>NW_026622808.1:17222009-22022009 GCF_023065955.2 Ursus arctos | reverse complement strand
AAATAAACTCAGTTTATAAATTGAATGATATTTGACAATAGTGCCAGCACAGTTCAAAGGTAAATGGACAGTCTTTCCAAGAAATGGTGACAGGGATAAAGAAAGGGGGGGTAATCAGAAGGGGGAATGAAGAATGAGAGATTATAGACTCTGAGAAACAAACTGAGGGCTTCAGAGGCGAGGGGGTTGATGAGTGGGATAGGCTGGTGATGGGTAGTAAGGAGAGCACGTATTGCATGGTGCACTGGGTGTTATATGCAAGTAATGAATCACCGAACTTTTCATCAAAAACCAAGGATGTACTGTATGGTGACTAACATAATATAATAAAAATTATTATTAAAAAAAAGAAATGGTGACAGGAAACCAGTATATCCATCTGCAAAAAAAATGAAGGCAACCCTTCCATCCACCATCTCCAAACATGATTCCAAATGGATCACAGATCTAACCACAAGAAATAAAACTGTAAAAGGCGAAAGATTTATACGATCTGAAGACAAACTGAGGGTTTTAGAGTGGAAGGTTGTGGGGAGACAGGCTAGCCCAGGGATGGGTATTAAGGAGGGCACGTATTACATGGAACACTGGGTATTATATGCAAACAATGAATCATGGAAACTACATTGAAAACTAATGAGGTATTGTAGCAGCTCAATAAAGTCTCAAAGGATTTAAAATAAATAAATTAGTAAATAAATGAATAAATAAATAAAATAAAACTGTAAGCGCTTAGAGGAAAACACAGAGGTACATTTCCTTGACACTAGATTTGACCAAGATTTCCTGGATATAATGCCAAAGACACAGGCAACTAGAGAAATAAATTACTTCAGTGAAATTAAAAATATTTGTGCATTGAAGGGCAAAATTACTCAAGTGAAAGGCAATCCATGAGTAGAGAAAAGATTGGCAAACCACATACATGATAATAGATTAATATCTAAAAAATGTATGAAAATTCAACAGCAAAAACCCAAAACAACTCAATTTTTAAAACACAACCACAAACCTATGCCACGTCACATCATAGTGCATTTCGCAATTATTAGACCAAGGATACAGTATTGAAAGCGGCCAGGGCAAAGAAATTTCTCACGTACCAAGGCAAAGGCATCAGAATTACATCAGACCTGTCTACACAGACCTGGAATGAGAGAAAGGGTTGGGGGAGCATATTTAAAACTCTTTCAGAGAAAAACATGCAGCCAAGGATCCTTTATCCAGCAAGGCTGTCATTCAGAATTGATGGAGAAATAAAGACCTTCCAGAACCACCAGTCACTGACCAATTTGGTAACCACGAAACCAGCCTTACAGGAGATATTAAGGGGGGGGTTCTATAAAACTAAAAAGACCCAAGAGTGACACAGAACAGAAAGTTACAATCTATAGAAACAAAGACTTTATAGGTAACATGACATCATTAAAATCATATCTCTCAATAATCAGTCTCAATGTGAATGGCCTAAATGCTCCCATGAAATGCCACAGGGTTGCAGATTGGATAAAAAGACATGACCCATCCATTTGCTGTCTACAAGAGACTCATTTTGAACCTAAAGATACATTCAGACTGAAAGTAAAGGGATGGAATACCATCTTTCATGCCAATGGACCTCAAACGAGAGCTAGGGTAGCAATTCTCATATCAGACATATTGGATTTTAAACTAGAGACTATAGTTAGAGATACAGAAGAGCACTATATTATTCTTAAAGGATGTAACCATCAAGTGGATGTGACAATTATAAATATATATGCCCCCAACAGGGGAGCAGCAAGATACACAAGCCAACTCTTAACCAGAATAAAGAGACATACAGATAAAAATACATTAATAGCAGGGGACCTCAACACTCCACTATCAGCAATAGATAGATCACCTAAGCAGAAAATAAACAAAGAAACAAAGAGCTTTGAATGCCATACTAGACCAGGTGGACCTCATAGATATTTATAGAACACAACACCCCAGAACAAGAGAATACTCATTCTATTCTGCACATGGAACATTCTCTAGAATAGATCATGTTCTGGGTCACAAAACAGGTCTCAACTGATACCAAAAGACTGAAATTATTCCCTGCGTATTCTCAGACCACAATGCTTTAAAACTGGAACTCAATCACAAGGAAAAATTTGGATGAAACTCAAACACTTGGAAACTAAGAACCATCCTGCTCAAGAATGATTCAATAAACCAGGAAATCAAAAATCAATTTAAACAATTTATGGAGACCAATGAGAATGAAAACACAATGGTCCAAAGACTATGGGGCACTGCAAAGGCAGTCCTAAGGGGAAAATACATAGCCATCCAAGCCTCACTCAAAAGAATAGAAAAATCTAAAATACAGCTTTTATATTCTCACCTCAAGAAGCTGGAACAGCAACAGAAGAACAGGCCTAATCCACACACGAGAAACCAGTTGATGAAGATTAGAGCAGAGATCAATGAATTAGAAGCCAGGATCACAGGAGAACACATCAACAGAACTAGAAGCTGGTTCATTGAAAGAATAAATAAAATAAAAAAGCCACTGGCCAGACTTATCCAAAAGAATAGAGAAAGGACCTAAATTAATAAAATTACGAATGAAAAGGGAGAGGTCACAACCAACACCAATGAAATAGGAAGGATCATTAGAAACTTTTATCAACAGCTTTATCACAATAAATTAATCAATCTGGAAGAGATGGAGGCCTTCCTGGAAACCTATAAACTACCAAGACTGAAACAGGAAGAAATTGATTTTTTAAACAGACCAATTAATTATGAAGAGATTGAAGCAGTGATTAAAAACCTTCCAAAAAACAAAACGCCAGGGCCTAATGGATTTCCTGGGGAATTCTACAAAACATTCAAAGAAGAAATAATACCTTTCTCCTGAAGCTGTTTCAAAAAATAGAAACAGAAGGAAAACTACCAAACTCATTCTATGAGGCCCATATTACCTTGATCCCCAAACTAGGCAAAGACCCCATCAAAAAGGAGAATTACAGACTGATATCCCTGATGAATATGGATGCCAAAATTCTCAACAAGATCCTAGCTAATAGGATCCAACAGTACATTAAAAGGATTATCCATCATGACCAAGTGGGATTCATCCCTGGGATGCAAAGGTGGGTCAACATTCGCAAATCTATCAGTGTCATAGATTATATCAACAAAAAAAGTAAAGAATCATATGATCCTCAATAGATGCAGAAAAAGCATTTGACAAAATACAGCATTCTTTCCTGATCAAAGCACTTCAGAGTGTAGGGATAGAGGGTACATTCCTCAATCTCATAAAAACCATCTAAGAAAAGCCTACAGCAAATATCATTCTCAATGGGGAAAAGCTGGAAGCCTTTCCCTTAAGATCAGGAACACGACAAGGATGCCCACTCTCGCCACTATTATTCAACATAGGACTAGAAGTCCTTGCAATAGCAATCAGACAACAAAAAGGGATAAAATGTATCCAAATCGGCAAATAAGAAGTCAAACTGTCTCTCTTCACAGATGACATGATACTCTATATGGAAAACCCAAAAGAAGCCACCCCCAAACTACTAGAAGTTATAGAGCAATTCAGTAACGTGGCGGGATACAAAATCAATGCTCAGAAATAAGTTGCATTTCTATACACAAACAATGAGACTGAAGAAAGAGAAATTAGGGAATCCATCCCATTTACAATAGCACCAAAAATCATACGTTATCTTGAAATTAACTTAACCAGAGACATAACGGATCTATACTTTAGAAACTACAAATCACTCTTGAAAGACATTGAAGAAGACACAAAAAGATAGAAAAATATTCCATGCTCATGGATCAGAAGAATTAACATAGTTAAAATGTCCATGCTACCCAGAGCAATCTACACTTTCAATGCTATCTCAATCAAAATACCAATGACATTTTTCAAAGAATTGGAACAAACAGCCCTTAGAGTTGTGTGGAACCAGAAAAGGCCCCGAATCTCCAAGGAACTGTTAAAAAGGAAAAACAAAGCTGGGGGCATCACAATGCCAGATTTCAATTGTAGTACAAAGCTGTGATCACAAAGACAGCATGGTACTGGCACAAAAACAGACACATTGACCAAGGGGACAGAATAGAGAGCCCAGAAATGGACCCTCGGCTCTCTGGGCAACTAATCTTTGACAAAGCAGGAACAAAACATCTGGTGGAAAAAAGACAATCTCTTCAATAAATGGTGCTGGGAAAATTGGACAGCTACATGCAAAAGAATGAAACTTGACCACTCTCACACCATACGCAAAGATAAACTCCAAACGGATGAAAGACCTCGATGTGAGACCGGAATCCATCAAAATTCTATAGGAGAGCATAGGCAGCAACCTCTACGACATCGGCCACAGCAAATGTTTTCATGACACATCTCCAAAGGGAAGAGAAACAAAAGATAAAATGAACTTGTGGGGCTTCATCAAGATAAAAAGCTTCTGCACAGCCAAGGAAACAGTCAAAAAAACTAAGAGGCAGCCCACGGAATGGGAAAAGATATTTGTAAATGACACTGCAGATAAAAGACTGGTATCCAAGATCTACAAAGAACTTTTCAAACTCAATACACAAGAAACAAATAAATCATAAAACGGGCAGAAGATATAAATAGACACTTTTCCAATGAAGACATAAAATAATATATTGAATATATATCTTACCATGAAAAAAAAAGGATGAAAAAAGGTTGACATATGCTAAGAGAATTTCAGTGCCATAAATTGCCTCATATGATACAGAAGAAGAAATCCACAGTTCAGGAGACAAGGGCATTGTAATGGTTTATCTTGTGTGATTCAATACCTCAACCCCAAAGTATACCCAAAATAAGGGTTCAGAGGACATAAAATTTAACGTATGGTCTTTGAGAAATAACCTGGTGAGCCTGTAGTGTCTTCCTCGACAAGCTCTACAGAGTCATACAACCCTGTAAGGACATGGTTTCCATGGACATGCTCAAATTGAAATCGATTTGTCCTGAGGTCACCCATCCTGAACTGTCAGAGGCCATGTCAGCAGTCCACAACCATCTGAGATATGGTGTTCATAGTTCATGTAAGAGTTCATCATTCTCATCTAAATTGTGAGAGCCTCAGGGATTTCTCAAAATGGCAAATTCCTCATGGTGTCTCCATGAAACAAAAATGGTGGGCAGCTGACTAAGGACCCATTCAATCTCAGTAACCAAAACAATAAAAAAAATTAAAAGCCTTGTAATTCTCATGAAGAAAAGCCTGACCTGAGTCACCACAATGAAGGCTCATAATCTCACAGCCCCAAATCTTAGATTGATGGAACCAGCTACTCTTGAGTGAAGACTCTAAAAAAGTGGCAAATGCATTACATTTTCCTCCAAACCCAACGCAAAGACTCTGAGGTGATGGTGCTAGGCAGCTTATGATGATGTGTGAGGACTGAGATCTGAACTGAAATTGGTTGCTTGAAATTGGGCAAGATAAGGGGCACCTGGGTGGGGCAGTCGGTTAAGCAGCCAACTCTTGATTTCAGCTCCCATCATGATCTCAGGATTGTGAGATCAGAACGGAGCCTGCTTAAGATTCTTTCTCCCTCTACCTCTGACCCTCCCCCCATTTCTCTCTCTTTCTCTCATAAATAAAACTTTAAAAAAAGAAACTGGGCAAGATGAAAGTAACTATACTATAGAAACCTGCAAATGCTGCATGTGCTCTGCTTTATTCCCTTTATTTTCTTCCTACATTCTTGCTTTCCTTTCCTTCTTTGTGTTTCCTTTTGAGAGCAATCCTAAAAACAGTTATCTGAACACTAGTGTTCAAATGATCTGTGGACTTTTACCCAGAAAAGTGTGAACCTGGTAATGGGAAGTTACCATTATGGCCTGCAAATCCAAGTGGAGTCTTCTGGGGTCAGGTTGATGAGGAGACATTCAACTTACTCTGTCTCATAAAGCACAGGTGAGGTCCATACACTTATTCTTCTATTACTGCCTAATTTGTGAGATGCATCATTACAAAGACTTAGCAGGAAACGGGTACAATGTCCATATTGCTTTTGTGACCATGAAAGGACTGTTATGAAAAGAAATGCTGAGAAAAATCCCCAGGCAGTGCTGCTGCCTACCTAAACACTAAAAGAAAAGTAATATGGACTCTGTAAAACAAACTGAGGGCTTCGGGGGGGGGCGGGGAAATGGGATAGGTTAGTGATGGGTAGTAAGGAGGGCACGTATTGCATGGTGCACTGGGTGTTATACGCAACTAATGAATCTTCGAACGTTGCATCAGAAACCAGGGATGTACTGTATGGTGACTAACATAATATAATAAACATATTATTATGAAAAAAAAGGGAAGAAAAAAAAGTAATAAAGCTTCCCTGGAGTAATCACTGAGAAGGATGCCATCAGTGCCTGAAAAATCAGGAGTTGTAATTTCTATTACCTACACACTTAATTTATTTTTTGAACTGTGCAATTGAAAACTAGGTATTTCATAATGAATGTGGATTATCATAAACTTCATCACACAGGGTTCCAGTTGCCTCTGCTGTTGCACATCTGATCTCTTTCTGCGGTAGATTGACAGACACCCCTAGAAATTGCTATGTAACCTCTGCTATGTTAAATGGATTTTCTCCCAAAGCAGATACTCTAAGGGATAGCTACTTTCATCTGATGGAGGAAGCATCCCACATATTCCTCTGGCTGTTCCAAACATTATAAGTATCCAACTTCCTGTATTACTTATCTACCACTGGAAATTTATACAATATCAAAAATTTTTTTTAAAAAGGCAGCTTCCTGGATGGCACAGTCAGTTAAGTGTCCAGTTCTTGGTTACAGCTCAGGTTGTGATCTCAGGGTAATGATATTGAGCCTTGCATTGGGCTCCGTGCTCAGCCCAGAGTTTGCTTGAGATTCTCTCTTCCTCTCCCTCTGCCATACTAGTTCATGCTATCTCTATCTCTTTCTGATATAAATAAATAAATATTTTTAAAATTTTTTAAGAAATAGACTAGAAAACAGACTCTTTTTTTTATTTTAATGTTTTTTTATTATGTTAGTCACCACAGAGTACATCACTGGTTTTTGATGTAAAGTTCAATGATTCATTAGTTCCATATAACACCCAGTGCACCATGCAATACGTGCCCTCTTTACTACCCATTACAAGTCTATCCCATTCCCCCACCCCCTCCCCTCTGAAGCCCTCAGTTTGGTTCTCAGAGTCCATAGTCTCTCATGCTTCATTGCCCCTTCTGATTACCCCCCTTTCTTTATCCGTTTCTTCCCCTACCAATCTTCCTAGTTCTTATGTTCCATAGATGAGAGAAATCATATGATATTTGTCTTTCTCTGCTTGACTTATTTCACTTAGCATTATCTCCTCCAGTGCCGTCCATGTTGCAGCTAATGTTGAGAATTCGTTCTTTCTGATAGCTGAGTAATTATCCATTGTATATATGGACCTCAGCTTCTTAATCCAGTCATCTGTTGAAGGGCATCTCTGTTCCTTCCACAATTTAGCTATTGTGGACAATGCTGTTATGAACATTGGGGTGCATATGGCCCTTCTCTTCACTACGTCTGTATCTTTGGGGTAGATACCCATGGTGCAATGGCTGGGTCATAGGGTAGCTTAATTTTTAACTTTTTAAGGGACCTCCACACTGTTTTCCAGAGTGGCTGCACCAACCTGCATTCCCACCAACAATATAGGAGGGATCCCCTTTCTCCACATCCTCTCCAGCAATTGTTGTTTCTTACCTTGTTGATTTTTGCCATTCTAACTTACGTAAGGTGGTATCTTAGCGTGGTTTTGATTTTAATTTCCCTGATGGCTAATGATTTTGAACATTTTTTCATGTGTCTGTTAGCCATTTGTATGTCCTCATTGGAAAAGTGTCTGTTCATATCTTCTGCCCATTTTATGATTTGTTTATTTGTTTCTCACGTACTGAGTTTGAGAAGTTCTTTGTAGATCTTGGATACCAGTCTTTTATCTGTAGCATCATTTGAAATATCTTCTCCCATTCCGTGGGCTGCCTCTTATTTTTTTTTTTTACTGTTTCCTTGGCTGTGCAGAAGCTTTTTATCTTGATGAAGTCCCACAAGTTCATTTTGTCTTTTGTTTCTCTTGCCTTTGGAGATGTATCATGAAAAAGGTTGCTTTGGCTGATGTCGTAGAGGTTGCTGCCTATGTTCTCCTCTAGGATTTTGATGGATTCCTGTCTCACATTGAGGTCTTTCAAGATCCTGGCTGATAGAATCCAACAGTACATTAAAAGGATTATCCATCATGACCAAGTTGGATTCATCCCTGGGATGCAAAGGTGGGTCAACATTCGCAAATCTATCAGTGTCTTAGAGTTTATCCAGAAAGAAAAATTCAGAAATCATATGATTCTCTCAATAGATGCAGAAAAAGCATTTGACAAAATACAGCATCCTTTCCTGATCAAAGCACTTCAGAGTGTAGGGATAGAGGGTACATTCCTCAATCTCATAAAAACCATCTATGAAAAGCCTACAGCAAATATCATTCTCAATGGGGAAAAGCTAGAAGCCTTTCCCTTAAGATCAGGAACACGACAAGGATGCCCACTCTCGCCACTATTATTCAACATAGGACTAGAAGTCCTTGCAACAGCAGTCAGACAACAAAAAGGAATAAAATGTATCCAAATCGGCAAATAAGAAGTCAAACTGTCTCTCTTCGCAGATTATATGATACTCTATATGGAAAACCCAAAAGAAGCCACTCCCAAACTATTAGAAGTTATAGAGCAATTCGGTAATGTGGCGGGATACATAATTAATGCTCAGAAATCAGTTGCATTTCTATACACAAATAATGACACTAAAGAAAGAGAAATTAGGGAATCCATCCCATTTACAATAGCACCAAAAACCATATGTTACCTTGGAATGAACTTAACCAGAGACATAAAGGACCTATATTCTATAAACTATAAATCACTCTTGAAAGACATTGAAGAAGACACAAAAAGATGGAAAAATTTTCCATGCTCATGGATCAAAATACCGATGACATTTTTCAAGGAACTGAAACAAATAGTTCTTAAATTTGTATGGAACCAGAAAAGGCCCCGAATGGCCAAGGAACTGTTGAAAAGGAAAAACAAAGCTGGGGGCATCACAATGCCAGATTTCGAGCTGTACTACAAAGCTGTGATGGCAAAGACAGCATGGTACTGGCACAAAAACAGACACATAGACCAACGGAACAGAATAGAGAACCCAGAAATGGACCCTCGGCTCTTTGGGCAACTAATCTTTGATAAAGCAGGAAAAAACATCCAGTGGAAAAAAGACAGTCTTTTCAATAAATGGTGTTGGGAAAACTGGACAGCCACATGCAAAAGAATAAAACTTGACCACTCTCTCACACCATACACATAGAAAACAGACTCTTAAAAATGGAGAACAAACAGGGTTGCTGGAGGGGAGGTAGGTGGATGGATGGGCTAAATGGATGATGGGGAATGAGGAGCTGGGGGGTGGATGGGCTAAATGGGTGATTCTGATTAAGGAGGGCTCTTGCTGTGAAGAGCACTTGGTGTCGTATGTAAGTGATGAATCACTGAATTCTATTCCTGAACCTAATATTACACCATCTGTTAACTAACTGGAATTTAAATAAAAACTTCAAACTAAAAAAAAAGACATAGTTGATTGTTATGTATGAAAAAGTTAAAAACACTGAATACTTTAGGAAGATAACTGCAGATTGTATTTCTGTGAATTGATACAAAAATCATGATCTAGGTCTTCCAGGGTTTTGAGCCCTACTACACATGTCTTCATCTTGAAACAAAGGATCCTTATATGCAGAGAATGCCTCTCGGCCAAAGAGCTTTCTTAGGGCCAATTTTATGTCTCTATTCCTTAGACCATAGATGAAGGGGTTCAGCATGGGGGTGACCACTGTGTAAATCACTGAAGCTATGGCAGTTGTCCTGGAGTTTTGTGAAGCAGCAGAACTAAGATACACACCAAAGCCTGTACCATAGAATAAGGAGACAACCAAGAGGTGAGACCCACACGTGGAAAATGCTTTATACTTGCCCCCAGAAGATGAAATTTTCAAAATGGAGGTTACAATTCTAGAATAAGAGAAAAGGATGCCAATGAGTGGAAGAACCTCCAGAAATCCACTCGCAAGATAAATCGCCAGGATATTGGAGAAGGTGTCAGAACAAGCAAGTTGGATCACCTGATTAAGTTCACAGAAAAAGTGAGGGATTTCTATCTGTGTGCAAAAAGACAATTGCAAAACCATTAAGTCATGTAATAGAGAGTCCAGAACACTCAAAACCCAGCACACCAGAAGCAGGATGCAGCAGAACTTGGGGTTCATGATGTCCGTGTAGTGCAGGGGGTGACAGATGGCCACAAACCGGTCATAGGCCATCACTGTCAAGAGAAAGTTGTCTAATCCTGCCAAAAGCATGAAAAAATACATCTGGCTGAGGCAGCCTGCATAGGTGATCACTTTGCTCTGAGTCTGGATGTTCCACAGCATCTTGGGGACGGTGGTGGAGGTGAAACAGATGTCAGAGAAGGACAGGTTGGCAAGGAAGAAGTACATGGGCATGTGGAGGCGGGAGTCCGTGACAATGGCTAGGACGATGAGCAGGTTCCCACTGAAGGCGACCAGGTACATGGACAGGAACAGCCAAAGGAGCAGTGGCTGCAGTTCTCCCTCCTCCAAAAGTCCCCGGAGGATAAATTCTGAAACAGGAGTTTGATTTCTTTGTTCCATGTAACTGCTGAAAACAGCTGGAACAGAGACAAGAGCATAGGAAAGTCACAAGCAGTGAGCCCAGAATTAAAAGAAACGCTGTGATTGGGGTGCCTGGGTGGCTCAGTTAGTTGAACAACCAACTCTTGGTTTCAGCTCAGGTCATGATCTCCTGGAGGTGAGTTCAAGCCCCACATTGGACTCTACGCTTGGGGCAGAGTCTACTTCATAATCTCTTCCTCCCCCTCTGCTCCTCCCCCTGCTTGTGCACTCTCTCTTTCTCTCTCTCTCTCTCTCTCTCTCTCTCTCTCTCAAATAAATAGATGAGAGAGAGAGGAAGAGATAAAAAGAAATGCTGAGATTTATGTGGTGAAATTTGTGTTTTCAAATTTCTTCATTCATTAATTCTCACACATTACCTATCAATCTAGAATAACTACCTGAGAATTTCAAGAATCTCAAAAGCTCCATGTTTTCCATGATGCTGAAAATAATTGCAGTACTAGTCCTGAATCACAACATTTACCCAAAGCAATGTTGTCCTCTATAAATTTCCTGAGATGATTTTTGTTCACTTAACAAATATTTTAATCAATTATCTTGTGGAAAGCATTGTTGAAAGGACTGTAAAGTAGTGATATGCATTTGTCCTTAACAAGATTGAGTCTAAGATATGTGTGTTAGAGGGAGGAATCTAGTATTAACAGATGAGCGAATTATGTAACAAATGGTGATTATCACTAATAAGTAAAATAATGCAAGACAAGATAGTCCTAAAGTGAAGAGAAAACTTCCATTGTATCCTCTCTGATAAGGGGATTTTGAGCAGGAAAGCTGAGGGCAGTGCATTCATGAACCACGCAGTTAATTTTGAGGGAAAAAGTTAAGGCAGAGAAAGAGCCTGTGCAAACAGCCTTAGACAAAAGCTCACCCGAAACCACAGGGCAACATCAAAGAGAAAGCTGTGAGCAGAGTGGGTAACACAACAGGAACAGGTGTTGGATGTAGGAGAAGAAGAGAGGAGATCAAAGCCTCCTGCTTCTTTGGAAACATTCTAAGGCAACGGACACTGTCATTCATTGTCATTTTTATATGTATATATTATATATGATGTCTACAATGGCACAAATATTATGTAATATATACAAATGGAACAAAATTCATTCCTCTATAATTCTTTCTCTTTTTCTCTTTCTTTACTCTCAGTCTCTAGCTGGTCTACATTCTGCATTTTGTATTGCCTAAAACAGCTTCATCTTGCTATAAGGCTTAACTTGAGTGCACTGTAATGATAACTTCTCTATTCCCTACACACACACACACACACACACACACACACACACACACACAGAATGCAGAGAGGGAGAAAGGTAGTGTCCATTATTGTAGCACTGTGTACTCTTGTAGCTCAAGTACAACCGTATTAGAAAATGGAGGAAAAGAAAAGAAAAGAAAAGAAAAGAAAAGAAAAGAAAAGAAAAGAAAAGAAGAGCACAGGTGATACTGTGAGTCACAGAGTTCTTTCTACTAGGAGAATTGCATTTTCTAATGTAGGCATTCCACTGAAGTAATCATGACTAAAGATCATAAGATCCACACAGAATTAGAAGAATGAACATCAATCCTTCTCAAACTTCCCAAAAATTTCAAAGGCAAACACTTCCTACTTTATTCCAAGACGGCAGCTTTGCACTTACACCAAAGCCAAATAAAGACATCGCAAGAAAAGAAAAGTACAGATCAACATTCCATGGGCATCTTTCACTAAATATTACAACTGAATATAGCAGCCTTTTGTTTATGCAGTATAAAAGAATTATGCATCATGACAGTGGGATTCATTCCTGGAAGGCAAGGATGGTTTGTTTAACTTATGAAAACCCCTCCCTGTAATACACCACATTAACAGAATGAAGGATAAAAGGCAGGATTATCTCAACTGATGCAGAAAAAAAAATTGACAAAATTCTGCATTCTTTCATAATAGCGGCATCAAAAAAAACTAAGAACAGAAGGAAACTTCCTCAACATGATATAGGTGATATATGAAAACCTTTAACATTATTCTTAATAGGGAAAGGCTGAAAGCAACCCTAAGATAAGAACAAGACAAGAATGCCTGCTTTTATAACTTCTTTACACACAGCATTCAAGTTCCAGATAGAGCAATTAGCCGGTGAAGGGAAAGAAGGAGAAGGAGAAGAAGGATGAGGAGGAGGAGGAGGAGGAGGAGGAGGAGGAGGAGGAGGAGGAGGAGGGAGGAGGGAGGAGGGAGGAGGGAGAGGAAAGGAAAGGAAAGGAAAGGAAAGGAAAGGAAAGGAAAGGAAAGGAAAGGAAAGGAAAGCCATCCAAAGTAGAAAGGAAAAGGTAATATGATTTCTCTTCACAAAAAAGGCGATCTTATTTAAAAACTAACACACCATTAAAAACACGAAAAACTGTTAGACTAATAAACGGATTCAACAACGTTACAAATACCAATCAACACACACAAAACACTCAGAGGACTGAGGGAATCCCAGAACGGAATGCTCCCTGTGGGGGGAAAAAAATAGCTAACTATATTACAGTTGTGTGAAAAAATATCAATGAAGCAGGTGGGCAAAAAAGGCAGAAACATGTGATCTGGGAACTGAGTGGAGTCTGTAAAAGTGGAGATGAAAGTGCACAGGACTCTACTGTCGTTGATACAGGTGTACCCCAGAGAGCACTGTTAACAATGCTGATGCTCTACACGTGTGAACTGAAATTGACCATATAAGGAAATGGAGAGTAAATGGTGGGTCATTTGGTGTGGGAGTTTACATGTAAGCAAGGTGGAGAGGCTAGAATGATCCATTTGGCAGTAAATGAGAGCTGGAGCCATCAGTATGAACTTGCTTTAGCCTAACACAGATACAGAGAGTTACATATAGATAGATGTGTAAGTGTCTGCATATACACATAGCATACACTCATATGTTTCCTTGTCAGGTCAGTTGAGGGGATCTAGAGACCCTGGTAGCAGCAAGTGCACCTGGCACCGAGATCTTGGTGCTGATCCCATGATCCAATAAAATGAAACAGGACTCCTTGCAGGAATCACTGATTGCCAAATATGGGACAATTTGAGTAACAACATGAAGTAGTATTGGGTTATGACACAGACTATATAATCAATATCAAGGAGAGTACACCAATGTAAATAAGTGAAAAAAATAGAGAAGACACACACTAGAAGCAGAAGAGTACCGATGATGTACATAGATATTCTACACTCAAGGAGTGGAGGATAACTCCCACTACTTAGGAATGGGGCTACACTTAGAAAAGTCTCTATGCGGACCACATCTTCTTAATCCAGTCATCTGTTGAAGGGCATCTCGGCTCCTTCCACGATTTAGCTATTGTGGACAATGCTCCTATGAACATTGGGGTGCATATGGCCCTTCTCTTCACTACGTCTGTATCTTTGGGGTAAATACCCAGTAGAGCAATGGCTGGATCATAAGGTAGCTCAATTTTTAACTTTTTAAGGGACCTCCACACTGTTTTCCAGAGTGGCTGTACCAACTTGCATTCCCACCAACAATGTATGAGGGATCCCCTTTCTCCACATCCTCTCCAACATCTGTTGTTTCCTCAACATTTGCTGCAACATGGACAGGACTGGAGGAGATAATGCTAAGCAAAATAAGTCAAGCAGAGAAAGACAATTATCATATGGTTTCACTCATTTATGGAACATAAGAAGTAGGAAGACTGGTAGGAGAAGAAGGGGAAGAAGAAAGGGGGGGGGTAAACAGAAGGGGGAATGAGCCATGAGAGACTATGGACTCTGGGAAACAAACTGAGGACTTCAGAGGGGAGAGGGGTGGGGGAATGGGATAGGCTGGTGATGGGTAGTAAGGAGGGCACGTATTGCATGGTGCACTGGGTGTTATACGCAACTAATGAATCATGGAACTTTACATCAAAAACCAGGGATGTACTGTATGGTGACTAACATAATATAATAAAAAAATATTATTATAAGAAAAAAATAAATTATAGCCATAAAAAATTAAAAAAATAAACCTTAAAATTATTAATGAAATGTAAAACTTTTGGAAACGCTGAACTCTGAGCAAATCTTAACCTCCATTATATGCTCTGTGTAAGCGGTATCACTGCTGTCAGTGACACTTGCCATCCACAAAATAAAAGAGTGATACAAAATTCATAGTTTTTGAAAGATTTCAATAAAATGATGACTACAATATGTCTGGCATTGTGTGTAGTATTAACTCATAAAAATGATGAAGAGAAGATGTCTGCCAAAGTTGCTAGAAAAAATGGAATAATGAATGAAAGCAATCATCTGAATTTTTGTGTCCACGATGTCCACCCCTCAGAGACCCATCACTTGCCTCCCATCTCACGCTCATGGCACTACTTCTATTCCTCACTGTCTCTCTCACACTCTGAACACAACAATAGTTTGTTCCTCACATTAACCTGGGACACTTTTCCATAGAGCAGACCTGTGCACAGCTATCCCCTGACCATTAAAACCTACATTTATGCTTCACTAATTTCAGAATTAAATTTCAAACCTGTAGCCAAAATGCTTGATTCATTCCTTTTTTATTTCAATATTTTTTTTATTATATTATGTTAGTCACCATACAGTACATCCCTGGTTTTTGATGTAAAGTTCCATGATTCATTAGTTGCGTATAATACCCAGTGCACCATGCAATACATGCCCTCCTTACTACCCATCACCAATCTATCCCATTCCCCCACACCCCTCCCCTCTGAAGCCCTCAGTTTGTTTCTCAGAGTCCATAGTCTCCCATGATTTACTCCCCCTTCTGATTACCCCCTTTCTTTATCCCTTTCTTCTCCTACCGATCTTCCTAGTTCTTATCTTCCATAGATGCGAGAAATCATATGATATTTGTCTTTCTCTGCTTGACTTATTTCACTTAGCATTATCTCCTCCAGTGCCGTCCATGTTGCAGCAAATGTTGAGAACTCATTCTTTCTGATAGCTGAGTAATATTCCATTGTATATATGGACCATAGCGTCTTAATTCAGTCATCTGTTGAAGGGCATCTCGGTTCCTTCCATGATTTATCTATGCTTGATTCATTCTTAACATACTATTTCCTACCAGACCTGTCTCCTATCCACCCATTTTGCATACCCTGCTACTGATGGTTGGTCACATCAGTAAGAAGTGTTTCTAATCTCTGAAGCACAACCTCTAGTTTAATTAATCTCTAAATTTCCTCCTCTGCTGTTTCTTCCTGGACTGATCACACCCATTGTCCCCCTGGAAGAACGGCAACACCTCCTTCCAGGCTCGGTTCCATTATAAGCTTGTCTGTGAAGCCTTCACGAATTTCTGTGAAAGACTCAACTTTTTGAAAACAGTTAAAAATGAATTAAAGAGTCAACTTTTTTGCAAACTTCCACAAATTTCAATGCAACCTCATGATATCACATTTACTTATTTTTACATCTCTCCTGGCATTTACACAGTGAGTACCTTGAGAGAAGAGACAATGTCTTAGTCATTTATTTATTCCCAGAGTAAACAGTAGTGTCTACCATACATTAATTGCTGAAAAAAAATGTTTCTTGAATGACTGCAATACATATGGTGAAATAACAATAAACAGACACTCTCAACAATGAAAGAACAAGCAATGAAAAAAGAGGAAAGACTATTGTGGAATATATCCCTGTCATTAAGCACTACACTGGAGGAGTCAGATGGTTTAGTATATCCAGAGTTTCCCTCTAGAATTAAAGTCTTAATAGGCAACATCTAGCATCATTAAACCCTCCTTTAGTTATTGTCCCTGTTAATGACCAAAACATAACTACGGATTGAAGGAGTCCCTCCCAATATAAAACATGAGGCTCACCCAGATGTTATCACAGAACAGTGTGAGATCACTGACCCAGTTTCTCCCATGAATGATTGATGAGGTTGGAAGTTATGCCCCCAGGAAAGGAAAAGACATGACCCCATTCATGAAGGCTCTGGAAGACACAGTTATGAGTTCCTATCACCTGAGATTAGAAGAGATGAAGGCAGTGGGTGCAGCAGAGACATTTTCAATTCTCTGGCTGGAGGGGTGAATTCCCATGAGTCTCATTAAGGAAATATTCCTTTGTCTCACTTCCCCTTGAGAGACTTGGTGCTCTGGAGCTAGGAGAGAAACACAGAATGCAAACTAGTGCCAGTGTTGGCACTGGGACACAGCCTGGGCATTCCAGGATTGTCTCTCACCTCATTAAACTCTTTGATCCCACAAGGAGGTCCCCTCTCTATAGAGGGTCTCACTAATAAGGCAGAGTACCCCGTAATTCTGATTTGAAGGAGACATTCTTTGTGCCTTCAACATTTTCTTTCTCCCATCTGGGCCCTCTTCTGGTGGCTCATGATCATGGATCCCCCAGCCACCACAATGCTTCTCCTGTTCTCTTGCTTCTCCTTTTTCCTTCATGGTTTAATGTCACCCAACCATTTGCTTCTTTGGGTATCTTACAAACACTTACACAGCAGTTATGATACGGTAGGCACTAAGCAACATCCAGGAATGAAGAGAAGTATAAGACATGGTTCCTTCTCTTGAGGAGCTCACAGTTGAATGGGTGATGGGTGAAATAGATAAAAGGGATTAGGACTACACTTACCTTGATGAGCGCTGTACAACATATAGAATCGGTGAGTCATTACATTGTTCACCTGCAGCTAAAATAAAATTATATGTAAATTATATTCAATAAAAAAATTCCTAGGGAGGGGAGAAATATGATTTTCAGAGTTACCGCATTATCATTGTTAAATGATCTGTTTTCAACAACAACATAAGCAGAAAGATAAATCGTTGGAATAGGAGGAAGCCCAGAAATAAACTCACTTTATAAATTGAATTATATTTGACAACAGTGCAGGACAGTTCAAAGGTAAACGGACAGTCTTTTCAAGAAGTGGTGATGGGGAAACCAGATATCCATCTGCAAAAACATGAAGGCAAGCCTTCCATCCACTGTCTACAAACATGATTCCAAATGGATCACAGATCTAACCACAAGAAATAAAACTGTAAAAGGGGAAAGATTTATATGATCTGAAGACAAAATGAGGGTTTTAGAGAGGAGGGTTGTGGTGGAATGGATTAGCCCGGGGATGGGTATTGAGGGCACGTATTGCATGGAGCACTGGGTGTTATATGCAAACAGTGAATCATGGAGCACTACATCGAAAACTAACGATGTACTGTAGCAGTTCAATAAAGTCTCAAAGGATTTTAAATAAATAAATAAATAAATAAATAAATAAATAAATAAATAAAAATAAAACAGTAAGCACTTAGAGGAAAACACAGAGGTACATTGCCTTAACAATGGATTTGACCAAGATTTTCTGGATATGATGCCAAAGACACAGGCAACTAGAGAAAAAAATTACTTCAGCGAAATTAAAAATATTTGTGCATTGAAGGGCAAAATTACTCAAGTGAAAGACAACTCACAAGTGGAGAAAAGATTGGCAAACCACATACCCAATAATAGATTAATATCTTAAAAATGCACAAAAATTCAACAGCAAAAAAACAAAACAACTCAATTTTTAAAACACAATGCTTTTATTTAAATTCCAGTTAGTTAAGGTACAAAGTAATATTAGTTTCAGGTGTACAATAGAGTGATTCAACAATTCCATAATAAAGCATTTTAACGGCAAGTGGGAGGCAAGATGGCAGCAGAATAGGAGACCTTGTTTTATCCGGTCCCTTGAATTTAGCTGAATATCTGTGAAACCATTCTGAACACACACGAATTCAGCCCTACATGTAAGAAAATATATCTGGAACTCTACATGCAGAAAAACAATGCTTTTTGCAAGGTAGGAGGTGCTGAATCATAAAACTGTGGGGAAATATCAGAAGGTAAATTGAGAGAGGAGGGAGTCTCCGTAAGGTGGCTCCCAGAACATGATATAACATCGCAGTGCAAAATCAGAGCCCCTAGAAACCTGCTCCAAACGTCCTCCCTGCTATTCCTTATGTTCCACAAGTAAGTGCAACCATATGATAATTGTCTTTCTCTGCTTAACTTAAAACTAATGATATAGTGTATGGTGACTAACATTACATAATAAAAAAAGAAAAAGAAAAAAAAAAGAAATGTGCTCCAGTGAGAGACATGCCTTTCTGAAAGGGGCACAGGGTAGGAATAGAGTAGAATTCTAAGTGGGTCATTGTGGTCTCAGGATCCCAGGACACACAGAAAGAACGGGGGCTCCTGAACTGATAGAGGGCCCAAGCGGTGGAGTGGGGAGACTGGTTATGGTCAGTGAGCCCAGAAGGGACTCTCAGCTCCAGTCACCATAAACCGCCAGCTGGGCCAGTAGGGAGACTGGTCTTTGTTTGAGCACCCTAAAGAGGACTGGAACATGTGGGCCATTTAACATACCCTGGGAGAGACAAAACGGCTGCCCCCATGACTGGGCAACAGCTCTCAGAGTGACAATGGCCTCAGAAAGGACAGTGGGATAGCACACAGCCATGATCTGGGAGTAGTAGCAGAGCCGGGTGCATGCGGGAGACCACAACCACTTCCAGTGAAAAAGACACAAGGTGAAGTGTCACTCACAGGTCCCGGGGACCCCTCCTCTCCCCCAGGAGAATTGCAGTGGGGGCAAACCAGCTCTGACCCTCTGAAGAGGCACGGAAAGCCACCAGGAAACAAAAGCCACACAGAGGACCAGGTCATCCTGAGCCCATTCCCCTAACAAGGGGTGTTGCAACTCCACCCAAGCAAAGAACCTGAGAAGCAGAACAGCAGGCCCCTCCCCCAGAAGACAGACTGGAAGAACAGGTGAATGAGAACCTTATAGATCCCACAGGACCGTAAAACTCCAGCTCCAGCTCCAGGGGAAAATAATAATATTGAGCTCCAGGTGATTCCTCACGATTCGTTTTTCCTGCAGTCTAAAATTTTGCATTTCTTTTTTTTAAACTTTTTTCTCATTGCAACTAGATGCTTATTTTACCAATTCATGTTTATACCTCATTCTAGTCCTTTTATCACTGTACTCAATTTTGTCTAAAAATGCAAAGAAAACAAGATAGATAGATAGATAGATAGATAGATAGATGATAGATAGATAGATAGATATAGATATAGATATAGATATATAGATATATAGATATATTCAGTAAGGAACCAGCAGATCACCTTCCTTTGTCCACCCTGTGAGATTATACTCTCTTCCCCCCACCCCCACCATTTTTATTGTTTTGTTCATTTTGGCTTTGTTTGCTTTTCTGTGGCAGCTGCAGACTACTTTGGATTTTTTCTAGGGTGCATTTTGCTTGGGTCATGGTTGATATTTTAGACTCTGTTCATTCGCTCACCCATCCTTCTCTGGGCAAAATGACTAGAAGGAAGAATTCACAACAAAAGAAAGAACCAGAGGCAATGCTCTCTGCCACAGAGCTAATCGATATGGATATAAGTAAGATGTCAGAGATGGAATTCAGGATAGAAATTACCCATTTTGAGTTTATCATTGTGCATGGTATAAGAGAATGGTCCAGTTTCATTCTTCTGCATGTGGCTGTCCAATTTTCCCAGCACCATTTATTGAAGAGACTATTTTCTATTGGATATTCTTTCTTGCTTTGTCGAAGATTAGTTGACCACAGAGTTGAGGGTCCATTTCTGGGCTCTCTATTCCATTCCATTGATTTATGTGTCTGTTTTTGTGCCAGTACCATGCTGTCTTGACTATCACAGCTTTGTAATATAGCTTGAAGTTCAGCATTGTGATTCCTTCCACTTTGGTTTTCCTTTTCAACAATCCCCTGGTGATTTGGGGTCTTTTCTGGTTCCATACAAATTTTAGAATTGTTTATTCCAGCTGTGAAAAATGTTGATGGTATTTTCATAGGTATTGCATTGAATGTGTAGATTGCTCTGGGGGAAAAAAAAAGAGAGAGAGAGATGTGGTATATATATATATATATATATATATATATATATATATATATATATATATATATATATATATATACACACATGATGGAATATTATTCAGGCATAAAAAAGGATGAAATAATGCAATTTGGAATGATGTGGATGGAGCTAGAGAGTATAATGCTAAGTTAAATATGTCAGTCAAATACCATGTGATTTCACTCATATGTACAATTTTAAAAACATAAGGAATAGCATGGAGGACCTCAGGGGGAAGGGAGGGAAAACTGAATGGGAAGAAATCAGAGAGGGAGACAAACCATGAGAGACTCTGGACTCTGGAAAACAAACTGAGGCTTACAGAAAGGAGGGGAATGGGAGGACAGGGTAACTGGGTGATGGGTATTAAGGAGGTCATGTGTGGTGATGGGCACTGGATGTTATACGTAACTATTGAATTGTTGAACACTACATCAAAAACTAATGATGCTGACTAAATGAACATAATCATCAATTACTTAATAGACTGATTTTAAAAAAACATAACAAATGAGCAAAGGGAAAATAAGAGCAAAACAAACCAGAAACAGACTCTAATTACAGAGAAAGATCTGATGGTTACCAGAGAGGAGAGGGGTGTGTGGACTGGTTAAATAGGTGATGAAGATTAAGGAGATCACTTGTTATGATGATAAATGGGTGCTTTATGGAAATGTTGAATCACAATATTGTACACCGGAAACTAATATTACACTGTATGTTAACTACACCAGAATAAATTAAAAAATAAAATTAATGGTGAAAAAACAGGCGATGAACTCAAATAGACATTTCTCCAATAAGATACAGTAATGGCTAATTAGCAAGTGAAATATGGGTAACATGCCTATCTTTAGGGAAATGCAACCCAAAACCATAATGTGACACCACTTCACACACACTAGAATGTCTATTTTCAAAGCTAAAACAGAATAAAGAGTTGGTGAGGACATGGGGAAATTGGAACCCTGTGATATTTTGCTGATGAGAATTTAAAAAGTGGCACAACTGCTATGGAAAACTCTCTGCCAGTTCCTCAAAAACTGAAACATGGAATTATCATACGATCCAGTAGTTTCACTTGTGGGTATATTCCTACTTATATGCCCAAAGAATTTATAGCAGTGACAAGAACAGATATTTGTACACCAATTAGAATAAAGCTTTATTTACAGTAGCCAAAATATGGACACAACTCCAACGTCCATCAGCAAAATCACAGATGAACAAAGTGTGGTGAACACATACAGTGGAACATCATTTATCATTCACTCTATTCTGTAAAAAGAATAGAATTCTGGCACAGGCTACAACATGGATGAACCTTGCCAACATTATGTTAAGTGAAAGCAGCAAGACACGAAAGGACAAATATTATACAATTACATCTATGTGAGGCACCTACAGGACTCAGTTTTAGAGACAGAAGGTAAGATGGTGGGAGTCAGGGGCTGGGCAGAGGGGCAATGGGGAGTTAGTGTTCCATGGGGACAAGGGTTCAGTTTGAGACGATGAGAAAGTTCTGTAGATGGATAGAGGTGGTGGCTGTGCAATAGGGAGGAAGTCATTAATGCCACATAAATGACTACTTCTAAATTTTTAAAGTAATACATTTTATACATATTTTACCATGACAAAAAAGGGATGAAAAAAGATGGGCTTACTCTAAAAGAAGGTCAATCCATCAATAGCTTCGTATGGCGTAGAGGAAGGAACCCAAAGTACAAGGAGACAAGGGTATTGTGATGGATTTATGTTGTGTGATTCAATACCTCAACCCCAAAATATACCCAAAACAAGGGTTCAGAGAACATAAAATTAATAAGGTCATTGAGAAATAACTTGGTGAGACTGTAATGGCCTCCATGACAAGCTCTACAGAGCTCTCCCCTGTAGGATACACTTACCATGGACATGCTCCGATTGAAATGGATTGGTCCTGAGGTCAGCCCATCTTGAACTGGCAGTCAATGTCAGCAGTACCAAACCATCTGAACTTTGGTATTCATAGTTCATGTAAGAGTTCATCATTCTCATCTAAACTGTGAGAGCCACAGGGATTTCTCAAAATCACAAATTCTTCATAGAGTCTCCATGAAACAAAAATAATGGGCAGCTTACTAAGGGCCCATCCAATTTGTTGTAACAAAGGAAAACAAAACAAAAATCCCACCTCTAATAATCACAAAGAAAAGAGTGACCATGTCGCCACAATGACAGGTCCTAATCTCTATTTGACTCTCAGACCCGAGATCAATCACTGACCCAGATCTTCAATGGATGGAACCGGTTTCCCCTGAATGAAGATTGTAAAATAGCAACAAACAAAATTTTCCTCCAAATCCAATCCAAAGACTCTAAGGTGATTTGCTGGCCAGGTTACTATGTCCCATGAGTACTGCAATCGGAACTAAAATTGGTAGCTTGAAATTGGGCAAGATGAGGGGTGCCTGGGTGGCACAGTCAGTTAAGCAACTGACACTTGATTTTTGCTAGGTCGTCATCTCAGGTTGATGACCTCGAACAATGCAAAGGACTCCGCATTCAACATGGAGTCTGGTTGAGATTCTCTCCCTCTCCCTCTGCCTAACCCACTCATGCTATCTCCATCCCTCTCTGGAATAAATAAATAAATCTTTTTTTTAACTTAAAAATGATGGACTACAATCAGACTCTTAAATATGGAGAACAAACTAAAGGTTGCTGAAGGGGAGCTGGGTGGGTGGATGGGCTAAACGGGTGATTTGGATTGAGGCGGGCACTTGTTGTGATGCGCACTGGGTGTTGTATGTTAAGTGATGAATCACTGAATTCTATTCCTGAATCTAATATTACATTATCTGTTCACTAACTGGAATTTAAACAAAAACTATTCAAAAAAACTGAAAAAAGAAACAGTTGATCATTATGGATGAAAAAATTAAAGAGACTGAATACTGTAGGAAGATAAACTGCAGATTGTATTTATGTGAACTGATACAAAAATCATGATCTAGGTTGTCGAGGGTTTTGAGCCCTATTACACACACACGTCTTCATCTTGGAACAAAGCATCCTTATATGCAGAGAATGCCTCTCAGCTAAAAGGTTTCTTAGGGCCAGCTTTATGTCTCTGTTCCTCAGACCATAGATGAAGGGGTTCAGCATGGGGGTGACCACCGTGTACATCACTGAAGCTATGGCAGTTGTCCTGGAGTTTTGTGAAGCAGCAGAACTAAGATACACCCCAACGCCTGTACCATAGAATAAGGAGACAATGGAGAGGTGAGACCCACACGTGGAAAATGCTTTATACTTGCCCCCAGAAGATGAAATTTTCAAAATGGAGATTACAATTCTAGAATAAGAGAAAAAGATACCAATGAGTGGAAGAACCCGCAGAAGTCCACTCCCAATATAAATTGCCAGGTCATTGGAGAAGGTATCAGAACAAGCAAGTTGGATCACCTGATTAAGTTCACAGAAAAAGTGAGGGATTTCTAACTGTGTACAAAAAGACAATTGTGAAACCATTAAGTCATGTAATAGAGAGCTGAGAACACTCAATAACCAGGATACCAGAAGCAGGATGCAGCAGAACTTGGGATTCATGATGACCATGTAGTGCAGGGGGTGACAGATGGCCACAAACCGGTCATAGGCCATCACTGTCAAGAGAAAGTTGTCTAATCCCGCAAAGAGCATAAAAAAATACATCTGACTGAGGCAGCCTGCATAGGTGATCACTTTGCTCTGAGTCTGGATGTTCCACAGCATCTTGGGGACGGTGGTGGAGGTGAAACAGATGTCAGAGAAGGACAGGTTGGCAAGGAAGAAGTACATGGGCGTGTGGAGGCGGGAGTCCGTGACAATGGCCAGGATGATGAGCAGGTTCCCACTGAAGGCGACCAGGTATATGGACAGGAACAGCCAAAGGAGCAGTGGCTGCAGTTCTCCCTCCTCCGAAAGTCCCAGGAGGATAAATTCTGAAACAGGAGTTTGATTTCTTTATTCCATGTAACTGCTGAAAACAGCTGGAACAGAGACAAGAGCATAGGAAAGTCACAAGCAGTGAGCCCAGAATTAAAAGAAATGCTGTGATTGGGGTGCCTGGGTGGCTCAGTTAGTTGAACAACCAACTCTTGGTTTCAGCTCAGGTCATGATCTCCTGGCGGTGAGTTCAAGCCCAGCATTGGACTCTATGCTGGGGCCAGAGTCTACTTCAGATTCTCTGACTTCCCGTCTGCCCCGCCCCTGCTTGTGCTTTCTCACTTGTTCTCTCTCAACTAAATAAGTAAATGAATAGATAAATAAATAGATGATAGATATAGATAGATAGATGATAGATGATAGATAGATAGATAGATAGATGATAAATAGATATAGATAGATAGATAGATAGATAGATAGATAGATAGATAGATATAGATAGAGAGATAGATAGATAGATGATAGATAGATAAAAAGAAATGCTGCCATTTGTGTGGCAAAATTTGTTTTTTTCAACATGCGTAATTCATTAATTCTTACACATTGGGGGGAGGAGTTAAGATGGCGGAGGAGTAGGAGACACCGTTTTCAGCCGGTCCCCCGAGTCGAGCTGGATAGGTACCAGACCAGCCTAAACAACCACGGAACCAGCCTGAGACGCAGGAAGACGCATCTGGATCTCTACAAATGAACATCTCCAGCGCTGAGTATTGAGGTACGAAGCGGGGAGCCATGAAACTGTGCACAGATATCGGAAGATAAACGGAAGGGGGAGGGAGCCACCGCGTTTGGGCGCCGGGAAGCGGTAGCCACTTGCACGGGAGAGCGGGCGGGCTCGTGGTCGGCACCCGCAAAACAGCAGACTGAGACCGTGAGCCGGGTGCGCGCGCCACCAGGCATCTCGCGGAACACCGGAATCCCGGTGCGCTCACTGGATCCAGACTGAGACCGGGAGATCCGGGAGCGCGCGCGGGGCAGCTGGCGGCTGGCGGCATTAGAAACACAAAGGACAGAGACGCGCCGGCCCTGGAAGTGAGGGCTGGGACGCCGGGTGTGGGGCGCACATCCCGGGACGCTGCAGGGTTGAGCAGCACCAACAGTAACGGAGTTAAAGTGGCCAGAACATTAGTAGAGAACGGGCCGCAATCCCTCTGTTCTGTGACAGAGGCTGAAATTCGGCCGCTGCTGCTCTGACTCTCAGAAGAGGCACAGCAAACCGCCAGGGAAAGCCACCAGAGAACAAAAGCCTGGAAATACCGGCTCAGGGAGCGCCCATCCCCATCCCCCCTCGCAGGGGACGCCAAGACTCTACCCAAACATGGCTGCCTGAGTATCGGCGCGGCAGGCCCCTCCCCCAGAACACAGAAGGCAGGCTGAAAAATCAAGAAGCCCACAACCCAGACGCCTGGGTGGCGCAGTCATTGAGCGCCTGCCTTCGGCTTAGGGCGTGATCCCGGCGTTCCGGAAAGGAGTCCCTCATCGGGCTCCTCCGCTGGGAGCCTGCTTCTTCCTCTCCCACTCCCCTGCTTCTGTTCCCTCTCTCGCTGGTTGGCTGCCACATAAATAAATAAATAAAATCTTTAAAGAAGAAGCCCACATCCCTAAGATCCCTATAAAACAAGGGGCACGGCCTGGGACCCAGTGAATAATTTGGGCTCTGGAAACCCCGCAACCTCTCTTCATCAGAATGACAAGAAGGAGAAGCCCCCCCCCAGCAAAGAAAAGACAGTGATTCTGTGGCCTCTGCCACAGAAATAATGGATATGGATGTAACCAAATTATCAGAAATGGAATTCAGAGTAACGATGGTCAAAATGATGAGTAGAATTGAAAAAACTATTAACGAAAAGGTTACTGAGAATATAGAATCCCTAAGGACAGAAATGAGAGCGAATCTAACAGAAATTAAAAATTCTATGAGCCAAATGCAGGCAAAACTAGAGGCTCTGACGGCCAGGGTCGCAGAAGCAGAGGAACGGGTTAGTGAATTGGAGGATGGGTTAATAGAGGAAAAAATGAAAATAGAAGATGGTCTTAAAAAAATCCACGCCCACGAATGTAGGTTACGGGAGATTACTGACTCAATGAAACGATCCAATGTTAGAATCATCGGCATCCCCGAGGGGGTGGAGAAAAACAGAGGTCTAGAAGAGATATTTGAACAAATTGTAGCTGAAAACTTCCCTAATCTAGCAAGGGAAACAAACATTCGTGTCCAAGAGGCAGAGAGGACCCCTCCCAAGCTCAACCATGACAAACCTACGCCACGTCATGTCATAGTGAAATTCGCAAATATTAGATGCAAGGATACAGTATTGAAAGCGGCCAGGGCAAAGAAATTTCTCACGTACCAAGGCAAAAGCATCAGAATTACGTCAGACCTGTCTACACAGACCTGGAATGAGAGAAAGGGTTGGGGGAGCATATTTAAAGCTCTTTCAGAGAAAAACATGCAGCCAAGGATCCTTTATCCAGCAAGGCTGTCATTCAGAATTGATGGAGAAATAAAGACATTTCAGAATCGCCAGTCACTAACCAATTTCGTAACCACGAAACCAGCCCTACAGGAGATATTACGGGGGGTTCTATAAAAGTAAAAAGGCCCCAAGAGTGATACAGAACAGAAAGTCACAGCCAATACAAACAAAGACTTTACTGGCAACATGGCAACATTAAAATCATATCTCTCAGTAATCAGTCTTAATGTAAATGGTTTGAACCATCCCATAAAACGCCACAGGGTTGCAGATTGGATAAAAAGAAATGACCCATCCATTTGCTGTCTACAAGAGACTCATTTCAAACCCAAAGATGCATTCAGACTGAGAGTAAGGGGATGGAGTACCATCTTTCACGCAAATGGACCTCAAAAGAAAGCTGGGGTAGCAATTCTCATATCAGATAAATTGGATTTTAAACTACAGACTATAGTTAGAGATGCAGAAGGGCACTATATTATTCTTAAGGGAAGTATTCAACAAGTGGATGTGACAATTATAAATATATATGCCCCCAACAGGGGAGCAGCAAGATACACAAGCCAACTCTTAACCAGAATAAAGAGACATATAAATAAAAATACACTAATAGTAGGGGACCTCAACACTCCACTCTCAGAAATAGACAGAACACCCTGGCAAAAACTAAGCAAAGAATCAAAGGCTTTGAATGCCATACTCGACGAGTTGGACCTCATAGATATATATAGAACACTACACCCCAGAACCAAAGAATACTCATTCTATTCTAATGCCCATGGAACATTCTCAAGAATAGACCATGTTCTGGGACACAAAACAGGTCTCAACCGATACCAAAAGATTGAAATTATCCCCTGCATATTCTCAGACCACAACGCTCTGAAATTGGAACTCAACCACAAGGAAAAATTTGGAAGAAACTCAAACACTTGGAGACTAAGAACCATCCTGCTCAGGAATGACTCGATAAACCAGGAAATCAAAAATCAAATTAAACAATTTATGGAGACCAATGAGAATGAAAATACAACAGTCCAAAACCTATGGGATACTGCAAAGGCAGTCCTAAGGGGGAAATACATAGCCATCCAAGCCTCACTCAAAAGAATAGAAAAATCTAAAATGCAGTTTTTATATTCTCACCTCAAGAAGCTGGAACAGCAACAGAGGGACAGGCCTAATCCACGCACGAGGAAGCAGTTGACCAAAATTAGAGCTAAATCAATCAAGCAGAAACCAGAAGTACAGTAGAGCAGATCAACAGGACTAGGAGCTGGTTCTTTGAGAGAATCAATAAAATTGACAGACCCCTGGCAAGACTTATCCAAAAGAAAAGAGAAAGGACCCAGATTATTAAAATTATGAACGAAAAAGGAGAGGTCACAACGAGCACCATTGAAATTGGAAGGATTATTAGAAATTTTTATCAACAGCTATATGCCAATAAACTAAGCAATCTGGAAGAGATGGAATCCTTCCTGGAAACCTATAAACTACCAAGATTGAAACCGGAAGAAATTGATTCCTTATACAGGCCAATTAATTATGAAGAAATTGAGTCAGTGATAAACAACCTTCCAAATAACAAAACTCCAGGCCCGGATGGTTTTCCTGGGGAATTCTACCAAACATTCAAAGAAGAAATAATACCTATTCTCCTAAAGCTATTTCAAAAAATAGAAACAGAAGGAAAGCTACCAAACTCATTTTATGAGGCCAATATTACCTTGATCCCCAAACCAGGCAAAGATCCCATCAAAAAGGAGAATTACAGACCGATTTCCCTAATGAATATGGACGCCAAAATCCTCAACAAGATACTTGCTAATAGAATCCAACAGTACATTAAAAGGATTATCCATCACGATCAAGTGGGATTCATACCTGGGATGCAAGCGTGGTTCAATATTCGCAAATCAATCAGCGTGATACATCATATCAACAAGAAAAGACTCAGGAACCATATGATCCTCTCAATCGATGCCGAAAAAGCATTTGACAAAATACAGCATCCTTTCCTGATTAAAACCCTTCAGAGTGTAGGAATAGAAGGTACATTTCTCAATCTCATAAAAGCCATCTATGAAAAGCCTACTGCAAATATTATTCTCAATGGGGAAAAGCTGGAAGCCTTTCCCTTAAGATCAGGAACTCGACAAGGATGCCCACTCTCGCCACTATTATTCAACATAGTACTAGAAGTCCTTGCAACAGCAATCAGACGACAAAAAGGGATCAAAGGTATTCAAATTGGCAAAGAAGAAGTCAAAATGTCTCTCTTTGCAGATGACATGATACTCTATATGGAAAACCCAAAAGAAGCCACTCCCAAACTATTAGAAGTTATAGAGCAATTCAGTAACGTGGCAGGATACAAAATAAATGCTCAGAAATCAGTTGCATTTCTATACACGAATAACGAGACCGAAGAAAGAGAAATTAGGGAATCCATCCCATTTACAATAGCACCAAAAACCATACGTTACCTTGGAATTAACTTAACCAGAGACGTAAAGGACCTATATTCTAGAAACTATAAATCACTCTTAAAAGACATTGAGGAAGACATAAAAAGATGGAAAGATATTCCATGCTCATGGATCGGAAGAATTAACATAGTTAAAATGTCCATGCTACCCAGAGCAATCTACACTTTCAATGCTATCCCAATCAAAATACCAAGGACATTTTTCAAAGAACTGGAACAAACAGTCCTTAAATTTGTATGGAAACAGAAAAGGCCCCGAATCTCCAAGGAACTGTTGAAAAGGAAAAACAAAGCTGGGGGCATCACAATGCCAGATTTCGAGCTGTACTACAAAGCTGTGATCACAAAGACAGCATGGTACTGGCACAAAAACAGACACATAGACCAATGGAACAGAATAGAGAGCCCAGAAATGGACCCTCGGCTCTTTGGGCAACTAATATTTGATAAAGCAGGAAAAAACATCCGGTGGGAAAAAGACAGTCTCTTCAATAAATGGTGCTGGGAAAATTGGACAGCTACATGCAAGAGAATGAAACTTGACCACTATCTCACACCATACACAAAAATAAACTCCAAATGGATGAAAGACCTCGATGTGAGACAGGAATCCATCAAAATTCTAGAGGAGAACATAGGCAACAACCTCTACGACATCGGCCAAAGCAAACTTTTTCATGACACATCCCCAAAGGCAAGAGAAACAAAAGATAAAATGAATTTATGGGACTTCATCAAGATTAAAAGTTTCTGCACATCCAAGGAAACAGTCAGAAAAACTAAGAGGCAGCCCACGGAATGGGAGAATATATTTGCAAATGACACTACAGATAAAGGACTGGTATCCAAGATCTACAAAGAACTTCTCAAACTCAATACACGAGAAACAAATAAACAAATCAAAAAATGGGCAGAAGATATGAACAGACACTTTTCCAATGAAGACATACAAATGGCTAACAGACACATGAAAAAATGTTCAAAATCATTAGCCATCAAGGAAATTCAAATCAAAACCACACTGAGATACCACCTTACGCCAGTTAGAATGGCAAAAATAGACAAGGCAAGAAACAACAATTGTTGGAGAGGATGTGGAGAAAGGGGATCCCTCCTACATTGTTGGTGGGAATGCAAGTTGGTACAGCCACTCTGGAAAACCGTGTGGAGGTCCCTTAAAAAGTTAAAAATTGAGCTACCCTATGATCCAGCCATTGCACTACTGGGTATTTACCCCAAAGATACAGACGTAGTGAAGAGAAGGGCCATATGCACCCCAATGTTCATAGCAGCAATGTCCACAATAGCTAAATTGTGGAAGGAGCCGAGATGCCCTTCAACAGATGACTGGATTAAGAAGTTGTGGTCCATATATACAATGGAATATTACTCAGCTATCAGAAAGAACGAGTTCTCAACATTTGCTACAACATGGACAGCACTGGAGGAGATAATGCTAAGTGAAATAAGTCAAGCAGAGAAAGACAACTATCATATGATTTCTCTCATCTATGGAACATAAGAACTAGGATGATCGGTAGGGGAAGAAAGGGATAAAGAAAGGGGGGGTAATCAGAAGGGGGAATGAAACATGAGAGACTATGGACTATGAGAAACAAACTGAGGACTTCAGAGGGGAGGGGGGTGGGGGAATGGGATAGACCGGTGATGGGTAGTAAGGAGGGCACGTATTGCATGGTGCACTGGGTGTTATACACAACTAATGAATCATCGAGCCTTACATCGGAAACTGGGGATGTACTGTATGGTGACTAACATAATATAATAAAAAATCATTTAAAAAAAAAATAAAAAAATTTAAAAAAAAAAAAAAAATTCTTACACATTACCTACCAAACCAGAATTAGCTAAAAATTTCAGGGGTCTCAAAAGATCCATGTTTTCCATGATGCTGAAAATAATTGCACTCCCAGTCCTGAATCAAAACATTTACCCAAAGCAATGTTGTCCTCTGTAAATTTCCTGAGATGTTTTTGGTTCACTTAACAAATATTTTAACCAATTATCTTGTGGCAAGCATTTTTGAAAGCACTGTAAGTAGTGATGTGTGTTTGACCTTAACAAGAATGTGTCTGAGATATGTGTGTGTCAGAGGGAGCAATAATATATGAACAAATGAGCAAATGATGTTTCAAGGGGTAGTTTCCAACCCTATAATAAGAGTGATACCAAATTCAGACTTTTCGAGATTTCAATAAAATAATGGCTATAATAGGTCTGGCATTGTTTGTAGTATTAATTATCACATACAAATGATAAAGAGAAGATGACTGACACAGTTTCCAGTAAACACTTACTAATGAATGAAATAATTGTCTGAATTTTTTTTAATTTAAATTTGTCAGTTAACATACAGAGCAATATTGGTTTCTGGAGTAGAATTCAGTGATTCATCACTTACATAAGGCATCCAGTGCTGATCCCAACAAGTGCCCTCCTTACTACCCATCACTGATCTAGCACATCCCCACCCCCCCACCTCAATCCATTAACCCTCAGTTTTTCTTCCATCACTAAGACTCTTTTATGGCTTGTTTTTTTCTCTCCTTTTTTTTTCTTTTCTCCCTTCCCATTGTTTAATGATTTTCTTTTTTAAATTCAACATATGAGGAGATCATATACTATTTATCTTTCTCTGACTGACTTATTTCACTTAGCATAATACACTCTAGCTCTATTCACATCATTACAAACAACAACAATGGCCAAACTATAGCACAAAAGTCCATGTATTGATGAATAGATAAAGACAATGTGATACACACACACACACACACACACACACACACACACACACAAATATTATTCAACTGAGCAAAAATTGACAAAGCAAGAAACAACAATAGTTGGAGAGGATGTGGAGAAAGGGGATCCCTCCTACATTGTTGGTGGGAATGCAGGTTGGTACAGCCACTCTGGCAAAAGTGTAGAGATCCCTCAAAAAGTTAAAAATATAGCTACCCTATGACCCAGCAATTGCACTACTGGGTATTTACCCCAAAGATACAGATGTAGTGAAAAGAAGATCCATATGCACCCCAATGTTCATAGCAGCACTGTCCACAATAGCCAAACTGGAGAAGGAGCTGAGATGCCCTTCAGCAGACAAGTGGAGAAAGAATATGTGGTCCATATATACAAAGGCATATTAGGCATCAGAAAGGATGATTACACAACATTTGCATCAACATGGATGGAACTGGAAGACTTTATGCTAAGTGAAATAAGTCAAGCAGAGAAAGACAACTATCATATGGTTTCAGCCATTTATGGAACATAAAAAGTAGGAAGATCGGTAGGAGAAGAAAGGGAAGAAGGAAAGGGGAAAAAAAGAAGGGGGAATGAACCATGAGAGACTATGGACTCTGGGAAACAAACTGAGGGCTTTAGAGGGGAGGGGGGTGGGGGATCAGGATATGCTGGTGATGGGTATTAAGGAGGGCACGTATTACATGGTGCACTGGGTGTTATACACAAGTAATGAATCATAGAACTTTACATCAAAAACTTGGGATATACTGTATGATGATTGACATAATGTAATAAAAAATTTTGATAAAAAAGAACAAAAAAATACTATTTCTAACCAGACCCATCTCCAATCCACCCATTTTGCATACCCTGATACTGATGGCTGGTCAGATCAGTAAGAAGTGTTTCTAATCTCTGCAGCACAGCCTCTAGTTTAATTAATCTCTAAATTTCCTCCTCTGCTGTTTCTTCCTGGACTGATCACACCCATTGTCCCCCTGGAAGAACAGCAACATGTCCTTCAAGGCTCAGTTCCATTATAAGCTTGTCTGTGAAGCCTTCACTAATTCCCGTGAAAGACTCAACTTTTTGAAAACAGTTAAAAATGAATTAAAGAGTCAACTTTTTTGCATATTTCCACAATTTCAATGCAACCTCATGATGTCACATTTACTTATTTTTACATCTCTCCTGACATTTACACAGTGAGTACCTTGAGAGAAGAGACAATGTCTTAGTCATTTATTTATTCCCAGAGTAAACAGTAGTGTCTACCATACATTAATTGCTGAAAAAAAATGTTTCTTGAATGACTGCAATACATATGGTGAAATAACAATAAACAGACACTCTCAACAATGAAAGAACAAGCAATGAAAAAAGAGGAAAGACTATTGTGGAATATATCCCTGTCATTAAGCACTACACTGGAGGAGACAGATCAGGGAAAGATGATTTGGTATATCCAGAGTTTCCCTCTAGAATCACAGTCTTAATAGGCAAGATCTAGCATCACTAAACCCTCCTTTAGTTATTGTCCCTGTTAATGACCAAAACATAACTACGGATTGAAGGAGTCCCTCCCAATATAAAACATGAGGCTCACCCAGATGTTATCACAGAACAGTGTGAGATCACTGACCCAGTTTCTCCCATGAATGATTGATGAGGTTGGAAGTTATGCCCCCAGGAAAGGAAAAGACATGACCCCATTCATGAAGGCTCTGGAAGACACAGTTATGAGTTCCTATCACCTGAGATTAGAAGAGATGAAGGCAGTGGGTGCAGCAGAGACATTTTCAATTCTCTGGCTGGAGGGGTGAATTCCCATGAGTCTCATTAAGGAAATATTCCTTTGTCTCACTTCCCCTTGAGAGACTTGGTGCTCTGGAGCTAGGAGAGAAACACAGAATGCAAACTAGTGCCAGTGTTGCACTGGGACACAGCCTGGGCATTCCAGGATTGTCTCTCACCTCATTAAACTCTTTGATCCCACAAGGAGGTCCCCTCTCTATAGAGGGTCTCACTAATAAGGCAGAGTACCCCGTAATTCTGATTTGAAGGAGACATTCTTTGTGCCTTCAACATTTTCTTTCTCCCATCTGGACCCTCTTCTGGTGGCTCATGATCATGGATCCCCCAGCCACCACAATGCTTCTCCTGTTCTCTTGCTTCTCCTTTTTCCTTCATGGTTTAATGTCACCCAACCATTTGCTTCTTTGGGTATCTTACAAACACTTACACAGCAGTTATGATACGGTAGGCACTAAGCAACATCCAGGAATGAAGAGAAGTATAAGACATGGTTCCTTCTCTTGAGGAGCTCACAGTTGAATGAGTGATGAGTGAAATAGATAAAAGGGATTAGGACTACACATACCTCGATGAGCGCTGTACAACATATAGAATTGGTGAATCATTACATTGTACACCTACAGCTAAAATAAAACTGTATGTAAATTATATTCAATAAAAAAATTCCTAGGAAGGTGAGAAATATGATTTTCAGAGTTACCGTATTATCATTGTTAAATGATCCGTTTTCAACAACAACAACATAAGCAGACATATAAATCATTGGAATAGGAGGAAACCCAGAATTAAAATCGGTTTGGGGCTTGGAGTTAAGACGGAGGAGGAGTAGGGGCCCCCTTTCTCAGCCAGTCCCCCGAGTTGAGTTGGATAGGTACCAGACCAGCCTGAACATCCACAGAATCAGCCTGAGATGCAGGAAGATACATCTGGATCTCTACAAATGAACATCTCCAGTGCTGAGTATTGAGGTACGAAGTGGGTAACCATGAAACCGCGCACAGATATCGGAAGATAAACGGAAGGGGAAGGGAGCTGCCGCGTTCGGGCGCCGGGAAGCAGTAGCCACCTGCGCGGGGGAGGGGGCGGACACGCGGACGGGTACCTGCGAGAGAGCAGACTGGGACCATGAGCGGGGAATGCGTGCCACCAGACTGAAAACCGGAGCTCCAGTGTGTGCTCACTGGATCCAGACTGAGACCAGGAGCTCCAGAATGCGGGGGTGGCTGGCGGTGTTAGAAACACAAAGGACAGAGATGCGCCCGCCCTGGAAGTAAGGGCTGGGACGCTGGGTGTGGGGTGCACATCCTGGGATGCTGCAGGGTTAAGCAGCACCAACAGTAACAGAGTTAAAGTGGCCAGAACATCAGTGGAGAATGGCCCGCGATCCCTCTGTTCTGAGACAGAGGCTGAGATTCGGCCACTGCTGCTCTGACTCTCAGAAGAGGCACAGGAAACCGCCAGGGAAAGCCACCAGAGAACAAAAGCCTGGAAAGACCGGCTCACAATATGCCCACCCCCATCCCCCCTCGCAGGGGACACAGAGACTCTACCCAAACAGGGTTGCCTGAGTATCGGTGTGGCAGGTCCCTCCCCCAGAAGGCAGGTTGAAAAATCAAGAAGCCCTCATCCCTAAGATCCCTATAAAACAAGGGCACACGGCCTGGGTCCTAGTCAATAATTTGGGCTCTGGAGAACCCCGCAACCTCTCCTCATCAGAATGATGAGAAGGAGAAATCCCCCCCAGCAAAGAAGAGACAATGAGTCTGTGGCCTCTGCCACAGAACTAATGGATATGGATATAACCAAATTGTGAGAAATGGAATTCAGAGTAACAATGGTCAAGATGATGTGTAGACTTGAAAAAAGTATGAACGAAAATGTTAATGAGAATATAGAATCTCTAAGGGCAGAAATGAGAGCGAATATGACAGAAATTAAAAATTCTATGAGCCAAATGCAGTCAAAACTAGAGGCTCTGACGGCCAGGGTGAATGAGGCAGAGGAACGTACTAGCGAATTGGAGGATGGGTCAGTAGAAGAAAAAGTGAAAATAGAAGTTGGACTTAAAAAAGTCCACGCCCACGAATGTAGGTTACAGGAGATTACTGACTCAATGAAACGATCCAATGTCAGAATCATCGGCATCCCCGAGGGGGTGGAGAAAAACAGAGGTCTAGAAGAGATATTTGAACAAATTGTAGCTGAAAACTTCCCTAATATAGCGAGGGAAACAAACATTTGTGTCCAAGAAGCAGAGAGGACCCCTCTCAAGCTCAACCACAACAAACATACGCCACGTCATGTCATAGCGCAATTCGCAAATATTAGATCCAAGGATACAGCATTGAAAGCGGCCAGGGCAAAGAAATTTCTCACGTACCAAGGCAAAGGTATCAGAATTATGTCAGACCTGTCTACACAGTCCTGGAATGAGAGAAAGGGTTGGGGGGGCATTTTTAAAACTCTTTCAGAGAAAAACATGCAGCCGAGGATCCTTTATCCAGCAAGGCTGTCATTCAGAATTGATGGAGAAATAAAGACCTTCCAGAATCGCCAGTCATTAACCAATTTCGTAACCATGAAACCAGCCCTACCGGAGATATTAAGGGGGGTTCTATAAGGGTAAAAAAGGCCCCAAGAGTGATACAGAACAGAAAGTCACAACCGATACAAACAAAGACTTTACTGGCAACATGGCATCATTAAAATCATATCTCTCAATATTCAGTCTCAATGTGAATGGCTTAAATGCTCCAATGAAATGCCACAGGGTTGCAGATTGGATAAAAAGACATGACCCATCCATTTGCTGTCTACAAGAGACTATTTTGAACCTAAAGATACATTCAGACTGAAAGTAAAGGGATGGAATACCATCTTTCACGCAAATGGACCTCAAAAGAAAGCTGGGGTAGCAATTCTCATATCAGATAGATTGGATTTTAAACTAAAGACTATAGTTAGAGACACAGAAGGGCACTATATCATTCTCAAAGGATGTATCCAATAAGTGGATATGACAATTATAAATATCTATGCCCCCAACAGTGGAGCAGCAAGATACACAAGCCAACTCTTAATCAGAATAAAGAGACACATAAATAAAAATACATTAATAGTAGGGGACCTCAACACTCCACTATCAGAAATAGACAGAACACCCTTGCAAAAACTAAGCAAAGAATCAAAGGCTTTGAATGCCATACTCGATGATTTGGACCTCATAGATACATATAGAACACTACACCCCAGAACCAAAGAATACTCATTCTACTCTAATGCCCACAGAACATTCTCAAGAATAGACCATGTTCTGGGACACAAAACAGATTTCAACTGATACCAAAAGACTGAAATTATTCCCTGCATATTCTCAGACCACAAAGCTCTGAAATTGGAACTCAACCACAAGGAAAAATTTGGAAGAAACTCAAACACTTGGAGACTAAGAACCATCCTGCTCAGGAATGATTTGATAAACCAGGAAATCAAAAATCAAATTAAACAATTTATGGAGACTAACGAGAATGAAAACACAACGGTCCAAAACCTATGGGATACTGCAAAGGCAGTGCTAAGGGGGAAATACATAGCCATCTAAGACTCACTCAAAAGAATAGAAAAATCTAAAATGCTATTTTTATATTCTCACTTCAAGAAGCTGGAACGGCAACAGAGGGAGAGGCCTAATCCCCTCACGAGAAGCAGTTGACCAAGATTAGAGCAGAAATCAATGAATTAGAAACCAGAAGTACAGTAGAGCAGATCAACAGAAGTAGAAGCTGGTTCTTTGAGAGAATTAATAAAATTGACAGACCTCTGGCAAGAATTATCCAAAAGAATAGAGAAAGGACCCAAATTAATAAAATTATGAATGAGAAATTAGAGGTCACAACTAAAAAAAATGAAATTGGAAGGATTATTAGAAAATTTTATCAACAGCTGTATGCCAATAAATTAAGCAATCTGGAAGAGATGGAGGCCTTCCTGGAAACCTATAAACTACCAAGACTGAAACAGGAAGAAATTGAATTTTTAAATAGGCCAATTAATTATGAAGAGATTGAGTCAGTGATAAACAATCTTCCAAAAAATAAAACCCAGGCCCGGATGGTTTTCCTGGGGAACTCTACCAAACATTCAAAGAAGAAATAATACCTATTTTCCTAAAGCTATTTCAAAAAATAGAAACAGAAGGAAAGCTACCAAACTCATTCTATGAGGCCAATATTACCTTGATCCCCAAACCAGGCAAAGACCCCAACAAAAAGGAGAATTACAGACTGATTTCCCTAATGAATATGGACGCCAAAATCCTCAACAAGATCCTAGCAAATAGAATCCAACTGTACATTAAAAGGATTATACATCATGACCAAGTGGGATTCATCCCTGGGATGCAGGGGTGGTACAACATTCGCAAATCTATCAGTGTCTTAGATTTTATTCAGAAACAAAAAATCAGAAATCATATGATTCTCTCAATAGATGCAGAAAAAGCATTTGACAAAATACAGCATCCTTTCCTGATTAAAACCCTTCAGAGCGTAGGAATAGAGGGTTCATTTCTCAAGCTCATAAAAGCCATCTATGAAAAGCCTACAGGAAATATTATTCTCAACGGGGAAAAGCTGGAAGCCTTTCCCTTAAGATCAGGAACACGACAAGGATGCCCACTCTCACCACTATTATTCAACATAGGACTAGAAGTCCTTGCAACAGCAATCAGGCAACAAAAAGGGATCAAAGGTATCCAAATCGGCAAAGAAGAAGTCAAACTGTCTCTCTTCGCAGATGACATGATACTCTCTATGGAAAACCCAAAAGAATCCACTCCCAAACTATTAGCAGTTTTAGAGCAATTCAGTAATGTGGCGGGATACAAAATCAATACTCAGAAATCAGTTGCATTTCTATACACGACTAATGAGACTGAAGAAAGAGAAATTAGGGAATCCATCCCATTTACAATAGCACAAAAACCATACGTTACCTTGGAATTAACTTAACCAGAGATGTAAAGGACCTTTATTCTAGAAACTATAAATCACTCTTGAAAGACATTGAGGAAGACATAAAAAGATGGAAAAATATTCCATGCTCAAGGATCGGAAGAATTAATATAGTTAAAATGTCCATGCTACCCAGAGCAATCTACACTTTCAGTGCTATCCCGATCAAAATACCGATGACATTTTCAAAGGAACTGGAACAAATAGTCCTTAAATTTGTATAGAACCAGAAAAGGCCCCGAATCGCCAAGGAACTGTTGAAAAGGAAAAACAAAGCTGGGGGCATCACAATGCCAGATTTTGAGCTGTACTACAAAGCTGTGATCATAAAGACAGCATGGTACTGGCACAAAAACAGACACATAGACCAATGGAACAGAATAGAGAACCCAGAAATGGACCCTCGGCTCTTTGGGCAACTAATCTTTGATAAAGCAGGAAAAAAAAACATCCGGAGGAAAAAAGACAGTCTCTTCAATAAATGGTGCTGGGAAACTTGGACAGCTACATGCAAAAGAATGAAACTTGACCACTCTCTCACACCATACACAAAAATAAACTCCAAATGGATGAAAGACCCCGATGTGAGACAGGAATCCATCAGAATCCTAGAGGAGAACATAGGCAGCAACCTCTACGACATCGGCCACAGCAACCTTTTTAATGACATATCTCCAAAGGCAAGAGAAACAAAAGATAAAATGAACATGTGGGACTACATCAAGATAAAAACTTCTGCACAGCCAAGGAAACAATCAAAAAAACTAAGAGGCAGCCCACGAAATGGGAGAATATATTTGCAAATGATGCTACAGATAAAAGACTGGTATCCAAGATCTACAAAGAACTTCTCAAACTCAATATGTGAGAATCAAATAAACAAATTATAAAATGGGCAGAAGATATGAACAGACACTTTTCCAATGAGGACATACAAATGGCTAACAGACACATGAAAAAATGTTCAAAATCATTTGCCATCAGGGAAATTCAAATCAAAACCACACTAAGATACCACCTTACGCCAGTTAGAATGGCAAAAATTGACAAGGCAAGAAACAACAATTGTTGGAGAGGATGTGGAGAAAGGGGATCCCTCCTACATTGTTGGTGGGAATGCAGGTTGGTACAGCCACTCTGGAAAACAGTGTGGAGGTCCCTTAAAAAGTTAAAAATTGAGCTCCCCTATGACCCAGCCATTGCACTACTGGGTATTTACCCCAAAGAAACAGACGTAGTGAAGAGAAGGGCCATATGCACCCCAATGTTCATAGCAGCATTGTCCACAATAGCTAAATCGTGGAAGGAACCGTGATGCCCTTCAACAGATGACTGGATTAAGAAGTGTGGTCCATATATACAATGGAATATTACTCAGCTATCAGAAAGAACGAGTTCTCAACATTTGCTGCAACATGGACGGCACTGGAGGAGATAATGCTAAGTGAAATAAGTCAAGCAGAGAAAGACAACTATCATATGATTTCTCTCATCTATGGAACATAAGAACTAGGAAGATCGGTAGGGGAAGAAAAGGATAAAGAAAGGGGTGTAATCAGAAGGGGGAGTGAAGCATGGGAGTCGATGGACTCTGAGAAACAAACTGAGGGCTTCAGAGGGGAGGGGGTGGGGAATGGGATAGACTGGTGATGGGTAGTAAGGAGGGCATGTATTGCATGGTGCACTGGGTGTTTTACGCAACTAATGAATCATCGAACCTTGCATCAGAAACCAGGGATATACTGTATGGTGACTAACATAATGTAATAAAGAAACATTAAAAAATAAAATAAAATAGGGGCGCCTGAGTGGCACAGCAGTTGGGCGTCTGCCTTCGGCTCAGGGCGTGATCCCGGCGTTATGGGATCGAGCCCCACATCAGGCTCCTTCGCTATGAGCCTGCTTCTTCCTCTCCCACTCCTCCTGCTTGTGTTCCCTCTCTCGCTGGCTGTCTCTGTCAAATAAATAAATAAAATCTTTTTAAAAAAATAAAATAAAATAAAGTAAAATAAAATAAAATAAAATAAGAATAAAAAAGAAAAGTTGACCCATCAGGGAAAAAAAAAAGTAGGAAGTTTGGTAGGAGAAGAAAGGGAAGAAGAAAGGGGGGTGTAAACAGAAGGGGGAATGAACTTTGAGAGACTATGGACTCTGGGAAACAAACTGAGGGCTTCAGAGGGGCGGGGGTGAGGGAATGGGATAGGTCAGTGTTGTGTATTAAGGAGGGCAAGTATTGCATGGTGCACTGGGTGTTATACTCAAGTAATGAATCATGGAACATTGCATCAAAAACTAGGAATGTACTGTATGGTGACTGACATAATATAATAAAAAATATTATTTAAAAATAAAAATAAATAAATTTCTCTACACATATAAAAAAAGTGGCACAACTGCTATGGGAAACTCTCTGCCAGTTCCTCAAAAACTGAAACATGGAATTATCATATGATCCGGTAGTTTCACTTGTGTGTATATTCCTACTTATATGCCCCCAAGAATTTATAGCAGTGACTACAACAGATATTTGCACACCAATTAGAATAAAGCTTTATTTACAGTAACCAAAATGTGAACACACCCCCAATGTCCATCAACAAAATCACAGGTGAACAAAGTGTGGTGAACACATACAGTGGAACATCATTTATCATTCACTCTATTCGGTAAAAAGAATAGAATTCTGGCACAGGCTACAACATGGATGAACCTTGCCAACATTATGCTAAGTGAAAGCAGCCAGACACAAAAGGAGAAATGTTATACAATTACATCTATGTGAGGCACCTACAGGACTCAGTTTTAGAGAGAGAAGGTAAGATGTTGGGAACCAGGGTCTGGGTGAAGGGGCAATGGGGAGTTAGTGTTCCATGGGGACAAGGGTTCAGTTTGAGAAAGTTCTGTAGGTGGATTGAGGTGGTGGCTGTGCAATAGGGAGAAAGTCCCTAATGCCACATAACTGGATACTTCAAAATGTTTAAAATAATAAATGTTATATATATTTTACCATGACAAAAAAAAAGATGAAAAAAGATGGACATACTCTAAAAGAATGTCAACGCCATCTATAGCTTCATATGGCATAGAGGAAGGAATCCAAAGTACAAGGAGACAGGGGCATTGTGATGGGCTTATCTTGTGTCATTCAAGACCTCAACCCTAAAGGATACCCAAAATCAGAGTTCAAAGGACATAAAATTAATAAGATCATTAAGAAGTAACTTGGTAAGGCTATAATGGCCTCCTTGACAAGCTCTACAGAGCTTCTCCCACATAGGACAGTTACCATGGACACGTGCGAATTGAAATGGATTTGTCCTTGGATGCCTCAGTGACTCAGTCAGTTAAGCATCTGCCTTTGGCTCAGGTCATGGTCCCAGGGTCCTGGGATCAAGTCCCACATCAAGCTCTTTGCTCAGTGGGGAGCCTGCTTCTCCCTCTGCCTGCCACTCACCCTGCTTGTACTTGCCCGTTTGCTCTCTGATACATAAATAAATAAAATCTTTTAAAAAAAAGAAAAGAAATGGATTTCTCCTGAGGTCAGCCCATCCTGAACTGGAAGAAGCAATGTCCAAAACCATCTGAGGTACGGTATTCATAGTTCATGTAAGAATTAATCATTCATATCTAAATTAGGTGAACTACAGGGATTTCTTGAAATGGCAAATTCCTCAAGGTGTCTCCATGAAGCAAAAATGGTAGGCAGCTTACTAACGGCCCATCCAATCTGAGCAGCTAAAAAATAAAACAATAACAACAAAAATTCTAATTCTCATGAAGAAAAGCTTGACCGGAGTCACCATGATGGGTCATTATCTCTACTTGACTCTCAAACCTGAAACAGTTCACTGACCCAGAATCTCAATTGATGGATGATGCATGAGTGAAGACTACAAAACAACAACAAGTGCATTACATTTTCCTCCAAACTCAACCCAAAGTCTCTGAGGTGATGGTGTTGGTTAGCTTATAATGGCCCATGAAGACTGTGGTCTGAACTAAAATTGGTAGCTTGAAATGGGGCAACATTATACTGTGGAAACACAAATGCTACAAGTAAGCTCTCTTCTTTATTCCATTTTTCATATTTTCCTCCTTTCTTCTTGCTTTCCTTTCTTTCCCTGTGTTTTCTTTTGAGAGAGATCCTTAAACATTTATCTGAATACTAGCGATCGAAGGGACCTATGGACTTTCACCCAGAAAACTGTGAACCAGGTAATAGGAAGTTACCATTATAGCTGACAAATCCAAGTGGAGGTTTCTGGGGACAGGTCATGAGGAGACATTTGTCTTTCTCTGCCTCACAAAGCACAGGTAAGGTTCATACATTTATCCTTCTATTACTGCTTAATTTCTGGGGTGCATCTTTACAAAGACTTAGCTGGCAATAGGCAGAATATCTGTATTGCTTTTGTGATCTGTAAAAGGACTATTATGGCAGGAGGTGCTGAGGGAAATCACCAGGCAGTGTTGTTTCCTACCTAAATACTAAAAGAAAAGTAATAAAACATCCCTGGAGTAAGTACTGAGAAGGATACCATTGGCCTGAAAAATCAGGAGTTGTAATTTCTATTACCTACACACTTAATTTATGGTTTGAACTGTGTAATTGAAAGTTAGGTACTTCGTAGTGAATGTGGATTGTTGCAAACTTAATCGCACAGGTTAAGGTGAAGTTCCCTAAATGCCCCTGCCATTGCAGATGTGCTCTCTTTCTGGGGTGGATTGACAAAACCTCTGGATATAGCCACTGCTATGTTAAGTGGCTTTTTTCCCAAAGCAGATCCTCTAATGGATAACTGCTTTCACCTGAGGGAGGAAGCATTCCACATTTATTCCTCTGGCTCTTCCTATCACATTCTAAGTACTCAATGGTCTTATTATTTATTTGTTGCTAAAAATTCATGCGGAGGAATTTAATGACTTATCAAAATTTTTTAAAGGAAAAGACCATAAGAGAGACTCTTACTAATGGAGAACAAACCAAGGGTGCTGGAGGGGAGGCAGGTAAGGAAGGGCTAGATGAGATATGGGCATTAAGGAGGGCACCTGTAGTGATGAGCAATGTTCATTGTGTGTAAGCGATGAATCACTAGATTCTATTCCTGAACCTAATATTACACCATCTGTTAACTTAAAAAAAAAGTTGGTCATTATGTATGAATAATTAAAGAGACCAAATACTGTAGAAAGAAAAACTGCAAATCCTCTATGAACTTATACAAATATCAAAATCTAGGTCTTCTAGGGTTTTGAGTCCATTTACTCATGCCTTTGTCTTGAAACAAAGGATCCTTATGTGCAGAGAATGTCTCTCTGCTAAAGAGCTTTATTAGGGCCAGCTTTATGTCTCTGTTCCTTAGACCATAGATGAAGGGGTTCAGCATGGGTGTAACCACCATGTACATCACTGAAGCTACGGCAGTTGTCCTGGAGTTTTGTGAAGCAGCAGAACTAAGATACACACCAAAGCTTGTACCATAGAATAAGGAGACAACCAAGAGGTGAGACCCACACGTGGAAAATGCTTTATACTTGCCCCCAGAAGATGAAATTTTCAAAATGGAGGTTACAATTCTAGAATAAGAGAAAAGGATGCCAATGAGTGGAAGAACCCCCAGAAGTCCACTTTCAAGATAAATCACCAGGTTATTGAAGAAGGTATCAGAACAAGCAAGTTGGATCACCTGATTAAGTTCACAGAAAAAGTGAGGTATTTCTATCTGTGTACAAAATGACAATTTCAAAACCATTAAGCCATGTAATAGAGAGCCAAAAACACTCAACACCCAGCACACCAGAAGCAGGATGCAGCAGAACTTGGGGTTCATGATGACCGTGTAGTGCAGGGGGTGACAGATGGCTACAAACCGGTCATAGGCCATCACTGTCAAGAGAAAGTTGTCTAATCCCGCCAAAAGCATTAAAAAAAAATCTGTGTGATGCAGCCTGCATAGGTGATCACTTTTCTCTGTGTCTGGATGTTCAGCAGCATCTTGGGGACAGTGGTGGAGGTGAAACAGATGTCAGAGAAGGACAGGTTGGCGAGGAAGAAGTACATGGGCGTGTGGAGGCGGGAGTCCGTGACAATGGCCAGGATGATAAGCAGGTTCCCACTGAAGGTGACCAGGTACATGGACAGGAACAGCCAAAAGAGGAGAGGCTGCAGCTTTGCCTCTTCTGAAAGCCCCAGGAGGACAAATTCAGACATTTGGCTTTGGTTTCCTTGTTCCATGAAGCTGAAGACACTGCAGAATTGGGAACAAGAAGAATTCAAATTTAGCCACAAGTAATGATCAAGAAAGTAACAAGAAGGAGCCAAGGTGGACTTCAGTGGGTGAATGGATAAATAAACCACCATGGTTCCAGATGATGGAATATTATGCTGTGCTTAAAAGAAATGAGCTATCAAGCCATGAAAAGACATAGAGGAACCTGAAATACATGTTATTAAGTGAAAGAAGTTTATGTGAAAAAAGCTACATACAGTATGATTCCAACTACATGAAATTCTAGAAAAGGCAAAAATATGGACACAGAATAAAAGATAAGTGGTGGCCAGGGGGTAGAATGGGAGTGAGAGTATGGAAGAGGTGAGTTTTTAGGATTTTTAGGGTAGTAAAAATTATCTGTATGATACTATAAATATGGATACATGGGAGTTTTTTGTACCAGTCTCAGTATCTCGATTACCAGTGTTGTGACTGGACCAGTCCTGTGGCTCTTATTATAGTTGCAAGATACCCTCAGCAATAACCATCAGGAAACTCTGAAAAAATATATTGAGGCACCTATGTGGCTCAGCTAGTTGAGCATCTGACTCTTGATCTCAGCTCAGGTCTTGATCTCATGGTTGTGAGTTCGAGCCCCACATTGAGATCCGCGCTGGACTGCTCACAAGTCCTGGAAACCACGCAGCACACCTGGGGCTGCACAGTGAGGTCGCAGATAGAGAGAGTGTGAGCATGGGCCTGGGGTTCTTGTTCTACTGGGGTGAGGGAGGGGGCCTAGGGTTTCACTGGTTCACTTTTTATTTGTAAATGTAAAATATATGAGCAGGAATTTAAGTAAAAAAGAGAAAAGGGGGTGAAAGTCAGTTATCTAAATCAACCAGATCCCTAAGGCAAAAACAAATATATATATTAGAATGGGGGAGTCCTGGTTCTTTGTTTAGTCATGGCACTGGCAATGTGATTTTTGTTTCTGAGAGAGCCATATTTGTAGTGATTGTCTGAGCAACGGTCAATAACATTGCAATAACATTGTATAGTAACAGATGGTGACTACACTTATCATGGTGAGCATTGAGTCAATATGAATCAATGAATCGATATGTTGTACATTGGAAACTAATACAACATAATTATACTTCAATTAAAAGATGAAAAAGAAAAGAGATTAAGTCAGGCACTTGCATTACAAAAAAAAAACCAACTGTCAGGGCTTCGCTACAATGTCATTATATAGTTTCTCAAACCACAGAATGCACAGCACCAAGAATGAACTATAATGTGGACTATGGACCTTGGTTGATTAAAGATGTATCAGTGTAGGTTCATCAATTGTAAGAAATGCACCACTCTGGTGGGGGATGATGGTAATGAGGGTAGCTATGACTGTGTGGGGGAAGGGTAATATGGAAAATCTCTCTAATTTCCCCCTCAACTTTTAAATTAAGACTTTTTTAAAGAGCAGTCTTAGATTCACAGCAAAAATTATATATATATGAATGAATTTTATATATTATATATAATTATATATTATTAGATTATGTATTTATACAATATTTATATAATATACATCATATGTAACATAATTATATATAACAAATTATATATATGGACAAAAAATAAGAATAAATAAAAATTTAAAAGTCTTAATTTTTAAAAGCTTAAAAATGAAAGAAATGCCGATTTTATTTTAAACACATTTAATTAGCTAATTCCTATATATTATCCATAAATCTAGTTTCTGTTAGCAGAAAATTTCAGGGAATCCCAAATTCTCCATCTTCTGCTTGATGCTGAAACTGATTAGCCACTCTTGCTCTTAATCCAAACATTTTCCCAAGGTATTATTTTCCTCTGCAAATCTCCTGAGACTTTCTTTTGTCCATCAACAACTATCTTTGGCCAATTTTTTTAATAATAATTTTTTATTATGTTATGTTAGTCACCATACAGTATATCCTTAGTTTTTGATATAATGTTCAATGATTCATTATTTGCATATAACGCCCAGTGCACCATGCAATATGTGCCCTCCTTAATACCCATCACTGGCCTATCCCAATCCCCCACCCCCCTCCCCTCTGAAGCCCTCAGTTTGCTTCCCAGATTAATTATTTTGTGCCGATTATTGTTGAAAGCACTGAGAATCAACAGTTAAATTTTTTTTTAATCTTTGCCCCTTATTAGTTTTATTCTAGGATATTTTTGTGGCTGGAGGAAACAGAATATCAGTAAATAAGTAAATGATATTTCATGTGGTGATAATTATTGTTAAGTAAAATCATACAGAATGATGAGATTGTAGAGTAGAGAGAGAATTCTTCTTTTAATATTTACTTCTAATTAGAGACCAATAAGAAAAAAATCTGGTCATTGCGATACAAGCCCAAGATTTATCTAAGAGAAGAGCATTTAAGACAGAGAACTATCCAGTGCAAAGTCCCCAGTATAGCAGCATTCCTGGCATCTCTGGAAAACAGAAAGGGGGGTGATGTGAATGGAATGGGTACAACAGGTATAAAGGTTGAAGGTAAAATAAGAGGGGAAGCAGGAGGTCAGAACATCCAGATGCTGTGGAAAGCTGCTAACACATGAGCTCTCAAGTTGCTGCTTTTTACAAGTATATATTGTTAAATATAATATATTTAAGTGCATATATTATAAATAATGTATATAAATGATATATAATTTATCCCTCCATAAACTAAATTTATCTCCCTTAAATTCCATTTTCTCTAAATTCTGCACTTTCAATTGTAGAATACAAATTCAGCATAGGATATATGCTCAACTTGTTTCCCCTTTACTGGTAACTTCCCTTACTCTATCTACACACACACTCAGAGCCATGGCAATGGTGTTGTGTCCTCCCACATCTGAAGCATAGATGAATGGGCAGCAGAGGACACTCTACAAGATAAACTTATTAGCTCACTTTCTTCTGAGAATTGAGTTTTGTAGTCAAACATTCATTAATGGGATAGCCATGCCTGAAGGAATCTCAAGAATGAGCCAACTCTGAAGCAGGGAATTTTGTGGTGCTCTTCTGCTATGTGCATGAAGAGGGAGAGAAGACTAGTCTACAGAGAGGGAGAGAAGAATGAAACCAACAAGAGGGAAGAAAAGAAAAGGCTGCATTCAACTGAGAGTGGGAGTGATGGGGAATCAACTTCTTTAGGTGCTGGTAATGCTACACATCCAAGTTATAGTCCCCAGAATGCCCAGAAAAAAATAACAATACTGTTAATACCCAACTTGATAAATATTTTCAATCTTTATGGCCTAAAAGGATTCATATCCTCACAGTATCATAATAACTTACAAATAAAGATCAATAAAGTTTTTTCAATAAAAAATTGAAAATACACATAGTAAAATTGAAATATTTCCAATGATTTTTTTCAAAGTCCAATGAGTTGCAGAAATGTTTTGTATGTGAAAAAGTCATTTTTAAAAAATATTATAGAAATGCTAGTAAATTCTAGCAAATCTTTAAGGAAGAAATTATACCAATCGTTCATAATACTTCCAGGAAATAGAAGCAGTCAGAATACTTCTTAACTCATTCTCTAAGACCAATATTAACTAACACTGGAACTAAAGATGTTACAAGACAGGAAAACTACAGGCCAATATCTCTCATGAACATAGATGTATAATCTTCAACAAAATATTAGCAAATCAAAATCAACAATATGAAGAAATGATTTGACACCAAGACCAAGTGGAATTTATTCCAGATATGTAATATTGGATCAATATTTGAAAATAAATGCAATTCGTGCCTAGAGTTAACAATATAGAATTTTTTCTTGAAAATGTATTAACCATGAGATACTATGGACTCTGGGAAACAAAGTGAGGGCTTCAGAGGGGAGTGGGGTGGGGGAATGGGATAGGCTGATGATGGGTATTAAGGAGGGCACGTATTGCATGGTGCGCTGGGTGTTATACACAACTAATGAATTATGAAACTTTAAATCAAAAACCAGGGATGTACTGTATGGTGACTAGCATAATATAATTTAAAAAATTATATTAAAGCCTAAAAAAATGAAAATGTATTAATAGGATAATACTCTCTAGCTCCCCCCATCCATGTAGTTGCTTATTCAAAGCAAAGTAAGTCAGTCAGAGAAAGACAAATACCATATGATCTCACCCATATGTGGAATTTAAGAAACTAAACAAACAAAGGGGGGAAAACAGAGAGAGACAGAGAGAAAGAGAGAGAGAGAGAGAGAGAGAGAGAGAGAGAGAGACAAACCAATAAGCAGATTCTAAGTGTAGAGACCAAACTGATTGTTGGGGGGGTGGGGGGGTGATGAGTGAAATAGGTGACTGGGATACACTGTATATTAACTAACTGGAATTTAAATAAAAACTTGAAAAAATATAATAAAAACTTTTTTAAAAATAAAAGGAAGTAAAGGTATACAGACTGAGAAGGAAGAAATAACTATCTTTGTTCACAGTTGACATGATCGGCCATGTGGAAAATCCCAAAGAACCAACAAGAAAACCCAAGGAACTAATTAGCAAATACAGCAAGGTTGTAGAAAACAATGTGAAGTTGCAAAAGTTAATAACTTTCCTACATACCAAAAATGAACAACTGGAATCTGAAATTTAAAAACATGCCCCAAAAATGAAATACTTAGATAAATTTAAAAAGATAGGTGCAGAACCTATATGTGGAAAACTATAAAAAAATGAAAGAAATCACAGAAGATCCAAATAGGTGGAGAGATAGCCTATATTCATGGATAGATTGGGAGCACCAACGTTGTAAGAATTCAATCTTCCCAACTTGATCTATACATTCAATGCAATCCCACTCAAAATGCCAGCAAGCTATTTTGGAGATATCAACAAACTGATTCTAAATTTTATATGGGAAAGAAAAAAGACCTACAGTAGCCAACACAATAATGAAGAAAAGGGGGAAAGTTGGAGAACTCACACACCCTGATTTCAGTACTTACTGTAAGCAACCTACAGTAATCAAGACAACATTATGTTTGCAAAAGAATAAACACATGGATTAATGGAACAGAGTTAAAAATCCAGAAAAGGGGCACCTGGGTGGCACAGCGGTTAAAGTGTCTGCCTTTGGCTCAGGGCGTGATCTTGGCATTATGGGATCGAGACCCACATCAGGCTCCTCTGCTGTGAGCCTGCTTCTTCCTCTCCCACTCCCCCTGCTTGTGTTCCCTCTCTCTCTCTCTGGCTGTCTCTATCTCTTTCAAATAAATAAATAAAATCTTTTTTTAAAAAAATCCAGAAACAGACCCATGCAAATAGAGGAAACTGGTCTATGACATAGAAGCAAAGAAAATTCAAGTGAAAAATTCAATGATATTTTCAACAACTGAAGCAAGAATAATCAGTCATGCACGTGCAAACAAAACAAACCTAGACACAAACCTTACACCTTTCACAAAAATTAATTCAAAATGTAACATACACTTAAAATGCAAAACTATAAAACTTTCAGAAGAAAGCATTGGAGAAAATCTAGGGGTCTTGTGTTTGGTAATGAGTTTTTAGATACAACACCAAAAAATAATTCAAGAAAGAAAAAATTAAGTTGGACTTCAAGTACAATTAAAAACCTCCACTTGCAAAAAGCATTGTTAAGAGAAACAACACAGACCAGCCTAAATAACCATGGAATCAGCCTGAGACGAAGGAAGATACATCTGGATCCCTACAAATGAACATCTCCAGCGCTGAGTATTGAGGTACCACGACAGGAGCCATAAAACCGCGCACGGATATCGGAAGATAAATGGAAGGGGGAGGGAGCCGCCGCGTTTGGGCGCCAGGAAGCGGCAGCCACCTGTGCGGGGGAGCGGGCGGACCCGTGGTGGGCACCGGCGAGAGAGTGGACTGAGACCGGTGAGCCGTGAATGCGCACCACCAGGCATCTCGCGGAACACCGGAATCCCGGTGTGCTCACGGGATCCAGACTGAGACCAGGAGCTCCCGGAGCGTGCACAGGGCGGCTGGCAGCTGGCGGGCCACCTGCACGGGGGAGCGAGCGGACTCGCGGTCGGCACCCACGAAACAGCAGACTGAGACCCTGAACCAGGTGCACGCGACACCAGGCTTCTCATGGAACTCCGGAATCGAGGTGTGCTCACTAGGCATAGACTGAGACCTGGAGACCCGGGAGCTCGCGGGGCGGCCGGTGGCTGGTGATATTAGAAACACAAAGGACAGAGATGTGCCGGCCATGGAAGTGAGAGCAGGGACGCCGGGTGTGGGGCGCACATCCCGGGACGCTGCAGGGTTGAGCAGCACCAACAGTAACAGAGTTAAAGTGGCCAGAACATCAGTGGAGAACGGGCCGCAATCCCTCTGTTCTGTGGCAATGCAGCCTCTGCTGCTCTGACTCTCAGAAGAGGCATAGCTGACCGCCAGGGAAAGCTGCCAGAGAGCAAAAGCCTGGAAATACCGGCTCACAGCGTGCCCATCCCCATCCCCCCTTGCGGGGGACACGAAGACTCTACCCAAACAGGGTTGCCTGAGTATCGGTGTGGCAGGCCCCTCCCCCAGAACACAGAAGGCAGGCTGAAAAATCAAGAAGCCCACAACCCGGGGTGCCTGGGTGGCGCAGTCATTGAGCGCCTGGCTCCGGCTTAGGGCGTGATCCCAGCGTTCCGGAAAGGAGTCCCTCATCGGGCTCCTCCGCTGGGAGCCTGCTTCTTCCTCTCCCACTCCCCTGCTTCTGTTCCCGATCTTGCTGACTGTCTGTCTCCCTCTCTCAGATAAGTAAATAAATAAAATCTTTAAAGAAGAAGCCCACATCTTTAAGATCCCTATAAAACAAGGAGCACGGCCTGGGACCCAGTCAATAATTTGGGCTCTGGACAACCCCGCAACCTCTCCTCATCAGAATGACAAGAAGGAGAAGCCCCCCCACAAAAAAAGACAGTGAGTCTGTGGCCTCTGCCACAGAAATAACGAATATGGATGTAACCAAATTATCAGAAATGGAATTCAGAGTAACAAAGGTCAAGATGATGAGTAGACTTGAAAAGAGTATTAAGGAAAATGTTACTGAGAATATAGAATCCCTAAGGGCGGAAATGAGAGCAAATTTGATAGAAATTAAAAATTCTATGAGCCAAATGCAGGCAAAACTAGAGGCTCCTACAGCCAGGGTCACCGAAGCAGAGGAAAGGGTTAGTGAATTAGAGGATGGGTTAATAGAGGAAAAAATGAAAATAGAAGATGCTTTTAAAAAAATCCATGCCCATGAATGTTGGCTACGGGAGATTACTGACTCAACGAAACGATCTAATGTTAGAATCATCGGCATCCGCGAGGGGTAGAGAAAAACAGAGGTCTAGAAGAGATATTTGAACAAATTGTAGCTCAAAACTTCCCTAATCTAGCGAGGGAAACAAACATTCGTGTCCAAGAGGCAGAGAGGACCCCTCCCAAGCTCAACCACGACAAACCTACGCCACGTCACGTCATAGTGCATTTCGCAAATATTAGATCCAAGGATACAGTATTGAAAGCGGCCAGGGCAAAGAACGTTCTCACGTACCAAGGCAAAGGCATCAGAATTACGTCAGACCTGTCTACACAGTCCTGGAATGAGAGAAAGGGTTGGGGGAGCATTTTTAAAGCTCTTTCAGAGAAAAACATGCAGCCAAGGATCCTTTATCCAGCAAGGCTGTCATTCAGAATTGATGGAGAAATAAAGACATTTCAGAATCGCCAGTCACTAACCAAGTTCGTAACCATGAAACCAGCCCTACAGGAGATATTACGGGGGGCTCTATGAAAGTAAAAAGGCCCCAAGAATGATACAGAACAGAAAGTCACAGCCAATACAAACAAAGACTTTACTGACAACATGGCATCGTTAAAAGCATATCTCTCAGTACTCAGTCTTAATATTAATGGCTTAAATTCTCCCTTAAAAAGCCACAGGGTTACAGATTGGATAAAAAGAAATGACCCATCCATTTACTGTCTACAAGAGACTCATTTCGAACCCAAAGATGCATTCAGACTGAGAGTAAGGGGATGGAGTACCATCTTTCATGCAAATGGACCTCAAAAGAAAGCTGGGGTAGCAACTCTCATATCAGATAAACTGGATTTTAAACTACACACTATAGTTAGAGACACAGAAGGGCACTATATTATTCTTAAAGGAAGTATTCAACAAGTGGATATGACAATTATAAATATATATGCCCCCAACATGGGAGCAGCAAGATACACAAGCCAACTCTTAACCGAAATAAAGAGACATATAAATAAAAATACATTAATATTAGGGGACCTCAACACTCTACTCTCAGAAATAGACAGAACACCCTGGCAAAAACTAAGCAAAGAATCAAAGGCTTTGAATGCCATACTCGACGAGTTGGACCTCATAGATATATATAGAACACTACACCCCAGAACCAAAGAATACTCATTCTATTCTAATGCCCATGGAACATTCTCAAGAATAGACCATGTTCTGGGACACAAAACAGGTCTCAGCCGATACCAAAAGATTGAATTATCCCCTGCATACTCTCAGACCACAACGCTCTGAAATTGGAACTCAACCACAAGGAAAAACATGGAAGAAACTCAAACACTTGGAGACTAAGAACCATCCTGCTCAGGAATGACTTGATAAACCAGGAAATCAAAAATCAAATTAAACAATTTATGGAGACCACAGAGAATGAAAATACAACAGTCCAAAACCTATGGGATACTGCAAAGGCAGTCCTAAGGGGGAAATACATAGCCATCCAAGCCTCACTCAAAAGAATAGAAAAATCTAAAATGCAGTTTTCATATTCTCACCTCAAGAAGCTGGAACAGCAACAGAGGGACAGGCCTAATCCACGCACGAGGAAGCAGTTGACCAAAATTAGAGCTGAAATCAATCAAGCAGAAACCAGAAGTACAGTAGAGCAGATCAACAGGACTAGAAGCTGGTTCTTGGAGAGAATCAATAAAATTGACAGACCACTGGCAACACTTATCCAAAAAAAAAAAGAGAAAGGACCCAGATTATTAAAATTATGAATGAAAAAGGAGAGGTCACAAAGAACACCATTGAAATTGGAAGGATTATTAGAAATTTTTATCAACAGCTATATGCCAATAAACTAAGCAATCTGGAAGAGATGGAATCCTTCCTGGAAACCTATAAACTACCAAGATTGAAACCGGAAGAAATTGATTTCTTAAACAGGCCAATTAATTATGAAGAAATTGAGTCAGTGATAAACAACCTTCCAAAGAACAAAACTCCAGGCCCGGACGGTTTTCCTGGGGAATTCTCCCAAACATTCAAAGAAGAAATAATACCTATTCTCCTAAAGCTATTTCAAAAAATAGAAACAGAAGGAAAGCTACCAAACTCATTCTATGAGGCCAATATTACCTTGATCCCCAAACCAGGCAAAGACCCCCTCAAAAAGGAGAATTACAGACCGATTTCCCTAATGAATATGGATGTCAAAATCCTCAACAAGATACTTGCTAATAGAATCCAACAGTTCATTAAAAGGATTATCCACCACGATCAAGTGGGATTCATACCTGGGATGCAAGCGTGGTTCAATATTCGCAACTCAATCAGCGTGATACATCATATCAACAAGAAAAGACTCAGGAACCATATGATCCTCTCAATCGATGCCAAAAAAGCATTTGACAAAATACAGCATCCTTTCCTGATTAAAACCCTTCAGAGTGTAGGAGTAGAAGGTACATTTCTCAATCTCATAAAAGGCATCTATGAAAAGCCTACTGCAAATATTATTCTCAATGGGGAAAAGCTGGAAGCCTTTCCCTTAACATCAGGAACACGACAAGGATGCCCACTCTCGCCACTATTATTCAACATAGTACTAGAAGTCCTTGCAACAGCAATCAGATGACAAAAAGGGATCAAAGGTATTCAAATTGGCAAAGAAGAAGTCAAAATGTCTCTCTTCGCAGATGACATGATACTCTATATGGAAAACCCAAAAGAAGCCACTCCCAAACTATTAGAAGTTATAGAGCAATTCAGTAACGTGGCGGGATACAAAATCAATGCTCAGAAATCAGTTGCATTTCTGTACACGAATAACGAGAACGAAGAAAGAGAAATTAGGGAATCCATCCCATTTACAATAGCACCAAAAACCATTCGTTACCTTGGAATTAACCAGAGATGTAAAGGACCTTTATTCTAGAAACTATAAATCACTCTTGAAAGACATTGAGGAAGACATAAAAAGATGGAAAGATATTCCATGCTCATGGATCGGAAGAATTAACATAGTTAAAATGTCCATGCTACCCAGAGCAATCTACACTTTCAGTGCTATCCCGATCAAAATACCGAGGACATTTTTCAAAGAACTGGAACAAATAATCCTTAAATTTGTATGGAACCAGAAAAGGCCCCAAATCTCCAAGGAACTGTTGAAAAGGAAAAACAAAGCTGGGGGCATCACAATGCCAGATTTCGAGCTGTACTACAAAGCTGTGATCACAAAGACAGCATGGTACTGGCACAAAAACAGACACATAGACCAATGGAACAGAATAGAGAGCCCAGAAATGGACCCTCAGCTCTTTGGGCAACTAATATTTGATAAAGCAGGAAAAAACATCCGGTGGGAAAAAGTCTCTTCAATAAATGGTGCTGGGAAACTTGGACAGCTACATGCAAAAGAATGAAACTTGACCACTATCTCACACCATACACAAAAATAAACTCCAAATGGATGAAAGACCTCGAGGTGAGACAGGAATCCATCAAAATTCTAGAGGAGAACATAGGCAGCAACCTCTACGACATCGGCCAAAGCAACCTTTTTCATGACACATCCCCAAAGGCAAGAGAAACAAAAGACAAAATGAATTTATGGGACTTCATCAAGATTAAAAGTTTCTGCACAGCCAAGGAAACAGTCAGAAAAACTAAGAGGCAGCCCACGGAATGGGAGAAGATATTTGCAAATGACACTACAGATAAAGGACTGGTATCCAAGATCTACAAAGAACTTCTCAAACTCAATACACGAGAAACAAATAAACAAATCAAAAAATGGGCAGAAGATATGAACAGACACTTTTCCAATGAAGACATACAAATGGCTAACAGACACATGAAAAAATGTTCAAAATCATTAGCCATCAGGGAAATTCAAATCAAAACCACACTGAGATACCACCTTACGCCAGTTAGAATGGCAAAAATAGACAAGGCAAGAAACAACAATTGTTGGAGAGGATGTGGAGAAAGGGGATCCCTCCTACATTGTTGGTGGGAATGCAAGTTGGTACAGCCACTCTGGAAAACCGTGTGGAGGTCCCTTAAAAAGTTAAAAATTGAGCTACCCTATGATCCAGCCATTGCACTACTGGGTGTTTACCCCAAAGATACAGACATAGTGAAGAGAAGGGCCATATGCACCCCAATGTTCATAGCAGCAATGTCCACAATAGCTAAATCATGGAAGGAGCCGAGATGCCCTGCAACAGATGACTGGATTAAGAAGTTGTGGTCCATATATACAATGGAATATTACCTAGCTATCAGAAAGAATGAGTTTTCAACATTTGCTACAACATGGACGGCACTGGAGGAGATAATGCTTAGTGAAATAAGTCAAACAGAGAAAGACAACTATCATATGATTTCTCTCATCTATAGAACATAAGAACTAGAATGATCAGTAGGGGAAGAAAGGGATAAAGAAAGGGGGGGTAATCCGAAGGGGGAATGAAACATGAGAGACTATGGACTATGAGAAACAAACTGAGGGCTACAGAGGGGAGGGGGGTGGGGGAATGGGATAGACCGGTGATGGGTAGTAAGGAGGGCACATATTGCATGGTGCACTGGGTGTTATACACAACTAATGAAACATCGAGCCTTACATCGAAAACCGGGGATGTATTGTATGGTGACTAACATAATATAATAAAAAATCATTATTAAAAAAAAAAAAAGAAAGAAAGAACGAGTTCTCAACATTTGCTACAACATGGATGGCACTGGAGGAGATAATGCTAAGTGAAATAAGTCAAGCAGAGAAAGACAACTATCATATGATTTCTCTCATCTATGGAACATAAGAACTAGAATGATCAGTAGGGGAAGAAAGGGATAAAGAAAGGGGGGGTAATCAGAAGGGGGAATGAAACATGAGAGACTATGGACTATGAGAAACAAACTGAGGGCTACAGAGGGGAGGGGGTGGGTGAATGGGATAGGCCGGTGATGGGTAGTAAGGAGGGCACATATTGCATGGTGCACTGGGTGTTATACACAACTAATGAATCATCGAGCCTTACATCGGAACCCGGGGATGTACTGTATTGTGACTAACATAATATAATAAAAAATCATTATAAAAAGAAAAAAAAATTCAAGAATAAAAAATAAACAACCCAACCAATTTAATAATGGGCAAAATATCTGAACAGACACCTCATTAATGAAGGTATAGTGATGGCAAAAAAGCATCTGGAAAGATGCACAACATAATTTTTCATTAGAATATTAGAAAGTACAGGAATGAGATACCACTATACACCTATTTGAATGGTGAAAAAAATAAATAAAACAAAGCTGGGATATCACGTTGCTGGATTTCAAGCTGTACTACAAAGCTGTGATCACAAAGACAGCATAGTACTGGCACAAAAACAGACACATAGACCAATGGAACAGAATAGAGAGCCCAGAAATGGACCCTCAGCTCTTTGGGCAACTAATTTTTGACAAAACAGGAAAAAAACATCCAGTGGAAAAAAGACAGTCTCTTCAATAAGTGGTGCTGGGAAAATTGGACAGCTACATGCAAAAGAATGAAACTTGACCACTCTCTCACACCATACACAAAGATAAATTCCAAATGGATGAAAGACCTTGATGTGAGACAGGAATCCATCAAAATCCTAGAGGAGAGTATAGGCAGCGATCTCTTTGACATAGGCCACAGCAACTTTTTTCATGACACATCTCCAAAGGCAAGAGAAAGAAAAGAAAAAATGAACTTGTGGGACTTCAAGATAAAAAGCTTCTGCACAGCCAAGGAAACAATCAAAAAATCTAAGAGGCAGCCCTCAGAATGTTAGAAGATATTTGCAAATGACACTACAGATAAAAGGCTGGTATCCAAGATCTACAAAGAACTTCTCAAACTCAATACACGAGAAACAAATAAGCAAATCAAAAAATGGGCAGAAGATATGAATAAACACTTTTCCAATGAAGACATACAAATGGCTAACAGACACATGAAAAATGTTCAAAACCATTAGCCATCAGGGAAATTCAAATCAAAACCACACTGAGATATCACCTTATGCCAGTTAGAATGGCAAAAATCAACAAGGCAGGAAATAGCAATTGCTGGAGAGGATGTGGAGAAAGGGGATCCCTACTACATTGTTGGTGGGAATGCAGGTTGGTGCAGCCACCCTGGAAAACAGTGTGGAGGTCCCTTAAAAAGTTAAAGATTGAGCTACCCTATGATCCAGCCATTGCACTACTGGGTGTTTACCCCAAAGATACAGACATAGTGAATTGAAGGGCCATATGCACCCCAATGTTCATAGCAGAATTGTCCACAATAGCTAAATCGTGGAAGGAGCCGAGATGCCCTTCAACAGATGACTGGATCAAAAAGTTGTGGTCCATATATACAATGGAATATATTCAGCTATCAAAAAGAACGATTTCTCAACATTTGCTGCAACATGGACAGCCTTGGAGGAGATAATGCTAAGTGAAATAAGTCAAGCAGAGAAAGACAATTATCATATGATTTCTCTCATCTATGGAACATAAGAACTAGGAAGATCAGTAGGGGAAGAAAGGGATAAAGAAAGGGGGGTAATCAGAAGGGGGAATGAAACATGAGAGACTATGGACTATGAGAAACAAACTGAGGGCCTCAGAGGGGAGGGGGTGGGGGAATGGGATAGACCGGTGATGGGTAGTAAGGAGGGCACGTATTGCATGGTGCACTGGGTGTTATATGCAACTAATGAATCATCGAGCCTTACATCGGAAACCGGGGATGTACTGTATGGTGACTAACATAATATAATAAAAATCATTAAAAAAAAGAAGAAGAAGATGTGGTCCATATACACAATGGAATATTACTCAGCTATCAAAAAGAACGATTTCTCAACATTTACTGCAACATGGATGGAACTGGAGGAGATAATGCTAAGCAAAATAAGTCAAGCAGAGAAAGACAATTATCATATGGTTTCACTCATTTATGGAACATAAGAAGTAGGATGATTGGTAGGAGAAGAAAGGGATAAAGAAAGGGGGGTAATCAGAAAGGGGAATGAAACATGAGAGACTATGGACTCTGAGAAACAAACTGAGGGCTTCAGAGGGGAGGGGGTGAGGGAATGGGATAGGCTGGTGATGGGTAGTAAGGAGGGCACATATTGCATGGTGCACTGGGTGTTATACGCAACTAATGTATCATCGAACTTTACATCAGAAACCAGGGATGTACTGTATGGTGACTAACATAATAAAATAAAAAAATTTTTTTAAATAAAAATAAAAAGTAAAAAAGAGGCTTTGTTAGAAAGAAAAGATTTGTAATAAAGAGAAAACTCGTATAAAAAAAAAACTATGAAAAATTTCCTAAGCATGCTTTTACAGCCTATTTAATCCCCACGTTTGATTCCCTACCACCTCATTCCCTTTCTCCACTGGAAGCATTGCACTCCTACTTTAGGACTTGGTAAGAATTAAAAATATAAGCTTGTCTATGAAGCCTCCACTCACCACCCCAGAAAGGGTTGAGTAATTTTGGATCCACTTCACCAGGATTACAGTGCCACATCAGGATATTTTCTTTATTTGTTTTCCCTTTTTGAACTATAAGGCCCTTGAGAGAAGGAATAATGTCTAATGCTTTTCTTCAATCCCAGAACATAATTTAGTGCCTAACAAGCAGTAATTACTGAATAAATATTCATTGAACAGCTAAAGGGACAAATGTCAGAATGGGGTTAGACAGACATTTCCATCAATGGGAAAGAAAGGAGAAGCAGCAAAACAAGAACAAATGCTATTGAGGAAGGAAGGCCCAATGATTTGAGAGCCAACACTAGAGGAGACAGATTGAGGAAAACAATTTCTTACTATATACAGAATCTTTGTCCAGAATCATGGATGGTAACTTGGCAGAGCTTTGTATCATTAAATTTTCCTTTACTTGTTATCCCTGTTGATTCCCCTCAAAGTTATTACCAATAAAAGGAGTCCCTTGTGCTACACCATACAACCTCCAACATCTGTAAAGATGCTGCGGCTCACCCATAAATTATCAGGTAATAGCCTGAGCTCAGTGATCCAGTTTCCTCCTTAGGTAATGGATGAAGTTGGAGACTCTGCTCCTAGCAAGGGCAGCGGGATGGAACCACTCATGAGCATCCAGAGGAAGACACTGTTGGGTTTTCTCGTCACCTGATATTAGTGAAGTAGCCTTGGAGAGGTGTAGCAAAAGCATTTACAGTTTCTGCGGCTTTGGGGGATGAATTCCCATTGAGTCTCATTAAGGAAGTATTCTTTTTTGTCTCTCTACTTCCTGGAGATTTGGTTCTCTGGAGGTAGAAGAGAAAAACAAAATACAAACATACACAGTTTTGACCCCTGGGAGATATCTTTGGAGCTCCATGTGTGCTCTTATCTCATTGGACTCCTTTCCCCCAGCAGGATATCTCTCCATAGGTATGATCTCTAGCATGCAGTACTCTTAACGATTGCCCCGTCCATCTCTGCAATGCATTCCTCCTCCAAAAACCTAAAAAACAGTTGGACATCCTGGTGTTGTGAGAAGACTTCTGACCACATGCAACCTTACCCAGGCTCACCACTGCATTTTTATTATTATCCCCATGTTGATTAGTTGGTAATTGGAACAAAATAAAGGAAAAGTCATCCTTATCAAGAGGGCAAAAGGAGACAGGCCTATAAAATGGTTTCACAGGCAAGAGCTCTGGGAGTATCTATACATGTTAGGGGTCACAAGAAGCAGAAACTGGTCATCATCTTTCTAGGTTTCTGTGTAGAAGGGAACAGGTCCTGGGAATAAGTACATTTACCATGATGAGCACTGACTAATTATATAGAATTGTTGAATCACTATACTGTACATCTGAAACTAATATCACACTGTATATTAATTATACTGGAATTTTTAAAAAGAATTAATTCTCAAAATGAAAAAAAAGAAAGGAACAGGTTCTGTTATGAGACTGGCTCATACATGGTGCTCAAAATTTATTTCATAATATTGCATGCCATCTAACAATATGTAAGTGTATTCAAGGAATTATATTATTAGCTATAAAGATGACTGTACAATCCAAATCAATGAGAAAGGTTATACTCGTGTTAACACTTCATGGGAAAATTGAATATGCTCTTTGGTAGATTTCTGCCCTGTGAATGGGAAGCACAGAGAGTTATGTGTACATATTGCAGAAGAATCCAATCTGTTTGGGGATATTGGCCGAGAAGAGGGAAAACTAGTGAGGAGGAGCCACTTAAATCCTGATCAAAAGGATGAGGGGAGTTATCTAGATGAACGTAGTGAGGACAGACGTGCAAATTGGGCAGAATCCTCATTTGCATATCCATTTCTCATCCCAAAATCCATTTCTCTTAAATCAAAATAGACAAGGTGGAACCCACCTAATTAGGATGCCAGGTTACAAAATTCCTTGCAACAAATAAGAAGAAACTCGAGGGGTTTTTTTGACCGAAATAGTTGGTTGTGATTGGCCGTAAGGATTCAAAACCATTTCCTAACACTGACTACTTGAACTAGGCATCTAGTCCTTTCATCCGGATGATGGTGATGAAGATGATGATGATGATGATGATGATGATGATGATGATGATATATTGTTAATACACTGGGACCAGAGTGAACTGATGCCCACGAACTTTTTTTTAATTATTATGTTCAATTAGCCAACATATAGTACATTATTAGTTTTTGATGTAGTGTTCAATAATTCATTAGTTGCGTATAACACCCAGTGCTCATCACAACACGTGCTCTCCTTAATACCCATCACTTGTTTACCCCATCTCCCATCCCCCTCCCTTCTGTAACCCTCAGTTTGCTTCCTGGAGTCCAGAGTCTCTCATGGTTTGTCTCCCTCCCTGATTTCTCCCCCTTCAGTTTTCCCTCCCTTCCTCCATGCTATTCCTTATGTTCCACATATTAGTGAAACCATATGATAATTGTCTTTCTCTGCTTGACTTATTTCACTTAGTATAACCCTCTCCAGTTCCATCATGTCGCTGCAAATGGTAGATATTCATCCTTTCTGATGGCTGAGTAATATTCCATTGTATATATGGACCACATCTTCTTAATCCAGTCATCTGTTGAAGGGCATGATTTCACAGTGGTCGCTGGAAACTAGTAATACCGAAAATAGTTACACCTGGGTTTAGTTTTAATACATGGAATCTACTTCTAGTCTCTAAATGGTTGGCTTTAAATGTTCAAAATTTGCACTTAAATACATTTTTTCCAACAAAGTCTGAAATTATTCAGCATTTATATTCACTTTACTAACAAGATTTCCCTCTGACCCCTCTCTCTTCCTATTTTTCATGTGATTTGTTATCTAGTATTTTGGTTAAGTTTTGTTTTAAACACTAAGAGTTATTTCTTACCATGATGTCTTAAAAATAAGTATCACAATAAGCCTCAGACCGGGAGAAGCTATTTGCAAAAGACATAGATGACAAAGGACTTTTATACCAAATAAAGAAAGAACTCTTAAAAATTCAACAGTGAGGGGCGCCTGGGTGGCGCAGTCGTTAAGCGTCTGCCTTTGGCTCAGGGCATGATCCCGGCGTTCCGGGATCGAGCCCCACATCAGGCTCCTCTGCTAGGAGCCTGCTTCTTCCTCTCACACTCCCCCTGCTGTGTTCCCTCTCTCACTGGCTGTCTCTCTGTCAAATAAATAAATAAAATCTTTAAAAAAAAATTCAACAGTGAAAAAACAATCTTATTTAAAAGTGGCAAAAGATATGAACACATGTCATGTCAAATAATATATGCAGATGACAAATAAGTATATGAAAAGGTGCTCAACTTCATATGTCACTAGGGAACTGAAAATTAAAACAATAAGACATCACTAGAAACTGATTGGAATGGGAAAAAATCACAACACCAAGAGCTGGTGAAGATGTAAAACAATAACACCTCTGATTCGTTGTTTGTGGGAATGCAAAATAGTACAGCCACTTTGGAAGACAACTTGGCATTTCTTTACAAAACTGAATGTACTTTTACCATATGATCCAGCAATCTGCTCCCTGGTAATTACCCAAATGAATTTAAAACCTATGTCCACATGAAAATCTGCACACATATATTTGTCACATCTTTATTCATAATTGCCAACACTAAGAAGAGACCAAGATGTCCTTCAGTAGACGAATGGGTAAATAAGTTATGGTACTTCCAGGCAATGAAATATTATTTAGTGCTAAAAAAAGAAACGAACTACCAGGAAATGAAAAAAAATAGAGGAAACTGAAGTGCATATTACTAAGTGAAAGAAGCGAATATGAAGAGGCCACATACTCTATAATTCCAACTATGTGACATTCTGGAAAAGGCAAAACTAAGAAAACAGTAAAAATATCAGTGATTGACAGTGATTGAGGGGGAGGGAGGGGTGAATATGCACTGCATGGAGGATTTTTAGTACAGTGAGACAATGCCATGTGATACAATAATGGTAGATACACTTCATTGTAAATTTGTCAAAACATTTAGAATGTACAATAATACAAGTGAACCCAATGTAAACTATTGCCAAAGGAATCTTGAAAGGAAACAACAAAGTTGGAGGCCTCACACTTACTAATTTTCAAACACATTAAAAAGCCATAGTAATCCAAGCAACATGGTACTGTCACAAAGACAGATATATAGAATAAAGGAACAGAATAGACAGCCCAGAAATAAACACACATGTATATGGCCAAATGATCCTCAACAAGGGTGCCACAACCACTCAATTTTGAAAGAACAGTCTACTCAAGAAATGGTGTTGGGAAAACTGGATATCCACAAAAGAATGAAGTTGGAATCTTACCTCACACCATACACAAAAATTTATTTCAAGTTCATCACAGACCTAAATATAAAAACTAAAAATATAAAACTCATGGAAGAAAACATAGAGAAAAATCTTTGTGGCATTAGCCTCCGCAATCATTTCTTGGCTATGACACCAAAAGCAGAAGCAACAAAAGAAAATATAGATACGTGGGACCACACAAAACTTAAAAACTTCTGTGCATCAAAGGACACAATCAACAGAGTGAAAAGGCAATCTGAAATAGGAGGAAATATCTGCAAATCATATATCTGATAAGGAGTTAATATTCAAAACATATAAGGACTCCAACAACTCAACAACAACAAAAAACAAAGAATCCAATTTAAAAATGGACAAAGAACATGAATAGACATTTCTCCAAAGATGATAATGACCAATCAACAAGCATATGTAAAGATACTCAACATCACTGATCATCAGAGAAATGCAAATCAAAACTGCAAAGAGATGTCACCTCATACATCCTCGGTGAGGATATACAGAAATTGGAACCCTGTGCCTTGTTGCTGGAAACATAAAAAGGTGCAGTCACTATGGAAAACAGTAATTCCTGGCAATTCCTCAAAATATCAAAAATAGAATTATCATATGATCCAAAAATCCTACTTCTGGCTATATATCCAAAAGAATTGAATGAGGCTTTTGAAGAGATTTCTGCATGTCCATGTTCATAGTAACATGATTCACATTAGCTTAGAGGTGGACGCAATCCAAGGGTCCATCAATAGATAAACTAAATGGGGTATACAAATACAATGGAATATTACTCAGCCTTAAAAAGATGGAAAATTCCGTCTGACGCTACAGCATTGATGAGCCTTGAGGACATTATCTTAAGCGAAATAAGCCAGTTACAAAAAGACAAAGGTTGCATGATCCCACTTATATGTGATATCTAAAATAGCCAAATTCATAGAAACAGAAGATAAGATGGTGATTTCCAGGGGCTGGGAGAGGGGATAATGGAGAGTTGTTGTTTAATGGGTAGAGAGTTTCAGTCTTGCAAGATGAAAAAGTTCTAGAGATCCATTGCATAACACTGTGAATATATGTAGAACTGAAGTGTACATTTAAAAAAGGCTAAGAAGGTAAGAAAAATGTATCAAATTGTATATTTTAAAGATGTGAAGGTTCTCGCATGTCAATAATACCTCAAAAAAGATGCTTATAAAAAGATACAACCACAAAAGGAAATGCTACTAAATTGGGCTTTATTAAGATGGAAAATTTCTTCTATTCATGAGAAGATAGTTCACAATACCAATATCCTACAAAGGACTACAGAATATACAAAGAGCTTCCACAAACAGAAAAAGAAACACAGGAGAGGGAGTTAAGATGGCGGAGGAGTAGGGGACCCCTTTTTCAGCCGGTCCCCTGAGTCGAGCTGGATAGGTTAACAGACCAGCCTAAATAACCACGGAATCAGCCTGAGACGCAGGAAGATACATCTGGATCTCTACAAATGAACATCTCCAGTGCTGAGTATTGAGATACCAAGAGGGGAGCCTTAAAACCGCGCACAGATATCGGAAGATAAACGGAAGGGGGAGGGAGCCGCCGCGTTTGGGCTCCGGGAAGCTGCGGCCACCTGCACGGGGGAGCGGGCGGACTCATGGACGGCACCCGGGAGAGAGAGCGGACTGAGACCGGTGAGCCGTGAACGCGCCACCAGGATTCTCGTGGAACACCGGAATCCCGGTGTGCTCACGGGATCCAGACAGAGACCGGGAGCTCCCGGAGCACGCACGGGGCGGCTGGCGGCTGGCGGGCCACCTGCACAGGGGAGCGGGCAGACTCGCAGTCGGCACCCGCGAAACAGCAGACTGAGACCCTGAACCGGGTGCGCGTGACACCAGGCTTCTCACGGAACTCCGGAATCCTGGTGTGCTCACCCGGCATAGACTGAGACCCGGAGACCCAGGAGCGCGCGGGGCGGCCAGTGGCTGGCGATATTAGAAACACAAAGGACAGAGACACGCTGGCCCTGGAAGTGAGGGCAGGGACGCGGGTGTGGGGCGCACATCCCGGGACGCTGCAGGGTTGAGCAGCACCAACAGTAACAGAGTTAAAGTGGCCAGAACATCAGTGGAGAACGGGCCGCAATCCTGCTGTTCTATGACAATGCAGCCTCTGCTGCTCTGACTCTCAGAAGAGGCATAGCTGGCCGCCAGGGAAAGCTGCCAGAGAACAAAAGCCTGGAAATACCGGCTCACAGCATGCCCATCCCCATCCTCCTTCGCGGGGGACACGGAGACTCTACCCAAACAGGGTTGCCTGAGTATCGGTGCGGCAGGCCCCTCCCCCAGAACACAGAAGGCAGGCTGAAAAATCAAGAAGCCCACAACCCAGGGCACCTGGGTGGCACAGTCATTGAGTGCCTGTCTCCGGCTTAGGGCGTAATCCCGGTGTTCCGGAAAGGAGTCCCTCATTGGTCTCTTCTGCTGGGAGTCTGCTTCTTCCTCTCCCACTCCCCTGCTTCTGTTCCCGTTCTTGCTGACTGTCTGTCTCTCTCTCTCAGATAAATAAATAAATAAAATCTTTAAAGAAGAAGCCCACATCTCTAAGATCCCTATAAAACAAGGGGCACGGCCTGGGACCCAGTCAATAATTTGGGCTCTGTTACATCGAAAACCGGGGATGTACTGTATGCTGACGAACATAATATAATAAAAAATCATTATAAAAAAAATAATAATAATTTGGGCTCTGGACAACCCCGCAACCTCTCCTCATCAGAATGACAAGAAGGAGAAGCCCCCCCCCCACAGCAAAGAAAAGACAGAGTCTGTGGCCTCTGCCACAGAAATAATGGATATGGATGTAACCAAATTATCAGAAATGGAATTCAGAGTAACGATGGTCAAAATGATAAGCAGAATTGAAAAAAGTATTAACGAAAAGGTTACTGAGAATATAGAATCCCTAAGGACAGCAATGAGGGCGAATTTGACAGAAATTAAAAATGCTATGAGCCAAATGCAGGCAAAACTAGAGGCTCTGACGGCCAGGGTCACCGAAGCAGAGGAAAGGGTTAGTGAATTGGAGGATGGGTTAATAGAGGAAAAAATGAAAATAGAAGATGGTCTTAAAAAAATCCACACCCACGAATGTAGGTTACGGGAGATTACTGACTCAATGAAACGATCCAATGTTAGAATCATCGGCATCCCCGAAGGGGTGGAGAAAAACAGAGGTCTAGAAGAAATATTTGAACAAATTGTAGCAGAAAACTTCCCTAATCTAGCAAGGGAAACAAACATTCATGTCCAAGAGGCAGAGAGGACCCCTCCCAAGCTCAACCATGACAAACCTACGCCACGTCACGTCATAGTGCATTTCGCAGATATTAGACCAAGGAAACAGTATTGAAAGCAGCCAGGGCAAAGAAATTTCTCACATACCAAGGCAAAGGCATCAGAATTACGTCAGACCTGTCTACACAGACCTGGAATGAGAGAAAGGGTTGGGGGAGCATATTTAAAGCTCTTTCAGAGAAAAACATGCAGCCAAGGGTCCTTTATCCAGCAAGGCTGTCATTCAGAATTGATGGAGAAATAAAGACATTTCAGAACCGCCAGTCACTAACCAATTTCGTAACCATGAAACCAGCCCTACAGGAAATATTACGGGGGGTTCTATAAAAGTAAAAAGGCCCCAAGAGTGATACAGAACAAAAAGTCACAGCCAATACGAACAAAGACTTTACTGACAACATGGCATCATTAAAAGCATATCTCTCAGTACTCAGTCTTAATATTAATGGCTTAAATTGTCCCATAAAGCACCACAGGGTTTCAGATTGGATAAAAAGAAATGACCCATCCATTTGCCGTCTACAAGAGACTCATTTCGAACCCAAAGATGCATTCAGACTGAGAGTAAGGGGATGGAGTACCATCTTTCAAGCAAATGGACCTCAAAAGAAAGCTGGGGTAGCAATTCTCATACCAGATAAATTGGATTTTAAACTACAGACTATAGTTAGAGACACAGAAGGGCACTATATTATTCTTAAAGGAAGTATTCAACAAGTGGATATGACAATTATAAATATATATGCCCCCAACAGGGCAGCCGCAAGATACACAAGCCAACTCTTAACCAGAATAAAGAGACATATAAATAAAAATACATTAATAGTAGGGGACCTCAACACTCCACTCTCAGAAATAGACAGAACACCCTGGCAAAGACTAAGCAAAGAATCAAAGGCTTTGAATGCCATACTCGACGAGTTGGACCTCATAGATATATATAGAACACTACACCCCAGAACCAAAGAATACTCATTCTATTCTAATGCCCATGGAACATTCTCAAGAATAGACCATGTTCTGGGACACAAAACAGGTCTCAACCGATACCAAAAGACTGAAATTATCCCCTGCATATTCTCAGACCACAACGCTCTGAAATTGGAACTCAACCACAGGGAAAAATTTGGAAGACTCTAACACTTGGAGACTAAGAACCATCCTGCTCAGGAATGACTCAAAAAACCAGGAAATCAAAAATCAAATTAAACAATTTATGGAGACCAAAGAGAATGAAAATACAACAGTCCAAAACCTATGGGATACTGCAAAGGCGGTCCTAAGGGGGAAATACATAGCCATCCAAGCCTCACTCAAAAGAATAGAAAAATCTAAAATGCAGTTTTTATATTCTCACCTCAAGAAGCTGGAACAGCAACAGAGGGACAGGCCTAATCCATGCACAAGGAAGCAGTTGACCAAAATTAGAGCTGAAATCAATCAAGCAGAAATCAGAAGTACAGTAGAGCAGATCAACAGGACTAGAAGCTGGTTCTTGGAGAGAATCAATAAAATTGACAGACCACTGGCAACACTTATCCAAAAAAAAAGAGAAAGGACCCAGATTATTAAAATTATGAATGAACAAGGAGAGGTCACGACGAACACCATTGAAATTGGAAGGATTATTAGAAATTTTTATCAACAGCTATATGCCAATAAACTAAGCAATCTGGAAGAGATGGAATCCTTCCTGGAAACCTATAAACTACCAAGATTGAAACCGGAAGAAATTGATTTCTTAAACAGGCCAATTAATTATGAAGAAATTGAGTCAGTGATAAACAACCTTCCAAAGAACAAAACTCCAGGCCCGGACGGTTTTCCTGGGGAATTCTACCAAACATTCAAAGAAGAAATAATACCTATTCTCCTAAAGCTATTTCAAAAAATAGAAACAGAAGGAAAGCTACCAAACTCATTCTATGAGGCCAATATTACCTTGATCCCCAAACCAGGCAAAGACCCCTTCAAAAAGGAGAATTACAGACTGATTTCCCTAATGAATATGGACGTCAAAATCCTCAACAAGATACTTGCTAATAGAAATCAACAGTTCATTAAAAGGATTATCCACCACGATCAAGTGGGATTCATACCTGGGAAGCAAGCATGGTTCAATATTCGCAAATCAATCAGCGTGATACATCCTATCAACAAGAAAAGACTCAGGAACCATATGATCCTCTCAATCGATGCCGAAAAAGCATTTGACAAAATACAGCATCCTTTCCTGATTAAAACCCTTCAGAGTGTAGGAGTAGAAGGTACATTTCTCAATCTCATAAAAGCCATCTATGTAAAGCCTACTGCAAATATTATTCTCAATGGGGAAAAGCTGGAAGCCTTTCCCTTAAGATCAGGAACACGATAAGGATGCCCACTCTCGCCACTATTATTCAACATAGTACTAGAAGTCCTTGCACAGCAATCAGACAACAAAAAGGGATCAAAGGTATTCAAATCGGCAAAGAAGAAGTCAAAATGTCTCTCTTCGCAGATGACATGATACTCTATATGGAAAACCCAAAAGAAGCCACTCCCAAACTATTAGAACTTATAGAGCAATTCAGTAACATGGCAGGATACAAAATCAATGCTCAGAAATCAGTTGCATTTCTGTACACGAATAACGAGAACGAAGAAAGAGAAATTAGGGAATCCATCCCATTTACAATAGCACCAAAAACCATACGTTACCTTGGAATTAACCAGAGACGTAAAGGACCTTTATTCTAGAAACTATAAATCACTCTTGAAAGACATTGAGGAAGACATAAAAAGATGGAAAGATATTCCATGCTCATGGATCGGAAGAATTAACATAGTTAAAATGTCCATGCTACCCAGAGCAATCTACACTTTCAGTGCTATCCCGATCAAAATACCGAGGACATTTTTCAAAGAACTGGAACAAATAATCCTTAAATTTGTATGGAACCAGAAAAGGCCCCGGATCTCCAAGGAACTGTTGAAAAGGAAAAACAAAGCTGGGGGCATCACAATGCCGGATTTCGAGCTGTACTACAAAGCTGTGATCACAAAGACAGCATGGTACTGGCACAAAAACAGACACATAGACCAATGGAACAGAATAGAGAGCCCAGAAATGGACCCTCAGCTCTTTGGGCAACTAATATTTGATAAAGCAGGAAAAAACATCCGGTGGGAAAAAGTCTCTTCAATAAATGGTGCTGGGAAACTTGGACAGCTACATGCAAAAGAATGAAACTTGACCACTATCTCACACCATACACAAAAATAAACTCCAAATGGATGAAAGACCTCGAGGTGAGACAGGAATCCATCAAAATTCTAGAGGAGAACATAGGCAGCAACCTCTACGACATCGGCCAAAGCAATCTTTTTCATGACACATCCCCAAAGGCAAGAGAAACAAAAGATAAAATGAATTTATGGGACTTCATCAAGATTAAAAGTTTCTGCACAGCCAAGGAAACAGTCAGAAAAACTAAGAGGCAGCCCACGGAATGGGAGAAGATATTTGCAAATGACACTACAGATAAAGGACTGGTATCCAAGATCTACAAAGAACTTCTCAAACTCAATACACGAGAAACAAATAAACAAATCAAAAAATGGGCAGAAGATATGAACAGACACTTTTCCAATGAAGACATACAAATGGCTAACAGACACATGAAAAAATGTTCAAAATCATTAGCCATCAGGGAAATTCAAATCAAAACCACACTGAGATACCACCTTACGCCAGTTAGAATGGCAAAAATAGACAAGGCAAGAAACAACAATTGTTGGAGAGGATGTGGAGAAAGGGGATCCCTCCTACATTGTTGGTGGGAATGCAAGTTGGTACAGCCACTCTGGAAAACAGTGTGGAGGTCCCTTAAAAAGTTAAAAATTGAGCTACCCTATGATCCAGCCATTGCACTACTGGGTGTTTACCCCAAAGATACAGACGTAGTAAAGAGAAGGGCCATATGTACACCAATGTTCATAGCAGTAATGTCCACAATAGCTAAATCGTGGAAGGAGCTGAGATGCCCTGCAACAGATGACTGGATTAAGAAGTTGTGGTCCATATATACAATGGAATATTACTCAGCTATCAGAAAGAATGAGTTCTCAACATTTGCTACAACATGGACGACACTGGAGGAGATAATGCTAAGTGAAATAAGTCAAGCAGAGAAAGACAACTATCATATGATTTCTCTCATCTATGGAACATAAGAACTAGGATGATCGGTAGGGGAAGAAAGGGATAAAGAAAGGGGGGGTAATCAGAAGGGGGAATGAAACATGAGAGACTATGGACTATGAGAAACAAACTGAGGGCTACAGAGGGGAGGGGGGTGGGGGAATGGGATAGACCGGTGATGGGTAGTAAGGAGGGCACATATTGCATGGTGCACTGGGTGTTATACACAACTAATGAATCATCGAGCCTTACATCGGAAACCGGGGATGTATTGTATGGTGACTAACATAATAAAATATAAAATAATTATAAAAAAAGTGAAGAATTGTTACATATAAAAATATTCTTACCTTAATAAAACTGAAATTTTGTTCTTTTAAAAAAAAAGAAAGAAAAAAAAAAAGAAACACAACCAAAATGAGAGTAGGGAAAAGATTTGAGTTTCACAGAGAAGGCTATGCAAATGATCACTACGTGTAACATCATTAGTCTTCAGAAACATGCAAATAAAAACCACAAAAAAACCCTAAATGGGAAGAAGTTTCCTGTATTTAACTCAAAACAGGAAAAGGCCACTAATGGGAAAAAAATGGTGAAGTCCAAATAAAGTCTGTGGTGAACAGTAACATACTTCTCATGGTTTTGATGTTAATTTCCTATTCTCGATAAATGTGTCATAGTTACGTAAGATTCTGACATAGGAAAAGCTGAGTGAAGGGCACATGGGAATTCTCTATACTGCCTATGCAACTTTTCTAGAAATCTAAAATTATTCCAAAATAATGTATTTTTTTTAGGAATTATAAAAATGAGAAAGCCCTACATACCCACTACATACCTGCTGGGATACCCAAAATTTTAAAGTAGAAAAATAGTAAACATTGTGGGAAATGTGGACATTGACACTCTCACAGTGATGATGGAAATATAAACTGGTAGGACCACTTTAGAAAAGTGTCTAGCAATGCTACCGAAATTATATGTAACCTGTGACCCATCATTTCATTCTTATGAATGCCCAAAAATTGAGTGCATGAATGTGTCAAAAATGTACAGGAATGTTTATGGAAGCTTGATTTATAATAACAAAAAAATAAAACTGGAAATAATCCAAATGATCCTGAACAGTAAAGTGAATAAATAAACTGTAGTGTTTTCATACAAGGGAACACTACTTGGACTCCACACTGGGCATGGAGCCTACTTAAAAACAAAATCAGAAAAAGAACAAATTATAGTTACACGTTAGCACACAGATGAATCTCACAAACATAACAGTGAGGCGTCTGGGTGGCTCAGTCAGTTAACCATCTGCCTTTGTCTCAGGTCATGATCTCAGGATCCTGGGATCGAGTTCTGCATTGGGTTCCCTGCTCAGCTCTTAGAAACCATAATTCATTGAAATTAATCCAAAAAAGATACAGAAAATTTACAGCCCAATAATTTTTCCAGCTTTATGGAGGTATAATTGACAAATAAAATGTGTATGTATTTTGGATACATATGCAAAAATTAGATTGCTGGGTCATATGGTAGCTATACATTTTTCAAATTTCTATGCAGTTTTCCATAATAGTTGTACCAATTTATATTCCCACCAACAGTGCATCAGGGTTCCTTTTTTTCCCCTGCATCCTTGCCAACACCTGTTATCATTTGTCTTTTTAATAGTAGTCATCCTAGGGTGCCTGGGTGGCTCAGTCAGTTAAGCATCTGCCTTCTGTTCAGGTCATGATCCCAGGGTCCTGGGATTGAGTCTCGCCTCAGGCTCCCTGCTCAGCGGGAAGTCTGCTTCTCCCTCTGCCCCTCTCCCCTGCTTGTGCTCTCTTTCTCTCTCTCGTTTTCTCTCTCTCTCTCAAAAATAAATAAATAAAATCTTTCTTTAAAAATAGGAGCCATCCTAATAGGTGGGAGGTGACATCTCACTGTGGCTTAAATTTGCATTTCCCTAATAACTAATGATGTTGGGGAACTTTTCATATATCAGCTGGCCTTTCATATATCTTCCTTGGAGAAATGTCTGTTCAGGTCCTTTGCTCATTTTTTAATTGGGTTATTATTTTTTTGTTGTTATTGAGTTGTATAAGTTCTTTATATATTTTGGATATTAACCCCTTAACAGATACAGTTGACCCTTGAACAACACAGGCTTAAACTGCATGGATCCACTTATACATGGATTTTTTTCCATAAACATATGTTCAGTACTAGAAATATATTGTTTCTCCCTTATGATTTTCTTCATAACATTTTCTTTTCTCTACCTTAGTTTATTGTAAGGATATAGTAAAAAAAAATACATTTAACATACAAAATGTGTATTAATCAACTATGTTACCAGTAAGGTTTCTGGTCAACAGTAAGCTATTTGTCATTAAGTTTTGGGGGAGTCAAAAGCTATACATGGATTTTTGACTACACAAGGGGTCAATACCCCTCACCCCCACGTTGTTCAAGGGTCAATTGTATATGGTTTGCAAATATTTTTTTCCATTCTATAGGTTGTCTTTTCACATTTTGATGTTTCCTTTTTCAGTACAGAAGCTTTTTGGTTTAATGTAGTCCCAATTGTTTATTTTAATTTTGTTGCTTGTGCTTTAGGTGTCATATCCAAAAAATCATTATGAAGACCCATGTCAAGCAAGTTTATTGTTGTTTTCCTCTAAGATTTTTATGGTTTCAGGTCTCACATGTACACCTTTTCTCCATTGAGTATTGCTGGCTCCCTTGTCAGATATTAGCTGACCATATGTGCTTGGGTTTATTTCTGGGCTCTTCATTCTGTTCCAGTGGTCTATTTGTCTGTTTTTATGCCAGTACCATGCTGTTTTGATGACTGGAGATTTATACTATAGCTTGAAATCAAGGAGTGTGATGCCCCTGGCTTTGTACTTTTTTCTCAGGATTTCTCTGACTATTCAGGGTCTTTTGTGGTTCCATATAAATTTTAGGAGTGTTTTTCCTACTTCTGGGAAAATACCATTGGGATCTTGATAAGTATTTCTTTGACTCTATAGATGACTCCTGTTGGTATTGACATTTTAACAATATTAATTCTTCCAAACCATGAACACAAGATACCTTCCCATTTATATGTGTCTTCTTTGGTTTCTTTCAACAATGTCCTACAGTTTTCAATGCAGAAATTTTTCATCTTCTTAGTTAAATTTTCATTTTAATGCTCAGTTTAATTTTAATTTTAAACTCATCTCTTAGATATTTTATTATTTTTATGCTATTGTAAAAGGTATCAATTTATTTCTTTTTCATAAATTTTACTGTTGGTGTATAGAAATGCTACTGATTTTTGTATGTTAATTTTGTATCCGGTAACTTTACTGAATTTGTTGATTAGATCTAACAGTTTTTTGGTTGGGTCTATGAATATGAATTATGCCATCTGCAAATAGAGACAATTTTACCTTTTTTTTTGCAATTCTGATACCTTTATTTCTTTTACTTGCCTGATTGTTCTAGCTATAACTTCCAGTACTATGTTGAATAGTTGTGATGAGAGTGGGCAACCCTGTCTTATTCTTGATCTTTGAGGGAAAACTTTCAACCTTTCACCACTGAACATGATATTAGCCATGGGCTTGTCATTTGTGCTTTTCATTATGTTAAGTATGTTCCTTCTATGCCTAATTTGTTAAGAGTTTTTACCATGAATGGATGTTGAAGTTTGTCAAATCCTTTCTGTGTCTATTGAGATTATAAAATGATTCTTTTCTTTTGTTTTATTAATGTGATGCATCACACTGATTTGTGAATGTTGAAACATTCCTTTTTAAGATTTTATTTATTTATTATTGATTGATTGATTTGAGAGAGAGGGCATGAGTGGGGGAGGAGCAGAGGGGAAGAGAGAGGGAGGGAAAAAGAATCTCAAGCAGACTCCATGCTGAGCATGGAGCCCAATGTGAGGCTCGATCTCAAGACCCTGAGACTATGATCTGAGCTGAAACCAAGAGTCAGATGCTTACCCACTGAGCCATTCAGGTGCCCCAATGTTGAACCATTCTTGCATCTCAGGAAGAAAATCCCACTTGATTATGTGAATAATCCTTTTAAATGTGCTACTGAATTCAGTATGCCAGTATTTTTTAATGCAACTTTATTTTTTTTAATTCAATTAACCAAAGTAAAGTTCATTGTTAGTTTCAGATGTAAAATTCAGTTAATGGTCAGTTGTATATAATACCCAGTGGTCATTACATCACATGCCCTCCTTAATGCCCATTACCCAGTTACCCCATCCCCCCACCTCCCTCCCCTCCAGCAACCCTCACTTTGTTTCCTATACTTAAGAGTCTCTCATGGTTTGTCTCCCTCTCTGATTTCTTTCCAATTCATTTTCCCTTGCTTCCCCTATAATCCTCTGCGCTGTTTCTTATATTTCACATATTAGTGAAACCATATGATAATTGTCTCTCCCTGATTAATATTTTCCTCAGCATAATACCCTCCAGTTCCATCCACATTGATGTAAATGGTCAGTATCCATCCTTTTTGATGGCTGAGTAATATTCCATTATTATATACATATACCACCTCTTCTTTATCCATTCATATGAGGATGGACAACTGGGCTCTTTCCACAGTTTGGCTATTGTGGACATTGCTGCTATAAACATTGGGATGCAAGTGCCCCTTCAGACCACTACATTTGTATCTTTGGCTAAATACCTAGTAGTGCAATTGCTCAGTCAGAGAGTATTTTTAACTTTTTGAGGAACCTCATTACTGTTTTCCAGAGTGGCTGTAGCAGCTTGCATTCCCACCAACATAGTGAGAGAGTTCCCCTTTCTCCAAATCATCACCAACATTTGTTGTTTCCTGTTTTGTTAATTTTAGCCATTCTGATGGGTGTGAGGTGGTATCTCATTGTGGTTTTGATTTGTATTTTCCTGATGGCTAGTGATGTGGAGCATTTTTTCTTGTGTCTGTTAGCCATTTGTAAGTCTTCTTTGAAGAAATGTCTTTTCTTGTCTTCTGACCATTTCTTGACTGATTCTTTGTCTTTTGGGTGTTGAGTTTGATAAGTTCTTCAGAGATCTTAGATACTAGCCGTTTATATGATATGTCATTTGAAAACATCTTCTCCCATTATGTAGGCTGCCTTCTAGTTTTGTTGATTCTTTCCTTTGCTGTGCAAAAGCTTTTTTCTTGATGAAGTCCCAATAGTTCAGTTTTGCTTTTGTTTCCCTTGCCTTTGAAGATGTGTCTTGCAAGAAGTTGCTGTGGCCAAGGTCAAAGAGATTGCTGCCTCTGTTCTCCTGTAGGATTTTGATGGACTCCTGTCTCACATTGACATCTTTCATCCATTTTGAGTTTATCTTTGTGTATGGTGTAAGAAAATGATCCAGTTTCATTCTTCTACATGTGGCTGTCCAATTTTCCCAGCACCATTTATTGAAGAGATTTTTTTCCATTGGATATTCTTTCCTGCTTTGTTGAAGATTAGTTGGCCATAGAGTTGAGTGGCAATTTCTGGGTTTTTTATTGAGAATTTTTGCATTTACATTCATCAGGAATATTGGCCTATAGTTACAAGAAATATTTCTAACAATGAAATGTAAAATTGTATAATTTGTCAATGAAAACCTAAGATATAAAACTTTTAAGTCATTCATGTGGAATATCAATACCAGTTCTACTTATCTTGGGATTATAATATGGGGACAACTGAATAATTTTAAGGAATTTCAGAAAAAAAGCAAAAATTAATAATGGTAATATACTGTTGGTGAAATAATGGAAATAACTAATATTTGCATGATTAACTGCCTTTCACAAAGAAAGATATAAAGAATATTGTTTGTTAGGTATTTCCAATAGACCATGTAATGTGTCAGGTCCTTCTCCTGTTTTATCTCATTGAATGCTCCCAACACCCTGGTAGGAGTAAGTATTTCCAGCTTACAAAAATCTTAAGTGATGTATGTTCCTGATATCATAAAACTAGGAGCTATAAATTCACTAGCCTTCCCACCTTAACACATTCTTGTTTGATTGGAACCACTAGAGTGAAAACAATGAAGAAAACTAAGAATGAAGAAAAGTAATCTATATGGCTCAAATCTCAGGATGTAGAAGATACTCAATGAATATTAGCTAGATAGTGGTCTTATTCAACAATACTGAACTGCATCATTGGCCAGGGACCAACAGATTTACTCTTTTAGAAAGACCCTCTAAATAGATTCACCATCACTCACTCTTTCATCATTAGAAATTAAGAAATATCAGCAAGGAGGCTGGCAGTACAAAGAGTTGTAATGCTAGGCAAAGAATAAAAAGCAGAACAGGAAGATCTGATAAGTTCAAATTGGTGCAGGAAGGGGAAGAAAGCATTCAGGCTAGCTGTTTGCCAAGTCAGTTCTTCTAGGGTACATATTTGCTTCAACAGGAAGTATTATCAGCCCACAGCTCAAGATCGAATTCCCCCACTGCTGAGGCTTCATGTTTCTGTACCATGAGGGGCAGGTATTTTGCATTTCATTCAGGTAGGTAGAATTGTAAGAATCTTCCATTAAAACCATTTTAGTGTTCTTGATGCCTTTGAAGAACTGTCTTTTTCCTCTGCTTGATTCACAGCTCATTCTTGCACTATTCTCCAGAAGGATAATAACAAAAAAGTACATTTTTTTTCAAGAAGGAAGTGGTTTGAATTTGCAGCCAAGGGAAAATGTGGGGCTTATTTTGTGATTTCTCAATTTATGATCTATATGTTTTTGTTATTATTACCTATAAATAATTTTGTTCTTAGAATAAATCGTGTGAAATAATATGGTACGTGGAATTTGCCTCCAAAATATCCAGTGGGGGAAGGGACTGAATAAAGTTGTAGATGAAATAAAAGTGACCATAAGTTTATGATTATTGTATCAGGCTGATAATACACATAGGTTCAGTTGACTGTTTTTCCACATTTTACTATGTTTGAAATTTTCTATTAAACTGAAAAACATGTAAAATAAAGATCAAGTTGCACGAAGTCACAGAGCCAGTGAGGGTCAGAGCTAAAATTCAAATTTAATCACGTTCAACTCCAAGACCAGTGGTGTAATCTCAGGCCGGCCTGAAAGTGAAAATGGATTTAAGCCACTTCAAAAGAAGAAAGATCCTGGGTGTTAAGAACTAGTATTAGTATCTGAATAAAGACAGGCAGATCTGAAATTTTCCTCATAAGATGTATGTCGTAAAATGGATGGGAAAAGATGTTCTATTAATTTCCATCTGTGTAGATCTTGATCCCTATACTAAAAGCCTGCTGCTATCAATTCCGCAGGAGACTTCTGGAAGATAAAAGGGAGAGAGAACATGTGCCCCCCCTAGGTCCTGTGGGAAAGTCTAGGAGCCTGTCCAGAAGGAAACACTGGGTTGCTCCAGAAGCCATGGGGCCATAGGGGAGAGTCATCTTAACCAGGTGGTAGTAGCTATTTCTGTGGGTGGTTTGGATTTCATTCCTCAGCCATATTTACCTTCTCTCTCTCTGCTCTAGGACTTTGTGTCCTGCTATTATCACTGGGAACTATTGCCCAGAAGAAGAGAGGTGAGTATGTGTAACAAACCCCATCCATCCCCGAAGCTGAGGAAAGGGACTTCACACTAGCAAGGGCATTTTCTTGGGAATAGTCTTCTTAGGCTTTGAGAATTTGACCCTGCTTCTCCCCCAAACTTCCAGTCCATTACGAAGGATGATTCCTTGTATGAAGACAGGCATCACTTCCTTCTCTTCCTTCCATCTCCTCGTTCCCATCTGGGAGTTGGCATCTTCTCAGGGCCTTCAAACCCATATATCCATTCCCCACAGCTGCCTGTGCTCGATGCCCACGAAATGCCCACTGTACCAATGCCACTTCCTGCCGCTGTGATCCTGGATTCACTTCTCTGTCTGGAGAGGTCATCTTTAGCAACCCCTCAGAGATCTGTACAGGTAAAGAGGCTGAGAGACAGTAGAGGGGGTCATCATAGAGGGTTCACCTGGGGGAGTATCCAGATTCCTCAGCCCTTGAAGCAACACTGAAGTTCTTTGTCAAGGGCAGGAGAGGAATGCCAAGAGATGGGCAATCATGTCTCATGGTCAAGGAGTACGGTGTTAAAAGTTTAGGATTTGGAGCTGGACTATCTGAATTCCAGCTGTGTGAGTCCAAGCAAATTATTTCATCTTCCAGTGCCTCAATCTCCTTATCTGTAGATCAGGGATAATGACATCAACCCATTTAGCTATTATGTGCTTTAAATCAATGAATACATATAAATGGAATCCACACAAACAGAAAGCAAATTGATGGTTGCCAGTTGCTGGGGGAGGGAAGAATGGGGAGTGACTACTTAATTGGGTAAGGGGCTTTTTTTTAATTAAGTTTTTAATTTTAATTCCAGTATTGTTAACATACAGTGTTATATTAGTTTCTGGTGTACAAGGTAGTGATTCAACAATTCTCAGTTTTTCACAATTACTCAGTGCTCATCATGAGAACTGTACTCTTAATCCCCTTCAAGCCCCTAAGGGGGTTTTCTTTTGGAGTGACAAAAATGTTCTGGAACTAGAGAGAGGTGGTGGTTGCCCAACATTGTGAATGTAATAAATGCCAGTGAGTTGTTCACTTTAAAACAGTTGTTTTTTTTCTATACCCTTTTTTTTATTTAAATTCAATTAGTCAACCTATGGTACATCATTAGTTTCAGCTATAGTGTTCTTTTGTTATGTGAATGTTACCTCAATCAAAAAATACATAAATGACGAATTAATATATGTAAAACACAGTGCGTTGCACTTGATAAGAAGCCAATACATTTTGCAACAACAGCAAAATGTAGCTGTTGTTGTTGTTGTTGTTGGCTGTTAATTGGTCAAAGACAGAGGCAGCATGTTGAAGGAGGTGGTCAGGGTGGTCCATACAGCCATCAGAGATTTGGAATGTTCTACCAACCCTAGCACTAACTTGCTGGGAACTCCCTATAATCTCAGTTCCTCTGTCCAAAAATACCCACATGCAACCTCATGCCAAGATGGCCATTTGCCATTTGTAAAACACTATTTCCAAAGTTAAAATTAATTTAAACTACCTAACAACCAGACAAGTGGATACTGTTATTATCCCCGATTTATAGGTAAGGGAACTGAGACTTGGAGAGGTGGTTTGCTCATATTCACACAGCTGGTCATACAACTGGAATTTAGATAGAGATAATCTGAAGTCCACAAATCTCTCAAACAAACACTGTCCCTGGAGAAGTTCAGATCAGCCCCTTGAGAAAGTCAATATTGGAGCCATCTTGTAAATAAGGAAACTGAGCCTGGAGAGGAGAAGCCATTTGTCCAAAGTCACACAGCTAAGAAGTGGAAGAATCTGGATCCATGGTTCAAACTGTGGTATTCCGATGAGTTTGATAAAATATGAAATGTTCCTACTGTGGAATATCTATAAGCATTAAAATTATTTTTTATTTTGATGTGGAAAAGTAGTCATAAGATATTCTAAAATTCTGGGAGAATTCGTATATACCAAAAGGTGTGAAAAAAATTTTTTAAGCTGTGGTCTGAAACCTTGGGAAATTGATGAAAAAGGACTGTGTTATCTTCATAACTGGTAATGCTGGGTGACAGGTTCATGTGGGGTTATTATACAGTTCTCCATTATTTAAAAGCTGTTGCAGTCTCAGTGGTTGGATAGTTCTGTGTTCTTTGCCTTTTCTGATTTCCCAGTTTTCTCCTGTAAACACATTATGTTGTTTGGAAAGAAAAGGCAAAGGGTAAAATCATTTGAATCTGGTTGCTACAGATTCTACCAGAATTTTGGGTGTTCCTAGCAGTTCCCACTTATGTTCCAGATATCAACGAGTGTGGCCCACCTCTATATGTGTCTTGTGGAAGCCTTGCACATTGTCACAATGTTGAGGGGAGTCACTACTGTGAATGTGCCTCTGGGCATGAGCTCCTTTCAGGGGGCACCAAATTCCAAAGTGAGAAGGAGAACACTTGTCAAGGTAAGTAGCTTCCCATACCACACATTTCTCCCACTCCCATGACCAACCTCATCCTGTCAATTTTGAGGACTGTCTTGGAACCATTATCCCTTATGTCCGAGAGTCCAAGAGAGAGCATCCTTGGGTCTATCAGGGGCTCATTCCTCCCGTTTCTTGTTCTTGTTCAGACTTACAATGCCATGTTAAAGTATATCTAGAAGATTCTTTACTGCAGCATCATATGCAATAGTCAAAGATTAGAAACAGATGACTTCCATTAGTGGAGAATAGTTTAACATATTATGGTACCTCCATACAATGATAAGCTTCAGAACATTTTATCAACTTGTTCTTCTCTTTGATGGACAATTCTATGAATTTTTTTAAAGATTTTATTTTTAAATAATCTCTACACCCAACATGGGACTCAAACTTACAACCTCAAGATCGAGAGTCACATGTTCTTTCGACTGAGCCAGACTGGTGCTCCAAACAGTTCTATGAATTTTCGCACACGTACACATTTGGGTTACCACCACTACATTCGGGATGCAGACCAACTAGTTCCATTATCCCAAAACACTCCTTCCTTCTGATCCTTTATAGTCACCCCACCCCTCCACCCTGGCAACCCCTAACCTACAGATGTTTTCTTTCACCTGTAACATTTTCTCTTGAAAATGTCATATGGATAGAATGATACAATGTGTAGCTTTTTGAGTCAGATTCCTTCCACTCAGTGTGACATATTTGAGGTTTTGTGTATCAATAGTTCATTTCCTTTTTTCCCCCAGTTTTTGATGTTTTTATTTTCCAGAAAGAAAATTGGCTACAATTAGCTTGGATTTAGATTTACAATGACTGCTTTCTTCTCCTATTTATCTGGATCTTGGGTTTGGCCAACAGTACAATTGCATAAAGTTACTTCCCCTGTGTGGGCTGCAAAATTCTAATCTGTTGCTAAACACACATGTCACATTAGTCTATAGATCACTGTTTTAGAGAGATGGGTATAGTAACCCTCATTTCTGGCTCTCTGGTAGAATCACCCTGTATTTTTTAAAATACAGATGCCTGGGCCCTGCCTACCTGAGATGTACTGAACCATACCGAGACATGGAGCCCAGATATATATATTTCTTTAAAGTTCCAATCATAATTTTGATACTAGTTCATTCCTTTTTATTGCTAAGTAATATTCCCTTATATACAGCTGTGCCACGGTTGGGTTATCCATTCATCCATTGAGGGACATTTGGGTTGTTTCCAGTTTGGAGTGATTAAGAATAGAGCTAAATGAGATATCTCTCAATGAATTAAATTGGAATGCTTTCTGAGTTGTTTTAAACAGAAAAGCATGCTGTGGGGTGGTACCTATAGTATGCCAATGGCTTTTCTTCTCCCTTATCTTCCTTTTTATTAATCTCAAGCATGTTTCCATAAGTATATTTTAATCTTAAAGCTTTCTAAGTAGTAGTCCAAAAAGTAAATACTACTTTTTAGTAGTATTTAGACAATAATTTCATCATAGACATGACTTGATTTTCTACCACTGCTCTGAGCTCTATGCCAGGCACTGTGACTCCAACCCGAAAGTATAGGCTCTGTCTCCTGGAGCTTTTACTCCAGTGGGCAGACAGACCTGTAGACAAATGAAATAGAAATCAAATATTTGTGAAAAATAATAGTCACTCTTCACAAACCATCCACTTCATGGGTAAACGATGTCTTTCTCACCACCGTTACCCAGTGCCTAGCATAGAAGGCATTCTGGAAATATGCATAAGTGAATAACTAGAAGAAGCTCCATCGTCACAGTGATCAGAGCTGTGGTCACATCTTGGCCCTGACAGTTGGCTTCAATTTTGGCCAAGTTTTTACAATCTCTGGTCTTGGTTTCCTCATCTCTAAGTCAGGAGCAAAAATACCTGCTCTTGAACAGATTAAGGGTTTAAAAAAAAAAACCTGAATATTGAGTTATCTTACAAAGCTGAGTGCAATACACTTTTAAGAAAAACTTCATAGTCTTACATTAAATGAGGACTTTTCAATCCATTATTCATTTCCACACTAGTCATTTTTAGTTTACACAGTTGTTTGACCAATGTTTGAAAGTATCCAAAATGGCTAAGAGGCAAAGGGTGTTTAGTAACCACAAAAAGGAAAGTACCCATTAAATCTTTCAACATTAAGAAACGGGACAGCAATGTATTTGCTTTGAAATGGGTTCACTTTTTTAAGATTTTATTTATTTGAAAGAGAGAGAGCACGTGAACAAGGGGGGCAGAGGGAGAGGGGGAAGCAGACTCTGCACTGAGTGGGGAGCCCAATGTGGGGCTCAATCCCAGACCCTGAGATCATGACCCGAGCTGAAGGCAGACACTTAACCAACTGAGCCATCTTGGTGCCAAAATGGGTTCACTTCTAAACATCAGTCTTACTGGGAGCATGATGCGTGTATGAGCTACTCACCATCCCTAAAGAAGAAAAATCTCTGATCTTAAGAGAAACATCCCCTACCCCACTGTCTAGATTACAAACAGAAAAATCTATAGCAAGTATTGTCCAAACTCCACTCTCCTGGTTTCTAAGTCAGCAAAAGAGGATCAAATTTCTCTCCTAATTAGAAAAGAGGGAAAGATAAGTTGGAGCCAAGTGGATGTGAAGACACCCACACTTATTCAATGCTGTGACCATAGTCACATGCCTTCCTCATTTTTCACTCACAAACTGCTCAGAGGAGGAACTTCCTTTGGGTGGGGAGATAGCAGGGATGCCTGAGACTTTCTGGGGCCAAAACAAGTTCCTTCTGGGTGTGGCACTTAGGACAGATCTACCACCCACCCCACGGGCTATAGGCACTACAGAGAACTGTGTGAGCCCAGAGCCCTAAAGGGTAGAGCTGTGGCTGGGGCCATAGAAAATTGAGGGGTGGCATTAGGCAGTGGGGCTAGAGGCTTTGTGAGCTGGCTAAGCATACCTCCAGGTCATCCACCAGACTCCTGCAGCAACATAAGGGGCTGATACCAACACCCTTGGCTGGAAGCGATTCCCAGGCTCCTCAATGGACCACTGTATTAGTTTCCTATTGCTGATACAATAAACTTAGTAGTTTAAACAGTATAAATATATCCTCTTGCAGTGTCGAAGGTCAGAAGTTTTTAATGTTTCTTTCTAGAGACCCTAAGGGAGAATCTGTTTCCTTGCCTTTTCTGGCTTCTGGAAGCTGCCTTCCTTCCTTGGTACAGGGCTCCTTTCCCCATCTTCAAAGCCAACATCATATGTGTCATCTCCTCTCTTCTCTGATCTTCTCCCTCCCTTTCATAAGAACCTTGTGATTACATTAGGTACACCCAGATCATCAGAATAATCCCCCAACAAGATTCTCAGTCACCAAGTTCAAAATTTCTTTAGGATGAAAGTAACATAATCACAGGCTCCAGGCGTAAGGGCTTGAACATCTTTGAAAGGACCATTATTCTGTCTACCATACTCACATCCACCAAGCAGCTCTGACCTGAGATATCACACACTCACACATATACACAGAGTTCTCATCTTGCCGACCTTGCTTGAAAGTAGAGGCCAGCCAACTCCTCATGAGAAAGGCTACATAACAAATATCTTAGGTTTTGTGGGCCAGAAGGTCCCTGTCACAACTTCTCAACTCTGCCATTATAGTGTGAAAGTAGACAGAGCCAACACATAAATGAACAGGAGTGATGGCATTCCAATAAAATTTTATCTATGGATACTAAAATTTGAATTTCGTATCATTTTCATGTGTCACAAAAGACGGCTCTTCCTTCGATTTTTTTTCTTTTTTAGCCAGTTAAAAATATAAAACCTATTCTTTACAGAAACAGGCAAAAGCTGGGTTTGGCTGTGAGCCATAGTTTGCAACCCCTGCTCGGAGGTGGCTGATGATTTGGGAGTGCAATCACCAGATGGCATCCATCCATTTCAGCTATGATGGACTCCTTGATTCCTGACCTTAAGGAAGGTGGAGGGTAGTCGGGCTGGAGTTGAGTAGAGAAAAGGCCTGAGCTGGGATAGGGGATTGATCCTCTCTTTTATGTCTTCAGATGTGGACGAGTGCAGCTCTGGAAATCACCAATGTCACAACTCAACCCATTGCATCAATGTGAAGGGCAGCTATAGATGCTACTGTCACCATGACTGGGTGGCCAGGTCCAAGCCTCTGCATGGCCTGAAGCTCACCATCTGTGAAGGTATATAATCCTGACACACATACATGCATGCACACATGAGTATTACATGCATGAGCAAGTGTGTGCACATACTCTTGCACATGAACATGTGTGTGCATACATGCATTCACAAAACAAAAAGCAAGCACACACACACACACACACGCACACACCAGTGATGCTCCTGCCCCTTTTGCCTGCAGAGGTCCCCTTCTCCTCATGGACATCACCTTCCGGAGTCAGCAGCCAGGTGAGTAGAACTTCAGCAGAAGACCAGAAGCAGAAAGATTTTCACCAATCATCTTGTGTCCACCCTCTCCCCAAACTCCCTCTTCAGGCTCTCTGACCCAACCTCATGTCCCCTTTCCCCAGAGTCTCTCCCACTTCTTTGACAAAGTCCAGCAGTTATCCCAAGATTTCAAGCCAGCCTTGGCCGAGAACACCATCCAGGTAAAATTGGAACCAAGAAAGAAGCAAGATATGGGAATCCCACAGAGACCTTCGGTAGGAGTGGAGAAAAGTCCCCATGCAGTGGGCACTGCAACTGGTCCCTCACCCATGGTGGTGAGAATACTAGGGCACTCAGCTATCTAGAAGGACTTTTAAAGACACCCAGATGCAATATTTTTTTTTAAAGATTTTATTTATTTATTTGACAAAGAGACAGCCAGCAAGAGAGGGAACACAAGCAGGGGGAGTGGGAGAGGAAGAAGCAGGCTCATAGCAGAAGAGCCTGATGTGGGGCTCGATCCCATAACGCCGGGATCACGCCCTGAGCCAAAGGCAGAGGCTTAACCGCTGTGCCACCCAGGCGCCCCCCAGATGCAATAATTATTTCCCTATTTCCTTATTACTTGTTCTGGGCTTTGGGCTTATGTCAGCCTTGGCCTTTCTGACCTGGGTTGACCTCCAAGTAGCTGAGATCAAAGCAGCAAGAACCATCCTGGGATGTAATCCAGTGCCATTGTTACCCTCCAAATATCATCTCTAGGGTGTGTTCTCTAGGGCTGAATGGCCAGGTCTTGGTGCAACCCCTTTGATCCACTGCCCACTGGCTCTGTGTCTGCGTCTCCCCAGGACCTCATGCAGGAAGTAGGTGAGCTGCTGGAGACCCCAGGGGACCTGAAGACCCTGACCCCCTCAGAGCAGCACTGTGTAGCCACAAACCTGCTCATTGGCCTGGAGGACATCCTAAGAGTGCTAAGCAAGTTCCTACCCAATGGGCAATTGACTGTGCATGCTCCTGCAGGCACGGGTAAGTACCTGGGTCTGCATCAGACTCCTGATCCCCCTGTTCACCTTCTCACTCCTCCTTCTTCCGAGAGACGGCCCCTCTGGAGCCAGGTGACCACACTCCCAACGCAGAATTTTATTTAAAAGAACTTATATCATTTAAAAAAAGAAAAGCCATGAAACTACCTTTATTTCTTTTAAGCACAAAAGCTTAAGATTCTTTTATGTTTTTATTTATTGATCTTTTATGATATGTTAATCACCATACAGTACATCATTAGCTTTTGATGTAGTGTTCCATGATTCATTGTTTGCATATAACACCCGGTGCTCATTGCAATACGTGCCCTCCTTAATACCCAACACCGGGCTAGCCCATCCCCCCACCCCTCTCCCCTCTGACACCCTCAGTTTGTTTCCCAGAGTCCATAGTCTCTCATGGTAAATCTCCCCCACTGATTTCCCCCCCTTCATTTTTCCCTTCCTTCTCCTAATGTTCTCCCTGCTATTCCTTATGTTCCACAAATAAGTGAAACCATATGATAATTGTCTTTCTCTGCTTGACTTATTTCACTTAGCATAATCCCCTCCAGTTCCATCCATGTTGATGCATATGTGGGGTATTCATCCTTTCTGATGGCTGAGTAATATTCCATTGTATATATGGACCACATCTTCGTTATCCAGTCATCTGTTGAAGGGCATCTTGGCTCCTTCCACAGTTTGGCTATTGTGGACATTGCTGCTCTGAACAATTGGGTGCGTGTGCCCTTCTTTTCACTACATCTGTATCGTTGGGGTAAATACCCAGTAGTGCTATTGCTGGGTCATAGTGTAGCTCAATTTTTAACTTTTTGAGGGACCTCCACACTGTTTTCCAAAGTGGCTGTACAAACTTGCATTCCCACCAACAGTGTAAGATGGTTCCCCTTTCTCCACATCCTCTCCAACATTTGTTGTTTCTTGCCTTGTCAATTTTTGCCATTCTAACTGGTGTAAGGTGGTATCTCAATGTGGTTTTGATTTGAATTTCCCTGATGGCTAATGATTTGAACATTTTTTCATGTGTCTGTTAGCCATTTGTATGTATTCTTTGGAGAAGTGTCTGTTCATGTCTTCTGTCCATTTTTTTATTATTATTATGTTATGTTAGTCACCATACAATACATCATTAGCTTTTGATGCAGTGTTCCAGGATTCATTGTTTGAATGTAACACCCAGTGCTCCATGCAATACATGCCCTCCTTTTCTTTTTTTAAATAATAATTTTTTATTATGTTATGTTAGACACCATACAGTACATCCTTAGTTTTTGATGTAGTGTTTCATGATTCATTATTTGCGTATAACACCCAGTGCTCCATGCAATATGTGCCCTCCTTAATACCCATCACCAGCCTATCGCAATCCCCCACCCTCCTCCCCTCTAAAGCCCTCAGTTTGTTTCCCAGAGTCCATAGTCTCTCATGGTTCATTCCCCCTTCTCTTTACTCCCCCTTCATTCTTCCCTTCCTTCTCTTACTGATATCCCTGCTATTTCTTATGTTCCATAAATGAGTGAAACCATATGATAATTGTCTTTCTCTGCTTACTTATTTCACTTAGCATAATCTCCTCCAGTCCCATCCATGTTGCTGCAAATGTTGGGTAATCATTCTTTCTGATGGTTGAGTAATATTCCATTGTATATATGGACCACATCTTCTTGGTCAATACATGCCCTCCTTAATACCTTTCACCGGGCTAGCTCATCTCCCCAACCCCCTCCCCTCTAAAACCCTCAGTTTGTTTCTTCTGCCCATTTTTTGACTTGATTAGTTGCTTTTTGGGTGTTGACTTTGAGAAGTTCTTTAGAGATCTTGGATACCAGCCCTTCAACTGTAATGTCATTTGCAAATATCTTCTCCCATTCTGTGGGTTGCCTCTTTGTTTTGTCGACAGTTTCTTTGCTGTGCAGAGACTTTTTATCTTGATGAAGTCCCAAAAGTTCATTTTTGCTTTTGTTTCCCTTGCCTTTGGAAACGTGTGTTGAAAGAAGTTGCTGTGGCTGACGTCGAAGAGGTTACTGCCTCTGTTCTCCTCTAGGATTTTGATGGATTCCTATCTCACATTGAGGTCTTTCATCCATTTAGAGTTTATCTTTGTGTATGGTGTGAGAGAATGGTTGAGCTTCATTCTTTTGTATATAGCTGTCCAATTTTCCCAGCACCATTTATTGAACAGACTGTCCTTTTTACATTGGATGATTTTCCTGCTTTGTCAAAGACTAGTTGACCATGGATTTGAGGGTCCATATCTGGGTTCTCTATTCTGTTCCATTGATCAGTGAGTCTGTTTTCGTGCCAGTACCATGCTGTCTTGATGATCACAGCTTTGTAGTATAGCTTGAAATCAGCCATCATGATACCCCCAGCTCTTTTTTTCTTTTTCAACATTGCTTTGGTGATTGGCATTGAAAGTAGAGATTGCTCTGGGTAGCACGGAAATTTTAACTATGTTTATTCTTCTGATCCATGAGCATGGAATGTTTTTCTATCTTTTTGTGTCTTCTTCAATGTCTTTCATAAATGTTCTGTAGTTTCTAAAGTATAGGTCCTTTACCTCTTTGGTTAGGTTTATTCCATGATATCTTATGGTTTTCGCTGCTATTGTAAATGGAGTCAATTCCATAACTTCTCTTTCTACAGTTACATTGTTAGTGTATACGAAAGCAACTGATTTCTGTGCATTGATTTTGTATCCTGCCACATTACTAAATTGCTGTATGAGTTCTAGTATCTAAATCATAGAGGAGAACAGAGGCAGATAACCTATTCTACACTGGCCACAGCAACTTCTTTCAAGACATGTCTCCAAAGGCAAGGGAAACAAAAGCAAAAATAAATGACTGAGAAGATAAAAAGCTTCTGCACAGCAAAGGAAACTGTCAACAAAACAAAGAGGCAACCCATGGAATGGGAGAAGATATTTGCAAATAACATTACAGATAAAGGGCTGGTATCCAAGATCTCTAAAGAACTTTTCAAAGTCAACACCCATAAAACAAATAATCAAGTCAAGTCAAAAAATGGGCAGAAGACATGAACAGACATTTCTCCAATGAAGACATACAAATGGCTAACAGACACATGAAAAAATGTTCAAATCATTAGCCATCAGGGAAATTCAAATCAAAACCACACTGAGATGCCACCTTACACCAGTTAGAATGGCAAAAATTGAGAAGGCAAGAAACAACAATTTCTGGAGAGGATGTGGAGAAAGGGGATCCCTCCTACATTGTTGGTGGGAATGCAAGTTGGTACAGCCACTCTGGAAAACAGTGTGGAGGTCCCTTAAAAAGTTAAAAATTGAGCTACTCTATGACCCAGCCATTGCACTACTGGGTATTTACCCCAAAGATACAGACGTAGTGAAGAGAAGGGCCATATGCACCCCAATGTTCATAGCAGCATTGTCCACAATAGCTAAATCGTGGAAGGACCTGAGATGCCCTTCAACAGATGAATGGATTAAGAAGATGTGGTCCATACATACAATAGAATATTACTCAGCCATCAGAAAAGATGAATACCCCACATTTGCATCAACATGGATGGAACTGGAGGAGATTATGCTAAGTGAAATAAGTCAAGCAGAGAAAGACAATTATCATATGGTTTCACTTATTTGTGGAACATAAGGAATAGCAGGGAGGATATTAGGAGAAGGAAGGGGAAAATGAAGGGGGGGAATCAGAGGGGAAGACGAACCATGAGAGACTATGGACTCAGGAAACAAACTGAGGATGTCAGAGGGGAGAGGGGTGGGGGGATGGACTAGCCTGGTGATGGGTATAAAGGAGGGGCACGTACTGTTCAGAGCACCGGGTGTTATGCACAAACAATGAATCATGGAACACTACATCAAAAACAAATGAAGTACTGCATGATGACTAACATAACATAATTTTAAAAAAAAGAAATAATTTCCAGGCTAAGTTTTTAAATATTTATTTATTTATTTATTTATTTATTTATTTATTTATTTATTTGAGAGAGAGAGCAGGGAGGGGAGGGGCAAAGGGAGAGGGAGAGAGAATACCAAGATCCACACTGAGCACAGGGCTTATATCAGATCTTCATTCCTTTTGATTGACAAATAGTATGCTTCATAGGGTTATACACATTTGATTTATCCATTCATCAATTGATGGACATTTAGGTTGTTTCTGCTTTGAGACTATTATGAATAATACAGCAATTAACATTCATGTACAAATCAGTGTGCAGATGTATGTTTTCATTTCTTTTGGGTAGATACCTAAGAGTGGAATTGCTGGGTCATACAGTAACTCTACGTTTAACATTTTGAGAAACTGCCAGACTGTTTTACAAAGTGGCTGGACCATTTACCTTCCCACCAGCAATGGATAAGCATTCCAATTTCTCCACATCATTCCAAACACTTGTTATTTGGGGGAGTTTTGATATTATAGCCATCTTTGTGGGTATAAAGTGGTATCTCATTCTGGTTTTAATTTTCATTTACCTAATAACTAACGGTGTTAATGATATTTTCATGTACTTATGAGCATTTTGTATATTTCTCTGGAGAAATGTCTATTTGAATCTTTTGCCCACTTTTTAAATTTTTTATTTAAATTCAATTAGCCAACATCATTAGTTTTAGATGTAGAGTTCAATAATTCATCAGTTGTGTAAAACACCCAGTGTTCATCACATCATATGCCCTCCTTAAAGCCCATCACCCAATTACCCTATTCCCCACCCACCTCCCCTCCAGCAACCCTCAATTTGTGTCCTAGAGTTAAGAGTTTCTCATAGTTTGTCTCCCTCTCTGATGACTTCCCATTCAGTTTTCCCTCCCTTCCCTTATGAGCCTCTGCACCTTTTCTTATATTCCACATACGAGTAAAACAGTATGATAATTGTCTTTCTCTGATTGACTTATTTCGCTCAGCAAAATACCTTCCAATTCCATCCACGTTGATGTCAATGGTAAGTATTCATCCTTTCTGATGACTAATATTCCATTGTATGTGTGTGTGTGTGTATATTACATCTAAATGGTCCACATCACTTGGCATCAGAGAAATACAAATCAATATACAATGGAATATTATTCAGCTATCTAAAAGAACGATTTCTCAACATTTGCTGCAACATGGACGGCACTGGAGGAGATAATGCTAAGTGAAATAAGTCAAGCAGAGAAAGACAATTATCATATGGTTTCTCTCATCTATGGAACATAAGAACTAGGAAGATCAGTAGGAGAAGAAAGGGATAAAGAAAGGGGTGGGTAATCAGAAGGGGGAATAAAACATGAGAGACTATGGACTCTGAGAAACAAACTGAGGGCTTCAGAGGGGAGGGGGGTGGGGGAATGGGATAGACCGGTGATGGGTAGTAAGGAGGGCACATACTGCATGGTGCACTGGGTGTTTTACGCAACTAATGAATCATCAAACTTTTCATCAAAAACTAGGGATGTACTGTATGGTGACTAACATAATATAATAAAAAAATATTTTAAAAATAATAATAATAATAAATAAAAATACTATTTTGTAAAAAAAAATCACAATGAGATATCACCTCACACCAGTCAGAATGACTAAAATGAACAAGTCAGGAAACAACAAATGTTGGACTTACACTGGACTTACACTGTTGGTGGGAATGCAAGTTGGTGCAGCCAGGCTGGAAAACAGTGTGGAGGTTCCTCAAAAAGTTGAAAATAGAGCTACCCTATGACCCATGATTGCACTACCAGGTATTTACCCCAAAGATACAAATATAATGATCCCCAACGTTTATAGCAGCAATGTCCACAATAGCCAAACTATTGTGGAAAGAGCCCAGATGTCCATAAACAGATGAATGGATAAAGCAAATGTGATAAAAATACAATGGAATATTTTTTATTTAAACTCCACTTAGTTAACATACAGTGAAATATGAGTTCAGGTGTACAATATAGTGATTCAACACTTCCATACCTCACCTGGTGTTCATCACAACAAGTGCCCTCCTTAATCCCATCACCTGCTTCACCCACCCCCCCCACCTCCCTTTTGGTAACCATCAGTTTTTTCTCTATAGTTGAGTCTATTTCTTTGTTTGCCTCTCAGGTTTCTTTTTCCCTATGATCATTTGTTTTGTTTCTTAAATTCCACATATGAGTGAAATCCTATGGTATTTGTCTTTCTCTAACTGATTTATTTCACTTAGCGTAATAGTCTCTAGCTCCATCCACATTGCTGCAAATGGTAAGATTTCATTCTTTTTGATGGTTGAGTAATATTCCATTGTACATATAAATCACATATTCTTTATCCATTTATCAGTTGATGGACATTTGGCCTCTTTCCCATAGTTTGGCTATTGTTGATAATGTTGCTATAAACATAGGGGTACATGTAGCCCTTCAAATTAGTATTTGGTATTCTTCGGGTTTTTTAATTGGGTTATTTGTCCTATTATTGGGTTATTTAGAATTCTTTATATAGTCCGGATACCAGACCTTGTGAGACTTTGAGCTGCAAATACCAACATCAGCTTTAACAGTAGTGTTGTATATATTCTATATATTCTAATTTAGAAAATCTTTGAAATAGAATTAGAATTGTCATAGCAACAGAAGCCTTGACTTGTCCATTAGCATTTCCTCCCTTTTCCTGAGATTATGCAAGTTTAGTAGAAAATTTTCTAAATAAGTGCAATCTTTGGAGACCCTTTGGTTTTCAGCTTTCAAAAATGCTCAAATAACAGTATTAAACCAGCCACATTACTCTCACATTAGTACCTAAAATTCCTGTGGTTTATCAGCATATCGAAAAATGTAATCCCAATTCTGCAAGCGGTAACCTGACTTCTCCCATCCCTCCCGTCATTGCCACCACCATAGAACTGTCCCTGAAGGTGCAAGAGCAAGGAATCCGGGATGTCACCTTGGGCCAGAGCCATGCAAAGATGCAGCTGAACTGGGATGTGGTGCAGGAATCCAGTGACTTCGGTAATGACTAAAATGGGGAACGAGGGCCACTGAGACCTTGCGATGGGACAAGACAGCCAGGATGAGCCATGCACAGAATTAAAGATTAAAGGAAAGAGTGGGGTGGGTGGGGCTACAGGGGAAAATCCATCTGAGGAGAAAGGGGCCCTGTTGGACACCCCAACATATCAAAATTGGCCTTTTCCTGCAGGTCCTTCTATGGTGGGCCTCATCTCCACTCCAGGGATGGGCAGGTTGCTGGCTGAGGCCCCCCTGGTCCTGGACCCTGAGAAGCAGACAGTTCTGCATGAGGCACACAAGGGCGTGCTGCAAGGAGTCCCCTCTGTCCTGCTCTCAGATGTCATCTCCGCCTTTACGAGCAACAGGGACACCCAGAACCTCAGCTCCCCTGTCACCTTCATCTTCTCTCACCATGTGAGTGCTGGGTGAGTGCTCTCACCATGTGAGAGATGGGGCTGTGGGTGTGGAAGGAGCCTGGGTCCTGGGCACAGCCTCGCTACTCAGCTCAGCTTTGGGGCTCTGGGGAGCTCCCCTGCCAGTGAGTACCTCCCCAGTAAAGTCAGCCCTCCCTGAGTCAGCTCTGAGTCAACATCTCTGAGCACCAGAACCACCAACCAGCTCACACCTATGCCCTGTTCCTATAGTCAGTGACTCCTGGACCAAGGGAGGAGGTGTTCTGTGCCTTCTGGAAACATGGTCAGAATGGATATGGTCACTGGGCCACCACGGGCTGCAGGATGGTGGCCACCGGAGACACGAGCACCACCTGCCAGTGCACCCACCTCAGCAGCTTTGCCATCCTCATGGCCCACTACGACGTGCAGGTGAGAGCCCATGGAGACAAGGATGCTAGGGACTACAGGCACCAGAAGGGAACAGATGTGATGAGAGAGGTCAGAGGGGAGCCAGGGAGAGTGGCAGCATCGAGGGCCAAACCATCCTCCTCTCCTGGCTGGGCGACAGGATTACTTCTTCTTGAGGTTCACCCAGGTGACAGCAGGTAAGGAACCACATGGAGATAAGAATGAGAACTCTTTTAGGCCTCGTGGATATTCAATTTCAAACAGCACCCCCAAAACAGTGTGTTTCTTCCTGCCACTTTGCTAAAGAATAGAATACATTGTACAAGTTTTCCCAGTTAAATTTTTGAAGAGATGAAAAATATGGTTTAAAACTCAAAAGGAACAGAAGGAGTAACATTGAGAAGTCTCTTTCCTTCCCATGGCCCCCAGCGATCAGAGTCCTTCTTGGAAGAAATCTGTTTCTTTTGAGCCCTTTTAGAGATATACTGTGTATAAAGCAAACACATATAATATATGGTTTTATTTTCACTCAAGCCATTGCCTACCATTTTCACTCTTATGCATTTTTCCACTTAAAATACTCGTGAGATTCTATATTAATGCATAAAGACCTTCAGCATTCATTTTTACATCTGCATAACATTCCATTCTGTGGATGTTCCCTACTTTAACAAATCTCCAATGACAAACATTTTCTTTGTAATATTTGGTTTCTACAATGTTGCAGTAACAATGCTAGGTCATTTGTTATATATATATATCTCCACATTTCTGTAGCCACCCAATGGATTCCTTTAAATTTTAAAATAGGTCATATTTTAATATAGTTTACAGTTTAATATAGTAAAATCTTAATACAGTTTAAAATAAACTGTATTATCATTCTTGGCTATTCCCCACCACCACCCATGCAAGGTGTTTAAGTGTATAGATTTGACTTTTATTTCATTTTTGACAATATATCTTGAAATCTATTTTTCAACATTTGCTCTCTTCATTGGTTGGGTTTTCTTCATTGAATGCATATAGTGGCTCTCATTTGCCTTGTTCCATATTTCTTTCTCCTTTGATTTCCTTTTACTTCTCTCCTTATATTAATAATTTTTATTATTATGTTCAGTTAGCCAACATATAGTACAGTATTAGTTTCTGATGTAGTGTTCAATGATTCATTAGTTGCATATAACAGCCAGTGCTCATCACAACACGTGCCTTCCTTAATACCCACCACCTGATTACCCCATACTCCCAACCCTCTCCTTTCTGTAACCCTCAGTTTGTTTCCTGGGATTTTTTGAAAAGCATCTTTCAACTAACATCTTCTTTCATGAAGATAGAAGTGTTCTCTTTTTTTTAATCTAAATTCACGTTAGTTAACATACAGTGCGTTAGTTTCAGGGGTAGAGTGTAACTCATCAGTTGCATGTAACACAGAGTGTTCATTACATCACATGCCCTCCTTAATGTCCATCACCCAGTTACCCCATCCCCCCACCCACCTTCCCTCCAGCAACCCTCAGTTTGTTTCCTAGAGTTAAGAGTCTCTTATGGTTTGCCTCCCTCTCTGTTTTCATCTTACTTTATTTTTCCTCCCTTTCCCCTGTGTTCTTCTGTTTTGTTTCTTAAATTCCACATATGAGTGAAAAGACATGGTAGTCTTTCTCTGACTTATTTCACTAAGCATAATACCCTCTAGCTCTATCCACATCATTGCAAATGGCAAGATTTCATTCTTTTTGATGGCTGAGTAATCGCCCATTGTATATATTAACTTAATTTTGCCCATCTTTTTCATTTCTGTTCTCTATATCTTTTGAACTGTGCTTCAATAGGGTCCATTTTTAATATGACCTCTTTAAATTTTGCCTTCAATACTACAGGGTTTTTTTCTTCCATTTATGCACTTGGCTTTTGTAACACACAACTTCACAAGATTTCTCTTCTCTGATGCCTTGTATCTCTGCTTCAATTTCTTGCTTATAAAGGCAAGCTCTTCCTTACATCGGAAACCGGGGATGTACTGTATGGTGACTAACATAATATAATAAAAAATCATTATAAAAAAAATAAAATAAATAAAGGCAAGTTCTTCCTTCCACGTTTTGATTCAGGGTAAATCATGTCACAACTTTCATCTGCTCCATTTTAACAATTATTTCTTGAGTAATCCTTACTAACCTTTTTTTTCTTTTTTCCTCTTTTATTTCTCGTGATATTTTGTATAGATCTTGTGTTTGTTCCTTTTAATCACTTATCTTTAAGGTAGATGGTGTTTCCTGCAGGAGTGATTTCCAAGATGTGTATGTAAAAACATGGTCAGGGCTATATTACAGGTTTTTATGTGAGTTTTAAAAATTTATCTAAGCAAAATTAAGTCGGCAGTGGGGCTTTCACATACAAAAACCAGTTTTCCTCCACAACTAGAGCCAAACTTCTTCCTGCAAATACGGTCCTTTTGTATAAGTAAACACTTAGCTTCAACTCCTCTGAATCTTTAAACAAACTGGTAGAAAGAGACTCCTGCCCACATCATTCCCACTATTGTCGTCGTGAAACAGATTATTCAGGTTTCCTCTGATGTGCACTCCCAGTCAATCTTATCTGATTTTAACATCTCTTCCAATTATTCTCTATTTTCACAGAAAGTGGAAATGATGTTTTTCGTTTTCATTACATTTGTGACATTTTAATTATTTCCAAGAACAGGTGTGCGTGTGTGTGTATGTGTGTATGTGGGTGTGTGTGCACATGCAACCTTTGGGCCACCGTTTTAAATTCCAAAATAATTAGCTTTTTCTTCCAAACAAGGATTTCAAACAAGGATTTCCTTTAAAACTTAATAAGTACTAGGGGGGTGCCTGGGTGGCACAGCGGTTAAGCATCTGCCTTCGGCTCAGGGCGTGATCCTGGCATTCTGGGATCGAGCCCCACATCAGGCTCCTCCACTGTGAGCCTGCTTCTTCCTCTCGCACTCCCCCTGCTTGTGTTCCCTCTCTCGCTGGCTGTCTCTATCTCTGTCGAATAAATAAAATCTTTAAAAAAAAAGTACTAGGATTTGGAATGAATCATCAGCAATGGGGAGAGAAGGGAGGGGGACCAGGGGAGACAGATAAGTGCATGTGTTTTGTGGTCCATATTATTTGTCCCAGCCCAAGAATATTATTATTTTTTAGCTGAACAGGTACAAATACTCGTGAAGGTGATCTCAGGTCATGGGGATGGGTAGAACAGAAGCATCACTTCCAGAAGAGCAACGTGTAAAAAGAATACTTAGTTTCCACATCAAAATACAGCCCTAATATTCAAGGGCTTGATATCCCGAAGGAGGATTATCCTATCACACAGGCACTGCTGAGTTTATATGAGCTCTACTTCTCTTCTAGACATCAGACCCTCAAGTAATTTGTTTTTTTAAAAAAATTGATTTTATTGGGGTACAATATTATTGCAATAAAAATCAGATTATAAGTGTACACTTCATGAATTTTCCCAATTGTAAACACCCTGTGCTACAACTCTCCCTGAGCTATAGAACCCTTCCATCACCTCAGAAAGCCCCTCAGTACACTCTCAGTGTTCTCATCCCAACCCCCAGGAAACCACAGATCTCATTTTATCGCTATAGTTTACTTTTGACTGCCCCAGAGTCATTCAGTAGAGTAGAATTATTCTCTTTATGGTCTGGCTTCTTTTGGTCGACATTCTATGAGATTCTCCCATGTTACCATGTGTAACAGTAGTTCATTCCTTTTTATTGCAGTATAGCCTCCCAATATATGACTATTCCACAATTGTCTATCTGTCCTCCAGTTAATGGGAATTTGCATTGCTTGCAGTTTGGGCTATGATGAATAAAGCTCATAGGAAGAATCTTAAACATTGTTTTTCTGGACACTTGTTTTCATTTTTCTTGGGTATATACCCAAAATGGAATTGCTAAATCCTATGATAGGTGTGTTTTAGCATTAGTGTATGTTTAACTTTATTTAAAAAAAAAAAAAAAAACTCCCCAACTCCATTCCAAAACAGTTGTTACCTTTCATGTTCTCAAACAGCAGTGTATGAGAGTTCCAACTGCTCCATTTTGCTGGCATTTGATACTATCAGTGTTGTTAAGTTTTGCCATTCTAGTCTGTGCTTTTAAAGATGTGGCTGTGATGTCCTCTTTGCTGGGTCCCAGGAGGAGGATCCCTTGCTGGCTGCGATCACCTATGTGGGGCTGGGCCTCTCTCTGCTGTGCCTCCTCCTGGCAGCCCTCACCTTCCTGCTGTGCAAAACCATCCAGAACACCAGCACCTCCATCCACCTGCAGCTCGCAATCTGCCTCTTCCTGGCCCACCTGCTCTTCCTCACGGCCATCGACCGGACCGAGATCAAGGTACTGACACTGTCACAGAGGAGCCCCTGCCCTGTCCCTGGGGTGCTCAGTTCATGGAGCCGTGCTGCACTGATACCTTAATAAAATGTCCTTGGTTCCTGGGTAGCTTAGAGGGGTAAGTAGCCTATTTCACATTGACCAATGAACTAGAAGACAAACCCTCTCCGGACAACTCGACCATACGCCTGAGCGTTCACTCCAATGGCAAAGTATGGGAGGGGTCCTGGGGCCACCCTCCTCCCTGACAGTCCATCCTGGGGCACCTTTGTCCTCCCCCAGGTGCTGTGTGCCATCATCGCAGGTGCCTTACACTACCTCTACCTGGCTTCCTTCACCTGGATGCTGCTGGAGGGTCTGCACCTCTTCCTCACTGCACGGAACCTGATGGTGGTCAACTACTCCAGCGTGAGCAGGGTCATGAAGAAGCTCATGTTCCCCGTGGGCTATGGAGCCCCGGCTATAATTGTGGCCATTTCTGCAGCATCCAGGCCTCACCTTTATGGAACAACCACCCGGTAAATGCAAATTCCCACTGTCCTTCTCTTCTCCAGGACAACGTTGGCCGTCATAGAACCAATAGCAATTTAATTCCACCAGAACATGATAGGCAGAGAAAAGGTCAGTGGCCACTCCAAGGACATCTACCTGGTGGAAGATTGTGTTCATTGAAGTGACTGTTTTAAGTCCTTAAGATTTAATTATTTTTTAATTTTTATCCCATCTTTAATTTTATTTAAATTCAATTAGCCAACTTATACTACATCATTAGTTTCATCCGATTTTTTTCTTTTTCAGTTTTTTATTTAAATTCCAGTTAGTTAACATATAGCATTAATATTAGTTTCAGGTATAGAATTTAGTGTTTCATCATTTACATACAATACCCGGTGCTCATCACAAGTGCCCTTCTTAATCCCCATCACTCATTTTACCCAACCCCCTACCTCCCTCCCTCCACCAACCCTTAGTGTGTTCTCTATAGTTATGAGTCTGCTTTCTGGTTTGCCCTCTTTTTTCTTTTTCCCCCTATGTTCATTTGTTTTGTTTCTTAAATTCCAAACATGAGTGAAATAATATGCTATTTGTCTTTCTCTGATAAGATTTGATTATTTTAAATATCATGAAGTATGCTAACAATTATATAGTATAAATTATGTTTTATATTAATAACAATATATAAAATATTAATAATTATAAGTTAATATATAGTGAACATAGATGACGTGACTATTTTTTATCTTTTAGGCTTAATTACTTTTTTTGTGGGGTAGAGATGCTTGTATTTTCTTATTAGTTTCAGGGGCAGAATTTAGTGATTCTTCAGTTGCATACAATACCCAGTGTTCATTACATCAAGTGTCCTCCTTAATGCACACCCCACAATTACCCCATCCCCCAATCCTCCTCTCTTCCAGCAACCTTCAGTTTGTTTCCTATAGTTTAGAGTCTCTTATGGTTTGCCTCCCTTTCCGCTTTGATCTTATTTTATTTCTCTTTCCTTTCCCCTATGTTCATCTGTTTTGTTTCTAAAATTCCACATATGTGTGAAATCATATGGTATTTGTCTTTCTCTGACTGACTTATTTCACTTAGCATAATACCCTCTAATTACATCCACGTTGTTGCAAATGACAAGATTTCATTCTTGTAGATGGCTGAATAATATCCCATTGTATACACATACTACTTCTTCTTCATTTATTCATCCTTCGATGGACATCTGGGCTCTTTCCATAGTTCAGCTATTGCGGACATTGCTGCTATGAACATTGGGATACAGGTGCCCCTTTGAATCACTATGTTTGTATCCTTTGGATGAATACCTAGTAGTACAATGGCTGAGTCATAGGGTAGCTCTATTTTTAACTTTTTGAGGAACCTCCATACTGTTTTCCAGAGTGGTTGTACCAGTTGGCGTTCCCACCAACAGTGTAAGAGGGTTACCTTTTCTCCACATCTTCACCAACATCTGTTGTTTCCTGAGTTATTAATTTTAGCCATTCTAACCAGCGCAAGGTGGTATCTCATTGTGGTTTTGGTTTGTATTTCCCTGATGACAAGTGATGTGGGGCATTTTTTGTGTGTCTAATGGCCATTTGGATGTCTTCTTTGGAGAAATGTCTGTTCATGTCTTCTGCCCATTTCTTGACTAGATTCGTTGTTTTTTTTTGGGTGTTGAGTTTGATAAGTTCTTTATAGATTTTGGATGCTGGCCCTTTATCTGATAAGACATTTGCAAATATCTTCTTCCATTCTGTCTGTTGTCTTTTTGATTTTGTCAACTGTTTCCTTTGCTGTGCAAAAGTTTTTTTATCTTGATGAAGTCCCAATCGTTTATTTTTGCTTTTGTTTCCCTTGCCTTTGGAGACGTGTCTAGACAGAAGTTGTTATGGCTGAGGTCAAAAAAGGTTGCTGCTTGTGTTCTCCTCTAGGATTTTGATGGATTCCTGTCTCACATTTAGGTCTATCATCCATTTTGAGTTTATTTTTGTGTATGGTGTAGAAACTGGTCCATGTTCTGTCTTCTGCGTGTGTCTATCCAATTTTCCCAACACCATTTGTTGAACAGTCTCTTTTCCATTAGATATTTTTTCCCGCTTTGTGGAAGATTAGTTGACCATAGAGTTAAGCATCCATTTTTGGGTTCTCTATTCTTCAATTATTTTAAATATGCAGTGTATATTATATAAATATGTATTAGTATAATATTAATTGCATCTCATATATTAGTAAATGTTTGTTATTAAAACACTCATTGTATTAAGTGAGGAGGTTCTTTTATTTTTTTATAATAAATTTCTATTATGTTATGTTAGTCACCATACAGTACATCCCTAGTTTTTGATGTAATGTTCCATGATTCATTACTTGTGTATAACACCCAGTGCACCATGCAGTACGTGCCCTCCTTAATACCCATCAGAGGTTCTTTTAAAATCTAGAATACAAAATTGATATAAAGGCAGTCATTGATTTGTGTAAACTCCTTCTCTATCTTAATTTTAAAAGAAACAAAGGGTCATTTGGATGACGAAATAACTGTGACCACAGCTAAGATTTAGAAATCAGTTCTGGTGTATAATCACTGTTCCAAATATTTTTCTTGTGTCAGCTCAAATCATCCCCCCAACAACCTGTGCAGTAGAAACTAGCATTGGGCCATATTATGGATGAGGAACTGAGGCACAAGGAGATTAACTAACATGGCCAAGGTCACACAGCTGGCTGGTGGCAGAGCTGGGGTCACATCCAGTCTGGTGCTCACACCACGCGCCTATGCTGATGACATCAGCGAGCCCTGGCCAGCTGGTCTTCCTAGGGAGTTGAGCATAAAAGTCAATGAACTTTTTGCATAAAGGGCCAGATAATCAATATTTCCAGCTTTGTGGGACCTATGATCTCTGCAGCAACTACTCAGCTCTGTCCTCAGAGCACAAACACAGCCACAGACAAATGGGGAGAAAATGAATGTGTAAAACACTCATTACAAGAGCAAACACTTACAGTAAAACACTTACAAGAGCAGGCAACAGCCACCCGGGCCCACAGGCTCCAGTCTGCCAATGCCCACCTTCGAAGCTTCCCTTTGATGCTTCCTGTTGGTATCATCTGACCCTCTCCCTGGTCCTCACACCTCCCACCTCACTCACAGCCCCCCTCCCTGGGGATAAAGTCCAGCTCTGTCATTGCTCTCGGTGTGGCCTTGAGATGCCTGACCTGTGAGTATGTGAGTACCTGTGTCTTCTTGAGGAATTAGTTATGTAATGCACATGAGCCCTACCACTGGGGCAGGCTCACTGTTTTGTCTCATTTGGGTATTTTTACTCACTTCCTGCATGGTCCAAAATTCTCACCTTGTCTACACCTACTCATCCTTCACATCTCAGCTTAAAAACAATTCAGTTGTTATGATTTACCTCCCTCTCAATTTTCATCTTATTTTATTTTTCCTTCCCTTCCCCTATGCTCATCTGCTACATAGTGTTGCTTCAAAGTATAGGGCTTTTTCTTTATGTTTCCACACACGTATTTGAAAATGCTTCTATCTTCATTAAAAAAAGATATTAGTTGAGAGATGCATTATACACAGAGTTGTTTCATTAAGTATATGGCACTTTCCTTACGCTTCCATACTTACATTATGGAAAGAGCCCAGATGTCCATCAATAGATGAATAGATAAAAAAAAAAGGTGGTATTTATATATACAATGGAATATTACTCAGCCATCAAAAAGAATGAAATCTTGCTATTGGCAATGACATGGATGGAACAAGAGGGTATTATGCTCAGTGACATAGGTCAGTAAGAGAAAGACAAATATATGACTTCACTTATATGTGGAATTTAAGAAACAAAACAGAAGAATATATGGGAAAGGAAAGAAAAATAAAATAAGATCAAGACAGAAAGGGAGGCAAACCATAAGAGATACTTAACTATAGGAAACAAACTGAGGGTTGCTGTGGGGCGGTGGGGGGGATGGGGAAACTGGGTGATGTGTATTAAGGAGGGCACTTGAAGCAATGAGCACTGGGTGTTGTATGCAACTGATGAATCACTAAGTTCTACCTCTGAAACTAACAATACAATATATGTTACACTGAATTTAAATTAAAAATTTTGAAAAACAAGCAAAAACAAAAAATTCAATTCTTTCAGGAAAACCCTTTCCAACTATTGCAATCTCCTATACCCTGGACTAGATTATGGTTCCAGCTACATATCCTCATAGCTCCTCATACTTGATCATAAAATTCATTATCTTGATTTTGTCTATTGTCTAACTGTTGCTCCTCCAACTTCATTGGTGTCTCCCTGAGGACAGTGACCACTTTACCCTAATCCGAACCGGGTCTTCAGAGCCAAGCACAGATCCTGACACAGAGGATACACTTCATGTTTGTCCAAAATATATATATGTATATATATATATATATATATATATATATATATATATACATATATATATATATATATACATATATATATGTATATATATATGTATATATATATATATATATATATATATATATATATATATACACATATGTAACTTATTTTACTGATTGATTCTTTTTTCCTTTAAAAATTTATATTTATTTCTGTCAGCATTTCTGGAGGCCAAAACTTGAAAGAGCTCCTTGACAGGAATTTATGTTTCTTAAAAAACAATTTTATTACAGAATGCTTCACATGGAATAAGTTGAACATACTGAATGTATACAACTTGATGGATTTGGGGATAAGTATACACCCATGGAACCACGACCACTTGCAAGGGCATATACAGAGTTTCAGTAATATGAGATAAATAGGATCAAGATATCGATTATAAAGCCCTGTGACTATAGCTGACAGTGTTGTATGCTGAAAATTTGTTATGAGGATAGATCTTATGCTCAGTGTTCTTACACAACAACAGCAACAGTAAAATAGTAATAATAGCAATAATAATAAAGAAGGCAGGAGGAAACATTGGGAGGGGAGGGGTATGTCTATTTATCAATCCTTTATCCACAAAGGCCCATATTTTCTTGAATCTCTTTCCATCTCTCTCTTAGATGCTGGCTCCACACAGACAAAGGATTCATATGGACCTTCCTTGGCCCCGTCTGCACCATCTTCTCCGTGAGTAATGGATGACATCAGAGCAACCTGCCTGCCCAGCTGAGGGTCATTCAAAGACCAGGTGTATCAGGAGGGTGACAGGCAGGGTGAACAGTCATTCCAGTTGACCCAGGACTGAGGAGGGGCTCCCAGGAGGTAGGAATTCCCATTGTAAAACCAGGACTAAGGTATTTCCTGAGTTGTGGCACTTTCAGTGCTAAAATTTGGAATTCCCATGCAAACTTTATTGAAGTGGTCACTTAAGTTACAGGACAAAAATGGGCCTGAGTTACTGGGTGCTTGGTCTGCTTTTCTAGGACTGTTACAAAACACAAAACCTTCTTCCCTCCCAGGTTAGAAGCTGGTTGAGCTAGGACAAAGCTCTGCCAGAAGTGGAGTGTAGTTAATATGCCTGTGGGTTTTCTGCAGATTAATTTGGCTTTCTTCCTGATGACCGTCTGGATTGTGAAAAACAAGCTCTCTTCACTCAACAGCGATGTGTCCACTCTCCAGAACACAAGGTGAGGGTGGGTCAGAGATACACACCAACCCCCATACCGAACATTATCCTCATGCCTCCAAGGCTCTGGTGTCCCTTCCCAGGGCTCCCGAGGGGACTGGAAGAGAGAGGTGCAGCCACCCTCCTTGGCCGACCCTTAAATTCTGTGGTTTGCTGCTGACACCCACACCAAAAACATCCCATCCATGCACAACCCCAACAACAACTATTTCCGCTGCAGAGAGAATTGACTTTGTTGTGATAAGCAGGGATTGCTACCGTGGGGCCATGAAAAAGATCCTGAGAACATTCATACCTTTATAACACACTCAGGAAATCCCATAACAGTTTTCAGAATGAGCACACCCATCATGCCCACGCCTTCGTGCATGCTCTGCCCTCTGCCTTCCCCTTCTCTGGCACCCGGTGAACTCAGCTGCATCAGCCACATGTCACACACCTAAGAGTCTGGGGACGTCCTCTGCTCTCCTCAACTTTGCACAGAGTCAATGGCCTCTCTTCTGGGCAAAGCATGCCCTGGCTCAGATCGTGGAGAGGGTGAGGACAGGAACAGCCCTGGATGGAAAGAAGTATCTCACTTCGCAAATGTTATCAGTGATCATTTGTTTTTGTCTTTCCACTAGACTTTAAAGTCTGTAAAAACAGAAGTCTTTTTTTTTATTAATAATTTTTTATGTTATGTTAGTCACCATACATACATCCCTAGTTTTCGATGTAAAGTTCCATGATTCATTGTCTGCATATAACACCCAGTGCACCATGCAATACGTGTCCTCCTTAATACCCATCACTGGCCTATCCCATCCCCCACCCCCTTCCCATCTGAAGCCCTCAGTTTGTTTCCCAAAGTCCATAGTCTCTCATGGTTCACTCCCCCCTTCTGTTTACTCCCCCGTTCATTCTTCCCTTCCTTCTCCTACCGATCTGTCTTCGCTGTTTTGAACTCCCTAGCCCCAGCCTAGAGCCAGGTGCACAGAACATTCAATAATGTCAGTTGAACAAAATTGGAGATCTTCATGAAACATCATGATCTTTTTGAAACTCACATTCTGGAGGGATAAGGTTTCTTTTTAGGGAATCATTGACAGTAAAGATCAAAGTTGATCGCAACTCAATCAGAAGCATCCATGGAGAGGACATGAAACCAGCCCCGGTGGTGTTACTCTGGGTGTATCATGACCTCCTTTCTCCTTCCACCCAGGATGCTGACATTTAAAGCCACAGCTCAGCTGCTCATCCTGGGCTGTACGTGGTGCCTGGGCGTCCTGCAGGTGGGTCCAGCTGCCATCGTCATGGCTTACCTCTTCACCATCGTCAACAGCCTGCAGGGCATCTTCATCTTCCTGGTGTACTGCCTCCTCAGCCAGCAGGTACCACTGCCCGACTCCCACCCAGGACCCTTCCTGTCCTCACTCCCCTCAGTGAGCTGACCCAAGCATGCTTTGCCTCTGCAGGTCCAGGAACAATATAAGAAATGGTTCAAAGGGATCAGGAAAACCAAAGCCGTGTCTGAAAAGTACACTCTTTCAAGCGGGACCATGTCTGATGCCTCCAAACACAGTGAGGTAAGATTATGCAGTGTTTCCAGAGCACTTCACTAACCCATTCACTTGAGAAGCTCATGCCCACCTCACTGGCCAACCTGGGTGTATAGCAGGTGATGCTCTTGGATGGTTCACACTTAGTTTACCCCTGGACTCACTTGAAGGCCCTTCCCTGTCTTGAAAGGAGGTCTTCCTATACTTAGACTCATTGAGGTTTCATGCTCACGTTGACCCTTGCACATGACTGTCCTCTTTCCCCATAATTGTAGAGCACTCACTTTGTATGACATGTTGCATATGGTTTCTTTTTTTTAATGTTTTTTTATTATATTATGTTAGTCAGCATACAGTACATCCCTGGTTTCTGATGCAAAGTTCGATGATTCATTAGTTGCGTATAACACCCAGTGGTTTCTAATTGTACTTGATGAAGATACAAAAGATAGATACTTATAAGCAGAGAAGGAAGTTTGATTAGCTAAATAATTAGGAACTGATGATCTGGAGCAGTGGTAGACAAATTGCACAGTCACCACCCACCCTTTATCAAGTCATTCTGGAAAGAAAGTGAGACTCACGGGGTTTATGTTAATTATGCAAGGTTTTCAGCCTCTCTACTTCCCCCAACTTCAGGACCCCCTCACCCTGCCTGGCAAGTCATCTGAACATCTCTCCCCCACTTGCTTGTCCTCCTTCTAAAACTGTTCCTTCCCAAATGCTCTACTCATCAAAATCTCATCCTTCGAACTCTCTCTTCTTTCCAGCAGATGTTCTTACTGACTTCTTCATATAGAAAACATGAGTCAGCAGGAAGAAACAAGGTCAATTTTGCACTCTCAAAAACACCAACCATTTGGCATCCTGGTCATTGTCTCTTCATTCCATCTTGTCACCACAGATAGACAAAATATGCTTCCTACCTTTTACGGCTAATCCCTCCATCTGCACTCCTCCTGACTTCTCAGTAACTTCACATGACTGATCATACACTTTCTCTCTAATATATTTGGTCTCATGTCCTCATTAGCATCCTTTCCATCTGCACTGCAATATATTAAATCTCTCTCTGACTCTGAAGTATTAATGTTGTATATTTGATTCTTCCCTCTTCTTCCTCCAGATGTTCAAACCTGGATTTTGCCTCCATCGTTCTACCTAAAGAGCTCTCTCTTAGGCCTTCAATGTTCTCCACTTACAAATATCTTTTGGTCCTCTTAGCTTTCTTGGCAGTACTTGGTAGTCTTGGCAGTACCGGATGCTGTGTTTGCCTCCTCCTTAATACTCCTCTTGTGTGTCTGGCTTCTATGTCTCAACAGTCCCTGGAAAACTTGCTATCTTTCTACCTGAGCTTTCTTCATCTCCTTTATATATCGACTACACTACCTGGCTTGGTTCTAAAAACACTTCTATTCTCATAGTTTGGTACAAGATTTTATGATGTGTGTAGATTAATGTTTAGGAAAGTTAATGAGTACATTTAAAAGTGTACATCATGAGTGCCTTTGTGAAGGAGGAAATAATGTATGTCTACATATGCCAGTGTTTTGGAAGAGGCAGCATCAGATGTAGGGGAGATTTTTCCTACTTTGCTGTATATATACATTGTTAACATTATTTTAAAAAGAATATTCACATATTTGTGCTTGGAAAAATAAAAAGAAAATTCTAAGTTGCTACAAAGCACAAAGAAAGAAATTCACATGATGCGGATAACTCTCTACTTTTCACTTTAAAGTGTTCACCTCTAGAAGGGTCTTCTCCAGATTGTGGGGGCAATGCACAACTTTTCTTGGTGTGTTTAGATTTTCCATACCCTTTACTCTCCCAGCAATCTCTTTCCCTAGAAATCATTAATCCTCCACAAGCCATAGACTATCCTTTGGATCTGGGTAAGGAGGAGGAATGAACAACATCCAGTCACCCACAATATGATCTCCTTACTTCACTATGTGGAAGTGCCTAGCTGCTTCCTGAAGCAGACAGTATATACACTACTTTTCCCAATATGCAAACCCCCCTGAAAACAAGGCCCTCCCCACAAAAAACCTACAAAACAAAGTCCCAAGCAGAAATCCCAAACTGACCTTCTGGCGTACTCTTAGGGTGTTTTACAGCTGGGAAATTCAGTTTGTACTGGCCTGAGTTCAAATACTGGCTCAGCTATTTGCTGTTTATTACACTGTAGACAAACATTTTATATCAGATGTCTTAGCTTCCTCATTTCAAAACCCTCTCACTATCCCCCCTGACTCTTTCCAGCACAGCTCCAGATTTCTCCCACCTGGCTCCTCCAGGACCCCACCCCACTTCCCGCCATCAGGCACTCATTCTCTCATCAGGACCCCTCAACCACTCTGACCCATCCCTCTGGCCCGCAACAGTCTCCCCCATTCTCCGACTCTCTCCAATTCCTTTTCAGGCTCATTCTTCCAATTCCTCACATCTCCCACATGCAGAATTCCTACTTCCCAGCTTCACAGAATCCCCAGCACCCAAGCCTTGGAGTACTGATCATGTTTCTGGATTCCTGGCCACCCAATACTGAAATTTCAATTCCACGTACTGCAGAGTCACAGTCTCCGATCTCCAGGTACAGGAGGCAGGGGTTTCTGGTGCCCAGGATCCTCTAGTCACAAACTTCCTGTTCCCAGATTTTGAGGATTCCAACTTCCAGAAATCAGCCACAAAGGGCTGAGTCCCAGCTAGGGAAGGTCCTCTTCATCCAGGGAAGTGCATACCGTCTTCTCTGCTAGCTATTAAGTGTACGTAGAAGAAAAAAATGTGACAGAGGAGACAGTTCACTTGAAGAATAAGTGAACAGGTGCTCACAATGGCCCATTTCCTACTCTCTGCTTTTTCTTGACCAAACTTTAATCATGCCTCTCTCTTTCCTATAGGCCCCTGAATTCTGCTTACCCTCAAGTCTGAGCAAGTACCAAAAAAGTGGAACATGCCCTCCCCATCAGCCTCTCCTGGGAATTGGCTGACCACAGCAAGACCCTCTTTTTGTCACAACACACTGATAATTTCCCCTTATTTGTCCAGCTTCCCCTCCAAAGATGCTGCTTATTTCTGTTTGCTTCCTCCTTTACCCTATAAAATAAAAATATCTTTCTGTATGATTTTGAAATGTTCATGGGTTTCTGAGATCAGAATGTTCTCCCTGCTGCAATAGTCCTTCTAAGTAATGTGTTTCCTTATTCAAGCCCAGATTTAAATTTATTTGACATAAAATACAGAGATTTGCCTCATAACATCTGTACAAACAAAACCATGGCATTTCTTAATGCGTGGTATTGTTCCAGGAATAGAAAATGAGTCAATGAAACAAAATAAAGGATACGTCATGTATAGCAATGTGACATTCCATAAAAATGATATTTCAAATCAGTGTGTGAAACATTGCGTGTGAAGTCAGGGAAGTCACAGATTCTCTCAATAAATGGTGTCAGGACAACAGGCTATTCATTTAGGACAAATTACTTACTGAACAAATTCCAGGTATATTAAAATCTATCAAAATTATTCGAATATTAGAAAATGAAGGACAATGTCCTAGGCAAGAGTAAAGCAAAATTCATGTAGTCGATCATTGAAAACCTGGACAAAAATGAAATTGTAAGTTTATGGAAACAGCACGCTCCATGTCGTCTTTATTAGAATTGTAATAGGATTGATATTTACCCTGTTACCCATGTGAGCATGGACGTGCAGAATCATCAAGTGACACGGGTTTTGCAAGATACCCCTGCCCACGATGGCCCAAAACCGCACAATGAACAGGGTGTACAAGTCATCCAGGACCCAGGATGGTGGGTGACTATTTGGTGCATCTCAGTGTCTGTCCCGCCGAGTCCTGAGCTAGGCCAGTCTGTTAGACGTCAGATTCCAGTTTGGAAGGGGCAGCTGCTTTGTATCTGGTTAATAATGCATGTGCTCTTCAGGGTCCTGGGGCTCCTTTAAGGATGAGACAAGGGTTGAATCAAGAGGGACTATGACTAGGGGCTCCTGGCTGGCTCAGTCGGTAAAGCATGTGACACTTGGTCTTGGGATGGTCACTTCAAGCATCATATTGGGTATAGAGATTATTTTAGAAAAAATAATTTTTTAAAAAAGAGGCAATACAACTATGATTTATGAGCATATTTCAATTAAAATTTTGCATCTAAAAGGAGAAAGTTGGCCTTATTTCCTCTGTTAAAACCCCATCTGGTGCTATTGGATTTGTTCTTTATTCTTTTATCCCTATGAAAATGGATGCTCTTGCTCTGGGATAATATTTATCTCTTGACTTTTGAAACTAGGAAGTTTCAGTATTCCCTTATTGACCAGAATAACCTTGGAGGCCTAAAATTGTTGGTAGTGTCCCTTCCAATTTAGCTGCTCCTCAAATTCAAGTGAATATTTTCTCTTCTTCCTTTACCCTTCTTCAAAAATAAAGCAGGCAACAAGGTTTTCCAGGGGAAAAAATGTTTATGTTGACAAAAGACATTGTATTCAGAGTCTGAATGCATGTGACACAATAAAAATTTTGCATTGTTTAACAAAAGATATCTAGATATAGATACATATATACACACCTATGTATTTTTAATGCCCTGAAGTCAGTAAGAAAAATACAGTGAATAAAATAAAGTGTGCAAAAGATAGGAGGATAGAATTCACAGGGACCATCGTGGAAATACAAAGACATATGAAAATTGCAACAACACTGTTAATGAGATACTAATTCATATATTAAGATAAATTGTTTACTCATCAAATTGGGGAGGTGGGAAGAGGAAAATATTTGATAATGTATAATTTTAAGATTCCAAGACGTCTGTAAACCCTAAGCCTTCTAATAGTTAAATAGAAACTTAGAATTGTAAAGTTGAAATGTCCTTTACAGATCACCTAGACTGGCTGTGTCATTCTACCAATTGAAGAAGCTGTGCATCCTTCAGAGAGACTGGTTTATATTCTTGACATCTTTGATATTTTCTTATCCATGAATATATAATGAACATGCCTTCCTGACAATTTTAAGTTCCTGTGTCTTTCTTCTATTAATTTCCTTCTAAATGAGATACATGATTAACTAGAGCCTAGAGGCCACTGAAGCCACAGATCAACAAAATTTTTCATGTTAAAAATGAAAAATAGGGGCGCCTGGGTGGCTCAGTCATTAAGCGTCTGCCTTCGGCTCAGGGTGTGATCCCAGAGTCCTGGGATTGAGCCCCACATCAGGCTCCTCCGCTATGAGCCTGCTTCTTCCTCTCCCACTCCCCCTGCCTGTGTTCCCTCTCTTGCTGGCTGTCCCTCTCTCCATCAAATAAATAAATAAAATCTTCTAAAAAATGAAAAATAAAAAAAGATATGATAGCAGCAGTGTTGATTGCATGTGGAAAACAAGTCGTCTCCTATGGCCCTTGGGTAATTTAATACATTCTCATTACATAGAAGAGTTGCAGACTTTATTACAACACAAAATGTATATGCTCTGTAACCCAGTACATAAACCACCTAGTCTAAAGAAACTTAAAAATGCTCTCCTTGTGGTAATTTTGAGACATTCACTGCAGCATTATTGTAGCAATGGGAAACAGGAGGCCATCTAAATGTGCATAAAAAAGGAGAAAAGCAAAATATATTTTGTAATCTAAGTATATGCAACAGCTGCCAAAAAGAAAGACATGGATTTATATACAGTGACATGCAAAATCTCTCCAAATATTGTTGACTGAAGAACAAGTTGAGAACAAAGTATAGTAGGGAAAACTTTATTTTAAAACATCACCATAGCTAAATTATATATAAACATTTTATATACAAAACAAAAACAGTACTCTAAAATATAGAGACAAGGAAGATAGAACAGGGACCTTAGGACTCAAAAACTATGCAGTGGCAAGTCCCATGAGTTTGTGTTTGGCCTCATCTTTCCCAGGCTTGAAACTAAAGAGGCTGGCAACTCAGAAATGCCAGCAGGTGCAGTCAACAAAAATATCCCCAAGAAAAGCCAATTCTCCCTATCCAAAGGACCAGGAAAGGGAGCGCCTGGCAAAACAGAAAATATTTCAGCAGTAACTACCCTACTCCAACCAAACGGCAGAGAAAAACTGGCCCCACATTTATTTTCATCAGCCAAGGTCAAGTCTGGAAGCCCAGACCTCTACCCTTGCCCAGTTGTGATGAAGCATTCCCTCCCATCCCCTGGGGTCATGGCAGAGAAGGAGCTGGGACTTTCATCGTGTCAGTAGAGGCCATGTGGGGGGCAGTCATAAGGCATCCCTACGATCCCACGTCAGGGCGATGGACACAGAGGCTTGACTGTGAGGGAGAACTTCAACTCCACTAGGAACAGCAAGGTACCCCTTCCACACAGGAGTAGCAGCGGGCAGAGAGGAAAATCTGCATTCCCACCCTTACTTGCCAGCAACAACATGGCCACTCTTCCCCCCACTCCCAGCCTGATGTCAGAAGAGTCTGCCAAAACAGATGATTTTAATAAAATCCAGTTTCGAAACACAATACCATAAAGATCAAGGAGACGATTTAAAAAAATCATTGTCATACCAAGAACCAAGAAAACCTCAACTTGAGATGACACAAATGTTAGAATTATCTGACAAATAGTTTACAGCAACCATCATTAAAAAAAATGTTCTAATGAGCAAACTTTTCTGAAACAAATGAAAAAACAGAAAGTCTTAGCAAAGAAACAGAGAACTTTGATAAAGAAACAGATGATTACAAAGACCTAATGGAAAGTTTAGACCTGAAAAATACCAAAAGTGAAATGAAAACTCTATTGGATGGGCTTACTAGCAGAATGGGGACAAAAGAAGGGAAAAAAATCAGTGAACCTGAAGACAAAACAATAATTTATGCAATCTGAATAAGACAGACAAAATAAACTATAAAAAAAATTTAGCATCTCAGGGACTTATGAGACTACAGAAAAATCCAATATTTCTGCAACTGAATTCCACGAGACTCTTAACTCTAGGAAACAAACTGAGGCTTGCTGGAGGGGAGGTGGGTGGGGGGACGGGGTAACTGAGTGATGAGCACTGCGTGTTATATGCAACTGATGAATTATTGAACTCTACATCTGAAACTAATGATGTACTATATGTTGGCTAATTGAATTTAAATTTTAAAAAAATGAATTCCACAGGGAGATAGAGAAAATGGAGCTGAAAAATTATTCAGAGGGAAAAAATTATTAAAATTTCTCAAATTTCCAAAAGACAAAAACATATAGATTCAAGAAGCTGAGGAAACTCCAAACAGAATCAACTTAAACAAATTAGGGCCAAGATACATCACAAACTTTTGATAACTAAAGACAGAGAAAAAAATCTTGAAAGCAATGAGAGATTATGATACCTCATCCCTAAGGGAACAAACATTTCAGATATCAGCTCATTTCTCATCAGAAATCATGGATACCAGTGGAATGAAACACAACATTTTTCATGGCGTGGATGAATGGATAAAGAAAATGTGGTGTCTATATATATAATGGAACCTTATATATATATATAAATACTATTCAGCCAGTTACAAAATAAATAAGTCATGGGGATGCAAAGTACAGCATGGTAACTACAATTAATAATATCATATTGTATATTTGACAGTTGCTAACAGAATAAATCTTTGAAGTTCTCATCACACACACACAAAATTTGCAACTACGTATGGTAATGGATGTCAAGTAGACTTATTGTGATTATTTCACAATACATACAAATATCAAATCATTATGTTAAGCAGTCAGTTAAGCATCCAACTCTTGATTTCTGCTCAGGTCATGATCTTGGGGTTTTTTAATCCAGCCCCATGTGGGGGGGGGGTGTCCGTGCTCAGCAGCACGTCTGCTTGAGATTCTCTCCCTCCCTCTGCCCTTCCCCCCACTCACACTCTTTCTCTCTCTCGTTCGCTCTCTTTCCCTCTAAAATAAAAAAGCACTGGGTGTTATATGCAACCAATATATCATTGAACATTATATCAAAAACTAATGATGTGCTATATGTTGGCGAATTGAATTTAAATTAAATAAATTAAATAAATCTTTTTTAAAAAAACTGTCTTCTAACAGATACTAAATAGTTAATTCTGTTGACTCTGATCCAAGGTCTTCATGGGGTAGAAAGACCAGCAGAGTAATTCTTCACATTGGGAAGTTCTTATAATACAGAGGACCACATCTTCCTATACCACAAAGATTTAAAAACATCCTTCAAGGAGGCTTTCAGTACAAACACCAGTAATGCTACGCAAATAACTTAAAAAATAGAAGTGGAGTTTCTGAGACGTTAATCACAAGACAGATTGTCGGGAAAGAAGGATCCAGACCAGTAGTTTCCTATGGCAGCTCCACTAGAACCCAAGTCAGACTTAAAACAGGAAGTCTTTATAACACACACAGACCAAGACCAGATGTCCTCTGTGCCCGGGCTCGCGGGTGTCTGCACCATGACAAACAGAAGTCCACTGCTGCCGGGTAGGTAGAATTACAACAATAATGACAGATAACTAAAGCTATCTGGAAACTGTCTATCCAGTTAGAGAATATTCTGTGTTCTTGATCATCTGTTTTGTCCTCCCACTTTCTCTATAAAGGACAAAAGGAAGAGATTTTAGGAACGATATTGGCTCATTTATATTGTCTCAAAGGAGAAAATAAGTAAAACTTACTCCCGGAGCCAACCCCACAGAGATTTCTCATTTTACCACATATATTGGTCCAGTTTCTCCAGAGAAACAGAACCAGTATAAAGTGTGTGTGTGTCTATGTCTGTTTGTGCGTGTCTGTGTGTCTATCTGTGTGTGTGATGGAGAGAGGGGTGAGGGAGAGAGAGAAAGAGAGAGATTCATTCACTTTAAGGAATTGGTTCATGAGATTGTCAGGCTGGGAAATTGATATTCCGCAGGGCAGGCCAGCAGGCTGACTTGATGTTACATCTCAAGTCTGAAGTCAGTCTGGAAGCAGAATTCCCTCCTCAGAGGAGGAGGTCAGTCTTTTTTCTCCCAAGGTCTTCAACTGATTAGATGAGGCCCACCCACATTATGGAGGTAATCTGCTTTACTCAGAGTCTATTGATTTGTTAATCTCGTCTAAAAAACACCTGCACAGCAATATCTAGATGAGTGTTTGACCAAATATCTGGGTGCTGTGGCCCAGCCAAATTGATACATGAAATTAACCCTCATACTACCTATACTATTTTTTTCACAAGAGTACATAATCAAATTATCTGAAAACTCTAATGAGCTAAGAAGAGCATCATCTCTTAGTCCATAGGCTTTGTGTGGGTCATGGAATAGTTGAAAGGGCAATAACAGTGCATAATAGCAAGGACAGCTTAATGCTGGTTAGTCTTTCTTCCCCTTGATGCTTAGGATAATACCTGTTATGGAGCAAGTTAAATGTTCCTTATATATTATCCTCATTGGTTGTAATTTGTTCCCTGATTTTTGTGAAAATAGCCACATTTCTCATCATCTGATGTCCAGAAGATGATTATTTTTAGTACTGGGCACATTTTAGGAAAATCCTATAAAGGGATTGAGATATGGAAAGATTTTCACAGGGTTCATTGCCTCCCATGAATGGAATGACAGACTCTAACAGGTGGACAGGTGATTGCTGTAGGGTAGATTCCTTCACACCTGCCGTGGTTTTCATACCATGAAGCCTGTCTGGTGACTCATCACTCAGGACCAGACTGGGAGATAAAGGGAAAGGCTGTGCCCTCAGTGCGCTGTAGGAGGGCAGGAGCTCACTTGGAAGGAACCATAGAGCTATGGGTGCTGCACCGGGAGAGGCCACCCAACCAGGAGATGGTGGCTCCACCTGCTGGTGCCTTAGTTCTCACCCCTCACCCATCACCAGCTCCCCCTCTTGTGATTCCTGGGCTCCCTGCCTGGCCAATACCACTGTCCTGGGACTCAGACTTAGGGCTGGCTGACTCCCAAACCCATGCTCTTCTTCTGTGCCCCAAAACATGTGGATCCTGGAAGAGAAATCCTCAAGGTAGATTTCTGCCATTGCCAGAGAACAAAGGACCTGGCTATGGGCAAAGCACGCCAATCTGAGGACTTTGTGCTGCAAGATTTACCGCCTCCATCGGGAGAGGCTGGAATTTCTAAGTTGTGTGCCTGATATCAGCTGTCTGTGTCTATTCTGTCCCTTTACCTGTAACACAGAGGCTCTATGAGGGTGGTGTCTGATAGTGACTGACTCCTCAGGGAGTCCTTGGAAAGGGAGGGAACAGGACTGGTCCTCAATTCTACATAAGGTACAAGAGCCTTGTGGATGCTGTTGGAAAGCTGTGAGCTGCAGGGTTAGAGCCACCGCCTCCTCCAGGAGGCAATGAGCATGCCACCAGGAGTTGAAACTGGAGCTCCACTCTCCTCTTTGTTCTCTCACTGTTTTTTCTTCCCTAGGACTCTTGACGCTGCTGCTGTTGATATTGGGAGCTGCAGCCCAGAGCAGTAGAGGTGAGATTGCCCAGACTTAGTGACATAAGCTCAGGAGTGCATGCTGGGTCTGTGTTCTGCACCGACAAGGGGTAAAGGAGGCTTATTCTCCAAGTGGCTCCAGGATGGTCTTCTGGAGATGAGAGAAACTGTTTTTTTCCTCTCTAAATGTCCAGTCTTCTGTCTTTTCCTCTTCTGATGGCAGCCATCCCTTCCCTACCCTCTCCTACTCTACTCGTGGACTCTTAGCTGGCAGCTAGCTTCATCCATTCCTTGAAACTTCTGGCTGTGGTCTCCAACCCCACTGCTAGTTCCCCCACAACTGTGCTCACTGGTGCCCCATGAACTCTCCATGGGCCAATGCCATCATATGTCACTGTTCTCCAGGATTCAGTTCTTTGGGGAGATTTTTACCAGCTTATTGGAGAGTTGTGATGGTACAGGGACTTGGGGTGGTGGAGAGGCATGGAGACAGAGCAGGGAGATGGTGGGGCATCCCAAGCCCTCAGCCTCACTGAGAACAGCACCCAGCACTTCATTAAGGAAAAGAGAGAGGTAACAGGGCAGGGGAGTACGAGGGAAGTGGACAATCAGGTTTTCATGATCAGTAGGTAGGGTGTTGAGAGCTTACCCAGCAGAGCTGAGCTACGTGGGTTCAAAGTCCAGCTCACCGCTGATTACATCTGACATGTAGGAAATTTTTTCTCCTCTCTATGCTTAAGTTTGCTTGTCTGTAAATTGGGGACAATCATAGTACCTATTCCCCAAGGATGGAGTGAGATTTAAAATTCACGTGTGTGAAGAACAGGTAAAGACTCGTAGAGAGCAGACTGTCAAACACAAGCTATTATCATGGTCGCTGCTGTTATTACTGTGGTTATTCTCATAGCACAAGGAAAGGGGAGAGATTGAAAACAACAGGAGGGAAGAAACACCCAGGGCCTGAAAGCTCAGGTTTTCCTCCTGGCATGAGCTCACCAGGAACTCCGGCCTCCTCAGGATCATGGTTTCCCAATTTAAATTTCCTCCAACAGGGCACATGTTTCCCTTTTTCCCACATCTTCACCAACAGTTGTTATTTCTTGTCTTTTTTATAACAGCCATTCTGACAGCTGTAAGGTGATATCTCATTATGGTTTTGATTTTCATTTCCCTGGTGACTCGTGGTGTTGAGTACATTTTCATGTATCCCTTGGCCATTTGGATGTCTTCTTTGGAAAAATATATATTCAGACCCTCTACCCATCTTTAAATTGATTAATAATAATCTTTGGGGGGTTTTTGCTATTGAATTGCATGAATTCTTCATATATTTTGGATGTTAATCCTTTATGAGATAATATGATTTACAAATATTTTCTCCCAAATTGTAGATTGCCTTTTCATTTTGTTGATGCTTTCCCTTGCTGTACAGAAGTTGTTAGTTTGATATGGTCCCTCTTGCCTATTTTTGTTTTTGTTGACTTTGCTTTTGGTGTCAAGTCCAAGTCATTGCCTACACCCACATCAATAAGCTCACTCCCTGTTTTCTTCTATGAACTTCATGATTTCAGGGTAGTATCATTCTTTAAATTATCAAATTTAGGCTCAAAGAGATCGAGTGACTTATCCAAGGTCTTACAACTAATAAAGTAGTAGAAACATGTTCAGGTATAAAACCAGGGGGGTTTTAAGTATTGGTGAGGATGTGGAGAAAAAGGAACCTTCGTACACTGTTAGTAGGAATGGAAACTGGTGTAGCCACTGTGGAAAACAGTATGGAGGTTCCTCAAAAAATTATAAATAGAAATATCATATGATCCAGTAATTTCCCTACTGAGTGTTTAGCCAAAGAAAACAAAAACACTAATTCAAAAAGATTTATGCACCCTTAACATTTATAGCAGCATTATTTACAATGGCCAAGATATGGAAGCAACTCAAGTGTTCCTCCATGGATGAAATGAGAAATAAGATGTATCATTTATCTGCAATGGAATATCACTCACCCATAAAAAAGAGATCTTGCCATCTGCAACAGTATGAATGGACCTAAAAGGCACAATGTCAAGTGCAATAAGTCAGTCTGAGAAAGACAAATACCATATGATTTCACATATATGTGGAATCTAAAGTATAAAACTTTGTTATATATATATATATATAGAGAGAGAGAGAGAGAGACTCTTAAATACAGAGAGCAAATTGGTGGTTGCCAGAGGGGAGGTGGGAGGGGGATGGGCAAAATAGATAAAGGGGATTAGGAGGTATGAACTTCCAGCTCTAAAATAAATAAGTCACAGAGATGAGAACCACAGCATGGGGAATATAGTCAATAATACTATAATAACATTGTTTGGGGGCAAGTGATGACGTCAGTCACCATGGTGAGCACTGAGTAATGTTTAGAACTGTTAAATCATTATGTTGTACGTCTGAAACTAATATAACACTGTATGTTAATTATGCTTCAATGAAAATATATTTTAAAAATGAAAGAAAACATTTCTAAAGTCTTTTACATTTGAGTATAGTTCGCACACAATGTTACATTAGTTTCAGACGTACAACATAATGATTAGACAAATTTATACACTATGCCGTGTTCACCACAAGTGCAGCTACCATCTTTCATCATAAAGCAACACTTGGCTGTTACAATAGAATTGACTATATTCCTGATGCTGTGCCTTTTTTTTTCTTGTTGAATTATAATTTTTTATTTGTATCATCTGCTTAATAAATAAAAAGTAATAAACTAATCAATACAGAAAAAAAACTTGTTTAGAGACAGCTTTAGAATAATCATTCAAATAAAAATAAAATAAATTTCAGAAAGAAAATTAAACATTTTTGTTGTTATTCAAAGTATGCATTATTTAAACAACTTGATATGATTAATGTAGATATTTCAGTGGAATATCCAAATCAGATAATAAAATAAACTGTATGGATTTTACACAAAAATTTAGTATTTATTTTCTTTTCTTTTTTTATTTATTTCTTTTTTTAATGATTTTTTATTATATTATGTTAGTCACCATACAGTACATCCCCGGTTTCCAATGTAAGGCTCGATGATTCATTAGTTGCGTATAACACCCAGTGCTCCATGCAATACGTGCCCTCCTTACTACCCATCACCAGCCTATCCCATTCCCCCACCCCCTTCCCCTCTGAGGCCCTCAGTTTGTTTCTCAGAGTCCATAGTCTCTCATGTTTCATTCCCCCTTCTGATTACCCCCCTTTCTTTATCCCTTTCTTCCCCTACCGATCTTCCTAGTTCTTATGTTCCATAGATGAGAGAAATCATATGATAGTTGTCTTTCTCTGCTTGACTTATTTCACTTAGCATTATCTCCTCCAGTGCCATCCATGTTGTAGCAAATGTTGAGAAGTCGTTCTTCCTGATAGCTGAGTAATATTCCATTGTATATATGGACCACAACTTTTAATCCAGTCATCTGTTGAAGGGCATCTCGGCTCCTTCCACGATTTAGCTATTGTGGACATTGCTGCTATGAACATTGGGGTGCATATGGCCCTTCTCTTCACTACGTCTGTATCGTTGGGGTAAATACCCAGTAGTGCAATGGCTGGATCATAGGGTAGCTCAATTTTTAACTTTTTAAGGGACCTCCACACGGTTTTCCAGAGTGGCTGTACCAACTTGCATTCCCACCAACAATGTAGGAGGGATCCCCTTTTTGCACATTCTCTCCAACAATTGTTGTTTCTTGCCTTGTCTATTTTTGCCATTCTCACTGGCGTAAGGTGGTATCTCAGTGTGGTTTTGATTTGAATTTCCTTGATGGCTAATGATTTTGAACATTTTTTCATGTGTCTGTTAGCCATTTGTATGTCTTCATTGGAAAAGTGTCTGTTCATATCTTCTGCCCATTTTTTGATTTGTTTATTTGTTTCTCGTGTATTGAGTTTGAGAAGTTCTTTGTAGATCTTGGATACCAGTCCTTTATCTGTAGGGTCATTTGCAAATATATTCTCCCATTCCGTGGGCTGCCTCTTAGTTTTTCTGACTGTTTCCTTGGCTGTGCAGAAACCTTTAATCTTGATGAAGTCCCATAAATTCATTTTATCTTTTGTTTCTCTTGCCTTTGGGGATGTATCATGAAAAAGATTGCTTTGGCCGATGTCGTAGAGGTTGCTGCCTATGTTCTCCTCTAGAATTTTGATGGATTCCTGTCTCACATCGAGGTCTTTCATCCATTTGGAGTTTATTTTTGTGTATGGTGTGAGATAGTGGTCAAGTTTCATTCTCTTGCATCTAGCTGTCCAATTTTCCCAGCACCATTTATTGAAGAGACTGTCTTTTTCCCACTGGATGTTTTTTCCTGCTTTATCAAATATTAGTTGCCCAAAGAGCTGAGGGTCCATTTCTGGGCTCTCTATTCTGTTCCATTGGTCTATGTGTCTGTTTTTGTGCCAGTACCATGCTGTCTTTGTGATCACAGCTTTGTAGTACAGCTCGAAATCCGGCATTGTGATGCCCCCAGCTTTGTTTTTCCTTTTCAACAGTTCCTTGGAGATTCGGGGCCTTTTCTGTTTCCTTACAAATTTAAGGACTGTTTGTTCCAGTTCTTTGAAAAATGTCCTCGGTATTTTAATCGGGATAGCATTGAAAGTGTAGATTGCTCTGGGTAGCATGGACATTTTAACTATGTTAATTCTTCCAATCCATGAGCATGGAATATCTTTCCATCTTTTTATGTCTTCCTCAATGTCTTTCAAGAGTGATTTATAGTTTCTAGAATATAGGTCCTTTACGTCTCTGGTTAAGTTAATTCCAAGGTAACGTATGGTTTTTGGTGCTATTGTAAACGGGATGGATTCCCTAATTTCTCTTTCTTCGGTTTCATTATTTGTGTATAGAAATGCGACTGATTTCTGAGCATTGATTTTGTATCCTGCCACGTTACTGAATTGCTCTATAACTTCTAATAGTTTGGGAGTGGCTTCTTTTGGGTTTTCCATATAGAGTATCATGTCATCTGCAAAGACAGACATTTTGACTTCTTCTTTGCCAATTTGAATACCTTTGATCGCTTTTTGTCGTCTGATTGCTGTTGCAAGGACTTCTAGTACTATGTTGAATAATAGTGGCGAGAGTGGGCATCCTTGTCGAGTTCCCGATCTTAAGGGAAAGGCTTCCAGCTTTTCCCCCATTGAGAATAATATTTGCAGTAGGCTTTTCATAGGTGGCTTTTATGAGATTGAGAAATGTACCTTCTATTCCTACACTCTGAAGGGTTTTAATAAGGAAAGGATGCTGTATTTTGTCAAATGCTTTTTCGGCATCGATTGAGAGGATCATATGGTTCCTGAGTCTTTTCTTGTTGATATGATGTATCACGCTGATTGATTTGCGAATATTGAACCACGCTTGCATCCCAGGTATGAATCCCACTTGATCGTGATGGATAATCCTTTTAATGTTGGATTCTATTAGCAAGTATCTTGTTGAGGATTTTGGCGTCCATATTCATTAGGGAAATCAGTCTGTAATTCTCCTTTTTGAGGGGGTCTTTGCCTGGTTTGGGGATCAAGGTAATATTGGCCTCATAGAATGAGTTTGGTAGTTTTCCTTCTGTTTCTATTTTTTGAAATAGCTTTAGGAGAATAGGTATTATTTCTTCTTTGAATGTTTGGTAGAATTCCCCAGGAAAACCGTCCGGGCCTGGAGTTTTGTTATTGGAAGGTTGTTTATCACTGACTCAATTTCTTCATAATTAATTAGCCTGTTTAAGGAATCAATTACTTCCGGTTTCAATTTTGGTAGTTTATAGGTTTCCAGGAAGGATTCCATCTCTTCCAGATTGCTTAGTTTATTGGCATATAGCTGTTGATAAAAATTTCTAATAATCCTTCCAGTCTCAATGGTGCTCGTCGTGACCTCTCCTTTTTCATTCATAATTTTAATAATCTGGGTCCTTTCTCTTTTCTTTTGGATAAGTCTTGCCAGTGGTCTGTCAATTTTATTGATTCTCTCCAAGAACCAGCTTCTAGTCCTGTTGATCTGCTCTACTGTACTTCTGGTTTCTGCTTGATTGATTTCAGCTTTAATTTTGGTCAACTGCTTCCTTGTGCGTGGATTAGGCCTGTCCCTCTGTTGCTGTTCCAGCTTCTTGAGGTGAGAATATAAAAACTGCATTTTAGATTTTTCTATTCTTTTGAGTGAGGCTTGGATGGCTATGTATTTCCCCCTTAGGACTGCCTTTGCAGTATCCCATAGGTTTTGGACTGTTGTATTTTCATTCTCATTGGTCTCCATAAATTGTTTAATTTGATTTTTGATTTCCTGGTTTATCGAGTCATTCCTGAGCAGGATGGTTCTTAGTCTCCAAGTGTTTGAGTTTCTTCCAAATTTTTCCTTGTGGTTGAGTTCCAATTTCAGAGCATTGTGGTCTGAGAATATGCAGGGGATAATTTCAATCTTTTGGTATCGGTTGAGACCTGTTTTGTGTCCCAGAACATGGTCTATTCTTGAGAATGTTCCATGGGTTCTGTATATATCTATGAGGTCCAACTCGTCGAGTATGGCATTCAAAGCCTTTGATTCTTTGCTTAGTTTTTGCCAGGGTGTTCTGTCTATTTCTGAGAGTGGAGTGTTGAGGTCCCCTACTATTAATGTATTTTTATTTATATGTCTCTTTATTCTGGTTAAGAGTTGGCTTGTGTATCTTGCTGCTCCACTGTTGGGGGCATATATATTTATAATTGTCATATCCACTTGTTGAATACTTCCCTTAAGAATAATATAGTGCCCTTCTATGTCTCTAACTATAGTCTGTAGTTTAAAATCCAATTTATCTGATATGAGAATTGCTACCCCAGCTTTCTTTTGAGGTCCATTTGCGTGAAAGATGGTACTCCATCCCCTTACTCTCAGTCTGAATGCATCTTTGGGTTCGAAATGAGTCTCTTGTAGACAGCAAATGGATGGGTCATTTCTTTTTATCCAGTCTGCAACCCTGTGGCGTTTATGGGATGGTTCAAACCATTTACATTAAGACTGATTACTGAGAGATATGCTTTTAATGATGCCATGTTGCCAGTAAAGTCTTTGTTTGTATTGGCTGTGACGTTCTGTTCTGTATCACTCTTGGGGTCTTTTTACTTTTATAGAACCCCCCGTAATATCTCCTGTAGGGCTGGTTTCATGGTTACAAAATTGGTTAGTGACTGGCGATTCTGAAATGTCTTTATTTCTCCATCAATTCTGAATGACAGCCTTGCTGGATAAAGGATCCTTGGCTGCATGTTTTTCTCTGAAAGAGCTTTAAAAATGCTCCCCCAACCCTTTCTCTCATTCCAGGTCTGTGTAGACAGGTCTGATGTAATTCTGATGCCTTTGCCTTGGTACGTGAGAAATTTCTTTGCCCTGGCCGCTTTCAATACTGTATCCTTGCATCTAATATTTGCGAATTGCACTATGACGTGACGTGGCATAGGTTTGTCGTGGTTGAGCTTGGGAGGGGTCCTCTCTGCTTCTTGGACACAAATGTTTGTTTCCCTCGCTAGATTAGGGAAGTTTTCAGCTACAATTTGTTCAAATATCTCTTCTAGACCTCTGTTTTTCTCCACCCCCTCGGGGATGCCGATGATTCTAACATTGGATCGTTTCATTGAGTCAGTAATCTCCCGTAACCTACATTCGTGGGCGTGGATTTTTTTAAGACCATCTTCTATTTTCATTTTTTCCTCTATTAACCCATCCTCCAATTCACTAACCCGTTCCTCTGCTCTGCTACCCTGGCCGTCAGAGCCTCTAGTTTTGCCTGCATTTGGCTCATAGAATTTTTAATTTCTGTCAGATTCGTTCTCATTTCTGTCCTTAGGGATTCTATATTCTCAGTAACCTTTTCGTTAATAGTTTTTTCAATTCTACTCATCATTTTGACCATCGTTACTCTGAATTCCATATCTGATAATTTGGTTACATCCATATCCGTTATTTCTGTGGCAGAGGCCACAGACTCACTGTCTTTTCTTTGCTGGGGGGGGCTTCTCCTTCCTGTCATTCTGATGAGGAGAGGTTGCGGGGTTTCCAGAGCCCAAATTATTGACTGGGTCCCAGGCCGTGCCCCTTGTTTTATAGGGATCTTAGGGATGTGGGCTTCTTCTTTAAAGATTTTATTTATTTATTTATGTGGCAGCCAACCAGCGAGAGAGGGAACAGAAGCAGGGAAGTGGGAGAGGAAGAAGCAGGCTCCCAGCGGAGGAGCCCGATGAGGGACTCCTTTCCCGAACGCCGGGATCACGCCCTAAGCCGAAGACAGGCGCTCAATGACTGCGCCACCCAGGCGCCCGGGTTATGGGCTTCTTGATTTTTCAGCTTGCCTTCTGTGTTCTGGGGGAGGGGCCTGCCACGCCAATACTCAGGCAACCCTGTTTGGGTAGAGTCTCCGTGTCCCCTGCAAGGGGGGATGGGGATGGGCACTCTCTGAGCCGGTATTTCCAGGCTTTTGTTCTCTGGCGGCTTTCCCTGGCGGTTTGCTGTGCCTCTTCTGAGAGTCAGAGCAGCAACAGCCAAATTTCAGCCTCTGTCACAGAACAGAGGGATTGCGGTCCGTTCTCTACTAATGTTCTGGCCACTTGAACTCTGTTACTGTTGGTGCTGCTCAACCCTGCAGCGTCCCGGGTTGTGCGCCCCACACCCGGCGTCCCAGCCCTCACTTCCAGGGCCAGGCGCCTTTCTGTCCTTTGTGTTTCTAACACCGCCAGCCGCCAGCCGCCAGCCACCCCACGCGCGCTCCGGAAGCTCCCGGTCTCAATCTGGATCCAGTGAGCGCACCGGGATTCCAGTGTTCCGCGAGATGCCTGGTGGCGCGCGCACCCGGCTCACGGTCTCAGTCTGCTGTTTTGCGGGTGCCAACCACGAGCCCGCCCGCTCCCCCGTGCAAGTGGCTACCGCTTCCTGGCGCCCAAACGCGGCGGCTCCCTCCCCCTTCCGTTTATCTTCCGATATCTGTGCACGTTTTCATGGCTCCCCGCTTCGTACCTCAATACTCAGCGCTGGAGATGTTCATTTGTAGAGATCTAGATGCTTCTTCCTGCATCTCCGGCTGGTTCCGTGGTTGTTTAGGCTGGTCTGGTACTTATCCAGCTCGACTCATGGGACCGGCTGAAAACGGTGTCTCCTACTCCTCCGCCATCTTAACTCCCTGGATTCCTGAATTCTTGAATCCTTGTCTCTGTGACGTGCTACGAAACATCTAGTATTTATTTTCTGATGCACTCTTACGAGTAAGGTTTTGTGATGCCAAAATTATCTATTGATACTCCACTACTTATATTCGTCATTGCTTAAATTGCGCTTCATTCAGTTGGAAAATGCCTATCAGCACTGTGTTTTGTGACACACAGTAATTACAAAGTTAATTTTGCAAATCTCATAAGCTTAGCACTTTCAAGATTCATTTGAATTCTTTAAGTGATATGCCTAATAATATTCTGAGCATTTTAAACAACTTTGTTAAATTTGAGTAAATTATTATTTTAGCTAAAAATTACATTGGGGTTCTTTCAAATTCATTTTTACTTTTGTCATCATGAATTTTAAAGGAGGATTTAAGCTTAAGAGATCAGTAAAAAGAGGGGCGCCTGGGTGGCACAGCGGTTGGGCGTCTGCCTTCGGCTCAGGGCGTGATCCTAGCATTATGGGATCGAGCCCCACATCAGGCTCCTCCGCTATGAGCCTGCTTCTTCCTCTCCCACTCCCCCTGCCTGTGTTCCCTCTCTCGCTGGCTGTCTCTATCTCTGTTGAATAAATAAATAAAATCTTTTAAAAAAAAAAGAGATCAGTAAAAAGAAAAAATGATAAAATTGTAATAGTCTAATCTCAAAAATGTACTCTTGCATAAAATATTTTAAAGTTAGTCATCTTTCTTTTAAAGACATTAGAATAATTTCAGGAGAGCAAGTCTTTTAGTCTATTTCCTTTTTTTATTTCATTAATATCAGTAGTAACTTTTTTAAATCTAATTTATCTCATGGTACTTATATGCCCTAAAATTACGTATTTGTTGTTTTCTAGTATCATGACCCCAATGAGCAACTGAATTGCTTACCTGAAAGTTCTTTTAATAAATTTACTTCCTAAAAAAATGATATCATAATATGCTGTGCCTTTTCTTCCCATGATTGATTCATTCCATAATTTATAGCCTGTATTTCCCATTCCCCTTCACCCACCCCCCAGCCCCACTCTCCTCTGGCAACCACCAGTTTGCTTTATGTATTTATAGGTCTGATTCTTTTGTTTTATTCATTGGGGGGGGTTAAGATACCATTTATGAGTGATATCATATGGTACTTGTCTTTCTCAATCTTATTTCACTTAAAGTCATACCCTCTAGGTCCATTCATATTGTCTCAAATGGCACAATCTCATCCTTTTTATGGCTCTGTAATATTCTATTTTGTATATACCACATCTCCCTTATCCACTCATCTGTTGATGGACACTCAGGTTGCTTCCATATCTTGGCTATTGTAAATAATGTTGCGATAAACAGCAATAAAAAAACACTTTATAAGCTAAAGAGCCCTATGCACGAATAAGATAATATTGTTTAGTACTATTTAAATCATTTATTTTGCTCCTGAAATAATTTTTTAAGTATACAAAAGCAAACTTTCAGGGCACCTGGGTGGCTCAGTCAGTTAAGCAACTGAGTATTGATTTCATCTCAGGTTGTGATCTCAGGGTCCTAGGATAGAGCCCCACGTCAAGCTCCCTGCTCAACAGGGTCTCGGCTTGTCCCCTCTCCCTCTGCCCCTCCCCCGCTCTCTCTCTGTCTCTCAAATAACCTTAAAAAACTTTCAAAATCCAAGAATTTAATTACACTACATATCTGCTTAAGAAAAGATACAAAACTAGAAGTGTATGCTTTTTAAAATCCTGTTACATATATCTTTTCAAAACATTCAAATAAAGGTAACGTAATTTTAACCTAAAAAGAAATAAGTCAAGCAAAGAAACACAATTATCATATGGTTTCACGCATATGTGGAACATAAGAAATAGTGCAGAGGACAATAGGGGAAGGAAGGGAAAACTGAATGGGAGGAAATCATTGAGGGAGACAAACCACATGAGAATCTTGACTCCAGGAAGCAAACTGAGGGTTGCAGAAAGGGAAGTGCATGGGGGGATGGGGTAACTGGGTGATAGGAATTAAGAAGGGCATGTGATATGATTTTTAAAAATTAAAATAAAAATAAATAAATAAATAAATAAATAAATACTAATAATGGATTGGTAAGATAACCTTAACTTTAAAACAACACAGTTGTTAAACTATGCTGAAGAAGAAAGAAAGAAAAGAAAAGAAAGAGAAAGAAAAAGAAAGAAAAAATTTTCAATCTCAGAAAGAAAATCAACTATTTTTCTCAAATGAGAAAAACAAAAATTGGGGCGCCTGGGTGGCTCAGCCAGTTGAGCGTCTGCCTTCAGCTCAGGTCATGATCCCAGGGTCCCGGGATTGAGCCCCACATCAGGCTCCCAGGGAGCCCTCTTCTCCTTCTCCCTCTGCCTGCTGCTCCCCCTGCTATTGCTCTCTCCCTCTCTTTCTCTGTCAGATAAACAAAATAAAAATCTTTAAAAAAAAAAAAAGAAAGATGAAAATAGTTTTTCCTCTAAGAAAAATAAATACAACTTGAACAAAGGAAGCTGGAACTAAAATTTGCTTTAAAACACATTTTACAATGCCACTGAGGAGCTTTTATTCAAGAAAATAAGATCATAAAAGGAAATTTTAATACTTAAAAATGGTTAAGATGGAAAATTTTGTTGTGTGCATTTCACTACAATAAGAAAATAGGGGAAAGGAGGAAAATGTACAGTTTTTATACCAAGAAATATTTTCATGTACGCACAATAGTCCTAGATGCATATATATTGGTAAGTAAAGGAAAAATTCCTAGTATGTTTGAAAAGATAAGAAAAAATACCCTAAAATTTACCAGTAGTCTGTGTAGTGGACTTAGGGGTGATTTTTTTGTTTTTATTTTTTTACATTTTCTTTGTCCTTCTAAATATCCATGTATCATTTAATATTTGGGGGCAAGTAAATTGACCATAGAATAAAGGGTGGTATTGATTCCCGCCCAGCCCTCTATGCCTGAGAGGTAACCCTAACGGATCCCCCGTGCATTTGCGCTGTGTCTCATGGAGACTCGTGGCTGGGTGAGCACGGCAGGGAGCCCTGCTGATGGTGTGCCTGGATCCCAGCTCCTTCCTGGGAGCACACTTGTTAGGTTGAGGATTTCTCATCATCATGTCTTCCCCACCCGCACACCTCATACCCACCTGTCCCCCACTGCACTCCACCCACCCAACAACCTTGAAGGCAGGTGTCCAGCCACTGCCACCATCTGAGAAGAGAAGAGGGCGGTCCCATTGTTCAGATGGGGGTGAACAGGAATGTGTCAGGTGTGTGTCTTCCCACATCCTGTCCTGTTCTGGTGCTGACACCCACAGCCTGAGCCTGGGGCCTTAGATAGGATGTCCACGAGCTCAGGTAGGAAACTGCTCTGGGGGGACCCAGTTGCCTGCCCTGACTCAGCATGAGTCCTGAGTCCTTTCAGGCTCTAAAAGTCTTGTTGCCCTGATTGGAATGTACAGGAGAAAATATTCTGTCCCTGCATTTTGATGCATTCTTGACTTGCTGGTTTTTTGGGTTTTTTTTTTTTTATTTTATTTATTTGACAGAGAGAGACACCCAGTGAAAGAGGGAACACAAGCAGGGGGAGTGGGAGAGGAAGCAGGCTCCTAGCAAAGAAGCCTGATGTGGGGCTCGATCCCAAAACGCTGGGATCACACCCTGAGCCGAAGGCAGACGCTTAACAACTGCACCACCCAGGCGCCCCTTGACTTGCTGGTTCTTACTGGACTGTTATTTTTAGCCAGTGATGTGTAGCCCCTGCCCTGTGGGTCCCTGAGCTACTCACAGGGACCTGGCTCACAGGCTTCTTTCAGGTTTAGAGAACAAGGAGAGATAGGAGGCCAGGAAGCCACCCTGCGATGACTCAGCTGTGAGCAGCTTCCTGTTGCTTCTTCATTTCCCATCTATTATGGGCTCTAATTAAAGGGAATTCCCCCCAGGGGCATCCTGGGGCAACTGGTAAAGGCCTGACATTGGGATTTGAGGGCGTGCTTGATGAGGATTCTGAGGTGTACTTGGACCACCGTGAGTAAAGTGGGTGGAAACCATCAACGGGCAGGGACATGACCATCTGCTTCTATCCTCAGGGGTGAATGATGAGTGTCACCCTGGACAGCCCCCAGGCCATGACTCCCTCCACTGCCTCAGCGTCCAGGGTGGCCTTCCACGCCCTGACGAGAGGCCACCCCAGGTCTCCAATGGTGCAAACAGCACCACAGGGGAGGGTCCAGAGCCTGACTCACTGCCTCTGTTTTTTTCACAAGGTCTGCAGAAAGGGGTGCAGACCTCCTTCCAGCCCCCATCATGGCACAGCAGAGTGTCTGAATCTAGGTGCCCTGGGGCCCAGCCAGAGAGCAGGGATAAGCAGAGCATGAGCAGGCTTTTGGAGAAGCTGGCTCCAGCTCAGACCGGCTCCAGGTGTGCCGCCTGGGAGCCACATCCGTCCAGCCTTCACTGTGGGGGTCAGACTGCAGACCAGGGCGTCAGCCCTGGTGAACTTACTCCTCGGGGAAGTGACCCTTTATCCTGTTGTATTCCAGACATCAACATGTGTGAAAAACAGTTGAGAAGATCCTGTCCAGCATATGCTGACTGCCAGGGCATGGACAGCAGCTACTGCATGTGTGGCCTGAGACAGGAGCTCATTTCTCAGACAGCATTCAGGAATGAGACTGAGAACATGTGTCAAGGTAAGCACGACTTTGCACCTGCTTTCTCCCCATCACTCAGCTCACTTTCTCCAGGCATCAGAGAGCTGCTCTGGGCACCTTTCCAAACCCCGAGGCTCAGATCCCTCCGCAGAGTGCCACTCACACAATTTTGGAGCGTCTCCCTTGCCATGTGGCACTTTATTTTCAGAAAACAGAGGGCTGGCATTCAGGATACTTCACAAGCTCACAGTGCAATATGTGTCTTCTTCTGCGTCTTCTTCTGCTTCATCAGTGGCAGCCAGGATGAGACCTTCTCCCCTCTCTCTGGAATCCACACAGGCTTGGCCACACCAGGATGGACCCAGGAACCCTGTCCAGAAATGTGGGAAGGGGGGAGATTCGAGGAAGGGCTCACCTTCCCTGGCCAGCCCTGCCCCTGGCCAATAACCCCACCTGGAGAAGACACCTCCTGGCACTGTAAACTAGCTTTATTGCCTTCCAGCTCTAATTCCCCATGCAAGCCTCAGCCCTGAACTTCCCCAATAATTTTAGTTTACAAGCCTGTGGGCAACTCGGATGACTGGGACTTGGAAGAGGTGGGGGGGGTGGGAAGAGTGACTGGACCACCCTACACACACTCTAAGATTTAGGTGAATGGAAGAGGCTGCCATCTGGACCGGATGGAAAGAGAGGGGACCATTGCCAGAGGCCTGACCCTCTTCCAGGGAGGTCAACCCATGCCCCAAAACACTCAGGGACAGAAGATGGAGGCTGAGCCCCACTTGGCAGGTCCCACAGGTCTGCACCCCTGACGGGAGGCCAAGGGCCAAGAAGACAGAAATATCTGCCACCTCTCGCCCATTAGCACCTGCTCCTCTCTCCAGCCACCCAGCCCTCACCCACTGCTGGCCTTGCTCAGATGGGGATTCTCACCACTTTTTTTTAGTCCAGAGAATGCCTTCACAGGAATCCAAAAAGGCGACTTCACTGCCCCAAGGCTGCGTGACTGGACATCAGTGACACTGTACTCCCCAGCCTGGAGCCCACTGTCCAGGTGACCCTGCCTGTCCAGCATCACCTTCATTCCCTTAACACTTTCCCTCAAGCCCCTTAAAGGGCCTGGCTCAGGTGTAGGTCTTGTCCATCTCCGTGGAACTGGAGTCTGAGAGATAGTGTGGATGGGAGTGTGCTGTCCTGCCAGGCCAATGGAGATTCCAAAGGTTATGCAGTGAGAAGCCACGTGGGGAAAGTCAGGACAAAGGCCATCGCTGGGAACCATGACAGGTCCTGGTTGGGAATGCAGCATTTCCCCTGCACGTGGTTCCCAGGAAGGCCCACCCTGGACTTGTTCAAGTCCTCACTTGAGACTCAGGTGGCTGTGATGTCCCCACTCCATCTGGGAGCCTCCCAGGGAAGCTGAGGGCACCAGGCCTGGCAGACTGAGAGAGCTTGGGCCACTTCCACCCACAGCTGGACAACAGACCATCCGGCCACACTCTTTCCCCATGGGATGCTCCATGTGAAATTGAAGACACCCATTCACCATGGAGGAGAGAGTGGGCCTTCTCCAAGCAGATTTCTGCTATTGCCAGGGAATAAAGAACCTGTGTGTGGGGAAGACCCCCGGACTGGAAGAGTTTCTCCTTCAAGATGAACTCCCTTCCTTTGGGAGACGTTGGAGTCTCTACGTTGTGTGCCTGACATCAGCTATCAGTGTGGGCTCTGTCCCCTCACCTGTAGCCTCTGGGGTTCCATGAAAGCTGTGGATATCCTTGACTGACTTCTCAGGGAGTCCAGGGAGATGGAGGGGACAGGCTGAGTCTTGGTTCTGTACCCAGTATAAGGGCCTCCCGGATCCTGCTGGAAAGCCATGGGCTGCAGGCAGAACCACCCCCCCAGAAGGCAATGACCATGTAGACATGGGTTGAAACTGGAACTCGACTCTCCTCTCTTTTTCATCTGTTTTTCTGCCCCAGGGATCTTGGTGCTGCTGCTGCTGACACTGGGGCCTGTACAGGAACTGAAACGTGAGTCTGCAGCCAGCCACTGGTGACATAAGCTGGGGAGCGCAGGCTGGGGTCCGGGTTTTCTCACCAACAAGGGGTAGGGAAGAGAGCTTATTCCACAAGTAAGGCTCGCAGATGGTCTTCTGGGTATAAAAGAAGCTGTTTCTTCCTCCCTGAACATCCAGAGTTTTCTGAGCTCTTCCAATGGCAACCATCCCTTCCCTACCCTCCCCTGCTCTATTCCTGACCCTCAGCTGGCAGCTGGCTCCCTCCATTTCTTGAACCTTCTGACTGTGGTCTTCGTCCCCACAGCCTCTGCCCACACAGACTGTGCTCAGTGGTGCCCTCCGAAATCCACGTGTGTCAATGCCAACGCCTGTCGCTGCTCCCCGGGATTCAATTCCTCGTCTGGGGAGATTTTTACCAGCCTGTTGGAGAGTTGTGATGGTACAGGGGCTTGGGGTGGTGGAGAGGCATGGAGATAGAGTGGGGAGTTGGTGGGGCGTCCCAAGCCCTCAGCCTCACTGAGAGCAGCACCCAGCATTTCATTAAGGAAAAGAGAGAGGTGACAGGGCAGGGGGAGTACAAGGGAAGTGGACAATCAGGTTTTCATGATCAGTAGGTAGGGTGTTGAAAGCTTACACAGCAGAGCTGAGCTATGTAGGTTCAAAGTCCAGCTCACCACTGATTACATCTGACATGTAGGAAATTATTTCTCCTCTCTATGCCTCAGTTTGCTTGTCTGTAATTTGGGGACAATCACTGTACTTATCCCCCATGGATGGAGAGAGATTTAAAATTCACATGTATGAAGAACAGGTAAAGACTAGTAGAGAGCAGACTGTCAAACACAAGCTATTATCATGGGCACTGCTGTTATTACTGTGGTTATTCTCATAGCGCAAGGAAAGGGGAGAGAGTGGAAGCAACAGGAGGGAAGAAACACCCAGGGCCTGGAAGCTCAGGTTTTCCTCCTAGCGTAAGCTCACTGGGAACTCCTGCCCCCTCAGGGTCATGGTTTCCCACCTCGCTCCTCCCAACAGCCCCATGAGGCAAACACAGTTACATGGTTTTTATTTCCTGCCTACACCCATTTTGCCTCCTCCACCAATTCCTCCCCTCCTCTGGCACCCACTCGTTTGCTCTATGAGTCGTTTTGTTTGTTTGTTTGTTTGTTTGTTTGTTTGTTTGTTTGTTTTTAGATTCCACATATAAGTGAAATCATATGTCATTTGTCCTTCTGTCTCCGACACAGCTCACTTAGCCCAACGCCCTCAAGATCCCTCTGTGTTGTTGCAAATGTTTCATCCTCCACTCACGCATTGATAGAAACACGTTGTTTCCCTACCTTGCCTATTGTAAACACTGCAATGAACACAAGGATGCAGATATCTTTCCAAGTTAGTGTTTTTGTTTCTTCAAATAAATACCCAGAAGTGGAATTGTTGGATCATACAGTAGTTCTGTTTTTAATTTTTTGAGGAACCTCCAGATTTGTTCCTACAGTGGCTGCACTAATTTGCATTCCCTCCAACAGGGAGGGAGCAAGGTTCCCTTTTTTCCACGTCCTCACCAATACTTGCTATTCCTTCTCTTTTTTAGAATAGCCATTTCAACAGGTGCGAGATGATATCACATTATGGTTTGGATCCACAGTTCCCTGATGATGAGTGGTGTTGGGTACCTTTCCATGTACCTGTTGGCCGTTTGGATGTCTTCTTTGGAAAAAGTCTGTTCAGATCCCCTGCCCATTTTTAAATTGGGCTGTTTAGGCTTTTTCTATTGTGTTGAATGAGTTCTTTATGTTTTTTGGATGTTAATCATTTCTCAGATATATGATTTGCAAAGATTTTTTCCTATAGATTGCCTTTTCATTTTGTTGATGGTTCCCTTTGCTTTACAAAAGTTTTTTAGTTTGGTGTATTCCCACTTCTTTATCTTTGCTTTTTGGAGTCAGATCCAAAAAAATCTGTGCTGAGACCAATTTCAAAGCACTTATCCCCTGTGCTTTCTTCTATGAATTTTATGGATTCATTTTTTTAAATGATCACAATTGGGATCAAAGAGATTGATTTCTCCAAAGTCACAATTAATAAAATTGTAGAACCCAGATCAAGGTCTAAAGCAAAAGAGTTTTTATTCTTCAACAATGCAAGATCATAAAAGAAATTTATATGACTTAAGTATGGTTAGCATGGTAAATTTTATGTTATGGGCATTTTACCACAATAAAAAACTTAGTGGGGAGAAGGGGAAATAAACAATTTCACACTAAGAAATATTCTTCATCTGCTCAAAATCATCTTAGATGTATATGTATTGATAATGAAAGAAAATGTTCCTAGTATGTTTGAAAAGCTGAGGAAAAAAAATATCCAAAATCTTCCAGTAGTCTGTATATAGTGGACTTACAGTTGATTTTCTTTGTTCTCATTTTTCACATGTTCTTTGTTTTCTAAGATCCATGTGTCATTTAGTACTTGGGGAAAAGATGTTGTCAGATTTTAAAAAAAAAAGATGTGACTATTAGCCCACGTTGGTGCATTTTCAGGTGTGTTCGTGGAGACTCGTGGCTGGGCGAGCATGGCAAAGAGACTCTACTGCTGATGTAATTGGATCCCAGCTCCTTTCTGGGAGCACGTCTGTCTGGTTTAAGAGTTTCCTGTCCTCATGCCTTCCACACCTTTCCTCTCATTCTCAACCGACCCCCACTCAATACCACCCCATCCCACAACCTTGAAGACAGGTCTCTCTCCGTTGTCACCATCTAGAAGAGTGGGCAGTCCCATTGCCCAGATAGGGGTGAACCGGAATGTGTCAGGTGTGTGTCTTCCCACATCCTGTCATGTCCTGGTGCTGACACCCACAGCCTGAGCCTGGGGTCTTAGAAGGAATGTCCACAGGTGCAGAGAAGAAACTCTGAATGTATCGTAATGTATAGGACCAAATATTCTGTGCCTGTATTTTGATTCATTCTTGTGTCCACGGTTCTTATGAAACTGTTGCTATTTTTAGCCAACAGCATCCAGCCCCAGCTCTATGAGTCCCTGAGCTACTCAAAGAGGACTTGGCTAATGGACATCTTCCCTGTCATGTTTAAAGAACAGAAAGAGATAAGATGCCAAAAAACATCCCCAATGATTCAGTTGTGAGAAACTTTGTGCAGTCATGTCACATCCCCAGTGTCTCCGACATGAGGGGACTTCCTTCAGGAGTGGAGATAGTATGACTCCCACAGAGACATCTTGGGGCATCTTAAAAATGCCTGACGTTGGGAGCCTGGGGGAATGAGTGATGAGGACTGTGGAGTGTAGTTGGGCCTCTGTGAGCAATGGAAGGTGTCAATGGGCAGGGGCCTGACCACCTGGCTTTATCCTCAGGTGTGAAAGAGTGTTACCCTGGACAGATTCCAGCCATGACACCCTTCACTGACTCAGCATCCAGAGTGGCCTTCAGTGCCACTGTCACCCTGACTGGAGCCCACCCCCAGGTCTCCAGTAGCGCAAATAGGGACTCAGTGCCTCTGTCTACTGCACAAGGCCTGCAGTAGGGGGTGCAGACCTCCTTCCAGCCCCCATCATGGCACAGCAGAATGTCTGAGTCTAGGGGCCCTGGGGCCCAGCCAGAGATCAGGGATGAGCAGAGCATGAGCAGACTTTCAGAGCAGCTGGCTCCAACTCAGACCAGCCCCAGGAATGCCACCTGCAAGCTGAGTTCTCTCCGGTCCCTATGGCTGAGTCAGGTTGGAGGCCAGGGCCTCTGTCCTATGGGAACTCACAGCTTTGGGAGGTGACCCTTTGCCTTGTTGTGTTCCAGACATCAATGAGTGTGGGCCGTCCTCGACAGTGTCCTGTGGAAAATTTGCAGAGTGCCAGAACACAGAGGGCAGCTACTACTGCACATGCATTCCAGGATATGAGCTTGCTTCTGGGGCAAGAACATTTAGGAATGAGCGTGAGAACACGTGTCAAGGTAAGAACCACCTGCACCTTCCATCCCCCCATCCGTGAGGTTTGAAGTCATTTACTCCATTTTGTCCAGGCGTCAGAGAGCCATCCTTGGCACCTACCTAGACACCCATACCTCTTTGAACCCCAAGGTCAGAACACTGCAGAGAGTAACTTCTGGAAGTTCAAAAAATTCCCCTCACTACCTGGCATTTTATTTTTGTGAAATTAAAAAAAAAAAGGATGTCAGTCAAGGTAGTTCAGGAGCTTACAGCACACTATTTCCAGGGCAAAATCCCTCCTCTTCACCATCATCAGTGACTGCTAGGATAAGACCTTTCCCCACAAGAGCCCACTTGGGCTTGGCCATGCCAGGAAAACTCTCAGACCTCTTGGGCCATGTTGGACACAGGGACCCCATCCAGAAATATTGCAATGGGAAGATGGGAGGGCCAGCCCCCTTTCCTCAGCCTGCACTCTCCCTGGCCAACAATTTCAGCATCCAGACCCCCCTTCTCAGCTGCTTGGCCTCTGTCTATTTCCCTGCACAAGACTTACCCTGACTCTCCCCAATAATTTCAGTTCACACTCCTGAGAGCAAAACAGATGACCAGGCCCCAGAAGGATGTTGTGTGAAGTCTAAGGAGAAAAACATGGACCCACCCCCCTACACACATGGAGAATTGGGTGATGAAAAGGGGCTCCTGTCTAGACCAGAGAACAATGGAAGATATCATCGGGGACGAGCAGGCAAGCAGTTGCCCTGAGGGAATTAAAACAAAAACCATCACTGGGAGCCAGACTGGGTCTTGTTTGGGAAATGAGGCATATTCCCTGCACATGGTTCCCTAGAAGACCCACTATGGCCTTTATCCAAATGCTTAGGCTGGGACAGATGGTCATGATGTCTCCACCCTGGCTGAAAGCTGCCCAGGGAGCTGAGCGCTCTGGAGCTGAAGATAGGGAGGATTCAGGCCAGTTCCATCCATATCTGGGCAGCCGAGCATCTGGGCCACCACGTTCACCCATAACACACTCTGTGTGAATAAGAAAGAGCACCCACTCACAGGGAGGAGACAGTGGGGCTTTCCTGATGCTTCTATGCCCAAACTAGGCTCTCTGAATAACCAAGTGACCATCTGGGAAGGTGCCTGGCCTGATCTGACCCTAGACCCCTTCTGCCAACACACATACAGATGCTTTCACAGCTAATGAACTGCTGTTGTCCCCTGCAGGCATCTTTTTCCCCACCTGGACCCAACCCCGTGGAATCAAGAGCCGGGTGAGTGGCCCCAGCAGGGACTAGGAGACAGGAAATCCTTCCTCAAAGCATGGACCCCCCACCCTTCCTGGCCGCCATCCCCAAACTTCCGCACCCACATTGAGGCTCTCTGACTTCCTCATCTTTACTCTCCCCAGAGACTCTCCCACTTCTTTGAAAGAGTCCAAGATCTGAGCAGAAAGTTCATACCAGACTCAGTCCAGGACACCATCCAGGTAAGGTCAGAATCCACGGGAGACAAGTTGGAGACATCCCAGGAAGACCCAGGAAAGCCTTGGTGTGGAAAGAGGCATCCCCCACACAGTGGTGGCCTCCCTGAGGCCCTGCATCTCCCAGGGTAGCTGGGAAGAACAGACATCCAGGTATTTGTACTCACTGGTAGACTCCCGCCTGCACGTACTAACAAACTTCCATCTTACTGTTCCTGGAAATTGGGTTTATGTCATCCTTGGCATTCATGAACAGGATTGACCATGAGTGACTGGATTCCAGGGGCAATCCCAGGAAATCCCAAACAGTGCTACCTTTATCCTCCAAATAGACAGTCTCTAGGATCTTGACTCTGAGGCTAAGTGGACAGCCTCTTCATGCAGTCTGTCTGGCCCATGACGCACTATTCTGTGTCTGCTTTCCCCCAGGACCTCATACAGGGGGTAGATGAGCTGTTGGAGACCCCTGAGGACCTGGAGGACTTGCCCCACTCAGAGCAGCACCGTGTGGCCACTAACCTGCTCGTTGGCCTGGAAGATGTCCTGAGAAATATTAGCCAGGCTCTGCCCAATGGGACACTGACCTTCAATGCACCTGCAGGCACAGGTCAGTACTGGGGTCTGCCCCAGACTCTGCTCTGCCTGTTCCCGGCCTCATTTGGCCCCCAGCCTCCCTGGAGTGTGTGACCATGCTTGTATCTCAGTGTTACACTCATAAACCAATTAAAATAAGTGGTTAGAAAGAAATGAATAAATTATGCTAAGTAAAATAAGTCAGAGAAGGACAAATTCTGGGTGATCTCACTTATACATGGAATCTTAAAAAATAAATAAATAAAACACGCACACAAACACATAGATACAGATCAGTGGTTGCCATAGGTGGGGGTGAGAGGGGTGCTGGTGAGGTGTGTCAGGGTGGGGCAGTGGGCTAAATGGTTGAAGGGGGTCAAACGATATAAAATAAATAATTCATGGGATGTAAGGTACTGTGTAATACTATGCTACATATTTCAAAGTTGCTACAAGAGTAAATCTTGAAAGTTCTTATCTCAGGAAAAAAATTTTGTAACTGTGTGTGGTGCCAGATGTTAGCTAGACTTCCTGTGGTGATCATTTTGCAATATATACAAATAATAAATCATGATGTTGTACACCTGAAACTAATGTCAATTATACCTCAATTTAAAAAGAAATCAATAAAACTACAAATAATATACATGTTCATATAAAATAAATTATGAACAGATGAATTAATGATAATGAAGAATTTACGATAAAATTAGAAATGGCTTCCCAAGAAAACAATTTATTTAATTTAGAATAATACGAATTTAATATTATCTGATATTTAAGTGTTTTATTTGTTTTATTTGAAGTAAAATTCACATACCGTAAAATTCACCATTTTGAACAAAGTGTACAATTCAGTGGCATTTATTTTTTTAATATTTATTTATTTATTTTAGAAAAAGAGGAAGTAAGAGCAGAGGGGAGGGGCAGAGGGAGAGGGAGAGAGAAACCTCAGGCAAACTCCCCGTTGAACACAAACCCAACGTGGGGCTCGATCCCATGACCCTGAGATCATGACCTGAGCCGAAACCAAGAGTCCAACACTCAACCGACTGAGACACGCAGGCACCCCAATTCAGTGGCATTTAGTACATTCACCGAGTTGTAATCATTGCCTCTATTTCTAAAATATTTTCATCACCCCTGACGTAAATACTATACCCCCCTCAGGAGTCACTCCTCATTCCTCCCCTCCCCCAGCACCTGGACGCTACTGGTCTGTTTTCTGTCTCTATGAATGTGCCTATTCTGGACATGTCATATAGAGAGAATCATACACTATGTTGCTTTATACTGTGGCTTCTTTCACCTAGAATGATGTTTTCAAGGCTCACCCATGTTGTAGCCTCTACCAGTGTTTCATTATTTTTTATGGCTGAATAATATTCCATTGCATATGGATACAAAACATTTTGTTCAGCCCTTCCTCCACTGATGGACATTTAGTTTGTTGCCACCTTTCGACCATTGAGAATAGTACTACTATGAATATTGGTTCCCATGTTTTTGTTTTAATAACAGTTTTGAGTTCTTTCGGGTACACAATTAGGATTGGAATTTCTGAGTCACATGGTAATTCCATGTTCAACTTTTTGAGAAGCCCCAAATTATTTTCTAAAGAGGTGATTTTTTTCATCTTCCATCCCCACCAGCAATAGGCTCCAATTTCTACACCCCCAGCAACACTTAGAACTTTCCTTTTGTTTTGTTTTCCGGTAGTCTTTTCAGTATATGTCTGGTGATATCTCATGGTGGTTTTGATTGGCATTTCCCTGATGACTAATGATGTCTCACATCTCTTTGTGTTAGTTGTTGAACTTGTGTGTAACTTTTTTGGAGAAATGTCTGTGCAAGTCCTTTGCCTATTTTTTAATTCATTGTTTGGCTTTTGATTGTTGAGCTGTAAGAGTTCTTTATATATTTTAATAGTAGACTCTCTGAGATACGTGATTTCCTAATTTTTTCTCACATTCCATAGATTGTCTTTGCACTTTCTCCATGGTCTTTTCACTTTAATGAACATTGAAGTGATGAAATCCATTTTCTCTGTTTTTTCTTTTGTTGTGTGGGCATTTGGTGTCGTATCTAGGAATCCATTGCCAAATCCAAGACCTTGAAGATTTACACCTGTGTTCCTTCCTCCTAACTACTTCTAGTTCTAGTTTCACCCCATAAATATAGGTCTTTGTGATGAATGGATAGAGAAGATGTGGTGTATATATACAATGGAGTATTACCCAGCAATCAAAAAGAATGAAATCTTTTTTTATTTATTTATTTTTATTTTAATTAACATATAATGTATTATTGGTTTCAGGGGTACAAGTCTGTGATTCATCAGTCTTATATAACACCCAGTGCTCATTATATCACATGCTCTCCTTAATGTCCATCATCCAGTTACCCCATCCCTCCACCCCCCCTTCCCTCCAGCAACCCTCAGTTTGTTTCCAATGATTAAGGTTTCTTATGGTTTGTCTCCCTGTCTGGTTTCATCTTGTTTTATTTTTTCCTCTCTTCCCTTATGATCCTCTGTTTTGTTTCTTAAATTCCACATATCAGTGAGAACATATAATAATTGTCTTTCTCTGATTGACTTACTTCGCTTAGCATAATACCCTCTAGTTACATCCACATCATTGCAAATGGAAAATTTTCATTTTTGATGGCTGTGTGTGTATGTGTGTGTGTGTGTGTGTGTGTGTGTGTGTGTGTATATATATATATATATATATATATATATATATATATATATACCACATCTTCTTTATCCATTCATCTATCAATGGACATCTGGGCTCCTTCCATAGTTTGGCTATTGTGGACGTTGCTGCTATAAACATTGGGGTGCAGGTGCCCTTTCAGATCACTACATTTATATCTTTGGGGTAAATACCCAGTAGTGCAATTGCTGGGTCAGAGGGTAGCTCTATTTTCAACTTTTTGAGGAAACTCCATACTGTTTTCCAGAGTAGCTGCACCAGTTTGCATTTCCACCAACAGTGTAGGAGGGATCCCCTTTCTCTGCATCCTTGCCAACATCTGTTGTTTCCTGAGTTGTTGATTTTAGCCATTCTTTATTTATACAATAATATTTTTTTATTATATTATGTTAGTCACCATACAGTACATCGCTGATTTTAGCCATTCTGACTGGTGTGAGGTGGTATCTCATTGTGGTTTTGATTTGTATTTCCCTGATGCTATTGAGCATTTTTTCATGTGTCTGTTGGCCATTTGTATGTCTTCTTTGGAGAATGTCTATTCATGTCTTCTGCCTATTTATTGATTGTATTATTTGTTCTTTGGGTGTTGAGTTTGTTAAGTTAAAACAAATGAAATCTTTCTACTTGCAACAAATGTGGATGGAACTAGAGGGTATTATGCTGAGAGAAATAAGTCAGTCAGAGAAAGACACATATGATTTCATTCACATGTGGAATTTAAAAAACAAAACAGGTGAACATAGAGGAAGGGTAGGAAAGATAAAATAAGATGAAATCAGAAAGGGAGACAAACCATAAGAGACTCTTAAACTGAAGGTTGCTGGAGAGGGGAGGTGGGGAATGGGGTAACTGAGTGTTGGGCATTAAGGAGGGAACTTGATGTAATGAGCACTGGCTGTTATATGCCGAATCACTAAATTCTATTTCTGAAACTAATAATACACTGTATGTTAATTAATTGAATTTAAATTAAAAAATAAAATAAATTTTTTTAAAAATTTGATGTAAGTCTTTGACCCATTCGAACTAATTTTTTTTAAAGATTTTATTTATTTATTTGACAGAGATAGAGACAGCCAGCGAAAGAGGGAACACAAGCAGGGGGAGTGGGAGAGGAAGAAGCAGGCTCATAGCAGAGGAGCCTGATGTGGGGCTCTATCCCATAACGCCGGGATCACGCCCTGAGCCGAAGGCAGACACTTAGCTGCTGTGCCACCCAGGTGCCCCTCGAACTAATTTTTGTGTGTTGTGTGAGGTAGGGTTCCAGCTTCCTTCTTTTGTGTGTGGATAGCCAGATGTGCCAGGACCATTTGCTAGAGAGACTTTTCTTTTTCCACTGAAGGGTCTTGGCACCATTTGTTGGAAATGAATTAACCATAGATGTATGGGTTTGTTTCTGGACTTTCAATTCTATTTTACTGATCTGTAGGACAATCCTTAGGCCAGTGCCCTCCTGTTCTGATTACCGTAGGTTGGTAGACAGTTTTGAAATTAGGTGGTTAAGTACTCCAACTTTGTTTTTCATTTTCAAGATAGTATTTGGGTATTTGCAATGCCCTGTGAATTTTAGGATGAGATTTTCCATTTCTGCAAAAAATTAAATAACTAAAATTACTTTGAAATCCTGAAAGGGATTGCTGAATATGTACATCCCTGCAGGGACCATTGTCATCCTAACAATACTGAGTCTCCCATCCATGAACAGGTTACAGTTTTCTGTGTACAAATCTTGAGCATCCTTGGGTAAAATTATTCTATATATTTGTTGAATATTTTGGCATCTATGTTCATAAGAGATTGGTCTACAGTTGTTTTTTTTTTTCTTTGTGATATCTTTATCTGGTTTTGTTTGCAAGGTAATGGTTCTCTCATAGAATTACTTAAGTAGTATTCCTTCCTATATTATTTTACTTTATTTTGTTTTATTTTATGGAGGAGTTTACAAAGGATTAGTCTTTTAAATGGATGATAGAATTCAGCAACAAAGCCATCTGGTGTGGGTATTTGTTCAGGGAAGCTTTTGATAAATGATTCAATAGGTCTTTACCTATTGCAGGTCTGTCCTGATTTTCTATTTCTTCTAAACTTAGCTACCCTATGATCCAGCCATTGCACTACTGGGTATTTACCCCAAAAATACAGATGTAGTGAAGAGAAGGGCCATATGCACCCCAATGTTCATAGCAGCTATGTCCACAATAGCTAAATTGTGGAAGGAGCCGAGATGCCCTTCAACAGATGACTGGATTAAGAAGATGTGGTCCATATATACAATGGAATATTACTCAGCCATCAAAAAGAATGATTTCTCAACATTTGCTGCAACATGGACGGCACTGGAGGAGATAATGCTAAGTGAAATAAGTCAAGCAGAGAAAGACAATTATCATATGATTTCTCTCATCTATGGAACATAAGAACTAGGAAGATCGGTAGAAGAAAGGGATAAAGAAAGCGGGGTAATGGGGAATGAAGCATGAGAGACTATGGACTCTGGGAAACAAACTGAGGGCTTCAGAGGGGAGGGGTGGGGGAATGGGATAGGCTGGTGATGGGTATTGAGGAGGGCACGTATTGCATGGTGCACTGGGTATTATCGCAACTAATGAATCATCGAACTTTACATCAAAAACGAGGGATGTACTGTGTGGTGACTAACATAATATAATTAAAAAATTATTATGATTAAAAAAATAAAATAAAAAATAGTCAGTTTTACTAATATGGGCTATATGTTGGCTAATTGAACTTAAAAATAGAAAAGTCAGCTTTAGTAGTTTGTGACTGTGAATTTCCTCATTTCATCTAGGTTATCTAACCTACTGTTGAATATTGCTTATAATATTCTCTTATAACCCTTGATAAATTCAAATTTATCAAATATGAATGTATACCAAATATGTGAATACTATTATTATGTGTGCCAAATAATACTATTATTTATATATAATATATGATATCTAGAGCATGCATACCTTATATTATATACATATATTATATTGTGTGTGCATTCTATAAATTATAAAATATATAATATTCAAAATAATATTATATATTATATATGACTTGTATATATTTATATTATATATAAAGTATTTATATTATAGATTTAGGTAATGTATAAAATACTTTCATACATACATATATATATACACACATAAAATGGTATTATACCAACCACTACAGCCACAATTACTAACCTAACTCCCTTATACGACTCTGACATCTTATAGACCTGGCCCTTGCGGTGCAGGAGCAAGGACACACAAACGTCACTTTGAGTTCCAATCAGGCGAAGATGCTGCTGAACTGGAATGTGGTGCACGAATCTGGTGACTCAGGTAACGGCTGAGATGGGAGGAAGGTCACAAGATGCCCAAGGATGTGACAAACAGGGAACTGAGGATAAAAGGGAAAGGGGGGTATGGTAGAGCCACAAAGTGTCCCTCTGAGGAGGAAGGGGCTCTGTTGGGTACCCCGAGGTGTCAACATTGGTCTCTTCCTGCAGGTCCTTCTGTGGTGGGCCTTGTCTCAACTCCGGGGATGGGCAAGTTGCTGGCTAAGACCCGCCTGGTCCCGGAGTCTGAGAGGCAGGCAGTTCTGCATGGGGCACACAAGGGTGTGCTGCAAGGAGTCCCCTCTGTCCTGCTCTCAGATGTCATCTCTGCCTTTACGAGCAACAGGGACACCCAGAACCTCAGCTCCCCGATCACCTTCATCTTCTCTCACCATGTGAGTGTTGGTGAGACGGGGCTGTGGGTGTGGAAGGAGCCTGGGTCCTGGGCACAGCCTTGCTGCCTAGCTCAGTCTTGAGGTTCTGGGGGGCTCCCCCATGGGTCCATCATTCCCCAAAGAAAATCCTTTGCAAGCCAGCTTTGGATAAGCATTTCTGAGCCCCACAACCACCAGCTCCCACCTACACTCTGCTCCTACAGTCAGCGACCCCTGGGCCAAAGCAAAAGGTGTTCTGCGTCTTCTGGGAGCACAGTCACGATGGATATGGTCACTGGGCCACCACGGGCTGCAGGATGGTGGCCACCAGAGACACCAGCACCACCTGCCAGTGCACCCACCTCAGCAGCTTTGCCGTCCTCATGGCCCACTACGACGTGCAGGTGAGAGCCTGAGAGGGGCTGCATTCCACGCCTATTGCTCTGTAACACATTTCCCCACATGTAGGGAATTTTGAAAAACACAAAATATATGTCTTGTGCTTTCTTTGGGGCAGCAGTCATGCATGGTGGGGCTGAATTGCTGTTCTGGGTCTTACAGCCTGAAATCAGCCAGAGCTGCATTCTCGTCTGTGGCTCAGGTTCTCCTGTGAGCTCCCTGGTTGCTGGCAGGATTCAGTTCCTTGCAGTCATAGCGCTGGGGTTACACTTTCTAGCTAGCTGTGAGCAGGGGACCTTGCTCCGCTCCTAGGGGCTGCCTGCATTCCTTCTCTAGCAGCCCTCACAGAGGTATCAGCATCTACGTCCAGAGGCCGGCAGGAGGAGCTCCCTCACCACAAATGCTCTCAAACTTTGAATCATTTTCTCCAAGAGCCTAGAGCTTTTAAGAGCGACTTGATTAGGCCAGGCCCACCCACAATAAACTCCCTCAATTTTTTTTTTAAATATAGTCATCTGATCTTTATTTTTTTTAATGTTTTTTTATTATATTATGTTAGTCACCATACAGTACATCCCTGGTTTCTGATGTAAAGTTCGATGATTCATTAGTTGCGTATAACACCCGGTGCACCATGCAATACGTGCCCTCCTTACTACCCATCACCAGTCTATCCCATTCCCCCACCCCCCCTCCCCTCTGAAGCCCTCAGTTTGTTTCTCAGAGTCCATAGTCTCTCATGCTTCATTCCCCTTCTGATTACCCCCCCTTTCTTTATCCCTTTCTTCTCTTAAAGACATAGGATCTGAATTCCATCTGCAAAATCCCTTCACAGCAGCACCTAAAATGGCATTTAACTGAAAATCCAGAAGAAAGTGTGTGTACACCTTCTGTTATTGACAAATTAGATTTCTGCTTATCACAGGGGCCTCAAGGACAGGAAGGCTGTAGAAAGGAAGATTTGGTGATAGCAGAGGTCAAAGGGGCCAAGAAAGCCAGTGAGTACAGATGGGTTAGGAACTATGTTTGCCTGCTCCCTTGGCCAGGTGAGCTGGTTACTTCTTCTGGATCATCACATCAAAGACTTACCTAGGGGATTTGTAAAGTAAAATAAACCCTTGTGAGTTCCTGGGCTCTGTTTTAAGTAAGGACTCTCTTATCCCTCAGTTCTTCCAAGATCTGACTTAATCAGTTCAGATTTCCATAAAAATTTAGCAAATTTACCCACCTCCTTCTTTCCTGGGCTACAGCAAAAATAAAAATAAAATATAAAATTTTAAAAATGGAAGCTTTTTAAATTACCCTAGAGCAGGAAAATGTGACTGCGATGTCCTCTTGCTACCCTTTGCTGGGTCCCAGGAGGAGGATCCCTTGCTGGCTGCGATCACCTATGTGGGGCTGGGCCTCTCTCTGCTGTGCCTCCTCCTGGCAGCCCTCACCTTCCTGCTGTGCAAAACCATCCAGAACACCAGCACCTCACTCCACCTGCAGCTCTCAATCTGCCTCTTCCTGGCCCACCTGCTCTTCCTCACGGCCATCGACCGGACCGAGATCAAGGTACTGACACTGTCACAAAGGAGCCCCTGCCCTGTCCCAGGGGCGCTCAGTTCATGGAGCTGTGCTGCACTGATACCTTAATAAAATGTCCTTGGTTCCCGGGGAGGTTAGAGGAGTAAGTAGCCTATTTCACATTGACCAATGAACTAGAAGACAAACCCTCTCCGGACAACTCGACCATATGCATGAGCGTTCTCTCCAATGGCAAAGTATGGGAGGGGTCCTGGGGCCACCCTCCTCCCTGACAGTCCATCCTGGGGCACCTTTGTCCTCCCCCAGGTGCTGTGTGCCATCATCGCGGGTGCCTTACACTACCTCTACCTGGCCTCCTTCACCTGGATGCTGCTGGAGGGTCTGCACCTCTTCCTCACTGCGTGGAACCTGACGGTGGTCAACTACTCCAGCGTGAGCAGGGTCATGAAGAAGCTCATGTTCCCCGTGGGCTATGGAGCCCCGGCTATAATTGTGGCCATTTCTGCGGCATCCAGGCCTCACCTTTATGGAACACCCACCCGGTAAATGCAAATTCCCACTGTCCTTCTCTTCTCCAGGACAACGTTGGCCATCATAGAACCAATAGCAATTTAATTCCATCAGAACATGATAGGCAGAGAAAAGGTCAGTGGTCACTCCAAGGACATCTACCTGGTGGAAGATTGTATTCATTGAAGTAATTGTTTTTAAGTCATTAAGACATAATTGTTTTAAATGTTAATTATAAAGTATGTTAATAATTGTCTATTTAAATAAGATTGTGCATTATGTTAATAACTATATGCTAATATAATATTAATGATGTTTAATAATTATAAATTAGTTAAGATAAATGATGTAACTTTTTAATCTTTTAGATTTAATTATTTTACATATTAATTTAATAATTTAATTATTAATTCATTAATATAATTAAATATTATATTAAAATATAATTAAATATTCTATTAATAACTATATTATATTAATGGCTATAGTCCATAATATAAATAGCATCATATGTATTGGTAAATATATATTAATATAGTATTCATTACATTGAGGGGACAGTTTTAAATCTTCCAGAAAGCAAAAATGAAATGAATAGATGGCATTGATTTGTGTAAACTCCTTCTCCATCTTGATTTTACAAGAAACAAAGGGTCATTTGGATGACGAAATAACTATGACCACAGCTAAGATTTAGAAATCATTTCTGATGTATAATCACTGTTCCAAATATTTTTCTGGTGTCAGCTCAAATCATCCCCCCAACAACCTGTGCAGTAGAAACTAGCATTGGGCCATATTATGGATGAGGAACTGAGGCACAAGGAGATTAACTAACATGGCCAAGGTCACACAGCTGGCTGGTGGCAGAGCTGGGGTCACATCCAGTCTGGCGCTCACACCACGCGCCTATCCTGATGACATCAGCGAGCCCCGACCAGCTGGTCTCCCTAGGGAGTTGACCATAAAGATCAGCAAATTTTTTCCATAAAGGGCCATATAATCAATATTTCCAGCTTTGATTATTACTCAGCTCTGTCCTCAGAGCTCAAAAACAGCTACAGACAATTCGGAAGGGAATGAATGTGTGTTCCAGTAAAACACTTACAAGGGCAGATGGCAGCGGCCCCGGGCCACAGGCTGCAGTTTGCCTATGCCCACCTTCGAAGCTTCCCTTTGCTGCTTCCTGCTGGTTTTATCTGACCCTCTCCCCAGTCCTCACACCTCCCACCTCACTCACAGCTCCCCTCCGTGGGGATAAAGTCCAGCTCTGTCATTGCTCTTGGTGTGGCCTTGAGATGCCTGACCTGTATGTGAGTACCTGTGTCTTCTTCAGGAATTAGTGATGTAATGCACATGAGCCCTAATGCTGGGGCAGGCTCACTGTTTTGTTGCATTGGGGTTTTTTCACTCACTCTTATATGGTCCAAATTTTCACCCATCTATACCCACTCATCACTCATACTTCAGCTTTAATACAATTCATTTCTTTCAGGGAAACCCTTCTCAGCTATCCGGATCTCCTATACCCCAGACTAGGTTATGGATCCAGCTACATATCCTCATAGCTTCTCATACTTGATCATAAAATTCATCTTGATTTTGTCTATCGTCTAATTCTTGATCCTCCCTCGCTGAGGTCTCCCTGAGGACTGAAACCACTCTACCCTAATCCCAACTGGGTCTTTAGAGCCAAGTACAGATCCTGACACAGAGGAGACACTCAATACTTATCCAAAACCCATAAATTAATTTATTGATCAATACCTTTATTTTCTTATTAAAAATTACATTTATTTCTGCCAGCATATCTGGGTGCCAAGACATAGAAGAGCTTTTTGAAAGGAACGTATCCTTTTTTAAAGACCACTTTATTAAGGTGTGATTGACATGTAAAACGCCACATGTAATTAATGTATACAGCCTGATGAGTTTGGGGCTAATACCCATGAAACCATCGCCACCATCAAAGGCATATACAAAGTTGTAGTTCTGCAAAATAAATAAGTTTAGGAGATCTATACTACCTAGTGCATATTGCTGACAATGGTGTATTCTATACTTAAAATTTACTAGGAGGGTGTATTAAATGTTTTAACAAAAAAAATGATAATAATGAAGAAGGTAGGAGGAAACATTACAAGGGGAGGGGCAAGTCTACTTATCAATCCTTTATCCACAAAGGCCCATATTTTCTTGAATCTCTTCCCATCTCTCTCTTAGATGCTGGCTCCACACAGACAAAGGATTCATATGGACCTTCCTTGGCCCCGTCTGCACCATCTTCTCCGTGAGTAACACAAAACCTTCTTCCCTGCCAGGTTAGGAGCTGGGTGAGTTAGGACGCAGATTTGTCCGATGTGGAGTGTAATTAATATACCTATGGGTTATCTGCAGATTAATTTGGCTTTCTTCCTGATGACCTTCTGGATTGTGAAAAACAAGCTCTCCTCCGTCAACAGAGATGTGTCCACCCTCCAGAACACAAGGTGAGGATGGGTCAGAGATACACACCAACCCCCATACCAAACATTATCCTCATGCCTCCAAGGCTCTGGTGTCCCTTCCCAGGGCTCCCGAGGGGACTGGAAGAGAGAGGTGCAGCCACCCTCCTTGGCCGCCCCCTCACATTCTGTGGTTTGCTGCTGACACCCACACCAAAAACATCCCATCCATGCACAACCCAAACAACAAACTACTTTCGCGCGGAGAGAATTGCCTTTGTTGTGATAAGCAGGGATTGCTACCGTGGGGCCATGAAAAAGATCCTGAGAACATTCATACCTTTATAACACACTCAGGAAATCCCATAACAGTTTTCAGAACCAGCACACCCATCATGGCCACACCTTCGTGCATGCTCTGCCCTCTGCCTTCCCCTTCTCTGGCACCCGGTGAACTCAGCTGCATCAGCCACATGTCACATACCTAAGAGTCTGGGGACATCCTCTGCTCTCCTCAACTTTGCACAGAGTCAATGGCCTCTCTTCTGGGCAAAGCATGCCCTGGCTCAGATCGTGGAGAGGGTGAGGACAGGAACAGCCCTGGATGGAAAGAAGTACCTCACTTCGCAAATGTCATCAGGGATCATTTGTTTTTGTCTTTCCACTAGACTTTAAAGTCTGTAAAAACAGAAGTCTTTTTTTTATTAATAATTTTTTATTATGTTATGTTAGTCACCATACATACATCCCTAGTTTTTGATGCAATGTTCCATGATTCATTATTTGTGCATAATACCCAGTGCTCCATGCAATACGTGTCCTCCTTAATACACATCACTGGCCTATCCCAATCCCCCCCCTCTGAAGCCCTCAGTTTGTTTCCCAAAGTCCATAGTCTCTCATGGTTCACTCCCCCTTTCTGTTTACCCCCCGTTCATTCTTCCCTTCCTTCTCCTACCGATCTGTCTTCGCTGTTTTGAACTCCCTAGCCCCAGCCTAGAGCCAGGTGCACAGAACATTCAGTAATGTCAGTTGAACAAAATTGGGGATCTTCATGAAACATCATGATCTTTTTGAAACTCACATTCTGGAGGGATAAGGTTTCTTTTTAGGGAATCATTGACAGTAAAGATCAAAGTTGATCGCAACTCAATCAGAAGCATCCATGGAGAGGACATGAAACCAGCCCCGGTGGTGTTACTCTGGGTGCATCATGACCTCCTTTCTCCTCCCACCCAGGATGCTGACATTTAAAGCCACAGCTCAGCTGCTCATCCTGGGCTGCACATGGTGCCTGGGCGTCCTGCAGGTGGGTCCAGCTGCCATCATCATGGCTTACCTCTTCACCATCGTCAACAGCCTGCAGGGCATCTTCATCTTCCTGGTGTACTGCCTCCTCAGCCAGCAGGTACCACTGCCCGACTCTCACCCAGGGCCCTTCCTGTCCTCACTCCCCTCAGTGAGCTGACCCAAGCATGCTTTGCCTCTGCAGGTCCGGGAACAATATAAGAAATGGTTCAAAGGGATCAGGAAAACCAAAGCCGAGTCTGAGAAGTACACTCTCTCAAGCGGGACCATGTCTGATGCCTCCAAACACAGTGAGGTAAGATTATGCAGTGTTCCCAGAGCACTTCACTAACCCATTCACTTGAGAAGCTCATGCCCACCTCACTGGCCAACCTGGGTGTATAGCAGGTGATGCTCTTGGATGGTTCACACTTAGTTTACCCCGCGACACACCTCAAGGCCCTTCCCTGTCTTGAAAGGAAGTCTTCCAATAGTTTCACTCACTTTCTATGCTCACACTAACCCTTGCACATGACTGTCCTCTTTCCCCACAAGTGTAGAGAACCCACTTTTTGTGACATGGGTGCAACCCCTTTTTATTGTACTTAGGGACAAGATACAAAATACTCATAAGCAGAGAAAGATTACCAAGTAATCAGGAAGTAATGATCCGTAGTATTGACGAACAAACTGCAGAGCTTTTGTCCCTAGTCACTCCCTGCCATCCCTGTATATGATGAGCAATGCGTATATATAGTCATAAAAGTAAAGCGAAATAAGTATTAAGTCAGATAGGAGACTGTTCTTCAAAGTCTGCATTCATTCCTAGTATTTCCAAATACACAAACCCTGCAAAACCTCACTAGAGAATCACAGAGGGCAGAGGAGAGATCTTGGCAGTGTGAATTGTACCAAGCATTTGTATGTTCAAAACCTTTTCTCTTCGGTAGGGAAAGAAAGGGATAAAGAAAGAGGGGATAATCAGAAGGGGGAATGAAACATGAGAGACTATGGACTCTGAGAAACAAACTGAGGGCTTCAGAGGGGAGGGGCTGGGGGAATGGGATAGGCTGGTGATGGGTAGTAAGGAGGGTACGTATTGCATGGTGCACTGGGTGTTGTACGCAACTAAGGAATCATCAAACTTTACATCAGAAACCAGTGATGTACTGTATGGTGACTAACAGAATATAATAAAAAAACATTAAAAAAAAAGAAAGTTTAAAAAAAAACCTTTTCTCTTCTTAGACTTCTGTTGACGATATTGTGTAGTTTTCTGTGTAGACATCTTGCACCGTCTAACACAATGTCGTGTTTACACCTTCCTTCTTAGGAGAGTTATAATGAACAGCTGAACATGACGAACTTGTCTCTTAGGAAATGAAGAAAACACTGGCTTCCATCCTTTGGGCAAAGAGTATAAAAAATGCTTTTTCGTGTTTATTACAAATAACTCTTCTTGGCACTGCTGTGGGAGACAGTAAGCAGTAAACATTTGACATTCAGCTGCTGGAGACTTTTGGTTTTCTGGTTCATGCAGCATGCTCATCTCACTGCCAGTATAATCAGGAGCTATGACCCAATACCCTAGTAGAAGCCTCTTCTACAAAAATTCTCCCTCAGGTTGATGATATATAGCAAGGAAAACCAGCCACAAAGGACCTTCCTAAAATAGCATAAGAGAGGAAAGTAACATTCACATACCTGCATGTAGTATAAACCACTAATCCCAGTTGCTCAAGACTTTCCTGGCTTTAGTACTGAAAGTATTACATCCCAGAAAACACTTTGGTTACAGGCAAAGTAGACCAGTTGGTCTCCATACATATATACATGCCTCAACTTCTTGACCCTCCATTTCTAAAGACCTACTAATTTATTCATTCCAGAAATATGTGCTGGACAGAGATCAAGAAGCTCCAATTCCTGATTTCACAGAATTTAAACGTGGGGGGAAAGTTTCATCAGAGTAAAATCAGAGCTGTGGGACTAGAGTCTCTGCATCTTTACATTTTATAAGTTGAGTTGTGGGAAAAGGTGTGTATGGCTACTGCACACTTTGTGAGATGTATTTATAGATAACATATTATTTCACCCTCATCATGCGATCTAAGCAAGATCTAAATCCAGAGCAGTTACACCTACAAGAAACTCCCTGAGGGTTCCCTCTGACCAATTCTATATCAATTTGAACATCAAGGAAAATGACCGTACCTGATTATAATGTTTCAACTGAGCATATCCATGAGTCCATACTGATGCTTTAAAAATTCATCTAATAGATGCAGAAAATACAACAGAACTAGGAGAGCATGAGTCTTCCAATATCCCATAAATGGCCACTAAAGGCACTGAGTGAAAGCATTTGGAGAACAGGCTGGGACCACAGTGCCAAAGAATCACCTCACAGACTACCAATTAATTACAAGGGACAAAGTGTACATTTGCAACATGGAGATCTGACAGCCACCACCTGAAACTAACAATGAAGTTTAATATCATCAGTGGTGGGGAAACTGACTTGATGTATCTCCTGATATGTCATGAAGTTACGACATCCCATTTTTTTTAAATAAAGAATTATTGGGCGCCTGGGTGGCACAGCGGTTAAGCGTCTGCCTTCGGCTCAGGGCGTGATCCCGGCGTTATGGGATCGAGGCCCACATCAGGCTCTTCTGCTATGAGCCTGCTTCTTCCTCTTCCACTCCCCCTGCTTGTGTTCCCTCTCTCGCTGGCTGTCTCTATCTCTGTCAAATAAATAAATAAAATCTTTAAAAATAAATAAATAAATAAATAAATAAATAATTATTAACAAATCAGTCTAACTGAAATGTAATCCAACTTTTAGGTTGTGGGTTGGCAAAGCATAGCATGCAGGCCAAATCCAGGGAGCTGCCTGTTTTTGTTAATAAAGTTTTATTGGAACACAGCCACACCGATTCATCGATGTATTGTCTATGGTCGCTTTCGTGCTACAATGTCAGAGTTGAGTTGTGATAGAGGCTGTAAGGCCACAAAGCCAAAAATATGTGCTACCTGGCCCTTTATAGAAGAAGCTTGCTGGTATCTGTCCTTTTAGACTTAACTTCCAATATATAGGAAATACAGAGGACAAAATAATTTAAATGACATCATGAAGAAAGCATCAGGCAAATCCTGAACATGGGCATTCAACAAGACATTTGGCCTGGCCTCTTCTAAAATCAATATCATTTTTAAAAGTGGCTAGAGGCTGCTCTAAATTAAAAGAAATGAAAGTGACATTATAAACAAATTCATTCAATTTTAGTGGGACTCTGGTTCAGATACACGCTATCCATGACATTCTCCAGGCAATTAGGATAATTTGAATATATATCAGACATTGAAAGTTATTATGAAATTTTTGCGAATTTTCTTGGATATAATGATAGTATTGTGGTTATATAGAGAACATTCCTTGAATTCCCAAATATTTGTTGAAGAAGTGTTGATGAAGTGTCATGATGTCTACCACTGATCACTGTATGTTTTAACAAGAAAATTTATCCATGTGTGGAAATAAATTGAGAAAGGTGTTTGAATGTGGCACTATGTTAACAATTGTTGACTCTTTGGGGCTCCTGGGTGGCTCAGTCGTTAAGCGTCTGCCTTCGGCTCAGGGAGTGATCCCAGAGTCCTGGGATCGAGCCCCACATCAGGTTCCTCTGCTGGAAGCCTGCTTCTTCCTCTCCCACTCTCCCTGCCTGTGTTCCCTCTCTCACTGTCTGTCTCTCTCTCTCTGTCAAATAAATAAATAAAATCTTTTTTTAAAAAAATTGTTGACTCTTAGTGGAGAGTATATGAGTGTTTATTGTATCATTTTTCCAAATTCTATGTTTAAAATGGTAAATAGAAGGGGGAATAAAGCATGAGAGACTATGGACTCTGAGAAACAAACAAGGCTTCAGAGAGGAAGGGGACGGGGGAATGGGATAGGCTGGTGATGGGTAGTAAGGAGGGCACGTATTGTATGGTGCACTGGGTGTTATACGCAACTAATGAATCATCGAACTTTACGTCAGAAACCAGGGATGTACTGTAGGGTGACTAACATAATTAAAAAACATTTTAAAAAATTTTTAAAAATATGCAACGAAAAAAAAATAAAATAATAAAATAAAATAAAATGGTAAATAAAAGGTGTCAGAAAAGCAAACAAATATATTAATTAGTTATTAATTCATTAAAATTATACACCCTCATAAATTCCTAGAGGTCCAGATAAGATGCTTTTTCCTTCTGCACAAAACTAACTTTGTGAATGGATCTTTTTTTTAAGATTTTATTTGAGAATGAGAGAAAGCACACCAGTGGGGGAGGGAGGAGCAGAGGGAGATGGACAAGCAGACTCTGCACTGAGCTCAGAGCCCTATTCGGGGCTTGATACCACAACCCCTGAAATCAGGACCTGAACTGAAATCAAGAGTCGGCCACTTAACCAACTGAGCCACCCAGGTCCCCCATGAATGGATCTTTTCTAAAACTACGAATTTGCATGACTAATGGTGATGGATTTAAAATCAAAAATTAAAAATAAAACAACGTTATTAAAATATAAGAAAATAGAGGGAATCTCCACTTCTGCCTTGAAAATAAAAAATGTAAACAAGCATTGCCTTCAACCTAACAATAAGAAAAAATCCACATAAACTATGAAATCATTCATTTTCTTGAAACTTTAAGAGAGGTAAGGACAACAAAGTAGCCTGAAGTCTAAGGAAAGACAGATCATCCACAGAGAGACCATCAAGAGCACTGGCTGACCTATGGCAAAGGACAAAAAGAAGTGATCCGGGGGCGCCTGGGTATCTCAGTCGTTAAGCATCTGCCTTTGGCTCAGGGCGTGATCCCGGTGTTCTGGGATCGAGCCCCACATCGGGCTCCTCCGCTGGGAGCCTGCTTCTTCCTCTCCCACTCCCCCTGCTTGTGCTCCCTCTCTCGCTGGCTGTCTCTCTCTCTGTGTCAAATAAATAAATAAAATCTTTTTTTAAAAAAGTGATCAGGGTGCCATACAAATGCCACATTTCTGAGAACCTACATTTCTGAATGAATTGCTCAGGCCCAAGTGTGGACAGTCATGAGAGTATAGAAACTCTTGAGGGAGTGACAAGAATGGGGAGAGACCTCTTAGATACAGCCACACAGGGAAGGTCTACAGCTGAAGGTAGAGCAATGAGAAAAAAACCTTCTGGCAGAACAGCCCCCACAGAAAGCACAAGATAACAAGCTAACACCAGAATAAATTGAAGCCCAGAGTACAAGGACTCCTGCTTAGACTCAAGCTCTCTCAAAAATAGCCTAGCAGAAGAACAGGTGTGCCTATTTCCAGTAATAAATAGCCTATACCTTATGTCTGCTCCTCTACACACACTATCTAGCATCACTTCAAAGGTTATTAAACACAAGCAAAAATAAGTAAAACAACCCATGCAGAAGTCGATAGAACCAGACTTAAAGAAAACTAGCAGAGGGGGAGTTTTGAATAACCCTCCTTCACATTTCAAAGGCTCTAGTGCAGTAGTTCTCACCTGGGGACAGTTTTGCTCCAGGGAACATTTGTCAATTTCTGGAGACATCTTTGGTTTCATGGCTAGAGGAGCACATACTGGCATTTACCGAGTGAAGGAAAGAGATTCTGCTCACCATTGTATAATGCACAGGATGGCCCTAGACACAAAGAATTATCCAGCCCCCACCCCCCACCCCACCCCAGTGTCAATAATGCTGAGCTTGAGAAACTGCTGGAACTCCCTTCCATTATATAGTTGCTAAAAACAGGTGTTTTCCGACTCTCCATTAGAAACAGGAAAATTTCTTTTTTTTTTTTTTTTTTTATTAATAATGATTTTTTATTATATTATGTTAGTCACCATACAGTACATCCCCGGTTTTCGATGTAAGGCTCTATGATTCATTAGTTGTGTATAACACCCAGTGCACCATGCAATACGTGCCCTCCTTCTACCCATCACCGGTCTATCCCATTCCCCCACCCCCTCCCCTCTGTAGCCCTCAGTTTGTTTCTCATAGTCCATAGTCTGTCATGTTTCATTCCCGCTTCTGATTACCCCCCCTTTCTTTATCCCTTTCTTCCCCTACTGATCATTCTAGTTCTCATGTTCCATAGATGAGAGAAATCATATGATAGTTGTCTTTCTCTGCTTGACTTATTTCACTAAGCATTATCTCCTCCAGTGCTGTCCATGTTGTAGCAAATGTTGAGAACTCGTTCTTTCTGATTGCTGAGTAATATTCCATTGTATATATGGACCACAACTTCTTAATCCAGTCATCTGTTGAAGGGCATCTCGGCTCCTTCCACGATTTAGCTATTGTGGACATTGCTGCTATGAATATTGGGGTGCATATGGCCCTTCTCTTCACTACGTCTGTATCTTTGGGGTAAACACCCAGTAGTGCAATGGCTGGATCATAGGGTAGCTCAATTTTTAACTTTTTAAGGGACCTCCACACTGTTTTCCAGAGTGGCTGTACCAACTTGCATTCCCACCAACAATGTAGGAGGGATCCCCTTTCTCCACATCCTCTCCAACAATTGTTGTTTCTTGCCTTGTCTATTTTTGCCATTCTAACTGGCGTAAGGTGGTATCTCAGTGTGGTTTTGATTTGAATTTCCTTGATGGCTAATGATTTTGAACATTTTTTCATGTGTCTGTTAGCCATTTGTATGTCTTCATTGGAAAAGTGTCTGTTCATATCTTCTGCCCATTTTTTGATTTGTTTATTTGTTTCTCGTGTATTGAGTTTGAGAAGTTCTTTGTAGATCTTGGATACCAGTCCTTTATCTGTAGTGTCATTTGCAAATATCTTCTCCCATTCCGTGGGCTGCCTCTTAGTTTTTCTGACTGTTTCCTTGGCTGTGCAGAAACTTTTAATCTTGATGAAGTCCCATAAATTCATTTTATCTTTTGTTTCTCTTGCCTTTGGGGATGTGTCATGAAAAAGATTGCTTTGGCCGATGTCGTAGAGGTTGCTGCCTATGTTCTCCTCTAGAATTTTGATGGATTCCTGTCTCACATCGAGGTCTTTCATCCATTTGGAGTTTATTTTTGTGTATGGTGTGAGATAGTGGTCAAGTTTCATTCTTTTGCATGTAGCTGTCCAATTTTCCCAGCACCATTTATTGAAGAGACTGTCTTTTTCCCATCGGATGTTTTTTCCTGCTTTATCAAATATTAGTTGCCCACAGAGTTGAGGGTCCATTTCTGGGCTCTCTATTCTGTTCCATTGGTCTATGTGTCTGTTTTTGTGCCAGTACCATGCTGTCTTTGTGATCACAGCTTTGTAGTACAGCTCGAAATCTGGCATTGTGATGCCCCCAGCTTTGTTTTTCCTTTTCAACAGTTCCTTGGAGATTCGGGGTCTTTTCTGGTTCCATACAAATTTAAGGACTATTTGTTCCAGTTCTTTGAAAAACGTTCTCGGTATTTTGATTGTGATAGCATTGAAAGTGTAGATTGCTCTGGGTAGCATGGACATTTTAACTATGTTAATTCTTCCGATCCATGAGCATGGAATATCTTTCCATCTTTTTATGTCTTCCTCAATGTCTTTTAAGAGTGATTTATAGTTTCTAGAATAAAGTTCCTTTACGTCTCTGGTTAAGTTAACTCCAAGGTAACGTATGGTTTTTGGTGCTATTGTAAATGGGATGGATTCCCTAATTTCTCTTTCTTCGTTCTCGTTATTCGTGTACAGAAATGCAACTGATTTCTGAGCATTGATTTTGTATCCCGCCACATTACTGAATTGCTCTATAACTTCTAATAGTTTGGGAGTGGCTTCTTTTGGGTTTTCCATATAGAGTATCATGTCATCTGCGAAGACAGACATTTTGACTTCTTCTTTGCCGATTTGAATACCTTTGATCCCTTTTTGTTGTCTGATTGCTGTTGCAAGGACTTCTAGTACTATGTTGAATAATAGTGGCGAGAGTGGGCATCCTTGTCGTGTTCCTGATCTTAAGGGAAAGGCTTCCAGCTTTTCCCCATTGAGAATGATATTTGCAGTAGGCTTTTCATAGATGGCTTTTATGAGATTGAGAAATGTACCTTCTACTCCTACACTCTGAAGGGTTTTAATCAGGAAAGGATGCTGTATTTTGTCAAATGCTTTTTCGGCATCGATTGAGAGGATCATATGGTTCTTGAGTCTTTTCTTGTTGATATGATGTATCACGCTGATTGATTTGCGAATATTGAACCACGCTTGCATCCCAGGTATGAATTCCACTTGATCGTGATGGATAATCCTTTTAATGAACTGTTGGATTCTATTAGCAAGTATCTTGTTGAGGATTTTGGCATCCATATTCATTAGGGAAATCGGTCTGTAATTCTCCTTTTTGAGGGAGTCTTTGCCTGGTTTGGGGATCAAGGTAATATTGGCCTCATAGAATGAGTTTGGTAGCTTTCCTTCTGTTTCTATTTTTTGAAATAGCTTTAGGAGAATAGGTATTATTTCTTCTTTGAATGTTTGGTAGAATTCCCCAGGAAAACCGTCCGGGCCTGGAGTTTTGTTATTTGGAAGGTGGTTTATCACTGACTCAATCTCTTCATAATTAATTGGCCTGTTTAAGAAATCAATTTCTTCCTTTTTCAATCTTGGTAGTTTATAGGTTTCCAGGAAGGATTCCATCTCTTCCAGATTGCTTAGTTTATTGGCATATAGCTGTTGATAAAAATTTCTAATAATCCCTCCAATTTCAATGGTGTTCGTCGTGACCTCTCCTTTTTCATTCATAATTTTAATAATCTGGGTCCTTTCTCTTTTCTTTTGGATAAGTCTTGCCAGTGGTCTGTCAATTTTATTGATTCTCTCCAAGAACCAGCTTCTAGTCCTGTTGATCTGCTCTACTGTGCTTCTGGTTTCTGCTTGATTGATTTCAGCTCTAATTTTGGTCAACTGCTTCCTCGTGCGTGGATTAGGCCTGTCCCTCTGTTGCTGTTCCAGCTTCTTGAGGTGAGAATATAAAAACTGCATTTTAGATTTTTCTATTCTTTTGAGTGAGGCTTGGATGGCTATGTATTTCCCCCTTAGGACTGCCTTTGCAGTATCCCATAGGTTTTGGACTGTTGCATTTTCATTCTCATTGGTCTCCATAAATTGTTTAATTTGATTTTTGATTTCCTGGTTTATCGAGTCATTCCTGAGCAGGATGGTTCTTAGTCTCCAAGTGTTTGAGTTTCTTCCAAATTTTTCCTTGTGGTTGAGTTCCAATTTCAGAGCGTTGTGGTCTGAGAATATGCAGGGGATAATTTCAATCTTTTGGTATCGGCTGAGACCTGTTTTGTGTCCCAGAACATGGTCTATTCTTGAAAATGTTCCATGGGCATTAGAATAGAATGAGTATTCTTTGGTTCTGGGGTGTAGTGTTCTATATATATCTAAGAGGTCCAACTCGTCGAGTATGGCATTCAAAGCCTTTGATTCTTTGCTTAGTTTTTGCCAGGGTGTTCTGTCTATTTCTGAGAGTGGAGTGTTGAGGTCCCCTACTATTAATGTATTTTTATCTATATGTCTCTTTATTCTGGTTAAGAGTTGGCTTGTGTATCTTGCTGCTCCCCTGTTGGGGGCATATATATTTATAATTGTCATATCCACTTGTTGAATACTTCCCTTAAGAATAATATAGTGCCCTTCTGCATCTCTAACTATAGTCTGTAGTTTAAAATCCAATTTATCTGATATGAGAATTGCTACCCCAGCTTTCTTTTGAGGTCCATTTGCGTGAAAGATGGTACTCCATCCCCTTACTCTCAGTCTGAATGCATCTTTGGGTTCGAAATGAGTCTCTTGTAGACAGCAAATGGATGGGTCATTTCTTTTTATCCAATCTGCAACCCTGTGGCGTTTAATGCAAGAATTTAAACCATTAATGTTAAGGCTGAGTACTGAGAGATATGCTTTTAATTCTGCCATGTTGTCAGTAAAGTCTTTGTTTGTATTGGCTGTGACTTTCTGTTTTGTATCACTCTTGGGGCCTTTTTACTTTTATAGAACCCCCCGTAATACCTCCTGTAGGGCTGGTTTCGTGGTTACGAAATTGGCTAGTGACTGTCGATTCTGAAATGTCTTTATTTCTCCATCAATTCTGAATGACAGCCTTGCTGGATAAAGGATCCTTGGCTGCATGTTTTTCTCTGAAAGAGCTTTAAAAATGCTCCCCCAACCCTTTCTCTCATTCCAGGTCTGTGTAGACAGGTCTGACGTAATTCTGATGCCTTTGCCTTGGTACGTGAGAAATTTCTTTGCCCTGGCCGCTTTCAATACTGTATCCTTGGATCTCATATTTGCGAGTTGCACTATGACGTGACGTGGTGTAGGTCTGTCATGGTTGAGCTTGGGAGGGGTCCTCTCTGCCTCTTGCACACGAATTTTTGTTTCCCTTGCTAGATTAGGGAAGTTTTCAGCTACAATTTGTTCAAATATCTCTTCTAGACCTCTGTTTTTCTCCACCCCCTCGGGGATGCCAATGATTCTAACATTGGATCGTTTCGTTGAGTCAGTAATCTCCCGTAGCCAACATTCGTGGGCGTGGATTTTTTTAAGACCATCTTCTATTTTTATTTTTTCCTCTATTAACCCATCCTCCAATGCACTAACCCTTTCCTCCGCTTCCGTGACCCTGGCCGTCAGAGCCTCTAGTTTTGCCTGCATTTGGCTCATAGAATTTTTAATTTCTGTCAAATTCGCTCTCATTTCCGCCCTTAGGGATTCTATATTCTCAGTAACATTTTCCTGAATACTTTTTTCAAGTCTACTCATTATCTTGACCATTGTTACTCTGAATTCCATTTCTGATAATTTGGTTACATCCATATCCATTACTTCTGTGGCAGAGGCCACTGACTCACTGTCTTTTCTTTGCTGGGGGGGGCTTCTCCTTCTTGTCATTCTGATGAGGAGAGGTTGCGGGGTTTCCAGAGCCCAAATTATTGACTGGGTCCCAGGCCGTGCCCCTTGTTTTATAGGGATCTTAGAGATGTGGGCTTCTTCTTTAAAGATTTTATTTATTTACTTATCTGAGAGAGGGAGACAGCAAGAACGGAACAGAAGCAGGGGAGTGGGAGAGGAAGAAGAAGGCTCCCAGCGGAGGAGCCCGATGAGGGACTCCTTTCCGGAACGCTGGGATCACGCCCTAAGCCGGAGACAGGCGCTCAATGACTGCGCCACCCAGGCGCCTCGGGTTGTGGGCTTCTTGATTTTTCAGCCTGCCTTCTGTGTTCTGGGGGAGGGGCCTGCCGCGCTGATACTCAGGCAACCCTGTTTGGGTAGAGTCTCCGTGTCCCCTGCGAGGGGGGATGGGGATGGGCACTCTCTGAGCCGGTATTTCCAGGCTTTTGTTCTCTGGCAGCTTTCCCTGGCGGCCGGCTATGCCTCTTCTGAGGGTCAGAGCAGCAGAGGCTGCATTATCACAGAACAGAGGGATTGCAGCCCGTTCTCCACTGATGTTCTGGCCACTTTAACTCTATTACTGTTGGTGCTGCTCAACCCTGCAGTGTCCCGGGATGTGTACACCAACTCGGCGTCCCTGCTCTCACTTCCAGGGCCGGCGCGTCTCTGTCCTTTGTGTTTCTAATGCCGCCAGCCACCGGCCACCCCGCATGCTCCCGGGTCTCCCGGTCTCAGTCTATGCCCGGTGAGCACACCTCGATTCCGGAGTTTCGGGAGAAGCCTGGTGGCGCGCACCCGGTTCAGGGTCTCAGTCTGCTGTTTCGCGGGTGCCGACCACGAGTCCGCCCGCTCCCCCGTGCAGGTGGCCCGCCAGCCGCCCCACGCGCTCCGGGAGCTCCCGGTCTCAGTCTGGATCCCGTGAGCACACCGGGATTCCGGTGTTCCGGGAGATGCCTGGTGGCTCGCGTTCACGGCTCACAGGTCTCAGTCCGCTCTCTCGTGGGTGCCCTCTGTGAGTCCGCCCGCTCCCCCGTGCAGGTGGCTGCCGCTTCCCGGAGCCCAAACGCGGCGGCTCCCTCCCCCTTCCGTTTATCTTCCGATATCTGTGCACGGTTTACAGCTCCCCTCTTCGTACCTCAATACTCAGCGCTGGAGATGTTCATTTGTAGAGTTCCAGATGCATCATCCTGCGTCTCAGGCTGATTCCGTGGTAATTTAGGCTGGTCTGGTACCTATCCAGCTCGACTCAGGTGACCGGCTGAAAAAGGGGTCCCCTACTCCTCCGCCATCTTAACTCCCCTAGAAACAGGAAAATTTCTACAGCAACATATGAGGTGTAAAGAGAAAGTAGCTGTTAACAGGAAATTTCATATTCTCTTCTGTTACCCCCAAAGTTGAGATATCCTGTTCTCTTGGGAAACGCAGACAGTATTACGAATGCATAGGAAATTTCAAAGAAAATACATACATGCCACAATTTAAAATTTCATCAATATCATTGAGCACTACATCAAAAACTAATGATGTACTATATGTTTTCTAATTGAATTTAAATTTTAAAAAAAGAAAAAAGAAAAGTTAAAGAAGCAAAAAAAAAGAAAAAACTTCATAAATAACATCCTTTTAACCAAAAGCCAAAGGCCTTGGGGGAAAAAAAGGTAAGCTTTAGTACTTAAATAATAGTTTCAGGATGATAAAAGGCAACATTAATGAAGCCTAAAGACCAGATAAAATATTTTCAATGTTCACACAAGACTAATATCTATCATGTACAGAGAACTTCTAAAATTCAATAATAAAAAGGTTCACAAAACATTAGAAAATTTATAGGTAATTAACAGAAAAAGAAAAACTAATTGCTAATAAATACATAGTAGTCAAGGGTATTGAAATTAATAGAAGCTAATATTGTCATGCATTAGATTGAAAAAAAACCTCAAAATTGGACAGCATTCAATATGGGCTAGACCAGGATGAAATGGATATTCCCTTATGATAGGAGGGTAAATTGATATAAACACTTTATTCAGCGATCTGTTATTAAGAATGAAAATTTAAGATGCACATACCCACATACCCACATGCCCAGCAATCCCACTTCTTTTGAGCTACCTCAGAAAAACATTATTATGCTTGTAAGAAGATATTTACAAAAGAGTTTTTTGAATTACATTTGCAAGAGTGAAAACTATGCAAGCAATTAAATGTGCAATGCCAAGAGTGAACCCTAATTTAAACTATGGGCTTTGTATGATAATGAAGTGTCAGTGTAGGTACAGCAATTGTAACAAATGCACCCCTCTGGTGAGTGATGCACATTAATGGAGAGGGGGCGTAGACGTGTGTGGGGACAAACACTATGGGGGGAAATCACTGCTTCTACTTGTTAATGTTGCTGTGTACCTAAAATTGCTCTTTAAAAAATTAGTCTTTAAAAAATATAGAGCAATTTCACTGAGGCCCAGATCTCCTGTGGCTTCCCACTTGTTTCCCTTTCCCCTAAGGCATCCTTGTAAGTACTACTCTAACATGGGTATCCTTACATTGGTTCTGAGACCACCAGTGGGTTGGGAGAATCCATCCAAAGGACTGTCATCCAATACAAAAACACGAGCCCCTGTATAGGTATCTTCAACAGATGAGTGGATAAAGATGTGGTGCATACATACAACAGAATATGACTCGGCCATCAGAAAGGATGAATACCCACCATTTGCATCAACATGGATGGAACTGGATGGGGATTATGCTAAATGAATAAATCAAGAAGAGAAAGATAATTATCATATGGTTTCACTTATATGTGGAACATAAGGAATAGCATGGAGGACATTAGGAGAAGGAAGGGGAAAATGAAAGGGGGAAAATCAGAGGGAGAGATGAACCATGAGAGACTATGGACTCCGGGAAACAAACAGCGTTTCGGAGGGGAGGGGGTTGGGTTAGCCCAGTGATGGGTATTAAGGAGGGCACATGTTGCAAGGAGCACTGGGTGTTATACGCAAACAATGAATCATGGAACACTACATCAAAAATTAATGAAGTACTGGGGTGTCTGGGTGGCACAGCGGTTAAGCGTCTGCCTTCGGCTCAGGGCATGATCCCGGCGTTATGGGATCGAGCCCCACATCAGGCTCCTCTGCTTATGAGCTTGCTTCTTCCTCTCCCACTCCCCCTGTTTGTGTTCCCTCTCTCGCTGGCTGTCTCTATCTCTGTCAAATAAATAAATTTTTAAAAAATCTTTAAAAAAAATTAACGAAGTACTGTATGGTGACTAACATAACATAATAAAATTTTTTAAATGGAAAAAAAGGGTGTACATTGAAGCCATTCATTTTAGTGATGAATTAGTAAATTACAAATCATCTATTTCACAAGTAAAAATACATATTCTAAATTTAAAGTGATGTTTTTTAGAGTTCTCTGAGGACTCTCAGTATTTGGAATTCAAGAAGGAGAGGAGAGAAATAGACCAGAAAAAATATTTAAATAACGGCTAAAAATTCCCCAAATTTGTTGAAAGACATAGTTTATTATGAATCATGAACCATGGAATGCTACACCAAAAACTAAGGATGTACTGTATGGTGACTAAAATAACATAATAAAATTTAAAAAAAAAAAGAAAGAAAGCACACCTACACACATTATAATCAAACTGCTAAAAACCAAAGATAAAAAGACAATCTTAAATGAGCCAAGGAAAAATGATGCCTTACATAAGGGGGAAACAGCAACATAAATTTTCATTGACCTCGTATCAGAAACAGCTGCAGGCAGAGGGCAGTGTAATGTTAACGGGCAGTTGGAACACATGGACACACCGAATCAGGTGTGCTATCATGTCCGGCAGACCCAGCTTCAGGGCGGGGCTGTGCGGATGTAGCCAGGGCTGCAAGGAGGGCCACTTGCGTATGAGCATTCTGTCTTATCCCATTCAATTTCCTTTCTGCCCTCTCAGACATGCAGGTCCCTGAATTCTGACTCTGACCCTAGAGCTTACTTTTGCTTATTATAGGGGTTGGCAAATGACAGCTCATGGGCTGACTGCCTGTGTCTGTAAATAAAGTTTTACTGGTACATAGTCATGTCCATTCATTGATGTATTGTCTAAATAACTGTTTTGGGGGGACAACTGCACAGGTTAGTCATTGTAAGAAACCACATGACTCACAAAGCTGAAGATATTTCCCATCTGGGTCTTTAAAGAAGGTTTACCGACCTCTGGTGCAGTCGGTGAAGGATCTCAGATATAAGCCTCATCCCCTTCCATTATGGGTGTCACATCCAGAACATTAGTCTTTGACCCAAATGTCCATGAAAATGTCAAATATGCAACTTCTATATTCAGAATTTTCACTGCTAGGAGGTAACCCAAATGGTCATTAATAAGCAGTTAAACATGATAGAGCCATAGTAGGGAATATTCTACAACTGCATAAAAGCTGAACATAAAAAATAAATTCCATGATTGTATACATAGTATGAATCAGTTTCTATAACATGCATGGAGATATATAAATATATATGTCCATGTATAGAAATAATAAGAAGGATAGATATAAAATTGTAAACAGTAGATGCCTGTGGAAAAATGTGTGTGTGTGTCTGTGAGATATGGGTCAGAAGTGGGATATAGGGGGAACTTTCAACGTATTGATGTCTGTGGTGCTCAAAAGAATTACAAGAAAATTATATATTTCTCGTGCAATGAAAAGTAGAACCACTAAAATCTTAATCTATTACAAAGAAAGAAAGAAATCCGTGTAAGTAGATCATTACTTCCATCTAGGGCTGGTGACATTCACACCTGACCTTTATGATTCTCAACCCCAGCATCTCTGGGTTTTGGGAATAGGAAAATACTGTAATATTTTCCAGGCTCAATTTTACTCAAATCTCTCTCCTCATGAAAACAACAATACTCCAAAAGCATAAACATTTTTGGCGGGGAGAGAAGTCACTTTCTTGTCTGAACACTTTCAAATGCTTTATAAGGCATATAGCACAAATTTCTCTCCTTTGGTTCTCCTCTTCCTAACAGAAATATTCCTTCCAAATTCCACTCCAAGGAGACTTTCCAAGTCCACCTCTTACCTACACCTTCCAGGCACTGTCTCAATATACCCCATTTGTGAGCATTGGTTTTTAAGTTTATCTACAACTGGGAACATGTCCTGACTCAGCTGCTTGCTAACTGTGTGACTGCAGACTAATTAGTTCATGTCCTTAAGTCTCAATTTCTTCATCCCTAAAATGGGTATAAAAAGATGTGTGAAATAATCTATATGGGTCATCTTATAGTATATTATCTCTTAGGAGTCTGGCAATATGCTATGTGCTTAGCACAGGATATCCAATGGGGAGGCAAAATAGACATAGTTCTTAGTCCTGTAGAACTAAGAATCTGGGGAAGAGATATCTGTGAGTTAGTTATTGCACAAATTAATGGACTGCAGCACAAATTAAGGCAAGTGCTACAAATAAAATGAACACCCTGAAAATTTCATTCCAAATATAATACTTGTGATATTGATTGAGATATATAGATTTTTCTTTCAATTTTTTTAAACTCTGACATATTTCAATGCATATGAGGAGAAAAATGTATGATTGCTTAGGATGATGGTAAGTAAAAAAAAAATAAAGAGTCAAGATAAAGATGAATGTAGGTGACACTGGACACCACATATAGCAAAAATCACGGTGGTGTCAGAGGAGTGTCTGAAGTTGGAGAATATTGACTTAACTCAAAGCATTTCCCATTCCCAGTGGTTAGTTCTCAGTGAGTGGTGGTTGTCATTAGTGGGAGCCCCCGGACCCACTCCAAGTCATGCTCTTTGGCTGCAGAACAACACGGAGGAGGTAAAAAATTACCCACCTGAGTGTGGATGACAGTCAAAGAATGAGAGATGGAGACAGAGAGAAATGCACATCAAGTCAACCATGACTTTTTCGGTGTGGGATTCCTAACATTTTGTTTAGCTCCATGCTTTTCAGAACTTTCCAAATATTCTGCATTTTTCCTGCATTCCTTTTGAAATTGGAAAACCATCCTACCTTTTCTCTGAATAGGAAGTCAACACTGTATTTATAATACAAACAATAGCTGCTTGAAGGCATTATTTGGCACATCTGCCCATGGACGGGGGTGGGCAGAGAAGAGAGGTGTGGGCACAGCTGCTCCCTTTTCTTCTCTTTTCTTGGAGAAACTCCTAAGACGGGTCTCTTCACCTGGCTCCCCCAGATTCTCCCCTCTCCTCACTACTTCTCAGTCCTTTTTTCCACCATCCTTCCCACCCTGTCCTGCAGCCATCACTGTATTCTCTAACCTCTATCTCCCTAGTCCTTCCTAAGTCTGCAACCCCCCACCCTATCCAAACCATTGCCCTTACTCTCATCATCCCCTTTTCTCTCCCATTCCAATCTCCCTAGTCCAGAAACCTCTACCAAGTCTAGAATCACCCTGCCCCTGGTGCCAAAGAGCACTGAGAACATTCCAATTCCATTCAAACACCCATCTCCTATTTCCTTCCCTGATCTCACATATCTGCCCAAACCTGACCATTCTTTCCATGCTTTCCCATATTCCCATTTCAGTAGCAGCCTCTCAGCCCCTCAGCTGGGTCTCTGAACCCTATCAGGTATCCAACCACCTCAAGCCTTCTTGTTTTCAATAAATACTCTGTTCTATATTAAAGTTGCTCTAATTTCCCCCCAATTTTTCACTCCTTCTCATTCTTCCAGGGCCCTTCTTTTACAAATACACACTCCAGTTTCTCCTTGTGCTCCCCTCCACTCACCCTTCTTGTATTTAATGGTTCCAGCCACCTGAGAACCATAGGACTTCTGTCCATCCAGGTTGCCAAGATCAATAACCCCCAGAGTACCCTGTGTGCTCCCAATCCCACAGCTCTCCTCATTTCTCCTCAAGCTCCCAGACCTCCCCATTTTATCACTCCCTCCCCTCCTATTCCTCCAGTTGCTATACCACCTCAGACCTAATCAGCCCACCATCCTGAATCCCCACAAGCCCTCTGAGTGGCTCCACTCCTGCACCCTCCTGCATCCTCCACCCTCCATTCCTGCATGGATCCTCTACCTCTCTGTCTCTCCTAGTCTCTCCCATCCATCCTCTTTCCCCTCTCTATGATGGCATTTACCCCTGATGCAGTATGGCTCCAAATCCCCGTTGCTTCCACTTTCTCCCCAGCCCCTTCCAAAAGCTTATTGTAACATACTTCTGGTGTCCGGATTCTATCTTCTCTACAAAGGTGCTAAATCCTGAATGAGTTCCTGTGTACTCATCCATACAATGGCTGTCAGATCCAGGAAAGGGGGCAACTGGTGATGGAAGCTCCTCACCACTGCCCCTCAAAGCAGAGACCTAAAGGGATAGATCTCTTCAACCTCCTATCTTAGCCCCTCTCTACCACCTGCTCTTTGATGGGTGTAGTATTGTACTGGAGCTCTGGTGTGAGAAGTGGAATCCCACTTCAGAGCCTTGCCTCATGGTGGTTTCTAACTTGATTGCAGAATTCTGGAGAAAGGAGCTAGAAAACACCCATGTCCAATTGCCCTGATTAACCCTTGTCTTTCATTTTCCTACTAGAACTTAATATTTATTTTCTCACTTAACATTCAAAACTGTCTATGGATAGGGAAAATTAATAAGTATTAAATTGCAAATTGATAATATCAAATAGTAGGTAATCTTTATAATGAAAAATGAAAAATAAATATGATTATTTCAGATCCAGTAAGTGACCTGTGCTAGTTAAAGTCCTTGTCTAAGCATTGTAAAAATTTAAAAGCTATAATTTACACAAGTTACCTTATTTATACCTTAAAATGAATATTTGAAGTAGAATGGTACCACTTTAAATATGAGCAAATGGAAGCTCAGAAAGTTTAAGTTATATACTGTGAGTGACGTCTGAGTTCTTTAATTCCAATATCTAATCCTATCATCACTCTGCTATTCTCCTTCCCATTTGCAAATCTAATATATGTTGATCATTTATAACACACCAGTAACTATGCTGTGCTCTTTACATTTCTTAACTCTTAAAATTTCTCTTTGATTTACAGGTGAAAAACAGGTTCCGTGTGGTGTGAGATTGCCCATTTCATGTTAAAAAATCTTGACTTAAATCCCGGTCAGAAATGAAACTTTGTGCTTTTAACCACTATTCTACATCATTTATATATTTGTTTGTGAATAAAAATTTACCAAATGCAAAAAAAAAAAAAACACCTGACTCATAACAAAATAAATATAGTCATTCCTATTGTAGATAAGGAGACTAAATTTGGTAGACTTTAAAATTGAAGATATGGGGACAAATTCTAAGATTTGCCTCCCAAACCATAATCTAGGAATGCAGCCATCAGTTGACACTAGTGCTCCTTCCCACCTGCCCTCCCCAACCAAGGTTTGTTCCACATCTGCCATGTCCCCACAGGCACAGGGTCCCCTAGACCACAGTAGCTACTATACTGTATGTTCCCTTACTTCTGGATTCCCACCTTACAGATTGTCGTGGACTAAATGTTTGTGCACCGCTAACCAATACATATGTTGAATCCCTAACCCCCTCCCCACGTGATGGTATTTGGTGATGGGGTCTGTGGTAGATAATTAGAATTAGATGAGAGTGGAGCCCTCATGATGAGATTAGTGCCCTTGTAAGAAGAGACACGTGAGAGTTTGCCTTTTTTTCACTTTATACTTGAGAGGCGAGAGAAGGCCATGGGAGCACGCAGTGAGAAGGTGGTCAGGAAGAATGCTCTCACCAAAAACTGAACTCTGTCAAACCTAGATCATGGACTTCCCAGCCTCCAAAATTGGGAGAAACTTAATTATCTCTTGTTTCAGCCCCCCAGTCTATGGTATTTTGTTATGGGAGTCTAAGCTAATACACAGGTCCTTGGGATTCCCAGACATGGGGATTGTGTCTGCCTTGTTCATTTTCATTTCTTTCAATTTAGCACCATGCCATAAAGAGTAAGCACTCATCAAATATTTGAAAACTGCTGAATAAATTGATATAGGATGAAGAGCTCCCTGGAACATCCTAGGGGCAAATTACACCTGATGGGCCAAATCTGGCTCACCACCTGGTTTTGTACAGCCCACAAGGTAAGAATTGTCTTTACATTTTTAAACAGGTGAAAAAAATCAAAAGAAGAATGATATTTCATTTCATGTGAACATCACATGAAATTCAAATTCAGTATCCAAAAACAAAGTTTTATTAAAACACAGTAATGATCATTCATTTGTGAGTGTCTATAGCCCAGTTTTCATGCTACAATGGCAGAGTTGAATTGTTGCGATAGATTCTAGCCGTGATGGTTAATTTCATGTGTGTCAATTTGACTGGGCCACAGGATGCCAGATAGCTGGTTAAACAGGAATTCTGGGTGCATCTGTAAGGGTGTTTCCAAGAGAGATTAGCATGTGAGTTGGACTGGGTTAAAGAGAAGGCCCTTTCCAAGGTGGATGGGCATCATCCAGTCCCTTGAGGACCTGATAAAATAAAAATTGGAGGAAGATTGAATTAACCCAGCCTGATGGTTTGACTGGGACATCCATCTTCTTACCCTCAACACACACAGCTCTTAGGCCTTCAGACCCGGAATGGGTTCTGCACGATCAGCTCTTTGGTTCTCAGGCCTTCAAACTACACAACTGTCTTTCCTGGGTATCCACCCTTCAGACAGCAGACTGTGGGACTTAGCTCCATAATCATGTGAGCCAACACCTCATTATAAATTGCTTCATAAAACCGTGTGTGGGTGTGTGTATGTGTGTGTGTCCTTTTGGTTCTAATTCTCTGGACAACCATGACTAATACACTGGCCCACAAAGCCTAAAACATACTTATCATGATCTGAGTTTTCAAATTATCTGTATCATCATGTGAGGATGAAACAAGATGGTATCTGTGAAATGGATTATACTTCAATTGTTCAGCTATAGAGATGTAATTTATAGGAATTTTTCAACCTCTGAGTCAACTCTAGCTGCAAAAATCACTTTATTTCCCCCTTAAATCTCCGGGAAGACAAAACCTGTGTCTCTCTTGATCTCTGCCTTAGAACTAGTGAGAAATCAATATCTTTGAATGAATGAATAATTAAACCTACAGAAAACAGAACAAAGAAATTACAAAATCCAGACTGGTGTGAACATTTCCATTCTTGTGGATGTTGCTGGTAGGAAAATCCATTGAGTTGGGTTTTCCTGCTCACAGAGGTTCAGCATCTGGAAGAGACTTTGTAGGAAGGAGAGGCTTCAGAAAAAGATGTAACCCACAATGACCAAGAAATTGGGCCACATCTGGCCCTTTATATGTTGAAGGTTTTTTTTTATGATTTTTTATTATATTATGTTAGTCACCATACAGTACATCCCCGGTTTCCGATGTAAGGCTCGATGATTCATTAGTTGCGTATAACACCCAGTGCACCATGCAATCCGTGCCCTCCTTCTACCCATCATCGGTCTATCCCATTCCCCCACCCCGTCCCCTCTGTAGCCCTCAGATTGTTTCTCATAGTCCATTGTCTCTCATGTTTCATTCCCGCTTCTGATTACCCCCCCTTTCTTTATCCCTTTCTTCCCCTAACAATCATCCTAGTTCTTATGTTCCATAGATGAGAGAAATCATATGATAGTTGTCTTTCTCTGCTTGACTTATTTCACTTAGCATTATCTCCTCCAGTGCTGTCCATGTTGTAGCAAATGTTGAGAACTCGTTCTTTCTGATAGCTGAGTAATATTCCATTGTATATATGGACCACAACTTCTTAATACAGTCATCTGTTGCAGGGCATCTCGGCTCCTTCCACGATTTAGCTATTGTGGACATTGCTGCTATGAACATTGGGGTGCATATGGCCCTTCTCTTCACTACGTCTGTATCTTTGGGGTAAACACCCAGTAGTGCAATGGCTGGATCATAGGGTAGCTCAATTTTTAACTTTTTAAGGGACCTCCACACGGTTTTCCAGAGTGGCTGTACCAACTTGCATTCCCACCAACAATGTAGGAGGGATCCCCTTTCTCCACATCCTCTCCAACAATTGTTGTTTCTTGCCTTGTCTATTTTTGCCATTCTCACTGGCGTAAGGTGGTATCTCAGTGTGGTTTTGATTTGAATTTCCTTGATGGCTAATGATTTTGAACATTTTTTCATGTGTCTGTTAGCCATTTGTATGTCTTCATTGGAAAAGTGTCTGTTCATATCTTCTGCCCATTTTTTGATTTGTTTATTTGTTTCTCGTGTATTGAGTTTGAGAAGTTCTTTGTAGATCTTGGATACCAGTCCTTTATCTGTAGTGTCATTTGCAAATATCTTCTCCCATTCCGTGGGCTGCCTCTTAGTTTTTCTGACTGTTTCCTTGGCTGAGCAGAAACTTTTAATCTTGATGAAGTCCCATAAATTCATTTTATCTTTTATTTCTCTTGCCTTTGGGGATGTGTCATGAAAAAGGTTGCTTTGGCCGATGTCGTAGAGGTTGTTGCCTATGTTCTCCTCTAGAATTTTGATGGATTCCTGTCTCACATCGAGGTCTTTCATCCATTTGGAGTTTATTTTTGTGTATGGTGTGAGATAGTGGTCAAGTTTCATTCTCTTGCATGTAGCTGTCCAATTTTCCCAGCACCATTTATTGAAGAGACTGTCTTTTTCCCACCGGATGTTTTTTCCTGCTTTATCAAATATTAGTTGCCCAAAGAGCCGAGGATCCATTTCTGGGCTCTCTATTCTAGCCCATTGGTCTATGTGTCTGTTTTTGTGCCAGTACCATGCTGTCTTTGTGATCACAGCTTTGTAGTACAGCTCGAAATCTGGCATTGTGATGCCCCCAGCTTTGTTTTTCCTTTTCAACAGTTCCTTGGAGATTCGGGGCCTTTTCTGTTTCCATACAAATTTAAGGACTGCTTATTCCAGTTCTTTGAAAAATGTCCTTGGTATTTTGATCGGGATAGCATTGAAAGTGTAGATTGCTCTGGGTAGCATGGACATTTTAACTATGTTAATTCTTCCGATCCATGAGCATGGAATATCTTTCCATCTTTTTATGTCTTCCTCAATGTCTTTCAAGAGTGATTTATAGTTTCTAGAATATAGGTCCTTTACGTCTCTGGTTAAGTTAATTCGAAGGTAACGTATGGTTTTTGGTGCTATTGTAAATGGGATGGATTCCCTAATTTCTCTTTCTTCGGTCTCGTTATTCGTGTATAGAAATGCAACTGATTTCTGAGCATTTATTTTGTATCCTGCCACGTTACTGAATTGCTCTATAACTTCTAATAGTTTGGGAGTGGCTTCTTTTGGGTTTTCCATATAGAGTATCATGTCATCTGCGAAGAGAGACATTTTGACTTCTTCTTTGCCAATTTGAATACCTTTGATCCCTTTTTGTCGTCTGATTGCTGTTGCAAGGACTTCTAGTACTATGTTGAATAATAGTGGCGAGAGTGGGCATCCTTGTCGTGTTCCTGATCTTAAGGGAAAGGCTTCCAGCTTTTCCCCATTGAGAATAATATTTGCAGTAGGCTTTTCATAGATGGCTTTTATGAGATTGAGAAATGTACCTTCTATTCCTACACTCTGAAGGGTTTTAATCAGGAAAGGATGCTGTATTTTGTCAAATGCTTTTTCGGCATCGATTGAGAGGATCATATGGTTCTTGAGTCTTTTCTTGTTGATATGATGTATCACGCTGATTGATTTGCGAATATTGAACCACGCTTGCATCCCAGGTATGAATCCCACTTGATCGTGATGGATAATCCTTTTAATGTACTGTTGGATTCTATTAGCAAGTATGTTGTTGAGGATTTTGGTGTCCATATTCATTAGGGAAATCGGTCTGTAATTCTCCTTTTTGAGGGGGTCTTTGCCTGGTTTGGGGATCAAGGTAATATTGGCCTCATAGAATGAGTTTGGTAGCTTTCCTTCTGTTTCTATTTTTTGAAATAGCTTTAGGAGAATAGGTATTATTTCTTCTTTGAATGTTTGGTAGAATTCCCCAGGAAAACCGTCCGGGCCTGGAGTTTTGTTATTTGGAAGGTTGTTTATCACTGACTCAATTTCTTCATAATTAATTGGCCTGTTTAAGGAATCAATTTCTTCCGGTTTCAATCTTGGTAGTTTATAGGTTTCCAGGAAGGATTCCATCTCTTCCAGATTGCTTAGTTTATTGGCATATAGCTGTTGATAAAAATTTCTAATAATCCTTCCAATTTCAATGGTGCTCGTCGTGACCTCTCCTTGTTCATTCATAATTTTAATAATCTGGGTCCTTTCTCTTTTCTTTTGGATAAGTCTTGCCAGTGGTCTGTCAATTTTATTGATTCTCTCAAAGAACCAGCTTCTAGTCCTGTTGATCTGCTCTACTGTACTTCTGGTTTCTGCTTGATTGATTTCAGCTCTAATTTTGGTCAACTGCTTCCTCGTGCGTGGATTAGGCCTGTCCCTCTGTTGCTGTTCCAGCTTCTTGAGGTGAGAATATAAAAACTGCATTTTAGATTTTTCTGTTCTTTTGAGTGAGGCTTGGATGGCTATGTATTTCCCCCTTAGGACTGCCTTTGCAGTATCCCATAGGTTTTGGACTGTTGTATTTTCATTCTCATTGGTCTCCATAAATTGTTTAATTTGATTTTTGATTTCCTGGTTTATCGAGTCATTCCTGAGCAGGATGGTTCTTAGTCTCCAAGTGTTTGAGTTTCTTCCAAATTTTTCCTTGTGGTTGAGTTCCATTTTCAGAGCATTGTGGTCTGAGAATATGCAGGGGATAATTTCAATCTTTTGGTATCGGCTGAGACCTGTTTTGTGTCCCAGAACATGGTCTATTCTTGAGAATGTTCCATGGGCATTAGAATAGAATGAGTATTCTTTGGTTCTGGGGTGTAGTGTTCTATATATATCTAAGAGGTCCAACTCGTCGAGTATGGCATTCAAAGCCTTTGATTCTTTGCTTAGTTTTTGCCAGGGTGTTCTGTCTATTTCTGAGAGTGGAGTGTTGAGGTCCCCTACTATTAATGTATTTTTATCTATATGTCTCTTTATTCTGGTTAAGAGTTGGCTTGTGTATCTTGCTGCTCCCCTGTTGGGGGCATATATATTTATAATTGTCATATCCACTTGTTGAATACTTCCCTTAAGAATAATATAGTGCCCTTCTATGTCTCTAACTATAGTCTGTAGTTTAAAATCCAATTTATCTGATATGAGAATTGCTACCCCAGCTTTCTTTTGAGGTCCATTTGCGTGAAAGATGGTACTCCATCCCCTTACTCTCAGTCTGAATGCATCTTTGGGTTCGAAATGAGTCTCTTGTAGACAGCAAATGGATGGGTCATTTCTTTTTATCCAATCTGCAACCCTGTGGCGTTTTATCGGATGGTTCAAACCATTTACATTAAGACTGATTACTGAGAGATATGATTTTAATGTTGCCATGTTGCCAGTAAAGTCTTTGTTTGTATTGGCTGTGACTTTCTGTTCTGTATCACTCTTGGGGTCTTTTTACTTTTATAGAACCCCCCGTAATATCTCCTGTAGGGCTGGTTTCGTGGTTACAATATTGGTTAGTGACTGTCGATTCTGAAATGTCTTTATTTCTCCATCAATTCTGAATGACAGCCTTGCTGGATAAAGGATCCTTGGCTGCATGTTTTTCTCTGAAAGAGCTTTAAATATGCTCCCCCAACCCTTTCTCTCATTCCAGGTCTGTGTAGACAGGTCTGACGTAATTCTGATGCTTTTGCCTTGGTACACGAGAAATTTCTTTGCCCTGGCCGCTTTCAATACTGTATCCTTGGATCTAATATTGGCGAAATGCACTATGACGTGACGTGGTGTAGGTTTGTTGTGGTTGAGCTTGGGAGGGGTCCTCTCTGCCTCTTGGACACGAATGTTTGTTTCCCTTGCTAGATTAGGGAAGTTTTCAGCTACAATTTGTTCAAATATCTCTTCTAGACCTCTGTTTTTCTCCACCCCCTCGGGGATGCCGATGATTCTAACATTGGATCGTTTCGTTGAGTCAGTAATCTCCCATAACCTACATTCATGGGCGTGGATTTTTTTAAGACCATCTTCTATTTTCATTTTTTCCTCTATTAACCCATCCTCCAATTCACTAACCCGTTCCTCTGCTTCCGCGTCCCTGGCCATCAGAGCCTCTAGTGTTGCCTGCATTTGGCTCATAGAATTTTTAATTTCTGTCAGATTCGCTCTCATTTCTGTCCTTAGGGATTCTATATTCTCAGTAACCTTTTCGTTAATAGTTTTTTCAATTCTACTCATCATTTTGACCATTGTTACTCTGAATTCCATTTCTGATAATTTGGTTACATCAATATCCATTATTTCTGTGGCAGAGGCCACAGACTCACTGTTTTTTCATTGCTGGGGGGGGGCTTCTCCTTCTTGTCATTCTGATGAAGAGAGGTTGCGGGGTTTCCAGAGCCCAAATTATTGACTGGGTCCCAGGCCGTGCCCCTTGTTTTATAGGGATCTTAGGGATGTGGGCTTCTTTTTTAAAGATTTTATTTATTTATTTATTTATGTGGCAGCCAACCAGCGAGAGAGGGAACAGAAGCAGGGGAGTGGGAGAGGAAGAAGCAGGCTCCCAGCGGAGGAGCCCGATGAGGGACTCCTTTCCGGAATGCCGGGATCACGCCCTAAGCCGAAGACAGGCGCTCAATGACTGCGCCACCCAGGCGCCCGGGTTGTGGTCTTCTTGATTTTTCAGCCTGCCTTCTGGGGGAGGGGCCTGCCGTGCCGATACTCAGGCAGCCCTGTTTGGGTAGAGTCTCGGCGTCCCCTGCGAGGGGGGATGGGGATGGGCACTCCCTGAGCCAGTATTTCCAGGCTTTTGTTCTCTGGCGGCTTTCCCTGGCGGTTTGCTGTGCCTCTTCTGAGAGAGCAGCAGTGGCCAAATTTCAGCCTCTGTCACGGAACAGAAGGATTGCAGCCCGTTCTCTACTAATGTTCTGGCCACTTTAACTCTGTTTCTGTTGGTGCTGCTCAACCCTGCAGCGTCCCGGGATGTGCGCCCCACACCCGGCGTCCCAGCCCTCACTTCCAGGCCCGGCGCGTCTCTGTCCTTTGTGTTTCTAATGCCGCCAGCCGCCAGCCGCCCCACGCGCGCTCCCGGATCTCCCGGTCTCAGTCTGGATCCAGTGAGCGCACCGGGATTCTGGTGTTCCGCGAGATGCCTGGTGGCGCGCGCACCCGGCTCAAGATCTCAGTCTGCTGTTTTGCGGGTGCTGTCCGCGAGCCCTGCCCACTCTCCCGTGCAAGTGGCTACCGCTTCCCGGCACCCGAACGCGGTGGCTCCCTCCCCCTTCCATTTATCTTCCGATATCTGTGCACAGTTTCATGGCTCCCTGCTTCGTACCTCAATACTCAGCGCTGGAGATGTTCATTTGTAGAGATCCAGATGCGTCTTCCTGCATCTCAGGCTGGTTTCTGTGGTTGTTTAGGCTGGTCTGGTACCTATCCAGCTCGACTCGGAGGACCGGCTGAAAACGGTGTCTCCTACTCCTCCGCCATCTTAACTCCCTCGAATTTATGTTGAAGTTTTCTGAGCACAATGAAGGACACAGAAAAATTCCGGATTCTGCAGATCTTGAGTGTCAAACGTGACTGACTTCTTTCACATTGTTGACATGGTGAATTTCTTGAAACGCACACAACAAAGTCTTGTTTACCCTCTCAATGGCTCAGAGAATAACAGTTCCAATTTTCCATGGTATAAAAGGACATAGTTAAAATGTCTATGCTACTCAGAGCAATCTACACTTTCAATGCCATCCTGATCAAAATACCAATGACATTTTTCAAAGAACTGGAACAAACAGTCCTTCAATTTGTATGGAACTGGAAAAGGCCACGGATCGCCAAAGAATTGTTGAAAAGGAAAAACAAAGCTGGGGGCATCACAATGCCAGATTTCAAGCTGTACTACAAAGCTGTGATCACAAAGACAGCATGGTACTGGCACAAAAACAGACACATAGACCAACGGAACAGAATAGAGAACCCAGAAATGGACCCTCGGCTCTTTGGGCAACTAATCTTTGACAAAACAGGAAAAAACATCCAGTGGAAAAAAGATAGTCTCTTCAATAAATGGTGCTGGGGAAATTGGACAGTTACATGCGAAAGAATGAAATTTGACCACTCACACCATACACAAAGATAAACTCCAAATGGATGAAAGACCTCGATGTGAGACAGGAGTCCATCAAAATCCTAGAGGAGAACATAGGCTGCAACCTCTTTGATACCGGCCACAGCAACCTTTTTCGTGACACATCTCCAAAGGCAAGAGAAACAAAAGATAAAATGAACTTGTGGGACTTCATCAAGATAAAAAGCTTCTGCACAGCCAAGGAAACAGTCAAAAAAACTAAGAGGCAGCCCACGGAATGGGAGAAGATATTTGCAAATGACACTACAGATAAAAGACTGGTACCCAAGATCTACAAAGAACTTCTCAAACTCTATACACGGGAGTCAAATAATCAAACCAAAAAATGGGCAGAAGAAGTAATGAATCATGGAACTTTACATCAAAAACTAGGGATGTACTGTATGGTGACTAACATAATATAATAAAAAATATTATTTAAAAAATGGGGAGAAGATATGAACAGACACTTTTCCAATGAAGACATACAAATGGCTAACAGACACCTGAAAAAATGTTCAAAATCTTTAGCCATCAGGAAAATTCAAATCAAAACCACACTGAGATACCACCTTACACCAGTTAGAATGGCAAAAATTGACAAGGCAAGAAACAACAAATGTTGGAGAGGATGTGGAGAAAGGGGAACCCTCTTACACTGTTGGTGGGAATGCAAGTTGGTACAGCCACTCTGGAATACAGTGTGGAGGTCCCTTAAAAAGTTAAAAATTGAGCTACCCTATGATCCAGCAATTGCACTACTGGGTATTTACCCCAAAGATACAGACATAGTGAAGAGAAGGGCCATATGCACCCCAATGTGCATAGCAGCATTGTCCACAATAGCTAAATCGTGGAAGGAACCAAGATGCCCTTCAACAGATGACTGGATTAAGAAGTTGTGGTCCATATATACAATGGAATATTACTCAGCCATCAAAAAGAACGATTACAGAACATTTGCAGCAACATGGACGGGACTGGGGGAGATGATGCTAAGTGAAATAAGTCAAGCAGAGGAAGACAATTATCATATGGTTTCACTCATTTATAGAACATAAGAAGTAGGAAGATCGGTAGGAGAAGAACGGGAAGAAGGAAGGGGGGGTAAACAGAAAGGGGGATGAACCATGAGAGACTATGGACTCTGAGAAACAAACTGAGGGCTTCAGAGGGGAGGAGGGTAGGGAAATGGGATAGGCCGGTGATGGGTATTAAGGAGGGCACGTATTGCATGGTGCACTGGGTGTTATACGCAAGTAATGAATCATGGAACATTACATCAAAAACTTGAGATGTACTGTATAGTGACTAATATGATATAATAAAAAATTATTATTAAATATATATATATATATTTGTAGTAATTCTTCAAATTGGGATTATGGGAAGAGAATATGGAGTTGAAGGCCCTTCCTACATCTCAGTCTTTCCAAGATTCGATTTTTTAATCTTCAAAGTAGAAGGAGTCATAACACCTATATCTCAGGAGTGCCTGGGTGGCGCAGTCAGTCAAGTGTCTGCCTTCAGCTTGGGTAGTGATTCCAAGGTCCTGGGATCGAGCCCTGCATGGGGCTTTCTGCTTGGCGGGGAGCCTCCTTCTCCCTCTCCCTCTGCCTCTCCCCACCCCACTCATGCTCTCCCTCTCTCCCTCACTCTCCCTCAGATAAATAAATAAAATCTTAACCAAAAAAAAGCAAAGCAAGTGTGAGCCACCCTGGGGCATCATCTGCTACACACTATAGTTGTTCAGCATGATAAGCATATGGTACTCAAGCGATCGCTTAGTGAAGTGCTCCGAGAGCAATGCCTGATCTTACCATGCTGGGTTGGGAGGTATCAGACGTGACCTTGCTGGACAGTGTGTATTTCTCAGACTTGGCTCTTGTTTTCCTGATCACTTTGAACCATTTCCCATATTGCTCCCGCACCTGCAGAGGAAATGTATGTTCTGGATCAGCTCACTGAGGGTAGTGAGGACAGGAAGGGTCCTGGGTGGGAGCTGGGCAGGGGTACCTGCTGGCTGAGGAGGCAGTACACCAGGAAGAGGAAGACTCCCTGCAGGCTGTTGACGATGGTGAAGAGGTAAGCCATGACGAGGGCAGCTGGGCCCACCTGCAGGACGCCCAGGCACCACGTGCAGCCCAGGATGAAGAGCTGAGCTGTGGCTTTAAATGTCAGCATCCTGGGTGGGAGGAGAAAGGAGGCTCATGACGCACCCGGGGCAACACAATGACAACCATTCTCCTCTCTACCCTATGGATTCTCCTTCCTTCCCCTGTTGGTGATGAGTTCTCAGACTGAATTGTGATCAGCTTTGATCTTTACTGCCTATGATCCCCTAGAGAAAAAATGTCACTAGAGACCAGGGTAAAGTTTTGGTTCATATCAAGGAGGATAGGGATACTTCATAATGTAAGTTTCAAAAACGTATGACGCTCCATGGAGACCCTGAATTTCATTCATCCAACATTAAAGAGGAGGAATTTTGCATCAGTCTCTGAGGTGGGACCTGGGCATTAAAAATAACAAAGCAAGATTTCTATTTTCATTTGGAAAGGATAATAGGGACATGGAAGAAATAGCAAACATTTGCACAAATTTGCTGGAGCACAGGACTGCCCAAGCCTCCCAGAAGATTTGACATTGACTACAATTTTCTCCACAGAAAGGAATGGAAGAGGGGTCAGAAGGAGCCTGAACTGAGGGTGGTGTGTGGAAGTGTAGGCTGGGTTGTGAAAACAATCACAGGTTTTTCTAACTGCTTCATGGGAACATAAATGTTCTCTGCACATTTGTCATAGGATTGATGGCAAGAGTCCAAAGAATGTTTATTAACCAATGCCATTTCTTCCTGTTGCTGAGGGAGTTACAAACTGGGGTTAGAAATAGAACAGAGGCACTTGGGTGGCTCAGTCACTTAACATCTGAATCTTGATTTCAGCTCAGTGTCATGGGACTGCTTAAGATTCTCTCCTTCCCTCTCCTTCTGCCCTCCCCTTCCCCACCCTCTCTCTCTCTCTCTCTCTCTCTCTCTCTCTCTGAGGAAAAAAAATAGAACATTTTGGCCAGGGTGTCAGCAGCACACCACTGAATCTGAGCCAGCTGCCATAGAAGGATAGCTGCACCTCTCTACTCTAGGCCCCCTCAGCAGACCCCAAAAAGAAGCATCAGGGTCACATGGCTTTGTCCTTAGAACCACACATGTCTGTAGGGTTGTCACTCTCTTCTCCATCTTACCTTGTGTTCTGGAGGGTGGATACATCACTATTGAGGGATGACAGTTTGCTTTTCAAAATCCAGAGGGTCATCAGAACAAAAGCTAAATTGACCTTCAAGAAACCACAGAAGGTTTATTGAATAAAATTTCAATCTGTGATCTGTATCCTGACCTGTCCAACATCAATTCCACATTTAAGTTGTTTCCATATTGAGCAACAGTGTTAGAGTTTGTAGTTTTAGGAGCAATCTTAGAAAACCAAACAATGCCCTGACAATCCAGGGACACGCCTGCCCCTGTCACCCCCTTTAAAATTCTGCTCTTCTAATGACCCCCAGCTAAGCATCAAGGATGCTGTGATGTCATTACTCACAGAGAAGATGACACAGACTGGTCCAAGGAAGCTCCATAGAAATCCCTCATCTGGGTGGAGCCAGCAGCTGAGCAAGAGAGAGAATAAAAAATGCATTGGTCCTTAGGAATACAGAACTATTATATAAATTCATTCATTCGTTCTTCAACAATTTTAAGTGACTCTTTTTTTTATTATGTTCAGTTAGCTAGCATATAGTATATCATAAGTTTTTGATGTAGTGTTCAACGATTCATTAGTTGCATATAACACCCAGTGCTCATCCCAACACATGCACTCCTTAATACCCATCACCTGGTTACCCTACCCCCCACCCCCCCTTCTTTCTGTAACCCTATTTGTTTTCCAGAGTCCAGAGTCTCTCATGATTTGTCTCCCTCTCTGATTTCTTCCCATTCCATTTTCCCTCCCTTTCCCTGTGGTCCTCTGCTCTATCCCTTATGTTCCACATATGAGTGAAACTGTATGATAATCGTCTTTCTCTACCTGACTTATTTCACTTAGCATAATCCCCCCCAATTCCATCCATGTCAATGCAAATCTTTTGTGACAGGCTCTGTGGTTGCCTCTGAAGATACAGTGGTAAAGAAAGTAAACATAGTCTTAAAACCCACAAATCTCACGTGGAGTATGAGACACACGATTAGACATACTATAACAATAAAACAAAAATGTGACGCTATGAGATGTATCATTGAATGTCAATGCTTAGTTTGGAGTCTCAGGGATTAGGATGGGTAAGGAAGATTCTCTAAGGAAACTATATTTTTAGCTGAGATATTAACAGTGAAGGTTGTTACGAGATAAACAGTGTGGAAGCAAAGAAGCCCACAAACATGTTAACAGATTTGAGAGTCCTGTGAACCTAACATGGTTTCAAGGGCCTTTCTTGCACAGTTCAATTGAATTTTTTTCCATTGGCTGCCAAAGCCATCAACTTAGTTTTATGGGGGAGGGGGGACTTAGCCTTTTATTTGTATTTTATTTTATTTTTATTTATTATGTTCAGTTTTTCATGGCTTTATTGAGATTTATTTTATAGACCATAAAATTCACCCATTTAAACTATACAGTTCAGTGATCTTTAGAATATTCACAAAGTTGTGCAACCAGCACCAACATCTAACTTTTGGACATTTTCAACTCCTCTAAGAGAAATTTCATTTACATTAGCAGTCATGTACTCCCACCTCCACACACTCCAGTCCCCACCCACCCCCCAGGGCACCATTACTCTGCTTTCTCACTTGATGGATTTGTCTATTCTGAATATTTTACATAAGTGGTATCATGAGATATGTGGTCTTTCATGACTGGATTCTTTCATTTAGCATCATGCTTTCAAAGTTCATCCACACTGTAGCACATTTTTATGGATGAGCAATATTCCTTAGTCTTATTTTTTATTATGTTCAATTAGCCGTGGCAAAATAATATTCTGCTGGATGCATATGTTACATTTTGTTTATCCATTCACCAATTGATGGGCATTCCAGTTGCTTCCAATATTGAATACTGCTGCTATGAGGATTCATATACAAGTTTCTGTCTGAACATATGTTTCCTTTTGTTTGGGGTATATACCTAGCATATGGTAGCTGTATATTGAACTTTGTGAAAAACCGTTAAACCACGTTCCCAAATGGTTGCACCGTTTTACATTCCAACCAGCAATGTATGAGTGCTCCAAATTTCCCATATTCTTCCAAGCAGTTTTTACTGCCAGTCTTTTTTAATCATCTCCACTAATGGGTATGCAGTAATATCTCACTGGTGGTTTTTGACTTGCATTTTCCTAATGACTAAGGTTGCTGAGCATCTTTTCATGTGCTAATTGGTCATTCACATATCTTCTTTGGGGAAATGTCTATTAAAATATTTTGTCCATTTTTTCAGCTTTTTATTTTCTTTAATTAATCTCTACACCCCACATGGGGCTCAAACTCATGACCCTGAAATAAAGAGTCACATGCTCTTCCAACTGATTAATTAAATTGAGTTATTTGTCTTTTGTTGTTAAGTTATTCGATTTAATTTTCACAACAGCACAAATCAGAGGTTCTCTTATGATCACACATTGGTAACTAATGCATAGAGAGCTTAGGTCTATGACTGAAGGTTTTACTGATACACAGTGACAGAATTCACTTTTGATTCTACATTAGGATAAAGGAGAGAATGAGCAGGGCATTTCAGAACAATAGAGAGTGTGGAAGACCATTTCAGGACAACTGAAATATAGACTAAGAAGAACGTAAGCAAGAGAGAACTGAAGTGTCCAAGAAAGACACCCGGGAAGAGCTCGGTTGATGTAGGTGAGCATAAGCTGTAGCAGCATGTTGTGGTTAGGCGTGCACGTCCTGGGAACTGACCTCCTGAATGGAGGAGTAAGGACCTTGGTGAACTTGCTCTCCTTCTAAAACAATAAAAATACATACAGGACAATGAAAACTAACCATTTCAAAACTCTGGCTGTTACCCAAAACCGCAGAACAAATTGAAAATAGTCTATCCAAGAGAAATTACTACACCTCACTAAGACTAGAGAGAAAGGAGGCTGGGATGGTTAACATGGAGCTTGGTGGTGTCGCAGCCAAAAGTTGAGAGCACTGAAGACAATGGAGAGATCTGACTATTTTTGGAGCTCCACTAAAAGCATCATCATCACCCCCAGAACACAGCCAATATTTTTTTTGTAACCCTGTAGTTCCCTAACTCTTTATTCTCTAAATTTGGTGACTATTTCATTTGACTGAGAACTCATGGGGGAGAGGGGAGCCTATGCTAGGGCATTACCAATACAATAGCCAACTACTGCCTATGATTTCAAGTGGGATCAACAAGAACTTGTCCAGCAATTTAAAAGGAAATACTGGAGAACCAAAAGACCATAACAAATTTTGAAAACCTCTGAAACATTCCTCTAAGTCTAAGGATGCACACGGATAATGCCTCACTCAAAAAAGGCATGGGATGCACCCCAGTGTTTATAGCAGCAATGTCCACAACAGCAAAAAAAATATAGGAAGAGCCCAATGTCCATAGACAAATGAATGGATAAAAAGATAGGCAAAGCATTAAGAAAATCTTCTGAACAAGCATTGGGTGGCCATTAAATTATACTGACCCAGATGTGACCAACACCCTACAAGGATCACATACTGCAAGGAATGAACAATTTACAGAATTAGTCCAGGAAAGTCACTAAACAAACAAACAAACAAAACACCACAAACCAGAAACTGCAACATATCTTCGATGGTGGAGGAACATTATAACAGAAGTGTTACAATATATTATTTAAAATATTGAGTTTTAACCAAAAATTTATGATATATCCAAAAAAACAGGAAAATGTGCAACATACAAAGGAAAAAAAATCAGTCAAAAGAAAACATCTCTAAGGAACCACAGATTTCAAACTTTGTAGATAAAGTCTTTTAATCAGATATTATAAATACATTAAAAATACTAAAGCATGTCTAAAAATTAAAGAAAAAACAACTACAGTGTTGTTGAATATGGATATGGATAAAGCAATCGATATTATGTATGGAACCAGATAGAAATTCTAGAGTTAAAAAATTCAATAACTGAAGTGAAAAATTCACCAGAAGGGCTCAACAACAGATTGGAGCTGGTAAAAGAAAAAAAGTAATAAATTTGAATACAGGTCAATGGAAGTTATTCACTGAGGAACAGAAAGAAAATAGAGTGAAGAAAAATGAACAGAACCTCAGAGATTTGTGGCACAGGACCAAGCCATCAATATACACGTAATTGGAGTCCCAGAAGAAGACGAAGCTAGAGGGCAGAAAAATACTTGAAGAATGAAGAGCTAAAAACTCCCCAAATTTGAATAAAAATATCAATCTATACATCCAAGAAGCTCAATGAAGTACAACTGGAATAAACTCAAAGAGATCCACACTGAAACACATCACAGACCTACTGACAAAGGACAAAGACAAAATCTTTAAAGTGGCAAGAGAAAATTGATTTTTCGTGTACAAGAGATCCTCAATGAGATTAACAAGAGACTTCTTGTCTGAGATCATGGAGGTCAAAAAGCAGTGGAATAACATCTTCAGTGTCAAAAAAAAATGATGGTTCACAGGGACTTCCATATCCAGCTAAATTCTCCTTGAAAAGTGAAGAAATTTAGGCAATTTAAGATAAACAAAAATAAGATAATTCTTGCTTGTTGAACTGTCCTAGAAGAAATACAAAATGAGTCCTTCAGCTTGATAAGAAAGGACACTAGACAGTAACTTGAATCCAAACAAAGAAATAAAGAGCACCAGTAAAAGTAACTAGGTAGGTATTAGGAAAGACACTGTAAGTGTATTTTTGCTTGTAACTCTTTGGTTCTCCTGTTTTAAAAGATAATTGCACAGGGGCGCCTGGGTGGCACAGTTGGTTAAGCATCCAACCCTTGATTACCGTTCAGGTCATGATCTCAGTGTCACGAGATCAAGCCCCAGAAACTGTGGAGCCTGCCTATGATTCTCTCTCTCTTTCCTTCTGCCCCTCCCTACCCCCACTTGCTCTCACTTTCTCTCTCTCTAAAAACAAAAACAAAAAAGATCACTGCACAGAATAATACTTATAAAACTGTATCATTGGGCTTATAAAGTGCAAAGACATAATTTTTATGACAGCAGTAATATAAAGGAGGAGGAAAGGAATGTTGGAATATTAGGTTGCATGATGGCTTTAGATATCACATCCAAAGCATAAGCAGCAAAAGAAAAAATAAACTGGACTTCATCAAAATTAAAAACTTTTTCTGTTTTAAATGACCTTATCAAGAAAGTGAAAAGACGTGGATTGGCAGAAAATATTTGCAGATCACATATCGAAGAGGCCCTAGCATCCAGAACATATTAAGAACTCAAAACCTCAACAATAAAAAGACAAATAATCCAATTTTTAAAATGGGCAAAAGACCTGGAAAAGCATTTCTCCAAAGAAGATAAGCAGATGGTCAATAAACATGGGAAAGCTTCAGCATCACTAGTTAGTAGGGATTGAAGTCTAAACCACAATGAGATATCACTTCAAACTCACACAAAAGGCTAACATTCAAAATGTAGAAAATTGAGTGTTAATGATGTGAAGAAATTATATATATATATATTTGTTCGTGGGAATCTAAATCTATATATATATCTTATATATATATCTTATATATAGATAGATATAGATATCTAAATCTAAATCTATATATATATATAATGATGTGGAGAAATTATATATATATATATATATATATAAAATTGCTCGTGGGAATCTAAAATGGTGCAGACACTTGGGAAAATGCACGGCAGTTTGTCTAAATGCTAAATGTAGATGTGCGACGTGATCCGGCAATCCCACAAATGGATATATAACTAAAGCAATGAAAATATATGTTCACACAAAAACTTACACGTGTTTAGTTGTGGCAGCATCATTCATAATGGCAAAAACTGAAAACAATCTAAGAGCCCATCAAATGAAAGATACGTAAAACACAGTATCTGTATAATGGAATATTATTTCCAAAACCATAGCACCACCGGGAGCAATTAACAACAAGGAATGAAGTCATGAAGTCACCATACTTGCAACAACCATGTGGGTCAGCCCTGAAAGCATCCTACAAAGGGGAAGAACGCAGTCACAAGAGACCACATGTATGATTTCATTTAGGTCAAATATCCAGAACAGGCAGAGCCACAGAGACAGAGGGTAGATTAATGGTGGCCGGGGCGGGGGTGGAGGAGGGTAGCAGGAATGAGGAGGGAATGCTGTGCACAAGAGGAACGTGTTCTACATGAAAAAATGTTCAAAATCATTAGCCATCAGGGAAATTCAAATCAAAACCACACCAAGATACCACCTTACACCAGTTGGAATGGCAAAAATTAACAAGGCAGGAAACAGCAATTGCTGGAGAGGATGTGGAGAAAGGGGATCCCTCCTACATTGTTGGTGGGAATGCAAGTTGGTACAGCCACTCTGGAAAACAGTGGTTTTCCCTTAAAAAAGTTAAACCCTTAAAAAGTTAAAAATTGAGCTACCCTATGACCCAGCCATTGCACTAGTGGGTATTTACCCCAAAGATACAGACGTAGTGAAGAGAAGGGCCATGTGCACCCCAATGTTCATAGCAGCATTGTCCACAATAGCTAAATTGTGGAAGGAGCCGAGATGCCCTTCAACAGATGACTGGATTAAGAAGTTGTGGTCCATCTTAGATATATATAGAACACTATACCCCAGAACCAAAGAATACTCATTCTATTCTAATGCCCATGGAACATTCTCAAGAATAGACCATGTTCTGGGACACAAAACAGGTCTCAGCCGATACCAAAAGATTGAAATTATCCCCTGCATACTCTCAGACCACAACGCTCTGAAATTGGAACTCAACCACAAGGAAAAATTTGGAAGAAACTCAAACACTTGGAGACTAAGAACCATCCTGCTCAGGAATGACTCGATAAACCAGGAAATCAAAAATCAAATTAAACAATTTATGGAGACCAATGAGAATGAAAATACAACAGTCCAAAACCTATGGGATACTGCAAAGGCAGTCCTAAGGGGGAAATACATAGCCATCCAAGCCTCACTCAAAAGAATAGAAAAATCTAAAATGCAGTTTTTATATTCTCACCTCAAGAAGCTGGAACAGCAACAGAGGGACAGGCCTAATCCACGCACGAGGAAGCAGTTGACCAAAATTAGAGCTGAAATCAATCAAGCAGAAACCAGAAGTACAGTAGAGCAGATCAACAGGACTAGAAGCTGGTTCTTGGAGAGAATCAATAAAATAGACAGACCACTGGCAAGACTTATCCAAAAGAAAAGAGAAAGGACCCAGATTATTAAAATTATGAATGAACAAGGAGAGGTCACGACGAGCACCATTGAAATTGGAAGGATTATTAGAAATTTTTATCAACAGCTATATGCCAATAAACTAAGCAATCTGGAAGAGATGGAATCCTTCCTGGAAACCTATAAACTACCAAGATTGAAAAAGGAAGAAATTGATTTCTTAAAGAGGCCAATTAATTATGAAGAAATTGAGTCAGTGATAAACCACCTTCCAAATAACAAAACTCCAGGCCCGGACGGTTTTCCTGGGGAATTCTACCAAACATTCAAAGAAGAAATAATACCTATTCTCCTAAAGCTATTTCAAAAAATAGAAACAGAAGGAAAGCTACCAAACTCATTCTATGAGGCCAATATTACCTTGATCCCCAAACCAGGCAAAGACCCCCTCAAAAAGGAGAATTACAGACCGATTTCCCTAATGAATATGGACACCAAAATCCTCAACAAGATACTTGCTAATAGAATCCAACAGTTCATTAAAAGGATTATCCACCACGATCAAGTGGGATTCATACCTGGGATGCAAGCGTGGTTCAATATTCGCAAATCAATCAGCATGATACATCATATCAACAAGAAAAGACTCAAGAACCATATGATCCTCTCAATCGATGCTGAAAAAGCATTTGACAAAATACAGCATCCTTTCCTGATTAAAACGCTTCAGAGTGTAGGAATAGAAGGTACATTTCTCAATCTCATAAAAGCCATCTATGAAAAGCCTACTGCAAATATTATTCTCAATGGGGAAAAGCTGGAAGCCTTTCCCTTAAGATCAGGAACACGACAAGGATGCCCACTCTCGCCACTATTATTCAACATAGTACTAGAAGTCCTTGCAACAGCAATCAGACAACAAAAAGGGACCAAAGGTATTCAAATCGGCAAAGAAGAAGTCAAAATGTCTCTCTTCGCAGACGACATGATACTCTATATGGAAAACCCAAAAGAAGCCACTCCCAAACTATTAGAAGTTATAGAGCAATTCAGTAACGTGGCGGGATACAAAATCAATGTTCAGAAATCAGTTGCATTTCTGTACACGAATAATGAGAATGAAGAAAGAGAAATTAGGGAATCCATCCCATTTACAATAGCACCAAAAACCATGCGTTACCTTGGAATTAACTTAACCAGAGACGTAAAGGACCTTTATTCTAGAAACTATAAATCACTCTTAAAAGACATTGAGGAAGACATAAAAAGATGGAAAGATATTCCATGCTCATGGATCGGAAGAATTAACATAGTTAAAATGTCCATGCTACCCAGAGCAATCTACACTTTCAATGCTATCCCGATCAAAATACCGAGGACATTTTTCAAAGAACTGGAACAAATAGTCCTTAAATTTGTATGGAACCAGAAAAGACCCCAAATCTCCAAGGAACTGTTGAAAAGGAAAAACAAAGCTGGGGGCATCACAATGCCGGATTTCGAGCTGTACTACAAAGCTGTGATCACAAAGACAGCATGGTACTGGCACAAAAACAGACACATAGACCAATGGAACAGAATAGAGAGCCCAGAAATGGACCCTCAGCTCTTTGGGCAACTAATCTTTGATAAAGCAGGAAAAAACATCCGGTGGGAAAAAGACAGTCTCTTCAATAAATGGTGCTGGGAAAATTGGACAGCCTCATGCAAAAGAATGAAACTTGACCACTATCTCACACCATACACAAAAATAAACTCCAAATGGATGAAAGACCTCGATGTGAGACAGGAATCCATCAAAATTCTAGAGGAGAACATAGGCAGCAACCTCTACAACATCAGCCAAAGCAATCTTTTTCAAGATACATCCCCAAAGGCAAGAGAAACAAAAGATAAAATGAATTTATGGGACTTCATCAAGATTAAAAGTTTCTGCACAGCCAAGGAAACAGTCAGAAAAACTAAGAGGCAGCCCACGGAATGGGAGAAGATATTTGCAAATGACACTACAGATAAAGGACTGGTATCCAAGATCTACAAAGAACTTCTCAAACTCAATACACGAGAAACAAATAAACAAATCAAAAAATGGGCAGAAGATATGAACAGACACTTTTCCAATGAAGACATACAAATGGCTAACAGACACATGAAAAAATGTTCAAAATCATTAGCCATCAAGGAAATTCAAATCAAAACCACACTGAGATACCACCTTACGCCAGTTAGAATGGCAAAAATAGACAAGGCAAGAAACAACAATTGTTGGAGAGGATGTGGAGAAAGGGGATCCCTCCTACATTGTTGGTGGGAATGCAAGTTGGTACAGCCACTCTGGAAAACCGTGTGGAGGTCCCTTAAAAAGTTAAAAATTGAGCTACCCTATGATCCAGCCATTGCACTACTGGGTGTTTACCCCAAAGATACAGACGTAGTGAAGAGAAGGGCCATATGCACCCCAATGTTCATAGCAGCAATGTCCACAATAGCTAAATCGTGGAAGGAGCCAAGATGCCCTTCAACAGATGACTGGATTAAGAAGTTGTGGTCCATATATACAATGGAATATTACTCAGCAATCAGAAAGAACGAGTTCTCAACATTTGCTACAACATGGACGGCACTGGAGGAGATAATGCTAAGTGAAATAAGTCAAGCAGAGAAAGACAACTATCATATGATTTCTCTCATCTATGGAACATAAGAACTAGGATGATCAGTAGGGGAAGAAAGGGATAAAGAAAGGGGGGTAATCAGAAGGGGGAATGAAACATGAGAGACTATGGACTATGAGAAACAAACTGAGGACTACAGAGGGGTGGGGGGTGGGGGAATGGGATGGGCCGGTGATGGGTAGTAAGGAGGGCACGTGTTGCATGGTGCACTGGGTGTTGTACACAACTAATGAATCATCGAGCCTTACATCGAAAACCGGGGATGTACTGTATGGTGACTAACATAATATAATAAAAAATCATTATAAAAAAAATAAAAATAAATAAATAAATAAAAGTGTTTGTGGGTGGTTAAAAAAAAAAAGAAGTTGTGGTCCATATATACAATGGAATATTATTCAGCTATCTAAAGGAACGATTTCTCAACATTTGCTGCAACATGGACGGCACTGGAGGAGATAATGCTTAGTGAAATAAGTTAAGCAGAGAAAGACAATTATCATATGATTTCTCTCATCTATGGAACATAAGAACTAGGAAGATCAGTAGGAGAAGAAAAGGATAAAGAAAGGGGGTAATCAGAAGGGGGAATGAAGCATGAGAGACTATAGACTCTGGGAAACAAACTGAGGGCTTCAGAGGGGAGGGGGGTGGGGGAATGGGATAGACCGGTGATGGGTAGTAAGGAGCGCACATATTGCATGGTGCACTGGGTGTTATACGCAACTAATGAATCATCGAGCCTTACATCGGAAACCGGGGATGTACTGTATGGTAACTAACATAATATAATTAAAAATTTTTTTAAAAAGATGTAATTTTTGAGATCATTTAAAATTGTATTCCTTAAAGGAAATAAAGCAAAGTCCATTCTGAAAAAGAAAAAAAAAAAGAAGAAGAAGGTGTTCTAGAATAACATCGTGGTGATGCTGCATGACTCTGTGATTGTTCTAAAAACCACAAATCTGTACACTTTAAAGGGTCAATTTCAGGGTGTGTGGAAGATATAACAATAAAAAATGTAAAATCACAAAATTCAGTGTTGAGTGAAGATAAGAGAGAACAAGCTCTACAGCTTAGCTCCCTGGATTTGAATCCCAACTCTCCACTTACTAATGATGGACCTTAGGGCATTTAATTAAACTACCTGTGGCTCAGTTTATTTATCTACAAATGGGGCAAATGACTGTACCTACTTCATAGTATTAGTGTGAGGATTACCACATACAAAAATGGGCAGAAAAATGCATGGCATAAAGTAAGTACCATGTAAACTATGAGGCAACTTATACTGAGGGTTTCAGAGGGGAGGGGGTTGGGCAATGGGCTAGCCCAGGGATGGGTAGTAAGGAGGGCACATATTGCATGGAGCACTGGGTGTTATATGCAAACAATGAATCATGGGACTTTACATCAACTGTTGGTGATGTATCGTGTATGTTATGACTGTATGGTGACTAACATAACATAAAAAAATTAAAAAACTGAAAATAAATCAACTCTACTTTTCTAAATCAAAACATTGGAACATCTTAAAGGATTTGGACAAAGAAGTAGATTAGATTTTTTTTAGTGATGTCCTAGGCACTTCTTTTGGCTTCAGTTTTGCTATTCAAAGGACAGAGGTTTAAAGACATTCTGCTTAATTATTATAATTTTCCACCAGAAAGATGTCCTAAGAATTATTACCTTATGTATCTTCTCTGTATTATGCTCAAGCATAATAAAAAAAAAAATGCTACTCTGGTTCTAGTGGTGGCTGTGCTCATGCAGGGAATTTGCATTTACCGGGTAGTTGTTCCATAAAGGCGAGGCCTGGATGCCGCAGAAATGGCCACAATTATAGCCGGGGCTCCATAGCCCACGGGGAACATGAGCTTCTTCATGACCCTGCTCACGCTGGAGTAGTTGACCACCGTCAGGTTCCGCGCAGTGAGGAAGAGGTGCAGACCCTCCAGCAGCATCCAGGTGAAGGAGGCCAGGTAGAGGTAGTGTAAGGCACCCACGATGATGGCACACAGCACCTGGGGGAGGACAAAGGTGCCCCAGGAGGGAATGTCGGGGAGGAGGGTGGCCCCAGGATCTGTCCCATACTTTGTCATTGGAGAGAATACTCATGCATATGGTCGAGTTGTCCGGAGAGGGTTTGTCTTCTAGTTCATTGGTCAATGTGAAATAGGCTACTTACTCCTCTAACCTCCCCGGGAACCAAGGACATTTTATTAAGGTATCAGTGCAGCACGGCTCCATGAACTGAGCACCCCTGGGACAGGGTAGGGGCTCCTCTGTGACGGTGTCAGTACCTTGATCTCGGTCCGGTCGATGGCCGTGAGGAAGAGCAGGTGGGCCAAGAAGAGGCAGATTGAGAGCTGCAGATGGATGGAGGTGCTGGTGTTCTGGATGGCTTTGCACAGCAGGAAGGTGAGGGCTGCCAGGAGGAGGCACAGCAGAGAGAGGCCCAGCCCCACATAGGTGATCACAGCCAGCAAGGGATCCTCCTCCTGGGTTCCAGCAAAGGGTAGCAAGAGGACATCGCAGTCACATTTTCCTGCTCTGGGTAATGACTCTTCTATCTTTTTTTTTTTTTTTCATTTTTTGGCATAGCAACATCAAGAATGGTGGAACCAGGTAAATTTGTTATGTTATTAGGTAAGTTCCTCCAGGCTCAGAATGCCGAAATTCTGTGGGATTCAGACTTTATCAATTCAGGTCCCATAATAATTGAGGGATAGGAGAGTCCTTACTCAACACAAACTCCTGGAGATCACAAGGGTTTATATTATTTTACAGATCACCTAACGAGGTCTTTTTTTTTAAAGATTTTATTTATTTATTTGACAGAGAGAGACAGCCAGCGAGAGAGGGAACACAGGCAGGGGGAGTGGGAGAGGAAGAAGCAGGCTCCCAGCAGAGGAGCCTGATGTGGGGCTCGATCCCACAACGCCGGGATCACACCCTGAGCCGAAGGCAGATGCTTAACGACTGCGCCACCCAGGTGCCCCCTAACTAAGTCTTTGATGTGATGATCCAGAGGAAGTAACCAGCTCACCTGGCCAAGGGAGCAGGCAAACATAGGTCCTATCCCACCTGCTCTCAGTGGCTTTCCTGGTCCTCTTTAATGTCTGCCACCACCAAATCTTCCTTTCTACAGCCCCTAGAGCCACTTTGTATAGCCTTCCTGTCCTGAAGACTACTGTGATAAGCAGAAATCTGTTTTGCCAATGAATGATAGAAGGGGTACACATGCTTCCCTCAAGATTTTCAGTTAAATACCGATTTGTGCTGCTGTGAAGGGATTTTGCAGATCGAATTCAGGCCCTATATCAGTTGACTTTAAGAGAGGGATTTTTTTATAATAATATTTTTTATTATATTATGTTAGTCACCATACAGTACATCCCTGGTTTTTTATGTAAAGTTCGATGATTCATTAGTTGTGTATAACACCCAGTGCAACATGCAATACATGCCCTCCTTACTACCCATCACCAGTCTATCCCATTCCCCCACCCCCCTCCCCTCTGGAGCCCTCCGTTTGTTTCCCAGAGTCCATAGTCTCTCATGCTTCATTCCCCTTTCTGATTACCCCCTCTTTCTTTATCCCTTTCTTCTCCTACCGATCTTCCTAGTTCTTATGTTCCATAGATGAGAGAAACCATATGATAATTGACTTTCTCTGCTTGACGTATTTCACTTAGCATTATCTCCTCCAGTGCCATCCATGTTGCAGCAAATGTTGAGAAATCGTTCCTTTTGATAGCTGAGTAATATTCCATTGTATATATGGACCACATCTTCTTAATCCATTCATCCGTTGAAGGGCATCTCGGCTCCTTCCATGATTTAGCTATTGTGGACAATGCTGCTGTGAACATTGGGGTGCATATGGCCCTTTTCTTCACTATGTCTGTATCTTTGGGGTAAATACCCAGTAGTGCAATGGCTGGATCATAGGGTAGCTCAATTTTTAACTTTTTAAGGGATCTCCGCATAAGAGAGGGATTTTATCCTGGTGGGCCTGGCCTGATCAGTGATCTCTCAAAAGCCCTGAGCACTTCCTAGAGAAAAAGATTCAAAGATTGAGCATTTGAGGTGAGGGAACTTCTCCTACTGTCCTCTAGATTGAAGTGCTGATACCCTGGTACAGAATAGAGAACCCAGAAATGGACCCTCAACTCTATGGTCAACTAACCTTCAACAAAGCAGTAAAGAATATCCAGTGGAAATAATACAGCCTCTTCAACAAATGGTGTGGGAAAATTGGACAGCCACATGCAGAAGAAAGAACCTGTACCATTCTCTTACACCATATACAAAAATAAACTCAAGATGGATGAAAGACCTAAATTTGAGACAGGAATCCATCAAAATCCAAAGCAACCTTTTTAATGACACATCTCCAAAGGCAAGAGAAACAAAAGATAAAATGAACATGTGGGACTTCATCAAGATAAAAAAGCTTCTGCACAGCCAAGGAAACAATCAAAAAAACTAAGAGGCAGCCCATGGAATGGGAGAATATATTTGCAAATGATACTACAGATAAAAGGCTGGTATCCAAGATCTACAAAGAACTTCTCAAACTCAATACGTGAGAAACAAATAAATCATAAAATGGGCAGAAGATATGGACACTTTTCCAATGAAGACATACAAATGGCTGACACCTGAAAAAATGTTCAAAATCTTTAGCCATCAGGGAAATTCAAATCAAAACCACATTGAGATACCACCTTATGCCAGTTAGAATGGCAAAAATAAAAAATAGACAAGGCAAGAAACAACAATTGTTGGAGAGGATGTGGAGAAAGGGGATCCCTCCTACATTGTTGGTGGGAATGCAAGTTGGTACAGCCACTCTGGAAAACCGTGTGGAGGTCCCTTAAAAAGTTAAAAATTGAGCTACCCTATGATCCAGCCATTGCACTACTGGGTGTTTACCCCAAAGATACAGACGTAGTGAAGAGAAGGGCCATATGCACCCCAATGTTCATAGCAGCAATGTCCACAATAGCTAAATCGTGGAAGGAGCCGAGATGCCCTTCAACAGATGACTGGATTAAGAAGTTGTGGTCCATATATACAATGGAATATTACTCAGCAATCAGAAAGAATGAGTTCTCAACATTTGCTACAACATGGACGGCACTGGAGGAGATAATGCTTAGTGAAATAAGTCAAGCAGAGAAAGACAACTATCATATGATTTCTCTCATCTATGGAACATAAGAACTAGAATGATCAGTAGGGGAAGAAAGGGATAAAGAAAGGGGGGGTAATCAGAAGGGGGAATGAAACATGAGAGACTATGGACTATGAGAAACAAACTGAGGGCTACAGAGGGGAGGGGGGTGGGGGAATGGGATAGACCGGTGATGGGTAGTAAGGAGGGCACATATTGCATGGTGCACTGGGTGTTATACACAACTAATGAATCATCGAGCCTTACATCGAAAACCGGGGATGTACTGTATGGTGACTAACATAATATAATAAAAAATCATTATTAATAAAAAAAAAAAGAATGGCAAAAATAGACAAGGCAAGAAACAATTGTTGGAGAGAATGTGGAGAAAGGGGATCCCTCCTACATTGTCAGTGAGAATGCAAGTTGGTACAGCCACTTTGGAAAACAGTGTGGAGGTCCCTTAAAAAGTTAAAAATTGAGCTACCCTATGACCCAGCCATTGCACCAGTGGGTATTTACCCCAAAGATACAGACGTAGTGAAGAGAAGGGCCATATGCACCCCAATGTTCATAGCAACAGTGTCCAGAATAGCTAAATCATGGAAGGAGCCAAGATGCCCTTCAACAGATGACTGGATTAAGAAGCTGTGGTCCATATATACAATGGAATATTACTCAGCTATCAGAAAGAACGAGTTCTCAACATTTGCTGCAACATGGACGGCACTGGAGGAGATAATGCTAAGTGAAATAAGTCAAGCAGAGAAAGACAATTATCATATGATTTCTCTCATCTATGGAACATAAGAACTAGGAAGATCAGTAGGAGAAGAAAGGGATAAAGAAAGGGGGGTAATCAGAAGGGGGAATGAAGCATGAGAGACTATGGACTCTGAGAAACAAACGGAGGGCTTCAGAGGGGAGGGTGGTGGGGGAATGGGATAGACTGGTGATGGGTAGTAAGGAGGGCACATATTGCATGGTGCACTGGGTGTTATACGCAACTAATGAATCATCGAACTTTGCATCAGAAACCAGGGATGTACTGTATGGTGACTAACATAATATAATTTTAAAAATTAAAAATAATCCTAGAGGAGAACACAGGCAGCAACCTCTTTACCTCTTTGATCTTGGCCACATACACTTCTTGCTAGACACATCTCCAAAGGCAAAAGAAACAAAACCAAAAATGAGTTATTGGGACTTCATCAGGATAAAAAACTTTTGCACAGCAATGAAAACAGTCAACAAAACTAAAAAGCAACCTATGGAATTGGAGAAGTTATTTCCAAATGACTTATCATATAAAGGACTAATATCCAAAATCTATAAAGAACTTATCAAACTCAACACCCGAAAGTCCAGTCTAGAAATGGGCAGAAGACATGAACAGACATTTCTCCAAAGAAGACATACAAATGGCCCACAGACACATGAAAAAATGTTCAACATCACTTGGAATCAGGAAAATACAGATTAAAACCACAATGAGATACAACCTCACACCAGTCAGAATGGCTAAAATTAACAAGTCAGGAAACAACAGGTGTTGGTGAGGATGCAGAAAAAGGGCAACCCTTCTACACTGCTGGTGGGAATCCAAACTGGTGCAGCCTCTCTGGAAAACAGTATGTAACATCCTCAAAAAGTTAAAAATAGAGCTAGCCTATGACCCAGCAATTGCACTAGTAGGTATTTATCCAAAGGATAGAAACATAGTGATCTGAAGGGGCACATGCACCCCCAATGTTTAGGCAGGAATGTCCACAATAGCCAAAATATGGAAAGAGCCAAGATGGACATGGACAGATGAATGGATAAAGGAGATGTGATATACACACATACACACAGGCACACAAACACAAACAAACACAATGTAATATTACTCAGCCATCAAAATGAAATCTTACCATTTGCAACAATGTGGATGGAACTAGAGGGTATTATGCTAAGCAAAATAGTCAATCAGAGAAATACAATTATCATATGATTTCACTTATATGTGGAATAAGAAACAAACAGGATAATAGGGGAATGGAAGGAAAAATAGAATAAGTTGAAATCAGAGAGGGAGACAAACCATAAGAGAGTCCCATCTATAGGAAACAAACTGAGAGTTGCTGGAGGGGAGGAGGGCGGATGGATGGAGTAACTGGATGATGGGCATTAAGGAGGGCATGTGGCGTAATGAACACTGGGTTATTATATGCAACTGATGAATCACTGACCTCTACCTCTGAAACTAATAATACAATATGTTAATTAATTGAATAAAAATAATATAAAATTTAAAAAAGAAGATGTGGTATATATATACACATATGATGTAACCCTCAAAAAGAATGAAATCTTGCCATTTGAAACAACATGGATGGAACTAAAGGGTATTATGTGAAGTGAGGTAAGTCAGTCAAAGAAAGACAAATACCATGTGATTTCATTCATATGTGGAATTTAAGAAACAAAACAGATGAACATAGGGGAAGGGAAGGAAAAACAAAGTAAGATGAAAATAGAGAGGGAAGTAAACCATAAGATACTCCTAACTATAGGAAACAAACGGGGCTGCTGGAGGGGAGGTGGGTGGGGGAATGGGGTAATGGGTGATGGGCATTAGGGAGGGCATTTAATGTAATGAGCACTGAGTGTTGTATGCAACTGATGAATCACTAAATTCTACTCCTGAAACTAAATATACAACATATGTTAACTAAATTCAATACAAATAAAAATTTAAAAAATAAATAGGAATGCTGATACCTGTGTGAGGGCCTGTGAGAGAAGGAATACAGGCAGCCCCTAGTAGCGAAGCATGGTCTCCTGCTCTCAGCTAGCAGAAAAGTGGAACCCTGCTCCTAAAACTGCAAGGAACTGAATTCTGCCAGCAACCAGGGAGCTCACAGGAGAACCTGAGCCACAGACAAGAATGCAGCTCTGGCTGATTTCAGGCTGTAAGATGCTGAACAGACAACTCAGCTACACCATTGCCTGACTGCTGCCCAAAGAACCCACAAGATATAAATTTGTTTTTTTAAAGCCCCTACATGTGGGGAAATGTGTTACAGAGCAACAGGCGTGGAATGCAGCCCCTCCCAGGCTCTCACCTGCACATCATAGTGGGCCAAGAGGACGGCAAAGCTGCTGAGGTGGGTGCACTGGCAGGTGGTGCTGGTGTCTTCAGTGGTCACCATCCTGCAGCCCGTGGTGGACCAATAGCCATATCCATCTGGAGTGTGATCCCAGAAGGCACAAAACACCTTTTGCTTTGGCTTAAGGGTCGCTGACTGTAGGAACAGAGTGTAGGTGGGAGCTGGTGGTTCTGGTGCTCAGAAATGCTTATCCAAAGCTGGCTTGCAAACGGCTTTCCTGGAGGAATGATGCACCCATGGGGGAGCCCCCCAGAACCTCAAGACTGAGCTAGGCAGCAAGGCTGTGCCCAGGACCCAGGCTCCTTCCACACCCGCAGCCCCGTCTCACCAACACTCACATGGTGAGAGAAGATGAAGGTGATCAGGGAGCTGAGGTTCTGGGTGTCCCTTTTGCTCATAAAGGCAGAGATGACATCTGAGAGCAGGACAGAGGGGACTCCTTGCAGCACGCCCTTCTGTGCCCCATGCAGAACTGCCTGCCTCTCAGACTCCAGGACCAGGCGGGCCTCAGCCAGCAACTTGCCCATCCCTGGCGTGGAGATGAGGCCCACCACAGAAGGACCTGCAGGAAGAGGCCAATGTTGACACCTCGGGATGCCCAACAGGGCCCCTTCCTCCTCAGAGGGACACTTTGTGGTGCTACCATACCCCCCTTTCCCTTTTATCCTCAGTTCCCTGTTTATCACATCCTTGGGCATCTTGTGACCTGTCCCCCATCTCAGCCGTTACCTGAGTCACCAGATTCGTGCACCACATTCCAGTTCAGCAGCATCTTCACCTGATTGGAACTCAAAGTGACGTTTGTGTGTCCTTGCTCCTGCACCGCAAGGGCCAGGTCTATAAGATGTCAGAGTCGTATAAGGGAGTTAGGTTAGTAATTCCGCCTGGAGTGGTTGCTGTAGCACCATTATTTTTATACGTGTTTACACACACAGTGAATTACAGAGGATTATAAGAAAATACTATGAGCAATTGTACACCAACAAATGGGATAACCGAAAAGAAAGTGACAAATTCCTAGAGACACACAAACTACGAAAGTAATAGAAGAATGAAGTTGAACAGACCTATCACAGGCAAAGATAATGAATCAGATAAAAATTCCCCAAAATGAAAAGCCTTAACCAGATATCTTTACTGGTGAATTCTCCCAACTATTTAAGTAAGAATTAACAAGAATCCCTTGTAAATTCTTCCAAAAGTAGAAGAGGAAGGAATACTACCTAAATAATCTTATGAAGCCACCATCACAATGATAACAAAATCAGATAAAGCCATTACGAGAAAATTATAGACCAATATTTTAATAAATATAGATGTAAAAAATGAACAAAATGTTAAGAATAAATTAACCCAAGGAGGTTCAAGACTTGTACACAGAAAGCTACAAAAAAATGTGGGAATAAATGAAAGACCCTTAGTACATGGGAAAACATTCATATTCATGGTTCAAAGGCTTAATATTATTAAGATGGCAATATTTCCCAAAAATGTTTACAGATTCAATGCAATCCATATCAATATTCCAACATTTTTTAGAAATGGGAAAGTGTATCCTAAAGTTCACAGGACATTGCAAGGGGCCCAAATACCCAAAATAATCTTGAAAATGAAAAAACAAAATTGGAGTACTTATACCTCCTGATTTTAAACTGACAACTAATCTTTGATAAAGCATGAAAAAACATCCAGTGGAAAAAAGACAGTCTCTTCAATAAATGGTGCTGGGAAAATTGGTCAGCTAAATGCAAAAGAATGAAACTTGACCACTATCTCACACCATACACAAAGATAAACTCCAAATGGATGAAAGACCTCGATGTGAGACAGGAATCCATCAAAATCCTAGAGGAGAACATAGGCAGCAACATCTATGACATCGGCCACAGCAACCTTTTTCATGACACATCTCCAAAGGCAAGAGAAACAAAAGATAAAATGAACTTATGGGACTTCATCAAGATAAAAAGCTTCTGCACAGCCAAGGAAACAGTCAAAAAAACTAAGAGGCAGCCCACGGAATGGGAGAAGATATTTCAAATGACACTACAGATAAAAGACTGGTATCCAAGATCTACAAAGAACTTCCCAAACTCAATACGTGAGAAACAAATAAACAAATCATAAAATGGGCAGAAGATATGAACAGACACTTTTCCAATGAAGACATACAAATGGCTAACAGACACATGAAAAAATGTTCAAAATCATTAGCCATCAGGGAAATTAAAATCAAAACCACACTAAGATACCACCTTACACCAGTTAGAATGGCAAAAATTGACAAGGCAAGAAACAATTGTTGGAGAGAATGTGGAGAAAGGGGATCCCTCCTACATTGTCTGTGGGAATGCAAGTTGGTACAGCCACTCTGGAAAACAGTGTGGAGTTCCCTTAAAAAGTTAAAAATTGAGCTACTCTATGACCCAGCCATTGCACTCCTGGGTATTTACCCCAAAGATACAGACGTAGTGAAGAGAAGGGCCATATGCACCCCAAAGTTCATAGCAGCATTGTCCACAATAGCTAAATCGAGGAAGAAACCAAGATGCCCTTCAACAGATGACTGGATTAAGAAGATGTGGTCCATATATACAATGGAATATTACTCAGCTATCAAAAAGAACAATTTCTCAACATTTGCTGCAACATGGACGGCACTGGAGGAGATAATGCTAAGTGAAGTAAGTCAAGCAGAAAAAGACAATTATCATATGGTTTCTCTCATTTATGGAACATAAGAAGTAAGAAGATCGGTAGGAGAAGAAAGGGATAAAGAAAGGGGGGTAATCCGAAGGGGGAATGAAGCATGAGAGACTATGGACTCTGAGAAACAAACTGAGGGCTTCAGAGGGGAGGGCGGTGGAGGAATGGGATAGACTGGTGATGGGTAGTAAGGAGGGCACGTATTGCATGGTGCACTGGGTGTTATACGCAACTAATGAATCATCGAACTTTACATCAAAAAATAAAAAATAAAAATAAAAGAAATAAAAAATTAAAAAAATAAAAACTGACTACTAACCAACAGTAATCAGAACAGTAAGGCACTAGCATAAGGATAGACATACAAACAAGTAAAATAAAGCTGAATGTCCAGAAATAAACCCATACATCTGTGACCAATTGATTGCAATAAGGGATGCGAAGACCATTCAGTGGAAAAGGGAAAGTCTATTCAGCAAATGGTGTTTGCACATCTCGATCACCTCTTGTAGTAGAAGTAAGCTGGAACCCTACCTCACACAACAAACAATTAACTCAAAATGGGTCAAAGACCTACATTTATGAGCTAGAACTAGAATGGCTAGGAGGAAAAACAGGTGTAATCTTCATGGCCTTGGATTTGGCAATGGATTCTTACAAAAGACAACAAATGCACATACAAAAAATAGAGAAAAAGGATTTGATCAAAACATAAGCATCTGTTCATTAAAGTGAAAAGACCATGGAGAAAGTGGAAAGACAATCTATGGAATGGGAGAAAAAATGAGCAAATCATATGTTTCAAAAAATCTACTATAGAATATATAAAGAACTCTTACAGCTCAATAATCAGAAGCCAAACAATGAATTAAAAAATAGGCAAAGGACTTGAATAGATGTGTAGATATAGATAGATAGATGATAGATAGATAGATGATAGATAGATAGATAGATGATAGATAGATAGATAGATAGATAGATAGATGATAGATATAGAGATGTATATGTGTATATATATGTTCAATATTTCTATATATATTGAATATATATATATTCAACAATCACATGAAAAGATGTTAAATATCATTAGTCATTTGGGAAATGCAAATCAAAACCATAGACAGATCACCTAACACACACTAAAAAGGCTATAAGAAAACAAAATATAAGTGCCAAGTGTTGCTGAGAATGTGGATATGGGAACCCCTGTGCGTTGCTGGTGCAGATGTAAAATAGTGCCGCCATTTTGGAAAAAGAGCCTGGTGGATCCTCAAAAAGTTGAACAGAGAGTGACGTCATCACTCAGAAATTCCACCCCTATGTATGTACGCAAAGAGCTGAGAACTGTTATTCAAACAAAAACTTGTCCGCCAATATTTACAGTAACACCCTTCATAATAACCCAAACGTCCGTCAGTGGATGAATGGATACACAAAAAGGGTTGTAGCCACAATGATGGACTATTATTCAACCATAAAAAGGAAAGAATTACTGCCACGTGCTACAACATGGATTCACCTTGAAAACATGATGCCGTGTGAAAGAAGCCAGACTATAGGGTCACCTATTGCATGATTCTAATGATATGAAATGTCCTGAATAGGAAAATCCAGAGACACAGAAAACAGACTGGGGCTGCCAGGGACCAGGGGAGGGAGAGAGAAGGGACTGCTTACTGGGTACATTATTCACTTTTGGGGTGATGAAAACATTTTAGAAATGGAGGTGATGGTTGTACAACTCTGTGAGTGTTCTAAGTCCCACTGAATTCTACATTTTGTTTAAAATGGTGAGGGAACAAATGAAGGGGGGGAAAGAGGGGGAGATGAACCATGAGAGACTATGGACTCTGGGAAACAATCTTATGGTTTCAGAGGGTGGATGGGTTAGCCCAGTGATGAAGGACACATATTGGGGCACCTGGGTGGCTCAGTCATTAAGCATCTGCCTTCAGCTCAGGGTGTGATCCCAGGGTCCTGGGATCGAGGCCCACATTGGGCTCCCCTGCTGGGAGCCTGCTTCTTCCTCTCCCACTCCCCCTGCTTGTGTTCCCTCTCTCGCTGGCTGTCTCTCTCTGTCAAATAAGTAAACAAAATCTTAAAAAAAAAAAAAGGAGGGCATATACTGCATGGAGCACTGGGTGTTATACGCAAACAATGAATCATGGAACACTACATCAAAAACTAATGAAGTACTGTACGGTGACTAATGTAACATAATAAAAAATATGGTGAATTTTATGTTACCTGAATTTACCTCAATAAAACAAATCATACTTAAATATCAAATATAATTAAATTTACATTCTTCAAAATTAAACAAATAATCTTCTTTTAAAGATGTTTCTATTTTGTTATCTTAATTTCTTCATTATAATTATTTCATCGGCTGATAATTTATATTACAATGAAAATGTGTATGGTTTATATAGTTTTATTCATTTAACATAGTAAATGGCTTATGAGTGCAACCCTGAGATACATGGTCATGTATCTGGTCATGTATCTGTACATGGTCACACTTTCCAGAGACGCTGGGGGAGATGTGCAGCCGGGAACCGCAGAGAAGGAGCCTGGGGCAGACCCCATACTGACCTGTACCTGCAGGTGCACTGAAGTTCACTGGCCCATTGGGCAGAGCCTGGCTCACATCTCTCAGGACATCTTCTAGGCCAACGAGCAGGTTAGTGGCCAGACGGTGCTGCTCTGAGCGGGGCAGGGCCTCCAGGTCCTTAGGGGTCTGCAGCAGCTCATCTACCCCCTGTATGAGGTCCTGGGGGATGGAGACACAGAGCTAGTGAGCATTAAGGCCCTGCCCACTCAGCCCGAGACAACAGACCCTAGAGACTCATTGGTGGTACTGGATCAGATTCTCTAGGTCTTTGGCCCTGGAATCCAGCCACGCAGAAATCAACCCAGTTCACTAATGCCAAAAATGACATCAGCCCAGTGTCCAGAAACAGCAAGAAGAAGTGACTTGTGGGTGCATGGGGGTGTCTCACAATGAGTGGGAATGCCTGCATGTCTGCTCTTCCCACCCACGCTGGGAGAGGAGGGGCCTCAGAGAGGAAGCCATCATGTTGGGGCTGCCTCCTCCCAGGCCAAACTTCCCAGGCCTCTGTGGGACGCCTCCACCTTGCCTCTCCTGGGATGTGCCTTACCTGGATGGTGCTCTTAGCCAAGGCTGGCTTGAAGTCTTGGCGCAGATCTTGGACTCTTTCAAAGAAGCGGGAGAGTCTCTGGGATAGAGAGACAAGACAGGTCGGAGAGCCTGAATTGTGGGTGGGGGAGCTGGGGGGAAATGGGTGGATCAGGCCGGCTGCACAGAGGGATTCCTGGCCACTCACCGGGCTCTGAATTCCAGGGGGTTGGGTCCAGGTGGGGAAGGATATCTCTGCAGGGGATAGAACACCACTCATTAGGTGCCACAGTGTGTGTGCCTGTGTCCGGGGCGGGGTCAGGGGTCAGGTCAGACCAGGTACCTTCACAGATGGTGTTGGGCTGCTTATCCTGGAATCCGGATTTGGGCTCCCAGCCCCGGAGGCAGCGGCACTTGTACGAGCCCACGGTGTTGATGCAGACGGTGGAGTTATGGCACCTAGGCAGCCCGGAGCTGCACTCGTCCACATCTGGGGACACAGAGATGAGAGTCAGGACCCCTTTCCCCTCCGTGCCCTGCCCCCTTTTCCCTGTGTTACTGTCCCCCCTTGGCTGGAGGCGATAACACCTGCTGACCCCACACCCTGCTGATGCCGTGGTTACGGGAAGTATGCGGAGCCTGACAGGTGGCACGTGAGCCCTGTACAGAAGTGCAGGTTGTGAATATAGAAATACCTTTGTCCCAGGTAGTAATTAGCTGCTGCCTGGAGTCTCTAAGGAGCCTGCTCCTCGGTACCCCAGCTCCTTCCCCGGAACCCCCCAGATCTCTTCCCATCCAGCCTCAAAAGAATTAATGCCTGGCTCAGCAGGGCACCCCCAGGGCTCATTCTGCTTGGTTTGTGTGGGTGCCACTGACTATGTGATCAGATGTTCTGAGTGTGGGTCTGGGATGTGGCATCTGAGCTCTGCACCTTCACAGATGGTGTTGTTTGGGCCATTGGGGAACCCAGGGACCGGCTTCCAGCCAGGGTGGCAGCGGCACTAATAGCCCCCAATGTTGTTGAGGCAGTGGGTGGAGGTGTGGAATGGGTTCTGCCCCGACGTGCATTCATTCACATCTGAGGACAAAGCCAGAGGGTCAGTGTCCCCTCCACTCACCACAGCCCTTCTCACTGCCCCTTCTCTCGGATTCCCTATACTTCCACCAAGGACGGACACACACACACACACACACACACACACACACACACACACCACGTACCAGCCACCTAGCCTGTCAAGAAACAACTTTATGATAGCATTTTCTATTGTAAAAACCCCATAATCTCAGATTCTCCCTGCAGGATGAACAGGGTAGAACCATGTATGTGTGTGTCACCCAGACAAAGCTGAGACCCTTCCCAATCATGAAGATTAGACTAGGTATCGGGGTCAGGGAGTGGGGAGGCTGGGGTGGGCCTCTAACCAGGGAGGCTGTGACATTGGGCTGCCTACATGTTGAGTCAGAGGATGGGTAATGGCACCACTGCTGTCCCAAACTGCACCCGTGTCCTTATTAGAACCGATCCCAGAGGTTCAGCCCTGCGTGCCCAGCCCAGGTTCCCAGTCTCCTCACTGCCTGCACTGAGCTTACACCGGTCCTGAAAGTACTGCTGTCTCTCTACTCCTTATGGCAGTTTCCTTCAAGATGAGCTCAACAGAGACAGTATCCTCCTTTTCAGGCAAAAACTATGGCAAAGGGGAAACTGAGTCATGGGAGCTGCACTTCCCATTGAAGGCTCTTACTCATTTCCTCCTCAACTGGGGACTGAGGTTCCCCTTCTCAGAGCTAGAAGTGACACTTCGTGCTGGAATATGACAGACGAGGAGGGGCAAGTGTGGGGGTGCACAGAGAGGCAGGGGACTCCATAAGGGAATCCCAGGCTCAGAAGGCCCTCTTGTCTCCCTGCCCTGTGGTGGAATCTTCTGGAGAGGTGAGCCCTTGCAGGTGTAACTGCCCTGGGAGTTGATGTAGATGCCGTGGCTTTTACAGACTCTGGGTTTCAGCTGACATTCGTCCACGTCTGCAGGGAGAAGGAGAGGATGATGGGTGCTTGCACTTTTTTCCCGGGATAGAAGCATCTGGAAGGCCCCACTGTCTCTTCCCTGGTGAGTGGCTGCCTTTTCTAATTCACATGGAGGTGTGCTATGGGCGAGCATGATGGCCCAGATGTTCTGCTGTTCAGATGTTGCCAGAGGAGGTCCAAGTCCTCCCCATCTGCCAGCTCTGGTTCCTTCAGCCTCTCTGGGCAGCTTCCAGGTAGGGTAGAGACATCATGACTACCTGTGTCCCAGACCAAGAACTTGGACAAATCCAGGATGGCTCTTCCTGGGAACCAAGTGCAAGGGAAATCCTGTGTTCCCCAAGCAGGACCATCTTGGCTCCCAGTGATGGCTTTTGTCCTAATTTCCCAGAGCCATTGCTTGCTGCCTGAGTTGCCATTGGAATCCCGGTGATACTAGCAGGACAGCTTGCTCTCATCCACACTGTCTCTGAGACTCCAGCTCCATGGAGATGGATCAAGACCCATACCCGAGCCAGGCTTCTCAAGGAGAAGGCTTTCTACAGAGGGGAATGAAGATGATGCCAGCCAGTTCAGAGCCACCCAGAGAGTGGACACCAAGCTGAGGAGGACAGTGGGGACTGATGTTCAGACAAGCAGCCTTGGGGTGATGGAGGTGACTTTTTCTGATTCCCATGAAGGCATGCTTGGACTGGCAGGAAGTGGTGAGAATCCACATCTGAGCAGGGCAAGTGGTGAGCAAGGGCTGATTGGCTGGAATAGAGAATGGGAGCTGATGGCAAGGGGTGGCAGGGGTTTCTGTCTTCTTGGCCATGTGTCCCTGTGGGCCCTGCCAGGTGGGCTCAGCCTTCATCTTCTGTCCCCAAGTAGTCTGAGTCAACATGGGCCCTAGGTCAACCCCCTTGGAAGAGTGTCAGGCTTGAGTCAATGGTCCCCAATTTGCCCTTTCTTGCCATTTGTTCCAGATAAGACCCTCTTCCATTCACCTGAATCTGAAGTGGGTGGGGTGGTCCACATCACCATTCCCACACTTAACACAACAACCTCCCAGATCCTGGTCATTCAGTTTGCCACAGGTCAGTGAATGGAAATTATTGGGGGCAATCAGGCAGAGCCTTACACAGGGAACTAGATGGAGGCCTAGATGAAAAGCCAAGTCAAGGTGGAGGAAGCATCTTCTCCAGGCGGTGTTGTTGGCCAGGGTCAGAGCCGGCTGGGGAAGATGGTCCCACCCTTGAATCTCCTTCTTCCCATGTTTCTGCACAGGGTCCTTTGATTCCTCATGGCCCAGGGGTCTGAGAGAGCTCTCAGTGCTGCCAAGCCCATGTGGGACCCAGTGGGGTCAGGATTCATCATGGTAGTCACTGATGATGGTGAAGATTGGATATTGTGTTGGAAGACACATGCTCTCAACTTGTAAAGTATATGATGCCATCTCTCTCTTTTGCTTTATGCAAATAAGATGCCAACTAGGTATTTGCCCAAATATATAAAAATACTGATTCAAAGGGATGCATGCACCCTGTGTTTATAGCAGCATTATCAACAATAGCCAAACTATGCAAAGTGCCCAAATGTCCATCAACTGAAGAATGTATAAGGAAGATGTGATATATATATCCAATGGATTATTAGTCAGTCATAAAAAAGAATGAAATCTTGCCATTTGCAATGATATGGATGGAGCTAGAGTATATTATGCTAAGTGAAATAAGTCAGTCAGAGAAAGACAAATACCATATGATTTCATTCATATTTAAGAAACAAAATAGATGAATATGGAGAGGAAAAAAAGAGAGGCAAACCAGGAAACAGACTATTAACTATAGAAAACAAACTGCTGGTTACCAGGGGGAAATGAGGGGAGATGGACGAAATAGGTGATGGGGATGAAGGCAGGCATGTGTCTGGTGAGCACTGGGTGTTATATAGAGGTGATGAATCACCAAATTCTACACCTGAAACTAATATACACTGTACAGTAATGAAACTAGATGCTGGTTCTTTGAAAGAATTAGTAAGATCAATAAACCACTGGACAGACTTATCCAAAAGAAAAGAGAAAGGACCCAACTTAATAAAATTATGAATTAAAGGGGAGAGATCACGACTAACATCAAGGAAATAGAAACAATCATTAAAAACTATCAACAACTATATACCAATAAATTAAGCAACCTGGAAGAAAGGGATGCCTTCCTGGAAATCTATAAACTACCATACCGAAACAGGAAGAAATTGACTAAATAGACTGATTAATCATGAAGAGATTGAAGCAGTGATCAAAAACCTCCCCTCCAAAAAAAAAAACAAAAAACAAAAACAAAAATCTCCAAAAACAAGAGTCCAGGGCCTGATGGATTCCTTGGGGAATTCTACGAAACATTCAAAGAAGAGATAATACCTATTCTCCTGAAGCTGATTCAAAAAATATAAACAGAAGGAAAGCTTCTAAACTCATTCTATGAGGCCATTATTACCTTGATCCCAAAACCAGGCAAAAAGCCCATCAAAAAGGAGAATTATGCACCAATATCCCTGATGAATATGGATGCCAAAATTAGCAAGAAGATCCTAGCTAGAAGAATGCAATAGTACATTAAAAGGATAATCCACCACGACCACACGGGATTCATCCCTGGGATGCAAGGATGGTTCAACAATCACAAATCCATCAGTGTGATAGATCACATTAATAAAAGACAAGAATCATATGGTCCTCCCAATTGATGCAGAAAAAGCATTTGACAAAATACAGCATCCTTTCCTGATCGAAACACTTCAGAGTGTAGAGATAGAGGGAACATTCCTCAATTTCATAAAAACCATCTATGAAAAGCCTACAGAGAATATCATTCTCAATGGGGAAAAGCTGAAAGCCTTTCCCCTAAAATCAGGAACACAGTAAGGATGCCCACTCTCACCATTATTGTTCAACATAGTACTAGAAGTCCTAGCAGCACCAATCAGACAACAAAAAGAAATAAAATGTATTCAAATTGGCAAAGAAGAAGTCAAACTCTCTCTCTTCACAGATGACATGATACTTTATGTGGAAAACCCAAAACACTCCACCCCCAAACTACTAGAACTCATACAGCAATTTAGTAACGTGGCAGGATACAAAATCAATGCACAGAAATCAGTTGCATTTCTATACACTAACAATGAGACTGAAGAAAGAGAAATTAGGGAATTGATTCCATTTACAATAGCACCAAAAACCATAAGATATTTTGGAATAAACCTAACCAAAGAGGTAAAGGATCTATACTCTAGAAACTACAGAACACTGATGAAAGACATTGAAGAAGACACAAAAAGATGGAAAAACATTCCATGCTCATGGATCAGAAGAATAAACATAGTTAAAATGTCTGTGCTACCCAGAGCAATCTCTACTTTCAATGCCATCCCAATCAAAATACCAATGACATTTTGCAAAGCACTGAAACAAACAACCCTAAAATTTGTGTGGAACCAGAAAAGACCCCAATCACCAAAGCAATGTTGAAAAAGAAAAAAAGAGCCGGCGGTATCATGATGCCTGATTTCAAGCTATACTACAAACCTGTGATCATCAAGACAGCATGGTACTGGCGCAAAAACAGACACATAGATCAAAGGAACAGAATAGAGAGCCCGGATATGGACCATCAACTCTTTGGTCAACTAATCTTTGACAAAGCAGGAAAAAACATCCAATGGAAAAAAGACAGTCTCTTCAATACATGCTGCTTGGAAAATTGGACAGCTATGTACAGAAGAATGAAGCTCGACCACTCTCACACCATACACAAAGATAAACTCTAAATGGATGAAAGACCTCGATTGTGAGACAGGAATCCATCAGAATCATAGAGGAGAACATAGGGAGTAACCTCTTCGACATCGGCCACAGCAACTCTTTCATGACACGTCTCCAAAGGCAAGGGAAACAAAAACAAAAATGAACTTTTGGGACTTCATCAAGATAAAAAGCTTCTGCACAGCAAAGGAAACAGCCAAAAAAACTAAGAGGCAACCCACAGAATGGGAGAAGATATTTGCAAATGACACTACAGATAAGGGGCTGGTACCCAAGATCTATAAAGAACTCAAACTCAGCACCCAAAAAACAAATAATCAAATCAAAAAATGGGCAGAAGATATGAACAGACACTTTTCCAATGAAGACATACAAATGGCTAACAGACACATGAAAAAATGTTCAAAATCATTAGCCACCAGGGAAATTCAAATCAAAACCACCTTGAGATACCACCTTACACCAGTTAGAATGGCAAAAATTGACAAGGCAAGAAACAACAAATGTTGGAGAGGATGTGGAGAAAGGAGATCCCTCTTACACTGTTGGTGGGAAAGCAAGTTGGTACAGCCACTTTGGAAAACAGTGTGGAGGTCCCTTAAAAAGTTAAAAATAGAGCTACCATATGACCAAGCAATTGCACTACTGGGTATTTACCCCAAAGATACTGATGTAGTGAAAAGAAGGACCATATGCACCCCAATGTTCATAGCAGCATTGCCCACAATAGCCAAACTATGGAAGGAGCCAAGATGCCCTTCAACAGATGACTAGATAAAGAACATGTGGTCCATACATACAATGGAATATTATTCAGCCATCAGAAAGGATGATTATGCATTTACATCAACATGGGTGGAACTGGAGGAGATTATGCTAAGTGAAATAAGTCAAGCAGAGAAAGACAATTATCATATGGTTTCACTCATTTATGGAACATAAGGAATAACAGGGAGATCGGTAGGAGAAGGAAGGGGAAAATGAAGGGGGGGAATTCAGAGAGGAAGATGAACCATGCGAGACTATGGACTCCAGGAAACAAACTGAGGGTTTTAGAGGGGAAGGGGTGGGGGGATGGGCTAGCCTGGTGATGGGTAATAAGGAAGGCACACATTGCATGGAGCACTGGGTGTTATACGCAAACAACGAATCATGGAACACTACATCAAAAGCTAATGATGTACTGTATGGTGACTAACATATCATAATAATAATTTTTAAAAGTAACAAAAAACTGGAATTTAAATAAAGACTTAAAAATAAAAAGAAAATAAATAAATAGATAAGAGGAAAAAATAAAAGAAGATGCTAGGTGGGCATGGAGGATGTTCCAAAATTACAGAAATGACCCTCTGGAGAAGGTTCTCAGCCTTGGAGTTTGGAAAGGGACAGGATATCAGGTAGGTTCCCAGGACCTTCTCTGATGCCTGGAGAAAGTGGGGTGACTGACCCCAAAACTCATGGATGGGGAGATGGAAGGTGCAGGTGGTTCTTACCTTGACACGTGTTCTCACTCTCATTCCTAAATGTTCTTGCCCCAGAAGCAAGCTCATATCCTGGAATGCATGTGCAGTAGTAGCTGCCCTCTGTGTTCTGGCAGTCTGCGAATTTTCCACAGGACACTGTCGAGGACGGCCCACACTCATTGATGTCTGGAACACAACAGAGCAAAGGGTCACCTCCCAAAGCTGTGAGTTCCCATAGGACAGAGGCCCTGGCCTCCAGCCTGACTCAGCCATAGGGACTGGAGAGAACTCACGTTGCAGGTGGCATTCCTGGGACAGGTCTGAGCTGGAGCCAGCTGCTCTGCATGTCTGCTCATGCTCTGCTCATCCCTGATCTCTGGCTGGGCCCCAGGGCACCTAGACTCAGACACTCTGCTGTGCCATGATGGGGGCTGGAAGGAGGCCTGCACCCCCTTCTGCAGGCCTTGTGCAGTGGACAGAGGCACTGAGTCCCTGCTTGCACTATTGGGGACCTGGGGGTGGGCTCCAGTCAGGGTGACAGTGGCACTGAAGTCCACTCTGGATGCTGAGTCAGTGAAGGGTGTCATGGCTGGAGTCTGTCCAGGGTAACACTCTTTCACAACCGAGGATAAAGCCAGGTGGTCAGGCCCCTGCCCATTGACACTTCCCATTACTCACAGAGGACCAACTACACTCCAGAGTCCTCATCACCTGCTGCTCCAAGCTGCCAATGTCAGGCATTTTCAAGAAGCCACAGGATGTCTCTTGAGGAGTCTTGCTACCTCCAACTAGGGAGGAAGTTTCTCTTATCTGAGCTGTTGCAGATGTGAAATGAGGAAGCAGCATGCAGGTTCTCGCCGCTGAGTCACTGGGGGTGTTTTCTGGTCTCTTATCTCTACCTGTTCTCTACACATGAGAGGAAAGGGTCCCATGAGCCACGTTCATTGAGTATCTCAGGGCCCCACAGAGCAGGGGGTCTGACCAATCACTGGCTAAAAATAAGTTTAATAAGAACAAGCAACTACTGGGTATTTACCCCAAAGATACAGACGTAGTGAAGAGAAGGGCCATATGCACCCCAATGTTCATAGCAACATTGTCCACAATAGCTAAATTGTGGAAGGAGCCAAGATGCCCTTCAACAGATGACTGGATTAAGAAGATGTGGTCCATATATACAATGGAATATTACTCAGCTATCAGAAAGAATGAGTTCTCAACATTTGCTGCAACATGGACGGCACTGGAGGAAATAATGCTAAGTGAAATAAGTCAAGCAGAGAAAGACAACTATCATATGATTTCTCTCATCTATGGAACATAAGAACTAGGAAGATCGGTAGGGGAAGAAAGGGATAAAGAAAGGGGGGGGTAATCAGAAGGGGGAATGAAACATGAGAGACTATGGACTCTGAGAAACAAACTGAGGGCTTCAGAGGGGAGGGGGTGGGGGAATGGGGTAGGCCGGTGATGGGTAGTAAGGAGGGCACGTATTGCATGGTGCACTGGGTGTTATACACAACCAATGAATCATCGAGCCTTACATCAAAAACCGGGGATGTACTGTATGGTGACTAACATAATAAAATAAAAAATCATTATAAAAAAAAAAAAGAAGCAGCAGCTGTGGTCCATATATACAATGGAATATTACTCAGCCATCAAAAAGAACGATCACCCAACATTTGCAGCAACATGGACGGGACTGGAGGAGATGATGCTAAGTGAAATAAGTCAAGCAGAGAAAGACAATTATCATATGGTTTCATTCATTTATGGAATGTAAGAAATAGCAGGAAGATCGGTAGGAGAAGGAAGGGAAGAATGAAGGGGGAGTAAACAGAAGGGGTTTGAACCATGAGAGACTATGGATTCTGGGAAACAAACTGAGGGCTTCAGAGAGGAGGGGGGTGGGGGATTGGGATAGGCCAGTGATGGGTATTAAGGAGGGCACGTATTGTATGGAGCACTGGGTGTTATACGCAAGTAATGAATCATGGAACACTACATTAGAAACTAGGGATGTACTGTATGGTGACTAACATAACATAATAAAAAATTATTATTAAAAAAAAAAACATGTAGCTCTGCTTGCCTCATGGGATTGCTCGAGGAGCGAGGTGGGAAACCATGACTCTGAGGGAGAGGCGTTCCCCTTGAGCTCATGCTAGGAGGAGAGCCTGAGCTTCCAGGCCCTGGGGGTTTCTTCCCTCCTGTTTCTTCCACTACTCTCCCCTTTCTTCATGCTGTGAGAATAACCAGAGTAATAACAGCAGTGACCATAATAGCTTGTGTTTGACAGTCTGCTCTCTGCTAGTCTTCACATGTACTTCACACACGTGAATTTTAAATCTCACTCAAACCATGTAGGGTAGGTACAACAATTATCCCCAATTTACAGACAAGCAAACTGAAGCAGAGAGAAGAGAACATCTTCCCCCCATCACCTCCATCCACCATCTCCAGGCCCCTGCACCACCCAAGCCCCTGTACCTTCACATCTCTCGGAGCCATTGAAGATCACTCCAGATGAGGAATTGAATCCCGGAGAGCAACGACAGTGGGTGCCATTGAAAACAGCGGAGTTCTGAGGGCAATTGCGAGTTGAGTCTATAACAACAGAGGCTGTGAGGGCAGAGACCACAGTCAGAAGGCCCAGGAAATGGAGGGAGCCAGCGGCCAGCTGGGGGTCCAGGACCAGAGGATGGGAGGTGGAAAAAGGAGAGGGATGGCTGCCATTGAAAGAGGAAAAGACAGAAAACTCTGGACATTTGGGGATGTAGAAATGGTTTCTGTTATCTCCAGAAGACCAGAGCCTCAGTGGGGCCTCTGGGTAGACTCACCGCTAATCCACGGGACTGCAGCTCCCAATGACAACAGCAACAGCATCAAAAGTCCTGAGGAAGAAAAAAACAGAGAGATGACAAAGAGAGGAGATGGAGTTCCAGTTTCAACCCTTGTCCTCATGGCCACTGCATCCTGGGAGATGGCTCTGAGGCTGCGGCTCATGGCTCTCCCAAGGCTCTTGTAATGTATGAAGATTTGAGGACCAGTCCTCTTCCCTCCCTCTCCCTGGACTCCCTGAGGAGTCAGTCACTATCAGACACCATCCTTATGGAACCCCCGTGCTACAGGTAAGAGGACAGAATATACACAGGTGATGTCAGGGACACAACTTAGGAATCCCAGCCTCTCCCAGGGGCACCTGGGTGGCTCAGTAGGTTGAGGCCCAACTCTGGCTTTCGATTCAGATCATGATCTCACGGGTCGTGAGACAGAGCTCTGCATCAGGCTCTGTGCTCAGTGGGGAGTCTGCTTGGGATTCGTTCCCTCTTCTTCTCCCTCCCCCTCTCCACCTCTATCTCAAATAAATTAATAAATCTGTTAAAAAGAGGGAAGGGGCGCCTGGGTGGCACAGCGGTTAAGCGTCTGCCTTCGGCTCAGGGCGTGATCCCGGAGTTCTGGGATCGAGCCCCACGTCAGGCTCCTCTGCTATGAGCCTGCTTCTTCCTCTCCCACTCCCCCTGCTTGTGTTCCCGCTCTCACTGGCTGTCTCTCTCTCTCTGTCGAATAAATAAATAAAATCTTAAAAAAAAAAAAAAAGAGGGAAAAAAAGAAATTCCACCCTCTCCTGATGAAGGGTGTAAATCTTGCAGCACAAAGTCCTCACATTGGTGTGCTCTGCCCATACCCAGGTCTTTGTTCTCTGGCGATGGCAGAAATCTACCTTGAGGATTTCTCTTCCAGGATCATTACCACTTGTTTAACCCACATGTTTTGGGGCACAGAAGAACAGCATGGGTTTGGGAGTCAGCCAGCCCCAAGTCTGAGTCCCAGCTTGCAGTGGTATTGGCCAGGCAGGGAGCCCAGGAATCACAAGAGGGAGAGCTGATGACAGGTGAGGGATGAGAACTATGGCATTGGCAGTTCAAGTCACCATCTCCTGGTTGAGTGGCCTCTCCAGGTGCAACACCCATGGCTTCTATGGTTCCTTCCAATTAAGCTCCTCACCCTCCTACAGCGCACTGAGGGCATAACCTTTATCTCCCAGTCTGGTCCTGAGTGATGAGTAACTGGACAGAGTTCACGGTATGAAAATTGCTACAGGTGTGAAGAAACCTTCCCTACAGCAATCACCTGGCCACCTGTTAGAGTCTGTCATTCCATTCATGGGAAACAGGATGTTGCTGTGAAGGTGGTTTTTTAAGTGAGATTCACAGTAAAATTAGTAGACTCTGAGTAAAGTGGATTACCTTCTATAATGTGGGTGGGCCTCATCTAATCAGTTGAAGACCTTAGGAGAAAAAAAGACTGATCTCCTCCAAGGAAGAAAGAATTCTGTTTCCAGACTGACTTCAGACTTGACAGAGAGAGATAGCCAGTGAGACAGGGAACACAAGCAGGGGGAGTGGGAGAGGAAGCAGCAGGCTCCTAGCGGAGAAGCCTGATGTGGGGCTCGATCCCAGAATGCTGGGATCACGCCCTGAGCCAAAGGCAGATGCTTAACGACTGAGCCACACTTCAGACTTGAGATGCAACATCAATGTCCCTGGAAACATCCCTGGGTTTCCAGCCTGACCTACAGATTTTGGACTTTCCAACAATAACAATCTCATAAACTGATATCTTAAACTAACACATTCTCTCTCATCTCTCTATACACACAAACAAACACACACATACACACACACACACATCTACATTTCTATACATATACGTACATATACATGTACACATATATAGAAACTAGTGATTCTCTTTCTCTGGAAAACCTGGTTTAATACCGTCCATATAGAAAGTTCTGATAAGTCCCCAAGTTTGTCCTAGAAATAAGTCCCACCAACTTTCTTCTTTGAGAACTTAATAGAACTGACTTAATACCATTCTTAAAATTTCTTCCCTGCTCTCCCTTACAGAGATAGTGGGGAAAAAAAACAGAAATAGAGCAAATCTCAGAAATAAAGCAAAGAACAGAGAAACTTCTCAAACTGGATAAAGTTCCCAGGTAGCTTTAGTTGCCCTATCACCATTGTTGTAGTTCTGCCTACCTGGCAGCAACCTCAGATGCCCATTCCTCATGGTGCAGACACCAGCGAGCCCAGCTACAGAGGATGCCACCTGGTCTTCGTCTGGGTGTGCTGAAAAGACTTCCTGTTTACTTAAGTCTCAGATGAGCTACTTAGTAAAATGCTGGTCTGGATGCTTCTTTCCCCTGTGTTTCCCCATCATGTATTTCTCTGAAACTCACACTTCTCTTTTTAAGTATTTCCTTAGCATTTCTAGCAATCCTACTGAAAGCCTCTTTGATGGTTTCTAGTTTTGATACAGGAAGACCTCCCCAACATGAAGATAATCCCACTAGTATTTGGCCCCTATGAGGTCTATCATTCACAGTGAACAGATCGTTTTTTTATCCATTGATTACCTCGTCACAGACATATTTATTTTTAAGTTTTATTTTGAAATAAACATAGATTGACAGGAAGTTTCAAAAACAATTGCTAGAGGTCCTTCCCTTGGTTTCCAACAAAAGATACATGTTATGTATTTATGTATTCGTATGTAACGATTGTCAAATAACTAAACCAAGAAATTGACAACAGCACAATGGAGTGTATAGTTCTGTGACATTTTATCAGATGCATTGATTCCTGTAACTGTCATTGCAATAAAGTAGATAAGTATCCAGTCACCACAAAGCTCTGCGTCATGCGACACCAACATCCCTAAACCCTGGCAAGTCTAGAACTAATTTGTTTCTATTCTTCAACAATACTCAACACAGTCTGAGATTCACATTCATTAATAAAGAAGAATGTTCCTGATATGTTTTAAAAGATGAGAAAAACACCTAAAATGTTTCACTAATCTCTGGAGGAATTATGGTGATTTTCTTTGCATTTTTACATCTTCTTTGTTTTCCCCATGTCCATGTGCATTAGTCTGCGAGAGCTACCATAATAATATAGTATTAACAAGGTAGCTTAAACCACAGAAATTTATTTTCTCAAATTGTTTCTAGAAGCTGGATTCTAAGGTCAAGGTGCCAGGAGGATTGCTTTCTGGTGAGGGCTCTCTCGTGACTTGTAGATGGCTGCCTGCTATCTGTGTGTCCTCATACGATCTTTCCTCTGGGAGTGGAGAGAGAGTGGGAGGGATGGAGGGAAGGAGGTAGGGGGAAGGATAGAAAGAGAGAGGGAGGAACAGAGGGAATGCGAGATCACTGGTGTCCTCTAGTTTCAAAGCCAGAGCTCTTCACTCTGCATCGCCCCGGCCTCATGCAGGCACTGCCCTGTCTCCACCACTCCTCCTCTGGCCTGTATGCCCTTGAAAAACTGCTTCTGTGCTGCTCCCAGGACTGAAAACTGAATGCCTCACAACCTTGGATGTGTCCGTCCATCACCCTGAAGCCTCTGTACACTGAGAACCCACCATGGGATTGCTGAAGATCTCCCCAGAGGGAAATATGAATCTGAATAACCGCAACAGGCAGGAGCACTGAGAGGTATGGAGTCAGAAGGGCACCTCCAACCACAGACACTATGGGGATGGAGACCATGCTCAGAAGCCCCAGGGAATGGAGGATGCCAGCTGCCAGCTGGGGACCAGAGAATGGAGGAGGGGAACGTTAGCTGCTACTAGAAGAGGAAGAGTTCAGGAAACTCTAGACATTTGAGGACGAAGAAAGTTTCTCTGATCTCCAGAGGAAGACCATATCTGAGGCTCATTCACAGAATAAGCCTCCTCTTCCTGGCTCTCCCCCTTGTAGTGAAGGAATCCAGACCCCAAACTGGCATGCCGTCTGTCACTCCTGGGCCAGCTGGGCAGGCTCACCTCCAGGGCTCAGGGCTGCAGCTCCCAAGGGGAACAGCAGCAGCACCGACAGTCCTGGGGCCGGAAGAGTAGTGAATGAGAGGAGTCAAGCTCCAATGGAACTCTTGTCCATATGGCCACTGCCCCCACACTAGCTGGCTCTGGCCGTACAGCCCCCAGCTTTGCAGCAGAATCCCAGAGGCTCCCCCGACCAGGCTCCCACACTTTGCATGGAGTCTTGGGCTCCATGTCTCTCTTCCATCTCCTGGGACACCCTGAGGAATCAGTCACCAACAGCCACAAGCCCTCATGAAACCCCAGGTGCTACCAGTAAGGAGACAGAGTATACGCCAACAGCTGACGCCAGGTGCACAACTTTCAAACCCCAACCTCCAGGCACCTGGGTGGCTCAGCTGGTGAAGCGTCTGACTTTGACTGGGGTCATGATCTCGGGGTCCTGGGATTGAGCCCCACATCGGGCTCCCTGCTCAGTGGGGAGTCTGCTTCTCCCTTTGCCTCTGCTCTCCCCCGTGTTCGTGTATGCTCTCTCAGATAAATAAAATCTTTTAAAAGACAAAAAAAAAAAAAAAAAAAAAAAAACCTCCAACCTCTCCAGCAGGGGGGTAAATTTTAAAGAAAAAGTCCTCAGATTGGTCTGCCATTGCCCAGCACTAGACCATAGTAGAAATCTGCTTTCTCGTTCAGGATTCCTCTCCCCCGGATTACTGGTCTCTCTGTTCCAGGACATAAAGGTGAAGAGTGGGTTTTGACATCAGCCCCAAATGTAGAGTCCTCATTCGTCCCCTTATATGGAACTTTAGTTTCACCACTTACATTTTGAATCTCAGTTTGCTCAATTGTAAAATGGGTATAATGAAAATGACAATTGAATGTCATTATTATAGAAGTCTGCTCTCAGGAGTGAGATGTTAAAATAGCTAAAAGGAAAAAGGAAAAGCAGCCTTTCCTCCCTTTCTCTACAATTCGTTCTTGACCTGAGACACTCCTGTATATGAGTCGCACTCAAGGATCTGGCCCTAAATGACTCTCTTGGCCTGGCTCTCCCGTGTGGACAGGATTCCTTCCTTTTCACTGGCTGCCCTTTTCCCCAGGAATGCTCCTGCCTCTCCCTGTGTGTCACAGCATGAGGTTCCGGGGGGGGGGGGGGAATGCACAACAAGACGGCCTGAGTACAGCCCCAACTCTGACACTTTTCAACTGTGATATTGGGCAAGCGTCAGTTTTCTATCTGCAAACTGGGAATTTTCAGAGTCCCTACTCATACGTGAGTCCCTAACTGTACACATGGAGGAGAGGGCCGGGCACATAGTAAGTGATTCGTAAGTGTTAGGCTTTTGTTCTATCCTCCTTGGGTCCCTTTATTACCGAAGAGTGCAGCCCAAATCAAATATCGTCACTGTAACTTTCTTTTTGCAGAAAGTTACCATTTTATTCACATTGTAGTATATATTCATTAACTGAAAATCAAACTTCAGGATCTGGAAATGAGGGGGAGGAGTTGAGATGGTGAAGGAGTAAGGGACCTTTAGTTGTCTTGGCGCTTGAATACACCTAGATAGATATCAAATCATTTGGAACACCTGAAAATCAATAGGAGATCTGAGAAAAGAAATGTTGCAATCTGAGGAAGGGAGTTAAGATGGCGGAGGAGTAGGAGACCCCTTTTTCAGCCGGTCCCCTGAGTCGAGCTGGATAGGTACCAGACCAGCCTAAATAACCACGGAATCAGCCTGAGACGCAGGATGATGCATCTGGATCTCTACAAATGAACATCTCCAGCGCTGAGTATTGAGGTACGAAGAGGGGAGCTGTAAACCGTGCACGGATATCGGAAGATAAACGGAAGGGGGAGGGAGCCGCCGCGTTGGGCTCCGGGAAGCGGCAGCCACCTGCACGGGGGAGCGGGCGGACTCACAGAGGGCACCCGCGAGAGAGCGGACTGAGACCGGTGAGCCGGGAACGCGCGCGCCACCAGGCATCTCCCGGAACACCGGAATCCCGGTGTGCTCACGGGATCCAGACTGAGACCGGGAGCTCCCGGAGCGCGCGCGGGGCGGCTGGCGGCTGGCGGGCCACCTGCACAGGGGAGCGGGCGGACTCGCGGTCGGCCCCGCTAAACAGCAGACTGAGACCCTGAACCGGGTGCGCGCGCCAGCAGGCTTCTCACGAAACTCCGCAATTGAGGTGTGCTCACCGGGCATAGACTGAGACCGGGAGACCCGGGAGTGTGCGGCGCAGCCGGTGGCTGGCGGCATTAGAAACACAAGGGACAGAGACGCGCCGGCCCTGGAAGTGAGGGCAGGGACGCCGGGTGTGGGGCGCACATCCCGGGACGCTGCAGGGTTGAGCAGCACCAACAGTAATAGAGTTAAAGTGGCCAGAACATCAGTGGAGAACGGGCCGCAATCCCTCTGTTCTGTGACAATGCAGCCTCTGCTGCTCTGACCCTCAGAAGAGGCATAGCCGGCCGCCAGGGAAAGCCGCCAGAGAACAAAAGCCGGGAAATACCGGCTCAGAGAGTGCCCATCCCCATCCTCCCTCGCAGGGGACACGGAGACTCTACCCAAACAGGGTTGCCTGAGTATCGGCGCGGCAGGCCCCTCCCCCAGAACACAGAAGGCAGGCTGAAAAATCAAGAAGCCCACAACCCGAGGCGCCTGGGTGGCGCAGTCATTGAGCGCCTGTCTCCGGCTTAGGGCGTGATCCCAGCATTCCGGAAAGGAGTCCCTCATCGGGCTCCTCCGCTGGGAGCCTGCTTCTTCCTCTCTCACTCCCCTGCTTCTGTTCCGTTCTTGCTGACTGTCTGTCTCCCTCTCTCAGATAAGTAAATAAATAAAATCTTTAAAGAAGAAGCCCACATCTCTAAGATCCCTATAAAACAAGGGGCACGGCCTGGGACCCAGTCAATAATTTTGGGCTCTGGACAACCCCACAACCTCCCCTCATTAAAATGACAAGAAGGAGAAGCCCCCCCCCAGCAAAGACAGTGTGTCAGTGGCCTCTGCCACAGAAGTAACGGATATGGATGTAACCATATTATCAGAAATGGAATTCAGAGTAACAATGGTCAAGATAATGAGTAGACTTGAAAAAAGTATTCAGGAAAATATTACTGAGAATATAGAATCCCTAAGGATGGAAATGAGAGCAAATTTGACAGAAATTAAAAATTCTATGAGCCAAATGCAGGCAAAACTAGAGGCTCTGACGGCCAGGGTCACGGAAGCGGAGGAAAGGGTTAGTGAATTGGAGGATGGGTTAATAGAGGAAAAAGTGAAAATAGAAGATGGTCTTAAAAAAATCCACGCCCACGAATGTTGGCTACGGGAGATTACGGACTCAACGAAACGATCCAATGTTAGAATCATCGGCATCCCCGAGGGGGTGGAGAAAAACAGAGGTCTAGAAGAGATATTTGAACAAATTGTAGCTGAAAACTTCCCTAATCTAGCAAGGGAAACAAACATTCGTGTCCAAGAGGCAGAGAGGACCCCTCCCAAGCTCAACCATGACAGACCTACACCACGTCACGTCATAGTGCAACTCGCAAATATGAGATCCAAGGATACAGTATTGAAAGCGGCCAGGGCAAAGAAATTTCTCACGTACCAAGGCAAAGGCATCAGAATTACATCAGACCTGTCTACACAGACCTGGAATGAGAGAAAGGGTTGGGGGAGCATTTTTAAAGCTCTTTCAGAGAAAAACATGCAGCCAAGGATCCTTTATCCAGCAAGGCTGTCATTCAGAATTGATGGAGAAATAAAGACATTTCAGAATCGACAGTCACTAGCCAATTTCGTAACCACGAAACCAGCCCTACAGGAGGTATTACGGGGGGTTCTATAAAAGTAAAAAGACCCCAAGAGTGATACAAAACAGAAAGTCACAGCCAATACAAACAAAGACTTTACTGACAACATGGCAGAATTAAAAGCATATCTCTCAGTACTCAGCCTTAACATTAATGGTTTAAATTCTTGCATTAAACGCCACAGGGTTGCAGATTGGATAAAAAGAAATGACCCATCCATTTGCTGTCTACAAGAGACTCATTTCGAACCCAAAGATGCATTCAGACTGAGAGTAAGGGGATGGAGTACCATCTTTCACGCAAATGGACCTCAAAAGAAAGCTGGGGTAGCAATTCTCATATCAGATAAATTGGATTTTAAACTACAGACTATAGTTAGAGATGCAGAAGGGCACTATATTATTCTTAAGGGAAGTATTCAACAAGTGGATATGACAATTATAAATATATATGCCCCCAACAGGGGAGCAGCAAGATACACAAGCCAACTCTTAACCAGAATAAAGAGACATATAGATAAAAATACATTAATAGTAGGGGACCTCAACACTCCACTCTCAGAAATAGACAGAACACCCTGGCAAAAACTAAGCAAAGAATCAAAGGCTTTGAATGCCATACTCGACGAGTTGGACCTCTTAGATATATATAGAACACTACACCCCAGAACCAAAGAATACTCATTCTATTCTAATGCCCATGGAACATTTTCAAGAATAGACCATGTTCTGAGACACAAAACAGGTCTCAGCCGATACCAAAAGATTGAAATTATCCCCTGCATATTCTCAGACCACAACGCTCTGAAATTGGAACTCAACCACAAGGAAAAATTTGGAAGAAACTCAAACACTTGGAGACTAAGAACCATCCTGCTCAGGAATGACTCGATAAACCAGGAAATCAAAAATCACATGAAACAATTTATGGAGACCAATGAGAATGAAAATACAACAGTCCAAAATCTATGGGATACGGCAAAGGCAGTCCTAAGGGGGAAATACATAGCCATCCAAGCCTCACTCAAAAGAATAGAAAAATCTAAAATGCAGTTTTTATATTCTCACCTCAAGAAGCTGGAACAGCAACAGAGGGACAGGCCTAATCCACGCACGAGGAAGCAGTTGACCAAAATTAAAGCTGAAATCAATCAAGCAGAAACCAGAAGTACAGTAGAGCAGATCAACAGGACTAGAAGCTGGTTCTTGGAGAGAATCAATAAAATTGACAGACCACTGGCAAGACTTATCCAAAAGAAAAGAGAAAGGACCCAGATTATTAAAATTATGAATGAAAAAGGAGAGGTCACGACGAACACCATTGAAATTGGAAGGATTATTAGAAATTTTTATCAACAGCTATATGCCAATAAACTAAGCAATCTGGAAGAGATGGAATCCTTCCTGGAAACCTATAAACTACCAAGATTGAAAAAGGAAGAAATTGATTTCTTAAACAGGCCAATTAATTATGAAGAAATTGAGTCAGTGATAAACAACCTTCCAAAGAACAAAACTCCAGGCCCGGATGGTTTTCCTGGGGAATTCTACCAAACATTCAAAGAAGAAATAATACCTATTCTCCTAAAGCTATTTCAAAAAATAGAAACAGAAGGAAAGCTACCAAACTCATTCTATGAGGCCAATATTACCTTGATCCCCAAACCAGGCAAAGACCCCCTCAAAAAGGAGAATTACAGACCGATTTCCCTAATGAATATGGACGCCAAAATCCTCAACAAGATACTTGCTAATAGAATCCAACAGTTCATTAAAAGGATTATCCACCACGATCAAGTGGGATTCATACCTGGGATGCAAGCGTGGTTCAATATTCGCAAATCAATCAGCGTGATACATCATATCAACAAGAAAAGACTCAAGAACCATATGATCCTCTCAATCGATGCCGAAAAAGCATTTGACAAAATACAGCATCCTTTCCTGATTAAAACCCTTCAGAGTGTAGGAATAGAAGGTACATTTCTCAATCTCATAAAAGCCATCTATGAAAAGCCTACTGCAAATATTATTCTCAATGGGGAAAAGCTGGAAGCCTTTCCCTTAAGATCAGGAACACGACAAGGATGCCCACTCTCGCCACTATTATTCAACATAGTACTAGAAGTCCTTGCAACAGCAATCAGACAACAAAAAGGGACCAAAGGTATTCAAATCGGCAAAGAAGAAGTCAAAATGTCTCTCTTCGCAGACGACATGATACTCTATATGGAAAACCCAAAAGAAGCCACTCCCAAACTATTAGAAGTTATAGAGCAATTCAGTAACGTGGCGGGATACAAAATCAATGTTCAGAAATCAGTTGCATTTCTGTACACGAATAATGAGAATGAAGAAAGAGAAATTAGGGAATCCATCCCATTTACAATAGCACCAAAAACCATGCGTTACCTTGGAATTAACTTAACCAGAGACGTAAAGGACCTTTATTCTAGAAACTATAAATCACTCTTAAAAGACATTGAGGAAGACATAAAAAGATGGAAAGATATTCCATGCTCATGGATCGGAAGAATTAACATAGTTAAAATGTCCATGCTACCCAGAGCAATCTACACTTTCAATGCTATCCCGATCAAAATACCGAGGACATTTTTCAAAGAACTGGAACAAATAGTCCTTAAATTTGTATGGAACCAGAAAAGACCCCAAATCTCCAAGGAACTGTTGAAAAGGAAAAACAAAGCTGGAGGCATCACAATGCCGGATTTCGAGCTGTACTACAAAGCTGTGATCACAAAGACAGCATGGTACTGGCACAAAAACAGACACATAGACCAATGGAACAGAATAGAGAGCCCAGAAATGGACCCTCAGCTCTTTGGGCAACTAATCTTTGATAAAGCAGGAAAAAACATCCGGTGGGAAAAAGACAGTCTCTTCAATAAATGGTGCTGGGAAAATTGGACAGCCTCATGCAAAAGAATGAAACTTGACCACTATCTCACACCATACACAAAAATAAACTCCAAATGGATGAAAGACCTCGATGTGAGACAGGAATCCATCAAAATTCTAGAGGAGAACATAGGCAGCAACCTCTACGACATCGGCCAAAGCAATCTTTTTCAAGATACATCCCCAAAGGCAAGAGAAACAAAAGATAAAATGAATTTATGGGACTTCATCAAGATTAAAAGTTTCTGCACAGCCAAGGAAACAGTCAGAAAAACTAAGAGGCAGCCCACGGAATGGGAGAAGATATTTGCAAATGACACTACAGATAAAGGACTGGTATCCAAGATCTACAAAGAACTTCTCAAACTCAATACACGAGAAACAAATAAACAAATCAAAAAATGGGCAGAAGATATGAACAGACACTTTTCCAATGAAGACATACAAATGGCTAACAGACACATGAAAAAATGTTCAAAATCATTAGCCATCAAGGAAATTCAAATCAAAACCACACTGAGATACCACCTTACACCAGTGAGAATGGCAAAAATAGACAAGGCAAGAAAAAACAATTGTTGGAGAGGATGTGGAGAAAGGGGATCCCTCCTACATTGTTGGTGGGAATGCAAGTTGGTACAGCCACTCTGGAAAACTGTGTGGAGGTCCCTTAAAAAGTTAAAAATTGAGCTACCCTATGATCCAGCCATTGCACTACTGGGTGTTTACCCCAAAGATACAGATGTAGTGAAGAGAAGGGCCATATGCACCCCAATGTTCATAGCAGCAATGTCCACAATAGCTAAATCGTGGAAGGAGCCGAGATGCCCTGCAACAGATGACTGGATTAAGAAGTTGTGGTCCATATATACAATGGAATATTACTCAGCAATCAGAAAGAACGAGTTCTCAACATTTGCTACAACATGGACGGCACTGGAGGAGATAATGCTTAGTGAAATAAGTCAAGCAGAGAAAGACAACTATCATATGATTTCTCTCATCTATGGAACATAAGAACTAGAATGATCAGTAGGGGAAGAAAGGGATAAAGAAAGGGGGGGTAATCAGAAGGGGGAATGAAACATGAGAGACTATGGACTATGAGAAACAAACTGAGGGCTACAGAGGGGAGGGGGGTGGGGGAATGGGATAGACCGGTGATGGGTAGTAAGGAGGGCACATATTGCATGGTGCACTGGGTGTTATACACAACTAATGAATCATCGAGTCTTACATCGAAAACCGGGGATGTACTGTATGGTGACTAACATAATATAATAAAAAATCATTATTAAAAAAAAAAGAAAGAAAGAAATGTTGCAATTCTACAAATACAAAAGCAACCACATTTTGAAGGCAGGAGGTACAGAGACGTAGAGCAGCCTGAGCAATATGTCAAAGGATACCTTGAAGGGGAGGGAATCAGATTAAGGAGGCTACCGCAAAGGATTATAAGTAGAAGAGTGCAAAATTGAAATCAGATCTCATTTGTTTTAACAAGCAGACCAAAATACACCCAGGGTCTAGCTTTTGTTTTCTTCTGTTTTCTTTCTTCTTTGATTCTTTTATTTCATTATGTTTTTGTTTTCTTCTGGTTTGTTTGGTTTTGGTTTGTTGTTGTTGTTATTGTTCTCCTTTCTTTCTCTTTCTTCTATTCTTTTCTAGACATAATGATGAGACAGAGAAATTCACACCAAAAGAAAGAACAGGAGATAGTACTCACTAACAGCGATTTAATCACTATGGGTATGTCACATGTCCAAATAGAAACTAAACAATGATTATAAAGATACTAGCTGAACTTGAAAAAAGCATAGAAGACACTAGAGAATCCCTTACTGGAGAAATAAAAGAACTAAAATCGAATCAGATTGAAATTAAAAATTCTGTTACTGAGACGCAGTCACAAATGGAGGCTCTAACAGCAAAAATAAATGAGGGAAAAGAGTGAGTGAGTGATATAGAAGACAAAATGATAGAGAATAAAGAAACTGAGAAAAAGAGAGAGAGACAACTACTGGATCACCAGGGGAGAATTTGAGAGATAAGTGAGACCATAAAGCAAAACAATATTAGAATAATTGGAGTCCCAGAAGAACAGGAAAGAGACGGGGGCAGAAGGTATATTGGAGCAAATCATGGCCAAGAACTCTAATCTAGGGAAGGAAATAGGCATTCAAATCTAGGAAGTTCAGAGAGCACTCCCCTTAAAATCAATAAAAATAGACCAACATCCCAACTTGTAATAGTGGAGCAGGCAAATTTCAGAGATAAAGAGAAAATCCTGAAAGTAGATGAGGACAAGAAGTCCTTAACCTATAAGGGTAAAAACATAAGGCTGGCAGCAGACCTGTCCACAGACACCTGGCAGGCCAGAAAGACTGGCATGATATATTCAGGGTACTACGTGAGAATAACATGCAGCAAAGAATACATTACCCAGCAAGGCTGCCATTCAAAGTGGAAGGAGAGATAAAGTGCTTCCAGGACAAACAGAAACTAAAATAATTTGTGATCAATAAACCAGGCTTGTGTGACATATTAAAGGGGATCCTATAAGCAAAGAGAGAGCTCAAAAATAACATAGCCCAGAAAGGAATAGGGACATAATACAGAAACAGTGACTTTTCAGCTAATACCTTGCCACTAAATCCATATCTTTCGATAGTTACTCTGAATATAAATGGGCTAAATGCTCCGATCAAAAGACACAGGATATCAGATTGGACAAAAAGCAAGACCCATTAATATGCTACAAGATGCTTGTTTTAGACCCAAAGGCACCATCAGGTTGAAAGTGACGAGTTGGAGAACCATTTATCGTGCTAACAGATATCAAAACAAAGCTGGGGTACCAATCCTTATATGAGAAAAAACTATATTTTAAAACAAAGATTGTAATAAGAGATAAATAAGGACACAATAACATAATAAAAGGGATTATTCAACAAGAATATTTAACAATTGTAAATATTTTGCTAATTTGGGAGCAGCCAATTATATAAAACAACTAATAATAAAATTAAAGAAATACATTGATGACAATAGTACAAAAGTACTAGGGGACTTTAACAACCCACTTATATATTTCTTCACTTATTTGTGGAAATAAGAAATAGCAAGGAGGACATTAAGAGAAGGAAGGTAAAAATGAAGGGGGGAAATCAGAGGGTGAGATGAATCATGAGAGACTATGGACTCCAGGAAACAAACTGAGGGTTTTAGAGGGGAGGGAATGGGTTAGCCCGGTGATGGGTATTAAGGAGGGCACATGTTGCATGGAGCACTGGGTGTTTTATGCAAACAATGAATCATGGAACACTACATCAAAAGCTAATGATGTACTGTATGGTGACTAAGATATCATAATAAAAAAATAAAATAAAATAATAATCATGTTTCTGGTCTTGAACAGAAAAAAAAACTAATGAGGTACTGTATGGTGACTAATATAACATAATAAAAGAATTTTAAATAAATAAATAAATAAATAAATAAATAAATAAATAAATAAAATGTCTGTGGTACCCAAAGCAATTTACACATTCAGTGCAATCCCCATCAAAATACCATCAGCAGTTTTCCCAGAGCTAGAACAAACAAACTTAAAATTTGTGTGGAACCAAAAAAGACAGCAAGTAGCCAAAGGAATGTTGAAAAAGAAAACAAAAGCCAGAGGTATCACAATTCTGGACTTCACGTTGCACTGCAAAGTTGTAATCATTAAGACAGTTTGGTATTGGCACAAAAACAGAGACACATAAATCAATGGAATAGAAGAGAGAACACAAAAATGAATCCTCAACTCAATGGTCAACTAATCTTTGACAAAGCAGGAAAGAATATCCAATGGAAAAAGACAGTCTCTTCAACAAGTGGTGTTGGGAAAATTGGACAACCACATGCAGAAGAATGAATCTGGACCACTTTCTTACACCATCCCCAAAAATAAACTCAAAATGGATGAAAGACCTAAATGTAAGACAGGAATCCATCAAAATCCTAGAGAACACAGGCAGCAACTTCTTCGACCTCGAGTACAGCAACTTCTTGCAAGACATGTCTCCAAAGGCAAGGGAAACAAAAGCAAAAATGAACTTTTGGGATTTCATCAAGTTTAAACTTCTGCACAGCAAAGGAAATAGTCAACAAAACTAAAAGGCAACCCGCAGAATGGGAGAAGATATTTGCAAATGACATATCAGATAAAGGGCTAGTATCTAAGATCTCTAAAGAACTTATCAAACTCAACACCCAAAGAATTCAGTCAAGAAATTGGCAGAAGACATGAACAGACATTTCTCCAAAGAAGACATACAAATAGACAACAGACACATAAAAATATGCTCAACATCACTTGACATCGGGAATATCCATATCAAAACCACAGTGAGATACCACCTCACACAGTCAGAATGCCTAAATTTAACAAGTCAGGGAACAGCAGATGTTGACGAGGATACAGAACAAGGAGAAAACTCTTACACTGTTAGAGGGAATGCAAGCTGATACAGCCACTCTGGAAAACAGTCTGGAGGTTCCTCAAGAAGTTACAAATAGAGCTACCCTACAACCCAGAAACTGCACTACTTGGTATTTTCCAAGCAATACAAGCATAGTGATCTGAAGGGGTACCTGAACCAAAATATTTATAGCAGCAATGTCCACAATAGCCAAACTATGGAAAGAGCCCAGATGTCCATCAACAGATGAATGAATAAAGAAGAGGTGGTATATATTTATACAATTTAATATTACTCAGCCATCAAAAAGAATGAAGTCTTGCCATTTGCAACAGCATGGATGGAATTAAGTGTATTATGTTAAGTAAAATGATTCAGTTAAAGATAAATACCATATGAGTTCACTCATACATGGAATTTAAGAAACAAAACAGATGAACATGGGGAAAGGGAAGGGGAAGAAATAAGATGAAAATTGAGAGGGAGGAAAACCATATGAGATGCTGAAATCTAGGAAACCAACTGAGGGTTGCTGGAGGGAGGTGGGTGCGGGGATGTGGTAATTAGATTTGGGGCATTAAGGAGGGCAATTGGTGTAATGAGCACTGGGTGTTGTATACAACTGATTAATCACTAAATTCTACCTATGAAACTAAAAGGTAAACAAAGGGACAAATGCTGGGATCAGCCTCCCAAACCATATCCTAGGGATGCACCCATCAGTTGACCCTAGTGATCCTTCCCACCTGCCCTCCCCAGCCAGGGTTTGCTCCACATCTGCCATGTCCCCACAGACACAGCATCCCCTAGGACACAGTTGCTACTATACTGCATGTTCCCTTACTTCTGGTTTCCCACCTTACAGATTGTCGTGGACTAAATGTTTGTGATCCTCTACCCAATTCATATGTTGAATCCCAAGCCACCCCCCCATGTGTGGTATTTGCTGATGGGGTCTTTGGAAGATAACTAGAATGAGATGAGAGTGGGGCCCTTAGATGGGATTAGTGCCTTTTTAAGAAGAGACCTGTGAGAGATGCCTGGGTCGTTCAGTCCGTTGAGCATCTGCCCTCGGTTCAGGTCATGATCCAAGGGACCTGAGATCGAGTCCCATGTTGGGCTCCTTGCTCAGAAAGCAGCCTGCTGCACCCCTGCTTGTTCTCATTCTCTCTCTCTCTCTCTCTCTCTCTCTCTCTCTCACAGACACACACACACACACACATAAATAAAGAAAATGTTAGAAAAGAAAAAAGAAGAGATACCTGAGAGTTTTTTTTTCACTTTACACTTGAGAGTCAGAAAAGGCCATGGGAGCACACAATGAGAAGGTAGTCAGAAAGAGTGTTGTTTCAGCCCCCCAGTCTATGGTATTTTGTTATGGAGTCTAAGCTAATACACAGGTCCTTGGGATTCCCTGACACGGGAATCAAGTCTGACTTGTTCATTTCCATTTCTTTCAATTTAGCACCATGCCTTTAAGAGTAAGTACTTATCAAATATTTGAAAAATGGTGTGGGATGAAGAGCTCCCCGACCTTCCTAGGACACAGGTCAGCAAACTATAGCCCATGGGCCAAATCTGGCTCACCACCAGTTTTGTACAGCACACAAGGTAAGAATACCCTCTACGTTTTTTAACAGGTGAAAAAATCAAAAGAAGAATGAAATTTCATGTCATGTGGACATTCAATGAAAGTCTGTGTCCAAAAATAAAGTTTTATTAAAACACAGTCATGATCATTCATTATACAGGTTTTCATGCTACAATGGCAGAGTTAAATTGTTGCTATAGATTCTAGCCATGATGGTTAATTTCATATGTGTCAACTTTACTGAGCCACAGGATGCCGGATAGCTGGTTAAACAGGAATTCTGGGTGCATCTGTAAGGGTGTTTCCAGGAGAGATTAGCATGTGAGTTGGATGGGGTTAAAGAGAAGGCCCTTTCCAAGGTGGATGGGCATCATCCAGTCCCTTGAGGGCCTGATAAAATAAAAATTGGAGGAAGATTGAATTAACTCAGCCTGATGGTTTAACTGGAACATCCATCTTTTAGAATCAACACACCTGGTTCTCAGGCCTTCAGACACAGAATGGAATCTACACCATCAGCTCTCAGGCTCTCAGGCCTTCAAACTACACCACTGTCTTCCTGAGTCTCCAGCTTGCAGATAGCAGATTGTGGGACTTAGCTCCATAATCATGTGAGTCCATACCTTATTATAACTTGATTCACAAAAACACGTGTGTGTGTGTGTGCGTGTGTGTGTGTCCAGTGGTTCTATTTCTCTGGACAACCCTGCCTAAAACACTGGCCCACAAAGTCGAAAACATACATATCATGATCTGAGTTTTCAAACTATCTGTATCATCATGTGAGGATTAAACACGATGGTGTCTGTGAAATGGATTATACTTCAATTGTTCAGCTATAGAGATGTGATTTGTAGGAATCTTTCAGCCTCTGAGTCGACTCTAGCTGCAAAAATCACTTTATTGCCCCCCTGAAATCTCTATGAAGGCAAAACCTGTGTCTCCCTTGGTCTCAGCCTTAGACCTAGTGAGAAATCAATATCTTTGAATGAGTGAATAATTAAACCCACAGAAAGCAGAACAAAGAAATTTCAAAATCCATACTATGGTGTGAACTTTTCCATTCTTATGGATGGTTTTGGTAGGAAAATCTGTTGAGTTGGGTTTTCCTGCTCATAGATGTTCAGCATCTGGAAGAGACTTTGTAGGAAGGAGAGGCTTCCAAAAAATACGTAACCCAAAGTGACCAAGAAATTGAGCCACATCTGGCCCTTTATATGTTGAAAGTTTTCTGAGCACACTGAAGGACACAGAAAAATTCCAAATTTTGCAGATCTTGAGTGTCAAACATGATTGACTTCTTTCACATTGTGGACATGGTGACATGGTGAATTTTTTGAAACACACACAACAAAGTCTTGTTTATCCTCTCAATGGCTCAGAGAATAACAGTTCCAGTTTTCCATGGGATAAGTGGATATAAGTCAAGATATCTTTTAATTCACCTAGAAAAAATAATATTTAGAAATGTCATAAAAGACTATAGAGAGATAATTCGAAAGATTCCTTTGGGGCATCCCGGTGGCTCAGTCAGTTACACGTCTGACCCTTGGTTTCAGCTCAGGTCATGATGAGAGTTGTGAGATCGAGCTCCATGGGGGGCTCCATGCTAAGCATGGAGTCTGCTTGAGATTCTCTCTCCCTCTCCCTCTGCCCCTCCCACTCATGCTCTCTCTCTCCCTCTAAATTAATAAATAAATATTTTTTAAAAGTTTCCTTTGAAAAAAGAAATAAAAATTTAATGAAGCGTTCAATCACAAAATTTCCTTGCCAGGTGAACATGGCAGAGGAAGATCAAAACACCATACTATATCTATATTACATTTGGTGAGACTCTGGTCTTCCCCAGAAGTCCCATCTCCCTACAAATCTTAACCCCCAAGTTACAGAAGATAAAACCAATGAAATATGCTACAGAAGAAAAAAAAGATCTGTCTCTTTCAAGATGTGTGTCCTGATCCTTCTGCTTCAATGTTTGTGAAATGCTGCTTTACATGTAGAGAAATAAAAGAGGGAAGGTGGGAAATTAACACAAGGTTGGAAATGTTACATGTTGTCAATCACCTCAGATGTAAAGGAAAAAACAATTAATTCTCCTTTTTCCCCCTTATCCTTTCCATTTCCATTTCCAATATGAGTTATTTTTTCCTGGGTCTACAGAAAGCTTAGTGTGATTTCTGGTGTTTGAGTTAGGCAACTTCACATGCTTATCTCTACCCAATAGGATTATAAAAATTATGCTTTGTGAAATTACTCAGAACTAAATGCAAGAGCATATATTGTGTTTTTCTTTTTTTTTTTTTTTTTTTAAGATTTTATTTATTTATTTGACAGAGATAGAGACAGCCAGCGAGAGAGGGAACACAAGCAGGGGGAGTGGGAGAGGAAGAAGCAGGCTCACAGTGGAGGAGCCTGATGTGGGGCTCGATCCCACAACGCCGGGATCACGCCCTGAGCCGAAGGCAGACGCCTAACCGCTGTGCCACCCAGGTGCCCCACTTGAACGGGGCTTCAAGAAGCCACAGAAGAGATGACAGGATGAGGGGGAGACACTCCTATATCTTCAAACACCAGAGGCACCAAATTTTAGGAGACAGGAGAAAATACGACATTAAAGAATGGATTTGCTTGGTCCTTTGCTCGCAGACAGTAGAAACAGCTGATCAGATGACTTACATTTTAGACCCCTTCCTTGGCTATCTGATGCCATTTTTGTCACAGAAAGTATGTTTCTTCACTGTGCAGATCATCTCAGGGGAGGGGGGTTGATATTTACTCAAACACTATAATACCAGGCAGATTCTGATGGTTCTATAATAAGCAAACCAAAACCATGTAGAGTAGACAGAGTAATGATTCTCCCAAAGGTGCCCAGATTCTCATCTCTGGATCCTGTGAATATGTATTTTGACATGGGAAAAAATGGACTTTCGAAATAAAATTAAGTATCTCAGATGAGAAGTGAGGCAGTATAATGACTAAGGTCCTTTTAAGGGAAAGAGGGAGACAGGAGAGTCAAAGACAGGAAAGGAGATACAACTGGCAATACCAGGGGGGAGAGAGAGAGAACGAGAGAGATTTGAAGATGCCGTACTGCAGGCTTTGAAAGGGAATGGAGCAAGGGGCAGTATCTAGGGAAAGCAGGAAGACTCTAGGTGCTGGAAAATGTGAGAAATCAAAAACTCTCCTAGAGGTTCCAGAAGGAACTCAGCTCTGCTCACCCCTTGATTTTACTCCCATAAGATCATTTGAACCTTTGAACTTCTAGAGCTATAAGATATATGTTTGTGCTTTTTTTAAAGATGTGCTTATTTGTTTTTTTATTATGTTCAGTTAGCCAGCATATAGTATATCATTAGTTTTTGATGTAGTGTCCAATGATTCATCAGTTGCACGTAATCATGGGAAACAGTATGGAGGTTCCACAAGATATTGAAAATAGAGCTACCCTACCGCCCAGCAATTGCACTACTAGGTATTTATCCCAAAGATACAGATGTAGTGAAAAGGGAGGCACATCACCCCAAAGTTCATAGCAGCAATGGTTTACTTATTTTTTTGAGAGAGAGAGAGTGTGTGTGCAGTGGGGGAGGGGAGGGAGAGAGAATCTCAAGCAGACTTGACACTGAGCATGGAGCCCACTGCAGGGCTGGATCTCAGGACGCTGAGATCATGACCTGAGCTGAAATCAAGAGTCAGATGCTTAACGAACTGAGCCACCAAAAGACCCCTAATGATTGTGTGGTTTCTAGCAATAAGTCTGTGATAACTTGTTACAACAGAACAAGGAAACTAATACAACTGAAGTATATATGTGGAAACATCATTTTCTGGGATTCTGGAGTGAGGGAAGCTCAGATCCTATTCAGGGACTCCTAGGTTCTAGCTCCAAGGGATGAGGATATGGCCTTGCTGAGGCTGAGCTAACTAAAGAACATGGAGGTTAAGTACTGTGAGCATTCCCGAAACAGAAAGGTAGAGACTGTTTGTTACATTCTTCCTGATTAAGTGCAAGCCCCAAGTGGGATGGGGCTGTGACACAGCCAGAATGGAACATCTTCGATCTGTGGGGCCCTCCCCTTGTGTGATGGCCTCAGCTGTACTGAGGGATGTTACATTAGCTCCTGCTTGGTTACATTCCCCATCCTTGGCTGAATCAACGTTTACAATGTGTGTGGGAGATGTTCAGCCCCCTCCCACCAATGCATGAGCCACCCGAAAACCTACACATGGAAGCAAGTAATTAGTTCCGATTGAGTAAATTTAAGAAAACTGTCTCCTGTAGGGAAAAGAAAAGGAGACAACGGAAGATTTACGATGTTTAGCAATTTGACCCAGTTCACATACAAGCGCTTGAGAGAGGTGGTGTTTCGTTCCAGACTTGTTTCAGTCTGGGAACTAAGATCTACGTGATGCTCATGGATCATAAGGAGATAGTTGGGTCTTAATAAGTAGACGTGATGGTCAATAAAAAACAATGGGGCAGAGAATTACCTTGATATTCCCAAGAGAAAGTGGCATCATAAACTAATCAGTTCTTTCATCTACTGTTTTCATAAATTCACTCATTCATTTATTCATTCACTTGTTTGCGCACTAGACAATTATCGAGCATGTGGAAAGATGCAAAGAGATTGGTGAGCAAGACAGTTCCTGCACCTTCTGCAGCTGCAGTTTGTTCATTTAACTTAATCAGTCGTGCAGCAATTAGGTACTGAGCATTTCTATGTGCCCGACCCTGTGTGAAATGCTGGGGGATACCTGAGATGGAAAAACCAACCTGGCACCTGTCAGGGCTGAAATCCAGAGGGAACACAGACACTAATGAAACAGTGAAAACCAAGAGTAAAGGACTCTTACAAATGCTCTGCAGGAAAGGCACAAGGGTATCAGAATTAAAAACAAGAGAATCTGACCTGATCTAAGAAGGAAGAGAAGGTTTCTTGGAGGAATGGGCGCATGAACTGAGATCTGAAGGTTTACCTCGTTTTGAGTCATGGAAAACAAAAGAGTGTTTCAAGGAGAAGGAGTAGAGGGAGTATGTTGAATTCTTTGTTCGAAAGAGACACAGTGAATTTTAAAAATTGAAAGAAATCTGAGGAGGCCAAAATAATGGTGAGTTTATGGTACATGAAGCTGGAGAGGTAAGCAGAAGACAACCCAAGCAAATACTCATTGATTTTAGGATTGGGGGTTTGATCCTACATGTAAGGAGTTTAACAAAGGAGTGACTTTATTTTATTTCTGTTTTGAAAAGGTCCCTCTGACTTGTGTATAAAGGATGCACAAGAAGCTGATAAGAGTAGAAAGCAGTGGCCAGGTAGGATACAGCAGTGGCTCAACCAAGCAAAAATGGCATCCTGCTAAGGAGGGGTGATGAAGATTAAGCCAGCAGGAAATACTGTGGACATATTGAGAAGATAAAAACAACAAGGACTGGATAGTGGGTAGGCTGTGGTGGGAAATAAAATCATTGTTGAGCGTAACTTTTATGATCCAGATTAGTGCCAGAGGATGATCGAGTACCATCAACAGAGAAAAAGACGTCATGGGAAAGGTCATGGGAAAGGATAAATTGGGGTAGAGATTGCAACTCTTCTGCTGAAAGGCTGAGCTAACGATGTCTTCAAGATATGAGAAATAAGAAGCCAGAAATAGTCATCTAGATCTCAGAGATCAGAGCAAGAGAAACATATATGGCCATCGTTTGTGTCTAGTGGTAATTAATCTAAAAAATAGATGCTATTGTCCAGGAGGAGAGAATTTAATGAGGACTGAAGTTGTTCTGGAACTGATCCATTGGATAGAGCTATAAAGGGAACAAAGAGAGAATGGAAGAATGACATAGAAGGGTGTGTGAGTAGAATCTAGACAGAATAAGGATGGAGTGTTTCATGAGAAAGGATGAATAGTCAGAAGTTGCTGAGAAAACTTTTAGGGACAGGGAGATCATTGTAGGTCCAAGAGATGTTTGTTTGGGTGGCACGATGTGGGAAAGAAACCATATTTGGAAGGGTTGAGGGAGGAGGGAGTAAGTTTAAGGCAAGGAAATGGAGACAGAAAGTCAACTCTTGCCTGGTAGTAACAGAGGGGCAAGTAATCCATGTTTTTAAGATAGAGGAGAACCAACCATTTTTCCAGGACTATGGGAAGAATATTGTTGAGACGGTGCTAGAGGGAAGGGAAGAGAGAGAGGAAGAATGCGTGAACAATAATTTAAAGATAATTGATAAGGTATAAAGGATGGGATCCAAAGAGCAGATGGAAGCACTCTTGCTAGAGGAACAAAGAAATTGCATCAATGATCTGGAATGTGGGCAGGATGCATGCTGATGTTTGGTTGGTCTGGCCAATGGCATAGAGCTCACAAAGTGTCATCATGATGACTCTGATTTTCTCTGTGAAATAGGTGGTGAGAACATTTGCTGAGAAAGGGGGGAAACACAGAAGATTCAGTGGCAGAACCAGTGCTAGTGGAGTTTTGGTGAATGGGGTAGTGCAGGAGGACTTCCTGGCAGCAGAGTAGGCTCCTTTAGATGGGAAGGGAGACTCAGGGGAGTCTTTAACAGAAAATGGAAGAGATGAGAAACCATAGGTGAAGAACTCAGTTCAGTCTAAACCAGTAAGTGTTGGTTCTGGATAACCATCCCCATGAATTTTCCCACGCCATACTGCTTTCCCTTCTTGGTTTTGCAGTGGGTAGAGTGCTGAAAATACCAGGCATCCTTATCAGAAAGTCCAAAAGGCCAGCTAATACTTCTGTTTAATTTATAAATATGTACATCCACTTCCCCCATGATTGCCTTTCTGGGGCTTGCTGCTCAGTGACTTTGAGTTATGGGTGGGTATAGAGAAAAAGGAGAGGACAACGTGGCCTGAGTGGAATGTGCATTGACACTTCCAATCACTGATTCCTGTTTACTTAGTTAGCCATGCCTGCCACATAGCAGGTGTTTCATGAGTGTTGATGTGTAAGAGTTAAGATGAACACAGTTCCCTAAGGAGCAAAATATATTCTTAAACAAACCTTTTTAAAAAGACAGTTGTAATAATTAAAGATTATTGAGAAGGCATGAATGATAGGATCCAAAGAGCAAGTGGAAGGAAGCATCATCTTCATAGATGAGTCCAAATGTTAAGAATTAATTAATAACTAAATTATTAACATTAAAGAAATAGGTAAAGAGTCAAAAAGCAAACCAAGTGATAAAAAAAAAAAAGCAAACCAAGTGTGAGCCACCCTGGGGCATCATCTGCTGCACACTAAAGTTGTTCAGCATGATAAGCATATGGTACTCAAGTGATCACTTAGTGAAGTGCTCCGAGAGCACTGCCTGATCTTACCATGCTGGGTTGGGAGGCATCAGACACGACCTTGCTGGACAGCGTGTATTTCTCAGACTCGGCTCTTGTTTTCCTGATCACTTTGAACCATTTCCCATATTGCTCCTGTACCTGCAGAGGAAATGTATGTTCTGGATCAGCTCACTGAGGGTAGTGAGGACAGGAAGGGCCCTGGGTGGGAGTTGGGCAGTGGTACCTGCTGGCTGAGGAGGCAGTACACCAGGAAGAGGAAGACGCCCTGCAGGCTGTTGACGATGGTGAAGAGGTAAGCCATGACGAGGGCAGCTGGGCCCACCTGCAGGACGCCCAGGCACCACGTGCAGCCCAGGATGAAGAGCTGAGCTGTGGCTTTAAATGTCAGCATCCTGGGTGGGAGGAGAAAGGAGGCTCATGACGCACCCGGGGCAACACAATGACAACCATTCTCCTCTCTACCCTATGGATTCTCCTTCCTTCCCCTGTTGGTGATGAGTTCTCAGACTGAATGGTGATCAGCTTAGATCTTTACTGTCTGTGAGCCCCTAAAAAAATGTCATGCTAAATGAAATGAGTCAAGCAGAGAAAGAAAATTATCATATGGTTTCACTCATTTGTGGAACATAAGGAATAGCAGGGAGATCAGTAGGAGACGGAAGGGAAGAATGAAGGAGGGTTAACAAAAGGGCGAATGAACCACAAGACACTATGGACTCCAGAAAACAGTCTGTGGGTTTTAGAGGGGAGGGGGTGGGGGACTGGGATAGGCTGGTGATGAGTATTAAGGAGGCCATGTATTGCATGGAGCACTGGGTGTTATACGCAATGAATCGTGGAACACTACATCAAAAACCAATGATGTACTGTATGGTGACTAACTGTATGGTGATAACATAATAAAAGATTTAAATATATATATTATATGTATATATATGTATATATATACATATATATACATATATGTATATATATGTATATATATACATATATATATTATATGTATATATATGTATATATATTATGTATATATATACATATATATATTATATCAAAGAAAAAATGCCACGAGGGACCAGGGTGGAATTTTGATTCAGATTGAGAAGGATAGGGATACTTCATAATGAAGTTTCAAAAAAATTTATGACATCCATGGAGATCCTGAATTTCATTCATCCAAAACTACTGAGGAGCCATTTTGCATCAGGCTCTGTGCTGGGACCTGGGCATTAAAAAATAACAAAGGCAAGATTTCTATTTTCTTTGGGTTTTGTTTTGTTGTTTTTTTGTTTGTCTTTGTTTGTTTGTTTGTTTTAGAATCTGTCTTTATTTTTTTGTTTAAATTCAACTAGCCAAGGAAGATTTCTATTTTCATTTGGAAAGGATAATAATAGGAACATGGGGGGAGGCAAAAGATGGCGGAGGAGTAGGGGACCCCTTTTTCAGCTGGTCCCCCGAGTCGAGCTGGATAGGTACCAGACCAGCCTGAACATCCACAGAATCAGCCTGAGACGCAGGAAGATACATCTGGATCTCTACAACTGAACATCTCCAGCGCTGAGTATTGAGGTACAAAGCGGGGAGCCGTGAAACCACGCACAGATATCGGAAGATAAACGGAAGGCGGAGGGAGCCGCCCCGTTCGGGCGCCGGGAAGCGGAAGCCACCTGCACGGGGGAGTGGGCGGACTCACGGACGGCACCCGCGAGAGAGCGGACTGAGACCGGTGAGCTGGGAGCGCACGCCACCAGGCATCTCGTGGAACACCGGAATCCCGGTGCGCTCACAGGATCCAGACTGAGACCGGGAGCTCTGGGAGCCCGCGGGGGTGGCTGGCAGTGTTAGAAACACAAAGGACAGAGACGCGCTGGCCCTGGAAGTGAGGGCAGGGACGCTGGGTGTGGGGCGCACATCCCAGGACGCTGCAGGGTTGAGCAGCACCAACAGAAACAGAGTTAAAGTGGCCAGAACATCAGTGGAGAACGGGCCGCAATCCCTCTGTTCTGTGACAATTCAGCCTCTGCTGCTCTGACTCTCAGAAGAGGCATAGCAGACCGCCAGGGAAAGCCGCCAGAGAACAAAAGCCTGGAAATACTGGCTCACAGTGTGCCCATCCCCATCCCCCCTCTCAGGGGACAAGGAGACTCTACCCAAATAGGGTTGCCTGAGTATCGGCGCGGCAGGCCCCTCCCCCAGAAGGCAGGCTGAAAAATCAAGAAGCCTACATCCCTAAGACCCCTATAAAACAAGTGCACACTGCATGGGTCCCAGTCAATAATTTGGGCTCTGGACAACCCCACAACCTCTCCTCATCAGAATGACGAGAAGGAGAAATCCCCCCAGCAAAGAAAAGACAATGAGTCTGTGGCCTCTGCCACAGAACTGATGGATATGGATATAACCAAATTATCAGAAATGGAGTTCAGAGTAACAATGGTCAAGATGATGTGTAGACTTGAAAAAATATTAACGAAAATACTAACAAGAATATAGAATCTCTAAGGGTGGAAATGAGAGCGAATCTGGCAGAAATTAAAAATGCTATGAATTAAATGCAGTCAAAACTAGATGCTCTGACAGCCAGGGTGAATGAGGCAGAAGAACGAATTAGTGAATTGGAGCATGGGATGGTAGAAGAGAAAGCTAAAACAGAAACTTGGCTCAAAAAAATCCAATCTCAAGAATGTAGGTTACGGCAGATTACTGACTCAATGAAATGTTCCAATGTCAGAATCATCGGCATCCCCGAGGGGGTGAAGAAAGAGAGAGGTCTAGAAGAGATATTTGAACAAATTATACCTGAAAACTTCCTTAATCTAGCAAAGGAAACAAGCATTCGTGTCCAAAAGGTAGAGAGGACCCCTCCCAAGGTCAACCATGAAAAACCTATGTCAGGTCACATCATAGTGCACTTCGCAAATATTAGATCCAAGCATACAGTATTGAAAGTGGCCAGGGCAAAGAAATTTCTCACATACAGGGGCAAAAATATCAGAATTACATCAGACCTTTCTACACAGACCTGGAATGAGAGCAAGGGTTGGCAGGATATTTTCAAAGCTCTATCCAAGAAAAACATGGAGCCAAGGATACTTTATACAGCAAGACTGTCATTCAGAACTGATGGAAAGATAAGGACCTTCCAGGATCGCCAGACACTGACCAAATTTGTAACCCCAAAACCAGCCCTACAGGAGATATTAAGGGGGGTTCTATAAAAGTAAAAAGGACCCAAGAGTGATACAGAACAGAAAGTCACAATCTATAGAAACAAAGACTTTACAGGCAACATGACAACATTAAAATCATTTCTCTTAATAATCACTCTCAATCTGAACGGCCTCAATGCTCCCATAAAACGCCACAGGGTTGCAGATTGGGTAAAAAGACATGACCCGGGGCGACTGGGTGGCACAGCGGTCAAGCGTCTGCCTTCGGCTCAGGGCGTGATCCCGGTGTTATGGCTCTGATGAGCCTGCTTCTTCCTCTCCCACTCCCCCTGCTTGTGTTCCCTCTATGAGCCTGCTTCTTCCTCTCCCACTCCCCCTGCTTGTGTTCCCTCTCTCGCTGGCTGTCTCTATCTCTGTCAAATAAATAAATAAATAAAGTATTAAAAAAAAAAAAAAAAGCATGGGGCGCCTGGGTGGCGCAGCGGTTAAGCGTCTGCCTCCGGCTCAGGGCGTGATCCCAGTGTTATGGGATCGAGCCCCACATCAGGCTCCTCCACTATGAGCCTGCTTCTTCCTCTCCCACTCCCCCTGCTTGTGTTCCCTCTCTCACTGGCTGTCTCTTTCCTGTCGAATAAATAAATAAAATCTTTAAAAAAAAAAAAAAGCATGACCCAACCATTTGCTGTCTACAAGAGACTCATCTTGAAACTAAAGATATATCCAGACTGAAAGTGAAGGGATGGAAAACCATTTTTCATGCCAATGGGTCTCAAAAGAAAGCTGGGGTAGCAATTCTCATATCAGACAGATTGAATTTTAAACTAAGGACTGTAGTTAGAGATACAGAAGGGCACTATATTATTCTTAACGGATGTATCTAACAAGTGGATATGAGAATTATAAATATCTATGCCCCCAAGAGGAGAGCAGCAAGACACACAAGCCAACTCTTAACCAGACTAAAGAGACATATAGATAAAAATACGTTATTAGTAGGGGGCCTCAACACTCCACTATCAGCAATAGACAGATCACCTAAGCAGAAAATGAACAAAGAAACAAGAGCTTTGAATGACATACTGGACCAAATGGACCTCATAGATATATAGAGAACACTACAGCCCAGAACAACAGATTACTCATTCTTTTTGAATGCACATGGAACGTTCTCCAGAATAGACCATATATTGGGTCACAAAACAGGTCTCAACCGATACCAAAAGAATGAAATTATTCCCTGCATGTTCTCAGACCACAATGCTTTGAAATTGGAACTCAACCACAAGGAAAAATTTGGAAGAAACTCAAACACGTGGAAACTAAGAACCGTCCTGCTCAAGAATGATTCGGTAAACCAGGAAATTAAAAATCAATTTAAAAAACTTATGGAGACCAACAAGAAAGAAGACAAAATGGTCCAAAACCTATGGGACACTGCAAAGGCAGTCCTAAAGGGAAAATACATAGCCATCCAAGCCTCACTCAAAAGAATAGAAAAACCTAAAATGCAGTTTTTATACTCTCACCTCAAGAAGCTGGAGCTGGAACAGAAGAACAGGCCTAACCCATGCACAAGGAAGCAGTTGATCAAGATTAGAGCAGAGATCAATGAATTAGAAACCAGGAACACAGTAGAGCAGATCAACAGAACTAGAAGCTTGTTCTTTGAAAGAATAAATAAGATCGATAACCCACTGGCTAGACTTGTTCAAAAGAATAGAGAAAGGACCCAAATTAATAAAATTATGAATGAAAGAGGAGAGATCAAGTCCAACACCAATGAAATAGAAAGGATCACTAGAAACTTTTATTGACAGCTTTATGCCAATAAATTAAACAACCTAGAAGAAATGGATGCCTTCCTGGAAACGTGTAAACTACCAAGACTGAAACAGGAAGAAATTAATTTTTTAAACAGACCGATCAATTATGAAGAGATTGAAGCAGTGATCAAAAACCTCCCGAGAAACAAGACTCCAAGGCCTGATGGATTCCCCAGGGAATTCTACAAAACATTCAAAGAAGAAATAATATCTATTCTCTTGAAGCTGTTTCAAAAAACAGAAACAGAAGGAAAACTACCAAACTCATTCTATAGGGCCAGTATTAACTTGATCCCCAAACCAGGCAAAGACCTCATCAACAAGGAGAATTACAGACTGATATCCCTGATGAATATGGACGCCAAAATTCTCAACAAGATCCTAGCTAATAGGATCCAACAGTACATAAAAGGATTATCCATCATGACCAAGTGGGATTCATCCCTGGGACGCAAGGGTGGTTCAACATTCGCAAATCGATCAGTGTGATAGAGTATATCTACAAGAAAAAAGCCAAAAAATCATATGAGCCACTCAATAGATGCAGAAAAAGCATTTGACAAAATACAGCATCCTTTCCTGATTAAAACCCTTCAGAGTGTAGGGATAGAGGGTACATTCCTCAATCATAAAAACCATCTATGAAAAGCCTACAGCAAACATCATTCTCAATGGGGAAAAGCTGGAAGCCTTTCCCTTAAGATCAGGAACATGACAAGGATGCCCACTCTCACCATTTTTATTCAACATACTACTAGAAGTCCTTGCAACAGCATTCAGACAACGAAAAGGGATAAAAGGTATCCAAATCGGCAAAGAAGAAGTCAAACTGTCTCTCTTCGCAGATAACATGATACTCTATATGGAAAACCCAAAAGAATCCACTCCCAAACTACTAGAAGTTATAGAGCAATTCGATAATGTAACGGGATACAAAATCAATGCTCAGAAATCAGTTGCATTTCTATACACGAATAATGAGACTGAAGAAAGAGAAATTAGGGAATCCATACCCTTTACAATAGCAACAAAAACCATACATTACCTTGGAATTAACTTAACCAGAGATGTAAAGGATCTATATTCTAGAAACTATAAATCACTTTTGAAAGACATTGAAGAAGACACAAAAAGATGGAAAAATATCCCATGCTCATGGACCGGAAGAATTAACATAGTTAAAATGTCATGCTACCCAGAACAATCTACACTTTCAATGCTATCCCGATCAAAATACCAAAGACATTTTTCAAAGAACTGGAACAAACAGCCCTTAAATTTGTGTGGAACCAGAAAAGGTGACGAATTGCCATGGAAGTGTTGAAAAGGAAAAACAAAACTGAGGGCATCACGTTGCCGGATTTCAAGCTGTACTACAAAGCTGTGATCAAAAAGACAGCATGGTACTGGCACAAAAGCAGACACATAGACCAATGGAATGGAATAGAGAACCCAGAAATGGACCCTCGGCTCTTTGGGCAACTACTTTTTGACAAAGAAGGAAAAAACATCCAGTGGAAAAAAGACAGTCTCTTCAATAAATGGTGCTGGGAAAATTGGTCAGCTACATGCAAAAGAATGAAACTTGACCACTCTCTCACACCACACACAAAGATAAACTCCAAATGGATGAAAGACCTTGATGTGAGACAGGAATCCATCAAAATCCTAGAGGAGAACATAGGCAGCAACATCTACGACATCGGCCAAAGCAACCTTTTTCATGACACATCTCCAAAGGCAAGAGAAACAAAAGATAAAATGAACTTGTGGGAAATCATCATACAAAAGCTTCTGCACAGCCAAGGAAACAGTCAGAAAAACTAAGAAGCAGCCCACGGAATGGGAGAAGATATTTGCAAATGACACTACAGATAAAAGACTGGTATCCAAGATCTAAAAAGAACTTCTTAAACTCAATATGCAAGAAACGAATAAACAAATCATAAAATGGGCAGAAGATATGAACAGACACTTTTCCAATGAAGACATACAAATGGCTAACAGACACATGAAAAAATGTTCAAAATCATTAGCCATCAGGGAAATTCAAATCAAAACCACACTGAGATATCACCTTACGCCAGTTAGAATGGCAAAAATTGACAAGGCAAAAAACAACAATTGTTGGAGAGAATGTGCAAAAACGGGATCCCTCCTACATTGTTGGTGGGAATGCAAGTTGGTGCAGCCACTCTGGAAAACAGTATGGAGGTCCCTTAAAAAGTTAAAAATTGAGCTACCCTATGATCCAGCCATTGCACTACTGGGTATTTACTCCAAAGATACAGACGTAGTGAAGAGAAGGGCCATATGCACCCCAATGTTCATAGCAGCAATGTCCACAATAGCTAAATAGGGGAAGGAGCCGAGATGCCCTTCAACAGATGACTGGATTAAGAAGTTGTGGTCCAGTAGTGAAGAGAAGGGCCATATGCACCCCAATATTCATAGCAGCATTGTCCACAATAGCCAAAGCGTGGAAGGAACTGAGATGCCCTTCAACAGATGACTGGATTAAGAAGCTGTGGTCCATATATACAATGAAATATTACTCAGCTATCAGAAAGAACGAATTCTCAACATTTGCTACAACATGGACGGCACTGGAGGAGATAATGCTAAGTGAAATAAGTCAAGCAGAGAAAGACAATTATCATACGATTTCTCTCATCTATGGAACATAAGAACTAGGAATGTCAGTAGGGGAAGAAAGGGATAAAGAAAGGGGAGGTAATCAGAAGGGGGAATGAAACATGAGAGACTATGGACTCTGAGAAACAAACTGAGGGCCTCAGAGGGGAGGGTGGTGGGGGAATGGGATAGACTGGTGATGGGTAGTAAGGAGGGCACGTATAGCATGGTGCACTGGGTGTTATACGCAACTAATGAATCATCGAACTTTACATCAAAAAACAGGGATGTACTGTATGGTGACTAACATAATATAATAAAAAAATATGATTATAAAGATAAATAAATAAAATAGAAAAAAATAAGAAGATGTGGTCCATATATACAATGGAATATTACTCAGCCATCAAAAAGAACGATTTCTCAACATTTCCTGCAACATGGACGGGACTGGGGGAGATAATGCTAAGCAAAATAAGTCAAGCAGAGAAAGACAATTATCATATGGTTTCACTCATTTAGGGAACACAAGAAGTAGGAAGATCAGTAGGAGAAGAAAGGGAAGAAGAAAGGGGGGGTAAGCAGAAGGGGGAATGAACCATGAGAGACTATGGACTCTGGGAAACAAACTGAGGGCTTTAAAGGGGAGGGGGGTGGGGGATTGGGATAGGCTGGTGATGGGTATTAAGGAGGGCACATAATGCATGGTGCACTGGGTGTTATATGCAAGTAACGAATCATGGAACTTTACATCAAAAACCAGGGATGTACTGTATAGTGACTAACATAATATAATAAAAAAAATATTCTATAAAAATGTATAAATAAATAATAGGAACATGGAAGACAAAGCAAGAAATTGCACAAAGGTTGCTGGAACACAGGACTGCCCAAGCCTCCTAGAAGATTGGACATTGACTATGATTTTCTCCACAGAAAGGAATGGAAGAGGGGTCAGAAGGAGCCTGAACTAAGGGTGGTGTGTGGAAGTATAGGCTGGGTTGTGAGAACAATCACAGCCTTTTCTAAGTGCTTCATGGGAACATAAATGTTCTTTACACATTTGTCATAAGATTGTTGGAAAAATCCAAAGAATGTTTATTAACCAATGCCAATTCTTCCTGTTGCTGATGGCGTTACATACCTGGGTTAGAAATAGAACAGTGGCGGCTGGGTGGCTCAGTTCGTTAAGCATCTGACTTTCGATTTCAGCTTAGGTCATAATCTTGGGGAGTCCCCATGTCAGGCTCCTCACTGAGCGTAGAGCCTGCTTAAGAATCTCTCTCTCCCTGTCCCCCAGCCCTTCACTCCCTCCCCCACACTCTTGCTCTCTTTCTGGGGAAAATAATGAAAAGACAGAACATTTTGGCCAGGGTGTCAGCAGCACACCACTGAATCTGAGTCAGCTGCCATAGAAGGATAGCTGCACCTCTCTACTCTAGGCCCCTCAGCAGACCCCGAGAAGAAGCATCAGGGGCTGCTGAGGCACATGGCTTTGTCCTTAGAACCACATGTGTCTGCGGGGTTGTCACTCTCTTCTCCATCTTACCTGGTGTTCTGGAGGGTGGATACATCACTGTTGAGGGAAGACAGTTTGCTTTTCAAAATCCAGAGGGTCATCAGAAAGAAAGCTAAATTGACCTTCAAGAAACCACAGTTTTATTGAAAACAATTTCAGTCTGTGATCTGTATTGTAGTCTGTCCTACATCAATTTCACACTTAAGTCATTTCATATCAAGTAACAGTGTTAGAGTTTGTAGTTTTAGGACCAATCTTAGAAAACCAAACAATGCCATGACAATCCAGGGACATGCCTGCCCCTGTCACCCCCTTTAAAATTCTGCTCTTCTAATGACCCCAGCTAAGCATCAAGGATGCTGTGATGTCATTACTCACAGAGAAGATGACACAGACTGGTCCAAGGAAGCTCCATAGAAATCCCTTTTCTCGGTGGAGCCAGCAGCTGAGAAAGAGAGAGTAAAAAATGCATTAGTCCTTAGGAATACAGAATATTATATAAATTCATTCATTCATTCATTCATCAACAAAGACTGAGTGACTCTTTTTGAGAGAGTCTGTCATTGGCTCTGAAGATACAGTAGTAAAGAAAGTAAACATGGCCTTAAAACCCACAAATCCCACATTAGTGGACACACGATTAGTCATACTGTAACAATAAAACAAAAATGTGAGGCTTCAAGATGTATCATTGGCTGTCATGCTTAGTTTGGAGTCTGAGGGATAAAGATGGTTAAGGAAGATTCCCTAAGGAAATTATATTTTTAGCTGGGATATTGACGTTGAAGGATGTTACTGAGATAAACAGGGTTGAAGCAAAGAAGCCCACAAACGTGTTAGATTTTGAGAGTCCTGTAATCCTAACAGTCTTTTAGGGGCCTTTCTTGCACTGCTCAATTGAATTTGTTTCCATTGGCTGCCAAACTCACCGACTTAGTTCTAAATTTGTTCATGGCTTTATTGAGATATATTTTATAGACCGTAAAATTCACCCATTTAAACTACACAGTTCAGTGATCTTCAGAATATTCACAGAGTTGTGCAACCAGTGCAACAAAATCTAATTTTAGGACATTTTCAACTCCTCCAAGAGAAACTTCATTCACATTAGCAGTCACGTACTCCCACCTCCACACACTCCACTCCTCACCCTCCCCCCAGGGCACCATTACTCTGCTTTCTCACTTGATGGATTTGCCTAATCTAAACATTTTACATAGGTGGTATCATGAAATATGTGCTCTTTCATGACTGGATTCTTTCATTCAGCATCAAGCTTTCAAAGTTCATCCACATTGCCACATATTTTTATGGCTGAGTAATATTCCTTACTCTTTTTCATAGCTAAGTCATATTCTGCCGGATGGATATGTCCCATATTGTTATCCATTCATCGGTTGATGGACATTACAGTTGTTTGCAATTTTGAATACTGTTGCTATAAGCATTCATGTCCAAGTTTTTTGGGAACATATGCTTCCATTTGTTTGGGGTATATGCCTAGCATGTGGTAGCTATTTATTGAACTTTGTGAGAAACTGTCAAACCATGTTGCCAAGTGGTTGCACCATTTTACATTCCAACCAGCAATGTATGAGTGCTCCAAATTTTCCACATCCTTGCAAGCACTTTTTTTTTATTTACAATGACTTTTTTGTGCTTTTTTTTATTATTGAGATATAATTGATGAGTAACATTGTATTAGTTGTAGGTACACCTGAGCCTATATTTTTTATAATAATTTTTTATTATGTTTGTTAGTCACTTTTTACTGCCTGTCTTTTTTAACCATCACCACTAATGGGTATACAGTTAATATCTCACTTGTGGTTTTTGACTTACACTTTCCTAATGACTAAGGTGGTTGAACATTTTTCATGTGTTAATTGGTCATTTACATATCTTCTTTGGGAAAATGTCTATTAAAATATTTTGTCAGGGCACCTGGGTGGCACAGCGGTTAAGCATCTGCTTCGGCTCAGGGCGTGATCCCGGCGTTATGGGATCAAGCCCCACATCAGGCTCCTCCGCTATGAGCCTGCTTCTTCCTCTCCCACTCCCCCTGCTTGTATTCCCTCTCTCGTTGGCTGTCTATCTCTGTTGAATAAATAAATAAAATCTTTTAAAAAATATATTTTGTCCATTTTTTCAGTTTTTTATTTCTTTAATTAATCTCTACACCCCACATGGGGCTCAAACTCACAACCTCAAGTCAAGAGTCACACACTCCACCAACTGAACCAGCCAGGCTCCCTTAGTTTGTCCATTTCTAAATTGAGTTATTTGTCTCTGGTTGTTGAGTTATTCAATTTAATTTTCACAACAGCACAAATCAGAGGTTCTCTTATGATCACACATTGGTAACTAATGCTTAGAGAGCTTAGGTCTATGGCTGAAGGTTTTACTGATACACAGTGACAGAATTCACTTTTGATTCTACATTAGGATAAAGGAGAGAGTGAGCAGGGCATTTCAGAACAATTGAGAGTGTGGAAGGCCATTTCAGGACAACTGAAATATAGACTAAGTAGAATGTAAGCAAGAGAGAACTGAAGTGTCCAAGAAAGACACCTGGGAAGAGCTCGGTCGATGAGGTGAACATAAGCTGTAGCAGCATGTTGTGGTTAGGCGTGCACGTCCTGGGAACTGACCTCCTGAATGGAGGAACCGCAGAAAATATTGAAAATAGTCTATCCAAGAGAAACTACTACACCTCACTAAGACTACAGAGAAAGGAGGCTGGGATGGTTAACATGGAGCTTGGTGGTGTCGCAGCCAAAAGTTGAGAGCACTGAAGACAATGGAGAGATCTGACTATTTTTGGAGCTCCACTAAAAGCATCATCATCACCCCCAGAACACAGCCAATATTTTTTTTCTAACTCTGTAATTCCCTAACCCTTTATTCTGCAAACTTGGTGGCTATTTGATTTGACTGAGAACTCATGGGGGAGAGGGGAGCCTATGCTAGGGTGTTACCAATACAATAGCCCACTACTGTCACATCACCAGCTGTCTAGGCCTATGATTTCAAGTGGGATCAACAAGAACTTGTCCAGCAATTTAAAAGGAAATACTGGAGAACCAAAAGACCATAACAAATTTTGAAAACCTCTGAAACATTCCTCTAAGTCTAAGGATGCATGAGGATATGCCTCACTCAAAAAAGGCATGGGGTGCACCCAATGTTCATAGCAGCAATGTCCACAATAGCCAAAATATGGAAAGAGCCCAGACATCCATCAACAGATGAATGGATAACGAAGATGTGGCATATATATGCAATGGAATATTACTCAGCCATCAAAAGGAATGAAATCTTGCCATTTACAATGACATGGATGAAAATAGAGGTATTATTATGCTGAGTGAATTAAGTCAGTCAGAGAAAGACAAATCTCAGATGATTTCACTCCTTTGTGGAATTTAACATGAACCTTGGGAATGGAAGAAAAAATTAAATAACACAAAATTGGAAGGGGGGACAAACCATAAGAGACTCTTAACTGAGGGTTGCTGGAACGAAGTGGGCGGGGGATGGGGAAGTGGGTGATGGGCATTAAGGAGAGCATTTGATGTAATGACACTGAGTGTTACATACAACTGTTGAATCACTAAAATATACCTCTGAAACTAAAAATACACTATATGCTCATTTAACTGAATAAAAATTGTTTTTAAAAAGGCATGGGGAAAAAAGAGAGTGCTAGTCTCTCACCTCTGACTGACCTTGAGGTTTTGTACAATCAGAAAGTGAAAGCTGTTATGTAAACTGTCCTAAGTTTGAAGGTGTGCCTTCTCACACAGATACCTTTGTAAAAGAACGCAAAGTATATAGGCAAAGCATTAAGGAAGTCTTCTGAGGAAACATTGGGTCACATTTAAAATATACTGACCCACATGTGACCAACACCCTAGGAACCCAGGACTAAAAATAAAAATAAGAACTTTAATAAAGCTAGCAGAAAATTCAGAAATGGCTAGTAAGGAGGGCACGTATTGCATGGTACACTGGGTGTTATATGCAAGTAACGAATCATGGAACTTTACATCAAAAACCAGGGATGTACTGTATGGTGACTAACATAATATAATAAAAAAAATATTATTATTAAAAAATTAAAAATTAAAAATTAAACTTTTCCTAAATGTCAAAAAAAAAAAGAAAAAAGAAATAACACACTTCAAGGAATGACCAATCTACAGAATTGGTCCAGGAGAGTCACTAAACAAACAAACAACAAAAAAAAAAACCAACATATCAGAAACAACATATCTGGGAAGGTGGAGGAATCTGATAACAGAGGTGTTACAATATATTATCTAATATATTGACGTTTAACCAAAAATTTATGATCTATCCAAAGAAACAGGAAAATGCGCAACATACACAGAGAAAAAATCAGTCAAAAGAAAATGTTTCCTAAGAGGTACAGATTTCACTTTGTAAAGTCTTTAAATCCGTTATTATAAATATATTAAAAACACTATACCATGTCTAAAAAAACAAAGGAAAGGGTGCCGGGGTGACTCAGTCAGTTAAGCATCTGACTCTAGATCTGGGCTCAGGTCATGATCTCAGGGTCATGAGATGGAGCCCCGTATCTGTCATGCACTGAAATAAAGTTCTCAGACACCAATCTAAGTGGCCACGCAGGCTGCCTCTGCAAGGGAGAGTGGTAGCAGCTGAATCCTGCACATACATTTTATTTTGTTTTTTACCAGAAAAGCAAGGACAGCTGCCTCAAACCATGGGAAAGGGGTACAAAGGGATAGTAAAATCTTGAAGCCATAAAGCAGGCTTGCATTCTCCCCCACACATTGGCACCCTGGGAGTCAGTCGTGGGACAAGGGAGGACCAGGATGTATGAGCTAGCAATCGCCAGGTGCAGAAATGGGGGACTGAAGGTTACACTCTTTTATAGCTCCTAACTTATGCCCTGCCCCTGGGGATCATGGGATCCTGCTTCTACTGGGCCATTGAGTACAATAGCCTGAGAACAGGAACTCTGCTGACATTTCAGCAGCTTCCACAGTCAATCTTTAGGGTTCACAATATATTTTCTAAGAATAACTCCACAGCATCAGGCTCTGTGCTGGGCATAGAGCCTGAATGAGATTTTCTCACTTCCTCTGCCCCACTATCCCCTCTCTCCTTGTCTTTCTCTCAAAAAAAAAAAAAAAAGAAGCCGGCGGGGCGGGGGGGGGGGGGGGTCATCAATAAGATTAACAGCTGACTTCTTGTCTGAGATCATGGAGATCAGAAAGCAGTGGAATAACCTCTTCAAAGTGTCCCAAAAAAATGATGGTCAACCAAGAGTTCCATATCTAGCTAAATTCTCTGTGAAAAATGAAGAAATTAAGGCATTTCAAGAAAAACAAAAATAAGATAATTCTTGCTTGCTGAACTGTCCTACAAAAAATACTAAACAAGTCCTTTAGGCTGACAAGAAAGGACACTAGACAGTAACTTGAATCCAAACAAATAGAGCCAGTCAAAGAAACTATGTGGGTATCACAAAAGACACTATATTTTTGTTTATAACTCCTTTCCTTTTCTGTTTTATTTTTTTAAGATTTTATTTATTTATTTGACAGAGAGACAGCCAGTGAGAGAGGGAATACAAGCAGGGGGAGTGGGAGAGGAAGAAGCAGGCTCTCAGTGGAGGAGCCTGATGTGGGGCTGGATCCCGGATCGCCGGGATCACGCCCTGAGCTGAAGGCAGACACTTAACAACTGTGCTACCCAGGTGCCCCTCCTTTTCTGTTTTAAAAGATCACTGCAACGAGCAATACTTATAAAACCGGGTCAGTGGGCTCGTAAGATACAAACATATAATTTTGGGAGGAGGAAAGGAATGTAGGAATATTGGGCTACACAATGGTTTTAGATATGATATCCCAAGCATGAGCAACAAAACAATAAACTGGACTTCATCAAAATTAAAAAAACTTTTCTGCTTTAAAAGACGTTATCAAGAAAGAGAAAAGACAGATTGGTAGAAAATACTTGCAAATCACATATAGAGGAGGTCCTAGCACCCAGAATGTATTAAGAACCCAAAACCTCCACAATAAAAAGACAAATAACCCAGTTTAAAAATGGGCAAAGAGGGGCGCCTGGGTGGCTCAGTCATTAAGCGTCTGCCTTCGGCTCCAGTCATGATCCCAGGGTCCTGGAATCGAGCCCTGCATAGGGCTCCCTGCTCTGCTGGGAGCCTGCTTCTCCCTCTCCCACTCCCCCTGCTTGTGTTCCCTCTCTCACTGCTTCTCTCTGTCAAATAAATAAATAAAATATTTTTAAAAAATAAAATAATATAATATAAATAATAAAAATAAAATAAAAATGGGCAAAGATTCTGAAAAAGCATTTCTCCGAAGAAGATAAGCAGATGGTCAATAAACATGGGAAAAGCTTCAGCATCACTAGTTAGTAGGGATTGAAGTCTAAACCGCAATGAGATATCACTTCAAACTCACACAAAGGGCTAACATTCAAAATGTAGAAAGTTAAGTGTTGATGATGTGGAGAAATTATATATGTATTATTGCTCCCAGGAATCTAAAATGGCGCAGACACTTGGGAAAATGCATGGCAGTTTGTCTAAATGCTAAACGTAGATGTGCGACGTGATCCGGCAATCCCACAAATGGATATATACCCAAAACAAATGAAAATATATGTTCCCACAAACACTTACACGTGTTTAGTTGTGGCAGCATCATTCATAATGGCAAAAACTGGAAACAATCTAAGAGCCCATCAAATGAAAGATACGTAAAACGCGGTATCTGTATAATGGAATATTATTTCCAAAACCATAGCACCACCGGGAGCAATTAACAACAAGGAACGAAGTCACGAAGTCACCATACTTGCAACGACCATGTGGGTCAGCCCTGAAAGCATCTTACAAAGGGGAAGAACATAGTCATAAGAGACCACATGTATGATTTCATTTACGTCAAATATCCAGAACAGGCAGAGCCACAGAGACAGAGGGTAGATTAGTGCTGGCCGGGGTGGGGGTGGAGGAGGGTAGCAGGAATGAGGAGGGAAGGCTGTGCACAAGAGGAACGTGTTCTAGAAAAACATCGTGGTGATGCCGCATGACTCTCTGATCATTCTAAAAAACACTAATCTGTACACTTCAAAGGGTCAGGTTTACAGAAGGTGAAATATATTGCAATGAAAAAGTAAAACACGAAACTGAGTATTAAAAGTGAAGAGTGCTATACGGTGACTAACTTAACATAATAAAAATTATTATTAAAAAAAATAAAAATAAATAAAAGTGAAGACTACAAGCTCTGCAGCTTGACTGCCAGGATTTGAATCTCAGCTCTGCCTCTTACTAGCCAAGCACTTTGGGGCATTTAATTAAACTATCAGGGGCTCACTGGGCAAATGACTGTATTTACCTCATTGTGTTAGAATGAGGAGAAACTGAGTTAACACATACAAAAATGGGTAGAAAATTGCATGGCATAAAGTAAGTACCATAAAAAACTATAATACAATCGATTACTTCATTATTTAAATCAACTCTATTTTTCAAATAAAAAAACATCTTAAAGGATTTGGACAAAGAAGTAGATTCAATTTTTTTAAATGATGTCCTAAGCACTCCTTTTGGCTTCAGTTTTGCTATTCAAACGACAGAGCTTTAAAGACTTGTGGCTTAATTATCATAATTTTCCACCAGAAAGATGTCCTAAGGATTATTACTTCATGTGTCTTCTCTGTATTATGCTCTAGCATAATAAAAAAAAATGCTACTCTGGTTCTAGTGGTGGCTGTGCTCATGCAGGGAATTTGCATTTACCGGGTGGTTGTTCCATAAAGGCGAGGCCTGGATGCAGCAGAAATGGCCACAATTATAGCTGGGGCTCCATAGCCCACGGGGAACATGAACTTCTTCATGACCCTGCTCACGCTGGAGTAGTTGACCACAGTCAGGTTCCGCGCAGTGAGGAAGAGGTGCAGACCCTCCAGCAGCATCCAGGTGAAGGAGGCCAGGTAGAGGTAGTGTAAGGCACCCGCGATGATGGCACACAGCACCTGGGGGAGGACAAAGGTGCCCCAAGAGGGAATGTCATGGAGGAGGGTGGCCCCAGGACCTGTCCCATACTTTCCATTGGAGAGAACACTCATGCATATGGTCGAGTTGTCTGGAGAGGGTTTGTCTTCTAGTTCATTGGTCAATGTGAAATAGGCTACTTACCCCTCAAACCTCCCCGGGAACCAAGGACATTTTATTAAGGTATCAGTGCAGCACGGCTCCATGAACTGAGCACCCCTGGGACAGGGCAGGGGCTCCTCTGTGACGGTGTCAGTACCTTGATCTCGGTCCGGTCGATGGCCGTGAGGAAGAGCAGGTGGGCCAGGAAGAGGCAGATTGAGAGCTGCAGGTGGATGGAGGTGCTGGTGTTCTGGATGGTTTTGCACAGCAGGAAGGTGAGGGCTGCCAGGAGGAGGCACAGCAGAGAGAGGCCCAGCCCCCCATAGGTGATCACAACCAGCGCATAATCCTCTTCCTGGGACCCAGCAAAAAGAAGCAACAGGACATCACAGTCACATTTTCCTGCTCTGGGTAATGACCCTTCCATCTTTTGTCCCCCATTTTTTGGCATAGCAACATCAAGAATAGAGGAACCAGGTAAATTTGTTGTGTTATTAGTAAGTTCCTCCAGGTTCAGAATGCTAGAATTCTATGGGATTCAGACCTTATTAATTCAGGTCCTGCAAGAATTGAGGGAGAGGAGAGCCCTTACTCAAGACAAAGCCCCAGAACTCACAAGGGTTTTTTTTTTACTTTACAGGTCACCTGCATGAAACTTTGGTTTTGGTGATCCAGAGGAAGTGCTACCAGCTCACCTGGCTGGGGAAGCAGGCACACAGAGTTTCTCCTCTACCTGTACTCACTGGCTTCCCTGCTTCCCTCTGACCTCTGACACCATCATAACTTCCATTCTATAACCCCTGAGCACTCCTGCCCTGAAGACCCCTGTGGTAAGCAGAATTCTAATTTGGCAGTGATCAAAGGTATACACACACCTTCTTCCAATTTTTCAGATAAAGGCCAATTTGTGCTGCTGTGAAGGAATTTTGCAGATGAAATTCAGATGCTATATCAGTTGACTTTAAAAGAGGGATTTTATCCTGGGTGGGCCTGGTCTAATCAGTAAGCCCTCAAAAGCTCTGAGCTCTTCCTGAAGTAAAATCCAAAGTATGAGGGCATTTGAGGTGAGGGAGCTTCTCCTGCTGGCCTCAGGATACAAATGCTGATACACTACAACAGAATACAGAACCCACAATGGACACTCAATTCTATGGTCAACTAATCTTCAACAAGGCAGGAAAGAATATCCAATGAAAAAAAGACATTCTCTTCAATAAATGTTATTGCAATAATTGTGGACAGCCACATGCAGAAGACTGAAACTGGACCACTTTCTTATATCATAGAGAAAAATAAAGTCAAATGGATGAAAGACCTAAATGTGAGACAGGAATCCAAAAAAATTCTAGAGAACACAGGTAGCAACCTCTTTGAGTTTGGCTACATTGACTTCTTGCTAGACACATCTCCAAAGCCAAAAGAAACAAAACCAAAAATGAATTATTGGGACTTCACCAGGATAAAAAGCTTTTTGCACACCAAGGAAACAGTCAACAAAACTAAAAGGCAGCCTACAGCATAGGAGAAGATATTTGCCTTGAAGAAACTGCATGATATAAACTTCTGGTTTTTTAGAGCCCCTACATGTGAGGAAATACGTTACAGAGCAACAGGCGTGGAATGCAGCCCCTCTCAGGGTCTCACCTGCACGTCATAGTGGGCCATGAGGACGGCAAAGCTGCTGAGGTGGGTGCACTGGCAGGTGGTGCTGGTGTCTCTGGTGGTCACCGTCCTGCAGCCCGTGGTGGACCAGTGACCACATCCATCCTGACTGTGCTCCCAGAAGACGCAGAACACCTTTTGCTTTGGCCCAGGGGTCGCTGACTGTAGGAACAGAGTGTAGGTGGGAGCTGGTGGTTCTGGTGCTCAGAAATGCTTATCCAAAGCTGGCTTGCAAAGGGCTTTCCTGGAGGAATGACGGACCCATGGGGGAGCCCCCCAGAACCTAAGACTGAGCTAGGCAGCAAGGCTGTGCCCAGGACCCAGACTCCTTCCACACCCACAGCCCCGTCTCACCAACACTCACATGGTGAGAGAAGATGAAGGTGATCGGGGAGCTGAGGTTCTGGGTGTCCCTTTTGCTCGTAAAGGCGGAGATGACATCTGAGAGCAGGACAGAGGGGACTCCTTGCAGCACGCCCTTCTGTGCCCCATGCAGAACTGCCTGCTTCTCAGACTCCAGGACCAGGCGGGCCTCAGCCAGCAACTTGCCCATCCCTGGCATGGAGATGAGGCCCACCACAGAAGGACCTGCAGGAAGAGGCCAATGTTGACACCTCAGGGTACACAACAGTGCCCCTTCCTCCTCAGAGGGACACTTTGTGGTGCTACCATACCCCCCTTTCCCTTTTATCCTCAGTTCCCTGTTTGTCACATCCTTGGGCATCTTGTGACCTGCCCCCATCTCAGCCGTTACCTGAGTCACCAGATTCGTGCACCACATTCCAGTTCAGCGGCATCTTTGCCTGATTGGAACTCAAAGTGACGTTTGTGTGTCCTTGCTCCTGCACCACGAGGGCCAGGTCTATAAGATGTCAGAGTCGTATAAGGGAGTTAGGTTAGTAATTCCACCTGGAGTGGTTGCTGTAGCACCATTATTTTTATACGTGTTTACACACACAGTGAATCACAGAGGATTATAAGAAAATACTATGAGCAATTGTACACCAACAAACGGGATAACCGAAAAGAAAGTGACAAATTCCTAGAGACACACAAACTACGAAAGTAATAGAAGAATGAAGTTGAACAGACCTATCACAGGCAAAGATAATGAATCAGATAAAAATTCCCCAAAATGAAAAGCCTTGACCAGATATCTTTACTGGTGAATTCTGCCAACCATTTAAGTAAGAATTAACAAGAATCCTATGTAAACTCCTCCAAAAGTAGAATAGGAAGGAATACAACTAAATAATCTTATGAGGCCACCATCAGCCTGACAAAACCAGATAAATCCATTATGAGAAAACTATAGACCAATATTTCTAATGAGCATAAATGTAAAAAAATCTTCAACAAAGTATTAGGAATAAATATAGCCGAGGAGGTTCAAGTCTTGTATACAGAAAACTACAGAAAAAAAAATGTTGGGATAAATGAAAGATCCTATGTAACTGAGAAAACATCTATGTTAATGGATTGAAAGGCTTAATATTGTTTAAATGGCAATATTTCCCAAAGAGATCTACAGACTCAATGCAATCCATATCAATATTCCAACAACATCTTTTTTTAGAAATGGAAAAGTCCATCCTAAAATTCAGAGGCCATTGCAAGAGGCCCAAATACCCAAAATAATCTTGAAAATGAAAAACAAAATGGAGCACTTACACCTCCTGATTTCAAAACTGACTACTAACCTACAATAATCAGAACAGGTCACTAGCATAAGAATAGACATATAAACCAATAAAATAAAATTAAAAACCCATACATCTGTGGTCAATTGATTTTCAACAAAGGATATCAAGATCCTTCAATGGAAGAAGAAAACTCTCTTTAGCAAATGGTGCTGGGCAAATCTGGATACCCACTTGCCATAGAAGGAACCGCACCTCACACAACACACAAACATTAACGCAAAGTGACCTACATTTATGAGTTAAAACTAGAACAGTTAGGAGGAAACACAGGCGTAATCTTCATGGCTTTGGATTTGGCAATGGATTATTACCAAAGACAATAAATACACACGCAACCAAAGAAAAAAGAGAGGAAAAGGATTTCATCAGAACAAAGGTATCTGTTCACTGGAGTGAAAAGACCACGGAGAAAGTGGAAAGACAATCCTTGGAAAGGGAGAAAAAATTAGCAAGTCACATGTCTCATACAGTCTACTATAGAATATATAAAGAACTCTTACAGCTCAACAACCAAAACCAAACAATGAATTACAAAGAAGGCAAAGGACCTGAATGGATGTTTCTAAAATATATATATACATACAAACAAATATGCAACAATCACATAAAAAATGTTAAATATCAGTAGTCATTTGGGAAATGCAAATCAAAACCATGACAAGATATCACCTGACATATACATAAAAGGTTAAAAGAAAACAAAATGCAAGTGCCAAGTGTTGCTGAGAATGTGGATATGGGAAGCCCTGTGAGCTGCTGGTGCGGATGTAAAATGGTGCCGCCATTTTGGAAAAAGAGCCTGGTGGATCCTCAAAAAGTTGAACAGAGAGTGACGTCATCACTCAGAAATTGCACTCCTATGTATGTATGCAAAGAGCTGAGAACTGTTATTCAAACAAAAACTTGTCCACCAATATTCATAGTAACACCATTCAAAATAGTCAAAAGGTGACAACAACCCAAAGGTCCATCAGTGGATGAATGGATACACAAATGGTACTGAATACATAATAGTGGACTATTATTCAACCATAAAAAGGAAAGCATTACTGCCACATGCTACAACATGGATTCACCTTGAAAACATGATGCCGTGTGAAAGAAGCCAGACTATAAGGTTACCTATTGCATGATTCTATAGGTATGAAATGTCCAGAATAGGCAAATCCAGAGACATAGAACACAGACTGGTGGCTGCCAGGGACTGGGGGAGGGAGAGAGAAGGGACTGCTTAGTGGGTACATTATTTACTTTTGAAGCGATGAATATATTTTAGAAATGAGGTGATGGTTGTACAGCTCTGTGAGTGTTCTAAGTGCCACTGAATTGTACACCTTGTTTAAAATGGTGAATTTTGAAAACAGTGTGGCGGTCCCTTAAAAAGTTAAAAATTGAGCTACCCTATGATCCAGCCATTGCACTACTGGGTATTTACCCCAAAGATACAGACGTAGTGAAGAGAAGGGCCATATGCACCCCAATGTTCATAGCAGCTCTGTCCACAATAGTTAAATCGTGGAAGGAACCGAGATGCCCTTCAACAGATGACTGGATTAAGAAGTTGTGGTCCATGTATACAATGGAATATTATTCAGCTATCAAAAAGAATGATTTCTCAACATTTGCTGCAACATGGACGGCACTGGGGGAGGTAATGCTAAGTGAAATAAGTCAAGCAGAGAAAGACAATTATCATATGATTTCTCTCATCTATGGAACATAAGAACTAGGAAGATCGATCATTAGGGGAAGAAAGGGATAAAGAAAGAGGGGGTAATCAGAAGGGGGAATGAAGCATGAGAGACTATGGACTCTGAGAAACAAACTGAGGGCCTCAGAGGGGAGGGGGTGGGGGAATGGGATAGGCTGGTGATGGGTAGTAAGGAGGGCATGTATTGCATGGAGCACTGGGTGTTATATGCAACTAATGAATCATCGAACTTTACATCAAAAACCAGGGATGTACTGTATGGTGACTAACATAATATAATAAAAAAATATTTAAATAAATAAAATAAAATAAAATACAGGAGGTAGAAAATAAAATAAAATAAAATAAAATGGTGAATTTTATGTTACCTGAATTTTACCTCAATAAAACAAATCATACTTAAATATCAAATAATATCAAATTTACATTCTTCAAAATCGAACAAATAATCTTCTTTCAAAGATATTTCTATTTTGTTATCTTAAATTCTTCATTATAATTATTTCATCTACTGATAATTTATATTACAATGAAAATGTATATGATTTACAGTTTTATTCATATAATCTCTTAACTGGTTTATGAGTGCAACACTGAGATACAAGCATGGTCACACACTCTAGGGAGGCTGGGGAACAAGGAAGTGGGAACAGGTGGAACAGAGCCTGGGGCAGACCCCGTACTGACCTGTGCCTGCAGATGCATTGAAAGTCGGTGTCCCATTGGGCAGAGCCTGGCTAATATTTCTCAGGACATCTTCCAGGCCAACGAGCAGGTCAGTGGCCACACAGTGCTGCTCTAAGCGGGGCAGGGTCTCCAGGTCCTCAGGGGTCTCCAATAGCTCATCTACCCCCTGTATGAGGTCCTGGGAGATGGGGACACAGAGCTAGTGAGCATGAAGGCCCTGCCCACCCAGCCCCAGACAACAGACCCTGGAGACTCATTGGTGGTACTGGATCAGATTCTCTGGGTCTTTGCCCCTGGAATCCAGCCACGCAGAAATCAACCTTGTTCACAAATGCCAAGAATGACATCAGCCCAGTGTCCAGAAACAGCAAGAAGAAGTGACTTGTCAGTGCAGGGGGGTGTCTAACAGTGAGTGGGAATGCCTGCATGTCTGCTCTTCCCACCCACGCTGGGAGAGGAGGGGCCTCGGAGAGGAAGCCATCGTGTTGGGGCCAAACTTCCCAGGCCTCTGTGGGACGCCTCCACCTTGCCTCTCCTGGGATGTGCCTTTACCTGGATGGTGTTCTTAGCCAAGGCTGGCTTGAAGTCTTGGCACAGATCTTGGACTCTTTCAAAGAAGCGGGACATGCTCTGAGGAGAGGGGACATGAGGGGGGTCAGAGAGCCTCACATGTGGGTGGGGGAGCAGAGGGAAATGGGTGGATCAGGCCGACTGCGCAGAGGGATTCCTGGCCACTCACCTCACTCTTGATTCCAGGGGGTGGGGTCCAGGTGGGGAAGGACATCTCTGCAGGGGATAGAACACCACTCATTAGGTGTGACAGTGTGTGTGCCTGTGTCCGGGGTGGGGTCAGGGGTCAGGTCAGACCAGGTACCTTCACAGATGGTGTTGGGCTGCTTATCCTGGAATCCGGGTTTGGGCTCCCAGCCCCGGAGGCAGCGGCACTTGTACGAGCCCACGGTGTTGATGCAGACGGTGGAGCTGTGGCACGTAGGCTGCCCGGAGCTACACTCGTCCACATCTGGGGACACAGAGATGAGAGTCAGGACCCCTTTCCCCTCCGTGCCCTGCCCCCTTTTCCCTGTGTTACTGTCCCCCCTTGGCTGGAGGCGATAACACCTGCTGACTCCACACCCTGGTTATGCTGTGGTTACAGGAAGTGTGCGGAGCCTGACAGGTGGCACGTGAGCCCCGTACAGAAGTGCAGGTTGTGAATATAGAAATACCTTTGTCCCAGGTAGTAATTAGCTGCTGCCTGGAGTCTCCAAGGAGCCTGCTCCTCGGTACCCCAGCTCCTTCCCCGGAACCCCCCAGATCTCTTCCCATCCAGCCTCAAAAGAATTAACGCCTGGCTCAGCAGGGCACCCCCAGGGCTCATTCTGCTTGGTTTGTGTGGGTGCCACTGACTATGTGATCAGATGTTCTGAGTGTGGGTCCGGGATGTGGCGTCTGAGCTCTGCACCTTCACAGACGGTGTTGTTTGGGCCATTGGGGGACCCAGGGACCGGCTTCCAGCCAGGGCGGCAGCGGCACTCATAGCCCCCAATGTTGTTGAGGCAGTGGGTGGAGGTGTGGCATGGGTTCTGCCCCAACGTGCATTCATTCACATCTGAGGACAAAGCCAGAGGGTTAGGGTCCCTCCACTCACCGCACCCATCCTGCCTGCCCCTTCTCTCAGATTCCCTGTACTTCAAACAAGGATGGACACAGACACACACACACCACGTCCCAGCCACCTAGCCTGTCAAGACAGAACTTTACGACAGCATTTCTACTGTAAAAACCCCATAATCTCGGATTGTCCCTGCAGGGTGAACAGGGTAGAAGCGTGCGTGTGAGTCATTCCAGACAACGCTGAGTCCCTTCACGTACGGTGCAGAATGGACTGGGTGTTGGGGGAATGAAAGGAGGGAGGTTCTGATGGGCCTCTATCCAGGGAGGTTGCAATGCTGACCTGCCCCCTCGTTGACTCGGTGGGTGGGGTAATGACACCACTACTGTCCCAAGCTGCACTGCTGTCGAACAGACCCCAGAGGGTCCGCCCTGCCCCTCACAGCCCAGGTTCCCTGTCTCCTCACTGCCTGCACTGAGCTTCCACCGGTCCTGAAAGTACTGCTGTCTCTCGACTCCCAAAGCTCCTTATGGCAGCTTGCTTCAAGATGACTCAGCAGGCACGTATCCTCCTTTTTCAGGCAAAACTAAGGCAAAGAGGGAAACTGAGTCATGGGAGCTGCACTTCCCAACGAAGGCTCTTACTCATTTCCTCCTCAACTGGGGACTGAGGTTCCCCTTCTCAGAGCTAGAAGAGACACTTCCTGCTGGAATGTGACAGATGAGGAAGGATGAGGCCAGGAAGTGTGCACAGAGGCCTGGCCTCCACAACGGAACCCCAGGCCCAGAAAGCCCTGCTGCCTCCCTGCTCTGTGGTGGGACCTTCCGGGGAGGTGAATCCTTGGGCAGAGCAAACCCCTGGTGTTTCGGGAATCTGAGGGTCTTCTCCCTCCTCCTGACACTGCGGGATCCGCTCAGCCCCTCCCAGCGCAGCCTCACAGCGTCTTCCAGGGCCTCTACCTGTGCACAGATTCGGGTCACCCGGGTTGAGCTCCAAGCCCGGCGGGCACTCGCAGGTGTAGCTGCCCTGGGTGTTGATGCAGACGCCGCGGCTCTTACAGACTCTGGGTTTCAGCTGACATTCGTCCACATCTGCAGGGGGAAGAAGAGGGTGATGGGTGCCTGCAGCTGTGTCCTGGGATAGAAGCATCGCGAAGGCCCTGCTCTCTGCTCCTCAGTGAGTGGGTGCCTTTTCTAATTCACACGGACGCGTGCTATGGGCAAGCATGGTGGCCCAGATGTTCTGTTGTCCAGATGTTGCCAGAAGTAGTCCAAGTCCTCCCCGTCTGCCAGCTCTGGCTCCCTCGGCCTCTCCCAGCAGCTCCCACCTGGGGCAGGGTCACATGACCACCCGTGTCCCAGTCTGAGGACCTGGACGAGTCCAGGGTGCGCCTTCCTGGGAACCAAGTGCAAGGGAAATCCTGTGTTCCCCAAGCAGGACCATCTTGGCTCCCAGTGATGGCTTTTGTCCTAATTTCCCAGAGCCATTGCTTGCTGCCTGAGTTGCCACTGGAATCCCGGTGATCCTAGCAGGACAGCTTGCTCTCATCCCCACTATCTCTGAGACTCCAGCTCCATGGAGATGGACCAAGACCCATGCCCGAGCCAGGCTCCTCAAGGAGAAGGTTTTCTACAGAGGAAGGGAGATGAACACGATGCCAACCAGTCCTGGGCCACCCAGAGAGTGGACACCAAGCTGAGGAGGACAGTGGGGACTGATGTTCGGGCAAGCAACCTTGGGGAGATGAAGGTGACTTTTTCTGATTCCCATGAAGGCATGCTTGGACTGGCAGGAAGTGGTGAGAATCCACATCTGAGCAAGGCAAGTGGTGAGCAAGGGCTGATTGGCTGGAATAGAGAATGGGAGCTGATGGCAAGGGGTGGCAGGGGTTTCTGTCTTCTTGGCCATGTGTCCCCACAAAGGACACAAACCTATGGTCCCTGCAAATGGGCTCAGCCTCCATCTTCTGTCCCCAAGTGATATGAGTCAACATGGGCCCTGGGTCGACCCCCTTGGAAGAGCATCAGTCTCGGGGAAATTATACCCTCTCTTGCCATTTGTTCCAGATGAGACCCTCTTCCATTCACCTGAATCTCCAGGTATGTGCGGGGTGGTCCACATCACCCTTCCCACACCCAACACAACAACCTCCCAGATCCTGGTCATCTGATTTGCCATGGGCTGGTTAATGGAAATTATTGGGGAGAGTCAGGCAGAGCCTTGCACAGGGAAACACATGTAGGCAGAGAAGACAAAAACCCAAGTCAAGGTGCCAGGCGGTGTCTTCTCCAGGTGGGGTTGTTGGCCATGGTCAGGGCCAGCTGGGGAAGAGGAACCCACTCTCAAATCCCCCTCCTCCCATGTTTCTGGACATGGTCCCTGGATTATTCAGGGCCCAGGGGTCTGAGAGAGCTCCCAGTGTGGCCAAGCCCATGTGGGCCCCAGTGAGGTCAGGATTCATCATGGTAGTCACTGATGATGGTGAAGATTGGATATTGTGTTGGAAGACACATGCTCTCAGCTTCTGAAGTATCTTGATGCCATCTCTCTCGTTTGTTTTATGAAAAGAAGATGCCAGGTGGGCAAGGACATTCCAAAACTGCAGAAGTGATCCTCTACAGAGGGTTCTGCCTCGGGGGGTTTGGGAAGGGACAGGATACCAGGATGTTCTCTGATGCCTGGAAAAAGTGAGCTGAGTGACCTCAGACCTCAGGTACGAGGAGATGGAACACACAAGTCAATTCTTACCTCGACACATGTTCTCACTCTCATTCCTGAATGTTCTTGCCCCAGAAACAAGCTCATATCCTGGAATGCATGTGCAGTAGTGGCTGCCCTCTGTGTTCTGGCAGTCTGCGAATTTTCCACAGGACACTGTCGAGGACGGCCCACACTCATTGATGTCTGGAACACAACAGGGCAAAGGGTCACCTCCCAAAGCTGTGAGTTCCCATAGGGCAGAGGCCCTGGCCTCCAGCCTGACTCAGCCATAGGGACTGGAGAGAACTCACCTTGCAGGTGGCTTTCCTGGGACAGGTCTGAGCTGGAGCCAGCTGCTCTGAAAGTCTGCTCATGCTCTGCTCATCCCTGATCTCTGGCTGGGCCCCAGAGCACCTAGACTCAGACACTCTGCTGTGCCATGATGGGGGCTGGAAGGAGGTCTGCACCCCCTTCTGCAGGCCTTGTGCGGTAGACAGAGGCACTGAGTCCCTGCTTGCACTATTGGGGACCTGGAGGTGGGCTCCAGTCAGGGTGACAGTGGCACTGAAGGCCACTCTGGATGCTGAGTAGTGAAGGGAGTCATGGCTGGAGTCTGTCCAGGCTAACACTTTTTCACACCCAAGGATAAAGCCAGGTGGTCAGGTCCCTGCCCATTGACAGCTTCCACCTCCCAATACAAACAGGGGTCCTAGTAAACCCCAGAGTCCTCATCAAGCACTCCCCCAGTTCCACTCTCAGGCATTTTCAAGCCTGAGTGTTTCAGTCAGTTAAGCTTCTCCGTTTGGCTCAGGTCATGATCTCAGGTTCCTGGAATCAAGCCCCACATCGGGCTCCCTGCTTAGCGGGGAGGCTGCTTCTCCCTCTGCCTCTGCCCTTCCCTCCCACTCATTCTCTCTCTCTCTTTCTCTCAAACAGATAAATAAAATCTAAGAAACGAAAAAAAAATGCCCCAGTATGTCTCTGGAGGAGTCTTGCTACCTCCAACCCGGGAGGAAGTTTCATTTATCTGAGCTGTTGCAGATGTGAAATGAGGAAGCAGCATGCAGGTTCTCGCCGCTGAGTCACTGGGGGTGTTTCTGGTCTCTTATCTCTCCCTGTTCTTTAAGCATGAGAGGAAAGAGTCCCATTGGCCAGGTTCATTGAGTATCTCAGGGACCCACAGAGCAGGGGGTCTGACTAATCACTGGCTAAAAATAACAGTTTAATAAGAACAAGCAAGACAAGAATGCATCAAAATGCAGGGACAGAATGTTTTCTCCTGTACATTCCAATCAGGTCAATAAGACTTTTAGAGCCTGAAAGGACTCAGGACTCATGCTGAGTTAGGGCAGGCAACTGGTCTCCCCCAGACCAGTTTCCTACCTGAGCTCGTGGACATCCTTTCTAAGGCCCCAGGCTCAGGCCGTGGGTGTCAGCACCAGAACAGGACAGGATGTGGGAAGACACACACCTGACACATTCCTGTTCACCCCATCTGAACAATGAGACTGTCCTCCTCTGTTATCAGATGGTGGCAGTGGCTGGACACCTGCCTTCAAGCAATTGGGTGGGGGGGAGCAGTGGAGTGCAGTGGGGGACAGGTGGGAATGAGGTGTGCGGGAGGGCAAGACATGACAATGAGAAATTCTCAGCCTAACAAGTGTGCTCCCAGGAAGGAGCTGGGATCCAGGCACACCATCAGCAGGGCTCCTCGCTGTGCTCCCCCAGCCACGAGTCTCCATAAGACACATGCACAAATGCAGGGGGATCCATTAGGGTTACCTCTTGGGCATGGAGGGGCTGGGAGGAGTCACAGCACCACCTTTTATTCCGTGGTAAACTTACTTTCTCCCCCAAATATTAAATGACACATGGATACTGAAAAGACAAAGAAAATGTAAAAAAATGAAAACAAAGAAAATCACCCATAAGTCCACTATACAGACTACTAGGAAATTTTAGGTATTTTTTTCTTATCTTTTCAAACGTATTAGGAGTAAATATTCTGGGTGAGCTCACGCTAGGAGGAGAGTGTGAGCTTCCAGGCCCTGGGTGTTTCTTCCCTCCCGTTGCTTCCACTACTCTCCCCTTTCCTTGTGCTATGAGAATCATCACAGTGATAACAGTAATAACCGTGATAATAGCTTGTGTTTGACAGTCTGCTCTCTATTAGTCTTCACATTTGCTTCACACACGTAAATTTTAAATCTCACTCGCACCCTGTAGGGTAGGTACAATGATTATCCCCGATTTACACAAGCAAACTGAGGCATAGAGAGGAGAGCATCTTCCCCCCATCACCTCCCTCCACCATCTCCACACCCCTCCAGCACCCCCAAGCCCCTGTACCATCACAGCTCTCCAAGACGCTGGTGAAGATCTCCCCAGACGAAGAAATGTATCCCGGGGAGCAGCGACAGGCGGTGGCATTGATACACATGGATTTCGGAGGGCACCAGCGAGCACAGTCTGTGGAGATAGAGTTTGTGGGGATAGAGACCAAAGTCAGAAGGCTCAAGAAATGGAGGGAGCCAGGGGCCAGGAGCCTCTGCTGGGAGCAGTGGATGGGAGGTGGAAAAAGGAGAGGGATGGCTGCCATTGAAAGAGGAAAGGACAGAAAACTGGACATTTAGGGATGTACAACTGTCTCTGTTATCTCCAGGAGACCAGAGCCTCACCTGAGGATATGCCGCCCTTACCCCCTTGCTGGTGAGAGGACCCAGGCCCTGGCATGCACTCCCCAGCTTATGTCACCAGTGGGGCCTCTGGGCAGACTCACCACTAGTCTTCTGGGCCGAAGCTCCCAATGACAACAGCAACAGCATCAAGAGTCCTGGGGCAGAAAAAAACAGAGAGATGACAAAGAGAGGAGATGGAGCTCCAGTTTCAACCCTTGTCCTCATGGCCACTGCATCCTGGGAGATGGCTCTGAGGCTGCGGCTCATGGCTCTCCCAAGGCTCTTGTAATGTATGAAGATTTGAGGACCAGTCCTCTTCCCTCCCTCTCCCTGGACTCCCTTAGGCGTCGGTCACTATCAGACACCATCCTTATGGAACCCCCGTGCTACAGGTAAGGGGACAGAATATACACAGGTGATGTCAGGGACACAACTTAGGAATTCCAGCCTCTCCCAGGGGCACCTGGGTGGCTCAGTAGGTTGAGGTCCAACTCTGGCTTCTGGCTCAGGTCATGATCTCATGGGTCGTGAGAAGGAACTCTGCATCGGGCTCTGCGCTCAGTGGGGAGTCGGCTTGGGATTCATTCCCTCTTCTTCTCCCCCCTCTACCCCTCCCCCCTCTCACAAATAAATAAATAAATCTTTTAGAAAGAGAAAAAAAAGAAATTCCAGCCTCTCCCGATGGAGGGGGTAAATCTTGCAGCACAAAGTCCTCAGATTGGCGTGCTCTGCCCATAGCCAGGTCCTTTGTTCTCTGGCAATGGCAGAAATCTACCTTGAAGATTTCCTTCCAGGATCATTCCCCCCTGTTTAACCCACATGTTTTGGGGCACAGAAGAACAGCATGGGTTTGGGAGTCAGCCAGCCCCAAGTCTGTGTCCCAGCTCACAGTGGTATTGGCCAGGCAGGGAGCCCAGGAATCACAATAGGGGGAGCTGGTGATGGGTGTGGGGTAAGAACTAAGGCACCAGCAGGTGGAGCCACCATCTCCTGGTTAGGTGGCCTCTCCAGGTGCAGCACCCATGGCTCTATGGTTCCTTCCAAGTGAGCTCCTGCCCTCCTACAGCGCACTGAGGGCACAGCCTTTCCCTTTATCTCCCAGTCTGGTCCTGAGTGATGAGTCACCGGACAGGCTCCATGGCATGAAAACCACGGCAGGTGTGAAGGAATCTCCCCTACAGCAATCACCTGGCCACCTGTTAGAGTCTGTCATTCCATTCATGGGAGGCCTGATGCTGCTGTAGAGGTGGGTTTTTGGGGTGGAGCCTTTATTGTCTCACAGCTCTGGAGGCTGGAACTCCAAGATCAAGGTGTCAGCAGGGTTGGTTCCCTTCATGCTTCTCTCCTACGTTCTGATGCTTTGCTGGCAAACTTCCGTGTTCTTGGCTTATAGTAACATTGCCTTGATCGTTGTCTTCATCTTCAGGGTCTTTCTGTGTGTGTGTCTACTTCCCAATTTCCCCTTTCGTAAGGACACCAGTCATACTAGAGTACAGATCCTCCCTACGTTAGTGTGACCTGAACCTAACTTAAATAACCACGTCGGCAATGGCCCTATTTCCAAACAAGATCACATTCTGGGGTACTGGGGGTTGTAACTTCAATGTATGAATTTGAGATTCACAGTGAAATCAGTAGACTCTGAGTAAAGTGGATTAGATTCTATAATGTGGGTGGGCATCGTTCAATCAGTTGAAGACCTTAGGAGAAAGAAAGACTGATCTCCTCCAACGAAGAGATAATTCTGCTTTCAGACTGACTTCAGACTTGAGAGGAAACATCAATGTTCCTGGAAACATCCCTGGGTTTCCAGCCTGCCCTGCAGATTTCAGACTTTCCAACTTTAACAATCTCATAAACCAATTTCTTAAACTAACACATTCTCTCTCATTCTTCTATACACACATATACATACATACATACATACATACATACATACATACATACATTTACATCTCTATACATATACCAAAACTTGGTTCTGTTTCTTCGGAGAACCTGGTCTAATATACGCCGGAAATGAGAAAGTTCTGAATAGTCCCAGTGTTTACCCGAGAAATAAATTTCACCAATTTTCTTCTTTGACAACTTAATAGAACTGAGTTAATACCATTCTTAAAATTTCTTCCCTGCTCTCCCTTACAGAGATAGTGGGAAAACCAGAAATAGAGCAAAAACCAGAAATAAAGCAAAGAACAGAGAAATTCTCAAACTGGATAGAGTTCCCGGGTAGCTTTAGTTGCCCTATCACCATTGTTGTAATTCTGCCTACCTGGCAGCAACCTCAGATCCCCGTTCCTCATGGTGCAGACACCAGCGAGCCCAGCCACAGAGGAGGCCGTCTCATCTTCATCTGGGTGTGCTGAAAAGACTTCCTGTTTTAAATCTGACTTTAAACATACTTCATCATTGGATGAGGCTAGATGAGCTGCTTAGTAAACTGCTGATCTGGATGCTTCTTTCCCCTGTTTCCCCATCGTGTACATCTCTGAAACCTCTCACTTCTCTTTTTAAGTATTTCCTTAGCATTTCTAGCAATCCTACTGAAAGCCTCCTTGACGGTTTCTACCTTTTTGATACAGGAAGACCTCCCCAACGTGAAGAATCGTTCTATTGGGTTTTGGCCCCTATGAGGTCTATGGTTCAGAGTGAACAGATTGTTTTTCATCTGGTGAATATCTATTCATGGACTTCTTTAAGTTTTTATTTTGAAATAAACATTGACAGCACTTTCAAAAACAATTTAAGTTTTTTTTAAGATTTTATTTATTTATTTGACAGAGAGACAGCCAGCAAGAGAGGTAACACAAGCAGGGGGAGTGGGAGAGGAAGAAGCAGGCTCCTAGCGGAGAAGCCTGATGTGGGGCTTGATCCCAGAATGCCGGGATCATGCCCTGAGCTGACGGCAGACGCTTAACGACTGAGCCACCCAGGTGCCCCTAAGTTTTTATTTTGAAATAAACATAGATTGACAGCAGTTTCAAAAACAATTCCTAGAGGTCCTTCCCTTGGTTTCCTACGAAAGATATATTTTATGTATTTATGTATTCGTATGTAACGATAGTCAAATAACTAAACAAAGAAACTGACATCACCACAATGTGTGTGTATAGTTCTGTGACATTTTATCAGATGCACAGATTCCTGTAATGGTCATTGCAATAAAGTAGATAAGTATCCGGTCACCACAAAGCTCTGCGTCATGCAACCCCAACATCCCTAAACCCTGGCAGGTCTAGAACCAAGGTGTTTTTATTTTTTAACAATACTCAAAAAAGTCTGAAATTCATATTCATTGATAAAAGAAAATATTCCTGATATGTTTTAAAAGATAAGAAAAAGGTACCCCAAATGTTCCACTCTGTGGTGAAATTGTGGTGATTTTCTTTGTATTTTTTACATTTTCTTTGTTTTCTCCATTTCCATGCATTAGTCTGCGAGAGCTACCATAATACCTCGTATTAATGAGGTGGCTTAAACCACAGAAATTTATTTTCTCAAATTGTTTCTGGAAGCTGGATTCTAAGGTCAAGGTGCCAGGAGGGTTGCTTTCTGGTGAGGGCTCTCTCGTGACTTGTAGATGGCTGCCTGCTATCTGTGTCCTCGTACGATCTTTCCTCTGGGAGTGGAGAGAGAGTGGGAGGGATGGAGGGAAGGAGGGAGGGGAAGGATAGAAAGAGAGAGGGAGGGACAGAGGGAGCGAGAGATCACTAGTGTCCTCTAGTTTCAAAGCCAGAGCTCTTCACTCTGCATCGCCCCGGCCACATGCAGGTACTGCCTTGTCCCCACCACTCGTCCTCTGGCCTGTATGCCCTTGAAAAACTGCTTCTGTGCTGCTCCCAGGACTGAGGACCAAATGCCTCACAACCTTGGATGTGCCTGCCCCTCCACCACCCTGAAGCCTCTGTACCCTTAGAACCCACCATGGGATTGCTGAAGATCTCCCCAGAGGGAAATATGAATCTGAATAACCGCAACAGGCAGGGGCACTGAGAGGTATGGAGTCAGAAGGGCACCTCCAACCACAGACACTGTGGGGATGGAGACCGTGCTCAGAAGCCCCAGGGAATGGAGGATGCCAGCTGCCAGCTGGGGACCAGAGAATGGAGGAGGGGAACATTAGCTGCTAATGAAAGAGGAAGAGTTCAGGGGCGCCTGGGTGGCTCAGTCGTTAAGCATCTGCCTTCAGATCAGGGCGTGCTCCCAGAGTCCTAGGATCAAGCCCTGCATCGGGCTCCCTGCTACACTGGGAGCCTGCTTCTTCCTCTCCCACTCCCCCTGCTTGTGTTCCCTCTCCCGCTGGTTGTCTCTCTCTGTCAAATAAATAAATAAAATCTTTAAAAAAAAAAGAGAGAGGAAGAGTTCAGGAAACTCTAGGCATTTGAGGACGAGGAAAGTTTCTCTATCTCCAGAGGAAGACCATATCTGAGGCTCATTCACAGAATAAGCCTCCTCTCCCTGGCTCTCCCCCTTGTAATGAAGGAACCCAGACCCCAACCTGGCATGCCGTCCGTCACTCCTGGGCCAGCTGGGCAGGCTCACCTCCAGGGCTCAGGGCTGCAGCTCCCAAGGGCAACAGCAGCAGCACCGACAGCCCTGGAGCAGGAAGAGCGGTGAATGAGAGGAGTCAAGCTCCAATGCGACTCTTGGCCATATGGCCACTGCCCTCACACTAGCTGGCTCTAGCCGTGCAGCCCCCAGCTTTGCAGCAGAATCCTGGAGGCTCCCCCGACCAGGCTCCCACACTTTGCATGGAGTCTTGGGCTCCATGTCTCTCTTCCATCCCCTGGGACACCCTGAGGAATCAGTCACCAACAGCCACAAGCCGTCATGGAATTTTAGGTGCTACCAGTAAGGAGACAGAATATACGCGGACAGCTGACGCCAGGTGCACAACTTACAAACCCCAACCTCGGGTGCACAACTACAAACCCCAACCTCGGGGCACCTGGGTGGCTCAGCTGGTGAAGCATCTGACTTTGGGGTCATAATCTCGGGGTCTTGGGATTGAGCCCCACATCAGGCTCCCTGCTCAGTGGGGAGTCTGCTTCTCCCTCTGCCTCTGCCCTCCCCCCTGTTGGTGTTTGCTCTCTCAAATAAATAAAATCTTTTAAAAGACAAACAACAACAACAACAACAACAAAGAACCTCCAACCTCTCCAGCAGGGGGGGTAAATTTTAAAGGAAGAGTCCTCAGATTGGTCGGCCATTGCCCAGTGCTAGACCATAGTAATCTGCTTTCTCGTTCAGGATTCCTCTCCCTGGATTACTGGTCTCCCTGTTCCAGGAAATACAAGTGAAGAGTGGGTTTTGACATCAGCCCCAAATTTAGAGTCCTCACCCCTCCCCTTAAATGTGGCCTTAGTTTCACCACTTAATTTTTCGAATCTCAGTTTGCTCAATTGTAAAATGGGTATAATGAAAATGACAATTGAATGTCATTATTATAGAAGTCTGCTCTCAGGAGTGAGATGTTAAAATAGCTAAAAGGAAAAAGGAAAAGCAGCCTTTCCTCCCTTTCTCTACAATTCGTTCTTGACCTGAGACACTCCTGTGTATGAGTCGCACTCAAGGATCTGGCCCTAAATGACTCTCTTGGCCTGGCTCTCCCATGTGGACAGGATTCCTTCCTTTTCACTGGCTGCCCTTTTCCCCAGGAATGCTCCTGCCTTCCCTGTGTGTCACAGCATGAGGTTCCGGGGGGGGGGGGGGAATGCACAACAAGACGGCCTGAGTACAGCCCCAACTCTGACACTTTTCAACTGTGATATTGGGCAAGCGTCAGTTTTCTATCTGCAAACTGGGAATTTTCAGAGTCCCTACTCATACGTGAGTCCCTAACTGTACACATGGAGGAGAGGGCCGGGCACATAGTAAGTGATTCATAAGTGCTAGGCTTTTGTTCTATCCTCCTTGGGTCCCTTTATTACTGATCAGTGCAGCCCAAATCAAATATCGTCACTATGACCTCTTTCTTGAAGAACATTACCGTTTTATTCACAAAGCAGTATATATTCATTATCTGAAAAGAAGACGTAAGGATCTGGAAATGAGACCATCCTGGATTTGCCAGGTGGGCCCTAAATCCGATGGCTGATGTCCTTATACAGAGAGGGGAGGACACAGTGAGGCTCACAGAGGGGAAGGCCTCGTGGAGACAGAAGCAGAGATTGGGGTGATATGGCTATGGTACCTGAATCAGGTGTCTCAATCAGATGGGGGCCCCCAAATATGAGGTGACAATAAGGTGGAAGCTGGTGGTGCCGGCGGTGCCAAGAATTCACCCGGAGCGGAATAAAGATGATAGAAAGTATGAACACCCACCATCCGCACTGACATGGATGGAACTGGAGGGGGTGATGCTAAGTGAAACAAGTCAATCAGAGAAAGACAGTTATCATATGGCTTCACTCATATATGGAACATAAGGGATAGAGCAGAGGACCATAGGGGAAGGGAGGGAAAACTGAAGGGGGAGAAATCAGGGAGGGAGACAAACCATGAGAGACTCTGAACTCCGGGAAACAAACTGACGGTTACAGGAGGGAGGGGGCTGGGGGGATTGGGTAACTGGGTGATGGGTTTTAAGGAGGGCACGTGTGGTGATGAGCATGGGGTGTTATACACAACTCAGGAATCATTGAACACTACATCAAAAACTAATGATGTACTATATGTTGGTTAACTGAGAGGAAGGAAGGAAGGAAGGAAGGAAGGAAGGAAGGAAGGAAGGAAGGAAGGAAGGAAGGAAGGAAGGAAGGAAGGAAGGAAGAATTAATTCACCAAGCAGAATAAAGGTGATAGAAATCGATTGAATACACCACAAGGGAGCAGCGGGCAGGACAGCAGAGGAGAGGCTGTCTGCCACGAGGCATTGGGTAGGGACCATTTTTAAAGGGGGAAGGGCAGGCAGTATGGCAACATATGGAATCTTCCCTTTTTTGGGAACTGTGCCTGGTTGTAAGTAGCCCATTGGTCAGTTAGGGCCTGCAGATATGTTGAGGTGGGCGCCTGACGGGCCTGTCGGTCTTCAGCCAGGATGTCGCTCTGGCCCTTTCTGCGTTCTGTTGCCCAAACCTGTTTGCCTGAAAGCAGCCTCTAAGGTGTCCACAAGCCAGGGGGCATCTGGGGCCCCCAGAGCTGGAGGGGGCAATGAAAGACCCTCCCCGGAGCCTCCACGGGGACTGTTGCCCTGCCAGCTGCTGGATTCCAGCCTTCTGGTCTCCAGAAGTGGGAGAAAAGAAGCTTCTGTTGTTTCAGTTATTTTAAGACACCAAGTTTGTGGTGATTTGTCACATCAGCCACAGAAAACTCATACAGCCCGAAAGTTGGGTCTGAATCTAGGATATTGGCCCTGGAGCCTGCCTGCTTGGCTTGAATCCTGTTCTATCGCTTACCGTCTGCTCATCCTCTAGGGTCACAGAGCTTTCCTGAGCCTCAATTTCCTCATCCGTAAAACTGGGGTAGTCGCAGCACTTCGCACACAGGGCTGCTGTCGGAATTAAATCAGTGATACTCATCAACCACCCAGGAAAGTAACTACCATGTCGTGGGTGCTCCCGACGTGTCACCTGCCTTTAGCGGCAGCAGGAAGACACTACCGTGGGTATCACGGTTTGAAATCTGCTGCTTTTCAGCTATGGATGAAATCAGTTATGACGGAATTTGTACCCAACTATCTATTCCACATTTTTCCGTTCCAGATTGAAATTCTAAGCTCCTCAAGCAATTTCTTTTCCCTTTTCTCATGATAGCCTTTCCTAAAATAGGACACCCAGAGCCTCCTATGTCGGACGTGATTTTACATCTGGTTTACATCGTGGACTCTGGAGTGTAGTCTTTATAAATGCCCCCCCCCAACCCTTTCTTTCATTCCAGGTCTGTGTAGACAGGTCTGACGTAATTCTGATACCTTTGCCTTCGTACGTGAGAAATTTCTTTGCCCTGGCCGCTTTCAATACTGTATCCTTGGATCTAATATTTGCGAATTGCACTATGACGTGACGTGATGTAGGTTTGTCGTGGTTGAGCTTGGGAGGGGTCCTCTCGCCTCTTGGACACGAATGTTTGTTTCCTTTGCTAGATTAGGTAAATTTTCAGCTACAATTTGTTCAAATATCTCTTCTAGACCTCTGTTTTTCTCCACCCCCTCAGGGATGCCGATGATTCTGACATTGGAACGTTTCATTGAGTCAGTAATCTCCTGTAACCTACATTCGTGGGCGTGGATTTTTTTGAGTCCAGATTCTATTTTAGCTTTCTCTTCTACTAACCAATACTCCAATTCACTGATACATTCTTCTGCCTCATTCACCCTGGCCGTCAGAGCCTCTAGTTTTGCTTGCATTTGGCTCATAGAATTTTTAATTTCTGCCAGATTTGCTCTCATTTCCGCCCTTAGAGATTCTATACTCTCATTAACATTTTCATTAATACTTTTTTCAAGTCTACACATCATTTTGACCATTGTTACTCTGAATTCCATTTCTGATAATTTGGTTATATCCATATCCATTAGTTCTGTGGCAGAGGCCACAGACTCATTGTCTTTTCTTTGCTGGGGAGGATTTGTCCTCGTCATTCTGATGAGGAGAGGTTGCGGGGTTGTCCAGAGCCCAAATTATTGACCAGGACCCAGGCCATGCGCCCTTGTTTTATAGGGATCTTAGGAATGTGGGCTTCTTGATTTTTCAGCCTGCCTTCTGGGGGAAGGGCCTGGGGCGCCGATACTCAGGCAACCCTGTTTGGGTGGAGTCTCCGTGTCCCCTGCGAGGGGGGATGGGGATGGGCACGCTGTGAGCCGGTCTTTCCAGGCTTTTGTTTTCTGGCGGCTTTCCCTGGCGGTTTGCTGTGCCTCTTCTGAGAGTCAGAGCAGCAGTGGCCGAATCTCAGCCTCTGTCTCAGAACAGAGGGATCGCAAACCGTTCTCCACTGATGTTCTGGCCACTTTAACTCTGTTACTGTTGGTGCTGCTCACCTGCAGCATCCTGGGATGTGCGCCCCACACCCGACGTCCCAGCCCTCACTTCCAGGGCCAGCAGGTCTCTGTCCTTTGTGTTTCTAACACCGCCAGCCGCCAGCTGCCCCCGCGCGCTCCCGGAGCTCCCAGTCTCAGTCTGGTTCCAGTGAGCACACCGGAGCTCCATTTCAGTCTGGTGGCACGTGCTCCTCGGCTCATGGTCTCAGTCTGCTCTCTTGCGGGTGCCAGTCTGTGAGTCCACCCGCTCCCCCGTGCAGGTGGCTGCCACTTCCCGGCTCCCGAATGCGGCGGTTCCCTCCCCCTTCCGTTTATCTTCCGATATCTGTGCGCGGTTTCATGGCTCCCCGCTTCATACCTCAATACTCAGCGCTGGAGATGTTCATTTGTAGAGATCCAGATGTATCTTCCTGCATCCCAGGCTGATTCCGTGGATGTTCAGGCTGGTCTGGTACCTATCCAGCTCGACTCAGGGGACCGGCTGAAAAAGGGGTCCCCTACTCCTCCGCCATCTTAACTCCAAGCCAATAGCTTGGCTTTCTATTGCTTTTACAACTTCAACGGCATGTAGACCAATGTTTGACAGGTGGAAATGACCCAGCAAACATGGACGCCAGTCAAAAATTGCATTTCCCATTGCAGGCTAACCTAAGTGACAAAGGTTTCCTCAAAATAAAGAAATAAATTAGAAAGCACATATTGAGCACCTACTGTATGTTAGCTACTCCGCCAGGCACCGGAGAGAAAAGTCATACAGAAACTATAGTTGACCTCTCAAGGAGGCCCTCCTCAATTTTACACAATTGTCCTTCAAATTATTCAATGGCCAACAGGTTAGCTACATCTGATCTTTCTTAACATATTTGGGAAGTGAAAGGTTAAAGATGCATGGGATTTCAGCTTATAGCAATAATCACATTGGTAGAAAAATGAAAAATCCCCACATAATACTCTTTTCTTTAACCCAAGTATTGGCCTCTTTTTCCTGAGAAACTATAAAAATAAGTCTTGTTTTTGTTTTCCCCCTTTTTTTCTTTCATTTCTCAGGATAGCACAAAATCAAGCTGGGGAAAAAGCAAAAATAACAGAAAAGATTCTCCAACTGGGTAAATAGTTCTCACATCATTTGGGCGGTGGGGATAACAAGTATATTCAGTGAGGTGTGTGAAGGGCATAGATCAGAAGTCCCCTGCTCAATGAATTTTTATATGTGTGCAAACCTATGAGACCAAGCAATCAAGGCATAAAACCCCAGAAAGTTCCTGCCTCATCTTCGCAGTTGATAACTCCCAAAGGTAGCCACTATTCTGATTTCTCTCACCATTGACTGATTTTTTTTCCTGTTCTTAAACATTACCAGTCTGAAATAGACCATACATGCTGTTGTAATTCTACCCAGAAAGAGATGGTGGAGAGCTGCTTCTCATGGAGCAGAGGTCATCTAGCCCAGCTATGGAGAACTTTCTATGTTTTCTTGTAAGCATAAAAATATTTCCTGTACAAATAACCCCAGGAGAATTCATATGTGTGGCTTCCCTTATACACGAGAAGCATCTTCCCTTATACATGAGAAGACAGAAGGATGCTGTCTTCCTCATATTTTATTATCGGACCCACAGTTCTGCTTTTTTCTTTTCTTTCCTTAGCATTACCAGCGGATTATACAGCCAGCCTGTTTGGTGGTGCTTTGGGTTTCCTATTGATGAGGGAACAAAGAATACGACAGTGCCCCCCACCAGGAAGCTTCCTGACTAGCTCAGGAAAGGGTTCCTACAGCTCTAAGATGAGCATCAGTCTATGGCTTGTTCAACAAGAAAACATGTCTGACATCACAAAACCAGGAACTGGTGGGACCAAGACACATTCTAGCCTCTTGACTGTCAAAGCCTGGGCTCTTTCTACTAAATCACTCTCTCTCTCTCTTTTTTAATTTTCATTTCACTTCAACTTAATTAACATACACTGTATTAGTTTCAGAGGTAGAATTCAGTGACTCATCAGTTGCATACAATACCTAGTGTTCATTACATCAAGTGCCCTCCTTAATGCCCATCACCCAGTTACCCCATCCCCCCACCCCTCTCCCTTCCAACAACCCTGTTTGTTCGCTAGCATTAAGAGTATCTTTTTTTTTACATTATGTTAGTCACCATACTGTACATCATTAGTTTTTGATGTAGTGTTCCATGATTCATTGTTTGCATAACACCCAATGCTCATTGCAACACGTGCCCTTCTTAACACCCATCACCGGGCTAGCCTATCTCCCCACCCCCCTCCCCTCTGAAACCCTCAGTTTGTTTCCTGGGGTCCATAGTCTCCCATGGTTCATCTCCCCCTCTGTTTTCCCCTCTTCATTTTTCCCTTCCTTCTCCTAATGTCCTCCCTGTTATTCCTTATGTTCCACGAATAAGTGAAACCATATGATAATTGTCTTACATCGTTGGTGGGAATGCAAGTTGGTACAACCACTTTAGAAAACAGCGTGGAGGTTCCTCAAAAAGTTAAAAATAGAGCTACCCTATGACCCAGCAATTGCACTACTGAGTATTTACCCCAAAGATACAGACATAGTGAAGAGAAGGGCCATATGCACCCTAATGTTCATAGCAGCAATGTCCACATTAGTCAAACTGCAGAAGGGGCCAAAATGCCCTTCAACAGATGAATGGATAAAGAAGACGTGGTCCATATAGACAATGGAATATTACTGAGCCATCAGAAATGATGATTACTTAACATTTGCATCAACACGGATGGAAGTGGAGATTATGCCAAGTGAAATAAGTCAAGTAGAGTTAAGAGTCTCTTATGGTTTGCCTTCCTCTCTGTTTTCATCTTATTTTATTTTTCCTTCCCTTCCCCTATGTTTATCTGTTTTGTTTCTTAAACTCCACATACAAGTGGAATCACATTACATAATGCTCTCTTGTTAACCAGAGAGGGTACAGAGAAAACAACTGGGATAAAGAAACTCACTGGGTGCCTGACAACACACAGGAGAGGGATTTGAGGAGGGAGAATCTCCTAAGTCAGCAAGTACAGCCTCAGACTGATCCAGATGCCTAGAAAGTGCCTAAGTGCCTGGTAGTAAATTCCCCATGAATACCAGGCACTGTGCTGTCTGCACTCAGCATGGAGACTGCTGGGTGATAGTAACTTTCAGAGGCTATGGCTTTGACTCAGTGTTGGTGAGAGGAAGCAGCCCACAGGATCCTGCAGCCTGATGGGTTACCAGGGAGAAGCTGCTCCAGTAGGAGCTCACGTAGACTCAGCAAGCATGCCGAAGGCTTATTTTCTTTTATCATTATTTTTTTTTAATTATTTTTCTGCCCAGTGCAGTGCTGGACTTAAAGGAAGTTGCACTGAACAGGCTCCATGTGATCTCTGCTTTAAGGGAACTTACAGAAAAGAGGAAGGTGATGTCATAAACAATCAGGTCCCAAAAGACATGTGATTTAAGAAAGAACCTGGTTCCTGGCTTCCGCCTTGGATGTAGAAACCTGCCAGACACTGCTGCCACCACAGCCACAGGAAAAGGCTGAATAATCAACAAAAACATAATGTCCTTGAACCCATCAGAGAGCTGAGGTCACAGGCAACCCAATAGCCAGAAATCTAGGGGAAGAGAGATGGACAGGAGCACTGGCTCGCCTGTGGCATGGGATGAAGACAGTGCACCAGACGAGGGGGAGATTTCTGCTACAAGTTTTAACTAATTGCTAAAGGCCAGGTGTGGGCTGGTGTGAGGGTGGAGCATCCGGGAAAATCAGACACAAGGGGACTTCTCACCCACCATCAGGCTCTTCTGGGACCACCACCAGGTAGTCATGAGGAAGGTTGGGGGTAGGGCCAGAGACGGGGGAAGCCCCCTCCTTAGTCAGATCCACAAATTCATGGTCTGACTCCCAAGTTACCATGACAACATGTTTGCCAATGGTTCTCATACCACATAACCACACAGACTTTTTCTAACACCTGGCAGCAGGTCCCTCACCATGTTTTAAGCTGAAATTTCTTCACCCCTCTATAGCTTCTTTCTCGCTGCCAAATTCCAAAGTCAATGCCAAATTTTAAGTTTTTGTTGCAGCAGCATCCTCTTTCTGATACTAACTTCTGTGTCCATTACATTATGTGCTCATAATTCTGTGAGTTGGCAATCTGAGCTGAACTCAGCTGAGCAGTTCTACTGATGGTCTCACCTAGGGTCATTCATGCAACTGCCATCACGTGGAGGCTTGCCAGGGGCTGGATGGCCCAAGATGGCCTCACTCACATGCCTGGTGGTTGGTGCCCACCATCAGCAAGGCCCTCTTCATGTGGTCTCCCAACCTAGAGGAGAGAGGTTGGCCCAGGCTTCTTCACACTTTGCTCTTAAGACTCTAACCATAATGTGGGATGCCTGGGTGGCTCAGTCAGTTAAGCGTCCAGCTCTTGATTTTGGCTCAGGTCATGATCTCAGGGTTGTGAGATTGAGCCCTGGGGTAGGCTCTGCACTCAGCGAAGAGACTGCTTAAAGTTCTCTCCCTCTCCCCCTCCCCCTATTTGAGCGCCCTCTCTCTCAAAAAAAAAAAAATCTTAAAAAAAAAAAAACAACTCCAACCATAACTAAAAGAGGGCAAACCCCAGCTCCAGGGCTGGAGATGGGGCACCGCCATTTTCATCCTCCCCCCCCCCCACATCAGTACTAAAAGCCTTCAGGGAGCAAAACAGCACCACATAGTGCAATCCGGAGCCACTTACACTGAGCCAGCCCCTGGCAAGGGCTGTGCAATTCCACCTGGGCAAAGACACCTGAGTCAGCCCAACAGGCCCCTCCCCCAGAAGAACAGCAGGAACAACCAGCTAGGACCAAATTTACCAATCATAGAGAGATGCAAAATTTCAGCTCTCAGGGAAAACAGTATATAGCATTCACGGTTTTTTCTTCTTATTCTTTAGTCTTTCTGTTTAACATTTTTTTCCTTTTCAGCTAATTTCTTATTTATCAATTCTTTTTTTTCAAGTTCCATGATTCAGTACTTGCATATAACACCCAGTGCACCATGCAATACATGCCCTCCTTACTACCCATCACCAGTCTATCCCATTCCTCCACCCCCTTCCCTCTGAAGCCCTCAGTTTGTTTCCCAGAGTTCATAGTCTTTCATGGTTCATTCCCTCTTCTGATTACCCCCCCCCCTTTCTTTATCCCTTTCTTCTCCTACTGATCTTCCTATCAATTCTTTTTTTAAGTCTTTTTTAATTTTTATTCTTACATTTATGTTATATTTTTTTTTTATTTTTGCTTTCCTTTCATTGTATTCAATTTATTTTTGTATATATATAAGTTTTTCTTTCTTTCCTATTTTGGGATCCAGTTTCTTCTAACAAACAGACCAAAATACTCCCAAGATCTAGTTTATTTTTGTGTTCTGTTCAACTTCTGGTTTGATTTCTCTTTCCCTCCTTTTTTTCCCATTTGTTTGTTTTTGTTATCTTCTGATTTGTTTAGTCTGTATTTTTCTTGTGTTGTTGCTATTTTTGTATTTTCTCTCTCTCTCTCATTTACTCTTTTCTGGAGATAATGATGAGATGGAAAAACTCACCCCAAAACAAAGAACAAGAGGCAGTACTCACTGCCAGGGAATTAATCAATATGGATATAAGTAAGACATTGGAACTAGAATTCAAAACAACGATTATAAAGATACAAGCTGGGCTTTAAAAAGGCAGAGAAGACACTAGAGAATCCCTTACTGGAGAAATAAAAAAACTAAATCTAATTAGGCCAAAATCAAAAAGGCTATTACTGAGATTCAATCAAAAATGGAGGCTCTAACTGCTAGGATAAATGGGATAGAAGAGAGAGTCAGCGATGTAGAAGACAAAATGTTGGAGAATAGGAAACTGAGAAAAAGATAAACAACTACTGGATCACGAGGGGAGGATTCCAGAGATCAGCAGTACCATAAAACACAACAATATTAGAATAACTGGGGTTATAGCAGAGGAAGGGGGGGCAGAAGGTTTATTTGAATGAATTATAGCTGAGAACTTCCCTAATCTCGGTAAAGAAACAGGCATGCAAGTCCAGGAGGGACAGAGAACCCCCCCCCCAAATCAATAAAAATAGGTCAACACCTCAACATGTAATAGTGAAGCTTGCAAATTTCAGAAATAAAGAGAAAATCCTGAAGCAGCTCAGGACAAGAGGTCCTTAACCTACAAGGATAGAAACATTAGATTGGCAGCAGACCTATCCACAGAGACCTGGCAGGCCGAAGGGACTGGCATGATATATTTGGGAAGCTAAATGAGAAAAATATCCAGCCAAGAATCCTTTATCCAGCAAGGCTGTCATTCAGAATAGAAGGAGAGATAAACAGCTTCTGGGACAAACACAAACCAAACGAATTTGTGATCACTAAACCATCCTACAAGAAATACTAAAGGGGATCCTTTGAGCAAAGAGAGAGCCCAAAAGTAACAAAGACCAGAAAGGAACAGAGACAATATACAGAAATGGGGACTTTACAGGTAATACAATGGCACTAAATTTGTATCTTTCAATAGTTACTCAGAATGTCAATGGGCTAAAAGCCCCAATCAAAAGACACAGGGTATCAGATTGGATTGGATTAAAAAAAAAAAAAAGACCCATCGATATGCTGTCACAAGAGACTCATTTTAGACCCAAAGATATCTTCAGATTGAAAGTGAGGGGTGGAGAATCATTTATCATGCTAACTGACATCAAAAGAAAGCTGAGGTAGCAATCCTTATATCAGACAAACTAGATTTAAACCAAAGACTGTAAGGGAAGAAGAAAGGAGGGGGGTAAACAGAAGGGGGAATGAACCATGAAAGACTGTGGACTCTGGGAAACAAACTGAGGGCTTCAGAGGGGAGGGGGTGGGGGATTGGGATAGGCCGGTGATGGGTATTAAGGAGGGCACGTATTGCATGGTGCACTGGGTGTTATATGCAAGTAATGACTCATGGAACTTTACATCAAAAACTAGGGATGTACTGTATGGTGACTAACATAATAAAAAAATATTCTTACAAAAATAAATAAATAAACCAAAGACTGTAATAAGAGATGAACAAGGACACTATATTACAATTAAAAGGTCTATCCAACAAAGAGCTAACAATTGTAAATATTTATAACCCTAACTTAGGAGAACCCAATTATATAAACCAATTAATAAGAAAATTAAAGAAACACATTGATAACAATACAAGAATCATTGGGGACATTAACATCCTACTCACAGCAATGGACAGATCATCTAAGAGAAGATCAAAAATGAAACTGGGACTTTCAATGACACACTGGACCAGATGGACTTCACAGATATATCCAGAAAGCTTCATCCTAAAGCAACAGAATACACACTCCTCTCGAGTGCACATGTAACAGTCTCCAGAATAGATCACATACTGGGTCACAAATCAGGTCTCAATCAGTACCAAAGATCGGGATTACTCCAGGATATTCTCAGACCACAATGCTTTAAAACTTGAACTGAATCGCAAGAGGAAATTTGGGAGGAACACAAATACATGAAGGTTAAAGAGCATCATACTAAAGAATGAATGGGTCAACAAGGAAATTAAAGAATTTTAAAAATTCATGGAAACAAATGAAAATGAAAACACAACTGTTCAAACCTTTGGGATGCAGCAAAGGAAGTCCTAAGAGGGAAGTATATAGCACTACAAGACTTTCTCAAGAAACAAGAAAGGTCTCGAATACACAACCTAACCCTACACCTAAAGAACCTGGAGAAAGAACAGCAAACAAAGCCTAAATACAGCATGACAAGAGAAATAATAAAGATTAGAGCAGAAATCAATGAAATAGAAATCAAATGAACAGCAGAACAGATGAACAAAACTAGGAGCTTGTTCTTTAAAGAATTAAGATTAATAAACCCCTAGCCAGACTTATCAAAAAGAAACAAGAAAGGACCCAAATAAATAAAATCATAAATGAAAGAGGTGAGTTCACAACCAACACCAAAGAAATACAATTTTAAGAACATATGAGCAACTATATGCCAACAAATTAGACAATCTGGAAGAAATGGATACATTTCTAGGAACATAAAAACTTCCAAAACCGAAACAGGAAGAAATAGAAAACCTGAACAGAGCCATAACCAGCAAAGAAATTGAAGCAGTAATCAAAATACTCCCAAAAAAAACTAGAGTCCAGAACCAGATGGTTTCCCAAGGGAATTCTACCAAACATTTAAAGAAGAATTAATACCTATTCTTCTGAAGCTGTTTCAAAAAATAGAAATGGAAGGAAAATTTTCAAACTCTTTCTATGAGACCAGCATTACCTTGATCCCAAAACCTGAACAAAGAACCCACCAAAGAGAATTACAGGCCAATATCCCTGATGAACATGGATGCCAAAATACTCACCAAGATCCTAGCCAATAGGATCCAACAGTACATTAAAAGGATTATTCACCATGACCAAGTGGGATTTATTCTTGCACTGCAAAGGTGGTTCTCCATCCCCAAATCAACCAATGTGATACACCACAGGAATAAAAGAAAGAATCATATGATGCTCTCAATACATGCAGAAAAAGCATTTGAAAAATACGGCATTCTTTCTTGATTAAAACTCTCCACAGTGTAGGGATAGAGGGAACATAACTCAATATCATAAAATCCATATACAAAAAAACCACAGTGAATACCATCCTCAATAGGGAAAAACTGAGAGCTTTCCCGAAGGTCAGGAACATGACAGGGATGTCCATCCACTCTCACCACTCTTGTTCAACATAGTACTAGAAGTCCTAGCCTCAGCAATCTGACAACAAAATAATTAAAAGGCATCCAAATCAGAGAAGAAAAAATCAAACTCTCACTCTTTGCAGATGACAAGATACTCTATGTGGAAAACCCAAAAGATTCTACACCATAATTGCTAGAACTCACACAGGAATTCAGCAAAGTGGCAGGATATAATATCAACGCACAGAAGTCAGTTGCATTTCTATAGACTAACAATGAGACAGAAGGAAGAGAAATTAAGGAATCAATCCCATTTGCAACTGCACCAAAAACCATAAGATACCTAGGAATAAACCTAACCAAAGAGGCAATGATCTGTACTCTGAAAACTATAGAACACTTATGAAAGAAATTGAGGAAGACAGAAAGAAATGGAAAAACATTCCATGCTCATGGATTGGAAGAATAAATATTGCTAAAATGTCCACGCTACCCAGAGAAATCTACACATTCAATGAAATCCCTATCAAAATATCATCAACATTTTTCACAGAGCTGGAACAAACAATCCTAAAATTTGTATGAAAACAGAAAAGATCCCAAATAGCCAAAGGAATTTTGAAAAAGAAAATCAAAGCTGGAGGTGTCACAATTCTGGAAGTCAAGCTGTATTACGAAGCTATGGTCATCAAGACAGCATGATACGGGAATAAAAACAGACACATAGATCAATGGAACAGACTAGAGACTCCAGAAATGGACCCTCAACACTACGGTCAACTAATCTTTGACAAAGCAGGAAAGAATACCCAATGGGGAGAAAAGACAGTCTCTTCAACAAATGGTGTTGGGAAAATTGGACAGCCATATGTAGAAGAATGAAAGTGGACCATTTTCTTACACCATACATAAAATAGACTCAAAGTGGATGAAAGCCCTAAAGGTGAGACAGGAATCCATCAAAATTCTAGAGGGAACACAGCCAGCAACCTCTTCGACCTCAGCCACAGCAAGACACACGTGTCTTGCTAGACACGTCTTCAAAGGCAAGGGAAACAAAGCAAAAATGAACTATTGGGACTTCATCAAAATAAAAAGCTTTTGCAGGAAGGAAAGTCGACAAAACCGAAAGACATCTAACAGAATGGGAGAAGATACTTATAAAATGTCTTATCAGCTAAAGGGCTAGTATCCAAAATCTATAATTTACCAAACTCAACACCCAAAAAACAAATAATCCAGTCAAGAAATGGACAGAAGACATGAACAGACATTTCTCCAAAGAAGACATACAAATAGCCAACAGACACATGAAAAAATGTTCCACATCACTTGGCATCAGGGAAATACAAATCAAAACCACAATGAGATACAATCTCACACATCTGAATGGCTAAAATTAATAAGTCAGGAAACAATAGATGTTAGCGAGGATGGAGAGAAAGGGGAACCCTCTTACATTGCTGGTGGGAATGCAAGCTGGTGCAGTCACTCTGGAAAACAGTATGGAGGTTCCTCGAGAAGTTAAAAATAGAGCTACTCTAGGGGCGCCTGGGTGGCTCAGTCATTAAGCGTCTGCCTTCAGCTCAGGGCGTGATCCCAGAGTCCTGGGATTGAGCCCCACATCAGGCTCCTCCGCTAGGAGCCTGCTTCTTCCTCTCCCACTCCCCCTGCTTGTGTTCCCTCTCTCGCTGGCCATCTCTCTCTGTCAAATAAATAAATAAAATCTTAAAAAAAAAAATAGAGCTACTCTATGACCCAGCAATTACATTACTAAGTATTTACCCAAAGGATACAAACATAGTGATCCAAAGGGTCACCTGCCCCTCAATGTTTATAGCAGAAATGTTCACAATAGCCAAACTATGGAAAAGGCCCAGATGTCCATTGAAAGATAAATGGATAAGAAGGGGTGTGTGTGTGTGTGTGTGTGTGTGTGTGTGTGTGTGTAATGGAATATTACTCAGCCATCAAAAAATGAAATCTTGCCATTTGCAATGACATGGATGGAACTAGAGGCTATTACGCTAAGTGAAATAAGTCAATCAGAGAAAGATAATTATCATATGATTTCACTCATATGTGGAGTTTAAGAAACAAAACAGAGGATCATAGGGGAAGGGAGACAAAAATAAAATAAGACAAAATCAGAGAGGAAGACAAACCATAAGAGAGTCCTATCTATAGGAAACAAACTGAGGGTTGCTGGAGGGGAGGTCAGAGGGGGGATGGGGTAACTGGGTGATGGGCATTAAGGAGGGTACTTGATGTAATGAGCACTGGGTATTGTATGCAACTGATGAATCACTGAATTCTACCTCTGAAACTAATAATATGCTATATGTGAATTAATTCAATTTAAATTTTTAAAAAGTAATTTAATTAAACTAACAGCACGCATTATCTGGATATGAAGCAAACAAAACTTTCATGCGTTCATGATGGATGTATAAACTGTTTCAACCACTTTGGAAAACTGTTGGCGGTATATACCACAGCTCACAGTCTGCCTACCCAGTGACCCAGCGATTCTGCTCCAGGCTGACACCTAAGAGAAATGAGAACATTTGTTCACAGTAAGACATGTCCAAGAACATTCACAGCAGCTTTGGTCCTAACAGCAAAACCTGGAAAGAACCCAAATGTCCGTAAACAGAATGGAATGTTTTGGCTGTGGGATATTCATACAATGGAATATTACCCAGCAGTTTTTAAAGAGAATAAACTACTGATAATGTGACAAAGATAAATTTCACGGACACTATCTTAGGTGAAAACCCAGCCACAAGAGGGCAGTGTGTGGTTCCATTTCTATGAACAGGGAAAACAAATCTGTGGTGACAGAAGTCAGAATGCTTATTACCTCTGGGTGGGGCTTATTGGCCAGGGTAGGGCCCAAGGGAAACTTCTTGGGAGATAAAATGTTTAATATCTTGATATGGTGGTGTTGACATATATAAAATTCACCAAAGTGTGCACTAGGATTTATGAACTTTTATACAAGTTATAATTCAGTTAAGATTTTTTTAAGATTTTATTTAATTATTTGAGAGAGAGAGAGACAGCACAAGTAGGGGAGAGGGGCAGAGAGAGAGGGAGAAGCAGACTCCCCACTGAGCAGGGAGCCTGACGTGGAGCATGATCCCAGGACCCGGAGATCATGACCTGAGCCAAAAGCAGACACTTAACAGACTGAGCCACTCAGGTGCCCCTAGAATTTTAAAACACAAAAACAGGGGCACCTGGGACACTCAGTTGGTTAAGCATCTGACTCTTAATATCAGCTCAGGTCATGATCTCAGGGTTGTGAGATCGGAGGCCTGTGTCAGGCTCCACACTGGGTATGGAGCCTGCTTAAGACTCTCTCTCTCTCCATCTCCTTCTGCCCCTCCCTCTTCCTCTATCTCCGTCCCTCTCTTAAGAAAAAAAAAAAGAAAAGAGAAGAAAACCCAACAACACACAAAAACAGACCTTTGTGAGACTGAGAAAAGGTACAAAGGAAGAAAAGTCCCCCAGAGTAAAGCACTGTGTACAGCCCCTGGATTTGAGAGCCAGACTCCATCACTTACCACTGTACGACCCTGGTTAACTCACCTCGACTGGCTTGGCCTCAGTTTCCTCACCCATAAACTGGGGATAATAACAGTATCGACTTCAAAGTGTCATTGTGCAAAATAAGTAACTTAGAAGATTCAAAGCTTAGGGTATCTATTATCTGTTAACAGTAAGCTCCAAATAATGACTTGCTGTTATGAAAATGAATGGCTGAATATTCATCACTGGAGAGAAAGATGGTCACTAGAAGAATAAAAGGAACAATTTGCTCAAAACATTAAATATCAAAAATCTTCTCATTTAATTTGCTTGAAAATATATAAATTTAAAAACGGACAGAATTACAAGATGTATTCAGCAATCATGGTGGGAGAGTTTAACGTAGCTGTCTCAGTACACAGATCAAAGACAGATATGGATTGAATGTCTGTGCCTCCGGCCTCCAGATTCATATTCTGAAGCCTAATTCGCACTCTGTGATGGTATTAGGAGGCGGGACTTCAGGAGATGCTTACGTTATAAGGGTGGAACCCTCATGAACGGGATTAGTTCCCTTCTAGAAGACACCCCACAGAGCCCTGCTCTCTTTCTGCCATGTGAGGACCAGGCAAGAAGACGGCCATCTACGAACCATGAAGCAGGCCTCACCAGACAGCAATCTACTGACATCTTGATCTTGGACTCCAGCCTCCAGAACTATGAGAAAAAAGTTCTGTTGCTTATAAGCCACCCAGTCCACAGTATTTTTGTTATGAAGCCCAAACAGACTAAGATATTGACCAATACATATAAATGTGTAGAAGATTTTGAAACGCAAATATGCTCAATCTAGCGGACGTATGTAGACTACAATACGTTGATTTCAACCACCCATGAAGCATTTATGAAAACTGACCCTATACTAAGGGCATCAGTGAGATACTGCACTCGGCCGTCATGAACCCATCCCTACCTTCTCCCACCCCATCCCCAAAATAGCAACGTCACGTACCAGTAAGAAGTACATTTTCTTCACGTCACAAGATGTCCCGAAACAGTCCAGGGCAGCCACACAAAGATACCAACTGGGGAAACGGGTTGGTGTGACTTCTGGCCACACTCTCTTTAGCCTGTAGCTTTCACCCTCACAGTCATGGGAGGGCTCCCCTGGCACCGGATATCGTGTCTGTTTGTACAAAGGGCAAGACGTGGAGGGATCTAGCTAAATGTTCCTTTACAACATCCTTCCCAGGTATCACACCCAACGACTTCTCATACTTAGAAAGGCCAGGACTGGAAGGACCAGGAGACAGAGGTTTTTTAACAGTGCACATTACCAATCTGAACAAAAAACATAAGTTCATAGAAGGGGCAATTCTGACAGGCAACTAACAGGATACGCCACATTAAAAACGAAACAGATACCTAACATTCAATAACATAAAGACCACATTCTCTGTTCACAATGTAATTAAATTAGAAACCAACAACAAAAACGCAACTAAAAAACCACTCATATACATGCAGGAACTTTCCAGGATAGAAATGTTCTGTATCTTAAATGGTGTGTTGGTTACATATACATACGTACACACCTGTCTGAGTCCTCCAACCATACACTTAAGATTTATGCATTTAACTATAAGTAATTATACCTCTATAAAAATATACCCATGTCCTGTTATTTGAAAATCTAATTATAAATAACTCACGGGCCAAAGAATAAGTGATAATAGAAACTAAGACAATATTTATATTTCAACCAAAATGAAAATATTATACATCAAAACGTGTGATGTGCCTAAACGAGTACTAGGAGAGATGATTATAGCCCGGAACGTGTATATTTTTAAAACTTGGAAGTCAGTCAGCAAGGGGCCCCCCATACGGATGGGACACGGATAAAGGCAGGCCACCGTTCCTCACAGTCTCTCTCCCGGCATGAATCCTTTTATGCACAGTAAGCGAAGAGCTGTGCCTGAAGGCTTTCTCACACTGATTGCACTCATAGGGTTTCCCTGCAGTGTGAGTTCTCACGTGCACAAGAAGGTGTGAAGACTGACCAAAGGCCCGCCCGCATTCCTGACAGGCATAGGGCTTCTTGCCGGTGTGGGTCCTCGCGTGTTTCCTGAGGGACGAAGGTTCACTGAAGGCTCGCCCGCACTCCTGGCACACATAGGGCTTCTCTCCCGTGTGAGTTCGCATGTGGCTCTTGAGCGTTGAGAGACGACTCAGGACCTGCCCACAGGTAGCGCACTCATACAGTTTCTCCCCGGTGTGTATCCTCTTGTGGACGTTCAGGTGAGTGCTCGTCCGGAAGGGCTTCCCACACTGGTTACACGCATACGGCTTCTCCCTGGTGTGAGTGCGCAGGTGTGTCTTCAGCGACGAGTGCTCCCGGAAGGCTTTCCCGCACTGAGCACATCCAAAGGGCTTCTCTCCGGTGTGAGTCCTCGCGTGGCTCCTCAGAGAGGACGGCTGATTGAACGCTTTCCCACAGTCCTTACATTCGTAAGGCTTCTCGCCCGTGTGGTTTCGCTGGTGCAGAATCAGGTTGAAGTTCCTTGTGAAGGTTTTCCCACACTGAGCACATTCGAAGGGCTTCTTTCCAGTGTGAGTCCTCAGGTGGCGCCGCAGATTCGAGGAGTACTTGAAGGCTTGCCGACACTCCTGACATTCAAAGCACTTCTCCGCAGTATGAGTCTTCTCGTGCCTGCTCAGGTCGGAGCTGTATCTGAAGGCTTTCTCACATTTGCTGCACGCGTACGTTTTGTCCCCACGAGGGATTTTGTCAGGCACGCTTAGGTGAGCGGGCTGGAAGAAGGATGTGCCACTCTCGTGGCATTCATAGGGGTCACCTCCAGCATGAATCCTCTGGTACTGAAAAAGTGGTTTGATGCCGTGAAAGGGTTCCCCAAGTTCATTGTATTTATAGAGTTTCTCCCCAGTCTGGGGTTGCTCCTGTCAATTGAGGAAAATAGGAAGACCAAGGGCTCTGTTACATCCATAGACGCTCCCCCAGGTAAACTACGTGTAGGGAAAAGGCATTTCTGTAGCTGAAGCTTTTCCCACTTTAGTGTGTCTGGACCCTTCTACCCTGAGTCCCTTCCAGTGGATGCTCTGCCAGAGAGCTGTCATTCTCCTTACGTTCACGAGACCTCTAAGATGCAGGGTTTGCCGAGTTCAAGGCAAATTCAGTCTTAAACACTTGTCTGTTCACATTTATAAACATGGCTCCTTGTGGAAACTCTGGGAAACACATGCCTTGGAGGGTTTTCCCCAACTCATGACATTCACAGACTCTTTCCCAAGAACCTGCTTTCCCCTGGGTGAACGCCACTTGCCTTGACTCTCTCTGGCCTCTTGTGCTGCTTTTCTAACCTACAGCAACCCCAGACTTGTCGTACAACAGAGGACCAAGAAAAATCCTTGGGTACCTTACCCTTTTCATGCCAATGGCTGGAATCTCTGCAAACATATCTTGGTTAGAAACTGAATCTTGGGGTTGATGCTGAGGTTCTGGAATGAATAAGGATAGAAAAATTAAGTACACAGGGAAGGAAACTGTGGGACCAAGGCAACCAAAAAAGTAAGCAGAGAACATGTGGATTTTCTTTTCTAAATACTGGTTCTAGGGGTGCCTGGGTGACTCAGTCGGTTAGGTGTCTGACTCTTGATTTCGGCTCAGGTCATGACCTCAAGCATCAGGCTCCACACTCAGTGGGGAGTCTGCTTGAGATTTTCTCTCTTCCTCTCCCTCTGCACTTCCCCCCACTTATGTGCATGTACTCTCTCTCTCACACAAATAATCTTTTTTGAAAAAATAAAAAATAAATACTGAATCTAACTATGGGAGGAAATTGTGAAGAGGAGGAATGTATCAAAGAGTAAAGGAAATTTTAAGGTATTTGGCTCTGTAAGGAGTCACGTAACCACAGGCACAAGGAATGGAGATGGTCGTTAGGTTATTGAGAAAGAGTTCTATAAAGATTGAGACCGAAACTGAAAGTATTATTAGCAAGAACTTACAGTGGGGAGGCACTGGATAAAGCATACACATGCTACAAACATATAAACTCCACACATGATAAACTATACATGCGGAAATGATAAATGTGAAAAGGGGTAGGGGACAAATCGTCCTATAAACCAGAGTAGAGTATTAGGGATAAAAAGGAGAGGAGGTGCAATGCAATAAAAAAAGCTCTGTCAAGGGCACTGGAGGTGTTTCCCCGACTGACAATTTCCAAACTTAACACTCATCTCGCGACCAGAGCTGGTGCTCCCTGATCTGCCTGCTGCTCACCTGGATGGGTTCCCGGGAAGCTGCTTCTCTCAGGGGGCCACCGCTCTTCTCCTGGCTCCAAATGGGAAAACGTACTGGGTTTGCCTAGCTGATCTCCTGCTCGTGGGAAAGATGCAGGGTGTGAGCAGACCGTGCCTGCCATCAACTGGGGTGGATATTCGGAAGTATTTAGGGGCACCGGGGATGGGAAGAGCAAAATGAGCCTGCCTACCTTCTCAAAGGCATGGCAGGGCTCATTCACTAAGGAACCAAAGTACAAGCTCCCTCACTGGGTCCCAAAGGACAACAGGATTCTCCAGACCCCAAAACCCAGGGCCTCACTCAGAGACACACTTGAAAAGCCCCGAACTTTTAACCACGGAACAACAAAGAGCAGAAGAGAGCCTTTCATTTCCACAGAGAAGCCCCTGGACTGTAAGCACCATGAGAGCAGGATTTGTCTGGTTTTTCACCTCTTGATTCCCCAAACCAGCACACCTCCGGGAACGCGTGGGTGCGGCAGGACTGTGTAGATGAAGCAATGAGCCTGGCCTTACCCACGGAGGCCAGGTTCCTATAGTTCTCCAGCATCACATCTCTGTACAGGCTTCTCTGGGCAGAGTCCAGAAACATCCATTCTTCTGGGGTGAACAACACAGCCACATCCGCAAAGGTGACTGGTTCCTGAAACACACACCCATCCCAGCTCAGCCAGGGCTACCCCACCAGTACTCAAGAGGCTGGTGAGGGGCCAGCCGGCCTGGGGAAGGGAGACCGTGCAGAGGATTCTCAGACAAGGCTCTGAGGTCTCTCAGAATCTGCCCTTTGGCTCAGGGCCCCAGAACTAGAAATCTCCTCCACCTACTCATTCCTCCCTGAGGGACAGCATCCGGACATGTGGCATCAAAGGACTGAGCCATTGGTAACTAGCCAGGAAGCCATGACAGTTTTATTCCCTTCCAGCGCCAGGGTCCAGCAGACCCGAGCATGTTGCAGGCAAGAGAGAAGTATCTGGTAAATGACAACTGTTTGCTCCCAGAGACCATGAAGACTGGGAGGCAAGGAAAAATCACACCTCGCTCTGTTTTCCCTCCGGATGCTCAGCAGAACGAGGCACTCCACAGCTAGGGAAGGTCTGAATGGAGCGGTGGGACTGTTGCCTGGGTGGTCCCATGCACCTCCCCCCCACACACATTACAGGAGGTTCAGTGCTTGGAGGCCTAGAGACCAGCCCCATGGGGTCAAGAAGCTCCAGGCCAGGGGAAGAGGACAAGGGCCCAAACGAGAAAGAAGAGCAACAGGGATTTCTTACTTACCTGCGGACAGGTGATCAGTACCCCCGGGGCCACAGCTTCCTCCTCGGTGCGCTCCTGCTGGAGCCAGGCGGGGTCCCGGGCAAGCAGAGCTACAGGAGAGGAGGGAAGCCAGGAGGCCCCGTGAGCACACCCACAGGACCGAAGGCTGCCTGTGCCGACTGAGTGACCACACGTGCACACACATGGGCACACACTCACAGGGACACACACATGCACTTGCATGCACTCACATGCTCAGGCACACGTGCACTTACGCACGTACACACACACATGCGTGCGTTCACACAAGCAGACATGTATGCACACAGACACAAAACATACGTATGCACGCACATACACATATAGAGAAGAACACGCACACACACACACGCACGTTTTTTCCATTCCAAATCTCTGGAGTCACAGTTTCTATTCACCAACAGACTCTGGAGTTTCTGGGGCACCCCCACTACCCCTTGATTCATCCCTGGGTCAGCATTCCTCCCTCCTGCTCGGCCCCTTCCTCTGCCCCGCTCTGCAGGGCCAGTAGCACCCCAGAACTTACTAGGGGAGAGAGAAGCTGCCAGCACCCCAAGTCTGCCTGTGAGAAGGCAGCATCTCCCCTTCCTGCCTTCAAATCAACCACACCCCTCCATCCACACAGGACCTCCTTGCTCCGGCCCATTACAGACAAGCAAGTGACCCCACCACACCATCAAGCGGTCTCCCTGCACCCTCATCTCCCCTCAACATGGGAATTTCCCTCTCAGAAATTAATCCTGACCTAAAAAATTATGCATATCATACAAATAAATAAAATAAATTGCGGATAATAAAAAAAAGAAAACCTGAACCATGTCCAACCTCTGACCAACATGCTCCCCTCCTGGGGCTGCTTAACAAGTACACAAACTGAGAGGCTCAAAGCCACAGACACGTGTTCTCTCCCAGTTCTGGAGGCCAGAAGTCCAAGACCAAGGTGTCAGCAGGGCCACGCTCCCTCTGACACTCTGGGCAGAAACCCTCCTTGCCTCTTCCTGGCTTCTGGCGGAGGCTGTCCGGAATCCCGGGTGCTCCCTGGTCTGCAGCTGTGTCCCTCCAATCTCTGCATCTGTTGTCACGTGGCTGTCCTCTCCCCTCTGTGTCCCTGTCTCCCCCTGGCATGTTTCTCTCTCTCTTTTTTTTTTTTTTTTTTTTTTTTAGATTTTATTTACTTATTTAACAGAGAGAAAGAGCAGGGAAGAGGGGCAGAGGGAGAGGGAGGGAGAAGCAGGCTCCCCACTGAGCAGAGAGCCCAACTCAGGGCTCAATCCCAGAACCCTGGGATCATGACCTGAGCTGAAGGTAGACGCTTAACCGACTGAGCCACCCAGGTACCCCACGTGTTTCTCTTCTTAAAAGGACACCAGTCACGTTGGATGACAGCCACCTTAAGTCGATGGCAGCTGCAGAGACCTCTTTCCAAGTAAGGTCCCAGGCACGGTCACAGGTACTGGAGCTAATTAGGACTTCGATATGCCTTTTTAGGGGGCCACAATTTAAGCCAGAACACTCTGCTTTTTCCTCTACATATGTTTTTGTTCCCCACTGTGGGCAACCAACTCAATGCCCATTTTCTCACCTCCTGCTCACTCACAATCACCACCACTCCAAGGACAGGCACCTCACTCACACCCCCAGTGATCCCCCATCCCTGGTGGGGATCCAGTCCATGTGTGTGGTCATCCAATCCCTCCACCCTGAAATGACCACGCCCCCAGCCCCCTCAGTCTCCTGTACAAGACCCTCCTCCATCCCTCACCCTTCTCACTTCCCTCAGCCTCTGCCTCAGCAGGCAGCCTCACCCGCTCTGGGCATCAGTTCCCAGCCTGGCCTGACCGGGCCCAAACCCCCAGGCTGATTCTCTCCCCTGAACTCCAGACCCACCGCCACACCATCAGCTCATGTTCCCACTCATCTGTCCAGGGAATTCGCCTTACAACCACGATGAGCTGGGGGGCAGGGCTGCTGCCACCACAGAGGACTGGTATCAGGCCTTGAACTTGCCCTGCTGGCTTTCAAGATTGCTTGGGACCCATAACCCCTTCTGTCTCTCCCTTTGGGAGAGGGAGCGTGTACCCTGCACGTGTCCCACCAATGTCTTTTGGAAGCAGAGGACTTTTCTCATTTCACAGGTTCACAGATGAAGAAGAATTTTGCACATGGGAGAGACCACACCCCGAGTCTCACCCATGCCTGATTTAGATGATTCATATGGACTTGGGGACTCTGAGTTGGGAGTTGAGTTGAGATTTGGGACTTAGAGTTGATGTTGGAATGGGTAAAAACTTCAGGGGTGTCAAGATCATCTAACTGTATTTTGTATGTGGAGAGGACATGAATTTGGGGGGAGGGGGATTAGGGGGCATACCGTTATGGGTTGAATTGTGTTCCCCAAAATTATGAAGTTGTAACCCCACTACCTTAAAATGTGACCCTATTTGGAAACAGGGTCTTTGCAGGGGTGACTAGCTAAGATGAAGTCACAGTGGAGCGGAGTGGGCCCCAAACCCAGTATGACTGGTGTCCTAAGAAAAGGAGAAAAGACCAAAGCAGGGACACACGACGAGAGAGGGCCATGTGATGACACAGCAGAGACTGGAGCGATGTAGCCACAAGCCCAGGAACACCAGGGATTGCCAGCCATCACCAGACGCCAGGAAGGAGCCTCCCCACAGGCTTCACAGCAAGCACGGCCCTGCCACACCCTGACTGGAGACTTCTGGCCTCCAGAAATGTGAGATACGAATTTCTGTTGTCTCATGCCCACCCCCCAAAAACATGTGCTCATCACCTTATTCTCAAAGGCTACTCTCCTTCCAGTGTCCCTGATCTCAGGAAGCAACATCCCTCCCTGCCTCAGATGGGAAATTTCACCCCTGATACTCTGCAGACCCCAATAATTAATCCGAAAAAAAAAAAAAAAAACCCACCTCAGTGATGACATCTCTACAGAGAGCACCTCCCTCACCCACCCCCACCCCCACCCACCCCACTCCCTTTCCTCCTACCCCTGTCCCCACCATGGCTAATGCCACATCAGGCCTTTCCTTTTTGAAACCACTGGAAGGTCGCTCCCTCAGAGTGCCTCCCCCGCCAAGCATCCTTCTTTCCTCTGGAAGGACCCTCCCGCTCTCCTCACAGCCCCTATCTATCTGTAACCACACGGTTATTGGCTTCCTTAGGTGCATATTTTCTGCCACTCTTGTGGGATTGGAAGCTTCGGAAGAACAAGCCTGGATTCCCTTTCCTTTCACAGCCCCTCCCCGCACTGTGCTTGGCACATGAATGCTCTGGACTGTCTGGTAAATGAAAGCATACAGGACTCACCAAATTATCCCCACTCAACCTCCTGCACATGTCTTAAATCATTCCGCAACTCCCTACCGTGTACACAAGAATTAACACAACAGGCCCTTGCGAACATGGAATTCCAGAGGGTTCCCACCACCCTAACTGGTAAGAGGGGCTCACTCCGCTTCAACTGCTTCTATGAACCCTGTGGTTTATGCTGAACGCCTGCTTTCCTCCCAGGAGTCCGGCACCTGCTGGCAGGAGTCAGGTTCATGTTGCGCAGAGGGTGCCGCCACGACCAGCCCCGAGTGAAGAGCCTGGGCGCCGAGTCTCTACGGCGCTTCCCTGGTGGACATCACCTCACGTGTGTTGTCACAGCTTGTTGCCGGGAGTATTAAGCGTGTCCTGTGTGACTCCACCGGCAGAGGACTCCCCCAGACTTCACCTAATGCTCCAGCAGACTGAGCTCTGCGCCCCTTCACTGTGATAACCCACCACCATGAGTACGACTGTGGGCCGAGGCCTCCGAGTCCCAGCGAATGGCCACAAGCAGGCGTGGTCTCGGGGCAGCCTCAGCACGCAGGCCAAGATTCTCCTCCCGTGCTTCCAGGCCCTGACTGATCCGGAGCCCAGCCTTCTGCAGTCAGCTCACACCACTCTTCCCTTTCTCTGCTCCCTTCATACAGCCTTCCGTGGGCCCCCGGGCACACCAGGCTCTCCGCCTGCCCGCTCCCCCACCCCAGAGGACTTTTACAGATGCCATTCCTAGGCCTAAAATCCTCCCCGCAAACCTTCTCCTAACAACCCAACATCTTGCCAAGCTAAATGATACATCATTATCATGGTCTAAGTCGATTCTCATCCCCCAGGGCACGTGTGGCAAAGTCTGGCATCTCAGTCAGCTCCCCTGCATAACAAAATACCATAGACAGGGCGGCTTAAACGGTAGACATTTATCCTCACAGTTCTGGAGGCTGGAAGTCCGAAAGCAGGCTGCCAGCGTGGTCGGGCTGGTGAGAGCGGTCTTCCCGGCTCGTACACAAAAGCCTTCTCACTGTGCCCTCACTCGGCAGACAGCTCTGGTGTCTCCCCATCTCTGGTATTGGGGCTCCACCCTTACGACCTCACGCAACCTCAACCACCTCCTTAAAGGCCCAGCCTCCATGCAATATGGTCACATGGGAGGTTAGGACTTCAGCATATGACCTAGGGGGCAGGGGGGTGGGGACCAGCCACAGCTTCTGGAGACATTTCAGCTGTCATGACTAGGGGCTGTTATGGGCTTAATTGTGTCCCTCTAAAAATTCATAGGCTGAGGTCCTAATTGCTACCCAGTACCTCAGAATACGACCATATTTGGACATGAGGTCTTTAAAGAGGTTATTAAAACGAGGTCGGCTGGGTGGGCCCTAATCCAATATGACTGGTGTCCTTCTAAGAAAACAAAATCTGAACACAGACACATCCAGAAAAAGAAAACACAAGAAGTCAACCACCTACAAGCCAAGGAGAGACGCCTGGAACAGGTCACAGCCCTGAGAAGAACCAGCCCTGCCAACCCCTTGATCTCGGACTTCCGGCCTCCAGAATTGCGAGAAAACAAATTTTTGTGGTTGAGCCACTCGGTCTGCGGTACTTTGCTACGGCGGCCCTGGCGGACCAATACCAGAGGCTCCACTGGCGTCTGGTGGGTGGCGGTCAGAGATGCCGCCAAACATCCTGCGGTGCACAGAACGGCCCCACCACAGAGAAGGATCCGGCCCCACCGACAGTAGCGCTGCAGCTGAGAACCCATGGTCTGACTTCCAATTTCCAGAAACTCCTCTCTGCCCCTCAGATAAAGTCCTCGTGTTACATGCTTCCATTGTATTCTAGGCTTCACTGAAAAATCTGACCGCCCAGGCAGACTGTGAGCTCCGCGGGGAAGGGGCCCATGTTTTGTTTGAGATTGTCTCCCAGTGGCCACCTCACCCAGGGCGGCCAAATAGAGCCAGGAGAGTACTTCAACAGCACAGGGTACTCCAAGTACTTCAAGAGTACTTCAAGAAGACAAAGCCTTGCCCAGAAAGCGCACCAAAAATACACAGAAGAGCAACACATCACATAATCTAAGAATTACTTCCTGTCAATGATGGAATAGATTCCAAATGCAAGACTGGATGATATTGTTCAGAAACAAAGTTTATTATTCTCACTGGAAGGCAAGATGAAAGGAAACAAATGCCTTGAAATTACAGCTAAGATGTTATTTGTCCTCCGGAATTAATTTTTCCCCCCACTTCTTAGGACATGTGGTTTGTTTTAACCTCATTCTTTATAAGCTCAGTTAAAACATACGCCATTTACAGTAAATTCAATTGTCATTTTCAGCATCAACGTAACTCTGGAGAATTTAACCTTGCCCAAAAAAGAGGTCTGGATTTGGTCACCGCTGAAGGGGGTCTGCTGTTTCTTAACAGAAAGACCAAAGACCAAAAATAAAAACCCAAAGAGATTCCCAGCCCACAATCCTGAGAAAGTGTCTTTCCCCTTGAATGCATAAAGAACGGTGACGTGACTTTATGTATTCTCTACTCCCAGGGCAGGGAAAGGCCTGCGGTGGGAGGAAAGGAAGTGGGGACATGCAAGTTCCCAAACCCCCAGGCCGCCGATTCCACCCGGCGCTCACTCACCAGAACCCCCGGCCATCCCCAGCTCAGGGACACCCAGTGCGGGCACCGGCATGGCCACCCTCTGAATCTGCACAGCCGCCTTCAGCCCCTAGACAGAGGGACAGGGACAGATCAGGGTCACACAGTCAATGGAATCTCCTCAACACACTGATAAAACTGAGACATACCCAATGTAGCTTGTCCAGATTAAACCAATCTGTGGGTACAAAACTAATCACTGTGATAGAATTTCAACTGCAAAGTGGGATGGAGAGGGGGCCCAGGCCAGGGGAGGTGACCTCTGAGGCGCCTCCAGCTGGGGGGGGGAACGCTGGAGCAAGGAGGGGTGCGGATGGCCAGCAGGCTGGGGGGTAGTGCCAGGACACGGAGGCGGACCTCCACACATGAGGCGTTACTCCCGGAAGGAAGCCCTGTGGTGGGAGGAAGGATCTGAACTCCCACCACTGGTGGCTGCTCCCTCAGGGAAGGGGTCTGACCTGACTTGCGGTGCTAAGGGATGTCTCTAGCCTCTGTGTCCAGGATGGGGCCCAGGAGAAACGGAAGCCTGTAGGGGGCGGTTCCGGGGGTCCCAGAGAACTAACAGTGGCTCTGGGCAGGGTCGTGGCAGTGGGGACAGCAGGGGCAGTCAGAGATAAGTTCTATTTCGAGGGAGAAGCTCACAGGACTTGGTGGTAGATGGAAAGAAAATGTGGCAGGTCTCTCAGGGCAGGTGATGGGCAGAAATCCTGAACCCCGGTCCTCCCTGGCTGGAGCTGGGCCCTCAGAGCAAACATCTTTCCAGGCTTACTGTATATCCAGAAGACCAAGGTGACACCCGGAGAGCCGGACAGTCCTCTGGAATCGAAGGTGTCCCCCTCTCTCCAATGGTGGGCCTGACCTGCATCCTCAGGTCCAGCCTCGGCACCTAGGAGAAGGCACGGAGGGGACTGAGCAGGACAGAGGCGGCACTGCGGCTGCTCTACGCCTGAGGGACCCTCAGTTTTGGGGCAGCGCCGTCAGAAGACGGGCGCGCAGGTCTGGCAGCTTCAGACCCGATGACTCCCCCTACTGGACTGTGGGCGCCAGCCCCCCAGGGCCTCAAGGACTGATCACGCCGCAGACGCAGAGGTGAAGCCGACCCTTTCTGGTTCTGGGGGTTAGGCTAGGGGGTTAGGCCCCCAGCCCTCAGGGGCACTGCAACGTGCTTCACTGAAGAAAGGCTAGGGGCCCTAGGTTCTGACTATGAATGTTGTTCTGTTTTCTTAGAGTCTGTACTTGTCTGTTTGGCAGCCATCAATTGCAGGACCAAACTATCGGCCAGAGCTGTTGCCATCTGCCCTGCCATCCACGCCCATCCTCTGAACCCCCGGCCTGTTTGGGGGGTTCTTCTGGAAGCAGTCTCCAGCCCTCTATGTGCCTAGCTGGCCATGGGGGAGACTACAAGGCCTTACTGTCACATGGCAGGGAGGCCTCAGAGCTGCCCTCGGGCCTCAGTGGTTGGGATGAGGTCACTGATGCCCGGAAGGGCTGGACCGTCAGCACCTTTACCCACACGGCAGGTTGTATGATCCCGGCCAGTAGATCCCGGCAGCCAGCACGGCAATCTCTGCACTTAGGCCTGGATTTGACTCCCAGCTCCAAATGTGGCTGTACCGCTTATGGGCTGTGTGTCTTCACGGATGAACCACTGCTTCTCCACATGTGTGTCTGGGTGGACCTCCTCTGCCCGCTCAGAACATTCTGTGACCACTTGTTTCCTGAGGCTCAGATGCAGCAGAGGCCCCTCCTCTCCCACACTCAGTGCTCACTGCTGAGATGGGAGTGGAACTCTGTGGAAGGTGCTGGAACTCCGTACTGAGGGGGAAAAGCCCACAGAAACTGGAGACGACAGCGGTCCCCTGTGGGTCCTCCTCCCTCCCTCCCTCATAGGGTTCATCTGCTAATCCAGACACTCGGGCGGTGAAGGCCTGGGGTACCTGTGTTCGTGCCTTCACGGAACAAGCATTAACTGAGGCTCTGCAATGACACCCAGAATGCTCTGCATGGGGTTCCCGCAATGATGTGCCAGGTGAGGCCCCGCAATCCAGCAGCTCCGGTGAGGTATTTTCAGACCTCAGGACCTCCGGAGCAACACGCCCTTTCCCAAGCAGCTACTGGAGGACATTCTCCACCTAAACAAAAATGCGAACCAACGGTGAGGAGGACCTGGACAGTACGGAGTGTCTCAGCTGCGCTGGGGTCTGATGCGAGCCATGCAGGGGTGAGGGTCTCAGCTGCCCTGCAGCCCACACCAGGCTGTGCAGGGTTGAGGCTCCGCATGCTCAGAGCAACGCAATGAAACAGATCTCTACCATCCAGGCCCTGCCACCCCATCCGCTGGGCTGGCGTCTCTGACACCCTGACACTGACACCATCTGTGACAGAGGTGGAAAGGCACAGACTGAGGGAGCCCAGAGAGCTCACTGGCTCTGGGAGAAAGGGGCCCAGCCTGGGGCTGAAACTGGGCTCTGTATGTCCCTCTATCCAAACTCTAACCTTCACCTTTGAAATTCCCAAGAATGGGAACCCAAACCTTGGAAATTCCTAGAGTGTGAGGAGGCAGGAACTCAGGGCCAAGGTGGGGGTAGCGGGGCTCAGTCTGTCCCCTGGGACACTGGAATGCGCCAGCTGGCTCTGAAGGCTGTCCCACGCTTTGACAAGGGCTTCTTTCTGGTGTGGGATCTCGACTTGTCTCCTAAGTGGGGAGGGGTCCGCAACAGCTCTCGCACATCCCTTTTAGTCAGGACGGCCCTCTCTCCCACGGTTCTCTTGTCAGGTCTAGGTTAGAGTTCCTCTTGAAGCCATTCTGGATGCGCTGAATCATCTCTCCAGGCAGAGTTTGTCACCCCTGGCTAGGGGGGAGTGACAACAAAAACCCCGCCAACACCTACAGAGCGCCCAGGGCTGCTCCCCTCCCCATCGAGGCACATCTCTAGCATGTTCAGAGATGCACCTTGCTTAAGCAGGGTGAGGGCTCAAGGACATTGCGGGCTTCCTCCCATTCATGATTTCCATGGGGCTTCTCCAAAAGGCAGGAGTCTCCCATGACTACTGAGGAATAAATCATACTGCACACAATCTATGTCTGACTCACAACGATGGCAATGTTTACTTGGGGGGAACATTCAAAGAAGAAAGGGTCTTGAGTGACAGACAGGGTTTGCCCAAATTCATTAGTCATGGCCACTTGCTTCAGACCATGTGGGAATGTCTTTGAGGAAATACCCCAAATGTCTCCCTGGCTCTGGCGTGCATTTCCAACTCAGAAATTCCTCAACTTCTCCCAAGAGAGGAAACAAGGATAATCCCCATGAATCTTACCATCTGCATCTCATGGGATGAATTTTCCTCCAAAATATCCTGCACAGGCATAGATGCTTTGGATTTAAGTTGAGATTCCCAGTCTAAAATGAATTAGAAAAAAAAAATTAAGTTCTTTCAGAAATAGTGGCATGAAATTGGCCAAAATAAATATTTAAGTATTTATTTATTGTTTGTAAAATATTGTTTTTAAATATTGACTCTAAACTTGAGATGGTACTAAAAGGGAAGAAAGCATCAGTGAGCAAAGGGAGACTCTGAAAAGTATAGCTGTGTGCAGAGATCTGACAGTGACAGGAGCGAGAAACTATGTCCTCTGGGGGTTGAGAGAGACATCGCCAGAAAGACAGCCTTATCAGAGAAACAAGTAAGAAGCAATTAGACAGATGACTGGATTAAGAAGATGTGGTCCATATATACAATGGAATATTACTCAGCCATCAAAAAGAACGATTTCTCAACATTTGCAGCAACATGGATGGGACTGGAGGAGATAATGCTAAGCGAAATAGGTCAAGCAGAGAAAGACAACTATCATATGGTTTCATTCATTTATGGAACATAAGAAGTAGGAAGATCAGTAGGAGAAGAGAGGGAAGAAGAAAGGGGGGGTAAACAGAAGGGGGAATGAACCATGAGAGACTATGGACTCTGGGAAATAAACTGACGGCTTCAGGGGGGCGGGGAATGGGATAGGCCGGTGATGGGTAGTAAGGAGGGCACGTATTGCATGGTGCACTGGGTGTTATACGCAAGTAATGAATCATGGAACTTTACATCAAAAACTAGGGATGTACTGTATGGTGACTAACATAATATAATAAAAAAATATTATTATAAAAAAAAGCAATTAGACAAAGAACACACACAAAAATGTTCGCTTTCACGAGGAATTGGACAATAAGTATGGGTATGCTGTGGAGCAATCGAAACCCTCGACCACCACTGGTGGGAACATAAAATGGCACATGCACCTGTCTGAGAAAGCACTTTGGTGGTTCCCCAAAAAGTTCAGTAAACAACCCAGCAACTCCACTCCTACGTGTCAACCCAACAGAACCGAAAACATACCCACATAAAATCTGGGACACGAATGTTCACAACACTATTCACAAGAGCCAAAAAGTAGAAACAACCCAAATGTCTGTCCACAGACGAACGGTCAAACAAAATGTGGTCTACCCATTCACTGGAACAGTACTCAGCCCTAAAAAGGAACAGAGCTCTGACACACGCTACAGTGTGGATGAACCTCTACAACATCACACCAGCGAAAGCAGACAGAGACCAAAGGCCACATGTTGTGTGATTCCCTTTATATGAAGTGTCCAGAACAGGCAAATCCATAGAGACTGAAAGCAGACGGGGAGGAGGACGAGACTGGTGAGGGCGGTGAGACTTCATGAATACGCTGAAAACCAGTGAACCATACCCTTTAAAAGGGCGGATCCTACAGCATGTGAACATCTCAATTTAAAAGAGAGAGAGAGAGAGACATTTGAACAGATCTTTTTCTGAGACCAAAGCGAAGTAGGAGAAGGCTGGCAGAAGAGAAAAAACACTACAGGAACTCACCTGAGAAACCTCACCCCACAGAGTCTCATTTCCCTTTGGGATAAAGGGCCTCTGAAAGGCTCTCAGACTGACACTTGCCAGCACACCGCTCCCCCACCCGGTGGGCACCCCACACACATTCACCCATACCCGTGGGGCCCTCAGCTCTTCCTCTGGCCCCAGCTGGGAGCCCAGACTGGGTTTGCATGGTGGACTCCCCACTCCTGGACAAAGGTACACACGCTGAGGGAGGCGGGGACGGTCTGCGGTGGGCTTCCCGCTTCCGCGTGGCCTTCAGATCCTGGCACTGAGCAAATACCATGGGTAGCAAAGTGATTGTACCCAATTTCCAATGAACTCAGTGAGGCTCTTTCACAAGGGCCCAAACCACAAATACCCTCCTCTCTGCCCCACGGGCTGAAGCTCTGAAGCCCAAGGCCAAGTTCAATGAGACCCACGCAGGTTCTGACTATAGAAAGAATAAATACAATACAACAGATGGAGCTCTGTTATCCTGCGGAAGCCCACGCATCTTCCTTGACCACACGGCCGGCCCTTAAGAGGCATTAGACACCTGCGTGGGAGAAGGACCAGCCTGATGCTAGCCTTACCCCTGGGGGCCAGGATCCTACATTTGTCCAGGATCACGAATTGGCACAGGTTCCTCCGCGCACCGTCCAGCAACGCCCACTCCTGGATGAGCCCCACAGCCACATCCTCGAAGGTGACTGACTCCTAAAACAACACACATATTCTGGCTCAGCAAGGACCACCTGCAGGACGACTGGTGATCACCAGGGAAGGGAAGACATTCAGTACACTCCCGCCACAGCAGGGCTCAGCAAACCTGGCCTGCCCCCTGTTTTTAGAAATAAAGTTTTACTGGCACACAGCCATGCCCATTTGTTTGCCCATTTCTACAGCTGGTGGTGTGCTGTAACAGCTGTGACAGCAACAGGGATCATATGGCCAACTGAGCCGAAAATATTTCCTTTCTTTTAACAGTTGGACGAATCCGAGAGTGTAGGCTTTGGCTCTGTCACTTCACACCACCAGTGACTACCGAGGCCTATTTCTGGGCTCTAGAGAGCTTTTCCTAAACTCCTTATTTAAGGCATCCAAAGTTTGGGATTGATCACTTAATTTTCATGAAATCCCTGCACCCCTCCCAAGACATAAGCGTTTCGTAATCCTTTACACCTGTGAAAATAGGCATCTGAGAAACTTAACGGCCCTTTATTTTCAGAATCCCGTAGCGAAGCATGGTCTGACGGAGCTCTCCGTGGTGACGGGAATGTTCTATGTCTGTGCTTTCCAAAAAGGCCACCAGCACATGCAGCTGTTGAGCACCTGAGAAATGTGGCTCAGGCAACCAAGAAACTGGATTTTTAATTTTACTGAAATTAATTAAAATTTTAATTAAATTAATTTAAAAATTAATTTAAATTTATACAGATGTGTGTTTTTGCTAGGTCCCAAGAGGGATGGCCCCAGTGTGGAGTTCGGCTGCTGCCAAGTCTGAATGAGCCCCATTCTGCAGTCAGACTCCGGAATTAGGCACAGAGCCCCGGGGCCCCCGTGGGGACCCTCCTCCCAAGCCAGCTGCCTCCAGAGGTCAGGCACCGAAAGAGGCCAGCAGGTCCCCTGGGGCAAGGCACAGGGTGCTCCACACTTCCCCTCCCCTTTCTTCCTCAGTTGGGGGCGGGGAGAAGGGACAGGGTCCAGAGTACATAATCATGCCCAACACCCCACCCCACCCCCCACCCACCCACCCACCCACCCGGCGATTCCAACTCCTCCAGTCCCCTCACCATGACAGCAGCACCAGGATTTAAGGTCTCATTAGGCATTCTCCCTGCAATAAAAGAGACCAAGGTAAAAAAAAAAAAAAAAAAAAACAAGGGGGGGTGGAAGCAGAGCACGGCACAGGGGTTTGGCTCAGGTAATTCCACTTCCATCGGCCTCCTGCAGTGTGGCCCAGTGAAAACTCTTACAGGGAATCTTTCCCAATAAGCAACATATCGCGCCCAGAACCACCTTCCAGATCATAGCCCGCAATCATTTCTAGTGGTTCCTCTCATCTAATTAAAGGATTATTTCTCCTCGTATATTCTCTCAAAATACCTCTAACAGCCTCTACCTTTCCTCCACTGCCTCTTACCAAGTTGTGATTGTTAATTTATTTGTTTAGGTGACTTTGCCTCCCCCTCTCCAACTATAATGTGCATTCCCAAAGTACAGCCCCACGCCCACCTTTTCTAGGACTCTGAATCCTGCCACCAGCACAGCGCTTGATGCGTACTAAGTACTTTATATACTAGGGGTTGGCAAACTTTTTTTTTTTAAAGGCCAGAATTAATATCTCAGGATTTGTGGGCCAAACAGCCTCTAAACCAACAATTTAACCGTGGTTGTAGCACAAAAACAGCCACAGACAACACGTAAACAAATGTATCCCAATAATACCTTTTTTATTGAAACCAGCATTCGGTCAGATTTGGCATAGTTTGCCAACCCCTGCTCTGTAACACGTGATAGAGAGAATACATCAACCAAATTCTCTCCACTGCACCTCCTACATGCCTCTCAAACACGCCAACTTTGCCAATACCACGATCATTAGGCCCCAAATACCAGCACGAGGCCTGAATGGATTCTAGCTCATATATGGACTCTCCAGACACCCCATTTATGGCCAACTCAATTTCAATTCCCAGTACTAACATATATGGATTCGCCATTCCTTCTTGTCCATCCTACACTGCATGCTCAATCCAGGGGTAGGTGTTTTGTCTAAATCACAAACACTCTGTCACTCTCCTACTTAAAACTGATTCAGTAGTAGGATGCCTGCATGGCTCAGTTGGTTAAGCATCCAACTCTTGATCTCAGCTCAGGTCTTGATCTCAGGGTTGGGAGTTCAAGCCCCACATTGGGCTTCACCCTGGGTGTGGAGCCTATGTTAATTAATTAATTAATTAATTAATTTTTTAAAAATTGAAGGCTTCCCAATGGCCCCAGAACAAGTCCAAAGTTTACCCTGGCCTTCAGGGCCCTGCCTGCCTCTTCAACCTGGCTCATCCATTCCACACTTTATTTTCTCTACTTCAGCTGTCCCTCTTCTCTCAACTCCTGGAACACACCAGGCTTTGTCCTGCCTGAGAGGCTGTGCATCCTGGAATGTTCTCTCAAATCTCCTCCCTAATCCTACTCCACAGCCGACTCTTTGTCTAGCTACATGCAAGTCACTGGGGGGTTCAAACATCTTTCCCTTGTAAGTGGTTTTTCCTGACCTCCTCCCCAAGTTCTCCTGTTCCATGTGTCCCTATCACTCTGGTCATGATTAATTTAAGGTAGAATAAAACCTCCACAGAGGCAAGTGTTATCTATTTCAATCACTTTGTTTCCCCCTGTACAAGGCCCAGGTTATAGAGGGCATCCCCAATGGAAATGTGCCAAACAATCAACACTTCCCAAGAATAATGCAGCATAACCAACCTAAGAGGCAGGCTCCTGCGCAGACACACAAAACAACAATGTAACACCACAAAATCAAATGTAAAAATGACTTAAAATGCCTGTTCAAATAACATAAATCAACACCAGTTCTCAGATGTCTTTAAGAAGCAATGTTAAGTCTTTCTAAAAAGGCAAGGCAGAACCTGTGCTCTTTTTGACAACAAACACCTCACTTGAAATCTGAAGTCTACTCTTCTTCCAGAATTAATTTTTTTCCTCATTTCTCAAAAGTTAGTTTTAACCCTATTATTAAAAAAAAAAAAAAAGACACTCCATTTATGGCCAACTTAATTTCACCTCCCAGTACTAACAAAGCTATGTCATCTTTTTTCCTGGAGTCCCATATGTTTTTAAGCCTCGTGGTGATTCATTCATAGGCTTGGGGGTAACCAGGGCAGGAACTGCTGTGAAAAGAACGGAATAATCTTCCTTTTCTTTGATGGCAAGACTTCTGACATAACTGGGAAACAGCTTTTCTTAAGATACCCTCATCTCGCAGTGAAAAACACTGATGCTCACGAATTAAAAGCTCTTTTAAATAAAAGAAAGGAGTAAAGAGAAAGGGAAGGGAAAAATGAAACGAAAGCTAAGTTAACAGGCCCTAAGCTAAGGAACTACAAACTGTCAGAGACCAAAAAACGAAAAAACAAACAACAGCAACAACAAACTCTTGCTATCCCTTGATAGAGGGAACATTCCATTTCTTTAACTCACTCGACAGTCACTCAAACCAATTGGCACATGCAGACTTAGGACCTAACCTTCCAGTTGCAGAGCTAGATAACACGAAACTTCCTATGAAATAAAACGTGAATTACTAACAAACAGCTCCATGCATAAGCGAGGTACGGTAGGGCCCTACAAATCCGGGAGGACGGTGAAGGCTGGGCAGGCTGGTGGCACCACACCCCTCAGCTGCGGGACCTGGACTGTACGCCATGATTTCCCTTTCGATGGTTGAGCGACAGTCCTGTCAGCCCGGACTGGGTGTACCTGAGGGCAGGGGGCCGGGCCGAGGGGTCAGGGGTGACGGCTACGAGGCCGAGCGGTGCGGGGGTCCCATCCCGCCCCGGGGTGCTACCACGGGGAGGAGGCTCTGCCGCACCTGCGGCGGTTCAGGGCCCTCCGGCCCCTCCCCGCTTCCGCAGGGCCCTACCCGGCTTCCCGAGGGGCCGGGCCGCACCTGCAGATCGGCCGGAGACACTCCCACCGCAGCTCGCCGCGCGGACCTGCACACCAGCCGCGGTCCGCGGCCACCGCGCACTTCCGCTTCCGGCCTGGAGGTCGCCGGGAGCGGAAGTGACCGGGGCTCCAGCTCTCGGGATCAGAAGAGCTTCAGGCAGTGACAGAAATGTTGACCCCTTCTTCATCCAGCCTCGGAGAATAAACCCTAGTTTCCTGCCCCGCGGGGTGAGGTTAGGCTCTGGGATGGGGTCGGACCGGACCTTGAGAGGGGCGGGTGGAGGTGGAGCCTATGCCTGACTGACGAGCTGGGGGCGGGGCTTGGGCTGATGGGCGGGGGACTGGGCGGGTCCCGGGCGGGTCCCGGGCGGGTCCCGGGCGGGTCCCGGGCGGGTCCCGGGCTTGGTGGGCGAGGATAGGGGTGGGAGGGATCTCGCTGACAAGTTGGGATTGCTCAGTGTTTAACTTACCTTGGCCCACCTCCGCTTTGATCCTTTGGCTCAATCCATACCCCTACAAAAACAATCCATACCCAAAAACCATGGGTAAGATTTATTTTTTAGGCTTTCTAATTTCTTCTAAAAATAGGATTATATATATTTTTTTAAAGATTTTATTTATTTATGTGACAGAGAGAGCCAGCAAGAGAGGGAACACAAGCAGGGGGGGTGGGAGAGGAAAAAGCAGGCTCCCAGCGGAGGAGCCCGATGTGGGACTTGACCCGAACGCCGGGATCACGCCCTGAGCCGAAGGCAGACTCTTAACGACTGCGCTACCCAGGCGCCCCTAGGATTATATATTTTATGTCTTCTACACTTACTTTCTCACTAAAAATAAGTTCTGAAAAAATGTTCAAGACAATAAAAAATAAAAACTAATGTGTTTAGTGTATAGTATAGATAATAATACATGTAGGAGTTCAAATGGGAGGGGGGACTCAACCCATCTCTAAATTTTCCCAGAAATAACCACTGTAAACAGTTCCCTGATATTCTGTATATATCAAACACATGTGTATATTATTTCTTTCAATAATACTGATATGGCATCAATTGATTGCTACATGCTAAGTGCTAGGATTAGGAAGTGCCTTCCTGCAGGGGTGTTCCAAGTGGAGAATTGGAGGGGAGGTATGGAGAGAGAGATGAGGTTGATCCATTCCAGTAAAACTAACTCAACACATCAGAGTATGTGCTGTGTTACCACAATTTAAACAACAACAACAACAAAACCTGATAAGGAGATAGGAAGGAGGAATCAAGAAATTTGGTGTGGTTGAAAGTGGGTCTTGAAGAATGAACATCAAGCCATGGGGAGTGATTATAGAAAATGTTGCCAGTAGGGTTAGAGTGTAAGCAAGAACACAGCAGCATAGGGAAAATACACATTCTGGGAACACTGAGTAATGTGTTATGGCTAGAAATTTTGTGTGTGTTATTGTCACAAACAGATAGATCCAAGAGACAAAACGGCTCAGAAGCAGACTGGGGCACATATGGACATTCAGTATGTGTTAGTATTTCAAGTCAGTGGGGAAGGGAAGCTGTTAGGACAATTGGCTGAAAGATTAACTTATTAGATCTCTATTTCGCATCATTCACAAATAATTTCTTTATATTCTACATGTTCCAAATTTTCACTACTCAGTAGGCTTGTTAAACATTGAAACTCATGTCTTTCAGCTCTAGGAAATAGTTTTATATTATTTCCTTGAATAATAGCCTCCTTTCTGTTTGTTTTGTTGTTATTTGTTTCCTTCTTTCCAGAATTCCTTAAACTCTTTATGTTTTTGGTCTCCTTTCTTGCAGATTGTCACCACTTTATATCTTATCCTTCTATTGAATTTTTATGTTGGCTGCCATAGTTTTAATTTCTTAAAGCTCTTCTTTATTCTCTGAAGATTCCCTTTTTCTCCAACTATTCTGGTTTCATCTTTTTGGAAATACAAATTAAAAGTATGTTTAAGAGTTCTCTTTGTTCCCAAAATTAGTTTGGACACTATGGAATCTCCCTAATGCTCACACTGTCAAAATTGGGATTCCACTGAGGTTGCAAATTTATCTGCAGCTGTAATTCTATCTACAAAATAAATTTTGAGGTTAGTTTTAGAGTTACTTCAAACTTGAGGCTATAAGAAATAAGAGATTATTTTAGTAAAGCAATACAAAGGCCCTGATTCCCTGACAGTGGCTTGAGCAAATATTTTAGGACTTTGAGCTAAAATATGGATGGATGGATGGATGGATGGATGGATGGAAGGAAGGAAGGAAGGAACAGTGGATGAATAAATGTGAAGACCAGGTTCCTAACCCCCATTTCCATGCACCTATTACTAAATTTAGCTTATTAATTCAATAAGTATCTTTGGGCCTGAATTCCCAAATGCAATAACAATATAACAGTATATTTCTGAAACTAATTTTTAAAAAGAATATAATAGTAAATTTAAGGTAACATTAAAAAGGTCTGGTTACTAAATATCTCTGTAGGATTTGCCTCAGCTCCTTATACCCTAAAGGTTTAAATCTTCATTCTCAATCCTGCTCTATAAACCAAGCATTTGAAGCTACTTTTAATTTCTTATTCCTTAGTTTTCCCAGAAGGTGGCGGTATGGTGCAAAGACTAAGTTCTCTATCTAGGTCCAAATAGGGTTTAACCATCTTTCATCATCATCATTGTCAATAAAATTATATTGCTAAGGGATATTGTTTGTGCCTTGGCATAATATTATTTTTAAATCTTGTTTCAGAACAAAATCAGAAAAAGTTAGGAACCTTGAATTATTTTTTCCTACTTTATTTTGGTGATATAACCAAATAAGGGAGGGGTTATGTCAGGTCCGGCTCCCTAGGCTTGCGATTTACTGGGGACTGCTCTCAGGAGAGAGAGAGTGAGGAAAGCAAGATAAGGCAGAAGAAGGGGTTGAACAAAGATAAGGATTGAGCTGCAGTCAAATATCAATGTGACCCCATGGGGAGCCCTGGAGCATGAGTGACACCCCACAGGTGCTCCCACTTAGAGACAAGGGCTGAGCTTTTGTACCCCCATCTCAGATGAACATTGGCTGCAAGATGCCCCCTAGAGCAGCTTCAGTTCAATTGAAGGCGATTCTCTGGAGGAAGGGGCAGATACAAGTGATAACAGCCAATTCAAAAAAGCTGGGGTGTGGGGACATAAAAAAAAACCTTTACGTCCCCATCTGTGATCTTTATGACCCCATTTGTTCTTTAGGGGAAAGAAATACATTCATGGAATTAACAATATTTGTTTTTTAAAAAAATACATTTTACAGGTGCCTGGGTGGCTCAGCCAGATGAGTGGCCGACTTTTGCTTTTGGCTCAGGTCATGATCTAGGGGTCCTGGGAAGGAGCCCCATGTCGGGCTCCGTGCTCAGCAGGGAGTATGCTTCTCTCCTTCTCTCTCTCGCTCTGCCCCTCCCCACACACACACTCACTCGCCCTCTCTCTCTCAAATACATAAATAAAACTTATTAATTAATTAATTAATTAATTAACACTTTCATGGAAATGGTTTTATGGAAGAGGCCAGGAAGCAGGATCTGGGTGAGGCACCAATGGCATCCTCTATAGGGATCTACGCCAAGGCTTGCATGAATTAAGCCTGACTGACAAACTGTCTGCCATCATAATCCTCGAGACTTTAAAGAATTAAGAATCATGGGGATAATGCATAAACTTGTTCAATCACTATGTTGTACATCCCTGAAACTTATGGAACATTATGCATGAAGTACACTCAAAAGAAAAACAAATGTTTAAGGACCTAGGAAAGCTGCTCACTCCCAGTTTTATCATGTGTTGATGCAATGCGGTGCATGGGAAATCATTATTATTCGAGCACGTTAAAATAAAGAGCAAGTGGGGCGCCTGGGTGGCACAGCGGTTAAGTGTCTGCCTTCGGCTCAGGGCGTGATCCCGGCATTATGGGATCGAGCCCCACATCAGGCTCCTCCACTGGGAGCCTGCTTCTTCCTCTCCCACTCCCCCTGCTGTGTTCCCTCTCTTGCTGGCTGTCTCTATCTCTGTTAAATAAATAAATAAAATCTTTAAAAAAAATAAAAATAAAAAAATAAAATAAAATAAAATAAAGAGCAAGTGACGTTCATATTCTGTGTAGCGATGTTTGAGGCAGTAGGCATACATAACCCAGAGAAAGATTTGAGCGCTGCAGTGGGCACCCCAGTGCTCTGCCCAGATCCCATCCATCACTGTGACTGTTGGGTTCTGTCCCCACCCCCACCCTAAGGGGCAGCCCACAGCCAGTGATTGACTGAGCCAGGGGATAAAAGGCCTTGCTTCCAGGTGGACCAGCTCCATGGTGCACACTCCAGAGCTCCCCTAAGGAATTAAGCTGAGGCTAGACTCCTACTGAGACCCCCTCCTTATTTAGCTCCTTCCCCTGCCTATCACGTGTCCCGGTACCCTTCTCCCAAGAGCGTACTTCTCCAAAAACTCATGGGCATCCCCACCCCTATCCTTCTTTAATAAATTCTGTGCAACCCAGCCCCTACTCTTCCCCAACAAACTATATGCATCTGACCCTTATTCTCCCCCAACACCAAAATGTGCATCCCAATTCCTATCTCAGGATCTCCTGACAGGCAACTGGCCTAAGACAGCCTCACTATGAAGAATTTTCTATCCATTAGTATAGGCTAACTTTAGGACTATTGTGAAGGTTTTCTGGGAGGAAATGCTTCTGGGTCTTGAGGAACTGGGAGGGGGACTAGCATTAAAGAGAGAAAGAGAACTTCAGGGAGAGGGAATGTCATGTGCAAAAAAAAAAAAAGACTTTATGAGAATGGGGGGTTTTGTCTGTTTTGTTCACTACTTTATCCCTCGTGCCCAGAACAGATCAGTGCTCTCTGGGGTTAAGGTGGAGGGTTATCTTGAGCCTGGACTCTGAGGTATGTAGATGCCTGGAAATTCCCACTGTTGAGAGCCAAGCTGCAGGCCCCCCACCCCCTCTAGAGAGAGAGTTCGGGAGAGTCAGGAACTTGAAGTCACCAAGGGCAGCCACTTCTGAGGGTGGCTGATAACTGCCCTCCAGCCAGATCTTTGTGTCCATTCATTCGTTAAATCCGTATTTATTGAGCATCTACTGTGTGCCAGATGCTGTGTGAGGCATGGGGACTACAGCAATGAATAGACCAAACAAAAGTCCTTGCCCTGTGGAGCAGGCATTCCGGTAGGGCAGAGAGACGGCAAACAAAATAAATGAAGTAAATAAGCAAGTTGTTTTGTATATTAGAAGGTGGTGGGTACAATGAACAGAAATAACTAAGCAAAGTGGATGGAGGATGTGTGTGTGTGAGAGAGAGAGAGATTGAGAGAGGGAGGGAGGGAGGGGGAGGGAGGGAGAAAGGAAGAAGGAGACAGAGAGAGATTTTAGACAGGGAGGTCAGGGGAGGCCTCACCAACAAGGGGACACTTAAGCAATGACTTGAAGTAAGCCAGGGAACCATGTGGTTACATGTGGGAATCTGGAGGAAAGCATTTAGGAAGAACAGCATTAGGTAGAAAGCATTTAGGGAACAACAAGTACACAAGCCGAGGCAGGAGTGTGCCTGGCATCCTCGAAGAAAGGCAAGGAACTGGTGTGGCTGAAGCAGAGAAAACAGAGGGCAGGGTAGGGGAGACTGGGGGGGATGAATGCAAGGCGGTGACAAGGGCAGGTCACATAGGGACTTATGGGCTATGGTGAGGACTTTGGCTTTTATTTTAAGTGAAGTGGGAGTCTAAATAAATGAATAAATAGTAAATAAGTGAAGTGGGAGTCATGAAGGCTCTCAGCCGAGGAGGAACAGGATCTGACCTAGATTTAACAGGACCACATTCCCTTTGACCTCATAAAGCTTTATTAAACATCGCAGCCTGGCTGAGATGTGTCAAGAGGAAGCAGAGAGAACAGCATCTCCAACCTGAGTCTAGAGCTAGGGTGTCAGGGGTAGGAATCAGCATAAGACAACGAACAGACTGTTCACTAAAGTTGACAGTAGCAAAGATAGCAGTCTGTCAGTAAGATGAAAAATCTGGGAGGGAGAGATAGATGGAGGGATGGATGGATGGAGTGATGGATGGATGGATGGATGGAGTGATGGATGGATGGATGGAGCGAGGGATGGATGGATGGATGGATGGATGGATGGATGGATGGATGGAGCGAGGGATGGATGGATGGATGGATGGATGGATGGATGGTTGGATGGATGGATGGATGGATGGATGGATGGATGGAGTGATGGATGGAGCGAGGGATGGATGGATGGATGGATGGATGGATGGATGGATGGATGGAGTGATGGATGGAGCGAGGGATGGATGGATGGATGGATGGATGGATGGATGGATGGATGGATGGTTGGATGGATGGATGGAGCGAGGGATGGATGGATGGATGGATGGATGGATGGATGGAGCGAGGGATGGATGGATGGATGGATGGATGGATGGATGGATGGATGGTTGGATGGATGGAGTGATGGATGGATGGAGCAAAGGATGGATGGAGGGAGGGATGAATGGTTGGAGGGAAGGAGGAATAGATGGACGGATGTAAGGGCATCTGTGAGCTGGACCTGTAGGAGAAGCTCAGAAAAAACTGAGAAGACATTCTTAGAGGGTCTGATTTTCAGGGGGAAAAAAAGCCCCTGGAGTTTTATGCTATAATGGGGTTACGAAAAGGAATTATAATCTCATTTTGTATCACAAGTAAAAGGCTAGGGACACTCTGGTTTATACTTACGTGCTTTATGAAGCAGTGTGAGGGTAATAGAGAGCCAGCAGGGCAGGTGGGCAGCCTAAGAGGGAAGAGTGAGAAATGAGCCTGTAGGGGCCGGCTGGGGCCAGATCTGGTGGGTTTTATGAGCCTACTAAGCACGTTTAGCCTGCAAAGTATCCATGGGGCTGTGAGACAGGGGTGCGATGGGCTCAGATTCATATTTCAGAAAACTCTCCCAGCTGCAAGTGGAAGGACAACCAGTTAAGAGACTATCAAAGTCACCCCAGATCAGAGATGCCTGAGGGACAGGTGTTGTGTGACTTTCCCAAAGTCACACAACTACTAAGTGGCAGAGCTAAGATTCGAACCCGGGGGTGGTCTGGCTCTAGAACCAACACTCTGTAATAGCAGAGGCCTGGCCGTTAGGTGGCACCACCTGTCTTTCTTGATCCACTCTTGCCTCCAACTATCACCACACTCCCAGAAGACCACTAGGGAGAAAGAACCGGAAGCCCCACTGCATGGCTGCTGGGCCGCAGGGGATGGGGGATGTTGAGAGCCCAACAAACTAATTACGCAAGACTTGTGGTCTTGACAACCCCAAGAGCCAGCCAATTCCACCATGCCCCAACCACCTAGGAAATCCGTCTGTTCTTGTTCCTTCCTCACACACTTTCCTCCAAGTGTCTCTGGAGTTGACCATACTTGCTGTCTCCCTTTCTTCACCTCCCATTTTCCCTCAGTCAACTCCATTCTGACTTCCACCACTAGCATCACCATTATCACTACCACCATCACCACCACCACCTTCACTACTATTATCACCATCATCGTCACCTCCACCACCTCATCACGGCCATCACCTCCACCATGTTTGCTACCATCATCATCACCACTACCATCACTGCCTTATTGCCACCAGCACCACCAGCACAAGCACCTCTACTATCTTTACCACCAACCTCATTATCACCACCACCACCTCCATCTCCACCACCTTCATCATCGTCATCTTTATCACCATCACCACCTCCATCACATCACCACCATCATCGTCATGTTTATCACCATCACCACCATCATCGTCACCACTGGAACTTTTCTTGGTAAGAATACAACGACCTCCCTACTGCTCTGTCCCATGACTATTTTTCGGTCTTAATTCAGTCTGGTCTCTGTCCTTTCCCTCCATGACACCATACTCTGCTCATTACCGCCCCCTCAACTGTCTAGCCACTCTTGGCCTGTCTCCTCTACTTTCTGCTCCTCCACTCCCTGGTTTTTAAATTACTTACCCAGGGCTCTCTTCTCACTCTACTATCTCTCCCTACGTGATTTCATCTAGTACTATGGCTACAATTACCACCTAGTGACCGGGGGAAAAGCCCTCTCTTTTGTGAATGAGACTATATATGTAAAAAATGTTGAAATCACAGCACCTCAAAATCAACTTATCCAAAACCTGATGTCATCTGTCCCCAAAAACCCACTTTTCCTCCAAGTTTCCTTTCTCTGTAGATCTATGAAGAAAAGAATGTGTTAACTTTGTTCACTGCTGTGCTGTAGCACAGATCCTGGCACTTAATAATATATGTCTTAGTAAATATTTGTTGAAAGAGGGAAGGACTTAGATTTTTCTCCCAAATCTCCAATTGGTTTGGATTGCCCCCAATAACCAAACAATTTGTCAACCTCAACTGGGTCTACTTTGAGACTCTAGTCAGAACTGTTGAGTGTCATCTGCTAAGGGGGTAAAACTACCAACATTTCTGAAAAATGACTCCTCCAGTAACTTTAGATACCAACAGAGATACCCTAAATGCTGGCTTACCCAGCTCAAAACCACAGGGTTATTTAAGCTTTATTTCGACCTCAAAGTCACTAACCACTCCTCAGACAATACTCTGTAACTAAAAGGCATTCCTTTCCTAGGGTCGACTGATTCTGTCACCCCAAAGGCAATCAACAGTAGCTATGAAAACCTACCACCAAAGAGGCATATAAAAACAAGTGCAGAAAACATAGAAAAGGGGGCGCCTGGGTGGCATAGCGGTTAAGCGTCTGCCTTCAGCTCAGGGCGTGATCCCGGCGTTGTGGGATCGAGCCCCACATCAGGCTCTTCTCCTATGAGCCTGCTTCTTCCTCTCCCACTCCCCCTGCTTGTGTTCCCTCTCTCGCTGGCTGTCTCTATCTCTGTTGAATAAATAAATAAATAAATAATCTTAAAAAAAAAAAAAGAAAACATAGAAAAGAAGTAAAAAAGCAAAAAAGCAGAACCATGGGTCTGATGGTGAAAGACAAGAACGAGTTCCCTTTTCTGATAGAAATTTCCTTAGTCAGCTAACCTATGTGTATCAATTCTCATAAGATTTCCTTGAGATAGGAAAAGTGGTAGGCGTAAAGCAAAAAGGAGCTTCAAGAGCTGGCCGGCAAGGGTTACCTGTGTGCAGGCATGCGAGGGCCATCACTCCATCCAGGTATGTGCAACCTTGGGAATGACTGTACCCTAACCTACCCTCTATCAGTTCAACAATTAGCTGTCTTTTCCGTCTCCTCCTTCCTCTGCTCTGCTTTAAACATTCTCTCTTTCCCCTTGGTTTATGGTTTCCTTCCTTACCACCCTGTTCAAACTGTGCTGTCAAACATCCCTAAGATTTTCCTGATGGTCCAGTCCAAGGAGTTGTTCATCTTCATCTTCAAAGGTTTTGTTTTCTAATTAACATCCTCTTCTCCTAGATAATTCTGTGACCCAGCACGGCACTGAATTTTTCTCTGCTTCTCTTGCCATTCTTTCCTTCCCCCTCCTTTTTCTCTGTCCTGTACCAAGGATATTAATATTATCCCCATCTTAGGGATGAGAAAACTGAGGCACAGGGGGATTGTATTACGTGCTCAAGGTCACACAGCTTGTCAATGACAGAGTCAGGATTCAAACCCAAGCCACCTGGCTCCGGATCCTTGCCGTCACACTCCTCCCACGGGATTCTGCTCTGGTCTTCTCTTTTACTGCTCCCTCTCCTAGAGGAAGCGCTTGACCTCGGCACCTCTGTGCAGACGGTTCTCCAGCTCTGAAGTCCCGTCCATCCTTCTGACTCCAGATCAAATAACAATATCAACAGCCACACTGTCAGCCTTACATTTATTGAGCACGTGCTTTTGCTTAAAATCGTTTTACCTTCATTATTGCCCAACACCTTCACATAACAGATGCAAAACAGCATCACAGAGACTTTGTGGGACTTGTTTAAAGTCTCACAGCTGTTTAGCTGCAAAGGCAGGCAAAAGATCATAAAACCTATCAAAATAATATAAGCTTCTTTTTTTATGTAAAGTGCGATGATTCGTTAGTTGCGTATAACACCCAGTGCACCATGCAATACGCGCTCTCCCTACCACCCACCACCAGTCCATCCCATTCCCCCACCCCCTCCCTCTGAAGCCCTCAGTTTGTTTCTCAGAGTCCATAGTCTCTCATGCTTCATTCCCCCTTCTGATTACCCCCCTTTCTTTATCCCTTTCTTCCCCTACCGATCTTCCTAGTTCTTATGTTCCATAGACGAGAGAAACCATATGATAATTGTCTTTCTCTGCTTGACTTATTTCACTTAGCATTATCTCCTCCAGTGCCATCCATGTGGCAGCAAATGTTGAGAAACCGTTCTTTTTGATAGCTGAGTAATATTCCATTGTATATATCGACCACATCTTCTAAATCCAGTCATCTGTTGAAGGGCATCTTGGCTCCTTCCACGATTTAGCTATTGTGGACAATGCTGCTATGAACATTGGGGTACATATGGCCCTTCTCTTCACTACGTCTGTATCTTTGGGGTAAATACCCAGTAGTGCAATGTCTTGAAGGCAAAGGCCTTATGCCCTCACCTTTGCAGCCCCTTCCATATCTTATATATAAAAGGTGTCTGATATATATCTATGGAATCAAATTTAAGTGAGAGAGTGCAATTTTTATATATCTCTCTATATATATGTATATCAATAAAGCTTAAACAAAATGAAAAAAGAGAGAGAGAAGCTCAAACAAGATGTCTCCTGCTTTTTGGCAGCCGGAGGCAGAATCTGGGACACCTCTGGGCTGAATTATTTGTGAATTCAGCTACCTGTGAATTCTCTGCCCACGTCACTGGAGGCAACAGACAGTGTAACAGGATGGGCATCTGGGCAAGGATAAGAATAAGGTTCCAGTGCAAATAAAATGGTGACGGCGACAGCTAACATTTATGGAGTGATTTCTGCCAGACACTGTTTCATGCATGCCCTTGTTGATGTCATCACACCCAACCCCAGCTGGCAGACAATGCTGTCACCATGTTTCATATAAGGAAACAAGCTAAACAATTTGCATAAATAGTGTCCCAGCCACTTGACCTCTGGGCACCTGTTTCCTCATGGACAAAAAGAGTCAGTGGATGATTTCTAAAGTTTCTTAGCAGTCTGGGATTCAGGCATGCTTACGACTCTGGGGAAACAATAATTTAAGAGGCATGCACGTGTTACTGGGCGCAGGGTTGCTGGCTGGACTGGAAGGAGACCCTGAGGACTAGCCTGGAGGAAATGGGGTGGTGCCCAGACTGCCTGAGCTTTCGGGACTGGGAAACGCTTTTCAACCTGTACGTGCTGCTAATTAGCTCTGTGAGCGATAGTCATCATCTGGCAGGTGTAGTGTAAGTACGGCTTCTGCAAACTAATTATTATACAGAAGTAGGGGGTAGGAAATTTCAATTCATTCAGAAATATGCCAGGGCCCTGCCATGAAGCAGTTCACAGCTCAGCTGAGAATATATTCATCAGACAAACAAAAATATTCAAAATGCTCCATGAATGTATTTGCACAAGTAACTGATCACAACTGGCATCTTCTTTGATGGTGGATAGGAGCATGGAAGGGTGAATAACAGCCCCCCAAAGACGTCAATGTCCTCAACCCCCAGAACCTGTGAATATGTTACCATAAATGCATAGGGGAGGATAAACTTCACTGCTACCCTCTTAGGGTCTCCGGCTGGAAGTAAGAATTAAGCTGACATAAGACAAATTGATAGGAGAGAAGCGTACAAGTTTTATCAAATTGAAACGTGTACATGAGAACCTTCACAAGAGAATGAAGACCCAGGGAAGTGACCAGAGCACCAAGTTTTTGTGCCTTTTCTTTTTTTATATAATAATATTTTTTATTATATTATGTTAGTCACCATACAGTACATCCCTAGTTTTTGATGTAAAGTTCCATGATTCATTACTTGTGTATGACACCCAGTGCACCATGCAATACGTGCCCTCCTTAATACCCATCACCAGCCTACCCCATTCCCCCACCCCCTCCTCTCTGAAGCCCTCAGTTTGTTTCCCAAGTCCATAGTCTCTCATGCTTCATTCCCCCTTCTGATTACCCCCCTTTCTTCTTCCCTTTCTTCTCCTACCGATCTTCCTACTTCTTATGTTCCATAAATGAGTAAAACCGTATGATAGTTGTCTTTCTCTGCTTGACTTATTTCGCTTAGCATTATCTCCTCCAGTGCCGTCCATGTTGCAGCAAATGTTGAGAAATCGTTCTTTTTCGTGGATGAGTAATATTCCATTGTATATATGGACCACATCTTCTTAATCCAGTCATCTGTTGAAGGGCATCTCGGCTCCTTCCACGATTTAGCTATTGTGGACAATGCTGCTATGAACATTGAGGTGCATATGGCCCTTCTCTTCACTACGTCTGTAACTTTGGGGTAAATACCCAGTAGTGCAATTGCTGGATCATAGGGTAGCTCCATTTTTAACTTTTTAAGGGACCTCCACGCTGTTTTCCAAAGTGGCTGTACCACCTTGCATTCCCACCAACAATGTAGGAGGGACAAAGATATGAATTTGTGAGATGACAAGGCAAAGGGGTTTGGGCTAGGAATGGCGGGTTGCGAGAAAGTGACTAGGAGGTCTGTTGGAGGGAAAACTGGAGGAAGGCAAGGGCTATTTCAGTGAGTGTGTTTGTACAGATACATTTCAGTGTTCCTTCCCAGTCTCTGGGTTATGATAAGGACATTCTTTTCTTCCTGGCACAGGGAGGGCAGCGTTCTCAGGGGAAATTTTATGGCCTGATTTTAAGTAGGAAAAAGTAGGTCAGAAAGCCCTGCCTGCGTGTGCTTTCTCAGGTGACTTCCACTCCGAGTAACCACTCGCCAAGGTGACATATTTGGGGGTGGCATGTCCTGAGCAACTTCATGCGGTCAAAGGGACTTTACAGAGATCAGTTAAGCTAAGGATCTTGAGATGGGGAGATTATCCGGGATTATACAGGGGGGCCCGTTATAATCATGAGGGTCCTTATAAGAGGGAAGAAGGAAGGGAAGAATGAAGGGGGGGTAAACAGACGGGGGAATGAACCATGAGAGACTATGGACCCTGGGAAACAAACTGAGGGCTTCAGAGGGGAGGGGATGGGGGAATGGGATAGACCGGTGATGGGTAGTAAGGAGGGCACGTATTGCATGGTGCACTGGGTGTTATACACAAATAATGAATCATGGAACTTTACATCAAAAACTAGGGATGTACTGTATGGTGACTAACATAACATAATAAAAAATTATTAAAAAAAAAAAAAAGAGGGAGGCAGGACACCAGAAAGGAAGGAAGGTGCTGTGCTGCTGGCTCTGAGGATGGAAGAGGAGACCCTGAGCATGGAATGTGGGTCACCTCTGACAGTTGGCAGCGGAAGGAAATGGATTCTCCCCTAGAGCTTCCAAAAGGAAGCAGTCCCACTGACACTTCGATGTCAGCCCAGCAAGACTAACTTTGGATGTCTGGCTTACAGACCTGCATGGGAATAAATTTCTGTTGTTTTTAAGCCACTGAGTTCATGGTAATTTGTCAGCAATCGGAAAATCATACAGGGAAACCCAAAAAGAGTCAGCACTGCCCTCCTTCCCACCCTTAAAGAGTCACCGCTAGCCCATAAGGCTTTGTCTTCCAAATCCTGCAATCCATCTAGATTGCTCCCATGTAACCAAGTGACATGTCACACCTCCTACTGGACTGTCACATCTGGGAAGTGACATCAACTAGAAGAAAAGGCACTATTTCCTCAAGTCACTGTCACTGGAAACATGCCAATCTCAAAAGCAGCTCTTATGCACACAGCTTGTGTGGGATTTCTGCAAGAGAGGTCATGGCGGGGGATGGGGGGTTGGTCATCAGTAGGAACCCAGTGCCTGAGTTTAGTCTCAGTTCTGCCACTGACCAGCTCTGGGAAATGAAGCAAGTACCTTAGCCCCTCCGTGCCTCTGTTTCTTAATCTGCACAACTGAGATCATGCACTCACCTCCTAAAGTCCTTGCAAAGCTGAATTAAATTCATGTGCCCGGTGCTTAGAGCAATGCCTGGCATGTAGTAAGAGCTCTTTCCCCTTAGATGTTGGAGAGGCTGGCCTTAGTATTTTGCCCACCCCCCCACCAAGGAAATCCTCTCCAGGGGAGGTTTCACGGGTGTGTTTACAGGCAGGATGGAGGGGTGGTTGCATCACAGGGCATGCTGCATTTTACTCCAAAAGTTCCCATCTCCTCCAAGTCTTGCTTCAAAGCCGCCAGCTGCCACATCTCCTGGATCTCCCCAGGGAAGCCACACACACACCCATCTTCTCCAGACTCTCAGCCTCAGAGTGTCTCTCAATCCCCTGATCCCAGTCCTTCATGCACAGGAATCGAAGTTTGTCCCAGTTCCACCTAACTAGTCCACCCTGACCTACACCCATCACCCCACTTGATAGACAGAGACCCTTCTATTACCAGGACCCACTTCCTTTTTTTAAATTTTAACCTTATTGAGGTGTAATCGAGAACAAAAAAATGCACACATTTAATGTGTACGTCTTGATGAGTTTGCATATGCATACACCATACACCCATTATACCATCATCACAAGGACGGTCCAAGCATATCCATCACCTCCGAAAATGTCCCTCTGTGCGTGTGTGTGTGTTTGGTGAGAACACATAACATGAGATCTATTCTTTTCACATATCTTGAAGCCCACAACACTGGATTGTTAACTGTAGGTACTAGGTTTGGTGGCAGATCTCTAGAACTTATTCACCTTACATAACAAAAACTTTTTACCCACTGAAAAGCAATCTCCCATTTCCCCCTCTCCCTAGTCCCTGCTAACCGTCAATCTAGTCTCTGCTTCCATGAGCTGGACTACTTTAGATATTTTGTGTAAGTGGAATTGTGCAGTATTTGTCTTTCTGTGTTTGACTTATCTCACTCAGAATAATGTCCTCTAGTTTCATAGATGTTGCCACAAATGACAGGATTTCCTTATTTTTTTAAGGCCAAATAATATTCCATTGTGTATATATACACCACATTTTCTTTATCCATTTATCTACAGGACCCGCTTTCTCAAGGGGTAACCAAAGTTGCAAATAAGGTGACTGGTCACCGAGCTAAATTTCAACCAGTGCTCACTAGAAGAGCCACTGGTTGGTGGTTCATATTGAAATAGTCCCACGCCATTTGTAAATGATCATTGCCCGGAACCAGCTCCCACCACCCTCCTGCCAGCCCAGACCCTGCCCTGAGACTCACCCACCTCCCCACAATTCAGCAGCTAAAATAACATCTGCTGTAACAGAGAAGGGTCTCCAGCGTCCACTCTGATTGGCCGATTCCTGCACCATACCAGCTGTTCATATTGTCCTTGCAAGTGGCAAATAATTACGTACATTAGTATGTAATAAGGGAATGAAAAGAAGGTGAGGAGAAAACTAGCAATCAGAGTGTTGTTGGATTTCTCAGGAAAGGGAAAGAGAAGCCACCCATCCATCCAGTAGCCTCAGGTCTTTGCAGAAGCAGGAACATGGTTGCTTACCCCACCAGAAGTTGGGAAGGTTTGGGGAAGAGAGCATTTTATCAACCACGGTAGAGGCAGCCTGAATTTCCCAAGAAGACAAAAAAAATACTTCCCTTCCAAGAAGCGTTTCTAGAATCTTGCCAGTCCTCCCTCAAGAGGAAGACTGATTCTTATCCCCTTGAATCTGGGTAGACTTGTGACTTGCTTGTAACCAAGAGAATGTGGTGGAAATGGAGTTGCATGGCTTCCAGGGATGGATCTTAGCAGGAGACATAGCCTTGTTGGCTGGGACACCCCTACTTAGAGCTCTGAATCGTCATGGAGGCTGCATGCCTGAGGTCGCCAGGTTGGGAGGAAGGCCAAAGTCCCCAAGTCTGAGGCCATGTGAAGGGACGGCAGCACACAGCCCGTTCCCAGCTGCTCCAGCCCCAGACACTGCCTAACTGACTGTGTAAGAAACCCCAAACCAGAATCACCCAGCTGAGCCTTGCCCAGATTCCCAAAGCATGGAAACCATGAGAGATAAGAAAATGATCATTGCTGTTTTAAGCCATTACATTTTGTGATGGTCTTTATGCAGTCATGGATAACTGATATACAGTTGGAGAATTTCCTGGAATCTTTCCTCATTCAATTCATGTGTCTCCCTTCTGCTTCCCTGTTCCAGGACTCTGTTTTCTGCTGAGTTTATCAGTAGTCATGGATCAAAAGACCACAGGTAAGTGCTCAGTGCCTGACTTCTCCACAGCCAGAGACCAGGAAGGGTGTAGACCAAGGGCACACCTGGGACCACTCACATCCTCCAAGGGACTAGAGCAAAGGGGCTTGTTCTGGGAGCAGAATTCGGGGATGCTTGCTCCTGTCATTCTTTTTAACTCGTCATTTCATCAAATTTTAACGTATCTTTTTTTTAAGTTTCATTCATTTAAGTAATCTCTACACCCAACTTGTGGCTCGAACTCACGACCCCGAGATTAAGAGTCGCATGCTCTTCTGACTGAGCCAGCCAGGCGCCCCTTAATGTGTCTTTCTATTTTACTGTCCTTAGTCTATTCGTCTGTTTCCAGTAACCACGATGTGCCCCATGTAGGAATAGAACAGTGGCTAAAAGGCACAGTCTCACGAAGTGAGCATTCCAGTAGGGAGAGACAGACCATGATGATAACCATTCCATTCTGATCATAAGTGAGGCACCCAAAAAAAAAAATGAACAAGATGATTTCAGGCTAACTTTAATCCCTCGGAGATCTCACTGGATTCTGATTCAGCAGGTCCAGTGTGGGGCCTAAGAGTCTGCCTTTCCAGCCAACCTCCAGGGGACACCTTCTGAGTAGCCAGATTATTCACTGTGGCCCCCATCAGGTTCCCAGCCCCCACTCCCTGTGAACACTGCACAGTTCCCAGATTTCTCCACTAGACCCAAAGCTCGAGATACTTCCTCAGCTCAGTTCATTCCAAAGAGGGCTCAAATTAAGAGCTTTAGCATCTCTCTGTCCAAATGAAGTTACACATAGGGTTACAAAGACAGTGTATACCCATATCAGAATACATCCCCTGTGGACCCTCACAAATTCAAATTTTCATAATCCTAGGTGACACTTATTATGTGCCAGGCACTGCCCAACACACTTTATACGTATTAATTCACTTACTCTTCACAATAACCCAGTTTACAAACGAGGGCATTGAGGCACAAAGAGGTGAAGACATTTGTGCAAAGACACATGGCTGGTAAGGGGCAGAGTCAGAATCAAATGCAGGGTATTAACCAATTCATTCCCCCTTTTATAAATTGTGCAATGATCTTGAGAATTGCACACTTTTATCGCATTGAAATTGTTGTTTGGTATCTCTCATCTTTTTATGGTACTGAGATCTCACAAGAGGAAAAGAGTGTAGGTTTCCTCATCCTCAAGAGGTCCTGGTCAGAGGCAAAGCCAAATAATCACAGGACATCTCTTACCCCCAGTGGATGTTTGACCTGTCCCTCCTTCTCCCTGCAGCTTCCTGTAACTGCCCCCAGCATGCTTACTGTGTCAATGACACTCACTGTACATGCGAACACGGATACCGTTCTGACTTTGAACAGCAGTTCTTCACATTTCCCTTGACTACATGCCAAGGTAAGGGACAATTTTCAAACCACCCAGAGGTGGGAGTGGAAGGGAGACAGCATAGGGACTGTGGGGAGGCCACTGCTAGTAATGTGCACTGCTAAAAAAGTCTACCAACTCCACCCTCGTCAAGAAAGAAACACTTTCATGAAATCAGCATTTCCCCTCTATTTTTTTAAGGGAGGGAGAGCATGAGTGGATGGGAGGGAGGGGCGGAGGGAGAGGGAGAGGGAGAGAGAATCCCAAGCAGGCTCCATGCCCAGTAGAACCCAACACGGGGCTCGATCTCACGACTCTGAGATCATGACCGGAGCTGAAACAAAGAGTTGGATGGTTAACTGACTGAGCCACCCAGGCACCCCATCATTTCCCTTTATTTATTTGGAAGCCCTAATATACTTTTCCACCCCATTTATGGCTACCTTCTCGTAATCAAACATGTGTTTCTCTACTATGATTTTTTTAAACTCATCAATTATTTCCGCTTCCGAGATGCATTGTTTTCCCTATCATTTCAGGTGAAGGGGATGAGTGCACCCTCACTGTGATGAGCATTGAGTAAAGTATAGAATTGTTGAATCACCATATTGCCCACTTGGAACTAATATAACACTGTATGTTAATTATACAGGCATTTTTTTAAAAAGATGCTTCATTTCACCCTCACTTCCCCTCCCCCAGTGAAGAGATGATATCTGTAAAATACTGTAATTTCACCCCCACCCCATTTCCCCTGCCACACCCCCCCATGATTTTAACTTTATCTCAAGGTTCACTACTCACCCCTGCTTCCTCTTCCCTTCACCTCCCCCTACGTTGAGGTTTCTGTACTTCCTAGTTTCATATTTGCTAATTTGTTGTTTGCTTGGAGCACCTTCTCACATGCTTTCTTCAAACTGGCCCACATAGCTAAAGTCTCTCTCCATGAACGCACCATCTCGCATTTCTTAGGCTCTAACGAGTAGGTTCTATCCTGCCTCAGTGGGGGACATTTTTGTTCCGTCCTCTTCTCCAAGTGATCCATCAGTGAGTATCCCAGCAATCACAGAACTGTCTTCAAGCTTACAGGGTTGCAGACAAAAATTCCAGCATCAGTCTGAGTCTCATCCCTTTGTAGTGAATTCTGTCTCAGGCCTAGGTTTCTTGCAGATGCCCCAGGAAGAACATCCTTACTTTTCATTGGCTAGGGGTGCAACGTGAAAGCTGGGAGGGAGGCTGGGGGAGAGAGTGCATGGGTGATGGGAACAAGACGGCCTCCTCAAAAGAGAATGATTGTTGAGCGGGAACTGAGATCATCTGCTCTATTATATCACAATCTGAAAATTCCTAACTTCATGTTTGCCATACCAGATGGGGAAATCACACATCTTCACTACCCACCTGACATTTGTAAAGGGGCTACAGCAACCCTCAGGACTGGAGACACATTGACTTAATCAACATTCTAACTCAATTAGTTAATCTAACAGGTGTATTACTCTGCTTGGGCTGCTATGACAAAACACCACAGACCAGTGGCTTAAACAGCAGAAATTTATTTTCTCACAGTTCTGGAAGCTGGGAAGCCCATGATCAAGGTTCTGGCAGTTCCGCTTTCTCGAGAGGCCTCTCTTCTTAGCTTGAAGATGCCTGTCTTCTTGCTCTATCTTTACATGGTCTTTCCTCACTCTGTGCACACAGTGGTCAGGCAGGTGAAGAAGCTCTCTTGTCTCTTCTTCTACAGACACTAATCTTAACAGACAAGGCCCCATTCTTATGACCTCATTTAACCTCAGGTACATCCTTAGAGGCCCCATTTCCAAATACAGGCACACTGGGAGTTAAGGTTTCAACATGTTGAATTGAGGGAACATACATTCAGTTCACAACAACAGACATAGTCAGTTTCCCCCTTATATTCTCTCAGCACTTGCCATTCTTTTGCACACCAAGTCTCAGCTCTGTCTGGCTACTGGAGACCACTCAGTTCATGCTCAGGACAGGTGGAAGTACTGGAGAGTTAACTACCCATGCAAGCACTTCTCTGCTGATGAATGATGAGATTTGGCACATTGTCAACAATAGCCAAATTATGGAAAGAGCCCAAATGTCCATCAGCTGTGAATGGATAAAGAAGATAGATGATAGATAGATAGATAGATAGATAGATAGACAGATAGATAGATAGATATGCAATGGAATATTATTCAGCCATGAAAAAGAATGAAATCTTGCCATTTGCAATGACATGGATGAAGCTAGAGTGTATTATGCTAAGCAAAATAAGTCAGTCAGAAAAAGACAAATACCATATGATTTCATTCATATGTGGAATTTAAGAAACAAAATAGGGGAGCATGGGGGAGGAGGGAAAAGAGAGAGGGAGGCAAACCATAAGAGACTCTTAACTACAGAGAACAAACTGAGGGTTGCTGGAGGGGAGGTGGGTAGGGGATGGGCTAGATGGGTGGTGGAGATTAAGGAGGACATTTGTTGTAATGAGCACTGGGTGTTGTATGTAACTGATGAATCACTAAGTTCTACTCCCAAAACAAATATTACACTATGTGTTAACCAAATACAATTTAATTAAAAACTTAAAAGAAAAAAAAGATTTGGCAGATAAATACCCCAGCCCCCTCACCCCTTGGGGAGTCATCCGGCAGCGTGTGCTCTACACTGCCTCCCAGAGGGTCCCAGGGGAATCAAGTCCCGATTGCCCACAGTAGAAACTTCCCTCTTTACTTTCTGCTTGGCCTTTCCTGTTTCATTTCACCACTTCCATTCCAGTGTTTTCTGGATCACCTCCCACATAAAGTACTTGAGCATGAATTCTTGTCTCAGTGTCTGCTTCTCAGAGAATCCAACCAAAGTCAAAGAGGAAAGGGAAGAACAAATACAACCGACTACCTTTACTGAGTTGTCCTGGAAAGCCAGGACATATTGGGTGGAAAGGGTATAGCCTCTGGCACGTATTAGATGTTCCATAAATCTTTGTCATATTAATGGCCAAATTCCTCTTTTGTGTTCCAGATATTAATGAATGTGACCCACCCATTAGTATATATTGTGGAGCAAATGCTGCATGTAAGAATGTCGACGGAGGTTTCCACTGTCGCTGTAATCCTGGATACAAACTCCTCTCTGGGGATACACAATTCCAGAATTCCAATGAAAACACTTGTCAAAGTAAGGGAATTCTTGTCTTCTTGTCTCCCTTCTTATTTTTCATTGAGTCTAATGCCAGAAAAGATGTGTGTGTGTGTGTGTGTGTGTGTGTGTGTGTGTGTGGTGAGGCTAGTACGTGTTTCCATTTTTTGGAGGTAAATGGATGATGGAAACAGGAGACAAAAGAAAAGAAGGAAGTTTAGAGAAATAATGGGGTTAATAAGACAAATGGACTTTGGAAATTGGGGTGACAAGGTGCTGACTGAGACAGGATTCTTTGAATTGCAAAGAGGAGCTCACTCAGGCTAACTTAAGCAGAAAAGATGAGTTTATGATAAGGATGAATGGATGTGGCTTGGAACTCAAAACAAGAATATAGCTGGGCTTCTGGAATGAACTGAAATGGGGACTCCACACTATCAACGCACCCCAGTCTCTGAAGCTCTTTAGGTCTACTCCTTTCTTCTTTTTAATTGCAAACTGGCTTTCTCTGCCTTCTTAGTCCACAGGACAGGAAATATGACCACCAACAAGTCCAAATTTTACCATTGTTAATGATCAAACCACCCAAAGAGAGATCAACTAACTCTCTTTTGGACCTAACTGTAAATTCTTTGGAAATCTACCAATTAGACCAGTTTGAATTATATACCCGCCCTTGGATCTGTGTCCAAGGAGAGGCACCATCTTGTATAAGCATAAGCACTCTCATGGAAGCCACATAGACAGGGAAATCTATACACAAGAAATACGGGAGATGTAACTGGGAGACACAGGGGAAGATGGGGTGGTAGGAACATCCTGAGCTCACCTCCTCCCATGAACACACCAAGGCTGCAACTATATAGAGAGCAGCTCTCTCTGAGACTGACATGAAAACTAGTAGAGCACCTCTTCCACAGCTAAAGAGAGAGATAAAGCCACATCAAGAAGGGTAGGAGAAGTAAAGACATGGTCAGGTCAGGAACCAAAACCCCCAGTGGCCCCACCACAAGCTGGAGGAATGTTACAAGTGCAAAGGTTCTCCCTGAGCAGCAAGCAGTTCAAGCTCACACCCACCTGGGAGCTGCACCAAGAAGGCAAGCCCCATAATGTCTGGCTTTGAAAATCAGTAGGGCATGTCTATCAATAATTACTTTAAATGTAAATGTTCCCATCAAAAGGCGTAGGGTGGTTGAATGGATTTAAAAAAAAAAAAGATCCATCTATACGCTGCCTGCAAGAGACTTACTTCAGACCTAAAGACATATACAGATTGAAATTGAAGGGACAAAGGTACTCAAGCAAATGTAAACAAGCGAGCAAACAAAAAGCTGGAGTAGTGATATTTCTATGAGACAAAATAAACTTTGAAACAAAGGCTGTCATTACATAATGATAAAGAGATCAATCCAGCAAGAGGATATAATAATTACAAATATCTATGCACTGAACATATAAAGCAAATATTAACAGACATAAAGGGAGAAATTGACAGTAATACAATAGTTGGGTACTTTAACACTCCACTTACATCAATGGATAGATCATCCCGACCGAAATTCAATAAGGAAACAGTGGCTTTAAGTAATCTCTGCACCCAACATGGGGCTTGAACCCATGACCCCGAGATCGAGAATCACATGCTCTACCAACTGAGCCAGCCAGGCGCCTCTGACCTAAAATCATTGGGACGCAGTAAAAGCAGTTCTAAGAAGGAAGTTTATAGTAATACAGGCCGACCTCAAGAGACAAGAAAAATCTCAAACAATAAAACCTTACACCTAAAGGAATAGAAAAATAAATAAGAACAAAGCCCAAAGTTAATAGAAGGAAGGAAATAATAAAGAGCAGAGCAGAAATAAATTAAACAGAGACCAAATAAGAAAAAAGAAAAAGAAAAAGTCAATGAAACTAAGAGTGCATTCTTTGAAAAGATAAACAAGTAATAAACCTGTAGCCAGGCTCATCAAGAAAAAAAGAAATTAATGGGGTGCCTGAGTAGTTCAGTCGTTAAGCATCTGCCTTCGGCTCAGGGCGTGATCCTGGCATCCTGGGATCGAGCCCCGCATCGGGCTCCCTGCTCTGCTGGGAGCCTGCTTCTTCCTCTCCCACTCCCCCTGCTCGTGTTCCCTCTCTCACTGGCTGGCTGTCTCTCTGTCAAATAAATAAATAAAATCTTTTTTAAAAATTAATTTATTCATTAAATCAGTAGATAACCTGACGGGGTATGTACCTCACAGGGCTGTTGCAAGGATTAATTGAGGCTTAAATGAAACACTACCATACAGAGCACTTAAGACAGTGCCTACAAGTGTTTGCTAATATGGTTCACATTTCATCTGATTCTCCAAAATATACATGTATGTATGTATGTGTATATATACATATATATTATATAATTTTTATATTTATAAATATAAAAATATAATTATAAATATACAATATATTCTAATAATATAATAATATTATATTATATTATATTATAATAATAAATTATAAATATAAATATAAAATTATATAATATATATTGTATTTTATAAATATAAAATTTATAAATATAAAAATTATAATATATATTATATTTTATAAAATTAAAAATTTATAAATATAAAAAATTATTGTGTGTGTATATATATATATATATATATACTCTCTGCTCCTTGGGCAGAAGACATGAATAGACATTTCTCCAAAGAAAACATACAATAATCAACAGACACATGAAAAGATGCTCAACATCACTCAGCATCAGGGAAATACACATCAAAACCACACTGAGATCCACTTCACACCAGTCAGAATGGCTACAATTAACAAGTCAGGAAATGACATGTTGGTGAGGATATGGAGAAAGGGGAACCCTCTCACACTGTTGGTGGGAATGCAAGCTGGTGCAGCCACTCTGGAAAACAGTATGGAGGTTCCTCAAAAAGTTGAAAATAGAGCTACCTTACGATCCGGAAATTGCACTACTGGGTATTTACCCCAAAGGTACAAATGTAGTGATCCAGAGGGGCACCTGCACCCCAATGTTCATAGCAGCAAGTCCCCAATAGCCAAAGTATGGAAAAAGCCCAGATGTCCATCAATAGATGAATGAATGAAGAAGATGTGGTATATATATTTACAATGGAATATCACTCAGCCATCAAAAAAATGAAATCTTGCCATTTGCAATGACGTGGATGGAACTAGAGGGTATTATGATAAGCAAAATAAGTTAATCAGAGAAAGACAATTATCATAGGATTTCACCCATATGTGGAAGAAACAAAACAGAGGAGAAAAAAGAACAAAAGAAACAAACAGAGGAGCATAATAACAAAAATAGAGGAACATAGGGGAAGGGAGGGAAAAATAAAACAAGATGAAATCAGAGAGGGAGACAAACCATAAGAGACTCTTTAGAAAACAAACTGAGGGCTCCAGAGGGGAGGGGGGTGGGGGAATGGGATAGGCCGGAGATGGGTAGTAAGGAGGGCACGTATCGCATGGTGCACTGGGTGTTATACGCAACTAATGAATCATCGAACTTTACATCAGAAACCAGGGATGTACTGTATGGTGACTAACATAACATAATAAAAAATTTAAAAAATAAATAAATTTAAAAATAAATATTAAAAAAAAGAGCACAGGTGGGCGGGTGGGGGTTGCTGTGCCGTAAGCCCACCACGAACTCGGACGATCAATAAATAGCTGTTGAGTGAATTAATATGATTGAGCCCAAAGTGAATGAGCCTTTTACCAGGCAAAAGGCACCTCTACTGACAATGTACAAATTGGGATTCTTCCTGGGTTCTAGTGTTGAACTACTAAACTCGCTTTCTTGTACAAGGAAAAGAAATGCCTTTGGTTATTTTCCTAATTTTAAGAGCTCTTCACAGTCCTTTCACATGGATTGAGTCCATCTGGAGTTAGTTGTCACCAAGGTTGGAGTTCCAAGAAAGCCCCTATAAAAAAAGTATGCAGCTTTCAGCCAAAAGCGCTGTTTTCGACAACAAATGTGGTTTCCGATAACAAATGTATTCTAGACTCAGGGTTGTAGGTCAAAATTCTTGAACTTAAGACAAAACTTTCACTATTACAAGAAAGCTCTTCATCCTTTTTAGCAAATAGACATGGCTGAAAACCGGGATACAGAAGAAATACAGACATGACCTCAGTCTGATGGTAACTGGATGTCGACGTTGGCTGACCTTTCCTCGTCTTTCTAAAATAGAGACAGTGGTCCTCACAAAGCACAAGAGGCGACACACAGCTGTCTCATTAAGGGCTGATAACCAAAAACTGACACTCTTGTTTCAGTTGTAATTCCCGGCCAGCCTGAATTTTAAAACCTGAAGTATCCAATTTTCTGGTCCGCCAGCCATTTCAGTTGTAATGTCCAGCCAAGACTGAATTTGGAGCTTACACTTTCCTGCTTCCTCTATGCCAGGGTATCTCTACCCCAGCAATATTGATATTTGGGGTCCAATAATTCCTTAGGGTCAGGAGCCATCCTGTGCATTATAGTATATTAAGCAGCACCCCAAGCCCAAGCCTCCACCCGCTAGATGCCAGTAACCTTCCCCATCCCAAGTTGCGACCACCAAAAATGTCTCCAGCCATTGCCAATGTCCCCTGCGGGCCAAATCACCCCCCGTCAAAAAACACTGCTCTGCACCATGATAAGGAACTCTACTCTGATCCCTCAAAAGAGCACAACCTTGCCAGTGAATAAGAATGTGAGTTCAAAAGAAAAAAAGGAAAAAAACAAGACTCTTAACTATAGAGAACAACGCAGTGGTTGCCAGAGGGGAGCTGGGTGGAGGGGTGGGTGGACTGGGTGATGAGGATGGACAGCAGCCGTACCATGATGAGCACTGAGTAATGTACAGAACGGTTGAATCACTTTGGGGACACCTGAAATTAATATAACGCTGTGTGTTAATGATACTGGAATTTTTAAATTAATAAATTAAAAAAATTTTAATAAGAAAAATAGAGTATGAGTTCAGCCCTTCTATTCACCTTCCTGTCCACCTCTCCGCCCTTTTAGTCTCGGTTCCAACAGTAACTTCCCTTGATGATTTTTACAGAAACCACTTCCTCAGCCACAACCAAAGACATGAAGGATGTGAGCAGAAACCCAGTCCTTGAACCCAACGAGGTAACAGATGTTTACAAAGCCCAAAATTAGCAAGTGGATGTGGATACTATATATTATACGTCTACTATACATTGTATATTGTCTAGGTATCATAATGTGTGATATGTCATATATATTATGTATTATCTGTTACGGTATGTAATATATTTTAATGTAGTCGTTTTTAATTATAATAGAAATCCATTATAACACAGTAGTACAATGTTATATATAATTTACATTATGTATAACTGTGAAATATACAAATACATCACCATGTTTATCATTATATGTATATTGCTATATATCTCACAGTAGAGATAGAGTGTATGTACGTGTGTGTGTGTGTGTGTGTGTGTGTGTGTGTGTGTGTACGCACGCATGCATGTGTGTATACTGCCCCCTAAAGATAGGATCGATCCCAGGCCAAGAAAGACAGGCTAAGTGACACTGTATTAGGGTATGCTGAGTTCTACAACGAAGAGATCCAAATATCCAACAGCTTTAAAAAGATGGATCTTATTACTTTCTGAGTTAACGGTTCAGGTGGTGAAAGGACTCTGCTCCATGAGGCCATTGAGGGGACCCACATTCTTCCCTACTGCTATTCCACCATCCCCTGGCATCTTGTCCTCGACATGACCAAAACTGGGTTGCTGCAATGTGGCTTTTTTTTTTTAAGATTTATTTATTTATTTGACAGAGATAGAGACAGCCAGCGAGAGAGGGAACACAAGCAGGGGGAGTGGGAGAGGAAGAAGCAGGCTCATAGCGGAGGAGGCTGATGTGGGGCTCGATCCCATAACGCCGGGATCACGCCCTGAGCTGAAGGCAGACGCTTAACCGCTGTGCCACCCAGGCGCCCCTGCAATGTGGCTTTTGTACCAGTGGGTCGAGGGGAGATGAGTCCAGGGCAATTTGTCTAGAGCTCAAGGTGAAGAGGGGAGAGTGGAGGAAAAGGGATACGTCTACTCACTCGATTATAGGCTAATGAAGTTGTGATAATTTCTTTGGAGATCTGTCTTAAAGCAAGAACCCAGAAGTTGAAGGTATCACAGCCAAAACTAGCCTCAAGGGAAGCTGGGACAACGTGGTCTCTAAATGGGAAATATGGTCCAGATAAATTTAAGTAATTCATTTAATTAGTAAAAGGAAGGGGGAGGGGAATAGATATTGTAGGCAGTTACAAGAGACAGACCAAGACAGTGCCTGTTAAAACAGAGGAGCATAGAAGAAGGGAGGGAAAAATAGGACAAGACAAAATCAGAGAAGGAGACAAACCATAAGAGACTCCTATCTATAGGAAACAAACTGAGGGTTGCTGGAGGGGATGGGGGTGAGGGACGGGGTAAGCGGGTGACAGGCATTAAGGAGGGCACTTGATGTAATGAGCACTGGGTGTTGCATGCAACTGACGAGTCACTACACTCTACCCCTGAAACTAATAATGCACGATATGTTAATTAATTGAATTTAAATGAAATTAGATTAAGTTTTTAAAAAAAGAAAGTGCCTATTAGGTAGTAATCACTTAGTGTCTGTAAACTGACTCTGAATGTTAACAGAGAGAATGACCCATGTCTCTGAGAACCTAGAGTCTAGCAGAATGGGCTCATCCCTTCCTCTCCCTCCTCCCCACCCTCACCCTGCTCTACTCCAGAGGGACCATTCACATCTCATCCTCCAAGCTCCAGGCCTCCAAGTACATGCTGTTCTCTCTGCCTGCAACTCTGTTCCCAGTTCCTCACCTGACTGGCTTCCTTCTACCCTTCTCTGCTCAAGACTCAATTCAGGTTTCACATCCCCCTGGATGGCCTCCCTAAACCCTTCCAAATGAGTTTACATCTGTTTCCCCATGTTCTTCTGTGGAGGTTAGAAGTGTAGACAGATGTTCAAATCACAGCACCACAGTGACAAGAAACATGGGCAAAATGACACAGCCCTCTGTATTAGGGTTCTCCAGAGAAACAGAACCAACAAGAGACATAGATAAAAGATATTCATTATAGGGGCGCCTGGGTGGCTCAGTTGTTAAGCGTCTGCCTTCGGCTCAGGGTGTGATCCCAGAGTCCTGGGATCGAGCCCCACATCAGGCTCCTCCGCTGGGAGCCTGTTTCTTCCTCCCCCACTCCCCCTGCCTGTGTTCCCTCTCTCGCTGGCTGTCTCTCTCTGTCAAATAAATAAATAAAATCTTTTTTAAAAAAAGATATTCATTATAAGGAATTCACTCAAGCAATTATGGAGGCTGACACGTCCCAAGATCTGCACTAAACAAGCTAGGGATCCAGGAGAACCAATGGTGCCTGTTCAAATCCAGAGACCTGAGACCACGGAGAGCTGATGTTTCAGGCAAGCCTGAACAAAAAAACCAGCATTCCAGCTCAAGGCAGCCAATCAGTCAGGCATTCAGGAGGGAGATAGTTCCTTCTTATTCAGACGCCTTGTTCTGCTCAGGCCCTCGGCCAATTGGATGAGGCCCACTCAAATTGCAAAGGGCAATCTGCTTTACTCCATCTACCCATTCAAATGTTCATTGCATCTAGAAACACTCTCACAGACACACCCAGAATCACGCTTGACCAAATATATCTGGGTACCCTCTGGCCCAGCCAAGTTGACACATAAAATTAACCATCACACTCTGCAGGATTGATTTACTCATCCGTAAGATGGGGGTCATCAAGGCACCTACGTGCTCGAAAGGATCAGAGGGTTAGATGAAATACTGTATGTAGAGTACTTAACACAGCGCTTGGTCCAGAGTATACCTTCCATCCAGGTTGTTCATTGTTACCTCTGGCAGACTCACGACATTTCCACGATGTGTCATCACCACCTGGACAATGAGCTTCTTGAGGGCAGGAATCAGCGCAAGCCCACACTGGGAGTTCGGCAAGTGTTCCTAGAAGTAGTGAACAGATAATCATGTACTTAACAGGAACATTTCATTACAAAGGTTCAATGCCCATTTCCTCAAAAAGTTAAACATAGAATTCCCATATGACCCAGCAATTCCACTCCTAGGAATATACCCAAGAGAACTGAAAGCAGAGGCTCAGATAGTCGTACTCGCATGTTCATAGCAGCACTATTCACGGTAGCCAAAAGGAAGAAACAGCCCAAATGTCCATCAATAGATGAATGGATTTTTAACAATTGGTAATCCATTCAGTCATAAAAAGGAATAAAGTTCTAATTCATGTTACTACATAGATAAACCTCGAAACCATCATGCTGGGCGCAAGAAACCAGACACAAAGGTCACCCGGGTAGGTTTCCATTTCTATGACATGTCCAGAACAGGAAAATCCACAGAAACAGAAAGCAGATTGGTGGTTGCCAGAGCCCAGGGGAAGGAAAAGTGGGAAGTGATTGCTCAATGGGTGTTCTCTCGGGAGGATGGAAGTGTGTTGGAACTACATAGACGTGGTAGTTGCATGACATCGTGCGAATACTAAATGGCCACTGCTTTGTACACTCTAAAAGGGTGCATTTCACGTTGTGTGACGTTCACCTCAATTAACGAATGCATGGCCAGAAAAAGGTAGAGTCTTCACGCTGGATCAGACACTACGAGAGCAATTCTGAAGGGCAAATACTTTCGTGCCTACTCTGTACGAATTAATTTGAACCCAGGTTTCCGCTTTCATTTAGAGGACAGAGGTAGGTTTTCTCTACTGGGCAGGAACGGAGGCTGCTTGTAAACTTTCCACAAAGACTCAGACTGAAAGAATAAAACCTTGAAAAGATTTATTTGAACAGTGGTTCTGAATGTTCCTCCAGCCCTTTTGATCTATCACTCTGCTTAAAACTCTTTCATGTAGTGGGCGCCTAGGTGGCGCAGTCATTAAGCGTCTGCCTTCAGCTCAGGGCATGATCCCGGCGTTATGGGATCGAGCCCCACATCAGGCTCCTCCATTATGAGCCTGCTTCTTCCTCTCCCACTCCCCCTGCTTGTGTTCCCTCTCTCGCTAGCTGTCTCTCTCTGTCAAATAAATAAATAAAATCTTAAAAAAAAAACTCTTTCCTGTGATAACATTTGCCTCCCAAGAGCATTCATGCAACCCGTGAACACTTACTTAACACCCACCTTTGCCAAGGACTGTTCTAGGTGCCACTTCATAAGCAAGACAGAGTCCCTATCCTGTCCAGAGTACCTTGCTCTCTGGTACTTTAACATACAGGCAAACCTCACGTCGTTGTGTTTCATTTTATTCCACTGGCATTGCGATTTTTACAAAGTGGAGGTTTGGGGAACCCTGCACGGGACAAGTCTATTGGTGCCATTTTTCCAACAGCTTTTGCTCACGTCATGTCTCTGTGGCACGTTCTGATTAATTCTCACAGTATTTCAAACTGCTTCGTTATGATCGTTACGGTGGTGGTGATCTGTGATCAATGATTATGACTCGCTAAGAGCTCAGGTGACGATTAGCATTTCTTAGCAATATTTTCAGTTAAGCTTTGCACATTGTTTATTTTGATCGACTGGCTTTTTTTAAGTTTTTATTTTAATTCCAGTTAGTTGACATACAGTGCTATATTCGTTTTAGGGTGTACAGTATAGCGACTCAGCACTCCCGCACATCACCCGGTGCTCGTGGTGACATAGGGGATTAAGGAGTGCACTTGTCGCGAGGAGAGCTGGGTGATGCAAGGTTTGTACGTTTTTTAGACAGAATGCTGTTGCACACTTACTAGACTAGACTGTAGACAAAACTTTTATACGTCCTGGGCCACCAAAAACGTTATTTGAATAGCTTTATCGTGATATTCACTTTCCTGCAGTGGTCTGAAACCAAATCTGCAATACCTCTGAGGTGTGTCTGTGCCCACAAATCCCCTGGGGAACTTGTTCAAGTGCAGATCTGGACTCAGTGCACCCAGAGGCTGCATTCCAAACGGGCTGCCAGGTGATGCTGGTGCTGCCTGCCCGAAGACCACGCTTTAAGTACAAGGACGTGGGGGTTCACATAAAAATCTTCTTTCAAATCACCTATATTACAATCATATCACACCTATATTTAGAAAACTTCACCTTGGCTCTTCATTCTCCCCTCTGGCTCATCTCTTTGCTTTACTTACTTCATAGATAAACTTCTTGACTTGGAAAGGCCAGTTAGAATGTCTTTTGAGGGGCGCCTGGGTGGCACAGCGGTTAAGCGTCTGCCTTCGGCTCAGGGCGTGATCCCGGCATTATGGGATCGAGCCCCACATCAGGCTCCTCCGCTATGAGCCTGCTTCTTCCTCTCCCACTCCCCCTGCTTGTGTTCCCTCTCTCGCTGGCTGTCTTTATCTCTGTCAAATAAATAAATAAAAATCTTTAAAAAAAAAAAAAGAATGTCTATTGAGCTGTAACTCTACTTCCCAGTTTCTCAGCTTTGGCACCATTGACACCTCAGCTTGGGTCACTTTCCGGAGGGCACGGGGGTGAGGGGGGCGCTGTGCATATTAGGGTGGTGAGCAGCTTCCCTGGCCCCCACCCACTAGATACCAGTAGCATTCCTCGGTGGTGACAATCACAGTGTCTCCAAACATTACCAGATGTCCCCAGGGGGTCAAAATCGCCCTAATGGAAAACCACTGGTCTATTTCTGGCAACCTGACCACTTCCTTGTCGGTAAAAGATGTTCATCATAACTAACCTTCATCTGATGTGTACCAGGCACAGACACTGTTCTAAAAAGGTAGCGTCTCTTAATTCATTTAATATTCCCAAAAACTCCACGGGGTCTTTTTACTGTCCCTGTCCTAATATGGGGAAACTGAGGCACAGAGCAATTGGGTGATTTTTCCAGGTTCTCACAGCCCGTCAGTGGTGGAGTCAGGATTGAAACCGGTTCCTCTGGCTCCAGAAGCTTCTTTCTCGTGCTTTCTACTTTCCTTCAGGGTGTAGGATCTCTCAGCTTGGATTTGTTTTCTTATTCTTTGTATCTTCAAAGCTGCAACATGTTGTTGAGACATTCCAGTCACTTCTCACTAATAACACTCCACTGGGAACGGGAGAGAAGGGAGCAGTCGCAACTTGGGCCACGGAAGTTCTCCAGACGGTGGAATCAGCTGCTCTAGAAACTGCCTTGAAATCCCCAGAGCAAAAAATCCAGGAAATCCACAACAACAATACTGTGGGTAAGAAGAGGATATGGCCTGATACACACAGAGGGCTAGTTACAAACTGGAGTCTGGGTTACACAATTAGAAAAATAACACCCTGCCTGAGTCCATTTATATAGACTTCTAGAAAATGCAAGCTATTCTATACTGATGGGCGGAGGGGTGGTGAGAAAATTTGAGGAGACTATTGGGGAGGAGAGACATGTTCAGTCCCTAGCTGTTGCTGTTGGTGTCAAAGGAATATCGCGTATACACAGGTATATACACTCACTAAAACTCATCAAATTATACACTGTATTATCACAGCTCCACAGACCTGTTTTAAAAAAAAGAAACAAAGGGGGCACCTGGGTGGGTCAGTGGGTTAAGCAGCTGCCTTCAGTTCAGGTCACGATCTTGGGGTCCTGGGATGGAGCTCTGTGTCGGTCTCCCACTCAGTGGGGGGTCTGCTTTTCCTTCTGCGCCTCCCCCTGCTTGTGCTCTCTCTGCTCTCTCTTGCTCGCTCACTCTCTCTCTCTCAAATAAACAAATAAATAAAATCTTTTAAAAACAAAAAGAAGTAAAGAAAAGATTGCCAATGGTTTCCAATCCTGAGTCTGGGATTTTGGCTTAAAAATAGTTTTTTTGGTTTTGGTTTTGGTTTTGGTTTTTAATCCAATGCCTAATACCTACTGGCACCTATCACAGTTCCATCCCAGAAGGGACATCTTAGTGCATATATTTTAAATAAAAATACTTTTATCATACTTGTCATACATATAATGTAACCACTTGATGAGATGATATATTAAATAGCTTGACATTAGTATCATCTCGCTATTTTAAAAAATAAAAATAAATAAAATATCAAAGCCAAGTATTAAAATTTTTTTAAATAGGAAAAAAGCACATAAACAAAACTAAATTTAGACCAGCCAGATCTGCCCACAGCCCAGTCTTCCTATCCCATAACCACACAGGGGCATGTTTGATGCAAATGTGTATTTGACATGTATGTGACATTGTACGTACAGTTTTCACTCATTACATCCCCAACATCTTTCCAGGTACATTGTATACATCATCATACCCTACGTTACTGTCTTCAATGGTTTATCAAATTCCATTGTATATCATTTTTTATACTATATGTTTATTTATACTATATTTATTTCCCTATTCTGGGAAATGTGGGTGTTGCCAAATAACCCCATGCAAAAGACCATTGAAAATGTATCTGTGTATATTTCTTTGATATTTTCTTAGGATAAATTCATAGAGGAAGAATCATTAAGTCAAGGAGAAAAGAAACATTTTGTAGATTTTGATACATATCACCACACTGGCCTCCAGAAATGCTGTTTGCTGTGTTTTTATTCAGCCCAGGGATATCAAAGGATCGGTGTACGCCTAACTAATCATTTTGCTTTACCAATTTGTATGATGAGATAGTTTGCACTCTATAAAAATAATAATAAATTTTTAAATATAAAATAAAATCCCATGCCTAATCTTCTTGGGAAACTGGAATCGGGACTCATTCGTTAATTTATTCATTCATTCATTTCAGTCATTCATTCATTTCATTCAAAATTAAACCATTTTTCAGATTACAGTAGCTCCTCATCTTTCCTGACCTGGCCAGGTCCTAACCGATGGGTCAGACCAGTGCCCTCACCTCCCTGGGTTTCACACCCCTCATCTGTGAATGGGACAGACACAGGAGGAACCCGACTGTACCCATCACCCAGTTTCAACAATCTCAAACCCACAGCCAGCCTCCGGCCATCTGCTAAAGTTTAAGTTAAATATTTTCATGACCTTGTTTCTTGATGGCAATTCTCCTGCGACTTCATTTTCATTGTTATAAAGATAAGCCGTCAATTATTAAAGCAATTCCTCCTTGTTGAACATTAAGATCATTTCCTAATTTTCACACTATCATCTCTGCTGCTGTGAACTTTCTTGTAGCTAAATCTACCCTCCCATCCATGATTATTTCCTGAGAATAAATTCCTAGAAACAGAATTGCTGCTTCAAGATGATTGCTAGAGGGGGCTCCTGGGGGGCTCAGTCAGTTGAGCCTACCACTTTTGATTTTGGCTCAGGTCATGCTCTCAGGGTCGTGAGATTGAGCCCCACATCAGACTCCACGCCTAGCATGGAGCCTGCTCATGATTCTCTCTCCCCCCACCTCCCCCCTGCTCATACTCTCTCTCTCCGTAAGTAAATATAAAATATTTTTTTGAAAAGGATGATTGCTAGAGAACATTCATTAAGAACTTGTATGTCAGGAGTTAGGGTCTTACTTAACTTCTGAACCTCAGTTTCTTCCTTTGGATAAGGGTCCCCCACAGGGTTTAACAATGTACAGTGTGTGGCACTTCCTACACATTCAGTAAATGTGACCTGTCCATGTTGCTATTGCCCATTTTTAAAGCTTATAATGATGACAAGCTTCCTGTTGCTTTTCTCACCAGCTATTGAAACGCGAGTTGTTACAGACAATTGTTCTGAAGAAGGACAGATCTTCAGCTTGAACACCCACATGAACTCAGTGGACATCCATTGCAATGACATCGTGCAGGGAAACATACAAGGTACACGTGGTGGTTGTATTCAGAACCTCTAAGACACACAGAGCAGTATCATCGTATGAGTCACAAGGAGAGTCGCCAACAGGCTCCTTCTTAATGGGTTTGTTACCCTAATACTGTGTCATTTGAGTCTTTTCCTTAAAAAAAAAAATCTTCCCAAGGTGGAGGCTTGATATTCTTCAGCATGGAAGACACTTCTTTGCAATTTGGGGGCTGTTCCATCCTGGCGTCAGTTGGGGTTCACCCAAATGCAGTCCCCGAGAGAAGTATAAGGGTTTTATCTGGGAGGTGATTCCTGGAAGCACCAGTAGGTGTATTATTCAGGGTTCTCCAGACAAATAGAATCAATATGGTGTGGGGGGGTGGGGGGGTGCAGAGAGAGAGAAACAGAGACAAAGATTTTAAGAAATTAGCTCCCGTGATTGTGGAAGGTAGCAAGTCTAAAATCTAGCCAGCAGGCCGGAGATCCAGGGAAGAGTTGATGTTGTAGCTGCAAAGACAGGCTAGAGGCAGAATTCCCTCTTATTTGGGAAAAGTCAGTCTTTTTCTTAAGGCCTTCAACTGATTGGAGGAGGCCCACCCACATGGTGGAGGGTAATCTGCTTTACTCAAAGTCTATTGATTTAAATGTTACTCCTGTCTTTAAAAATATCTTTACAGTAAGACCCAGACTCATGTTTGACCCCATATCGGGGAAGTATGACCTAGCCACATTGGCACATAAAATTAACCATCCCAGTAGGGGAGAAAAGAAATGAGACAGGGCAGAGGAGACAGCCAATACAGGTGTTATTATGGTAGTGAGCAGGTCACTGCTGAGACTCCTCCTACTGAGCCCTCCCATTCAAGGGGAGAGAGCTGCTCTGAACCATTGGTTGAGGGCCCCTCTATGGGGTTAATCCCGGGCCCTGCCATTCTGTGCTGTGTACCAATCCAGCACACTCACTGCAGGGAACACTCCCAGGCAGAGAGCTGCAGGTGCTTTTGGAAGAATCCATCAGCATGTAAGGAACCCAAGAGTGCCCGGGGAATAAAGTTAGGGCACCTGCAGCATCTGCTACAGCCTGTGCATAAAGGAATGGATTGTTATTCTTAATTGTCCCAGTGTTGCCAGACTCTGATTTTTCAAGAGAAACCAAAAATCGGGTTGGTTGCATGAATACCTTCGATTTTTAAATTTGGTCTTACAATTGCTGCCCTATCATTGTAACTGCTATAGCATGATAAATGGGGTCTTAAAATCCAATCCTGTAAATGTGGGGTTGTACAGCTGGTCTGTACTATCAGTGAAAGTCCCTGAGTAAAGGCATCAAAATGTGGACAACTAACCACATGCTGAACTGAGGAAGTGTCATGAGACAATTAGCTCCCATCACTTCCTCTCCTCCCCCAAGAAGATAAGAACTTGAATCTGCCTCGTTTGAGAATGGGCCAGGCGGAGGATGGAAGCCAGCCTCCAACCACACAAGTCCACACTTGCCTTGTCACCAGGAGTTTCTTCCAAAACTCACAATTTGTACAGAGTGTGCAAGATTTCACAGTGCAAGCCAAACGAAGCCCATCCGCGGCCCCACTTGCTCTCCGATCACATTCTGGGGTGCTGGGGATTAGGATTTCACATGTGAATTCAGAGAGGACACAACTCAGCCCATAAGAGCCGCCCACACTGAACTGTTTAAGGAAGTCACAGACATGATCATGTGATTACACGTGCCTGAAGGGGCACCTGGCATAGAAATGCCCAGTGGAAAACTACTTACCCTCCCCCAATGGGTCCCGTAGTCTCACCTCCAAGCATTTGCATTGGCTGTTCCTCTGCCAGGAATGTCAACCACCACGCCACTGGGTGAACTATTACTCTTCAACACGGTTCAGCTTTCACCTCCTCCGTGAAGCCTCCCAGGACTGCCCACTTCCACCACAGCACCAAAGTCAGGCCCTCCCTCCTCTCTGTTCCCCCAGCCTCTTGAACCTACCTTATCCTAACATCTAACATGTTGTGTTGTGTCTTGACTGCCGTGTCCTTGTCCCGCCCCCACCATGCCGGAATCCCCGTAAGAATGGCAATCATGAGTTATTTTCTCTAGAGTCACCATGACGGGCTCGTTATGTAGAGAACAGTGATGAACGCTCACGGAATTAAATCCACGTCTAGGTGGAGGTCTCAATGTTCCTAATGAGGGAAAAGAACCCATTGACCGGTGTGTGACAAGCTTCCAGGGGACATTTTTCTGTCCTTCACGTCCTGTCTAGGGCAGGATCCTTCTTTGTCATGGGGGCCTCCCTGTGTCCTGTAGGCCGTTGAACACTACCTCTGGCCTTTCTTCACTAGACACCAGAAGCAAACACCCAGTGTGGCAACCAAAAATGCGTCCAGCCATGGCCAGTGACCCCCGGAGGGGGCAGAATCGCCCCCCATCCCCAATTGAGAACTGCTCCTGGAAAGCGACCTTATAGATGACCTTCCAATTGTACCAACTTTAAGACTGAAAGGAGGTGCTATCGAATTACACCCAGACACCCACTAGAGGTGAACCAGGCTGGTCCCAGGTAACCCGAGACATACAACCCATGACACCCCCTGCCTGTAAAGCATCTCAGAGAGCAAAACCCAGGCCACCGGAAGCTGACCACGGACACCTACAGCCACCCTTCTCTTTTCTGCTTGTGATTTTGCTCTTAACTAGAATACTTCAGCCCAAAAATAGGCTACTTCTAAGCACAAGAACAGATGGACATATCACCTGCCCATCTTTTCCAACCACCTACCACTGTTTCATTCTGACAAATGGAAACTGTCATTAACTCGGAGAAGCAGAAATGAATTGCTTCTGATCCCTCAGGCAGGACCAGAGAAGCCTGATTAGAGAAATCTACGGAGGAATTTATTCCAATAGGATGGACTGCATAGCTAGTAATTGGCAAAACGGGGATTTTAATCCAGAAACCTATTAACCTATTTCCTGTCCCTACAATCCTAACTGCTCCATGTATACGGTCTCTGCAGTGTGGACTCCTTGGCAGCTACAAAGATAATAAAGAAAACTTATTGACATCGGAATATCGTCATAGCATCCTATAATCCTCTAACTCACCATATTCAAACTACCTACAAATGTATATGTTTGTTTACATATATATGTTAGTAACTAACATATATAACACATATATATGTAGATATTATATATATATAAACAAGAGAAATTTATTTTCTCACAGTTCTGGAGGCTCGCAGTCTGAGATCAAGGCATTGGCCGGGTTGGTTTCTTCTGAGACCTCTCTCCCTGGCAGACGGCCGCCTTCTCCCTGTGTCTTCACATGGTCTTTTCTCTGCGAGTGCACATCCTTAGTCTCTCTTTGTGAGTCCAGATTTCTTCTTCTCTACTCTTCAGTGCAGGTCAGCTTTCACCTCCTCCATGAGGCTTCCCAGGACTGCCCACCTCATCACAGCGCCGAAGTCAGGCCCTCGCTCCTCTAGCCCTACCTTTATAAAGGCCCTGTCTTCAAACACAGATGTGACATCTGCCTCTTCTTTGCCCTCCTCCCATCTTTTTTTTTTCTTGCAATGTTTAGAACATTTTATTAAAGTAAAAAATTATTGGAATTAAGTGAAAGAGAAAAACATAGTCAATATTTACAAAAACATTGGTTAACACTCAAGTCACACACACATAAAAATGTAGAAATGTCTTTAAAAGTTTGTGAGTTGAAAATTATGGAGATTTCTCAAAATAGGTGTAACCACCCACTGCTGAGTACGGGTGGTATTGAGATCTTTGAGTGAATGTCGTCCCCCACTTTTCTGCAGGCCAATGCTCCCTAGAAATTTGTTCTTTGGGAGATTCGAACTTGGAGACAGCCCGAGGGGACGAGTCAAGAATTGAGATAGTCACAACATTAATTTTCTTCACCCTATTGACTGTGTTGAGTTATACAGACCCAGCCAGGCTGTGTTTCTTCAGCCTCTGCTAATATTCAAAAGGGTATGAAGCATATGAGCAATTTCTCATTGCCTGAGCAAAAATTCAGCACATTAGAGGCTGAGTGGGGAGTATTTGTACTAAAACTATAAAGTTCTATCTGATGGAAAATTACCTATAAAACTAAGGTCAAACAGAATTAATCATGCTCTATCTCATATTTACTGAAAGTAGGAAAGGAGGCAGAGTATATATATATATATATATACTTGTATAACAACTTCAGCTTAGTGGGTGGTCAATATTATGCTGAAGGAGTCCAGAGAAACTTAAAATCAGATTCTAAAGACAAAAGAAAAACCCTCCAAACATAGACAAAGCAGAGAGGAAAACAACGCCCACAGGTGGTCACTACTTAGTATCATGAAAGGTAATGGATACTCGGGGGGCTGCACGCCCTCCCATCTTGTTTCTTAGCATTTTCTCCTGAGGCTACAGCCGTGTCCTTTCTTATGCAAATCAGCTTAACCACTCTTGGTTTGTCCAGTTCTTTTCTTGCCCCAAGTTTTACCCCATTCAACACAAAGAAGAGTTCAAAAATATGTACCTATTTAATTAGTGGTTTTCCCACAAAGCCAACGTTGAAACTAATTTTTTTTAATTTGTAGAGGACATTAAAAATGTGGAGAATATGGTATGCTATTTAAGTTTTCAGATTCCAGGAAATTTCTACTCTTTCCGTGTTCAGACCATGATTCCTATATTGAATTGCAAATAAACTGTGTCTTTGAACTGGAAAAAAAAAAAGGGGGTTCAAGGCCACGAGCACAATGTCTGTCTCAGAGGTGAGAAAGGGAGAGACAGGGAGAACCTTTCTTTCCTTTGACCGTCATATAGGTGACTGGGCGTGCAGACGTATACCTGTGTGTGTAGCACGTGTGCGAGCCTGGTAGGTACGGGGAAGGAATGGTGGCACTTTTAAAGACCCCCATTTTTCTGTTTTCTCAGGTCCCACTGCAATTGCCTTTATTTCTTATTCTTCTCTTGGAAACATCATAAATGCAACATTTTTTGAAGAGGCAAATGAGAGAGACCGGGTTTACCTGAACTCCGAGGTCGTGAGTGCTGCTATTAGACCCCAAAGGAATCTCTCTCTCTCCAAGTCTGCGATTCTGAGTTTTCAGCACGTGAAGGTGGGTCAGAGCTGCAATTTGAACTTGCTTAGATTTCTCGGAGGTAGAGCGAACACTGTGCATGCCCTCCCCAGTCAGTGCCTCTGGGCTGTGCGGTCCAATGCCATAGCCAGGAGCTTCCCGCAGCAATTTGAAACAGGTGCGTCGCACTGAGATTGTGGAAGACTTAGTACTTCCGGATTTAGACTTGGTCGTTCCAGATTTTGAAACACTCATAAGAGAAAACATGCAAAATATCTCAATAGTAATTTTTAAGGAGCACCTGGATGGCTCAGTCGGTGAAGCATGTGCCTCTTGATCTCAGGGTGGTGGGTTCAAGCCCCATGTTGGGTGTAGAGATTACTGAAATAAAATTTTTGGGGGCCCCTGGGTGGCGCAGTCAGTTAAATGTCTGCCTTCGGCTCAGGTCATGATCCCAGGGTCCTGGGATTGAGCCCCACCTCAGGGTCCCTGTTCAGCAGGGAATCTGCTTCTCCCTCTCCTTCTGCCCCTCCCCCCTGCTCATGTGCTTTCTCTCTCTCTCTCTCTCTCTCTCTCTCGCTTGCGCTCTGTCTCTCTCTCAAATAAATAAATAAAATCGTTGAAAAAATAAATAAAATAAAAATAAAATCTTTTTTAAAAATAATTTTAATTTTATATTGATCGCCTACATTGATTTATACTGACATACTAAACGATACTGTTTTGAATATAGGGGTTAAATAAAGTATATTATTAAAATTAATTTGAACTGTTTCTTTAGCTTTTTTAATGTGGCTAGCAGAAAATTTCAAATTGCACGAGTAGCTCACATGGTATTTCTCTTGGGCAGCATAATTCTAGTGCATGGGATTATGCATGGGGTTATTTTAGTTGAATGTACTTCCAAAATTTTAACTGAGACATGGTATTCATTCCCACACAAAAGCCTGGCATTAATTATTAAGACTACATAGCCTGATCGGAAACAAGATGTTTATTTAATCCATTCCCTTTTCCCCTTCTCTGCCCAAACTCTTACAGGCAGGAAGGTCAGTAGCCAAACCCAGATGTAATAAAATTCATCTGTTCCCTTGCCTTTCAGCTCTGTTACGGAAGTAGGAGTTGAAAGAAATCCTGCCATTTGCAGCAACATGGGTGACTCTGGAGGGTATTATGGGAAGTGAAAGAAGTCAGACAGAGAAAGACAGTACGGTCTTACTTATATGTAGACTCTTAAAAAGCCAAACTCCTAGACACAGAGAACGTATTTTGGTTACCGGGGGTGGGAGATGGGAGAAATACGCACAGGAGATCAAAGGCACAACGTCCAGTTGCAAGTAGAATAGTTCTGGGGATGTAACGTACAGCATGACGACTGTAGTTAACAATACGATATTGCACACTCGGAAGTTGCTAACAGAGTAGATTTTAAGTTCTTTTCACAAATTAAAAATTGTAACTACATGACGTGATGGATAGTAACTAACTTCATTTTGCAATATATGCATATGTCAAAAGCTTATGTTGTATACCTTACACTTCCATAATTTATATGTCAGTTATATCTCAATAAAGCTGGAAAAGATAAGTAAAATTATTTTTTAGTTTTAAAGAAAATAAGAATGGGGCAGTGGGAAATGTAGGTTTTCCCTATCTGATGCTTACAACCTAAGTATGGAATTTTTCATAAATGGCATGGGGTAGTGGGAGTGGAACAAGAAATCTGGAGATGGTCTAACGGATTATCAAAGGAGATACAGCCCCCCACAGGGAGAGTGTCTGACTCACCTCCTTGGCCCCATGAGGTGATACTCTGGAAACCCTTGGGACAAAAGGAAGAGGTCGAAGGCTAATTCTATTATTTCTCTCTTCAATTATTTCCTAAACTTCCCCTCTTGTTGCATGAGAATTTTTATGTTGTAAGGGATCGGGGACAGAATTGGTGTGAAGAAAACAGGGAAATTTGCCTTAGAGAGTGTTTAGGAGAAAACTCTGTATGAGCCCCAGACATTTTTATTTATTTATTTATTTTGTCTGACTTCCACGGTGGGTGATGAGGTCCTGAAACCAATGACATCCTGTAAAATTCTGGCTCCCAGAGAGCTTTGATCTTGTTTTATGGTTAATGGAACTGCGACAGAGCTGGGACTCCAGGAGCAGGTGTCCTGGCAGCCATCCTCTTCACTTAAAATAGGAATCACCTGAGCCACTTCTAAGCCATATATCTCCTCGCTTGCCACCCCAGTGTAGACCGACACGCTGTCCCTCCCAAGAAAGAACATGATGAGTCCCTTCTACTTGCAGAGGAAGCCCTGTAGAAGAAAGGCCTTCTGCGTGTACTGGAAAAGCTCGGGGGAACGTGGCCAGTGGTCCAGGGACGGCTGTTTCCTGATGCAAGTGAACGAAAGTCACACCATATGCAGCTCCACCCACCTGTCCAGTTTCGCTGTCCTCATGGCCTTTTCCCACCAGGTATAACGTATGCATTTAATTGCTCCAGCTAATCCCCTGTGAGCTCCTACTGGATAGGTACTCTTTTATAAAGGGGAGCGGGGACGCAAGGGACTAGAGTGAGTGATTGCAGAAAGCGTGCTGCTTTCCATAGAAAGGTCAGGGTGGCCTCTACAAGAGTTAAGCATTTGAGCTGCAATCTGAATATTGAGTCCGTAGTATTGCAACACGGGTGAGCCTCGAAAACACAGCACTGAATGAAAGAAGTCAGACACAGAGGGCCATCCGTTGTAGGAGTCCACTTACATGAAACGTCCAGAATAAGCAAATCCAGAGAGTCAGAAAGTAGATTACTGGTTGCCAGGGGCGGGGGCAGGGAGAAATGGGGGTAAGTGCTTCACGGACATGGGATTATATTTTGGGGTGATGAAGATGTTTTGGTATTAGACACAGGTGTGGTTGGACAGCATTGTGAATGGATCAAATGCCACTGAATTGTATACTTTAAATGGTTAATTTTATATTGTTTGGATTTTACCTCAATGAGGGGGGAAAAGCCAGTAGGAAAAGTCCTCAGAGAAAACCATCCCAAGAAGAGCAGTGTGTGCATACAAAGACCCTGCAGAGGCAACAAACTTAGTGTGTTCCAGAAAGAAGTGTGGCTGGAGCAAAGTGAACGATGGGCAAGTGGAAGGAGATGCAGTTGGAGAGACAGGAGCAGGGAGAATGTGTCAGACCTCCAACGCCAGGGTCAGGAATTTAGATTTCTTTTTTTTTTAATAATAATATTTTTTATTATGTTATGTTAGTCACCATACAGTACATCCCCAGTTTTTGAGTAAAGTTCCATGATTCATTACTTGCATATAACACCCACTGCACCATGCAATACGTGCCCTCCTTAATGGCCGGTGATGGGTATTAAAGAATTTAGATTTCATTCGAATTGCAGTGGGAAGACAATGGAGGGTCTGCATCAGAGATGCTGGGCATTTATGTCACTAGAACATTCCTCTGGCTCCCATCGTGACGCAGCAAGAGTGGACTTGCAGAGAGACGATGGTGGCCAGGATTTGGGTAGCAGACTAGACACATATGCTCGAGATGGGGTCAGAGGAGTCACTAATAACATAGGCTGAGTGACAGGACACAGGAAGTCCTGAATCCCACTCTCCTCACAGAGACAGAGGAGTACCCCCAGAACACCTGGTGGAAATCTCTGACCTCTCCTATTACAGAGGGCAATAGGCAAGCTAAAACGGGTTTGAAAACATAAAACACTTTTTTCATTCATCATTATATCTATGAGTTGGGTATGCCCTTGGTTCTTTTATTTTTGTTGCTATATGATATTCCCTTGCATGGCTGTGCTAAATTTACTTCTCCGTCCTACAGTTAATGTGCCTCTAGGTTGTTTCCTGTTGGGGGCTATTAAAAGCAATGCTACAGGTAGATGGGGATGGGCTAGATGGGTGATGGGGATTAAGGAGGGCATTTGCTATGATGAGCAGTGGGTGCTGTATGTAAGTGATGAATCACTGAATTCTACTCCCTAAAACCAATATTACACTGTATGTCAACTAACCAGAATTTAAATAAAAATTTGAAAAGAAAAGAAAAAAAAACCAATGTTACTATTCTGGGATGAGGCATAGAAAATCCCATGTGGGATCCCCCAGGGTGACAAGGAAGCAACATCCTCCAGAGGGTGGAGATACCAGACGGTGAAGTGTCTGTTATCATGGGTTTCTGAATGACTGTGTGGAGCAGACTCTATTTCCATCTGTACAAGGTTTAAACACAGACGCAACTAAGCCGTATTCTCAAGGGTTGCATACTTGAGTGGTAAAACTATAAAGTTAGGTAGGAACTGCTTATCATAAAAGGATCATGGTTACCTCTGGGGGAGAATGTGGTTTGCAATTGAAAAGAGCTTCTGGAATAGTGTCTACAGACCAATGATCTTATCAATCATTTAATAATTTTTAATCATGTGATACACTTATGTGTATGCTCTTTTCTGTATGTGTGTTCTATTTCGTAATTCTTAAGGTTAAAAAAGCAAAGGATGAAAAAGTTCTATAAAGTGACATTGAAACAAGTGAAAATCCCCATATCATTATAAGGGATGGCAACGGTCATTTCCTACTGGTGAGTCTTACTAAGTCTGTGTGGCTCACCAGATTCCTGGCTCCTGTCTTTAAGGCGATGAGTCGCCAAGAGCTGAATTATACAGATGTCTTAGTTTGGGATCTCCTAAAGGCAGATCCTGAGACAAAAATCTGAGGACAAGTAGTCTTTGGGAGGTGACCCCAAGACACATCAGTAGGACAATAGGGAAGTAAGACAGGGAAGCGAAGGCAGCCAGTAAAGGATGTGAAAGAGAAAGTTACCCCCATGGACAACTGGGACTCAATCCCATTGGGTACTTCTGGGAGATATCCCAGAACATGCATGTCAGAGCCTTCCTACATAAAGGTGAGGGAGCCGGGGTATCTATCCACCAATGCCATAACTTTTATCGCTTGAGGGCAGCTTTCAAGGGGCATTAACATCCTGGTACTTGACTCCTTCTGGCATGTCCAAGCATGTTCATGTGGCAGGAGAAATACTCCCAGACAGGGTCACTGGATTTCACAGAAAGCAGCCAAAGGGCAGGTACCAATGAGTGTGAAGAGGTTAATGGCCTCTGCTACACAGGGCTTCCTTCAACTCTTGGGTGCAAGACTCAGCCTAGCATATTCATTCATTTCAAGGTCAGTTCGCTGTACAACATAGAGCCTATAGTTAATACAGTACTGTGCGCTTAAAAACTCATTGAGAGAGTAGATCTCCTCTTGTTTCTTATCACAGAAAGAAAAGAGCAAAGCGACACAAGATCTTGGAGGTGATGGATACGTTTATTACCTTGATGGTGGTGATGGCATCGTAGATATGTGCCTATGTCCAAACTCATCAAAATGTGTGCACTCAATATTTGTAGTATCTTGTATGTTGGGTATCCCTAAATAAAGCTGGGGAAAAAGACTTAGTCTGACAGACACTTCTTACACTCTCTCTCCTCCGGAGCCATGCCTATGTTTGGGATGCCCCATTCCAAGGGGGAGGGGGATTAATCCTGGAGACTGACGGTGATGTCCTCTTTGCTGGGTCCCAGGAAGAGGATTATGCATTGGATGTGATCACCTATGTGGGGCTGGGCCTCTCTCTGCTGTGCCTCCTCCTGGCAGCCCTCACCTTCCTGCTGTGCAAAACCATCCAGAACACCAGCACCTCCATCCACCTGCAGCTCGCAATTTGCCTCTTCCTGGCCCACCTGCTCTTCCTCACGGCCATCGACCGGACCGAGATCAAGGTACTGACACTGTCACAGAGGAGCCCCTGCCCTGTCCCAGGGGTGCTCAGTTCATGGAGCCGTGCTGCACTGATACCTTAATAAAATGTCCTTGGTTCCCGGGGAGGTTAGAGGGGTAAGTAGCCTATTTCACATTGACCAATGAACTAGAAGACAAACCCTCTCCAGACAACTCGACCATATGCATGAGTGTTCTCTCCAATGGCAAAGTATGGGACAGGTCCTGGGGCCACCCTCCTCCCCGACATTCCCTCCTGGGGCACCTTTGTCCTCCCCCAGGTGCTGTGTGCCATCATCGCGGGTGCCTTACACTACCTCTACCTGGCCTCCTTCACCTGGATGCTGCTGGAGGGTCTGCACCTCTTCCTCACTGCACGGAACCTGACAGTGGTCAACTACTCCAGCGTGAGCAGGGTCATGAAGAAGCTCATGTTCCCCGTGGGCTATGGAGCCCCGGCTATAATTGTGGCCATTTCTGCGGCATCCAGGCCTCACCTTTATGGAACATGTAATCGGTGAGCTCCACTCTCACCCTATGTTGTGGACAATTTTAAGGGCAGTGTTAATGAGGATGATTGGGACATCCACATCAAACCCGCTCTCCTTTCCCGTTGGCTGTAACAGCTCTAACCTCTTTCCTGGTGAGGAAGAGAAAGATGACAGTAAGAGTGTGTAAGATTCTGGAAAGAGGGCATTTTGTGGTTAAGTCCCAGCTTCATCCTTCCCATAATTTGGAACCTCGAGTCCTCAAGTCTCGGTGACCCCATGAGCAAAATGGAGATAACAGTCATCCCCATGGTCCCACCCTCACAATGCTGGTCTAAAACCTTCGCAGGACAATGCTCGTAATATATTTAGTGTAGCATTAACACGTGGTAGTGAACAATCAAAGCCTTCATTGTCATCTGCTGACATTTTCAGATGTTGGAAAAGTGTTAGGGAAAGGTGTCATTTCATGTGCTTTCTCTGATCTCTCTTTGTGCCCCTTTTCCCGTTGTTCCCAGCTGCTGGCTCAACCTGGACCAGGGATTCATCTGGAGTTTCCTTGCCCCCGTCTGTGCCATTATCTGTGTGAGTGAGTATGTGGCTCCATTGTTCCCAACCACAGAAGAAGCACCAGGCATGCTGGGTCCAAGAGAGCATAAGGGGGGGCGCCTGGGTGGCACAGCGGTTAGGCGTCTGCCTTCGGCTCAGGGCATGATCCCAGAGTCCTGGGATCGAGCCCCACATCAGGCTCTTCCGCTGGGAGCCTGCTTCTTCCTCTCCCACTCCCCCTGCTTGTGTTCCCTCTCTCGCTGGCTGTCTCTCTCTCTGTCAAACAAATAAATAAATAAAATCTTTTAAAAAAGAGAGAGAGAGAGAGCATAAGGGGCATGCATTTTCTCAGTTCTATGAGTTGATTTTTCCACCTGCTACCAGTTCAGTCCCACACGCAAGGAGGTGGGAATTGTGTGCGGACACAGTGCATTATTTTAACTTGTGTTCTGCATGATCTGCATCATTCCTGCAGGTGAATTTAGTTATTTTTCTCCTGATCCTTTGGATTTTAAAAAGGAAACTTTCCTCTCTCAACAGTGAAGTGTCCACCATCCAGAATATTAGGTAAGGTGGGGTAAATGGTATTTTCTGACCCTCTCTTTTCTCTACTTATGTCCCACTGGTCCCTCCTACATATCCACACACACCCCACAACCAAGTTCCAGGAACTAGCAAAGCCACTACCATCTCCCAGTGTCCCAGTTAATGAGAAGCTGTATTAGCTTTAGTACAGGCTAAGCTTTGGTAACAAAAAGACCCAAAGAAAGGAGGGAAATAGCAGTTTATTTCGCTTGCATGTCACAGTTCAGAGGTGAGCAGTCCAGGGCTAGTGGGGAAGCTCGGCTCCACAAAGGAATCCAGAGACCTGACTCCTTTCTATGTTGTTGCTGCACGTTCCCCGGGATGTGTCTTTGCCGGTATCCCATCCATGGAAAGAAGCTGCATGTCCCACATTTGCCTGTATCTCAAGGGCTAGACCTGGATCACACAGTGACACCTACCTTCAAGGCAGGCCGGGAAATGTAGTCTCTAACTGGGTGCCATGTGTCCTCGATAAAACTCAAAAAAGGGAGGACCCAGCACTAAAATGAAGAGGAGAATGGGGGGAAAAAACAGGAATTTCTGCCGCATAACACAGATGCAATAGGTTTGGGTGGGATTTTGATTAAAATATATTTTGTATGCTATTATTTCACAACATTTTGGACGATGAGGACTTTCCCATTTTGCAGCATCCATTTTATGTGAACACGTAATTTGTTGTTGATTTCATCGTAATCACAAAAGTAGTGCATTTGTTAAAAAAATTTTTTCAGAAGTTTTTAAAATATATAAAGTAAAATCTGAAAGTGTCTAACTCCCCCCTTTCTTCGCTACTTCCACTTGTCAGGGAAGCCAGAGGTAACAAACTGTATGATATGTATGCTATTTTCCCCAGACCTTTCTCTGGGCTGTGCCTTTTCTGTAGAAGAGACAGGCATGCACATAACAGCTTCACACTATGCAAATCGTTCCTCAACTAGCTTTTCTCACTTATGTATTACTATATTTTCTAATTAGGGAGATATAGATACATAAGTAAGGTGACCTTACATCCTAGTTTGCCTGGGACAGCCCCAGTTTATGCCCATTGACCCATTGTAATTATTAGCACCACGTCTGCCTCAAAAGTCTCCTTGTCCGAAAAATGAATTCTATAAATAAGATAATGAGAGAGATAAAGAGCACCCAGTTCTAGAATGCTTTATAGATGTACTAATTTTGTTCTACATACTTTCCTAAATACTTTACATATGTTAAATTCTCTTTTAATCTTGGCAGCAACCCTGTGAAATCGGGTTATTATAAAGATGAGGGAACTGAGTTACAGTAAAGTAACTTGCCCAAGGGCACAAGCCAGTTAGTTCTGCCTTGGGTTTAAACCCAACCAGTCTAGCTCCAGAGCCCTCACCATTAACAACTACACAACAGGTGTCCAGGTCCATTATCAGCTTTTTCACATCATTGTGTATGACTCCTCTCAGGATGCTGACACTGAAAGCCACAGCTCAGCTCTTCATCCTGGGCTGCACGTGGTGCCTGGGCGTCCTCCAGGTGGGTCCAGCTGCCGTCGTCATGGCTTACCTCTTCACCATCATCAACAGCCTGCAGGGCGTCTTCATCTTCCTGGTGTACTGCCTCCTCAGCCAGCAGGTACACAACGACCCCTTTTGTTATTGTCATAAGGGTTAGAAATATTTAGAGGTGCGTACTTTAATGAACCTTTAAATCTGTGTTCTCTAAATTTTCATATGCGCTCTGAGCTATGTGTAAACACTATCCGTATCTTCGCTACTTTAAGATGTTATTGATTGTAAACTACATCGATTTATTAACAGCTTTCAGAAAGTAAATAATTGCTACATCAAGGAAATATGTTTTTCTTCAGCTTTCCCATTTGTAATAGTCAGCGATTGCTGGGTAACAAACAACCTCAAAAATCTCAGTAGCCTAAACACAAATATTTACTTTTCTCATTCTCAAGTCTGAAAGTTGATTGAGGTTCAGCTGATCTTGTCTGGGTTCAGCTCGCCTTGGTTCCAGGATGCTGACCGTGGGCAGGTCTGCTCCTTGTGACTCATCCTGAGGCGTGGCAGAAAGGCAGCAAGGATATGTCCTTCTCATGGCAATGGCAAAATCACAAGAAAACAAGCCCTACTGGGCAAGGCCATGTCCAGCCTTGTGGGCCAGCTTGCATCACTTCCACTGATATTCCATTGGCCAAGGAAAGTCAAATGTCCAAGCCCAAAGTCAAGGGAAAAGAACCCTCCACCCACCATGAGGCTAAGTATTACACCATGAGGGTGTAACACTATGACAGGAGTGAATAATTGAAATCCATAATGCAATCTGCCACACCATGTAAACACATGAATTCTTAAACACATTTCCATGTGTCGGTGTAGTCTCCATACTAATATGTTTTAATAGCTATATGATGACATTACATAATAAGTTAATTTTTCCAACATGTTATTATGAACATTTTCAAGCACACAAAAAAGTTAAAAGAATTGTGCAATGAACACATATATGGCAATCACTTCGATTACCTTTGTGCTATATTGGTGTTATCACATTGTCTGTCCACATATTCATTCTTCTCTCCATTCTCCGCTGCTAAGTCCCTGGTAACCACTATCCTACTTTCGGGCTCAACTAATTTAACTATTATAGGGATCTCTTATATGTGGAATCAGACAGGATTTGTCTTTTAGTGCCTGGCTTCTTTCAGTCAGCATGATGTCTTCAAGGTTCATGCATGTTGTAGTCTGTGTCAGAATTTCCTTCCTTTCTAAGGCTCCATAAATAATATTCTGTTATACATATATACTACATGTTGTAGGGAAAGTTTTTTAAATAATGTCTTTATTCTTTTCCTGACTCACTGGTTTTTCTCTTCACCAGTGTTAAAAAGAACATTCCAGTATTTTCTTTGATGTTCCAGGTCCGAAAGTGGTTTGGAGAGATCATGAAATCTAAATCTGAGTCTGAGACTTATACACTTTCCACCAAGTTTGGCGCTGACTCAAAACCCAGTGAAGTAAGAGGGCTTGTGACTTACTCTAATGCTTCCCCCCCTTCCCACCCCAAATCCCCTCTCCCTGTCTTAGTATGAGCTCTCTTGCCCAGAGGTAATGGCCAAGAGTGCCACCTGATGACCTGGCTTGCATTTCCTGTTCTCACTATATTGTTTCTGTGTGACTCTTCCCTGACCACTCATAGTGCTTAAGCTAGTTTGTGTATATATTCTTGTCATACAAAAGAATAGGGGTAAGACATATCACCAGCACCATTACCATCTAAAGTAGAATCTTTTTGGGGACAGACTTCCAATCACAGACATAGCACAGTGGTCATCATTCTCTGAAATCCCGCTGTCCCATAGAGAGGTGAACGTAAGCCCAGTGGGGTTGGTAGATACCATGGAAAAGAGAGGAACCCCACCCCAGCTGTTCTACATAACTATAAGGGAGGGGTGCATGGAATAATGGGACGTTCCAGGGAAAGGAAATGGTCCTGTTAGAAAGAAGACCTCTGTGGAACTCAGTGGTTTGTATCCATCTGTTCGCCCATGGATTTAACTCAAGCTCAAAGCACTACCTTGTATCTCTCTATAGTTGTCCCTTATTTGTCTTTTTGGAGAAATGAGAGAATATACTTCTTTAAGAAGGCATACCCCTAGATGAGCTAGATGGGCTCCAAAACTCATAATCCATAAAAATTTTCCCAGTTTCATTTTATACTCCCATGTGTATTCCCACCGCATCTGCTAGCCAAGGAGCTTTAGAATGTGTTGTTTTTTAAATGAACAAAATTGAGAAATTTCTGACACCTTGTCTTCTATTTTCTTGAGCTAATATGTGATAATCTCAGCATTGGAAATATTGAGTCACTAAAAAAAATCTATCCTTATTTGGTGGGCAGAAAGGAAAATTCATTCCAAATCTTTGTAAAAAGGACCAAAAGGAAAACAGGACCAGGAAAAAAGGGTTAGGGCATGTCAAGGGATCAGAAAAAAAATTTATGAATGTTAGGTTTAATCATTCCCAATAAGAGTAAAATTGTAAAAGATGCTGGCTGCTGACTGTGACCTTTGAAAGACTTCCCAGATAACCCAAAATAATTCCCCAAGTTTTCGGCACTCCAATAACTGGAAATTTTTATTATCATTACTTAACATTGTGGAAGTTGAATAAGATGATTGTATCTTTGAAAGGGGAATATATATATTAGTTCCCTGTAAGAAATACATTCACTTTAATTAAAATAATTTCTTAAGCTTTTATTTTTCTAGGCACAGGATATGATTAAAAAGCTAAAAAAAAAATAAAAGTCCTTTCACTCTCCATGGACAAATTTGCCCTGAGTTAAACTTTTAGTTCTGTTCCCTAGAAATTTGCTAACATTGAAAGGCCACTTGTGTAACCAGGCAATACTCTTTGTGGAAAAAGTCATGCTTGACTGGGCAGGGAGTTCTGTGAATGAACCATAAATAGTAAGAGGGAATGATAGCTTTGGACGTCCTGCATACAATGACTCATTCCTCAACCAGGCCAGGAACCGCCATCCTCACGGGCTGCTGTAGGAGGTATTGGTTTTCTTGTGGGACTTGGGGCTTGTAAACCAAGCTGCAACTTGTGGGTGGTAAAAACTATATTTGTTGAGTTCTGCAATGTGTCAAGATGCCGTAGTAGACAGTGGACCTACAAAAGGAACAAGACCAACACAGTCTCTGCCTTCACGGGCTTAGAGTCTAGCCTTTCTTCATAGACACAAACCAACTTAAATTCTGGAGCAGGATACTATGTCTGAATTTTTTTCAAAAAAAAAAAAGAATTCTTCATCTGGGATTTTTTGAGAAGTCCTCCCACATAAGCCGCAGAAGGCCACTCTGACCTCAGATTCCAAAATGCTAGATCGCGTCATCCTTGCACGCTGGAGGGAGCTCTTGTCACTAGGGGCTTACTAACAAGCTCTGAAGAAGCCCCAATAACCCAGTTTTTGACTGACTTGATCCAGTTCAGACGCCATGTTAACCCTCCAGATGACCTCAAGAACATTGTCATCTAACTGTAATAACAAAAAATACACCTACCAGCGAAATGGCAGATCCCACTGTGCCACTTTAAGGAAGAACAGAGTTGGCACTCTGACTCCTAGAAGCCTCTTCCCCCTGCCTCGAAACCCCCCCCACCCCAGGTCAGCTTGCTTACCAGTCCCTTAATTACCCTAACCCCATAAAACCCTAACAATGACCTAATCGGGGAGAAGGTACCTTTAGAACATGAGCTCCCCTTCTCTGTTCTCTGGCCATTAAATAAATCACCTGCTTGCTGTCCCATACTGTCTTGTTACTTGGCTATTCAGCAAATGGTATTGAGTAGGCAAAGAACCTACCGCTTTGGTAACACACTCTGCCTTTAATCCACTTCTCTCTGTTTTGTTGTTATTGGTGGTTTGTTTTGCTTCATCCTTACATCTACCTTTAATCTAAACATCTTTTGTGGGGGGATGTTTTTCCAGAGTTAGTGAAGAGAAAATATTCAGACTAGAACATTCAACTCCACGTGGAAAGTCACACCCATGGATCTGGTTCGCGTGGTGAAGAACAAAGCTGAGGACAAGGGAAATCATTACAGAAGTCATCCTTGGAGAGGAAAGGTTTAGCCTTTACTTCCTGAAATGTTTGCTCTGCATACTGGGCTCTCAATAAATGTGTGTTTCATTGGATTTCTCTTCACTCTCATGTGTTTAGCCAATGCTTGTCCCCGGACACCTGAATAATGGCCTTTGCAAGTACTCCCTTGATGTTTTGGAAACAAGGAAGCCCCCTTCCAAGGTCTTTCCTCACGTTCTTACACTCACTCATCCTGACCCCGCTCTTTAATCTCATCCAGTCCTTCAGACCATCAGCTTCTCCCAAACCATCAGCTTTACCTCCTTTCTTATCCAGGCTAAATCTCATGACCAACCATGTCAAATGATTTTCTTCCTTACTTTCAACACCTTGCTCCCTCGTTCTGGTTCCATAACTACCTGAGAAACCCTCAACCCAGGACCAACCCAACAATGGTAATACTGCAGATTGCTCAACAGTCTTTACCAGGTCATATACTCCTTATTAGCAGAACCTTCATTGTTTGCAGACTTGGGACAGCAATACGCTTGGACATGGGATGTCCAGTTGAGATTGGATTAAGCCCAGTTATTCTCAACTAGAAGTGATCCCCCAACTAGAGACATTTGACAATGTCTGGAGACATTTTTTGTTGTCATGACTGGAGAAAGGTGGGGAATGCTACTGGCATCTATATGGTAAAGGCTAGAAATGCTGCTAAACATCTTACAAGGCACGAGACAGCTCCCACATACACACGACAAAGGGTTGTCAACCCCCAAATGTCAGTAGTGCTGAGATCGAGAAACCCAAGTCTAAACTAACCATAGTGACCCTGTTCCTATTTGCTAGAGATTGTTTTAGGATGGGTGCATTGGGACCGATTCTAGACAATGAGATATAAGAAACACCTACTGGAGGGGCACCTGGGTGGCACAGCGGTTAAGCGTCTGCCTTCGGCTCAGGGCGTGATCCCGGCGTTGTGGGATCGAGCCCCACATCAGGCTCCTCTGCTGGGAGCCTGCTTCTTCCTCTCCCACTCCCCGTGCTTGTGTTCCCTCTCTCGCTGGCTGTCTCTATCTCTGTCAAATAAATAAATAAATAAAATCTTAAAAAAAAAAAAAAGAAACACCTACTGGAAAATACTTTTTCTCCTTGATAAAAACAACGACAAATTCAAGAAGAGCCTGCCCATGACTTCTTATTTTTGGCTGTTAGACAGTAATATGATGCTTGGAGGGAAGGTACCACCACGTAAATACTGAGGATGGAAGCGCACAAAGAAGAAAATAATCTGGGCTCTTATGACATTGTTGAGCTACTGAACCAAACCTTGGACTTCCTCCTATATGACACAAATAAGCACCTATTGTTAAGCCACTTTGGGTCAGGTAATGTTACTTGCAGTCCAAAGCATCTGTCCTTATGAACAAACCACATCTCTTAACCACTTCTCCATCAGGGCAGTGAGATCCCAGACACTCATCTCGGAGTCATTACAAATGTATGTTTTCTGATCTAAACAAGACTCTCCATGCTACTTGGAACTTGCTCTTCTTACCCTAGTCAACTTCCCCTCATGCAAGGTTACAGTTTTTCACTTCCTTCCTCAATCCTCATCACCTTTCCCTTTACATGAGGCAGAAGACCTTGTCTCCTACTCCACATTGATAGTAAACACCAGCTGATGGAAACTACCTCAACTTCGTGGTATCCCTTACAGTACATCCACATCCATACCCACCCTTGCTTCCTTCCCTCATCGATCCCCGTGGTCCCTTCCTCCATTCTTCCACAACAGCAAGGGGGTCCCTCCTCTTGTTTAAGGCTAATCCTTCCCTCTATGCTTTGCTCATCCCCTCCTCCCTGTTTGGGGACCTTTCTCCACTGATATCTCCTCTCTCTGTCTTGAGTCTTCCAACTCTCTGACATGCTCTTTCCTGGTTCTTCCCCAGTGGTATTTAAATACGCTAAAAAGAGGTCAAGAAACTTTTTCTGCAAAAGGCCAAATAACAAATAGTTGAGACTTTTCAGGGTATGTGTGTGTGTGTGAGTGCCCCTTAGAAATCTAACAACCATTTCTAGCTCACTGGCCATAGTAAAACAGGCTGCACTCAGGATTTGACCCCCTCCCCCAAGCTATAGTTTGCTGGCCCCTGTGCTAAAGAAAGAGAAATGGCAGATGCAAGGAAAATGGCCACTTGTACATTTCTCAATTCCTCTCTACCCCCTACACGAATATACCTACTTCTTTGAACCAAAAGTCTGCTGGGACCAATGGCAGCTGTGTAAAGATGAGGTATCTCTGGGGGAAACCCCAAAGGAAAACCTGGGGTTGAAATTTCTCCCCCACGCACCAGGTGGAGAGTCCCAAGATAAGCTGAAGAGCCAAAGATCAGACACCATCCATTCCAGGAAGCGTCTGGCCCACAGGGGTCCATGGACCTCCTGGGACAGGCCAGCAGCACTCTCGTGTGTGTGTGTGTGTGTGTGTGTGTGTGTGTGTGTGTGTTTCTGTGTGTGTGAGAGAGATTCCTCTGGCCCCAAGATTAACCCTGTTACTAAATCTAGAAGGGAACAAGGAGACTGGGGAACAAGGTGCCTCTGGTGTGCAGAGGCACCTCTTGGGGTGGAGAATCCATCACCTTCTGTCACTTGGGAAACTGCCCCTGCTTAGAGTTCTCAACCCCAGGTCTGGGCCCCAGGACAAAATAACAACACTGAGAGGTCCCAGCAGCTGGAAAGAGGGTGGTCTGATGTAACTGACACCCATCAAATTGAGCTGCTGGAGTAGACAGACAACTTAAAACAAGAATAATTCCAGGGGCGCCTGGGTGGCGCAGTCGTTAAGCGTCTGCCTTAAGGCTCAGGGCGTGATCCCGGCATTTTGGGATCGAGTCCCACATCAGGCTCCTCCGCTAGGAGCCTGCTTCTTCCTCTCCCAGTCCCCCTGCTTGTGTTCTCTCTCTCACTGGCTGTCTCTCTCTGCCAAACAAATAAATAAAATCTTTAAAATAAATAAATAAAATAAAATAAAACAAGAATAATTCCAATAAGAATTGAACACAATAAAATAAGAATGTAGGGGCGCCTGGGTGGTTCAGTCGTTAAGCGTCTGCCTCCGGCTCAGGGCGTGACCCAGGGTCCTGGGATCTAGCCCCACATTGGGCTCCCTGCTCCGGTGGGAGCCTGCTTCTTCTTCTCCCACGCCCCCTGCTGGTGTTTCCTCTCTCGCTGGCTGTCTCTCTCTCTGTCAAATAAATAAATAATCTTTAAAAAATAAATAAGTAAATAAAGAAATAAAAATAAAATAAGAATGTAAGGAGATTCGAGGACAGTGCCAAAATGCTCTATGGAACTAAATAAAAATGGAATAATTAAAAAGAGAAATTTTTCTGGATTAATTAAAGAAGAGTGTGGTCACTGTCAAGAACCTAATTAGTGGCTTGGAAGACCACGTGGAAGAAACCTCTCAAAGCCCAGAGCAAAATGCCAAAAGATAAAAATTATGTAGGAAAAAAAAATTAGTCTGGGAGTCCCAAGAGATCTGACATGAGAATAATAAGAGGTTTGGGAAGAGTAGCTGGGAGGCATTCAGGTCCCTTCTACCCAACAAAATCCTCCCTGCTGCAATTAACTCTCTCTTTCTTCCTCTCTCTCTCCCTCTCTCTTCACAGCCAAAATTCTAGAAAAGTTGTTTACGCTCTGCTGTCCCCACTTCCTCCCACCCCCTCACTGCTCAGCCATTACGTCTCATTTCTGCCTCCAACACACCCAGGGATGGCTCAATGTCCCAAGTGCTTCCTCAGTGCTAAGGATGGAGGCTTCTCAATCTATTTTAACTTGACATTTGGGTCACAGTGGACTCCACTGGTCCTCTTCTTTTTTTTTATAATCAAGTATTTTTTCCAGGTTTATTGAGGTATAATTAACAGATAAAAGTTGTACACACGATGGTTTGATCTGCATACGCATTATCCCCTCTTCTTCTGGAAGCTTTCTCTTCTCTTGGTTTTCCTACTGCACTATCCTATAAGGTCAGTCAGCTCATCCCATTTGCCCAGCATTTTTCATCTTTTTTTTTAAATAATAATTTTTTATTATATTATGTTAGTCACCATACAGCACATCCTTAGTTTTTGATGCAATGTTCCATGATTCGTTACTTGTGTGTAACACCCAGTGCTCCATGCAATACGTGCCCTCCTTACTACCCATCACCAGCCTATCCCGTTCCCCCACCCCCCTCCCCTCTGAAGCCCTCAGTTTGTTTCCCAGAGTCCATAGTCTCTCGTGGTTCATTCCCCCTTCTGTTTACCCCCCCCCTTTCTTCTTCCCTTTCTTCTCCTACCAATCTCCCTGCTATTTCTTATGTTCCCTAAATGAGTGAAACCATATGATAATTGTCTTTCTCTGCTTGACTTATTTCACTTAGCATTATCTCCTCCAGTGCCGTCCATGTTGCTGCAAATGTTGGGTAATCGTTCCTTCTGATAGCTGAGTAATATTCCATTGTATATATGGACCACATCTTCTTAATCCAGTCATCTGTTGAAGGGCATCTCAGCTCCCTCCACGATTTAGCTATTGTGGACAATGCTGCTATGAACATTGGGAGCACTTTTCATCTTTAGCACGGGGAGTCCCACATCCCAGGAACCCCTCCATCCCAGGCAAACCAGAACCACATCATAAGCCCATCTTCTCCTATCCCAGAGTGTCTCGATTTGGGTTCCCCCAAGAGCAAACACTGAGACAAGGATTCAAGTGTAAGTAGTTTATTTTGGAGGTGATCCCAAGAAACATCAGCAGGAGGGTGAAGAAGTGAGCCAGGGAAAGAAAGGCAGCCAGTACAAGATGTATTCAAAGATGTGTTATCAAGGAGGCTACCACTGAAGACAATGGAAGCTTAATCCTAGCGGGGTCTCCTGGATGAGCACAAGGCACACACCTCAAACTCATCTCATCTGAGGGGTGAGGGAGCTGAGGTATGTGTACACCAAGTCCAGGCTTTGGTTGAGAGCTCTTCCAGAAACCATTTCCCTGATGGCACGTCTCACCTGCCATGTGCCAGACCAGGAGGACTCTGGTGGCAGTTGCTGGCCATTAGAAGTCGCTGAAAATGGAGTTGCTCAAGGATCTAAGTAAGTCATGGCCACATCCGCTGCACACAAGATTCTCCATTCTTGAACTTCAGCAAGAGTTCATGAACCACCTAATCCAGATGTGTTCAGGGGCACCTGGCCGGCTCAGTCGGCAGAGCACGTGACTCTTAATTCCGGGGTTGTGGGTTCAAGCCCCACACTGGGTGTAGAGATTACTTAAAAATAAAATATCTTAATAAATAAATAAATGTATGGGGGTGCCTGGGTGGCTTAGTTGGTTAAGCATCTGCCCCTTAATTTCGGCTCAGTTCCTGGGATCAAGCCCCGTGTCAGGCTCCGAGCTCAAAGGGGAGTCAGCTTGAGGATTCTCTCTCTCCTTCTGCCCCGCCCCTGCTTGAGTGCTTTCTCTCTCTAAAATAAATAAATCTTGTTTTTTAATTTAAATAAATAAATGTGTTCATAGCATTTTTTTCTTCCTCAGCTCTAGGTAATAATAACTCCATCTTTTCTGTTGACTAAGTTGAAAACTTTGGGGTGACTCTTTACTCCTGTCTTTCTCTCATACTCCATATCCAATCCATCAGCAAATCCCATTAGTTTTATCTTCAAAATAGATTAATTTTTGTCCTAACTGGTCCCTTTCCCCTCTCACCTGCATTATTGTAATAGCCCCAGGAGAGCCACACAGATTATCATCAGTAGACCCAGAACTCCATTCCTAGGCTCCTACCTCAGCCCACGATGTCTGTTCCACCACACCATACTGGTCTCTTTCCATAATTGCCAGCCAAGATAAGAGCTACAAGGTTGGGGCCCACAGGAATAATTCAGGTTTACAGACAGTCCCTTGAAAGGTGGCAGATGCTGTAGAAAGAGATCAACCATTGGAGACACAGACTGAGTCCAAAAATCAGCTCTGCAACTTATCCACTCAATGACAATGGGCAAGCCTCCGTTTCCCCAGCTATAAAATGGGGTCAGTAATTGTTCCAGCCGTACAGAGTCATTGTGAAGATTCAGTGGGAGTTACTGTGTCTATCTAGCCCATAAAACGTGCTGATAAACCGTGGTTTTTGTTATTTTTATCCACCAAGAATGTCCAACCTTTGCTCCCCTGGACCCAAAGTGGTAAAGGGGACCTCCGTCACACTTACCTCTCTACCTAAAATTAGACAATCATGAGAGATGTGGAAGGGAGATAGGTTTGAACCAGCTCCACTGTGGAACGCCCCCAGCATGACTCAAAGATGTGACCACAGCCCCATTTCCCCATTTTTCAACACACTGGGGGAAGCTGAAGTTTCCTCTTCTGAGATGCAGAAACTTCCCCTGACCCAGAAAAACAGTCACTTGGACCAGCGGCCCCCTGGGTAGAGGGCTTAGAATGGGGTGCCCACCCACTCTGCAGTCTGTAGTCTACATGGGGGGCTGGTTTCAGTACTGGCGAGTCGGGGCAGGTGTAGAGGTGGGAGGAGACAAGTAGAGATGGGAACAGGAAATGAGGTGAATGCTACCCTCCCCCACTGCCCCTCTGCTCAGAGCCTCTTTGCCATAATCACCTGCTCTCAGTCAATGCAAGGATTCTGCTACTCATCATGGGTAGTTGTTGATCAGTAAATTGATCAGTTTGGAGAATATCTACCTACTTTTGGATATGATTCAGGGATGGTCCAAAGGGATTGCCGTGTTGTGTTGTGTTCAGCTGCAGGGTAGTACCAGCCCCCTAGGGGGTGCTTTTCATTGTCATAATCACTGGAGGAGCACCAGTCAATCAGTGGGTATTAGAGGCTGAATTGCATCTCCCCCAAAATTCATGTGTTCAAGTCTTAACCCCCAGTATGTCAGAATGTGACTGTACCTTGAGGTAGGGTCTTTGAAGAGGTAATTAACGAAAATGAAGTCATTACAATCAGCCCTAATCCAATATGACCTGTGTCTTCATAAACAGAAGAGATTAGGACACAGATACACACACAAGGGGAAGTCCTTGTGAAGACACAGGGAGAAGAGGGCCATCTAGAAGTCAGGGAGAGACGTCTCACCAGAAACCAACCACTTTGACAACACTTGATCGCAGACATCAGCCTCCAGAACAGTGAGACAATGCATTTCTCTCATTTCAGCCAGTCTACGGTGCTTTATTATGACAGCGAACCAACAGCGGGCAAGGACCACGCCGTGAACTGACATTTTGAGTTCTAACGTGGCAAGAGCTAATAGCCCAAGAAGGTCCCGTCAGAAGTAAAGTGAGTTACTTCCTCAAAGATCTTTACAAACCACACACAGCCTCAAGTCACCAGCAGGTGGAGAGCTCCACTGGGGTCCTGGGAATCTGAGTACACATTGGGTGAGCAGTCTTGCCTTTCAGCTGGTCTGCCTTTCTAGAAGTTTCACAGGACACGTCTTGGCAAAGGCCTGATTCTGCCACCTGGCTGGGCAAACCTCACCTGAGGTACGGAGAAAGTCGCCTGTCAAGAATAATGCTGCCCCCCTGCTTCCCGGAAGCTGTTCTGCATCAGGTGGGCTCCCTAAGTGGGAGCCCCGTCCCAGCACACCACGGTCCAGAGGAGCCGGAGTGTTTTCAGCTCCAACTCAGTCATGGTCAGACCCGGAGCCCCCAGGCCAGCACTGCTGCCTAAGAGCCATGATCGGGGACTTGGTGAGTGTCCTCAGACCCCAGAACTGGCAGACAATCCCTAAGACCTGGTCCCCCTCCAGTGAAGCACTTTCTACAGACTGAATCGCGGGCTCTCACCCAATTCATTTGTTAAATCCAACCCAATGTGATGCGCCTTTGGGAGCTGATTAGGTCATGAGGGTAGAACTCTTGTGTCCTTATAACGGGGACCTAGAGAGCTCTCACCCTTTCCCGCGTGGGAGAACACAGCACGAAGATGGCCATCTATGAATCAGAAAGTGGGCCCTCGTTACATCCTATGCCTTGATCTTGGACTTCCCAGCTTCCAGAATTTCAATAAATAAATCTCTGTTGTTCATAAGCCACCCAGTTTACAGCTTTCTGATAGAGCAGCCTGAACAGACTAAGACACCATCTGATTGAACAAGCCCACGGGGTACCTGGGGGGCTCAGTCGTTAAGCGTCTGCCTTCAGTTCAGGTCATGATCCCCGGGGTCCCGGGATCGAGCCCCTCATCGGGCTCCCTGCTTAGCGGGGGAGTCTGCTTCTGCCTCTGCCCCTGCTTGTCTGCACTCTCTCTCGTTCACTCTCCCTCTCAAATAAATAAATAAAATCTTTAAAAAAAAAAAAAAAAGAACAAGCCCTCAAGTCCTCGCCCTAGAAATGCTCTCACTTGCACCCACGGCACTTGCAACACCCAAGCTCCTCGTTCCATCTTAGGTATATCCGTGTCGGCTCATGGAGAGGCGGAGTCTTCCGTGGAAGGGCAGGAGGCTCTCATCCCAAGAGCCGAGGGGCACTGGGTATGGACCCACACCCACCCTCAGCCGTGGGGTTCAGCAGGAACATTTCCGCTCACAGATCCAATATGTACTCTTGTCACAAGAGAGGTCATTCCAGGTGCCACCTCTGTTCATGCTGGCACAGTCCTCATCAAAGATGTTGTTGGGTTCCTCTGGGTCCCAAAAGCTGGACAGAGGAAAAGCGGGCATGAGGAGGGATGAGTAGATGGAGCTCAGAGGGGGGTTTCAGAGCATTATATGTGATACCGTGACAGTGGATACATGACATCATACATTTGTCAAAACCCGTAGAATGCACAGCATTTAGAATGAGCCCTAATGTAAACCACAGACTTTAGTTCATAATAATGTCTCCATATTGGTTCATCACTTGTAACATGCGCCACACAGAATGCGAGAGGTTAATAATAGAGGAAAATGTGTGCGGGAAAGAAGGAATATGGGATACATTTCTCTGTACCTTCTGCTCAAATTTTCTGTAAAAAATAAAATCTATTAATTAAAGAAAGAATATGGGGGGAGAGAAGGAAAGGCCTTCGTGGTTCAAGTCTCTTCCATCCTAATCTTGTCTTCAGCTTTTCAGAATTACGTGAAGCCGCCAAGTTATTCCCTTCACCGCAGCTTGTCTGCTTTAACTCAGCCGCACCTCCCCGTTCGCCAGGACAGTCTCGGGCTCCTGAATCCGTTTCCTGCATCTACTCAGTTTCTGCCTCTTCTTACAAAGAACTCTTCCTTCGCCCCCACAGTCCTCCCAACCTTCCAGGTACTGTAGTGTCTTAGATCACATTCCCTTAAAGCAGAGCCTGATTTGGCGATTCAGGTGCGTGGGATTTACTAAGGGTGCTCTCGGGAGAGGAGTGGGAGAAGCAGGATGGGGCGGGGGAGGAGTTGAGCAGGGATGTGGCTTCAGCCTGGTCTAGCCTCAGCCTGACCCGACGGGGAAATTCTAGGGTACGAATAGCACCCCAGAGTTATCTCGACTTGTGACAAGGGATCCAGCTTCTCTCAGCCACTACCGGGAGACCCCACTGGGAGTGGAGTGACCTTCTAGCTGAGCGGGGCTGAGGACAACTCCCCAGAGAAACCATAATCGTGAGCCTTTAGCAGTCAGCGCCCCCTGCTGGGGGAGGGCTGCACCAGCCCCACGACGGGGTCTGAGTGGGACACCCACAGCGCCGCACTATGCCACGCCCTCCTGTTCACAGAGTTGTACCGTCCTCTAGGAATCTTTGCTTTTTTTTTTTTTTATGTTTTTTTATTATATTATGTTAGTCACCATACAGTACACCCCTGGTTTTTGATGTAAAGTTCCATGATTCATTTGTTGCGTATAACACCCAGTGCACCATGTAATACGTGCCCTCCTTACTACCCATCACCAGTCTATCCCATTCCCCCACCCTCCTCACCTCTGAAGGCCTCAGTTTGTTTCTCAGAGTCCATAGTCTCTCATGCTTCATTTCCCCTTCTGATTACCGCCCTTTCTTTATCCCTTTCTTCCCCTAACGATCGATCTTCCTAGTTCTTATGTTCCATAGATGAGAGAAACCATATGATAATTGTCTTTCTCTGCTTGACTTAGTTCACTTAGCATTATCTCCTCCAGTGCCATCCACGTTGCAGCAAATGTTGAGAAATCTTTGCTTTTTTTTTTTTTTAGATTTATTTACTTATTTCAGAGGGAGAGAGAGAGAGAGCATGAGCAGAAGGGGCAGAGAGGGAGAGATAATCTCAAGCCGACTTCATGTTGAGCATGGAACCCAACAGGGGGCTCAGTCTCACCACCCTGAGATCATGACCTGAGCTGAAACCAAGAGTCAGACGTTTAACCAACTGCACTGCCCAGGAGCCCCATTCTTCCAGGAATCTTTAATAAAAAATGAGATCCCCTGTCAGGACACTAATATCTCTAATATATAAAGAGCTCTTAGAAATCAATAAGAAAAAAAATCCTGGGGCGCCTGGGTGGCACAGCGGTTAAGCGCCTGCCTTCGGCTCAGGGCGTGATCCCGGCGTTACGGGATCGAGCCCCACATCAGGCTCTTCAGCTATGAGCCTGCTTCTTCCTCTCCCGCTCCCCCTGCTTGTGTTCCCTCTCTCGCTGGCTGTCTCTATCTCTGTCAAATAAATAAATAAAATCTTTAAAAAAAAAAAATCCTGATAAAGGGAACCCTGGGTGGCTCAGTCGGTTAAGCATCTGCCTTCAGCTTAGGTCATGATCTCAGGGTCCTGGGATTGAGCCCCATGTCAGGCTCCTGGCTCAGTAGGGAGCCTGCCACTCCCCCTGCTTGTGCTCTCTCGCTCTCTCTTTCTGGCAAATAAATAAATAAAATCTTTTTTTAAATCCCAATATAAAAATATACCAACGATACGAATAAACAGTTCACAGAAAAATTAATACCTGTGGCTATTAAACATATGAGAAGATACCCAATCTCAGTCATTATAAGAGAAATGCAAATTAATACTATATTGTGATTCCATTCAAATTATACAAAAGTTTGATAAACTCTTGAAGAAGAAAAACATAGTCAAGCCAGTGAAAGAATAAATTGGTATAACCACTATGGGGGACAATTTGTTAACATTTACTTAAAATACAAATACATACACTCCTTGAGAAAGTAAAGTGTAATGGCCAAGAGTATAGACTTTAAAGCTAGGGTGGCTGGCACTGCCACCTGCTAGCACTCTGACCCGAGGCAGGTTGGTTAACCTCTCCATGATCAGTCTCATCTTTAAATTGGAGATGATAAGAAATAAGATAAAATAAGATGGCGATGATAACAGTACTTTCCTTACAGGATTACTAAAAAGATTAAATAAGTGGGTTAATATATGTAAAGTGCAGAGAGTTAGAGACAGAGACACAGAGACACAGAGACCCCACTCAGCCTCTTGGCAAATCAAAAGCTTCCTCTCCCTCCCGCCATGTAGCCACCCTTCCTTTCTTTTTTCCCCCCAACCACTGACCTGAGGACGTAATGTATTTGAGCAGTTGTGCTAAAAGGAGGAGATGTTGCAATGGAGGAAAATTTAAAAGGTACGGGGACCAGGAGCCCTATCGGCAGAAAAGCACCCCTGAGCCTCCTCAATCCAGCCTGGCCTGGGATTCTAGAGAAACTTCTGGCTCAGACTGCACAAAGACCCACAGGGAGCAGAGACCTCAAGAGCCCTCCATACTTGCCTCAGAGTAACCGGTGACCCATCCAGCCACTTCCAGTCCCCTTCGCGTTCCCTGTCATTCAGCCCCAGCCAGTATACCCGTGGAGAGCCATGAGCCTTGGACACAAAGTTCTGCAAGTACAATTCAGTCATTCAGCCATTCAGCCATCAATTTAATTACATCAAATGTAAATGGTCTAAAAACACCAACTAAGAGCCAGAAATTGTCAGATTGAAACAAGACCCAACTATATGCTGTCTACAAGAAATCCACTTGAAAATAAGGACAGAGATAGATTAAAGTAAAAAGATGGGGAAAGATAAGCCATGCAAACATCTGGGCTCAAATCCCAGCTCTGTCACTGGCCAGTTGTAAGGGACCACAGGCAAGTTTCTTAAATGTCCTGTGCCTCAGTTTCCTCATCTGTGAAGTACAAATAATACGTACTTTGTACAAATGGTTTTGCTGTCTAATCGTGGTAGCACCAAGTCATTGCAGTTGCTTACAAAATGCCAATTCCCCACGGGTGGGACTACTTCCCTACCACCTAAAAGCATAGGAGGACCCATGTGACTTGCTTTGTGAGTACAAGTAAGTGGAAACTTTCCGAGTCCCCTTATACTTTCACCACTGAGCTACGGGGACTGTTACTGTGGCAGAACATAACCTCTCCTGACTCACACACTAATTTACAGGGCTGTTGTGAGGATTATGTTAATGTAAGATATAAGATGTTTGGAATACAGCCTGGAGAATAGAAAGTGCTAAGAGAGAGCCATTATTATATCTCCAGGTTAGCAAAACAACTGAGACTCAGAATAAGAAACACAATCAGGATTTGAACTCAAGTAGGGTCTGTCCTCTTAACCTTACTATTAAAAGTCTTAGTGGCTCAAAAGCAATTCCAACTTCTCTCCATTCTCAAGGGCTTGGAAGGGACCAATCACCTGTTCAGCAAAGCTACTGATGATGACCAAGTGAGAGTAATTCTCCTGGCAGAACTTCCGGGCTTCATCCCATGATTTGGTGGTTGAGGAGAAGTAGTAACACTTGCCCTCAAAGGGAAGCCAACCCTCCGGGCAGGTGACCCTGGTACAGTCTGGGGACAGAATAAGAGGCTGTCAGAATGGCCCCAGAGCCAGGGTCATGTACATGGTGTGCCATATACAGTTGTGCAGGCTGTGCACTGCTCAACTCCAGGGGGCACCGTTCAGACAGACTGCAGTGAGACTCGTCCCCATGGATTTGTGCAATGTGCCAGCCCTGTCATGCCCTCCATCTCAGGACAGTACCCCAAGTCTCACTCACCTAATAAGCCCCGAAGTTCTAATAGGGACTGGTTGGTGTTAGTTCTGATATGGTCAATGTCCTTCTTCAGGCCAGCTATCCCTGCCATGCCAGTCACTGTCAGCAGAGATAGGCTGGAAGGTTAGAAACCCAAACCCCCCATCTATCCACCCACCCTCCACAGACTGCAAACACACTAGACAGAAGCAAGATCTGTGCTCCCCACTGCACCCTCTTTCTAGTGGCTGGTGCTAGCACTCAAAATGACACGCACAGTGCCTAGAGAGAGTCCTAGAGTGGCTCAGAGGAGGGATTGATCTCTGAGCCTTGGGGAAGAGTGGAGATGGGGGACTTCCTGGAGGAGGTGGTTTTTGATGGAAGATGGTGACTCAGTATCTGTGAGAGGAAGAGAGAGCCTCCATAGGCAGGGGCCACCTTGGAAGCCGAGGTCCAGAGGCAAGTGTGTTGGGGAAGGCTGCAGCGGTAGAGGTCAAGGCAAACCTCACAGGAGCTAAAGCTCAAAGTAGGATGAGGTCTGATGTCCAGGGCCTTGAATGCTAAGCCAAGGGTTTCGTGTTGGACTCTGGGCAGTGAGAAGCCAACAGCGGGTTTCGAGCAGAAGAGTGGCTTGATCTGAGATGTACGGAGAAGGCATGTGCATAGAATGGAACAATTTTCGACTTCAACAAACATGGTGAAGGCCATGCCAGCCCAGAAGACTTTGCTGCAGCTAATGCGTGTATTCCCACTACTCCCACACAAACATGCCCTCTTCCAGCTTGACACCCTTCCCTCTTACTCACTGCTATTCCCCGTCCATCTCCAGGTCCAGTCAGTTTTACTTCCTAAACCTTTCTGCTCCACCCACTTCTCGCCATCCTCATGGCCACCACTCTCATCCAAGCCATCACCACCTCTCACCTGTTCAACTGCACCGTCTTCCTCCCTTGTACTTACGATGTTGCCTCCTACCACAGGGCCTTTGCATATACCTGGAACCCTCAACCTCTCACCTGATTAAATTTTTCTCTTCCCTCACTCAACTGTAGCACTCTTTTCCTAGGGAAGCCCTGTATGACCCCCCAAAGATAAGGTCAAGATCCCTAACTAGATTTTTTTTCATAGAATTGTCTTCCTTTGGGGGCGCCTGGGTGGCACAGCGATTAAGCGTCTGCCTTCGGCTCAGGGTGTGATCCCGGCGTTATGGGATCGAGCCCCACATCAGGCTCCTCCGCTATGAGCCTGCTTCTTCCTCTCCCACTCCCCCTGCTTGTGTTCCCTCTCTCACTGGCTGTCGCTATCTCTGTCAAATAAATAAATAAAATCTTTAAAAAAAAATTGTCTTCCTTCGGACTCTTCATTGAGATTTGGAATTTTATGCTCATTCGAGTGACAATTTGGTAAATGGTTCTCAATACCTGCCTGTGTTATCCAACAGAAATAAAATATAAACCACGTACATAATTTTAAACGTTCTAATGGCCACGTTTTTTTAGAGTCAAAAGAAGCAGGCAAAATTAATTTGAATGTTATTTCTTTACTTATCCCAATATATCCAAAGTATAATTTCAATGAGTAATCAATATGAAAGATTATTATTATTATTAATATTGTTGAGATATTTTACATTCTTTTTTTTGTAGCAAGTCTTTGACATTGGTGTGTATTTCACAATTACAGCACATCTCAGTTCGGAATGACCACATTGCAAATGCTCAATAGCCAGTGACTCATGGCCACCATATTGGACAGTGGAGGTCTAGACACACATGCACACACACGCACACACACACACTCCACAGGAACAGGAACTGTGCCTGATGTGTTCACTATCCTACTCATGCCCCGATACCTAGCACAAGGCTTGGCAAAGATGGGATTGGAAGTGGTCTTGGAGTTGGGTTTGAGGGGTCACACGGGGTGTTCAATACGCATGGCATGAAGGGACAATTGAAAGCACTCACCATTTGCTCGCCACTCCATCTGCTGAAAGGTTAATATCCTTAGCTCTTCCACCATCTCCTGGTCTATGAGGAAGAATCCATCTTGAGCCCAAGTCCTCCCGTGCCCCATGCTCAGCTTCTCCCCATGCCCCACCCTCTTCCTACTCACACTTAATCAGGGTCACAGCCAGACCAGTGCATCCCAGGACCAGTGACACCACCACCAGCATGCACAGGTACACCACCAGTCTCTCTTCCTGGTAGCACCCAGGACACATGGACTTCCGACTAAGCTGGGACACTGGAGTTACTGGGGGATGAGGATGGGGGCAAAGAGACCAATATCGGTGCTTTAGAGAGTGAGGAAGAGACACTTGAGCGTCTCTCCAAAAGCAGAGGGACAGAGATCCGTGGTCATGACTGTATCACCAGACAGGGTCAGCTAGAGAGGGTCAGGGGGAAGGAACCCTGAGGAAGCCCAGAAGAGCACTTGCTGTGCTCCAGGGCCACCCCTTCCCCAAACATAGCCCCCTCCCCATCTCCAAATAAAGCCACACCACCATCCCATCCCCACTTCCAAATCCACCACCATCACCATAACCTAACGCAACTACAGCCCCACCTGGAACGCTGAAGGGAATTTACTGTGTGCCAAGCAGCCCGTCACATCCTTATTATCTTATTGGATCCTCACCCTTATGACATACACGTGACTATTATTCCCAGTTGGCAAGTAAGTGACCTGAAGGCTTAGAGAGGTCATGCGTGACTTGCACCCAGCGCTGCTCCTAACATGTATGACGCATTGTCTTATACTCTCCAGCGGCTGCTGCCCAAGCTGCTCCCCATTCTAGGGTCTTTGCATCAGGGGCAGAGAATGTTTCCCATACCTTAACCAAGTAGGCGGTGGGGCCTGAAGAGTATCAGGCAGACATCCTATATCCCTCAGGGTCTGGTCTAGACTCAGAGAGGAGGAGCTTCTGAAAGGACACGTTTCTCTGCCCCAGAGTCTCCCTCTAGGGAGTCCCTATAGGTCTGACTGAAGCATACTTGCAACCATGACAGGGAAGCTAGGGGCCCACCTGGGGGGGCATGAGGACTTACTAGCTGGAGATGGCTGGAACGGAGGAGGCTCCAGATTGACACCTGGAAGAAAGGGAGAGAAACATTTATTCAAAACTTGTTGGGGGAAAGAAGTTGCTGAAACACTTGGTCTTCCAAGATCAACATCTCTCCCATTCCCATCTGATTTGTTCTCTGGTCAGAATGGGGGAACTGGAGGGAAGACCTCCAGGTGTCCCCTCCCAAACTTCCTAAAGGATCTTCCCACTGCTCACCCAGTTGAGGAGATGTGCGGGAGACAGGGTTCAGATCCAGGCCTAGAAGGGGTCAGAAAGACAATGGTTATGCAGACCAGGTCTTCAGCCAGGTAAACCAAAAGGCCCCAGCCCTCGATTCTCACCTTTGATCTTCGGGGACTTGCAGGGAAGTGGAGGGTTCTCCATTTTCTTTCCTGGGTGGGGAGGAGGAGGAATGGTTGCTCAGGCCCAGAGCAGGGCAAAGCCAGCACTGGGTCTCCAGTACCCCCAGCCCCAGCTCACCTGCCCTCGGAGGCCTAGGCGGAGCCATTAAATCTGCAGAAGAGAAGTTTAGAATTAGAGCTGGTATGCAGATTGGAAACAGATCAGAGGCAGTGATGGAACCAGGACTGGGACTAAAATGGAGGGCTATGGATAGGTTTGAGCTCAAGAATGGAATTGGGGTTAGAGGTGGGGACAGGGTTCAGATAGAGTGACCAACCATCCTGGGTCATCCAGGACTTGCCCAGTTTTCACGGGAAGTCCCACATCCCAGGAAATCACTCAGTCCTGGGGAACCTGGGACAACTGTTCACCCTCAGTTAAAGACACAGGTGAGTTTGGGCTGGGGTTGCAGTCAAGGCTGTAGTTGGTGGGGATGGGGCTGAAGATGGGTTGGGGACAGTGATGGACGTGGCAGTAGGGTTGTGATTCAGGATGTAGTGGAGGTAAAGATTGGGAATGGAGCTGCACTGGGGCAGGGGGAGGAAGTCACAGTTAGGGTTTAGTCGTGCTGAAGTAGAGTGATGACTTTGGATTTGGAAATAAAGATGGGGTGGAGATCGGGCGGCAGTCGGAGACGGGGAGGGGCTAACTTTGGGGAAGGGATAACACTGATGATGAGATGGTGGAGTCCCACCTTGGTGGTGGCTTTGAGAACTGCACTAGGACCGAGTGAGAGCCAGGAGACAGACAAACAGCCGAGCCTTGTTCACCTCCTACCTCATTCTGAGCCCCACGGTGCCCAGGGACCCCCAGGTTGCTCTCTCTTCAGATTAAGTAGTGGTGGACACGGTGCCCCACCCTGCATGGAATGGCCACTGTCCAAGGACACCAGCTCAGCACAGTCAACCCCCAGGGACCCCAGCAGAGTTAAGGCCTTCACTTTTATACCCACTTATCAGGCTCTTGTTGAGTCCTGGGCCAGGCACGGAGCACCCAAGTCTAAAGGTCAATCTGGGCCCTGCGTGTGAACGCGAGGAGGTTGGGGAGCCGCTGGTCCACTCACAGTTTTATGAAACACCAGCTTTCGTGTCTCAGGACCTTGCCTCCGCCAGTTCTCTGCTGGGCTTCTCTTCGTAACAAACTCCAACTCATCCCTTAAGTCCCACTCTAACATCCCCTCCTCTGACCCCAATCCTCCCACCACTCAATTCCCGTCAAGATTTTCCCCATTCTCCCTACTCAGACCTGCTCCCCTGAGGCTGTGCCTAGCACTGCCTCTCCCATCGGACAGAGACACCCTCAAGGGCAGGTTGGAGACACAGGTACTCCTGCCCGCATGCTGCCTTGCATGAGCTGGGTACACGGGAGGCTGACTGCGCGTCTATAATGCCCAGCTAATGCCCAGCCAGTGTGCCCTGGGGACCCTGCTTTCCCCAGGCTACAGACCACCCATTCCTCCACCCAGCCTCTGAGAAGTCCTCTTACCTGGCTTGGGAGGAAGGTCCTTGTAGGGCGGTGCCATGTTCTCATAATCATCACCATCCTCCTCCTCTCTGGTCCCTTCCAGAGGAAAGGCAAGTGAGAGCCCAGCCCATTCCCTCCTCTGTCCCTCAGGCCCCCGTTTGCAGCCACAGGGTGGGGAATACTGTGATCCGGGTCCCGACCATTCCTCGCCCCCAGCTCAAGCCTGGCCAGGGCCATACCTGGCAGGTCCTGGCACCCAGAGTTGGTATACGTGTACATGGCTGCAGCTAACGCGGGAGCCTGAGAGGGAGAGCCGGAGCCGGTCAGCTTCTGCCCCTCTGCGTCCTGCTCAGGTGCCGGGAGTTTCTCTCAGTTCCCTTTTTCGTCAAAAGTCAAGTGCATGCAAATCTACCTTCAGGGGAACCACCCAAACCACGTATACACACACACTCACACTCACACACACATTCACACACACACACACACACACACACACACACACACACACCTTTCTCCCAGTTTGGATTCATGCACAGAAGTGACAAAGACAGCAACCCCTGCCTTAGAGCACCAGGCCCTGGGTGGAAAAGATGGATAAGCTCCTTCTCTCATGGAACTTTCCATCAAGACAAGACAGACACTGAACTAGCATAAACATAGAAACAAATAATGTGGTTTGTTTTTTTTTTATTTTATTTCCAATAGTCACTAAGCATTATTTAAAAGTAAAATAGAGTAGTGGGATAGGATAGGGGCTAATGTAGAGAGATAAAGAGGGAAGGCACCCTGGAAGTGACATTTGCAACCAAATGTTAAAGGGATAGGTGCTAAGTACTCCCACATTCCACAGAGAGGTGCTAGGACCCTGGCTCAGTTATCTCTGGCTGCATAAGGACAACAAGCACTTAACTCTCGCGCGCCGTTTCTGTGGCTCAGAGTTCAAGGGCAGCTTGTCTGGGTGGTTCTCTCATATGCAGTCAAGAGGCTCCCTGGGGCTGTGCTGAGGTTGGAGAATCTGCTTCCAAGATGAAGCACTCTTTCCAAAGGGCTGATCGAGCGTCCCCCGCCCCAGTGTGGCAGAGGCCAAGGTGGAAGTCATTGACCCCTTTTATGATGTAGCCACACATCACAAACTATGATCTCTACTCTTTTTTTCACATGGACCAGCTCAGAGTCATGGCGGGAGGAAACAACACGAGGGCGTGAACAACAGGATGTAAAGACCATTGTGGGCTGGTCACCACCGTCACATACACAGAACTTGCAAAGGAAGGTTCTGAGCTTGACATTGACTGGAAGTTATTTAAAAGGTGAGAATTAAAGACAGAAGTCTGTTCATCCTGTGGGTAAAGCAAGGGATGAGGGTTTGACTCATGTCTAAAACAGCAAGAAGCAAGAGCACGGGCTTGTGGGAAAGGGTTGCAGGAGGAGTGGCTGGATCTTCTGGTTCAGCAGGGACGTGGGAGTTTCCTGTGAGCCAAGCGAAGACAGTAGGATAACCAGGCTGGAGCCATTTGGAGAACTCTGCCCAAAAGGACAGCCCGCCTGTGCTTCTCCAGAGGACCGCCATCAGCCTTTGGGGCCAATGGTCTCAGCATCATCCACGACTTCTCTCTACTCTCACTCCACGCCTCTGGCAAACTGAATTTTCAAAAGATGGCTGCAACAGTATCTCTTTGTGCCACATGCTCTTATGCAATGTGACCTTGCCACTCCAGCAAGAAGTAGAGTCCAGGGGCTGCCTGGGTGGCTCAGTCGGTTGAGCATCCGACTCTCGATCTCAGCTCAGGTCTATGATCTCAGGGTTGTGAGTTGAGGCCCTGCATTGGGCTCCATGCTGGGTGCAGAGACTACTTTAAAAAAAAATCATTTTAATTAAAAGAAGTAGAGCCCTGTTCTCCTGTCCTTGAATCTGGGATGGTGTTAGCGATTCCTTTATAACCAACAGAAAGTAGTGGAAGTGACAGCTGCCATGCAGCCTCCACCTGGCTCTGTCAGAGCGCACGCTCCCTGCCGCCATGTTGTGAGGAAGCCCAAGCCACATGGAGGTGACCCACTCAAGAGTCCCAGATGAGGCCAGACTTCAAGTCATCCCAGCCCAGGTGTCAGGCATATGAGTGAAGGCACCTCCTGATGTTTCCAGAGCCCAGGACAGTAGAGTCACCTCCAGCCCGCTAGGTCTTCCCATCAGAGGCCCCAGACAGTGTGGAGCGGAATCCAGCTGTCCCTACCAGCTGTCCCATAGAATCTGTGAGCTCACTGAAGTGACTGTATTTTTTTCTTGCCACTAAGTTTGAGGTGGTTTGTTTGATAACCTAGATATTGGAAATCTGGCAAATCTGTTAGAAGTTCTGGTGGGCTCCGCCTTCACCATACACCCAGCGTCTGAGCTGGGCTAGCCTCCCAGTCTGACCATCAGCCGCTTTCACTTGAATCACAGTGATAACCTCCACCTGGTCTGCCTGCTTCTGCCCTTGCCCTCCATCGAGTGGGACCCATAGGAGCAGGCAGGTGGTCGCCAGGTGCTGAGGGAGGGGGAAATCAGGTAGATGTTGGTTAAGGGCACAAAGTTTCAGTTCTGTAAGATGAATAAGTTCTGGAGGCTCGGTGTACAACAACGTGACTATAGTCGACAGTACTGTACTGTGTACTTGAACTTTGCTGTAAGGGTGGATCTTGAGTCTTGAAAGAAAGAAAGAAAGAAAGAAAGAAAGAAAGAAAGAAAGAAAGAAAGAAAGAGAAAGAGAGAGAGAGAGAAGAAAGAAAGAAAGAAAGAAAGAAAGAAAGAAAGAAAGAAAGAGAAAAAGAAAGAAAGAAAGAAAAGAAGAAGAAGAAGGAGGAGGAGGAGGAGGAGGAGGAGAAGGAAGGAAGGAAGGAAGGAAGGAAGGAAGGAAGGAAGGAAGGAAGGAAGGAAAGAGGTAACTTTCAGGTGGTAGATATGTTGCCTGGCCCGGTTGTGGTGAATATCCCACAACGCGCATGTATATCGTCAGTGTGTACATCTTAAATATACATGTAATGCCTAATTTATCTTGGGGGGGAAAGAAGTCTGAAATCAAGCTGTTGGCACAGCCATGCTTTTTCCAGAAGCCCTAGGGGAGAATCCTTTCTTGCCTCTTCCAGCTTCTGGGGCTCCTGGTGTTGCATGGCTGGGGCCACGTCCCTTCAGAGTCTGCCTCCGTGGTCACCCCGCCTCTCCCTCTGTGTGTCTGTGTGTCAAGCCTCTCCCTCCTTACTCTGAAATTTCGTACCATGCTGGTGGCTTTGAAGATGCAGGAAGGGGCCACAAGCCAAGGAATGCAGTTCTAGAAGCTTGGAAAGGCAAGAAAGCAGACTCTCCCCCTGGATCCGCTGGGGGAAGGCGGCTCTGCTGACGCCTGGTGTCAGCCCCATCAAACGATTTGAACTTCCGACCTGGAGAACCAGCAAAGAGTCCGTTACTGCCGTGCAGCCATTACCTCGGTGGTGATCTGTGATGGTAACCACAGGAAGCTATTCCATACCGCAAAAGGCAAGACCCCAGCGCCCCCTCTAAGGGGCTTTCTGCTAAAAGCAGAAGGAATCGCAAGTCAGGTTGGCCTGAGCAGCAAGGAAATCCCATCGAGACCGCATACAAGTTAGACTATTAGGCTGGGCTGCTGTAACAGACGCTCAGAACAGGAGCGGCTTCAAATAGAATCTCTCACCTCACAGACCAATATAAGCCACCCACAGACTCCACAAGCGGAAAATCTTCGCCAGCACAGGAGGGAGGAGTGTGACCCAGCCCTAGCTGCAGGGGTGGGGGGTGCAACAGACCAGCCTCCCCGTCCAGAGAAAGCTCACCCCAGGGGCTGGGCTTTCCCCTGTTAACACTGCATGATGTAGTGTGCAGAACCCCCCCAGCCTGCCTGAGGCGTAAGTGCAGCCCTTCCCATTCTACAGATGGAGAAATGGAGACATCTGAGAAAGAAGGAGCACGGGACCATCAGGCTCTGGATGGATAAGTGGGGTCAGAGGGGAGGGAGAGGATGGAGGTGGGGTTACACCAGCCAAGTGGGCTGATCGCATCTCTGCCCATCAAGGGCGCCCCTTGAGGTGAGTGGGCCTAGGGCAAGGAAGTGCAGTGATGGCTGGATGGTCTCACTGTGAGGGGGTAACGGCCACAGTCAAGGCCACCCTTCAGGACCGGCCACACAGTAGGTGCTCAAGAACCAGTAGAGCAATCCAGTCCCATCAACTTGGGATAACATAAGGCCATGGGCCCAGACAGACCCCAGCTCTGCCCCATTCTTGCTGTGTGACCTCAGGGGAGTAGAACAACATCTCTGAGCCAAGGTCTGATATGCCCAATGGGGCGTGGGGGGATTCAGTTGTTCATTTACCCATTCGACAGATATGTATTGACAACCCACTATGTGTTAAGCTATGTTCTAGGTACCAGGGATACAGGGCTGAACAATTAAAAAAAAAATCCCTTGCAATAAAAAGGAAGATCGCAGAATAGAAATCTTACCAAGCATGTTCTTAGACCAGAACCAAATTAAATTAGAAATCACAGAATGATATCTGGAAAATCCACAGGTATTTGGAAATTAAATCACATGCACAGGTCAAAGAGGAAGTTAAAAATTGAAAATATTCTTAAGTGGGGGCACCTGGGTGGCTCAGTCAGTTGAGCCTCCAACTCTTGATTTCAGCTCAGGTCATGATCTCAGGGTTGTGAGATCGAGCCTCGTGCCAGGCTCCCTGCCGGGCGTGGAGTCTGCTTAATATTCTCTCTCTCCCTCGCCCTCTGCCCCTCCACCCCCGCTCATGTGTGTGCTCTCTCTCTCTGAAAAAATAGGCTTTTTTAATTGAATGAAAGTGAAAGCATATCATATCGATATATGGGGGGTCCAGCCAAAGTCGTGCTAAGGAGGCAACATAGGACATTAAGTGCTTATGTTTAAGCAGGTGATCGAGTATATTTGAAAGTTACCAAGAGTCCTTTTGTTGTTGTTTTCAAGTAACACTCTTAGAAACATCTTTTTTTCCATGTGTTTCTAGACAATTCTCTACACTCATGACAGAATTGTCTACACGTTCTTTCACTACAAAGTTCACAACTAGCCAAATAGGGAACACTCGTAAAAACATGTCTTTTCCCATGTGTCATTAAGTAACCTCTCCATGAGCTACAAAGTGGTCACAGCACATGCTTGGCTGATGTGACACTCCTGTTCTCCCCAAACAATTAACATTACAGGCATTAACAATAACATGCACTACAGATGTTCGTCCAACTCATGCCCTGAAATAATTCTGTGTTCAGAGACTAGATCTTAAAAATTCTCATCACACACACACACACAAATTGTAACTCTGCATGGATGTTAACTACCCTTATTGTGGTGATCATTTTGCAATATAGACACGTGTGGAATCATTATGTTGTACCCCTGAAACTAATATAATGTCATTGTCATTTACATCTCAATTTTTTAAAAAAGAAGAAAAAGGTGATCGGGAAAAGTCTGACAATTAAAATAGATTGGGGGGGTGCCTGGGTGACTCAGTTGGTTAAGCATCTGCCTTCAGCTCAGGTCATGATCCCGGGGTCCTGGGATTGAGCCCTGCATCGGGCTCCCTACTCAGCATGGAGTCGGCTTCTCCCTCCTGCTTGTGCGCACTCTCTCTCTCTCTCTCTCTCTCTCATGTCCTCTCTCTCAAATAAACAAATAAAATCTTTAAAAAAAAAATAGACTGAAGGAGGTGGAGGAAGCCCATGAATAATATGTGGATATCTGGAGGAAGAGCATTCCAGGCTGTGCAAAGGCCCTGAGGACAGCAAGCTCCTGGTGTGTTCGAAAAACAGGAAATGTCTCCTACTGCATCAGACTTACTAAAATAATTGGCCCATATACTCCATTCATTCTAATTCTCCTCAATATTTATCACCATCTGATATTCCATATATCTCACTTCTTTATCTCACCCATTGCTTATCGTCCCCCCATTAGCAGCTCAGCTCCACTGACCGGCACACAATAGGTATCCAATGGGTGTTGGTGGAATGAATGAGGGACTCTCCGGCCTGCCACGCCCTGACTAAGGCCACCCACAAGACGAAGCCCCTCCAGGCTCACTCATCCCTCCAACACAAACCAGCCACCTCAATACAGGCAGCGGCCAGCCCGGGACAGCTCCCGGGCTGAATGAAAGGCACCATCCCTTCTGCCCCACAGGCAGATTAAGGCCTTCCCCAGGGGCTTTCTAGGCCTCGCTGACCTTGTTTTTCCTCCTCCCCCTGAACTGAATTACCCAGAGCTTCCGATCTCCCATCCAGCAGACCGTGGCAAGGCGGAGATGCCGCCCAGAATTTCCTTCTCCGCCCCCGGGGCCCACTTGGGCCTCCAAGGGTGTTGTGCTCACAAAACGTTAACGTAGCACCTGCCTGGGGGCAGGCCAGATGGGACCAGAGAGGACTGGGAGGGAAGGAGGAAGGAGGGGTGGGGAAGTTGTGAGCAGTGAACCAGGGTACATGGGGCGTGTGGGCAGGGGACCCTGGAAAGTCTCCTTGTCAAATGATGGGTAGAGAAAAAATAGGAAGGTTGAGAGGCCCAGGTGACCAAGGCCCAGCCTCTTTTCCACCCCGGCACAGGCTGCCTGAAACTACCCTCCCTCTAGTGTCATCTCCCGCAGGTCCCAACTCTGAGTACGGACAGGCCAGACCGAGACAACGGAGTCCAGGGACCTCAGGACAAAATGGGCCACATCCGCCCACCCACCCAGAGCCATCATCCGTGGCTTGGACCCTTTCGGCCTCTACTGAAATGACTGGTCCCAGGAGTCGCTCGTTGTCTCAGTTGCCCTCTGTTCACCTGAAAAATAAAGTAGCCAGTTATTTTACCAGCGACATGAGTGTGTTCGGGAACAGCAGAGAACTGCAATCCCGGACGAGCGGGCTGTGGCCAAACCGTAGGCAAGTCCAGAGAACCAGGTGGAAAACCACTCCTTTAAAAAGGAAAGAGGGAATTGAGTGAGGGCTGTTACAAACAAAAAGTCCACCGGAATGAAGTGGGAGTTCCAAGTGTAGTGACTTCTCAGTGGCTGAGTTGTGACTGTGTCTCACTGTCTGGGCCGTTGCTTCCAAGGAGAAAATCTTTCATCCTGCTGGGCTGGTAAAGCCCCCGCTCCCTGGCCCCCTGGCCGGGAATGCAAGGTACCTCTTTTCCTGTATGGTCTGCAGCCCATGAAGGATGGTGGGGCCTGAGAGCTCCCCCTGCTGGCCTCCCCGCTCCATTTTAAATGAGGCTTCTTTATTCAACCTTCTAGTTACAGAGAATGCAACCTGGACAAGAGTAATAATAATAAGCATGTATTGGGCACCTACTGTATACCAGGCAATGTGCACTTTTCAAGCCACCACCTGACTCCTCCAAACCACTCCATTTATTCATTTGTTGACTTGATAAGTGCTTACAAAGCACTTACTGTGTGCCGGCTCCGTTCTAGGTGCAAGTATACAGCAGTGAAGAGGACAAAATTCCCTGCTTCATGGAGCTGACATTCAAGAGGAGAAACCAACAGTAACTAAGATAAGCCAAGGGGATATCAGGTTAGATGGCACTAGTGTTACTGATCCCATTTTACAGATCAGTAAACTGAGTTTCTGAAATGGAGAAGTTGCTTCCCAAGGTCGTACAGAGACAGTGAGCTGGGATCATAATTTGCCTCCCTGGGTCTCCTCCCAGCTCTGACTTCTGGGTAAGCAGCTGAAGCACAGAGAAAGGGAGGGGGAGGAGAGACATCCAGAACAAGGCAGGGCTGCCTGGTACAGCTGTGCGGATTGTGCACTGCACAATTCCAGGAGTGCCATTCAGAAAGACTACGATGTGAATGCTGCCCCCTGGAGTCAGAAAGAGCACAAGAATCACAAATCTATGTCATGGTCTGGGGTCAGGTTCCAAGTAACCCCTGTAAAGAAAGTCTCATTCACCATTGGTCCATTCTCTATAGAGCGTTTTTTCCACCGAATAGTATCTTGTGGCCACTTCTCCGTGTCAGCACATGAAAATCTAGCTCAGCAATTCTCCCAAGGGTGGTCCCCAGTCCAGCAACCTGACCATCAGCTGGAAATTTGTTAGAAATGCAGATTCTGGGGCCCTACCCCATACCTCCTGAGTCAGACATTTTCAGGCTGGCTCCAGGTTTTTTTCCATATGAAATGCGGAGCCAGAGGAGGGTTTTAGCCAAGGAATGACAAGATCTAATTTCCTTTCTGACAGGTGCACCCAACTATGACAAGCACCCACTGAATGGCTTCTCTTTGTGTTCCCATGCAGGTTTCCAGAGAGTAACAAATTAGCACACCATTTGTTACAGTTGAATATTGAGGCCAGGAAGTATCTAGCGGTACTAGACAATGTACTATACTCTTAAATTTGCATATATGTAAGCCCTAATGTAACAAGTGTGAAATGTAATACCAATTCTTTGCAGTGGCAATTAGAGGGGTAGTAGAGTTCCATCTTATTTTATTTTTACAAAAGTACTCAAAAGGATTTAAAATTTCAGCTTTAGGGGTGGCTCCGTTGGTTAAGGATCTGCCTCCGGCTCAGGTGAGGATCCAGAATTCTTGGGATCAAACCCCACCTAGGGCTCCCTCCTTGGCGGGGAGTCGGCTTCTCCCTCTCCCTCTGTCCCTCCCCCTGCTTGTGCTCTCTTTCTCTCTCTCAAATAAATAAATAAAATCTTTAAAAATGAAATAAGGGATGCCTGGGTGGCTCAGTCAGTTAAGCGTCTGCCTTCCACTCAGGTCATGATCCCAGGGTCATGGGATGGAGTCCCACATCAGGCTCCTTGCTTAGAGGGGAGCCTGCTTCTCCCTCTGCCTGCTGCCCCCACCCCCGACTGTTCTCTCTCTCTCTCTGACAAATAAATAAAATATTTTAAAATAAATAAATAAATAAATAAATAAATAAATATTTCAGCTTTAAATAGTTTTATTTATAAATAACTTTATTTGATTATTTAAATTAAATTTCATCAATTAAAATATTTATTTTGAATAATTGCATTTAAACTTTTTTTTGTAAGCAGGCTCCCAACGGAGGAGCCTGATGTGGGGCTCGACCCCATAACGCCAGGATCACGCCCTGAGCCGAAGGCAGACGCCTAAGGACTGAGCCACCCAGGCGCCCCTGCATTTAAACTTTTGATCGCTAATTATATCATCAGTACCATGCAAGACTGTTTTTTTTTAAGACAAATTCAAATGCTTTATTTTTTTACTATTATGTTCAATTAGCCAACTTACGTTTTTGAGTAGCGTTCAAAGATTCATTAGTTGAAATTCGAACGTTTTAAAAGAAAAGCGGTTTTTTGGAAATATGTTATGAAAAATAATTTTCGGTGGGCCTGGATGGCTTAATCCTTAGGCGTCTGCCTTCTGCTGGGGTCATGATCCCAGGGTCCTGGCATGGAGCCCCGGTAGGGCTCCCGGCTGCGGGGGAAGCCTGCTTCTCCCTCTCCCACTCCCCCGCTTGTGTTCCCTCTTTCCCTGTCTCTCTGTCAAATAAATAAAATCTTAAAAATAAAAATAATAACAATAATTTTCATTTGTGCTCAAAGAGGGTGGGAAAAGGCCGCTGGCCGACCTCATCTCCATCCCCCGCCAAGATGGTTTCCAGAAGCGGAAGACCCCTTTCTAGGGGCGGGGGGTCCCCGGCTCCCCCGGCTCCCCCATCCCCGGAAACTACGCGCTGCACCTGTGCGGTCTCCGCCTGACCGCCAGGTGGAGCCAGAGAGAACGGAAGTCCTACTGAGTCGTTCATCTCCCTGATCCCGGCAGCGGCCTGCGCGACCCGGAAGCCGTGGCTGGGAAGGGGTAGTGCTTCCGGGTAGGAGCGAGGTGACCCCGGCTGCTGCGGGACTCTGCGGCTACTGCAGCCATGGGGGCGCATCTGGCCCGACGCTATGTGAGCGATCCATCGAGGGAGCCCGACCCCCAGCGGATGCCCACCTTCCCCCCGGACTACGGCTTCCCGGGGCGCAAGGAGCGCGGTGAGGCCCAGTGCGCAGGCGCGGCCGGCGGGGGTGGGACGCGGACGCCCGAACCACGGAATCCCGGGGTCCCCAGGGTTGGGCTCGGGCTCCCAGCGCTGTGTCTGGGTTGAGTCCCGTCTTCGGCCCAGAAGAGTCCAGAGGACACGAGTGAGCCTGCCTGAGTGTGGAGGCATCCCAGGCAGAAGTCAGGGTTGGAGCAAAAAGCCTGGGGCAAGACTGGCAGTCTGGGGCTGAGAGGCGGCCGGAGCCGGGCTTAGTCCTGGAGGCAGTGGGGAGCCAGGGCAGGGTGTATCGCGGAAGGGACGTGCCCACTGTATCCCTATCCAGATAGCACTGCTCTTTGGGGTAAACACAAAACACAATAGGGGTCCCCTCATGCCTCACATGCTGTCCTGCTCGTTGCTCTTTTTATGTAGTAGTATCACAAGCGTATCGAGAGCCAGCCTGGCCAGGTCTCAAGTTGGGCACCGCGCATACAGCAGGCACTGACTAAAGGGAACTCCAGCCCTGTGGGCAAGACAGCGGAACCAGGCATATCTGGGGGGTGGGGAGCGGCACCTGGGGGTATCAAGGCAGGCTTCCAGGAGGCGGTGGCTGGAAGCGAGCTCTGAGAGGGGTAAGTAGGAGTTGCCCGGATAAAATACAGGGAGAGGGGAGAGTCAGTACTTCTAAGCAGAGGGACATGACCAGACTTGCTTTGTCAAAAGGTGCAGGCTGCTGGGTGTGCAGCGACAAGGAGAACTCTTAAGCGGGTGATGTGCAGAGAGAACGTTAGGAGGTGGACTCCTCCAGTGTCCCAAATCCTGATGGTCCTTCAGCCCCACGTGAACCTGCGTCCCATCAGTCTTCCACCTCCTTATCATGTGAATCCATACCTTTGCCCGTAATCGCACAGGCCCCTGCTCCTCTTTCTTGCTTGGCTAAACCAAAACGGGGCACAAACTGGGCTCTGCCTGGCATCTGTCCCTGTGCAGCCAAACATCACGGGAGAGAAACACCCAGCCTGGCTGACTGCTCTCCCCATGGCTCCCCTCACCGACCCTTCACGCTGCTGGTTTTCCTGCTACCTTCCCTGGCACTTGGCTTGCTCTCGTGCCTTCCTAGACAGTCCTGCACCTTCTGTCTCAGACTCCAGCACCTCCCTCCAGCTAGTCACTCACAACTTCTTATTAGGAAAACAGAAGCAACCAAAAGAGCTCAGCTGGGCGCCCTGCATCCCTGGGACCTGGCGTTCTCTCATGTTATCCGGACGCTCTGCCCTGCTCCAGAAGAACCCTTTTGTGCCACCTGTCACATCCCATTGCCTGTTGGGAGCTCCAGCCCTACTTCTCGTGCAACATTGGTTTTCCCATCAACATGCAAACAGTTATTTCTACCGTTTCAAAATCCCCTCCAGCTGTCTCCCCACCACTTCACAGAAGGGGCTCCTGTCCAGCTTCCCGCCCACCCCCACTCTGTCTGTATCCCTGGACCCTGTTATCAGTTCTCAGGTCTAACCAACCCGCTGCAGTTGGCATCCAAGTTGATCACTACGACTTCCTGGAAACGCCTCATCACCTGGTACCCCGGCCCCCGCACACACGCCCACCTCACTGATGCGCCCTCATGATTCCTCCCCTCCTCCCTGTCTCGTAAATGTTGACGAGCCTCGCTGCTTGGGCCTTCTGTCTCCACTCACTCCCACCCATCCCTGGGGGTCTCTGCTGACCCCCTGGTTTCAGGTGCCTTGTGATGCTCCCAAGTTTTTTTATCTCCAGCTGGGCATGGGCCCTCAACTCCAGGCTTGTGGGCATCTCCCACTCAGCAGGTCCAAAACAGAGTTCCTGACCTCCCCACCAAGCTCGCCCCTGCGTCTAGCTCCAGCCACGTGCTTGGGCCAAGATCCCTGGGGCATCCTGAACCTCTCCTCACCTCAAGGCCTTTGCACCTGCTGTCCTACCGCTGGGAATGCTCTTCCCGCAGGTGTGACTCACTTCCTTACCTTCAGATGCCTTTCTGAGGGACGCCTGCATCTAAAGTTGTGACCCACGCCCCAACACAGCCTCTCTCCCCCTTGCTTTCTTTTTCTAATACTGAGCATTGCCAGACATTCTGTGATAACCTAGTTCCACCTGTTTGTTGTGTCTGCCTTCGAGGCTGGGCACCCTTGTCTGGCATGTTCCCTGCTGTATCTCTCAACACCTAGCACCCAGTAGGTGCTGTGTAAATCCTGGCTGATGCCAGAGCCCCTGGTGCTGGTGGCGCCACGGAAGCCAACACGGGGCTGCAGGTGGATATGCTGGCCTGGGGCTCAGGTGAGGGTGGGGGGCACCAAGTTGGGGCTTACCCACTGTGGAGTGGCAATCGAACCCACGGATGAGAATGAGCAGAGGGCTCCTAGCAAGAACCACTGGAAGCCACCATCTAATGTTTGGACGGCCAGAGAATGGTCCCCAGGGAGCTGTGGGGAAGAGAACATTTGAGAAAGAAGCAGGCAGGAAGTTGAGGAAGCATGGAGTCCTGGCATCTCGGGAGGCCCTGCTGAGAGCCATGGGTGGGCAGTGCTGGGGTGGAGTGTGGGGGCTGGAAGAACGTAGGGGGGCAGGGGGTGAGGACCCAGACTGGGAAGCAGAGCACCAGGGGAAGGTGCAAGATCACCGTGGACACCTTTTGGTGCTGATGGGAAGGAACTGGGACCAAGAAGATGTCGAGGGGAGTGGGGGCGGCAGATGCAGGACGGCTGGGTCCTGGGCGCGCATGCTGGGCTGAGCAGAGCGGGTGGGCGCAGGCTGGGTTAGGTATCCAGTTCCTAACAGCCCCAGTCAGCCTCGAAAGGCTGATTTACCCGATCAGGTGTGCCAGGTGGGCGTGGCACCCGGACCAGGAGCCAGTTCAGCTCTCGCTGAGGCACGGGCCTAAGCCTTTCACACGTATTCGTTGACTGCAGCTGGGGACCATTACTCCACCTCGTGGCAGAGGAAGTGGAGGCGGCCGGCAGGGTGGAGCAGGGATCCAGGTGACCCAGGCTGCACGCCTGACAGGGTGGTGGCCAGCAGGGGGACGCGCTGGGAGAAAGTGGTTTCTGAGCGTGGGCTCTGTAGGGTGGGGCTGTCTGGAGAGTGAGCCTGGGGGGGGAAGACCCAGGTAAGGGGAGGCAAGGATCCAGTACAGATGTGATGAGGTTGTGGGATATCAGTCAGGTTCGGTGGGGTGGAGTCCGGAGCTGACGACCAAGAAAGAATTCTTGAGGCGTCTTTGGTGCAAAATGGTGGTTTATTAAAGCACGGGGACAGGACCTGTGGGCAGAAGGAGCTGCACCGGGGTCATGAGGAATGGCCCGTTATATACCCTCAAGTTGGGAGGGGGGTAGGGATACTCTAAGTCTCTAAGGAATTCTGGAAGCAAGGTTTCCAGGACCTTGAGGGGACTAGCTGTTGTTGGGAAAAGGTCATTTATTACCGTCTAATAAAACCTGAGTCATGAGACCCTTCAGATGTCTATCGGTGGGCCACATGCTTGGGGGATGATTGCCAACACGTGTCTGGGTGGGGGGGGTAGAGATAAAGGAAGTTTCCAAAGGAATTTTTATATGCTAAAGTAGACTTAAAGGATCCTGGTGGGGGGGAGGGGGTCAGGCTAGGATTGCCCTCTGCCCTGAGCAAAGTATTAACATGGAGGCGGTTGAGTCCCTAGAGGAAGGTCACTCTGCCTGTTTCCAGAACTTGTCAGTGGGCTGGAGGTAGAAAAGGACACTGCCAGAGGGTGGCCGTCATCCAGGCACCACGTCCCAGTGGAGGCGCCCCGGAAGCGTGGCTCCCAGTTGCCCGTGGCCCCCTGGGGCTCCCGGGAAGCAGGTGTGAGGGTGGGGGACGGGCTCTGGCAGTTTGAGCCCAGCAAGCCCGCCCTCCCCGCAGAGATGGTGGCCACACAGCAGCAGATGAGCGACGCGCAGCTAGTGCTGCAGCAGCGGGACTACTGCGCGCACTACCTCATCCGGCTGCTCAAGTGCAAGCGCGACAGCTTTCCCAACTTCCTGGCCTGCAAGCATGAGCAGCACGACTGGGACTACTGCGAGCACCTCGAGTGAGCCCCGCCCCACCCCCACCCCCACCCCCACCCCCGTCCTGGCAGGACACTCCCCGGAGACGTAAGACAGCTGGCCCCGGGTTTCCAGCCAGGCCCCCGCTCGGTAGAAAGCGGAATCTCCAGGGGCCTGCGGGGTGGGCCGGGAGCTCGGAGACCCCCTGGAGGAACAGAAGGCCCAGCTTCTGCCCCGGGCTCACGGGTGTCAGCCTGCTAGCCCCGCCTCGGGCACACCCCATGCTTGAGCCAGGCACTCGGGTCTTTCCCAGTCAGACGCTTCCCCGAAAGCTGTGGGGCGCCCCCTCCTGTCCCGCCGGCTTCCCGGGGCTCGGGAGGGCCTGGCCAGGGAGCCTGACGCCTGTTCACGTGCTCTGCCTGCAGCTACGTGATGCGCATGAAGGAGTTTGAGCGGGAACGGCGGCTGCTCCAGCGGAAGAAGCGGAGGGAGCAGAGGGAGGCGGAGGTGGCCAGAGGCCAGGGGCCCGGCGAGGTGGCCCCCGAGGTAGCCCTGTAGTGGATCCGCCCCCACCCTGTGGCCCAGTCAATAAATAAAAGCCTCCAGGCCCCTCAGCTGGAACCACGCTTCTTTCTGTGGTGTGCTGGTCCCCAAACCACCCCCCCACCCCAAAGAAAGCCTGAGTCCAAGTTTGGCAGGGACAGGCAGGTTTTATTCCAAGTGCTGGAGAGGGGTCGTCCCCGCTCCTCCCCCAGAAGGACGCTGGGGCAGCGGGAGGAGCACGTGGCTGGGCAGAGCCTGGGAGGCGGGCAGCGGCTCAGAGCAGGAAGGGGATGATGGGCATGCGCAGGGGCGGGTAGTCTCGGAACTCCTTCAGGTAGCTGCGGTGCTTGCCCTTGGCCCAGATGGTCATCTGAGTGAAGCCCACCAAGGAGAAGAGGGCCACTGTGGGGCAGAGCAGGGGCGTCAGGGAGGGGCTGCACAACCCAGGTGGGCTGGGCCCCGCAGAGGGAGGGACAGGGGGCTCACCTGGGAGACACTGTGTCATGATGGCAAAGCCAATCCAGGACCCCACCTGTGGGGAGAGTGGTCAGGGGTGAGGGTGGGCAGTGCCTGCTGTTCTGCAGAGGCCTCACGACCTCCCGGGCCCAAGTCTCCCCCCAGCGCTTTCAGAGCACGGGAACCAAACTCCAATACCAGAGAGGCCTTGAGTAAACGGGGGGGTGTGATGAAGCTGTCCCCCCAACCCCCTGGAGCTGCAAGCCCGGCCTTACACACCTCCCACCTCCCAGAAAGGCCAGCTTGCCCATCTCCACATGCTCCAGACTGCTAAAGCAGTTGCTGAGCCAGGCACCTCTATTAGGGGCTGACCCGTCCATGTGGGACCCCAGCCCCTGGAGGGAGAGGAGAGGAGAGCAGGGCAAAGCCTCACCTCATACGTATAGTTGGGGCAGGACACCAGCAGGAAGAGCCAGGTGAAGGGGTTCTTGGTGGGGTACGGGATCTTCCTGGTCTTGGACCCTGGCAGGCAGGACAGGAGAGGCAAGTGAGAGCCCCCTTGCCCAGCCTGCCCACCACCATCCCACCCCTTGCCTGGGGCAGGCCACTCACCAGCAGGCCGCAGGTCCCGCAGAGCCATGTGGATGGAGAAGTTGCCAAGCTGGCAGATCTGTCAGAGCAGCAGGGTCAGCCCAGGGCCCCCCAGAGTCCCCACCCCATTCCCCTCCTCCCAGCCTGCTTACCACGAAGATGGCGAGTGCCAGTTTAACCTGCTGAGCTCCGTAGGCTGCAGAAGAAGAGGAGGGGGGGGGCCTCTGAGGGGAGAGCCCAGTGGGGTGGGAGACTCACAGGGTGGGGCGGGGCACACCCAAGGCCACTTACTGGGGGGCGTGTAGAGAGGGTGGTTGATGTAATAGGCCATCCAGGCAGCAAAGCCCCAGTAGTAGGTACAGTTCTGAAAGCAAGCAGGGCTGGGATGAGGCCGGGACCGGGGATGCGCAGGGGACAGGGACGTGTCCGGGTGGATGGGGCTGGGAGAAGGCCAGGGTCTTGGTAGACACGCCCCAGAGCGCTCACCTTGAAGATGTTGCGCAAGGGCATGGTGCCGTGGGAGAAGCGGTGCACGAAGAGCGTCTCCAGCAGACGCTTGACGTAGTGGAATGAGTGGCAGATGCAGGCGAGGCTGGGGGGGCGGAGCCGGCTCAGCTGGGGCGGGTCCAGCAGGCCTTACCCCCTCCCCCCACTGCCCCCTTCCACCTGGCCCCACTCACTGCACCACTGTGTGCCGGCTGGACGTGAAGTCATATTTGTGGCCGTAGATGAAGGGCACCCGGAAGTAGAAGAGCAGGTAGATGAAGAGGGGCCCTGCGTACTCGGTCAGGAAGACCTGGGGGTACGGGAGCAGGTAAGTCACCCCAGTGTGGCTGATGGGAAAGGAGGCCACGGACAGGGCTGGGACTCACCGTCACCCAGCTGATCTGGGCCCCCAGGTCCCGGAAATAGAGTGTGGCCGTGGTGCCCACGGGCAGCTTCTGCAGAACATCCTCATCCTTCAGGGACTTGCCCTCTGCAGAGACAGGCCAGGGCTCAGGGCTGCCCAGACCTTTGCCCACCGCCACCCGGTAGCCTAGGGGCGGCGGAGCAGACAGCTGTACTCACTGGGGTCCAGGCGGAGGGACTGGCGGGCAGGGTACCACTGCGGATCTGTGGGGAGAGCAGGGCGTCACAGCACGCAGCATGGCAGAGCCCAGAGACCCTGCGTCTCCAGCCCCGGGGCGAGGCCTCAAGGCCCGTGCCTCCGGGACACCGCCAGGAACAGCCCAGGCAGAGGCGGGATGTTGTCCTTCCGAAAGCCCCGCAAGGGTGTTCCTGCCAATGGCCACGCAGGGACACCTGCCCCAGGCAAGCCAAGAGAAGCCTGGGCCACAGTGGCGGCATCTCTGCAGGAGCTGGGGAGAGAGGAGCGCAGGACCGGGTGCCCCCCAGAGACCCTGCCCAGAAGGGTCACAGAGGGCATTGCGAATGGGCCCCGGACTTACGGGTCTTGGTGAAGAGGTTCTTGATCTCGGCAATGGTGGCATGGGGCTCCACCTGGGGAAAGCACAGGCCGCAAAGAAGTCAGGGCGGGGTGGGGCATGATCGAGGACCCCTCCTGATAAGGGGGGATGGACGGGGGGGGCTGGGCAGCTGCTGTGGAAGGGGGAAGGCTGGAGTTCAGGCTCTCCCCCTATATGGCCAAAAGGAGCAGTAAGGGCCCTGCCAGAGTGGGGACAGCTGTAAGCCTGAGGGCCGGGTTTTACCAAAGGCAGCCAGGACACCCCCGGCCTGGCTGGGAGACGGTCTGAGCATAGGAAGCAGGGCCTGCTGCTCTGCCTCTCCGCCTCACCCCACCCACAGCTCCCCTCAGAGTGAAGGCCTCTTGGGGCCAGAACTCCCTGGGACAGGAGCCCCGTCCCCCATGCCCGGCCTTGGCAGGGGGCAGGTCTCAGAACTCCCACCTTCTTCCTAGGCCCCAAAGTCCTGCAGGGTCCACAGAGGCTGCTTCACCTCCTCCCACCAGGGGGCCAGCTCCCGGCCACACCCAAGGGCCATCGCTGCCCACTCCGCCCCAAGCTGGCAGCGACAAGCCTAGGGACCGTATCCCTCGTACGCCTGAGGGGTTAGGTGGGGAGTCGGACACAGGTTGGAGGGACACAAAGGGTCCAGATGGACAGCTCCCATCTCCTCAGAACAAGAAGCCCCAGGAAGGACTAGGGACCCAGGCCCAGTGCCCTTGGCCTAGTACAGCTGGCACCAGGTCCTACCTTGTCCAGGAAGCAGAGCTTCTCCCGCGTCTTCGCGTCCAAAATCTCCACCTCGAAGAAGAGAACGGCCTTTTTAGGTTTTTTGGTCGCTTTGGCGGGTACGATCCGGGGGAGGCCGTTGAGGCCGAGGCTGGGGCCGGGGCCGAGGCCCTGGCTGGCCTCCCGGGCCACCATGCTCATGTTCAGGTCCATGCTGCCCTGTTCTGCCCGTCGCAGCCAGCGGCCCCAGCTGCCGGCCGTCAGCCCCCACCGCGGACCTCCCCACGAGAAGCAGCTCTGGGCCGGGCCGGCGCGATCAAATTCTGCCGCGGTGCTGGAAAGGAGCCCGCGCCTGCCCTGGCACTGCTGCCTTCTGTGCAGATGTAACCCGAGTGCCCCGCGGCCATGGCCCAGCTAAATATAAAACTGCCCCAGACCGAGCCCCCCAGGAGCCGTGCCACACACCTCCTGGGGGCAGCCCCCAGGGGTTAGGTCCCCCTGAAAGCGAGGCTTTCCAGTGGACACAGCCCCCAAACAGCCCAGGGGGCAGAGAGACCCCCTGAGGCAGGCATGGAGGCGCCTCCCACCCCGGCCCAGTGCAGGGCGGGGTCAGCCATGGGAGGAGGGTGAGCGGCCCGCGGGCAGCCCAAGCCCCAGCGCCCAGCTCCGGCCTGCAGAGTTCACTGGGCTTGGAAATCCCAGCTATTTTGAGAATCCGAGAGATAGATCATCCATTTCCCCTTCTGAGCTGTAAGAGACGCTGCGGATTATTTTCCTTGTGCATTTATGTTCCCAGGAAGGTGACAGATTCCGGAGTTATTGGTGCAGAGAGCCTCTCTCTAAGTGTGGAAGGGGTCAGGAAACCAGGAAGTTTCCAGCTAACATCCCCAGCCTGGACTGATGAGCCCTCGGCCCCTGCCTCCCTGACCTCCCTCTCCACTCATTTCTCACTAGATCCACCCAAGCCTTGTTCAAGGCCACCTTTGGGGCAGTCCCACTGCATCACCCAACATAGCACCCTTGCCTAGGCCCTGACCCCCACAAAGCCCAAAGCACACAGCCTGGCTACCCCCCACCCCATTGCTCTGCTTGAGACCCCAAACAGTGGCCGGACAGTAGCAGAACAGTGGGGCAGAGCTGGGGGCTGAGGGGAGAGAGCCCTCAGGGGGATGTGGCCCACCCATCCCAAGCAGGTCAGAGAAGGCACCAGGAGGAGCAGTGAACACGTGAACTGCTGGAGCTGGAGGGAGCCCAGCAGTGGCCAGCTGATCCCAAAAGGCCCAAGTGCTCCCATGGGGGGCTTGGCACAGATGCTAGTAGACATGGAGCCATGGCAGGCAGGGCTGGGTCTGACCTCAAGTCAGCCACTGGCCAGCAGGTGCTGAGAATCCTTCCCACCCCTGGTAGAGCCTCGGTCAAAGGCAGCATAGGGAAAGGAGCAGGACCAGAAACCCAGGGCAGGGCGCCAGCCAGGGCTCTCTGAGGGCAGAGCCACCCACCCACAGCCCAGGCAGAGGGGTCCACCGCAGCCAGCACCCCCCCAGAGGGAAAGGGCCCCCCCATACATCCCCCAATGACAGGGGGCCAGGGGGCAGCAGACGGGACTGAGTCTGGCCCTGCCATGTAGTCACTGAGTGACCAACCCCTCACTTCTCTCTGAGACTCAGCCGGGGGCGGGGGGGCGGGGGGGCAGGTAGGAAGGCATGCACCTCCTGGGACTCTAAGGGTCATGAGACAGTGTGCGTGAAGCTCCAGCACAGTGCCTGACAGTGCCCCAAAACCCAGGGCCATGAGGCCGGGCGTGAGGGGACCCGATGGGAAGGGCACAGGCCTGGGTGCAGGTCCCGGCCCCCTGGTGGCCGGCAGCAAGTGGGCCTGTTTGACCACGTACCCTGTGCCCGCCCCACACCATGGACAGGAGAGGGCCTAGCACCCAGGCCCGGCCTACACCACCTGCTGATGCTGCACCAGACCTGCTGCCGACTGCAGGCTCTGCCCAGCTGTGCGGCCATGGGGGGCACGTTCCTGAGCCCCTCGGAGCCACATGGGTAACAAAGCCAAACAGAAGGGCCAGAAAAAGGAAACCAGTCCTACCACTCAGAGTGCCAGACCCCACCGAGGAGACTTGTGGGATAGGGAAGGGGCACATGCAGAATGTGCCAGAAAGGGCTAGAATAGCAAGGCTGTGGGCAGGCATAGGGCCTGCGCCGTGGCTGCAAGTGTATTAATAGTTCCTGGGTCCCAGGGGGGCAGTGCCCACATGCCTTTGGAGCCCATGTGGGGCAGGAAGGCAGCACCGTGCCTCCTGGGAGAGGAGGCCTCCGAGTTCCTGCTGAACCACTCAATAGCTTAAAATACAACCAGCCCCTCTCCCTGCTGGCCAGCTGCTGGGGGAGGGCTGAAATCCTACCCCTCTCCCCCAACCTGGGCACCAGACCAGGGTCCCGGGGAGAGTCGGGGGCCCCTGACTGGCTACCGGGAGAGAAAGCTGGGTGGCGGAAGGGGTGGCCGGGAGAGGGGCACACTCCCAGCAGCCGCAGCCACAGACGCACCCAGGCCAGTCCCAGGCTGGAGAAGAGGAGCCTGCGCCCTCCCAGAGGTAAGCCTGGCCCTTGGGGTGGCATGCAGGGGCCCAACCCACCGGGGTGGGGGTTACCTCAGCTCAGGGCCACTTTCCTGCCGCCAAATCCCAGGACCCAGCAGCCTTCACCCTGAAAGAGGTTCTGAAGGGCCCTGAGGGGTGAGGGGAAGTGGAACACAGGACCTCTCTGTACGATTTCTGCAATTCCCATATGTCTATAATTATTTCAAAATAAAAAATGAAATAAAAGCTATGCTAGATGACAGCAAAAAAAAAAAAAAAAGTTATGCTAAGTAAAAGAAAGCAGACAGAGAGTCATATATTTATGTAAAATGTCCACAATTGGCAGATGCAAGGAGACAGAAAGACTGTGTTGCCAGGGGCTGGGAACGGGGGGGGGGGGGGGGGGGGGATGTTGCCTAATGGGGAACCTGGTATCTTTTAGGGATGATGGAAATATTCTGGAACTAAATCGAGGTGGTGGCTGCAGTGGGGCAGACGACAGTGTGAATGTACTCGATGCTGCTGAACTATTCACTTTTTAATGGTTACTTTTATGTGAATTTCACCTCAATTATTTTTAAGGGGGGGGACTAACAAGCAGGCCCCAATTAAACAGGTCCCACGGCAGGGAGTAGCAAGGGTTCCTCACCCCCATCCACTGCCCTACACTGAGGGCCTAAACACAGGGGACCTGGTCCTGTGCCTCCCAGGCTCCAGTCCCAGAGCTTACCCACACACTGCACCCCTCTCCACCCCACTGACACCCCACCCCCTGCTCTGTGCTGAGCATACCTACCATGCCCTGTGCTTCTCTCCCCCTCCCTCCCTCTCCCTCTCTTACACACACACACACACACACACACACACACACTCGCCTGCCAGGCCTGACGCCAGCCTGGGGTAGGGACCCAGGGTAGGTCTAGACCAGGTCAGAGGGTGCAGGCAGCTACCGAGTACAGCCCTGAGGCAGGGTTCCTGAGCACACAAGGGTGGGCAGCAAGCCCAGACCTCATCCCTGAGGAGAAGACAGGCCGGGGAAAGGAGGAGAGGTCAGCCCTCCTAAGGGAGCTAGAGGCAGGGGAAGGGCTGGGAGGGGTGTTATATTCGATGGATGCGTGAGGAGGGTCACTAGCCTGAGGTCCCAGCACTGACCACAAGCAGGGGGCGTGGCACCACAGCCTCAGGCACAATGGACACAGAGGACAAGGACAGGGCAGACGTGCTGGCCTGGAACACAGGAACGTGGCTCTGCGATGACAGTTCCACTAGCCTGGGAGGAATTCTCACCCAGGCGCCTAAGATTCCAGGGTCCAGCCAAAAAGCAACTCGTGGCATGCCACGAGGTCAGGGCATGGGGGGTGGGGGTGGGGGCAGGACAAAGGGTGGGGCTGCAGCCCACCCTGAAAGAGGGGTGGCGACCAGGAGGCAACCTTCCCCAGCCTGGAGGTGAGCGCCCAGAGCCACTGCTGAGCAGCAGGGTCCCCGGCCTTCACTGTCTTCATGGAAATAAAAAATGTCGCAGATCCACACAGCACTAGCAGAAGCGGGGGTGACGCTTTCTGAGCACTGTTCTGAGCCAGTGCCAGTGCCCAGAGCAAGGCTCCAGGGATGAACCCCATCTAGCAGATGAGAAACCCGAGCAGTGGGAAAGCAGGGCAGTTATGCAACTACAGGAGAGGCTCCGGGCCTTTGCACATGCTGTTCCCACCACCTGGACCACTCGCCCCCAGACCCCCGCAAGGCTCCCTCCTTCACGTCCTTGGGCCTTCAGACAAATTCTCAAGTGAGGCCCTTCCTGACTCAAAATAGCAACCCCCACATACCAGCTCCCGAGGGCAAGGACTATTCTGTTCTTGATCATTTCCCAGCACCCAGAACAGCCCAGCAAGTTCCTGGGCTCGGTAAACACCTGCATGAGGCAACTGGGCTTGCCCAAGGTCACACACACCAGGACCTAAAGCTTCCTCCCCACTACCCTCTGAGCCAAGGCCCTTCCCTGCTCCTTCACCACACACCAGGGAGCCGTGCCCACCTTGCTGAACCCCAGAGTGGCAGGGTGGAAGCCGCTGCCTGGAGCTCTCCCTATCCTGGGCTGGAACCTAGCTCCAGAGAAGCTTCTGTGAGGCTCGTAGACATGCCTGCCTGGCTCCAGTGACCCTGGGAGCCCAGCATTCTGACAACCGGACCTCCTCCCCAGGCTCTGGGGCACTGGTCACCAAGGGACAGGTCAGTGACCAAGCCAGCTCCTGGGGAAGCTTGCTGTCTTTCCTCACCAGCAATCCCAACACAGAAGGGGCTCCATGCTGACAGGCTCTACATGGCCTGGGCCCTCAGAGGCACTACCACAGGCCCAGTGGCCCCCTCACAAGGAAGGCTCAAGGGCCTTCTTGGCCACGTGCACATTCCCCAGGCTCTGAGGTCAAAAGACTCACCTATTTCCTGGCTGTGTGGCCTTGGACAAGTACTCAACCTCCCTGAGCCTCCATTTTCTCATCTATAAAGTAGGCTGCCCCCCTCCTGCCATCTCACAGGATTACTAGAAGATTTACAGAGGTAATAACAACCCAAAAAAAGTACATAAACATGCCAGCCTAAAAGTGACCCTGTAAAGAATAAATACTACTAGACCAATTTGGTAGAATAGTACTGGCTGATAAACAGGGCGCCAGGCCCTTTCTCCCCAGATCCTGACCATGGCCATGAAGGGGCCCAACCACAGAACTCCAAGGTCAGAGAGGGGGTGTGATGATGCTCCATCCAGCAGGTGTCAGTGCGCCCGAACCTAACAATAGCAAGACGTGTGTGGGTGAGAGGGGCAGGGCCGCAGTGCTGTCCCTACCACGGTTCCCCGCGGGGCTGAGGCGGCCCTGCTCTCCACTGCCCCCTTGTGGCCCCGGACTCCACTCCCACCTGCGGGAAGACACAGCCTTGTCAAGCCCGCGACCCCAGGGCAGGATGGGACCAGGATGGGACCAAGAGAGTGAGCACTAGTTCCGGGCTCTGCCGCCTACCAGCCAAGAGGCCTTGGGAGCCACTGCCCCACATCCATTCAGTCATTCCTTCGTCCATTCCTGCCTCCCTCCCTCCCACATCTCAGGCACTGCAGGGAACAAAACCAAGCCCGTGCCTTCAGCCTGTGTGTGCTGTGGGGGAGAGGGGACAGACAACAGTGACATCTTTTATCACCAACCACTGTGGAGAAAAACAGAACGGAGGCGGGGAGCTGGGGTGGGGTGAGGAAGGCCATTTTCCACAGAGTGGTCAGGGAAAGCTTCCCGAGGAAAGGGCATCAGAGCAAAGGCCAGTGGGATGTGAGGGAACAAACCATGCACACCGGGCAGACGGAACACCAAGTACAAAGGCCCTGTGGCTGGACTGTGCTTAGCACACCTGAGGAGCAGGAAGGCCCGGGCGGCCAGAACAGAGTAAGCAAGGGAGAGCAGGACACGAAGCCACGGAAGGGACGGGCAGCTCATGCAGGGACTTGTGGGCCACAGGGAGGGCTCTGGCTTTTACCTCGAGGGGGTGGGTGCCAGGGAGGGTTTGTGAGTAAAGGAGGGATGGGATCGGGTGCTCGCAGGCGCCCCCTGGGAACTGGGAGACCAGGGCAGAGGCGATAATGGGGACGGGAGCAGCGAGGTGGCCATGGAGGAGTGAAAAGTGCTGGAATTCCGGACAGACGTTAAAGGCAGAAGCACAGGGTCTGCTGATGGTCTGCGGGGTGGGGGGGGGGGGGGGGGAGAGCCTGAAGTTTCTGACCTGAGCCCCAGAAGGGAGGAGCAGCGGGAGGAGCAGGCACTACCGAGCTCAGGTGTGAAGAGCCAAGTTTACAAGTGCTGCTCCCACCGGAGCACACAGGGCCCAGGCGCCAGGAGCCCGGGCCCCACTCAAGCCTCAGTGTCCCCATCTTTACCAACACAGCCAGGCCCGGTGCTCCCCAGGCCTCTCCCACCTGTGAACAAGACTCAGTGGTCTCAGGGCAGAGGTCTGAGGGTCAGCTTGGCCCCTTGGGACAAGGGGCAGGCACAGGTCTGAGGGTCAGCTTGGCTTCCAGCTCACACTCATCAGCTCCCACATACACACCTGGAACTTAGGTGCACCCCTAAGACAGGACCTGCCTGATGGGTATAAGTTGAGAGCGGCAGGCCTGGAGCTGCAGCAGCCTCCCAGACCCCTCTCTTCATCCTCCCCTTTCAACTGCACAGCAGCCGAGGGAGCAGGGGCTGTTAGCTCCGTTTCTCAGATGAGGAAGCCGAGTTCCAAAGGGTGAGGGGCACACCCAGGTCACGCCGCAGTAAACACCTGAGCCCAGATGCAGCCCCCACCACACACAGGCCTCTGGGGCTGCATCCCCAGCCAGCGCACGCTCTGCAGAGGCCCCCGCAGAGATGGTGCGAGGCCGCATACCCTGGTTCCAGCAGGCTCTCTGGGATCCCACAGGAAAGGGCCCTCCAACTGGGCCCCTTGTGTGGCGTGGCCGGGGCTGTGAGGAAGTGTGCGCCCTGGTGGGTGACATCTTCTCCTAGGCCTGGGGCACAAGAGGCCCGCTGTGGGTGCAAGCCCAGCTCAGTGCAACCTAGGACTCTAGGCAAAGATGCAAAGGCCCTGACAGGTCCTTCAGCCAACTGGCCCAGGCACTCGTGTCCCCCACAGGCCCCCACTCAGGGTCCAAGGGCTGCCGCACCCGGAGGACGGAGGCCTGGCCTTGAGCTGGAGAGCACCCAGCCGGCTCACCCACTTCACAGATGCAGAGGCTTGGGCCCATTTGCCTGGACTCAGCGACTCAGCACTTGCAGCTCCCTTTCCCTTCCACTTTCCAGAAATATCGAAGTCACACTGCTCATGCCAGGGTAGCTGAGAAGACCCTGAGCTCAGCTGCCAAGAAGCCAGCACAGGCCGCACCTGCTCCGCCAGAAATACCTCCTTCCCCAGTGGCCTCAGCCCGTGACCCCATTTCTCTGAGGTGGCGGGGCAGTTGCACCAGCCTCCCCGATGTGCCATGGTGGGGACAGAGTGGGGGATAGTCACCAAGGCTGGGAAAGGTTGGGAGACACTAACTACCCACTCCCAGGCCCTCAACCAGCCAGTTTCCACCTCCCACCCCCACTGGCCAGACAAGAGGAGTCAGTGTGTGAATACCAACATCCCTAGGCTCTGGGATGGGGGCCAAGAGAAGCTGGCGGAGCCCCATGCAGCCCAGCAGCATCCTGGAGAACATTCTCTGGGTGCTCGTGTGACCCTGGGTTGGTCGCTGCAACCACACAAAGCCCCACCTAGAGGGGACACTGAACCAACATGGCAGGGCCTCTGGATCTCAGGCCTGCTGACCAGCTGCTCACTGGCACCCACAGCCCGTGCACCTCCCCGAGCCGGCACAGGCCACATCTCCCCGGCCTCCAGGGAGCGCTGTCCCACCCAGAGCAGAGCTGCTGGGGCGTGTGCCATCTGGAAGTGCCTCTGCGAGTACTATCTATCACATGCCTACTTCATGCCAAGAACTGTGCTAAGACCTTCACCTGCATAACTCACCTAGCCTCACCTGGGTCCATAAGCTGAGGGCTGTGACCCCAGTTAGGCAGCTCAGAAACGAGGGGGCCCTTGCGCAAGGCACATAGCCAGGAAGTGCCAGAGCCAGTGCCAACCTGCCTGCTTGGGCCCAAACCCCCAGCTCACCACCAGGATGCAATACCACCGCCACTCTGAAGAGCAGGGCTAAATGCTAACAGAGAAAAAGGGAGGGAAGGGCCCCTGGATCTGATAATCTGGAAGGCACCCCCTCCCTGCTGACACTCCAACTCCAGCACACTAGTCTTGGAAGGTCCCGACACTGCAGGACACATCACCTCCACCGGGAGTGCCCTGCAGGGGAGCCCAAGGGCTGAGTCTGCTCCCCCCCCAGGTCTCAGCCTCCCGTGGCCCCAGCACACTCAGGGTACCAAGAGTGAAAAACGTGCCACCTCCTGACACCACACAGAGGGGCCCAGCAGGCGCAGCAGCTGTCTTAACGCTTCCGGCGCGTTTTCCTGTGGTGGGCTGAGGCGGTCACAGGGGAAAAGCAGTGCCCCGGGGGGAGCAGTTCCCAACACTGAGCAAGAGATACTGCTGCAGAGGCCAGAGTCAGACCAGTCTTCCCTGCCTAAGCCCGAGCTGCTCCATCTGGTCAATGGCAGTGTTCGAAAGAGGACCTAACAGAGACGATTCTCATGGCACATGTGGCAGCTCTGCCCCGTGGTCCGGAACCCTGCCTGCTCATGCAACTCAGCTCAGGAGCCCTGGCCTGGGCAACCTAGGGCCCAGGCTCTCTGAAGGGGGAACCGGCGCCCACAGCTTCAAAAGCTCCCAGGTGACAATGAAGACCTCCAGCAGGGCTGCCTTCCTCAAATGGGCCCTGCCCTCTGGAAGAAGCCCAATATCACTGCCCTGAGGGACTCAGCCGGCCCTGCCCCCTGGGGGCTGTGAACACCTAGCACCCAGCCACCCCCAGCTCACACTGACCCTGTTAGACTGGCACTGTTACCCCATTTTACAGACAAGGAGGATGAGCTCAGGAGCACAAGTCGCCAGCCCAATGACACCTGGCTACAAGCCCCAGGGACAGGGCCCCATCTGTTTTTGCTCCTTAGAACTGAACGTTCTTCCTCCAGGGCTGTCACTGGCCCCAGGCCCTCAGGGGATGGCCCAGGTCTGCACCCCTGCACTGCCTGGCCAGGTCGAAGTGGTGACCGTGTCTGGTCTCTGCATCTCTGAGCAGGAAGGTGCCATCAGGCCAAGAAGCTGGAAGAAGAAGGAGACACTGAGCTCTGCAAACAAAAGCCGATGGGAACAGCAGCAGGAGTTCATCCAGGCCGACCCCCCACCTGCGTCCAGCACTTCCAGCCCACGTGGCAGGCAGGTTAGTCCACCCCGGAAGCTCTTCCGGAACAGCCCACTCCGGGATCCCCGTGGCCAGCCTTATACACACAGCCAACAGCTAACACCTCCTGCACGCTCACAATGTGCCAGACACATTCTCAACACAAATTATCTCTTTTACTATTAATCCCCTTTTGGGGAAATTGAGGGTCATCCATTCACTGCATAATTATCAACTAAACACCCACTACATGCCAGGCACTGTTAAAGGCTCTGGGGATTCAGCTGTGGAAAGAGACCAAAATCCTTGCCCATGTGCAGGTGACATTTTAGCGAGGGGGGGGAAACAATCAAATAAAGTTACATATAACATCAGAAGATGCCATGTGCCACAGAGAAAGCAGAGTGGGAAAAGGGGACAGGCAGTGGAAGGAGAAGCAGGAGTGTGCAGTTTTATAGCAAGTGGTCAAGAAAGGCCTCCTGAGGAGATGTTGAGACAAGCTCTGAATGCAGTGGAGAAAAGAGCTACTGAGAAATCTGAGGAGAGCATCCAGGCAGAGAAAGGCCCTGTGCAAAGGCCCTGAGGTACAGCATTCTTGGTGTGTTCCAGCAACAGTGCAGAAGCCTGTGTGGCTGGAAGGACTGGGAGGGGGGGGCTGGGGGGAGGTGACAGGTTGTGCACGGTCTCAGAGGTCACATTAAGACTTTGTCTTCTATTCCAAGTGAGGTGGGAACCCTGGAGGGCTCTGGGCACAGCAGGGATACGACCTGACTTAAAGAATCCTTCTGGACTATAGGGGAACAGGGTGGAAGCAGGAACCCCAATAAGAATTCTGCCAAAATAAAAGATGGCTTACACCAAGGGGTCGGCAAACTATGGCCCACAAGCCAAATCTGGTCCACCGCCTGTTTTTATACAAGCTAAGAGGTCTTTACATTTGTAAATGTTTGGAAAAAATCAGAAGCCTACCTATTTCATGACATGTGGAAATTACATGAAATTCAACCTCCAGTATCCACAAAGTTATATTAAACATGGCCACACTTGTTGCTTAATGTATCATCTACAGCTGCTTTTCTCACAAGGGTTGAACTGAGAAGATGTCACAGAGGCTGTATGGCCTGCGAAGGCCAAAATATTTACCATCTGGCCCTTCCTGGATAGAGTTTGCCAACCCCAGGCCTGGGCCTGGTGATCGCGGGGGGTGGGCTGATGAGAAGTGGCTGCATTCCAGAAGTCCTCTGGGACACCAGGCATGAGAGAACAAGCAGAGTCCAACAGCCGAGGAGTGGGGTGATCGGAAGGCTGGAAGTGCTATTCACTGGAGTGGGGAAACGCAGGTCTGAGGGGAAATCTAGAGCTCAGGTTTGGATATTAAGTCTGAAATGCGCATTAACAGCCCCACAGAGCGCTCCAGCTCACTGACAAAGCACGTAAGGCAGAGGTTGGGGACTGGGTCGGTGTCTCTGGAAGCTCCACAAGTCTTTCCTGCTGACTGAGAAGTTCCCGTCCATTCTGTCAGGAAACGCTTACTGAGCCCCTCGATGTGCTGCGCCCGTGCTAGGTGCCGGGCTTGATGAATGGAAAGACTACGTGTGACAGCAGTGTGCCGGGCAGCGTTCCGGGTGCTGGGACAGAATGGTGGGCACAGCTGAGAGACCATGCTCCCCCACCAGACCGGCTCACACTCGGGAACAGGGGTAAAGCATCTGTCACCTAACAGGAGCTCAGGATATACCAGGTGCTATGAAGAAAAGAAAGCAGGGCAGGGGGCCCAGAGCACCACAGGAGCTGGTCAGGGAAAGCCTCTCCAAGGAAGTGTAATTTGGGCCACAGCCAGAATGAAGCCAAAGGGAGGACCAGCAAGAGGCTCCCTGTGGAAAGTGCAAAGGCCCTGAGGCAGCACAGAGTTTGGAAGGGCTCGGGAACATGCAGAGGCTGGAGCAGAATGGACTTGAAGGCGAGCAGCTGAGGAGAAGGCTGGAGTGCAGGGAGGCCCAGACAAGCACTTCGGGGGGTCACTGGAGCGCCACATCCTGCTCTGGTTTTGAGAAAGATCCCTCTTGCTGCCAGGGGCAAGTGTGGAAGCAGATACAGCAGTGAGTCTCAGAAACAACCCAGGCCAGAGACCTCCGTGGAGCCTGGACTAGGACACAGAGGTGCCAAGTGGGGAAAAAGACACTCTAATTCCTGGATCCTGAGATACCGCTGATTCAAACCAAGTCACCAATGGGCGGGAGGGGACTACCTAGGTAAATATGAGATGTATAGATATATCTCAGTCATAAGATGCAGCCCAACTTCAGGAACATGAAAACACCAAGGGCGAAAGCTGTACATCCTGGGATGAAGGGAGGAGAGCAGTAATAAGTTAAGATTTCAGCAGAGGCGTGCAGGGTTTCTGGAATGTTTAACAGGCCTACCTGCGTCTTTAAAGGGAATGGTGAATTAAGAGGAAAAGCTTGGCTCTCGCAGTCGAGAGAGGGCTCCAGGAAGATGCCCCTGGCTGTCTTCCCACCTGCAGCATTACCTGTGAGCAGCACCCTGAGCCCCACAGGCTTCTGCTGCCTCCACTCACCCCTCTGGTCGACAGGAAAATGAACCCAGGAGTTCTGTAAGGCCGTCCTTCCCCGTGCCTTCTCTCTCCAGGGTGCATGTTCCTGGGCCCAACCAGGGAGACTGGCGATGACCACAATTTCATGCGCCATCCACTGACACCCCAGGCGAGCCAGAATGTGGCAGAGAGTGCATCCCTAGGCCCACTCCTCAGACCGTGCCTGGAGGGGCCTGGCGGGAAACATTCTTTGGGTCTGTTGATCTGTGGCTTAGCACTACCCATGGGATCCCCACCTTATCCTTATATGAAAACTCAGAGTTCAGGTAACTCTGGGCCAAAAGGGGGGGAAAGGGGCCAAATTCCATAGTGCCAAAAGATGAGCAGTGACCAGCTTTATGACCCAAGGGCAGGAGCCCACGCTACCACAGTGAAGCTAGGCACACATGCTCAGAGCCAGAACTGCCAGTCCCGAGGAGCAGCGGCGCACCCAAACATGCCAGGGTCCTTCCTCATCATCAGATTACAGTGCCCGGGGGGGGGGGGGGGGGGATCTGCATCAGTGATGTGGCTAACTGCCTGAGCCTGCCCTGTGCCTTGCTCTGTAGGCCGGGATCTCTAACAGACATGCACACCATCACTTATTCCACGGTATCCACTGAAGCCCCCACCAGAGGCCCAGGCTTTCAGAGAGCGAGGGGCTCACACACACAAACTATGAGTAGGTGCAAAGTGCCACATGCAGAAAACCAAAACAGGAGAGGCACCAGGGTGGTAATGTGGCCTGGGTGGGTCAGGGGGAACCTCTCAGAGGAGGTGACATTCAAGATGAGCCCTGAATGACAGGATCCCCAGATGAGAAAGGCAAAGCCACCTCTCCTGAAACGCCGGTATTTAAGACAGGGGTTGCGTGGCTCAACCCAGCCCTGTCCTGGGGTAAATGGTGGGTGGATCCCCATCCTCAGCCAGGAGATTTTGTTAGCCTTTAGTCTCTGCAGTGAATAATGAGCCAACGACATATTGTTTCAGACTACACCTATCTCCCTGAGAATTCTTTTTTTTTTTTTTTAAAGATTTTATTTATTTATTTGACAGAGATAGAGACAGCCAGCGAGAGAGGGAACACAAGCAGGGGGAGTGGGAGAGGAAGAAGCAGGCTCATAGCAGAGGAGCCTGATGTGGGGCTCGATCCCACAACGCCGGGATCATGCCCTGAGCCGAAGGCAGACGCTCAACCGCTGTGCCACCCAGGTGCCCCCTCCCTGAGAATTCTGATACTCCCCTCACTACCCACAAAGAGCTATGTTCCCCCAACCCCATCTCCCCCCCCAACCACAGTCAGACTCCTGAGGGGTCCTGGGAAACAGCTGCTCCCCACAAGAAGAGTGGAGGCTCCAGCTCTGTGAGCCCCTCAATTTCCGACCTGCTTCCTGATGCTCCACAACGCTCCCGTGCCGGTGCTAAACTGCCCTCCCCCAAACTCGGCCGACCCACCCGCACCCTGAGGACAGGCACCATCCCTACAGGCCCCGCCACAAAACTGGCATAGCCCCAGCCAGTGCTCCCTGGTCCCTTTAAAAAGGAAAAACAGAGTTCAGAAGGACCCGGACAATGACACAAGCCCTGCAGTCTACAGGGCCCGCTGAATGGCCTGGGGACACTGCTTACATAAGAGCCTGGTTCGAGCAGGGACAGGGACAGGGCCATGCCAGCCTGCCAGTCACCATGACCTACTGAGAGGCCCTTTATCCCTCAGAGGGCTGGGAAAGGCTCGTGGCCCATCTCTAACTAAACACGGGACTGGAAGGGACGGGGGGGGGGGGGGGAGCCCCAAACACCATCCACTGCCCACTACTTGATAATAAGGAAGAACTACTCTGCGCATTTATGTAACAAACACCTAACACAAGGGCCCCTCAAGGACTTAAAAATAAACCGCCCTCTGAAAATTTTAACTCTTAGGCAAAATTAACAGAAAAGGGACTTCATCACCCTCAGGATAAAGTCCACAGGTCTCTGCCCAGTTGGCCTCATCACTCAACATGGGACACCCACAAAGCCTGGCCTCCAGGCCTCGGCACCTGCTGCCCCCCATCCCTTCCCTAAAAACCTTCTCCTTCAGGCCTCAGCTTAGAAGAAAACACCTTGAGGGCAGAGGCTGTGGTTAGTTCAGCCCAGTTTTCCTGGTGCAGGACAGGTACAGAGAAACACGTTGGCATGAATGAACCAATGAGTAAATGACAGATGGAAACAGATAAGTGGAACCCCACAACAGGAGAACGCTCGGACCAGGACAACCTGCCAGCATCCTATGCGGCCAGGGGCTGGCGCTGGCAGGTGCAGTGCTGGCAGCTCGTCGCGAGACCAAGTGTGAGGAAGAGCAGGATGATGTGGAACAGGCTGACCATGGCTGGGCTGGACCTGGAGCTCGTGGCCAACAGGCCATAAGAAGCCAGCTTCCCTCGATCAGGATCACTAAGGACGGGCTCGGACCAACACAAGACATAGTCCCCAGCCAGGTCCCAGCAGCAGCCCCACACCAACCCTTCTGCTCTCCGGGAGCCCGACCACAGGGAGGAGAGGCATTCATTCATCCAATCGTTCACTCAACAAGGAGTCCCTGGCCAGATGTTGGGGAAGCTGCAGGAATGAGACACAAGCAGTCCCTGCCCTCACCAAGCTCACAGTCTGACCGTGAAGTACCCAAATGAAAAAGCAAGAACAGCCAGAGGTTGGCCAGAAGGAGAGGAACGGGGTGCTGGGGGAGGCGGTGGGGGTCATACTGCAGGTAGGGTGGTCCAGGAAGGCCTCTCTGCATGACTTGGAAGCTGAGCTCTCAATAGGAAGGAGGGACCAAGGAAAAACAGAGGAAGAGCATTTCTGGCTGAGGAACTGGCAAATGCTCAGGGCAGGAACGTGGCTGCAGGTGTCTGAGGAGATGAAAACAGAAGTGTAGTGATGAATGAGGACAGCAGGGGACAGAGGACGACAAGAAGTCTCTGAGGGATGGCTCTGACCCGCAACTGCTAAGATCCTGCCACTTCCATGGGAGAAGACGCTATGGCTGCTGTGGGGCGGGGAACCGGGCCGGGCAGGACAAGAACAGAAGCTGCGGGCTTCTGAGCGAGTAGGGTAGGATTGACATCGGATGACCAGGCCCACCTGAGGCACCCACTTCTTGGGATGGTTCTTCGTCATAATAAGGCAAAAAGTGGGTCCTGACTGGGCTTCCATTTCACCAGGGATCTTCCCATAGAGAAAGAGCAGATCGTCCCAAAATGTGACTTCCAATGTGTGTGGCAGCGTATCAAGACTGATCACGGGCTTCTTCCTCCAGCTTCTGGGCGTATTTTTTAGCACGAGCCCATCTCAGCAGCATGTTCAATGAATCGAGCCTCAGGCAAGTTTTAAGCCATTCAAAAGAGGTCACATGCAGAAAGCATTTCAGGTAACCTGACTGACTGACCATCTGTCCAATGACTTGTCCTTAACCACCCGATGCTCTGTATCTTGACTGTGGGTCACGAAGTGTGCTGGGCACTTTACACCCCCGGTGGCCCTCCGAGACAGGTGTCCTTATTCTGGCTTCTTGGGTGAGAACACTGAAGCTCAGGCAGGTAAAGTGCCTGTCCCAAGGGCGGACGCAGTGGCCACCAAAGAGCATGTCCTTCACGACCACATACCTCAATATTCCCTCAATGCACGAGCACCTGGGCCCACCCACAGTGAAGCCCACTCTGGTCTAGCAGAACCCTGGCTCTGCCCCTCACGGTGGGACCAAGGGCGCATCGCTTCACTTTTTTGTGGCCCAGTTTCCCCATCTGTCAAACAGAGATAAGAACAGTCCCTACCTCACAGATTTACTCTGAGGATTAGGCGAGTTAACAAATAAAAAGCACTAAGAATAAGTATTACATTAGTAGTGGCTTGAGGATGATGATGACGCTCTGGCTGTCCCCGGGTATTAAAACATCCTCAGCCGCCACCCGCAACGTCAGCAAGGAGGGGTTACGAGGGCGGCTGAACTCAACCAACCAGCCCAAGGTCCCCGGCCAAACGCGTCAGTGAAAGTGCAGGGATTCCCAACCAAACTCGGCCGTGCTGTTGAGTCCCTTCCTCGCACAGTCCCCACGCAGGGCTGTCAACTCTCCACTAACTCTCCTCAGGAGCCAGCTATTCAAGAGGGTGCGCTTGGCTCAGGAAGTCCCACGCCCACCACTCCCACCACCCAGGTCCTCCCACTCACCTCCCCACCTCAGCCCCGCCTCCACCCCGCCTCCTCTGCCGAGGCCCCGCCCTCCCCACCTCGGCCCCACCTCCCTGCCTAAGCCCCACCACCACCACCACGACCCACCTCCGCCTTCCTCACCCCTCCCAACCCCAGTCTCCTGGCCCGAGGCACACCAACACAAAGAAGGTCTTTAAACCTCACCGTGGCTATCCTGGCTCGCCAGTCCCGATCCGGCTCCCACCTCTAATTCCAAGGGGCAAGCCCATCCAATTTTAAGACCCTAGGCCAGCAGTCCACACTGACCCACAGAGCCCCTCCCACTCTCCCTCTAGGGAAGTTCTGTTCTTAGAACTATGGAAACAGCACAGCCCAGCCCTGCCACCAGCAGCCTCTGGAAGCATCAGCAGGGACAGAAAGGAAATAGGCAAACCCAGGGCTGAAGCCCAGCAACACGGCTTCCTGACTCTGTGACCTTCTGCAACTTAATTTGTTTCTCTTAGCCTCAGTTGCCTTATGTGTAAAGTAGAAGTAATACTCGTGCCCACCTGATTCCTCTTTTATGGATGAGGGAAATCCCGTCTCTACCACGACGCGACCTTGGGCAAGTTACCTCACCTTTCTGGGCCTCAGGTCCCTTATACACAAATGGGGCGACAAAGAGTACCCACCGCTCAGGTTTTTGGATGGAAACAATAAATGTGACCTGTCCCTGTTACTAATCCAGCAGGACTATCCAGCCCAAGAAGAGGGGACCACAACCAGCATCCCCTCCTATCTGCAAATGCAAAATCAATCCCAAAGGCATTTTTGGAAGGCCTGTTCTTTCACTGCAGCACGAAGAAGGGTGTGAGAGTGAAGAGACCAAGCAGACCCAGTGTCAGAACACAACACCCTTCTGCAAACAGGCACCAAATTTAAAGTACAAAAGTCAGAGAGACCCACACATTAAAACAGGGGCTCAATAGCCAGAAAACCCATAATTACTCCTCACCTATTCCAAAAGGACACAAGAGTTCACAAGAAAAAAAGTACCAAAAGAAGCAGACACTCAAGATCCCACCTCCCAGATTTAACAGATATTTATATTAGATTCCTTTTTTTTTTTCAATAAAACAGATATGGCTGAAGCCTTCCCCACCCCCTCTCTCCCCACTCCCTTTCCCCAAGCAATGGTTCCTCTGTGTAATTCCCACACCTTTCTTTTTTTTTTTAAAGATTTTATTTATTTATTTGACAGAGATAGAGACAGCCAGCGAGAGAGGGAACACAAGCAGGGGGAGTGGGAGAGGAAGAAGCAGGCTCGTAGCGGAGGAGCCCGATGTGGGGCTCGATCCCAGAATGCCGGGATCATGCCCCGAGCCGAAGGCAGACGCTTAACCGCTGTGCCACCCAGGCGCTCCCCCACACATTTCTGACCTCTAATTGCAATTTATCCTTTTATTATGTACATACCCATGAGCAGTACATATAAATCTCATTTGTACTTTTTTAAATGTATAAAATATTTTCAAAGATTCTGGGTAAATTACCAAAAATAGTAATTATAAAAGGGACAAACACAGGTAGTGCTATTCAACTTGTAAATAAAAACAGGGAATCTCTTTCACTTATATGTGAGGTACCTAATGTGGTCAACGTCACAGAGATAGAAAGCAGTATGGTAGGGGCACCTGGGTGGCTCAGTCGGCTAAGCATCCAACTCCTGATCTCAGCTCAGGTCTTGATCTCAGGATCATGAATTCATGGCCTGCACTGGGCTCCACGCTGGGTGTGGAACCTACTTTTAAAAAAGGAGAGACTGTGTAACCTCCGTATATTGCAAAAATAGTGCTGTGTGACTTCTGAGACTAAGTCATAAAAGATACTGTGTCTCTGCCGTGTTTTCTCACAGGAAAAAAAAAAGGAGAGAGAGAAAAGAAAAAGAGAAAAGAAAGCAGTATGGTGGTTGTGAGAGGCTGGGCAAAATGGGGAATAGGGAGTTACTGTTTAATTGGGACAAAGTTTCAGTTTTGCAAAAGGAAAGAAGTCTGGAGGTGGATGGTGGTGATGGTTGCACAACGACCACTGAACGGAACACTTAACACATGGTTAGATGGTAAATTTTATGTTATGTGTATTTTGCCACAGTTTTTTAAACTGAGGAGAGAAAAAAGGTATCTCTACCTGCTAGTTCTCATTTGGGGACCAGCATGGCCTAGGAGCTGGCAAATAAGACTCTGGAGTCCTGAGTTCCTCTCTCTGTTCTGCAGTTACCATCTGAGGGCCTTTGGGCAAGTCATTTGACAGCTCTGAGACTATTTCTTCATCTATAAAAATGGGAATAATAATAGCCTCCGATCTCAGAGGCCTATGAGGATAACAAAATAAGGTAACAGAATCTCATAGCACAAGAATAATCACACGCTTTATACACAACTAATGAATCATCGAGCCTTACATCGAAAACCGGGGATGTACTGTATGGTGACTAACATAATATAATAAAAAATCATTATTAAAAAAAAAAAGAATAATCACACGCTAAATTATTATTATGTGTTTAAATAATAAATTAGTTTATTAATGTTACTTAAAAGTCAGTAATGATCAAATAATTAAATTATTAATATTATATTATCAGCTAGGTCTCTAGGCCCATCAAAAGACTTCGTTTTAAGGGAAAAAGAAGCCCAAGTTAGGAGTCAGAAGACCTGGGCTTCAGGAACGGCTGTGGCTGTGAGATTTCTCCCTGGTGACACTCAGGAGTTGACTGAGAGGATCTCTTAGATTATCAAAGAGCAAGATCAGCTTTGCTGCTCGGCGGGAGCCAGCCCTGGAACTGCACCTCCCACACCGCCCAAGCTTCTCGAGGACGTCCCGGTCGAGGGAAGCGGTCCAAAGGTCGTGTCCGAGAAGACTGACTGCGAAGACCCTTCCTAAGCCTGAGGAAGTGGCATGGTGCAAGATTGTATAAGACACCAAAGAATCGGGAGCAAGCGTCCCGTACCTTTGTTCCTCCCCTGCCAACTCTGTCCCAGGCCGCTGGGGGAGCTGCAAGGAACCATCCAGCTTCCCAGATCCTGCAGAGACCCCAAGAAAAGACAACCCCAAAACAGCCTGGGTTGCAGAAGTAGAAATACCCCTGTGCACATGCGCACTGCAATTTACGAGAGGTCCCGGGGCACAACGCGCGGCCACTGCGCCTGCGCCGTCCCTGTCGCCCTTTGGGGCACAGGAACAGAAAGGGGGGTTCCGTGGTCCCGCGAAGAAGAAAAACCAATGAGTCTGCGGCGGCCGCTCAGTGCGGGTTTCCTCGTTCCTTACCTCATAGTGCTTCATGGTTCCCTCACACGGCCCCTACGGCGCCTGCTGCCGCTGCTGTCTACCTACGCGCCACAGGAACACAGTCCCTCAACGCGCTCGCGGGCGCCGCGCGAGACTAACCTCGGTTCCGCGTCGGCCCCGCCCCTCCCTGTCGTGAGCGCCCCTACAGCCAATCAGCGCTCGGGACGCTCACCTTCAATCCCGCCCCGCGAGGCTGGTCTTGAGCAAGCACTAGCAGCTCTCGCCATGAGGCTGGCCAATCAGCTTGCGGAACACACCAAGGGGGAGGAGCGCGGGCCAGGCAGGGACGAGCCGAAAGGTGCTTGGCCACCCACCAATCAAAATAAGGCCTAGGAGCCGCGCGCCATTCCCCGCCCCTTGGTGGCGTCGCTGTGGAAACCAAGGGAAGCGACGGTTACCTTACAGCTGGGGGCGGGAGCAAAAAGTTGAGTGACAGGGAGGGCAGCATCCGCATGGCGGGCGGCGCGACTGTGTGAATTCCCAGGTGGGCAGCCCCCTGCGTAATGGGGAGCGACCTAAAAAGGGCTAGGTGCTGGGGGCGTGTGCTGGGGCGCCTGGATGGAAAGGCCTGTCCGGCGGGGGGACCCCCATCTGTCATGAATGGGAGGGAAAGAAAGGGGAAATGAAGGATGAAAAGCCACCGTGGGATCCCCCAACTTACAACCTGAGTCCTCGCCCCATTCTGGGGGCTACAAGCCCCGCCCCGTAGGCCGGGGCCCGCACTCGTCTACCTGTGCCATCCAGTATGGTCACCACTGGCCACATGTTGCTAGCGAGCCCTTGAAATGTGGCTGGTGCAAATCGAGATGTGCTGTAAGTGTAAAACAGAAACCGATTTCAAAGACAGTGTGAAAAGGAGAATGTAAAAAAAACAAAAAAAAAGTCATTAATAACCTTGAATGTTAATTACAAGTTGAAATGATAATATTTTAGATATATTGGATTAACAGATTATTACAATTCAGTTACCCTGTTTTTTTTTTACTTTTTTAAATGCCTATTAAAATATTTAAAGGCTGTCTGGGTGGCTCAGTTGGTTAAGCATCTCCCTTGGGCTCAGGTCATGATCTCGGGGTCCTGGGATTGAGCCCCATCTGCTTCTCCCTCTCCCTCTGTGCTCTCTCCCTCTGTCTCTAAAATAAATAAATAAAATCTTAAAAAAAAAAAAAAAAAAAACATTTAAAATGACAGACCTGGCTTGCATTTGTGGTTGGCAGTTGCCTCACACTGGCTCTACTGGACAGCGCTGGTCTGGGGTCATGCCATGCTTTTGCTCCTTTGATTATTTGCCATGAGCAGACTGGGGAAGTTGGATGTCATCACAAACACACACACACACACTCACACACACACACACATACACACATCCTCCTGCACACATTCAAGATTTCAGTACAAGGTAAGTAGCACCCGGCACACCCCCTCACCTTCTTTCCTTTCTCCTCATTCCAGACCCTGCCCCTGAGGCTTCATCAACTGTGGAACCCTCTGGAACTTAGAGGCCTGACATCAGAGACGTGGTGAGAAGTCCTCAAAGGTAAATCACTGATTCACAGGGGAGCAGGGTGGGGCAAGGTGAGTCAGTGCTTAGCACTTAGTCATTCAGGTTCAGTTCTGGAAACTTCTAAAGCTACAGGTTTGGGGGACCTGTGTCTTCCAGTAAAGGAAGCCAAGGCTGTGGTCTTCAGAAACACTGTCTTTTTCACGAGGCCTATCTGGGCAAAAGAGATGAAAACATAAAAGTGTTTTATAATCGTGCTTTCCAAAACACAGATCTTTTTTCTGTTGGCAGTTATAGGGCTCACAGTATCTTGAGATCCTTTGTGTCCTGACAGGCTTCATTCCCTGCCCTCATTGAGGGGGACAGGAGGAGTAATCACTTAGAAACCAAAAGTTAACATCTTACCAAGTTGACTTCCTTGAGACATCTAATTGTGAAGTGCTGAGGGGCACAGTTGAACTCCTAAAATCTAGCCAAGTTTTGCTACTTTGCCCTGTCAATTCCCAGCTTCTCTAACGTGGGCTGAGTCAGTGTATCTACTGTATTCCTGCATTCCAGCTAGGTAAGGTGTGTGGGGTCCAAACAGATGTCATTTTGGACAGAGTCCACGTATATTCCTACAGACTCAGAACATTCTGTAATTTACCTTTCAAGACTGTTTTCCTGAGCCCCACACTCACTCAATAGGCACCAAATCATTTTGTGAACATACTCTGCTGTGTGCCCACAAGGGCATACGAATAATTTCCACCCTCTCCTCACCCACAGGAAGCTCATAGAAAGGCAGGATCCAGCTCAGAAAGGACAATTCCCCTTTGTTTTTGATGGATATTGTAGGTGTAAGGACTCCTTATTGGCCTCATCTGGCTTCCAGTAACCAGGCTGTCAGCAGAAATAATATCCACCTTCAGAATGAAGACTGGCCACTCTGTCCAAACCATTCTTGAGTCTGGCTCCTTTCACTAACATAATGCTCTATGCCTGTCAGTTAGGGACAGCTAGACCCTGCTTGTGTACGCGGCACCCCCAGCACAGTGGCTAATTCATAACAGTCACAACTAGTTTGCTGAGCCAACTGTAATAAGCCCGTTATGGCAATTTCCAAAGGGGAAATTCCAGAAAGGTCTGGTGCTGTGGAAGTAACAAAGGATGAGCAGGGGACTCTTTGGATCTCAGATTTGGGGGAACCCATGGTCATTTGAATGTTGAAGTTCTGGTGCGTCTGTCTGTCTCACAAGCTCCTTTTGTATTTCCCACATGCAGGTAAGGTAAGATCTTGATTTCTCTGGGAACCTGGCTTGGCTTGTTTTGGGGTATGTGATGGAGCTGGTTCGAGCTGTGTGAGAGAAGGTGAAGCCTAGAGCGGACAAGCCAGGGCTGGTTAGCAACTTTCCACTGTGTCAGGAACCCCAGAGAGAGGCTTCCCAAGTCCTACCCTGTCTTGCCTTTTGGGTTTTGTTTGTTTGTTTTAAGATTTTATTTATTTATTTGACAGAGAGATACAGCCAGCGAGTGAGGGAACACAAGCAGGGGGAGTGGGAGAGGAAGAAGCAGGCTCCCAGCGGAGCAGGGAGCCTGATGTGGGACTGGATCCCAAGACTCTGGGATCAGGCCCTGAGCTGAAGGCAGAAGCTTAACGACTGAGCCACCCAGGCTCCCCCCTGTCTTGCCTTTTGTATTAAGTCCATAGAATTTTCTTTTTATCGAGCTATAATTTACATGCAGTGAAATTTACCTTTTTTAGTATACAGCTCTGAATGTATACAGTTGTGTAACTAACATCACAGTCCAGATATAGAACATTTCCATCATCCCCCCCAAAATCCCCTGTCTCCCTTTGTAGCACATCCCAGCCCCGGGCAACCAATCCGCTTTCTGCCTTAATACTTTTACCTTTTCTGGAATGCCTTATAAAATGGAATCACAGCAGGACAACTCAGACGGCCTTTTGAGTCTGGCTTCTTTCACTAACATAATGTATTTGAGGTTCCTCTGCATTGTTTTCTGTACCAGTAGCTCAGTCCTTTCTTACGACTGAATAGTATTCCATCATGTGGCTAGACCACAGTTTGTCTATCCATTCTCCCACTGAAGGACATTTAGGTTTTAATGGCTCTTGATAATTACAAATCAAGCTTTGATAAACATCCGCTCATGGGCTTTTATGTGAACATAGGTTTTTATTTCACATGGGTATTCCACCAGGGGTGGGATTGTTGGTTCGTATGGCTGTAGTCCTTTTGAAGTTCTGTTTGATGAAGAGAAGCAGAGTTGAAAACAGTAGTAATGCATTTTTTTTAAATGAAGCCTTTATCATCATCTGAATCACACTGTACACGAGCTGAGTGCTTACCATAAACACTGAGTGTGCTAAACCCTTTACGCTTCAGCATTTTGCTCACTGGGTGACCGCAAGCAAGTCACATGACCTCTCAGAGCCTCAGTTTTCCCACCTGCAAAATGCAGGTAACACTAGGCCAACCCCATAGGATTATTGCAAGGATTAAATGAATTAATACATATGGAGCACTTGGAGGCAGCTTGGCACATAGTAGGGCCGTGTCAGCATCAGCCGTTATTATAATGTTCATTTCCTGGCCCCTCTCAATTTCATCCTCATATGGGATGTTAAGATCCCTGGGAGTTAAGATCTGTTCTTATCTCCATTTTAGAGAGGACACACCTAATGCTCCAAGAGAGCAAGCAAGTTGTGCAAGATCACACAGGCAGTAAATAAGTAAATAGTGGGTCCCAGATTTCAGCTGAGGCTGACTGACTCCAGACTCACCTGCTTTGTTCCTGTTATCAGTCAGGGTTCTCCCAAAGAAACAGAACCAGGATATATGTGTTCGTGAGTGTGTGTGTGAGAGAGAGAATTAAAAGATGTATTTCAAGGCATTGGCTTACGTGATTGTGGGTGCTAGCCAGGCAAGTCCGAAATCTGTAGGGCAGGTCAGGAGGCTAGAAACTCTTGGCCAGGAGCTGACACTTTGTCCTCAGGGAAACTTCAGTATTATTTGCTTTTAAAGCCTTTCCACTGATTGGACGAGACCCATCCCCATTATCCAGGATCATCTCCTGTACTTAAGTCAACTGATTATAGACATTAACTTTACCACATCTACAAAATACTTTCTCAGAAACACTTAGTGTTTAATTGAACATCTGGGTACTATAGCCCAGCCAAACTGATACATAAAATTAACCATCCCATCTTCTGTAAGTTGAGAGCTCAAGAGCTGCTGAGGTTTCTATGGAAGCCACTTTTCCAATACCATTTTGAAGTGTCCAGTGAGTGTCCAGGACAAAAAATCCTAAGGAGAGCTGTTGGGGTTGTTTTCTGTATTTTGGGGGGCAGACAAAAATTCCCAAACATGACCCAGGCTTACTCAAGGAAGGGGGAGTCCCCAGCCCTAAGTTCACCAAATATAAAGACACCCAAAACCATGTGAAGACCTCCAAAGGTATAACTCTAAATAAATTAAATTAAAAATTATAAATTAAATTTATACAATGAAATATTAGCATGTAACCATGAGGAAGTTCACAAGTGCTGGGTTTTCCTTCATGATGAGAACTCTCCTGCTCTTTATGTAATTTATTTTTTTTATTCGTGTAACTTTTTAAAAATTGAATTATTTTCCCCCTGTGATGGTTTAGGACCCCTCTGTACTGTACTCATGGATGCCCAGCCCAGACCCATCATCCTCCCAGGTTGGCCAGTGTGTGTACTAATCCAGTCCTTACTGAGTCCCCTTGGTGGGGTCAGTGAGTGGCCAAGGATAGCCAGCATCCCCCAGCTGGAAAGCAGGGAAAACCATGGTCTTCTTTCTCAGCAGTAGAAGCCTCTCACTGTGGTGCTGCAGGAAAGGGGTGGCTCAGCAGCCCGTCATTCAGCAAGATGGTTAGTCACCCCTTTGATAGTACTTCCTCTGTCCTGGATGGCTCTTTACAAATGGTGACTCACAAGGCAGGTACAACTACTACCCCCATTGTACAAATGAGGGAACTGAGGCCCCAAATGGTTCAGTAACCAGCCCAAGGTCATGCAGCTAGGAAGTGCTGAGACTGGGAATGAAACCTGCTGCCTGGTTCCTGAGCCAGCGTCACACCACCCTGATCTCCCAAGCAGTTCTTCCAGGAAACTCCCACCTCAACCACCACCACTGCTTCTTTCCTAGGGCCTTCTCAGGTGGTACCCCTTTCTGAGCTTCCTTTCACCATCAGCCCTGTCTTTGACCACAGGCACCCCAAACTCTCAGAGCCAAAGGGGATCACAGACCCTGAGAAGTGTATGACACACCCATGTCCCCCCAAATCATTAATGTAGTGGGAAGAAAAATGAAGCAGGCGCATTAAAAACAGGCAGGAATATTTATGAAGTGTCCACTGCTACTGGGTGCCAGATACTGGCAACTGCAGGCTGGGAGGGAGGTGGATTTAGCATGAAAACCAAAGAATAAGATAATTTCAGATTTCAGTGACAGGTGTTTTTGAGAAAACGGTAAAGTGAAAGGTATGAGGAGCCTTTTTCCCCGGAGAAAAGATCAGTCCGTGGAGGTGAGCTTTGGTCCCGGGGCCTCACCTTGCTTTATAGGAAACTGTATGGTGAGGACAGCGACAGTGCTGGAGCTCCTAATTGCATTCTCCCCACAGCCAAGAAAAGAGGGCGGATGGGTATTTTTATTCCCTTGTTACAGAAGTCGGGGTGGGGGGTTGGACCTAGGGTAAGGCAAGGTTAGCCAACTTGCTCAGAAACATCCGGAGTGGGTGCCCCCATCTTCCGGGCCCCGTGAGAAGCGGGCGAGCAGTTCTACCGTCACCTGGGGAAGGGCGGGGGCACCTTGAGGGGCGGGGCCGCATCCAGCCCCGCCCCTTCCCGAGTGGTGTGTCGTAACCTATTGACCCAGGCTGGCGATGGCACACGCGGCTGGCGGGGTCAGTGAAGGCAGTGAAAGAAGGTCGTGATTGGCTCCCCGCAAAGTGGGCGGGGCCTACGTCGCTTGGTGCGCGCGCCGCGGGGAAGCGTTGCCGAGGGCGGAGAGGGAAGGGGCGTGGCCGCGCGCAGGCGGCCGTTGGCGGTGCAACCCCGCCCCGGACGTCGCGCGTCGCGGACTGGGAGGTGGCGATTGGTCGGGGCGGCGCGGGGGGCGGGGCGGAAGGTTCTGGAGGGGGCTGGCGGGCTCTGGAAGCTTCCGCCGGACGGGTATATAGAGTCCGGGACGGGGCGGCGGCGAAGCCGGGGTACGGCGACAGCTGGGCGGCGGGCCGCAGGCGGGGGCTATGGGCAAGGACTATTACCAGACGTTGGGCCTGGCCCGCGGCGCGTCGGACGAGGAAATCAAGCGGGCTTACCGCCGCCAGGCGCTACGCTACCACCCGGACAAGAACAAGGAGCCCGGCGCCGAGGAGAAGTTCAAGGAGATCGCCGAGGCCTACGACGTGCTCAGCGACCCGCGCAAGCGCGAGATCTTTGACCGCTACGGGGAAGAAGGTACGTGCGCGCGCGGCTAGGGGCGCGCCCCCGCCGTTTGACAGGAGGGGAAACCGAGGCCGGGAGGCCGGGTCTGGCATCCCCGGGGGACGCCCCAGGCCGGGTGGGCGAGCGGCCCCCGCCCTCCGGCCACGCGGGCCTCCGCCCTCGGATTGGCGGCCGCCCGATGGGAGGAGGAGTCCTGGCCGCGCCGCTTGCCCAGAAGCTTCTAGCATGTCTGCGGTTGCCCCTCCCTAGGCGCCTCCACCCACGTCCCCGAGCGGTCTCGGGGGTGGGGGTGCGGACGGAGGGGGGTACCGAGGCTGAGCCGGGCCCGTGGCAACGCGGCCCCGGCGGTCGGGGCTCACCTGGGCCGAGGTGGCAGGCCTGGCGTCCAGGGGCGCAGGGTGGGGCTTCTGGCTGCGCGTCGCGCTCGACCTGCGAGCGGCGAGCCTTCGGATGAGCGCGCTGATTAGCGCGGATCTTGCTCCGGGGCCCCTGTGAGGGCGGAGTGAGGTAATCCCCGTAAAGTGCTTACCTAACCTGGTGCCAAGCACGTAGATGGCAGCCAGCGCCCGAGCGCAGTCCAGGTGCAGGGAGCCGTGGGACCCGCCTCTGCCCGGCCTCCTCGGCGCAGGCCTCTCAGGCCGAGAGAAGGAAGCTGCCTTGTCCAGTTGCCCGTGGATGACTCAGACTGGTTTCTGGGCTGGGTCTTAAGAAATAAGTGGCTTTTTATGTAAGGATGGTGGCAATTAGTGCCAGGGTGTGAGAATTTGAAAAGCTGCGTTTATGGTTTTGCTTTCATTTCTGCTCCTCACACGTTCCTAGCTCTTGAGTATTTCTAAGAGTAAACACTTAGCACTGACCCTGGAGCGTGCCTTTTTCATCTGATCTCTTAATGGATTTTTTGTAAGTTTTCATATCTTTGTGGGGAGGATAGGTCAGTCAAGAAGTGGCGGGAATTCCGTGGCCCCTAGAGAGGGCGCTTGAGCCCCTTGCCACTGTCCTGGCATACTGAAGTATGGCGGGGGGGTGACTCTGGCTTAGGGTTCTTTCTTACTCTTCTTGACAGGCTAAAAAAATTTCCTTCCACCCCCCCCACCCTTCATGATTGTCAAGCTTTTTCCACTTAGTGAACGCTCCTTTGAGGGGGAGGGAGGGAGAAGCTCACCACCAACCATCTGATTTCTTCTGGTTTTGTCTTTTAGGTCTAAAGGGTGGTGGCCCCAGCGGCGGGAGCAGCGGTGGTGCTAACGGTACCTCTTTCAGCTATACATTCCATGGAGACCCTCATGCCATGTTTGCAGAGTTCTTCGGTGGCCGAAATCCGTTTGACACCTTCTTTGGGCAGCGGAATGGGGAGGAAGGCATGGACATTGATGACCCATTCTCTGGCTTCCCCATGGGCATGGGTGGCTTCACCAACATGAACTTTGGCCGTTCCCGTCCTGCCCAAGAGCCCACCCGAAAGAAGCAAGATCCCCCCGTCACCCATGACCTTAGGGTCTCGCTTGAAGAGATCTATAGCGGCTGTACCAAGAAGATGAAAATCTCCCATAAGCGGCTGAACCCCGATGGAAAAAGCATTCGCAACGAAGACAAGATCTTGACCATCGAAGTGAAGCGGGGGTGGAAAGAAGGGACCAAAATCACCTTCCCCAAGGAAGGTGACCAGACCTCCAACAACATTCCAGCTGACATTGTCTTTGTTTTAAAGGACAAGCCACACAATATCTTTAAGAGAGATGGCTCTGATGTCATTTACCCAGCCAGGATCAGCCTTCGGGAGGTAGGATACTAATAAGTAGGGTAGTATGTGGAGGGAGATGGTTGGTTTTTGAAGTTATTCGGTATTTGCTTGACAGATATGTCTGAGCACTTTGGAGCCAGGTTTGGGGGATACAGCAAAAACAAGACTAACCAGGGCTCTGTTTTTCCAGAGCTTCCATGCTGGCGATCTGGGTAGATCCGGGGACAAGGTCTTAGCTACAGGGGCCTAATGGTGCTTCCCCTATATCAAACAGCTTCTGGGCAGGAATTGCGCGTCCTAAGCTACCTTCCATCTAACGTTCTCTCTTTGCTTTCTAAGGCTTTGTGTGGCTGCACGGTGAACGTACCCACTCTGGACGGCAGGACCATACCCGTTGTGTTCAAAGATGTCATCAGGCCTGGCATGCGGCGAAAAGTCCCTGGAGAAGGCCTCCCCCTCCCCAAGACGCCCGAGAAACGCGGGGACCTCGTTATTGAGTTTGAAGTAATCTTTCCCGAAAGGATTCCGCAGACGTCAAGAACCGTACTTGAGCAGGTTCTTCCAATATAGTCTCCTGTGCTTCTAAGGACTGACCAGGGACCTTTCCAGAGCTCAAGGATTTCCGGACCGTTCCACCAGTTGTGGACCCGTGAGAGGGCGGGAGGGCCCAGGGAGGGCTTTCGTACTGCTGAATGTTTTCCAGAGAATATATTACAATCTTTCAAAGTCGTGCACTAGACTTAAGTGGTTTTTCGAGCGATAGGGCGGCAGGTGGTGGGGACAGCAGGAAAAGGCATTCCAGTCTGTCCCACTGGTTCCTGCAGCCCTCCCGGGTTGCGCCCACACCCTCCTTCAGGCCCTGCCCACGGGCGAGAGGCAGACCCACAGCTGGACTTGATGTGTCTGTAGTCCCTTTACTTGTGGCCATTAGGTGGTGCCAACCTGCCATCTTAGTTACCAGACCCTGTACACTCCTCGGTTTCTGTTGTGTGATCGGTTCGTGTTTTATTCTGTATTTGTCTCCCACGTCTTGCTCTTCCCCTGAAGAATCCTGTTTTCTCTTTTGCCATCTCAAATTGAGAACCAACTTAGATTATTTTTGCAAAACTGCCTGGCCGGCGCCCACAAGCAATACCTCTTGTTCCAGCAGGACCAAGGGAGCCGGCCTTATGTGAATGAGTTGCACAGATTCTTCTCGCTGGAGGGTCAGAGGCCCTGGACAGAGCCGGGGAACTTCTCGATCTCTGACTCTGAGGCCAAGTGCACTCACTTATGGGTCACACTTTTTTTTTTTTCTTTTATCTGTAAGGCAATCTTTTGGCACACTTGGGACTTATAAGTGGCCCAGGTAATTTTTCATTTAATGGACTCTGGACTCTTTCAAAAGGATCTGATCCTTTTGAATTTTGCACAGCTCTAGATATAATCCCTTTTGATAAAAGGGTCTTTGCTTCTGATTACAGGAGCACTGTGGAACGTCTGTAAATATGTTTTTATAATTCTGTGTAATGTTGGTGTGCCCTCAAAGGAAACCAGTCCACGGCAGCTGCTGTTCTCTGTACAGGGCCACGATGGAATTCAAAAGGAACCTTGGGAGTTGGGGAGGGGGGTCGGGTTGGAACAAGTGTCTGTTCCCTGCAGGCCAGTCTGGTGCTCAGACCTTTAGACTCATTGTAAGTTGCCACTGCCAACACGAGACCAAAGCGTGTGACTTGTCAATGTGCAGCACGACAGCATTAAAGACTGATGCTAAACCTCAGGGGAGCGGTCCTGCGACTCTGTTTGAGGGTTTTGCTGATGGGCTGGGGCGGTGGCTGGGCGTCCCTCCAGATGCAGTCAGGGTGGAAGGGAAGGGCCAGGGAAGGTTGGGGGTGGGCACAGAGGCAGGAGTCCTCTGCAAGGGAGAGAGAAGTCTCCCTTCCTGGGCTGCATACGGAGTAGAGAATGTCATCCCACCTGGACTTGATCAGGCACCCAAAGGGCCCTGTGGATTTCAGAGCTGGTTTTAGGAAGGTTGGGGCGGAGTTAGGCAATTCCCTTTCCTGTATTCCAGGGCCCAGTTGCTGGGGCCCAGGGGAGGTGCATGGTCTGCCTTTAGGATCCCCTCCACTCCTTTCTTGCTAGAACAGGCTGGGTGTCAGGCAGGCCCCAGCCAAACCAGACTGGAATTCCAGCCCAGGGCTGACTCCGCCCTGGAGAAGACCCATTTCCTGCCCTGGCTTCATTGGCAGGCCACTGAAGCTGCTCTTTTCCTTTGTAATTTTTTTTAAGGAACTGGTTTTATTACAAGGTAAGTAATTATATAGGCTTAAAACAACCTATTGCTACTTTGCTACAAAATGTCTTGAAGTAAAAACTTAAATAACCGCTGTTTTAAAATCAACCCAGGAGTGGCTTTCCCTTGCTACTGAAACAGTTTAACCACTGAAAATGGTATAGGAGCTGTGTTGTCCAAGAGAAGTTTCTGCAAGTGATGGGAATGTTTTGTCTTCTTTAAATGGAAATGCTTTAAAATTCAATAAAATAAATTTAGTTTCTCAGTTGTTGCAGTCACACGCAGCTAATGGCAGCTGTTGGCACAAATCCAGAGGGCTTTCCCCCCAAATGTAGGATGTGGGTCTCTCCTTAGAAGAGCCGCTTCAGCGAGCCCCGAGGATGCCATCCTAGTTGGGAGGTGACCCTGCACATCAGAGCCAAGAGAGGTTTACTGAACTGCCTCAGGCAAGATGGCATTTACTGCAGAACTGGCCCTGGCCTCGGTCGGGGTCACAGACCCCCAGGAGCGCCATCCCTGCGCCCCAGTGTCTACTTAGGGAGCAGGTCCCTGTGACCATATCAAGTCGCCAACACAGAAGTGCACAAAGCCTCTAAGTATACCCAGTTCTGGAACTTCCAGAACTAACCTACCTAGAGCACTGCGTGGGGCAGCGGGTTTCTTTAGGAAAATGTTCACGATGAAAAGAACCAAGAGGACTCGGGTGGGCAGAAAGCTTGCCTTTCCAACACGGGTTATTTTGCCGTAGTGGCCCAGGTTGTGTGTGTCCTGAGGTGTTTGGGGTGTTTGCTGGCAGACTTCGTCCTCGCCGCCCTGCTTCCCTGCAACGGATTTGCTTTCCTTTCCCACGGGGACTCTCAGCACATTGCTGAGCCCCGTGTCAGTACGTGCGGAGCTTCCTGGTGAACCCAGCTCCCCGGAATCCCCCGCACCAGCAGGGCCGCGCTCTAACGTGATCTAAACAGTACAGAACTCAAACGTTTGGCCTGTGAGAAGGTGAGTCCCTTCCCTCCTCTGGGCCTACAGTTCCCTTTTCTGCTGTCACAGTATGGACAAGCCATGGCATCAGAGATCTTTTCCTTTAGAAAATGAAGAACATGGGCTTTGGTGCATTCTCGGACAGTCTATTTACATAAGCATAGGCATAATTTCTAAATTTCTGGGGGGTTTTGGCTACGTAATCACAGTACTAAACTCTCGAGGGGACAGAATGAAAATCCTCTCCCCCACTCTGCAATTCAAGTCCACCCCCAAAGAATGTGCCCAGTTTCTCACGTACCTTTCCTGAGCTGCTGCACAAGTCAACTTTTGGTTTTTTACACAAATGGTATGTACTGTGCACTCGGCATTTCCCCTGCGCACCTATGGGGGAAATAAAGAGCTTCCGCATTCCCGTAATGATACACCTTTAGTCTGCCAGCACTACTTACCTGGGTGTGAAGATCCAGATCAGTGTTTGGTGGCCCCTACCTCTCCCGTAGCCGTTGTTCTTGCTTCCAGATTCGAATTCCTCTTCTACAACCACTTTCTAGCTGTGTGACCTTGGGCAAGTGACTTAGCCCATCTGTGCCTCAGATTCTTCAACTGTAAAACTGGCATAATAACAGCACCTCTTCTAGGGTTGTAAGGGTTTCCAGAGACGGAGATACCCACAGGCACACACCAGGACCTTGCACAGGATAAGCACTGTGTGTTAGTTATCATGTGAAGGTTTCTTAGTCCAACAGCTGGCAACCCCAAAGTGAGGCGAGTCCAAGGTCCTTGCAGGTGAGTGCTCTCAGCTGAGCTCCAGGAACCCAATTCCCAGATGATCCCTTGAGACCCTCAGCTCCAGACCTGGCCCCTACCCTGCCTGAGGAAGCTAAACCTGACGCAGGATATCTCCCATGCTATTGTGACAACCGGCTCGCTCGAAAGATGCAGCAGAGCGCCAGGCTCCAGAGCTGAGCCGCCCCCAGTTCGAATCCCAACTCTGTCACTTTGCTGTCATGTGTCCTAGAGCAGGTGGCTTCCCCTCTCTGAGTCTCAGCGGCCTCCTTTAAAAAAATGAGACAAATGAGGTGCAGACTTCATGGTGGTCTGCGTGAGAAGTGGGCAAGGAAATGCATCAGGGAAGCAAGGAACATGACATTACGAACTTGGCATCTGTGCGCCCTCAGGGAGTGCTGAGTTCGAGTTCTGCTCGCTGCATTCCCCTGAGCAAATGACAAAACCTCTCAGGGCCTCAGGTCCCTCCCCTGTAAAACAGGACAATCACCGCAGCCTAGCCTTCTCACTGCCCCCAAGTGACAGCTACCCCCTGAGCAGGCCTCTGTGCTACAGGCCTGCCCCAGAACAAGTGTGCAATTACCATGAGCAAACATTTCTAAAGCACTTAGCCGAAAGCCTGTCTCAGGTTGTCTTTTTAATTTTTTTTAAGAGATTTATTTATTTGAGAGAGAGAGAGCACAAGCAGGGGGAGCGGCAAGCAGAGAGAGAAGCAGGCTCCCTGCTGAGCAGAGAGCCCGATACGGGGCTCTATCCCAGGAACCCAGGATCATGACCCAAGCCAAAGGCAGACGTTTAACCGACTGAGCCACCCAGGTGCCCCTAATTTTTTTTTAAGATTTTTATTTATTTATTCGACAGAGAAAGAGTACAAGCAGGGGGAGCGACAGGCAGAGGGAGAGGGAGAAGCAGGCTCCCTGTTAAGTGGGGAGCCCTATGTGGGGTTCTATCCCAGGACCCCAGGATCATGACCCGAGCCAAAGGCAGATGCTTCACCGAGCCACCCAGGTGCCCCAATTTTTTTTTTAAGTAAGCTTTACGCCCAGCGTGGGGCTTGAACTCCCAATCCAGAGATAAGAGTTGCACATCTCCTGACTGAGCCAGCCAGGTGCCCCAGGTCCCAGGTCTTCTTAAATATCACTCTTATTAGTTAATAATTTAAGTGCACAACATAGCACCTGACACATAATAAGTAATTGTCCATTGAATCAACATTTATTGACTCCCTACTATGTGCCCTGCCCTGTGCTTGATGCTGGGGGCACAGTGGTGAATAAAACTGGCAAAAATTCCAGCTCTTTTAGAGCTAAGGATTGACTGGGGGGAGAAAGAATATAAAGATAAATAAAACATCTAATGTACTAGATAGTGGGGAGAGTGATGCAGAAATATAAAATATTGGGGGTAGAGAGTTTGGGGCACTTTTTAAATAGCATGGTCAGTGAACGCCTCCCCAAGAAGATGACATATAAGTGAAGACTTGAAGGAGGTAACTTCCTCACGTGGATACTGAGCGAAGAGTGTTCCAGGCAGAGGGAGCAGCCTGTGCAAAGGCCCTGAGGCAGGAGTGTGCTGGAGTTGTTTGAGGACCAGCCAGGAGCCCAGGGAGGCTGGAGCAGAGTGAGCAAGGGGTGAGTGGGAGGGAGTGAGGGCAGGCGGTGATAAAGCAGATGGTGTAGGACCTGGTGGGTCCCTGGGAGAACTTCAGCTTTTCCTCAGAGAGAGGTAGGAGCTTGTAAGCACTTGGGGTGTTGTTTTTGTTTTAAAGATTTTATTTATTTATTTGACAGAGAGAGAGACAGCCAGAGAGAGGGGGAACACAAGTAGGGGGAGTAGGAGAGGAAGAAGCAGGCTCCTAGGAGAGGAGCCTGATGCGGGGCTGGATCCCAGAACGCCGGGATCACGCCCTGAGCCAAAGGCGGACGCTTAACTGCTATGCCACGCAGGTGCCCCAGCACTTGGGTTTTTGCTTTGTCTTCGTTCTCCTTTGCTGGGTTGGGAGGCGGGGAGTGTTATTTGTATAACTTGAAGTCCCTGAGTTACATCATCACTCTTGAATTTCAATGCACCAAACTTTATCTGAAAACAGCACAACGCAAACAACAAGTGCCCGTATTTTCTATTACATTCTACTCCTTAGACACGCCTGGGTGGCTCGGTTGATTGGGTGTCTGCCTTCGGCTCAGGTCACGATCCCAGGACCTTGGGATTGAGCCCCACATCAGGCTCCCTGCTCAGCAGGAAGCCTGCTTCTCCCTCTGCCCCTCCCCTTGCTTGTGCGCTCTCTCTCTGTCTGTCAAATAAATAAATAAAATCTTTAAAAATAAATGAATAAATGAATAAAATAAAATAAAATCTGTTCCTTAAAATACAGGTAATCATGTTCTCTCCCACAGACTGGAGAATGCTTTCCTGGTCTCCTGATTCCATGCCTACCTGGGGCATCTAACTTCCGAGTTCTCAAACTGTGATGACTCAGCCCGACATCTCCCCTCTTCGTCATGGAGGGAGGAGAGACAAACCTCGGGAAAGATCCACAAGGTCTCCCTCCAGAGGTCTCCCTAGCTTCCTCGAGGTCACCAACCATGCCCTGATAATCTTTCATCACCAGCGCTGAGAGCAGTGCTTGGCCCAGAACTGCCCTTTGAGTGTTTGTTGAATGAGTAATTGAGTGACAAACTGATTCGGACAACATCTGTCCTCTGACTACTCATGTTAGAGAGTGTGCAGAGAAAGGACAACCCAGCCCTGGGGGCTGCTGGTGGTTCCCTCTGGGAAAGGTCCCCCGTGCCCCACTTCCTCCAGCTCCCACCCAGTAGAAGTGGAGGTTCTCTGGCTCCAGGAAAGCCCCTCTTTCCTGGGGACCTGCTCCTACTTCACGATTCATGGGTTAGTCATTCGGCACAGTTCCTGAGTGTCAGGTCAACACCAGGCCCTGGAAGCCCCAATGACAAGGCAATGTGGGGGGTCCTTGGGAAGCTCATCGTCTTCTCGGAAACACAGACCTAACTAAAACAGAGATTTTAGATTCTTGTGGCTGCCGTAACAAGGCGCCACAAACTATGTGGCTTGGAACAACAGGAAGTCACCCTCTAGCACTTCCAAAGGCCAAAAGTCTGAAACCAAAGTGTGAGCAGGGTTGGTTCCTCCTGGAGGCTCCAAGGAAGGATCTGTCCCATGCTTCCTCGGGGCTCCATCCTCCCTCCCCCCACCCCACCCCTCTGGACCTCACACGGCCCTCCCCCCTGCACACCACTGTGTCTTCTCTTCTGTCTCTTCTAAGGATGCTTGTTCGGTTCCAGGCCCACCCTAATCCAGGCTGATCTCATCTCAAGATCCTTAAATTAATGACCTCTGCAAAGACCCTTATTCCAAATTAGGTCACATTGACAGTGTCAGGGACATGGACATATCTTTGGGGGAGCCACCATTCAGCCCGTTACACTGGGCAAGTCACTTCCCACGACCAGAGGGCTTGGAGGGAAGACGCCTGGCATGCCCTGAGGAAACAGGCCAGGGAACAGGAGTCTGTCAGACTCGGGGATGGGCCATGAGAGCTGAGGCTCCACGGATGAGGCTGTTAGGCACCCGAGGGGTGTGGACTGACCAAGGCTGGGCTGAGGGGCACGAGGCCCTACAGCCTGGGGTGGCTGGAACAGACAGAAGGAGAGAGGAGGGTGGGGCCTGGCTGGGGTGAGACAGGCCAGGTGCCAGGGCCCTGCTGAGGCAGGCCTGCACGCCCGAGGCAGAAGGGAAGCCTGTTGAGAGAGTTTGAGTCAGGAGGGACATGGCCTGATTTGCCTTTGCGGGAAGTTGGAGCTGAGGACTGGGTGGTTTGTCTCAATGGGGGCCCACCTTTCCTTGGGACGATATTGGTGGACATCAACACAGCTAAGCCTGTCTCCAGATGGAATAGTTCAGCAAAGGGTGTTTTGAGGGCAGATGGCCTCTTGGCGGGGGTCTTCAGCTACGGAGGGGCTGGACCTGACTCAGGAGCTCAGAGGCGCCCTCTGGCTGCTGTTAGGGTTGCAGACCTAGGAGTGGAAAGTGGATGGAGCTGGGAGTTGTGCGGGAAGTCAACTGCTGGGGATGATGGGGCTGGACAGGGTGGGGGCCAAGGCGGTGGTGGGAAATTACCAGAGAGGCATTTCAAAAAAGAGAGCTGCCCATTAGCCCTCCAGAAAACAGCACTGCTTCCAGGTTTTATCATGACTTTCTGAAATCCAGCAGCAAAAGGCAGGTGCCTGCACTGGGTCTGAGGGACCTGGGGCCATAGGACCCAGCCCCGTAAGGGCCACCTCCTTTGCTTACCCTCCAGGTCCGTCCCACTGAGACCACTCCTGCTAGGCTGATAGGGAGAGCCCAACCACAGGCCACAAAGAGCCAGGCAATTAAACTCCGAGATCACTCTGCCAGGGCATTGTCCCTCGGCACTGTCCCTAGTTGGTCCTCCTGTCCCCCATGTCTCATCGTCAGGCCCCACACTGAGGCAAGTATGACCCACCCACCCAGAGGGATGTCATGTGTCTTGGGGTTGAAGCTAAAGCACCATACCCATGAGTCACTGCTCAACTTGGAATCAGTGGCTCCCCCCTCTCCAAGCCTCAGTCTCCCCCTCTATGGAATGGGAGTGATATCCAGCGTGATTAGTCACGAAAAGCAGGCAGCACAGGCCCTGGCACATAGTAAGAGCTTAATAAAGGTGTCTGTTTCTAGCCATTTCTATTATGACATACTGTGTTTATTCATCTCTCTGACCTCAACACGGTTCAATAACAACAGCTGGTATTCTCTGAGCATTTACTATCTACCTGGTACCACTGTAGGCATCTGACCCAGAATAGCTCATTTCATTCTAGCATAATCCTAACAACTTTAGGAGGTGTGTCCTATTATTATCCCCATTTCACAGAGGAGGAGACTGAGGCACACAGGCTGAAGCCCAGGGTCACACACCTGGTGAGCAGCACGGGTGATGGAGAAAAAGAGGACTGCATCCTACCCCACAACTTGCAGTGAACTAGAGATGGAATAAAAGACACAGGGAAACTAAAACTGTAGAATGAATAGAAGAAAATATGGAAGAATAACTTTGTGATTTAAGAGAAGAGCCTCCTTAATGAAATTTCATGGGTGCAAACCACAAGCGGGTAAGTCCCGTTATATCGCAGGTAGACGTTTTCTCCGCGAAGGATATAATGGCTGAAGCAAATCATCCCGTGGCGGAATTGGAGAATGTGTTCGCGATACCTAATACTCTACCCACCTCCCAGGGTGGTTAGGAGAGTTAGACGGTTTAATAAGTGTAAAGTTCTTAGAACAGTGTCTGGCACGTAGGAAGCTCTGTCTAAACATTATTTATCATCACTGAAGCTGCCGAGTGCTCGATACCCCAGCGCTACCCAGTAGAACAATGCAAGTGCACGTGTAATTTTAAATCGTCTGGCAGCCACATTAAAATAATAAAAGACACAGGTGAAAGGAATTTGAGTAACACATTTTTATGTAGCTCAGTATATCCACATTATTATTACTATAACATGTTGTCAGCATAAAAATGAATTAATGAGATGTGATATTTTTTTAAATCTTTTTTTTTTAAGATTTTATTTATTTATTTGACAGAGATAGAGACAGCCAGCGAGAGAGGGAACACAAGCAGGGGGAGTGGGAGAGGAAGAAGCAGGCTCATGCGGAGGAGCCTGATGTGGGGCTCGATCCCATAACGCCGGGATCATGCCCTGAGCCGAAGGCTAACGCTTAACCGCTGTGCCACCCAGGCGCCCCGAGAGATGTGATATTTTATATCTGCTCTTCTTTGTACTGCGTCTTAGAAATCTGGTGTGTATTTTCCACTGCCGGCACATCTCAATTTGTTTTTTTTTTTTAAGATTTTATTTATTTATTTGCCAGAAAGAGGGAGAGAGCACAAGCAGGAGGAGCAGCAGGCAGAGGGAGGAGCAGGCTCCCCACTGAGCAAGGAGCCCAATGTAGGACTCGATCCCAGGACCCCAGGATCATGACCTGAGCTGAAGGCAGACACTTAACCCACTGAGCCTCCCAGGAATCCCTGGCACGTTTTAATTTCTATTAGCCACACTTCAAGTGCTTATAACCACATGTGGAGGAGAGGGGAGATTTCATGTTACACAGATCAGATTGGACAGCGCAGATCTCGACTCCATGAGGAGCACATGCAAATCAACAAGTAAAAGATAGCACCCCAAGTGCAAACAGGGAAAAGACTATGAACAGGCAATTGACAAAAGAGGAGAAACTGAAAGCCATCCAGCAAATGAGGAGATGCTCGAAGTGACTGGAAATCAGAGACATGTGAAAGATAGCAATGGTGATGTCACTTGACAGTGAGTCTGAGTGGCAAAAGTGAGAAGCTGGATAAAGCTGACAGCTGGAGGAGATGTGGATTACATGGACCCCTCTGCACTGCATGCAGTGTGACTGGGAGCAGCCAGTCCAGGAGGCCACATAGCAGTTGACTGTGCCCTGTGATCCAGGGCTCTCTCCTAGGGGCATTCCCACCAGGTCTCTAAGGGGACATGTCCAAGGCTGCAGTGTGGGGAGCTGGAGCCTGCCTGGTGTCCATCCCTGGGGGACACAGTAGTAAGATGTGAGGAATACATCCGCGGAGCACCAAGTAGAAATTAGAAGAAAACAGATTTAAGAGATTGGCAACACGGATGGATCTTTAAGGCCTACTGCAAAACAGGCAAACAAGCAAGCAAGCCATACAGTGCTAACTGGAAAAGTAAGAAGCCAAGTCTAATAGAACACCCACATAAAACAATGCACATTTTCAGGGGAGCCTGGATGGCTCAGTCGGTTAAGAATCTGCCTTCGGGTCGGGTCATGATCCCATGATCCCATGATCCCAGTGTCCTGGGATCGAGCCCTGCACGGGGCTCCTTGCTCAGTGGGGAGCCTGCTTCTCTGTCTCCCTCTGACTGCTCCTCCCCCTGCTTGTGCTCTCTCCCTCTGTCAAATAAATACAATCTTTTAAAGAAATGCACATTTTCAAGAAAACACAAAAAAGGGGAACATTGAGCCTCCTGCAGTATTGCAAGAGATGGGGGGAATTGGGGGTATTTTCCCCTAATGTTTATTTTGAAATTTTCAAAAGGTATAGAAAACTCACAAGAGTAGTAAAATGAATACCCGTATACTACTCTCCTGGATTCGGTGGCAATTGTTACTACCTTGCCACGGTTGTGCTCACGTGTACACACTGTCTCTCTCTCCCCACTCCCTCTCTCCATTCCTCCTCTGTATTAATATTAATGTACACCATATTATGATATTGTATATAAAATATATACATATATTTTTTTCTGAGCCATTTGGTAATTGCAGCCATCACAAACTGACCACTAAATAATTCAGTGTGTTTCTCCCAGAAATAAGAACATTCTCTTATCTAACCACAGTACAATGTGCACATTCAGGAAATTTAACATGGATGTATTATCTAATATCCACTCCGCATTCAAATATCCTCGATTATCCCAAGAATATCTGTCATAGCTGTTTTATCCTTTTTTTTGGAAATTTTTATCAAGGATCCAATCAAGGATCATACATTGATTTTGGTTGTCACGTCTGTCTCCTTCAATCTAGAACTGTTCTCCAGCATTCCATTCATTCATTCATTCATTCATTCATTCATTCAATTAATGGATTGATTTTTCCTTTCCTGACATAGATCTATTTGAAGAATCCAGGTATTTTTGGTTTTTGTGTTTTGGTTTTGGGTTGTTTGTTTGTTGGCAGAAAGTCCCTTAATCGGGAAGTATCTGTTTGTGTTCTCATGAGTAGATCCAGGTTAAACACTAGGGGCAGGACCAAGCACTTTGCAGGTGATGTGTCATCATAGCAAGGGGCATGTGAGGTCGGCCTGTCCCATCACTGGTGATGTTAGTTTTGATCACTTGGTTAAAGTGGTGACTGCCAGGTTTCTCCATGGTGCTTTTTCCAAGGTATCCTTCCCCCGCTGTAATTAACAAGTAATTTGTGGGCTGGTCCTTTGAGACCCTGTGAATATCTACTTCCTCCACTGAGGAGCCTCGCCTGAATTAATTAATCTCTGTTGGCTGCAAAATGGGGATCTTCCAACTCAGTCTTTCCTCCCGCATGTATTAGCTGGCATTCCAGATTCTTTTTTCCAAAGAGGGCAGAGGTAGCACTGAAGTCTGAGCTCCGCAGCAGCTGGGCCTCCCAGCCTCTTGCACTATAAAACTGGATAAAGAGGTGGCCTGCTCTGTGCCCTCGGGCAACCCCCTCACCCCTCCCTGGGCACCTCCTCATCAATCAACAGGTGGATTCAGGTGGATTCTACTCAGGACTCTGCTCTCCCCATGGCCCCACATACTGTCCTCTTCATGTATGTAGAGGGCAGCTCAGATCCCAGGTGCAAGCAGGGCAGTGGGTACAGTCCCACAGAGGACACTGGCCCAGCCATTGCAACTGATCACTCAGGGGAGATGGCAGAGGTCAGCAGAACAGGAAGAGAAGGACAATAGCCGTGCCTGTTGCCATGGCGGAGTTGGTGTTTGCCAGCTGGGTGGGGCCAGACTTCACAGCCCTGAGCAGCTAAGCCCAGGCCCCACTCTCCTCTCACTTCGCCCCTCTGTGGGACCTTACGGGGCTGGGATGCACAACAGCTCACCCTGGGGACTGCAGAGACCCAGTCATTCAAGGAAGCCTGAGCAGAGTCGTAGCCATTAGAGGCCTCCAAGAACTACAATTCCCAGAACACACAGCAAGCTCCTGGTCCAACCCCAAATGCCCCAGAGGCCGGCTTTGAGGTAGAACAAGGAAATCTCACGTGTCCTGGGAACGGAGAGCCCTGGTCTGTACGAGGTGCGTTTGTGTCTTTGTTTCTTGGACCTACTCGTGCCTGAGAAATCCCAGTTAGGAGGCAAACCTGACCATGGTGAGATCACCTGTCTTCTCATTCACAGGTGTGCGCTGAGACGCTGAGACGCCGCTCAGTGCCAGTCTCAGGACCAGGGCAGGGGTGAGGGGGGCAGTTAGATGGAGGAGACAGCCTCATGAAAGGGCAGAGGCTTGGACTGATTGGGTACCCTTTGAAACCTAGCACATATTATGTACTCAGTAAATATTCGCTGCTCCCTCCCGCGCAGTCTATCTCGCCCTTGTCTTCCCTTCCAAGCACCCTTTCATACAGTTTTGCTAGCTCCTAGGATATTGCACTCTCCCAAAACGTGCTGTATCTCTCTGTCCAGCCTCCAGGCTTTTTGCACGCGCTGTCACCTCTACCAGAAGCACATTCAGCTTACTCGTTTAAGTATCTGTAAAGATAGGACAGAGCCTGGCACGGAGCAGGGGCACAGGCCCATGAAATATTTGATGAGTGAATGAATGAATGAATGAACAAATGCCCTTGTCCATTGTACACCCCAGGAAGCAGGGACACTCGGGACCCTCCCTATTCATCTCGATCCTCCGCCCGCTCGCCCGTCTGGAATGAATGCATCCTTTTTATCCGCTCCGAGGATGGCCCGGCTGGGTCAGGGGCAGACCGGGAGGAGGACTGGATTGGGGGCTGCCCTCGGCCCCCTCCCAGGTCTCCTAAAGGGTCAGCTTTTCCGGATGTGCAGAGTTTGCCTCTGCCCGAAACTTAGCCCCAGTCACCTGACTCCCACGACCAGCCCTCCCGCCCCTTACCACCCCGGACACCCCAGACGGACAGTCAGCCAACAGCACGTGGTCCAGGGGGCCCAGCTTCCCATTGGTTGCTCGTCTCCTTCCTCCCCGCGATTGGCAGGGGCCCAGCCTCAAATTCCCCCCTCCGCGCCCTGCGGTGGTACAGCCTGCCACGGCTTTAGGCGGGGTGGGAAGGTCCACTGCGCTGCGGCGCGGGGGGGTGGTCGGGGAGAGCGCGGCGAGGCGGAGGGATCCCTCTGGAATGTTTCCGTCGGACCCACCCGGGGAAGGGCGGCACGGCGCGGATTGGCCACGAGCGTCGGACGGCGGCTCCTGATTGGGGGGGCGCGGGCGCGGGCCCCGCCCCTCCGGCCCGCGGCTGCGGGAGAGGCCCGGGCCGGAGTTTGCGGAGGGCCGAGCCGGGCGCGCGCAGGGTGGCGGCGGCGGCGCAGGTGAGTGCCCCGGCGGGCGGGGCGCGGCGCGGCGCGGCGCGGCGCGGTCGCTCCGGGGGCCCCAGCGCGGACCTACGGGGTCGCAGAGCCGCGGGGATCCGGCGGATCGAGCAGGGTGGGGCCGGCCCCATGGACAGGGCTGGAGGTCTAGGTGGGGCGCCAGGATGCCCGAGGCCCCTTCCCACAGAGGCGCCTATCTTCCCGCCGGGGGCAGAGTCAAACGCCTCCCGCCGCTGGGATGGGGTCGACAGCCAACTCTGCTCCCTGCGCTCCTCTGGACAACCCCCGTCACAGGGGGAACGGGCGCGGGGTCGGTATTTCTGAGCCCTGCCTGGGCACCTTCCTGGACCCGGCCTCGTCCCAATCCTCCAGGGCCTAGAGGGACCTGGAGAGGACCGAGGTCCCGGTAATAATAATGAAGAAATCATCCCGGCTAGCATTTATTGAACGCTTCCGTGTCAGGTATTTACCATGAATATCACTGAGTCTAAATACCTCATGGGAGGTGCTGTTACTTCTTTTAGAGGTGAAGCAACAGACCCAGAGAGGTGGAGTGGCTTGCCCAAGGTGACACAGCTCGTAGGTGACAGATCTGAAACTCAAACCTGTGCTTCAGAGTCCAGAACTGGAGTTTCACCCACTAGACTAGATGGCTCCATGGCTCAGGTGTTCCTGACCAGCTCTTCTGGCGGCTGTTGCTCTCCCCCTCCCACCATGCATACATCTGGGCCACACCTACTGGTCTTTGCTTTCCCCCTAAGAAGTCACCAGAAACACCAGAAAAACCTTGCCTCCCCTGAGCTGGAAACACAAGGCCTGAATACCTAGGTGCTTAGAAGAGAGTGACACCTGCAGGGGAGATAGGTGACCTGGATGCTGGGGTCCTTTCCCCACTGGGCCCCTCTGGGAAGCCTGGGTAGAGGCCTGGGCAGTAGGCGTTCTCCCCGGAAACACCCAGGAGCCGGTTTTTCAAGACTGAATCAGAGGCCTCCCTCCCTCTTCTCCAAAGCAATATTCTACTAGAAAGGGGAGGCTGGGTGTGGTGGCCCCCTCCCCCAGCTTATGTCAGCTCCCAGGAACCCCCTTCCCCACTTCCTGCTGTCCGCACTGTGATTCTGCGTGGTTGTGGGGTTGCTAAGTTTCAGATGCTTCCCAGGAAAGAAAGGGTGGGGATGCTGGGATTCCAGCCAGTGCACTTGGCGCCCAGGCGGACACTCTTTTCCTCCATCCCTAGGTTCAGGTTTGAGGGGAGACCAGGAACGTGGGAGGGGGTAGCAGTTAGCAACTCCATGGCATGTTCTGAGGATGGAAGGGCTCAGAGAGTAGTCAGAAGGAGGACATAAGGCACGTTCATCCATTCTACAAACATTTATTGAGCACCCAGCATGTGCCAGGCACTGTTCTTGGCACAGAGGACACAATAGTGAATAAGACAAAAATCCCTTCTGTGGGAGCTGCCATTCTAGTTGGGGGAAAACAGGCAACAAGCAAGTTAACAAGTAAATAAAGAAGGTACCTACAGATGGTAGTAAGTGCTATGTGCTATGAATAAAAGTGCTATGAATAAAATATGAGCGGGTGGCATGGTAGGATCTGTGGGTATAGGGGGGTGGCTCTTGGAGGAGGTGCCTTGGAGACAAGATCTGAATGACAAAAAGAAGGTAGCCCTGCAAAGATCAGGGAGGGGGCCCAGCCTGGGCAAAGGCTCTGAGGCTAGACGGAGCTTGGAATAGTGTGGCTGGGGCACCAGCTGCAGCCAAAGTGGCCATTCTGCAGGGGTCTGTAGCTCATATTAAGCAGTGTGGAGCTTTGCCTCTGTAAGGTGGGAAACGGTTGTAAGATTTGAAGCCGGGGAGTGATGCGATCTGGTTTACATTTTAAAATAGAGACACGAAGTGAAATAGCAGCCTAAGACTGAAAGACAAGAGTTCTGCCAGGGCAACATGTAATTAAGTTCATGGGCCTGAGCCGTCGGGACCACAGGGGTGGTTCCAAGAGGCTGGGGCAAGCCAGGGCGGCTGCCTGGAGGAGGTGGCCTAGAGTAGGCTTCGGCAGGCAGAGTGGACTCGGATGTTCCCCGGGGGGGGGGGGGGGGGTAGGGGAGGAGGCCATAATAATAATGACAATAATAGTAACAGTTTCCTTAAACCGAATGTCAGGCAAAATGCTAATCAGGTTGTTTGCCTAATCTCTTTGGATTCCCATTAGCACCGTGAGAGACAGGAGTTCCGCTCATGAGAAGACTGAGGCCCCATCACATGAAGTGACTTGCCCACAGCTACGCAGCTGGTAAGTGGCAAGGGTGGGATTTGAACCCAGGCCACCCTGCCTCTTCTAGTCTGGAAAGCAAATTCATTAATCACTTACTTTCCTCGCTACCATTATTCCCTCCTCACAGGTGAGGACATGGAAACTCCCCTGAACCAGGGCAGCAAGCCTAGGCAGAGTAAAGCGGTTGGGAATTGGCAATTAGGATGTGGGGGCCCTGGGTAAAGGAGGAAGTTTGAATCTTGTCCACTGACTGAAAGGTGGTACAGATGGAAATAAGTAGTACAAACAAAAAAAAATCACTATTGGTGGAACACTTCTCGTGTGCCAGGGACTGTTCCAGGCACGTATATGATTTCCTTGGAGCTCAGAGAGGTTAAGACACTTGCCCAAGGTCACACAGCTAGTAAATGGAGAAACCAGGTTCCAGACTCATGTTCGCAGCATGCTGCTAAGATGTATGAGGGGCAGCAGGAGGAGAACCAGAGGAGGTGATGATGAGGGGTTTGGGATTTTTTTTTGTTTTTTGTTTTTCTTTCTTTTTATTTATTTATTTATTTTTAATTTTTTATTATGTTATGTTAGTCACCATACAGTACATCCCTAGTTTTTGATGTAACGTTCCATGATTCATTAGTTGCGTATAACACCCAGTGCACCATGCAATACGTGCCCTCCTTACTACCCATCACCAGCCTATCCCAATCCCCCACCCCCTCCCCTCTGAAGCCCTCAGTTTGTTTCCCAGAGTCCAGAGTCTCTCGTGGTTCATTCCCCCTTCTGTTTACCCCCACTTTCTTCTTCCCTTCCTTCTCCTACTGATCTTCCTACTTCTTATGTTTCATAAATGAGTGAAACCATATGATAATTGTCTTTCTCTGCTTGACTTATTTCACTTAGCATTATCTCCTCTAGTCCCGTCCATGTTGCCGCAAATGTTGGGTAATCATTCTTTCTGACGGCTGAGTAATATTCCATTGTATACATGGACCACATCTTCTTAATCCATTCGTCTGTTGAGGGGCATCTCGGCTTTTTTTTTTTTTTTAAGCATCACTGAGTGCGATGAAATAATCTGAGGGGACAGCATCGGTTTATTCATTCAGAATTTGTTTTTTGTCAAATATTCAGCACATGCCTACTGTGATGGGTGCTGTGGATAGACAGATGAAGTAACCAGTAAAAGACTAGTATCCCAAATATATAGAGTTCCCACAAATCAGTAAGAAAAAAAGATAGGCATTACAATAAAAAACAAACTGTGCAATTTTGAAAAATGGCCAGAGACTTAAACAGACAGCTCACAAAAGGACAAATCCAAGCAGTTAATAAATGTCTTAAAAGCTGTTAAGATTGGAGCACCTGGGCGGCTCAGTTGGTTAAGCGTCCAGCTCTTGATTTCGGCTTATGATCTCAGGGGCGTGAAATCAAGCCCCGCATTGGGCTCCGCGCTGGTAGTGGCGCCTGCTTAAGAGTCTCTCCCTCCCCCTTCCTCTGCCCTTCCCTGGCCCCACCCCCCCATAAAAAAAAAAAAAGGTTGTTCAGCATCCTTGATAATGAAGGGAGTGAAAACAAAAGCACAGTGAGAGGTGCGGGATATACTCTGTGTCTGTGCGGCTAGATAGAGTGCGTGCTCTGTCCCCAGCACCGTGCTGGGAGCAGAGGATGAGCACCACAGAGGCGGGGCTTGCACGTTTGCTGGCAAGACAAGACTCCCTTGGGGCGGGGACTACAGCCTGTGCCCCTCTGTCTCCCCAGAGCCAGGCACAGGGACTGCTGGGCTCATGAATATTAGGATCGTTCATCCATCCGTTCATTCAGCAAACATTTATCGAGCACCTGCTACCCACCAGGCACTGTTCTTCGCGCCAAGAATATAGGGATGAATAAGGCAGACAAAATCCCTTGCCCTTTCAGAAAACAGCGAACGAGAACAGTGGGTGAAACACAGATCCCATCTGAAAGAGATGCGCGAATGAGTTGCGTGGCTGCCAGGGGGCAGAGTCAAGTGGTGGCCGGTGTGCCAGAGGGGCAGGGGACAAGGCCCGTGTGCCTGGGAGGAACTAGCAAGGTGGCGAGTGGGAGCAGGTCAGGGTAGGGAGGTGATGGGGGCAGATCTTTTGGGGCCTGTGGGTCAACGGGAGGTCGTTGACTTTTACTGTGAAGGAGGTGGGAGCCCTGGGAGGGGTCGGAGCAGAGGACAGGTGTGACTTACGTTCTCCAGGGTCATTCTGGCTGCTGTGTTGACACAGACCGTGGAGGGCGAGGGCAGAAGCTGGCCGACTCGGAGGGCGCAACTGCAGTAGTGTAGGTGAGAGATGGTGGGACGGATGAATGCGGGCGCAGACAACCGAGGCGCAAGAGCGGCTGCAGCCAACTGGGCTTGGCTGGATCCAGGACGGCCCCCTGGAGGAAGAGGTTTTAAGGGAGGGAGCCGGAAGTCCCCTTTACACAAAAGAATATGGCCTAACGGGATCCTCATCACAGCCTGGCCAGGTGGGTGGAATGTCCCCACTTGTAGAGCAGACGTCCCAGGCCCAGGGAGATGGAGTTGCTTAGGGGACCACTTTGCACAGTCGTCAGAGAGACCGGAGAGTGCAGCCGGCTTCTGTGACTTTGGACGTGTGACTCAAAAATGAAATCTGAACTCTTTCCCCTTCTGGAAGGCCCGCAGAGTCAACCCCTCCCACCCCCTGTCACCTCCGGTACCGCCCGTCTTCAGTCTCCCATTGCTCACCGCACTCCGGTTACACTGGTCTCTTGCTGATCTGTGAGCCCGAGTCTGCTCAGAACTGTCCCGTGGCCGCCACCTCACACAGAGCAAAGGCCTAAGTCCTCCCTGGGCGCACGAGGCCCTGCTCGCTCTGCGCCATCCCTTCCCTGCCCTCCCCCCCTCCTGCTGTACCCCTTAGCACTCTGGTCCAACCACACCAGCCTAGCTGTTCCTCAGACACACCAAGCACGTCCCCGCTTCCGGGCCTTGGTACTGGCCGTTCCCTCTGCCTGGAGCCGTCTTGCCCCACATCCTCAGATGCGTACTTCTTCCTGTCACTCAGATGTCAGGTTCAGTTTCACCTGCTCAGAGAGGCCCTCCTTGACCTTGGCTGTAGAAGAACTTGTCTTGTTTTATTGTCTTCATAGCACGATTAGAAATTATATTAGACTTTACACATGTGATTGCTCACTGCGCATCTTCGGCTCTGGACTGTGTCTGGACAGCACAGACAGAGCCCCAGCTAGCATATAGGGCACCTAGGAGGGAATTGGAAGCAGGCAGCCCTTCCTCCCGGCAAACACATCAGCTCGGCAAGCAGAGCACAGGCTGAATTTCAGTCCCACCTGCAACCCTGGTCTGGTGCTTTTGCACAGTGAACAACCTGTGTAACTGCACATAGTGGTCCTGGTCAGGGACCTTGCTTGTCTTACTGAAGGCAATATCTACAGTGGTGCAAGGAATATAGTAAGTATGCAAAAAATATTTGTTTGAAAGGAGAGAGGAAGAAAGAAACAGAGAGAGAATGGAGGAGGTAAAGGAAAGAAAACAAAGAGGAAAGAAAAAGAGTATATTAGTGAGGACGAGTTTTACTACAGTAACAAACAACCGCCTAAATCTTAGTGGCTGAACTCCACAAAGGTTTGGGGTTTTGGGAGTTTTTTTCCTGCTACATCATTGCAGCCTAGCAGCTGGTTCCACTCACGACAGTCACTTAGGGGCTGGCCGAGGGAGTTGCTACCATAGCAAACGCGGCCTGCCTGGGCGGTAAAGACCCCCGGAGTCTTGTGCTCCAGTGATGAAATGCTTCAGCTCAGAAATGTCATGTGTTGCTCCCTCTCACAACTCATTGGCCAGAACTAGTATGCCTGCCGGGTCACAAGGAGGTGAGCAAGTGTCACCTGCCTGTGTGCTTTGAAGGGAGAGTCAGAAATTTTTTGTGCACAGCACTAGAGACGGTCAGTGCCAACAGAAAAATAAAGAGGAACGTAACCACTCTGAGCCTCCCTTTTCTCATCTGTTCAATGGGCATAATCATAACATAATATTGTCCCCGCGTCCCGATGCAGTGTGAGGATAAAGTCAGGTCACAGGCGTTAGCTGCTGTTATTACTTCTGTACAAGGTAGGTAAGCGCTGGGCCCGGGTTTGGAACCGAGGCCAGTGTGTTCTCTAAATATTTCATAAGGCTAGTAGGGTGCTAACAGGGTGGGAGAGGCAGCCTGCGGCCACCGCGCAGGCCCTGAGCCCGCTTTCCTGCCCCGCAGGTCTCCTGAGTGTGCCCGCGCTCCTCGCCGCTCATGCCGCTGGGACTGGGGCGGCGGAAAAAGGCGCCGCCTCTGGTGGAAAACGAGGAGGCTGAGCCAGGCCGTGGGGGGCTGGGCGTGGGGGAGCCGGGGCCCCTGGGTGGGGGTGGGGCGGGGGGGCCCCAAATGGGCCTGCCCCCCCCTCCCCCGGCCCTGCGGCCCCGCCTCGTGTTCCACACCCAGCTGGCCCATGGCAGTCCCACGGGCCGCATCGAGGGCTTCACCAACGTCAAGGAGCTGTACGGCAAGATCGCCGAGGCCTTCCGGCTGCCGGCCGCCGAGGTACCCGCTGGGGAGCCGGGCACCAGGGTCCCTGACGGTGGGCTGTGGCCTGGGCATGCCTCCTGTCCATGAGCGGAAGCTCACAGCCTGAAGTCGCGTATGCCAAGGCCTGCTCCCCAGTGAGTGGCAGGGAACTGGAGGCCGAGCCTGGGCGCTGAGTTCCCTTCAGGCTTTGGGAGGCCTGCACCCCAGTGGATCATGGGAGCCAGTGGCCACACTGGATGCCAAGCTCCCATCAGCCATTAGGATGCCTGCACTCCCATGAACTGAGGGGAACTGGAGACAAGGGCTGGGTGCTGAGTTCCCATTGGGCGTTGGGAGGCCTGTTCCCCAGTGGACTGCAGAAATGGGTGGTCAGGGCTAGATGCGACATTCCCATCATGCACTGGGAGGCTTGTGCCCCGTTGCCTATGGGGTCTGGAGGTCAGATGCGAGATTCATTTCTCTATGCTGCGTTGGGAGGCCTTACCCCAAGGACTTGGGAGCTGAAGGAAGGGAGGCAAGAAGGACAACAGGAGTGAGCAGGAAGGAGATGCGGGGGTCTCCGTAGGTGTGGTGGGTATTCTGTGCCCCTTCATTCATTCCACAAGCCCTTGCTGAGCACCCACTGTGTGCCAGGCTCTGTGCCCTGGGGGCCGCAGAGAGTTTTTGCTGGAACAGAAGCCCAGCAGAAGTCCTAGCAGAGCTGCGTTCTAGTGGGGGCCACTCTGGGGTGGTCAGGCACTGGGATAGGGACCCCCAGACCTTTCCCAGCTCCTTCCTTCCCCCTCAGGTGGTGGTTAGCAAAGGGCGAGGGAGGGAGGTGAGGGTTGAGTGTCTCCCACCCATGCAGGTGATGTTCTGTACCCTCAACACCCACAAAGTGGACATGGACAAGCTCTTGGGGGGCCAGATCGGGCTGGAGGACTTCATCTTTGCCCACGTCAAGGGGCAGCGCAAGGAGGTAGAGGTGTTCAAGTCAGAGGAGGCACTGGGGCTCACCATCACTGACAACGGGGCCGGCTATGCCTTCATCAAGGTGCTTGGGGTGGAAGGGCTGCCCGGAGTCCTGAGGGTAAGGATGGGCCGTGGGACCCAAGGGCGGAGCCGTGGGGGCTGACAGCTCCTCTCCCCGCAGCGCATTAAGGAGGGAAGCGTGATCGACCACATCCAGCTCATCAGCGTGGGGGACATGATTGAGGCCATCAACGGGCAGAGTCTGCTGGGCTGCCGGCACTACGAGGTGGCCCGTCTGCTCAAGGAGCTGCCCCGAGGCCGCACCTTCACGCTGAAGCTCACGGAGCCGCGCAAGGCCTTTGGTGAGGGGGCTGCCACCTGGACCACCCTGATGGCCCTATTCACTGGGGTTCAGGCCACAGTGGCAGGGAGACACCAGCAGGTGGCGCCCAAGGCCAGCCAGCTGCGGTAGAATGGGGGGGTAGCTCCGCCTTGCCCTGGGGAGGGGGTCCTGGCTCTCCGCCCAGCCTGGGAGGAGGGTGAGAACAAGGAGGAAGTTGCCCCCACACCCAGCTTCCCGGAACCATCAGCCCAGCCAAGCGCCCCCAACCCTGGCAAGCCCCCCCAGCCCTGAGAAGCCAGGGTTGGCTGCCCTGTTCCTGCACCCCCACTTTTCCGTCTGACTTCACTAACTCTCTGGAATGGGCCTGAGGCCCCTGAAGTGGGGGTGGGGGACTCCCAAACACTTCCCCAGGCTGAGAGGGCTGGTCTTTGGCCCAGCAGCTGTATCCCCTTGGCCTTGGGGAGAACAGCTCAAGACCCAGGCCCCACCCCCTTCCTGTCCCTCAGGCCCTGGGAACAGGGCCCCCTTCTGTCTCCCCTCCAGCCTTTTCCATTCTCAGCCCCTGGCTCTCCTTCCCGGCTCTCCTTCCCCCATCCATGCCGAGCCTGAGTCAGGAGTCCTGCCCTCCTGGGGTCACTTCAGGCCCCAGCTCCCCAGAGCCTGCAGAAGCTGCGAGAAGGTAGAAGGGGGTATCTGAGGCCAGGCTGCCTGGGGTCCTGTCCTGGGCATGCTGGAATCGGGCTTCCCAGACCCTCACCCGTTCCCTGCCTCCCACAGACATGATTGGTGTGCGCTCAGGGGGTGGCCGCCCTGGCTCTGGCCCCCAGCTGGGCACTGGCCGAGGGACCCTCCGGCTCAGATCCCGCGGCCCTGCCACAGTAGAGGATGTGGTGAGTGATCTGGCCCGGCCCCAGCCCTCCTTCCCCTGGCATCCATTGGGGGCTGCTCCTCTGTTAGCTGAGGGGCTCTGGGCACTAGATTGAAATCTGCCTCTGCCACATACCAGCTCTGGGACCTTTGTTGGGCAGGTGGGCCTCAGTTTCCTTGTTTGTGAACTAGGGGGATAGTAATACTGTCACAGGGTCGTGGTGAGGACGAGCTGTGGGTTAATATGTGTAAAGTGGTGGAAAGAGCATCCCACACTTAGTAAGTACAACTACAGATATATTCACATTACTGTGATGTCATTGTCCCTCCCCCCCCAGCCCTCAGCCTTTGAGGAAAAGGCGATTGAGAAGGTCGATGACCTGCTGGAGAGTTACATGGGCATCAGGGACACGGAGTTGGGTGAGTGGGGGCGCCTGGACCTGGGTGTGGGCCTGGGGTAGGGGGCTTCTAGGTCCCGTGGGGCTGGGTCTACCCTGAGTACCTCTGTCATCTGTGCTTCCATTCTGCCCCCCACCCCCCACCCGTGTCCAGCGGCCACCATGGTGGAGCTTGGAAAGGACAAAAGGAACCCGGATGAGCTAGCCGAGGCCCTGGATGAACGGCTTGGTGACTTTGCCTTCCCTGATGAGTTCGTCTTTGACGTCTGGGGTGCCATTGGGGACGCCAAGGTTGGCCGCTTCTAGGCCTCCTTCCAGACCTCTCAGTGACCTGGCTCCGCTTGGTGGGAGTCCCCAGGGGGAGGGCCACCATGGCCCGGACCCTAGCATCCGGCTCGGACCTTGCTCAGCAGCCCAAGGACGATGCAGAGTTGAGGTGGGGCCGGGCCTCCGCCCCACTCCGATCGGTACCACCCCTCCCCAGCTCCCACCCTGGCTGGGGTCCCTGGTCCCCCCTTGCCCTGTTCCCCACCTACCTCAGCCGGGTCAGGCGCAGGGGGTAGAGGGAGGGACCAGCCAGACTGGGCGGCCACCCCCGCCCCCAACACTTTCCGCATCAGCTGCCAAACTGGTCTCTCATCTCCCTGGGGCCTGTTTGGGGGTCGTGACCTCCCTGGTTCCCTGCAGCAGGGAATGCAGAAGGGGGGCGTCCCCCCCCTCGGCAAATGCAATAATGCCCCCCCCCGTGCCCCACCCAGAGAGGAGCCCCCTCACCGTGGAGTCTGTTACCTCCGCATTTGAAACACTAGTCTGCTGTGAACCCCCAGCCTCCCTCCCTCCCCTGCCCTCTGTGTCTCCCTCAGCCCAGCCATGGACAGAAGGGGCAGGAGGGAGGATGGCGGGGGGGGGGGGGGGTTGTATCTGAATTTGCTGTCTTGAACATAAAGAATCTATCTGCTGTTGGACCTGTGTGGCGGCGTCGGCTTCGGGGTGGGAGAAGGGGGTGAGCCAAGGCTGGGAAAGAATGTAGCAGCTGAAATCCATCCTTCTCAGGCTCCAAATTGAATTAGGAGCCTGCTGGGGCCACCCCCCCACCCGTTCCGCCTGATGAGGTTTCTGGCGGCGGGCCACCAGGCTTCCAGTCAAAGGCCCGAGCTTCCTGGCCTACTGAGGTTCAAATCTTGCTCCCACTCGAACAAGGCCTCCCACCACCTCAAGCCTGATGTGAACAGTGGGCGCAAGGCTGTTACAGCCCAGGGCCATAGGGAACAACAGGGCCGGCCCGTGCGGAAGCCTGGCTTGGGAAAAGAAAGTTGGGGGGCCCAGGACGGAGGCCTGCCAGGGCAAATGCTGTGGGGAGGAGCCCTGCCCCCAAGACCGAGAGGAGCAGTCACGGCGTGGTCCCCGTTCCTGCTGACTAGATGTGTGGGGTCTGCTGGCGTCCACGGCACGCCGTGGTTTGCACTGGACATAAACCCAGTGTGCTTGTTTTGACAAGCCACTTCATCCTCGAGGATTGAGTGGGGATCAGGAAAGGGGGGTGGGACCCTGGCCAGACCTGGAGGGAAGGGCAGGAATTGAAGCGAGGGGAGCCAGGCCAGAGGTCCCTGCAGGAATGTATGAGGTCAGCCCGCTCCCCATTTTCATCCCTACATTCAACAGGAGGGCCATAGGCCTGCCTGGGAGAGGGGAGCTGGGGGGACTGGCTGGGCTTGGGGTGTGTGCACAGCCCGCGGTTGTGTTCTTGGGGTGAGATGGAGACGGCTGTCGTGGGGGTCCCTGTCAACATCCCTGGGCACCCATGGGTGCCTCCTGTGTCTGCTGGTAAACAGCTCAGGTTGTGAACGGGTGTGGCTGTGTGTCTCAGTGTTTAGACAATAAGAATGTGTCTATCAGAGTGTTGGTGGTTTTTGACTCTGTTGCGAGAACAGGATGTAACGATTGTCTTTGTGTTCCAAGGTGTTTGTGGGTGTAACTGGCACCATCTCTGTGTGGAGTGTGGCCGTGAAAGTGCAGCTCGGGGTGTCCAAGGCTATGAGTGTGTGTGCGCCTCTGCGTGTTTTCTGTTTGTAGGGCAGGTGTTAACCAGCTAGATCTCAAGATGTCCAGGTGCCACTCTTCGTGTCCTGGGTGTATGGAGTGTATTCGTGGGGGCTGTCTTGGACTGTTAGGGGGTGTCTGTGGGTGATGATGGAGTGTGGCTGGTGGGCTGTCTCAGAGGTAGGGACTGTGTGTCTCAGTGCTGGGTGAGACTGGATCTCCCAGCGCTTTCTCAGGGGGATGCATTTCACCGTGTTGAGAAAAGTTAAAGCCAGTAACAATGGGGGCATCTCTGGGGGCCCTGGAGGTGACACTGTCACACAGTGTTCAGGGGTAGGACAATGGCTGACCCCAAAGCCCTGAGGAACGTGGCTGCTGCTGTGCTGGGGACAGACGGACAGTATCTGGTCTTTGGGTGTTAAGAGGTATGATGGTGTATCTTAGAACGGGAGACTGCGTGCGTGTGCCCCTACTTCTCAGGGCAGGATGTGAGGCTGCAGTTGTGTGTCCACAGGTGGCTTAGGACTTGCGTGTCTCAGGAGAGTCCCCTGGTCACCAGACCTCATGGTTCCTCTGTCCCCCTTCAGCCTCCTCCCCTGCCCCTCCCAGGGTATGACTCGCTGCTCGCCCTGGCCTGAGCTTTAAGCCCCTGTGTAAATAGTGGGCGGTCTCCTGGCCAGGCTGGGCCTGACCCAAGCTGGTCCACGCGAGGCACTGCCCACCACCACTGACCCGACATCCATGAAGGCTTTGGCAGGGCAAGAGGGTGTTGCTGCCCCCATGCAGGGTTAGCCCCCCAACCTCACAGTCCCCATGGGGGCAGTGGTACCCCCTGCAGCTGCCGCAGCCCGCCCTGGGCGATGCTCACATTTTCCAGTGTTTAGATTTTATCCGCTTTATTAATGAGGCAGGCGAAAGGCCCGCGCCTGCGGGGGGGGGGGGGGGGGCGAGGGCTACTCCCACTCCTCCGGGGGGGGGGAGGGTCATGGGGAACCAGGCCAGCTCCCCGGGAGCCCCTTTCCCGGTGGGGCAGCTGGGGTCCAGAGTGGCCCCTGCCCGTTGCCAGCAGCACAGACGGGGGTCCAGCAGGCCCCCTGCAGGCGCGAGATGGCTGGAGCGGCCCCTGGAGGCCAGAGCGGGCAGCGGGAGGAGGCAGGGAGCTGAGGAGCCGCCCCAGGAGGGAGGAAGAGGGAGCGGCCGGGCCTGCCTGAGAGCTCCGGTGCAGCGGGCGCGGGTGCAGCAGGCAGCAGGGGCCAAGCAGCAGGCGATGGGGACCTGGAGTCCCACGCTGTGTGGGTAAGAAGACTGGGGCATGAGGATCTCTGGTGGGGAGGAGGATTTGGAAGGATGGGGCCATGGCTACTTCAGTCTCTCTGTCCTGGGTTCTTGACTCTCAGCCCCATCTGTCTGTCCCTGTCAGTCTATGTCTGTCTATCTGCCTTTCCCATGTGGCCAACAGGCAGTTCTGCCCTCTCAGCCCTCACCTCCAGGTTATCCAGGGATGGATGGTGCTGAGTCCGTCTTGAGGCCTTTAGGGCAGGGACCTGGAGCTCACAGGAATAGGAACCATGGGGCATCCACAGTGAAGCAGCTGTGGTCAAGGTAGAGCCAGGGTGAGACAGAACTCAGAGATGGGCGTACAGGGGACAGGGACGGTGGGGACAGAGATGTGGCCGTAGGGAAAAGGACAATGCAGTGGGGAGATGGGTCCATGGTGGCAGAGGTGGGGCTGTGAGCATCAAACATGGGACTGGAGAAAAGGTGACATGTGACGGTCAGAGATGGGGCAGTGAGGTCAGGTGGGGCCAGAAGCGAGGAATTCGCTGTGGTACAAAAATGAGAGGGGGTGTCAGGGGTGGATCGGTGACGTCCAGAGGTGGGGACAGACACGGAAGGCCAGAGCCCAGGAAACCAAGATGGACAGAAAAGGTGGTGAGAGCAAGAATGACGCCCCAAGCCAGAGACGGGCTGATGAGGCAGAGGAGGAGAAAGGGGTCAGGAATGGGGCAGCCAGGGTCATTTGGAGTTGCCAAGGGCAGAGTGGACAGAAGAATGCCATGGCACCAAACAGGTCCTGATGATCCGAGGTGGGGCTGCCCGCTAGTCCCATCTGGATGATGGGCAGTGTGCTCCTAGCCGGCCTCACCATACCCTCCTCTCCTCTCCCCAGCCCCAACCCCAGCACCTGACATGAGTCTCTGCGGGCCCCTCAACCTGAGCCTGGCGGGCGAGGCGACCATGTGTGCGGAGCCCGGGGCTCCCAACGCGTCGGCCGGGCCACCGTCCGGCCGGGCGGGCGCGTCGCCGGCGCTGCCCATCTTCTCCATGACCCTGGGCGCCGTGTCCAACGTGCTGGCGCTGGCGCTGCTGGCGCAGGCCGCGGGCCGCCTGCGGCGCCGCCGCTCGGCCGCCACCTTCCTGCTGTTCGTCGCCAGCCTTCTGGCCACCGACCTGGCGGGCCACGTCATCCCGGGGGCGCTGGTGCTGCGCCTATACGCGGCGGGCCGCTCGCCGGCCGGCGGCGCCTGCCACTTCCTGGGCGGCTGCATGGTCTTCTTCGGCCTGTGCCCGCTGCTGCTGGGCTGCGGCATGGCCGTGGAGCGCTGCGTGGGCGTCACGCGGCCGCTGCTGCACGCGGCGCGCGTCTCGACGGCCCGCGCGCGCCTGGCGCTGGCCGCGCTGGCCGCCGTGGCCTTGGCGGTGGCGCTGCTGCCGCTGGCGCGCGTGGGCCGCTACGAGCTGCAGTACCCGGGCACTTGGTGCTTCATCGGCCTGGGCCCGGCGGGCGGCTGGCGCCAGGCGCTGCTCGCCGGCCTTTTCGCCGGCCTCGGCCTGGCCGCGCTGCTCGCCGCGCTCGTGTGCAACACGCTCAGCGGCCTGGCCCTGCTGCGCGCCCGCTGGCGCCGCCGCTCGCAACGGCGTCCTCCGGCGTGTGGCCCCGACGGCCGCCGTCGCTGGGGGGCGCGCGCGCCCCGCTCGGCCTCGGCTTCGTCCTCCTCGTCCGTCGCTTCGGTCCCCGGCGGCTCCCCGGGCCGTGGCTCAGCGCGCAGAGCCCGCGCTCACGATGTGGAGATGGTGGGCCAGCTCGTGGGCATCATGGTGGTGTCGTGCATCTGCTGGAGCCCGCTGCTGGTGAGGGGCGCACACGCCCCTCGGGCCAGGCTCCTCCCTGCCCCCTCCTTGGCCCCGCCCATTCTTTTCCATTCTAGGCCCCTCCCACCCCCTTCCGTCCCAGGATACCCCTCCCCAGCAGGGGCCCACCCCCTCGAGGCCCCACCTGTCAGGAGGGACCGCCCTTCGGCCTCTCCCTCTGACGTCCCATCCCCTCCACCCAGTCCCCTTCTCTTACTCCTGCCTGGGGTCTTGGTGGGTCACCCTACCCAGGCAAGCTTCCTCCCAGCCCCATCCCTCGAGGCCGGGACGATTCATTCCCTAGCCCCTTCCACCACCGTTTCTCTTCTCCCCTCGGTCCCCAGTCCTTCAGGATACCTGGGATTTCTCTCCTTTTTTGCTCGAGCCCCAACTCACTGAAGGCCTTTGCTTCTGCCACGCCTTCTCCGTCCCTCTTTCCGTAGTTCCTTCTTACGAAGACTTCCATTTCCCCTCCCTGTTAGCCTCTGCTGCTCCTCACAGCTCCCTTACCTTCCGGCCACGCTCCCATCCATCCCGGCCCCACCCTTGGCCAGTCCCCTTCCCTTCTCTGACACCTGCCGACCGCTCACACTGGCTTCTCCCACAGGTGTTAGTGGTGCTGGCCGTCGGGGGCTGGGGCTCCAGCTCCCTGCAGCGGCCGCTGTTTTTGGCTGTGCGCCTCGCCTCATGGAACCAGATCCTGGACCCCTGGGTGTACATCCTCCTGCGCCAGGCGGTGCTGCGCCAACTGCTTCGCCTCCTGCCCCCGAGGGCCGGCGCCAAGGGCAGCCCTGCGGGGCTGGGCCTAACCAGGAGCGCCTGGGAGGCCAGCTCGCTGCGCAGCTCCAGGCACAGTAGCCTCAGCCACCTGTAGGCGAGCCGGGAGTCCTAGCGGCTAAGTCGGACCGCTCCAGGCCGTGCCCAGGACCGCAGCGCGGAGCCTTCGGGGAATAAAGCCATTTTGCGGACCTGCGCGGGGCATGTGTCGGATCGGGGCTACAGCACCCCTGTGGCCGCGCGGGGGCGATAGAAGCGCTGCCCGAGCCTCCGGGATGTGCAGTTCTGGGACTTTCCACGCAGAGGCGCAGAGCCGTCAGACGAGGAGCCGGAGCCGCTGGAGCATGCGCAGAATGCACGGCCCCAGGCCAAGGGCCCGGGCTGTGTCGAGAGCAGAGCAGCTGAGCTGGAATCCGAGGCGCTTTTTGCTCCTGCGGGCGCCAGGGCTGACCCCAGCAACAATTCTCTCATTGTGGCCCTGAGCTCCTCCAACACATCCCCAAGGCCCTACCCCCAAGCCACACCCCATCAGGGCCTCAGAACTCCAGTGTCCCTAAACACAGCTCCCAGCCCTGTCCCATCTCAGCCTGCCCACGCTCCCCACCATAGTAAAGGCCCGGAGTCCCCACCTTCCCTCAACCCTCATCAAGTGAGCCCCATACCATAACCCAGGGCATCTCGCCGTCACTCCTTATGCCCCCGGCCACCCACTGGATCTGACCCCACCAACTCTTCACTTCCAAGTACACGACCCTCCCTCCCGCCTCCCCCCTCCCCCCATGCCACCATTACTGCACACATGAGGAGCCGGAGGATGCATGGAAGGGGCAAACCCCAAAGGCCTTTTTAAAAACTAATGAGAGCTTGGTCGGGGAAGGGCGGGCAGGGGCAGGGGAAAGGGCTAGCAGCCCCCAGCCACGAAGTCGAAGTCCTGGAAGGCTGCCTGCTCTGTGGCTGTGAGTGGCCGTGCGTCGCGGGGCGGGCTCAGCGTGGGGGCCTCCCCTGTGAACTCCTCGTCGAAGTTGCTGACATCAGTGCGGCCTGACAGCGTGGGCACGAAGGGAGGTGGCAAGCGCCGGGCCAGCAGAGTGTCCCAGCCCAGTGTCTAGGTGGGGGAGAAGGGGGAGAGAGAAGAGGAGGTCAGCATGGGGGTAGGGGTGCAGATTGTGGGAGGGGCCAGCCCCTTGGGCCCCATCCAGCCCTCCATCCGTGGGGATTAGCATAAGGAGTCACAAGACAGAGGGGTCAAGTAGGGGACTGGGGGCCCCATAAGGATCACAGTGTGAGTATGGGGAGCCCTGGGGTGGGGGAGAGGGAGCCTGGGTTCATACACAGGGCAGTGGCCCCACCAGGCCAGCCTGGAGTAGATGTGGGTGTAGGAGGGTCAGTGGGTGTGAAGGAAGGGGGGAGGAAATGGCAATGACAATGTTGGAGGGGAAGTGACTAGATCTTATGAATAGGCCTTGGGGGTGGGAGGGATGACCAGGTCTCCGGTGGGGAGTTGGCCAGGCACTTGGGGTGAACTCACCCTATAGAAGGGCTGCTTTTTCACATCCTCTGCATCCCTCTCGCTGGATCCCAACCTCCGTTCTGGATTCCTCCGCAGCAGCTGGGGGGAGGAGAGGTGTCAGTCTCCCCGCTCCTGGCCCCAGAGCCCCTCCCAGGCCCCCGCTGGGGAGGCTTCTCACCCTGCGCATGATGCCAATGGCTTCAGCTGACAGGAAGCGTGGGTAGCGAACCTCGTCATTGACTATGCTGTCAAACACCTCCTCCTCGTCGTCCCCTGGGAATGGGGACTGGGGACAGGGAGAGCCAGGATGAATTAGGCCCCTCCTCTGGCCACTCCCCTCCCAGCCCCACCTGAGCCCTCTGCTCCCAGCACACGGTCACCTGGACGCTGGCTGATGAGGGAAGGTAAGTATTCCATTTTACAGATGCGAAAATTGAGGCTAGGGAGGCGAAGCCAGCTGTCCCCATCACACAGCACATGGAGGCACCATTTGATCCCACCCCCAGGCACAAGCAGTTTCCAGTGTAATCCCAGGGTCAGGCAGGGTAGGGGCTGCCTGGGGCCTCACCTCGCCAACCAGCATCTCATAGAGCAGCACGCCCAGGCCCCACCAGTCCACGGCCCGTGTGTAAGATGTGTCTGTCAGCACCTCGGGGGCCAGGAACTCCGGGGTCCCACAGAATGTGCTGGTCCGGTCCCCATAGCCCATCCCTGGGGGCAGTAGGGCCATGTGAGGTTATGGGGGGAAGGGGGCTCCCAGCAGTAGCCCAGCCCAGCATGGGGTGGCCCAGACAGCCAGCCCCATCCCAGGGTCAGGGTGGGGGGTAACCCAGGTAGGGCTGGGGACTCCATTCCCTCCCCCACTCTGTCTAATCCCCAGAGGCCAGCCCTTCAAGTCCCAGCCCCGCCCCTCACCCTCCTTGCAGAGGCCAAAGTCTGCGATCTTGACATAGCCCTCGGTGTCCAGGAGCAAATTGTCCAACTTCAGGTCCCTGTGATGGGTTGGGGGGGATGTAAAGAGGGATGAGGGGGGGTCTGGGCCCTGCCTGCAGCCTGAGGGCCCCCAGTGGGCAGAGCGTGCATACAGGAGCACAGGCACGCAAGGGCACACACCTGTACACGATCTTGTGTTCGTGGAGAAACTGCAAGCCCAGCACCACACAGGCCGAATAAAAGCTGCAGAGAGAAGCTGGTGTGATGGAGCCGGGTCTCCCAGCAAGGGAGCGAGGCCACAGGAGCCCGGTGTCCACATCCTCAAAAGCTCCCCAGTCCCCTCAAAACTCCAGGAGGCTGGCAGGGGGGAGCGGGGGCCGAAGGGTGGAGGGGTGGGAAGGGGGCTGCCACGGCCTGTCGGGGGCTGAGGCACGGGTGGGGAGCAGCTCACATGGCGCGAGGCTCCGAGAACACGTCACTGTGAATGTGCAGCATCAGATCCCCGCCGGCCGAGTACTCCATCACGAAGCACACGTGCTCGGGCGTCTGGAAACAGCCGAACAGGTTCACCAGGAACGGGTGTCCAGCTCTGGTCACTGCTGCCAAGATCCGCTTCTCACACATCAGGCTGGGCAGGGTAGGGGGCGGGGGTCAAAGACCACAGCAGCCCCCCCACCCCAACTCCCACGCTCCCAAGAAGCCCTCGATCGATCATCAGCTATTTGCTGAGGACCTCACGCAGCTGTGCAACCTTGGGCAAGCTGCTTAATATTTCTGAACCCCAGCAGCTTTGTCTGCTAAACGGGCACCCAGAAGCCACCTGTCATCCTAGTAACAGCCCCCCAGTATCCCTTTAGGGAACAGCCAGGGTGGGCTAACTGGAGCACCCATTTTGCTGGCCAGGAATTGGTTTGGGAATGAACAAGGCAAGCTAGTGGGGCTCAACCTCAGGATTTCTGCCGGAAATATTAAGGAAGAAGGGCTAAAACTAGTGGATGAGCCTTACACTGCTCAGGTAAGGGGCTATCTCTGTCCCCATGAGAGGACTGCAAGCAAAGCCCACGAAGCAGAACGCAGACTGAGATGTCATCTGAGCACCTGGATATAGCCAGGCCTGAAGGTAGTGCACCCCTGGACTTTTCTGACCCAGACCAATAAATTCCTCTTTTGCTTAAGCCTATCTGAGTTGGGTTCCTGATTAACAAAAGGATGTCAGAAAGATTAGGGACAATCTTGGTGCCTCTGCTGGGCCTTTTTACAGGGGCCAGGTACCGTAGAATGCTCAGATGCACCCTCTCACTTAACCCACCTGACAGCCCTGCAAGAAAGGCATTATTACTCCTCTTTTATAGATGGGGAGGCCAAGGACTAGAAGGGCAAAGTGACTTCCCCAGGGTCTCTAAGCACATTTGTGGCAGAGGTGGGATTTGAACCCATGGCTCTGACCCAAAGCAGAGGCAGCGCGATGGTCCCATTAAGGGTACAGGCTTCAGAGCCTGAGTCCCTAGGTTTGAATCCCTGACCAGCTGCTTACTGGCTTTGCGACTTTGGGCAACTTGCTCAACCCTTCTGTGTCATCGGCAGAATGGGAACCATAACAGTATTTACCTCGTAGGGCTATCGTGGAGAACAAATGAGTTACAGAACGTAGAGTGCATAGTGGGCGCTTTCCAAGAGTTATTTTCTTAAGTACTAGCTTAATAAGTGCCAGTGACTGTTATAAATCACTGTCACAGCAGCTCCAGAGAGGGGACTTCCCTGTCTCCCATTTCCCAGAAGAAAAGACTGAGGTTCTCAGAGGGCTTGGGCCGGGTCCCCACCTTTCAACCTCATCTCGGGCCACAATGTCGCCTTTCTTCAAAGCCTTGATGGCGAACAGCTCCCCGCTGGGCCGGAATTCGGAGAGCAGCACCTAGAACCACAGTGGGCAGCGATGGCCTTCGTGGCCAGCCCAGGGATTTCCTGTTCCCCCAACTCCTTGCCCCCCTGGCCTCACCTTCCCAAAGTGACCCCGGCCCAGCACTGCCAGGAATTTGAAATCCTCGAGGGTCAGGGGTGACTTCCTCAGAGGGCTGTGGAGAGAGGACACTGGTGGGGACAAGGACAGCAGGAGGGGAGGGGGGGTGGTGAATGGGGGAGGGGTGTCACCTGCACAGGGTGGAGCCTGGGGTCTCCTGGGTCTCTGAAGGCAGCTCAGGGATGGTGGCAGTTTCCTGGATCGGGGAACTCTGCAGCAGGGAGAGGGAAGTCAGAGGCACCCCATAACCACAATAGCCACCAAGGCTCCCGTCACCTCTCTGACCTCACTTTTCCTCCCACTCGCCCTCTCGCTCACTGCCCTCCAGCCACACTGTTCCTCTCACGGTGCCCTGAACATACCAGGCACATCTCCAGCCCAGGAGCTTTGCACACGCTATCCCCTCTACCTGGAATTCTCTTTTTCTGACATCTGCATGGCTCTTCCCTTACCTCCTTCGGGCATTCATTCAGATGTCACCTTCACGGGTGGTCAGCTGACCAGCACAGTAAATAACCAGCAGAACTCCCCCTCCCCCAACCGAACACACATACTCCCTGTCCCTTTCACTGCTTTTTTTTTTTTCATGCTGTAAATACATTTTGTCATTTACCTACATATTTCCTTTACGGCTATTTGCCCTAAGAGCTACTTAATTCTTCATACCACATGTGTGCGTGTAACTTTGAAAAGAGTCAAGTTACTACTGCAAATGGGACCATATTACAACCAGTTCATCACCGTCCACTACTGAACAGTTCTGAAAATGCCATCAGTCCAAATAGCTGTCCAGTGGGACACATGGGCCTCTCGTGCCCCAGCCACCCTCCCTAGAGCCAGCCACCATGAATGATTTCCCGAGGACCTTTCTAGATATATTCTATACCCACACAAGCGAAAGTGACACAAGGCTCCATTCTCCTTGTACGCACTATCGACAACATCCTAATCTTGCCTCTCCTACTGGACAACCTGTCTTGGAAATCACTCTATGCGAGCCCTGAGAGACCAGCCTCATTTGTCACAGACATGCACTATGCCACTTTGTCATTTATTTAGCACTGGCTCTCCTACAGATGGACTCTGACGTGTCCACTTTCACCCAAAGCCACCGCGGCGAACTTCCCGGAGGCGCACAGGTGTGAGTGTCTAGGATTGGAACTCCTGGGTCAAGACGATGTCCATTTTTAGCTCGGCCAGCTCTGCCCTCCCAAGGAGACACAGTAATTTGCACACCTTCCACCGACCGCCTGTTTCCCTGCGTCCTGCCCAGCATTTGGTGGTATTAAACTTTTGGATTTTGTTCTGCCAAACTCATCTGATGATGTAGCTCATTATATTATTATTATAAATATAATACAGAAGCATACACTATCATTTTCATTTTTTTTTAAATGAGGTTATAAAATGCACTCAGTGAGCTGGGCCAAGGGGCCTGCTCCCACAAACGTGTGCACCTGGCTATGCGTGGAACAGGGCGGGGGTGGGTAAACCAGGTTTTGCACAGTCTGTGAGCTGAGAATAGCTTTTACATTTTTAAAGGGTTGGGGGAAAATCAAAAGGAGAGCGATATTTTGTGATCTGTGCAAGTGACAGGACATCCAAACTTTGGGGTCCATCAGTAAAGTTTTACTGGAACACAGCCATGCCCACTGGCGTATGTGCGTGTCGTCTGTGGCTGCTTTCTACAATGGTAGCGTTGAGTCACTGTGACCGAGACTCTCTGGCCCACAAAGCCGAAAATATTGACTCCATGCCCCTTTATGGAAAAGGCGCACGTGCTGATCTCTGACCCGGAGAAGAATCACGACATCACCATGACCCGACAGGCTCCCTTGTATCTCCCTCCTATCAATAACCCCCCAGCCAGAGAAAACCACCATCCTGACTTCTATCCTTGAAGTCAGTTTTAAACATGGCTGTTTTACGGGCCAGTGCACAGAGCACAGAAGGGGGAAGCAGCTTGCCGTGGGCCGCACAGCTTAGAACTGGTAGAGCAGGGACATGGACCCAGGTGGCCTGGCTCCTGAGCCTGTGTTTTTATTTAGGATAGAGAGTGGGACCCCACTTCTAGCAGAGATGCGTGACCCAGGGAAGTTCCTGGTGGTCTCTGGGCCTTGAGCTGGGAGAGAGGCCTGGAGGAGGAACCTTCGACGCTGCCCAAGCCAGGCCTGGGGGAAAGGAGTGGGACACTCACCAGGCTCGAGGGGCTGGAAGGAGGACCCAGAGGACTCTTCTGGGGCAAGGTCTCCAAGTCAGCCCCGAGGTTCAGCTTCTCCACAGATATATCACTGTAGAACAAGGGAGGAGGGTGTGTCTGGGACCCAGCACCCTAGCAAGCAACCAGGGACAGCCTAGAGCCCAGGGACCTCCCTCCTTACCCTGTGGACCGGGCCTCGGGTCCTGGAGAAGCCCCAGGGCTGAAGGTGCCTGTGCCCGTGGCATTGGGGATGAGTCTTCGAAGCAGCCGCACCCAGGTGGCAACATCAATGTTCATCTGCCTGGCGCGCTGAAATGTTTTTCCTGGGGGGACGGGGACAGGGGTCACCCTTCATGATACCCCTGGGACCCCTGGCCTCGTCCCCACTTTGCCCACCCCCTCACCTTGTTGCTTGGAAAAAATTTTCTTTTGCCTTCGGAGCCGGGGTATCCTCTCAATGACAGGGTTGCGGAAGGTAACCTGGGGAGAGGGGCCGAGGGGTGAGAACCCACTGCCACCTCTAGGTGGTGGGGAAGCCCTTAGGGGCATAGGTATGCACACCCTTACACTCTGGGGGTTCCAATCACTGTAACACCACATCCAAACACAGATATTAAGAAGTCATAACATATTAAGGGTTATGAAACCAATCCACTGCCTGGTAGGGCCACCTCCCAAAGTGCCATCTTAGGAAGGCAAGAAGCAGACAACCGAGCCCTCCTCTAGGCGTTGGGTGTGGGGGGGGTCTGACCCGACAAGATGGACATGCAACTCCAGCAAGGTCCTACATCATCTCGTGTCTTGATTCCCCGAGTGTGGTCCCAGACCAGCAGCACCACCTGGGGACTTGCCAGAAATGCAGATTCCCGGGTCCCCACCTGGACCCACTGAATCAGAAACACGAGGGTGGGGCCCAGCAGTCCGTGTTTCAAGAAGCCCTCCAGCTGATGTGGGGAAGCCACTGGTCTAGCTGAATTCTCCCAACTCCAAAGCATCTTCTAGAAGGTGCTAAAGTCACAGAACTGTGTGACTTTATGGGTGTCTGATATGGTTGCCACTAGCCACGTAAGGCTATTTAAATTCTGTAAAATTTAAGTAACATTAAAACTTTAGTTCCCAGGTCACCCTAGCTACGCTTCAAGTGGCTGGCCTCTAATATGTTGGACGGAGCACGTATAGAACACTTCCACGTACAACAGAATGCAACTATTGTAGGCTCATCCACAACAGAATTCTAGAAAGTTCTATTGGCTGGCACTTTGGGGGAGGCAGAAAAACAAAACAGAATGCTATAAGTGAACCTTGAGGGTGAGCAGGACTGCTTCAGAACTCGCCCCCACCCCCATTACCTTTCCCACTTGGTTTTGGCGGGTCTTCCTAACGGAAGAACACTTTCACTGCCCTGCCACTGAAGTCAGCCCTTCAGCTGCTCTTTTCCTTAGTGGTCCTCGGTTATGAGATCCTGTCAGAATCCCCACATGGAGACACGGATATGTCACAGGGCACACGTATACGTTAGGGGTGCATTTCAAGAATTTTTGAGGAAAACTTTGGCTGAATGAGGGGGGCCAGTGACTTTCCTACTCCGTGCCTCTGTTTCCTCCTCTGTCAGATGTGACTGACGATGATCCCTCCTGAACTGGGTCGAAGTGGGCCGTTGTGAGGACTAACAAGTTAATGCCGGCAAAGCACGCAGGACAGGGCTTGGCTCACACCACCAGGGGTCAGCTAGAAATGTTATTTAGATTGTGGGCTCTCAACCAGGGGACAGTGGCCATGTCTAGAGACATTTTGATTGTCACAACTTGGGGGAAGGGCGGTGCTGGCCTTCTGTGGGTGCAAACCAGGGACGCTGCTCAAAACCCCACAGGGCAACTGAGAACGATCCGGGCCCCTAGGGCACACTTGTCCATAGTGCCAAGGGTGGGATAGCCCGATTTCGACCCTAACCCTGACACCACTGCAGCAGGACTTTCTCTCTACCAGATAACAATCTCCTTGACATGTCGCCAGGTGTTTCTTTTCTTTTTTGGCTTGGCAAAATTTTGTAACTTCTTTTTCTTTTCTTCTCTTTTCTTTTTTCTTTCTTCCCTCAGAACGAAACCAATCCCAGCTTAAGTGGTGTCACTGATGTAACTAATTACATGTACCTTTCTATCAAGGTTCAGAGACCAATCCAAAACATATCTTCCCCTTCTAAAGAATTGGGGGCAGGAGATGCAGGAAGTGTTTTCACAGGGTCAGGGGTCAGGGCTATACCTCGGCCACCAGGCAGCCCTGGGGTTCCATGTCCAGCTGCACCTCATGCCTCTCGTTGTCCAAGAAATCCTCCAACTTCAGGAATTTGAGGGCACACAGGCCCCGTTGGTCCCTCCAGAACACGGCCAACTCCAGTTCCCGAGCCTCAAGGGAGAAGAAGTAGGCCATCACTTGGGGGTGTCTGAGGTCCAGAACCCCTCCTCTTCCTCCAGGCCCTGCCATCCCCCCACCTAGCTCACCCTTTCCAGCTCCAGAGTGAAGCTCTGGTCCCAGGCGTTGAGGCCACATGGCTTCCAGGATGTCTGCCCCACCACTGTGTTATCCAGTTTGAGCACAGTGCTGACCTCGCCTGGCATGAGGGGATGGGGAGGGGGTCAAAAATGTTTGGAGGGGGGAGCATAGCTCGTATTTTAGTAAAGAAATCCTTCCCTCCCCCCATGACATTCTGCCATGCTACCCTGACAAAGCTTTACAATTCTGCCTTTCACCTCAAGGTGTTTAACCAGCTTCCAGTGGATTTCTCTGTATGGTGTGAGGTAGAGATCCAAATTCACTTTTACTTCATGTGCAACTTCCAGCAATAAACTCCTAAGAATTTACTTGGAAAAAGGCATGCAGATATACACTGGGAGATGGCTCCAAACTAGAAATATCTATCTATTAATAGGAGAATTAATATATTAACTATAATATAGCCTTATTAACTGATACTCAACTATTACTATATTTTACTTTAAAAAGCCCTAACAATTTTCTATGGCTCAGCCTAAGACAATGGGCTATTAGACAGGAGTTAAAATGAATGAATGAACTATAGCTTCATGCAATGATATGGATAAGTCTTCCAGACAGTGCTAAATGGAAGAAGCCATTACCATGGAACACATTCTGTATGATTCCACGTATATAAAGTCCAAACACCAGGCAAGATCAAACTATGCTGTTTTGAGATGTGTGCATAGATGCTAAAACTACAAAGAAAATCAGGGAAATGATAACCGTACATCAGGACAGTAGCTACCTCTGGACAGAAGAAGGGACTAGAATGGGGAGGAAGGGCAAGGGGGTTTCCAGAGACTTCTATTTCTTGACCTGGGTGGTGGTAACACGGGTGTTTGCTGCACTGTTATTGTATTAGGTTTTTTAAATTGTGGTAAAATTCACATAACATAAAATTTACCATTATAATCCCTTTTAAGTGTACAATTCACTGTTGTACAACTACACCGCCATCCATCTCCAGAGCCTTTTTCACCTTCCAGAGCTGAAACTCTGTACCCATTAAACAATTCTCCATTCTCCCCTCCCCACCCAGCCGCTGGCAACCACCCTTCGTCCACCTCTATGAATTGGACTACTCCAGGGACCTCACAGAAGTGGAATCATACAGCACGTGTCTTTTTGTAACCGCCTTATTTCACTCAGCGTCACGCCCTCAGGCTCACCCGTGTGGTAGCCGGGATCAGAATGTCCTTCCTTTTGAAGGCTGGCCCCTAACCATCCCACTGCAGGCACATACCACATTTCGTTTATCCATTCGTCGGCCAATGGACACTCGTGCTGCTGCCACATTTTGGCCATTGTGAATAATGCTGCTATGGACACGACTGTCCAAATTACCAACTTGAGTCCCTGCTTTCCACCCTTTTGGGTATATACTCAGAAGTGGAATCGCCGATCGTATGGTAATTCCATGTTTAATTTTTTGAGGATCTGCCATAACGTCTTTCACAGCAGCTGAACCACTTTACGTTCCCAACAGCCCTGCAGAGGCTTCTAATTTCTCCACATCCTCCCTAACACTCATAATTTTTTTTAACAGAATCCATCCTACTGACTGTAATATACTAGTTTTTTAAAGTGTTACAAGCGTGTGACATCCCGGGATGCCCGCGGCATCTCATCCCTCCAGGCCTCAACGCCCACTCACTGGTGCTCTCGGCTTCGACTTTGAGGCTGCTCCGGCCACTGAGGCTTCCACTTCGGCTGTAAAGGCCCCGGGCTGGGCGGCTCAGGAAGGTGGTGCGGCTGTCAGGGGTCCCGGGCCCCCCCACCGAGGGTGAGGGGTTCCAGGGGATGGTCTCTGGAAGGTCCTTGCAGCCTACCACACGTACCTCCAGGGTTCCTGAGGGAGGGGCAGGCTCAGGGGGGCCCACAGGTGGGCCAGGCCAAAGGGAGGGGACTGCAGGTGAAGTGGGCATGTGCAGAAGTGGCCAGCATACAGGTGGGAGTTGGTGAGGGACAATCAGGGTGGAACAGGGGGTCTGATACCGGGATGGCTGTGCCCAGAAGTGAGAAATATGGGGCAAGGACGAGTGGGTGAGGCTGGGGCACACCAGGCTGGGGAGGGGCTCTGAGTGCTTGGGATTTAATGACAGAAGATAGGTTTAAGGCATAGGTCGATGACTGAGGCAACGGGGAGCTGGGTTGGACTAGGGGGTCCAAGGTAGGATTCAGGGATCTGACCTGAGGTCTGAGATGGGGGAAGGGGTCTAGGGTAAGGCTAGTCTGAGGGAGAAGTAGTGGCTGAGGGGTCTAAGGAGGGAGGAGCTGGCTGGCTTTGGGGTGGGGAGCAGACAATGGTTCAAGGGTGAGGGTTCTGAGAGTGAGGGGTTGTGGGACTGGGCTGGGGGCTATGGCTGAAGGAAAAAATGGCCACATAGGGAGGGGTAGTGATGGGGACATGGTAGGCATGGGGGCAAGAGTCCAAAATCAGAGGGCAAGCTGGGGCCAGAAGTCTAGAGTGCATGGGACTGTCTGGCCTAGGGAGATGGGACCCAGGGCTACAGGGTTGGGGTGAATGGAGAACGGAGGAACAGTAGGATGGGAGTCCAGGGGTAGGGAGAGCGGAGATCTAGGTTAGGGGTCTCAGGACTTGGGGGAGAGGTCCAGAGTACAGAACTGCAGAGGTGGGGTCTGGGTGGGGGAGGTAGAGACCTACCTGTGAGTGGCGCGGGTTTGCACAGGGTGCTATAGTGGGTGGGGGGGAAGGGTCCAGCCAGGCGAGCACTGAAGGCTGCAGACGAGGCTGCAGCAAGCTCCTCGCGCAGCAGCCGCCCCTTCGGATGGTCTGCAGGTAACTCCCCGAGCCGCCGCTCCAGAGCCTCCCGCAGCAGCCCCAGCTTCTGGTTGGACTCCGTTAGCTTCTCCTGGGCCTGTAACGGGAGGGACAGAACGGCGCTGGGGGTGGGGCCTGGTTAAGTCTCACCTGGCGCAAGCCCTCAAACCATCTGGGTCCTATCACTGGGCTCCCGGAAAGCTAGTCCCCACCCCTGGCTGATGCCCCACCCCTGGCTGAGGTCCCGCCCCACCGAGGCACCGCCCCTTGTGGAAGCCTCACCCTTCAAGGCCCTCCGGGGCCGATTCCCGCCCCTTTGCTGGGCCACGCCCCCCACCGAAGCCCCACCCCTCACCTCGCTGACAGCCTTGCGGTCCGGGGCCTTGCCTGCGCTGAGCAGGCGGAGCACATTCTTGGCACCCTCGGCCACGGCGTGCTCCACTCGGAAGTGGTGCCTCAGCTCCTCGATGCGCAGCTCCACGGCCCCCAGGTCTGGACTCCCTGTGGGCGTGGGGTGCCAGGGGGTGAGGCCTGCCTAGGACCCAGGTCCAACCACCCCAGCCCCAGCCCGGCACTCGCGAGCAGGAACAGGGCCGGCGACAGATAGACCACCAGCAAGATGCATCACGTTTTTCCTAAGCGAGGGGTCACGGTCAGGGAGTCACACTTCCACCCAGCTGCAATCACTCTTTTTCCAAACACTGTCACCCACAGGGACCATCCCGGGGACAGGGTTGGGCTGTCATACAGGGGCAGTCGTACACACAGGTACACAACACAGGCTTAAAGGACAGACATGTTGGCAGGACCCCAGTTCATCCCCAGGGACTGTCACAGGGACACTATGCCCGTTGGACAGCCAGAAGGAGGCAGTCACACAGGCACAGGGACACATGGAGGCAGTCTGGCCATATCTATCGAAATCACAAATGTAACTGCCCTTCGATTCATCAGTCCCAGTTCAGGAGTTTATCCCACAAAACACCTCTGCACTTGAGATATGTCCATGGTTACTCAGTGCAGCCTTCTTTCTAAGAGCAACAGATTGGAAATCACCCCGTTTCTTGTGGGAGGAGTCTGGGTAAATGAATGTGACCGTCCACACGGTGAAATATAAAGCAGTTGCGAGGACAAGGTCACTGTCACACAGAGATCATCACACTGTCACTCACAGGGTAACAGTGGCATTATCACTTTGTCACCAGTGCAGGCACGCTGTCACCCACAGGTGGAGGAACACACACTCTCACAAAGATACAGCCACACTGCCACACAGGGACATTGTCACAGGGCAGACAGACGGGGTCACAAGACACAAACATCCTTACGGGACACATTTACACTGTGGCAAAACTCCTGCGGCTCTAACTCCAGCCCCAGGAGAATCACAATCACACTGGCACATGGATAAGGCACAGGGACAGGCAAAGAAATGCCATCACACTGTCACACAGTCAGGGCAGCATCAACAATACCCACAGGCACAGAGACCCAATGTTGCAAGGAAACAGACCGCCTATGTCCCAGTATGAAGTCCCAGGGACACAGCCATGGGCCAACATAGGATGGCCACAGTCACCCAATGGCACAGGGACAGGCATAAGGAGACACTGTCACCAGAGGCACAAGGCTGTGGCCACGCTATTCATGGCTGTAGGTTCCAAGGACAGTCTCACTGTCCTGTATATTGACTCAGACCCTGGCACTCAGTCAGAGAGAGTCATGCTATCACTCACAGGTGTGTGACACTCTTCTAGGCACCAACGACACAAACACAGTGTCACAGGGACCCTGGTATCTGCAGGCACATCGTCTTACAAACGCGGTCACACTGTCGCCCCCAGGCCTGCTGTCACATGTGCCCAGGTAGTCACCAAGACTCTTACGGGGACAAAATCGCACCAGTAGTCAAGTTACAATGTCACCCAGAGGCACAGGGACATGATCGCACCATCATACACAGTCACTGAGAAGCCCATGCCGGTATTCCCAGTACAGGTGAACAATCACACTGACACTTCCCCGCCCCAAAGACACACACACTGTCATCTGAGTTAGAGACCCCACTGCTATGGGCTGAATGTTTTTGTTCCCCAAAATTCGTGTATTGAAACTCAACCCCTAATGGGATGGTATTAGGTGTTAGGAGGTGGGGGCCTTTGGGAAGTGATCAGGTCCTGAGGATGGAGCCGTCATGAATGGGAGCAGGGCCCTTAAAAGGGAGGCCCTTGGAGGGCTCCTCCACCCCTCCACCACGGGAGGACACCCACAGCGAGAAGGCAGCGGGCTATGAATGCAGAAGAGGGCTCTCGCCTCACTGGAGTGGCACCTTGATCCCGGACTGCCAGCTTCTGGGACGGTGAGCAATCCACCTCTGTTGTTTAGAGGGCACCCAGTCGACGGCACTGTTACCTGTGCCTGAACAGTAACTGTTAGCCTGAACCAGTAACACCCGCTAACGGCTCACGCTGCTCTCTCTCTCTGGTGGTGACAGACAGACTGCCATAGTTACCGGGACACACACACAGCCCCCGGTCCCCACGGTCAATGTCACCGTAATACTGACACACATTAGTAACAGCCACCGTTAGCCTTGCACAACACATCGAGATCCTGTCACAAATTCAGGTGGACAATTGCTTAAGACGCCCCCAGGCATTCAGATACAGACACACAGGTGGAAAGACACACACTGTGGACACCCACAGTTCTACAACCGGGGCCAACACGACAAGGCGGCCACCTAGCCCAGGGGTCCGCAATTTCTCTCCTAAAGCGCCAGAGACTAGGTATTTTCAGCTCTGTGGAACACACAGGCTCCGCGTCCCTGCTCAGCTCTGCCGTCGCAGTGCGAAGGCAGCCTTAGGAGATAGTAAATGAGTGGACGTGGCTGTGTGTCAGTAAAACTTTATTTACACAAGTAGACAGGCAGTGGCGGATTTGGTCCTGGGGCTGTGGTGTGCCCGTACCCGACCTAGCGCACACCTTCCATGGGACAAAATAGGAATCAGGCCCAGGGACGGTCAGGAATGGGAGTCCCGACAGCCACCTCCCTGCCTCAGGAAGCGTCCCCTTATGGGGCTGGGGGCTGACCCCGCATGGCGCAGGGCACGCTAGTCCGTCTCGGGCGCGGGGCTCACCTTGGGCCTCGTCTGGGGCTGCCTGGCTCTCCAGCTGGCCGGCCTGCAGCGCACGGCGGAGCTGCATGCGGATGATGTCGATCTTCGTCTTACTGTCCTGCAGCATCTGCTGGGCCGTCAGCAGCAGCTTCCGGTCCTGGAGGAGGGGACGGGCTGTCAGGGCAAGGCTAGGGAACTGGGCTCTGACCGCCGGACCCCCGCCCACGCTGCGCAGGCTGTGGTGACCGTGTCACAGAGCAGGAGGTATGGGTGTGACAGCAGCAATATCCATGCATTTCCGGGTATAGAGGGGAGAAGTGGCCCCTGGCCTTTGAATCCCTCCCACCGAACACCTGGGTGACTCCAGGTGAGCCACTCCCCCTCTCTGGGCCTGTTCCCTCATCCTCAGAGATGGGAGTACGAACAGCACCGTCCGCCACCAGGCTCAGGGTTGAAGGAGCTAATCCGTGCGCAGGGCTCCGAGCCGTGCCTGGCATCGGGAGGCACCGTGTGTGTCAGCCGTCAGAAGGGCACACATAAGGGTGAGAGCTCCCTGAGGCCAGCGGAGCCCTGACTGTCGCCACACGGGTGAGTCTAAGGGGGACTGGGTGGGTGTGTGGGACAGTCTGCAGTAAGTGGAGTCCAGGGACACCAGGACTGGGGTGTGGGGCTGTGTGACAACTCCAGTCTCTGGGTGTGAATGTCATGGTCTGTGGGTCTGTGTGTCCAGGTGTGCCGCTGGCCCGTGCCATGTGTCCTGGGTGTTACATGACGGTGTGTGCCTCTGTGTCTAGAGGCGGCCGGGCGGTTATCCTCCACGTGTCTCTATGTCTCTAAGTGCTGTTACTGCCGTCTCTCCGGATGCTAGGACGGTCCATACGTGTGCCTAAGTGTTGATACGACTGTGTGTCTCTAGGTGTTGTTATGACCATGGGTGTGTCTCCGGATGTTAGGATGACGGCACGTGTGCATCTAAGTGTTGACCTGACTGTGTATATATGTGTCAGAAAGAGGCCACCAGCAGAGGCTGAATGTTGCCCGGACTGTGGCCATCCCTCGAGTCTCTGGGGTAACTGAGCGTAGGGGGACAGCCTCGGCTTTGTGTCTACCACCACACCCAGCCACCCTGTTTCTCATAGGCCCCCACAAGCTGCCGGCCTCCGAGTCACCCGTCAGTCCCTCTGTCCCAAACCCTGAGGGCTCCAGCTTCCCAAGGGGCAGACGGCTATAGGTGGCACCCTGGTCCCCACCCCGCAGCCCGTCATCTGTTCCTACCTTGGTGCTGCCATTGCTGTATGTCTGGATCATGTTTTCCGCCCCCTGCTTCACCTTCAGCTCAATGGCCAGCTGCTTCTCCAGGCCGGCCACGCGGCTCAGGTTGGTGGCCGAGCAGGCCTGGCTACCTGCACCAGGGGACTGGGGGGCATCTAAAGGGGGACGGGTGGGACAGAGTGACAGCGGCCCTCCTCTCCATCTGCCTAAGAGGCTTTGCCCAGCTGAGAGGATCCACCCTCTGCCCAGCCTGGGTTCTGCCCCTAAGGCCAGGGAGAAGAGGAAATGAGGGCCAGGGCCCAGAAGGTCCCCCCACTCCAGCCCTCCCAGGGAAACGAATGAGTGTGGGCAAGCGTCCAGGTGTTCGTAAGTCCTTGGTGTCGGTGTGAGTGTGTACAGAAGCCCCCAACTACTTACACGGCTGGGTGGGAGTCTGTGGGTGTGGTTACATCTGTGCCAGGGTGCTGGCATGACTGAGTGTGTGTCTCCCTAGGTGCTCACGTAACTACATGAAACAACAGGTGTTACTCAGAATAACTGTGTGAGGTCTGGGTGCTGGGGTGACCCCGCACACACGTTTCCAACTACTGGCACGACGGTACATTCAGGTCTCCAGCTGCTGGTATGACTGCGTCTGTACTGGGTCTGTCTGGGTGTCGGTATTCTCAGACACACGTGTCCCTGGATGCTGGCATGGCTGTGTGCGTGCTGGGGAGTGCTGTGACTGGGGGACGGGGGACCTTCTGTGCAGAAGTCATTGTGGGAGATGCTGGGTGTTGAACAAACTGTCTCTGAGCACGGACGTGACAGTGTCGCTCTCCAGCTGCTGACCTGCCCAGGTGGCAGGTGGGTGTTGGAGTCCGCTGGCCTTGTCTGACTGTATGCAGAAGGGTCCGGCTGTGCACGGGATGATGTGCATCTGTAGAGGTCAGACAGCTGTGTACGTGTGAACCTCTGGGGTCGGTGTGACCATGTGTAAGGGGCTCTAGATAGCGTCTGTGTGTGGCTGTGACCGCGTGTGCGCTTCTCTGGGCGCTGGCTGGCAGTACAGCAGTCTCTGGGTGTTCACACGGTAGCGTCTAGGTCCCTGGGTGTTGTCTGCGTGCTGGTGTGACTGTGTAGACCTTTCTCTGGCTGTCGGTTTGGGTGTTTCTTCTGGTCGTATGTCGGTCGAGGCTGCAGGCTGTCCCGACCCCGTGTGTCTCCCCGGGGACCCGTGGAGACAGGGCTAGCCTTGCCCTGGGAGACCGTGGGCGAGGCCTGGCCGTGGAGCCCCCCGAGTCCCGCAGCCCGTGGAGAAGCCCGCCCTCACCTCGCGCAGAGGCCGCGGGGTCCGGCAGCACCACGTGGGCGTAGAGCTCCTGCAGCTGCTGGTGCAGCAGGTCGAGCCGGCGGGACGAGCCGCGCAGCAGCAACTCCACGGGGCCGAGGCTGCGGCCCAGGTCGGTGGTGGCCCGCCGCAGGTTCTCGGCGCCCTCCTTCAGCTTCAGCTCCTTGCGGATCTCGCGCCGCAGCCGCTCCCGCTCGAGCTCCAGCTGCTGCTGCACCCCAGGAGCCGCCAGGTCCGCCCCTGCCAGGCCCAGCTGCTCCAGCAGGGACCAGCTGCGCGGCTCGCTCTGCAGGAGATGGGGCCTGGTCAGTGGGGCCGGGACGCCGGGGTGCGTGGCCTGGCCTCCTCCTGGCCTGGGGGCTTCCGAGATATACTCTGAGCCCCAAAACTGGCAGGTGGGACAAGGTCCCATCCCCGTCCCTGCTTCCTGATTCCCCCAAACTGCGAGGTCCCAAGGGCAGGGCCTTCTTCTTTCCCTGTCCCCTCAGACTAGGGGGCCCCATAAATACAGCCTTGTCTCCCTTCATCTATTCCTTATACAGCAGGATTCTGGAGGACAGGCCCATTATCTTACCAGTGTGGCCCCCAAACTAGGAGGTCCCCGAGTTCAGGCCTATCTCCCATTGCCCCCCCAAAACAAGGTTCTGAGGGCAGACCCCTCTCCCTCCTGTTGTCCCCCTAAACTAGCAGGTCCCAAGTGTAGGCCCTAACTCCCCTCTACTGTCCCTAAAACCAGGTCCCGTGGGCAGGCTCCATTTTCCCTCTGCTGCTCCTCAAACAAGGAAGTATGAGGGTAGGCCTCCGCCGCCCACCCCCACCCCCCAAAAAAACAATGGGCTTCAGATCCAGAGAGCACGCTCTTTTCCTCTCTGCTATGCCCTCAAACTGGGAGGTGCCAAGGGTAGGCCTTGTCTTCCCTCTGCCATACCCCCAAACTACGTCCTAAGGACAGGCCCCACCTCTCTCCTGCTGTACCCTCAAAGTACGAGTTCCTGGGACAAGCCCTGCCTCCCCTCCTCTCGTCCCCTACAACTGGACCTTAAAGAGCAGAGCCCTGTCTCCTTCCTTCTCTATTCCCCCTGACCTGGGAGCCTCAAAAAACCCCACATAATTTCATCTTCAAGACGGAAAACTCTCAAACCCATCTCCTCCCCTCGGTCCAAACTCAAGAGGTACCGAGGGCAGGGCCTCCGGCCTGTGTCACTAGGGTCCTCTTCCCCCCCACCCCGACCCCAGACCCCACCTCCAGCTCCTGGTCCAAAGGGGGACTGGCCTCCGCCATCCTGGGTCCCGGCTGAGGGCCCCGCCCTCTTCCTGAACCTCAGCCCTGCCAGGGCCTCTTGACCGCCACTTCCTCTTTCCTGCTAGCTCCCAGCAGCCCCTGCGTGGGGCCAGCTCCGGGGCTCTGGGGCATTGAGGGGACCTTATCCCTCAGTGGCCCCCTCCAGGACTACGCCTGCTTCTCAGGAGGCAACCAGGGACAGTCCTCGCTCTATGTCCTCGGAGTTTGCTAAGGTATGCACACACCTTACTAGTGTAGACATGGAGACCAGGCTCCCTTGAGTGTGTATACAGGCTCCAGGGGCTGACCTGGGTGTATACACCCTCTTGTATACCTACAGGCATGTGCACAAAACACAGGCATGCCACTGTCCCTACCCCACGTACGCTGATATGCACACGCCGGCCAATGAGTGCTCAGATGGGCGGGCCCCTTCCTGCAGATGCAGGCCATCCCAACTTCCGGCTTCCTCTCAGGCTGGTCACCCACTGCTGTGACCACAGCTAGGGCCCACCCCGGCCAGGGGCACCTCCCTGAGGCCCACATCATGAGGAGACAGTGCTGGAGGGCTGGGGTGAGGGTGCCCACAAACCAGCGGCCCATTAAAGGCCAAGTACGACTATTAATAATAAAAGCAGTTATTGGGAGCTCCACCTAGGTCACCCAATGCAAGTCCACAAGGTGGATGCTATTATCACCCCATTTTTAAGACAAGGAAACTGAGGCCTGGAGTGGTGACATAATTTGCCCAGAGGCCCCACAGCCAGCAGGAGGAACGGCTGGGATTTAAAAGGGGGGTGCCCAGAATCTGATCACCAGCTAAGTGTCAGGCCTGGCACTAAGTGAGAATCCCCACTGGGAGAACCCATTTCACAGATGAGGACAGTCTTTGTTGGCTCCCAGCCAATGTGGAGGGCAGCTGCCCCCAGCAAGCTTCAGTGCAGGCCAAGAGTGTCACTTCCGCCATCCTACCAACCTCTCACACGAATCCTGAGCCGCTGCCACTATTCTCCCCCACTTTCCAGACAAGGAAACAGGCTGAGAGAGGGGACAGCAGCAGTTCCGTGGGGGCGGTGGGGGGGGATCCCCACACACACCTCCTGGGGCATTGGGCAACATCCAGAAACATTTCTGGTTGTCACAACAGGGGGTGGGGAGGGTGTGCTCCTGGCCTGTCTTGGGTCGAGACCAGGAATTCTGATTGACATCCTATGGGGCACAGGACAGCCCCCACCTCAGAGAATGATTCAGCCCCAAACGTCAATAGTGCTGAGACTGAGAAACCGTGCGTTAAAGGACATAGACTCACACCCTGGGCTGCTGACCATGACCACCAGTAAGGATTTCGCAGCAGCCCCACCTGCAGAGCACAGGCCCATCTACATCTCCCGCTTTGGACCAGGGACACCCTCATTGATGAACACGTCCATGTTTCTAGTGGCAGAACCGCGGCTCAGAGAGGCAAAGGCACGGGGTCCAGGACACACAGTGAGAAAGTGACAGAGCTGGAATTTAAACCCAAGTTCGCCTAATCCTGCCAGCTGGTGACCAATCCCCGCCCACCACCCAGCCCCATTCCATCCCTAGCAGGCAGAGCAGGATACAGCCAGGATTCAGCCAGCTCAAATAGGGAAAGTCCGGGCAGAGAGGAATAGAAGCTGAGGCCTGAGACTACCCAGAGCAGGGAGGGAAGGAGGGAGGCCCAGCCTCCTGGGTTCTCTTCCCTTGGGTGACTCACTCTGACCCAGAGGGCAGGGGTCACCCATGGGCCAGCGAGGCAAACCCATGATCAGGAGCCTGGCCCAGCCTTGGAGAATCCCTGCTCTCCCACCTCCCACCACGGCACACCAGACCCAGGTCTAGAGGGTCCACCTCCCAGAATCCCCCCCTTCCCAGAGCAGCCAGGGACCTAGACCCTCACATCCGGAAATTTCAATGCTTTGGGTGTTTCCGGAATCTGGACAGGACATCCGTTTGCCGGACACAGAACAGACAGGCATACGTCGGGACAGACAGAGGGACAGGGTGGCAGGCCCAAGCAGGCACAAGAAAGGGATGACTAGGAGGGGGAAAGAGTGGGCAAGAGATGGGAGGGGGGACCACAGCACAGGTCCAGCCTCATTCCAGGAGGGTCATGTTTCGCACATGCCAAGTGCATGCATGGGCCACAGGATTCCTATAGAGCCCTCCCAGGGCTGGGGGTAGAGGCAGAAACCCCAGCCCACCCAGCCCCAAGGTCTGACCTTATGTGATCGGCAACACCAGATACGCCCAGCTCCACGGCAAGGCTGACAGGCCATCAGCAGGACTGGGGTGGGGGACAGGGGAGCATGGAGGAGACATAGAGGGGATGGGGGCAGGTGCAGAAGGAGACGAAAACCCAGTTACACAGCAACCACAGGACAACGGAGGGATTTTGAGGCACTAATGAGGGCACCAGAGGCACAGGATAATGTGCTTCAGATTCTGAACCAAAGCTCAGAAGTCACCCTGGCCTTGCCGGTCACAGATGTGGAAGGTGAGTCCAAGGCTGTGATGTTCACAAGGTGGTACATGGAGAACCTGGCTGGTGGCAGGCTGGTGCCAGGCTGTGTGTGTTTGCGTGTGGGGGAGCCGTGACCCAGCCCTGTCACCCATGCCCAGGTAGGGTACCAGGTACAAGAGAATCCCCTGTCTGGAATAAGGTTCCACCTGGTAGCCCGGAGGGTGGCCGTGCGGGTCCCCCATTCCTCAACCTAATGAGGTGACTCGGGCACTTCCGCCAACAGGTGCCAATCTGGATGGCGTCGGGACCATCATAAAGCTCAGTCTGGAGGCGAGGGGCCGCCAGAGCTTTGTTGTGTGGAGGAGGGGCACGGACCGAGCGGCCTCCTCCCCTCCGGGCCACTGCGCCAGGCACCTGCCCCAGGTGGAGTGGCACCTGCCCGGAACCGAACGCGAGGGGTGGGAGGGGGAGGGAGTGCCGAGTTGAGTGGCAGGGGCGACAGGCACCGGGACACAGAGCCAGCCACAGACACTCGAGTAGAGCCTCCGCCTCGCCCACTGTAATTCTCCGGCAGGGGAGGAGCTTGGGGGTGCGGCGGGGGCCTTCAGGACCTCCCCGCTCCCCCTCGGTGCGTACCTCCACCTGCCGAAAAGTGGACCGTGCTGGCTCCACGGTGTCGGCCCAGGGAGGGGCCCCGGGCGCTCGGGAGGCCCCCACCTTGGCCGCCCGGGCCCCGGGGACCCCGGCAACGCGCGGGCGGGGGTCCCCGGCGCTGGGAGGCCGCCCGGCGGCTGCGGACGCAGGTGCGCCTACCTGCACGGCGTCGCTGGCCATGTCCTCGCGCCGCCCGCCAGGGGTCCCCGCGCGGAGGGAGGGGCGGCAAGAGGAGCGCGCTTGCGCCCCGCGCGGGGCGGGGAAGGGGCGGGCGCGGCGCAAGCCCCCGCCAGCGCGCGGCCCGCTCCGGCCTGCTCCGCTCGGGCCCCGCCTGGTCAGGCCGCCGCGTCCGCGCGCCGCGCCCTCCAGCCCCAGCGGCGGCCGGGCCTGGTCACGTGACCACCGAGGTCGGCGCCCGGGGAGGGGGCGGGGCCGAGGGGGCGCGGCTCCCGGCGGCCCCCGGGGCTGTGGGGTCTTGCCTGCAGGTTCCCCCCCACCCCCGTCGGCGACTGAAATCACCTCGTCTGCTCTCCCCGCCCTTGCCTGGTTCTGCATCCTCACTCTGCCCAGAGGTCCCACATCTGAGCGCGCGGCAACCCGAAGAAAAGACTGAACCACGTTAAAGCCGGGAGTGGCAGAGGCCTTTGGGCCTCCGGGAACCCCTCTAAAAACAAGAACAATTCATATCCCCCACCTCTCCTTTGCAAGCTCAGGTATCCCAGGAAGGATCCCCCATTACCTGGAGACAAGCTCTGGACAGATCTGGGTTCAAATCCCAGCATCCCATGCCTTGGGAGAGCCCCAAAGTCCTAAGAGGGCCTCATCTGAGAAATGGGTTTTACCCACCCACCCCTCGGTGTTGATAAAATTAAATGAGATTGTGCATGCCAAGTGTTGAGAATACAGTAAGCGCTCAATAAATGTTAGCTGCTGTCATTTTTAATGTTATTGCCGTTGTTACGAAAACCCGACTCCTTCACTGACTTGGCTTGGGCCCTAAGGATTCTGTGGCCTCTGAGCCTCAATTTTCCCTGTTGTACAATGCAGACCTTTTCTTCAGAGCTGTTGATGCCGGTGGTGTTCCATAAATGCAGGCGCGAGCCCAAGTGGAGGAAAAGAGTGGAAGCCTCTACGGAGCTTCTCCGGGGTCTGCGGAGTCTCTAGACGGTGCAGCTTGGCTCTTGGCCCGCACTCCCTTGGAAACCCGGTGAGTGAGCCAAACCATGGTCCCTGGGGTTCGGGGCCGGGAGCGCTCCCTGGCGACTGAGCCTGAACAGGGGCGCCCTGCAGGGACCCGCCAAAACACGGAGGGCTGAGGGAACCTTGGTTACCTAGAGACCAGGGCGCGATGTTTTCTTTCCTTTTTTTATGTGGAGGATTTTAACAGAGAAAGAAAAAGGAGAAGGAGGAGGAAGAGAATGACACCGAGACACCGATCCAGAATCCCCCCACTTCTCACCCCGACCACGGCCCTCACCTGGTCCAGTCTCATCGCTCACCTGGACCAGCGCAGTAGCCTCCTCCCAGGACTCCAGGCTCCTGCCTTTACTTCCTAGTTTATTTTCCCCGCAACAGCCTAAGGATACCTGTGGGCACCTGAGTCAGGTCACGTCCCTCCTCTGCCTAGATCCCTCTGTGGCTCCCACTTTCTTTAGAGTAAAAGCCAAAGGTCTGCCGGAAGACCACAGGCCCTGCACAATTTACCTCCTTCACCTTCCCTTTCACCTCTTCCCCGTGCTTACTCCATCCAGACACAACAGCCTCCTGGCTGTCCCTCGATTATTTATCAATTGAATTAAAGAACCCTTTGAGCTGTTTCTTTTGCTCCCAGTTTACAGATGAGGAAACTGAGGCACACATTTCCCCAAGACTTTTTGATAATTTAGGTCTCCTTAAATTTAAATGTCACCTTCTCTGAGAGACTGTTCTATGCCATTATATTTATTTAAAATACGGGCCTGTTTTATTTATTTATACTGTCACTTCTCTGAAATTACCCAGCATTTGGCCTATGCTCAGTCAGTTTTTGTGGAATGAGTGAGTAGACGCAGGGTGAGGTGTCAGGAGAATCCCCAGTTATGGAGCTGAGGTGTTTATAGCCCTTGCCCTGTCTTCTAATTCTTCAGCCCATCTATTTCACAGGTGGAGAGGATGTGGCAAAGCTAGGCTCCAAGCTGCTGGCCCAGGGACTGGGCCACTGTGTTCAGGGATGGGCTTTCTGCTGCCTGCCAGATCCCAGGCTTCCTCCTCCCTGGATGGAGCTGAGGAACCCTGCCAAATTCTCACTCCAACCTTCCAACATCCGTTTATTCAGTGGGTATTTATCGATGCCCGCTGGGGACTTTGGTGGCACTGGAAACAGAGTCGCACTCGGGCTCGAAACAGGGAGACCAAGGACTTACTGTGCAACCTCAACCAAATATGATAACTGCACTGGCACCTCCCTGCAGCTGCTCTGGTCCCTCTCCAATGCGCTCTGGGGCCTCAGAAACCCTAACCTGTCCCTGGTTCTCTGGAGGTCTTAGGAAAAACACCCACCCCTCACCTGGTCTACAGGGTAGTCAGGCCTCTGCTCACCTGTCCAGCCACAACCTCCTCTACTCCCCCATCCCCATCCAGCAAAACTGGCCTTCCTTCTGTTCCTCAGATATTCTCACTTTACTTCCAACCACAGGACCTTTGCACTGGCTGTTCTCTGGTCTGGAATGCCCTTCCATCACATCTCCCTGAGGCTAGACTTTTCTGATCATTTTAGGTCTCTGTTTAAATGTCATCTCCTCTGAGAGACCTTTATATACCCTGCATATTTATTATAAATATGTCCCTGTTTTATTTATTTTAATTGTCACTCCTCTCTGAAATTGCTCAACATTTGGCCTACACTTAGTCAATCTTTGCAGAATGTGTGAGGGAACACAGTGTGAGGTATCAGGAGAAAGGTATCCCAAGACGGCCCATGCCTTAAGGAGGCAGCTGCCTCACTGTGGAAAAGACAAAAGGGCTGGCACTAAGGACAAATTAGGAAACTGCAAAGTAGATAAAGAGGAATAGGGTGTCTGGTTGAAGGAACAGCAGGGGCAAAGCCCTAGAAGTGGGTGAGGGAGAACCTGACATGTCCTGATTCTTCCGCTCCCCTCCATCCCGCTCACTCTGGCCAGACACCCTCCTCACTGCTCCTCAAAAACGCCCATTCCTACCTCGGGGCCTTTGTACTTGCTGTTACCCTCAGCCTGCAATGTTTTTCCTTCTCCTCTTGGCATTCTTTCTTCTTCACTTCATTTCCATCCTTGCTCAAATGCCTTCTTAGAGAAGTACTCCCTGACTCCCTGATCTCCACCTAAAACAGGCCCCACCCATCTCTACCAAACTCATCCCTCACATAGCTCAGTTTTTCTTCTTTGCAAATTGTAATAGATTTTACTCTATTTTCATACTTGTCTGTCTCAATCAGGATGTCAGCTCTCCAAGAAGAAATCATCATCTGTCTTGTTCACTGCTGGGTCTGCAGCTCCTAGAACAGTGTCTAGCCCATGGAAGGTGCTCAAATAAAAAGCTGATGAATGAACAGGTGGTTGAGCAAACAGGGCATCATGGGGTATGGCTGGCGTGTTTAGTATTGATGCACCTGGAGTAGGGACGGTCTCCAGATGCCACAGATGGTGGGGATGGAGGGGATCCAGCACCTCCCTGGAGTTCAAACTTGACCCTGATGATCGTGGGAGCCACTGATGGATTCTTAGCAGGGGAGGACCTGAATGAGGATTCTTTCTCAAAAGGCTCTTTGCAAACCAAGCCTCCCACCAGCCAGCTGGGGGCCAGAAAAAGAAACGGGAGTAGGTTCATCTGATACCAGAAAGACTAAATGTATCAACAAAGCTAAACTAAAAAACTTTGGGTTGGGGGGGGATAACAAAAAAGTAAGTAGAAAGAAATGATACAGTTTGACACTGCTTATATCAATTACTGAAAAACAGAAAGTGAAACTATGTATCAAGTTTATTTAAAAAAAATGCAGGGAGTATTGTGTTCCTGGTGTGCCTGGCGCCCTGGTTGAGGTGAGTGAGGTCATCTCCGTTCAAATCCTGGCACCACTACACACTCACAGTAAGATGCTGGGCAAGTTACTTCTCTGCTGTGTGCCTCAGTTTCTTCATCTGTAAGAGGGGATGATAGGCACCGACCCTCCAAGGGTTGCTGGGAAGCGTACATGAATTAATTATTGTAAATCACAGAGCAAGGGGTCGGTTCAGTATCATTCTTTTTATTTCGGTTGCTGTTTCTGTAGTGCGGGGTAGAGGGGAAGTGGGAAGGTGAACACATAACTTCCATTTTAACTGTAAGGTGTCTTTTAAGTTTTGATCGTTAATTGCTTTGATTGAGGCACAACTTACATCTGATGAAGTGCACAGATCCTTTGGTGCGTAGCTCTGCGATTTTTTTTAAAGATTTTATTTATTTATTTATTTATTTATTTATTTATTTATTTGAGAGCGACAGAGATGGGGGGAGAGAGAGCAGAGAGAGAGGGACGGGCAGACTCCGCGCTAAGCGATGCAGGGTTTGATCCCACAACCCTGAGGTCATGACCTGAGCTGAAACCAGTAGGTGTTTAACCCACGAAGCCACCCAGGTCCCCCACTCCGCGAATTTTTATATCTGTATACATTCCTGTGGCTGCCACCTAGCCTACGCCCCTGCTGCATGAGTTTTACTTGTGTCCTTTGCCTGGCAACCTTAGGGAAATTCTATCACCATAGATTAATTTTGTTGATACTTGAACTTCATACTACATGGGATCATTTTATGATTTTTAAAAATCTCTGTGTTTTTTATGCCTGGATTCTTTCAGTCAACATGTTCTTTTTTTTCTATTGAAATGAAATTCACGTACCATAAAATTTACCTTTCTTAAGTGTATGATCCCACTGATTTTCAATATAGTCACAAAAAAACCATGATTTTTAAAATGTTTTATTTATTTATTTATTTATTTATTTATTTATTTATTTATTTATTTTTAGTGATCTCTACACCCAACTTGGGGTTCAAACTCATGACCCTGAGATCAAGAGTCATATGCTCTTCAGACTGAGCCAGCCAGGCGCCCCAAGAACACGTTTTTGAGATTCATCCATAACATTGTATATATCCATAGTTTATTCCTTTTTATTTTTACTGGTATTCCAGGATATGGCTGGACCACAGTTGATTATATATGTATGTATGTGTGTGTGTATGTATTTAATTGAATATAGCTGGCATACAATATTATATGTAATATTAATTTCAGATGTACCACATAGTGACTTGACAATTATGTACATTATGATGTGTAGTTGCCATCTGTCACCATGCAATATTATTGACTATATTCCCTATGCTGTACTTTTCATCCTGTGACTTATTTATTTTAAAACTGGAAGTTTGTGTTTCTTAATCTCCTTCACCTATTTTGCCCATCCCTCCAGCCCCTGCCTCTCTGGGAATCATCAGGTTGTTTTCTGTATTAGTGTGTGTTTCTGATTTTTTGTTTGGTTGGTTGGTTTGTTTTTTTAGATTCCACATATAAGTGAAATCATAGGCATTTGTCTTTGTATGACTTATTTCATTTAGGACAATACCCTCTAGGACCATACATGTTGTCCCAAATGTCACTCGTTTTTTTTTTTTTAATAGATGAGTAATATTCCCCATTGTATATGTACACCACATCTTCTTTATACGTTCATCTATTGATAGACATTTAGGTTGCTTCCATATCTTGGCTATTATAAATAGTACTGCAGGAGACATAGGGATGAGTATATCTTTTCAAATTAGTTTACATTTTCTCTGGGTAAATACCTAGTAGTGGAATCCCTGGGTCAGACCACAGTTTCTTTATTCACTTGTTTTTGGTTTTGTTTTAGATTTATTTGAGAGACAACATGAGAGAGAGAGAGAGAGAGAGAGAGCATGAACAGGGGGGAGGGGCAGAGGAAGAGGGAGAAGCAAACTCCCCACTGAGTAGGGAGCCCAATGCAGGGCTCCATCCCAGGACCTTTGGATCATGACTTGAGCTGAAGGCAGATGCTTCACCAACTGAGCCCCCCAGGCGCCCCTATCCATTCACTTGTTGACGGACATTTGGGTTATTTCCAGTTTGGGGTTATTATGGAAAGAACTTCCATTGTTCATATCTTTTTGTGGGCAAAAGGTGTTTCATTAACTGTTAGATCTATACCTAGGAGGATTGCTTAGTCATGATGTCATGATATTTAACCCAAAAGATCTCATCTGGAGTGATTTTGCCCCTTTCACCAGGGGGGACATTAGCAATGTCTGGAGACATTTTTAGTTGTCACCACTCTGGCATCTACTGGGTGGAGACCAGGGATGCTGCTCAACACCCTACAAGGCACACAGGATGGCCCCACCACAAAGAATGTTCCAGGCCAAGTGTCAGTAGTGCCAAGGTTGAGAAACCCTGGCTATTACAAACTGCCAAATCGTTTTCCAAAGTATTTTCCCTATTTTACATGCCTGCGAGCAGTGGATGAGAATTCTTGGTCACTCCAGACTTTCTCCAGCCTTTGGTTGTGTCAGTTTTTTTTTTTCTTTTTAGCCATTTGAGTGGGTGTTTTTCCTTTTTTCTTTTTTTGAGTGGGTGTGCTTTAAAATAGTTTATATCTTAAAATAATTTTGAAGTGAATCAAGCCAGTACGACAAAGGTTAATGTTTGTTTATCTTGAGTGCTGGATGTAATTTAGGAGGCTCTGATCTTCCCTGGGTTTAAAATTGGTGTTTTATTTCTGAAGAGTAGAAGCTCCCCCTGGCTACATGGATGGTGGTGGGCTGTGGTGTTTTCCTGTTTCCCCAGAATTCTGTTAACCTTAAAAATAAAACCATCAGTTATTTTATCAGCAAAATCGGTTTATTTGGCAACAGCAGAGAATTGTAACTTGTGACAATAAGCTATGGCAGAACCACAGGCAAGTCTGGAGAATAAGGTGGAAGAATGCGCTTTCATAGCGGAGAGAGGAAGTTGGGAGGGGCTGTTACAAACAAAATTCCGTTGGAATAAATTGGGAGTTCAAAGTGTAGGGGCTTTTTTTTTTTTTTTTTTTTTGATGGGGAAGGGGCAGAGAGAATCTTAAGCAGGCTCCATGCCCAGTGCAGAGCCTGACACGGGGCTCACGACCTGAGCTGAAATCAAGAGTCGGAGGCTTAACCGACTGAGCCACACAGGCGCCCCTTTCTTTTTTTTTTAACTTTATTTATTTATTTATTTATTTATTTATTTACTAATCTCTGTACCCAATATAGGGCTCAAACTCACAATCCCTGAGATGGAGTGTTTCCATGCTCCACCCACTCAGCCAGCCAGGTGCCCCTCAAAGTGTAGTGGCTTTTCACTGGCTGAGCTGTGACTGTCTCTCATTGGCTGGGCTGTTGCTAGTTTAGGAGAAAATCTTCCTTCCTCTGGCTAGGGCAGTAAAAGTACAGGCTTCTTTCAGTTGAGAATGTGAAGGGCTGACAAGGAGTGGTATTGTGTGAGAGCTCCCCCTTCTGGCCTCCCGACTCTATTTTAGTGAGATTTCCCTTTCTTAATTTTCACACTCCTCAACAGGACTCAACCGGCTTTGGCTCTCTCCTCTGTAACTCACCTCAGATGATTTAATTATTCCAAGCTTGCCTCTCTTCTGCTTTCCTGGGGCACCTCCTCTCTTCTTTCCGCAGGGACAGGTTTTCTCTGGGCTTCCAAGTTACCCGACTTTGACCTCTATCTCCACCTTTGTAGGATGTGGCCAAGTCTACTGGAGGGAGACGGCTTGGGCTTGGATCCCTGCCATCTGTATGACCTTAGGGCTGGAACTAACCCTCTCTGGACCTCAGGTCACCCACCTGGCGATGGATATGCTAATATAGGCACTAATCTGCTCCAGGTGGGGGATTCAGTCAGTTGATAGTTTAGATTTCTCAGAACAAGAGTGAGCACCAGAGTGGGAACTAGGGTGAGGAGTGTGAGGCATTCACTTTGGGTACAACACTTAAGGGGGTGCTAAAACAGGACACACAGTGCTTTAATGCAATAATTTTTGAAATCAAAATCAATGCAAAAATCCAGATAAGGGGTGCCTGGGTGGCGCAGTCATTAAGCGTCTGCCTTCGGCTCAGGGCGTGATCCGGGAATCCCGGGATCGAGCCCCACGTCAGGCTCCTCTCCTGGGAGCCTGCTTCTTCCTCTCCCACTCCCCCTGCTTGTGTTCCCTCTCTCGCTGGCTGTCTCTCTCTGTCAAATTAAAAAAAAAAAAAAATCTTAAAAAAAAAAAAAAAGTCCAGATAAAGACAGGATCAGTAATCCTGATCTTTCCCTTTTGTCTTGGGCACTAATACGGTTTTGCTCCATGCAGCACTGTTACTGATCCTGTTTTTACTTGACATTTTGGTATTTTGTTCATCATAGATTTTAGAAGTTAATTCTGATTTTAAAATAGTGCATTAAAATCATTTTTTGGATGACAGTTTTGGGTGCCCCCTTAAATTCTGCATGCCTCACGCTCATCCTGGCCCTGCTGGGCACATAGGAGGTGCTCTGTAAGGGTTATGGTATAATTATTACCTACAGTATCTACCTTATATTACGTAAAGGCTCCCTCTCAATTGACTGCTTTCTCTTCCTTGGGCTTTTTGACTGAAGTTGTATCTCTGGTGATCATCAGCTCTGAATTTGTTGTCTAGATCATGGACCCCGAGATAGCCTACACTAAATGAAATTGAAAGGCTAGAATCTCCCTGGAAAACTGTGGAGGAAGGTTTAACTGTGTCAGGGGCTTAGGGAGACTGGAATGCTGTGGCAGGATTATCAAATTTGACCAGCTTATCTCCCCTCCCTTTCCCCTCCTCACCATCCCAAATCCCCAAACCAAAACACAGCTGAGAAAGACTGATGAGACCAGGTGTAAGCAAAGATTGGGAGTAACTGAGACTTTCACAGGGTACCTAGTGGGAGTGTAAAGCAGAACAACTGAGGAAAACTGTCACGATCTACTAAATTTGAACACATACATGACCTACAGCCTACCATTCCATTCCTTGGCATTTGCCCTGGAGAAGTGAACTTGCATTCATGAAAATACTTCTACAAGCTTCATTAATAACGGCCAAACACTAGGAACAACCAAATGTCCATTAATGGGTGAATGGAGAAACTACATTGGCTATATTGTGACATAGGCACACTGTGGACTACTACTCAGCAAGGAAAAAGAACTACTGATACACGCAACACTTGGACAAATCTCAAAAACAGTTGAGCAAAAGAAGCCAGATACAAAAGACAATCTATTGCATGAGTCTGTTTTTATGAAATTCAAGATCAGAACTAATCCATAATTACAGAAATCCACAGAGAGTTTTGCCTGGTTAGGGGTGAGGGGGAAGGGGTGCAGTTCACCTGAGAGGGGCACAACAGAACTTTCTGGGGTGATGGAAATGTTCTGTATCTTCACTGGGCACCTGTCACCTGGCTGTCAATCATCAAAACTCGGTGGGCCTTTCCTTTTTACTATAAACTTTACCTCAGTGAAGTACCGGTGGGGGGAGGGGGCGGGTAAGGTTGGGAAAAGGTAATACGAGGAAAAAGTAAAATTTAAAAAAAAGTTAATGACTAATGTATCCTGGTTTGGGTTTTGTGGGCTGAACCTGCATGACCACCAGCACATGTCTGACCCAGAATAAAATTCTCAGCAAATGGGAACTGTCACGGCGGGTGAAAACTGTCCTCTCCGCGCTGGAGTCATTCCGACCTCCCAATCCTTGTCAGGACTCTTTCAGAGCCTCCACCCTGGAGAACCAAGCGGCCGCGGGTTGCCCACTTCAAAAGCCCTGAATTCCGAGCCTGGCGTAGAAGCTACGTAACATAAAGGCGAGACGCACGCCAAAAGCAAATCATCCCCTGCTTCGGTTGCCAGTACTAAACATGGCGACGCCCACCGAAGTCAAACCGCCAGTCACGTGACAGCGCACGGGCTCACGTCGGCCTTAGCCCAGGGCGCCTACTTTTAGATTGACCAATGAACCCGAAGCATAAGGCACGCCCTGTTTCCTCTCTTCACCAATAGCCTCCAGACGCCTCCTGCAGGATCCAATCATCGCTTCCGCCTCTCTTGAATGAAAAGCCTGCAGTCCAATGAGCAGAGCCGCAGTCCCTCGTAGGAGGCAGGAAGCGCTACCGCTCTTGCTGGGGCGCGCGACCGGTAACCAGAGTCGGACGGCTGTCCTCGCAGCACGCGGAGGCGAACGGCTAACCAGGTGAGCGATGGGCCCGGGGCGCGGGGCCGGGGTGCGGAGACTTCGGACCTGCGGGCGAGCGGGCTAGGGGAGACGCCGGGGGTTAAGGGGAGGAGGAAGAGGAGGGGGCGCGAGACAAGGGGGGGCGGGGCGCTTGGGGCATCCGCCGCGCGCGGCAGCGGCCGTTGAACGCCACAGCGCATGCGCAAGGAGGGCCGGTGGTGGCTGTTGGCGCGCGGGGAGCGTCCCCGCTTCCGGGAGTAGGCTGTCATGGCGGCCCGCGGGTTGAGCCCGACCTGGGAGAAAGCCTGTCTGTCCTAGGAGACCGCCTAGGCCGTTTGGAGAAGGACTCGGGCGGGGCGACGCCAGGGTTTGGGGTTGCGATGGGAGAAACCCGACAGGCTTCTGCAAGTCCGAGGGACCTGCCTTCCCCCGCTCTGCTATGTTCTTGCTTTGTGTTTAGGGGATTCGGGGTTCCAGAGATATAGAGCAAAAAGTATGTCTCAGAGGCAGACTCCGATGTGGAAGTCTTCCCTGGGGGCACTTTGAGAGTGAAAGGGTACCCGTGGGCGCATCTGAATTGTCACTTTTCCGGTGTCAGCTTTCAAGTTCATCTGCTCCTGGGGCCTCAGCCGGCGCAGCCACTCCCGCTGGGTGGGACAAACCCCAAAAGTCCTTGCTTCCTCTAATTTGTTTTGAGCTTTAGATTTTGTCTAGCCACTTCTAGAAAATTTTGTGCCTCAAACTCAGGCAGTCCCTGAATCTGTCTCCCCATAAGAACAAAACAATTTCTTTTGACCTGTACCTTTTAAATGCACCGTCTCCTCTTGGTTACCCAGGTTTGAAAGTCAGAGTAGGTGATTCTAGCTCTTCTCTGCCCAGGGATTACCCAGGAGATGGCCCTGCCCTGTTGAGTGTTCCACCTTATTCTTCCCTCATAATGCCCCCACACTGGTTAATCCTCTCTTGGTGACTGGTTTTCCCTGTTGCTGGTCTCATTTCCCTACTCATCTTCTACTCTCGAGTAAATTGCTCTGGGACAGTTGAGTCACTCAACTCAAAAAATTAATCAGAGATTCCGTATTGCTTAGCAAATAAAGTAGGAATGCCCTCAACTTGAACAGCTTTCCCAGCTTTGTCCTCTGCCTCTACTTTACCAGCCAATCTTGCTCTCCATTCCTCACAAGGGCCTGGTGCTTTGGGACTGATTTCCTAGCTCCTGTTATTGTCTCTCGGCTACCTGGGAAGTAACCCCTTCCTGTTTACATTACTTTTTTTTTTTTTCCCCCCAAGAATCAGATAAGGGTATATGCTTGCTTTAGCCCCTAAACTCTGCCTTGAGGCCTCAATTCTAATTGAATTCATTCATCCATTGTTGTTGAGTGCTTATCTGTTTTAGGCTCAGGGCTGGCAGCCAAGACCTAAAAAGGGTGCTTTTTTTAGGGGCGCCTGGGTGGCTCAGTCGTTAAGCATCTGCCTTCAGCCCAGGGCGTGATCCTGGGTCCCTGGGATCTAGCCCGGCATCAGGCTTCTCCTCTGGGAGCCTGCTTCTTCCTCTACCACTCCCTCTGCTTGTGTTCCCTCTCTCACTGGCTGTCTTTCTCTCTGTCAAATAAATAAATAAATAAATAAATTCTTTAAAAAAAAAGGGGGTTGCTTTTTTAGTTGTGGCCTGCAAGAAATGCCCTTCTGGAGCAGGAGGCCTGAAGGAAGTAGGGTGATTCATGACCATTGTGGGCAGAGGGAACAGCAAGTGCAAAGGTGCTGAGGCAGGTTTGAGGCACAGCAGCAAGGCCAGTGAGTAAGGGTGATGCAGGAGATGAGGTTTGAGCATAGAGCGGGGTTGGTTCATGTAGGATCTCATAGGTCATGGTGAGGACTCTTGAGTTTTATTCTGAGCGCAGTGGGAACCTGTGGAGGGTTTTGAGCAGAGGGGTGACATTCTCTGATGTAGCTTTAATGGGCTCTCTTTGGCTGTTGTGGAGAGAGAAGATGGAAGAGGATGGAAAGCAGGGAGACCAGTGAGGAGACTATTATCATAATCCAGGCAGGAGATGATGGTGCCCAAATACCCATCAACTGACAGTGCATGAACTGGTATATCCATACAGGGGAGTGTTCAGCCGACACAGGGAATGAGGTATCTATGCGTACCACAAAGGGCATCAGTTTCAAAACATGCCAAGTGCAAGAAGCTGGATGATTGGTGACATACTGTATGATTCTGTTAATGAGATATCTGAAACAACAAATTCATAAAGAAGAAAGTGGGTTAGCGGTAGCCAAGCGGGTTGGCAGGGGGGATGATAGGTAAAGGGTATGGTCTTTTTGAAGACCGACTGGAATGTGTGGTGCATTCCAGCTGTGGTGATCGTTGCACATATTTCTGACTGTACTAAAAATACTAAAAGTGAATTGTACATCTTAAGTGGTGAATGGTATAGCATGTGAATATCTCAGTAAAGCTGTTCTAATTTTTAAAAAGAAAGGTGAAGGGGCGCCTGGCTGGCTCAGTCAGAAGAGCATGCAACTCTTGATCTTGGGGTCCTGAATTTGAGCCCCACGTTGGGTGTAGAGATTATTTAAATAAATATATGAAAAGAAAGAAAGGTGGAGGTAGCTTGGGACCAGTGAGGTAACAGGGGCAAGAAGTGGCCTAATTGTCCTAGTGGGACCTGTTGGCTGACTGGACAGGGGGAGAGAAGAGCCAGTGAGAGAATGGAATTGACTTTTTTGAGAAGCAGGTCTGCAGGAAGAAACAGAGGGTTTTGTTCGGTATTTTGAGTTGACGTTCCAAGGGCAGAGGTGGACGAGCAGCTGGGTGACAGGCTGTTGTCGAGGGGAGCTGTCACTGCACAGGGACAGGAGTTTAGGAGGTCTTCCGCACAGAGGTGGTTAAAGCACTGGGGCTGGATGAAGTCATGGAGAGAGAGAGAGGGAGGGCCAGAAAGTGGGCCCAGGACCCTCCAGATCCAGCTCAGGAAGAAGAGTGACTGCTTCAGCACTTCTTCCCTCTAGACTTGGAGGCTGGGGTGGGGTTGGGAGGACAAAAGATCTTATTCTCACTTGTAGCTCGGGTCCCTTGTAGTTTGCACCCCGTAGGTGTGTTCATGTATTGGATTAAATAAAGCAAGGAGGTGAGCAAACTTTGTATTAATTCTGTTTTCCATCTCAGCTCTATTTTTATTGGCCTGGGCCCAATGGGAGGCCTGTTCATGAGAGTGCTTAATTATTCCCCTGTGCAGACCACAAATAGCGGGAGGAGCTGGGGTAGGGCGGACTCTGCTCTCTCACAGACTCAGGTCTCTCCAGCATTCTGGCAGCCACATCTCCTGGTCTCAGGGGTCCTACCCTGTGCAGGCCCAGTGGACGCGTTAGGCAGTGGGGGGGGGGGGGGGGAGTGCCATTAGGTGAGGTGGGCTGAGGTGGTTCGTTAGTTTTCTTGGTGGTGGCAGTGTGCTGCAAAAGCTTGGGGATAGGGGCTTGGTGAGTCTGAGTAGCTAGGCAAGGCTGGGGGTGGTTTGAAAGGGGTAGTGTGGAATGAGGTGCGCAAGGACCAACGAGGAGGGATGTGAGAATCATGGGGAAGTGTGGGCATTTCACTCTGAGAGCGGAGGGAGGCCCTGGAGGTGGAGGGGTGTGTGCGTGTGTGGGCGTGGGGGACGGGGGCCCAGGGAAAGATGGGGTGGCTTACAGGAGGGCAGGGTGTGAGCGACAGGCGGAGGCGTGACGGAGGCGTGGCGGTGCTGCCCAGGTGGAGCTGCTGGGACTTTCTGCTGCAGTTGGCGGCGGCGGGGGAGGGGGGGGTGTATGAGGGAAAGGGGTCAGAGAATGATGGCCATCAGCTTCATCATCTGCGTCCTTTCTGTGCCGGCTTGTAAGACAGCCGCAGTGCCTTGCCCCTCTTGGACCTGTGTGAAAGGACTGCAGTGGCTGGGCGGCCTTCTCCCTTGATGACCCTCGATGGGTGGGTTTTTTCGTTCGCCTCCTTCAGCTCTTCCTCCCTCTGTTCTCAGCACCATGGCAGAACAAGATGTGGAAAATGAGCTTCTGGATTATGAGGAAGATGAAGAGCCCCAGGCTCCTCCAGAGAGCACTCCTGCTGCCCCCAAGAAAGATGTCAAGGGTTCCTATGTTTCCATCCACAGCTCTGGTTTCCGGGACTTTCTGCTGAAGCCAGAGCTCCTGAGGGCCATAGTGGACTGTGGCTTTGAGCATCCATCTGAGGGTACGCCTCCCTGCTTCTCCCTGCCAAGAGCGTCCTCTGACCACCCTGGCTGTGGCGGCCTCAGCCACCTGGCGAGGAGCCTGCACACAGGGAGCCTCCGGTTTCTGGTCGCTCATGCGCGCTCTCTCCCTCAGTCCAGCACGAGTGTATTCCCCAAGCCATCCTGGGCATGGACGTCCTGTGCCAGGCCAAGTCTGGGATGGGCAAGACGGCGGTCTTCGTGCTGGCCACCCTGCAGCAGATTGAGCCGGTCAACGGACAGGTGCGTGGGTGGCCTCCCAGTCGGGCCTGCGCTGCCTGAGGCGTCAGTAGCTACGGCTCCCCTTGTGAAGTTTCCGTTCCTGTGTGCTCTTTGCGGGCTTTCAGGATTAAGTACTGTACTTAGTTGTGACAAAATCCCCCCAAAAATGATAAGCTGAGAGGGAAAACTGAAAAAGTGCCCATGATTTTACTAGCCAGAGATCTAGCTGTTAATTTGTCCTGTGCTTTTCTAGATTGTACAAGTTTATTCAGGTGAGATTATACTGAATAAGGATTTGTTAACTATCGTTGCTGCTGACGGTTATTTCCTCACACGTGAATGTTGTTGGAGGAGAAGCGAGGTGCATTCCTCGCTTTTGTCACACTGGGGCACACAGCCTTGGGCTGTGTGTGGGTGCGCGAGCCCTTGTTTCCTAAGGGTTGGCTGAAGGAGAGGGAGATTGAGTGGGAGGCTGTGGTGCGGTCGCAACACTTGGCGTCGTGGGTGTGAAGGCGGGAGTAGCCTTCTTCGGTGGTCCTGGGCCAGCCAGAGAGCAGACTCTCAGGAAGCCGTTAGCATGGGCTGCCTCACCCCTAGGTCTCACTGTGGATGCTGGCAGCGGGAGAGGGCCTCGTTAGCTGCAGGGCCGTAGGGAGTGAATGGCAGGCGAAGGGTGGGGAGAAGGTGGGGCATCTGCGCTGGACCTTCCAGCGGCTGGCGGTGTGGGGAGCAGTCTGGCAGGCACCCTTGAGGGACAGGGGTCCAGTGGGCATGGGCCCCCGTGGGAGAGCACTGGTGTGGGCTCTGGCTGAGGTAGGACTTGGGACACTGCCTTGAGTGTCTCTCTTCCACCTGCCCCGCAGGTGACAGTCCTGGTCATGTGCCATACGCGGGAGCTCGCCTTCCAGATCAGCAAAGAATATGAACGCTTCTCCAAGTACATGCCCAGTGTCAAGGTAAGTCACCTCCGGCTGGGCTGGGTGTGCTGCTTGGTCCTCTGCGGCCTTGCTGGCCCAGCTCTGGCCCATCTCGTGTTTACCAAGCTTGGCTGCAGAGGCTGCCTTTGAGGGTTGTGGTGGTTTATGCTCCTTAAAAGCCTGATGAATTATGCATGGCCCCCAGAGGCCTGTGCTGGTCCCAGCCATGGGGCTGCTTTCCAGCGGAGTCGTGGCCAGGCTCTCAGGCCTTTCTGGTCCTCAGGCTCTAGCTCTGGGGGTAGGGGGCTGTTGGAGTATAAGCTGGGAGGGCTACAGGCTGGGTGGCCATTAGCGTGGAGTGGGTGTGAGCCTTCAGCGCTTTGACAGGCCAAAGCAGCTTTCTCTCCACCCTCATAGGTGTCTGTGTTCTTTGGGGGCCTTTCCATCAAGAAGGATGAAGAAGTATTGAAGAAGAACTGTCCCCATGTCGTAGTGGGGACACCAGGCCGAATCCTGGCACTAGTGCGAAACCGGAGCCTGAACCTGAAGAACGTGAAGCACTTCGTGCTGGACGAGTGTGACAAGATGCTGGAGCAGCTGGGTGAGTGTCCTCCTCGGGTCTGGGAGCTGCCGGAGGAGCTCCCAGCCACACCCTCCCCACCCTCACAGACCCCCAAGCCCCCTAGACTTCACAGCCAGGTGGGCCCTGACAGGACAGGCGAGAGGTTGCCCCAGAGAGGGGTCATGTGGGTAGCTGGCATACAGGTCTTCTATAAATGACTTTAGGGAAAGTTCTATCATTGACAGAATGACCTGCTGCTTCTGAGCCCAAGCTGACTGGGGCCACAGGGCCCAAACGAGCCGTGTCCGGGCCTGTGTACATATCAGCCCGTGGAATGCGGTGGCCTTGCCGCCTGCTGAGTTAGTTCTAGCCCCCTGCCTGCCCTCAGTGAGCCCCGCCAGGGCCGGTGGGAGATGGGGCTTGTGTCCTGGGAGGCGGCTGCAGCTCTCACCCCAGCGGCTGTCTCTGCCTCAGGCTCCCCTCCCTGAAGCGTGGCTCGAGGCGCGCTGGCACGGCTGCTTCGCTCTGGCAGCGTGTAAGTGGATGGCAGCTCCTCCCGCGCCTGTGCTCACCCCGAGTCCAGCCCCTCAGGCACCTGGGACTCGCCCCTCCCTCCACTCCTCGGCTCACACCGCCCTCGTCATGGCGCTAACGGCTCCCTGGCACAGGTTGGGAGGAGCTGGGGCTGGCCTTGGGTGGGGGTCGTGGTCTGCCAGGCAGTCACGCCCATCTGTTTCTTGCCCTCCCCACCCAGACATGCGGCGGGACGTGCAGGAGATCTTCCGTCTGACGCCCCACGAGAAGCAGTGCATGATGTTCAGCGCCACCCTGAGCAAGGAGATCAGGCCCGTCTGCAGGAAGTTCATGCAAGACGTGAGTAGGGCGGGACCGTCCTGCGGCCTCCGTGCACCGGCTTTGGCCGTGCAGGGTTCTGGGTCCTGAGCTGTTGCTGTTCCAGGACACCCACACTTCCCTCACTGCACAAGAATGCTGGGAGGCCCCGGGCCTGCCTTCCCTCCTGTGTCTTGTCAGCCTGGGAGCTGAGCTTGGTCTATACCTGAGTCAGACCAGAGCTTAGGTCAGCTGTTGGGAGAGAGGCATTTACTGGGGGGCAGCAGGCCCTCCGGGAATCATCGCAGCATGGAGTCCTTCCACTAGAAGGTTCCGGCGGGCCAGATGCCCAGAAGTAAGCCCCACCTGCCCCTTCCTGCACAGCCCATGGAGGTGTTTGTAGATGATGAGACCAAGCTCACGCTGCACGGACTGCAGCAGTACTACGTCAAGCTCAAGGACAGCGAGAAGAACCGCAAGCTCTTCGATCTCCTGGATGTGTTGGAGTTTAACCAGGTGACCCGTTGGCCCTTTCTGGGGTTCTGGGCCTTTGTGAGGCTGGCGCAGGGGGACTCTGACCCTGACCGCCGCTTCCTGCCTCCCTCCCTCACAGGTGGTGATCTTCGTGAAGTCAGTGCAGCGCTGCATGGCCCTGGCCCAGCTCCTCGTGGAGCAGAACTTCCCTGCCATCGCTATCCACAGGGGCATGGCCCAGGAGGAGCGGTGAGTGCATGCCGCCCGCACCGGCCCCAGGCAGGCACCTCGTGGGGAGTGCCACTCAGGAACTCCGTGTCTGATGGCCGCCTCTTGTTCCTCCCGCACCCAGTCTGTCACGCTATCAGCAATTCAAAGACTTCCAGCGGCGGATCCTGGTGGCCACCAATCTGTTTGGCCGAGGGATGGACATTGAGCGAGTCAACATCGTCTTCAACTATGACATGCCTGAGGACTCGGACACCTACCTCCACCGAGTGAGTGGTTCCACAGAGGTGTCACTTCCCTAACGTCCCCCTCCTGGGGTGGGGGTGAGTGGGGACATGGCCCTGCTTGTCCTCAGATCCCCAGCTTGTGTCTCTGTGGCCTGACTTCCTATTCCTTTCACCCTGCAGGTGGCCCGTGCAGGTCGCTTTGGGACCAAAGGCCTGGCTATCACTTTTGTATCTGACGAGAATGATGCCAAAATCCTCAATGACGTTCAGGACAGGTTTGAAGTGAACGTGGCAGAACTTCCTGAAGAAATTGACATCTCCACATATAGTAAGTGTTGGGCTGGGCCAGGGGGCTGGACCCAGACAGGAACCCCCGTTCCCCATCTCACTGACCTCCCCTCTGTGTGTCTTACAGTTGAGCAGAGCCGGTAACCACGCGCTTGATGGCCAGAGCTGCTCTGTTTCCTGAGTGCTGCTTCCAGGCGTCTTTCTAGGCATCAGCGGGCCTTCCTTTTTACTGTTTAAAAGCTGTAGATTTGTGTAAGAGTAAAGTTTTATTACGGAATCCTGGCTCTTGCCCTGTATGTGTGTTAGTTCTCAGCATTTCATGGATGTAGCAGGCCTGGCCAATGAGCTTCAGCCATCCCCCACAGGCAGCTTCTGTATCAGTGTGATATTTAATTTTTGTGTCAACATTGAAAGGTTTATACAGATTGAAACAAAAAAAACATACAATATCCACAACCTTCACAACAGCGAGAGCCTTCTGCCTCCAGGGGCAGATGGGCCTCTGTACCGTGAGCCTCAGGCCCTGGGGCTAAGAGGGGCTCTGCCCTTCTCCCACCCCTGGCCTCAGTCTTAGCTTAAGGCGCAGATTGAGCCCCAGGACCCTGGCCTCTTGTTCTGTGGCAAAGACAGATGAGGGGAAAGGCCAGGCTGGGCACAGCAGTCCTCAGTCTGTCCAGGCCTTGTGTAGCAGGGTAAGGGGCTGCAGCCCTGGGCCAGCTCCTGCCTTCACGTTGGGTCCTGGCTGGGCTGGAGCAGAGGGGCAGCCAGAAGCAGGCCCGGCAGGTCCAACTCCCCACCTGGCTGCGTGTTCTGGGGTTTGGTCCCGGACTACAGCTGCTGCCCCCCTGCTTTCTATGATGCACGTGGGGGCCAAGGCAGGAGGGCAGAGAGAACAGAGTGATGAGGGAGGAGGGGACAGTCTTCAGCATGTGCAAAAGCTGCTGAGGCCACAGGAGCTACTAGCCTGGTCAGACCCGCGCTGTCACATACCGGACTCGGAGGGCCTGTGCGCCTGGTGAGAAAGGAGCACTGTGAGAATGGAACCTGGGTTGGGTGCCCTCTGGCCCGGCACCCCGACCCCAGGCTCAGCCCTTACCTGCATCAGATTGTGGCTCGTGCCAGACGTGGATGTGGTGAACTCCGAGTACTTGCTCCCTGTGACCCTGCCGGCCCACCTTCTGTACTCCTCCCTCACCTGTGGGGCCCAGGGTGCCAGGTTAGGGAAGGGGCAGGCCCCAGGAGCCGGGGCCCCGCGCACCCCACCCACAGAGGCTGCAGCCCACCTTCTTGTTGAGCAGGCAGTGGAGCACGAAGAGGAAGAGGCCTTGCAGGCAGTTGAGGATGGTGAAGGTGTAGGACAGCAGCTGGCTCTGTGGGTCGAAGAGGAAGAGGCCGAAGACCCAGGTGCCACCCAGCACAAGGAGCTGAGCCACAGCCGTGATGGTCAGCACCCTGCGGGGAGAACAGGGCTTCAGCGGGGGAGGCCCCGCCTCACACACCCTTCTCTCCCTGCCAGCCCCCTCCGGGCCCCTGCTCTCACCTGGCCTTCTTTAGTTTCTTCATGTCTGGGTTGATCTCAGAAAACTTCTGAGTGAGTTTCCAGACAGTAGTCACGAAGACCACAGCATTGCACTGGGCGGGGAGCAGAGAGTTCGCATTAGGGGCATTCCTTGGAACTGCAGGGAGGGACCTGGTCTAGCAGGGCTCAGTGTGGGGCCACGCCCCTCAGGCTGTGGGGGTGGGGGGCGCTTACCAGAACCACGAGGATCACAGGTCCTAGGAAGCTCCAGAGGAAGCCGCTTTCTCGGTCCAACCAGCAACTGGGTGAGCGGGGAGGGAAGGGTCCTGTCAGAACCCCGGAGGGGCAGGGCGCTGTGGCGCGGACTGGGGTCCCCTGCCCTCCCGTCGAACCGCCAGCCTGCACTCACTAGAGGTTGTGGCCATAGCCCTCGCTCTTGATGGCCGCGGAGATGGCCACGACGAGCAGGGGCACCCCGTAGCCAATCAGGCAGAGCTTCCACTTGCTCAGGCCCTGGCCCTGGAACACGCGCACCACCAGGAAGTAGAGCTCCACTCCCTCGAGGCTCATCCAGCAGAAGGCGGCCAGGAAGAAGTAATGCAGCAGTCCGGCCACCAGGCGGCAGCGCAGCCCCGGCTGCAGGGCGGGGGCGGGGCGACGTCAGTGTGGGGCGGGGCGGGGCAGGTCCGCCAGGGACCGCCCCCGCAGAGCCGACCCTCGGGTGGGCGGGCCGCGGCCTGAAGAGTGGGTGGGGGTGGGCGGAAGCCGCCGACCGCGCGCGGGCGGAGCCGCGTGCCTTCCGGGCTTGTGGTCCTCACCGAGCCCCGGGGGTGGGCGGGCTTCCCCCTCTCCCGGGCCTCGCAGACCTAGCGCTCCGGCGAGGGACGGACCCTCCACCTGCCCGGACCTCACCTTCTCGCCTTCTTTCTCGATGCCCGCCAGGAAGATGGCGGAGCCCACGAAGAGGCAGATGCAAAGGTGCAGGTGCACGGTGGTGCGCGAGCCCTGGATGGGCCGCACCAGCAGGAAGGTGAGAATGCACAGCAGCAGGCAGACTAGCGACAGCGACAGCCCCACCTTGGTGATCAGGGTCAGCTTCCAGTCCTAGATGCAGGAGGGGGTGCGTGTGCCTCGGTCAGCGCCCTGAGAACTTCCTGCCCTCGTGGGCCCCGCCACCCAGACCCATCTGGGGCCTGCCCTGCAGGTCTATGCTCATGCCGCCCACCTCCCCCCACATCCTCTTCGCTCAGCACCTGAGCAGGCCTCCTAGATACCACGCCCCCCCCCAACCACGGATGCAGCAGGAGTCCCCAGTTCCTCCTGATGGGCCTCCCCACTAAACACCCAGACTTCTGAGAAGCTCACTAGTGAAGCCTCAAGGCCACGTCCTTCTTTTCTAATACTGATGGTCCCATCTTTCTGATCCTCCTTTCCCTCATCTCAAATTTTACCCCTTCTACACCTGCCACATTGTCAACTCACTGAAACCCACCTTGTTGTCCTTCCTGGACCTTTGGCCTGGACCACAGCCTCCCCTACTCTGCCTGGCCCATTCCAATTAAACGTGTGGACCAACTTGCCTATGGATCTCCGAGGCCACATACAGAAAGTTGTGCTCCCTTAGGAGCTTTCAGCAATATTTGACAACTGGTTTGAAGTGGACAGTCAGAGGGGCGCTAGCCAGAGCGGGGTCTGCAGTCCCAGGCCACTCCGTTAGTTGCTGAGCCATGAGGAGGCCTGGTGGGGCGGCAGGGCAGGGGGGGTCCCAGGGAAGGGGCTGGGGGGCAATGGGGTGGGGCCACCAGGGCTGTGTGACCCTATAGAGCCAGTTGGGCCATACCATCAAGAACCAGCGGCCTGTCTCACCTAAGCCAACCTTGCCACTGGTGCACTTTTGCGGGTGGCCCCCGGCTGCTCACCTCTATGTCATAGTGGGCCATGAGGATGGCAAAGCTGCTCAGGTGGTTGCACCGGCATGTGGTGCTGTAATTCCTGGTGCCCAGGGTTTGGCAGCCTGTGGTGGCCCAGTACCCGCCCTTGGTGCTGTTACTCTTCCAGAATGCACAGATCAGCTCCTGCCGTGACTCAGGTTTCTTCCCCTGTGGGCAGGTGGGAACAGTTGGAGAGGTTAGCCTGGAGCCCATTCTTGGGTCCTGGGCTAGCGTTGGGCCTGAGGAGGGCTGCTTTTCCTTAAAAAGTATTTACTGAGCACCTACTTTGCTCTGGCACACAACGAACAGGGCAGACACAAGTCCCTGCCCTTTTGGGGCTGGCATGCTAGTGGGGGAGACAGATGTAAATAATAAATCTAGCAAGTAAACTACATAGCATGATGGAAGGGAGTAAGTGCTATTAAAACAAGAAATAAACTGCATAGGGGAGGGGGGCATAACTACAGATTGTAATTGTAATTTTTTTTTTTAAGATTTTGTTTATTTATTTGACAGAGATAGAGACAGCCAGCGAGAGAGGGAACACAAGCAAGGGGAGTGGGAGAGGAAGAAGCAGGCTCCTAGCAGAGGAGCCTGATGTGGGGCTCGATCCCATAATGCTGGAATCACGCCCTGAGCCGAAGGCAGATGCTTAACCGCTGTGCCACCCAGGCGCCCCCAGATTGTAATTTTAAATAAGGAGGTCAGGGAAGACCTGAAAGAGGAGGTTCTATCTGAACAAAGACTGGAACCAGGTAAAGGACTGAGTCATGTGGGAGAAAAGTGTGTCCCAAACAGAGGGCACAGCAAGTGCAAAGGCCCTGAGGTCTGTTTGAGGAAGGAGAAGAGTGGGGAAATGAAGGCTGCATAGGAACCACTGTGACCTTGTCTAAGGGGTGAGCAGTAGGGCTGATTCCTCCCCATCTGAGGACTCACCGAATGGGAGAAGGCAAAGGTGACAGGGGAGTCGAGTTTCTCTGTGTTTGTGTTGCTCAGAAAGACCAAGTTGACTGGCGAGAGGAGCAGGACACGGGCACCATGGACAGGACGTTGGTAGATCTTCTGCAGCTCGGCTTTCTTCTCAGGCTCCAGCTCCATGGAGGCGTTGGCCAGCAATTTTTCCATGTTCCGGCTGGACAGGATGCCCACCACGGTGGGGCCTGGGGGATAGACAGGTTGGCTACCTTCTGCCCTCCCTCCTCCCGTGTCCCATCCTGCTTCCTAAGACCTCTGATTCAGGCTCTCCAGTCCACCATGATGCCTGGGGGCCCTGGTGATAGGTCAATTTCCAACTGTTACATATTCAGAACCTCACCCCTAGCCACATCCCCACCCCCCCTCCCCTCTCCCGCTGATGTCCCCTCAGATTCCCTGCCGTTACCCGAATCCCTGGCTCCAGTCGCCACATCCCAGCTCAGCAGCATCCGTGCATGGCTCTGACCTATGGTGATGTTTCCCTCCCCATGCTCCTGGATCATCAGGGATAGCTCTGAGGAGAGAGGGGCAGTGACTGGGGGTTCTGGGTGTAAGATGGGGTCCAGGGCTGGGGCAAGGCAGGGCAAGGTCTCACCTGTGTCTGAAGGGGAAAGATAGGTGAAGGAGTCTCCAGGCATGGCCTCGGCCAGCGTCCTCAGGACTGTTTCGAGGCCCAAGAGGAATTGGGTGGCCATGTGGTGCCTCTCGGTCAGGGGCAGGGCCTCCAGATCCCTGGGTTCCTTCAGCAACTCATCCATTGACTTGACGAGGTCCTGGGAGTGATGGGTGACAGCTGGTGGGTCACTATCCCACGGGGGCTTCTCAAAGGACCCTGACCGCACCAGCCCCCTCCACCAAGGGACACACTGCAAAACCCCCTGGGGTAGCCCGGGGGACAGTGGGTTGACAGGGGAATCACTGAGATGGTGAAGTGGTCAGAAGACAAGCGAGGGGACTGAGTATAGGCCTGTGCACGTGGACTGCGACAGTGGTGCTTAACTTGTCCCAGGTGCGGGCTTGCTGCCGGGCTCTGGTCTAGGTCTGCACTGCCCAGAACGGTAGCCACGAGCCACATGTGGCTCTCGAGCACCCGAAATATGGCTCTATGTTGCAGTGGTAATAGTTTGAATCTACTGGACTAAAGGCAATCTTCACATTAATTTCACTTGTGTACTTGTTTATCTTAATGTAGCTACTGGAAAATTTAAAATGACACATGGACTCACAGGTTTCTACCCGACTTAGCACACAGGTGAAAACTTACATATAACGCCCACTCTTTCTTTGCCAGGCCCTGCTCTTTCTTTGAACTTTACTTCTCTTAGTTCATGTAAAACCTTCAAACTGTATACAGCAGGCACTGTTTGCAGGTGAGACTGAGGCCCAGGGAGGGGGAGTCACTTGCCTCAGGTCACATAGCAGAAAGTGGCAATGGGTGAGAGTAGGGTGGTGGGATGGAGAGGATTTGATCCTTCATGGTCTAACCACGGAGGTGAAATTTCTAACTGCTCCGTTCTTTTGGCATTATCGTCCTTCGTGTGCGCACGCACATGGGCACGTGTGTGTACACGTGCGTGTACGTTTTGGGGTGTGTATGTGTGTCTGTATTTGTGTAACCGCAGCTTGGGCTGTCTCCACCGTATGGAAGCATCCCTCAGCCACCCCCGTGCTGTCCGGGGGTCCCCTCAGCTCTTGCTCTTACCTGCATGGTGCCCTGAGCCAAGGCTGGCTTGAAGTTTCGGCGCAGATCTTGGACTCTTTCAAAGAAGCGGGACATGTTCTGAGGAGAGGGGACATGAGGGGGGTCAGAGAGCCTCACGTGTGGGTGGGGGAGCAGGGGGGAAATGGGTGGATCAGGCGGGCTGCGCAGAGGGATTCCTGGCCACTCACCTCGCTCTTGATTCCAGGGGGTGGGGTCCAGGTGGGGAGGGACATCTCTGCAGGGGATAGAACACCATTCATTAGGTGTGACAGTGTGTGTGCCTGTGTCCGGGGCGGGGTCAGGGGTCAGGTCAGACCACGTACCTTCACAGATGGTGTTGGGCTGCTTATCCTGGAATCCGGGTTTGGGCTCCCAGCCCCGGAGGCAGCGGCACTTGTACGAGCCCACGGTGTTGATGCAGACGGTGGAGCTGTGGCACGTAGGCTGCCCGGAGCTACACTCGTCCACATCTGGGGACACAGAGATGAGAGTCAGGACCCCTTTCCCCTCCGTGCCCTGCCCCCTTTTCCCTGTGTTACTGTCCCCCCTTGGCTGGAGGTGATAACACCTGCTGACCCCACACCCTGGTGATGCCGTGGTTACGGGAAGTGTGCGGAGCATGACAGGTGGCATGTGAGCCCCGTACAGAAGTGCAGGTTGTGAATATAGAAATACCTTTGTCCCAGGTAGTAATTAGTTGCTGCCTGGAGTCTCCAAGGAGCCTGCTCCTCGGTACCCCAGCTCCTTCCCCGGAACCCCCCAGATCTTTTCCCATCCAGCCTCAAAAGAATTAACGCCTGGCTCAGCAGGGCACCCCCAGGGCTCATTCTGCTTGGTTTGTGTGGGTGCCACTGAATATGTGATCAGATGTTCTGAGTGTGGGTCCAGGATGTGGCGTCTGAGCTCTGCACCTTCACAGACGGTGTTGTTTGGGCCGTTGGGGGACCCAGGGACCGGCTTCCACCCAGGGCGGCAGCGGCACTCATAGCCCCCAATGTTGTTGAGGCAGTGGGTGGAGGTGTGGCATGGGTTCTGCCCCGACGTGCATTCATTCACATCTGAGGACAAAGCCAGAGGGTCAGGGTCCCCTCCACTCACCGCACCCCTTCTCACTGCCTGGCATCAAGGACCCCATTATTGCACATGCCACTGCCTGGTGACCTTCAACTTCAATCTCAATGCACCTTACAATGGCTTCCCTGCAAGATGGGCATGGCAGGGACCATGGCCCCCAGTTTATAGGCTGTGAAACCAGGAGGGAGATTGAGTTGTGGAGCCTGAACTTTCTTTCCAAGGACTCTTGCCTACTCCCTCCCCTGCTCTGGCCCAGGTTCCCTTTCCGGGAACTGGAGGTGACACCTTCCTCTGCTCCCATGTGACAGATGAGGAGGGATGAGGCCAGGAAGTGTGCACAGAGGCCTGGCCTCCACAACAGAACCCCAGGCCCAGAAAGCCCTGCTGCCTCCCTGCTCTGTGGTGGGACCTTCCAGGGAGGTGAATCCTTGGGCAGAGCAAACCCCTGGTGTTTTGGGAATCTGAGGGTCTTCTCCCTCCTCCTGACGCTGCGGGATCCGCTCAGCCCCTCCCAGCGCAGCCTCACAGCATCTTCCAGGGCCTCTACCTGTGCACAGATTCGGGTCGCCCGGGTTGAGCTCCAAGCCGGGCGGGCACTTGCAGGTGTAGCTGCCTTGGGTGTTGATGCAGATGCTGCGGCTTTTACAGACTCTGGGTTTCAGCTGACATTCGTCCACGTCTGCAGGGGGAAGGAGAGGGTGATGGGTGCCTGCAGCTGTGTCCTGGGATAGAAGCATCGCGAAGGCCCTGCTCTCTGCTCCTCAGTGAATGGGTGCCTTTTCTAATTCACACGGACGTGTGCTATGGGCGAGCATGGTGGCCCAGATGTTCTGTTGTCCAGATGTTGCCAGAAGTGGTCCAAGTCCTCCCCGTCTGCCAGCTCTGGCTCCCTCGGCCTCTCCGGGCAGTTCCCAGCTGGTGCAGGGTCACATGACCACCTGTGTCCCAGCCTGAGGACCTGGATGAGTCCAGGGTGGGCCTTCCTGGGAACCGCGTGCAGGGGAAATGCTGCATTCACGACCGGGACCTGTCATGGTTCCCAGCGATGGCCTTTGTCCTAACTGCCCCAGGGTGGCCGCTCACTGGCTGAGTTCCCGCTTTGGCATCCCGGTAACCCTAACTCTGAGATTCCAGCTGCACAGAGATGGACCAGACCCACACCTGTGCCAGGCCCTCCAAGGATGAGGCTCTTGGGCGGGGCAGGGAGAGTAAGGAGGGTGCCAGACAGGCCAGGGCCACCGGGACAGTGGGCACCAGGCTGGGGAGGACAGTGTCACTGATGTCCAGTCAGGCAGCCTTGGGGCAGTGAAGATGTCTTTTTCTGATTCCTGTGAAGGCATCGCCTGGGCTGGCAGGAAGTGTGAGAAGCCACATGTGAGCAAGGCCAGCGGCGAGTGAGGGCTGGGTGGCTGGAGAGCAGAGCAGGTGCTGGTGGGCGAGAGGTGGCCGATGTTTCTGTCTTCTTGGCCCTTGGCCTCCCACCAGGGATGCAGACACTGGGCCCAGCTGAATGGGGCTCAGCCTCCATCTTCTGTCCCTGAGAGGTCCAGTGCCCCCGTGGGACCTGGGTTGACCTGCTCAGGAGAGGGTCAGGCCTGGAGCAATGGTCTTGGATGACGGCCTTTCTTGTCGTCTGGTCCAGGCGGGAGCTTCTTGGTTCACCTGATTGTGCGAGTGTGTGTGCATGTGTGTGCGTGGGGTGGGGGGTTGGTGTCACCTGACCCACCCCAGACACAACATCCTCTGGGTCCTGGTCATCCAGGCTAAACCAAAGCTACTGGGGAGCGTCGGGACAGAGCCTTGTGCAGGGAAACAGAGGAAGGCCGATGGCTGAGAAGCCGGGGTCAGGGCGTCAGGAGGAAGCTTCTCCAGGTGGGATGCTGGCCTGCCGTGCAGGAGGGCCAGGGTCTGTGTGCAGCCCTCAAGTCTCCATCCTCCCACCTTTCCTGATGGGGTCCCTGGCTCCACCGTGGCCGAGGGTCTGAGACGGCTCCTGCTATGGCCAAGCCCATGTGAGCTCCGGCGGAGGCAGGTCTCATCCAGGCAGTTACTAATGGTGGCAAAGAGGACGGATGTTGCGCGGGAACGGACCTCCTGCAAAGTATCTTGAATGCCACTTGCCTCTTGTTTTATGCAAATAAGACGTCTGGTCCGGGAGGCAGGGGGCAGTCCAAACATCCGAAAGTGACCCTCTGGGGAGGGTTCTGGGCCTTGGGATTCAGAGAGGTTCGGGCACCGGGGGGTGCCCAGGACATCCCGTGATGCCTGGGGAAAGTGGAGCAAGGGGCCCACAGACGGGCCCGGGTCTCACACCTGCGGCAGACCCCACCGCCATGACAGGGCTGCATGTGTCCTCAGCTGCAGCAAAGGCTGAGCCCGTCACAGAGCTCCGTCTTCAGGCGGCAGGCCCTGCGCCAAGCCAGCAGACTGGTCTCTCCCTGTCACCCAGCTTGAGGTCCACGGTGGTCCCCCTCCCGTCTCTTGTTCACCCATGGCCCTGCCCAGCTGCCTGACAAAGGACCTTTCTCTTAGCCCTGGCCTGTTCTAATGCAGCAATACGGCCTCTCAACAACCACAGCCACCACATATGCTGGGGGCTCACAACGGTCAGTGGGGGGTACCCCCTATCCAGGCACACTGAGTGGGATCTGTGATCGCCATGTACAGTTGGGCAGGTTGCTCGGTGCACAAGGGTGTCGGGCCCAGGAGGCAATTGGGAGTTGAAATCCAGCCCGCTCTCCATTCCCCAAACATGATATGTTCACCTGGAGATGATGGACCTTTTTCCATTTCATGTAAAGGCTCCATCCTCTGGCCAGGCCACATGTTTGGGGCGCAACGTTCACCCAGAGGACTCTAGGGACCAGCAGTGCTGTGGACAGAGCCCTCCCCCTGGGTGCCATGAAAGTGCAGGTCTTCCCTTCCCTCCCACCAGCGAAGCTCTGCAGCCCTCTGTCTGCATGTAGGGCAGGGCGGGGCTGGGGACCAAGCTGTGGGCTCTTCTCCCCACAGCAGGGTGGGCCTACAGACCCACCCCAGAGTCCTTTGGACCCTCAGCTCACCTCGTCCTCACCTCTCACTTCTGCTCTCTTTCCCTGCTCTCTTTCTCTGTTCTACACGAACCCCCCCCACTCTGGGCAAGTAGTTGCTCCTGCCCACCTACTGCTGGGCCCCCTGCCCCCTGTGGATACCCGAAGCCCCTTCCCCTGCCTGCTCTTCTCCCAGGAAGGGGGGCAAGGCCTGGTGATGCGTGGAGGCTGGGCTTCTCCTGGGCCCGAACTGTGGCATCACCATGCAAGACCACGGCAAGAGATGTGACCGCGGTGTGGGGGGTGGACGGGAGCAGCCGCTCTCCGTGCCCACCCTGGGGCGGACCCCGGGGGTGCCCATCCCAGACGGGGTGCATTAAATCATGATGAGGATCATTCAAAACCCAATAGTCACCATTCTGTGCTTTGCTGTCTCTATCTTCCCAGCAGTTCTATGAGGTAAGCACCATTGTCACCCCCTTTTTACAGATGGGTAAACTGAGGCATGGAGAGATGAAAGTACTTGTCCAAGGTCACACAGTTAACAAAAGGCAAGACTTCTTTTTATCTGTAAAAAATAGGGACTCTTTTTTTTTTAAACACAAAATCCCAATAATATTATCACATCTTGCACATTAATGGTGATTTCCAGTGTCACACACACAGTTCTCAAGCGGCAAAGCCAGGGTTTGGGCACTTGGCTTTCACACCACCCTGCCTTTCTGTGCTGGGGGCTCAGGAACAGGCTATACAGACGTGGGTGCTGCATCCTCTAGTCTGGGCCCCGCAGGGGGATGATTCAGGAATGGCTCTGGTGACTCCAAGTCTCATGGACCGGGAGATGGAAGGTGCGGGGTGGTTCTTACCTTGACACGTGTTCTCACTCTCATTCCTGAATGTTCTTGCCCCAGAAGCAAGCTCATATCCTGGAATGCACGTGCAGTAGTAGCTGCCCTCTGTGTTCTGGCAGTCTGCGAATTTTCCACAGGACACTGTCGAGGACGGCCCACACTCATTGATGTCTGGAACACAACAGGGCAAAGGGTCACCTCTCAAAGGCACAAGTTCCTTTAGGAAGAGTTCCCTATCCCCCACCTGACTCCCCAGCACGGGGCAGTGTCTTTTGGGAAAGGATTAGACTCTTAAGCTATACTGCAGAGGCTGGGCTGTAGCTAGAGCAAGCCATTCCTGAAGCTCACACAGTCAGCTCTGCTCTTCTCTGCCCTCTGGCTGGCATCCTGGATTTGAGCTCAGTAGGGAGTGCTGAGATGGGGGTGGAGGTGGCAGCTCTGCATCTTCCTCCCCAGTCTTGGAAGTCAAAGTGAAGCACAGACGCTAGAGCTCCTCTCTCTCCAGGAAGCCACGTTTATTCACTTATTTTCCACCTTTCTATCTTTTCCTTTCTCTTTTCTCTGCCCTTGATGACAGTCCCAAGGCCAAAGGCTGAGACCCCAACCAACACTCACAACCCCCACAGGCACTGGGTACACCGCACCGTCTCTGCGCCCCTCCACCACTCCAAGCCCCTGTACCATCACAGCTCTCCAAGACGCTGGTGAAGATCTCCCCGGACGAAGAAATGTATCCCGGGGAGCAGCGACAGGCGGTGGCATTGATGCATGTGGATTTCGGAGGACACCAGCGAGCACAGTCTGTGGGGATGGTGACCACAGTCGGGAGGTGAGGTCTGAGCCAGGTGCTGGGGGGGGGTGTGCAGGATCATCTCCAAAGGAGGGGTTGCTGGGAGGGGCAGCCCTGGCCTCCCCCCTGCAGCAGGCCTCCCTCCTGCCTGGGCTGTGGGGGTCTAGGGCCCCTTCCCCAGACTCTGGCTGTGGACTACTTTGCTCCCAGCAGACTCACCACTGGTTTTCTGGGATCCAGCTTCCAACAGAATCAGCAAGACACCCAGCACTGGAGTAGAGAGAGAGGGTGTGTATTGGGGGGTGTCCAGAGCAGGGAAGGATTGATGGAGAACGGAGGGTGACACATCTGAGGGAAGGGGGCTGCTGACCCCTCCCGGGCTTGGGCTCTGTCCATCACTAATGAGAGCGAGCAGCCCTCCCTGGACCCCAGCACCCACAGCAGAGTGTCTGCCCCCATCGCCTGGGCCTGGGTTTCAGACTGAGGGTGAGCAAGGGGCCCAAGCCCGACGGAGGTCTTGGCTCCTGCTGACCTGCGCCAATAGTTCAGCAAACAGACGGGAGATGGTGGCCCTGGTTCATCCCAGACCTTTGTCAGGTGACCTCACTTCCCAGTGCCTTGGTTTTCCCATCTGTTGAATGGAAATGATGACGGGCCGCCCTTCCTAGAGGCCTGTAAGAACCAAGCGCCTGAATACTGCCTGGTGTGTCCGAGTGTTTACTATCATCGTTTCTTTACGTGAAGGTGTAGGGGTTGGACCAGGTGTTCTCTCAGATGTCCCCGAATCTAAGATGCTCCGGCCCCCGCACCCTGGCTCGGGGACACAGGTGCACGTGCACCACACCTACCACATCTGTCAGCCCAAGGACCAGCTTGAGACCCAGTGGTGACATTTCTCCCCCAGCTCCCCCCACACCCCACATCCCACACAGGAAGACACTGTGGGCTCACGCTGGGGTGGTGCTCTTCTCCTGCCACTCTGGCTGCTCAGGGACACTCTATTCCCCAGGCATGTGTTTGGGGGTCCTCCTTAAGTCAGCAGGGGCTCTAGGGTCGGGGAGCTCCTTGTTCACCAGTGAGAGACTAGGAGACACTGATGGAGAGAAAGTAAGGAGAGGGAGAGAGAGGAACAGAGAGAGAGAGAAGGAGCCAGAGACACAGAGAGAGGAGAAAGAGGAAGGAGGGAACAGACAGGTGGGGGGAGAGAACCAGGCAGAAGTTAAGGCAGTGCTAGAGATGGACAGAGAAATAGGGAAAGAGAGAGACCAAGATGGCAGAGATCGAACAGAGAGACACAGAGCTAGAGAGATTGAGAGAGAGATCGGGAGACAGAGACACAGTTAGAAGGAGGGGGTGAATGGAAACGGGGAGGGAGGGAGGTGGGTGCCTCAGCAGCAGGTGGAGGCATGGGAGGGGCTCGGGGGTGACGTCCAGCCTCCGCCAATCTGGGAATGCTGCGAAGCTGTGGAGACCCCAGTTATCCGGGGAGACCCAAAGTGGGGTGGTGGGTGGAAGGATGGGGGCCGGGAGGGAGGGCAGGAGGGCATGAGTCATTTCCTGGGCCAAGGGGAAGGGATGACTCACACTCGGTTGCCCCTGAATGGGGCTCCCAGGGGAATTCTGGGGTCGGTCATTGTGAGCATGGCTTGAGCGGCTATGGGGTTATAGACTTGAGGGTACCCCGACCATTTAGTTCCTATGTCCCAACCGGATATCCCTGAGGCCAGTGGGGGTCCAGAGATTCCCCCCTCCTAGAAGTCCTCCCAGCCAAGTTAAACTGAGGGGGAAATGCCTTTCCCTTCCCTCGAATGAGAATCCCTCTCTTCCTCCTCTCTGGCCACAGGGCTTGGCTGGTTTCTCCCTCAGCCATGACCCATTTCGTCTTTGCTGGACAGACCACAAAATGACCTTCCCTGGCAGGGTGGGACCTGGACTGATTTGTCCCCAGCTCCCAAAGCCCCAAATGGCAACAGTCATGCTCAGAACTGCCCTAGGAAGCAGGGGCTCTGGTCATGTCCATTCTACAGATGGACAAACTGAGGCTTGGAGCCCAGAAAATGCTCAGGAAGAATCTGGTGATAAAAGGGGGACTGAGGAAAGCGGAATCGAGCGCAAGATCCCTAGACCCTGGAGTGGGCGGGTTCTTTTGTGCCCCATCCCCTCCATTGGGCTGGGCTGGGATCCCCTCCCCCACCACCAAGGCTGCTGGGCCAGGCCTTCTCCATCTGGGGCCTTGGAAGTCGCCCAAACAGGAGCCGGGAGAGGAGCTGCTGGTCATCCGCTCCAGGTCCCATCTGGTTTGCTTGCCTGCGAAGCCCTGAGCAATAGATTCCTGCATAGGGACCCTGGGGGGAGGGGGCGGGGCGGTCACCCTCCTCTTGCTCCTCCTGCTAAGGACCCCCTGGCCCAGACCCTAGACCCACCAGCGTCCTGCCCAGAAGGCAAGAAGACAAATTAAAATAAAAAATAAAGTACTGTTTGCTTAATTCTTACTGTGGACTCGGAATAGTTTGTGTCGAACTCACCCAACACTTAACCCTATAAAGTGGAGACAAGGCCCCCCCATTTTACTGATATGGAAAGTGAGCTCAGGGGCTCCATGACTTGGCCCCAGGGACACACAGCCCCCCATTAGGTGTGGCCCACTTAGACTCCTGTCCTTGCTCCTGAGGAAAGACAAGGTGGGGCTATTGGGGGAGGCCCTGTGCTTATGCCTGCCGCCCTGGGACAGCACAGGGAACCCCCGTCCCTGTGGCCCAGGGAAACTCTGGTTGGGGCACCCCAAATGTCATTTCTTCACTCCCTTTGTTGCCTGGTTGCTCAGGCAACAAGCTGTCCCGATAACCATAACCGTTAGAGACACCCTGGGTGGGGCGGGAAGGGAGGAGGGGTGGGAGTGGGGGGAAGTCACAGTAAAAAATCAAGTTCAAACCCGCAGCTGGCAAAATCCCTTCAAGCCATGGTGGAGTCCTGCTGGGTCTGGAGGGAGCAAGTGTGGGGGTCTCTGGGGCTGCCCCTGTCACTGAGACAGTGGGGGACATGTTGGGAGGACCCCCCCGCATTGCAGGGGTCCTGGCTCCTAGCTCCCCAGGATCCGCCATGCCCTATGTTAAAAGCAGTTGCCTATAGGGTCCCGAGAGTCACTTTTTGCCCCCTCTCCTTCCCCCGCACCTCAGTTTCCCCTCCTAGGGGGCAGCCCCTAAAACGTCTCTGGGACAGAGCTCGGAGATCTGAGTGGGAGTGGGGGCTCTTAGAGCACCTTGGGAGGCTCTGCCAGGGCAGGGGGTGCCGCGGCACTGCAGCCCCCTCTCTCCATGTGCCCGCCTGACCATGTGGCTTCCCCTGCCGCAGGGGCCCCAGAGCTGCCAGCCACACCTTCCATTTCTCCACAGGACAGGGAGTGCCAAGGCGCCAAGGGGTGCTTTCCGCAGCTCCCTCGTCCCTCCCAGAGGGGCCCCAAGTTCTTACCTTGAAGGAGGAGAGGGAAGCTACGGCGGCGGGGGCCTCCCATGGTCTGCACTGGCGGCCGAAGGAGCAGAGGATGGGCAGGGCAGTCTCCCCCGGCTGGCCAGCTGCGCGGTGTCCCGAGGCTGGCCGGGACTTTATGAAGAGGGGGGAGGACAGCGGCTGGCCCAGGGCCCTCCCCGGAACTGGCGGGGCAGCTAGAAGCCAACAGGAAAGTGCAGTAAAAACACAGACCCAGAGGCGTTGCACGGGCTCATATACACGCTCACACACACACACACACACACACACACACACACACACACACAGGCTCTGGTAACCTGCTCTGCTCCCAGATCCTCTGCCTCCAGTTCCACCTTTGGAGTGACTGACAAACTCTCTGGCCCCCGTGTGCCCGGGCTGGCTGTAACCCAGCGCAAAGTGGGGCCCTGCGGGCAGGGGTGGGGTGGGAGTCCCGCGTGGGCTCTTCTTGCAGGGGTGTTTAGGTTGGGGAGACCATGTCAGAAATAGCTTGGGGCTCGCCTGTCGGGGGCGGCCCTGTGCTCCCTGCCTTGGCATGCCTGCCTGAGTCTCCAGGGCGGCATCTGAGCCAACAGCAGCCCCAATCCCCGCTTTCCAGGTGGGGAAACTGAGGTAGAGAATCCAGAGTCCAAATGGGAGCTGGGGGAGCTTGAAGGGGCCGTTCCTGGGTGCCAGGCAGGCACCAAGAGGAGGAGCTGTGGGGCCACGGCTGCCATGCTCCCTGAGCTGGCCTTTCTGGGCCAACCTTCCCCTTGGTGGGAAACTTACATCTCAGGGGCTCCTGGGCACCAACAGAGCATCGCGTGATGAAAGAGTCGTTTCCTTTTCTAATAAATCACATGACTGGCTTGTCTTCTGAGCCATCTCATCTTTTTTTTTTTTTTTTAATTCTATTATTTATAAAGCACTGAATTGGAGCCAGGCCTGATTCTCTTAGCATTATCTACGTATCTATTTTAACCCATTTACTCTGCAAAACTCGAGGCAGGTGGGGCTATGATTCCCATTTTACAGAGGGGGAGGTCGAGGCACAGGTCACAAGTGGCCGAGCAGGGACCCGTAAGCAGGCAGCCCAGTCCTCGGAGTCCCTGCCAGAGCTCAAGGTCCAGAAGAAAGCATCTACCGGGTGCTAATGTGTCTTTAACACCTTGGTGGCCCTGGGGTTTAGCCGGGGGCAGTACCCAGCTGGCACCCAAATAGCTGGTTTTCTATTCCTTGCTATCATTTGTTTTTCAATTTACCAACTCTTCGGGGCAACAAGAGGGTTTTGCAACTAGGATGTCAATATAAAGTTTCCTTTTAAAATGAATGGTTTCGGGGCTGCCAAAGTGTAAAAAATTAAAGAAAATAGTAAGTACATGATAGGTCGAAGGGGGAAGATTGCTGGTCATGGAAAAAAAAGGTCACAAATGGCTGAAAGCAGAGAAGTGTTATCCCAGAGATGATTGAATGCCTCCACCCCTGGAATTAACCCCTTCCTGTCCTCTCCCTCCCATCCCCATCCCTTCGTCCTGGGTGGGGCATGGGAAGGGTTCTGCCAGGGGACCCAAGGGGCTTGCGGGGGGAGGCGAGAGGACCCAGAAGAAGGCTGGGGGGTGGGGGGGACGCAGAGAAGGTCTGGAGTGGACTTTTGAATTTTTTTTCCAGAACCTGGAAACCTCAGGGCTGGACATCCCCTCCCCACAGGACGCAAGGTCAGAGAGCTGGTACCTGGAGAAGCTGGGGCTGGGGGGGTTCCAGCTTGGGGCAGGCAGGGGGAGCTGCCCTGGGTTTTGTCCCCACACCTATCAGTGACCATCTATTCTTTGGCCTTTTCCTCCCTGGTATGTGTCTTTGGCCCTTGGAGCAGGTCTGACCTCCCTGGGACTCAGTTTTCCTGTCTGGTGAATGGGATTAAAATGCCTGCCCACTGGCCTCACAGGTCAAGGTGAAGAAGGAACAGGGTAACAGGAGAAAAGGCTTGGAGATGTTGGCTGCAAGATTGGGGAAGGGACGAAGAAGGACATCCTTACCATCGCCACCACAGTCTGGCCTGTCAGCAAGTCCTGGGGCCCTGCCTTCAGATGCACCCAGAATCTTCCACCTCTCCTTCTCCCTGGCACCCCCGCCCTGGTCTAGGTCTGTCACCTCCAGTCTTGGTGTTCTGGCTCCTGCCCCCACACTCTGTTCCCCTCACAGTGGCCCAAGGGCACCTGCGAATGCCTGAGTCAGGGCATACCCCTTCTCAGCTCAAGAACCCTCCATGGCTCCCACCTCACTGGTAAAACCCCAAGTCCTCCCACAGCACGTAAGACCCGGCACGATCTGCCCTGTCACCTCCGTGCCCTCACCTCCTCCTGCTCTGCCCGTGCTCACTTGGCTGCAGTTTTCCTTGTGGAAAAGTCTGACCTCAGGGCTTTTGCACGAGCTGTTGGCTCTGCCTGGAACATTTTCACCCCAGATAACCTGATTCCCTCCCTCCTCCCCTTCATGTTTTGCCTCAATTTCCTGACCCACCCCTCAAGGCCAAATGTAATCCCCTCCCATCCTCAGCACCCCAACTCCTCCCAATTTTCTCGATTCTCTGTAGCACCTTGCCACCTCCCATCATGGACTATACCTACTTACCTTGTGTACCTTCTGCCCCACTCGCCCTAGACCGTCAGCTCCAGGGGCAGGACTTTGGTCCGTTCGAGTCTCTGCAGTGCCGACCCAGAGCCTGCACCCAGTAGGGCTCTGTACCTAGTAACCCCCTCCATACGCACCCCTGTCGCTGCCCCCCACTGAAGGAAACCCCCTTCAGGCTTCCTGATCTGGCCCTTGCTGGGGTGTCACACTGTTCCTCCTCCTTCCCTCTGCCCTGGAGTTCCAGCCCCGCTGACCTATTTGGCAGCGCCCCCCTCCCCGGACAATCTTGTGACATCTGTTCCACAGCAGGGAGGCAGGGACATGATGGGTCCCTATTTGTCAGAAGGGAAACTGACATCTGGAGGGTTGGGCCTCTGGCAGGAGGTTCCTCAGCTAGGAAGTGGCTGAGCCAGGACTAGTCAACCAATAATAATAACACGACTACTTATACTGTATTGTATTACATTCTATTATATATTTTTATTATTGTAGCTACAACATTGAACAGATCATCCTGGTGGAGGATTGTGCTCATCCAGCACCTACTGTATACCTGACCCCTTCTAAGCACTAGACGGGGATCGAACTCACTTATCTTCCCGACAGCCCTAGAAGGCAGGTGCCGCGATTTCCCCTTGACAGGCAGGGTAACGGAGGTATGGAGCCGTGAAAGTACTTGCACAGTCACAGGACACGCCCATCGCAGATCAGAGGTCCTGGGCAAACCCGAGCTCCTCCCCTTTGCGGAAGACCTTGTGGTCTCGGGCAGGCGATGTACCTGGGTCTCAGTTTCCTCATCTGTGAAATGGCTGGAACCTCGCCAAGCTCAGGTGAGGGTCATAAAGGAGAGCACAAAACGCAGGGGTGTAGATAGGAGTGGACTCTCAGTGAACAGCAGCTGTGGCCCTTAGGATGCCCCCCTTCTCTTTGCGGTGGCCGGGAGGGAGACAAGGGGACCCCAGTGTCCTGCCTCCCGGCTTCTTGTGCTGCCTGCATATGCCCAGCACCCACGCAAGCCCATGCTGAAGTGGGGGGTCAGATGGGGTCTCTGGCTGGAGGGGGGCTAACAGGAAGCCCCTGCCAGGGAGACAATGGCAGAGGAAGGGGCCGGGCCAGCCCCCATGCGGATGAGCCCAGCTGCCGGCTCCGGGAGGGCGGCACAGCTATTGTGAGGCCAGACAGCTGTCCCCAAGCCAGGAAGCCCCAGGAAGCCAGGGAAGAAAGTGGGAGGTGCTGGCCGACCCTGACCCCCGACCCAGGGCAGGCCTGACAATGGGTTCTTCGTCTCCTCCTGCAGGCTGGACACCTGGATTCCCCCGAGGAGGCTGGGCCCCCAGCATCCACCTGACGAGGGGCCGAAGGGCTCCTGGTGCAGAACACTGCCTAGCCCCAACTGGCATCCTCCTAACCCCCGCCACCCACGCTGCCTGGCCCAGCCTGGGGAGTTAGGAGGCAGCGCTGAGCCGTATTTATAGTTCCCTGGTGCTGCTGAGCAAACTTCTAAATATAGACGCTGAGCTATTTGGGGCCTCGGCCCTGGGGTGGAGTGGGAGTGGAGGGCACCGCACGTGTGCCTCCCTGGCCTGGGCCCTTGGGCCTCTCAGTCTCCTGGGGCTGAGGCCGCGGGAGGGGGGGGTGATGGGGGGCAATTTGTCTGAATGGGGGTACAAAGAGAGAGCCGCAGTGGAGTTGCCCACAGCCACAGCACAGGGGAACTGCCCGAAAGGGGTGCAGGCGCATTCCAGGCCCACGAGGAGGGCACACATTTGTGCCTGGTGTCCCCAGTATCCCGTTCCTCCACTTCTTTCACCCCAAGATCCACTAGGGTAGGGAAAGTGGACTGAGGTAACACCACAATGTTCTCAGCTTCTAGGAAATAAAGGTCCCCAGGAAGTTGCAGGGACAGCCCTGAACCCCAAACAAACCCCAGCTCCTAGCAACCCACTTCCCCTTCCCCATCAGTGTTGATCTCACTGGTGGCTGGGCGTGGGGGGGTGGGGGGGTGACAGGGCTGGGGGGTGGGTGGGCTATAAATAGCTGGTTTATAAGCAGCTGCAGAGCCGGCTGGGGCAGAGGGTGGCCCTGGAGGCCAGAGGGCTTCTGACGGACAGCTGGACCCCAGAGTGTCATGGCCTCCCAGCAGTCGTCAAGATTTGGGGAAGTAAGGGGGATGCGAGGGACAAGATGCTTAAAACCAACAGGGTCAATGGTTCTTTAAAGCAGCACCTTAAGCCGGTGGCCATTGAGACTTGAGTGAAAGCTTAGTGCTTCCTCAGCTCTGGGCTCACGGGAACATCATACAGTCAGTGAAAAAGAAGGCCTGGGACGTGCCACAGAGCGGCTGGCCACACGCTCCTTTCTTCATTGACGAAATGGAGGGGCGCCTGGCTGCTTCAGCCGATGCAGCGTACAACTCTTGATCTCGGGGTTGCGGGGTTGAGTCCCGCATTAGGTGTAGAGATTGCTTAAAAATAAAACTTTTTTTTTTTTTTAAAGTAGGCTCCACACCCAGCGTGGAGCCCAACACAGGGCTTGAACTCGTGACCCTGGGATCAAGACCAGAGCTGAGATCAAGAGTCAGACCCTGACTGAGCCACCCAGGTGCCCCTAAAAATAAAATCTTTAAAAAAGAGAGTGAAGTGCAAAAATCTTCATTTATTTGACAGGTGTCATGGTAGAAATTTTTTTTTTCAGCTCTCCTGAGGCGTAATTGACAAATAAAATCGTGATAGGCTGAAAGCATACGATGCAACGATTTGATCGTCGTAGAACCCTGAGGCAAAAAGACGTGCCCAAAGCCCCACACGAAAGCCAGCCTCATTCTAAAGCTCACACACACAGAAAATGAAACAAGAGTTCAGCTTTACAAACATATGTAAGAACACTTCTAAAAAGCCAGTTGGGGAGGGAGTAAGAAACAGAGCTCTGGGTGATAGAGGGAGGGATCGGGTCCTGTCCCAGCTCACGGTGGGATGGGGGGGTTCATGGATATGCCTTATGGAATTAAAAAAAAATTAATGAATAAAGTAAGTTAAACAGGGTCATGGATAGACTGATGGTCATTGATTCTGGGAACCGGAGGTCTTATAAATATTTTTTGGAAATTTTCAAATGTTTGAAGGCTTTAATGAGAAGCACTTAGAGGAAGCCAAGAGAAATGGAAACCAGGGCAGGGGGAGGCCCAGCTGGGGACAGGGAGCAGTGGGGGTGGGGGCAGGTGGCAGTGGGCGGTGTGGTAGGAACTGGCAGCCACCAACAGGAAGTCCTGCAGCCCTGAGCTGGGAACGCTGGGCGACACTTGGGGGCCTTTCTGCCTCTTCCTCACGGAGTTCTCAGCCTCTTCCCCATTCTGCAAGGCTTTCTGGGAGTGGAGGGGTCTGCAGGCAGGCAATGCCCAGTGAGGCCGGGCTCCTTCTCCAGGGGCCCTGCAACGGGGTCCCGGGATGTGGGACGGGGCGGGGAAGGAAAAGAGTTCAGCCTGAGTGCCCACATCTACTTCTCCCTGTGCCTCGGTGTCCTCATCGGGGCTCCCTATGTTACCGGTCTCTGGGGTCCTGGGCCACGGTGCTGGTGCTGATGGTCATGACCAGTCCCAGAAAGAAGTGATGTATTTTGGGAGCCAGGAGCCTCAGAAAGAATAAGCCCACCCCCAGCACTCTATCAGATTGGGGTCTCCCTCCCTCAAACCAGAGAACGGCTTGGCCATTCCTCACAGTGTTAAACAGAGTGACCCTGAGACCTAAACGCCACTCTTAGGTAGACGCCCAAAAGAGCTGAAGGCAGGGACTCCAGCAAATTGGGGGAAAGAACCCAAGTGTCCATCAATGGGTGAATGAATCAACGATATGTGCCACATCCACGTAATGGAATATTAGCCACAGAACGGGAAGGAAGTTCTGGTACACGCCATGACGTGGATGGATGGGCTGGTCGCACAACTTCGCAAATGTGCCAAATGCCACTGGATTGTTCACTCTTGGATGGTTAATTTTATGGCATGTGAGTCTCACCTAAATGTAAAAAAAAAAAAAATCCTAAGCAGGTCATACAGTGTCCCCCACGCCCACCCTGGGGATCCCTGCTGTCACAGCCTCTCTTCTGTGGCTCCTAGGTCACCCCTCAGTTCATCTTGCTCCTGCCCTGAGACGAACAGGTACTACCCTTCTCCTTTTACAGATCTGACTGTCATGCATTCACTCAACAAACATGGCTTGACAGGCACTAGATATGCAGGTGTGAAGAAGCCAGGCCTCAACCTCTGCCCTGTGGGGCTGACATCCCAGCCCCAGAGAAACCCACGAATGTGATCAATAAGCATGCTGCGAAAGATGTTAGAAACAGAAAAGTAGGCAGGCTAATGAAGGACGGGAGGTGTCTGGGGTTCCCCAAATTAAATAGGGCAGTTGGGGAAGGTCTCACCAAGAAGGTGGCTTTTGAGGAAAGACCTGAAGGAGATGAGGAAGGAGGAGCCATGAAGCTCTCTGGGGAAGAGTGTTCCAGGCAGAGGGAACAGCCTGTGCAAAGTCCCTGAGTCTGGAGCATGCCTGGGTGGAGTAGCAAGGAGGCCCGTGTGGCTGAAGCCAAGTGAGTGAGGGAGAGACAGGAGGGAGAGACATAAGGGGTGAGATGGTATGCAGCAAGCAATAAAGTCAGAAGTGATATTCCAAATACTTAATACCCAGCACGGCATGACCAGCCAGAACAGTACCATCAACCCACACGGCTTCTCTCCTGTGCCCTCAACTCCGATGGCCTCTACTGAGCACCTGAGGGACCCGGACCCTCCTCTTATGGTTTCCACTGTTCGCTGTCCGCCTCCATCCTGTGCACCTGCTGCCGCCATGGCTGTGTCCCCTGTACCTTTAACAGCACCTGCTCCGTAATGGTTGCACGGATGGGTGTCAAAGTCTGTGCTTATCGCGGCTGTATCTTTGACACCTTTAAACATCTCAGTAACCTCTGTCCATTTTCATTTATTTTCCTTTTTATCTTTTAAAAAATTCTTTTAGAGAAAGAGAGAGGGAGGGGCAGAGGGAGAGGGAGAGAGAATCTTAGGCAGGTTCCACACGCAGTGCAGAGCCGACCTGGGGCTCGATCTCATGACCCTGAGATCATGACCTGAGCTGAAATCAAGTGCCCGATGCTTAACCGACTGAGCCACCCAAGTGTCCCACCTTTTTGTCATTTTCTTCCTTTCTCCCTCTCCCTTCCCTCCCCCCTTCTCTCTTTCTCTCTTTCTTTCAACAAAAAGAGCAGTCCCTTTGCTCCACAGCTGAACTAGAGGGTGAGGCCACAGCTCTCAGTTTCCTGGGAGTGTAGGCATAGCCTTGAGAGCGAGTGACTCTCAATTTTGCCCCTGGGTGCCTCTCTGTCCCCATCCTAGTCCTCGCCCCTACCAATGCAAGTCTTTTTTTTCTACCGCTTTCCACTTCTGGGGATGGCTCAGAACTCCTTTTGTGGTAGTGACATAACATTTCCTTTCAAAATAAATTCATTTAAGAATTAGAAGGAAAGGAGAAGCAAGTTGATTGAAGGAACCATCTGTGGTCCACGCAGAGAGGAATGGATGGAGGATGTTTATAAGAGCCTCTGATAAACTCCCTGGCGTGGGAGGTGGCTCGCCTGGGTTCCGTGCGTGGGTGGGAAGCCACCTTGGTCCTCTATGGGTCCGCATCTCGAGGTCTCTGCGAACCAGAGTCGTTAAAATCCCCAAATGGCCAAAAAGCACAGCAAAAGTTGCTCAACCTCACTCACTAATCGACAAGGAAATGTAAGTCAAAACCGCGGCAAGATACTAGCTGTAGTTTCTCAAATGACTCCTATTAAAAAAACAAAACAAAACAAGTGTTGGCCAGGATGTGGAGAAATTGGAGCCCTTGCACACTGTTACTGGGCACGTAAAATGGTGCAGCTGCTGTGGAAAACAGTCTGGTTAAAAAGTTAAACAGATTTTCAGCATGTGATCCAGCAATTCCTCTTCTGGGTATATATACTCAATAGACTTGAAAGGAAGGTCTCAAAGAGATATTTGTACACCCAAGCTCAGAGCGGCATTACTCACAAGAGCCAAAAAGTAGAAGCAACTCAAGTTTCTATCAATGGACAAGTGAATAAACCGAATGTGTTTGAGTCGCACGATGGAATATTTTTCAGTCTTAAAAAGGAAGGAAGCTCTGACACACGCTGTAACATGGATGAACCTTGAGGACATGACGCTGACGGCAAAAAGCCGGTCACAGCAAGACAAGCTCTGTCCAATTTCACGTATACGAGGTAATGGAATCGGTCACATTCAGAGAAACAGAAAGTAGAGGCTGCCAGGGGCCAGGGAGGGGGCGAATGGGCACTTGTTTCGGGGGTAATGAGTTTCAGTATTACAAGATGAAAACGTTCTGAAGTTGGTTTCACAACGATATGAATACGCTTAACGCTACTGAACATACATGTAAAAATGGTTAAGATGGGGGCGCCTGGGTAGCGCAGTTGTTAGACGTCTGCCTTCGGCTCAGGGCGTGATCCCAGCGTTCCCGGATCGAGCCCCACATCGGGCTCCTCTGCTGGGAGCCTGCTTCTTCCTCTCCCACTCCCCTGCTGTGTTCCCTCTCTCGCTGGCTGTCTCTCTGTCAAATAAATAAATAAAATCTTTAAAAAAATTTTTTTTGAAAAAAAGAAAAGAAAGGATTTTCTGACCTAGGCTCCAACTTGGATAAACATGGAGGACAATACGGTGAATGAAATAAGCCAGTCACACACACACACACACACACACACACACACACACACACACAAGCCAAACCACAAAAAACACTCTATGATTCTATTTATATGAGGTCTCTAGAGTGGTCAAATCCAGAGAGACAGGAGTTTAGAATGGTGGGGAGTGACCGGGAATGTTTCATGGGGACAGAGGTTCAGTTTGAGAAGATGAACCAGTCCTGGGGGGAGGGGATGGCTACATACCAGCGTGAATGTGCTTAATGCCCGAGAACTGGACAATTAAAAATGGCTGGGATGGCAAATTTGACCACATTTGAAAAATGATGTCATGGGGTACCTGGATGGCTCAGTCTGTTAAGCACCTGACTCTTGATTTCTTTCTTTTTTTTTTTTTAAAGATTTTATTTATTTATTTGACAGAGACAGATACAGCCAGCGAGAGAGGGAACACAAGCAGGGGGAGTGGGAGAGGAAGAAGCAGGCTCATACGGAGGAGCCCGACGTGGGGCTCGATCCCATAACGCCGGGATCACGCCCTGAGCCGAAGGCAGGCGCTTAACCGCTGTGCCACCCAGGCGCCCCTGACTCTTGATTTCTGCTCAGGTCACGATCTCAGGGTGGCGGGATCCAGCCCTGAGGTGGGCTCCACCCTAAGCGTGGAGTTGGCTTGAGGGTTCTCTCTCTCCCTCTCTCTCTGCTCCTCCCCCACTTGTGCTCATTCTCTCTCAAATAAATAAAATCTTTTTAAAAATAAACAAAGTCCAGGGGGCCTGCCAAGTGTCAAGAGTCTGGGACCTGCCCCCCAGGGAGTCCGTACCAATTACACCTTTACTCCTTGTACGCCTCCATCCCTACCTGGCCCTCCGCGTCTAGCCCCACACACCCAGCGCCCTCTTCAGCCTCAACCCAGGTGCTGCCAGGTCCTTCCAGGTGCAAGTGCAGAAATCCCTGCCCCACCCACTTGTGTGGCCATGTGACTTGCTTTGGCCAATGAAATGTGAGCAGCCATAACACACGTCACTTCCGGGCAGAAGCTTTAAGAGCAGGTGCGGCCCTACTGTTTTTTTTTCCTTTCTGCTACAGCGATCTGCCATGCGGCAGGCAGTGGTCGAGTGAGAAATGAGGTCTCTGATGTGTTAAGCCCCTAAGATTTGGGGCTCGCTTGTTACCGCGATGGAACTGAGCCCGCCCTGACTCTGATGTGGCAGCTGGCGTCTGAGTCCCCTCCTGGATGTGCTGATGAGCTCCTCCTCTGAACCCCAAGGCTGGACCTAGGGTAAGAAGTGAAGCCCTCACCTCGGAAAGCAAAATTTGAGGTGGGTGCCAAAGAACTCAATAGTCAAGGCGAATACTGTTCTAATGCAGTGTTTGAAATCGTCAAAACTCATGCAAAATATCCATGATAAATAAAATAGAAAAAATTAAATGAAGATGGGGTCAGTCACAGTGATGGGCCGAGACATACCGGTGCCTGAAGCAAGGGGAAAAAGTCTATGTGTGCCTCGCTCACCTTGCTCTGGTCTCAGCCCTGGTAAACGCCCATGATGTTTTGCCTGGGGGCATTCTGTGGCCCATGTGGATGCAGGTGCGAATTGGGAGGGAATCGACATCCCTGAGAATAAACCTCCATCACTTTTGGTGGGTCGATACCCTTGCTCCCTCGCCCCTCTTGTGGGATAATGGAGGTGCATGTCCTACACAATGTCTCAGAGGTCCCCAGGGGGCTGAGCCCCAGGTGCCTGCAGTAGTACTGCATTCATTCAAACTCTCTGTATTTGCTGCCTGCCCCTCCCTATCTTGCTTCCCAGCTTCCCCACTCATGCTTTCTAGGATCCCGTTCTTATAAAGTATCTGCACTCAAATCCTTGTCTCAGGCTCTGCAACTGGGGGAAGCCAGCCCAAGGCAAACGTCTATTACAATTTTTTTCAACATGGCAAACACTATAGCTCCTGATTCTCCTCCTAACCTCTGGCCAAACGTGGTGTGTTAATGGTCTATTGCTATGTAACAAATTACTTCAAATGTAGGGGCTTAAAATAACAGCAAACTATTTCTGTGGGTCAGGAATTGAGTCTTGCTTCTCTGGGTCTTCTGCTTCAGGGTCCCTCCTAGGCTACCATCCAAGTGTCAGCTGGGGCTGCAGTGTCATCTAAAGGCTTGGTGAGGGAAGGATCCATTCCCAAGCTCACTCATGTGCTGTTGGCAGGATTCAGTTCCTCATTGGCTGTTGAGGAGGTGGCTCTAAACTCTCCACATGGGGGACACCCGGGTGACTCAGTCCAGCTCAGGTCATGATCCTGGAGTCCCAAGATCGAGCCCCAAGTCGGGCTTCCTGATCAGTGGGGAGTCTGCTTCTCCCTCTCCCTCTGCTCCTCCCCCTGCTCACACTCACTCACACTCTCTTGGTCTCTTAAATAAATAAATGAATGAATGAATGAATGAATAAATAAATAAATAAATAAATAAATAAATAAAATCTTTAAAAAAAATAAGCTCACTACATGGGCCTCTCCCTAGGGCAGCTTACAACATGACAGCTGCCTTCATTGGGCAAGCAAGAGAGTGAGAGAGACACACGGACAAGCAGACAGAGGGAGCAAAAGGGAAGTCTCAGTCTTTAGTAACCTAATCTTGGAAGTGACATCTCATCACCTTTGTCCCATTCTGTTGTTAGAAGTGAGTCACAAGGTCCTGCTCACACTCAAGGGGAGGGGATTACACAGGGTGCATATACCAGGAGGCAGGGATCGTGGGGGTCATCTTGGAGGCTGTCCCTTCTTAGTGTATGGCTTGACCACCGGCTGAGTTGCTCAGGCCCCTAATGGGGGTGCCCTCCTAAGCTCCTCTCTTTCTGTCCTCCTGTCCACAAGGCCCTCTACCCTAGTTCCAGATGGCCCCTCTTGTCCTATCTCCTTCCCTGATCCTGGACTGGCCATGTTGGTCTTCCTCCTCTTCTTGAAGCTTAGTCCCACCACAGGGTCCTTGCACCTTTTGGTCCCTCTGCCTGGAATTCTCTGCCCTCAGACATTGGCATGGCTTCTCCTTCAGGTTCTCTCACCAGACTGCCCTCCAGGTGTCAGCTAGGGCTGCAGTCTCATCTGAAGGCTTAATCAGGTAAGGACCCACTTCCTTGTGGCTTTAGTTTCAACATGAAATCCTTAAAGATGCATTCCTGGTCCACCATAACATTTAGCCCTAGTCAGTAAAGAGTTAACTCTGCAGGTTTGGGGTGCTCGAATCCGGCATATTCTGTCTGCAGGACTGGTCCTTACCTTGCTCCTGGGAGGTCATCTTTAAGCTCCTGGAGTGTCCTGCCTGATAAGAGTGCCTGTGTACCTATGTGCCAGACAGTCTATGTTCACAATATGATTTATGGTGCAGGGCCTTGCGTCACCATGCAGTATCAGCTTGACCTCCAGAGGGAGGGAGCCTGAGGTCAGCCACACGAGTGGTCAGCCTGCCTGTGTCACCAACTCCCAGAAAACCCCTGGGCACCAAGGTAAGTTTCCCTCGTTGGCAGTAACACTGTTGCTGGGAGAATCGAAGGCTGTCTGCGTGACTCCACGGGGAGGGGACACCTGGAAGCTTGTGCCTGGTCTCTCCTGGATCCTGCCCCATGCACCTGAGTCCTTTGCTGATTTTATTTTATTTTATTTTAAAAGGATTTTATTTATTTATTTATTTATTTAGAGCAGGGGAAGGGCAGAGGGAGAGGGAGAGAGAGAATCTTAACTAGACTCCACACCCAGCATGGAACCTGACAGGGTGCTCAATCCTATGACCCTGAGATCATGACCTGAGCCAAAATCAAGAGTCAGATGCTTAACCTACTGAGCCACCCAGGCACCCCCCCTTTGCTGATTTTAACTGTAGTCTTCTCCTGTAATAAATCATGACCGTACATAACAGAGCTTTTCTGACTTCTGTGTATCCTAGGGAATCATTCACCCCAAGGGTGGTCCTGGGGGACCCCTGGCTCAAGTCCCCAAACTCCCAGCCATCCTCTCTGGATCTTCATTGCCCTTGTCACTGAAGGGTACGTTCTTGCTCGTTTACTATTTCCTGTCTCTCTCCTCTGGATCGAGGGCTCCAGAAGGCCAGGACCTTGTCTGTCACTCTCATGAGAGGCGGAAGAGTAGAGGGGTCAGGGGTCTGGTCCTGGCTCTGCTACTTTCTGGCGGTGTGGCCCTGGGCAACCAACATCCCCTCTCCTTGCTCCAGTCTCCGTGTCTGTGAAATGGGAACAGAAGCACTCATTCTTCCTTGGGAGGCGGGTGGGCGGGATTTATAAATGCTTGTAAAGGTCTTGGTAAGTATTAGCTTCTAAGCACCAGTCACTCTGCCTCCCCAGTAGCTAGAGTCTGGCAGGTCAGTGCTCATAAAGAGCAAATGAATTAGGGAGACACTTCCAAAGCCTTTGACATAGGGAGGCAGGAGGGGAGGGGGACAGCCCAGATGCTGGGGAGGAGGAGGAGCACAGAAGCCAGAGGATGGGAGAGGTGCCAGGGAGCGTCAGACGCCCACCCTATGGCTCTCTGGCCACACACAGGCCCTGCCAGGGGGCTGCCTGGGGAGCCGGGCCCGCTGGGAGGAGGCCCATGGGAGTGGCAGGCTGGGTAGAGAGGGAGAGGGTGGGAAAAACCAAATCCCACGGTCATGGCTCCTAGGAGGAAATGTGTGGGAGGTCTGGGGGGGTCAAGGCAGCTGGAGCCGGGGTTGTGGGCGGGCGCCGGCCAGGCCCCAAAGAAAGGCTGTGTTGGGCGGCTGCCGGTCTGGCCTGGCCTGGGAGGAGGCCTCCTTGCCGCCGGACACCCTGGAGATGTTGCCAGACGCAGCCCTGGCCCCCCAGGAGGAATGTGCCCCCCTCCGCACCCCCTGCCTCTAGACTCTTCCACATAAGGCTTTCGGGGGTGCTCATGCCATATGAGTTCAGGACAAAGGAATCAGAAGCACATGAACTGGATTCCCCAGGGAGGAGAAGTTCTGGAAGCGAAGACTAAAAGGAAGAGAACAGCCAGAGGGGTACTGGGACCAGACTTGGGAGGCAGCGGGAGGAGGTGCCTGGCTCCAAGCAGCCTTCACAGCCCCTGAGTTCTTAAATTAGGGCCATGCTTCGGGTGCCACGAGGGCCTCGCGTGTGGCCGGGGCACCTCCCTCTACCTCTCTGAGCCTCTGTTTCTTTCCTTAGTGGCCCAGATGCTCAGCTCAATATACTTGGAGTAAGCCACGCTCTTTCTGTCTCTGTCTCTGTCTCTGTCTCTGTCTCTATCTCTATCTCTCTCCTGCACCAGCAAACCCTGAGGGCTCTACTTGCAAATCCAGCCAGAATCCACCTGCTTTTCACTGTCTCGAGGGCCCCAGCCTGGATCAGCCCCATCTATCTGACAGAGGTCCTGCCCTTCCAGCTCCCACAGGCCCCCCACCCCAACAGTTCCCCCAACAGTGGCCAGAGGGTGCCCTTGAACATCTGAGTCAGATCCCATCTCTTGTCGACTCAGGAACCCCATGGCTCCCATCTCACTCAGAGCAAAAGCCAAAGTCCACCCCATGACCCAGAAGGCTCTGCAGGCTCTACCCCAACCCCCCGCCCTCCCCTCCTCTGCTTTTCTCACTATTCCCTCCAGCCCACTGGCTTCCTCACTGTTCCTGGCATGCTCTTACCCCAGGGGAGCACTTACAGTCCCCCTGCTTGCTGCCCTCCTCCCCTAGACCTCCACATGCCTCTCTCCTCGCTGCCTTCAGGTCTTCACTCAGACATCACCTCCTTGGAAAGCCTTCCCCAACCCCCAACTTAAAACCGCACTCTCTCCGTGCCTTTCTTATTTTTCGTAACACACCACCATCCGACACTGTCGATTTTACTTCTTGATCTGGCTTCCTGTCTGTCTCCCCAGGAGAACGCCAGTTCCATGAGGGTGTTGTCTGCTTTGTTCCCTACCCGCGTCCCCAGTGTGCAGAATAGGGCTTGCACCGAAGGCACCTGCTGGTTTAATCAGCCGACCGGTGCCGATCCCGTCCGCAGATGGTTGGAGCGACTTTTTAGTAGCTTTATCAAGGTGTAACTTACTTAACATATAATTTGCCTACTGTATGTGTTCAGTTAAATGATTTCTAGTAAATTTGCTGAGCTGTGCAACCATTACCACAATCCAGCATCTGCAAACACTTCTATAACCCCAAAGTTCCCTCATCCCCATTGCAGTCCCTCTCCACTCTCCTCCCCTGCCCCAGGCAACCACTCTTCTGCTTTGTCTCCCCATAACTTTGCCTCTTCTAGAAATTGCACATAAATGGAATCATACAATTTGTAGTATTTTGTGTCTGACTTTTTTAATGCAGTATGGTGTTTTTTAAAATTTTTTAAAGATTTTATTTATTTGTTTGAGAGAGAGAGACCATGAGCTGGGGTGAGGGGAGGGACAGAGGGAGAGGGAGAAGCAGACTCCCCGTGGAGCAGGGCGCCTGACTCTATGGACGGACCCTGTTTTGTTCACCCGTTCATCTGTGGACGGCCATTTGAGTTGCTGCCACCTTTTAACCGTCGTGAATAATTCTGCTGTGAACAGTTGCGCACACATGTGCTTTCGTTGCTGGATTATATGGTCGGTGCCTGCTTAACTTTTTAAGAAACTGTCAGATTGTCTCCCAAAGCGATTCCCGCCACATCTTCCCCAACACCAGGTATCATCAGCCTTTCTTATTTTGGCTGTTCCGAAGGGTGTATGAGGCGTATCTCATTGTGGTTTTACCCTGCACTTCTTTACCACCTGGTGATGGCAAGGATCTTTTCCTATCCTTATCTGCGATCCAGAGATCCTCTTTGCCGAAGTATCTGTTCAAATCCTTCACCCATTTCCAAATTGGGACTCTGGGTTTTCTTGTCGAGTTTTCAGAAAATTATTTTTCAGCTGCTTGTTGCTGGTACAGAGCAACAGAATTCATTTTTGTATATTGACCTTGTATCCAGGAACCTTGCTAAATTCGCTTAATCCTGTCCGTTCGTCAGTAGATTTTTATTATATCCGCCAGTTACCTGATTTCGTCACTCACAAATGGTGAAGGTTTTACTTATTACATTTTGATCCTTACCTGTTCTCTTGGCTTTCCTTTCTTTGTTGTCCTGGCTGGAAACCTCTAGAGCAGTGCTGAAAAGAAGCAATGACAACAGCTGTCATTTTCTTGTCCTGCTCTCTGGGGGAAATCTTCCACTATTTTACAACGAACTTTCATATTTGCTGTGGGTCTTTCTTTTCCTTTCTTTTCTATTTCTTTTTTTTTCCTTTTCTTTCTCTTTCTCTTTTCTTTCTCTTCTTTTTTCTTTTCCTTTCTTTTCTTTCTCTTTTCTTTTTCTTTCTTCCTCTCTCTCTTTCTCTCCTTCCTTCCTTCCTTTTTTATAGGTAACATATCAGAGTTTAGAAGTTCCCTTCTAGTTCTACTTGAGTGAGTTTTTTTAAGATTATTTATTTATTTATTTCACAGAGATAGAGACAGCCAGCGAGAGAGGGAACACAAGCAGGGGGAGTGGGAGAGGAAGAAGCAGGCTCCCAGCGGAGGAGCCCGATGTGGGACTCGATCCCGGAACGCCGGGATCACGCCCTGAGCCGAAGGCAGACGCCCAACGACTGAGCCACCAGGCGCCCCTACTTGAGTGAGTTTTAAACATGAACAAATGCTGAATCTTAGTAGTGGGTCTGAGAACTCTTTATACACTCTGGGTACAAGCCCCCCATCAGATGTACAAGCTGCACATATTTCCCCCGAAGGCTGTGGCTTGGCTTTTCATTCTCCCTGTGTCTTCTGAAGGGCACACATCTTCATTTTGATGAAGTCCAGTTTATGAATGTTCTGTTTCATGGGCCGTGCTTTTGGCGACACACCTAAGGAATCTTCGCCTAAGTCAAGGTCGCAAAGATTTCTTCATCCACTTCATCGTTTTCGGTTTTACATGTAGGTCTACGATCTACTTAGAGTTACTCGTTGTGTAGGAAGTGAAGCAGGGCCTAAGTTGTTGGTCTCCTTCTTCTTGCAGGTGTCTGTCCTGTTCTCAAAGGGGGCTGTCTGTTTCTCGTGGAGTTAACATTGGGCTCCCGCTCCCCTGCCTGGACTCCCCCACTGGGCCCAGGGAAGGTTACAGAAGAGAAACCCATGGGAGCCTGCCCAAACAGGATGTTGCCCAACCCTCTCAGGGCTGAAATCCAACCTCTAGGGCCCTTATCGGCACTTGCATCGCCTGTTCTGGGCAGTTCTGACCGAGCCCAACCATAGGGCCTGCCCCTCCACCCTTGCCCCTTCCAATGGCTTGGGGCTGGCACAGGAGCCTTGATACCCAAACAGAGCAAGGTGTCAGCAGGGCCAACAGACCCCTTGGCCTTCTTGGAGGGGCTAGCTCCTATCTCCTGGGCCTTCCCCTCCCAGGGTTGGCCTCTCTGTGATCTAGCTTCCCTCCTCCCCAAAACCTCAGGCTAGGTTGTGCCTCCCTGTGCCCCCAGCCACACCTGTTCCTACCAACTTGGAGAGGGCAAAAAGCAAACATTCCTAGCAGCCCTGCCCAAGCGTGTCCTGGATCAAGGTGGGGCTGGGGGCACCCTGGTTTGTGGGGAGGGGAACCCAGGAGTCGTCTGTCCTCCCAGCCCCTCGCCTCACCTGTGCCTCTGCCCACGGGTCTGGTTAAGGGCGACAAGCCACACCTAGGGAGATGCGGGGAGGGGGTGGCAGCAGGCTGACCTGCGGAGTCCGTGGGGGATAAAGACCCACCCTTTGGTGAAAGACTAGCTCACAGTGAGGCGAAATCTGGTCATTTTTACACATGAAATCTCTCTCTGTATATATGAGGGCTGCTTTGTTGGTCTGACCGTCCATTCTTCCTGTGAGCACTGGAGTCAGGTCAGGTCCTGTCCTTCCTCTGCTCAGAACCCTCCAGGGCTCCCACCTTACTCAGCATAATATCCAAAATCCTCCCGAGGTCCACACCACCCTGCATGATGTGCCCTGTCGCCCCCCATGTCCACCTCCCACTCTCCCTCTGCCACACAGACCTCCTTGCTGTCCCCCCAACACACGGGACATGCTGCTGCCTCGGGGTCTTTGCATGGACGGTTCCCTCGGCCTGGAACACCCTTTCCCAGATATTTTCACTCTCTCTGTCTCAAGTCTTTGCTAAGATACCACCTCCTGTTAAAGTCTCAGCTCCCTTCCTCCCTTTATTCTGCTTGAACTTTCCCCATAGCACACATGGCCTTCTGATATCACTGCCAGTCACGTATTTGCCTGGGGTGTCAGCCCCACGAGGACAGGGGTTTTTCTGCCTTGTCCACTGCTGTAGCCCCAGCACCCAGACCAGGGCCAGGAACACAGTCGGTGATCAGTAAACACTTCAGGAATGAAACCCCTTTGCCTTCTCCACCCTTTGCCCGCTGAAGTCTGATGGGGCTGAGCCCACCCCCATCACCAGGAGCGATCACATGACCCAGGCCTAGCCAATGAGCACATTCCATCCTTTCTGGCCACGGTGATTGGTTTCTGAATGACATGTGATCCCAGTCTGTCCAATGAGAACCAGCCACCGGATTCTTGGAAGCGCTATTGGAAAAGTGCCTTTCTCCTTTTTTTCTGGAGTTTCTTGGCTGTTAAAAGATAAACCAGGGGCTGCTGAGGCTATTTATCCCCATGGGAAATCGCTGCCTGAACATAAAGTTCTCCAGAGGAAAGCTTAGTTGAGAGGAGGAGATTACTTCGTTTGAGAGCCTGGATTCAGCTATTCCTGAAGCCAACATTCCTTAGACTTTTCTTAAGCCAGTTTGGGTTTGGATTTTTACCGGCGACTGAAATAGTCTTGACCAATCCATCCATCCTTCCTTCCTTTCTTCTCTTTTTCCATTCGTTTCCCTCTCTCTCCCTCCCTCCCTGTCTTCTTCCCTCATCCCTCCTTTCCTCCGTTTGTTTCCTTCTGTCTCTGATTTAATCCTTATTCCCATCCTGTCCTGAACCCCACCTCCACAACACAGCTAAATCAAAACAAATTCTTCATCTTTCCTCCAAAGCCTCTCCTGCACCACTCCTTCCCTTTGCCTCCCCAGGCTACCCCTCTCCCATCCTGTGTGCATGGGACTCTGCCAAATGGGGCTGTGAATCCTGGCTCCCCCACCAGAAGGCTGTGTGCCCTTGGTAAGTGACTTCACCTCCTCTGTGAAACAGGGGCATAACAGCCTGACCACTGTTCCTAGGTTGGCCTTCTCTCTAACCTCTTCTGACTGTCTGGTCTTGGGGCCCTCACCTGCCTGCCCTGCTCTGGCTCACTGGTCCTTCACTTTGCTCAGAATCCCCTGAGTCTGTCCCGTGACCTGCAGAGAGTCCCAGTATATCCTGGCCACTGGGGCCACCAGCCAGGGGCCAGGACTTTGAGGGGACTATAGATATCATGCCCATTTTACAGATGAGGAAACTGAGCCCCAGGGCACCCAGACAGGATAGAAACAAGGCAATTTTTCGGAGGGATAAAGCATGATAGGCTGAAGAATTTCCAGGAAAGGGAGTGGTTCCTGGGGAAGCAGAATAGTCAGGGAGGGCTCCCTGGAGGAGATGACTGTTTAGGACCAGAGCTTCCCAGACATAGCCCCATCAGGAGGAAAGTCGGCCATGCTGGGGGAACTGCAAGGGCAAAGGGCCTGAGGTAGGAACCGGTATGGTATGTTTCAGCTAGAGCTCAGGGATCAAGAGGAAAGCAGGCTCTAACATTCACATTGCTAAAAGGCCTGGCAGAGGGCACTGGGAGGAGCAGAGTGGCTGGTGGGGCTGGGTGAGCTCCTTCTGAGGGCTATCACCTCAGTACCCACCAGGGTTTTCTCCAGGAGGGCAGCCATTTTTGATGTGCTTAATTCTGCTCACTGTTGTGCCTCGTTCACTGTGCCTTTGCCCCCATTTAATAGAAGAGAAAACCAAGGCTCCAAACAGGCCCTCCAGGCCTGGAGCCATCAACTCCAGCCTCTCCAGGAATTGCAGCTCCCCAGGTAGGGCAGAATCTTAGGAGCCCTGGGGGCTCATGAGGATCACTTGGGGCCCTTAAGACCAGCCCTTGGCCTCCTCCTCTAGGAAGTCTTCCGAGCTTTTTCTGGCTCAAGCCTTCCCCTTCTCTGAATTCAGCTCTTGCCTGTGTCAGTCCCAGCAAGTGGGTTCTCTGAGGGCAGACTGGTGGTTTTGGGTTTTCCCAACTCTGCCCAGCTCACCACATACCGCTATACAGGGAAACCAAGAAGATCCAAAGTTGGGGTTGCAGACAGGAGTGGTGGAGGGGGTGGGGGGCTGGCAGCTTCTGGGAGGGGAAATATTTTGGTTCTCAGAAGGCTTGAGAATTGCCTGATTCCCAACCGATTAGGGGTAATTAACCCTTCGAAAGGCAGTAATTAAGTCTGTGCCTCTGAAACCATAATTAGAAGCTCCAGGAGGCTCCGCCCCCTCCCCCAAGAGCCAGGCAGCCCCCAAAGCTGAAGCCAGCCGGGACCGGAGGACTGGGGATGGAATCAGTTCCCCTCGCGGGGCTGAGTGAGACCCACAGCCTCCGTCATGGCACCCAAGGCAGAGACCCGGAGAACAGCATTGGTGGCATGAGAGCTTTTCCTTGCATGGTCCTTATAGGGTTGTCAGGCAACATGGCGGGGGGGGGGGGGGGGCTTTGCTCTTGGAGGGCATGAAGGCAGGGGGATTGGGCTCAGCTGGGATCTGGGGTATGGGGCTGGGGACAACCCTCGAGAATTTTACTCTTTGGCTGAAGGAAGCTGAGACAGAGACCCCAGGCTCAAAAGGGGTTGAGGATGCCAGGGACACAGGCTGGCCACAGGGAGGTTGGGGGAGTCCTGGGGGCTCAGAGAGGACAGAGGAGGCCCTCTAGTGGGGGTGCTCACCTCAGCCAAGAGGCATTGGTCCCAGGAGGCAGTCTGGCTCTGATTCCTGGGTCTCCCATTGAGGCAGCCAGGGGATGAGTTGAGCGCTTTGCCAGAAGAGCTGACCCCTGCCCCAGTGCCCACGAAGTGCCTGGCATGGGGCAGCTGGTACCCAAAGAACCCTGAGACCTGCAGGTCCACGCTTTGCCTCTATCCTAACCACCTAGCCCCTGGCATCCCCAAGGAGACCTTTGAGGCCAACTCTGGGTGCCCCCAAGCCCGCGGCCACAACCCGCACCCCATTTCCTCTGCAGTGCCCCCTTGGGGGTGCAATTGGAATGAATATCATCAGAGGCGAAGGCCCAGGAGAATGAGGTGTGGCACGTGGACTGGCACTTTTCTCTGTGGGGGACACCTGGTCCTGGGCTGGCATTGTGGTTGGGGAGGGGGTGGCAGGAGGGTATCTGTGGGGAGATGGATGATGATGGGGTGATTTCGGTTCAGAGTGACGTTTATGCTCTGCTTAGTAGTGTGGGGTCAGATTTGTCTCCAAAAGGGCCTTGACATCCTACCCCACCTCTTCCTCATCTCTCAGCTCTGGCCACCCTGTCCTCCTTTGTTGTCCAACACCCCAAACTCCTTTCTGCCCCAGGGTCTTTGCACTTACTGTGACCACCACTGGACGGCCTTGCCCCTGTCTTGGCATGGCAAGGGCCATACCCCTCTCAGGCCTCAGTGCAAGCATTGTGGCCGCAGAGAATCTCCCCACTCACCTTATCCAGAGCAGGCTCCTCCTCCACAACCACTAGTTACAACCCTACGTTTACTTCCTCCTTTAAAACACTTAACCAGCAATGATCTCATAGGTTGTTGTCCCCTTCCTCTTCTGTCTTCCCCTCCGATGGTAAGCTCTAGAAAGGCAGGGAGGTTTAACCTGTTCTGTTCCTTCCGTGTCCCCGAATCCCTGTATGCAGTAGTAGGTGCTCAGTAAGTATTTATGGGTTGGGTGGGTTAAATGAAAGACACGGTTAAGTGTGGGAACAGTACCTGGGAGAAGCGGGATGTAGGGGAGAATTTCAATGACAGGGGCTGTTTCCAGTACCTCTCGGGCGCCCCGGGTACCTTGCGTGGAGAAACCCTGAGGCGACCCACTTTCCCAGAGTTGCGCGCACCTCCCCCTGGTGGCCCACAGGTGGCGCTCGCTCCCCGCGCTGCAGCGGCGGGAAGCAGAGGTGGGACGATCCCAGCGTCTGGTGGTGGGGGAGGCATCTCCAGATTTAGCCCACTCTCCTGTCCGCCTCCTGACGTAAAACCCTGACCCCGAATTTGGACAGGAAGCCCTGGGACGCAGCTCAGGGATCAACTCCTGGGGCTTGAGAGGCACGGGGATGGTGTGCTGAGGGGTAGCGGGGAGCTGAAGGCTCCACCCCACGCATGCTCCTGCCCCCCACAGAACTAATTAAGCAGCCCCATGCTTGGGAGAAGGGGGTGGGGTGGGTGAACACTCACTCTGCGTCCATCCCGCCTTAATCCTGTTCAGGCCAGAGGTGGGCAGAGTGCTTGGTCCTCAGTCCTTGAAGAACACTTGTGGAATAGTGAGTGGGTGGACCTCCATTTTGCAGATAGGGAAACTGAGGCTCGGGGAGGCTTCTTGGCTCGCCCAGGTTCACAGAGCCAGAAAATGGTGAGGGAAGGTTTGGAGTCTCAGGTATGTCTGACCCCCCAGGTCAGCTGGTTTAAAAAACGTTTAAAAGTGGATTTCTTAATTACCCAAAGTGAAACAGGAATCCCTTTGGAAATCAAAAGTCTTCACTGACCCCCCTCACCTCAGCCCCCGGGGGGGGGGGGGGTCCCCTTCCAGCCTGCTTTCTCTGTCTACACGTACTGCAGGGGGCGCCTGGATTTCTAGCTGGGTTGCTGGGCACACACTTCCCCTCTCTGGGCCTCAGTTTCCTTGTTTGTAAAATGGGCGTAATTGTCATCGAACCACCCCCCAGGGGGGTGAGAGGACCGAATGAGTTATTCTCATGGAAAAGTCCTTGGAGCAGAACCTGGCGTCCAGGCTGTCTCCAGACCATGCAGGTCCTCCTGGGGGTCTACACATCCCGGTGGGAAACATACCAGGCTGGAATGTTCTCTAGTATAAGGGCCTGGCCCACAGTGCCTCTCTGTGGTCTGAGGCTGCCTGTGAATCCCACTGCGTGTCTGCATTTGCCTGGTGTGCTTATACTCAGCTCCTTCCACGTGGGGCTCGGTGGGTGGGACAAGGTGTAGGATCCACTGGGCTCCCGTAGACCAGGGTTTCTCAACGTCAGTACTTGACATCACAGGCCAGATCGTTCTTTGCTGGTGGGGGTGTGTGTATGCTGTTCTGTGCACTGTCGGGTTTTCAGCTAGGAGCCAGTAGCAACTGTGGCTACTAGAAATGTCTGCAGAACTTGTCACACGTCCGATGAGGGATGAGATCACCCCCTTTGAGCACTACCGCTGTGTACCCTGCTGGCAGGTACACGCACTGGTCCGCGTGGACTTGTGCAGATTTGGGCTTCTCTGCACTGTCTGGGTTTGGTTTCCTCCAGAAGCATACCCAGACACAAGGATCGGGGGGGGGGGGGTGCATATGGTTTATTTGGGGGATAAAAGAGATACTTGTGCATTTCCCCCCAAACGCATCTGGTGAAATCCTAGCGCCCAAGGCGATAGTATTAGGAGGTGGGGCCTTGGGGAGGTGATTAGGTCGTGAGCGTGAAGCCCCCGTGAGTGGAATTAGTGCCCTTAGCAAGTGAGGCTCAGTCCTGCTGGGGCGGCTGTCCGTGAACGCAGAAGAGGGCTCTCACCAGAACGCCAGCATGATCTTGAACGTCCCGGCCTCCAGAACTGTGGGAAGCACACGTGTGCTGCTCGTAGGCCACCCAGTCTGTGGTGCGTGGCTACAGCCAGCCTCCCCGAGCTGACTAAACCAGGAGACGCTGGCAGGGAACTTGGGGAGGGGGAGAGCGAAGGGAGCTGAGGGCCCCTGGGAGACCGTGTGGGCCATGCACCTGCCGGGAGAAGGAGTAGGGGCATTTTTCCACCTAGTCCCTTCTGCCATGGGCCGGGGCTGCTGTCGGGGGCGCTCGTTCCTGCCCTTCTGGCTCCCGGCCGGGTGCCTGGCAGCGGTCAGGGCCCCATGTGGTCGGGCGTTGGCAGCATGTGTGCGGGGGGGGGGGGGGGTGGTTGCTCCCCCATTCCTGTGGCTGGCTGCTCCTGGGGGGTCTCTGGGCTGCCTGAGCTGGGCCGCGCCAGCCCGGCCCGATTTCCACAGCCGGCTGTGTGGGTATTTGGTGTGCCAGCGTGTGTTTATCTGCCGTGCATGTGTTTGCGTCTGTATTTATCTGGCGCGAGTGTGCGCGTCTTTGTTTTCCCTTCTGCTCCGTCTCCGCAAACGTGGGGGAAACTTCTGTTTTTAATCAGGGGCCAGAACCGTCTCGTCGCCATGCTAGTGATGGCGTTATTAATCAGGCCATTTGGCACTGATCTTTCCGAGTGTTCCCTGAGATCGGGCCTGCCCTGGGGACCCGCCCAGAGGTAGCCGCAGCAGGGAGGTGCCCTGCCCCCCTCCTCATGTGCCCGAAAAGGGAAACTGAGGCACCTGGCTGCACGAGGCCTCTCTCCGTGAGCAGCCAGGGAGAGGAAGTTTTATGTGCAAAGCGATCTACGTGCATAAAAGCTTGATGAGTCCCCTCCCTGCCACATTTAAGAAAAGGAATTCTCATCCCGTTTACAGATGAGGAAACCGAGGCTCGGGGGTGGGAGCCAGAGCTCATGGGTCTCCAAGGCTTGTCTCTTTGTTCTTTCAAATGGCAACCACATTTCTTATGATTTTGTTTATTTATCTATTTATTTACTTATTTGAGAGAGAGAGCACGAGCGCGCGAGCCAGGGTCGGGGGGTTAGGGAGAAGCAGAAGGAGAGGGAGAGAGGATCTGAAGCAGACTCCGTGCTGAGGGCGGAGCCCAACACGGGGCTCGATCCCATGACCCTGAGATCGTGGTGACCTGAGCCGGAACCAAGAGTCGGATGCTTAACCGACTGAGTCACCCAGGTGTCCCTCACACGCAACCACTTCTGAAGTCGTCCGGGGCTGCTCTGCCTCCCCTGTGTCTCAGTGTCCCCTTGAGTCACCAGGAGCCCTTCTCCACCAGCCAGCCCCGACCAGTCTGAATAAGCCACGCTTCTTGGCAGGGCGCCAGCTTTCTCATATTTTCCGTTCTCGGATGCTCCAGGCCCAGGGGCCTGGCTGGCTCTGTGAACACAGATATTAATTAACATTAATTAATAACCCCTGAGGGGTGAGAGAGCTGCCTGTAGGTCCCCAAGCTCTGAAGGACCTGGAGGCTGACTTGGGTCCCAGGCCTGAGGTGGGCCCTGAGGTGGCCGAGGGCTGCTGTACCCCTGCTGGTGCCTGGCGCGCCCTAAGAGCGGGGGCCATCGATGGTCCCCGTACACAGCCTGGACCTACGGGCCCCAACCCCAGAGGTGGAGACTCAGGTCCTGTGTAGGCCTGCGGCTGCAGGACGCCAACTGGGCTGGAGGGGACCCTCCCCCTGCTTGCCGGGAGATGGAGGCCGCGGTTCCCCGCAGGGCCACATGTTTGGCTCAAGCCCCCCCCCTTCCCCCCCTGCCCAGCACCTCCTGTGTGCCGTTGGTCAAGTTACTTACCCCTTCCTTGCCTTGGCCTCCTCGTTTAGGACAGGAGTGTCATTTCTGCCTTGCAGGTCGTTGGAAAAAATAAATGACTGTGTGTGCATTTCATGGCAGGTCCACACTGTCACGGTGGAAGTCACAGCCCGCAGCCACAGCTGTGACAAAAGGCCCCTGGGGCCAGCTCCTCTGCCTACCGGAAATAGGGATTCACTGTACCTAGGTATCAGTCTCCCCATCTGTAAGGTGGGGCGACGCAGTTTGGACTTCATAGGATTCTTGCAAAAATTGACTCAAATAATGCCCCTAAAATGATGAGGACGGTGCTGGACACATTACGAGCTGAAGCAGGGAGAGAAGACGCCACCATGATTGCACTAAAGCATGGAGGTGTGGGGTTGGGACAGGAGGGGCTGCCTCCCGATTCAGGCCAAGTCTGATCACAGAAAGGGAATCAGACCACACTTAATAATTAGTCCCAGGGCGGTGTTGCGGGCTGAGCTGTGTGTCCTCAAAAAAGACGTCCAGGTCCTAAACCCTGGTCCCTGGGAATGTGACCTTATTTGGAAATAGGGTCTTTGTAGGTATAATTATTAAGTTCAAGTTAGGTCATCCTGGATTAGGGTGGGCCCCGAATCCAGCACGACTGGTGTCCTTATTAGAAGAGGGGGCCGGGGGGCTCCTGGGTGGCTCAGTCTTTAAACATCTGCCTTCGGCTCAGGGTATGGTCCCAGGGTCCTGGGGTCGAGCCCTACATCAGGCTCCCTGTCCCACTGGGAGCCGGCTTCTTCCTCTCCCGTTCCCCATGCTTGTGTTCCCTCTCTCACTGGCTGTCTCTCTCTGTGTCAAATAAATAAATAAAATCTTAAAAAAGGGAGGGGGAGGACAGGAACCCAGAGAAGGCCACGTGAAGACAGAGGCAGAGATCAGAGAGATGTAGTCACAAACCAAAGAACGCCACCGGCTGTGGGAGGCCACTGGAGCCACCAGAGGCCAGTAGGAATTCTCCCCCTGAGTCTCCAGGAGGAGCCAGCCCTGCCCACACCTGACTTCGGACTTCTGGCTGCCAGAACTGTGGGAGAATCAATTCCTCTTGTTTTCAGCCACCCAGTTTACGGTACTTTGTTTTGTCAGCCCTAAAAACCTAAGATAGGCATCTATCTTGTTTTTTTCTGAAGTCACATGGTGTCCCACAGCACCGTAGCTGATTTCCTCATCCTTTGTCGGTGGACACATGGGCTGTTTCTCGCTTTGCTTGGTCGCAAACAAGCCTGCCAAAAACACTCTGGCTCCCACCTCCGTGCTTGAGAGCTCTTATTCCCAGAAGGGGAACTGATGGTGGAGGGTTGGAACGCTGCCCATTTTAATGCACACTGCCAAGCACCCCCCCAAAAGTGCCAGGAAGTTTACCCCCACTCTGAAAGACAGCACCCCAAGAGTTTGTTTCAAACGTGGGTCAGAGCTGCCCAGTGAGGCTGCAGTCTGGTTGAAACGGTGCTTCTGTTCTCAGGAGAGCTTCGGAAGTGTTCGTAACCCATCCTTTGTGTGTGTGTAGGGAAGAAACTTTCTTGGACTTCCCAGAACCTCAAGGAGGGGAGGAGGGAGGGATCCTGGGTGCAGTGGATTCCAGTGGGAGGTGACCCCAGAAAGCGCAGGTAGGGGAGAGAGGAAGCGGGGAAGGGAAGGGAGGGCAGTCAGTGAGGGTGTGTTCACCAGTGAGTCTCCACTGCTAGCAAATGGGGCTCGGACCTGCTGGGGGTGCTGAGACACCAGGTTGAGCGCACCCCTCAGAGCTTTCCCACCAGGTGGCGGGTGTGGGGGGGGCCCGAGGTATTTATCCACCACTCCCCATCAGTCAGTGGGCAAGGGCTGCCCTAGCAGTGTGTTTGCTCTCCAGAACTTTCTGCTGGCCCCAGGACTGGTCCAGCTGCCAGGGGCTGGCTGTTGGAAGAAGGGAGTCAGCATGCCCAGGAGTGCTGTGGGGATACGGGTGGGTGCTGGCATTCTGGGAAAGCAGAGAGAGATGATAAACGGAACAAATAAATCACAGGGCATGTTTGGAGGGGGGGATGTGTTGAAGAAAAAGAATCAATTAGGGCAGGGCAAAGGTAAGGTGGCAATGCTGTAGGTGAAGGTCCCTAACACCAAGCTCCACACCCAGTAGGAGACTAATACACGTCCCATGCTTCTCTCTAGTCTGTGAAGAGATGGCAAGAGGGAGGGAGGTGGGAGAAGAGAGAGAGAGGCTGGCCGGTGTGGAACAGGCACCTGGGCAGGGTGGGAAGGGAGGGAGGGAGGGAGAGGCTGGTAATGACGCTGAAAAGTAATCCGCCCTTCTCTCTGGGAGGCAGTGAAACTCTAATTAGAATGAAAATGTGGTTTAATGAGGATGAAAACGGTAATTGTGCTGGGCAGCATGGTCCCCACGGTGCCACTTTCCCAGGGGGCCTCTCTGAGTCTTGGAGGGGCTGGGGTAGGGACACCAAGATGAGGTGGGGCATGGGTGGGGCCTCAGTTTCTCCCCTGAGGGTCCATCCAGATGGTACCAGGCAAAGACTGCTTTGCAGGGCCCCACCTGCCCCTGGGGCTGGTTCCAGGTGCCCCCCCCCCCGGGGGTCCTGCTTTTCCATCCCACCCCTTATCCTCAGTGACAATGCAGCAGTGACACTGAAGCACTGATGTTGTTTACTGAGCACCTACTGTGTGCCAGGCACGGTTCCAACCCCTTTACAGACCCTAACTCACATTGTCATTCCAATTATCCCCATTTTGCAGATGATAAAACTGGGGCACAGAGAAACCATATGTAAGAGTGTATTAAAAAGAGGGTGACAAAAGTAGCCCCAAGTAGCCAGGGGCTTTCTTTCCTTAGCCAGGTAGGTGCTGGAGGCACCAAGGGGTTGCCAGCCACCGATCAAGGCCAGGGACCCCTCATACAGTTTCCCTGACCTTGCTTGAGGTGCCTCCCATTCCTCTCCATCTGCTGCTTCCGCTCTTCTAGAGGAGGTGGGCGTGGCTGGATGGGCGTGGGGGTGACTGGATTTGCAACACCTCTGACCCTGGAGGAAAGAGAAGCTGTCAGTCATTGCAGTGGGCTACAGAACTGGGACCGAAACCTGGGGCTCCTGACTCCTAGGCCTCAACTTTCTTGCCATGGAAAGCTGAGGTGTTGCTCAAATGAAGGTTTGGATAAGACTGGGGTTTATAAGACTTTGGGGTTTCCACTTCTGCTTCTGGAGGTACCAATAAAATGCAGTCTGCAGCAAGGACACATCAGAACTAAAAATGTTCATTTGAGGCCCGGTGGGCAATAAAGCAGACTTGTCTGGCCCTTCAAAGTGATCCTAGGTCAAGGAGGATTAGATTCTTGGCTACATACATGGCAGATAAAGTGTTAAGAACCTTAATATACAAAGAGCACTTATGAATCAATAAGAAAAAGACAAATATTCCACATGTGAAATTGGCACAGGGCATATATAGAAGGCTCACAAAGGAACGATAAAAAGTCACCAAACCTCTCGCAAGGATGCACAATCAGACCATTTATCAGCTAAAGACTCATGGTTAGGGACAGCTGGGTGGCTCAGTCAGTTAAGTGTCTGCTTTCAGTTCAGGTCATGATCCCAGGGTCCTGAGATCAAGTCCCGCTTCTCCCTCTCCCGCTGTTCATGCTCTCTCTCACTCTCTCATTCTCAAATACATAAATAAAATCTAAAAAAAAAAAAAAAAGTCAAGCTTATTAGCATGTGTGAAATTGTGGGCATACACACCTGTGTGCACTCATGGGAGTGTAAACTGATAGAACCTTCGTGGAGGGCGGTTCCAGATCTTTGTATTAAACATTTAATTGTGTGAACTCTCTGACCCAACAAGCCCATCTCTGGGAATATTTGAAGATCTATAAAGTGTAATGCAGGGTGGGTAAGAGCCCCATAATCAGGTGGTGGGGTTCCAATCCTGGCTCCGCCTTCTGTGAACTATGTGCCCTCAGTACATGAATCAATGTCACAGAGTCTCCATTTTCTCACCTGTACATTGGGCACATCATGAGATAATGTGTATGAAATTCTCATTTAGGGGCGCCTGGGTGGCTCAGTCGGTGAAGCGTCTGCCTTCAGCTCAGGTCCTGATCCCAGGGTCCTGGGATAGAGCCCCAAGTCGAGCTCTCTGCTCAGTGGGGAGTCTGCTTCTCCCTCTCCTTGCCACTCCCCCTGCTTGTACTTTCTCTCTCTCATTGTCAAATAAATAAATAAAATCTTAGAAAAAAACAAAGAAATGCTCATTTAGTGTCTCGCCAAGCACATAGTAGGTGCTGGCTACTATCACCATGACGAAAACCCTAACAGAAGCTGGAAAACAGTGAGTGTCCTTGCCCAGCAGGTCGGCTAAATACAGAGCAGAAAAAGAAAATGAGCAAACCTAGATTCATTGACACCGTGTGACCTCTGTGATATATTAACAGAAAAACAAAAAGAATCTCGAAACAAAATAATGGCCGTATATTTAATATACGATAAGTCTTTAATATATGATAAATATGATATACGATACTCAAGGTTTATATAAGACATCTTTAAATTTAGGTGCTATGTTTCAGATACACATGAAAATATCGGTTGTTCGAACATGATACGAATTTATATTTACTCCATATAAAACTTACACAGAGGCTTTCAAATAGCAAGTAACTCTGTTGAATTTCTTCCAAACATATTCAGGGACCCAGCTAAGTTCGATTTTTGGATATGCTGTAATTAACATGGGACTTTGAAAAAAGAAGAAAGGAAAACAAAAAGAACACAGGTTTCAAACATCACATATAGCCACATATTTCAAGCATTTTGACCATGAATCAGAGCACTGATTTTTCACACTGTAATATAGTCTTACCCAGGTTCAGAACTGAAGCAAAAGTTGCATGAAGTAATATTTATCCTATCTCTGTGCACTGAGGTCTGACATTTCCTATTCTCTTCTGTTCCATTTTGAAAGTCAGGACGTTCTCATAAGTACGATATTTTTTCTCTTCAAGGCTTTGGTGGATGTCAGCGGACCGCTGGGTAGTGACCAGGAGAAAGGGTTGGGGGCGTGGGAAAAGTGTGATTTGACCTCACACCTGTTAGTGGGTTGTGTTGTGTATGTGTGAACTTGTGTGCACGTGTGTGTGCATGTGTGAGTGTGCATGCATACGTGTGTGCTTACACGTGTGCCTGCGTGTGCATACAGGTGTGCATGTGTGTGCCTGTGTGTTGGGATGAGGGAGAGGCAAGTGGGGCAGTCACCTCAGGAGCAAGATCTAAGGGGGTGTCAAAAAATGCAGTCATCAGGGTAAATATTCTAATGCAATATTTTAAAAAATCAAAATAATGGAAAAATCCATGGGAACAAAATGCCAAATTTGTAAATACAGCCGGGATCCGGCCCTGGTTTCAAAAATCACCCTCACTCGTTTCACCCCAATCCTGCTCCTCTGTACTTGCGTGTGTTTGTACGTGTGTTTGCGTGCACGTGTAAATGATGGGTGTGAATACACATGTGTTTGCGTGCGTTTATGCACTTACAGATGTGGTGTGCACACCGCGTATGCGTGACTGCAAGCACGTGTGCGTATGTAGCGTCCGTAGGCATGTGTGCATGTGTGTGCACACACCTGAATGCCCAGAGAAACATCCAGAAAGATGTCCTTCAAGCTAACTACACTTTCTTCGAGAAGGTGAAAATTCAGGTATTTCTCTTTCTTTGTACTGGCCTCTATTTCCCCCCCTGGTATGCGTCGTCTTACAACCAGAATAAAAACAAGAAAGCCAACTTCACTATGGAGGGAAGGTCTTGGGCAGAGGTGTTTTCCTCGGGGAAGCCGCTGAGAAGGAAGGAATCGGAGAGATCCCCAAATTTACTCACCAGCAATAATTGCTAACATTCACTGAGCATTTCACCGTGGGCCAGGAACTGTCATTTCTTTGTTCTTCGCTCACGGCTGTGTCTGTGGAAGGTGCACAGTGCTGAGCACATGTTTGTTGAATGAAAAAGTGAGTGAGTCCCTCATTCCCCTCCTTGGAGCCAGGACTGCTCTCCCTCTGCCTGCAATGCCCTTCCTGATGGTTCTCACATGGCCAGCTCCTTCTTGTCATTTATTTATTTATTCTTAAAGACTTTATTCATCTATTTATTTGAGAGAGAAGAGAGAGAGAGCACAAGCAGGGGGAGGGGCGGACGGAGAGGGAGGAAGCAGACTCCCCATGGATCAGGGAGGGATGCGGGGCTCGATCCCAGGACCCCGGGATCATGACCTGAGCTGAAGGCAGACCCTCAACTGACTGAGCCTCCCAGGCGCCCTTCCTTCTTGTCATTTAGACTCCAATGTCCCCTCCTCCAGGAAGCCCTCTCTACTGACCTGTTTACACCAACCCATCAGCTCATTTAAATTCTCTAAATAGCACATTTCTCATCATAGCAGATTTCTCATCTCCCCTCTGAGGACAGACCTCCCCTCTCTCGGTCACCACTGTACCCCCACCCTTCACACTCAGCACCTGGCATTTAGAAGGTACTCAGTGTACATTTACTAAATAAATAAATGACACCCCCAACCCATTACAAACGAGGAAATCGAAGCTCAGAGGTTCAAAGTCACCTGCCCAAGGTCACTGTGTTTCTCAGGTGACAAGACCAGGACTTAAACCCTTGTCCCTCTGATGCCAGAGCCTGGGTCATCAACCAGGACACTTCCCTCTCCTCCAGACGGCACCAGACCATGTACCTGATGCTCCGATGTGTCCTCTGGGTCCCCAGAGGCTGCTTACAAGTGGACCACCTGCCAGGAGAGGCCCTGGGGATGATGGAAACAATAGCTCCTATTTATTGAGCGCCTACTGTGTGCCACTAAGAGGGGCTCAGAGAGGCTGTGCCACGTGCTAGGGTCCCACAGCTGACCCACGAAACATGGCCTATATTGTGGGATTGTGGGTCGAATTGCGCCTCCCAAAAGATATGTCCAAGTCCTAACCCTTGAAACATGTGACTGCGGTCTTACTTGGAAATAGGGTCTTTGCAGAAGTAACGAAGATAGGAGCGATCTAAGAGCGTCCTGGATTATACAGCGAGCCTAAATCCACTGACAAGCGTTCTTATAAGAGACAGAAGAGAAGAGGGAAGGGAAGAAGGCTGTATAAAGACGGGGCAGAGATTGGGGTGATGGGGCGAGAAGCCAGGGAACACCAGAGCCCCCAGGAGCTATAAGTGGCCTGGAAGGATCTTCCCCCATTGCCTTCGAGGGAACGCAGCCCCGAGGACCCTCTGATTTCAGACTGCTGGCCTCCAGAACTGTGGGATAATAAAATTCCTGCTGTGTCAAGCCCCCCAGTCTGCGGTCATCTGTCACCGCAGCCCCAGGACACACACGGTCTGTTCTTCCACGATTTAGCATCACTGTTGTCAAATGTACAGCAAAACGGAAAGAATTGTCCAGCGAACACCCATGTGTGCGCCCACCACCTATAGTCCGCGGATGATGCTTGGCTTGATTTGTCATTATCCGTCTTGCATCCATCCACCCACGCACCTCGTTACAATTTTTGTGAATTAAGAATTAATGTTTTTTTGAGCAGTTTGAGGTTCACAGCAGACTTGTGCGGGAAAGTACAGAGATCTCCCACAGCCCTCTGCCCCCACCAAGGCGCGGCCTCCCCCGGAATCAGGAGCCCCACCAGAGAAGAGGGTGCATTGGTTACAACTGATGAGCCCACAGGCCTGTCAAAGCCACTCCAAGTCCACAGCGTTCGTTCGTTACCCTTCACTCTGCGTGTTGTACGTTCCACGGGTTTGGACCAATGCAGAACCACATGTACCCACCATTATAATCTCGTAAAGGGGGTTTTTCACTGCCCTAAAAATCCTCCCTACTCCACCTGTCCATCCCTCCCAGCCCCCACCAACCACTGATCTTCTCCATAGTTTTGCATTTTCCAGAATGTCATATAGTGGGGACCATACAGTATCTAGAGCCTTTTCAGACTGGCCTCCTTCACTTAGCAATGGACATTTAAGGTTCCTCTCTGTCTTTTCATGGCCTGAAGGCCCCTTCCTTTTTAGCCCTAAATAATACTCCACTGCCTGGATGGACCACAGTTGGCTTATCCGTTCACCTCATTTTTTAGTGCATTTCAAGGTAAGGCCCTGCCGCCTCCCCACTTATTCTAACCAGCAGTCAAAGGATTTTTTTTTTTTTTTTTTGAACAGTCAGATCATTCTCCTGCCCTGTTCAAAACTGTCTGGGGAGCTGGTCTCACTGGACTGAAACCCAAAGGCCTCAGTGTGTCCGCTGGGCCCCTTCATCCCTCTCACCTGCCCCCTGCCACCCTCCTGGCCTGTGCCTGCCCACGTGGTCACCACTGGCTCCAGCGTACCTACGGGTGCTCAAAAATGACCACTCGGAATTCAGATATGCTCCAAGTGAAAACATACCAGATTTCAAAGACTCAGTACAGAGAAAAGGGTGTAAAATATCTCATTACTCATTTTTTATACTGAAGTGCATGTCGAATGGGGAATATTTTGGCCATAGTGGGTTGAATAAAATACAGGATTACCATTAATTGCATCGACTTATTTTCTACTTTTTAAAGTGTGGCTACTGGGAAATTTTAAATGACCTATGTGCCCTTGTTTGTGGGTCCGTCCTATTTCTGTTGTTCTGCGCTGGTCTAGGCTGCCCGCTCCGGGAGGGCGGGGGGGGGGGGCGGGATTAGACGCTCCGTAGATATTTGGTGAATGAATGAATGAATGAACCCAAGCCGGAGAGGCCCCAAAGATGTGGCTCTAAGTCTAAGATTTAGTCGCCCCTGGTGAGGAGGGAAGACCTCAGCTCCTGCTCTTTAGGAGTTCCAGTGGGGGAAAGGGGGACACCGGCAGGCTCATCCCAGGGCAGCCCCCCGCGTGGCTGGCCCGTGGCCCCCCTCCAGCTTCCGGGACGAGGGCACGTCTCCGTGGCTGAGAAGGGCGGGCCTCGGGGAGGGGGCGAGCGCCAGGCGCGGGGCTGCGGAGCAGGCTCCGCCCGGCCCGGGTCTCCTCCCGGGGGCTGGGCTGGCGGGAAGGGGCCGGGCTGCCGGGCAGGCGGGACGGAGCCGGGGTGTCTGCGATCGACCGCCCGGGCCGCTGCAGGGAAGCTTTTAGACCCGCCAGCGCGTCCCGGCGGGGGGCGGAGGTCTGGGCTTCCCCCTCCCCTACCTGGGGGCGGCGGGGGCTTCCTCTGACGCCCCCACGCCCCGCCCAGCCGCCCCCGAGGCCTGCAGGCTCTGCCTGGGAGCTCAGATCAGAATCCCACCGCTCACGCCGCCGCCTTCACACGAAGGGTGGGGGGTGGGGGGTGGGGGTGGCAGCACCTGCCCCGGAACTTTATTGAGACACTGTTTCCATCCGTCAGGTTCTGCTGCCCGAGTGCCCGACACGTGCGTGGGCCCTGGGCCCGCAACCCACCAGAGTCGGGAACTTTTCCATCCAGAAGGTCCCAGAAGGATCCCAGGCCTTTCACCGCCCCCCACGCCCACCCCACCCCAAGCACTATTCCGATTTCTAGCTCTGTGGGTTAGTCTAGCCTTCTGGAGAATTTCATGCAAACAGAGCCCCAGGGGGCGGCCTCTTTTTGTCTGGGGGCTGCTTCTCAGCAGTGACCCTCCTGAGATTTCCTAGTCTCCAGTACCCGCGAGTACTCCGCGGTGCGAGCGGACCTCAGCGCGTTCATCCGTGCTCCTGTTGGTAGACATTTGGGGTGTTTCCAGCTTTTTGGCAAGAATGAACAAAGCTGCTATGAACATTTGCCAACAGATCTTTGCGCAGACATATGTTTTCATTCCTCTTGGGTAAATACCCAGGAAGCGAGTTGCTGGGCTGTCGTGTGTGACTTCCTAAAACAGAAAACACCTGGCAAACTGTTCCACGCACACCAGCCTCGGATGAGAGTTCCAGTTCCTCCACCTCTTGTCAACACTTGGTATTGTCGGCCTCTGATTTTGGCCAGGTTGATGGCCTGTAGCCTGGACCTTGCTGTGACCCTTGCCTGGAATCCCTGCTTCTGCCCTGGATCCCCCACAGTTGTTTCTCTCCTGTCCCCCAAAAGCGGGTACATGGTTTGTCTTTGTTATTTTCCTTTTTATTATAGAAAATTTCCACACACATGCAAAAATAGAAGAGTGTGAAGAGCCTGAATGGCCCGGTCACCCGACTTCTACGATAATCTACTTTCTCCCATCTTGTTTTATCTCTCACCTCCCAACTGTTTTTGTTTTGTTTTTATGGACTGTTTTAAAGTAAATCCCAGGTACCATATTACTTCTATGAGTGTCACATGAAACTGCTCAAAATTAGATCAGATGACATCGTAGCCTGCCTTGAAATAGTCCAGTGGCTTCTATGGCTCTTAGGAAAAATTTCAGCCTTCATGTTCTACTCCTCCCCTGCCCTCAGGCGATGCTCCACTCACACTGTCCTTGTCCTGACCACACTCCAGGCTTCGTCTTGCCTGGAGACCCCTGCACGCACGTGCTGTTCCCTCTCCCCAGAATGCTGTTCCCTCAGATATCTGCATGATTCCTGCGGTAGGCAGCATCTGAGATGGTCTCCCATGGTTCCTGCCTCTCGAGGGAGGGCTGGACCGCTCACTTCTAAGCAGTAGGATGGGGCAAAAGTGACGGTATGTCATTTCCAAGATTAGGTTATAAGACTGTGACTTCTTTTTTTTTTAAGGTTTTATTTATTTATTTGACAGAGATAGAGACAGCCAGTGAGAGAGGGAACACAAGCAGGAGGAGTGGGAGAGGAAGAAGCAGGCTCATAGCGGAGGAGCCTGATGTGGGGCTTGATCCCATAACGCTGGGATCACGCCCTGAGACAAAGGCAGACGCTTAACCGCTGTGCCACCCAGGCGCCCCAAGACTGTGACTTCTGTCCTGGTGGGCTCTCCCTCTTGCTAGCATTCTCTTTTGTCCTCTCACTTGCTCGCTCTGATGAAGCCAGTGGCCATGACTGAGCCGTCCTATGGAGAGGTCCATGTGGCAAAGAAGGGAGAGTGGCCTTCAGCCAGCAGCCAGCGAGGAGCCGAATTCTGCCAAGAGCCCCTTGTGTGTGTGCCTGGGGACAGATCGTCCCTGGCGGAGCCTTGAGATGACCGTACCCCCAGTGGATGCTTTGACTGCACCCTCAGTGACAGACCAGTCTGGCTGAGCTGTGCTCAGATCCTTGACCCACGGATGCCAGAAGATCACCCGTGTTGTCTCAAGCCACTAGGTTTGGGGGCAATCGGTTACACAGCAGGAGATAGCTAATATAACTCCCTCACTTCCTTTAGGTCTTTGCTCAAAAGTCACTTTCTTCACGCGTGAAGGAGGTCTTCCCTGGCCACCCCATTAAAATTGTAACCCCGAGCCAGCACCGCCCATTCCTCCTGCTGCTTGGTTTTCCTTATGGCACTCACCATCTTCCATTCTATTTAACTAATTCATTTGCTGCCTTTCCCCCTGCTGGAACATGAACTCTCGGAAGACACGGGCCTCTGTTTTGTTCATTGATGTATCCGCTTAAAACACTGCTAGGCACACAGTAAGCCTCACTGGATTTAAAGATATACCTACCTCTGATCCAACAGTCACACTTCCAACAATCACACACATCCCAGGGTCCCGGGATCGAGCCCTGCCTCGGGCTCCCTGCTTGGCGGAGAGCCTTCTTCTCCCTCTCCCCTATTCCACTTGTGCTCTCTCTTCGTCTCTCAAATAAATAAATACAATCTTTTTTAAAAAAATTGAAAGCCAGGTCTTTTTTTGTTTGTTTGCTTTGGGGGCGGGGGTAGAGAGAGAGGGAGAGAGAGAATCCCAAGCAGGCTCCATGCCCAGTGTGGAGCCCGGATGCAGGGCTCGATCCCACAACCCTGAGATCATGACCTGAGCCAAATCAAGAGTTGGATGTCTAACCCACTGAGCCACCCAGGTGCCCCTGAGAGCTGGTCTTGAAGAGAGATTTGTGGGGTTTGGTTGTTTGTTTGTTTGTTTGTTTGTTTGTTAAAGATTTTATTTATTTATTTATTTGACCGAGAGAGAGCTAGAGAGCACAAGCAGGGGGAGAGGCAGAGGGAGAGGGAAAAGCAGGCTCCCCACTGAGCAGGGAGCCCGATGCGGGGCTCGATCCCAGGACCCTGGGATCATGACCTGAGCCGAAGGCAGATGCTTCACTGACTGAGCCCCCCAGGTGCCCCTTGAAGAGATATTTGTACACCCATGTTCACAGCAGCATTATTTTTTAAAGTTTAATTTTTTAGTAATTTCTACACCCAATGTGGGGCTCGAACTCACAACCCCCTGATCAAGAGTCACATGCTCCTAGGGCTGAGCCAGCCAGGTGCCCACAGCAACATTATTCACAACAGCAAAATATGGAAGCAACCCAAGGGCCCATCAACAGAAGAATGGATAAACAAAACGGGGTGTATTCATCAAGGGACTATGATTCGGCCTTAAAAAGGAAGGGAATTCTGACCAAGCTACAACACAGATGAACCCCGAGGACATTAACATGCCGAGTGAAAGAAGCCAGACACCAAAGGACAAATACTTGTGATTCCAGTTATAGGAGGGACTTAGAGTAGGAAAAATTATGGAGACAGAAAGTAGGATGGTGGGAGTCCAAGGCTGGTGGGAGCGGGAATGAAGAGTTAGCGTTTCACGGGGACGGAGTTTCAGATTTACAAGATGGAAAGAGCTCTGGAGGGGATGGTGGGGACGATTGCACGGCCCTGTGAATTCGCCTGGGGCCACTGGATGCTTAAAAATGGTGAAGAGGCTGGGGCGCCTGGGTGACTTAGTCATGTAAGAGTCTGACTCTTGATCTCGGCTCAGGTCTTGATCTTGGGGTCGTGAGTTCGGGGCCCACGTTGGGCTCCGCAGTGGATGTGGAGCCTACTTAAAAAAAAAGAAAAAAAGGGGATGTCCCCCTCCTTGAGCTGAGCTGTGTGCATACCATTGCTGCCCACCCCTCCCCCCGCCCATCAGATCTGCATGCCTTTCACGTGTCCCCAGCTTCTCGGGGAGCTTTTCAGGGATGGGAAATCCTCTTCCTGCCCAAATATGGAACCAGAAAGCAGGGTGGGCTTGGAGAGTTGGGGAACCTGGCTTGGGCCCCATCCACTGGGGCTCCCAGCTGCCTGGGCGCCCATGTCAGGAGGGGTCATCAGCTCTGCGGACACTGTCCTGCATGAATCACACTTAGAACGGGTCTCTGACAGCCGTCCTCCCCGTCCCTTGTTCCTCACCCATAGATTTATGAGTGGCTGCAGTGCTCGGCCCCGCTCATCCCTCCTGCCCTTTGTCTGCAGGGGCGTGGAGAGCCCACGTTCACAGAGGGTCTGTGTGCCCACACGACACTGAGACGCTCCCAGCCCAGCTGCGGGCTGACTGTTCTTCCATTCGCCCTGGTATGGACTGAACTGTGTCCGTGCACCATTCCTGTGTGGACACCCCTCACCCCCAGTGTGTCTGTACGTGGAGATGGGGCCTTTAAGGAGGTAATTACGGTTACATGAGGTTGTAAGGGTAGAGCCCTGATCCCATAGCACTGGTGTCCTTATAAGAAGAGGACGAGACCAGAGATCTCGTGCTGTCTCTGCACACACACGGAGGAACAGCCGTGAGGACACAGCGAGGAGGCAGCTGTGTGCCACCCAGGAGGAAAGCCCTCACCAGCACCTTGACCGTGGACTTCAGCCTCCAGAGCAGTGAGTTGTCAATCTGTTAGTTGTGTATAGAGCCGTCGTTTGGAAACCAGTGAGTCCGTGATACTCTGTTGTGACAGCCTGAGCTGAAACAGGACAGTGACCTGCCTGTTGGCGGCCCTGGGGTTACCTCCCCTCACCCTCTGCGAGTTTCCCTGGACGCGGCCCCACACCTTGGCTAGGCCTTGCTCTGCTGTCCCCTTTGAGTGTGCCACCTGTCGCCCATCACTGGTCTCAGCCTTTGCTGAAAATGGGGATGGCCTGGGGAGCGTTCACAATGGTGACCCTTGGCCCCGGTGGGAGAGTCTGAAGTCATTGGGCGGGTTTGGCTTTCCGAGCTTTCAAACTTCCCTGGCTGATTCCAACATGTAGACAGTGTGAAAACCCACTCATCTACAGCACTGTTTCCCAACAGGAGGCGAGTCTGTCCTCCCAGGGGACATTAGGCAATGTCTGCAGACATTTTCGGTCGTCACAAGTTGGGGCATGGGTTTTATCAACGTCGGGTGGGCAGAGGCCAGGGACCGTGCGAAACATCCTGCAGCAAACAGGACGGGACAAGCCCAGACGTCAGTCCTGCCGAAGTCAAGAAACCTTGCCCTAGCGGTACAGGGACCAAGTGTTCCCCACGTGGAGGTGCACGACCCCACGTCAGGGGCGGGGCTGCTCTCCTCCCATTTTGCAGAAGGGAACACTGAGGCCCAGAGAAGGGAAGTGACTTGGCCACACTCAGACAGCAGAGCTGGGTGCTCGCATTGCTCTTTAGCACAGAAAGCAGCGAAGAGTGCCCATGACATCACCAGGAGGGGGGCGAGGATCACAGAATCGAGGAGGGCGGCCGTGAAGCCCGCGGCTTAAGCATGTAGATTCAGCAGCCAGTCTGTCGCCCTCTGGCTCTGTCCCTTCAGGCAAGTGCTTCACCCACCCCACGTCACTGCCATGGCGCAGTGTCCCTGTTCATAAAGTGGGATTATGGCCGTCGTGAGACCTGCATGGGTGGGCTTGGGGGTGCTGGCTGCGCAGGAGGCAGGGCCAGCAAGAGGGTGGGATGGGGTCCTCTCAGAGCAGGTGGGGAAGACTCAGGTGTTATCTGGCGGCAGAGCATGCCAGGCTGGCCGGAGGAAGAGCCAGTGGGCCTGGCACAGGAGGAGGGAGGGGAGGCCTGCTTCAGCCTCTCCCCTTCTCTTCTTCCTGAGCCAGATTTGGAAAAAGGCCAACTCCAAGTCCGGCGATTGCACGCGCTGGCTCGCGGGAGCCGAGTCTGCGTATCTCTTCCTAGCTCGGGGCTTAGTGACACCACGTTTGCAGCTTGAAATCAACCAAGGTGGGAAAACTTACAGCGTGGAAGTTGGCAAACACTGCAAATCGGGTCCCCTTGCCCCCGCCGGTTCCCCAGCACCCTGCAGCTTGCAGCCCTCTACACACCCCCTCAGGCTCCCTGTCTCTGTTCAGGCTACTGTAACAAAATGCCATAGGCTGGGTGGCTTACTAATAAGAAGCGTGTATTTCCCAAAGTTCTGGGGGCTGGAGGTGCAAGAGCAGGGTGACGGCAGGTACAGGGTCTGGCGAGAGCGCTCCCCCTGGTTCATAAACGGTGGTCTTCTTGCTGCGTTCTCACTCGGGCTCAAGGGGCAAAGGGCCTCTCTGGGATCCCTTTTACAAGAACTCGGAACCCCATTCATGAGGGCCCCACCCTCCTGGCTTAATCACCGCCAAAGACCCCTCCTCCTCATACCATCCCTTTGGGGGTTCGGAGTTCAACGTCTGAATTTTGAGGGGACACAAGGATTCATCCGGGAGCACTGGCCTCCCCCCTGGAAGGGGCAGCCACCTTCCCAACTCAAAAGGGACCATGGTGGGAGAATTGACGTCCTGGAAATTAGCAAACATAGAAAATCCCAACTGGTTTAGCGGCACAGAGAGGTGTGCACCCTGAGGAGGGCCCCTCCCAGCTGACCTCTTCCCCCCCCTACCTTTCAAGGCGAACAAAGCCCCCTTTGCAAAGGTGAGGCAGGTGGCCAGCCTGGTGGAGGAGGCCGAAGACCAACATCGCATCGATAGGGGACAGAAGTGTCATGAAGCTGCAGCGGGGAGGGGAGAGAATGAGGTACAGGGGCTGGTCTATAGACCCAGGGGTAAGGAGAGCCCCTCTCTGTGCTTCATGCAGCCTCCCGCATCTTCCCGCCTCCCCCATCCCCCAGCTCCTAGACAGTCACGTGAGTGCCCTGAATCTTTTTTCTTACAGATTCCTTCTCCTTCCCCCCCCCCCCCCCGCCCCAGCCCCACCCCTGAGTCCTTCTTAAGGCCCTTACCCGCTGCCCTGAATCTGCCCTGCTCCCAGAATTTTCGTCATGCAGAAATTTCTCAGCTCCAAGCTCATTTCTGCTCATTGAACTCATCTTTCACCCGAAATTGGCTTTGCCGCCCGCTCTGGGCAACTTCTTTGCTCCTGTTAGAGAAGCAACATGGGCAGTGACTCGGAGGACATCCTGCCCTTTGGGGAGCTCTGTGGTCATCGTCACCTCACTCTGTCCACACCCATCCCAATGTCAGAGCCATTGAGGGGGGCAGCCCCCCCCTCCACAGCCCGGGCCGGATCCAAGGCTTGTCTGCCCAGCATGAAGGGGGTTAGGGAGGATGCCTGTGGTCCAGTCTTCCTTGCTCAGCCCTGCCTCGGTTTCCCCATCTCCCCACCCCACCCTCCCCTGAAGGAAGCTCTAAAAAGAATTTCCAGACACACAAGGATGAGGCAAGGCAGCCTCTCTTCCTCCTGCTAATGCCAGCCTGGGCCCGGGCCAGTGGGCCCCCAAATGGGGGCAATTCCCACTGAGCTTAAACAGAGACCACTCCCATCCTCCCAGCAGCTGGGAGCCCCCCAAAATCTTAGACACCCAGCTGCGTCCCCATCCCGCTGTGCCCACCCTGCCCCCCCCCCCAAATCCGGGGCCTGGAGCCAGAAGCCATATCTTCTGTTTATAGATTGAGGAGGGGGGAGAGGGGTTGGCAAGTTTTAAAAGCTCATTAAGGCCTGAATTCTTTTTATAGATGAGGTTTCCTGCTACTTTTCTTTCCTCCACCCCCTCCGCCCCTCCCTGCCTTCTGAATGCCGTATTTATTTGAGTTAGAAAAATAATGAGGTCCCTGAGGTCGTACACAACACCTCGGCTCTCTAATCAAAGTATTGCTGTGGAATTAGAAATATATAGAAATCTGTGTGTTGGCCCGCGGGCCACTGGCTGCGGACGCAGGGCGCGCTCACCCAACGCCACCCAAGCCCCACCAGACTGTCTTTGGGGGAGGGATATAATTAGCTGTTTTCCAGCAAAGTCTGCAGCGGAGAGTGGGATAGAAATGCCTGAGGTACTCCCTAGTGGGGGCTGCGGGATGGGGTGCAGCCCACTCAGAAGACATTCCTGGCTGAAGGGAAGAATAATTGAGGGCCGGGTCCTGCCAGGCCTACTCCACCAGGGTTGGGGGTCAGACACACCGGAGGCACTCAATCAAATATGCAAAATGAATCAATGAACCAACAGTGACAAAGGACCACGCCAGGCCCGGGGCTGGTCGGCCTGGCCTTGGAGGCCCATGTGGTGCTGGGGATGGGGGGGGGTAGCTTCTGGTTTCAGAGCGGGGCCTCTGTCTTTAAATCTGCCCAGCCCTAAAGCAGACAGATTCAGGGTGCTGGGGTGGGGGAGCTGAGGGCCGGCGCTCGGCCCACCACTCCCCTCCCACCCTGGCCTGCCCGGCCTGCCTGGACCACAGCAGGCAGCCTGTGACATTTACAGAGACTTAGGGTGGCTTTGGCAGAGGGGTGGGGGGCGAAGGCAGGGCAGCCCGCCATGTTTGTAGAGCCTGCGTGTGTGCGTCTGTGTGTGTGAGTGTGTGGGATGCTCGTGACTGTGTGGCCACGTGTGAGAGGGAGAATGTGTAATTGGGAGAATTTGTGGGGACAGGGACGGGGGTGGGGGAGGAGCTTGAGGGTATGTGAGGGTGTGAGGTTTTGCGTGTGTGTGTGTGTGTGTGTGTGTGTGTGTGTGTGTGGCTTTGTGGGAAGTTAAGAGTGTGTGAAGGTGTGTCACTGGGTAAGGGTGTGAATGTGTGTGGAGGTGTGAGAACGTGTGGCTGTGTGGGGATTTGCGGGTGTGTGCGTGTGTGACTGTTTTGGGGTGTGAGTGTGTGTTTGGGGGACGGTGACCTGCTGGCTCGGGCTGCACCCCCCCCCGGGGCTCCGGCCTCCCTCAGTCTGTGCCCCCCATTGTCCCAGCTCCTTTGGACACTCGCCCCGTTCTCCTGAGGGCTTAGCTCATCCCTCAGTCCAGCCTCACACTCCCTTCCTCTGTGTGTTTGGACTTCCACTCACACCGAGCTGCGGGGCTCTGTCCACATCCCCATGTCCCCTCCCCAGCGGGAGGGTCAGGAGGCTGGGGCACCTCGGAGTCCTCTGCTCCCTGGACGTCCTCCTGGTTAATTGGGGGGCGGCAGAGAGGCTGCCGTGGGCACAGGGGCTAGGAAGGGGATGTGAGTCTGGGGCTGTGGGGCTGTTTCCAGAAGATTCTTTCACCCCATCCATTGACAGACTCAGGTGCCCAGAGAGGAAGGAGAGTACCGAATGCTGACCCTCTGCTGGGTGGTTCTCGGCCCTGGCTGCACATCAGTCACCGGCTCTAAAATGTCTCTCATCCTTCTCTGTGGTGGGGCCGTCCTGTGGTCTGAAGGTGCTGAGTGGCATCCCTGGCCTCCTCTCACCAGATACCAGTAGCACTCTGCCCCCCACCCGCAAGTTGGGACAACCAAATATGTCTCCAGACATCGCCAAATTGCCTCTGGGGGGCAGAATCAGCCCTATGGAAACCTCCAGGCTCAGGGGACAAGTGGGCCTTGGATGGGCGCCATGATGCCAACCCTTCACTGTCTCCCAGTGCCCCCAGAAAGCTCTGGTCCTTTCTTTTTGCCACATTCTCCCCCTCAACTCCAGGGAGAAGGAGAGCAAGTGGGGAAGCAGAGGGAAAGGGGGACAAGGGCTGGTGGGGGCTGCGAGCCCAGGACTGCAAGAAATGGGAGGGGATGGGACTCCCCTCAGATGTCCTGAGCTCCGGCTGGCGCTGAAGGAGATGATTTCCACCTGCCTTCTCAGCAGCGCTGCCCCAAGGCTGCAGATTAAGAATCAATTAAGAGCGGGAAGAAGGATTTGCCAGGCGGAGGCGGCGAGAGCTGGGGGCACTGGGCCGCAAGATGGATGGGGGTGACTGGCAGGGGCGGGGGGCTCAGTGGGCCCAGGGGGGAGGCTCCCCGAGCCCACAGTCCAGAGTGGTGGTAGACACAGTGCCCGCTGTGGTGCAGGTGTAAACGTGCACGGCCCTAAGAACAGCACCTGGCATGCTAGGTGTTTGCTAAATGAAAATAAGATGAAGGATGGGGCCAGGCCTCCCCGAGCTGTATGTGGCCGGTGGCCACGGCAGGAGACACCGCTGCTGTCCCTGGGCCACAGCCCCTTTTCTGGGCCAGCGCACTCATCTTCTGGCAGCTTCGGGTGTTGGCCGCCGATGACTCACACCTGCCCCTTCCCCGGAGCATGTCCTGGGCCAGGAGCCCCCTCCTCTGGAGCCGCCCGGAGCTCTTCCCAGCCCCCAGGTGCAGCCCACAGCCCATCGCTGTCTGATATGGGGGTGCTAGAGGCCGGCCCCCTTGCCTCAAGTTGGAACAGACCATCTGATGCATTCACACCCCTGCGCTTCCTGTGGGATCGGGCTGGGGCTACGCCCAGCTGAAACCACGTCTGGCGTCTGGCGGAGCCCCCTCCTCTGCCCATCCTGCTTCCCTCACTCTCTTTCTCCTGGGAGTCCTCCCCCCAAGTCACAGGCATCGGGTCCCTGCCTCAGGTTCTGCTTCCAGGTAGGTGCGGTGGACTGAATATTTGCCGTCTCCCCAAATGCCTCTGTCGAAGCCCTAACCCCCAGGGTGGTGGTAGGAGGAGGTGGGGCCTTTGGGCCGTGATTAGGCTTAGATGAGATCGTGAGGGTGGGGCCCCCATGATGGGATTAGTGTTCTTACCCCAACAGGTAGAGACCAGAGCGCCTGTGTGCCCACCCTCCCTCCCCTTCCCCCCCCCCCCTCTGCCATGTGAGAACACAGAAGGTGGCTGTCTGCAAGCCAGGAAGAGAGCTGCCACCAGGAACGGAATCTGCCGGCACCTTGATCTTGGACTTCCCAGCCTCCAGGACTGAGAAATAAATGTCTACTGTGGAAGCCGCCCCGCACCGCTTCCCCGTCGATGGTGTTTTGTTAGAGCCCCCCAAGCCGAGATGGTCACCTTCCTGGTAGGCAAAGCCAGCCCCTCGCGCAGTCTTAAAACCTGAGCCCCATTCCCTGTGAGCTCCAAGCCAACCTCCCCCGCCCCCACGATTTCAACTCCTATTTCAAATCATATTGTGCTCCTGTCCCTCCAGCCTCGCTTCTCTAAATTCCCCCTTGCCCTCAAGGGCCAAGATGATCCTTTTTTGATTTTTTAATTATTTATCTGATCAGTAGTATATTCACATGTTCAAAAAAATTTAAATGCACAAAGAGGTATTCTTTGAAAGGTCTCCCTTCTTACCCCAGGCCCCCACTGGCCCAGTTTGCAAACCCCCAACAGATGTCCATTATTACCAGAAGCAGATATATCTTTCTATAGTGTCTTTATGCACGTACAGGCAAATATGGACATATTTTTCTGCCCCCTTTTTTACAGAAAAGAAAGCAGACTCTACATTCTATTCTACACAGAGAACTCTTTTAAAAGAACAAATAGGATCATGGTTCCCCTCTGTTCCAAATTCTCCCATGTCTCGACCTGGGCACCTTGGGCAGGGCAGCTCTTCATGACAGGTGACTGGTTGTCACAGTGCAGGGTACGTGTCCCTGCTTCCATATCCAAATTCAATAAACAACCCCAGGCATTGTGACGACACCAAATTCTGCCCTGTTTCTACCCCCACCTGAGAGGTGGTAGTGCCCCCCATTGAGAACTACTGTCGCCCCATCTGACCTCTCTCTGGTCCTACCTCCCTTGTGCTCCCACCACTCTGGCCGTGTCAGCCTCATCACTGTTCTTTGAATGTGTGTGCTCCAGGTGTGCTCCTACCTCAGGGCCTTTGCACAGATCCTTCCCTCTCCTTGAAATCCTCTTCCTCAGTTATCCCCATGGCTCATTTCTTTCTGATCCTTGTCTAAATGTCACCGCTTGAGAGAAGCCTTCATTGACCACATATTAAGCTCCTTGCCCATCACTATCTATTGCTATTGTAACAATTACCCTAAAATTTAGTGTCTTCAAACAACAAATATTTGGGGCACCTGGGTGGCTCAGTTGGTTAAGCATCTGACTCTTGGTTTTGGTTCAGGTTGTGATCTCAAGGTCATGAGATTGAGCCCCATGTCGGGCTCCATGCTCCTTCTCCCTCAGCCCCTCCCCTGCTGTCTCTCACTCCCTAAAAAAAATAAATCTTTCAAAAAAATATTTTTTAATACATTTTTAAAAGATTTTTATTTATTTATTTGACAGAGAGTGAGAGAGCACAAGCAGGGGGAGAGGGAGAGGGAGGAGCATGCTCCGCGCCGAGCAAGGAGCCCGAGGCGGGGCTGGATCCCAGGACCCTGGTCATGACCTGAGTCAAAGGCAGACACTCAACCAACTGAGCCACCCAGGCGCCCCTAAAAAAACATTTATTGTCTCACAGTTTTTGAGGACCAGGAATCTTGAAAGTGGCTTAGCTGAGTGATTCTGGGTCAAGGTCTCTCCCGAGGTTGCCATCAGGATGTTGTCGGGGCTCCAGTCATCTTCCAAGATGGCGCACCCATATGGTTGTCCGTGGGGGTGGGTTTGGGCTCCGCACTACGCGGGCCTCTCGAGAGGGCTGCTTGAGCGCCCTCACATCACGATGGCGGCTTTCTCTAGAGCAAGTGATCCGAGAAGAGGCTGAGCTCTGCCACCTTCTGCCGCTTGTGTCACACTCTATCCCTTAGCCGATGGTCACTCGCTCCAGCCACACTCAAGATGGCGCTCTGGTTCTTGAAGGAAAGAGTGGCAAAGAATTTATGGATGTATTTATTTTAAAATTCTTTTTATTGTGATAGAATTGTCATATAACATTTCATTTTTTTAAAAAATATTTATTTATTTTAGAGAGAGCGGGAGTGGGAGGGCAGAGGGAGAGGGAGAGAGAATCTCAAGCCGACTCTGCGCTGAGCGCCGAGCGAGGCAGAGCTCGACCCCCCAGTCACGACCCGAGCTGAAGCCAAGCGTCGGTCGCTCAACTGACCGCACCAGCCGGGCACCCCGGAACATTTCATTATAAGTGTGTGACATAATGATCATATACACACATATTATACGTATATTATAATGATTATATACATGTCATGATCACCACAATAAGCCTGGTTAATACCCATTACCACACAAAGTACCAGTTCTTTGTCTTATGCTGAGAACTTTCAAGATCTGCTCTCTTAGCCATTTTCCACTATCTGGTGCAGTGCTGCTGACTGTAGTCACCATGCCCGACATTCCAACCACGGGGCTCCTATTACACCTGCAAGGTCGTGCCTTTTGGCCACCTTCACCCAAGGGTGAAATGGGCACGGCTGGACCTATTTTAAAACCACCAGATTCTACCATATGATTTCTTCTCTTCCCATATTAAAAGGATATTTATCACTCATTTTCTTATTTGGGGGCTCACTCATCCAACTCCCACGTAAGGTCCCCAGGAGCAGACACTCTCCTCTTTGTCCCCCAGCGCGGAGCAGCTGCTGGATAACGAGGTTTGTGTTCGCACATCTTCGAAGCAGGACCTGAGGTGAGGATTCGAAGGCAAGTCGTTTATCGAGGAGGTGAGCCCAGGAAGCACCAGTGGGGGAGCAAGGAAGGGAGACAGACGGGAGATAGCTGGTGACTGACACGTGTGTCATCCAGCCCAGTTTCCACCAAGGGCAACTGAAGCTGACGTGTGCTGGGGACCTCTGGGAGGTGATGGGGGACGTTGCTGGGAGGGGAGGGAGATGGGGGACACTTGTCCACCAACCCCCGGCCGGAGAGGCGGTCCAGGGGAGGAGGATCATTTCAACCTCCCATGCTCAGGCCAGAGGGCCGTTTGGGAGCTTTGCAGAGAGCCCTTGGCCACAAGCTGCGGCAAAGGGCAGCCGCAGGACTGAAGCAGGAGCCTGGTGAGATGGTGAGGCTGGGGGGATGTGAAGGGGCACCGACAGCTGCTGCTACAAGTATTAGTTGAATAATTGAATACGAATTTTTCAGTAGTTCCCCGTCGCCTACAGGACACTTCGGAGCTGGCACAGAGAACCACTGCGACCCAGCTTTATGTCCGATGCTATATCAGGAATGGCAAACTTGAATGTCTGCAGAGGCCACCGGCGGGAAAGACAAAGAGCAAAGCCAGCCGGGGGCGAGAAACAGGTAGTCCTCCTGGACTTCTTTCATTTTTCCTCTTTTATATAGAGATGGGAGTATGGTCCCATCTATGGATCTTGCTCTATTTGGGGGAAAGCAGCTCACTGTGAGCGAAATGGTAAAATGGGAGGGACCCGAGGGCACCGCGTTGGGAGGCAGTAGGGAGTGCTGGGGACTGTGGAAGACCGGAGACACGTTCCTGTTACGCTCTGCTCAGTTACTGCCTCGTGGGACTGCAGGCCCTGGGTTACTAGATTTTCTGGCTTTTATTGGAAGGACAGAAATCTGGACTTTTGTGTAAAATCATTAATTATTTAAGCCTTGGAGATCAACCCAAATATTTCTTAAAGCACACTTGTGGGGCTGGTTTTGACCAGTTCTCACCCTCTGTGCCAGCCTCGTGGAGCAAGCTACAGCTCCAAGAACCTGGCATATCCTTTAAAAACCCCAAGCCTTTGCACACATTTTTTCCCCTCTGCCTGGTCTGCCATCCCACTCTTAGGGAAAACTCCTATTCATCCCACAAAACTCTACTCAGAAATTACTCAAAGCAGAACTCCCCTGGAACTCCGCCTAAGTATTTTCTGATTTTGTTGAGTAGATTTATTTGTCTCTCCCTCCCCCACCCCCACCCCCCGCCCCACAACCGACACACGCCATCTGTGTGGCCCGTGGGGGCCAGCTCCGTGAGGCTTGTTCAGCTCAGGGTCCTCGGGTGCAGGGTTCAGCACAATTAGAGCTGGTCGAAGGCACAGCCTTATCATACTCCATCCTGTTATCTACACCCAGGGGTATAGTGAGTGTGTGTAAACTGGCTCTTCGTGAAAAATTTTAACAATGAAAAAACGTGTAGCATCCGCTAGTTTCCGTGGTGTAAATACTCGCACCACGGTGGACGTCAGGTCATGAGTGTGATGTCCCTTCACACAGAGTAGGAAAGAGACACGTGGGGCGTGAACCACCTCCAGCTCCGTGGCGCCTGCGTTCCTGCCTTCCGCCTCGGGATAATGGTGACAAAACAGAAGCCCTTCCGCATCCTTTCTCCCCAAAGTGGCCGTAACCGTCTTTCTTTTTTTTTAAGCTTCTAAAAATCCTTTTTACTGAAACGTGGCGAACATACCGCATAGTGTGCATAGCATAAGCATATAGCACAAAGAATTTTTTTTTATTTTAAAGCAGGCTTCACGGCCAGCGCGGAACCCAATGTAGGGCTCAACTTGGGGCTCGAACTCACGACCCTGAGATCAAGACCAGAGCTGAGGTCAAGAGTCCCACGTTTACCTGATTGAGCCGCCCAGGTGTCCCCAGTGCAATGAATTTTCATGAAATGAATGTTCCCGTGTTACCAGCACCAGATCAAGGATAGAATCCGAGCCCCCAGAGACCCCCATGTTCACTTCCAGCCACAACCCCCTTGCCCAAGGATAACCATTATCCTAACTTCCATTGTCACAGAATTTTTTTGCCTCTTCTAGAAACTCATATAAATGGAATCTGGCAATATTTCTTCTTCTGTATTTGCCTTTTTTTAAAAAAGATTTTATTTACTTATTTGACAGAGAGAGAGAGAGCATGAGCAGGGGGAGCAGCAGAGGGAGAGGGAGAAGCAGGCTCCCCGCTGAGCAGGGAGCTCGACATGGGACTGGATCCCAGGACTCTGAGATCATGACCTGAGCCGAAGGCAGACGCTTCACTGACTGAGCCCCCCAGGCGTCCTGTATTTGCTTCTTCTCCTCAATATTGCTTGTGAGAGTCATCTGTGTTGCAGGAAGCAATGGTTTGCTCTTTTTCACCGCTGCGTAGTATCCCGTTGTCGGACTATACCGTAATTAGTCTGTCCGCTCTACTCTTACAGGCATTTGGGTCATTTCCAGTTTGGGACTATTTCCCCAGGAGCAGAATTGCTCCGTCGTGGAGGAGCGGATAGTCAGCTTTCATAGATGTAACGAAACAGTTTTCCAAAACTTTGTCATCTACCCTTCCCCTGCCAGCATGTGGGCTTCCAGCGGCAGAGCCACCTTCCTAAAATGTACATCAGACCAAAAGCCTTTAATGATCCCCGTGGCTTTTAGAATCGAGACCAAGCTAACTCCCATGACCCTTGGCCTCTGCTGGCCTCCGCCACCCCGGCTCTCAGCTATTCTTCCTTCCCCCGGCTCCCGGTCACATTCCCTGACTGTCTCCCGTCCTGGTCTATGTTGGGGCCTTCCACTCACTGTATTCTCTCCCCAGAAGGCTGCCCTTCCTCAGGGCTCACTGGCCACTTTCTCTGTCCCCATAACTCAAATCAAGTGAAATATCTTGAAGACACCTTTCCCAACTTCCCTCCCGATCTAAATGAGCTCCCTGGGTTATTCCCATAGCTTCCTGTTCTTTTCCTGCAAGGCATCCATCACAGTTTAATAATGACAAATCTGTGTGATTTGGCTATTTATTTCATCTATGCCTGGCCGTCGGTCGTGTTCTATTCCCTAACCGGGCTTGCAGGTATATGGGTGCTTGGTTTGTGAAACTACACATTTAAAAATATATTGAACACACATAGAGCCCTTCGGCCCCTATTAGGCACTGTTCTAGGCACTTTTCAAGTATTAATTTATTTAATTGAAACGAAGTAATTTCACTTTTCAAATACTAGTGAAAATTAATTTCAACTTTCAAGTGTTAATTTATTTCACCGGATCCTCAATACAGTGGAGGCAGTTATTATCCTATCGATAGATAAGAATATAGAGGTACAGAAACACCACTCCCCTCAACCTCTTCAGAGGCTCGGAACCCGCCCCTGCATCATCCATCTCTCGCCCTCTGACGCAGGAGGAGAGGGGGTAGCGGAGGGTTTGGCAGGATAATTCAGGGTCTCGTGCTAGAGGTAGCCCGGTCACTTCCTCTGCATCCCCTCAGCCACGTGAGCCTGCCCAGCTATGAGGGAGGCCGGAAATGCAGGCTTCCTGTGTGAACAGGGGGAGGAAATGGGTTTGGTGAGACCATGGCTTCGTGGTCACTGTATTTCATGAGTGCCTACCAAGCGCCAGCTACTTTATCCATGTGCTGCTGTTCAGTGCTGGAAAGAAAGAAAGGGAGGGAGGGAGGAAGGGAGGAAGGAAGGAAAAGAAAAGAACAAATACATAGTAATAACCTTTTTAAAAATAAAATTTTAAATTAGTAAACGTTTTTTAGGGCGCCTGGGTGGCTCAGCCAATTGAGGGTCTGACTCTTGATTTCGGCTCAGGTCATGATCTCAGGGTCATTAGATCAAGCCCTGCACCAGGTTCTGTGCTCAGCAGGAGTCTGCTTGAGATTCTCTCTCTCCCCCTCCCCGGACCCTTCCCCCTGCTCTGTCTTTCTCTCTCTAAAATAAATAAAATTTTTAAATCTTTAAAAAATAAATTAGTAAAAATTGTTTAAAATTTTAAATAGATAAATTTTGTAAAAAGTATAATAGATAAAGTGATCTCACAATGTGTATGCATGGAGAGAGGGTATGGGGTATGGAGTGGGGATGGCCCTGTTCCTCTATAAGGGGCCAATAGTCCCAGATAGCAGAGTATATTTCCAGATGAAGCAGATTCAGCCACGGCGGGAGGGGGGTTGTGTGTGTGTGAAATACCAACTGCTCCTTGGAATCCATTCTCCTCTTTCCTTTGGGTATTAGAGTCTTCTCAGTTTAGCTGGGCACATGGCTTCCCTATTAGAGACTACATATCCCAGTCTCCCTTGCAGCTAAGTGTGGCCATATGACCAAGTTCTGGCCAATGGGGTGTGAGCATCGGTGATGTGCACAACTTCCAGGTATGATCTTCAAGGAAAGTTTTGCCTTCCACTTCCTTTTCCCTGATTCTCCTCAAAACTCCAGAAGGAATCCATAAGTGATGTGGATGGCAAAACTCTCCCACCAGCCCTGGACCTAGGCTAACCTCTGGACACATGAGCAAAAAATAAACCCCCGTTTTGTTATAGCCACTGAAATTTTGGGCCTCTTTGTCACAGCACCATAGCTTGTGCAGGACTAATGCAACATCAGCTCTCTCCAGGTGAACTGCTTGGCTGCTGACCTACCTCCTCCCTTCCTGTCACCACAGTACCTCCCTCCCTCTTGTGACTCTGACGTCCTGCACAAGTCTTCCTAGATTGTGTCCTGAGTAAACACCAGTATGTGAGAGACGAGAGTCAGATAAAGCAGTTATGTTCAGACTTCATTTGTTCAAGATCCTAATGCCCTGGGCTTGCCAAGCCTTCTGTTTCCATCACCAGCCTACAGAGTTTAGGCTCATAGAAGTCTGATGTTTCCGTGGCAACCCTTTCCTTTTCTACAGTTTTCCTTGGAGGAACCACCTCTAGTCCACTATTGGTCAATGTGGAACCCCATGGTAGGGTCAAATCCCCCTCACCTCCAGTGATGAGCATATGGCCCAAGATAGGCCAATTAGAACATTTCCCCCTTCCTGGTTGGTCCAGGAATGGACCTACTCAAGGTAGTAGATGAGAGACAGTCCTTAGACGTTTTCTGCAATTGTTGGGAAGGAGGTATTTTCTGTCTGCTACGTTGTTGGATTGTAAGTCAGGAATGCTCGGGATCATCTTGCTGCCACTTGTTGAGAGTTGGCCTTAGAGAGGGGCTAACACAGAGGAAATATGAATTAGGAAATGGACAGAACCAGACTCCTGGTGACATCATTGAGCGCCTGGATCCAGCCATGCCTGAAGTCACACTGCTATTGTACTTTTTCAGTGGTATGAGCCAATATCTTCTCTTTTTGAATAAGTTATGGCAGCTAAGGCTTTTCTTATGTGCAAACAAAAAATGTTCTGGCAGCTGCAAAGACTTTACCTCTGACCTCACCCAAGGGTGATAGCCCAGTGTTTACTGCGTTAGACTGATCGCCCCCCTTCTACTCCAGCACTTTCCTTCTATAAAGGAAGAAGAGCCCCACTGAAGCTAACTTAAACAATAATAATAGTCACCATCTGATAGAACAATAAGTTCAGAGTCAGGGCAGGTCCTGGGTTGATTAATTCAGGGAACTGATGGTGCCATTGATTCAAGTTCTTTCTGCCCTCCCTGCATCTTAGCTTTGTCCGAAAACAGGCTCTCTTCATGGTCTCAAGACAGATTCTAAAACTCCAGGTGTCATATGCAGAAAATAACCAATTCCAGCAGCAGAAGAGACCACCTCTTAAATGTGTCTCTTTTCAAGAGGAAGGAGCCCTTTCCTGGTTCTCCCGAACCAGAGATCTGTCATGTGCTGTCACGGTTTGGGGTTCCTCCAGAAGCAACCTCGGAGGCACAATTCAAGTGCAAGTAGTTTATCTGGGTACTAAGTCCAGGTAACACTGGTGGGGAGAAGGGAAATGATACAGGAAAAGGAGCGCAACCGATGCAAGGTGTAAATAAGCAGTTACTGCCAAGGGCACCTGGGGTCCAGTTCCACTGGGATACGCTGCAGAGACGGTGGACACATAAGTCTGAGATGTCGCACTCAAGTGGAGCGACCTGCAAATCGATCCTGCGGTTCTCATCTATCATAGACTGAGGGCTGCTTCCAGCGTCACTTCCCACCTGTCCCCACGTCGATCAGGAGAAAAGCCCCAGGTAGAGAGCTGCAGGTGATTAAGAATGCTGTCAGGACACACTTGCCCAGCGGTCAACAAACTCTGTGTTTTTAGCTTTTCAGGTGGGACAGTCTGTGTTGCAACTAGTCAACTCTGCCCTTCCAGTACACAAAACAGCCTGAAGAAGATATGTAAACACATAAGCATGGTTGTGCACCGATAAACTTTATTGACAAAGACAGGGTGCAAGCCGTACCTCGTCGGCCGCGGGCTGGACAGCCAGCCCTAAGCGGATATAGCAGGATGCTGCAGGTGCCATGCCCCAGCCAATCATCGGTGAGGGGAAGGGAACGCCCGATGGATCTGGACCAATCAGGGCCCAGCTCCTAAAGCACATGACCACTCCCCCTGCAAATGGGTTGGCCGCTATACCTTCCCAGATTGTGGAGGGTCGGGGGCGTTCAAGGCCTGGGGGGAGACGCCAAGAGCTCACAGCATTGAGGCCCACAGAGCAGGCACCGGGCTCTGAGATTTGGTTTGGCTTTTCTCTGCATGGACGGTTGATAGCTGGAGCAGGAGTCTGAAACTCTCACCCTGACCCGGACACAGGCCTGTCCGTCCCGCTCAGGTGGGGCAGACCAGACGCTGGGTCCATGTGGGTTTCCCGAGGCACAGAGGAGCTGGAAAAGATGGGAGAGGAATTGGAGTGTGGTCTTCCATCTCATTAGCTCAGGTCTGGGACTTCCAGGCGGAGCCTTACAGACAAATCCTTTCTTTCTCTGAAAGCACATCTTCCAATACTCTGCAGTCATTAAGCAGAATTGAGGCGGGTCTGGATGTGCCGATTTGGGGAGGGTGTCCAAGCTATATAATTAACTGGAGAAAAAGCAAGCGTGGAACAGTGCGTCTGCAATGATCCCCATTTGTGAAAGGCAGACGATGTTCATGCAGATGCTGGAGTGTGAATACAAAACATCAGGGCGGATACACCGGGCGGTCTTAGCAGGGCTATATGGAGGCCAAATGAGGAGAGCACGGAGAGGGACTCAACGTGCTCTCCCTTTGACAGGGCTTGCATTCTTTTCATTTAATGGTGAGTATGGATTGCCTTTCTGAGAAAAGAAATTCAACTCATTCTCCCACCCACTCATGCTTTGTTGCTGTAGAGATAGGAAAGAGGTTAAAGAGGAAATTCCATAAGCTGGGTTTCCCCAAAGCAGACCCTAAGACAGGCATTCAGATGCAAGCAGTTTAATCTGCAAGGTGATTCCAAGAAACACAGGTAGAGGGAGGTGGGGAGTGAGGCAAGAAAGGCAAGGCAACCAGTGCAGGGTATGTTCTTGAGCAGTTTCCCAATGCGGTAACTGGGATGCAGTTCGTTTGGGGACCTCCAGGAGACAGCAGAGAGCAAATACTTCAGAGTCTTCTCCCCAGAGGGGGAGAGAGCTGGGGTATGAATCCTCCAAAATTCTGTCTCTTGGTCGGTCACTCCTGGGAGCGTCTGCTCTCAGCGCTTCCTGCCTGCAGACCCCACATGCTTGTATAAAAGCCCCAGGCAGACAGACACAGGGTGTATGGGCCAAGGGGGCATAGAAATAGCACCAATCATACTTGCTTAACTGTAATAGAAAACAGAAGTTTGGACTTGAGCAGATGTGATGGTGGGATTTTATGTCAACCTGCTTGGGCCATGGTGCCCAGATATTGGGTCAAACGTTATTTGAGAATTTTCTCCAACAAGGTTTTTTTGGGTGAGGTTAACGTTTTAATCAATGGGCTTTGAGGAAAGCAGGCTACCCTCCATTGTGTGGGTGGGCCTTATCCAATCAGGTGAAGGCCTCAAGAGAACAAAGACTGATGTCCCAGAGCAAGGAGTTCTGCCAGCAGACTGCCTTTGGACACAAACTGCAACTCTTCCCTGGGTCTCTCACCTTCTGGCCAACTCTGCAGATTTGGGGCTTGCCAGCCTGCACAACTGCAAAAGCCAATTTCTTAAACCTCTCTCTCCGTGTACATATGAGAGAAGTGTCCTTTTTGAGGGACTTGCTTAAAACAAAGGAAAGTCAATTTTGTAAATAAAGTAAAAAGGCATGAAGGGGGGCGTCTCTGCGATGGTGCCCGGCAACTCCGTGCGTCTCCGTAAGCCGCACCCACAAAGGCTTGAGCTGCAGCCAATCAGGTCCCTTTTGTTTTGTGGTTGTGGTTTTTTGTTTTTTTTTGTGTGTGTGGGGGGGGTTTCTGTGGTTTTTTTTTTTTTTTTTTTTGGTCGGTTGGTTTTTTGGGGTTTTTGAGTGTGGGATACGGGCCTCAGGGGGGCTTCTCCTTTTGCTTTGCATGTAAGTAGCTGTTGGAATGTAAAAGTGGTTGGTGGTGTTTTTTGCCCTCACACCCACTCCGCATCATTCTGACCTGCTTCTGTCAAGTGTGGGTCTACAGAGTCTCCATCCAGGCTCTGAGGCACTGGAGGGGGTGGCGTCATGGCACAGAGGGAGGCTGGGTTTCCAAGCGGAGCAGAGCTACCTGCCATGTCACTGCAAAATAAGTCTGTAGTGCGTCAAGCCACGGGGTTTGGGGATTGCTTGTCACAGCCACTGGGGTGTACTGATTCTGACTAATGTATCATTTGAACTTGCTTAGTGCTCCAAAACAGCCCTCTGAGATAGGTTCCATTGTTATCCCCGATCTGTAGATGAGGAACTGAGGCACAGAGAGGGCCAGCCACATACCCAACGTCACACAGGAAGTGAGAAAGCTAGAATTCTAACCCAGACCCATTGACTTCACAGCCCACTCTGACCCTCCATGGTAAACTGCCAGAAGGCACGACTCAGGGCAAAGACATTTCCCCTTCCTGGGCCCTGAAGTCCCTCCCCCTACATTGGATTTCCTATTCCCATGTGTGTGTGTGGGGGGGTGCAGTTGCAGACCCCAGCCTTGAGCCTTAGTATGTCCTCCCTCTTCTACCAGGGAGGGCTCAGATGTGGCTTGACCTGCCCGTCTTCTCAGAGGAGCCCACGCTGAGATGATATATGAAGGACTTGGTACAGTGCTGGCACCTAATAAACTCTCAATAAATGTTTGAGATTATTATCATGGACAATGGTGGGCACTGGCCAAGAAGCAGCTCAGCTCAAGGGCTAAGCCAGGCGGGCTGGATTCAAATCCCACCGCCACCATTTGCTAGCTGTGTGACCTCCAGTAAGTCAGTCCACCTCTCTGTGTTTCAGTTTCTGCATTCATAAAATGAAACTAACCACGCTATTGATTTCATAGGGTTATTGCAAGGAGGAAGATATAAATAAGAGGCTCCAACCATGCTTGCCGCTGATGTTAGGTTTTACTATTGTTTTGACGCTTTCCTCTATGCGGTCTCATCTCCTAGGTCCCTAGAACAGCTGGTTCTCTGACCGGAGCCTCCCCGGGCTGCCCACTACCTGCGAGACTCCCCCGCCTTCCCCCTTCCCTGGCTCCTGGCTGCTCCTGTCCCAGCCTGGGCTCCAGTGTCCTCCCCTCCCCTCTCATTGGCCCCTCAGCCCCAGGGTGACCAGAACCCCTGCCTCGTGGGACAGCTTTCTAGCACTTTCCCCTTTTTAAGAGATTGACTGCAATTTCTATAATAACATCACATTAGCTAGAAATTAATGTCCTCATTAAGACAGCAATTAGGCACATTAGCGCGGCAATAAAAGAGAAGCTTATGAAATAATTGCTGGTTCCAAAATGCCTTTAATTTAGTGTTTTATATTGCGCCGTGTTATTAATTTTTTCCCTCGGCAGAAGATAATAAGAGAAACATTTGAATTGTGGGAAGGTTTAAAATAAAAAAAAAATTTTTTTAAAGGCAAGCGATGTTGATGCCTTTAGACAGATGATCTTTCTTCTCCCCAAAGCCCCCAGCGATTCCCGAATCCATCGGATGATGGCGGCGATGGAGGTGGGCGGAGGCCAAGCCTGGAGTCCAGAGGAGGCTGGAGCCAGGCGGTCTTTGATCCCAGAAGCAAGAGGAGTGGTGCCAGGTTTCTTTGCTCTGGAAAACAAATACCTGTCTGTTTGATTTTTTTCCCCAATGGTTTCCATCTCCAGAATTCAAGTACTTTGAGCAAATGTTTCCTTGGTACTGCAGGAGCTCTATCGCTGGCATCAGGAGGTTCCCAGCCTGGTGGAGGAGACGGACGTATAAATGAGAAAACGCCCCAATAGACTGGGAATAGCGCCATTTTGCAACCGGTAATGAAATCATGGATCTGGGATGTGCTCGTCCGTGGACGGTGAAATCACTGGGGAAAAGGCAGATGAGGAGTATATTGGTGGAAGTTTCTTTTGCCCCCATCTGAAGCCCCAGGTCAACCGTAGCGTCCCTAAATGTGGCACAGCTGGACACGAGTGGCTCCTGGTGGGAGCAGCAGAAGTACCTAGCACTACTGAGTGTCCTTGTCCCAAATCTAGAATCTTCCCTGGCTGTCTTGGGTTGGGTTCCCTCCAGAAGCAGACCCCGAGACAAGGGTTTGAGAGCAGGCCTAGTTTATTTGGAAGGTGGCCCCCGGAGGCATGGGCAGGGGCCTGGGGAAGTGAGACAAGGAAGGGAAGGAGACAGTTTCAGGTAGTGGTCAGTGCTGTGAGTAACAACCACAAAAATTAGAGGAAGGAATTGATGAGACGCCAGAAGGCGGCATGCCTGTCTGAGGTAGGAATGGCCTCTTAAAGGAGGGGCCACATGAGCGGGGACCCACATGAAGATCTAGGGGAGGAAGTTCGCGGGGGAGACGGGCGCAGCAGGTGCAAAGGCCTGGAAATGGGTACAAGCTTGGAGGGTGTAAGCATCGTCTGATGTGGCTGAAGGAAGTGAGAGCAGGAGAGTGAAGACATGTGGCTAGAGACCAGGAAATGAAGGAACAGGGAAGAATTTGTAAGAAAGGGAAGGAGATGGTCACCGAATCCAGGCCTGTAAGATGTGAGTCCAGTTCTGTGAGGAAGGGCCAGTTACGCCTTATGCACCCATGTGCCAGTCAGACCCTGTGTCACTTATCTATTGCCCTTTATGCTGTGTCACAAACAACCCCCAAGCCCCGTGGCTTAGTCAATCAGCCTTGATTATGGCCCCACCATCTATGGATCAGCGGGACAGTTCTTCTGGTCTTGGCTGGGCTTGTTCATGAGTCTTTGGTCAGCTGTGGGTCCGGGAGGGACTCTATTCACCCAGGTTGGGGCTCGGCTTGCCATATGTTGGTCTGGGATGGCCTTCAGATGGCAGAGCTCCCCTTGATGTCCCTCACCCTTCTACGGGCTAGCCTGGGCTTTCGTCTGGTGACAGAGGCAGGGTTTCCCATGAGCAGAAACACGCAGCCCCAGGTTCGGAACCGCCCGGGCACTTCTTTTGCATTGGATTGGCCAAAGCAGATCGCAAGACTAGTCCAGATTCAAGGGGTACAGAAATAGGCCTCACTTCCTGATGGCAGGGGCTACTCAGTGCTGAGGCACAGAGTGTAGACTGTGAGGGCATCGAGCTGGGTCCGTCTGGCAGTCATTCTACACGAGCTCTATTACTTCTTTGGGACTTCTGATAATCACTCCCTGTCCCTCTCTCATTACCTGCAAGGCATTCTAAGGTCTTTGACTCCAACTCTAGCCCCTCTAGAATTTCTCCTGCCCATGTTTGCTCTCTTCAGGTCTCAAAGAACCTGTAGCTTGTATTGTTTAAAACCTCAAACTTCTGACATGGCTTGCCTTCCTCCTCTGCTTTGGGGTGTGACTAGAACTGAAATTTGTTATTGAAATAGTTGGCTCTCTTTATAGTGAACTGAGAGTCCGTGTCAGCTACAGCAGGAGAGAGGTTAGTCCATAGGGCAAAAGAGAAAGGAGCACTCACAACATGGCTAGAGCTCACTCTGTGTCCCCTTGTGCAGTGTCCAACCTGCCCAACCATTCCAGCCAACCCTGATTATGGGATTGGAGAGGAAGAGGGAAGAGAAAAAGAAGGGGAAAGTAATTTCACTGGGATCCAGAGCACCATTTACCCTTAGCACTCTGGCTAGATGAAGAACCTTCCTCAAATGGATGAGGGACCCAGTGGGGAGCTGCAGCCCAGCAAGCCAGGATGGGAACCCAGACAGGAGGCCTAATCTCTTGTGGACCAAGGCTGGACCAGGCCCTGTGGCGGAGGAGGATCAGAAAAAGTGGAAAGAAGAGGGTAGGAAAGTCCCAGTTGAACCCACCCATCTACTTCCCCACCCCCTATCCTGTATCCTGAGGAAATAAAGTGCAGCTGGGTTCTTGGTTGCCATAGTGACTGCCACAAAGAATTTTGGGGGGAAAAACACCCCGGGGGCATGAAGAAGCAATTCACTCTCAGCTCTGGGAGTGGGGGTGGGGGGGAGACTGGGATCAGAATCTCCTGGGGAGAAAAAGCTGAGAGAGCTCTGCCAGGGTGGGTGGTGTCAGGGAGCCCGGAACTTTCTGTGTCTGCCCCCCACCCCCAGTTATCCGAAAGGAGAATGGGTGGAGGCAACCCCAGCTCTGGTGTAGGGGCTTCCAAATCTAAGACCCCATTTCTGAGGCCCACCTGGGCAGCTGCCAGCTCCCCACCCAGTGTCGGGGGGGGGGGGGCGGGGCCTCCATATGGACTTTTTTTTTTAAATTTCCAATTCCACCTTGGGACAAGGTGCTGGCTGGGGGATCACACGGGCCTGACACCCCTCAAATTATCCTTCCAACTCAGGAAAGGGCCCAGCCTCACGCCCAGCCCTTCCCCCCCTCAGCCTTCAGGCTGTGATGGAAGGGTCTACATATGCTGGGGTGTGGGGAGGAGGGTGGATTTAAACCCCGGAGGAACCCTGCAGCCCGCTTTTCCTCCTTCTAGCTTCTCCAAACCTCCAAGAAAGCAGAGAAGGCACAGTGTGGTGGCAGCTGCGTGCTTTTTTTTTTTTTTAATCTGTTAATAAAACGCAAGTGAATCAAATCCGCTCCAAGGGAAAGGGTGGGGGGGGCGGCCAGGCAGGGGCCATGGTGTTTGCAGAAGTTGGAAATTTAATAAGAAGGGAAAATAAAAATAGCCACTGTGCTGGAGACACAGGAGAGGGTTGGGAGAACTCGGCCGGTGTGGGACTCCAGGCAGGGTGGAGGCCCTGCAGAGGAGGACAGGGGGAGGGGCTGTGGAGCATGAGGGTCCCTAGATTCTGGAGAGGCAAGGGACGCCCAGCCAGGGGCAACAGGAAAGAGGGGGCTTGGAGCACCACCCAGAGTGGTCCGGCAGATCTTCCGCAGGGGTAAGCAGGCCATAGAGGTCAGGGATTGGCCACCTGAAAGCCTAGGTGAGAGGTGCAGGTCCTGGTTACTGGATCTTTGAGCTGGTCGGGATGTGCCTGGTACCGTCAGGGCTGCCATGAACAGCTGTGCAGGTTGCTCATTGCACAAGAGTGCCAGACGGAAGCCAGAGCAAGGGTTAATGTCCATTGTTCCCCTCACCACACCCTTCATTGGCCCAGAAAGGGTGCCTTTTAAGGCTCCACAAAAAAGGTGGAAACAATCCAAACGTCCATCAACAGATGAATGGATGAGCAAATGTGGTCCATCCTTACATTGGAATATTATTCAGCCCTAAAAAGGAGTACTACTGATGATGGCATATGCTACAATGTGCCCAAAACTCGAAAATGTTATGCTCAAAGAAGCCAGACACAAAAGATCACACATGATTCCTTTTACGTGAAATGTCCAGAATAAGTAAATTCATAGAGACAGAAAGCAGATTGGTGGTCGCCAGGAGCGGGGGGGGGGGGGGGGGGAAGGACAGGGAAAATTGTGGAGTGACTTAATGGGTACAGGTTTCCTTTTGGGGTGATGGGAATGTTCTGGAACCAGGTAGAGGTAGTGGCCACACAACATTGTGAAGGTACGAAATGTCACTGAAGTGTATACTTTAACATGGTTGATTTTATGTTAGGTGAATTTCACCTCAAGGAAGGAAGGAAGGAAGGAAGGAAGGAAGGAAGGAAGGAAGGAAAGGAGGGAGGGAGGAAGGAAGAAAAATAGATCCACATAAAGAGGATGGAAGACCAGCTGGGTCCCTGCACAGGACTGATCACACTCCCTGTCCCCCCAAAAGCCCACGATTGCCGACAGGCCCAGACCGGAACAACCTCGGAATGCGTTCATTCACTCAGCAAATATTTCCTGAGTGTTTACTTCATGCCAGCTGCAGTGCGGGGCGGTGAAGGAATACACCCCTGTCCTAGGGCTGACACTCTAGAGGGGTGGACAGACAGACCCAGCAAACACCGCCTACAGGGCATTGCGGGGCGCGCATGCGCGCTGTGGAAGCCCTACCACCAGATGGCTGGGGCCGGCTGGGGACAGCAGGAGCGCTGCATGCAAGTTTAACTGGGTGACTTCACTGAGGAGGGGACTTGCGAACCAAGCTCTGAAGCAGGCAAGAAGGAGTCACATGGCACGTGGCGGAAGAGCATTCCAGGCAGAGGGAACAGCCAGTGCAAAGCATTGAGCTTTGTTATCTGAACTGAGTACCACGAAAGGTGCGGTGCTCAGCAGTAGTTAAGGTTCTGCGAGAGGCTTTTAAAAAAATGTCCAATTCCGACTTGGATGAGGCACCTGCTGGAAGATGGCACAGCCACGATCCCCATAAAAGCCAACACACCGCCCACCCCCTAACGAAGCCATAAGTCTTGGATTTCTATCAGCAGTTGATGATCCCCAGCGAACGCTAGGAGCGGGACAGCAATCACAGCAACAAACCCTAGGAAGGACTTCTTATGTGCCGGATACTACCATCATATTCACTCATGCAATCCTCACAGTCAACCGCAATGACGTAAAAAATGTTATTACCTCTGGTGCCTGGCGGGCTCAGTCCGTGGAGTGCGCGACTCTTGATCTTGGGGTTGTGAGTTCCAGCCCCACGCTGGGTGGAGAGACTACTTTAAAAAATCTTTTTTAAAATGTTATTATCTCTATTTTCCAGGTGGAGTAACTGAGGCACAGAGCAATGAAGTGGCTTGCCCAGGTCGGCAAGAGGCAGCTGGTGGACTTGAACCCAGGACGGCCTTCCGTGGATCCAGGTGAGCTAGGCCTGTGAGTTTCTTCCGAGGCCCCACCCTGTAGGGTCCGGAGGCCTCCAAGCCTGTGTCTCAGTTGCCCCTGGTCCCGGGGCTCACGGCCCAGCTGGCAGAGGGTCCCAGGTGCGGGCGAGTCGGCAGTGACGGGTGATTGATGGTTTAATAGCTCGAGCTGGGACCCGGGCCCTCCTCGCCCACGCCGCCCTGGGCGGCCCCCCGGCAAGAGGCAGAGATGGGATAATTCGGTTACCATAAAGACAACGAAAATTCCAGAGAGAGAGATGCGCCGACCAGGGGAGAAATGGGAGCTGGTCTGGCTGGGCTCCGACGGCGGGGTGGGGGTGGGGGGCCAGTGGTCAGGACGCTGGCAGCCTCAGCCCCTCACCAGCCTCAGCTGACTTCATGTCTCGAGAGTGCAGAGGCCAAATGCCAGGAGCGAGAGGCCATAGGGCACAGTCGCAGCCACAGAGGAGAGGGCAGCATGTGGCCTCCGCCAGAGGTTGGGGGGGGGCAGGGAGGGGCCTGGGGGCTGGTGGAGCAGGTGGCTGGAGAGGACTGGGGGCGCTGGGTACCCAGGTCAGAAGCCTCCTTTCATTCTTGCCTTGACTCCTGTCTCTCTCTCAGTCTCACTCTGCGCTCACATCCAAACCTCGGACGTCACTTCTCCCACCTGCACGGCCCCACCCAGTCGGGTCCAGCCCAGCATCGCCCACCCGGACCCGCCGCCGCCTCCACCCTGGAGGCCTATGCCCCCTCGGCCCCCAGGGGGCGCTAGGGAACACTCGAGCAGGCTTGTGCCCCTCTCTTCTGCTCAGAGCTCTGCCGGCCCCCACCTTGGATTGGTTTCCTGTTGCTGCCGTCGCAAATGCCCACAACAAGCGCGTATCATCTCAGGTTCTGGGGTCAGAGTCCGCTTTAGGCCTCCCTGGCCTAAGGTGTCAGCTGGCCGGCAGGCGCTAGGGAAGGAGCCCTCGCCTAATTCAGACATTGGCAGACTTTAGCTCCGTGGGGTTGTAGCCCCGAGGCCCCCAGTTTCTTGCTGAAACGGTGGCCTGCGCTCACTGGCTTGTGGCCCCTCCCACCACCTTCAAAGCCCGTAGGGAAAGTCCTCCTCATGTGGCGTCTCTCTGACCCCCTTTCTGCCTCCCGCTTCTTTATTTAAGGATTCGTGTTATTAGGTGGGGCCCACCCCATAATCAGGATAATCTCCCTGTCTGAAGACCCTTACATCCTACTTACATCTGCGAAGTTCCTTTTGCCATGTGAGGGAACACATTCAGGAGTTCTGGGGATTAAGGTGTAGACATCTTTAAGGGGCCACTCTTGTCTACCAACCTCTTCACTCAGAGCAAAACCCCAAGTCCTCCATCACCTCCCTGGCCTTGTTTCCCCACTTTCTTCCCCTCCTTCCTTCTGGCCACATGGCCCTCCCCACTAGGCACATTCCTGTCCCAGGGCCTTTGCACAGGCTATCTCCTGGGCCTGGATTATCTCCTCCCAGATATCTGTCAGCTTCCTCCCACACCTCCTCCAAGTCTCCCCGCCCATGTCCCTTCCCCAGGAAGGCCTCCTCTGACACCCTCCCCCTCCCCCATTTACAACAACCACAAACCCCCACTGCTGCTTTCTTTTTCCACATTGCACTCACTGCCCTGGGATATACCACAGATCTTTACTCGCTTATCTTGTCTCTTGTCTGGCCCTCCCACCCAAATGTCAGCTCCCCCAGGGAGGTCCCTTGTCTCTGCTGTTCTCTCCTGACTCCACGGTGCCTCCCCACCCCTGCCCCTGGCACCCAGCTGTTGCTCCAGAAGTGTTTGTCAAATGGAATGAAGGGCAGACAGGGCCTCAGTGTGAAGGAGGACTCAGGGGCCCAAGGGAAGGCAGGAGGGGCAGGTGGAGAGAGGTCACTGGGGGGGGGGGGGGAGCAAGAGACCTTCTAGAAGAATCCTGGAGTCAAGAGGACACTGTGAGGAAAATGAGCCAGCATGGAGCCCATCGTACTCATGGGGTGGGATCAAATGCAGATCTAGTTTCGCTTCCTGCTGCTCCTTAACGTGCTTTCACAGAGGGGAGGTGGTGGCAGGGGGTTAACCGGACAAACTCTCAGCTTCCTGACTGTTCCACGCATCTCAGATCACAGATGCTCTTGTGGTCGCCTTAAGTCACAAGCCAGCTTAGGCAAGATTCAAGACAAGAATGTCCAGATCTGAGCTTGGATTGTGGTTTAGACTTGAATATTCTCCCCCTTCCCCAGGGCCTGGTTCTGGGGGCCCGGAGTGGTGCAGGGACCCATCCTTCTCTCCTCCCTTCCTCGCCTTTCTTGTCACACTTAAAGAAAACCAGAGCTGGACAAATGTTCAAGCAATGAAGAGGAATTTTGTTTTTTAAAAACTATTGCAGTAGGGAAAGAGAGCTCAGGGTAGAACCGGGCTCAGTTCTGATTTACAGCCAAGGAGCAGGGTCAGGGGCAGCGGATGGAAAATTACTAGGAGCAAACATCAGGAGGAAGGGAAGGTTCTAGCTCCACTGACTTAGCAGGATTCTTGCTAAAACTGGATTCTATAAGGAAGGATACAGAGAAGCCCAAGGTTGAGGACCAGTCAAGACTCAGGAACGGAGCTCAGGGAGGGAAGGGGGAGTGTGGGGGCTCAAGTAGTGGTCCCCAAAGGATAGGTGCCACGTCCTCACCCCTGGAACTTCTGACTGTGACCTTATTTGGGAAAAGGGTCTTTTCATAGGGGATTAAGTGAAGAATTCTGGGATGAGATCATCCTGGATCATCTGGCGATGCCTAAATCCAGTGATGAGTGTCTCTATAAGGGACAGAAAATGAGAGGACAGAGACAGCCCTGGGGAAGATGGCGGGGGCGGGGGGGGGGGCAGACATTGCAGCAGTACAGCCACAAGCCAGGGCGCGCCTGGGGCCACTGGAACTGGAGGAAGCCGGGAAAGATTCTGCCCTGGAGCTCTTAGGGGGGCTGGCCTGGCCCCCACCTGCATTTCACATTGTGGCTCCCAGCGCCAAAGGAGAATAATTTCCCACTGCGTTCGTTAAGTTTGTGGTCCTTTGTTGTGGCAGCCCCAGGACACGAGGGGGCAGCTGGTCCTGGTGGAACTGGCTCTGTGTGTGGTGGGGGGGATACTGCCTTTCCTGGGCCTAGCAGGTGATTAGAGCCCAGGCTTCCTTCTGTAAATGCTTTTAAGGAACCCTCTCACCCAGCCCCTGCCTCTCCCTTAGGACCTGCTCCCTGCTCAGCCTGACTCTTTCCCCCATTGAAACCAGTCATATTTGCAGCTGGAGTCCTAGCACCTCCTCCAGGAAGCCCTCCTGGATGTACCCTGTGTTTTGATTGACCAGGGCAGTCGCCAGCTCACAGCACAGCCTCCTCCAAAGAAATCCTCCTCATAAAATCCTCTCCAAACCTGCCTCCCCCAAGTCCTTTAGACCCTGGTCAAGGTGAGAGTCGTGAAACCATTGTGAGCCACCGACTTTGGAAATCTTTGCCGTGGTCTGATGACTCTCACTAGTCATGGTGTCTACTTATTTGGGGCCCGAATGAAAATGTCCATCTTAGCATCCTGTTACTCCAGTAATATCCAACTCTGGGGGCCACTGATGTTGCTCCCTAAATATTCCCAGCTCTCCACCTTCCGGGCACGTGAAGGGTGGCACTTCCGGGTTACCTGTGGTTGGCTGGAACCATGTGATGAGTTCTGGCCAATCAGCTACAAGCAGAAGTGATGACGTCAGTGTCAGGTTGGCGCATTTAATTGCCGATGTCGACCCTCTGCTCTCTTTGCTGCAGTGACAAAGAACATTCCAGATAGTCGCCGCCTCATCAGCCTCTATCCTGCCATGATGACCCAAACAGAGGCCCCTTGTGGTCCTAAATGGTCATGTAGCATGAGCAAGAAATAAACTTTGAAGTCGCTGAGATGTTGGGGTTACCACAGCAGGACCCAGAGTCTCGGCTGGTGTATTAGTATTCTATGGCTACTGTAAAAAGCACCCCAAATTTGATGGCTTAAGCATTTATTTCCTTACAGTAAGGACCCTGCTCCTTTGGGAGGCTTTAGTGGAGAGTCTGTTGTCTTGACTTTTCCAGCTGCTAGAGCGGCATTGCTGTGTTCCTTGGCTCATGGCCCCTTCCTCCGTCTTCAAAGCCAACAGTGTAGCATCTTCTAACCTCCCTCTGCTTCCCTCTTTTAAGGACACCTGTGATTGCATTTAGGGCCCTCCCAGATCATCCAGGATAATCTCGCATTTCAAGAGCCTTAACCTAATCCCTTCTGCAAAATCTCTTTTGCCAAAGAGGGTCATATTCACAGGTTCCAGAGTTCAGGAACTAGTATCTTTGGGGGGCCATTATTCAGTCTGCAGCAGTGGATTCACCTAGAAGCAAGGATTCAAATGAAAATCATTTATTTGGGAAGTAACCCCAGAAGGAGAATGAGGAAATGAGGAAGACAAGAATGGGCACATTGTTGAGATTATTGCTGTGAGCAACTGAGCCTCCATCCCACAGGAGAATTCTGGGAGACATTGTAGAAGTGTGAAGTAAAGGATTAACCTCACCCAAAGAGAGGTCTGGTCTCTCTTTGCTCCTGGAAGGTGACCTCTAAGCCCTGGAATGTCTTGCTCAGTAAGAGCATCTTTGTTTACCTGGGGCCTGGGGCCAGACAGTCTATTCTAACAGTGTGACTTATGGTGGGGACCTTGGGCCACCCATTGTCAGCTCGACCTCTGGAGGGGCTGGAGACTGAGGTCAGCTACATGGATGGTCAACCATGTCTCTATGACGTAGACCCAATAAAAACTCCGGACACAAAGGCTGGGGTGAGCATCCCAGGTTGGCAGTACACCCTGAGTGTTGTCATGCATTGTTGCGGGAAGAAGTTAGTGCTGTTCACACAACTCCACTGGGAGGGGACACCTGGACACTCAGGCCTGGTGTTTCCTTGATCCTGACCCATGCATGCACCTCTTCCCTTGGCTGATTTTAAAAAAATAAGTGTCCATCTTTCTGGCAAGGAAACTGAGGCATGGAGAGATTAAGTCATTAGGTGGTCACTTGCTGTTCTCCCCTCAATTTTCCTTGTCTTTTGTATTGATAAAGCACCTCCATTTTTATTTTTTTTTAAGATTTTATTTATTTGACAGAGAGAGACACAGTGAGAGAGGGAACACAAGCAGAGGGAGTGGGAGAGGAAGAAGCAGGCTCCAGCGGAGCAGGGAACCCAATGCGGGGCTTGATCCCAGGACCCTGGGATCACGCCCTGAGCCAAAGGCAGATGCTTAATGACTGAACCGCCCAGGAGCCCCAGCACCTCCATTTTTAAGCTGGGCACATGGTGACCCAGGAAAAAGACTTCATTTCCCGGCCTTCCTTGAAGCTATGCCATGTGATTTCATTCTGGCCAACGGCAGGTGGACAGTAGTGACCTGTGCATCTTCTGGGCGATGCCCTTGAAGGGGAGGAGTGGAGCCACCCCTGCCCTTTCTCCTCCCACTGGTTGGAAAGTGGGCATGCTGGTAGACATCTTGGCCCACCCTGGAGGTAGCAGAAAAGCAAACAGAAAAAGCCTACATCTTCACCACAATAGAACCAGCCACCCCAGCCTTGGACCATTTACACCCAGACTACTAAGTAAATACTAAATAAAGTTATCTGTTGGGACACCTGGCTGGCTCTGTCTGAAGATCATGCAACTCTTGATTTCGGGGTCGTGAGTTCGAGCCCCACGTTGGGTGCAGAGATGACTTGAATAAGTAAATAAGCTTAAAATATGTATCTCTTGTTTGAGCCACTGGACTGTTGGATTTCTGTTCCAGCGGCCAAAATGATATGGTAACTATCAATTTGGTAATAGAATTTAAAATACCTGGCATTATCTTAGTGGATGGGAAGCTGGTGAGGAATCACACATGACAGGCTGGGAAGCTGGTGGCCCTTGTCACACAGGGACAAAATAGTTAGGTAGCCTGCTGCTATAGACCGAAGTGTGTCTTCCAAACTCAGAAGGTGGAACAGAACCCCCAACACGAGGGTTACTGGAGGTGGGGCCTCTGGGAGTGATTAAGTCATGAGGATCACTGTTCTCTAAAAGAGACCCCAGAGAGCTTGCTTGCCCCTTCCACCATGTGAGGACACATTGAGAAGACAGCCGTCCACGAGCCCTTAATGACTTTCTCTCTTTCTGGGATGAGGAAGCCGGTCCTCACCACGCACCAAATCTGTCAGCTCCTTGGTCTTGGACTTCCAGATTCCAGAACCAAGAAATAGCTATCTTTTGTTTATAAGCAACCCCGTCTATTGTCATCTGTTATAACAGTCCACATGGACCAAGCCACCTGGCTTCTGTGAGATCCTTGAAGACAGCCTGTAGCTCCAGGGAGAGCATTGGCTTCACAGAACACGAGCCTTGCAGCTGTGGCTGCCATGTGAGTCAGAAATGACCTGTGTCCTTTAAGCCGCAATACTTCTCTCCCATCAGCATGCTTTCAGTTCCTGTGTTCAGATGGCAAGGGTCTGGGTATCAAACTCAGGCAGTGGTGGACACTGCATAGTGAGCATTTGGACGGTGAGGGGGACCTGCATGGGGGCGGGGGGGGGGCTTATTGCTACAGCAGCCTAACATTTGCCTTAACTAATACCCACAGGAGAAAAACGCTTCCTTCATCGACCTCTATGGGAATTCAGTGAGGGAATCCACGTGAAGCCGCGAGCATGTGCCTGGCACACAGAAGGCGCTCAATAAATGTTCGCTGTGTCCCCACCACCGCCGCCTGGGGTTTGGGGAAGGACATGGCCCTCCCCAAACTGCCGGGGAAGCTCCTTTGGTGTGGCTTTTGTTGCCAGGCAAGAAACCTATCCCCCAGGCTGGTTTCCTCTGTAACCACAGCTTCTGTCTGGCAGACCCTCTCCCGCAGCTCACTCCCTGTCTCATTCTGGGAACTCTGTTCCCTCCCCATGCCCCTTCCTGCCTAGTTAGTTCCCTTCAACCTGCCCACCTCGCTTCCTTAAATGCTCCTCTGCTAACCCCTCAAGCACGCTGCCAGCAACCAGCTGCAAGGGGCCAGGACCGGTTTCTTGCAAAACTTTTTATGATCCTCCCCTGACTACTAAGTGGTTAAAAATATCCACTCCGCCCAGGCAATTTTGCTAAGCTGGTGTCAGGGGGAGAAAGGGAGACGAGGGAGAGCTCACAAATGAAGCAAATTGCTGAAAATCGGATTTTTACTGTCTTATCAAGGAGCCACATGAGAGGAGAGGAGATTGCAATTTCTGCCGGAACTTTCTCACATCCCCGCGTCTGGGGCAAGCAAGTGGCAGAGAGCAGGGGAGGAGCAGGCAGGAGGAGCCTGGGAGGGAGAACAGAAAGAAAGACAGAAGCTGAAGAGGGAGGGAGTGGGAAGGGGTGGGTGAACAGGAGGAAAGGGCAAGTGTGAGAAATTAGGGGCAGCCCTGAGAAAGGCTGGAGGTCCCCAGCGGGCTTGGATGCCAGACTCTAGCCAGGGTGTCCTGCAGGGGCTGTACCTCTTTCAGAGCCCTTTCACCCACCCACAGAGTCTGACTTTAATTCCCCAGCAAGGACGACTGTCCTTGTAAGGAGGAGAAAGGGGGACAGATAGAGGGATAAAGGCCATGTCCAGATGGAGGCAAACACTGGAGTGATGTGGCCACAAGCCAAGGAATGCCTGGAGCCCCCAGAAGCTGGAGGAGGCAAAGGAAGGTGGCTTTGGAGGGACACCTTGCTTTTGGCCCAGTGATAGTGATTTTGGACTTCTTGCCTCCAGAACTGTGAAAGAACATTGCTATTGTTTTAAGCTACTCGGTTTGTGGTAATGGGTCTGTTACAGCAGCCCTAGGACACCCATCCGTACCTACAACACTGGGCAATTGGAAGGATTGGACGACTGAATATGCACCAAGGGCTTAGGAAAGAGCTTGGCATAGTGTGGGGAGAGACTGCAGATTTGTTGAATGGATGGGGAAGTGTTCAGTGAGCACCTCATGTGCCAGAAACTGGGGATAAAATAGTAAGCAAAGCCCAAACTGGTCTTTGGGCTCATGACAAATAAAACCTAGTTAGGGGACAGATGTGGATGAAATCAACACTCTAATGAAGTACAATTACATACTGAGATATGGGCTCCAGAGAAAAGAACCAATTCTTAAAGAGGCTAAACCAGCCGAAACTTGACATAGATGGGACCGGGGAGGAGGTGTCCTAGAGGGACATGCTCAAATACAAAGGATGAGTAGGTGTTAACAAGAGGAAGTTGGAGGAGAGGGAGAAACTTTGCAGATGATGAGAATAGCATGTGCAAGGGACCTGAGGCAGGAAGAGGGTTTGGAGCATGTGCGAAACAGTGGGAAGACCAGGGTGGCTGGAAGAGAGGACAAGGAGGGGTAGAGGAATGCAGTAGGAAGGTGATGCAGTGGGCAGGGGTCAAATCACTCAAGACCTCGTGGGACATGTTACAATTCTTGGTCTTCATTTTAAGAGCAATAGAACGATTGCAGTCATCCAAGTGGAGTTGATGATGGTTTGGACTAGGAGGGTTGATAGAGATGGAGAGATGTAGGTAGATTCAAGGGATGGCTGTGGAGGTAGAGTCCACAGGACCCTTTTGGGGAAGTAGAGTTCATGAGACTTGGTGGTGGATTGGATGTGGAGGTGTGGAGGAAGAGATTTCATCTGGACTTGGGCATGGCAGGTCTGAGATGCCTTTGAGACATTGAAATGAAATGTTGACAAGGCAGTTGGATGGGGCTCTAGTCCTCAGGAATATAAATATGACAGTCATCATTTATGGTGTATCAGTCAAGACAGGCTGGGTTATGCTGCAGTAACAAATAAGACCAACATTTCTGGGGCTTCAAACACCAAAGTTTCATTTCTTCCTCCTACTACATGGCCATGATGGGTCAGAAGGGGGTAGGGCAAGGGGATAGGGACGTGGGATGGGGTGCCTGGCTGGCTCAGTCAATGGAGCATGTGACTCTTGATCTTGGGGTTATGAGTTCAAGCCTACATTGAGCTTGGAGCTTACTAGGCTTACTAAAATGAATGAATGAATGAATGAATGAATGAATGAATGAATGAATGAAAATAAAATGCAATCACACACACACACACACACACACACAATAGAAGGGGTAGGGAGGGTATGACTCTCTCCATCTGCACTCCAGGATCCAGACTGATGAAGCAGCCACCATCTTGAATGTTGCCAATTGCCATGCCAGAGGGAAAGATTACTCCGGAGGGCACCCCTGCCAGCAATGACATGATCCAGCCCAGAAGTGACACGTGTTAGTTCTGCTCAAAATTCATTGGCCAGAACTCATCATGTGGCTCCACTCAAACACAAGGATGCCAGGAAATGTGATTTCCCAGAAGGAGGAGAACTAGAAATATTTGGAGAGCAGCAGTCATGACTTAACCACATGGGCACGAAAGGGTGGTCTGGGGAGAAATGGAGAACCCCCCAAACCCGACATTTATTGACCCTATAAAAGTAGGCCTGGAGGAATGCCAGGATTTTTCTATGCATTGGTCTGGTGGCCACTACAGGCAGAGAACAGGCAACCCCAGACACAGGCCAGGAACTGAGAGGTGAAAGCATGGCCAGACTGGAGATCTTTCCTCAAGTAGTCTGATATTCTCCCAAAATCCCATTGCATCGGTTAGGCTCAGGCTAGGAAGACAGAAGCCAGACTAGGTATTTCAATAGGGACAGATTGAACACGGGGAATCAGAGCCAGCAAACCCACTGAGAGGGCTGGAGGGAGTCCTGCCAACATCCAGGAAGGCAGTGTATAAAGGAACTGTGGAGAATCACTGCTGATGCTTGGTGATTTCAAGTGTCTGCTCTCAGCATCAAAATAGACTGTTTGTAGGACGATGCCCAGAAGGTGACAGGCAAATCTCACAGCTGCCATTTGCTTGCCATTGACAGGACAAATGATGGCTTCTGTTTCTCATCCACCTGACAAATCCTGCACGAATGCCTCTCAACTGTAGACTCCACCCAATAGCCCCGTTGACAAGGGAGCCTTAGGCATGCAGTTCTCAGACTTCTAGCCCCTGAGGTTCACTGGAGAGTCAAAAGAGGTGCAGGGCTGCTACAGACAATTGAGCAGACCCAAAAAGGTGGACCATGGAGACGGTGGCTGGAAGGGTTTGGGACCTGGCGACATGCTGGTGAGGAGGAGTTAGGGTGATCGTGGGCCATAGGGTGGGCCCCCACTCCACAGGCAAGACAGCCCCTGTGTTCCATGGGGCCATTCCTTCCCAGGCAGCTCTTGGATCGTGTTCCTCCCTATAAAGCAACAAAAATTAGATGATAATACAGAGCCTGGGTGATAAAGGGGGTACTTAAAAGTAAAGAATAGGAGGGATACCTGGCTGGCTAAGTCCATGGAGCATGTGACTCTTGTTCTCGGGGCTGTGAGTTTGAGCCCCATGTTGGGTGTCGAGATTACTTAAAAATAAAATCTTAAAAAAAAAAAAAGTAAAAATGGAGTAGTATTCAGTGAGCAAAAGAAATGAACTATCAAGCTACAAGAAGACATGAAGGAAGCTTAAATGCATATCGCTGAGTGAAAGAAGCCAGTCTGAAAAAGCCACGCACTGTATGATTCCAACTCTATGACATTCTGGAAAAAGCAGAACTGTAGAGACAGTCAAAGGAACCCACTGTTGCCAGGGTCGGGGGAGGGTGGAGGGAGGACTAGGTGGACCACAGGGCATTTTTAAGGGGGCGAAACTATTCTGTATGATGCTGAAATGGTGGATCCATGAAATCTTGCAGCTGTCCAAACCCATAAACATGCAACACTAAGAGCGAACCCTAACGTAGACGGCAGACTGAATTGATGCAGTCTCGGTTATGCCATGTAACAAACAAGCCCAGATTGCTGAGCTAGAAGAGGCTGTGTTTCCAGGTTCCAGACATGCTGCTTGTCAGCAGTCTGGGAAATGGGGCTCTTGAAAGACACGCAGTTGGGATACAGCAGGGCCCAGGCCTGCAGCAGGTCAGCATGGCAGGGACAGACATTTCTGAGTCTCGGCCACAAAAGCAGCCAACACACAGATGCTGACACTTTTGCAAATGCGGCTGGCGGCCAGCCGCCTGCTGCCTGCCCCCTGCCCGGAGCCGAACACTTTTCTGTCCTTCTCTCCTCCCTGCCCCACATTCCTTCAGAGCTGGAGGTTAATAAACTCATCACTGATGAGCAGGGAACACGTCTGCAGAGGTTTTAATTACAGCAGAAAATTGGCCCAATTGCTATTTAATGTAGAGTAAGTGTCGAGTTAACTGGTCAGGGCAGGAGGAGCTGAGCTTTGCACGGAGGTGTCCTGAGCCCTGCCTGGCTGGTTTTCCCCGAGAGCCTCCAAGGGCAGGGGCTGCTGTAGGGCTGGCTGTCTGGGGGCTGCAGCAGGACCTCAGAGATCCCGGGAGAGAAAAGGAAGCAGCCTGAGGTGAAGAGGTAAGAGGACATTTCTGAAAGCTCAGCTCAGGGCTCTGCTTTCAGGCCTCAGGGCTTTTTCCTTTGCAATGTTTGACCTCCCTCTCTTCTGGACAGCCTGGGAGGGAGAGCTGGGCTCCTGTGGACAGGGTGTAGCAGGAGCTGGGGAATGGGGTGAAGGGGAATTGATGGGGGGGGGGCAAGGAGAAGCAGCAGGAGCTAAACTTCCTTCCTTCCTTTCTTTCTTCTTCCTTTTTTTTTTTTTTTTTAAAGATTTTATTTATTTATTTGACGGAGAGAGCACAAGCAGGGAGAGAGGCAGAGGGAAAAGCAGGCTCCCCACTGAGCAAGGAGCCAGATGAGGGGCTCAGTCCCAGGACCCTGGGATCCTGACCTGAGCTGAAGGCAGGAAGGCAGACGCTTAACCTACTGAGCCACTCAGGCGCCCGGGAGCTAAACTTTCTAAGTGAGATATGGAAGAGAGGAAAGTGCCCCACTTCTCCCACCTGCCTCCCAGGTCTGCCGCAAGGGAGCTAAGGGAGGGGACCTTTTTGGAAAGCCTGTGCTCAGGACAGAAAAAAAACCCAAAAAGCCCCAGACAATAGGAGGCAACAGGCTAGCAGAAGCCAAACTCACCCAGAATCCACTACAATTGTCACTACAATTTTCCATATGTTCCAGGCCCCCCAGGATGACTGTGTCCTGTCCAGAGAGACAGTTTAGATATAAAAGCATAGACTCTCGAGTCAGACTGCCCGGATTCTAACTCTGACTATGTCACCGACTAGCTGGTCTATGTCTCGGTTTTCTCATCTGTAAAATGGGGGTGTAATTTCTAATGGTTAGGCTAGGCGAGGCTGCAGAAACAAAAGAAAGCCAGCATCTCAGTGACTAAAAATCACAAGGTTTATTTCTCACTCATGCTTCATGTCTGTCAAAACAATGACCCAAAGGTCATTGCGGGGAGGCTCTGCTTATCATGGTCACTGGTGGAGCAGTCACACTCTGGAACATTCTAGAACGTTGCTTGCAATCACGCCAGAAGGAAATAAGAGCTTTGGAAGGTTGTGCACAGGCAATGAAATGCCCTAGGTGGGAATGATATGTGGCAGTTCCACTCACAACTCATTGGTTAGAACCAGTCATGTGACCTCCTCCCCAAGGTGGGCAGGAAGCACAATTCTTGGCCAGCAGCACTGATGGGCCTCCAACTAACAGGTTGTCCTAAAAATTAAGTGAGGTAATGAATGTGAAATGCTTAGGACAGTGTCTGGCATATACAGCAAGCACTCTTTATGTGTTCCTGATTTTGTGTTTTACCAGGAAAAGTGACCTCACCCAGGTCTCCGATGCTTACTGAGCAGGACTAAGAGGGACCAGTGGCTGGAAGCCTGGAAGATGTGCGCCAGGTGAGTGCCAGGGACATCCAACCACTGAGGCACAGGTCAGGGCACATCCATGCTTGACCCTGAACTCGGACAAGACCACAGAGCTCCCTCATGCATTCCAGGGAGGGACATGTGAGCTGGAGCCTGTCCAGACCCTCCTACAGGCACCCCCGCCCCCACAGAGACCTACCTTATGCCCGTGCCATGCATGCCACTCCCAGCAAGGGCAAGGGCAAGTGCTCGCGTCAGCTTCAGCACGCAGCCCGGACCTCCAGAAGGTAGGAGGTCTCCCCCGCCTGCTGCCACCCTTCATTGTTCTTCATGTATCTGTTGGGTGATGACCTTTCCTCTTGGCTGGGAGGAACATTCACTCAGAACCACTTCACTGCCTCAGTTCTTGACCCAAACAGAGGAGGTGACAAGTTACGGGTGAGGAAACAGACCCCCAGAGGCAAAGTCCCTTGCTCGGGATCTCCCAGCAAAAAGTCTTGGCAGGATTCAAACCCAGGCTGCTCTCATCTTCCTAGCTTTAAAATATGTCACCATGCTTCCTCTCTGAGCCTACGTCTGCACCCCCTTTTCTCCACTAGCTCCCCACAAGTCCCACCAGCCTCCCCCAACCTTCCCTCCTGGACCCCGCCCCTGAGAGCCAGGCAGCTCTGGAACCCCTGGTTTCCCCACCATCCAACCAGAGCTCACTTCAAAGGTGGGAACCGAGGCCTCCCAGGCACCCAGGGAGCCCCGAGAACAATCGCCCAAGGGCCAGAAAGGGGCTGCTGGCAACTCCGGGAAAGCCGGGAGCCCTTCACAGACCTTAATCACCCCAGCAGAGCCCAGCCAGGCCCGCTCCAGGCGGCGTCTTCCAGCAGCTCTGGCCTCTGCAAGGAGAAGGGAGCAGCAAATTAGTGCCCTTCGCCAGCTCCCCAAACGTCCTCCAGCCCTCCCCACCCCCCCCCCCCGCCATGGGGACAGTGGGAGGCCACGGCTGCCCAGGAGGGGCCTTTCCCCAGGTTCCGCAGCCACAGCGGTGGGTTCCCAGACTGGGGGGAGCAGTGGGCGGTGTCCTGGCGCACTGGCGGGCAGAGGGGAAGAAGTGCCAGCCTGCCCCACCCCCACCCGGGGGACGTCCCCCGCGTACACATCGCGCTGTCCATCCTCCGCTATGATGGGCAGAGATGTCCCCCAAAGCGCTCCGGCTTCCCAGCCCTCCTTCGCTGAGAGCTAAGCCCTGCCTGGGGCCTCCCTGCCCAGCGAGGGCAGGAAAGGCGAGTTAAGGAGGATTTAGAGACCCGCCCGCCTGCTGAGAGATTAGATGAGATCAATATACAGAGGGCCGGGTGAGATCCCGCTGAGGGGCTCCTTAAGACCCGTGACCCTGAGAGGTAATTAACAGGCTGGCTGCGGCCGGCCAGACCCCTCACCTCCACCTCTACCCTATTTGGCAGCCCCTACAAAGCCGGGGCTGGGGTCCTGGCTCCCTCTTAGTCGCCCACCCCAGCTCTGCACGTTCAGAATCAGGGTCCTCCCCCAGCGACCTCCCCGAGGAGCCTGAAGGGATCACTGTCATAGTCTCTCTCACTCTGGGAGTGCTTGCTCTCTGCCGGAAGCTGTCTAAAGCTTTGTAGAGCTCCCTGATTTTTCACCGCAATTCTAGAAGGCAGGTTGCTCTGCTTTGCAGGTGGAGAAATGGAGGCAGAGGGAGATGAGGGGGCTTGTCGAAGGTCACACCACAAGTAACCATGAATCTGGGATTCAAATCCAGGCATTTGGGGGCCAGAGCTTGGGCCCCTACCCTTCTGGACTACAGTCCTTTGCCCACCCCCTGACTCCCCGCCTCCCCACACAACTGGCTTTAACTCCTAGGCAAGGCAAGACCGTTAACACCAACGTATAGTCCCCCAGTCATTTTTCCAACACCTTTAACCACCTGGAACTCAACAGAGCATCCCCATGCAAGGGAAAACGCTATGAACCGAAGCACGTGACACAGAGTCTGGGCATCGATGAAAGCATGTGACCCAGAAGGTGGATAAGCTCCAGAAAGAGGGGGGGATCCCATTAATCTTGTCTCCAGAAGCCTAACACCCGGCATGTGGTGGGTGGTCAATATATTTTTGTGGAATTGAGTTGGACTGATGGTCATGGCCTTTACTTACAGCCTGGTCACTCCTAGTTTAGACATAATAACAACACTGGCCAGGTTACGTGGGTGCAGGGAGCTACTCAGGGGGGACCGACCAACAGTGCTGAAGGCAAGGAACGGGAGGGAGTCTTGCCTCCTCCACTAACTACCCGTGCCTTCACTCTTCCTTCTGTAAAATGGGTTATTGGGAGGGTTACAGAAAATTATTATCAAGTGTCTAACATGGTGCCTGGTACCTACCGATTACTAGATAAACATTAACTTGAATTTTTTAGGGGCTAGCAGAAAAACTATAAACACAGACATAAGACCTCAAAAAACAAACAAAACAAAACAAAACAAAAAACAAAAGCATGGCAGCCTAGGAGCAACCTTGCCAGGTTCTGGGACTGTTGAAATGAGAGCAGAACTTGTCTGGGCCACAAAAAAGAGGGCTGAGATCCTGTTATCTATCGAAAGCCTGAATGGAGGTTTGAAGAACTACCTGTAACACTGATATATGTAATAAGAGCTGATATTTATCAACCCTGGGCATTTGGACCTCCCAGCAAGCCGATGAAGTGGGTACTATGATTAGTGTATTTATAAATGAGGAAACCGAAAATCAGCGAGGTTAAGTAACTTAACCAAGATCACACAGCATGCAGCAGCAAGGCTGGGACTCAGGCCCAGCTCTCTCTGACCCCAAAGTCCTGCCCCAAGAAAGATTAGAAGAATAAACACATAAAGATCAACAGTGATATCCTCCAGGCTGGAAATGTGGGAGAAGGCTATTGTCTCTTGGTGCGCTCTCCATGTGTTTCCTGCCTGTGCTAGGAACAATAATAATAAAGCCAAATATTTTTAAAATTCTTTCTAAATATAACCCTTTAGGTGAGAGGGAAAACCCAAAAGGAAAAACACTTTGTGGTTAGGGTCCCCACGGGAAACCCTCTGTTAAGCAGGTGACTTGAGATCTGTTATAGGAATGAGAGAAGCTATAGCATATGAGACCCTGGGGCCCTGGGAGGTGGGGAGTCATTACCACCCCTAGGAGCTGGGGTCCTGCTCAGATGAGAGACCAGCTTGCAGGACAGGCTCAGAGCCGACCCACATGCCTCCTGCCCTCCATCTTCTACCAGACCCTCCCGTTGGCTAAAGCTGAGGAAGCCAGAGGACCTGAGAGCCCCCATCCACCCCAGCACCCCCAGCGGGGTGGGGGAGGGTGAAAGCTCGATTTTATTTATTTGTTTGTTTGTTTGTTTGTTTATTTATTTATTTATTTATTTTAGGGGGGGAGGGACAAAGGGAGAGGGAGAGGGAGAGAATGTCCATGCTGGGGGTGAAGTCCAACACGGGGGGTCGATCCCACAACCCCGAGACCATGACCTGCGCCAAAATCAAGAATCAGATGCTTAACTGACTGAGCCACCAATGAAGCTACCAGGCGCCCCAATTAAGCGTCAATCTTAAGGCCCGCATGGGAACTATCTTATCCTACCCTCCTTAACTTAGAATTCAGAAGCAGCCAGCTCTTCCACTGGTGGAAACACCTTTTAGAGAAATGTTTATTCTCCTGCACAAGATGGTACAGACAAGGACTTTGGCAAGAACAGAAGTTGGTAACCAGCTAAGATATAGCCATGGGGAATGATGAATTAGGAAGGGAATTCTGGCCCCTACTATGGAAAAGGAGACCAAAAAAAAAAGTGGTGCAAAAAAGCACCCAAATCTATTGTGATGGTAGTGCATTGAATTGAGCCCTCCCCCCAAAAAAGCATGCCCAGGTCCTAACTCCCAGTACGTGTGAATGGGGCCTTATTTGGAAATAGTCTTTGCAGGTGCAATGAAGTAAGGATCTCAAGATGAGATCATTCTGGATTTTAGTGTGGGCCCTAAGTTCAGGGACTGGGGTCTTTACATGAAAAGGAAAGGGGATTTGGAGAAACACGGGGAAGAAGGTCAAGGAACTCCAGGAGCCCCCAAAAGCTGGAAGAAGCCAGGAAGGATCCTCCCCTAGAGACTTCCCAGGGAGTGTGGCCCTGCTGACACCTTGATTTCAGACCTCTGGCCTCCAGAACTGGGAGAGAACACATTCCTATTGCTTTAAGCCCCCCAGTTTGTGGCTGTGTCTTGCAGCGGCCACAAGAAACTAATACAGTGATAGAAGCAAGTTTCAGAACAATGTGTGCAGTGTGATACAATCTATGTTAAAACTGGGACGCCTGGCCGGCTCAGTCGGTTATGCATCCGCCTTTGGTTCAGGTCATGATCTCAGGGTCCTGGGATGGAGTCCCCGCATCCGGCTCCTTGCTCAGCAGGGAGCCTGCTTCTCCCTCTGCTCCTTGCCCCCTGCTTGTGTGCTCTCTCTCTCTCTCTGACAAATAAATAAATAAATAAATAAACAAACAAACAAACAAACAAACAAATAAATAAATAAATAAAAATCTTTTTAAAAAACAACCGTTAGCACACAGTAGCATTGTGGTCAATGCCCTGCTGATGGCCCTGGGGCCATCTGGGGTCACCTGAAGCTTTAGTGGACAGTTTCCATTTAGGCTTGTAGCACGCCACCCCAAGCAGCCACATCCCCACCTGGGGGGCATTTCTTAAGGGTGGGCAAGGCTGTTCCTGGCCCCAGGAACAGCCCTCAATCAGGGAGGGATGAGAGCTGGTAGATATACCCCAATCCATCACCTGGCGGTCCGGGGGGTGGGTGTGGACAACTCAGATGTACAATCAATGCCCAGAGTTTTCTAGAGGTTCCTGGTAGGAATGAGCCCCAGGTGCCCACAGGGGTCACCTGCTCATTAATGCTCCACCCTGTTGGTTTTCTACCTTCCCTGTTGTATTAATTATCTAATCCTGCTTAACGAATTACCCAAATTCAGTGGCTTAAGACGATGATCATTTATTATCTCTCATGTTTCTGCAAATCAGGAATTCTGACAGGGGATGAGGGGAGCAGCATGTCTCTGCTTCTCAATGTCTGAGACCCCAGCTGCAAGCCTCAAAGACTGGGGCTGGAGTCATCTGAAGGGTATCACTCCTTGCAGGACTGGGGGCTGCTGCGGGCTGCTGCCGGAGGACCTAATTGGAGCTGTTGTCTGTAACACCTGCATGTGGCCCCTCGTGGGATGTGGGCTTCCTTACAACATGGCTGGGTTCCAAGGGCAAGCATTGAGAGAAAGAGAGGAGAAGGGGGGGAGGGAGATGGGGGCAGGAGGAGGCTAGGGGGAGGAGGAGGATGGGGCAAGGAAGAGGAGGGGGGAGGAAAAAGGGGGAAAGGAGGCTGATGGCTGGGGAGGAGGATGGGGGGAGGAGGAGAAAAGCAAAGGAAAGAGGGGAGAGCCAGGTGGAAGCCATCCTACCTTCCGTGACCCAGCCTCTGAAGCCTGTCAGAATCACTTCCTCTATACTCCATTGGTGGGAGCAGTCACAAACCCCACTCAGATTCAAGGAGAGGTGCAGAGACCCCGCCTCTTGTGAGAGGAGCCTCCATGTACTGTAAAAAGAGCCTTACAAGGTGAAAGATATGAGGGGTGGCCATCTTTGGAAATCACAACCTGCCCTTCCTTTTTGACTTCTCCAATCCCCTACAGCTGTTTCCTGGGATCACCTCCTAACCCAACAACTCGCCCCCAAATCTTTGCTTGTCTCAGAGTCGTTGTCTTTGAAGGAACTCAGATTCAGACATCACACAAAGACTGCATTTGTATAGGTGGGTAGAGTATAGATTTATGTAAACGTTCAGAAAACAATCTATAAGGATACACCCCGAACAGACAACAGTAGGTCCTCTAACGAGGCAGCGGGGATGGGGGACAGGAGGGTTCGTCCGTAATACGTGCATTTTTTTCCCCCAAGGAGGGATTTTCTAGGGAGCGCCTGGGTGGCTCAGTCGCTAAGCATCTGCCTTCAGCTCAGGGCGTGATCCTGGGGTCCTGGAATCGAGCCCCGCATCAGGCTCCCTGCTCCACTGGGAGCCTGTTTCGTCCTCTCCCACTCCCCCTGCTTGTGTTCCCTCTCTCGCTGGCTGTGTCTCTCTCTCTCTGTCAAATAAATAAATAAAATCTTAAAAAAAAAAAAAAAGGAGGGATTTTCTGCACCCCCTGTGGAACGTAACAGAGGGAGGGGCAAGAAGCACTCACGACTTACTGCTGACCTAACACTAGCCCTGAAGCAGCTGTGACTGTCTTAACACGCACAGGGAGCAGGAAGATGGGAGGTAGAGGATACCCTCTGTCTGCCCTCAGCAGGGAACCACCAGCCCAATTTACAACTGAGCCGAGGCCTTGGGGTGGCTCAAGGGTCCGGGATTTCTGAGAGCCTAGAGAATGCCCTCTCTAAGAGTACTGGGGCCTCACTTACCTAATCTATGAAATGGGTATGAGAATGGCTATCCCACAAAGCTGCTTGTGAGGGTTACATACCTTATGACACATGAAAGTGACTGACACAGGACCTGACACATAAACACAGCAACAGATGTATCGAGTAACAACTACACCCCAGAAGTTGTTTTCAGTGCTTTTCTTGTGTGAATCCACATGTGTCCTGACAATAAGCTATGAAGCAGGAGCAATTATTGTCTCGATATTGTAAAAGAGGAACCAGAAAGGTTAAGGAATGAGTCAAGGTCACACAGTAAGGCTGCCAGACCCTCGACCTTCCTTCTGACTCCAAATGCAGTGCTCCCTCTACACATCACCCCACACTTCCTGTGCAAAAAAATGAATGAGCAAACAGGAAAAGAAGCTAGAGAAAGACCGTTTTCTTGGGCTTTTAAAGGACTAGGAGGGGCGGTATAACCCAGGGAGTAGATACCCCTCCCCTTTCCATCTTTAACCACTGTCTGGGTTCCACCCGGACCCTCCTCTCCAAACTGGGGGTCCGGGACAAAGCTGCTGGGGCAAGCATCTCCTTCAAGATCAGAGGCAGGGGGTTCCCCCTCCCCCGACTCCCATTTCACTTTAAAGGGGGGAAAGCTCCCCATGCAATGAGGCAGAGCAGCGGGTTCCTGGGGGCCTTGCAGCCCTGTTGCCATAGCAACCAGACTCACTAGCAGTTTCTGGTACAGGAGGAGGCTGGGCCCACAGCTTGGGCTGGAGGGGATGAGGGGTAGGAAGGAGACCTCAAGGGCATCCCCTTGCCCGCAGACTGGACCACCCACCTGCCAGTGCCAGAGGAGGCTAGGAGCCCTCATCACCCCAGAGACACAGGGAGGGGTACTCCTACCCTTGAACTTCTATCCTGAATCTGGGGCAGCTGTTTAAATTTTCCAACTTGTGTCCACCCTGGAAGACTGTTGTGAAGCCTCCGAGGAGGAACACATCAGGGTTCACACAGCCTATGGTCTATACACAGCTCTAGGGGACATTTTCTTTTTTGTTTCCCACTCCCCCCCCCCCTTTGACTGAGGTATTACATGGATAAGGTGAACGGCACAGATCTGAAGTTTTAGCTCAATGAGTTTCTATATACCGGTGTATTCACCACCCAAACCAAGAGAAAATATGTCCATCCCTCCAGAAAACACCCTCATGCCATTTCCTGGAATTCTGTATCCCCCGAACTGACTTTGTCATCATAGATGAGTTTTGTCTGTGCTTGAATTTCATAGAAATGCAACCATACCGCCCGCCCGCTTTTGTCTGGTGCCTTTGACATGACACCGAACCTGAACTTACCATCACAAGTATTATTACTCTGTCCTTTTTCTTTGTTGTGTAATAGTCCATTGTAAGAATGTGCCACAATTTATTTATTTATTCTACTGTTGATGGATATTTGAATTGTTTACAGATTGGTTCTTTTTTTTTTTTTTTTTTTTTTTTTTTTTTACAGACTGGTTCTTGTGATAACGCTGCCATGAACATTCTTCTACGTGAGCGTACTTTTCTATTGGGTAAATACACAGGAGAGCACCTGCTGGGTCACTGGGCGGATATGCAGGCATTTTTAGGAGACACCATCAAACAGTTTTCCTAAACAGAGTGGCTATAACATTTTACGTTCCCACCAGCAGCGTGGTGAACGTTCCAAGGGTCTCTGGCTGGCTCAGTCAGAAGAGCATGCAACTCTTCATCTCAGGATTCTGAGTTCGAGCCCCATGTCAGGTGTAGACATTACTAAACAAAAATAAAAATACATTTAAAAAACAGTTCTAGGACACCTGGCTGGCTCAGGTGGTATACGGCATGACTCTTAACCTCAGGTTCATGAGTTCAAGCCCCACATTGGGCATGGAGCCTACTTAAAAAAAAAAAAAGTTTCAGTTGTCCACATCCTTGTCAACACTTGGTACCATCAGTCTTTTTCATTTTAGCCATTCTAGTTGGTTGTGTTGTGGTATTTCATTGTGGTTTTATAGGCATTTCTCTGATGACTGATGGCATTGAGCATCTTTTCATGTGCTTATTGACTATTTTGATACTCTGTTTTGCTCATTGTTCAAGTCCTCTGTCATTTTATAAATTTGGTTGTTTTTTCCTTACTGATTTGTAGGGGCTCTTTATGTATTATGGATATGCGTCCTTTGTCAGATATATTATTACAAATATCTTCCTTCTGGGAGAGTATTTCCTACTCCAGATTATCTCCCCAAGTTCTGGACTAGGAGAGGGCACAAGAGCAAATAGCACCGATTATTCTTTTTCTGTTCTTTCTTCATGAAGAAGGCAGGTGCCCTGGTTTATTGAATGCCTATGACATGCCAAGGAATTTCCAACAGTTATATCCTAAAATAGTTACATTCTTATTTAATTCACTTATTCAACCTATATTTGAAAATCTAATAGACGCCAGATATTGTAGGACACACTGAGAACAAGAGTCAAGGTCTAAAAAGAGACTGTGTTCCAGTGGGGAGTGGTGAGGCAGACCGTAAACATGCAGACAAATAATCAAGGCCATAGCAGAGGGAGGAGGAGTGCCAGAGAGGTGGTGGATAGAGTGACTGGGGGTGGTTGGGAAAGTCCCAGGGACTAAGCCACGTGGAGCTGGGATGCAAAGAAGGAGGTAGAGCTAGCCATGTGAAATCTACGGGAAGGGTGTTCTAGGAAGGGGAACAGCTAGTTTGAAGACTCCGTGAGGCTGATGTGCAGGAAGCTTTGGGGAGAGGGATCCCGGAGAGGCTGAGTGAGGAATTTGAATTGAATCTAAGAGTCATGGGGATCGATTGCAGTGTTTTGAACAGAGTGACATCATGAACTTCTTGTCTTTTCAAAGACCCCTCTGAACCCCTGAAGACTGATAGGAGTGAAGGCAGAAGCAGGAATCCAGGGCAGAAGCAACAATAACCCAAGTGAGCCATAATGGGGGCAGGACTAGCGTGGGGACCATAGAAGTGGGAAGAAGTGGATGATGTCTAGTGGACATTTTCTTTTCTGTTTCCTTCTTTCTCTCTCTCTCTCTTTTTTTAAATGAAGTATTACATGGATAAGGTGAAGTGCACAGATCAAGTTTTAGCTCAATGAGTTTCTATACTTGTATATACCTGTGTATCCACCATAGTCCGTCCCTCCAGAAAACACCCTCATGCCCATTCCTGGAAGTCCATATCCCCCAGTCTGACTTTGTCATCATAGATGAGTTTTGCCTGTCCTTGAATTTCCTAGAAATGCAACCATACTGCATGCCCTCTTCTGTCTGGTGTCTTTCACATAACACTGGACCTGGGAGAATGTGCTTCAGGTTCTAGTTGAAGATGGTTATTATTATCCTCAACTTAGAGGGAACCGAAGCTCAGAGAGGTCAAGTGACTTGCCCAAGGTCACACATCTAAGAAATGGGGAAAGGGCAAGGAAATCATAGTCTGACTTTTCAATTACATGAACCATGTCATGCTGTGGGTGGCATGGCCTTAGAAAACCTAGAGATATGGGGATTCTAGAAGGTGGGGGGCAGCTGGGGGGAGACTGCAGAGCCAGAAAAATCTACCTGTCTTTATGGTGGCCCCTACTTGCTCTGGGCTTTGGGGCAGGCAAGTGGGAAGCTGCAAATTGAACTGAGACCCAGTGTGGCCTGAGGTGTCCCAGACTAGCCTGGGCCCTGTATACCCAGCAGGACCCATTCGGAGATGACAAGGATCCATGGGCCATCGACAGCCAGGAACCCCTGGTTGGTTGTTGAGTGTGTGTGTGTGTGTGTGTGTGTGTGTGTGTGTGTGTGTGTGTGTCGGGGCGGGGGGAGGGGTGCTTAGGAGCTGGGGCTGCCATCCCCATTAGCACCGCCGTCATTATCCCAGATTTATGTGTGTATAATTCTCCCCCCACCCCAATCGCTCCAGCATCTCCCCTGGCTGCAAACTCCGACTCCCCCGGAAAGAGCCGACTCCCCCGGAAAGAGCCGAGGAGCCGCCTGCCACCGGGCCATTAGCACGCAGGGAAGGGGGTGTGGGGGGAGCGAGCAGTCAGCAGGGAAGGGAGAAGGGGGGCGGGAGAGAACGAGGGAGGAGGAGGGAGGCGGGAACTGGAAAGGATGGGAGTTAGGTGGCAAGATGGGAGAGTTGAGAGGAAGGAAACCGGGCGGGGAGGGGAGAGGGAGCCCAGGCGGGTGTCTGCGGGGGGGGGGGGGGGACACGCGGCCCATTGGGCTCGGCCGCAAACTGCGGGCCCAGGGGCCGCCGAGGCCGCCGAGGGACTCCGCCGGGCGCCCTCGGTCCAGGAGTTACTCCGAAGCCTCGCTCCCGGACACCCTTTCGGGAACCAGCCCGCTGCGTCCCTCCGCCGAGCAGACCACCTCCGGGGGCTGCCCCTGCGCGGCCCCGGGATCCGGGGTGCCGGGGGTGGGGGCGCCGGCTGCTGGGCCCGCAGCCCGGGGCAGACTTCGCCCCCCCACGGCCCCCCTCCTCCCCGAGTCCCGCCCTGCCCTCCAGCCCCTCTATTCCGAGGGAAATCAATGTCGCGTTAATGTAAGATTTCCAGGCGGTCGGGGGGGGGGGCGGGGGCTTCATAAAAGATGCATTGTTTCCACTGCCTGCTCGCGGCTCCCTCCCCAGCATCCTGCAAGATGGCGGCGGCCCCAGCGGAGGGCGCGGAGCCGAGCCTGCCGGCCCGGGGAGGGGGCTGGAGGGGGAGAGTGCGGCCCCTCTCTCCTGCTGGGGAAGGTGGGAAGAGAGGCCGGGATGAAGGAAAGAAGGGGGAGAGAGGGAGAGACTGAGTGAGGGAGAGAGAGAGAAGGGGGGGGGCCTGGGAGAATGGTGGGGAGGCGGGAGCCAGTCAGAGGGAGGAAGGCGGGCTGGGAGGGGGGAGGGGATGGCTGGGAGCCGGGAGGAGGGAAGAGAAAGGCAGCCCAAGGAGGTGGCACCGCAGGAGGCTGGAGAGCTGGCCAGGGAGCTGGGAGGGGGACGGAGGTAGGGGGGAGGCAGGGGAAAGGTGAAGGGGAAGGGCGGGGGGGGGCAGGCTGGAGTGGGGGTGAGCGAGGAAAAGAGGAGGGGAAGGAAACGGCGTGGGGGGGTGTGAAGAAAAAGGCAGTGAGGGGAGCCTGGACTGAAGGGAATGGACCTCCCCCCACCCCAATTGGTCCCTAGGCTACACCGTCCCCTCCAGCCAGGGCCCCTGGCCAGCCCTCTCCTGGTTCCTGTGCACCCTCTCCGTGGAGATGAGCCAAGGAGCCCCATCCCCCAACATGGAGGTGGCTGCACCCCCCCTTGGCCTGGCTCCCCACCCTCTTTCCTGCCCTGGTACCAGAAGTGCCAAAGTGAGAGGGAACGCACCTCCCCCATTCATCTTCTCCTGGGCAGATGGGCGGCCTCCTCCCTCTGCTTTGCTTCTCAGCCTTCTGACAACCACCCCTGTGGCCCCGCTGCCCTGCCCAGGGGTTGGCTTGGGGCAAGACCCCCACCATGTCCCAACTCAAGGCCTCCAGTGTGGACCCCGAAGAGCCCCCCCTTTCCTTAGCAGGGACGGATGCTTGGGTACATCTGCATCGATCCTATTTCCGGGACAGGCCTCTTGAGGTGCCAGAGAGGGGAAACCGAGGCAGAAGAGAGCCTAGAACATAGTGACCTCCTTACTCCCCAAGGGTCCCTTCCTTGGCCCCAAACCACCCTGAGTCCCTCATCTTCCTTGCTTGCTCCCCCATCCTCCATTGGCAACGACGATGAGAGTTTCAAGGCACCCCCATTCCAACCTTCCTGCTTCACCATAGGGGAGCTCCCAAACGCCTGAAAATATCTTTAAATTAGGAAAAAGAGCTAAGCCGCCAGGGTCCTTTGGTCTATTAAAGGAGGAGCAGAGGCCACCGGCGCCCCCACCCCCTTTACTCTGGTTTTGCATTTGAAGCCCTGACAGCGGATCCAGCTGGAACAATGATGGGGCCTGCCCAGCCAGCCCCAGCTGCTTCCTTTTCAGTGGCCCTGTGCCCCCTGCCAGGTGTGCCAAAATTAGGATGGCTCCCTTCTCGGGTCCTTTTCATCCCCCCAGGGCTCCTGGGGCCTCTGAGGTGCTAATGAAGCCCCTGTTGCTGCCTTCCCTTTTCTTCGCAGAGCTGGCCTGGGGGAGGCCTAGGCAGGGCTGTGCCTGGAAATCTGTCCTCGAAGAACTGCCCCCAGGAACATATTCATGTGCTATGCTCAGTCAGAGTCTTCCTGCAGTACCCTCCGTTTCCCCTCCCTGCTCCTCCGCTCCCTTCAAGTCCTGGTGACAGCCACCTCCTCCAGGCAGCCCTCAAGCCTGCTGGCATTTGCTCCTCACTGTTTCTCCTGTGGTTGGGCAATGGAGTCAAGGCTATCTGGGCCTCACCTCTTTCTGGCTATGTGCCCCCACGCACACACCGGGCGGCTCAGTAACTGTTCAGAGCCTCGATTTCCCCTTCTGTCAAATGAGGATAATTACAAAAGCCTATGTCAGGAGTCTTTTATGATGCTGAAAGGAGATAATATGTGTAAAGTGGGGATGACAGCCCCTAGTCCTGTTGCTCCAGCCACACTGGCCCCTCACTGAGCCCCCAAACACACCGGTGTCCCACCTGTGATATCCCTACAGCTCCTCCTCCCTTTATTCCTGTCTCTGCTCATATGTCCACTCCTCAGAAGGAACTTCCCTGGCCACTTAGCCCTCCTCACTTGTATTATCACCTCCTGACATTGTATTACGTTCGCAAGCTCACGCTCTGGAACCTGGGTTCAAATCCTGACTTCACAGTAACTGGCTGTGTGACGTTAGGCATGTTACTTCACTTCTCTGAGCCTCAATTCTATCATTGGGATGAATAAGTGACTTCGTAAACGGGAAGCCCTCAGAACAGTGCCTGGCCTTCACTAGGTGTTATTCCCAGAACGAATATTACTTGTCTTATTTCCGGGTACGCCCCTCTCCCTCCTCCCCTTCCTGAGGGCTAAGACTGCAGGGGACGTGTTCAGTTTATTCAGTTGTATCTTCAGTGCCCCAAAGGCCTGGCATACAGTAGATGTTCAATAAATATTTGATAAAAGAGTATCTCAGCGAGGTTCTACTGGTCCTGTCTGAGCCTCAGTTTTCTCATCTGTAAAATGGGATGCTAATAGCATGTGCCTCACAGATGTTTAGGATTCCATGAGCTAAATACTGCAGGTTTTCATTTATAGACATGATTCAAACAGCCTGTAGCATAATGCCCCTCCTGCGACGGCCCTCCGTATACCCGATCTAGACCTAGAGGCAGGGAGAATTGTGGGAGACACATTTTATTGCCTCCAACACTCGCTCTTGCTTTCTTCCTTTGCAAACAGTGCTTGCTCGTTGAGTGGCTATGTGCCCTGCTCTGTGCATGCCTTCCAGCCTGCCTCGCTTCTAAAATTCTAGAAGTAGCTGAGTGGCACTCATCTGGCTGATGAGACCCAAGCAGAGGTCTGTCAGCAGGGGGTTCAGGGAAAGGTAAGCGTGTGATTATCCGAACTTCAGTTGCTTCGGCTATAAAATGGGGACAAAACAGCAACTCACTGTGGTCAAGGTCTCATAAGTGACCCAGAGGGATAGCGAGGGGACCAGAGGAACTAGGGGGTCCTGGCCCTGGTGCCACCTAGCTGCTGGCCTCCCACAGCACCAGGCATCAACTCCAGATTGTTCGTGGAGGGACAAGCAACTTCTTTGTTTAAACCACTGCAGTTAGGTGTTTTGATACTTGCAGCCCAGTGCACCTCCGAATGATGATACTGAATTTCCCGGGATCTCTAAAAATGCTCCAGGCAGAGTAGCTGTTGGTTGATTTTTTTTTTTAAGTTAGAATATAGAATGAGGCTCGGGTACTGCCGCATAAAAAAGTGGAGGAGTGGGTGCATTTAACTAGGTCCAGCCCAGAGAGAGACTGTCTATAAGGAAGGGAGAATGTTATAGGGTGCATTGTGTTCCCCAAAAGATAAAGATATATTGAGGTCTAGACCCCCCAATACCTCAGCATGTGACCTTATTTGGAAATAGGGTTGTTGCCGGTAAATTTAGTTAAGATGGGGTCATACTGAAGTTGGAGGGGGCACTTAATCCAGTATGACTGGTTATAAATTTATTCTAAAAAACAGGACGCAGACACGGGTACATGCGGGGAGAATGCCACATAAAGACGGAGGCAGAGGAGTGCCTGGGTGGCTCAATTGTTAAGCGCCTGCCTTCAGCTCAGGTCATGATCCCAGGGTCCTGGGATGGAGCCCGCATCAAGCTCCCTGCTCAGCGGGGGCTCTGCTGCTCCCCCTGCTTGCGCTCGCTCTCTCGCTCTCTGTCAAAGAAAGAAATAAAAGCTTTTAAAAATAAAAATAATATAGACGGAGGCAGAGACTGGAGTGATGTGTCTAGAAGCCAAGGAACACCAAGGACGGCTGGCAGCCCCTGGAAAGTAGAAGAAGAAAGGAAGGGTCCCCCTCTAGAGGCTTCAGAGCAAGCGTGGCCCCTCTGATGGATTTCAGACCTCTGGCCTCCAGAACTGTGAGACGAGACCTGTCATTTTAAGCCCCCAGTTTGTGGCCCTTTGTGTTGGCAGCCACAGGACCTTTGTACAGAAGGGATGGCCAGAGCAAGGCACAAGGCACAAGGCTCCCTGGAGCTTCCAGTTACCCAACCTGGAGCCAAGCATTTGCCCACTCCTGGCCTTTGCGTGCTTTAGCCCCCTCTGCAGACCCAGGGCGCAGACACGGACAAGGCGTGTCCTCCATCAATGGGCACAGCAGCACCCCAAGTATCTGGAAGCCTTTCCAGCTGTCCAGAATCTCCCCCCAGAATTAACGCTTCTCAGGGGCTCAGCATGTGTTGAGGTGACTGCTGTCATTACTGTGGATTTCAGGTTATCCATGCCCTTGGCTCCCCAGCTAGGCTGGGGCCTCCCTGAGGGCAGGGAATGGCCCTTTCACTGTGCAAGACAGAACTACCTTCTGGACAAACCCTAGGGGTGTACATTGGCTTAGGTTTCCAGGCACTCAGCAATGCCCCTCTGGTTGAAAGCAAGAGAATTAACACATGGGACATATGAGCTGAATCTCAATGAAGACCCCAGTGTTGAAACTGCCTGGGTCTAGATCCCAGCCCTGCCTGGGACTGGCTGAGTCACCCTTAAGCAAGTGGCTTTGTTGCTCTATGCCTCAGTTTCCCTGACTGTAAAATAGGACAATGACAATCCTACCTCGTAGGGCAATTTTGAGGGTTAAGGGGTTCTTTTTTGTTCTTGTTTTTGGTTTTTTTAGATTTTATTTATTTATTTGAGAGAGAGAGAGCATGAGCAGGGAAAGGGACAGAGGAAGAAGCAGACTCCCCGCTGAGCAGGGAGTCTGACGCAGGGCTTATCCCAGGACCCTGGGATCATGACCTGAGCCAAAGGCAGACACTTGACCAACTGACCCACCCAGGCACTCTGAGGATTAAGTCTTTAATCCATTTCGAGTTCATTTTTATGAGTGCTGTAAAAGAGAGGGATCTGGTTTCATTCTTGTGCATGTGAATATCCAATTTTCCAGCACCACTCTTTGAGGAGACTGTCTTTTCTGTACTGAATATTCTTGGCACGCTTATCAAATATCAGTTGACCAGATATGCATGGGTCTGTTTCTAGTCTCCTAATTCTCTTTCATTGGCCTGTGTGTCCTTTTTTTTGTTTTTAATGCCAGTGTCATCCTGTTTTGATTACTATAGCTTTGTAATATGGTTTGAAATCAGGAAGTGTGATGCCTCCAGTTCTGTCCTTCTTTCTCGGGATTCCTCTGGCTCATTTCAAGGATTAAATGAGATGATACCTGTCAGGTACTTAGAAGTCAGGGGCATACAGTAAGTGCTTAACGAGTGTAGGCTCCATGACTGGACATGGAAGAAGGGAGGCCAGGGAGCTGCCTCCCAGGGCCGGAAGGTCAGTGCTGGTGGCCTAACAACCTTCCTCCTATGTGACTCCCTTCCTTATGCCGGTGCCAGAAGAGCAAGGGGATGCCCTAAGGGTTAGGAGAGAGACCCAGTCTAGCCTGACTCGATACCTGAATTCCCTCTATCATTATTGAGCACCTACTGTGTGCCATCATCTGATTTATGACTGATTGGAAAGCCGTCCCTGACTGTGGAGAACCAGCTGGATAGAGATTTGTGGGGAAGGGTGTCCCTGGCTTTAATGGAAGTGAGAGATGAGGATAACTTGATATGAACTGGTAGCCGTGCAGGTGGGGAAATGTATATGGATTCGGGTTTGGTTGGGAGGTGAAGTTGACAGGGATTGTTAGTGGACTGGATGTGAGGCACGAGAAAGAGATGAGAATCTAAAGCAACTGAGTAGGTAGTTTACCAATCCCTGCCCTCCCCACATCCCTGTGGCGCTCGGCATCTCCAGTTATCATCCTATAACAAATTACCCCCAAAACCTAGTGGCTCAAAACGATACACACTCATTCCTTCACAGTTTCTGCGGGTCAGGAATCCAGGTATAGCCTTAGCGGGGTATCTCTGTCTCAGAGTCTCTCACAGAGCTGCAACCAAGATGGTGGCTGGGGCCATGGTCTCATCTGAAGGCTCGACTGGGGAAGATCTGCTGCCAGGCTCACGAGTTACTGGCGGGATTCAGTCCCTCACTGGCTGTTGGTCCGTTCCTCCTCCTTCAGTTCCTCACCATGTGGGCTTCTCCACAGGGCAGCTCACAACATGGCACTGGCTTCCCTTGAAACAAGTGAAAAAGAGAGTGAGAGAGAGCACCTAAGACAGAAGTCACAGTCTTTTTGGAACTTAATCTTGGAAGTGACATCCCATCACCTTTGGCACATTCTGTTGGTTAGAAGAAAGTCCTGGAGTCCCATCCACACCCAAGGAGAAGGGATCACACAGAGTGGGAATCATTGGAGGCTGTTTCGAGGCTGCTACCTCACCATGCACACCCATCCAATGGCTTCATATAGCCAGTACTTGTAACTCTTCACCTGGCAGCTCTCTCTGGCTGCAGAGGCAGCTCAGGCTTTCCTGGGGCAGTGAGTTCCAGAGGATCCATTGTCCCTGCTAGCATACCTCAGCCAATGGAGGCTGGATGTTGGTGGATAAATAACCCAGCTCCCTCACCACCTTCACAAGGTAATTCTGGGGTGCGTGTCCCATAGGTCTCCATAGATTTAACCCAAGATATCCCAGTGTGACCTGCTCATGAACACAGTCTTTACTGGGTCCCCTCCCTTCCCTATCTTGCCTCCCCTCTCCCCTACGAGGGCTTCCCACCATTGCCTCCCAGCTAAACCACTTGTACTCAGATCTGGGTGTCTCTCCTGGAGATTCCAATTGTGTTCCTTTCCTGGGCCTGCTGTAATAAGTTACCACAAGCCTGATGGCTTCAAAGAACAGAGGTGTATTATCTCACAGTTCTGGAGGCTAAAAGTCCGAAATCGGGATGTTAGCAGGGCCATGCTCCCTCTGAAGGCTCCAGGGCAAGACCCTTACTTGTTTCTCTCCTGGCTTCTGGGAGCTACAGACATTCCTTGGCATTCTTTGGCATGTGGCCACATTGCTCCAGTCTCTACCTCTGTCTTCTCTGTGTGTCCTCTCCTCTTAGAAAGACACTTGTCATTGAATTCAGCCAGCCCCCCCCCCCCGATCTGGCATGGTATCATGGCATGTCATGTTAGCTAATGACAACCACAAAGACCCTATTTCCAAATGAGGTCTCAGATGTTTGACTAGGAAGTTCCCTCCACCCAAATGGCATTCTCTCCTGCAACTCCATCCATCTGTCCTTCAAGTTTCAGTTTGAGGGTCCCTTCTGCAGTTTAGGGCAGGGGGCACGGGAGCCTCGGTTATACCAAGATCCTGTTATCCATTCTCGTCTCACCTGATGCTCCCTTGTGAACAGTTTCCATAATTGTATTACATGGTTTTGCACAGTTTTGGGGTTTTTATAAATGTTCCTCTCCCCGCTTCTAGAATGTGAGCCTGGGAAGGGCAGGACCCAGGAGATCACTGTGTCCCTTTGTACCTAGTTCAGGCATGGTACACAGTAGGTGCTCAATAAATATGCCCAGGAGGTTTCCCAACAAATTCCTCTGTCCCAGTGAGGGGGATGCATTGGGCCTCAGACCAGCATCACCCAACCAGACAGGTCACTTGGTGTCTCAGCACGATGTTCCAGAATCTTCTTACATGCACACGCGTGCGTGCACACGCACATGCACACACACAGAATGAGCCACCCCCCTCCCCTGTCCCCAATTTCTCGACGGAATATTTTTCCTGGAGCAGAAAATGAACCATTATTAAAACAACACGGCTACCGGCGGGAAAACCCATTTGCAGCGATTTATACCGCGTCACCGCGGCTGCTGAGAGGAAATGGGAAGAGAAGCGCAGGGTTTAAGCACTGGGTGAAGAATCGTGTTCCATCAGAGAGAGAACAGATGGGTGTTTTTTCTCCCCTCTCTTCCCCTGCTTAGGCTCCGTGTTAGGAATCCATGTCAGCCGTGGGTTTGTTCCTGGTGGTGTGATGGGGGTGACAGGGGAGAGAGAGGCTGGGCCAGGCTGCTGGGCCCCAGGGGAGGAGGGGCCTCCCTGTCCCCCTGTCCCCGGCCCACTCTGTCTCCTGGGCTGGCAGGCACCTGGCATGAGCCCCTTCCTTTAATGTTTACGTTCTCCTATCACCACCTGGAATTTTCCTCCCCCTATATTTCCTCCCTGATCCACTGGCCGTTTCCTCCAAGGCAGGGCCATGCCCTGTCCCTTCGTCCCTGGCATGTGACACACATCAGTGGCTCCCATGTCTGGAGACATGGGCTAACCCCGCCCCCCCCATGACCCAGTGCATCATACCCTGACATTATTTATGCATCCGCCCTCCGCACCAAAGTGGGAGCACACTGAAAGAAGGGGGGGACTCTTTCATTTGTTTCACTCATTTATCCATGCCCCCTCCACGAAAGCCTGATCCACAGCCAGCTTTGGGGTGGTGGGGAGAAGAGACGAACACGACTGAGTCATTTAGCTGTTTAAAAACCGGTGGCTTCTCTCCTTCAAGTTGAAACCTGTTAGCTTGGCTCCTTTGGCCCTTCCCAGGTTAGACCCCAAGTACCTGTTGGCTTTCATCCCCCCCAACGTCCGGCCCCCCTTGTCCCCACCCCAGGAACCTTCTAGTCAAACCCAGCGGTCCATGTGTGGTCCCCATCTCACCCGGAATGCTTTGTGCGGCCGCCTCTCTGAGCACCCCGGTGCCTGGGTGCCTTGCCCCCTCTGTGTCCACCTCCTGAGCCCTGGGGTTTGACACCCACAGCCCAAGCCAGCCCACCAATGTCATGTGTTGGGCCCATGCAGGGTTTTTAAAAATTGTAATGACTTGCCAGCTTTTAAATATCAGGGAACTGTTGCATAAAAATCTGTATTCCTGGCTTTTCATCAAAAGATACAGCCGCTGAGGAGCTGAGGTCACATTCCCAGCAGGGGGTGGCGCTCAGCAAGGGCGGTCCCCTCAGGAGATGGCCCGGGTTTGCTGGTTCCGGTGGTTCTCACGTGGTGAGTGGTTAAGGGGACTCTGGACCCAGACTGCCCAGGTTGGAATCACTTAACCTTCCTGTTCTGGAATCTTCCGCGTGCCCACCTGGAGCGATTCTCCTCACTTCTCCATCCAGCCCGGTGTCCCAGGAGACTGAGCTTTGTGGCCTTCACCAGTGGGCTCCCGGGTCCTCCAGCTTGTGCTAGCTTCAGCCACTGAGGACCCCTGAGGTAGGGGAACAGGGGAGAGAGGGTATTTATTCCCCGGTTCAGCCCTGCGTGGCCCCTGGGGGCCAGCTGTGTCCTTGTCATAGGTCCACATCACCTGTGATGTCTCCAGGTTCTGACAACTTCCTCGGCTCCTCTCTCAGACCTAAGGGTGCTAAGAGCTCCCCAATTTTATGAGCCCAAGGGGTGGTGCTACTTCTCACGGTTTCCCACATCTGTCCACACTTCGAAAATTTGTTCCCTCATTGAACTCTGCTTACGTTACCCACTTTGAATGTATCATGTGTTTCCTGCCAGGGGCGGCTGATTCAGCCCCTGTGCCTCAGTTAACCCACCTGGTAAATGGGGATAACCATTATACCTGCTTCTAATGTTGATGTGAGGGTTACATGAGTTAATATTGTATAAGGAAAGGGCTTGGCAAGGGTTGATACATATTAACAACTATCATCATTCTTCAGTACAGTCCCTACCACCCCTTACTCGCTCCCCAGCACCGAAGCTGAGGGTCACTGAGCCATTGCTGACATGGTTGGTCTTGACTTGGCTGTTTGGCATGTCTGTATGACCTGCTGTCTCCTACGGGGTGTGGCTCAGCTCTGTGTCATCGCCTCTGCTATGAGGGGTTCCCAGGCAGCCCTCCACCCCACTGCACACCCACCCCGACACTCTTCTCCATTGACGGTGATCCCGGCACACTGGAATGATCCAGTCATGGGCTTGCCTTCCCCACTGATCCTCAGGCCCCTGCAGGGCCTTCCCACGTGTTTGTGGCATCGAGTATCAGGGCTCAGGGCCCGTATAACGTGCCTAAGTCTGCCGTACCCAAGTACCACAGGCGGGGCTGCTTAAAACAAGGAACTGATTCTCTCAGTTCTGGAGACTGGAAGGTTTTCTTTTGTTGGTTTTTGGTTTTTTTGTTTTGTTTTGTTTTGTTTTTTAAAGATTTTATTTATTTTAGAGAGTGTGAGCACAAGCGGGAAGGAAGAGCAGAGGGAGAGGGAGAAGCAGACTCCCCGCTGAGCAGGGAGACTGACGTGGGGCTCGATCCCAGGACCCCGGGGATCATGACCTGAGCCAAAAGCAGACGGTTAACCAACTGAGCCACCCAGGAGCCCCCAGAAGTTGATACCCAGGTCCACAGGGTTGCGCTCCCTCCACGAGCTCTAGGGGAAGACCCTTCCTTGCCCTTCCCGGCTTCTGGTTCTTGGCTTGTGACCACAGCAGTCCAAGCTCCCCGTCTGCCTCCACCCAGCATTCTCTGCGTCCTTTCTCCTCTTCTCAGGACACTTGTCATCGGATTCAGGGCCCACCCTGATCCAGGATGATCTCATCGAAAGATCCCTGACTTCATTACATCTACAAAGACCCCTTTTCCCGATAAGGTCATACTCGCGGGTTCTGGGTGGACATAACTTGTGGGCCGCCATTCAGGGCGGGAGAGGCTACACGGCTGTCTGGAGCCCCGCCTTGCTTTCTTCTCTCTTCACTTACGCCATCTTTGGAAGCCAGTGGATAACCAGACCCTGGACACCCACTCCTTGCCCCCTGGCCCACAGTGGGGGGTGAAGGGGGGTGGTTTCTTTGCCAGGCGGGGAGACATAGGACCAAATGCCAGCTGACGGCCCTGTTTCCAATGCAGGCCAAGCCCTCAGGAAGGCTGCTTCTCTGTGGGCTGCCGAAAAGTTGGGGTGAGCCCCCTACCTTCCCCCAAGCTTGCAGAGAACACTCGGCAAGCACCAGTGCTGGTCCCTTCGGTGTGAGGCTGGGCCGAGTGGCTGTCATTTCTCCTTCGCAGGCCAGAACTCTCCCTTCCCTTCAACAGTCTGCCGGCCGGCCTCTGACCTGCAGCCCATCTCTTTCCAGGCCTGACAGGTCGGGTTCAGAGGGAGCGCTCCCCTGAGCTGAGGCAGACTTGTTTGGCTCCAAGCTGCTGCAGCCCTCGCTCCCCAAGAATGCCCACAGCTCCTGTGCTGCCTTCCTCTGGATAGTGATACCTCCCTTCCCTCTGACGCAAAATGGCCAGCTGGCCCAGGGCCCTGTCTTTTCCAGCCTGTGTGAGTTGACTCTTTTTCTTATAATTTCTTTTTAAGGTATAATTCACCCAACGTAAGAGTAACCATTTTAAAGTGTACGACTCAATGCGTTTTTGTATATTCATGTGTTGTGCGACTATCACCGGTACCTAGATCTAGAACATTCTCATCACCCTAAAGGAAACCCTATACCCATGAGCAGTCACTCCCCACTCCCCCTCCTCCAGCCCTGGTCAACTACTGATCTAATTTCTGTCTCTCTGAATTTGCCTATTCTGGACATTTCTTATAAATGGAGTCATACAAGCTGTGGCCTTTTGTGTCTGGCTTCTTTCACTTGGCATAATGTTTTCAAGGGTCATTCATGTTGTAGGGTTAACTCTTTTATTGTGAAGCACATACTTCTTAAGAAGATAGCTGAAGAATACAGAATTGAAAAAATAATGTTCCATCCTTGTCGCCACCACCTGGCTCAAAACACAGAGTATTCTGGCCTCTTGGAGGCTCCCTGAGGCCACTTCCCGGTGAACGGGCCCACCCTAAAGTATCACTTTCCCAGCAGCCCTCACCTGAAAGTGATTGCACTCCTCACACAAGGGACACATGTCACAACTAGCATCTAGTGGGGAGAGACGAGGGGTGCTTCTCAACACCCTCCAATGCAGAGACTAGGTCTCCCACAGCAGAGGAGGAGCCCCAAATGTCAGTGGTCTATAGGTAGGAAAACTTGGGGTCCCCAGACGCCACAGATTACTTCTGCCTGTCCTCGAACGTTGTAGGATGGAATCATGCAATGCCTCCTGATTGTGTCTTGTACTTCCGCTCAATGTTGTCTTGAAGTTCGTCAGGCACAAGGCTCTCCACACATTCTAGTTCGTTCTTTTCATCACTGCATCGTATTCCATGGTGTACATATACAGTTACTTTCCATTTGCCAGTTGATGGCCCCTTGGCTGACGATGATGAGTGTGTGTCTTTGGGTGAGAATAGTGCCTGTTCCCACTGGGAATAAACCCAGGAATGGAATTGTTGGGTTGGAGCTTATTTAACCTTAGTAGATTAGTCAGCGCTAGTTAAAGCTGAGGGAATTTTGCAGAAAATCCTGACTTCTGGCTTCTCTTGAAGAATTTATTCTGGCAACTCCGAGCCTGACTTTGCACCTGGTAGCACTCAGCTGGAGTTAAGTAGTAGCAAGTGGCAGTTGCCTTAAAAGGGGGGGGGGGTGCGTCTCCAGCTCCCCACAGCTGCCACCCTCCCTCCTCGCTGCCTCACACCTGCCTCATTTCTCTGTTTTTGTTCCCTGGCCAGCATTTGGCTTTGTGGCCCCTGTCCTGGACCCGTACAAGGTCAGGAACCGTTTCCTACCTTCCTGTGGCCATGCCTTGACCTTCATGGGACTCTCACCTCCCTCTCAATCCCCTTCCCAATACCAGTCCACCTCACGGAGCCTGCAGTCCCTATAGACCTCTGTTTTTCAGCTTGTGGGTTCCTGCTCTCTGATGACGGGCCACTTCCCCAGAGAAGCCTTCTCTGAGTCCTCTGGCTGGGAGGGCCTCCCAGGGTACTCTCCTACAGTCCCTACCTGTCTTCCGAGGCTCACATTTGCATTGACAAGTCCTTGTCAGCTCCCAGACAACTGCAAATGCGTCTGTCTTATTCATTGCCATTTGCCCACCACCGGCTCAATGCACAGGGAATACTGGCCATGGGGCATGGGGCATAAAGGGGAGAGAGGGAGAGCCCTCGTGCCAGGTGGAATAAACCACTTACCAAGCTGTACCCTCTGCAGAAGCAAGCTGGGCTCCTAGGATGAGCTGGGCAGGCACATCTCATCCTCAGAAGCTCTTTCCCCATGGCTGGCCCAAGAGGTCAGGGCCTGAGAAGTCTCCCCAGCCCGCTCGCCGGCCCCCAGTACATAACAGTCAAGGCTGGCAAAGCGCAGGGCCCCTTCTCTGAGGTCCTTAACTCCCCACAGGTCGGCCCACCCCCAACCATCCCAGCCGTCCCTTAACACTGTCCAAATGTCCCTAAGTCAAGTCCCCAAGGCAATTCCTTCACCTCTAGGACTCTCCCTGACTCCTCACCTGCTCACCTGCCTTCCTTCCCCCAGCTTTGCTCTGTGCCCTCGGTGGTCTCCTCCCAACTCCGCTCTTCTATCAGAGCCTTCAGCTGTCCCCTGCTCACACCTCCTCTCCCACAAGCATTCTGCTGACTCCTCCTCCTCCTTCATCTTCTCACACCTCCAACCTCCCCTTGGCTTTCTCCTTCCTCTCAGCAGCCCCCACCTCAGACACGCTCCCTTCTTTCCCACTTTGTCCCCTCGCCCTCCGGCTCCTCCGCGAGCTCTGCTCTCCCCGCCTCCTCCCACATCCCGGCGGCCGCGCCTCCCGCGCACCTAGGGGGGAAGGGGCGGGGCCTCCTCACCTGGAGGCCGCAGAGCAGCAGGGCAGCGGCCCCTAGCGGCCGGGGAGGGAAGCGCAGCTGGGCGCCCCTCCCAGTTCGTACCTAACCGGGAACCAAGCACCTTTCCCGCCTGCCCGCTGCTCAGGTTGGACCCCGTTTGCTTCCTGGACGCTTCGTTTTCTGGAGTGAGGCAGATGGGGTGTTTATAGTTCTCAGTGGTGTGTCTGTCAAGAGATGACATTCGATCAGTCCTGATGGGGGGGGAGTGCAAAGGTTAAGGGGTTCTATTGGCTCTGCCTCTAGGCTATGCCTCAAATCTGACCACTTTGCCCTAGCATCCTGTTCCAGGCCTCTGTCGCCTCTCAACTGGCAGCCCCTTTCCTAGTCTCCTGGCTTCTTCTCAAATCCCCCCTGTAATTTTGTTTTAACAGGTAAAATCCATATAACAAAATTAACCACTAACCATTTTCAAGTGAGCATATCATTGTCATTTAGTACGTCCGCAGTGCTGTGCGACCACCACCTCTATCTAATTCCAGATCTTTCCATCATCCCAAAAGGAAACTTGTACCACTTAGCAGTCAGTCCGCCTCCCCCCTCCCCCCAGCCCCTGGCAACCATTAATCTGCTTTCTGTCTTTATGGATTTTAGCTCTTCTGGATATTTCATATAAATGAAATCATACAATAGCTGGCCTTTTGTGTCTGGCTTCTTTAACTCACGTTGTGTTTTCAAGAGTCATCCACATTGCAGCGTGTGTCAAGACTTCATTCCTTTTTATGGCTGAATAGTATTCCCCTGCATGGTTAGCCAACATTTTGTTTATCTGTTTGCTCTTTGATGGACATTTGGGTGGTTTCAATCTTCTAGCTTTTGTGAATAATGCTGCTGTGAACATTGGTGGCCTCGTATCTATTCAAGTACCTGCTTTCAATTCTTTCAGGTACACACTCGGGGGTGGAATTGCTGGGTCATGTGGAAACTCTATGTTGTATTTATTGGGGAACCACACCTGTAATCTGCTGCACATTTAAATGGGAACATGCCATCCCCCTACTCATAGCCCTCCCTTGACTCCCCCTGTCACTGAGAATCCAATCCTGACCCTCCTCATGGCCCTTGAGGCTGTGCCTCATGGTCCCACCATGCTGGCCCTTGTGCTGTTCAAACAGTCTGGCCTGTTGCAACCGCAGGGCCTTTGTACTTGCTGTTCACTCTTCTTGGATCACACGTGATGGGCTCTTCAGCTTTCAGGTTTTAGCTCAACTGTCTCCTCCTCAGAAAGCCCCCCCCCATCTGTCCCATCACCTCCCCACCTCACCTCCTTTCCCTCTCACTCCCTCCCTCCAGCCACACAGGCCTAGTCATGGATCCTTTGCCCACCCAGCACATTTCTGTCTCAGGACCTTTGCACAGGCTATTCCCCCTGCCTGGAACATCCTTCCCCATGACTCCTCCCTCACTTTAGGTCTTTATCCAAATCCCAGCTTCTTAGAGAAGGCTTCTCTGACTTCCCCCTATCTGAAATTGCAGCCACCAGCATGCCCTCTGTCTTCTTTCCTTAATCTTTTTCATAGCACTTACCATCTGACATCCAGTATCTTTTCCTTGTCTGATTTCTTGCCTGTCTTTCTGATTAGAACGTCAGCTCCAAGAACAGAGAATCTCTTCTGCCTCGTTCACCACTGTGTCCCAGCAACTGGTACAGTACTGGCACACAGTAGGTGCTCGATAGATGTCTGCTGATTAGCTGAACCCTCTCACCCCCAAAGACAGCAATTGATGTTAATCTCCCCCCAAATCTATCCTCCTGGCCCAAATTTGAGACCTTTTCACCTTGCTTTTCTCTTGAGTGAGGGCATAGGATGGGATGGGGTTCAAACACTGCCCAAGGTGTGGTACAGGGAGCCTCCAGGAGGGCCAGGGGCAAACAGAGCCCCACCTGCTCACCCCTCAAGGCTTGGACGCATCTGCTATCCACTTCCCTAGCACCCTGCTCACTTTCCAGGCTAATTTAATCATGCCTCCTGTGTCTCCCTTACCCACTAGAACCAGAATGCCCCTGAGAGGGCTTCAAGGTTTGTTCTTGGGGGCACTGGGTCTTCCTCAATACCTCGCCCCATGCCTGCACTAAGGGCATGTAAGGGGTGCTCTGTGTTTGAGGAATAAATGGAAGGAGTGGATATATGAACCAAATCGTAAAATGACCGCAGGACTGCACATCCTGTGCTGAGTAGGCTCTAGGAAAAGCCCAGTGGGCGCCTCTGGCCAGCGGTGGAGGTCTGGGCATTGCTCAGTTCCTCCTGAGTCCAGGAATGCGATTCATCCCCAACCACCGTCTGCCCCCACCCCTCGCACGTGTTACAAGGTCTGGCCTGGCACTCAGAACCTAAGGAGCCTGAGGCAGGACACTGAGACCAAAGGCTCCAGGCCTGAGGCCAAGGTCGCAGAGCATCGGGGACAGGGGAGGGTGGAGGGGCGCAGAACGCGGACGTGGGGATCTGAGGCAGTGGACGCAACACATGGGGGGCACAGGGTGGGGACAGAGGGCACGGGTGATTTGAGCCATGTCTGAAGCCGGGGTGCCCGAGGTGCTAAGGTGCGCAACATGCAGAGTCCCCCAGACTGTGAGGATCAGATGGGAGGATCTGAACGTGAGTTGCCCTCAGCGCGGGACACCCTGGGTGTGGGGGTTTTCTGGTATAGGGTGCACAGAACGTGGGGTACCCAAGGCGCGGGGCACGCTGGGCATGGGAGAACCGCGGCGCACGGTAGGACGCCCGAAGCGAGAGTCACCCTGGGAGCAGAGAGTCGGCGTCCGGTGCGCAGGGACCGACCTGCACGGTGTAGGGCACGCGGCGCCCGGCAAGACTGCGCGCTCGCGCCGACGCGTTGGTTCCCGGAGCCGGGCAGTTCTCGCAGCCTCCACTGCGGCTGCGCAGCCGAGGGTTGGGGGTGGGGGGGCCGTCAGGGCTCTTTCGCGCCCCCAGTGCCCCCCCCCCCCCATCTTTTGCCTCCAGAGCCGCTCGCCCGCGAGGGCAGAAGACTGGGATGGAATGGCGGCTGGCTAACCGATCCCGGCTGAAAGCAAGAGCAGCAGGAGAAAGAGGAGGGGCTGGGAGGGGGTCCTGGCCGGGATTTTTTCAAACTGAGCCGGGAGTCCCTTAAAGCATGCCACCCCTTCGTTTTATACAAGTAAAAGCCACCCCTCTCGCAGTCCATGGAGAACGCAAGTTAGAATCACCTCAAGCTCATAGATTCCCAGGGTTGCTCTGCTGGAGGAGGTGGGTGGGCTGCTGGGGGGGGGGGGCTTGGGGGGGGGGGCGGGGAGGAGTCTCAGAGCCAGAGGGCTCTGGAGATGTCCAGCTTTCTCTGAGCCGCAAGTTCTTGCCCCCTTCCAATCCTGCTGGGTTTATAGAACGCTGGCACTGCCCCCCCCCCCAGCACCAAAACCTTCCATGGGTCCCATCAGGTGCTATCGATATAGCTCAAAGTGGGAAACTGAGGTGCGGAGAGGTGAGACACGCCCCCCCCCCATCCCCACACCCAACAGACCCGAAGTCAAGGAACCACAGATAGATGGAATCCTTTCTGCATGGACCAAGCTCTGCTTCCTTCACATTTGTTCTCTTAGATCCAGTTCTTCCGCCTCACCATCAGGATTCAGGGCCTGAGCTCTACAGCCATAGAATCCTGGGCATGAAAGGGGAGCAAAGGTGGTCCACCTACCCTCTCTCCCCTGGGAAGTTTTGGGGCCTGATTTGCCCTCAGGTTCTGGGTTATGAAAATCCCTGCCTAGTTCTGAAATGAAGGCTCTCCATAAAAGGGGGTGGAGGGCAGTAGGTTGCCACAGAGGCTGTCCTGGTCACCCAGCAAGCCTGGAAGTCTGGTGTCTCCATTTTCCCCTATGTTCGGCCACCAAGATATGCTTCTTGGAAGGGATTCTTAGAGGCCAGGTCAATTTGTTTGCAGATATTCAATTTAGGCTTTCTTAGATACTCAGAGTTCCCACCCAAGTCTGACCCAAGTTCTGTGAATTTACCACCCCAAACCCTCCCACTGCTACCTCCACCCTATTCATCACCCATTCTGCAGAGCCAAGCTTGGGTGGCAATGCATTCTCTTTCCAGGAGACAGAAACAGGGGTTTGCCCTCCTCCCCTTCCTCAGTCCTTTCCCTTCTTCTATAATCCAGATCCGGATTTATCTGCTCTATTTCTCCACCACACCTCACTGTACATATGCCCACTCTGGACCCACCAAGAATCAGCCAGGACTTTGGACTTTGCTTGCACTGGCTGCTTTACTATTCAGGCCTCACTTGGACGGACTCCCTTACCTGAGGATCCAAGCCAGGGATTTGCTCCTCCCCATCGAACAGTCTTAGAGTTGCACCCATCTTTCATAAAACTGAGCCAGCAGCCAGGCTTCCAGGTCCCATCTCCAGAGATCCTAACCTGATCTTACCTCTCGGGACCTTCCAGCAGCCCTCACCCCTCCAGTTTTCCCCCAGCCCCCACCTGGCACTGAGTTATCTATTCTGCTGAAGTGCTTATTTTTGGCCTGGGGCCCGGTTTTATAGCCCCCACTGTGGGTCTTGGCAGTGACAGTCTGCTTCTGGGGATCCAAGCCAGGTTGGACAGACTTCCCCACCCTGGAGAGGGGGTGCAGGGCTCCCTCTGAAGCTTCAGCCTGAAACCTGCCCCTCACCTCACTCAGCCAGATGCCTACAAACCCTCTGGTTCCTTGCCCTACTTCTTCAAGTCCACCAGCTGCAGTGTAGTTGCTGGGCTGTGAAATTCCGTACCAGGTTTTTGCTCTTGCCAAGAACCTAAAATTCAATTTTTTTCTCTCCGCCCTCCTCTGTCCCCCCGCCCCGTCCCTCCCCCCCCCCCCCCAAAGAGAGACTTGAGGCGTTTATAGACACAACCTCCACCTAACACTCCCCTCCCCGCTCCTGCTGCCCCCGTCAGCTGCAAGCCCTTGTCCGGTTGCCCAGGATCTTCTCCTGGGGTCTTGTCCTGTCATGGGGATTCCAGTCCAGGCTTTGCGTCCCTCCCTCGTCTTTTATTGTAGGTCTGGTCTCCCAGGGTAGCGGCCTCCTCAATGCTTTCCCTTCGCAACGCCCCTAGATCCTGAAGCCGCTTTTACCAGCCTGCTTCGTTGCAGCCAGCGATCCGGATCCCTTCGTGCGAGAGTCCAGCCCTCCTTTTGCCCCTCCCCCTTGCACATCTCTGCCAAAAAGATTGGGGCAGCCCGTGCCGCCTCAGCCACTAAGCAGCCCCCTCCTGAAGTCCCCCTGCGAGCCCAGGTCTGGGAATTCTAGGCCAGGTCTTGCTTGCTCCCACTGCATTAGGCATGACGCATTACTCCGTCCCCGAGGATGAATCCGGCCCCAAATTTGCGTGCCCCGGGTGCATTTGGCCCTGTCGCAGCTACCCGCCCCAACCTTCCTCCCATCCCTGTCTAATCCAATCCGGGTTTTGCATACCCCTTCCAGAGCTCCTCCATTTCTCCCTTCGCCGGGCTCGGCGCCTTTCCTTTACTTAACTGCCGGCGAAATCCTCTCCGGGTCTTCCTTGCGCCCGTCTCCCTTCCCCCACTCCCCGTTCCGACGCAGCGACCCTGCACATCTCCTTCCCTCTCTCCGCTTTTCCAGAGAGGTTGGAGGCGGCAGAGGGAAGGAAAGTCCAGTCCGGGTTTTCGGGTCGGCCCCCCGTGCGCTCGCGCAGGTTGCGGCGGCCGATCCCCGGCGGCGGCTCCGGGCCGGGTTTTGCGCGCGCCTGCCGCCCCCCTCCCGGAGCTGGTGCGTCGGGGAGAGGGGCTAGCAGGCGGCTTGTCATTGCTGGTGCCCGGCGCCGGCTCGGTCCGCGCGTCCTGCGGTGCCCACGGGCTCGGCCCGGCGCCCCCCCTCCGGCCGCCCCGGGGGCGCGACGCCGCCGCGCCCGCCTCCAGCCGCGCCCCCCCAGCTCCGCGCCGCCCGCCCCCAACCCGAGCCCCCCGCGGCCACTGCGGGGAGCCCAAGCCGTCGGCGCGGGAGCTGTTGGCGCTGTGGCGCCTCCGCCCCGCCGTCTGCCGAGGAGGCCCCGGCGGATGGGGCCGCGCGGGCCCCGGAGCGGCGCCGCCGGGCGGCGGGGGGCTGCAGGGGCGCTCCGGCTGGCCCGTTAACCCCTCGGCCGCCGCCGCCGCCGTCGGAGGGGGCTGGGAAGTCGCCTGGGCGCACACGTGCCGCCTCCGTCGGGGCCGCGGAGCTGCGGGGGAGATGCGGCCCGCTGTCGGCGCCGCCTCGAGGGGCTCCGCCTCACCCCAGCCCCCGGAGCTCTGACGCCGCCCCCGCCCCGCCGCCTCCCCCTTCCCGGGAGGGGCGCGGACCCGCTCGCCCCCAGTCCCGAGCCTCCGCTGCCGCGAGGGGGCCGCCTTTGGAGCTGTGTAATCCGCTTCTTTTTTAATTTTTTTTTTTTTTTTTTTAATTTTTGGTTAGTGGCGGCGGTGCTGGGCCGGGGGAAGGAGGGGACACGGAGGCCACCCTTGCCCCGCCACCCCTCACCCTTTTTCCCCCCGCCCCGGTTCCGGGAGATGTGCCGGGCGGGGGGCCGGGGTTCGCGGAGCCGCAGGAGAGACGCGCAGGGCCGACCCCAGAGCGGCGCTGGACAGGTGAGTGTCTGCGGGCCCAGGACGAGGCGGACGCCGCACCTGGGCCAGGTGTGCGGGCCGAGGCGGATGGGGGAGGACTGGAGCCGAGGCCTGTTCGGGCCGCGAAGGGGGAGGGGATGCTGGAGCCGTGACTCCCCGCACCTGAGCGGGAGGGGAGTCGGGGACTGCCTACACTTCATACCCACCGGCTTAGGGGTCAAGAGGGGCGGCCCCCACGGAGCGCTGGGGACGCGGGGGTGCGGATGGGCGGCCGCGGGGTGCCGGCGGGGGGAGGGGACCGCGAGTGTGCCCGCGCGTGGCTGCGTGTGCCCGCGCGCGCGCCAGCCTTTGTGGGGAAGCGGCGCGGCGGTGCCTGCGTGTCCCCGGTGCGTGTGCGCGCGGGTGCTTGGCGCCCTGTTTGTGTAGGTGTCTGGGTGTGAGCGGAGAGGGTGCGTGTGCGCGCCGCGCGCGGGCCCCGGCCCCCGGAGGAGCTGCGTCGGGGGCTGGCACCGCAGGATGCTGGGCCGGGGATTGTTTTTCTCCCGGAGGCAGAGACGCGGTGGATGGGGAGGGGTCTGTCTGGGTGTCCGGCCGGGTGCAGCTCGGGGGGCACCGCCGTCAGGAGGTGTGCAGCCCGGCGGCGTCTTCTCTCTCTCCCGTGATACCCGGTTAAGCATGGGAAGCTGTTGGGTTTGATCCACCCCGATTCGGGCTTTGAGGGGGAGAGCCCTCCCTCTCCCCCAGGTGTTCATCGGGTAGAGCTATGGGGTTTCGGCTGTCATCCTCGCACCTGAGGGTCCTAGGACAGAAGTCCGGACCAGAAGAGGGTGGAGAGTGCCGTGCGTGCTTCAGCCTCGGCCAGAAAATGCCCCTGCAGGCATTGCTCCAGTGCACCCCTGGCACCCATCTGAAGACAGCATCCTGCCTGCACAGCCCCCCACACACAGCCCGTCCCTACCCGTCCGGTCTAGGTCAGCACCCAGCCCCATCCTCGCCCAGCACCTCACTGTACGTTCCTGGGCCATAACCACCGCCCCCCATGACCCTCCCCAGCCGTGGCAGCTGCGTGGTGTCCCGCCGTCCCAGTCTTGAGGCAGGGCCCCCTTTCCTCCCGGCTTCTGAAGGACCCAGAGCCTAGGTTTGTCTGCCCACATCCAAACATGTGGTGTGCCTGGGGGAGCAGGGGGAGGGGTTCAAAATGGCTGCCAAGATGGCTGGTCGCCTCTCCGCCTCTCTCTGTTTCTCTCTTTCTCTCCCTTTTCTGCTTGTTCTGTTCCCTTAGCTGCTACAGGAGTCACCGCAGAGAAGGGTTTGGACAGTGTGGGAACAGGTGTGGGGGACTCCTAGGGGTGATGTCTGCTCTAGGCCTGTTGACCTCGATGCTGCTTGCTTCTTGAAGAGAGGCCGTTGGTCTCTCTCTGCTCTTCTTTCCAGCACCCCAGGGGCCGGCAAGAGCTTGTAACCTGACCCTAGACTCAACCCCTTCAGTCCAGCTAACAGCTTGGGGGCTCCCTGCCCTCCAACCTGCTCTTCTACGCCTGACACCCTGAACTGATCGCCTGACACCCAGAATTGATCGTTTGGGGTGTTGTGGTGCCCCATGGAGGGACCCCATCGCTCATCCTTTCCATCTGCCCCACGGCCGGGGGCTCAGGACTCAGGGTGGGCCTGGGTCAGGCCCCAGCTGTGGGGGCAGGTGACTTCTCCTTCTTCCCCTCTCCCCACCCACTAATGCCAAATTTATTACTTAAAAGTAGGATGAAAACAGGGAGAATAAGAGAAGGAATACAACCTTCATTATCATATCGAGAAAATTATCCGTGATTTTCCTAACTAGCAATTTGCCTGCCATGCCGTTCAGAACTGACTTGCCCATTAATTACAGAGATGAAAAATCATCTGGAAAGCGGAAAAGGGAACTAATTCGATCCCTGGCTGGCGGCAGTGGCACCCATGCACCGAGCCACATACGTGTACACTCACATGTGAGCGCCAGCCCCCCCCCCCCCCCCCGCTGGTATGGCCACCTTCCTCCTCTCCCTCAGTGACCTCCCGCAGGGCCTTAGTCCGCCCCATGCTTGTTGCTCCTGCCCTCCGATGCCCCACTAGGCCGTCCCTCCACAGGGCACCCAGCCCAGCCCCCACTCTTGGAGAGCTGGCTTAAGGCACGCTCACCCCTGCTAATGCCTGATCTTGGGCTTGGAGGCTACCCAGGCTTGGGGAGGGTGGGGAGCTGGGGACCAGCGTACCTGGGCCCTGGTGCCTGTAGGGAGCAGGTGGAAGGGAGACTCATGAAGCCCTGTTTCTATTCCCAGCATACCCTGGGGAGCCCCTTTTCTCCTGGGGGATCTAGGAGAACCCTCCAGACATGTGGGGGAGGAGCTGGCAGGCTCCCTGGCTGCTCTGGAGTCTGCATCAAGTGGTCTGGACTCTGGGCCCGGTGCCTCCACCTGTGAGAGCCACTGCGTCTGGAGTTTGCAGCCCCCTGTGCCCACCCCGCCACCCACCCTGCCCTGGCTGGTGGGAGAGCATGAGGGGCCCCAGCGTGGGCATCTGGTGGGGGTGGGGTGCTGCTCTCAGGAGGTTGTGCTGCTCAGCTAGAAGAGGAGGAGGGGGATCCCTGTGGTCCCCACCCGCTGGCTGGGGGGCTGGGGGGGGGGCTGTGGGGCGCTGGAGCTCCAGGTCTCTGCTTCCTCCTGCCTCTCCAGCCAGCTGTGCGGCCAAGGACAAGGCTCTGGTTTCTATGTGGGCTCCTCTCAAGGATCCGATTTCCAGACGCCAGACACTTCCCCTCTTCCAGACCCCTCTTTGGGGGACAGGGGGGGGTTCCCTGGGTCTGGAACCTGACCTGGTGCCTCAGCAAGCCAGCCTTCCTTTTGGGCTGGGTCTTGGCCACCCCCATGAAAGAGGAAAGCAGGGTCCCAGGATGGGAGGCTGCTGCTGAGCAGAGCCATGGGGGAGGGGGCTCCACCACCCCCGAATCCAGTCCTCCGCCAGATGTCTGTATGTGTTCTGTGTGTGATTTGGATGGCGACCCGGCTACGCCTGTGTGTGGCCATGTGTCCAGCAGGCTAGCCTTGTGTTGGTAGGGGTCTCCTGTGTGCTGTGCTGTGAGTTTGGCAGAGCCGGCGGCCCTGCGCGTGTCTGCGGTCTGCACAGGAGCAGGGTTTGCCTCTTACGTGCACTTGCGGCCGTGTGCCTAGGGTGTGTACGTGCTGGGTGCGCCCCTTCGTGCAGTCCGTGAGCACAGGCCAAGCGCCTTCTCTACCAGGCGCTGTGCTGGCGATGCCATGGGGACCGTGCCCTGGTCCTGTCCTCATGGAACTCATAGTTTGGCAGCCCACAGAGATTTCAGTCAGGAGGCTGGTATCACAGGGCTTCGGGAGAAAGCTTGTGTCTCCTTTCTGGAGTGGCCAGGGTCCCAGCTGGGGAGGGGGCGGCCCCTGCGTCCAGGCACTGCGTCCAGCAGGTTCAGGCGGTGGGGCATCTTGGGGTTAGGCCCCGCATGATCTTCCCCATTACCTCATCCCCTTCACTCCCTCTTTCCTTGGGCTCCACCAAACATGCTAAGCACGATTCCACCCCAGGGCCTTTGCACTGGCTGTTCTTCCACCTGGGACTCTCACCCAGACATATTTGCAAGGCTTTTGCTCCTTTACCTGCTTCAAATGTCACCTTCCCCCCTCAAGTAACCTTTACCCCATGCGGCCTGTTTAAAATTGCAGCCTCCCACCTACCTCCTGACTGTTCCTAGCACGGATGGCTTCTCTCACACTGTAGTTTCTTGATTTATTGTGCCTGTATTTATCACTTGTCTCCCCAGCCAGGATCCAGGTGCTCAGGGAGTTTGTCGCTCGGTTTGCTTTTGGACCCAAGGTGCCTAGACTCATACCTGGCCCACAGTAGGCGTTCCAGAAATCTTACCTGAGTGAATGGGAGGGGGTCTGCCAAAGGACTGGAGACTCCCAGGTGAGTCCTCCAGCCGTGCCTAGCAAGGACTCCCATTAACCCTGCCCCTCTGGGGGGATTGAGGGCTCCCACTGGGGGCCTGACCAGGCCAGCCTTGCGTCTGTCTGCCGTGGCCACCGGCGAGTCCTCCTCTCTCAGGCGGCTCGTGGGTGCCCCGTGGGTGAGGGCGTATGTACGGAGCCACCTGCCCGTAGAGCTGTGTGGGCGCTGTGGGCTTTAGAGCTTGGGGTGGGAAACGGAGGGGCCCTCTGCTCATGCGGGGGATAGGAAACCCAGGGTCAAGGCCTGAGCAGCCCCTCCTCCTGGGGCACTGACCCAGCCCCCTCCCCCCCCCTCGTGGGGTGAGACCCTCACGCTTGTTTCAGCCTACGTGGGCCCTGCGTGGAGCAGAAGTCCTCTGCTTCCCCACCCCCAACTCCAAAATTGGGGGAAGATAAAAATTTCAATAAATAGATGCTGAGGCTAAAAATCGCTCTGCCCCCCAAAGCTAAAAATAGCCAAATAGCCGGGGCCCTTCCCTCAGTGGCTCAAAATACCCTGGAAGTCAGGAATGAGCAAGCCAGGAAGCCAAGTGGGTGCCCGTGTCCAGCCACCAGGGAGGTGGGGCAGGCAGGCCCGGGGCCCGGGGCCGGCTCTCTAGGCCAGGGTCCCAGACATGGCCGTATGGATACTGGGGCCGGTCATTCTTCGTGGGGGCTGTCCCAGGTACCATAGGACTTTGGGCAGCATCCCTGCTCTGTGCCCCCTAAATGCCAGCAGCACCCCTCCCACCCCCGGGTGAGACCTAAAAAGGACCCCAGACGTTGCCAGACAGCCTGGGGTAGAGGACAAAATTGTCCCTCATTGAGGACCACTGCTCAGGACCGGGGTGGGCAGACTTTGTCCATGAAGAGCCGGCCAGTAAGTCCGGAGCCAGGCAGGTGGCTTCGCTGCTCGCATGCATGTTTTCCCCCTGCCTCTTCGCAACCTTTCCGACGTGGCCAGAGCATGCTTAGTCCACTGGCTGTGCAGACACAGTCTCTGGGCCCCAGGTGGACAGCCCCTGCCCCAGAGAGCCCCCCAGCTGCCCTTGTGGTGGAAGTTGGGGCACGCGTGAATGCGCCCTCCTCTGCAGAGGAGCAGCCCCATTTGGGGCACAGTTGTGCACTTGAGGACATGGCAAGTCTGGTACAGTCTGTCCCTGTCACCTCCCTGCCCTCACCTCTTCCTCCTCCCCCACGCTCACTCCACTGGTCACACTGGCTTCCTCACTTGTCCTCACACATGCACCAGCCAGCCCCAGGACCTTTGCACAGGCTGTGCCCTCTGACAGGAACTCTTTTCTCTTCCTTGGACACCTGTCTGGCTTCTCTCTTACCTTCGAGGGGTTTTGCTGAAGTGTCTGGTCTTTCTAGATCACCCTATTTTAAATTGTACGTACACACACACACACACACACACACACACACCAGAGGCAGCCCCTGTTCCTCCACAAAACTAGTACATCATAGAATTGGCTTCTTTAGTGCTCTTTGTGTCTGGCCCATCCGTGGATATCTGTCCAGCTCCTGGTCAGTGCCTGGTACCCAGGTGCTCTAAAAAGGGTGTGTGGGGTTGCCATATGTTATTTCTAAGCCCTGTGGCCAATGTGGAAGGCTTTCATCCCATTTCCCTGGGGAGAGACAGAATTCAGGGGAAGAACGTGGGGCCTCGTCACACAGCCTGAAGTGGGTGGAGCTGGGATTCAAACGTAGGACCCTGGGACTCTTCCCTCTTGCCCTGCTGGGCATCCTCTCCGCCTCCCTCTGGTCTCTGTACCCCCACCCTGCCCCTTCACTGCCAGCGTCTGGAGGCCCAGAGACTCCTACCACCTCCTACCCTCTGTGTTGGGCCGTGGCTCCTACGACTTCTTTCAGCTGTGCTCTGTCGTGGTCAAAGTGCAAGGCTGTGGGATGGGCAGTGAACAGTATGAAGTGGAATGGACCACAGGCCTCCGTCGTACCCGCCTCCTGTGGTAAGGAGCTTAGAGGAGGCACCCGGCCAGTCTGTAAGTCAGGGAGGGCTTCCTGGGGGAGGGGGCCTCCCAGCAGCAGCCTGGAGGAGGAAAGAGGGATAAAGTGGAGGAGAGAGAGAGAATGTGAGGAGAGGCCTGCCCTGAGGTCAGAAAGAAGGTGGTGGCTCAAAGGGGAAAAGGTAAGAGGTTTTACAACAGCCAGGCCTGTGGAAAGGAGGCTGGAGGCTCATCTTGGGGGCGGAAGGATTGAGTTTGTGCCATGAGGTGTGTCCATGGGGCTGGGAAGGCCTTTGGAGGGGTCAAGGCCCACCAGACAGGATAGGAATATTCAGCATGAGTTCTCTCTGGCTCCTGGGTGGGAGAGAACCACAGAGGGAAGAAGGGGGGCCAGGAAGCCAGCAGGAAGAGGAAGCCACCGTGGGCTGTCAAAGCGAAGGCTCTGGAAAGGGCCTTGAGACATTAGAGATGGGCTGGTGTGGGGGTTCTCAAAGGCAGGAGTTGACATGGTTTGCCGGGAGATTGGTAGGAGGGTGAAGAAAGGAAGCAGGGGCTAAACAGCAGGATTCTGGCTTTGACGGCTGAGGGGACAGGGAGAAAAAAGGGGTGGGGGCGGGGCTCACCCATTGCTCTCAGCAGCCCCCACCTCCCCTCAGTCTAATCTCCCTTGGCAGCAGAAGGAGTCTCTGAACTTCTGAGTCAGGCCATGCCCCTCCTCTGCACAGAACCCTCCTTGGCTCCCACCTCACCTGGAGAAAAAGCCTGTGTCCTACCCTTGACTCACAAGACCCTGCTAGCTCTGTCCTTTAACCTCTCCTTGCCCTCACCTCTTCCCACTCTCCCTTGCTCACTGGGCCACAGCCACATTCCAGCAGATTCTACCTCGGGGCCTTTGCATGTGCTATTCCGTCGGCCTGGGATGTTCTTTCCCTAGGTACCTAGATGGCTCACCTCCTTGACACTTTTGCTAAAATGTCTCCCTCTAGGAGAGGTGTTCCCTGACCATTACATTTGTACCCACAGATACACCCCCACACACACGCCCCTTCAGGCCTTTTTGCCTCCAAAGTACTTGTGACCCATTGGGAACTAGGTAACTATCTGCTGAGTGGATGACCTGTTCTCTGGGTCTGTTTTGTCTCTGTTCGTTAAGCAAATTAATAAGCGCTTGCTCTTGCCCAGGACTGGGCACGCAACAGAGAGCCAGACTGACCCACAATGGAACTTTCCCTGGGGAGTCCCCAGCTGGTGGGAAAGATAGACGTTCAACAGCAAAGCCCAAGTCCAATTAGGGAGGCCCAGCGTGCCATGAATGTGGGTGTAGGAGAGACCAACACAGGCGGTCTGGGGGCAGAACCTTTTGAAGGAAGAGTGGGGGCAGGGACAGGAGCCCTGGCACTGTGTGCCTGTGAGAGGGAGAGAGAGAGGTATGGGGGGGGGGGCAGGCACCTTGGGAAGCTAGAGCAGGGAAGGGGTTGACGAGGTGGCCGGAGACCAGAGCCTGAGATGCCGTGCTAGGGCACCTGAGACAATAGCCATGGAAGGTGGTAGGCTGGGAGGGACATGATTGGGTTTTCATTTTACAAAGATCACTTGGGCTGGGTAGAGAGCAGATGGGGTGGGAGTGGCAGATAGATGGGGGAGACCAGGGAGGAGGCCTTGGGAGAAATGGCCCCCACCGCTCTGTGGTCCAGTGCCACTGGGCAGCCAGAGTGACCTTTTAAAACTGACGAATCAAACCCCACCCTGTGGCACTGACATCTAGTGGGAGAAAGACAACAAACACTTCAATAAAATGCACGGCCGGCGTGCTAGCGATGGGTGCCATGGAGAAAACAGCCAGGATAGGATGTAGACGTGCTGGGACCAGCAGGGCCTCCCTGAGCAGGCGATGTTGGAGCGAAGACCTCAAGGAGGCAAGGGAGAAATCTGCGGGTAACTGGAGAGGAGGGAACAACCTGTGCAAAGGCCCTGAGACGGGACTATGCCTGATGGTTTCCTCCAGGAACCAGGGGCTGAGTGAGCAAGGAGAAGAGTGGGAGGAGCTGAGGGCAGGGATGGGACAGAGTGTGCAGGGCTGTGTAGGCCCCAGGGAGGACTTGGGCTTTTGCTCTGAGTGAGGTGGGAATCATAGAAGGTTCTGAGCAGAGGAGGAAGGTGCCCTGACCCAGGTGCTCACTGGCACCCTCTGGCTGCTATGGAAGGAACAGGCTGCGGGCGGAGAGGACCAGAGACATGAGAGGAGGGGGCAGGTCTGACCTGGGAGCAGGTGATGGGGCTGGACCAGAGAGGGTGGAGGAGTGGGAGGTGAGCAGATTCTGCGGGAGGGGCGGCAGGAGTTGCTGGGGTTGGATGTGGGGGTGAAAAGAAAAGAGGGGTCCAGGAGGAGTACTTGGGAGGACTGGGCTGCCCTCTGGGGGAGGTGGGGAAGAAGGGGCTGGAGTGGAAGGTTTGGGGGGGGACCTGCCCTCTCTGAGCCCACCCACAGTGCCCCCCCAGAGGAGCGCTGCCTGCAGGGCACTGCCTGGGCACTTGGTCCATGTCTGCAAGGTTTATCTGTTAGTCTCCGAGGGCGATGGGGAAATGGACTGAGAGAGACAACGAGCTAAGCCTGAGGCCACACACAGATTCAGCCCGGGAGCCTAGGCCTTGTACCTTCCCCTGGGGCCTGCTGCATCCTTTTTTTTTTTTTTCTTTTTTAAGATTTTATTTATTTATTTGACCGCAAGAGAAAGCGCAAGCAGGGGGAGTGGCAGGCAGAGGGAGGGGGAGAAGCAGGCTCCCTGCTCCAATGAGGGGCTTGATCCCAGAGCCCCAGGATCATGACCTGAGCCGAAGGCAGATGCTTAATTGACTGAGCCACCCAGGTGCCCCGGCCTGCTGCTTCCTTACTCTGCCATGCCTGGGGGCTTCCTGGAGGAGGCAGGCTTGTGGAGCTGGGCTCTCAGGCTGCTGGCTTTGGGGCTAGAAGCAAGAGACTCTTCTGTGAAGGGGCAGGGCCATGAGGGGCCCAGAGCCCCCTCTGTGGGTGCCCCCCCAGGCATTCAGGCTCCCACCCACTCGAGCAGAGGGTCGCCATGGCAACTGCACTCTAGGGCAGACTAGAGGCGCCCCCTCTCCTCCAGCAGCTGGTTCTCCTCCTGTCAGCTTCCCCTGCCCCATTTCAGGGCACCTGAGGACAGAGCCTGGGCCGTGTCACCCACCTCCAGGACCCCTGCTACATGCCGCCTCGACTTGACACTGACGTGGGGCTCAGGAGCAAACAGAGGCAGGTGTGGGTGGGGCTGGTGGACTGCCCACATGACCTGGGGGTTAGACATGCCTGGGGTCTAGTCCCCTTCCATGTGAGGGCAGTAAGCCCAATTTCCCATGCATTAAATTAGGGTCAGCCAAGCTGAGGCTCGAGGTAGGGACAGACGCAGGTTCAGCTGGCCCTGTGGGTGCAGCACCTCTGTGTGTGCCCAGCTCTGAGGATGCTATCACACATGGGGGGCGGGGGGGGGAGGCTGGAGGAGGGGACTCTCCCGGCCACCACCGGGGGCTCCCCAGCCCAACCGGCAGGGCCAGCCTGCCTGGATTCAAAGTCCTCTTATCGGTTAGGTGCCCCTGGGTCCTCACAGTCCTCATCTGTAAGACGCAGGTATGTGCTTTCCCCCTGCTCCCTTCCCCTCCTCCCTCCCCCCATGTACTGAGTTCCTGTGGGTTAAATGAGCTGTGTGTATACATGCTTGGAATGGGGCACAGAGGTGTCAGCTGCTGTCCCTGGGATCACAGGAGGTTCTGGGACTGGAGATCCAGCAAGCCTCCCACTCCCTGGTTTGTGAAAGGCTCCCCAAGGTTTCGCGGCTCAGCCCTGCCCGCATCTCTGCCTCGCAGCCGACCCCCGTGGGAGTTTCCTAGGGCTCCTGCGACAAAGCACTCCGGACTGCACGGCTTTATCAGAAACTTATTGTCCTAGTTCTGGAGGCCGAAGTCCAAGATCAAAGTGTGGCTGGTTCCTTCTGGAGGCTCCGGGAGAGTCAGCCCCGTGCCCCTCGCAGGCCTCTGGGGGCTCGCTGGCGATCCTAGGCTTGTAAATGCACCGCCCCACCTCTGCGTCCATCTTCACACGGCGCACTCCCTGTGCGTCTGTGTGGAAACATCCCTGATCTAGAGACACCAGTCCTGCTGGACTAAGGTTCACCCTAATGACCGCATTTTAACTTGATTACCTTGTTAAAGACCAAACAAGGTCCCATTCTGAGGTGCTGGAGAATAGGGCTCCAATATGTCTTTTTTTTTGGTGGAGGGGCAGTTTAGTCCATAACACCCCCTCCCAAGGCCTCAGGGATGGTCAGGCTTAGGCCTCCCAGGATACGGCTCCTGCCTACCCACATCTGGCCTTGCCTCCCCACTCAGGTGGGCACCAGGTGGCAGGCAGAACCGTCCGGGGCTGGTGGGCACACAGTCTGGCCTGGAAGAGAGGGGAGGGAGCGGATGTCACAGTATCCGGCTCCTCGTACTCCAGCCCGGAGCTGAGGCCAGGTCTGGGGGTGCCTGGGGCTTTCTGGGGAGAGCTGCTCTGGGGACTGGCCTTCAGAGAGCAGTGGGCAGCCCGAGGGGAACGCCGTCTGCACCCCTGAGGCAATGGTGCCTGGGCTGTGTGGGTCGGGCTTGGCCCGCAGGTCCCAAACATCTGTCTCCACCTGCCCCCCCCCCCACTGTCACCTTGCATCGTTCAGTAAATATTTGTCTGAGGACCTACTGTGTATCTAGGTGCCAGGAGATGGCCTCGGGAGCGTGCATTTTCCTGGGGATCTGGGGCTACAAAGGAAATCCCCAAGTGGACAAGTCAAGTCACAAGGCAGTGACGTGATGGGTGGTGATGGTAGTGACAGCTGCTGCAGGGGACACTTTGTAGTCACCACGTGCCAGTCACGGCCCTGAGTGTCTCACGTGTGTGAGTTCATCTTGTCATGCAGCTGTCTGTGCGGTACCCCCATTTTACCAGGAGGAGGTTCTGGGATCGGGGCAGGGGGGCTGGACAGGCAGGCACTGACCACAGCAGAGGCTGAAACAGGCGGGGGAGGCCCGCCTGCATCTCCGGGGAAGGCACATCTGAGCTGAGACCTAAGGACCACAGAGATGGGGACACAGGCTGGGGCCACGTGGTGGGATTCTGCGTGGCCTCACAGACCGGGGAGGAGGAGCCATGGCAGGGGCTTGTATAGGCGATGGCATGTCGAGATGTCTTTAAAAGCGCCCCCCCCCCCCGAAACAGCCCAAGTGTCCCTGAACAATGAATGGTGAACAAGGTGCGGTCTGGCCTTGTAGGGGACCTTGTAGGGGAATATGACTCAGCCGGGAAGAGGAATGGCGAGCCGCCCCAGGCTGCAGTGTCGACAGGCCTCGAGTGAGAGAAGCCAGCCATAAAGGGATAAATACTGCCTGATTCCGTGTAGATGAGGTCCCTAGAGGAGATCGGTCATTGCCAGGGGCTGGGGCGGGGGAACAGGAGGGACTGCTCCGGAGGACAGAGTCTCTGGGGTGCTAACAAAGTTTTGGAAATAGACCAGGGCAGCGGCCGGCACAGCACGGAGAATGTAATTAATGCCAGTGGATAATACACGTAAAAACGGTTAAAGTGACACATTTTATGTTACATATTTATTATACCATAATTTTTTAAAGGCCTCTCTGGCTGCCGGTGGGAGCCCGGAGTGTGGGAGCAAGAAGGGTGGGGGCTGCTGGGAGGAGGTCAGGGCTATCTGGAGGGCGGTTGCGGGGGACAGACAGACGCTGGGGTGTCATGGAGGTCCAGACCCAGGACTTAGTCCTGAACAGGATGTCAGGGCGAGGGAAACGGGAGCCAGGGATTTTGACTTCTTGCAGCCCAAGGACCTGGGGGGTGCTGGACCCATGGACTAATATGGGGGGGGGTTTGGTCAGGACGAAGGTGCCTTGGAGACCCGAGGGAGGTGTAGATGGTGAGAGAGAAGCAGGCCTGGTACCCCAGTGTGGCAGTCATCACAGTATAGACGGTGTCTAAAGCCATGAGGCCAGTTAGACCCCCCGGGAAGGAGTGCGGGGTGAGGGGGGGAAGGAGGAGGCCTGGGGACTTTACCTGGGGTGTCAGCGTCCTGGGTCCGGGTGCAGCCCGGAGAGGGGAGGGGAGCCACCGCACTCAAACGTGTGCTGCCTGTGCCCTGACCCGCGCCACGCCGTGGACAGCACCCTCGGATGGGTCCCGGGCTGGCCTGTCGCCTGTGCAGACTACTGTCCTTACCAGAACCCCGCAGGTTCGAGGCACGGAGGGAGCTGGGGTTGGGTGCAGGGAGATGGCTCCAGTTCACGCCACCTGTGAATGGCGGAGTCAGATCCAGACCCATGTGGGTTGGCTGCCCCCAGAGCCTGGCATCGGTGGCCTTTCCAGCATTAACCAGCCGCTAACTAGTTTGAGTGCCCCCAGGGAGAGCCGGGGAGGGGAGTGTCTATTAGTGTGGGGTCAGTGCCTCTCCGGAGCCTGACCGCGGCTGGGAGCTGAAGTGGGGGGCTGGGGGGCTGAGAGAAAGCCCCTGCCCCCCCCCAAGGTAACATTGTAAAATGCTGGGAAAGGAGCGCAAAGTGCCACAGGCCGTGTCTGGTCAGGGTTGTGGGGTCAGCAGTAGAGGGGGGCTTCCTGAAGGCTGGGGCTGGGGAGGGCGCAGGCATGCCGGGCCGCATTGTCAAATCACTTTTCATTTTGCAAGAGGAGTCTGAGGCCTGGGAGGGGGTGTCCTGCCCAGGAGTGTGCTGCTCCCACCTTTATTTCTTGAGAAGCTGTCCAAGCCTCAAGGAGCTCATGGTCTAGTAGGGAAGGTTGGCCCCAGACCTGGTAATGTCCTACAGGTAACTTCAGGTGGGGTTGAAAGCTGTAAGTCAAAAACGGGGCAACAGGATGGCAAGTGGGAGCAGCGGGAATATTTGGGGTGGACAGCATTGGTTCCCCTGCTGGCATGGCCTTGGAGTTGAGCCCTGAACGGTGAGAAGCCATATCAGGTGTAGGGGATCCTGGGAGAGCATTCCAGGCAGAGAGAGCAGTGGGCGAGGGTTTGGGGGAGCAAGCTACAGCGTCCTAGGAACTGGAGGGGCCCTTACAGAGCAGGGTGGCGCCGGATCACCGGCAGCTCTAGGCCCTGGTGCGGAGCGCAGACCCCAGTGGAGAGCTGAGGGGAAGGCTGACACTCGGCTGTGCGTCATTCAGTGATCCCTTAGCACTGAGTGGACAGCAGGCGTGGCGGTAGGGAGGCAGAGAGGAGGAGGCAGGGAGGCTGGGACCAGCATCCAGCAGGATGGCGGCTTGGTCCTGGATGGCGGCACTGGGGGCCACAAGTGGATGGGTTGGCGAGGTGCTTTGGAGGCAGAGCTGCCAGGACTTGCTGATGGAGCTTATGAAGGGGAGGGGTGGGAAAGGGTGGGGAGTCGAGGTGGATTCCTAGGTTTGGGGTCTGAGATGCAACAAACGCATTGCTGTGTGCCAGGCCTGTTCCAGAAGCCGGGGCTAGCTGTGAGCAAAGCAGTCCAATGATCCGTGTCTGTGCAGGGGCCATTCCATGCGAGAAATAAATAGCTACTTTTTTTCTTTTTTAAGATTTTATTTATTTGACAGAGAGAGTGAACGAGAGAGAGAGAGAGCGCATGAGCAGGGGGGTAGGGAGAGGGAGAAGCAGACTCCGTGCTGAGCTGGGAGCCGGACAGGGAGCTTGATCCCAGGACTCTGGGATCATGACCTGAGCCTACGGCAGATGCTTAACTGACTGACACTTAACTGAGCCACCCAGGCGCCCCTAAGTAGTTACATTTGAACAAAGGCCAAAAGGAGGCAAGGGGCAGCAACGTTGTGGGTAACTGGTGGGCAGAAGATACATGTGGAGGAACTGGCAAGTGCAAAGGCCCTGGGGCAGGGGTTGGTGTGGTCAAGGAACAGCAGGAGGCAGGAGTGGCCTGAGCAGAAATGGGATCGCGGAGCTGACTGGTTGGTGGAGGGGTTTCGTTTGGTGGGGGAAAACAGTAATCAGGGCTCTGTTGAGAGATTCCAAACAGAAAATAGATATGGAAGGTATTCATTGGTCAATGGCATTGAAACTGTGGGACAGGCTGGGGTGATGGCGGGGGAAGACAGAGTGAGTGGGTGTTCACACGCTGGAGGGCTGGTAAAAACACGGGTGCTGGCCCTCCCCAGAGAATGTGTGTTTGTAGAAGTTCATGGCCAGGCTGGTGCCACTGGGCCAGGGCCACCCTTGAGAACCACGGCGCAGATAAAGGACAGGACCGGGAGTAGAGATCTGGGTTTGCAATTTTGAGAGCATCCGGAGGAGACTGGAAGGAGAAGGGAGGAGCGGCCAAGAGGAGAGGACATGGGTCAGAACGGGAGCCCTGTGCCCGCAGAGTTGCAGTGCCCAGGGACGGGCAGATGTGTGGGAGGATTGCAGGGGAGGGCACACAATGCCAGCCCCCCTGGCCCCCTAGGGGACCGCACACCCCTCCCTTACACCCGCCTGCCTGTCTCCATCTTACCTCGAGGGTCCCCCAGAGGGGAAAGAGGGGACTCAGTTGTCCCTGGTCCCTGATCTGTGGCGCCAGCCAGCTGGATTTTAATTAGCTACCAGAGCGGGAGAGACAGGAAGCAAGGGCTGGGGGCGGGGCCTGGACTCCTGCCCAAGACTGAGAGGCTGCCAGTCAAGGCCAGGATGCCTGGGTACCTCCTCCCCTGCCCCCCCACCCCCCTGCAGGACTGAGTGAGGAAGCCGGGTCAGGGAGACAAGTGGGCAGGGTTGGGATTTGGGGATGGAGAAGGGGCTTCCAGAAGGCCTTTATCTCCCTTGATGGACGATCTGAGGCTTGCCTGGGTGCAGGTGGGCCCTTGACAGCCATGGCATCCCAGTTAGCTGCCCCTGCCACCCGAGGGGGGGCTGCGAGACCACGGGAGGAGCTTCCGGGAGGTCCCCTTTGGTCCAACGTGCCCACATGGGTGGGCCTGTCTGCCGGCCGGGCTGGGAGTGAGCCGTGGAAGCCCGAGGGCCTGGAGGGGCGGCCAGCCTCCGGCCCAGGGGTGCAGCTTCAGTCCCGTACAGCGGGCTCGAGGGAGGCCTTGACTGGCCCCTCTCGGGGACCGTGGCGGGGAAGCCCTCGGCCACCAGCAGGCGGAGAGGGGACCGGCCCGAACGCCCCTCCTCCTGGGCCTGCCGGGCCTTGCCGCCGCCTCACTCTCCCTGTTCTCCTCAGGCTGGTGGGCCAGGCCACGGCGCCCACCTGCTGATGCGGGGCCAGGCCCCCGGCACAGGACGCTGAGCGCCCCCAACACGCCCCCGGCCACCGCCATGGCCCGCCTGGCCGCCGCGCTCTGGAGTGTGTGCGTCACCGCCGTCCTGGTCACCTCGGCCACCCAAGGTAGGTGCTGCTGGGGCGGGGGGAGCCGCGCCTTGCAAGGGCGGCTGGGAGGGCAGAGAGAATGTTGAAATACCTCCCAGCCACTTGGTGAAGAACCGAGTCCCCAGCTCGTCCCAGACGGCCGCCGAGCCAAGCCAGAAGAAGACTCAGTAATCGCACCGCCCCCCCCAGCGCCGCTGAGGGGTCCCCGGGCAGCGGGGCCCAGCCTGGCAGGGGTCCCAGAGCCTGGGATGCGGGCCGTGGCCTCCTGGGACCAGGACCGGCCTTCCCGGTGAGCCGGTGCGCCCCTGTCTTGTGTGTGTCTCTCTCTGTGATTACATCTCTGTGGCTCTCGCTGGGAAGAAGGCTTAATTAAAGCATGCCCGCTGACGTTTATTTAAAAACAACTCATTACCCGGCTCGGCCCTATGCCGGCCCCGGGATCCCGCACACGCAGCAATTAGTGCCCCGGGCCCGCCCGCCCACCTCCACCAATTACTCAATTATGGTCCCCGTGGAGGGCCCAGGCGGGGGCAAGGGCAGAGCAAGAGGAGAGGCAGGAAAAAGGGGCCTGCTGGCCTTGCCCCTAGCCCTGGGCATGCCCCCAGCCGGCACCCCCCAGCTCTGTCTGGAGAGTCCTGTTGGTGGACTCTGCTTCCCTGTCCCTTCCTGTAGCCCAGTACTCCAAAAGCCGCAAAGGTGGAGGGGACATCATTCAGCCAGGCCCCAGGGCCTTGGCACTGCTCTGGTCAGCCGGCACCCTCTGCTCCCCCAGCGCCCACGTTCTCTTCCCATCCAGGTCCTGCCCCACCGCCCCAGCTGGCCTAGGAGGGGCCACTCCACCCCCAGACCCATCTGAGCCAGCCCTCCACCCCCGACCTCCCTCCTAGGCCCGGGAAGGACTAAAATTAGCTGGGGAAGCAGATGGTGCTGGAGGAACACATGTAATACTTTCCCCCAAGTGAGACTCAACTCACCCCAAAAAACCTCAGGGGCCTTGCTGCCATCCCCCGGGGGCCCCCCACCTGACAGTGGAGGGAGCAGACCCCCAAAGGGGGTCTGCATGGCTCTGCTGCCCTCGGGCACCGCTCCTTCTCTTCACCCACACGCTCCAGTCTGCACATCAGAGCCTGTGAGCCACTGCGTGTCCCCACTTCCCTCCAGCAACCTGCGAGGCCTGGCTGGGGCCGGTGTCTGACAAGGTGGCTGACCCGGCAGGTGGGGACCACGTGGAGCCCACTCTGTCCTGAAGAGACTGGCTCCCTCAGTAGGTTTTTTTAAAGATTTTATTTATTTGCGAGAGTGAACGAGCACCAGCGGGAGAGGGAGAGGGAGAGAATCTCAAGCAGACTCCCTGCTCTGTGCAGAGCCCAACGTGGGGCTTGATCCCAGGACCCCAAGATCATGACCTGAGCCGAAGGCAGACACTCAGCTGCCTGAGCCACCCAGGCGCCCCTCAATAATCACAACGATAGTTCTTAGCACCCATCACCTCACTGCCTCCTTTAGGCCTTTGTTCAAATGTTACTATTTAGGCTTACTCGCACCTACTGCAGCCCTCCCGGTGCTGTGAGGTGGGAGTGGCAGCTCCTTGGAGAAGGAACTGGGGCCACAGAAATGGTCGGTTACTGGACGAGGCCACCAGCCAGGGCTTTGAACCCCGGTCGTCTGGCTCCTGAGCCGAAGCTGTCGGCCCTCACACAGCATCATGACCGTGCAACCCCACTGGGCATTTTCTTTCATTGTCACGCTGACCCTCACCACGCAGGGCGCCATACTCAGTGCTTCCTTCGGGAACGTTCTGTAGTGCGTGGAATCCTTGAGGCATAGCCCTGGGCTGTTGGTGCTGATCTTACAGACTGGAAACGGAGGCCCGAGGAGGCTAAAGCACTGGCTGTCCCAACTGAGTTTGCGTCAGAGTCGCTGGCGGGCACATCGGCCCGAGGTGCCTGGTTTCACCCTGGAGATCCTGAGTCAGCAGGCCAGGGGCTGGGGAGCCAGAAGCTGCATTCTTAACCAGCCGCCACATGATGCTGGTGCCGCCGATCCCGAGGCCACACCGAGAAGCTCTGGCCCCACGGACGTGCCTGGCCTGTCAGCCAAGGACTGGCAAAGCCAGGCGCTGTGGTTTCTTTCCGAACAGGAGAGCGTTTCCGCCCATGCCATCTCTCCCCCTTGCGTGGGGTGGCGTGCAGTTAGGGAAGTGCCCAAGACCACCCTCGCTTCTGCACCGGTTGCAAGTTCAGGAGTCCTTTAGACCACCTTCAGATTTGATGACTCCCTAGAAGCGTTCACAGAATTCCCCACGCTGTTATACTCACGGTTACAGTTTATTCCAGTGAACAGTTAGAGAGAAAATCAGCTGAGGGGAGGGGTGCGTGGGGCAGCATCGCCCCTCCCAGCAACGCTGTGGACAACATGCATGGTGTACTGCCAACCTGGGACACTCCCCTGAGCCCCGGGGTCCAGAGCCTTCACTGGGACTCGGTCGTAGAGACATGGGTGACCACCCACATGACTGACCTCGGTCCCCAGCCCTTCCGGAGGTCAACTGATACCCAGAAGTCCTACTCACGTTGTTCGTGTGCTCATTTGCTAGGGCCACTGTCACGGAGGGCCACAGACTGGGGGGCTTCGACAACAGAATAGTATCATCTTATAGTTCTGGGGGCTGGGAGTTCAAGATCAAGGTGTCAGCAGGGTTGGCTCCTTCTGAGGGCCATGAGGGAAGTTGCTGTTCCAGGCCCTCTCCTGGGCTTGCAGCTGGCCATCTTTTCCCTGTGTCTCCACACTGCCTTCCCTTTGTGTGTGTCTCTGTGTCCCAATTTCCCCTTTTTATAAGGACACTGGTCATATTGGATTAGGGCCTACCTTACCGGCCTCATTTTAACTTGATCACCTCGGTTTCAAATTTGGTCCCACTCTGAGGTACAAGGGATTGGAACTTCAGCATATGAGTTTGAGGTGGGGAGGACACAATTCAACCCATCAACCCATCCGGCCTGGCCCAAGGCCCCCAGGTAGACAAAGACGCTCCCCACGCAGGACACCCCCAGTGCTTAGAGGCACCTCCCAGGAGCTGAGGGCAAAGACCTTGCCGTACACGTGGGCACAACAAGAAGCCCATTTTACAGATGAAAGAACTGCGGTCCGTATAGCCCACGTCCTGGATACAGCCAAGCTGGGGGGGGGGGGCATCTCCTCAGCGGGGTCTTCCCTCCTTGTAGGCCTGAGCCGGGCCGGGCTCCCGTTCGGGCTGATGCGCCGGGAGCTGGCATGCGAAGGCTACCCCATTGAGCTGCGGTGCCCAGGCAGCGACGTCATCATGGTGGAGAACGCCAACTATGGGCGCACAGACGACAAGATCTGCGACGCCGACCCTTTCCAGATGGAGAACGTGCAGTGCTACCTGCCCGACGCCTTCAAGATCATGTCACAGAGGTGAGCCCCCCCCCAAACTGGGCTCCTAGGAGGAGGGCTGGAGGCAGTTCCAGGGGGCCCTGGGTACATGCCTGTCCTCCGTGTGCTCCCTGGCCCTGGCGCCCTGTTCCCCCTCCGTCTTCCTACGATGTGTCTAGGTGCTGTTTCCTGAGCACCTACTGGGTGCCAGGCCCCTGCAAACGGCCAGGGAGACCCAGCCCCCTTCCCTGGCAGCCTGCACCCACCAGGCACCCCAGAAGCTCATTCCAGGATTCACGGGGGAGGGAGTGGAGGTCTCGCCGTGTAAAAGCCATAGCAGGACAGGGTGAGAGCATCACCGGAGCTGAGGGAGAGCTGGAGGTCGCACAGGCTTCCCTGAGGAGGGGACATATGAACACAGATGGCAGAAGTGCATGTGTGCGTGAGAGAAGAAGTGAGCGCCTGAGCGTGCAAGGCTGTGTGCGAGTGCGGGGCGGGGGGGGGGTGCTGCCAGGCGGAGGCACCTCGAGTGTGGAGCTGCAGAACCCTTCCTCACAGCACCGCCAGCCCCTCACAGCGGGTCAGCCCTTCACGTGACACCCGGATTTAACCGCCCCTTCCGCCCCTCCCGCTGCCAGTGCCCCCTGGGGTTGCCGCACAATCTCCTGCCGTCCAGCGTGCCGCAGGCTGTTCCCACCTCAGCAGCCAGGGGGTGCCTGCAAACACCTGAGCCGGGGCACCCCCCTCACTCAGACCAAAAGCCTGTCTTCCCTGAGACCTACAAGGCCCTGCGTGCCCTGCCTTGTGCTCTGCTCCGGGCCCTCCCCGTCTCCACGCTCTAGCCACCCTGCCTGTTCCTTACTCACATCAGGCACCATCTGCCACAGGACTCCTCTGACTCTTTGCACCGGCCATTCCCCCTGCCTGGAATGCTGTTCCCTGACACCCACATGGCTCATCCCTTCCCCTTCCCATGGATTTTCTTACCTATCTCAGCGAGGCCTGTCTGACCACCCTCTCTAAAATCCCAGCCCCCCACCATGACTTCTAGCCCCTTCCCTGCTTTATCTTCTAGCCCTGACTACTATCCATAGTTCTGTGGAATATTTTGCCTCTTTATCATGCTTGTCTTTCCTCACTGGGCTGTCAGCCCCATGGGGACAAGGTGCTGTGTCTCTCACTGCTGTGTCCCCAGCCAGATACATAGCAGGCGCTCACTGAGTTTTTGCTAAATGCCTGAGAGAGGGCAAGGTTTCCTCCGGGATCCAGAGCATAGAACGGAAGAAGGAAAGGAGGGCTGGAGCCAGCTCTGCAGCTCCTGAAGTGTTGGCAGAGGTTTCTAGAATAAGTCACTGGGCAGGATCATGGAGAGCCTCCAGAGAGTTTCGGGCAGGGGACGGGGGTGATCATTTGGCTCAGACCAGTGGACAGGCTGGAGCTACCTCATTCCCTGCCCCCCACCTTTTCTCCCTCAGTGTGTACCCTTCCAGCAGTCCTCCCCCACCTCCCCCTTCCCTGTCTGACACCCCGCCCCAGCATGAGCAGCCCTAATCCAGCTTCCCAGTCTTTGCTTAGGCTGTGCCCTGCCCTCCTCGGGAATCCCTTTCCTCCCACCTCCTGCCTCCAGCTTTCTCCCTGCCCCCCACCTGCCTTCAGCAGTGCCCAGCACGGCAACTGGCCCAGTTCTGGCATTCGTGGGTTCTCGGTTCCAAAAGGGGGAACACTGAACAGTGTGGTTCCGAGGGCTCAAGAAGTGAGAGGCCACCGCTCTGCCATCTTAGCCTGGAGGCGAGGCTCATCCTATTAGTTCGGGACGGCTCTGCTGCTCTGACGGAGAAACACCAGAATAGCTAGAGTGACCTTAAACCAGATCGGAGGAGAGAGACCCTCAGCCCTCGCTTCCCTCTGTCTCAGAGGCTCCCGCACCCAGTCCTTTTAAAGGCCCCTCGGGCCCATTCTCACCTCCTTGGCCAGAATGCGGTCACGAGTGCTGGCCGCCGCTGGGGAGGCTGGGACGCGCGGGGCCCAGCCGTTGTCTCTCCTGGATATTGAGGTGAGAGTCACATAACATATTAGTCATTTGAAAGTGAACAATTCAGCGGTGGTTAGTACATTCGCAGTGTGGCGTAACCACCACGTCTCTCTAGTTCCCAACGGGAAACACCGTCCCCATGAGCTACAACAGCCACCCTCCCCTCCCCCGGCCCCTGGCAGCCACTAATCTGCTTTCTGTGGCTGCAGACTGGCCCGTCCCGGACATTTCATATAGATAGGATCATGAAACGTGGCCTTCTGTGCCTGACTTCTTGTGCTCAGCAGTGTCGTCAGGGTTTTTCCACGTCGTGGCACATCAGAGCTTTCCTTTTTATGGCCAAATAATATTCCACTGTGTGGATGGACTGCGTTTTGCTTAGCCTTTCCTCTGTCAGTGGACACGTGGGTCGTTCCTGCCTTTGGGCAATTGTGTAAATGATGTCACTGAGAACATTCACGTACAACCAGTTGTTTGAGCCCCTGCTTCCGGGTCCTTGGGGAACAGAGGTAGGGGTGCAGCTCCTGGGTCACAGGCCACTCTCTGCTTAACCTTCAGAGGCCAGGGCTCAGGTTTAAAAGAAGGGGCTGGAGGGGGTGGGGAGCAGATCCTCATTAACTAATTCCTGCCCTGCCGAGACCTGGCCTGGGGTAGGGCCCAGAGACCTGGGCTGGAGAGATCGATGGCGGGGGGAGAAGGCGGGGGAGAAGCGTGTTTTTGTTTGTACGTAAGCCAGGCTCCTGGAAGTTGGTGGGGACTCTGACTCCCCAGGGGGACCTGACGATGGCTTGGGCGTGAGGTGAAGAGACTGCCTGTGTCCTAAGTGCAGATCTCACAGCAGTGTTTCCAGAGCGCGGCACCCGCCTGAGACCCGGCCTGGGGTGGACACATACGGGCACCATGAGCGTCTCATAAGTGGCGTGCTAGCCAGGACACCGCCTCGTACGCACGGCCTCACGTCTTCCTCTTCGCTGAACAGGCAGGGGCTTTCCAGCCTATTTAGGAAAAATGCCAAGGGCATAATGGCATCAGTGACACGCAGATGGGATGTGAGGACGGGGAGCTGGGGAAGCAGTTCATGGGGCAGGGTCTCTGGCGCAGCCCTGAGCTTGCTGCCCTGCTGGGGCCGAGCGTAGAAGCCTCTCTGGTGCGAAAGAGAGAGCAGGCAGGACACAGAAGATGATGCCCCCACAAGGCCCCTGGCCTTGGTTGCCCCAGTTCCTTCTCCGTTTGGGGGTGCTCGTTCCTCTCCTGACCCTGAATGCTTCCCCTGCCAGTTCTAGGCCGGTCTTTTGCCAGCTTCTCATCTCTTCTCTGCAGGTGTAACAACCGCACCCAGTGCGTGGTGGTTGCCGGCTCTGACGCCTTTCCCGACCCCTGTCCTGGGACCTACAAGTACCTGGAGGTGCAGTACGACTGTGTCCCCTACAGTGAGTCATCTTGTTCCTTGTGCGGACATGGGCCCTTCCCCCTCCCAGAAGCAAGCGAGGAGGAGACACCTTGACCACACACACACACACACACACACACACACACACACACACGGCCAAGGCAGGACCAGGCATTTGGGGCACAGATGGGCCTGCTCCCTCCCTCACACATTCTTTCCTCCCAGACCTGCCCCCCCTAGTCAGTCCCTGCCCCTCCCCCAGCCCCACAGGCTCTATCCCCATCTGTAGGGCACCTTCTTCCATTCTTGTTACCACAGCGCACTAGCCCTGCCCCTTCCCATGTAAAAAGCCACACCCCAGAACTCTTCTTGGTGCATCTACCTGTCTCCTGGTTCCCTGGACCTGGACCTTGCTGCCCTCCAACATCTCTGCCTCCCTTCTCTTCTCACATCTCTTCCGTTTCTGATCACCCCTTTACAAGCCCGCTCTTCCCTCTTACTCACTCCCCTTCTTTTCTCAACTCCCTCTCCTTTCTCTTGTCCCCCTCACCTCTCACGTACTCCCAGTCCTGCCCCTTCTCAGTCTTAGAAGCTGTGTTCCAAACCTGTAGAGAGGCAGACTGCCCTCTGAGGCCTGGTGGCAGATCTGGTGTGAAGGGCTAGGGGCATCTTCCACAGATACCTATCTCCTGGTTAGTGTGCCCATGATCATGATAGCACTTCCTGTCTGCAAGGGAAGTGCTGCCATGTTGGACTAAGATGGCCCCCAGGAAGCCTGAGGAGAGTAATCTGGGGAGCCAGGGACCTGGCTTTCTTGCAACTGGCCAAGGGGAGCCCACAAAGACAGGGTCTCTCCTCCTCAGCACTCCGCTCTTAACATGGCCCTTCTTTCCTGCCCTCACTGTCCCTTCCCTTCTCCCCATCATCCATTCCCCTCCTCTCCCTGCCAGCTTCATGTAGCCAACCTGGAGGTAGGGCCTCTGGGCAGATGGGGGAGGAGGCAGGGCCACCAGAGTGTCTGAGTGTGGGGGGCAGGGGCAGGGGAGCAGGAGGCCCTGTGACTCTCCCTCCTCTGCCCTCCCACCCCAGCCTCCCCCCTCAACCTTTGATTTCTCCTCGCAGGTGATGACCTACGTGCTGGGGAAAACAGGATCACTTATGTGCTTCCATAACCTTCTTTTACTCCTCACCCTTTCCTTTCAGCAACTGAGGCCTCCAGCCGCCACCTGAGGGGGACACCCATCTGATCCTTGAAGCCTCCCCACAGCACTGGGGACACTCTCCACCCACCCCCCGTGGCTGGGGCAGCAGGGAAGGGAGGCGGGAGGCTGGGAGCATTGCACAGCAGGGAAATCAGGCTGGGTTTGAGGCTCAGCCTGGCTCTGAAACTTGAGCAAATGACTTAAACTTCTCTGAGTTGCTGCAAAAGGAGGCAAGAGGCCAGGAGAGCATGCGTGTGAAGCACCTGGCCCAGGGCTGGCCACGGAGCCTGCTGTGTGGCAGAGTGCTGGATGTAAACTCCCCCCAGGGCAGTGGCTTCGTCCTCACCCCCCAGCGCCCAGACCCGAGCCTGGTTCAGGGTGTGCTCAGTAAGGGTGCGGGTGCCCTTCCAGGTCAGCTTAGCCCGCGTTTTCATCTATGATGGTGGAAGGGGGTCCCTTCCGGGGCATGCTGCCAGGAACAGAGAGAACGTGGGTAAAGCTCTTCACGCGCCCCATGCCATAGGCATCTACGAAAGAAACGGTGCCTACTTTTGCCAACTGCACGGAGCCTCAGTTTCCCATCTGTAGACAGGGTTCTGGAAAGACTGCCTGGGAAGGACCTAGCATGGTTCCAGCGCTTAGTCGCTGAGGAAGCAGGAGGCACTTGGTAGTCATTGCCTTTGTTGTGACTACTCGTAGTGATTTTGCCCAGTTATTGCTGTTGGTGATGAAAAATCAAACCAATGACACATGATGAGCACAGGCCTCTTGAGGCAGGCGAGAGAAAGGACAGGAAACACGTCCCTTGGTCCAAGTGGAGGCCAAAGCAAGTGGGCACCATGCGGGCAAAGAAGCAGGAAAAAAGAGGACATAGGGAGGAAAGAGGCATAGGGACCTCCTGAAGCTGATCCCCCCTCCCACGGAGTGTGGGCCAGGGCATGACCCTGGGAGAGCAGGCTGGCCCAGGGAGAGCAGGCTGGCCCAGGGCATGGGCAGCCCCAGTCGGACTGAGACAGCCAGCCTGAGCCCTGGGGGAGGTGGGACACACCGTGAATGTGTCTGGGACACGGTGGGGCCACGTGTGCCCTCCGCAGGCAGAACCCAGGGGTGAGGGGGTGTAGCTCCTGGTTGCAGAAGAGGGACTGGAGTTCCAAGGGTGAGGGAAGCTAGGCTGGAGAACAGGGAGGCGGGGCACTCACTTGTCCCCCACTGTTCGTGTTCGCTGAGCACTTCCTGTGTGCCAGGCCCTGGACGAGGCGCTGGGAAGGAAGCCAAACTCTCCCCTGTGGAACTCCCTGCTTGGGCCTCTAGAGAGGTGGCAGGAGAGCGAGGCCCTGGTCAGAGGTTCCTGAGGGGCCAGGGACACAGAGCCTGAAGGGGGAGCAGCCTGGGCAGCCATCTTGCGCTGGGCTTCAGAGGCTGGGGTGACCCCAGTGCTGGTGTGGGCGAGTCAGGGGTGGGTGCAGGGGCCCACCACAGGGAGGGGGCAGTGGGTGTGTGGGACTCCCCCCCCACACACACACAAACACACAGCCAGACAGGCCCGACTAACGCTGGATTTGCCTTGCAGCTGAGCACATTCTAACCGTGCCCCCTTCCTCCCCCAGGTGCGCCCGCCCGCCCGCCGGGCAGCAGGCAGGGAGCTCCTGGCTCCTGGGCCCCCAGTGGGGGGCTGGGCAGAAACACGGAGCCACAGGCTTGTCCCGGGGGAGCATGGGAGCGTGGGAGCGTGTCTGTGCCCCCACCTGCTGTCTGTGATGTCCCCCTACCCCAGCCTCTTCCTTCTCTGCCTCTGTCTCCCCCGCCCGGCTCTCTGAGGCCCAGGGGCTCTGCCTGTCTGCCTCGCCGCCGCCCATCATCCTGTGTTCCACTCCGCCGCCCTCTCTCTCTGTGTTGGCTTTTTCTGGGTTGTGAGGGCTTGGGGGAGCTCAGCTGGATCCTAGCAAGGCCAGCACAGAGAGGGAAGGAGTTCAGCGTGTTCTCTCAGCTGGGGGCGCCCAGGCCCCTGAAGGCACTGAACCCCTTCCCCCTTGGCCCCTGGTTCTAGCAGGAGGGCAGCAGGAGGGTTGTGCGGAGGGGGGGAACCTGTGTGGCTCTTCCACCCCTGCCACGTCCTCCCTGGTGCTCCCCTCACCAGAGCCCACCTTCCAGCTGAAGCTCCCCCTCCCCAACCCCCACTGCACTGAGGGTGCCCCCACCCATCTGAGGGCTCCGTCCACCTGCCTGTTTGTACACCTCCCCCCCCCCCCCCCCCCCCGTCTCTCTTGGTCTCTGTCCTCGCGTGTCTTCCCCTCCCTGTGACTGTCTCCCGGACACTCTCCCCAGAGGAAGGGACTTGGGGGCGGGGGCTGAGCTGATGATACGTTCGGGGTTGGGGAACCAGGATGAGGAAAGAAAGGAAAAGGGGGCATGTTGCCAGATAAGAAACGAAAGCAATTTAATCTTTTTTTTTCTCTTTTTTTCTTGCACATTTTTTTTCAATTTGTTTTCTCTCTCTCTTCCGATGCTTAAAGTAGAAGTGGAGCAGAAAGGTAAACGCACTGTTACCAATGCTAACCCCTAACTCACACTTTGCTCTCGCCTGTACCGTACTTATGTGACCCACCCTCCCCACTCGGCCCCTTCTTCTCCCCACCCCAACTGGGTCCAGTTGGTATCCCCCACCCCGGGTGTCCTCCCGGTGGGGCCAGCCCTGGTGCCGCCACGGGCGGGCGACTCCACCCGAGGAAGCTCCTCTCTGAGCACGGGCAGGACCTTCTGTCTCTCTCTCTCTCTCTGCCTTTTTCTCGCTGTCCCTCCTTCCTAGTCCCAGCCCTTGCGGGGGGGACCTGGCCTTCTCTCATACTTATTTTGCCTCCTTCAGGAGAAGTGTGTAAGCATCCAGGGTGGGAGGGGAGGGAGGGACCCCCTTCTCTGGCTCCCGACTGGGGGCGGAGTGCACCGGGTGAGCCAGGCGAGCGGTCTTTCTCCTCTTCTTCCTGCCCCCACTTCTGTACCACGTGTCTGGCTCGGGGAGGCGGGATGGAGGGGACACCTTTGTTTTCCTTTTGGGGAGCAGATTCCTTCTATCTCTCGGGCTCCTGGTGGCATAAGTTCCTTCTGGTTTGGCGTTTCCAAGGCCCAGAGCTGTTTTGGAGCACGGAGCACCAGTTTCCCCCACCCCCAACCCCCATCCTTGACCGGCCAGGGGGGCCCAGCCCTGGGGAGGGATGTAAAGCTGTCCCCAGCCCTGGGAGGGCAGTCTGCCAAATTGGGGGCCAAAGGGCGGGGGTGGGCCTTATGGTGGGGGGAGCGCTGGGTGGGGGAGCGTTTTCTCTGGTTCTGAAACACTTGCGAAGCTGCAGTCAGGGTTTCTTCTGGGCTGTTTTGGTTAGAGGACCAGGGAGAGGGGGGTTGGGGGAGGTATAGGCCGGGTCAGGGGACTTTCACGAGCACCGTAATTTCTTGCAGGGTTAACCTTCAGCAGGGGAAAACTCCATGGTGGGTGGAGCTCTTCCCAGCATTTGGAGAGGGGAGGGGATAGAGCGGAGGAACTTGGAGGGTGGGATATTGGGGAAGGTCCAGTCCTCCCCTGAAATTTCGGGGACATTGACAGCCCTGAGGCTGGCCATGGGGGCAGGGCCCGGGTGAGCCATCCTTGCAGGATGCTCTTACCTTGAAATTACGGTGGTCTGTGGAGCATCCCCTTCGAGGAAGGTGGGGCGGGGTCCCTCCAAGCTGCTCCCCTCCCCCTGCCCTCCCCCATCTCAGAGAGGCCTGGGCAACTAGCCCAGGCCCCAACCCTCACTGCCCCGCCACTCTCTCCCTCTCTCTCTCCCTGAGTCTCTCTCGCACCCAGCACCAGACACTCTTCTTACAGGCCCGGTGGTGGTTTGGATACCGCAGCCCTGGATCTTTTCTCTTCAAGGGGGGAGGGAGGGGGAGGGAAGAGGAGGTGTTGGGAGCTTGGTGCTGGGGAGGGGTCCTTACTGTCAAAGGCCCCAGGCAGACCCTTCCTCATCTTCTCCCCCTTTCCCAGGGTAACCTCTAACCACATTTTCCTCCTCCACACCCTTTTGACCAGGTCAGGCTCTGAGACCTCCCACCGCCCCCTCACACACACAGACATATCTGCTCAGGGGCCACAGAGCTGGCAGGGGTCCTGGCTTGGGGAGAGGGGAGACCTGGGCACAGAGGAAAAGGTGGACGCCAGGTGTGCTGGACATGGTGCAAGCCAACCCCTAAGGGCACAGGGGACAAGGAGATGGTGGAGCCCAGGATGCAAGCCAGGATCCCTCTGGTTCCTGCTCACTTCTGGATCCCAGACTCCCTTCCCCTTCCTAAAACAGGGTGTGCTCCTGGCTGCTTGCACCCGGGGCCCCTTGTCCCTGATGCTGTGAAGGGAGGGCTAGATATCCCCCCACCTAAGCCTGTCAAAGAGTGAGGCTGGAAGTGGGGGAATGAGGAGTGGTGCCTGTCCATGACCCTTTTGCCACTGGGGCTGCCCCCCAAGCCCACACCAGGTCCCAGCCCTCCCTGTTCCCTTGGGGCCAGCTGCTTTGGTGACAGACCAAGCAGGAGCAGAGAATTCACTGCAGACCCTCACCCTGGCCTGTCTGTGGGTTCAGCTAGCAGGGAGGTGAGAGGGAGGCCCAGCCATCCTGGATGGAGGGGTATCTCTGGACATCACCACTCCCAAGTCCAGACCCCTACTGGGTCAGTAAGGGGAGGCTAGGAGCAGGTGGCACTGGGATGTGACGGGGCAAGGGTGGGCAGGCCAGCGGTGGCCAACGAGATGCAGTTGAGGTTTTCCTCCTTTTCAGGGAATGGGGGGGTGGGGCGGGGCCCCCCACCTTTCTGACATCAGCGCTGCCTTGGTCCCTCCTCCCGAGCCGGGGATGGTCACAGGTAAATCGGGGTCCGGGGCAGGGGAGGGTGGGGGGCCTGGCTGGGGCGGGCTGGGTCTTTATCCTAGCTCCTGGTTCCCTCCCTTGCCCCCTCTGAGCTGGACCTGGGACTGCCCCCCCGAGGGACCCTCAGTCGGGCCTGGGCCTTGGAGTGAATTCTCTGCTCACCCCTCTCTCCTCGCCAGCACTAACCCTTTCTTCCCAGGTGGTCTCCAGCGTGCCTCCCTTGGAGCCAGGACCTCGCCGAGGCCCCCCACTTTGTCTCTCTTCCCTCCACGCAGCTCTCCTCTCCCCTTCCCCAACTCTCCCAGGGAGCCCCATCCTTCCCCATGTCCCCCAACTCCCCCCCCCCCCCCGCCCTGTGCACCACTGTAGTGTCTGCTGCTGAGCACACCCCATGAGAGACCTTGCCGGCTGGGGGCAGGGCTGGGCACCCTGGGGGAGGGGCTGGGCTTCTCCAAAAGCCCCTCCTCACCTATTGATTGTGTGGGTACTGGGTGTGGGGGGGCCACAGGCTGCATCAGGAACTTTGGGTGCCTCCTCTATCCTGGAATAGGGGGGGATTCCTGACACCCATAGTGGGTACGGAAACATCACTCTACTGTGCAATTTTTGCAGGGGGGGAGGTGGAGACAAACAAAACCTGTGTCCTGGTGTGGTTGGTGAAGGATGGGACCCTCGACCGTAGCTCTTCCATAGGGGGCTGTGACGATGGCGAAGGAGCAGGGCACTGAGTCCCTGGAACTTCAAAGCCAGAAGTGGCTGCAGTGAGGAGATCTTTCCGCCCCCACTTAAGGCACACAAGGAAGTCTGGGAGGGCTCTTGCCAAACCCTTTATCCCCAGCCTGTGGGGTCTCTAGCAGCCAGGGAAGGAAAGAGGGGCACCACCTCCTCCCCTCCCCCTACTAACCCTGCTCTTAATGGCCTCCAGGGTTGACATCTCCAGGGAGAGGGGCAGCTGGGCAGGGCAGGGGTCCCAGCCCGGAAACCCCCTTCCCATCACCAGCCCTACCAAGCAACCGTGACTGCAGCAGCAGGAGGGGACAGCCTGGCTACCCCGGGCGCGTGACCAACTTGCCTCTTTCTCTCCCCCTCCCTCGCCTCTGCTCCTCCTCTCCCCGTGTCCTCCCTGCCCGCCCACCCACCCGGCCCAGTCTTCGTGTGCCCAGGGACCCTGCAGAAGGTGTTGGAGCCCACCTCCACGCACGAGTCGGAACACCAGTCTGGCGCGTGGTGCAAGGACCCGCTGCAGGCGGGTGACCGTATCTACGTCATGCCCTGGATCCCCTACCGCACGGACACGCTGACGGAGTACGCCTCGTGGGAAGACTACGTGGCCGCGCGCCACACCACCACCTACCGCCTGCCCAACCGCGTGGACGGCACGGGCTTTGTGGTCTACGACGGCGCGGTCTTCTACAACAAGGAGCGCACGCGCAACATCGTCAAGTACGATCTGCGCACACGCATCAAGAGCGGGGAGACGGTCATCAACACGGCCAACTACCACGACACGTCGCCCTACCGCTGGGGGGGCAAGACGGACATCGACCTGGCTGTGGACGAGAACGGGCTGTGGGTCATCTACGCCACCGAGGGCAACAACGGGCGCCTGGTGGTGAGCCAGCTCAACCCCTACACGCTGCGCTTCGAGGGCACGTGGGAGACGGGCTACGACAAGCGCTCGGCGTCCAACGCCTTCATGGTGTGCGGAGTCCTGTACGTGCTGCGCTCCGTGTACGTGGACGACGACAGCGAGGCGGCCGGCAACCGCGTGGACTACGCCTTCAACACCAACGCCAACCGCGAGGAGCCGGTCAGCCTGGCCTTCCCCAACCCCTACCAGTTCGTCTCCTCCGTGGACTACAACCCTCGCGACAACCAGCTCTACGTCTGGAACAACTATTTCGTGGTGCGCTACAGCCTGGAGTTCGGACCGCCCGACCCCAGTGCCGGTAGGGATGGGCTCCCCCTCCCTCGGCCCCAGGGTGGGGGGAGCACGCAGTGCGCTAAGAGCTGGGATCTGGAGGGGGCCCCGGGGATCCCCGCAGCACGCGACGGAGGCTGGCCTAAGCCGTTCAGTGAACTCGTTTCGTTTTCACAGTTTATGAGGTAGGGAGCACTACTGCCATTTTACAGATGGAGAAACTAAGGCCCTGGGAGGGCTGGGGGGAGGGTGTTAGTTTCCTCCTCCGAGGAATACTCTGGACCCCGCGTTCCTAACCATTAAGTTGTACCGCCTCTCCCAGGGGCCGGTGCACTTTTAGCCCTGGAACCCTCATCAGCACAACCTGGGTGGAAGCCTGTGCCTGTGAAACAGAACAAAGTCCGGCTGCCAGTATTGAGGGCAAGGGCCCCTCTGCAGTCTCTATCTGCCCTTTCAGCTGCCCTCAGCCAGCTCTGAGCAGCCCCAGAGCGCTGGGGAGCCTGATCCAGTCCAACCTCGTTTGCATAATGGGGAGCTAAGGCCCGCACAGGGAAGGGGCACAGGGAAGGGACTCCGCCAGGTTACAGGGACCAGAGTGAGAGTGGAATGAGGATGGGAGGTGGCTGTGTTCAGACATCCTCTTCCTGGCCCGTTCTCTTTGGTTATACTCAGACCTCAGGCTACACTCAATTGAATTTTTACTGCCTTTTGATGCTTTAGATGGTCTTGGGGGCAGAGAGAGGCCAGGGGAGATCTCCCAGACCCAGTGGGGACCAGGATATCCTCCCACTTCGGAGAAGATGCTAGAATGCCAAGGACCCCATGCCTGAGCACACCATGGCAGGCCCCCGGGTCTGGGATGACCTTGTCTTGTATACCATCGTCCCTTCCAGGCCCAGCCACTTCCCCGCCTCTCAGCACAACCACCACGGCTCGACCCACACCTCTCACCAGCACGGCCTCACCCGCAGCCACCACCCCGCTCCGCCGAGTGCCCCTCACCACGCACCCCGTGGGCGCCATCAACCAGCTGGGACCTGACCTGCCTCCAGCCACAGCCCCGGCTCCCAGCACCCGACGGCCCCCAGCCCCCAATCTGCACGTGTCCCCAGAGCTCTTCTGTGAACCTCGAGAGGTCCGGCGGGTCCAATGGCCAGCCACCCAGCAGGGCATGCTGGTTGAGAGGCCCTGCCCTAAGGGGACCCGAGGTGAGTACGGAGGCTGCAGTCACCTCACTGTGGCTGGCTTGGGGCGTGGCCACACCTGGTCTGGCCAGGGAAGATCCCACCCCTCAGCTTAGCCCAGACGCACTTGTCCGTCTCCCCTGCCAGAATATGGGCTTTATGAGGGCAGGGGTCTGCAGCTGTGTTCCCAGAGCCCAGCAGAGCTCTCAGGGTACAGGATCAGCTCAGTGAGTCTCCCTGCCCTGTCCCCTCTTGCAGTGCCAGGCAGACCAGGAAGGGAGCCCAGAGGAGGTGACTTGGGCCCCCCGGCTTCAGGCTGAGTTGGACCAGGCCCCGATGCAGCCAGTGGCAGTCCAGAAAGCAGCTGAAGTGCCAGGCGGGGTGGGGCCAGGACCATGTGCTCCCAAGTGGAGCGATCAAAAGGGAGAGTCTGAAGAGGCTTAAGGGAGAAGAGGCTTCCAAAATGGACTTCGCTAGAAAGTTTCATTTCTGGTAGGCAAAGATGGAAGGAAGAAGAACCAAGAGGGGAGAGCTTAGAAGTGAGGGGTAGCTTATGTCACCTCAGAGTGACACCTCTCTTGACTGTCCGGCCCTCTTCATGTCCGGTCTTCCGTGTTTCCTTCACCTCTCTCCTCACCTACCTGTTCCCCTGTCATCTTGTTTCCCTGCTATGGCCCCTTTTTCTCTCCTTCCCTGTGGCTCCCTTTTCTGTTCCTGTCTGTCCCTGCAGGAATTGCCTCCTTCCAGTGTCTACCAGCCCTGGGGCTCTGGAACCCCCGGGGCCCTGACCTCAGCAACTGCACCTCCCCCTGGGTCAACCAGGTGGCCCAGAAGGTACCAGCAGCAGCTGTCCCTCCCAGACTGGCACATTTGCTTGCACACTGGGCCCTGGGTGGCCGGGCACAAGGCACACTGGGGCAGTAGAGCAACTGGGAAGACAAACGGGCAGGTCTGGGAGCCGTGACTGAGTGGGTCCCCTCCCTGGCCTACAGAGGGAACAGAGACAGATGGGGAGGGAGAAGGGGTCAAGAGGGAGGGAGGAGAGGGGCCAAGCAGGCTGGGCAGGTGAAAAGGGAACATGTGAGAAGCAAGGTGGTCTCTGAGATAGCCGGGGGCCCCACTCCCACCTCACACAGATCAAGAGTGGGGAGAATGCAGCCAACATTGCCAGCGAGCTCGCCCGTCACACCCGAGGCTCCATCTACGCGGGTGACGTGTCCTCCTCCGTGAAGCTGATGGAGCAGCTGCTGGATATTCTGGATGCCCAGTTACAGGCCTTGCGGCCCATTGAGCGCGAGTCGGCGGGCAAAAACTACAACAAGGTGGGGCCTGGCAGTGGGGCCAAAGGGGGGGGGACTGCCCTGAGGGCTCAAGAAGAGTCCAGCCTGGTACCTCCAAGCTAGGCGGCCAGAGAGCAGAGGACTGATCCCAGGCATACTGGATCTTCCTCCTGAGCTGCCCTTGGACTGTCCTTAGAGTTGAGGGTCCCTTAGGAACAGGTCCTGCTCACACCCAGCCATGGGTTGGTGGCAGCTGCAGAAAAGCCAGCTCTCCAGGGCCCAGATGTGACAGTGTTGGCATTAGGGAATCTGACGGCACCTCGCTCTCTTTTCCCAGATGCACAAGCGGGAGAGAACTTGCAAAGACTACATCAAGGTGAGGCCCAGAGGGTTCCTGCTGGCCATGTAGGGGGTGAGGCAGCCCTCATCCCTTGGGCACGCCCCAGGCAACCCTGGGGATGGAGCTCGAGAGGAGGGTATGTAGAGTCAGAGTCCAGCCCAGGGAACTGGAGGATGTGGGGGGAATCACAGTACCACCCCCTCGCCTGCGTAGGCTGTGGTGGAGACAGTGGACAACCTGCTGCGGCCAGAGGCCCTGGAGTCCTGGAAGGACATGAATGCCACGGAGCAGGTGCATACAGCCACCATGCTCTTGGATGTGCTGGAGGAGGGTGCCTTCCTGCTGGCCGACAATGTCAGGGAGCCCGCCCGCTTCCTGGCTGCCAAACAGAATGTGGGTGAGTGCTGCCGTGGTGCCCAGGGCAAGTTCAGGTGCAAATCCTTTTTTCCCCCAAGGTTTTATTTATTTGAGAGAGGGAGCGAGTGAGCAAGCATGTGCATGAGTGGGAGGAAAGGGAGAGAATCTCAAGCAGACTCCGTGATGAGCGTGGAGCCCGATGCAGGGCTCAGTCTCGCAACCCTGAGATCATGATCCGGTGCAAATCTTGAACTGTGGGGCCTGCCAACTAGGGACACCCTAGCCTTGGGCCTCTTGCCATAGCTGGGCCCCTGGACTGGGGACAGACATTAACCACATCTGCCCTGCTGTCCCCTGTCCCCACAGTTCTGGAGGTGACAGTCCTAAACACAGAGGGCCAAGTGCAGGAGCTGGTGTTCCCCCAGGAATACCCAAGCGAGAACTCCATCCAGCTGTCCGCCAATACCATCAAGCAGAACAGCCGCAACGGTCAGTGCCCAAGCCCTGGGCTGGCATCCCTGCCTCACGAAGAGCATCACATCTTACATTGCATTGGGTTGAAGAATCCGAGAGAAGGGTGGGACTCATAACAACACACAGAGTTGTTCTCCATTCAAGCAAGCAGTACATTTCAGGGGATTTGTGGGGTCCCCCCAAAGCCCCAGAGCACAGGACACTTTGTAGTTTGCAGGGTTCACTCCTGTGCAGTGGCACTCGAATCTCCTAGCACAGGGAGGTCTATCCCGTTTGAGACTAAGGCTCGGAGAGGTTGGGGATTTGCCGGAGGTCACACAGCAAGTGAGGTGGGGGCTGGGGACACAGTCCCTATGTATCCTGGCATACTGCCTTGCCATTTGGAACTGCCTACAACTGATTGATGGTACATGGCAGGGCTCCCCAAGCCCCCCTCACCTGGGCCACAGCCTGGCTTCAAGAGGTCCCAGTGGCCAGTGTGGCTGAAGGTGTGCTCGCTCAGGACTGATGGCACACCCCGCCGTGCCTGTCCCCCCAGGTGTGGTCAAAGTTGTCTTCATCCTCTACAACAACCTGGGCCTCTTCTTGTCCACCGAGAATGCCACGGTGAAGCTAGCGGGTGAAGCGGGTTCCGGTGGCCCAGGTGGCGCCTCCCTGGTGGTGAACTCCCAGGTCATCGCAGCGTCCATCAACAAGGAGTCCAGTCGCGTCTTTCTCATGGACCCTGTCATCTTCACCGTGGCCCACCTGGAGGTGACTGAGGCGTCCCCACCCCCCCTGGGGGTCCCACCATCTTCCGTGTCCCCAGGCTGTATATTCTCCCCACTGTGCGTTCACCCACCCCAAGAGCAAGTTACGACCCCTCCCTGGGGCACCAGCCCCCCAACTCCCACCGCAACAGCTTGGGCCATTTGCCCCCAGAGATCCCAGACTGTCACCTGGAGCCCCAGGCACTTTTCTCATGCTTGTCACCATCCCCATAGCTGGGTGTGGGGGCTGGAACGGGACTCCCTGGATCTGACTGCCCGGCCACCACCACACAACAGGCCAAGAACCACTTCAATGCTAACTGCTCCTTCTGGAACTACTCGGAGCGTTCCATGCTGGGCTACTGGTCAACCCAGGGCTGCCGCCTGGTGGAGTCCAACAAGACCCATACCACGTGTGCCTGCAGCCACCTCACCAACTTTGCCGTGCTAATGGCTCACCGCGAGATCGTAAGCTGGCCGGCGCTCCGCTCCTCTGGGCAGGCCCATTTGCTGGCCTGGCTTTGCATGGCATCCTAGAGAGCGCTGCATGGGCAGTGCCAGGGAAGACCAGCTTCGTGGGCATGGGGGGGTGGCACCAGTCTTGCCCGGGGGCAGGAGGCCACATGTCTGGTTCTTTCTGGTCATGGTCCCAACCTTCTCCCAAGGCACTCTGGAGAAGCAAGTTGGTGTCACCTTTGTCATCTCTCCTCAAGTTTCCCAGAGCATGAGGACGTGAGCGTGCCACCTACAGAAGGGCGGGGGCCAGCAAGCTGGCCAGGGGGCAGAAGGCCAGACGGGCAGCACTGGTGGTGCTCACGGCCTGTGGCCTTGTCCGCCACCGGCACCTGGCTGAGCCCAGGGTGAGCCTGGCCAAGCTGCAAGGTCAGAAGTGCTAAGCGAATCCGTGCTCCTGTCCCCCAGTACCAGGGCCGCATCAATGAGCTGCTGCTGTCGGTCATCACCTGGGTGGGCATCGTGATCTCCCTCGTCTGCCTGGCCATCTGTATCTCCACCTTCTGCTTCTTGCGGGGGTTGCAGACCGACCGCAACACCATCCACAAGAACCTGTGCATCAACCTCTTTCTGGCCGAGCTGCTCTTCCTGGTCGGGATAGACAAGACTCAGTATGAGGTGGGCCGGGGGTCGGGGGCAGAGGCAGGTGGGAGGAGAGCCAGCGCTGGCACAGGAAGCCCCTCACCTGTGGTACCCCTCCCTGCTGCCCCCAGATCGCTTGCCCCATCTTCGCCGGCTTGCTGCACTACTTCTTCCTGGCCGCCTTCTCCTGGCTGTGCCTGGAGGGCGTGCACCTCTACCTGCTGCTGGTGGAAGTGTTTGAGAGCGAGTACTCTCGCACCAAGTACTACTACCTGGGCGGCTACTGCTTCCCGGCCCTGGTGGTAGGCATCGCGGCGGCCATCGACTACCGCAGCTATGGCACCGAGAAGGCGTGAGTGTCCCTCCTCTCATCCCCCGGGGTCTCTCCTGCCTGGCTCTGCTCAGCAGAATCCCTGGGGCCAGGACCCTCAGGGCAGTGGCCTTCCTGCTCCCGAGATCTAAGGCCACAATCTGCGGAATCCCCGGGGGCCAGGATGGGAGGGAAGGGCAGTCCCGCTTCTGTCTACCCCAGCCCCACTTCCTTTACAGCTGCTGGCTCCGAGTTGACAATTACTTCATCTGGAGCTTCATTGGACCTGTCTCTTTTGTTATCGTGGTAAGTGGGAAGGTGGTACCCCCAGTGCTACGTCTCCGTCCTTGACGCAAACTAGCCTGGACCCTCGCCCCCACTTTCCCCAAGCCCTGAAAGGGCTGGTTTGAAAACCATCGAAATTGAGCAGCCAGCTAAGAGGACAAGAACAGAGCGGGTCTGTAAAGCTCCGGCACCAAAGCCCATCCATCCAGGAACTGTGGTTTGAGCCCCTGCCTTGTGTCAGGCTGTGGGCCCTGTCCTCCCACCACCAGGAGCCACATTAACACAGTTGTTACCGGTCAGCGGGCACCTGAGGGCAGGTACATCTGCAGAGGAGGCCCCGAGGAAGGGGGCGTTGAGGTGGAGACTTGGCCAGGAGTTTGCACTGGGAGGTGGAGGGACCCCAAAGGACCCCCCAGACTAGCCCTTCCCCTTGTCCCACCCCCCAGGTGAATTTGGTGTTCCTCATGGTGACCCTGCACAAGATGATCCGGAGCTCATCCGTGCTCAAACCCGACTCCAGTCGCCTGGACAACATTAAGTGAGCACCCCTTCCCCACTTCCCCCTGCCGGCTCCGTACCAGGCCTGGTCTCTCCCAACGCTCCCTGAAATGTGATTTTACCACAAGATGTGATTTTAAGGACAAACATGGTGTTTTATTGTGCTTGTTGTATAGTTACTTAACAAGTATTAGAAAACATGGCATTAAGACATCCAGTCTGTGCTTTTGGGGACATAACTTCTTAGGGCAAGGGCAAGTTGAAAAGGTAAGTCCAATTCAAGGCAACTTAAAGAGAAATTGGCAGCAAAAGATAGTTGAAGGGTCTGGAAATATGGCCTAAGGCTGAAGGCAAATGACTGACCTTTGCAAAACCCCAAACCCCAACCTCAGGCCCAGGCTGGGTGGAAGTACCAGTGTGTAAGCAATGCCCACCTCCCCTCCCCCAGAAGGCCTACTCACCCCAGGTGGGCCTGTGCAGCTAGCATCCAGACCTACCTGAAGAGGGACACCGAGCAGCGGGGGAGGTTTCTCCACTGGCAAGGACGTTGACATTCCTGTCCCCTCCCCCAGATCCTGGGCCCTGGGGGCCATCGCACTGCTCTTCCTGCTGGGCCTCACCTGGGCGTTCGGCCTGCTCTTCATCAATAAGGAGTCAGTGGTCATGGCCTATCTCTTCACCACCTTCAACGCCTTCCAGGGGGTCTTCATCTTTGTCTTTCACTGCGCCTTACAGAAGAAGGTGAGGTCAGGGAAGGGGTCCAAGTGCCTGCCTTCTGCAGTGGGACCTGTGCGTGCTGTGAGGGGAGCATGGGCTTGGGGTCAGTGAGGATTTAGGCAGGGGTAAAGAGGGTTCTGGAACAGAGCAAGATATGGCAACCTGGGGGAGCGAGAGAGGATGGATTTGGGGAGTTGGGAGAGCACAGGGCAGGGTTGTGGTAATAGAGGACCACCCACCCACCTACGATGTGGGGGCACGAATCAGGTGTGTGGATGGGAGAGGACTGAGTACCACCCAGACAGAAGGTTTCTATTCAGTAGTTACAAGATAAACTGCAAATTCTGTGGTAATAAAGTTTCCTTTCCAACATGCTTACAGGAGCCCCCAGGCTCACAGATTCCTGCCCTGCCCTCCCTTCCCTTCCTCCCCTCCAGCCATTCTTTCCTCTGCTTTCTCTCAAACACCTGGAGAGGGGACACCTGGGTGGCTCATTCAGTTAAGCGTCTTCTTTCAGCTCAGGTCATGATTCCAGGGTCCTGGGATCGAGTCCTGCCTCAGGCTCCTTGCTTAGCGGGGAGCCTGCTTCTCTCTCTGCCTCTCCCCTGCTTGTGTGCTCTGATAAATAAAATCTTGGGAAAAAAACACCACCACCACCTAGACAGGACCCTCCTCAGGGCTTGTTTCCGTTACTCCCCAGATATCTATAAGGCCTGCTCCCCTGTTTCCTTCAGATCTTTGCTGGGATGTTTCCTCAGTGAGACTTCCCCTGGTCTATTTGAATTCACAAACCCCCACCACATCCCCCAACCCACCAGCACTGCCTGACCCCCTTCCTGGCCATATTGGTCTGCGTAGCGCCCAGCAGCATCAGACATCCTACAGTGTGCTGTTGTTTGCACGTACATATGGCTCGGTCTACCAAAATATTAGCTCTTGGAGGTAGGGCTGTGTGAATGATTTGTTCTGTACCATCCCTAGGGCCTAAGCTATGCCTGGAACATAGTAGATGCTCATTAAAGATCTGTTGAGTGAATGAATGAGAAACTCAGTGGAAGTAGAGAAAGGAGGATGAGCCTGAGCAGGGAGAGTGCCTGCCTAACTGGCTGGTTGCTGGGGGACAGGAGACAACGAGGTTTCTGAGGCTTGCAGGGGCACCCACTGCCAGCTGCGTGTCCCCCTCCCCCAGGTGCACAAGGAGTACAGCAAGTGCCTGCGTCACTCCTACTGCTGCATCCGCTCCCCACCCGGGGGCGCTCACGGCTCACTCAAGACCTCAGCCATGCGGAGCAACACCCGCTACTACACAGGGACCCAGGTACCTAGGCAGGGGCCAGGGCTCCAGGCAGGGCTCCCTGGGGCTGAGTGTTGGACCCAAGGGCCCAAGAGGCAGGGCAGCGCTCAGCCCAGGTCCCTGGTGGTGCTCAGCAGGCGACTGGCCTCAGAAAGATCCTGGAGGATGGGTAGCCTGGGGGTAAGGGGCTCACATCCAGGCTGTGTCCCCAGAGCCGAATCCGGAGGATGTGGAATGACACCGTGAGGAAACAGACGGAGTCCTCCTTCATGGCAGGCGACATCAACAGCACCCCCACCCTGAACCGAGGTGAGACTGCGCGTCCCTTGCCCTTGACTCTATCCCTCAAGATTCCTGGACCAGTGTCTCTGGGCCACCTTGTGACCTCTGATGTTCTGGACAGGTACCATGGGGAACCACCTGCTGACCAATCCCGTGTTGCAGCCCCGTGGGGGCACCAGCCCCTATAACACCCTCATCGCCGAGTCGGTGGGCTTTAATCCCTCCTCACCCCCTGTCTTCAACTCCCCAGGTGAGAGCACTCTGGTATAGGAAGAGGGTGACAGCCCCGGTCAGGGAGTGTGGTGGGGTCTGCATCCCGAGGGTCTCTGCTTGGGGTATCCTAGTGCTTCCTGAATTGGAGCCTGGGCTTGACTTTCCAAGCATACTCTCACCTTCTCTCTTTTCCCTCCTGGCCGGCATCTACAGGGAGCTACCGGGAACCCAGTAAGTGTGACTTGCCTGGTAACGTTTCCGAGGCCAGGAGGGGAATGTGATAGTGGCTTCCTGGGATGACTTCAATCAGGGAGGAGAATTCGGGTGCCCCCCCAGACCCCACACACATACAGCCGGAGGGGGTTATGTTTGGCCCATAGGTAGGCAACGAAGGTGGTGATGGTCAGAGCACAGGAAATGCAACTGGTCACTAGGGCTCTTCACACTGCTGAGATTCTGAGCCTCCAGGTGGGAGGAGACCTAGAGGGAACTGGTCCCCACCCCTGTTCCTCCAACTTGCTGCTGGGCTGGTGTCCCCACTACCAGTGAGGAAGAATGGGAATAGGAGATCCCAGCCCCGGGGAAAGCAGGCACCCCCTCTCCCATGTGCCCACAGCCCCGTCACTGCCCACCCTTCTCCTGAGCTGGCCCCTTTTTGCCTGCAGAGCACCCTCTGGGAGGCCGGGAAGCCTGCGGCATGGACACACTGCCCCTCAACGGCAACTTCAACAACAGTTACTCCTTGCGAAGCGGGGATTTCCCTCCAGGGGACGGGGCCTCTGAGCCACCCCGAGGCCGGAACCTGGCCGATGCTGCTGCCTTCGAGAAGATGATCATCTCAGAGCTGGTACACAACAACCTGCGGGGCAGCAGCAGCGGGGCCAAGGGCCCCCCACCACCCGAACCCCCCGTGCCACCTGTGCCAGGGGGTGGTGGCGAGGAAGAAGCAGGCGGGCCCGGGGGTGCTGACCGGGCAGAGATCGAACTTCTCTACAAGGCCCTGGAGGAGCCACTGCTGCTGCCCCGGGCCCAGTCGGTGCTGTACCAGAGCGATCTGGATGAGTCAGAGAGCTGCACTGCGGAGGATGGGGCCACCAGCCGGCCCCTATCCTCCCCTCCGGGTCGGGACTCCCTCTACGCCAGTGGGGCCAACCTGCGGGACTCGCCCTCCTACCCGGACAGCAGCCCCGAGGGGCCCAGTGAGGCCCTGCCCCCACCCCCGCCTGCACCCCCCGGTCCCCCTGAAATCTACTACACCTCGCGCCCACCGGCCCTGGTGGCCCGGAACCCCCTGCAGGGCTACTACCAGGTGCGGCGGCCCAGCCACGAGGGCTACCTGGCGGCCCCGGGCCTCGAGGGGCCAGGGCCCGATGGGGATGGGCAGATGCAGCTGGTCACCAGTCTCTGAGGGACCTCATGGACCAGGGGCTGGTGGCCCAGGCCAGGGAGGGAACCCTGGGTGGGGCTCCGGTGGGAGAGGGAGACTCATGGAGGCAGTGGCTGGTGGGCCACTCTCTCCAGGTGCCCTTCAGCCGTGGGCCCTCTAGGCCCCTCAGGAGCTCTGCCATGGGGGCCTGTGGTGCAGGGTTCACAGACAGGGTTTCCTACCAGCCACATGCACCAGCTCGATTTGGGGGAAGTGCAGTAAGGAGGAGCCAAGAGGTCCCCAAGGGAGTAAGGAAGGAGAAAGTGGATGGGTGCAGCCCACTCTTTACTTCCCCGTGTCCCCTACCTTTCTTCCCCCTAGAGGGAAATGAGGGCTTTGGGTTCCCTGGGCCAAGGGCCCTGCTGAACGGAACCTGTCAGCTGCTCCTCTCTCTGCAGCCAAAAATGCTGCCAGCTGCACCAGGAAGGAGCAGTGGGAGCAGACAGACAGACAGGTTCCACCTACACTACAGTTCCCTACTCCTGGAGACTGGGGCCTCTCTGGCCCGAGAGAAAGCCCCAGGGGCAAGAGGAATGGGCAGTTGTTGCTGCTGGTTTAAAGGTGGAACTTTCTCTGAAGCTCCTTCCCTCTGCTCTTCGTCCTTGCCTCCCCAGCAAGCCTGCCCATCAGCCTCCTCAAGTGCACCCAGTGACCCCCTCCCTTGGGGTGACTCCTGATGAAGCACAACTCCCCGCAGGGCCCCCAGCCCACAGGGGTGGCCATATTTGGGCAGTTCCCAGTCCTGTGGGCTCGGCTATCTGGGGAGCAGATTTTGGGTCTGGATCTCCCTGGGGAGTGGGTCCTGGGCTTGGATCTTTCCCTAGGGGGCCATCTTACCCCTTCCTCTCTCCTCCTCCTCCCCCATTGCTGTAAATATTTCAACGAAACGGAAAAGAAAAAAAAAAAAGACAAAAAAAAAAAAAAAAAAAGAAAGAAAATCTCATCACTTGAAGCCACCGGGAGCCTGTGGCCCAGCCAGCCCGGGGCTTTCTCCGGAGCAGAGTGGCGCCGCCGGGCCCTGGCAGCCAGGACTTCTCCGTGTATGTGTGCATCCCCAGCCGGGGTGGGCGGGCCGCCAGAGCAGCTTTTTACAATCCAGAGACAGAAAACAAAATCTAGAAGCAACAGCGAAACAAAGAACCTGTTTCCTTCCCGGCACCGTTTCTGTCGCCTCTTTCCCTGCTCCGCCTGTTCCCTGGCATCAGTCAGCCCTCCTGGGGCGTGTACCTCACTGCCTGCCCCAGGACCGGGGCCTGTCTCCCCCTCCCCTCCCCACTGGCCCGGGGAAGGCACCCTCACACCCAAAGATGCTTTTGCCAAGATGGCTGCGCTGTCCCTTTGAGTTCCTGCTTCTTGTATATTGCTTCTGGGACTCGGCTGAGGAGGAAGGGACTGACTTCCCACCTAGAGTGGGTGATGGGGGGAAAAAAGGGAAGGCAGCAGGTAGTAGGTGTGACAGGGAGGCTGGGAGTGATGCAGTTGTCTTCTTGGGGGGAGGGGGGCCCCAAAGGTGAGAGATCATCTTCCCTACCCTATACCCTTCTGTGGGGGAGGCAAAGCCAGGTACCAGGGCCTGCAGTCAGGACACCCCTGTACCAGGCACTCTACCCCAAACCTTAGACTCCGGAAGCTCTGGGCTGGGGATGTCTCCTGAGTACCTCTTCCAGCACCCTCCTCCAGCCGCTCACCCTGGCCTTCCCACCCTGCCCCCCAACTCTTTGAGAGTAGGGTAGTCCCATCACCACAGCAGCCCAGCCCTGTCATTGCCATTCTCCCAGGGGTGGCCCTCCACCTCTTCTCTGACCCCTTCTTGTCTCTTTTGTCCCTCCCTCTTTTCTCACAAGTGCCATGAGTTTTCAAACATCTTCGGGTCTCAGCCTGCTGCTGCCATAAACTTCTTTGGGTTAAGGGGGGGGGGGGCTCTAGGGAGGAACTGGGGGAAAGGGACAGGTAGGTATCTGGAGGAACCCTTTTTGCTGCTAGAAAGTCCCTCCCTTCTGGAGAGCTGGGGCTGGCTTGTCCCCATCAGTTAGGGGAGAAGGGGTCAGACCAAAGATGGTGGTTTGTCCCATGTAGGGAGACAGGTGTGGGAAGAAGGCAGGGTTGGGTTCCATCTCTAGCTTTTTCAGGTAAGAAGGCTGAAGACCATGGGTAAGTCTGGATGGGGAAGAGAAATAAGGATAAGGGACAGTCTTGCCCAGACAGCTGTGGCCTTCCTTGGCATTACTAGGCCAGGAACTCCACTGTGGGAAGGGGCAGCCAGAGGTCTGTGAAGAGCTGGCAAGAGAGGAGGGATGATGGAGTCGGCCTGGCATCAGTCCAGCTAGAGCTAGAGGCTGCCTCTCACACCAGCAAGAGGGCTAGGAGAGTAGGCTTGGCAGGAGAGTTTCCTGGGGGACTGAAGGTATACCAGGAATCGGCTTCCTCGCCCCTGAGCAGCCCTCCTCCTCTCTCTCCAGACACTGACAATCAAGGGGAGAGAGAGCGGGGTGGGTCCCTAGGTTCCCATTCCAGCCAAAATCACCAAGGTGGACTCCCAGGCCTCAGAGCTGCATGGCAGGGCCCCCTGGTGGGGTTGGACACCACTGCAGCCTAATGCAAAGCTACCCCCAAGAGCCCAGGTGACCCCTCACCCCAACCAGACCTGGTGCCTTGACACCCCACCCCAGCTGGGACGGTATAGAGAAGGAAGGGTCTTGGTTTCCTCTCCTACTCCCTTCCTTGGGCTCCTGAGTTCATTTGCTTTTAAATCTAATGTTTTCCTGTTTTTTTGGGGGGGGGGGGTGTTTTTGGTGGCTTTTATTTCTTTTTTTTTTTTTTGGTTTCCCTTGCCTTCCTTTCTCTGTCTCCACCTTTTCCCTGTGTCTTTCTCACTGTTGATGTGTTCCTCTTCTTTCACCCTCAATTTCTCTGTGTCCATTTGGGCCTCCTCCCCTCTCTCCCATCCCTTCCTCCCCCCCCCCCCCCCAATCCTCCTTGGTCTCCTTTTCGATATGCCAAACCAATTTTGGGTCGAGTGCATTTAACGAGAACAAAACAAAAGGCTCATAACAAGAACGTTTCAGAAAAAAACAAAAAGCTTAAAAAAAATTGTTGAGTCAAAAAAAAAATCAAACAATAAAGAAATTAAGATTTCTTGGAACGACAAGAGTGGTGTGACTCACTGGGGGGTAAGAAAGGGGTGAGTGGATCTGCTCAAAGTATCCCCAGGAGGCTGCCACAGTGAGGTACCTGCACTGAAGCATTTCGAACCCACGGCAGAAGCCTGGTGAGTCACAGCATCACTAACGTTTACAGAGAATTTTTTAAGTTCCTGGGCCTGGCTGAACACTTCAGGTGCAGTTTCTCTTTGAATTCTCATAAATGTTCTAGGGTGGAGGTTATCAGATCTCCATTATACAGATGAGAAAACTGGTTTACAATGCCTAGATGCATGCCCAAGTTTCCCTGGGCCGGGCCACTGCCATGTCAAGTCTCAGAGGCCCTTCAAGCTGTATTTAGAGCAGAACAGAGGAACTGTATGCTGTGCCTGTCTCCTTCCAACAGCCGTTCCTAGACTCCCACAGGCAGCTGGAATGGTGCATTTTCTTTTCTTTTTTTTTAAGATTTTATTTATTTGAAAGAGAGCACGCACAGGAGGTGGGGAGCAGCAGACTCTCCACTGAGCAGGGAGCCCAATCCCAGGCCCCTGAGGATCATGACCTGAGCCAAAGGCAGAAGCTTAACTGCTTAACGGACTAAGCCACCCAGGCACCCCTGCAATGTTGCATTTTCAAACATGACAAGGTGGAATTGCATCATGTGTACTTCACATTCTCCAATATAGCTTCCAGTGCTGAGAGAGAGAGGAATGACTACTCAAACAGCACGAGCATCTCTCTCCACGCCTCTCTGCCTTCAACATCGGCATCCAGGATGCCATATTCCCCCAATTATCTTCCCACCTCTCTAGCCACTCCTTCCCAGTCTCTGCAGCTGGTTCCTTCCAATCTCCCCACTTCTTAATATTGGTGAGCCCAGCTACCTACACTCATTCCCTGGGAGATCTCAGCCTTGTAGCATGGTTTTAAGTAACTATAAACTGATGATTCCCAAACAGAGCTCCAGCCTGAACTTTTACCCTCGAGCTCCAAATTCATACACATCTGACTAACCCACTCCACATTCCCCTGGGTGTCTGGTAGGACTTCAAACTTAACCTGTCCAAACCTGCCCCCCCCCAAGCTCCTCCCATAATCTCCCCCACCTCAGTTAAGAGCAAGTCTATCCAGAGACTCAAGAATAAAACCCTCAGAGGTTCCCTTGTACTTATGTCCTTGTTCAAACCCCATCCAATCTGACAGTAAATGCAATGGTAGTTCTAACTTCAAAATATCCACAGTAAACTAGTTCTCACCACCTTGGTTCAAGCCACTGTTGTCTTACCAAGACCACTGTAACAGTCCCCTAACTAGTTTCCTGTCCCTCCTCGGGCTTTTCTCAACACAGAAACCGGAATGATCTTGGTAAGCATTTCGTCCCTCCTCTGCTCAAAATTCTCCAATGTAATCCTCTCTTGCCCAGACAAAAGGCCAAGGGTCAGCCCAACAGCCTACAATGACCTATAACGGCTCTACAACATCAGATATCCCCATGGCTCTCCTCCTTCCCTCCACTTGCCACACTGGGTTCCTCGCTATACACAAACATGCAGGCAGCACCTGCCTCAGAGCCCCTGCACTGGCCATTCCATAGCATTCATTTATTCTCCCGCAGGACTTTGAAAATCAGAGTTTCCCGGGCCACTCCATTTAAATTGCGATTGGCCACTCCAGAACCCCCTAACCCATACATCTTGTTTTGTTTGTCTCCCAGAGCACTCCTATCTAGCAAACCAAGAAATTTTTGGCTTATTATCTCCCTCCACGACTAGAATGTAATGTAGAACGGTCTGGTTTTTTTCATTGCTATTCCCCAGTGTCTAGCACAGCATTAGACACAGTAAGTGATCAATAAATATTTGTAAAAGGATGGAAAGCTGAAATGAACATAAGACCTGAGTGAGCCTGAGACATGAGTTACGAATGATGGGAACTATGAATCTGCCACTTCCTCCACTGCTCTCAGTTCCCATGTGCCATTCACTGTGCAATGCTAAGGTTTAATTTAGCATGGTCCTGAAACCTAAGTTCAGGGTTTCTTGGGTACCCGACCCAAGAAAAGGCAATCTGTTCCTATCCTGGAAGAGGAGCGGATGCTCTGGACTTACTGAGAGACACTCTGTGAGCAAGTCTGGGGACTTTAAAGGATAATTAAATTTAACTATATATGATTTTAACTTCATGCTCTGATTCTGAAATCAAATCCCGGCATGAGATTCTACAACATGACCAGCTCTTTCACGTCTGTGTCCCTTCCTCTCCCCAGCACAGCACACACGCTTCTCTGCTAGCACAATCTAAATCTGCCGTGCCGGATGCCTGTGACATTGAGGCGGCTGTAGTGGTACATACCTGGGGCAACCATCTGCACATGCCCACGAACAGTAACATTTCTGTTGAGATTTATCACTTCAAAGTCCTTTCCTACATTTCATCTAATTTAATTATCACAAGGTATATATTATTATCCCTATTTATCAAATGAGGAAACTGAATTTAGAGCGACTGACTTACTCAACACGATTACTAGGCAGTTGAAAGGGTCTGCATCCTGCAGAGGTTTTCCATGCCCCAATTTAAGCCTTTCAATGATGAGATGAGGCAGGTGTTAGCCCCATTTTATGGCTGAGGAAGCAGAAGCCCAGGAAGGTTAGAGAATGTCCAAACATTCACTCAGCTAATAAGAGAGCTGGACCAGGCCACCATCTTGGTCTTCTGATCCCAGGGGCTGCTTCTAGGGATGTCCGTACTCAGCTGCAATTGCCCACTCCCCATCACTGCTTACCCATCCCACACGGCACCCAGTAAAGGAGGCTGACTATCTGGCTCCCCACACCAGAGGACATGCCCACTAACCATGCCACACCCCAACAGTCCCCACATAGCTAGTATTAAGGCGGTCCAGAGTGGGAAGGCCTTAATGCAGAGCGACAGAAGATTCTCTTTAGACTCCCAAAAGACTAAAGACACTGGGGCCCTCTGTCCTTGAGAAAACCTCCTCTCTCCCACAAACTCCTGGAAAGGCCTGGGGGAGCCATGCTGAGGCTAGTCCTCCATTCCCACAACATCCACCAGCTTATTCTGCTCTTCTCTTACCCTTTCAAACATCAATCATAGAAACCAGCAGTGATGACAGGCCCCTGCTGGCTTCTCCCTCCGCCATTTACATCATGTTCACTTCATCAGGACTCTCCTACCAAAGCCCTTGCCACTGCTACTCTTTTCTATCTGTCTTGTCCCACTGTCTCCCACAGCCCTCCACCTCCATCTAAGTGATCCCACCCTCTCACAACTGAAGCCCTCACTGTAACCCAACCAGTCCTCTCCCGGAAATCATTCCTAAGGAATCGCATGTGCACAGGAAGACACAGCAGCAAGAAGGTTCACTGTGGTCAGGCTTCTTAGAGTGAAACACAATGAATAAAATTTCAGCACAGAAAATCATTACATAGGGGGGCCTGGGTGGCGCAGTCGTTAAGCGTCTGCCTTCGGCTCAGGGCGTGACCCCGGCGTTATGGGATCGAGCCCCACATCAGGCTCCTCTGCTATGAGCCTGCTTCTTCCTCTCCCACGCCCCCTGCTTGTGTTCCCTCTCTCGCTGGCTGTCTCTATCTCTGTCGAATAAATAAAAATTAAAAAAAAAAAGTGTGTGTATAGTTACATAAAACTTTGTGCATATGTGTGCATGTGAACACATGCGTGTATATTGCGAAAAATAAAGGGAAACCTCACTAAAATGGAGTCAGGAGGCCAGAAGGGGGAGCTCTCAAGCCCCACCACTAGTTTTTTGCAGACCGGACAGGAAGAGATGGACAGGAAGAGATGTACCTGGCAAGCGCACACTGCTACCCCAGGAGTAGGAAGACTTTCTCCCCCCACCAACAAGCCCTGCAATAGCGCAGCCCTGGAGAGACAGATAATTCAGCCAATGAAAAGCCACTACACTTAGAACTCCCAGTTCACTCCCAGTTCACTCCAAAGGACTTTTGGTTTGTGACAGCCGTCCTAATTTCCTTTTCTCTATAAAAGAGCATACCTCTCCTTTGTTATCTAGAATTGCCTATGGTTATGGCTTATATCACAGCTTGCAATTCCCAAAATGCAATTCTCTTATTCTCAAGCCCATTTTTGCCCGTAAAACTGATAGTTTTATTTTTGAGGTTAACATTACATATGTGTGGGGCGCCTGGGTGGCACAGCGGTTAACCGTCTGCCTTCGGCTCAGGGCGTGATCCCGGCGTTCTGGAATCGAGCCCCGCATCAGGCTCCTCTGCTGGGAGCCTGCTTCTTCCTCTCCCACTCCCCCTGCTTGTGTTCCCTCTCTTGCTGGCTGTCTCTCTCTCTGTCAAATAAATAAATAAAATCTTAAAAAAAAAAACAACCCACATTACATATGTGTATATATATACACACATAATATCAGAATATAAAGCTATACATCAGAATGTTAACAGGGGTAATTTTTACTTTCTTGTAATGCTCTATTTAAAAAATTATTTCTTTAAACATATTATTTTTACTTATTTTTTGAGAGAGAGAATGGGACAGGGGGCAGAGGGAGAGAGAGAACGTTAAACAGACTTCATGCTGAGCGTGGAACCTAACACAGAGCTCGATTTCACAACCCTGAGATCATGACCTGAGCTGAAGTCAAGAGTCGGATGCTTAACTGACTGAGCCACCCAGGCGCCACCCCCCCCCCCGCCAATATATTACTTTTGTAAACAGGAAGAAGTATTTGTGTGTCCTACTTTCTGTGGAATAACAAAAACCAAGAATAACCGATACCTCTGAAAGAATAAAGAACAAGGTGTTAGAACTAGCCTTACAGGGGCGCCTGGGTAGCACAGTCGTTGGGCGTCTGCCTTCGGCTCAGGGCGTGATCCCGGCGTTCCGGGATCGAGTCCCACATCGGGCTCCTCGGCTAGGAGCCTGCTTCTTTCTCTCCCACTCCCCCTGCTTGTGTTCCCTCTCTCGCTGGCTGTCTCTCTGTCACATAAATAAATAAAAAATCTTAAAAAAAAAAAAAAGAACTAGCCTTACAAAGATTGGTCTAATATGGTAATATTTAAGACAACGTAATATTGAAACAGGAAGGGACAAACAGGCCCATGGAAGAGATCTATGACTGGATGGAAACTTGCTCTAGACAGAGGTTACAAATCACTAGGGAAAGGATGGATTCATCCAGAGGTTGAATTAATGAGCAGAGTTTGGGGTGAGTAGGTGTACCACAGAAGATTTAGGGGACAGGAAAAACACTCTGAGACTATAATGATGGCCATGTGTCATACATTTGTCCAAATCCTTAGAATGTACAATACTAAGAGTGAACCCTAATGTAAACTACAGACTTTGGGTGATAATGATGTGTCAATGTAGATTAATCAACTATAACAAACGTACCACTCTGGTGAGGGATACTAATGGTGGGGGAGGCTATGCATGAGGGAAGGTGGGGCTGGGGGTATATTAAAATCTCTACTTTACTCTCAATTTTCCTGTGAACTTGAAACTGCTGTTAAAAAAAACTAAAAAGGAAAAAAGTTAACTCCTTAAAAAAAAGTAATGAGGGGCATCTGGGTGGCTCAGTCTGTTAAGTGCCTGCCTTTGGCTCAGGTCATGATTCCATGGTCCTCAGATCGAGCCCCACATTCAGGTCCCTGCTCAGCGGGAAGTCTGCTTCCTCTCCCTCTGTCCCTGCCCCTGCTCTGCTCTCTCTCACTCTCTCTCAAATAAATAAATAAATAAATAAATAAATAAATAAATAAAATCTTTTAAAAAAAAATTAATGAGGATCCTAAAGAGCTGTTGTTTAAAGGGACAGGGATGGGGCGCCTGGGTGGCTCAGACGGTTAAGCAGCTGCCTTTGGCTCAGGTCGTGATCCCAGGGTCCTGGGCTTGAGCCCTACACTGGGCTCCCTGCTCGGCAAGGAGCCTGCCTCTCCCTCTCCTTCTACTGCTCCCCCTGCTTGTGCTGTCAAATAAATAAAAATCTTTTTAAAAATAAAGGGATAAGGATTATATCTATGTATACTTACTAAATTAGAAATTAAAACTGACAATTTTTAAATATATAAATTAGCTAATAAATCCATTAAATGTTAACATAAATAACCTGTTTCTTGAGAATAACTATATGTTTTTAAAAACAAAGTAGTTGAGGGGTGCCTGGGTGGCTCAGTTGGTTAAAGGGTCCGATTTCGGCTCAGGTTGTGGTCTCAGGGTCATGGGATTGAGTCCCGTGACAGGCTCGCACACTGAGAGGAGTCTCCTTGGGATTCTCTCCCTCTCCCTCTGTCCCTCCCGCTCCCACATGCACACATGCTCTGTCTTAAAAAAAATTTTTTTAAAAACCAAAGTAGTGAAAAGAATGGCTTTGTTTTACATTTTGTAAAGCTCCTATTGTCTAGCTTAATAGAAGAGACCTGGATTCTCACACAGACTTCTGCAATCAATCTGTTGCAATATGCTATCTTGATTGAAGTACATGAAGAAAATTCAGCCTCACACAGATATACAATCGGAAGAGGGTGGAGTGCTATATCCTTTTTAGCTAATTGGGGATATTCTACTTTGTTACTTATACCAAAACTCAAAAAGTAGTAGTATGTTCAAGTTAATTATAATGAGGAATATGAAACTGTATCAATGAACTAACTTATCACACTGTTACATTGAAACCCATTGGTCTATTGGAAAATACTAATCTATTGAATTACTACATTTCACTATACAGTATTTTTAAAATCATCTTTGTAGTATCACCACTGATCTCATCAGAAAAATCTTTAAATATTGAGAAGTTGTCAGGCTGACAGTGAATAAGTTTTTCCAAAGACAATTTTGCTGGAAGGCTTGAATTTTATCATTGGCAACAAACCATCAGTCGTCCTTGAAGTGACCAGTTCACTTCATTCATTTCTGAGAAAACAGCCACAAAATATCCTGAGTAACTGCAGTCTGTCATTCTTTCAAGTAAAAATATTATTCCATGAAAAAAGTCACCAGTTCCACTTCCACTCAAACAACTGTACAAGTGCATTACCTCACTCTTCAGCATGCAATAAAGTGCTCTATGCAAACTTCCCATTTCACCACACAGAATACTAGAAAGACTTGCTCACAGGGCTAAGTTTTTTGGTTTTTGGTTTTTTTAAGATTTTATTTATTTGACAGAGGGAGAGACAGCCAGCGAGAGAGGGAATACAAGCAGGGGGAGTGGGAGAGGAAGAAGCAGGCTCCCAGCAGAGCAGGAAGCCCGACGTGGCGCAAGGTCCCAGCACTCTGGGATCACGCCCTGAGCAGAAGGCAGACGCTTAATGACTGAGCCAGCCAGGTGCCCCAGGGCTAAGTTTTAACACAGATTACTACTTTTCATTGTTGCTTCAAGGACACTCTTAAGTGGAATTGTTTTAACATCGAATGTGTAGTAACAATAAGGAATAAATGACAATTACTACTACTGTCGGGATACCGCACTGACTTCCGGCTAAGGCACCAGCAGTTCTACCCAACCATTGCTTCTGTAACACTAGGGGCATGACAACACAGTGCTGATGAGAAATGCAAGTAACGTTTTAGAATTATTATGAAAATAGTTTATCTCCTGGATCCGCAGGGGATCACATTTTGAAAACCACTGAACTACTCAGTAAAAGAAACTGGGACAACTGGTTTCTGTCTGGAAAAAACTCAATCACAGTCCTACTTCACATCATAAACAAAAATAAATTCCAAGTAGATTTTTTAAAAGCTAAACATGAAAAGTAAAACTTCCAGAAGAAAACACAGTAGGATGGGGTGCCTGGGTGGTGCAGTTGGTTGAGCGCCCGACCTTTGGTTTTGGCTCAGGTCATGATCTCAGACTCATGGGATCCAGTCCCATGTTGGGCTCTGTGCTCAGTGGGGAGTCTGCTTGAGATTCTTTCTCTCCCTCTGCCCCTCCCGCTTGTGCTATCTCCTTCTAGAATAAATAAATCCTTAAAAAAGAAGAAGAAAAAAAGAAAACACAGTAGGATATCTTATCAGCCTCAGGGTAAGATTTCTTAAGCAAAGCACAAAAAACACAAACTATTGATCACCCTTATGACATTAACATAATAAAAATAAATCCTGAACATCAAAAGACACCAACCAAATGAAAAGGCAAGTATGAGATGTAAGAAGAACTTCTGTACTAAGATATAACAATGCAGCAGGAAAATGGGCAAAGATATGAAGAGGCAATTCACAGAAGACAAATGGTCAATAAACAGATATAAACAGCTCAATCTCACTAGTAATAGAAAAATGCTAACTGAAACCACTTATGAACACCCATCAGAAAAACAAAAATGTAAAAATCTGACAGTACCAAGTGTTGATAAGGACACTGAGCAATAGCAGCACTACTGGTGGGACTAAGAACTGCCAACTATCACTTTGAAGCACAAACTGGCAGTATCTAGTAGGTGGATATTCTCATAACTCAGCATTTAAATTCCTAGATATGTATCCTGGGAAAACTCCTACGTGTGTGCACAAGGAGACATATATAACAGTGACCACTGAAGGACTGTTTGTAAGAGCAGAAAATGAGAAACAACCTAAATATCAAGCAAGAGGTAAATGGATAAGTAAACACTGTCCAAGAAAACTTTCTGTGACCATTAAGTGTTCTCTACCCATGCTGTCTAATGTGGTAGCCACTAGCCACAGGTGCCTATTAAATGCACAAAATGTGACTAAGAGGGACTAAGGAATTGAACTTTATTTAATTTTGATTAATTGAAATCTAAACAGCCACAAGTGGCTAAATTGCTACCACATCAGACAGCACGGCTATAGCAGTGAAAAATGTTACATGCATGTAAGTGTAGATAAACTGCAAAAACATTACACTGGACAAAAAAAAGAAAGTTTTAAAAGGTAATGGCTGGGACTAGAGTGAAGAAAGCAGGGTGTATAGAGTGAAAATTTTAGGAGGCACTCACCCTCAGGGTTGTACAGGTATATGTTGGACACTCGTGTGACCCCGAGAGTGAATGCCTCCTTAAATTTTGGGCCATAGGTGCCTTGCTTACCTCAAGCTGTAAGTATATATCCGGTATGCTACTGCGTCAGGGGTCCCCAAGATCATCCAAGGTTCAATGATTCACTAGGGAGGACTCACAGGATTTAGCATATAGCACACAGCTATGGTTTCTTACAGTGAAAGGGTACAAAGCAAAATCAGCCAAAGGAAAAGGCACACGGTGTGAAGTCTAGAGGAAACCAGGCACAAGATTTCAAGAATCCTCACCTAGTGAAGTCACATGGGATGCACTTAGTTCCTACAGAAAGTTGTAACAACACGTGTGAACTGTTGCCCACCAGGGAAGCTCATTAGAGACTCAATGCCCAGGGTATTTATTGGGGGCTGGTCAAGTACCAAAATTCCAGACTCCAGAAGGAAAGAAGGTATTCAACATAAACCACATTGTACAGTTTAGGCACCATGAGGCACTCTTATCATTTACGGGATGACAGGAACCTTCCTGAAATCCTAGTTCCTAGAGACCAGTCAAGGGCCAACCTTGCAAACAGGCCTTTCTAAAGACAGCAGTCTCATGCCTAGAATGGTAACTTTTTTTGCACAGATTTATATAAAATTGTAGGACATGATATACAATACTATATATTGTTTAAAGACACATGTATATAAAGATGTACAAACATGCACAGAAAAACAAACAGTAAATCTAGGATTGTGGTTAAATTTGAGGAAAAGAGGAAAGGACTAGGTTTGAGACAGGGGTACACAACACCTTCCAATTGCTTCTCTAATGTTTGACTCCTTAAGCTGGGTAATGGGTAAAAATGTATTTTGTTGTAGCATTTCTTCTACATTTCCAAATGTGTGTGCACCTGAAATATAACGTAGGAAGAATAAACACTTATCTCCTTATCACTTTGTACTAACAGTTCATGTCATGGAGTGCTTTTCACATTCCAGGTACTATATTAAGCCCTTTATTCGAATGTATTCTTTTAAATACACTCAGAAGTCGATGTGAGGCAGCAGAGATCTCTACCCTCAATCGGTTGTCAATCTATTGAGGGATGATGAGAGATATGTACACTCTAAAACCAATTTAAGTACTGGACTGAATACTACTAAGATAATAAAACAGGGTGATACGATTAAGGAAGGGATGCTTTAAATTAGGGTGGCCTGGGAACGCTTGAGGGGGACATTTGAGTTGAACCATAAACGATGACAACGAGACAGCCACGCATTGTCTAAAGACAGCACATTCCAGGCAGAGGGAACAGCAAGTGCAAAGAAAGCCCTGCAGCAGGAATAAGCTTGGTGTGCTGAAAGACAGTAAATAAAGCCAGCAAGACTGGAGAGTGGCGACAAGAGGAAGACTGGTAGATGAGGCCTGAGAGGTCAGCTGAGGTCACCGTGCAGGGCCTCATAAGCCACAGTAAAGATCTTAGGTTTCATTCTAAGTATGATAAGCTTTTGAAGGTTTTATTTATTTTATTTTATTTTTTTTAAGATTTTATTTATTCATTTGACAGAGAGAGAGACAGTCAGCGAGAGAGGGAACACAAGCAGGGGGAGTGGGTCAGGAAGAAGCAGGCTCCCAGCGGAGGAGCCTGATGTGGGGCTCGATCCCAGAACACCAGGATCACGCCCCGAGCCGAAGGCAGACGCTTAACCTCTGTGCCACCCAGGCGCCCCAGCTTTTGTAGGTTTTAAGCAGGGTAATGACACGATCTGGTTTACAACTGAAGATTATTCAGCCAGCTGTATGGAGTACTCATTATAGAAAGAAAGCCATTTTCTTCATTAGCACCAAAGACATGTTTGTGGCTGATGAGCTTCTCAGGGTGTATGAAAAGGTCAGGGGGTGGGGTGGGGAAAAGTTCCACAATGCAAAAAGAAAACTACGAAGTTGGAATGAATAAATATTTAATTAAATGTCTAGAAAACAACATCATGGCAACTTCATTCATCATTAAATTTAGTATTCATGTAAACAATTGAATTACATTTGGAAATAATCTGAAAATTAGATTTTTTTCAGTCACAAAAATTCACAAGTATGCCCAATGACTGCCAAGAAATCATAGCTGATCATAAATGGGGATTTTCTTGCAGCCAAATCATCTCAAAGGAAAAACAACGGTCAATATTTTTAACCACAAAACATTTTTTTTTTAACTTAATGTGAAATGTAGACATACAAAAAGAAAAAAAATACCTAGCATCATGAGGCCTTACAACTGTACCAACACCACAGAGGTGGCTGGGTAAGAAACGCTAGTGGCTTGAACTGGTGCTGTTCAGGCCTACACTCTATGAGTCTCAACAGTGGCCAGGGGACCCTTGCGAAGGCTTCTCTGAGAAAAGCACATTTGAATAGGTAGACCTGAATGACAAGAAGGCGCCAGTCATGCCAAGAGCCGGGAGAAGAGGTTCTGGGTGGAGGTTCCGCACCGGAAATGCCGGGTCAGATCTGTAAGGCACCAAAAGAGAGTTTGGCTGAACTGAAGCTGGGTTTGGAGAAAAGGGAGTGGTAGTAGGAAACAAAGCATGCAGAGTCTCGAAGACAATATTCTAATCCCGAGAATAGAAAACCACTCTATTTAAGAGTGGCTGATCCAATTTGTTTCACACCTACACTAAGAAAACAGCAGCCACTTGCCACAGGGGCTCATAAACACCTGCACGCAGTTCGTGCCACTGCAGCACAGAACTTTCCCCATCACTGAATTCTGATTAACGCTTACACTGAAAACACGACGTGCAGTCGAGCTCCTGGAAAACTTGTATGTTGGGAACAGACGGCGTGGGCCTGTGAACCTACATTTTCAACTCTCAATTTTATGAAACCTAAAGCCAGACCGACTCTTTCCGATGAAAATGTAGCTGCAACGGTAAAACGCACGGGATTTCGAAGCCTTGGTACTTACTAAAAGAAAGGAAGATCTCTCATTTGTATTTTTTACACCCTTCGCGTGTCGAAATAAGATCTTGGCTACACTGGGTTAAAGATAACATTAAGATTAATTTCACCTGTTTTTTTTTACTTTTTTTTTTTTTTAATGTGCTTACTAGAAAAATGTGAAGCGAGAAATGTGGCTCGCATTAATTTTCCACTGGTCGCGGGTAGAAGCAGAGGGTGGGTGCAAGAGGCGCTGGAGTCTCCCGGGCAGGGCGCGACGGCGGTCCGACCCCGGCGAAGTGGTGCAGACAGAAGTTTCTGGTTGTATTATGCAGTCACGAGTCAAGTCCGTCAGTTTTCAACGGCCCCGTTCACCGGGAGGGGAGATAGTGGCAGAGGCCGGACTCCCCCTGACGGCGCTGCCCACCTTAAACCTCCCAGCGGCCCTCGAGGAGGCGAGAGCGGGATTCGAACCAGGTCCCACTCCCGGGGCCCCGGCCCCAGCGCGCCCCGTGAGCGCCGCTCCGTTTCCCCTCAGGAGTATGACCAACGTTCACAACGTTCACTACGGACTCCCCCGCCGCTGGGCCTGAGGGGCCGGAAGCCCCTTAGAGGAGGTGCCGAAAACGCTCACCTGCTGACCGACGCCGGGGCTACAAACACTCCTCCTTCCTCTCCACACACGGTTCAAGCACGCCGACAGCCGACTTCCGCTCCTCTGCGGCGAATCCCCAGCTAAGTATTCCTCTCCTCCCGCCCCGCAACCAACCTAGCCAATCACCTCTCAGAGAATCTGTATCAGCCCGGCCACACGCCTGCCTGCCAATCACTGCGGGCGCCAGCACCGCCCTTCCCGCCCTCTTAAGCGGGCGCCGCGCGCCACCGCTAGGCGGTTGGCGGCGCTGCCCTCCGCCGGGATGCGGCCTCCGGAAGGGCGGGGCGAAAAGCGGGCCTGGCCGGTGCGGGAACCTTCGGGATTGGCCAAAATGAGCCTCGCGCTCTGCCTCCGCCCACCCCCGCCCTAGACATCCGAGTCGGAGACGCTGGGGATTGGTTTCCTGTGGGCACCCAAAGAAGCCAAGAAATGGTTCCGCCTTCCTTGCGCAGCCCGGAGAGGGTGCTCCATGGATTGGCCCGGGGCGTCTCGGCGCGCGCCGACCCGCGCCCCAGGATTGGCTGAGGGTGTGCTCGCGCCGCCGGAGAGCGTTGACGGTGATTGGCCGGAGGGTAGGGCCGACTATTTGAAGGAGGCGCGCGGACCAAATACGCACTTCAGTCGGCGGACAGAAGAGGCGGGAGCGGCTCTGGGTAACGCTACCCCGCTGACCACAGAGGACTCAGGCGCGGGCTCGGCTCCAGCTGTGGCCTCTGCCTCAGTCCGGCAAGGCGATGGCCAAGGTTTCTGTGCTGAACGTGGCGGTGCTGGAGAATCCGAGCCCTTTCCACAGCCCCTTCCGGTTCGAGATCAGCTTCGAGTGCAATGAGGCCCTGGCGGACGGTGAGGCTGGGCCTGTGTGGAGATCCCCCCTCCCCCCCGGCCAACCCCGACCTCTCCTGTAAAACAAGCCCTTCCAACCCTGATCTCCCTCCTTCCCTCCCCTTCAGCCGCAGCCTCCTTGTAGAGACTACCCCTGACACCCCATGGCCAACCCGACCCCCTCCCCAGGGTTACTCCCGTTTCCCCCGTGAAGACCATCATCCCCGTTTTTTCTGTGGAGCTCCTCCTGGGCACCTGTTTTCTGTGTAAAGACCTCAGTCTCCATTCTTTAACCTGCAGAGACCTTCAGTCACCCTGCTTTCCCCAGCCTCCCTTCCTTTTTCCCAGCGGAGCCCCTCCGTCAGCCTTTATCTCTGAAATCCCTTTCCCCCGTGGCAAGACTTTACTCGCCCCGATCTCCGCATTTGTCTCCCAGTAATCCCCTCCCCACCTGGCTGATATTTAAAACAACCCCACCCCTACCCACTTCTGATTGTTTTCTACCCCCAAAGCACGTACCCTCTAGAACCTGGCTTCCCACCTCCTTAGCCTGGCCCCAATTTTCCACTCTTGAGCTCCACTTGGGGAGGCATGGCAGGTTTCCAGCTCCAGTCTTTCAGGGTAACTTGGTCTTCCCAGCTCCTGTTCCTCCTTCCTGTCAGTGTGCTTCGATAAACACACTCATATCTGAAGGGTGGCATAACCAGGCAAGCATCAGCCGGTTCTCACTGTCTGCCCACCAGATTCCAGAAATTCTTTCAACACTTTTGATGGTCTGACCCAGTCTTGGGGGTGGGTGGGCCAGCCTAAGCCATGATCGTGTCTGGCTTCAAACAATCGGCTGGGAGGTCAGAACTTTTTGTGCATCTTTTCGAAGGTGCTTTCACAGATGTACTTATTCATCTCTGTGTTGTAAAGGCGGGCATGTCTCTCATCTCACAGATGAGAAGTCAGGAACCACAAAGAATGAAAGACCTTTCAAGTAAAGGTCTATAAAAATCGAAAATGTAAGGTTGCCCAGGGACTCTTGGCACCCCTTTCAGGAGGAAGTACTCCATTAGACAGATTCTCCACTTGGTGGTTAAAGAGGAGGCAGCCGCTGAGGAGCTGGAGATCTGTGAGGCCATGGCGTGCTAACTAGCGCCTCTCAGTGGTAGGTGGCTGGTTTGTGCGGGAAGCCAGCCGCTTGGATTAGTTTGGGGTTGATGCAGTTTGAGATGTGTGTGTTCGGCTGGGCCAATAGATCAGTCTCTCCCAGTTTCTCCTTTTTAAATTAAGGAATCTACTTGTGACTAACTATAGAATAAGCCCAGCTAAATCCTTTTTGGAACAAGGCAGGGTGTAAATAAATAATTAAAGTGTAGAATGACACTGTGGAATAAGAATTTAATTTTAAAGCCAGGAGGAGATGTAAGGAGCTAATAGGTTAAGGGATTCACAGTTCCCAGAAGGCAAGAGATCAGGTTTCAAACAGCCTGTTTGTGCTGCTTGCATTTAAAAAGGGTTGCATAGTCATTATCTAGTACTTCTATTCCTAGGAAAACCTCTGCACTGTTACTTTACTAATCTGTTTAGAGACTCAGAGCAGGAAAGTCTAAAGTCAACCTGCTGGACATTATTTTTTAATAGAGAGAAATGGAATGACTTCCCCAAGGTCATAGAAGTAGAAGTCTTGACGCTAGGTCTGTAGAAGCATTGACACTAGAGTTTGTCTCGAAGTCCAGAGTTCTCGACCTTTGCCATAACTGGGAAAGAAAGAATTCATCCCTTATTTTAGAAGTGGCACATAAATAATACTGACCACAGAACTTATTTCCACATCAAAACACTCTCAAAAGAGAATGAAGGGGGTGCTATTATTAATTACACCCAGACAATAAAGCTTTTGCTCAGAGAAATGCAAGTTGGAAAGCAAACTCTGGCCTGGAAATCCAGACTCTGGTTCTACCCCTAGGGCTGTCCATGACTTTGACCTGCCAACTTGCTTTCTGCCTCTTCCTGGCCTTCTTCCCATGGAGCAGAGAGAATCCGTTTCCTGCCTCCCAAACAGATGGAGGGGGCTTGGCTTTAGAAGTCTCTCAGATTCTGGAGAAATCTCAGTCTTGTTACCTTGACACTGGCAACTGAAGATCCGACAAAAGACCCAAACCCCAATCAGTGGCTGACCCTGTTCCCCAAGGGCTTCAAGCCCCTTCGGTTCTTTTTTCTCCTCGGCAACTGAAAATACATGCTTCCAAGGCATGGGTCCACATTTAATACATTAGGTGTGTTTTTCCTCTCTTTCATTGAGAAATTCAACAGCCACTCTTTGAATAAGTCATGGGACCAGATGTTCTGTCCCACCGCTAACCCGTGGTCAGGCCAAGATTCATCTATATGATTCTGAACAAAGGCAAAATGATAAACAGGAAAAAAGCCTACTAGATAGTTTTTGTTTTAAGGTGGGAAACTTTCAGCTAGTTCAACTACGATGAATTTTTACATGCCTTTAATCAGGGTATTAGTTTTGGTTTTGTTTTCGTATGTAGTGGAGGAGCATGTTGTCAACTGTTCGATTGTAAAGTTAGGACATAAAGACAAAATTGAATACTGTCAAGTTACCCCTGAAATTGCCTGAAAAGTTAGGTACACCGTGTTACGTGTGTACAGTCCACCTCCCACTTCTAAAAATGGTTATAGTAAAAAAACAGAGCCATTTAAGTATGCTTCTGCTTAAAACGCTCAGCAAGTTTAAGATGATCCAGTTTGTAGGTCCTTATTTTCAAGCATCTGCTGTCTTCCGTAGATGACTTTATCAGCTCCTCTAACCCCTTGAGTCAGTATTTCTCTATGGTCCTTGGTCATTTCTCTGGTTTCTTTTTCGGCCCCTCTTGAGGGAGCCATTGTGGCCCATTTTCCTGGCTGCTGGCGCAGTGCGTTTTCCTGGGCAGCACCCACACCAGCCTTTGTTTAGGTTTTGCCACGGTATTGAACATCCAGTGCCTGTGGCCCACACAGGGCCTGCTCTCCTTTGGCTCCCTTTTTATCTCCCCCCAGCCCATTAGTTAAACGCACACATAATGGGACTCCACTGGTGGGGGAGGGGCGGGGAAGGCCAGGAGGAAAGCTACCAAAATAGAGAACTGTGTTAGAAAGGTAAGGACAGAGCCAGCTTGATTTTTGTTCACCCAGAAACGTGTTCTGTCTAGTCGTGTCACTCCTTGTCACAAAGATAAATCCATAAACTTAACCGTCCCTGCAAATAGTAAGAGACTGGGATTTGAACCCTGGTGAGCCTGATGGTCACTCTATGCCACAGACCTGCTAGAGTCCTTGGGTAGAAGGCCTGGGTGACACTGCAAAGGGACAGGAAGTCAGTGTATCGAGGAAGAGGTTAGAGCTCAGGTGACAAACCTCCGTAGCTGTGGCCCAGCATAGCAGTGTTTCCCAAGTTGGATGCCCTGTGTGGGACACTGGACCAAGAAACAGGGCCACTTCAACAACAGTTTGCTTCCTGTGAAACTCATAGCTTGTGAAATTTCCTCCAGCTGCTGGAGCTGTAGGTTGTGTAATTTCAAAGAACCTAAAATAAGTTGCAGGTCTCCTGCCAAGCTCCCCTGTACTAGCATGACCTTGCCCCTGATACACTTGGACCTCCTGCAAGAGGCAGCGGTCACTGGGAATTTCCTGTGCTTGCTGGGCAGGGTCTCCTTAAGCACTTTTCCTTTCACCTTGCTGGAACTACCTACTCAGAGATGAGATCCCCCTACTGGATGAGATGCAAGAGAGTTGGGGTTCAGAGGATCACCTTACGATGCCACGTTTGTTGACTGAGTCACTGTCACCCAAATGTCTGAGAGTAGGCATGAGTTGGTGCCAGAACTGGAAGACCCGGGGGCTGGCTGGCTCCCCCAGTGGCCTTGTCTTCCCCCTCCTGCCGGCTGGCTCTCCTGCTGGATTGGAATCCGCTGCCCTGCCCCAGTTGTCGAGGGATCTATTCAGTTCAGTGGCACTGGTCCCTGTGTGTGAAAGAGGATGCTGCTTCCTATCCCAGCACCCAGTGGGCAGGGCCCTGAAATGGCCCAATTCCCTACTGTTCCCTCCTCAGCACGCCTCCGTCACGTGACTCCTAATTCAACCTCTGCCATACGGTTCACCCGCAGGCTCTGAGATCCCCGAGTTTCCCTGAGATGCAGAGTTAAGGTTGCCTGGCAAAGCTAGGCTCACGGGAGAAATTTCCCCACAGAGGTAGAGTTTCATGCCCACTGCAGTGCTCAGGTCTGTGATGCCTGGCACTTAGTCCCCAGCTGATGTCAGGTGTTCTTGAGAATAAAAATCTTTCAATATATTAAGGATCTGTCTACAACTCACATGAGAAGAACTTCTCCTGCCTTCGTGCTGCCCAGCCATTTCAAATCCTTAATACCACCTGTCCTTACAGATCTGGAGTGGAAGATCATTTATGTTGGCTCAGCTGAGAGTGAGGAATTTGATCAAATCCTAGACTCCGTGCTAGTTGGGCCTGTCCCAGCGGGGAGACACATGTTCATCTTTCAGGTAAGAAAGACGAGGCCTGAGGCCTCAACACCTAGAGACATCCTCTTCTGCCTGAGAGCACACAGTGTGGTTCAGGGATCAAAAGTTGAGGTTGAGATTCTGGCTCTGCTTTCAAGAACTGTCTGATCTCTTAGAAGTATTTCATAAATCCCCCCTGCCTCCTCTTTTGTGTCATAGTTGTCACCACGAGCCACTGATTCATAGTTGATTCTCATTATTCACTGGAGTTACGTTCTGTAAGGTCGCTGAGAATGCTGCATTAGTGAATTCGTGAATACCGAACCATTGCCCCTGAAAGAATACAGGGTTAGGTTCCTACAAGCCCTATTCGCAACCAATCAGTACATAGTCTTGTCTTATGTGTGTTTATGTTGAAAGACACCTTATTTAGTATTATTGTTGATTCATTCACATTGAGCTCCCTGCCAACAGCACTATAACTCATACCTGAACAAAGCTTATCTAACACACGTATTTTCTTCATAAGGCACATCATCACCTTGCACAAAGCACTAGGCTTGGTGGCCATTCTGAGCAGCAAAATCCCCAGGGCACCTGGGTGGCACAGTCAGTTGAGCGTCTGACTCTTGGTTTTGGCTCAGGTCATGATCATCAAGGTCATGGGATTGAGCCCTGCATCCGGCTCCGTGTGGAGTCTGCTTGGGATTCTCTTCTCCCTCTGCTCCTCCTCCCCTTCCCCCTTCTCCTTCTCCCTTTTTCTCTCTAAAATAAATAAATAAATAAATAAATAAATAAATAAATAAATAAATATTTAAAGATATTAAAATCAAAGGCTCTGCTCAGTCCTCACCTACCTTCCAATCTGCTGCTCCCACCCCAGTCCAAGCAACCTAATCCCATCCCCTAACGCCTCACCCACCTGTACCCAGGCCAATAAATATTTAAAGATATTAAAATCAAAGGCTCTGCTCAGTCCTCACCTACCTTCCAATCTGCTGCTCCCACCCCAGTCCAAGCAACCTAATCCCATCCCCTAACGCCTCACCCACCTGTACCCAGGCCACCAGCAAGCCAAGCCCATCTACTCCACAAGCAGGGCTGGCTTCTTGAGCATTCAGCCCATGCAGCTACATAGGGCCCAGCACCTGGTCTCATATTCTGCTGTCACTGGCTAAAACTTACTAATTTGTGAATAAGGGATCCCATGTTTCATTTTGTGCCAGTTATATAGCTGGTCCTATCCATAACAACACACCCTAAATCTGTCCACTTCTGTCCTCTCCTTCCTGGTCTAAGTCGCTGTCCACGCTCTGGGATGACTACTGTAACCTGCCCACTCTCCCTGCTCACACAATGGTCCTCCTCCCATCACAGCACCACACACTGCCAGTCTTCTTTACAGACCACAAGAGTGATGCAGCACTTACCTCCTGCTAAACATTCTTGCTCTTCCCCAGGCCCTTAACTGGCCCAAAAGGGCCTGGGTGGCATGGTACCTACCTGCCTTATCTTATGCCACCCTCCCCCCTGCTCACTACACTCCTCAGCACCATTTACTTCTTTGTGGCACTTGTCACACCGAGCATTTTTCAGGCATTTGTGGGATTGATTCTGTCTTCCCCACTGGATTGGAAACTCCCATTGGCAGAGACCATACTTTTGGCTCAGTAAATATGTGCTGCTTGAAAATCATTGTCAACTGGTGGAGGTGTGGCTGTGGGATCAATGCTAAGGCACAGGGTGTGTTTCCTCTAGGCTGACGCCCCCAACCCATCCCTCATCCCTGAGACTGATGCTGTGGGTGTGACCGTGGTCCTCATCACCTGCACGTACCATGGACAGGAGTTCATCCGTGTGGGCTACTACGTCAACAACGAATACCCCAATCCTGAGCTGCGGGAGAACCCACCCCTGAAGCCAGACTTCTCTCAGGTGGGGCCTGTCTCTGCACTTCCTGCTTCGGACAGGCTGGCTCCTTTGCACCTGGGGAAGTTGAGTCATTGGAACTGGGAGCCAAGGTCACTTCTTAAGGTTTTCAAGTCATGCTCAGATCTTACAGCTCCAGGCTAGAACCAGAGAGAGAAAGGTCTTTGTTTCTCAGAAGCATGCCTCGCAGAATTGAGATTAGATAGGTCTCAGCCCTAAGTCATGGTACACAGGCACTCCTTGGAGTTCTACCCATAGTTGTTGATGGTGATGGAATAAGTAAGCTCTGTTCTTCCTGGCCTTGGGGCAGGGGCTTGGGTGCCCAGCTCCGTGGGAGGATTGACAGGGCATGCTGACAAGGGTTGACATTCCTCTTTCTGCCCCAGCTCCAGAGGAACATCTTGGCCTCGAACCCCCGAGTGACCCGCTTCCACATCAACTGGGACAACAACATGGACAGGCTAGAGACCATAGAGAACCAGGACCCTGCCCTGGGCTGTGGCCTCCCCTTCAGCTGTGCTCCCATCAAGGGCTTGGGTCTCCCTGGTTGCATCCCCGGGCTCCTCCCCGAGAATTCCATGGACTGCATCTAACTGCGGGAATCCGGGCCCTACCTGGGCCCAGCCAGAACTGTGGCCAGTCTCCTAGCACATCTGGAGAGGGCAGCTGGGCCTCCCAGAGAGTCCCATGGGGGCCATCTGGAGGACTTTGGGGCCGTCGACTATACCCAGGCCAGTCAGATGTGGCTCTGAGGAAGTAGCAGGCCTCAGGTCTCTTCCAGCCCTGACCCAGAAGGATCATCTTACCTCTACTGCCCAGGCCTGTAAGAAGCAGGTACTTCAGTTTTTAATTCTTTGTGACTTGTGTCTTTTCTCTCTTCCACACACACTATAAATTCCACCTGTAAGCCTTTGTGCCACCATGCTCCTGTGAGTACCATTGACCCGAAGCTCTTCCCACAGACCTCCCTGGCCTGCCTTGAGGCTTTCTTGGTCGATGCCTGGCAGAGCTCCAGCCCCGTTGAGCCAAAGGCTCTGTCATTCCTGTCCCTTTCCAAACTTCTGAACAAATCCACCCAGCTTTTTGGAGTCACAGGCAAGGAATCTTGGTGAGAAGGTACACTTGGACACAATTTCTGTCCTTCTCCCAGGACAGTTTTTAGGTCTTTTTAATCCAACAGCCTCTGGAAAACTCTGTTCCCAAAGGTGTGCTCAGCAGGAGGCTGAGGAATGATGGTTGACTCTTCTCTCAGTCACAACCACCTTCCCGTCATCTCCTAACTGGATCTGGCTTTCCTGGAGGCTGCCATGGTGGGAAGATGGCATGTTGGAGGAGTCTGCTTTGCTCGGTCTGCCTTAGTGTTGACATCAGGGCCCCTCTGCCTGCCTTGATCTGCCCTCTGTGAAGACCTCGTGCTCTTGCAGGCACAGGAAACCATAGGGACCCTGAAAACCTCTCCCCCTGCCAAGCTCCCCATGACGCCCCGTTCCCTTGCTGCTACGTGGATGCTGTTGTGATTGCAGTTTGTATATTAAAGGGTTTTTATATTAAATATGTTTGGTTGATCTAAAAATAAAAAGCACTTCATCTAGACTGATTCTGCTTTTGTCTTAAGTGTGCTGGGGCAGATTTGTCCATCTCTCATGATGTGGTGAGGGGGCTCTTGCCCCAGCCAGTGGGCTGACTGCCCTTTGTCCCCTTGCTCAGCTTCTTACCCTAGTCTTAATTGGTTAAATAATTGTACTCCAGACTGAGGTTCAGGGAGGGGTTTCTCTTTGTCAAAAGTTAAGCAACCCAGCTGTTCTGGATAGAGCATAACCAGTGATTTTTTAGACTTTGACCTTGACCCACAGGAAGAAATTAACATCGTGCTCCAAGGACACACGCAGCAACACTTTTACACTTTTATTAAATTTTACTTAACCTTACTTTGTAACCAGAGTAGACTGGTTTGGCTGGTGAGCCATTTCCCCATAATTCACAGAAGTGCCCTGACTCTTCCCTCCCGGAAACTGGTGGACCTAGGAACATGGGTGCAAACAGCTGCCGGAGAGGGTGCAGAATGTGTAAGTTTATAGGCAAAGCAGCAAATCGGCTTGTAGACCTGAGACCAGCTAGCCCCTCTGAGTCATCCAGCCCCCTGCCTCTCTCGGCAAGTTCTGTTCTGTTTGGGTCTTCTACTTTGTGGTTCTCAACTGGGGGGCACTTTGCCCCCTGGGGCACGTTTAACAATGTCTGAGATGGTTTTGGTGGAGGAGAGGGAGGTCCTACTGGCATCCAGTGGGTAGAGATGGGATGCCTCTAAAACTACAGTGCACGCACAGGACCGTCCCCTCCCCAAACAAAGAATGACCCTGCCTCAAATATCAGTAGTGAGAAACTGACCTCAGGCTGTGTTTTAAAAGGGCACCCAGGGGCGCCTAGCTGGCTCAGTGAGTGGAGCCTGCAACTCTTCATCTCGGGGTTTTAAGTTGGAGCAGCACATTGCATGTAGAGATTACTTAAACATAAAATCTTTAAAAATAAATGAAAATAAAAGGGCACCCAGAAAAAAAGAGTCATCTTACTGCTCTGGGAGGGCAGTTTCCCTTTGTATTGCCCAAAGGGCATCCTCAGCCTGGCTGTGCCCCAGATTTTTCATCTGTAAAATGGGAGTGATGGTAATAGTACCTCCGTGATGGGAGTGTGGTGCAATGTATTTAACAAGTGCCAGCTTTTACTACTGACGCACAAGCCCAGGGTAGATGCCCAGCAAGGGGATGGACACAGAGCCCCCTCCCAATCACCCTTTGCTCCCTGGGCCCAGCATCCTCCTGAAGCTCTGGCTGCGGCTGGAGGAGACCTAGAAGGCTCCTCGGCCTGGACCCTGCTATCCAGCGCCAGGCCTTATGAATGACGACTGACGGAGGCCCGGCGACCTCTGACCCGAGGCGCCCGCCGCGCCCCTCCCCCGCTGGCAGGTGGACGGCGGCTGCGCCGGGAGGGTTCGGGGGAGGTCCCGGCGCCAACCCTGGCTGGCCCGCGGCCGCTGCCGCACTGAGCGGAGGCGGGGAACTGCGGTGCGTACGGGGCCAGGCGGGCGCCCGCCTGGACTGCCTCCTGGGCCTCTGAGCGCGGCGCGGCCACCCGCCAGCCTCTGCCGCCCCGCCCGGGCAGTAGGCTGCATCTCCGCCCCGCCCTCTCACCCCGGGATTGACACCGAATGCTCTGCGGGGGGTTTGCCGGACAGCGCGCCTCCGCCAATTGGCGGCCTCGCTAGGCGGGCCATGGGCCCTGTCGGGAACTTTGGCCAGTCAGGCGCGCCGGCCCGCCCAGTTGAGGCCTCGCGAGCTCGCGAGTGGCCGGGCGTCCGCGGCGCGCGTCACGGAGTCGAGGGCCTATGGCGGCTCGGGAGGGTAGCGGAGGACCAATGGGCGGCGGCGCGGCGCCGTCACTCAGGACGGCCTAGGCCAATGAGCGGCGGGCTGCGGGGGCGTCACGGACAGCAGCAGCGGACTTGGGCTGAGGTTCCCGGGCGGGCGGGCGCGGAGAGACGCGGGAAGCAGGGGCTGGGCGGGGGTCGCGGCGCCGCAGCCAGCGCAGCCAACCCGAGGGGCCGCCGCCGCCGCCCAGCGCGCTCCTGGGTCGCCGGCCGCCGCCAGCACCCGCCGCGCCGCAGCTCCGGGACCGGCCCCGGCCGCCGTCGCCGCGATGGGCAACGCCGCAGCCGCCAAGAAGGGCAGCGAGCAGGAGAGCGGTGAGTGCCCGGGCCATGACCCCGATCCCGGCCCTGCGCTGCCAGCCCCCGCCCTGTCCATCACCGCCGGGCCCCTCCCCCTACGCGCCCCCCCATTTCTCTCTGCTCATCCCCCCCAGCGCCCCTTCTCCCTGCCTGTCCAAGGTTGGGGCCCAGGGCCCGCAGAAGACCCTCGTAGGGGTCCCCTTGCCAAAGGCCACCCCCCACTGCAAAGACTGTGCCCCCCCCCCACCCAGCTGTCACTGCCAACCAAGGCACGTATGACCGCTGGGGCCCCACATGGGGCCTTGTCACCACCCCACCCCCTCCTTTCCTGACCCCTCTTCCAAGATTCTAATCCCCCACTTCCTCACTCACCTCTCCCACTGATGGAACCCACTGCCAGACCCCGACCCAGGCTTCTGCCAGTTTGGGAGTGCTGTGGGGTCTTCCTCCACCCTGCAGGGACCTTGGCCACTTAGTGACCACACCCCTCCCCCCTTCAGCCCCCGCCATCTTTCTCCTGCCCTTCCCCTTTTCACCTTATCACAGCCCCCCTCCAAACCCACGCTGCCCCCCTTAAGCATTTCCCAGAGCCACCTCCAGCATTGTTTTTCCCTTCTGTGTCACTTGGCATGGGGGACAGGATCTTTCTGGGTCCCTCTGCCCCTCTCTCATCATGTCACTCTGTCACTCTGCCTCTCTGCCTGTGTTCCCTCCTCCAAGCAAACGTCTGTCCCTGGCTGGGGTAGCAGACTGTTTATGAACCTAGAGAACTGCTTCAGTGCTTCCAAAGCCAAGTTTGAGCCTGTCTTGCTGGGATTCATTGCATCTTCTTTTCTGGTTTCGGGTTGGTTGGTGGGGGGGGTGGCGACAGAGCTCCTTCCCATCTCCAGCTATGCTGTGAGCTCTAGGTTTCTTGGAGTGCCCCTAAATAAATGGTCGTTTCACAACTGAGGCTCCATCATTCACCCAGTCCCTAGGGCTTCTTCACCCTCTCCTGACCCAGGATGAAAAGTAGGGTATGAAGTGTCTGGGTTTAGCAGGGCTCATTCAGCTTGAACTGGGATGGTGAGAAAGGGGACTTGAGGTGTGACAGTTGGGGAGAGTAGTAACTGACATCTAATGACTTGCTTTGCCAAGGGACAAATAGATTCTGATCATTCCCAGGACTCAGCCAGAGAGAGGCCTCTTTCCCCCTCAGCCCCCAAATTATGTTGGTGTTGGCCTTTTCTGGCCAGAGAGATTCTGTATCTGGAAATGCCTTCAGAAATGGCCTCAAGCCCCTTCCTCGGTTCTCCTGGCTCTTAAATTGTCATCACTCCGGATCTATAGCTGGACTTTAGCTAGGACCCCCTTCCAGTTACCCAGAAATAGTCAGAGCTGAAAAGGGAGGCCATGTCCAAATATGCCCTTCCCAATTTCTGATCTCAGACCCTAGCATCTGAGTCCTTTGAATACTCACTCCCAGAAAGATGCAGGCATGAAACCCAGGGAACTTTATTCCACACGGATTCAAATGGCAGAACTCAGAATCACCAAGCAGCCATGGGAAGGCCTGACATGTCACCGATGGGCGGGGGACAGGGAGGCAAGTGCCTGTAGCTGAGCACTTGATGACAGAGGAGCAGGTGGGTAGTGACCAAAAAAGGTCTGGGCATAAGCTTGGAGGGGACTAGGCAGAGGGGGAGGAGCTGGGGCCCCCAGCAGGTGAGGCTGGCTGGGAGGTGGAAGGTGGAGGCAAGTAGCTATATATTGCAGGAGCTCAGTTGAAAGTTGGGGAGATGACATTGTCCTGGAAAACTTTCAAGGCATATCAAACACATGCAGAGTGGGACAGAAAGCCGCACGGGGAAAAGGATCCCCGAGAAAAAGATCAGAAAGTCTCTGGAAGGAACCGCTAATTCTCTCAGAGCGCAGGCCAGACACCCAGAAGTGGACTATCATGATGAAACAGAGCTACTGGTTATTGGGCATCTAGGATGTGCCAAGCTAAGTGGTCTCCATAGATCTGTGTGCTGGAGAGATTTTCGTAACAGAGTTTTCTCCGAATTTTCCAAACACGCTCTCTGAGTTTGACACAGACGATGTTAAAGAGGCAGGATTCACATCCAGAGCTACTTACCAGCCAACTTCCTAGACCCCAGAATTTGCCGACCCAGACATTCTCAAGCTGCCTCCTTGATTTTTACTCTATTCACTTATATTTTCTTAATTTAAAATAATAAAGTTTTGGCCCACTTTTGTTCAGATGTAAAGTTTGATCTGTCCTAAGCCATAATATAAATGAAATCAGGAGATTGCTGTGCTAGTCGTATTCTCTCTGATACACATTAAAATACAATGTAACTGGAAAAGTGCAACATCCCTAAAATCATTTTATGCCCTGCCAGTGGGACCCATGTCACACTTCCGGAAATGCCCCAAGCTCTACGTCCTTCCAGAGGCTTACAGGGGCTCTTAGAAAAGGAAATAGGATGAGAGAGGAAACCCCTTTTTGCTTTGAAGCTCTGATTCCAAAAGGATGAAATTAAACAAAATTTGCCCTCTTGTAACCAGGGTGCAGCGGGGGTGGGGGCGGGGGCAGTAGCCAGGCCAGCCTGCAGGGGGCACCTGAATTTCATCTGCCAGCTTCCAGCCTGACCTAGGTAAGGAAAAATGCCCAAGCCATAGTAGGCACAAGTTAGGCATCCTGCAGCCCCCTGTGCTCCTGTCTCCATAGCAGGAGACAGTGTCAGTTTCCTCCCAGGAGGGCAGGGATCTAGAACAAGCCCTGGGGTGGGGTGGGAGAAATCTTAACCCAAAGATGCCAAAGCCATTGGCAGGGGCCCAGGGAAGATGCTAAGAGAACATATAAAAAAGACCAAGCCCTGGTCCCTGAACAAGCTGGAGAACTGAGAGAAGGCTTCCCAAGAGGCCCGGGGACAGGCGGCCAAGTGGAGCTCGGGCCTTGGCTGGCACTGGCCAAAGGCACCCCTGGGAGCTGGCCCACAGAAGGGGTGGGGCTAGTGAGAGGGAGCCCCCAGATACCCCTCCAGGTCCTGGGGACAAGCAGATCCAGGCTTTGTGAGAAGTGCCCCCAAAAGGTCCCTGAATGGGAAGAATGGAGGTCCTCTAACATCCCACAGAAGCCTGAGAGCAGCAAGCACCTTCTGTGCATTGGCAGTTGTATGGGTGCCCAAGAGGGTCCTGTCAAGGCAGGTTTTCCCTCAGCCCAGTCAGCCTACAGAAGATTGAGGGTCCTAACTGTCCCTCCCCTGCACCAGTTGGTCCCTAAGTTGGGCTTCTGTTCCTAACACCACCCCACAAGTCCCCGCCTCCCCCTATAGATAGAGTATTGGGGATGGGCAGCCAAGCTGGTACAGCAGGTCTCATGAGCCTTCCCAGCCACCGTAGTCCTGGTGCCCTGAGAGGAAGACTGAGTGATGGCTTCCAACCCCAACGATGGTGAGGATGAGCCCTGTTGCTATAGCAACTTCCCAGGCACTCTCTGCCCCTCAAGCCAGGGAAGGGCTGCAGTGGGGTTTAGGGAACAGGTGGAGAGGAAGAGTCTGTAGACCCTTGACTGGCCCTGGAAACCCCTCCCTAACAACCCTGAGCTTGGGAGCCTGGGGAAAAGCAGAGTTATGGGTGGCCCCGTTCAGACAAGGGGGGCGGTCCACCCAGAGCAGGGGTCCAGCTCAATCTTAGTATATGTGCTGCCGAAGCGAGCACAGGGGGTTCAGCTCAGACCAAGGCAGTGGGGTGGTCCAGCCCAGTGTTGTGTTAAGCTCAGAATGGGGATTGTTGGTTCAGCTCAGTGGTAGAGTCCATGTCATAATGGATGATGGTTCAGTCCATCTGACTGGGGAGTGATCCAGTCCAGAACAGGGGTCCCATCCATCTGTGTCCTAGACAAACAGGTTTCAGAGGGCTGAGTGTGCTGAGATTGTCATCTGGGGGGTGTCTGAGCCTGGGCTCCTGCCTCCTCCTGTGACCCTGGCTTTTTGAGGGGGGTCTGGGGTTCTGTCTGTTAGCCCAAATCGAAGCCAGACCAGAGTGGAGGCTGGCAACCATCCCTCCATCCCCCGTAGGAGACATGGTAGTGGGGGCAGGTTTCATAAGCCAGCAGCTGGCTGGGTTTCCCTTCTCTGCCACTTCCTGTTGTCAGCAGGGGCCATGGGTTCTGGGCACTTGTGGAGAAGCTGCCACTGACCCTCCACTTTATTTGGGATGTGGGAAGAAGGAGGAAGATGGTCAAGGCTGCCTCCCCCTCCCCCACCCCTAGGTTTAGCCTTTCGTTTCCGGTTGGACTTTCATGGCTAAAAGCAGAGCCAAGCACGGGGCAAGGTTTGACAGAGGCCAAGGACATCCCGCGATGTCAGTCCCCACTCTGCCCCCACACAGGAGCAAGACAAATCCAGATGTACCCATTGTTCTCTTGGGGTAACAGGATTTGGGGGCTCCAGGTTCAAAGAGGAATTAGGGGAGGAGATAGGGTGGCTCTTGCGCCTGCCCCCCCACCGCGCCTTTCTCTCCATCAGTTCTTTCAGCTAATTAACGGGGCTCTGGGGCCTCTTTGGCCCCCAGGGAGCCCCTTGCTGCTGCCTGGGTCTGAACCTTAACTCCTTCCCCTCTGCTCAGTGGGCACTGCCCTGGGCACATCCGGTGCCATCCTCTGGGTCGTCCAACACCCACTGAGGAAGGCAGGACCTGGCATCTTGGGAGCAGTGAAGTCCCTGGAACAGGAAGTTAGCTTTAGCACTCCACCCCTGGGGCAGCCAGGCCAGCCAGAAGGGACACCCTCAGGAGAATCTTCCCACTGCCTTCTGCCAAGGAGGGCCTTCGCAAACCTTGGCCAGCTGGGAGCAGGTACCTTTAAATGCTTCCCTGGCAACCAGCTCCTCCTCCCTGGTCCCCTGAGGCCCTCCAGAGGAAGCCAGCTCAGAGGCTTTGCGTATTCCTCGTTTCCCTGCAAAGGAAGATTCCAGGGAGAGCCCAGGGCAGCCTGGGATGGATGTGGGGTCAGGCGGTGGCCAGGGTAGTGACTCGGAGACCACCTTCCAGCTGTGGCTGCAGCTGCTCCTTTGGGCCCACCTGACCGTCCGTTTCCTGGGCTACCTGCACCACACCTTCCGGGCGCCTAAGCCACAGCCAGCACCCTGAGCCTCCCTGGCAGGGGTCGATGAGTCCCAGATCACCCTATCCCTTTCCACCCCCCACTGCACCCTCTGCTGAAAGAGGTAGGAAGCAGAGGTGAGTATGGGGGCTCCTGGCTGGGGATCCCCCCCATCATTATCCCTCTTTAGCTGCCTACTCCTTCTGTCCCTGTCCCTCCGCCCCGTCCCCACCATGTCCAAATCTGGCAAGCCAGTGGCACCAGAGGGGACACAGTCTGGACCCTTCAGTACTTTGAGAGTCTAGAGAAGAGCTGTAGTAGGACCACGGCACCCATGGAGCCTCGCAGTGGTACCACCAGACAGCCAAAGGCAGGCCCACTGAGTCAGGAAAAAGCAGAATATGGTAGTTCTCAGGGATGGCTGAGAGTAAACAGAGAAGCAGGACTAGGCATTCTCCTGGATTCTTCCCACACCCCTTCCTTTGCCTTCTTGGGTGGGCAAAGCTGAAGTACCAAGAGGGTACCCTCTCCCCTGCCACCTTCATCCAGAATTCAATGTGTATGTTTGGAGGTTTTCAAGGAAGGTGTTGTGTGTCAAAAAAGATTCTGCTAGTGAAAGCACTGGATTTGGTGCAGCGCCCAGGCTCAGAGAGGTCTCAAGCGGTTGATGGCCCAGCCAGGTACCAGCCTAGGACTCGTGGCCATTCCTTGACTGCCCCATCTGCCCAGTCACTCACTTTAGGGCTTTCCTGGCCAACAGTCTCTCCTCCGTCTGCCACTCCTGCAGCCCCATGGAAGGCTTTTCCCTCCAAACACTGAGGGGTGTCTTGGGGATGCTGGGAGTGGTGGCCACCCATGAGGCTGTGCGGGATTTCCAGCACTGTGTCTGGGGAGTCCAGGCAGATGACAGACAAGGCCAAAGTGCAAGCATGCGGGACCCCTCGGGGTGGCAGGTGTCATAAGGACATCAAGGGGTAGAAGACAGCTCCGTCTGTAGGCCACCCTGGTGCACTGCTACCAGGCGGAAGCGAAGCAGTTAATCTTGTGGGCAGTGAGGTCCGGCAGGCCTCCTCAGACCTCATCAGTCTTCCCATCTGTACAAGGAGAGGAACAGCAGGTCTGACCCATCAGGGTAGGAATTAAGCACAGAAAGCATTCAGCACAGGACTGGCACACAGGAAGGGTCCCTGAACAGCCACGTGCCTGGCCGCAGGGGGCGATTACAAGGACAGGTCTGTACTGTAAGAATCCACCAGGCTGTACATTTAAAGTTTGAGAGGTCAGTGCACATCCTGCCCCGTGTTTCATACCTCAATTTTTAGAAATACTTAAAAGCAAAACAATAATTGCCATTTATATGGCATTAACCCCATACCAGCTACTGTCCAACCCGTTTTGCCAAGATTAATTCATTCAGTCCTCACAACCACCCTACCAGTCGTTACTAGTTATTACTAGTATTATCCCCATTTTACAGATGAGGAAAATTGAGGTCAGGTCCATTGCCTAAGGTTGCTCGCTTGGGATCTGAAGTTGATCTTGTCCCAGAGTTCTGGCCCTTAACTGCTTTGTTGGTCTCGTTCTCGGCTTTGGCAAGAATGCCTGTTTTCAAGCCTCAGTTTCCTAGGGCGTTAAATGGGAAGAATGGATAAAAGGGAAGTTGGTAGGAGAACCAAGTGAGCAGGAGGTCTTCCCACCAGGAGGTCTTCACCATTAGCTGGATGGTGATGTTCACCTTGGGGTGCTGAAGGGCCCATGGGGTGTGGGCATCAGGTAAGGCTGCCCTTGAACCAGCTCTGGAGGAAGGACCCCTGGACTGGCAAAGGCAGGAATGGGGCCAGCTGGGGGCCAAGGCAACAGCTGAGCCCCCCAAGGGCGCCTGCTACCCGAGCCCCAGAGGCCTCCACCCAGGGCCCGGCCTCCCCAGAGAAGGGGCTGGAGGAGCAGCCAAATCCCCAGGCTATAAATATCTTGGCTGGCGTCGGCCCTGGCCATGGAATGTCGGTCAGAACTGGGGCGAGTGGGGGTGGGCTGGCCGGGGCGTCACTCTCTGTACCCCTAAGAGCAACCCCCGAGTCACCTTGCACCCCATTTGGGACGGTCACCTTGCATCCCACTTTTCTGAGTAAAGGGGGCCCAGGCCCCAGCCCAGATCAGGGCCCCCCGAAGCTGCCCTCCAGCTCAGCCAGGGCACCTGAAGCTACTGGGCAAAGGTCAGTCTCTGGGTTGACACAGCTGCACCCCACTTTGCACAAGTGGGCATCTCCCCTGGAATAGCCTAGGCCCACCCCGATAAGATGGGGTCTCTAACTAACGCTCTCTCTTTTCCTTTCAGTGAAAGAGTTCTTAGCCAAAGCCAAAGAAGATTTTCTTAAAAAATGGGAAAATCCTGCTCAGGTAAGCCCCCTGGATGCAGACCACTGAGAGGGGTGAGCTGATGGCCCCCCACCCTTCAGCTCTGTCCCTGTAACATGGTGAAGATTTTTAGGGCCCTGTGGAGGGCTCCAGACCTGACCCCATTTGCTCCCTAGTTGCCAAGGGGGGCTCCTGGGCAGAGACACCCAATCACCCATTGCCACACACCCCCACCCCACCACCCCCTTCCACCTGATGGCCCCTGCCCCCCACGCAGCTGCCAGCAGTTCCTGGGCGCCAGGCCAGGACCAGATCTGGCCCCTGCCACCCTCCTTAAGGAATGTGTCCTTCGCCATCTTATTTTTCCGCCCCCTGTCCCTACCCCTATCACTCCACCCACTCCCCAGGGCCCCCTCTGCTGGTGGCAGAGGGGATGCCCTGGACCTTGGCCTTGCCCCCACTTGGACAGGGTCCCTGACCCTCCCAACCCCTCTGCCCACAGAATACAGCCCATTTGGATCAGTTTGAACGAATCAAGACCCTCGGCACGGGCTCCTTTGGGCGGGTGATGCTGGTGAAGCACAAGGAGACCGGGAACCACTTTGCCATGAAGATCCTCGACAAACAGAAGGTAAGCAGGGTCTGGCCAGGAGGCCACCAACACCCGCCCCCAGGCCTTCGTTCAGACTGTTCCCACTGCCTGCGTGGTCTTCCTGTCTGTCATTCACCAACCGTTTCCTGAGCCTTCATAATGTGCCAGACCCGAGGGCCAGAAGTGCCCGTGCTGCCTTCATGAAACTTCTCCTCCAGACCAGCCACTGATGGGAATCCAGGCCACGGTTCAGACACCTAGCCTGTATCAGGGAAGCCAGAAGTCTTCCTGGAGAAAATATTGTATTCACACAGACCTAACTTACTTACTTACTTTCTTTCTTTCTTTCTTTCTTTCTTTCTTTCTTTCTTTAATTTGTTTATTAGAGAGAGAGATAGCAAGAGAGAGCACAACAGGGATGGGGGGATGGGGGGGCAGAGGGAGAGGGAGAAGCAGACTCCTCGCTAAGCAGGGAGCTTGATGCTGGGCTCAATGCAGGGCTCGATTCCAGGACCCTGGAATCATGACCGGAGCCAAAGGCAGACACTTAACCAACTGAGCCACCCAGGTGCCCCATACAGACCTTATTTCTTTTTCTTTTCCTTTTTTTTTTTTTTTTTTTTTTTTGAGATTTTATTTATTTATCTGAGACAGAGAGGACACAAATGGGGAGGAGGGTCAGAGGGAGAGGGAGAAGCAGACTCCCCACTGAGCAGGGAGCCCAACACGGGGCTCAATCCCAGGACCCCGGGATCATAACCCAAGCCGAAGGCAGATGCTCAACTGACTGAGCCACCCAGGCACCCCACACAGACCTTATTTCAATAAATATTTTTGAGGCCCTACTTTATGCCAGGCACTGCTGTCAGGTAGCACTGTTCCATAGAAATGTAATACAAGGGGCGCCTGGGTGGCTCAGTCGTTAAGCGTCTGCCTTTGGCTCAGGTCATGATCCCAGTGTTCTGGGATCGAGCCCCGCATCAGGCTCCCTGCTCAGCGGGAAGCCTGCTTCTCCCTCTCCCACTCCCTATGCTTGTGTTCCCTCTCTCACTGCCTCTCTCTCTGTCAAATAAATAAATAAAATCTAAAAAAAAAAAAAAAACAAAGAAAAAAATGTAATACAAGCCATATATGGTTTTAAATTTTCTAGAATCCCCCCTTTAAAAAATAAAAAGAAATAGGTAGAATTAATTTCAGCAGTGTGCTTTAATTAAGCCAGTATATCTACAATATTATAATTTCAACATACATAACCAGTATAAGAGTACCATTAATTCTTTTTTTTTTTTTTTTGTATTAAGTCTTCAGAATCCAGTGTGTATTTTACACTTACATCTCTGTTCAGATGTTCAATTTTCACTAGAAAAACAAGAAAAAACAGAGAGGCTGGAAAAGCAGATTGACATAGCCTGTGTTGTTCCAGTCAGGCTTTAAAATCACCCAGTAACTGCCTCGAGTGTCTGTTTTTAAATTTTCATTTTAGAAACTTAAAATTTTAAACTCTGTTCCCCAGGCAGCTAGCCACATCTCAAGTGTTCAGCAACTATACATGGCCAGTGTGGACTTACTGGCCAGTGCAGGTGTAGACCATAGCATACAGCTGTGAGCAAACAGGAAAAGCCTGAGCACAGCAGATCAGAGCTGACCATGGGGCCAGCCTGCCTGCGCGTGACATGTGGGCCTGATTCTGACTCCCTACCGGTGACCTTGGGCAAGTCACTTCCCTTCTCTGCATCTGGTCTTCCAAAATGCCATGCTCACAGCACATACCCCTCAGGGCTCTTGTCACTACGTGTGAGGCACCTGCTGGGGACAGCTGGGGAGGAATCAGCCTGGGGTTTGAGTGGCTGTGGGGCTCTGGATGCAGGGAAGGTATTTCTAAACACCCCATCTCTTAGGCACCACTCTCGCTTGTCTTTTTGGTTTCAGCTTAGCTTCCCCTTCCTCCAGGAAGCCTTCTCTGACTCCCCCGTCTGCCTGACTTTACCAGGCCCTTTATCTGGGCATCTGCAGACCCCGAGCTTCCCCCACCATGGCTCTGACCCCTCTGGGCCATGAGGCTTGATGACTCAGGTCCTTGCCCTGAACTGCATGCAGTGCAGGGACAGGCAGCCTCTGCCTTCTCAGCGTGTCCTCCGCATCCAGCCCAAGGCTCTACAAGATGCAGGCACTCAAAGAAACCAGCCCAACGCAGGCACCCCTGCTTCTGGGCATCGGGGAAGAGGAGGACCCTCTCACACACCCTCCTCTCTGCACCCACCCCCCCCCACAGGTGGTGAAGCTGAAACAGATCGAGCATACCCTGAACGAAAAGCGCATCCTGCAAGCGGTCAACTTTCCGTTCCTCGTCAAACTCGAGTTCTCCTTCAAGGTGGGGTCCCAGCGCCTGGGGGCCAGGGCCACTGCTAGGTGGTTCAGCCTCGGGGCTCCCAGAGCTACGGTGGGGGCCGAGGACAAGCAGTGGCTGCCCAAGGAGGCAGGCCCACTAAGGGGAAAAAGGAGAGCCCCAGAGGAGGGATGCTGAGGGGAGGAGTCAGCCTGAGACTCTGGTAGACCCATGTTCAACTCCTAGGCCCACCAGCTTCTAGCTTGAGAACCTGGGGCAGATCACACAACCGGACATCCCTCCAAACCACCTCTCCATTTTACAGCAAGCACGTGACGCACGACTATAGGCCCAAACTGCGCCACGCAGCCTGGATTCAAATCCCAGCTCTGTGCTCCTCCAGGCTGTGTGACTGGTTCAGGACTTCACTGCCCTGAGTCTCAGTTTCCTTGTCTATAAAATGGGAATCACAACAGCCCCCTCCTGATGGGGTAGCCATGACAGTTCCGAGCACAATGTGAGCGCCCTCCATGAGCTATTTTGGGTGTTTTCCTAAGCCGTGACCACAGATCTGGGAAGAGGCATTCAAGGCCGGAGACCCAGACAGTCACAAGGGCCCCATGCGTGGTTTAAAGTTCTGCTGTCATCTTCAAAGCTGTAATAATTTTTTTTACAAAGGGCTTCACATTTTTATTCTGGGGCCCCATGAATTCTGTAGCCCATCCTGGGCCCATTTTACAGGTGACAAAACTGTGACCTCGAGCTTTGGTCAGGACAGTCTCAAACACGAGGCCCCATGGAGTCCTCTCCCCAGCCCAGGCATGATGGCTGGGCCCCTTACACCGCACCTGCCGGCCCTCACTTTTCCCCCCTGCAAGCAGGAAACCAGCTGCCCCTTCTACCTGGGGGGAAGGAAGTGAGATGGGAGGCTCGGGGAGTACGGCACCTGGCGCTCTGGCCAGGCTTTCTATGGGAGCCGAGATTGTTGTTGTCACTTTCTTTTGGGACACCCCCCGTGTAAGGGCACTGGACCTTCAAACGGGGCCCTGATCAGCCGCTCTTTCCCCTAGGACAACTCGAATTTATACATGATCATGGAGTACGTGCCCGGCGGGGAGATGTTCTCGCACCTGCGGCGGATCGGAAGGTTCAGGTGAGCCGGCCAGCCCCTGCCACAATGGGCCTGGGCATGCCCACAGGTGTCGTCACATGACCAAGCCACCTGGGGGCGCAAAGTGGGCTCTCCAGGGCTGTCTGGGTTCTTGTCGCCCCTGAGCTGAGGAATCTGTGATTTCTCAGCCCCCACAAAAGGGAAGAAACACAGTGATTTAGGTCTCACTGTTTAAGTTGGCAGTTTTAAATTCATGCTGTCATTTTCCTTAGTTATAAAGATATGCACTTTACATACGACAGAACGCACAGCAATGTTCTGCTCTGGGAGTTTTGAAGTTGCATACACTTGTGAAACCACCACCCAGAAGACCATAGATAACATTTCCATCACCCCAGAAAATTCCCTCGAACCCCTTTCTTGGCAAATGGCCACCCTAAAGAAAGCAGTTGTCCTTTCTGGTTTCAAACACCGTAAATGTGTCTGGTTTGGGTTTGGACTGGATATAAATGGAATCGTACCGTTTATATTCTTATGTTCCTTTCTTCTCTTGCTTCATATAATCATCTTGACATCTAGCCACGTTGCTGAGTATATTCATCGTTTGTCCTGGCGGTGGTGTTGGGTACGATTCCGCTGTATGAAGCTACCGCAGTCTGACTGTATTCCTCTGTTGTTGGACATGCGGGCTCTTTCCCATGTAGGGCCACGTATGAAGGAGTCTGCCCTGCTTATGTATTTGGGGCGGCTCTGTAGGCCCAGCTGCTAGGCCATTTGGGCGTGGGCAAGTCATGCCGGGCATAACCACCCGCACTCACTGTCCCCTCCCCAATTGCCCCCACTAGTGAGCCACATGCCCGCTTCTATGCGGCCCAGATCGTCCTGACCTTCGAGTACCTGCACTCACTTGACCTCATCTACCGGGACCTGAAGCCGGAGAACCTCCTCATTGACCAGCAGGGCTACATTCAGGTGCCCACCAAGGGAGGGCAAGGGGCAGGCCCAGGCGGCCGTGGGCTGGATCCTCCCCCTCCATCCCTCCTTCCTGGCCAACAGCCCGTTCTTGGGCCCGCAGGTGACAGACTTCGGTTTTGCCAAGCGTGTAAAAGGCCGCACCTGGACCTTATGCGGGACCCCTGAGTACCTGGCCCCGGAGATCATTCTGAGCAAAGTAGGCACCCCCCCACCCATCCCACTGCCCTGAGGCCCACTCCACCTGCACCCCCTCCTCGCCCTCCTCTCCTCACACCGTACCCCCCCCCCCAACTCTAGGGCTACAACAAGGCTGTGGACTGGTGGGCCCTGGGAGTTCTCATCTACGAGATGGCTGCTGGCTACCCGCCCTTCTTCGCTGACCAGCCCATCCAGATCTATGAGAAGATTGTCTCTGGGAAGGTGAGGCCTGGCTATGGGGGCTAAGCCCCCAGACAGACCCTTCCCCACCAGTTCTGCTCACCGTGGAGCCCTGCATAGTGTCAGAACAACCTAGAAGTTCAGTAAGTTAGGCCAAGCAGTGAAGCTGGGCACACCAGTCACATGAACAGGCCAGCACCTCACACAACCTCCCTGTCTAATCCTGGACCCACACTGCTGATATTTCCAGGGTTTCCAGAACCCCAGGCCTCACCCGAACACCTTCCCTTGCCTCCAGTTATCCCACTGAGCATGAGTTTTCCTAAGTTTCACAGCACAAAAGCAACTGTGTGCAGTTGGGGGTGCCGCTCCAGACCCTGCAGGGTCACTTAGGGGTTGCGGCCCATGCCTCCTCTCCCAAATGCAGACTTGCTAACTCTCGGGGTGCAGGTTGGGGTGGCAGAGCTGTCACAGAGTGCAGACGTGCTCACTGCCGCACGATGCACCCCAGCACCTGGAAGGAGTGATGAAGCTCAGGCTTGGAGAGCATCATCATAGGCCCCAAGGGCTCCGGACAGGGTGGGAACCCCCACCTCTACCCTCAGCTCACTACCTTGCTGGGAAGACCCAGCCATCCTTCCTCCTGGCCGGGGAATTAGTGGAAGCAGTTCCCAGCTCAGCCTGGGGCCTCCAACCCGGCTCCAGGTCCCAGCTCAGCCACCCATTGACTTTGAAACTTCAGGCAAGTGCCTTTGCCTCTTTTAGCCTCATCTTACCCGTATGAGAACTGGGGAACCAGACACTTGCCTCTCTGAGAGAGAAATCATCTGTGACGTGGAGTCACTAAAAAGGGAAAGACGAGGTGTCTGCCACCAGGCAGAAAAGAAATTGCAGGGAAAATGGCCCAGAGTTGAGGGGGGGAGACCATAGATGGGTCTGAGGAGAAAGAAGAGAAGATGAGCGTAACTCCCTTCTTTGTAGCATTTTACAGTTCCCACGCATCCTCAGCAGTATTCTTTCCCTCATGCAGCTCTGGGATATCTGCCCCGAGTCAGAGAGGCAGGCACAGGCCCAGAGAGGTTAAGGGCCATGGCCAAGGTCATATAGCGTGTAAGATGTAGAGCAGCGCTGGAACTTAGTTCTTGTGGCTGTAAATCTAGTGACTACTTGCAAACAAGGCTGTGGGGAAGTTTCTGGAAGAGTTGAAGTGAGCCTTAAAGAGTGGAAGAGTTTTAGCTATGGAGAGAGAGGGGGAAACAAAAACAATCATTTCTCTCATAACCATGAATATTTCAGAAGTCCCCAGACCCCGGCAGAGCTCCCTTAGGAAGCAGTAGCTAAGAATGCAAGTTCTGGAGTCCAACAGACCCAGGATGAAAGCCCCCTGTCCTGCTCCTCTGTGTGACCTTAGGCAAGCTGTTTAACCCTTCCGAGCCTGTTTCCTCTTCTCTAAAACGGGAAACATCAGAGCATTTACCTTAGAGCGGCAGTTCTGAGTGGCCCCCTGTCCAGCAGCATCAGTATGGCTAAGGAACAGGCTAGACATACAGGTTCTCAGACCTCATGAATCAGAAACTCCAGTGGGCCCAACAAGCTTTTTTTTTTTTTTTTTTTAAGATTTCATTTATTTATTTGACACATCGAGATAGAGAGCACATGTGGGGGGGGGGGCGGCAGGCAGAAGGAGAGGGAGAAGCAGGCTCTCCACTGAGGACAAAGAGCCTGACGTGGGGCTCCATCCCAGGACCCCGGGATCGTGACCTGAACTGAAGGCAGGTGTTTAGCCGACTGAGCCACCCAGGCGCCCCCCCACCCCAGGCTTTTTTAGTGGGATTCTAAAGCACACTCAAGTTGGTGACTCTCCACCTGATAGAACTATTAGGCAGCAAAGGCAGCATTCTGGGATCCCCAGACTCCAGACAAGTCTCCCACCCTGTCTGTGTTAATCCCCTCTCCAGGTGCGGTTCCCATCCCACTTCAGCTCCGACCTGAAGGATCTGCTGCGGAACCTGCTGCAGGTGGACCTCACCAAACGCTTCGGGAACCTCAAGAACGGAGTCAATGATATCAAGAACCACAAGTGGTTTGCCACAACTGACTGGATCGCCATCTACCAGAGGAAGGTGGGCTGCCTCTTTCCCCATGCCGCCCCGCCTCCCAACAGTGCACTGAGGGTTTTGAGAGGAGGTCAAGAGCCAAGGAGGGCTACCGCTGGAGAGATGGAAAGGGCAGTGGCATCTGAAAATTAGGCTACATAGTCTGGCTGAGGGACCTTAGAGCAGTGGAGGTCTTGAAGTGGGATTGTGGGGTCATTTGGCCACTCTGTGACCTTGGGCATGAGACATCCCTCTGGTGAGCTGGCTATAATGAGATTCTTAGGTTGTTAAGGTGAGTCCGTATCCTAATGTTAAGCTTAGGACTAGGTCAGAGTAAATTACCTTATGAATGTTAGGCCATTCACATTTATTGTTGTAACAATGATTATATTGATTACTGAGGTCTGAGTGGTTCTTGACCCTCTCCAGGTGGAAGCTCCCTTCATACCAAAGTTCAAAGGCCCTGGGGACACGAGTAATTTTGACGACTATGAGGAGGAAGAGATCCGAGTCTCCATCAATGAGAAGTGTGGCAAGGAGTTTACTGAGTTTTAGGGGTGTGCCTGTGCCCCCATGGGTTTTCTTTCTTTCTCTCTCTCTTTTTTTTTTTTTTTTTTTTTTTTGTGGGGGGGTGGGAGGGTTGGATTGAACAGCCAGAGGGCCCCAGAGTTCCTTGCATCTAATTTCACCCCACCCCACCCTCCAGGGTAGGGGGAGCAAGAAGCCAGATATTCAGAGGAATGGAAACACCAGCTGCTCCTCCTCAACCCCTCACCCTCCTGCCCCCCCCCCTACCGCTTTTGCCTTCCTGCTCCCCAGAAGCCCCCCACCCAGCCCACTTCTGCCTGTTTTAAATGAGTTTCTGTGTCCAGTCAGACCATGTCTTGCTGGTGTATTCAGGGACAGGGTGTGAAAAGAGGGGCCCAAACTTAACTCCATCCCCACCCCCCCAAACCATAGGCATCACCCACTAAGGGCAAATGAAGGAAAGGCCAGCCTTCTCTTCAGAGCAATGGTGCCTGGAAAGGAGAGATTTTAGTGACCTGTTCAGTGGGCTGCTTGCTAGAATTAAAAAGAAAAAAAATGTATAATCTTATTTAAGTTCCACCAGTGCCTCCCCCCCTCCTTCCCCTACCCCTCCTGTGCTGCCCCCTTCCCAAACCCATTTTAACAAGGCTGGGAAGCAGACTGAATTTGTAAAGGAAGGAGCTGGGGTTTAAACCTCCGCCCCAAGCTGCTAATCTCCTCTGCTCCTCTGCCCACCTCCCCCCAACCCTGGGGGTCCCCTGGCAAGCCTGGAAGGGTCTCAGCCCCTTTAGGAAGCCCCTGTCCCCTTCTGCCCCAATAGACCTTTCTTCACCCTAGGGCTTTAGCCAAGACAAAGAAAGCAGCTGCCCCCTCCCTGCCAAAAAGGAGATGCCCCTGAAAAGACAGAAGGGGAGCCCCAAGCCCAGGGTCTTTCCTCCCACCAGCACTCTCCCCAAACTCTAATTTTATTCTCAGCTAGATTTTAATGCCCAGCCTCCTCTCTGCTCAGTTGGGAAGGCAACCCCCGCAAAAGAAGGCAAAGCCCTCCTCCCCCTCTTGGCCCCGGGTTCAAGGCCAGGGTTGCTGGGGAGGGGCTGCCTGTTTTATTCACCCAGCAGCCTCCGCCCCCCTCCCCCCATCCAGGGCGCTCCTCCTCTGCTTAGCTGTCAGCTGTCCATCACCCTTTCTCTCCCCCATTTGTGCTTTTCTCTCTCTTAACAGAAAAGTGGGGAGCCACCCCATTCATCCCCATATTTGTCCCTCTCGTAACTTCTCCCCATCCAGGAGGAGCTCTCAGGCCTGGGGTGGGGCCCCGGGTGGGCACGGGGGCGATTCAACCTGTGTGCTGCGAAGGACGCGACTTCCTCTTGAACAGTGTGCTGTTGTAAACATATTTGAAAACTATTACCAATAAAGTTTTGTTTAAAAAAAAGTGTCGTTGGTGTTCCCGACTTCGGTCACCCGCCCACATACCCCCAGGGGTTTGTGAAAGAGAATTTCAGACCCCAACGTCCAGGCTGATCAGGATCTGGCCTGGAGTCCTTGTAAAACCGGGTTTGGCCGGAATTCCGCCACTACCCCGCCCCGCAGGAGAAGGGGGCGCCAAACTGCCCTTTGACCCTGGATTCGGGGTCCCCGAATCTGCGGCGCGCCCCCTCGGCGTCCAGCCCTCGGCCGAGGGGGCGCTCTAGGGAGACGCTGAGGCCGGCGCGCCGGGAGGCCGAGCGGCGGCGGGGGCGGCCCTGGCAGGGGGGGGGTAAAGGGTGGGGGAGACCGTGCGCGCCCCCTTCCCCGCATCCTCGGCGCGGAGCGCGGGGCCAAGCGCGCCGTTGGGGCGCGGGGGCGGCGACAGTCCGAGGGTCCCCGCGGCGCCCGGCCCGCGGGCGGCGAGTTCCCGGTAAGTGCGGTCCCGAGAGCGGAGCGCGCCGGGGAGGCGTGGAGAGGGGGGCTGGGCGCCGGGGACGTCTGGGTCCCGCGCCCAATGGCTGGAGGGCGGCCGAGCGCCGCCCGCCCGCCCCGCCCGCCCCCTCTCCCCTCCCCCCGGCGCTCCCCTCCCCCTCCCCCGCCCGCTGCTTTCCCCCGCCCCCGCCCCGGCGCCAACTCCACGGCGCCTCCTTAAAAAGCGCGCGGGAGTTGTAAGGGGGGGCCGGAGCGAGCCAGAGTGTGCGAGAGCGCAGGGTAAAGGGGGCGGGCGGGGGGCCCGGGCTCCACCTTAAAAGCGGGCGCGTGGGGGTGGGAGGGAGGAAGGCGGGCGGCGGGGAGGAGGGAGGGAGGGAAGGAAGGGGGGCCGGAGTGTCCCGGGCGCAGGGCGCGCGTGCGGCGGCGGCGGCGGCGGGGAGGGGCCGGCCGCGCCGCGCTCCCCTCCTCCCTCCTCGCATCCCCGGCCCCGCGCGCGCCCAGCAGAAGCGGGTCTGTGTGTGCGTGCGTGCGAGTGAGTGAGTGTGTGCATATTTTTTTTCTCTCTTTTCTTTCTCTCTCACTGTTTTTTCTCTCTCGCGCTCCCTCTCTCTCGCTTTTTTTTTTTTTTTTTTTTTTTTGCAAAGAAACAGCAGCGCCGCCGCCGCTCCGCCGAGGCGCTGCGCCCCCCGGGGGGGGAGGCGGAGGAGGCGGGCAGCGGCGGAGGGAGGGGAGCCGGGGAGGGGGGCGCCGCGCTGGGAGGGAGGCAGCGCGCACGGTGCAGCCGGGCCGGGCGGGAGGCATGGCGGGGCCCCCGGCCCTACCCCCGCCGGAGACGGCGGCGGCCGCCACCACGGCGGCCGCTGCCTCGTCGTCCGCCGCTTCCCCGCACTACCAAGAGTGGATCCTGGACACCATCGACTCGCTGCGCTCGCGCAAGGCGCGGCCGGACCTGGAGCGCATCTGCCGGATGGTGCGGCGGCGGCACGGCCCGGAGCCGGAGCGCACGCGCGCCGAGCTCGAGAAACTGATCCAGCAGCGCGCCGTGCTCCGGGTCAGCTACAAGGGGAGCATCTCGTACCGCAACGCGGCGCGCGTCCAGCCGCCCCGGCGCGGAGCCACCCCGCCGGCCCCGCCGCGCGCCCCCCGCGGGGGCCCCGCCGCCGCCGCCGCCGCGCCGCCGCCCACGCCCGCCCCGCCGCCACCGCCCGCGCCCGTCGCCGCCACCGCCCCGGCCCGGGCGCCCCGCGCGGCCGCCGCCGCCGCCACAGCGCCCCCCTCGCCCGGCCCCGCGCAGCCGGGCCCCCGCGCGCAGCGGGCCGCGCCCCTGGCCGCGCCGCCGCCCGCGCCCGCCGCTCCTCCGGCAGTGGCGCCCCCGGCCGGCCCGCGCCGCGCCCCCCCGCCCGCCGTCGCCGCCCGGGAGCCGCCGCTGCCGCCGCCGCCACAGCCGCCGGCGCCGCCACAGCAGCAGCAGCCGCCGCCGCCGCAGCCACAGCAGCCGCCGGAGGGGGGCGCGGCGCGGGCCGGCGGCCCGGCGCGGCCCGTGAGCCTGCGGGAAGTCGTGCGCTACCTCGGGGGCAGCGGCGGCGCCGGCGGCCGCCTGACCCGAGGCCGCGTGCAGGGGCTGCTGGAGGAAGAGGCGGCAGCGCGGGGCCGCCTGGAGCGCACTCGCCTCGGAGCGCTCGCGCTGCCCCGCGGGGACAGGCCCGGACGGGCGCCGCCGGCCGCCAGCGCCCGCGCGTCGCGGAGCAAGGTGAGCGCGCCGGGGAGGGGGGGGCTGCCGCGCGGTAGGCAGGTGCGGGCGAAGTTGGTGGCGGGGCGCGAGTCCCGGGAGGAACCGGGTGGCGAGCGGCCCTGGCTTTTCTCGTCTTTCCTGCGGGTTCGGCGCGTGGTGACCTTGGCAAGTGACTTAATCTTGCCAAGCCTCAGTTTCCTCCGCTTGTAAAACGCGAGTTAATAGCAGTAGCGACCCCTTGAGGTTGTTGAGCGAGTTTTGTGAGATTTGGCTACTGAGGGCTTTATTAACACAGAGCCTGGCACGGACTGAATGCGTAAAAGTTAGTCCGTGTTGATATTAAAGGGGGGTGTTAAGCACACCACTCCGTCCTGGATCCCAGGCACTGGGCCCAGGGCCAGAACAGCTACTAACCTTTCCTTCCTCTCTCCCCGGCACCAGAGAGGTGGAGAAGAGCGAGTGCTTGAGAAGGAAGAGGAGGAAGAAGATGATGAAGACGAAGATGAGGAGGACGATGTGTCTGAGGGCTCGGAGGTGCCTGAGGGTGACCGTCCAGCAGGTGCCCAGCACCACCAGCTTAATGGCGAGCGAGGCCCTCAGAGTGCCAAGGAGAGGGTCAAGGAGTGGACTCCCTGTGGACCCCACCAGGGCCAGGATGAAAGCCGGGGGCCGGCAGCAGGCAGTGGCACCCGCCAAGTGTTCTCCATGGCAGCCATGAATAAGGAAGGGGGCTCAGGTAAGGATCTCTCTGAGTTGGGGGTTGTTGCCTGGTGGGGAGGAACTGAGCCCCAAGACAAAGCCACAGGCATATGTGTTTTCTTTCCCAGCCTCTGCTGCCACTGGGCCAGACTCCCCATCCCCTGTGCCTTTGCCCCCAGGAAAACCAGCCCTGCCGGGGGCTGATGGAACCCCCTTTGGCTGTCCGTAAGTTGGGGTATTTGAGACATGGGGGTGTTGCCTACGTGTCTGTGTGTGTGTGTGTAACAGAGCCAGAGAAGTATCACTGCTCACTGGTTCCGTCTGTTCTGACACAGTTCTGGGCGCAAAGAGAAGCCGGCTGACCCCGTGGAGTGGACGGTGATGGATGTGGTTGAATACTTCACCGAGGCCGGCTTCCCGGAGCAGGCAACAGCTTTCCAAGAGCAGGCGAGTTCCCAGCCCTCAGTGAACCCCTCTGTTCCAGGGCCTCGATGGGGGTCTGCTCTGACCGTGCTCGCTCTCTCTCGGTCCCACCCAGGAAATCGATGGCAAGTCTTTGCTGCTCATGCAGCGCACAGACGTGCTCACCGGCCTGTCCATCCGCCTGGGCCCGGCCCTGAAGATCTACGAGCACCACATCAAGGTGCTGCAGCAAGGCCACTTTGAGGATGACGACCCCGATGGCTTTCTAGGCTGAGCACCCAGCCTCCCCCTGCCCCCACCCATTCCAGCCCCCATCTCACCCAAGACCCCCAGAGTCCAGGAGCTGGATGGGGACACTCTCAGCCCTCATAACAGATTCCAGTGAGAGGGCATTCCTCCCTACTCATCTCTTCCCTGTGTTTCCCCAGCATACACACACTTGGCCCCCAGCACATCCTGTACTCCATGATAGGGGAGTGTGGGGCGGGACAGGGCCTGCTCATTTCACCCCAGGAGGCCAGCCCTCCCCCCAAGTCTAGGACATTTTTGAAAAAATAAAAATAAAAAATAAAAAAAAAACACAACGGGGGCTTCCTGTCTCCCCTAGATCCTCTTCAGTTCAGCCAGATATTTCCTATATAAATGTTTCGATCTGCCTGTTCATTTTGGTGGGTGGCCTTTCTTCTCTCCCCCACCACCCATGCTCCATCCCAGTCTGCTCCTGGGAACAGCTGGGGTGGGGTCCCTGGGTCTTCCCTAACCCTCTCCTTTCTTTCTGTCGGTTGTCGCTCCAGCTGGCTGTATTGCTTTTTAATATTGCACCGAAGGTTTTTTAAATAAAGTTTAAAAAAAAAAAGCCAGGAGTTCAATTTATGAATGGAATGGGGGGAGGGGCTTGAAGAGCTATGGGCCTCCTGGGAGAGTCCAGGGTTAAGACAAAATTTTTTGAGGAGGAAGACAGGTAGTGCATGGAGCTGCCTGAAGCCCAGCTAGGACAGGAAGTGCTCCAGGAGAGCAGGAATATTTGCTTAGTTGGGTCATCTCCCCATGCTGAGAACAGAGCCCAGGCACACAGTAGGTGCTGCTCAAGATATTTGTTGAGTGACCAGCAGTTAACTAGGCTTTATGAGCATTTTCTCGGTTGTTCTCTCTGCAGCCCCATAGGCAAAGAGCTCATAAAAAACCACTTTCTGGAAGAGGCAACTGGCTCAGCACAGCAAAGATGCTTGCTCAGGGTCACACAGGGTGGGGTCAGACACCTGTCTGAGTTCTTTACCCAGAGTCTTTTTAAGTGTAATTCATGTATTTGGCTTCCTAGCTGTATGTCTGTCAGCCTTGGCAGGCCACCAGGAATCTATAACTATTGGGGGCAGGGGTCTGTTCTGGACCCATGATGGGGTCTCCAGGCTCCCGGTCCTCGCCAATAAAAGGAACATAAGGGATGAGATCATGTGACCGAGACGTTTTTCCAAGTGAAGATTTTTAGTATTGTTATCAGTTGAAACAGCTACTGACATCACAAGTCCCTACCAAGTTCTAATGCAGTTTCTCAACCCCATTAGAATTTAAAAAATAAATAAATACACAGATTCTGGGGCCAGAGTCAGACTCTACGAGACCGGGGCGTCCTCCCTTTATGTACCTGCGCCCCGGGTTTGGAGGCTCGGGAAAGACCCCTCTGCCCTAGGAAACCGCCTAGGAGAAAGGCGCTGGTCCCCGGGCCGCACCGCAGGACAGGGCTGGGCCAGCACCGGCCCAGATCTCCTCTCTCGGACGCGTCGCCCCAGCTAGGTTCCGGGAGCGCGCATGTGCGCGGGGCCCCGCGGGCGCGCAGCGCGGACCGGAGAGGCGCTCCCCTTCCGCGTGTTGAAATTCAAACGAGGCGAACTCCCTCCGCGCGGCGCGGCGCCGGCAGAGAGGTCGAGGCAGGGAAGAGTTGGAGGGGGCCGCATTCCAGTCCCGGCGAGTCCCAAGTTCCCGGGGCGGGGTCGAACCCGCGGCCAACGTGAGCGGCGGAGGCTTAAAGAGCTGAGGTCCTCGCCTGCGACCCCACGATGGCTACCGAGCAGTGGTTCGTGGAGACGCTCCCCCCGGGCCCTGGGGAAACACCGCCCCCAGACCACTTGGAACCTGGGGCGCAGCCCTGCGGAGACCCCTCCTGGTCGGCGTCCCTTGGCGGGCCTGGGGACCCACCGGAGGCAGAACAGGAGGACGTCCAGGGGCAGCTGCTGGAGGCCTCTACCGCTACTCCTTCCCCCGAGCCTCTGGCCCCGGGCCCAGGGCCCGCCCCTCCTCGCCTACCCTTGGACACCATGTTCAGCCCCATCACCGAACAGCTCCGATACCTGCTCAAGAAGGCAGATGATTTCCAGAGCTACTTGCTTTACAGGTGATGCTGGCCGGGGTCTGAGGTCCGAGAGAGAGAGAGAGAGAGAGAGAGAGAGAGAGAGAGAGAGAGAGAGAGAGAGTAACAGGACAGGCAACACACGCTAGGTTCCCAAACTCAAAAGCATCAGGAGCCAGAAACAGTAAATGAAACTAGTTGATTGGGGGTCCCATTTCAAAGAGTGATAAGAACCGTGTAGAAACTTGGGGTTAGGGAGTGCCTGCTATTATGTGGCCCCCAGGGGTTACCAATTCACGAGGACTTTCTCCCAGTTTTTAACTGTTGGCTTACATTTTGAACCCTGGGCAGGCTAAACAAAACCAAACTGTGCCAGATTTGGCCCAATGGCTACCAGTGTGAGAGCACCCCCCCCCCCCCAAGGATAGTGTGATTCCCAGCCCAGGGGGAAAGGGACTGGAATTCTCACATTTCAGTATCCATTGGAATCCTCTGGTAGGCTGTTTAAACCCTAGATGTCTGGGCTCCGCCCTACAGGAAATTTTGAGTGAAAGTCAGTCGTAGAACTCAGGTGTCAGCACAAGTGTTCTCAGTGGTCTTGATGCAAATGGTCCTGGAAGATACTCTGAGAAAGGCCTGGCACAGGGGGAATTTTTAATAGGGGGTCCAGGCCAGGGGTACAAGTCAGCAGTGAGTAGAATGGGAAGTGGGGAGTGAGGGACCCCAGGCAAAGGCCCCCTTTTGCCTTTAGCAGGGACCGAGTGCAGAAGGAACAGCTGGCAAAGGCCATGCCCACCTTCTTACAGATGTGTGAGCCCTACTTTCTCTACCTGGAGGCAGCTGCACGGAGTGTGCCCCCCATCTATGGAGCCCTGCAGGAGCTGGTCCGAAAGGGGGTGTGTGGATCAGGTTTCCTAGACCCTACGCCCCTTTCTTCACCCCTCAGGAGTGGGAGATGATGGGGGGAGGGCGATCCTGGCAGACCAGCTAATCTCATTACGCCCCTTCTTCCATGCAGCTGTTGGAGATCTCACAACAGCTGACCCTGCGCCTGGAACAGCTGGTCCTCATGTATGCCTCCTTTGGGTTCGTGGACCTGGAGGAGACTGACCCCCTAAGGTAAAAGGATAGGGGACTGGAATGGGGGTGAGGAGAGGGTGGAGTCCAGAGCCCAGCCTCATTCCCCGCTCTCCCATCTCCCGCCAGCATCTCCTGTTTCTTCTGCGGGAGGTTCTCCATCAGCCCTTCTCATGAGGTGTCCATCTTTAGATACTGTGCCCCAGCTGCCTACACCGCCAGCCGCTTCCCCCGATACCTCTACAAGAAGATGCGTTGGAACCTGGAAACCACCCCAGAGCCCAGCGGCAGGGGGCAAGATTCCCATGTGGATTAGTGAGTCCCCTTATAGAACCAAAGTTCTCCCCTCTCTCTGCAGAATGCTAGCAAGGGCCCTGAACCACCACCACCACCAAAGCATGGAAAGCCAAGCAGGAAACCAAAGATCTTTGAAACGCCATCCCCACCTTAAAAAAAAAAAAAAAAAAAATCACCCTCCCATTAAAATAAAAGTCCTCATCTTCAAAGTAGGCTGACTGGGAGAAAAGGCCTCAATATTGAGTCACATCCCCACCTGAGAGTTTGAGGGCAAATACTGAGTTCCACCTCACCCCCCAAATCAAAGCCCTCAACAGAAGAAGCTAGGAAACTGCTCATTCTTAACTGAGGACCCCTCCCCTCCCAGCTACTTCCTGTGCTATCGAGATACATGGGAAGACACAGGCAAGAGTCCAGCCAATTCGTGCCCCCAGATCCAGAAGCTGTGGTCCATTGGCCGATGGGTGCCGCTAGGACCTGACGAGGATGACCTTTATTCATGGTAGGAGTTAGGGTGATGGCAAAGTGGGTGTGGGGCTTGGAGGGAGGGGCAGAACCCCCACCAAAGACCATCCACTTCCCCCAACATTGTTTCCCTTGGTAATAAGGATAGCATTTTATTGTGCCCTGAAAGGTGCTTTATGTAGACTTGTGTAACAACTCCTTGAGGTCTATACTATAAGCCCCATTTTACAAAGAAGGAAACAGGTGCTCAGAGAGGTTAAGTTACCTGCCCAAGGACACACAGCCAGCTTGGTGACAGGCCAGGTCAGGGCTAGAGCTGTTCAGCCTCCCAGAGCCATTACCCTCTAGGTTTCTCATCAACAAGGAAACCACTTTCCCCCCTGGGTTTTTCCCACCCCCAGCTGAAACAAAGCCTCTTTCAGCCACAGCCTCTCACTCGAGGGGAGGGGCTCCCGAGAAGCAGGGGGCGCTCACGTCCAGGCCTGTCTGTCCCGGCCCCCAGGATTTTGTGCCCGCAGCCACCTGGGGACTACCAGCAGCTGCTGACCATCGGCTTTGAGGAGCCCTCGCACATGCTGGCCACCGACCTGCTGGTGCAGATCCTCACGGGCCAGGCAGGCCCGGCCCGGCCCCCGAGCACAACCGGGCCCGCGGCGTGGGCCGCGCAGGGGTCTTGAGCCTGGAAAGAGGGTGGGAGCTGGAGCTTGACAGTTCCAAACTCCGGGAGAGGGAGCAGAGGAGGGGCTCACTCGTTCTCCCAGTGCACCAAGGCCTCGCCTTCCAAAGAGCCAGGCCGAGCTGGCTAGTCCGCACCGGGTCCCGCCCGGCCGCGGAGCCCTTCTTGTGGACACACCAGTTTTGCGTTAAATAAAAGAAAGAGGTCACAGGCTCAGCGTCCGCTCTCAGCGCCGCGCCCCACCCCTTGGGGCGAGGGAGCCCCGCCCACTCGCGCGGCCTTCTGGGAAATGTAGTCTTTTTTGAAATAAAACCAAAGTCCCTCGACTGGCGGACTAGCGCTCAAGGCATGCGCAGCGGCGCACATGAAGCTAAAAGGGAAGTAGCAGTGCCTGTCAACAACCGGAACCCAAAAAACCGCAAGTTTTGGGTAGCCGGGAAATTCAACGCCCAATGGGGGAAGGGACCCCGGAGCCACGCCCACTCTCGTATTTGACCCGGAAGTTACTTCTTTTTACCGAAAAGACTATATTTCCCGACGTGCCCCAGGACAGGGCCCGGGGGCAGTTTCCTAAAGGCCAGAGTCAAATCTTCGTCTTCCAGCTTTTGGGTCACGGAGTGGGCAGGTCGTCTTGCTCCTCAGGGTGTTCGGGGCGCGGGCGGGTGGGAAAGCCGTAAGGAACTCCAACTTGGGACCTCTAAGCTTAACTCCGACCTTGGACTGGAAAGGAAACCTGGGCTGAGAGAGGTAAACTCACCTATTCAAAGCTTCAGCGAGCAAGTGACGGAGCTCGAACCTGAACTGGGTCTTTCCGATTGCAGCTGGTCCCTTGCGAGAGAAAGGGTGTCCTTCCTGACCAGGCTGTCACTCATCTGCGAGTTACCTCCTTTAAGGCATGCCTTTTCCTTCCTTGTAGCAGTTTTGGAGTCAGAGGAGAGACCTAACCTTTATGTTTTTGAGCAAAGCACTCACTTACCTAGAACTCCCTGGCACATAGTATTGTAAGCCCGTTTAAGAGGACAAAAACGGACGTGCGAGGTAAAATGAATCATCAGGATTGGACACCAAAACCCTTGATCTTTTGGGGGTGGGGGTGGGGGTACAATTTCTGACTTCATCAAAATTGTTTAGTCTGAATGAGTTCAAGGGGATTCTGAAGCTCCTTAATACGGTTTTAATTTAGTCCCTGTGAGTTACACACACACACACACACACACACACACACACACACTGTCAAGGCTCTTTAGCTAGGTCCAATAGAAGTTTAAATTGAGCCATAAAAGCGAGTGACATATGTAATTTCAAACTGCATAGTAATCACGTTAAAAAAGTTGGGGTAAAAAAAAAAGATCAGATTAATTTTAGTGACTTTTATTTAACCCAACATATCCAAAATATTATTTCAACATATAATCAATGCAAGAAATTATTGAGATAGTTCCCCTTTTGGGGTAGTCTTTGAAATCTGGTGTGTCTCTCATACTTACAGCACATCTCAGTTCAGACCAGCCACACATAGCTTTAGACTGTCTCCCTTAAGGCAAATCCACAGGCCAGTTAGGACTGAAGGTTTCTGGTGCATGGTGGCAGTACTGGGAGAGGAAGGAAACAGGCTTGATTTCCTGAATCCTGTTGCTTGTGAACTATCAAGAACCATGATTCCCCAACTTTAGCATGGAATCGTGTGGAGGGTCTCATTTTTAAATCTGGGTTGGGGCCCAAGGATGTGTTTGTGACAAGTTCCCACGCCATCCTGAGGCTGCTGGTCCAAGCACTACACTTTGAGAACTGCTAGCCTGCCTCTACCTACACAATGGTTCTCGAATTTGGCTCCATGTGGGAAGCGCCTGTAGAGCTTTAAAAAATACTGAGGCCAAGCTCCTGGTTAGATTCTGGTTTACTTGGCATAAGGGTGCCTCAGGTGATTTTAATTTGCAGGAAAGGTTGAGAACCCAGGTCCACACTTCAGGAGTCCTGTCGACTCCACAGGCTTACTTCTTAGTAAGCACCTTGGCAGTGCTGGACCTTTGCTTTCTCTGCAGAGTCACCATCAAGTATGTGCTCAGTGTGCTGATGACGGGATCCAGTGGTGTGTTTTCGGATTGAGCTTCTCTTGGGGTTCAAGGCTGTGTGAGCATCCTTTCATTCTTCATTAGCTGCTTGTCCTCCCTATGTAGAATCAAACCTGTTGCTAGACCCAGGGCATACAGAGTTGGGCAAATCCAAGAGGTGAAACAATGATTCTAAAACATTCCTTGGTCTTTTTCTTGGTCTCACTGCACCCTTAAGAAGCTGGTACCCTAAAACCACAGAATATAATGCACAGATACACTTATTCAACTTAGGGTGTTCACAGACTCTCTTGAGCCCCATCAAAGGGGGGCTTGAACCCCTTGGCTTGGGAAAGAAATTAAGGAGGGCTTGACAATTGACAGCTACAAGCTCGATTGCAAACAGGTGCTGCTTGTTGCACCTCCTGTGTCCCACCCCCAAATTTAAAAAGTTTTCTAAATAGTCACATTTATTTTTTAAAGATTTTTTTAATTTATTTGAGAGAGAGAGCGCACACAAGCAGGAGAAGCAGCAGAGGGAGAGAGAGGAGTGGGCTCCCCACTGAGCAGGGGACTGGAGGAGCCAAAGGCAGAAGCTTAACCTACTGAGCTACCCAGGTGCCCCAAAAATCACATTTAAAGTTAAGTAGATTTCTCTTTTATTTTTTCAAAGATTTATTTGAGAGAGTGAGAGTGAGTACATGAGCAGGGGGAGGGGCAGGTGGAGAAGCAGACTCCCCTGCCGAGTGGGGAGGTGGACACGGGGCTATATCCCAGACCAGAGATCATAACCTGAACCTAGGTCAGACGTTTAACTGTCTGAACCACCCAGGCTTCCCTAGATTTCTCTTTTAAAGGTGGGATTTCCCACTCACCCACCCCCTCGTGCTTTTGGAAATTAGAAGCTCTGATGCCACTGAGTTCACTCATTACTAGTACTGCTGATATGGACACTTACCTGCCCGTTGAAACAAGGCATTTTACGGCACAGCCCATTTCTCTCCTTAATACGTGTCTGGGGTCTATAAGGCATGTGACTCTTGCGACTCCTGGACAGATTATAAATGGCCTAGTATGCCCTCCTAAGAAGCTTGTGCCTTTCACCACCACGCCCTTTTTTGGTAGCTATTGTTTACGTCCCCAGGGCAGGAACAACCTCTTATCACCTCTGTCTAGCCAGCGCCCAGCTCCGGGCATGCCGTTGGCACCAATAAATGTTGACGGTGTCTGGAGAAAGAGAGGGCTTGAGCTCATTTGTCCGAACACCGCAGTTCGCGCCCGCGCCGCCAGGAGGCACCAGTACCCGGGCCGGGCCGGGGGAGACCAGCCACCCCCAGAACAGGGTGCTAAGGGGCAAATTCTGTATTCTGGCCCGCGCCTCCTGCAGCTCTCTCGGGCCTTCCTCCGCCAGGCGCTCTCCCGCCCCAGCCCAGAGGAAAACAGCCTGAACTGCCCAGAAAGAAGGGGCTTTATTGGGGAGTGAGAGTAGCCGAGTCGGAGACCCTAGCCCTCTAATTGTAAAGGCCAGTTCGGTTTGCAGTTAGGCGGAGAAGGGCTGGACAATTTCACTGGTGCTTTGAACGTGGTAGTGTAAGAGACTGGTCAATTTCACAAAGTCAGTTTCAAGGAGGGGCTGGTCGATTTCATCTTCTCCGGCGCAGACCGCTGGCCCTCTTCCAGGCCTTCAGTGGATTCCGAGAGCACTCCTGGGCACCTGGCTACCAGTTTCCTCTGATGTGCATGTTACCTCTGACAGGGGGTCCCAGCCTGCTGGAACCTCAAGGCTTCCGCTCCTCCTGGGGAGAGGAGGCCAGACGGAAGGTAGACTTTAAGGACTTGCGCACCGCAGGAGTGACACCCAGGCACAGGGTGGGGCGGTTTGGGCCCCGGGACTACCGCATCCTCGTCATCCCCTGGCCGTGCCCAGAACTTTGTGTCCTAGCCCAGAGTGACTTCCCAGGGGGGCGCGGGGGTGCACTTTCCCTGGCCCAACACCCTGGCGCCTGGGAAGGAGGCGGGGGGAGAGCGACGAGTGCTTGAGGCAAGAGGGGAAAAGGGGCTCCCACCTGCTCCAAGCCGCTCTCAGATGCCTTTCTGCGGGGAGGCCAGATCACCGCCAGCTTTCCGTCGCCCCTGCTCGCTGCGGGGGAAGGGGCGCTCAGCCGGGGTTGTCCCTCCTGTCACCAGCTGGAGGCGGCCAGGGCCAAGGAGGCCGGCCGCGCCCCTTAAACACACAGGCGTTTACCCTCCTTCCCATGGAAGCCTCCATTCTAAAGGAGGGAGTAACCTGAAGGAGGAGGGAGGCGAACCCAGAGTGGGGTGGTGGAAACTCGTAAATTCAGAGGGAGGATCCAGGAATGCCAGAACCCAGAGAGGGTTCCCTGAAACCCGATAAAGACACCTAGAATTCTCCTCCCTCACTCACCAAGAGCCTAGAGGAGGTGAATTCGGGAGTCGACCATTCCGAGTAGGGGGTGGAGCACAGGGACTGGGCAGCACTGAAGCGGTGGGCAGGGTACAGAGAGTTGGGGAGGGGTGTCCCAGGAGTCTGGGAGCCCTGAGGGGGAACCTTGAGGGCCAGAAGAGAGGCCACTGGAGTTGGGCAGTCGGTGAGGGCGGCTGGAGCCCTGACAGACCCCAGCTTCAGTGCGCGCGTGGCTTACCCGTGAGGCTCGGCGCGGGCTCCTTGAACTCGGCCGTGCCGTAGACGCTGAACCGCTGGCGCTGCAGCTCCCGCTCGCGCTCATGCACCTCGCGCACCTCCTGCTCCAGCAGCGACGGCGCGACCCGCGGCGGGGCGCGGGCCAGCACCGGGAAACGACGCTGCACCGCCGAGCGCGGCCGGCCTCCGGGATCGGGCAGCCCCTGCGGGTCCGCGCCGCCTTCAGCCGCCGACGAGGAGCCGCGTCCCCCGGCGGCCTCAAAGAATCGCTTGAGCTCGCCCAGCGGCTGCGGCGGCGGCCGGGCGCGCTGCTCCGGGGCTGCGGGGCGCGCCAGCGCCGCCTGACGGTGGGCCTCCCGCTCGATGTCTCGCTGCATCTGCGCGCCCGCCCGCGCGCGCTCGAAGGCGCGCGGGAGCGCGGGGCCGGGGCCGGGCAGGCTGAGCACCGGCCTCACGCGCAGCTCGACGAGTTCTCGGCCTGCGCGGCGAGGGCTCAGGCCTCGGCTCCGGCGCAGGCTCTCCTCGCGTTCGCAGCTACGGCGGATTTCTCGCTCGATGGGCGTCTCCATGAGCGGGTCCTCGGGTGCCTGCCGGGGGGTCTGCGGGGGCAGTAGAAAATGCTGGAGGGGGACTTCAGAGTCTGACCCCGAGGAGGAGGTCCCGGGATCCTGAAGAGGACACCGCTTCGGGAACCTCGCGATCCGCGCTTCAGACGGCTGGGGGTCGTGGTTGCCCGGCCGGAGACTCTCAAAACCCCCAGCTGCAGACGGCCGGGGGCGTTCTGCGTCCAGCCAGGCTGACGGCCCAAGGACTTCGCTCTCTTGCTCAGGGGTCTCCGCGCCCAGCTCTGAGGAGGGCACGGAGACCTTGCCTCCTGGCCGGGGGACCTCGGCGTCCTGCTCTGCGGCAGGGCCCGGGACTTCGCTGTCTGACCCGGGGGACTCGGGGCCCCGCTCTTCGGACGACCCCAGGGCCCCGCTCTCCGGCCCGGGGGCCTCGGTGTCCCGGGATGGGAGCAGCTCGGAAGACTTAGTTTCCGGCGCTGGGGTTTTGATGCCAGAGCTGGGACACGGTGCCCTGCGCGGCACCTGTGGCACAGTCACTGCCCGCGGGTTCCAAGGCGTCGCCTACCTCGGCAGTTTCTCTGACCCGCCCCTGGCCTCCAAGAACGGCCCCCGGGGCAGGGCCGGGCACCGCCCCCTGCACCTGCAGGGAAGCCTACGGCCCCGCCCTGGCCCCGCCCTCGGGGTAGGGGGGCGGTGCTCGACAGGGCACCGCATTTCGGGCTCTGACGCGCCTCAGGTCAGCTCAGGGCACCAGACTTCTTGTAAGAGGACTTCCCTGGACTCGGCCCGCCAGCTGGGAGACAAGTCTGGGTGGCGTTCAACTCGGAGCGCCACCCTGGCACCTTTTCGCTCCCACGTCCCCGGCATTCCCAGGAGGCTTGACCCCAACTGTGCCTCGGGCTGGGCCTTTGAACCACTGGCCCTCTGGTGCTGGTGTCCTCCAAAGCCATCTTTCCGGGGCCTTGCTAGCCCCGCCCAGGCCAGCGGACAGCAACGCCCCTGGCGTCTGGGCTGTCCATCCACATTCCACCCCTGCAGCGTACGACTCAGACTGGAGGGGGCGCCAGGAGCCCTCTCACGGCACGTCCCAGGTTCCCTCCCTGTTTCTGGGCTCAGCGAGGCCTCTTCCGAGAGATGTGCCCCTGCCCGCGTTCAGCCCAGAGGCTGCTTTCCCCTCACCCCTCCTGGAAAAGTCAGAGAGGCGTCCGCGGCCAAGAGCACTTCCAGATTGAGGGAAGAGGGAGAGACGGACACAGCGCGCCCAGAGCTTAGCGGAGCAGCTGCGGTTGAAAGACGGTCACCTTGGGCCCAGGCGGCTGGAAAGGCCCCCGAGAGGTATCCAGGCTTGCGGTATGGAGCAGCTCCCCCCAGCTGGCGCCAGATCGTGGAGTTCAAAGGCAGGACCGATGTCCCCAAAGACATTTTCCACTCTCTTCCCCCAGGCTCTCTCCAAATCTGTCCTCTGGCCCCACCCCAGCATTCTGGGGTGACCAGGAAGAAAGATATAGTTACCTAGAGAAAGGGGGGGCACTAAACAGTCTCGGGAACCTCCAATAATCCAACTATCTGATCACTCCTTCCCGCAACTCTGCCTACCCTGGTGACTCCCCTCCTTCCCACCCTCTCCTACTCTCTCCTGAATCAGAATCTCAAGCTCCTGCCTCTGACCCCATTGGCCTAATTGGAATTGGGCCTACCTGGGTTCCATCCCACGCAAAACCTGAGCAAGTTACCAGCCTTCTCCAAGGCCAAGTTCCCTTGTCCCTAAAATGGAGAAAGCAGTGCGTACTTGCTTGAAGGTAATGAGGATTAAAGCTATACTTCTGGAAAGAGTTGTCTATAGTGTTCTCTCCTCTTTATCGCTTCCTGTTCCTCTTTGGTGGTCCTAACAAGGCTCCTGGTCCTGCTGTCCACTGAGCCTTTTCCATCCAAGGACACGGAGGGACTTCATTTGCCAGACTCAGTCACTGGCTCCTCCCTGACTTCCTCTTCATTAGCTCCTCGGTCTCTGAGGACACCATCTTCCGCTGAGCAGGAGCCCGATGTGGGGCTCAATCCCAGGATCCTGAGATCATGACCTGAGCCAAAGGCAGACGCTTAACTGACTGAGCCACCCAGGGGTCCCCTCCCAGGCATTTCTTCCCAGACTTCTGTTTCACCTGCATCAACAGGCTTCCTTTCCCTCTGGGGCTGCCTGATGAAGAGGGGAATGAGGTCAGCACATTTATCTCGTGCACCTTCCTCCAAGCCACGCTGTCTGTGTCCCTCCGCTTCTGGTAGCCGCTCCACACAGCTCTGTCTCCAAAGCCAAGGCATGGAAACAGCCCCTGGCTGTTACTAACCCAGATTGTCTTTTTTTTTTAAGTTTACATATTTATTTAAGTAATCTCCACACCCAATGTGGGGCTTGAACTTACAACCCTGAGATCAAGCGTCACCTGCTCCTCTGACTGAGCCAGCCAGGCGCGCCTCCCGACACCTTTATAAATCTGCTCTTTATTGAGCTCTCATCAGTGACTCCGTCTGAGCACGCGATCTCTTTCCTGCCAGCATGCAATCCCTGACCAATCCCAACCTCATACTTAAAACACTATCTCTGTGCCGGCGTCTCTCAAATTTATATCTCTACCTCTGACTTTTCTGGGTTTTGGTCCCATCTCCAGCACTCTTCAGTGTAATGGATATGTCAACCCTTGCAAAACTGAACTCTCAGATCCCCCCCAGCTCTACTCCTCACTATGCGTGGCAACGTATATACGCCGTTCTTCATGCCCCAGACCTGGGAATTTACCTCAACTTCTCTCTCTCAGCCCTGCCCCAATTCATCCATATGTTGGATTGCTGTTGGATCCGCAGGCTCTGCCTCCAAAACATACTCTGAATTTGTCCACTTCTCTCCACCCTCATCCCAGCCACTTCACTGTCCCTCCAATGGCTGCCCACCACACTCAGAAGTAAAATCCAAATTTCCTCTTCTGACCCAGAAGGCCCTGCCCACTTCTCAGATCTCATCTTTTGACCCTGTCCCTCACTCCTCCATGCCAGCCTTTGTGTGTCCCTCAAACCCCCCCAAGTGCATTCCTACCTCAGGGCCTTTGCACTGACTTGCCTTTTTCTCTGCTCGTACTGACTCATCACATGGCTGGCTTCTGCTGTGCAGGTCTCCACTCAGCTATCACTTCTTTAGACAAATAGTCCCTGATCACCCAGCCTGCCTCACACACAGCCCTTCTCCATAACCCCAACCCTGCTATTGGCTGTGACTCCCCCTAGACAGCAATTATCACTAATTGTCTTTACTTGTATATTATCTCTCTCCTCACCACCACCAAAAGTGAGCTGCCTTATAGCATTTTCTGTTTGGTCACCCCTAGACTCAACTACCCCAGGCCTAGAACAGCGCCTGATACATACGTGTTGCTTAAGAATTATTTAATAATACGTACAAGGCGCCTACCTCAGTGCTGGGAATAAAGAAACAAATCAGTCTTGGAAGACGCAGCTGCGTTGGGGAGAAAGACGCAATTATAAATAAAACAATCTTGCCTCAATGTGGAATACAGGACAAGAATACAAAGGGAATCTAAATATTGAACAGTTATAAAATCAAACTATAAACAATTAAATAAAATATATTCTCAGGGCACCTGGTGGGTGCAGTCAGTTGAGCCTCCAACGCTTGGCTTTGGCTCAGGTCATGATTTCAGAGTTGTGAGATCGAGCCCCACGTCCACCTCTGTGCTCAGCACGGAGCCTGCTTGGGATTCTCTCTCCCTCTCCCTCTGCCCCTCCCGCTTGTGTGCATGCTCTCTCTCTCAAATAAGTAAATAGATCTTTAAAAAAAAATACATTCTCTCCTCCAAAAGGTAGAAACAACCCAAATGTCCATCAGCACGTGAATAGGTAAACAAAATGTGGTAGCTCCATACATTCAGGGGCGCCTGGTGGGCTCGGTTGGTAGAGCATGCGACTGCTTTTTGTTTTGTTTTGTTCTTTTGCGTTTTTTAGATTTTATTTATTTATTTGTCAGAGAAAGAGAGTGCACAAGCAGGGGGAAAGGCAGGCAGAAGAAGCAGGCTCCTCTCAGAGCAAGGAGCCAGATGTGGGACTCAGTCCCAGGATGCTGGGATCACGACCTGAGCCAAAGGCAGACGCCCAACCGACTGAGCCACCCAGGCATCCCAAGCATGTGACTCTTGATCTCAGGGTTGTGAGTTCAAGCCCCATGTTGGGCGTCGAGATTAAAAATATAAAATCTTAAAAAAAAAAAAAGGAATATAATTCAGCCATAAAAAGAATGAAACACTACATTGTGGATGGATCTTAAAAACATTATGCTGAGTTGGGGCGCCTGGGTGGCTCAGTCGGTTGAACGTCTGCCTTCAGCTCAGGTGGGGATCCGGGGTCCTGGGATCGGTTGCTGATCAGCGGGGAGTCTGCTTCTCCCTCTCCCTCTGCCCCTCCCCCTGCTCGTGCTCTCTTTTGCTCACTCGCTCTCTCTCATATAAATATAAAAAAAAAAAAAGCATTGTACTGAGTGAAAGAAATCAGACATACAAAAGGCCACATACTATATGATTCCATTTATATGAAAAGTCCAGAATAGGTAAATCTATAGGGACAGACTGGTGGTTGTCAGGGGCTGGGGGAGGGGGAATAAGAAGAGATTGTGAATGGGCATGGGGTCTCCTTTCAGGGTGATGGAGCTGTTCTGGCGCCAGACAGAGCTGATGGCTGCACGACACTGTGAATGCACTAAATGCCACTAATGGTAAATTTGTATGTATTTCACCACAATTAAAAACTAATTTAAAAAGTATGTTCTCTCCTCCTATTGTGGCAAATGTACTTTCAGAATGACTTAGAAGGCCAGGTTCAAATGAAAACATTTTTAATTCCTAGGAGTCTTGTACTAGAATGTGGGGCTCAGGGAAACCCCAGCTCTCAGCCTGACCCCCTTTACTTCCCACCTTCAACTCTGTCCCGCATAGCAAGGAGCCTTGTGCCTGCACCTGGGGACCTCCTGCCGCATGTCCAAGCTTGGTCCTCACCCCTCTGCCAATACCTGCCTTTGACCACTTGTAGGCTGGAGGTAGTGGGGTGAGGTGCACCCTGGCTGTATGGTCTGCATTTGGGAGACACATAGGCCTTATCAGTGAGCTCAGGACCATTTGCGCAGGGAATTCTGGGGTCTGAGTACCCCAGGAAGACATAAAAGAGGGAGGGAGGAGTTAGGTAGGCAAGTTCCCTTTGTTACATGGGAAGGGTCCTAGTGGGGGGCAAGGTCCCTTCTCACTGAGGTTCATGTCAAATTGCACAGCAGGACCAGGACTGTGACAGGGGAAGAACTGCGGGCTGCGGGAGACTAGCCCCAAATGGCCAAAGGTAAATGAGGCGTGCTGTCTCCTGAGAAACAGGGTGCTGGCCCTTTAAGAAGAGGATGGTGAGGCTAGAACAGGGACCCTCAAGATTTGGGTAGGAAGTTCTCTGGCCCTTCCTCACCACTGCCCCATCCCTAACTGCTACAGCATCTAAGGGGTGTCAGGGTCCTGGAGGCCACTTGATCTAATTCTCCCATTTCACAAAGGGCAAACCATGGCCTAGAAACCTGGGGCAAGTCATCCGCGGTTACCCAGGGGCCAGGCCTCCTGGTTCCCATGGTGCTCAGCCTCTGGTCGCCAGAATCCCTTAGCTGGATCAGTCCCTCCCTCCCCACCCGAGAGCCAGGGTCCAAGAAGGGAGGGCAGTAGTTTAGAAGAATATCCCACGCATGTGACGTGCCATGATGCTCCCACGTTGGTGACCCTTGGTGGGCAGCTGGACTTGAGGCATCTGGGGTCCCGAGGACAGGTGCCGTTCTCTGGAAGGGGTCAGTGACTCCCCGTTCTCGCCCACACACTGCACCATGCATGTGAGAGTGTGTTTGCTGCGAGGCAGCCAAGTGCGGCAAGGAGGCCAGTGGCTGGTAAATAATTTATCAGGACAGCTGATAGTACCTCCCCAGAACTGCCCGCCAGCCCCCAGCCCCCCTCAAGCCTCGTGCTTGCTTGCGCCTCCTGCCTCCTGGCCCAAACCAGCTGGACCAGCTCTCCCGGTGCCCTCCTGCAGCCCCCCCTTCCCACCAGCCAAGTCACAGCCTCCAGGGCACCTTCAGGCAAACAGGTGGTGGGTCCTGATCTTGGACACCTGAAGGTGGGCTTCTGGGTCGAGATGGCCCTGCAGAGCCAGATGTGGTCTCCGGCCACACCCATGTAAGTGTCTGGGATGGGGGGGGGGCTGGTGGGCAGGGCCTGGGAGGGGCTCGGAGGTCACTGGCCTATCCACGGGGGCGAGAGCCCCAGCTGGCCTCTCCTAAGGGCACCAGGGGGAATGGAGAGAGGCCAGCAGCCAAACCCACAGGCTCTTCCTGTCCCCCTCTCCGAAGAGTCAGGTGGGAGATGTGGACCCCCACCTCCTTTTTTCAGGGATTTTCTGCAGGCAGTCTTCAAGCTCAAGGTCCAGCTTGGGGGTGGGCCCATGACCGGGCTTGGGGCGGGAAATGCCAGGGCCCCTCGCTCCCAGGATTTGCGTCTAGAAACACCCCTCAGTGCCCAGGGCGGGAAGAAATGCTTGAGATAGAACAGAAAAAGTTAACAGCTCCCAAACTGGGAAGATGATGGCAAAATCGGAACCATCACCTGCTTAATGAAATGGCCACCAACCGGTTCCTGGTGACAAAAGACCACAGCCACGAACACTGTTCTTGTAGAGTTGGAGATAAACACAATCAAATGGGGTGTGCAGAGGATTTTAATATTCAAGGTTTGAGGGCATTTTAAAGTAAGAGGGCGGAGGGGCTCCAGAGGTTTGTAAAGAGTTCTGGAAAAGAGTTTCCCCCCAGGGACCCCAATTTGGTGGCTCACTCTTTTGGGTCCCCCGTTGCATTATTCACGGACTACAAACCTGGTTGCCTAGCAATGGGAACCTGATCTCCCCCCCACCCCCCCAGCAAGGAAGAGGTAGAGAGATTACATCTTGGGAATGGGACAGCAGAGGGGGGGACTTCAGCCCTCCCCCAAGGGCAAACTTATTTGCAGGGGGTCTGGGCTCCCTTTGGGATACCCTGCAAAGCATGACTTCAGCCCCCTAGCCCAACTGAAATCGGGAACCCCTAGGCTGATCTCTGGCCTCCTGGCTGCCAAGAAGAGGATGCCTAGACTCCCCTCTTCCCCGCAGTGTTCCCAGTGTTTGGGGCCTGAGAGCCCTGAGTTCTGATATCCTGACCCAGTGATCTTAGATGAGTCTTTTCACCACTTCTTGGAGCCTCAGTTTCCCCATCCATAAAATAGAGACAGTAGTATTATTTCCTCCCAGGATTATTGGGAGGATTAAATGAGTTACTAGAGGCAAAGCATTTAATAGCACCCGGCACATGGTATGCGCGGGCTAATAATGGCTGGCTGACTTTATTCTTAGAATATCAACTCAGCAAAGAGTGGACTACAGGGTCTCAAGATCAGGGCAGGGAGGGAGAGGCAGAAGTGACTGTGAGAGCCTAGCAGAAACCCTCTAGAGCACTCAGAGCTCTATGGGTAGTACGCACTGTGCTATTATGTCTTTACGGTGTGGCCAGGGAAGATCTGGGAGGCTCCAGCAGAGCTTGGGCAATGAGGCTAATGCTCACCCAATACGGTTAGTGCTCAAATTAATAACTGTTTGAGGGCTTGCCCTGTGCCCTCCTCCCTGGGCTAAGTGTCAGGGACAATAGGCAGATAGATACATCCTTCTAGATATTGGCCCGTGAAGCACCTGACCGCAGTCGGCACTCAGTGCACACCTGTGATGATAGGTTCATGTGACAATGACTGTCCCACAGAAGGGGTGGCTCTGTAGGCTGGGAAGCGGGGATCCTGGGGTGCTGCAAGGAGGTCAATAATGGGGAGATCTCAGGTTAAACCTTAAACAACAAGACCCCTCTGCCTCCTCCCAGCTCAGAGTCCAATGCTAGGCTACATGACCTGGTAACCTTTGCTCCCAGGGAGGGGAGTTGGCCGGTAACTCCAGAGTTACCATGGCAATGGCATGTGTCCACCGCGGGGTGGACACCTCTCTCCCCAGACTCTGCATCCACCAGTGCTGAAGGTATCCTGGGTAGGAGCCGAGGTCCGGAGAGGGTGTGGAATTGGAAAGAGACACACAGCATGCTAGGGGACTGGCAGGATTCGAGAGTGTCTGTAGGACAGCCTGAGAATGGTTCTTATAATTAACCATAAACATTTTCAATCACGGGAATTACTAAAGTTATTAATAATAAATGACACTACTGTTTTTGGAACACGATGTCCTATTTTTTCCTGCATGGATATTTCCTTGCAAGGGCACCTCTCTGCAAGGTGAGGGTCAAGCTACCCCAGCCCATTTTACAGATGAAGAAACTGAGTCTCAGAGAGTTGGTGTCAGGCCTAGGACGGGCTTTAGCTCAACTTGTCATGGTCTCTGCTCTCTCCCCCTGCCATAGGACCCCGGGGCTCTCCCCCAACTCCTTGCAGTTGCAAAGGGGAAATAGAGGAAAATGCTGGGCTTCGATTAGTTTCCAAGCAGCTCAAGGATCTTGGCTCAGAGAGGGGCATTCAGGAGGTGGCCTGATGCGGGGCAGGGCCCTGGGAGACCCTCTCCCAGTCTCTGCCTTTTCCCCACAGGCCCATGGCCGAGAGCTCCCTCTACCGGCAGCGCCTAGAGGTCATCGCTGTAAGTGAAGCCCTCCCAGTGCGCTCTGCCAGGCGTACTGGGCACTCCTAGTCTTGCCCCACGTCTCTTCCTCACCTCTCTCTCAATCCGGGAAGCACACCTAACGCTGTGAAGTGTGTGTGTGTGGGGGGGGGACACCCTCAGTTCCAGCCCTGCCTGGGGCGCCCCACCTAAATCCTCAGGCCCCTCTGCTCCCCAGTTCCTCTATCTGGTCACCACGACCCCCAGAATGGTGAGGCTGTGTACCCCACACTCCCAGAATCCGCATTCGATGCTCCATTCTTGAACCCCTGGCTCCCAAACACCCCATGTCTGAACCCCATCTCTCAGACCCCCATCTGTCTGGATCCCATCCCTGTGAAGCCCATCTCACTAATCCCTGTCTCTGATCTCCCGCTTCTGCACCCCCATCTTTCTGGACCCCATCTTTACACCCCAGTCTCTCTGAACCCCCATCCTTCTGACCCCCATATCTGTACCCCATCCCTCTGAACCCCCATCTCACTAAGTCCTATCTCTCACCCCTCGATTTCTGCACCTTCATCTCTCCGGACCCCATCTCTACGCCCCAGTCTCTGGACGCTCACGACGGCTCCTCTCCGGACCCATCTCACTAGCTCCCTCCCTCTGATATCCATATGTGGACCCCCATTTCTCGGAACCCCCTCTCTGTAACCCCATATCTCGGACACCCACAGCTCTGTTCCCCTTGGGGATCCGGTTCCAAGGCCCCGCCCCCACCCCTTCCCTAGACCCCCATTCTGCTCGGGCGAGGCCTCCGCAGCATCCCGGGCGCGGCCGGCCCCGCCCCCGCCGCCCCGCCCCCACCCGCTGCTGAGTCAGCGCCTCCGCAGCCCCCTCCCCGCCCTGGGCCCCGACGTGCTCTCCGCCGCCCCGCCCTGCTCGCAGCCCCGGGAGTCCCGGGAGCCCCCGCGAGCTCCGCGGAGGAGGGAAGGCGGAAAGGGAGGCGGCGGCCCCGCCCGGCCCGCGGGCAGCTCCCGGTCCTCTGTGCGCAGGAGAAGCGGCGGCTGCAAGAGGAGATCCGCGCCGCGCGCCGGGAGCTGGAGGAGGAGAAACTCCGCGTGGAGCGGCTCAAGGTTGGGGGTGGGCAGGCGCGCCTGCCCAGCTTGGGCAATGAAGTGGGGGTGTCGATGAGAGTCGGTTTGGGGGGAATCACAGGAGCCTTTGTCCAGTTTGGGGGAGCAGTTGGGGGCATGCTTTCCAGTTTGGGGGGGCATTTTTCCTCTGCTTGGGAGGGTGGGTGGTGGTGGTGGTGGTGATGGGGACATTTACCACTTTTGGGGGAAGAGTATGGGGACAGTGAAGGTGTTTGCCCAGCTTCGGGGTAGGGAGGTGCCAAAAGAATCGTTGATTTCACCTCTGGGGGCGCCTGTCCCATTCTGGAAGGGGTGGGGAGATGATGGGTGCTTTGTTCCAGGTTGGAAGAGCTATGGGCTGGTAATGGGGTGTCTGTCCCACCTAGCAATATTGGGGGTGCACAGTGAGGGCATGTATCATATCCCACCCCAAAGGAGACATGTCCCATTCGGGTGGTTTTGGGCGATAAGAAATCTTCCCAGCCTGGGGGCTTAGGAGGGGACCCTGCATGGGGTGGGGTAGGCAGTATGCACAGCTCGAGCTACCTTCCCGTGCCCAGAGGAAGTCTCTCCGGGAGCGCTGGCTAATGGACGGGGCCGCTGAGGGGACAGAGCGGCAGGAGGACTCCACCTCGAAAGACCCCCAGTCACCTGAGGGCCAGGCACAAGCCCGAATCCGGAACTTGGAAGACAGCTTGTTCACGTGAGTCGGACCCCTGCCAGCCTGGCTAGGCCAGGTCCCCAGGTCCACTCCAGGGAAGTGGCAAATGGGGAGGGGCGGACATTGAGCCTGGGGGCCTGGCTCCCAGCAGCCTCCTCTCTTCCTCAGACTCCAGTCCCAGCTGCAGCTGTTGCAAAGTGCATCCACAGGTGCGCAGCACAGGCCCTCAGGCAGGCCCACCTGGCGCAGACAGGTGAGGAGCCCGGGGAGGAACTGGGGGCGGAGGAGGCAGCCGGCAGGGGCAAAAGCAGGATTTCTCCAAGTGCGGTTTAACCACTGAGTCCTCTGCGATTTCTGTGGTCTTGGGCAAGTCGCCTTCCTTGCTCCAGCCTCAGTTTCCCTATGTCTAAAATGAGAAGATCAATAGCACACAGGGGGACGAGGTGAGGGGGCGGGTCAACAAGATCAGAGCTTTGCACCGGGAATAGGCAGGAGGAAAAGTTTTGCTCTCTGATTGCTAATATGGCCCGGATGAGGAATGCGGTGGGACAATGTGAAGCAGTGCTCGTGGAGTTCGGCCTCAGAGTGGGGAACGGGTCACCGTGAGGTGCTCTTGCGACCTGAGGCATCCAGATGGGCTTTTGTTTTAGTAGCACTTTTATTAAGATAGACTCTGTATGCTACGAAACACAGGCTTTTGACAACCAGGACGACTTCACATTAAAATCTGGCTCTCTGGGTTGTCCCTGAAGTCCAAAGATTTGGCAACATCTGTGCCTGGCCATAGTGGGGTGCAGCTTTCCCACAGTCCCCCATGCTCCCTGATGTCTTACCTTAGCTCCCGGGTGCCCGTTTTCGGGCACAGAGGGAGAAGGAGGCCTGTTCATGGATGTGGGAAGTACTTGTTGGGTTTTTAGCATAGGCCAGGAGTTCCTTGCCAGAGAGGCGAAGGCAGCATTCCTGGCCCACCCGGAGCTTGGAGCTTGGAGCTTGGAGCTCGCAGTCTAAGAGTCTGTGAGGGGGGGAGCCCTGGGCGGGGGGTGGGGAGCACAGAGGAATCTGAGTGAGGTTTGGGATTCAGGGAAGGCTTCCTGGAGGCAGTGCCGTCCATATTGAATCTGAGTGGGAACCAGGCAAGAGTGGAAAAGGAATTCCAGGCAGAGGAAACAGAAGGCCTGGAGGCTGGAAAGAGGATAAGATCACAGAACTGTGAAGAGGAGATGCCTGGGGCTTGGCTGTCCCTCTACTCCCCTCCCTGAGCCCATTTTCATACTCTTGAACTCCCCCCCCCCCCAGCTACGCTGACCCTCTTTTCTAGTCCTTGAGCCTGTGTAGCTCATTGCAGCCCCAGGGCTTTTGTACTTGCTTTCCCATCTGCCTGGAATGCCCTTGACCACCCTCTTGACTCAAGGCCAGCTCTTCCTACCCTTTGGGTCTCTCTCTGTTCAGTGTCACATCCTCGAGAGCCCCTCCTTCTGCTTTTTTATGTTTTCTGCCATAGTCTTTCTCACTCCCTGGCATTACATATTTATTTGTGTTTATGTTTATACCTCACCCCCCTGGAATGTAAGTCCCCGTAGCAAAAGGCTTGAGTGTCCCTTGTCCACAGCAACCTCAGTAGCTGACAGAGTAGGTCCCTAATACAGAGCTGTTGGCTCACGGACACAGTATTGATTAAGTACCTACTGTGTGTGAGGCACTGGAGCAGAGGGCGATAAGACAGGGGAGGAAGGCTGAGGGTTTGGTCCCGAACGAAATGGGGGGGGCATTGAGGGTGTTTGAGCAGGGGAAGGTAGCCGCATGCAGGGAGGCTGGAGGTGGAGACACGGGCTGGCCTGACCTTGTCTCTGCCATCCCTGCAGGGTCACCGACCTCTCTCCCAGCCTACCGTGGAGGCAGGTCCCACAGGTGGGTGTTTGTGTTCCGGGTCTGGGGGTCCCAAGAAGAGGGGTCTGAATCTGGGGGCCAGAATCTCACTCTGTTGCCCCGTCTCCTCTCCTTTCCCCAAGACCATGCTGATCTGAACAAGAGAGCCTCCCTACCAGTCGGACCAGTGGACACACCCCCAGAGTCCCCCTCTGAGCCCAGAGATGAGGCTGTCAGGGCTCCACAAGCCCTGAGGCTGTTCCCTGGGGCAGGGGGGCCCTCCTCAGAAGCCAATGGCCCCTGCCCTGGACCCAGCCCCCCTCCAGAACAGGAGCCTAGTCAGGGGCTGGCAGCATCCAAGGGGGGCGTGGATGAGGCCAAAGGGGGTGTGGTGAAGGTGGTATGGGCGGGGCTGAGGGCCACAGAGGACTGTGCCACGGGGACCACGGGCCCAGAGCTGGAGGCTAAGGTAGAGGAGATGGTGCTGGAGGCCATTGGGGACAGGCAGGAGGCTGGCTGCCCGGAGCTCCCATCCTGGGTGAAGGAGGACAGGGGCATCGTGGAGGTGGTCTGGGAGGGGGTGGGAGGGGTGGACAGCAGCGACTCAGAGGGCACAGGGGACGCGGGCAGGGGCCAGAAGGCTGCGCAGCCCAGCTCACCGAGGCTTCAGGTGGGACTAGAGGGCGCAGCTTCTAGAGAAGGAGGTGTTCCCAGGGGCAGCCCTGATGGTGACGGGCCAGGGGGCTCTGGAGGAGAGGAGGGGTCTTTCATTTGGGTGGAGAGAGTGACCCTCAGCGAGGAGTGGGAGGAGCTGGTGGTGGAGGGAATGGAAGGGCCAAGGGTGTGGGGAAGGGGGGGAGGACCTGAGAGTCCACTGGAGACAGAGAGGGGGGCAGGGGAGGAAGCCTGGGAGGCAGGGAGCAGCCAAGCAGAGGAATCAGTGGGTGGAGGAAAGAAGGGGAGTGAAGAAAAGGCAGGGACAGAGCAGGAAGGAGCAGACATGCCTCTGATGGTGGAGAGGGAAGGAAGTGAGGACTCCTTGGAGCCAGGGAGGAAAGGGTGTGAGGAAAAGGTGGGGACAGAGAGGGAAGCAGTCGAGGAACTATTGTCAGCAGCAGGAAAGGCAGTTGAGGGACCTTTGAGGGCAGAGAGAGAAAGAGGCGAGGAGCCATTGCAAGTAGAGCAGAAAGGAGGTGAGGAAGAGCTAGAGGCAGAGAAGGAAGATGAGGAACCATTGGGAGTAAAGCAGAAAGGAGATGAAGAAAAGCTAGAGGCGACTGAAGAACCATTGGTGATGGAGAGAAAGGAAGGTGAGGAATCACCGAAGGTAGAGAGAACAGGAGGTGAGGAGCCATTGGAGGCCGAGAAAGGAGGAGGTGAGGTGCTATTAGACGCTGAGAAAGGAGGAGGTGAAGAGTCATTGAAAACAAAGAGAACAGGAGGTGAGGAGGCACTGGAAGCAGAGGAAGGAGGAGGTGAAGAGCCACTGGAGGCAGAGAAAGGAGGAGGTGAGGCGCCATTGGAGGCAGAGAGAACAGGAGGTGAGGCGCCATTGGAGGCAGAGAAGATGGAAGCGGTCGAGGAAGATCTGAGTCCAGAAGAGCAGAGCGTGTCCGGGGGAGGACAGGAATGTCAGACAGAGGAGGTGAGTGAGGCAGGGACTCCCTTGGGGGCCAAGGAAGAGTCAAGGCCCGAAGAGGTAGAACCACAGCCCCAGGAGAAGCAGGAAGGCTCCCTGGAGGAGGAATCTGTACGGCCCCAAACCCCTGCTGAGGGCCAGGGCCCCTCGGGGGACGCCACCCCCCTCCTGGCAGAGACCCCAGCTCCAGAGCAGCCTGCTGAGTGCCAGCCACTGCTTCGGGCGCAAGGGCCCAGGGCCAACCCCAGTGCCCGGCCGGTGCCCACCTACGCCCCCGCCCGGCAGCCCGAGCCGCCCGCCCCTCCCGAGGGTGAAGATGCAAGTGGCCCTAAGCAAAAGGCGTGCCAGTGTTGTGCGGTGATGTGAGCCCGCGCCCCCCGCCCCACACGCAGCTCCTCTCACAGCTACCTCGGCCTCTCGGCACCCGGCAGCGGGTCCCAGGCACAGACGGCACCGCCGGACTGGCTGCGGCACCTGGGAGCCCGCTGGCCCGCACGTCCCCTCCACCCGGGCTTCCGGACGCTTCCCACTGCCTGTGACCCTGGCCCCCCTTCTACGACAAAGCCTTTATACTTGAAAATAAAACGTTCAAGCCTTCGGACAGCTTGAGTGTGTGTGTTGTTGGCACGGAACCGCCTCCCACCTCCCGGTGGGAAAGCGGGGGCTCGGCTCCTGCTAGAAGCAGAGCCGGAGCCGGTGTGAGTACAGACGCAGCTGCCGTCCAAAGCGCCCAGCTACGGTAGCTATAAAAACGTAAATGTGTATTTCTCTGGGGAGGCTCCGAGTCAGCAGTCACTTGGGGACTGAGGTTCCTTTCCACCTCTTGCTCCACGTTCCCCTCCCCTCCGGCGGGGCTACAGCTGGGTCGAGGGCCAGGGGAGGGAATGCGGAGGAGCCCCGACCCCGCCGGGCCGTCGTCTGGGCATCAGCCCGCGGCACTTCCGCTCGCGTTCTGCCGCCGAGAACTCGGTCCAGGGCTGCGCCTGGCTGCAGGGAAGGCGACAGGGACGCCCAGCTACAGTTCTGTCAGCAGCAGCAGGACAGACCTGGGGAGGCAGCTCCGCTCGATTCCATACATTTTCCTTTGCTCCCTCCTCCATCCATATAGTCCCCATAGGGCCAGGCCCTTCTCGTAGGGGTCCTTCGACCTGTTCTTCCTGGCTGGGTGTCCTCAGGCATGTGACTCAGCCTCTCTGAGCCTCAGTGTCTTCATCTGTCACGTGGGCACCCCTCTCCTGGTCAGGGGTGGGCTCAGGCCAGACCTTGGGACCTGGGGGCGGGCCCAGAAGGCCTAGCTCCTCAGGGGTGGGCAGGAAGTGTTTCTCATAGCCAGAGTCCAGCTGGGTGGAGGCCTGGGGGGGCTCCGTAACCGGTAGTGGCTCCATCTCCTCCACTTTCAGGATGGGGAAGTCGCCGGGGGGCTGAGCCTGAGGCACCTCCTGGAAAGAGAAGAGACAGGGATTCTGCCCTCCCCCCCATTCTCCCTGACCTGCTCCCACCCACTCCCCACTGTCCCAGCATTCGCCAAACCCCCAGAGGGCCCAGACAAGCCAGCCTTTTTGCTTGCTCACCTCCATGTGGGGCTGGCCACAACTGCTATTGGCCGGATCCGGAATCTTCTCCCAGACCCAGCGGGGCAGTACCTTGTGCCGAAGGTGGAGGCACCTGGCAAGCAGGTAAGAGGGCAGAGAAGCTAGGTGACCTGCTGCCCCAGCCCAGGAACGTCACGGAGCCCTGAGGCGTCCCCTCACTGCTTGCCCCCCACCAAAGCTTAGTGAGTGTCCAGCTGGCCTCCCCACCTGGGCAGAGACCCAACATGTCTGACGGCCTCACCTTCCAGAGGTGGCTAGGCTCACGCCACAGCCCGTCAGGAGCAAGCCCCACAGAAGAAAGACACCCGGCAGAACTTTCCACTTCAGGGTGTTATCTGAGGCGGAAGGGCAGAAGAACATTTGGATGCCAGGGATGGGGGAGGGATCAGGTAAGGGTCGTGCATGGGGCCGGGTTTGGGAGAGGGAGGCAGGTAAAGGGGCGGGGCTTATGAGTAGGTAGGGGCCAAGGGTCGGGGAGATCTTGGGGTGGGAGTGGGCTTGTGAATGAAACAGTCATGGGTGATAGGTCAAGGTCAAGGATGGGTGAAAGGGGCACAGACGCACAGTGCCTGATAATCCCGAGTATTCAGCAGGATCAGAATGCCCCTGAGGTGTCATCAGTAACCATGCCCCGAGTCAAAAGGTTGCTCACTCACTGAAACCCCTATCTCCTTGAAATGGAGCAGGCCCCCTCCTATGGCAGTCCCACCCCAAGCCCCCTACCTGGTAGGTGAAGCCGGAGGCTGGGACCAGGTGGCCCCTGTCCTGCGATGGTGGATGCGGTCACCCACAGCTCACAAGGACCCCAGTGAAGGTCGGGCAGGGTGATGTTCCGGGTGCTGCCACTCACTGAAGGACACACCCAGAGAGGTTGGGGAGGCAGTCAACTCCTACCTCAGGGCCTTTGCATGTGCTTCCTCTCTGTCTGCAACACTCTCCCCAGATAGTGACATGGATCCCGCCTTTGGGTCTTTGCTCACATTTCACCTCCTCGGTGAGGCCTTCCCTGACCATTATAAAGTTGGCTCCACAAGGGCCATATTCCCAGCACCTGGATCAATGGCTGGCACACAGGAAGCACTCAAAAATGATATATATTTGAACAAATAAAAGAAAGAATGGGCATCGTATCTCCCATCTGCACACTAACACAGTGAACGGAGATTCTCCCTAGACCGGGGGGGGGGGGGCAGGTGTGCCCCTTCCAGAACTATATTTGTTTACCTGTTTTTACTAAACTGCTCTTTTTTGCTTTTAAGCCCAAAGAGGAAGTAACTTTTTGGTTTGTTGTAAAATTATGGGAGACATGAACACCAATCAAGCTCTATTACCATAGAAAGATGTCCAAGCTAAATCAGCAGGTAAAAAAAGAAAGTTGTAAAATATCACAGTCATAAGAGATTGAGAGGCCAAACTATAGTCTAGAACATGGTCCTCTTTTTAAAATAATAATAATCCAGGGGCGCCTGGCTGGCTCAGTCGGTCAAGCATCTGACTTTTGATTTCGGCTCAGGTCATGATCTCAGGGTGGTAAGACTGAGCCCTTCATCGGGGTGCACATGGAACCTGCTTAAGATTCTCTCTCCCTCTCCCTCTGCCCCTCCCCCCTCCTCTCTTCCTCTCTAAAATAATAATAATAATAATAATAATAATAATACATATTTAATAATATAGATATGTATAAACATTTTAATCTAAAAAAATTTAAAATGGGGCACCTGGGTAGCTCAGTCAGTTAAGCATCGGACTTTGGCTCAGGTCATGATCTCAGGGTCCTAGGATCAAACCCCGGGGCAGCCTCTGCGATCTCTCTCAAATAAATAAATAAAATCTTTAAAGAAGATTTAAAAAATTAAAATTTTAATCTAATGATCAATATATACTGTTGTAATGTGCAATCATGGCAAAGTAGTTACGTTAAAAAATAGGCTTTATCGGTTAGAGACAACTACAAATGATGTAGTTGGAGGGAAAATGACACCAAAGACTCTAGGAAAAAAAGCGCAGGGGATAAAAATGAAAGCAGATTGGCAAAGTAGGTAACTGTTGACACCTGGTGGGCACACCAGGGTTTGTTATACTGGTCTCCCTATTTTTGTATGCGCTTGAATTTTCTATAATACAAAGTTAAAAATCTTCAAAGAACACAACTCCAATCTCTGTGTTAATAGATGCATGGAAAAATCTGGAAGCTGCATTTCAGTGTCAGTGAAATTATGAGAATGCTGATGTTCCTTTTTTTAAAAAAGATTTATTTATTTATTTGAGAGAGAGGGAGAGAGAGCAGTGAGGGCAGGGGTGGGGGGAGAATCCCAAGCAGACTCCCTGCCAAGCGGGAAGCCCGACATGGGGCTCGATCCCATGACCCTGAGATCATGACCTGAGCCGAAATCAAGAGTTGGATGCCCAACCAACTGAGCCACCCAGGCGCCCTGAGAATGCTGATATTCCTGATGACATACGCCTTTAAAGTGTCAGCTATGATAATAAGCACAGATAACTTTTGTAATCTGAAAAAAAAAAGGGGGTAATAAAGGTATTTTTAAAAAGGAATTTGTGTTCAGAGTAAAACTGTAGTCTATACCCAAAGGTATGAAAAAGAAATAAAAATCATCCATAATCCTGTGACCCTGCTGACATCGTGGGCAATTTCTTTTCACATTTGTGCCTCTGCTTTGCTCAATGCCAGCTTTATTTTACACAAATGGAACCACCTCGTGGAGTTTTGTCATCTTTTTATCTTTTTCACTTAATAAACACGACAGGCATCTTCCATTGTCAATAAATATAGATCAGAGTCTTCATTTTTAACGGTCAAATGATAGTCCATCATATTGATAGCCGCGAGGGTTATTGTCCGCTAGGGAACAGAGGACATCACAGATTTTCCCAGGGGCTGAGAGGGAACCAAAGGGGCCACTCTGGAGACGAGGGTGGGGTAGACTGATGGGTGGGTCTTGTGGGGGGCTAGGAGCAGGGGGCAGGGGGCAGTGAAGCTCACCGTTCATGCAGACAGAAGGCCTGGTCCCGCTCTGTACACACAAAGTGTAGTGGGTGAGATGGCCCCGGAGTTGGTGCCTTGGGACCTCTCCCCACGCTATGGCGGGGGTCCCTGGGGGCGCATCCTGGAGTCGCCAAAGCACTGGCCCGGCTAGGGGTGCTGGGGAGAAAGTCGTGGGTCAAGGCTGGCCAGGGTTCCAGGGGCATGCCCCATTCTCCAGCTCCACCACTTACCCAGTTCCTCTCTGAACCTCCAGACTGAGGGGGCAGGGGCCAAACCCCAAGAAGAGACTGCTGTCACTGTGATTCGGTACGGGACCCCTCCTTCAAAATTCCCTGGTTGGTGGAGGAGCAAAGACAGTGAGAGTTGGCTCCCCCCACCCCTACTCGTTTCCTACTCGGTAGGCATCTTCATTCGGGTCTCCTAAAGGACATGCTGAGATAAATATTTGGGTAACAGTAATATTTCTGGGTGGTAACCCCACAGAACACCAGCAGGGCAGCTGCGAAGTGAACTAGGGAAAGAAAGGCAGCCAGTAAATGAGAGAGAACAAGTTCCCTATGTAGGCAACGGAAACTCAATCCCGCTGGCGACCTCTGGGAGGCAGCAGAGAGCAGATGCCCGAGAGCGCGCCCATCCAAGGAGGGGGGAAGCTGAGATATTGACCCACCAATCCTTACTAGTAATCGGCGAAGGGCTGCATCTGAGGCGACTTAATTCGCCAGCACTTCCAGACTGCTGCTTAGACGGGGAAAATGCTTCAGAGAAAGGCTCCAGGCCGGGAAATGCAGGCGCCGGAGGCTGGGAGATTCTCAAACACCAGGCTACGGGGGCGGGGGGGGTGGGGGACCCTGACACCACCCATCATGGTGGGTGAGGCTTCTGAAGTCCCTTCTCAAAACCTACTGTGGCTGCCTGGCCTTCCCCAAACGGAAATTTTCCAGAATCGGGGCTCCTTCCCTAGGAAGGACTCTGTCCTTCCTAAATGCTTCACTCAAAACCTTCTCATGCTCTCCCAAGTCCCCTACACCAGGGATGGGCTCCCCAGGGCCACACCCCAGCCCAGAGCTCATTGCAAGCCCCCAGCCCTGAGCAGCCAGCAGCCCCACAGACAGCTCCATTTGGGTGAACACCTCCAACACCACATATCCAAATGGGTCCCCAAAATTCTGCCCCAGGACCTCCGATCAGCACCTGCTTCCTTCCCTACCCTCCTCAGTTCCCACCTGGTACAGCCCTCACCCTTCCCCAGTCTACTCCCCCCAAGAGCAGGCAGAGAGCACCTGTAAGCAACTGACTCAGGGCATATCCTTCCTCTGCTCAGAACTCTCCATGGTTCCTACCTCACACAGAGGAAAAGCCCAAGGCCTTCCTGTAGCCCACCAGGTGTTGGACAGTTTGCTTGTCACCTCCCTGCCCTCACCTCCTCCCACTCTCCCCCTCACTCATTCCACTCCAGCCATGCAGGCCTCCTCGCTATTCTAACATATCAGGCACGTTCCTGTCTCTGGGCCTTTGCACTGTCTGTTGCCTCTCGCTTTTCCCTCAGACTTCCTCATAGCTGCCTCTCTCACCTCCTTCAGGTCCTGGTTCAGATGGTACTTTTCCAGAAAGGCCTTTTCTAAAAACCCTTTCTTTCTAAAACATCAGTTCTCCCTCCTCCCCTTTGCCCTGTTTTATATTTTTCCCCAATTACATTACAGATGTACTTGCTTTGTTGTTACTGTTTGTCTCATTGGGCTGCTCGCTCCACAAGAAAGTCAGCTCCATGAGGATGGGGATGTTGCTGAGAGAGAGTGGTGTGATGGTTCAGGGTCTGGCTTGAGGGGCCTGAGTATATGGTTCAAATCCTGGTTCTACCATCTATTTGCTGTGTGGCCTCAGGCAAGTTGCTTCACCTCCCTGGGCTTTTTCTTCGTCTCTACCTCGAGCATCATAATAACAGAAACTTACTTTCTAAGTAAGTTTGAATAATGCAATGCTGCTGGTAAATGCCAATAGATATCAGCTGCCGTCACTGCATGCCAGCGTCTAGAACATGGCCTGGCACGTAGTGAGTGGTCGATGAACGCTGCTTGCAGGAATTAATGATACTTTAACCACAGCATTCTCTCCTGCAGGGTCCGCTCGTCAGTCTGCTCTGCAACAGCTGGGATGGGAACTCAGGTGTCCCATGGCCTCACCTGGCAACAGAGCACTGAGGTTCTCAGGGGGGAGCCGGATCCAGTTGAGGTCCTCCAGGGGATCCCCGTCTCGAGCCCAATCCACCACGTGCTCCTGCAACTCCCCAGGCCCCCGCTGCCAAGTCACCAGCAGCTCCGTGCTCCCGGCAACGTTGCTGACCGCCACGCCGTGGGGGGCGAAATCTAGACCTGGACGGGGGAGACATCGCAGCTGTCCGCTTGGGAAGTCCCCGCCTCCCTCTCCAGGGCACTGCTGAGAGGAGATTCACAGCCTCTTACCCAAGCAGGCCAGAGAAAGGTTGGTGAGAGGCTCCCAGCTCGTGGCATTGACGGCAGACACCCCGACCCACTCGGCCTGGGTTGGGACGAAGGAGCTGCAGCAGGGAACCGTCTTTTGGACCAGCTCCTGGTCTTCAGCCTGGAACCAGACTCGGTAGCTCATCTGCATGCAGCGCCCCCGGTCCTGAAGGACGAGAGGAAGAAGCGGTTCGTGTCACCCATTTCTCAGGCACACACGTGTATCTCTGGGAGGTCCACCTGACAAACCCGTCAGTGACATATTTCTGTTGGCTCCACTTTACAGATGAAGAAACTAAGTCTCAGGGGGGCTCAGTGGCAGAGGTGATACCAGAATACAGTTCCAGGACCCAAATTAGGGGACAGTGAGTGAGGCACTCCCCTTGGGGGCAAGTGTTAAAGGGGAGGATACCAAAAACCCAGTAATCAAGAAAAATTCTATTTTAGTCAATCAGAATGAAGGCCAAACAACCCATGACAAACAAACTTTCGAGATTTGAAGAACAGACAGGATCTGCCCCTGCACTTGTTAAGAGCCTGCCTTACTCGCCTCACCCTGGTCTGTGCCCCGTGCAATTCTTTGGGATTTCAAAATTCCCACTGTTGTACAGAGGAAAAGCTTTTGTAGATGAATGTCCTGTCTAATAACGTTAACTGCTCCTAGTACCAAACTCCTTTTCATGCACTAAGACAAAATCTTTGACGGTGGGACCTGGTTTTAATATTCACTGAATTTTAGGGGCGCCTGGGTGGCACAGTCGTTAAGCGTCTGCCTTCGCCTCAGGGCGTGATCCCGGTGCTCTGGGATCGAGCCCTGCATCGGGCTCCTCTGCTGGGAGCCTGCTTCTTCCTCTCCCACTCCCCCTGCTTGTGTTCCCTCTCTCGCTGGCTGTCTCTCTCTCTGTCAAATAAATAAATAAAATCTTAAAAAAAAAATTCACTGAATTTTAAATATTCAGAATACATGGGGACTTTCTAGGCAGTTTTTATGATCAATTCCCAGCACAATCTGTGCTCTAATTAGAGAATTCTTAAATGTGCCCTGCATCACCTCACCACTTTAAAGTCCCTGGAAACTGGCTCTACGGCCTGGCATGCAGTTGACTTTGGTAAATGTCCTAATTGTATATGGAAGAAAGGCATGTTCTGACATTTCCTATGTGAGTCCATTAAGTTGTTTGTTAATCACATGTTCAAATATTCTAGATCTTGATTTGTTTTCCATCTATTATGAAATCACTGATGGGGTGTATTAAAATCCCCCACAATGGTTGTGGATCCATATATTTCTACTTGTTGTTCCGTCAATTTTTGCTATATGTATTTTAAAGCCATATTATTAGGTACATACAGATTTAGTGTTCATCTCATACTGGTGAACTGCATAATTGCCATATGCAGTTACCTTATTTTCCCCTTATCTTCTACAGAATATTACAATTAGAACACTTTATTATATAGTCTTTAAAACATGAGAAAAATGGTTATCTATGTATTTCATTTCAGTAGAGTGAAGGGGTGTTACAAAGTATGTGTTATGACACAGAGACACTAAGGCTGTGAATTGCTGTTTGAAAGCCAGTGAATCTCAACTCTGCCACTTACCAGTTGTGTGATCTGAAGCAACCTCTCTGTGTCTCATTTTTCTGATCTGTAAAGTCAGTTAATATAAATGAGCGTGTAGGCTAGAACCTGGCACATAGTAAGAACTCAGTGTTATGTGTGGTTAAAACTAATATTAGATTGTGTGGCCTAAGAGGGTATGGGCCCTGTTGTTTTGTTCCTTGCCATATTTACTGTGAGCCAGGGCCCAGCAATGCCTGGAACATAGCAGATGCTCAACGGATTTGGATCAATAAGGATCATCACTGTCTACCATCTCCTATTGCCGTTTTGATACGAGCATCCAAGCTCTGGCACGCTGCGCTGTAGTTGACAGAGCCAAGCCTAGTCTTGCTTTCAAACCTTTGCACCTGCTGCTTCCCCCTGCTTGGAACAGTTGCACCCACCTCCATGACCCAGCTCAGATCTCCTAGAAGTAGCCGACATTGCGGAAGCTTGCTCTGTGCCTAGCACTACGCTAGGGCCTCTCTGAGCATCCCCTCCTCGGAGCAACCCCAACAAGGCGGCACTGGAACCGCTGTCTTGTTTACACCGGTGTTATCTGGGGCTTCTGGACATGTGCAGAAAGAATGGAACTGCTCTCCATAGCTCACCTTCCACAGAAGCAGGGGTTCCTGTCTGCCTGGTGTCCCGCAGAGGTTCCCGGATACCCATACGTCTTTTGGAGCTGTCACGGATGAGGGAAGGGGGTACAAATGAGAGCGGCCGAGTGGTACAGACTGCCAGGAGGTGAGACGAGGTTGTAAGGGCAAGCCTGGAGACCCTCACCAGAGGGCAGCGTCTGGAAGGACAAAACGGGGCTCCGCTCGCTCCACAGATTCTTTTCCTTCTCCATTCGGCAGCGGCCATGTACCTCATAACCAGTGGCCAGCTCCAGGTCCTGGATCTCAACAGGGGCCAGGGGCCTGGACCTCACTTCCGGTTCCAGCTGGGGGATAGAGAGGAAAGAGCAATGAAGCTGAGGACTGAGTTGAGAATACTTGACCTGATATGTCAGCAGGCTCCAGCTATCCTGCTTTGTCCCAGACCATGGGGTTCTCAGGACACAGGGCTTTTGGCTTTGAAATTGGGAAAATCCCCGGCAAAAAGAGGAGACGAACTGGCCACCCTATGGGTCACGTATAGTGGTAGGTAGTAAATTCTATTATTTTCCCCATTTTACAGTTGAGGAAAACTGAAGCCCAGAGAGGGAAGGTGACTGGCGCAAGGTCACAAAGCAGCTGAGTGATGGAGCTGAGATTCAGACCCGGGCCATCAGATTCCAAAGTCTGCATCTCAGCATTTTTCTGAATTGCATGAATAATTGCAATGACAACTCTCTTCTACATTGTGATGTCTTGCATGAGGCGGCTGAGACAATTGGTTATCCCCAATATCCATTCTCCCCTTCTTCCTTTGGAAATAGAAGCCCTGAGTATCAGTTGGGAATGTGGCTGTCAAGAGTAAGGACTCCAGGGGCGCCTGGGTGGCACAGCAGTTAAGCGTCTGCCTTCGGCTCAGGGCGTGATCCCGGCGTTATGGGATGGAGCCCCACATCAGGCTCTTCCGCTATGAGCCTGCTTCTTCCTCTCCCACTCCCCCTGCTTGTGTTTCCTCTCTCCCTGGCTGTCTCTCTGTCGAATAAATAAATAAAATCTTAAAAAAAAAAAAAAGAGTAAGGACTCCATTTCCCAGCCTCCCTTCCAATCAGGTGAGGCCATGTGACTGTGTTCTGGCCAATGAGATATGAGAGGAAATGATACTGGTAACTCCTGGGCTGTAGGAAGTACATGGGCTGGTCCCCCAGCTCCTTCTGGGGTCTCCTTGCTCTAGAGTTCTCTTCCATTTTTCTTGCTGTGTGAGCTTGATAAAGTGCTTAACTTCTCTGAGGTTGGCTTCCCCAGCTATGAAATAGATATCTTAAAAGCATCCACTATAGGGGCGTTCGGCTGGCTCAGTCAGTGGAATATGTGACTCTTGATCTTGGAGCCCTAAGTTGGAGCCCCATGTGTACTTAAAATAGACAAAAAAGGGGTGCCTGGGTGGCTCAGTCGGTTAAGCATCTGCCTTCGGTTCAGGTCATGATCCCAGGGTCCTGGGATCAAGCCCCACATCAGGCTCCCTGCTCAGTGGAGAGCCTGCTTCTCCCTCTCCCTCTGCCTCTTCCCCCACCCCCGTTCGTGCTCTCTCACTCTCCCACTCTATCTCAAATAAATAAATAAATAAAATCTTTAAAAAAACAAAATTAACAAACAAATAAATAAAAGCATCTACTATAAAGGCAGGCTGGGAGGGACTCTTCAAGACAATCCACGCAATTAGCTTGGGACCCGGTGCACAGCAGGTGCTCAGAAACGTCGGCCGCCTTTATTCATTATTTTTGGGTGTTTATTTAAACCAAGCCTTGCTCCTCATCTGTAAAATGGGTAGGTATAAAATGCACCTACTTCAAAGAGTTCTTGTAAGAGTTCAATAGGGAGCCTAGAATAGTGCCTGGCACACAGTAGATGCTCTCTAAATATCTTCTATTATTCTCATTTTAAGGTTAATGTAAGCTATTGGAGGACTTCTATTCATTCACAAAAATGTTAGAGGAAGTTTACTGAGTTTCTCAAAAATTCCAAGTGGAACTGGGGACTGGGACTGCACGGAATTTTAGATTATTTGGTGGTGGGGGGTGATTTTTTCAGCTGAACAAGATGCATGTACAGGCCTATTGTGTGAGATGTGGACAGACTGTAAGGGCAAGTATGGAACAGGCTCTGGGCTGGGTCTCTGATTTGGGGATGATGCCCTGGGTCCTGCCTGGAATAGGGTGGGGAAAAGGGGGCCCCTGACACTCACCAGGGTCCAGGTTGTCTCCTGGCATCTTCGATAGTAGAACTGGCAGACCAGGACCTTATGGGGTGGCCACACAGGCGGGGCCCAGTGGATAGTGGCCTCCAGGGGCTCATCCTCTGAGAAGTCGACATCGGGGTACAGCCGGGGGGCACCTGGCTTCACTGAGGAAGGGGAGGCCAGATGCACTAAGCCAGGGCCTCTGGGACCACCCACCCCACATATAGCACACCCCCGATCCCGCCTGTTACTTCTGGTTTCCAGGTTCACGAAGACTGAGGGCCAGAGAGGCTGGCCTGCCTTGGTACCCCAGACAAGCAGTTCATCAGACATGGTAAGCTGTTCCCGCGGGATGGTCACCCAGCTCTGCCCGGTAGGCACTGGCACAGTCCACGTTCTGTTGGAATGGCTGTGAGGAGAGATGTGGGGATGGGGGTGTGGTGTATATTGGTTGGGTCCAGAGCCATAATGGTAACTCCTCTGTCTGGGTTCAAATCCCAGCTCTGCTGCTTTAGAGCTGTGTGACCTTGAACAAGTGACTTGACTTCTCTGTGCCTGTGTCCTCATCTACGAAAGGAGGGTGATAGAAGTACCTGCTGAAGGGCCGAAGAGTGAGGGGAATCAATGAGATGCTACATGGAATGTGTTTAGAACAGCACTGGGTGCCCAACACACGTCATGGGAGCGTTCCTTATTATATTTATTGTATGCACATTTACGCTTATGCAACTAGCCAGTCAGCAAATTTATATATAGTGCCAGGCCCTCTTGTAGCAGCTGGGGACAGGACTATGACCAAGGCAGGCGAGGACCCACTCTCTGGAGCTGCTCTTCCAATGCGGGAGGCAGATGAGACACACCTGAGTGTATAACTGATGACAAGGAATGTTCACCAGGGAAAAGAGGATGCGGCGTGATGATGTGGTGAGGAATGACAGTGCTGGTTTAGAGCTCTCAGACGAGGAGACTTTTGAACAAAGGCCTGAAGGACATGGGGCGGAGCCATGCAGTACCTGGGGGAAAGCATTTTAGGAAGAAGCAGCAGCCCCTGCGGCAGGTGCAAAGGCCTGAGGTATACTCACTGGTGTGTCTGAGGAACAGCAAGGAGGAGGCCCGCATGGCAGGAGTGGAATGACTGTGGGGGGTGGGGTGGGAGGAGGTGAGGGCAGGGAGGTGATGAGCAGATTGTGCAGGGCCTGGTGGGCCACAGGAAGGACTTGGGCTTTTACCCTGAGCGAGGTGGGACCCCTGGAGGGCTGGGAACTAAGCAGAGATGTGCCCTGACGCAGATGTTCACAGGCGCCCCCTGGCTGCTGTGGCAGAGAACAGACTGTGGCCTTGAAGGTGCAAGCCAGGGGCCAGGGGAGGAGGAGACCCACTGCATGGCCAAGGTTAGCCACGACGGATGGGGGCTGGACCAGGGTGGGTGCCCAGGAAGTAGACAGTGTCAGATTCTGGATAACGTAGAAGGTGGAGCCAGCAAGCCTTGCTGACAGACCAGATGTGGGTGACGGCCAGCGGCGCTGAGGATATCCTGAAGGATTAGATTTCAGAGGTTCAGGACAAGGCCTTCATAAAACAGCAGCAACAACAAAAACGCAGGTGTGGGTGAAGATGTGGAGAGACTGCAGCCCTGGGGCACTGCCGGTGGGAATGGAAAATGTTACAGCTGCCGCAGAAAACAGTCTGGGCAGTTCTTCAAAAAGTTAAAACACAGAACTGCTATAGGACCCAGCAACTCCACTCCCAGGCATAGACCCCAAAGCACTGAAAACAGGGACTCGAGAACTTGTCCATGTATGTTCATTACAGCGCCAGTCACAATCGCCATAAGGTGAAAGCAAACCAAATGTCCACCAACAGATGAAGGGAAACACCCAAGGGTGGTAGGTTGTACAGTGGAGTATCACTCAGCCATGACAAGGGTGTTCCGATTCCTGCTCCAACGTGGATGGACCTCAAAAATATGCTAAGTGAAAGAAGTCACACACAAAAGGCCACATTTCTGCTAATTCCATTTATATGAAATGTTCACAACAGGCAAATCCGTAGAGACAGAAAGCAGGATGGTGGTTGCCAGGGGCTGGTGGGGGCGGGGGGGGGGGGGAGGACAATGGGGAGTGACTGCTAATGGGGATGGAACTTCCTTTTGGGGTGATGACAATGTTCTGGAACTAGACAGAGGAGGTGGTTGCATAACACTGTGAACGTACCAAATGCCACTGAATTGGTTTTGTTTTGTTTTTTTTTTAAGATTTTATTTATTTATCTGACAGAGAGAGAGGAAGAGAGCACAAGCAGGGGGAGCAACAGGCAGATGGAGAGGGAGAAGCAGGCTCCCCGCTGAGCAGGGAGCCGGATGCGGGGCTTCGTCTCAGGACCCCGGGATCGTGACCTGAACTGAAGGCAGATGCTTAACCGACTGAGCCATCCGGGTGCCCCATGAATTGTTCGTTATAAAATGGGTTAGCTTTGGGGCACCTGGGTGGCACAGCGGTTAAACATCTGCCTTCGGCTCAGGGCGTGATCCCTGCGTTGTGGGATCGGGCCCCACATCAGGCTCCTCCGCTATGAGCCTGCTTCTTCCTCTCCCACTCCCCCTGCTTGTGTTCCCTCTCTCGCTGGCTGTCTCTATCTCTGTCAAATAAATAAATAAAATCTTTAAAAAAAGTAAAATAAAATAAAATAAAATGGGTTAGCTTTATGTAATGTGAATTTATCTCATTAAAAAAAGGGGGGACGTTCTTTGACTCCTCCGTCTTATACCAATTAAAACTGGGCCCCTCTAGAAAGGAATGGTGGTGACGGTTGCACAACTATGTGAATGTATTTAATGCCACTGAACTGTTAAAATGGTTGAGGAAAAAAAGATGGTAATTTTATGAGTATTTTACCATCGTTAAAAAAAAACAAAAACTGGGCACCTGGGTGGCTCAGTCGGTGAAGCGTCTGCCTTTGTCTCAGGTCATGATCCCGGGGTCCCGGGATGGAGGCCCGCCTTGCGCTCCCTGCTCAGTGCGGAGTCTGTTTCTCTCTCTTTCCCTCTCCATGCTCACTCTTTATCTCTCTCTCTCAAATAAATAAATCTTAAAAAAAAAAAAACCCGCCCACCCCGCCGTGGTTCCCACCTTTCAATGCCCCTTTTACTCCTCCCTCACCTAGCCAAATTTGAAATGAACTTGAGTTTGCAGGTGTGATTCATCGTAAAGGAGCCCAGGTCTCCCCCTTGACCATGGGTTCCACAAGGGCCAGGCTTTCTGTCTGCCTCTTTCATTGCTGCATCCCTGGCACCAGACCAAATTATCTTTTTTATAGGCTCAGAGAAGTTAGGCTACTTGCCTAAGGTCACAGAGCAATAAAAAACAGCTTCTAATTATTAAGCAATTTCTCTTTGCCAATGCCTAATTCATTGAATCCTCAGAACTAACGCTGGGACGCAGGTTTCTTTATTATGGCCTTTTGATAGAGGAGGAAAGAGAGACTCAGGGAGGGAAGGTGACTGGTCTAGGGTCGCACAGAACGGAAATGCTGAAACCTGGAATCGAAGGGCTTGGGAGCAGAACTATGGGTGTCCTCTCAACCTGAGTATACTGGGACCCGAGTGGCTACCCCTCTAAAGCCTCAGTTTCCCCAAGTCAGCCGGTTGTACTCACTACTTCTGGCTCTGGAGGTGCAGCGTGGAGGGGTCTCCCAGGTCCCCCACAGCTTCCCACGAGCAGTTCAGGTCGCCCAAGGGTCCAACTCCATAGCACTGCAGTGGCCCAGGGCTGCCTGGAGAGGGAGGCGGGGGAGAGGGGGTGGAGCGTTCCCAGGGAAGCTGCTCAATGCCCCCATCCTGCACATCCCAGAACCTGAACTTGCCCCGACTTCTGTCAATTGTGGAGGGCGATCCGGGGGTCCCTTCCGGGGGTGAGCAGCAGGAAGGGGGCGCTGGACACCCCTCCCCAGGCCCTGGGCATAACTCCTCCCCTCCCTCTGCCAGCCACATCCTGTTACCACCCCTAGAGCCTCCACCCCACCCCTGGGCCTCGGGCTCCCACCTCGCGGCCGACCCCCCACCCCGCGTTTGCTAACTCCTCGCTCCGCCGGGTGCCCGCCCGGGGAGGTGCGGCGGGGCGTCCGCGCCGCTGGCGTTCGTTCCGCAAACTTGCGGTGCACGCGGAGGCTCGGCGCTCTCGTGGCGAGCGCGGCGGCACCAGACACGAGCTCGCTCCACCACTCACCCTGGGACCGAGTCCGGTGGCACAGCAGCACCAGCAGAGGCAGCAGCACCAGCTTCGGCCGCGGCCGGAAGGGGGCGGCCCGGGCCCCCCGCATGGCGCCCCCGCGCGCCGCGAGTCCCGACCGGCCCTGCCCGGCCCAGCGCGGCCGCACCGCTCGCCTCGCTCTCCGGCCCCAGCGCCGGGCGGCGACGGGAAGCGTCCCTCCCCTCCCAGGCTCCTCCGCACCTTGCGCTCCGGGACCCCGCCCCTTCCCCGCGGCGGAAAGTCCCCGGCGGCTCAGGCTGGGGCTGCGCGAGGGGAGGGGGGACGGCCTGGGGCTTGTGGCGGGGCGCTGGGGGCGCCACCGAGCGCCCCTGAAACCGAGGCTCCCCCCCCCCCCCCGCCCAATGACGCACACACACATGCTGCGAAGTCCTTTGGAACTTTTATTATTGGGGTTGAAGAAGGTTCTGATCCGTCCTCCCACCGAGCCTTCCACCCCAGGATGTGAAGGGAACCCAGGGCTCCCACTGCCAGTTCTAGGGTCCCCTGCTTTAGAGCCCCAGCGGGTGGGGTTGGAAGGGGAGGGGCTGGAAAGCAGGGAGAAAGCAGCGGACAAAGGCTGGAAAGGAGCAGGAACATAATTTGGGCTGGTCAGGAGACGGTGGCCGCAGTTGTGTCAAGAGAGAATCCGTTTGGGCAAAGGTCAGGATGTGGGTAGATCAGTGTGGGTAGAGTAGGGGCACCATTGCAGCAGGGAACAGTATAGGCCAGGCAAAGGCATGAGATGGCCTGGGGAGAGGTCATTGGGCCAGGTAGGGGCAGTTTGCTCAGGGTCAGGCTGGTCACAGGTCAGGGTCATTTAGGGGGATCTGTGTCCAAGAGCACAGCGCCTAACCTGACTTGCTGATGAATGAATGCATGAGAGGCCAGAGACGGGTGCCCCGCTGGCCCCTGGGCCCTGGCCGCCCCAGTCACTGGTCTAGCACAGGCTGCTGATTTCACTCTTACTGCACCCCCACTTGCAGCAGTTGCTGGAGAGGCCTGCCACGACATCACGGCCACCACGCAGAGCCCCCGGAGTTCCCTGCCAGCCAGGTCGGCCCCCATAAGAAGCCGGGGGGTACTTGGTCATGGCCAACAACTCGCTGGAGGCTACTGCCTCATCCAGCTCACTGTCTGTGTCCGAGTCTGCATCTGGGAAGGGGAAGGATGAAGAGTTAGTGCTTGGGGCTTAGCTTCTGTCACACCCAGAGTGTGGCTGGCCCAGCTACTGCGATTCTTGTGATGCAGCCTCATGGTCAAAAGTTTGATTCCATTCAGGCCCGGGGTCCAGCTTCGATGGGCAAATTATTCAACCTCACTGAGCTTGCCTTTCCTCTCTTGTCATTTCTTTTCTCCTACTCTTTATTTATTGAGAACCTGATGGTTCCGAACATGTGTTTGGGGGACGCCTGGGTGGCTCCATTGGTTAAACATCTGAGTCTTATTTTCGGCTCAGGTCATGATCTCAGGGTTGTGGGATCGAGCCCCATGTAGGATTCTGCACTCAGTGAAGTGGGGAGTCTGCTTGAGGATTCTCTCTCTCTCTCTCCCTCTCCCTCTGCCCCTTCCCCCAAGCTATTTCTCTCTCTCTCTAAAATCAATAAATAAATCTAAATAAAAATAAAATAAAGTGGGTCTCTTTAAAAAAAAAAAAAAGAACATGTGTTTGGGAGCTGAACTAAGCACCAATCCAGCCTCTCGGAGTTATAATCCTGAGCAAATGAATTTACTTCTCTGACTCTAGGTTTCCTTCTCTGCAAAGTGGGGGTAGTAATAACTCCTACCTTCTAGAGTTTTATATGGAGTAGATAAGATAATTAGTACCTATAGAAACGCCTAGAACAGTGTCCGGCACACAAGAAGCTCTCAAAATAGCACTGATCATTTCTTGAGCACTTACTATGCGCCAGACACTGTTTTAAAGGATTTAGAGGATTAACTCCTTTATTTCTCACAATGATAACCCCATGAGGTGGGTGCAGCTGTTATCATACCCAGTTTCCAGATGAGAACACCGAGGCACGATTTGGCAGACTAACTTGCATAAGGAGACACAGCTATGAAGTTGTAGGGCTGCTACTTGAACCCAGTGTGTTTCCAGGCCCATATTCATATCATGATCACCATGAAAACCTTTTTTTTTTTTTCCAGGCTCCTGCCCTTCATGAAACTAGGCCCCATGCCCCCTGCCTGAGCCCCAACTGAGTCCCCTGCCCAGTTGAGACGGTGTCCTAATCTGTTTCTGACTCAGCGTTTCCACTTAAGCATCCTGGGAGATTCAGGGACTGTGCCTCCTATTCGCAGATAAAGGGACTCGGAGAAGGTCACCAACTCATTAGGAGGGTCACTTGCTAGGTGGCAAAATCTGGCCTTGTGGACCCCACTACCTTCCTCAGAGCCTGAAAACCACTTCTGTGTCGGTTTCTAAATGGCGTCCCTGTCCCACCTCCCACCCCACCCCCCATCGTAGGAGTTGTGCAAGCAGCAGCCTGGCTTAAGGCAGGCTCACACTCGGCAGGTGCTCCAGAAACAGTAGCTAGTTCTTCGAAGACTAGAGGGTGTGGATGGCTTGCCACCCCCATCCCGGCTCTGCTGACTGGCTCCTCCCACCTCGGTCCCGCTTTGAGGCCTGGGCAAGTTTCCCCAGTTGCATGTAGTAGGACAGGGACTCTTCTGCCCTGTCCTTGGCTCTTTGGACCATCCCATGTCCCATCCACTGTCCACCCCTCCCCACCGCACGCGGCCTCCCCAGCCTCACCTGTGGCTTCAGGAGCCAGGACGTCCGCCCGTCTCCATCGGGAGCCCCCGCAGGTGAAGATGACCGCGCGGATGAATTCCCGGCCACAGAGCTTCACTCCGAAGGGTGACGCCCGGGTCTCAGCCCTCAGCCACAGCTCCCCAGCCAGCACCCACACGGTCAGAAGCAGCAGCAGCGGGCGCTTGGCCATGCTGGACAGGAACACCTGGGACTCCGGGCCACAGCGAGGCAACTTCCCTGGGTGTCTGTGTCTCCGCTGCGTCCTGGCCCCCCATTTATACATCCGGGCTCCCCCCACCTGTCATGCAGAAGGCAAGTGACCTACCTTATCTCCTTCAGCAGAGGGGACACAGGCTTGCCCTCCCCCACCCCGACCTTTCCCGTTTCCAGGACCAAGTGATAACATTTAACCATGGATGGGGTGACGTGGTCTGGCTCACTGTCATCTTCAACAGAGAGGGCGAAAAGGTCTCAGTTCACCAGAGACCAGGAACCCAGACCCCACCAGAGAGGAGGACTCAGCCAGATACTGCCCCCCATAGGGCTGGACCTCCTCTATGAATAATATCAACAATCATAATGAGCATTTCCATAGTATGGGCTGGGCTGCGAGGCCAGGCACCTCTCTCCGTATTTTATATCTACTTAATGGTTCTCAAATTTGAGCAAGCCTCGGCATCTCCTGGAGGGCTTGTTAAAACCCTATTTTAAAATTTTAAAATAGGGTTTTCACTTCTTGGGCCCTATTTACAGAGCATCTAAGAATCTGCATTTGCAACAAATTTCCAGGCCGTGCCGAGGCTGTGGTGGTCCAGAAACCAAACTTTTGAGAGCTACTGGACTATGAGATTAGGACTAAGATCATTCCCATATTACAGATAAGGAAACCAAGGCCCAGAGTGGTGACAGAAGGTGCCCAAGTTCAACTAGGGAGGGGGGTGGAGATGGGGATTCCAACAGAGCTCTCTGCAGAATCCATACCCTCCAAGGGAAAATTTTAAGGATTAAAAAAAAACTATTATGGGGACAGAGTTTCAGTTTTGCAAGATGAAAAGAGCTCTGGAGATGGATGGTGACTGTGCTTGATGCCACCGGGCCCTTAAAAATGGTTACAATGGCAGATTTTATGTGTATTTTTACCGCAATTAGAAATAATAATTTAAAAATGTTTAATTAATATACATAGAGAAGCTATGATGTGCTGGGAAACGACTACGAATGGGTTCTTCAGAAAAAGAAAAAGAACAAAAAAGGCCCTGATTTGTAGCAGTTGTTGGTTTCCGGCCAGTTCCGAGCTACCGATGTGATGTCAGCGTGGTCGCCAAAGCCCTGAAGAGTTAACCATCAGTTCTCACAAGCTGGTGGCAGCTGGCTCCAGAACAGAATGTAAAATTTAGAGAATCATAAACAGGACATCCATGATAGCATCACTCAGGTCAGGAAGTAGGACCGTGTCAGCAGCACAGACACCCCCTGCCGGGTATCCTGTCTGCTCGCAACCCCGCTCCCCTACCCCCACCCCTACCCCCACCCCCGAGATAGCCGCCATCCTGCCTTCAGTCATCACTGCTGTGCTTCTCGGTACAATTCTAACACTCACATGTGCGTCTCTGAGACAGATGGTTCTTTGTCTCCTTTTCTTTCCTCTTTTGTTTTCCTTTTGCATTCTAACAATTTGAACTTTTTTTTTTTTTTTTAAAGATTTTATATATTTATGTGACAGAGAGACAGCCAGCGAGAGAGGGAACACAGCAGGGGGAGTGGGAGAGGAAGAAGCAGGCTCACAGCGGAAGAGCCTGATGTGGGACTCGATCCCGGATCGCCAGGATCACGCCCTGAGCCGAAGGCAGACGCTTTAACGACTGCGCCACCCAGGCGCCCCTAACAATTTGAACTTTTGATCAAAGTATAACACACGAGGAAAAGTGCACTGATCATAAGGAGACACCTGGAAGAGTTTCCGGAAGTCAAACATACTTTGTAACCGTGACTCGGGTCCAGAAAACAACATTTCCAGCCCCCCCCCCCCCCCCCCCCCCGCCCCAACCAAGACAGAGGAATTAATCTCCACCTTCTGGGAAGGGAGAATTTGGAAGAATTTGTGGACATATGTTAAAAGTACAGTAATTGAGAAATGCTTTGCATGAAACGTTTTAAGGCTATGCGAAGATCCTGTTTCCCTTTATTTTTTTTAAGAGTTTTTTTTTAAAGAGAGAGACATTGAGAGCGCACGTGTGGGGTGAGGGGAGGGGGCACAGAGGGAGAGGGAGGGAGAGAATCTCAAACAGATTCCCCGATGAGCAGGGAGCCCGACACAGCTGGATCCCATGACCCCAAGATCATGACCTGAGCCGAAATCAAGAGGCTGACACTTAACCTACTGCACCACCCAGGCGCCCCGATCCTGTTTCCATTTAAAGTCTACCCACTGATTTTAACATTCTGGGTGGATCGTGTGTATAGACGTTATTGCCGTGATGTTTGTTTATTAGTAATTTTCTGTTACCCCATTCCTTCTACATTTACCATTATTTATGATTTGGAATTCCGGAAGGAAGAGCTGTTCTGTTTCCAGTTATTTGTTTATTCAATCATTTATTTATACCAGTATGGACTCGTAAACAGTTATTTTATTCTTTGGGTTATAATCCAATATTATTGTCATTTATTTTGTTGTCCAAATTGTTCCAGCTGTGGCCATTGGGAACTCTTTCAATTGGCTCCTGCTCTAAGCATTTCATTTCATGCACTGTCCTTTGGACATGACTCCATATTTTTTGTTTGTTTTTGTCTTGTAGTACTTCTTATTGTCTAGGACAATGAGAAATCTGGGGTTTGTCTTGCATTTTCCCTGTCCCAGTCCTAGAATCAGCCACTTTCCCAAAGAGTCTGGATTCCCTTTGTTGGAGAATGGCGCTGAGAAGTCAAGACTGGGGCACTGGCTGTGTTCATCACTACTGGGGATGGGGGATGGGCAGGTATGTCATTGCTTCTAGGTCCTCTTAGCTGATAGCATTCTTTTTTTTTTAATATTGGGGTTGGGGTGCCTGGGGGTAGGTGGCTCAGTCGGTTAAGCATCTGCCTTCAGCCCAGGTCCTGATCCTGGGGCCCTGGGATCTAGTCCTGTGTCAGGCTTTCTGCTCATCAGGGAGTCTACTCCTCCCTCTCTCCCTGCTCCTCCCTCCCCCAACTTGTGCTCGCTCTCTCTCTCTCTCTCTCTCTCTCTCTCGATCACTCTTTCTCTCAAATAAATAAATAAATAAAATCTTTTAAAAATAAAAATAAGGAACGCCTGGGTGGCTCCGTCGGTTGGGTGTCTGCCTTCGACTCAGGTTGTGATCTCAGGGTCCTGGGATCGGGTCCCACGTCAGGATCCTTGCTCAGCTGGGACCCTGCTTCTCCCTCTGCCTGCCATTCCCCCTGCGTGTGGTCTCTCTCTGACAAATAAACAAATAAAATCTTTTAAAAAAATAAATAAAAAATAAAAATAATAAAAATATCGGGGCAAGGGCATCTGGGTGGCTCAGTGGGTTAAGCATCTGACTCTTGGTTTAGCCTCAGATCATGATCTCAGGGTCGTGAGATCGAGGCCCATTTCAGGCTCCATGCTCAGCAAGGAGTCTGCTTGTCCCTCTCCCTCTACTTCTCCCCCTGCTTATGTGCTCTCTCTCTCTCAAATAAATAAAATCTCAATAAAATAAAATCAAATACTGGGGTAAAATTCCTTTTTTCTTTTTAAGATTTTATTTATTTATTTGACAGAGAGAGAGACAGCCAGCGAGAGAGGGAGCACAAGCAGGGGAAGTGGGAGAGGAAGAAGCAGGCTCCCAGTGGAGGAACCTGATGCGGGGCTCGATCCCAGAACGCCGGGATCACGCCCTGAGCTGAAGGCAGACGCTTAACAACTGGGCCACCCAGGCGCCCCTGGGGTAAAATTCCTATACGTAAAATTAACCATTTCAATGTTACAGGTACACGTGTTCATAGCAGCACGATTCACAACAGCCAAAAAGCAGAAATGACCCAAATTCCCATCAACAGAGGAGTGGATAAAAAATGTGGTAGACCCCTACAATGGAATACGAGTCAGTCATGAAAAGGAATTAAGCTCTTTTTAAAAAAAATAGTTTATTTATTTAACAGAGAGAGAGAGAGCACAGAGGGAGAGGGAGAAGCAGGCTTCCCACTGAGCAGGGAGCCCGACTCGGGGCTCAATCCCAGGGCCCTGGGATCACGACCTGAGCAGAAGGCAGTCACTTCACCCATTGAACCACCCAGGCGCCCCTAAAAGGAATAAAGTTCTGATACATGTTACAATGTGGATGAACCTTGAAAACATTACACTGAGTGAAAGAAGCCAGAGCCAGAAGGTTACACATTACGGGATTCTGTTGATCTGAAATATTCCAAAGAGGCACATTCATAGAGACAGAGAGCCGACTGGTGGTCGCCCGGGGCTGGGAGGAGGACAGACTGGGGAGTAACCACCGGCCATCCCTTTGGGGGTAGAAATATTTTGGACCGAGGTGGTGCTTGTTCACCATCGCGAACATACTACATGCGACTGAATTGTTCTCTTTAACACAGATAATTTTATGTTATCAATTTCACCCCAACTTAAATAAACAACAATAGGGGCTCTGGTGATGGGCTGAGCTGGGTTGGAATCCCATCTCTGCCTCTTTCCTGCTGTGTGACCATAGGCAAGTCACTTAACCTCTCTGTACCTTGGTTTTCTCACCTGTAAAATAGGGAAGAGTTAATGAATGCAGCTTAAAACATTCTGGGGCAGGCAGTAAGTGCTGTTTGAATGTTATTTCTACCTGACACATTCCCTTTGGATTCAAACTGGAGTCCTCTGTCCTTTTCTTCGTGACACACTCCTGGCCTCAGTTGCCCCCTGTGGTGTCTGGGGCCAAGGCAATGCTTCAGAAGGCTGGAGTCATATCTGATTGTACTGTTTTGAAAGGGCTGATGAATAATAGGCTCCCCTCCACCTCCTCTTCTTCCAGCCACTCTCCAGGGACGCAACCTCCTGCCCTTTTCTCCGTATCCCCAGTGCCTAGCTCACCGGCTGGAAAAGATCACGCCAGGAAGTAATGGCTGCCCGTCTGATTTTGACAGGCCCAGAACCAGAAGGCTCTTCTGTGCCTTACACAGAATCCGAGTTTGGTGTTTTTTTTTTTTTTTTTAAGATTTTATTTATTTATTTGACAGACAGAGAGACAGCCAGCAAGAGAGGGAACACAAGCAGGGGGAGTGGGAGAGGAAGAAGCAGGCTGATGCGGGGCTCGATCCCAGAACGCCGGGATCACGCCCTGAGCCAAAGGCAGACGCCTAAAGACTGAGCTACCCAGGCGCCCCCAGAATCAGAGTTTTGAGCCCAATATGGTTGCATTCAAATTCCAGTTCCCGTCTGACCTTGAGCAAGGCGTGACACCTCTCTGAGTTCATTGGGAAGATGGAGTTAATAAGCATATTTCCTTCATGGGGCTGTTTGGGGACTTCGGTGAAATTATGCCAAGTGTTCAGCACCACGCATGGCACACTGTAAGTGCACTGGCTAGCATGTCACCTGCACAAAGATACCTCCACGTCCTAACCCTCGGGAACTTTGAACATGACACTGTTCGGGAAAAGGGTCTTTGCATTCATAATTAAGGATGTAGAGATGAGATCATCCTGGATTATCTGGTTGGACCCTACATCCAAGGACAGGTGCTGAAGACACAGACAGAAGAGAAAAGGCCACGGCAAGACCGAGGCAAAAACTGGAATGATGGACACGGAGAAGCCAAGTCATGTCTGGAGCCACCGAGGCTGGAAGAGACATGGAAAGATCTTCCCCTAGAGCCGGAGGGAGCATGGCCTTGCTGACGCCTTGACTTCAGACTTCTGGGCTCTAGAATTGTAAGAGAATAAATTTCTGTTTTTGTAAGCCACCCAATTTGTGGCAAACTGTAACAGCAGCCATAGGAAACTAAGACATAAGAATCAGGGGGCGCCTGGGTGGCTCAGTTGGTTAAGCATCTGACCTCGGCTCAGGTCATGATCTCAGGGTCCTGGGATCGAGCCCCGTCTTGGGCTCCCTGCTCAGTGAGGAGTCTGCTTCTCTCTCTCCCTCTCCCTCCCCGGCTTGTGCTCTCTCTCTCACTCTCTCTCTATCTCAAATAAATGGATAAAATCTTTAAGAAAATGTAAGAATCGGGAAATGTTATGTGCTCCCAGTATCACTAGTATTTTCATCATCATTATGATTTTTGGTCAGCATAAAAATGCACCCAACTTTTACCAATTCCAAAGCCACCTTCTCCAAACTTCTTAACTAATCCTAATGTAATGGTCAATACCTTCTGGTGCATCTAGGAACAAATGGTATGAGAATGTTTATTCTGCAGTACCTCCCTGCCAATCTCAGACCCCACCTCTCCCCTACAGGTAACCCACTGCTCTTGATTTCCTGAGTATCTTTCTTTACTTCTTCTTCTTTTTTAAAAATAAAGATTTATTTATTATTTTAAGATTTTTATTTATTTATCTGACAGAGAGAGAGAGAGAAAGAGAGCACAAACAGGGGGAGAAGCAGAGGGAGAGAGAGAAACAGACTCCCCACTGAGCAGGGAGCCCCATGCGGGACTCAATCTCAGGACCTTGAGATCATGACCTGAGCTGAGGTCAGATGCTTAACCAACTGAACCACCCAAGGACCCCTGATTGATTTATTTTAGAGAGAGAGAGACAGAATGCTCAAGCAGAGGGAGAGGCAGAGGGAGAGGGAAAGAGAGAATACTCAAGCAGACTCCTTACTGAGCTCAAAGCCGGACGTGGGGCTCAATCTCACGACCCTGAGATCATGACCTAAGCCGAAGTCAAGAGTCAGCTGCCTAACCACCTGAGCTACCCAGGTGCCCCCTGAGGGTCTTTCCAGAATTTCTGTGCATCCATACAAACAAATATGAATATAAGTTCTTTTTTTTTTTTTTAAGATTTTATTTATTTATTTGACAGAGAGAGACAGCCAGCGAGAGAGGGAACACAAGCAGGGGGAGTGGGAGAGGAAGAAGCAGGCTCCCAGTGGAGGAGCCTGATGTGGGGCTCGAACCCAGAACGCCGGGATCACGCCCTGAGCCGAAGGCAGACGCCCAACCGCTGCGCCACCCAGGCGCCCCTGAATATAAGTTCTTATTCCCCCCCCCCACACACCTGCTTTTACATAAAAGGGAGCATTTAAAATTGTTTATTGTAGGGGTGCCTGGGTGGCGCAGTCATTAAGCGTCTGCCTTCGGCTCAGGGCGTGATCCCGGCGTTCTGGGATCGAGCCCCACGTCAGGCTCCTCCGCTGGGAGCCTGCTTCTTCCTCTCCCACTCCCCCTGCTTGTGTTCCCTCTCTCGCTGGCTGTCTCTATCTCTGTCAAATAAATAAATAAAGTCTTTAAAAAAAATGGTATATTTTATGTTATGTGTATTCTACTACAATAAACAATTTTTTTAAAAAGATTTTATTTATTTGTTTGACAGAGAAAGACAGCCAGCGAGAGAGGGAACACAAGCAGGGGAGTAGGAGAGGAAGAAGCAGGCTCCCAGCAGAGGAGCCTGACGTGGGGCTCGACCCCATAACGCCGGGATCACGCCCTGAGCTGAAGGCAGATGCTTAACGACTGTGCTACCCAGACGCCCCTAAAATATACCATTTTAACCAGGTTTAAGTGTCTTGTTCAGTAGCGTTAAGTACATCATATGGTTGTGCAGCCGTCACCACCATCCATCTCCAGAGCTCTTCATCTCTTCAAACTGAAACTCTGTCCCCACTAAATACTAACTCCCCATTTCCCCCCCTTCCGCTCAGCCTGATGCCCACCATCCTCCCTTTTTGTCTCTGTGGATTCGCCTGTTCTGTGTACCTTGTGTAAGTAACCTCACATGGCGTTTGTCCTTTGGTGTCCAGCATCTTGCACTTAGCACCACGTTGTCAAGTTCACCCACGTGGTAGCGTGCGTCAGAATTTCATTTCAAGGCAGCGTGCTTTACACATTCTGCTACACCTTGCTTCCCCCCTCACCCCCTGCCACTTCACGACAAATGCTGGAGAGCTCCCTTTATTAAAATTCTCTTCAGGGGCGCCTGGGTGGCTCAGTTGGTTAATCGAGCCCCGCATCAGGATCCGAGCTGGGCGTGGAGCCTGCTTAAGATTCTCTCTCTTCCTCTCCCTCTGCTCCTCCCCCACTTCTAAAAAAGTAAATAAATGGGGCACCTGGGTGGCTCAGTCATTAAGCATCTGCCTTCGACTCAGGTCATGATCTCAGGGTCCTGGGCTGGAGCCCGGAGTTGGGCTCTCTGCTCAGGGGGGAGCCTGCTTCTCCCTCTCCCTCTGCCTGTTGCTTCCCCTACTTGTGCTCGCTCCATCTCTGTCAAATAAATAAATAAAATCTTTAAAAATAAATAAATAATAAGCAAATAAAACAAACTCTCTTCACACACCCTGGTATTTTTCTACAGCTGCATAATATTCTGTTGTGTGGATGCCCCGTAGTAATTTCACTCCCAGAGACAGACATTTTTTCATCCATCTGTTTTTAAGCTAACACTGCAGTGAAAAACTTTGTAGACACGTCGTTTCACACACATGCAAGCGTTATCAGTAGAAAAATTCCCCAAAGTGAGATTTCTGGCTTGAAGAATATGTGCATTTGTGCTTTTTAAAATTTTATTTGTTTTTTATTTTTATTTTTTTAAGATTTCATCTGTTTGAGAGAGAGAGAGAGAGAAAATGAGCAGTGGGGAGGGGCGGAGGGAGAAGCAAACTGCCCACTGAGCCGGGAGCCAGACGCAGGGCTCGATCCCAGGACTCGATCCCAGGACCCTGGGATCACGACCTGAGCTGAAGGCAGACACTTAAGCTACTGAGCCACCCGGGCGCCCCGTGGGTTTTTTTGTTTTGTTTTTTAAATTTATTTGAGAGAGAGAGAGAACGGGGGAGGGGTAGAGGGAGAGAGAGAATCTCAAGCAGACCCCCTGCTGAGCTTGGAGCCGGAGGTGGGGCTCAACCTCACGGACCCTGAGTTCATGACTTGAGCTGAAACCAAGAGTCCAGTGCTTAACCGACGGAGCCATCCAAGCTGTGCATTTGTGCTTTTTATAGATATTTCCAAATTTTCCCTTTGGGGGGATCGACGAATTCACACTCCCTCCAGCAACTAATGAGAGTTCTGTTTCTCTATAGACTCACCAACAGAGTGTATCAACCTTCGGACTTTTGCCAATATAACAGATGAAAAATGGTATGTCAGAGTAGAGAAAATTTGCATTTCCTTTCCACAAGTGCAGTGGAACATATTCCATGCCTTCCAGAGCTCTTATAATTTTCTCTTTCCTCTCTGGCCACCTTCTCTGTCCATTAGTTTTGGATTGTTCATCTTATTCTTCTCAATTCTAAGAGTTCTTTATATACGAAGGAAATTTACTGTCTGGTTGTAAAGAGTTGTAAATATTTTTTCCCAATTTGCCATTTCTCCAAACTTTTAAATTAATTAACACTAACATTTATTAAGGATTTGATGAGTGCCTGGTTTTGTGCTACGTGCTTTAAACACACCATCTCATTTCAACCTTACTGACATCATTTTTCATCTCTAAATACTGTAACATGCCTTTCTGAAAAATAAGGACATTTACACAAAGACAAATATACAGTCATTCTTCAGTATCATCTTACACCACAGATGTATTCATATTTTCCTGAGCCTCTGAAATGTCTTTTCAGAGATGGTTTAGAGCAGCCTAGGCCAAGAGAACTTTCTACAATGGCGGGAGTGTTCTATATCTGTGCTTTCCAACATGGTAGCCACCAGCTACATGTGGCTCTTGGGTGCTTGAAATGTGTTCGGGAGGAATGAGGAACTAAATTGTTCATTGTATTTTTATTTTAGTTACTTTTAGTTTTAATAGCCACATGGAAAATTACAGGTCAATATCCCTGATGAACATGGGTACAAAAATCCTCAACAAAATATTAGTGAACCGAATTCAGCAATACATCTAAAGGCTTACACACCACGATTAAGTGGGATTTATTCTAGGGATGCAAGGATGGCTCAATGTCTGCAAATCAGTGTGATACACCACATTAACAAAATGAAGGATAAAAGTCATACGATCGTCTCTATAGATGCAGAAATGCATCTGACAAAATTCAATATATTTTCACGCTGAAAACTCTCAACAAACTGGGCATAGAGGGAACGTAGCTCAGCACGAGACAGGCCATCTATGACAAGCCCACAGCAGACACCATACTCACAGGTGAAACACTGCAAGCTTTGACTCTAACAGAGGAACAAGACAAGGGTACCTGTTCTCACTGCTTTTATTCAAGACAGTACTAGAAATCGTAGCCAGAGCAATTTGGCAAGAAAAAGAAATAAGTGGTATCCCCTCCCCATAAAAGTAGCTACACTAGACTAGTAGTTACCATATTAGACAGTGCAGATTTAGAATCTGTTTTCCTGACCCAAATACATCTAACCTATATTCATTGTCTCCATGCCTCACCTCCCAATTGGCCCTCAGCCTTTTGCAATTGGTTATATGCTCCCCAAATGCCAGTGAGTCTAGGTCTCACCCAGCCAAGTCTCTCCCCACACACTATCCTACCTTTGCTGATCCAGGCAAAGCCCTCACTGGTCTAATTTCATCCCACATCCCCAGTTCCCTGCTCTTCCCAAATCTTTGCCAGAATCTCTAAGGCATTTGCCATGTGTTCCTGAACGGGTATACATTCTTGAACAACAGGAGGTAGCATTTTGTATGTTTATATGTTTATCTTGTATGCTTTTTTTTTTTTTTTAAGATTTTATTTAGGGTGCCTGGGTGGCTTGGTTTTTAAGCATCTGCTTTCTGTTCAGGTCATGATCCCAGGGTCCTAGGATTGAGTCCTGCATCAGGCTCCCTGCTCTCCCTCTCCCTCTGCCCCTCCCCCCTGCTCATGCTTTCTCTCTCTCTGTCTCTCTGAAATAAATAAATAAAATCTTTAAAGATTTTTATCAATCCTGGGACTCTGGGCTCATGACCTGAGCGGAAGGGAGTCGCTTAACCGACTGAGCCACCCAGATGCCCCTACCTTGTGTGTTTGTACAAGTTGCCTAGTGAATTTTCATCTGTATCCTTTAGCTCGGGGATACATTGCATTTTTCTTAAGAGCGTCAAAGCTGTTATTAACTTGTTTCTCTCAGCCTCTTCCCAACAAAAATTGTCTGACCACTTCACGGGTGGGAATAGGTGGACATAAGTTCGTGCAGATATGCATGTGCCCCAGACGTTTTCTCTAGAAGCCCAAATAATTAGGGGATCACCTTTCAGACTTTTGTTGTTTTCATTTTTAAATCTCGGTTCATTCCTTTTTTTCCACCCTTTCCTTTGGCTCTGATGATGCAATACTCCAAGCAGTCGTTTCCCAAGATCATCTTAACTCATCAAAACCTTGCTTGCAACATAGTTCCCAAACCCTGTTTGCATGGGTGCCCCTGACACTATATTCCTTTTATCCACGGATATATCTGCACGGTATTCATATATTAAAAATTCATTCTTTCTTTGACCCTATCCTGTAGTTTGAAAAGTTTGTTAGAACTAGTCTGCTAATCATTCATAACACTTCATGTATAATAAGCAGAAATGCACCAGCTTTTTTTTTTTTTATGACAATTTGCCAGTATAACAGGAGGATATCTTGTTTGCATTTCAATGCACCCAGTGTCAGACTCTCGTTACTAGCTGGCACATTAGTAGATAGTTTTAAACTTTTTTTTTTTCTCCCTTTTAGCAAAACTCCGTGGAGATCTCTTTCTCTTGGCACTTGGGTCAGGAGCAAGGTTGCCATATTTTAAAATGTTACGATGTCCGGGTTTCACCCCACTAGCACTATATTTCTTAAGAGCTACTTGGTTTCACCGTCGGCTTAGTATTCTATATCATGCAGCCTTTTGATTTCATCTTTCCAGAAAGATGGACACCTACATTGCCTCCAGCTTCCCGCTTCAATGAGTTTTGCCTTACCTGGTGCAAAACTTTCAATGAATATAAAAATGCAGAACAGCATTACCAAGTCACAGTTCTCTCGGCTTAACAGAGCCCCCCTAACTGGCCTAAATAAGAGAACGTCTGTCTCTGCAGGATGACAGCTGGGAACCCCATGTCCTTCTGTCAGTTGCTGTCATCCTCTAGCGTGGTATCTCCAAGGACATTTGGCTCTGTCTAGAGACCTGCTTGGTTGTCATACCTGGGGACGGAGGGTGCTACTGGTGTCTAGTGGGTGGTGGCCAGGGATTATGTTCAATACCCTACAATGGACAGGACAGCCACCCCCCACCACAAAGAACAATTTGGCTCTAGAAAAGTCCCCACTCCTTTTTTCCAGGACTGACTCGTTGAAGAGACACCCCAACCCTCTGGATTCGTCTGTTGCTTCCGGATGTTTTTTGTTTTTTGGGTTTTTTTACATTTTATTTTAGGGCAGGGAGGGGCAGAGGAAGAGGGAGGAAGAACCGTGAGCAGACTCCCTGCTGAGCTCAGAGCCCGACACGGGGCTCGATCCCATGACCCCGAGATCACGACCTGAGCCGAAACCAAGAGTCAGATGCCCAACAGACTGCGTCATCCAGGTGCCCCTGATGTTGTCATTTAACTTGTCTTTCTATTCTTTCCATCTTGTGCACACTGGGTGTTAGGTTGAGTCAGATTTAACATTTTGGCAAGATGGGTCGTAGGGGAAACTGTGAGCTTACTTCTGAGGCTGCAGGTCCCTTTACTGTGATGCTGAGTTTCATCGCAGCTGACACTGGTGACAGTCTGGTCTCCGTGATGAAGACCACTCCCCTACACCCAGAGAGCCATCCATCACTCTCTGCATATTTTGCTTCCCATCATCCCTTCACCTGATGCTTTATAATGCCTATTGCTGATCACTGCCCAAATCAATTATTTCCTTGGCTTTTGCAACTTGGTGATTTTTCTAATTCCTTCTAAATTTTTAAGCTGGCATTCTTCTTAGACTGTTCAATGACCACTACAGCTGATACTGGGGAGGCAAGACCATCCTTAATTCCTTACTTTTCATTACCAATGTTCCAGAAAGAAGGAGTTGGTCAAGCGCTGCTTCCAATGGTATAATGTGTGTATGTGTTTTCAACTTTCAAATTGGAGCATAACATACATAAAGTGCACAGATTTTTTAAAAAGATTTTCTTTTTATTTATTTACTTGAGTGAGAAAGAGAGCGCGAGCAGGGGGAGAACGGAAGTAGAGGGACGGGCAGACTCCACGCTGAGTGCAGAGTCCTGCGCAGAGCTTGATCTCATGACCCTGAGATCATGACCTGAGCTGAAATCAAGAGTCGGAGTCTTAACCCACTGAGCCACCCAGGCACCCCAAGTGCACATATTTTGAATGGAGAGCTCAGGGAATCTTTATATCTGTATACCCATGCAACTACTATCAGATAAAAACAAATTAGAACATTTCTAGCCCACACTGCCTTCCTTGCCACAAAGGCTTATAATGAATATTTGTGATTGAAGAAATGATTTCAGGCTTGGCTGTGCCCATCTTGGGGCTTAGGAATGTCGGGAAGGTGGGGAAATGGGAGGGAGGTGGAAATAGGGCTTCTAGTCCCCACTCCCCACAGGGATGGCCCTGGGACCTCCACCTGTCTCACAGCAGCTGCAGGACTTTGCTCTGCCAGCTGGGATTTATCCCGGACACCTTATGCCTGGATGTCTCGTGAATTCTTGGGGGGACTTGTCAGGGCTGGAGCTCAGCCGGCGTTTCCAGGCAGATTGGGACTGCTGCTGCTTCTCCTCTTCCACCGAGGGTCACATTCAGGGGCATGAAAGCACACTGGAAAGTCCCAGAAAAGGAGCCAGGCTGTCTGGGCTCTGCTGCCTCCAGCTGCATGATCCTGAGGGGGCACCTTCCACCTCTGAGATTCTGTTTGCCTGCCTGTCTAGTGGAGGGAGGAGGATTCCACTTTGCTGGGTTGTTGGGAGGATTTCTGAGGAGTCATTTGGCTACCTGTACTTCTCTGACCTCACCTCCTGACATTTTCCTCTTTGCTCATTCTGCCCCAGCCAGATGTTTGTTCCTTCCCCTGCTGGCTTTTGCCTCTGTAGTCCCCTCCACCTGGGTTTTATGGGGCTCGCTTCTTCTCACCACTCAGGCTCACTTTGCATGACCCCTCCTCAGGGGACACAGGCTACAGCACCCTCTCACTCCTCCCCCACACCCTCTCACGTTGCTCTTTCAGCCCTTATAAACCTATCTCAAGTATTAATTTCACTAATAATTGTGTCTCCGCTAGTAGAATGCAACGTCTAAGAATTTGTCTGCTTTCTTTACTTTTACAGCCTGGGCCTTGCACACAAGAAGGGTGAAATTGATTGAACCAGGAAACAGAAGCTCAGAGATAGAGCCACTCTGTCTCATTGTCACACAGCAGAAGTGGAATTAGAACCATGGGCTCTGAATCTTGGCTTTTATTTTCCTCACTGTCTCTAGTGGAGACTAGGGCACAAAAATTGAAGAACGGGGTGCCAATAACCTCACTTATCAAGACAATATTTTGAAAAATCAAACTTAAAGCAAAAAATTCGATGATTAAAATATTTTCAAAAAAGTAAAAGACAAGATCTGATCCTGCACTTGCATGACTCACCACACCTTAATCCCAGTCCTGGTGGATCCTACCTTTATTTAAAATTTCGGTATTTTGCTCATCATGGATTTATTTTTTTCCCATTAATTTTGATACTTAAATATTGGAAAAAATATTGGATTAGAATGTCATTTATTTTGATGATTGAGTTTTTGCGCCCGAGGCGCGCTAACCCGAACCTTAACTCGCTTCTGTCACTTCTCCCCTGCGGAAACTGAGGCGAGGAGGACGGTCTTGGGGAGCGGAATTGGAGGGGGGGGCGGTGTGGAGCCCTGCGGGGCAGCCCGAGCTCCCCCGGGAGGGGCTGGGCGCCGACCTTTGCTTATCGCCCGCGATGGAAGCCTCTAATTAAATCCTCCGCCTGCGGGAGACCTTTCCCAGGGCCCTCCGCACCGCCTGCGGGGCCGAGATAGCCGCGACTGTCCCGGCAGCAGTGACCTTTCCCGGCTCGGGAGGGCGGGCAGGCGGGAGCAGGCGCGGAGGCCGGGTCTAGGCAGAGGTGGCCGGGGGTTGTGCGGCGGGGGAAGTTTGCTCGGGGGATGGGACCTGGGATCGAACCCCACCTTCGCTCCCCACGACCATCCCACCACCAGAGGGCAATGGGGGTAGGGGAAGAGCGCCCAGTGACGTCATCGAACCCCCTAGCCCCGCCCCGCCGCAGACGTCACAGAAGAGCAGACACGTCACCGCATTCCTCCCGTGACGTAAGCGCGCGAGGCCAGGAACTGACCCACCGGGGGAGAAGTCTGAAGGAAGAGAGCTTTCCTTTCTCGCCTTTTATAGTTGGTAAGGCGTTTAAAGTACGCAGAACGGACTACCATTCCCAGTTGGCCTTGCGTGCCGCGCATGCGTGCGGTTCCCAGCTAGAGAGCGCGGCAAACCTTTGGAATAGATTGACGTCCTTTTAGCTGAACCATAAGGCAGGTTTTACAGCCGCAAACCAATCCCTACCTCACAGACCCCACCCCTTTATTCTTAGGCCTCTGCTTCCTTGCGGGAGTGACGGGTTCTCCTGCCTTTGAGGGCTCAGTTTCCTTTGATGGACATGCACACCGATGAATCAGAGCGCCGAGAAGTCGAGAGGGTGTTGAAAAGCGTGACTTGGGACCAATAGCTTAGCAGCAGGACCTAGCGCCGTCCAATCACTTCTCTCGGCGCCGCCAATCACTCGGGACTCCGCCCCCGCTCGTGACGTGTGTAGGGTGGGTAGCAACAGTTGCCCCGGTGAGGGAAACGGAGGCGCCATAGCCACGGTAGTCGTGGCGACCAAGCAACCCGGCAACGCGAGTCAACAACAACAACCGCCCGGCCGACCCCCACCCCCACCCCCCCCTGCCCGGCCCGGGGACCCCAGCACGTTCCGTCCCCCTCCCAACATCGCCTCCGAGACCTCTGGAAAGCCCTTCTGCGGACAGAAGTAGGAAGAAGCCGAGGTAACCGGGGCGGCCCCGGAGTGGCGGGCCGGGCCAGGGAGGGTGGCGGGGCCCGGGCGGCGGGTGTCGCTGTAATCACAGTCCGGGGGGAAGGGGCGGGCGGTCAAAATGGCGGCGGCGACTGTCGGGGCCGTGGGGGAGGGGGCCGGGGCCCGGCTGGGGCGACACCACCCGCCCCTGGGGTCCGGGGCCCAGCCCCCGCGAGGGGCGGGCGCTACCAGGCTGGCGGCTAGTGGAGGTCGGCCGGACGGGGCGGGGGGCTTTTATATGTTGGGAGGTGCGGAGAGGCGGGCCTGGGGAGGCTGGGCCAATGGGAGCGAGGGAGGGGCGAGGCGGGGCCGAGGTGAGTGGGCGGGGCCAGGTCGTAAGGTGTGGGCGGGGCCGGCGAGTGCCGGGGGGAACCGGGTGGGGCAGCTGCCGCCTGGGCCTTACCACATCCCAAAGGGATGGGAGGCCACCTGTGCCGCGTCGCTTTAGAAGCCCCCCCCCGCCCAGTCATTCCCAGTACACACTGTCTGCCGCATCTCAGGCCTCAGTTTTCCATCCTGTAAAGTGGGGAGAATCATTGCTATCGTCCCTTTTCTGCATTTCAGGGACTCCTAACTCCTTTCAGGAATTTCTCTAGGGCTCATCTTTGAACTTTTACCCCATGTGCTGTTTTGAATGTGGTTTGATAGAACTGTTAGCTAATCTTGATTTCAACACTGCTGTCTGCTCCTAAATCTGCCGCCTTCTCTCTGAGAGAAGGCAAAGGGAAACAAAGTTTCGTGGAGAAGCTGTGGGCTAGGAATATGGCTCCAGCCTGGAGAGGTTTGCAGAATCGGAGCCCATGGCAGGGAGGAGTGATCTCGGGTGACTGAGACAGAACAGAAACTTGATTGCTTCTCTGTGGGCTGCTCTCTTAGATCTGGTGTTGTCCCTGGGCAGAGGACTTGTTTCTGGAGCTGGGATGATTTCTAACCATTCTGTCCATCACGGTCTCCCTTTCTGGGAATGGGAAGCAAATGGCGCCGGAGGAAGTTTCTTAACATTTCTTAAGCTGCTTCTCTTGGCCAGACACATGTTTTTGTGTCAATCAAGTTGGTGTCAACTGGGTCACATGTCACTAAGGAGGTACCAGCCTCCAGAGCCACGTGGGCAGGAGCGGGACATCAAGATCAGAGAGAAAGGGAAGTGTTCCATGTTTGTTACAGGAGAATCTGAGCGACTGCTTTGCTGGGCAGCAAGATCTGCCAGCTTGGGGAAGAATTTATTTTTTTCAAACAGCCAGCTGGGCCAAGTCCACTTTGCTTATTCTCTGTCTTGCTTTGGGGCTTGGCGTCAGCAGAGCAGAGTGGTGGTGTGCAAATTGCAGCCGTTTTCTTTTAAAATCAATAAACTTCAAGGAGAAGGACTGTTTCAGGCTCTCCTAAAGCTTTCCCTCAAGAATTTGAGATAAGGTGGGGGGGGGGGGTGTCTTACTTCTCCAGGGACTTTTCTAGACCAGGCCCTCTTTGAGAGGTGGTAGGAGGACCCCTTTGAAAGTTAGGAAGCGTGGAGATTAATTTTCAGTACAAATCTGGAAATACCAAGTTTGCCTGAAAGGTCATCACCACCTGTTGGAAAGGCAAACTTTGAGCAGAAGGTTATGTTACCGATCATCTAGGCTTGTTAACTGCCTCTCCCCTGCCATAACTTTTATATTTGAAGGGTCCAAGCCCAGAGGGATCTTTTGACGAGGGTAGAGAGCACTGGTTTGGTTTGCTTTTGGAAACAATCACCTGCTTTCTAGCTCTGTGCTCTTGGATGCCTTACTTTACTTCTCTGGACCTCAGTTTCCTCCTGTCTAAGCTAGGGGCAGTGATCCTTGGTAGTAATTTTAAGCTCCTATTGCTGTGTTATGGATCTCGTATAAGAATACGTGTTGAGCATCAGATACCTAGTAAGTGCTCAAACTCTCTTAGCTGCCACTGGTATTCTCATGATTGGCCCTTCCTGCTCAGCCCTCTGAATTACACCGCTTGCATTTATTTTTATCATTCTGAATTGGGTGAGAGCCTAGTGGCTTTAAAGGTTGACTCACTTGCTGGGCTGTGTGGGCTGATGACAGAGATCCCAGGAAGCTGGATACCAGGATTCCAGTTTCTAGTGAGAAAGTGTCATTCCCCTTGCTCCTGAATAGCCTTTCTGCCGCTTTAGGAGAGTAGCCAAAAAGAAAAATTCTCCTGGGCCTGGGCCCAGACTCAGCCCCAAGGCTTCCAGGAGGCAGCTGGGTGAGCCAGGGGTGTGGGTGTCGTGGGAATGGTGTCTCTGGAGCTGAAGTCCTTGCCTTTCCCTCCCCATACACATCTCAATAGCTCAGGGATGGGCCAGGCAGACTCCCCGAGGGACGCAGTCAGCAGATAGCAACTGCACAGTGCATGATACTCTTCTTGGGCCGGGGAGCCCATTCTGGGCCGGGGGCATCGCCGCCCCTGCTGCATAAGCCTGCTGCTGGCAGAGGCAGGAGGCAGGAACTTGCTCACAAGGGCTCGTCAATTCGTAGGCTCAAACTGGCCTTTGACACTCACTAGCAGGGTGCTCCTGGCCTGTGGACACATATTTGACAGTAAAAATCGAGCCCTTACTATGTGCGCATCAGTGTTCTAGGAGCTAGAGGGGCAGTAATGGGCAAGGCAGGCCAGGTCTCTGCTCCTGGGGAGCTTGCATTTCTGGTCATGGAGGGAAGGGGAACTATGAATAAGAAAATAAACCAGGAAATACAGAGCCAGGAAGAAAACAAAATAGGAGTATGTGCTTCAGAGTGCTTGGGGTTGGGGGAGGAGAGCACACTTGAGACCCAAGAAGGTGACATATAAGCTGAGATCTGGATGATAAGAGGCAGCCAGCAGTGGAGCATGGGGGTAGAGGTGAGGAGAGCATGTCAGTCAGGTGGAAGAGTCTGGTACAAAGGTCCTGGGGCAGGCAGAGGCCTGGAGCATTCTAGGAGCAAGAGCCAGTTTGCCTAGAACATTCAAAGTAAGATAGGAAGGACCTCAAGGCCCCATAACGCTTGGGAAGGGCTCTGGATTTTATTTTGTCTCTGTGATAAGAGCCTTCTGAATAAGGGGTGACAAATAGGATTTGTGCTTTCAAAGGATCTTTTTTTTTTTTTTTTAAAGATTTTATTTATTTATTTGAGACAGAGAGAGAGCAAGAGCACAGGCAGAGGGAAGGGGTAGAGGGAGAAGCAGGCTCCCCGCTGAGCAGGGAGCCCGATGTGGGACTCAATCCCAGGACCCTGGGGTCATGACCCGAGCCAAGGGCGGATGCTTAGCAGACTGAGCCACCCAGGTGCCCTCAAAGGGTCTTAAGGACTGTAGAGGCAGGAGTGGAGCTAGGAGCCAGTCCAGGCAAGAGTTGAAGACAGCTCAGAGTAGCAGGGTGTTGATGAAGGTGGAGAGAAATGTCCAGCCTTAGGATCTATTTTGAAGGAACCATTGAAGAGTGTTAAAAACTAACTGGATATAGAGGATAAAGGAAGCCCACAGCCTTAGATTTAATCTCCCTTCTCCCCTGCAAGTCCCTCATCGAAGCCAGTCTGCAGATGAGGAAAGGGAGTTTTCTTTTCATTTCCTTAGGAGGGCCTTGTCCAAGATGTAAACCATTTGGTTATAGAATCTGGCGTCCAAACCAGAGGTCAGCAAACGATGGCTGTCACCTGGTTTTGCATGACCTGTGAACTAAGAATGATTTTTATGCTTTTAAATGGGGAAGAAAATTACAAGGAGTATATTTTGTGGCCTGAATAAAATGTTAGGACATGTGCTGACTATATGAAATTCAGTTCTCAGTGTCTATAAATAAAGTTTTATCAGCACATAGCCATGCTCATTTGTTTACGTGTTATCTGTAGCTGCTTTCACACTGCAGTGGCAGAGTTGAGTAGTTGCAACAGAGGCTGTCTGCCCACAAAGCCAAAAATGTTGGCTGTGGCCCTTTACAGAAGTTTGCCGGCCCCTGATCTAATTGATTCAGAGATTCTCCAAAAACAGCTGTTGGCTTTGAAGATAGGTGCAGCCATTGGTGCTTTTCTCAGCAGTGTCATTGCCAAGGAACGGATTTGCTGAGCGATTCCCTTGTTTTGTGCGCCCTACTCTGTAAAGAAAGGACTCTCATGCTGTTTAAATATGTGACTGATTTCTCTCTAGAGAGTACCCTGCAGACCTCTGCTTGCCCTAGTCATCCACAAATGGGAAGAAAAGGGCTCCCTGGTTGAATAATTGTGGGACACTTGTTTCCTGTATTGCCCTTCCTAGAGATTGACAATGACAGTCCTGAGAAGGCCTCCAATAAAGAAGTGGGTGTAACTGTTTCATTAATCTCCCTTTCACCTTTTCAAGCTTGGCCTTTCAGCTTTCACTGTTGCCTCCTTCCCCTGCCCCTGAGTGGAAGGGTTGGGGCTTGCGGGCTTTGTACCTCAAGGAGGAGAAAGCACCTGCAAGTGTGGAGCTTTTAAAGCCCTTTCCTTGTGGGGGGTACCACAGGAGCAAGCTCTGCTAGGGCTCAGAAAGCCCACGCCAGGGTTTCTCAGAGAGTTCTCCCAGGGCCAGCGGGCTCAGAATCATCCCGAGGGTGGGTTAGCTCAAACGGCAGACTCTGGGGCCATCCCAGACTCCCTGGGCAGTGGTGCCCAGGAACCTGCATTTAACTAGCTCCCCAGGTAATGCCGATGAACACCAGACTTGGATTCCCCCTGGGTACCTCCTTCTAAGAGCCCGAGGAATGTGTGTGTCTCCTCCCCCTGCCCCCCTCTCCACCTCTACCTGGCACGGGTATTTGTCCAGTGACAATGATAATAGTGGCTTCTGCGTCTCAGCGCTTACTGGGCTCTGGGCTTATCTTGTCGGGTCCTTACAACAGCCCTATGAATTGGTGTCCTCATCATCCTCAGTACAGATGGGGAAACTGAGGCCTGGAGGAAGGTCAGTAATGTGTTCGTGAATGAAGAGACAGGTCAGGGTTCATGTTGAAGTGGGTCTGACACCGGGCAGTCGGACACCGATCAGCTGCAGTGACTCAAGCTCCTGAGCCGGACCAGAGAGTTTGGACCCAGTGGTGTGAGGAGCCCCCAGAAGGCAGCCCCTCTGATGCTGGCAGGAAGGAGTTTGGGAGGACCGGGGCTGGGGGAAAGCGACTTTGTCTTGTGTGTGGCAGGTGTTTAATCTCTGTGGGTGGGGCTCAGGTCTCCCCGTCTGAAAACCAGGGAAGATGCTGTCTACTGATTGTGAGAAATAAACAAGCCCCATGCCTGGCTCCGAGTAGGGCTGGGGGCTAAGAGCACACATCCGGGGGTCAGAGAGACCTGGGGTCAAGTCGTCTCCTTACCCGTTGCTGGGCACCCTTCACATGGTTTTGCTCATCTGTAAAATGGCCGTGGTGGCTCCTCACTCATGGGGCTGCGGTGCAGAGGTGAGCACAGCGGAGGCTCCTGGGGCTTCTGGTCAACCAGCAGCAGTTGTTCCCCACCCCCCCTTCCCCTTGCAAATCCCACTCGTAGTCACACGGGCTGGAGAGCCGCCTGCTGGCGCATGACGGCACACAGGTGCTCCCGGGTTCGTGCAGAAGAGCCTCTGGTTCAGTGGCCCGCGGGGACTGGAGTGCCCGCCAGCGTCACAGGCGACCGACCATAGGCAGGGCTGTCAAACTCAAACACTTCCCTGGGCCAGGCAGGGGCCACGAAGGTATGGGGGCTGGGGCTTCTCCTCCTCGCCACTCAAGTGTGTGTTCCGCCGTCCTCAGATGCCCCGGCGTTGGGGTGGCACCCATTAGTGTGGGCAGCGGGGAGACCGTTTGCTCATCTTCTGGTGAGGCGGGGCTGGGTGAGAGGGAGGGGGCGCTTAGCACTGGGAGGGGGACGGTGAGCTAGAAGGGACAGAGCTCAGCACGAGGGACAGGGTGCGTAGCCCGGGACCCGGGAGCGGAAACATGACCCTTTAGCAGCCAGCGATGCTGCCTGGCTGAGCCGGCCCCATTCTGAGGTCAGCAGTGACTGCTGAGCCTTCCCTGTGACCCAGGCCTGCTCTCGGCCCAGGGCCCCTAGACTCAGAAGGGCACTTGGTCTGTTCAAGGGCCTGAAAGCCCCTGTGGCCACAAGCTGCTCTAAGGGCTTTTTGGACTCAAACACCTCTCCCTTTCTGGCACACCACTGGGAATGAGACTCAGCCAAGCATCCAAGCCGAGATAGCAGGCATGTAGGGAACTGGGACAGGCTGGCCAGGAGACCGCTTTCCCCACGACTTTACCTTCTAGCAGTTAGCCAACTACTCAAGTACTCAGAATGCCCAGGATTCCGCCTCAGCCTGCTGTGTGGCCTGGGGCAATCTCCTCAACCTCTCTGAGCCTCTGCTGCTCATCTGGCAGAGCAAACCCAAACCCAGACACGGTTGTTGCAAAGTTTAAAATGAAATAATGTAGAGAAAGCACTCAGCACAGTGCGTCCAGTCTGCAGGAGCCCTCAGGAGAAATGTACCGTTTGTCTCTGGGCGAGGGCCCAGGACCCCACGCTCCCCCACCCAGCTTTGACACAGGGGTCCTCCAGGCACCAGGGGCTGGGAAGGAAGAAGGCAGAAGTCCTGGCTGGGGCTGAGTGGAAGAGGCGTAGACCAGCCTGTCCATAACCAGTTCCCCTGCCCTGATGAGTTGGTTGTATCTGGCCACCAGCCTCCGGATTTAATTAAGTTAGTGAGGAACCTAAACGTGTCTCTAGGGAGCCGGGAACTGTCCCTGTTTCCTCTGCTTGTAGATTAATTCTTGTTTTTCCTTCTTTTGTTTTTTTGTTTTTTTTTTTTTCTGTTTCCCTCCTCCTCTTCTTCTTCCCAAGGAAGAAAAAAAAAAAAGCCTTATTTATTATCATTTTCCCCACTGTTGGCATGGCAACACCAGCGTACGTTACTGAGCTACAGGCAGCCCCGCAACCATCCCAGCCACCACAGGCCCCGCCCCAGCCACCGCCGCCACCAGCGGCGCCCCAGCCCCCCCAGCCGCCTGCCACCGCTGCTACCCCCCAGCCCCAATATGTCACTGAGTTGCAGAGCCCCCAGCCCCAGGCGCAGCCACCGGGCAGCCAGAAGCAGTATGTGACGGAGCTCCCGGCCACCCCCACGCCCTCACAGCCCGCGGGCGCGCCCACCCCGTCCCCGGCGTCCCAGCAGTACATCGTGGTCACCGTCTCTGGTAAGTGGACATGTGCTTGGAGCCAGGATGCTCTGTGAACAACTTGGAGAGGAGTTTGGGGAGTCCGGCATCCTGGGCGTGGGGGGGGGCACCGTGATGCCCTCCCACTGTCACTATGCCTGTCACCAGCACGGCAGCTTTCAAACTTGCTGCGGTTCCTGGGTGGGACTTGGGGGGTGTTTCTGTGGAAGGAGTCTTCAGGCCAAGCAATGATGCTTCTGTCCACCTCAACTCCTTCCCACCAGGGCAGCTCTTAGGGCTGCTTCTGTCTCTTTCCCCAAGTAAACTGCCGCTTGAGGAAAGGGTGGGTGGACTTAAAGTTTGCAAACACCTCCTGGAGATGGAGGCTGAGCGCCCGGCCGCTGCACTCCTGGCCTGGCCTCATTTCTTACCAGCCTCTCGGCCGCTCTGCCTGTGTCCTCATCCATAAAGGTCTGGTAACAGCTTTGTGGGCTCAGGGGATACACGGGAGGTATTCACGGAGGCATTTCAGGGAGGTCAGCCAGGAGGTCCTGGCAGGACCCAGGGGCCGAGGGAAGCCGTTGGTTGGGCAATTTCGTGATCATGTGGCTAAGAACCCCTGTTTCTCACTGTGGTCTCCCCTTATGGCTGTGGAGAAAGTGACCGGGAATCTCAGGTTGTGGCTTCCATGGTTCCTGCCTGGACCATCTTCCTCATGCCCCAGTTCCCTCCAGGATGGAGATAGGCCGAGCAGAAGGAACTGGGAGCAGAGGGTCAGGACAGGCAGTCATTCCCCTGAGAAGGTGGAGCTCAGACCAGGACTGGGTATCATTTGTTGTTTCCAGTGTGCTCAATGGAGGGGGGAGGATGTGGTGACCTCCTACCCCCCGCTGCCCAATCTTTCCAGAATGGAAAAGGAAGGGATGGGAATCATAAAGCCATCTTGGGAGGCTGTGGAATGGGCAGGTCAAGATTGGGTTTAGGAAGATGGGACAATATGGAGTGACACGTGGCAACTGACGTGGCCCCATGGGACCAGAACAGATGTAGCTGAGGCCCTGAGCAGCATCCTTTAGGCTCCTGGCGGTGTCGAGGTCCCCAGAGAGGGTTCAGGGTGGGGGCTCAGGGTGGTGGCTCTTTACCTCAGGGACTGGTCTGGAGGGATGTCACGTGAGAGCCATGCTGAGAGCACCAGCTGTGGATGTGGCCAGGGTCCCCAGGCCACAAATCTCCAGCGGGTTCCCAGCACTGCCCAGTTATCCTACTAGCTTTTCTCACCAACATGTCCCCCACCCCCGCAAGAAACCTTCCCCTACCTCCGTCGTCTTGTCTCATTCCATGCTCCTTACCCCTGACCCCGCTGCCTGTCTCACTGGGGACAGGTGCCAACACATATCAAGAAGAATGCCATCTCCCTGAGCCAGCCTCACAGCTGCCAGGGTCGTCTGCAGCCACCGGCTCTGTGAATCCTAGGCCATCCCCCCCAGGGCTTCATCACTCGGTCCCTCGCTTACAAATCTTTCCCACCAGCTTGCAGAGTTGAAAAGGTTCCCGATTTAATCCGAAACCGCAGTTCCTGTCCCCCTTCAGCTGCTGCCCACGTCTTCACTTCCTTTTAAGTCAGCATTCCGTGAAGGATTCGCCCTCCTTTCCTTAACTCGTGCTCTCTCCTTTGCTGCCTCTGCCTTTCCCCCACAGCGCCCCATTGGGGGTCAGCCGCAGCTCCCATCTTGTCCGTCTGCTGGTCACTCTTGGTACTCCTCTTCCTCGGTCCCTGGGAAGCGCCTGACACACTGGTCCCCTTCCTCCCAGAACCGCCCCCTCCCCTGGTCTCTACCCACTTCCCTGCCTCCCTTCTCCGCCCCTTTGCTGCTTCCTCCTCATCTCCCTTCATGGTGCCCTAGTCCAGTGTCTCAGCTTTCACTGCCACCTCTGTGCTAACAGTGCGCCCACGTTGCGGTCTGCGCCCTGGGCTGTGGCCCTGAACCCCAGCCACCTGTGACCCATGCGCTCAGGATTGAACGGGCCTCTCAAGCCAGCATGGCCAAATAGAACCCTGGATTCCCCCCACCCCCCCATCCAATCCACCCTCTTTTGAGACTTCTTCATCCTAATGAATACCACCCCCAGTCCTGGGTCGGCGTGGATTCCTGTGCTACCCACCCTTGAGCAAGACCTCTCGGCTCTGCCTCCTCAGTGCCGCCAGAACCCACCAGCTCCCCGCGGCCCCCGCCCTGGTCCAGCCTCTGCCCTCGCTGGCCATGGTGTGCCCCCACAGCGACCCAAGAGGGAGCCTATCACAACCCAGTTCAGCCCAGACGATTCTGAGGCAGGTGGCCCTGGGGACACTGTCTGAGAAACCCTGACCTTGGCTTTCTCAGCAGAGGAGAGCTGGCCCCCTGTGGCCTCTCCCACAAGGGAGGGGCTTTAAAAGCTCCACACTTCCTGTAACCCTCCTGACCATTTCCTAGCCTCCCAACTCTGGTCTGGGAGGCCTGCCAGGCTCCCGGCCCACCTGCCCCCCCGCCCCACACCTGTTCCAGCCCTGCCAGCCTTCCTGCAGCTCCAAAAACCCACAAGGCTCTGTCCAGCCTCCAGGTCTTTGCACTTGCAGTGCCCTCTGTCTGGAGCACGCCTGTCCCAAACCTCCTGGGGGGTTGTCCCTTGTGTTCTGGTGTCAGCTCAGATGCTACCTCCCTGACCACCCTCACCTCCCCACCTCCACCGCTCCCTCCCGGTGTCCTGATGTAGCTTTGTTTTTCTGCTTAACACATGATCAGCTGAAGTGATGATGATGGCAGTCATGTCCATCCCCTTGTCCCTGAGGGCAGGGCTCTGTCCACTGAGTCTCTGTGGCATGAACACCCACATGAAGGCTGGCCGGATGCATCTCAGCCCTCACAGTCTGTCAGCTCCAGGTGGCCGAGAGCGGGTGGGAGGCCTCGCCTGTCACTGTTGGAGGACTCTGGTGAGCCTACAGGGCCTCTGATTGGCCCTGGGCCTCCTGGATGCTGGCTCTGGCGGCTTTGGGGGTCCGGGGTCCTTAGGGCAAGGGTCTGGAAAGGGCACATGGCTCCAGGCCCCAGAGCACCCCAACTCCCAGCACATTCCTCTCTCCCCCTCAGCCTCTCCAGTTCTTCCTGGTGCGTGCCCGGGGAGTCCCTGGTGCTTAGAGGCCAAGGCCTGTGTTCCCCCTCCCCTGATCGCCCACTGCACTGTGGAGCTGCTCTGTGCTGATGGGCTGCAGTGAATGGGCCGCTGGTGTGACTCTTGGGTTTCCTTCTTTGGTCTCGTGGTACCTCAATGGTCTTTCACAGGGGACTTTCTTTCCCTGCTGCTGCCTGTTCTGGTGGCAGTGAGGCTGTCCCCAAAGGGTTACTGGGTGATGCTTCCTCAGTCTGTTCTGAGGGGGAGGTTGGCTGCCCCTTGTCACTCCAGTTGCTGCTCCGTGGACCCCTCCCCCATCCCCTTGCAGTGATTTCCCAGTGTTCCTCCATGACCCTCTCCTGGGTTAGTGTCCCTTTTCATCTAAGGGTGGCCTTTGGGCCACTTGAGCCCGTCCCAGGCGTGGCGGAGGTAGAGGAGGTAACTGACACCAGTAAAGGCTGCCGTAAGGTGCCTGGGGCTCGTCCAGAGCCAGAGCAATCTGAGCTGACCAGGGACCCAGGGAGACGCAGGGAGGAGACAGGGTGGGGCCCTGGACCCAACCTGGAGGCCAGGCTGGTAGCCAGCTGGGAGCGACACCACAGACAGCTCATCCAGCCCGGTCCTTATGGACTCTGCCCTAAGGTATCTTTGGAGGTGATGGGAAGGAAGCTCAAGTTACCCTGCTCAGGAACAGCCCTCGAGATCCATAAGTCCCTGTCCTCACAGGCTGCCAGACTCTCGCCCGAAACTCGAGGCCGAAGGAGGGCACTGTGGGTCCTGGCAGCCACCCCCAGGAAGGTGCCACCAAGCCTGCCCGCAGCAGACAGGGCTGGGCTGAAGGAGTGTCTGCGGCCAGCCTTTCTTCCCTGCTTCTCTCACAGTTGGAGTCTTTGGGAGTCCAGGGAAGACTTGTGTCCATGAGAGAGATGGGGGGCTGTTTGTCAGCATCTCCAAGCACAGATGGGGAAACCAAGGTCAGGACAGACAAGGGACCCAGGACCCACAGGCCCCCTCGGGAGCCCCCGACTGAAGTCATTTCCAGGAGCAAAGGATCAGGAGGGAGGGAGCCAGACTGCCCCGCCCATCGTCTGTGAGGACTAGAGCCACAGCTCGCAGTCAGGGCTCTGGGGCTTCCCTCAGTCTTCCCCCTCATGGCTCGAAGCGTTGGAGTTGTGAGCAGGTCTCAGTGGGGAAGTGCAGGGCCCAGGGGGGAAGAGATGCTTATCAGATTGAGGGACAGGAAATCAGCTGCCACTTCCTGACTAGGACTTGAGACTGCGGGGCCCTCTCTGGTCTCGTGCACATGCCCAGAAAGGAGAAGGCAGACAGATGCAGAGGCTCGCAGACTTAATACCCCACCCCCCAGCACATACACACATACACACACAGGGCAAGGGCAAGACCTGGGCAGACAGGGACACACACACAGGAAGCCTCTCATCCAGACAGTAGACTCTGGAATCTCACCTGCTTATCCTCGTGGTACAGCCTGGCAGGCCTGGCTGATGTGGGGGTCCCAGCCTTGGGGGCCATCCCAGACTGTTTCCTGCAGCTTCCCCATCCCAGGCAGATCCCTGATCTCAGCAGGTCCCCAGGCCTCCCAAATGCTAAGGGTCCCACTGACTGAAGAATCAGCCTTGGAATTTTCATTTGAGCCTCCAGGCCTAGGAGGTAACTGGCGCCAGCCCCCCACTCACTGCCCACCCTGAACTAGGCAAACCCTGTGCAAGGCCGCCTCAGTTGGGTGCCATTCCTTGGGCTGGGCCTGGCTGCCTGTGTCCCACGGACAGCCGGGTGTGCCAGGGCCCCTCACGTGACTTAGGGCTTTCTCAGGTTTCTCCCCAGGGGCCCATCTTGGTGAGTGCTACCTCCCTCACTGCTCAGGGAGGCCTAAGTGGATACAAGGGAAGATTCTAGCCAAACATAGGAAATGGTATCTCCTGGAATTGGCTGCAGAGGCAGCTGGCCAAGCAGGCCTGAGGTTGTTCCAGTGCCTGTCCCACATGTGGCCAATGGAAGGCTTCCCCCAACACCACCTCCCACATCTGGCCACCACTCCCCCTACCCCCAACACATAACACATTCATGAGCTGTGCCCCGGACTTGGTCCCTGAGGTTCTTGCATCTGCCTGGGACTGCCCTTCTGCCCTGGCCAGGCCCCTGTCCCTGTGTCCCCACCTAGCTGAGGCCCAGCTCCTCACTTTGGAGGCTGAGGATGCTCTGGTCCTTACGGTGTTCCCATAGACCCTCGCCTTACTGTTCACCACTGCGCTTGGGGTGTCAGCCCAAGCATGACCTGAGGGATTCCACGCACAATGTAAGATTTATGTGGGCATAGATACTACGGGCCAGCATCCTGGCTTGTCAGTTCCCAGCTGGGTGACCTTGGGCAGGTCACTTCCTCTCTCCCAGTCTCTTGCCTTATCCGATAACGGGGGCAATAAAAGTTCTTCCTGTCTCCAGCTACCCAGGAAGACCCTAGCACAGCACCTGGGGCACTGGAAGTACTCTAGTTACTCCTACTACTCCTTCCCCACCACCCTCCTGTCCTGGAGGTGGCACTGGGACCTTGGCTCCTGGTAGCACATTGGAGGAAGAGCAGGCACATATGTGCCCCACAGCCCCAGCCTGGCCTCTGGAACTGCTGGGAGCAAGCCAGGCCACACGGAGGGGGCAGGATGGATGGTGTCCTGGCTGGGGTGGAGGCTCTCCCATCCAGCATCTCTCAAGGACACTGGCCCTTTGTGCCTCTCCCCTTCTCAGCTCCCTTGTTAATCACTCAGTGAGATGTGCATGAAACTTGACCTGTGCCCGCCCGATAGCATCTCCGGGTACCAGCCTCCCTCCTGACTTCATAGCAAGGCCCCAGCCCAGCGAAGGCCCTGCTTGGGCCGTGCCTGCTAGGAGGAGAGTGTTTATTCCAAGAGGGCAGCCCGGGAGCTCTGCATCCACCTGGGGGATTAGCTCCCCAAGGTTGCGGGTATAAAGCCGCCCGCGCACCTTGCTGTTCCCAAAGAGGTGGGCAAGGAGTGGGCAGTGTGGGGTGGCTTCCCCTGGACAGACGGGGGCAGGGGCAGGGTAGGGGCACCATGTTCTACAATTGCCTCTTCTCGGCTGCCTGTCAGCGTGAGTACCTGCCTGCCCCACTCCGTCCCACTGAGGACAGGGAGGCTGGGACAGTGGAGAGGGAGGGAGTGCTTGGCCACAGGCTGGCAGGGCCTTCTAAGGTCACTCTTCTTCTTTTTTTTTTTTTTTTAAGATTTTATTTATTTATTCGACAGAGATAGAGACAGCCAGCGAGAGAGGGAACACAAGCAGGGGGAGTGGGAGAGGAAGCAGCAGGCTCATAGCGGAGGAGCCTGACATGGGGCTCGATCCCAGAACGCTGGGATCACGCCCTGAGCCAAAGGCAGATGCTTAACCGCTGTGCCACCCAGGCGCCCCCTTCTAAGGTCACTCTTCTGACCCTCTTCTATTCCTGGGAAGCCAGGAGTCATCTTGAGGAAGCTGGCCCCAGCACCTTGGTCCTTCTAGGGCTGCTGGGACCCCAGGGTAGGAGGTCAGTCACTGGCTGTCCACAGATCCTATCTGTTGGGAAAAGGGATCCAGCCCTCCGGGCCTCTGCTGTGTGTTGGCTCCTCAGTCACCCCTTCTGGTCTGGTCTTGGGACAAGGTCTTGGGACAAGATGGGCTGGGGTGGGGCTGCTTCTGCATGTCAAGGATCATTGGTCCCTGTGGCTCACCCCAATGGGCAGGATCAGGGCTGGCCAGGAGGCAGGCAGGATTGTTGGAGAGGCCCCACCCCGTCAGGGATCAGCTTCAGGCTCCATCGTCCATTCTTGTGGGCTCAGACTCAGGCTCAGGGTGGAGGTAGGGACAGCAGGCAGAGCTGACCCAGTGACCCCTCCTCACAGAAGGCGCTATGCGGGCCAGCGAGACTGTATCGGAGGCCAGCCCAGGCTCCGCAGCCAGCCAGACCGGAGTCCCCACTCAGGTGGTTCAGCAGGTGCAGGGCACCCAGCAGGTAGGACACACTCCTCCCCCGGGGCGGGCTGGGCGGGTACATGAGAGGGGCGGTGGTGACTGTGACCACGGGGACTTGGCCTCCCCTCCTGCCCTGCTGCTCGAGCCATCTGCTCACATGTCCTTATCAAGATGGTCACTGCAGCCACCCCTCCACCCACCTGGGCCAGGCCTCCCCGGGGAAGCTGGCGTGGCTCAGGTCCTTACTCCTTGCCCCCACAGCGTCTGCTGGTCCAGACAAGCGTGCAGGCCAAGCCGGGCCACGTGTCACCCCTCCAGCTCACCAACATCCCCGTGCCCCAGCAGGTAAGGCTGCCACACCCGCCCCAGCCCTCACAGCGTCCCCCAGTGTGCACAACCCACTCCCTGCGGCCGGCTCAGATCTGCCCTCCCCAGCATCAAGGACATAGGCTCCATCCGGGGGCCTCCCCACCTGCTACCTCCAGGGAGTGAGACCATGGCAGTCAGGGCCCATCGGGGAAGGACCACCTGCATGAGTTCTCTTAATAGAGCTGAGGAGTAGCAGTAAGGAAGCTGACTTTCAGGTCCAGCCCCAGTGTCTCAAAGCAGAGAACCCACTGCCAATTAGGAGCCAAGAGCCCATAGCCAGCACAGGGACTGTGAGCGTGTGGTGGTCTGTCCCCCAGAAGGCTGGGGGCAGGGTGGGGCTCAGCACAGAACGGACAAAGTCGTGTCAGGCTTCAAGGGTGAGAGCATATTCCGTGTGGCCTGGGGAGCCAGGCTCCCTGGACACGGACCCTGGTTCTGCCACTTACTGGTTCCAGGACCTCGGGCAAACACTTCTGCCACCCTGAACCTCTCTGTCACCCTCTGCGAAGTGCGGTTAATATCAGGGCTGCACTGGGACTGTTGGGGCGGTTCCGTGAGCTAACAGGTGTGTGGCACTAGGACATCGCCTGGTATGGGGCCAGGTGCTCGTGAAAACCGGACGGGCTGTTGTGAGTGAACTGCGGTCCTTTTCCCTCCTGGTTCTAGGCTCTCCCCACGCAGCGTCTGGTGGTGCAGAGCACAGCCCCAGGCGGCAAGGGCGGCCAGGTTTCCCTGACGGTGCATGGCAGCCAGCAGGTGCACTCGCCCCCGGAGGTAGGTAGTGGCCCCCTCAGCTGCCCTCCCTGTACCTCTCTCCCCCGGTTGGCAATGTACCCCCAGAGTATACTTGGGGTCCCGGCCCCTCAAGCCCACTTGTTCCTCCAAAGTCTTTGTTGAGCCCGGGTTGGGTGCCCAATTCATGGCCCCGCTGGCTGCGAGCAGAGTCCAGCTCCGGGAGGAGGAGGCAGCCTCCCCCCAGGTTGAAAGTGACCTCACAGCTGCACCTCAGGGCTCTGTATCCCAGGAAGGAAAGGAGGTCCCCCGTCCCCGCTCAGGGCAGGTCGAGGCTCTTCCTCAGACCACAGGGGTGGGTTCTGGGAATCTCCCGAACACCAACAAAGGTGTTGGAGGCAGGCAGGCCATGGGCGGCTGGGAGCATGGGTGGCAGCATCAGGAGCTTGGGGTCAGATCCCCAGCTCAGTCATTTCTCCTGGGGCACTCTGGCCAGGCCCCTGGGGCCCTCTGAGCCCAGTGTTTTCTATGTGTAAAACAGCTAATGATACAAAGTGCCACAGCATGGCCCAGAGCCAACAGGGACCTGCAGCCAGTCTGCCTGGGGTCAGTGCCTGGTGCCACCACTCAGCTGTGTGGCCTTGGGCCGTCCCTTCCCATCTGTGCTTTAGTACCTCGTCTGTTGAGTGGGGCTTCCCTCACCTACCCCTCCTCACCTCAGGGCTGCAGTCTCTCTGATTGTGGAGGCAGCAGGTGGCCTCTGAGCTGAGGCCATTTTCGCTGGGGAGGATGGGTCCCCCTACCAGTACCTCTGGGCCGGACCCCCAGCTTGGCCTGGGGGTGATTGGGGCAAGGACAAGGCATTCGGATTCATGGAATTCGGCTAGTTACCAGCCTGGGAGGTTGAGACCTCTGTGGTCTGCCACCCTCCCCAAACAGCTCTAGGGAGAGCCCTCCTGAAAAGGGTTTTGTCAGGGCCTGGGTGCCCAGACGACGCCCCCGTGTCTGCTTCCCTTGCAGCGGTCGCCGGTGCAGGCCAACAGCTCCGCCAGCAAGACGGCCGGGGCCCCCACGGGCACGGTGCCACAGCAGCTTCAGGTCCACGGCGTTCAGCAGAGTGTCCCCGTCACCCAAGAGGTGCCAGGCCAAAGCGGGCAGTGGCTGGGGCAAGGGGTCCTGGCCAGGCAGCCTCTACAGACTCCTTGACTGTCTGTGGGAGCCAAGCAGATGGGGGTACAGCCTCAGCAGGCCCCCCGGGCCTTCAGCAAGCGCCTCTACCTCACTCCAGACTCAGCATCCTCGTCTAAATAATGGCTTCTGCCCTGGGAGCCTGGGGGCAGGGTGGTTGGGGCTGCTGGGGGATGAAATGTGGTCGTCACGGGTGGCACCTAACACCCAGCACTGGACAGGCGCTGGAAGCTCTGAGAAACAACCCGGCCTCTATTGGGCCCAGTTGCCTGGAGGAAGCCCCAAGGCCAAGTCCTGGCTTACCCCTGAGGGGCTCGGGGAGGCCCAACCTCCAAATCCGAGGCCAGCCTTTGGGACAGGTAGAGGCTCTTCCTCAGACTACAGAGTGGATTCTGGGGACTCCCAGAGGCTACTGCTCTGAGCTGCCAGTCATGGCAGCTGGAGCAGGTTAAGTGACAAGGGGTGTCTGCTATCTGGTTGTTATCACTCAAGTTGCGGGGTTCCAAACCCCTTGGAAAACCAGATGAGAGCCATAGACTCTTCCTCCAAAGGAAAGCAGAAACCTCACCCTGAAGGATTCACAGATGTTCCTGCCGTGTTCCACAGACCTTCTGACCCTCCAGGCCTGGGTCTGAGTCCCAGTCTACCACTCAGCACCACCCCCCACCCCACCCCCAGCCCCTGCCCCTCACTGTGTGCCCTGGGGGTGGTATCAGGATCCCTACAGCATGGCGGATGGGGGGTGTGGGATAACCCATGTAGAGGGCAAGGGGGACAGCAAGGACTCCGTCACTCAGACCCAAGTTCATCTTCAGTTCTGACACTTCCTGTCGGCCTCACTTTGATGAGCCTCTGCTCACACCGGTAACTGGGCACCCAGAGTCAATGTGGTGATGACTCTGAAAGGCACTCGGTGAAGGCCGGGCAGGGAAAAGCTGCAGAAGGGTGGCCTGTTTCTCACCAGGCTGCCCTGACGCTTCCATGAGTCTGTGGGCATGGGGCGGGGACTCGGGGTTGCGTGGGCCACCAGGGGCACCACGGTTACCACAGTCTGACTTGCCTTTTCCCTCCCCAGAGGTCCGTGGTCCAAGCCACTCCACAAGCGCCCAAAGCCGGCCCCGTGCAGCAGCTCACAGTGCAGGGGCTCCAGCCAGTTCACGTGGCTCAAGAGGTGCGTGTGTCCTCCACCTACCTCAGGGCAAGCTGGGACTGGGCCCGGGCTGGGCTGGGGAGGGGCGCAGGCCCATCAGGCCGCAGGGAGGGAATGGAGCTGGGGGTCCTCAAGGGCCCCAGCCCCGCTCCAGGCTCCACCTGGGGCTTTGGGCTGCAGACCCGGTCTTGGAGCCGTCCCCCCCACCCCCACCCCAGCCCCCGGCACCTGGCAGTTCAAGGGCCCAGGTTTTGCGAAGAGAGAGATCTGATTTTCCCCTCCCAGAGACACCGGGTGGGAGATCTGTCGGGTTGCTGCGGGAGCTCAGCGACCCGGTGGGCGGCGGAGGCCTGGAGCCCCGCCCGCGGCCGGCCCCGGTGACCCCCCAGTGTCTCTGTTTGTCCTCCAGAGCTCAGGCAGTCAGTTTCCCGCTAGGAAGGCAGAGCAGCAGGAGCCCCGGCCCACGCCGCCGCCGGAGCCGCCGCCCCGGCCACCCACGCCCGGGCCCCGGCCGAGCGCGCTGGCCCCGCAGCCGCCGCCGCTCCCGCCCGCGTGCAGCGGCGAGCTCCCGCAGCTAGGCAGCCCCGAGCCGCCGCCGCCCCATTACGAGCCGGGCGCCGAGCAGTGGGTGGAGCTGGTGGGCGTGCTGCCCCCGCACCTGCTCCTGCCGCAGCAGAAAGTGGTCTTCGAGCCACTGCCCGGGCTCCCGGCCCGAGCCAGCCCCGACCAGAGGGTCAGGATCCAGAGAGTCCCCCAGGTGCTAGTGTTCGGCACGGCCGCCACGGCCCTCAAAGTAGGTGGCGGACGTACGGGCGGGGGGCATCGGGCGGGCGGGGGCGGGATCCGCCGGCCCCGACCCGCGCCCGGCCCCGGGCTGCCCGTCAGGCGCTGCAGGCCCTGAAGAACCCCCCCTTCCCACCTCGGCCTGGCGAGTCTGGGGACCCGCCTCTGACCCCACCCCCACCCCCACGGCGGGTTCCAGGTCCCAGGCTCCGCTCCCGCAGACGGGCGGGGGATGGGGTGGGAAACTCAGGCCCCGCCCCTGAGGCCCTGTCAGTAATTCCGGGTTGCGTCCCACAAACCGGGGCCCCACCCCTAAGCTCGGACCCCGCCCCTCACATCCTGTACTTCGTTTCCAGGCCCCGCCCCTGCAGACGGGGATCCTTCCCTTGATGCAAGCTCCACCCCTGAGGCCCTGTTCGTAGTTTCAGGCTCTGGCTTTGACTTCAGCTTTAGCGACAGCATTGTCCAGAGCTTGGCTCTACTCCTGGGGTCCAACTTTCATGCCCACAGTAGGACTCTGGGGTCCCCTCAGCCCGCCTCACCTCAGGCCCCACTCTTGCTGTCCCCAGCCTAAGCACAGAGTCCTGGCTTCTCCTGACACAGCTTCTCCTGATTCCCAGCCCTGGCAGAGACTGTAGCCCCTGGGCCTCTGACCCCTGGCCCTGTCCAGGATGCGGTCAGAAAGCCCAGAAATGCAGCCTTCCAGCCTGGGAGCCAGGTGTCCTTGTGGGCTTGGATAGCCACCAGCCCTTTAGGGACAGAGGCCGAGGAGCTGGCCCACCCCTGACCACCTGTGTGCCCTTCCTCCCACACCAGGTGCAGCAGCTCCAGCAGGTGCCTGTCCCACACGTGTACTCCAGCCAAGTGCAGTATGTGGAGGGCGGTGACGCCAGCTACACGGCCAGTGCCATGTGAGTGGGCAGAGCGCTGGGGGAGGGGCCGGGAGTTGGGACCTAGGTCTGCCCAGAACCCTGCTAGGACTTGAGGCCCGAGTCCCAGCCCCAAGCAGACCAGCCAGGCTTCAAGGCCTTGGGTGACGGGTGGTGGGTGCTTCCCAAGGATAACCAGCAGCCACCAGGCAGGGGCAAAGCAGAGGGGACCCTCACAGCTTGGGAGAGGCATCCCAGTATCATTTAGGGCTTTGGAGTCAGATGGGCCTGGATTTAGAAAAGGAAAAAGAAAATGTAATTTTATAAGATAACATTTTTTAAGTAAGAGGGAATGTTAAAGAGTGAAAAGGAGAACTCCACTGTTGACCCCAACCCTACTCCAAATGGGGTGCTGTGACCTCTTTGTTTCCTCCCGGAGGTACTCTGAGAATGGAAACTAGCCCCTTTTTTGTGCAGAAACAGGCGGAGCGTTCTGTCCCTTATTTCTTCCCCCAGCGGTGTATGTTGATTCCTCTTCCGTGTTTCTCTGAGCGGCCCCCAGTCACCCTGTTTAACGGCTGCGTGGCGCTCCACTGTGCGGATGGAGCGTGAACGACATATAGCCAGTGCCCACCTGGCTGACACTCGGGTGACCCCGCTCCCTGCTGCTGCGCGCGCACACACACACACATACACACACAGCACAACCGTGTGCCATGGATCCTCCGCACACCACCTTCCCTCTCCCATCATCCGTAGTAATCATTCCAGGATTAGAGTGATTGCTGATTTAATTTTTAGAAGTTTCTATTGGTTTTCTTTACATTTGTCTTTTTTTGTTTTTTGGGTTTTTTTTTTCTTACATCCCCACCCTGTCCCATGTGGGCATGATGCTGGGGGTTCGCTCATAGAGCATCTCCGTCCCTGGGTCACCATGCTGTGGCAGATCCCAGGGGGCATGACCTTGGCACCTGAGTCATGGTCCGTGGCGTCCAGCTCCCTCACAGCTCTGTTGATTAATTTCCAGTGCTGCCGGTCTCTTAGGCTTGCAGTTGACCAGAGTGGGTAGAGAGCACAGACAGCATTCCGGGAAAGAGTGTGTTCCTCTGGGCCCCCCAGGGGTGTTAGAAGCAGAGCTGAGGCACAAACCCAGCCTTGTGGGGCTACGCTGGCTCCTTCTGCCTCCCCTGGTAGCATCCGTCCTTTGCTTCTGTTTGAATTCATCCCTCCGTGATGATAGTCCGTGTGATCGCACGTAGCCCATCGTTGCATCAGATTCTTCTGGTATGCGACGTTGTTAGCGGCGTTGTGTCTTCTGCTCTCTCTTGCAGTGGATTCTTGCAGGTGGGCCTCACCCTGGCCAAAGCCACAGTCCCTGCACCTCTGTCCCTGGCTCTGTCCAGGCCGCGTCCAGAGACGCACACATTCAGTCAGTCATTCAGCAAATAGCTACCGAAGCCACGGTTTTGGAGCACGTGTTGCTTGTGGGGCGCTGGGCTGGGCCGGGCTGAGCTGGGCTGGCTGTGGTCCCTGCCTGGGGGCAGGGTGGAGGGCACTTGCTGGTGCCACTTGGGGTTACGTGCCTTCGGTGCTGCTCCAGGCCACTTCGGTATGCGTGGACCGGGGTACTTGATCGAGAGCTGCATCTTGGTATCCATCAGGCAGGGGCTTACCTCGGTGACCACGCCTCCTACCATTCACCCCCACCCCCACCCCCATCCCTCTCCTTGCTGCCCCCAGAAGCTACAAGTCTCCTTCCCGTGCTTCCTTCAGGAGACTCCAACAGTGCCTTCCGAGGCGGGCCCCACCTGGCTGGCCTTGCTTCCTTTCTGGATTTTTAACATTCAATGTTATTTTTAGACACTAATATATTAAGAGGGCTCCGAAATCAAAACTGTGCCCCACGATGTCTTGTGAGATGCCTGCCACCCTCCACGGGGCCTCCAGCACCACGGATGCAGATGGAGATACGAAATGGAAACCCCATCCTTACCTTTCCCCACCTTTTCTGTTCACCTGACAGAATGTTCTGGAGCTTCTTCTTTGGCAGGACCTTCCTCCCTCTCTCTCTCACCCATCCATAGGATCCCTTTCACTTAACATTCCTCTAAAGATGGACCCCAGTTTTCACTCTCTTGCGACGACCTGCAGCCTTGGCCTCCATCGTCTGACTCAGGTCCTGGGATGGCTTGAGGAGAACGCTCCGGGGCAGGATATGTCACTGCCTCAAAGGGACTTGCCTCTGCACTACGAAAGTCATCATCGAGTGGCTCCCGTGTGGCCACTGGATGCAGAAGTAGAAACCACCCCCCCTTCTCCAGCACCCTCTTCTTGCCTCATTTACCATCCGGGCCCAGCCCTCCTTCTGCAGTGATCTTGATTTACCTTCTGCTTGCTTCTCCTCTGGCTTCCCCGCCCCCCCCCACGTTAGCCCCCAGGCAGGGCCTCCTGTTGGGTCTGCAGTGCCTAGAACAGTGGCCAGCATACAGTACGCACTCGGTCATTGTTTGGTTTGGTTTTGGATTGACTGAAGTGTGTGGCCTAGTGCACGTTACCTCGCCGTTCTGTCTTGGCTTCTTCACATCTGAGATGTGGACTCCCATGCCAGGGGCCCCTTTGATGATTAAATGAGAGATTGTGCCCCACCAAGCACTCGGGGGGTGCCTGGTCCGGCATAGGTAACTACCTGTTGGCTGACTGGGGCCGCTGCTGCTCGCTCCCTTCCTGAGAGGGACCCCGCCCCGCAGGGGCCCCATGCGTCAGACCCCTGGCCACCCAGCCCTGGCCCTTTGACTCCTCCGTCTGCTTCTCTCTCAGCCGCTCCAGCACCTACCCCTACCCGGAGACGCCGCTCTACACCCAGACAGCGGGCACCAGCTACTACGAAGCTGCGGGCACTGCCGCCCAGGTCAGCACGCCCGCCACCTCCCAGGCAGTGGCCAGCAGTGGCTCCGTGCCCATGTACGTGTCCGGCAGCCAGGTGGTCACCAGCTCCACCAGCAGCGGGGGTGGGACCAGCAACAGCGGCAGTGGCGGCAGCGGCAGCGGGGGAGGCGGCGGCGGGGGCGGTGGCAGTGGCGGTGGCAGCAGCGGCGGCGGCGGAGCGGGCACCTATGTGATCCAGGGCGGCTACATGCTGGGCAGTGCCAGCCAGTCCTACTCCCACACCACCCGTGCCTCGCCAGCCACCGTAAGTGCCGACTCGGGCCCCAGCAGAGGCAGACGGTGGGAGGAGAGGGGCTGGGTGGAGGTGATGGGGGAGGGGGGTGCGTGGTCATTCGCCACCATCAGCCACCATAACCGTTGCACCAGAGTCCCGAGAGGCACATATCGCTGGGTAGCCTCAAACAAGTTACTCAGCGTCTCTGGGCCTCAGCTACTACGCATGAAGCTGTTAGAGCCCAGAAAGCATTGTCTCCTGTGATGGGAACCGATGAGGGCAGGTGTAGAGCAAGCGGGGGAGAGGCAGGCACCAGCACGGTGGGGGGGCTGCCCTGAGCCAGGGTCTTTGTCCATCTGGAAGGCAGCGAGATAACCTCTCTCTGCCCAGATGTGGGCTGTATGGAGTCACCTGCGGAGGGGCCCTCCCTAGCTCTGTGACTGTGGATGGGTCAGGGCCGGGTAGTCCCGTGGCGGTCCTTGTCCTCTGGGAGCTTGGGGTCTGGAGTGATCTAACTACCACCCTTTGACATGGCAACCCATCATGGACCACACAATCAAGACAGACGCTTTCTCAGAAAGCAGGCAGACCCTCCCTTTTATACCCATGCAGCCTGGCTTCTAGTCTGTTTTTTTAAATGCTGCCTGTGACCCACCTCACTGATTTCACGACCCCGTCATGGGTCCTTACCTGAAGTTTGAAAAACGTGCTTCACTAGAACAGTGCTGTCCTGTAGGACATTTTCCACTGATGGGAATATTCCCTGTGCGCGGTTCGGTACAGAGGCCTCTGGCCACGAGTGGCTAGTGAGCACCCAAAATGTGGCTGGGGTCACCAAGGAACTGAGTCGAGTTTGTTTTTCTTTGAACTATTTTGATACACTCATAGATTCATAGGAAGTTGCAAAAATAGTGCAGGGAGATCCCTCTGCGCCCCCCACCCCGTTACCCCATCAGTACAGTACGGTATCCAACCAGGAAACTGGGCTCCGTACAGTGTGGGTGTCTGCTTGTATCTTTTTGTCACGGGTGTGCATTTGGGAAACCACCACTACAGTCAAGATGCAGGACTGCTCCATTGCCACAAAGATCGCCCTCCTGCTCCCCCTTTATGGTAACTCCCGCCCTCTTCCCTCCCGGCATCCCTAGCCCCCAGCAACCATGAATCCATTCCCCATTTCTATAATGCTGTCATTCTGAGAGTGTCCTATGAATCATCCTCCACATGACCTTTTGACATTGGCTTTTTCGACTCAGTATAAATTAATTTAAATAGCTCTGTGTGGTTGGTGGTGACCACATTGGACAGTGCAGTTCTAGAGAATTCCGTGGGATTTAGTCCTCCCCCCCCCCCCCCCCGTGATTACGATATGACGTGCCCTGCAGCCTGGCTGTCAGGAGCACAACTGGAAATAGGCACAGAGAGCACCTCGCAATGAGTACTCGAGAAACCGAAGTGATTCTCAGTGCTCTTGTGTCCCTGGTCTGGCCCCAGGTTCAGTGGCTGCTGGACAACTATGAGACGGCGGAGGGGGTGAGCCTGCCGCGGAGCACCCTCTACTGCCACTACCTGCTGCACTGCCAGGAGCAGAAGCTGGAGCCCGTCAACGCCGCGTCCTTTGGCAAGCTCATCCGCTCCGTCTTCATGGGCCTGCGCACCCGACGTCTTGGCACCAGGTGGGCCACCTACCCCCCGACAGCCACAAGCCCCCCCCCAAGTTCTCCAGGGCCGCGGCTACCCCTCTCATGCCCTCGTTCACTGTGCTCTAGCCCCACTCGCCCCTTCCTCTGACACCCACACACTCCCACCCCAGGGCCTTTGCACCAGCTGTGCCTTCTCCTTCATTCCCCATCTCCTTACTCAAATGCCCCCTGGCCCCCTTCACTGAAACCGAAGCCTTCCCACCTCCCACCTCCCTGACACTGCCCACCACCGCCTTCCCTGCTTGCTTTCCCTCCTCACTATGGCGCGCCATCCCACGTGCCTTATGTGTGGCTTCTCTTGTTGCCATTCTGGCTTCCAGTGCTGGAATGCACATACCTTGAGAGTGCGGGAGCTGCACACGGTTGGTGCTTTACTCAGGGCCTTCCAAGTCTGAATTCATGTAGGAAGGAACAAGGGGCCCTCCCCTGAACCCACTCTTCCCTTCTCCTTTGCAACCCTCACGCCTCCCTGGGGTGAGCCCTGCTGCTCTCTCGGGTCCAGTTCCTGACTTCAGTGTCACCTCTTTTTTTTTTTTTTTAAGATTTTATTTATTTATTTGACAGAGATAGAGACAGGCAGCGAGAGAGGGAGCACAAACAGGGGGAGTGGGAGAGGAAGAAGCAGGCTCATAGCGGAAGAGCCTGATGTGGGGCTCGATCCCATAACGCCGGGACCACGCCCTGAGCCGAAGGCAGACGCTTAACCGCTGTGCCACCCAGGCGCCCCTCAGTGTCACCTCTTTCACTTACAGATGCATAACCCTTGGGCAAAGTACTGCATCTCTCTGTGCCGCAGTTTCTTCCTCTGTCCCTGGAGGATGCCAGGAGCACCTTTCATAGGACAGGGCTAAGGAACACAGGGATTTGTACGTGCTAAGTGCTCAGAACAGTGCCTGGCATGTTGTTATAACTAGTAGTCCATAAGTACTTGCTGACTCCTGCCCCGTGCCGGGTTCGGAGGTCTAGGAGTGCCGCAGATGCTGGCCCTGTCTTCTCAGAACTCAGGTGGCACATGGGGACCTCTCTTGGTACCCACAGCCCCTGTACTTCCCCAGCACAGCACCCCTGGCTCCGTGGAACACTGGTCTTGCCCCCAGGCTGTTTGGCCCCCAAGCAGGGGGAGGCGGGTGTGATGTGAAGGTCCCCGGTGGACAACTGGAGGCCTCCCAGCCCAGCCCTCAGCCTCTGCCTCCCTCTCAGGGGCAACTCCAAATACCACTACTATGGCCTGCGCATCAAGGCCAGCTCGCCCCTGCTGCGGCTGATGGAGGACCAGCAGCACATGGCCATGCGGGGCCAGCCCTTCTCGCAGAAGCAGAGGTAGGAGGATGAGGCCGGACCCTGTGCAGGCGGGCGGGGAAGGGCATGCTGGCCTGTCTCAGTGCCCCCACCACCCCTTCTCCAGGCTCAAGCCCATCCAGAAGATGGAGGGCATGACCAACGGTGTGGCCGTGGGGCCGCAGCAGGCCACCGGGCTGTCCGACATCAGCGCCCAGGTCCAGCAGTACCAGCAGTTCCTGGGTGAGAGCGCCCTGGCCCATGGGGCGGGCTCCGGGCCAGGGACTGAGGCCTCTGGACAGCATGCGGGTGGTTCATCTGCCTTCCCGGAGCTGCCTCATTCCCCACGTCCCGTGGGGGACCCCCGCTTGGGAGGAAAGTGATGACAACTTGATAAGACCCCAGGGAGAGGCTTGGGGGGGCAGGCAGGTGGAGGATAAAGGGCCTCATGGTATCTCCTCCTGCCTCCAGATGCCTCGAGGAGTCTCCCTGACTTCTCAGAGCTTGACCTCCAGGGCAAAGTGCTCCCCGAGGGCGTTGGGCCTGGGGATATCAAGGCCTTCCAGGTCCTGTACCGGGAACACTGTGAGGTAGGGCAGCTGGGTGAGTGGGCAGGGGCGAGGGAAAGCCATGCTGCCCCCCCGCCCCCCGCCATGTCCCTGAGCATCCAGCCTCCCCAACAGGCCATCGTCGACGTCATGGTGAACCTGCAGTTCACCCTGGTGGAGACGCTGTGGAAAACCTTCTGGAGGTACAACCTTAGCCAGCCCAACGAGGCGCCTCCGCTGGCTGTGTGAGTCCCTCGGTGGGAGCGGGGAGGAGGGAAAGAAGGGGTGGGGCACGGAGAGTCAGCACCCAGGGCTGGGGTAGCCAGACCTCAGACATCATGTGGAAGGGGGGCATCTGCCTGACCCCTGCAGTTTGTGGGGTGCACACAACCTTCTGACCCCCACTCCAGGGCTCGTGTATCGGTCTGACACCCAGTGCCTGGGCTAGCAGGCCTCGCGAAGCCATTCCCTCCCTGCGGCGGGTGGGTGCCTGTGCCCGGCATGCAAGTATGAGATCGCCATCTGCCCCCGGGGGCATCGGGGCCCGTGTCAGCCTGACCTCGGGCATGGGGCGGCTGTCCACAGGCATGACGAGGCTGAGAAGCGGCTGCCCAAGGCCAGCCTGGTGCTCCTGTCCAAGTTCGAGCCAGTGCTGCAGTGGACCAAGCACTGTGACAACGTGCTGTACCAGGGCCTGGTGGAGATCCTCATCCCGGACGTGCTGCGGCCCATCCCCAGTGAGTGCAGGACAGCCACCCCGCCCGTGGCCCCCCGTCCCCACCCGCCACGGCCCTGATCGGCCCCTGCCGCCACCCGTAGGTGCCTTGACCCAAGCGATCCGGAACTTTGCCAAGAGCCTGGAGAGCTGGCTCACCCACGCCATGGTGAACATCCCCGAGGAGATGCTGCGTGTGAAGGTGAGGCTGACGGGGCTCTGGGGACAGGCTCGTGGGCGGGGGCTGAGCGGCGGCTGGGGCCCGGCTCTCCTCTCCCCGGTAGTGGCCACGGGCTGTGTCCCCGTGCCTGTCCCCTCAGAGTGAGCTTTGGGTATTATCTTTACAGACCAGCGTCCTTAGGTCCGCACTTCTGAAGCACAGCCCCTGTGTGGTGTTTTGTACGTGACACGAGATCTTAAAATAAAAACCAAATGCAACTTGAAGTAGTTCTCTTCAGACAGCTTCACTAGGGGGAAAATAACGTTTATAAGGGAACAGAATAATAGTCCTCTTCATCAACGCTGCACAGTAACTATTCCAATGTGAGGAAGTAGATGTGATAGGCCTGCTTTTGAGCAAAAATATAAAAGGAAGAAAAGGGGTTTTTGTTGTCCTTAAAATGTTAAGGAGACAGTCACACGGACCTGGGCATCTCAAGCACCGCCCGTGGGTGCACTGGACAGGCGGTGAGGTGGAAAGAGTAGACGCTGGGTCCAATGAATAAACGAGTAGATGTGTTCATTCATGTAGTCAGCACGCATTTATTGAGCATCTACTGTGTGCCAGCGCGGTTCTCAATGCTGGGGGCACAGCAATGACCAAGGTGGACAACACCCCACCCTCCCTAAGGTGACATTCAAGAGAATAACGGTTTGAGCACTCCCCTTTCTAGGCAGTGCCCTCTGAGAGTTTCTCTTGTCTCCTTTCATTAATAATAATGTCAAACACACTACATGGATTTTTTTTTTTTTTTGGTCCCATACTTTGGGTGTCCACCCGGAGTTTGAAAATCCCGACCCCTTGATGTCCCCAAAAAAGCAACGAGGTACATCCCTCCCTTTGAGGAGAGAGAAAGGCTCAGACACATCGCAGCGTCTGGGGCAGGGGATGGGGGGCCTGGGTTCCCACCAGCCACGACCACATCCGACCCGCCCGCCCCCCCCCCCGCCCCGCAGGTGGCCGCGGCCGGCGCCTTCGCGCAGACCCTGCGACGCTACACGTCGCTCAACCACTTGGCGCAGGCAGCGCGCGCCGTGCTGCAGAACACCGCGCAGATCAACCAGATGCTGAGCGACCTCAACCGCGTGGACTTCGCCAACGTGCAGGTGAGCGCGGGCAGGGCCGGTGCGCGCCAGGCGGCGCAGGTGAGGGCAGCGCGGCCCCGGGCGGCGGCTGAGCCGCGGGCGCTTGCCGGCTGTACCGCAGGAGCAGGCCTCGTGGGTGTGCCGCTGCGAGGACCGCGTGGTGCAGCGGCTGGAGCAGGACTTCAAGGTGACCCTGCAGCAGCAGAACTCCCTGGAGCAGTGGGCGGCCTGGCTGGACGGCGTCGTGAGCCAGGTGCTCAAGCCCTACCAGGGCAGCGCCGGCTTCCCCAAGGCCGCCAAGCTCTTCCTCCTCAAGTGGTCCTTCTACAGGTGCGCTCGAGCTCTGCGAGATGCGGGCGGGAAAAGGCGGGGTGGCAGGCCCTTCCTGGGGCGGGGCCTCGAGGCGGCTCCTCCTCCCTGGGGGGCAGGCCAAAATGGGATCGGGGGAGGCCCTGCCTCCTCGCAGAATTTGGGATCGGAGAAGATCCGGCTTCCTTGGGGCTCGGGTTCCTTTTCCCCAGCGCGGAGGACCTGTTGGCGGTGGGCGGGGTGTGGGCCCTATGCTGTCACTGACGGAAGCACTTGGGAAGCCAGGGCGGGGCCGGACCGGGGTAGCTGGGCTTGCTGGCGCGTGGGGTCCTCGAGGCCCGGAAGGCGGGCGAGGGGCGGCACCCGGCCTGATGGCCTCCTCTCCGCCGCCGCCCACAGCTCCATGGTGATCCGGGACCTGACCCTGCGCAGCGCTGCCAGCTTTGGTTCCTTCCACCTCATCCGGCTGCTCTACGACGAGTACATGTACTACCTGATCGAGCACCGCGTGGCCCAGGCCAAGGGCGAGACCCCAATTGCCGTCATGGGCGAGGTGCGCGCGGCGGGGCTCTGAGGGCGCGGGCGGGGCGCCCCTCGGCGGGACCCTCACCCCTTGTCTTGCCTCCTTGCAGTTCGCCAACCTGACCACCTCGCTGAACCCCCTTGACCCAGATAAAGGTAGGCGGGGCGTGTCCCTGTCGGGGGCCGGAGTCCAAGGAGCCGCGGACGGGGGGGGGGGGGGGGGGGGCGCGGCCGCCCCACGCTGAGTCGGGGCTGCTCTGTGTGCCCCAGATGAGGAGGAGGAAGAGGAGGAGGAGAGCGAGGACGAGCTGCCGCAGGACATCTCGCTGGCGGCCGGCGGCGAGTCGCCCGCGCTGGGGCCTGACACCCTGGAGCCGCCGGCCAAGTTGGCACGGACAGACGCGCGTGGCCTCTTCGTGCAGGCGCTGCCCTCCAGCTAAGCCCGCGGCCTCCCCCGCCCCGCCCGCCCGCCCCCGCCGCCCATCCACGCCAGGGTCCCACACAGCTTCTGTGGCTTTGCTGTCACCGTTCCAGCCTCGGGCCGGGAGGGGGCCTCCAAGACAGGGAAGGCTAGGGGGTCCCTGCCCCCAAGGGGGCCGGCACAATCACAGGGCCGGGCGGAGCCGCAGCTGCAAACTGACACAAAAGACGTGCCTTAAGGAACCCGCCGCCGTGCCCCGGTGCCCCGTGGGACAGCCAACTAGGCTCCTTGGCCCCGAAGGCCTCAGCATCTCCCTCCCCCAGCCCCACCCTCCCATCGTCCCAGGGGGCAGGCAGGCAGGCCCCCCTCCCCTGTGGAACCGTTAACTTATTCAGCTCGCTGGCTTTGCACAGTCTGTCCCGGGCCCAACCCTGAGCCCCAGGTGGGCACAGGTGGGCATCACCTGGGGACCCCCCACTGTCAGCAGCAGCCCCGGGACCCCTCCCCCAGCAACCCCACTGCTCCCCACTCCTTGGTATAAGTGCAATTAAAGCCGTGGGTGTCGCATCTTCTCCAGAGCTGGGCCCTCCCTTGCCCCGCAGCCCTCAAGGAGGGCACTGTCCGGCCTGGTTGGGGGGAGGGCAGCCGGGGAGGGGGGGCCGCCTCCAGCTTCCAAAGAGCAGCAGGCTGGGCTGGGCGTGGGAGCCCAGACGGGCCTGCTGCTGGCAGTGGGGCCCAGAAGTGCCCGTGCCTGTCCCGGCCCAGGCTGGGGGTTCGGCTCCCTCAGATCCAAGACCCCAGTGTCCCAGGCCACCTGCCTCCGGTTTGTAATGGAACCTCTGTGCTCCTTCTCTCCCGGGAGACTGTGCTTCTCCTCCGTGCAGTGCGACCCGCCCCCCACATGACTATTGTGCGATTTGTGAGCCGCCTGAGCGGAGTTGGTAACTTGTTGGTTTTTTTCCAACCATCATGGCCTTATCTGTTCCGGTTTTCTCAGTGTCTTCAACCTGTGAGATAGATGTTTATGGCAAAAAGCAAAAAAAAAAAAGACAAAAAAAGATCTGACCTATTGTATAAAAATCACTATTTTGTGTGCTCCGCGTGCTACAGCTTTTGGGGTGGCCCCCCACTTCCCCTCCCCACTCCCTCGGGGCCCCCCGTCCTGGCCGTGAAAGTGTCCACGCGTGTGGTAGTCTAGTGTGCCGAGCTGTTTTCTACCTTTTTGTAGTCTTTCTTAAAACACAATAAATTCCGCTGTGATATGTGGCTGCTGCTGACTCGCGGGGCCTTGGGGCTGGGGGCTCCAGCTGGGCCCCGAGCGGCAGTAAAGGGAATTCAGGAGGTTCAGAAATAAAACATTTATTACATGAAGAGGAACGACGGGCAGGGGGAGGGGATGGCCACGAGGTCTGCCACCTCAGGTGGGGGGAGGCTGGGGTGGGCAGGGGAAGGGGGTCCATTCGGCCTCCCTGGGGGGCAATGTCCACACCTGTAGCCAAGGAAAGGGGCAGATGCACAAAGAGCAAGGGCCTGTGCCCAGCGCGGGGTGAAGGTGGGCGCTGGAGGCTGGTGGGGCAGGGGGCTCCCTCCCTCTGCCCCTTCCCAACTTAAATAGGCATAAATAAGAAGCGTCCAGACTCTCAGGCCACCAGGGGCTGCCCCGCCCAGCCCCCTTCCCCGCAGCCTAACACGAGTGCCGGTCGTCGGTCGGTCGTCGGTCGGCTGGCCAGCCGAGGAGAGGCTGCCAGGAAGGCAGGCAGCTCCCAGGCCGCGGAGGTAGTTGGAGTCAGTGTCCAGAGCGGCCGGGCCCTCACAGCACAATCCATGTGTATCGCTCACTGTCTGCCAGAACCTTCAGTGAGCACCCTGCGGGGAAGGGTCAGAAGGGAGCCGTGGAATCTCCGCAGGCCCAGACTGAAGGGAGGGGCCTGCCTCTTCCCCTGACTGGATTTGGGCCACAAGGTTCCGGAAGGCAGTGACCCCGCTGAGTTATCCTGCAGGCCTCCCCCGGCAGCCACCCAGTAGAGGGCTGCTGAAGAACAGACCGGCTGAGGGTCCCCAGGTGCCACACCCGCCAGGTTGTCTCCAAGCCTGCCCTCCCCTCGCTCCGGTTCCGTGGTGTCCGCCAGCATGGCCAGAGGACTCCATTCAGGCAGACAGAGGAATCCGCACCTGCTCTAGGCCTGGCGCCACACCAGATAAGGACCTCGGTCCCGACCCTCATCGAGTCATGGGGCCCACCTTTGTGCAGCGCCTCGTTGGTCATCCTGTTGACGTAGCGGCCGCTGCTCTCGGGCACCAGCCACTTCATGACCATGTCCACGCAGCTCTTGCGGTATGAGCTCCAGACACTGCCGCTGAGGACGAGGGGGTGAGGGCTCTCGTCACCCGGGCCACCCACCCTCGGCCCCAGCCCGGCCCGGGCCCCGGCCCCGCCTCACCTGGTCTGCCCCTTGACCTCGGTGAGGTCGCCTACACTGACTGTCACGAAGATGCCGGTGTTGAGGTCCCATGCCACCTTGAGGCTGGTGTGATAGGTCTTTGGTCTGCAGTGGGGTGGGGGGCAAAGGAGAAAGGGATGGGTCCCGGGCGACCCAGACGGTCTTCTGTCTTTGGAGCAGCAACGGAGTGCCCAGTCCAGGTTCTGGGGACGGGGGAAGTCGTCTCCCATCCCCATCGCCCACCCCACAGAAGAATAAGTGTGGCCTCCCGCGGTGCAGAGATGGGCGGCACCTCTCCTCCCACTCGCTCACCGGAGCTGGCCCTCCTCAGTGGGGGACGGGAATGCCAGCAGCAGCAGGCCAATGTTGATGAGGACTTGATTGGTTTCCGGGCAGACCTGGGGGCGGGGACGCCAGGGACAGCTGTTGAGGTGACGCCCAGAACAGAGAGGCCCTGGGCCCACCCTGTCCCCTCCCCGGGCCCACCTCCAGGATGACAATGTCATAGTCACTGAAGGAACAAAACTGGTGGGCCCAGGTGGCGTCATGGCGGATGACCTCGTTGATGACGTATTCAAAGTCCAGTGTGAGCTGCTCCACCGTCAGGTACTGACCCTGTGGGCGGTGCGTGGAGGGGGAGGGCTGCTTCAACTGCCACCCCAGCAGGCTCCCGGGGGGCTGCCCCTAGGCCTGCCCCCCCACAACTGGCACCAACCTGGACGGCAGCCCGCTCCCGCATGGGCCGCAGGTTGCGCCCACGGAGATCGGTCACCACGAAGGGCAAGGAGATCTTGTCATCCTCAAACTCTGAGGGGACAGGAAGTGAGGGTAGGGGTGGTGGGGGGGCCTAGTGGCTCCCCTGGCTGGCCTCCCATGCTTAGGGCCTTGCCCGCTGGGTGGGTCCCCGGCTCACCATCCTCCGGTTCTGTCCCTTCGCTGGACCCCAGCACATAATACAGCTTGGTGTAGTTGACGTAGCCGGGCTCCGGGGCTGGCGCCTCCGCCGCAGGGGGGCTATCTCGGGGTACCACCTCCCCGCCTGGGGCCAGGGGCCCTGAGGGCAGACGGCAGCGGCTGCCCGAGGGCCCCGGGCAGGGGGGCGGCCGGGCCTCCTCCAAGGTACCCCCCTTGGCCTCTCTGGCCCTGCGGAAGATGTCGGCCACAAACTCCTTGGCTTTGGCGATGGCGGGCGAGGGCTCGGGGGCCCCAGGGGGCCGGGCGGGAGCCGCTTCGGGGCAGGGGCTGGGGAGGGCAGGGGGCACCTCGGGGCTCTGGGGCCCAGGGGGGCTGGGGGGGGCCGGAGGGGAGGTGGTGTGGTCATACAGGATTTGGCAGAAGCTGCTCTCGCCTGGAATAAAAACAGAGAGGGAGGTGGGGAGTGGTCCACAGACAAGTTCAAGCTTAGGACACTACCAACCTCCCCCACCGCCCTGGGGGTGGTTCTTAGAAATCCACCTGGAGAAGACCCTTCTAGAAGCCTTACCTATGTTAGATATCAGTCAGAAACACTCAGAAGGGAGAAAGACCTTATACACACGTATGCTCGCACATAAACAACACTTTCATTTAGACTTCAACTCTGAGCATCTACCAAATGCCACACCCTGAGGACTCCAGTGAACAAGACGGAAATCTCTGCCCCTGGGGGGCTGACAGTGACAAAAGCTAAAAACCACCGAAGTCTGAGTCTACTACACAGCCATCCATCCTCTCCAATGGGAGGTGACTGCCTTGGGCACAGAACAGCCAAATCCCAAGCCTCCATCTGTCTGACTAAGGACCGGCTCTCCCTCCGAGGGATGTGGACTCAGCCTGGACAGCCCCACGCACTCAACGAGCAGTGCCGGGAGCTGGGCCCTGGGCTCTGCCTGCACCACCTCCATAGGACTCCCCCACAATCAACCCTGTGGGGGGCTGTGTCCTCCCAGTTCAGAGACTAGGGGCTGAGGCTCAGAGAGAAAGTTGTCCAAGGTCACACCGCCATACAATGCGAACCAATGCACTCCTGTCCACCAGCATGGAAACCAGCCAGGTCACAACTCACTCCCCCTCTGTGTAAATGGTGATGTGGTAGACACTGCCCCCCTCACCCCCGAATGCACACAGCTGAGTCCTGTCCCACGTGGCCCTTCCTACAGGGACCACAAGTCCAGGGGATATGGGGCTCAGCTAGGCCTGGCTTGTTGGGGGCTCACAACCTGACGAAGGGCAAGGCCTTGCCCACAGTGGCACAGGCGGCCAGGGCCAGGAGGGCCCTAGATGGGCCTGGGGACAAGGCATCCTGGCCCTTGCTGATGTGTGGGCTCAGTTATATACATTTAATCCTCTTTTCATACCCACTCCCCTCCCTCTCCGAGGGGCAACCATTTTAATGTAGTTAGTGGTTGTCTTTTTATTTGACTGGGTTCTTGCAAAATCAGAACATATTTGTAATTTATATGTGAGTGGTATCATTATCTGGTTATAAATCTTCTTTCGTTTCCTTTGCATTCTAGTATGTCTTTAAGGCATGATCCACAGACATGCTCACTGGGGCGCCCACTGGGACTGCTGATCCAAGAGAATACCTGCCTTGTCCTACCTCCCTGATCCCCAGGGATGGAGAGCAGGCACCCCCCAAAGCCTAGGACATGCCCAGGCACAGGACTGTGGTCACAGTGCTGCCATACGGCCCTGAGAGTGCAGGGAGGCCCCAGAGCTCCACATCACCGCCAGTCCGTAGCATTATCCAGCTTCTTAACTTTGGCCACTCTGTCAAGGGACATCACCTTGTGATCTTCATTGGCATTTTTCCTATTCCCAAAGACATATGACAGCCATCTGTCCCCTAACCACTCCCTGAAATTTTTAAATTTTTGGAAAGAGCACTGCACCGTCCAGCATGGTAGCCGTGGCCACATGTGGCTATTTGAACTCAACTAAAATTAACTGAAATTAAAAATGCAGTTCCTTGATCACACAAGCCACTTTCAAGTGGCTACTGCGGGCAGCTGTAGCAGACCCGGCAGATACAGGCCACCCCAGCCCCGTGGAAAGTTCTAGAGGACAGCACTGGGGTGGAGCATGGCTAGCTGTGGATTCCGTATTCCCGCTTTCCGGCTGTGTGACCTTGGACGAGGGACTTCACCTCTCCAGACCTTGTTCGGGGTCAGGAGACCAGGGGCTCGGAGACTTCCAGCGGGTGCCGGGCCCGTCGTCGGCCCCGGGTGCCTACCTGCCGCGTGGACGGAGACGGCACAGGCCACCAGGGAGTAGCTGGTGTTCAGCAGCACCACCTGGTCCTTCTTGAGCTGGAAGGCGGGCTGGAAGGTGGGGAAGGGGTAGACCACCTGGTACTTGGTGTGCAGCATGAAGCCGTGCCGCAGGCACTGCGCGCTCGGGTCGCCTGCAGCAACACACGACCCGCGGGCTCACTCGTGGCCTCGGGGCGCGGAAGCAGCCGGCACCCCGAGGCCCCCGGCCGCTCACCTGGATGGGCCCGGCTGGCTTCCCGGCAGGCGGCGCAGCGGCCCGGCGGCGGCACCGCCACAGTGCTGATGTAGATGTCCCGGTGGTTCTCGTCACTCATCATCATCATGTTCATGAGCATCCCATTGGCCGAGCGGGTGCTGGGGGCCGGGAGGCCTTCAGCCACCTGGCCCACGCACCGCCCTCCCCAGGTCCCTGGGCCTTCCGTGTCCCCGAGTCTTACTTGAAGCCGAAGACGATGACCTTGGAGGCATCGCTGGGCCATTCGCACACGGTCAGGTACAGGTCGCTGTAGATCTCCTCGTCCTGGAAGAGCCGCACCTGCCGGACCTGAGCAGCCACGTTCAGGGTCGGTATGGGGTCAGAGCGGGCAGGGTAGGGGGCACAGGGGACCCGAGGCTACACCCTGCTGGGCTGGAATCGGAGCTGGGGCTGAGCTGGCAGGAGTACCCTTTGGGGGGGGGGGGTGGCTCGAGCCAGGGAGTCCCAAGCAGCTCCTACACCATACCCCTCTGCCTTCCTGAGGACAGGCTGGAGAGGCTCCCCTTACAAGGAGGGGAAACAGGGAGGCCAGCCGGGCACAGGAGGAAGCTGATGACAGCCCTGCCCCAAGAAAGGGGACTCTGCCAGACACATCAGTTCAACGCCCAATCTACCCTGAAACCACCTCTCCAAGCTCATGTGTAAACTGGGGTAACAGCACTCACCTGCTGGAAAGGGGCGGGGGTTCAAGGAGTCAAAGTCAGGGTTAAGCAAACGGGCTAGCAAAGCTACCGGGTCCCACCTGGCCTGAGCCTGCCGTGTCCTTCTTACAGGCTATGTATGCTAAGTCAAACCACACGGAAGTGCCTCTATCTACTCACTTTCAACTATAAAAACGGCACCTGCACGTGGTTTGACCTAACACTCAGAATACTGCCAACGACCCCTGGGGTAGAATTTCTCCACTTTACAGACAAGGAAGCTGAGGCTCAGGGGGCTGCTGTGATCTGCTGGTCCCACTGCTGGAAGGGACAGCCCAGCCCTGGGCCTGGCCCTACCAGCTTGAGCTTGCTGTGGACGTTGAACTCCCACCAGTACAGATGGTAGATGTAGAAGGAGAAGTCATCGTCCCCGCTGCTGCTGGTGTATGAAAGAACGTAACGACCGCACTTGGAAAAGCCCAGGAAGATGTGTCTGTGGGGGCAGGGGCAGAACGGCCAGCTCAGGACCAGCCTGCCGCCCCACCCAGCCGCCTCCCCTGCCCCAGCCCAGCCTCACGCAGCCTCACCCTGCGTAGAGAAAGTCCTCGTCCACAATGTTCTTGAGGGAGACGCAGACCCTGGGCGGCAGCTTCCGGAAGAGGCGAGGGGAGAGCTGCCCACTGATCTGGGGAAGGGGAGGCCCTGGCTCTTGAGCACCATCACCCCCAGGCCCCTCACCTAAAGCAAAGTAGCACCCCCAGGGTCTGGTCCAGACACACAGGCCCACTTTCTGACAACCATGACGGTCAAGAGTAGTCCAAGCTCTGGAAGGTGGAAATAGCTGGGAAAGATGGATCAGCTGGGCCTCACCTGAGCCTCCCCTTCCACCAGGGACCCAAGCCACTCTCCCAGCCCCACAACTCTTCAGCCTCAGAGCCCCTCTGGCCCAAGCATCAAGGTTCTAAGGACCAGCACTGGCATCACCCCCCACCCCCAGGAAGGTTCCCCATTCATCCCTGGCCACACTGGGCCACTGGCTGCCTTTCTGAGGGCTGCTTCATGGTGCACTGAGCTGTGGGTGTCCGCAACCACTAAGGAGGCTTGACCAACAGAACTCACCTGTCCCTGACCCACTAGCCTACACACAGGGTGCTCAGAACCTCTGGGATGGCCCTGGCCTCAGCTGGAGACCCGCTGAAGCAGAAGGGTGGGGCTGATCAGTGACCTTCCAATTCCAGCCCAATCCCCCCTTCTCAATTAACCTAGTTGCCTTCTAACTTACCCCTTCATCCCAAAAACTTCAAGGAAGGATTTGTTGGGGGGACAGGCAGGCACAAGCTGGGTAGTAGGGGATCAGAGCACCCTGAGTCCTACAGCCCAGTCTGAGTGAGATACTTGGCCTTGCCCTCAAGAGAGTACAGGCTGATGGGAAAGAGACCTATCTGGGGAGCTCCCTAGCATATGGGGGAGACAGCCCACTCCTCAAGGGGATCCCAGTCTGGTGGAACAGCCTTGTCGGTGAGGCCCAGGCTGACAGGGGAGACACAATCCCTGTTCAGGGAGCTCCCAAGCTACGGGTGGAGCCACAGCCCAACCCAGGGAACGACCAGGCTGAAGGCGGAGACTGTCCCTGGCCCAGGACCTCGTCAAAAGGAGGAGACACAACGCTGCCCTCACAGAGTTCCCAGCCTAATGGAGAAGGCGCTCTCCCTATCCACAGGGATACAGTCTGCCCAGGTAGCCGCCGACCTGACAGCAGATTCACATGTCTGCCCTCCCAGAGCTCCCAAGCTGATGGGGGAGAGAGATGCTGGCACATTGTGAGTTTACTGTCTGATGGAGAAGACAGAGCCCTGCTCAGGGAGCTCCCAGTCTGAGGGGAAAGACCAGGCTTTCTCCAAGGAGGTTCCTCCCATTCAGTGGGGGAGGCAGACACAGGTACAGGACCTCCCAGCTCCTGTGTGGTCAGAGCCGGGACAGAGAGAGGAACACCAGGCAGAGGAAGCCCAGCCGGTAGCAAGGGCTCCGCCAAGGGGGCGGGAAGGCTCCATAACGGAGAGGCCATGGGAACAGGGTTTTGAAAAATGAGTCTGACCGTGGATCGCCCCCTTCCTCCTTATTCCTCCAGCGACCCCCTCCATCCAAGCCCTTTCTCAGCCACCCCCACCAGCCCTTCCATCCATACCCCCTCCCCCGGACCCCGCCCCCAGCTCCCTCCATCCAAACCCCCGTCCCAGCCCCCTCCATCCAAGCCCTCTCCCCGGGGCCCCGCCCAGCCCCCTTCCTCCGAGCCCCCTCCCCCGGGGCTCCGCCCCCAACCCCTCACCCCGCGAACGCCCTCCCTCCCTCCGCCTCCCTCGTCCCTTCTCCCCACCCTCTGGCGCGCTCCTCCCAGACTCCAGGCCTTACCTTGACCCGCTCCAGCTGCTTGAGGACGTGCTCCCGCCGCCGCCCCGCTGCCCGCTTCCCCCCGGCGCCCCCGGGGCCGCCAGCGCCGCTCCCGGCCCCGCTGTTCCGCTCCGATTTCGAGCTGGGCGCCATTTTCACCCCCTCCCTCCACTTCCGGAGCAACCGGCCTTTTCGTCCCACCCCCGCCGCCTCCTCATTGGCCCTTTCTCGGCACAGCGGCCGGTCGGTTGGGTGAAGGCCCGCACTCGGGGCCTCTTCCCGCTAGACCTGTCCATCATAGCCACTTCGGCCCTTGATTGGTAGAGATGGTACAACCTCCGTGGTTCGCCGCAGTATTCCCGCCTTTCCGCAAGGACGCACCCGTCAGAGGCCCGGATTGGGCCCCTTGCCCAGGTGACTTTAACCGGATAGGCGAAGGCCCCTATCTCTCTCGGCGGCGTCACGCCCCTCTGTGGCTGGTGGGTTTCCATGGAGACCGCAGGCGGTCCAGGCCCGTGGGCGGGGCGAAGGGAACCGGTGGTCCCCACGGGGCTGGAGTCCCCACAGCGCTCTACCCGGATGCTCAGAGGCCTGCCAACTATCCTGGGGCCACCCGGCCAGGCCAAGGAAAGGGCTTTGGAAAAAAAAAAAAAAAAGATGAGATTCGATGAAAACATCTTTCAGATGGGCTGGGGACGTCCTGGTGGGATGATGTTGATGATAATGATAGCATCGATCGCTTAGGTAGCACTTTACATGTGCTAGACGTGGTTCTGAGCTTACAATAATTCTATGTAGTAGGTCGCTGTTGTGCCCATTTTACAGATGACAGTCATAGTAATAATTGTTGAATGTCTGCTAGGAGTATCGTCTTCATGTGGCGTTGGCTCATTTAATCTTCGCAACAGTTTTGCAGACAGGTCCTTTCATTATGTCCGTTTTATACAGGATGGAACTGAGGCTTACAGCGTAGTGCTCCTGGGTACCTGACAGGCATACACCTCAGTTGTGACTATAATCAGGGAGGAAGTGAATGGATCTTGCTCTTCGCATTCTTCCAGCCTCTGCATTCAGTTAGTCAACAAATATTTATTGAGCATCTACTATGTTCTAGGCACTGGTGAACAAACAGGTGATGAACAAGGAATTGGTTTTGGTTACCTAAATCCAGGTAGGATTAGAAATCAAAGGGAAGGAAGAAGGCTGCTCAGGTCAGTCAGAGAGGGGCCCTGTGCAGGTGAGGAAGAGGAATATTCCAGCAAAGACAAAGCCTTCAGAGGGATGAGGGTGGCATGACCTAGAGACCACAAAAAGGCCAGTTGGGCTGAAGCAGGAATGAGCAAGGAAAAAATAAGCAAGGAAAACAGACGAGGACCGGGAAGCAGGCAGGGAGTGTTGGTAAGCAAGATAGCTGGCTTTTACTCTTATATAAGCATAAAGGGAAGTCTCTAGGAGGTTTTTAGTAGATGGTGGAATTTGCTATGAGATTTAAAAGATCATTGTGATCTGGCTCAGTGGGTAGAGCATGTAACTCTTGATCTTAGGGCCTGGAGGTCACGCCCCATGTTGGGTGAAGAGATAAATTTGTTAAAAAACAAAACAAAACAAAACAAAAAACTAACAATAAAAGATCGTTGTGATCCAAAGAAATAAATACCAATGAGTCCACACTGGTATAAATAAATGATTGAATAAAAAATGGGAGAAGAGAGGGGTGCCTGGGTGGCTCAGTCGTTAAGCGTCTGCCTTCGGCTCAGGGCATGGTCCCGGCGTTCCAGGATCGAGCCCCACATTGGGCTCCTCTGCTGGAAGCCTGCTTCTTCCTCTCCCACTCCCCCTGATGTGTTCCCTCTCTTGTTGGCTGTCTCTATCTCTGTCAAATAAATAAATAAAATCTTTTAAAAAAATGGGGGAAGAGAGACCACCCTTCCATATAGAAGACGTCCAATTAATAAATATAGAAGGAATGAGGGAAATAAAAAATCATTATCAGGCAAACACCATGGTTATAATTGCAGCAGGCAAGATCTACCAATGAGTGCTAAAATTAGTGGATGAAACTTCAAGGAGAAATGTGACATTTGCCTACCCTAAAAGTATCTCTTCTAAAATATTTATTGATTACTGGGTTTTAAAAAATATATGTCCACAGGGACACCTGGGTGGCTCAGGAGGTTAAGTGCCCAACTCTTGATTTTGGCTCAGGTCAGGATCTCAGGATTGTGGGATTGAGCCCTGCCTCAGGCTCCTTGCTGGGTGTGGAGCCTGCTTGGGATTCTCTCTCTCCCTCTGCCCCTCCCACCCTCCACCCCCACCCTACCCCTACCCAAGCACACGTGTGCTCTCGCTCTCTCTGTCTCTCTCTCAAAAAAAAAAAAAAATGTCCACAGATTGTTTGATATTCCTCCTTCCAGGAGGTGGAGCTTAATTCACCTTGTTGGGTGTGGGCTGTATTTAGTGACTTGCTTCTAAGGAATAAAAGTATGAGGGGCGCCTGGGTGGCACAGCGGTTGGGCGTTTGCCTTCGGCTCAGGGCGTGATCCTGGCGTTGTGGAATCGAGCCCCACGTCAGGCTCCTCCGCTATGAGCCTGCTTCTTCCTCTCCCACTCCCCTGCTTGTGTTCCCTCTCTCGCTGGCTGTCTCTATCTCTGTTAAATAAATAAATAAAATCTTTAAAAAAAATAAAAATAAAAAAAAATAAAAGTATGGAAAGTGCAAAAAGTTAACTTGGCAGTGGAAAAACCTGGCAGACACTACCTCAACCAGGTGGTCAACATTATCGTCCTGGGGGGGATCCATGGGTGGCTCAGTCAGTTAAGCATCTGCCTTCAGCTCAGGTCATGATACCGGTGTCCTGGAATCGAGCCCCGCATTGGGCTCCCTGCTCAGCAGAGAGCCTCCTTCTCCCTCTGCCCTTCCTCCTGCTCACGTTCACTCCCTCTCTATCTCGAATAAATAAACAAAACCTTAAAAAAAATCATCATCACAGCAATGAATCATGTGCATGGACCCCTGATACGATGTGATGAGGAGGACACATCACCTCCCTGATGTTGTCCCTCAAATCCATTACCTCAATCCATTCATGAGAAAACATCAGATGTTAATCCCAAATTGAGGGACATCATACAAAAGACCTGACTAGAACACTTCAAAAATGTCAAGGTCATGAGGGGATGCCTGGGTGGCTCAGCTGGTGAAGTGTCCAACTCTTGGTTTCAGCTCAGGTCATGATCTTGAGGTCCTGAGATCGAGCCCTGTGTTGGACTCTGTGCTCAGGGTGGAGTCTGCTTAAGATTCTCTCCCCCTCTCCCTCAGCCCTACACTCCACTTGCTCTCTCTCTCTAAAATAAATTTTAAAAATAAATAAATAAATCTTTTTTAAAAATGTCAAGGTCATGAGAAACAAAGCATGACCAAGAAATTGGCACAGATTAGAGAAGTCTTAGGAGACTTGATAAATGAAATGTGATATCCCGGATGGGATCCTGACCCGAAAAGGACATCAGAGAGAAAACTGGTGTAATTCACACTAAGTCTGTAGTTTAATGAACAGTATTGTACCAGTGTTAGTTAATCTCTTCGTTGTGACAACTGTACCGTGGTTATGCAAGATGTTAACATTCGGGCCAGTGGAGTGAAGGGTAGACAAGAACTTTGCAACTTTGCAGGGTGCCAATTTTGCAAATTATCTTAGACTGTTGAGCTGCCATAATAAAAATACTATAGACGGGGTGAATTTATGACAAACATTTATTTCTCACAGTTCTGGAGGCTGGGAAATCCAAGACCAAGGCACTGGCATAGCCAGTGTCTGGTGAGGGACCACTTCCTAGATTGTAGACAAATTCTGCAGAGAAAGAGAGAGAGAGGGAGAGAGAGATCACCAGTGCTCTTATAGGGCCCTAATTCCATTCATGAAGGCTCCATCCTCAAGACCTACTCACCTCCCAAAGGCCCCACCTTCTAATACCATCACATTGGGGGTTAGGTTTCAACATATGCATTTAGGGGAGACACAAACATTTAGTCCATAGAACAAATCTTCTATAAATTGAAAATTATTTCAAACTAAAAAGGTTGTTGAGCTTTGAGTTTTAGTGAAAGGTCATTTGGTTTCTGTGTGGAGAATGTTTAGGGGATTAGGGGTGGTGGGCAAGAATGGCCTCAGGGAGGCCAGAGGGAGAAGTTATGGTGGCTTGGATTCATGTAATAGCATGGAGATGGAGAAAAGTGGCCATATTTGGAGCCAATGGGTCATGTTCATGGAGCCGGGATTGGGGTGGAGATGAGAAGGGGGTTAGATATGGTTGCTGTGCTCGGGTGGATAGTGAGTTCCAGTTTCTGCACATCCCTGCCAACATTTGTTATTTTCTGGGGTGGTTTGTTTTGTTTTGTTTTGTTTTGTTTTGTTTTGTTTTGTTTTGTTTTTGATACAAGCCATCCCAGTGGGTGTGATCATTTATTTTTAAATAAGTGTTACCTTTGCACAGTTTGAAATTCAGCACAGAGAAGACAGAATGAGCAATGAGCACAAGAAAAGACGTTTGACATTGATCTTCCTCAAAGGAATACAAATCAAGTCACAATGACGTACCATGACACACCCACCAAAATGGCTAAAATTGAAGACTGACCACACCAAGTGTTGACGAGGACGTGGAGGAACTGAAACTCTCATAGAGTGCCCATGGGAGTGGAAAATGGCACCACCACTTTGGAAGACACTTTGGCAGTTTCTTACGTTAAATGGACACTTAGTGTATGATTCACCCATGTCACTCCTACGTATTTACCCAAGAGAACTTCTCTAAGACATGTTTACTCCAAGACTTGCTCAGGACTGTTCATAGCAGTTTTATGTAACGGCCCAAAGTAAAAAGCAAGTAGAAGTCCATCAACATATGATAAACAAATGGTGGCCCATCCAAGTAATAAACAAGAATAAATTATGGTACGCCTAAAACTCATGTTCTATGTCAGTTCTATCTCAAATTTTCAAAATTTTAAAGTAAATTTTTAAAGAGGAATGAACTTTCAATGCGTGTAGCACAGATGAATCTAAAACTCACTGTCCCAAATGGGACAACCCGATCTACAGTGACAGATAGTAGATCCGTGGTCGCCTGGGGTTGGGGTGAAGGGGAGGGCGGATGAAGGGCTGACCAAGGAGCAGAAGGGCATTTTTGGAGGTGACGGAAATGTTCAGTAACTCTGATTATGGTTTCATAGGCGCACACATGCTGAGGTTTGGAATGATGAGTTTTGACTCATGTACACTTTAAAACATTTTCATTCCGGGGGCAGCTGGGTGGCTCAGTCGGTTGTGTTCCACTCTTGATTTCAGCTCAGGTCATGATCTCAGGGTTGGGAGATGGAGGCCCACGTCTGGCTTGGCACTCAGCGGAGAGTCTGCTTGAGATTCTCTCTCCCTCTCCCTCTGCTCCTCATCCCTCTCTCTCTCTCTCAAATAAACAAATAATAAAATCTTCAGGGGCACCTGGGTGGCGCAGTCGTTAAGCGTCTGCCTTCGGCTCAGGGCGTGATCCCGGCGTTATGGGATCGAGCCCCACGGCAGGCTCTTCTGCTATGAGCCTGCTTCTTCCTCTCCCACTCCCCCTGCTTGTGTTCCCTCTCTCGCTGGCTGTCTCTATCTCTGTCGAATAAATCAATAAAATCTTTTTAAAAAAATCTTTAAAAACATTTTCATTCTGTTGTATGTCATGAATACTGCAGTCAAGTTTCATTGTTGTTGTTTTTTTAATTCAACATACATACAAGGATACATGGTGGCAACGCCCCCTCTCCCCTCAGCCCCAGCTACCCAATTTCACCCCCAAGACAGCTGATACCTTTTTTAATTTATGAAAGTGATCAAAATTGTCATCCTTGCTCTGTACCTTTTTTTTCCCTCCATGACTAGCCCCTCGCACTAATCCATACAATGGTTTGAATGGTGACCCACAAAAAGATATCCTGATGTCCTAACCCCCTGAACATGTGAATATGACCTTATTTGGGAAAAAAAAAATCTCATTAAGTTAAAGATCTTGAGATTATCCTGGATTAACTGGCTGGGTCCTAAATCCCATGACCAGAGTCCTTATAAGAGAGAGGAGAGGGTCAGGCGCCTGGGTGGCGCAGTCGTTGAGCATCTGCCTTCGGCTCAGGGCGTGATCCCGGCGTTCTGGGATCGAGTCCCACATCGGGCTCCTCCGCTGGGAGCCTGCTTCTTCCTCTCCCACTCCCCTGCTGTGTTCCCTCTCTCACTGGCTGTTGCTCTGTCACATGAATGAATAAAATCTTTAAAAAAAAAAGAGAGAGAGAGAGAGAGGAGAGGGAACACACACACACACAGAGGAAAAGGCCACGTGGAAATGGGGGCCATACTGCAGTGATGCAGCCACAGACCCAAGAACGTCAGAGATTGCCAGCAACCACCGGAAGCTGGAAGAGATACAAGGAAGGAGACTCCAGAAGGAACAACTCTGCCAACACCTTGACTTTGGACTTCCAGTCTCCACAAGTCCAAAAAAATAATTTGGACTTCTGAAACAAATAAATGTCTGTTGTTTTAAGCTACCTTGTCTGTGGTCATTGGTGCAACAGCTCCAGGAAACTAATACATCATGTGGAGATCGAGTCCCTTGTGTGTCCTAGGTCTGGGTCTCTATTATTTTAATAGGACACATTTTTTGTGTGTTTATTCCCCTCGTATGGGCTTTTTTTTCCCATTGGCTCACACAGTGGATGTTTGCTGATCACCTGGTATGTACTAGACACTGTTCTAGGTGCTGGGGGACAGAGGTGACGATGGCCGGGGCCGCACCTGCACAGTGGGGGAGGACCACGGACAGTGGACAAATGTATCAATCAGGATGTGAGAGATACCAGGAAGAAAAATAAAGCGGGGAAGGGAAGAGAGAGACAAGAATGTTGCTTCCGATTGGGGTTCTGGTGAGGGGCTCTCTGAGGAAGTGACGTGAATTAAAATTGCAAGCCGTTGTGGGACCCAGGGCAGGAGAGAATTTTCACTGTAATAAAAGAGCCCCACAGGGAACGTCCTTGCATGTATCTGTTACTGGCTGTGTAAGAGTTTTTTCCAGACTAGGGGCGCCTGGGTGGCTCGGTTGGTTAAGCATCTGCTTTTGGCTCAGGTCATGATCTTGGGGTCCTGGAATCGAGCCCCTATTCAGCAGGGAGCCTGCTTCTCTCTCTCCCTCTGCCCCCCCCCGCCCCCTCCCCCGCTTGTACTCTCTCCCTCCAATAAATAAAATCTTTTAAAAAAAGTTATTTTTCAGAATAGATATCTGGCCCTTGAGTGCTGCAGAAAGAGTAATACTCCAAATATTCCAATTGCTCCTCCCCAACCCCCCACCCCTACCCTCACTCGCTTTGCCCCTTGTAGTCAGGCAGGACTATGTGAGTAATCCTGGCCCAGGAAATGGGAGCAGAAGGGTTAGGTGATACTTCTGGGTGGAAACCCTGAAAAGCTGACTTGGGAGTCCTGTCTCTGTTTTCCACGGTGCCCAGCAACAGTGGGGCCTGCTGTTCAGGGTGGGGCAGCTTCTGTTGGGCTGGATTCCTGAGTGGCCATGGGGCCCAGAGACCCTGCTGGTCTGCTGGGATCATCTTGTGAGGGTGACCAACCCTGGTGTTAGTCACTGACCTTCGGGGCTGTTGGGTACGCAGAATGCCTGTCTAATACACGTGTGAAGCAGAACCAATATGGTATATCTTACATATATATCCCTTATCTTATCTATGTATATCCTTTTATACATGCACAAGTGAAACAGAACCAATAAGATAGATATATCTGTATCTATATATATCTCTTATCGTACATGTTTATCCTTTACATCTCTCTTATCTATACATATGTATATATCATTTTACATACATAAAATCTCTCTCCTTTGACCTATATAGATCTATGTCTATCTCTATTGATCGATCTATCTGTATCTACAACTCATCTATTATCTCTCTATAGAAAGAGAGATTTAGGGGCACGGTCGTTTAGCGTCTGCCTTCGGCTCAGGGTCCTGGGATCAAGTCCCACATTGGGCGTCCTGCTCAGTGGGGAGTCTGCTTCTCCCTCTTCCTCCACCACTCCCCCTGCTTATGCGCGCGCTCTCTCTCTCTCAAATAGATAAAATCTTTTTAAAAAGAAAGAGAGATTTATGATGAGGAATTAGCTTATGTGATTATGGAGGCTGAGAAGTCTCATAATCTGCCATCGGCAAGCTGGAGGTCCAGGAGCCTCATGGTCTAATTCCAGTCTGAGCACCAAGGCCTGAAAGCCGGGGCTGCTAATGGTGTAAATCTCAAGTCCCAGTCCAAGGGCAGGAGAAGACCAGGGTCCTACTCGAAAGTCAGACTGGAAGAAAAAAGGGCCAATTCCTCCATTTGAAAGAGGACTTTGGCTGCCTCCACTTGGACCTCAAACTTTCTAAGTTGGGTTCTTCTTTCCAGCTTGTCTCTTGGCTCAGGTGGAAGACCCTGAGGGCAAAGCCTCCTGTGATGGGAACTGAAACTCCGAGCTCACATGGAAGGACTGCCCTGAGCCAGCGAGACCCCACCCATGATGACTCCGAGACAAGGATCGATTTGACCTTCCCTGCCCACCTGCACGTAGCCACCCACTGTTGCCCCACATTTTCCTTCCATAAACCTGGAAGTATTTTCTGCACTTGGGAGACCGTCCTTGAGACACTAGTCGCTGTCTCTCCTGGTGTTGGCCTCACTGAAATAAATTCCTTTCCCTGCTTTTGGATTTTGTCAGCAACAAGTGGCTGAACCTGGTCTGTTTGGGGCCCCTGGTCTCTTGCTCCCCTGAGCCCTGGCCACACCTTTTCTGCATTTTGTTCTCTTCAGGCCCTCTGTGGATTGAATGATGGCCATCCACACTGGGGAAGGCAATCTATGTCACAGAGTTCACTGATTCAAATGCTAGTCTCTTCTGGAAACACCCTCACGGATGCACCCAGCAATCATGTTCAACCTGGGCGCCCCATGACCCAATATCATTTTATAATATTACCTTGTACTTGACCTGTACGATTAACCATCACAAGCACGTGGCAGGCACATTTTCAGTTTTACCAGGTACTTTCAGATTCCTCCTCTCTTTCTGACCCTCCTTCTCCATGACCACTGCCTGCTCTCTTCTGCCCGCCCCTCAGGCATAAGTCTTCCTCAACAGTTTCCTTTCTCGTTTTATACTTTCTCCTTGGCTAATGCCATCCGTGCTGTGGCTTCAGCTCTCACGCCGTGGACAGCCTCTGTAGTCGCTAGGGTTAGAGTACGTTGTGTTTTCAAAGGAGAAAAGAATAGAAATGGTGGCTTACACAAGAAAGACATCCGGGGCGCCTGGGTGGCTCAATCAGTTAAGCATCTGCCTTGGTTTTGGCCCAAGTCGTGATCTCAGGGTAGTGAGATTGAGCCCCATGTCAGGCTCCGTGCTCAGGGCAGGGTCAGCTTAAGATTCTCTCTCTCCCTCTTCCTATGCCCCTCCCCTGCCTCTCTCTCAAATAATAAATAAATAAATCTTAAAAAAAAAAATCTTCGTGGGGTGCCTGGGTGGCTCAGTCAGTTAAGCATCTGCCTTCAGCTCAGGTCATGATCTCAGGGTCCTGGGATAGAGCCCAGAATGGGGCTCCCTGCTAAGCAGGGAGTCTGCTTCTCCCTCTCGTTCTACCCCACCCCCTGCTCATGCTCTCTCTCGCTCTCAAATGAATAAATACATAAATACATAAATACATAAATACATAAAATCTTTAGACAAAAACATCTTTGAGCCTCATAGAGCCCCTAAGGGGCCTAACCATGAGAGTTTCCCTGCTTTTGCCAGACATGCCCCCCGCCCGGAGGCAGAGGCTCCCCGCCTAGCTAGCTCGTCTATCAGCCAGACCAGCTGCACCCCATCTGGTCCTCAGCCTAGTGGGTTCACCTTTCTGCCAGCCTGAGAAATTATCCAAACATGCCAATCACGTCCTCCCCTGAGAACCAGAGGTCACCTCATCCTTTTGTCACTACAAAGCCTGCCTGCCACAGCTCCTGCTTTTTAAATTTTTTCTTTATGAAAAAAAAAAATGTATCCCAGCTTCTTGGTGATTTTCTACAAGATTCATATTAATGTAAGCATATTCTTTTATGAATAAGCAACTTTCATTACTAAACTTTGGAGGCCACAATTTAAATAAATATGCTAATTTTAATTGTGAATTTGGTGACTTTTCTGGCTGTTTTGACCCTGATTCTTGACTCTGCTCCCACGTGCGACACCCCCATGTGGCTCCACATGGCGTGCAGTGTTCTTCCCCTCCTCTGGGCCATGAGTATATATGACTAATAAGCCAGTGCCTATTTTTTTCTATGCAGGGTTGGGTGTCAGGTGTTTGGCTACCATGTGTCATTTAGAGCAGGAGATCCCTCCCTCACCAGCAGGGTAGATAGGAGGTGATTAAAACCCCAGTCCTTGCAGGGACGGCCTTCCATCAGACATGAGATGGTTACTTCTATCTTGTTGCTCCATCATTCAAGGCCACTACTCTCAAGGTAAGGTCATCGCCCAAGATGGCTGCTGGAGTCCCAGACATCACCTCAACCTTCCAACAACAGGGAGGAGAAAGGCACTCCCTTTCCCCCAAAGTTGTGCATACCACTTCTGCTTCCACTGTCACAGGCTGTACCTAGCTCCAAGGGAGGCTGGGAAATGTGGTTCTTTATCTTAGGCAGCCATATGCCCAGCTAACTATCAATAAGTTGACGGATTTGGCCCCAATCCTGAAGGGCTAATTAGCCAGATGAAGGCTGAATTGGGAAGTTTGGCCGTAGCCTGTGCCTTGAAGTTCAATGCCATTAGAAGAGAGCAGGGGCAGGACCGAGGAGCACCTTGGGATCATTAGATTGGTACTGATTTAAGGCCCTTCCTTTCCTTAATTGGGAGACTGCATTTCCCATCATTCTCTTGCACGCTTTCACATCAACCCCACCTCCTCCCTGGACCTCCCAGCAACCAAAATGAGACCAGACTGCCGCACTAGCTGCTCAGTATTATTCCAACTGTCCCTTGTTCCCATGACCCTGCAGTCCTCCCTACTCTGAGGTCAGAGCCAAGAGACACCAACAGTCGCTTCCCGTGCAAACCTTTCCACACATACAGACACAATCCTACATGCACTCCCTGAAGGTGTAATAAATGGTGACTATGCTAGGCTCTAGGTCTGTCAACCACACTCCTTCACTGCAGCCCCTGCAGAACTCTCTGCTGGGTAGGGGAAGGCTGGACTAGGCAGGGCAGGGCTAGGAAGGGCAGGGCAGGGCAGGGCAGGGCAGGGCTGCTCTGGTCTGGGCAGTGAAAGGTAGAGAGAAGAGAGTTTATTACAGGGAGATAAGGCCAGTGGCTCATCTATGAGAGCACTGGTTGGGTTCTTAGCCAATGAGCACATTCCATCTTTCTGGCTGCAGAGACTGGTTCCAGCTGGACATGTGACCAAAGCTAGGCCAACGAGATTTAAGCTCGAGGCTGGGGGTGTGCACGGGGTGCTGCTGGGGATATCTTGGCCCCACACAGAGAAGCCTGCTGGTAGAGCTGAGAGACAGAGGGGGCATCTATCCTGAGGACATCATTTGAGCCCCTGGATCCAGCTTTACCTGAAAGATACATCTACTGAACATTTTGGTTCATGAGGCAATAAATGCCCTCATTTGCACTAGCTAGTTTGGTTTGGGTTCTCCAACCTTTGCAACTGAAAGAGGCCTACCGGAAACAGGTTGGTTCTCAGTGGGGTGAGGATCAATACAGTAATTCAGTAGCTCTGGGGGGCTGGTCCCATTACTCTGCTAGGAGGACTGAGGAGCTTCTCCCCAGTGTCCAAGCTAACAGCCACTGGTCCCACATGGAGAACTTGGGCTGGGGACTGCTGTTCTCTTCTGGCTGAAGCTAAGACGTATCTCCTACCCTAGCCCTGAGGGACCCTGAGTGTCTCTTGTCACGAGCCCACACCATCCTGGGAAATGTGGGCGAATGACCATCTCCAAGTTTCTTCCTTTGTGGGAGGGGGATTAATAATACAGACACCCTCTCTCTCCATCATGCTCCCACATCTTGGTCCCTTCTTCCCACCCCCCTGATGTACTTCACTGCCCCCTGCCCTCCCATAACAGGTGCTGTCTGGAGCCCACCATGCCCCACTCAGGCCTCACCATCAGGCGCCGATATCTGTTTAGGGCTGGTGCCTGTTCTCCCCAAAGTGCCGGTGGTGACTTCAGACCCTTCAGGAGCAGCCTTCAACCAGTGCCTAATGGAGGGAGTTGGAGAATCAATATCCCAGCTTCCCCCCACCCCCCGCCCAGGTAGGACATGTGTCCTGTGCAATCTGCCCGCATTCCCCAGCAGAACGGAGCCCCACGTGCCTCTGGTGGGAACTTGCTTGATAACAAGAATGACAAACAGTCCCAGTTTGCCCAGGACTAAGGGTTTCCTGGGACACAGGAATTTGAGTGCTAATACTGGCAAACTCCAGGCAAGTTGATTATCCCAGCAATAACTCATCGTTGGCTGCTCCCTCCCTTTCCTCTGTCATTTCCTTGCTCTGCTACAGCTTCTTTCTCTAAGACAAATACACTCAATCCTTGTCTCAGGCTCTGCTTCTGGGAAACCAGCCCCCCTCGACCTCCTTCATCCTCTTCACGCAGCCCATTGGCTCAGCCCCTTCTGAGCTGAGCATTTGTGAGGGGCAGATGTGGTGCTTAGAACTTTCTGTCCATTCCCTGGCTTTGCCTTGTGAGAGCCCTTCGAGGAAGGAAGGGTATTCTGTCATCTCTGTTTTACACATGGGAGAATTGAGGTTTGGGCAGGAAAACAATTTGCCTGAAGACACCTTGCTGGCAAGTGGTGCATCTTGGGAAACAGGACCTGGGGCAAAGGTCGGCTCCTTCTCCCCACACTGCTACTCTGGGGTAGAGGGCGTGGAATGTGCCGGGCACTGTCTCATCCACCTCACATGGATTATCTCGTGTAATCTTTATACCGCTCCTGAGAGATGAGACAACCATCCCCCCACTTTGCAGAGTGGGAAACCAAGGCCCAGAGAGGTGGCAGGCCCCAGGTTCAGGCCCAGGCAGGCTGGCGCTGAGCGTGTATCCTTAACCACCGGGCTGGTGCCTCAATACGTGTAATTTCCTTTCAGGCGGCGGCTGTGGCCATTTGGGGAGGAGGGGGAGGGGCCCAAATGGCAGATCTGGCTGGGAGCCCCCAGGCTGGCATCTGGGCTGGCGGGCTGAGCCCAGACCTGCCCTGACCCCTTGCTGCCAGCCCCAGTTCCTTGGGGACCCTCCCGTGGCTTGAAGCATCCTCCGCTCCTCTGCCCCCACCCCTATTTCTGTGGTTGTCCCAAATACCAGACAGGGCGAATCTTAGCTTTCCCCCAAGCATTCCATGCTCCTGTGGCCCGGCCCAGGCTGGCCGAGGTTACGCAAGCTGAGCTGGGGTGGTTGGTGGGGGTGGGACCGAGGGGACGGGCTGGCCTGTCCTCACCACCCCATCCGGCAGCCCGCCCACCCTCCCCAGGGCGGGGAAGGGGGTGGGCCAGCTAGTTCTCCTCCACCCCCCCCCCAGCCCCTGGGAGAACAAGCTGGGTGGAGGGTGGCCCGTGCCAAGAGATGGGGGGCGGTGGCAGCCACGGAAGAGACTCCAGGAGGTGACTGCCTGGTTTCCATTAGGGAGCCGTGGTCGGCATTTCAGGCAAGACGGCAGAGCTGGGGCTGGCTATGGTAAGGTGGGGTGGGGGAAGGGGAGGGAAGGGCAGGGGAGGGAGGGGAGCCTGCCTGCTCCCCTTACCACCCCCACCCCATGCGGGGATGCTCCTGTCACCATGGTGACCTGGTGCCCGGCCTGGGCACACCCTGACCCATCCGTCCCTCGATTCCCAGCGGCTGAGCCTACTGCTGCTGCTCCTGCTGCCGTCTGGCCCCCCACCCACGTCCGGCATGGAGGACGCCGCCTTCCCCCACTTGGGGGAGAGCTCGCAGCCCCCACCCCGGGCCTGCCCCCTGCGCTGCTTCTGTCCCCGGGCAGACACGGTGGACTGCAATGGCCTGGACCTGCAGGTGTTTCCAGACAACATCACCAGGGCAGCTCAGCACCTCTCCCTGCAGGTGGGGCCCCGGGGGATGGGGGTGGTAGGGTGAGCATGCAAAGTGCTGGGGTTAAGGCTGATGGGGTATGGGGTCCGTGTGTACGAGTGAGGTGTTGGGCATGCGGGGCTTGGCAATCGTAGAAGCTGGCCTTGATGGGAGTGTGGGGGTCTGTGCGTTGGGGGTGAGAGGAGGTAGGGGTACAGATATTGGAAGTAGGAGGGGCTGAGGGTTCGGAGGTGTTAGAGGTCAACATCTTGGCAGTTATGGGGTTTTTTGGGGACAGAGTGATGGAGCATTTGGGTCACTTGTGGGGGTGACGGAGTATCAGATGTCAATGTCTTTTTGGTTCTGGGGTTGTCTGGAGTCAGGGTAATGCGTGTCGGGGGTCAACGATAGGGACAGAGGGGGTGCCGGGGTTGGTGGTTACAGGGCTGTTTGTGGTTACGGGGTGGCTTTAGATGCAGGGGATCAAGTGCAGGGCTGAGGGGTGGCAAGGCTCACTTGGTTAAGGCAACGGGGAGCTGGGAATCAGGGCTCTGGCCACTGGTTGAGGGCTCAGGGGTGTGAACCCGTCCCCCAGAACAACCAGCTCCAGGAGCTCCCCTACAACGAGCTGTCGCGCCTCAGCAGCCTGCGGACCCTCAACCTCCACAACAACCTCATCTCCTCCGAGGGTGAGGGGGAGGGGCCTGCGGAGGCGGGAGACCCGAGGGTGAGGGGAGAGGGGGCCTGCGGAGGCGGGAGACCCGAGGGGGAGGGGGAGGGGCCTGCGGAGGCGAGAGACCTGAGGGTGAGGGGAGAGGGGCCCTCCGGAGGCGGGAGACCCGAGGTGGCCCCTGCCCTCCCCTGCTGGGTCTGTGGGTAGCTCTGCGGTAGTTCCCAGAACTGCCCTTTGCTGAGCAGGATGGAAACTCAGGGCATGGGGGCTGGGGAGGGGCGGGGGCTGTGGCTTTCGAGGACGGTAGGGAGGGGGTGGGAGGGGGCCTGGAGGGGCCTCCGCCAGTCCCCAGACAGGGGCCCTGGGGCCGCGGGGAGCACAGACTCCGCCGTTGCGTCCTATGAGGCCGGGCCTGGGGTGCCCTCACTGCCCTCCCGCCCCCAGGGCTGCCCGATGAGGCCTTTGAGTCCCTCACCCAGCTGCAGCACATCTATGTGGCCCACAACAAGGTGAGCCTCCCTGCCTGCCCCGGGGTGGACCACGGGGGGCTGCAGGGCAGGGCACCAGCGTGGCTGTGCTCCCACAGCTCTCGGTGGCCCCCCAGTTTCTGCCCCGCTCCCTCCGAGTTGCGGACCTGGCTGCCAACCAAGTGACAGAGATCTTCCCGCTTACCTTCGGGGAGAAGCCCGCGCTCAGGTAGCCCCCCGCCCAGCCCAGACCTCTCAGACCTCAGAGACGCCTGCGGTCACTCCCTACCGTTGGAAGCCCGAGGGGACCACGAGCCCGCCCTGGGGGGTGGGAGGGGGCAAAGCCCTAGCCTGGCGGTGTCTGAGGCAGGACCCCCTGGACGCTGTGTCTGGAGGAGACACAGGTGTGCACACTGAAGGCAGCTCTGGGGTGCGGGGTAGGAACGGGGCGGGGGGCGGGGGGAAGGCCAGGGGCAGGCTGGTGGCCAAGCCGGGCTCCCCTCAGGTCCGTGTACCTCCACAACAACCGGCTGAGCAACGCCGGCCTGCCCCCTGACGCCTTCCACGGCTCCGAAGCTGTAGCCACCCTCAGCCTCTCCAGCAACCGGCTCAGCTACTTGCCGCCCAGTCTGCCGCCCTCCCTGGAGCGGCTCCACCTGCAGGTGCCCCTCCCTCCCCTCGCCACCCCACGTTCCCGCCTCCTGGGGGGCAGGCGGGGAGCACTCTACCTCCTCCCAATTCCAGTAGGCAGAAATCTCTTTGAGTCTCGTCCACTGGCGCGGGTCATTCACAGGTGCTCTCTGAACAGCCTTGCTGAAGTGAGCTCCTCGTCACTCCCTTACGCAAGAGCCTTCCATAGCTCCCCGCTGCCCTCTCTCCCGGCCTCATTCTCTCCTCCCTTCCCAGAACAACCTCATCTCCAAGGTGCCCCGAGGAGCCCTGAGCCGCCAGACCCACCTCCGTGAACTCTACCTCCAGCACAACCAGCTGACAGACAGTGGCCTGGATGCCACCACCTTCAGGTGGGGCCCGGGACAGGGTAGGACAGGGGTGCGGCCTTGTGCTGGCAGGGGTTGAAGATTCAGAACCTGGGCACTCCAATCCTCTATCCCCCTCTGGTGTATGACTCCTAAACCGAGGCCTCGTTTGCTGAGCACCTGCTGTGCGCCAGGCTCAGCCAAGCACCTAGCGGCCATCCTTGCTCCCGGCTGCTCTGTGCCCCAGTTTTATTATCCAAACGTCATCACCGCCACGTGCCGATCTCGGACCCAGAACTCTGTCCTGCGCCTCCACGTCCAACCGTCAGGCTGGAATCTGCCCTGACCTCAGCACGTGTGCCTCCTGCCCACGTCTCTCAACTCAACCAGACCCCAGTTGGGGTCTCCAGCTTCTATCTCAGGACCACTCCTCAACCCCCGCCCCCAAGAGCCACCCGGCCCCCGCTCTGGGCACCCAGCCCAACGCCGGCCCTCTCTCCCGCCAGCAAGCTGCAGCACCTCGAGTACCTGGACCTGTCCCACAACCAGCTCGCCTCGGTGCCCGCTGGTCTGCCCCGCACCCTGGCCGTGCTGCACCTGGGCCGCAATCGCATCCAGTGGGTGGAGGCGGCCCGGCTGCGCGGGGCTCGGCGCCTGCGCTACCTGCTCCTGCAGCACAACCAGCTGGGAGCGATGGGGCTGCCCGCTGGGGCGCTGCGGCCGCTGCGGGGCCTGCACACGCTGCACCTCTACGGCAACAGGCTGGAGCGCGTGCCCCTGGCGCTGCCCCGCCGCCTGCGGGCCCTGGTGCTGCCGCACAACCACGTGACCGCGCTGGGTGCCCGTGACCTGGCTGGCATGCCGGGCCTGGCCGAGCTCAACCTGGCCTACAACCGCCTGGTCAGCGCCCGTGTGCACCACCGGGCTTTCCGCCCGCTGCGTGCCCTGCGCAGCCTCGACCTGGCCGGCAACCAGCTGACCCGGGTGCCCGGCGGCCTGCCCGGCAGCCTGCACAGCCTGCGGCTGCAGCGCAACCAGCTGCGGACCCTGGAGCCTGAGCTGCTGGCCGGCCTGGACCAGCTGCGGGAGCTCAGCCTGGCACACAATCGGCTCCGCATTGGAGACATCGGGCCCGGCACCTGGCACGAACTACAGGCCCTCCAGGTCAGGGGCGGGCTGGTCAGCCGCACTGTCCCCCGGCCCCCCCGGCCCCTCCGTCCCCGTGCCTCTCGGCATCTCCCCGCCAGGCCCTGAGACGCCACCAAGAGAGCCCAGCTGATGGGCCTGGGGGGGGGGGGTAAGACGGACGCAGCCTCCAGGCCTTGGGGTGCGCCGTCCCTGCCACCTGGTCCTCTGCAACCACCCCGCCCACCCCCCCAGCAAACAGGGTGCCCCTAGCTCCTTCTGAACACTCTGGATTCCGCAGTTTAGAGCATCTGTGGGTGCCAGGCGCTGCTCTAGGAACTAGAGATGCCCCTGGGCGCAAACCGACACAGCTCCTGGGCCGGCACAGAGCGCTAGTTAGGGAGAAAGCAGTGAACAGCGATCCTAAGTAAACCGTGTCGGAAGGGCTGAGGTGAGGGAAGTGCCATCTTTGGGGCTGACTCCGCTGTCTGGCGTCCCAGCACCCAGATCATGGCCTGCCCCCAAGGGAACTCCGTGTACCCTGGCAGGGGGAGGCATGTGGCAGCCGTGAAGGGCCGAGGGGAGGGCACAAGGCCCGGGCTGGTGTGGGGTGCCCAGGAAGAGGGGTCAGGACCTGGCGGATGGCTCGAGGCCCGGGGCCGCGGCACCGTCTCCGCCCTTCTGCGCAGGTGCTGGACCTCAGTCACAACGAGCTGTCCTTCGTGCCCCCTGACCTGCCCGAGGCGCTGGAAGAGCTGCACCTGCAGGGCAACCGCATCAGCCACGTGGGCGCCGAAGCCTTCCTCAGCACGCCCCGCCTGCGCGCCCTCTTCCTCAGGTGCCCCGGGGCGGCCGGGCAGAGTGGGTGCGGTTGGGGGGGTGCCCTGGGAGGCTGTGGTGGACCTGAGCAGGCCTGGGTGGGTCAGGACGGTTGTGGCCCCCTCCCTCGGCAACCCCCCTCATGCCCACCTCTTGGTCCAGGGCAAACAGGCTTCACATGACCAGCATTGAGCCTGAGGCCTTCCTGGGCCTCCTGCACCTGAGTGTGGTGGATACGGCGGGGAACCCCGAGCAGGTCCTGGTCCGGCTGCCACCCGCAGCCCCACGTCAGCCACGGGTGGGGGGCCCCTGACCCCGGAGGGGCCCAGCAGTGCAGCCCAGACCTCTGGGGCTCCCCCGGGCCATGGACTGAGGAGACAGTGTCCACCTGGGGCCTCGACCGGTCTCCCTCAGGTCTTGAGGTCTGGGCCGCCTGAGCTATGCCGCCGGGAGGCTGGGACAAGGGCACCGCCTCCACACACAGGGCACCCTGGGAGAGGCCGAAGCGTGCAGCTCGCACACCAGGCACACAGACAACGCCAACCCTGCCGGACACACGGACACATACCCCGCTCCCCGCGCAGGTGGAGACAGCAACAATAAAGCCTAACCCTTTCAAGTGCTCACCACCCACCAGCTGCCCTTCACCTTGCAGGAGGGGCTCTCCCCGTCCCCGCAGCCAGCTGAGGAAGGTGAGGCCGTGGGAGGCTAAGAGGGTCAGGTGACTTGGTCTCATAGCCGGTGAGCCTCGGGGCTGGTTCTCAAAGCCCCAAGACACACGTGGGTCACCAGGAACCACAGGTAAAGCCTGACCACGCGTGTAAACCCAAATACGCCCAAGGCCACTGGCGACAGACACACAGGGCACGGCAGATGCCCCGAAGCAGCCCTGGGCCCTCACACGCATCCCTGCAGCAAGTATGTGAAGCGGACTCATCCTTCACAGGCACACGCCCCCCCCACAGCCCGCCCCCCTTTGCAGATACCTCGCCATCAGTCCCCGGGGGGACTGTGGGGAAGACCCAGCTAATCACAGAGGGTGGGAGCAAGAAACAAAGATAGGACAGAGGGAGCCAGGCGTGGCCCTGGCTGTTTTATTCCCTGTGTTAGCCCTGGGGAGCCAGCCAGGCTCTGGCTGACCTCAGCGGCTTCTTTGGGGTATGGGTGGGCTTCAGGGTTAAGGCTGGGGAGGGACAGGAAGTAAAGTGCTTGCAGGGGCCCTCGGGGCTTGGTCCTAGCTGCCCCCCACCTCCGGGACAGCCCAGGGGCCCGACACCCCAGGCTGTGCAAACGGGACTGTCCAGGGCCCACCCAGCCAGGCCTGGGCAAGGGGCACAAGCTGGCTGGTGGTACTATCCCCAGCGCCTCCTGCCAGGGAGGCTGTGGCCTGGTTGGGGGGACCCAGTGGGGGAATGTGTCCGTCTGGAGCCGACTGTCCGCTGATTGTCTGCTTGTCTGGTTCTCGGCTGTGGCTTTGTCCGCTCCTCCCAGTGCCGGGGCCTTGGGCCTGCTCCCCACTCTCCAGGAGCCGCCCGCCTGGCTGGGCCCTCACCTGCGGAGCCGCTGCAGCTGAGGGGGAGGCCACAGGGGTCAGGGGGTGCTCACGGCCACAGCCACACACACACACACACACACACACACACACACCCATACCCTGGCCACTCACCTCACTCTCTACCAGGTTCCGCCTGTACAGTGCCTCCTTTGCGGCCTCCTGGGGGCCGAGAGGTGGTCAGTGGGCCGCTACCGGCAGCCCCAACCCGCACCCTCCACACCCGGCCAGCCCTCACCCCGCTCACCCTGCTGCCGTCATTGCCCAGGCGCCTGGCAGCCTCCGTGTAGAACTGCAGCTGACGCTCCAGCTGGGCCACGTACTCTGATGGCGGGACCGGGTCAGGATGGGGATGGCTGCCCCACCCTCCCCCACGCACCCCTCCCCGAGACCCTACCCCTCCGGATGTGCGGGCCCCCCTGCTCCAGCTGTGCCCGCTGCCACTGGCTGCGTTGCAGGATGTCCTGGTACTGCTGGGCCACTTCCTGGGGCACTGGCCGCCGCGCCTGCCTGAGGGCCAGGATCTGGGGGGTGCAAAGCGGGGCACCGTGATGGCCCCGCCCGGGGGCTACAGAACCCCCAATCCTGCCCCCCCCAGCCCACCAGAGCAGGCACCCACCTTCCGTTCCAGACGCTCTTGGTCAAAGGCCAGCACGCTGAGGCTATGCAGGGGCCGTGCTGATCTACGGAGGTGGGAAAGGGTGAGGGGCAGCAAGGACCCCCGAGCCCTGACCCCATTAATTCGACAGACACACTGGGAACCCGGGAGTGGCAGGAGACAAGCCAGGCCCACCCTGCTGTTGCTGAGCCCGCAGCCAAGGGGGGGATGATGGCCGTACCCTCAGGCAACTGCAATGCCAGGTGGTCAGGGAAGGCTTCCTAGGGGAGGCCGCAGCCAAGCTGGGAGCCACAGGAGTCAGAGCTGGGCAGGAGCATGGGGGCCTAGCGGGTAGGGGTGCTCAGGGCAAGACCACAGAAAAGCCCAGAGGCCAGTAAAAACTAGGTGTAGGTAACCATGAACCAACAGGAGGAAGTGGGGAAAGGGAAGACTACTGGATATATTGACAACATCACAAAAGATCTTAAAAATCAGGCTGAGGAGTTAAAACTGGATGCTTCAGGAGAAGGGGAGGCAGGACACATTTTGGAGCATGGGAGAGACATGAGACAGTTTGTGCCCGATGGGAAATTGTCCAGGAGGGGCTGAGACGGGAAGAAGGGGCTTCTCTCCAGCATGGCTTGACCCAGCTACCTACCTGTTCCCTGGCTCCCTCGCAGGGGCAGGCACGGGAGGGGCCTTCCCTTTGGGCCCAGCAACCTGCTTCAGGGGACAGAACCAGTGTTGTGATCCCCGCCCCCTCCCCCCCAAGCCAAGCCTCCTTCCCTGGGGTCACTGATGGGCAGGAGTCTCACCGTGGGCACAGCTGCTGGCACAGGGTCGATGACCAGCCACCTCTCCGTTGTGGTCTCCAACTGCTGGGCTGTCAGTGGCTCCCGAATTCGGACCATCACCTCCAGCCGGCCCCCCGTGGGCCTGCGACCATCCAGGACCTGGGTGGAAATGAGGGGAAGCGCCTGAGAAGTGGGCAGTGGCTGGAGGCCCAGGGTTGGGATCAGGGGGAACCAGGGCGATTTCCAAAATATGAGCCCCTGGGTATGGCTGAGATATCGACTGGTCAGAATGGAGCAGAGTGCTGGGACTATTTAGGGTTGGGAAGTAGGGAGGTCTGGGACTCCCCGGGGGAGGGGTTGGGTCAGCAGAGGAGACCCTTGGGAGGCCCAGGGCCCGTAGGAAGCATTTGAGTCACGTTAAATGTGACAGAGCCGCCCTGGAGCCTTCGGACAAATGGCCACATCTCACCTCAAGGATCTCCCGGACCTCGCATGCGGTCTCCAGGGCATCCAGCTTGAGTTGGGCTGTGCCCAGCACCCGGTCAGTCTTGAACAGCCCCCTGTGTGTGTATGAAGGGGACAGGATGGTTGGCCCAGGGCAGCTCCCCCTCCCCCAGAGTCCACCTGGCACCCCCAGCTCACCCCTTGTGGACCACTTCAAATTTGATGCCTTTGGTCTGGATGGCCCTTCGGAAGCCTCGGTGGCTGCGATTGATACAGAGTTTGAACTGCTCCTTGAACTCTACTCGGGGAATGAGGACGGGGCAGGCGAAGAGGAAAGAGAGAAAGGTCAGGCTATGGGCTCGCGTTCTCGCTGCAAGGGGTTGGGCTGCCTCCCGCCTCCGCTCAGCTCACCGGGGGAGTCTGTGTTCTTAATCACACTGGTCTTGTCTTTCTGAGCTTCTTCCTGCAGCCAAACAGGAGGCAGGAAAACTTGGGGGCTGGGGCCTCCCCTGGACCCCTGCCCACCCACTCACTCCCAGCCCGATGAGGCTGGAGCCCGTCCCTCCTCGGCTCTCCACATACCACATTGGGATAGGGGAAGTCAAACCGAACAAAGACATCCAGGTCGCTGGGAGACAGCCCTGTGGGCAGACAAGGGTCAGAGCTGGGCAGAGAGGCAGTCCCACAGCCCCGACCCCAGCCTGCCGCCCCTCACCTGGGGGTGTGGGCAAGTTGATCCCCTTCACGATGAAGAGAAGCATGTCGTTGCTGCTGAGGTCGGGGAAGATCCTTCCGGGCGGGCAGGTGGGGAGACAGAGGCACATCAGCTCCAATGCCTGCCCGCCTCTCTGCCCTCGGCGGGGCCACGGAACAAACCCCTCGCTGGCCTTTATCGGCTCCTGGGCTCCAGTTTTAGAATCAGACAGACTGGAAGTTCTTTGTCCAGTTCTGCCAATGGCTTATTTTTGAGACCTTTTTTCAGTCTGCACGGATCTATTTGGGACCTGCTTCGCCCCAGCTGGTGGCCTCCCTGCCGGGGGAGCTTTCCTTCATTTGACATTTCTGGGGTCCCTAATATTCATCATCCAGTGCCCCAGCTGCTTTGCGGTCTTCTTTATTTGCTTCTTCTGACATTTCTCGAGCACCTGCCATGTACCAGCGAGTGCCCTAGCTGCTGGGGGACCTGCCCTTCATTTAGCAATATTTCTGGAACCCCTACTACGTGTCTGCCGGTGTCCTCGCTGCTGGGGACATGGAAGTAAGTGAGACAGACCCTATTCGTGTGCTCATGGAACCCAAGCTAGCTGAGTGAACAGAGAACCAATGAATATATAAATAGAGAAACAAAGCAATCCTGCAGAGAACTAAAATAGGGGAGAGGGGGGTGCACCCAGGAGGGGCTGCTGCAGACAGAGTGGTCAAGGAGGGCCTCTCAAAGGAGGTGACATCATAGGTGATTCTGGATGCTGGGAAGGTGCTGCTACATGGAGACCTGGGGAAGAGGGTCTAGGCAGAGGAAACAGCCGGCGCAAAGGCCCCAAATAGGAACATGGTTGGTCTGAGAGACCAAAAAGAGGCCTGTGTGGCAGGAGGTGAGCGAAATGGGGACAGTGGGTGGAGATGAGGTGATGGGGAGCCGGGGTGACGGGTGTGGCTTATCCTAGGTTATTGCTGTCACTGCACCTAACCTTGTCTATAAATGGGAAAAGTGACCCCAATTCCCTGGGGTGTGGGAAGGCTTGAAAGGAGCAGGACCAACAACAACCATCCCAAGGGCTCGCCCAGGCCTTGGGACAAGGCCCATCTCTGCACTCACTAGATCTTCCCCAGTTTCCAACATGTCACTGTCAACACCCCATCACCATCCTTCACTTGCACCTCACAGCTGCCTCAGGACCCTTGCATATACTGTGCTTTCACCACCCAACCAAACTCTCCCCCAGAGGCAAGTCCTCCACTGGCTTCTGGGGAGTGCAACCCCTTCTCTGAAGGGGCATTTTGGCCAAGGGGCATCAGGGCCTTACTTGATGATGCTGAAGGTTCTCTGCTCAAAGCGAGCAGTGGGAGTGGGGAGACCCCGGGCGAACGCCTGCTTCAGGATCTCCATGCTCCGCTTACAGTCCTCTGCCAGCTTCTCAAATCTGCCATTGAGAGAGCCCTGCTCAGGTCCCTAGTCCCAGGGGTGGTCTGGGGGTGCAAATGTCTGGCAGGATGCGGATAGGGGCACTTACTTGCTGGTTTCAGCAATGTTGCCCAGGTGGGTGAACTGGTTAGAGTGGTTCAGGCACATCTGAAGAGCAGGAGACAGTGAGGGGAGGGATGGGGGGCCATGACCCTGAGGGAGGCCCGCAGAACCGTGCTAGGGGCCACCTCACCTCGTGCTGCTGCCTTATGAGCTTGGTGAGTTCACCGTAGCGCCGGGCAGACTCCTGAGACAGACCTGGGCCAGGCCGCTGGACCAGAGAGAAGTCGTCCTTGTTGACGGGGGCGGGTGGCACCTGGGAAGACAAGGCTCATGGGGAGGGGCCTGCTGGTCATTAACGAACAGGCCCACCCACGGAAATATCAGCCCTCCTTGGAGAGGCCTTCCTGGACCACTGTTTTGTCCCTGCCCTGGACTTTCTTCTTCCCCAAGGTGAAAAGTGGTGCAAAAAGAAAAGTGGATGGTCATTTCCAAAGTGGCAGCATCTATTAGCTGTCTCCGCCAAATGTGATCCTTACCCTCTCTTCCCTAGTAATGGAGTTCTGGCTAGGCACACAGCCAAGAGACTACATGTCCCAGCATCCCTTGCAGCTCGTACAGCCGCATCCCTTGCAGCTAGGTACAGCCATGTGATTCAGCTCTGGCCAGTGGAAGGCTAGCAGAAGTCATGGCACACCAGGGCCCTTCTTTTAAAGGAAACTGCTTGCCTTGCCCTTTCTTTCTCTCGCATCTTCCCACGGACTAAATGCAGACAGGGCATCTACCCCCTCTGACCACATGGACAAAGATGACCTCCTGGGGTGTGGCAGAGCAACAAGATGGAAAGAACCCGAGCCCTGGAGGGCTTTGTCTTTCAGAGCCCAGACTGCCCCGAGCCTTACATGCAAGAAATATGTGTCTGTCTTCTTTTAGCCACAATCTTAGGGGGACCTATTTGTTATAGCAGCTTTACCTGGACCCTAATATACTCCCAGTCACATGGCTAAGTGGCCAGAGCCCCATGGGTGGGTGCCTGGGAAGTCCAGCAGGCCTAGAGAGTTCACCTTAGTGATGTCCACAGGCAGCCCGTTGCGTGAGGCCTCCAGCATGGGCTCCAGCCCCTTGGCCTGGCGCAGGTGCATTTTGGCACCCTCTACATCATTCTTCTGCTTGGCTCGCAGCGCGGCCTGCAGGAGCTGCTTCTTGCGGCCCTCCAGGAAGGCCAGCTGCTGCTGGGCTGTGGGTACAGGGGTGTCGACAGGTGCTGCCCAGACCATGGCCAGGCAATGGGCAGCCAGGGAGGGGAGGGCATACCTACCTCTGGTGGAGGTGCCCTTAGGTGCTGTTTTGGCTGCTGGGGTGGAGCCTGACTGGGGTGCCCTTGAGGGTGGGGCCTTGGGCTGGACCGTGGGGGCCGGAGGGCTGGTGGGCTGCTGAGGGATGGAGAGGAAGTCAGAGCTCTCCCAGGGCCTGCAGTGGTTCTACTCCCCAAAGGATCAGGGCCTGATGCTGACAACAGGGACTGTCCTAGTTTCTGTTTCCTCAGCACTGAACGCAACCTATGGTCCCATTCTCGTTGAATCTTTGCACCGACCCTGGGAGACAGAGACTGCCACCATGCCCACTTTACAGATGAGGAGACAGGATCAGAGAGCAAAATGACCTGCCCGTGGCCACACAGCCGGGAAGAGGCATGGCGGGGATAAGGCCAGTTCTTCCCTGCTGTCAGGGCTCTGCTTTGCTGCCACTCCCCTGCCTCACCCCAAGACCCCAGCCCCTGACACCTTCTTAGGTTCCTCATCCTCTTCATCCTCTGGGCCTTCATCCTGGTTGGCCAGCTTCATGGCAGTTTCCAGGACCCCCACCAGGCTCTGCTGGGTGGGCTCCGTAGCCTCCAGGCCCTGGATGGGGGGAAAGCCTGGGCGGCCAGTCAGGGCCCAGTCAGAAGGGAGGGACCCGTGCCATTATGGTGGAGACGTGGGTTCCTCCCCCCCCTAAGTAGCCTCAGGGCTTTGGATATACTTTGAATCCAGGAAGGAGCTCCTCCTGGTTCTGTGTAGACACCAGATCATTCCAACCTCCCTCTTGCATCTTGGTGCCTCTGGGCCTTGACCAGATTCCAACAAGCACATACTAGGTGAGGTGGGGTACTGGGCACAAGAGGTGGTCACAGGCCTGGAGGGATTCCCAGGGGACCAAGGTGCTAAGTGATAACTGCTCTCCCGGGGGACACACAGGCAGCTCTGAGAACCCAGAGGAGACCGCCAACCCCCTGGGAGGCTGAGTAGGTATGTGTAAAGCTGAGAGCTGATGACTAGGAGACAGTGAGCTGAATGAAGAAGAAATAGAGGGATCAGATGATGGTGGGCTGATGAACAGATTCTCCAAATAACCCCCCCTGATTTTTAGTGTCTGCCAATTTCCATGGTATAAACACTCCTATTATGACCCGACTTTAAGTTACCAATTATCTAACAAGTTTGCAGAATTCCTGAATGCGTAGCAAAGAGCTCCCCAGGCCTGTACCATCCGAAGGAACAGCAGCTACAAAGGCGCAGAGGCCAGAGGGCTGGGGGAGGGGCAGTGCCTACCTGGGGGCACCGGCAGCTCAGCCACATCTACTGCTCGGCCAGCCTTGTGGGCTCGGATGGCATCTTGGTATTGCTGCGACGGACACAGTATTAGGGCTACCTGGGCCAGGTCTCCAGGGGCTGTCTACCTGCCCACTAGGCCCCAACGCACCTTGACAATGCGCTCGTGCATGCGAGCCTTCCGCTGGTCCCCTTTGGCCTTGGCCTGGGCTGCAGCCATGTGGTATCGCTCCATCCGCTGCTCCAGTGCCTCCAGGAGAGTCCGCGGAGGTGGGGGAACCTCTGGGACAGACAGGGGTGGCGGGAGGCAGAGGGGCCACGTTAAGAGTCTTGGGAAGGAGAGACTGTCTTGCCCTGGTCTGCCCGCCACACAGGGTTCCAGGAGCCTACCTGGCGTGGAGGGCACTGTGGTGGGAGTTGGAGGCTGTGGTGGTGGTGATGGTGGGTCTGGGGGCAGCTGGTCTGAGGGCAGAGAGGTCCAGTCCATGAGGGGCTTGCTTGGGCACCCCCCCACCCCAGGCTGGTGTGGCCTGAGGGGGTTCCCAGGTGACCAGTGAGGGTGGCAGCATCAAGTCCTGAAGGGTGAGCAGGGTAGGGTTCTCACCAGGGGGAGGTGGCAGGCGGGACAGGTCCACAGGCTCCCCCCGGCTGAGGGCCTCCAAGACGGCATCGAAGCTCTGAGAGAAAGAGCAGGGGAGGCGGCTGCAGCTAGGGACCAGGACCCTGTGGGGAGCCTCTGTGCCCTGCCATTTGACAGGGGACTCCCAGCTCTATCCATTCCTCTGCACCATCTCGTTTAAGCCCCTTCCAAAATTTATGCCCACTTCACAGAGAGGGTAAACTGGGGTTTTAAGAGATACAGCAGACTACAGCTCTAGAGCGACTAAGAGCCAGGATTCCAGTTTGGGCGTGACCGCAGAGCTCCTGCTCTTTGCCACCATGCAAAGTCGGAAGCATCCTGTCTTCTCCCCCCCGACCCCGTCTGCCCATCTGGACGCACCTTGGCCACGCGGAAGTGTCTGGCAGCAGTGGCAGTATCTCCCTGTTGCTTGGCATGGAGGGCAGCCAACTTATATTCACGCTGGCGGCTCTGCACCTGGGCCAGGGGGCCAGGGCTGCAGGGACCTGGAAGGGGGAACAGCATATGAACCATTTCCCTTTCTTTCTTTCTTTCCTTTCTTTCCTTTCTTTTCTTTCTTTCTCTCTCTCCTTCCTTCCTTTCTTTTTCTTTCTTTTCTTCTTTTCTTTGCTTTTTTTTTTTTAAGACTTTACGTATTTATTTTAGAGAGAAAAAGAGAGGGGAGAGGGTCAAGGGGAAGGGAGAGGGACAAGCAGACTCCATGCTGAGCGCTCGATCTCGTGTGGGGCTGGATCTCATGACCCTGAGATCTTGACCTGAACTGAAACCAAGAGTCAGACACTTAACCAACTGAGCCACCCAGGTGCCCCTGAACCAGTTCTATTTAATCCTCACAACGAAGACTGTTCTTTAGGTCCATCTTACGGATGTGAGAACAAGGCTCAGAGGGGAGGCTGCCTCCCCGAGGTCACAGCCTGAAGATGGTGTGGCAGGCACTCAAGCCCAGGACTCGCGGTCTCCGGAGCCACTGCTGTTTGGCCCCTAAGAGAATTTTGGAAAACTTACGTACCCTTACGCAATTTTAAGCTGGCGTCTGAAAGTTTTTGTCTGAAGTTTCAAAAGTGGCCACTGTTGTTATTCCCACTGCCTTGCAAGTAATTGACATTCACAAAAGAAAACTATCACATCACTTTTTAAAAATCTAATGTACGTTAATTACCATGGTGATTTGAAACTTACCAATACTCACTTTTTTTTTTTTTTTTAAGTAAGCTCTACCCCCAACGTGGGGCTTGAACTCATGACCCTGAGATCAAGAGTCACATGCTCAATGGACTGAGCCGGCCAGGCGCCCCTTCATTTATTTTTTTAATTGTGGCAAAATACACATGGAATTCACCATCTTTTTAAAAAGATTTTATTTATTTATTTGACAGAGAGAGAGCACAAACAGGGGGAGCAGCAGGTAGAGGGAAAGGGAGACGTAGGCTCCCTGCTGAGCAGAGAGCCAGATGCGGGGCTCGATCCCAGGACCCTGAGATCATGACTTGAGCTGAAGGCAGACGCTTAACCGACTGAGCCACCCAGGCGCCCCTGAAATTCACCATCTTAACCGTTTCTAAGTATACAGTTCAGTGGCATTCAGTTGACCCTTGAACAATGTGGGGGTTAAGGGTGCCAACACCCCTTCCCGCCACACAGTTGAAAATCTACTTTGACTCCCCCAAAACTTCACTATTATAGCTTACTGTTGACCGGAAGCATTACCAACAATAAAGGCACTTGACCTACATGTTTTGTATGTTACGTGCATTATACACCATGTTCTCATAATAAAGCAGGCCAAAGAAATTGGTACTAGGAGGGGCGCCTGGGTAGCGCAGTCGTTAGGCGTCTGCCTTCGGCTCAGGGCGTGATCCCAGCGTTCTGGGATCGAGCCCCACATCAGGCTTCTCTGCTAGGAGCCTGCTTCTTCCTCTCCCACTCCCCCTGCTTGTGTTCCCTCTCTCGCTGTCTATAAATAAATAAAATCTTAAAAAAAAAAAAAAGAAATTGGTACTAGGAAAGCCACAAGGAAGAGAAATACAGTGTTGTACTGTGTTTATCAGAGAAATAGTGACCCGCTCAGTTCAAAGCTGCGTTGTTCAAGGGTCAACTGTAAATGTGGGTGCTCGAAAGCCTTTTCTCGACCACCCTACGGTACATTTGTGCAACCAAAATCCATCCCTGCAGTGCGTTGCCAAAGTGAGGAAGCAGAGTTAAGCTTCTTTTCAAAGAGTGTGTTAGTTACAGTATCAAATAACACAGTTCAATAGGTTTTCAGGGGAAGTGTCTCTAAACTGAAAGCAATCCGGGCAATTTTGGGTATAAAAAAACACGGGGTAATAGATACACCACCCAGGGTCCACAGATCCTAGAAACACCTGGAAAGCTGCCATGCATTGTACTTTCTCAGACTCACAACTGCACCTAGAGCTTCAAGTTTAGGTGTAATTGCCTGAAAAGGTGTCCGTAGGTTGAGGCAAAACACCTTGACATTTGCTTGGTTTTATGTCCCATCACTGCAAGTCTCTGAGTTAAGAAAATGTTCTTCCGGGTTGAAGCACTGGTATGACGAGCACGCAACTGAGCAAAGCCGAAACATGTCAAGCTTCTGGATAAAGAATTTTTATAGACCAAGAGTAAACTTTTATGAGCAAGGTACCTCTTGTTGACATGGTCGGGGCTGGGTCCCCCCTCTACCAATTAACTCCTGTTTTCCGGTTTATTCTTTCCCAACTTCCCTGTTTTCTTTTTTTAAAGCATAAAGAAACCTGCTTCACACCAACAAACAGATGGCAAGAGGCGGAGTCTTGTCATCACCCTGTCGGGGGATCCCCTGAACCCCTGCCAACCTACATGCCAAAACCCCATCGTGAGAAACGTTCTGGTGATTTCAGCAGAGAACTTCAGGTGATGATTTCCCATAATCCTCCTTGACCTTTGCCAAAACAACAGCTTAGAAACCAGTCTGGCTGAGGTAAGGTTTAGACCGGCTGTTTACCTTCTCGACCAGGCCAGCCCAGTTTTAAGTGTCTCTTTGGTTCACTCGGGGAGTGTCTGCCTCTGGGGCAGAGCCTGTGTTGATATTCTAGAAGGGACGAGGTGCGGGGGGGTGGGGGGAGGCACTCCTTTCCCGTAGTGGGAGGAGGGTGGCCCGAGAAGGGAAACCTCTTGGGAGGTTGGAAAACCTCCAGCAGGTGAGTTTTAGGAGAGAAGACAGACAAGCTGAGGGCTTGGAAGTTATCCACTTACAACTCTCTGTGTGAGAATGGGAGCCCGCGAAAGGAGCAGGGCTCTGACGCACGCTGCAACATTACCCTAAGTGAAAATAGTGAATAAGGACAAATAGCGTGTGGTTCTACTTACACGAAATAGCTAGGAGAGGCAAATTCACAGACAGAGAGCAGATGGTGGCAGCCTGGGGCTGGGGGGAGGGAGAATGGGGAGTTAGTGTTCCGTGGGGCAGAGTTTTGGTTTGGGGTGATGCAAAATCTTTGGAAAAAGATGGAGGTAGTGGTTGCACAACACTGCGAATGTGCTACACGCCGCTCAGTTAATTACACACTGCAAGACGGTTACAACGGCCAAGGTTACGTTATATCTATTCTACCACCACGCGCACAAAAAAGGCATTGCTGAACTCCAGAGGCACAAGGACCTAGGAAAGGGAGGGGTGTTAAGAATATCTAACACACGGGGTGCCTGGGTGGCTCACTTCGTTAAGCGTTCGGCTCCTGATTTCAGCTCAGGTCATGATCTCCGGGCTGTGGGACTGAGCTCCGCGTTGGGCTCCGTGCTCAGCGTGGAGTTGGGATTCTCTCTGTTCCTCTCCCCCTGCCCCTCCCCCTGCTTGCATGGGCTCAATAAATAAATGAATGAATGAATAAATATCTAATGAATGAATGAGTCAGCACCTCCACAAAATGGCCAACTGCTGACTACAACCCCCGCAAATCCCATGTCAGCCCAGCCCTGCCCTAGGCCTACCTGGAGGAAGCTGGGGCTTAGCCAAGCCTATGGATGTGGCTGGAGCAGAGGAAGGAGGGCCTTCGACCATGACCCTGGGCTCTGGGACTGGCTGGTTTGCAGAGGCCGGCTGGGTGGGTGCCGCCGTGTGGCTGGGCGTGGCTGCTGGGCCCTTCCCCACTGCCACAGGTGGTGGGATGTCCCCTTCATCAATGGTGTTACCCTTCCGGACAGAGGCCAGCAGGTTTTCAAGTGTCTGAGAGCAGGTGTGAAAGCGGTTTTTAGAGGAGCCTGGAGCCGGGTGCAGTGGCCAGTGGTAGGGTCCCAGCACCCTCCCGTCACCTGCCCGCTCACCTTAAGCCCCCGGTCGTAGCGCCGCATCTTGGCACCATCTCCAGCTTGCCTAGCGCTTTCGATCGCTGTCTGGTAGAGAGCCAGCCTCTCCTGCAAGGTGGCCTCCACCCCTGGGCTGGGGGCTGTGGCCTTCAGCTGCAGGAGGGACCGGGGCATGGCCTGGGTGGTGACCCCACCTGAGCTCTCCCCAAGAGCTCCCTTGTCAAGTGCCTCCCACACACCAGGCATGTTGCCCCTGGGCCAGCTGTCCCCACCCCACCCTACCCCACCCCCGCCAGGCAGAAATCATCATCCCCATTTCCCGGTGCAGGGAACTGGGTCTCAGAGGTGTCATGCCACCTGCGCAAGGTAACATGGCTGAGGCCTCGAACTCTGGCCTATGGAGAGCAGGTTGCTGGGCTATACCTGAGCCACAGGAGGGTGGGACTCCACAGTCTTCTGCTCCTCCCCAAGGACCTCGTTTAGCTCTGCCTGCAGGGGCACACGGCCACGGGCCAAGCATGAGGGCCCGCTGGATGGTGCAATGACAGCGTGGGAGGCCCCCCGCCTTGCCCTGGGTGCTCACCAGCAGGTCATCATCAGCCTCCACATCCTCCTCGTCTGTACCCTCATCCTCACCTTCATCCGGGTCTCTCATGCACAAGCTGGCCATCTTCTCAATGGCCTCCATGGGCAGGGGGCCTGGCGGCAGGGAGAGGCCCCAGCTGGACGGGGATCCCTCAAGAGTCCCCAGCCTCCCATCCATTACCCATGGCCCCAAAGACTAGGGCAGCATGTCCCCTTCTTGGCCCTTCCATGGCACCCCACGGCCCTCGGGCCCACCAGGTATGATCCTGATCCCCGCAGATCTCGCCCGCCTTGTCTCTTCCTTATGGAGCCCGACTTGGCACCCCGGCTCCGCAGCTTTCTCGCTTTGGAGCCCTGGGCAAGTCTTGCCCTGTCTGGGACTCAGTCTTCCCATTAGACCAGGACAACAGTTTCTCCCTCACAGGTGGATCGTGGGAACTAAAGCTAAATGAAGCTCGAGCATAGCACGTGGTCAGCATTTTGTTATCTGAGTTATTCTCATTATTTGCATTAGGCATGTTCTATAAAACTGCCATCAGTGCTGACTTAGCGCACACTGGACCATTGCCCCTCGAGGAAATACAAGGTGAGGGTCCCATGAGCCTCTGGGCAGCACATTTTTGTCAACCAGTCATACCCTTGCCTGCTGTGAGCTTCTACCTCATGATGCCTTTTCAAGTATATATTGTTGATTTGGTAACGTCGAACTCAAGGCCAACAGCAGCACTGTAACTCCTGCCTGAATGAAGCTCACCTGTTGGGTCTTTTCTCCATAAGACACAGCACAGCCCTCTTGCTCTCAGAAACATGAGACAGCACTAAGCCCTACCCTTGGGAGCATCTTGAAGAGCAAAATCACCAACAGAAAGCACCAAAATGAGAAAAAAGTGCAGCTTTACACAGACCGTGGAAAGGACACTTGTTTATGGCACACCGCGGGACAAGAAGGCGGAGTGGCATCTCGCTTCGCCTCGGCTGGGAGCATGTATGTCGAGTGACTCCAACTCCTGGCAGCTCTGTGCATGCCCGCCGAGAACTGCAAAAGCTCCCCAAGTATTGATCTGGGTGCCCGCAGGTGAATTCACAAATATGGAATCCATCGATAATGAGGACTGACTGAATTAGCTGAAAAGTATAAAGGTTCCTTCCGTTTGCCCTTGGAGCTCCAGTCCCACTGCCCATTACAGAGTTGCAGGCCCCTGCCACCTCCCCTACGGGGCTTTTGCAGGTGCTGCGGCCTCTCCCAAAAATGCTCCCCAGCTCTTCACCTGGCCTTCCTTACTGTGGGTGCCTCTTGCGGGCATCTGGCCCTAGCTCACAGGTCTCTCCCATCGCTCTGGGCTTCCCTCATCCCAGCCCTCAGCACGGGACGCAAGCCGGAAGAAATGCTAGACCCTGTGTGAAGTGTTTTACAAACACTGGAAGAATAACTCTTGTGATGAAGTGCAGTCATTGTTCCCATTTTACGAATGGGGAGACTGAGGCCCACACAGATGCTGGGACTCATCAAGTCACACAGCCAGTAAGCGGCAGAGCTGGGATTTGAACACTCACCCTGGGTCCACAGTTGATCACTTAAAGCCTTACCCAGGCTGTGGGTTCCAGGAGGGCAAAGACCTTCTCTGTCTCCTTTCCTCCTTCTCCCCAGGGTCCAGCGCTGAGCCCTGCCCACAGCAGGAGCTCAGAAAATGTTCAGGGGTGTGTTGAAAGTCTCACCTTTGCCTTTGACCTTTTCCAGGACTTGGGGCTGGCCCCCAACCAAGGCCAAGAACTCGGCCTCCAGTTCCTCATTGGTAACTCCATCCTCAGGGATCATCAGGCCGTCTGGGGAGAAGTCAACCAGCAGGCCCAGCTGAGGGAAGAGCAAGGGTCCAGTCAGACCTCGGAATGCACCCCACTTGGTCAGAGGCAGCCAGGACGGACCCAGAGTTCCCTTAGGAGGAAGGAAACCCAGACCTCCTGGGGAAAGTCATTTTCCCTGAGGAGTGCCAGGAGGCTGAAACGGGCTCAGAATGCAACAGGTGTCCCAGGATGGGCTGGGCCTTCTGGCATAGATCAACACACGGGGCAAAGGGCAGGCAGAGACCCTGCTCCCTGCTCTGAGCCCACGCCCATGATGTGCTGCTGACCAAGTTCAGTGGGAAAAGCAGGCCCTACACCTTGCCCAAAGCAAAGCCACTCTGCACATCTGGGCTTCTCCTTCCAGCACACTCAGCAGTGGGGGCCACGAAGGAGGTTCCAAGAGCAAATAGAAGCCCGGAAAACAACACAGAAGTTGAAAGCGGGGTTTTCATTGTGTAACAGACTTGTTTCAAGACCAATCGTGATGTGATAATATTATGTTGAACTATACAAAATTGCCTTTTCTGTGGGTCAAAATGGGCAATTATGTATGGCTCCTTTTAATAGTAATAACGAGGTTACACTTATTGAGGACTATGTTCTAGCACTTTCCATAAACTGTCTCAATGAATTTTCACAACTGTCCTGTGACTTAGGGACTGTTAGGGCCTCCATTTTACAGATGAGGAATCTGAGGAGTAAGAGCTGTGAAGCCGAGGGTCCAAGGTACAGAGGCCAGCAGGGAACTCCAGGCTGGCCAGACGCTAATACCCCGGCACTAAGCTATGTCCTGGGGTTCTTCCATCAAAGCTGATGGAATCAAACTCTCCAGGTGCCTGGGGCAGAGGAGATGCAGGAGGGAAAGGAGGTCCAGACACAGTCCCATGGGCTCATGGCCGCAGCTCTGGATTTGCTCTTAGCTCTGGCCAAGCTGTTAATCCCTATGACCTTGGGAAGCTGTCTTCACCTCTCTGGGCCTCAGTGTCCTCATCTGTACAGTGGGGATAAAAAGAGTCTGACTTGGCCTGGCTGATGCGAGGTTCCATGCGTGTTCAGGCCAGGAGTGCAGTAACTATCCTTATCCCAGGTCCGAGGCCTTCCCCTCCCAAACTGGAGAGTCTGCGGCAACAGGTGGCCCTGAGCCCAGGGCGGGGCGCCAAGAGCTGAGGAGCTGGGGAGCAGGGGCCAGCAGGCCGCACTTGGGGGACAGAACCTCATCTGGAGGGCAGGGACCCGGGCTCACCAGGGGGTGGTGATCTGGTTCCCCTGGGGGGTGGGGCCCTCCCCTGAACCTGAGATAGGGGTGAGTAGGGTTCCGTAGGCGAGGCCGTGGGGTACAGACTCACCTGGCGGGCAGCGGCGGCACCTCGGCCTGGGGGTCCCGGGGGTCCCTTCCTCTTGTGCATCTTCCAGGCTGGATGCCCGGACCACTGGCCACCTCGCCTGGCCTTGCCCTGCCTCCTCCCCCGGGGCCTATCGCCGCGCACGCGCACTTCCTGAGCCACACGCCCCTCGTTGGCGCCCCGCGACCGCTGACCCCGCGCCCTCGCCCCCCAGGGTGACCGCCTCACTTCCGCCTCGGCCCTCCGGCTCCGCGGCACCGGAGCGCAGCCACTGGACTTGCTGGGCCCGCCACGCTGAAACTACAGCTCCCGGCCGGCAGTGCGCGGGCACGCGTGCGTACTGCAGGGTGGTGGGCGGTGCCGTGAGCTGCGCGGCGAAAGAGGCGGGACGAGCGTGGGTGTAAGGGGCGGTGCTAGCATCACGCATGCGCGCGACGGTGCCGCGGGTTGCGCGGGAAAGAGGCGGAGCGGGCGCGCAGGTGTGAGGGGCTGTGGCGGCCGCCGGGCTCGCGGCGTCCTGTAGCCACCTGCGGGCTCTGGCTTCTCCTGGCGGCCAGGGTCTGGGCATTCCACACTTTTAGGTGGCAGGGGTGGAGTTAGTGTGGGTCTGGTCACCAGAAGTCGGGTCCACAGCGCTCGGGCTTCGGGCCTTCCCGCCCTTCAGCTCCAGACCGGTCCCCTGCTGCCTGGTCTGCGTGAGGGCCAAGTTTGCCTTTTATTTTCTCAAAAAATCCTATCGCAAATAATTTAACCAAATTGTTCCCCAACAGATCCAGGCAGACCTACTCAGTTCCTGATAAGGACAAACGGACTTTGACAACTTCAGTGGCCCAGGTCGGTTTAGGCTTGTCTGGCCCTCAGGGCTGGCAGGAGCTGGTCTGTGGCGACTCTGCTTCCAGGGCCCCAGGCATCCCCCCACACAGGGCTCCCTGACCCTTCGAAGGGCCCCAGGTGGCTCCTTCCAGAATCCTCAGGTGTCCTTGTAAGGGTCTCAGACCACAGCCAGAGGGGAGGGGGCTTCACATAACCTGTTCCAATTTAGCACCTAGAGTTGGGGGCGTTAGGGCTTCCCGGGATGGGCAGATGGGCCATTCCCTCTTCTCTCTGCAGCGTGGAGGAGGTTTGAATTCTTACCTGCCTGGTCAGGGCCCAAGGTGGCTGACTCCCTCCACCGTGAACACTTGGGGACCAGCTTGCGCCCCCCCCACCCCGGGGCAGCCAGATGGGCTGAGGTGGGGTGAGGGTGGCTTCTGCCCTCATCCAGGGTCACTGGGTCTGTACCCAGGGACAGGGACTACTTGTAATGATGGGATTTTGCTCGTTTTCAGATTTTTCAAGAGAGGGATAAAATGAGTAAGAGGAAGAAGCTTCGGACTTCAGGTATTTAGACATTCAAGTTGACACCACTTTATTGCTGCTTCTGATTATAGGAGGAATGCAGGCTTATTTGTTGCGGAAATGCTAACATGACCACATCAAGCCCCTTGGGGGGAAAAAGGTGATTTAATACATGCTAGTAAGAAAAGTATAAATTGTGGAATGTGCATACAGTAAAAAGTGAAAGCTTTCTGGAACTTCCTCCAGCCTCTGGTGGGATCCCACAGGCTTAGGCCAGGGATGCACTCTCAGAGGCGACCTCTGAATAGAGCTACAAGGTCTTTGATGTGCTGCAAGGTCATTGGGTATGTGGCTAAGTGTTTCACTGTGGAACCAAAACCCTGTGTTCATCCCAGCTCTCAGGCTCCCTGTGTGATGGCAGATGACTTACTTTGTACCGCAGTTTCCCCCTCCTGTAAACAGAGGATAATAAAGACACCTACCCTTTCCATTCTAACAATGATTCTCAACCTGTTTGGGGGAGGACTTTTGCCCTCAGAGGACACTGGAAATGTCTAGAGACATTTTTGGTTTCTACAACTGATGTATGTGGTGGGGGCTGGTTACTGGCATTTAGTGGGTTGAGGCCAGGGATGTGCTAAATCCTACAGCGTGTAGGACAGCACCCACAATACAGAATGATCTGGCCCCAAATGTCAAAAATACTAAAGTAGAGAACTCTGCCCTAGAGCTTATACGTGGTTTAGTATTTGTAAAGCATGAAGGGTAGACCCTAGGTAGGGTATGCTGCTATTATGTGTATACATACACTACCCTAGGTAGTGTATGCTGCTATTATGATTCTCCTCCCAGGCTTAAAACAAACAAAACACAACTTTTCATTCTGAAATAATTTGGGGCTTACAGAAAACTTGCAAAAATAGTTCAGAGTTCTTTCTACCTCCAACTTCCCCTAAGGTTAATGTGCAACACAACCACAGGACAATGATCAATCACAGGACAGCATAAAAAGCCAGGAAATGAACCTCAGCACACTACTTCCAAACTTTCTCTATGTATACATAAGTAATAGTGTTTTCTACTGGAAAATAGAATAATTTCACATGCTGATCTGTAATCCCTGTTTTTCACTTTATGGAATATCATGACGATCTTTACTTGTCAATATATATGTACAATTTCCTCACCCACAAAGAAAAACACCCACCATTACATAGCATAGCTCCATTTCCCTGTCATTGTCAAAGATAATTTAAACTTCTTAAAAGCTTGGAAATGACTACTTACTGGATAATGAGCATAGGGAGTAGCACTCATTTTTTCCCCCACAATGCGGAACAGAAAAATTAGCAATGGTTTGAAAATGTTTTGTATAGAGATGAGTAACAGGCCGCTCGGAAACACAGGAATTTCACTGACCTTGGTGGGGGAAGCTGGGGACAGCCAGGCCCACCCACAGCAGGTCATTTGGGGCCTCTCTTGGCAGTGGGCTCCCTAGCTCAGTGGATCCCAGGCTGGCCCAGGACAGCTGTTTCTGTGTGTCCTGGAAGGGGTGGGAATAGAGGAAGAAGATTCTGGCAGGTGGTGAAAGAAGCCCTTCCCTCCCAACGTCTTTGGCCTTTGGTATTGAACATAAGGTTCTGCCTTTAGTTTTTCTTAAATTAGTCCTGTGGGGACAGATCACAGGAAGGAAATGGAAGGCTGTTCACTTCTGTTGATATTTTGGTTTTTATTTGATGCACATGTCCATTGGATGAGCAAAGTGAGCTAGTGTTTGGGCATCTTAAGAAACCAAATAAACAAAGCTGCTTGATTTTGCCTTTTTTTGGCAGACCACAAGATGAGAATATGCTTGTGTAAGAAGCATTCATTGGAGCCTTGCTCTGAGTGCAGCACTGGAGTGGACACCTAAGCAGGGTGGAGTGACAGGCAGGGCAAGGAGGAGATAAAAGGGTGCAACAGACTCAGTTCCTGCCCTCCTGACCCTCAGGGTCTAGTCAGGGGAGAAAGAAAAATGCTTCTTGCTAAGAGTACTAATCAAATACACAGCAGTAGGGTAAAGTTCTAAACGGGCACACCATAACTTACAGAATCCAGAAATTACGGAAAAGTCGCAGTGGTCTACTGGAGCACAAGTAGCCGAGTGAATGCTAGTGAGGACCCTGGTGATCAGTACTGGGGAGAAGGAGCTCATTCAGTGGGTTTACTTCAAGGTATATAACGAGCTGAGGTTGGAAAAGGTCTGCCTGACTGACCTCCAGAAGGATCAGGCCAGGGATTGGTTTGCCTTTTTGTTCTCACTGTGTGGTCAGAGGCACAGTACATAACAGATGCTCAATAAATGCTCAGGTGCACTTAGGTGTGCAGCTCTGGAGTTGGACTGACTGGATCCCACTCCACATTCCTTGGCCTCCATGTGCCTCAGCTTTCTTATTCATAAGATGGGTGTAACAATGGTTTTATCATAACACACCCAACTTCGCAGGACAACGTCTGCCATGGAACTCACTAGATTCAACTCTTACCATTTGTTTTTTGAATGATTAGGTTGGGGCGGGGTTGGTGAGGTCTTATAGGTCAGCCACTATTGGCAGTTTCTATGAAGGAAGTTTCCTTCATTCAGGAAATAGGCGTTAGGCTCTTAATATTTTTTTCAGTGATGGGGATGCTATCGCAGAGATACGAGGGACCAAGGGGCAGCTGGGACATCACTTCCCTAGCAGTCGACAACCCTAGGTCCCAGTTTTCCCAGGATGGATAATCTGCAGGCGTCACAGAAAACTAGAGTGGCACATAATTTAGTCCTATGTTTCCTGGTGGTGATCTCTGTTTTACAAATGTGTTTATTCAATCATTTACCAAGTATTTATTGAGCACCAACTCTAGGCACTTAAAACTCAGCAGAGTGAGATAGGCCCCTCCTTGTATTGAGGGAGACAGAAAATAACCAGTACATCAGCTACTGACAAAAAAAAAAAAAACCCTGTGAAGTGGGGGCACCTGGGTGGCTCAGTTGGTTAAGCTTCTAACTCTTCTCAGGGTTGAGATCAAGCTCTGTGTCGGGGCTCTGCACTGGGCATGGAGCCTGCTTAAGATTCTGTCTCCCTTCCCTCCCCTCTCTCTGTCTCAAAAAAAAAAAAAAAAAAAAAAAAAAAGCTGTGGAGTGAATAAAACAGAGCGTGGGTCTGAAAGGGGGGACTCTATAGAGAAGTCAGGGATGGCCCTTTGCAGCAACATTTGAGCTGAGACTCATGGAAGCCAGTATACACATTTCACCACCTTCCCAGAGAGATAGTTGGCTGGGCCAGGTTATCTCGTATAGTTTGGTGCCAGGCCACCTCAGGATTCAGTCTCAGTCATGACCAGTCCTTGGGCAAAAAGCCTTTGAACCCCATGGCCACCTAAGCTCTTGGACGAGGTGCCATCCCGTCTCTCTCCAGGCTAGAATCAGAGCAGGGTTTTCCTACCCTTGGAATAAGCTTGCTCATGTTGCGGCAGTGGCCCTGCCGGGTTTGGTTGTCAGCCGTGCCAGTGCATGCTCCCTGCATTTCCCATCCCTTCATCTTCCTTTCTCTTTAAATCAGGAGGGGAAGGAGTCCGTCCTCCGAAGGCCCCAAAGAACCCAAGGCTAGGAGACTCTGATGGACCCCCCCAGAGTTCTGAGTGGGACTCTTTGTGTCTCCCTGAAGAGTCGGAAGGCAGATCAGGACCCATTCCCTCTGCTGAGCAGAGGACAGAGGAACCAGTACAGACAGCCCCCAGGTAGGTGGCTTGGAACATTCCAGCAAGCCTCCCCACCAACAGTGGACACAGCACCGCAGCCCAGCAGGCAGGATGCAAAGGGGAGGGGACCAAAATGACCTATCCAACTCCACACCTCCCCCTTTGCTTCTCAAAGCGTTCTTCCCCAGACTCTCCTCTCTAGCAAGAACGGTTAATGTTTTAACTACAAGCAAGAAAAACCTTGAATTCTTCAAGGTCACTTAATAATAGCTTGCAACTTGTCCTGTCTGTTGGGCAAATCCATGTTTATCCCACATTCCATCTTGACCAAGAAAGGACTGATGGAGTTGAAATAATAACTCATGAAAGGGGCTAACAATTATGTGCCAGACAGATAAACACTTTACACCTATCCGATTGTTTAATCCTCATGGCACTGTGAGATAGGTTTTTATCCCCATGTGACAGGCGAGGACCCTGAGACTGAGAGATCAAATGACTTATTTTTCCAAGGCCACTGAGCTGATGCAGGGCAGGCTGGGGATCTGGCTGCATCTGGCTCCTGTGCTCGTAACCACTGTGGTTTCCCAGCTCCTTTTTTTTTTTTTTTTTTTTTTTTTTTTTTTTTTTTTGAGGAATATGTAATTAAGTGCAGTGGGGAAAAAAGGAAGATCTGAATAGTTTGTTCATGGGGTTAAACCACATGTAACTAGAGCAAAGTAGAAAGGGTTAGCAGGAGTTAGGAGAAGGAGGGTTCCTGCTACCAGAAGTCTTCAGAGAAAACCTCATGGATTGGTCTACCAGATTTTCTGAGAAAACAATTGCAGCACAGTCTGACCAACAGAACTGTTTTTGGGAGTGGAAGATGTGTGATCTCAGGTCATTGCAGTCTTAAGACTAGAGGCAACACTGATGTGTGTGTGATATGAAGAGGGGCCGCATGTCACACCTGAGCCATTCTCCTAGGTGCCACAATATCACTGGCTCCTCTCTCCTGGAAGGCCAACAAGGGCTCATGGGGTCCCAGGCACTGCCCATCTCACGGTCTGAGTCCATAAGAGTAGTCAGAACCCACATAAGTGGGTTCCCATCCTCTTTTTTCTATTTTTGTTTTTAAAATGTTTTATTAAGAAATACGTGTGGCGCGCTTGGGTGGCCCAGTCGGTTAAGTGTCTGACTCTTGGTTTCAGCTCAGATTGTGATCCCAGGGTCATGGGATCAAGCCCCGCATTGGGCTCTGCACTCAGTGCAAAGTTTGCTTAAAGATTCTCTCTCCCTCTCCCTCTGCCCCTTCTCCACACGTGCGTGCACGCATGCAGTCTCTCTCAGATAAATAAATAAATCTTTAAAAAAAGCACCATGTGCTTAGAAGTATAACAGAAAAAAACAACATAAAGCAAACAAACTTTAACAGATTTATGTTGAGAAACGAAATCTTAACCAGTAATCTAGAGGCCAGCCAAACAACCCATTCCAATTAAAAATTTTCAGACAGGGGTGCCTGGGTGGCTCAGATGGTTAAGCATCTGCCTTCATTTTGGGTCATGATCTCCAGGTCCTGGAATTGAGCCCCTGGTAAGGCTCCCAGCTCAGCAGGGCGTCTGTTTCTCCCTCTCCCCCTACTTGTGCTCTCTCTGTCTCTCTCTCAGATGAATAAATAAAAAATCTTTAAATTTTTTTCAAACAGATTGTTGCTGTCAGTATCTAGATTTATTCTATCTCCACAAGCTCCCCAGTACAATTTAAACCTATTACTGTATCTTCATGCTTTTTCCTGTTCCACTTCTAAAGTTGAAATCTTGAAGTTTTAGTTTCAGATCTTTTTTTTTTTAATTTTATTTATTTATTTGACAGAGAGAGACAGCCAGCGAGAGAGGGAACACAAGCAGGGGGAGTGGGAGAGGAAGAAGCAGGCTCATAGCGGAGGAGCCTGATGTGGGGCTCGATCCCATAACACCGGAATCACGCCCTGAGCCGAAGGCAGACGCTTAACCGCTGTGCCACCCAGGCGCCCCTAGTTTCAGATCTTGATCTTTTTTTTTAACAATAGACACATCCACATTTATTTAGATAAAATCATAAGTCTCACATGCTTTTTTAAAAGACCTAATTTTTTTAGAGCAGTTTTAGGTTTACAATAAATTTTTTTTAAAGATTTTATTTATTTATTTGACAGAGAGAGAGACAGCCAGCAAGAGAGGGAACACAAGCAAGGGGAGTGGAAGAGGAAGAAGCAGGCTCCCAGTGGAGCAGGGAGCCTGATGCGGGGCTTGATCCCAGGACTCCAGGATCACGCCCTGAGCCAAAGGCAGACGCTTAACGACTGAGCCACCCAGGCGCCCCTACAATAAATTTTTTAAAGATTTATATTTGAGAGAGAGACACAGTGTGAGAGCGAGCAGGCGGAAGGGCAGAGGAAGAGGGAGAAGCAAACTCCCCACTGAGCAGGGAGCCCAGGGCAGGCCTCGATCCCAGGACCCCCAGGATTATGACCTGAGCTGAAGGCAGACGCTTAACTGACTGAGCTACCGAGGCACCTGTTTTACAATAATCCTGGAGAGAAGGTATGGAGATTTCACATGTACATGCACTGACCCCCACCCCCAATCACACCCCACCAGAGCGGTACATTTGTTACCAAGGATGAACTTGCACTGACATAGGATAATCATCCACAGTCCACCGTTTACTTTAGAGTTCACTCTGTGTTATACGTTCTGTGGGTTTGGGCAAATGCAGGATGTCGTGTATCCACCATTATTATCTCATACAGAGTTTTTTTACTACCTAAAAATCCTGTGTTCCATCTGTTCATCCCTCCCCTTCCCAACCTTGGCACTACTGATCATCGTATTGTCTTCATAGTTTTGCCTTTTCCAGAATGTCAGAGTGGCAATCATACAGTACATACGTAGCCTTTTCAGACTGGCTTCTTTCACTTAGGAATACGCATTTAAGTTTCCTCTCGGTCTTCTTGTGGCTTGATAGCTCATTTCTTTTAGTGCCCAATGATACTCCGTTGTCTGGATGCACACGGTTTATCCATTTACACTGAAAGCTGCCTCAGTTGCTTCTGCATTTTGGCAATTATGAATACACCTGCTTTTTTAGACGTTTTTTTAAATCTACAACTTCATTTCTCTGGAATTTACAGAGTTGGGAGTTGGAGTGTCATTTCAATGAGAATTCCTATTATCTCAGGAGCCAATTCCTGGGATTTTAAGGGTAAACTGCTGCCAGAGCAGGCAGCTTGGACTCTAGGTGTGGGCCTCTGCACCCTTCTTGGCAGCCAAGTGTCACCCTAGGCACTGCTCCCCTTCTCCATCCCACCCTCTCGAAGCAGGTGCTCCAGGGCCTCCCTTACAGGAGACTGAGCACTACTTTGCCTTTGGATTCATCCTCTGTTTGCCTCACCACACACACTGACAGTGTCCCAGGACTTCAGAACCTCCTCTGTTTTGTCTTTCTTCACCCAGCTCCCATGATGAGGAAGCAGGAGCTCCCACCAGGCTCCTCGGGCAACCAGAAAAGGAGCCAGTTCCCTCTCCTCTTTCCCAGGTGAGCCTGTTTTAGGTCCTCATGTATGGACCAATGACACTGCCTCCCTTACACTGGAGTTCTTGTCTCCATTCCTCACCAGCAGGCTAACAGGCTGGTGAGACTGTGTGCTGGGGTTGGAGGGCAAGGGCTACATTTGAGGCTGCAAGAAAGGAGCTGGTTTGGTGTTTATTTTCTGAAACCTCATTCTTCCCCTTTCTTTTTGCTGTTTTATTCTTGTTGTATCTGGTTCACAGAACTCAGCCAGGAGGTTTGTCCCCCAGTTTGCAAAACCCAAAAAGACAGTGACAAGACAAGCAGAGCTGAGGGAAGAGGACCTCGGGGATGGAGCCCCTACAGTCAGCCAGGTGAGCCCACAGACACAGCTTCTTGGCCCAGCCTTGGCAGCTGAGTTCAACCTTGGTTTTCTTTGGCACTGGCTAGACCTGCACGTGTCTGCATGCCCCTTTCTAGTACACCATGCTACAGATGTTTGTGGAGAGCCTGCCAGACCTGTGTGAGGCACTCAGGACAGCTGTGCCTGAGGCGTAGCGGTCAAGGCCACAGCTTGCATGAGAATAGTAAAACTAGTAAAACCCCAGAAAGACAGCCCATATTCTATCCCTGAACCCCTTTACTTCTTGGAAGCTTTTGTGTGGTTTGGGGTTGGGGGGGTCTTACAATATACTCTCTCATCCTTTCCACTGTGACCTCCAGGGGTGCTGATGTCCCTGGCAACAGAGGCCCCTACAAAAGTAAGTGGTGGGCATTCCCAGCAGCCATGTTTGTAATCATCCCAATCTGGGAACACCTCAGATATCCTTCAGTGGGTGAGTGGCAAAACACACCGTAGAACACAACCCAGCAATAAAAGAGGAATAAACTAGTGACACATGCAACAATCTGGATGGATTTCCAGGACATTATGTGCAGTGGGAAAAGCCAGTCGCAAAAGGTGATACACTGTAGGGTTCCAATTGCATAACATTATTGAAATGAGAAAATTATGGAGATGGTGGTTAGGTTGGTGGTTGCAGGAGGTTGGAGCAGGGTGGGTAGGGTGGGAGGGAGGCTGGTGTGGCTACACATGGCGGCACAAGGGATCCTGTGTTGGAGATTTTCCGTGTTTTGTCTGTGTGGTGGATGCACGGCCTCCATCATGAGAGGACAGTATAGAACTTCATACATATGCACAAACAAGTATAAGTCAAGCTGGAAAGCCAGATAAGGTCAGTGGACTTTATCGATTGTCAGTGGGTTGTCATATTGCACTCAAGTTATGCAAGATGTTACCACTGGGGGAGACTGCGTAAAGGACATGAGGAATCTTTCCCCATCATTTCTCATAACTGCATGTAAATTTACAATGAGCTCACAAGAAGTTTAATTTAAAAACAAGAGGGGTCAGGGTGCCTGACCAGCTCAGTCGGTGGAGCGTGTGACTTCTGATCTCAGGGTTGTGAGTTCAAGCCCCATTTCACTGTTGACCGAAAATGTGCAGGAAACGCTGTGTGTAACTCAGCGGCTGGTTGCCAGTGGCTTCTCTGAAGCCAAATTGACAGGCTCTGGCCCTCAGTGGTCTGATATTGGCAGTGCAGACCCTCCTAGACAGGTTGGGCCTGCTTGTTGTAGGGAGGTAACTGTGGCAGAGGTGTCTCCCTCAGAGGTGGTCACTGTATGAAAGAAGTGTGGGAAGAGGGACAGCTGCTGTCTATAGAGTGCTCTTGGGTACAAACCTCAGTCCCTACCTATCAAATGTAATTATCTGCAGTCCAGTTTGAAGGGAGAGTTGATGGCATGGATGTGAGGGGAAGGGAAGTGACGGGTTGACTCCAGCATTTGGGGTCTGAATAGCTTGAAGGATGGAGTTGCTGTAGTCCAGACAGGGAGCCTCTGAGGGCCCACTCAGGAGCTGATGTTGGTCGTGTAATGTTGGAGGTAACCAGGAGATACCAAGTGGAATTGTCAGCTACCAGCATTCAGAGTTGGGGGAGATCCAGGGGCTGCCGTGGTTCTGCAGGTTTAGGCCTGAGTGCCTGGATTGAGCTGCCATCTACCTAAAAGACAGTTACCTCTCTGCCTCCCAACCAGAACCCTCCTTTCCCACCCTGCTCTGGTCATCTCTATCTCCGCTAGGGACATTTCACTTCTCCCTCTTGCTCTCTTAAGTTTTTTTTTTTAAAAAGATTTTATTTATTTATTTGACAGAGATAGAGACAGCCAGCGAGAGAAGGAACACAAGCAGGGGGAGTGGGAGAGGAAGAAGCAGGCTCATAGCGGAGGAGCCCGATGTGGGGCTCGATCCCAGAATGCCGGGATCACGCCCTGAGCTGAAGGCAGACGCTTAACCGCTGTGCCACCCAGGCGCCCCTCTCTTAAGTTTTTATCTTGAAATAATTATAGACTTCCAGAATGTTGCAAGAACATCACAGACCCAAGTGTCCATCAATAGATGAACAGGTAAACAAAATGTGGCATACCCATATGCTGAAATATTATTCAGCCTTAAAAAGCAAAGACATTCTGACACCTGCTACAACGTAAATGAACCTGGAGGACATTATGCTCAGTGAAAGAAGCCAACCACAAAAGGACAAATATTATAGGATTCCACTTATAGGAGGTCCCTAGAGGAGTCAAATCCGTAGAGGCAGGGATGCCTGGGTGGCTCGGTCGGTTAAGCATCCGACTCTTGATTTTGGCTCCGGTCACGATCTCAGGGTTATGGGATCGAGCCCCAAATCGGGCTCTGTGCTGGAACTTGCTTAAGATTATCTCCCTCTGCTCCCCCACTCCCCACGGCATACACACACACACTTTCTCAAAAAAAAAAAATTGTACAGGCAGAAAGTAGTTGGTGGATACCAGGTGCTGGGAGAGAGGGAAGGGGAGTCGTTTCATGAGGACAGAGTTTCAGCTAGGGAAGATGAAAAGAGTTCTGGAGATGGGTGGTGGTGATGTTTGCACAACAATGTAAACGTACTCTGTGCCACTGAATTGTACACTTCAAAATGGTTAAGATTCCGAGTTTTATGTAATGTGTATTTTACCACAAAAACAAAACACTTCAGAGTGGTCCATGCATGTGCTGTCCTCCGGTTTCCTCCAGTGGTAACGTGTTCTATAACTAGCATCCAGTTATAGCACCAGGCAGTTGGCATGGGCACAATCCACAGGCCCCTTGATTTTTGTATCCTTGATGTGTCCAGGAGCCTCCATGTGCCTGGTGCTGGTGGAAAGGAGATGATGGAAGGAGGGATTCCTGTGCTTCCAGTTCCCCCTCCAGCCCCTGGCTCTAACTGTGCCCAGCGCTGGTGCTGAGCCCTATTTGGGTGCACTGTGTGCAACATCTGAGACTGTATGGGGTAATTACAACTAGAAAAATCTTGGGGCACCTGAGTAACTCAGTTAAATGTTCGACTCTTGATCTCTGCTCGGGTCTTGATCTCAGGGTCATAAGTTCAAGCCCCACATTGGGCTCCACGCTGGGCATGGGCCTACTTAAAAAAAAAAAAAAAAAAACTTTAGAAATGGTTGACAATTGAAGGCTCAAGTCTGAGTCTTTTTCTCTCCACAGGAAATGCCACCAGAGCCCAGTGCCCAGCAGCCCGGAAGCCAGCTGCAGGAGGAGTCCCTAGGACTTGCTCCCTGGGAGGCCGGGAAGCTGGGTGCCCAAACCCAGGTAGACAGCACCCACCCTGAGCACAGAGACCAAAATCCCATGACACCTGTGCCTGGCACTGGGAATCCTCATCCCTCAGCCTCCATTGATGCCTCTCCAGAATGGGGGACACTGCCCGTGGCCTCTGAGAGGGCCAGCCAGGACCGCCTTTCAGAGCAAGGAACCAACACAGCAGATGGTGAAAGCGGGGAGGGGTGTTGCGTTCTAGGCTATCATGGCCGGAAAGGGCTCCTGCTGAGCAGTGATGCTGAAGAGGAGTCAGACCAAGGAGCACTTCAGGAAGCAGGTGCCCAAGGGGGAGCAGAGGCTGCCCTGCCTGAGAGGCATCAGGAGGAAGGAGACAGTGTCCTAGATCCCATCACTCAGGGCCCAGAGCCCAGATCTGCAGCCCAGGGCCTCTCTGACCCCATGCAGATACCCAGAAAGGCTGGCAGGGAAGCAGAAGAGAGTTGTAGCAGCCCAAGACACTCCTCCCTTGGGACCGTTGCCATCACAGATGTGAGCGCAAACCCCACTGAGCTCGAACAGAGAGCTCCAGAGGTGGCCAGGCCAGACGAACAGGCCAACACCAGGGCACCTACCTGTCCCAGTGGGAAGGCCCCTGATGGAGGCTGCAGTGGGACCCTGCTCAGTTGCACACCTCTCACTGGGGAAACAAGATGTGGAGGGGAGGCAGGGTGGGAAGACAAGCCCCCTGGCAACATCTTGGGGGGCCCTGCAGCCTCCCTGGCTCTGGATCACAGGATAAGAGAGGCCACAATAGGTGCTGGAGATTCCAGTCTTCTAGCCTCGGAAATGGGCGCAGGTGTTGATCAGACAAAGGTGACTGGCCTGGATCAAGAGGGGCAGGGAGATGTGTGTGTGCTGCCTTTGCTGTTGCAGCCCACAGGTAAAAAAGTCGCTGAGTTAGATCACCAGAGCCCTGAACAAGACCTCGAGGGCTTCAGTCTGTCTCTTGGAGCCTTTGCTCCACCAGTGCACAGAGAAGCAGTGGATGGCCCTTCCCAGGAGACCAGGGCCTTCCAGGGCAGCATAGATGCCTCTGTGGACCCCACAGGCTGGTCTGAGCCCCCTCCTGGCTCTGCAGACCAGGATGTGTTGGGGAAGTCCCCAACCATGGAACCTGACTTCCTGCCAGACAGCCAGATACAGGATGCCCTGGAAGCCCCTGACTTTGAAGCCTCACCTGTGCAGGTAAGAGCTTCCCCACGTTATGGCAGACCATTCCAAGATAGGTGTCAAGTGGCCATGAGCCTCTCCCAAACCACCCAGTAGGGGGTGTGTGGAATTTGGGGTGCATGGCCATCTGTTTATAAGGCACACAGTTCTAGAGGAATGAGTTGCAGCTGTGGTGGGTATGGAGTCCATGATTTTCCGGAAAGGACAGACCTGCCTTTCTGTAAGGGGCTGTCTGTGTGGGAGCTGAAGAGCCCCAGGCAGTGACCTGCATGTATTCTGTCAGCCCTGGCAGAGTTGATGGGAGGTCCTTCCTTCCTTGACTGGAGCCCCCAGTTCTACCCACCCTCTCCACGCTTTAGGGCCTGACTCAGGCTGCAGGTTTCTGAGGGCTATAAAGAGGATGCCTGAGACCTTGAGGGGTAACTTTGAAAAAGCCAGCCATTCAAAGCTGGGCTTGGGGGAGAGGACTTCAGTCCCCAACTGGAGAGAGCCTTTCCCCATCTTAAGTGTCATTTCAGGGTCCCAGTATGATTTCTTTTCAAACATAGACACAGGATTTTGCTTTCCTGCTGGAATTTGTAGGGACTTTGCTTCCTTCGGGGATTTGCCTTCCCAACAGGCAGTGGGAGAGCTACCTAGCATCACCTTCCCTAGCTACCGAGCCTATGCAGCCCATTGGCATTCACCTGTCGGGCATATGGCAGCCTTGCTTTGGCCCCGCCTCCAGGGAAGCGCCACATCCGTGACCACTGGCACACCTGAGTCTGGGTTAAGTGCTTTGCAGTCACACCCTGGGAGATAGATGGTTTTCTTTCCACATCCTGGGTGTGGTTAAGAGGCCAAAGGAGTTCAGGCACCTGCCCAAGGTTTCACAGCTGGGAGGGAAACAGGCTGGGTCTGCTCCCAGGTTGGCTTGATTCTGCACCTGCTGTCTCAGATGTCCTGGAGCACAGAACCCAATTTGCTTCACAAACATCGGCCTCTGTTTCTTTGGCTGTCCTGTTGAGATCTTTAAAACATTAATTCAGTTACATGCTTATCAAGAGCCTGCTCTGCCAGGAGTCAACAGATTAGGCGTGGTCCCTGCCCCTGTGAGGTTTGTGGTAGTACCGTTCCCACCTGTCTCCCAGAGTGAACATTTTGTACCCTATCATTTCAGCACTTAAAGAGTTATTTCATACGACGTGGCCCTGAAACACAAGCATAGTGTTTCATCTGGAACCCAGCTGAAGAAAGCCAGCTGCTCCAGCCGCAGAGCGGAATGTGGCTGGGTCGGGCAAATGTGGGTCTCCAGGGCGCCGCCTTCCCAAGGGAGGGCCAAGGGTCATTTATGCCCTTCACAATGTTTACCTGCAAGGTGACTTTAGACCAGGCCCCCCCGCGACATGTGGGCTGCCGGCTCCTTGTGCCACCCATTTCTCAATCACCAGATGAGCAAGATCATGGAAAGCAAGGCACAGTACAGCCCAGTCCTAGAGTTTGAACACAATCACCTGGGATAGGTAGGCATGCAGGTGCTGGTGCAGCTGGAATTTTATAACTAGAGCCTCATCCTTTGAACAATATAAAGCCTCCCCTTAGAACAGTTTAAGTTACCCACAGTCTCTGCCTCTTGGGCAGTGGCTAAAGGAGAAGAAGTTGGGATATTTAGAGGCATCCAGCAGGCGAAGGAGCAAGCCCTTCCTGTTAGGCCACCAGTGACTTTGGGCTTTGAAAACACCAAGGAATCCGCAGTGCAGGGAACTGGCAGACAGCCAGGGTGGTCAAACCTGACAGGCCCTCCAGGGGCGGAGGCGCTGCCCTGACAAGGTTGCTGACATCTGGACACATTTTGTTTTCATACTGGGTGTTCCTGAACATGTCAGGGCGACCTCGGCACGAGCAGGTTCCCACAGAAAGGTACTGGATGGAGCCCGGCAGGAAGGCTGGTGGACATGGACACTTGAGAACAGAGTGCAAGTGGATGGAGAGAGTGGCGGCAGCAGCCTCCCACCAACGCTCCCCGCCCCCCTCAGTGGGACAGCTGTGAGCACTGCTTCAGAGGAAGCAACTCGGGGCCTCACAGAGGTCACACAGAGGTGACAGACCAGTTTCAAAGCCAGGTCCCCTCACAAAAAAGTATGGTATTTTCTTCTTGTAGTAGCTCTCTCAGGACCTGACACCCAGGGCTGGTGGAGCCTCTGTACGCCGCATAAGGAGTGTCATTTAAAAGCTGATTCCAGGGTGTCTGTTAAGCATCTGCCTTTGACTCAGGTGGTCCTGGATGGAGCCCTGCTTTGGGCTCCGTGCTCAGCAGGGAGTCTGCTTCTACCTCTCCCTCTGCGGCTCCCCTGCTTATGCTCTCTTGCTTGCTCTCAAATAAATCTTTTTTAAAATGGTTTTAATTTTTAAGAGAGTTATTTATTTGAGAGAGAGAGCATGAGCGGGGTGGAGGGGCAGAGGGAGGGGGAAAAGCAGACTCCCCGCTGAGCAGGGAGCCTGATGCGGGACTCAATCCCAGGACACTGGGATCATACCCTGAGCCGAAGGCAGATGTTTTAACTGACTGAACCACCCAGGTGCCCCAATAAGTAAAATCTTTAAAAAATAAAAGCTGATTCCAAGTCCCTCTTGGGTCTTAGAGTGATGACTTCCAGCACATTCAGTGCAAGGACTGCCCTTGTTGTGTCAAACACTTACACAACCCTGGTGGGAGCAGTGGTTGGAGTGTTAGGAGGGGGAGTATTCCTCATGGCCAAGAATGGCCCAGTGAGTTGGGTGAATTGTATTTTAAACCATAGAGTCCCTTATATGAAACAGTATGCCAGATGCCTGGGAGATACTGTATTGTCTACAGCAGGCTTCTGATTTGGCACTGCTGGCATTTGGGGCCAGATAATTCTCTGTGGTGGGGCTGTCCTGTGCAATTTTGGGTGCTGAGCAGCACTCCTGGCCTCTACCCACTGGATGCCAGTAGCACTCCCCCCACCGAAGTGTGCTGACCAGTGTGAAGTGTCTAGGGGTGATCATCCCCCAGGGAGAATTGTTGGACTACAGGCAGTTCTTTGCATCTGTTCTTGAGATTCAGGGATGATTTGCAGCTGTAAGCTCTAGCTCGAGCCCTTCATCCCACCCCTGCCCCTGTTGGGGAGAGGGGCCTGCTTTTGAAAGGGCGGAACAGATCCCTTCTTACTCCAGGACTTTGGTCTCCCCAGAAGAGGCCCTGGACTGGCCACTCTACCCCAGCCTCTTTGCCTCTTTTCAGAGGGACATATGTCACCTCCATGATTGAGCTTGACATTTTCCATGAAAATTAAACCACATTGACATTAAGAAATTTAGGCTTTTCTGGGGCACCTGGGTGGCTCAGTTGTTAAGCATCTGCCTTCGGCCCAGGGCGTGATCCTAGGGTCCTGGGTTCGAGCCCCGCATCGGGCTCCCTGCTCTGCTGGGAGCCTGCTTCTTCCTCTCTCACTCCCCCTGCTCGTGTTCCCTCTCTCGCTGGCTGTCTCTCTCTGTCAAATAAATAAATAAAATCTTATAAATTAATTAATTAATTAATTAATTAATTAATTTTAGGCTTCTCTGGGTTATCTGGCTCTATCCCCTATTAATTATAAATTTTCCCCTTAGAATATATTTGTAAAATCTTTCCCTGACACAAAACAGGTGGCCTACCTGGCCAACCTCTTCCATTCAACACCAGATACCCACCTCACTCCAGTCATCATCACTGAGGGTCTTCTCTGTACCTTTCTAGACACCGCAGGATGAGCAGGAGACGGTGCCACGTCTCAGCTGCCAGGAACAGAGCCATCGGCCAACACAGGTCAGCCCCTTAGAAAGCACAGGCTCAGCAGGGGACACCAGGGTCAGGCCTAACATTGCCCTGTCTTCTCCTCTGAATGGGGAGGGTGAGAGCAGCCCAGGTTGGTGGCCCTCAGGTTTAACTGTCATGGCATCCTGTCCCTTCCCTGCACCACTTTTCTTCAGCGGGAGTCTCTACCTCTGTGTTCCTGGCATGGCCCAGGAGAATTGAGAGGTTCCCTCCATGACCTCTTCCTTCCCCATGCAGGGCTCAACCAGCTAGGTCATTCACATGTGTGTTCTCTCTTTATAGTTGTTCCCTACAGGGAGCAGGCTGGACTCTTCTTGGCCTGGCACAAGCCCAGATGCTGATGGAGGCCTTCTCACGGAGCTCCAGCTGAGGTAGGCAAGGCGGAGGCTAACCCAGGACTCTTGCCCCAGCAGCAGTCGTCCCTAAGTCCCTGGGAGGGGAGAGTGTTGCTGCTTTCCTGGCACTGGCACCCCTGCACTCCCCCACCCCAGCCCTGCCTCTCCCTCGATGGGCCTCAGTAGGGAGCCGAGCCCTGTCTTTCAAACTGTGCATACCCCTGCTCCCCGCAAATGAAGAACTGATGATCCTTGATCTACAGCGAAACCAGTCTCCCCCCAGGACCCCTGGGATAGTACCCCCTGTTCCATAGGTTGTTTTAACATACTACGTGTGTTTTTTTGGAGAGAGGATCTAGAGCTTACCCTGAATCTCTGTGGAAGGGAAGGGACCCAGACAGGGATAAAAACCATTGGCCTTTGCCTGTCCCCACTCTGGCATCCAGAGGACCTCCAGAGTTCCTGACTTGTTCCTGATTTGTCCTATCTCCTCACCTGGCTCAGTGCCCTGAGGCAGGCTGCTTTCCCTCCTGCAGGCCATGGAGTATATATATATATATATATATGTGTGTGTGTGTGTGTGTGTGTGTGTGTGTGTGTGTGTGTGTTGGGGGTCCTGTCTCCACCCCAGAGCCTCGCACAGTCCATCACCTCCCTTTGTGTCCTCTCTCCCAGCCCTGCCAGCCATTAGCATTGGGTGACAATCCTCTCCTGTTACCTTGTACTTCAACTGGCCTCTCTGCAGAGGCTGCTGCTTATCGATTATTCATGGCCAAGTTTCTGTTTCTGTCTGGCAAGTGGTGTGGAGGAGGGGTGAGGGACACAGCCCTTGGCAGAGTGTGTCTCCTTTCTCTATCTCCTCCTCCTCCTCCTCTGCGTAGAGGTAGCTGCGTTCCCACCTCCCCCTCATGCACACATTTGAACATCGTACCTGCTGTACCACTTGTTGCCCCACCACCACCACACACACACACGCACCCGCCCTTCACAGGGATCAGAGGCAGTTTAGCTAGAGTGGCCCTACTATTGTTTGAGCAAAGAGAAGGGAGATTCATGTCTGAATCTCCAGTGGCCTCTGATATGACCCACACGGACATCTGGAAGCCCCCCAGGCAGGTCCTCGGCCTGGTTCAGGCCTGCATGCCATCTCAGGGTGACTGAAGTGGGTGGAGTAAAACTGGAATTTCTGTAGACAGCCCAGGAGACACTGCCACGCTGGGGTGGAGAAGGGTTTAGGAACAGCTGTTGGCCTGGATCCAGGAGGGCAGCCCTCTGCCCACATCCTCAGGCCACGTGCATTAGATACAGTGGGTCCTGTGGTTCATCTACCCCTTCCATAGATACTAATGCCATCCAGTGCCAGTTCTTCTAGGAACTGCTCTGGGCACGGGGGAGACGGTGTGGAACAAAACACACAGCTTCCATCTGGTGGGGGTGGGAGGGTGAGAGACAAGCAAATTAGTCAGATGGTGGAGTGTTGAGAAAAAGACAGTGAGGAAGGGGTTAAAATTTTAACGTGGTCATCAGGGAAGGCTCCCTCCCCCCACCAGGAGTAGACATGGGGGAAAGAACATTCCAGGGCCCCCAGAAGTGCTCAGGGAACAGCCAGGAATTCAGTGTGGCTAGAGCAGGGGGGAAGGGGAAGAAGAGGGAGGGGATGGGGGTCTGGAGGTGCTGGCAGATGGTGCAGGGGCTTGGGGGAGGGATGCTGGGCTGGGTTTCTATTTTTAAAGCCCACCCCACCCCACCCCAGTGCTGAAGGGGAGACAGGCTGTAGGGGCAGGGAGGCTGTGGCAACTGTCCAGACAAGGACCGAGGTGGTGGGGAGAAGAGGCTGGATTCTGGGTGTGCTTTTGATGGTAAAGCCAGCTGGGTTGGCCATCAGGGCTCTGCCTCTGGTGGCTTCCTATCTGGAAAAGGTATTACTATCTGGAGAAGACAGCTCCAGGCCCAGCAAAAGCCCCCAGAACAGAGTTTGGCAGAGCTGTGCAGTGAGGTCAGACCTCCTATCTTCCCTCCCTTCCCTGCCAGGACCCGCGTGGGGATCAAGGCCTGTGAAGCCGCCAGGTTGGAGGATGCAACAGACACCGTGCAGGGTCTTGTCGTTGAGCTCTCCAGCCTGAAGTAAGCACTGGGCTGGGATCCACGGAGGAATGGGCTGAGAGGGGTGGAGGGGATGAGGCTTTGGGGGACGGTAGGTAGGGCCCAGAGCCTGCATCTGCCTCTGTGTGTGTCCAAGACCTGTGAGTGTCCACGTGTGCGAGCTTGTGTGGGAGTGTGAGCAGGCACTTGTGCCCGAATAGGAGGTGTGGTCCCCACTTGGGTGTCTGGTGGAGCACACACAGCTCTTGTTGATGCTTCCATGCAGCCGACTGGTCATGAGCACCCACCGGGACCTGGAGGCCTTCAAGCGTCTCAGCTACCGGAAGGCAAGGCTGGCAGGGAAAGCCCCGGCACCCTACACATCCAAGGGGGCTGGGAATCTCCCTCCAGGGGAGCGGTCCTGGAGGGATTTGTAGATTACTTCCAGACCACCTCAGGAGCGCCTCGTGTACACACATGCGCAAGCTCACAGCGCCTGCGCGTGTTTGCTCTGCGCTGGCCCCCAGAAGTGCTGCTGCCAAACAGCTGGGAACAATCCCTCAGCAGACCCTGGAAAGCCTACAGGGCCCTGTGTGCCCCCAGTTTATCCTATAAGATGCTGCAGCAGGTCCTAGTGGGCCCCAGAAGCCTCCCCTCAGACGACCCAGAAGTCAGCTTCCCATGGGAAACATAAGAGGCCAGGCCCATGTCAACAGCCTCCCTTGGGAGTCACTGAGGGATGGAACTTGCACCCCCCCGGGGCTCTAGCAGAGGCCACAGGCAGGAGGCTGGAGGCAGGCAGCAGGAGGCTGGCTGTGCCCCCCTCCCTCCGGAAGCCAGCTGCTTCTGAGCAGAGCCCAGAGCCACCCAGATGTTTATCTGGATTTGCATATTTCGCTCTTTAGCTCAGGTTATGGGAGGTTCAGAATTTGTTTCTTTCCTGGCGGAGAAAAGGGCTCCCTTTGTTGGTGATACCTTTGTTTTTCTCCAGATTTCCATTTTATTTCTTCTGGTTAGACCATTAATAAATGATTCCCTAGTGTGGATCTGTGACCTGCTGTTTGGGGTTTGAGGTATTTTCAGTTCCTTAATGTTCCGCCCACAAACCTCCCTAACCACCTCTTTCTCCTTTTACTTCTCATCCTCCCCAGGAAGGCAGGCTGGGCTCCTGCAGGGCCCTGTGAAACAAGGGGTCCCCAGAAGTTACTGAATGTGTCAGAGTCTCCAGGAATGGGTGACTGTGTGTGTGCACATGTGTATACACATTCAAGCACAGACACCCCCATATCTGTGGAGCCGCAAGCCCACTGAGACTCATAGCCGATTACCCAACTGGAGAGTTGGCAGGTTTGCTTTCAGTTCTCAGATGGGCTCAGATGGCCTTACCCATCCTCCAAGGCACAAGCTGCTTCTAGGCCCCAGACTGGAAGGAGGCAGTCCTGGGGGACTGTTACTGATACAGACAGAGCTCGTACCTGCAGGGTGCTGAGGGCAAGCCTTATACAACCCTGCTGATGTCATAAGCAGGTGCTGTTGCCAAACCCATTTTATAGAACGCAATGCTTCCAAATTGATCACCAAAAGGTTGACCAGACCCGAGACTTTATTAGTCCTTTGGCTGGTGACTCCCATACCCCAATCCCTACGGTCAAAGCAGGTCCCCTCTCCTACTGCCTTCTTAGACCCTGGGAAACCCCATGTTGGAGGGAAGTGAGGCAGGGTCAAGGTTCCCCACCACTTCTGGCTGGATGTGTAGCTCCTTCCTTGAACCTGCCAGGACATGCCCATTCTCCTGGTTCCCTGGGTCTCAAGCCCCAGTGGCGCTGACCTGTACAGTCAGCACTTGCAAACAGCTGGGGGTTGCTGAGATATTGTGTCCCCTAACTCAATTTGAAACTCTTAGGGCTGCTAAGGAGCCCTCCTCTGTGTCTTCTTTCTCCTGCTCCCCTCCCCTCTCCAAGTCTGGGCAGCAGGCTGTCTTCAAGGGTTGTCTCCCATCCCCAGCTCAACCCAGCCCTCCTCCTTGGGTGGCCTCAGGTCCCAGTTCAAGTCCAAAAGCCAAGAACAGAGGGACCCCGCAGTCCAAATCCTGCTCCCTCTCAATTCTGGGAGACGGTGTGGGCTACTAGGGATGGAGCCCAGGTCCCCAGGCCAGCTCTTGGTTTGGGGAACAAATTGAACGGACACTTGCCACCTGCTGCCCTCTGGAGGCCAGAGGAGCAGACAGGGAGTAGGGATTCCCACAAGCACAGCCGTGGCCCAGGAGAACTGAATCACACTACCTGGGGGGTGATGGATCTCCATCTCCCTCCCATTTCTGCCCAAGCAGAGCCAGATCACCTCCGTGGTGCCTCCTGCCCAAGGTCTTGGCTGGCCCAACCCCCCAGGGCATATTGCCATTCTTTGCCTAGCCCTGCCCCTCCCCCCAAGTCCTTCCCTTATTCTGAAGGGTCTGGCACGTGACTCCATGGCCCTGGTTTCTGAGGCCTCTGTGAGGACCTTAACATTCACTGAGGGCCTCCTTGGTCGGGATGATTTGAGGGAGGAGGAGGGAGAGCTTAGTCTAATTGTCTCTCAATTCCCCTCTCGGATCAGGCCCCCACCTCCAGTGTGGACAGTTCTACCCATTTGGCATGTCATTGTGTGAGGGATGGGAGTTTGAAAATACCAGACATCACAGAAATGGCTTCATGGTGCTAACCTGGCAGCAAGTGCCGTGCTCAGAAGTGCCCTCTGGTGCCCACTTCCATCTCAGCATAAAGCAGCTCACCCAGTGCTCCAGGATGAACCAAAATGCAAATAACAGGTGGGGAGAGTGGTGGTCAGAATAACATGCGGGGGCTGGTAGATGCAGCCAGGATAGAAAAGAGGTGCCCCAGCACCTCTGGACCTGTTCACGCTACCTCATCCCAAGACCTGGCCTATTACGCTGATCCATTCATAAGCATTTATTGAGCGCTGACTGGGTACCCGGTGCTGGGGAGGGAGGGCCAGGGTGCCTGACGGCCACCTCCTTCCTGATGGGGGCTCTTTCAGCTGCGCTCCCAGGCCCTGCTTTCTTACCAGGCCTCCAGGCTGGGGCAAGGGCCCAGGGGCAGGTCCTTGCAAGGTCGATCTTCCCCCAAAATACATCTTCCATCAAGCCTGGGTCCCCACACCCAAGGGAAGGCAGCATCTCCATCCTCCCTGCACCGGTCTCCTAGGCAGAAGTGGAGGGGCAGCAGGAAGAAGGCGAGGGTCCAGAAGACTTCCCAGCACCTTTGGAACCTGGAGTTTAAAAGTGGAAGGGAAAAGGAGAAAAACAATAATAGGGTATATGATTCAATGCTCCCAAAGTACAGGTTCAAACTTTAGGGCTGTTGGGGCTCTAGCGCCACTTGGGGGCTGCTCCTGGAATAGCACCTCTTTGACACTCCAGGCCCTGCCCGTCCAGGGTGGGACCCAGAGCTGGACACAAAGCGCAGAAACTCTAACTCTGGCTGACTGTGCTGCCCCCTTGCGGCCACAGGGTTCTGGGGACCCCAGATCTGTAATACCAGAACATTACTGGAGGCTGGCCTTTCTACCAGTATGGCGGTGAGAGCTGCTCAACCCCCCACCCTCCATGCCTAGGGAAGGGAACTTCCCTGTTCCCACCAACTGAAGAGGGAAAAAAAAATTTGAGACCATCATCTCTATGTCCCTTCAGCTTTCCCCACCTCCCAGGCAGACCTCATTGAATCTCTTGGGGGAATAGTATCTACTCATGGAGGCACTCAATTCTTTTAACAAATGTTCACTGCACAGCTGCTGGCGGTGAGGGTGGGGTTGTCCCGCCCAGTCACCTCCCTCATGGAGCTCACACTCTGATGGGGAGCCTGTACCCACAAAAAGCACTCAAAAGGGCAGCAGTATGGCCCAGTCAGACCCAGCTCCCCTGCTGATTGACTTGCACAAAGACAAAGTTGCTAAAACAATTTCTGTTTTAAAACCCCACAGGAGCTGAGGCCTTTCGCATCTATAATAACCCCTGCTGTGTAGGCTCGAGCTGCTCGAAGCCTGCAGCCTGCCTGCTCCCCGGCATTCCCACAAGGCTGGGAGCTCCGTAGAAATGCAGGTCCTGGGGCCCCACCCAGACTTGCAGAATACCTGCAGCATTGGGATCCACATTTGATGAGACTGGGTGACCCCACGTGGTGGGCCAAGCGGTGTGGGGAGAGCCAGACCTCAGGGAGGCTTCACCTAAAGATCTCGTAAGCTTTCGCCCCAGCTGCCCTCCTGAGCTGATCCACACACGGCAAAGTCCTGATGTTCCTCTCCAACCGTACATTTCCCCAGGTGCCAGGCCTTTCTCCCTCCTTGCTGCCGTGGACACCTCTGCCTGGAGGACTAGTGCCCTGCCTTCCAACACTCTTAAATCTGTCCCCACAGTCCAACCGGTCGGCTGCAGTCTAGCACACTCTTAACATGCAAACCTGGTCTTGTCCCGCCCGTGGTTCCCTAGTACCCAAGTCCAAGACCTTTAGGCCCTTCCGCTGTCCCCCAAATCTCTGACGCCTCTCTCTCTACCATACAAGCACACACATTTTGTTCCATATACACTGAACTTCACCAAGTTCCTCAACAAGCCCCAGTGTCTGGGCCACACTTCTAGCACTCCATCAAACCGAATTAAACTTCCAAAAGTCATTTCCTTCAGGAAGCCCTCCTGGACCCCTTCATCTGAATCAGGTGCTTCCTCTAGATTCCTCCATTCAGCACTCATCACACTGTTTTAACTGTCATCCTACCTTTTTCCATTGCTGGTACAGCCCACCACTTGGCACAAGACACACACAAGCTATTTGGCAAATGAGTGAACAAAGGAGGAGCCGTGAGGAAGCTGGGGTTCAGAGAGGCTGAGAACTTCTCTCAGGCTGCACAGCTCCTAAGTGCCAAACAGGATCGGAGCCCCTGCTGTACCTAGCCACAGATCCGTCCTGAGTCCCCATAGCCTCCCTGACAGCACCCGGTGCCTGGAAAAGGATGGCACCTTCCCCATGGGCCCAGAGAGGTCCCCTGCCCAAGGCCACAAATTATTCCCAGCCCCAGCTTATTCACACTGGGCAACACTTCTAGAATATTGTTCTAAGTCTTCTACGCTGATTATCTCCCCCCAACCCTCTAAAGTGGGCACCGGGGTTAATCCTACTTCACAGAGGCCCCAAGGGCTTAGCCACAAGCCCAGTGCCGCCCCCTCCACAGCGGGTGCCCCCAGCCACCTGCACACGCTGCTGCTGCCGCTCCTGCTCCCGCTCGGCGATTCCCTGCATCCTGCATCCTTGCCTTGTCAGGCCGGGAGACCTTCTTGCCAGCTGAGTTGCGGGTGGTGTAGCTGTAGACAGAGGTGTAGCCCTGGCCAGTGAGTGGGCAGAAACGGCGCGTGTGGGCACGGTCGCGCGTGGCACCACACTGGGGGCACACATAGTCACGCAGGATAGGACACAGCACTCGGCCCGCCTCATCCTTGAGCACGTGGGACTGGTAGATGGCCCGGGACTCGCCGTTGTGTTTGCAGAAAGAGCACAGGCGTTCAGGAGCTGGTGAAGATTCCGGGCTGGGCCTCCGACCCCCTGGTCCTGGAGCTGGCTGTGGCTGGGGGTCCAGCCTGGTTTCAGGCTCCTCTTCCCCACGCAGAGCCCCCACCAGACGTGCCAAACCCAGGTAATCTGTCCATAGGTCGAAGGTTCCCATAGCTGGGCAATGTGTGCCAGGCAGAGGGGCAGAAGAGAATAAACGCTGCCTGCCCAAAGCTCGTCTTTCTACCCCTTCCTCTCTGCCCCTCCCTTCCCTTCTCTGGAGCCTGCGAGTCTGGGCTGTCAGTTCCCTCCTTATACCTCCAAGGGGGTGTGAAGGGGGAGGAGCAGGCTGTGGGAGGTTCCTTATTGTCACAGGGGGGCTTGCTGCTGCTCCCCCATAAATGCACCTGCCAAGGGATGCATGATCTCTGGGTGGGCGGGGGGCAATGGGGGGTGACAGAACACAGGCTGCAGGGGGCACCCACAATTAGGAGACACACCCCCCAGAGGGCATTGGGAGGGCTACCCCTGCCTACCCCTCCTTGGAGGAGGCCTGTGAGGCCTGCCACTCCTGCCCCACAGGGTGATGGAGAGGGGGTGGAAGCCCCACCCCAAAGACAAGCATTGATATAGTCAGCAACTTAGTAACTTCTTTCTTCCTTCCCTTGGGCTGGGGGAGGAGCCAGGTGCCCCTGGGCTCTTTGGGGAAAGGGGGAGCTACTGATGCTCCAATTGTCTCAGGAAGGGGGATGGTGCCAGGCACATGGGCGGGGAAAGGACAAGGATTAAGGCCCCTAGCTCAGGTCTCCCTCAGGGAGCTTTCATGCCCATCATCTCAGTGGAACCCCCATTTAATGGATAAACTCATTGAGGTATAAGGCCACCTGTCCATACTTACAAACACAAAAACCTATCTCCCCCATCCAGTTACCTTAGCCCGCAAGGCTAGGTGCTGGCCCTCGGGTGGATAGGAGGTGAGACAAAACATCATGGGAGGTGCAGAGGCACAGGTTGGGCTAATGGGGGGACCCCCAGCACTCACCAGTGCCTCAATCCTCACCCCCTCAAATGAGACCTCCAGGAGTTACCCAGGTGGGGTAGAGACTGGCAGATGGAGGGGTCAGCAGGCACCAAGGTGCTAAGTGGGCGTGCAATCAAGGGTAAAGCAGGGGTCTGTGGGTGCTGGGCAAGGAAAGGGAGAAAGCTGGGCCCAGGACTTGGACACGGAGAAAAGGGGCTATGCTGCCTGCCCACCCCATCCGTCCATCCATCCATCCATCCATCCATCCGAGAAACCTTTACCGAGCCTTCTGAGAACAGGGCTCACCAAGTCCTCAGAAAGATTTTTCAAGTGCCCAGCCCTGAGCCTGTGATCTGTCCCCCAAACTACCACCCCCCCACACACACCCAAGGATTTATTCGCCAGATCAGGCCTGTGTCCATCAGGATCCCAGATGCCAGCTCTCCTCAAGGGGTGAGAGGCTGAGGTCAGGGCATTGTATGAGTGGGTCTTGTCCCCTAGCCCATTCCCCTCAGGCTGTGTCCGGCCCAGCCACAGTGACATTCATCCCTCGGTGGGTCTGGCCTCCGTCCTCACAACCCACCGACAACAATGAATGTTGATTGTGACCTTCGCTGTGGCCTAAAGAAGGGGATGCTCAGGTTGGATCTGGGAGATACCCTGGCCCCCCAGATCTGGAAGGTAGGGGTCATGATGGGTGGATGGCAGTTCCAGGCCTCGGGGTCCACTCAACGGTCGATGGTTTGCCTGAGCTGCCCAAACTCACCGACAGGTTGAATGTTCCCCCAAACCCTTGGCAACTTCTCCAGGGGCCAAGACTGGGGCGGGGGGGGGGGGGGGGGGCAAAAAACCCAGATAGTGTGAGGAAGGAGAGAGGAGGGAGGGAGGGACTTATTGACTCAGTAAGTCAGCAAGCAGGACCTGGAAAAAGCACAAGATAAATATAAATAATAATAACTGTAGATATTTATGTAGACTTTGCTACACAGATGTAGCAGTACTGGACGCTGGGCTTGCTTCTTGACGCATTTACTCAAATCATCTTCAAAACGGCCCTAGAAGTGCAGATTACTCCTATTTGTCAGTTTGGGAGTCTGAGGCCAAAGAGCAATGCTAGTGTGAGGCAAAGGAGGGATTCCTAGTGGCCCCAAGACGGCTGGGTGCCTGGCGGTTATTGCCCCCGGGACATGGACGCAACAAAGAGATAAACAAGTCATTTTAATACAATGTAATACCTTCTGTGAGTCTCTGTGTTCCGGCACTATTGTTTATGAATCACAACAACCCCGGGGGGGGTTGTTCCCCTTTGCAAATGCGGGACCAGCAGTGGGGCCAGGGCCAGGCCCACCCCAGGGTCCACTTGCCCACCCGACCAGGGAGAAGTCAGAGGACTAGAGGAGACACCCACTGGCTGCCTGGAGGGTCTCGACATCTGAATTCAGGACCTTCTGAGGTTAGTGCCCATGGATGCAGCGACGCGGGGGCTGCCCCCATGATGTGGGGGCACAGGGTCACTCACCCTCGGGCTTCAAACCAGGCGTCTGTCAAATACCTGCTCGAACTCCGACTACGCCAAGATGCTGCCCCTCCCTATTCCCTCAGCTGTAAAACGGGGCCCCGAGTCCCTCCCCCCAGGGGCCCGCAGATTTGGGCGCCCGTTCCCTGGGGTCCCCCCCCATGCAGTTTCAGGAAAGGCCGCCCCCAACCTGGATCTGGGGACCCCCAGGGATTGCCTGGGGAGGGGGCCTTCAAATTTCTGGTCCCTTTCCACTTCCCTGGGGAATATTGAGCCCTAAAGGAACCCCCTGGAGTAACCCTAAGGGGGATCAGGGATCCCAAATGTGCTGAGCTTAAGCGAACCCCAAAACGCCCCCTGGCGGAGGCAGACTGAGCCAGCACAACTCTCCTTGCCTGGTTCCCGAGATCCCCACCCAGAGCCTGCCCCCAGAGACCTGCCCCTCGGAAGCCACCGACCCAGGCCCTCCCTAAAACCTGCCCCCAATGTCCTCCCACAGGTGGCCGGTTCTGAGGGCCCGTCCCCTAAAGCCCGCCCCCAAGCTCAACCTTCATAAAACCGCCTTCTAAGCCTATCTTCAAAAAGCCCAGCTCTCCTAAGGCCTGCCCCAAGACCCTGTCCTCAGAACCCACCCCTTCTCCGCACACTGCTGGCCTTAGGAGCACCTAAGGCCGCTGAGCCCCGCCCCTCAGGACCCTCCTCTGAAGCCTGCCTGCCTAGATCCCCATAGGCCATGTCCCTACAGAGTCCCCAGAGCCATTCCCTTGAAGCCCAACCGCCCTAAGGCCCACCGCGACAGGACCTGTCCCCAAATAGGAACCCCAAGGCGCCAGATCCCCGAAACACTCGGCCCCCCCTCCCCCGTGGAATTCCCTTACCTCTTGAAGTCCCTTCCATAGAGCCCACCCCTCTTGCCCCTGGGCAGGGGTCCAGTCACGTTCCCACACCTGTCTGGAGTTCAGAGTAGGGAGCCCTCTCCCACCGTCCATCAACCCAGCCAACAGGGCCCCCATTCAGGCGATGGGGTGAGGGCTCCCGTTTGCCAGGCTCAGAATATCTAGGTCCTTCTAAGGGAGCATGTGGGGTCTCCTGCCTTGAAGATCAAAGTCCTAAAGAGCAGAATGCCTAGAACTGTTGGGGAGAAGGGTGTTTTGGGAGGGCAGGGTTACAATAATGATGCTTTACATACACCACTCTATTACTAGGATACCCATTGTATTGCTGAGGATAATGAGGCTCTGAGATTTTGGAACAGAATTCACCCAGGTTCCTCAAAAGCTTTGTTTGTGATGACTATGGAGCTAGAATGAGGGGTCATCAGGCATGAGGTACTGGACACATTGGTGGGGGACTCCTCAAGACACCCTTTTCCTTCTGTGCCTCCTCTCTGGCTTGCTTCCTTGAAGGCTCTGACCTTGACCTACAGGAGGGAAGTCTCTAGAAGGGTTGATCTTAAGACAAGGGAAGGACATCAGAGGGTGCCTGGTCTGGATGGTCAGAGCTGGGATAAGAAGGCGAGAAAGGAAGGGGTGGGAGGAAACACGCAGCCCCTCCCAGCCCTATGGGGGAGGGGCTGCCTGGGGCCTCTCCTGGGTCTGACTGTCCGCCTTTGTCTGCGGTGGTCAGTGCAGGCTTCTGCCCTTGCCCTTGGTGTCTGTGTCTGGCTACCCCTCATGGGCCAGTATTCATCTGGGTCTCCCGCTCTGTGTGTGCTCCTGTCTCTGGCTGTCTGGGTCTGCCTGTGTGGGTCTGCCTCTTTACACCTGATCTGTGTCCATTAGCCTGTCCCCTCTATGTCTGGGGCTGGCCCTTGGTGAGGGGTGGCCTCTGGTCTGTCTGCATCTCACTGTCTGGACTTGGGGCCCTTGGGAAGGTAGGAGAGGGGAAGCTGACTGTTCTTCCCATCCAGCATCCTACCAGCTTTCTGGAGGGCCAGTTGGGTTTTCCATCTGACTTTGAACCTCAGCATAATGGAGGTGGGTAGCTGTCTCCTCCTACCCCCAACCCCAGGTCTTGGCGCGAGTGAGGAACACTCTTCAGTGTCTTTTAGCCTTATTCTGCCTCTTCCTGGTCCTTAGTCCTTGGGAGTCCCCGCACACACATACACTCCACCGCATCCCAGCTGGGAGGAATTGTCTAGGCAGGGGGTTGGGAGTCATGGGGTGAGCGGAGCCATCCAGAAGCCACACTGACCTGCCCCCACCCCTACCCTCACCCTGCGCTCCAGGAAGGCAAAGCAGCTGGCATGGGTCTGGAGGTCAGAGTTGGAGGCGAGAGGTCCCAGTGGAGCCAGATGGGGAGACGATGGATGGAGGCAGCTCTGCTGTCACGTTGAAGAACAGGGAGCAGGGGCATGAGGTCAGACCCAAGAGCTTCCAGAGGGTGTCTGGCAGCCTGTGTGTCCCTGTATGGATGTCCATGCATGTGTTCCTGTTTGCATGCCCCTGTTTGTATGTCCCAGTGTGCATCTGTCCCTGTGTGTGTCCCCTTGTGTGTGTGGATAGACGTTGGTGGGGGGCGTGCAGGAGGAGCTGGTGAGGGCCTGGCAGACAAAGAGCCCATGATGGAGTGTGTAACAAAAGTGCACTTGGGGGCCCAAGTGGGGTCCCATTGATGGCCCAGGCTGTGGGGGGGAGGGGGCCCCTCATTTCCCCGATACCACCATGGCTTCTCAGGTTCCCACCTGCCCTCGCCATGCTATCTTCCTGGCGTCCTCTCCAGCTGCCTGGCCTTTCAGGTGGGGTCCTCAGCCAAGGGGTTCATCTGTCCCACCAAGACCTGGGGGCACCCAGTGGGCTCGGAGCCTGAGCTTCTGTCCCAAGGCCACCAGATATGGGGCCAGGGGTCGGGCAAGAAGGCTCTGGCTTCCCCAGGGCTAGTGTTGGGCCTTGTGGAGGGGCCTAGGGCAGGTTGATGGGAAATTCAGACACTTCTGCTGAGGTTCATGGTGCAGGGTGAGCCTGGGTCTGGGTCAGGATGGATTCCATCTGCCAAAACGCAGGTAACAGCTACCAATGGACCCGTTCCCAGAGGGGGGGGGGCTGCAGTGGGCTTGGGTTCCAAGCTACTCTGGTGGGCTATTCTGGGGGGTTCTGTGGGTGCCTGTATATCCAGGTGGGTGTGTGCTATAGTGGGTGACTGTCTCTATGCCAGCGGTGTCTTTGTGTTGGCACAAGTGTCGGCACTCCCGCAGGCCTCTGTTTGTGTGTGGATGTCAGTGTGACTGTGGGTGTGTGTCAGGCTAATTGTGGGTAATTGCAGGTCGATGTGTGAGCCAGGGTGTGTGGGTGTCTGGCGTCTGTCAGTGTCACTGTGGGTGACTGTAGTCTGTGTGTGAGCTGATTATGGTGCCCCCTCCCTCTCACTAAAATGTCAGCTCCGAGAGGGCAGGAAGTTGATCTCTTGCAGCCCGGCACGTAACAGATGCTCAATAAACAAGTGTGGGATTTATGGCCATCCCTGGTGACTGCGGATTTCTGCCTGTCCCTGTGTCATTGTCCTGTGGGTCATGTGCCATTGTGCAGGTGTTACTCTGTCTGTGTGTGTGTTGGTATTATGGTAGGTGTCCAGGGGTATAAGCAAGGGTTAGGGTAGATGACTACAGGGATAGGTACTGTTGGAGTGTTCATGTCTGTTTGTGGGTGACAGTGTCATAATGGGTGTCTCGGAGGTCAGTTTCACCCCGGGCAGCCATGTGTCCGCACGTGCAGCTGTGTTATTGGGGGTCTGCATGTGTGTATGCCACGATGTCAGGGTCTGTACAGGCCTTGTACCATCGATGTATATGTGTGTTCAGTTGCCTGGGTGACCGCGGTGACTGTAGGTCCTAGCTCGGGCAGGCACATGGATGCCAGTTCCTGTGGATAATGGTATCCATCTATAACTGCGTCTGGGCATTTAATATATTTGTGGTAGTCATGGTGACTCTGGGTAACAGCCCTCGGGTGCCCGTGCAACAGTGAGTGTTCTGCGTGTGCCATAGAGAACTATGTGTGTCAGTGTTATATGCAAAGCTGTCTACACTGTAGCCACCGTCGGCAGTGGCTGCATTTTTCAATGTAGCAATGTTTTCCAGCTGTCAGCCCTGGATGTCCTCGTCATTGGGGGTGATGTGTGTGCCCACGTGGCAGTATTATTGTGACTGACTCTGTGTGTGAGTGTATGAGCATTCCTGCAGGTGATGTAATAATGGGGAGGATGTCTGTCCACGTACAAAGTGTGGATTGGGAGACTTGGTCAGGGATTTGGGAGTATCTAACTCTGTAAATCTGTGAGTAGTCCAGGGCCGCGTGGAATGGGTGGGAAAGGAGTTGGGGGAAACTGAAGTGCACTGGGGTGCGGGGGGCGGGGGCACTTCTCAGCTCCTATCAGCCAATGAGGGATCTTCATCCCCCCACCCTCAGCCTGCCCTCCAGGGCGAAGTCCCTGTGAAAGGAGTCCTGTCGCTTTAAAAGGGCTCCCCAGCAGTGGGATTCTGGGCCATTTTTCCCTTCTATGGCCAGTTTTGGAGGGCGTGTTCCTGTTAGCAAATCTTGGCCCCAGTAAATACCCCGCAGCCGCAGCCGGTAATGACAGACCGGCTGGGAGCCCGCGGAGAGCGCCGGGGCTCCTGCAGGCATCGCCGCTGCAGCCCCGGGGCCACGGCCACAGCCACAGCCAGGCCCTAGCCGGGCCCCCGCCGAGATCGATCTCCGCAGGGCCCGCGCAGGCCCGCGCGCCCGTGAACTTGGCCGGGGGCGCCTTTCCGAAAGCGCGCGCGGGGCCGGAGCCTCTTCCAGCCCTGGGTATCCAAGGCCCCCCACCCGCTCTGCGCCCCCAAGAACAAAGCTCGCCGCCGCCCGGCCCCGGGGCCTCCCTGTGGTCAGGTGTCGGGCGGCCGGTGCTCCCTGTCCCTAAGCCCCCCATCATGCGTCCCCGCCCTGCGGGGGCATCTCGGCCCGCCGTCCCCCCCCCCCCCCCCCCAGCCCGGCGGCCCAGGCTTGGGGACTTGAGGGCCTGTCCTCTTTGCGAGGTCTGGCCTTCCTGGCTCCCCTCCTCGGGGAAAGCGAGACGCAGAGATGCCGCCGGGCCCTCCCCGCCCCCCTTCTCCAGCCTCCGCAACAATGGAGGGCCGGGCCGCAGAGGCCGGGGCGCCGGCCCCCGGGCCGCGAGCAGGTGCGCGAGGGGGCCGGAGCCGGGTCCCGCCGCCGCCCCGCCCCGCCGCGCCCCCTCCCCGCGGGCGGCGCCCCCGCCCGCCCGGCGCCCGTGCTCACCTCATTTTGGGCCGCCGCCGCGGTGCCCCTCTTCTTTCCAAACCAGCCCGGAAAAGACCCCTGAGTCGAGGCGCCAGCAGGGGAAATTGCATTTCGGCGGCTTCGGTGCTGGGCGCCCCCCCCCGCCCGGGCCGCGAGCCGGGGGAGGGGGCGGCGGGGCTCCGGCGCCGGCTCGAACCCGCGGCCGCCGCCTCCCGCCCGCCCGCCTGTCTGTCTCGGTGACGTGCCCGCGCTCCCCGCCGCCGCCGCCCCCTCCCTCCTCCCCGCGCCCTGCCGGGCGGTGGGTCTGGCGGCGGCCCTGTGTGTCCCGAGGCCTCCCTCCAGGCGCACCGGGACGCACGCGGGGATGCCCACGGGGCGTCAGGACGCAGCTCCCGGGGCCCGCGCGGGGGACACGGGGGCGCGAGCGGGCACACGCAGGGACCCAGACGCACGTAGACCTCAAAGGCGCACGGGGAGCACACGCGCACAAAGGCACGCGGACCAGAAACACAGGGAAGGGTGTGCAAGGGGTTTCCAGACACATACCCACGGGAGGGGATGTCGGGACACGTAGGGACACTGGGGTACCGGCCACAGGGCCACACGAGGATGTCCACAGAACGGAGCTACACACATAGACCCAGGAAGCCCACAGACACACGCAAAATACAGACACATCACTTCCACAGGACAGGAGGATTGTCCTCAGAACTGAAATATGCTTAGAGAGGAGCCGGGGGCACACGCACAAAACACATGCTCAGACTTCACTTTGCAGGGATGGCCACAGAACACACACGCGTGCACGGACGAGAGAGCACACACAAGATACACAAAGATACAGGGATACACACAGAACCAACATACCTCCGCACCCTCTAGGTGCAGGGTCGTGGGACTGCGCCGTAGCACCATACCCCCAACACACATGGGTACACACACAGAATAGAAACACGTATATAGAGATACGCCAGGCACGCAGCCTCAGGGGCACACACAGACACACAAATATAAGCTCAATCACTCATGTACAAAGGGCAGAGGCATGCTAGAATTCATAGAACCAACGCTCACACCCACGAGACTCCCCAGGCAGGTCCCTGGGGCCACAGGGGTCCATCCATAAGGACACAGGAAATACAGAGACACTTAGGGACATGTGTACCTGCGGCCCTCTGGCATAGGCACATACATGGCCAGATACCCAGGCCACATACAGGAGGTCAACGCAGAAGTTGTACACAGGTCGGGGCTCCCCTGATCTGGAGATGCTTACGTGGAGCCCCCCGATTCCCTTACACACACACACCTGGTACTTGGGCACCCCCAGCAGGGAATGGACACTTGCCGAGTCTCCCTCCAGGGACCCACACACACATAACCCCATAAACTCCCCAACACACACATAGTCCCTGCCTGCTGTGGCCACTGTGGCTGGTGGCTGGTGGAAGGAGGTCACCTCAGGGCAGACTGTGGAGCCAGGTGGCCTCCCATTGGCCAGGGCTGAGCTGACAGATTTCTCATGTTGTTTATTTATTTATCCCCCATCCCAGTCTGACAGGGGACCAGAGAAACCTTCCTGCACCCCACTCAAGCCTAGGCTTTAACCCTTGTTGGGCCATGGCCCTGCTCTACCTGGCTATGCCCCCCCCCCATTTGCTCCCTCACCATAGCCCTGCCTGGCTGTCCCCTTGACAGGTCCACCTTCCCCAAACCTTGCCCCCTTTCTCAGGTCTCAGCTCAGAAAGCCAAGCTCCAGCTGGCCCAGGCAGGTGGATGGCCCTAGAGACCCCCCAAAAGGCTACTAGGGTCCAGCCCTACTTTATCCCTAACTCCCCCTTAAATGGGGGATAATTCCCCGAGAGGGAGGGCATGCAAGGAAGAGGTTGGGAGGAAATAGTAATGGGCCTTCGTGGGTGGGGTCATTTCCTGTGCCCTCCCCTTCCTTAACTGAAAAGGAATATGAAACATTCATTCATTCATTCACAATCATTTCAGACTCTTCCTGGCAAGCCAACAAAGTGGATATTGTCCTTTTTACAGATGGGCAACTGAGGCCCAGAGAGGGTCTGCCCCTTGCCTAAGGTGGCACAGCCTGGAGGCGGCAGAGCTGCAATGCCCAGCGAGGCCTTTCCCCATCTTCCTTCCAGGATTGGCCCGGAGAAGCGCTCCAACGCACTCTTCCTCCCGCCCAGCTGCCCGAGGCCACCACCAGGGGGCAGCAGATTCCAGAACGCTCCTCTCTGTGAGGCTGGGAGCTCAGCTCCCCTTGCCTCCCACACCCCTTACTTCTCAGCAGCTGTGGACTCTGCCTGCACCCCACCCCCAGGGTGGAACCTCCACTGCCAAAGTGCAGAGGCTGCAGGAGTAAGGAGCTCTTCTTAAATAGAAAGCCCCAAGAATGGAGGGCCCCACAAATCCCTCCCTGGCACGTGGTCCCTCTTGAAGGCTAGCTCTACTTCTTCTTGCTGCAACACGTTTGCTGGGCGGGCAGCCTCTGCATTCCTGAACTGGGTCAGATGAGGAGAGGATTCCAGGAGCCCAGTGCAGTGGTCAGGCCCCCCCTTCCCCGTTTCCTCCCCCCAGAGTCCTCTGAATATCCCCTGGAGCCCAGCACAGGATGGGAGAGGCAGTGGGGGAAGCCCCAGTGCCCCAACCGCCTGGTTCCTCTGGGCGTGGGAACTGCCCTCCCCACCCCACCCCCAGCCCCCAGTTCCTGGGGCCCCTGCCAGTGCTGACTCATAGGGGACCCACGGCTGTGACTCAGCAGCGGCTCTTCTTAACCTCTCCCTGAGAGATTTCCCACCCCATGTCACCTTCTGTCCCCTCAGGGGTCTCCTTAGAGACCCAGAGGCGGACCAGGTGGGGGTGTGAGCCGGAAGGCCCTGCTGGGCAGGCAATGAGGGCTCAGAGCCCCAGCCCCGAGAGGTGCCCAAGGTTGCGGCCATGGATGCGCATGCCCGGTCAACAGGGTCTTGGGTGGTGGCCGTCTGTCCCCAGACGGGTGTGTGGCTTGCACACGCAGGAGGCGGCCAAGAAAAAAGCTCCAGAAGGCAAGACCCGGGCTGTGAGGACACCTTCCTTTGCACCCCACCAGAGCCTGGACGGGGACAGTCTGGGCGAGGCCCCGTGTGGGAGCTTGCTGGTCCACCCACAAACCAACTTCTCCGGCCATCTTCTCAGTCCCCGGAAATGGCCGCCGTACCGTTCCTGCTGCTGCGGCTGAAACCTTTCTTAGCAAAATGCAGCCCCTGATGCCTTCAGCTACTGTCCCTCCTAAGTGCGTCGGACACTCACCGGCGCCAGGGCCCCCACCAGGTCTCTCCCCGGTCCGGGGCAGTCACTACCTCCCTGCTCTCCTGCCCCAGCCTCACACAGTCTGGTCCACCCGCGGCACCTGGGAACCCCGGAATCAGGTCGTGTCCCCGCTCTGCTCAGAATTCTCCACGGCTCCCATTTCACTCAAACCGACCTCCCATCCTCCCCCTGCCCCCGACCCTCATACTCGATCCTGGATCCTGTCCCATCCTGCTGCCCTCACCTCCTCCACTCCTTCCCCTGCTCACTCTGCTCTGAGTACGTGGTTTCTCCTCACTGTTCCTCAGACACACCCAGCATAGTCCAGTCGCGCTGGCTCTTGGCACTGGCTGTTCCCTCTGTGAGAGACTCTGTTCCCCCAGATACCCGCAAGGCTGCCTCCCTCAGGTGTCTGCTCAGACACCCCCTCCTCAGTGCCACCTCCCCTGCCTCCTCAGTGCCACCTCCCCTGCCTGTTTAAAATCACACCCCCTTGTGTTATCCTGCCTTACTTTCTCCCATCACCCTGTCACCTTTGACCACACTGTATGTTTCCCTGCAGATCTCATTTCTCGTCTGTCTCCTGTACTCACGTGTCCGTTCCTTCGGGGCAGGAAGCTCTGTCTCGATCCTCGTGGCATCAGAGCAGAGTCTCCGACAGTGCCTGTTACATCGACGTATTGATAATTACTGTGTTCCTGGCATGCTGGGGACCAACACAGACATGGCACCTGCCTGCCACTGTCTGGGGGCAGGACAGTCACAGAGCTAGCTGGTCGTCACGAGGGGTTGTCAGTGCTGAGAGCTGGAGGCACACGTGAGTACAGGGGAGTCCTGGGGGCCAGCCTGCGGGACAGGGTGCAATCAGGGAAGGCTTCTGGAGGAGGTGGGGTCATGCAGGGCTGCGACGACCACTCAGGAGTTTAGACTGATGTAAGACAGGAAGATTTGGAGGAGTTTTATTTTTAGTTCGGTTTATTGAGGTAGAATTTACAGAGAGGAGAATTCAGCCTTTATACAAACTATGAGCTTTGATAAATAAATAGAGCTGTGCGGCCACCGTCTGAATCACGAAAAAGCAGAGTCTTTGGGAGGTTTTAAGCAAGAACACGAGGTCACATGCACCGGGTCCTGCGCCCTGCCGAGGGTACAAGGTTGGAAGCAGGGGACCTGTGGGGAGACCGGTGCGGCTGTCCAGGAGAAAACACATGGGACTGGATTAAGGGGGGTCTGGGGGACAGATGGGAACGGACAGCTTCAGGAACTGGGGCCGGCAGGGCTGAGGGACGGACCAAGCGTGGGGGTGAGGAACCAAGGAGGAAAGGTGGGGGTCCACTGGGGCAGAGTGAGTCGGGGGCCCCTGTGGGGCACTCCAGAGGAGGTGTTCAGAGAAGGTGTCTTCGATAGACGGTGACCAAAGCTACACCAGAGGAGGATAGCACTTGGGAGGCATTTCACAAAGAGGAGGGACACCAGGAGAAAGTCGTGTCCTGAGCTCAAGGCAGAAGAGACTAAGGAGGGGCGCCTGGGTGGCTCAGTCAGCCAAGCGTCTGTCTTCGGCTCAGGTCAGGATCCCAGGGTCCTGGGATCGAGCCCCACATTGGGCTTCTTGCTCAGCGGGGAGCCTGCTTCTCCCTCTGCCTCTGCCTGCTGCTCCCCCTGCTTGTACTCTCTCTGTCAAATAAATAGTCTTAAAAAAAAAGAAGAAGAAGAAGAAGAGACCAAGGTGACGGGTGCTACACAGAGATGGAGGACAGTGATGACTGGGGAAGCTGGTTTGACTGGGCGACTAGGTGTCAGCAGTGTGATCAAGCAGCTGCTGGAGAAGTCCCCGAGAGGGAAGGAAACGGGCAGCCAATTCAGGGCAGCACCCTTCAGCAGAAGGCTCCGGCAAACCACAAATGCAAGTTGCCACACGTGCGATTTTAAAGACTTACAGTAGCCACATTAAAAAAAAAAAAAAAAGGAAAGAGGAACAGGTGAAATGAATGTTAATAATATATTTCATTTCACCCAAGATCCAAAATAGTATAATTTCAACATGTAACCAAATAAAAAGTAATGAGATTGTTTACATTCTTTCTTTTTTTAAAAAAAGTCATCTCTACACCCAACATGGGGCTCGAACTCACAACCCCAAGATCAAGGGTCCCGCGCTCCACTGACTAAGCCGGCCAGGCACCCCCTGTTTACATTCTTTGAGAAAAAAAAAAAATCGACACTTAAGACACATCTGCATAGCCCCATGTGACCAGTGGTAACTTCCCTGGAAGGCTCAGGTCTAGGCAAGACCCGATTTTGCCCACTTATGACTCACCTCTCTCACATCTCCCTAATCCCAGCCCTATCAGATCCTGTCTTTATTTAACATGTTGATATTTTGGGGGCACCTGGCGAGCTCAGTCAGTGGAGCTTGTGACTCTGATCTCAGGTTCAAGCACCACATTGGGGGTAGAGATGACTTAAAAAGAAATCTTTAAAAAAAATTAAAATGTTGATATTTTCTTCATTGTGGATTTTTCACATTAATTTTAATTTTGGTTTTCAAGAATATTGCACTCAAGGGCTGCCTGGCTGGCTCAGCCCATACAGCATGTGACTCGTGATCTTGGGGCGATGAGTTCAAGCCCCTCGTTGGTGGTAGAGATCACTTAAAAAAAATATTGCTCTCAAATCTTATTTAATCTCCCCCACAAAACTTGTACAGAATGTTCACAGCAGCATTATTCATATCAACCCCAAAGAGCAAACCACCCAAATGTCTATCCTCTGATCGATGGATAAAAAAATGTGATGTATCCACACCACGTATTACCCGGAAGAAAAAGTCACGAAGTAGTGATACGGGCTCTGACATGAAAAAGCCTTTTCAAGTGAACGAAGCCAGTCCCGAGTCACACTGTCAGAGTCCATTCGTACCTAGAGACAGAAGGTTGAGTAGGGGTGCCGGGGGCTAGGCAGGGTGGAGGGGAAATGGGGGGGGTGACTGCTGATGGGTACTGGGGTTTCTTTTTAGGGGAATGAAAATGTTTTAAAATTGATTGTAGTGGGGGCACCTGGGTGGCACAGCGGTTAAGCGTCTGCCTTCGGCTCAGGGCGTGATCCCGGCGTTCTGGGATCGAGCCCCACATCAGGATCCTCCGCTATGAGCCTGCTTCTTCCTCTCCCACTCCCCCTGCTTGTGTTCCCTCTCTCGCTGGTTGTCTCTAAAAAAAAAAAAAAATTGATTGTAGTGGTGGTCACACAACTCTGTGAAGATGCTAAAAACACCGAACTGTATACTTTAAATAGGACAGTTGTAGGACATGCGAATTTTATCTCAATAAAGCTGCTATAAAAAATGTTTCAGGGGTGCCTGGCTGGCTCAGTCAGTAGAGCATGTGACTCTTGATCTTGGGGTTGTACGTTCAAGCCCCACGTTGGGTGTAGAGATGGCTTAAAAATAAAATCTTTTTTTTTTAAGATTTTATTTATTTATTTGACAGCAAGAGGGGGAGTGGGAGAGGGAGAAGCAGGCTCCCTACTGAGCAGGGAGTGGGACACCGGGCTCCTGGGGCTCAATCCCAGGACCCTGGGATCATGACCAGAGACAAAGGAAGACGCTTACCGACTAAGCCACCCAGGCGCCCGAAAAATAAAATCTTAAAAAAAATTTTTCATCTTGATTACTGAGTGTTTGGGTGACCCTGTGAATTCTGGGACCCAACCATGCAGAGTGCCTCACCTCCTTAGCTCCTTAGGCGGCAGGGCCCTACTGGTCCTCCCACACCAAGCTCAAAAGGACAGCTAAGGTGGGGAGGAGGCCTGCACAGAGAGGTGGTAAAGCCAGGGAGACGTGGCCAGTTGTGCCCACAGCACCCCTTTTCCTGCCAGAGGCCATGGGCTTCCCTGAGCTGCAGGGTCCCAAGCAGGGGGAGAGGAGGGCTGGAATGATGGTTCTTCCTGGGGTTTCCACAAAGCCTGAGTCCAAGGGCCCCTGCCTGCCGGCCTTACCAGACGGCCTGACTCAGTTTGTCCACTGTGTGCATGTGACCCACTGCTGTCCCCGGAGTGACTCAGGAGGCCTGGAAGCCCCTTCCTGGAGGGGGGGGGGGGACACCCAGCTGCCCACGGTGACTTCTCACAGACATGGCGGAAACAGGCTGTGGCCTCCCAGGCCAGGCAGGACTCCTGGGGGGTAGCCCGGCAGGGTCTTGGCACCACATCCCAACTTCCAGAGGGCCTAAGGACAGGAGGAGGGGGTGGGGAACTCTTCTCAAAGGGCCTTTGTGGGATTGGTGGGGGGGCTGCGGGGGGACCCCGCCCTGCGTGACTCACGCCTCATTGCTGGGCAGTGACTCACGCCCAGGCCCCCCTCTGGCCCGCCTGCAGCAGGTGCTGCCAGCTCCGGCTTCGGGATGGGGGCCTCTGCAGCAGCATTCATGCCGTCCTACCCCGGGCCTGTGACCCACACCCATTTCCACCCGCACCTGCCCTGCACTGACCTTGCCCTGCAGGGAGTGCTCGGACCACTGAGGAAACTTCCTCCACTCCCTCCCCTCCTTGGTAGCCGCAGACCCCTGGTACTGAGATGTGCCAGCCGTGGTCTCACGACTGATTCATGAATCCTCAAACCACTAGAGAGGTAGGAAATTCTTGCCACCTCCTTTTAAGGTGGGGAAACTGAGGCTCCGTGAGATTATGGAGTTTGCCCAAAGACACAGGAGATCAAACCAAGTCGGGGCATACCACAACTGCTGCCCCGGAGTGTAACTGGGTAATAATCCCAGCTGCCTTGTGCACCAGTGAACGGTTCCTCCATCCTTCAATGTCGCTTCCATTTTACCGAAGAGCAAACTGAGGCAATGGGCACAGATGTCACAGATCAAGAGTGAGAGGCTGGGTCAAGATTCGAACCGAACCCGAGAGCTGGGGCCTTTGTTCCGCCGGTTCCCCATGGGCATCGGGCACCCACTTGGGGGCTGGGATGCCCCCGCCGCCGGGCCCCTCCAGCCGCGCGGGCCTGCAGAAGCCGGGCCGCCGGCCAGGCTGCCGGGCGCGTTGCCCGGCCGCATCACGCCGCTGTGAGTCACCGCGCGCGCCGGCCCCGCCCCCCGCGCTAACAAACAGCGCGTTGCCGAGCAACCGCCGCCGGGGGCCCGCCCCGTCCGCACGCGAGAGCCGGGTTCGAGCCTCCTGCCGGGTGGAAGCTGCGCGGGGCTCTGCGACCTGTGGCCTTACCGGGATTAAGGGACTCCGATCAGGCCTGCAGTCCTGGTGGGCGCAGACGTGAGGGCTCCGGAGACAGCTGTGGTTCAGTGGCGGTCGGGGGACAGAGGGTGTGTCGCCGCAAGCCAGACGCTCCCTTCGTTTTCTGAAGGCTGGTGCCAGGGTCAGGGGATGGCACAGTGTACTCGCTCTGGGGTGAGAAGAGCCCTGAGGAGCTGGGCCGGAGCTGTGGCCAAGGGGTCGAAACCATTTTTGTAGAGGGACTTAGGGTGCCTGCCTGGGGTTGAGGGATCAGGAGGGGCATTTGGGCTTCTCCCCCCCCCCCCGCCCCCAAAAAAGAGCTAACACTTAATGAATGCATGCTGTGTTCCAAGCTGGTCTACACACGTGTCCCTACGTATATTAACTAACTTAATGTTCACAATAGACCTCTGACAGTTCACAGGTATTATTCCTGCTTTACAGATGGGGAAACTGAGGCACAGAGGCACAATTCTTTGCCAGAGGATGTGGAGCTCTAAGTTGGGATCCAAGCAGGGTGATGTGGGCCCAGGTGCACGCGCCATCGTGGTCCTATCTGGGATAGTCTGGAGCACAGGTCTGAGTGCCAAGCCCGTCTCGGAGTTTGGGTGGGACGTGCAAGGATGTGGTGGGGGCTGTCAACAAGACAGTTGAAGGCTTTGCCCTCCAGAGGCTGTACCAGGCTCCCTTCCAGACTGCCAGGCTATTTGAAGGCAGGGAGAAGGTTTCCAGAAGCCACTATCACTCCAATCTGGCTCCCCAGGACCCCATCATAGGTACCACCAGGCTGCCCACAGGACCTGTAAAGGGTAGGAAAAAGAGCAGGTACCAGCACCAGAGCAGGGTGGGCTGCACATGTGCCTCTCCTGCCCCCCTCACCTCCACTGGGAAGTGACCATCTGTCTGGAAAGGGATCACCTCTGCATCATTTAAGAAATATATATATATGTGTATATATATATATATATATATATATATATATGTACACATATATATATTTTTTTTGTTTTGTTTTGTTGTTGTTGTCGTTGTTGTTGTTGCTTACTCAAATGATTGAATAAATCTCTCACATGGTTAAGTGGGGAGACAGAAGAGTACAGGGTTCCTGGAGAGTCTTAAGTCAGAGGGTCATGGTGGGAGGTGAGGAAGGCTTCCAGGAAGAGGTAATGCCCTAGGATCGGCAAGATGCTCCCCAGTGGGCAGATGAGTGTGACCAGCTGCGGAGAAGTGGGGTTCTGACAAGCAGGGCCTGTCGTCCGAAGAGGTGGGGACCATGGAAGAACTTTTTGCGGTGGATGGTAAAGGGATGTGATTTGATTGTCTCTGGAGAAGGGGTGGAAGGGGTAAGGCCAGAAGCAAGGAGACCAGGGAGGTGTCTGTTGGGAGTGTTTTCAGGCCAGAGATGATGGTTGCCAGATTTAGCAAATAAAAATACAAGAGTCCCAGTTAAATTTGATTTTCGGATGTAGAACAAGTAAATCCTTTTTTAAGTATGAATATGTCCCAAGTATTGCATGGGACATAACTTATTCTAGAAATTTATTCCTTGTTGATCTGAAAATCAAATTTACCTGGGTGTCTTGTGTTTTATCTGCCAAGAGTACTTGGAGGTCTCAAGCCCCCTATTCCCCGCCTCCCCAGGGATGGCGAAAAGATAATATAGCTAACGATATGGAGCAAATGCACTTTGAGGTGAATACCATTGTCCCATTTTACAGATGGGTAAACTGAGGCCCAGAGAGTTTTTTGGTAACTCCTCTGTATAGTTAGTGAGTGACCGCCGCCTGGAAGCCACGCGTGTTGGTTGCAGTCCACCGGCGGGTTAGAGCTGGCACACCCCCTCCTCCACGGGGTGGGAGATGGGGCCTGGACACTAAGGTTCCCTCGGTTTCTGGTGGCCCCAAGGCAACGGAATCCTCGGCCCCCTCCCGCAGGCCGGGATCTGTGCCACCCCGCCTTGCGCCGCTCCTCGCGCCCCTCCTCCCAGGACACCGAGGCAGTGGGAGGGACGGGAGGCGGCCTCAGGGGGGCTCCTCTCCTCTGCTGTGGCTCGGCCTCGCCCTCCTCCAGGCCGGGAGGATCCGCCGTCTGCGCCCGCCGGCAGGGGGAGGGGGAGGGTTATTTTTACCTCCCTCCAGGCAGCCGGGGCGACAGGAAGTGAGCGCGCGGCCCGCCAGATGTGGGGAGCCAGGCAGCTGGGAGCAGCCACAGCTGGACTGGCGGCCGGCCGGGGTCGGGGCGGGGGGGGGGGGAGGGGCTGGGGAGGCGGGGTGTGCGGAGGGCGGGTCCCAGGCCTCGGGTCCCCCCCTTTGTTCCCCGCCGCCCTAGCCTCGCGTCCGAGGTCCCCCCTCATCCTCATCCCCCCCCTCCGCTCCTCCCGGCGGTGGCCGCGCTGTCCCCCATCTGTGCGCCGGTGCCCTCGGTGCTCACGGGCTCTCGGGTTCCGGGCGGGAGGGGGGTGGGACCCTGCTCCGCGCCTTGGGGACCCCCGGGTCCCAGCGGAGTGAGGGGTGGGAGGGGGAGACGGCCCCTCGTCGGCCCCGCCTGCCACCGCCATTGTTTACCCGTCGGCTGCCTCCTAGGAAACTTAACCCGCCCGCGGTAATTTTATTTGGGAACTTCGGCCAGTTGCCATAGCAACCCCCAGTGACGTCAGAGGGGCTGGGGCCCGAAATCCCCGGGAAAGGGGGGATGGGATTACGGGGGAGACCCCCAGGAGGGCCTCTCCTTAACTCTGCGCCTGCCGGGCCCCAGTCAGAGGGGAGAAGGCAGCCAGATGTGACACCTCTTGGGCGCCCCCATTCTGGCGCGGTGCCAAGTGAGGGTGGCAGGCCAGGCCCTGATGTCATCCGGTGCTGGGTGGGTGGTGAGTCAGTCCTCGGGTGGGGGCTGGGCCAGGCCTGGGGGCTATTCCTGTCTGACTCACCCCTCCAGTGCCCCGGAGCAACACCCAGACCCTGCCCTAGGGATTTCAGGCGCCAGGCTGGGGGGTCCCCACAGGTCCCTGGGGCCTCTGCTTCTCTGAACTCTAGATGGGTAAGCAAGGGCTTTCCTGGTGCTCCCACGCGGGTCTAGGGGGCTGAATGGAAGAGTTAGCGGCCAGTGAATTGGGGCCACCTCATAATGTCCTTCTCCGGATGTGGGGAATGGCCGGAGCCCCAGTGAGGGGGCAGGTGGTGGGATCCCTGCTCACTCCATAACACCGCCTGTCACCAGGGCGATGGGAGGCAGGGGCCCTGACTGGCAAGGAGGAGCGCTCGCGCCAGGGGGGCTGGGCTGGGAGGAGCCACCCTAACCACAGTGACGTGGGACTTCCTCGGCAGGGCCTGTTTGATGTCTCTGTATGCAGCGTTGCCATGGGGCCCGGCAGGCAGCCCTGCCTGTGAGCTGGGGTGACCTACTGGCCCAGGCGGCTGGGTCTGTCAGGGTCCCTTGACCCAGCACCCCCATCCCAGGCCTACAAGACTGCCTAGACCTGGTACACCTCTGCGCACGTGCTTATCCAACTTGGACCCCACCCCAGGGACCTTTCTCATCTCACCTCAGAGCGTTGTGATAACTGCAAACTGCACATTTTCGAGATAAAGAAACTGAGGTTCAGAGAGGTGTGATTACTTGGCCGAAGATATTCAGCTAGAAAGTTGGGGAGCAAGCATTTGAAAGTCAGTTCTTCTTCCATTCTGCTCCCCTCCTCCCTCCATCACACTGGTCTCCTCATTGTTCCTTAAATCCCCCAGGCATGTTTCTGCCTCAGGACGTTTGCACTGGCCATTCCCTCCACCTAGGACTTTTCCTCCAGATGTCTGCATGGCTCCTCCTTCATCTCCTAACAGTCATTGTTCAAATGTCACCTCCTCCTCATGCAGCCTTTCCTGACCTGGCCCCCACCACTCCATCCTTCTGTTCTCCCTTAGCACCTAGTACCCAACACGCAGTATATCTTTATACCTATCCGGTTTTGTGTGTGTATGTTTCCCCTACAGATGTCAGCCCCATGAGGGCAAAGATTTTCTTCTGGCTCGTTCTCTGCTGTGTCCCTGGGCCCAGAACAGTGCCTGGCACACAGCAGGCACTCAATGAATGTTTGAAGAATAAACAAATGGGTGTGTGTGTAATCCCTGTGCCACTTGACCACTTAACCTGGCCTCACCCTGGCCCTGGCCCCCAACCCCTCCCTGTCATGACAAAGGATCGGCTGGCCAGTTTGGAGAGCTCCTATCCCTGTTGGCTGCTGTCCCTGGGTAAATTGGCTAGCCCAGGACCAGGGCATGTGGGGCGAACGTCGGGGGATCCAGAGGGAGGGCTGGTGGCACTGGGAGGTCCCGCCAAGCTTGTGCTGAGGGCTGCTTAGTGAGCTGGAGTGGTCTGAGCCCTGTGCAGGCAATGGCTTATACAGGTAACCCTGGAGGACAGCATGGAGGAGGCATTTCTTCTAAATGTGTGCCCAACTGGATTACTGACAGGAGAGGGATGGTTCTGGATGGGAGGTCTTGTTCTGGGGTCCAAAGGAAGCATTCTGGAGGGGCAGCATAGGGGGGGTGCCCCCTTGTAATTTGGTCACTTTCTATATCTGCAATGACAAGCCTGTGTTTGTCTCCACAGGGAGACCCTGGACCCTGAGAACTCCATTCCCCTGTTTGTAGCTGCTCAGGAGGCCATGTGGCAAGTACCCCACCCCTCTCTGGGCCCCGCCCTGAGTCGGGGAATTCTATGCCACCCCAAATCTTCCCCCAGGGCCCCACAGGCTGCTCTGCCCCCTCCTGCCCCAACCTGCCAGATCCTGCAGCTTGGGCCAGCCTGCCCCTTGGGCCCCACAGAGAAGAAAGACCCAGAACCCCCCAGGCTGGGTCCCATGGGATGGTAGCTAGGTGTGGCTTCCACCCGCCTCTCCCCATTCCCACTAAGATCCAAGGTGGGAGGCTGCTGAGCTGAACCGAGGAAATGGAGGACTCTGGAGGAATTCTGGGGTGCAAGGTGACCCAGAGGCATCCAGCAGCCCCTCTCGTCCCCTGCCTGGGCCTGCTGCTGGGCTCCCCACTCCCCAGCATTACTCGTATTGCCCAGGAGGAGGGTGGTGAAGAATCTGACCCCCAGCCCTAATGATATGACTTCAGAAATTTGGGGAGTGGGTGGAGAAAAACAGTCCTCTAAAGCAATGCCCACACAGGTCTGAGAAGGGTCCTTTGGCTCCAGAAACCCACCTGCTGTGGTGGTGGTGGTGGTGGTGGTGGTGGTGGTGGTGGTGGTGGTGGTGGTGGTCTGGCGGCCATAGGCTCCTGTCCCATCTTGTAGAGAGCAAAGTGGCAGTCAGGCATGCCCAAGGAGGCTGTCTTGGCGGCAGAGGGCACCCCGCCCCTCCTTTGCTTAGTTTTGTTCCTGGCCCCCCACCTGGGCACAAGGCCAGGCCCCAAGGCAGGGCCCCGTCCTGGGGAACAATGCAGCCGTGTTTCTCCGGGTGGAGGGGAGGTCGGTGGAGGATGTGGTGGGACAGACGCAGGCAGGGAAGGAGGGAGGAATCCAGGGAGGGACTCTATCCCAGGGATACTCTAGGAGCTGGGGAGTTTCCCAGAGCCCCTGGGTAGGTGGGGGGCGGGGATGCTGGGAAGCCAAAGTGGGGAGGGAACCTTGATCCAGGGACCACCTGGACTGGGGGCAGAGTCTTCAATAGCAGCAGGAGAGGGTTGGGTGGGATAAAAGAAGGGACTTCCTGGGGTTGAAGAAGGCACGGTGGAAGAACTGGGGATTGGTTTTTGGCAGGAACCCAGAATACCCAGGCCCATGCCCTCCCAGGGAAGGGTACACAGTAGCGGTATGTCCTCGGTCTGGCGCCACCCCCCCCCCCCATCTTCCTTGCCCTTGCCCACAGCCTCCTGGGTTTCTTTTCCTGCTCAGGGGCAGGACTTTGCCAAGAGGGGTTTGGCGGTGCGAGGGGGGATTAGGACCCCTGCTTTTGTCCTCCCTCCCGCAGGGAGAGCCTTCGCTTAAAATCTGGGGCTGCTTCCAGAGTCCAGGACTGGGAGGGGGAAGCCGGGCTGGCTTTGGGGCCCCAGGTAGAGTCGGGACAAGGAGGGAGAAAGTTGGGGCTGAGTTGGGGGACCGGAGAGAGAAAGTGGGGGCGGACCGGCTCCGGGGGCACATGACGGCGGCGCCCGCCCCGCCCCGCGCCCGCCCCCTGTCCGGCCAGGGGGGAGGAGACGGGAAGGTTTTAAAAGCGATTCGGCCCCGCGGCGGGCCGGCCAGTTGAGTGGGATGGAGCGCGGCCGGCGACCGACCCCGGCCCGTCTCTGGCCCGCCGCCCGCCCACGTCTCCGCCGCCGGGCCCCGGGCGGCGGCCGGAGCCCCGAGTGCCGGCTCCCCTCCCCCGCGGGTGAGTCGGGGAGGGAACCGGGAGGGAGGCGGCGGCGCCGCGGCGGCGGCGGCGGCAACTTTTCCGCGCCGGACTCGTGGGCGGAGTGGGGGTGCGCCCAGCGGGTCCCCAGCCCTTCGCGAGGGGGAGGGCGCCGCCCCGCCGCCGGTGGCTGGGGGGCAGCGGGGATCGTGCATCTGGCGGCGGCGGCGGCGGCGGCAGAGTCCCGGGGCGCCCCCTACGGAGCGGGGGAAGGGCGGCCCAACCTTTACCCGCTCCCCGGGAGCCCACTGGGGACCCCTAGCCACTCCCCCCACCGGAGACGCATGAGACCCATGGGAGTGTGGTGGGGAGGGCGGGTCCCACAGAGACTGGGGCAGGTCAAGGTGGGCAGGGAGTCAGCGGCAGGGTGGGAAGGGGGAGGGCATATGCCGGGCTTGGGGTTAGGAGGGATGGATATACAAGGTGCCTGGGCTCCTGGGGTGCCTATCTGGCCTTTGGTGGGGATGGGGCGGAGGAGTGGGTGGGGGTCTCCCAGAGTTCCATGGATGGCGGGTGACAGTGGTTCAAGTTCTCCACATGTCAGCCAATGAGTGGAGGGGAGGCCTTCCACTGAGGAGTTGGAGTGGGGGCCCAGTATTGTGGGTCCCAGCTTGGTGGAGATTGGGTGACCCCTCTCCTCCCTCCTGGCTCCTCTTGGCCCAGGAGAGAAGCGCTCATTTAGGGTTGCTTAGGAAGGGGGTCCCGGGTTTGGGAGATTCCTGGAGGGCTGACTCCCCAGCCCTGTGTAGCAGCAGTCCTCATGCCCTTGGGCTGCGAAAGGGTGGAAGGGCCCAGACTAAAACCTGAACCTTGCATTCTAGCCCCACACTGACCTCTGACCCCAGCACTGGACTTGACCGCCACCAAAGCCCCCAGCCCTACACTGACTTGCCTATCCAGCCCAGCCAGGCCCAGCCCGACCCCGTGGCCTCCTGAATGCCTTGAAAGTGCAGTTGGCTCTCTGTCACCTGCCCCCTCCCTGCCTCAGCCCTAACCAGCTGCCCGCTCATGATGACGGGTGTTGTATGAGGGTAAGGCTGGGGGTGTGTGGGACCCCTGGCATGAAGGGTGTCCTCTGGCAGCCCTGCCCATGCCAGCCGGAGCTGGAGGGCAGTACCCAACAGGTGCCCGGGCTTAGAGGCGAGGTGATGTGGGACACACCCTGTCCGCTCGCCCACGCACCCTGCCCGGGCCAGCCCGTGCGCATGTGTTCACACGCTGCCGTCCTGGGAAGGCACGGGCCCTGGGGCCTGGTGCCAGCTCTGTCTTGGCTCCCAGAAGGGCACCCATTGGCCTCTGCCCTTGCAGGATGTCCTCTGGGAGCTCCTTCAAGACCCCAACTGGCAGGCCTCGTCTGTGGGCCTAAGAGGGGGCCCTAAAATAGCTGCCGGCCTGGCCCAGGGCTGGCACGCGGAGCACATGCGTGACAGGGCGTGTCCAGGGGGTCGGGCCTGTCTGTGCTGGCCCGGCCTCCAAGTCTCCGCAGACCCTTGCTCACTGGAGAGAAACAGCGGAGGCGGACACTCCAGGGGTCCTCCCAGGGACCCCTGTACCCACCGCTGCCTGTTGTAAGTGGAGGCCAGATGTTTGGTGCAGGCCGCAGCTGCTGGGCAGAACCCCGTCCCATCTGCAGTCTCAGGGTAACTGGCCCTATGCTCAGGGTGGGTAGAGTGGGGCGACCTGCTTGCTGTGGGCCCAGGTGGGGGTTCCTCTGGTATACTGTTAGACATTTTTCAGAGTGTGCCCTTCGCCTTAGGAAGCTGAGTGGAGGGGGGGTCTGTTTGCCGTGACGAATACCACCAGGAACCTTGGGTGGTCTTAAGAAAACACCTTTCCCGCCCCGCACTGGGCTGGCTGGCCAGCCCCTTCCCATTTGGATACACTTTCTGCCAGGAGCAGTCCTGGCTTTTCCTTAGATTTGCTGCCTGACCCTGGGCCTGGCTCTGAATTCCTGTGGGCCTCGGTTTCTCCATCTGTAAATGGGGAGCGTCGGCAAGCAAGCAGAGAGAAGCGCACTTCCCCTCCCTGTGGCAGGCCCTTGCCTTCAGATCCCTTGTGGGGTGCTCTGGCCACCTTCCCTCCTGCCTTTGGGTGTCCTGGGTGGACAAGGAGGTGTGTCTGGAGAAGGCTGGTCACCTAGGGAGGACATACATGGAGGGCAGCGGGCGTGGGCGTGTGGGAATCCTTGGGCAGAGAAGGACGCCGCCATGCTGGGCACGGCTGAGTCATGCTCCAGCGGCGCCTTGCCCCAGGGTGCTGGAGCTGGCGCCACCCTGGGTGTGGTCACTGAGCTGTGGCCCTGGGCAGAGCAGGCCTGGGTGGTCTGGGATGGGGGGCCTGGGTGGTGAGCGGCCAGGAAGCTGACTTCTGCACCTCTAAGACCCTTGGCCTTCCCCTGGCCTGGGTCTGGCATCACCATCCAGGACTGTGGTCATCCACACCCTTAGAATGCCTCGGGGATCCTGGGGGCCTTGAGCCTTGGGTCTGGCAATTTTGTGGGTGCTGAAGGAGGACAGGACCCCGAAGCCAGCGATTTGCCTTGAGGCTAGCGGCCCCCCAAAATGCAGGCCAGGCCTGGGACGGGGACCTGTGAGGACAAGGCAAAGGGTGAACATGGCAGAAGAGTGTGCCCCTCAGTTAAGGGCTCCCAGTGTGGACGTTAGGGGGCCCCTGGGAATTCTGTGACTGACCGTAGGGGGATTAAAGTTTAAGGCCGGGGTTGGAGTTTGGTGTGGTGTGGCCAGGCGCAATGGGGGCTGGGATATGACTTGCATGGTTCCCCTATTTATAACAAGTGATTCAGTCCTCACTTACTCACCCCTTCCTGGGCCTGCCCCCTCCCCCCAGCCCTGGGTGGGCAGCGGGGGCCCACCCACTTGCCACCGTCCTGCCCTTCTCCACCCAGGTGCCAGCCTCTGAGGGCTGCCCATCGGGCCAGTTGTTATGGTCGCTGTGCTGGGGTAATGGATGGGGGGCCGGTGGTCAGGCGGCACTTGGCTGGGCAGCCCAGGTTGGCGGCTGGCTCTGGGCCCGGCCCAGGGAGCCTCTGCGGAGAGTCTAGGCCCATTAGGCAAAGCGTTAGTGACAGGCTGGGAGGGCGGGCGGTGGCGGGCAGGGCGGGGCCTGTAGCCCTTGGTATTTTCCGATCCCAGCTGCTCCGAGAGGGTGGAAAGTATTTGGGGACCAGGCTTGGGGGCGGTGGTGGTGGCGCCCCCGGCGGAAGCGGCCCCTGATTCATTCTTGGAGCATGGGGTTGGGGGGGGTGGCAGTCCGCCTGCCTGCTTCTGTCTGATGCCTCCACGCCCTGTCTGCAGAGCCTACCCCAGCGCACATACATACGTACATACGTACATCGGTGTGGCTTGGGGCCTGCTCTGCTCCCTCGGCCCAGGGGCCCATCTTCTCCCCACGCCTCCAGCTGCCAAGAACTTGGCCTTCCCTGGACACCACCTCCTGTGAGCCCCGAGAGGCACACCATTGGTAACGGGGGTCCTGGCTCCTGGGCACCTGCGTGGCAGTGCCCCATCCATGAGAGACCCAGGCCTTTTGTGCCTTTGGGGATGGGGAGTGGCCTTGGCCCCAGCCCGGGGCTTTGTGCAGGGGAAACCCCACAGGAAACGGGCCTGGCCAAATGGCCGCCCTTCCCGTTCTCGTCCCTGGGACACGAATGTGCTGTCTCACTTCCGGAGGCGGCCCAGGGAGGCTGGCCGCCCTGCAGGGCCTTGTCTGCTCCCGGTTGGTGCCCCCAGACCCTGAGGGGACAGGGTTGGGCTGGGGCCTGCTGGGAAAGCGGGTGGCCAGTGTCTGTGTGTGTGCGTACGGGAGGGGTCAGGGAACAGAGCAGGACATCTGTCTCCACCTGTCTCCCAGTGGTGGGTGCCACCAGCTCTGGGTACTCGGGTCCCACCAGTGTTTGGAATCCTCATTTCCACCATCTTTTCTGTTTCTGCCTGATGACGACAGCCCAGCCCCATCCTGATTACACATTATCACTTCTGAGATCCTTACCATGGCATTATCCCTGCTTTGCGAATGGGGAAAGGGAGGCCCAGAGAGGTTGAGTGACTTTCTAGGAGTCACCCAGCTACGAAGGTACAGAGCCAGGGTCAGATCTGCCCAAACTGGCTCCAGGGTTGGGGTGTCCTAGCCACAGGGCTCTTGCCATTAAGGAGATCTCCATTTACTGAACATAGGGGCGGCCTCCTGGGCTTGTGACCATGCAGCTCACAGGATCTCTCCCCTGCTTAGAACGACCTGAAGCTTGGATTAATGCTCTGCTGTCAGCGTCTTGACATTCTTAACTTGTGAAGAAGGGGCCCCACAATTTCATTTTGCACTGATTCCTGAAAATTCTGGAAGGTGGTCCTGGTGCTGGGCACTTGCTGAATGACATACACACTCTCGGTGAAATATGCAGTTGAGGCCCTTGGCTCTGTTTTACAGATGGGGAAACTGAGGCTTGGAGGGCATTCGGGAAACTGCTGAGTGGGGATCACTGGGTCTGGTGCTCTGGGGTTGTGTGTGCCCAAGGGGAGAGCTGGACACCCACTGCCGGCATCCGCTCTGGTGGGGTACAGGCTGAGCCTGGCCACTGAGGAGACAGGGCCACAGGGGGGAGGCCCCGGTGGTTTCCTCCTGCCCTTCAGGCTTCTAGGAAGTGGCGCCAGCTGGGGTGAGATCACTTCCTCACCCGCCTGCCCGCCACCCCCTCGACTTCCTCTCCTCATGGCCCCATTTAGCCCGTCCAGGGCTCGCTGGTGGGGGGGCGGGAAAAGGGGGGGACCTGGCTCTGGGAGTCCCTGCAGCCTCCTTGGCCCAAAGGGATCCTTTGGGCATCTCTACCTCTGGGACTGAGGGCAGGGCTGCGGCGGGGGCGTCCGGCCTGATGGTAGAGCATTCTCTTTGGCTGCTGCTACGTGTGGGGTTCTAGAAGGGCTTCCCTCAGTGGGCAGCAGCAGGCGGGGACCTGGAGAACAGATGTCTTCAAATCTCATTACCTCCTTTGCTCTCTCTCTCTCTCCTCTCTCCCCCAGGTGCCAGCCGCTGGCCCCGCCCGGTGCCCCCCCACCCCTGTGCCATGGCCGGCTGGGGTTCCTGGGGATGGGATTTGCTGCCTGTCACAAATCACATTGCCAGGGATTTCCAACCGACCCTGAGCCCTGCCTCTGGGGCTGCCGCCACCGCCGCCACTGCTGAGGACACTGCCCAGGGACGGGGACGGGGGCGGGGTTGGGTGGCAGAGAGGCCCCTGCCGTCTGCATCTGGCCTGGGGAGCAGGGCTTAGCTGCTTGTGAGCAGAGTCCACACCAAGTCGTGTTCACAGTGGCTAAGTTCCGCCCCCCGGGACCCCGCCTCCTCGGGCTCTGCCGCTTCGCCTGCCTGTGCCACTGCCTGGGCCTCCCTGGGCTCTGCCTCCCGTGCCTACTGAGCTGAAACACAGTTGATTTGTGCAGACTGGCTCAGTTCAGCAGGAACAGGAGTCGAGCCCCCTTGGAGCGTGTGGCGCCTGCCTTCCTTGGGTGGGCTGATGCTTGGGGGAAAAAGACCCAGACCCATGTCTGGAGGAGGGACTTGGGGAGGGATGTAGCCTGGAATGGGGTAGGTGGGCCCAGCTGTCTGCTGCAGGCGCCTACCCCCAACTCTGTACTTGGGGAGGGCCGCCCCCCCGCACAGTCCTGCCTATAGCTGGGTTGTACTCCTGGGGAGAACGGGCAGGTAGGTAGTTGGCCCTTCCATGAAAAAGGGAAAACCTGTGTCTGCACACCCCTGCCACCGACAACCCTCCCAGCCTGGAGCCTTGGCCCTTCCTCTCCCAAGCCTGGTGGGGCATAGGCCAGGCCTGTACCTTCCCAGCAGCCAGTTACTCAAGAGGAAGCTGCCTTGGGCCCCCAGACCGTTAAATGCCAACTCCAGCTTCCGGAACCAGGCCGGCCTGACCTGAGTGTGCCTGGCCCCTTCTCACTGAGCCCTGCAGCTTCCTAACTCAGGGGGAGGAGCCGTGACACCCTCCTGGCACCTGGGGCGGGGAGCAAGGTTCCTGTGAGCCCAGAAAGAACACAAACGGGCCTTTTCAGTCCTCGGATGGTCCCAAGGTGTCCAAGAGTTGAGACTGTCCAGTATCGGATGGGATGGGGCTCTTTTTGGAGGAAGACGGGGGAAAGAGAGAGAAGCCCCCTAGGGTGTCAGGGCTGGCCTGGCATACCTTTCCCAACCATGGTAGGGGCGGACATGAGCTTGGGGCAGGGTCTGTGTTGTGTTTCTCCTGTTGTCCAATTAAATAAAAGCTGCCCCCTGCCTCAGTCCTGAAGGTCTGAGTTTGTGGTCTACTCTTTCCTCCCATCCCTGCAGTTTTGGCTTTTTGGGTGGGGAGGGTTGATGGCCCTGAATTTACTGTCCCTGCACCCTGAGCTCCTGACCTCATAGGATCTTCATCCCTGTCCCACCTGTTCTGAGGAAGGCCACAATTTAGTCACATGGACAGAGAAAGCTGGAAAGGTGACCTTGAGGGGTGTCCTGGGATTAGGGCGTGACCCTGAGGGAAACCCTGATTTTCAGGGCTAATGCAATGACAGGGAGCACTGTTCTGGGAAGGACTTAGGTGGGCTCATCATGAGGAACGCTCCAAGCCCAGGGCATTGACATGAGTGTGCCTGGCCCCAGTGGAGGGGGGATTGAACCCAACCTTCAGGTGACCCTGAAGGAAACACTGGGCATTCAGAGATAACAGGGACCTGAGGGTCTTGAGCTAGTGATATTGGGGGTGGACATAAGGGACGCTCAGGCCTCAGGGAAGGTTTGGGGTGCTGGTATCTGAGAATGCCGGCAGGGAATTTGGGCTTGAGGTGTTCATGTGTCACGAAGGAATCCCCGGGCCCAAGGGGGAGCTGAGGGGCACGGTAAGGAGGCGGGGGTGCGAGGCAAGTCCGAGGACAGCATCTGCAGGCAGCTGAGCCTACAGGGCGAAGGAAACGCCAGGCACTCCGGGACCGCCACCTCTACCCAAGCAGGCCTCCAGGCGGCGCAAAGGAGCACGCCGGCCAGCTGGAGTCCGCAGGCACAGACCTGCGGGAACAGGAGAGGCGAAGCGGGGCGGGAGATGGGTCCGTCTCCAATTGGTCCTCTTTGGCGGAGGGCGTCGCCACGAGCCAATCGCTGTGCCCAGCGCTGCCGATACTCCGCCCACGACTGCGCGCGCCGCCTAGGCGCCCTCTAGCGGCCAGCCCCACCCAGCACAGCGCTGTGCCCCGCCCCTCCGGGAAACTTGTCCTCGCCTGCCCCGGCCCTGACAGTGACCCAGACACACTTTGTTCATCCATCTGTCACTCTCCAAAGACAGGCAGATCCCAAGGGAGGTCCTGCTTCTCAGGGAGCCAGCAACTGAGGACCTTCTTTGCAGTCCCCCAGACCACACCGCTCCCTCTATTTGGGGACTGGAGAGTCTCCTCTGCGCAGTAGGAGTCCAGGGCCGCACCCGGGCCGCGCCCCTTACTGACCACGCCCACCCTCCTTTCTCGCCAACGTCGGAGCCCGCCCACCAAAGCCTAGCCCAAGCCCAGGATTCCCATCTTCGGGAGGGTGTTTGGGGGTGGGTTTGGGGAGGGTGTGTCTTCCCCACCCAGGTGCACCCAGCACTTGACACGGCCCCCGTACTCAGCAACTTGGGAGACAAGTATCCCCAGTAGCGGTGTCTGGAGCCAGGACACCCCCTAGTGGCCATTCCCAGCAGTGCAAGGGCCATGCAGCTGAGCTGGGCAGGGTCCGCGGCTCCAGCCTGGAGCCTAGTACGGATTACAGCTCTGCCTCTTCCTAAAACGGGTACCCTTTCCTTTAGCTTTGGAACCCCAGTTTTCTCGTCTGTAAAATGGGAAGGATATTCCTCCCGACTCGTACGGCCATTGGGACAGGCGTTGTAACAGGTGACAGGTATAAAGCACTCCTCTTGGGGTTTGCCCTCTCTGCTAGTATCTACACTAGAGCCACTGGGTGAAACCAGCAGTCTGCTCCCCTTCCACCCCTCGCTTCAAGTTGTGCCCCAAGCAGCCAAGGCTGGAGATTTTCTGTGGAGGGACCAGGGAGCCCTGGTGGGGGGGAGGGGACACACCTCAGTCTCAAAAGCTGTGTTCGATATTAAAAAAAAAAAAAAAAGGAAAAAGGAAATACAATATACCGTTCAATAAATAGAAAAAAAGTTACAAAATGACATGATTTTGTCCTTAATTACAAGAGAAGAAAAGACAGAGGGGGGTGATCGGGGCGGGACACTCCCTCCTCCTCCCTGGGCCAAGGTGGGGCAAGGGAGACCCAAGAGAGACAGCAGCTGAGATTCAGAGCCACAAATAGAAAGGCGAAATAGAGGGAAATATGGAAAGGGAGAGTAAGATGAAGGGGTGGAGCAGGGACATGGAGGAGGAGAAAGGCAGAGCCAGAGCCAGAGCCAGAAAACGTCAAGATGCCAACCACTCTCCTTTCCAGATCTGGGGTGGGGGTCCCTGGCTCTCCTGGGCTTGTCTCCCCCAACCCCAGGGTTGGAGGACAGCATGAGCCTGGCTCAGTTCCTGAGTTGTATGTCCAGTGACTAGCAGGTAGGGGGGAGGGACAGTAGTGACCCCTCAAGCCCGCCCTGGGATCCTGGCATCCTCGGAAATGGGAGTCCTGGCTGGACGGGGGGTGAGGTATGTGACTGAGGCCTGAGGCCTCCTTAAATCCTTCAGTGGGGATGAGCCATCGCGGTCCCAGCCGGGCAGCCTGGCGCAGGCATAGGGCTGCGGAATGGGGCCCCTGAGGCAGTGACAGGAGGGTATAAAAGGAGATTTAGACCCCTAACACAAGTCCCCTGGACACCCAGAGTGGGGCGTGGGGAGGGTCTGCTACATTGACTTTAAGAGCCAGTTTATGGAAAGTCCTGCCTTGCAGCCCCCACCTCCACCCCCAGTCCAAGCCAGACCTGTGAGTTTGGGGAAGGAGAGCTTGCCTATTGCTTTTGGGGTGCCCAAGGCGGGGGTCATACCAGCTGCCCAAGCACACACCCCCTTCCAGGCCTCTGGGTGGTGGTATGGCTTCGGATCCTTGCGTCTCGCACACTCGCTCGCACACTCCTAGGCACGCATGTGGCAGGACGCCCCCCCCCCCACGTCCCCCCTCCAGCAGGGCTTGGGGGGAGGGCAGGCAAGACTACCTAGCTCCAGTCGGGCTCCTTCCCTGACTTAATACTGAAATGCCACATGGGCCTCCAGTGTCGAGGCCCCTGATGGAGAGCTGGTGCCGCAGAAGCAGGGGCAAGGGGGTCCCCGCCACCGCCCGCCGCCCCTCAGCCAAAGCGCTCCCGCACCAAGAGCATGAGCTTCTTCTTGCCCTTGTAGGTCTGTTTGAGGTTCTCCAAGAACTGGGCGAATTGCAGGTGCCCATCAGGCGCCAGCAGGAAGGTCTCACGGGCCTGGCCCAGGAACTCGATGAAGTCGCCGTAGTGCCGCGGGCTGATGTGCGTGAGGCGGGAGTGGCTGGTGGCGATGTAGGCCGCCACCGCGGCATCCAGGAGCTGGCAGAGCGGTGCCCGGTCGGCGCCCAGGGGCTTGGCGGCCCGGCGGGCCCCCAGGGGCCCCAGGCCAGGTGCTGAGAGGGTCCAGCGGCGCAGGATGTCAGAGAGCATGGGGGCACAGTGGATGCTGCGGATGATGAGGGGGACGATGGCGGACAGCTCGTGGCGGCCCAGCGAGTGGCTGAGCGAGCAGGCCCAGAGCACGTCATTGACGGCGGGGTGGCTGTCCTGGTTGAAGGCGATGCTGAGCTGTGCCAGGGCCAGTGTGGCCAGTTTGTAGGCCCGCAGCGGTAGGCCGCGGTGCTCCATGTAGCGGGCCACGGTGAAGAGGTGAGCGTGGCCCAGGCCGCCGGCCGCGGCGTCCAGCACGATCTGGTAGGCGGCCTCGAAGGCCGCGTGGTTCTTCTCACAAAGGGTGAGGGCGGGCAGGGCACAGTTCTGCGGGTCTTTCATGGCGCACTGCAAGGCCAGGGTGCGCGCACAGGCCCAGAGCTCCTCCCGCCGGGGTGCGTCCAGCTGCAGCCGCGACAGCGTGGCATGCGTGGTGCCCGTCACCGCCACGATGGTGGCGGCCTCCACCGGTGTGAATAAGGAGTACCAGTTCTGCATGATATTCATCAGGGCTTGTGGGCCTGGGGGAGGCAAGAAGGCAAAGCTGGCCAGGAAGAAGGGCAGGGACAACACGGGTGGGCAGGGGTTTGCCCTCAGGCCGCCAACCCCACCCGCCAGGGCTGAAGACACAAGCCCTCTGCTTCTAGCCCGAGCCTGACAGAAACTGCACTTCACCTTCCAAAGGAGCAGGGGGCGGCCGGACTGGGTGGGAAGTGTGTGTGGGGGGCTACGCTTCGGGGCTCCTGTCCCTTCTCCAAGCCACTTCAGCCTGGCCAGCTTCCAGGCCTTTGTCCAGCTCTATACCCCCAACTCGCCTCCCCAGCAGCGTAGCCCTGAGCTCGGGCTAGAGCCACGGCAAAGGCTCTGCTTCTCGCCGCACACGGCGAGGGGTAGCAGGCTCACTCAGGGACTCACCGATCTCTGTGGCACAGCCCACCAGCCACCGCACCATCTCCCGCCGCCTCCAGGTCATGGTGTTCAGGGTCATCCGCATCACCTGCGGCATGTGGGGCGGAGAAGATCACCCAAAACCTCGCGCTGGCCTACCCAGGGGATCGGGGATCCTGAGGGGCCCGGGACACTGGGGCGTTAAGTGCTAAATCGGCGGTGAGCCACGTGTTCTGGACAAGTGGCCTCACCTACCTGGGCCTTCAGTTTCCTCCTCTAGAAAATGGGAATTCAAAACCTCTACCTCAGGGCTCTCTTCTGAGAATTCAGTGCAAATTTTCAGGTAAAGATCTCATATGGGGGCGCCTGGGTGGCTCAGTCGGTTGAGCAGCTGCCTTCGGCTCAGGTCATGGCCTCGGGGTCCTGGGATCGAGCCCTCTGTCGGGCTCCCTGCTCCGCGGGGAGTCTGCTTCTACCTCTCCTTCTCCCTCTGCCCCTCCCGCTCGTGCTCGCTCTCTCTCAAATAAATAAAATCTTAAAAAATAAAATAAAATAAAAAATAAATTTGTTTAAAAAAAAAAGATCTCGCACAGTGTTGCTTCCAAGCGCTCGGCCCATGCCAGCCGTTGCTGTTGTTATTATTGAGGGTGTTACCCTGAGGCCCTGTGGCGCCTACCCCAGACAACAATCCAACCTGCCCCTTCTCTCTGGAAAGTTCCATGCTTCTTGTCAGCAGAGCCCCCCCCTGTGGCCCCCAAACAAAGCACTTGCCCTCCAGGCCCCACCTTCTTGGGGTCCTACTCCCCAATAAGCACCTTCCCTGCTTGCCTCTCCCCCAGGCCCCCTCCCCAGGTCCTGTCTGTTGGACTCTGCCTTCTGGAAGTTCCTAAGGAGTGGGTCACCCTCGTCTCACCTCTCCCAGACCCCCTACTATGATTCCACTTTCCCACAGGAGGTCGTTCCGGACTCATCGCCCAATTCTACCTTCTGCAGGCCCCCTTCTAGCTGGGAAGGTCCCACCCCATCCTGCAAGCCTGCCCCAAACTGTTCTCCATTCTTACTTTCCTCGGGCCACACTCTGAGGCCCCGCCCCCTCCAGGTCCCACACCCTGTAGCCGACTCCTCACCTACAGGCAGCACCCATGCTGGCCTCTGACGTGCCCCAGCAGGACAGCCTTTGCCTGAGCCCTGGGGACGGCCCCAACTCGCAGGCCCTGCCTCAAGGACTTTCAACCAGACCTGATAGGCAGAGGCGGTGTCTCACCTTCAGGCCCCTCCTCCCGGCCCCGCCCCTCACCCCCAGGCTTTCCTTCCAGGCAGGTCCCTCACAGGCTTCGCCCCCCCCCCCACCACATGGTCCCTAACAGTGGGCACCCCAGCTCCAGGCCTCACCCCAAGGCCAGCACTTGAGGCATGGCTTCTTCTCGTGGCCCACGCACTCACCTGAAGGACCTGGGACCCGTGTCCTCGTCCTCAGCCACACCCCCAGGAGGGGATGCTCACTTCAGACTCCATCACCTGAGTCCCTCATTCACAGGCCCATCCCCCACTGGGGACCCCAGGGCCTCCTTCCGGGGACCCTTCCTCCCAGGAGTGCCGCTCACGCTGAGGGCTGTCCTTGGGCAGCATCCCCCCTCTGACGCTCACCTGCAGGCCCAGTTCCAGCGCGATGCCCAGCAGCGTGGTGTCAGGAGGCGCACTGGCCGGGGTGGCCGTTTTGCAGGCGTCCTGCGCCAGCTTGAACAGCAGGGCGGGCGAGTGGATGTTCTGCTGGATGGAGCCCAGTACCGCATGCAGCCACTTGGGGTCCCCTGGGGTGGAAGGAGGGAGGGGGGCACGGTTGGCACAGCCGGCACCAGCCCCTGCTGCTGCCCGACCTGCTCGCGCAGGTCTCTCCACCAGGTGCACACGTGTGAGGAGGCAGGGGCAGCTGGCAGTGGTTCTGGGAAGATCCAGACCCCCCTTGGCACCCTGTCTCGTCTCCTCTATCCCCCCACCCGGCAGGAGAAAGCCACCAAGGGACCCCTAATTGTCAAGGGCAGTGATTCAGGACCCAGAACACCAGGGTTCAATCCCTGCCCCACCATCCACTAGCTACATGATGCCCAGCAAGTTGCTTGACCTTCCTGTGCCTCAGCTGCCCCATCTGTGAAATGGGCTATACCAACACAACGGTACTTGCCTGCCAGGCCCACGGTGAGCCCCTACTTGAGAGGTTTTCATGTGGCAAGAGCTATACAAATGTGAACTTTGATGGCTATTATCGCTGGCCCAGATCCTACAGTTCTGTCACTTCGCTCCAGCCACACGCTTCCTCTGTTCCTCAAACATACTAGGCACTGTCTAGCCACAGGGCCTTTGAACAGGCTGTTCCCTCTGCCTGGAATGCTCTCCGTGCCTGTACTGAACCCTCCCCACATTAATGGGTAAGCCCTAATCCCCAGCATGATGGTATGCAGGTGGGGACTTCAGGAGGCATTCAGCTTGGGGCGGAGTCGAGGGCAGGACGCCACGAGGGCTTGAGTGTCCTCCCAAGAAAAGGAAGAAATCAACCGGGAGCACTCCTTTCCCCGCCTTGTGAAGACACAGCAGGAGAGTGGCCCATCCGCAGGCCAGGAAGAATCCTCCCTGGGAACCCACCCTGCCGGCACCCTGACTTTGGACTCCCAGCCTCCAGAGCTGAGGAGATAAATCTGTGGTTGAAGCTGCCTGGTCTGCCAAGCTGTTAGGGCGGCTCAAGGTGCCGGGCACGCCAGACGCAGGCAATAGCTCTGCCTTCTAGGCTTAAGTGCTCGCCTGATTTTCCCCCTCCATGGCCCTTGTTACTTTCTTGCTCACTGCGTGACGTCACTAAGTGTTTGACCTTGTTTAGGGTCTGCCCATGCTCCCCGCCCCCCCATGGAACACCAGATGGCACAGGCCTTGGAACAGCATTGTTCACTCCTCAGCACCTGGGACAGTGCCTGGTCCATCCAGAAAGTGCTCAAGGAAAACTGAAATTTGGTGAAAGGATAAAAAGAGGAGGGAAGGGATGAGGGTAAGGAGGAAAGAGAAGGCAGAGGAGGACCGGGCGGGGGAGGGGGGGACAGGGGGCAGCCTCCGCCCTCACCCTTGGCAGCTGTCAGCATGGCAGAGGCCAGCTCGCACTGGCGCGTCTCCAGGTGGCCAAGGATGAACCAGCGGGGGAAGCGGTTGCTCATGATGGAGTCCAGAGGGTTGGGGTGAGGTTCTCCGGCTGGAAACGCCGTCTCCAGGACAGGCAGCCTGGTGGGGGCGGAGGGCGAGAAGCAAGCCCCTGGTGAGAGGAGGCTGGGGCCTCTAGCCTCAGCTGCAGCCCCCCTGCTTGGGCCGGCAAAGCCACGGGCACGCAGGCAGACGGAAGATGTGTGTGCCGGCTGTCCACTGGAGTACTGTTTGTGCTTAGCCCTTGGAGGTGGATTAAATCAACAACGCTCTCTTCATGCACCAAGGGCTGATAAAAATGTGAGGAGACTGTGTCCTGCTGCAGGCACCCCGTAGTCCTTCAGTCACCCCCCTTCCCGTTCTCACTCTGCTCCAGCCACTCTTCCCCTCAAGGCCCTTCACATAAACCAGGCACCGTCCTACCTCAGGGCCTTTGCATATGCTCTTCCCGCTGCCAGGAACACTCTTTCCCAGACATCCTTGCAGCTTCTCCCTCACCTCCCTCAAGGCTTTACTCAAATATTTTTCAGTGGCTTCTTCCTTGACACCCCCACATGTGAAATTCCCACTCCCAACTTCTCCCAGGCCTTCTCTGCTATAGGTCACCCCCTGACACACAACATAGTTTACCTATTAATATTTATTTAAAATAATTTATTATTTTATCTCCCTCACTAAAACTTGTCAGCTCCATGGGGGCAGGCACTTTGACTATTTTATTCACTGCTGCATTTCCCGCAGCCAGAACAATGCCCCAAACACAGTGGGCAGCCGGACAACAAAGGTTTTTGGAATGACTTTACACGCCCACTAGGGGAATATTGCTAGATGGCCCACTCTCTATATACCTATTTCATATTTAGAAAGTTCTTCCAAGTTGTTAGATGGGATCAACAGCATGCAACCGGAGGCAAGACTATTCTGGTTTCGAATATTACCAAAATTCTTGATATGTGACTTTGGACACACCTTAAACACATCTATGTGTAAAATGGGGGTAAACATGTTTATTTCTCTAGGTTGGTAAGATTACATGAGGCAGGGGCGCCCAGGGGGCTCAGTCAGTGACGCATCTGCCTTTGGCTCAGGGCACGATCTCAGGGTCCTAGGATCGAGCCCCTTGTTGGGCTCCCCACTCAGCAGGGAGTCTGCCTCTGCCCTGCTCATGCTCGCTCTCTCTCTCTCTCTCTCAAATACATAATTAAAATCTTAAAAAAAAAAAAAGATTACATAAGGTAATCTGAGTCATGGATCTGGACCAGGGATCAGCACCGTTTTTGGTTTTGCACAGATTCGGACAGTCAATATTTTCGGCTCCCGAGATGCCCTTCAACAGATGACTGGATTAAGAAGTTGTGGTCCATATATACAATGGAATATTACTCAGCTATCAGAAAGAACGAGTTCTCAACATTTGCTACAACATGGACGGCACTGGAGGAGATAATGCTTAGTGAAATAAGTCAAGCAGAGAAAGACAACTATCATATGATTTCTCTCATCTATGGAACATAAGAACTAGAATGATCAGTAGGGGAAGAAAGGGATAAAGAAAGGGGGGGTAATCAGAAGGGGGAATGAAACATGAAAGACTATGGACTATGAGAAACAAACTGAGGGCTACAGAGGGGAGGGGGGTGGGGGAATGGGATAGACCGGTGATGGGTAGTAAGGAGGGCACATATTGCATGGTGCACTGGGTGTTATACACAACTAATGAATCATCGAGCCTTACATCGAAAACCGGGGATGTACTGTATGGTGACTAACATAATATAATAAAAAATCATTATTAATAAAAAAAAATATTGAAATGCTAAAAAAATAAAATAAAATAAAATAAAAAAATAAAAAAATAAAAATCAATCGTTAAAAAAAAAAAAAAAAATTTCGGCTCCCAGGAGGGCCATTTGGTCTCTGTCACAACCACTCAACTCTGCCACTGCCACACAAAAGTAGCCCAGACACTATGTAAATGAATGGCCGTGCTATGTGCCAATAAAACTTTATTGCCGGACACTGGAACTCGAGTTTCATATACTTTCCATGTGTCACAGAATATTCTTTTGATTTATTTTCAAACACTTAAAAATGTAAAAACCTGATCTGATCTCATGGGTTTAACACGTGGCAGGCCATGTCTGGCCCATGGGTTGTCCTGTGCTGGTTCCTGGCTTGGAAATCACAGCTCTTCACAGATTACTCTTTCCAAATATTCTGGAAAGATGCACCCTAAATTGCTAAGAGGTATCTCTGGATGATGGCATCAGAGACCGGGGACAGAACTCACCTTATTTGCTGGGCATGGTGTCCTACCCAGAGGGCCTTTACAAACTGCTTCTGTGTTCAGCTGCTATGTGTGAAATGATAAGGTTATTCATAGCAACATTTTTTTGGGAAAGAGTGGCCGTTGTCTGTCAACTCTAAATTGGTTCTTTTCTGGTACATCCTTAAAGCAGTTCACATGCTATGTGATACAACCAAACCTTTAAGATGCCAAGTTCAGTGAAAATAAGGTGCAAGGAACAGACACAGGATGCATCGTGGGTGTAAAAGGAAGACTAGCCTTCAATTTCCAGATTACGGGTTTGCAGAAATCTTGATTGTTGGGGTATAGATAAGAAGAAAGTGGTGACACTGCTTGTCTCCAGAGAGACTTGGGTAAGTGGGGTCAGAAATGTTTGGAGAAGAGCTCTGAATTCTGTGCCATGTGGATCCCCCTCAAATTCGGAATACTACCACACATGTATATTTAAAAAGCACAGGGCAACCCGGATGCCCGCCTGAGGGAGGTGGAATTAACCAGCTTGTGAGTTCAGGCGGGAGGATGGGGCTCTGAGGGCGACTCTCACCCTCCGATCCTGCCCAGTCCCCAGCGGCCCATTCTCACCTCATGGCCCTCAGCGCCAGGCGGTAGGCCAGGTCGGGGTCGTGGGGCAGCAGCGCGGTGAACAGGTAGCGGGCACAGGTGTGCATGGGCACGCTCTCCCGGAACAGCACCTCTCCGAAGCCGCTGAACGGACCCCCTGCAGGGGCATCCTGAGCTCAGCCCCCCGGCGAGGGCTCATCTGCACCCCTCCCCAGGTCTCCCCACACCCCAGGCTCTGAGGAGGGGACGGGCTGGCCCCAGGATAGAGTGGCTGGGGCCGGGGACTGGAGAGGTCCCGGGGGTAGGGGTGGGGGGCTGGTGCAGGGCGGAGACAGAAAAGCAAGGGAAAATCCAAAGAGGACACCCTGGACACCCCTGGGAAGGCGGCCGGACGCAGAGACAAGACGGGGCGGAAGGTGGAGGTGGGGCTACACCGGCTCCAGGGGTGGGGCCTCTCAAGGACCAGCTCCTTGATGCTGAGGAGCGAGGGGCGGGGCCTCTTCCCCCCGCCCCCCCCCCCCCCCCCCCGCAGTATTGGCCGCCCGCACTATCTAGTGAGTGAGCCAAGGGCTGATCGCACCTTTTAGGCACTGCCCAGGTAGCAGCGAACTGTAAGGGCCAGCAGAAGTGGCCTCCTGATCCAGCAGCCACCAGGCCACTAGAGGACAGGGGCAGGACCCCTCCCCCCCAGCCCCGGTCTGGGGGCGGGGCCTCACCTTCCAGCAGCAGCCCCGCCTGCTTGCGCAGCACCTGCACCAGCCGCTCGTCCAGCTCCACCTCCTCCAGCAGGGCCAGCAGCTGCTCCTCACTGCGCACCACCTTGTCCTGAGCGTACAGTCCCTCGGGCAGGGCCCGCTGCTGCCCCAGGCCCAGCAGGGCCACCTCCAGGGCCAGCGCCAAGTAGGACTCCCCGGGGCTCCCGGGCACCAGCACGTGCTGGTAGGCTGCCTTCCGCTTCTCGGGGCCCGAGTCTGTGGGAAATGGGTACCAGGGTCGCTGGAGGGGGGCGGGGCTCTTCAACTCAAACATGGAGACTGGGCGCTTGGGTTTAGGGGGGAACCCAGCAGCTCCCAGCACTGACCAGACACGTTCTACCAGCAGATAGCTGGGTCTGTGGTGGCCTTGCTTTCAGGAGGAGCGAAGTCTGTTGGCTCCTGGCACTGGCCAGGGGCTGTGACCTGACCAAGGAGAAGAGCGTAGCCCCACTTTCTCGGGGTTCTGGGCTGGGGAGGGGGAAGGGGAAATGTCCCATTTCCTCGCTGGGGGCCCCAATGTGGGTACCTGGGTAAAGGGCGAGGGTCTCCTCCTCCAGGCGGCAGGCTTCCAGGAGCGCCCTGCAGAGGCAGCCAATGGGGTCCAAGGGGTGGCCCACCCATCCTTCCGTGTTGGTGATGCAGGTGTTACCTTTCTGCAGCAGCTCTGCAGGCAGTTTGAGGGGCTCAGTGCCTGCTCCCCACAAGTCTAGGTAGGGGGGCTTCTCTCCTCCAACCCCCAGCCCAGCCTCCCAGTGCCCGCCCACTACACGCCCACCCAGCAGCTATCCTGTCTGCCCGTGAGATCTGTAGCAGTCCTCACCCCCAAAGCCTTGGCCTCCTGTCCCACAGCCAGACCTCGGCCAGGCAGGGACACAGGAGTGAAACTGGGTGCTTTCGAAAATATGCACCCACGGACTTTCTCCTCCCTCCCACCTCTCTTGAGCCCACCTGGCTTTCAGAGCTTTCAGGGGCCACCTGCCCCATCTGAAAGCCCCATTCTCCAATCTCCTCCCATGAGCCTGGCTCTTTCCTGTCCCTGGGCTCCTGCCCCTGCTGTTCCTGCTACCTGGAACGCTGTTCCTCCCTCCCCTTCTCTTGGGAAACTCTTATACTTCTGTAAGATGTCAGCATAGCTCTCACCTGCTCTGGGGGGGCTCTCCCTGTGCCTCAAGACTGGGGCTGGATTCTGCTGGGGTCCCAGGTCCCCCAGGGTTCCATGACACTCAGGGTGCAATTTCCCAATAACTGACCCATCAGCCCCAGACAACGAAACTGGTGGCCTCCCTCCTGCCTCCCCATAGCTCCAACACAAACATGTTCTTTTCTTGGCCCACACAGTGTGGCTTTTCTTTCCCTAACACAAATTTGAATTTGTTGCCCATGTTTAAAAAATCAGTAAATTGCACATCACATAATGCAGATTGCTGGCCTGTCTTGAAAAATTGGAAGATCTGGGCACACTGGGTCCCTGTTCCTGAAAGACTTGTGACTGGCACCTGCCCCGTACCACAGGGGCTGGAGGCTTAGAAACTACGAGTCCCAGGCTCCTTTGTGTGAGACGCGGTTGCTGGGACAGGAGGAGGCCCTGATTCTCCCGCAGCCTCCGTGAGCAGGTGTGCGGCTGTCTGCAGGGCACAGACAGGAGGTTTTGCCAGCAAAACCTGAGTGCTTTCTTGGGAGCGGCCCCCCAGCGGGGGCTATAGGCTGCTGAGCGCACTGGCACCCGGGTACTGCAATCCTTGCGCTTCTGAAGTTCGAGTTCTTGAACCTGCGTGTGGCTTCCCTGACTTTCAATCCCGCAGCGCTTCCGGTACTTTCGTGAGCCCTCAATCCCCTGTATTAAATTCTTTTTGGCTCAAGACTCCTTCGGGTGGCCTGGCTTTCCTGGCGGGACCCGGAGCGGAACCCCCAGATGTCAGGGGTGCCACCGCACCCAGCAGTCGGCCTCCATGTCTACAGCCCCGGGGGAATAGGACGGTCGTGGCACCCACCTTTTTTCTGCTGCTTGTAGCTCTCGAGCTGATGCCGCCGCTGCAGCCGGAGTGTGTTGACGATGGCACTTGCCAGCCGCAGGGCCTGGCGGGGGTACCCGTGGGCGCGCAGGGTGTCCACACGGGCGCAGGCGGTGGGGAAGGGTTCGCCCAGCCACAGTGGGCGGCCCTGGGGGTCAAAGGTTGGCTTTTCACTGCCCACGTTGCCTGTGAGGCTGGGGCCATAGGAGTCGCTGGCCAGGATCCTCTGGAGGTGGGCGTCACTCCAGTGTAGAGAGCCGGCCTGGAGGGCACGGCCGAAGACGGTGTGGCGGGAACCCGCGGCCACCACCTCCTCCTCTTCGTCCTCCTCCTCCTCCGGGCCTGCGGGAGAGGCGCCCACATGGCGGTAAGGGGGCCCTAGCACTCGGGCTGAGGCCAGCTCCCCTGACCGAGCGCCAGCTCGGGACTAGACTCTGGGCACAGCGATGGGGGTGGCGTCTCCCCACATGCTTTAAACAGCCTTTCAAAGACGTGTGTGTGCGCTGGGGGAGCTATTATAGCCCTTCACGCCCATGGACAATGGAGGCTGAATAACCGTCCCCGTGTCTGTCCAGCCTGCCCTGCCCCCTCCCCGGACTCCATTCCTTTTTTCTTCCCTCTGCCTCTCTCCCCCTTTCTCTCTCTCCCTCCATCTCTGCCTCTCTCTTCTCAGTATCTTTTTCCTTTTCTCTCAGGACCCCCACCTCCGCCTCCACGGCCAGGAGGAGGCCAAGTTGGGAGACCAGCCCAGAACTACCGGTGTCTTAAGCATTTCACTTCATGGGCCTCCAGCCGCCGGCCGCCCCTGCCTGGGCACTCACTCTCTCCTAGTGGCGAGGACAGGCAAGGGCTGCGGGCCCCTCTCCTACCTGGGCTGAGGGCCATGGTGGGCTGCAGGCTGGGCCCGTCGAAAGAGTAGTTGCCCTCTTCCAGTGGGCACACGTCCAGCTGGTCCCACTTGCCAAGCAGCTGGAGCCAGCTCACCCGCTCCTCCGGTTTGCAGTGGGGGCTCAGGACGACACACACCCACAGGGCCCCTGGGGACGGAGGGCAGCCGGTGAACATGGGCAGGAGGGAGTCTCGGCGTTCACGCCAACAGGAGCCACACACACGTGTGGAGCGCCTACTGTGTGCTGGGCACTGGTCTCTGCTCACCCCTCGTCTCGAGCCTCTGAGGTTGCAACTGCAAAACCCAGTCTCTTCACGTTACAGCACAGAGAGGTAAAAGCAGTCGCTCAAGGGCACACAGCTGGGAAGAGGGAAGCCAGGATTCGAACCCAGGCTGTTAGACTCCTCTGGCTATTTTTTCCCCTATAGCACTTACCACCATGTATCACAGGGGTCAGCAGACTACCGCCCCGGGATAAAATTGAACCCGCCACCTGGTTTTGAATGACCTGCAAGCTAAGATTTACTTTTCCATTTCTAAATGGTGGGGGAAAAATACATCAGAGGAATATTTTGTGACTTGTGAAAATTCTATGAACTGCCCATAAACAGTGCCTGTAAAGGCAATTTTATTAGAATGCCGCCATGCCCATCTGGTGGCATGTCTGTGGCTGCTTTTCTGCGACAGTGGGCAAGATTGAGTAGCCCTGACAGAGACCAATGGCCCACAAAGCCAAAGCGACTATTGTTATCTGCCCTTACAGAAAAGGGCTAATGCATCTGTCTGCCCCACCGGGTGTCAGCTCCGCCAGCACAGGGGTTCAGTCCCTTGCTTCCTGCCCAGCCCGGGCACCCGTACAGTGACTCCCGCACCAGAGGTGCTAGTGCACTCGGAAGAGATCCAGGGGCCAGACGCTGACGGTGCGGCGAGCACGACCTGGTAGCCAGAGCCCGCCGGGCGCCCAAGCCCCCTTGCGCCCCTCGCGCCTCGGGCCAGGCCTCACCCAGCTCGTCCCACAGCTGTCGACACTTGTCGGTCATCCCAGCGCCCTGCTGCCGCCACAGCGCCAGGCGCGGGTCCTGCAGGAACTGCTCGGTCATAAGGATCAGCATGCGCGCCCCGTTGGAGTCCCGCATCCGCAGCATCTCCCGCACCTGTTACCAGATGGGGGCAGGGCCGGGCGGTGAGGAGGGGGCGGGGCGCCGGCGCCAGGGCCTCCAGTCCCCGGCCTCCGCGCCCCCCGCGCCCGCGCAGCACCTTGCAGAACATGGAGCGCAGCTGCTGGCTGGCGCCATAGTAGCCGCCGTTGGCCAGCAGCTGCTTCACCTGCTCCTGGATCTGCTCCTCGTCCAGGTGCCAGCAGTTGGCGTCCTCGATGCCTGCGCCCGCCGTGGGGTCTGGGGCACCTGCCGGGAGGGAGGGAAAGTGAGGCTGGGGTTTCCAATCTCCCACCAGTCCCCTCTGTCCACCCCCACCAGTCCACCTTGATCCCAATCAAAGCCCCTCCCACCGGCCCCGCGGTCACTTCCTGCCAAATCTGCGTTCACCTACCGTCCTCCTTAACCATCCATCCGTCCCCCCCATCCGCTCTTCCACACAGCAGGTCACCCCGCACCCCATCATCCCCCCATGGCCATCCTCAATTATCCATCCGCGCACCCACTGCTCATGCAGCCCCCCACCCTCCATCCTACCCCATCCGCCCACCTCTTTAGCTCCAAACTCTCCCAAGAGCTCACAACACCTGCCACTCTATCCGCCATCTGTACCCCACCCCTGACACCCACCAACCTCCACACATACCCTTCATGCCCTCCACCCACCCACACTCAGGCCGGCTCCTGTGCTCTCGGGGCACCCCCACCCTGGGGCTGAAGCTCCCCCATGCCCGGGGCCAGGTCAGATCCAGGATCTGCCACTTAGTAGGTGTGTGACCTTGACTTCAGGCAACGGCGCTCTCCCCACCACCACACAAGGATCACAGGGGCGCGAGGACTCCAAGACGGGTGCCACCCCCATCAGGCCCCGGGGGGCCCTTACCGTGCACCAGGTTGATCTCGGACCCCAGCAGCAGGATCTCGTCAGCCAGGCGCTGGGCGGTGGGCAGCACCTCGGTGTGGTGGGCGCTGATAAGGTACTGCACGAACTTCTGCAGCTGGTCTCTGTTCATCTGCGAGAGCGTCTCGGAGATGGGCAGCCGCAGCTCCACCTGGCGCGCGTGCCGAATGCGGTACAGAGACAGGGCCACCACGTGGGCACAGTAGAAGAGGTCGCGGTTGTCGCAGCCGCAGCTCACAGACGTGATCTTGCAGCGGTCAAAGCTGATGGAGACGTGGTAGAGGCGCTCGGGCTCTCCAGGGCCCCCCAGCTCCCGGATGTTTCCACTCAGATGGAACCCTAAGACCAAAGCCAAGTCAGCCGCCACTGTGTCACCCTGGAGATAGGAGGGCTCGTCCACAGGGCACAGCAAGCTCCAGGTGCAGATCCCATGGAGTAACCTAGCACAAGCTACTTAACCTCGCTGTCCAAAGGGAAAGGATAGTGACATCTTCCTCATGCGTTTGTAAGAGGAGTCAATGAGCTAATATTCGGTAAGTGCTTAGAACCCTGTAGACATACAGTAAGTCCTAAATAAATGCTTGCTCCTGTTCTGATTCTGAAGAATATTATAGCGATGATGTGGAAGGTGGTTTTCTCAGCCCTTGGGTTACCGTGGATACGGCCTGGGCTCCAGGAGCTCAGTAACTTCCTGGGAAGATGCCCAAGGCCTGTGCCACTTGGGGGTGAGGGGCTGATGTGGCAGGCAAGGGGCCAGGCCACCCCATCACCCCCTGCCCCTCCCTGGCCCCCGGGGAGCCCAGATGCCAGGCTTATCCAACTGGTTGGGCAGCTCAGGCCCCAGCCAGCCCTGGCTGCGTCATGCAGAGACGGCGGCTTCCTCATACCGGCCGAAGATGGCCAAGCCTGTGGCGGGCTGGGCCATGTCCAGGCAAGGGGGCCCCCAGGCTGACAGAGTTCAGGGAGGGTCATCTTAGCCAAGCCCCCGCCTCCAGCTAGGAGATGTAGTGTTCCTGGGCTTACTCGCTTTCAACCTCTACCAGTCCCCTTCTGAGCCACACTACCTGAGGTCTAGAATCCTCTTTCACCTCTAGTCCCAAACCTCTGCCCCCTTCCCTCACCTGGACCCCACTGCCTGAGGTCTAAGGCCACCCCTCACAGCTGATCTTAAACTTCTGCTCTAGGCTCCCACCTAAGTCTCGCTGCCTTAGATGTGAGACCATCCCTACACGTCCGATCCCAACTTCTACCTGAGTCCTTCTGCCTGAGGTCTAAGACTACTTCTCATGTCCGGCTCTAAACCTCGGCCCCACAGCATCACCCGGTCCCTCCGTCAGAGGTCTGAAACCTCCTCTCACTTCTGGTTTACAAATCGCTCCTCAGCGCTGTCTCAGACCCGCCTTCCTCCCTGCGTTGTCACCTCTTCTCCCACCCGCCAGTCAAGCCGTCTGAGGACTCTAGGACCACCCTTGTCTTCAGCTCAGAATCCCGTTCCCAACCCCCACAGTGGCCCTCCACCTAGGATCTAGAAATAGCCTCAGTCCTCCACCCTTAGCTGGTCCCTGCCCCTCCCCCGCTTTCTGGTTCACCATCCTTCCCCCCAGCCCCATCTAAGCCCTCTGCCTTGGGTCTAGGCAGATCTCTGATCCCAAGTGCACAGTATCTTGTAAAACCCTCCCTGGGCATCGGAGCCAGAGGTCTGGAACCTCCCCTCCCCTCGGCCCAGGCCCCCCTCTACTCCCTTCTCTATGCCTGCTCTGGATCTGCTGGCCTCCCTGGCAAGGGTAGGGGCAAGCACTCACCCACTTGCAGCACGCGGTCCACGGCCCCGCTCTGCAGCAGGTGCAGTCCGCGGGTGAAGGGCACCCGGGCATCATGCTCGCCCTCCGGTGGCTGGTAGCCCAGGGACGAGTACATACAGATCTCCCGTTCACTGCGTGGGAATGACCAGAACACTATGCGCTTCTGGACCGGCTCTGGCACCCGGGAGAAGCGCTCCTCCACCTGCGGGAAGGGTGGTGGGTTAGAACCCGGCTTGAATCCTGGCTTTGCCACTTATGAGCGGTAGGACTCTGGGCAAGTCACTTTGCCTCTCTGAGCTTGTTTTTTTCAAGTGTGAGGTGGGGATGTTAACAGCACCTGCCTCTTGAGTATAGCGCTTACAATAACACCTGGCCTGTACTTAGTATTCTAGAACCTTCTACTACTTCCCTTCTGGATGTCAGGTCCCAGGTCCTAATGTAACGTAGTCTCACCTCCCAGGCTTTGAAGGGAAAAGGGAAGACAAAAGTGATAAGAATAATGATCTGGCCTCCATATTCTCAGGCTACACTATGCTAAATGCTGTGAGCATGTGATTCCCCATAGCACATGGGGAATCATGTTTTCATAGCAACATCTCAGTCATACTAGTTATCACCCCATTTTGCAGCCTGGAGACTCTGAGGCTCAGAAGTGGGGTGAATTCACTTGCTCAGTCTCACAGCTGGCAAGCTCCAACTCCCAAGACAGGCTCCATTCTCAGCTTCCAAGGGCCTGCAGGAAGGGAGGGAGTCCTCACCACCCTGTGGGGTTTGGGCAGTGAACCAAGCTGGTTGAACCAAGGTTCCAATCAGGGCTTACTACTCACTGGCTGAGTGACCTTGGGCAAGTTTCTCAACCTCTCTGTGCTCCAGTTGCCTCAAAGTGGGAGGGAGAACAACAACTCCAAAGGGCTGCGGAGGATTCCAGGAGCTTCTGAGGGGCAAGAGCTTTCCGAGCACCAGGACCGATCCAAGGGCAGGTACATGGGAACCATCAGAGATGGTTTTAGGATGATGCTGGGTGTCTCGTGCACAATAAAGGGGCAGCAACCTCCCAGAGCGCCCAGTCCTGGGTTTCTGGGGGAAGTGGGAGGACCAGTGACTGGCGCAGGCCTCAGGGACAGTTGGCAGATGACTAAGGAGGGATTTTCCAGGCCATGAATCAGAGCCTGCCCCATCTACACTTGGCCCAGACTCATCAGTCCCAGCAGACTTCCTCACTCTGGGGAGGCCAGGGAGCAAAGAACACCCCCCAAAGCCACATAGAGGACAGAGCCTATGGGGACTGCAGAGGGCTGGGTCTGGGCCAGGCCACATCTCCACTCCTCAGAGGCCCACTCTGAGGCTGGAAAATGGGACTCTAACCGCCCCAGCCCTGGGGCAGCGTGGCAGAACCCCCAGAAACTACACAGGTGGGGTTCCAGGCGCACCTGTACAGGTACTGTGACCCAGACCTTGCCCTTGCTGCCAACCTATGGAAGGACTAGAATGGCTGGCAGACAGAGGGAGGGGGAGCATCGGGGAAATAGGGGGAATGTGGGAGGGTACCCTGACACTGGAGGGGCTCGGCAGCCCCAGGTGGGAGGTGGTCCCGGAAGTACTGAGGGAGGAGAGCAGGACTCCAGGGAAGGATGGGGGGGGGGGGTTCTCTAGGGGACAGGTGGGTTCTGGATGCACGGACTGGGGACAGAAAGGAGTATCTTGAGCCTGGGATCTGTAGAAATGGGGGAGTTCTTTACTGGGGGTGTGGGGCAGAGATCTGGAGTCTCTAGGGGATGAGATGGGGGTGTCCCCCAAGTGGGGGTACCTTGTAGGAGTTGGAAAGAGGAGTGAGGATTGAATGGGGTGCCTTAATTGGGAGCTGAGGATGAGGTGGAAAAAGAGGGTACCCAGAGTTGTGCGACGACCCTGGGCAGGAAAAGAAGGAAGCGTCCTGAGCTAGGATCTAGGGCGCTGAGGACATCCCTGCGTCTTGTGGGCTGGAGGGCAGGGATGGCAGGAGGAATGGGAGTGGGTCACAGGGCTTGAAGGAGTGAAATGAGAGGATGAGAGGGTGTTTCGGGGCGCACTTAAGGATCCTGGAGGGGATCTCTGGGGGTGTCTCGTATGCAGGCAGGTCCGGAGGCTGGGGGTTGGGCAGGGGAGGAGAAGGCATGTCAGAGAAGGGGTTGGGGGTGCATCCCTCCCCCCCACCCCGTCACCTGCTCGAAGGCCCAGCTCTCGGCTACTCGCTTGGCACTGAGGTCCAACAGCGCCTCGGGCCGGCCCCGGCCGCGCACGGCCCCGGCCCCGGCCCCGGCATCGCGCTCCTCCGGTCCCGCGGGGCAGCCCCGGCTCCGCTTGGCCGCGGGGGGGTCCATCGGCCGGGCCGGGGCCGGGGCGGGGCCTGTTGGGGGGTCAGTCCGATGCCCGCTTTGCGTCGCCGGCTCCCGCGCCCCCTACCCGCCTTCCAGTACGTCTTCCGCGCTCGGCCGCCCCGGGACCCCAGCCGCACCCACCCCAGCCCAGCTCTGGGCTGGCCGGGTGATGCGGCCCCTTTAAGACTCTTCACAACAATGAAGCTGCCTCAGTCGCCGCTTTATCCTCCGCCGTCGTCCCGCCCCCCGCCGCCCGTCCCCATTGGCACCCCCCCTCGGCCTCCGAGGCTCTCCTCCGCTATTGGCTACACCACCAGGCTCGTCACCAAGTTCTCGCTGTTCATTCGTTAGATGTGCTGCCTGTCCTTTCGCGGAAGCCCAATCAGAGAGCTCATCGGGCGGTGCTGTCAATCATGGGGCGCCGGGGGCCAATCACAGTGGGAGGACCCCCGCAGCGCAAGCCTTATGCGGAGTTTCGGGGCGGGCCCTAGGTTCATTCACAACATTCCTCTCCCGCCCCCCTCCGGCTGGACAGCGCGCCCCGGGCAGCTGGGGCTGCGCCCACACACGGCTTTGTTTACTGAGGGTCGCTTCCGGGCTCCGCAAGGGGACAATCAACACGGCTCGGCCGGGGAGCGAGACTGAGCGGCGGGATTCCAAGGCAGCAGCTCAGCCCCTCCTCCCTCTGGGCTGTGTGAGGCGAGAAACTCTCTCAGCCTCTCTGGGCACGGAGTCAAGTTTTGATATTTTGGGGGTGGCGGGGATCACAGGCCCCTCGGTAGAGCTCTTGGAGGTTACAGACTTGTTTTCTAGAAATAGAGCCCAACCCATGCCCCAAGCAAGAACCCTCAATCCATTCTGTGCCCTGAGTATTACGTTGAGTCATATGAAATTGCTGATTTTCGACCTACTAAGATGGCAGTTTCATAAGATTCAAGTAATACTTGTCACATCCGATCACCTCCGATTGTTTTTCTGACCCATTTTGTCCAGGCCACCGTCTCTGGCCCGGAAGCCGCCCGGGATCTCGATCGCCGGCCCCGCCCCACAACCACCCGCCGCCCCCCCCGCCCCCCCCCCCCCCCCCGCCCAGCTGCCCACGCCATCCTTCCTCTCCCCCTGTCCTTAGAAAACCCTACGTTTCCCCTTCGCCATACTTTTCTCCATGAGCACTACATTTCTTTATCTAGTTCAGCAGTTGCTTAATTTGTCTCTCTCCCCTCTCCACCGAGACCCCCAGTGGCAGTAGGATGTGTAATTGGTGCACTGCTATACCGCCAGCACAGGAACAACACCTCGTATACAGCAGTCACTCAATCTGTAACTTAGTAACTGAACCAACTCATACTCTGCTCCCGTTCCGCTGAAACGTCTACAAAGCAGGAGCAACCCAAGTGGGTCCTTACGTGGCCTGATTGCTGCCCCCCAGTCTCCCTCACCTCCTATGGAAACTCTGGCTTTTTCCTTCCAGGAATTTCCAGCTGCACTTTCTGGCCGGTCCCCAGTTCACCATTCAGGAAACTCCCTCCAACCTGTGCTGTCCAGTAGGGTCACCACTTACCACAAGTAGCCTTTGAGTCCTTGAAATGGGGCTGGGCGGAATTGGGTTATGCTGTAAATGTAATTTTCAAGGACTTAGCAGGGGGGAGAAAAAGGTAAAATAGCTCATTAAGAATTTTTGATATTGAAAAAAATTTCTGTATATTGATTACATGTTGAAATGACAATATTTTAGGTAAGTTTGGGTAAATAAAATATATTACTCAAATTAATTCCACCTGTTTCCTTTTACGTTTTATATTTTATGTGGTATCAGGACATTTACAGTTATATATGCGACTTGCATTCTAACTTCGATTGGACAGCGGTGGTCTTGAGAAACCACAGCGACAGCCTGCCCCAGTGACAGTGACAGCAACAGAAAGGACGCAGATAATGGCAACGGCGTACTGACTGCTTAGGCGGTGCTCTTACTGCTCCCGCACATTACCAGGCTTAAGCCTCCACCAGTGCTGCAAAGTGGGGATTGCAGGCTCCATTTCTCAGAAGAGGAAACTGAGGCTTGGAGAGCGAAGTGCTTGCCTGAAGTCTCCCAGACTGGGAAGCCCTAGGCCTTAGGCCATGTGCCTTTCTTGCAAAGGACTGGAGGCAAAGATGGAGGGATGGGGAAGGAGTCACTGGGGTGTGGGGAGAGGCAGGAGGACTTCAGCAAAGCCCGTGTGTCAGCTGCCTCCCTTGCAAACAGAACCGCTGGGGGGGGGGGGTGCCCTTACGAGCAGTTCCCTTCAGCATCTGGCGCATGGCTGTATCAGCTAAGCCGGGGTCCCGGTCCCCGAGGATGCTTCACTGGGTGTCCCGAGATGTTGAATCAGAGAAGTCACTCAAGGCAGCTCTAGTCGGTTGACTACTCTAGGAGGAACCGAGAATAGCCTATCAGAGAGTCAGGATGTTTATTGTCTAACAATAGATACTAACATTGTCATCATCCCCATCTCCTGGATGAAAAATCAGGCGCGGAAAGGTCCGGTGACATGTCTGAGGCCCCCAGCCGGGGAAGGATAGGGCCAGCATTCAAGCCCTATGGGTGGGCTGGTTCGGTCACATTGGCTGGGGACCAGATGCACAGTGTTTGGGAAGCACCAACATTCTATTCCATTTTCCTGATTCTACCGATGAGGGGAATGAGGCCCGGAGAAGGTCAGAAAGTTGCCCAAGGCTGCACAGTGATCTCAGGGGAATATATGAGGTCAGAAAGGCCCCTGGGAATCTCTCTCAGCCAGCTCTCCTCCTAGCAACACTTTTAGGAGAGGTTGACAGCAGGGTTCCCGCCATTCGCATGTCCTGCCTTCTCCACGCACCAGCTTGGGCTGCAGGGAGATGGAAGCCACATTTACCCTGCCAGGCCTCTGTGAGCTCACTGTCTAGGCATCCACAGCTCCTGACCCCAAACCCACATGTCCTTGAGACCCATGGGAAATAGGGTGGGCCTGGAGGCTCAGTTGGAGGGGAACCGCCCCCCCCAGCTCTATGGCCACCCCACCCCAACTTTCCAGGGTCCCTGTCTTCTGCCAGCCCCCCCCCCCCCAACCCCTGCCCTTGCTGACTCAGGCGGGAAACCAGCCGGGGCAGTTTCGCTTCCTGTTCTGATGCAGCCCCTCTGGCCTGCCTAACTGGCAAGATTTACTTCTTTCATTTCTTTTCTTCCCTTTTGGAACACAGATTCATGGGCTAAGTGTCAGGGCCCACCAGGAAAAGTGGGCATTCAGGCAGAGGGGGATGGTGGAAGCAGGAGAGGTAAGGCTGGAATGTGTCTGAAAAGCCATATTTAGTGACTTTTCTTGCCCTGCGGAGAGGGCCAGGGTGACAGGCAAGAGAGGACAGGCTGGGTGGTTAGTCTTAGGCTCCACTCTTTGGACAAAGGCAGCTCTCACAGCCCTCAGGCTCCAGAATTCTCCACACCGAGCGAGGGGTGTTAGGATCCCCATTTAATAGATGGGCAAACAGAGGCTCAGGGAGGTGACAGGACTTGCTGAAGATTACACAGCCAGGAAGTGGCAGAAACTGGCCCTGAACTCAGGGTGTAGGTATTTTCCAAAGTCTGGGGCTCTTGGTTTCAGCACCAGTGGTGGGCTTTTGTGGGCCGGTGGAAGGAACAAGCATAGAGGGAAAAGTCATGCGGGACAGTGAGGCTATTTGGGGAGGCCGAGGGGGTGGGGTAAAGGGGGAACAAGTGGGTTGACATTCCAGACCTCATACCTGTTGCGCCTGAATGCCCTTCCTCGCCCCTGGGGTCCTCCTCAAAAGGGCTGGCGTCAGAGGGACAAAGGGAGCCAGTTTACAGGACTCCCTGACCCATCTGGGCGGCCGCTGGGGCCCAGTGGGGTTGGCTTGGGTTCCAGGTGCCTCCTGGTGGCCCAGGGAGGCACCAGAAGACACTTGGAGCCCACCCTGCCCCAGTCCTCGCTCTTCGGAGAGTCCAGATAAAGGTTACAAATAATTTCCAGAAGAGGGAGAAATCATGATTCTCGTAGACACATAAAGATGGACACGTGTTAACACTTTCATTGAACTCATGTGGGAACCAGGCAGATGTTACACGCGGTTCAAAAGAGAGTGTGGGGAACAGGCACTTTTACATTAGCAGACTATTTGCACAAATAAACGTGCAGATGGGGGCGAATTGTTTTTTCCATAGGGGAGAAGGGTTGTCAACAAAACCTCCGGGGGCCGGGATGGAATTTGCATGTCTACAGATAAGTGGTTTTATATTGCTATCAGTTGCTTACAATTTACAAAGCTGAGAGTTCAAAGACAATGCTATGAATCAGAAAACCCGGAAGGGAGTGCTGTATAGGGATGATGCACCGAATAATCAGAACGGGCTCATTGAAATGCAAAATTTTCCTTACAAAAAAGGGAAACAATTCATTACTTCCTTCATTCAATGAACACCTGTTCATTACACACGTCCTGAGCACTGTCCTAGGTGTTGGAGACACAGCGGTGAACAAAGCCGCTAAGGAGAAAAGTCTGGAGCCTTGCGGAGTGACCACTCCTGGGGGTGGAGGTGCGGGAGGGCAGAGGAAGGCTCTCTGAGGTGACATCCGGGAGGGGGAGGGAACCACAGCAGGAGGCGGGACACGGGGGGGGGGGTTGGAAGGGGCAGGCTTGGCGGGCTTTCCCGGTTTTGTTTTCCCTGCTAGGATGCTAGCTCTCCGCTCTACCTAGCTGAGCTTGGCACGTAGCAGGTGTACAAGAAACGCCCAGTGGGCAGAGGGCTCCATTTCGAAAGGCAGAAGCCACTCGCTGCCTGCTTAAGGGGAGACATTGCTGCGCCGTGGGCAGACAGCACGGGCCTCGGGGTTGCCCGAGTGGGGCTCACGGAAGGGCGTGCGGATGCGTGTATCGCACCCCTGAACGCAGCCCTGCCCTCCAGTCCTCCGGCCCCCCTTTCCCCAAACCCGCCCCCGCTGAAACCTGAGCATTGGGCCTGGGGAAACCCCAAGCCCGTCTTTCCATCAAATTTGGGCTCTGCTGCCACAAGTTGTGATTTGTTCAAGATGTAAATTAGGACTTTTTGTGTGAAACTGCTCACATATAAAACCCACCATTTAGGGGCGCCTGGGTGGCTCAGTCTTTTAAAGGTCTGCCTTTGGCTCAGGTCATGATCTCAGGGTCCTTGGATTGACTCCTGCATTGGGCTCCTTGCTCAGTGGGGAGTCTGTTTCTCCCTCTCCTGCTGCCCCATCCCCCTGCTCATATGTGCGCGCTCTCAAATAAAAAAAATTTCTTAAAAAAAAAAAAAAAGACAAACAACCCATCACTTAAAAGCATACAGTCAGGCGCACCCGGGTGGCTCAGGAGGTTGGCCATCTGACTCTTGATTTCAGCTCAGGTCATGATCTCAGGGTCGTGGGCTCGAGCCCCAAGTGGGGCTCCAAGCTTGGTGGGGGTCTGCTTGGGATTCTCTCTCCCTCTGCCTCCCCCCCGCCCCGCGCTCTCTAAAATAAACCTTAGGGGCGCCTGGGTGGCACAGCGGTTAAGCGTCTGCCTTCGGCTCAGGGCGTGATTCCGGAGTTCTGGGATCAAGCCCCACATCAGGCTCCTCTGCTGGGAGCCTGCTTCTTCCTCTCCCACTCCCCCTGCTTGTGTTCCCTCTCTCGCTGGCTGTCAAATAAATAAATAAAATCTTTAAAAATAAAATAAACCTTAAAAAAAAAAGTGTACAGTCCAGTGGCATTCAGTATTCACACTGTTTTGCAACCACCACTTCTGTCTAGTTCCAGAACTTTTACTCCAAAAAAAATGACCCCAGCATCCATTAGCAGTCCCCACCGCCCCCACTGGTCTGCTCTCTGTGGATCTCTGTGGACATTTCACACCAATGGAATCCTACAACACATGGCCTTTTGTGGCCGCGTCTTTCACGCAGCACATTTTCAAGGTGCATCCGTGTTGTAGCGCGCGGGCACCTCATACCTTCTCACGCTGGACGTGCACTGCGGCCGCCGTACAGGGCCACACGCTACCCGCCGTCTATCGAGGGCTACCTGGGCTGCTTCTATCTTCAGGTAGAATGCAACTAGTGCTGCCGTGAACATTCGTGTACAAGCTGTTGGTCGAGTCCCCGTTTGCAGTCCTTTTGGGCATGTGACTCAGAGTGGAATGGCTGGGTCAGGCGGTGATTCTAGACTAAACTTACTGAGGACCACCAAACTTTTCCACAGGGGATGTCCCCTAGCTTGCAACATTTTAGTAGTTCAGAAACTTTTGACCACCACCGTGTGGGGCCCAGAAAAGCCATCTGCGGTGGATTCGCGGGCTGGGGGCCAGTCACTCACAGATGTCATACTGTACCCACAGGGCCGTCACCTCCCCCAACGCAGCAGCTCAGCATCACCCTGGTCTGCAGCCTAGTTCCTGAGCCGTGACCTGCTGCCCACACCCCAGCAGGGGGAGGGCAGGAAGGCTGTCAAATTCAGGAACGCACGGTCCGGTCCAGTCCAGCAGACTGCCAACAACGAATGACAGAGGGGCCCAAGAGGGCGCAGGAGAGCCTCAGTCTAGAAGAGACAGCGGCTGGTCAATAGGGAGCGAGGACCCTGCTGGTGGCTGTGCAAATCCCTGCTCTTGTCATGTTGGTGACATGACCTAACCGGGCCATCACAAGGGCTGAAGTGGGGTGGAAAGCACTAGAACAGTGCCTAGACCACTGGCGATACTACATAAATACAAGTTGTCAGGGCTTTCAAGATCAAGGTGGCCCGAGCAGTTCAGAAGTGCATTCTGGTTTAACTGGCACCGAGACCCTCCCAGGTGGTGTCAGCATCTGTCCTACGGATGGGAAAGTCACTCCCTAAGACGCCTGGCTTGTCTCTGGCAGAGGCGGTGACCTAGGCATGTCTGTGGAGGGTGTGCGGGCAAGTGAGGTCGGTGGGAGTCACCCAGGGTGGGAGGGGTGTAAAGACTCCTCCAGCTCCCGGGGTGAAGGTGCAGAAGCCCATTCGTCCCCCCCGGGCACATGGCTGGTCTCTGGTGGAAACTGTGGGGACTAGCCTAGTTGGGGCACCTGGGCCCCAGCGCCGGCCCACTCACAGGAGCAGGCAGAGCCCAGGAGGAATCACAGTCAGGTTTATTGCTTTGGGTTAAACCAGTGGAGACAAGACTGGAGGACGGGGACACAGGAAGTTGGTGAACATTTCCTTCCCTTCTGGAGTCCATGGCACCCTGGGAAGCTGACCAGTGCACTTCAGATCTGCTGATCATCTGCTCACAGGCTAGGCCCCCAATGAAACTTGAGATGCACGCCCCCTGAGGCTCCGGGGAGCGCGGCTCCTCCTTACAGCGCCGTCTATGGGGTCACCGGCATGGGGCTGAGCCCGGAGGCTGTGGTGATGGCCTCCAACGGGCTGCTGTCCTTAGGAAGGTGTCTTGGTGGAGGAGGAAGAGGCTGCCTCCTTCTTGGCAGGGGCCCTCAGCAGCGCCAGCTTCTTGGGCAGGCTGCTGCTGGCTTTCATTACCACGTCGTGTTCGATCTTCTTCCGGATCCCGACCTCCAGGTCCTGAGGGGGCAACCACAGGGCAATGAGACTGGGACCTGAGCTGGAGGGCGGGTAGTGCCTGACCTGTTGCCCTCTCTCCGTAGAGAGCGCATGGGGGCTGGGTGAGCAGCTCGCCCCGAAACAGCCCCTAAGGGTCTGGGGTTTAAGTCCTGCTTTTGCCCTGCACTAAAAATTTCCGTTCCCGTGTCTGGACCTCAGCTTCTAAATCTCTGCTCATTCCCATTTCACAGATGAAGAAACAGGTTCCTGCAGTGAGGAGGCACTTGCCCAGGCTTCCCCAAACAGGTGAGGGATGGGAGACTGGAACCCTACGTGCCCAGAGCCTTTGGTCTCAGCTTCCAGGCAGAAGTCCCTCCTGGCCCATGTCATCTCCGCCTGGCAGATGGCAGAACTGGGGTTCCGAGACACAGAGATGTGAGCGAGCAAGGGCAAAGGGGTTGGGGTAAAAAACTGGTACTTTAATCATATTTCTTAAACCACCCCATCCTGCCTATGAGTTCCATGACCACCATAACCACCATGACTGTCACATACCTGGGTGCAGGGGACACAACAGCAAACAAGACACAGAAAAATTTCAGGGAGCTGGCACTCAGCGTGTGTATGGAGATGACATAAATGCCCATGACCTGCTAGGTTAAAGTGAAGGGAAATGCTGCTATCCAAGAAAGAACACAGGATAACAAGTGAGGAGTGTGTGTTATTGGGGACAGCTGCTCAGAAGCACTGCCTGCAGTCAGACTAGACTCTGAGAAAGGGAGCCATGTGGATTTCTGGAAGAATCTGGGCAGAGGAAACAACCAGTGCAAAAGTGCGGAGGTGGGATAAGGGGCCAGTGAGCAAGGCGGAAAATGGGAGCGGAGGGCAGGGAGGTGACAAGGGCAGATCATGCAGGGCCTTGTGGGCCACGGGGAGGATTTTGGCTTTTCTTGAGGTGGGTTGGGAGACACTGAAGGCTCTGAGCAGAGGACCAAGGTGCCCAGACTTGGGTGCTCACTGGCGCCCTCTGGCTGCTGTAGGAGGAGGCAGGAGACCAGGGAGGATGTCACTGCACGGGTCCAGGTGGTAGTTGATGGGATGGGACCAGGTAAGGGAATGATGGGTGGATTCTAAATGAATACTAAAAGCAAAAAGGATGGGATCAGACCCAGATGTGAGAGAAGGAGGGAATTGAGGATGATCCCAAGTATCTGGAAGGACAGAGTCTTCCTGAATCAAGACTGTGGCAGCGTCATGTCGGGGAAAGAGGGGAGGATCAGGAGTTTGGTTTTGGCTATGCTGAGTTTGACACGCCAATGAGACAGCCCGCCTCCGCTGCCAGATGGAGGTAAGCGGACCGCTGGGTACCCAGGTCTCAGAAAACCGAGGGTCTGGGGAAACTAAACAATTTGTTCAAGACTACGCATTAGTTAGCGTGGAGTACAATTTGAACCCAAATCTGACTCCAGTAAAACCAGTTTCAAATCTCTTTAAACTTCTTTATAAACTCAGCCCTACCCACCTATATAAAGAAGCTGCATTTAAGTACAACCACAAAAATGACAACCAACGCAGCTAACGTTCCCTTGTGTCCTGTGTTGTTCTCGGCGCTTTACAAGTGGCCCATGGCATTAAATCCTTACAACTCTGGAACAGAGGTGCTATGACTATGACCATTTTACATGTACAAGACTCAGGGTGAAGAAATACTAGCTGTTGATGGAGCTGCGACCGCACGCAGCACTTTCTGCAAAGCTGGGGTTTCTACTTTGCCACGCCACCTCCCCTCCTGATTTCTATGAACGGTAACAGCGAGAGCAGCTAACGTGTGCTGAACACTCTCTGCGCGTCAGGCCTTGCTCCTCCGAGGCCCGCGGAACGTGGTACGTGATGTTCCGGTACCCATGGCACAGGAGTCGAAAGAAACTGAGACTCAGAGAGCTGAGTTCTCCAGGTTCCCCCACCGGGCCCAGGCACCATCCTCTGCCCCCCCCCCCCCCCCGGGCTTCCAGTCTCCTTCCTTCGCCGCTCGCAAGCCCCCACTCACCTTCTTGAGCTTCCGCTGCTGCACGATGCGCGCCTTCTTGGGGGCGATCACACGACCTAGGAAAAGACGCACTCGCGTAAGGCCGGGGAGCCCCAGGCCCTCCTCACTCCCCAGACCCCTGACAGCTCCTCACCACCCTTCCTGGGGCCCCGGTTTCGCTCCGAGGCCGCTGCCGCTGCTTTGCTCTTCCCCGGCTTCCGCGCCTGGAACTTGCGCTGCCCCTGCGCCATGATGGGGCATGCGCCGGAAAAGGCGGGGCTGTAAGCAATCGCAGCCGGAAGGCGCAGGGCAAAGTGGGATACAGTGGGGCCGCAGGGCGCAAAGGCTCACGGGACACAACGTGGCAAAGCTTTACACAGACAGGACCGCAAAAGGGCGGACCATACGCGACCCTTCGCAGAAACTTCCTAGTAAAAGTTATAATGGTAAGATAACATTTACTGACCGCTCATTTGTTTTGTAAAGCTTAGTTTTATGTTCTTTGTACATAAAATTTAGTTTAGGACTAGGGTGAAGTGATTGAGGCACTGGTGCAAACTTTACAGGTGCCTAAAATTCAGTAATCAATATAAATAGTATTCTCAACATTTAAAAATACAATTTTATGGGACGCCTGGGTGGCTCAGTCAGTTAAATGACTGCCTTCAGCTCTGGTCATGATCCCAGGGTCCTGGGATGGAGTCCCACATAGGGCTCTTTGCTCAGCAGGGAGCTTGCTTCTCCCTCTTCCTGCTGCTCCCCCCCGCCTGTGCTCCCTCTCTCTCTGACAAATAAATAAAGTCTTTAAAAAAATGATATAAATAAATAAATAAATAAATAAATAAATAAATAAAACTTTAGGGGTGCCTGGCTGCCTCAGTCAGAGAAACATGTGACTCTTGATCTTGGGGTTTTGAGTTTGAGCCACAATGTTGGATGTAGAGATTACTTAAAAAAATTAATATTAAAAAAATAAAATCAGAGGCGCCTGCGTGGCTCAGCTGGTTAAGCGTCTGATCTCAGGGTTGTGAGATCTAGCCGGACATTGGGCTCCATGCTGAGCATGGATTCTGCTTGGGATTTTCTCTCTCCCTCTCTCTGCCCCGACCCCCAACCTGTGCTCACTCTTTCTCTAGAAAAAATAAAATAAAAAATATTTCATGAAGCTATTATTTATCTTGATTAATGAGCTTTTAGGTGTCCCCTTTAAAATTCTGTACCCCAGTCACTGCCCTGGTTCTAGCCATGAAGCAACCTAAGAGGGCAGTGCTGGTATTGTCCCCATTTTATAAATGAGAACACCAAAGCATGGAGAGGAGAAGTGACTTGGCCAAGATCACACTGTAGAGAAAGGGGCTGAGCTGGGTTTTGCACTTGGGCAGGCTGGCTCCAGTTACAGGGCCCTTAAGGGCCATGCAAAGGCCCTGTGTGCTCTCCCTGCTCTAGGAAGAAGGGTGGTTGGGGGAAGGAGGTCAGTTTGGGAGCAAGCCATTCGAGAAGTTTATTATAAAACCTAAGGGAACAGGGCCAGGATATGGAGAGTCAGGTTGGTTACTTCTGGGGGTCCCTAGGTTACTTCTGGGGTCCACCTAGGGTCCCTACCCTCAGGACACGGTGGTGCTTAGGGCTGCCCGGAGCTTCTCAGGAGCAAAGACCCCCAGCTCTGTGATGATGCCGCCGGTGATGAGGTCGTGGGGAGTGACATCGAAGGCAGGATTCCAAACCCCAATGCCTGCGGGAGAGAAAGGGGAGGCAAGAAGGCAGGTACGTGGTTCTGTGAAAGTTCTCAAGCTCATCACCTGTCTCCCGCACGGTGGTTCATGAGTTGGGGAACCCTTGACAATCTGGGGATGCTAACCCTGTAAGGGCACGAAGGCACTACATGGGGTGTTAGCACCCAGGAACAAGTTTACACCCCCCACCATTCCTGGGCGGTCACTGTCCAAGAAGGCTTAGAAGTCTTATAGACATCTACCCCACTTTTGCCGGCTCCAAGGGTCTCTGTAAGCTCCAGGAACCCATCTAAGAGCCTCTGTGCAGGCAGTCCCCTCTGCCTCCAGTAGGCACGTGACTCACCGTTTCATTTCCTTCAGGTCTTCGCTCAGATGTCACCCTCCCAGCAAGGACTTCTCCAATCACTGCGTCTAACTCTCCCCGCACAGACCCTTCCCATGCCCGTCCTTGCCTTGTGTCTTTCTCCTGCCCTCGCACCCGCTTCTAACAAACACTGTGGTTTTGTTATTTATCTTGTTTGTTGTCTGTCTTCCCCACTGGATTGTCAGCTCCACAAGTGCAGGGGCACTGACGTCTTTTTCACCCCTGTATCCCCGGCGCCCTAGCGCAGCACCGAGCATCGGCCAGGTACTCAAAAATATTTGCTGAATGAATAACAACCTTTTACACAAGAGGCTGCAAACTCATGGCCTCTGTTCTCTCTGCTTACAGTTGTTAAAACCACTGAGTTAGCTGCCAGCTTTCAAAATGTAGCTGTTGGAAAAATCAGAAGACCCATCCCCCTAGGGTCTGCGTTCCTGGGACCACTGGCTGGAGCAGACTGTACCTGGCCCGTGTCTCGCATCCTGGTTACCCTGCTGCCCTGGTTTTATTGTGGGGGGAGGGGGGTGTTGTTGATGCTGCTTTACACAGTCTTACAGATTCTGGCCAGTGCTCATCAGGCCTCCAGGAAAGCAGGGGCACCAAAAGCAAAACGGAGGAAAAAAAATTACGGAATTAATATATCTATTTTTAAAAAGCTGTGAGGAATTGGAGCACAAAACAACAGAATGTTAGGACTTGCCTGCGCTTAGCTGTATAGTGTGGTTTTACCTTGGCTCCGTACTTGGACTCTGGGGTAGCAGCCCCACAGTATTTTCAGTGCTTAGGGATCTTAACTGGTCCTTTTTATAAAAGATTTCCAATCCTAATTGTTACTATCTAAGGAGCACTAAGCAAGGGCCACGCACTGTCTTCCACGTCACGTGGGTGAACTCACGAGCGCCCTGGGGTTTATGAGCTGGGCCATGGTAGGAGCTCATCTTAGGGATGGGACACACCACATCATCAGAAGGGAGCACTGGGGCCCTGGGGGCGGGAGAGCTCAGGCATCCTGCTCCTGGCAGCCAGCGGCACGGGGAAGCTGAGAACATCAGTGTCTCTTCACAGGCACTAGGGGAGGCAGTATTCTTATTTCTTCTTCAAGGGAGGAAACCCAGACGGAGAACAGCAGGACAACTTGCCCTAAGTCTCCTAACTCATTAGTGTTGTACACTCTGACCTGGAATCTGACCTGCAAGGTGCTTCTGTTCCAAGATATGGCTGGAAGGAGCTGCTTATGCCCCAGAAGGCTGACTCTACCCTAAATTCACCGGCTCCCATGACAGGGCCACGGTGCCTAAAGGGAGGTGCCCAGGCGCTGTGGTGCCCTCCCTCTAAGGGGACAGCTTACCGGGGGCTGCGATCCTGACCCCATTGACATCGGTCAGCTCCTGCCCTGGGCGCTCCTCGATGATGATCTCCCTGCCCGTCTCCAGACGGAGGTCACATGAGGAGCTGGGGGCAGCCACGTAGAAGGGGATGCCGTGGTACTTGGCGGCGATGGCCAACTGGTAGGTGCCCACCTTGTTGGCCGTGTCACCGTTGGCAACCACGCGGTCGGCTCCCACGACGACAGCTGGGGAGCAAGATGCTGGGGTCATAACCTGGCCCTGGACGCCTGGAGCCCTGCCCACCGGTGCCGCACCTGCTGACCTGACACACCCCGGTGGGCCATGGCAGCCGCCGCCATGCTGTCGGCGATGAGGGTGGCGGGGATCTGCTCGTACACCAGCTCGAAGGCCGTCAGCCGGGCTCCCTGGTTGTAGGGTCGGGTCTCGGTGCAGAAGGCATGATCCAGACGGCCCAGGGCATGCAGTGAGCGGATCACACCTGTGGGGCCCGGCCCACCAGGATGTCAGGATGAGATGGAAAGCGACACACGGGCAGGGGTGGCTTATTGTTTAGAAGCAAAGCACAGGGGCGCCTGGGTGGCTCAGTCGGTTGAGCGGCCGACCCTTGATTTCGGTTCAGGTTGTGATCTCAGGGTTGTGGGATCAAGCCCAGTGTTGGGCTTCATGCTGAGCGTGGAGCCTGTTTGGGATTTTCTCTCCCTCTGTCTCTGCCCCGTGCTCTCTCTCTCTCAAAATAAATAAATATTAAAAAAAAAAAAATGAGGCACAGCTCACCAAAGGCTCACCGGGCACAGTCCCGTCCCCAGGCCCTTGCAGTGATTCCTTCTGCCGGGTACATGGGTGCTCAGAGAACATCTCGGTAAGGCCTTCCCTGATCCCCCATCTCCCACAGCAAGCCCCCACACCTCTGACCCCTTCCCGGCTCTTTCTCTTTAGTACTTAATGACCTTTGAACACAGCACACATATTTACTGATTGGTTGTTTGTTCCTCCTTCTTTCCTGTTCCTCAGGCCAGAGGTTCTGTCTACTGTGTTCACTGGTGGGTCCCCAGTGCCCAGAACTGTGCCTGGCACACAGTAGGTGCTTAGTAAATGCTGAGTGAATAAAGGAGTGCATGTATGCAGGAATGGTAGGGCACTCTGGTTCCTAATTGATGTTTGTTGAGTGAATACATCGATGTCTTGCCATCAAGGCCTCAGTCCCTAGGAACAAAGGAAGGGCCACCCCAATCTTTCTTTTGGGGGGTCCTCTCCTCCCTTCTCAGCACTCTTGGAATTTGCATCCTGCCCATTCTCTAGGAACATGGCTTGGGCTGGACCCACTGACCGAGTGATCCTGGATAGGCAAGTGACCCCATCAAAGCCCCTGAGATGCGAAGAGTCTTCTGGCACTGTCAGCTTAGAGACCCTTGGCTCTTCATGACCTGAACCCTAGCAGCCTCCCTGCTGACGTGTGGAGCATGAGAATGATGCCATCATGGAGGGCAGAATTTAGGAATGGGGACAGATGGATCCTGAGGCCGCTATTTGACCCTGGATCCAGCCATACCTGAAGCTAACGCCCTAAGCACTTGTGTACAAGAATAAATTCATATCTTTTTGGTGGGTAAAGTGGTTAGGGCTTCTTTCTCTAGCATCCAAAAAGGGCCCTTCCCCATTCCCATGGATGCCCACTCACCCAGAGCTGTGCCATAGCCAGCAGTGGCCAGTGCACCAGTGTTACAGTGGGTCAGCACGGTCACCTTGCCGCCCCCAGGAGCTGCCCGCTCCAGCAGGTGGCGGGCTCCTAGGTCCCCGATGCTCCGATTGTCTTTGAGGTCTTTCTCCAGCATGTCCTCAGCGCAGCGGATCACTCTGGGGCCAACAAGGGGCTCTCAGCACCAGTCGCCAGGCCTTGGGACCCAGGCTAGCCCCTCCTCCCTGGCCAAGGCTACGCTGCAGGAGCCCTCTTGCTCAAGCCTCTCCCGGCTGTGGGGCTGACACCCTTCTGCCGTTGTCACCTGTCACACCATTTGCTCACATAACACGTTTACCTCAGGTAAGTGGGAGAGCACAGCAATGAACAGGACAAAAATCTCTGTCCCTGTGGAGCTCACAGTAGGGAGGGGGAGGCAGGCGGTGCACACTTAATGAAGGAGAAGGCAGCAGAATCGGGACAGAGCACGAGAGATGAGCTGTGTTACGTGAAGGGGTGGGGAAGGCAGAAATCTGAAACCTGATGAGAGTTAGCTCTGTAGCCTGCCTACAGAGATAGCATGTGCAAAGACCCTGAGACAGGAGCAAGCTTGGTGGGATCAAGGAACACAGACGGCAACCACACAGCTACAGCAGGGGAGAGTGGAAAAACAAAACGGCAGGGAGGGGATCAGGACAGGAAACATTCCTCAAAAGCAAAAACCAGGAGAATGTGGTGGCTCAGAAAAGGACCTCTAAGGCAGGTGGGGCTGGACATGTTCTCAGGAGGCAGAGTCAAGGGACTGAGTGCAAGGACCTTGGGACCCAGCTGCCTGGGGTGGACTCTTAGTCCTGCTTGTGTGGCCTTGGACTGATGTGCCGTGCCTCAGTTTCCTTATATGTAAACCGGGTCGCTCTGCGAAAAAATGCGTTCATAGCCTCCACGTAGAGCAGCTCCTGGCACAAGGTCCCCCTACCTCTCCCGGACCGCCTCCTCCGTGGCACCCTCGCGCTCAGCCTCCAGGGCTGCGGTCTCGGCCAGGTGGCGGGCAGCGCGGGCCATGTTGACGGCGGTGGGCCGGGCGGTGACCAGGAAGCTCAGCGCGTCGCGCACGAAAGCCACCAGCGCGGCGAGTCCCGGTCCCCCCGCGCCCGCCTGCAGCTCCACGGCGAGGCTGAGGCAGCCCACGAGCGCGATGGCCGGGGCGCCGCGCACCTGGAGGGGGGGGATCCTGGCGTCAGGCGGGGGCGCCCCCTCCCACCCCAGCCCTGCCACTCCGCCGCGTGGCCCCACCTTCATGGCGCGGATAGCCTCCCAGGCCTGGCGCACCGAGCCCACTGGCTCGTAGCGGCTGTGCTGGGGCAGGAGCAGCTGGTCGAGGATCTCCAGCGAGCCCCGAGAGTAGCGGATCGCCTCCAGAGCCATGGTGTCACCGCCCCGCTCACAGCCGCTCAGGAAGCAGGGCGGGCAACTCGCACGCGGGGCTGACCTGGAACGCGAGGAGGGGGCGGGACCGGCGCCCCTCCTCCAAGGAGGCGCATGCGCACAGCAAACCCGCAGGCCCCGCGGTCCACGTGACTAATCCCACAGTACGTTCCCGGTTAAGTTTGGGGGGTTAGTCGCCTGCTGGAAAGGAGACAGCAGCGTTTATGGGGCAACTACTGGGCTCTGGGCCTTGTGTTTAGCCGGCCAGAATTAGGGCCTCATAGCATGCTCCCAAGCCCCAGGGGGACACTCTTAGGCGGCTGACCTTGGCCAGAGCGAGTGCTGAAGGTGGTCTCAAGTAGAGAAAGGCCCGAATCGGGGAATTCCAAGGACTAAGGGGTCTTACTGTTGCCCTGATCTCTTTCCATCCCGGCAGGGAGCAAAGGCTGGTGAGCTGCGGACGGCCACTGGGGCCACCATCGCCCCTGGGGGACAGGGCCAAATAAGAATCTGGCTGGAACCTCAGCCCCAAGAGGGCCGCGCGTCTGTCTGGTTCACCACTGTCTCCCCGGGGCCTAGGTTAGTGCCTGGCGCACACACTGCAAATACCCCATCGGTTATCTGTTAACTGATCTTCCTTTTCCATGGTTTAGGGAGGAGGGTAGGCTTCATCTCTGGATGCCCTGCTGTTTCCAGGCCATTTTCTGCTCAGTTCACCAGTTCCCTTCAAAAGGGAAGGGAAGGGGGGCACTTTCACGACTTTCCCAGGCATCCCCTCAGGCTGGTGATGATGAAAACCCCACACCTGCAACTCCAGGCCTGGCTGCTTCAGGCATGGCCTGTGTTCCCAGCCCCCACCTTCCCCATGGGGCTCCTGCGGCCTGGTTCCCTTTCCACCCTTCACACTCAGCCCAGGCTGCCACTTCTGGGAAGTCTGCTCTGATTGCAGACCCGCCTGAGCCACCACCTTGACAGCCTCGTCACGCCATGGGGGACCGTGGCCGGGCCCACACTTGCGGCTGCAGCTTCACATGGCTGGTGAGAGTCCGGGGAAGCTCAGTTGGGAGGGGTGGGGGAAGACAGCCCCGGCCCGTCTAGCAACCTGAGGCAGGGACAAAGAAGCAGGGCTTTAATGCTGGGATGCTGCCGCACAAGGCACAAACACCCTCTCCAGGAGCAAATAAGGAACTTCCCCGCCGTGGACGGCTGAAGGCGAGGTCTGGGGAGGGGCAGCGTCTGAGCTCTCCAAGGGCTGGTGGGCAAGCAGGGCTGCAGTCTGAGGGGCCTCCTGGGCGAGTGGCAGCCTCTGGAGCAGGTCCGGTCTCCAGAACTGCTCACTCGCTCTCTGAGTCGGAGTAATCAGCCACAAGAGAGGAGCTGAGGGTGCACAGGTGTGGCGTGTCCTGGGGGGTGGCCGCCTCCTGAGAGGAGCCTGGTGGGGACTGGGGCCTGTCCTGACACTTCCCCTCCTGCCCCAGAGGCCCCCTGCTCTTGGGGGTCTCAGCTGTCTCTGGAGAGCAGTCTCGGGGGGACGTGGGCCCATCTGGCACCCAAGGCTCCCCAGACTTGGGGTTCTCCGCTGCGTGCTGGGGGCTCTCTGAGACCTCCCGGGACCGCCGCCGCACGATGCCCAGGTCCCCTACAGTGACGGGGGAGCAGGCCGGTGCAGATCTGCGGTTCTGGGCCAGCTTCTTCAGGACGTGGCCGGCTTTGCTGCTGCTGGTGGCGGGGCCCGGGGCAGTGGGGAACCAGGAGCGGCTGATGATCTCTGTCCGCTTGAGTTTCTGCTTGTCCTCGTAGGCTGGGGGTTGGGAGGGAAGAGAGGGAAGGAGGTCCAAAGCTGCCCCCTGCCTTGGCCTGTCACGGCCCACTCATGGCCGGGGACCCCCATCTCTGCCCGCCCAGTCCCCCACACCCGCTGGCTCCCCACGCACAGTCCAGGGTGTGGAACTTGAGAAGGGCGGCCAGCCTGCGGTCGTCCTCTGTCTCGGGCACCAGTGGGATGGCCAGGCTCGCCTTAGCCTGCAGCGCCTGGTCCCTCTCTTCCTCCTCCTGCATGGCTTTTTTCTTTTCCTGTGTGGTGGAGGACAGGGTGGGGGAAAGGCATGGTGGGTGTCAAAGACCCACTCTTCCTTGCCCGTTGACTTGGGCTGTGTCCCTCCACTCAGCTTCCTCCCCTTCAAGCTCGTTCGAGGAAGGGGCCTCACACAGGGCCTGGGACGCAGAAGTCACTCAGCAAGTGCGAAATCCGGGTGTCATTAACACGCGTACTGTTCAGTCCTCTGCTCATTCATTCCATGAATATTTACAGAATGATCAGCTTGTACCAGCCCTTGTTCTAGATACCAGGCATGCAGCAGTGAGCAGACAAACCCTTGCCCTCACGGGGCTGACATTCTAGTGGGTGAGACAAAGTGGCGAGGAGAGAAAGAATGCTGGGAAGCAGGGAGGGAGTGAGCGAAGGGTTCAACTGTAAATGTGGTGCAGGAGAGAGGGAAGGGTCAGGCAAGGTCTCCCTGAGGAGGTCACATCTGAGAAAAGGCGTTTGAGTGAAGGAGTCATGTGCATATCTGGTGGAAAAGTGTTCCAAGGTAGAGGGAACAGCCTGTGCAAAGCCCCAGAAGCTGAAGTGTGCTTGGAGGAACAGTGAGGAGGCCAGTGTGGCTGGAACACAGTGAGTGAGGGGAGGCGAGATCATTCGGGCTGTGGGCCATGGGGAGGACTTTGGCTTCTGTTTTAAGTGGGAGCCATGGAGGGTTCTAAGCAGAGAGATGTGAAATGACTCAGGGACTCACAGGTGGCTCCTGGTGGCCATGCGGGGAACAGACTGTATGTGGGGAAAGTGGGGGGGCAGGAGCCTGGAGAGCAGGGCAGAGAGACTGTGCTGGTCCAGGCAGGAGATGATGGGGGCTGTGGGAGTGGTCAGACCCTGAAAAATTTGCCAACAGGAGACAGAGGTGAGGGGGGGTCAAAGTCGACTCCAGGTTTTGGGGCTGAGTCCCTGGAAGGACAGAGAAGATGCCTCCATTGCTGAGAAAGGGAAGATGGGGGCTTGTTGGGAGGTTATGTTTGAGGGCCCTCAGACACCTCATGGGGAGGTGCCCGGAGGCAGGGGACACAGCTCGGAGCACAGGCCCAGCTGGAGGCATATGTTTTCGGTAACGAACAATTAGTAAGAAAACTAGCAGTTTTACTCCTAATAATGACCACAGAACGATCAGGAAAGGAAGCAGGAAGGGACAGGAGTCGTAGGATGGTGACAGCTGGTGCCCCATGGCGGTTGCTGGGGAAGGTACTGCCTGGGGGGGGGGCGGCACAAGACACCCCCCAGAGTGAGAGAAGACGGAGAAGTTTCTCACGTCCCGCAGGATTTTCCAGAGCCCAGCCGGATGCCCCAGAGGGTGAAAAATCCATCCACGGTGCACTCATCTGATCCTGGGCCCCGACTCCCTGAGACGTGACTCCCCTGAGCATCTTCGGTACAAGTTCAGAAGCCACTGGGGTCACTGACAGCAGGGCCCCGGGGTGTCCTCAAGCCAGGACTGTGTCCCTGGGGACACGAGCCGGTGTCTGCCCTGTGCCCTCAGCGACTTGCCATGCCAGGCCAGGGGTCTTGGCCAAGCATTCGTATACTGAAATATGCACATTCCATTTCATTGTAGGTGACTTTCCCTGTTTGTTTGTTTGTTTGTTTAACCACAGGGCACTGCAGAGATGACTTTGGCAATCACGTAGGGGTGCGTTGACAATCTACGGACTTCGTTTTGGGATAGTGGAGTGGACCCACGAAAGGTATTAGGAGCTGAGCATCAGGTGAGTGCCCGGCAAGCTGGGGCTTCCCACGGGTGCCCTGAGGGAGGGACGTGATCAGATGGGGAAACTGAGGCTCAGAGGGCTCAATGACCCACCTATAGCTAGGATGTGGTGGGGCGAGGGCTGCCCCTGCATTCTTCCCCCTCCCGATGCGGGCGACCCCCGCCCCCTGTGGTCCCGCCCCCAGACAGGGCCCCTGCGCACCCGGAACCTCTTCCGCAGCATGCTGTTGAGCGCGAAGTCATCCTTCCAGGCGCTCTGGGCCTCCTGGATGTGGCTCAGGGTGGGGAGGGCCTTCTTGAGTGTGCTCCGGTCGGCCTCGCCATGCTCCAGGCGGAACATGGCGTCTGTCTCCAGCTTCTGCTTCTTCTCGTGCTCTGTGACGGCCAGAAGGCAGCAGGGCCTTCAGGCTCCCGCACGGCTGGCTCGGGGCTAGCCTCGGGATACCCCCCCGCCCCCCCGCTCACCTGTCGTCAGCACCTGCTCGTTGTCCGCCATGTCCCAGCGCTCCTCCTTGCGCTGGGCGCCGCTCACGATCACATAGTCACAGTTGGCGGGGTCCGTCTGCATCTCGATGTAGTTGACGCAGAGGTGGCATTTCATCCGGAACCTGGGTGGGCAGAGGGCGGAAGGCAGGACACTGCGGCGGCCCCAGGCCACCTGTCGGCCCTGCCTGCTTCCTTCTGTTTGTGCGGGTCACTCGACCAGTGTTCACTGAGCACCTACTACGCACCAAGTCTCTGCGTCTGGGGTTACAGCGTGGGTGAGACAGACACTGTCCCATCAGCCCGGAACTGACCTCTGTCTGGTGTGTATTCAGTTGTTCACTCGGGTATTCAACAAACCCTCCCGAGTCAGACTGCCCTGCGGCGGGCTGGGCGGCAGCTGCTGGGGACACAGCAGTGAAGGGTGCCAGCCTGCTCAGGGAGGGACTGACCTTCCGGCAGAGGCCACACTGGCAGCAACGGCATAAGCAACCAGTGTCGGGTGGTGAGCGCTGCTTTGGAAAAGGCCTGAGAGGCGGTGTTGGAGCCGAAACCCGAGGGAGAGGGAGCCTTGTAGCTGTCTGGGGAAGAGCGTTCCAGGCTGAGGAAATTGAGGTGGGGGCCTTCCTGGGGTGTGTGAGGGACCTCGAGGGGGAGAGTGGGAGGAGGTGAGGATAGGGAGGGGACCGGGCAGAGCGTGCAAGGCCTTATGGGCCATGGGGAGGGCTCAGGCCTTTACTCTGAGGAAGGTGGGAGCCATGGAGGGTTCCAGGCAGAGGGGATGTGTCCTGATTGACAGACCAGGACAGTTTCCAGGAAAGGACCGCAGGGAGTGGCCATCATGGAAAGGCTGCCCTTCTAGTCGGACTGCTCTGGAGCCCCCTCTTCCTGCAGCTATCTGATACGTCCCTCTGAGATGCCCACCAGGGTGCCTGTACCTGTAGATTGGGGTTGTGTAATAATTGCCAACCTTCTTCTTTTCTGCATTGTAGCGAACACCTGGGAGGAGAGGGAAAGAAGGGAAGCTCAGCATCTTTTCCTTGGATGGGGGTGGACTTCCTCCAGAGACACCTCTAGAGGGCCCTAATAGTCAAGGTGGGAAACAGCCATGTCCAGGATCCATGACAGGTGCTCAAGCCACAGAGGAGTGTGGGTGGCAGTAGGAGGGTCCACGTTCAAATCCTGACTCCACTACATTCCAACCAGGTACATTAGGCCGGCTACTTTGGCCCTCTGGGCCTCAGTTTCCCCATCTGTTCAACAGGGAAGGCTATAAAGCCTACCACGCAGCGCTGTTGAGAGAATCACAGGAGCTAACGGTACACACAGCTCACGCAGCACAGGGTCTGGGCCATGGCAAGTGCTCAAGGACGGTTGGCTTTTGTTATTAATGTCCGCGTTTTTTGTTTTTTCACTGATTAGATGATATACACTCTTGATCTGCTTAATCTTGTTCATTACGTGAAAACAGCTGAAACTACAGAAACAGAGCTTGGGCTGCTGGGTGGTGTGGCCCTGAGTTTTCCTTTCCTGGTGGCTGCTTCGGTTCACAGCCCTGAGGGTGGCCCGCCTCTGGTGTCAGGCTGCACCCTGCTTCTGTCCCCTGAGCACCTGGTGGCCTTCGCAGTAGATGCCCCTGGCTGGGTCCAATCAGGGGGACCTACTGGCGGGGAGGGGGAGTGTCACTCATCCCCTCCTCAGCACTGGGGTGGCCCAGCCTCCTCCTCCTGCTCTTCCACGGCCCCGGACCCTCGTGCCAAGGGCCACCACTCGTATTTACAGAGCGAGCTGCTGTCCTGGGCCAGGCGCTGCGTGAAGGGCTGAGGATCCCTGTATCAGAGTTGGAAACGGAAGCCAGGCGGGTCAAGTCACCGGCCTGCGGTCTCAGAGCTGCCCCTATGACCACGGACCCGTGTCTGTCTGTCCATCCGTCCATGTGGGGCACGGACAGGGGTCCAGACAGGGACAGTGGCAGTTTGAGTTTATGAGCCCTCCTGTGCGCTATGTGCTTCGTGTGCCACACAGGTGGGCACTCACACTAGCTGAATTTTATGGCTGGGTAAACTGAGGCACAGAGATTAAGTCACCCGCTGAGGGTCTCCCAGCTAGGAAGTGGCAGAGCCGGGCCTCCTCACTGTTCTGCAGCGAGGTGTCCACAACCCACCGGTCACTGGGGAGCCTATCTCCTCTCCGATTCCTGATCAGGGGCCCCTGGTGGAGATGGTGTCTCACGGGCCTGGCAGGGAAGGGGCTCCCTGTCTGCGAGGCTGAGTGGTTGGGGGTGGGGTGAGGAGCAGAGGGCAGGCGGAGCTCACCCATGCCGATGTGGTTCTTGCAGCCGTCACACCAGATGTTATACGGCATCTCAAACCTACGTGAACAGAAAATGGCTTATCGGCACCTGTCCGCTCGGGCCCTGCCTGGGTCTGCGCGCCCGCGCCTCCGCCACAGCCGCACGGCAGAGGGCATGCGCGTGGGGACACAGAGAGCGGGGGGCGTTCCTGCAGCCAGGCCGGTCCTGTCACCCTGCTCTCCCGCTGGCTCACCCCGTCCGGGTGAGTCTCCACCAGTGTGGCCCCGTCTTCACACCTCACCCTGTCAGCTACACCAGCTGGAGCGGAGGAGGAAGCGAGCTGAGCGGAGCCGTGGCCCAACCAGAGTTTAGCAGAGCTGCTGTTCGGTCCTTGGATTTCTTTTCTGCGCTTCTGTCTGCACCATGTGATCTGGTCACGCGTGTGCAGCAGAGCTCCCGTTTTAAAACACCATGAAGTGAGGAATAATGAGGTGAAGACACTGTCCTACAGGCTGAGGGCTCCGCAGACGGAGTGGGAGGGGCTGGTGGGCACAGGCGATGTGACTCTGCAACGCTTCCTGTCAAGAGGTGGGACCACCCCACCCCCCCCGCCCACCGCAACATGCCTGGCTTTGGGCCATCAACGAGACAGAAGGGACAGTGTGCCTGCTCTGGGGCTTGGCCTCAAGAGTCCCTGCATGCCTGCGCTCACTCCCTTCTGGAACCTGGGTGCTGCCACGTGAACCAGCCCAAGCTAGCCACCTGGAGGACGAGACACAGGTGCAGCAGAGCCTGGCCGTGCTGGCCCAGCCAGTCCCCAGGCAGGTGACCCCCGAACAGCTGAGAGAGCAACAGCTGACTGACAGAGCCACTTCCTGCTTTCTGGAATTAGACGCTGCGACACCGGGCCGCGTCAGGGGTGCCCAAGTCTCCTAGAGCCCGATACCGGGTGGCACAAAGTGCAGGGGTCCCCAGGTGGTGCCAGGGCCTTACCTGATGATGAGGATGCCCTGTGACAGCTTCCGAGCCCGCTCCCGGAGCGGGTGGCTGTTGTGGTATCGGTTGAGGGAGCCATGCTGTGCGGAAAGGACAAGGGGGCGGGTCAGCACGGCACGCCGGCACTCCCAGCGGAGAGGCCGCCTGCCGTGTCCTGCGGCCCGCGCTAACAGCACACCGTGAGGCGCTGAGGCCTTGGGGAAGCAGGTTGGAATCAGGAATACGTGAGTTTGAATCTCTGCTCTTGCATTTAGGAGCTGAAAGAGCTGCGTGACCCTGGGGAGTGACGCAGCTTTTTGCCTGTTAAGCCTCTGTTTCTCCCAACTGTCAGCTGGGGACGGTGACTGTAGTTGCCTCTGGTGCTGCGGGGACAATGAGGTGAGGGGACAGCAGTGGTCAGCACTTACTGGGCACTTCATGTGCCTCCTCTTGGTTTGTTTTTGTTCTTAAGATTTTATTTTTAAGTCATTTCTACGCCCAGTGTGGGGCTCGAACTCACAACCCTGAGATCAAGAGTCACAGCTCTAGCGACTGAGCCAGTCAGGTGCCCTGCATCATCTCGTTTTAACCCCTTAAGGATCCTGTGACATTGGGCTGATTTTTATTTCCCCTTTTGATGGGGAAACTGTGGCACAGTGAGGCCAGTCATGTGCCTGGGATCACACGGCTGGAACAATTCGTTCCCAGACCCTTACAGAGTGCCTACAGTGTGGGACCACAGCTGTGAACGGGACAGATGGGCATCTCTGCCCTCAGGCGGACGTTCTAGAGGGGGAGACAGACAATATCCAAATGATATTGTCTAGCACGTCAGGGAGTTATAAGAGCTACAAAGAGAAATAAAGCACTAGGTGATGCGACAGAGAACGAGATGGTGGTCAGGGAGGCCCGCTGTGGGGAGAGACCTGAAGGGAGGGAAGGAGCCTGTGGTCAGAAGAAGGAGATTCCAGGTGGAGGGGACAGCCGAGGGAACAAAGGGGAAGCCAGAGGAGCTGGAGCTGGGAGAGCAAGGGGGTCTGACATGGAGCGTGTGTGCCAGACCTCCTCCTGACCTTCGCTGGAAACACGCCAAGCTGGGCCCAGAGTAAAAGGTCACTGACGACACAGCCACATCTACCCCTGGGAACAAAGACTCTGACTCCAGGAGCGGATGACGTGCTCGGCGGCCCCTGCTCTGTGGAGTCTCTTTGCTAGTGTGGACACGGGGAAGGGAACCTGCCCTTACCTTTTCAGGATTGAAATCCGGAGGGTAGTACTTGTTTACACCTTTCCTTTCACCCTGGGAAGCAGAAGAGAGACGTGACTCAGAGAGGGTGTCCTGGAGGAGACCTCACTGTGCAGCCTCGAGGGGCGGGACCCAGATCAGGGAGACTGACGGACATCCCAGAGAAGCGCTGGGTTCTGAGGGTCTGAGTGGAGACCGTGACTTGGGGACCGGCGCGCCACCTTCGTCACTGGGGAAAATCCCACAAGACTCGGACTCCCCGAAAGCAAGGGTGTTTAGTGTTTTTGGGACCACGACCGACAGCAAGCACATGAAACGCTGCCCCGTGCACACGCACACGTAACACGGTGAAGCACAGCACAGCTTTTGTGAGAGAAAGAACGCTTACTCCGGGGGCAAGGCTCTCGCTTTTTTAATGCTGGCAGCCACCCAATATACTGACCTCATCATCCACCAAAGTAGTGGGTCTCAAACCTGGCTGAATGTTACATCCCCCTGATGCCTGGCCCCACCCCCGGAAGTTCACCTGGAACGGTCTGCTTTAGGGTGCGGCGCCAGGACACGGGGCTTTTAAAAAGCATCCCGCAAAATGGGTGTTTGAACAAATCCTTGCACACGCATGCTCACAGCAGCACTAGTCACAACAGCCAAATGGTGGAAACTACTCAAATGCTCATCGGTGGATGAACGGACACACAGAATGTGGCCAATCCAGACAGGGGAATATTACTCAGCCGTAATACGGAATGAAGTTCTGATTCCTGCTACAATGTGGATGACCTCAAAAACGTTCTGTTCGGGGAAAGAAGGCACATACGTAAGGCCACATATGGCATGATTCCACTTATATGGAATGTCCCAAACAGGCGCGTCCTTGTAGACAGGAAGCAGGCCGGTGGCTGCCAGGGGCTGTGGGAGCGGGGCTGGGGAGTGACTGCTCATGGGGACAGGATTTCCTTTTTGGGGAGATGGAAATGCTCTGGAACTAGATAAAGGTGGTGGCGGTGCCACACTATGAAAATACTAAATGCCACTAAATCGTACACTCAACAGTGGTTAATGAATTTCACCTCCTTAAAAAACAAAACCAAGAAAGAAAAGAAAAGAAAAAAGCTGCCTGGGTGATTTTAAGCGCATGGCAAAGTTTGAGAACCACTGCCCCAAACAGATCATGCTCCAGAGTTTGGAAATACTGCCTTACAGCTTGGAGATGGGGAGGAAAGGGCTACTTTGGAGGCCTGACAAAGACCAGAAGAGAAACCCAATGAGCACAAGGCTGTCCACTCACCATCTTGGCAGCTGCCTACCGGTCCTCGCCCTCAACACGGCTGATCTGAAAAGACGATGAGACACGGATTGCGCAGTGTCAAGCCCCTGCCCAGTCCTGCCCTCCGGGGAGCCTGGTGGAGGGGCCACGGCTTCCTGGCAGAGATGCCGTGGGCTCCGTGGGGTGGCGGCAGCTTAGATGATCCTCCAAGGAGCCGTGTTTGTCTGTTTAGAAAGACAGTGTCCCGAGAAACAAATAATCAAATCAAAAAATGGGCAGAAGATACGAACAGACACTTTTCCAATGAAGACATACGAATGGCTAACAGACACATGAAAAAGTGTGTCATTAGCCATCAGGGAAACTCAAATCAAAACCACATTGAGATACCACCTTACGCCAGTTAGAATGGCAAAAATTGACAAGGCAGGAAACAACAAATATTGGCAAGGATGTGGAGAAAGGGGATCCCTCTTACACTGTTGGTGGGAATGCAAGTTGGTACAGCCACTCTGGAAAACAGTATGGAGGTCCCTCAAAAAGTTAAAAATAGAGCTACTCTATTACCCAGCAACTGCACTCCTGGGTATTTACCCCAAAGATATAGACGTAGTGAAGAGAAGGGCCATATGCACCCCAATGTTCATAGCAGCAATGTCCACAATAGCTAAACTGTGGAAGGAGCCGAGATGCCCTTCAACAGACGAATGGATAAAGATGTGGTCCATGTATACAATGGAATATTACTCAGCCGTCAGAAAGAACGATTACCCAACATTTGCAGCAACATGGACGGGACTGGAGGAGATGATGCTAAGGGAAATAAGTCAAGCCGAGAAAGACAATTATCATACGGTTTCACTCATTTATGGAACACAAGGAATAGCAGGGAGATCGGTAGGAGAAGGAAGGGAAGAATGAAGGGGGGTAAACAAAAGGGGGAATGAACCACGAGAGACTATGGACTCTGGGAAACAAACTGAGGGCTTCAGAGGGGAAGGGGGGTGGAGGGATGGGCAAGCCTGATGATGGGTATTAAGGAGGGCATGTATTGCATGGAGCACTGGGTGTTATACGCAAACAATGAGTCACGGAACACTACATCAAAAACTAATGATGTACTGTATGGTGACTAACATAATAAAAATTAAAAAAAAAAAAAAGAAAGACAATGTCCTGTTTACTCTCCATCCAACATATATTTCACACCTGACACTTCTCATCATTCCGCAGCCCCCATCATCACTTGCCTGGACCAGCACAGCTACCTCCTCCCTTCTCTCCTGGCTCTGCCCTTGACTACCACCGTCTGTTTTCTCCACAGGGACCAGAAAGAGATCTTAAAATATAAATCTGAAATGTTGTTCTTCTGCTTAAACCCCTCCAGTGATTGCCATCGGTTTGAGAACCAAGTCCAACCCCTTCCCATAGCTTGTGGTGCCCCTGCCTGCCTCTCCAAGCCCGCCTCTTAGCCCTTTCCCTCTCCCTCACTCTGTTCCAGTCACGCTGGCTCCCTGGCTGCCTTCAAAGGCTCAGCAGGTGTAGGCCAACTGCCTTGAATGCTCTTTCACGACCTGTCTGTTCTTTGTCACAGGTCTCAGCTCAAACATCATCTCTGTCAGAGGCCTCATCTGACTACCTGATCTAAAGTCGCTTCTTCCCTGGGGTTCCTATCACATGGCCCTGTGTCAGTTTACTTGTCTACAGTCTGTCTCCTCCGCCAGGTCACACTGAGCCGTATCTCCAGTACCTGGGACAGTGCCCAGCCCCTGACAAATGCTGACTGCGAGAACCACTCACAGCTGATTGAAGTTCCTTAAGAATTGGTGCAGGTGACACAAGTATCAGATGCAAGGCTCCTTAAGCTGGGGGTGGGTGACCTCCCTCCTCCTGTATGTCTGCAGGGGAGACTCTGAGGTCAAATAAAAGGAAGTTCTACTTGACACCAAAGAGAAGCTACGAGGGACTGAAGTGTATTCTAGAATGGAGATGGGCAAATTTTCTCTATCAAGGACCGGATAGTAAATACTTCTGGCTATGCAGACCAAACCGCCTCTGTCCCAATGACTCAACTCTGCCGTCACTGCTAGAAAGCGGCTGCAGACGACATGTAAACAAGCGTCGGCTGCATTTCATCAAAACTTTATTTGTGGGCACTGAATTTTTTTTTTAATTTTATTTTATTTATTTGACCGGGTGGGGGGGGGAGAACACAAGCAGGAGGAGTGGGAGAGAGAGAAGCAGGCTCCCCGCTGAGCAGGGAGCCCGACGTGGGGCTTCATCCCAGGACCCTGGGATCATGACCTGAGCCAAAGGCAGATGCCCAATCGACCGAGCCCCCCAGGCGCCCTGGACACTGAATTCTGAATTTCACATGGTTGTCAGCTGTCACAAAATACACTTCCTTTTGATTTTTCCCAACTACCTATGAAGTCAAAACCATTTTTAGCTGGCAGGCTGTACAAAATCAGGCACTGGCCTGGTTTGGGCCTGTGGATGTAGTCTGTTGGCTCCCTGTGCTAGTCAGGAAGTTTCTAATTGTTTCTGCCAACTTAGCTGTGTACTCTCTACCAGTTACTGCATGCCAGGTATTGTACCGAGTCTGATATCACAGCCTTGTTTCGTCTGTATTATGTCACTAGTATCTCTATTTGATGAACGGGGACATGGGGGCTTAAGTAACTTGCCCAGGGTCAGAGGTGAAGCTGGGGTGCAAACTTCCAGATGTAAACTGTTCTGCCATGACCCTGAGCATCTCTTCACCTCAGATCCTCCATCTGTAAAGTGTGTCCCTGGACCAGATTTTCCCAAGGTCACTTGCAACCTAAAAATGCTCTTGTCAACAAAACAGCTAAGTGCCCACTCAGGCTTTGGGGCACAGTTCCCTGGGCCTGAATCCCAGCTCCACTCCTTCCTAACTGGGTGACTTCAGCCACTGTCTGTGCGTCTCTGAACTTATATTTTCTCACCTGTAAAGAGTATATGACGGTGACAGGACTTTCTGGGGCTGCTGTGAATGAAATAAGACATTGGGAAGTGTTTGCGGGGTACCCCATTTACAGGAGCCGGGGCTCTTATGGGGTTTTACCACCCCAGTGACTGGCACAGGTGGGGCTACAGGATGAATGTATACAAATCTCTAGTCCTTGGTGTCAGAAGTCATCATAAACCCCCACTGGCTTAGGGCATAGTGCTTGGGCTTGGATCCTGACTCTGCTTGCTAGCGTTTTGACTTTGGCAAAGCATTTCTCTCTGAGCCTCACTTCTCTCATCTATAAAGAGGGTTTATAAAAGCATCAACCTCATAAGGTTGCTGTCAAAACTCAGTGAGTTGAAGTACTTAGTCCAGCGCCTGATGCAGAGTAAAATATTGGTACCTTCGATTATTTCTCATGCCAAACCGTTTTACAAGCATCAGAATCTTCACCATAACCCAGTGAGGTAGGGACTCACTGGTCCCATTTTTCAGATAATAAATCTAAGGGCCCTTCAGGCGTAATATGGCCCGGAGCTGGGACTAAGGTCGCGTCCAAGGCCCGGGGATTTCAGTCGGGGGTCGCGGCTGAGACCGGAGCTGGCTCCGGACATGGGCCCACAACCGCAGAGTCCTGCAGCCCCCAGCCTGCTCGTCCCCCATCGGGCGGTTGCGAGGTCGGGTGAAACACAACCAAACCCCGGGCCCTCAGCGGGCCTGACCGCCCCTCCGCCCGCGCGTACTTACCTGCCCTCCTCCTGACGTCACGCCGTGCCTGTGCCCGGAAGTGAGTCCTGGGCGCGCATGGGGGCGTGACGCACTCCCCGCGTAACGCGGGCGCAGGCGCGAGGCGGGGGCTAAGCGACAGAGCCGCGCTGATTTGATTGACTGAATGCCAAAAGGAGTGGACCAATCCGCGCTTTCTCTTCCCAACTGTGGGACGTGACGATGCTTCCCAGGCCCCGCCCACTCTGCCTGGCCCAATGCGAGGCCCGCTTTCCTGGGAGCGCAGTCTGGCTGGGTGAAGCCGTATTGGGAGGGTGGGCCAACTGCAGTTCCCCGGCGAAATCAAACCTGCTCCCCGCTTTTTTTTTTTTTTTTTTTTTTAAGATTTTATTTATTTATGTGACAGGGAGACAGCCAGCGAGAGGGAACACAGCAGGGGAGTGGGAGAGGAAGAAGCAGGCTTCCAGCGGAGGAGCCCGATGTGGGACTCGATCCTGTAACGCCGGGATCACGCCCGGAGCCGAAGGCAGACGCCTAAAGAGTGCTCTACCCAGGTGCCCCTCCCCACTTTTAAACGGCTAGCGATCTAAGAGTTATTGTTCCATTTTTATTTTAATTAATTAATTAATTAATCTATTTATGAGAGAGCACAAGTGGGGGGAAGGGAGAGGGACAGGCTGACTCCGTGCTGAGCACAGAGCCCCAAGCGGTGCTCGATCTCAGGACCCTGAGATCAGTACCTGAGCTGAAATCAAGAGTCCCCCACGTTTAACTGACTGAGCCACCCGGGTGCCCTTCTTTTTCCATTTTTAAATGGTTGTGGGGGGAAAAAATTACCTTTTGTGACTTGTGAAAATACTCTGAAGTTCAAATTTTAGTGCCCATAAATAAAATATTGGAAGACAGCCATGCCCATTCATTCACCCAATTGTCCATGGCTGCTTTCCCACTATAAGAGCACAGCTGAATGGTCGCAATAGAGAGCGTGAGACCCACACAACCGAAAAAATTTACTACCTGGCCCTTTGCAGAGGAAGTGGGTCGGCCCTTGCCTTGGAGTCTTCAGACCAGCCTTGACGTGCCTTCTGCACAGGGGAGTGGCCTTTGAGTTTACTTTCATGCCCTGTAGGGCCCAACAGAATCTGTTTCTTCATTTGGTCATTCAACAGCCGTTTATTAGGTGCCTGTTGTATGAGATTCAGAGAGCAAACGACATAGCCTTTCCTCTGTGGAGGCAGACAATTCAACTGGCAGTTTATCAAGGCAGTGTGAGAAATGCCGACAAGACTACTACTACCACTACGTTATTCGCTGCCAGGCCCTGTTTTACAGCCCACACGAGTCGGCTCTCATGGGATCACGGTGCTGCATATGGAGTGCGCATAACTCTCCAGGCCTCATAGTCCATCAGCGCTCACCACTCACTTACACGTATCATCTTGGGGAATGGTGCTCCTAGGAAGTAGATATTCTGTCTTTCCCATGTTACAGATGAGGGAACAGGCCCAGAGGGGTTAAGTAACGGGCCCAAAGTCACACAGCTGGTGAGGGGTGGAGGATTTGACCTCCATCTGCTGATGCTACACCTTGTTCCTTTGACCTCTGAGCTACGCTGCTTTGGGTTGTATGCCTTAAACTTGAGGGCCATGGGAACACAGAAGAATCTTTAATGAGAGTGGTGTTTGGGAGTGGGCAGGAGTGGGGCAAGACCCCTGGGAAGGGTGACTCCTGAGCTGGGTCAAAAGGAATGAGGCAGTGTTGGGGGGACGGAGCAGATTAATGCCCATAGATCCTGATGGACAAGATGGCGCTCAGAGGTGCATTCAATCCCAGGAATCTTGCCTACCACACCTGGATTTTTTTTAAAGATTTTATTTATTTGTCAGAGAAAGAGAGAGAGAGAGTGTGTGCACACAAATAGGGGGAGCAGCCGGCAGAGGGAGAAGCAGGCTCTCCGCTGAGCAGGGAGCCCGATGTGGGACTCCATCCCAGGACCCCTGGGATCATGACCCGAGTTGAAGGTGGACACTTAACTGACTGAGCCACCCAGGTGTCCCCCACATCTGGATTTTGCTCAAATCCTTGTCCTGCACCTGAACAAAGAGATAGTGTTGGAAAAGTCACAAAATGCCGCCTTGTAATATTTAGAGGAGGGGAGGTATGAGGAAGTGATGGAACAGGTAGGTGATGGAACCCAAACATCAGCCTGAGATACGAAGAGACTGTTCTATAAAGATGTCAAACGCAGGCCAGTTCCTGTGGGGCCAAGGGAACCGACTTAGGGAGAGAGGAGGGTAATTGGCCAGTCTGGGCAGAGTGGCAGGAAGGGACCTGAATTCTCGCTCTGGGGACCTCATCTCTGCTCAAACATAAAGTGGAAAATCTTGGCTCTGCCCATGGGAATGAACGGAGTGAGTGCCTACAGATGTATTTGTAAAACATTTTGAGTAAGAAAAGAGAAAGCTGTGGGCTGGGAAGGGCATTCCAGAATCATGGTGCAACTTTTGGGGACAAGGGCAGAATGACTGAGGAGGAGGGAGGCTCTAAGCATCAGGAAGTTCTTGACATAAAGCTGAAGCCCATTTCCCTGCTATTGGCACCCACTGTCCCTATTTCTAAGGTCAAGAGCCACAGAGGACTTCTTAGTTTGGGGGCCTGGGGTGAGTTGTTAATTACTGTATGGCTCAATTTCATTACCCAAAGTTCGAGATAACGACCGTTAATTGGTTGGAGAGGTTTCGTGGGACAACGTTGGGAAGGCACTTAGCATAATGCCGGGTCCTTCATCGAGATTCCATGGATCAGTTGAATTGGAAGTCTTTGATTTAGCAAATAGGCTCCCCCCTCCGAATTTCAAATTGTGTAAATTTAAAAAAAAATTCTCAAGAAAATTATTTATTTGAGAAAGAGAGAGAGAGTGCACAATCAGGGGGAGAGGCAGAGGGAGAGGGAGACTCCCCACTGAACAGGGAGCCTGATGCGGGGCTGGATCCCAGGACCCGGGGATCATGACCTGAGCTGAAGGCAGACACTTAACCGACTGAGCCACCCAGGCGTCCCTCGCATTGTATAAATTAATTGATGTTTATCCAAGTTTAAATGAGAAGACCAGGACTTTTAACTTTTGGTCTTCTGCACTGAGGACACCTGGAGGCTGAGTCACTGCTTCAATTCATGATAGTGAACATTGGGTCTGTAGGAGAAATGGCCCCAAAGAAAAGAACTGTATCCAGGATACCACCCTTAAGACTATGATTAGGACAAACGAAAATCTTTTGAAAATGTCTGGGAGTTAGGCTTGATATACCTGTTATGTTCAGATAATTGAACTATGAAAGGGTTGGAGTCCCTCTACCTGTTATCACCCCTTGGGCCAAATACAGATTTTGACTACAGATGGTTCTTCTCCTTAAGAAGTCGTTGTCCAAAAGAAATGATTACTATGGTCAATTTTTAAGAGGAAGTCTGTCCCTTTGTTTCTTCCGTGATGGAGTCTAATAAAAATATGAAAATGCTAAGAAAGAGGATTGGACCCCTTGGGATGGAAAGTGTGAACACGAAGTTTGCCTGTGAAGTTCCATTTCCAAATGACATTTCTTCATTGTGTCTACCCGTTCTGAACTGTCTGCGTTAAGGTGATGTTTTCAAACAGCAAACCACAAACATACGGAACAAACTTCTGGGATAAGACCAGGTGCAACATGGTGAGAGGAGGGTGCAGGAACCAGGTTTAGGGACCGCAGAATTGCCCCCACCCCCCACCCTGTGTAATAAATCTCTTCTCTGGCCACCAAGAGCACCTGTAAACCAAGCAGCCCTCCAGAAAGGCGCTGCTCACACAGAGCGAACCCAAGGAGGCAGGAGACGCTTTGTCAAAGAGTAGGGGTGAGGGTAACAGACAGAAAACAAGGTGTGAAATGAGGGCAAGGGGTGAAAAGAGAGGGAAATGTCTAGTACACCGATACTTTCTAGAACATAATCTCAAACCCCAAGCAAAAATGTTTAGATCTCCTTTATTCATTAGTTACCCCCCCCAAAACCAGGTGCTCTTTGTTCCCTCATTCATTCCAGGTACTTATTGAGGGCTAACATTGTTCTAAGCACTGGGGATGAAGCGATATGCAAATCAGTTTTTTTCCTCTTGAGCTTACGCTCTAGTGCATTCAGGTTGGATTGTCCTGGGCAGACCATTTTCTAGGAACAGGATCTCAATTCCTTATTTCAAGTTCCTTTTTCTCTGAGGAGAGGACATAGAATCTTCTGACCCACTACCCCAACCCAGCAACTGCAGAGTACCTAGAAAGACAGTAGGTGCTGAAGAGAATTAACTGAAGGGATGTGATCTCTGGCTCTTTGTACGAATCCTAGCTAGGTCAGAGTAATTTATGTGGATGCTGGGACGTTCCTGTAATTTAGCACCACATCATGGAGCATTTTACAAGGCCGGTGTTTAATTTCATTTTATTTTTCCTCATGGAAACACCAGGGTGTCTTGTGCTTAAATACCGCAATTTCCCACAAACAAGCCCCTGCCACTGCTGTGTTAACCACCACCGTAATTTACTTGTTAGAATCAGGAATAATAATGAATTTGTCTGAGTGGTAACAACAGCCTGGAAAAACTGACTCGGAAGGATGTGTCGGAGGGACCAGGCCCCGAGGCTGAGAGAAGTCACAAAAAGACATTTGGAGGTGAAGAGGACCCTGGGAGAGAGGCAGGTGGCCTTAATAACTCCAATGGGTGGGGGGGAAGGGGGGTCTTGTCAGAGTCTGAGCACTTCCAGGGGTGCCTGGGTGGCTTAGGGGGTTAAACAACTGAGTCTTGATTTCGGCTCAGGTCATAATCAATCCTGGGATTGAACTCTGGGTCAGGCTCGATGCTCAGCAGGGAGTCTGCTTGTCCCTCTGACCCTCCCTCCAGCTCATGCTCTCTCTCTCTCAAATAGATAAAATCTTAAGGAAAAAAAAAAAAAGAATCTGAGTACTTAGATTCTTCTGGGTTCTTAGAAAGCATCTCACTATTTTCATCTGACAGAGGGGAAAAAATGAGTCCAGGGAGGTTAAGTGACAAGGCCATAGGGCCTGTAATGGCAGAAATGGGGACAGACCCAAGGTTTCCTGTCTTGGCCAATGCTTGGCCCGCTCATTTGAAACTGTCCATGACAATCATCTATTGTTTCATAAACTCCAATTGGACAACTAGTTTCCAGAAAATCTGGCTCCTTTAAGAATCTGCATATCACTTAGAGAGAAGATTAATAGAGCATATACTTTGGAGCATGGAACAATGGTGAGAGAATTTAAAATCTATTTAGTGAAAACTAACAAATATATCTGCTTTTAATTTTTGGCTCTGGTCAGTGGTTCTCAACTGGGTTCTTGCCCCCCAGGACATCTGGCAGTGTCTGGAGATACTTTCAGTGGTGACGTCTTGAGAGTTGTAGCGTTCCTGGCATCTAGTGAGTAGAGCTGGATATGCAGCAGTGAACAGCTCACCCCCGCCCCAAAGAGTGATCTGGCCCCAAATGCCACTAATGCTGATGTTGAGAAACTGCAGTAGAGGCACAAAACCCCAAATGGGAGCTCAGGTGGGCTGTCTTGACCATGGTGGGGGATGCCAGGTGGGCTGAAGAATTTGTGAGCAAAGGCACTGTTTCTTTTCTTTTCTAAGATTATTTATTTATTTAATTCACAGAGAGAGAGCATGCACAGGCAGGGGCAGAGGGAGAGGGAGAAGCAGGCTGCCCAGTGAGCAGGGAGCCCACTGCGGTACTCGATCCCAGGACTCTGGGATCATGACCTGAGCCGAAGGCAGACGCTTAAGGACTGAGCCACCCAAGCGCCCCAAAGGCACTGTTTCAAACGTCGGCATCTTTGGGCTGCTAAATCCAACACTTTTCCCATCCTGACTATGGTCCAGATGGTGCCCAGCACATTCTGGGCCGCTATTTCCTGCTCTCCTTCCCCCCTACCCCTGCTTAACCACAAAGGCTCATCCCACCCCCAGATTCTCCAGTGGGGGTTACCCCAAGGTGGACATCTTCCCCTCCTAGGCCTGTCAGGCACTAGCTGAATCCGTTGGGCAGGTCCCTTCACTTTTCTGGGCCTCGGTTTCTTTCCCTGTAAAATGGGGAGAATAACACGCACATCCTAGGGCTGTTTGGGGAAGGCTCTTTACCCCATCACTCTCGCCACAAAAGCCTCGCGAGCGCTCCCCACGGAGCCCGCCTGGCTCTCGGTTTTCCAAATCTTCAGCTTCTGAGATAGGGGCTGTGAACCCACATTCTACAAATGGGGAAACTGAAGCGGGGAGTGGTCACCGAACTGGACCACAGCCTCACAACTTTGAGGGAAAGGGCTGGCCTGGAAGGCGGGCGTCTTCTCCAGAGCTCCGTGAAGGGCGCTCAGCACCAAGGGGGGCGTCCAGACGAGCTGCTTCTCCCTCCTGGGCCCCGGCGATTCCTCTTCCCGGCTGGCCGAGGCTCCCAGCGGCGGGGGCGGGAACAGCTTAGCTGGGAGCTAGGGGCCCGTGGCTGGCTCCGAGGCGCATGCGCGCGCTCCGGGGGGCTCAGCCCTGACGCCGGCGCGGTTGTCCGGGCAACCGGGGCGGAGAGAGAAAGCGGCTGAGTCCCCTCTACTTGTTCTGTAACGGTCGGTCTTTTGCCTAAACTCTGTGAAGCTTCGCCGGGTTGTTCCTCGTCCCTTCGTACATTCACTTCCAATTGGACAAAAGCTGATTTCCTATTCCCAGGAGCATCTGCAGTTAATTAAGTGACAACCATGGGCGGGCGGATCCTGGCCAGGATTAGGTGCAGGTGGAGACCACTTTAAGAACTCCCGGAGTCCATCCCATTCACCTTCACGTGTCACTTTTTCTTTCCTCTTCTGCCTTTGAGTACTCTATAATTTATTAACGGCATCTATAATTTATCTGACTTCTCCGGCCAGATCGTGCTTAGACCAAATCACCAATCTGAATTTTGCAGAAATGACTCAGTGGTGACTAACACCATTAGGAAAGCAGTCTCTGCAAAGAAGTTCATAGCAGAATTTCTTTAAATAGAAAATGACCTCAGTGCCTGACAACTATTCACTTTATATAAAATTCGTTTGGCTACAGGACCTCTCCCGCCCGCCCCCTCTTTTTTTTTTTTTTTTTTTTTTTTGCCTTTAGACATAAACCACTGTATGTGTTTGGCTGTTCAGTCGTGCCTGGCTGAGGGCATGGGAATCCCTCAGGATTTCAGGGGCTGAAATCCAGCATAGCTGTTTTCCCCAAGTTGAAGGACAGTGCACCTTCTAGTTTGCCGGAGTGGGTGCCTTTTTCTTTTTGCATGAAGTTGGGAAGTTTCCATATGTGCCTTGCTGCACATAATTTAACAGTAACCAGTTGCAAGGCTTTGGGCTTTATGGAGGGCTTATAACAAGCTTTTTTAGTGTGTCATTCCATTTAATGCATGTCACAGATTTCACGTGGACCCAAATCTTTGGTTAAAATTGAACACAGTGCAAAAAGAGTCATGTAGGGGTGGGGAGTAATTCTCTTTCTGGGCTCCATCAGGTCACCTGGGGCCATCTTGCTGTTCCTCTGTCCCCTAGGGGGTGTCCTCACCTATATGGGTAGAGCTTGTTTGCCTCCATTTCCAAGTTCCAACCAGCAGAAAGGGAGAGGAGGAAGTTAGGGCAAGTAGCTTGTGTTTAACGAGATGACCTCCAACTTTCTCTCATGTTTGCTGGGATCCCGTTGACTTCAATATAGTCACCTAGCCACACCTGGCTGCAAGGGTTCCTGGGAAATGTACTTAACAGCTAGGGGCCATGCCTTCCCCCCTCCCATAAATCCAGGAAGATCTATTACTAAAAGGAATAAAGAGAGAGTGGATTCAGGGGACAGTTTGCGATTGTAAGCCCCTTGAAGATGAGGATTGGGTCATCAAATTTTTTGAAGAAACACAGCAAACATATGACGTTGGCTTTTGGTCGAGGAGGAAGGGTCCTGTTATAACTGATAAGCAGCACTGCAGAAGAAGACAGAATTCAAACCTTGCCTGTGCCACTTACTGACTGTGTTGATTCCAAATTATATCACCACACAGCCTCAGTTTTTCTAATTTCCAAAATGGCTCCCATACCCGCTTTCCACAGGTACAGTGAGGGTAAATGGGGGGAAACATGTGAACCTCGTAGCACAGTGCTCAGAACTTGTGATCTCCCCCCACCCTTAGCTATGGTAAAAATATCTTACCTGTTCCTTCACAATACACTTTTATTTCCAGGAAGCTGCACAAAAATATACAGAAAGGGAAAAGAGGCAACAGTGTTGAAATCTTAGTGCCAGCACCTTATTGCTATTAGAAAAAATATGTGGAAACCATGCCTATCATCTAACCTGTTGTGAGCAAGAGACTATTAATGTCAAAGGAAATAAAATTTAAATGCTGTCTATTGTAAAAACTGATACAAACATCAGACAAACCAACTTGAGGGACATTCTACAAAATATGTCACCAGTAATTAAAAAAAAAGATGTTATTTATTTATTTATTTGAGAGAGGGAGAGAGAGCACACGAGTGGGGAGCAGGGGGAAGGGTAGAGGGAGAAGCAGACTCCCCGCTGACACGAGGGCTCAATCCCAGGACCCTGAGATCACGACCTGAGCCGAAGGCAGATGCCTAACCAACTGAGCCAGCCGGGCACTCCTGTCACCAGTAACCTTAAAATAAGAAAAAAACCCAAGGAACTGCCACAGATTGGAGGAGACGCTCGGTACTGTCTGTGCAACTATCTTCCAAAAATCTGTTTTTGTTTACTTTGCTTCCATAGCAGTGGTGCTGTTGCTGCTTACCTGGCAGCCCAGCTGGAGACCACCTTCCCTTCTGTTGCCCAGGGGTGGCCGTGGGACACTGTCTCTCCAGTGGAAACTGAGCCCCAGTGAGTGAGGTGTGGCATGTCTGGGTGTGGACTTCAAAACACCAGGTATAATGCTCCTCTGTGCTTTCTTCCCTTTTCCTGGAGCTAGAACACGGGTATCCCTCCAGCCCAGCACCAATCCTGCAGTGGGGACAGCGCCCGAGGTGACAGCTATTATGAGTTGTATTGGGTCTCTCAAAAAAGATATGGTGAAGTCCTATCCCCAAGTACCCGTGAATGTGACTGTGATTTTGCGATCAAAAAAATAGATATTTGGTCTTTGTCCCCGGTTCGTGGCACAGAGCTCCTAAAACGCTTACAATTTCCTGAGTGATAGGGGTGATAGGAGCATCTCTTGTTATATTTGGGTTTAGTCCCTCGTTCCTGACACAAGACCCATCCAAGACCTGAGGGGTCTTCAGAGTGATGAATGTCTTCTGTAATCTAATGAGATGCCCGGTGCCTGGGGGCCCCTAGGTAACTTCAGGATGGCAACCAGCCCCTGGTTGCCAGAAAGACCAAACACTTGATCAGAGGGAAGTTTGGAACTTTCAGCTCCATCCCCCTGAACTCTGGGGAAGGAAGAGGGGCTGGAGGTTGAGGCCATCGCCAATGCAGTGATTTAATCCATCATGCCTACGTCATGAAACCTCCATAAAACCCCCTACATTCTGGGGTTTGGAGAGCTTCTGGGTTGGTGAGCACACCCATGTACCAGAGGGTGGCACACCGTCACCCCACAGGACAGAGCCCCTGCCCTTGGGACACTTCCAGACTTCACCCTGTGTACCCCTTCATTTGTATCCTTCATAATATCCTTTATCGTCCACCAGTAACAGTAACTAAATCCTTTTCCCTAAGTTATGTGAGCTGTTCCAGCAAATTACTGAACCCAAGGGGACCACAGGAACTCTTGATTTCTAGATGGCTGGTCCGGAGTATGGGAGGCTTGGGACTTGTGATTGGCATCTAAAGTGGGGACAGTCTTGTGGGATTGAGCTCTAAATCCATGGGGTCTGATGCAAACTCTGGGTAGATAGTGTCAGAATTCAACTGAATTGTTGGACACTCAGTTGGTGTCCAAAAAAGGAGAAAATTTTTTGTTGGTGTGGAACCACCCCCCAATTTGGTGTCAAAAGTGTTATGAGTAAAATTAGCTTGGTAGTGACCTTATTTGGAAATAGGGGCTTTGCAGATATCATTGAGTTAAGATGAGGTCTTTAAGGGGGGTGCTCTAATCCCATATGACTGGTGTCCTTATAAGAAGACACTACAGAGAGAAACAGAGAGAAGAAGGTCATGTGAGCCTGGAGATACAGGTTGAAGTGGATGTGGCCACAAGCCAGGGACTCCCCCACCCCTGGGGGCACCGGGAGCTGGAAGAGGCCGGGAAGGATCCTCGCCTAGGGACTTCGGAGGGAACACGGCCCTGCCAACACCTTGACTTCAGACTCTTGGCCTCCAGAACTGAGAGAGAAGAAATTCCTGATGTTTCAAGGCACCTGGCATGTGGCAGTCTGTTACAGAAGCCCTAGGAGTTGAACACAGTAGCAGAGCAAGGAAATGGAAAGAACATGGGTCCTGCGGGACCAGAGGGGCCCTGCATGCACGCTTGCACCGCGCCTGAGGGCGGTCACCCAACGTAGAGGCATACTTCTATGTTCTCTAGTTTTTGTGGGTTTTTTAAAGTTTTAATTATTTATTTGAGAGAGAGAAAGAGAGCATGAGAGACAGAGAGAGATCATGAGCAGGGGGAGGGGTAGAGGGAGAAGCAGACCCCCCTGCCAAGCAGGGAGCCGGATGCGGGACTCCATCCCAGGACCCTGGAATCATGACCTGAGCCGAAGGCAGACACTTAACCGACTGAGCCACCCAGGTGCCCACTTCTATGTTCTTTAAACTGCCACGTTTTGGGGGTGTCTGTTAGAGCAACTTAGTTTTTCTCTTTCTTTCCTTCCTTCCTTCTTTCCTCCCTCCTTCCCTCTCTCCATCCTTCCCTCCCTTCCTTTCTTTCTTGGCTTGTTAATGAACTTCGTAACACTGAACACGGAAGTTTCTTTCTCCATCTGTTTTAGAAAGTGAAGCTTCTCCTCTCTTGGAATATCCTTCGTTTACTACTCTGGCTTTGCCACTGACTGCTTCTGAGTGTTGCTTTCGAGGGAGAATTGTACAAGTTGTAAGAGATAGATGTGACAAAGTTGGCATCGTGTCACACCAATCAGATTACCCCCTCCCTTTTTTTTTGGAGGGGGAGAAGGTCTTGGAGAAAACAGCATGAATCAACCTCAACTATTTGTAAGTAAAATTAGAGTAGTTTCAAGCTGTCACTTTTCTCTGCCTTACACACGTTATTCAAATAAGTTGGCAGAAGAACGCTGTTTGGGTTTGTATTAGGGAGTTATGGGGCTGTAAATCTGGGTCTAAGTAGGTGAAATTTAAAATGGAGAATCTGGGGCACCTGGGTGGCTCAGATGGTGGGGCGTCTGCCTTCGGGTCAGGTCGTGATCTCCATGTCCTGGGATCGAGCCCCACATGGGGCTCCTGGCTTGGCGGGGAGCCTGCTTCTCCCTCTCCTTCTCCCTCTGCCTCTCCCCCTGTTTGTGCTCTGTCTCTCTCTCACACATGAATAAATACAATCTTTAAAAAAAATAAAATGGAGAATCCTTGAACTCTTCGAGGTGGGATAGTGCGGTCATCAGGAGGGCATATGCTGGTGCTGGGCCATTTGGTTGGTGATTTAGCTCTTCCATTTCCTGGCTATGTGACCTTGGGAGAGCTCCTTAACTTCTCTGTGCCTTCTTTTCCTCATCTGTTAAATGGGGATTAGCTTAGTTCAGGTCCCATTGAGACAAGGACTTGGTTCAGGTTGTTTATTTGGGAGGTGTCAAAGAAAAGTCGCATGGGGGCAATGTTAAACAGGCAAGAAAGACTTTATTCAAGACTATTGCAATCAGGGAGGGAGAGAGGTTGAACTTGACTCCTGCTACAGCAGGGGCAGCTGGGGATTTATAGCCAATGGGCAGGGTGGGGGAATCAATAGATGGACAGTCACTAGGAGAAACTTGGTTAGGCATCAAGGGTAATTGGGCTCAGCAGGCCAAGGACAAGGCCTAGTCAGGGAGAGAGCTCAGAGAAACCTCACTACAGTTTGGTTAAGGAGTGGTGCTTGTCAGAGGTGACGCCAGGGAGCGGGAGTGAGAGAGCTGGGAGACTGTGACCAAAAAGGAGGAAAAGCCAAGAGAAGGTGGGCTTGAAAGCTGGAGGCGCAAACATTTATCCACTGGATCACATTCTCCATTGGTTGAGGGTTGAAACCTGGAGCCTTTCTTTTTAAACTTCCAGTTTTGAAATAATTTTAGATTTATGGGAAAGATTCAAGGATAAGTCCAGAGAGATCAGCATACCCTTTAACCCACTACCCACGTGTTAACATCTTACGTAACCAGAGACTGTTTACTGAAACTAAGAAATCAACACTGGTGTAACGCGACTAACTAAACTATGGACCTTCTTGAGAACTTACCAGGTTTCCCACTAATGTCCTTTATCTCCTTCATCCGGTCCAGGAGCCCATCCAGGATGTCATGTTTCACCGAGTTGTCACATCTGCTTCTCTCTGCTGGTCTGTGAAAGGCCTTCACTCTGTAATTGTCTTCCTTGATCTTAACATTTTGAAGCGTTCTGACCAGGTATTTTGTAGAATGTCCTTCCTGATGCTTTCTCACAATTATATTGAGGTTATGCCTTTTTTTTTTTTTTAACACAACTGCTTGCAGAAATATGACCATCGTCGGGTTTTTTTTTTTTTTTTTTTTTTAGATTTTATTTTTTTTATTTGAGAGATAGCACAAGCAGAGGGGCAGAGGGAGAGGGAGAAGCAGGCTCCCCACTGAGCAGGGAACCCGACGCAGGACTCGATCCCAGGATCCTGGGATCATGACCTGAGTGGAAGCCAGACATTTAACTGACTGAGCCACCCAGGTGTCCTGACCATAGTTTTGTACCTGGAAAATCAGTTTTAAAAAATTGTGGTAAAATAGACATAACATAAAATTGACCATTTTAACAATTTTTAAGTGTCCAGTTAAGCAGCATAAAGCATATCCACACTGTCGTGCTGCTGGCCCCGCCATCTGTCTCCGGGACTCTTTACAACTGCAGCTCTGTCCCTATGAAATGCATACTCCCCATCCCCTTCCGCCCCCCCCCCCCAGCCTCTGGCACCCACCATCTACTTTTTTGTCTTTTATATAAGGGCCCCAAATCCTATGCGCGAGGGCTCCGCCTTCCTGACCTAATCATCTCCTAAAGGCCTCATGTCTGTCCTCACACTGGGAGTTCGTTTTCAGCATGCCCATTTGGGGGAGACACATCCAGGGAATAGCAGTCTGTTTGAATGTATCCTGTTAGGGGACAAGCGTTACGCTGATGTTATCTGTGATCATGACACCCACGTTCTTTAGCCCCCATACTTTGGGGCTGCCCCGTGGCGTTGGAAGGGGTGGGAGGAACCGGGTATACGTGTGGTACAGGCTTGAGATGTGATACCGTCAGCAAGAGGTGACTCAGAGCTTGTAGGAACTGTCCCCCTACGCTGAAAGCTGGGGGTGGGGCTCAAGGGAGGGGACATGGGCCACCGGAGGGTCTGCTGCAACAGCCCATCCGCTCACGGCGCCGTCAAGGTGGAATGGACTCAGGCGGCGCTGGGTATGGAGCAGGCGCTCCGTGGGGGTTACCGGTGCTAGGAGATTCCAACATCAGGCAGCACCTGCCTCAGATCCTCAAGCTTGGGGGGACCCCACCAGCTTGTCCAGTGGCAGCACCTTTATTTCTTGGCAGTTCCCAAGACCAAGGAAGCTATGCAGTCGGAATAACACCCAGACCAAACCTTCTGTGTCCCTCAAGAAATCATTCAGAAATAGCAGAAGTAAAACGATGGAAGCTCCAGGATCTAGATGCCTCCGAGCTTCTGCTCTTGCCTGGTGGTATAGTCTATTCTCCACACAGCAGCCAGAGGGAGCCTTTGTTTTTTCTTTTTAGCAAAGTTTTCAAATTTGTAGATCTTTTTTTTCTTTTTTCTATTTTTTTTTCCTTTAAAAATAAAAAAGCGGAATTCGCAAAACATAAAATGAACCAGTTTAAGACGAACAATCCAGGGCCTTGAGGACATTCACAGTGTGGTGCAACCACCACCTCTATCTCATTCTAGAACATTTTCATCACCCCAAAAGAAAACCCTGCACTCAGTAAACCGGTCGAACGCAGTAACGAGAACCCCAGTAGTACGGGGGCTCCCTGGAAAGTGTTGTATGCATAGGGTTGGGGTTGCATCTTTTGCTATGCCCTTAAACTACTACTTAACTTTGCTCTTCTCCCCCCTTTTCACTTAGGTGCAAGCTGAGCAAATAATTAATTAAACTACCCATTGATCTGTTTGTGGACAATCATTTATTTTGCGCAGGCATTGGACCAGATGGCGAAGACACGGGGATGGAAAAACTTGCCCTTGCCTTCAAGGTAGTTCCACTTGACAGAGGAGACAGATGAAGCAATTAAAACATGGTATATAGCAGAGGCCGGCAAACTATGGCCCCGGGGCCAAAACCGGCCCCCCACCTGTGCTTGTAAATAAAGTTTTATTGGAACATGGCCATGCTCATTTGTTTATGTATCGTCTGGTTACTTCCACATGACAAGGGCAGAGTTGAATCACTGTGACAGAGACCATCTGGCCCAAAAAGCTGAAAATATTTACTCCCTGGACCTTTAAGGAAAAAGCCTTGCCAACTCTTGATACATGTAACTATGGCAAATCTAAAGTGTGGATGGAAAGCCTTGGAGACTGAAGAGGGGCAGTTAGCTGGAGGTGGGAAGAACTGCGGAGGTAGACAAAACTCGCAATGCTGAAACTTAGGTCCATAAATAGAGACATCTTAAGCATTCGTCTTGATGAATTTTTACACATGTACATACCCATGTAACCACCACCAGGATCAAAACAGAGGATTATCTGCAGCCCCCAGGAGGCTCTCCAAGCGTTCCTGTAAACCACATTGTGCTGTAAGTCACGCTCTTCATCCAGCTTTTCACTCTCAGGCTGCCGCGGTGTCCTCCCAGCTTGCTCGCCCTCCTGCTGCCTGGAATCGCACCACTGGGTCGGATGCTCCGCCTGAAAAAACTCGGAGCCCCTGCGGTTCTCAGCAGGCGGACTCAGAGCCGTGCTGGGACTTTAGCGGATCGAGCCCACAGGAGGGCACAGCAGATCTGTCGAGGCGGCCGGATTTTAGATGTCGCTTCAGGAGGAAACCTTTTACTAACGCCTTCCTTCTAATTTGCTCCATGAATGTGAATTTATTATTCCCCAAGCCTACCTGGATAATGATGATGATGATGGTGATGGGGATGATGGTGATTATTTTACATTTTATTTGGAAGTAATCTCAGACTTACAAAAACGTTGCAAAAATAGCACAAGGAGTTCCATTCACAGGTATATACCCCACAAAGTCGGAAACAAGTACAGTGGAAACAAAACTGGTACACAAATGTTCACAACAGCCTTATTCACTGTAGCTGAAAGGTGAGAATGCCCATCAATGGGTGAGCAAAATGTGGGGGATCAGACAGTGGAGTGGAATATTATTCAGCCTGGGACACAGGCTACAAGGTGAATGAATCTTGAAAACACTACAGGGGAGTGAAAGAAGTCAGACACAAAAGCTCACATATTCTAGGAATCTCTTTATATGAAATGTCCATAGTGGGGAAATCCATAGAGACAGAATGTAGATAGTAGTTGTCAGGGGCTGGGAGGGGTGGGTAGTGACTGCTTAATGGGCGCAGGGTCTCCCTTTGGGGTGATGGAAATGTTCTGGAACTAGATAGAGGCAAGGATTGTGCAACATTGTGAGTGTCCTGAGTGAATTGTGCACTTTGAACTGGTTAATTTCATGTTATGTGAGTTTTCCCTCAATGAGATAAAAAAGATAGCACAAAGAATTCCCATATATCATTCACCTCAATTTCCCAAATGGTAACCTCCTACAAAACTAGAGTAGGAGAATCAAAATCGGGAAATTAATGTTGGTGAGATACTCACATCTCGTGGACAGACTGGTTCAATCCCAGTATTGCCTAAGAGAGCTCGGTTAAGGTGGTGTCTACTATGTTTCTCCACTGTGAAGTTTGTAATATGTTAATGGTCCTGTGGAGAGGGTGAGATGCTTTGAGATTTTGCAAATATCCCATTTCTCATTAAACTTTCGACTGCTAATTTTAGCATCTACTGATGATTCTTGCCTGAAACAATGATTCTTTTCTACCTGGATTTTTTAAAAAAGATTTTTAAATTTTATTTCATTTATTATTTTTTAAACATTTATTTATTTGTCAGAGAAAGAGCACAAGCGGGGCGGGGGGGGGCAGGTAGAGGGAGAAGCAGGCTCCCCATTGAGCAAGGAGCCCAATGGGGGACTTGATCCCAGAATTCTGGATCATGACCTGAGCAGAGGCCAGATGCTTAATCGACTGAACCACCCAGGCGTCCCAGATTTATTTATTTATTTGAGAGTTGGGGGGGGGCGAGGGAGAGGAAGAGAATCCCAAGCAGACTCCCCTATGAGCATGGAGCTGATACAGGGCTCCATTCCACCACCCTGAGATCACAATCAGAGCTGAAACCAAGCGTCAGATGCCCAACTGACAGAGCCACCCACGTGCCCCCCTTTTATTATTGTGGTAAAATATACATAACATAGAATATACCATGGAGGGGCGCCTGGGTGGCACAGCGGTTAAGTGTCTGCCTTCGGCTCAGGGCGTGATCCCGGCGTTATGGGATCGAGCCCCACATCAGGCTCCTCCGCTATGAGCCTGCTTCTTCCTTTCCCACTCCCCCTGCTTGTGTTCCCTCTCTCGCTGGCTGTCTCTATCTCTGTCAAATAAATAAATAAATAATTAAAAAAAAAAAAGAGTATACCATGGAAACCATTTTTCGGTGTATAGTTCAGTGGCATGAAGTACGCTCACGTTATCATGCAACTGTCACCACTATCCACCCCCAGAACTTTACCATCTTCCAGACTGAAGCACAGTCCTTGTGAAATGCTGACTCCTCATCCCCTCCCCCTGCCCCTGGCACCCTCCGTTCTCCCTTCCGTCTGTATGAATTTGACTCCTCTAGGGACCTATGTTAGTGGCCTCATGCAACGTTTGTCCTTTTGTCTCTGGCTTATTTTATTTAGCATAATATACCTGGATTTAATTTTTTTTTTTTTTTTAAGCAGAGAGATTGTATTTTTATTCCCTGTCTTAGAATGAGCACAGGTGGGCTGGGCTGGGCCCTAGGTACGAATTCATATCACGAAGATTTCTCATGTTTTTTCATGTCTCCTTAGCAACTCTGTTCTCTTCATTATCTCCAATACTTCTACCCACAGGCTGGAAGAACAGAAAAGACAGGTAGAAATAGAGGGAGCATGTTTATTTGCTCTCTCTATAAATTTGAATGAGTGTGCTATTTTCAGAATAGAACTGAACACTTCTCCTTTTGCCCTGGGATGAGTTAGGGATTTGAAAATGCTTTCTTGGGCTCCTGAGTGGCTCAGTCGGTTAAGCGACTGACTTCGGCTCAGGTCATGATTTCAGGGTCCTGGGATGGAGCCCTACGTCGGGCTCCCTGCTCAGCGGGGAGTCTGCTTCTCCCTCTGCCTCTGCTGCTCCCCCTGCTCGTGCTCTCTTTCTCTCAAATAAAGAAATAAAAAAAAATATTTTTTTAAAGATTTTATTTATTTATTTGACAGAGATAGAGACAGCCAGCGAGAGAGGGAACACAAGCAGGGGGAGTGGGAGAGGAAGAAACAGGCTCATAGCGGAAGAGCCTGACGTGGGGCTCGATCCCATAACGCTGGGATCACGCCCTGAGCTGAAGGCAGACGCTTAACCGCTGTGCCACCCAGGCGCCCCAAGAAATAAAAAATCTTAAAAGAAAATGAAATGGCTTTCTTTCCCCCAAGTCCCTTTTTTTTGCTTGTCTCATCATGACTGTTACTTGTGATCTTTCTGAGGCATTTAATGTTATGATCACTCTTTGCCGTTAAAGGTGTTCTCTTCCACAGTATGGAGGTCCTCAAAAAATTAGTAGTAGAACTACTTTCTGATCAAGTAATCACACTAGGGGCATTTAACCAAAGAATGCAAAATACTAAATCAAAGGGATACATGCGCCCCTATGTTTATGCAGCATTACTTAAAATAGCCAAATAACGGAAGCAGCCCAAGTGTCCATCAACTGATGGATGGGTAAAGAAGAGGTGGTACTTATACACAATGGAATATTACTTGGCCATAAAGAAGAACGAAATCTGCCATTTGCAATGACATGGATGGGCCTAGAGGGTATAACGGTAAGTGAAATAAGCCAGAGCAAGACAAATGCCCTATGATTTCACTCATGTGTGGAATTTAAGAAACAAAACAAATGAACAAAGGGGAAAAAAAGGGACAAACCGAAAACCAAACTGTCCCCCCCCCCCCAAAACCAAACTCTTAACTCTAGAGAACACAGCGGTGGTTACCAGAGGGGAGGTGGGTGGGGGACGGGTGATAAGGTGAAGGGATTACGATCGATCGCAGTTCCCACGCTGAGCACTGGGTGATGTATGGAAGCGCTGAATCACTATATCGTACACGCGAAACTCATGCTGTGCTGTATGTTAACTACACTGCAATTACAATAAAAAATAAAAAAACGAAACAAAAACGTTCTCTTCTATTGTATCTTTTGTTCGGCTGACAGTTTATTTGGCAAGTGGTTTCAGGAAGCAGTAGTGGGGGAGTGGACCGAGGCAGGCAGGCTGAGAGGGAAAGTCGCTACGGGGTGCATTACTGAGTCAGCTCCCACTGGGGGCACCTGGTGAGGACACACTTCACGATGGCCCTCAGTGGGATGGGGCAGAGTCTCATTCACTGACTCTCTCTCTCTTTTTTTTTTTTTTTTAAGATTTTTATTATTTATTTGAGAGAGAGAGCAAGCACAAGTGGGATGAAGGGCAGAGGGAGAAGCAGACTCCCCACGGAGGGGGGAGCACGATGTGGGACTCGATCCTGGGATTCGGGGATCATGACCTGAGCCGAAGGCAGACGCTTAACGACTGAGCCACCCGGGCGCCCTCATTCACTGACTCTCATTCTCCACCAGCTCTGAGTTCTGTCCTGGGGCCCTGATCCCCTCTGGACCTCTGGCCGCACCTACATGGTGAGTGGCCTTCTGAGGCTTCAGAAAAGCTTTGAGGCAGGACAGTGAGTTACCGTGGCATCTGCCCCCGAGGTGGGAGGCGTTCTGGACGCTCGAAACTCCCGCAGTGACGTTCTGCTGTTTCTGTGCCGAAATCAGAGGTGGGCCAAGAGGCCAGGACACAGGGCCAAAGAGTGCCTGCCTCATCTTTTCAACTCACTATCTGTGCAGGGGTGAATAGTGTCCCCTCAAAAGTCCTGTCCACCTGGAACCTCGGGATGTGTCCTTAGAAACAAGGTCTTGGCGGATGTAATTCGTTAAGATGAAGCCATTATGGGTCAGGACGGGCCCTGTATTTGTCACAGTTCTCTGGAAAAACAGATCCGACAGGACCTCTGTCCATATCCGCCCCTACTTCTCTCACTCCATATATCGACAAATAGCTGTATCTATCCAGGGAGAGATGTATTATAAGGTGTTGGCTCACATGATTATGGAGGCTGAGAAGTCCATGATCTGGCATCTGCAAGAAGGAGACCCAGGAGCTAGCTCCCCACCTGGCGTCGGTCGAAGGCCTGAGAGCCGGAGAGCCGATGCGTGCCTTCCAGTCTCGGGCTGAAGGCCTGAGCGACCAAGCACTGAGGGCAGGTGTCCCAGCTCAACTGGTCAGGCAGAGAGGGGGAAAGAACAAGCGAATCCCCCCTTACTCCATTTTTGGGGGTTGGGACTTGGCTGCTGAAGGTGGGGGTCTGCTGGGCAGCCTTGATTCATGCTCAAGCTTCTCTCTGCAGTTGGGTTCAGCTCTGCTCTGCCTGGGGTCTGGGCCAAAGGAGTAGCCATTGCTGGTGGGGAGCTCTCCCCTCGCTGATGCTGATGGGGAGGAGAAGGCTGGCGGAAACACCTCTCCAGAGGTCTAGCTGAAACCGACCCAGGCATTCTTTTACTACATTTCATTAACCCCAGCTGGTCATGTGACCCAATGTCAGTATTAACCCTGTCTTTTATTTTCTGTATTGTGATGCTCTGACATCTGGGGCCTTGCTGACCTGGGGGGGACTGCCCCTCCCAGGCTTAGACGATTGCTGGAGATAGTAAACAATTGCACCTAAGTGCACCTTTCATACGCAAACCAACCAGCCCAGAGGGCACATCCCAGCCCCTTCGTCTGACCTTCTGCCCTAATCACCACCCCAGGGCGAGGTACCAGCCCGGATGCCCCACAGCCTGCTGAAATTATTCACACCCGCCAATCCCCAACCTGTTTACCTGGCCTCACCTGTTTCTTCCCAGGGAAACTACAAGAGAGTCTCCTGCCCACACTCCCCATCCCTCTGCCTCCCGGCTGACCCTGGTGCTTCCCCATTCGGCCCCGCATGGCAGGCACGCCCTCTCTTCTCGGAAACTTTGAGTAATAAACCATTGGTCAATGGGAATCATCTTCTGATTTATTGGCCTTACTATACGTTAAGCTTCCTCTTTTTTTTTTTTTAAGATTTTTTATTTATTTTATTTGAGAGAGAGAGAGATAGAGAGGGAGAGAACACGGGAGCAGAGGGGAGGGGCAGAGGGAGAGGGAGAAGCAGATTTTCCGCTGAGCAGGGAGCCGAGCAACAGGACCCTGATATCATCACTTGAGCTGAAGGCCAACACTTAACCGACTGAGCCACCCATGCGCCTGCCCCAATGCTTCCTCTTAACATTGCTGTATTTGAAAACAAAGTGCAGGGCCTCGGCCTCTGGTGAGTGACAGCAAAGCCCATGGTGCAGGGTGTGGGTCGGGGGAGGGCTGAAGGAATGGGACCACCAATTCAATCCACCGCACTGACCTCTAGTTCTCTTTCCCTCGCTGGACAGGAGCTGGGAGAATCCAGTGTTTTCCAAAGCTTAGGATAACACCCAGAACACAAGCACCCTACAGACGTTTACCGAACAAATCGCTTCATAGCAGGAAGGCTGAGGGTCTTGGTGCCTAGAGACCCGAATCAGGTGCCGCAGCCTTGCAGACAGCTGAGAAAATTGGCACGGTCCCCCAGCTGGGTGTTTTGACCCAGATATGGGAAAGGAGGAAAGGGTATGTTTTCTTGCAAAGCTTCTGCTCCCTCTCATTTTCTGTCTCCGCTTGACATTCAGTCACTCCGGGATGTCACAGTCCCCACCCGGCATTTGTCTGGCGTGCTGTGAAAGGCCATTCTGAACAGCTCTATTTTGGGGTGTTGGCAGCATGGCCTCCCCACCCCTCCACTCCCTCCACTCAGTCTGTTCCCCCGGGGGGCAGAGAAGTTTCTACTTGTCGTGTGTGTTGTCCGGGGCCCCTGTGTTGTCTTGCAGATGCCTCCGCGTGGACCTCCTGCTTTACTTCCTTTTTTTTTTTTTTTTCTCGCCAGCTTCAAAATATTCGAACAGCCCATGTGCCAAGATTCACGTCTATGCTATGGTTCTCTGGCTCCAAAGTGGCTTATGCAAATCTTGAGGGAGTGTCTGCACACGACAGCCGTGGAATAGATAGATGTTTGCGGGGAGAGTTGAAACATGGGGGTCATCCGTGGCTCATGTGTGGCCGTAACCAAATATTTCCTGAGAGTCTCCGATTTTCTTCTATTTCCTTTATTAGGCTCTAACGAGGGAGACATTTTGATAGCCAGCTGCCACACCTGAAATAATAAAAATTTGGGGGATAGACCGGGTGCCTTCTTTTTCCAACATTTTATTTGGAACATGTTCAGACCTAAAGGAAAATGACAAGAACAGTGCAACAAGCACCCACAAACCCTCCGTCTAGACTCCCCAGTTGTGAGCATTCTCACGCTGGGGTCATTTCTCTGTGTCTCTGGCCATCTCGCTGCCTCTCTGTCTTGCTGTTTCTGTCTCTCTGTCTCTCTCTCTACACACACACATATGTATGTCCATATACACATGCCGAATACCGCTACTAATTATTATTGTAATGCTTATTATTTTCCTGGGCCCTTTGAGAGTTACAGATGCCCTGACTCTCTGTTCCCTGTGCGTCTCCCGAGGACAAGGACAAGCTTTTACATAACTACAATATAATTATCAACTTCAGGAAATTGAAGATTTAAAAAAAAAAGGTTTATTTATTCATTTCAGAGAGAGAGAGAAAGAGAGAGCCGGAGGAGGGGCAGAGGGAGAGGGAGAGAATCTCAAGCAGACTCTGTGCTGAGTGTGGAGCCCGATGCAGGGCTCGATCCCAGGACTCTCAGATCATGACCTGAGCCAAAGGCAGACGCTTAACTGCCGGAGCCACCCAGGCGCCCTGGGTGATTTTTTAAAAAAAACTTGAAGTTTGCAATGTCTGTGCAGGTTGCACACATTCCCTTTACCCGCTGTCCCAATGGCCCAAGAAACTCCTGCAACACCATTGCATGGCCGTCAAAAGCAGGAGGGCAAGTTTGTGCCAGTATGACCATCTAATGCCCAGGCCCATTCCCATTTCATCAATGGCCCCACAATCAGACTCATATGTCTCATTTAGGTTTGGGGCCCCTTTCACCTCTTTTGGCCTCGGCTGATCCCCATCTTCCATGACATTGATTTTTCTGAACAGTGGAGCTCACATATTTTGTAGAATGCCCCTCGGTTTGGGTTTGTCTGATGTTTCCTCCTGATGTCTGTGTTTCTACCAGGAATGGCATGGGAGTGGTGCTGTGTTTGCCGCTGGGCGTGGCTGGGGGCTTGTTGGGTACTGTGTGCCCTTGGGTTTTGTCTGAAGTGGGTATAAACGAAGATAGTGCTAGTTTATTTTTTTATTTTTTAAAGATTTATTTATTTGACAGAGAGAGAGAGCAGGAGAGGGAGAAGCGGGCTCTGCGGGGGTCGACCCCAGGACCCCAGGATCACGACCTGAGACAAAGGTGGACGCCCAACAGACTGAGCCACCCAGGTGCCCCGAAGATCGTGCTGGTTTAACTATGAATCCAAAGAGCCCTATGTGGGAAGTTTACTGGGATGGGGGTTTGGTAACCTGGGAGGGACATTTAACGCAGTTGTTCTCAACCTGAAGTGGCTTTGCCCCCTGGGAACATTAGCAAAGTCTGGAGACATTTTTAAATGTTAGGAATGGGGGCAGGGGAGGAGGTACTGGTCTAGTGAGTGGAGGCCAGGGATGCTGTGAACATCCTTGGTCCGGCCCCCACTGCAGAGAATGATCTGGACCCCTCTGTGTCGAGGTTGAGAAGCCCTGGTCTCTGATCACACAAAACCGGCAGAGCTGTCGTGTCCCCAGGAAGGCCCAAGTGTGAGTACGAGTGCACGAGACTCAGGTTTAGTAAAAATACAAAAGGTTGGAGAGTGAGGCCTGTACCGTCTGTAGAGGGAGAGAGTTCTAGAGAGCAGAGGAATGGGGTTCGAGCTCAAACAGGATACAGTAGAGAGGAAAAAAGAAATGAAAACCTATTCAAAAGTAAAAAAGCCAACTTTGAGTTTTCCAGCTAGATATTCCAAAGCAGGTCTTTAATTCATTTGTTCATTCATTTCCGTCAGCTAAAGTGAGCCTACCATGGGCCAGGGGCCTGGGATACAGGGGTGAATAAACAAAGCTCCCAACCTCATGGGGCTTCAATTTGAGTGAGGCGAGGGACGGACAATAAATACGAAAAATAAGTATAAGTATGTTAAAGAGGTGGGGAGTGCTATGGGGAAAAGCCTCTGGAACTGGGTAAAGCGATCAGGGTGTGTGGGGGGCAGGTTGCAGCTTGGGTAGTCAGGGTGGACTTCATTGAGAATGTGAGAACTGAGTAAACTCGATCCAGGTGAGGGAGAAAGCTGGGAGGAAGGGCTTTCTAGGTCGTGGGACAGCAAGTGCAAAGTCCCTGAGGCAGGACCATGCCTGGCAGGTGTGAACAACAGGGAGGGCACCATAGCTGGGTGGGATGAGCCTGTGGAGAAGGAGGATAGGAGGGCAGGGTGGTGATGGGGCAGATGGTGCAGGAGCTCGTGAACTATGGGAATGGCTTTAGCCTTTACCCCAAACGGAGTGGGAGCCATGGAAAATTCTGAGCAGGAGAGAGATGTGACCTGACTCAGGTGTTCACCAGCGTCCCCTGGCGGCTGCAGGAAGAGCAGACTAGGGGGCAAGGGTGGAAGCCAGGAGACCTGGGCAGAAACAAGGCACCAGCCCTGGGGGGACTTGACGGAAGCTCCGACCGGGGTATTAGCATTTGCTCGGATTATTTTAGATCACCGCCGTTCACATTTTACAGTTCAGTCTAATAGCTGCATTTTTATGCACCACAAATTTATTGGAACGGTTTGGGCAAATGAAATCCCGTATGCAGAGAAAATCAGGCAGTTAAAATGAAGTCCGATGTTGCTAAATTTAACATATGTACAACTTTAGGACTGTGCCTGAGCTGTTATTATAATTACTTTTCTTTTGCAAAAGTTTTTCTTCCTCCTTATCCTGCCCCAGGCACTTAGGCATTTACATGAAATGTTTGCATGACAACCTCTCCTGTTCTAATTTGATGAATATGACCTTTCAGACTGAGGACGCCACAGAACACAGGAGAGAAAAAACTCGAAGTAAATTTGGATATAATCGGTGATGTGCACGGAACCATTCCCGTACCGAGGACAGACCAAACATAAGCAAACAGGCCATTTGTTAATTTCAATGAGTCTGTTGGCAGAAAGAGGCATGAGGGTGTTGCCACAATTTCTGCCAAGTTTAAATTTAGGACAGTAGGTTCCCTAGGAGTGGAGAAGTTTTTAGAATCCTTGCTCCCATTCACACTATAACCTTTTCATGATTTTCAAGGATTGCTACAGGAGGGGAAATTATCCCCAAATTTCCTTTCTGCTCTCCTTTCCCAAATTATCCAGACAGAAATTACAATCAAGAGGTTTTTTTTTTTTTTTTTTTTTTTGGTGAGAGAATGGATTGCAGAGACTTTTCCATCCAGTTTTCCAAACAGGGAAACTAAGGCCCAGAACGGAGAAGTGGCTTATGTACATTATTCCTAGGAGAGGCTCTTGGCTACATCCCCCTTTAAAGAGATCCCTTGGTGGTCACTGTGTAATAAATGATTTTTCCTCTCTCATGAAAACAAATGGGATCGGCAAACTGCCGCCCGCTGATCTTGGTTCTTCTCTAAGTTCCGTGGGGTTTTCTTGCAAAATGAATTACACAAATTGTAGCTGCAGAAAATGAAATGTAATGTCTATAAAATGTCCCCAAGAATTCTTTCTTTGTCCAGGAAGTAGGCTTGCGAGTCAGAGCAAGGCTCCATTCAGTGGCGATAACAAACAAATTGGAAACTTTAGTGGCTTCTCCCAGAACAAGCCTGCTTCTCATTTCTATAAAGCTGGTTAGCAGGGCTCGCCTCCAAGCAGTGACTCAGAGAGCCAACCTTCCTCCACTGTGCACCAGCACCACCTCTCACATGGCTCTCCTAGTCACCTTGGGACAGGTGCACCTGTTCTTTACCACTTCTGCCCCAGTCGTGATCATCTATTGGCTAGAATGAGTCACGTGGGCCTGTCCCAACTGCAAGGGAGTCTGGGAAATGTAGGAGAACACAGGGGTGAGCACCAAACCTGGCTTATTCTTTCTATTAGAGAAAGGAGAGGTCTGCCTTTTAGTACCTTGAATATGGCAAGAGAATTGTGTTTGCTATCTCCAAGGTAGTGAAAGGGGTCAGAACACTTTCCCTTTTTGGAAAGCAGACATCTAGAGATGCCACTGCTCTTGACTGTAGCAGGCAAACCCTGCGTCTCTCACAAGACCAAGTAAATCACATTTGTTTGAGGCCGGTGTTCTGCTCAGATATTTGAAACCCCAGCTTCGAGCAGAGGGTGAACACAGTGAGGACAGGTCTGTCAGGATAGGCTAAATTTTAGGGGCTTTAAAACAACAAAGTTTCATCTCTCTCCTCTACTACCTGTTCAAGTTATCCATAGCTGAGTAAGAAACTGTCCTCAAACTTAGCGACTTGGCGCGATCGCGATTGTTACTTCTCACGATGCTGTGGTTGACCAGGCTTAGCCAGACAAGGAAATTATGTGGCGTGAAAAAAGCCGATCGCAGAGGGGTACATATTGTGTGACTCCATTTATATAACATTTGTGATATAGTTACAGAGATGGAGGACCGATTAGTGGCTTGAGAGTAGCAAGACAGAGTCTTGTAGTGATGGTACGGTTCAGTTTCTTAACTGTGCTGGTGGTTACGCTGTGCATGACAAAATCGCACAGAGCTACCCCCCCAACACACACAAGACACGGACACACACATTCATGAACGCATATGTAACTGATAAGATTTGAATAAGCTCTGCCAGTTGTAGAATGATACCAATGATGTCCATTCCTGGTTTGATGTTGTATTACAGTCATGCAAGTTGTCATCCTTGGGAGAGGGTGGACGAAGGGTGCACGGAACCTCCTGGTACGTATCTTTGCAACTTCCTGGGTATCTGTAATTATTTCAAAACCAAAAGGTTAAAAACGGAGGCGGTTGGGTTCTAGAGCTTGTCCTTTTCTGCAGTGGTTTAATCACAAGAGCCACATCTTGACCACCAGCACCACAAAAGCAAACAGACGCTGAAGAATGCAGCAGACGGAATGCAGTGACTGGAAGAAAGTTGGTCTGAAAAAATGTTGAAATATTAGTGTGATGGGAGGGTGGATGTTTTTCTTTTCACATTTTTTTCTTCTCCATCCCCCCCGCCCCCAGCTTGAGTTCCTCCAAAAGCAGGTTCCAAGACAAGGATTTGAGGTCAAGTAGTTTATTTGGGGGTGAAAGAGAGGAAGACAACGAAGGAGTGTTCCAAGGAATTTCCTGTGGAGCAACTGAGGCTTTGTCCTGCTGGGACCTCTGGGAGCCAGCATAGGGCATGCGCCCCAGAGCTGCGAGAGAGCTGGGGTATTTACCCACCAACTCCATCAGTTACTGCTGGACAGCTGCTCCTCGGGGGCCTTAATTCCGAGGCCTGTGTGGGGCGAAGCAGGATTCAGCGGCAAACAAAAGCCCCCGGTTTGGGCAGTTGGAAGACAGGCTGGTGTGCACTGAGGGGTAAGAACAGGGGGCGTGGGATAGAATCCCTGTGCAAGAAATAAAAACCAGAAGGATGGTGCGGCGTGCTTAGTGTGCAGGGACTGCTTGCTTACTACTTCCTCAGTGTCCAAACTTTATTCTTTGTTCCGGCGGAAACCCCCTCACTCCATGCAGGCATTTGTTGGGGATGACAAGGTGCTCCATTAAAAAGAAAACAAGAAACAAAAACTAAAATCTACCTTTCCTAAACTTTAAATTTTTTTAAAGGATTTTTTTATTTTATTTATTTATTCGACAGAGACAGAGACAGCCAGCGAGAGAGGGAACACAAGCAGGGGGAGTGGGAGAGGAAGAAGCAGGCTCATAGCGGAGGAGCCTGATGTGGGGCTCGATCCCATAACGCCGGGATCACGCCCTGAGCCGAAGGCAGACGCTTAACCGCTGTGCCACCCAGGCGCCCCTTTCCTAAACTTTAATGCAGATAGCAGTGGCCCAATGAAATATATGTGGAAGTTCTTGAGAGGGGCTTCTAGCAACCCTTTAACAGTGATGCCTCATTTGGGAGATGTGCCCTAGCCCTTTCCCTCTTAATAGTGCCGAACATGGATATGATGGCTGGAGCTGTAGCATCCATTTTGTGGCTATGAGACCCATCCTTGAGGATGGAAGCCCAGGATGAGAGAGCAGGAGGTTAAAAGACCTTTAGGTCCTTGATAAGTGTGAAGCTGCCCTACCAGCTGTGAGCTGCTTACTGCTGTAAACCTACATGAGAGAAAAGCACCCTTTCTCTTGTTTAGTCACTGTTTTATTTGAGTTTTTCGATCTATGCAGCAGAATTAAATTCTAATTGGTAGACTTATGCACATACTGAAAGGGAAAATGACTACTACTAAAATACTTCCTCCTCCCTCCTTCTCCTCCTCCTTCTCTGCTCAAATGAGCTCTGAAGGCTCAGTTGCTTCTGTGAGAGCCTGGTGATTGCTATCTGCCTTGCTGGGTTGTGGCTAGGATCAAGTGACATAAACCTACCCAAAGCACATAGGACAGTTTCTGGTACCTAGAAAGGATGCAGAAATTGTCATCCCTTACTATTCCAAAATGGAATAAGTCAATCAGAAATTACACTCCCTGGTAATGGGATACTTTTTAGGCTGCTGTGCTCCATGTTTTGACTAACGCGTGGGTCAGCATGACTATCCCAGGGGAAATGACGCACCATATCACTGTTCAAAAATCCCTGGTATTTGGTTATTTTTCTTGTTATGTGAAACTGTCTGTTCATTTAATTGCCCTGATTGGAGCTGAAAGAAATTGCATTTAACATCTGTAAGCAAGGTTTTTATGACACTGGCTTTTGACTAACTGAGTAGAATGTTATGTGAATTGTGACAAGTGAGAGTCCCTTCAATCGAGTTCATGTATTCTTTTGAGAAAATTCTTCAGTTTTTGAAAGCCCCTTCCTTGCTTTCTGACACGAGTAGATATTCTAAGCTCTTCTTGCTTTTTCCAGGGCACAGAGTTTTGTTTTTTTTTTGTTTTTTTGTTTTTGTTTTTGTTACTTCCTGTATTCCCAGTGCCCAGAGCAAAGCCTGACACTGAATGAATGAATGAATGAGTGATTGCATTTCACTCATTCCTCTCCTTCTTTCCTAATAATTTTCTTTTTTAAAAAAGTTTTATTTGTTTGGGGTGCCTGGGTGGCTCAGTCGTTATGCGTCTGCCTTCGGCTCAGGGTGTGATCCCCGAGTCCTGGGATCGAGCCCCGCATCAGGCTCCCTGCTCAGTGGGAAGCCTGCTTCTCCCTCTCCCACTCCCCCTGCTTGTGTTCCCTCTCTCGCTGGCTCTCTCTCTCACTGTCAGATAAATAAATAAAATCTTAAAAAAAAAAAGTTTTATTTATTTAAGTGATCCCTACATCCCACCTGGGGCTCGAACTCATGCCCCCAAGACCAAGAGTTGCATGCTCCGTCAACTGAGCCGGCCAGGCGCCCCCTTAATAACTTTCAATTTACATCATCTATCAAGTCAGAAATTGGCACTTGCACATTAGAGGGACGCTCACAAAACTCTCTGAGGTGAGACCTCCCACTGACATCCCTTCGCTGTAGCTAAGCCCAGTCTGGTCACAACTCCCAGATCTGTTAAAAATAGCTCAATGCAGCCTCAACCGCTCCCAGCATCCTGGCTATTTTTAGGACAGAGGAGGGGGTGAAGGAAAAACGTGACCAAGAGTCACCTCCAGGGAGAAGCATCTCCTTCCACTGGCTCAGGACGAGGTGCCTCGCCCACGGCCCACATGCCCACCCCTGTGAATGGCTCAAGTCTGAGAAGTAGATGGTCACGTGACACGGTTTCCCTCAATACTGCGTTCTGAATGGCAGGCAGATTTCTGGCTCTGTGGGGGTTGCGAAAAAACCCACAGTGCTCCAGGGTTACGTCAGAGAGGCCACTAAAATTCTATGCAAGCTCTGAACTTTCACTACCAACTGCTGAAGAGCTATACAGCCCTCAATCTATACAGCCCAAGGAATATATGGGTCAGTTCATTCGTTCAGTTCATTGCCCCAGGCGCTGTTCTAGGTTCTGGTCTTCCACGGGGACTGAAGCAGACAAACGTTCCTGTCTTCCTGGGGCTGGCATCCCCGTCGGGGACCCCGACAACATAAGAAGGACGTAACCTATACGTTCGGCCAGCTAGCGTTAGTTGGTATAGAGAAAAATAGTGCAGGGAAGGTGCATGGGCGGTGCTGGGAGGGGGGTTTGGGTGAACACATTTCTGATACTCTGATACTGGGGGCCTGGCTGAGCCTGGAAAGACGACCCCTCGCAGGGTTAGCCAGTTCCTAGAGCTGGTAAAGGGCTCCCGTCCAGATTCCACATCCCAACCATCTCTTTTACTGGCTCTCACGCTCTGAGCCATTCTCCACCTGCCTTATTATCCACAGGGCCAGAGAGCAGACAAGTACGGACAGTTCTAATGCTTCAGAACTCACTGGAATTATTCAGACTAGTCAATTCTGAGCCTGTCCACCCTGTCTACCTGCTTCTGTCTGCAGGAACCACAATAAAGGGTCCCGCCCATGTCTCTCTTTGCTCTCTCTGCCCTGGTGCTTGGCCCTGCACCGTGTGCCCGCTGCTCGTGGGAACGGAGAATAATGAACTATTTTTTCTGTGTCTCCTGATCTGTTGGCCTCACCATACCTGAATGAATATAAAACCCACATTTTAAAACTAGGGTTTGTGCAATTTCAGATGGGGTGGCTTGGTATGGCCTCGCTGACATTGAAGTGAGGAGATAAGCCACAGGAATATCTGGGAAAGAGCATTCCAGGCAGGGGGTGCAGCAAGTGCAAAGGCCCTGGGGCTGGGCCAGGCCCAGCACGCCGGTGGAACAGTGAGGAGGCCAGTGTGGCTGGATCAGAGTGGACGAGGAGAGCAGCGGGAGGAGGTGATGGCAGGGATGTGAAGAGGCAGATTGTGCAGGGCTTTGTGGTGCATAGGGAGGGCTTTAGCTTTTGCTTTGAGGAGATGGGAGCCATGGAGTGTGCTGAGCCAAGAGGGACAGGCTCTGACTCAAGGGCTCACGAGCGCCCCCTGGCGGCTGTGGTGAGAAGAGGCAAGGGTGGGAGGAGTGGTGCTAGGAGCCCAGAGACCAGAGAGGAGGTGATGCATTGGACCAGGTAGGAGATACTGGGAGCAGGACCAGGGTGATAGCAGTTTAACAGGGACTATGGACATGGATATGTGGGGTGCCCCTGAAACCTGGGGGCAAATAAATTTCTTATTGTTACTTTGAAAATTGTCTTTGGAAGAAAACAGATTAAATGCCCTGTTGGGCTGGCAGGGTAAAGGAGTCAGGGTTCTAACCCACAGGCTGTGGCAAAGGTGATGGGATGTCGGTTCCTGGTATGTTCCACAGACAGACACCTCACGAGCAGGCTCTCTCTTGCTGGTTTTGATGAAACAGTCACGATGGTGGGGACAGCTGTGGGTCAAGGACCTGAGGACGATGCTAGTCAGCCACCGGGAAGGAAGGTGGTTGAAGTCCTCAGTCTGCAGCCTCTGAAGAACTGAATCCGGCCAAAACCACATGATCGGAGAAGTGGACCCTCTGCCAATCAAGCCTTTGGTTGAGACTGTGGTGCTGGCTGATGCCTTTGCAGCCTGTTTGAGACCCTGAGGCACAGGGTCCACCCAAGACATTCCTGGATTTGTGACCCTCAGAAACCGTTAGATAATAAGGTGTGTTGCTATTTTTTTTAAAAAGATTTTATTTATTTTATTGTGTGGAGGTGGGTAAATAGAAGGAGAGGGAGAGGGAGTCCCAAGCAGACTCTGCGTTGAGCATGGAGTTCAACGCAGGACTCTATCCCACGACCCTGAGATCGTGACCTGAGCCGAAACCAAGAGTTGGACACTTAACTAACTGAGCCACCCAGGCGCCCGTAAAGTGTGCTGTTTTAAATAGCTAGGATTTGGGTAATTTGTTACATAGCAACAGCTAACCAATTCCATCTCCATCATCACACCTTTTATTGACTTCCCTTCTGTATCTTGCTTCTCTGCTCCTTTACCCTGCTTGCCGGGATCACCTCCCCAGTCAACTACCTGCACTGAAATACATACCTCCAGGGCGTCTCTTGAGGAGATCCAGACTAAGACACCTGTCAGGATTATGGGCCGTCAACTTTCGTTTATAGGAAAGTCAGTGCACATTGGAGAATGTCAAGGAACAAAAAGTGTCCTAAAGGTTTTGCTAGTGTTTAGTGTGGGTGGATTTGCACCCAGCATTCATCCCAATGTCCTGATATATTTTCTTGTAACACAGAGGCTGGACAGCAAAACATGGAACCTCCAAGAATCCCTTGCAGCTAGAATTTTGGAGGCGAATCACGTCCAGCCAACGGGGAGCCCACTAGGTTTGGAAGTGTGGTGAGTTGGAGGCCCGCTTTTCGTTGCTTGGGCTTTTACCACTGCTAAGGATGCTTGTCGAGAACTTGTTTTTCCATTTTTGTTTCCTAGCAGGATTCCAGTGCCCAGGGCCTAGCTTTGGGAGTTTCAAGAGAAGTTTTGGTCCAGCTTCCTCGGCATCATGACCCTGGGATTGTGGTTTTGCAGTGAACATTTTGGGAAGTGGTGTCTGATAGATACCCTTCTGTGTTACTGAAGGTAACAATAGTTGCTGTAACAGCTGTGTTTTAGGGCATCAGAAGGAGGATTTTTGCTCATGTGAAGTCAGCGGAGTGTCTGGTAAATGGTTTCCCTTGTGGATCTGAGACATCCAAGATGCAGAGGTCAAGATGAAATTAACCATGCGAGAGACTTGTGAGGGGTGGTGATGATGTGGGGGAATGGAGTGAACAGTGACCTGACTTTCTTTCCCTGGGAGTTCTCCCTTGCAGCCAGACTCTGTTTTGGCTGCACCGTGGCAGCCGGAAATGCTGGGGAATTAAAGTTTCCTGGGAGCAGCCTTTCCTTTCCTTTTCTTTTCTTTTCTTTTCTTTTCTTTTCTTTTCTTTTCTTTTCTTTTCTTTTCCTTTCTTTTCTTTCTTTTCTTTTCTTTTCTTTTCTTTTGATTTTATTTATTTGTTTGACAGAGAAAGAGAGACAGCCAGCGAGAGAGGGAACACAAGCAGGGGGAGTGGGAGAGGAAGAAGCAGGCTCCCAGCGGAGGAGCCTGATGTGGGGCTCGATCCCAGAACGCCGGGATCACGCCCTGAGCTGAAGGCAGACGCTTAACAACTGAGCCACCCAGGCGCCCCAGCCTTTTCGTAATGACTGACAGAAGGCAGTAGGTCAATACCCCAGCCCCCTTGCCCCTCAGGTGGGCCTACTCTCAGGGGCATGTTCCACACTAGCTCCCAGGCTTCCCCAGAGGGATTAACTCTAGACGTCCACGCAGTAACTCTCTGGCTCACGCATCCTTTCCCGGGTGCCTTATCTCTCCACCATACCTCCCTGTTTTCTAGTGATGCTTCCTGGGGGCTGCTTCCTAAACACTTGACTTAGCCTCAAATCCTGTCTCAGGGTTGACTTCCGGGGGAATTCAAATTAAGACACTCTCAAAATAGATTGACTATGTTACTCTATCCAAACTGAACTTGGGTGTGTGTGTGTGTGTGTGTGTGTGTGTGTGAAGAAAGCACAATTTGGAAAGGCACACACCTTACAGAGAGTTGGCACTGCCCCGACACACACTTGTTTTGGTGTCCCCTATAGCACCTGGAACAGGACCCCCGCTGAGCCATGTGTCCTAGAAATGGTTGACGTGCGACTTGGAGCGGGGAAAGAAAACCAGAGAATTGCGTTTGCTCAGAATTGCTAACCGTTCCTTTTATATTTCGAAGTGGGTCGAGGCGGAGTTGGCATCCCCTCCTTTCCCCTCAGCGCGCAGCCGGATAGCGCTGCAGGCATCTCTGAGTGCAAAGGGCAAAGGCACACCCATTCTGTGCCCACTGGCACCATCCAAGAATTGCCAGTGCCTGACCCCACGTGGAACAGGACAAGGCTGTCAATATCAGTAAAGGTCTGAACAATTTCTTTGCTAAACACAACTTCAACTGGAAGAAAGCCATAGCTTCTCTTCCAGCTCAGAAGTGTCCGCAGTACCTGGCACCACACCTGGCATGGCTGCTCCGGGGGGTAATGGGGCGCCGCCTGCCCTCCTGAGTCACAGCCTCTCCGGTGGCTCACCCATCGTCAGAGACCGCCAGCCTGCGGACAGGCCTCTCGTGGCCCCTGTGCCAAGCACTGACTTCCACAGAGCCCAAGCCCTGAATCACTGCTTCTTCATGGGGGTTGGTCAAGAAACAGAAGCAGAAAATGGATTCTTTCTATGGTACAGAAGTTGGCTGGCTTTCAAGGCAAATGCTCTTAAGACAAATGCTTGATTGGGCTTTGGGTGGCGCTTTCTGGAGTTTTTGCTCGCTCTCAGAGATCAGGCAGGAGACCGATCTGGGAGATCAACCAGGTGTTGGCAGTACTTTGGGACCACCCGAATGAGGGGGATGTCAAAGCCCTGTGGTCACCATTATGGATTTTGTGAAAAATCTAAGCACTCTTTTGGTCACATTGCTAGGCTGCGAGAGATTGGAGACTAATTCTGGAAATTTTTTGACTCTAACAGAAGACTTCTGCAGCCCGGCGTGGAGTGCCAGAAATCTGCTGATACACAATTAAAATTTACTTCCCTCAGGGGTGCCTGGGTGGCTCAGTCGGTGAAGCATCTGCCTTCGGCTCAGGTCCTGGGATGGAGCCCTGCGTCGGGCTCCCTGCTCCATGGACAGTCTGCTTCTCCCTCTGCCTCTGCCAGCTCCTGCTGGTGCTTGCGCACGCTCTCTCTCAAATAAATAAATAAAATCTTTTTTTTTTTTTTTAAAGATTTTGTTTTTTTATTCGACAGAGATAGAGACAGCCAGCGAGAGAGGGAACACAAGCAGGGGGAGTGGGAGAGGAAGAAGCATGCTCATAGCAGAGGAGCCTGATGTGGGCCTCGATCCCATAATGCAGGGATCACGCCCTGAGCCACAGGCAGACACTTAACCGCTGTGCCACCCAGGCGTCCCTCAAATAAATAAATAAAATCTTAAAACAATTTACTTCCCCCATGAAAAGAGATTTATACGGTATTTCTCATTGATACAACCCCAGAGCAGCAGGAAATACTCAACCCCAGCTCTGTGGGCCCATCCCACCGCTTCTTCAAGCTCACCTGTTACCTTCAGAGGGTCACTCGTGTGCACTGGAACCAACTTGCTCCTTTGGAGGGACAGAGGCACCTGGGCCTTTATCTCGCCTTGATCCCGCAGCCTGGGTGGCCAATTGCTGTTGGGTTTAGGCTAGTATGGACTGAGTGTGTCCCTGCAAAATTCGTGTGTTGAAGCCCTGTCCCCAATGTGACTGTGGGTGGAGATATGGCCTTTACGAAGCGATTAAGATTAAATGAGGTATTAAGGGTGAGGCTGGGTCGGATAGGATCGGTATCCTTGTCAGAAGAGAAACTAGAGCTCTCGTTCTGCACGCACTGAGGAAAGGTCACGAGAGCACATGGAAAGCAGCCCTGCACGACCCCCGACGGGAGCCCTCCACCCTGCTGGCACCTTGATCGTGGACTTCCAGCCTCTGGAGCTGTGAGAAAATACATTTCTGGTGTTTAAGTCCCCCAGTCCGTGGTACTTTGTTATAGAAGCCCCAGAGGATGAATCAGGGTTCCAAAGCCGAGCTCCCTTGCCTGAGGTATCATTACGCCCTAGAACCCTCCGCTGGGTCAGTCTGAAGTCAGAACTGCATTTGACATTGTACTTGTATGGCTTCCTGCCTTTGCCTGTCCTGATGCCCCACTCCCTTCCCACTTATCTGGGAGTGCTTCTTCATTTTCTTTTTAAAGATTTTATTTATTTATTTGACAGAGAGAGACAGCCAGCGAGAGAGGGAACACAAGCAGGGGGAATGGGAGAGGGAGAAGTAGGCTCCCAGTGGAGGAGCCCGATGTGGGGCTTGATCCCAAAACGCTGGGATCACGCCCTGAGCCGAAGGCAGAAGCTTAACGACTGAGCCACCCAGGCACCCCTTCATTTTTTTTTTTAGGGGTATATTGGCAGGAAGGAAGAGGCAGGGGGAGAGTGAGAATCTAATTTTTTTTTTAAAGATTTTATTTATTTATTTGACAGAGAGAGACAGCCAGCGAGAAAGGGAACACAAGCAGGGTGAGAGGGAGAGGAAGAAGCAGGCTCCCAGTGGAGCAGCGAGCCCAATGCAGGGCTCGATCCCAGGACCCTAGGATCACGCCCTGAGCCAAAGGCAGACGCTTAACGACTGAGCCACCCAGGTGCCCCAGAGTGAGAATCTTAAGCAGGCTCCACGCCCAGCTCGGAGCCCGATGCCGGGCTCGATCTCAGAACCCTGAGATCATGACCTGAGCCTAAATCAGGAGTTGGCACGTAACCGACTGTGCCACCCAGGTGCCCTGAGCGCTTCTTAATAAATCACTTGCATCTGAATTCTTGTCTCTAGAATTCTGCTTCTGGGAGTATCTGAACTAAGAAATTAGTGATGTGCAACTTTGCCAAAGGTAACCTGAGTACTGAGTTGAGGACACAGAAACTGCTGGGAAATGAATTCCCCTTGCAGAGATTTGGTAGTTTCCGATAGTGGGAGTTCCTTGGGTCCGACGAAGCAATGTCAGCTGCTACGGTAGGCCATTCCTGAAATCTCAGTGGCTTTACACAGCAAAGCTTGCTTTCTCACTCACGCGCAGTCTGGGGTAGGCTAGGCAGCTCCATCTTCCATCTCGTAGCTGCACCTAATGGAACCCGTGGTTTCCGAACTTGTGGGGCAGAGGAGAAACACCAGTCCTTAACTGCCTCGGTCCGGAAATGGCATGCATCATTTCTGCTCACAGTTTTCTGGTTGAAATTAGCCATCTGATCCTAATCAGAATGCAAGGGGTAGGGGCACCTGGGTGGCTCAGCTGGTTAAGTGTCTGACTCTTGCTTTTGGCTCAGGTCATGATCTCAAGGTTGTGACATCGAGTCCCGAGTCAGGCTCCGTGCGGAGTGCGGAGTCTGCTTGAGATTTTCTCTCCCTCTGCCCCTCCCTCTGCTCTCTCTCTTTCTCTCAATAAATCTTTTTTTAAAAATGCAAGGGGTATTGGGAAATGTAGAGGAGCACACAGGCTGTTTGGGGAACCACAGTTTGTTCCTTTTTTTTTTTTTTTTAAGATTTTATTCCTTTGAGAGAGAGAGTGAGAGAATACAAGCAGGGGGAGGGGCAGAGGAAGAGGGAGAAGCAGGCACCCCAGTGAGTCGGGAGCCAGATGTGGGGCTCAATCCCAGGACTCTGGGATCATGACCTGAGCCAAAGGCAGACGCTCAACCGACTGAACCCCCCAGGGGCCCCCACAGTTTGTTCTTACAGTGGACTTGCACCTTATGTAACGATTAAGTTTCTGAAGGCAATGAAAAAGGCAAAAGCTGCATGTGACCCAAATTGCCTTTCACAGTCTTTTAGGATGGCAACATCAGTGGGTTTTGTAGGCTCGTATCGTCTTTCATTACAGAAAATAATAACCAAAAAGGTCTTTCTTCTGCATTTGCAGGCAAAAATTAATAAATGCTTCTAAAGTTTTTGAAATTTTGGTAATTAAAGTAAACTAAAATTTTAATATACTTTGAGAATTTCAATGACAAAGCATATGGTTTTGCTTGAAGGAGAAGCTGAATTAAACCCCAAATACATGAACCGTAAAATATTGACAAGTTAGGGGCGCCTGGGTGGCACAGCTGGTTGAGCGTCCACCTTCGGCTCAGGGCATGATCTCAGGGTCCTGGGATTGAGCCCCATATTGGGCTCCCTGCTCAGCAGAAAGTCTGCTTCTCCCTCCCCCTGCCCCTCACCCCTGCTCGTGTGTTCTCTCTCTCTCATTCTACTCTCTCTTAAATAAATAAATAAATAAAATCTTAAAAAAATACTGACAAGTTAGACTTCATCAAGATTAAGAATTTTTCAGGAGCACCTGGGTGGCTCAGTCGGTTAAGCATCTGCCTTCAGCTCAGGTCATGATCCCAGGGTCCTGGGATCAAGCCCTACGTTGGTCTCCCTGCTCAGTGGAGAGCCTGCTTCTTTCTCTCTGTCTGCCCGTCCCTACCAGTCACTCACTCTTTCTCTCTCCCACAAATAAATAGATAAAATCTTAAAAAAAAGATTAAGAAATTTTCTTCATCAAAAGAGCCCAGTGAGAGAATACAAAGTTAAGCCACAGACTTGGAGAAGATACCTGCATTGCATATACTCAAAGGACTGATATTCAAAGTATATAAAGAATTCCCGCAAACCAGTAAGACAGATACACGAATAACAAAATGGGCAAAAACCTTGAATAGGCTGAGTCATTTTGCTTCAGGTTGTGGATTGTTTGGGTTTAGTTGGTGCCAAGTTGAGTACTGGGTTTACTCTTCTCTGTGTCTGTTAATTCTGTGGCCCAAGATAAAGGGGAAGCAACTCTCTTGGCTATGCTCCTTTCCTAACAAAAGAATGGAGTGCAAGAGCTAAATGAAATCATACAGGAACATTTATTTATTTATTTATTTATTTATTTATTTATTTATTTTTAAGTTTTTATGTATTTATTGGACAGAGAAAGACACAGCGAGAGAGGGAACACCAGCAGGGGGAGCAGGAGCAGGAGAATCAGACTTCCTGCTGAGCAGTGAGCCGGATGTGGGGCTCGATCCCAGGACCCCGGGATTATGACCTGAGCCAAAGGCAGACGCTTAACGACTGAGCCACCCAGGCGCCATACAGGAACATTTAAAACATTTGTTCACATCTGCTTCCATCCATTGGCCAAAGCAAGTTATCTGATCAAGCCTAGCGTCAGTGAGAGAAATATACTACACCCAGGGTGGAAGGGCATTGTATGGGCACGTGAAAAGGGTGTGGATGGACTGCATTTCTAGAAATGCAATCCCATCTACCATAGCTGTCATGGTTAGGTTATGGAGAGAGGGAGGTCCTTACCCAATGGAGAACAGATATGAGAGATAATATGAGTTCTAATGACAACTTTGGTAGCCCTGGATCCAGTCATACTTGGAGCTGGATTCAACTTTGGACTTCCCAGAGTCACCAACTGATATGTCCCCCTGCTGCTTCCCTTTATGATAAAGCTATTTTGAATCAGGATCCTGTCACCTACAACCACATGATTCCTAACATACACTCTCCCTCATGGTAAATTAGAGTGCTCATTTCTTCTCACCAACAACAGCACTGGATGTTAATATTCTTTTTTGGCTTTTGCCTGTTTTCCAGGTGAAGAATGGCACCTTGTTTAAACTTCAATTATTTGCCAGTAATATCAAATATCTTCGCACACTTACTGACCATTTGTAGTTCTCCTTTGTGAACTGAATTTGGCTTACTTTTGGAAAGTGCTGATTTTTCAAGCTGGAGTTGGGATTGCAACAGGGATACATTTCCCAAGTGTTTGGGTGCTGAAATGGTTTTGCTGTTGATTATAATATCCCTCCAGGGTGAGAATGTTTCTACCTTTATGGAACCAATGTTTCTTGTTCAAATGAGCACAGAATGACTTGTGTCACCTTTTCCAAAGAGCCTCAGTGAATGTTATTTTGGGTTAGAGCAAGAGTAAGACAGAGGGTGAGACAGCTGTCACAAGTTCCCCAGAAAGTGGTATCATATATCACAATTTCATGGTGACTGCTCTTCGGAAGCATGACACCCTCCTAGGAGAAAACTAATGCTTGAAAGAGAATCTGCCTATTCAAGAAACCCCGAATATATGAATCCAAATAATTTCCAGAAAAGGGGAACAGCACAGAAAGAGGAACATTTTCTAGGAAACAATCGTTGTCATGTGTGAGATCTGAGACTAGAATTTGGGAATCTGGACACTTAGCTCCTAATTCCTAGGGGGAGGCAGAGGCGTGAACTAGTTGAAATCCTTGATCGGTAAAGTGTGTTCCGTGTCTTAGCAGCATCACAACACCTGGGAACTTTCTAGAACTGCAAAGCTCGACCTCTGCCCTGGATTACAGAATCAGAACTTCCTGCATGGGCTTTGGAGCATGATCCACTTCAATGAATTTCAGCCTCTGTTATGCATCATTTTTACCGTGACATTGCTCAATCCAGAGACACTTTCCACCTGCAGTCTGGCCACACAGACTGTGACAGATCACAGGTTGTGACATATCGTTGCCTCTGCTGTTTGGCCAAGGTGGTTATCCCATTCTTTCTAATTGGTCAGGAGGGAGATGGAGAGTCCTGCAGTCACCGTGGGGTTTAGCAGCAGTGACGTATTTAGAACACTTCCCCGTGCGTGGGAGGCTGGTTAACAGCTGCAATGATCTTAATTCCCAAAGTCGCTTGGTGGCAAAAAGAGCCATTCGTAGATTTTTCCCTGCCAAGGTTCCCAGGGGACAGACATTTGCTTTCAGCATCTGTGTGTTAGGAACCTGAAAGGAACGTTTTCTGGATCCTGAAGATTTCTAGCTAAGGGAGTTAGTAACAGAGCCCATATTTGGCAGAAAGATTAAACCTTGAGATTGAAATTGCTCTGAATTTATCCCATGGGCGAACAGAGTATGTTCTCTCAAAGCGTTTGCCTTTAGAGATGAGCCAGGGAGAAGGGTTTTGTTCTATGTTCAAGAGCAGTTTGCTTCTTTGTACCAAATAGTCAACCAGGCGCTTTGTGAGCTTTCTCGCTCACAGCTCTGGGAACGCCCTCAGCAGCCCCCCAAATAATTACTTTGCAGGTGAACGCAAAGTCACCTTTTTGAAAATGGATTTTCTTAAGACTTTCGCCTGAAGTTTTAAAACTCCAGCTGGACCACTTACTGGCTGTGTGTCACTGGTCCCATCCCTTAGTCTTTCTATATCTTAATTTTCTCATTTATAAAATGAGATTAATATTAGTAACTAGAACAATAATAGGATTAAGTGGGTTAATGGAGGTCAAGTACTTAGAATGGTACCTGGCATATCATATGCAGACATGAGCTGGTATGATTTTACTAGTACTGGGAACGATTATAAGTAAGTCACGGCACGCTCTTGCTTGCCCCTGCGCTCCATGGCAGGAACTGCCATCCCCCCCAGGAATCCCTCCCCACTTCATACTTTTGTTAATAGAACTCGAGCTTTGGCAGAGGGCATGGGTATGCAGCTATATAAGGCCATGTGACCAAGGTCCTAGCAATAGAACGTAGTAGAAGCAATATATAAACTTCTGTTTGCTTCCATAAGAGGAAATGCTTGTCCTCCATCCCCCCCCCCCCCCCCCCCGTGACAGCTGGAATAAGGACATGCTGATAGGCCACGCTGGGCACGTGGATGAAGACAGACGCTAGAGAGGGCAGAGCTATGAGATGGAAGGAACTGGTCCCTCGGGGATCTTGTACAGTGAAACCATTTGCCTGTGTCAGACCTCCTGCCATGTCTGCAGTCCTAGATGACAGCGTTTTCCTGGGTCTCTTTGCTTCCATATCTTGTTTCCGGGCTTAATAATGCATCACTTACAATCTGGGCATTCGACTATATCTCGGGGAAACGGATTTCGTTCTTAACCTGAGTCAAAGTTTGTTTAAAAAAATTAGAGTTTATTGGTCAGTTAGGAGACCCTAGAAGCAAGTGGGTCTGGTGCCAGCTAGCCTGTGAACACAGATGAGGCCACATTAACATGAAGGCCTGAATTTCAACGACTCCTTATTTTCTGCCTATAGGACCTCTCCATCTCCTCTCCCACACTGTGTCGCAGAATTCCAAGGGACCATCTCATTTGTGTCCAGGCAAAAGTCTGCGCACAACAGGTTTGCTGCAGTTAAAGTCCCAATGGCAGCCACCTTGCTACCTTCTCTAGTGCTTTCCACAGGTGCCATGCTCTTTTGTACCCCAGGGGCCCGTGATCCTTGCTGATGGCCTTCTCAGCTCTCATGGCACCCAAACTGTTGAGAGTCTTTGAGGTGGGAAATGGCTTTTCCTCCCAAGCTCTCAAGATTACATTTCAGTGCAATAAGCCTTCCATGGCTGCTGTTGCAAAGTCTGCTCATGAACGTGGACGTTCCTTTGTGGGTGATGTGTACTTTCTCTCCGGCTGCTTTGATGATCTCTCTGTCTTTGGTGTTTTCAGTTTCAGCAAGATGCGTCTAAGCATACGTTTATTTGTTTTATCCTGCTTGGGATAGGTTATATTTCTTGAATCAGTTGACGTCACGTTTTTCGTAAGTGTTCAGAAAACTTGCAGTTGTTATCGCTAAGTTTTGCCTTTCCTCTATTTTCTCTCCTTGATCCTCCTGGGTCTTTGATTAGATGTACCCAAATCAGCTGGGATGAAGCTTCCACCACCCCACAGAATGGGGATGTGAACTAGCAATGAAATTGTTACAAAAAAATTAAATTGCATCTTCTCTTAGGTATCTACATTGGGAACTGAAATTCACACTTGCAATCTTCTCAGGGGTTCCACAGAAGGAAGGCCAGGCTCCGAAACCAGGGGTTGGCAGACCATGGCCCACCAGTCAGATTTGCTGGCTGCCTGTGTTTGTGATTAAAGTTTTGTTGGCACGCATCAAGTTTTATTGGCCACGCCTACTCACCTCCATACAATCTATGGCGGTTTTTGTGCTACAATAATACCAGGGTTGCCGATGTTCATAGCAGCAATGTCCACAATAGCTAAATTGTGGAAGGAGCCGAGATGCCCTTCAGCAGATGACTGGATTAAGAAGTTGTGGTCCATATATACAATGGAATATTACTCAGCTATCAGAAAGAACGAGTTCTCAACATTTGCTACAACATGGACAGCACTGGAGGAGATAATGCTAAGTGAAATAAGTCAAGCAGAGAAAGACAACTATCATATGATTTCTCTCATCTATGGAACATAAGAACTAGGATGATCGGTAGGGGAAGAAAGGGATAAAGAAAGGGGGGGTAATCAGAAGGGGGAATGAAACATGAGAGACTATGGACTATGAGAAACAAACTGAGGACTTCAGAGGGGAGGGGGGTGGGGGAATGGGATAGACCGGTGATGGGTAGTAAGGAGGGCACGTATTGCATGGTGCACTGGGTGTTATACACAACTAATGAATCATCGAGCCTTACATCGGAAACCGGGGATGTACTGTATGGTGACTAACATAATATAATAAAAAATCATTAAAAAAAAAAAAAAAGAAAATAAACAAGCCAATAAACTTTCAAAAAAAAAAAAATAAAAATAAAAAAAAAATAATACCAGGGTTGCAATGTAGAGGGGATAGCCTGTGAAAAACCTAAATGATTTATTATCGGGTCCTTACAGGAGTTTGCCAACCCCTGTGTAGATGAAGCTTTCAGTCCTTCCACAATTTAAGACCAGTTTTTCAAATATATACTCCACTGCTCCGCCATATAAACTTCCCAGCAAATTAAAACTGGTATGTAAAACGTCCACTGAGCCACTAGTTCTATTTTTTTTTTTTTTTTGTCCCAGTACAATTAGGGATGAATGAAGACCCCACCTCTTCCCACTTTCCAGTGGAAAACAATTGGGTGGTAAAAATGGAGTGTCATCCTAAAAGTTGGGGAATTGTGGGTACATCTGCTTTAGCAATACAAGGGTAGATGATTCCTATTTTCACTCAATGCATACATGACTTAAAGTCTACTTATTGAAAAATTATAGACCAAACATACTGCTGATGCAAATGAGTGTTATTAAGCCCTGCAGGATTTGCCAAACACCCCACAACAAATTACGTTGACAATAACAAGCTAAACCCACGATGATTTATCATTAGCTAAGCAAAAAGAACGGCATTTGCAAACCATGGCCAGGGGCGCCTGCGTGGCTCAGTAAGTTAAGCGTCCGCCTTCCTGCCTTCGGCTCAGGTCATGGTCCTAGGGTCCTGGGATTGAACCCCATATCAGGCTCCCTGCTCAGGGGAAAGCCTGTCTCTCCCTCTCCCTCTGCCTCCCGCTCCCCCTGCTTGTGCTCTCTCCCTCCCCGTCCCTACTGCCCTCTGTCAAATAAATAAATAAATAAATAAATAAATAAATAAATAAATCTTATTTAAAAAAAAAAAAAACACGGCCAACTCGGGGCATCTGGGTGGTTCAGTCAGTTAATTGTCAGACTCTTGATTTCAGCTCAGGTCATGATATTGGGTCGTGAGATCAAGACTCTGGTTAGACTCCATGTTGGGTGTGGAGCCTGCTTAAGATTCTCTCTTGCCCTCTCCCTCTGCTCCTCCTCACCCCCCTTAAAAAAAATGGCCTGAGGCTTTTTTTTTTTAAGTAGGTGCCACACCCAGCATGGAGCCCATTCTGGGACTCGATCTCACGACCTGAGATCATGACCTGAGCTGAGATCAAGAGTGGGACACTCAACCGACTGAGCCACCCAGGTGCCCCAATAATTCTCAACTCCATTTTTTATTTTATTTATTTTTATTTTTTTAAAAGATCTTATTTATTCATTTGACAGAGAGAGACAGCCAGCAAGAGAGGGAACACAAGCAGGAGGAGTGGGAGAGGAAGAAGCAGGCTCCCAGCAGAAGAGCCTGATGTGGGGCTCGATCCCAGAACTCCAGGATCACACCCTGAGCCGAAGGCAGACGCTTAACGACTGAGCCATCCAGGTGCCCCTCAACTCCATTAAAAAAAAAAAAAGTCATCAAAATAGCTGTGCTGCGTCTGGGACACATTTGAGGGAGGGGTCTTCTTTTGGGTAAAGCTAGAATGTCTCACCCACTGTTTTCTCTGACCGCCCGTGTTTGCCTGGAAAGCCCTGTGCACTTTTCACTGATGTGGTTCGATGTCGGCGTATTTCTCCTCAAATGGGCAGGAGCCCAGTAGACTCCTCCGGGAAGGCCCCTCCTAGAGCCAGGAGTAGAACCGCAGGTGATGGGGAGAGATGGACAGATTCCTTGGCTGGGCATCCAAGTCGCTCGCGGAGATTTCTAATTTTTGATTGTCGTAAAATACACATAACATACAATTTACCATTTTAACCATTTTAAAGTATACACAATTCAGTGGCCTTTCATAGATGCACAGTGTCATGTAACCACTACCTGTGTCTAGTTCCAGAACATCTTCATCATCCCCAAAGGAAACTCGACCTATTAGTACCCACACCCCCTCTGGTTCCCCCAGCCCCTGGCAACCACCAGCCTGCTTTCTGTGTCTACGGATTTCCTATTCCGGACCTTTCATAGAAACGAAACCATTCACTATGTGGCCTTGCGTGACTGGCTTCTTTCACTCGGCGCGTTTTTGAGTTTCATGCACGTCGTATCAGGTGTCAGTACCTTGTTCCTTTTTACTTGAGGAGCTTGTTAAAGACATGCTTGCCTGCTTATGCTAATCTAGGCGAGGGTTCATCAAAAAATTCATCTGTGCGGGGCGCCTGGGTAACGCAGTCGTTAAGCGTCTGACTTCGGCTCAGGGCGTGAATCCGGCGTTCCAGGATCGAGTCCCACATCGGGCTCCTCCGCTAGGAGCCTGCTTCTTCCTGTCCTGCTCCCCTGCTGTGTTCCCTCTCTCGCTGGCTGTCTCTCTGTCACATAAATAAATAAAATCTTAAAAAAAAATTCATCTGTGGATGAGCACGTAGGTTGTTTTCAAGACCCGGCTCTTGTGAAGAATGCTGCCCTGAACGTGAGGGTACAGACAGGTCCTTGAGACACTGATTTTATTTCCTACGGCTATATACCCAGAAGTGCGATTGCTGGTAGTTCTATTTTTCATGTTTTGAGGAATCTCTGGCTTGTTTTCTTTTATTTTTTTTAAAGCTTTTATTTATTTATTTGACAGAGAGAGAGACAGCCAGCGAGAGAGGGAACACAAGCAGGGGGAGTGGGAGAGGAAGAAGCAGGCTCATAGCGGAGGAGCCTGATGTGGGGCTCGATCCCATAACGCCGGAATCACGCCCTGAGCCGAAGGCAGACGCTTAACCGCTGTGCCACCCAGGCGCCCCTGGCTTGTTTTCTACATAGAGTGGCTGCCCCAACTTACCTTCCCAACTTACCTTCCAGATCCTCACCAACACCTGTTATCTCTTGTCCTCTTGATGAAAGCCAGGCACTTTTCCTTGCTCTCAAACCATCTCGGAGCTGCTGGAGAGGCCGCCCCTGCTCTCCCTGGAGATCTCAGTTATGTGAGTCATAAGCCCTTTTTTGAATACCCCCTCGGTGTGTGGGCGCCACGCCTTCATCAACTCCAAGATCAAAAGCAAACTTGGAGCGAGGGCCCCTCTGCTCTCCAGGAGACCATTCCGTATGGTGAAGGACAGCTGACGTTTTCTGAAGCAGCTTTGCTTCACGGGGATGTAGAGAGAAAACAAAAAAAGAGAGATAATTAATCCACATAAAAAAGGAAAACACAACATAGAGGTTTCCCATCCTTGGATTTTTACCAGTGTTGAGCTGAGACGAGGCGGCTCCTCCCGACGCAGGGGCAACCCCCTGCCCGGTGTTCTTACCATCCATCCTCTCCTGGACAAGGGGCCCTGAGTGCCCCGTGCCACACAGCTCTGCACGCGGGCTTCGGGCTTTCGTGGGAGGGAAAGAGAGGCTGTTGGCGCCCATGGTCTGGGAGGCAGGGAGGAAAGGGAGGAGTGGCATGGGTGCTGGTCCCAAGAGGGTCCTTAAACAGGTTCTGAGGCTACATGGATGAAGAGAATGCTGCTTTCCTGAGACTTTGGGAGACCCAGAGGGCCCAGGTCACACTGCTCCAGGACAAGACAACACAGAGCACTCAATGTTGGGGAGGTGCTTCCTGTTGCAGAAACAGACCCGGGAAATGATGTGTTCTTAGGAATGCTGTTGGCCCTACAAGACGTAAAGCACTTCCAAGGATCCCCCTTTGCAGGAAAAAGCACAAGTGTGAGCTGGGGCAGGAGAGGTCACTCATGGGTGTGGATGCCACCAGCGTCCCTGCTCTTGGGAAACTGAGCTTTGGTAGGGATTGGGGAGTCTGGGACTCTCACTCAGAGATAAGGGGCTGGAAGGGAGGCTGAGTGGTCCCAGGCCAGCGGTGGTCCTGGCTCCTGGCAGAAGCATAGGCAAACCCACTTCAGTAGGGATGCTTCCCCAATCTCAGATTTAGACCCACGAGACTCCCACTCAGCGAGACTGAGGGGTGGGACTTGTGAATAGTGTAAAGAACCCAATACCCAAGGAAGATTCCATGGCTGCATGGAGATCCCTCTGGGAAAGCGGTGGGTGAGCCTTTTGGAAAGCATGTCTTCCTGAGTCAGTAACAAGGCTTGGGTGAGTTATTCTGTGGTCATTTAGGGCCTTATTATAGGGAGAGCCATCATCCTGGCTTGCCATGGACTTTCCTGGTATTGGCACTGCAAGGTCAGTGTGCCAGGAGCTCCTTCAGTTCAGGGCAAACCAGAATGGTTGGTTATTCTCTTCCTTAATGATTTCCTCAAATCAGAAACCACAGCAAGTCAGCAAGTGCGTATAAATTAGTGAGTTCATTTGGTCTATAAATATGTATTGGTTCTTGGTGTGCTCTGCTGGGGACACAGCCATGAACAAAGCCCACATGCTTTCCGACTCACGATCTGTTCACCTTCAAGGAGGACACAAAGGGTGTGTAATTGCCAATGGTGAGTTTCTCTGACGGAGATGCTGAGGGAGTAGAACCGGGGGCCTGGTTCAGAATGAGGAGGTAGAGAGGGCCTCTCTCCAAAGGAACGTGTTGATCCTGTTGATTCCAATACCAATACCAATGTGTGGGTTTCCCCCACATCACCAAGCAATTCTACGACTCCAGCTGGGTGTCCTACCATTCAACCCAATTCCGACACTATCTGCCTGAAGATGGCACTGGATTCTGCAGGTTAAGGGCTCGGGGCTGTAAGATTGCCCCCACCCCAGACACCAATTGCGATCTCAGGTTGGTACTTCTGCTTCTGACCGACTGGGTAGAAATTAGGGGTTCCCATGATGAATTTGTCAGAGTGTCTCACAGCACTCAGGAAACCAGTTCACTCATCAGATTACTGGTTATTACAAAGAATATTAAAGGGTATGAATCAACAGCTGCGTGAAGAAGGATACATAGGGTGAGATCCCAAATTAAGAAGCTTCTGTCCCCATGGAGTCTGGAAGCATTGTGGTTCACTAACCCGGAAGCTCTCCGAACCCCATTCTTTTGTGTTTTATGGAAGCTGCATTACACAGGCGTGATTGAATAAATCATTAGCCATTGGTGATTGAACTCAACTAGCAGCCTCTCCTCTCTGCGGAGGTTAGAGGGTGGGACTGAAAGTTCAACCCTCTGATCACGTGGTTGGCTGCCCTGGCAACCAGCCCCCATCCTTAAGCGGCTTCCAAAAGTCAACTCATTAACATAACAAAAGACACCTTTATCATGCTTATCACAGGAAATTCCAAGGGATTTAGGAGCTCTAAACCAGAAACTGGGACAAAGACCAAATATATATTTCTTCTTATATATCACAGATCCCAAGATTCCCTCTCTTTGTCAATCCCAGGAAATTCCCAGGATTTCCTGCCTGTTGATCAAGTATCTGGAATTGCCAATGGCCAGGTGCCTTATCGCCTCAGGAAATCCTCCCGTAAACTCCCCTTTTCCCCATGAGTGAGAAACGGTCTCCACGGCAGCCAGGTTAAAGTTCTCTCTGACTGTAGATCACCTCACTGGGGGCTTCGTTCTCCCGGACAAGGGAAGAAAAAAGCCACACATCGTATACTGATTTCTGTACGACTCCCAGCAATGATGAATAGAGCCCCTCAGAGAAATGTTTCTCCCTTTTTGTCGGTCTATAATAAATCCTCAAAAATATTGCCCTGAAGCACTCTGGCATAACACCTAAAATTAAAGCTCAATATTACAGGCAGCCTTACCATCTGGCGAAACTGGGAGGGGCCGGGATGCCCTGATCACAGTTCTTCCCCCACCTAACTCCCACGCAGAAGGACCCTGGAGCAAACAAGCCTCCTGATCAAACAGGCCAAGCGCAGTGCCTGCCCTTGGAATTGCCCAAACAAGCCAATCACACCCTCCCGTGGGCAACAAGGGCCACCCCCACCTCTTGGTACTACAAAATTTGTCTCCCACAGCACCTGTCGTTGACGCTGTTCCGGAGGGCGAACCCCCTTCCCTGCGTGGCCCTGCATGGCACGTGGTACCCATCTTTTCCCAGGCTATGAGTATATGTGACTAATAAGCCATTGCTGGTCTGACCTGTCCGGTATCCAGTGTTGTGTGCTCGGCCATCCCCCTACGCTAGGGCCAGAATCCCATCCCTCCCCCACCAATGGGGTAAAGGGGAGGCGATTAACCAAGCAGTGGGTTTTGTTCCCTCCCACCGCACCTTCTCACCACCCAGCACATCTAAGGGGTAGGACACAGCCCCGTTAGAAACGCTGTAGTTGTAGGCTAACTGTTTAACAGGGATGGGGCTGCCCCGTGCAGGGTGGATCTTCTCTGCGAGTGTGTGCGTGTAGGATTAAAAAGCCCCCCCAGGGGGCGCCTGGGTGGCGCAGTCGTTGAGCGTCTGCCTTCAGCTCAGGGCGTGATCCTGGAAACCGAGGATCGAGCCCCACGTCAGGCTCCTCTCCTGGGAGCCTGCTTCTTCCTCTCCCACTCCCCCTGCTTGTGTTCCCTCTCTCGCTGGCTCTCTCTGTCAAATAAATAAATAAAATCTTAAAAAAAAAAAATAAAAAGCTCCCCAGGTGGAATCTTATTAGGCCATAAAGAGGAACTAACCACAGACCCTCACAAGAACTTGCTCCCAAGAACTTGGCAGGATTTCAAGGCATCATGCTGAGTGAAAAAAAGCCAATCTCACAAGGCCACATGTGGTGTGATTTCATTTATATAACGGTCTCGAGGTGACAAAATTATAGAGATGGAGAGTAGATGAGTGATTGCCAAGGGTAGAGGAAGGGAGGTTTTTTTTTTTTTTTTTTAAGATTTTTTAATTTATTTATTCGACAGAGAGAGAGACAGCCAGCGAGAGAGGGAACACAAGCAGGGGGAGTGGGAGAGGAAGAAGCAGGCTCATAGCGGAGGAGCCTGATGTGGGGCTCGATCCCACAACGCCGGGACCACGCCCTGAGCCGAAGGCAGATGCTTAACCGCTGTGCCACCCAGGCGCCCCAGAGGAAGGGAAGTTTGTGATTACAAAGGGTTGGCACGAGGGGGGTTCTTTTGGGGAGATGGAACAGTTCTGTATCTTGATTTTGACGGTGGTTCTACAAATCCATACATGGGATAAAGTCGCAAGAAACACACACACACACACACACACACACACACACACACACGGCCTCCCAGGCCATGTACTTCCACCCCGCAAGCTGCAAAGCTTCTAATTTCTCCACTGCCAGATGTAGGATTGATTATACATTTACCGATTTTGATTGCAAAGAATCTGTGTCTGTTTTGTTTCTAACATCGTTGGGTCTCTGCACTTCTACAAGGAGCAAAGAAGTTCCAGGTGATTAACCCCTCGGTCCACAGATATTTACTGAGTACGACACAGGGGGTGGACTGTCCATTCCCCTTTGGCTTTCAACTTTCGCATACACATCAAAGGCTTTCTGCCGGCTGCGGCTTTGACTCAGCCCGAGTGAGGGCTTTCTCGGCCGCAGGGACTCATGCTGACCATATACGGGTTAGCTGGATGTGACCGCCCCCATGAGCAGCCCTCATCCGCTGATGCATGGAGCTGGAGGATAAATACCCCAGCACCCTCACCCCTCTGGTGCAATAACTCTGAGGTTACACTGTCTACACTGTCTCCCAAAGTTTCCCAGTGGAATCAGCAGTCAGTGCTAACCTGTTCACTAACACACCTGCATTGGCCTCCTTCCTTTTCCTATTTCATGTCCCTACTAATGCATCCTGGGTCTACCTCTCAAATAAAGCACTTGCTCTTGAATCCTTGTCTCAGGCTCTGCTTCCAGGGGATTCCATTCAAGACAAGGCACCATGCGTGGGACTGTGGTGCCTACTCGAGCAAGTGGAGGAGAAGTCAGATCTATGCACAATGGCAAAAGAAGGGTATTAAATTGCATTAGGTCTTTGCCAGATGCCAAGTGCTTTTACCTCTGTTTTCCTCATTTTCCCCCTGTGGCAATCACCATGAAATTTCAGCAGCACATGTGTTAAGAAATGAAAGAACAGGGGGCGCCTGGGTGGCTGAGTCGTTAAGCATCTGCCTTTGGCCCAGGGCATGATCCCAGGGTCCTGGGATCAAGCCCCGCATCAGGCTCCCTGCTCTGCTGGGACCCTGCTTCTTCCTCTCCCACTCCCCCTGCTGTGTTCCCTCTCTTGCTGGCTGTGTCTCTCTCTGTCAAATAAATAAATAGGGGCGCCTGGGTAGTGTAGTCGTTAAGCGTCTGCCTTCGGCTCAGGGCGTGATCCCGGCATTCTGGGATGGAGTCCCACATCGGGTTCCTCCGCTAGGAGCCTGCTTCTTCCTCTCCTTCTCACCCTGCTTGTGTTCCCTCTCTCGCTGGCTGTCTCTCTGTCAAATAAATGAATAAAATCTTAAAATAAATAAATAAATAAATAAATAAATAAATAAAATCTTAAAAAAAAAAAAAGAAAAAAAAAAAGAAAAGAAATGGAAGAACAGAAGTGCCTGGCTAAGAAACCTGGGTCCCTGAGACACATTGAGCAGGGCCACCCATGAACCAGGACTTCCCTCCCTGGACTGTTCGTAAAAGAGAAATAAACACAATTTTCATTAGGTCATTGTATTGTGGGGCCTCATTGTTAGAGCAGCTTATCCTGGTATCCTAATAAGTACCTTATCTGTAATGAGAGAATTAGAGGTGAGGGAAGATTCTCGCTTTCCTTTTGGAAGTTTTGTACTGTTTGAATTATATAACTACACACACACACACACAGACACACACACACACACACACACACACACACACACACACACACACATGCCGACAGGATTATCTAGAAGGTTATAGGTCAGTTTTTAGCTCCTCCAGCAAATGATTTTTCAAGTGTGGTTTAATAAATGAAATTACGGTGTTCTGGGCTGAATTGTGTCCCTCCCCCCAAATTCATATCTTGAAGCCCTAACTCCTAGGACACCCGGATGTGACTGTATCTGGGGATAGGGCCTTAAAAAACGTAATTGAGTTAAAATGAGGCTGTTTTAGTGGGCCCTTATTCAATCTGACGGGTGTCCTTGTTAGAAGAGATTTAGACACAGAGAGACACCAGGGATGTGGCCACACAGAAAGGCGACCATGTGTGGACACAGAGAGGAAGGCCATCTGCAAGCCAAGGAGACATTCCTCAGAAGGAGCCAATCTTGCGAACACCTTGATGTTGGACTCCCGGCCTCCGGAACCACGACAAAACAAACTTGTATTGTTGAAGCCACCAAGTACGTGATATTCTGTTATGGTGACCTGGCAGACTAATGCACATGGCTCACATCTCTTAGAATCATACATTTGATGAATTCAAAGTCTTGAGGGAACCATGAGAACCCATTCTTAACCAGTGCACTGTTACGAACCGAATTGTGTCCTCCCCGATTGGTATGTTGAAGTCCTCACCCTTGATGGGACTGTCTTTACAGCTGGGGTCTTTAAAGAAGTAATTAAGATTAAATGATGTCATAAGGGTGGGGTCCTAAACCCATAGGACTAGTGTCCTTATAAAAAGAGGAAGAGACCCCAGGGTGCATATTCACAGAGTAATAGCCTTGTGAGGACAGCGTGAGAAGGCAGCCATCTACAGGCCAAGGAGAGGGGCCTCAGGAGAAACCACCACTATCTTGATCTTGGACTTCCAGCCTCCAGAAATATGAGAGAATAAACCTCTGTCATTTATGTCATCCAGTCTGTGGTTCTTGACTATGAAAGCCCACGCAAACCAGTATACGTGCCCTCTATGCATCGCTTCGACTATCTTTTCTTTCCCATGACTTTTTGCTTGGGATTCCATTTATTTCTGGGGAAAGTGGATTTCTCTCTTAGCTCCTGGATGGAACACATGGCCCAGTTCAGGCCCATCAGTGTACCCCATCTACCTACCTATAGTCGTTGCTCAGAGATGGTCATGTGTCATAGACTGGGCTAATCTGAGTGATTCTCAGGACAGAGCTGTTCTAGACCCCTGCCTGGTAGTGGACTGGAGGCGTGAAGCTCTGGGGCAGCTGCAGCCATCTTGTGACATGAGGATGGACGACCAACCTTGAAGCTAACACCATGGAGGGCAGAGCAGAGAGATGGGAAGAAGTGAGGCTGTTGTTGACATTGCTGGCATATCACAGCTGTCTTGGAAACCTACCCTACTTTTCATTTATTATATTTATTATGTCTGCTTAGGCTGCTATAACCAAATAGTATTGACTGGGCGATTACAACAATAGAAATTTACTTATTTTTTATGTATTTTTATTTTATTATTATTTTTTAGTCATCTCTACACCCAACATGGGGCTCGAAGTTGTGACCCCGAGATCAAGAGTCACGTGCTCCTCTTGACTGAGACAGTCAAGACTGATGCCCCATGAAATTTGTTTCTTACATTCCTGGAGGCTGGAAGTCCAAGATCAAGGTCCCAGCAGATTCAGTTTCCTTTTTTTTTCTTCAGGGCTGTCTTCCTGGCTTAAGGCTGACTGTATTCTCACTCTGTCTTCACCATGGCCTTCCCTCAGTGCACGCACATAGAGACAGAGAGGTCTTTCTTTTCTTACAAGGACACCAGTCTTACTGGATTAGGGTCCCGCCCTTATGATCTAATTTAACCTTTTTTACCTCCTCAAAGCTCTTCCTCTGAATACAGTCACCTCAAGGGTTAGAGCTTTAACATGTGAATTTTAGGGGGGCATAATTCAGTTTATAGCAGCCAGTAATTCTCTTTAATGCTCAATTCAGTTTGAGATTTTATTTATTCCCAACCGGAAGCCTTCTGAATGATGTAGCAGAAACGTCAGTGATTTTTAAGTCTGAGCCTCATTTCCTTCATCTGGCAAATGCTTAGGGCACAGGAGGTCCCTGCTGGCCTCCTCCTGTTACAATGCAGAGTAAGTATAATCAGGTAGCTGTGAATATTTGGAAAAAGATGAGGTTCATGGAAGATATTTATGAAAATTACTATAAACAAGAAAGCTGCCAGAGGAGAGGCAGGCACAGCAAGGCTGGGGGAAAAAAGGGAAAGTGACACTCTGTTTTCCCACAGAGACGGATAACTTGCGACGTGAACGTGCATACTTGGGGTTTGCACGCCTGACTCACAAACCCAAAAATAGACCTTCAGACCCTGTATGGAGACAGGGTAAATAGAGCAATATTAGCTGTGAGTGACAAGCCCAATTAGAGGACAGAGAGATGATTTAGAAGGTCTTCATGCAAAACATCTTGAGTAGCTATGAAAATATTTGATGTTTACAGCTCCAGAAAGGGAGGACAATTCAGAGGAGGCAGTTCGCGATCTGCCAGTGCATCGGCTCGGTCACGGAGTGCGGGCGGTCCCTGGTCCCTCTCCTCTTCCTCACAATCATCACGCCCTGGTCCCACTTCCAACGGTTGGCACCTGCTCTCATTTGCCCGAGGACTTTCTCTGGCCTTTGCCGGGAATGCTGTGACCTACACAGTTAGGCGGGAAATCCCAGGGAAAGAGTGCTTTCCGTGAGTGGCCATCACCCAGTGGCTGGTGGGAGGTGGTGGATAAATACCCCAGCTCTCTCACCCCTCAGCTGGGCAATACTGAGGTCTGTATTCTCTGCGGCCTCCCAGAGGTCCCCAGTGGGATTGATTTCCAGTCACCCACCGTGAGGACTTGTTTATAACACACTCCGCCCTGCCTGCCTTCCTTCCCTGTCTCACTTGCCATTCCCCTCCTGGGTCTCCTGGAATCACCTCTAAAACGAACAACTTTTGGGGTGCCAGACTGGCTCAGTCAGAAGAGCCTGCAACTCTTGATCTCGGGGTCATGAGTTCGAGCCCCACCTTGGGTGTAGAGATTACTTAAATAAATAAAACTTAAAAAAAATTAAAATGAGGGGCGCCTGGGTGGCGCAGTCATTGAGCGTCTGCCTTCGGCTCAGGGCATGATCCCGGCGTTGTGGGATCGAGCCCCACATCAGGCTTCTCTGCTAGGAGCCTGCTTCTTCCTCTCCCACTCCCCCTGCTTGTGTTCCCTCTCTCGCTGGATGTCTCTCTGTCAAATAAATAAATAAAATCTTTAAAAAAAAATAAAACGAACAACTTTCACTGAACAGTGCCTTAGAGTTTGTCTTGGAGGGAGCCCAAGCTAAGACACCCCCCCCCCCGCTGCCTCATACATATATTATGCCAAGAATAGTAAGTCCCTGTGATTTTCTATAGTGTCTCACACTGTTCAAGCTGCCTCCACATACAACGGGATATTATTCAGCAGTAAAAAAGAATAACATACCAATGGACAGAACAACAGGGATGAATCTCAAACGCGTTATGCTGAATGAAGGAAGCCAGAGTCAGATGACCACATACTGTATACTTCCATTTAGAGGACCTCCTGGGGATGGGAAGACCATAGGGACAGAAAACAGATTGATGATTGTTAGGGGCTGGGGGTGCAAGAAGGGGTTAATTACAAAGGGTCACAAAGAGCCATTTAGGGGGATGGAATTGTTCTGTATCTCGATCTTGGCAATGGCTCCATGACTAGGTACACTTGTCAAAACTTATGAAACGGTACGTAATAAAGGGTGAATTTGGCTACAGATAAATTATACCTCAATAAAAACCCCTTATATCTATACCTCTTTTATGAACAGAGCATTCACCGTCATTGTCTGATTCGGTTGTCATGACGACCCTGCAGCAATCAGGCCTGCTTACTCATTTTTTCAGCCAACTGTTTCTCGCGAGGTGCCTGCACTTTGCAACTCTGCTTCCTCCTCTCTGTTCACTCCAAATGTGGCCTCCCAACCCACCGTTCCTCTCAAATTGTTCTTGCCAGGGTCACTGGTCACCTCCTCTTTTGCTCAAGCCCATAGCTGATTTTCAGCCCTGACTTCCTTGACCGTTTTTACCACTTGGCACTGTGGGTAACTCCCGCCTTGGAACTCGGCCAGACCATGGCTTTCGAGACGCTGCTGGATCCCGCTCACCTTGGCTGTCCTTGGTGGCTTTGTTTTCTCCTTCTTCCCCATCTGCTTGCCTTTCCTCTACTCTTATTTCTTCCCAAACTCCCTAGGGGAGCTCATCCAGCCTTTTGGCACCAGTGATCACTCCTGATTTCCGAACTTGTTTTATGTCTTAGCTCCTTACTTCCTGTTCTCCTGGATTTCCAATATAATGCTCAGAAGCTGATTTTGCAGCCTACAGAAATGAGATTAAACCAGAGAAGCTTTTTTCTAAAGTTTCCAAAACAAAACTTATAGCTCAGTGCTGCTGTCATAGGTTTCAGCCCACTTACTTAACTTCACATTTTTTAAAATAAATCTATTCACCGGTTGACAGACCGGTTGTTTCCATACCTTGGCTATCGTGACAAATGCTGCAGTGGACATGGGAGCACAGATATCTCTTCAAGATCCAAATTTCCTTTCCTTCGGATATATACCCAGGAGCAGGATTGTTGGATCATATGGTGGTTCTATTTTTAATTTTTTGAGAAACCTCCAAGCTATTTTCCACAATAATATGGAACTTTTCTACCAATTTATCTCCCCACCAACAGTGTGTAAGTGTTCTCTTGTCTCTCCATCCTTGCCAACACTTGGTATCCCTTGTCTTTTTGATGATAGCAAAGGCTCATAATCTTTTTTTTTTTAAAGATTTTATTTATTTATTAGATAAAGAGACAGCCAGCGAGAGAGGGAACACAAGCAGGGGGAGTGGGAGAGGAAGAAGCAGTCTCCCAGCGGAGGAGCCCGATATGGGGCTCGATCCCAGGACTCTGGGATCACGTCCCGAGCTAAAGGCAGAGGCTTAACGACTGAGCCACCCAGGTGCCCCCGAAGGCTCCTAATTTTGACCTCCCGTGGCTAAAGACACATTGAGGCTCTACTGGGTTCTGATGGCTTTATGATGACTGGTCCTACTAGTTCCTCTGATCTTACATTATCCGGCATTATTTCCTCTTTATCATCATAATTATCCACCACCATTTTGCTTAGACTACCTTTTTTTTTTTTTTTAAGATTTTATTTATTTATTCGACAGAGATAGAGACAGCCAGGGAGAGAGGGAACACAAGCAGGGGGCGTGGGAGAGGAAGAAGCAGGCTCCCAGCGGTGGAGCCTGATGTGGGGCTCGATCCCATAACGCCGGGATCATGCCCTGAGCCGAAGGCAGACGCTTAACCGCTGTGCCACCCAGGCGCCCCTAGACTACCTTTAATTAATTTCTGTTACCTACTTCCAAAAATCCCAAATAGATAGAAGTATGTGTGTTTAGATTTTAAGACAATATTTAATATTTAATTATTACTTTGCTCTCCCCAAAGTTTTTAACGATGTATATAGTTAACAGCAGAATAAATTAATGTCCATTTTTCCACATCCTAGCTCTCACTGGGTATTATTTTATATGTGTTTTAATGCGCAGGGAAGAGACAAGCTTCCCTGTGATCCTCCTGGGCTGGTAAATAAGATTTTCCTGGTGCCCACTCCCTAGGGTGTGATCCTACCAGCATTCCAGCTCTGGATAAGGGATGTCAATTCCTACTCACCATCCACTCGCCAGGGACATGAGGCCTGGTCCCTCACCTCACAGGGTCAGTAAAAGCCCCCACTCCTATGCTTTACAAGTCTTTTTGTGCTGCCGTCCTGCATGCCTACCTCCTGCCTCTTGGCTCTCTCTTCTCTGACTCCTGGACAGCCCTTTATTTCTTTAGAGCTCATTCATGCATGCGTATGTGTACGACATCATTAACCATTAGGGAAATGCAAATGAAAACCCCAATGAAATATGAGTACCCCCCCGCCGCGAGAATGGCTCTTATCAAAAAGATAGGCAGTACCATGCGGGGGTGAGGCTGGAGAGACATGCCCACTGTTCGTGGAGAACAGTCTGGTAGACTCTTCTGGAGTTAAATTTACACTCACCAGATGCCCCGGCAATTCCACTCCTGGGTATTTACCCAGGATAAATGAAAACACATGTCCACACAAAGGCTTCTATGCGAACGTTCATAGCAGTCTTATTCATAACAGCCAAACACGGCAGCAAGCCAAATGTCTATCAACAGGTGAGTGGACAAACTGTGGGTCTGGCCATAACACAGAGCACAATAAAAGGGAACAGATACTGATAAACACACCAATACGAATGAGTCTCAAAAGCATTATGTTGAGTCAAAGCAGAGAGACACAAAAGAGGACATATTGTATGTGTCCATTTAGATAAAGTGATTGAATGGCTGAGTTGAAGCCATAGTGACAGAAAACAGATCAGTGGTTGTCTGGGGACAGGAATAGGAGCGTTGACTGCAAACGGGCACCAGGGACCTTCTGGAGTGATGTTAATCCTCCCGGTCTTGATGGTGTCGATGGTTACATGGTGTACGTGTTAGTCCAAACTCATCAAACTGGACCCTTCAGATAGGCGCATTGCGTCACGGGTCATTGGTACCTCAAGGAAGTTGATTACAATGTGTTACGTGGTATCGAGCTCCTTCCTTGATACAACAACAGGCTTTCCTCCACATCCTGTCCAACTGTTGCCCTCCACATGGAAGGCTTCAGTATGTCTTTTGCTTATAAAAACCCAACATTTTTTTAAATTAAGATTTTATTTATTTATTTGACAGAGAGAGAGAGAGCACAAGCAGGGGGAGCGGCAGGCAGAGGGAGAGGGAGAAGCAGGCTCCCCACTGAGCAGGGAGCCTGGTGCTGGGCTCCATCCCAGGACGCTGGGATCATGACCTGAGCCAAAGGCAAAGTCTTCACTGACTGAGCCTCCAGGTGCCTCACCCCACTTGAGATTCTTAACCTGTTTGATAAGGAGGAAGCTGAGATTAAGATTAAGGAACACTTATGGGTTGAATTGGGTTTCTCCCGTCTTAGTCTGTTGAAGCTGCTATCACAGAATATACAGACGACCACAGACGTTTATTTCCCACACTTCCGGAGGCTGCAAAGTCCAAGATCAAGGTGCTGGCGGATTCAGTGCGCAGTGACGCCCGGCTTCCTGGTCCATGATGGCCGCCTTCTTGTGCGGCCTCACATGGCAGAAGGGCCCAGGGCGCTCCCTCTCTCTGAGGTCTCCTGTATAAGGGCACTAATCCCATTCACGAGGGCCTTCCTTCAGGACCTCATCATACGCCAAAGGCCCCATCTTCTAACACCATCACCTTGGGGGTGAGGCTTTCAGTAAATGAATTTTGGGGAAACACAGTCAAACGCCCAAATTCATATATATTGAAGTCCTAACTCTTAGGACCTTAGAACGTGACCTTATTTGGAAATGGGGTCACTGCAGATGTAATTAGTTAAAATGAGGTGATTAGGGTGGGCCCTAATCCAGTATGACCAATGTCCTTACAAAAAATGGGACGTTTTAGAGAGGACACCATGTGAACACGAAGGCTGCCATCTGCAGGCCAAGGCGAGAGGCCTGGAGGGGACAGACCTGTCTGGCCCAGCCCTTGGAAGGAACCAACCCAGCGGACACCTTGATTTTGGACTTCTAGCCTCCAGCACAGTGAGCAAATCCATTTTCGTTGGTTGAGACCTCCAGTTTGTGGCATTGAGTTCTGGCCACCCTGGCAAACGAAAGCAGCAGCTTAGAAATCCTGGAAGTAGGAAGTGGCAGAGGGGAGGTTTGCACGCGGCCGGGCTCAGTGTCAGAGTCGGCACATGTCGCGGTGAGCCCTGACTTGGTTTTTATGATGGGCTCGTGCAGGCAAGGGATGAAGACATTTTATCTCACATTTTTGTCTCCTGCTTTCCTCTCTCCTGATTGCCCTTCCCTCGCGGTTCCCTGCCGCTGGACTCCGCCCAGGATAGATAAGCAGCAGCTCTCTCGTCCGGGCAGATGGCAGGGGCATGCACTGTGCTGATGGTGGACGGTGTCCTGTGTCCCATCACTGCTGCGTGCGTGGACATGGTCAGCGGTCGGCCCAAGGGAGACCTCGGCCACGCTGGAGGGCATTGAAATGTGGCCAGCTGTCTGCTCTTTTGACCGAGGGAAACACAATCAGGAGAAAATAAATAGCGTAGTAATGGCCCTTCTCTCTCCGGAGGCTGGGTCGAAACCAGATGTCACGATGGAGGTACATGTGTAGGGGGAACAGGCCCTTACTTAGATGTATTGGGGGTTCCTTGGAGAATCTAATTTTCCCTTTTGTACCTGTTTCCCTTGGTGGCCGGAGAAGAAAACAATCAGGTCAAGCAGACTGCTGAGAAAAGTGACCCAAATCACAGGGATTCAGAAAGTAACTGGTGATGAACTGACAATTGAGAGTTGGTTAAAGAAGAAAGAGACGACGACGACGACGATGACGACGGTAGCAGAAGCTAACATATAATGCATGCTTGCTGTGTTCTGGTTCCATGTTACATTCTCAATCTGGGTTTTTTAAAAAAGATTTTGGTTATTTTTTGAGAGTGAGTGAGAGCATGAGTGGGGGGAGGAGCAGAGGGAGAGGGACAAGAGATTGCACGCTGAGCACAGAGCCTGATACGGGCCTTGATCCCAGCACCCTGAGATCGTGACCTGAGCCAAAATCAAGAGTTGGCTGCCCAACCGACTGAGCCACCCAGGCGCCCCTCAATCTGCATGTTTAATTTAATCTTTGCCATCACTTCTCATGGTAGGCACCATTATCATCCACAGTTTATAGCAGAGCCCACCGAGGGAAGTTAGCTGACCTACAAGCACGAGGCCGAAGGAGGGTTCAAACTGGCATTTGGAGGACCGCAGACGCCATGCTCAGAATTTTGCTGCCCCCATTGTTCCTGCAGCTATATCTGTATTTCAATATTTGATTCAGAGACATATGGGCATAGTGTATAGAGGGCATATTGGCACTGAGACAAAAGTTTAGTATCCACAAACGATGGTACAGAAACATTGAACAGGACAAAAAGTCAAAATAGTCACTTTAAAAACACAGGTCCTCCAAAGACCAGTATGTTTTAGGGGTAGATATTGAGAATAATTATGGACACTATGTGTTGTAATAGAGAGCTCACAGGTTAAGCGGCCGTAACAAAGACAGCCAAAATACGATGGCTCATGGTGGATAGAAATTTCTTTTTCCATGGCGCCTGGGTGGCTCAGTTGGTTAAGCGTCTGCCTCCAGCTTGGGTCATGATCTCAGAGTGCTGGGATCGAGCCCTGCATTAGGCTCCCTGCTCAGAGGGGAGTCAGCTTCTCCCTCTCCCTCTGCCTCTTCCCTTTGGCTTGTGCTCTCTCTAAATAAATAAATAAATAAATAAATAAATAAATCTTTAAAAAAATTTCTTCTTCTAGCCATCAAAAAAAAAAAAAAAGAAATCTTACCATTTACAACGACACTGATGGAACTAGAGGGTATTATGCTCAGTGAAATAAGTCAATCAGAGAAAAGACTATATGATTCCACTCACTTGTGGAATTCAAGAAACAAAACAGGATCATAGGGGAAGGGAAGGAAAAATAAAATAAGATGAAATCAGAGAGGGAGGCAAACCAATAAGAGACTCTTAACTCCAGGAAACAAACTGAGGGTTGCTGGAGGGGTGGTGGGTGGGGGGATGGGGTAACTGGGTGATGGGCATTGAGGAGGGCACTTGATGGAATGAGCACTGGGTGTTATGTGCAGCTGATGAATCGCTAAACTCTACCTCTGAAACTAATAATACAATATATGTTAATTGAATTTAAATTAAAAAAAAAAGAAAATTCTTTTTCATGTAATAGCTTGGAGGTAAGTAGATGTCTTGGGTAAGTAGATGGTTCTGCTCCTTTGAGATCGTCCAACACCCAGCCTCCTTCCTTCTTGTGGTTCTGTCATCACCCAGGGTATTGTCCTCATGTGCGTACTTGAAACTGGTCACCACTATTTCCATAACATAGCTCAGGGGAATATGGAAAGAGAGAAAGTTCAGGAATAGTGGATTCTCTTTAAGTAGGTGAACTGGTAGCTACATACATCACTTCCACTCATGTTCCATTGGTAAGAACGTAGCCACACCTAGCTGCAAGGGATGCTGGGAAATGCTGTCCTTTGCCATGTGCCCAGCTAAAACCGTTTTACTGTGGAAGGTGGGGAAAATGGAATTTGAGAGACAACTAGTTGTCTGCCTCAACTGTTCAGATGGGGAATAATCTCTAGGTTATTCCCAGTGGTCAAAAAATTCATATATATTCAGGGGGTATATATGGACGTGTGTATGGATATATGTAGGGCTAATCCATAGGGCTGGCCTACTGGAGGATGAAACACCACATGGAGCAGAGATGAGCTGTCCCAGCTAAACACCCCAGACTAACCAGCCTGCCAACGAGACATGGATGGACTACATCATCCAGCCCAGCTCTTCTGGAGCCTCAAATGAAGCCTGAGTGAGAGGTGGGAGAAAGTTCGGACACCCTCTCAAGCTTCAACCAACTTGATGTCAGGAGACTAGCTTGAGGAAATAAGACTTTGCAACACTCAGGTGTTCCGCTTTCTTTTATACTTCGGTTTGGACATGACTCTCGAGTGTTCTTGGCTGAAGTCCAGAGTGAATGGGCTCTCATAGTGGTTTTGAATTATACAAATAGGACTTTGGAGTCTAACACCCCATCTGACCTCAATGAGCTTGTCTCCTCCCACTTTCTCAAGTCCTGAGTAAGAAATATAAAAAAAAAAAGGAGGTACAACATTCGACTGATTTTTGCCTTCTTTAAAGAGGCAAACTCTTTCTTGAAATCTGAGTCCAAAGTTCCCTTGAGACAGAGTTTGGGGGTATTTGGATATTCAGCATAACCCCATGTGTCTGGCCCATCACAAGAACCGACTGGATGTTTAGCTGGTGGGTTGGGTCAGAAATAGATACACTGGGGAGAGGGAGTGAGAGAGAGAGAATGAGAGAGATAAAAGAGAACCAGGTAGAGGTGAGACGAAGCCCAGGCAACGGATACATTGTTTTTGGACCAGGACCTATGAAAGCTCTTGACACAGGAAGTTTGACAGTTCTAGGCTCAGAGTCATGCATTCACGTACTCACACTCACACACTCACATTTTTCTGGAGGTGGGTAAAAGAATGGGGCAGGGGATACTGACTGGCTATCATGTATTGGTTGTATTGGTTGTATGGGTTGTGCACTGCACAAATCTAGGGGGCTACCCTAGCAGTATGCAGCAGACCTGGTGTGATGCCAATCTCTTTCTTTCCTGTCTCTGATTCCAGTTGCCTCATATTCTGGAATGAAGATCTCAACAGGATAAGGGGGTAGAGAGCGACTGGGCATGTTTTTCGGATAGGGTAAGTAGAAATGACTTCTCCAAATGAGCGATATCTCAGCAGAGACCTGAACAAAGTGATGGCGTGAACCGGGGGACTCTGAGGGAAGGGAATTCCAGGCAGAGAGAACAGCACGTGTGAAGTCCCTGAGGCCTAGTTTTGCGGGGAGAGAAGGGAGAAGTTCATTTAGCGAACATCTCCCATCTCCCAGAGACGTTATCAGGTGATCTCGCCACACTTAAAATCACTGTGTTCCCGAAAATCCACATGTGCTGGCCTTCCTTGCTGTTGGGAGCAGCCAACCCCCCAACACGACCCTAAAGTGTGGAGCATTGTGTGTACTCCTACTGGACCAGCCGACCGTTGTCCTCCCAGGTCCTTGCTTGGATCCACACATCACATTGCCTTCTGGAATGTTTCTCTTCAGGCATCGTTTTTGTGAGCCTCATTGGAAAACGAATTGGAATTGTGGAGAAGGTGCCCAGACTTTGGCTTCTGGGCTGACTTCATTTTCTTCTTACTTTGCATTCAGTCTGGTCCTGCTCGCATTTCACAGGTTGTGTGCTTCTTCCCTGGGTCAGTGACTCAGGGGACTGTCACAGTTACGTTGCATTACCAACACCCCAGAGCTCAGTAGCTTAAAGCAGTGGTCATACGTCCCCTTGCACCTGTGAGTCAGCCAGAGTTGGCTAATCTGGAAAGGACTCAGCTGGATGACTCTGCTCCCTGTGTCCCTCCTCCTCCTGGGACAGTGGTTGTCAGGGCCGGAGCAGAGGTGCTAAAGGGCAGGTGGGAGCACCGGAGGCCTCGTAAGACCCAGGCTTGCAACGGGCTCCTTGCTGCTTCTGCCCACGTGCCATTGATCGAAGCAAGTTCAAAGCCAAGGGTAGGGAAGGGACGCACCACCCACAATGAGAACGTGGCAAAGATAGGGATACAGGTGGGAGTGAATAATCGGGGCCAACTCTTCCATCTACTCATGGTCACCAACTCTTGCAAAAGACACAAGAGTTTAAAAGATGGTTGACTCAGGATGGTCTCATTCGCCTAAGGGAAAAAGCAGAACTTTTTGACATTTTCAAAGGAATTTAAAGGAAACCAGGATGGCTATTTATGTTCATCATGACGTGACTCATACAAGTTGTGTGACTTAAAAATAGGAAAATTCAATGCTAATTACACAGAGTTATGGTTTCCGGCATAACAATAATAATATCTTACATTGCAGCATTTTAGGGTACACAGTGCACTTTAATACTGGATGTCTCAGTAGAGACTCAAAACAACCCCCTTTAAATACTACTCTCCTAGTTTTGAACAGAAAGCAATGGAATCTTCCGTGACTTTCCCAAGGCCACACAGCTGACCAGGGGCAGAGCCTGGAATTAAGAAAAGCTCTTGATATGCAGCAGAAGCTAAGGAATTTTCATATAACACAGGCCAGCAAACTACAGCCCAGGGGCCAAATTCAGTCTGTAACCCGTCTTTATAAATAACGTGCTTTTTTTTTTTTTTAAGATTTTATTTATTTATTTGACACAGAGAGAGATAGCAAAAGAGAGAGCAGAAGCAGGGGGAGCAGCAGGCAGAGGGAGAGGGAGAAGCAGGCTCCCTGCTGAGGAAGGAGCCTGATGCAGGGATCGATCACAGAACTCTGTGATCATGACCTGAGCCGAAGGCAGCTGCTTAACCAACTGAACCACCCAGACGCCCCTATAAATAGAGTTTTATTAGGACATAGCCGTGCCCATTTATTTACACACTATGGTACTTCTATAGGCGGAATTGAGTGTATGTCACAGGGACCGTATAATTGACAAAGCCTAACATATTTATCCGGCCCTTTATAGAGAAAGTGTGCTGTCTCCTGACATACACAACCTCACTTTTTAATGTTTAATCTGTACTATACTCACATGTTTCAAAATCCCCTAAATATAAAAAGGTAAGCAGAGAAAGCCACCCCCATCCCTGTCCTCTCAGGCACGGTGCCCACCCCCTTGAGAGCCCCCATGATTAGTCCTCATGCCTCTTTCCAGAGATGGTTTTAGTATGCACAGAAGCAAAAATTCTTCTCCCCACTTTTCAACGGGATTTCATGTAATTCTCACCAAATCCCCTGAAGGTAAGACGGATTAGCCCCCTTTTACTGATGAGGAGACTGTGGCTTCTCTGGGGTGGTGGGCTGGCAGGGTGGAGTGGGGGCCCTTAGCTGTCCCAGACCATGGGACCCCAGGGCTTGTGATTTCACTTTGCAGGCCAGGGGCTCACCTAGCTGCCGAACTGGGAGCTGCACTCACCCCCAGGGGAGCCCCCCACCTCCTTCGGGTGGTCCCAACCACCACCACAGGCTGCTTTCTCCCTATCCCCCCTTACCTCCCCCGCCTAGTCTCTTTACAAGTGAAAATGTCAAGCGAAAAATACAATGGGCTCCCTGTCCCCATCATCACCTTCCCAGGCATCATTCTGCTTTTTGTGTGTATCTTTCCCTCCCTTTTTTGTTGGAGTTTTTTTTTGGAAATTCATTTCACAGAAAATTAACCATCTTAAAGTGAACAATCTCATGGAGTTTAGCACTGACAATGCCATGCAACCACGCCCCTCTGTTTAGTTTCAGAACACTTTCATCCCCCCCAAAAGAGACCTTGTATCCATGACAGTTTCTCCCCATCCCCTGCTCCCCTTGCTCCTGGCAACCAGGAATTTACCTACCACCTCCATGGATTTGCCTGTTCTGGATGTTTCTATAAATGGGATCCCATACTATGTGACCTTTTGGTGTCTGGCTTCTTTCACTGAGTATCCGTGCTGTAGCGCGTGTCAGCCCCTCAGTCTTTTTTTAGGGCTGAGTAATATTCCGATGTATGGATGGACCACATTGTCTTCATCCATCGGTCCCTTGAGGGATGTTTTGGTTGTTTCCTGGACACATCCTCTCATCTCACCCATAAATACTTCATATGAATCCCTAACAAAAAAGGACCTAAAAAATCCAACATGATGAAAATACTATCAACAGACCTTTAAAAAGGAACACTAATTCCTTAGGATTCCCGTTATAACACCCAGCCCGAGTTCCATTCTCCCTGTCTAAGCCACGCACTTTCTTAGATATAGGTGGTGATCCTTGCGCACAAATATCCAATCATTACCTCGTGCACCTGAAACTGATATAACGTTCTATGTCAATTAGACCTCGATTAAAAACAACAACGGTGTGGCTTTCCCCAGTAAGATAGATATCCCGACTTTGACTCCACCTTGGAAAAAATATGGGGTCCCTCTGTGCCCCCAGAAGCTTCTTAGAAGAAAAAGATAACCCTCACTGGAAGGCCTCCTTTGAATAGAATCGCGGGAGGGTCGCCTCAGTTGTTAGAACCCAAGTCTTTGCCTGGGGCAGACAAACTTGCAATCAACTGCCTTTTTTTTTTTTTTTTTTTTTGCTTGGAAAGGCTGTTTTCCTTCTTTCTGCTTTTCTGTTCAAATAATACAACCCCTCGGGCTATGGAGAGGTGGGGGGTGGGTTAGGGGAAGCTGTTTGGAGAATGAACAGAAAAGACTCAGGGAGGGGTTAGCAGCTGTCTTCTAATGATTGTGGGGTTTTTTTGTTTGTTTTTTGGTAAGGGCATCAATAATTTAGGTTGCGATTGGCGGAGGGGAGACGGTTAAATTCTAAGCGTGATTCCACACCCTGCTCGCTTCACGCCTGTTCTACACGCCCCCTCCGCAGACCCCCCAAGTGGAAGAGGGAGAGCCCTCGTGTTACCATCTCTCCTCCGCTCCTTAAGAGAAGCCCGTCTGAAGGGAGGTGGACTGGAGGATAAACAGCATCCTTCTAGAAACTAGGGTCCTGCCCCGTGCTGGGAGGTCGCCGTGCGGTGCTCAGGGGCTCAGAGAAGAGAGCAAGAAATTAATTTTTCCCTGAGGAGCAATGGGGGGGCACGTCCTTGGCTGGATCAGCCTCCCCGTGCTGGGTCCCCGGGGAGCACTTTGCTGGAAATGATCAGTTGCTGATGAGCTGTCGATCCTCCCCTCCCTCCTCCCAGAATCAGGGAAACCTCCTCCTCCTTCTCTTTTACCCCCTGGCAGCTGGCACAGCAGCCCCACTTGGCGCCTGCCTTTGTGGGGAGCCCTCAGCTCAGAGCACGGCTGCTCCTGGCGTCTCCCCTTCTTTCTCCTCTTCTCCTTTCCATTGGATGGGCAATGGGCGCGTGGGCTTCCGCTGGCTCGGCTCCCCAGACGCTGGCGAGGTGGGACCCTCAGGACAGCCGGAGGACCCGCCGCGCTGTCCACTAGCCGCACCGCCGGAGCCCCGGAGCCCATGCGATACAGGTGAGTGAGCGGGTCTTCCAGAGCTGGGGACGCTGGGGCCGGGTCCTGCGGGGAATCTAAGCCGCATTTCCTCGCTGCAACGCTACCTCCGTCTGCAAAGGTGGAAACGCGATGACCTCCCGCATCCCCTTCCTAAGAATAGTATTTTGGGGGGTGGGGGAAAGACTGTTTATTTTCACATTTTACTTGTTTCTGTCTTAAAAACCGCTTCCCCCTTCCGAAGAGTTTCTCTGCGTGGGAGGTGGGGGGCAGCCCCCTCGGTCCCAGCGTGTACTTGTTTCTTAAAAATGTATTTTCTTTCACCTGCTCTTAGCCGCCTTGCAGCGCCTCTGTCTTTGCCACCTGCGCTGGGCTTGTGCTGTTTCCTCAGTGATGAGTTTCTGATCGAAGCCAAATTGTACTTTTTTATGTCCTCCGCCCCCACCCCGCCTTCGCTCAAGTGTGCAGGAGCTTCTGTCTGCTTTGAGCCCCAGGCAGGCTGGACAAGGGACAGGGCTCGGGATCATGCGCTCCTCCCCTCCCCCACCGCGTCTGTCTTTGGGGGTCCCCCCCAAAACAAAAGTTGCCTACGCCCCGTGTGGCCTGGCCTTGTTTTCTGTGCTCAAGGCTGCGTGAACGCGTTGGGAAACTGGTGATGGCAGATGGAGTTTAGGCTGTTGAGAATAATTGCATCGTCTTAGGAAAGCGCTTGTTCCGTTTAATATTTAATATTCTCCCCTCCCTTGCGCCAAATGACAAGAAGCCACAGCGCTTGTCACCCCTCTAGACCAATCCCTCCCTTGTATTTTGGACAGGGTTGACTCTCAGGGTGGCTTTTGTTCCTCAAGAAGTGAGAGAGACTGGCAGCGGGATCCTTCTCCCTTCCCTCCTGCTCTAGCCGCCGGCAGGGACAGCCTCACAGGACACGTGCCGCGGCGACCCGAGGGGGCGGGAGGGGGAGGCGGACGGCTGGGCTCCTGCCTTTTCCCCGGCTCCCGCTTCGGGGGCCCTGGGAGACTGAGCCCCGAGAAGGAACCAGAATAGATTGTAAACAGGAGGACGGACCTTTCCGGAGGCTGCAGCCTCGCTGGGGCTGAACCGACAGGAGGGGGAGCCCACACCTGCGCCCTGTCACTCCTTAGCTCTGAGCCGGGGGTCCTGGGGATGGGTCTCCGCTAGGGATCCGGCTGCGTCCGGTTTCCCGTTCGGGCCCTCGACTTCAGAGCATCCTTGCCATTTCCCACGCAGACTCTCTCAGGGACAGTCTTAGGCCCTTTGCGGGGGGGGGGGGGGGGGGGGAGGGGTGCGGGGGTGAGGTAGGGTCGGGAATGAGGGAGGCTGGGGGTCTGTGTTTGATGCTGGTCCCTCCCTTCCCACTTGGCCTCTAGGCCCTAGGACACCCCAAACCCAGGCTGCAAGAAGGCCCCTGAAACTCCAAACATCTTGAGTGGCTGAGTTTATCCCTGTTGATATTTTGTTTTCCTCCAGAGATTTGCAGAGATGCCTAAAGATGTCACTTAGGGGCAAATACCATCCTTCCTCTTGGCCGGTTTCATAAGACGGATTTAATTCACTTCTGCTGAGAGTCCACCGCTCTCCCCTCCCCCAACCCCAGTAAACAGAAAGATCAGGACCAGGGTTCCAGAAACAAAGGGTGGATTTGACATTGAGCAAAGTACTGGGCAAATGACCTGCAAAGTACTGCCCAGGGCGGCTCCGGGACATCAAAAACTCTGGCAGAGGGTTTTACTCCTTTATTTTATTATTCTTTTTGAAATGTTAGCTTATGGGACCAGAGGACCCAAATGACCTGGGGCAAGTGAGGGGAGAGTCTATTCTAGGATCTTTCAACCCTCTCTGTCTTCGCTGTGACAGGCAAGGACTCTTGGGTTGCTCTACTCCCTCTGGCAAGACCAAGCCTGTCTGATGGGGGAGGCTGACTGACTTAGCCGCTCACCAGAATCCCCAGACCCCAGACCTTCCCCTCAAAGTGCCAGCAGCACCCTCTAGGAATGCAGGGTCTCAGGTCCCACCCCGCTGGCTTGGCTGAGTTAACATCTGCATTTGAACACATCCTGGGCAGCCCAGAGCTGGTGGGGTCTGAAAAGCCGTGGGAGCATCACTGGACCCTCAGTGAGTCAGTGTTCCTGGCTGACCGCCAGGTTGACACTCGTGCCCTCCTTCTAGGGTTCCTGGAAGGCCTGGCGAGGTGACACGCAGTCCTGGGTACACAGGAGGTGCTTACTAAATCTTGGCTACTTTTTTAATACGCACATTTTTTCTTTTTAAATTCACTTTCTTTTAAAATTTGTTTCTGTTTATTTCTTTTTTAAAATTTATTTTTTTAAAAATTTTTTTAAAAGATTTTTTCTTTTTTTATTATTTTGACTGAGAGAGAGCACAAGCAGAGGGAGTGGCAGGCAGAGGGAGAGGGAGAAGCAGGCTTCCCACTGAGCAGGCAGCCGGATGTGGATGCGGGGCTTGATCCCAGAACGCAGGAATCATGACCTGAGCCACCCAGGTGCCCCTAGACTTTTGATAAATTTGCTACTTTTAAATTACTCTCCAGAGCAAGAGTGTATGTCCAACTTCTTCTTTTCTTTTTAAATTATAAAATACACTTAATGCACAATTTCCCATTTTAAAGTGCATAATATTTTTCGAAGATTTTTTTTTTAAGTAATCTCTACACCCAGTGTGGGTCTCGAACTCATAATCCCAAGATCAAGAGTCCCATGTTCCACCGACTGAGCCCGCCAGGCGCCCCTTGAAGTGTGTACTTTAATGGCATTTAGTACATTCACAGTGTTGTGCAACCATCCCCTCTATCTAGTTCCAGAATATTTCCATCACCCCAAAGGGAAGTTTCCTATTGATGGAGCCGTCACTCGGCCTCCCCTCTCCCCTGGCAACCACCAATCTGCGTTCTGTCTCTGTGGGTCTCCCTCTTTTCCGTAGTTCATATAAACGGAATCATACAGGGGGCGCCTCGCCGGCTCGGTCAGTGGGGCGCACGACTCTTCATCTTGGGGTTGTGAGTTTGAGCCCCACATTGGGTGTAGAGATCACTTAAAAATAAAATCCCAAAAAAGAAGTAAATGGAATTCTATAATGGGTAGCCTTTGAGTCTGGCTTCTTTCACTTCTAATTTCTTTATTCATTTTTTATTTTTTTGGTAGCTCACATTTCCCTCTTCCTTGCCTTTCACATGACCCCCCTACCCCTGCCCTAAATCATGCAGGTCGGATCGGAGTAACAGAACTGTATCCCTGGACTTACTAATTCACATCCTCATTCTTAGTTACCGAGAACAAAGTGTAGCGGGGCTTGGTCTTCAAACTTTTTTTTAAGATGGGGTGCGAGGGCTACCCACCTTAGCGGCTCCAACTTTCATATCGAGTTCTTTCTCTCTAGCAAAAACCATCACTAAAATTTCTTTCAGCCTTAAGGGGAGACTGTTTCTAGGTGATTTCTTGAGAGTTTTAAGATCCCAAGACACACGGCGGGCCCACTTGGCATTCAAGAAATGTTTGTTGAGCCAAGGAAGCGCGTTAGGACTCATGAATTCATGTCGCACCCGTGTTAGCACGTTGCTACCACACGCGGCCAATGACTGGCCGAAGGGGCAGAATGAGCGAGGGGATAGTGACCCCTCACCTGAGCTCAAAAACACTATTGAGCAGGGGTGTGTGTGTGTGTGTGTGTGTGTGTATGCGTGGAATCCAAAGATGCAGAGTGTAGGCAAGCTACCCACCTATTCCTGCCACGGACACTGTGGAGAACAGACGTAGGGTGGTTCAGTTTAAGAAACAACATTGGAGGGGGGCGCCTGGGTGGCACAGCGGTTAAGCGTCTGCCTTCAGCTCAGGGCCTTCAGCTCAGGGCGTGATCCCGGCGTTATGGGATCGAGCCCCACCTCAGGCTCCTCTGCTATGAGCCTGCTTCTTCCTCTCCCACTTCCCCTGCTTGTGTTCCCTCTCTCGCTGGCTGTCTCTATCTCTGTTGAATAAATAAAATCTTTAAAAAAAAAAAAAAAGATACAACATTGGAGGAACACTCCCCTGGGAGAAAATTTTTCCCCCTGGCAATCTGTCCTTTTTACTTTTATTTTTTTAAGATCTTCTGTTTATTTATTTGGGAGAGAGAGTGAGAGAGAGACAGAGCCCCTACGAGCAAGGGCAGAGGCAGAGGGAGAGGGAGAGGGAGACGCAGACCCCCTGCTGAGCAAGGAGCCTGATGCAGGGCTCGATCCCAGGACCCTGGGATCAGGACCCGAGCTGAAGGCAGATGCTTCACCGACTGAGCCACTCAGGTGCCCCTGTCCTTTTTACTTTTAAACCTTCCAGCCCAGATAGAGTCAAGCAAGTTTAAGAGTGAGAGCGAGAGCGAGAGCGAGAGCGAGAGCAAGAGAGAGAATGATAAATGACATCAAGTGTCTGGAATGTTGGTCTGGCTGCCATATTCACTAGCCTGGACAAGAGGGATCATTGATCTACCTTTCACCAAGTACCTCCTGTGTCCTTCCTGTGGGCCAGACACCGCAGTGGACTTTGAGGATTCAGCGGAGATCAGAATCATACCAGTAGCCGCAGGCGTACTAACAACAAACATGTTATCTAGGGCTTACCACGTGCAGGACACTGTTTTAAGTGTGTTACATAGAAATTCTTTCATCATTACAACTCTACGAAGTACGTGATCATTTTATGGATGAGGAAACTGCAGCTCAGAGAGGTGAATTGACTCGCCCAAGGTCACCCAGCAGGACGTGGCAGGTCCAAGATCCAGTCCCAAGCTGGCCGGCTGCAAAGATGGGGGCATTTCTCCATCAACTCCCATCAGTCATTGGTTGAGGGTTATCCAAAGGTTTTGACTCCCCAGTGCCCCTGGCCTGTTCCTCAGTCCTGTGGCCAGGATGAGCCCCAGGCGGGGAGTGGCAGCTGGTAGAGGAAGGTAGCCATGGGCGTGTGTGGACAGGCGAGGGTGTGGGCACTGGCTGAATTCCCTTGGGGGCTTCCTCGCAGAAGCATCTTCTGAGCTGGAGTTTGGGGTGGGGAGAGGGAAGGGCATTCGGGATGGAGGCCGAAGTGCGTTCAGGACTGGCAGTGGGGGGTCCTTTTGGAAGCATCCGATGGATGACCTGTTGGTCTATGATGAATTGGAGGGAGGAGATACTCAGGGAGATATGAGCATGGAGGAATGCATTATGGTTCATCTGAGTGGGCGAATGAGGGCCCAGACCATGGCCAACGGGACAGCAAGTACAAGGTGGAGTCACCAGCCCTGAAGATGAGTGGAATGTGGGGTGAAGGAAGGGGAGAGAGGGCCCCACAGTGCTTGGGAGGATGAAATCCACTGCGTTTTGAGTTTCTTGCAATTTGATGACCAGAGGGCCCCTGTGAACACCTGATTGTGGGCATCTCCCTCTCTGCTTAGAACCCTGCATGGCTCCCACCTCACTCAGCAAAAGCCGAAGTCCTTTGAACGGCCCATAAGGCCCTGCACCCTCTGTCCCCATCGCCTCCCTGTCCTCACCTCCTTTTGTTCATCCTCACTCACTCCATTCCAGCCACATGGGCCTCCTTGCTGTTCCTTGAACACACCAAGCATGCTGCAGCCACAGGGCCTTTGCACGGGCTCTTTCCTCTGCCTGGAATGCTTTTCTCCACCCAGACACCCTCGTGGCTCCCCTCTCACCTCTTTCAGGTCTTTACTCCAAGGTTTCTTCCTCACTGGGGTCTTTTCTGGCCATCTTTTCTAGATGACATGCCACTTCCCCTTCCTTTCTCCTCTCCTGTTTTTTTTTTTTTCCCCCTCCATCTGACATTCTGCATATTTTACTTGTTTATCTTGTTTCCTGTCTGTCTTCCCCACTGGAATATCAGCTCCACGAGGGCAGGGACTTGAGTCTCTTTTGTTCACTGCTGGGTTCCCAGTGTCTAGAACAATGCCAGGCACACAGTAGGTGCTCAATAAATACTACTGGGTGAGTGAATGTGCGAGTGATGGGAGGATAATGAAGGCATGACCTGAGTGAAGCTAGGAGAAAGAATCCAGCTTGAGATTTAGTGGCTCACGTGGATCCTGCCTAGTGACCCCACCGGGGGGTGTGTGTGTCTCCCTTCCTCTCTCCCTCCTCAGTCCCAGCCAACGTCCTGGGGCTGCCCATGAAGTCCAGTCATCCCAGGTGATCTGTCCACGCCGGTGGGAGGGAGAAAGCAGGTGAAAACCAAAAGTAGCTGTGGTTGTGGTTTCTTCTCACCAGGGGATGGACCTTTGCAGCCATGCTCGGGCCGCATTGGTGGGCGGGTCTCAGCCCAGCCTTCAGCCTCTGCCATCTGGCCAGGCATTTTATTTAGCTCTGTTCTCATGTATTTGGGGCAGTTCTGGAGTTTTGTCCCCAAGCAATGAGAGTTCTTGCCGGCCCTGGCTTTATTTTTCATGTCACCTTGCTCTTTGCGTCTCTGTGCGAAGGTGGGGTGTGGGGTGAGTCCACACTGCCCGAATCGGGTAGACTTTGTAGACATCTGTCTCTGCTTCCTGTGCCCTCAGTAAGCGGGGGTCAGGAAGGGAGGCAAGAAGGCCGATATACTGGGGATCCTGGGAATATGGAAGTACCTTCGTTAAGATGCGTGGGTGTTTTTGGATCACCTCTTATGATTTTCTTTTTACACATTTAGAAATTTTTAGCAAAATACGCATAACATGACATGTCACCATTGTAGCCAGTTTTTCAGTGTACTGTTCAGTGGCAGTAAGTATACTCATGCTGTTGTGCAAACATCTCCACCATCTGTCTCCAGAATGTTTTCCTCTTCTCTCTTTTTTTTTTAAAGACTTTTTATTTATTTATTTGACAGAGAGAGACAGCCAGCTAGAGAGGGAACACAAGCAGGGGGAGTGGGAGAGGAAGAAGCAGGCTCCTAGCGAGGAGCCCGATGCGGGGCTCGATCCCAGAACGCTGGGATCACGCCCTGAGCCGAAGGTAGACGCTTAACGACTGCGCCACCCAGGCGCCCCCGTTTTCCTCTTCTCAAACTGAAACTCTGTCCCCATGAAACACTGCCTCCCCGTCCCCTCCTCCCTCCCCCGCTCAGCCCCTGGGTCCCACCATCCTACTTTCTGTCTCTATGCATTTGACTCCCCTAGGGACCTCCTGCAATTGGACAGGATTTGTCCTTTGGTGACTGGCTTATTTCACTCAGCATGATGTCCTCAAGATTCACGTGTGTCGTAGCAGGTCTTAGAATCTCCTTCCTTTTCGGGGCGCCTGGCTGGCTCAGTTGGTGGAGTGTGGGATTCTTGATCTCGGAGTTGTGTGTTTGAGCCCCACGTCGGGTATAGAGATTACTTAAAAATAAAATCCCCCCCCCCAAAAAAAAAAAGAAGAAAGAAAGAATCGCCTTCCTTTTTGAGGGCTGAATAATAGTCCACTGTCCGTAGGTATCGCATTTTGTTTGACCGTTTTTCTGTGGGTGGACATCTGGGTGGTTTGCTTGTTACCAGTTTTCGCTCCCACCAATGGTGCACAGGCTTGCGTTTTCTGCACACCCTTGCCAACACGTGTCATCCCTTGACCTTTTGATAATAATTAGGTATGAATATCGCAGTGTGGGTTTGGTTTGCGTTTCCCCGATGACTCGTGACGTTCGGCCACTTTGTATGTGCTTGGTGGCCATTTGGATGTCTTCTTTGGAAAATGTCTATTTCGTTCCTCTGCCCATTTTTTTTTTCTTTTGATACTGAGTCGTATGAGTTCTTTGTAGCTTTTGCATGCGGACTCTTCAACAGATCTGTGATTTACTGACTTTCCTTCCATTTAGTAAGTTGCCTTTTCATTTTGCTGATGGCCTCCTTTGCTGAACAGAAGCTTTCTGGTTTGATGTAGTCCCGCGTATTGATTTTTGCTCTTGTCCCTCCCTGGTGTAAGTTTTTACTTCCAGGCAGAGCCTTGGCACTCGGCCCGTACCTGGCTACCTGCTCCGGAGACTGTTTGTTCAGGGCTCGGAAATTACTTTTACTATCAGCCAAATAAAACATCATCCGGAAGGTGACAAATGCGTTTGAAGCTCAGTTAAAAATGACATTTGGATTATCGTCATCCTGGCTGTTAGAATCCACGGTCTGCTGAATTTCACACTCGTCAGCCTAGAACTCGGGAGGAGATACCATTTCCATGGGTCTTAGCAACGCTTCTTTGTCCAGGATGAGATTAAGATGCTTTGTTACTGAGGTTTAAGCACACAGACAAGACAGGAAGGAGTGAAACCACCCGGGAGAGCCTCAAACAAGTGGAAGAAAGAGAGTAAAGGCTGAGAGGGAACAAGAGAGAAGAGATGGGGGGAGTGATTTCACGTGGAGATGTTATTTCTTAACTCACTCTCTTTTTTTTTTTTTTTTAAAGATTTTACTTATTTATTTGAGGGAGAGAGAGAGAGAAAGAGAGAGAGAGTGTGTGCCAGCGTGAAGGGGAGAGGGAGAGGGAGAAGCAGACTCACCACTGAGCAGGGAGCCCGACATGGGGCTTGATCCCAGGACTCTGGGATCATGACCTGAGCCAAAGGCAGATGCTTAACTGATTGAGCCACTCAGGTGCCCCTCTCTCTCTCTTTCTCTCTCTTTTTAAGATTTATTTATTTGAGAGAGAGAGCACGAGCAGGGGGAAGGGCAGAGGGAGAGGGAGAGAGAATATTAAGCAGACTCCGTGCTGAGTGTGGAGCCCGACCTGGGGCTCGATCCTGGGACCCTGGGATCCAGACCTGAGTTGAAATTGAGAGTCGGACGCTTAACTGACTGAGCCACCCAGGCGCCCCTCCTGGCTCTCTTTTTAACGAACGCTTTGGTGTTCTTGACAGGACTTCACACTTGTGTGTATTCCACTGAATGCAAAGCTTTCAAAGTACAAGGAAGATTCGTTAAATGGAACCAATGTTGTTTCTGTCAAGTAGTATATTAGTTGGGAAACGCTGCGGGCTGATTGTGTCCCCCCAGTTCATATGTTGAAGCCCTAACCTCCAGTGTGATGACATTTGGAGATGCGGCCTTTGGGAGTTAGATGGGGTCACCAGGGTGGGGCTTTCATGATGGGATCAGTGCCCTTATAAGAGGAGACCCTGGAGGGCTTGCTCTTCCTGTGATCTCCGTGTGAGCCCGAAGCAAGAAGGTGGCCACTGCAAGCCAGGAAGAGAGTTCTCACCGGGAACTGACTGCACTGGTCTCAGACTTCCAGCTCCTAGAACTGCGAGAAAATAAATTTCTGTTGCTTAAGCCACTCAATCTCTGATTTTTTTATGGCAGCCCAAGCTGACTCAGACAGGCGTGCTGCTGTAACAAGTAGACCCCCAAACGGACGGCAGGTTAAGTTCAATGAAATTTTGTTTCTAACTCACCTGATAGCCCTGGGAGGGCGTTCCTGGCCAGCAGACAGCTCTCCTCCTCCACGCCATGCCTCAAGATCATGGAGGACAAAACTCTGACTCCCACGGATTGTTAATGTTTCAGGAGAAGAGGGTCTTGCAAGAAAATTGCTCAGTGCTAGACTCTGGGTTGGACCTCAGAGAAAGGTCTTGGGAGTCCCAAGAAACCCAGGTCCATATCCCTGGCCTGTCTGCTCCGTGCTCTGGAAACTTGGGTGAGCCACTGCCCCTCACTGAAGCTCAGTCTTATCTGTAACACGAGGGAGTAGATTTCCCACTTCCTCTGGGACTTGTGTTTGGGTGGGGAGACCTGACCTATAGCTCTTTTCCTGCCTAACATGAAACTTAGTTGTCAAGAGGTAAGGCAGGTCTAATCCTTCTTAATGAATTTCCTATGACTCTTTCAACTTTAAAAATATTTTTTTAATGATGTAACAAACATGCAGGAAAATGTTCAAATGATTTTTTATGCATGTAGATATACTGTGTCCCCACCATCACCCAGGTCAAGGAACTTCTATGCCCCCAGTGACTTGCCAGGTGAAGCCAGTAAAAAACTTTTGAGAACACCTAGTTAAAATTGAATTTCAGATAAACAGTGACTGGCTTTTTAGTTTAAGTATATCCCATGCAACTGAGCATCCTGTATTTTCTCTGGAAAACTTACCAGCAGGCTCCCTTGTGTTCCATCCCGGTTAACAGCTCCCCACCCGCAAGTATTCTTCTGATTCTCATCACTGTAGATGTGTTTTGCCTGTGTTTGGACTTCATGACAATGAAATGCTCAGTGGGTCTGTAAGATTCCTCCACATGATCGACTGTAGCACATTCTTTTTTTTTTTTTTTAAGATTTTATTTTATTTATTTGAGAAAGAGAGAGCACGAGCAGGGGGAGGGAGGTGGGGAGGGGAAGAGGGAGAAGCAAGCTCCCCACTGAGCAGGGAGCCCGACGTGGGGCTCGATCTCAGAACCCTGAGATCATGATCTGAGCCGAAAGCAGACGCTTAACCGACTGAGCCACCCAGGCGCCCTGCACATTCTTTTTCCTTGCTGCGCCGTATTCCCTTATATGGATATATTGTCATTTGTTTCCCAACTTCTTGTTGATGGACCTTTAGGTTGTTTCCAGTCTGGAGCTACTATGAATAGAGATTTATGAACATGACTTTTAGTAGCTTTATGCATTCAGGAGTGGAACTCCCTGGCTGTTTTACGTTTTTCAATCTTCCCCCCAGACAGCAGGGGAAAGACATCCACTCGCACCAGTGAATAAACTGACGAAGCCTTGTAGAGTTATATTCCGGCCCCTGCCTAGCCTTACTTTTATTTCCTGAACGAAGGACCTTGGGGCATTTTCGAGTCCCCATGCGTTCTCACTCATGGGTGGTGATGCCCAGTGCTCAGCACAGCTGCGTAAATGTCCCTGTCCACGTGCAGGGGGTCACAGCAGGCCCCCAGACTTCCCTGCAGTCGCCTGCCTCCGCACTCCTTCCCCAGAGTTGCAGTACCAGCCTCTATTAATCACAGCATCTCCAGGCACTATCCGGTTGCCATGGAAACTCAGGCTGGTCCAGGCCTGGCAGTAGGGGTCAGTCCCCCATCTCAGGTGCAGCTTCAATTTGGATTCGGGAAAGTGGGGGATCCAGAGATACCTGGTGCTTTGTAAAATTCTGTTCTTGTGACAGTAACAATACGGCTCTCTGTGGCCTCAGGCTTCACGCGGCTTCTGTTCTTCTATTTGCTTTTCCCCATTGTCTTCTCTTTGCGCCGTCTGTTCATGGAACCTGGCTGCTTCTGAGGGAAGCAAACCCCACATGCTTTGCCATTTCCTCTGTGCTGCGGTTGGGCAAACAGAGAGAGGGAACAGCACACCTGGTCATGGGGCCCAGCAGGTGCCAGGGACGGACACCCGGCTGGGAAGTGCCCGTTGGCTGGGGAGGTGTTTATTTCTCGTGTGTACACATGGGACAGCTGGGGCTCCGTTGGAACCGCTCTGCGGAGCATGCCGGATGGTGTTGCTGGAGCAGCTGTCCTCCATCCCCACGGCTGCCAGGCTCTACCGGCCTGCCGCGGTATCAACACGAAACCCAGTGTTGACCAAGTGCTTTTCGTGGCCCGGCACCGTGCTCGGGATGCTGCCTTCCCATGGGTTAGCTCGCTGACCCCTCACGATGACTGTCTGTGGTACTTATCACCCCCTCCACATTGTGCAGGAGGACACAGACTTGGGGGGTTCACTAATTTGCTGGGGACCACACAGCAAGTTGATCCTGTGCTGGGGTAGGACCTGGCATCTTTGTTCCTATCATACTCCATCCCTTCCCTACTCAGGAGAAGTCCTGGACCCCAGGCACTTGCAAGGTGCTTGGTGATGTTTTCTTGGGTAGACCCATTCCTGAGATGATTCATTCATTCAGGCAAGAAATATTTCAGGTGACAGGGACCCACCAGCAACAAGACAGATCAAGATACTTTGCCCACGTGGCACAGACCTCCTTTGGGGGAGGCAGATGTTCTCCAAGGCTGCACATAAGTCCCAGTCCCAGAGAGTGACCAGCCCCATGAGGAGGACCACATTGGAGGATGCGATGGGGAGCGCCCGGGTCTGACCATAGCCCTGAATGATGAAAGAGAGCTGACCTGGCAGAGATGAGGGGAATAGCATGCTAGGAAGAGGGAACGGCAGGTGCAGAGGTGGAAGGAGTTCAGTAGAGACCAGGAATGGTGAGGAGGCCCTCGAGTCTGGAGCTAAGAGGGCAGAGGGGAGAAGAGAAGGGGTTGAGGTCAGGGAGAGGGGACAGCCCTGTAGGGTGTGGCTTTTATTCCTGTAACAGTGGAAGTGCTGACTGCAGACTTTCAGAAAAACTCACTGACTGCACAGCAGGGTACAGGGCGGGAGTTGGGGGCGGGAGCGGGGAAGCCCACTGACCTGGGAGAGGCAGCTACCTGAGTCCAGGTGGGTGTTGTGGGGGTGGCGGCATTCAGGGGCCAGAAGTGATTGGATTCAGGATATATTTTGGAGACGAGTGCCTGGGACCCGCTAATACATCTGATGCAGTGAGTGGAGGCGAGGGAGGAGCCAGGAGTGACTACTCATTTTGCGGTTTGGGCATCACGGTAAATCGGGAAACCCACAATGAAATGGGGAGCCCAGGAGCATGTGCTGTAGGCAGAGTGGGGAACGGAGCATCCTGGCTTGGGGCTGTGGGACAATCAGGTGGATGTCTCAGATGTCATCTCGGGTGTATGCCTCCGGTTTCGTCTTTCCTGCTCCTCCTCCCACCTTCCCAGGGACAAATATACCTTGTGTAGGCTGTGGAACTTTCTCCATCAAGGTGCTTCCACTGTGCCTGGTCCCTAGGGTTTTAGCTAAGTGGTAGGTACTATGTATACCCAACCTGTAAGCTAGATTCTTTCTTTTTTAAATACTGACGCAGTAATAATATTTTTTTGGCAGGGAGGGACGACTCCTGCAGGTAGGAAAGGAACCTGGTAGCAAGGCACTTGAATCCCCCTTCTGTCCTCAGCTTTATTTCTGTAAAATGGGAAGGAAAATGCCTTCCATGTGTGTGTGCTTATAAAAGGAATACCAGATTTTGTTTTCAGTGCAAAGGGAATGTATGTGGAAAAAACACAAGGGCTTTATAAATGCATGATGGCAGGTGTTCTGGAGGAGGGTTTCATGAAAGTAAATTGAGGCATAAAGGCATCATGAAGATCTATTAAACTCTATCAGTTAGAAGACTTGGAAAAAACCAGAGGGTAACTGTTGTCATTAAACTGATAGTGGACTGATCTGCGGGAGGGGACAGGGGAGCTCTTTGGATGCTTCCAGCAGGATGAGAGGAAATAATTGGGGGTTGAGGGAGGTAAGCTTCTATTCCCACACCCATTTTATTTATTTATTTATTTATTTATTTATTTATTTATTTATTTATTGTTGGCAATCCAGAGGTGGCCTGAACCCATCTCCTTACACCTCTGGGCGTTGAGGGGACTTACACAACATTTGTGCGTGACATTCAGCTTCTTAACCCTATGTCATTCATGCTAGCCTTCCGGCGGCTTTGCTTTTCTTGGACAGATGAGGAGAGGCCAGTGGTGGGGACTTTTATCTGAGATTGAAAATATGCTGTTGGGTGAGGTGTGCATTCTGAAAGCCATGGACTGTTTCGCTCCAGGAGGAAACAAGTGGAGTCGTCCCCATGGTCCACAAGGTCCCATAAGCTCTGCCCCATCACCTCCCCACCCTCATCTTGTCTGCTCCCTCCTCAATCACTCACAGCTGCTAGGGCCTCCACATTGCTCCTTGAGCAAGTCACACATAGCCCTGCCTCAGGACCTTTGCATCTGCTCTTCTCTCTGCCTAGAACGCTTTTCCCTCAGATACCCACGTGACTCCTGCATCACTTTCTTAGGGCCTCTGATCACATGGCATTCCCTCGGTGAGGCCATCTCTGACCTCTTATTTAATACAATGACCAGCCCGCCCAACACTGCCTATCACCCTTTGTTATGGACTCAACTGTGTTCCCCCACTTCACATATGGAAACACTAACCCCCAGTACCTCAGAATGTGACCGTATTTGGAAATAGAACCTTTAGAGAAGTCATTAAAATAAAATGAGGTCATCTAGGTGGGCTCTAATCCAGTATGACTGTGTCCTTGTAAGAAGAGATTAAGACACAGACATACACAGAAGGACGACCATGGGGAGGCCCTGGGAAAGGACAGCCATCTACGAGCCAAAGAGAGAGGGCTCAGAAGAAATCAGTGCTGCCAACGCCTTGATTTTGGACTTGTAAGCCTCCAGAACTGTGGGGAAATACATTTCTGTTCCTTCAGCCACCCAGTCTGTGCCGCGCTATTACGGGAGCTCCAGCAAACAAACAAATACACCTTTCCTGATTAATTTCCACCACACTTTCAGCCCCCGATCTCTACATAATGTACTTATTTTAGTCATCATACATCTGGCCCCCCAGTAGAACGTCTGTTCCACGACAGGAGGAGATTTGTCTCATTCTGGGCTGTGTCCCCAGCTCCCAGCAAGGGCTCTTACACAGCGGCTGCTCCCCTGGCATTTGTTGAGTGAATAAGTGAGTGAAAACGGAGGCGAAGATGTCAGGACTCCGAGTTCCTCTGAGTGCTGTCTGGTGCTGAGTATCCACCCGGTGCATTTGGGAACATTTCGGAAGAGTGTTGGGAACCCTGTCCCTTTTCTTCAAAACCCCCGCCAGGTGGTGAAGAGTAGGCTTACTGGATGGACGGCTAAGTCCCACGTGGATTTTAAAGCTGACCCTTGACCTCGCCCTTTCTCCAGTTTTCTAAGTCACTCTGTGACGCTCACAGGCCCGGGAACCGGAAGAGAGTGAAGGAGCAGGCTCCCGATGACCCATTTGGCAGAGGGGAACACTGAGGCGCTGAGCCCTCTCCAGCGTCCCGCCCTCCGTGGTGTAGAGCTCCGTCAGGGTGCGGCGGTTGCCGGGCAGCTCCAGAGAACCGGCTTCCCGGCCCGAGTTGCCAAGGAAATGCTAAACCCCGCTCGCCGGCCCGGGGGCAGCGTGAGTGGCCATCCCCGGGCTCCCTGCCCTCCTGTCCCGGTGCGCCACGCGCCGCGCTCACTCTCCGCCCGCTCTCTGCTCTCTCCTCTAGCTGCGCGGTGTGCTGGAGGCCGAAGACCCTGCGAGTTCTGAGCGAGGCCCATGGATGTGGAAGACCTCCCGGGTCCCGGACCCCATGTTCTCCCCGCGCAGTTATGACGCCCTGCACGACGGCGGCTGGGGGCCCCCGGGTGCCGACCGCACGGCCAGCGCTCCGCAGGATGCGCGGGCCCCCCGGATGAGCGGCGGCTGCCAGGGCCCCCCTCTGAAGCGGCGGGGTGGCGTGGTGGACCACCGGGATGTCATCTTGGCCCACCAGGCGCACAAAGTCCACAGCACCCCCCAGGCCAGGAGGAAGGAATGGGAGTGAGTACACGGGGCGGTCGGGCTGGGGCACTGGGTGGGGGACAGGCACGGTGGGTGGGGGGCAGGGACTGGAGAGCACCCCTAAAGGGGGGCTGGCTGCTGAAACCTTCCATGCCTGGAGACCGGTACCCCTGCCGTAAGCCCCTGTGAACCCCTGCGCAGCCTAGGGAGGCGCACCAGGGCGTCCGCGGTGGACCCTGCGCCCAGGTCTGTGGACGTCCACTCGGATGGGTTGGCCGGTGCTTCCGATGGGAGGCATTCCTGAGTCCGGCTGAGAAATGCTGTTTTCGGGGTGGGAGGGGTGGGGAGTGGGAATCGCATTTCTACCTCAAGCACCGAGACGAAACCGGAGGGTTTGCGGGCTGTACTGCAGGCAAAGAGGGGGTCTTGGCAGGGGGTAGGGCGCGGGGGGGGGGTCTGGGGGAATGCGCTGGCTCTGGGGACTCGGGTCCTGGGCCCCCTCCCTCTTTGCTAGTGACCCCGAAAGTGGGTCTTCTCCTAGGAGTCGCCTTGGGGGAGGAAGGGTGGGCTTCGACCCGTTCTGTTCCTGTGATCTTGGGCAAGTGGCCTCCCACGGCTCATACCCTCACCGTGAAATCGCTCCTTCTAGGCTGATGATCCAAGCGGTGCGTGTGAAGGTTTCAGCGCCAGGTACAGAAGGAAAGCTGGTGCTTTTTTGTTTTTTTTTTTTTTCTTTTTCTCAAGAGGTTCTTTGGCAAAGGCTCAGAGCTGGGGTGGATTTCTGGACAGACCTCAAGAAGGTGGGATTCCAATGCAAATTTCAGGGCGACTGGAGCTGAGGCTGGCCTGGACGCCAGTCACTCCTGGGGACCCTGGAATCTCCTCTCCCACCCGCTCCAGGCTCCAGTCTGACCTCTGGGAAATTAGCAACATGGTCTCCAGCCCCACACACAGCTCTCCACCAGGCTTCCCTGGAGTTTCTGTCTGCTGGGAGGGAAAGCTGGGTTATAAATGCCAGTTGCGTTCGGGGGTGTGTTGATGAGGGATGTGTAAATAGAGAATGCAATGAAAACTCATCAAAAGGCAGTGCTAATTTGGCCGCTGAGGTGGTTTCCTGAGGTTAGGCTGACATCTGGTGGCACATTGGGGCATCAGGTAGAAAGGCAATGATAAAGCTTCGTTTATTTTCCCACACTGTGCTCTTCTAATCTTCTCCTCCTCGTCCACCTGTCTAGCCTCCCACCCACCCACCTACCCTTCTACCCGTCCGTCCATCCATCCATCCATCCATCCATCCACCTGTCCGTATTTCTATCCATCCACCTACCTACCCATCCATCCTTCCATCTGCCTATCTGTCCGTCCATCCTTCCTTAAATAACTAGGGTACATTTAATGTCAGCAGCTGCGATGCCAAACACCGATCTTCTATTATCCCCTCTCCAGAGCTTGCCTCCTCTCTCCTCTCCCTTCCCTCTTGAGTCTCTGTTTATTTCCATTCTCCTGTTTCCTTTTATTTTCCTTTTGAAAAGAGATTTGATGAGTTCTCTCAGAATCAGTGAGGCTTCTTCAAGGGGTTAAAACGAGTTATTTCTGCAAACTGCTGAAAAGAGATTTTTAGGGTAAGGAAAAGTGTCAGTGAATTAAAGAGGTAAAAAAAAAAAAAGGTCCCAGTTGCCCAAGGAAAAATGATCATTATTGATAATAGTAACGGCAGCTAATGTTTATTGGGCACCTGCTGACGGACAGACCCTTTATGATCCTGTTGCTTCCTCCCGATCTGCCATGCAGTAGATTCTGCTTTATCCCCAATTCACAGAGGAGAAAGGAGAGGCTGAGAGAAGTTAAATAACTTGCCCGGGCCTCCCAGCGAGAAAGCGGCAGACCCGGGGTTCAAATCCAGGGCTGTCAGCTTCCAAAATTCAAGTTCTTTTTTTTTTTTTTTTTTTTTTAAGATTTTACTTATTTATTTGAGAGAGAGAGGGAGGAGCACAAGTGGGGGGGGAGGGGCAAAGGGAGAGGGAGAAGCAGACTCCCCGTTGAGCAGGGAGCCCGATGTGGGACTTAATCCCAGGACCCTGGGATCATGACCTGAGCCGAAGGCAGATGCCCAACCGACTGAGCCACCCAGATGCTCCAGTCATTATATCTTTTTTTTTTTAAAGATTTTATTTATTTATTTGACAGAGAGAGAGACAGCCAGCGAGAGAGGGAACACAAGCAGGGGGAGTGGGAGAGAAAGAAGCAGGCTCCCAGTGGAGGAGCCTGATGCGGGGCTCGATCCCAGAACGCGGGGATCACGCCCTAAGCCGAAGGCAGACGCTTAATGAGTGAGCCACCCAGGCGCCCCCTCATTATATCTTTTTAAAGAACATACATAACATAGAATTTATCCTTTTAACCATGCGTGGGTCCAGTTCAGCCACATCGAGCACATTCACAGGGTCATTCAGCCATCAGCACCGCCCATCTCCAGAACTCTTTGCACTTTGCAAAACTGAAACTCTGTCCCCAGTCAACACCGTCTCCCCCTCCCCCAGCCCCCCGCACCTGCCGTCTACTTTCTGACTATAAATCTGGCTCCTCTAGGGACCTCATATAAGTGGAATCTACAGCATTTGTCCTTTTGTTCTTTTAGCATAATGTCCTCAAGGTTAAGCCATGGGGTAGCAGGTGTAAGAATTTCCTTCCTTCTTAGGGCTGAATAGCATTCCAGCGTACGGGGGTACCACATTGTGCGGACCCATTCATCTGACTCTTCGGTTGCTTCCACCTTTTGGGGATTGTGAGTAATGCTGCCGTGAACACGGGTGTGGAAATAGATCTTCTGGACCCTTCTTTCGACTCTTCTGGGTGTGTTACTGGATCACGCAGTGATTCTCTAAGTCTTAGTCTGTAATAGCATCTCTCCCTGTCCACACTTTTCACTGTCCCACTGGCTCACAAAAGAGGCCAGATCAATTGTCCCGTAGAATACCCATCGTTCTGAATCCTTTGTTTGGAAACGTTATTTCTGCACGGGCTGCTCACTGTGTGGCTTTGCCGGTCCGTAGGAATCCCTCTCAGAAGTAACGATACTGATTGTGACTTCACATCTCAAGATGTCTTCATGAGAATGTCGAACGTTTTGGGGCCACCTGCTGATAGGGATTGAAGATCACCACCATTTCTCCTTCTTCTGCGACTGACGGAGTCCTGGTGCCAGGAAGGGACCGAGGCCCAGCTTTGCCATTTCTCACTGCTCCTTTCTGCTCCCGTTACTATTTTCCTCAACCCTTGCTTTCCAGGCAGCGACCTTTATGGCCACATGTCCCTGTGGCCAGCCCTTACCCCAATCCATCACTCCATTTACATGGGGCTGAGCAGACCTTGGTGTGTCACCGTGACCTGCATGGTAATTTCTTTCCTTTCTTATTTGTCTTGCCCACTGGAATGTTCCTGGCAGGGATGCTTGTCTGTTTTGTTCACTGCTGTGTCCTTAGTGCCGGAGACCCAGGCTGGCAGCCGGTGGGTGCTCAGTAAAGATCTCTTGAAGGAACACCCTGGATGAGAATGAGCGGGGCTTCCTGCCCGCCAGCTAGATGCATGTGGGTCAGCCAGAAGCTCAGGGCTTGTCCTTGTTTTAGATGAAACAATAACGGGGCGGGAAGTTGGAGTACTTGGTTTCGCACTTCCACAGATGTACTCCCTGGGGTGCCCCAGCCCACTTTGGAGGTTCCTGGACCCCGAGTTGAGGGAGGAGGTGCTCTTCTTTCCCCTCTACTCTCCCCTCCACATTTTCCCTTCCTCTGCCTTCCTCCCCTCCCTCCCCTCCCTCTGCCTCCCCCTCTAATTCTTTCCTTTTTTTAAAAAAAGATTTTAATTATTTATTTGTGTGTGTGTGAGAGAGAGAGCACAAGGAGGGGGATTGGCAGGCAGAGGGAGGAGCTGACTCCCTGCTGAGCAAGGAGCCCGATGTGTGACTTGATCCCATACCCCGGGATCATGACCTGAGCTGAAGGCAGACACTTAACCGACTGAGGCACCCAGACGACCCTCCTTCTTTCTTTTACCAATATTTAAGACACCCTCTCCGTGCTCAGCTCCATGTGGGGCCTTGGGGACACATCAGTCAACAGCCCACTCTCCCACAATGACGCTCTCCTCCCAGGCCGAAAACCCAACAGGAAACAAATGGTGGCCGGCAGAAAGAGTGCCAAGGGGCTGTGCTCTGGTGGGGGACACCCTCCCTCCCCATCGGAGGGCCTCCTTGGGGAGGATTTCCAGGCTAGTTCTCATCCTGGGCCCGAGAACCCCTGCAGGGTCTCGTGAGACGCAGGTTCCCATCCAGCAGGGCTGGGGGCGGGGGCAGGCAGAGAGGCGGGGGCCTGGGACTCTGCATTTCTTTCTAACACGCTCCCACGTGAGGCGGGAGCACGGTCTCAGGAGCCAGGTTCTGAGTCATCACCACCGTCACCGCGATCGTCAGAGAACCGAGGGCCCAGGTGGGAGGACGGAGGGCGGGGAATGATGTTTATTACTATGCTGTGAGGATAACGATCGTAACCCGTATTTACGGAGCGCTTACTATCTGCAGGGCGCCGCGCCCAGCCCGTTCTGTACAGTAGCTCATTTAATCCCGGTCACTTAGAACATCTAAGTAGATGGTGCCGGGTGTCATCCTTTTCCAGTGTTTCTGTGCTCCACGACCCATCGTGGGCACACGCAAGCTGGTGAAGCCGCTCCAGCAGGCGCTGGTGTTACTACGGCTCCTTCTGCCGCTGGGCAAGGAGGCCTCTGGGGGCGGAGCCAGGACAGGGTGGCGGGATCTGGACCCCCAGGCCGGAAATGGCTATTTCTAGGACGTGGGGGTTCAGGCTCGGCCATCCTGCAGCTCACCAAGCGGGGGCTGGCATAGGCAGCCTGAATCATCCGGGTCCCTGGAGCCTGAGCTGAGAGGAGGGCACGTGCCAGGTGAGGAAGAAGGCAACACCAGTTCTAGTGAGTCACTTTTCTCACGTACTCTCCGCCCCTCCCCCCATCTCTTTCATCTTCGATGCCCAGTGGACTACTCCCATGGTTTTCAGGGGACAAACTAGGATTCTTTAGGATTATATGGGACTGTTGGTAAAATGACTAATGCCCCTGGACCCCAAGGAAGCATGTTTAACCCACATGTGACCTTAATGGTTGCTGAGATGGATCTGGGTTTTCTGCAGCTCATACCTCACTTGGGTCAAACCCAAGTCCTCCCTAAGGCCATCCAGGTCCTGTGTAATCTTCCTGTCACTTCCCTGCTTTCACCTCTTCCCACTCTTCTCCGTCCTCACCCTGCTCCAGCCACCTGGACCTCCTCACTGTTCCTCAAACACATCAGGGCAGTCCTGTCTCAGGACCTTTGCACTGGCTGTTCCCGCTGATTGGAATGCTTTCCCCCACACCCATATGGCTCCTTCCTTACCTCCTTATAGCCTTTACTTAAAGGTCAGCTCCTCAGTGAGGCTTTCCTCACCACCCTGTTTAAAATTCAATCATGGAACGTTGCATCAAAGACTGGGGATGTACTGTATGGTGACTAATATAACAAAATAAAAATTATTTTAAAAAAATTCAGCCTCTAGGGGCGCCTGGGTGGCTCAGATGGTTAAGCCTCTGCCTTCTGCTTCAGGTCATGATCCCGCCGGGGTCCTGGGATCGAGTCCCGCATCGGGCTCCATGCTCAGCAGGGAGTCTGCTTCTCCCTGTGCCTTTCCCCTGGCTTGTGTTTGCTCGCTCACACACACTCTCTTTCTCCCTCAAATACATAAATAAAATCTTAAAATAAAATAAAATAAAATCCAGCCTCTATATGTACCTATTCCTTCTGCCTTATTTTTCTGATGAGCGCTGATGACCAACTCATATTTATTACACATTTGGCTTTTTATCTTGTCGATTATTTGTATTCTCTCCACTAGCTCCCCGAGGGCAGGAATTTTTGCCAGGTTTGTTCTTTGCTGGGTCCCTAGCTTCCGGAACAGGGGTCAGCAAGCTACAATGAGGAAGCCAAATCTGACCAGACACCTGTTATATGGCCTACGGGCTAAGAAGGGTTTTCACATGTTTAAATGGTTGAAAAAATCAAAAGAAGAGTAATATTTCTTGATATGTGAAATTGTATGAAATTCAAAATTCAATGTGCATTAAGGTTTTTTGGAACGTACCTTGGTTGGTTTACCCACCTGTCGTCCTGTGGCTACTTCTGTACCACGGTGGTGGAGTGGAGTCTGTAACACACTGGGCTGCAAAGCTGAAAATAGGCCATTTGCAGGAGTTTGTGGGCTCCTGGGCTGGAACAGCCACCTTTGGTGGTGGCGAGGCGGATACCCAGGCCAGGGGAGCCGGGTTCTCCCCTGCGGTCACCCCGCTCGCCTGCGGCTGCCATGACTAGCCACCAGGTGGCGCTGTGACTCCCACGCCGAGCGGACACTAGCAGCCCAACGGGAGGCAGTCTGCTCAACCTCTCCGGTACCCACCTCCCGGGCTCATTCTTCCTTCTCAGCGGTCTGAGAAATGGAAGCCAGCCCCAAAGCGAGAATCCAATTTTCATCATATGATACTCCATCATTACATATATGGCAATATCTTTTTTCACACACAAAGGGCTTGTAAAGATGAATTGGGGAGGTATCTCGGGGTTTGAGGGCTCCCAGGTGGGTTCTGGGGTCAAGGGTGAGGCCCATCTGGCCTTGAGCTGGGGTGTGGTTGAATACCTGGACGGGGAGCCAGACGGCGGGATTCACCCCAAGCTCTGCCCCTCACTGACTCCGTTATTCCGGGGGAGGGACATTCTCTCTGTGCCTCAGTTTCTTAGCGTGTAAAATGGAGGTAATCATGCTCGTTTCTGGAATTCCTACAAAGATGAAATTTAATGCATCATTATATGGTAAGCATTTAAAACAATGCAGGCACGTAGTGAGCCTTGATACCAGATTGCTATTGGGTAAACTGGTTAAGCACCCAGAGGCCTCAGTTTACACAGTTAAAAAAAAAAAAAAAGAATAGCAGGTTGTTTAGACATCACAATTAAACCAAATCTGACCTTTAAAGACCTGCTTGGAAATCGGGGCACTTTTTTTCCTTCTTTTTTAAGGGAGGCAGTTGGACAGTTCTAGCCTACTTGATATTTAAAAAAAATATAGGTCTGGTCCCAGGGAGTTTCTTTTTCAGTGCGCCTGACTGGTTTTTCGTGCAGAAAGACCCTCCTTTTGTCCTTTGAAGTAGTAGCAGCTTTGGCTGTGGCCAGGCATGGAGGGCCAGCATCCCTGCCCCATGGTGCCCTCCCCCACCCTCCTCGGTTCCCCCCATCTTTTATGATCTATCAGGTTTTCTACACTCATTTTTGGAACCCAAGCAGCTTGTGAGCAAATGTCCCCCCAGAGTTACCTTTTTGCCTACTGCTGATTCCCATCTTTTTTACTGCTTCCATCACTCCAGACGTCTGTCCTTTCAGACCCCCAAGGTTCTCTCAATAGTGTCTGTGCACCCGTGCTCTCCAGGTTGTCTGCACTGCTCCCCCCATCCCGGGGTGGGGCGAGGAGTCCATTGGCTTCATCTCTGAATGAACTTCCACCATGACTGTTCTCACTTTGGTCAAGTCTCACTGGCCTACCTTCTGTTCCCGGCATTTTCAAGTAGTGTTTACACCTCAGGGCCTTTGCCCCTGCTATTGCCTCCGTCTGGAATGCCCTCAGCATGGCTGGCTCCTTCTTGCATTTCGGCCTCAGCACAGATGTCTCAGCACAGATCCACGCTGTGGATCACATCACTCTGTTCATTGCCCGTAATTGCGTGTTTCCTTCTAGATCGGACTGCCGGCGACATGAGGGCGGGGCTTCCATCTTCCTTATCCACTGCAGTGTCCCCCGGGGAATAGAAGGTGCCAATGTTCATTGAGTGACTCAAGCCCTGGGAACCTGAACATCTATATTGATGATCTCTCTGTGTCTCTGGCTTGGAGACCTGCAAGTCTCTTCGAGCCAGTGAACATCATTTTCTCTTCGGTTCTCTGTCCAGGGCATCCTCTGGTTCCAAGTCCTGCATGATGTACTGGGGTGGGGGGTCTGCCTGGAGGAGGAGGCTAACTTGCAGACAAGCGACTGTACACTTCACCCAGGGGGTACACAGAGACCAGTCCTCATTTATCCCACAATCACCATGGGTCCGGCCCTGGGCCAAGGGGCTTTGGGTATGAGCTCATAGGGGTCCTCACCCCAGCACCCATTTCACAGAAGAGGCCACAGAGGCACAGAAGGGAAAATGATAAAGACTATGGGGGCAGAACCAGCCTTGGAACCCAGATTTTGTCCAAGTCCAGAGCCCAAGCTCTTAATTCCTCTTCTTGCAAGTTCATGAACTTGGAAATGCCTGGAACAGTAGAATGAATGAGGTGTGATCGTTAAGCTTTCCCCTGCCTTTAGATGCTAAACCCCAGGAGGGAAGATCCTTTTCTTATTGATCCTGGAATCTTTGGCATTGCCCAGCCCAGAGTTTTGTGGGTAGAAGACACTCGATATCTGTTGAACGTGGTCGTGTTGAGTCTGAGACAGGTTCAGAATGAAATCTATAAAACCTTGAAGGTGAGTGTGGAGTGCATAACCCGTCCTCTAAACCTGCTGCTAGAATCGGCTCAAAAAGAGACCAAATTGGGATAAAATAAAATGAAATAATTTCTCGCCTTCTGACATTTTCAACTTGTCACAGCCCCTTAGGGAAGGGGGGCAGGTCTCATAAGCTCCGCAGGAGCCCAGGGCCAGCAGTGGGATCCGCGACAGTGCGGTTAAAGAACAAGGCCACCATCGCCCCAAAATGCCAGCTTGCAAAGCAAGTCCGGTCCTCTGCCATCCCAGAAGGCTGTTCTTGCCGGTTCTCAGTTCTTCTGGAGGGCCCCAAGTGTTGTACAAAGGGTAGATTAGGAGGCAAAAGGAGCTGCCTGCAGATCTTAGCCCACCCCACGAGAGCCGGGTGACCTGGGCAAATACCGTGGCCTCTCTGGGCTCTGGGGGAGATCCTGGTGCAGAGAGTCTGGGAGAGCACTTTGACATGGCAGGGCTCTGATAACAGGGTTTTGGAGGAAAAGCCAGCCTGTCCTTCCCCTCCTGTGGCCTGGGAATGGCCTGGGAAGTAGGCAACACGTAGCTCCTCCAGGCTGCGTCTTAGGGCACGTGATTCTGTACAAGAAGCCTGCACAGCTTAGAGACTCTGGAGTCATCGTGCCTGGATTCAACACTCTGGTTCTGTACATGCTGCGTGACCTTGGGCAAGTGACTCCACTAGCAGCCTCACCTGCCTTGTCTATAAAATGCAGAAGAGAGGGGCGCCTGGCTGGCTCAGTCGCTTAAGCGTCTGCCTTCGGCTCAGGTCATGATCTTGGGGTCCTGGGATCGAGCCCCACATCGGGCTCCCTGCTCAGCGGGGGAGTCTGCTTCTCCCTCTCCCTCTGCCCCTACTTGCGTGCTCCTTCTCTCACTCACACTCTCTCTCAAATAAGTAAATAAAATCTTTAAGAAAAATAAAAAAATAAAATGCAGAATAAAATAGCACTTGTTTCATAGGGTTATTGCAAGTATTAAACATTTACAAAATGCTCAGCATGGTGCCTGGCACATTATAAAGCGTTACAGGTGTCCTCAGTTAAATAAAACGAACACGTTCCCACCCCTGCTGCTAACTGTGACCTCTAGAAAGACATGACCTTACCTTATTGATTATGTATTGCCAGGGCTTAAGCGCATAGTAGCTGGTCAGTAAAGGTTGGATGGAAGCAGGATATGATATTGGAATAGGCTCAGGGCTAGGAGATGAAAATCTAACTTCTAAATCTGGGGTGCGAACTAATATAAAGGGCCAGATCGTGAATGCTTTTAGTTTTGGGGGTCTGATGGTCAGATGGTCTCTGTAGCAAAGCCTCAGTTCTGCCTTTGGAATATGAGAGCAGCCATCGAAAATGTGTAAATGAATGACTAGATACCAATAAAACTTTATTTACGGAAGGAAGAGGTGGGCCGTATCTGGCCTGACAGATGTAGCTTGCTGACGCCTGCTCTAAACCATAGTGAGAAGTTAGTGGGGACAAAGAGAAGATAATTCATATGGTGCTTTCTGGAGAGATGGCGATGTCAAAAGCCACCAGTGGTGATTTAAGCTTTGAATTGGAGGGTCTATTAATTTTTGTAATTTATTAATATTTACTAAGCAGATGTGATAGCCATCATTGTTATAGGCATTCTGATACTTTCTTTTAATTTTTAAGAAAATCTTAGTGAATATCTTTAATTACCCTTTCCTCCTTTTTAAATCAGGAAACTAGAGCCCAGAATGGTTAAGAAACTTCCCCAAAGTCACACAGCTCAGAAATGACTTTGTAGCTCCGCTGGGTCCATTTCCAAAAATCTGAAGGCTTTTCCCTCCAGGGCCAGAGAAGGGCTGGGACCCTCTTTCAAAGCTGTCATCTGAATGTTCACAGCTGCCCCCAAATGCCTCCCAAAATGGGGAAGCATCTGAAGGACTAACGCGAATATGTTGGATTTTTCAGCAGACATATGGGACTGAAATTCTTGACAAACTGGCACGGCGCCTGTGTATTGGGCCTGTTGCTGAGCCCTCTGGAACATTGTGGACCTCTTCGGTTCCTGCCTCAGAATATGGGTGCTCCGTTTAAAAGAGGCTTCATCAAATAGAGCCATGCTGGAGAGCTCCTCGGGTTTCTCCGTCATGGAACGCAGACCCTTTCTCGTGTGTTTGCTTTCTCGGCCTTTACCTGACATGCCAGCTCGGTTCATTCCTCCAAGGGCCGCCAACAGGCCGACCCATTCCCTTCAGATCCGTGTCCGCGATCTCCGGTCTCGAGCCAGGCCTGTGCGCCGGACTCTGGCTGACTGCAGCTGGTTAGCAGCGTGGTGGAATCTTGGACTTCTTTGTGGTGGGAAAGGTTTTTGGCGATGGTGTGTCCATGTGGCTTTGGCCGTCCTCCAGGACAGTCAGCAGCCGATTTTTAACTCCGCCGCCCTCTGGCCTTGGGTACCCATCATCGCCCTGTTGATAGGAGCTGTTGAAGCGCAGGTGTTGCTGGGCTCACCGGAGTTTCTGATTCGGCAGGTTGGGGTGGGGCCGGAGAATCTGTATTTCTCAAAAGCTCCCCAGGATGCTGCTGCTGGTGGTCCGGTCCACACTTGGAGAAGCCGGGCTTTACATCAGTGGTTCCCAACCTCGGCTGCTCATCAGGATCACTTGGGACATTTAAAAACCCCAATGCCCAGGCCATCTGTACTCCATTAAATCCCACTCTGGGCGTGGGCTCCGGGCATTGGCATTTTCAAAGTTTCCAGGTGATTCTAACATGCAGTCATGCTTGAGAACCAAGGCCGCAAGGTCATCGTTTCTCCTTTTACTTACGATATATACTCAGGGGAGGTCCCCAGGTTTACACACAACTTGGAAACGTAAAATCCACTGGAGGATTAAAAAAATAATATCTAATCCATTCCTAAGCCAACACGGAATTATTCTCATATGATTCACGGTTTGGATTCTTACTCTTTTGGCTTCAATTATCTCTTCTTTGTGTATTCAGATATTCAGCTGGGACACACTGGTACAGCTTATTGTTAAAATATTAAAATATTTCCCTACCAGTTAGTAAACATCCTGGAGTTCCCCCCCCCACCCCCGCCGAGTGAGCCCCCCCCCCCACTGGGTCCCTTCCTGGGTCCTCCCACGCCTAAGGATCCGCACTCCAGGGGTGGTGCCTCTTGCTGGTTGTTAAGTATTTAAAATTTTGCCCAGTGCATTTGACCTGCTTGCCCATATGGGTGCCTCGAATGCAGATGGGGATCTGGAATAGTTGGGAAACCCCTGAGCCATCAGGCCACACTGGTTACCTTTGAGACCTTCCCTTGTCCTGCAAGATCCTCTCCAGCTGGAGATCAACTGCTTCTGAGACACACTGGGGACCCAGGAATCTTTGGGGAGGCCTGGAACCTAGAACCCCAGAGGCCCCATGCATCCTTTCACTCTTGGGGAACAGTCAGTCTGAACTTGGGGAATCCCCCAACCTCCACATCCTCCCATGTGCTACCCTCAAAGGCACTTTCCTCCCTCCCCCCGCCTTTGGGCACAGCTGGTATAATTTCCTGAATGAGTTCTGGATTTCCTAAGAGACAAGAAGGGTGTTGACTTCAAAGAATGTTGCTTCTGAGGCAGGAGACCACAACTTCCTGCAGCAGAGAAGGCTGTGTTGGAGGAGGTGTGAGCAGAGTTATGGGGCAGGCACGGGTGGGAGAGAGAGTCTGGGGAGTCGGGGTGGGTCATGGAGATGGTGAGGAGGGTTTCCTGGGGTAGAGGATGGGGAGTGGGGCTGCAGAAGCATGCCACTGGGGAGGGTCAGCAAAGACACACCCACAAGGAGCCCTTTGCAGTCCAATGAAGTGCAGGGACCCCTTTTCAGAATTGTGCTTTTAAATGCATAAGGTGAAGGGCTACTAGGTGGCTCAGCGGGTTAATGTCCGATTCTTTGATTTTGGCTCAGGTCATGATCTCGCGGTCCTGGGATCAAGCCCTTGGTGGGCTCCCCACTCAGTGCAGGGTCTGCTCGAGATGCTCTCTGTCCCTCTCCCACTGCCCCTCTCCCTTCTCTGTGTCTCTGAAATAAATAAATCTTTAAAAAAAATAAATGGATAACATCAAACACAGAGAAGACCAATTATAGTGAAGATTAGTAACCAAAATATCTGAAGCAACGGGTTTTGTCATCCTCTTACAAATACACCTCTTTAATAACACGTAAAAACTGAGATCTAGTGACAGGCCTAACAATTTCCAGGTAGTGATGGGAGTAAATGATTATTTCAAGATTTCCGCGATCATTGTAATGTGACATGAAAGTGTGTTCTCTGTTGATGACAAAGTCACAGGAGCTGCTAACACTGTTAACACTACTGCAGTTTTTTGCCTCCCTTCATAATTTCAGCAGGAGGCAGTGACAATTAGGATGTGACTTTTTCCCCTAATGTCACAGACTCCCTGAATTAAAAACAAGTTAAGTCTGGGGCGCCTGGGTGGCTCAGTCAGTTACGCGTCTGCCTTCGGCTCAGGTTACGATCCCAGGGTCCTGGGCTTGAGCCCTGAGCCAGGCTCTCTGCTTAGTGGAGAGTCTGCTTCTCCCTCTCCCTCTGCTCCCCCCCCCCCTCAAATAAATACATAACATCTTTCAAAAAGCCAGTTAAAGCCTACTTCATCTAGGGAACGAAGGAAGAGGTGGTTTCGGAGGGAACTCTGGAGTTTCTTGTTTGGGGAGGGTCAAAGTGGACTTACCCAGGCAGCTGTAAGAAGGTAGAGGGTAGAACAGAGCGGGGAGGAAGGAGGTAGAAATAGAGGCTGGAGGAATTGTGAGACAGAGCAGAGCGGCTGAGCCTGTGGGCTTGGGAGCTAGAGTGCTTGGGTTCAAAACCTGGCCCAACTTCTTACCAGCTTTGTAATTATAATGTGTCAACAGCACCCCACTTCTGGTACCACATCCAGAGTCCTTCATTACTGAATCAACCTCATGTGCCTCAGTTGACACATTTGTATAACGAGGATGACAATTGCATAATCCAGGGTTATGGAGTAATGTGTGACGGGACAGGAGTATCTTAGAAAAGATGGTCAGGGATGGCACATGTGGTGATCTGACATTTGAGTCGAGTCCTGAATGAGGGGGGTGAGCCACTCATGCAAAGGTCTTGGAGAAGGAAGTTCCAGGTAGCGAGAACAGCAAGTGCAAAGGCCCTGAGGCAGGAGCATGCCTGATGTGTTTGAGGAGCAGCAGAGGCAGCCGGTGTGGCTGGAGCAAGGTGAGTGAGGGGGAGAGTGGTGAGAAGGGCAGCTGAAGGAGTTGGTGGGGGTCAGCTCCTTTGTTATATGTTGGAGATATAAGGGTGAATACTTCCCAGTCGGTGCCCTTAGTGAAATCCAAGACATAGCCGTAGACCAGTCCAATGAGGTAAATCCTTGAAGAGAGGTATAAGCAGAGGGATTAGCCACAGCTTTCTAAAGGACTCATGAGCCAAGACCCAAGGATAAGCAGGAGATCATTCCAGAACAGAACAAGAAGAAGCATAATCCTTGGAGCTGCCAGAAGAACCCATGCCATGCGCAGTGCAAAGCATATAGTAGTTGCTGAATAAACGTGGGCTGATTCAATGAGCAACCTCATGGCTTTTCCCCAGGACTGTAGACTTTTGAGCAAAGACTTTTGTTTAGAATTTTAGGCAGAGACTTGTTATTTAATGATAAGGTGATTATGGGATAGTATAAAGGAAGCATAGTCTGCAAGTGGGTAACATGAGTGAGTCTGAGACATATGGATATGGAAAATGGTGTCCAGGGATCTGGGATGGGGAGTGGAAAACCCACTGTTTTGGACTCAGAGGTATTGATTATGAAGCTTTAGCCTGCAAGTAACAGAAAACCCAATTTACACGTTAAAAAAAATTGAAGTATAATTCACATAACATAAAATTAAGCATTAACCATTTTAAAGTGAAAATTCAGGGGCGTTTAGCACATTCTCAGTGTTGTACCACCATCGCCTCTGTCTAGTTTTAAGACATTTCCATCATCCCAGAAGGAAACCCTATACTCGTTACTGGTTTTTGTTGGTTCGCATAACTGCAAGTCTAGAGGGATGTGGGTTTCAAGCACAGCTTGATCAAGGATCTAGCTTCCTTTGCGATTCTCTCAGCGTTCTCCTCCTCTGGAGTTGGCTTTGTTCTCAGCTGGCTTCTCTCAGGTTTGTAGATGGCTGTTACCCCAGTTAACATCTAGAAAGAGGGAAACACTGGCTTCCTGCGATGTTCTCTTGACATCAAGAAGCTTCCTTCCCAGAAGACCCTGATTAACTTCTCCCTGGGTCATGACCCATGTTGGCCCACAGTCCTTCCCACAATAGACAGCCCAGTGGCTAAAGGCATTAATGACGGCTGCCAGCTGCTGCTTTGCACCACCCCGGGGGTGCCATTTAACATAGACTATGCATGTGATGGTGCCTTCTGGAGTTGTTCCGCATGGCAGATTTGCAAAGTGCTTTCCAAGGATTAACTTAAGTCACCTTGCAACATGCCCGTGAGTTAGGCATCATCCTCATCTGCGTTTTACCCATGGGGAAACTGAGGGACAGAGAGGTTAGATCATTTACCCTGGGTCCCACAGGGCACGAGTAGCATTTGAATCCTAGCATCCTGACCTCAGATCTTGTTCCATTGGCACCACCGAACCGTTGGTCTCTGGCATTCGCCAGCCACCAGGCTCAGCCTCCCCGGCATTTCGTGTCGTCTGTTACAGAAACCCAAGGGGCAGAGATCAGGGATACCGTTGACAGGCGCATCAATGAGCCACCCCGCAGTCCCCCAGCAGGTCAGCTGCAAGCCTTGGGATTGAACCCACGTCTGCCCGACCCCAGCACACAGCCTCCTCGCTAACCCCCCCTGCCAGGTGGCTCTGAAAGTCCCGCACCCACCTGAGCTCCTGAGAGACGCCTGAGATGGGAAGCCGAGTCATTATTGTGATGGTTGCAAAATATTGTAGTGAGTGGGTTTCAAACACTGTAAACAGGTTTAGTCCTCTTCCGTTCCTCGGCAAAGAGGCAATTTACTCAGCACTGAGGAACCTAAGCTAAATTTAACTCACCGAAGCTGGTGAGCTTCTGCAGAGCCCCGAGGACATGCTGCCTCGGCCGCATCAAATCAGAGGGCTGAGAGCTCTGGGGACCCCCCTGAGGCCCCCTCCCTCCCACCGGTGGATGGGGGTCCCAAGGCAGGTCCCTGGGTGCCCCAAGTGATGTGGGGTCAGAGGTCAGAGGCACCCTGGTTGTGCTCTTTGCCAACAGAGCCGGGGGGTGGGGTGTCCTGAATAATAGATGGGGCTTCCTCTTGCTCTGTCTCTATGAATTTGTCATTTCTCTCTCTGACCCTCTCTCTCCCACCCTCTCCCTCCCTCTTCCCCCCACGCCCTGTCTCTGTCTCTCTCTGGTCTTCTATGTCTCTGTCTGTCTGAATTATTCTTTTTCTCCCTGGGTGTCCCCCTTTCTCTGGGTCTCTCTCCGTCCGTCTCTCACACACGCACATACTTCCTCTCCTGCCCCCTTCAGCCACCCCTGGTTTGGGGGCTCCAGTTGCATGACCGGGACGCCATCCCATCTGTGGGTTGGGCACAGGCACAGAAGAGAAATTCTCCGCACCGCCCCCCCCCCCCCCCAGTGACAGGTCCTGGCTGCTGGAAGGACCCATGCGCCAAAAGCATGTATCTTGGGTGAGGTTTCCTGAAAGCAGAGCCAGGGATGGGGAATCTCGGGCTGGGGCTTTCTTGAGGGGGTGTTCTCGGGAGGGACCTCTAAGGCAGCACTTCTCAAAGTTGGCTGTACCTTAGAACCACCTGGAGAGGTTCTAAAACCTCCCGATGGCCGGGCTTTACTCCTCACCAATTAAGTCAGAACCTCGGGGGTGTTTCCAGTTGGAGAACCAGTGGTCTACGGAAATGAGGGACATAGGAAAGGGCAGGGAAGAAGCGGATTAAGGATGTGGGTTCGCCCGAGTTTGGCCCCTGCCTGATGCCGGTGGCGAGTGTTGGGGGGTGGGACCTGGAGCAGGAAGGGCACCAGAACTGAGCCCCCTTGGGGTGGGGCAGTGGGCTGGGAGCCACTGGCAGCCCAACCTAGAGGAGTCTCAGGATGGTTGCCCCAGCCCGGTAAAGAGATGCCAGGAGCCTCCTCTCAGAATCCAAAACCAGGACTGTAGATATTCCCAGGTTTACATTTCTGCTTGGGACCCACGCCTTTCAGTCTCTAAATGACTCAGTATTGGGTTACTATTACAATCAGAGTGGTCATGATTAGTGTTGAACGTCCACGATGATTAATATTATCATTATTAGAATAACCGGTGATATTATAATAGCAATAATAGGAATAGGGGCAGCTGTAACCTAGCAGCTCAGAGAACAGACAGTGTCCCCAAATGGTCTGGGCTTGAGTTCTGACTCTGCCACTTACTAGCTGTGTGACCTTGGGGAAGTCACATCACCTCTCTGGGCCTTGGTTTCCTCATCTGTCAGCTGAGATCGTGATTGTATCTATGTCATCAGGTGAGATAATACGTGTAAAGTGCCTGGTGTGCAGGGGGTGCCTTGAATTATTGCCTATTTATTCTTATTCCTATTCTTGTCGCTACTACGAGATCTGTCAAGTTTGAACCTTCCCCGTAATTTGAGATGTATTCTTTGTGCATAAAAGTGGGTAATTTATTAATGAATTAAAATAGCTCTCTCCAAAATTACCTTGTTGGATCGTGCCTACAACCCCGAATGGTTTCCCTCCCCTCTCTTCCTCTCCAGCAGCGCTCCCACCCCCTTCCCCGGTTCTTAGAAGGATGGTGGCGGTCTCAGCGGGACAGGAGGGCCCGTGGAAGCTGAGCCAATTGATGTGGCTAGGGCTGACTAGGGCTGAATCCTTCTAATCAAATCGCAGAACACCCAACCCTTCCATAGGTTTGCATCCAGACGGATGATGGGCTTTTTCACAAACCAGAAGGAGGCAGGCGTAGAGGAAGGAGGCGGAGCTGGAGTGGCTGAGGGGTCGACCTGAGAGCTGTCAGCGAGGGCATCGAGCTGGCCACTGTCTGCTTGGCTCCCAGGACAAGAACGTCTCCTGGGTGGACAACCAGACAGCCTCGGGGAAAGGGGAGGTGACGCCTAGGATGGCAGGAGGGGCAGACAAGAAAGGGCCCAGCTCCCTTAACCTCCTAGGCCTGAACAAGCCCGCCCGAGGGCAGACAGACGATTTGCAGACCTGGTTGGGGGACCACTGGCTGCAAACTTGGAATGATGGAGAATGCCAGACAAGGCCCGGACTGGGGTGAGGTGAGTGACGCATTAGCTTCAGGGGCAAAATTTAAGGGGCACCAAAAAACTCGGTCATCAAAGTAAATATTTTAATGGAATATTTTAAAAACTCCAGAGTCAATGCGAACAGCTGTGATGAGCAAAACACCAAAATTTTAAATAGGGGCAAGATCAGTATTTCTGATGATTCCTTTGGTCTCTGGCTCCAGTATGGCTTGGCGTGTGTTATGGGTTGAACTGTGTCACCCCCTGAAATTCCTACGTCCTGAAGTCCTAACTCCCAGTACCCCAGCACGTGCCGTTGTGTGGAACAAGGTTGTTACAGGTGTGATTCATTAAGGTGAGGCTGACGGGAGTCGGGTGGGCTGTGGTCTGATGTAACCGCTGTCCTTAGAAAAAGGGGAAATCTGAACCCAGAGATGTGCTCTCGGGGAGAATGCCACGTCAAGATTGAATTATGTTGCCACAGGCCAGAGAACTACCAGAAGGTAGGAGGGAGGCCTGGAACAGAGAGCCTTCCTTAGGGTTTTCAGAAGGAGCCCGGCCCTGCCAACACCCTGATCTCGGACTTCCGGCTTCTGTAACTGGGAGACACTGGGAGACACTGGGAGACAATACATTTCCGGTGTTGAAGTCGCTTAGTTTGTACACTGTGTTGTGGCGGCCCTAGCTGCCTGAGACCTGACGGGGCAGCTGTTAAATTCTGTCCCCAAAGTGAGCGCCTTACTCTCCTCACCTGTATTCCAGGGCTGATGCCAGAGGTGTTAGGAAACAGGATTTAGGCCCTAGTTTTGTCTCCTTCCTCCCTCTGTCCTCCCTTCCCTCCCCCCTCCCCTCTCTCCCTCCCTCCTTCCCTCCTTTCCTTCCCCCTCCCCTCTCTCCCTCCCTTTCTTCCCATCCTCCTTCCCTTCCTCCCTCCCTTCCTTCTTCTTTCCTTCTTTCCTTCCCACCTCCCCTCTCTCCCTCCCTCTTTCTTTTAAATAAGAGCTTTTTTTTTTTTTGATATACAATTCACATCCCATAAAACTCCCCCCTTTAACGGGGGCCTGGGTGGCTCAGTCGTTGGGCGTCTGCCTTCGGCTCAGGGCGTGATCCCGGCGTTGTGGGATCGAGCCCCACATCAGGCTCCTCTGCTAGGAGCCTGCTTCTTCCTCTCCCACTCCCCCTGCTTGTGTTCCCTCTCTCGCTGGCTGTCTCTATCTCTGTCAAATAAATAAAATCTTTAAAAAAATAAAAAAAGACCTCACCCCTTTAAAATGTACAGTTCAGTGGTTTGTAGACTATAAGGTTGTCCTACCATCAAAGAATCCCATACCCCTCACAGGCTGTGGCTTTCTGGGTTCAACAAAACACAACACAACTCAGTGCAGGCTGGACCCGCTCGGCTCCGGTGAAGCTGGTGACCCCGCCCCCGCCTGGGTGCCCCGCCTGAACCATGACAGTCAGATCCGGCCGGGGCGGTCAGGTAGAGCGCACGCGCACCGCGACCCTCTGCCCCTTCAAATGCCCAACTGCCCCTTGAAATGCCGGCTCAAGGGGAGGAGGTCCAGGGTGGCTTGGAGGAAGCGCCCCCCTCGCCCCCACGCCGGACAGGACAGCAGGTGGGAGGCCCTCAGGGAGACTGGGGATAGCCGTTATTTACTAACTGGAATAGAAACATTTCACAATTTGAACAGCTCAGGGGTTGAATGGCAGCCGTGATTGTAGCTCCTGGTTGGTTTGGAGTTTCTTCCTTTATTTATGTTTTTTAAAAGATTTTATTTATTTATTTATTTATTTATTTATTTATTTGACAGGGAGAGAAAGGCAGGGAGAGGGAGAGGGAGAAGCAGGCTCTCCGCTGAGCAGGGAGCCTGACTCAGGGCTCAATCCCAGGACCCTGGGACCATGACCTGAGCTGAAGGCAGACAATGCATAACCGACTGAGCCACCCAGGTGCCCCATGGAGTTTCCTCCTTTAAAATCCTAGCTCCCCCATTAGACCCCCGAGCTATCTGGGGCGGGGGTGGTCCATGAATCGGTTATCTATGTGGCCCCGGTGTGTGCATGGCATACCGTGGGGCTCAATAAACATTTGTCGAATTGAAATTTAAAGCCTGGAGAGTAACAAGGTTTGGGGGAAAAGATGGCGAGGCTGGTGTTCCCCATTTGCTGTTTTGATGTGAGGACTCCCTCGTGGAAGGGCACAGCTTGTTGTACAGGGAGGGATCATATACTCAGCAGGCATGGATTTGGGTCTTAGACCCCAGTCTCCTTGCTATGTCACCTGAGATGACTTTTCTATTTCCCGGTCCGTAAGTTGGAAGTGATAATCGTCCAAGTCTTGGTTTGGGATCTCTGAGGCAGATCCTGGCATCAGATTTCAAGTGCAAATAGTTTTTTGGGAGGTGGTCGAGGAAACACGCAGAGGGCAGGACCGTCGGAGTAAGGTGAGGGAGGGAAGGCGGGTTGTTGATGGTATGTTATCTATCAAGCCAGTTAGCACAGTGGGCAACTGGGACTCAGTTCCATCAGAGGCCTCTGGGAGGCAGCAGAGAGCATGCTTTTCAGAGTCGCCCCACACCGTGGACACGGGGCTGGGTTCTCATCCTCACTGAGGCTATTAATTGCTTCTGAGGATGTTAACACCCCAGCACTTCTGGCTGTCCTCCTCCCTGGAAATGGGGGCTACTGTGGGTGGGACAGCAGTAGCATCTGGCATAGGGTTTCCGTGAATATTCCCTGATATAATGGATGAAGACCACAGGTGCTATTATCTCGAGCTGTAGCTCCCAAGCTCAGTGGGAAGAAAGAGGGTGGATATATTCATCAGGGGAAGGCTAGGCTGCTGTAACAAGAGGCCCACTACAAATTCAATGTCTTCACGAAGGCAGGAGTTTCTTTCTTGCGTTTGTTCAATCTCGTTTGTTACAGCGATGCGGTTCCAGGCAAGGTTCCTTCTCTGGTGTGTGTGTGTGTCCTATGCTGCCTTCCAGAACTTTCCAGCAAGATTGAATCCCAGGTGTCCATGGTGGTACCTAGCTGCCTCCCCTACTCTGTCTCACCTCCCCTTTCCCCAGCTGGTGTTTTCTGGGGTCGCTTCACAAATAAATACTTACACTAGAATCCTTGCTTCAGGGTCTCCTTTTGGGGAACCCAGACCAAGATACCATCCTCTGGGTATCACCATTCACTGGCTCACCAAGGTTTACAGCCAAATGTGAAGAGTTGTCCCTTGTCCCTTTCCTTAAGGTCCAGAATAAGCACCTAAGACTTCTGCTTGCCCGTCACTGGTCACATGACCACATGAAATGGCAAGGGCTGCTGGGAAATGTAGTCCTTCCTCATGCCAGGATGTTGGACACCAGCAATCTTCCGCAAAGGTGATGGCCTGAGGATCAGAACTGGACAACCTCTATTCAAGAAGCGCGTGATTCACCTGCAGATAACGTGTTCACAATCATGTCTGTCTCCCTGGGTTAACTTAGAAGTTCCTTTTTGGCTCATTTCCAGGAGCAAAGCCAGTTCCCAGCCCTGAAATCTTAGTATTATAGCATTTGAAGAGCGACGAAGCACAGATAAATCCTTTTTCCCCCTTTCTGTTTAGATGACACATCTATGGATTAAGCATCTGGACCCTAAGATACCTGCCCCCACCCGAGAGTGCCGACTAGACAGTCACAGAGCCCAAATATATGCATGTGTTTCTTCCGTTAGATTGACCTACTATTCGTACCCAATTTTTTTGGGAACAGTTTCTGGCTAAATATTTTTTAGAGGGTTTGAAAAAATAAAAGTGAGTTATATTTTTCTTTCTTTCTTTCTTTCTTTCTTTCTTTCTTTCTTTCTTTCTTTCTTCTTCTTTCTTTCTTTCTTTTTTGGTGGGGGGGGTAGGTTGTTGGTGAAGCTTAAGGATCACGCCTCCTCTTTTCTCTAGAGGAGGCAGGAATGGGTGGGAATGTCTCCAGCTTGCCAGGCAATGCATCCAGAGCCCAGAAGAGCGGGTTCTTCATCCTTTTTGCCTTGGAAGCATTTTTTTCCACCACCCCAGCATCTTGCCAGCCAGTTCTTCTGTGCTCTCCTCTTCCTCCCCCGACTCAGAGCCTTTTTCCAAAGCTCTCAGATTAAAAAGTGCTGAGGCCAGTGTCTCTAAGTGCTCTGGCCTCCTGTTGTCATGGCAAAGGGAGCTGGCAAAGGTGTACCAACTCCTTCCTCCTCAGGGGCACCAGCCCCTGGGGCCGTGGTTCGACCTGGGGCCTGGACCACTTCCGCTTCCAGCTGCAGCTCTCTACCAGCTAGCTCATCATGCTTTTTTAGAATTATTATTATTCTTTGCATTTTAAAAGTTTTTAAAAACTGAAGCGTAAGATGCATTGGACAAGATGTGTGGCATGCATCTGCTTTCAGTCCACAGCACCATGAATTTTTACCAAGCTGTACGACTGTGTGAACATTGCTCGCATCCAGATGCAGAAGAGCCCCGCCCCTCACAAGGTTTCTTGGCGCTCCTGCCCAGGCTGTACCCCAATTTCCTATCACTATTGGTTGGGTTTACCTATTCTTGAACTTCCAGTAAACAGAAACTACATTGTGTTCTCATTCTTTGTCATAGATGATTGTCATTTGCCTAGTTGCAAGTGTCAATAAGACATCTTTAGGGAACCTTGCTATTTTTATTGATGTGTGACTTGTGACAGCAACAGCGAGCATTTACATGGTGCATACTGTGTGCCAGACACGGGTCTGAGTGCCTTTCATATATCAACTCATAATCCCCACACAACCTTGCTGGGTAGGTACTAGTATCACACCCACTTTCCAGATGAGGAAACTGAGGTACAAAGGGTTTAAGTGACTTGCTCAAGGACACACAGCCAGAGTTGGCAGAGCTGGGATTCAAACCCAGGGAGTCTGGCTGTGGGATTGACCATTAAGCCTTATGGCCTCTCCATTCAAGCATGGGAGGCCTCCGAGATGGTCCCACGGATCCCACCTCTTGATCCTCATGCCCTTGAGTGTATGCTGGATCTAACGATTCACTGATAACACTAGAATACAGCAGAGTGATAGGATCCACTTCCCAATTAGGCTACAAAAAGCCTATGGCTTTTGTCTTGCACCTCAAGCAAGAGGTGCTCTCTTGCTTGCTGGCTTTGATGAAGCCAGCTGCTGTATTGTGCACTGTCCTATGGAAAGGCCTTTGTGGCAAGAAACTGAGAGTGGCCTTCAGCCAATAGCCTGGGAGGAGTTGAATCCTGCCAACTACCTCGTGAGTGAGCTTGGAAGTGGACCCTTCCTCAGCTGAGCTTCCGGATGAGACCACAGCCCTGGATGATTCCATCTCAACAGCAGTCTCATGACAGAACTTAAGACAGAGGCACCCACTAAGACCTGCCAGAAACTAGGAAGTCATAAGTTGTTTGTTTTCAGATGTGACGTTTTGGGGTAATTTGTTACACAACATTTGATAGCTACCAGCCAAATAGAAGCAGTAGTTTTGTTCAGCAAACGTGACTTCAAGGCAAAACCCCCAGGCCAATCCCACCGATGCCCCTAAGCCTTTTCAGTGTAAAACTTCCAGAGCCTCTTAAGATTCAAGACCGAGTTTAACAAAAAAGTCCAACCCCACCCTCAGCCCCAGTCACTTGGTCCAAAATTGTTGAAAATCTGTGTGCGGTGGTCTCATGCTAAGGGCAGTGGGAAGTATTGTATGTGCTGTCTTTCCTCCCCCAAACATGTTTTACTGTGAAATCAAAGAGTTCTTATTACTAAAAACTCAATGTTTTAAACAATGTTTTTAAAATTGAATTTACCCCTCATTCCCCCCCACCTCTAAGATAATTCCCATTCATGGTGGCAATGGGCCCATTTGTGTACTAAGCAAAATTAGCATCCTCCATCCCTATTGCTTTGGAATGTGTCTTTCCCACAAAATAGGCGATGACGATGATGTCATTATGATGGGGGCTAAGATTTGTTCTGAACCTTCATTCCACATTGTTTAATGAGCACCTACTATGTGCTAATCTCTGTTTCAGGGCTTGGGATCCATCAGTGCCTTCATTTGAAAATCTTTTTTAAAATCCCTGCTTTGGGGTGCCTGGGTGGCTCAGTGGGTTGTGTATCCCACTCCTGATTTCGGCTCAGATCATGATCTCAGGGTCCTGGTTTGGAGCCCCACATCGGGCTCTGCGCTCAGTGTGGAGTCTGCTTGGTGTTCTCGCTCCCTTTCCCTCTGCGCCTTCCCCCCAAAATAAATAAATCTTTAAATTAAAAGACAAGCCAACAAAAATAAAATCTCTTCTTTGTCTTCTGAGATATTTTTCCTCCCCCTTTTCATCTGTAAAATGGGGATAACGCTACCCCCTGCCTCATACATTTTGACGAGGGTCAATAGAGTTACGGTATGTCAAGCTTCCAGCCAAGTGCCTGACACACAGCAAGAGCTATATTTATTAGCCATTGCTGGGATTATTCCTTCTTTAGAATTTCCCTTCCTTTCTTCTGTTGTGCATTTCTCTTCTTGCATGCCTTCTCGCTCCTCCTTTCTCATAGGGAGGAAGGGTGGTTGAATGCTGACAGTGTTCTGTGTGGGTCCATTACCAGCGTCTGGGAAGAGAAGAATGAACTAAATTAGAAGATGCGTTTGGCCCGCGCGGGGAGCAGTCGTGGAGGCTGCAGCCAGCTGGAAGGAGACGGACACGTCTTCCTCCCTTTTCCCCATCCCATTTCCCCTGCTCCCATCCTCGGACAAATGATTTCTCATTGTTTCTGGGGATCCAGAGGAGTTTAGCCTGGCAGGTGGGCACTGGAGGCTGGGGCCGGCCACACAGCAGAAGATGGAAGGAAGGCCTGTGCTGGCAAGAGCCACCCACTCCTTTATCTGCCTGTCTCCGAGGTCCCTCTGTTCCCTTCCCACACACCTTGCCTGCTATTTAATCAGAGGAGAGAATGCACGCGTTGCTGCCATCCATCAGAGCCAGAGCCTTCTGTTTTCCTTCTCCTTTTAAAAAATAAATCCGTTGTCAGAGGAAGGCGATGCTTTACTATTTAATCATTCACTTACTCGTTCATTCAACCCAACAGCTATTTGCTGGATGCCGCTGGGGTCAGTGCTGGGAACACAAACATGGAAAGGCCATAGCGCTCCCTCCCCAGGAAGAAGGGTCTAGTGCGGCTGACACAGATCAACAGTCACCAGGGTGTCACATGAATGCTGCAGGGAGACACATTCAGACTGCACTGGGAGCTCCTGGGTTTGCTCTGTGGAATCGGAGACGGCTTCCCAGTGGAGGAAGCATTGAGCCAGGGTAGGAGTGATGAGCCGAAGTTTGTCAGGGTGATAAATGTGTTGGGGGGGGTAGCATTCCAGATGGATGGGATAACCCAGGGGAGTCAGTCAGCATTCTCTTAGTTGTAGGAGATAGAAACACAATACCAACTAACTCACATTAAAAACAAAAAGGTGTGTGTGTGTGTCTGTTGACTCAAGTAATTTAAAATGTCTGTTTCAGGAATGGCTACATCCAGGGGCTGAAATAAGGTCAGATTTCAGGAATGGCTGCATCCAGGGGCTGAAATAAGGTCAGATTTCAGGAATGGCTGCTTTTGGTACGGAATGAGGTCCTTAGCTTGTGGTATTATAAAATATATATATATATTTGGGCTTTGCCTCAGCTGCTATACAGCTCCTAAAACTCTCGGAATCTCTGAGTGGTAAGAATGCCTTTAGTGTGCTAATGAGATGACTCTTGGTCAAGGGCTCCAGGTTGCCAGCAACTGCTCTAGATTGGGGCAGAGTAAAGATAAGATGCCACCCTTCTTCTCAAAGGGCTTATGTTCTAGAGAGAGGAGGAAGCCCTGGCAAGAAGGGGATACCCAGCGACACCATGAGGGATTGGTTGATTCTCTTGAAAAATGTTAGAAAAGAATTTATGAAGTGTGTGATTCTTGATGTGGGTTGGTGTGGGTCAGACATTCGGGGAAGGAAATGGCTTCCAGGTTCCAGGGTGGAGGAAGCTTGGTACCCGAAGGCCTAGAGGTATGGAATAACTTAGGTGTTGGAGGAATGGAAAGTCATCAAGCACAGAGACCCACCTGCACTTCTCCAAGCAGGTTGCCCTCCTGACACTAATGCCAGGGCCACACCCGGGACCAAGTGACACAGTCTCTCTGAGGGTAGCAATTTGAAAGGGACTCTAAGAGGCAACCAGTATCTCTGGGCTAGAGTTTGTGGTTCAAGAAGGATGTGGTGAGATAGGAATCTGGTAGACAGAAGTCAAATCGGAGCTTTTGACTTCACCCCATGGGCGGAGGGCAGCCTTTGGCAACAGTGTGGCTGCCGGGTGGGAGGCAGAGGCCTCGAGCAGAGGACTTGAGTGTAGAAGCAAAAGTTAGTCATGGGAATAATTACCGTATGATCCAGCCATTCCATTTCTGGGTATAGGTCCAAGAGAATTGAAAGCAGGGTCCTGAAGAAGTATTCGGACGCCGCGTTCATAGCAGCATTATCCGCAAGAGCCAAAAGGTGGCAGCAACCCAGGGGTTTGTCAGTGGGTGAATGGGTAAACAAAACGCAATATGTACATATAATGGAGTGGTTATTTGGCCTTAAAAGGGAAGACAATTTGGACACGTGCCACAACATAGGTGACCTTTGAGGACATTAGGCCAACTGAAACAGGCCCGTAACAAAAAGGGCAAATGCCGCATGATCCCACTTCCATGAGATCCCTCGAGGACAGAGAGTCATAGAGGCAGAAAGTAGACGGTGGGCGCCAGGGAATGAGAATCTAGCATTTCATGGGGACAGAGTGTCGGTTTGGGAAGATGAAAAAAATCCAGGAGAGGCATGGTGGTGACGGTTGCACAGCAGCAGGGATGCACTTAACGCCGTGGAGCCGCGCACTTAAACACGGGCAAGGTGGTAAATTTCACGTAACGTGTATTTTGCCACAATTTAGCAAAACAGAGAAAGAGAGTCATTGAGGAATTTTGAGCCAGGGAGTTTTTTGATCGGCTTGTGAGTTGGAAAGAGCCCTCCGAGGGCAGAGTGAGGGACGATTGAAGGGAAGTGATGCTAAAGGCTGGGGCGTCAAGAGGGAGGATCCTGTAGCAGTGCAGGTAAGCAGTGATGGAGGCTGGAGTGGAGGGGTTATGGGATGGAGAGGAAGGGAGGAGCTAGAGTGGGATTTGACGAGTGACTGGTTTGATTAACTGAAGAGGGTGGTAAAGAGAGCTCTGGATCTGGTTAGATCTATCATTAATGCCTGCAAAAACTTGTATCATCTCAACTGGGATTCAGAGTTTGATGATTTCAAATGCACGGTTGTACTCATGGCCACCTGACTGGCAAATCTGCACAGGTTTGCATAAACGGATAGACACGGGCCTCTGTGAAGAAAGCTTTATGTGAGCAGACCAGGGCAGGGTGTTGGGCTGCAAGTCACAGCAGACTCAGGCAGATTGAATGGTAAGGGAAGGTATTATCTTTCATGACCAGAAGTGGTAAGGGCTTCAGGATGGGATTGATCCAGCACTATTTTGATTTCTCAAGGATCCAACGTCTTAGGATGGCTGCTATTGTAATTGGGGCTACCTGCTTCCCTGTTCATGTCCAGGGAAGAAAAAAAGGTAGTTTCCCATGGCTCTTCTAAGAGACGTGTGTTCTTTGCAGATGTCCCCAGGAAATATTCTTAGGGGCTTTAATTTCCAAATTAACATGTGTAGGGGCAAGTTGGGATATTTTATGGTCACTGCAGATCATGTAACATGGCTTGAGGCAGATTTTACAATGTCACATGGAGGTGGTTAAGAGTTAGCGGGTTGGGGGGAACTTACCAGCCCCAGAGGTCAGACACCCACATCGTCCCATCATTCCATGGAGAGCTGTGCCAAGGCCTGGGTACCTTGACAGAACTGCAGTGGGGGGGTCTGGAATTCTGGACATGTGGTCTGGCTAGTGGTCTGGCTAGCTAGGGCTACCTTCAGGTAAGATCGAGGTGCCCCCTTCCTCCAGGCGTACACAGTCTATCCCGAGAGCGTCTTTAAGGGCATGTAGGCCTAATCTTTTTAATTTTTCTTTTTTTTTTTTAAGATTTTATTTATATATTTGAGAGGGAGAGAGTGAGAACACAAGTGGAGGGGAGGGGCAGAGGGAGAGGGAGAAGAAGACGCCCCGCTGAGCAGGGAGTCTGATGTGAGGCTCGATCCCAGGACCCCGAGATCATGACCTGAGCTGAAGGCAGATGCTTAACTGACTGAGCCACCCAGGGGCCCCGCCAATCTTTTTAATTTTCAAAAAATCTTTTCATCATGAAAAATTTCACACCAAATTGGAGAGAATTGTGAAGATGACCTCCAGGAATGCATTTCCTAACTTTTGTCATTGTCAGCATGTGGCTTCGTCTGGATTCTCTCTCTCCCCACCTACTACCTGCCCTCTGCTGGATTCGTTTAAAGCAAATTCCAGACCTTGTAGCATTCATCTGTTAATCTTACAGCCTCTCTCTCCAAGGGATAAAGAGTCTCTTAAAAACTACAATGACAATGCCATTGTTTCAAAATCATCTTTGTATTTTGGAATAATTTTAGATTTCCAGAAAAGTTGCCGTGCTAACGGGGAGTTCCTGGATGCCCGTCATCCAGTTTCCACTAATGTCATTATCTTACATTAGTGCAATCCATTACCACGGTACATTACTATTAATTAAACCACAGATTTTACTTAGAATTTACCAGTTTTTCCATTAATGCCCTGTTTGCTGTTTCAGGATCTAACACCAAGTACCATTGCATTTAGCACAATGCCATTTTCACATGTACCAAAAATGACTAATTCCTTAATATTGCCAAATACCCATTCATTATCCCCATTTCTCTGGTTGGCTGATATGTCTTGCAAGCCTCTGGGAATCTACACCAGTTCTGCCACCTTCTTTTGTTTTCTTGCCACTTATTTATGGGAGGAACTAGATGGTTTATTCTAAGACCATCCCACACTTTGGGTTTTGCTGATCTCATTCCCCATAGTGCTGCTTTCACATGCTCCTCTGTCCCCCATGTTTCCTGTTGACCCAGTGCCTTGATCTCACACAGGGGTTGGTGACTTTTTCTCTAAAGGTCCAGATAACAAATGTTCTAGAATTTGCAGTTCATATGGTTTCAACTCTGCCATTGTGCTGGGAAAGCAGCCATAGACAGTAGGTAAACAAATGGGTGTGGGTGGGTCTCAATGAGACTTGACTTGTAAAATCAGGTGGAGGGCTGGATTTGCCTGTGAGATCAGAGTTTGGTGATCCCCAAACTAGAGGATCGATCAGATTCAGTTTTGGTGGTTTGGTTGTGTTTTTGCAAGAATGGGTCTTTGACAGTGCTGGATATTTCCTGTTGCCTTGTCAAGTGGCCTGTCATATCTGGTTGTCTCTTTTAGTGATGTTGAATGTGATAGGGATTCTGATGTTACCAGCGTGGTCCATCTATCATGAAGGTCTCCATCAGTGAACTGTATTTCAGCCTTCCTCTTTCTTCTGTGGCTAGGAGCACTTGTGCAGTGCATGCCTTGAGCAACTGTACATGGAGGCCTCTCTCCAGCATCTGTTATTGCCTCTTGGAATCTCTGGTTTCATACCACACATAAAATAGTTGCCCTAAAGTTTCTTAAGTGCCACAACGCTGCCACTCAGTCAAGAAAAAGTTGCCAGAAGATTTCCCAAGGAGGCACAGAGTCTGCATTTCTCTAGATCAAAGGTTATGTACAGATTGCAGTTTTCACTTTCAAAAAAAAAAAAAAAAAAAGGAAGTCTCTGCCAACTCTTAAAATCTGGAAGATCTGGCTTTTCCACGCCTCTTGGAAAACGAAGGAATCTGGCCACTTTGGACCCACATTCAGGTGTGGCAACAGCCCACTGGAGCTGAGAGGAGTGCCCCCTTTAGATGAGTCCTCTATATCAGGCAGACATTAGGGAATGGTGGGGACTGTGGCAAACTGTAAGGCACATACCCTGTCATTTACCAGGTGACAGATGCTTTTCCTGAGTACCCATGAGCCTCTCTGGCCACTTCAAAATTAGTTGCTAATATTTCAGTAGTTAATACATGTACCTGTCCTCCCCCTCCCCAAAGGGGGCCATTCCCTTTGCCCCTTCCATGCCCCGTGCCTTGAGCACTCATTGGTTTCTTACATGTCTTTCCAAAGCTACCTCATGCAGACATGTGAGGTGTGTGCAAATATATTACTTTAATTTCCTCTCTTCTCTTACATAAAAGAGCATGTATTCCACATGCAGTTCAGTATTTTGCTTTCTTCCCCACCTAACCTCATGTTCTCGGAGATCTTTCCAGATTAGCTTGGTAGGAGCGTCTTTATTCTTAGAGAGGCAGTGTGGCCCCTGTATGGTTGAGAGAGCAGGGGTGGCTAAGGAAGAGGGAGAAACTGAGGCTCCCTCTTCCATCCCAACCACGAGTATCTTCTTGGGGGCCTGGGTGTGATCTGAAGGCGACCTGACGGCATCCTACTCCCCTACCATTGCCAAACATTCGGGGTGTTGCCCTTGCAGTAGAGGGAAATGGCATCTCGGTGCAGTTTTAATTGCTTTCTCTCATTAGGAGTGGAAACGGGCCCCTTGTCATCTGTTTCAGGGCCGTTCATATTTTCTCTGGCGCCCGGGAAGGTGATTGCTGAAGCAGAGGCGGGACGCGCATAATAGTGACACATCTATTTTTAAACCCGAGCCACTGCTGCCAGTCAACACACTCTGATGATCATTTGCTTTGATTTGGGGGCATGGAATTGGCATTCTCACCTGTTTCATTTTAATTTCAAATGTCCGCGGTCTCGGGTTCAAATGTCACCTCCCCCAAGCACGTGTTGAGTCGTCTTATTTGTGTCGTATGCTCTTTGCTCCCTCGCCGTTATCACTCACCCCCAAAGAGAATGCGAGGTCCATGCAAGCGAAGATGAGCAAAACTTGGTCTCATGGAAGGTTCTGGTTGTAGGGTTGTCAAAAGGATGGTGATCTCTGGTGTCCTTTGGACACACAGATTCACACGCAGCATCTTGAGGGAGAAAGCCCTCCATCCATCCATCCATCCATCCATCCATCCATTTATTTATTCAGTGACACCTCACGAGTTGCCTGCTCTGTGTCATGCCCCACGCTGGACCCTGCAAACACAACAGTGGGCAGCACAGCTGTGGTCCCTGCTGGTCAGCATCCTCGTCTGGCAGGTACCTGGAAGGGCTCTCCATGAAGAGCAAAGCGTCTAATTGCAGAGAGGAGGGAAGAGGTCTTTTGGCTATGCGGACATTGTCACAAAGGCCTGGAGGTGGGAAAGAAGATGGTGCATTTAAAGAATTGAAAGGAGTCTGGGTCAGCTAGAATGGAGAGCACGAGAGAGAGGAGACCGGGGCTGGGACCAGATTGGGCAGGGCCTCTGGAATACATTCATGGAACTGGAATTTATCCTGAGATGACGGCAGCCTGGAATTGGAAGGAAGCAATGCTGATGGGGAGAAGTGGATGGATTTGGGGGGTCTCGGAATGTAGAATCAGTACATCTCGGTGACTGATCAAATAGTGGGATGAGGGGCAAGGAGGAGTCAAAAATAAATCCCAGTTCTCTGCTTCAAGAACTGGGTTGTCTTAAAAGCTTCCATGCTTGGCTTGTCTAGCGGCTAGAAAGCGGTATCACCAAGGCCAAAGTCATGGGTGTGATGCTTCTAATAGACTCTCGGTCTGTCCCACAGCCGCAGACAGCACCTCTGTCCATGTAGACTGAAACACAGGCATCATTTGCCACGTCTCCTTGGCATTCCTGGCGGGGGTTAGCGCAAGAGCAAGGGCAAGGAGGGAAAAAACAGCTTGCAGGGGATGGTGGGGGGTGGGAGATGGGGTGCCCAGGAGGTGGTGGAGATGCTACATGGGTGATCTGAGTTCCAAAGGAAGATGGGACTTTTTCCTCAAGGGCAGGAAAGTGAAGGTTTAGTGGCAGAATTGGAGAGAATGTCAACTGTCCTCAAAACGTGTTGGCTACGCACCCCATTACTGAACGGGTGTGCTCAGCAGGGTGAGCGATGCTAGCTGCTGTAACAGGTAATCAACCCTGAGCACCCAGGGCCCGGCAGTGCAAGTTTCCTTCTTGCTCACTTTGCTCTCCAAGACGGGTGGTGTATTAGATAGGAAAAGTAATGCTAGCTGCATAACAAGCAAGTCCTGAATGGTCCGTGACTGAGCACAGTGAACATGTCCTTGCTCATTCAACTGTCCAGAATGGATGGTTCTCGGAGGCTTTTTTCCAGGTGGTGACTTGGGGATCCAGGCTTCTTTTGTCTTGTGTCTTTGTCTTCTCCTCAGTAGGGCATCTGAGTTCACCAGTGGCACTTCTGAATTTGGCTGGGTTAAGGAAACAGAACAGAAGAACAGTGGGACCAGATTTTTTTTTTTTTTAAAGAGAGAGAGAGAGAGAGAGAGAGAGAGAGAGTGTATGAGCAGGGAGGGGCAGAGGAAGAAGGAGAGAGAGAATCCCAAGCAGGTTCCATGCTCAGTGTGGAGCCCAAACTGGGGCTCAATCTTAAGACCTTGACATCATGACCTGAGCCAAAATCAAGAGTGAGACGCTTAACCAACTGAGCCACCCAGGCACCCTGGGACCAGACATTTGTTATGGGTCAGGCTTACAAGTGGCTCACACTGTGCTTGACCAGAATGCAGTTCCGGGGCCCCAACCAACTGCAGGGAAAGCTCGGGCATGCCTCCGTGCCATATGCCCAGGAGGAAAAGGAGGTAGGACCAGGCAGATCTGGAGCATTGTCTCTGCTACAGACGGCACCAGAAAGAGAGGGTGCTTGGATAAACAAAAGCCATCTCCGTGATTTACGGTAACTGGAGGAAAACACACATACAGAGGATATGGCTTTGGTGGTGAAGGGTCAGCAACTACATCTGTGAAGACCGTGTCTTAGAGTCGAGTCTTTCCATCTCACTCTACCAAGATCCCATTGACCATCAGGACTGATTTGAGAAATAACTTTGTTTTTTTTTTTGTTTTTTTTTTTAACATCCCCACCTTCCTTCCTGACCCCAGGGTCTCCTGACTCTGCCAGAACCTTCAGACTGTTTTTCTTCAATGCATGACTTCTAGGCTGATTTTTCTTTCAAATGTCTCCTTAAGTCCTTGGTCCCTTCTCCAGAACAAGTGGTTATTTTCTCTGCCAGCCCCAGGCGAGAGAGAGACTGAGCTGCTGTATACTAATTACTAGGCTATTACTGTTATTATTCAGCTGTGGAAAAGAGCCTTCAGAAAACCCCAAATAGAATTCACCTTATTGACATCTCTCTCTGTCTCTGCCTCTGTCTCTCTCCCCATTCTCTTTCTCTGCCATCTGTCTCTGTCTCTCTCCTACCACCCCTGTTTTATGGCATCCGTGCCTTGCTTTCATGGTCCTTGTCAACGTTGTCATTTAGCTTTTGTTGACGTGATTATTTGATTAATAAGACGATAAGGGCTCTCTGTCCAGTTTTTCTTTTTTTCTTTCTTTTTTTCAGTTTTTCTTTTAACGCATCCCTAGCCCAGAGCAGGAGCTCAAAGATACGTGCTGATTAATCAATGTACAGCTATTAATACCATTATTAACATTCCTTTCTTAGGGCTTTCTCATTCCTCTGACTCGTTCCTGCCATCTGCTTGGCTCCTCCCCTCACCTCCTTCAGGTGTTCGATCACCTTCCCTGACCCCGCCCATCCCGGCAAGCAGCCCTTACTCCAGCCACCAGCACCAACCGTGACCAGCCCCAGTTCCCCCTTGCTTCTTTTCCCCGGTTCTTTTTTGTTTTATTTATATATTTTTATATTTTAAAGATTATTTACTTAAGATTTTATTTATTTCTTTGTCAGAGAGGTAGACCACAAGCAGGGAGAGCGGGAGGCTTCCTCCCGCGAGAGGGAGAAGCAGACTCCCTGCTGAGCAAGGAGCCCAATGCGGGACTCGATCCCAGGATCCTGGGATCATGACCTGAACTGAAACCTAGAGCTGACCGCTCAACCGACTGAGCCACCCAGGTGCCCCTGTCCTTGTTTATTTTTTAATTTGGGCTACCACACGGCCAAGTTCACAAATCTTAACTGCGCCTCAGTACGTTTTTGGCTCTGCGGATAGCTTTGGGGCCACCGTTGGTTCAAGATTAAGAACCCTTCCATTCCCCCCCCCCCCCCGCCCCCAACATTCCCTCAGGCCGCATCCCAGGCCAGTACCGCCACCCCTGACGCAACTGCTGGTTTGTATCATCATGGATCGGGTTTCTCGTTGTGTGGGTCGGAGCTGGTGCTTTTCCGTTGCTGTGTGATATCCCCTTGCGTGGAAGTTCCCCAATTTATCCATAAGCGGAGATTAGTTGTGCCTGTTTTGAATTTCGCATCAATGAGTTGGCTGTTTTATCTTTGTCCTGAGCCATGGCCTCCATCGGACAGACTCTACATTTTACTTATTTACCCGGTTCGTGTTTTTCTTCTCTTTAGAATGTCAGCTCCCCGAGGGCAGGGACGGTGTTAGACTTGTTCACTGACGCACGCCCAGCATGGGGTGGCGGATTCTCACTGAAGAGCCAACCAGCCAAGGAACTGTCAGTAAAATAGATCCGATTATGCACCATATTTTCACACTATCATTTTAATGACATGTAAGATTTTCCGCCCTCTCGAACCTACTTAATTTCCCTATTATTGGACATATGTAAACATTATACAAAAACGCTACTATAAAATCTTCATATGCCTTTTCCTTTCTTGGGATCATTTCCTTTGTATATAGATTGCCAGAAGTAGTTTTACTGGGTCAAAAAAAAAAAAATGGGACCCATTTTTAAAGATTTCTGATACATAGGGGCAAATGACTTCTCCAAAGGGTCGTACCAATTTACACATTTACCAACAACGCCTGAGTCCACATTTGAATGCACAGTAACCTGCATCTAGTATTTTGTGTTAAACTATTTTTGTTAATTTAATGGACAAAAATAGTGGTGTCTTATTATTTTAGAATTCTGATTTTTTTTTTTTTGATGGGAACTGACGTTAGTTATTCCACAAATATTTATTAAACATCTTCTCCACACTAGGCTGTGTGCTGGGTCCGGGGCACTGGTGAGTAAAGCTGGTGTGGGTTCTGTGTCCACGTGGACTTTACCACCGGCTGGGAGGAGCCTCTCAAGGTCCAAACGGGACACAGAATTCACCCCCCCCCCATAGTTCAAATGAAGAGGCTTTAAGGAGGGACTGGCTTGAAGAAGTGTGGACAGAGGTAAGGGAGCCCACAAGGGCTGGGGACAGCCAGGAACTGGCAATAGCAGAGAGCCCTCACCACCCTTGAGTTGAAGCAATGGTGGGGTCAGAGCCAGGGAGAGCTGGAGCCATGGAGGAGGGGGTGCCTGGCAGGAGCCGTCATGGTGGAGGGACACCGCCACTCACCAGAGATGCGACACCAAATCAGAAAGGGAATGAGGAAGAAGTACCCTCCCCTCTTTCTCCTCCCCGCTCTGGGTTCCTGCAGGTGCCTGTTGTTGTTCAGAGAATCCAGGGAGCCTGGGAACTGGGTGATACTTGGGAGAGAAGGGTAGAGAATGGGTCTGACAGGGGTAGAGCGGGCAAATGGAGAACGACGTTCTCAGGATGCTCGTAACGTAAATAAACAAGCAACAAATAGCCGTGAAAGGCACTCTGGGATCTACTTGAGCTCGGGAGGTCAGGGCTTGACAGCAGCGACGCTCTGTAAATAGTTCTTAGAGCCGGCCGGATATCATTCTGGATCCTTTAGCTGCAGCAACTAACTTGATCCTTACAAAAAGCCCCTGATAGATACTGTGATTATTCCCCTTTCACAGATGAGGTTTTCCAAGGCTGTAAGAGTTCATTGTGGAAACCTGTGTGTGTGGGGGGGGTCTCAGATGGTCCCCACTACACATTTTGTGGGGACCCTAAATCTGGCCCACTCGTTTTCAGTTGTGAAAATAGAACGACCTCATTCATTCGTTAATTCATCTGACATTTCTTGAGGGCTTACAAAGCTAAATAAAACTGGTTTTTGTACTCGAGCAGTCTTGTGTGACGAAACAGGTAAAGACAGCTTGTTCAGACCATTTCCATGTAGCAATCAAGAATTTTATTTGGCTGTATATAAAATAAAATGCTTCAGTGGCCCAAGGACTTTTTTCCCCTCATGGTCAGTCGCAAAATGGCTGCTGCAGCCCCAGACATCACATCTGCATTTCAGGCAAGAAGAATTTCAAAGGACAAAGGTCTTTTGAGACCCGTGCCCTTATGTTTCACTGGCCAGCATTGGTCACATGGCCATACCTCCCTGAAGAGGAGCCCAGGAAATGTAGTTCTGAAAGCTAGAGAAGAAGACATGAGTGAATAGTGGGTGGGCAACCAGCTGTCTCTGAGACACTCTGTCTCAGGTGTCTGTTACAATGTCTGGAACGTAACAGACACTTAATAATTAGTTGTTAAATGAATGAATAAATGAGCTACAATATGGCGGACCATTCCATGAACAATGGAAGTAGAGATAAAGACTCTAATCCAGAGTTGGCAGAGGGTAGGGGGCAAAGAGGGAAAGGAAGGGGGCTCCCAGTGCGGGGAGGTAGTTACAGTTAATCTTCTGGTAGACCGAGGAGTCCTCCGCCAGTCTGTCCTGAAATTGCCAAATACCCTATTCCCACGATTACTTTGTTTTCTTGATTCCAGTCCTTCTTCGGACTTCCTTATGTTTATCTTTATGTTCAGATGATCCCCAGGCTTATAGAAGGGTAGACGAAGGAATGATAATGTTAGATTAAATAGATTCTCACACAACGCAGAGACTTCGCCTTTCTCCATATTCTCCCTGATGGCATTTTATTGGCTTTGATAGCTGTGGAAGCTTAGTTCGGGATTTTTCTGGCAAAATTCCCAGAGAGCAGGGTTTATCTAAACTACCTAATGTGCAGCATTTGCAAATAATTATTAATAGATGTTTGCATTTTCATTCTTTATGAATGCTGCTGTGGGGTGATTCTGTAATTCAAGAGGGACGTGGTAATGTGGCTCGCTATCCCCTCCCACACCGCCCCTCCCTCGGTCTCCTCCATCTTGGCTGATGGCAGCTCTGTCCTTAGGCTGCTCATGTCAAAATCCCCAAGGAGTCCTTGACTCCTGCCCTTCGCTGCCACCCCACGTCCAATCCATAAACAACGCCTGTCTGCTTTGCCTTGAAAATAAATGCAGAAATAACTCTCCACAGCACTCACCTAGTCATGGCTCCCATGGTGTCTCACCTGGACCAGTGCAATTGCCTTTTTTCGGTCTCCCAGCTTCTCTTTTCCTTCTCTCTGCTCAGGCAGCCGGGGAAAGACTTCGACAACTTGAGTCAGTTCTCCTCTTTTCAGCACCCTTCATGGTCCCCACCTTCCTCAGAATAAAAGCCAAAGTCCTCACTGCAATCCAGAAGGCTCTGCACAATCTACCCTCACCTACTTATCTGTACACACCGAGCATGTTCCTGCCTCAGGACCTTTGCACTTGCTGTTCCCTCAACTTGGAATTCTCTTCCACAGATTTTTGATGGTTCCTTTCTTCACTTCCTTCAAGTTTCTGCTTGAATGTTACCTGACTAAGGAGGCTTCCTTGGCCATCCTGTCTGTAACCCACCGCGCTTTGGTCCCCATGCCTGACTTCATGTTTCTACACTACATTTGCCATATTAAGTACTTATTTCTTTATTGGCCATTTTCTCCAGTTAGAATGTCAGCTCAGTGAGGGCAGGGATTTGAGACCCTGTGGTTCAGGGCTGTGTCCCGGGTGCCTAGAACAGCTCCAGGCACGCAGTAGGTGCTCAAGAAATATATTTAATATATGAGGCAGAACGTATTTGAATAGCCAGTCAGTAAAGACACTTGGAAATATGTATCAAGGATCTTATAAATGCAGCAAATCTCCATCTGACCCAGTAATTCCACCCACGGGACAAGAGGACAATATCTTTGCCCTCAAAACACCAAGACACAATGTTATTCATTGCCCTCTTACTTTTAAAAGCATGTAGTTGGAAACACTATTAAAAGTTTGCAAAAGGGAACTAAGTAAGTAAATGTAGCCTTTAAAAGGATGCTTATAATATGATGCCAAGTGAGAAGGTGGTAGAGGAAACCTTCTCTGTTCCAGAATACTTAGTCCCGGGAAGAGCTGTTCAGAATGAACCCACTGAAACTCAGAATCCAGGTGGGACTTTGTCTTCATAAACCGAAGTTTGTCTTTCAATCATGTTGAACAAAATGTAAGTAATGATTGCAAATATGCTCTCATTCTTTTTTCTTTTTTTTAAAGATTTACTTATTTATTTTAGAGAGGGGGGAGGGGCATAGGGAGAGGGAGAGAAAGAATCTCCAGCAGACTCCATACTGATCATGGAGCCCAATGCAGGGCTCCATCCTAGGACCCTGAGATCATGACCTGAACTGAAATTAAGGGTCTGACAATTAACCGACCGAGCCACCCCTGGCGTCCCTGCTCTCATTCTTTCAATTAACAAAGAACGAGTCAACGGTCAACACATTTTTGCATCGGCGTCATTTCCTGTTGAAATTGTGTGGTCGAACAATGGACCACCTTTCATCTCATCTTTGTCTTTCGTCATGTGATCGGGCAGGGAGTCACTTTTGCACACTGATGCGAGGTCTTCCTCAGTTTCCCCAGAGGGCCTTTAAAATGACGTCCTCATTAGCTCATTCTCGTTTGAAGCCTTCCTCCCTGTCATCCGCTCGTTTTCTGCTTTGAACTTGGTAACTGGCCTCACAGGTTTGTCATTCAGCAGCGGCACCCCTCTACACTGCAAGTGGTCCCCCACATCACTTGCACTGACTTCATGAAATCCTGCCGTCTTTTGCAAAGGTTTCCAATTTTCATGTTGCGATCGATTCACGTCATTTCAAATTATATCATCGGAGTTCAGACAGCCGTCAACAATCTGAGATAAACATTGGCAAACACATCGATCTGATGGGCTCCAAAGCGATGTTTGTGCTAGTCTCTGGAACGGATCATTGTGAAGGTATCGGTTCATTAGTGAACACGTTTATGTTAGGATGACTTTTGCTTCCCTAAGCTCCTAACTGTGTGGATATCTGGATAATGAACCATATAATGAATACTCCGATGATGAGGAACTATTGTATATAAAACATCTTTACACTATAATTACCTCTGTCCGTAAAATAAAAATATGGGGCGGGGGAGACGGGGGGCACCAGACAGAAATACAACAGAATACCCCTAGTGTTTGTATTGGGTTAGTCACAGGACAGTGGCTTCACATATTTTTTTTTATTTTATTTTTATTTTTATTTTATTTTATTTTTTAAGATTTTATTTATTTGACAGAGAAAGACAGCCAGCGAGAGAGGGAACACAAGCAGGGGGAGTGGGAGAGGAAGAAGCAGTCTCACAGCAGAGGAGCCTGATGTGGGGCTCGATCCCATAACGCCGGGATCACACCCTGAGCCGAAGGCAGATGCTTAACCGCTGTGCCACCCAGGCGCCCCGCCACATATTTTTTTTTAAACACGGAAATTACTGTACTTTTGAAAAACATTTTAAAGCAAATTATAAAAAGTTGAAAGAAAAGGCTCACGCTTACCTGGGGGTACGGGAATCTCTTTGGTAATGAACACGAGTCCAGGTTGGAGGCAGGGAGAGTTAGCAACCCCAAGATGCAGGCTCTGAGTCTGTCCAACATGCTGTGTGCATTATCTCATTTAATTCTCACAGCCGGGGTGCCTGGGTGGCTCAGTTGTTGGGCGTCTGCCTTTGGCTCAGGGCATGATCCCGGAGTTCTGGGATCGAGCTCCACGTCAGGCTCTTTAAAAAATCTTTAAAAAAAAAATTCTCGCAGCCACCCATTAAGTGTAATTGCCCCGTTTCACAGATGAACACACTGAAGCCAGAGAGGTTGAACAACTTGCTCAAAGCCACACAGCTCAACCACATCTCGTGCTGCCTTGTAAACATCTGTGAGCCCAATTCAGTCTCTTTCTTAGGGTGACTTGGGTGTTTTCTTGATCTGGGAACTCAGAACACTTTGAGACCCATTCTTTTTTTTTTTTTTTTTTTAGATTTTATTTATTTATTTGACAGAGATAGAGACAGCCAGCGAGAGAGGGAACACAAGCAGGGGGAGTGGGAGAGGAAGAAGCAGGCTCATAGCAGAGGAGCCTGATGTGGGGCTCGATCCCATAACGGCGGGGTCACGCCCTGAGCCGAAGGCAGACGCTTAACCGCTGTGCCACCTGGGCGCCCCTTGAGACCCCTTCTTGAGCGTTCAGGTAGGAGAGTGAAGTGATTTCTGTCAGCATGGGATGAAAGTATTTTCTGCAACAAAAGGCACAGGCGAGGCCAGGGGAAGGAATAAAAAAGACATAGAAGAGAGGTTTAATGTTCTGTCAAGTCAACCCGGATGGTCTCTCTGTGGGACCACATGCATTTGAGCAGCCTGAACTCTATGCATTTATGTTTCTCTCTGTGTGTAATTCTTAGATGGAACTTTTATTCCCTTCCAATGAGTGTTGTTGAGATCTCTTTTTCTGCAACCTTTTCTTTCTTTTTTTTTTTTTTTAAAGATTTTATTTATTTGACAGACAGACAGCAAGAGAGGGAACACAAGCAGGGGGAGTGGGAGAGGAAGAAGCAGGCTCCCAGCAGGGAGCCCGATGTGGGGCTCGATCCCAGGACCCTGGGATCACGCCCTGAGCTGAAGGCAGATGCTTAACAACTGAGCCACCCAGGCGCCCCTATCTGCAACCTTTTCTTGTCTGTCTCCGATGGGCCCTTCCCTCTGTTTGCCTTCCTTTATATTTTTTTTAAAGATTTTTACTTATTTATTTATTTTACACAGAGAGAGACAGCCAGCGAGAGAGGGAGCACAAGCAGGGGGAGTGGGAGAGGAAGAAGCAGGCTCCCAGCGGAGGAGCCTGATGTGGGGCTTGATCCCAGAACGCCGGGATCACGCCCTGAGCCGAAGGCAGACGCTTAACGACTGCGCCACCCAGGCGCCCCTGCCTTCCTTATTTTTGGAGCACCGGATGCCTCCTTGGAACACGAGATGCAATCTCGCCCAACATGCAGTAACTATCGTCGAGGAAGCCCACACTCGTTTTTTCCTCCCCTGTGCCTCGTGCAGCCCGTATGGGGCGTCATTTATCCCTTCCATGATTCCCCGGGGCGCGTCCCACTCTCATCCCCATTTTGCAGAAAAGGAAACTGAAGCTCAGGGAGAATAAGTGTTCGTTCCTCCTAATGTGTGGAGGAATGGTACTCTTACTGTTGCTGTGTTGTTCCTGAGTGCGGAAACCGTCTTCATGGCGGTGAAAGTCATGGAGCTCGGAAGTGCGGAGCTGGACACTCACCCAGACCGACGCCGTCCAACAGAAAGACAACAGCAGTCACATGTGTAACTTTCGATGTTCAAGTAGTCACGTTAGAAGAGGTAAAAGGAGACAAGTAGAGTTAGTTTTAATAATATATTTTATTTAACCTAACATATTGAAATGTCATCATTTCCACCTGTGTGGAATATAAACAGTACTAACGAGGTATTTTGAATTTTGTTTCTTGTACTAAGTCTTCGAAATCTGGTATGTATTCTTATACTTATATCTCGATTTGGATCAGTCACATTTCATATGCTCTAGTGGCCGCATGAGGCTTGAGGCTACACTGTGGAGTGAGCGAGTCCAAATCTTTTGACAAGTAGTCCTGGGATTTTTTTCTTTTTTAAGATGTTCTTTCTTTCTTTCTTTATTTTAGAGAGCGAGAGAGCACGAGCAGGGCTTGGGGGGAAGAGCAGAAGGAGGGGGAAAGAATCTCAAGCAGACCCCACGCTGAGTGGGAGCCCAATGTGGGGCTCCATCTCACAACCCTGAGATCATGACCTGAGCCGAAACCGAGAGTCAGATGCTTAACCGACTGAGTCACCCAGGCGCCCCAGTTCTGGGAGTTTTCTATTATATAATGGAGCTAGGACAGCACATATATCGGGGTTCCTGATTTGTATTCAACTTTCATCCTACAAGCCCCTTACATATTTTTTTGTAGAAGGAAAGAATGAAGAAAGAGAGAGAGGAGAAGGGGAATAAGGAGGAGGAGAGGAAGGAAGGAAAGAAAGAAGAGAGGGTGGGAGGAAGGAAGGAAGGAGCTTTCTTTGGCCGCACAATATTTGAAAGAGCTTAACAGACTCTGTCCAACTCCATTGTCTTTGGGTTCCCCCCAGAAGCAGATCTGGAAGCAGAGATTCAACTGCTTTGGGGGTAGCTCGCAGGACACACTGGCCGAGGAGCAGAGAACTGAAGAACCTGTAATGGATAGGCCATCAGGCAAGTCACCGGGAACAACTGGTACCCAGTTACCAGTGGAGACCCTAGTGGGCAGCAGAGAGCACAGTCCTCAGAGCTACCGCAGCCTAAGACCAAGGGAGCCGGGGTATTTATCTACCAACTTCCATCAGTCACGGGTTGAAGGAGGCCCCCAGGAGCATTCATTTCCCAGCATCTCAGCCTGCGGCATGGACCCTGGTGGCCAGAAGGAGCCTCCCCGCCCCCATCCGGGGCTGGCAGTGGGAAGTCAGACCTGCGTGCCCTGAAGTGGTCAGGTTCGGGCTGGACGGTGCCAGCCTCACCCATGACACACCTGCCTTCTCCTAATTCAAAAGCTCTTCTTTTTCATCACAAGCCCTCCTTAACGTTAAGCTTGTTAACTTTGTGACAGTCGGGGCGCCATATGGGACGTGAGATTATTTAGCTGTTGTCATCTCAGTGACAGAAAAGGCAGAACAGCTATGGAAGGACATCGCAGATGTATGCATATATTTACGTGTAACCCTGTAGACACGTGTGTGTTCCCATTCATGTTGTCGCCAAGCTTAACTCTTACCACATTCTCTGTTGTTATGTGCGTGCTTCCTGCTCTCTTTTTCAGTCATTGGTCGAAACAGAAGAAAATAAAAGGGGTAAGTCCACGTTGCCCAGGGAAGTAATGCTGCTATGATTCTAATCAGATATAAGGACCGGATTCTTCCCATCTCTGTCCCCGGCCCCTGTCCCTCTCTCTCCCTATTACGACATTGTTTATATTTGGTCCTGGTTTATCCTTTGCTGCTTCTTAAAAAAAAATCCGGCAACTGTTTCTAAATTTTCACGTATTCTGTCTCTCTCTTATAAAGATAGTCCACATTCTGCACTTCTCCGAAACTTGCCCGGTTCACTTTTTGAGGCAATGGGGTCCGATTTTGACCTCTCTTGGTTGCTGGGGCTGGAGCAGTGAATAGGATAGGCAGGACCTGGAGGTCTCAGAACTCAAAACATTTTAGGGGACATGCTGTGACTTTATGGGAGAAAAAGTCTTGAAGGTGATTTAAAAGCAGTAGCTGTGTGTTTTGGGTACTTGGACTGCCAATCTCAGGGATGGCCGATCATTTGAAACAGTGAAGGACTCACCAGTGAGCGTGTGTTTCAAATACGAACCCACCCAAATCCAGAGCCCACACCCCCCAGTTCCTCTGTGGAGCTCTCACACTCAGGGCCACCATCCATCTGCCCTGATCGCGCTGGGGCCAGGCTCCGGACAACCAGGGGCAGCCTCATGTCCCAGAGCCCTGAAGTTATTCGAACTCGCCAATCCTAAGCTTGCTTATCCCACTCTGCTTCTTTCTTCCCGAGGAAACCACAACAGAGGTCCTTGCCCACATTTTGCCTTTGCTCCTTTCCCCTCTGAGCAATCTGGTGAATCCCTCTGTGGCCTGAGTGACATGGCGACATGGCGTCCCCCCTCCTCTTGGCCTCTGTGCAGAGAATGAGCTCTCTATCCAATGGCAGTCAGCTCCTGACCGTTGGCCTCACCATATCTGAATAGTAATAAAGCCTATATTTTATTTTTATTTTATAAAGTCAGGTGCTTTAATGAGGGCACATGTGAAATGCAGTGAGAGCATTTTTTTAAAAAAAGATTTATTTATTTATTTATTTATTTATTAGACAGAGAGAGACAGCCAGCGAGAGAGGGAACACAAGCAGGGGGCAGGGGGAGTGAGAGAGGAAGAAGCAGTCTCCTGGTGGAGGAGCCTGATGTGGGGCTCGATCCCGGAATGCCGGGATCACGCCCTGAGCCGAAGGCAGACACTTAACGATGTGCCACCTAGGCGCCTCCAGTGAGAGCATTTTTTAAAAAAGTTTTATTTATTTATTTGAGGGAGAGAGGGGGAGTGAGAGGGCACGAGCGGGGGTTGGTGGTGGTGGTGGTACGGAGCAGCAGAGGGAGAGGGAGAAACCGGGGCTCGATCCCATGACTCTAGGACCCTGACCTGAGCTGAAGGCAGACGTTTAGTTTAACTGACAGAGTCATCCAGGCACCCTAGTGGGACATTTTTATTTATTTAATGTATTTGTTTATTTTTAAGTAGGCTCCACACCCAAGGTGGGGCTCAAACTCACAACCCCGAGATCGAGAGTCGCATGCTTCACCTAAAACCTATATTTTAAAACAGGAAATGTCCAACATGGGCTGACAGCCCTGTTGGCCCCATCACCTCCCTTACCTCATTCTTGTCTCCCTTTGCTCCCATCCGCGCCAGTCACCACCCTCACAGGCCTTTGCTGCTGGGGTTCCCTCAGCCTGGCCCCCTGAGGTCAGCACCTCTATTCCTTTCTTTCCAAGGGTCTCAGTTTAAACGCTACCTTCTCAGAGCTCTCTTTCGGAAATAACTCCCCTCCTTTTCTGACTCCCTACCTGCTCCATTTTTCTCCCCCCCCTTTTTTAAAAAAGATTTTATTTATTTATTTGACAGAGATAGAGACAGCTAGCGAGAGAGGGAACACAAGCAGGGGGAGTGGGAGAGGAAGAAGCAGGCTCCCAGCGGAGGAGCCCGATGTGGGGCTCGATCCCAGAACGCCGGGATCACACCCTGAGCTGAAGGCAGACGCTTAACCGCTGTGCCACCCAGGCGCCCCTCCATTTTTCTTCTAAAGACGATCTCTACCCGACATTTGCTAGACTTACCCCAGTTCACTCATTTTTTCCCAGGGTTTTCCTGCCCTAAAACATGAATTTCGTATTTGTTCTGTTCATGGCTGTAGGTATCCCTGATGCCTGGCATAGGGCCTGATACAGAATAGATGCTCAGTAACCATTTGTTGCATGGATGAATTTCAACGGACTTGACCATTTTTCTCCAGTGTTGCAGGTGAAGCAGCATGTTGGCTCTGTCATCTGTGACTTTATCTCCAGATGTGGCAGAACTTGTTCTTTTTCAAGTTGAGGGGGACCTGGCTCAGCTCTCAGTCCAGAAAAACCAAGACGGGGTTTCCCTGAGCGTATGTGGTTCATTTGATTCAATTTCCCTTCGTTAACGTCTCCGGATACACATGAATATATAAGTAAGCGTTTAGTCAAGTTCCTGACTTACAGAGGGGGTTAGATGCTGAATATAATTCGTAATTGCCTGAGAATATAGTAAGCTTGAGTACTTTTGTTTCCATAATTAAATGTGAGGTTCCCGTCGCAATGCGAATCAAGAATGCTTCAAGTGGTTGATAAGAAGAGTATTTTTCCTTTTGGAAAAGTTCAAACATATGCAAAAGAAGAGAGACTAGAATGATAGCCTACCATATTCCTACTACCCGTCTTCAATAATTACCAACTCACGGCTCAACTTATGATACTGTATCTAAACTTTTAACATAAACTTACTTTGCAAATTAAAGCAAACCTTTGGTTTAATTACAGCAAATTAAAGATTTGCTGTAATTTGCTTTACCATAACCCTGGGTTATGGTAAAGCAAACCTCAGACATCACATGATCTCATCGGTAAATATTTTAATATGTACTTCTAAAAAGCGAAGGACTCTCCACCTTGAGGACATTATGCTAAGTGAAAGAAGCAAGTCATAGAAGGACAAATACTGTATGACCCCACTTTATAAGAGGTCCCTAGAGGGGTCAAATCCATAGGGACAGAAACTAGGACGGCAGATGCCAGGGGCTGGGGGAGGGGGATGGGAGTTCGTGTTCAGTGGGGACGAGTTTCTGTTTGGGACAATAGAAGAGATCTGGAGAAGGATAGTGGGGGTGGTCGCACAACAATGTGACTGTACCCGACGCCACTGACCTGTGCACTTAAAAATGGTTCAGAAGGTCAATTTTATGTGATGCGTGTTTTACCCTAAAAGAAGAATGAGTCATTTGAAAAATCATGACCTTACTGCCGTTATCATATATGTGGCAGAACCAGGGTGGTATCTTTCAGTCCTTATTGGGCTCTATGGTTGGCAACATTTGACGCCGGACCCCCCATCCCTGGGGTTTTTTGGCACCACGCATCACATTTTCCTCCTGCCTCCTTGATGGTGACTTCTCAGCCCCCGCTAGAGGCTTCTGCTTCTCTGCTCTGCCTTTAAATGTCAGCCCTTCTCGGGAATCCTTCCGAAGACCTCAATCCTCTCCGGGACCATAGTCCCGAATTATTCCGCCGACTGCCAGGGCATTCATACTGTGTGTAATCTGATGGTCCCTGTGCTAGTTGCTGGCGCTGCCGTAGTTACTGCGGACTAGGTAGCTTAAAGCAACAGAAAGAGATTCTCTCACCGTTTGGGAGTCAGCAGGGCCACACACTCTCCACAGGTTCAGGGGAGAATCTGTTCCTTGCCTCTCTCTCAGCTCCTGGTGTTTCTGGCAATCCTTGGGATTCCTCAGTGTATGGAGGCTTCATGCCAGCCTCTGCCTCTGTCTCCATGTGCCATCCCCTCTGTGTCTGTCTTCTCTTTCTCTTGTCTAAGGACACTTGTACTTGGGTTTAGGGCCCACCCACATAATCCAGCATAAGCTCATCTCAAAATCCTTTAACTTGATGGCACCTGCGGAGATAACTTTTTCCAAATAAGATCACATTTTCAGGTTTTGGAAATCAGGATGTGGGCATATCTTTAAGGGCTACCGCTCACCCCATGATAACCCCCAAATATGTGTCCCTGTTGCAATTTCTTTCCTGAGTCCGAAGCCATATAGACAGAAGGCAAATCTGATTCCCATGAGTCTCCCAGTCTAATCGTGAGCAAATAGCAGACAAACTCAAACCGAGGGGCGTTCTACAAAATCCCTGACCAGGTACTCGTACAAATATCAAGATTGTGAGAAACAAGGAAAGAAACCATCACAAAGAAAGGGGAGTAGGGAGACCAGATGACTCAATAGCATGTGGCATCCTGGTTGGGATCTCCAAACAGGAAAGGTTATTGGTGGAAAAACTAGTGAAATTTGAGTAAAGTTAGGGTTTAGTTAATAGCATCCTACCTGGGCGCCTGGGTGGCTCAGTCAGTTAAGTGTCTGACATCAGCTCCGCTCACCATCTCCAGGGTCATGGATTGAGTTCTGCATCAGGCTCCCCGCTCAGCAGGGAGTCTACTTCTCCCTCTCTGTCCCTCCCCCTGCTTGTGCTCTCCTATGCACACGTTCCAGCGCTCTCTCTCTTTCTCACATTGTACCGGTGTTGGTTTCTTAGTTATGGGTTATGTAAGATGTTTTTTGGGTTTTTTTTAAAGATATTATTTATTTATATGACACAGAGAGAGAGAGACAGCCAGCGAGAGAGGGAACACAGGCAGGGGGAGTGGGAGAGGAAGAAGCAGGCTCCCAGCGGAGGAGCCTGATGCGGGGCTTGATCCCAGAATGCCGGGATCACGCCCTGAGCCGAAGGCAGACGCTTAACGACTGAGCCACCCAGGAACCCCTGGGTTATGTAAGATGTTAACATGAGGGGAAGCTGGATGAAGGGCATATGGTAACTCTCTTGTACTACCTTTTCAGGCTTTTGGTAGATCCGAAATTCTCCCAACATAAAAAGTTTGTTTAAAAAAATAAAAATAGGGGCGCCTGGGTGGCACAGCGGTTAAGCGTCTGCCTTCGGCTCAGGGCGTGATCCTGGCGTTCTGGGATCGAGCCCCACATCAGGCTCCTCCGCTATGAGCCTGCTTCTTCCTCTCCCACTCCCCCTGCTTGCGTTCCCTCTCTCGCTGGCTGTCTCTATCTCTGTCAAATATATAAATAAAATCTTTAAAATAAATTAAAAAAAAACCCTATATTGAAATCAGTCTGGGTCAGTGACATTCACAGACTCAGATCCCAGGTATGGAAAGTTGACTTACGGTGATTTTTAAATATAGACTTTATTTTTTGGAGCAGTTTTAGATTCACAACCAAATGGGGCAGAAGGTACAGAGATTCCCCATATACCCGCCTCCCCGCACACACAGAGCCTCCCCCATCATCGACATCCCCGCAGAAGGTACACTCATTCCAGCTGATGAACATGCACGGACACACCGTTATCACCCAAAGTCCTTAGTTTACATTAGGGCTCACTCTTGGTGTACATTCTGTGGATTTCGAGAATTGTGTAATGACGTGATCCATCATTAGTCTAGTCTCAGAGTAGTTTCGCCACCCTAAAAATCCTCTGTGCTCCATCTATTCATCTCTACTTCTCCCCTAACCCCAGAAACCAGCGATCTTTTTACTGTCTCTGTAGTTTTGCCTCTTCCAGAATGTCATACGTGTGCAATCGTGCAGTCTTCAGCTTGTTCAGACTGACTTCTTGAACTTAGTCATACGTTGACTAAGTCATACGTCTTTTCATTTCTCAAGAGCTCGTTTCTTTTTAGCACGGAATAACATCCCATCGTCTGGGTGTCGCACAGTTTATCCATTCACCTACTGAAGGACACCTCGGTTGCTTCCAGGTGTTGGCGTTTATGAATAAAGCTGCGTATTGGCATCCGTGTGCAGGGTTTAGTGTGGATAGAAGTCTTCAGCTCCTTTGGGTAAATACCAATGAATGCCATTGCTGGATCCTGTGATGAGAGTAAGGTGGGTTTTGTAAGAAACCACTACACTGTCCTCCGGAATGACGGCACCATTTTGCATTCCCACCGGCAGTGAATGAGAGCCCTGTTGCTCCACATTCTCGCCAGCATTTGGTGTTGTCGGTGCTCTGGATTTGGGCCACTCTAACAGGTGTGTAGGGGTATCTCCTTGTTTTAATCTGCATTTCCCTGATGACGTATGACGTGGGGAATCTTTTCATATGCTTGTTTGCCATCTGTGTATCTTTGTCCAGGTGTCTGTTAAGGTCTTTGGCTCATTTAAAAATCAGGTTCACATTCTTATTGTTGAATTTTAAGAACTCTTTGTATAGTTTAGATAACAGTCCTTTATTAGACATATGTTTGCAAATATTTTCTTCCCATCTGTGGATTGTCTTCTCATCCCTTGACAGTGTCTTTTGCAGAGTGGAGAGTTTTCATTTTAATGAAGTTCAGCTTTTTAATTCATTCCAAGGTCATCTAGATTTTCTCCTCTGTCATCTTTCAGGAGTTTTACAGTTTTGTATTTTATATTTAGTCTGTGATCCATTTTAATTTATATGAAGAGCATAAGATCTGTGTTTAGATCTCTTTCATTCTGTGGATGTGTATGTCCAGTCGTTCCAGCACTACTCATGGAAAAGACAGGTTTTCCTTGTATTTCCTTTGCTCCTTTGTCAAAGATCAGTTGGTCTATTTCTGAGCTCTCTCTTCTGTTTCATTGATCTTATACTGTCTTGATTACTGTGGCTTTACAGTAAGTCTTGAAGTCGGGTAGTGTCAGTCTTCCAACTTTGTTCTCCCTCAACATTGTTCATGTTGGCTATTCTGGGTCTTTTATCTCTCTCGATAAACTTTAGAATCAGTTTGTCAATATACACAAGATAATTTGCTGCAATTTTTTAAAAAAGATTTTATTTATTTGAGGGGGAGGGGCAGAAGGAGAGAGAATCCTCAAGCAGACTCCCCACTGAGCTTGACTTGCTGCAATTTTGATTAGGATTGTGTAGAATCTGTAGATCAAGTTGGGAAGGACGGGCCTTGATTATATTGAGTCTTCCTATCCATGAACATGGAATATCTTTCCACACTGGTGGTGATTTTTAAAAATCTATTTACCATTTCTTGATTGTTTATCGTGTACCAGTCATTGTGCTAAGTGCTTAGCTGCTTGATCTTCATTAATCCTTACAGCAACCTGTGGGGTAAGGAGATTTGTCTCCTTTTTACACACGAGGAAGCTGTAGTTCAGAGAGGCCAAGAGCTTTTCCAGAAACACACAGCTAGGAAGCACTATAGTTAGGATTTGAACCCAGGTCTGCATCCAGAATTAGGCTCTGTCCTATTTGTTTTTAGAAATGTGTAGGACATGTACTGCTCTGTAATGTCATGTCTGGAATGACGGCCACATTCCATCTCTGGATTCACTCTTCCTGCCTACATCATGACCCACAAATGTCTGGATAAGGTTTGTGTTTTGTCATTTATACCCTCTATCTCCCAAAGATCTTGGTAGTCATTCCCCGACTGGTATCCAGACCAGAAGTCCCAGACCAAATGTCTTTTGGCTGATCCATTTTGCAACTCAACATGACTGGATTAGCTGGTAATTGTTTTAGCAGCCAAATGAATGCGATTTGCAGTTATTTATTTGGGGCACTTATTTCAGAGATGCTAGCCCTGTTCAATTGAATAACATTCTCAAAGCCAGTATGGTAATGCTGCTGCTGATTGATAAATTAAACCTCCAGCTGGCAGATGTGTTAAAGATTAGAACCAATGGCTGAGACTGATTTCTGGATGCCTGCTATTAAACTGCTTCTGTCTATGATGCTAATGAGATTCTATATCATTCTACCTGGCCAACATTAGTAATTTGGGTTAACGGGGAGCAAGTTACTACCTACTACAGTTATTTGAGGAGCCTATGAAGATTTCTTGCCCAGCCATCCCCATTTGCTAGGTGATACTAGGATTCTAATATTAGAGATTCATTCCTTTGGTAAATGAATTTTTTTGTTCTCTGTAAAGTGAATCCATAAGGATAATGTACTTGGAGCCCTGTCACACTTTAGGGTGCCCGAGTTGAGTTCTTTCCAGAAAAGGGTGATTGAGCAATTGAGGGGTTTGGAGGACTTGAGAAGATTCTGAGGAAGAAGAGGTATACTCAGACATGTCAAACTTCATAGTCTAGGTGAGTTTTGGGAATGCCATTTGATGAGAGGAAAGAGCAGACTCTTCTGCCACTTGGTGGGGAGCATTTGGAAATGTGTGTGGCTATATTTGTTTGTCACAAGATTGGGGGTACCACTGACACTTAGTGGGCATGTACAAGGCATCCTAACAGCCCACAATGCACAGGACAGCCCCAAACAAAAAAGAATTTTTCCACCAAAAAATGCCAACAATGTCCCCTTGACAACTCTAGAGAATGCCAAGATAAGGACGGTAAGTCTGCCCCTTCCAGAGTAGTGACTGCCAAACCCGGCTATACCCCCAAGGACTTGCTGAATGAGAATTCGGGTAGAAGGGAGGGCCCAGGAGTCCAAATTTTACAACACTTTGCAGGTGGTTCTGATATGCAGCTGGCTTGTCTGCTGTCCAGGCATGAGTTAGAGCATTCCAGAGGACCGTTCTTTGTCTTCTAGTTAAAAAAAAGAAAAGAAAAGAAAAAAAGACCAGTGTTTGTTGTAAGGACTTCACAGTCAGAGTACACAATGAGAATTACAGGTCACCATGACAAGTGGTGCCACTTGGAATCTACATTCAGAAGCATTACAAACATTTTCTTTTGAAGTATAGCACACGCAGAAATTTGCATAACTCATAGATGTATAATTCCAGTGTGTGTGTGTGTGTGTACACTGTGTGTGTATATATATATACACACCACCTCCTCTTTATCCATTTTTCTATTGATGGACACTTGGTTGCTTCCATATCTCGGCTATTGTAAATAATGCTGCAGTGAACATAGAGGTGCATGTATCTTTGCATGTGTCCGTGTATGAACGATCTAGAGTAGGAATTATACACTATGTTCTATGTGGGTGGCTTTTTTTGCTCAGCACCATGACTGTGAGATGGGCCCATGTGTTTGTGTGTAGCTGGGGATCACCCATTCTCGCTGCTGCGTGTACGATGTTCTGCAGCGCATTAACCATTTTCTATCGAGAGACATTTGAGAAGTCCCCAGTTTTTAGCCAGTACGAATGTGCTGCTATTCACATTCTAAGGTGTGGCTGTCAGTGGACATATGTCCTCATTCCCCCTGGGCATGAACCCAAGATTGCCAATGCCAGACCACGGGGTATTCATATATTCAGTATTGGTAGAAATGGCCAGTTTTCCAAAGTGGTTGTACGAGATTAGACCCCACCTAACAGAATACAAGTCAGACGTGGTTTCAGATTCATGGCAGTGACCTGGGTAAGTTTTTAAACCTCTCTCAGCCTCAATGTTCTTATCTGTAAAATGGGGCTTCTGTGAAGACTCCATAGAATCTTTACCCTGATAAGGACTTTATCAATGAGAGGTCAGTCTTTCCTGAAAAACTCTGAGGTCTTTAGAAATCCGTGTAGGTAACACTTATGCCATGAAACTCAACTGTCTTCTCAGGAAAGTCCATAAAAACAAGTTATTGTAAGTTTGCTTTGCACGACACGGTCTTCTTACATGACTGGCCTTTGGCATCCACGCACCTGGGATTACTTCTTGTTTCCCAATGGCTATCATTTGCCCTTGAGATATGAAACAACATCAAGTACAAAAATCATTACTATTTGTAGAGAATCCTATACGCCCCATCTCCTTGCAACTATAGTTACTCTTGGTTTTATCATTTTGTCCATATTTTGACAAGTTAGAAAATCTTGAAAGTGCTGTAAGTAACCTGTAAGGGATGACTCATAGGCACAGAATGGGGAATTTATATAAAGATGTATCTTTTCTAGAATGTTCCAAAGAACTCAAATACTGATGTGGGGGGGGGGGATCAACTCAAATTCAACTAGGTAAGGCTCAAAAAAAACCAAAACCAAAACCTTTGCCTTCTTCATCCTGTTCCCCAACCCCTGCCCTCACCCCTGCCTTCCAAGTCTGTACATGGCTTTCTAAAAATTCAGTGGTTTCTTGGTACATCGATACTTTGAAAGACAGTTTGGTACCATTTTATAAACCTGAAGGTAGGCATACCCTGGGACCCAGAAATTCCATTACTAGGGCTATTCCTACAGAATGCATGCTCATAGGCACAGAGTATCTGAGGCAGGAATGTTTAAAGCCCCAACTGGAAACAATCCAGATGTCCATCAACGGGATAATGGATAAACAGAGTGTGGCATAGTCTTTCAATGGAGTACTATGTAGCAGTGAAAGCGAATCAATCACAGCTACAGGTGACGACAAATGAAGTTTAAAGACACGTTAGACCAAGAAGCCAGACGTCACAGGATATATACTGTATGATTCCATTTATGTAAGAATCCAAAAAGATGCCAGGTAGAACTGTACTGTCTGGGAAGGCACAATCAGGTAGTAAAGGTATAAAGAAAAGCAAGGTTATTAACAGTAGAAAGTCAGAATAGTGATTATTGCCGGGGGAAGACCTGTGTGTGTGTGTTCCTGGGAAGCTGGCAACGTCCCCTTCGTAGCCCTGGACCTGAGTATTAGTTTCAAGAGCATTGGTTTCCCAGCAAAGTCTACGACTGTACATTTATGCTTTAGGCATTTTTCTGCGTGCTTGTTCAACTTGTCAATATGAAAAGGGGAATGGGAAATAAACTGCAGTGGTTCTGGAGGGGAAGTGAACAAACCCACAGAGGCTGGGTTTCCAGTGTGAGATATACCACCCAGAAGCCCTATCCAGCCAACTAGGACCTGGTTTAGTTATCTGCTGCTGGCCGTTAAGGTTTGCCACCTCTGGAGTCAGTGTCTCTGTGACTTGAAACTTGGACAGAAGTGCCCCCAAATCGTTCTCCTCAAAAATGTGTCTTTTGCTAAACGGACCAGATTTGTTTTGAGACCGACTAATTGCACTCTTGGACACGAATCTCCTTCTCTTTTTTATCATGAAGTTTCTTCCTCCTGACCTCCTTGCAAGATGCTTGAGAGCGTCCGGTTGTCTGCAACCGAAACGGAACCCATTGGAAAACAAGGTTTCCTCCCAGGGGAGGAAGAATCTGTCCTCCCAACTTCCCCCTCTGCCTCCCGACCATCCGGCTCTCCCCTCTTCTCCCCCACAAACTCCGCTGAGCCGGGTCCCCTCGCGCCTCCGCGATTGGTCGCGGGCCATCATGTGTCGACATTCTGGGTGGGTCTTTCTCCCGTTAAACTCATCAATCGCTCCTCTTTGGAGCTTCGCTGGCCAGTGGTTTAGACCTTTGAGCCCATTTTCCCTCTTCCTTCCTCTTCCCCCACCCCTCCACACCAGTCTTATTTTAGCAAAACCTAGAGGAGAAGGAGGAGGAGGAGGAGGCATTGGGGGGTGGGGGGAACGCTAGGCATTGCAGCATCCGGGAGCAGCTACTTAGTGGCTAAGCGAACGGCGCATACCTCTCTCTCCCCCCCTCTCTCTTTTTCCCCTGTTGGGAATTTTCAGGATTTCATTGCTGCAATTTAACCCCAAGATGAGGCACGATTGAGCGAAAGGCTGCGCGCACACGCACACTCACACTCCTTCGTGAGCAGAAGAGGCAGCCGCTGGTGATTCAGGAAGAAAAAAAAAAAAAAAATTCACCCGGACCCTGCGGCTTCAAGACTCCTTAAGAGCCCTCCGGAGCGTTTCCCTCCCCCTCCCCTTCTTTCCTTTCCCGTTAATATTCTTTCTTTTAATTTAATTTTATTTTTTGGCTACAGATCTTTCAGCCTTTTGAAGGTCTAGGAACTCAAGCAAAACAGAAAGGGGGATTTTTTTTTTTTAATTTTGGGGGCTGCCCTCCCCCCCCCCCGCAAAGACCTGGGTTTTATTTTTATTTTTCAATAAAATTTTTTCCTAATGGGCCGAGCGCACTCCTTTTGCAAGATGCCAGCCTGACCCGGACCTCGGAGGAATTTGAAGCTTCCACTGCGTCCCGGGGGGGCGTCCTTTGCAAACCGTTCGCGTCTTAAAGGGGGTGTGCGTTGTGTGTGTGTGTTTTTTTTTTTTTAACTGTCTTTTTTTTTTTTTTTTTTTTTTTCCGGAGTGGGTGGACTGGGGATTGCCTGGATTCCTTCCTCGGTTATTTTTTGCCTCGCTTCCCTCTCCCCTCCCCCTCCCCGGCCCCCGCGCCCCGCCCCCGCACCCTCCTCCGCCCCTCCTTCTCCGGGGTCAGCCAGGAAGATGTCCCGAGCCGCTATCCCCGGCTGGGGCCGGGCAGCCGCCTTGTGAGCCCCCGACCCGAGGCGCCGAGCCGCCGCCGCCCGATGGGCTGGGCCGTGGAGCGTCTCCGCAGTCGCAGCTCCAGCCGCCGTCTTCACAGCCCCGGCAGCATCGGCAACGGCAGCGGCGGCGGCGGCGGCGGCGTCTTCCGCATCGTTCGCCGCAGCGTAACCCGGAGCCCTTTGCTCTTTGCAGAATGGCCCGCTTCGGAGACGAGATGCCGGCCCGCTACGGGGGAGGAGGCTCCGGGGCAGCCGCCGGGGTGGTCGTGGGCGCCGGAGGCGGGCGAGGAGCCGGGGGCAGCCGGCAGGGCGGGCAGCCCGGGGCGCAAAGGATGTACAAGCAGTCAATGGCGCAGAGAGCGCGGACCATGGCCCTCTACAACCCCATCCCCGTCCGACAGAACTGCCTCACGGTCAACCGGTCTCTATTCCTCTTCAGCGAGGACAACGTGGTGAGAAAATACGCCAAAAAGATCACCGAATGGCCATATCCTTTGCCCGAACCCGGCAGCGAACCCCGGCAGCTGCGCTCCCCCTCCTCCCTCCGCTTCCCCTCTTCCAGGCTGGGAGAGAGACCCGGGGGTTGATGGGAGGTGGGGGGGTCTTCCAGGGGATGGGAGAGGGGGCACCGGGGAGGAGTGTGGAGAATCTCTCCACCCCGAGCTGGGTTGAGCTACTGTGGAGGCTTGGGGTGGGGGAGCCGGGGGAGTGGATTGCTCCTAAGGACCGATTCCAGAATGAGGGCTGGGCCCTGGGGTCGTAACAGGGGCCTGGGTGGGAGCTTCAGAGCCAGTTCTGGATGGGTCAGAGTTTTCCCAAATGAGCATGGACCCGGCCGGGGCCTGGGCTCTCCGGCCAGGGCAGGAGAACCATGGGGGCTTTGGCTGGGTTTCCTTAGGTGGCCCTCACTGGAATCCACGGGAGCCTCCAGGCTGGAGCCCGAACCCAGCTCGCTGGCTTCTCCACCCCTGCCTTCCCCCGAAGAGGGGGCCGCTGTCTTAGGGCAGAGCGCTTAGGGGTTCCCAGGGCCAAGAGCCAGTGGAAGAACATGTGGCCTTCACACGGAGGGGAAAGCACTGGCCAGAGCTCGTATGCTGGGGTGGGCCACTGGCCCCGATCTGGGAAAGGCAGTGGTGGGTTGGGGCACACTTACTCTTCCCTATGCCTGCGGGTCCCATTTCCTTCAACTACTGCTCGGGGGCCTCATCATCGTTGGGGTGTAGAAAACATCCCATTTGCCCCATCTGGGCCCCTGACCTGGAAGACCCAGATGGACTATTTCAATAAGAAAGACAGGGCGAAAGGAAATGAGGTGGCAGGGCCTTCCCAGGGTATGGTGTCAGGCCTTGGGTTGGATTCGGCTTCTCCCACCCTAGGGAACCGGGAGGGGACACCAGGAGAATCAGCCTCCATGTGGACACCTCCGGGCAGGTAAATGTCTTTTTTTTTTTTTTTTTTAAATCAAAGATCCAGAGGAAGAAGGTGAAGACCACATTTTCCTCTATTGAGATGCTATCGAAATGCAGATCCCCTTGTGTTTCTTTAAATCTGTGCCTGCTTGAAATAAACCTTGAGGAGGGCTTAACATCTGTTGAGATGTAGGCAGGCAAGGATGGGTAATTAGTCGGGCTTTCTAGCAGTTATCTAAGCATGACCCAGATTCCAAGTGGGGGGACGCACCCTGCTCCCCAGGCTGGCTGGCCACTGTGCCATGCCCAGATGTGCTGCTCCTCCGCTTGCTTCCAACTGGCTGCCCTCAGTGTACAAGTGAACGGGGCTGGATGGGCCCCTGGGGCTCAGCAAGGAGCCCCCATTCCTTTGTGTTTGGTTTCCACTGTGATATACTCAACAGGGCTGGGCCCCAGGTGGTCCTGGGGTTGCTTATTTGAGGAGCTCTGTGGCTGGTGGATTCATTTTTAGGGGAACTCAAAATTGAGCAAGCTTTTGGCTTCTAGGTGCTGAAATTGTAAGAGGACTCTGAGGTTTTGGGGCGTGGGAACAGCCTACTTTGAGGGTGGTGAAAATTAGGAGGTTCAGCTGGGGTCTTTCTGGAGGCGCACACCTCTAAGCCTGATGTCGTCTTGATTGGTGCACGAACCAGGAGCCTGGCCTTTGCCTCCCAAGGTCCAATCTTGTGAAGACCCACTGAAATGCTCAGGGGTCTTGTGATCACTCTGCCTGCCTCCCCACCCTCCACCTCGGGAGTGGTGGGGGCTTGGAGGGTGGCAAGGTGTCCATGTGTCCATGCTCAGATAACTCCAGGGGGTGTCCAGCAGGGAATCACTGGGCTGACAGGTTTCCATGTTGAAAATGGCTTTAGTTTGCCTTCTGGAGCCTGGATTTGGAGTCTTCTAAGAGGAGAGGAAGGAGGTGGGAGTCCTAATGTTGTGTCCTCAGCTCACCCCGTCCAGACTGAATCCTGCAGATCAGAGAGCTGTTGGAAAGCGAGGGGCTGGCCAGGGGCCCCTCAGAAGGAAGACTCTCTGGGGAGGGATGCAGGTGAATTGGGAGTGTTCCGTTGGTACTTTCGGTTTTCTTTGGCTTTCTTGCTGTGTGATGAGTTTGCGCATTTTGTTCTCTGCAAACAGTTTTTATTCTCTTTTTGGCCCGAGGCAGCAAACACATTATACAGCCCCACTCTGGAAGGGAAGGCTCTCCATCCCCCCAATCTGTCACCAAGCAGGGTAATCCAGGTCTAAGCTTTCTGGGGGGTGGGAGGATGAGAGGAGAGAGGGCAGAGAACTGGGGGGGGGGGTGCTGGATAAGGGACCCGGGGCCAGTGCAAAGAGATGGACTGTGGAAATGCCGATGAGCCAGGGTACCAGGGCAGATGTTGGCTTCTGTATCCAAACACTTGCGCCATTTAAAATACTGTCTTTTAGTACTTACACTGAACTTTTAGAATAAAGTCTAATATATGCAGACAAAAGTACGCAAGTCAAGTCCAGATTCATACGTGTTCACAAAGTGACCACAACCATTGCAACGAGTCCCAGGACAAGAAAGAGGATGTGACCAGTTCCCCAGAAGCCCCCCTCCGGTCCCCCTCCCCCCCATTCACACCACAGGGTTAACCACTACCCTGACTTCTAAGCCCACGGGTTCCTTTTCCTCCATTTGGACTTCCCGTCAGTGGAGTCACAGGCTGTGTTCCTTTGTGTTTGGTTTCTTTTGCTCAGCAGCCTGCCGGGGGGGATTCACCCCGGTTCCTGCAAGTGGTTGTGGGGTTGCTGCTTCTCGTTGCTCTCTGCCATTGTACTCGGTGACTCTGCCACAGTGTACTTGTCCCCTCTACTTGTGAGGGCCATCTGGGTAGTTTCCAGATTGTATCATTACAAACATTCTGGTGCATGTCTTTGGCTGAACTTTTTTTTTTTTTTTCCCGCATTTCTTTTGGTCCGTCCCTAGGAATGACACTGCCCCTGCCAATCTTTCATGCATGTAGCAGGGCGAGTATCTGGAAACGGCATCCACTAGGGGTGCCGCTGAATATGGAAAGCACCTTCTTCACTGTCTCGTGGAGGAGGAGTGAGCGAATGTTCCGTGAACTTGGCTGTACGCTCCTAGGGCTTAAGACTGTTACTTCCAAATGCAAATTCCAGCATGGCACACTGGTGGAGGGCGCAGCCTTCCAGTCTCCATGGCCTCGGGTACTCCGCCACTACTTCGCCTTACCCTTTTGCACCCTACTGTCACGGCGCCTCCAAGCTTGAAACCAGCAATGAGAATTCAGGGTTCTCCTTCATTCTAGTGTTCTCTTCTTAAGCAAGAAAACCCAAATGGAAGTCTTTGATGTTCAGATTTACATTGCTGTCTCTTTTTCTTGGAGTGTGCTGGGCAGCGGGCCGTGTGGACCACACACCTTGGTTCCACGTTTACATTGATCGGGAGTCTCATTTCAGTGTGGCCGTGATGGGCTCCGGTGCTGGCTTCTAAGGAGCTCAAATCTGTCAGCTCAATAAGGCGCATCTGTCAACCTTACCAGAGCCCCCACTTAACGCCACTCACTCCTTCTGATGTGCTACCAAACGCCATTGTGAGTGTCATCTTCCCCCAGTCCTGCTGATGCCAGCAGATCTCCCACTGAGCACGATGTAAGAATTGGGGCCGTGGCAAGAGCTGCGGACCCAGGTCTGTGTGCTGTCACACTCGGTCTCCTGAATGACACGCGGGATTCCAGCTTTTCACCCGTGTTTTTGGCAATCTGAACAAGGAGCCGAGTCCCATCACATCAGGTAACCTTCGGACATTGGCCGATTGGTGTTCCCCAGTTTTTTTAAAAGAGGAATGTTCTGTGTGGGAACCAGAGGGAGGCCTGGGAGAAGTTGGAACATGTTATCAGCCTCTGCTCATCCTGAAAAGTAGAATGTGCTAGAAGATACTACTATAGAGGGCAAGACAGTATGACCCCTATGATACTTCTACTAGCCCAGCACGGCTGGTAATTCCAGAAGAGCAAAATTCTGGGAAGTAAGAATTAGCATGACTTTTCCATTGGGATTTTTTTTCCCCCACAAAGGTGCAAGCCCTCCTCTGTAATCCCCAAACCCCAAAAGCTCTGAAAACCAAAAGAGCAGATCACATAGGGGTAAAATCCTACCTTGAACTGACCCGAGTTTATAGTCTTTTCACACAGTCTTCATTTAGCCCACGTGGTGTGCATTTTGATGGGTTTGCTGCAGAAATGTTCGATATGTTTGATTATGGGGTGCTGCTCCAGCTCCCCGCTGGGAGTGTTATGTATGCCTTGTAGTGTCTCCCAAACTTTCATGTGCGTGAGGATTGTCTTGTTAACATGGCGATTCTGGCCCAGCAGGTTTGGGGTGGGCACGGGGTTCTGCTTTACCAGGAGGCTCCCAGGGATTGCCCTGACACTGGTGCGGGTTCCACTGGGAGTAGCCAGGTCATATCATAAATGCATCCTGGGACCTTTTCCTTCTTTTTCTCCAAGATCGGGTTTATTGAGGTATAAATTACTGAGAGCAAAATTCACCCTTTGTGCCTACAGTACTGTGAGTTTTGACAGACGCATGCAGTCACGTAGCCACCACCAAAATCAAGATAGGGAATGGTTTCGGGGTGCCCGGCTATCTCAGTGGGTGGAGTGTGCGACTCTTGATCTCAGGGTTGTGGATTCGAGCCCCAGGTTGGGTGGAGAGATTACTTAAAAGTCAAATCTTAAAAAACAAAGATTAAACCGTTTCATCATCCCAGGCTATCCCGTAAGGCTTTCTGAGTCAGCACTACCCACGACCCTTGCAAGCACTGATCTGCTCTCCATCCTTATGTTTCTGCCTTTCCCAGGAGGTCATATAAATAGAATCATACTGTATGTAGCCTTTGGAGCCTTGCTTCTTTCATCCAGCCCTTTGAGATCCATTCATGTTGCGTGTATGAGTGGTTCGTTTCTTTTTCGTGCTGAGTAGTGTTCCATGCGATGGCTGGACACTGTTCACCCATTCCCCAGCTGGAAGACATTTGGGATGTGTCCAGGTTGGGCAATTGTGACTAGGGCCGCTATAAACATTGGCAGACGGGTTTTAGTGGGAACATTGGGAACGTATGTTCCATTTCTCTTGGGTAAGTAAATACCCAGGAGTCGGATTGCTGGGGTGTGCAGTAAGTATACGTTTAACTTTATAAGAGATCGCCAACTGTTTTTTTCACAGTGGCTATGCCCATTTTACATTCCCATCCTCGTTGTCCCTTTCAAAGCACCAAATTCTAAACTCCAGAGCGCGTCTGGCTTCTCGGGTTTAGGTAAAGGATTGTGGGTGTGTGTAGACAGTGCCGGAAATGGTAGCATTAAGTACCAGTCGGAGAAATGGCGAAGGGTGAGGAAGGGGGTCTCTTGCTCGGAGCGCGGTGGTTTTGCCATTCATGGTAAAAAGTCAAGCTCTGAGGCCGTGACGCTCGTGCCTGTCACCCTGTTCCCCACCGCAACCCCACCACGCCTGGCACAAAGAAAGTGCTCCAGAAATGTTCGTACAGTGAGTGAAACGCCTCTCGCCATTTATTTGCCCATCCTGTAGATGTGCTTTGGCTGCCAGCATTTTAGGGTTTCAGTGGGTTTTAGGTACAGGGGTTGTGGGGGGTGGGTTCAGGAAGGGTATGTGTGAATGAGGTTATCAGACCAGAGAAGGTCTCTGAAGTTAGAGGGCTTGGGAAGTTGGGGAGCCGTGGGCCCTTGAGAGTGAAGTCTTCCTTCAGGGGCTTGGGGGGATGTCTGTTGGGTGCTGGGGGCTTGTATAACACCCCTTCCCCACTGGCCCCCCAGTAGCAAGCACACATATGCACTCCCTCAACAGTGGAAGTGCACCACTGGGAAAGTGGGTTCGAGCCAGAGGTCGTCAAAGCCCCAAAGCCCCGCAGTTAATACATTTTGGAGAATGCTAACTCAGCTCTTTGGGAAGGATCGGTGTGTTGCCCTGAAATATGACAGAGGAGCGAGAAAGCCGGCCAGGCCCAGGTTCGAGTGGCTCCCCGCCCTGGCTGTTTTGGGCATCAGAGTCTCAGTGTGCGTGGTGAGGATACCGCTTCTGATAGCCTCTCCCTCGGAGGACTCCTGGGGAGGGTATGTGGGTTCACACGTGGTGCATGCTCAGGTCAGCGTCGGGCACGAAGAAGCTCCGAAACACATGAGCTGTGATGTTGGAGAGTACTTTTTCCCCTGATGGTCTTTTCTGGAAACTTTGGCTGAAAATCGGGTTCTCTGGGTAGGAGTGGGAGCAAAGGGCCCCTCCGTGACTGGCCAGTTTGGATTTGTTAATCTGAGTGTGGCACTCTTTAAAGCACCCTCAGTTGTTCTGTGTTCTCTGTTCTGTCTGGAAGCTTTAAGGGGGGAAAATTCATGCCCACTTGACCTATTTTTCTATTCCCTTCGGTCTAAGATAAAATTAATTGTCTTCCTCTCCCTTGATCCCTCCCTTTGTGGGTGACAAGGTGAGGGAGTTTTATAGCGTGTAATTAGCTTCCCTGTTCTCCCTCCCACCCCATCTCCTTCTGAGCTGGCCAAGAGTCCAGCCCAGGATGGAGACCACATGCCTTAGGACAGCTGCTGTGGTCACCCCAGGCAACTAGGGAGGGTTTAACAACAGAACCTGCTCAGCTTTGGGGTTAGAATGTGTCGTCCCCCTCAACTCCTGTCTTTCTTAATTCTCACCTCTTACCTCCTAGGAGAATAGAGAAGGCAAAGAACATACCAGGAGAGGGAACCAGGGGGTGGGCTCTGCAACTTGGGTTTCCAAAACCACTGGGCATTGGTCCTTGTCTGGATAGGATGACCAGATGTCCCAGTTTGCCTAGGACTGTCCTGGTTTTGGCATCTCAGGAAATACTCCCAGTAGTTCTGGGCAAACCAGGACACTGGTCACCCTACTGGTGAGTTCTTAACACCCAAGAAGGGAGAGAGGATGGGAACAAGAGATGGTGCCAGTATGTGGGAAAGGAGGAGATAGGTGGCTTTTCCCCTCTGAAAAGCTGGGACTTTTTACTGGAACGAACTGTGCTTTTGGAAGCCGCCTATTTAAGGCAGCTAATGCGAGAGAGATCCCGGCTCTGAGGCGGAATTTCTGAGTTAAGTCCAGATCGAGTTTTGTCGTCTCTCTTGGGTCAGAGAGGGCTTTTCTCTTCCGTTCAGACTGGGAACATCCTCGGATCTTCCGTGGAGGTGCTCAGGGCTCAGGCGGGACCTGGAATTCGGAATTCGCGGTCCCTCCCCTGAATGACACTATTCGAGAGGCAGGGCCCCCTCTCCAGAGCTGTGAGGGAAACTCAGCTTCGTCGCCCACCTGCCAGTAAATAATATTCACGCTGTTAAGTACTGTTCTCCTTTTAGGTCTGTGTGTAAAAAATATATATAATTTTAAACCAATTTCTAAAGTATTTTTATACAAGTAGCTTTTGCAGGAGGGCTAAGTCTGATTTCAAGAATAAATTGACAGATGCGTCTCGGAGGAAGCCCTGGTGCAGACCTAGAACTTGCTGGCTGGTGGGAGGGTAGGGAGGGTAACGTGGTTTCCGACCTTCTAGAACCCACCATGCTTTTACCCCATTGACCTTTATTGTTTTCCTTATTAAGGATAACGGGCGTGGGAGGCTATGCCAACTTTCACTTGCTCCCCTGAAATGTTTGTGGCACATCATGGAGTCCATGTAGGAATGTTCCTGTCTGAGCAAGAGCATCAAAGAGTGGAGGCGGAGAAGAGGCAGGGAAGGGGAGGTGACTTAGGGTGGAGGCAAAGCATACAGGGCTGGAGGATAGGTGACCCGCGCTGCACATCTCAGCTCCGGCCCCTAGCCGTGGAGCCTCAGTCTCCTCATCTATAAAATGGGCAGAGCAGCCCTACACCCAGGGAATTCTGGGAGGATTAAAAGATACTGTGCTCAGAAACCATGTGGTGCGAATGATAACGCTGTGAAAAGAATGGCCTTCAGACCCCAGGACAGTGAGGGTGGGGTTTGTGTGACCACTGCTCTGGAAATGCTGGTGGACCAGGTACCTGGAACGGTGGTCCTCCAAGCGTGGTCCCCAGCCCTCCAGCGTCAGCATCCCCTGCTCTAGGGCAGAAGTGCTCACCCTTGAGCACGCATCAGCATCACCTGGAGGGCTGTTTAAACACAGGGGGCCGGGCCTCAGCCCCGGAGTTTCTGATTTAAGAGGTTTGGGGTAGAGCCTGAGAACTCCCATTTCTAGCATGTTCCCGGGCGGTGGTGCTGCGGCTGCTGGTCTGGGAGCACACTTGGAGAAACCCTGAGCTAAACAGGATCAGTAACGGCCGCCTGTGGTCTCCGACCTCCCTTTTCCCCCTGCTCCTCCCCCACTGCATTCCCCAAAGGCAACCACTGTCTCTTGGACGCTGTCTCTTGGATTGTGTGTCTTCCTCCCTTCCTCCTTCTTTTCTTCCTCTCTTACAGGTTTTATCCCATATTTACATACACCTTAACATAAATTTAGTTTTCCTGGTTTCTGGTTTCTGAACTTGGTAGCCTTCTGAAACTTGTACTTGCCTTTTCCACCCAACTGTATGTTTCTAAGATTCACCTGCTGTTCAGCATAGCTGTAGGTCTTTTCCTTTTCTCTGCTTAATATTGCAGTCGGTGATGCTACAACGATTTATCCATTTCCCAGGGTGATGGACGTGTGGGACGTTTCCAGCGTGCGTGTGTGCGTGAGTGCGCGTGCACGCATGTGTGCTTGCTGTTTTGAACAGTGCTGCTGTGATGAATACATGATTTTTGAATGAATGAATTCAAGGTGTCGGTTTTAGTCTGTGTACTTGGGAACCTAGCTTCACCTGGAATCAGCTGAGATTCGTTAACGTCTATGGAACACCAGCCCTCTGACAGGCTCTGGCCAAGCTGGTTCTCAGTTTCCTCCTCATTCCAAGGGCTGGGTCAGCCAGACAGCCCCCATTCCTTCCTAGAGAGTTGGGGTCTTGAACAAATTGGAATAGTCAAAAATGTTTATGGACTTGATTATCTCTGGAAGAGTTGTCAGGATGCAGAAATTTTAACAGTCTGGCCCGTTCCTAAACGCGGTGCCGTCTTTTAAGTTACGGATCACGGAGGGATGTCTGTGGCTTCTGGGAAGGAAGGTGATCCCATGCAGTTAGTATCAGCTGAGTGGGTGGATGGATGGATGGATGGATCTGTGGATGGTTGGACAGACAGGCGGATGGAGGGGTGGGATGAAAGAAGGAAGGAAGGGAAGGAGGGAGAAAGGAGGAAAGAGGAAGATGAATGATGTGGGATATCTGGGTGATCAGATGGCTAAGTGGATGGGTCAGGTGGACGGGCGAGTAGATTGCTGGATGACTGTTGGGTGCATGTTTGTGGTTGAGTAGACGGACAGACGACTGCACGGGATTGAAGGGTGGGGAGGTGGATGGGTGGACGGATAGGTGATGGTGAAGATAAGGGCGTGTGCGGCAGGGTGGTTGTCCGTGTTGGGTGTCTGGGATATTAGGGTTCTTACTGGGTCGTTAATGACCAAGTCCCTCCACTTGCCACCTTCATGGTACCTTTCTCAGCATCAAATGCATCTTGCATGCTTTTTGTGAAAAGCAGTGAGATTGTGTGTCTCCTTGAGGGTAAGGGACAGTGCTTTCCCTTCCTCATACCCCCCAACAGTTCCTGGGCTACGTCATGCATAAATGTTTGTTAACTGAGTAACGATGAGGAAAAGAAACGGTGTTGTTGACAAAGATTATGAAAATTCGGGGAACACCTGGTTTTGTTTATTTCCACACTGGGACTGGAAGTGGAATTGCTTGGATTTTACCCCATCAGTGAATAGTGGTGGGCTGGTGGGATAGCTCTCTTCTGAGCAGATTAGATAAATGCCCCCGATTCCTACTCACTGACCAGAGATTACAGATTACAGACGCACCACGGTCTGGTCGGTCTGGTCGCTGCTTTCTCTTTGTCTCATCTCTTCTATTCTCTGCCCCTTCCGCTCTGTCTCAGCTCCACTGGCCATTTTTGCCCACACCCAGCTCATTTGCATCCGAAGGCGAAGGCGTTTGTGCTGGCTGTTCTCTCCACCTGTCTCCCCGTGGCTGACTCCTCTTTATTTAGGTCTCAATGCAAGACTTGCATCTTCCAAGAGGCCTACCCTCTTCATTTATTGAACACCTGAAGTACAAAGAAGGATATAAAATATATGTATAGTCTCCTATGCAAAGGGAATCTCTGGAGACGTTTTAATGTATTTCATTCTGTCCCCTTTTATAAGCTTTTGCGAACATATTTCCATGCCTCTAGATATCCTTGGAAAGCATCAGAGCTCCCATGTACCGTTGCACAGGCTGTACATTGCACAAGGGTATCATATCTCATAGACATCATGGAGCTGTACATTTATTATTTCAATTTCCCAGCTGATGAAAGCTTAGTATCTTGTTCTAGAAAAATGAAGATATTATGACAACTTTTTGACAGATGGACCTAACAACTTGAAAAAGGGGTGTCTTATTTAAATTCACACAGTGGTGCTGTATGGGTTGGCAGCAACCCCAGAAAAGACTGCTGTTAATATCTGACAGTACTCCGCTTTAGGGACGTTTCCTACTTCCTGTAACCGCCTCCAGTTGTTTGTTTGTTTTGCTTGTAAACAACAGCGCAACGAACATCTTTGTGTCTCTGTGTCCAAGGCTCTGATTATTTTCAGAATAAAATGCTGGTTTACGTAAAGTGCTGAAGTCTGGAGACTGTCACCTGCACTGTCTTTGAATCTGTAGAAGAGATTTTGAGACCAGGTGACACCAAGTTCAGGAAGTGGATGGGGAGGGGCAGGGAAAGAACTGCTATTTGGTTTGGCATTTTTCCTAGGCTGCATGGAAAGAGTGCTTTCGAACCGGGGGTGATTTCGCCCCCCAAGGGACTTTTGGCAGTGTCTGGAGATGTTTCTGGTTGTCGTGACCATGGAGGGCAAGGTGCTACTGGCATGCAGTGGGCAGAAGCCAGGGCTGCTGCTGACTGGCTGTCCTCAAATGCACAGGACACCCCCATCTGTCCCCCCCTCACCCCTCCAGTAAAGAATCATCCAGCCCAAGGTGTCAGTAGAGCTGAGATTGAGAGGTCCTGATGTAAAAGGTGTCACAGATTTCCTGGAGGGGAGTGGGTGGATTTCGGGTTTTTGGGTGACTTAAATTGAATTTACAGTTTCTCTTCCTCGCTGGGTGTCTAAGCCAGCTTTCTGTGAACTTTAGATCCCACACGATCAGCAACAGGCTTGCTACCGCCAGATTCGTTGATGTAAATATAGATGAGTATATAGGAGGAAATCTCAGCCGGAGTTGGAAAATGTTGGAATGAAAGCTGCTGCGGCCTTTCCTTCTCCTTCCCTCTCCTTCTGTTGCCCAGTTTTTAAATCGTGTCTCACTTCTCTGGGCTCCTGGTGTGGTGGGTGCTGCTGGTGTAGACCGTGGTTCTCTATTCCCTTCGTCCCCGCATCCCGGGCTGGCCTTGTGCATGAGCAGGAGACAGAGCCTGGGACAGATTAGCTGAGAGACGAGAGTGGGGAGAGGAGTGCCTTCATTCATTCATGGTGAATTCATTCCTTTATAAATGTTTATTGAGCACCTACTATGTGCCAGGCGAGTGGGGGAAGGTGAGGTCAGGAAGGTGACAGGGTATGATTCTTTCCTGAGGACAGAGTCCTGGAAATGGCACTGCTGGGGCGTATGTCAGGCTTTGGGGCCAGATTGCAAGGAGCAGGAAGGCCGTGTCCTTTCAAACACGGAGGTCCCCTTTCCTCCGTTATGTGGCGCCACCGGCTCGCCCTTGATTTCGCCTTGTCACTAGATAAGCGAAAAGGGGTATCCCCTTGGGTACAATGTGTACCTTCGGGAACTGAAGAAGTAGAACGTTTTCCAGGTCTCTGTGGGCCGTCTGCATTTTCTTCATGACGTCCCTGGTCGCATTCTTCGCTCTGTCTTCTCTAGAGCTATTCCGCACGGGTATCTTCTGGGAGAGTGTGGCGGGTGTAGACACTGAGAGCTTCTGTGGCTCTGTGTTGGGTCTGAGGCAGCCCAGTGTCGTGGTTAAGCGGGAGGGCTGTAGAACTAGTCTCCTTGGGTTCCTCTTTCCAGTCGCATCATCCTGGGTGAGTTGCTTAACCTCCTGAGGCCTCGGCTTCCTCGTCTTTGAAACGCATGTAACATTAGTGCCCACCTCACGGGGTTGTCGTAAGGCTCGGGCGGCAGCTAGGACAGTGCTTGGCGCACGGTGGGTGCTGAATAGGTTAGGCTGCTGTTCATGGGGCCTGGCACGGGCGGCCCGTGCGTCCGGAGATAGTGTGTGTTTCTGCGTACCTCTGTTGGAGTCTCCGGGCGCAGTAGCCCCACGTGATTTCGAGCAAGCTCTCCGAGCTCTAACGGACCAGACAGAATCCTTCATTCCCCTCCGCCCCCCACAACTTGATGAGAAGCAACTGGACCATTTTCCACATTCATGATGGGTGGGCCCTCTCCTCCCCTCTCTGCTCATTCATGTCATGGATTTCATTGGAGCTGTGGAAAAGAAGTGCCATATTCCAGGAGGACATGGGCACTGTGTGCCTTCGGGACAATGGTTAGTAGCTTCTCTTTCTGGAGAGCTTAGGACTCTCAGGCTGTGTGATGACTCCTTTGACTGACTTAATCTCTATACCAGCCCCAAGAGCTCAGTGGGTTTGTTTTTGCCCCCACTTTACAGATGAGTACATTGAGGTCCAGAGAGCTAAAGTCGCTTGCCAAGGTCACACATCTAGGGAGAGGGGAAAGCTCGCTGGACAGGTATGAGCACAGCAGGGGACAAAGGCCCAGAGGGCCAAAAGCTCAGGTTGTGTCCGGGAAGGCATTCATGCTCCAGATAAGTTGGCGTGCCCGTGGGCAAGAGCTGGCACATGGGGGTAGTGAAGGGACAGTTTGAGGTCTCCCAGGACTGGGTTTCTCTCTGTCAGTGGTGTGGCCTTTGGGAAGCTACCTAACTTCAGAGATCCTTGGTTTCTTCATCTGTACAATGTCTGTGGGTAGAATAGTGTTTAAGTCCCAGGAAGGTTGGAAGGATGACATCGATGGTGAATGTCAAAAATCGTGCTTGGCACAGACTACATGCTTAGGAAGTGGCAGGAGCTCTTCATTTCCTCCTTGGTCTGGGCCCTGGGACACAGACAGACACAAACAGACAGAGACGGCTGCCCTGATGTGGCTGACTTTCTAGCTGGGAAGACAGACCAAGGACCGGATCGAGGACACTGTTTAAGTGTATTGAGTGCTGTGGTGCAGAAGTGAAGCAGGGATGGGAGATGGAGCAGGACGGTGAGGGCAGAGAGTGTTGGTGCTGAGCCAAGCCAGGAGGACACCCAGGAGGGGGTGTGGGCACGAGTCTGGGGAGCAGGGAAGGTGAGGAGCAGGTGGGGTGAGGCTGGAGGCCTGTTTCAGAGGTGGCTCTGTCTAGGGAGTGAAAGGGGTTGGGTGGAGAGACCCAAGGGAGGGCTGGTGAAAGGGACAGGTGAGGGGCCCTGAGCTGGTGGGCAATGCTGGGGAAGGAAGGATGGAGAAGACCCAAGGGATTCCCTCATTTCTTCCTCTCTTGGAAAAGCGTTTCTCATTCTTAAAGACGCAGGCAAGGGGATCGGACTCTAGGTTATCTTTGTCTCTAGGTTATTTAGGAAGGTTCTAAGGCACCGTTTTTTCCCTAACCTGTTTGAGGACTCATTTCTCTCTTTCCTTGGAAATTGTATAGACCCGTGCTGCCCAGTACGGTGGCCACTAGCCACGTGTGGCTATTTTGACTTAAAGTTAATTTAAATAAAATAAAATAAAAGAGTCAGACCCCCAGTTGTAAGAGCCACATTTCAGGTGCTAGATTGCCACAGGTGGCTAGTGGCCACCATACTGGATGGCACAGATCTAGAACATTCCATCACTGTGGGAAGTTCTGTAGACATGCTGTTTAGAACCTGCGGTAGCAGCATCTCCTGGGAGCATGTTAGAAATACAAAATCTCGGGGGGCCTGGGTGGCTCAGTCGTTAAGCGTCTGCCTTTGGCTCAGGGCATGATCCCAGAGTCCCGGGATCGAGCCCCGCATTGGGCTTCTCCGCTGGGAGCCTGCTTCTTCCTCTCCCACTCCCCATGCTTGTGCTCCCTCTCTCGCTGGCTGTCACTCTCTCTGTCAAATAAATAAATAAAATCTTTAAAAAAAAAAAAAGGAATACAAAATCTCAGTCCCCACCCACCCCCGTAGCTTTTCAGTCCCAATCTGCTTCTCAACAAGATCCTCAGCTTGGCTAGACTCGGAATCACCTAAAAGTTTTGGAAATGCTGATGCTCTGAACCCCACCCCCACAGATGCTGGTGAGGTTGGTCCAGGGCTGCCCCTGGTCCTAGGGATCTTTAAAAATTTCCAGGTGATTCTAAAGTTCACCTTGGATTGGCAGAAAGTCCGTCGGGTGGTTAAGAACTCTTGGAAGGCAGGTAGATTGGAATTGGAGCTGTGTGACCCAAGGCAAGCCACTTATCCTCTCTGAGCCCCAAGTTCCAGGACGAGCTGGCACCTCCCTCCCGGGGCTGTGAGGAGCAAATGAGGGGATGGTTCAAAGTGCTGAGCAGGGGACCTGGGATGCGGATAGCGGATAGCGAGCACTCCCTACTTAAATGTGTTAATCCCTTAACATTGAGGTCAGCAGCCTTAGAGCTAATAGTTGGAATGGAGGAAATGAAACTCTATTTTTAATGGTTTTTCAAAATTGAGTTAAAATTCACCTAACATAAAATTAACCACTCACCATTCTGAAGCGCACAGTTCAGTGGTATTTAGTACGTTCGCACAGGTGCGTGACCATCACCTCTGTCTTGTTCCAAGACATTTTCAGCACCCCAAAAGGAAACCCCAGTCCTCATCAGGCCACTCCCCACTCCCCTGCCTTCCCCCACCCCCCTGCCCTACCCCTGGCTATGGCTCCTCTGGTCCTGTCTCTTGGATTGACCTATTCTGGTTTTAGAGTTTTGGAGTCTCTCCCCTCCCTCCCCCAACCTGGCATCCAAGGGAAACTGTGTCAGGGTCTTCCTGGCCCTGGGGGTTGCCGCCCCCACCTGTGGCCTCCTCGGGCACCCTGCGCCTGCCATCAGCCCAGGTGAATGCCAGCAGCAGGCCCATGTTCTGCTCTCCTGGGGCTGCCACAAATGAGAGGTTTCATCCCAGCTGGATTTCTCCTAGTTAAATATTTCATAAAGAAGACCTACAACTTGTGACACTGGGAGCGTTTGATAGTGAAGTTAATGAGGGGGAGAGAGTCGCAGGCCGCCCACAGGTCCCTGTCTGAGACCCACCATCCCGTGTCCCCCAGCTGTGGCCTCCCTCTGTCTTTAGCACCGTGTCTGGCACGGAGCAACCACTTGACAAATGCGTGTTCAAAGGGTGTGTGTGTGTGTGTAGGTGGAGGAGGAAAGGGAGGGAGAGAGAGATGAGGGAGAAAGGAAAAGAAAGATGGACAGGACGGTCTGGGGGGGTGCAGAGGGATCTGAGGAGCAGAGACTGAAGTGCAGGGAGGCCATGGAGGGTGGGGGGGAGGGGCAGAGAGACACTGAGGAAGCCGGTGGGGAGGGAGAGGAATGGGAAATCCAGAGAAAGCGAAGAAAGAAACAAGAGGAGAATATTGTGTCTTGTATCTCTTCCCCTCCCCATGACCCTTGACAACCTTTTCCTCCCTCTGTCTCTCCATTTTTCATTTCCTGACTCTTGCTTTCTTGCCCAGTCTTCATCCTTTTTCATTTCCTGTGTCCCTCTTATCTTCTCATTTTCTCTCTGGGTGTTTGTCCCCTTTCCCTTTCTCTTCATAAACCATCCCTTGTGTACGTGTCTTATTGTGTCTCGTCAGTCTTTGACCGTGTGTGTGTGTGTGTGTGTGTGTGTGCGCGCGTGCGCACGCGCGTGCCTGAAAGACCAAACCTAGGGAAGAATGTAGGCACGTAAGTGGACATTTTGAAGACCAGCCATGAAGCAGACGTCCATTTTACACGGGTCAAGAGCCGGAGCCACCGACCCCTCAGATTCCCCCATAGGCCCTTTCTGCACCACAGAACACCGGTGAGGACTGTGTGGGAATCATTAGCTTGCTTTTTCTTTGTGGTTTCACCACCTAGGTGTGCGTCCCTACGCAACGCAGTTAAATGTTTGGTGGTTTTGAACTTCGTATAAATAAACTTAGGCGATATGAATGGTTTTGTGTTTGCCTTATTGGCCTGCAATTATATTTGTAAGATTCATCCTCATTGCGGTCTCTGTGGCTCCTTCGTGGTCCTCTTTGTTCACTGACGACGAACATGTGAGGTTGGTTTCCTTCTGGGCCCCGTCAGGAGCCACATCGCTTGTTGTGTGTGCATTTTTCTGTGTGCGTGCGGGAGTCTCCTGAGGATAGAGGCCTTGGTGCAAAATTTCTGGATATTAAAATTAGTGCATCTTCAGTTTGACTAAATATACGAAAGTGTGTCGCCAAGTGCTTGTGCTCACTTACGCTCGTGCCAGCAGGGACGGAGGGCTCAGGTCGCTCCACGTCCTCATCCACACTTGCTGTTGTCAAACTTGAGCTGCAGCCCTTCTCGAGATCCGTCATTTCCGCTTGTGATTTGTCTGTGCTCCCCGATTACAAAATGGGGATTTGCCTTGTACTGTATTTATTGGGTATTCAAGTTCCTTCTCTCATGAAGAGCCCTACCCGCCATGTCTACTTTTTTATTGGGTTGATTTTTTTTTTTTTCATATTGGTCTGTAGATGACCCCTGGCTAGTCTAGAAATAGGTCGTTCATCGTGATATGCTGCACAGCGTCTTCTCTTGGCTTGCCTTTTGATCCTTTTTTACGAGGTCTTTTGACCACAGTGGTTCTTAATTTTAATGGGGTTGAAGTTCGAAATCTTCTCCTTTACCGTTTGTGGGTTTTGTCTGTTATAGAAGAAAACTGTCCCTACCCTGAGGTCATGGAGATGCTGTATATTATTTCTTCAAGTTTTATAGTTTTTCTCACCGTCTGTCTTCAGTCAACTTGGAATTGATTTTTGCATATAGCGTGTGGGAGAGTCCAGTTTCCGTGAGAGTCGTCCCAGCACCATTTATTCCAGTGACTCGCCTCATGGTCTGTGAGACAGCCTCGCTGACTGTTTAACTTCCTACTCCCTTTGGTCTGATCTGTTTCTGTGCTCAGCTAATCAAGCCGCAAATACATTTCGAGTGCCGGTTCTGTACTAGGCCCCTGGTTTACAGCGATTAACACAACAGATGTGCTTTCATGGAGCTCACAGTCTGGCAAGGACGACAGATGACTAGTTGTGGCTACTTAATTGACAATCACAAGGCTATAAGGCCTGCAAGAAGGGACCACTCTAGCTGGCTCTGAGAGGAGCACGTAAAACCACGCCCCCCCCCCCCCCCCCCCCCCGGGAAGTGCGGTAAACTGATTCCTTAGCGCAGCTCTGCTAGAGTGGGGGCAGGAATGGTGGGAAAGATGTTCTAACCAGAAGAAACAGCACATGAAAGGTCCTGTGGCAAATGTTCAGTTTAGGAAGGTGCTATTTATGCTAAAGGCACCATCCGGCCACTGAAACAGCAGTACGAGATTGTGTCTGTGAACGGCCCCACTGGCTGCTTTGTGGAGAATGGATTGGGCCCTGGGTGAGAATGAAAAGCCAGGAGACCAGTGAGGAAATGGCCGTGGGCCTTCAAGGAAGAGACCGTGTGCCCTGGACTGCGGTGGTGGTTGTGCAGATAGAAATCGTTGATGGCACTGAGAGCTGTTCTGAGCTGGCATGATCTTTCCCCCCTTTCTCTCCCCTCTCTCTGTCTCTGTTCCTTTTCTGGTTGAGTTTTCTGGGTGAGGAAAACAGTTTGTGTTCATGCCAAGGGTATGTGCTCTGGAGGACGTATTTGCCACAGATGGTCTTTGGAATTCTAGCCAGGAGAGTAGCTGGACAGCCCCTGGCCCCCAGGGTTTTCTGGAAATAGTTCAACAATGGCCGTTTATTAATAACAATGAAAACAACGAGTTTTGATCGTCTTTCCTTCAAAATACCATTTAGTTATTGCTTCATTTGTCACCCCCAACCCACCCTAGGAGATGCGTGGGGGAGAGAGACAAGGATTTTAATCTCAGTTTTATTATAGAATGAGAGGAAGTTAATTGGCGCTCTTGAGATTACACAAAAGATGTTGGTTTGGGGATTGGAATCCAGTCCTTGACTTTCGGGCCCATCCCGTTAATGCAAGGTTAACACCAGCTCCCCAAGCACACGCCTGCAGACCATTTCCTCCTGGGTGCGCCTGAGTAATTTACAAGACCTCAGTTTCCTTGACTGTAAAGGGAGCATTAAAATAAAATACCTGGTCGGAACTTTAGGCCTGACAGACAGGGAGGACTCTCACGTTTACCTACGTGAATCCATTAGTGCTTTTTGGTTGCCAGAAGCAGAAAACTCAAAGGGGCTTAAGCAACAAGAGAGGAGTTTAATAGCTCATGCACGGAAGAGACCAGGGAGTGACTGGCGTCCAGGGCCAGTCTGGATCCAGGGATCGGATGACATCATTAGGCCTTGGTTTCCGGGCTGTGCTTTCTGAAGCTGGCTCCATTCTCCCTGTGGCCAGGACATGGCTGCAGTTCCAATGGTTTGGTCCTCCCAAAATATCCAAAGTAATTCTCTTTCTCTGCAATTTTCCCAGCATTCCCAGCGCATGACTTACTGCTTTTGATTGGCTCTGCTGAGGTCATGTGCTCAGGCCTGAACCAGTCTCTTGGGGAAAATGGGAAGTGGGAAAGGGGTGCTCTGATTGGCTTAGGCTTGAGTCACATGATCTGTCCTGGTGTTGGGGGTGGGCCAACCTCCAGGACTGGGTAGGAGTCATCCCTTTAAAGGTATATCTGTGTATGTTAAGGGCTAGAGCAGAAGTAGTGAACCTCTCTCTTCTTTCTGCCAGCATTCTCTTGGCTAGAATTTCATCCCATGGTGTATCAGTGAGGGTGTCAGTAGGAAACAGAAGGCACCCTTCAAGAATTGAATTAAGAGATGTGGACAGGGGTGCCTGGGTGGGGCAGTGGGTTAAGCATCAGACTCTTGGTTTTAGCTCAGGTCGCGATCTCAGGGTCAGGAAATCACCCTGTGTAGGGACACTGCCCTCAGCAGGAAGTCTGCTTAAGATTCTCTCTCCTTCTACTGCTCTCTCCCCCTTCAAATGAATAAATTAATTAACTTAAAGAAAGAGAGAGAGATGTGGGCAGTTGACCAAAACAGAGAGGAAAGAAGGAAGGGAGACAGGAGGAGAGACAGAGAGGGAGAGATCATAAAAGCTGCCTGACTCAAGCTGTAACCCTCAGGAAATGGGCAGAATAAATATCCCAACTTCATGGCCTCCCCCCGTCTCCTGCCATGGCTCCCCATTATCCAAACCCAACTGGAAGCCAGAGGGTAGGGAGTTCAATGAGGCTGTCTCCGCAGTCAGCCCCCCCAGGCATAGCAGAAAGAGGGAGGGAGCATGAACTCTGGGTAGCTGAAGACAGCCAGCACCTGTGGCCCATTTAACTGCAGGGGAGCCTGGGACAGTTAGTCCCGTGTGCGCATCTAGGAGGACGAGGTTTTGTGGACCCATCGCATTGTCTTTTTCACAAGGAGAAATCGGGTTCCTGGCTGTCAGAAATCTACTTTGCTGCTTTATGAGTGTTGTTATTGGTGGCGGTGGTGATCCCTGGGTGCTCCATGCCCTCCTGGCTCGTTTTCTTTTCTCTCCCTCACTCTTCTCACTCTGAGTGGAAATCTTTTAATCTTCTAAAGGAGTTCCCTTCTATGCCAGGCTTGAGTGTGGGGTCCTCTGCTTAGAGAGCTGGTCGTTGGGGTCTTGGCAGGCAGTCTATACCCCTGGCAAGGCCCTCGGCTTAACCTGAGGCTGGGGTGGAGGGAAGTGCCTGGATGGGGCAGCAAGGGAAGCTTCCTGCCTGAAACAAGTGACCACCTCGTGGGACATGAAGCCTAGGAGAGGCCCCTCAGGCTGAGCCCGGGGAGGTGGACTCGGGTTCCATGGGCAGGAAGCAACTGGAGGAGTTGCTTCCTGCCCGCCCTCTCTTTAGAGCCTGTCTTGGCAGCCAGAAGTAGCTGCACAAATGAAATTGTAGTCTGGACGTGCTAACAATGGCTCTTGCCCATCCTTCCCCAGTCCAGTCCAGCTGTGTTAGCAGTGGCTCCCGGTATCCAGCCCCCTCCAGGATCGGCCCAGCGGCTGTAACAATGGCCTGTTCCCTCCCAGCCTTGCCTACTTCTTTGAACCCTTGTGATGATACGGCCGTCACTGGCCTGCCTTCCTCCATTCAAGTTTAACTGGCCTGTCCTCCCCTCGGCAGAGAGCGGAAGAGCAGGCCCTCATTGCTTCTGGCAGCCAACCAGCCAGGTCCCAACCTTCCAACCACCCCACTCTGCAGTGAGGAGTGCGGTGGACAGACCCACGTCCCTTAGGGCCATGTGCTGGCTCTGCTTTCATGAGCGCATGGTTCCTGGTTTTCATCACCTTCCCACTTCTGCCACATCCCTGCTTCCAGCAGGGATGGCGGCACGGGTTCAAATCCCAGCCTGACCACTTGGGCTTGACCACACAGGCAAGTGACTTCACCTCCCTGTGCCTCTGTTCGAAAGTTCTGGACAATATGCAAGAGCCTCAGTTGCATCAAATAAGTTCGTCCTCTCGGTGCCTGGAGGGGTAGGTGGCACTGTCATCATCCCAGGTGACAAAGGAGAAAACCAGGACAGAGAGCAGTTTAGTAACTCTTCTGGGGTCTCACACTCTAGGAGCAACCGATGTGGGATTTGAACCAGGCTGTTTGGCTCCAGGGTCTGTTCTTAATCAATAAGAACAATAATGATAATGACCTAATTCAGTGAGATATTGAACAGATTGAATACAATAACGTGGGCAAAAACACTTAGTCCACTGCCCCACATAGAAGAAGCACTCAATATAGTTGTTATATTAGTGGGTTTATGATTTTATGTTATGTAGTTGTATGTTAATATATGCTATAAGGACTTAATGTGTTAATATGTAGTTCTGTGTTTTTGCTATAGTACAGGGGCCAGCAACCTTTCTCTGCATAGGGCTAGACATTAAAGATCTGAAGCTTTGTGGGCCGCAGGGCTCGATCAGGGCCGCTCAGTTCTGCTGTTGTAGCGAAGGCATCTATGGACGATAAGTAAATGAACAGGTGTGGCTGTTTTCCAATAAAGTTTTATTTAAAAAACATGCCACAGGCCATAGTCTGCCAAGGTCTCATCTAGTATATGTTAGTATGTATCAGCCATTTTTCCATATTGCTCTGTTTATAACCTTCTTTTCTTACAAAGCCAGCTTTTCTTTCCCTCCTTTGCTCCTATCTTTCAGCAAAGCATGTCAGGCCATGGGGACATGTGGGCTGTCCTAATACTAGGTTTGTTTGTCTGATAAGACATGGGGAGTGACGGTAGCAGAGACTCTAAGCTCAGGCCTCTCTCCCTCTTCTCTCCCTCCCTTATTCCTTTATTTAGTTATTTTTAAATTCGTCTATTATTGGGCTCCTGTGTGGTTCAGTTGGTTAAGCGTCTGCCTTCAGCTCAGGTCATGATCCCAGGGTCCTGGAATCGAGTTCTGCATCGGGCTCCCTGCTCGGAGGGGAGCACGCTTCTCCCTCTCCCTCTGCCCCTCCCCCTGCTCATGCCTTCCCTCATTCTCTCTCTCTCTCTCTCAAATAAATAAAATCTTTTTCAAAATTTGTTTATTATTATTTTAGAGAGAGAGGGTGAGAGCGAGTGGGGGAGGGGCAGACGGAGAGGGAGAGAGAATCTGAAGCAGGCTCCACGCCCAGCTCGGAGCCCAACACAGGGCTTAATCTCACAACCCTGAGATCATGACCTGAGCCAAAAACAAGAGCTGGACACTTAGCTGACTGAGCCACCCAGGTGCACCATCCCTCCCTTATTCCTGAGCTCTGGAAGTCACCACTCTCCTTGCCCATTGCTGATTTTCTCTGCCTCGGGGAAACCCACAAGGATCTCTGGGCTCCTCTCCCCACAGTCCCCCCTCACTCACCCAGCCCCTGCCACCCTGGCCTTTCTCTGACTCAGACACACCAGGCACAGTTTTATCTCCGGGTCTCCACACTGGCTTTTCCCTCTGCCTGCATCCTCCTTCCTCAGGTAACCTCGTGGCTCTTCCCTCTTCTCCTCTAGAGCAATACCTGCACGTAGTAGATGGTCAATGAATGTGTCAAATGAGGGTGTTGTATGTGTCGGTTATTTTTACTGCTGATTGCATTCAGTGGTGTGGAAATCCCACAGTTGGCTTATTCAGTTTCCTGTTGGTGGACGTTTGGATTTATTCTCATTTTGGCCATTGCTAATAAGGCAGCTGTGAAATTCTTGGACCTTCCCCCAACTCTTCACTTGCAAATCCTTATAAATCCTTTAGGTTTTGCATGAAATGGGGCATCTTCAGTGAGCCTTTCCTGACCTCGTCCCCCCCCCGCCCCCGGTGCTTTCATCATTCCTCATAGCACTTGTCACAATGTACAATGGTGCGTATATGGTGCAGGGATGCCGGTGACGTTCTGGCCACAACTGTCTGCTTCCAGAGTGAAGCATGGAAGGCAAAACAAACCCAGAACAAAACCCCACAAAATCTGTAGAACAGCTCAAGGCAGGGGCTTAGTTCTCAGGTTTCCAAGGACAGAGAGATGAGGATTTGTCTGGGGAAGAAGTTCAGGGGCTGCCTCTTGGACAAAAGAGCTCTGGGCTCCTCATTCATCCATAAATCTGCAAGCACGGGATGGAAAGAAAACCGTCCTGAGGTCTCTGAACCCACGGAGCTCCCTGTCCGTTGTGAAGACAGTGGGGCTGACAAGTCATTGTCAAACGATGTCACGTGATGTCACATGATGACAAATTGTCATGAAAGCTGGCTAGCGCTATGGGGAGGTGGCTTAGATCACATGCCCAGTCCACGTCTCAGGGCATCTCGACCCTTGCGGCAGGGCGGCTGTCATCAGGGCCACACGTGAAGGCGGGTGACAGTTGGGGCAGGGAAAGGTTGAGCCAGGGATGATGTCACCTCCGTGAGCTCGGAGCTCTGCCTGCAATGTCCTCTGTCATATCCTTAGCACTTCGAATGCTGCCTGGCGTGTAGTAGGTGCTTAGTTCATCCGATGCACACAGCACAGATGAACAATAAAGAATACACAACAGAGAATAATCGTAGTGTCTCCCTCACAGGGCTGTACGCTCGGCTCGTGAATACCAATCGAGTGTATGCATGAGCAAGGCACTGGTCTAGACACAGGAGGCAGATGGAAGTCCTTTATCTCCTGGGCCTGCATGCTCATCGGGAGAGACTTAAGATGAACAAGAAGCAAAATAACGAGTTAATTGCGGAGTACGGTAGAAGATTATACGGGCAACGGGGAGAAACAGCAAGGGAAGGGGATGGGGAGGCCGGTTGCTGTGTTGGATAAGGCCTCCCTGAGAAGGCGGCGTTTGAACTAAGACTCGAAAGAGGGGAGGAGGAAGCCCTGGGGATGTCTGGGGGAAGAGGGCTCCTCTTCCGATGCAAAGGCCCTGAGGTAGGGTCATGCTGGTCATGGTGGAGGAACTTCGAGGAAGCTGGTGTGGCTGAAAGGAAGGAGCAAAGGGGAGGTTGGGAGGGCAGGGAGATGACAGGGCAGTTGGGCAGGGCCTTGGGGACTGTGGGGATGACTTTGGCCTTTGCTGTGAGTGAGGTGGGGGCTGTGGAGGGTTCCCAGCAGAGGAGGAGTGCGACCTGACTCCGATGTTCGTAGGGTCCTCTGACCACTCCAGAAGGATTGGGGAGGAAGTGACTACTGGTCCAGGCAGGTAGGGTAAGACCAGAGTGTTGGCTGTGGACATAATGAAGAGTGTTTGGATGCTGGCAAAAATTTTAAAAATGTGGTAAAATATGTATAGCATAAAAATTGTCATTGTGGAGCGTACAGTTCAGTGGCCTTCAGTACTTTCACGTTGCTGTGCCCCCATCACCTCTAGACTCACATTTCATCCCCCAGAAATAACCGCTCTACCCGGTAGTAGTCACTCCCCACTCCCCCTCCCTCCAGTTCCTGGCAGCCACCAGTTCTGAATATAATCTGAAGGTTGACCAGTAGGATTTCTGGATGGATAGGTGGTGAAGGCTCAGTGAATTAATGTGCAAACAGCACTGGGGTGACACATAATAGGTGCTCATAACTGAAATGGCCGTGACGCATTGGCAGTGACGGCAAGTGCTTTCCAGAAGCCTTGCTCTAAAGCTAAACTGACTTACCATCTATTTGGAATTCCCAAGTACTTGCTGGGTGTGTGGTAGAGTCAGAATCTGTCCTATTTCCAGTTCAACCCCAGGGTTGGGGTGGGCAAGGAGTAGTCGGAAGGGCCAAGCCGGCACCATCCGTTCTGGAACACCATCCAGCTCTGGTCCAGGTTTCCCAGAACCGTGCAGGAATATGTCCAGGGAGGGACAGTGCAGCTGATGGGAGTCCTGGCAAGCCCTGGTCTTGGCTTCCTGGGGCTGTTGTAACACCAACCAGCATTTGCCGGACCTTCGACCTGAGCCAAGATGGCGGCTTTCAGGGACAGAACAAGAAGCATTCAGGTTCCCTTCATGGTTGTTCTCCCACTTCCCTGTGTGGCTTCATATAAATCTCCTCCCCATTCTCTGTTACTGTCAACCTCTCTGAAAGTAGTGTGAGGCTCCCCCACCCCTTTCCTGATGTTGGTGATGTGTCGTGGTTTCTAAAGATGAGACCTCTCTGCTTATGCTGTGGTGTTCACTTTCTGGCTCCTTTTAGCTCTCCCTCAGCTGGTGTATTATTTTTCCTTGCTCCTTCTCCCCCCGCCTCCACCGATCTTCCTCCTCAGTGTTATCTAAGTTTTATTCTCAGCTTCTGTCATGTGCAAGGCCGAAGCATCTAAAGAGCATGGGACCGTGTGGTCCTGACCTCTGATCCCTCATCTGCCACCTTTGACGATGCTTGACTTTGGGCAAGTCATTTCGTCTTCCTGAGCAGAACTCCTTCACCTGGCTCAGCTAATAATTCTGGTTCTTCTGTGGGCACACAGTAGAGTGTTCTTTCTCCCACCTCCTTGAAGTTAGGTGTGGCCACATGACTTGCTTTGGCCAACGGGTTGTGAGGACAAGTGACCCATGTCACTTCCGGGCAGAAGGTTGAAGAGCCGTGTATGTTTTACCGTGTTTCCTTTTGCCTGCCTCCGCCATCACGCATGCACAGAAATGGAGCCTCCTTCAGACTAGGCACTGGAGAGAGGGAAGCATAGAACAGAGTCCCCATCCCACATGCAGTGGGCACATAGCATGAGCAAGAAAATAGTTCAGGGTGCTTTCAGCCACTGAGATTTGGGAGATGTTTGTCACTACAGCAGGATGTAGAATACCGGGGCTAGAATACCTCATCCTCTGTGCGCTGGGACTAATGTCTAAGCACAGTGTTCTCATAAGGGTTATGTATACTCGCAAGGATTTATTTTTTTAATTTTAATTTTTTTTTTTTTTTTTAGAGAGGAAGCAGGAAGGGACAGAGGGAGAGGGAGAGAGAGAATCTTAAGCAGGTTTCATGCCCAGTGTGGAGCCTGACACGGGGCTCAATCCTATGATCCTGAGATCATGACCTGAGCCAAAGCAAGAGTCGGTTGCTTAACCGCCTGAGCCACCCCGATGCCCCAATGTGCATATAAACTAGCCAATAAATATTCCCCTTTGCTTTCTTTCTGTGGGGCCTCTAATTCCTCTCCCTGTTTTTCAATCTTGAAAAAAGTTATGGGAAGGAATTGTTTGACTTTTCCTTCAAGCAGAGGAGTGGTTTCTAAAGCCCTGAGCACTGATTCGCTCACCCTCAACCTCCTTCCTATGACCTTCTCTCTCTCCTTCCCTGATCCCTTAGTATCTGCCGAGCGGTGAAGGAATTCCTGTTTTAACTCATCCAAGTTTGAATTCTCACCGTCTTCATCTTCCTTTTCCCCACCTTCCCTTTGCCTGTTCTACTCCCGTCCCTCCCACTGGGTAGTTTATACTCAGGTTCTAGAACCTGCAGTGTTTCTCTGTTCTCTTTGGTTTCTTGCTTGCTTCTACCCCCTGGGAATCAGCCGTAGTAGCAAATTAACAAATAGTTCTGAAGCGCCTCAAGCTTGAAGACTTTTTCTTCTGCTCACCTAAGCAGGATCCTGGAGCAATTGCAAACGTCTCGTGCCCTACTGTAAATCTTTCTTCTTCATTGCGAGAGACTCAGTCAGGGTCAGTGAAGACCCAAGCAGAAGGTCTTGGCTGAGGCTCCCTGATGTTCCGGCTGTGCTGGGTGTTGTCGTATTGATTAAGCTCCTGGGACCGCTGCCAGCAGCCTCTAGGATTAAATCAATAGAGTTTGCAAAAGTAAAAGCTTCTTTTGGAGGCACAGAAGATGTTGGTTTAGTTTTTTAATGATAAAGCTTCAAGGAGAATCTTTACAGGCGACAGGGCCAGCAGAGGAAAGGGCCAAGCAGACCCAAATATTTGGGGATGTGTCCGGGGAGCATGTGAAGGAGCTGCATTGGGGGTTTGGGACTTTCTGGAAAGTCTGTTTGACTTGGTTTGGCAGTGCAACAGCCGAGAGAGCTGGAAGAGAGGGTGGAAGGTGCAGAAGGAATTGCTGCTGAGAGGTAAAGAGAAATAAAGCAGATGTGGATTCATTTGCTCATTCAACGGACATTGATTGGGGTCCTGCTAGGTGCCTGGCACTGGAAGGGTTGCTGAGAATGTAATGGGGAGCCAGTTCTATGACCAGTATTCCTAGGAGGGAAGAGAAGGGGAGAGACCCAGGAGAACGTCATGTGAAGACAGAGGCAGAGGATGGAGTGATGTGTCCACAAGCTGGAGAACACCCAGAGCCCCTAGAAGCTGAAAGAGGAGAGGAGGAATCCTACCCTAGAGCCTTTCGAGGGGGCTTGGGCTTGCTGATACCTTAATTCTGGGGTTCTAGCCTATATAACTGTGGAAGTTGAGATTTCTGTTCTTTCAGGCCACCAGTTTGTGGTAATTCACCATGGCAGCCCTAGGGAATGAATACAGACACTTCTGTAAGGTTGGAGGTGCCTGTCAGAAGGCACAGCAAGACACAGCCATTGCCAGAACCTGACGGTATAGTGGGGAGGATATGGGATGAAGAAATACCCCAAGTCGTCCTTCTTCCCTCCAGTCTACTGCTGGTGTTTCCCATTGACCAAACCTTCCCAGAAGGCCGGAGATGAGACAAGCACCAGCCTTGCCTCTCCCAGGACACCGAACAGAACGATGAGTGGATATGTGGGGGAAAGGGCATCAGGAGAGTGGCCAAACACATCCCAATGCATGAGGACTTTAGAAAGTGAATATGGGTAGAGAAGAGAAGATTACCTAGGGTCGAGCCCCAGAGAGACCGACGTTTAGAGATTGAGTAGAAAAGGAGAGACAGGAAGGTAGTAGGAAACATAAAAGGAAGGTGTGGCCGAGAAATCTGAGCCTAAAAAGGTGGTCCTGGGGTTTTGCAGCCTGGAGGTCTTTGGTGATTCTCACTAGATGAGTTTTGGTAAAGTGATGGGGCTAGAAGACAGCTTGGAGGAAAAGGCAGAAGAAAAAATCGAAGTGAGGAAGTGGAAGCAACACATGGAATCAACTCCTTCTTTATGAAGGGGAGCAGAGAAATGGGTTGTGACTGGAGGGAAATTTGGAGACAAGGATGGGGTTTCTAATGATGGGAGAATATTAATTTCCCTAAATTGGCTCATTCCTAGCAGTGCACCAGTATGCCCTGGTATCTTCTCCCATCTAGGATGCTACAATTCTCAAATGCTCATTTTGAGGTTTAAGATCACGAATTTACCCAGATCGTTGATCTCATTCAGAAATGTACCTCTGTGCAAGCACCTGAAAGGCCACTGGTTGGGTTCATCCAGGCTCTTTCCAGAAGGGAAGGAAATGGCAAGGACGTGATAGATAGCCAACCTGTATAAGGTTGGCAAGGAAGGAAACGAAGGCAGGAGAGGGCGCCGAGAAATGGTGGGGTCAGCGAGTGGCAGGGTTTCATGGGAGGGATGTTTCCTTGGAGATGTTTCCTTTAGGAGAGCTAGTAAGCTGGGAGGAGGAGAGTGGTGGCTAAAGAGAAGGATGCTGGGAAAGGGTATTTTGGAGATGGCCGGTGTTGCTTCTAGTAATGCATGGTTGGCGTGCCTTGGAGTTCATAGGGATCATTGATGAAGAGGTAGGGGTGTCTGCCAGTGATTAAGAAGGAAGGGACCAGCAAAGACAGTGGTCTTTCCAGTGGAAATTGAAGGTCATAGAAAGTAACCAGCTCCACCAGTCTTACTCCCAGCTTTTGTTTTCCTGTGGGCCTCGGTATCTTGGCTGCTGGGACTGCCTTTAACTTTGGACTTCCTGCTGAGTCCATTGGCACTGGGGGGGACCTTAATGGCCTGTCTGATAAAGAAGGGGAGAATTTCTTGGGGGCCTTCTTGTCGACTGCACCTGGTTTAGAGAGGGTCTTCTTCACCTCACCTGGCTTCTTGGGTATTCTCACCATACCTGGATTCAGAGGGTCCTTTGTCTCACTTGGTTTCTTGGGGCCTTCTCCTTGGCCCCACTGGGTTTCCTTGGGGCACTCATGGCAGACAACAACTTGGGCTGGATTTTCCTTTTGTTCTTGGGGACTAATTTGAAGCTGCCGGTGGTCTTCTTGGCCTTGGAGTTGATGGCCTTCAGGGAGTGTCCAGGTTTGAGTTTAAGCCAAATGAAGAAATGCGCCGAGAAGATACCAAGGACATGGTGGATTTCACTGACCCACTGCACATAGGGTGACAGTACCACACATGGGGAGAAGGACTTGCCTGGACAGAGGGAACATCCCAGGGAATGGGATTGTGTGAGCAGGCTATTCATCACAGCTTTGCTTGTAATAGAGACGAACTGGAAGCATTTAAGGGAATATGAAATGATGATGCATTAATTCACAAGAATACTGCACAGTCTTTTAAAAGAGAGAGATCCAATGTGTCAATAGGGGAAAATGGGTCCAGCGCGGTGAGAGGCATTTTCGTAAAAGGAAAGTGTGATTTCTTATGTTTGTTTTCATTCATTCGGTAGTATTTATTGAGCACTTGCTATGTGTTGGCCACTAGATGCTGGGGACACAGCTGAGAACAAGCCCCTAATGGGGCTGACATTCCAGTAAGAGATCAACGTAAGAAGATAAATAAAATGCATAGTTTGGTGTGATAAGTTGCTAAAATAATTAACAAAAAACAAGCAGGGAGGAGGAATGGCAGTGTTGGTGGGGCTGAGACTTTAGACCTAGTAGCCAGGGAAGGTCTCACTGGAAAGATAATGTTTTAGTACCACCTGATGGATGCAAGGGAGTGAGCCCTGCCCATGTTTGGGGGAGGAGTAACTCAGGAAGAGGCAGCAGCCGGTGTAAAGAACATGTGTAGGGAAAAATCTGAAAAACAGACAGCAAACTGCTAGTGGTGGTTATCCCTGGGCAGTGGGCTAGGGTAAGGGCTTTTCACTTTCTAAATGATACAATATAAATTTTAAAACTAAAAAAAAAACAAACCCAATAAAAGCGGTTGTTATTTAAAAAGAAGGATCTTAAGAGCTGCCTGGGTGATGTTTGTGTTCATGGCTCAGAGGAAAGTCAGTGAGTAAAGACATATAATGGGAACTCTGAGAATCAAGGAGAAAGAAAAGAAGCAGAGCCAACAACAATTTTTTTAGGAATTGAAGAAATTTTTTAGAGATTCTCTATATCATGTAGGATAATTAACCATCTTAAAGTGAACAGTTAAGTGGCATTTAGTATATTCACATGGTCCTGTGACCACCACCTCCATCTAGCTGCAAAACATTTCCTACCCCCCAAAAGGAAATCCTGTCCCCATGAAGCAGTTGCTGTTGATTTCCTCCCGTCCCTCGCCTCCTGGCAAACGTGACTCTGCATTTTGTCTTTATTAAGTCACTGATTCTGGGTAGCCAAAAGGTTGAAACAGCCATCCGTGGGTGAATGGTTAAACGAACTGGAGTACATCCACACAATGGAATACTACACAGCCATAAAAAGGAACAAAGTACCTGTACACACCCCTACGTGGAAGGCCCCCAAAACATGCTGCTGAATGAAAGATGCCAGACACAAGAGATCCCGTGTTGTGTAATTGCGTTTATATGAAATACCTGCAGGAGATTTTTGCAACATTTATTTTGAGCCTGGTATTTGTAGAACAAATCGTGTACATTCACTGCATCCTGTTTTTGGAATGATTTCAGTTTTGAGAGAAGGCTCAGTCAGCCATGAAGAGAGTAGGTGTTGATGGCCTCCAGGGAAGGAAGGGACCAAGACTTAGATGGGTAAAAAAAGAATAGAAAACGTTAATACTACTGGTAGGTGTAATTGTCATAAACATAATAATATAAGCATTGATTGCATCATCACAAGGAGATGAACCCCATCTCATGTTTTTATAAGCATGTTAAGTTTTCTTAATATTAAGTTCCATAGCAGGAACCAGAGTAAATAATAACTAAACACACATTTATGGAGTACATACTATATGCCAGGTCCTGTTCTAAGTGTACTGGGTGTGTCCATTCATTCTATTCTCCACAGCCCTATGAGGTGGGCACAAGTTTTTGTATTTTATGTATGAGGAAACAGGCTCAGAGAAGGAAACTCTTTTGACCAACGTCAGAACCATGCCTGACCCCCAAACCCTTTTAACTACTCTGCTCTACGATTTCTCTTGTAGGTATTTCCATTTTTCTGAGCAGAAGCATGATCCAGCTGCCCTGGATAGATTTATCTCTTCAGAACCAAAGTGTTGAAATGTCTTAGGTTATATTAAAAAAACAAATGACACATCACACCTATTTGGTGTCTGGTTTTTAATTTTCTTTTCATTTGATTTTCCTGGTGACATAATGAATCTTTTTTTTTTTTTTTGGTCTCTGCTCTAGATGTGAAATATAGGTCTTTATAAATGTCTCAGAGAGTGTTAATACTTGATGCTGGGTTTGCTTGCCCTGCCCCAGTCTTTCCACGTCTGGGTGGATGTGAAATTAAGCTTCACCTCTTGCCGCTGGCCATGGTGCTGAAAAGTTCCCCGGCAGCGCCCAGAGTTGCCCTTGGTTGTATGTTGTCACTGCTAGAATCTCTAGCTGATGTGCTGGTGGAAAGTTCTTTCCTAAACTTGATTTTTGGTTGGTACGTGCGTTGGAGAGTCAAACCCCGTGTCTGAGAACTGAATACCATCTGGATTATTGGAAGTTAAAGTTGTCATTAACATAACCCACTTGGGATGGGCTTATGAGGGCGTGGATTAGCATGTAGTAGTTGCTCATTACTACATTAAATTGTGGCAGTTGGGACTCAGTTGAGGTCTACTCCATTTGGTCTCATCCATATGGTTAACACCCCAGGTGTACCCCAACTCAAATTTTTAAATAAAGACAAAACTATCCACCTTCTAATAAGGGTAAGCTGCTGAGTGGTCTTTGGGGACCACCAGCTTGCAAGCATGGATCTTGGGGTGAGCGCTAGCTCTTCCAGTATTTCCTGTGTGATCATGAGTAATTTACTTAACCTCTCTGAGCCTTGATCTCCTTATCTGGAAAATGGGGCTTGCAACCCACCTTGTGGAACTGTTGCAAAGAATTCACTGAAACGAGTGTAAAATGCTTAGCACGGTGTCTGCCCAATGAAGCACTCGATAAATGCAGCTGTAATTATGGTTGTTGTGCCTGTTAATGGCCCCATAACAGTTTATCATATTGCCGAGTTAAATGCTGGTGTTTGTTTAGCGAAGCAAGGAGTATGTCCTAAACCCATACATCTAGGGCTCTGGTACCTCCTGCTCTTTTCCTGGTAATTGTGATGAGCATGGAACTAACATGAAAATAAGGTCTGTTTGGCTTCTCTCCACAAGTTTAACTGCTTGGTTGACTCACTGAAGTATCTGTTTCCTTAGAACATCAGGCAGCCCCTATAGCAGAGAAGATGTCTTGATGAGTTAACAAACCCAATTTGATTTTCACAACAACCACAGGAAGTTGGGAATGAGATAGGATGGGGACACCATAAAGAGAAGAATGAATTACTTAGACATTCTGCAAGGTCTTGCTAAGGGGCTGGAACCATCAGCCATGCCTACTTTGCAAACTGATTTTCCTTGATGTTCTGGATCCCAAGAGCAGTCCCTGTTAGCAGACGCAGCCCTTCTTCCTTGGGAAGAATCACTTGGTCATTTCCAGTGTCACACACAGCCCCTTTCTGGGGCCTCTGTGGTCCTGATCAATCTAATTTGGGAGGGGGGGAGCTTTGTGCCTGCAGGGCTGTTTGCTATCCTGACTTCAACAAGCCATTTCAGGAGCCAGCTTTTCCTCCCATCAGGGATGCTTCTCTCCTTTCATCTCTTCTCCCCACACTCCCTCCCCTTGGCCTCTTCGGCTGCCTGATTATTCTGGATCCCGCTGACACAGGTGCTTTCTCCCCGAACCAATCGGGGAGCAGGAAGGCTCAGCTCAGCTAGCAGAGGCATTGCTCACCGCAGCTGTGAGTTAGAACCCAAGCTTTCTAAATTGGGAGGAACAGGCACGACTCAGGGTTGGGCTGAGAAAGCCTCACCTCCCCCTGCCTGGACTACCTTTGACTTCTGCCTGGGGTGAGGCATGGGTTCTTCTTCCATGCCAAGAACCCAGTACCCCATCTTTGTGTCTGTGTGCTGACCACATCAATGCATGTTTCAAGAAGTTGATTGTGTTCTTAACATGCCTACCGAGACTTGGCATGCAGCAGAGTGGGGGGACAGGATACAAAAACCAGGACCCACGCACCTTTCCTTCCTCATACAGGTGTTTATTGAGCATCTACTATAAAAACAGATGCTCTCTTAGGTGCAGAGAAAAACGCGGTGAACAAAGTAGACAAAAATCCCTGCTTGCATAGAGCTTACAGTCTAGTAGGGGAGACAGTGAACAAGATGAAGAAGGAAAATAGAGCAGATGTTTGACTGGGGACAGGGTCCAAGGAAAAAAATAAGCAGGGCAAGGGGGTAAAGGCCTCACTGGGAATGTGACCTTTGAGTAAAAACTTAAAGGGAGTGATGGAGGGAACCATGTGAGTCTGTGGGGAAAAAAATATTCCAGGAGAGAGAACAGCGGGTACAAAGGCCCTGAGGTGGGACGTACCTGGTGTTTGGGGGAGGCCGGTGTGGCTGCCACTGAGAGAACATGGGGAGACTGAGGTATGAGGGCAGGGAGGTGATGAGGGCAGGTCATACAGGGTCTTGCTGGCTGCTAGGAAGACTGGCTTTTCTTCTGAGTGACATGGGAGCCATGGGAAGGCTGTGACTCCTTCCACATCAGTTAAGCTGGAATTTTCTGCATATTTGTGTCATGCCAATTTGCTCTTATTCCATCAAGATCTCGGGTTTCTTACTAGCCCCCTTGCCTGCATAGGGCCAGAAGACTGGTCCAGGATTCCTGAAGTCTCCTTCTGGGTCAGAATGTGGAGAAGAAAGGGGAGCCCCCACCTCTCTTGAGATGACTCAAAGCCCCAATTACCTGGTCTCCTCCTACCCCTGAAATAGATCTAAGGCAAACTTCACTGTGCACACAGATCCCCTGAAGATCTTGCTAAAATGCAGATTCTGACTCAGCAGGTCCACACGGGGGCCTGAGACTTTGCGTTTCTAAAGGACGCAGCTGATGCGCCGTTCAGTAGCAAGGGTATGAAGTCAGTGTTGCAGATTCCCATGAGAGGCGGGTCTGTGGACTTCGGCAGGGTCCGTGTGTGCGTGGAGGGAGAAGGGTTAATATTTGATAGCCAGTATTGCCATCTTTGACAAGAAACAGCAATAAGGTAGGAGTGGGCAGCCTCTTTTCCATTCTTCCCATGCTAAGGCTTCATCACTCTACCTGGAGAGCTCTGGGCCTGAAATCCAGGAGACACTGGGCAATTGAAACTGATGATGCAACCCGTAAAAGTGCTGCTTGCCGCCAGTCTCCTGGGACTCTTCCTGGAACCTCAGCTCAAGTCTGATGGAGAGGAAGTCACATCCCAGCTGTTTAGGGACAGGAGGCCACACACCCCCTCCCCGCCCAGGAGTGAGCCGGCAGCTCCATACAGAAGTGAGCAAGGAGCTAGTTGGCAGGGAAGGGAAGTGAAATCATCAGATTCAAATCATGGCTTCAGAAGCCTCGGCAAGGGGAGGCCAGGGAAGGGCTTGGCGTTGCTTCTCTGTATACAAATATTGTCTCTTATTTTCTGGGCTGCGGGGTGAGGCAGAATGGCGTATTTGTGCAACATAGCCCAGCTTTGTTCTCTGTGCTCCTAATGACTGTCAGCTCGGAGGCAGGAAGCCAATCAGAGGCACTCGTCGGCAGGGCCGGCTTTTGTTGGCTCCCCAAATTGCCCTGAGTGTCAGATTTGCTTTTCAGAGTGTGCACGGAGCGCGGCTCAGCTGCTTTCAGCTGGAGGCAAAGGCCGAAGCCCGTGACAACGAAGGCCTGGTTTTCCTGGTTTGCTCCCAGGTTGTCCATTCCAGACTTTCCTTTCCCACCTGGAAAGCGTGTATGTGCTCCAGCTCCACCAGCCTGTAAGATCCCTTGGTTTTATGGAGCTTCCGAAAGGCCAAACCTAACTCTGGGGCCAAAGGACAGAACAAGGCAAGTTAGGCTCCAAAGGACAAAGCTGGAAGGAGCTCAGGGGTTTAACATGGCCACGTTCACCGAAACATGCGCTTTGATCCTTCCGCAGAACAGTGTATTCCGGTGTTCCCTGGGGACACTTAGCAATATCCGGAGGTCACTGTTGGTTGTCGTATGGTTTGGTTGTCGTGACTGGAGAGGAGGAGATGCTGTTTCTCATCACCCCCACCACAGAGAATGACCCGGCCCCAAGTTTCAGTGGTGCCGAGGTGGGGGAGCTCTACTCCAGACTAACCAGTACCCTGTGGCTTTTTCCCCTCTGACACCCACTTCTCTACACCCAGATTGACTGGGGGGTGCCTCTGTGGGTCTGGCAGCGGGACAGGGGACATTCTGGTTCACCAGCTGATCAGCACATCAGGCCCTAATGTCAAGTGAACAGGACAGACCCTCTCCAAGTGCAAACCCTCCGGCAGGACACCCTGGCGGCCTTGGCCACCCGGAGGAGCGTTCCCAGGATTCGGGAAGGAGTTTGCACCTGGAGGGAGAGGGAATGCCACCTCTGGAAACGGCCACACAGACTACCCCTTCCCTCCATCAGATCTTGAAAGGTCAGCTTCTCAGAGGCCTGCCCTGCCCACCATATTATTTTTTTTTGAGGTGAATGTCACATAACAATATTAATCATTCTTAAGTGACTAATTCAGTGGCATTTAGTACATTCAGAGTGTTTGTTGTCCATTATCTATCTAGTTCCAAAACATTAAGCAGTCACTCCCCAGCCCCCTCCCCCGGCCCTTGGCAACTGCCCGTCTGCTTTCTGACTCCGGGGATTTGCCTGTTCTGGACTTGTTGCGTACACCGAATCATGCAGCGTGTGGCCTTTCGTGTCGGGCTTCTTTCACTCGGCATCCTCCACACTGTGGCGTGTGTCAGTACTTCATCTTTACGGCCAAGGAAGATTCTGTTGTCCGGATGGACCACAGTTGGTTCAGCCATTCATCCGCTGAGGGACGTCTGGCGTGTTTCCACCTTTCGGCTGTTTGAACGGTGCTGCTACGAACGTGCATTTCGGTACCTGCTTTTCAGTTCTCCGGGGTGTATACTGAGGCCATAGAGATTGCGGGATCCTATGGTAATTCTGTGGGTTTGAGGAATCACAGAGGAACTTGAGGAATCACCCAACTGTTTTCCACAGAGGCCGCACCATTTTACGTTCCCTCCAGCAATGCACCGAAGTTCCAATTTTTCACATGCTTGCCAACACTTACTGTTTTTTGCGTGGTTTTGGTTTTTCAGTTTTTGTTTGGATTCTAGTGGCTGTGGGGTGGTAGCTCGTTGTGGGTTTGGTTCTCGGTTCTCTGACAGTGGAGGCTCTCGGACGTCTTTGCATACGTTGATTGGCTACTTGAATATCTTCTCTGGAGAACTATCTACTCAGGCCAATTGCCCATTATTTAATTGGATTGCCTTTTGTCGTGGAGTGACAAATGTTCTTGATATATTCTGGATGCCAGACTTATCAGATACATGATTTGCAAATATTTTCTTTCATTCTGTTGGTTGTCTTTTCACTTTCTCGGTGATGCTCTTTGATGTACAAAAGTGTTTAATTTTGAGGATGTCCAGTTTGCCCGTTTTTTCTTTTTTTGTTCATGATTTTGGTGTCAGATCTGAACACTGTACTTTATTATTTTTTTTAAGATTTACTCATTATTTAAGAGAGAGAGAGAGCATGTGAGCAGGGGGAGGGGCAGAGAGAGAGGGAGAGAGAAATCTGGAGCAGACCCCCTGCCAAGCGCAGAGCCTGATGTGGGGCTTAATCTCACAACCCTGAGATCATGACCTGAGCCTAAATCAAGAGTTGGATGCTTAACTAACGAGCCACCCAGGTGCCCCTGACCACCCTCCTTTAAACTGCAACCCCAGCCTCCTTTCCTGCTTTTTCTCTGCATAGCGCTCACCACCTCGTAACGCTCTATACGTGTGGCTATCTCACACGCTCACTTCTCCTCCACGAGGGTAGAGATTTTTTGTTTCTTTTACTGTAAGCTGTGTCCCCAGGGCCCAGAACAGGGCCTGGCACCCAGTAGGTGCTGAGTTAATATTTGCTCTATGAATGTTGGAGGTGAGATGGGGGAACAATGTCTACATTTTCCTTAAAAAGTCACCTGCTGGGTCTGTAGAGCAGTGACACTACTCCACAGGACACTCGCACGGGGGATGCATGTTATTATACACTTGCCCAGACCTCCGAATGTTCGACACCAAGCATGGAGCATGATGGAAGCTCCGGACGTTGGGTGATAATGATGTGTCAGTGTAAGTTGATTGATTGTAACAAATGCACCACTCTGATGGAGAATGTTGATAATGGGGGGGGGCTGTGCATGTGTGGGGGCGGGGTGTGTGTGGGGGGAATCTCTCTACCTTCCGCTGAGTTTTGCTGTGAGCCTAAACAAGCTGGAAAGATTTTCCTTAATTCCTCCATACTCCCTTTGAATATATGATTTTAGCCACCATCATAGCAAACTGCATCGTCCTTGCTCTGGAGCAGCACCTGCCTGATGATGACAAGACCCCAATGTCTGAACGACTGGTGAGTGCTGTCTCTCTTTCGCTTTAGAGGCGAGTGGCCGTGGCTATGGGAGCAGAGGGCAGAGTGGGCTCTCAGTCTTGGAGCCAAGCGCTGGATCACGAGCCCCCCCCACCTGGGAAGCCTAAATTTCACGAGCACCAATAATCTGGAGAGAGAGATGCCTTCACGACTCACCCCCCAAGACCTGGCAAACCCGATGCTGCCCGGGAGGGCAGTGGGTGACAGGTGTTCACATTGTCCGTAGAAACATCATATGAGAAACAAAATTCTTTTTTTTTTTTAACGATTTTATTTATTTATTTGACAGAGAGAGAGACAGCCAGCGAGAGAGGGAACACAAGCAGGGGGAGTGGGAGAGGAAGAAGCAGGCTCCCAGTGGAGGAGCCCGATGTGGGGCTCGATCCCAGAACGTTGGGATCATGCCCTGAGCCCAAGGCAGACGCTTAACGACTGCACCACCCAGGCGCCCCGAGAAATAAAATTCTTGTGAAAGGTGTTTGACTATACATGGAAATGAAGAGAACAGTACAATGAACCCCTTCATGAACCCCTCACCCAGATTCAACTGTTGTCAAGACTTTGCCTTATTTGTTTCCTCTGTCCCCTTGCATTTCATTGGTTTGTGTTTCCCGGCCAAAATGGTTGAAGGCAAATCCCAGACAACTTACCAGCTCACTGCCATATACTTACTTAAGTCTGCATTGCTAAAAGTATGAGCATTTTCTTCCATTACCACAGTGACATTTTTACACCCAACACAACTTACAGTGGTTCCTTGGAACCATCTAAGACCCAGTCAGGAATCAGATTTTCTCAGAAATAGCATTTTTCAGTCGGTTTGGTCAAACCAGGATCCAGACCAGGTCTAGATTTTGTTATGTTGCTTAAACCATATATATATATTTTTTAAAGATTTTATTTATTTATTTTTGAGAGAGAGAGAGAGAGACTATAGCACAATCAGGGGGAGGGCAGAGGAAGAAGCAGACTCCCCAATGACCAGGGAGCCTGACATGGACCTCAATCCCAGGACCCTGGGATCATGACCTGAGCCAAAGGCAGATGCCCAACTGATTGAGCCACCCAGGCATCCCTGCTTAAACCTTTTAAACTAAAGCAGCTGTTTTCCTTCCTGCCCTTGACTTATGGCAGAAACCAGTGCGGTGGCCCTAAAGCATGTCCCACATTCTGATGTTAGCCTGGTTGCTTGTGTATGGTGTCATTTGGCTTGTTCTTCTATCTTCTGTGTCTCGTGTTATGGATGTCAGCTCTGCGGGACATACATAGTCCTCATTCAGTGTTACTCATTGGTGAAAGTCAGCAGAGCTGTAAACTAGCACTAAGATCCTTGTCAATCCCCCTATCCATCCCCAGACCCACTGGTTCCTCTCCTGGCATTCTGCCAGTGCAACAAAGGAGACTTTTTTTCCTTTCTGTCACCTTTTCAGAGCCAGCTGTAATAGCTCAAGTGTAGGTAGAGGGGGATGTAAGAATCCACTCGTTCCTAATCCACAAAGTATAGATGGTTCTCAAGACATCTAACTGTTAATAGGTATGAATTATAACATGTATTCTAAAACATATCACTAACCTATCAAACTTATGATTCCAAGTTTTGGGGGTTTTTGGGGGGTTTTTTAAAGATGAAGCTAAGTAAAGAGAGTCAGCTGGAAAAATAGGGAGCAAATAGTAGTACCATGGCAAGCCGATAGGGAAAGAATCACGAAGGCGGAAAGGATTGAAGCTTGAGAAACTTCGTAAAAGATTGGAAACCATCCACATAGGGGCTCTGATGGAGTGGAGCTTTTAGCTTAATTTCAAATACTATAGACTATCAGCTGGAAGCCGGAAACTGTCAGGAGGTTCAGGGAGGAGTTGGGGACCAGGACACTGGCCATTTGCCAGTAAACGCGGAAGTATTTCTCCAGTATTTTAGCAACCTGAGTGGCTGCGCTGGTGCGTACCAGCTGCGAATCTTCACGAGTGTCAGATCCGGGGGTGAGGGAGGTTGGTGGACAGGGTCCAACCTCAAAGGCCTTGAGGGATGCGTGTGACAAATACACTGAATCAGTGCTTTCCAGTAGAATTCTCCGCAGTGATGGAAATGCTCTCCATCTGCACTGTCTGATATAGTAGTCACTGGAATGTGGCTAGTGTGTCTAAGGAGCTGAATTCTTATTTTATTTCATTTGAATTAATTTACAGTTAAATAGCCACATGTGACCAATGCCTGCTATACTGGACGCCAGAGATCCAAACAAACAATTCTGTTTGGCCAAGTGATATGTGAGGTTGGCCAGAAGGAAAGAAGGAAGGTGTCTTCTCCATGCTTCTGCTTCTCTTGCAAAAGCATTCAGGCAAGAGAACTCTGGAAAGGATGCATTAGGGGGCAGTGAGTGCTGGAGGGTAGGAGAGGTGAGGAAAAATGGGTAGAGATCTCTGGGTGGGCCGGGTCCCCAGTCGTGCCACCCTCTGTCCAGCCAAGATCTTGACCTTACCTTCTCTCCCTTCCAGGATGATACAGAACCATACTTCATTGGAATTTTTTGTTTCGAGGCTGGCATTAAAATCATCGCCCTGGGGTTTGCCTTCCATAAAGGCTCTTACTTAAGGAATGGTTGGAACGTGATGGACTTCGTGGTGGTGCTAACAGGGTAAGTGTCAGCGGCTGTGTTTCTTAGAATTATCTCGAACTCTGAAGACTTTGGAAACATCATGGTTGGTGTGTCTGGGCTGGGCTCGGGAAGGCTGAGTCCCCCTGTGCTTCTTCACCCTGCCTCTGCCTTCTCGCTCCCCATCTCCCTACCCTGGCTGCATGTTGCTGCAGATGCTTTGGTTACAGTTAGAATAATGGCTTATTAGAGTTGACTGCTTCCAGTGAGCTTTGTGTGCATTCTCTCATTTAATCTCACAGCAACCCGGTGAATTAGGAAATATGAATATTCCCATGCGAACACAGAGAGATCCGAAGCACAGATATGAACTTGCCTAAGATCACCCAGCTAGTGGAACTAGAATTTGAGCCTAAAATTATGTGATTCCAGAACTCGAATTTTTAACTGTTGTGCATATGTGGTCCTTTTGCCTCACTTGGGGATGCCTTTATTCAGGTTGGTCTGGATTTCCAACCGGTAAATGTTTGTTGAGGATTTCTGGGTGCAACGGGTTTTGGTAGGGCTGTGGAGAAAACCAAGCTAGATAAGGTACAGTGACTGCCTTTGAAGAGTTTTCGGATCTGTATATAGTGCACCGTAGTTGAAAGGTGAGTGTGTATGCACTTTCCGCCAAGGACCCTTTCTATAAAGTAACACTAGCTGTTATGACAATAGAATAAACTCGGTAATGTCTTACAACAGAAATTTATTTTTCACTCACTGGAAGTCCAAAACAGTTGTTCCTTGTTGGCAGGGCTCTCTCCTCCAAGCAGTGATTGAGGGAACCCAGGCCCTTGCCACATTGTGGCTCCTCATCATTGACTCACAGCTTCCAAGAACTCTGTGCTTATCTCCAACAAACCACAGAAGGGAAATGAGCATGCAAAGTGATACTAGGGAGGTTTTATGGGCCTGGCACATGCCTCTTCCTTTCCTATTCTTTTGGCTAGAATTTATTCACATGACACACATCACTGCAGGGGAAGCTGGGGAGCATTAGACTGTGCTTGGAAGGAAAGGAAGGTGGATTTGCTGAGGGGTCCCCTCTGTCAGGGACCCCAAAGTCCTGTAACAGATGCCAGTGTAGACATTACCATTTCGTGCTGATTTCTGGCACCTCTGCCCATCCACTCCTCTCCTCCAAGCTAAGACTGGCTTGTCTTCCAAGACTCCTATTCATTCCTCATAGTTCCCCTCTGTGGGGTCACAGCTGCCCTCTGTGGGGTCACAGTTCCCCTCTGTGGCATCATAGCTCCCCTCTGTGGGGTCACAGGTCTCCTCTGTGAGGTCACAGCTGTCCTCTGTGGAGTCATCACAGTTCTCCTCTGGGGTCACAGCTGTCCTCTGTGGAGTCATAGCTCCCCTCTGTGGGGTCACAGGTCTCCTCTGTGGGGTCACAGGTCTACTCTGTGGGGTCACAGCTCCCTTGTGTGGGGTCACAGCTCTCCTCTGTGGAGTCACAGCTGTCCTCTATGGGGTCATAATTCTCTTCTAGGATCAGATTTCTCCTCTAGGCTCTGTTGCTGTTCCAGATCCTGCCTCTCCTGGCAGATGTCATGGGTCTTAGCACCCATGCTGTGTTGGCTGGGCTCCTGCAATTCAGGTTTTGAGCACATTTGTTGTTTCATTGCAATGTTGCTTTTCCCAAAAGGAGCTTTGTCATATTGGGCTGTTTTGGTAGAGGCATTCAGATGTGAGTGGTCTGTTGTGGGGACCCTGGGCTAGCTCTAGTGGGCTTGAGTGCTCCTTGAGGGTCCTCTGTTGGTTGCGCCCATAGTCCTGTGGCTTGGGACCTTGGCATGTTCCAAAGACATGTTGTGGTTTTGGGCACCTTTTTCTTACCTTGGTAGGAAACTTGTCTGTGAAACATTCTAATAGCTGACTTTGTTGTTGTTGTTGTTAAAAGTGCATAACAAAGGGGTGCCTGGGTGCCTCAGGCCATTGAGTATCTGACTCTTGATTTTGGCTTGGGTCCTGATCATGGGATCATGGGATTGAGCCCCACATTTGGCTCCACACTCAGTGGGGAGTCTGCTTGAGATTCTCTCTCCCTCTGCCCCTCCCCACCACACTCACGCTCCCTCCCTCCCTCTCTCTCTTTAAAAATAAATGAATAAATCTTTTTTTAAAAAGTGCATAACAAAATATTTAGACATTCAAAAAGTAGAGAATAATATAACAAACATTCGTGTATTCAAATATTCATTCAATGAATATTTTTTTGTGCACCTTTTATGTGCCAGGCTCTGGGACACAGCAGTGAACAAAACAGATAAAAGTCCCTCCTTTTGTGCAACAGATAGTCAAGTGGTGAAGAAAAACTAAATGAATAAGTGAATGAATAAATATCTAGTGTGTTAGGGGGCAATGAGGGCTACAGAGAAATAATCAATCAGAGAAAGGATGGGACGTGTTATGAGCAAGAGGGCTGGAAGCCAGGGAAGACTTTATCGGGAAGGCAGTATTTGAATGAAAACCTGAAGGAGGTGAGTGAATGAGCCTTGAGGATAGCTAAAGGAGGGCAGTGACAGGCAGAGGGAATAAATAGCACATGCAAAGGTCCTGAGGCCAGACTGTATCTGGTATGTTTGGTGAGCAGTGAGAAGGCCAGAGTGGCTGGAACAGAGTAAGTGAGGAAGAGAGTGGAAGAGGTGAGGACAGGGAATTGATGGAAAAGCAGCCTACCATGAAAATGAAATCTTTCTTTTTCTTTTTCTTTTTTTAAGATTTATTTATTTATTGGCAGGGGAGACATAGAGAACTGGTGGCGGGTGGAGGGGCAGAGGGAGAGAGAAACTCAAGCAGACTCCACGCTGAGCATGGAGCCTGATGTGGGGCTCTATCTGACGATCCTGAGATCATCACCTCAGCCAAAACCAAGAGCTGGATGCACGACCAACTGAGCCCCCCAGGCGCCCCCAAACGAAACCTTTCTCATACAGTGTAAGTCCCCTGTGTTCTCTTCCCTGGTTTTGTTCCTTTCTCTTCCCCATGCAGAAACACTTCCTGAGTTTTGTGTTTATCATTTCCTGTTATGTATTTGCCCTTTTATATATGTGTAAATAAGGGTATAAGGAATACATAGTACCTATTTTATATTTTGACTACGTAAGAAACATATATGCTGCGTTCTGGCACTGTTTTAAGTTTCTCTGTCAGCGTTTCCTTCGACAGCCTTTCTTCTGCACTCACCGTGAGATTAATGTGATTGACAGGACGAGGTCTCACTCAGCCATTTTCCCTGCTGCATAGTATTCTGCAGTAGGAATATTCTACCATGTATTTATCTCTTTGGGTCATTTCCAGCTTTGGGCTCTTTTGAACCAAGCTGTCCCCTCACTCTTGCTAGTGGATTTCTCCAGGGCTTCTGCCTGGGAGTGGAACTGCTGAGTGGCGTACTCCACAGCCCCGGCTTCACGAGGCATTGCCAAATGGCTCTGCAAAGTGGCTGTGCCAATTTATACTCCGTGGGGGCTGGCTCTTGCTGGCAGGGGCTGGCTTGACCTTGCTGGCAGTAAGAAGCCCTAAGAAAATATCCCTGGTTCTTTATAACATGGTTCTTGGAACATCCAGAGAAGCACGTATACCATTTAGTAGGTAGTAAGTCTCAGTAGATGGTCATTAAGTTGAAAGGCGGCCGGGTGGTAAGTTAGTTAGCCACTGGGCCGTTTGCATCTGCTCCTTGATTACAACAAGGTGATCTTTTCCCCTAGTTTTTTAACATCTGATGAGGCTCTAGAGGAGAAATTCTTCATTGGAGACAGATAGGTCCTAAGGATGAAAGCCTTAGAATGAATGGGATCCGTGGACCCTCTGAAATTGCATGCAAAAATGACGTGTATCTGTATATTTTTCTAGTCTGTAATTTTCATTAGATTCTCAGGGGGTCCTGCTCCTAACACCGCAAGGAGCGACCGCTGTGTTTCTTTCTTACCCCTTTTCCTATCCCTCTACATTTTTCCTGCCTTCTTTTCTCTTGCTTGTCTCCCTGTTGCTTCTCCCGTAATCAGCCACCCTTCCTTATTGTCTCCAGTTCTGTCTCCTTCAAATCAAGCACATAGCTCAAATTTCATTACTTCAAATTCCAGGGGGCTGTTTGGTCTCCTGTTGGGCTGTAAGCAAGGAACAGAGAGTAGGGACTGCAAGCCCCACAAACTCAGCCTTCTGTGTGGGGTGGCGCTGCCAGGCAAATGCTGTGTACTCTTCGTTCCGCGTTCTAGGGGGAGGGGACCTGAGTGTATGAATCTGACACTGAGATGACATGGCCTTAATGAGCACTTTCTGATTAACTCATTGTCTTCTCATATTGCTAAGCAAACCGCAGCATTAAAACACCAGTTCATTTTTCATGGATTGATAAGGTTCTCACCTTCTTGTGTAAAGTTTGGCAGAAAATATCATACCCATGGAGTTTGGTTTGTTCTGTGTAGTTCAAGGCCTCCGAGAAATTCTAACTTTGCAATTTTATCAAACCCCTTTGAAGTGTGCTTCTATTGTATTCGAAGGTCTGATCGTTAAATTGAAATCGTGTAAGAGGAAGATTTCGGAAGCTTGGCTGTATTTCTGAGATGACAGAGCTTTGACTGTAATGCTCAAACATATGTATAAACATCTGGGAGGTCGAATAATGCAATCGTGCATGTTAACAAAGGAGATTGTGGACACGACCAGGGTAGGGATGAAGACCGTTGTTTTTGTATTCGCAGGCTTAGCCCTGTACCTGGCCTAGGTGTTCAGTAAAATAAATGGCTGCAAAGCGGGAATACTTCTGAGAATCAGAGTGTTCTGGCAAATGCACTAGGCTGTTTATGGAGATGGGACCGTTGTATTGATATAGTCAAACAGCCCAGGAGTCTATGACAGATACTCTGACATCAAATAAGGCATGGGACAGAGGAACTCTGGGTCCTTGCCAACTCTGACATTTCATGACTCTGTAAAAATGATGGCTCCTTTTTGGAAGGTCCTACCAACTGCCCCAGCCGTTGGGAAGTTTTGTTGAGGATCAGAAGTGAGGAAAATACCCAGCCACTCAGGTGACATCAGGAAAGGATGTTGGCTTTGGTTTCATGGCATCACTGAATTTTAGGACTCAATGGACTCTGGCAGGTCGAAACCCTTTATTTCACTCACAAGGGAGTTAAGACACAGAGAGGCTAAGTTGTTTGCCCAAAGTCAAACTTACACTGAGATGGTGGCAAATCAGGAAACTTCCAGAATCTGAAGCTGTGCTCACATCAAGGAGCCTAGAACCCCAGTTTGGGGGCAGTGGGAGTGGTATAGATGACTAATGCCCCCCCCCAACTGAGTTTTTGTCATCAGAGCCTTGCCTTTTCCTTCCTTCCATCCCCCAAGTACCCAGCCTGTGGCCCCTTTCCAGAGAGATAGAAAGGGAGCCTCAGATAGTAATCCTAGTTCCCCTTTACACAGCTGAAGAAACTGGGGCCCAGTAGGGTCATAAGGACTTGACCAGAGTCACACACCTCACACTGTCTTCCCTTTGATCAATTGAACAAACACCTGTCACCACTCTTCACTCTCTCCTCCTTCCTTCACCTCCCATGTTGCTGTTCTGAGTTGCCTGAAAATAAAAACAGCATTGTAAACACAACAACAAAAACAACACAGAGTTGGTGCTCTAACTCATGAGACCAACAACAGCTCCTATAAATACCAGCTGCATTTTATTTTAATGTCTCTCTGCATTAATTTCTTCTCCGGTGGATCAGTCACCCTTGGTTTCAGAAGAGTTCCCTACTATGGCACAAATACTTCTTATCATTCAGAGAGTTTTATCATTGAGAGAGCATTGATCTTTTTATTGTTCAAAGCATTTGGTTGTCATGGTATTTGCTGAATAGTGTTCCACCAGGAACAGCCTCACTTCCTAGCAGCGGGGGTTAGCTTCTCCATCTTGTAGTATGGTGACAGTGATAGTAATGATGTTGGCTGCCATGCTTGTTATTCCCATCATTTATTAAGCATTTACTATGTGCCAGCACTATATTAACAATTTCATGTGTGTTATCACATTTCAGTTCCACAAGCCTTTTTTAGAGATGAATCTGAGGCTCAGAGAGGTCGAGCTACTTGCAAGGGGTCCCCCAGCTAGTAAAGGATGGATCAGGATCTCAACCACTCTACTGGGATGGTGCCCTAAAACTAGGATAACCTGAGTTATCCTCAGTTAAGTTCAAAGACGTATATTCAGCCCAGTATCCTTATAAACATAATACCTGTTATTAATAGCGATGGCAACATTGACAAATTAGAACTTAGAAGGCACTTACAACATGATATACTATACATGGATGTATCCTCAGTTAATCTTTACAGCCCTCTGAAATAAGTACCACTATTACCCCCACTTTACAGATGAAGAAACTAAGGCTCAAAGAGGCTAAACACCTTGCCCAATGTCACCTACCTCATAAGTGGTAGATCTAGGATTTAAAGTCAGGTCAATCTGGAGCGAGAATCCATATTCTTGTGTCCTACACTATTTCTTTAAAATAAAATTTACTTTTCTTCCCTATCTTGGACTCCACTGTAGCAGGGAAAAAAATGGGCAAAAGAGATGTCCACAAATGGGAGACTGGCATAGACCAATGATTAAGACCTGGGCTTCAGAGTCCAAGGGAGCTCTGCCAGTGATGAACTCGAGAATGTGCACGGATCCCTCCAAACCTCAGTTTTCTCACCTGGAAAAAGGGATTGTGTCTGCCTCCTCGGGCTGTGGTAGGGATTGGAGAAGGCAACATTGTGGCCGACACCATGAACCGAGCCCCTGGACTATTCTGAGTTCTTCATAAATGGGAGTTGATGAATTGAAGGAAAGGAAATTAGAACATATTCCTTTGGAGGTGTGGTAGATCCTGCAAATGCCCCACTCCATATTTGTCCCGCTCACCTCCAAGTTTACCTGTGATGAGAAGTTCCCATGCAAGCTAACCTCTTTGTACCTCCCGTACTCTCATCTTTCTGCATCTGTGCTGGAGGGTCTTCTCCAGCATTGCAGGAGTTTGTTCAGCCCACATGACAGACGTTTAACACCCCCGGAGCAGCCCTTAAGCAGTGAGAGAGGCAGTCAGTGTATAAATAGGCCTGGCTTCCCCGTTGCTCAGTGAGAAGACTTGGAGGTGTGTTCTACCTCTCAAAGGGCCTTCCACAGAATTGAATTCCAGTTGCTCACGATGATACCCATTCATTAGCGCACCCTTTACTGACTTCTTGCTTTCTAGTTTATCCCTTTTAATTCCACGGATCATCTCCCAAAAGTCCTCGTCTTGGAGCCATAATAGTTAGAAGCCTAGCGGGTTAGAGATTTCAGCACCCTGGACAGCGCACAGCACGCCTCACCAGATAAAGACTTCCTCCTTTCTCCCTCCGCCCCTGACTGGAGTGGGGAGGGGCTGAGTGAGGACCAGGTGGCCAGGTGACATTGCTCCGTACTGAGCTTCTTGGGCAGTTTCCTTGTGTGGCTGGAGAAGACCTTGCCATCCATCTCTCAGCAGGTTTAGGGGCTTATTGAGGTCTTGTCCTCTTCAATTGCTATGACAAACACCAGCCTGCCTCCAGTGAGGCATCTGGCCACTGCCTCTACAGTTTGCAGGGCTAAATGACTCCTCTCTTCTCACCAGGGCAGGGAGGCGGCTGCCTGGCGGGTAGAGGAAATCTCAGCGGAACGGGAAGCAAGTGGGTGCCTGGGGCTGAGGCAGAGGCTGCCAAGTGAGAGACACTGTGCTTTGCTTTATGCAGGGAGGAGATACATTGGAGATGCTCTGTTGTGACAGAGGTTGTAGAAATTGGACAGTCCCCTCTCTGGGCAGGACCTGGGCCTGTCCCAGAGACGACAAGCCCTTGCCTTTGGTGGGGTCATGTAGTAGTAGAATGGTAAAGCTGAGGTTTGGCGGGCGGGGTCTAGAAAAATCAGAGCCCCATTTTTTTGACTTCTCTGGCTATAATGAGCCCTTTGGTGATGTCCACCAATCTCAAAGGTGTAAATACCTTCTGTACTGATGTTCCCCAGACTTAAGTTTTCTGCCCGGAGCTTTCTTGCAGTCCCCGTGTGGGGAGGAGTCCACGGACATCTCACACTCAAGATGTCCAAAACTGAACTCCTGTGCCTCCTTCTCATGTCGCTCTTCCTGTCTTTTTACATCATCGGATGGCAGCTCCATCCTTCCCGGGGCTCTGGCTAAAAATCTTGACACCTCCTCCCTCATGGTCCATCCTTTCGAAAATTCTGGAAGTTCTGTCTTCTTCCACCTCCGCTGCCACCACCCGGGCTGAGGCATCATCATCTCTCAGCTGGCTTGTTGGAGCAGGCTGTGCCCAGGTCTCTCCACGTCTGCCCTCCTCCCCCACAGTCCGTTATCAACACAAGCAGCCAGAAGAATCCTTTTAACACATAAATGAGATCAAATCACTCTTCTGCTCACATCTTCCTCATGGTTCCTGTTTCGCTCAGTGTAAAAGCCAAAGTCCTCACCACAGCCCACAAGGTCCTGCATGATCTGCCCCCGTCACTTCCCACCCTCATCGGCAGCCACCCTTGCTCGCTTGGCACCAGCCGCGCGAGGCTCCTCACTGCTTCTTGAGCACTTCAGGCGCGTTTTTCCACCTCGGGGCCTTTGCACTTACAGTGCCCTGTACCTGGTATGCTCTTCTCAATCCATGTCCTCATCTTGAAGACTTCACACCAATGTCCCCTGGCTCCTTATCTACAATCCCAACACTTCTGACACTTCCTGTCCTCTGTCTTCTATTTAGATTTTTTTCTGTGCACTTGCCGCTTTCTGACAAAGTAGATATTTCACTTTATTTTCTTCCAGTCTCCTCCACTAGGTAAGCTTCCTGTGGACAGGGATTTTGTTTCTTCTGCTCATGGTGCTATGCCCCCATGCCTAGAATAGTGCCAGGCACACAGTAGGTGCTCAATAGGTGTTTTTGACAGAATGACTGAATAGATGGTACTTATAACCTGCTGATGTTGAGGGAAGTCTTGGAGTACAATAAATTGAGGCACAGAAGCCCTTCCCAAGTGCCCCTGCATTTCACCTGGTATAGATCTGATCGTGCAATTTTGGAGGGCAGTTGGAAGTGTCACCTTAACTATTATATGTACTGTGGCTATGATAAGCCTGCCCATTAGCAGTAGTCCTGCCCCAGGAATTACGGCGTGTCTTATGTGTTGAGCTCTCAATGGACTAAAACTCCTCTGGAATCACCTTTTTAGCTACTTTGCACTGATAAAGTGGCACAAGCATGAACAGGTTTGTGTGTGTGTCGGGGGGGTGATATGAGCAGCAGTGTGTTCTCAGGTCTACTGTGTATGGTTATGCAGGTTGCACACTGAACCAGACAGCTGGAGTATATTTTCTAAGTGTGTAACTTGTCTACATGTAAACTTTCGGAGACATCACAGGCTGAAATGTATCAAATACTTCATGCTCGGGAGTCCCTTCCACCCTAAGAAGCTTTGATTTTAGGAGTCGTGTTTTTTTTTTTGTGGTACCGAAGAGACACGGTTGGTGCCGAAGCTCCTGGGTTGTTTTGTTTTCGCTGTACACAGGCATATTTGGAGGCCACCCACAGAATTTCAGGACGCGAAACTCTGGCAGTAGGAACAGAGGCAGGAAGGAGACCTAAACCCTAAACCTCAGTCCTGCTCTGGGTACTAAAATGTGGCTGGTGCTGCTTTCCTTTGCTTCACGTTGGTATGCCAGGGACGTGACGCTGAACCGTTATAAGACTGAGTGGACAGGAGGGATCAGACTAAGAGGTCTTTGTAAACTAGACTGATGAGTTTTGATTCATGGGAAATAGCCCTGAATGTTTTCAAAGCAGAAAGTGCAGAGCGTGTAGCAGAACTGCATTCTATGCAAATCTGACTTATACAAAATCATTGTTATGTAATTGGCACACATAGAAAAAGAAAAAGGATGACTATAATAATTAAATAGTGAGGTCATTTCTACCTCTCATTGCATTTAGTGAGTTTTTTCCAGGGAATGAGCATGATTCATGTTCGTCCTAGAACCCAGTCCATCAGCTAGGAATGTTTTCTCTTCAAGTAACAGAAGAGACATCTAGAAGGGACTTTATCATTAAGTAGATGTTTTTGTTACCTGACTTAGAAATCCACAAATCTGTAGACTGGGATTAGTTCAATGGCTCAGTGATGTCCTCCCACCCCCCGCCCCCATTGAGTTGAATTTCGACCTCATGATTTGTTGCCCCAAGGTGGCAAAATGGCTGCCATATCTCCTCCTCTCACGACCTCATTCAAAAGCAGGAAAGTAATGACTGGGAGAGAAAACTCCCACTGGAGGCTTTTCATTTTTATCTAGGAGAAACAAATCTTGCCTGGAAGTTCCCAGCAGATTTCCTTCCACATCTGATTGGCTTATACCAATCACATGACCATTTCCAGCTTCAGGGCAGACGAGAAACATGAGTGTCTGGCGTTTTTGCCATTTTATGGGAGGCTAGTTCTACTTGCAAGAAAGATGGGGAAGAGGGAGCTGGCTGTTGGGACAGTTAGTGGTATCTGTCACATGAAGCATCCCATTCACATTCTTTTATATCACATATTACTGTCCAGGTTATACACGCTTATTACTGCCCAGGCTTAAATATGCAAAACTATACATATTGTACTTTATGGATGATTTAAAGGTTGTTGAGGGTGTTTTTTGAGTCTACACAATTCTTCCTTTGTGCACTTAGTTCAGAATCAGAATTTAACTCTCCCATGTCAGACAGGACATCACTTTGGGGATGTGGGTTCAATTCCTGGCTCTCCTGCTCAGAAGATGTGTGACTTCGGGCAAATGATTTACTCTTCTTAGTCTTTATTTTACTTATCTGTTAAATGAGGCTCATGTTAATACTAACCTCATTGTGTTGAGGTGAAGATTTGATAGATAATTTTTAGCAATAAAATGTAGTCAAGAGGAGGGAGTGGGGAGGAGGATTCCTGTGGTGGAGGAAGTCCTAGAATTGGGGTGATTCCATGTCTGGGATGATTTGGGGTGATAATGGAAATAGGAAGGGAGGGATGGATTTAAGGACTCGTTCCCAGAAAAAAGAACATTCCAGAACATGATAATCAACCAACTATTGACGGGTATATTGGTAGTGCCATTGCAGGGGCCCAGGGCGCTTCTAGTGAGAACTTATTTCAGTCATGCTGAGGTCCCTGCAAGACATCAAAGTAGAAATGTCATTTAGACAGATGTGGACACGGTTAAAGCCTGCCTGCCCGGTCTGGCCTTGAGAGTCATCCACAAAGAGTGTGGTTAAGGCCAGAGAGTGCCTGAGCGCTGCAGGCGTGGTGGTGTAAGGGACAGGAACACAGGGTCGAGGAAGCACCCACACCAAGGGACCAGAGGGAGGAAGAGGGTCAGGGAAGGAAACAGAAGATTCCGGGGACAGACAGGTGGTTAGCAAGAGAGGCAAGCCACAGTCAGCCACGTCAGTTGCAGCTGAAGAGAGACGAAAGTTTTGGGGGCTTTGTAATTAGGGGGAAAAGAGAGACTCTAAAGGGTTGTCCATAAGGGGGATGGGGATGCGTCAAATCTTGGTGGCAAAGGTCTGATTGAAAAGCAAAGGAAGAAGGAAAAACTTTGGTAGTTTCTACCACCTGTGCCAGGGTTTGAGGGTTGGGTGACCTCATTTGGGGACCAGCTTGATTTCCTGGGTCTTTTTCCTCTCCTTTACAGTTTTTTTGGTTTTGGTTTTGTTTTGTTGTTGTTGTTTTATCGGAAGAGTGAAATAAATAGTGGGCGTGTTTAGAAAGATGAAGAAAATGGGCATTACATATTATTATGTATCTCTTCCCAAATAAAACTCTGGTTACATCATACTGAAACATCTGGACGGATCTTCATGAAAGGGGAGGGCGCGTTTGGGGTGGTTTTACCCGGTGATAATAGGAAATTCACCTGAGAGGCTCAATCATGCCGAACTAAGAGATGAGGCAGCGGGCAGCAGAAATTGAGGCTCAAGCCCGGCGTGACTTCTCGGCAGTGACATGTCTGGTGGATCTGGGTTTCAGAGGGGAGTCCTACATCAAAAGGTGCTCAGGTGGCACCTTCGAGTTGCAACCTTGCTTTGCCAGTCAGCTCCTCCTTGTGCAGGTGGCTCTGGAAGAGGGGGGAGCCAGTATGCACGGCGGCTAGGACCGCAGGCTCGGGAGTTCGAACAGTTCCAACACACAGCTCCGTTCCCCGGCGGTGTGACCTTGGGGAGGTGACAGTGTCTCCCCGGAATCTCAGCTCGCTCCTCTGGAAGACAGGCTAATGTGCCCTAGCTTGCGGAGTTGTTTGGAAGGGTTCATGAGTTCATGTCCGACATGTGGTGGGGGGGAGTTTATCGATGGTATTTCCTGAGGGATGGTTTGAAGAGAAAGGAAGAAGGGCCTCGGTGCTTTTGTGGGCCTCAGCTTGCTCATCTGTGAAATGGGAATAAGAGTTGTACCTACCTCAAAAGGTAGGATTCCAGGCGATATTCCATGTAAAGCACTTAGAAACTGGCGCGGAATGAGTGCTCAGTGCTGTTAGCGATTCTAACGCTGATAACTGTAATTATAATGATGATAATAATTATGAGTGCTTCTCCAAGCCCAGTTCCACAGACCAGTTAGTTCGCTGGAGAGAACATTGGCTCCTGATAATTTGGCACGCAACATCTAATCCCCGCTTCCAATCTGGGGAGAACCCCCCACCCCTTAGTGCGTAGTACTCCTGGATCACAGGGCTCCACGCTCGCTCACGAACCGAAGGTTTCAGGAAGGGGGAGTCGTCCTCTCTCCACCCCTTGGTAATCAGGGCGTGTGATTCAAACTCAGCCAGTCACACGCTCCCCGACCCAGGAATTGGAAAGCAGAATGTTTCGGACACGAAGGGAGGGTTCCGGCTTCCTTCCTGGCAGCCTGCTGCCGTGGGGGCTGTGGGTCTGGCTGCATTGCTCCTGCCCACTTTCCAAGTCCCCTCCTCTGGACTCCGGCTGATTTCCGGCTAAATTTCCTCCGGCATTTCCTAAAATGCCGAAGACAGACAGCCGGTTTCTGGTGTTTGCCACCGAGAACTCAGACTGACGCTGGGACAAACATTTGAAGGCCAGTAGTTTGTCGATCCCAGGAAACAGAGATGGAGAGTAGAGGGGCGAGAGAGTGAAGAGAAGACAGCCGGTCAAGTGTATTAGCGAATAAGTTAGTGCCGTTGGCAGCTGGCGCTTGCTTCCTCTCTCGAGAACTTTGGGAGGCAAGGAGCGCACACCCCTCAGGTTAGCTCACCTACGGAGCGAGGGGGCTGGGCTGGGAGACCCTCCTGGGGCATGAGCTCGCTGGCTTTTCCGGCTTGCCCTGCACTCAGACCTAGCATGCCTCTGTGGCCAGAACATTCTAGGTGTTCAGAGTGAGTGACGGGGGACATGGGCACAGCACCCACCGTGTCTGTCTTGACGGCTACACTCAGCTGGTTCCGCCACGAGCTGTCGCTCAGCTCCTTAGCTTTCCTGGTGAAGCATTTTGGGGGTCAGTTCATCTTCAGTCTGCAGCAATGAGAGGAAAACAGAGCTCACCCTGTTGGCCCCACGTGGGAAGTGAGAACGGCTGCTCTGTAGGGAAGGGATAAAGGAGGGGCAGCTGAAAGCCAGACCCTAGGCCTTTGGGGAGTTTGGGCTCCATTGATATTCTGAAGGAGAGGACTCTCTCCATCCCGGCCTGAGGGGTGCTGGACTTCTGCGCGGAGAAGAACAGGTCAGAGCGAATAAAAGGCATAGAAAGTTGAAGCAGAGGAGCCAGACAGGATCCTGGTGGGATCCAGGGCCCAGGATTGGGGATGAGTTAGCAACATTTTGCATTGTCTTTGGCTGGCGGCAATGAGTAGCATTTGTTCCAGAAAGGGAGAAATGAGCAAACTGGGCTTCTCTTACTGTGAGGTGAGAATTGCATTAGCGGGGTAGTCTCTCCACGGAGGATGGCACGGCAGCCCATGTGTTCACACCTGGGTAAGGGAGAAGGGCGGTTCCTACGTTCCTGTTGCGGAGTCTTGGGTGGCTCAGAAATGGCGAGTAACAGAAGAGCCAACCTGTGCTGGCTTAAACAAATGGGGGCTTAGTTTTTGCCATGTTACAAAAAGTTGGCAGTGGGTGTTGGTTGGCATGGGCTGGCATCTCTTGGCCAATCTTTTGGCTTTCTCTTGGCCTTTGCCTCATGGTTGCAAAATGGTTGCTAGAGCTTTTAGCATTGTGTCCACTTCCCAGGCAGGAATAAGCAGGGACAAGATGACCCCATGCAGCTCTGCCAACTTTTGCATCAGGCAGAGCAAAATCTTTCCCAGAAACTATCCACCAAGCTTCTACTTACATCTCATGGCCCGAAATAGGCGCATGGCCACATCTAGCTCCGAGAGAGCCTGGGAAAGTGTTTCACTTTTCTAACCATTCTAGACAGCGTTCTAACTTTTGATTTTGTATATGGTTGAAGGGTATATTTAAAGTCAGAGCATTTTATTTTATTTTATTTTATTTTATTTTATTTTATTTATTTTTTTAAAGATTTTATTTATCTGTTTGACAGAGACAGCCAGCGAGAGAGGGAACACAAGCAGGGGGAGTGGGAGAGGAAGAAGCAGCCTCCCAGCGGAGGAGCCTGATGTGGGGCTCGATCCCAGAACGCCGGGATCACGCCCTGAGCCGAAGGCAGACGCTTAACGACTGCGCCACCCAGGCGCCCCAAGAGCATTTTATTTTAAAACTGACTTCGTTCACCTTATCATCACCTCTTCTGTATGCTTCTTCGTATCAGTAATATATTGTCATGATAGCGCCATGTGACAAACAGTGCCAAAACCCAGGGCCTTCAAGTGATGGCATTTATTTAGCTTATGATTCTGAGGGTGGGCAGTTCAGCAGGGTGCCTCACCTGACCTTAGATCAGCTTGTTCATGCATCTGGGGTCAGCTCCAGGGCAGCGGGGTGGCTCTCCTGTTTGCGTGCTGGCTGTCCGTAGGCTGGTCTAGGATGGCCTTGGCTGGGACCACTGTGCTCCACTCCACGTGGTCTTACCCTCCAGCAGGCTAGTGTGGGCCCGTTCAGATGGCAGAAGCAGGGTTCCTAGGAGAAAGAGGGAGTACACAGGCCTCGGGAGGGCTGGTCCCAGGAATGCGACGTCCTCACTTTGGCCACTGACGGGCAAAGCAAGGAGTGAGGCCAGTCCAGATTCAAGGGCTGGGGCAAGAGATCCCATCTCTTGGTGGGAGACGCAATACATCATATTGCGAAGGGTGTGTATCTAAGAAGTTATTCACTGGGACCATTGAGACCCTGATTTTTGTCCCCTGAGGACTTCTGCCCTGACTTCTGGTAGTCATTGGTGCCACACCTTCCCCTTCCTTTTAATTCCTGACTCGTAGCAAGAAACGGGGATGACGTGTTGTTATTACCATGTCAGTCACACAGTGAAAAGGAGAGAAAGTGTCAGCAGAGGCTCTGTTGAGAGCCCAGGGCCCATCATACGGCCACCTGGGAACTAAAGGTGGGGAAGATCACACAGCTTTGATCATCCCGACTTGGTATCTGAGTTCTGAGCCCTCATGGGCAGTTGAAGCGAGGGAACAGATTTCTTGCCTGCTATGTACGCCCGGCACGGTTCACAGCCACGCAGCCTGGCAACTTGTGTCAAATGGGCTTTTGATTTCCCCTCCCTCCCTCCCTCCCTTCCTTCCTTGAAATACCACCAGCTCCTGATAAGGGCTGGATGGAAACCTTCTCCAATTCTATCAGCTCAGGAGGGCAGAGGCCAGACAGGCGGGCATCTGTATGGAGACCTTTTCTCCAGCCCTTCTTCACGCCCTAACTCTGTTTTGCTTCTGCCTACTTTTTATGCATCCCCCCACCTGTCTTCCCTCCTGAAACTCCGGCTTGATGAGAACCCAGGCCAACAGGGGAGGTCAACCTCAGAGAAAGGAAATTGGCCTTAGTTGAGCACCTGCTATGGGTCATGCCCCTTACACACCTCATCTCCTTCAAGCCTCCCTACTGCTCCATGAATATTACCGCAGTTGAGGAAAACTAGATCCAGAGAGGAAGAGTCACTTGTCCGAAGTCACACAGATGGGAAGTTCGAGACCAGGACTCGGATACAGATCCACCCCGCTGCAGAGCCAGACTTCCTTCTGTTCACAGTTGCATTTTAGAGGGAGAAAATAGGGAGAGGGATGCCAGCCTCCTCCATCAGCAGCATCTGCTGACCTTTGCAGATGCTGTTGCCTGTATCTAGAATGTGCTCTCTCCTCTGACTCAGATGTAATATTTAAAGTATTTAACACTGGAGTGACATGGGCACTGACCAGTTAGAAAGGAAGCTCCCCTTTTGTGCCAAGTGTAAACCTTTAGTTTGTTGTACCGTAGGAAGGTCCAGGGGACTTGGAAGGGGACTGAGGTGCCACAGGGGGCATTCACGGGACTCAAGGGAGTACATATTTACTGATACTAACTGTCTCTTCCTCTGGAAAGCCTTCCTGACCTCCCTACACCATGCCTAGTATCAGGCCAGTGTAGGTCCCCTCTTTATGGGGTCTGGTGACATCTGTGTACTGAGTTAATCACCTATCTTCTTCCTCTGGGGAGCAAAGACTGAACTCAGAGTCTAGTACAGAACCTGAGAATGGTGTTCAGTAAGCATCTCTGGATGGATGGATGGATGGATGGATGGATGAATGAATGAATGAATTAGTAGCTGGCGGTAGAAAGAACCATGCCCTTTGGCAGATTTGCCCAGGCGTAGCTGAGGGAAGGACAGCAGGAAGCGCGGGACATCTTTAATTTCGGTCGTGTTGTTCTGAAGCCCAAGAGAATGCCCAAGACGCAGGAGCAGCAAAGGTTCCGCTCTCAGTCTGGCCTCACACGGGGGTGCTGTGCCGGCCAAGGGGCATCCTGGGGCTCTGAGAACGGAAGGGGTTGGGAGAACAGCCCCTAATTTTACATTTCCTAGTCATTTGTAAAGGAATGGACAATGCTTGCATGTTTTTAAACTGTAGGTTCAAAGCAGAGCCGTCATCGAGAGCTGGACCCCAGAGTCATCCTGACATGGGCTTCCTCGGTGTCCAGCTTGGGGACCTGGGGTCGTTAGAGATAAGCACTGACATTCACTGAGAGCTTCCCATGTGCCCAGTGCTGTCCTCAACATTGAGTAGGTTACCTCATTTAATCCTCCAAGTATATCCCTCTCGGTAGGGGCTGCCCTTGTCCCCATTATACAGCTGGCAAAACAAGAACAGGCCGGAGGAGGGCGCGTGGCCAGGCAGGAAGCAGAGTGAACCTGGGCAGCTGGGTCCTTCGCGCTCGCCCCCACTGCTCTGCTGGCCTCTGGCGAACCTTCTTGTCTCTCTGAGCCTCAGCTTCCTCATCTGTAAAATGGGGCTGGCCGTACCTCGTTCACAGGTGTCAGTAGTAATGGTGACCACAGGTGAAGTGCTGGCTGTGGCTGTGCTCTCTGCTGCAAGGACCTTTACAAGGACCATCCCATTCAGTCCGCACATCCCATGAGGTGCAAGCTCTCATCCCCATTTCACAGATGAGAAAACAGAGGCTCGGAAAAACTAGAGGATTTGCCTCAGGCCACATGGCTGGGAAGTGGAGGCATTGGGATTCAATGACAAGCCTGACTCTTAAAGCCACAGTCAATAAACGGAGCAGAGGATGTGGATTCCAGGATTATCGGATGCCGGAATCAGGGAGGTGAAGACTGCTTCCAGGCTGCGTGACTTGTCTCCAAGAGGTCGCGGCTGGTGGACCTGCCAAGGCGAGTTTAGCTAGATACCGGGCAACATTTTTCTTGCAATAATAAGAATTCCTCTAATTTACTGTGCATGTGCTCTGTGCCAGGGGCCGCCTGAGCCCCTTGCATCAGGCTTGTCCGCTCCCCTGTTTGAGGAGGAGACAGCAAGTTCCGGGCGGACGATCTCATCTGCACCCTTGGCCAGACCAAGGCCACCCTTAGCCCAACTCAGGCCCTGAGCCAAGGCTCTTGGTACAAATCAGTTTCCATGTCTCTTGGGGTCCATCTCGAGCTGACACGTGAGGTGCTGGGTCAAACATCACTCCTACAAAAAGCTTTCGTCATCGTCACCCAGACCTGCAACCCTCTTTGTCTCAGAAAAATCCATCCAGGGGCACCTGAGTGGCTCAGTCAGATAAGCATCTGCCTTTGGCTCAGATCATGATCCCAGGGTCCTGGGATCGAGCCCAGGGTCGGGCTCCCTGCTCAACAGGGAGCCTGCTTCTCCCTCTGCCTCTGCTGCCACTCCCCCTGCTTGTGCTCTCTCTCTCTCTTTCTCTCTCTCTCTCTCTGTCAAATAAATAAATAAAATCCTTAAAAAAGAAAAAGAAAAATCTGTTCAGGTGCTGGAGCCCCAAGCCTCAGGGTCTCTCCACGCCTCTTTTTCTCAACCCCCCACACCCAGTCTATTAGCGAATCTTGTTGGCTCTATCTTCAGAATCCACCAGAAGTCCACCCGCTTCATGGGGCGCCTGGGTGGCACAGCGGTTAGGCACCTGCCTTCGGCTCAGGGCGTGATCCTGGCGTTCCGGGATCGAGCCCCACATCAGGCTCCTCCGCTATGAGCCTGCTTCTTCCTCTCCCACTCCTCCTGCTTGTGTTCCCTCTCTCGCTGGCTGTCTCTATCTCTGTCAAATAAATAAATAAAATCTTTAAAAAAAAAAAAAAAGAAGTCCACCCGCTTCTCACCACCTTTGTGGCCCCCTCTGGTTGGGCCCCTGTCAGTGCTCTCCCAGTGTCCTGGTCTCTTAACTTTCCCCCCTTGCCCTCTCCCCACAGTCTGTCCCCCTGACAGCAGCCAGAGGGCGCTTGTGAGCACCCGAGGCAGGCTGTGTCCAGCCTCTGCTCCTAACCCTCCATGGCTCCCACTTCACTTGGAGAAAAAAACCTAAGTCCTCCCTGTAACCCACAAGGCCCCGCAAGCTCTGCCCCATCCCCTGCCTGCCCCCATCTCCCCCTGCTGTCCTCCTCACTCACTGAGCTCCAGCCACATGGCCTCCTCGTTGTCCCTTTTTAAAAAATATTTTTAAAACTTATGTATTTGAGAGAGAGAGAGAGAGCACACAAGCAGGGGGAAGGGCAGAGGGAGAGGGAGAAGCAGACTCCCTGAGCAGGGAGCCCAATGCAGGGCTCTATCCCAGGACCCTGGGATCATGACCTGAGCCAAAGGCAGATGCTTAACTGACTGAGCCACCCAGGTGCCCCTACTTGTTTTCCCTTAAACACATCAGGCACAGTCCAGCCTCAGGGCCTTTGCGCAGGCTGTCCTTCCGCCTGGGACGCTCTTTCCCCCACATCTTCGCCTGACTCTGTCCTCATTTGCTTTGCTCAAATATTCTTCAGAACTATAACTTGCTCGCTCCTCTCCTGACATTCCCACTCCCGCTTCTCGGCTCTATTTCCCTCCACACTCCTGTTGAGAGGCTCCTGGACCACATTTATTTGTTATTGGTTGGTCATTGTCCAGCTCCGCCACCAGCATCTCAGCCCTATGAAGGCAGGGACTTCTGTCTGCGTCCCAGAGCTAGAACTGCACTTGGCGCATAGCAGGTGCTCAGTAAATAATCCATGACATGAATTTTCCCAGTAAAATGCTCCAGGGGCTTCAAGCCCCTGCCCCAATTAGTGCCTCCGCGGCGCTCGCCCTTCTGTGCCCACATATGCTGTTGTCTCCTCCTGGCTACCTTGTCTCATTGTTCTTCCTTAAAAAAAAAAGTTTAATTGCGGTGAAATACACCTAACGTAACACGTACCCTTTTAGCCATTTTTAAGTGTCCAGCTCAGTGGCATTAAGTACTTTCGTATTATCATGCAGCCATCCCCACTCTCCACCCCCCAGATGTTCTCATCTTCCCAAACTGAACATCTGTCCCCACAAGAAACACTGACCCCCCTCCCTCCCTCAGCCCCTGGCGCCCACCGCCTGCCTCCTGTCTCTATGGTTCTGACTCCTCTAGGGACCTCCTGTGAGTGGAATCACACAGTATTTGTCCTTTTGTGCCTGGCTTCTTTCACTCGGGATGATGTCCTCCGGGTTCACTGATGCTGGAGCAGGTGTCAGCATTTCCCTCCTTTTTAAGGCCGAGTCACACTCCATTGTATGGACATACCACATTTTGTTTATTCATCCATCAGTGGGAACTAGGGTTGCTTCTACCTTTTGGCTACTGTGAGTAATGCTGCTGGGATACTTGCATGAGTGTGCGAGTGCCTATTTGAGTCCTCGCTTCCGGCTCCTTGGGGTGTAGACCAGAAGTAGACTTGCTGGATCGTTGTTCTTCCGTTGTTTAAAAATCAAGATTGAACTCACTGTGGCCCCGGAGGTTTCACTGGCTACAGCTTTTCTCCGACCTTTTGGAACTAGAAAGAGGGGTGGGGGGCAGAGAGCTCTTGCTTCAGCTGTTTTTCAACATACATGGGGAGGAAGATGGGTGAAATCCTTTCCTCCCCACCCCACCTGCTCTGGTATCTCAGGGTACCCCTTGTTTGGGGAAGCGGCTGTGGCATCTGAGACACAGTATCACAAGTGGCTGGGAGCCCAGAGAAACCAGGACAGGCACGCTGGGGACATGGACTGGAGATGGAGCTAATTTTAGTGGCTGGAGAGGCTGCAAGAAGAGAGAGAGAGAGAGTGTGTGTGTGTGTGTGTGTGTGCGCACGCATGCGTGCACGGTGACAGAGGCCTCGTGGGGGAGGAGTTCCTAGATAAGTCAGCTTGGACAAAGTAAGATAATGGGCAGGAGACCAAGACCCAGCCCAGGGGGTGGTGAGCACGTCTGAAGGCGTGAGCCCCAGGATCAAGGTGCAGGGTTAGTGCTAGTTGACATTCAGAATACAATCGATTGTATTTAGGGAGGCTTGATCTGCGGGAGGCACTGTTCACCCATGTCATACTGACGGCCATTCTGTGGGAAGGTTATTGTTACTGTCTCTCTTGTATGAGCAGGGAAACAGGCACAGAATTAAGTACCTTCCCCCATTAAAAGCAGGGAATGAGCCAAGCAGAGAGGTGAAAGTACGGGGTCAAGGGAAAAACAAAGACATATAAGTAAGAAGGCTCTTAGGGCATAGGAGTTGGCTCCGAAATCCTTGAGGATGGTCAGGTTGAAGGAAAGAATACAGGTGGCAGAAAGTGGCTGAGCACTGGATTTGGGAATCAGGGTAGACATGGGTGAAAACCCTGGCTCTTCTACTCACTGGCTGTGGGGCCGCTCTGACCCTCAGTTTCCTCATCTCTGAAACAGGATGATACCACTTGTCTTTCAGCATTGTTGTGAGGATGTAGTTGCCCAGTAGGGGGGCTGCTCCAGGGTAAATTCTCAGTATATGGTCATCATGGTTTTCCTTATGCTTGGGGACAATATTGGCAAGTAAAGGGAAATGGGGGGGGAGGGGCAGCGGGAGAGGGAGAGAGAGAATCCCAAGCAGCCTCCACGCCCAGCGCAGAGCCCAGTGCAGGCCTCAATCTCATGCCCCTGAGATCATGCCCTGAGCCGAAATCAAGAGTCGGACGCTTAACTGATGGAGCCACCCACGTGCCCCAATGGGGAAATTTTTTATTCATTCAGAAATTGCTTACTGAGTTCCTGCTGTATGGCAGGCCCTCAGGATACAGTGGTCAACAAGACAAGCCTGGTTCCTGCCCTTTGTAGAGCCTCGGTATAGCCATACCTCATGCCTCAGCTTAATCATTCTCTGAAATTGTGCGAACACCAGCAACTAGCACTTCGTATGAGCCAGGCACTATTCTGAGGCCTTTTAAAATAGTAGCTCATTTCAGCTTCACAAAGAGCCTGTAATGTAAGAGCACAGAGAGGTTAAGGAACTTGCCCAAGGCCACACAGCGAGGAAGCAAGCGGTGGAGCCGAGAGTCACATGCAGGAGTGTGGTTGCAGAGCCTGTGTTCCTTACCACTGTGCTTTCCTGCCCCACTGATAGAAATAACCATTGGTCACATCGAACATTTGCTATGTTGCCATGTCCTTCACACACACCTCACTGGGCCTTTGCAACAATCCAGTGAGGCTGATTTTTAATGATCCCCGTTTGATGGAGAGAGAAACTGAAACACAGAGAGGCTCTAAGTACCCTGTTCAAGATCCTGCAATGAGGACTCGGGGGTTGCAAATTTGGGGTGGCCTTGGACCCCACATCCCAGCCTCCAGTGGCTTGTAGAGGGAAGGCTTTAGTCGGTGCCCGCATTCTGTTTTCTCCGCTTCTCTACGAAGATGAACACCCTAAGCCCCTTCGCTGTAAACTGCGGGATATAATTAGTTAATGGAAGGTAAATGCTTCAGAGATGGAAATTGCTGGGCTTTTTTCCCCCTCGGCATTGTTGCCTGCATGCTAACACAGCACCATGTGTCTTCTGTCAGACATTTTAGACAAATTCTATTTTCCTCAAAATATTTTGCCAAAGAAAGTAGCAGGCGGGAAAGACAGTCGGAGACACAGGCAGGGAGAAGAAATCCTTCTCTTGGGTGTAACTCGAACAGCAGAGTGGTTCAGAGCACGCATCTCAAGTTTGGCAGGTGATAGTTGGGGACTGACTTCTCAGCAGGCTGTGTGCCTCGGTTTACCCATTCGTCACATGAGAAGGATAATCAGATCCGCCTCTCACCGGCTTCGTGACTCTGTCGCTAGCTGTCTCATCTGCCGTCAGCCACGCCCAGCCCGTTGTCCGTCTCAGGGATTAGATTTCTCATCCCCGCGAGCCCTACCTGATCCTTTCCAACCGGCTGCTTCTCTTACAGCGGATTGTTTTCCCGCAGCAGGATTTCTCCACCTCAGGGCTGTTGACATTTTGGCCTAGAGAATTCTTTGCTGTGTGGGGCTGCCCTGTGCCTTGTGGGATGTCAAGCAGCATCCCTGGTCCCCACTCGGGAGATGCCAGGAGCACCGCCCGCCTCCCCCAAGTGGCGACAACCAAAGATGTCTCTAGATACAGCCAAATGTCCCCTGGGGGTCAGAGTCCTCGTGTTGAGAATTGCTTTATAGATATTTTCAGGCCTGTTTTATACTTTCTTCAATGTAACGTGCAAAGAATTCTTTCATAATTAGTGTCTCATAACTGAAATATCTAAATTCCTCGTGGCTTTTCTTTCCGTCTCGTTGCTTGGAGTGTTTCCTCTTCTTGGTTATGAAGCTCCTTCTCCTTGCGATGATGTTGGGGAGGATTCTCTGGGGCCCGAGATAAAGGTGTAGCCTCCCTGGAAGATACCCATTACTTCCTTCCAGGTGTCTGAGGTGCTCCCCTCCCAAGGCCATCTTCAAGTTTGGGATCCCCCACATGATGAGAATTTAGGGCGCCGGTGTTTGCAAAGCCAGCTTCTGGTTATAAATTCGCAGACTTTTCTTTTTCTCCTTCTCTGCTGAGAGCCAAAGTAACTGTCTTGAAAATCTCTGGGGACGAGAGAATGGAGTAAATTGGCTCCAGGTTTCTTACCCTAAAGCAGTAGCTCCTTGGGGCCCCATCCTAATTCCGGGGGGGTCTCCTTTTAGATTCTCAGCCTCCGTGGGCCTTGGGCTTTGCCTTTCGCCCCTGCTCCCCAGGAGGCCGTGAGCCCTGAGGCGGCGGTTTTCTGGGTGAGGCAGGTGCCCTCGGAGCAAAGTGGTTTGGATGCTCTGTCTGCCTGCTTCCCGGAGGCTGCTGGATTCGCTGAAGTTTGAGGCTGGTAAGTATCTGCTGAAATTGTCGGGCCTTCTGTGCTTCCACACAGGGGTCTTTAGATTTTGTGCAGGATTTGTGATTGTTTTTGGCAAGAGGGCCGGGTCGCCTGCGGTGTGACCAGGAGCAGAGGTCTGCCCTGTGGATTGTATGCAAGAGCGGAGCCTGGAGCGCGGTCTTGGGTGGCCGTGGCTGTGTTGAGTGCTGCCGAGAGGGTGGCTGAAAGGGAGGGAAGAGCAGTGGCATCTTGGTTAAGCGCATTCCCTGTAGGACAGGGCGAGGCGGCTGTGCGGTGGAGAAGGCCGGGGAAAGGGGGCAGGTTTTCTTGGGTGGTGTTTTAGATTTTAGCCAATAGTGGCCCAAAGCCTCATTTCTTTCTTGGGGTAGCTCTGAGTACCCAAAACTCCACATTGCTCCACGTGGAGTTTCTAAAAGGAAGTTCTCTTTGGGACTCAGTTTTGGCCTATGCAGCCCTGACTGCTCCATTTCACCTCCTCTCCCATCCCCCCCCCCGAAGATACACAGTGCATGCGCGCGCGCCACACACACACACACACACACAGACACAGACACAGACACACACACACACCCCCAGCCCCATCGACTTAATCTATGAGCTTAGGTGCTAAAACTTGTCCCCATTCCTGGCCAGACAGTAAAGAAACGAACTCTCTAGCCTTCCATCACACATTCTGCCATTAAGGTGCGCCGCATACTGACTTGCACTCCTTTCTGTCTTGTCCTCCATTCTCTGAGCTGCTTGGAGACAGGGACCAGCTGTGTCTGTTTCTGAATTCACTGTGACAAGCAGGCAGGACATCTGAAAATGGGATGAATGGAGTTGCTTTCTCTTAAGATGTAACTAGAACAGGAATCTTATCGGCCTAAAGCAACTTCAGGGTCCCCAAGACCACCTTCAGATTTGATGATTTGCGAGAGGGGCTCCCAGGACCCAGAAGAGCTGGGATTCTCACAGTTACAGTTTGTTACAGGGAAAGGATACAGATTAAAATCTTCAAAGCAGGAAGAACGAGGGCAGAGTCTAGGAGAGACCGGGCGGGAGCTTTGTTTCCCGCTCCAGGGGAGTCTGAGTGCTCATCAGCAATGATGGGTGGCAACATGTATGGTGTACTGCCAAACAGGGACCCTCACTCTAGCCTTGGTGTCCACGGTTTTTCCTGGGGCTCAATCACAGAGGCAGGGAGCACCCATGTGATGGACTTTAACTGCTCGACCACCAGCACCCCTGGGGATCAAACAGATACAGCACGCCCCACAGCCCCAAAGGAAGACAAGCAGGCATTCACCATACATCACATTGTCATCATGGACTACCTGGCATGGCCCAAGGCCCCAAAGATGCAAAAACACTCACATCAGGCAGGATATTCCAAGGTTATCCCCCAGGAGCCAGTCAAGGGCCGGTCCTTTGGAACACACATGGTTTGGATTATAGAATGTAGATCTTACCAAGTCACTCGCCTCATACAGTCCTCCCAGGGGGATCGTTGCTCGTAGGAGTGTACTTGAGACCCTGTGTCGTGTGGCTTTTGCCCATTTTGCCAGTGTCCTCTCTCCTCTCCAACACCATCAAACTGCTTTAAGATCTTCTAGTACCCTGTGCTGTCTCTCACGGGCGGCCTTGAGCGTATTCATCCTTCTCTGCAGAATACTTCCTCCTCTTCCTCTAACTCTCTTGCCTTCCGGTCCCAGAATCGGCATCATTTCCTCCAAAATCCTTCCCTGAGCCTCCAAGTCCGTATTAGGAAGCCTCCTTTTTCTCTGAGAATACCCTTCTACCAGATTTCTTATCCTGTTATATTACCACTGAGATTTTAATGATCTCCTTTCTTCCCATGAGACTGGGGTTCTTGAGAGCAGGGTTCTACCTGATCAGTCCATTGTCACATCTCCAGTGCCTGGATCACCCTAGGTACACAATGTTTCTAATATTATGTGGTAATGCTATGTTCCTGTAACAAGAGTTCTCAAAAGAACAGTGGCTTGAAACAATGGAGGATGTCACTTCTCCCTTCCAGAATAGCTCTGAGCTGAGCCATACAGATTGGCAGGGAACCTCTGACCCACAGAGTCATTCAGGGATCCGGGTTCCTACCCTCTTTTTGCTCTACCACCACCAAGGGTGTTTGGCCTCGTTCGCACAAAGCTGATGGGCAGAAGAAAAGGTGGAGGGGTGGGTAGCCCCATCTCTGAAGTCTCAGACCCGGAAGTGGCCTGTGTCACTTCTGCTCACAAACCATGGCTGGAAACTTGGTCATGTGATCACACCTTGCTGCCAGGGATGCTGGGAAATGTAGTTTTGTTGGGTGGCTAAGGGCCAGGCTAATATTCTACCACCATAGAAGACAGTAGGGAGGGGTGGTTTTTGATGGGTATTCAGTGGTTAATACCATATTATTTAATCACCCTGTCAAACAGGATGTATCTCATATGGAGTTGCTTCAAAATGAATGGACAGTATTGGGGGCAGAGGCACCTCACCTCATTTTTCTCTGCCTCTGTTGGTTTCCTAGAGCTGCTGTGACAAAATACCACAGACTTGGTGGCTTAGAACAACAGAAGTTTATTTTCTCACAGTTCTGGAGGCTTGAAATCTGAAATCAAAATGTCAGCGGGGCCGCGCTCCCTCTGAAGGCTCCATTTTTTGCCTCTTCCAGCTTCTGGTGGCTGCAGGCATTCCTTGGCTTGTGGTCACGTTTATAAGTATACATGTGGCTGCATTTAGCGCCCCCCCCCCCGATAATTCAAGAACAAATTCCTCCTCTGAAAGCCTTTAAAGTAATCACACCTGCAAAGACCCTTTTTCGCGATGAGGTCACATTTACAGTTTCTGGGGATTAGGATGTGGACTTGTCTTTTGAGGGGTCGCCATTCAGCCCCCTATGCCCAGAATGCCCTTTGGAACACAACTTCTGACCTCTGGGGGCCCGCCTTATATTTAATGCCAGGAGCACCCTGCCCCCAGCATTGGCTGGGAAAGGTGACTACCTGGGAAAGGTGACTTTCTGGAGGCTTCATTCTACTTGCAACGTGCCAATCACTGTTTTACAGACTTTACAAGACTTAACCGATTTCATTCATGGTTTTATCCACGGAGAGATTGAAACTCTGTGCAGTTAAGTAACTCACCCCAGGACGCACAGTAAGTGACAGAGACAGGATTTGAAGGGGTGTGATCTAATTCTACGTGTGTGTTCTAACACTCACCACTGTTGTCCCCAATACTTTCTGAGCTTCCTCTGTGCTAAGTGCCAGGAAGGAAAAGAACACGGGACCAGGAGAGCCTGCAACAGAGCTGGGGTGGGGTCTGCACCTTGGTCTAAAACGCCCTGGGTCTTGTTTAACTCCTTGTGCTGAATTTGCTAGAGAAGCCCAAGCCAGTTCAGTCCCAGAAAGCCGGTCATTTGCAGGCCGAGCTGAACAGGAGCAGAGACTCCACTGCTTGGTTGTATGGAGCCTGCCTTGCTGCTTCCAGAATGGGCTCCGGGTGGACTGTTCCATTCGGGGAGCCAGGTGCCTCCATCCTGAGCCCTCAGCCACTCTCTCCTGCTGTCGTCACAGCCATCGGGCATGCAGAAACCCGGGCGTGACAGCTTTCCTTCCCTGTCCCTGCCCAGTGGAGTGGAAACCCCCCCGGGACCCGGACGCCGAGCGTGTGCAGGCGGCACAGAGCACCGCTAACGCAGGGCTTCTCTCCAGCCCTCCGGAAGCAAGCGGACAGACCGGCATCTGGCTGCCCGCCAACGTCCAGCGCGTTCTTGGCAGTTGCTTTCTGACCTGGACGAGTGGCTGCCCGCTCAGGGAGGGGACGATGGTCTCTTCTGAAAGACCATGAGCTTTGAGGTGGTCATCGAAACCATCCTTGGAAACATCCTTAGCGCTGCGCTGTCGGTTCAGTCACCTCCAGCCATATGCGGCTACATGACACAAAATTGAACATTTTAATCCTGTCTGGATGAACAGTTCAGTGGCATCCAGTCCCTTCACTCTGTTGTAAACCGTCACCACCATCCATCTCCAGAACTCTTTTTATTTTGCCAAACTAAAATTCTGTCCCCGTTAAATATTAGCTCCCCGTTCGCCCTCCCCCAGCCCCTGGCACCCTCCCTTCTCCTTTCTGCTTCTATGAATCTGACGACTAGGGACCTGGTGTAAGTGGAATTATACAGTGTTTGTTTTTTTGCGAAGGGTTTCTTTCACCTAACGTTATGTCCTCGAGGCTCATCCATGCTGTGGCAGGTGTCAGAATTTCCTTCCTTTTAAGGCTGACTAATAGTCCGTTGTATGGTTATCCCACATTTTGCTTATCCATTCCTCTTCTGACGGGCACCTGGCTTGCTTCCACCTTTTGGCTGCTGCAAACAATGCAGCTATGAACACGGGCGTACGAGAATCTGATCGAGTCCTTGCGTTCGGTTCTTTTGGAAATCTACCCAGAAGTGGGCCTGCCGGATCATACGGTGATTCCATGTTTCCTTTTTTTTTTTTTGAGGAACCACCATTCTAAAATTTTAATTAACGAAAATAAGTTAAATCTAAAATTTGGTTTCTCGGGGCACCTGGGTGGCTCGATTGGTTACGCGTCTGCTTTTGGCTCAAGTCATGATCCTGGGGTCCTGGGATTGAGCCCCGCATCGGGCTCCCTGCTCAGTGGGGAACCTGCCTCTCCCTCTCACTCTGCTCCCCCCATTCCGGGTCTCTCTTGCTCGCTCTGCTCTCTCAAATAAATAAATAATCTTCAAATAAAGTAAAATAAAATTCGGTTTCTCGCTCACACTAGCCACATTTCTAGGGCTCAGTAGCCACACATAGGCGGTGGCTATGGGGTTGCACAGCGCAGAGAGAGAACACTTCTGTCCCTGCAGGAGGCTCTTTCAGCCCTGCTCCCGAGGCCCATGGGAACCAGCACAAGCAGGAGAAAGTCACAAGCCAGACTCCTCGCACCTGCCAGGATGGCTGTCACGGCACAAACAAAAGACAACAAGTGCCAGCGTGGCTGTGGAGACTTCGGAGCCCTTGCCCCGGCTGGCAGGGATGCAGAAGGGTGCACCCGCTACGGAAAACAGTGTGAAAGTTCCTCAAAAACTTAAAAATAGAACTATCATATGATCCGACGATCCCACTTCTGGGTATTTATCCACAAGAATTGAGATCAGGATCTTAAAGAGATATTAACACGCCAGTGTTCATTTCAGCCCTGTTCACAGCGGCCAAGGTCTGCAGCAACTGAAGTGACTGTTGACAGCGGAGTGGGTCAAGGAAACGTGATCGACGCATACAGCAGAATATTATTCCGCCTGAAAAAAGAAGGAAAATCTGCACTAGGCAACCACACGGATGAATCTGGAGGACATTGTGCCGAGTGCACTAAGCCTCGGACGGGTGGTTGCCAGGGGCTGGGGCAGAGGGGGGGGGTGCGGGGAGTGGCTAGTCAACGTGCCGAAAGTTTCAGCCAAGCGAGATGAATGAGCTCCAGGAATTTGCTCTACAACTTCGCGCCTAGAGTCCACAGTAATGCATTGTACACTTAAAAATTGGTTAAGAGGGTAGACCTCGTGTTAAGTGTTCTTACCTCAATGAAAATAAAATAACAACAGCAACAAAAAGAATTCTTAGAGCAAACCAGAAGGACACGGGCCAAGCTGATGAGAGACTCATCTTCTAGCTCCAGAGATCTGTCGCTCACTTGCGAGGTGACCTGGGACAGGCTTCTCAGCCCCTCTGGAATTTTTTCCTCATTAGTAAAATCAGGAGACTGGGCTCCGAATGCCGAGGCCCCGTCCGGTTCTAAATGTATCGCTCACCGGCTCTGGACACAGAGAGGAGAACCTCTTCGGTCCAGCTCTGACCTGTAGGCACTTCTGCCTTCACCTTGGAGGGTTCAGAGGGAGCTTCCAGGGGCCTTCTGTGATTGTGTCAGTGCCATTCCTCACGCGCCTTTTAACATCTGTACCACCTGCCTCCACCCCACTCCACACCCTCTCTCTGTCTCAGAGAAAGAGAGAATTTTCCGTGCCCCCAATTCTGTCCTTACGCCTGCTTCTCTCTCTAGCCACTGTCCTGACTCTCTCCAGCTTCCTGAGAATGTGGCCCACATTCTGTGTCCGTGTCATCCCAGCACCCTGTGTTCCCACACTCCCCAAAACACTTTGGGATGGAGAAAAGTCCCCGGTGTGTAGGCCAGTTGTCTTATTCAGGCATCTCAGAACTTCTCGTTCTTGAACATTCAGAGGCGTGCTGACACTCTCTCTTTTCAGCTCAGTGATGTTTCTTGGCTTGCCTTTCTTCTTTTCTAACGACTCCTTCCCAGCCCCCATCATGGGGTCATGAGGGTCTTTTGTCCACCTAGGGGACACCCTTCTCATAGCACACAGATCCCCAAGCCATGTCTGACAGCCTTAGGGTTTAAACCCTTCATTACCTTCAAGGTACGGTCCACAAACTCCTTAGCGTGGCTCCCAGAATCAGCCTTACCTGGTCTCCACCTGCTCTTCCATTTCCCTCCCGTTGCTTGTTCCTTGTGTTCTCTCCCATCCCCCACACACGCAGCCTTCTCATACCTCCAGGCATGTGCTCATGCCGAGCCTGCCCCCTAGGTCACCCTCCTCACTTCTTCGTTCAGGGGTTATCACCACTCCCCGGAGTTGAGCTCCATTCCCTTCGTCATGGCCCAGAGCAAGTGCTCCATACACAGAGCAGAAGTTAAGAGCCCATACTCAAGCCAGGCTGCCTGGGTTCAAATCCCAGCTCTGCCACTTACCACCTGTGTGTCCTTCAGCAAGGTACACGCCTCTTTGGGCCTTAGTTTCCTCATCTGTAGGATGGACATAAATAAGAGTAGTTTCCTCATAAAGTTCTTTTGAAGATGAAATGAAACAATGTGTGGAATAGTATTAGCTATTATTAGTATGACGTTTAATACAGGATTTTGAAAGGAAAGGAACTACGTCACATTTCTATTTATAATCTGTGCCCCTGATACTAAGAAAAGTGACCAAAAAAAGAAAAGAAAAATGACTAACAAGTAGTCGGTGCTCAATATAAGTTAATTAAATGAAACTGGATTATCACCTGTATGCTGACGACACCTGTTAGGGTAGGCTAATGGCTGTAACAAACCACCCCCAGATCTCAGTGGCTTGAAGGATTATTCCTTGCTCATGTCATAGTTGGATCAGAAGGGAGAGGTTGGGCTGTGCTCCATGTGGTCACGCAGGGATCCAGGTTCTATCCACCTTGTGGTTCTGCTGTCCCCAAGGGCCATGGAGTCCTTCTCTCGAATCTTCTACAGTTGGATGCAGATAAGAGAAGAGAGCGTAGAGGGTCTGCATGTCCTTCACTTCCATCACTTCCTCCCGCATCCCCGGCCACATTGTCTTATCACCGTCTCTTGATGCAAGCGGTGGCGGGAAACATAACCTAGCAAGAAGCCCAGACAGAAAAGAATGTGAAAACCAGAGAACATCTAGTCAGTCTGCGTTGTGACCCCCGTCCCCAGGCCCGGGCTTAGTTTTCTCTGGGGAGCTCCATGGCTGAGCAGCAGGCAACTCAACTCACTTAAATCCCCAGCCTGTTTTCCTTCCCCTTCTACTCGGAGGCACCACACCCAACCCACTCACCCAGACCAGGAACTTGGACGCCATCATTGCCTTCTTTCTCCCCCTCCCTCGCCTCGTCCATGTGAAATCTATCAAGCCCACCTCCTCAATGTGTCTGGGAGGCATATGTCCATTTTCCTGCATCCCTGCCCTTCCTGAGTTTGGGGTTTTCATCTTTCACCTGGACCACCTGGACCTGTGCCCACCACCCCTTTGGGCTTCCACTGACAACATCCTTCCCCCTTCCCCCTCCCCCACTGTCTGAACTTCCGGCCAAACTATTTTCATCTAATATTGAAGTTTAGTCAAATCACTTCCCACTTCAGAAACTGAAATCACAGTCTTCAAACCCTTTTAAATCAATGGAACCCTTTCTACCAAATTAATCTTATCTTTAAATAAACTTCTAATTTTAGGGGCGCCTGGGTGTCTCAGTCCGTTAGGTGTCCAACTCCTGATTTTGGCTCAGATAATGATCTCAGGGTCATGAGATCGAGCCCCACGTCAGGCTCCCTGCTCAGCACGGAGTCAGCTTGGGGTCCTCTCTCCTCTCCCTTTGCCCCTGCCGCCTCGCTCATGCACACATGCGCTCTTCTCACTCAAAATAATAATAATAATAATAATAATAAAAAATAGGGGTGCCTGCATGGCTCAGTCATTTGGGTATCTGACTCTTGATTTTGGCTCAGGTCATGATCTCAGGGTCACGAGGTCAAACCCTACGTCAGGCTTCTGGCTCAACACAGAGTCTGCTTGTCCCTCTCCCTCCCCCCATTTGCATGTGCTTGCTCGCTAGCTCTCAATGAAATAAATAAATAAAATATTTTTAAAAAATAAAAAAATAAACTTTGAATTTTAGAATAAATTTGGGTTTATGGAAAGGTTGCTGAGATAGTACAGAGAGTTCCTGTCTACCCTTCCCCTGGTTTCCCCAAGGTTACCGTCATACATTATTGCATATCCTTAACAAAACTAAGAAATTAACTTCAGTTCATTACTATTAGCTGAACTTCTGAAGTGTTACTTGAATCTCAATAGGTAAAGCAATAAAAAAGGAGCTTTGAAGCAGAAAAGGATTTCCAGAAAGTTCCACCTGCCCAGTCTACACCTCACTTCCCCTTGCCCACGAGGTGGCCCCTGAGGTGCCTTTGAGGAACCCAGTTTGAAGTCAGTAACCTCGGGACAAAAGACAAAAGGCTTCATCGTGGCCACACTGGCCCTTGCCTAACTCACAGCCTTCTTTCGCACTGTCTTCCTTCTTTCAGTCATTCAGCAAATACTTACTGACCATCTGCTCTGTGCAAGAACTTTTTCTAGGTGCCAGGAACACAATACAGTTTCCAGAAATCGTGAAGCTGATAATCTGGTAGAGGGGAGAAAAACCATGGACAATAAACTTAACAAATGAAATACAGAGGAAATAAATCATGATGAGTGCTATAGCGAAAAATATAGCCAGGAAGGAGCGGAGGGAATGTTGGGGTAGGGGTGCAACTTTGATTAGGATGGGCTGGGAAGCCCTGACTGAGGAAGTAAAAGGATTGTGCCGCCTGCTTCGGTGTCAAGAATAGACTGAAGGGATTGTGGAGGCGGGGACACTCATTGGGAGGTGACTGGGAGGATGGATTTGCCATTGACTGTGGTGGGAAGAGGGTGGGGGGGCAAATGAGGAGCTGAGCTTCGGACATGCTGAGTTTTCCTTGCCTATGAATGAGGAGAGCTGTTGTGTTGGGGTTGAGTATTTGGAGTCTGAAGTCCAGGCAGAGAAGACAGGGCTGGAGATACAAATGTGAGAGTTATCAGGGCCGCAGAGGTTTTTAGCTGTGAAAGTGGATAAGGAAGTGGATGTAAGGGGCACCAAGCACTGAGCCCGGGCTGGCTCTCCATCGTTAAGGAGGCTGGTGAGACGAGGACAGAGCAGCACAGGAGACAGAGAAGGAGCAAAGGAAGGGAGTGCGGATCCTGGACACCACAGAAGCGAAGCGTGAAGGCATTTTGAGTAGGAGGGAATGATCGATAGCCTCCACCAAGGCCAATGGGTGGATTCAGATGAGAAATGAGAATCGCCCGATGGGTTTAGCAGCATGGAGGTCTTTGGTGAACCTCGCCAGAGCTGCTTGGAGCAGAGGGAGCAGCAGAGGCCCTTGGAGGGATTACTCATGGTTCTCTTAAAGAGTTTTGCTGTGCTGGGGCGCCTGGGTGGCTCAGTCGTTAAGCGTCTGCCTTCGGCTCAGGGCGTGATCCCAGCGTTCTGGGATCCAGCCTCACATCAGGCTCCTCTGCTGGGAGCCTGCTTCTTCCTCTCCTACTCCCTCTGCTTGTCTCTCTCTCACTGGCTGTCTCTGTGTCAAATAAATAAATAAAATCTTAAAAAAAAAAGTTTTGCTGTGAAGGGGAGAGGGGGAGAGGTGGGGTGTTAGCTGGTGGGAAAACTGGAGTTCAGGGTTTTCTTTTCCAAAGAAAAGAGATCTAACAGCAGATTTTTGTGCTGTTGGGAATAACCCAGTAGGAAGGAGAAACACAGAGATGCCAGAAAGGAGAGTGTTGGCGGGAGGGCGATCTCCCGGTGGACCGGAAGGGATGGCATTTGGTGTGAAGGGTACACAGGTCATCTATAGCCACCCCAGGGAAGGCACTGCGTGGTTACAAGTGTTGGGGCTGGGGAGGAGACGTAAGGTGGGGGCCCATGGCAGTTCTGTTCTAATGCTTCTATCTTCTTACAGTTTATCAAGGAAGGTTCTTTTTTTTTTTTTTTTTTTTTTTAGAGGGAGGGAGGGAGGGGGAGGAGGGGGAGAGAGAGAGACCCTTAAGCAGGCTCCACCCCCAGCACGGAGCCTGACATGGGGCTTGATCTTATGACCGTGAAATCCTAACCTGAGCTGAAATCAAGAGTCGGACGTTTAACCGACTGAGCCACCCAGGTGCCCCTCAAGGAAGGTTCTTAAACAACAAAGTCTAGTTCGTTCAATAATTATTTGTGGGGTGGGTACTCCGGATCAGGCTGGCGCTGGTAATACAGCTGCTAACAAAGGCACGGCTGAGCGCCTGCTGTATTCCTCGTTCAAGTCCAGCAGAGATGCCACATGTGGATGCCTGGGACAGTTAGACCAGCCACCACGAGCAATGTTCATTTCTTCCTCTCCCCCGTCTCCCACCACCTCATCTGCCTCTTCCTGGATTTTAAGTCTTTTGACCCCCCACTCGTTCCAGAACTCTCTTCACCCCACTCCCTACCATGATTGCATCCCCACCCCAAGGCCAGCACGCTATCTATCATCCGGGAAAGCAAAGTTCCAAAGAATCAAGATTGTATCAATGGGCCCGTCTCCGTGGCAACAGTCATGAATGAGCCAAGCAAGGTAACCCTGGAGATGGCGTGAATGAGAAGTGGTCCGTTGCCACAGAGACGTGCTGAATGGAAAGGCCCCCACTAGCAGGGATACGTCACTGAGACGGAACAGTCGGCGTGAAGTCGGTGTGCCTATTTTCAACTCGGAGTTACAAAAATACATTTTTAAAAAGCTCACGATCCACCTCGTTCCTCTCCTGTGCCTCCCACCCCTTCTTTACCCTTCATCCTACCGCTCAACCTGGGCTCACCAGGCCTCCTTCTAGGCCCTCGAGGACACCCTGGGCATTGCCGCCTCACCACGCAACTCCCTCCCCGGGCCAAGTCTGAACTCCTTTGACCAATCCCATCTGACCTTTTGAGACCACCAAGGTCCTCAGAAGCCAGGAGCTGACGAAAAGAACATGAACTATATTTGGGGGGCAAGAACAGTCCATAAACTGGACCAATTCAGCCCCCATCTGTGAAAGTTACCTCGTTGGTTAGACCGGTTCTCCATCAGGGAGCCAACCTCCTACCCCCGCATAGAGGTGCAGTCTGATCCCGCGGGCGATGTCCAGCACGCCCTCAGCACCGTGTGGAAGGAGCAGGAGACACAAATCATGGAGGTCGCCGCTGTAGACCGACTCAGACACGTGGCAGTCGGTGTCCAGAGAAAACTTACCGTCCGCAGCAAATGCACTATGGTTTCCTGAATCGCGTACTAGGTGCGTGCGTTCTCTTCCGCAAAACCAGCAGAGAACTGTCCTTGTCTTAGCCCATTCAGGCTGCCGTGACAGAATCCCGTAGACTGGGTGACTTATAAACAACAGCAATGGATCCTTCACAGTTCTGGAGACTGGTTAGTCCAGGATCAAAGCACTAGCAGATTCGGTGCCTGGTGAGAGCCCTCACCCTGCTTCACAGATGGGTCCCCTTGGGGTCTCTCCGTCCCCGTGACCTAATCACCTCCCAAAGGCCCCATCTCTAAACACCATCACGTTGGGGGTTAGGATTTAGAAAAACGCAGGTGAGCAAAATATTTTCCTGATGGGAAACATGAGGCCCAGAGAGGTTACGTGACTCACCCAAGCAGCAGAGCCGAGATTCAACATCACGCAGTCTGGATGCAGAACTTAGGCAGAAAAAACAGAACGTGACCAGAGCTGTGTGCGTGCACGTGTGCATGCGTGCGCGTGCGTGCATGAGTGCACGCGCGTGTGTGCATGTGCTTGTGTGCTGGCAGAGGAGAGCAGCCAAAGAAGATCTGCAGGTCAGCGGGGACCAGTCCATGTTTTGAGGGGTTGGGACTTCAGCCTTAAAGCGCAAGGGAGCCATGGAAGGGTTCAGACAAGGAGTGGATGGGGTCAGATCTTTATTTAGAAGGGTCACCCTGGTTGCAACGTGATGGCGGGAATGCAGGTGTATGGAAGGAGTCCCCCTGCCTAGGTACAGGGATGTCTACTCACCTTCTCTGCCCAGCACAGTATCGAGGGACAGATTGACATGGCCAAGTCGAGAGGTCCCACTTAGAGGTCAGACAGCAGATATGGGATCAGCCTCTTGTCCTGCTCAAACCCCGAACTGAAGTGGCCCCACTAATGTAGGGGTCCGTTTCCCTGCTGTGTAAAGCTATCTTGTAGAAGACGTCCGTCCGGTGGTGCTGGTGCGGGCAGTGAGAGAGGAGGGCAGTGCAGATGAATCCTGACTCTGCCACCTCCTGCCCGTGTGACCACGGCCAAGTCAGCAGCCCTTCTGTGCCTCAGTTTCTTTTTCTATAAAATGGGCCCAGTAATAGCCTCAGGGGGTTGCAAATGTTGTCAAATACGTAGAAATCCTTATAACGGTGAGGATGATGACGATTCTGTTTCCAGACCACCTGGGCTCAAATCAGCTCCCTTTCTTTGCAAGCTGTGTGACTTGAGGCAGGTTCCTGAACCTCTCTGGGTCTCATGTGTTTCATTTCCTCAATGGGGATAATAACACTCCTCCTTCCTAGAGTTCTGAAGAGAATTAACTGATATAATCCATGTGAAGTTCTTAGAAGAGGGCTCGCCTCCTTGTAAGTGTTCAATAAATATTAGAGAGTGTTCATGACGGGAATAATAATGCCTTCAGATCACCCCCATCATCATCCCTGAGGGCCTCTCTCTCCCTGCCTCTCCATGTCATCAGTTTTCTTGGATGGGATTCCACACATGTCCCCTTGGGGTGGCCACGTTTAGCGTCAGCAACCTGCCCCTGGGTACCGTTAGCTCATTTCTGGAAAGCACTTTGGAGCTGCACGTGCTTTGCAGATTGGGGGGATCACTGGGCTTGCACGATCTCGAAGCCAACATTAGATCCTTGTGCCGGGCAGGTGGAGGGCAGGCAGGGTAGAGCTCGCGTGCTTTCTTCCCCGACCGCCTCTGCTTTATGCTGGGCCGTTACCTGTCCTGTTTGAGGCAGCCTGGGCCCCTTCCCGCTTTCAGCCTTCTTGAGACAGGATGTCTTTCTGATGGAGGCAGACGCCTGGTGCTGTCATTTCAGCACAAGAAGCTTGTCCTCAAAGTCAGCAGGAGTCATCGGAAGGGCACTGTAGCTCTTTTTTTTTTTTTTTTTTAAGATTTTATTTATTTATTTGACACAGAGAGAGACAGCCAGCGAGAGAGGGAACACAAGCAGGGGGAGTGGGAGAGGAAGAAGCAGGCTCCCAGTGGAGGAGCCCGATGCGGGGCTCCATCCCAGGACTCCGGGATCACTCCCTGAGCCGAAGGCAGACGCTTAGCGACTGAGCCACCCAGGCGCCCCACCGTAGCTCTTTGGACCCCAACACGCGTTTCCGCAGGTGGCGTGAGCCTGGATCCGGTGCGGGGCTCAGCTCTGCCCTCAGGTGGCCTGCCCATCCTCCTGAGCTTTAGGCGGGAACTGTGATGACTCCTTCTTTCTCAGACACATATGTAGTACTTACTGTGAGCCTTACCGTTTGTGCATAAATGTGTGAGCCTGCGAAGCTGTTCTGAGCACTTTGCAAATATCAACATGTTTCATCCTCCTGACAACCCATTGGGTAGATGATAAGACTGGGGCACAGAGAGGTTAACTTACCCCGCTTCCCCAAGATCACACAGCCGGGGAGTGAAGGGGCCAGGATTGATCACATGTACCTTACCCCCCCCTTCTAACAGTCACCAGTCCCAATTCTGTGGGCCCGGCAGTGTTCACGCACCATAGACAACACGGTGTATGTTTCTGAAACAGACTAAATGAACAGCTTTGCTTTAGGATCCCCTTACCCTTGTCCAGGATACGTCGACCCTGTGATGTGGGCTTGGACAAAACAAATTCCAGGGACGGATGGCCTGGGTTCAAATCCTGGCTCTCCCACTTCCCGTCTGAGCGCCTTCTCTGAACTTACTGTTTTATCTGTAAGGTGGGGTTAATTATGGTCTCCACTTTGCTGAACTGCTCTGAGTGCTCAGGTGGGTTTATACACATAAAGGTTGTAGGATTTTCTGGGCACAGAACAAGCACTTGACTCAAATCAATCCCTCCCTCTCTGTTTACCTATCTGTTGATTTACTGAGCAGCTGCTGTGTGCCAGGCACTGTTCTAGGTGATCGGGAGACCTATGACCTTATGATCTGGCAGGGTGGGGGTCACAAACAACAGCGGTGTGCTAGAAGGGGAAGGGCGCCACTGGAAAATGGTAAAGTTGGGTAAGGAGGTTGGCAGTGTTGGGCGGGAGTGCAGGATGCTGTGTTCACTGGGGTGGTCAGAGTAGGCGTTACTGGGAAGGTGACATTTGAGCATTTGAACAGACTGAGGTGTTGGCACATATTACTACCATTTGGAGGCACTAATATGAGTTTGAATTTAATGTAAGGCAAGTCTCACTCATTTCTTTCTTTTTTTCTTTTTTTCTTTCTTTATTTCTTGAGAGAGCGCGTGTGTATGCGAGCAGGGTAAGTGCAGGGGGAGAGGGAGGGAATCTTAAGCAGACTCCGTGCTGAGTGTAGAGCCTGACGCAGGGCTCGGTCTCATGACCCCTGAGATCACAACCTGAGCCGAAACCAAGAGTCAGGCACTCAACCAACGGAGCCACCCAGGCGCCCCCTCACTCACCCCATGTAGTTGTCCTGAGATCCAAAACTTGGCTAAGGAGCCTGGTCTCTTGGGCTCCTTCTTGTTCCTGCATCTCACAGATCTTTATTAAGACCCCGGCCTGGGGAACCCACCCCCATTGGGAGAAGGGGCTTTCTCCCCTGCCTGTCTGCCAGATCGTGGGGAAGGTATGAAAGAAAGGATTCAGTCATCTTGAAGCTGGTCAGAGGGTGAGGAGCTGACGATATTTGCTTGCAGGGAGAACAAGAGCCGTGCTGAGGGAAGAGACTGTGTTAGTTAACACCAGCTGCCATAACAGATAAAACCCCAAACCTCCAGCTTAAGAAAATACATGAGAGAAAAATAAACTTCTTCTAAAGTGCAAGTGGTGAGTGATGGGTTAGGGTGGAGGGGTAGGTGGGCCAAGTATGGCTGTACTCCACAGTCGCTCAGGGATCCGGCATGATGGAGGCTCTGCCTTTTTCAACGTGTAATTTCCAGTGTTGCTCTAAGAGTCTGCTCCCAGCCAGCAGGTTGGGGGAAAGGGAGAGTGGAGTGAGAGGTATTTGTGGGCTTGGCCAGGAAGTGATGAACCTCCCTTCTCACCCCATTCCATTGGCCAGAATTTAGTTACATGGCCCCACCTAGACGCAAGGGAGACTGGGAGATGTAATTCCTGGCCTGGCAGCCATTTCCCAGCCACCCTACGGAAGGAGAATGTGAATCTTCCCTCAGCGCTCCATGCTTGTACCATGTTTGTACCAGGAATTGAGGCCACTTCCCACCCACCCTCCAACTCTCTATGTACCAGGCACTGTTCTAAGTAGTTTGCACATACCAGCTCATTTCGTGCAACAGCCCTATTCAGTGGGCACTATTGTTAGCCACACTTACAGGTGATAAAACTGAAGCCCAGAATAGTTATGTAACTTGCCCAAGATCACACAGCTAGGAAGTGGCAGAGATGGAACTGGAATCCAGGCAGTCTGGCTGCAGAGCCTCAAGCTTAGCATACATTTATTATAGTTAGAAGGAGGCTGAGGGGCCCAAAAGACATCATCCACTGTTTGGTCACTAAGAAATCAGCCACTTGTAAAAATGAGTTCTGACTCAAAATATCTCACCCCAGGGCGACCATGGCCCACTGGGTCCACATCCTGTTACTCAGGTTCTAGATCAGAGTTTCTCAGCCACAGCACTCTTGACATTGGGGCCGGATCATTCTGTATGTTCTGTGCGTCGTAGGGTGCATAGCAGCACCCCTGGCCCCCGCCCGCTACACACCTGCAGCACCGCCCCCACCCTGTCCCGATCATCAAAAACGTCTCCAGACATTTCCATATGTCCCCTGGGAGATGAAATTACCCCTGGTTGAGAACCACTGTTCTAGACCGTTACATGCTATCCTACAACGTAGTGCGAGTTCAAGGCAGACCCACTTTGAAATTGCCAACCTTGTAAAACAATAGGTAGGGTTTCATAAAGCCAGTGGTGGCAAGCTGCTGAAATCTCACCCCAAGACTTGAACAGGCAGGACCTGGGTGGTGGTCATCTGGTTAAAAACTGACGAGGACAAGGACTCCACCAGCTCTGTGAAAGAGAATGGTTTGAATATCAAAGGCTCAAGGCAGGGGTGATTGGTGAAACCCCTTGAGAATTTGAAAATAAAAATCATCCTCCTGAAAATTCATGGCGCGGAAGTCAGACGTGAAGTGCGGGCTGTTACGTGCGCTCGGGCCGTTTTGCGGAGGAAACTGCACGTGTGCACACACAGCACACCCCGCTTGAGTCCATGCTGCAGCTTCTGTGCGTCCTGCTGACCTTAGGGGTGAGGCAGGAATCCCTGGGTTACGTTTTTGTGGTGAATATCATCACCGCTCACTTGTCGTGGGTCCTTACCTCACCATCACCACACTGTGACTAGGTGCTTCTATTATCCCCATTTCACGGAGGAGGAAACTGAGGCGCAGAAAGACAGACTAACTCTTCCAGGGCTGTGCGGAGCCACGATTCAGACCCAGCCAGGCTCCATGGCCACCCTGACCCTGAGGGGCCCCCACTCCTGGAATCTTCCATTTGCCCCCGCCGGCCCTTCGCTGTTGACTAGAGGCAACATGGCTCCCCACTCTTCCGTTAGCTTGGGAAACGTGATCATGGTTTGTGAATTCACAGGGAGCTTGGGGCTTTGTGGGAAAAACGAAGCGGAAGGGTGGAGACTGGAGGAGAGTTCTGGCATGATGAGGAAACTGCCTTTGCCAGAAGGAAGTAAGGAAGGAGATTGCTGGGGCTCGTGTAGAATGCAGGGTGCCGTGAGTCTGTGTAAAACAAGAAACAGAGGCGTGCTCACTAGGGGGTTGGGCCGATGCCTTGGAATGAGAACTTGAGGACTTGTTTTCTGTTAAGACAAAGAACGAAGTGACTCAGGTCCGCCCTGCTCCTGCTTCCCCCAAGCCCCACATCTCTTCTGCTTTTTTCCCTTCTCGCTTTTGGATCCGGACTTCTGCTGACTCATCTCTCCGAGCAAGGAAGGAGGGAGGAAGTCAGAATTGTTCATTGACCGTTTTCTTTCTTCAGTGACTCAGCTGTGATTCACATTTTAATTAATGGGGGAGAAAAATCTGATCAGCCTAAGGCATGTGTCCAATAACCCATACCTCCAGGCTGGTTGTAATAAGAATACCCCCCAAACGTAGGATGCCCTGAATTAAACTATGGCTTGTTTCCTCCGTGAGTCCTGAGGACTCCTCCAAGGTCTCCAAGCTCTGGGTCCCCAGTGGGGGCCCCTGATCCAGAGGCAGCTGCTCTGAGTCCCGAAGCAGCGGGTCTCATTCCTGCAGAGTTAGTCTGAGGTCAGGATGAGAAATGGAGTCTCGAGCCCTCCTGGGACAGCAGAAGGATCATGGGAGTGGAATAGCATTTCCTGAGTTGGTCTTTGGCTATAATCCCAGGCTGAAGCCCTGCCTCTCCCCTCCCCCACCCATACCTCAGGGCCTGAGATTTGTCAGACCTAATGGCAGCGACAGTTTCAGAGTTTGGTTTGCCCAGAGAACACGAAATGTCCAAATCATCGTGGCTCCTACTTCCTGAGGGCTTACCATGTGCCAGGCCACGTGCTCCACACATTTCACGAATGGCCACATTGAATCCTCCCACTGTCCGCAAAAAGAAGAAAGCTTTTATATAATCCTCTCTCCTCCCTATGAGGAAACTGAGGCTTGGGAATTTGCCCCAAGTAGACAATTAGTAAATAATTGGTCGGGATACAAACCCAGCCCCTTCCCACCTGAGACCCAGAGCTCACATCTGCTCTACTCTTCTGCGTTCCACTCAGCTGAAAAGAAAAATTGAAGCTGACAGCTCAGTCAACAAATACTTGCTTATGAAGGCCTAGCATGTACAAAAGGTCCAGCAGGGAGCAAGAAACAGATCTGTGGCCTCATGGGGCTGACATTTTAGCTGCACAAGTGTGTTAGTCACTGTGTATTAGATAAGTTAAGATGCTAATACGTGTATTGGGTAAGTGCTGGCTGCTGTCACAAAGAACTCCCGAGATGCAGAAGAGCTCAAATGTGATAGAAGTTAGTTCTTGTGCGCTCAAAGTCCAAAATCCGTATTTGTAAACAGTGGGTGGCTCTCCTCCAGGCAGGGAGGCAGAAGCCCAGGCTCCTTCCATATTGTGACTCCTCATCTTCAACCCAGGGCTCCCAGGGTCTCTGTGCTCCTTGCATGAAGCCACAGAAGGGAAAAGAGTGGAGGAGGGCACCCAGGGCTTGTTTCTGGACCTGGCCTAGAAGTAGTCCACATGGCTTCTGCTCTCCTTTCACTGGCCAGAACTTAGTCACGGGGCCATGTCTACTGCAAGGCTGGGCTATGCAGTCCAGCGGAGTGCCCAGGAAGAAGAGACCGAGAACAATGGGAACTGAGCGCCACATCTTCCTGGATCTTCCCCTCATGAGTCCTACCTTAGGACAGCTTTCAGATACCCCTGTCTTCTACTTCCTCTGTTCCTTGGGCTTCCTGCGGTGAGGAATTGCTCTTGCTTTGCAGTGCGGGAGGCAAGAACCTGGTGGTTGTCTTTCCCGCAACTTGAAGACTTACTTGGAAAAGGCAACAGAGTATCCCTGCCCCTTGAGGTTAGGAGACCTAGCATCAAGTCTTGCTTCTCCAGAAACCTTTGTCTCCGAAACTGGGGGATTTCAGAACACTCAGATAGGCAGCCTTCTTGGATCATCCATTCTTCCCACCTTTTAATGGTCAAGGTCTCCCCAGGAAACAGAATTCACCCACCAGATGTTTCAAATGCAGAGCGGGTCATGAAGAAACTCCTTAAAGAGGTGGGGGCAGGTAAAGGAAACCAGTAAGGGGTGTTGAGATCCCATGAGGGAAGCCGTTGCTGTCCCGACATTTTTGGAACTCAGCCGAGGCAGGGCCACATGGGAAGGACGAGGCTCAGAAATGGGGAGGGAGGGTGGAAGCAATACTCCCGCCTCTCTCCCTCACCTTCTGCTGGTGCCTCCCATTAGCAAACCCAACCGGGAACCAGAGCAAAGCATTCTGGGAGATAGAGTCCACAGGGGTCAGCCTTGCAGGACACGGCACAAGCTGGAGAACGGACCTGGGGGGCAAACGGAGTAATAAGCGTGCGCCGGTGTGTGACTGACTGCATACGCGTGTTCGTGTAGTCTGCTCTATCACGCGCCTCCGAGCTGCACAGGACAGCACAGTAGCCAGTAGCCGCATGTAGCTATGGTATAAAATATGAATGTAAATCAATTAAAATTAGCTCAAATGAAAAATTCAGTTGCTCAGCCACATTTTAAGTGCTCACTAGCCACATGTGGCAGTTGGCTGCCCTATTGAACCGCTCAGAATAAAACGTTTCCACCATCACGGCAAGGCTCCCATGTACCCTGAGCCCCTGCAGGTTGTGGGACAGAAGAGAAGGAGTCAGGGGTGAGGCTGGACAGTGAAGGAGGCAGTTCTGAAGGCAGGCAGGGCTGTGGGTCCGTGGGGAGGAGGTTCTCTGAATCAAGGAGCGGAGGGAGGAGCAGGGAGGTTGAGCGAGCTGCTTGCCAGGATGGTGCCTTACCCCGTGGGACAGGGTCGAGTCAGAAAGCTTCAGTTCAAGGTCGGCTCTGACACTTAGTGGTGTATGATCTCAGAGAAGACACTTGGCCTCTTAGAACCTCGGTTTGCTCATCATCGAAATGGGTGTCAGCCTACCTGCCATGGTGACGATGCCCATGAACGGGGCTATGGAGTAGGACTGTATAAGGTGTTAGCTGTCGCCATGTTGGGAAATGATCAGTGAGGTCAGAATGGCCTCGAGAGGACCCGAGGAGGTTCCTTTCTCTCCTGCATGGTGGCTCTTATTCAGATCTTCAATATCCCTCAACATGTCTTCCTCTTTAGTCACTGTCTTATTAAATTCACCCCACATCTGCTTCCAATCTTCTTCTGATTCCTTGAGATCTTGCCAGCTTTTATGAACTCCCTTCCTTTCAATTTCCTCAGGATCATCAACTTTTTTTTTTTTTCCCTCCTCCTCTGTCTTAGAGAAATCCAGGGCCCTTTACTTTTCCAAGCCTGGGGTGTGTTGCAGAGTAATTAGAAACGTATGGGAGGTGGGATCAAAACCCAGCTTGGCCATGTACCAGCTGTGTGGGCTTGGAGCAGTGACTCAACCTCTCTGATCTGGAAAGTAGAAGGAATGACAGGCCCCACTTTATAGGGTCGTCACGGGATTGATTAAAACCTTGCACACTCCCTGGCCCCCAGCAAGTGCTCCGTCAATGCTACCTTCCTTCTGATTCTGCTTTTCCAGCTTTAGACTGAAGTAGAACATACCTGCAGAAAAGCGCACATACCCAGGTACGGCTGGAGTGATTTTCCAAAACTGAGCACATGCATGTAACCAGCACCCAAATCAAGCAACAGAATATGCCCAACCTCCAGAAACCCTCTCTTTGCCCTCCAGTCTCCGGTCACCCCACCCTGACATGGGACAGCGTGGATTAGTCTCGCTTATTTTTGAATTGTAAACACATGGGATTACGTGGCGCACTCGTTGGCTTCCTTCCCGGCTGTTGCATGTGTGAGATCCGCCCATGTTGTTGCCAGAGGGGAGCAGAGTTCAGGGTCACGGCTGCGTGTGCTGCGCCGTGATGGGCATGTGAGTGCTGTGCGCTTTGCAGCTCTTACGGAGAACTGTTGACGCTCTCATGCTCGTCTTTGGCAGGAGGTGTTCCTGGGACTGGGGTTTCTGGGTCATGGGAGGAGTCCGTTTAGCTCTGGCGGAATCTGCCCGAACGGTTCTGTGCAGTGGTGGGACCGGTCTCAGCTCCCACCAGCCGCGGGCGGGCATTGAGCTTTTGTCTTTATTTTGATCTGGGAGCGCCTCTCCCTCCGGAGGTGCTCGCTGAATGTCTGGGAATTAAATTGAAAACGTACTCGTCCATTTCCTCGAGAGCTTTACTCCATCAAATGTCTCATTTGGACCTTCAGGCTGTCCTTCCGTGCAGACTTGGTACACTTGGCTTGCAAACTTGGACAGATCCCCTCGATGGGGAAGGCTCCTGGCCCCCTTGAGTCACCACGTTATCTTCCCTGCTCTCGTTCCAGTGTCTCGGGGCCAGGTTTCCCTTCCACTGCTTCCTCCAGCCTTGCGATCCGGCAATCGCGACGGTGCCCTTCAGAGGGCCCACGAGCTGCCAATCCTCCGAACCCACTAGTCTCGGCTCAGCCGCCGACCCCTTCCCCTCCCCAGCGAACTCTTCCCTCTGGAGGGCCCATCTTTTCTAGAATCACTTACCTCTCTCCTTCTGGGGTTTTTACATCTGCTCCTGCTCCTTTTTATTTAAGAAAACACTGCACTTTAAGAGAGCTTCAGGAATCACCCAAAATAGAAACGTGTCCTTTTGTGTAATCTTCTACTTTAAAAGACAAATAAGTGGAAGAACGGCTCTGTGCGGAGGTTAAGGTGCTCAAGAGAACCTTGCACTGGCGGTCAGAGCTTCCCCTTCACGGGAGAAAACGCAGGAGAATATCTGTGTGGCCTGGGGTAGGGGAAGGACTTCCTTTTTTTTTTTTTTTTAAGACTTTTTTATTTATTTATTCGACAGAGATAGAGACAGCCAGCGAGAGAGGGAACACAAGCAGGGGTAGTGGGAGAGGAAGAAGCAGGCTCATAGCGGAGAAGCCTGATGTGGGGCTCGATCCCATAACGCCGGGATCACGCCCTGAGCCGAAGGCAGACGCTTAACCGCTGTGCCACCCAGGCGCCCCAGGGGAAGAACTTCTTAAACAGAACATTAAAAGCACAAACTCTAAGGCAAAATAATACTAATAATAATGGACTCAATGAAAACTAACATTCTGTTCGAATAAAGACATCACGGGGACAGTTCAGGAACCAAACTGCCCGTATCCCAATCTTGCTTTCCCATTTCCTGTGAATCCATGGGCAAGTTACTCAACCTCTCTGTGCCTCTGTTTCCTCATCAGTAAAATGGAAAGAAAAGTATCTACCTACGGGGTTGTTAGGACTTTTAAACAAGTTAATATTAAACCCTATAGACTAGCCCCTGGTGCGTGGGAAGAACTAAAGAAGGATTTGTAAATAGTGCCTAGGGTAGTGGAAAATAACTGATCAGAGTTTAATATCTTACTGCTGTCTATTACATGACCCCTTAGCCACGTGCGACTGTTTTCAATGTGAGTGAATTAAAAGTAAATACAATTTAAAACTCAGCTCCTCACTCCCACCGGCCACATTTCCAGTGTCTGTAGCCACATGTGGCCAATGGCTGCCATATTGGGCAGTACTGATTAAGACTATACGAGGCAGTGTCTGCAAGTCAACAAGAATAACGCACAACCCCAATAGGAAAGCAGGCAAGAACTGTGATCAGGGAGATTAGGGAAGAGAAGTCTGAAAAGCTAATCAGCATATGACGTGGTACTCAAAATCATTTGTAATCAGAAAGAGGAAAATTAAAACAGCGAGTGTTTCTGTATGCCTCTCGTAATGAAGCCAAGGGTCAACGGAAAGTGGGGACAGAGGAGGCTCCTGCCCCGCTCCTGGGGGTGTGGCCTGGGGGGGGGTCATGTGGAAGGTCATCAGCTGTACTAAGCTGGGTTAAGTCAGACTCACCAGCAGTTATGCTCCCAGACACCCACCCCAGGGAGATTTTTGCCGGGTCTGTAAGGGGTGGTGCAAGGGTGTTCGTTATAGCGGCATCTGTGGAGGGGGAGCTGGAGGCCGCCTGGTCCACCCCTGGAGAACGGGATGTGGCGGAGGCACCTATGGAGAGCCCCAGGCCCAGTGAAAGCTCCAGATGGCACATCCAATAGACCACCCAGGATAGGGCTTAAAAACATGGTTCTGGGTGAAAACAGGAAACAACAGAATATGCTTTAACTTCGTGCCGTCAGTGTAAGTTAAAAATACAAGCACTCAAAATAAAGCACATGTTTTGCAAGAATGCACTCCAATAAGACCAAATTAAACATTATATTGGTTGTCTCTCTCGGGAGAGACGAATGAAAGTAGGGTTTGGGGATAAGAGGAAGTGAATGAATGAATGAATGAATGGATGAACTAATGAACAAACAAACAGAGAGAGGCATTGCACAGACCAAAGGTGGAAAGACGCCATGAACTGAGGAAAGCGATTAACTTGACTTGAAGATTTTTTAAAAAGGAATTTTAGAAATACTTTTCCCAAGAGGAGGTAAAAGCCAAGTGATATAAAAATAAACTTGAAGAGGATTTGCACAATCTATGAATGGCAAGAATATAGACTGCATGAGAAGCAGTTATGCTTCTAAGTATCCGTCTCAGGAAGATTTGACCCTGTCAATTTTGGCAGGTGCTTCTTCTAACCTGAGGTCAGGGGTCCAGAGTAGCCCCCATTCTCTGTCCTGCTTTCTGACTGTGCTGACATCTCCTTGTCGCTCTTCTGTCTTCTGCTACTCCCTCTCAGCCAGTAGCCTCACCTTTTATCATGAGGTCTCTCCAGCCCCAGGGCCTTTGCACGTTTCCCTCCTCACCCACCTGACACGAAGTAGTTGCTCCTCCACAAATATTTATTGACATCCTGACTTCCAGCCAGTGGAGAAAATCTAGCTCCTTTCTATACTCGGGTGAGTGGAGGCGTGAGCTTGACTGAAGTCCTGGGAGAGAATAAATGGGGTGGTGGAGTTAACCAGAGGCAGCACGGTGCGGGGTGGCACAGCCAGACTCAGGAGCCAGGCACCATATGTTAGCTATGTGACTGTGGACAAGTAGCTCTCCCCCTGGGTCTCAGTTTCCCTGTCAATGAAATGAGAGTGGAACACTCACCCAGTAAAGATACTGGGGCATAAAATGGGATCTCAGTGTGTAAAGCAGCAAGGGTACCATCTGACAAAGGAAAACACTCAATGACTTGCCTTTATCAGTGGGTTCTGGTTTCACTTAGCCACAAGTAACACAAGAAGAATAAAAATGATGATGGTGAAGAAAAAAGCAGACATTTATGGAGGACTTACTAAATTCCGAGCGCAGTTCCAAGCATCTTGCATAAACCCCTCCACCTATGAGGATAAGCATAATTGTCATCACCATTTTACATTCAGGAACCTGAGGAACAGAAAAGTTGAGTGACTTGCCCAAGGTCACACCGCTAGTGATGGGAGGAGCAGGGGTTTGAATCTAAGCTGCCTGGTTCTTATCCACTAGAAAGGATGTTTGTTATCCACATTACAAGAAGTCTGGAGGCTGGGTGGTTGGTTGCAGGGTTGGCTCCCCAGCTTGCGATGTCCCCAAGGAATCCCTCCCATCCTTCCACTCTGTCATCTCTAGGACTTTCCTGGTAACCAAGGAAAGTCATGGTCCCAAGATGGCTGCCTTCTTCCAAAATGTCTACAAAAGTGTCGGGCCAAAGAAGAGGAGGGGTTGTCTCCTGCCATGTTACTCTTCTCGGGGGAGGGAAACTCTTCCCCAAAAGCCCCCAGTAGGCTTTCCCTCAGGGCCTGTGAGGCACGTGACTGGGTCATGTGACCAGTGCTCCCATCAAAAAAAATCCTTGGGAAAAGAGACTATTGGGTGTTTTCTGACTCTTTGATGGAAGACGGACTCCACTGGCAAGGGAGGGGGTAGGATTGGCTATTGGATAAACAACCATCAGTGTCTTCCATGATTCTTTTCCTAGTTTAAGGCAAGTTCTGTCTTCTACCCACCCTTCCATCTCTTCTAGAATATACTCTATTAGTTATCGCTAGGCTTTCTTACGTTTCACTTCCTTTTTATTTATTCAACAAGCACTTATTGAGCACCTACTGTATGCCAGGCGCCGTTTTAGGTACTAGGGATACAGCTGTGAACAAAACAGATGACAATTCCTGCCCTGGTGGGGTGGATATGAAAAAGCAGTGCCATCCAGTGGAAATTCTCTCTATGATGGAAATCAGCTGTCCACATGTGGCTATGGAGCCCTTGAAATACGTCTAATGCAACTGAGGGACTGAATGTCTAATTTAATTTAATTTAATTATATATTTAAACAGCTACGTGTAAGTGCAACTAATGCAACTGAGGAACTAAACGTCTGATTTAACTTAAATTAAATTAAGGGTATATTTAAATAGCTGTGCGTGGCTAGTGGTTACCATATCGGGCAGCCGAGCTCGAAAGGCCAGGGGATACATTATCGACTTCTCTCTCTGGACACGTAAGCATATTAGTGTCTCCCACCCTGAAAATCCTCCTTTTTCATATCCAGGCTCTTGTTTCTGCTTCATCTTCTCTTGTTCTCTCCAGCAGTCAGCCACGGCAAGATTCCCCTGTGACCTGATGCTGCCCATCCTTTGCACCTGACTCATCCATGGGCTGCTCTGGAGACCATGGCCTCGCCTTTCTCAAAACACTTTTGAACTTGACCCCCAGGGATGACCCTCTCTGCCAGGTCTTCTCCCATCTCCTCGATTTCCTCTCTTTGACCAAACTCCTTCCTCAACACCTTGTCTCTTAAAATGTTGCCCTTCCCCAACATCCCACTGGGGCTCTTGGCTTTTTTCACTTGACCTATCTATCCTAGGATATCTGGTCTACCATAACCCTGTTTTGCACCACTCTTTTCTCACTTACCAGATTTTTATTGAGTACCTGCTAGGCCATAAAAGGTGCTACAGGTACTACCAAAAAAAAAAGAAAAAAAAGAGAGAGAGAGAGAGAGATCTTTGTCTTTGTGGTGCTCACATTCTAGCAGAAGAGGTAAATAATAAATACAGCTTAATAAGCAGTATTCTGGAGAGTGAAGGATCTCCTTACCTAGAGGGACCAGGGAGATCCTTTCTGAGAAGGCAAAATGTGAGCTCTGAAGGATTTGAAGAGGGCCAGCAAGGCAAAGAGGGAGAGAGTTGAGGGGACGGGCATTTGCAGTAGAAGAAATGACCAATAGAACATTCCCATGGTGGGAAGGAGCTTTTCCTGTTGGAGGAACAGAAGGTCAGAGTGGCCAGAGTGTGGTGGGACAGGGCAGTCAGTGGGAGTCAAGTCATACAAGGTCTTGTGGGCATGGTAGAGTTTGGCTATATTCTAAGCCTGATGGAAGGTTTTAACAAGGGAGTTACAGAAAACTGGCATCTCAAACTCAACATATCCACAACCCAGTCTGATCTTCCTCCAAACCTACCCCTTTCCTATCTCAATTTACAGCGACTCCATCTTTTAGGTAGCTCAGGCCAAAACCCTGCAGGCATCTTTGAGTCCTCTCGCTCCCATCCCATCACACTCAGTGTCTCCATGGGGAGCCCTGGTGGCTGCCATATTGTTCTCCACAGCACTTCCCACCATCTGAAATATCATGTGTTTTCCCATTGGCTTCTTGTGCGTGGCAGTGTCCTCGAGCACCTGTAGTAGATGCTCAGTAAACCATCGTTGAGTAAATGAACGGCCGTTGCTTAGTGTCTCATTCAGAACTGGGAAGCCATTCTTCGATTCCGTCTTTCCCAACACAGCCCCCACCCGATCCAACGAGCCATGTGAGGTGGAGAACTGGGGTTCTGGAGTCCTGGCGTCCTGGCTTTGAGTTCTTGCTCCGTGGTGTGGACCTCCATGCATTAGTAACTTCTCTGGGCTCTGGTTTCCTCTGGAAAATGGGACTCATCCTGCCGACTGCTGGGATGCAGGGAGGATTTGATGAGCCCAGGCAAGCTCCCTGATGCCCAGCAATCAATGGCAGCTATATTTAAATTGGGGCCTCCTTTGTACTCCCACTGCCTTTGTCCTAGTTCCGGCCCTCATTACGCTGGCCTGCTCTCACCGCTCCCTCCTCGCTCTGCCTCCATCACTGCCCATCTGTCCTGTCAGCTGTCAGCCTTGTCTTCACCACGCCAACCCTAATCAGATCCCTCCCCTGCTCCGAAACCTTACATGACTCCCACCGTCCACAGGATAAGACCCACCTCCTCAGCCTCCAGTTCACAGCCTCCAACACCAGCCCACCCATTTCTCCCCACCAATATCCTGAACGAAGCTTCTGTCTCTGTGGGGTTTTCTTGGCCACAGAAGCCTTCCCCACCCCCACCCTGTGCCATCCCCTCCTAATTCCTTCTCATCCTTCCAGGGTGTGGGATGAAAAGTAGTACATCTTAGGGTGCCGGTTAGGACTGCACTGGGCCAGGGGGAGGTCGGATTATCTGCATTTCTGAGGCTTGAACAGGTTAGGACAAAGGCCACAAGATGAGAAAATGCAGGACCACGATTTAACTCTGGATCTGAGATTTGGGGCTGTGCTGCCTCCTCGTCCTTGGGCTCCATGGTGATGTATCCCCAGCCCTCCTGTCTGTATTCAGGTCCTCCTCATTCTCCTGCAGCCTGGGGCCACAGGGACTCACGCTTGAACCTCACCCACTCATGAGGTTGGTCACCTGAGGGCGGGGTCAAGTTCATCTCAGTGCTACCACTGTGTCCAGCACAGCCCGGTGCAGACCCACCAGGGTTCACCTGGAAGTGCGGTGCCCCCTCCCCCCCGCCATCTCCCAACTTCTGGCCTTGTCCCACAGGGGGCCTTCTTGTAATACAGGTCACGTCCTATCCCTCCAGTGCTCAGAACCCTCCGTGGTTCCCACGTCACTCAGAGAAAGCACCAGAGTCTGCACCGTGGCCCACGGAGCCCTGCACGATCTGCCCGTCACCACCCTGCCCTCACCTCCTCCCTCTGTCACCCTGGCTGGCTTGGCTCCAGCCACACTGGCCTCCTCGCACTCCCTCAGCTGCACCAAGCCAGTCCACACCAGCAGAGCCACACTCATTGTTTGGTTTGGTTTTCTGTGGGTTTTTTTTTTTTCTTTTCATTAATTTCCGAGTAGCTTAGCCCACTTCCTGTGTGCCGGGCACCACGCTGACCGCAGCACATGTTCTCAGTCCATTTAATCCCCAGACCCTTCTGAGGCGTTGTCAGTACTGTTGTTATCCCTGTTCAACAAAAGGGGAAACAGGCACAGAGAGGTGTGCTGGCTTGTCCAAGGTCACCCAGCTGGGAAATGGCAGAGCCGGGATTTGAACCCCACGCAGGCTGGGCTCCTAATACTGAACCACTTTCCTGCCAGTTGGTAAAGAGCGCCAAACCCCAAAGGGTCTGCCATTCTCCCTGGCCCCTCCCCGGGACCCCTGGGCTTCCCCACGATTCAGTCCGATTGTCCGATTGTGCGTTGTGAAATATGTTGAACGTCACCCCGACCATGTGCAACAGGAATCTTCTATTCCTCTCAATCCAGTGTTTATTACCACCATCAACCATACACCTTGTTGGGGTCCTTGTAAATCACCTTTTTTCCTGTAAGGCAGGTACGGTTAGCACGGGGGATGAAACTGAGGCCAGCAGTGTAAAGTCACCCACCTGTGGTCACCTAGCCGATAAATGACATCAAATCCCACTCCCGTCTGACCCTGAAACCCACCCTCTGTTTTCCACTCTGGCTTCTTTCTTCCAGCATCTTGGCGACAGTTGGGACGGAGTTTGACCTACGGACGCTGAGGGCAGTTCGAGTGCTGAGGCCGCTCAAGCTGGTGTCTGGAATCCCAAGTGCGTGAGTTTCCGACCCTGGCCAGGGGTCTGCGCAGGGGTGCCGGGAGTCCTCAGTTTCCCCTCTGCAGAGCATCTCAGAAGCGGCCCCTGAGTGCTTCCCAGCTTGTGCTAGGGCAGCCTTCTCTTGGGGGGGAAGCTCCCAAGGGACCCCCAGGAACCTGGCAGCAGGTCTCTACGAGCTTCTGAAAGCAAGCCAGGAGCCCCACCTGTAAGCACAGCACCGGTTTCTTGGGCACCTGCTGTCTATCGGGAGCCAGGCTGCTACATCTCAGTCAGTACTCACGACTCTGTGAAGGTGGGAGAGAGTGCTGATATCTCCATTTTACAGATGTGGAAACTGAGGCTTGGAGCGGCTGAATAGTTTGAGCAGGGTCATGTGGCTGAGAACGGCAGGACTAGGAGTTAGCAATCGTGATCCCGAACCTGGCCAGTAACACTGGTGGCAGTGACTGTGACCATCTACTGAGCGCCTGCTGCATACCGGACACTGTAGAGGGAACTCTACGTGCATTGTCTTAGTGTGTCCTCCCAATCGCCCAATGAACCCATTTTCCGGATGAAAAGGCTGAGGCTCGGACAGGTTAAATTCTGCCCCTGAGCTCTGACAGCTTGACAGTGATGAGCTTCAGAGCCCATACTCGTCCCGCCTGCTTGCTTTCTCCCCCTCCAGCGGTCCTTCTGCCCCACCCTTTGGGCGCAGCTGCCATCTTCAGGGTCAGACGGAGGTTCGGCTGCCAAAAACCAGAATGAAACAGGGCTGACCTCCTTCTGTCCCACTGTCTCAGTTAGTAGTACTACTACGGATTTTAAAAGCACGTACTCTATGCCAGGCACTGTTCTAAGTATTTACCATTTAAAAAATGCATTTGTCCTCACAACGAGCCTGTGAGGTAGGTGCTGTTATCGGTTCCATTTTACATCGCGTTGGCTTCGGTTGTCAGGTTCATTGCCATCTGGGTTTAAAGAGTAAGATCTCCCAGACGACCACCAGCAGGGTCTTTTTGTAGGAAGAGGGCACTTCTGCCTAGGTGTCTGTAGGATTCCAGGAGCTGCCTGCATTGCATTAAGGGTCATCCCCAAGCTAATACCAGCAAGCATGTCGCCACCTCTGACGGTACGTGGCCAGATATGTGCTCTGTCATTTAACCCTGAGAGGGAGGTGCTATTCCAGTCCCCATTTACAGATGAAGAGACCACGGTTCAGAATGGTGACCTGACTTGCTGAAGGTCACGTCGCTAGTAAGTAGATGACTAGGTCGGGTCCCCTGGAGGCAGACTTAGCTAGGTGCTCAGCTGGCCCTGCTCTGTCTGGGGAGCGCCGTCAGGAGAGAGGGAATGAGGGCAGCAGGATGGGATGGGAAAGATGCTGAGCGAGGATGCGGTCTTGGCCTGATCCCATGGGGAGCTCTGGAGTGTGAGTAGCACCAGAGTTCTCCTCCAACCTGAGGCAGAGACACTGATGGCCTTTCGTTCTTCTCTGGTCACTTGCTGGGGGCGGGGGGTGGGGGATGGCGAGAAGACGATGTCTGCTCAGGTAAGGCAGCTCTCGATGACCACGGGCAGTTGTATAAAGAGGAGGGGCAGCTGGAAGCTGGGAGCAGCTGCCACCCGCAGCAGCGGGAAGGGGGCTGGGCCGAGGTGGAGGGTACCCAGCCCGGGCACGCACCGTATCCCGTGTCCAGAGCCTTAACCACCCTGCCACACCACCTCCATTAACATCACCCTTACATCGCGGGTCCCTGTGGCTTCCACCCATCGGGAGGGCCCATCGTGAGCCATGAAAAGCTCTTCTAATCAGGAAGCAAGGCCTCAGGCTCCTTGTTTGAACCCGAATTTTAACCATAGACTTTCCTGATAGCACAGTGGCCACAAACATATGATCTGACATCACTCAGACCTGGGTGTAAGTCCCCGCTCTGTTATTTCTAATGCCCTTGGATGCATCCCCTCTCGCGGACTTGCTTCCCACCTCTGCAAAATGGGGATAGTTTTACACGGGTGCCCACTTCATGGGGTTGTGCTAGCAACCAATGAAATATACCTGGCTTCTCAGGACTGGAACTGGGACAGTGACTGCTTTCCCCGTGCAGAGGGAGGTGCGTCTAGCCTAGCTGCTGCCTGTGCATGAATTAGGAAAAGACGCCCCCTCTTGGTGAGAAACATTAGGAAAAGGCGCCCCGCTCTGGGTAAAAGCTTCCCAACACCCAGGAATATGGCTCAGAAAGCAATCGATTTCCACCCCTTTCTTGCCTTAAACGTCATCAAATGACAGTGTATGTCAAATACTTTAAAATATTTGAAAATAAAAAGTGCCTTCAAATATTAGGAGGGCTTGTTCCCGTTTTATGACGACCAGCCTTTGTGGTCCCTTGTCACTGCCCCACCCCCAGCCTCGCGTGTATTTTGGGTCCCTAGGGTTTGGGGTGCTTGCTCACAGAGCCGTGGGGCTCTCTCTGTGTCTTCTCAGGTTTACAAGTCGTCCTGAAGTCGATCATGAAGGCAATGATCCCCCTGCTGCAGATTGGCCTCCTCCTATTTTTTGCAATCCTTATTTTTGCAATCATAGGGTTAGAATTTTATATGGGAAAATTTCATACCACCTGCTTTGAAGAGGGGACAGGTAGGTCCAAGCAGCATGATGTGGTGTTTTTTTGTTTTTTTTTTTCCCCCAAAACCTTCCTCCCTTGGGGACAAGCTCCTGGAGGGGATATGCAGGGCTTTGCTTCTTTCTCCTGGCAGCTGAGAGAACTTCCTTCCAAAGTGCTGCAGGCAATGCTGGGGGTGAGATAGCCCTTGGGGTCTTGGTTGTTCTAGGGCCTTGCATTGGGGTCCCCCGGAAGCTGTCCCAGGGGTATGTGGTTTATTTGGGACTGATCCCAGAAAGTGCCAGCGGGGGAGCGGGGACATGAGACAGGGCAGGAAGACATCTAGGAAAGGGGTGTAGTGGTATCAAGCAGGCTACCATTGTGGGCAGCTGGGGTTCAGTCCCTATAGCATCGGACGCACGCCTCTGAGCCATCCCAGCCAGGGGGCAAGGGAGCCGGGGTGTTATCCACCAAACTCTGTCCGATACTGACAAGGACTGTCCCTGGGTGGGCATTAATGCCCCGGCGCGGCTGGCTGACCTGCACCCTGGGCTGGAGCAGGCATGAAAGGTGTTTTGAGGTGGGAGTGTGTGGGGCCAGGCAAACAGCAGGTTATAGACAGAGTGCCATCAGCTTCCGCCTTGTAACCTTGCGGGGACCACAGTGCATACTGTGTTCTCAAGCAGGAAGAAAAGGGGCAGCCTGGTCAGGGAGGAAGAGTTCTGACTGCTCTGTGGGGGGCAATCCCCATAACCTGGAGAAAAGGCATAGAGAGGGTGGTCCTCCTGGCCTCTTCCAGAATGTGCCTTGAAGACACCCCAGCTGGGAGGCGTGACACCAACAGTCAGAACCTAGCACAAGCAGGGTCCTGATCCAGCAGCAACCCCTCCATGGTTGGGTCAAGAAATGGGTTGCAGGACAGGCAGAGAAAAGCCAGGAAGGCAGGAGGCTCACCTGTGGGTCTCAGCTCTGAATCAGCAGTGGGGCAGGGCTGTGTCCCCCATTATCCACACACTCGGGGTACCCGGTAGCTTCCAGATACATTTTCCGCTAAATCTGCTGCTCTCCAAGCTCATTTGCTCTCTGAAGCGCAAGAACCAAATGGAACCGGATAAGGAGAGAAGTCTGTATGTCAGTATTGGGACCACCGGCCATCTTGGTGCAGACGGGCGGGCTGGCAGCGCTAGTCCTGGGACAAGGGAACCATGAATTCCAGGGATGGGCAGAGTGCATGGTAAAGCTGAAGGGGAACCCCTGTGAGAAATGAAAGGGGCTTCGGGCCTGTCTCGCTGGGAAGAAGATTCTGTCCGGAAGTGGCTCCCCACCCACCGTCTCCTCCTGGTGACCCCCAAGTGGTGGGGCCCTGGCCCCAGACCGCTCCAGAGGGAAGGAAAACTCAGTAGGGACGTTTATTCAAGATGTCCTTTTTCTTCCTCCTTTTCTCTTGCTCCTCCTGACTCCTTCTCTCCTGGGCTTGTGAAGTTTGCTCAATATGGGATGTCCTAATTATTTCTTTCCCCGATGAAGAAGGTGTTAATTGAGGCAGAGCTATTTCTGCACCTGGCCTCGTCACCCGGGCGGAAATGCAGGAGGGAGAGATACAGGGCAGGGCCCCTCGGAAAAGTCAGCCAAGAGCAGAGAAACCAGGACTCCTGGAGCCTAGGTTTTGGGGTTTTGTTGAGGTTGGGGTTTTTTGGGGTTTTTCTTTGTCTTTCTAGCCAAGCAGACACACAACTGGCTTGGGTCTGAGTGGGGTTGTGAGGGGGCAGATGTGGGGGGAGCAGCTGGGGGGTTAGGAAGCCTCATTTTAGGAGGATGACTGAAAAGCTCGCGATTAAAAATATAAGGCGTGTGAGTAAGAGACAGATATATACAGACACCCAGGCAGCAGGTTAATTTTAAAATATATTTATAACCAAATTCCTCAGACTCTCTGGACGGTTGCTTTTCTAGAAGCAGCCCTCAGAGTGTTTCGTGCTGGGGGGGCGGAGGGTTGAGGGGGGATTGAAATCAAGAGAACCACTGGGCCAAACTGCTAAGGAGAGACAGGTTTTCAGCTGCGTTCCTTTATCCTCGGCACCCCGGGTCCTGCGTGCCCAGAACCGTGCCAAACACTCCGAGAAATGCAAAGGTGAAGTGGAAGGCGTTCTGCTTTCCAAGAGCCTCCAGAATCGTTGGAGGAGACAAGATTCCTCGGCTGCAACGGGTTTGTAGCAATGAAAGCCGACGAGTGTTTTCATCTCCCCACCAAATAAGGACAAACATTGGGGAACTCTTGTAGCCCTGAGAAAAAGGATGGACCAGTGTTCACCGGCTCATGCGGGGGGCCGCTGGGCGGCTGGGAACCGAGCCAGACTTGGCCGCAGGGTGGAGACGGAGAAGGTTCTGGACAGAGGTGACCTTCCCAACAAACAGTGGTTCTCATTTCTCATAGGAGCCTGTGCATTTTCTTCGCCCTGCTCTGAGCCTTATGTTTAAAAGATTTTGCCCTCCGACCTGTATTTGTTAAATAACAGCCCCCTGTACCAAATGCAGCGTGAATGAGGAAGGCACTTCCGGCCACTTAAACCAGGGGCCGATGTGGTTGTGGTTTCTTGAGCAGTGGGTGTCACTTCTGAGAGTGGCGGGTGTCACTTTGCATGACCTACAGTTTCTATTTAACTGAAGCTTCAAAGGCCAGTAACGTTCACGCTGTCCGTGCTGGTTTCTTTCCCTCTGCGGCATGCCGAGTGGGGGTTGGGAATGTGGGCCCATAGCACATACATGGATAGATATTTTTGTTTTGTGAAGAGCGTGAGTTTGCACACTTGGCTGTTTGTTTTCTTGGTGGACAGTGTTGCTCTCTGAAAACCTTCAGAAGTGTGACTCACTGAATAGGGTCCTCTCATATCCACTACTCTGGTCCAGCTGGGGACACCCTGGGGTCATTCTGTGCCCCCCTGATTCCATGTGTTCCTGGGGTGTCTCCATTAACACCTTGGAATTCAGACCCCACCTCTGGCTTCCAGCTCAGCTTCACCAGGGAGCTGTCTTTGGTTACCAGCAAAAGGGACATCTGTTGGCATGTGTCTCTTTCCTTGTGGCATTTTTGCAATCTGCCTCTTGCTGTTTGGGGGGAAATCTTAGCTCCTGTGCCTAAGGGTAAGTACTGTGTGTACTGGCCTCCCTCGCCCCCAGAACAGCTCCCTGAACCCAGTACATCCCAAAAAAAAAGAAAGGAAGGAAGGAGGGAGGAAAGAAAAGAAAAAACAAAAGAAAAGAAAAGAGAATAAGGGAGGGAGGGAAAAGGGGAGAGAAGAGGGGAAGAGAAAAAAAGAAAGAAAGAAAGAAAGAAAGAAAGAAAGAAAGAAAGAAAGAAAGAAAGAAAGAAAGAAAGAAAGAAAAACCAGGCTATGGAAGAACAGCATCACACAATTCACATATTTGTCCTAATGGAAGTCTGGAGAACACTGCACCCAACCGCCTCACGATGTGCATGGCATCATCACCAAAACCGTCTGTATTAGGGAACATAAAGCACATTTCAACAGATCTTAAAGGACCAAATGACACAAAACATATCCTCTGACCACAGTGTAATTAAGCTGGAAATTGGTAACAAAGGGATAACTCAGAAAGTGTTTGGAAATGAAGAGGCATGCTTCTTATTTGTGGATGACGTGATAGGGTATCTGAGATTTGCTTTAAAAATATTCTAGTGCAAGGCAAAGTGTGGGGAGGGGGTAAAGATGAAACAAGATTCACTCTGAGTTGATAAGCGTTGAAATTGGTGACAGGTACATGGGAATTCGTTATACTATTCTATTTTTTTAAGATTTTATTTATTTGAGGGGTGGCGAGGGAGAAGCAGAGGGAGAGGGACAAGTAGACTCCACGATGAGCAGAGAGCCTGACACGGGGCTTGATCCCACAACACTGAGATCATGACCTGAGTTGAAATCAAGGGTCAGACACTCAACCGACTGAGCCACCCAGGCACCCCCTATACTATTCTATTTTTGTAAATATCTGGCAAGTTTTTTTTTTTTTAATAAATGCATCTTGGTTATCCATGGGTCAAAGGAGAAATAATGGAAATTGCCAAATATTTTGCTTGAGCAATAATGATAATAATGCATGACAGATGTTGTGAGATGCAGCTAAAGCTGCACACAGAGGGCAATTTATAGCCCGAAAAGAACGTGAATCCATCTCAAAAGTTGAGGAAATACACAGGAAAAGTAATAAAGCTTGGAGAAGAAAGTAATAAAACGAAACAGTGAATAGATCAACAAAGCCAAACTTAAAAAAAAAAAAAGACTGATAAATTCATTCCAATAGTCATTTTTTCCCAACATTATTGAATCTTTACAGCCCCTATTTCTCAGAGTTGGTTTTCCTAGCCCCTTCCCCTGACTTTTCTCCCCTTCCCTTTCATAGATGACATTCAGGGTGAGTCTCCGGCTCCATGTGGGACAGAGGAACCCGCCCGCACCTGCCCCAATGGGACCAAATGTCAGCCCTACTGGGAAGGGCCCAACAATGGGATCACTCAGTTCGACAACATCCTGTTTGCAGTGCTGACGGTTTTCCAGTGCATCACCATGGAAGGGTGGACTGACCTCCTCTACAACGTAAGTGATGCAGGTTCCTGGATCAGCTGATGTCATAGGCTGCATTGGAGTGACTCTGAGCTGGCGAGGTGGGGCAGGGGGCAATGTGCAGGGGGAAGGAGATGCGAGTCATCAGAACTTTAAGTAGAGGAGGTTCTTCGGGACATGGAAATCTAGAGGACACACAGATGCTGAATCACTTTTCACTGTGCAAGTGTTTGAATATAATTTTAGATTTTTTAATATGTAAAGTTGTGTGCTTCAAAAGCCCACATGGATAAAAGAGTAATATCCTGGGATCTATACAAAGGGGCTCTGTGCTGGGACCCTCACTGGCCCTCTGCCAGCCATGCTCCCTCCCTGTAGGGTAAGGAGGCCATGGGGCTCAGGGGACATGTCTACCAGAAGCTGGCACCATCTACTCCACTTTCTAGATCGCTGTCGAATTATCTGGGATTCTGGAATTTTCTGCCCAAGCCCAGATTCCGGGAACCTGCATGAGATTCTTCTGTGGGTCTGTTCTCCGGCTGTGCCACGTGTCCTAGGAGCATCTGTTGGCACAAATGTGCTGGAGCTTAGACATGCAAGCAGGAGTGCCCATGCATGTGTGCATGCAGCCCCCTGTCCCGGGCTGGACAGAGCCATGCGTGGGGGTTCTGAAGGCAGGCTATGCGTGGTCCGGGGCAGGGCTGGCTTTGCTCACATCGTGATCCAGTGCAGACGTCTAGGTTCTAAATTCCACCCTGACCTTCCCAGTGCTTATGAAGGTATGTTTACAAGGAGAAGCATACAGCATATTTTATTTAGTAGCTTTTAAATATTTACACAGAGTATGTGGGCCTCCGTCGGTACTCTTGTCTGAGATCTTGAAAACGTTAGGGACAGGTCCACCTGCCCCACTTGCGTCCTGTTTCCTATCCCCCCACCATGTGCAAACCCTTCACCTCCTTGCTGGATGCTCTCAGTGTTTATGCAACTGTAAGTGTAATCAAATCTATATCCTCCTCTCTCTTTCTTACCCCAAAGCGTACCATTCTATACCTGTCGTTGTATTCGGTGATTTCTTGGGGGCACATAACAACATATCCTGGAGATCTTTCCGTGGCAGGACATGGAGCACATCCTCGTTCTTTTGTACGGCTGCGTAGCACTCCATTGTCAGTTCCCCAGAGACAGATGCTTGGATGGTTCCCCATCCTCTGACATTGAATCGGAGCTGCCACGAGCACTGCTGCATTTATGTCTTTCATCCTTGTGCAGATGTAGCTGGGATTGGTGGTGTCCATTCCCAGAAGTGGGATCGCTGGGTCAACAGCTGAAGTGTATTTATAATTTTGATAGATATTTTGATGTCTGGATCCCCATCCCGACTCCACCAGCTTCCTTGCCGTGCAACCTTGGGCAAGCTTTCTCTGTGCTAAACATAGCACACCTTCCTTACCCACCTGTGCATGTGAGAGGCCCCCAAGCCAGTCACCCATCGACAGCTGGAGATGAGTGGAGTCAGGGACTCAGGATCAAACACAGGACGCCGCAGGTGTAGTGACCTCACGAGCATCCCCTGGGGCTGCTCCACACACATACCTCCGTTGACTCACGGAGGTATCCTCTCTGCCTGCCTAAGTGCTGAAATTGCCAGTTAAGGTTCTGCCCATATGAGTCAGGGCTTGGCCTGCTGAGGAAGCAATAACCAGCCTTCTTCCTGCATGCGGGGTTGCTGAGCTCTCCTCCTGGTGGCAGTTTAGGTTTCTTAAGGAAGGTTCCCCGTGTGGGGGTGGAGGGAGAGTTGCAGAAACCTATCCTTTTGATCAGTAGCTCATTTTAGGGTGGGGTTGAAAATACAGCCTGGAAGTGGACTGCAAAAGTGCCATGGACAGTTGTGCATGTCACGCACTGCACAAGCCACCACATCTCTGGAGTGTAATTCGTATTGTAGACTACATAGATGTCCACCATTATTACAGTTTTTTGACAACTGTAAAGAATGTAGGAAGGAGACATGGTGTTCTAATTTGTATGAAGACCTTATCAGCATAACATCTCTAGAAACAGACTCTCTGGGGCCTCACTTGCAAACAGCTTGGACAAAAGCTTACACCCAGTTGGCAAAAGCTTGCTTGGGAATTTTTATGGATTCTAGGTTTTTGCTTTGCAAGGTGGTGTGAGAGGAGGCTGCCGGGGAAAATGAGCCCTCCTGGGAGTGAAACAGAGCTGGGGGCCGGGAAGGAGAGAATGGGACTAAGGAGCAGAAGCTAAGAAAATTGTGAACATGGGAAAGGGTTGTGTCATGGAGTTGGATGTCCAGAGAAAGTGTCCAGAGTTTCAGAGGAAGACACTGAGGATGTTCTTAGTGGTGGGAGAGGAAGCACGAGCAGGACCACAAATTTCCAGAAGACTCTCTAGTCACATGCACCATTGTTGGAAGAGATATTTGTCCTGGAAGCTTAGAGCTGAGCTGTCTTGGGGGAAACAAGCTCAGGGGAAGTGGTGAGAGCACAGAGTCAGACACCGGACTGCCTAGGTCCCCCTTCTGACTCCACCAACTTCCTTGCTGTGCAACCTTGGGCAAGTCACTTGGCCCCTCTGTGTCTCGTTTCCACTTGTGCAGTATGAGCAGAAGCACGGTCCTACCTCACAGGGCAGGAGGATTGAGTGGGTACATGTGAAGTGTTTACAACAGTGCGTGACCCTCAGCGAGCTCTGTGCAGGCCGAATTCTCCACCCTGGTAGGCACGCCTCTCGGAAATACATACGAATTTTTCATCCTAAAAACTCCTACAGCACCTGAGGGAGTAGAGTGGGCTGTGGGGTCCCCCTTTATTCCCTACACTCACCCCACTGGTAGCTACTACTAACTCTGAGTAGCCTTCTAGAACTTTCCATGTACTTACATTCCACCGTCCTCCTGCAGGTAGAAACCCCAGCAGTGATCTGGGCCTGATGTGAACCTCGAGCAGTAATTAAGTACCACAGAGGGGTGACTAACACAACAGACGTTCGTTGGCTTGCAGTCTGGGTGCCAGAAGTGCCCTGTCGAGGCACTGGCAGGGCCAGGCTTCCTCCGAAGGCCCTAGGGGAGGAACCTTCTTGGCCTCTTCCAGCTTCTAGTGGCTGCCAATAATCCTTGGCGTTCCCTGGCTTACACGTTCTCTGCCGTCCACTTGCACATCCCGTCTTCACAGGGTTATCTTCTTGTAAAGACACCAGTCGTGTTGGATTAAGGCCCACGCTACTCAGCACCATCTCGTCTTAACTCATGACCTCGGCAATGACCTGATTTTCAAATAAGGTCACATTCTGAGGTCCTGGGCGTTAAAGCATAGCTTGGGGGGGGGGTGCGGAGGAGGGAATATAATTCAATCCGTAACACCTCCCAAATAAACGACTGGACCTGAACCCTTGTCTGGGGCTTCTCAAATTCACACACACACACACACACACTACAAGCACTAGATGCTCTCCTTGCCAAAGGCAGGGGCGAAGGTGACTGTCTTTGAGCTTCTGCTGCTGCGGGCAGAGCTGTTGCTTTTCCAAGCCTCTGGGCCCTGCTCCTGTGTTCTGCCCTCTGCCAGCCCTGCCCCCTCCATCCATCCGGCCACAGGGTCCGGAATCTTTGTCCTCTGTATCTGTGCTAGAGCCAAGGCCCATGGGCATGGCCTCACTGGCCCCTGGCAGGTGAGACCCATGGGGAGAGAGGCCAGACACACCAGCTCCAAGCGTCTTAGAATCCATGGGCTCAGAAGCCAGATGGGTGCCGCCTGCCTGGGTGGGCAGTGCTTTTTGATCCCAACATCTTGTTTCTTTTCTCAACATCATTGAAATCTATTCGTGTATTCAGTCACTGTTGAGAAACTACTGCGTGCTGGGAAATGGGCAGGTGATGGGTGGCAGGAGGGGCGGGGGCAGGGGACAGGACCCGCCATGAAGAAGACAGACAAAAATCCCCACTCAGGGGAGATGGACACAGCAATAAACATGATAAATAATACATCGCTCCTACAGTGGGACGTAGACAGTAAGCAAATGCGTAACAGGGGGCGTGGTGACCTGCCCTGTGACGAGAAAACAGCACAAGAGGAAGGCGAGGCTAGTCTAGGTCAGGCAATCAGGGAGGGCTCCTCAGAGGAAGTGGCATTTCCACAGAGAAGGAGAACGCCAGGCAGATGTTTGTGGGAGAGCATTTTTGGCAGAGGGAACAGCAGCAGCCCACCTAGACGGCATGTTCAGTCCCCTTCCAGGTTTTCCCAATCTTAATTTGTTCCTTTTCTTTTCTGCTTGGCTTCCTGGTTAAATAAAGTGCCTTCTGGAAAAAGCCTAACCTCAACTAATCAGCAGTGCTGTCAAAGGTTTATATCAGGATGTGCGTCTCAGCATTATTTGTAAAAATAGAACAAAAGTGGAAGCAACTGGTTCAGTACCTTATGGTCCCTTCTTATGAGGGAATATTACGTCGTCATTAAAAAGCATCTGTTGGGAGAATATTTACGGGTGCGGGGAAATGCTCACTGTATAATGATGAGAATTGATTTTTTTTTTTAGGTGAGGTAAACCTTCTGTCTTAGCTCTGGCTGCCATTACAAAATAGCATCCAGGGGGCGCTCCAATAACAGAAACTCATTTCTCACGGTTCTAGAGGCTGGAACCAGGGTGTCAGCACGGTGAGGGCTCTCCGCCTGGCTGGCGGAGGGCCGCCTTCTTGCTTCCTCCTCACACGGTGGGGAGAGAGACGGCTAGCTCTCCGGTGTCTCTTCCTATAAGGACACTTACCTCATTGTGGGGGCCCCAGCCTCGTGACCCCATCTAACCCTGACCACCTCCCAGAGGCCCCACCTCCTAATACCATCACGCTGGGGGTGAGGGCTTCCACATATGAACGCAGGGGCCGCGATCCGCTTCAGCCTGTAACACCTTCTGATCTCAAGTGTGTGCATTTGGAAATGCACGTTAGGGAAAGAAAGACTGGAAGACATTGTACCAAGATGGCCTCTAGGTCGTGGGGTCCAGGAATCTTTATCTTCCCGAACTCCTCTGTATTGTCAATTTTTCTACTGTGAACACAATTTCCTTTTACAATCAGGAAAAAAGTATTTAGACTTGTCTTGTTATAGATTTAAGAGGAAAAAACGAGAGCTTTTGGGGCGTTATGACACCAGGAAACGGGGGGGGGGATTATTTTCCGAGTGTGTCCACGGTGTGCTGGCTGTCCTCATCTACGTCACCTGTCCAGAGAGAGTCCACACCAAAGGCTTGATTGACATAGCAATAATCAATGGTCGTTCTTGTTGTTTTACGGTTAAATAAAGTAAGTGAAGAAAAGAGAAATCTTCCTTATGGAAGAATTCCATTTAATATATGCAGACACTCCCCCTTCAGAAGCAGAGCTGTCTCCGCATTGGAGGGTGGGCTAGACTTAGTGACTCCCTTCCAAAGAGGAGGGTAGGGAAGGGGGAGATGACGTCATTTTACAGTGGGGAAACCTAGCCGACACCACCTTAAGCAAGCGACCAAGTTTGGCCGCCCACCTCCCCCAGTGAATGTGTAATCGTGTGACCCTTGGCAAAGATGTGATGGGCAGGGGACCTCACCTCTGCTTTCCTTCCCCAAGACTCGCATCCCCTGTGTAATCACAAGCAGAACATCAGACAAACCCAGATTGGAAGGCCTTCTGCCGGTCCTGTCCCAGACTGTCAAGGTCAGGATCTATACAAGGGAAGGCTGAGAAACTATCACAGACCAGAGGAGCCAAAGGAGCTAAGACAACTGGGTGTGATGTGGGGTCCTGGAACAGAAAGGGGACATTAATAGGAAAACTGATGAAATTCAAATAAAGTCAGGAGTTTGGTTTATAAATAAGCCAAGGGGGAAAGATTACTATCCCCCATTTTACAAATAAGAGTCAGAGGTTGAGAGCATGGCCTGAGGTTGGCAGCCGGGGAGTGGTGGGACCAGGTGCCCTGAACCAAACCCCGGGAAAGAGGTATGGGGGAGGGGAGGGAGAGAGGGAGCGAGAGCAGTTCCTTTTTTTTTTTTTTTTAAGATTTCATTTATTGATTTGAGAGAGAGAGAGAGAATGTGAGTGGGGGGAGGGGCAGAGGGAGAGAGAGAAGCAGGCTCCCCACTGAGCACGGAGCTCAATGTGGGGCTCGATCCCAGGACCCCGAGATCATGACCTGAGCTGAAGTCAGCCACTTAACCAATTGAGCCACCCAGGTGCCCAAGAGAGCAGTTCAATTTGTAAAGGAGTAATTTCGTAAAACTCTCTTTAAGGTCTGGGGCGGAAAAGGTGGATTAGGAGCGGAAGAGCCTTCTTCAGAGACTGCAGGGATTCTTTTGGGTTTTCGTGTTATTGAGATACAAGTTTGGGCTGTACAGGGTAAGATTTGACAGACGTATATTGTGCAGTGAGTTTAGTTAACATCTGGCACCGGGTGGAGTTCCCCAAACTTGGTTTTTCGCCCCTGGTGGTGGTGGTGGCATGGGGAAGCTAAGGGGGGGCTGTGCTGGGCCAAAGCAGCCTGGAAGCAGCACGGGGGTGAGGGACCTGCCCTGTCTTGGTGGATACCGGGGGGGTGGGGGGGCAGGTGGAGAGGCAGGGGTCCTTTAACAAGGACCTGTGGTGAGCAGCAGGGGAGTCCTGGCAGGACCAAGTCTTCCTGAGTTCATTTTTGGCTGCCATTCCCTGAATTTCCCGGTTGCCACACATCTTCTTGTACTGTCAATCAATCCATGAGACAGACTTGTGCAAGAAGCATTTTTAGACCCATCTTCCAGATGAGAACCCCAAGGCCCACAGGGATAAAGCAACCTGCCAAGGCCCTATAGCCCAGCGTGGCGACGTGGCAACATCAGAATTCGAACCCAGCACTGGGAACTAATCATCCCACCCCCTCCTCTGTTTGACTCTCCCCTGCTCTTCCTTCTCCCCCTCTGTCTTTGTGTCTCTTACGTCATGTCTGTCTCTGTCTCCTCCTCCTGTCTTCTCTTTCTCCCTCTCCCTCCCCACCTCTCTGCTTTCCTCTGTGTTTGTCTCACTGTTTCTCTCCTTCAGTTAATGTCAATTAGGAAAGCAGCGAGACTGTGTCTGGTGGATGATTATAAATGTGTGTCCCTTGACAAATGGTTACTCGTGCTTGAAACTGATCTTTGACCTAAACCCTTTTTTTATTCATAGATGCTTCTTTTATTCAATATCAAAGCATCGAAATCAGGGGGACTTTGGATCGCGCATTCATTCAACAAACATTCCTTGAACACCTCCTACGTGCATGCGCTCTTCCAGGCACCCAGAATATGCAGTGAACGGAAGAGACAGAAATCTCTGTTTGGGGGGAGTTGACATTTTAGTGGAGGAAGCAGGTGATCAACAACATAGTTAAGAGATTATATATGGATGTGTAAAGGGCAGAGAGTATGTTAAATATCTTAGGCTTGGCGGCCATACAGTCTCTGTCACAACTATTCAATCTGCTGTCATAACACAAAAGCAGCCACAGAAAAAAGACATAAGGGAGTGGGCATAGCTGTGTACCAATAAAACCGTAATTTACAAACATAAGTGGCTAGGCCATGGGCTGAACTTTGAGGACTCCCGTGTAAGAGAGCTTAAGGAGAAAAATTAAGCAGGAGATGGGTTGTGGATTGTCAAAGTGAGGGGTTACAGTTCTTTTAATAAACCCCGAAGGAGGTGGGGGGGTACCATGCAAGTATGTTAGAGGGGAGAGGCCCAGGCAGACAGGGTAGCCAGTGCAAAGGCCCTGGGGCAGGAACGTTCCTGGCATTTGTGAGGAGCAGCAAGTTGGCTCACGTGGCTGGTGGGCAGTGGGTGAGGGCAAATGAGGGAGCCAGTGAGGCCAGAGGAGCTGATGGGACTACGTAGGCAGAGAGGCTATATAATTTATCATCCAAACCGGGACAATTTTGAGAGCAAATAGGAAAAGGAGGACTCAAAAAATAATTAACAGGCATTGCACGATCTACAGTGGGTATAAACAGGGACATACGACCTCCGTCACGGCCACTGTGGGACCTTGGCTCTTTCACGGTCAAACCCACACCATTTTTATCCAGTATGCTGGGGAATTGGGTGTTCTCCTGAGCTGAGCATTTTTTTTTAACATCCTCTATACTTTTTCTGAATGAACCATGCTCAAAAAATTAGAGGAAAATAAACCATAAAACAGAAGGCACTTAAGAATTTTACTGGGACTCAGCCATTAATTTGTTTGATGAGTATTTATCGAACGCTTGCTAAGCACCAGGCGCCACACGAGGCCCCGGCCGTGCGGGGATGAATCAGTCTCTCCTTTAAGGCTCTCACGGGCCAACCGTTATAAATATAAAATACTGTGTGAGTGCAGCGAGAGGTGAAGTAGAAAAAAAATTGCTCTGTGGCAAGCCAGAAGGATGGTTCTAGCCCCAGCCGTGCCGTCCACACCCTGTGCGAGCTGGCGAGTCACATTGTCTTCCTCAGCCTGGTTCCCCCATCCACTGGGTATGGAAATTGGGGGAATCAAGGGGTATTTCGTTGGCTCAAAAGTGCTCTACTAACGTGACAGTGGCTGTCTTGCCTGTCTCTTTGTTCCCAGGGAAATAGCCTGATCATTTGGACCTGAGATAAATACAGTCTCCTGTCCATGGTATTATTTTTTTTTAAGATTTATTTATTTATTTGGGGAGAAGGGGCAGAAAGAGAATCTCAAGCAGACTCCCCACTGAGCATAGAGCCTGACATGGATCTTCACCTCCCGTCCCTGAGATCGTGACCTGAGCCGAAATCCAGAGTCGGACTCTTAACCAAATGAACCACCCAGGTGCCCCTGTCCTTGGTATTATTGAAACAACCCACCCCAGGGACCTCAGAATTATGTGCATTCATCATGTCACCAATGCTTAGTAAGCACCTACTGTATGCCAGGTGCCGTTCTAGGCACTGGGGAGGTGACGTTTTAGGGACAAAGACAGTTTACAAACAAACAAATGTATAAATTGAAAAGGTGATTCAGAGTACGAAGAATGCCAGGAAGAGAATGGATGTCTGGCAGTGCTGGGGGGAAGGGCTAGCCCTTTGGGTCAGGAGGGCTGGGAAGGTTCTCTGAGCCGGGCACCGTGGAGCTGAAGGCTGAGTGATGAGAGGAATCAACCACACCAAGATCGAGGGGACACTGGCTTCCAGGCCGAGGCTCAGAGAACAGAAACGAGAGCATGGTAATCTTGGACTTTACCTTTCGGTGTACCGATTTCTCCATTGCACATACCAGAGATGTTCTTTTCCCCCCACCTGCCTCATGAGATCCAGAGAAGGGTCGATGAGGAAGTGGCATTCGAGAAAGACCTGAAGGAGGTGAAGGAGCAAACCGAGGAGGTATCCGGGTGTGTCGGCCAGGAAAGCTGTGTGATACCACGGTAACAAACACCCCCCAAAGTCTCTGTGACATTAACAACAAATCTCTTTTCTTGTTCACATGCCACGTCCAGTGTAGGTTGGCAGTGGGGGAAGGGGGCTGTCACCATCATCCCTTGGGAGCCAGCTAATAAAGCAGCTAGGACATTGCCACTTGCTGTCCCAAATAGCAAGCCCCGAGGGTCCCACGCTGACAGTTCAGGGCTCCAAAGTGGCACAACTGTCTCCACTCACTCCTTATTGGCCAGCACTCATGTGGCCCTCAGCCAACCACAGGGGACCGGGACGAGCCATCCCACCCCATCACCAGAAATATTTAGTGACAGCACTAATAAGAAATAGTGTTCCAAGCACTGGAACTCTTTGAGCCTTTGGGAAAAAGACAGGACTCTTAAGAGCCCGTCCTTTTCAGTATTACTGATGATGACAGGTGAGCAAGTTTCCATCCTCCTTCGTTTCCTCGAGCCCAGCCTCCTGCACACACCCGCCCTTTGCCTGAACTGCCAAAGGAGGTCGGACCCAGGAGGGGAGGTTTGGGCCCCGCACATCCTCTGCTATCAGAATAGCCGTGGCAGTTCCAGCCGTTCTTCTTGGGAGACATAGTTCCCAGTTTGCTCCCAAGCAGGCCCCAGGGAAAGACCACCTCCTAATCAAAAGTTGGACCCACCCCTCCTCCAATTTCTTCTCCATGAGTTGTTGGCTCTAGAGCATGGAACTGAATAAGTTGGACCAGATTGGAAGGAGAACAAGTTCTCCCCCAGTCCCAGGGAAGAAAGCAGACAAGGGAGGTGGGGGAGGGGGAACAGCTTGGGAACTGAGGATGTGGGCTACGTGGGGAACTTGGACCCACCTCTCCTTCAGTCATTCTACAAACATTTATTGAACACTGCTTGCATGCCTGGCATTGTGCTAGGGAATACAGCAGCGGACCCCCCAAAAAAGAAATCCACAACGTCCTTGCCCCTTGTGGAACTGACATTCCAGCTGGGGAGATGGACAGTGAACAGGAGAAATATGTAAAGTGTGGAGAGGATGAAGGGCAGGAAATGGGATTAGAAATGAAGGGCCATCAAAGAAGACCTCCCGGAGAAGGTGGCATTTGAGCAAAGACCTGAAGGAGAGTGAGGGAGGAGCCATGTAGGAATCTGGGGGAAGAGCCTTCCAGGCAGGGGAGCAGCAGGTGCAAAGGTCCTGAGGTGGGGCTATGCCTAGTGCACCTGAGGAGCTGAAAGGAGCCCAGGTGGCTGGAGAAGAGTTACTCAGGGGCAGAGTGACAGGGGCATTGGGGGGTGGGGACCTCTGCCATTCAGTAGCTCCGGGACTATATTCATTTTCTGTGGCTGTCATCACGGGGAGGCTAGAAGTCAGAGACTAAGATGTCAGAAGGGCTGTGCTCCCTCTGAGACTCGGTAGAATCCTTCCTCACCCCTTCTGGCTTCTGCGGGTGGCTGTCGACCCTTGGCTTTCCTTGGCTTCTCTCCGTTCTCTGCCTCTGTAGCCACGTAGCCATCCCCTCCCCTGCGTGTCCCTGTCTCCACCTGGTGTTTTCCTCTTCTTCAAAAGGACGTCTCATATTGGATGAGGGCCCCCCATCGTGACCTCACCTTAACTTGATGCCAGCTGCAGAGACCTATTTCCAAGTAAAGTCACATCCCCAGGTTCCAGGGTTATGACTTCCAACACATCTTTTGAGGGGACCTATTGCAACCCAGAATGGACTTAGGGTGTGGAACTTTACCTCTCTTTACCATCCCAGGAAGATGGGAAGGATGGTGTACCCTCTTTTGGGGTCTGTGAGAGGATTAACTGAGCTCAGGTCAGCTGAGTGCCTGGTGCTGAATGTGTCTTACTAGGCTGGGCAGGATGTCATGGCTCAGAGGGTCCTAAGCCTGCTGGGGAGCTGGGGTGTGGGCAGAGTCTGAGATTGAGGGGCTGCCTCAGTTCTGAGGGGCCTCTGCTGTTTCTCCCTGTTCCATCCTGCCTCTCTCCCCCCACCCGCCGCTCTGTCCCCATCCCAAACCTGTTTCCTGAGATGGCCCAGACTTTTTCTTGTGTTGGCTGGTGCGGGCTTTCTCTCCCTGGACTATATTTAGCCTAAGAAATAGGCATGAGAAGCCTCAGCTGCCGCAGCACTGGAAAAGAAAAGCACAAAGCCGGTCTTGCCTTCTGTCCAGCCCTGTTCTGCTGACTCCATTCTTTCTTTCAGAATGTTCTAGAAGCAAAGCATCAGAACTTCGGGTGTTTGTTGGAAGAAGGACATGAGCTAGGAGCCCTGACATATTAATTGTCCCCAGAGCTTGTCCATGTGTCCATGATGAACGTTGACTTTGTTGGTTGGTTTGCCTTGTTCTCCATTTTTTTGTTGTTGGTAAAATACACAGGACATAAACTTCACCATCTTAAACCATTTTTAAGGGTCCAGTTCTGTGGCATTAAGTGCATTCTCATTGTTTTGCAGCCGTCCCCACCACGCATCTCCAGAACTCATTACGTCTTGCAAATAGACTGTGTCCCCACCGAACACTGACTCCCCGCCCCCTCCCCCAGCCCCTGGTGCCCGCCGTCTACTTCCTGTCTCTGTGACTGTGACTCCTGTAGGGAACCTCATAGAAATAGAATCATACAACATGTGTCTTTTCTTTTTAAGAATTTATTTATTTATTTGAGAGAGAGAGTGCACGAGAGAGCACAAGGAGAGGGAGCGGCAGAGGGAGAGGGAGGAACAGGCTCTCTGAGCAGAGAGCCCCATGTGGGGCTTGATCCCAGGACCCGGGGATCATGACCTGAGCCAAAGGCAGATGCCTAACTGACTGAGCCACCCAGGTGCCCCCAGCATTTGTCTTTTTGTGACTGGCTTATTTCACTCAGCATAGTGTCGACATTCATCCACGTTGTACCATGGGTCAAAATTTTCTTCCTTTTTAAGGTAAAGCTGACCCCCAAAATGTTTAAAAAGTGAAGTAAAATAAGCATACAGAAAACACCCAGATCTTAAGGGAGGAGCTTGATGAATTTTCACAAACTAGACACAACCATGTGACCAGCACCCGGATCAGGAAACAGAACCTTCTCAGCCCAGGAAGCCTCCTTGTGCCCTCTCCCCAAAGGGTGCCCCATCAGGACTCAGGCACGGTTGACTGGTTTGCCTGCTTTTGTATTTTGTATAAATGGAATCTTCCATATATGTCCTTCTCTGTCTGGCTTCCTTTGCTTGACACTAACTCTGTAAGGTTTCATGGGACAAGTGGCAGTCATTCATGGCATGACATTCCATTTATGTGTCCTCTCTCTTGTGGATGAGGATTCAGATCATTTCCAGTTTGGGGCTATTATGAAGATCCCCACTATGAACAATCTTCTGCATGCTGTTCACATTTCTGTTGGGTAACTATCCAGGACTCAGGAGTGGAATTTCCAGGTGGTAGTGCAGGTATGTGACTTAATTTTAGTAGAAATTCCCAATCCCTTTTCCAAAGTGGTTGTACCATGTGTTATAGATTGAATTGTGTCCTCCCTCCAATTCATATACTGAAGTCCTAACACCCAGTACCAGGAAAATGTGACCTTAACTGGACATGGGATCATCGTGGAAGATGAGGTCGTTAGTGTGGGCACTAATCCAATATGAATAACATCTTTAGAAGGGGGGGGAAGGATCTGAACAGAGAGATGGACATGCACACAAGGAGAATGTCATGCAAAGATGAAGGTGGAGACCAGGGTGATAGATCTGTAAGCCCAGGAACCAACCAAAAAGATTGTCCGCAACCCCCCAGACACCAGGGGAGAGGTGTAGGATGGATTCGCCTCAGAGCCTCCAGAAGGAACCAACCCTGTTGACACCGTGATCTCAAACATCTGGCCTCCAAGAACCGTGACACAATCAATTTCTGTTGTTTTAAGGGCCGTGGTTGCCGTTCTTTGTTACACCAGGCACAGACCCTTCATACACCATGTTACCACCCCCTCCCCCAGGCAGCATGTGGGGATTCCAGGTCTTCCACAGAGTCGCACACACCTGGTAGAATCAGTCTTTCTCATCCTAACCTTTCCGCTTGATGGCAACAGCATCGGATGTGCAGCTAAAGGTGAGCTTTTAAAGCCACGCATGGGGGCTCCGCGTTCTGCAGGTTCCACAGGGCTCAGGAGCCGCCATAAGGCTCTCTCTGCTCCAGCTGCTGATATCAGGGCTTCCCGGCACGGAAGTTAAGTGTCCGTGGACTCTGGGCCCCCATCTCCTGATTCCAATCCCATATCTACACTAACTGACTCTGTGACCTTGGGCTGGCACTTTTGTCTTTCTGGGCCTCAGTTTCCCCAGTTGTAAAATGGGCATGATGATAAAATAGGGTCATCATGAGGATTAAATGAGTAACTAAGGTAACATAGCTAATACACTTAGAGCGTCTGGCACAAGTAAGTACTCCGTTAGCACCGGATTTTATATTTCTCTCTTCCTCTCCTTGATTTTCATCCCACCCTTACTTCCTTCTTGGCACAGTGTTCGGTTCTCTCCAGAGAGGAATGTTTGACTTGTCAACGTCTCCCCCGCCCCTTTGAAAACTGAGCTGGGCACTTCTGAGAATTTTTTTGTGGTTCACATTGAGGCTGCAGTGCACAGAGGAGGGAGACACCTGAGGAAAAGGCTCCCAACCCTGCGGTTTGCCTTGGTGACTTAAACCCTGGCAGTCAGACCCTGCGTTCGTGCACCTCCCCTAAAGGAAGACTGTGGCTGTGAGGGGGACCAGGAAGGAACCAGGGGATCATTTCTACATTTTGATTAGGCTTTTTTTTTTTTTCCTTCTTTTCTCCTGGAGTTTGGTCTGGGAAGTTCTCTAGAGTTTCATGCTGGTTCCTGGGTCCTTTGAGGGCTACACGATTAGGAGGGGGCTTTGTCCTTCTGGTGGTACCTCTGGGGTTTCCCCCACTAATTGATCTTGTTTCATTTCCCTGTCTGGGCTTCCAGAGCTCCAGGACTCCACAGGCCAAGGATATTTGAGGGCAGAGCTCCTTCTTCTCTCACCTGTCAGGTCGTACCTGAGTCCCATGAACGCTCACCTCCTTTCCCTCTTCACCTCCCACAGAGCAATGATGCCTCAGGGAACACTTGGAACTGGTTGTACTTCATCCCCCTCATCATCATTGGCTCCTTTTTTATGCTGAACCTCGTGCTGGGTGTGCTGTCAGGGTAAGTCTCTGCTACTCTCCCCACCCCACTCCCCCTTGCCATCTTCTGACATTAAAGAGGCCATTAAACCTTTGTTTTCATTCTCTAGGCAGAGAATAGGTCTTCCCTTGTCTTGAGTTAGCTAGAAAGTTTTTAGCAAGTCAGGTACAGGTGCACAGGTTGTGCACTGCTGTGAGCGCCCAGTGAAAGGACTCATGGGGGCTGAAATCCAGCCCAGCCTCAGCTCACAACCCTGTCCCCCTGGCATTAAACAACCTCCAGCCAGGGAAAGGGGAGCTTCTTTCCAGTACAGACCCCTCATTCAGAAGTCTTTCCCAACCCACAACCCACAACCCAAGAAACTTCTATAGAGCTTTACTTTCTATAATTTACATTTTTTAGAAAATTAATAGATTGGGTTCCCCCTTCCCCTGTTTTCCAAATATTATTTCAGTATACAACCAAACATGCATTTTCATGACACGTTTTATCCCTTATCCCCAAGATTGAAGGTGGGTTTGGGGTTTGGGGGCTTAATCATAAGTAGGTTTTATTTTTCTCATCACAAGAAGTCTGGGGACTGGAAAGGTGGCTCCACGGTGCTGTCAGGGACCCCGGTTCTGTCTGGCTTTCTAGTCTGATGTCCTTACCAGGCAGATGCTTTCAGCTTCCTGGATACCTCATGGGCTTCATATGGCTGCCTCACACTCACGAGAGGGCCACTGCACATTCCAAACATGAAGAGGAGGGAGGGAACAGAAAGGGGAAGGGTATACATCAGGGAAAGGAGGCTACCGCAGAAATCTTCAGCTTATGTCTCATTGGCCTAACTTAGAAGAGCATTGAAGATACTCTTCACCCGAGAGTGCAGAGAATCCGAATGGGGTACACAGCCAGTGGCGGTTGGCATGGCCTGGGTCTGTGGTTTTGCTTTTTTCCTCTAGCTGGGTGCAATTATTGGATAATGTGGGAAGCTGGCAGAAATACCCCCAACCCCTACGGTGTTCTGACATCCCAGGAGACCTCATTCCTCATGTTAAAGTCCATTGCCTGCCCTCCAGGGGTTTCTGAACCCCCAAACACGCACACGCGCGTGCACACACACACACATAGTCCCTAAAATGTCGACAACAGCCAGACCTGCCTCTTTCCTGCTTCTGCAGGGAATTTGCCAAAGAAAGGGAGCGGGTGGAGAACCGGCGGGCTTTTCTGAAACTCAGGCGGCAGCAGCAGATCGAACGAGAGCTCAATGGGTACATGGAATGGATCTCAAAAGCAGGTGAGGCCCTCTCGTCCTGGGAGCGTCGGAGCATACGAGAGTCCTGCGTGCAGCTCGCGGGTGGGCGAGGGGAGGGCCCCAACGGCGGGAGAGAGAGGAGCTGGCTGGGTAGCCCCGTGTCTCCGCAGCAGGAATCTGGAGCAGGGTAGAGAAACTTCCGGGGCGACACCAGGGTAGGATGTCACCTAACGGCTGAGGAGCTTTGGTTTACATGCCAGCTCTGCCACCTCCCAGCTGCGCAGCTCACTTCCCCGCACTCCAGTTTCCTTCGTCATGAAACGGAGATATGATAGCATCTCTCTTGCAGGGCTGTGGAGTCTGCAGTCAGAGCGTCCAAGCTAAGCCACCGAGAAAGAGCCGTGCCCGACACACAGTGGGCACGTGTTTATTGGTTCCGTCATTCAGCAGACACTTATGGAGCGCCCACTGTGTGTCAGGCACTGTTCTAGGCACTGAGGGATATGGCAGGGAACAAAAGACCAGATCCCTGCCCTCGGGGCTCCAGTGTTCTACTGAAGGAGACAGAAAATAAACAAGTACATGTACTGTTGAGTGCTCCCCAATGTTGAGAGGAAAAATAAAGCAGGGTAGGAAATGGAAAACAGCTGGAGGAGGTGGGGTGGTCAGAGAGGGTCTCTCTGAGAGGTGACATCAGAGCAGACCCCACAGAAGCCATGTGGATGTCTAGCGAAGGGGGTTCCAGGCAGAGGGACTAGAACAGCAAGTGCAAAGGCCCTGAGGTGGGAGTGGCCTTGAGTCATAGCAAGGAAGCCAGTGTGGCTGGAGCAGAATACGTGCAGGGGGAGGTGAGAGGAAGCGAGGACTGAGAAGTGACAGGCACCGAATCAGGCAAGGCCTTACAGGTCACGATGAGGAGGCTGGGTTTTATTTTGAGGGAAGTGGGGGTGGTGTTCGCTCTACACTGTTGCTGAAGTGAGGCTGGGAGTCAGGAAGGACAGAGCAGCACATGTCTGGCTGGTTGAGCTGCCACGATCAGCAAGAGGAGAGCGGAGGTGGCCGGGCAGACCCTTCTCATTCCTGGTCCAAGGGAACCCAGCCCAGGAGAGGCCTGCAGGCGCTGGGGCTTACCTGTGTGCTCTTCCTCCTCAGAAGAGGTGATCCTCGCAGAGGATGAAACCGACGGGGAGCAGAGGCATCCCTTTGATGGTAACTGCTCTGAACCTGGCCGGGGGGGTGGACCCCAGGGGAGACCGCAGCAGCCAGTGCTGGGAGAACAGACTGTTTGGTGCTAAGGGGCCTCCAGGGGATGGATGCTCAGAGCCCAGGTGACTCTGAGAACAAACACAAGATCAGGTCAGGACCAGCAAGATACAGGCATGGCACGAATCTGATTTTGGGGGGCATTTCAGGACTGGCACAGTTCTACATTTTCTGACCTTCCCTTTCTTCTTTAACCATGTGCCTCAGTCTTCCTCATCCATAAAATGGGCACGGCGGTAATAATACCCACCTCACTGGACAGTTCACGGACATTGCGTTAATACTTGCAAAGAGAATGCCTACGGCAGTGCCGGGCTCAGGGTCAGCACCATCCGTGTTCACCAAATAGCTCAATAACCAAGAATCCAACTTACTATTTAGGACAGTTGTCTCACATGTTAGAAATTTGGCTAGACAGAGCATTGACTTTGGATTGAAAAATACCAGGATTGAGAAGGAAGTAAGGGGCTGGGGCTTTATCTCAGTAGATTCCAAAATGGATTTTACTGTTTTGGGGGAGGGGAAGAGCCAACCCATGGGGTGTCTGAATCATTTTGTGGGAAGCGTGTGCCTGAACTCACCGTCCCCTGGAGAGCTCGTGGGGGAGGAATAGAAATATTAAGGGAAGTCGTCCACAGTCCTAGCCTGAAGATCAAGGGTGGGCTGCTTTCGTAGGAGTCCCTGTGCATCCAGTCCCAGTCATCCCAGAGGGGAGAGGGTGGCTGAGAGCCTCGACTTAGAGTCAGACCGAACAGGACTTGACTCTTGTCTTTACCCCTGGGGCAAAGTCATGTAGCCTCCCTGAGCCTCAGTCTCCACGTTTGTAAAATGGGCGTACTCTTACTTCCCACCGACCCGGATGGCCCTGACGGTTAATTAACCCCACAACACGTAGCAAGTCCCTGGCACCAAGAATCCAAGGACACCAAGGTCCGGTTCTTGTCTCAAAAAGGGTAACGTCTTTTTCTCTTGCCATGTTTCCATTGTTGGAGCTCTGCGGAGAGCCACCATAAAGAAGAGCAAGACAGACCTGCTCAACCCTGAGGAGGCGGAGGACCAGCTGGCAGACATCGCCTCTGTGGGTGAGTCCCTCCTGGCCCGGCCTGGCGCCCCAAGCTCACTGATCCCGCGAGAGGGGGGAGCTGATGGCCTGGGAACCTCGTTGCCTCGATTTGGGTCCCCGCTTTGCCCCTTTCCACCTGTGCGTCCTGGAGCAGATGACCCGGTGATGGGAGTAACAGCAGTGCCTGTCTCCTAATCCCGTTGTGAAAGTTTAACCAAAATAATCCGCAGTCAGCATTCAGAAGGGCGCCTGGCGGAGGATAAGCTCCAGTCGTGGTGTTAGGATTGCTTAGTACTCACTGAGGGGCTGCTGTTATTAGGCGCCAGTTGTGAACAAGACAGGAACCAAATCCGTACCCACGTGGAGCTTGCCGTCAAGTGCAGGACACGGATGTTGAACAGATAATTCCCAAAATAAACCTGTCGTGATCACGGCGCTGCAGAGGAGATGCCCCGGGTTTGGCCTGCTCTGGAAGAGTGGGGTGTGATCAGGGAAGCCTTCTCAGAGGAGGTGGTGCTGAAGCTGAGAACTGAAGGATGGATAGGAGTTCACCCTGGCAGTGAAAGCAGAGAGAACCATGGGGAAGGCTGTACTCCGTCTGTTGTTGTTGATTACCGCAAAGGGCAGCGTTTGAGGGGGAGGGGACATTTACCCTCCCCCTGCCCACCCCTCCTGATTGAGACTGAGCTGCTTTTGACCTTCTCTGAAAAGAACATATTATGTTTTGCTTTGTTTTTGATTTTTTGTTTTCTTTAATTACACCAAAGTGCCCTTTTATTTTTTCAAATGGGTTTTTAAACATCCCAGGAATGAAAGTGGGAGAGCATCCGGGCAGGGGAAATAACGCATGACTCTGAGGGGAGAAGTCATTTAAACTGTGCGGTCAGAGGAAGAAAGGCTGGAAGAGAGAAGGAAAGGTGGAGGAGGGAGAGAAGACGGGGGGGGGGGGAGGAAAAGAGGAGAGAAGGAAAACCTAGAGGCAGAGAAACAAAAAGGCAGGGGGATCCTGGGTGGCTCAGTCAGTAGAGTGTGCATTTCCTGATGTCGAGGTTGTGAGTTCGAGCCCCACATTGGGTGCAGAGATAACTTAAAAATAAAATATTTTAGGGCTGCCTGGTGACTCAGTCGGAAAAGTGTCCTGCTCTTGACTTCAACTCAGGTCATGATCTCAGGGTTGTGAGATTGAGCCCCGGGTCGGGCTTCACACTGAGCGTGGAGACTGCTTGAGATTCTCTCCCGCTCCCTCTGCCCCTCCCCACCAGAAAAAACAACAGAAGGAGGGAAGGGGAGAAGGGAATTTCTCATATGCACATGGTTCTAGTCCACAGGCACCAACTATTTTATCCTCTGCTGTTTTCACTCCACCCTAGTCTTTGACCTGCATGCTAAGTTTCGACGTTGTTCCCCCCGCAGTCCCATAGTCCGTAAAGGGTGGCTGCGGTTTGCTTGGCCGCGGCTCTATCATATGGCGTTGGAGTTGTTGCCAGTTTTTGCCCTAACGAGAAACACCGCTGCGAACATCGATATACAATTACTCCCCCCACCCTTTGGGCGTGTTTCCTTGGGGATAATTACAGGATCAAAGATATTAACAGCTTTTCAACTCATTATTCACAGAGCCATTCTGAGTTCCCAAAGCACTGAACCCATTTATAAACCTGCCAAGTACTCATACGATCACGGATTCCCCCACCCCGGCCACTGCATATTTCTTGTTTAATTTCCTTTCCCAGTGAAGTAGGTTTGTAATGATACCTTAAAGCTTGTTTTAATTTGCATTTTTAATTTCTAGCCAAAACACTCTCTTCCTTGGAATGATGAACTAGTCCTATTTCGACTTGTGGTTACATCTGTTTCCCTCCTTCCAGCAAGTTCGAGAATGGGAGCGCTCTGTCAGTGCTCTGTGTATTTGACGGGATCTGTCTGGCCCACACATTTTTCCAATTAGGTTGCTTCCATTTTTTTTAATGTTTTGTTTTATTCTGAGAGGCAAACATTTTTTGTTCAAGCCACATGTTTTAAATGCCAGGCACTGAAAAAAAAAAATTGGCTTACTCAAGTCAGGATCTCCCCTATGGATAAGATTGGGTACCTGCTCTTAATTGATGGAGAAATTCTTTTTCGTCAGTCATTCTAGAAAAGGTGGAAAAGTGATACTACCCAGTGTTGGCAAGGATGTGGGGAAATGAGCATTGTCATAGGCTGTTGGCAGGAGTGTAATTTGCAGTGTTTCCAATATATGGCTTGGTATTATTTAATTATAGATGTTTATATTCTTTGACTTAGCATTTCCACTTCAAAACCATGTCTTCCATGTATGCAAAAGGTCTATGCCTCTTCTCAACAGCGTTGTTTCTGGTGTTCAAAAAAAGTGAAAACCAGGGGCGCCTGGCTGGCTGTTAGTAGAGTATGTAAATCTTGATCTCAGAGTCGTGAGTTCAAGCCCCATGTTGGGTGTCGAGCTTACTTAAAAATAAAGTTTTGTTGTTGTTTTTTTTAAGTGAAAACGATGGGGCACCTGGGTGGCTCAGTTGGTTAAGTGGCTGCCTTTGGCTCAGGTCGTGATCCTGGGGTTCTGGGATTGAGCCCCACGTCGGGCTCCCTGCCCAGCGAGGAGTCTGCTTCTCCCTCTCCCTCTTCAGCTCCCTCTGCTCATGCTCTCTCTCTAGCTCTCTCCCAAATAAATAAAATCTTTTTTTAAAAAAGTGAAAAACCAGAAGCAACCCACATGCCCAGAAATGGGGAGATGACCAAAGAAATTACAGTATTTATACACGATGGACTATTACGCAGCCTGGAGAAAGGACGGGGGTGCTACCGGCATGGAAAAGTGTTTGAAATCGATTTCTCGGTGAAAAAAGCAAGTTGCACAGCATTATATAAAATGTATGGTCCCGTTTTAAGAACAATATTAAGAGTAAGAGCTGCTTTAAAATGTGGAAATTGGAGGGTTGCAAGGGATTTCCACTTTCTACGTGACATTTTTCTAAAAGGTACAAATCAGGGATGGGCATTACTTTTGAAATCAAAAAAGTAATTAGATAAGTTTAAGTTACTTAAAAGCAACAAAGACCAATTATGAGGAATCTCATGGCTGGCTGTGTGGGCCGGGAGGAATCTGGTGGATAAGCAAAGAAAGCTTCATGCAGGAGGCGTTTTTAAACCGGGCTTTATGCCCAATGGGGTGCGTGTATCCACTTATGAGGTCTGACATAACACAGTAGCACAGACTGGGGGGCTTAACAATGGAAATCTAATTTCTCACAGTTCTGAAGGCTGGAGGTCTTAGAGCAAGGTGTCGGCAGGGCTGGTTGCTTCCGAGGCCTCCCTCCTGGGCTGGTCAACGGCCATCTCCTCCCTATGTCTTCACATGTTCTTCCTTCTGGGCGTGTCTGTGTCCTAATCTCTTCTTTTTTTTTTTTTTAAAGATTTTATTTATTCATTCGACAGAGATAGAGACAGCCAGCGAGAGAGGGAACACAAGCAGGGGGAGTGGGAGAGGAAGAAGCAGGCTCATAGCAGAGGAGCCTGATGTGGGGCTCGATCCCAAAACGCCGGGATCACGCCCTGAGCCGAAGGCAGACGCTTAACCGCTCTGCCACCCAGGCGCCCCCCCTAATCTCTTCTTATAAGGACTCCAGTCCTATTGGATTAGGGCCTGCCCACAGGACCTCAGTTTCCTTGAATTACTCTTTAAAGACCCTGCATCTGCAAATACACTCCCTTTCTGAAGTCCTGGGGGTTGAGACTCCAGCGTGTGAATTTGGGGGAGTCAGTTCAGCCCATAACGGGGGCGGGGGAGGGGGCGAACCAAGAAGCCAAGAGAGACACTCACAGCTTCTCCCCGCCCTTGAATTTGTGGCTGACGGAAGAAACGGTGCGCCGACTTCGAGAAGCCCAAGTAGGAAGAGGTCAGGTTAAGAGCCGCGGCTGTCCCAGGGCGTTTCTGCGAACAAAGCAGGTGACTTTCCGTTTTCTAAACGGATCCAAAACACACGCCAGCAACTTCGTCTCCCGGGGCCAGGTTTGCCACAGGCCAACCCACCAAAACCCAGCTCAAAAACACACAGGAAGGGCTCCCCACTCCACCTCCCCACACCCCACCCTAAAGGAGACCTCTGGAACTTCAGTTCTGACCAGGAAATGGCTTTACCTTGCTTTCCGTAAATAACAATTCAAAATAAGGCAGGAGCCGGGTGGCATTTGCCGTCATCCACAGTGAGCGAAGTCTTGTGTGATTGGTGACTCCTCGCGCTGCCCAGTCCGCTGACAAACGCATGGTAAAGGGGTCTCCTCCACAGTTGATGAACATACTGCGGAAGTGTGGAGCTCGAGTCGTTTCTAGGAAATGCTGAGTCGCGCATGGACGCTGTCATCACGACACCAGCGCCTTAGGAAAATCAGAGTCCGTCTAGTGACTGCAGTGGGACGAGCTCCGTGGGGGCCGTCTGTGTTTGCTCGGGCTGCTGTAACAAGCACCACAAACTGGGTGGCTTCTCACAACAGAAATCTATTTTCTCACAGTTCTGGAAGCCAGAAGTCCAAACTAAAATCAGGGTATCGGCAGGGCCGTGCTGCTTCTGAAGGCTTCAGGGGAGAATCTCTTCCCTGCCCCTCGAGGCTCTGGGGGTGTTGGCGAGCCTCAGCTTCTGTGTCCATCATCACTCCAGTCTTTGCCTCTGTCCCCCCGTGGTCTTCCTGTGCACCTCTGTGGCTCTTCTCTTCTTATAAGGACACCAGTCTTGGGATTTAGGACCCACCCTAATCAAGTATGACCTCATCGTAACTTGATTACGGCCACAAAGACGCTACTTCCAAGAAAGGTCACATTCACAAGGACCAGGTGTTAGGACTTGAGCACGTCTCTCTGAGGGACACGGTTCAACCCACAACTTAGGCAGGACCTATTTCCATTTACAGAGAATTTTAAGGACCTACCAATTGCCCCAAGTCCCCAGATTAAACCTGGGTGGTGACAGACTGCTATCCTCACCAGAGAACGTTCTAGACTGCCACTGGCCACCTGTGACTCTTGATCCCTTGCGTATAGCTGGTGTGAACCAAGATGTGCTTCATTCTAACACATCAGATTTGGAAGTCCTAGTACCAAAAAAAAAGTGTAAACTATCTCTTTAACATACATTTATACTGATGCTATGTTGAAATGATAATATTTTGGATCTGTTGGGTTTCATAAAATCTCTTATTAAAATATTTTTAAGATCTAGAGATTGCCCGCAATTGCAGTTCCAGACCAGAGAAAAATCAGAGAGAAGGGTGGTCAAGGTGGAGCATGAAATATAACACAGATGACCATTCACAGCTCATACGGGCCTAGCATGTAGTAGGTGTTCGCTAACAGTTGCTCCCTTTCCCTTCCCCGTGAGTGCTGTGCTCGGGGATGTGTCTCCGGGCCAGTGATCAGGAAAGACTTGCTCCGTAAGTTGGCACGTGAGCTGGGTCTTCACTGTAGCTCTTGGGTTACAGGAGAAGATTGTCATGGCCAACAAGCACAATGTGGCAACATCGGGCTAAGGTGTATTCCTCTCCATGGCCCTGCGAGGTGGGGAGTGCGGTTGTCCCCGGTTTACAGATGGAGACACTGGAGCCCCAAGATGCAGGGTGACTTGCCCAAGGTCATTTGGTGGTTAGCGATAGAACCAGCTTAGCAGGAGTAGGGGTGGGGAGCCTCCTGCCCAGTGTCTGAGCTCTGCCCCAACTCTCCCCCTCTCCATCTCTCCCTCCTTCTCCCCACGGAGCATCCCAACTTGACCTGAGATCTTCGGAAGTCTCGTTCCTCTCTGCCGTGCCTTATGGACGCTTGTGGGTCTGGGCACATCTTCGGGAGCTGCAGAGACTGGGGCCTGAAATGCCCCAAGTGGGAAGGGCCATGAGGAGCCATCCTGGGGTTCTCAATGCCTGTGAGGTCAGGCAGGTGATGGACATGGGCGGGGGGGGGGTCCAGCCACCAGGCCTGGCCAGCAGCTGCTGAGAAGGAGTGCGTTTAGAATTTTGTGACTAGGAAGGAAGTGTGAGATGTCCACTGTATCCCGGGCCTGGCTGGTGGGATGGGCTGGTGCACAAGCTGTGACTGGACAAATCAGCTAATGGATGCAAGAGTCAATGAACAAGCTAGGGAATAGGTGAAAGGGTGAGTGAGCCAAAGAACAATAAACGAATGAGTGCAACTGAAGGTTTTCAAGAAGCGATCATTTAGAAGATAAAATCAGTCCATCCAGAACCGATCTCTGAACCACCCCACAAACCTGTCCGCTCTCATTGGATGGCAGCACTGTCCCTCCAGGGGATCAGGCCCAACACCTTGGCTCCTCCCTCCGTCTCACACCCACACTTGATCCAGCAGCGGGTGCTGACATCTCCCTTAAGTAACACATCCCAGATCGGCCCACTCTTCTGCTTTCTTCGCCGCTGCCGTGGAGTGAAGCAGTGTCATTGCTGGCCTGGACCCCTGCAGTCGCCTCCTCTCTGTTCCTGCCCTGGCCTTCCACAGTCCGTTCCCCCCACGGCTGCCAGGGGGCGCTTGTGAGCACCTGAGTCAGGGCCCGTCCCTCCTCTGCTCAAACCCCCGTGGTCCCCATCTCATTCAGAGCAAAAGCCCAAGTTCTCCCCATGGCCCATAAATCCCTGCTTGTTCCACACTGTCCCCTGTCTGTCCTCACCAACTCCTCCTCTTCCACTCCCGCCATACTGGTTTCCGGATGCCATTCCCCAGATATGCCAGGCAGGCATATTTCTGCCTCTAAGATCTGTTAACGCCTCCTACGATATTGAGATGACTTGGGTCAACACCTCCTTGATCACCTGACTTAATATGGCAGCCTGTCCCATGGCCCCTCCAGGGGCTCCCCATCCCCTTACACTACTTTTTCTTTTTCCCAAAGTACTTTGCACCTTCCCTCACACTATTAATTTACTTTTTTTTATTATATTTGCTGTCTCTCTCTGAATGGAGATTGGGCCCAGAAAGGCAGGGCTCTGTCTGTTAACTAGTATATCCTGAACACCTGGAATAGAGTCTGGCACACCCTAGAAATTCCACAAGTAAAAGAATACGCAGGCAGATTCTTTGGTGGCTCATTCCTTGGTGATCATGCCTAAAGGGAGGTGTCCATGGAAACTAGGGTCCTATTCACACCTCTTCCTGGAGGCCTCCCAAGCATGCAGCATGCAGTTCAGCTGCTTGCCCCTGCACCGAGGGTCCTGAGCTCCTTCCTCACCCCACCTGGTGGTTTGACCCCCAGAATCATGAGATGTGGCCAGGAGAGGGAGACAGAGACCGTTGACTCCATCAGTGGAGAGCCATCTGCCTCTCCACTGACATCCAGAGCTCTCATGGTTGTTTCCAATACTATTATGTTTGCCTTCTCGTCAGCTCCATCTCTGGAAAACTAAGCCCTGGGTCATGATGGTTCCCTCAGGCCAGAGGACTCGCCGGGTAGGCTAATGAATCCCCTGGCCAGATTCCGTGCCTGGACCGCACATCAGTTAATTTCTTCCACGGGAACACCCTGACATTCTCCATCCTTTCCTTGGCAGGGTCTCCCTTCGCCCGAGCCAGCATTAAAAGTGCCAAGCTGGAGAACTCAACTTTTTTTCACAAAAAGGAGAGGAGGATGCGTTTCTACATCCGCCGCATGGTCAAAACTCAGGCCTTCTACTGGACTGTGCTCAGTCTGGTAGCCCTCAACACGCTGTGTGTTGCTATTGTTCACTACAACCAGCCCGAGTGGCTCTCCGACTTCCTCTGTGAGTACCACCTGGCCCTGCCCCCACCTGCTCTCCGATTCCTTCCTCACACCCTTTTCCCTTCTCCTCCTCTGGTGGTGTGTGTTCCTTCCTTGGCTTTTTTTGAATCTGTCCTATCCCCCTGGATGTGTCTGTAACTGCTACCACAACAACAGAGCCCAACTTCTTTGGGCCTGGGGGCTGGAAGCTGGAATTCAGGCCATGAAATACTACGTGATGCTTTTTTAAGAGAGAGGCATGGGGTGCTGCTGAAGGGGGTGTTGGAGCGAGACAGAAAAGGGTAGAGACCACTAAGGACAGCCATATAGAGACAGAAACACACATCTAATTAATAAATATATCTCTGAGAATGTTAAGTAATTTGTGGTTGAGAGATAGGGATGCTTTCGGGACAAAGAATAGCCCTTATGTGGTCCCCATTTTCTCTGCTCATCTCTGACATTCTGTGCTTCTCCCATCTTTCAAATCTTCCACTTTTTCCCCCTTTCCTCACTTGCCCTTTTTGACTTCTTAAATCTGGAATTCATTTCTAGAAGATCTCCTCCAACAAGTGTAAGAACATCTTGCTCCCTCAGTGGGTACCAGGACCCCCTAAGGCTTTGCCCTTCTGGGCTTATTCCCAGATTCCAGGAGTTAGCATGAGACAGTATCAAAATTGATGGCCAGGTGGGGGTGAGGAGAAGCAGTGAAAGGTGGGGAGACTTCTGACCAAGATTTAAAAAATAAAGAGCTATGAGAAATCAACAAGAGTAGTGTCTCAGCAGCGAGGAAGGCAAGCCCTGGCTCTGGCTTGTGGGCCCCGAGTGAGGATTTCCCTAAACCTTTTTGCCTGCTGGCTGCCCTCCTCCTGCATATACTGATTTGTCTGACTTAGTTCTGGAGCTTCTTTCCCCTTCTGAGCTGGTTCAGAATTGACCCAGACAGCCACTAGAGATAGTCGAGTCTTTAGCCTAGAGAGGCCCGGGAGCCTGGTCCAGGTCATTGTTTCCTTGTAACCTTCCTTGTTCTCGATCACATTGGTTGACCCCTCAGGACACCCCCCAGAGACCAGCTTGCCTTCTGAGAGCCTAGACCTAGTTCGAACCTTAGTAATTGCATTTGGTCCCCCCGGAGTCTTACAAATGAGGACTCTTTACTTCTTGTCTTAACCTCCTCTGTAGTCTATTTTTAATCTCCCATGTTCTCCACGCTAATCACTTTGCTCTGTCTGTCCTAGTTCAGGAACAGGGGGTTGGGACTTCCTGCCCTAGGCCTCTGTGTCTGTAAAGTTCCTTTAATTATCCCCAGTTGAGAAAACTGAGACTCAGAGAGGTTAGGTAACTTGCCCAGGGTCACACAGCTAGCAAGTGACAAAGCCAGGATTTGAACCTAGAATCCAAGCTGTGTCTGATGACAGATCCCTTCCCTGGTCACCAGGTGACCTGGATTCTCAATGTCTGCACTGCTCACAACGCATCATGTGACCCTGGGCAAGTCACTCCCATCATCCATCAGTCGAAAGCATCTTCATTTATAAAGCACCCTTTTGTTTTATTTCCCACTCAGAAATAAAGCAGTGTTGCCATCTTAAACTAGGACGTGTCCGTTTTAAGATACACCCCAAATTCACAGATGTCAAACTGAACAAAAGTGTTGTCTTGGAATCAGTGAAGTGTGGTAGTTTCTCGGGGTCTCAAATTTCACATCTGGAAATTGGAGTCGATGGCCCTGAAAGTTCTTCAGACCCACCAGTGCTGCAGACAGTTCTCTCTTGTGCTTTGCCGGCTTTCAGGTTTCCATGGTAACGGGGAAGCAAGCATCTCAGAAACTCTTAAGTACTCCCAGAGTTGTTTCTGGTGGTTCTTAGAATATGCCAGATGTTATAGACAGATTTCCCTTGCTGATATTTTGGCCTGACAATCCTGGAGACCCTGATTTCCTTCAGGCACTACGAGCTCCTTGGGGGCCAAAAAACTAAGGGGAAGTTTCAGTCAGGAATGAGTGTGAAGGACCTTGATGGTTCAGACCATCTCTTCAAAGAATGATATAATAAACACCCTTGACTTTCAAACAGGATTCGTTATGTGACCAAAATTTACATTCTTGGAAGTTTGCATCCACCATCTTCCTTTCTATATGTTTTCTTCCCCTCAGACAACCTCCATATCCCCCCTTCCCATCCACTGGGTGAGTATCCATACCCTTTCTAATGCCTCGTCTTCCTACCCCACCGAGAAAGCTCTCTAGGAAAAGGTCCTGAAATTAGCCATGTCTTTGCTGGAGCAAACAAATCCCCGTATGCTACCTCTCGCCCAGGCATTTACACCATTATGCTTTCTCACCAAAGAACAAGAGTGCTTTGTCTTGTTCAAGACCTTTGGACATCAGCAAGACAGGATTTTGCCAGAGGACATCAGATAGGTTTTCCAAATTGGGAGAAAAGCTGTGGGTTGCCCCTGAATCTCCAGCTAAGTCCCTGACACAAGGATTATTTTTTTTTTAAATAATATTTATTTTGTTATATTGGTCACCATACGACACAAGGATTATTAAAAGGACACCATTATGATTTCTATTTCTATTTTTCTTTCCAAGCTCAGGCTTATAAAAGTGGATTAATCTTCTTTCTTAGATCGTGACACACTGGCATCCTGGGGTCATTGCTATTTTGTTAGTTAGCCAGGCAGTTTGTTAGCTCATTAGTTTTAAAAACATGGTAAGCCCCCAGGAACCCACCAGCCGGCACAAAACCTGGGACCTTGGCCATGACCCACATCCAGCCCTTCTTGCTGAACCAGGGCAAAAAATACAAGGTGGAAAGCCACGGAACTTTTTTTCAGTCCTTTTTAAGATTGGTCAGGAGACGGTGGGTTGGAGGGTGGGGAGTAATTGTTCCTCCCCTTTAACAGAGGAAAAACTGAGGCCCACGGAAAGGAAGCCTTGCATAATCTTTGGCCAAGGCCACCAACAACTGTCCTCTCTCCCTGCCTGCCAGGCCAGGGCAGGGCGGGATTGCTATTAACAGGAAAATCAGAGCTTCCTGGAACCATCCCCACCCCCCAAACATAACCTCCTCTCTGTTTCCCCCCCTCTCCCTTCTAGACTATGCAGAATTCATTTTCTTAGGACTCTTTATGTCCGAAATGTTTATAAAAATGTACGGGCTTGGGACGCGGCCTTACTTCCACTCTTCCTTCAACTGCTTTGACTGTGGGGTAAGTACTCTGCTGGGTAAGGAGTTCATTTCTCCAGCGCTTGCCTAGCAGGGCTGAGGCCTGGGGACTTCAGGAAGGGAACAGTAGCGCTCACCCCTGGATGCGAGAAACTCAGCTGAATGCGGAAGGAATGAGAGGGCAATCCCAAATACCGGTGAGGATACAGAGCTCCCAAAATTTTAGCCACTGCCAGTGGGAGGGAAGCGTGCAGACCCTCCTTTGCAGGGGGGATTTGGCGATTCCCCTGCTAGGGCTTCATGCAAGAGCAGCTCACAAGAATACCCTGAGCGGCTTTGCTTGTAATAGTCCCAAACCACACGAGCCAACGTCCCTTTGCAGTAGCACGGGTAAATGAGTTGTGACATAGCCACATAATGGAATTCTCGTAGCAATGAGAGGCAGCCAACAACAGCCCTGCCCAAGAACTGGGTGGATCTCACCTGCATGACATCGCACGAAAGGAGGAGGACACTGACAGAAATCAGTCCGTACAGCACGTTTCTGCTCGTGGAAGTGCAAATGGATAAAACCAAGCTAGATTGGTTAGGGACGATGCTTGAAAACGTTAAAAAGTCAAGAACCTCAAAAACATTATGCTGAGTGAAAGAAGCCAGACCCAAAAGGTCACATACTGCATAATTCCATTTAAATGAAATGTCCAGAACGGGCAAATCCGTAGAGACCGGGAGCAGATTAATGGTTGCTGGCGCGGTGAGTGGGGGAGGGGGGCAGTACTCATGGGGTTGGGCTCTCTTTTGGGGGTGATGAAAATATTTTGGAACTGGAAGAAGGTGAAGGTCACACAATGCTGTGAAAGTGCTAAATGCCACTGAGTTGTACGCTTTAAATGGTTAGTTTTGTCTTATGTGAATTTCACTTGAATTTTTTAAAAATGCAAGGAAATGGTTATTACAAAATCCAGGATGGTGGTTATCTCTAGGGGTCCCTCAAGGCTTCCGGGGTGCTGACATGTCCTCTTTGTGGATGAAGGTGGCAGCTACATGGATCTTCACTTTGCAGTTATGCATTTCAGGAATTCTTTGCTGTACATGACCTGTTCATCAATTTTAAGAAAGGGATGAGAGGAGTCTGAGGCCCTCACCCTGCTTGCATCTGGGGCAGCTTGGCTGGATTCCTGCAAGGGTCAGGGTCAGGGCCGGGGTATGTCTTCAAGGTCCCCGGACACGAGAGCAGGCTTGCTGTTCCAGGTTATCATCGGGAGCATCTTCGAGGTCATCTGGGCCGTCATAAAACCCGGCACATCCTTTGGAATCAGCGTGTTACGAGCCCTCAGGTTATTGCGTATTTTCAAAGTCACAAAGTAAGTCCTTGGAGTTCCCTGGCATCCCAGCAGTGGCGGGGAAGGGGACCAGGGTGGAGCCCCCCCGCAGCCCACTGGGAAGTGGGCTCAACTGGCCCAGCCTGACCACCCCTCCCCCACCCGGCCTCTGTTGGCAGGTACTGGGCATCTCTCAGGAACCTGGTCGTCTCTCTTCTCAACTCCATGAAATCTATCATCAGCCTGTTGTTCCTCCTTTTCCTGTTCATTGTCGTCTTCGCCCTTTTGGGAATGCAGCTCTTTGGCGGCCAGTAAGTGCTCAGCAAATTCTGCTTCCCTGGGGTCAAGTGCCCCCAGACCCAGGTCCGATGCATCCAGAGACCCAGGCTCACCTGTGTCCTGCAGACCACCCTCCTCGTGGCCCGGACACCCAGTGCACTCACCTCGATGGGTGGGGCCCCGGGTACCAATCAGGGGGTCTTTCTGGGGAACAGCGATGCTGGAGATGTTGCCCTGGAGACAGGATGCCGAGCCAAGCCCTCAGAGCACCTGGGATGGGGCCAATGGGAAATGCTTCCGTCCTCCCTGCAGGTTTAACTTCGATGAAGGGACTCCTCCTACCAACTTCGACACTTTCCCAGCAGCAATAATGACGGTGTTTCAGGTACGGTCTTCACCCGGCCCCATGGGTGGACGGACACCCCTGAGTGTCAAAGATGAAAGCACCCGTTCAGTGTATGAGGGGCTTCCTTGAATCCCTCTTTCTCTGCTTTGCCTTGCCCCTCTGTTTTAAAATGCTGGTTTTATTATTAATTCACATATGGCGAGCCCAACAGATCAGTGGATAACTGCTGTTGGAAAGACAGTTTGTTACACTCGAAGATCTCAAGAGAGGGCGTACGTGCATCCCAGGCAGGGCACCTGCAGAAGCACCAGGGTGGGTCAGGAGGCAGAGGGAGGGGGCTTTAACTGTGGTTTCTGCAGGAAGGATTAGAGAGGCAGGGTAAGCAGATCTAGAATTGGTTGGTTTGAATGATTTCAGTGGGCTCCCAGCATGAGGCCTGCCTCGGGTTGGCTGGGACCTGCCCTGGAGTGACTAGGGCAGGGGATTTGGGGCTCTGAGTGTAAGAGCCCACAGAGGTGGTGGTTGGGAGTACGGGCTCTGGATCGGTCGGTTTGCATGTGAAAAGTGTGCTCCCTGGCAAGTTGCTGACAATTTGTAGGAATTGGCTAGCCCTGACTCCCTCTGGGGTCAGCAAGCCCCGCCCCCATGTCAAAGCATCAGAGTAAATAAAAAACACAATTGCTAGACCCGCCCTCTCCAGATTGGAAGACACCCTGATCCCACACTCTAAGGCAAACAGACCTTGGGTGGTCTCCCCAAACCAACTTCTGCACCTGTGTGGACATATGCCCTGAGCTTTGGGACTGACCTTGCTGGGACCACCAGAGCCTTTCTGGTGGGTTCTGTCTCTTTAGGGTGGGGGGGACAGGGGAGTATATGGAAAATGTGACTTCACTCTCTCCCTCTCCTGGGAGGGTAATTTCGAAATGAGACCCCCTAGACCAGGGTATGGAAAGGGAAACCAGCCATGAAGTTCTGAGCCCCCACATACATGATCGCTAATAGTTGTAATCACCACGCATATATCTTTAGCACAGGGCTTCTTGTCCAAGAGCGATTCTGTCCCCCCAGGACACTTACTTGGAAGTTCTGGAAGCATTATTGGCTGTCACAGCTCTGGGAGAGGCGTGCTGCAGGCCTCTGGTGGCTGGAGGCCAGGGGTGCTGCTCGGTACCCCACCGTGCACAGGACGGCCCCGCCACAGAGAGTGACCCGGCCCCAAATGTCAGCAGTGCCGAGGCTGAGAAACCTGCATTAATGAATTGACATTTTTGGAGTTCTTTCACATTTACTTTATCCTTGTGAAAATATTACAAAGGAGGGAAGCTGGGGTTTTTTTCTTCTTTTTTTCAATGAGCACTCCTGTCCCTTCAGGGCGTCCCCTGGGCATCGGGGCAACTTGTACTTGCCAGCACCTGCACCCCTGTGCCTGACGCCTTCTCTGGTCACTGGCTCCCGCCCTGCCCCCAGCCCCAGCAGTCCAGAAGAACCAGTGAATATGTGGCTTAAGCGACAGGGCTTGGGAGGCTGGAAGTCCATGACCAGGGTGCTCACAGGGTCGGTTCCTGGGTAGGACCCTTCCTGGTAATGGATGGCCACCTCCTTACGTGGCACAGAGAGAGAGACAGACCACGTTCTCTGGTGTCTATTCTTAGAAAGGCGCCGATCCCATCCCGAGAGACCCACCAGCGTGTGACCTCATCTAACCCATCCCCAAATACTGTCACATGAGGGCTGAGAGCTTCAAGCAATGAATTTAGGGGGCACAGCTCCATCCGTAGCAAATCCCCTTCTCGCACCAGGGAAGACAGAGTTGCAGAAAGATGTGTGACTCCCCTGGGTTCACCTTTTCCTAGAAGCCGAGCTGAGAGCCCCTTAGTGCAGGGATGGCCCTTCCACTCACAACCGAGGTGAGACCCCCCCCCACCCCCAGAGACGAGGGTCCAGGAGGAGCCACCGCAGGCAGGTTCCAGCCCCGCAGCTGCGTCTCCGTGGGGCCCGTGGCTGAGAGGGGTTGGCTGTGTGTTTCTCTGTCCCCTTTCAGATCCTGACGGGTGAAGACTGGAACGAGGTCATGTATGACGGTATCAAGTCTCAGGGGGGCGTGCAGGGCGGCATGGTGTTCTCCATCTACTTCATTGTGCTGACGCTCTTCGGGAACTGTATCCTCCGTGGGGGAGGCGGGGCAGGCCCGGGCAGCTGGCGGGGCAGATGGGCTGGGGGGCGGCGAGGGAGGGTCCGGGAGGCCCCGGGAGCCAGGCTCCAAGTGGCGGTGCTTTCCCTGACTCCGGCGCCTGCAGACACCCTCCTGAACGTGTTCTTAGCCATCGCGGTGGATAATTTGGCCAACGCCCAGGAACTCACCAAGGTGGGGTTGGTGGGAGAACGTTTCTCCCTGTGGCACAGTTACCACCTGCTCGTGGCAGATCAGGACCGGGCTGGGTGTGGGGGGTGGGGACAGGGTCAGAGCTTTTGTCCCGGATGCACCGGGCCAGGGAGGAGGCATCCCCTCCCCCTGAAACAGACTGTCCCTGACCAAGCGGATTCCACAGCAGAGGAGGTGGGAGGCGGTAAGGCAGCGGGACTGCCACAGGAAACAGATGGCAGACTCCACCGAGTGCCCATTTATAGGGAGTGGGCAGCATCAAGGGACCTCCAAGGAAAGTGTAGCCCCCAGGCTAGAGCCGAAAGGACCGGACAGATGGAGTATAACCCACACAGGGTCCTGAGGCTCAGCGCGTGGCCCCGTGAGCTCGGGAGTTGGCCGGACTTTGCCTCCAAGTGGCAGCAGTAAAGAATTAATTGCTGCTCACGGTGCCAGGCATTGCTGCCATCTCCCTTTTGCAGAAGGGGAAACTGAGGCTCAGAGAGGCAAAGTCACTGGCCCCAGATGGTAGGATAATAGCAGCTACTATTTATAGCATCACACAGTGCATGTCAGGCACTCAGCACGGTTCTTGCCATACAGTGAGTGCTCAATAAAGAGAGTCCGTGTTAGTCACTAGGCATGACCTGGCCCTAGAGCTTTCACTGGACAGAGCTGGTCAAAGGAAGGCTGGGAACCCAGGCCTGGCAAGCTCCAGAACCCGAGTTCTTTACCTGCGCGCTCTGCTGGCTTTCACTGGAGCCCCAGCTGAGCAGGAAAAGATACAAAGTAACAACCACAGTGAAACAGATGGGGATTTACCGTTCTCCCCATTTCACAGATGGGAAAGCTGAGGTCCAAAGAGGTTAAGTGAACTTGCCACACGACTAGGAGCTGAAAGAAAGAGATGTGATCCCCTCAAGGAGCAGAAATGAGAGAAGAGCCGAGGAAAATGAAGTCAGGAAATAATTTGGGAGAGGGGGCTGAGAACCATCCATGTGAGGAGAAGCCCAGTTATCACTCCGGCCAGTAGTGTTGAATTACCCGGGCGAAACTTGCTGGCAGATACCCCTTAGAGCAGCCTTGGACTCCCTGGGACTTGGGTCCAGCTCAGGGAGGCATAGAGGAGGCGACATTGCTTTCAGTCACACCGCTCACCCCCCAGGATAGCCCACGGGCAGGGCCGCGGGGAATGGTTGTGCAGGTTGTGAATTGCACGAAGGAAGCCGGGCACCTTTTTCTGCAATTTGAGAAGAGGGTGTTGGGAAAGAGCCCCATCGCATTAAGAGGACATGTGCAGAGTCTTCCTGTCGGCCCAGGAGGGCCAGGCCTAGGGCATCCCTCCGCTTCGTGGCCCCATCTCTCGAGCCTCGAGGTGTTGAACCGAACTGAGTGGACGCTGCCAAACCCTCCATCTGCTGGCCCTGGCAGGAGGGAGAGAGAGTTTCCCGGGCCCCACTCCGACTGGGGGGAAACGGAAGTCTCTGCTACCCCCAGCAAACGGCCCCGGGCCTGGTCACCATGGAGCTGGCTGGCTCCAGGGGCTGATCCAACCGTGTTCTCATCCAAGTTCCAGGAGCCCATCCTTAGAGGCTGTCGCCAGGGAGAGGGTGCGCCAGGAGGGTGGGAGAAGGGGAGGGAGAGAGGCAAGTTCGTCTGTGAAGGATGGGCATTCTCCTCCAGACCCACACTGTTTCCTTCATTTCTTCTACGAGCGTTTCTTGGGCATTTCATACGAGGCAGGTACCCTGCTAAGCCCCTCGTGTGTTTTCATCTCATAGAATCTTCACAGAAACCCCGAGAAGCAAGTTCTCTGAGCCCATTTTACAGACCGTGTCTTTCATCTAAAAGCATTTATTGAGCACCTACTGTGAGCAGAGCGTGGTCTAGGAGCCAAGGACAGGGCAGTGAACAGAATAGGCAGAAATCCCTGCCCTCGTGCAGCTGACACTCGAGTGGGAGAGATAGACGAGAAATAAATTTGTCAGATGGGGAGAAGTGCTGGAGAGAAGAGCGAGGGAAGGAAAGTCCGGGAGAATGGAAATTTTAGGAGAGGATGGTGAGGCCCCGAGACGTGAGGCAACTCGCCTGACATCAACAGTAAGTGGGGGAGCTGGGATTTGAAGCCAGGTGGGTCTAGAACCTATGCTCTTAGCCTCGTTCGCTGCTGCTTAAACTTGACCCATGCTTGATACTCAGCCCAGTGCTTGCTGAAGATGCAGATTCCAAGGCCCAGCTCGGGCTCTCCCGGGGCCTGGGAGTCTGCATTTGCAGTGCTGCTAAGGCAGCTGGTCCAGGGGCTGGGCTCTGAGAAATGCTGGGTGAGGTGCCAAGGAGGAAGGGGGGCCTCATGAGAAGGGGCGGCCGGCCGGGTCCCACCTCCGTGTTGTCACTGGCAGAGGGTCCTGGTCTGACCACTTCCGAGCTGGTAAGGTTGCTGCTTGCCCCAGAGATCCCAGCGCAGGGGGAGAGGTGGCCTGCCGTAGCCTGACTTCTTCTGGGTGGGTTCATCTCTGGCCATTTCTTTCTCGTTGCTTTTTCTTTGCTTTTTCTTTGTTGGCTTTTCTGTTTTACGAATGAGGCCCTGCATGAAGGCTGAAGAAGGATTTAAAGCCCCCAAACATCTTTTTCTGTATGTATTTTTAAAACATCTTCCCCCATCCTCCTCCTCTCTGAACCTAACCGGCTGAGAATATATGCTCCTCTCCTGATTCCCCTTCTGGAGGCTGTTGGCAGTGCATGGGATGGGGCGCCAGGTTTCCTCTGCACGTGGGGGCTCGTCGGTGTTTTTGAAAAGTCTTGGTTCAGAGAGCACAACCCAGAAAGTAAAGTGAGAGGGAAATCTTTGCATTAATTTCCGGCTTATTGAGCCAGGGCGCAGAGAAATCTCCATTGGGGGAAAGGAAAGGAGTGGGAAAGAAAAAAGGAGTCTCTTTTCCTTCTGCTTTCTTCCGGCTGTGTGCTAAAATCGGGTTAATAATGAGCTGGCTAGCGAGGCTGCGCATAAAAGGCGTGGCAGGGCACGTGACCAACACTGGGCACCTGTGCCCTTCTGCGGCCTCGGCTCTGGTCGGTCAACATCCTGGCCACACCTGCTTACAAATATTCCACAGGTTACCCCTCATTAGCAGTAGGGTCGGAGGTGAGGCCCCAAGGCCTAGTTCACGTTTTGTGAACGGAACTCCGTGTGTCTTTTAGGATGAGCAAGAAGAAGAAGAAGCAGCCAACCAGAAACTCGCTCTGCAGAAAGCCAAGGAGGTGGCAGAAGTGAGTCCTCTGTCGGCGGCCAACATGTCCATAGCTGTGTAAGTGCCCCCGGCTCCAGAACGCTGTCCGGGCTCCTCAGCCTGTACCCCGTCCCGTCAATGATGTTGGGGGCAGGGAGCCATCCCTGACAGCGCTGAGCTTTAGGGCGAGGTACTTCTGCTCTCCCACCCCCTTTCACTTGATAAGTAGTTCATAAGCACCTTCTATATGCCAAGCACTGTTCTAGCTGCTGGGGATACAGCATTAACAAGAGGTCGAGGGGTGCAGGGAGACCTAGAGCTGGAGAGAGTTGGGCTTTTAAATAAACTTGTCAGGGAAGGCCTCACTGAGAAGGTGTAAGACCTGAAGGAGGGGAGGGAGGAGCCATGGGGGGATCTGAGGGAAGAGTGTAGCAGTCAGCAGGAACAGCATATACAAAGGCCCTGAGGCAGGAATGTGCCTGTTGTGTTTAGGGAACAGGAAGGAGGCCATTGTGACTGAAATAGAGGGAGGGAGGGAGGGAGGGAGGGAGGGAGGGAGGGAGGGAGGAGAGCGGGAGGAAGTGAAGACAGGTGACAAACAGATCATACAGGCCTTTGTGGGTCATGGGCGGGACTCAGAGTCAGGTGGAAGCTGTGGAGGGTTCTTTAGCCCAGGAAGGGCAGGACCTGACTCGGGTGCTCACAGGCGCCCTCTGGCAGCTGTCAGGGGAACAAACTGTGGGGAGCGAGGGTGGAAGTCAGGGGACCAGGCTGAAGACTGCATTGGTCCATGCAAAAGAGATAGTGGGACCGGAGTAGGGTAATGGACGTAGCTGAATTCTAGACGGATCATGAAGGTAGAGCGGACAGAGTTTGCTGGTGAAGCAGAGGCGGTAAGGCGGTGGGAGCTGAGGTGTCTTAATTAAAGGGAGGTTCGTTGACACTGATATTCCCGATGGTGCCTGTGTCGGATGTCCCAGGGTTTTGCACACTGTGGGGCAGCGCATCATGTGACGGTGGGGAGGGGGCTTTCTTTGCCAGAGTGGAAGGAGGTGGCTGTGAAAGGGGAGCCCAGGAAAACACAGAATCAGACCAGTGAGTTTCGGAGGACAGTCTGTTTAAGGGGATAGTCTGTCTAAAACTATCAGTGCACACAGAAACCCTGGAAAAGTCTGTGCACTCCGGGCTGGGCTCCAGCCTTACCCAGCCCTGTGGGTAAATAGCAGCGGGAAAAGAGGCACAGCCCCCAGGCTCCCAGGTGCCACCCCGGCTCTCCCTGGGACCACCCAGCCCTCCCATAACCCAGAACTAAAGGCTCGCGCAGGCACGGTGGGCGATTCCAGAGCCCGCTCCAGGCCAATGTCCCTTATGATTGGCTGTCTCAGGGGTTAAAATATTTTGAACGTCAAGGCTACATCCCCCAGGGGGTCATGTGCTACAATTTGAAAAGAGTAGAGAGGACAACAGGGACACCCATCTGGGCAGAGACCCCCCCATTAGACAAAATAGGCAGTCAGACCGGGACGCCTTGCTGGATCGAGACACCAGCCTGGGCCAAGACCACCTGGGCTGAGACACCCCCTGGGCTGAGACTCCCGTTAGTCCCAGGCCTGAGCAGGCCACGGTGCCCAGCGGTGCTCTAAGCCACGCACCCTCCCCTTGCAGGAAGGAGCAACAGAAGAACCAGAAGCCCACCAAGTCGGTGTGGGAGCAGCGGACGAGCGAGATGCGCAAGCAGAATCTGCTGGCCAGCCGCGAGGCCCTGTACAGCGAGATGGACCCCGACGAGCGCTGGAAGGCCTCCTACGCCCGGCACCTGCGGCCGGACATGAAGACCCACCTGGACCGGCCGCTGGTGGTCGATCCCCAGGAGAACCGCAACAACAACACCAACAAGAGCCGGGCGGCCGAGCCCACGGTGGACCAGCGCCTCGGCCAGCAGCGAGCCGAGGACTTCCTCAGGAAACAGGCCCGCTACCACGACCGGGCCCGGGACCCCAGCGGCTCGGTGGGCCTGGACCCCCGCCGGCCCTGGGCGGGCAGCCAGGAGGCCGAGCTGAGCCGGGAAGGGCCTTATGGGCGCGAGTCGGACCACCACGCGCTGGAGGGCGGCCTGGAGCCGCCGGGCTTCTGGGAGGGCCAGGCCGAGCGAGGCAAGGCTGGGGACCCCCACCGCAGGCACGCGCACCGCCAGGCCGGCAGCAGGGAGAGCCGCAGCAGCTCGCCCCGCACGGGCGCCGACGGGGAGCCGCGCCGCCACCGGGCCCACCGCAGGCCGGCTGACGACGGCGCGGACGACAAGGCCGATCGGCGGTCCCGGCACCGCGAGGGCAGCCGGCCGGCGCGGGGCGGCGAGGGGGACGGCGACGGGCCCGATGGCGGCGAGCGGAGGAGAAGGCACCGCCACGGCCCTCCGACGGCGTACGAGGCAGACGCGCGGAGGGAGGACAGGGAGCGCAGGCACCGCAGGAGGAAGTAAGTGGGGGCGACCCCTCAGCTGGCTAGTGACCGTCGTGGTCATAGTGCTGAGAGCCCAGGGGGCGCCGGCGGGAAGCCGGCCCCTGTTGAGCATCTCGGTGTTCGAGACAGGCTCCTGCGACAGACTCCACTGTCACAGATGCGGAGCGCAGTGGAGAGGCTGGCCCAAGGTCACACGGGTACTAAGGAGCCTGAACCAGAGGTGGCAGGCTCACCATTTCACCCTTGTGCGTCTCAGGGAAAATCAATGAGAAATTCCCCCACCCCCACCCCCATCCCCACCCCCACCGAATTCTTCAGCTGTTCCATGTACTTGCTGTGTGACCTTGGGCAAGTAACTTCACATCTCTGGGCCTCAGTTGTCTCAATCTGTAAAATGGAGATCGTGGGATCAAATTGGGTCATTGCAGGAATTCAAAGAGATAATTCATGCAAAAGGCCCGAAGAAGAGCAGCTGACACGTAAGTGCTTGGTAAATGTAGGCCATTTTTAGCTGTTAATGAGTCAACCATCTTTTTACCTGATGCTATTCCTGAGGGATTTGAAAAGCTACCCTGGGCCCTCAGAATTGAAAAGAGAGCAGGGTTGAGGCTTTTGGAGGCCTCTTCCGGGGCAGCGCCCTAGCCAGTAGGAAACAACATCCTTGTTTTCTTCATATTTTTAACAGTCCTGTAGTAATTCTGCATATAGGAGCCCGACCATGGTGAAACAGACATTTTCTTATAGTCACTGATGTTCTGTTAGTCTTCGTTTATACCACCACGAGGGCATCATATTGATTTTTTAATGATGTGTTTAAGTGGCTCTGTCATATGACAGAGGCACTAAGCCAGCACTTACCAAAATTGAACATGTACGTGGATCCCCAGGGATCTTATTAAAATACAGATTCCAAATCGGTGGGTCTCGGGTGCAGCCTGAGACTCTGCATTTCTAAGGAGCTCCCGAGTGAAGCTGATGCTGGTCCGGGGACCACACTTTGAATAAGGAGGGTCTGGAGGGCAGAGTGAACTGACACGGGGCACTGTGTGCACAGGCACCGTGAACATGACCGCTACCGATGCCGGCTGGCTCTTGGTGGTGTGGGCAACTCAGGTGACATGAGGGAGTTGCCACCAGTGCTGAGATTTTCCAAACTGGAGAACACCTCTTGGCGAAGTTTCCTACGAAATAGAGTCTAGTCTTCCTTCAGTGTATCCAGTAGTTGCATTCCGAGAAAATGGGGTGTGTATTTAAAACATACAAGGGGTGGTGGGGGGCTCAGTCCATTAAGTGTTCGCCTCTTGGTTTTGGCTCAGGTCATGATCTCGGGGTTGTTAGATCGAGCTCCACGTCAGGCTCTGTGCTCCTCGAGGAGTTGGCTCAAGATTCTCTCTCTCCCTCCCTCTGTGCCCAGGCCAGGCTCCCAACAGGAGCAAACTGAGAAGGGAGTAGAGTGTTCTAGGCTAAGAACAGCATGTGCAAAGGCCCTGAGGTGGACCAGAAGGAGGCCTGTTTTCAGTTTGGAGGGTGAGGAGAGAGTGGCAGACAAAGAAATGGGAAGGACAGTGATGGGTCAGTAGGACCTCGAATCCTCTCGGGGCAAGGAGAGGCCACAGAAAGGATTTTTAGGTGAAATACAGTGTTTAGAACATGACTGGATAATTAAGAACCCATGATTCACCAATGCTCTTCTTCTCACTACTGCTAACATTACTATTATTGTCATCCTTGTTGTTACATTACTCCTGTGATTGAGGGAGGCCGAGTGACAGGGACAGAATGTCAGCATAGCCTGGTGGTGACGGGCAAGAACTCTGGAGCCAGAGGTCACACTCCTGCCCGTCACTTCCTGCCTGTGTGACTCGTAGCATGTCCCTTCCCCTCTCTGGGCGTCTGTTGGCTCATCTGTAAAGTGGGGATGAGAGCAGTACCTACCGCCTAGGGTAAGAGGACAGTCCAACTGAGTTAATAGATGTAAAATGCTTTGAACCGTGCCTGGTGCATAAGTACTCAGTAAATGGTAGCTGTTATCACTGTGAAGATGATTACTGCATTCTCAGTGTATGCTAACCGTGTGTAGTGGTGGTAACAGCAAGCAGTCAGGAAGTGGTAGCTATTACTATTATCGTTATCATTTATACTGTTAAGATTTTCTCATCGAGCCACCCGGATGGCTCAGTCGGTTAAGTGTCCGACTCTTGGTTTCGGCTCAGGTCATGATCTTGGGGTCATGAGATCCAGCCCCACGTTGGGCTCCTCTCTCCGCATGGAATCAGCTCTGGAGTCCCTCTCTCCCTCTCCCTCTGCTGCACCCCCTCCACCTCTCTCCCTCCCTCTCTAAAAAAATACCTCTATATTTTTCTCATCAACAAACAAAAAACAACTTATATCCTTTAGAGTGACCACTCCAGCTCCTTCCTTTCACAGATGGGGAAACTGAGGCCCAGAGAGAGGAAGGCATTTTCCCCAAAGGCAGCTGGCCGATACCAGCAGTGCGATAAGAATGCAGCTTTCCCGCATCCCACAGATGGCCTCTGTTCCCCCTCCCCTCCAGAGACAGAAACGGCCTCCCCCCTGCCACTCCCAGACCCACACCAGGAGGGCACTGCTGTTCCCTTGTTAATGGACGCACCCAGGGAGGCATTACTCTCCTGGCTTATGAAAAGGTTCTAATGCTCGTTGGAAATAAAACTTCATGAAGATTCAGGCACTTTTAGAGAAAAAAAATCCAAGACGAGGCATTCATCTGCTTTAAAAAAAAAATGGCCAAGAGAAAACTTTATTCACGAATATAATATACTAAAAAGACATTTCAGTTCTCTATGGTGACAAGCCATTGGCCCTGCTTAAGGGGTCTGCCACCTGCATCTTTCCTTTTTGTCATTGCTTAGGCCTTTTCCCAGACCCACACTGTGTTTTTCATTCGCCAGAACGTTGATAAAATATATATATAATTATTCTCTTTCCGTTCCCTCTGCCTCTCCCCCAATTACACCTTCATCTCCTCTCCAGCTTTAAATGACCCCCCGAAGCTCTCACAAGCTCACCCCAGTGAAAAGTGGACAGAAGCACATTCTTTTTCACTCATTCTACATCACTCAGTGGCCGCTGACCCCAGAGCCCCCACCCCAGGCGGCTGAGCCCAGTGGCACCCCAGGGTGACCAAAGCAAAGGTAGAGATTTCCTCAACTCCCAGGAAAACGCTGCGGGTCACAGAGCGGCTGCCGCTCCCCGGTAGCCAGGCAGTGCTCCCTGCTGGATGTGGCTGAGCAGGGCAGCTCTTGCCAAGACCGGCGCCACCCCAGAATTAACACCTGCTCCCGTCACCATGAAACCCACTCCCCAGAAAGAGCAAGAGGAGATCCTGGACCTCTGAGCCTCACAGAGTCTATGCTGCCTTAGAATCTGTAAGACCGGAGTCCAGCCCAGCCCTTTCCCAGCTGGGTGACACCTGGCAACTGCCTTTGCCTCTCCGGGCCTCAGTTCCCTCATCTGTAAAATGGGCCTGATCCTAATCCCACCTCCAGTGCTGGTGGCTGCAGGGATTAAATGAAGTAAAACACATAGGTCCTTAGGACATGGTGGCACCAGGAAGCAGTCCCATCCTCTGCATCTGGGAGCCTGAGCACGCCCCACTCAAGGTGTCCGTAGCCCTTGGCGAAAGGACACTGAAGTGATCAGCTGGCTGAGGGATGCGGTGCGGGACAGGGTTATGCAAGCAGCTACCTATTCCAGGCAGGGGATGCACATCCCCAAGGGGGAAGGGGCCTGGCTTCCAAGTTTTCTGCCCCTTTTGCGTTCTCCTTGGAGACGCTTGGCATCGGAGCCTCCTGGAGACTGGTGTGCGGCCTCTGCAGGCCCAGCTTCCTCCGGCTCCCGCGGCAGACAGAGCCAGCAGACGGAGCCAACGGGCTCTTGGTCCCCAACGCGAGGCTGACGTCCCCTCGAGGAGCGCCCTGGTCTCCACTGCTGTGCTCTTTAGTATAACCTCTTCACGTGGTGGCCGAAGGATCTGGGTTCTGTTTGCAGTAATAATTTACCCGAACCTGCTTTGTGCTAGGGATAGCTCTCCCTTTGACAACAACAGTCTGTAAAAACAATGAGAAAACCCTCCCAGCCAGATTTCCATCTCATGGACAGCTTCTCAAAAAGGACCAGGCGCGGGTTCAAATTTGGAACCTGTTTGTGGGCCGTTTGGGGGAAATACGGTGTAGACTCTATTTACTCACATCGTTACAGCTGACGCTTGCTGTCCAGGCACCGTACGAGGAGCCCAGGGCTGTTGGCAGGTCTGAGGGTTTGGTCCTCCTCTGCGCCACTGCACACCCTGCCTCTGGCTTCGCACCAGGCCCCTCTGAGTCCTCTCTCCTTCACTTCGCTTCTAAGGACTGCATTCAGGGCCCACCCTGATCCAGGATGACCTCATCTCATGATCCTTTTTTCTTTTTAAGATTTTTTATTTATTTATTTGAGAGAGAGAAGGAGAGAGAGAGCATAAGCAGGGGGAGTGGCAGAGGGAGAGGGAGAAACAGACTTCCGCTGAGCAGGGAGCCCAATGTGGGGCTTGATCTCAGGACTCTGGGATCATGCCCTGAGCCACCCAGGTGCCCCTCATCTCATGATCGTTAACCTAATTACATCTGCAAAGGCCCTTTCTCCAAATAAGGCCACATTCACGATCTCCAGGTAGACACATCATTCGAGGGGCCACCATTCCAACCATTACAGTCTGCCCTCTGGCTCCTCCCCCCAAGATGTATGGCCAGCTCGTGTGCAGAATACACTCACCCCATCCCAACGTCCCCAGAAGTCTTGGCCTCTTGCAGCATCAGCTCAGAAATCCTACATCTCATCATCTAAGTTGGGTATGGGTGAGGCTCTAGGTATGATCCATTTGGAGGCCAAATCCCCTCCCATCTGTGGCCATGAACTAGAAGACAAATTCTCTGCCTCCAGAATACAGGGGTGGGACAAGCCCAGGGTAGACAGTCCTATTCTAAAAGGGAGACGCTGGGAAGGATAAAGGGTCCTTGGTCCCAAGAAGGTTCTAAACCAGGCAGGCAAGATCCCATCGGGTTTCCGGGCCTGGGAGTCATTATTACACCTGAGCCTCCCAGGGACCCAAGGAGGTTACCATGCCCGTGTAACGGATGAGAAACAAGGCTGAGTAACTTGCCGGTGTTACATAGCCGCTCAGCTCCGGGATCCCCACTGTGGTCTCCAAGTTATAGGGACGGTTCTGCCACTCTCTCCCCAGTTTAAAGACAAGGGACTTAGGGTTCAGAGAGGTTAACCAAACTATAGAGGGTCACACAGCCAGTGAGGGGCTCTGCTGAGACTCAGAGCCAGGTCAGCCTGGCCTACTCACATGACTGAGAAGTGAGGAAACCAGCCGGGCCTGCCCTTCTCCCCATGCAGCCTCAGAGAACCAAGTCTGAAAATAAATTACCTCGTCTCTCTTCTGCTTCCTAAAAACACCGTGGACTTTGGCGAGTTAAAATGCAAAATAAAAATGAGGACGTGCTCGGTGGATTTAGGGTGCCAGGTGGGGCGTGGGCTTTGGTGTCCGCGATCACACCTGAGCTCCCAGCTGGTCGCTGAACGTGTGCAACCTGAGAAAATCGTTTTTTACTCTGACCTGGCTTCTGCAGGACTCAGTTTCCTCATCTGCATAATGGGACTAACAGTACTGCCCACGTCCCACAGCAGCCCTAAGGCTTAGAAGAGCTGGCGCGTGTGGTCCGGCGCATGGCAGGTGCTTAGTACATGTGAGGTCTGACGAGCTGGAGTGGAGGGTCTAGGAGGCAGAATTGGGGTTGCCTTTAAGAAGAGCCAGAGAGACAAGTTTCAGATTGCAAAGCCCTCCAGAGAGAAACATCATAGAGAGTATAAACCACAAATGTCCTGGGGTTTCCAGGGAACAGACTGGCCAGGGCCGGGGCCAGCGCCCAGGAACTAGGGCAGGATAAGGCCCCTCATCTGAGGACTGAGGGTCTAGGGGATGTCTGAAAGCAAACAGAGCAAACTTGGGGGCCAAACTCCCAGGGAGCTGACTGGGAGCCAGGTCCACTCGGCGTGGGCAGGCGGAGCCGGGGCCAGCAGGGGACGGACGGACGGACGTGCAGCCAGGGGGCAGCAGACAGGCTCCGGACCCCAGCCACCCTCACTGGGGCCACAGCTTCCGGGGTGTCTGGCAAGCTAGGGGTGAGTGTGTAGATGGGAGGAGGCAGGGGTCGATGGGAGGTCTGGGCCTGTGGGACTTCTGGGCTTCAGCGTCCTCATCTGAAAAATGGGGGCATTTGCTTATTATTTGATAAAAAGTGACTGAGCATTTGCCATGTGCCAGGCCCCGTTCTGGGCACTGGAATCACAGCTGTGAACAGAAAGACAAAAATAAACCACTTGCCTTTGCAGAGCAGACGTCCCAAAGGGTATTGAGGCAGAAAAAGCTCAGCAGGACCCTTAACATTTTTCTCTCCTCCCCAGTTGCACTGAACACTCAGACTCTTTTCTTCTCTTGTCCGTTGGCATGGTGTTAATTATTTGAGTAACCAAGGCACCAAACTCCTACTCACCTTGTCTCCCCCCACTCCCCATCTCCAGCCACACCGGCCTCCTGAAACTCAACAAACTTATCCCCATTTCAGGACCTTTGCACTGGCTGTTCCCTCTGCCTGGAATGCTTTGCCCATCACACTTGTATTCCCGTGAAAAATTATCGTGTTCATTTACCAGCTGTGTGGCCTTAGGCAAGAGACTTAACCTCTCTGGGCTTCAGTGTCCTCATCTGGAAAATGGGGCTAGTAATTGCACCTCTTGGGGCTGAGGATGAAGGGGTTATTAGAAGCCGAGTGCTTAGAGCAGCCCCTGAGAGCTTTGTTACTGAAGTGTTGGCTGTTATTGCTTTTATTGTTATTTATTATGTTTACTTGCATGTATTGCGTGCTCCCCCGAACTGGAATATTGGGAAGGGACATAAATGCCTCCAGCACGTAAAGCCACGAGGCAGTTCTACCCCTAAAGAGATGGTGTCCCTGGGTGCTTTAGCCACCCCTGAAAACACTGTGTGCCCCAGGCCCGCCCAGGACCTCTCGAGGGCCTGTAGGCAGAGGCAGGGAGCTCTGGGTCGGAGAGATGTAGGCTCTGGCAGAAAGTTCTTTTACCCTCTGGTTTCTCCCCACGGGAGTAGCCTCGTGCCCTGCGAAACCACAGGAGAAGCACCACACTGAAACCCAGGAGGCCGGGCCATTACACTTCCATGGGGTCGTGATCTCCAAGCAGGAGTAAGCCGGGCCCCTCTCGTGCCAGGCCCTGGGGAGCTCCGGGACACGGCCTCTCCAGGTCCAAGCGCGCCCCCTGAAGGGTGGCAGCTGAGGCAGGGTACAGAACGTTCGCTCTGTTATTCTAACTCAGTTATGGGTCCTTTCTCCTTGGCCTGCCTTCCGCAGAGAGAACCAGGGCCCCGGGGTCCCCGTGTCGGGCCCCAACCTGTCGACCACCCGGCCAATCCAGCAGGACCTGGGCCGCCAAGAGCCGCCGCTGGCCGAGGACATCGACAACATGAGGAACAACAAGCTGGCCACCGCGGGTTCGGCCAGCGCCCATGACAGCCTCAGCCGCCCCGGCCTGCCCCAGAGCCCCGCCAGGACCGGGAACAGCACCGACCCCGGCCCCGCGCCGGCCCCGCCCGCCGCGGCCACCAACCCCCAGAATGCCGCCAGCCGCTGGACGCCCAACAACCCAGGGGACCCGTCTGACCCCGGCCCCCCCAAGACCCCCGAGAACAGCCTTATCGTCACCAACCCCAGCAGCACCCAGACCAACTCAGCGAAGACTGCCAGGAAACCCGACCACACCACGGTGGATATCCCCCCGGCCTGCCCGCCCCCCCTCAACCACACCGTCGTCCAAGGTGAGACCTCACCACCACCCCCCTCACCAGGCGGGGCACCTGGTGTCCCTAGGGCCAGTCCTTGGAGGCTTGGCTGGGTGACCCTCAACAGTCACCCTACCTCTCTGACCTCAGTTTCTTCCTCTCAAAATGGGTACAGATGTGGTTCCTGCCCCACGGGACTGCTGGGAGGGTTAAGCGAGATAATACGCGCCCGCAGGGCCTGGCACACGGCCGGCCGCTCGGTAGGTTTCGCGATGTTGCCTGCATCCCAGATTCCCAGAGCGAAGCCAGGAAGCCGCTGTATTTGACAAGCAGTGGATCCTTTTAACAGAAATTGAGGGTGCATCCGATGATTCCCCAGACCCGCGCTGTCCAAAAGAGATGCGACACTGGCCACATATGTAGTTCTGAACTTTCTAGTAGCCATATTAAAAGAAAGAAAGGAGAGAAGGGGGGGGGAGGAGTGATTTAAGAAAAGAGGGGCGCCTGGGTGGCTCAGTCAGTTAAGCATCCGACTCTTGATTTCAGCTCAGGTCATGACCTCAAGGTCGTGAGATCGAGCCCCGCACCAGGCTCTGCTCTGGGAGTGGAGCCTGCCTGGGATTCTCTCTCTCCCTTTCTCTATGCCCTCCCTTTAAAAAAAAAAAGTAATAGGTGAGGGGCGCCTGGGTGGCTCAGTCGTTGAGCGTCTGCCTTTGCTCAGGGCGTGATCCCGGCGTTATGGGATCGAGCCCCACATCAGGCTCCTCTGCTATGAGCCTGCTTCTTCCTCTCCCACTCCCCCTGCTTGTGTTCCCTCTCTCGCTGGCTGTCTCTGTCTCTGTCAAATAAATAAAATCTTTAAAAAAAAAAAAAGAAAAGAAAAGAAACAGGTGAGATAAACTCTAATCTCAGTGTTATTTATTTGTATTCAAAGTGCTACCATTTCAACATGTAATCAATGTTTTTAACATTATTAACGAGCTACTTTACATTCTTTGTCTTGCACTCTTAGAAATTCGGTGTGTTTTACACATACAAGTGTTGGATGGTGCGGGTCTAGGCCCTGGAGGGATTGGCAGTTTGTGACCTCCCTCCAAGCCCCCAACCATGTAAGACTGGGGTCAGAGAAGCAGTGAAAATTTAGAAATGGCCCACTGAGCTAATTGTTTCCGAAGATGGTTCCAATAGCCCAGTTTCTCTGGTGCCCGTTCTATGCAGGAGATTTCCATGAGTCTGCTTGATAAACGCTCACCACAGTCCTACAACGTGGATTTCATCCGTGTGCCCATTTTATAGATGAAAATACTGAGGCTCAGAGAAACTCAGCCTGCCCAGAGACACATAGCAAGGTTAGGCTGCGGAATCAACGCTCAGGAGTGTAGTGGCCCTTGCCATCGAGAGAGAGGTATTCTTGGGGGAGACGATCCAGTTTGACAAAGGGAGAGCTCAGTATTACCATCTGTAAAGTGGGTCTATCGGGTCTCATGCTACCTGCCTCCAAGTGATGGTATGAAGGTCCAACGGGATGGGGGCAGGTTTGTGTGAACATCCTGTGAACGTCCCACCAGACTCAAGGCTATCGAGTGGTTGAGAGCAGGCACTCTGGGACCAGGTTCAAATCCCCGCTGTGTGACCTTAGGCCAGTCACTTCACCTCTCTGTGCTAGTTCATGCTCTGTAAAATGGAGATCATGAAGTGGCAGTTCTCACGGGGTCATGTGAGTACCAAATGGCCTAACGTGCTGCCTGGTGCATTGTCGGCACTTTATAAACGTCAGCTGCTTATCGTCTGCTCTGGGGAGCGGACGGGAGCCCAGAGGCTCATGGGAAATCACGGAGGGAGCCCGGTGTCGGTTCTTGTCCCCACAGTGAACAAAAACGCCAACCCAGACCCACTGCCAAAAAAGGAGGAAGAGAAGAAGGAGGAAGAGGAAGACGACCCCGGGGAAGACGGCCCCAAGCCCATGCCTCCCTACAGCTCCATGTTTATCCTCTCCACGACCAACCCGTGAGTATGGCCTGTGGCTAGGGCAGAGGGCCTGGGGCTCCCACTGGGGCACTGGAAGTCAAGCCAGAGGGCAGGCCCACACAGAGGGTAATGGGGAGAGTGGCCTCCAAGATCACTGTTAGGACATACAGGATTTTTGAGCAAATTAAAAAACAAGGCCCTTTTCTTAAGTCCTGTAAGAGAGAAATTTCTCATAAACTACTGATTTTGGGGGGAAAGACCCCTTCCAGTCATCAGATAGAAATCATTATCATAAATATTCAAATCTACACCGTCTGTCATGTGAGAGGCACCCCTAAGAAATGGTGCCTTGTGCAGTGCGCAACCTGTACAATCATACATGGCAGCCCTGGTCCCTGAGCCCTTGATCCTAACCTCTGCTCTGGAAGGTTTGGATTCTAGGCAGATGTCTTTGAGTTCCATAACCCTTTGTCTTGGGCATCCTTGAGGAGGATAGACTATTTAGGAGAGAAATTTATTACATGTGTCTCACCGTGGCTTGTTTGAGGATTACATTTTTCCAAAGGATATTTCTTGAAACCTTAGTCCCTCAAAATGGCTTCCTGACAAAGAAAAATCATGTCAAACAAGCTGGGTGGTAACTACTTTCTATAACCTGGCCTCTTGAGACTCTTGAATCTCATCCTATGTGCTTCCTTTTTATTTGGTTGAAAGTATCTATTTTACTAGGAAAACTTTTATGTGGTATTTAGTGCCAGGCACTGTTGTGTTTTACCAATGAAAAAAAAAAATTCACCTAATAACCCTATGAGATTGGTACTATGCTTATGCCCATTCAACAGATGAAGAAACTGAGGCCTAGACAGGTGAAGTTACCTGTCCAAGGTCATACAGCAAGCAAGTGGGAGAGCCCAAACAGACGGATGCCAGTATCTCTGTTCTTAACCACTCAGCCCTGCTGCCATTCACACAACTTTATGACATATTTATAAATATTATTAGCTCCACTTAAGAGGTTAGGTACTTATGTATTATCCCATTACCACATCAAAGGCTTTGATAAGGCCTGCAATTTATAATGTCAATAACTTTCTGGAGCCCCTACTATGTGCCAGGCATATATTAACATTTTTGATCTTCACATTCTTGTAAGGTAGCCACCATTATTATGGCCATTTCACGGATGAGAGCACTGAGGCACAGAGAGGATAAGTAACTTGCCTAAGGTCACTCAATCAATTAAAAAAAAATCCATTTAACCCAGAATTTCCCAATTTTATTTGACCATAGGACATCTTACGCATGAAAAACCTTTTCGTCTCCTGCAGAATCAGGGAAAATATTTCTTCAACTCAGTCTAGGAATCAAGATTTTCCAAGAGGGTTGTTTGAAAGTGATAGGAACTTATCAACAGGGCCTGTGAATATCTTCCCTGGCTGAGAGGCCCCCTACCTTCTTGGCATTCCGTGACCCCCAGGAGGGCCCCCAGTTGGAGGATCTTGATACTTTCCTGGGCGTGGGATCTTGGGCGTTAGAGGTCTCGGGGGGTGGTAGGTGACATCAGGAGGTTACAGAAGGAAAGGGTTTATGAGTCCACAGTCTGAGTGGACCCCTGCACACCCACCTGTCCCCACAGCCTGCGCCGCCTGTGCCATTACATCCTGAATCTGCGCTACTTTGAGATGTGCATCCTCATGGTCATCGCCATGAGCAGCATCGCCCTGGCGGCCGAGGACCCCGTGCAGCCCAACGCACCGCGGAACAACGTGAGTCCCGCCCAGCGGGCCCCTTCCTGGCCGGGCTCCTCTGTTACAGGTTCCTGTGTCCTGCACCCTAAAAGCTGATTGCCACGGTGGAAGGAATGTCCGGGGTACCCCTGGGTACGGCCCTGGGCACACCACGGGGAGAGGAGGTTCTGATTCCCTGAGGACAGGCCTGGGGGCAGGCTGTTCCTTGAGGGCGCAGCGGCTCTGTGCACTGGCAGGGGAAAAGGTGGCCTAGAGCTGTGGGGCTAGAAATTGCTGGAATCCCTGGTGGAGGGAGCGGGGCTGGCATTATATGGGGAGATGCACGCTGTGCATGGCAGGTAGGGAGGCCTCAGGTGGGGGGTGCTGTATAGTCAATCCCCTTGGCAGCCGGGTCTCCCCAAACAGGCTTCTGGGTGTGGACACGCGCTTTGAAAGAAAGGACTATTTTGACTCAGAAACACAGCCTACACTTTTAGCCTTTTGGAGAGCTAAAAACCTCTCCCTTCAGGAGTCCAGGGTCTGCTAGCGGTTCCTGTTAATTGAGTGCTTGCTGTATTCCAGGCACAACCCCAGGCACTTGGCACGTAAGCTCTCCCAGGTATCCCCACTTGACAGATGGGGAAACTGAGGCTCAGGAAGGCTAAGTGATCCGACCAAGATTACACAGCACAGTTCCAATTCTGCCTCCCCGGGGCTCCTGCTGCTTCCCTCAACTCTCTCTGTTTTTTGAGCACCTACTGTGTGCACGGCTCCCCTTGAGTCCTGCCAAGCAAGAATGAGTGTGTGCCCATGGTTGAGAGGGGGGAGCAAGAGATTGACAGACGGGGGCGTGGCAGACTCTGGACTGGCAGCAGCACCCCTGCCCCAGCTCCTTCCTGCCCCCCATCCCTGCCCCCCTGCCCGGAGCCAAAGGTACATTTTCCGCTGGGAGCCGGGCCCTGCAGCCCTCACTAAGTAGGTTAGGAGCCTGGTGAGGCTGGCAAGCCCCATAAATCAAGCCTGCCCGACAGCAGCTTACCTTGCACTTTCCCTTCCTCTGCAGGCCTGGCAGGGCCCCTGGGGACCCAATGGGGGGAGTCGGAAGGAAATAATTAGAACAAGGCTCCCGGAAGAAACTAGGACCAGGGCAGGGCTGAGGCTACGCTCTGTCCTTTCCTACTGCCCGCTCTCCCCTAGGGACGCCAGGGAGCCAGGCCCGGGACGGGGCACCCCGAGAGGGGTCAGCAAACCCCCTGCCGACTTTAGGCGATGGGAGAGGTCGCTGGCTGGCCGGGGTGCCGCTGCGGTGCGTGCAGGGGCTGAGGAAACCCAGCCGGGCTCAGACCAGCCCCATGGAGCATTTGCAATGCGTCGGACCCCAAGCCCTGCCTGCTGCGTTTTGCCGCTGAAACTTCTCTCCTCCAGCTCCCGCCCCCTTCAAGGACACTGTGGCCCCGCACTGCCAGCTGATGCCTGGGACCGCTCCCCCCGTTCTTTTGTTGGCTGAACTAGAACAGACCTCAGAAAAGTGCAGGAAACGCGCATGACCCATGTCTCAATGATTTAAAGCGCCCACACCCCACCTCCCCCCCGGGATGAGAAGTAGAATGAACCACCTGAGACCATAGCCTCTGTAGTAGCCCCCTTCTTCTCTCTGGAGTTGGGGTTCCCCAGCGGGGACAACGCCTGCAGACACGTTTGGTTGTCGTGACGCGGGGCGGTTGGCGGGGAGCCCCTGGCATCTGGAGGGCGGAGGCCGGGGTGCTGCTCGGCCCCCTAACGGTGACCTGGGCGGCCGCACCGCAGAGAACAACCCTGCACTGAGTGTCATTAGCGCTGACCTTGGCAAACCCACCCTGGAGGCAACTGTGACCCCTCCCCTTCTGGAATGAGCTTAGCATCTCTAATTGTCCCACCGGCTTGTGCATCCGCAAGCACTAGAATTCGGTTTTGCTCGTTTCTGACCCTCAACAGATGGCGTCCTTCTATGCCTCTGTCACCCAACATCGTGTCCCCCGCGAGATGAGCACGTAATGTTGCGGGGAGGGACGGCCATCCTTTTTCACTGCTCTTTCATATTCCACTGTGTGGCATGACCTATTGATGCCCGTTTGGATGTTTCCAGTTGAAATCGCTGGCCACACGCCCCCTACCCTGCGTGTGTCTCCAGGGATGCTGGGCATGACTTCCTCCAGCGTAGAAAGCCATAAGCAGAGTTTCTGGAGCAGAGAATGTGCGTACGGTCAGGCTTACTAGGAGCAGCCCGCTGTTGGCTGGGTGATACGGTGACATTCGCGCAGGCAGCGTGGGGGCGCCCACTGCTCCGCGGGCTCGTCAGCTTTTGGTGCTGGAGACTCTCGCGCTTGGTGGGCCTGGTGGGGTAGAGAGTGGAATCTCTCTGCGACTTTGATTTGCATTTCCTTGGGATAAATGCGTCTGAGAACATGGTCGAATTCAACTGAACCACAGGAAACTGTCATTCGTAGAGGTCCGAGGAGCTCCATATTCGATAGTCAAACCTAATTCGTTGGTCTCTTGATTTCCTCTTGCCCGACTAGTTCATTCAGTTCTCCAGAATTAGATTCCCCTGACCACCGGGCCTGCCCTTTCCCCACTCCCTGCCTTCCATTTTTCCTCTCTGCTTTTCATCTGTTGCTTTGTTTCGTTATTACTAAATGAGCAACGAGTATGTGCCATGCACAGAGCTAAGTGTCAAGGATTGACCCGGAGTGAGAGGGTCCCTGCCTTCCCAGAGCTCACAGAGCACCAGGCCTGGGCCATGCCGAGCCCGCCACCCCATGCGCCTGAAATGCTTTCTCTGCCAGCCCCTTGCACCTGTCGCCCCACCTCAGGAAGCCAGCCATCCTGGCCACTCTGGTCCCTGCTGGCCCTGTGAGCACCACACATAGCGGGAATGCGAGTTGCGACCACACGGATCACAGAGCCCAGCGCCCACAGGACCCAGTACAGTTCCAGCTACTCATGCATTCATTCAGCAAACATTTCTTGAGCGCCAGCTGTATGCTTGGGCTTGAATATTGAGCCAGAGGCGCTACAGGGACAAGCGAACATCCGTGCCTTCACAGGGCTGATATCGGGTCAGGAACATGAATGATGAGATCACTAATAACTATAACAAATGATAACAAATAGTTTACAAGGTAGGTGGTAGACTAGGTAAGGAAAATCGCAAACACCAGGAAGTAGGACTTGAAACAGGCGGTAGGGGAAGGCGGCACTGAGAAAGTGATGTGTGAGCCAAGCCATAAAGGAGGAGAGATTGGCAGTCTGGTGGGATGTGGGGAGGAGCATTCCAGACAGAGGTAGCGTCCTGTGCAAAGGCCCTGAGGTGAAGACAGGGCGGCAGGAGCAGAGATAGCAAGGGGGAGTGAGAGGAGGTGAGGGCGTAGAGGTGACCCGGCAGAGGTCTCAAGGCCCTGGGGGCCCCCAGGAGGACTGTGGCTTTTACCTCAAGTGCGATCAGAGCCACAGAGGATTCTAGAGCAGAGAAGGACCCGAACCTGACTCGGGTGCTCCGAGGCGTCCTCTGGTAGTGGGGCTCAGTAAATATCAGCTCCTTTCTAACACGAATCCGATGGAGTCAGCCCCCTGTTTGCCACCTACCCGATGCGGTGCCGGCACAGTCACATCCTCACACGAAGGTCGCACCAGAGGTGTGCCACGACATGGCCTGGGAGGGGCCAGGCTGCAGGCCGTTGCTCATCCAGGCAGAAACCACCCGGTCCTGGCCCTGTGTAATGGGGGGGGGGGGGAGGGAACCACCCCACCGTGGTGAGGATGTGGCCGCAGAGTTGGGTGGGAGACCACAGTGGTGAGTTGGAGCCCCAGGGTCCGACTTAGACGGTTGGTCATGTTTAAGAGACCCTACGATTTATCACCTAAGAGGCCCAACAGGTCAAGGGCATTGGGAGGCCAGACTCATCACCAACAGGGATGCAGTCCTCCCTGAACTTCCCCAAGACCACCTTTACTTTATATTTGAGCTTCGGGCAAATAAAAAAGAAGCCCTTCCTACTGGTGAGCCAATGGTCCTGAGTGATTTTGTTAGGACTTTGCTGCCATCTGCTGGACAGTTTCATACACAACATACAAAGCTGTACTCTGAGACAGGATGGGAGGGGCCTTGGGCAGTGCACATCCTGCTCAACTGTATGGGGCAGCCGTGTTTCCTCCTCTGCTCGTGAGAGTGTGTTTCTCGGGAACTTTGCTGGAGACCACACAGCCCAGTGGGCCATCACTAGGTTCATGGGGACTCTGCTGGAGCAAGCCAGTGATCTGCTGCCCCCTTGCTTTTATTCCCTACAGGTGCTGCGATATTTTGACTACGTTTTTACAGGCGTCTTTACCTTTGAGATGGTGATCAAGGTGAGTGCTGAGAGAGCCAGGGATCCAAGGGACTCCACCCTCAAGAATGGCACTCTGCGTAGGTGGCTTCCCCAGGGGATTAGAAATGTTTGGTGTGTTAGAGCAGCAGCAAGGACTAGAAGGAGTGAGCGAGGAGCGTGGGGAAAACCAGGGCAGGGAGATGAGAGCAGGGAGGTGACAGGCATAGATCCTGCAGGGCCTTGTGGGCCACGGGGAGAACTTTGACTTTTACCCCAAGCGAGGTGGGAGCCATGGAAGGTTCTGAGCGGAGGGGGGACTCGACTCATGCCCATGCCTGTGGGCACCCTCCGGCCTCGTTGGAGAGGACAGACTTGAGGGAGGGGCAGGGCGGGTGGGAGCCAAGAGAACTAGGAGGGGGCGGCGATGCCCCCTCCTGATACCCCTCCCCCAGAGGCTGGAAAGGTGGGTCTCGCTCCCCAAGGTGGGATGAGGGTTCTGACCACCATCTCTTCTCACCCCTAGATGATCGACCTGGGGCTCGTCCTGCACCAGGGTGCCTACTTCCGCGACCTCTGGAACATTCTCGACTTCATAGTGGTCAGTGGGGCCCTGGTGGCCTTTGCCTTCACGTAAGTCTCCTCCTGAGGCTTCTACTTGCCTCTTTGCCCCCCGCCCCTGGCGTGGGACTGCCCACTGGATCAGGGAATGTGTTCTCAGGGCGTAGAGATGGGGAGAGTGGGCTCTGGGGGGTGGGAACATCCGCATGCCTCCAAGAAGAGCTTCGACTGGCTTTTGCATGACGACCACTGTGGAGGACGAAGGAGAAGGGACCCCACCTTCTGCCTCCTCACACAGCCGCGTCACCGACCCCTTGCTCTGCTGCTTTCAGTAGAATAGCCCCGCCGGGACATCTCATCTTCCTTCTGCTCTACAAGCTCCACCCCAACCGCTGTCTCTAAGAGCCCCTAAAAAGAAAACCAGGAAATGAATGTGCATGAGAATTCAGACCCCCCACCCTGTGCCTGAAGGCCCTGTGGTTGTAGACCTGTGACTCCCTTTGTGTGTCTTTTACTTCTCCTGGCAGTCCTAGGACCCTCTCCCTCCTGAAAGGCCATGCATCATTGTGCAACTCCAAGATGGCACCTGGGTTGTGGGGTCCCGGTCCAAGATGGCACCTAAGTTCTGGACAGCATTTCAAGATGGCACCCAAGGGCTGGGCAGCCACTAGATCTTAGGGCCTTGATAGCAAACTTAGCAATACATTCCTCAAGGTACAGATGTTTGGAGCAGTTTGAGAAGACCTAACCAGCTCATGATCCAGAAACAAATCTTGGGGACCCTGTCTGTGCCCACCACTGTGGGTCATTCCCAGAAAGGAAAGTCTCAGAGGGGCTCTGACCCACCTCACCCCCATAGTGAGAAATCAGAGGCTTCCTTTGTGCCTCTGCCCCCTAGCTTCCATCTCAGCAGATCTTCAGGGGTTCTTGAATGGCCCCCCAACCAAATAACAAAGACCTGGTTTGTCAGGAGGCCAGAGTGGTGGCTCGTTTCCAATTTAAGGACTAACTTGGGCCACTCTCGGATTTTTCTCTGGGAACAACACAGTGAGGTCAAGTGTGTCAGAACAGCCAGAAAGCTCCAGGGTTCTGGATGCCTCCAAGCTGGTAGAGAGGTACCATGAGGGTCAGGAGGCTGATCTTACTTCTGACCCTGGCCAGACTTCCCACCCCCCCCTTTCTCTTTCCCTTCTACTTTCTTTTCCTCTTTCTATGTCTGCTCTCCTTCCACCTTGTCTCCTTTCTTTCTCCTTCTTCCTCACTCCTTCCTCCTCTGCGTTCCTCTCTGTCACCCTTTTTTAAATGATTGAGTATTTATTTACATATTAGAGCAATAGAAAACACTGTAAAGCAACAACAACAACAACCCTAAATTTTGGCCATGTTATTAACGTGTCCCGAAGTTTCAAAAAATAAAGTCCACAGTGAATTAGAGGAGAAAGATGGCCACAAATAAGACAAATAATTGTTGGCCTTCATATATAAAAAGCAATTACAAATCAATAAGAAACATGAAACTCAGGATATAAATGGGCAAGGGATGTACACAGAAATTTTTCAGGATGCTGACAATTAATAAAAATGATTTAAAAAATCAGCCTCCTGGGAATTCAGAGAATTGTAACATACAAATAAGATACAATTTGTTTCCTACCAAGGAATTTCTTCCAAAAAGTTTTTTTTAAAGATTTATTTATTTATTTATTTATTTATTTATTTATTTATTAGACAGAGAGAGCCAGCGAGAGAGGGAACACAAGTAGGGGGAGTGGGAGAGGAAGAAGCAGGCTCTTAGCGGAGGAGCCTGATGTGGGGCTCGATCCCGGAACTCCGGGATCATGCCCTGAGCCGAAGGCAGACGCTCAATGACTGAGCCACCCAGGCGCCCCCAAAAAGATTTTTGAAGTGTATGCGAGAATGTCATGAAATATGCTCCTCCCTCCCTCCAGCAGCTATTTGAGCGACTCCTACAAGGTGTCTGGTAGGCGCCATATTAGGACCTGAGCAAATCTCAGCTCTGAAGAGCCAAAACGTTTTACCGCCCTCAGCCTGGAGTGAATCCATCTCCTGTGGAAATTATCTACATACTGTGTGTCTGTCTGTTTCTATCCCAAATCCCCTTCCCTCCCTCGCTCCTGTTTCTTTCTCCTTCTTTCTCTTTCTCCTTTTTTTTCTTTTTCCCTCTGACTGCCTCTCCTGCTCTTTGTCCTTCTCTGTTTCTCTCCCTCCCTCCTTCCCTCTCTCTTTCAGTGTGTCTCTCTCCTTTTTCCTCCCTTTTCCCCAACCCTGCGTTTTCTCTTTTCTGTTTATCACCTTCTGTGTCTCTGTGTCACCTCTGTTTCTCTTTACCCACCGAGCCCGCCCTAGCACGTGTGTGTCTCTGCCTCTGTCCCTCTGTCTGGTTCATATCCTCTCTCCTCTCCCCTCTCTCTCTCTCTCTCTCCCCCTCTCCCTCCCTCCTCTGACCTTGGCCCCGTGGGCCTGACCATCTACCAAGCCTGTGGGGGCTAGAGAAAGGGGACACTCTGCCATGTGCTCTGGCATCAGGAGACCCAGCCCCCACCATGTTCTGACCAGGGACGGTCTCTGCGACAAGGGAGGGCAAGCTCTAGCAGGCACCTTGCTCGTACTTCCTCAGGCCTTCCAGGATGATGTCCTCCCAAGAGCCCCCAAGTCTCCTAGAGCTGAGGAGGTGATGGGTCGGGGGGGACCCTATCAGCCACATCCATCTGTCCACACACAACCACTGCTTTGCCAGCTCTGCCCGGGGTGGTGGGTTTTGCCCTCTGTGGCCACCACTGGGTGTGGAACAAAAGGAGTGGTGCCCGAGGCCCATCAACTCGCCCTTGGCCCTGGTGCTTTCCTCCCAGACCTCCGTCAGAGCCAACATGCTTCAGTGAAAAGGAGGACCCCCAATTCCATTGCCCTGCCTCACCTCCATCCCCCAATTTGAACTCACGATTTGGGGAAGGGGTGGCGTTCCAAAGACGTGGGCCTTTCAACCAGAGAACTTTTGCCATAATGAGCTATCGTTTACAATATGCTGTTTCTAGGGTCCCTGGAGCTACAATTAGGCTCTACTTGAAGCAAACAATGTGCAAAATCAAAATTATTTTTCCACCAAAAATCAATCAGCAGAATGATTCTTTGTGTTGCAAAAGAATCTGCTAGAGGGAGCTGATTTTTTTTTTTTGAATTTTCATTTTATGTATGAAGTTATACAAGGGCGTTCAAAATGCGCCTACAACCCACAGAAGTCTGGCAGCATAACTAGTCTTTCAAACTGCTTCGATGAAGTTGCTACAGGCATAAAGCCAACCAGCCCATGACCTTGAAAATCCCCGTTTTGAATGGGTTTTTTTTTTTTTTTTTTTTTTAATTCCTATGCAAGGAAAAGGTCCAGACTGGGATTTAAGGACATCCTCTAAGCCTCAATGGGCTTGTAGATCTCACAGGAACTGGGGGATGGGGGAGGTGAGATTTTGCCAACGGGATCCTGACAAGTGCCAGCAGCTCTCAAGGGGTTTTGGAAGAGCGGACAGCCATGGGAGCACCTTTATATCATGGTCACAAGGATAGGAGAGGTCAACCCTGAGACACCCACCCCCCCCCCCGCCAAGACCCTCCCTGCCTTGCTGCAAAGAATCCATCTGGTGCTGCCACCTCTCTTTCAAGGCAGGGCTGCAGGCCTGGCACAGCTGGCCAGGCGCCTTGATCAAGCCGCTCCTGCATGCCCAAGGCTAATCTGTCCCAAAGCCCGAGAAGGAGCCTTCAGGCTGTTACTTTTCTGCCCAGAAAAGTCTCCGAATCCTGCCTCCTGGTTGCAGGGTTCTGGCCTCTTTCACCTGAGAACGTTTCTCACCCTATAAGGACTGTGCTTACTGTCTTCTCTTGTTACCACATGGTTGTCTCATTGGCAGGAGCGAGGGATTCTCTGAGGGTCTCGGCCTGAGTGCCCAACCCCAGAGTCCTTTGCATCTTTCCTTTCTGGTCCTTTAGCTCGATTTATCAGTCCTGTGCCCATCTCCTCATCGACAAGGCCGAGAACCCCGAGAGGTGTTAGACTAATCTTATTGCTTTAGAAAGAGGCTCCTATAAGTCTATCTGATTTGTCTCTTACACGCAACTCCCTTAGCTGCACTGTGCCTCAGTTTCCCCATAAAGCCAAAAAACTTGACTGGGTGGTAACAGTGACAGCTTCCATATATTTAATCCCCACCAACAACCTCCGGTGGGAAGTTGTCTCGTTCTCGTTCTATAGGTGAGGAAACTGAGGCCCAGAGAGACTGAAGGGAAGCGACTCTGGCAGGTTCCCTGAGGTGGGGCTCAACCATCAGATTCAGGGGTGCTGCCCGTCTCCCAGCCGTGAACGTGGAAGCCTTCACAAAGCAGCAGAAGAACACTTGGTAGCTTAGCCAGCCTGGGTCCCCCAAAAGCCGGGGGAAAGGGTCACGAGGCTGCTCCCTTCCTCGCCGAAAGGAACCTTGCTGTTCTGGCCTTTGGGGTGGAGGCAAGGATTCTGCCGCAGTGCTGTGGTCGTGGCCCCGTCTCGGGTGTAGGAAAGCTATCCCTATGGTCCTCCAAGGGATGCGTCGAAGCTCTGCTGACAGTTTCCACCCCTCCTGCACCTCACCCGAATCTGTGTGTGTGTGTGTGTGTGTGTGTCCTGTTCCTTCCACGGACTGTGCCATGTCCACGCGAGCACCATGAAACACCATCCCATGAGCCATCGCCCATGACAGCACGCTCTGTGCCCACGCATTGGGGCGGCCGACTGACATGTCTCGGCAGCTGGCGGATCGTGACCCTGCCCTCCCTGCCAAGAGTCCATCTGGCGCTGCCGCTCCTCCAGCCAGGCAGGCTAGCACAGCTGGCGGAACGCCTTGGTCAAGCCTCTCTTGCATGCTCCAAGCCGAACCGCCAGGAAGCCAAAGAAGGAGCCCTCAGGCGGCCACATTTTTAATCCCATCCTCAACACAGCCCCTGCACTGAAGGCGTTATTTTTCTTGTGTGGGATAAAATGGACGAGAAGATTTGAGCGCAAGAGACACGAGCTGGGGTTTGAATCTCAGTCTGCTGCTTCCTAGCTGTGTGACCTTGGGCAAGTCGCTCTCCCTCTCTGGGCCTCAGCTTCCTCATCTGGAAAACAGGCATGATGGTGCCACCTTCCCCACAGGCAAACGTAGTGACATTCAGAAGGCTCACATCTTACAGCTAAAGTCAGCAGGTCAGGCAGAAATCACTGTCCTTGAAAGATCTGTCGGTAATCCATAGAGGAGAATCTACGTGATTCTATGAATGAGAGAACTAGACACACTGAGCTTTGCCAACCACTAAGATGAAATAAAAAGGTGGGGGGAGGGGAATCCAGTGGAATATTTGTAGACATTTAAGCCATTCTGGTTTTAGAAGTATCACTAACTTTGAATAAAATATTAAAGGAGAGGAAGGGAGTGAGGGAGGGAAGGAGGGAGAGAGGGAGGGAAGGAAGGAAGAAAGGAAAGTTCACTCACTTCGAAAGAGGCAGCAGGTAGGGAGTTCCGGAGCGTCCCTGCCTGGCCCTCGGGTTTCTCTGGCCTTGACCTCCAGCCATGGTTGGAGAGTTGTCATGAGACCGAGCCTGATTCCAAAGACGAGCTGTGCGAGGGCTGAGCCAGACCCCCAAGAGCTGCTCTACCTACACCCCAAATTGGAGCTCTTCGCTGACCCCCTCTCCTTCACATCTTAGGGGGTAAAGCCAAGGCCATAGCTACTACGGATCAAGCGTCGGAGGTCTGGTTTACAGATGAGGGCTACAGCGAGGGGCGGAGCTGGGATTCAAACCCTGGTGGTCCAACTCCAAAGCTCACAGCTTCCAAGCCATTCTAAGACCTTCCAGCCGCAGAACCTCTGGAGCAGAGGGGTTTCTCTGGCTCTGGGCAGTGACCTTCCGTGGCGATTTCGCCTGTGGTCATTGACGACTTTCTGGCTGTCCTGCTACTTGGAAATTTGGCTTTCTTGGTGCTGTCGGGCAGTGCCGGGAGCCTGCCGAGGGCAGGGGACCGAACGGGGGGCTTCCAGATGGAAGGATGGACGTCGGCCAGAGCCGCAAGCCTGAGGCTGCCCCTCCTGGTGCCCGGGCAGGGCAGGGGGCGCTCAGGTGTGTGTGCGTGTATGTGTGCGTGTGTGTTCTGTGTTCTTTCTTCTGAGGCCACTTACGATCTGTCTCTCCCTCCGACGCCACGTCACCAGGAGCAGTACACGGTAAAGTTCTCTCTCTCTCTCTCTCTCTCTCTCTCTCTCTCTCTCTCTCTCTCTCATTTTGTCTCTCGTTCTCCGTGCCCTGGTGCAGCTGTGTTGGTTCTGGGCCTGGCTCCATGGCCTTCTGTTTTTGCTGCCATCCGTTGCTTGCAGTGACCAGAGCCGCCCTCATTCTCGCCCCAGGGAGGAGGAGCCCTGAGGGGTCTTGGCCACCACCTCCCACCATGACCCACCAAGAGTCCAGTTCTTGGCAAAGGATAGAAGAGACATGGGGGAGCAGGGCCTCTCCAGGGTCTGATTTCAATAAAGCAGCCGGGTGTGGTGGGGTGGTTCCCAGAGGAGTGTGTCCAGACCCCAAGATGGGAGAAGGGCAGACAAGCTACACAGCCAGGACTTGGGCTCTAAAAGGAGAAATTAGCCTCCCAAGGAGCATCTACTCTTTCAGCGAAGTGGGTCAAAGTCGGATTGTTTTCTGTGAGAGTGATCAAGCCGCTCCTGCATGCTTGGACCCAGTCTGCCAGGAACACTCCTCACTGCCTCAATAAACAAGATTGTTTCTCAGCCTCGCCCGAGGGCAAAGTACCTCCTGGGGGAGAGGTAGGGAGTCCTTTTCAGAGGAGTGGATGTGCCCGTGGGAGGTATGTTTCCAAATGTCAGCCGTTCAGCACTTCAAGATTGTAGCCGGTTCCACATACAACCTAGATGTCCACTTACTTGACATTTTTTCCACCAACTTGTAGTCTAAACTTTGCTTCAGTTTTTGCCGGGAAACTAGATCATCCCCTTACAACCAGTATTGACAACCTCAGACAGAACCGCGGCTGGAAAGGTGAATCCCACAGGCACGAAACAGTGGCATTGTGGCTTGTCACATTCCAGCTGGGTTCTAGGAATTCCAAAGACAGGAGTGCTAGGGAAGCATTACAGACCTCCTAGCACATCTCGGAGACCTTCCGCTCTTACCAAAGCAAAAGGCCTGAAAGATGCTTGAAGAAGAAAGAGCTGGTTTCCCTGTGTGGTCCAGTTACTTAATCGTGTCCCTGTGCTGCCCCAGATTATCTCAGTGACTCTCTTGATGTATGTCGCCAGCTTCAGGGTCACAGCCTTGAGATAACAATGATGACTTTGGCTTTAAAAAGGGCAAAATATGTTCCAGCTGAATCCCGGAGCACAGCTTGTGCCCTGCAGGGTAATGTCCGGTTCCCCTCTTCATTGCCCGACAAATGAGAGAAAGGAGACCTAAAGGAGGAATGTTTTTGTGCCCCGATACCCAGACACACCATGGTCGGGGTCCCTGGGATAGCTCCCCACATGACCCACGAGGTAACTAGAAATGTTCCCTGGGAGAGCCTCAGAGAACTCTGATCTGGATCCATTCACGTGTGTCCTGAGGCCACACGCCAGGGGCATGATGGGGGCTGGGACAAGAACCAAGAGTAAAGGGAACATGGAGACGTAAAGGAAGAAATCACAATTTAAGCCTTTGAGGGGTTTTCTGTCTAAAGCCTGAAGCCAAAGGCAGAAACCAAGATGACTATGGAACAGCAGTAGGGGCTGGTCAACCCCCCCCCCCCCCGCGGCAATCAGGACAGGCTTTCAGATAAAGGAGCATCTGACTTGGCTCTGGGGGCTGCAGGGTCCTGTGAATGGAGAAGTGGAGGAAGGGCATTTCTGGCAGCAGGAACAGTATGTGCAAAAGCAGAGGGAGGCAAAAGAGTGTGGCTGGGGTTTGGGGTGTGTTGCAGTCGATGGGAATGCAAAGGTAAAGGTAAGTTGGGCTAGATTTCCAAGAGCCTTGAGTGCCGTGCCCAAAGTTCGCACTTCTAGGAATTCAGATGATCCAGAAGGATTCTGAGAGGGAGAACAGCATGGTCATTGGCGTGGGCCACTGTGCGCAAAAACGATCGAAGGAGAGAGAGGGAGTCGAGGGAAGCTGGGAAGTGGGTAACGGGAATCCAGTGTAAGCTGGTGGCCGGGGACGATGATGGAGATGTTAGGGGGGGTAACCCAACGGGGGTGGAGGACAAGAAGCTGAACGTGACACTTGGGTTTCTGGCTTGGGTGACTGGGTGGGTGGTGAGTTCTATTAACCACCATGCTTTGATGGCTGCACCCAATGCCCTTCTCTTGGGGGACCTGAATCATGGTTGGCTAAGGGTAGCAAGGCATCTGCGGGGGCCGCACTACTGAAGCTCGGGTCCAGCAGACCCTGGACTGAACTTCTATGCCGCTCTCTGCAAAGACGGGCTAAGGGACCCTGGCAGAGGTTCGACATCGGCATCTGATCTCCTGGTTCTTTCCTTTTGTGTGGGCTCAGGAAATTCTGGGGGAGAGCCACGTTAAGTATTTCCTGAATCCTGTTGGAAGCGGGGCAAGGAATCCCATTTCCTAAGAGCCCACCAAGACCACCTCCAGTGAACATACGGGGACAGCCAGCTCCCCTCTGCTGGGTCTGAGCTCGCCCCCAGCTGCTCAGGCCTGGCCAAGTGGTGGAGGGCCCTTAAGGAATCCAGAGACCAGAACCACAGAAGGCCATCTACTGACTACCTCTTCAGCTCAAACATAGCAGAGGTGCTCCCCACTCTTCCCCAGCAAGTGCCAGGCTCACCCCAGACTCCTAGTCCTGAGAGGGTGGGGTCACATAGAGTTGTGGGCCACCCACCACCCACACTGACTTCTGCTCCCTCTCTTCCCGTCTCCGCACCTTAACATCCCTCCACAGTGGCAACAGCAAAGGAAAGGACATCAACACAATTAAATCCCTCCGAGTCCTCCGGGTGCTACGACCTCTTAAAACCATCAAGCGGTTGCCAAAGCTCAAGGTGAGATTGGGGCATGTGGGAGGCCTATCAGGGTTGCCATGTACAGTTGGGCAGGTTGCACGCTGCTCAAGGACACTACATTGAAAGGGATGCTGATAACATCACATCCGTCATATATGGATATATTTATTACAACTTTCCAGCAGATGGCAGTAAAGTGAGTTGATCTAACAAAATCTCTGTATTATGACAGTTTTCCATTAAATGAAACGTCTTAAATGGGGATCCCTTTTCCTAATTCACAGGAGGACATCATATGGATAAAATAGGGCACAACCGTAATGTGAGAAGCAGGAAACCAGGTTTCTGCTCCCACATAACTTTTGACTCTTCACCCACCTGTTCTAGGCTCTATTATCTCCTGTTCCAAAATAGCGTGAACCAGCATTTCCCAAAGCTTGTCATTCAGGAGAAACAGGAGAACAGAAAAGGAAATGCAACCTAGTCACTCAAACACACCTTTTTCACTGATTTCCACCTTAGGGCCACCTGTATTATCTCCTAGTTAATGTTAAAGTCATCGCTTTTTAAAATTTATTTAAACAAACGTATTTTATTTTTTAATTTTTTTATTTTTTATTATGTCATGTCAGTCACCATACAGTACATCATTAGTTTTCGATGTAGTGTTCCATGATTCATTATTTGCATATAACACCCAGTGCTCCATGCAATACGTGCCCTCCTTAATACCCATCACCAGGCTAGCCCATCTCCCAACCCCCCCCCAAAACCCTCAGTTTGTTTCCCAGAGTCCATAGTCTCTCGTGGTTCATTCCGCCTTCTGTTTACTCCTCCTTCATTCTTCCCTTCCTTCTCCTACCGATCTTCCTCGTTCTTATGTTCCACAAATGAGTGAAACCATATGATAATTGTCTTTCTCTGCTTGACTTATTTCACTTAGCATTATCTCCTCCAGTCCCGTCCATGTTGCAGCAAATGTTGAGAACTCGTTCCTTCTGATAGCTGAGTAATATTCCATTGTATATATGGACCACATCTTCTTAATCCAGTCATCTGTTGAAGGGCATCTCGGCTCCTTCCACTATTTAGCTATTGTGGGCAATGCCGCTATGAACATTGGGGTGCATATGGCCCTTCTCTTCACTATGTCTTTATTTTTGGGGTAAATACCCAGGAGTGCAATTGCTGGATCATAGTACCTCAATTTTTAACTTTAAGGGACCTCCACACTGTTTTCCAGAGCGGCTGTACCAACTTGCATTCCCACCAGCAATGTAGGAGGGATCCCCTTTCTCCACATCCTCTCCAATTGTTTCTTGCCTTGTCCATTTTTGCCATTCTAACTGGCGTAAGGTGGTATCTCAGTGTGGTTTTGATTTGAATTTCCCTGATGGCTAATGATTTCGAACATTTTTTCATGTGTCTGTTAGCCATTTGTATGTCTTCATTGTAGATGTGTCTGTTCATGTCTACTGCCCATTTTTTGACTTGATTATTTGTTTTTTGGGTGTTGAATTTGAGAAGTTCTTTATAGATCTTGGATACCAGCCTTTTATCTGTAGTTTCATTTGCAAATATCTTCTCCCATTCTGTGGGCTGCCTCTTTGTTTTAATGACTGCTTCCTTTGCTGTGCAGAAATTTTTTATTTTGTTGAAGTCCCACAAGTTCATTTTTTCTTTTTAAACGAACGTATTTTAAAAGGAAATTCTATGCCAAGGTTCTCAAGCTGGAAAACCAGAACCCAATGTTAATAGAAGGTAAAACTAAATACATTCTCCCCAAAATAAGACACCATTAGTAAAATCTAGCCAAAAAGGTTGCCTGGAAAAGGCTTTGGACATGGGTGCTCGCTCTTCCTGGGTTGAAAAGGAAAAGTATCAGGATTTTGGTGTTAACAACGTGGCAAGAAAGCAAGACTTGCTCCTTCACTCAAAAGGATTGAAGGGAAAAGTGGAAAGTGAATAACTTTGTGACCGCGCGATTCAGCAGTACTTAGTGTCGGGCTCCTGCAGGACCTAAAGGAAAGTCCTCTTGTCACCTGGGCGTGCCCCTCCCCCGTGACTTTGGCACCCTCGCTCGCCATATGTGGCTGCCCATTGGACATGAGAGCAAGCTTGCTTGCGTTGAAATCCGTGGAAGTTCAGCCGTATTCAGTGCTGCGGTTCCTCACCCATTTCTGGGTGGCAGCCCCCTTCCCGAGCCCCCGGGAAAGCTGTGCACTCCCCCACCCCCCGCCCGGGGAAAGCTGGCAGAGCTGGCCTGTCATTACAGTAGGTTCGAGGACCCTTACCCACTTGTGGTTAGGACCCACCGTGGTTAGAAGCAGGACGGGGCGGGGGACGTTGCCGGCGGGACCCCTGCCGCCTTTGGGAGTTGGAGGAAAGAATCCATCTGACCCAGGACGGAATCTCCTGGGTCCGTGCCATCGTCTCTCCAAGCCCAGAGCGCCCCCTACTGCTCAGTGGGCAGAAGGGAGGGAAAGCACAACTCCAGATGGAGGGGAAGGGGCAGGGCGGGGGCGGGGCGGGGGGGGGGGTGCGGGGGCGGGAGGCAGGGACACAGAATCAACGGGAAAGGCCTTGTCTGTGAGACAAGTGGCAAATCGGCAGCGCGTCCGTGCCGCGCTGCTGGAGGCAGAGGCCGGGCGGCCCCAGCCCCTCGTGCCCTCTCTCAACTCCGCGCCCCCCCAGGCCGTGTTCGACTGTGTGGTGAACTCGCTCAAGAACGTCTTCAACATCCTCATCGTCTACATGCTGTTCATGTTCATTTTCGCCGTGGTGGCAGTGCAGCTCTTCAAGGGGAAGTTCTTCCACTGCACCGACGAGTCCAAGGAGTTCGAGAAAGACTGCCGGTGGGTCTCTGCTCTCGTCGATGTCCCCGTGGGGGCTGGCGGCGGGGGGCGGGGGCGGCAGAAGCGCCTCTGGGCTTGCAAACGGGAGCGTCGGGTCCTGGGCATGACCCAAGCGCAAGCAGCTTGGGCCGGAGTCGGAAGGAAAGGTTCGGTGTTGGAGTTGCCGCGCGCGGCTTCCGTCCCCACCTTTGTCAAGTGGGGGTTATTCATACGCGTCCACTTATTGGGAATGTGTTTCCAAGAGTCAGAATATTTGGGGATTTTAGGAAGATTGTATAGCACGTGTTCCGCCTAAGACGTCAGTCCCCCTCAGCTGGGGCTAAGGCATCCCTGTAATCAAACTGTTTTGGGGTTTTGGATTGGGTTTTTTTGGTTGTTGTTGGGAAACAGGCAAGTATTTGCACCAAATGGGACAAACGTCCAGTGTGAAGAGCCTCCTGTCCAGTCAGGTCAGGCTTCGTTGCCAGACTCATTAGATCAGAGATGGACGAACTTGGCCTGCCAAGGGCCAGATCCTAGGTACTTTGACCTCCGTGGGGCCTGCAACCTCTGGGGCAGCTCCTGTCTGCTGCGGGCTAACACAGGACAGCCGGACAACTCGGAGACGAACGGGCGAGTCTGTGTTCTCATTTCTAGAAACGAAAATGTGAACGTCGGATAAATTTAATTTGTCACGAATGTGTTCTTTTGATTTGTTTTCCCCAACCACTTAAAAATGCAGACCACCGTTCTTGGTTTGTGGGCCACACAGAAGCTGGGGCACATTTGGTCTGTGGGTCATAACTTGCCGTCCCCTGACTTAAGAGAAAAATGTTTGGTTTTCGGAACTCTCTAGATTTTGGAGTCGTGGATGAGAGGTTGTGGGCCTGCAGTTGCCCCCTCTTCGGGTCATCCCGGTGATAGAACTTGCTAAGCCCTTAACTAGCGTCCCCTAAACACTGGCGCTGGTGTAAAGCGTTAATATGCAGGAAATGGCGGCCTGCTATTTTGGTGGCTGTGTCCTGACACTGGAAGGACCCCAGACACTTGGCCATGTGTGTCTGGGGCTAAGCCTTGTGTCCTGCCCTGAAAAGGAACAGCAGCCTCCCCCTCCGGCCTGATGAACCCAGAGATGTGCCTGTCTCTCTCCCTGCTCTCAAGCCCCTCAAGCCTGAGGCTCCCACCCTTCTCGCAGGACTAGAAGTTTTCTTGTTGCAAGAGAGTGCTTGGTCCTGAGTCGGCTGTTGGCCCCGAGTCAGGCGTCATCTGAGGATTTGTCTCCAAGCGAATGCGCACATATGTCAGGGAGACACAGAGGGGCCGCCGCTTCCTGGGCTCAGGGATGCCGTGTGGGCTGGTGGGCCCCTCCCTCTTCCTCCTGTCTCCGCCTGCCGAAGATGCGTGTCCCCTTCTTCTGTTTACTAATGGCCCCCATTTTCTGTGGCAGCGGCAAGTACCTGCTGTACGAGAAGAACGAGGTGAAGGCCCGGGACAGACAGTGGAAGAAATACGAGTTCCATTATGACAACGTGCTGTGGGCCCTGCTGACCCTCTTCACCGTGTCCACGGGAGAAGGCTGGCCACAGTAAGTGGCCCGCCACAGAGCCCCACAGAGGAGTCAGGGGGACCCCGGGGAGCAGGGTGGGAAAGGGTCTGAGAGCCCAGTGCTGAGAAAGGCCTGGCTAAGGGGAGGCTGGCTCCTGGCTTCCCAAGGTGGAAACCCAGCTGGGCGCACGAGGGGCCATCACCGGGCAGCAGCCTGTCTGTGCGCCTGGGCCTGCAGGGGCAGAAACCCAGCCCTTATCGGGCTCCGTCTGCCAGACCCTGAGTGTCAGAAGGGCAGCGCTTCTAATTTGCAGAAAGGCTCCCCAGACCCAGGCAGTCACATCCTCTTAACCCTTCCTGCGCCGGTGAGCGCAGATCTCCAAGACCAGGGTGCATGGATGTGGCATTTCCCAAGTCCCTTTGACCACAGGACCATTCGTTGCCCAGAATAGGGCGAGGGCTGGGGTGAGGCTGAATTGTGCACGAGTCCAGGGCCAGACCCGTCTTTACTTAAAATGTTGATTTTTTTTCATCATGGGTTTTTTTGGCATTTGTTGTGATTATTTAAATATTGCAGTAAAATACTATTTCTCTTGACAACAGAGAGGTTTGGCACCTCCTTAATTTGTGTCCAAGGCAAGTGCCTCACTCTCCTCACCCTGGTCCCAGTCCTCCTCCTAGAGGTCTCAGAAATGCAAGCTGATTCCAGGGTGTGCCCCCGGCATCCTCGCCTCCCTCCCTCCCACTCTCAGGAAGCACACCAACCCTCGTGTGCCTTTCCACCCACCCACATGCACACTCAGTACCCACGCCCACTCACGTGAGGCCAGTGCTAGCCCACGGCACCTTTGAGCAAATTTTTTAGACAGCCCTTCCTCGATGGACTTCACTTCCATCTGTCAGAAAATCACTGCAATATACTTAATGATTTTATTCAAATAAGGTACTTCATGGCCACCCGCCCAAAAGTTGTCATCATAAATACACAAATCTATCACGTCTACAGTATGAATGGCACCCTTTAGACACAGAACCCTTGAGCAGTGCACAATCTGTACAACTGTTCAGAGCAGCTATGCACCTACATACTGCCATGTTCATCCCCACCACCCCTTCTCAGCTCCCACCACCCGCTGTGCTTAAATGGCCCCCCACACGCTTCTATCTGCCTCCATGACCCCATACACCCTCCCATCCATCACCACCAACCTGGTTTCCCATCCCAGCTTGGCCAGGCCTTAGTGGGTGAAGTTCAGGAAGTCACTTTAAATGGCTAAACCTCAATTTCCTCGTGCGTAAACGGGGGCCAGTGATAACGTCCCCGAGAGGGTGGCTGAGAAAATAAATAAAATCACGCCCAGCACTTAAGAACCCTCAACGCGCAGTGGTAGAGATAACTGTGGTCCACGCTGCCCACAGACGAAGGCGGTGGGAAGGCTTCTGGCTCCGGGAAGTAACCACAGCAATTAGAGTCAGAAAACAGCGACCACTTTCATTTCTTTGCTGTTTTCTCTTAATATTTCCCTCCATTCCTGCTGCCTGCCCCGCTTTCCCCCGCTCCCCGCCCCGCCCCTCACAGGGTCCTCAAGCACTCCGTGGACGCCACCTTTGAGAACCAGGGCCCCAGCCCCGGGTACCGCATGGAGATGTCCATTTTCTACGTCGTCTACTTCGTGGTGTTCCCCTTCTTCTTCGTCAATATCTTCGTGGCCTTAATCATCATCACCTTCCAGGAGCAGGGGGACAAGATGATGGAGGAATACAGCCTGGAGAAAAACGAGGTGCCACCTCCCCGGCCTTGTCCCTCATTGAAACATTGATGACACCCCCACAACACACACGTGCACGCATGCACACATACCCAGGAGACAGCTTTTGGGGGCATCTGGGGAGGGCACAGCAGCCTTGTGCAGGCAGAATTCAGTCTGCAGGGCAGCCCTTTGTGGGGTTCCCAGAGGCGAGCGCACCGACAGAAGATGTCTGCGTCGGTCAGTTTGGACCAGGTTATGCCGCAGTAACAGGCAGTCCCAGCATCTCAGGGCCAGATACCTGCACAGGGATTGACTGATTTCAGCTCAGCTCTGTCCAGGGGGCTCCAGTCCACGTCATCTTTATTCTGGTTCCTCTCTGAGACACTTCGGATCAAGAAGAGAGAATGGCAAACCCCAGTCCAGTTCTTGTGGTCTGTGCCCAGAAGTGACACGTGTCCCTCCTGCCTGCCTCTCATTAGACAGAGCAGCAATGTCTCATGTCAGTCAGGGTGATCTCCCCGAGGGCAGGGTGGTGAATATTTATGAATGAAAATCCAGTCCTCCAGAGAGTACAGACATGGCTCTTTGCCCTTCTAGAATCGTCCAAGCTAGGTGGAGGAGCTAGAATTCATCCTTCCTCTGCTCTGTTGGCCCCTAAGACTAAGTAGCCATTATTCCTCCCTCCCTCCCTCAAAGAGAGAGAGGAAAAGAAGCAAAGGATTCATAGGAAAGAATGGTTAGCCTTCAAAGTCAGAATTTGGTTCAAGTGCAGGTTTGGCCCCCTCGGCAGCTGTGCCACGTCAGGCAAGTGGCTTAACCTCTCTGAGCTTCTGTTTTCCTCCCCTGCAAAGTAGGGTTATTGATAGTACCCACCTCCTACGTTTGCTGAGGGGATTCAGGGAGGTCATGAGGAACGTGCTAGCACAAGATCTGGCAGACGATGACGTCTCAAGGAGCCAGAGCTGTTGGCAGAAGAAAGTCTTCGTGGTGAAGGGCTTCCGGGAGTGAGGAATCCCGAGTGGGGACAGGCTTGAGCAGATGTGCCAGAGAGCCGTGGCCAGTGAGATGGGGGGTGCTCAGGGTCCAGCCGCCTCTCTCCTGCCCCCGGCCCTCACACCGCCGGCCTCTCTCCCGCAGAGAGCCTGCATCGACTTCGCCATCAGTGCCAAGCCGCTGACCCGACACATGCCCCAGAACAAGCAGAGCTTCCAGTACCGCATGTGGCAGTTCGTGGTGTCTCCGCCCTTCGAGTACACCATCATGGCCATGATCGCGCTCAACACCATCGTGCTCATGATGAAGGTGAGCCCCCAGCACTGCTTAACCCCCACGCGCGCCCTCCTCTGGCCAAATGGAGCCATGCGCCGCAGGTTTCTCCAGGCAGACCACACTCCGTCACTGCCACCGAGCCTCTGCTCCAGCTGTTCCCTCTGCCTGACACACGGTTCCCGCCCTTCGGCCTGGCCAACTCCTTCCAGCTGCATCTCCAGGAAGCCTTTCCTGACCTCCCATGACCGCACGAGGCACCTGTCTTTGCAAGCACCCCATCGGTGATCCCATATGTCATAATATCAGCGCCGGGTTGCCCGGCGTTCTCCCCCACCAGCCTGTGAGCTCCTAAAGCCCAGGCAAGTCGCAGTCACCCCCGAATTCCTGGGGTTCAGCGAATCCCTGGGTCTGAGGGCACTGGAGGCCCTCGATAAATGTTCGGCGGTTGAACTGAGGAAGGAGGGGCAGGCGGGGATCTTGCAACGCCTGGGGCCCCGGAGCCTCTTCGGGGTGTAAAGTCAGAACCTTTCACCCTGTGGTTTGGAGACCAAAGGGTGGGATGTAAGCCCAGCTGTGCTGTTTATCTCAGCATTTAACTTTGCGCAAGGGACCAGCAACTCTTGGGCCTCAGTTTCCCTGTCAATGAAATGGGGACGATCATAAGAGCATGTCCCTCCCATCCCCAGGCGGGGACAAGGATTGAATGAGGACGTTCAGGCAAAGACATGAGCACATTTCTCGACACTTCAAAAAACACCCGATATTGAAGCTGCCAATTTTTGAATTGGCGAAAAAGCAGTGCCTATTTTTGCTTGAAACGCTTCTCCATAAGCAAGTTCTTTTATCTTTTCATTGTTAGAATCATGAGCAGTTTCAAACAGAAAGGAATGGTAGAGCACAGCGCTTCCCAGACAGCCGTGTGTTCTCGGATCATCTGGGGACCTTAACATGCAGATTCCGGGGTGGGGCTGGGATCCTGACATTCCAAGCAGCATCCCCCGGATGCCGGGGCTGCAGTTCCCTGGACCCCAGCCTCGTGAATACCGGGTCTCCAACACCCAGAGGTGCCCGTTGTGGGCACGGACTAGGTTTGCCTCATCTACTCTGTTCTCCCCTTTTTCTTAATGTGAAATTCGCATAACATAAAATTAACAGTTTCAAAGTGTGCGGTTCAGGGGTGATTTAGTACCTTCACCATGTTGTGCAACCAGCTCTCCCCACTTCCAGAACATTTTCATTGCCCCAAAAGGGGCATGAGCGGTCATCGCCCTGCCCCGTCCCCCCCCAACCCCTGGCAACCACCAATCTGCATTCTGTTTCTATGGATTTACCCATTCCGGACACTTCATCTGTTTTTTTTTTTAATTATTTTAAATTATAGACATCACCGTATTTTGCCCTTAAATCCTTCAGTGTGTATTTCTAAGAAATAATAAATTTTCCTACATATTCTTTTTTTTATTTTTTATTTTTTTATTTATTAGAGAGAGGGAGCAAGAGCAGGGGCAGGGGCAGTGGGAGAAGCAGACTCTCTGCTGAGCTGGGAGCCCGAAGCGGGGCTTGATCCCAAGATCCTGGGATCATGACCCGAGCCAAAGGCAAACGCTTCACAGACTGAGGCACCCAGGCGCCCCTTCCTACATATTATGCTCGACTGGATGAGTGATAATTCTCTAAGATTCATATTGAATTGTCCCCAAAATGTCTTTTACAGCATGAGTTGGAGGTTTTTTTGTTTTTTATAAGTGGGGAAGGGCAGAGGAGGAGGGAGAGAGAGAATCCCTGCTGAGCGCAGAGCCCGACACGGTGCTCGATCTCCTGACCCTGAGATCATGACCTGAGCCAAAATCAAGAGTCAGACCCCTAACCAACTGAGCCACCCAGGCGCCCCATGAGTTGTTTTTTGAGCCAAGATCCAAATGGCTACACATGGTCTCTGGTGTTTATCTTTTAAGTCTCTGTCTTCCCCATTACCTTTTCCCCCCATACTGTTGACTTTTTGAAGAAACCAGGTGGTCCCGCTTCCGGGTGCACTGGTTTTCTCATGGCTTACTGTAACCTCTTCTTCCCCCTGCCGTGTCTCCTGTAACCTGGTACTCAGGGCTAAAGGTTATAAACTTGAGTCTAATTAAATAGTTTTGGCAAGAAGAGTTCATTAGGAGTCAGAAAAGGAATGACCTCTGGGACGGGTTGCTGACTGGAAAAGGGTGCAAGGAGACTTTTGGGGGTGCTGGACTTGTTCTAAGTCTTAGTCTGGGGAGTGGTCTTATGGGAGGGCACAAGTAAAGATTTAAAGAGAGAGAGGGAGAGATCTGAAAAAAAAAAAAAATCCCGCAAAGAAGATGCCGTAGACATCCTCCTATATCCCTTCAGGAGCATCGTCAGGCAGGCAGGCCTGGGACCCCCGATGCCAAGGCAGGACTCAAGAAAGCGCTTGTTTGGGTGTGAAAAGATTAGTCCCGCCCACAAAGGGCTTGCTTGGGTCCCCTCCACAGGATGTTGGGAAGCCCAGTGTCCAAGTCCCACCTTCCCCCAGGACAGGATAGTCGCAAAGCCGTCTCCCCAGTCCTCACCCTGCCCGCTGACCCCACTGTCCTTCCTCCTCCCTACTCCAGTTCTACGGGGCCTCGGTGGCTTATGAAAACGCTCTGAGAGTATTCAACATCGTCTTCACCTCCCTCTTCTCTCTGGAATGTCTGCTGAAAGTCATGGCTTTTGGGATTCTGGTAAGTACGGCCTTGGGACTAGAGCTGCGGGTTGGGGGGCGGGGGAACCCGGAGGGGCACTGGGTGCTGGGCGCTGGTCTCCCCCCTGGCCCCAAGACCCCCAACCCCAGCAGCTGAGCATCCCTCCAGTGCCCACGGACCCTAGTAGGCGTTCACGCGCTTGCCAAGTAACACCAACGAGACCCAACACCTGTTGAAGGTTACTGTGTCCCATGCGTGTCCTGGTGCAGCCATTCCTCAAAGTGACCCAAAGGGTGGGAGTAATTCCCATCCACTGTTAGGAAACTGAGATCCAGACAGGCCAAGTCCACGGCAGTTCTAACCGCAGTCCATAGTAAGACGTACATTTTACAATGGAGGCAGCACGCAGACCTGCAGACACAGCTGAGATGTATTGTTCCCAGATCTGTGTCTTCCCTTGTCGTGTGTCCTTGCTCTGAAGCCGTGTGTTCTACTGATGGCCTTGCCTTTCTTTTTAAATGCAGTCCAAGACCCACTAGCTTGCCTTCATCTCCCACGAATACAAGCATTCTTAACCGGAAGCCCATTGATCCCTGAAGGGATCTGTGGATGCGGCCGGGGTAGGGGTGGGGGAGTGTCTGTGAAATTAGATGTGAAAAAAAAATACCACATCTTTATTTTTCACAAGCCGCTAACCAGACTTTCACATCTCCTCCCATCTTGAAGGCAAACAGCCCCCTGCAGTGTTACCAGTACAGCCTGGGTCGCCGATAAAAATCAGATATTTTCCTGGTGCGTGAGAGAGATCTCAGGCACCTCCCAGTTCCGTTTGTGTTCATCCTTGCTTCAAATGCTGGTGACTCTCAAACCAACAGCGAGGAATTATTTAGCGTGTTAATGAAGAAGTGTATTAATCATTAGATCATTGGAAAAAATATTGTGATAAGCATATTTTAAGATAACAGGGGCCCTTGCAATCCTGGGTATTTTATTTTATGCATTTACAAAGCTTCCTCTAAGAAGGTCTTCCCAGGTGGCCAAGGAGGTTCACAGCCAGGAAAAAAAAAAAAAAGTGAAGAAGGCTCGAACTGGTGGGGTCGTGTGTTGGGGTGACTTCGAGAAGATCCCCAGGGAGTGGCCAAGCTCAGGCTTGACACAAGATGGCTTCCCTGCTGACCACCCCCTGAGTCCACCTCTCTGAGGAGATGGCCTACAGTCCGTGGCCTCAGCCAGGCTCACAGTGGGGTGGAGGCTGGCTTCTCACCTTGGCTTCCCGAGGTGGCAAAGGGTGTCAGCACTGGCGCCAGAGAGCCCTTGGTTCAAATCACACCCCGGCTGTGTCACCTCACCTCTCTCCATCGCAAGGGCCTGTCCTCTGCCTCTTCCTCAGAAGGGCCCGTGCGGACTCCAGCACAGGTCAAGTGCGTCTGGACGAAGTGAGGGTGAAGCCTGACATGGAGGGCCCCGTCGATGCCAGGAGGGGCCATAGGAAGGCTCCTCACCCCACCTTTCTCCTCCAAGGCAGTGGCTCCCAACCCTGTTACCCATCAGGAGCTCTTGGGGAGATTTCTTAGAACTGAGTGATGCCCCAGAGCCAAGCCCAGAAGTTCAGATTCACTTAGTCGGGTAGGGGCCCCTGAGTCTGTATTTTTAATGAATACCCCAGGAGAGTCCAAGGGACAGCCTGGGCCGTCAGGGCCAGCGCTGAACATCAGGCAGGCGGGGGTGGGGGGGGCGCCCTGCATCCAGAGCTGTGTCACCAACTCAGCATTTCGGTCCTGGCGGTGCCACCCGGATGGTGGCAGAACACATATGGGGAGTGGGGATCAGTCCCCGGCGAATCCTGCCTCAGCGCCTTTCTAGCTGCGTGGCCTCAAGCAAGGCACTTGGCTTTTTTCTGCCGTTTCCACATCTACAAGATAGGAGGACCATACAGCCAGCTCCGGGGCTGAGGGGAGAGTAGACTCTGGCACGGGACCTGCCCAACACAGCTGCTGTGTTAAATCCCCAGTCAGTCTGCTGGTAATAGCGTGGTTCTGCCTGAGGGCTGGCCTCGAACTCTCCCACCCCTGACCTCCCCCAGGGCCCTGCCTAGAGCCTCCCTCTCCAGTTTAGATGAAGCCCCAAGGTCACCACATGCAATTTAGGTGATGAGGGGAGCTTTCTAATCCAGGGGCTGGAGGCTTATGGCCAGACACCTAGAAAGTTGCCTGCATTGGGACTCTCCAGAACACAGCCTGAGATAAGGCTTGAGTGCAAGGAATTTATCTGAAAACGCAGGAAGCTCGGTGTGGGGGAGGGGGGGTGAGGCCAGAGCCAGAAGGCGGCCAGTATGGGGTGTGTTATGGGGCACAGTTCCATGGAGGGTCAACAGGAGGGAGCAGAGAGCACATGAGTCCAGAGTCCTTCCACTTGAGGAGAGGAGAGAGCTGGGGTATTTATCCTCCAGGGCTCATCAGTCAGAGTTAAGGGCTGCTCCCAGGGGAGCTGTGAATTCCCCCAGCAAATCTGCCACCAGAGGGCGCCCCTGGGCAGAGTAACTGAAGGTGTGTAGTCGAAATCTGAGGGGGTCTGGACAGCGCCCAGCAGCATCTGCTAAAATACCGAAAGTGCCAGTGGGACACAGATTCCTTTTAGCTGAGTGTAGAATAGTAATCCCTTCATTGAGCGCCTACTGTATAACCGAACTCCTCGCCTAGATTCACGTTCACGATCTGATTGCTGTTATACCCCTGTCTTCCAGAAGAGGGCTCTAAGGCCCAACCAGTCCAACTCCGAGGACATTTAACTCACACATGCTGAAAGAATTTGATCCTGGAAAGCACGGCTCCACAGCCTGGGTTCTTCTCTGTGAGGCAGGGGGGCTGCCACAGGGTCAGATGCTCAGGGGAGGAACTGACCCCTCAGAATGGGACCCGAGCCCCATCCTGGCCTCTGCTTTGTGAGGATGCCGAGAAGGCCTGCGTTTGGTGTGGGTGGCACTGAGCCTTGAGGGCGGGCTCTCTCTTGGAGCCAGACCCTTGGATTCAGACCGAGGCGCTGCTCAGTGTGAGCTCAAACCGTGCGGAATGCTTCAGGATTTTCACAGCGGTGTGCTGTGCCTGTGTGCCCCGATCGAGCCAGCCAGCCCAGGGGTGTGCCAGTCAGGGAAGATCGGGTTTAGGTACGGTCACAAACAACCCCTACATCTCAGTCACCTAGGTCAACAAAGCTTTTGTTGACATTCGGCGGGGGGCGGGGGCCTCTTTGCCTGGTAGTCACACAGGGACCCAGGCCCACAGAGCAGCCGCCACCTGGAACATCGATGGTCACCAAGCCCAGGGTTAAAGGAGTTTTGGTGAGTCCCATGCTGGCCTTGAGGTGGCTCACATCGTCTCTGCTCAAAACCCATTGGCTGTAACTAGACACGCGGCCCCATCGAACCCCAAGGGGGGCCAGGAGGTGAAGCCTGGCGAGTGCCCGGGAAGCCTTTGTGCCCCTGTTCCTATCCCCCTTCTTCATATTAGGTGGGGGAAGAACAGAGAGGTTAAGTCACAGGCCCACAGCCACACAGCAGGATGGTGGCAAAGCAGGGATATGAACCCACAATCCACTCTTTTAGCGAGCGTGCTGTAACAAGTGGGGTCTTGAACATAAACTCCGGACTCACCCAGGCCTGGGTTCAAATTCTGACTCTTACATCCATGCTGTACGCCTCAGATGGGCGAGTAACATCACTGTCTGAGCGTCAGCTGCTTCGTAAAAATGGTTGATAATTTGCTCCAAGGGTCTAAGTGAGGATCCCAGTGACATCATTCATAAAGCCTCTGGGGTGTCAGGGAGCCCTCAGATGTGTCAGAGAGACAGGCAGGCCCACGGGGTAGCCGTCTGTCTCCAACAGAGCTGAATCGGGCTGTGGAGGCCCCCTCTGGGGCCGGGAGAGCCATGGGGTCCCAGGGAGGGGAACTCAGAGCAGATGACACTCAGTAGCACACACAGCAGCGTTTTGCTACTTGAATGACCGTGAGTGTTGTGGGCACCCGGAATGATCGGCAGCTGAGCCCCTAATGCACCCCGGGGCCGGCCGCGGCAGCCGGGCGTGGAGCCCTGCGTTGGCATCCCTGTCTTGTGGGTCCCCATTCTAGAATTATTTCCGCGATGCCTGGAACATCTTCGACTTTGTGACTGTTCTGGGCAGCATCACCGACATCCTCGTGACTGAGTTTGGGGTAAGTTTCCCGCCAGCTTCTCTCTGGGTCACTCCTGGCTGGGTGGAAAATGGGGGGGAGGGGGTCTTCCAGAAGCAGTGGTCCCAAAAGCCACAGCTGACTTGGGCCAGCCCTTGACCGTGACCAAAGAGGGAGAAGCGGGGACCCCAGAGGCAAGGGCAGCCCCTCAGGAGGGCAACTCAGGGAGACGGGGGAGCCCAAAGCCGCAGCTGTGGGGCCAGCTCTGCAGTGTGAATTCCCCTGCCTCTTGGCTGTTGACTTACAAATGTATAATATGGATTGAGACAATTAAAGGACCCCAAGGCTGAGCCCTGCCCCCAAACACCACACAGTGTTGGGGACCCAGAAAGAACCAGTTTCAAGTCCATTCTGCTTGAACTAACCACCTTCTGGTTCATGGGGGGAGGTTCAGGAGGGAGCCATGGCCCTTGAGCCAACAGGGGACACCACTGCCAGGGCCTTAGCAAGGTCTCCAGGATGTCCACCCTCTTCCATCCCCAGGCTTGGGAGGCTTGTGACCTGGGGGGGTGTCTCTGGACCCCTCTGTGGTGGCCCCACAGGCCACATTGTCCTTCACCCTCATCTGAAAGACTCAGGGCCCCAGAGCTCCTATCTCAGACCCCCTCCTTGGCCATTTGCGAGTGAGCCCAGGCTTGGGAGCCGTCAGGAGACTGGGGGGAGGGCAGGAGATCCTCACAGGGAGAGCATAAGGGCAAAGACTGTTGGAGCCAAGGGCAGGAGGGGTTCTCAACATCATCATAATAGCAATAAAAATAAGAGCAATAAAAATAATGCCCGGCAAGAATGGTACAACTCAGTTGCATGACAGGCACTGTGCCAAGCGGTTCACATGAATTAGCTCGTGGTGCAGGTCGGGTCAGGACAGAAAAGAATTCCCTTGGAGGGTTCAACTGAAGGGACTGGAAAGCAGAGACCACTCACGGAAAGGAGGGGAGGGGGACAGACCAGGATGGCAAAGTGCCCAGCACCCTGCCACCATGGGGAGCTGTTACCTGCCCAGGTGCTGAAGCAGGGAGGAAATCTGAGCTGGAAGGGGGAGGGGCCACTTGGCCGGAGCCATGGACCTGGAGGGACAGAGCCCCTGCCCGAGAGGAAGGCCAAAGCAGGCCCAGAACACTGGGAGAAATACCCAAGCCCATCTCTTCTCCACCCTTCAGCTCCTGCCAGTTCATCCCCTTGGCCAAGCCTAGCCAGAAGGGAGTCAGAAGGCCAGGGAGCCCGGGGTGGGGGGTATGGGGAGGGGAATGCCCAAAATAGGCGGAGAAAAGTGGAGAATAGATCTGGTTGGGGTGTGGCCCCATTTCACAGATGAGGAAGCTAATGCTCGGTACTTGAGCAAGTGAGGGACCTGCCTAAGGTCATGCACCCCGACCTCTTGACCCTTGAGAGCTCACTGGTGGCCCCATTGGAGCCCCCAGCAGAAAGGGACCAGCTGATCCATTCTTCCATCCTGGAAGGCTGGTGGGGCTGAGGAGCTCCACAGAAGAGGAGGCCATTCTCGAAGTGTCCCCCGACACCTCCATCCCAAGAGGTATCCTGGCCGTACCTCTGCCTTCAGCTGCACTGAGCTGAAATTCTCCCTTCCCTTCATCCCATGCCTAACACCTTCCTCTGGAGAGGCCGGGGCGCTGTCACCATTGGGCTTCCCCCCCCAGCCCCTGTGCCAGAGCCTCGGCCTCATCTCTGTCCTAAGTTTCTAAGGGATCCGAAGTTCCAACTGGCAGTCAAAATAACCCACCATCCCGCTGAGCACATGACAGTTTTGAACCAGCAGCCCTCTGGGTGGTCGGTCAAGAGGTCAGAAGGGTGGCCCGGGACCCCAGCCGGGCAAGTGGAGGAAGTTGGTTGAAACCTCCAGTCACCAGTAAGAGATCCATAGGGCTGGACCTCAATGGCCCATTCATTGTCCAGGCTGGCAGGGTAGGGAAGGGCAGGAGGGTGAGGCACAGGGCCCAATTCAAGGACATCGGGACTATTACAGCACCCAAACAGCCCTCCCCACAAGCTGTTTGACTCTGGGTGGCTTGCATCAGCTCCTGTCATGTAGAATGGGGATAACTGTTGGAATGAACCTCACCGGATCCCTGCAAGCTCCACGTTCACTCATGCATTCAGTAGGCATTCACTGAGCGCCTGCTGCATGCCGGGCATTGCTGTACGTGCCCGGAGACTGAACAAAGCAAAAAGAGACAAGCATGCCTGCCCCCACAAGGCTGATGTTCTAGAAAGGGAGTCGGCAACTTTTCACAAGTGTGAGCGATCCACGTGAAGGGTTTGGCACAGAACCTGCGAGGGGATAGATCGTTCCCAGATGAAGGTTACTATTATTGCTATTGTGACCACGAAGGCACGTGGGTCTGCACTGTGTGCACCAGCCACCTCCCCCGCCCCCGGCCCCCGGGGCCCTGAATTAGAATCATTTGGAGGGAAAGATAGAGGGTGGGTGTGTGGACCCTTTTAGGATTTATTTCCTAACTGCCGGGCAAGGGGCCCACAGCCCCCCCTTTCTGCCTCCCAGGTAAGCCCTCTAGCTCAGGCCAAGAGCTCAGCCAGGCTGAGGCAGGGAGAGCCAGACCCTTGCGAGGGCAAGTCCCCAGGGTTTGGGGGGGGGGAGGGCTCGGGGGGGGGGGGCGCCCCCTGGGCCTCAGCTGCCGCCCCCAAGTGGCCGGGTGACGTGGGTTTGCCCTGCGTTCAATGGATAATGACTGTGTTTCTTGTCTTGTCTCTTTTCATGCCTGCTCTTTAAACTGTATATTGGCACAACGCCGTCTGAAAAACTCATCCAATCAAAATGCACTATGAAATTCATTTGTTCATCCATGACGTGGTCTGTGTGTTCATACACCAATGACTATCTCCCAACCCACCACCCCCACTCCCCGCCCGGGAACCGAAACCCATTGGTTTTTTGGCACTGGTTACAAATCAACCTAAAAAACGCTGAACACGCGTCCCCAACTGCCCCCGCCCGCCCGCTCCCCCTCCATCTTCAACATCTGCATCTAGAATCCGGTTGGTCTTACTTCTTTCTGAAGTCTAAATGCTTTACATTAACTGTGAACGCATCTTCTCGCGTCAGCACTGCATGTCCTGCCCTGGGCTTTGGACTTGGGTTGCCTGATGCCCCTCCCCTGCCCCCCACCCCGTCTGTCTGTCTCCCCAGCCCACTCCCACTCCCTCCTCACTCCTGCAGACCCTCCCTCCCCCTCCTCTCTTTCTCTCTTCCCCACCCCCATTGTTTTTATTGGGTTCTGAATGGCGGTTTTCTGCGTGGGTTGGTTGGCCTCTTTTGCAAAGAGAAGACTGGGTTTGCCCTAGGTATGCACCCCCTGCAAGACGGTTCAGCTGGCTGGGTCTCCCCCCCCATCCCTTACCCACATCCCTACACTCGGAGCGCTTGGCCACCTGCTCATTGCTCCTGTCCCGTTTGTCTTCCTGGAGCCTGGGCGCCAGGATAGCTCAACCCACTCTAGCCCCATGGGTTTGACTGGCTAGAGACGTCAATCTCGAAGTCCGAGGAGGAGGTCCGAGGGCTGGGCAGCAGGCAGCCAAAGACTCTCAGAGGAGAGAAACTCAGAGCAGGCCAGACAAGGCCCTCCCTTGGAGCTCTGGTCTTCACATGCTTGTGTGCCCCCACGTACACGCAGTCACTGAACCCATGTGCCCTCTCCTCTCCCCACCAAACACACCCATCCATACCTGTCCCTCTCAGTTTCATCCATCCACCCTGCACACCCAGGCTCCTGCCCCAGCACACACCATCTCCATCACTCCCACCTCCTTTACTCGGCTCCTTGCACACTTCTCACTCTGGTAAATTCCATCTGCCCCCGCCTCACGCCCACCACCTCTGCCCCCCTTTGAAGGACCCCCTGAATGGCACCTCTGCACCAGGACCCCTCCCGCACCAGCAGCACCACGTGGACTCATCCACCAGACATTTCACGATCCCACGTGCAGTGCTGCAAGCGGAATGGTGGGCCGAGGTGGCCACCATCACTGCCACCCCCTCACCTAAACCCAGAGTGGGGAAGCCAGGCATTGGTCAACTAGCCGCTCTAGAACCCACCTGAAATTGCAACTGTGTGAGGAACTAAAGGATAAGCATTGTTAACAAAAGAGGGGGGAGAAGAGCATTCGAGGCCCAGAACAGCACGTGCAAAGGCCCGGTAGCAAGAGGAATCCTGCAGGGGTCTGGGTCTACAAGTGAGGGGGTGTGGCCAGAGCAAAGAGAGGGAAGGCCGGCTGACCCAGAGAAAGCGAAAAGGGCAGGAGGGGTCTTGCAGAAGTCTGAGAGGAGCTGGAGTAGGGGCAGCTTTGGAAGTGTCATTGGACAAGATGGCTAGGGGAGCAGCCAGGCAGGGGGCTGGGCTGGGAGGGAGCACCAGGATCCCCGTGAGAGGGGCCTGGCCACCTGAGCAGGGGCTTCTCTGGGGACCTGGGGTTGGGTTGGGTCTAGGCTGGGGGAGAAAGGTACCTGGAGGGAGCGGAGTCTGGCTTGAACTGGGAGACGGAAGTGAGGGAATGCCAGAAGAGGGCCAGGTTGGGGCACTAGCACAGGTACAGGCAAAGAGGGTTGGAGGTGCCGTAAAGGGCTCCCCGGAAGGAGTCAAGGAGGCAGGTGGTTTTGAGATCTGGAGCATGAGGGCAAGGTCTGCTGAGGTGGGGTGTGCAAGTGGCAGGATTTCTCCAGAGCCTTCAGGTGGCTGGATCTCACGTCTTTCTGAGGGTGAAGAGCCTTCCAGGGCCTGTGTCCCACCCCGTCACCCTTGAACCAGGAAGCACAGGGCAGGCTTAAAGGAGAGCACAGCTGCTCCTTCTTGGGCTGTGGATGGAAAGATGGAAGCTAGGAGAAGGGAAGTCACCAGAAGTTCTGCGAGCACGTGAAGGACTCCATCCAGAGCCATGAAGAAATGGAGGGGTGGATGAGGGCAGATGAGTACTTTCCCCTGCCCTGTCCCCTGGACTTCTCATCTCCTCCCCCTCCCTCCCCCATGTGTCTCCTCCCCCTGCTCCAAAAAGGGCAGCATGCTCTCTGCACGTGTCTCCCTGCGAGACCCCCTTGCTTCTCCTGCATGATGGCAGGCTCCCCCCCTCCCCCCCACTCTACCCTGAGTCCCCAGAGGCTCCTCAAGGCCTGCCTGCCTTTGCATGCTGGGCAGAGTCCACATGTTATGACCCGCCCCGTGAAGGGATGGCTTGTACTCTGGGGATGGTCGGGAGGGGCCGGGGACACCTGGGCCATCGGCCTGTCCCCAGGTAGAGCTGGGTGGCCAGGCAGGGCTGGGAGTCAGGTCAGCTGGGCACAGGGGGTGACTCTCAGCTGAGCTGGGTGTGGGAGCTTGTTCGAGGCCCCTGGGACATTCTCACAGTGGTTGGGCCCAGTATGGTCAGGGCAGGATGTCCCAGCCCCCTTCCCCATCCTAGAGGCCTAAGGGCCAACTGATGGGTCCCAACGAGCATCCTAGACTTTGCCAGCAAATCCAGAGGCCTCTTGTCAGCCCCAGAAATTCCTTGAACTCCCATCCCTGCCTCTCAGCTCCCAGGCCAGACCCGGTAGCTGGATAGCCCCCCAGGAGCCACCAAGTAGGATGTCACATAGAATTCATCATCTGAACTTTTGAGAGCAAGAGGGGTGCTGTGACTGCCACGGCAACCTGCACGGTCACCCCTGCGCCATTGGAGGGGTGAGGGCTGGGCCAGTGGAAAACTTGCTACATGGCCTGTGTCTAGGGCTCTTCTAGACCCCCTAGAGCAGAGCCCCGTTCGAGCTCCTGTGCCTCCAGCCTGCTAGCCGACTGACTGGCGGGGCTTTCCTTGTCTGCCTGGGGCAAGGGTGTCGGACCCAACGCCTCTGGCATCCAAGCACGTACCGTAAGGCAGGAAAGCGGGTGCCACTTCTAGAACGTGGGGGACCTCAGCAAACTGGAGGCCACATGGCCTGCTTCATGGGGCAGCTACATCTAAGCCCCAACTAACTTTTGCCAACCTGGAGGCAGGTCCAGAGTTGCCAGAATCACCAGATTTGGGGGAGACACCTGATTTTTAAACACTGGCAACTTGTTTTAATCAAACAAAACTGCTCAGGCCCTACTAGATAGCTTCGTCAGCCAGATTTGGTCCGCCTGTGACTTTGAGCCACCTGTCCCCCACCAGCAACCCTGAGGCCCCAGCCGTCAAGCGCCCCGCCCCCCCCAGGGCAGCCAGCACCCACCTCCCGCTGCTCTCTTGGCTCCCCTCCCAGCTGATCGCCCCCTTCCCTGGGGGGTTCTCCCGGCTTGGGCGGGAGGAGGTAGAGGCAGTGACTAGTCAGGGGGTCTTTGACTAGAGGCAGGGTCCACGCAGGGAGGTCCTGGGGGCAGGGACGGCCCCACCTCCAGCACCGGCCCCTCGGTGGGCCTGGGCTGTTTGCGAGCTCACCCACCCACGGGCGCTGCGTACTTCCTGCTTCCCGCAGGCCTGGTCCCGTGCTACTCCACCCAGCCCCAGAAGCTGAGAAGCCATCCCTGAGAGGGGGGAAAAGGGCCCCAAATGCATCTTCTCCGACTCAGCGGGCAGCGAGGACTCGCCCTGCAGCCGACCAGCCCCAGCTCCCTCCCGTCCTCCCCATTCCCGCTCGCCAAGGGGGTAAGAAAAGATGCTCTTCCGCTTCTCCGATTGGCTTGAGCCGCTGCTCCTCTTGGCCGTGGGGTGAGGTCAGGGCGGGCAGGAGTGGGTGGGCAGCTCGGCAGGGCAGGGCAGGGTGCCCGTTGAGTCCCACGACAGATGCATTTCTGGCCCGGAGCGTAACATGCCCTGGGAACCCGCACATGTCCACCAGGCCTGCGTGCGCTGGCTACCCCCACCCCGCCCTGGTGTTTGTGCATCGTACACGTGTGATGGATTCGGCAACTTGACCCGCTTGTGTCCTATCGTCTCAGTGCATTTGGTTGTTGGGAGAAACAAAAACCATCTCGATTTTTTTCCTGATTGGATGATTCGGATATATTTTCTTTTCCTTGTTCTTTTGTTATTTCTCCCCCACCCCCACCCCACCCGGTTCCTTTCTCTTCCTTCCTTTTTCTTTCCTTTTCCCCATTGCGGGTGGGGCTGGCAGGGAGGGTTTATGCTTTTGAGTTGCCTTTTCCTCCCTTCCACCCTCTCCCTCCCCCCCAACTTTGTTCCTTTTTCAACGTTTTTCCTCCGCGCCATTGCATTAATAGTGCTTTCTCTCCCTCCTTATTTGGGGTCTGGCTTGCTTTTCCTGTTGGTTGGCTTCATGTAGGGGCCTCTGTGAGTGGTGACGGCTCTGAGCCCCAGGGGTGGGTGGATGGTCACCCTTTTCTCTCCATCTCCCCAGAATAACTTCATCAACTTGAGCTTCCTCCGACTCTTCCGAGCTGCCCGGCTCATCAAGCTCCTCCGTCAGGGTTACACCATCCGAATCCTTCTCTGGACCTTCGTGCAGTCCTTCAAGGTGAGCCCCTGGTGCCAGCCTAGGCCTGACAAGATCCTACCCCCACCCCTGCTCTGGCTGAAAGGAGCAATCAGATGGAAATGCCTCTGGTGCACTTTGCTGGGAGTCTGTGACCTGCATGGCTCTTCTTTAGATTGCCTGCCCCCGGTGTGGCTTGAGAGCTCCAGGGGGATTACCCCTGATACTTTGAGGCCCACAAAGCCCTGGCACCACTCTGGCACAGCATGGGGCCACCCAGCCCCGTGGGGCAGAGCACTGCAACAAGGGAGGGAAATGGTGGAGGTAAGAGGCCCCCCTGACACTCTCCTTCATTGCCTTCCTTCCCACCAGGCCCTGCCATATGTCTGTCTGCTGATTGCCATGCTTTTCTTTATCTACGCCATCATTGGGATGCAGGTGAGTGCCGCCCCCCTCGCGTTCCTAGAGCCCTCCCTGCAAGGGCCACCGTCCTTAGGCAGGGGTGGGTGAGGGGAACCCAGTTCGGAGAGACAGCCATGACGGTTGAGTGGTTTTCCTGAAGCCACTGGGGGTGTGGCTGCCCCGGATCATCACCGTCTGATTCCCCAGGTGTTTGGCAACATCGGCATCGACGTGGAGGATGAGGACAGTGATGAGGATGAGTTCCAAATCACGGAGCACAATAACTTTCGGACCTTCTTCCAGGCCCTCATGCTTCTCTTCAGGTGAGAGGGGCACTGCTCTCATGCGCCTCTTCTGGTGGGGGCGTGTCCTCTTCCTGTAGGGGGCGTGTCCTCCCTGTCTCTTCCTGTAGGGGGCGTGTCCTCTCCTTCCTCTTTCTGTAGGGGGCGTGCCATCTTCCTTTCTTTCCAGTGAGGCTGGGGATGGGCTGGTGGGGGCCCAGGGACCCTGGCTGGGTAGAATCTGAAGGCCCTGGGACACAAGCATAGAAAGCATTTTCAGGCATTACCTCATTGAATCCTCCTAACCATCCAGTGAGGTGGGGATTCCTGGCAACCCCATCTGACAGGTGAGGAAATTGAGGCTTATAGACCGTGAGGCTCGATTCTTAATCCTGGCTGCACCTTAAAGTTCCTTCGAACGAAAGTTCCTTCCTTCCATTCAGCGGAAGTTTGTTGAGCACCTACTGTGTGCCAGGCATCACTGAAGGGTAAAGAAAGCAGAAAGAGCTACTCGGTGCCCTCCAGATGCTTCTGTTCCTGTGGGGGAGAAAGGCAATCGTAAGCTAATAACGGAGAGTGCAAGAAGGGGATAAAATTCAAGGTCAAGAGGGAAATGGAGGCACAAAAGAACAAATAATGTATGATTCCATTTCTATGAGGTGTCCAGAAGAGGCAAATTCATAGAGAAGAAAAGGTGGAGAGGAGATTGCCAGGGGCTGCGTGAGTGGACAGTGGGGAGCTAGTGTTTAACAGGCAGAGTTCCCGGTTTGGGATGGATGAAAGATTCCAGAGGTGGACAGTGGTGATGGGTGCACAGCATTGTGAATGTACTGAATGCCACTGAACTCTACCCTTAAAAATAGTTACAATGATCAATCATGTACATTTGGGGATGAGAAAAAAATTTTTTTTTAATTTAGCAGCAACATCTAAAGGAATGGAGGGCTGGTGGGTCACGCCGCCCTGGAGGCAGGTGACACGTGAGAGAAATAGGTGAGGGAGGATGGATATCTGTGTGGATATCTGAGGAAGGGCAGGCCAGGCAGAAGGTAGAGCAAGTGCAAAGGCCCTGAGGCAGGAGCATGGCTGGCATGTTTGGGGACAGTGAGATCCCAGTGTGCCTGGAGCAGAGAGCCCTAGGGAGAAGGTAGTAAGAGATGATTATCGCCTGGGGGAACAGAAGCTTTGAAAACATACCTCCCTATACCCCCAGACCCCACCCCGGACCAATTGAAAGCAAGTCTGTGGGAGTGGGCTTTGGCATCAGCCTTGTTTAAAGCACCCCCACCCCGCCCCAAGGAACTTTAATGCACAGCCAAAGGATGAGAATCACCTCTCGGAGCTCCCAGAGACAAAAGGTGGCGTACCTGGAACTTGAACTCAGGCCAGTCCAGCTCCCAAGCCCTGTGCTAATATCCCCAAAGGATGTTAGTGTCCAGGGCTGGGTGGCCGGGTCCCTGATGAAGCCCCCTGTCGGTTCCTCAGGAGCGCCACTGGGGAGGCTTGGCACAACATCATGCTCTCCTGCCTCAGCGGGAAGCCGTGCGATAAGAACTCCGGCATCCTGACGCCCGAGTGTGGCAACGAATTTGCTTATTTTTACTTCGTGTCCTTCATCTTCCTGTGCTCATTTCTGGTGAGTCTGTGCACATGGGGGGGCCGGGGGAGCTCCCTGGCCTGGCTCCTACTCTGGGCCATAGGTTTCTCTCGTGCACGGCTGTGTCACGGGCTTGCTCCCTGCAGAGCGTCTCTGAGCCAGCTGGCAATTAGGTGACCCAGGGATTCTCAGCTGTTGATGGGGGTCTGGCTCCTTCTCGGGGCGCGGGGGGTTGTCCTGGGCGTTGCAGTGTGTTTAGCAACATCCCCGGCCTCCACTCTCAGGTGTGATAAGCAAACATGCCTTCCGACATTGACAGTGACCCCCCGGGGATTGGGGGCAGGACAGAATCTCCCCCATCTGAGAACTGCTGGGTATCACTGAGCTGAGAGCTGGTCCCCCACCAGCCCAGTTACACAGGACACAAGCTGTGCCCCCCCCTCTTCTGGAGCAGTCAGAGCGAAGTCAGAGGAACGCAAACTCTCTAGATATCTTAAGCTGAGGTAATGCAAGGATTGGCTACGTGGGGTTGAAAGAGAACTAGAGGACCCTGGAGCCACCTGGCTGCGAGAATTGAAAAGAGGGAGGATCAACACCACCCCCCCACCCCCGCTGCCCGTGGCACCATGCTGTCCGCGGCCCCTGGACACTTGCAGATGGTGATGGCTTCCTGTGCCTGCTGTGACTAAGTACCATAAACGTGGCGGCTTAAAACAACAGAAATTGACCCTCCCACGGTTCTGGAGGCTAAAACCGATCAATGTGTCAGCAGGGCCGTGCTCCCTCCAAAGCCTCTTGGGGAGAGTCCTTGCCGGCGTCTTCCAGCTTCTGGGGGTCCCAGGCATTCCTTGGCTTGTGGCTGTGTCCCTCCGGTGTCTACCTCCATCTTCTCCCCTGTGTGTCTGTGTCCAGATTCCTCTTTTAGGGTAATAGCAGTCAGATTGGATTTAGGCCCACCCTAATCCAGTATGACCTCATCCTAACTTGAGGACATCACGAAGACCCTTTTTCCAAATAAGGTCAGGTTCACAGATACCGGCGGTTAGGATCTGAACATGTCTTTGGAGGGGGACACAGTTCAACCCACAAGACAGACCCACACTGGAGGCAGGAGGGGTCCCTTCTCCTGTCCTCCCTGGTCTGGTTTCCTGACCATGGATCCCACCATCAGGATATAGGAAGCCAGCTGCCAAGAGAGCGTGAGACAGGTGCAGACCCTGGCCAAACGCCGGCGTCTATCAGCGAAAGCCCAGCACCCTCACCCCCTTCAGAATAGTGGCCTCACCCTGAGAGAATCGCAGCCTCTATCTCTGAGCCCCCCCCCCCCCCCCCCCCGTCCAGCAGCGTCCACAGCTGCCGACCCCGAAGCTCCATTCATTGCCCAGTTCCAAATGCCTAGGAGAGAGAGTCTGAATGGGCCAGCCCAGCCCCTGGTCAAACGGCCACCATTGTCCAAGCAGCTATGGGTACATGTGGGGACAAGATCTTATAATACAGCCCAGCTGGGAAGGGAAGGCACCCCAGAGGACATCTTCACTTGACCATCAGCCCCCCAAGGGCAGGGATTTCTTTTTTTTTCACTGCCATATCCTCAGCACCTAGGACAGTGCCTGGCACACAGCAGGTGCTCAGTCGATATCGTGAAGATGAATTAAAAATTGAGTCCTGAAGTTAGGGACGCCCAGGATTACAGGTTATTTGTTAAGCACCTACTATGTTTCTATCTACACATTTGTTGAATACCTACTATGTGCCGGACCTGATGGTAGGCACTGGGGTACAGGGACAGACCACGGTTGTCTCAGGCTGCAGGGGCAATCGGCTGACGAGTCGACAGGTAATAGCCATGTGGCCTGATACGTGCTGTGATGAGGCGATTCAGACCAAGGGAAGGAAGATTTCAAAGAGTGGCCTGCAGGGACCATGAGCAAGAACTAGAGCACGTTTGAACCAGATTGGTTGCCAGTAGCAGAAACTTTGCTGACGTAAGCAGCATATATAGTTCACGGACTTGTGTACCGGAAAGGTCCCAGTGAGGCTGGATGCAGACAGCAGACCCCATCCTCCCTGCTCTTCCTCACACTGGCTTCGTTCTCAGACTTTCTCCTTGTAGAGGCAAAATGGCGACCAGGGTGTTAGCACAAATCCCAGGGAAGGCTCTCATCAGCCACCCTGGGTCATGTGCCTCTCCCTAACCAATCACAGCCCTGGGTTATATGACCACTGTCTGGGGAGCCAGAAAGTGGGTGTCAGCCACATCCAGCTACGACCTGTTACCTATAAAGGAGGGGGGTTCCCCAGATGCTGCTACCCACGGGGAGACAAATCACGATGTTCGGTAAAGGAGCAACATTTGCAAAGGCTTGGAGGCAAATTGATGCAAGCTTCCCATGTGCTGAGGGCTAGAAGAACACGTGAAAAGGTGCTACGAGGTGCAGATGAGGGCAGGAAAATTAATTCATCTGTCCGTCCATCCTTCCATCCATCCATCTAGGAAATACTTGCTGATTGCTTACTTTGTGCTGGGGCTGGGGATACAACCCACATGGAGTGCTGACTTTGGCCCTGTTGGGGGGCTGGTGTGGGAAGATTTGGGGTCATGATGGTCCCTTGGGGTTGGCCCCATTTCACGTAGCCTCTCCCCCCCCCCTCCAACTCTGTCTCTGTCCATCACTGTTGGTCTCTGTCTCTTTGTATTTTTCTGTCTCCATCTTGGTCTCTGTCTCTCTGTCCCATCTCCATCTCTGCATCTGTCTCTGGGGCTCCTTGTGTGAGTGTGTGTCTCGCCTCCCCGTCCCCCCCATCTTTTTCATTCTCTGTCTCCCTTTCCCCATCTTACCTCTCTCCCTCCCTCTCTCTCTGGGCCTCCGTGTATGTGTGTTTGCGTGTGTCTTGCTCTCCCCCACTCCCTCTCGGCCCCCGGGGTCCCCACAGATGCTGAACCTCTTTGTCGCCGTCATCATGGACAACTTTGAGTACCTCACCCGAGATTCCTCCATCCTGGGTCCCCACCACCTGGATGAGTACGTGCGTGTCTGGGCCGAGTACGACCCCGCAGCGTGGTAAGGAGTCACCCGCATCCTCCACCCACATTGCCCACCTTTCTCTGGTACTAGAGCCCGCGAGGCTAGGTCAGGCCCCGGACTTTGCGGCATGGGGTCCCTGGGGAGGTAGCTGGGATCTCCGAGGGGTCAACCTGGAGGAAAGAGATGAGAGTCAGCGCCCCCACACACTATAGGTGAAATGGTTGGGGACCACCCCTGCCCAAGGCCCAGGCTTTCTGGGAGATGAGGGAAGGAATCAGGCACTGAGGATTTTGCCTCCAATACTCTCCCCCTCACTGAGAGGCCTCCAGATGGTGAGGACAAGCTAGCCAGGCCCCCGGGGAGGAAGCCAGCGGTCTCTCAGCCTCTGCTGTCCCGGGAGCGATGGGAACGGGGCCGGCCTAGCTCCCTTGGCAGAGGGGATTGGCCGAGAGATCACAGTGGCGCTGGACAGTGATCACAGGAGGCCAGGGCAGAAGACACAGGGCCTCAGGGTCTCTCACATTTCCACGGTCGCAAAGGGAGCGAGCTCTCCTACCCTTGGGCACCAGAGTGCTCCCGACGGACTGACAGGCGAGGGTTCCAGAGGGTCGTCTCCACCCTGTGCACGTGGGAAGCAGTACGAAGCTGCTCAGAGGAACCATCCCAACCCTCAGCCCCCACCGACCGCTAACTGGACAGTCTAGTCCAGGCTGGGCCTGGGGCCTGAGAAAGCATTAAACGGGGGCCCTCAGCAGCCGGGGTGCTGGAGGGGAGGCCTCAGGAGGAAGGTGGGGAGGAGCCCAGCTTTGCCGTTCCCACAGCCCTAGACAAGTCCTCCCAGAGACCGAGAGGCTGGGGTGAGCCATGGGTCTGGGGGCTTGACTTTTGGCTGGTTCCTAACTCTTCCTCTTTCGATTTTAGGTCATAGCAGTTGGATGCTGTCCCCCTGCCCTCTACTCCTCGAGCTCCCCCTCCCTGCAGTGTAGCCCCTGTAGATTGTGGAGAAGGGAGATACAGAGATAGCCCTGGGGGAGGGCCCCCCAGCCCCCAATCCCACCCCCACCCTGGCCCAGAGTTTTCGCCCACCCCAACCGAGACCCTCTGCCCCCAGTCTATCTGGGAACAGCTCGGGGACCCTCCCTCGTCCCTGAGTCTCCCCCACCGCTTCAGAGCCAGGGGGTCCCCAGCCCCTGGCGTCACGACCTTGCTGCGTGCGCGGGGAGCAGCCTGAGCCCCGCCTTCCACTAACCCCTGTCTTCTCCTTTCAGTGGTCGGATTCATTATAAGGATATGTACAGTTTATTGCGCGTGATATCTCCCCCTCTCGGCTTAGGCAAGAAATGTCCTCATAGGGTTGCTTGCAAGGTTTGAATTCCACTAAAACCTGCTAGCATCCATGGAATGAGTGTGGCTTGGGGTTCTTCAATATATATATTTCATATATATATATATATATATATAAAAAACAGAGCCATCTCTCTCTCTTGCATTAAACTAGAGAATTCTTAGGCAACAGAATGCAGTCACGTAGACTCGATGAAGCATGGGACATAGTCTCTCTGTTCCCTTCAGCCATTTCTGCTTGCTGTTAGCTGAAACTGCCCATCCCAGGGTCTCAACGGCACCCCAAATCAGACACATGGGGGGGGTCGGAACTGTACATTGACCCCCCCCATCACCTCCACTCTCTCCCCCTCCACCCTTCGCCTCCCAAAGCCCGCAGCCCTCCTCCCGCCGCCCCGGCCCCCCCTCCCCGTCTAGGCCCCCTCAGAGACCAGCCTCAGCCAAACCAGAGAACTTGACCCAACTTTTAAAATAACATTGAGCCAGAGCTGTGCCAGGCCCTCCACAATGAGAACCCGCCTTTCCTCCAAGTCCCACCAGAACCATAGCTCAGAGTCAAAATTGAAGCTGACTTTTCTCTTTTCTCTCTCTCTCTCCCTGCTCATGAGCAGTGAAATAATCCTTTTTTTAATGACCTTTTCTTCCATTTTTTTCCTCCTGTTTTCCATTTATTTGAAACACCTATTTTATTGTTCTCTGCATCTTTCTCTCTCTATTTTTTCGGCTCGTGTGGTTTTTTTGGTTTGGTTGGTTTTTTGTTTTGTTTTTTTTTTTTTCTGGTTTGGTTTTGGTTTTGGGTTTTTTTGGTTTTTTTTTTTTTTTCTTCCGTTTCTCCCTCTCCCTCCACCCACCCCTTCCTTTGGTTCTCCGTTCCCACCCTGTTTTGTTTTCGGTGCTGCCAGGGGCCGCATGCCTTACCCGGACATGTATCAGATGCTGAGACACATGTCTCCGCCCCTGGGTCTGGGGAAGAAGTGCCCGGCCAGAGTGGCTTACAAGGTAGTCTACCCTGGCCGAGCACCGGCGTCGGGCACTGGGGATTTTTCAGCGCTGACCAGGAGCAACCAGCCGAGTCTCTTTTTCCGGAGTTACTCTTCCTTTTTTTTTTTTCCCTCTTTTTCTTTTTTTCCCTTTCCTCCTCGAGTAACTGGATCATGACCGTCCCTTGACTCTAAGCAGCACACTGTGTCCGTCTTTTCTGATGAGTGTGTCTTGGTGTTTTGAGACTCCATTATGGCCGACACGCCAGGGGGGAGGGGGAGGGGAGCCCCCAGTCCCCTTGCACCTGGTCCCCTGGGAACCAAATTGGACATAAACATGCTTCAGAGGGAACGCCACCTCGCCTCCTTTCTGCCCACCCAGAGCGGCCCCCACACCCACGCCCAGGCCGGGGCAGGTACCTCGAGGCCCAGGGGGGAGGGGCTTTGGCCCCAAAAAGGCGAGGCCCTGCCCCACCATCTTTTGTAGCTTAAGCCCCCAGGTCCAGCGGCCCCCCACATACACCTGAAGCTGATCTCTGACCTAGGGCCTTGGGGGATTCGAGACCTCCCAAGGAGTACCCAGAGCCTCTCCTCCCTCCACCTCTCCGTCCCCCCCAAAGTTGCTTCCCAAGCCCCCACCCCTATGCCACCCATTCTCCCCCAGACACCCCAACATGCCTCTCCATTGTTCCAGAGTGGGCAGGCAGGCCGCAGCTGGACCCCTGGACCGTGGCACCCTGATGCAGGCCATGCACGCTGCCTTGGCGGGGGCCTGGGGCGGGCAGGCACCATGGCCGACCGGGGGATGGTGCATGCTGGCTGAAGGAGCAGGGGTCCTGCCGCCAGGCGGCTGGGCTGGGCCACCCCTCCAGACCCCTGTCCCGGAATCTCCCTTGGCACCCAAGGACAGATGCTCTGTTCCCTCCAGCTCATCCACGAGAAGTTTAGGGATAACCTTAAAAATTGCCGCCCCCTCTCCCAGAAAATTTCCCCATCATCCTATTCTCCCATCCACCTTGACCCCCTCCCCCCCCGTGTCTGTGAGAGTCCTCCCTCCTTCCTGCCTCAAGTAGCCATCTCCCTGCGACCTCATTCCTCCTCTTCCTCCTCGTCCTCCTCCTTCCCAGTCAAGGCTGGGAAGAGCTTTTCCCACCAGCATCTCTGACAAGCCTCTCCCAGCACCTGTCCTTCCTTTAGCTTTCCTTTTGTACCTTCTCTTGGCCTCTGCTTGGCTGCGTGTGTGTGTGTGTGTGTGTGAGAGAGAGAGAGAGAGAGAGAGAGAGAGAGGGAGAGCATGCGCATGAACCCCCTTCCCGGTCTCTGTGCAGGGCCACCAGGAGTCCATAAGGCACCTTTGTGCAAATTTGAAAAGGACACCCTTTCCACAAAACATTTTGTCTCTTGGAAAATTGTTGTAATCCATCCATGTGGCAAGAACAAGAAACTTCTTTGCTATAGGCTGAAAAGTTGTCATTTAAATATACAAATCCATGATTTCTAAGACGGTGAGCCCTTTGTGCAGTGCACAACCTGGACAGCTGTGCACAGTAGCCCAGTCTGTGTGTGTTTCTCTGTCTACCACCTCCCTCCCTGCCCCACCCCAGTCCCTCTCTTGTGTTCTGTTCTGGGTTTGCCATCCCTCTCCCCATCTCCAGCTCTGTGTTTCCTGCCGACACGTGTCTGAATCCCCTAGTGAACGCCTAACTCACCCTCAACCCCCATCTCCCTGCCACCTCGGCCTGGTCTGGTGCCCACCAGTCCAGCATCCTCTCCTACATCACCAAGCATAGGGGACAGAGCCCCTGCTTGGGACATGGGGAGTCTTTTCTTCCCTGGGCCACGGGAATGCCCCCTCACCCTTCCCCCTGCCATCGCACAGAGCCAAGATCTGGACATGCCCCTGAGAAACACTTCCCACGGAGCTATGAATGAGTCTCGAGATTCCGTCTGCATGTGCACCCCTGTCTGCTGTTCTGTGTGTCACGGCCTCGCTGCATGTCTGCGAGGGGCCGCCCCGTCAGCGGGGGGGCTGCCAGCCTGCTGCTTCTCAGAGGAATGATGTGGTCTGTGCCCATCTGGTCTGGTCGGGGCCGAGCCGGGGGTGGAGGTGGGAGCCGGCGGCCCCCGGCGGCTGTGGCCGTGGACCCCTGTGCCTGGCTGCTGCATGATCTGCTGCGATTCGCCTTGCGCTCTTCTTCTTTGGGGTCAGAATGGCACGGAGCCATCCAGAAGAACTCTGGGGCAGGGCAAGGAAGGGTCTGGGCCACCCCGGGAAATGCCAGCTTTGGGGTCCAGCATGCGGTAGAGGGAAGGGCGGGGGCTGGTGGCCTAGGAGAGCCCCAGAGCTCTCCCTGCAGGCTGCAAAGGGAAATCGGTAAAGGGAGTGCAGGGGACGGGTTACCTGAGGGTGGGGAGCGCCTTAGCCACTGCCTTCAGAGTTCTTCCCCGGCTCCCCGGGTAGTGTGGGTCTGGCTCACGGGGGACCGGGAGGGGTGCCTGGTAATGACTGCCCCCGCCTTTGGTTTTCTGTAGAGGCTCCTTCGCATGGATCTGCCCGTGGCCGATGACAACACCGTCCACTTCAATTCTACCCTCATGGCTCTGATCCGCACGGCCCTGGACATCAAGATCGCCAAGGGTAAGGGCAGGGGTGGGAGCAGAGAGGTAGGACAGAATGGAATTGGGGCCTGGGAGGGGAGAGCCATGGGCAGCCAGGGCTCCCACTCGCCCCCTGAAATCAGAGGAGCCACTGCTGCATCCTGATCTCCACGACCCAGGCACTCCCTCGGCAAACACCCGGTGCATGCTTCCTGCGCCGGCACTTCCGCTTCCAGTGGGAGGGGCTTTCCCAGGAGGGTCCGGAGGAGTCATGTGGACACCTGGGGGAGAAAAAGCTCCAGGCAGAGGGACCAGCAGGTGCAAAGGCCCTGAGGTAGGAGGCCGTCCACCAGTGTGTTGAACCGACTTGCCCTCTGAGCGAGGGGGTGCATGACAGACTCACATGTGAACAGGCTCCCTCCGGCCACAGGGCAGAATGGATTGGGACGAGGTCTCAGTGGAGGCCACTGGCATAATCCAGGCACACGCAGTATGGCTGCCTAGACTCAGGGGATATGGAGGGTTTGGGTTCTGGATATCTCTTGGGAGCTGACCCAGCCAATAGCTGATGTAGGGTGTGAAGGAAAGAGAGGAATCAAGGCCACCCCCAGGGGTTGGGGCCTAAACGCAAGAAGGACAGAGCTGTTGTTGCCTGAGACAAGGGAAAGGTGGGAGGGGTAGGTTTGGGGTGAAGGAAGGGCAGGAGGTGGGTGTCGGCCTGGAGACACAGGAAGCAGGCGACTCTCCAGCTTATACGTCCTGTGGGGGACGCCTCCCCAGGAGGGTTCTGAAGGAGGCAAAGGAATGGGTTTTCCTGGCTGGGCTGAAGGTGAGAAGTCAGGAGGCATCAGACGCTGACAGGAGACTGGACAAGCTCTCCAGGGAGATGAGTGTGAGCAGAGAGACACCCCCCCCCCCGCCCTGCAAAGACAGCCCGGGGCCACCGCAGGGTTAGAGGCGACTGAGAAAGGGTGACCAGGGAGGTGAGTGAAGGCCAAGGTGGCATGGGCTCCTGGAGGGTGTCTCCAGCGTGTCAGACACTGACAAGGACCAAGAGTGACCCGTGGATTTTGTGACAGGCAGTTCTGGGGGAGGGGCCAAGCCCACCCCAACGCCTGGAATGGGGTTTGGAGGCCTGCCAGTAGCCCCAATGTGACTTGGCAGCTGACGGGACAACAGGGCAGAGAGAAAGGTGCACGCAGGTCATCAGGGGGCCCAGGGGCTGGCAGAAGGCTGAGTGCATCGTCCAGCACCAGGCAGGAAATCGGGGGGCTAAAGAGAGGGGTCAGGGTTCCACCAGCTGAAGCCACCGGGAGGTCAAGAGGAAGGAAGACAGAACTTCAGGGACCCACGTTCATTCCAGGATCCCGAGGGGAAGTGGGGGAGGAAGAGCTAAGGCCAGCAGTTGCTGGAAAGGTGGAAGGTTTCCAGGAGGGAAGTCAGCGGCTTCCACTGGGACATGCCCAGCAGAGGAGGGTAGGTTGAGGACAGACAGACTTAGCCAGGAAGTGTGCAGGTGATGGTTCAGAGAGCAGAAGGAGCCCCCCCCCCACCCCATAGCAAGAGAGAATCAGAGCAAAGATAAGGCCCAGGGGAGGGCAGAAGTGGGGGCGGGGGATCAGGCCCTCGTCCAGCACAGCCTGGAAACTCTTTCTCATGCAGTAAGTCAGACGTGAGCGGTTCAAGCCTACCAGGCAGCTTGGTGCCCGGCAGAAGTCCGGGCCCAGGTTCTGGCCGTTTGTGGCTCTGCACTCCCAAGACTGTTTTCATGTCATTGTGGTTGAAACTGGTCCACGTCCCAGCCCAGGGAGGGGAGGAAGCAGAAGGGCAGGCAGCAGATTTCTTATAATCAAGTGAGAGAGTTATGTTCTGTGGGCTCATCTCGCCCACCTGCCCTGCCCTGTCCTCGCCATAAACCTGAGCAGGTGATCTCACCCCCTCCAAGCCTCAGTCCACGTATTAGCTACCTACGCCACGTAACAAACGACCACAAATGTAACAGCTTAAAACACCCACTTAGGAGCTCTCAGTCCTGTCAGTCAGAAGTCCAGGCGGGCCCAGCTGGGCTCTCCAGGGTCCCACAAGGCTGAAATCAAGCTGTCGGCCAGGCTGGGCTCTTCTCTGGAAGCACTGGGGGGAAATGTTACTTCCAGACTCATTCAGGTGGGGGCAGAATTCAGTCGCTTGTGGCTGTGGGACTGAAGGCCTGTTTCATTGCTGGCATTTAGCCAGAGGCTGCACTTAGCTCCCAGGGGTGCAGTGCAGCTCATCTTTTGTGTACTCCAAATCTGTCTGACCTCTCCTGCCACAAGCTGGAGAAAGCACTCAGATTTGCAAGGGCTCACCTGATTAGGTCAGGCCCACCCAGATAAGCCCTGTATCTTACAGTCGGCTGACTTGGGACTTTAATTAGATTTGCAAAGGCCTTTCCAGGCAGTCCCTAGGGTAGCATTTGATCAAATAACCAGAATCTTGGGGCAGGAGGCGGGGGCAGCTTTAGAATTCTGCCTGTCATGCTTCTGTCACCTATAAAATGGGTCTAAGAGTGCACCCACTCTTGGTCTGCGATGCCTTTGTGACCCAGCTGCTGTTTCTCTCTGGGGACCTGTTCAGGGGTCCTGAGAGAACTCAAGACTCGAATTCAGTGATTCCCTAGAAAGACTCAGAACCAAGAGGCACTGTTGGACTCACAGTTACGGTTTACTATGACAGAAGGATACCGGTTAAAATCTGGAAAGCAGAGGCACAGGGGTCAGGGTCCAGGGGAGACCAGGTGCAATCTTCCAGGTGTCCCCTCCCAGTGGAGTCTCGTGGGCAGCACTGATGCCCCCAGAAACAGGGCGTGACAGCCCAGATGAAGTGCGGCCAAGCACGGAAGCCCACCCAGCTTTCGTGACCAGAGTGTGTGCTGGGGGTGGGTCATGTGGGCTGATCTTAGTCCCTGAGACTCCAGCCCCTCCAGAGGTCACACTAACAGTGGGTCACACGGCCCAAGGCCCCCACGGTAAATCCCATTGTTGGGGTAAACTGTGTGCCCGAGGCCCTCAGATAAACAAAGACACTTTCATCCCACAGGACACTCTAAGGAGTTAGAGGGGACCTCCCAGGAGCCGGTCAGGGAGCAGTCCTTTCTTATGGAACGTGTAGGGTTTGGACAACCTTCTGAGTTGTCCTTTACCATGAGGACACCTTCTGTGAGACCCCAGTCAGGCCAGACACTACGACACCCACCAGATTCCCCACCTGAGGATCTCAAAGGCTCCTGGGAATGTGCCTGAGTTCCGCTGTTGCCGTTGGCACTCCCACGCAGGACGCTACTCAGTTCCCGGAGGGTCATGCCCCCGCGTCTCGGAGCCAGGCACCTCTCCTGTCCTGACCTTGGTGAGGGCACCAGGCCCTGCTGGAGCTCCACGGGGAGCAGCTGAGCCAGTCTCCGGGGTTCAGGAAGTGCTTGGGGAACAGTTACAACAGTGATGACAGCCACAGCCTTTTTGGCTGAAGTGAGTCTCAGGCAGGCTGAGAGTGTAACACTTTCTTTTTCAGCAGCTCGATTTACTTCTAAACACACTGAGCTCGTTTCCAGCGGGCAGGGGGCAGCGTGGGAGAACGGATTAACCTCGGTCATTCAGCTCCTCCAAAAACTGGGAGGCCATTCTTAGCTAGATACTTGGGAGAGAGGGGGCAGCTCCCTCTGCTCGCCTCTGTGTCCCCTCTCTGTCCGTCCCTCTCCGTCCTCTGTCTGTCTCTCCCTCCTCCCCACCCCTCTCTTCTCCACACCCAGCAGAAGCTCATCTTTGGGGAAAGTCCTTCTCTCTTCATGTTTCTCTTTTTCCTTGATGTCGTGTCTGAACCCCTGAATTCTTCCTCCAAGGGACTCCGTCTGTGTCCCTTCATTGCCCCCCTGCCCTCCTGCTTCCCCTGGCCAGGCACTGAGGGCAGAGCCAAACACCTGAACAGACGGAAACCCAGTTAGCAGACCCACACCCCCAGCTGCACACTAACGCTCCGACTTCCAGGGGGAGCACACAGAGCTGTATAAACACGGAGCCCCTGTGCGCTACTGGCTGGAAAGATAAACCCAGAGCCAACTAGTACCAGACATCTCTGTGCCTGCCTGGCATCCCCCGTGTCTGCGTGGTCTCAGCCCTGACATGCCACTGGTTGTAGGGGGACCTCAGCTTCCCAAAACAGGAGTGCCTCCTGCCATTGTCTTAGAAAGGGCCACAGTGTGGTCTAACCCCACCCAGGGCCATTCAGGACTCCACATGGCTGACCGGCCAAAAGGCCACTGTCCTGCCCTTTAATCCCCCCCCCCCCCCAAAGACCAGACTCTCTCTGCAGGTGGGATCTGCCATATTCTGGAAGGTTCTGGGATGGGCCTCGTGGGAGCTAAAAGGCTTTTGCCCCGCGTGCACCAGAGAGGGTGACCTCCTACCATGTTGGCCATGGCTTACTGAAGGAGAGCATTCGTTGAGTGCCTGCTGTATGCCCAGCCCTGTGGTTGGTATGTGGGACACAGCCCTGAAAGACCAATGAACCTCCAGCCCTCCTGGGGCTGCAGACAAACAGGCGACAAACAATAACATGATGAATGCTCAGAGTATGTACCGTTGGAAGGTGAGGCATGCAGTGGAAACAATAGGGGGGGGCAGGGGTGTGGCCTGGGGATTCCGGTGGGGGAGGGGTAAACCCTAGGTCAGCAGGGCGCAATCCTGCCCCCAAGGCACATGGGCAAGGTCTGGTGACATTTTTCGTTGTCACATCTAGGGGGGTGTAGAGGCCAGGGATGCAGCCACATGTCTTGCAGGGACAGACTCTGAGACCAGCATCATGCAGGGTGGGATGGGGGAGGGGAGGACCCCAGAACGATAAACCCTGGGACACAACTGGTTTGTGGGGACTGTTGTCTGCATCCAGGAGGACTTGCTTGTCCTGCCCCCACCCCCCACCCCCCACCCCCCACCCCGGGTGTTGTAATTCTGTACCTGGGGGAGGAATAAGACTGAATCAGTCTGGAGGGAACCCCAGGACCCCAGCTGGAGGCCACCTTGAAATCCACCCCCCTCAAGAATTTTCCCTTTGTTTAAATGTGAATGACAGTCCTGAATGGGAGACTTCCCAGTGAGTTGAAGCAGAAACAGTGGTTCTCAACCAGGGGACACTTGGCAATGTCTAGGGACAGTATGGTTGTCAGGACTTGGGGAAAGAGGTGCCACTAGTACCTAGAACGTGGAGGCCAGGGAGACCGCTCTCCACCCTACGGTGCCTGGGATGACCCCCAAACCGAGAATGATCCAGCCCCAAGTGTCCACGGTGCTAACTAGGTTGAGAAACCCTGCGCAGACTCCCTTACCTAACTCGCATGCCAAGAGCGGGCGCAGCCGTCTGCCCGGGCTGTCGTAACAAAATACCAGAGACGGGGCGGCTTCCACAATCTATTTTCTCACGGTGGGAGGCTGGAAGTCCAAGGTCAAGGTGCCAGTGGGGTTGGTTCCTGCTGAGGCCTTCCCCTCGGCTTGTAGACGGCCACCTTCTTGCTGTGTCCTCACATGGCCTGGTGTCTCTGTCTTACAGGGACACCAGTCCTCTCAGATCAGGAACCACCCTTATGACCTCATGTAACTTTAATTACCTCTTTAGAGGCCCTACCTGTGAATGCAGTGACATTGGGGATTAGGGCTCCAACATGAATTCGGGGGGGGGGACAAAATTCAGTCCTTGATGGCAGGTGTGTTCCTTTTTTTCACGAGGAACAGGAAACATAATAAGCTGGAAGGAGAAAGTGACTTTTAATAGAAAATGCCATGTTCTCTTTTTTCCCTTCCTGGGTCTCTGAGAAGGAGCCACACAGCCCCCGGGCATCTCACTTGGCTACAGCGGACAGCAGACAGCTGTTCATTCCAGCTGCTTCCCATAAGGAAAGACAAGCTATAGGTTAGGTGAAGGGTCTTGAGAGCTTAACAGCACAGGGGACTTTCCCGCAGGGTCTCCGAGGATAGTCCTGACTTCCCAGCCTGAGTCCTGACCCACGAATCAGCCCCACCCCATGCGGCTTGGCCCCAGTGACCACAGCCCCCTGCATCACCAGTCGTGTAAAGACCAGACCATGGAGTTCGCCCTCTAGTGGGTGAGATGGGGAACAACAACATGAGGTGATTTGTAGGAAGAGAAATAAAGCAGGAGAAGCGCCTTCAAGAGGATGGGGGAGGGCTGTTTCAGGGAGGAAGGCCAGCTTGACCTGTCTGGGTTTGGGCAGGGACCTGAAGGAGGTGAGGAAGGGAGCCACACAGACATTCGTAGAAAGAACGATCCTGGCAAAGGACATAGCCTGAGCAAAGGCCCTGAGGCAGGACCGTGCCTGGCATGTTTGAGAAACAGCGAGCGAGCTTGGTGTGTCTGGAACCGAGTGCGCAAGGGAGGAAGTAGAGGAAATGAGGCCGGGGGGCCTTGTGGGCTCCGGTTGAGGACTTGGGCAATCACAGGAGCGAGGGAATGGCAGAGCGCCGAGGGCTGGGAGCAGAGGCGGCACGGGACTGACTCGGACGGCCACAGGCGCCCTCTGGTGGCGGAGGCGGGGAGCGGACACGGAGCCCGGAGCAGAGGCTCCTGTGCTAGTCCAAGCCGGTCCGTCCCGCGTGGCCTCGATATTCTCGCTCCAGAACAGGTTCTGAGCTTTCCCTGCGCAGTAGCAAAAAGGCCCTTCTGAAGGATCTTTCCCACATAAAGACACCCGTGTCCAGGGTCACAGTTACACGGGCGAAGATGAGTGAAAACTCCAGACAGTGCCCGGCAGAAGTCTGTGCTTTGACCCACGGTTGCGGAGGAGGAGGGGCTCGAGCGGCGGTGCAGGGGGCGGGCGGGGGAAATGGAAGGGCCGAGAGGGCAGACGCTGGGCAAGGACAGCTCCACAAGGAGTGGAGGCAGAGCGGGATGATGGGGGTGCTGAGGCCAGGAGCAGCTAAGCAGCCGGCAGGCCCCAGGGGATGGCTGCAGCACCCTGAAACACTTCTCTGCTGGCTGGTACCGGCCCCTGCCCCTCCCCCCCCCCGGAATGCCCCCCCACCCAATTCAGCAACTACAGGGTTAATATTTGGCCCAACAGGGGGCCTTCTGACCCTTGCTCTAGCTCTGTCCCTCCAGACCTGCTGGTAGAAGTTTGGGCCGGTGTCCCTGTGCCCAGAGTTGGGGCATCTGAAACGGAAGTAGAATTGGCGGCCGGGTTGGCATAGCAGCCAAGATGGAGGAGAACGTGTCCCTGCAACAGCCCCGGGGTCTCCAGCCCACTAAGATTTGCTTCCCACTCCTGTTCCATGCCCTTCCTGGGTTGGCAGTGGGCTCTGTTCACCAGCCACCGTAACAGAGTTTTAGAAAAAGAACGCAGGAGTGTCCCTTACTGGCCACTAAATGCCCTGGCCCCGAAGGGGCAGCTCCCTGTGCCCGCGCTCACGCCTCATTGGCATGGCCCCCGGCCAACCACAGGGGCGGGAAGTCAGGCTCCCGCGCAGTCAGGCAGGATGGACCAGGAATCACTGGCAAAGAGCCTTAATGACCACGGTGGCCGGGGTGAGGGATCAGGGATCGTCTGTGGCTAGGGGTCACGTCCATGGGAGGGGACACTTGGTTGAGGGCGAAACATCCCCCATCGGGACAGCTCTGGGACAGCCTGGCCTCTCCGGGGCTTACCTCAGGCCCCGCCTCAGACCCATGGGCCGCTGTCGCAGTAATTCTATGGCAGACACTGTCCTAAAGCTACACACGTATGAACTGCTTTGATCGTCAAACGTTCGTTGAGGTAGGGCCTACTGCTGTCATCCCATTTTGCAGATGGGAAAACTGAGGCACACAGTGGTAGACTAAGACCTGGGCCGCGCAGTCGGTAAGTGGGAGCCAGGCTAGGACCTGTGCCGTCCCACTCCTCCTGCTGCTGACTGTCCCCCACACAGCAACTCCACGGCCCTAGCCCTGACACGGACCGGAGCCCACATGGTGATTCCTCCCCTGGGACAAGCCCCCAGGGAACTGGTGACCCGTGGGAAGCCTGAGCTGGCAGGAGTTGCCGGCTTTCCAGCTGCCCCGGAGGCTGGCTGACACCCAGGCAGGCAGTCAGGGCCTCTCTGTGCCCACGTTGCAGGCGGAGCCGACAAACAGCAGATGGACGCTGAGCTGAGGAAGGAGATGATGGCCATCTGGCCCAACCTGTCCCAGAAGACACTGGACCTGCTGGTCACCCCTCACAAGTGTAAGAGCCTCGCCTGGCCTGGGCTCTGCCCCTCCAGGACGGATGGGGGTGGGGAGAGAGGAGGCGGGTGCAGGGGCTGGGCTGGTGCCTACAGAGCCCGCACCCACGGTGAGCTCGCCCTCTGCCCGCAGCCACAGACCTGACCGTGGGCAAGATCTACGCGGCCATGATGATTATGGAGTACTACCGGCAGAGCAAGGCCAAGAAGCTGCAGGCCCTGCGCGAGGAGCAGGTATGGCCCTGGGCCCTGGCACCCTCCCCTCTCGTGCCCTTTGCCCTATGGGCCCCACAGTGACAAACCAGAACAGCGGGGAGTGGCCAGGACCCAGGACAGGTCACCGGAAAGTAGGGCTGTGCCCAGGAGGTGGCCTGGATAAATTCATCAATTCAGCCAACACTTATTGGACACCTACTGTGTGCCAGGCACTGTTCTCAGCCCTGGGGATGCAACCGTGAGCAAAACAGACCAGAATCCCTGTGAAGCAGACATTCCAGTTGGGGAAAATGACTTACATGGCAGGAAACAGTAAATGCCATGAGAAGGAGTGCTGGGGGAGAGGGATGCAGTTTTGAAACAGGTGATCAGGGAGGCCTCCCTGAGGAGGTGATGTCCAGAGACCCGAAGGAAAAGGATAGGGAGTGAGCCACGTAGATATCTGAGGGAAGAGCACTCCAGCAAAGGGAACAGCCCCCTCAGAGGCCCTGCGGCAGGACTTTGAGTTTGGAGAACAGCGATACGGCCAATGGCCAATACGGCAGAACACAGTGAGCAAGAGTGGCGGCGAGGGGGCGCCTGGGTAGCTCAGTCAGTAAAGCGTCGGACTCATGATCTCAGCTCCGGTCTTGAACTCAGGGTGTTGAGTTCAAAAAAGAGTGGAGACAAGGGTGGGGAGGTGACAGGGCAGACTAGGTAGAGCCTTGGGGGCCCTGGGGAGAATTTTGACTTTTGCTCTGGGTCAGACGGGAGCTCCTCGGGGCTCCTCTTAGAGGAGGGAAGTGAGCACACGCTGGTGATCGCTGGCGCCCCCTGGTGGCCATGGCGGGTAAGGGCTGGAGCAGGGAGCCCTGGGAGGGCCAGACCTGGGTGAGAAGTGATCACATTCTGCGTGGACTTGCAAGGAGGAGCCTAGCGGACTGGCTGCTGGATGGAACCTGAGTGTGAGTGTGCGTGTGTGTGTGTGTGTGTGTGTGTGTGTGTGCTGGGGTGTCAAGAATGTCTTGGGCTAGGGGGGCTGGGGGAGTGCGGGAGTGGGGAGCATCCTCTGCACAACATCCCAGCTCTCTCTCAGCTGCAGCTCTGGCCGGACCCTGAGCCTTGAACACCCTCCCCAGCCCGCTCCCTGCCTTTCCACCCTGTGCCCACACATCGCTCTCTGCCTCTCCAGAACCGGACGCCACTCATGTTCCAGCGCATGGAGCCCCCGTCTCCAACACAGGAGGGGGGGCCCGGCCAGAACGCCCTTCCCTCCTCCCAGCTGGACCCAGGTGGAGGCCTGTGAGTGTGGCTCTGGCCAGGAGGTGGGGATGGGAGGGCAGGGGGTGCCATTCTCCCACGCGGACACCCCTGGGGTGCCCCCCGCCACCCTGCCCTCTGTCCCCCCACACAGGATGGCTCATGAAAGCAGCATCAAGGAGAGCCCGTCCTGGGTGACCCAGCGAGCCCAGGAGATGTTCCAGAAGACAGGAACATGGAGCCCAGAGCGGGGGCCTCCCACTGACATGCCCAACAGCCAGCCCAACTCCCAGGTACCTCTGTCCCCCACCACCTCCCAGGCCCAAGGAGTACAGGAGGAACAGGTGCGGGCCCCACAGCCGCAGCCACATACACACCAGGCCACCCCCGGGGCCCGACGGTTGGGCCGCAGGACTCACCTGGCCTCTCACTCTGTCCCACAGTCCGTGGAGCTGCGAGAGATGGGCAGAGACGGCTACTCTGACAGTGAGCGCTACCTCCCCATGGAAGGCCAGGCCCGGGCCGCCTCCATGCCCCGCCTCCCCGCGGAGAACCAGGTGAGGGCTTTCACCCACCCCCGGGGCTGGACTCGGGCCCCTGGGGTCCAACACGCAGCCCAGGGCGTCTCTGTCCTCTGGGACCCAGGCTTGGGTGAGGCCACCTGCACCCTTGGCAGCAGGGGGCAGGCCCTGCCACCCTTCCTGGCCACACTGGGGTGCCCGAAAGACCTGGCCCTCTTACCTCCTCCCTGATGGAGGGCAGAGAGGGGAAGGGGCTCCCCCTGGGGCAGGATACAGCCGTCACTGCCAAGTGCTTTCCCTCCACCCAGTTTGGAGGTGCCCAGGCAAGAGGATGCGGAGGGCATGTAGGGGTGTGGGGGGGGGTTGTCGGGGCCAGGTGAGCTGCAATCAAGAATACACACACACACACACACACACGCACGCACACACACTACACGTGCATATGTGCTCATACTGCACACATGAACGCACACGCGTGCACACGGGTCTGCTATCGGGAATTTGGCGGGTCCTAGGACCCGGTAGCAGAGTGTGGGGTGGGCCTGGGGGCAGCTGGGGTTTGTATTTCCCATCTGGTCTTTGTGGGGGCCGGCGAGGAGGGACAGGGGCGTGTGCCTGGTGCGTGTCTGTGTGTGGCTGCTTTGCCCAGCTGCGGCGCCCACTGGGTTATGGGGGGGCGGGGGGCGTGATCCCACTGCCCCAGGCTCGCAGGGACGGGGGCACCAGAAGCCAGAAGCATGGCTGGCTGCCCGCCCAGCCTGGGAGGCAGGGTGGCGTGTCTGGCTGTGGCGGGCTTCCCGTGTGCTGTGCCGTGGCGTCTGCACGGGGTTGAAGGCTGTGCTGGGCCGGGGTGGCCCAGGGACCTGGCCTCTGGCTGCTGAGAACTTGGGCACCTAGCTGCATGTGGCTGCCAGGCCCCCTGTCCGCCCCCAGGATGGAGTCGCTGGGCCCCAGGAGAGGGTCGGGACAAGCCGGCTGACGGCCCCCCCTCCCCAAGCTTTGAGTGTCAGCCAGAGCCGGGGCCGGGCGCATTGCATGAGGCCGAGCCCAGGGCCAGGGGCCGTGGCCACGCCATCCCATCTGTCGGTCTCGTGCCTCTGCCATCTGTCTGTCTGTGTGGTGTCTCCTGTCTGTCTCCTCTGTGCCCGAGAGACGCTGGCCAGCCCGGCCTGGGGTCACCCACGCACCAGGGACTTTAACCCCTTTCTCCCTGCCCCCCCCCCCGCCCAGGTTCCTGTCCCCAACCCTGGCATCTCCATGTAGCACTCCTCACTCTCCCTCCTGGCTTTTATATTTATTTTCTTCTTTCTGTTTTTCTGTGTGCACCATCCCGTGGGGCTGTGACAGAGGAGAAGGGGCCGGCCACGTGGGAATAACCTCAGTGTATGTACCGCACCGCCCGCCTCCCAGCTGGGCTCCGGCCCCCTCTTCCCGCCCACCCCCCCTCGTGGGAGTCCTGTCATCTACTCCACCCCTTGGACCCCACCCTTTCTTTGCAGACTGCGCCCCCTTCCCCTGTGAAGCCCCATCCTTGTGTGTTGTGTCCTCTGTGTGCCCTCCCGGGATGGGGGGGAGCTGCCCCCCAACCCCCACCAGCCAGGAGGTGCCATCCTTCCGAGAAGCCTGATCTGCAGCCCCGCCTGGCCCACTCCTTTTCAGAGCCTCGTTCCCCTGACACCCCCCCACCCCAACCCTCTGGTGCCGAAGCCCTATGTCCCTTAAAACTGCAGTGCCACTGGCCACTCGGCTGGGCCAGCCCTGGGTGTCGTCTTCCTCCTCTCCTCTCCCAGCGCCAGAGAACCACAGGTCCCTCTCTGGGGTCTGACCCAGGAGGCGCAGCTCGTGCAGGCTCCCAGGCTGCAGGCCAAGAGGAGCAGTTACCCCCAGGGCCTCAGATGCCAGAGCAGCCCCTCAAGGGCTGGGTGCGGGAACCAGACTTGGGCGATCAGGAAAGCCTGGTCCCAGCTAGCCCGAGGAAAGACAGTGAGGGGGGATGCTGGGCGCCTGGCCCTGAACACGTAGGAGGCCTGACCGCCGCTGTGGGAGGAGAGTAGGCAGGAGTGAATGCAGGGCGCTGCTGCCCCGTGCCCCCGGATGGCTCTCTGGATGGGGGAAGCTGTCCCATTCAGCGCACCTGCCTGTCCCTGGCTGGACGCCCAGGGCTGGGTGGTACCCCCCAGGGTGGTCCTGAGAAGCAGCAGTGGGGGATCGGATGGGGCCTCCGGGCCAGAACCCAGGATGGGCCTGGGAGGAGGCAGAGGTGTCCTGGGACCCTGGCGTATGAGAAGCCGAGCCCCATGGCCCACTCGTACTCTGCCCCAGATGGTCACAACTGGTCACCGAGGGCTGATGGGGCAGGACAGACCAGGACCACTTGGTGCGGGCCGCTGACCCTGGCCCGCTGGCCTGTCCACCCCCCCAGACCATCTCAGACACCAGCCCCATGAAGCGCTCGGCCTCCGTGCTGGGCCCCAAAGCCCGGCGCCTGGACGACTACTCCCTGGAGAGGGTGCCGCCGGAAGAGAACCAGCGGCACCACCAGCGGCGCCGGGACCGTGGCCACCGAGCCTCTGAGCGCTCCCTGGGCCGCTACACAGACGTGGACACAGGTGGGCTACCCCGCGGGACCCAGGAGACAGGAGGGCAGGGGGAAAGATAAGGCAGAGCAGGGCAAACATTGAGGGAGAAAAGGAGAGGCCTGGATGGGGAACAGGACACTCAGGACAGGACCGAGGGGCCCCAAGTTGGGCCAAGTGCTGCTCAGAGCCTGGGGACCAGACCCCCGAAGCCCACCAGGCCCTCCTCGGTCCAGGGGAAGAGGCCCCTCTCCAGAGCCAGCAGACCCCCTGGGTGACCTCCTGGGCATACATCCCACCCACCTACCCCTCCTTCACTGTATCTCTTTGTCTGACCCCCCCCCCCCACTTGGCCCAGGCTTGGGGACAGACCTGAGCATGACCACCCAGTCCGGGGACCTACCATCTAAGGAGCGAGACCAGGAGCGGGGCCGGCCCAAGGACCGGAAGCATCGGCAGCACCATCACCACCACCACCACCACCACCCCCCACCTTCCGACAAGGAGCGCTATGCCCAGGAGCGGCCTGACCATGGCCGGGCCCGGGCCCGGGACCAGCGCTGGTCCCGCTCGCCCAGCGAGGGCCGTGAGCACATGGCGCACCGGCAGGTGGGTGTGGCACCAGTCGCCCCTGACCCGAGGCCCTGGGAGACCAGTGCGGGTGGGGGGAGGTCATGGAGGGGCACACCAGATAGCCACTCTAGGCAGGGTCCTCCCTCTCCCCTCTCCCCGTGACCTCTGACCCTGCCCACCATTGGGGGTCCCCAAGCCCCAGGGGAACCGGGCAGGGGTAGGCACTGCCCCCAGCCACTCTGGCTCCCCACTCTGCCCCCCCAGCCCCCCTGCCCGCCTGCCGCCCCCTCCCCTGCCCCGCAGCTGCTTCCTCTTTGGTTGTGGATCACGTTTGAGTTTCTGGCCAGCGAGGTCCTCACGGCTCACGCCCCCGCTGGCTGCCTGCTGCCTTTTGCTTTCCTTTAACCCGGCTTCCGTTTTTGTTTCGATTATGATTTCTGTCCTCTGGACGCCTGTGAGTAATTTTTGAAACTTCTGCTATTTAACCCCGGAACTTACAAAACTCCATTTCTCATTTCTCTTTTCACTTTGTTGTGTTGGTTTTTGACTTCCCCTCCCTCCTTGTCTCTCCCTCCTCCTCCTCCTCCTCCTCCTCCTCCTCCTCCTCCTCCTCCTCCCCCTCCTCCTCCCTGTGGCTTGTTGCTTTTCTCCTTTTTTTCCATTCAAATGTCCTGTGTCCCCCCCTCCTCTTCCCGGTCCCTCCCCTGTCCCCTTTGGTTTTCCTTTGCCCCCTCCCTCTCTCCCTCTCGTCCTCTGTGTCTCCTCCGTCTCCTTCTGGTTGATTTTGTTGTATCTTTTTTTTTGATTTCCTTTGTTTCAATTTTCGTGTAGGGCAGTAGTTCCGTAAGTGGAAGCCCAGCCCCCTCAACATCTGGCACCAGCACTCCGCGGCGGGGACGCCGCCAGCTCCCCCAGACCCCCTCCACCCCCCGGCCACACGTGTCCTATTCCCCCGTGATCCGTAAGGCCGGCGGCTCGGGGCCCCCACAGCAGCAGCAGCAGCCACAGCAGCAGCAGCCGGCGGCGCGGCCGGGCCGGGCGGCCCCCAGCGGCCCGCGGAGGTACCCGGGCCCCGCGGCCGAGCCTCTGGCCGGGGAGCGGCCGCCCGCGGGGGGCCACGGCAGCAGCCGCTCGCCCGCGATGGAGCGGCGGGGCCCGGCCCGGAGCGAGTCCCCCAGGGCGTGTCGCCACGGCGGGGCGCGGTGGCCGGCGTCGGGCGCGCACGCGTCCGAGGGGCCCCCCGGTCCCCGGCACCACGGTTACTACCGGGGCTCCGACTACGACGAGGCCGATGGCCCGGGCGGCGGTGGCGGGGAGGAGCCCCGGGCCGCGGCTTATGACGCGCCACCCCCTGCGCGACACGCGTGCTCGCCCAGGACTCCCCGGGCCCCGGGCCCGGCCTGCGCCTCGCCTTCCCGGCACGGCCGGCGACTCCCCAACGGCTACTACCTGGCCCACGGACTGGCCAGGCCCCGCGGGCCGGGCTCCCGGAAAGGCCTGCACGAAGCCTACAGCGAGACCGACGACGACGACTGGTGCTAAGCCCGGGCGAGGTGGCACCCGCGCCCGCCCGGCCCCCCCACGCACCCCACGCACACGCCCCACGGGGAGGAGCCGCGCACAGGCCGCGGGGCCACCTCGCTGCCACCTGCCCAGCACACAGGGGAGGCCCGGGAGGGCCCAGGAGAGGACCTGCCGGACGACCCCGGACTCTGGAGGGAGTCCCCAGGACCCGGACACACCAGAGTGTCCCGCAAAGACCCTCGGCCGGAAAAGCCGCTCCTGGGCAGTGATGCGCCCCCCACCCAACCCCGACTCCCCCACCCACGACGGGGGCCCTCGGGGGCAGACAAACCACACAGCCAAGGGATTCGAATTAACTCAGCCATTTTTGGAGAACCTTGGGGAAATGGAAATTAAAAAAAAAAAAAAAAACATTTTTAAAAGAAAAACGGGGAGAAAAAAAATCGCTTCTATTGATGAGTTTTATCATCTCAATCGAATCTTTCCTTTCCCTGGTGAACGCGAGCTGGTGGCCCGTGTGTGGCGGAGAAGCCAGAAGTGAAGCCGAAACCCAGCGTCCCACACAGACCTCCACCAGACACTCACACCCCACACACGTTCTCAGACACACACAGGAGTGCTTGCTGGTTATACCAAACCCTACTATTACTGCCTGCAGAAATCAATTTAAAAAAATAAACAATTTTAAAAAGGACAAAAAAATTAATGATTGAGAAAAGAAGCATTTTTTCTGACATTTGGTCCTGCTTGAAATAACAAAAGAAAAAAAAAAACCACCACCACCGATTTCCTTTGCTTCTTTTTTCCTTTTTCCTACCTTGTTTGAAAACTGTGGGCTTGGGACTGTGAATTACTGCATGACATTCAAAAAGAAAAAAAAAAATAAAAAAGTTGAATCAAAGGGCTTTTGATTGGACTGGTCTTTATCCTTCTGCAAAGTGCTCCCCGGGCCTCTTTGGGGGAAGGTGGAAGAAGACCCTTTGAAAGTGTTTGAAAGTAGCTAAGAAAGCTGTGACTCTCTAGTCATCCAGTCTTTGCGACGTCTGGGTTGCTCCAGAGCCAGCAAAGAACAAGGCGGACAAGCTCTGTTCCTCACCGCGCTTGGTGGCCAGAGCTCTAGAAATCCTGGCTGCCTTAACAAGCCCAGGAAAGCAAAGGCCAAAGATGTTAGCCAGGTCCTTGCCAGCTGTCCTGGCTGGAAGGCGGAGCAGTCCCCCCACCCCACTGTCACCCCCTGGCGTCCACCCTCGGGCATCCAGGTCTCCGGCTGTCAGCCTGCCCATCAGGTTCTACCTAAAAGTAACCATTCTGGAAGATCAACCATCCTGCATGACCATCCTGCGTGATGGGGCCAGGGGGACCCTAGGCACCACCTGTGAGGCCCCAAGCAGAACTCCTATTGGAAACACCCTGGCAGTGGGGAGTGCTAGAGGTCAAAGGTCAGCGCAGTCCCCCCATGGGGGCAGGGGATGGTCCCTGGCCAGCTCAAGACGCAGGCAGCCGAGCAGAGGTACAGGTGGAGGTGGGGTTCTTACACAAGGGACTGACAGCCTTCCCTCTGTCCCCCTTCCAGCCCACCCAGGGCACCTGCCTGTACACCCCCACTCCAGACTTCCGGAAGCCGGCCCCACAGACGAAGATGCAGACGACTCCCAGCCTGCCCCCATCCCCAGGACCTCACCTCCCTGCCTAGTCCGTGAATGTTTCCGTGAATACGGGCAGAAGCTACAAAACTAGAGCCAGTGGGATTAGGAAGTCAGAGGGCTGTGTAGATTCAGGGGAGCAGAAGGCCAGTTATAACCCCTTGTTCAACTTGAGCTAAGAGGCCTTTCTTTGGTCTGAAAGAGCAGCTCCTGGTATCCCTAGAAAGGGCTTCAGAGAATCCCACAAAATCTATAGACACAGAGAGGTGGGTGGTCCTCGGGGAACATCAGGGTACCAGAAGAAGGAAAATCAGAGGCCAGGCAGTGGGAGACTAACCAGACATCTACCACACCCCAAATTTTGGGTCAGTCATTGGACCCTGAGAAGCTTGGCACCACCACCCTCCCTAAAACCACTCCCAACTCAGCTCCAGCCTCACTGGCTGTGTGACCTTAGGAAAGTAACTTAACCTTTCTGTGCCTCTGTTCTTCCATCTGTGAAATAATAAGACTATTTACGAAAATTAAATGCATCATTCTACATCAGCCGCCAGCAAACTTTGCCTTAAAGGATCAGAGTAATATTTTCAGCTTTGTGACCCAATCTCTGTTGCAACTCTTCAACCCTACCCTTGTACTAGGAAAGCAGCCAGAGATAACATGTTAACAAGTGAATGTGGCTGTGTTCCAATAAAACTTTATTTATAAACACAGGCAGTGGGCCAGATTGGGCCCTTGTCCTACATCAGTGGTTCCCAAACTTTTTGGTGTCAGCACCTCTTTACATTCTTCTTTTTTTTTTTTTAAGATTGTATTTATTTATTTGAGAGAGAGAGCGAGCGAACAGGGGGAGGAGCAGAGGGAGAGGGACAAGCCAACTGACTCCATGTTGAGTTTGAAGCCCGACATGGGGCTAGGGCCCACGACTCTGATATCATGACCTGAGCCGAAATCAAGAGTCTCATACTTAACCCACTGAGCCACCCAGGTGCCTCCCTCCTTCACATTGTTTAAAAAATTACTGAGGGCCCCAAAGCATATCTATTTATGTGGGCTATGGTTACTGATATTTACCACTTAGGAATTAAAACTGACAATTTTTTAAACTATGTATTAGTTTTTAAATCACAATCAATAATAAACCTACTAATCGTAAAAAAATAAAATAAACCTAATAGTAACAATATTTTTAATGAAAAATAACCACATTTTCAAGAAAAAAAAATCCATGAAAAGAGAGGCCTTGTTTTACATTTTTGCATCTCATTCATGTCAGCTTACAGAAGACAGCTAGGTTCTCACATCTGTTTCTGCATTCAGCTTGTTGCAATAGCCCTTATCTTCTGGAAGCTCGACCACACACATGTGAGAGAATGAAAATATTACAGGCACAGAACATCTTAATACTATTATAAAAATAGTTGGCCTTATGGACGTCCTGGAATGATCTCAACAGCCCCCAGGGGCCTCGACCCCTTTGACAACTGCTGGTTTCAGAACCTCACCTGTCCCAGAGCGAGCAATTGTTCACCACTGACATTATTACCATAGCACCAAAGCAGGAAGTTTGACATGTCTTGCTCCAGACCCCAAGCCTTGAGCTTACCTTGGGCGAAGAAGGCTGAGAGACTCCAGATGGCAAGGCAGGCAGAGTTCCTTCTATAATCATGGCATCTAGGAAGTGACCAGTCCAGCAAAAAGCAAAATAGAGGGTTTTGACTTCCTACCCAGGCAGGTTAGCCAATCACAACCCCTGCAGACTTCTAGACCAGCTGCCTGCCCAAGGCAGGGCTGGCCTCTGGCGGAGGTCCACCGCCCCTGGTGCTGAAGCTATTCAGGAGCACGCGGGCCCATCTGGGGCCAGGGAAGCCACAGCCACCTGTCCACGAGGGAACAAGGCCCACTGCCAGAGCGCCCCACAACCCCTGGACCCAAAGGCCAAACCTGTGGCTGAGTGCTGGGAAGCTGGACCCCAGGCCCCCACCTTCAGGCTGGAGCAAGTGTAAACTCCCCAGGAGACTCAGAGTGAGGGAATCAGGAGAGGAAGAAGCAGGGGGCGGCTTGGCTTAAGCCCTGCTCTCACATTCCCAGTCCCCGGCCTTAGCCACAACATCTGGAAAGTTGAGGAAAGGGCAAGGAAATGGAGACTCTGGAAGCCAGGCCTGCCATGCAAGTGCCCTGGGCAGCTCTCCTCCTGGGAGAAGTAGTCTGAGAGACCCAGGCTTATGACAGGTGTGCCCTCAGGGCTTCAAGGAACTGCTTCCCTGTAATCCACAGATTCCAGTTGCTATCTCTCTGAGCCTCAATGTTCCATCTGTGAAATGGGGACTTACCACTGTGTCAGGGAGGCGAACATTTCCTCTACGCTCTTAGATTCAGTGACTGGAGCCTGTGAATTAAACTAACAAATGACAGATTAATAGGGAAAAAAGGCTCACAATTTTTATTAATATTTACATGCATAGAAAATCAGTGAAATCCAAAGACATGATTAGACCCAAGGGTTTATATACCATTTTAACAAAGAAAAGGGGGTTTGGGGGGCGCCTGGGTGGCACAGCGGTTAAGTGTCTGCCTTCGGCTCAGCGTTATGGGATCCCAGCGTTATGGGATCGAGCCCCACATCAGGCTCTGCTAGGAGCCTGCTTCTTCCTCTCCCACTCCCCCTGCTTGTGTTCCCTCTCTCGCTGGCTGTCTCTATCTCTGTCAAATAAATAAATAAAATCTTAAAAAAAAAAAGAAAAGAAAAGAAAAGGGGGTTTGGGCTTCCAGGGATGATAAATTGTGGGGAAATGACTAGGAAATGTCTGGTGGAAACAAATGGAAGACAAGGGTTATTTTCATAAGGTCTGTTGATGATACAGACTCATCTTGGTGCCTCTCCCATCTTCAGTGACGAGTCACTCTTCTCTTCCTGATACAGGAGAAAAGGGGACACCTTCAAAAAGGGAAATTTATGTCACCTTCTTAAAAGGAAACATATGCCCTGCTTTTAGGTAGAAAAGGGGAGGACAGAGACCTCTTCTGCATCTCACTTGCCTTCAGCTCAAAATAATCCTTTTACTAAAGTGGCATATTTGGGGGTGGCACATCTGACCCCCTTCAGCTGCCATCAAATGACTGGCAGGGTGTGGATGGGTGACAACGCTTGGCTCGAAGACTTGTGGGAAAGCCAGATCTCTGTGTGGGCGCCAACCAGAGCACCCCAGGATGGGAACTACTGGTTCCTCAGGAACTCTGTGCAGCATTGAGGTAAAGGCCTGATTTTAGGGAAGCAACCAGAAGGAGGACGGGAACAAGACACCCAGCATTGGAAAAGCCTCACCAACACAGCGAACCAGCTATCTTACAGAGACCGGCGCTTAGAGGGATAAAACATATAAGTTAAAAAAAAGTAAAAGGAAAACAAACGGCTGAAAAAAAATTAAAGAAATAGTAGCAATATTGCTCTCCAAAGACCGATGTAACAAGTTACCACAGACTGAATGGCTTAAAACAACAGAAATGTATTGTCTTACGACTCAGGAGGCAAGAAGTCCTGAAATCAAGGTATCGGCAGAGTTGGCTCCCACTGAAGCCTCTGAAGGAGAATCTGTCCATAGCTCTTGTCTAGCTCCCGGTGGCTACTGGCAATCCTTTGGCGTTCCTGGGCTTGCGGCTGTGTCACCACAATCTCTGGCCTTGTCCCTGTGTTTGTGTGTGTCCTCTTCTGTCTCTTATGAGGACACTTCTACGGGGTTTAGCACCCTCCCCAATCCAGTATGATCTCATCTCTGTCCTCACCTTAATCACATCTGCAAAGATCCTATTTCCATATAAGGTCCCTGTGGTTTAATAAGTACATTTGGGGGCGCCTGGGTGGCTCAGTCGGTTAAGCATCTGCCTTTGGCTCAGGTCATGATCCCAGGGTCCCAGGGTCCCAGGATCCAGTCCCGCATCGGGTTCCTTCCTCGGCGGGGAGCCTGCTTCTCCCTCTGCCTGCCACTCCCCCTGCTTGTGCTCATTCTCTCTCTCTGACAAATAAATAAATAAAATCTTTAAAAAACAAAAAAAGATGTAAAGACATATGATTGTCCCCAGTTCCTGGTACAGATCTCCTAAAACCCTTGGAATTTCCTAAGTCATGGGAGTATCTTCTATCAGTCATTAGCCCCCCCCCCCTTTTTTAAGATTTTATTTTTAAGTCACCTCTAAACTCAACGTGGGGCTCGAACTCACAGCCCCGAGGTCAAGAGTCACATGCTCCACTGACTGAGCCTGCCAGGCGCCCCCATAAGGAGGCCCTTTAGATCACAGTTGAGTTTATGTTAATGAGATGACTTAGAGTGGGCCCCTTAGGTAGCTTCAAGATGGGGCTGGTCCCCAGACAGACCAAATCATTAGAGGGGGGAGCTTTGAGGCCCACCCCAACCTCTGACACCGTCTGTGTGTCCTACAGGAGCTGACTTCACCAGGAGCCTGTGTCTCAGGAACACAATTACTGAGATGAGGAGTCACCATACACTTGCCAATGTTGGCCATGGCTATGGACTGAATGTTGGTGTCCCCCCCAAAAAAATTCATGTATTATGATCTCATGCCCAGTGTGGTGGTCTCTGGAGGTGGGGCCTTTGGGAGGTGATTAGGTGATGAGGGCGGAGCCCCCATGAATGGGATTAACGCCCTTATAAAAGAAACCCAGGAGTGCTCTCACCCCTTCCAGAACGTGAGGACCCAGCGAGAAGGCGATGTCGATGAATCAGGAGGCAAGCAGACCCCGCCAGACACCAAATCTGCCAGCGCCTTCATCTCGGACTTCCAGCCCCCAGAACTGTGAGCAATGACTGTTATTTATAAGCCACCCGGTCCCCAGGATTCTGTTGCAGCGGCCTGAACACCTGCTGAGGGCCCAGTGCATATCGCTGTGGAGGATGAGGGGACAAGGACTGCTGGCCGGAGGAGCGTCTTCAGAGGGGGTGGACACAGAACCACTCCCATTCCACCCCTGCCCTGGATCTGCCATGACAGCCCCATCTGCTAAACGTGACACCCACATTCCATCTGGCCTCCTGTCCCTGCCCGGAATAGCAGCCCGAGCCCCTCTGCAGTCTTCCCAACGTGCCCACCACCTCGGGCCCTGTGAGCTTCCCAGAGCTCCAGGCCCCCTCCCAGCCTCCCACACAGTTCTGCCCAGGCCCAGCCTCCCCTCCCCCCACCACCCTGCTCCAGCCCTTAAACACGAGAAAGGCCTCACCACGCACAACATATCCTCCAAGACTACGTTTCCTCTGTAGAAAATGAGCTGGAGGGGGCCGTCCGGGTGGTTCAATCGGTTAAGCATCTGCTCCTGGCTCAGGTCATGATCCCAGGGTCCTGCGATCCAGCCCTGCATTGGCTCCCTGCTCAGAGGGGAGCCTGCTTCTCCCCCTCCCTCTGCCTGCTGCGCTCTCTCTCTCTCTGTCAAATGAGTAAATAAAATCTTTAAATTAATTAATTAATTAATTAATTAATTAAAGCACCCAGATTCCTTCTTCTCCAAAAAATGCTTCGTGAGCCCCACATTTCCCTGTAGGATCAAAGACCATATTGTAATAATCAGCCGATTGGACAACCAAATGGGACTCAGAGCCCCTCAAAACCGAGGCCTGGACCTTGTTCAAGGTGGTATCCCCAACTCCAGCCCCACTCCTGGGCCCCGAGGCGGCCCAGGGGAGCATTTGGTTGAGCTAAGGTTGCACCCGCAGGACGGGTCAAGGTGCACCTGATAGGCAGCGCCACCTAGAGGCCAGAAAGTGAATGGCTAAGGGGTGAAGGGGGTAACTGACCGGGGAACCTGGGGTGGAGCTAGGAGTAGAGACAGGGTTGGGAGTGAGGGGCTTAAAAGTACCCCTACTCCCTGCTCCAGAGACAGAAGCTGCACCAGCGGGGACATCACGGGTGTAAATGCCCGGCCGCTCTATGGGAAGAACTTTCTAATGACTACTCAGAACAGGGCAGATGGCTCAGGAAGATCAAACATTCAGGAGCCAGAGAGGCTGGCTGGAGTTGGAGGCCCAGTGGGTCTCCTTGTTTCTGCCTCCACTTTCTCAGGAAGAGCCCAGGGGAGGCGGGAGGGCGGGAGCAGAGCTCTGGGAGCACAGTGGGAGGAGGCGCTGGCTAAAAGGAGAAGTTGAGGAAGACACCTGCAGTTCAGAAAACTAAGGGCCAGAAACGTTCAATCACTTGTCCAAGATCTTGCCCAAAGTCACACAGGGAGATAAAAGGATGAACCTTAAAAACACACCCAGCTGATTTCCCTCCAATGAGCCCTTTTGCCTCCCACAGGGTGACGCCACGCCTCTCCTGGCTGGAACCTAGTGACCTCTTGCCCTGTCCATCATGCTGTGACCCCTTTTCTGGTTCTCTTGTCCTCTCATCCTAAACCGCTCCCTCCCAAGTGCTACCTCCCTGCCCAGGACCACTGGGCGTGCAAACCACTAAGCCACCAACCAGGAACAACAGTCTCCAGGTCTTTGAACTTCAGGTCGCCAAAAGTCCAAGGTGGCTCAAGCTTCGCACCAATCTCTATCCACCACCCCTCCCCACTGGCCAGGGACAGCGAGGTCTTGCTGCCTCAGGAACAGAACACAATCAAACAGAACACCCAGGGGCACCTGGGTGGCTCAGTCGGTTAAGCGGCTGTCTTTGGCTCAGATCATGATCCCAGGGTCCTGCGATCAAGCCCCACATCAGGCTTCTCCCTCTCCCTCTGTCTGCTGCTGCCCCTGCCTGTGCTCTCTCTCTCTTTCTCTCTGTCAAATAAATAAATAAATAGAATCTTTAAAAAATAATAAGACTTATTTAAAAGATTAACCATTTCAAGTGTTCAATTCCACGGCACATTGTACATTCACAATATTATGCAACCTATCACCTCTGTCTAGTTTTGAAATCAACCCTGTCCCCGTGGGCAGTCACTCCCCATCCCCCCTCTCTCAGCCTCTGGCAACCACCAATCTACTTTCTGTCTCTATGGAATTGCTTATTCTGGCATTTCACATGGATGGGATCATACAATATGTGACTTTTTAGTCTCGCTTTTTTCACTGAGCATAATGTCTTCAAGGCACACCCACGCTGTGGTATGTATGGGGACTCCATTCCTTTTTATGGCTGAAGAATATTCCATAGTCGGGATCCACCACATTTTGTGTATCCGTTCATCTGTTGAGGGACATCTGGGATGCTTCTACCTTTTGGCTGTCGTGAACCATGCTGCTGTGTACAAATATTTACCTGAATGACTGTTTCCAATTATTCTGGTTATATACCTAGGAGTGGAATTTCTGGGTCCTAGGATAGCCCTTTGTTTAGCTTTTGGAGGATAGTGAAATTATTATTATTGCTATTATTTTAAGATTTTATTTTACTTATTTGACAGAAAGAGAGAGCGCACAAGCAGGGGGAGCAGCAGAGGGAGAGGGAGAAGCAGGGAGTCCGACGCGGGGCTCGATCCCAGCAACCCAGGATCATGACCTGAGCTGAAGGCAGACACTTAACCGACTGAGCCACCAGGCGCCCCGGGGGATGGTGAAATTATTTTAAATAATACATTCATTTAATACAACAAATCCAAAATATAACCACTGAAACATGTAACCAACACAAATAATACTACGGTCTTTTACATTGTGTTCTAGTAAGTTTTTAAAACCCAACCTGTGTGTTTTGCGCACCAGCTATGCTTCAACAGTGCTCAAGAGCCACATGTGGCCCATGGCGACTGTCGTGGACAGCACAGGTGCGGTCTCGCACTGTTGGGATCATGCCTGGGGGCTCACCCCCTCCATGAGTGGCCTATCTGTGGGCTTGGCCTGGGGTAAGTCAGTGATGCCCGCACAGCTGTGGGGGGGGGCCAGACTGTCCTCCAATCCCTGTTCTGCTGCATCTAGCCCACACATGCACACATCCTGCTGTGAATGTGTCCCCACCCCACCCCCAATTCGTACGTTGACGCCCTAACCCCCAGGGTGATGCTATTATGAGGCGCGATTAGATCCCGAGGGAGAGCCCTTGTGAATGGGAGCCGGGCCCTTATAAAGGAGACCCCAGAGAGCTCCCTCGGCCTCTCTGCCTGGTGAGGGCGCAGTGAGAAAACGCCATCTCTGAGCCAGGGAGAGCGCTCTCACCAGATAGGTCACCTGCTGGCTCCTTGATCTTGGACTTCCAGCCTCCAGAGCTACGGGAAATCAAGGTCTGTTGTTTAGAAGTCCCTTGGTCCCCAGCATTTTGTTATAGCAGCTGGAGCTGACGAAGATACACCCCAACCTGGGGGATCAACACGATGGGAGTAAAATCGGAAGGACGTGAGGGCGCGTTGCCAAGCACGGTAGCACGTGATGACGTTACAAAGCAAGAAGATGGGCTGTGTGCCCCTGGGAGGAGGCAGGGGCCTTGGGAATCCCACAGAAGTTGCAGGCTGCAAAGGCCACTGCGGAAGGCCAGGGAGCCACCGTGGGCCTTCGTCAGCTGCCTGTGCATTCCCGAGTCGGGGGTCGGACCCGGGGCTTTGATGCGAAGCCCGGCCAGGGAGACCTCAAGTCAACAGGGCTGCTAGGGGATTGCTTCCTGGGGAGATGTCCCCAGCTTCTCAGGGCAGACCCGGCCAGCCCTCGGGGCCACACCAGGCCTCCTTCTGACTCATTCATCCTGGTGAGGACCCCGCAGTGGAGGCGGAGAGAGCAGCCTTTAAATATAGCTCGGCACCATCTGATGCTTCGGGGACTGATGGAAGGAAGCCAGGGGCCGCCCCTGACCCAGCCAGCCTCCCTCCACGCTGGGTTCAGACATCCCTGCCTTTCCGCCTTGCCGCCGCCCCTTCCCTCGCGGGCTCAGATGTTTGAGGCTCCCTGTAAACGTGAGATATAAAAAGAACCGTGGGGGGGGGCGGCCGGGGTGGGGAGGGGCCACTGGCTTGCTAAGAGATGCCGCCCCCATACTGCCCCTAGCACTGCAAACACACCCCCCGGAGAGGTGCAGGCGGGTGCCTGCTGCACACACTGTGACAAGCCAGCATTTAGCATCAGGCATAAGGAGGCCAGCCAGTTGGGGGAAAGCCAAGTCTGACTTTAAACAGGCCTCTCTCCTTGGCCAAAGCTGAGCCCCAGAAATTGCAAATTGTGCAAATGACCCCCCCCCCACCCAGCGAGGTGGGTTGAGGCTGCCCCAGGAACTTACCTCGAATTGAGGACACGGGGACATCCTGATAGGGCTCCAGCCCGGCACTGGCCCCTCACATGCAGGATGGCCCCGGATACAACAGCATCGTCCATCTGCTTTCCCAGTCCCACTGCCCCCAGACTCCACTTGCCAGCTACGCTTCTGCCCAGGGGGTGGGGGGGGCACCTCTCCATGCCCCCGGCTTCTCCTCTGCTTCCTCCACCCAGCCAGCCCCATTCTCTGCTCATCCACCCACCCATCCTGCAGCCCATGAGCGCCCCACACCCACCCAGAGCCTCCTGGCATCCACCTCCCGCCTCAGTCTGCCCACCACCCTGGGCAGCCGACCACTCCCTCGGCCCTCCCGCACCAGCACTTTCTGCCATTCCTTCTGCTCTATGTTGAGCACCAACTATGTGTCAGGCCCAGGCCCAGGAGCCCGGGATGCACGGTAGCGAGTAAGACGGCATTGCCCATACCGTCCAGTCAGATGGAGGAGGCAGAGAGCACATCCAGAGACCTACATCAACAAACTAAAGGAAAAAAGCATGGAAATAATGAATTATAACGAGGGTATACGCTGTGAGGAAGCAGTCCTAAGCACTGTAGAAAGGTCGACCTTCCTCAGAAGGGGAAGGGCAGGTGTCCGTGAGACTGAAAAGGAGCAAATTGAGAGGACCAAGATGCAAAGTGCATCCTCCTGGGGACTCTTTGGTCTTTATCCTGAGGGTGGTAGGGAGCCACTGAAGGCTCAGGAGAGCTGGCATGATCAGACTTCCATTTGTAAAAGCTCACTGACTTACAGACAGAAAGTGGATCAGTGATTAGCACAAGCTCAGGGAGGGAAAGGGGAGTTAGTGTTTCATGGAAACAGAGGTTCGGTTTGGGAAAATGAGAAAGTTCTGGAGATGGATGGTGATGATGGCTGCATGACAACGTAAATGTCTGCAAAGCCACTGCACCTTCACTTAAGAATGGTTAAAATGGTAAATCTTATGTGTCCCGTATGACAATTTTAAAAAGTAAAAATAAATGGTTACAATGGCAAATTTTTTTTTAAAGATTGTATTTATTTGACACCGAGAGAGGGGGAGAGAACACGTACAAGCAAGGGGAGTGGCAGGCAGGGGAGAAGCAGGCTCCCTGCAGAGCAAGGAGCCCGACGTGGGGCTCGATCCCAGGACCCTGGGATCATGACCTGAGCCGAAGGCAGCCACATAACTGACTGAGCCGCCCCGGCGCCCCTACAATGGTAAATTTTATATTATATATCTTTTAACACACGCACATACACAAAAAGGTCATTGGCTAAAGGGAAAACAAAACAACCCGCATGTCCATCAATGGACGAACGGCTAGACAGACCGCGGTCTAGCCGTACGACAAAGTATTCAGCCAGAAGAGAAACGTTTTGATTCACACTACGACGTGATGAATCTCAAAAACATGCCAACTAAAAGAAGCCGGACGCAGAAGACCACATGTCCATGATCCCACTGATACGGCATGTCCTGCACGGGCAAGTAGCCTAGAGACAGAGAACACACTGGGGGCTGGGACAGTGGGGACCAGAGTGGCGACTGATGGCTACAGGGTCACTTGGCGCGATGGGAATGTTGTGGAGATGGATGGGGGGGGGGTGGCTGGGCAACAGAGTGAAGGTGCTACACGCCAGGCCATTGCTCACATTAAAATGGTCAAGTTAGGGGCGCCTGGGTGGCTCAGTTGTTAAGCGTCTGCCTTCAGCTCGGGTCATGACCCCAGGGTCCTGGGATTGAGCCCCGCATCGGCTCCTTGCTCGGCAGGGAGCCTGCTTCTCCCTCTCCCACTCCCCCTGCTTGTGTTCCCTCTCTCGCTGTCTCTCTCTGTCAAATAAATAAAATCTTTTTTAAACAAATTTTTTAAATAAAATAAAATGGTTAAGTTAGGGGTGCCTGGGTGGCTCAGCCAGTAGAGGTTCTTGAGTCTTGATCTCAGGGCCATGAGTTCAAGTCCCACACTGGGTGTAGAGCTCACTTAAATAAATAAATAAACAAACAAACAAATAAAGGTTAACTTAGTGCTACATGTATTTTGTTGAAAAGGAAGAAAGAAGGAAGGAAGAAAGGAGGGAGGGAGGGAGGAAAGAAGGAAGGCAGGGAGGGAGGGAGGAAGGAGGGGAGGGAGGGAGGAAGGAAGGAAGAGGGGCGCCTGGGTGGCTCAGTCGGTTAAGCGTCTGCCAGCTGGGGGCAGAGCCATTACCCTGCGCCCCAGCTGTGCCCACCACCAGCCGGCCCATCCCAGTGCTCAATCCCGCTCCACTTTGAAGGCCCAGATGTCCCCTGCCCCTGGGGACCATCCTCATCCTCCTCTTCCCAGTGTGACTGCTGGTCCCCTGTGTGTCCCACAGCCACTCCACGCAGACTCCAAATCCCGGCCACCTCTTCACTGAGGAAACACGGCAGGAAGCCCCCAGTCCGAGGCAGGTTGCTGTTGGGGTCCCAGGCCCCGTAGGGCAGAGGGATCTGCAAACTTGCCAAAAGGGCCAGGCAGGAAATATTTTCTGCTTCATGGGCCAGGGAGTCCCTGTGGCAATGATTCAATTCTGCCACTTGGAATAAAAGCAGCCAGAGATGACAGGTGAATGAATGAGCACAGCTATGGTGTCAATAAAACTTTATCTGTGGACACCGAATTCTTCCATTGAGAAATCCTTGACATGCAATGTTGTGTGAAATCAAGGTGTACAACAGGCTAATTTGGTATATTTAAATATTGTAATACGATTGCCGTTGTAGTGATAATTAGCACCTGTATCACATCCCATAATTATCATTTCTTTTTAGTAGCTGGAATAATTAAGACTTCCAGTCTCTTAGTAAGTCTGGGGTTATAATACGATATTGTTGTCTATAGTCACTCCACTGTGCGTTAGCTCTCCAGGACTTATCTTCTACTCCGAGCCAGTTTGTACCCTTAAACAACATCTGTCCTGTCCCTCCAACTCCCTTGGACACCGAAATTTGAATTGCATCTAATTTTCACATCGTGGTTTTTCTTCCCCAACCATTTAAAATTGAAAAGGCCATTCTCAACTTGCAGGCTGTGCAGAAACGGCAGCGGCTGCATTTAGCAAAGCAAGGCTGTGGAAGGTTCCAACACCACCTCTCGCCCCCCATCGGCTCCTTCTAATACCGTATCAGGGAGTCTGGAAGGATGATCCAGGTTTTTATTTTTATATTTTTTTAAAGATTTCATTTATTTATTTATTCATCAGAGAGAGAGAGAGAGAGCACAAGCAGGGGGAATGGCAGGCAGAGGGAGAAGCAGGCTCTCCACTGAGCAAGGAGCCTCATGTGGGGCTCAACCCCAGGACCCTGGGATCATGACCTGAGACCTGAGCCCAAGGCAGACGCTTAACCAACTGAGCCACCCAAGCGTCCCTGATCCAGGTTTTTAAAAATATGTCACTATGAGGAGCATACAAATCCACAATGTTATGAGCAAAAGGTCACGTGGTACAGAGTCGTCCCCACCCTCCCCCCTTGCCTCCTCCTCTCTCCCATCCTGCCCCTGTAGCTTCACGGGGAGGTCACTATAATCAGTTAAGGAGGAGAAAATTCAGACAGGGGTTACAGATGGTCCTGCTGGGGGTTGTAGGCACCACCTGAAAGCTGGCAGCTGCAGCACCACATCCCTTCCCGGAACATTCTGGAAGGATGGTTGTGAAGGGAAACCGTCCCCGCGGGCAGAACTCCCAGCAGGGCACCTGGCTGTTCATTTTGGCTGGAAGGAGAAAGGGCCGGATGTGCAATCATATGCTGATTCGTGGGCTGTGGCCAAGGTTTGGCTGGATGGTCAGTGACTTGAAAGGAAAATGATTGGAAAATCCATGCCTGGGAAGTCTGGGAGGGAGCTGTGTGCGTAGACGTCTCTGAATGATTTTGTGTCCTGTGTGAATGCGCACTACTCTGGTCGGAATGGTTATGCACCCCCCACCCCCACCTCCAGAGTCATATGTTGAAATCCTAACCCCCAAAGTAACGGTACTAGGAGGCGGGGACTTGGGGAGGTGCTGAGATCACTGGAGTTGCCACGAACTACAGGGAGACCCCAGACAGCTCCCAGTCCCTTCTACCACGTGAGGACACAGCGAAAAAATCTGGTCTACGAACCAGATCTGCCAGCGCCTTGATCTTAGGCTTCCAGCCTCCAGAACGATGAGAAACAAATGTCTGTTGTTCAAAAGCCACATGGCCTACGGAATTTTCATCACAGCAGCCCGAACGGACTGACACTCACCAAAGGGTGACCTCTGCACAGGAGGATTATTTTAATAACCAAGTGAGTAGGATGACCCATTCCATGGACCCACAAGCCTCTTTCTACAGATTGTGGTGGGCGCCTGGTGGCTCAGTCAGTTAAGCGTCTGCCTTCGACTCAGGTCATGATCCCAGGGTCCTGGGATCGAGCCCCACATCGGGCTCCCTGCTCGGCAGGAGCCTACTTCTCCCTCTCCCTCTGCCTGTCTCCCCAGCTTGTGCTCTCTCTGTCAAAGAAATAAATAAAATCTTTTTAAAAAATGACCTCAGATTTCCATAAAAAAAAAAAGATACCCTTGTCATCCCTTGTCATTCTGTGGGCTCGTGATCAAAGTGGCCCCTGACCCCGTCTCCCCTCCCACCTGGGCGACCACTGTTAGCCACCTGGTCTACGTTGCGGCTCTGCTCTCCCCAGCGTCCTGAGACTTCCGTTTCTGAGTGGCTCCCAGGGGCAGGCACCCAGGAGGCACCGTCCCCACAGCCCGAAGGCCTGCTGCACTTGCACGTATGGGCTACAGGGACGGAAGACTCGGGTGCCCAGAAGAGCAGGGGTGAGCCCGCACTGCCTCCCACAGGCACCAAATCCTTTCATTTGAACCCAGCGTGCTGACGTTGAGACGAAATTCACATAACATAAAATTAACCCTTAACCATGTTAAAGTGTATGATTCAGCAGCATTTACTGCACTCACGCTGCCGCACAACCACTAGCCACTCACTATCTAGTTCCAGAATATTTCCATCAGCCCCAAAGGAGAACTTGGACCCGTTAAGCAGTCACTCCCCACGCCCCCCTCCCCAGCCCCCAGCAGCCACGAATCCACTTTCTGTCTCTGTCGATTGGCCTGTTCTGAATATGTCCTATAAAGGAAGTTATGATATGTGGCCTCTCGTGCGTGACCGGCTTCTTTCTCTGAATACCACGGTTCGAGTTTCATCCACGTCAGAGCCTGTGTCCAAGCTTCATTCCTTTTTATGGCCAAATAATATTCCATAGTATGAATGGAATGCATTGTCGATTCATTCATTTGCTTTTTCTTAAGATTTTATTTGGGGGGGGGGATGCCTGAGTGCCTCAGTCGGTTAAGCACCTGCCTTTGGCTCAGCTCATGATCCCGGGGTCCTGGGATCGGGTCCCGTGTCGGGCTCCCTGATCAGTGGGGAGCCTGCTTCTCCCTCTCCCTCTCACTCTGCCTACTCGTGCTCTCTCTCTGCCAAATAAATAAATAAAATCTTGAAAAAAAAAGATTTTATTATTTTATTTATTTACTGAGAGAGAGAAAAAGAGAGAGCTCGAGCCAGGGGAGGGTTAGAGGGAAAGGGAGAGAGAGAATCCCAAGCAGACTCCATGCTGAGCGCGGGGTCTCGGTCCCAGGACCCTGAGATCATGACCTCAGCTGAGATCAAGAGTCCGACGCCGAACTGACGGAGCCTCCTAGGCGCCCCAGATTTTAAGTCATCGCTACACCCAACGTGGGGCTTGAACTCCCAACCCTGAGATCCAGAGTCGCGCGCCCCACCGACCGAGCCAGTCAGGCGCCCCTATCCATCTAGTCATCCATGGACCCCTGGGTTGTTTCCACCTTGTGACGATTGTGAATCACACGGGCATACGGGGATTTGTTTGAACAATGGTTTTTAATCCTTTAGGGTCTGGTGACTTGAGTTTTTACGCAGCAGGCCAGCTCTGCACCCAGCCCTTGATGGTTTGCACAAGCTCGGCAAATGTGTGTGACGTGCGTGAATGGATCCATCAGTCAGTGATCAACATTCGGAAGCGGCTTTCGTCCGCAGCACCACAGTTCTGTCGACAGAGAAGCCGGCTGGCTAAGGGGAGCGCCTTCAACGCCGCAGTTTGGGGATGGGGGGCGTGCGAAGTCTGAGGAGTCCAGCAAAACAGAGAGAAGGACATAGACGCCTTCTTCCTGAACTCTGGGGAAGCCTGGTGGTTTTCTAGAAAGGTCCCACATTTTAAGTCCAGCTCTAAGGGGACAGAGGAACAGGGTGCGAGTTCTCCCAAGGCAGCCCAGAAGGTGAAGTCAGCCCATTGGGTGACGGCGGCATCCCCAGCAAGGATGTGCCCACCGCCCTGCGGGGCTCCTGCCCTCCCGGCCTCCTGCTCCCAGCCCGCACTACAAACACCAGGGGTGGGAGCGCCGAGGACAAAGACGCACAGGAAACAGGACAGGACAGGACAAGTCCTCGTGGTTAAGGATCAAGAGACAGTGTACAGGAGGCTGGCCCGGCTCTGCATCCGGCCTGCCAGCGCGGGGTGACTATGAGGAGGATGGCAGATCACCTCAGTCTCTGCCACTGGCTGGGGACAGCCTCCTTCTCTCCCCCCCCCATCTGCCACCTTCCAAATCCCCAGGTCAAACTGCCCCAAGATGCTGTCCTGAACCCTCAGACACGTCACCCAGGCTCGACCACAGTCAGAAGCTACACGCGCCGGCACCACACTGCTGAGCCAGAGGCCCTGAAGAGTCCCAGGTACTCCCAGGGCCCCCAGCTGCCCAGGAGAAACCGGCCGGAAGAGGCCAGATGAGGGGTCTTTGCTGCAACACACCAGACCTCTCCTGGCCTGGAGAGGGGAGCCGAGCACTCCAGGGTGCCCCCTGCGACTCCTTCCTCGATGAGCCACCACTCTCCCCAACCCCCCAGAACTCTCTCCTTCTCCCATAACCCTATTGTGTTTCCTCATACTGTTTACCTTTAGCTGGCTCACCGGTGCCCGAGACTATTCGACACAGCCTGTGCCCCCACCCCAGTAGAAAACAAGGTCTCCAAGGATGGGGACCCCCCCACCCGTCCAGTCCAGGGACTGGCAAACTCCCGTAAAGGGCCAGATGGGAAATACGCTTGGCCCTGTGGGTCTCTGGTGCTACAAGTGCGTTTGGCCGCCGGAGGACAAAGCAGCCGGACAGCGCCTCCCACCCATCGGGACGGCTAGTAGCCCAAAACCCCAAACAGGTGTTGGTGGGGATGTGGGGAAATTAGAGCCCCTGTGCACCGTTGGTGGGAATGCCAAATGGTGCCAAACAGTCAACCACCATGGCAAACAGTATGCCGGTTCCTCCAAAGATTGAAAACAGACCTACTATGTGACCCAGCAATGCCGTTTCTGAGTATACACCCCTAAAGAATGGAAAACGGGGTCTTAAAGAGAGATACGCACACTCACGTTCCTAGCAACATTATTGACAAGAGCTAAAATGCAGACGGAGGCAAAGCAGGTGTTCATGCACGAACTGATGGATAAGCAAAATGTGGTCCATCCACATAAGGGAAGAGTATTCAGCCTGACCAAGGGAGGGGATTTTGACACCTGCTACAACGTGGGTGAACCCTGAGATGATGATGAGTGAAATAAGCTGGACCCAGAAAGACAAATACTCTCGGATTCCACTTTATACGAGGTCCCCAAAGGAGTCAAGTTCACAGAGGCGGAAAGTAGGGTGGTGGGCGCCAGGGGCTGGCGGAGGGGGAATGGGGTCAGTCTTGCATAGGGACAGAGGGTCAGATTTACAGAGTTCTGGAGGATGGTGGGGACGGCTGCACAACACTGTGAATGGACTCATACACTCATCTGGACACTTAAAAATGGCTCCGAGGGTAAAATTCTTGGGTAAGTGCATTTTAACTCAATTAAAAAAAAAAAAAAAAACAGCCACAGACAACAGGGACATGAATGGGCATGACTGAGTACACACTAGCTATGCCTGCTAAAGCTGTAATTTCATCTGGTTTTTATGTTTCGTGGAATATTCTTTTCCTTTCATCTGTTTAATAATGCAGAAGCCATTCTGAACCTGAGGCTCGTGCAGAGGACGAGAGGAGGTGGCCCGCAGCCTGGGGTTTGGAGACCCTGGTCCCGTTTGCCTGGTCTCCTGCCTATTGTGCCTCTGGACCAGCGCAGGCCCGGGCCATGCTCAGAGCTGCTCCACGAACAACGGACGCGTGCAGCAAGATGGCAACAGCACGCCAGTGTCGCAGCCAGCTGGCCCGCAAGCAAACCCTGGTCCCTTCCCTTCCTTCCCGAGCAACCTCATGAAAGCCGATCCAGCTCTCCAGGCCTCAGCTTTGCGGCTGTCCATGATCTGGTCTAGCCCCGTGCGGGGCCGTCCTCCGCTAGATCCTCGTTTGGTTCCTCCCACTCTTTCTCATTCGCCCCCCTGCCCCCAGGAAACCAGGAAGCTCCGTCTTGGAGAGAGAGAAGACAGAAGCCTCCTGCCCGGGCTCAGGCCCGGAACCTCACTCCTCGGGGTCCCCCTCTCCACCCCAGCCCAAGCCAGCGCTGAGGTCTGCTCTGTACCACACACACACACTCTCTCGTCCAGGCCTAAATATATTCCAACCTCAGAGACATTCCCCGCCCCACACTCATTTCCGCCCTTCTGCCCTAGCATGGTGCCAAGAACAGAAATCCAGAGGGGGGGGGAGGTCGGGGGGCACACCGGGAGAGGAAAAGGAGGAGGGAGAGAGCCAGTGTGACTTGTCTGAGATGTGGCCTCAAGGGTCCCGGTCGGGATGGGGATGCTGGGGAAGCTGAGAATGCGGGGGATCCCCCCACCCTGCCCAGCGCTTCTCTCCACGCTCGGCAGCTCTGTGAGTCACCATCCCGGCATTCGCTGGCAGGGAGCCAGGGCTGGGTGGGCCCGCAGGGCGGCAGGCAGGCGGGCGGGGAGACCTACTTTAGCCTCTGGTTTCTCCTGCGCGCCCACAAGGGCCTTGGGTCTCAGAGCACACACCCCAGCACCCACTCAGTAAATCCAGGGGCCGGGTCAGGGCTCCCCACGCCCTCTGCTCCGGGCAGCTGCTGCCGCCACCACCCACCCCTGGGAACCAGGAAGGAAGGGCCGCCTGTCTCCACCCACCTGGGGCACTGCTCAAGCCGCTGCATGGGCAAGTCCGGCCATCAGGGGCTGGGGAGCCGGCACCCCTCCCTCCAGGTAGAGGGGATGTGGCCTAGAAAGGTGGCCCTGCTGACCACCCCTCCGCCAACATGCCAGGACCTGCCAATCGCCTCCGTCTCCAGGACTCAAGCCAAGGCCCCAGCCTATACGCCACAGCTATACTTGGGAAAAGACACACACAAACACACACACACACACACACACACACACACACACACACACACAGTGATGCTTTGCAGAGGGACACACGTGTAGAGATGCAGGGCAGTGGATGGCGGGGGATGAGCCTACCCCTTCCCCCCCCCAACAGTCAGCCACATCTGGGGACAGTTTGATCACCATGACTGGGCCGAGGTGGGACATCCCCCGAGGCACACGGCAGCCCCACCACAGAGAACACTCCAGCCACAAAAGTCAAGAAACTGCCCGCATATGCCTGGGTTCAAATCCAGGCTACGGCACTTTTTAGCTATAAACACTATACACAGTAGGAAAGCTCTCTACCCACAGGGTGCCTCCGTTTCCTCAGTGTGAAATGAGGGGAACGCCGTAATCAATCAAGCGGTGAGGACTCTGAGTGAAGTACTTCAAGTAATCAGCACTAGTTTCTATGACTGTTGTCATTCTTTTTTTCTTTTTCTTTAAGTAATCTCTATGCCCAACATGGCGCTCGAACTCACGACTCTTAGGTCGTACGGACTGAGCCAGCCAGGTGCCCCTGTTCTCATTCTTCTTTTTTTTTTTTTAATTTTATTTATTTATTTGGCAGAAAGAGAGAGAGCATGAGCGGGGGCGGGGCGGACAGAGGGAGAGGGAAAAGCAGGCTCCCCACTGAGCAGGTAGCCCCAACCCCAGGACCCCAGGATCCTGAGATCATGCCCTGAGCCAAAGGCAGCGGCCTAACCAACTGCCCGGGCACCCGCCCCTGCTGTCATTCTTAAGACCTCAGGCTCCAAGTCCCATAGACTCGAATTAAAATCCGACACTTGTCATGGGGCATCTGGCTGGCTCAGGTGAGTTCAAGCCCTATGTCATGTGTACACCTTACTTAAAAAAAAAAAAAGACACTTCTGAACTGAATTTGGACAAGTGCTGTTGATGCCTGTCGCAGGAGTCACGAGGAGAAAAGACGAGCTACTGGGCACACAGCCTCAGTGCGCGTTTGGGGACACAGGGGTGCAGAGGAAACGCTTGCTGAGCTTAGAAGTGCCTGAGCCTAGAAGGGGCACTAGGGGACACAAGACCATCTGGCTTCTGGGTTCCAAGGATGCCATGGCAACAGGACAGGATGGGCTCAGGTGCAAGAGAGCGGGAGGAGAAGGTTTCGGGGAGGATTCACGCTGGCCCCAAGCACCAAGCAGGAAGCATATGGCTCTGTGCATGCGTGAGACCCGGCCAACCTGGAGTGTGGCTGGCAGGAGCGTTCTGAGGAACGTCCCCCCCAGCTTTCTAGAATGTACAGGCCAGCGGAAAGGAGGGGAAGTTACTGGAAGCAGGGAACGGGCACACAGGGTAATCCAGGACAATCAGGGGCAGAGAATGCCCAGGAGTCGTGTGTGTGTGTGTGTGTGTGTGTGTGTGTGTGTGTGTGTGTAACCCACAGGGCCTACACTGAGCTCTTGCTGTTGAGGAGACTGAGCCCGCCCTCCCTGTCTGACCAGAAACCCAGGTCCAAGCTGGAGACATGGTCTGGGGATGGATCCCGGCTCTGGGCTTCCCAGCCCTACAGTGGGCCTCCTGGGAGCTTGGACCCGTCCATGCAGGCCCGCACCCCTCCCACGTGTGTACAGAGAGCCAAGAGAAAGAGGGATGGGCTTGAGGAGAAATGAAGGAGGCGAGGGGAAATACGATGATGCCCAGGCTGCCCAGGAAGCCACAGAAATGGCCACTGATGCATACGGGGTCCCCCAGGGCCTTCCCTCGCAAATGGCAGCCTCGCCTCACAGCAGCCAGAGATGTAAAGCAAAGCGAAGCGACAAGAGGGGGAGACCCAGGCAGGAAGGAGAGCTTTGCTGGTCCCAGTGCGCACCCCTTCTCACAGCCTGTGTCTCGTTTTTCTTCAGAACTGGCTTCACACCCACCCCTCTCAGAAGAGACTGCCTGGTCCCAAACTACAGGACAGCACTTTGAAAATTCCAGGATCTGTTTACAAGGCAGCGTCTGTGGGGATTTCGATGGGAGCTGGGGAATCCATGGAACTCAGGGCTGCAGACTCCAGCCGCCACTCCGACACAGAGCCCAAGAGGGAAAGGGTCTCAAGACACCCTCACCCCCAGCCCACCCCGACGAGTCTGAGAGCTGCGGGCCCGCAGGGACCCAGCAATGAGTAATGGCAGGCTAGTTTTGCCTTCCCGGTGGCCAGAAGCCAGGACAAGGTTCATTCCGGAAGGGCGGGCCACAAAAGGGAGGGGAGGGAGAGGGAGGGGGCCTCAGGTGGAGGCTGGTTGGTGGTAGGCTGGCCTGGGGCCCAAACCCCAGAGCAGCCCAAACCCCAGCTGCCCGGCCTCCAGCAGGCCCTCCCCGCCTGCCTGCCGGGCTGAAAGGCAAACGCACTGAGCCACTTCCTGTTCCAGATACCAGCAAGGGGGCCTGGCAACAACCTTTCCAGTCTAGAAGTTTGCTTTTGCTCAGTAAATAATGATTACAAAAACAAAACAAACAAACAAATAAAAACAAACAAACAAAAACCCCCCAAGCCAACTTTGTCCTCACCAAGCCCTTGGGGAGCTTTTTGCTGGGACAAAAGATGATACCAAGTCACCCAGCAATTGGGTCTGAAAAAGCTGAAGAGGGCATTTGGTGGACAAACCTGATGGGCAGTCTGCGAGGATGGAGGAAGAGAGAGAAAAGGCCGCCAGTGGTGGCGCGCGTGGCTCTCACCCCCACTGAGCTCCTTCCTTATCTGTGAAGGGAAGATAAGCTGCTGGGTATATACAAGCAAAAGTCCACTGGTGTGGACAAGGGCCCCTACGTAACCCCTGCCCCAACCCCCAATCCAAGAGAGAAAGAAAAACAATGGACTGTGTTTTAATAGACACACATTTGCTCTGTGCCTCAACTCCCTCATCTGTAAAATGGGACCAGTGAAAGTGCCTACTTTAATTCTGACCTAGGCTAGCGGGGAGGCATTAGTGAACACAGGGGAGGAGCCAAACATAGTTACCTGGCTGGTGGAAGGCATCAGATGTAGTCTCTTCTTAAAACAGGGCGTGTTATCTGGTTTCTAACTACCCGAAAGCCTCCAGGGCCGGATGCTGAGTCCCCAGGGGCCCTCAGAGGCTCTTGGAGGCTCACAGAATCTCTTGGGGGTGAGCTTCTCAGGCTAGCTCTGTAAACAGAAGGGACTTTGCATGAATCCTCAAATTAACACAGCAGCTTATTCCCCATCATGGCTTCCCAGGGCTCCAAGGAACAGCAAAAGGTTTCCAGGACCCCTAGCTCAGGTTGCTCTGGTCCGTTAGGACCACCCTGTGCTCCACTCAGGCCCTTGGGAGAACTTCCCAGACAGGGAAACTGAGGCCCAGACCACCCAGGGAATTGGCTCAGGGGGCGTGACCTCCAGCTAATCTGGCAGGGCAGCAAACAGGGCTGAATCTTGGATTCACCTGGGTCCCTCCGCCGAGCCCTGCCCGCCACCAGAGATCCTGGGATGTCTCGGTGCGCAGCGTGGAGGATTCTCCCAGGCTAGCTATGCCCTGTCCCTTGGCTGTCCAACCCTCAGCTCAACAGAACGCAAAGAACCAGGCTCTATGACTCCATGGAGGAACGCAAGGTCTGCTCTCAGCTCACCGTTTCTGATCACTTTGGAAAAGAAGACCCCCAACAGGAGAAAAGGAACTGCATGTTTGCTCGCTTTGGCATTCCCCTCCCTGTCCCCCTCCGCAGTGCAGGCCTCTGAGATGCGCCCCAAGCTGCAAGCCGAGGGGGTTAACAGGAAGCGTCTGGCGTCCTGCAGCTACAGAAGCCCATTGTTCTCTGCCAGTCCCCTCCCCCTCGTCCAGGAAGACCCTCTGGGGAGCCCCTTCAAAAGGGCCTGACCGGTGTCTCCAGGCTGCTGGCCAGCCTGTCGGGAGAGTGAGCACAGGAAAAGGAAGCCCGCCGGGCGCGGGCTGGGGCACAGCTGTCACCGCCACGTCTCAGGGGGTTTCCGAGGAAGGGGGGTGCTCCGCCTTGCCTGCCCCTGGGTGGGGGCAGCCCTCCCTGCAGTCCCCATCTGGAAACCAGAAAGCTTTGATCTCCAGCCTTTAGGTACAACTTAAGCTCCTGCCTCTCTCCACCCGTTTCCCCCCTTCACACCACCACCCCTCCCCCATCTCTGGTTCAGAAAGTTTCACACCCCACCCCTCCTCCATCTGATTTCAGATCTTCTCCAGGTCCTAACTGTCAGCTTTTTCCGATTAGCAGACTCCGGTGGAGGAGGGGGGAAACGTGTGCTTTGGTGGGGCGTCCCGGATTTGAGGGGCGCAGGGAGGAGGAGAGCTGTTAGCAATTCCCTGGGAGACCCTGGGGGCGGGCAGGGCGAGGGCGAGCAGCTGGCCACCAGATGTGGGTGGACAGGCTGAGGAAATTAATTGGTGCCAGTCGGTGGCAGGCGGGGAAAGGCAGGTCCCCAGGGGTCAGGGGAGCCGCCTAGGTGCGGGACGGAGCTGAAGGGGCGGGGGTGGGGGTGACAGTGAATGTTGAGATTATTTCTTAGCTGAGAGTCAACGATTTGGGGGAGGGGGGCTGATCCTGGACCGAATGGGGCCGGGAGATTGGAAGGCCACGAGGAATAAAAAGGGCTGGGGGGGGGGGCGGGGACCCAGGGGGATTTCTGCCGAGAGGGGCTGCGTTAAAAAGGATCAGGCAGGGAGGTGGGTGTGGGGAGGGCTCAAGCCTGGACAAATAGGTGGAGGGCCTTCGGCCTTGGGCTCAGCTCTCCGGGACACAAATCTGGGGAGACCTAAGCTCCCCTTAACACACAGGCGGGGGGGGGGGGGAAATAAAGCCCTAGGCTGAGCCTCAGGAAACATAGAAGTAGCCTAGTGAGCGGAACTCTGGACACAGGTGGAGAAGGTGTGGGCTCCCCGGAACATAGGTATGTGGATCTGAGCTCCAGTAGACACTGCTGTGGGGGCTCTGGCCCCCCTGGACACTGGTGTGGGGTTCTGGGCTCCTCTGGACACATGGAGGTTTCAGCAGCCTCCACGACGACGACGGGGAGCGTGAGCCTCAAACTCTGGCAATCCCCATTTCCCTTCCGCGTTTTCCGCGATTTACCTGATGCCGGCGGGCCCCCAGCCCCAGACGCCCCCGGCGCGGCCTCCGCCTTGCGGCGCGGCCCCTAAGTCACGCCCTTGCCTCCGCGGGGCGTGCTGGGGGTGGAGGGCCACGCGCGGACGGCCTGGGCGGGTTCCGGAAGGGACCGGTTTGGGGGCGAGGGGCGTGGCCCGGGCCACACCACTACAGTGGCAGTTCCTGGAAGTCACTAGGTGCAGCGCGCGGGGGCGGGACCGGAGCAGAGCGCGAGCGGGGAAACGCGTATATCCCGCTCCCGTCTGTGATTGACACCCACATCGCTCCGCCTCGCGTTGTGGCTAGTTACGGACTCCGACAGTCCTGCCTGCGGCTCAAACTTCCTCGCGGGGATCAAGCCCGGTCCTCGCCCCGCCTGGCCGAGGCCTGCGTCTGTCTTCCCCTCTCGGACGCGTGGACCTCGCCCAGGTTCCTGGAACCGGGTAAACCGGTCTGGGCGCTGCTTCTGTGACCCAGCCCTTTCCCAGCTCTGCGGAGGCTTCATCGGGGCGCCTGTCCTGCACCGCAGAGAGGGGAGGGGATCTTGGGATGGCGGGCACGTCTAGAGCTGTCCCCTACTTGCTCTCATGCAGGGCGATCCTCTCTGGCCTCAGTTTCCCGATCCGTAAAAAGTGGAGTTCAAAGGACTGATCTCAAAAGGAGAGTTGCAAATGCATCATTCATTCACAAAAATCACTGCTAGACTTGTTTCTGCCCTCGCTTGGAGGCCATAGGCTAGAAGAGTAAAACCCGGAAACCAATGTAAAATTGCAACCGTGATACTAAAAAAAAAAAAAAAAAAAAAACAACCAACCAACCAAACAAAACGCTCCTGAGCTGAGTGTCAGTAAACAGGAGTCTTGGACCAAAATGGGGGCATTTGTAGCTTTGTCTCTCTTCCAGAAGCAGAATTTTCTTAACTCTGGAACAGTGGACAAAGTGATCTAATGCTAATATATATATTTTTAAAGATTTTATTTATTTATTTATTTGACAGAGAGAGACAGCTAGCGAGAGAGGGAACACAAGCAGGGGGAGTGAGAGAGAAAGAAACAGACTCCCAGCAGAAGAGCCCTACCTGGGGCTCCATCCCACAACTCCCAGATCACGCCCTGAGCTGAAGGCAGATGCTTAACGACTGAGCCACCCAGGCGCCCCTCTAATGCTAATATTTAAAGAAGACAATGAATCCCTCAGTTTCTCTCTTTTCAGCTTTGTCTTCACCTAGTCTTCTGACTAAAGCTAGGCCTCTTCCGATCCTAATAATATGTCTTTAACTCTTGCTAATCTCCCTTCCTAAGAAAGTTGTCTGTTTCAGCAGGCTCTTACGACGTTTTGTTTTCACTGTAACTTTTATTAACTGTTATCTTCTAAGTATGGCTAATGATTAACAAGTAAGTTACGTTAAGAAAAATCTTGAGATAAATAATAGTATAGTCGGTATGCAGATATGACAAAAATCCTGACTGTCAACTGTCTGAAATTTGGGAAATTCTATTCTAAGAGCCATGAGAAGCCACTGATTAAATGAGACAATAAATATTAAGCACTTAGCACTTGCTTACCCAAGACAGCTTCATTCACTCTTTCAGGCCTGTGTTGGGCATTCGTGGAAGTGACATTCAAATGAGGGCACAGATGCTAACTAGAACTTGAATCTACCCTTTCAGACGGTGAGCAGTGACCTAAGGATGGCCAAGAAGAGGGGTAAAGGAGCTGAGTGGCAGAATGGGGAGCTATTTTAGATCAGGGGCCAAAGAAGACCACTCCAAGGAGGTGACATTGCAGCAGAAATCCGAAGAAAGTAAGAATGGGTGTCTGGGGGAAGAGCATTGTAGGCAGAAGGAATAGCAAGTGCAAAGGCCCTGGGCTGGAACCTACTTGGCCTGTTCTCCAGGCAGGAAGGAGGCCACTGTGGATGAAGCAGAAGGGAGCTGGACAGTGAAATGATCCAATTTGCATTTTGTAAGATCTGTGTAGCTGCTGTGCAGAATAGACGGTGTGGGCAAGGGCAGCGAAGAAGCTCTGCCCTGATCCAGAGGAGAGGTGATGGCAGCTCACACCAAGATGGGAGTCCTGAAGGCAGGAGAGTGGAGTGGGGTGAGAGGTCAAATCTACAGCACCTGTGACTGGGTGCCCTGTGAGGGAAGGAGAAAAAGGGATTCAAGGAGGATTCCTCAGTTGGGAGCCTGGCAGGAAACAGCAAGAAATCTCTTTGGGTCCTGTTATGTTTGGCATACCTTAGTGCCCCACCAGGAGACATAGGGAGGGGGCTTGGACAGAAAGTCTGGGGGTGGGGGGCAGGTCCAGGATGGGGAGGGAAATATGGGAGTCAGCATAGAGTGGCATTTAGAGTCTGAAGACTGAATGAGACTACCTACCAAGGGGTGAGTGTAGACAGACGCCTGGGGCCTGAGGGCTGGAAGTGTGGGGGCCTGGAGGAGGGAAGAGTCAACCTTGTCAAATCACTAGGAGGAGACCAAACTCTCATATGGAGTTACTGGAGGCGGGGACTATTTTCCAGCTCTCTGGGACATGCACAGCATCTGTATACACATTACATATATGTCGGTATGGCTGTATGTGCTTCTAAACGGTCGGCACTGTTACCATCCTGGGTTCTAACAATAATAAAATAACACTTCCGGTGTGCCAGGCTTTCACTATGCACTTTATACATAGTATCTCACTTCCTCTTCCGCAATGAACCACAATTTGCAGCCGGGGGAAAACTGAGGCCCAGAGAGGTGAGGTGACTTGTTCAGTGCTGCACAGCCAGCAAGCGGGGCTGGTAGCCCGGCTCCAGAATGTGTTCTTTTTCTTTCTTTCTTTCTTTCTTTCTTTCTTTCTTTCTTTCTTTCTTTCTTTCTTTCTTTCTTTCTTTCTTTCTTTTTTTTTTTTTTAAGATTTTATTTATTTGACAGAGAGAGACACAGAGAGAGAGGGAACACAAGCAGGGGGAGTGGGAGAGGGAGAGGCAGGCTTCCCGCTGAGCAGGGAGCTGGATGCGGGGCTCAAAACCAGGACCCTGGGATCACGACCTGAGCCTAAAGCAGACGCTTAACAACCGAGCCACCCAGGCGCCCCCAGAATCTGTGTTCTGACCCCGCAACTTCTCCAGCTGGCCTTTGTCACTCTGCATCACAGTTCTGAGGTATCTGTGTTGCCAGGGTGTGTAGACCTGTCCCACTCAGGCCATTTACTCTCTGGGGAGGCATGGGTCGTGCGCGTTCTACCAGACCAGTCCGGTTTGCTGGGCGTGTAGGTTGTTTGCAATTGGTGCCAGTCTGGACAGCCCAGTAGTGAACACGGTCCTGGAGCCTCCCGCTGCAGGCTTGAGGCTCCCTGGAGAATCCACTGATCAAGGGATAGGTGACATTTTTGGTTTTCACGGCTATTGCCCCATCAATTACCCCCCGGAGGGCCTGTCCCAATAACCCAATGCCATGTAAAGGTGTGAAAACCCCAAATCTCATCAGAGCTGGTTTTTGTGACAAATGTTGCCTATTCTGAAGGGTGAAATGGGGGTCTCGGGAAGGGGTCTATCTTAAAGGGAGGTGCGTGGGGGAGCTTCTCCTGTCTCCCACCGCATCATCTCCAGCCCCCAGCCCGGAAACCCCCTGGGAGGCAGGGTCAGGGATCAGCCAGGCCGCTTCCCGGGAGGAAGGAAGGGCCAGGAGGTTCCTGCGACAGGATGCGCAGCGAGGCCCCCTCCCCAGCCGCCAGGGACTTCCCGGGCGGGCTAGGTTCTCGGGGGAGTTGCTCCCACGCGAACGCACTGAACTGCCGCGGGGGGGGGGGGGGGGCTCCCGCCCCCGCACGTCCCACTGGGGAGTTATGGGTCAGGACCCCGAGTGGGTGGCGCTAAAGTCTCCCATGTTTCCCAGAAAAGAATCAGGTGGCCATGGAGGCGAGCGAGGCTAGATTCCCCTGGGGGAGCCCTGAGGGAGGCGGGGAGTAGGGAGTGGGGCGGGTGGACCAGGCAGGAGGGGATCCGGAGGCGGGCGTTCTGGGGCGGGTCCGCCCTCCACCGCACCCTCCTCCTCCCACCCTAGGGCCACGGGGTCAGGTCCCCCGGGGTCGCAGGAGGCTCGCAGCGCCGGAGCCAGCCGGCTGGAGGCGGGGCGGCCGCTTTCCCGGAGCCTCCAGCCGCCCTCACTGCCCGCACCTGCGGCTCCTTTGTCCTCCCGACATCCACCCCGCCACCCGCCCTGGGGCAACGCCTGACAGCCCCTCTTAGATCAGCGGAGGGTAGATTATGAGCGTTTTATCCTCTGCGGTGACTGAAATGGAGCTGGATGAAGCCGAAGCAAATAACGAGGGCTCTCGCGGGCATTTCTAAATCTACAGCCGCCTCGAGGGAAAGCTGTTTAGAGGCCCACTTCACAGATGAGGAAACTGAGGCTGGTAACTCACCTCCCAGCCTGAGTCACACAATTAACCCGCCAGAGATTAGAACAGGGGTATAAAGAGCGCTCCAAAGCTCACCTCAGCTCCCCCGCAGGCCGTAGGGCCCCCGCCAAAGCTGATTCTGTTGGTCAAGTGGGGTGGGGGGGGTGAGACCTGCCGTCCTTCCAAAGTCTCCAAAGGAGGCATGGACCTCCCAAATCCGCCTGGGGCACTGGACCCAGCAGTATTTCCCCCCAAACGTCTCAAATTCGTCAAGTACACCCCCCACCCCCCCCCCACCGGAGTTGTAGAATTTCGAAGAAACTCCTAAATATGGGGGAGGTTAAGGAGTCGGAACACCAGAGCACCCAGCACGGAAATGCTCTGGCAAAGAAAAGGGGGCCCAACCCCATCCCGCCCACTCTGCCCACGTGATAGCCGGTCAGACCGGTTTCTGGGGCCCCAGCAAGCCGCCGCCAGCTCCTGACCCCTTAACCCTGCCCCTCCCCCACCAGGGAAGAAAACCAGACGGGCAGCACTTACGTTATTCAAATGGTCTTTATTTTATCTGGCGTTTCTAGCAAAAGGCCAGATAGATGAAGTTAAACAGAATTCACCACAGTAAAGGTAAACAGACCTCAGGACGCCCTGGCAAGAATCTTCCCCTCCCCAAATTGGCCCAGTCCCACCAGCAACTGGTCCCAGCTCAGCCTTACAGCGCTTTAAACACCCCCACCAATTTCTGTGATTCAGACCAGGATCGTCTGGGTTGTGTCTGTGTGTCTGAGGGATGGTCACGCTTGAGATTGTGAATATGTTCCCACCTCTAACGCACCAGATGACAAAAATTGTAACCTGAAATTAGATCAGCCCCCCCCTCCCCCGCTATTCGCCCGAAGGCGCAGGGGCGCGGGGCACAAACCCGCAGCAAGCGGGGCGACGTGACTCAGGACGCCCTCCTCCCAGTCCCCAGGGCGATCCACACCCCAGACCCTCCTCCCAGGCCCCACACCCACGCAAGGCAACAGGAAGCTCCCCACGTCTGCCCCATGACGCAACGATGACCGCTTGCACAAGTATGTCATTGGTGGGGGAAGGGGAGCGCCTGCCTGGAATTCTCTGAGGTTGGAAATGCAAACACCAACTACTGAAAAACCTTGAAAGGGCAGCACAGCTCCCAATAAAAAATAAAAGTCCGACCCTGAGGAGTTTCAAGAACCAAGCCTCCCTGCTCCCAGTCCCAGAAGGAGAGGGAAAGGTCCACGTCCCAGTCCGTTAAGACAGCACCTGTGGGCGCAGCAGGTCTCGGCGGAAGGCGCTCGCGCTCCCGGCTCAGGCTCCTCGGCGCCGCCGCGGCACACAGGCGGCGACGGCTCCCCGAGGGCAGAGTCCCTCTTCAGGCCTCTCAGCAGCCCGGGCGGCAGCTCCTCTCCATCGTTTCGGCGGGCACTCCCCCGGGGGTGGGCCTCGCCTGCGGTCTGCACACTCCGGCCGACGGTTCGGCCCGCGCTCTGGGCTCCGGTAGCGCCGCTCGGGGACCCTCAGAAGGCCACCACGGCCCGCACGAGCACGTTCAGCATGCTGTCCGCCGGGCGACAGGCCGGCTTCGCCTCGCACGCCGGCGGCGCCGTCGGGGGGGCGGCGGGGCTGCAGTTCAGGAGGCCAGAGAAGCGCCTCTGTAGGACGCGTGCCAGGTTGGGGAAGGCGCCCTCAGCTTGCGCGGGAGGTGGCTGCAGGCGATCAGGGACCTCCGAAGAGGCTCCTTCCTCCTCCTCCTCTTCTAGACGGGCTTTCTTGCTTGGGACCAGTCCGACGTCCCCGCCGTCACTCAGGCTGCTGTTCCGCCGCTTTCGGCTGACTTTCGTGGGGCGCGGGGCACAGAGGGCTGGGGTCTCCTCCGCTCGCGGCGCCTCCCGCGTGTCCATGGGCTCCGGAGAGGACTGCTCACCGTCGGGGGGCGCTGCCTCGGCTACAGCTTCCGCTTCCCGCGACTGGTGCAGGCGAGGATCAGGCGAGCGGACGGGCGGCAAGGGCACCTCGGGCTCGTGGGCTTCCACCTTGGCTGAGAGGTAGAGCTCTCGGGCGCTGCGCATGACCAGCGATAACTGCAGACTCCGGTGCAGCCGCAGGCCACCGCGCTGCATGCGCGAATGGTACATCTTCCACACCGACAGAGTCATGATGCGTTGCGCCTCCTTCTGCACTTCCATGGCGGCTCGACGGCGGGGGCGAGGGCGGCGGGGACTCCCTGGTTGGGCAGGACAGGTAGCAGGTGCACTCCGGGCAACGCGCTCCCTCACGCTTCTCCCCTCACGCTTCTCCCCTCACGCCAACCCACGCTGTGACACCGCTAGGACGCACTGTCCTGGCGCCCGCCACCCGAGCCCTTTTGTACCCGGAGTGAAGTCACCGAGACGCCCCGCCCAATCAGAGAGCCGCATCCGGGCTTCCCAACGCACCAAGGCAGGAGACTCCTTAAAGCGACAGGGTGGAATTTACCGAGTCGGGGAGAAGGGACGGGAGTCGGGGCTAGGAGGAGCGTCCCCCAGTCCACGCGGAGCTCTCGGGTGGTCTCCTTTCTCAGGGCCCTCAATGCGCTAGCGCGCAGGCCCAGAGGAGGGGGGCCGCGGATGTGGGGCAGAGTCCACCCACGTGCTTGCGTCTGAAACCCCAGCTGGTTGTAGGCGGCAAGTTTCCCTTCGCGCCGGGGAAGACCGGGTTTCGAACCGGTACATCCCCCGTGGGCACAGTTCCTAGCATCTACCAGGTGTCTGATATTTTTTTGAATCAGTAACCGATTAATGTTTTTTGAATCAATAACCGTGCTAACACTAAGCACTACCCGCCAGGCGCTGTTAAGGGCTTTCCTTTACTAAATACCTCATTGGTGCCTCACCTCCACTCCGCGGAGGGTAGTGTTATACCTGATTTCTTCAGGTGGGGAAATCGAGATAGAGTGATTGGTTCAATATTTGCTGAACGAACAAAGAGGCCACGGAGGCCTCCAGCTCTTGCGTCTCTAGCCTAAGCCAGCCCTCCTCACTCCCCTGTCTGTAGGCAGTGAGGCGGCGGGCAGCGCTGCTGGCTCCAGGACATAGCCGCCCACTCCACGGGCAGCGGATGTCTGCAGACACGAGCCCAGCCCGGGCTGCCATTGATGCGTCCCACACCGTACATCCCCCCCCCCCAGTTTCCCTCTACACGAGCTCCACGGGTGGGCTGGGTACTCGCAAGACCGAGGACCCGGCAACGGGACAGTCCGGGTGAACACGTGGCAGCGCCCCTGGAATACACGGCTCTGCTCCGCCTCTGCGCCCCGGGAAGCGAGGTTGGGGTAGGAGCTGTAAACTGAGCAACGCGGAGACCGAGCAGATAGAGGGAAAACATCGGCCCCCACCTTCCGCTACGCCCTATCGCTCCAAGAAAACCTATTCCCAGTTCCTCCAAAACAAGATGCAGAATTGTTCCTACAGCTCCATTCATTCGTGGCAAGGGCCCTTTAAGGGAAGGCTCCTCTCTCCCCCTCCCCCAGCCGCCGACAGGCTGGCAGAATCTTCCGGCCACTGGAAGCGCCAGACTTGCACGACTAAATTTGGATATAATGACGTAGGGCAGGCGCGCGAGCCGCTTCCGGCTGCCCATATAAGGACAGGGGCCGGGATCTCTACTCTGAGCTGCGGCAGCCTCCTTCCGGGCGGGCGGGGGCGGTGCCTTGGCCTCGGAACACGCCCCCTCCCTTACCCTCCCCCTCTCCCGGCAGGTAGGACTGGCTGTAGTCCCCGGCTTCCGGACCAGAGTCCAGCCCCGCGGGCTCCCGAGACGAAGGAGGCGTGATGCCTCCGGGAAAACCCCCGCCGGCAGATAGGGGCGATCTCAGGGCTTCCACTGACGCCAACTCCCTGAGACCCTCCACAAAGACCTCGCCAACACAAGGGGCGATTCTCTGAGGATCCCTTCATCCTTGTTCCGCCATAGAGACCCCCACAATTATGTCTCTCTACAAGGTTCTCTCCCAGGTATTTCTGCTTCTCCCCCCACCCCCACCCCCAGCCAAACCATGCGTCGTTGGAGAACCCTCACGCACCGCCCTCCGGCCCCACCCCCCCGCCCTTGGGTACTTAGCAATTATTTGCTCTTAAAACTGTCCGTATTCAGCATTCCTGCCACACACTACGGCGACCTGCTGAGGACGCCCCCGTCTCCCCCTGCACCACTTCGGCGAATCCATAATGACATCCCCAGCCCAGGAACTATCTCTCAGACTCTACGCAGCAACTCTGAAGCACAGGGGCACACAAACTCTCCAAGATCTTCAGACATCTCGCCCAGTGTCTCCAGAAACAGACGGCGACCCCACTCAGGTGATGGCTCACCTCCGACAAAATGCATTCCCGGAGACCCCACACAGAGCGCCCCTGTCACACAGGGGTCAACTCTGTGAGCCTCTCTCCAGACATTCCTGGCCCCCTGCCAGATGCAGACCCTACACGCAGAGGACTTCCTTGTACACACCATCCTCAGCCACTACCACACCCCCTCCCGCGACTGCCCTCCTCGCACCCAGACTCCACACCCCGGGAGCATCTCTGGGGCCCCCACTCAGCCACCCCGCCCCAGGGCGATCTCGAGGCGCCCCTCCTCCGCAGGAAAAAAGAGGAGGGCAGAGTGCAGCAGAAGAGTCCAACAAGACTCCGCACTTCCATCCCGGTGGGAGAGTGGAGAGGACCACCTCTTCCCCCACCCTTTCCCAACCCTAGGCTGGGACTATCTCCCAGGGGCGAACCAAGGTGCAGGCTCCGGAAGTCTGTTAAGAGGATTTCGGAATCCAATGATCCCCCTCCCCACCCAGAATCTCTGATTTGAAGGAGGTTATTATTATTCACATTGCCCCAAAAGGAAACAGGTTGCGCAGCAACAAATCGAGGGGCCGGGTCTCGAACCGACAGATCACGAGCTCCGACCCCCAACCCAGCCAGACATAACTGGGACATTGCTGGGGGCGGCGGGGTACGCAGACGCGAAGACTTCTCTGCCCACAATAAAGATGGCTGTGGAGAAGGGCGGAAGTTTCCGCACTTCGGGCCTCCGAGGCCTCTCTTTCTACCCTGGCGTCCCTGCTCTCGATGGTGGCACGGGTCACGTGACGGGGGCGGGGGTGGCGGCGCGGTCCCCTCTACTGGGATCCGCTATCAAAGCCGAGAGGGGAGGGGGGGCTCGGCCTCGGGCGGGGGGAGGTGACATGTCTCTCGAAGACCCATTTTTTGTTGTCCGCGGGTGAGTGACAGCAATGAGGAAGGGAGGAGGGTGCTCGGTCCCCGTGCCAGCTAGTGCCCGCGTGCCCGCCAGAGCGTGCTAGTTGGTCTGGGCAGGGCCGTCGGGGTGCGCGGGTCAGGGTAGTAGACCCGTGGCCGAGTGGGAGGGTATCCTGAGCCCCCCCCATCATTTGGGGGCGCAGTGGCGGGCGGGAGGACCGCCTGCCCCCAGCCGTGACCGCTGTGTGTGTCCCTGCCCGCAGTGAGGTGCAGAAGGCGGTGAACACGGCCCGCGGGCTGTACCAGCGCTGGTGCGAGCTCCTGCAAGAGGACGCGGCGGTCGGCCGCGAAGAGCTGGACTGGACGACCAATGAGCTGCGGAATGGCCTTCGCAGCATCGAGTGGGACCTCGAGGACCTGGAGGAGACCATCGATATCCTGGGGGGTTGCAAGACGTCCTGGGAGAGCCCACTGCTGTGGCAGGGGGCGGCTGGATACCGGGGAGGAGTTAAGGGCTTGAGGCAGAGGAGAGGGTTGTGTCTGGCTTTGGCCTTGACTCCTGACGCGGGGCTTACGCATAGTGGAAGCCAACCCAGGAAAGTTCAAGCTCCCAGCCGGAGACCTGCAGGAGAGAAAGGTGTTCGTGGAGCGGATGCGGGAGGCAGTCCAGGTGAGGAGAGTTTCCGGTGGCCTGAGTGTGGGGAGGTTGGGGTATCTTTACTCACTGATGGCGTCCTCGCCCCCAGGATATGAAGGACCATATGGTCAGCCCCGCAGCCATAGCCTTCATGGAGAGGAATAATAGAGAGGTAAGTCATCCAGACCCAACATCCTCACCTGAGCCTCTCAGAGAGACCCTCCCCTTTGCGTGCAATCCTGACCCCTCTGTGTGTGTTCACCTGTCCCCCTTGCATGTCTGTCTGTCCCTTCTGTGTCAGTGCCCATCTTCTCTGTGTGCAGTTTTCTCCTGGTTGTGCACCTGCCTGCTCTTTCTGGCTGTGAACACCTGAGCCCTCTCTGTGTATATAATACTTTTTGCCTCCTGGTGTGGGTCTAGATGCCTGTTTCCTTTTTCTTCTTTTGTTTGGTATGTTACTGTTTCCAGGGTGTATGTATGCCTACTTTTTTTCTGTGTATGTACCTGGGCATCTGAGCGGGTGAACTTGGCCTCTGAGTGGATCCCCCTCTGCGGTCGGCTTGCATACCATCTCCCTCTGTGGGTGTGCCTGCCCATGCCTTTTGTGGGCACTCTCCCAGCTGCCTCTGTTGGCACACTTTTTCCTTCTGTGCTGCGTGTCCATTCTTTGCATGTTGTGAAACCAGCCTGTCTCCATCCCATCATGGAATCTGGGAGAGGGGGAGCTGTGAGGCCTGCCCAAGTTTAGAGTCTTGTATCAGTGCCCACATGCTTTCCAGGTGTGCTGCCTTGAGGATTCAAGTCCAAATTCTTAAATACATCTGTTTATGTGATAAATGTTCTCCATGGATTAATTCGGTAAATCCTCATTCCAGCCCCAGGAATTTCCCCCATTTTACAGATGAGGAAACTGAGGCACAGGGAGGTCAAGTGATATGGCCTTGGGGTCACCATGCTAGTAAGTGGTGGGTCTGGGGAACCCAGGCTATCCCATTCCCAAGACTACCTTTCTAACAACCATCTCGATTTGCCACAAACCTGTGTCTGACTGTTCCGAGTGGCCGTCTCTCCCTGAACCTGTGGTCTGTGCGCACATAGATGCTGACAGGCAAGCTAGCTGCCCAGAAGTCATCCAGCGACCTGCTGGACACCAGCATGGCCTCGGTCACCTCTCGTTACATTGAGGAGCAGCAGGCCACACAGCAGGTGTGTGTGCGCGTGGTTGGGGATCCTGGGCTGGAGGAGCCTGGGGACAGCTCAGGGCCCCTTGCTGACGGCAGTTCCCACTCCTCCTGCAGCTGATCATGGACCAACAAGATCAACAGCTGGAGATGGTGTCTGGGAGCATCCGGGTTCTGAAACACATGTCCGGCCGTGTTGGGGAGGAACTGGATGAGCAGGGCATGTGAGGCCAGGATCCTAGGGGTGGGCTGGGAGTCCTGTTAGCAGCACTGGTGTGCACAGAACTTTGGGGGCTGACACCGTCTTGGTATCGACAGCATGCTGGATGCCTTCGCTCATGAGATGGACCACACCCAGTCCCGGATGGATGGGGTCCTCAGGAAGATGGCCAAAGTATCCCACATGACAAGTGGTAAGTCCCCTTTGGGAGGCAACTGGGGTTGGGGAGGGGGCTGCAAGGGTGGTACCCCCGTCCCCCTGTAACCTCTGACCCTTTTGCCCCCAGACCGCCGACAGTGGTGTGCCATTGTGGTGCTGCTGGGGGTGCTTCTTCTGGTTCTCATCCTGCTCTTCTCTCTCTGACCCCGGCCCTCCCGAGGGCGCTCGTCTGTCTAGCCGGGAGAGCTGGCAAGGTCCTGCCCCCACTGGGAGAAGGGGTTCCTTCCTCGGGAGCTGTCCCAAGGTTCTCATCCAGAGCCAGTGGGGCCTTCAGGGCCCTGGGCCAGAGCCCCTGTCACTGGGCCTGTCTCAAGTGCGCTTAGGAGGTGGTGGAGGCAGGGGAACCTCAGACACACTCCTCCGCATTTCCACTCTGATGCCCCAAACTGTTTGCTCCTGTGCCTTCTACACGTGCTAATTTGGAAATAAAATCCCAGCCTTTTTTTTTTTTTTTATACACATTTGTATCCTACTGCCTGTTGTCTTGTGGCTCGTTGAGCGGGACTCCCGTGGAAAGCCCCCTGCTTGCACGCACCGTGGGGCCCAGGCGTGTCCATATGTGTGCGCGTGTGCCTGCGCGCCCACGTGCCTGTCAGGGATTTCAGTGGTCAGGATTTGGTGCAGAAAAAACATTCCCATTTATTTCTGGGTTTCACCACTGATAACATCGAACCATTCCAACCCTGATGCTTCCTTGAGCTTTTGAAGTTTAGCTTCAACGTCTGCTTGTTTTGGGCCCACGTAGGCCAGCCCCCTAGCCATGGAGCCGAGCGGTCACTTCTGAGGGGCCCCAATAACGCTGGGCTCCGTGGCACACCAGGTCACTAAGGCAGCGGTTTTTCCAGAGCTTGCCCAAGTACAGAGTGGTTCCTGTGAGCCGGGAAAACTTGGAAGTGCGGTGACCCTTAGCCCACCGTCTCGGAGGTCTGCATCCTGCGAGGTGCGCGGTCAGGCCTCAGAACCACGGGTCTCAGTCGCCCATTTACACATTGCGAAGTGCTGCCTGTTACAAGGATGTCGTTAGCCTTAGGCTCATCTGTCAAACCATAAAAAGAACCAAATAGATAGATTCCCTTTTTGATGCAAACCCACTGCTATGATTTGGGTTCGCCTGATCTTTCTGTACTTAGTTTCAGGTCTTCCTGGGGTTAAAAGACAGGACTTCTGGAGTCAGACGGGTGTTTGCACTTACCTGGGGTTGCCTACGTGTCCAGACAGACAAGACTTCCTGTTACCTGAGGTGACTGGTTTTTTTGTTGCTGCTGCTGGCTCTCAAAACCCAACTTTCTGGCAGCTGAGGCTGGGGCTGGTTTTCTTAAAGTTCCCCCGAGCCTCCCTGGGAACTGAAATCCCACTTGATCATCTCCCCAAGATGTCTGGGTGCTCCCCCTAATCAGGGAGTGGACAGGCCTGGCCTGGGCAGAGGACGAACCTTCCTTTCCCACCTCAAGGCAAATTATCTTCTGACTCGATGGGACCCCTAGTACTGGTGAGTAACCTTCCCGTGCTACTAGAAACATTTCTGAATTGGGGGACCCTAGGGCCCATCTGTGTCTTTTCCATCTGACTCGAGAGAACATTTTGTCCTTCCCTAACCTCAGGGCCTACAGCTCTTCAAGGTATGTTAAAGGACACCCGCTGAATTTGACTTGCCATCTCCACTTCTGTGTTCCCTCTTCTGACACAGGAGTGCGTGGGTACACTGGCTCAGATGCGGTGAAGGGCGTGGGTGTGTCCAGGATGTGTATCTGGGGCTGGGGGTGTCGCACAGCCACAGAAGGGGAGCGAGCCAGTGGGCCTGTCGTGCAGCCAATTCAATGGAGGGCCCTCTTGGAGGCGGCGGACGCAGGTCTAGGGCGCCCACATGTGCACAACACCCCGGGCGTCGTGTCTATACACACCAGGGTAGCCAGAAGGGTGCTGTGGGTAGAAGCTACTTTGTTGAGTTAGGCTCCACACCCAACGTGGGGCTTGAGCTCACGACCCTGAAGTCAAGAGTCATGTGCTTTACTAAGCCAGCTAGGTGCCCCACTTTAAGTGGAAGCTACTGGCAGCTTGGTTTTAAGCCTGTTTCTCCCATCTGAAAGGGGGACACTGCCCCCCCCCAACACACCCACTGATGTTCTGCAATGTGATGTCTGGAATGGCTGTGCCCAAGTGCAGAGCCCTTGTGAGCAGCGACTGTCCCTTCCTGGGCCCCGTGTCCCCAGAGACCAGTATGCGGCAGGGCTGTTACAAAGGCGTTTAGTTTATTCTCATCAGTGTCACTGATATTCTCATGGTTCACATTTCCCAGTGCGGCTCCTCTCCTTACAGTAGTTAATGTGCAATCTCACTTACGGGCCCGGGGAGTGGGGGGTCGGCCCAGGGCGGGGAGGGCGTTGGCACTTCACACGGACAGGGCGGGCGGTCTGTCCTGCGTGAAAGAGGCGGGTGAGTGGGCGGCCGGGGAAGGTGGGGGGGCCCACAGTCTTTTTTTTTTTTTTTTTTTGCGTTGGTTGGTGATTCTCCATTCGTGCTCCTCCCTGGGCTGCCCGGGGTGGGGGGACCATGCAGCTCAGAGCAGGGCAGGGCAGGGGAGGGAGAGAAGGAAAAGCAGCAGGCCGCCCAGGAGGTGAGGTGGGGAGGGCAGGGCGGGAGGGGCGCAGGGGTGGCTCCTGGGGTAAGGCACAACCCTGTCTTTGGCTCTCCTGGTGAGGAGTTTCCTCCCCTGCACCCCTGCCCGGCCCCTCCCCTCCCCTCTCCCCCCCAACACACAGTCCCGGGAGCCAGGGTCACCTCCTGGGGTCCCTGAAATGAGGGGGCTCTGCCACCCAACCCAGTGCTGCAGGGGCTTGGAGGCGGGACAGGGGCAAGCCCCACCCGAGGACAAGGCAGAGAGGGGCTGGGCAGGGGCCTGTCCAGGACAAAGGGGTGGGGAGGGAGAAGACCCCAGTCCCAGAGAGCTGGCCCCTGCTAAGGCCTGGAAGGAGGGAAGCGCCTAGGGACTCCTTCCTTGTGGGGTCTGGCTGGAGCCCCAGCCGGCCCCTCGGCCTTGGCCGGCCCGGCAGCTTGCCAAGTGACCAGGATATTGTGCTTTGGGATCGATGCTGGGGTAGGATGTCAAGGCCAGGACAAGGGCGTGGGGGAGGTGCGACTAAGGTGCTTGTGCTTTAGCTGGGGCGTCGAATCCCCCCATACACTGGGCCAGCTGAGGGCTAAGGTGCAGGGGCCAGGCCAGGAAAGCAGAGTGCCAGGACCCTGGCCAGACCAGACACCCCCCACCACAAGATGTCAGGAGGGCCCCCCTCACAGACCGGTGGGGGCTGCTGGGTGGGGGGGGAGGCCTCCAAGTCAGATTCCAAGGGTCTAGTCAGGGCTGGCCACCCCCCCCCCCCAAGCAATCCCCCTGCCTCTGGAGAGGCCACTGGGAGCAATGGGAGCAATGGGCCGGTCAGATCAGGGAGGAGACGAGAGGCAGTGGGGACAGGGCTAGAGAGAAAAAGGTGAAAATTGTCAAGAAAGGACACCCAGTGTGGGGGGACAGGGAGTAAAAAAAAAAAGAGGAACCCTCCAGAGTTCACATGTAAAACTCAAAAAAAAAAAAAAAAAAAAAAAAAAAAAAATCCTCGCACTAGACAAGGATAAAAAGAGAGGAATGGTTAGAAAAAATTCTGCAAACTGCAAACAATAGAAGTGGGCCCTGCCTTGTCCCCAGAAGCTGGGCTCAGCCAACAGGCCAAAGCTAGGGCCACCCTTCAAATGGAGCCCCACTGGGGAGCAGCGGAGCGAAGGGGGACCTGGTCAGACCCACAGGAGCCCGAGCAGAGGCCTGGCCGAGCCCCCACCTCAGAAATGCACACCCACACTCCACACGCACGCACGCATTCAGTCTGCCCCCAGCCCCCACCCCGTCCTGCCTGCCACGTCCCCGGGGACTGAAGGGGACATCAGACACAGTCCCGTTGGTTTGAAAAATAAAAGGAATCTTATACTTCAATATTTCATTAGCTAAAAAAATGCTTTAAAAAGTATGTACAGGGGGCGGGGGCAGGGGGGTGAGGGGGGAAGGGCAGCAGCCCCCCAACCTGCTCCCCTGACTTCCAGCCCTGGCCCTACTGCCTCTATCATCTTCATCTGTTTAAAAGCAAAACTTCTACACACACGCGCGCACACACACACGCACACACTTCTGTGAGCCCAGGAAACCTCTCGTTCTATTCACAGAGACCCTCGGTCAGCCCCCAAGAGCCCCCCCACTTGGGACCTGCCCCTCAGGCCCCAGGGGACAGATGGGGGCAACAGAGGTGGGCACAGAGTGGGGGAGAGAGAAGGGCGCCGGGCCCGCCACTGCCCACCACCTTAGGTCAATGGTGGAGCTCCTCTGAGCCTCGGTTCCCTCAGCTGTGAAATGGGCAGTCCCCTCGGCCTCGCCTACCCCAGCCCCCAGGCGCAGGGACAGACGAGGGAGACAGGAAGGCGCTTTTGGAAACATGGAAGCACTGGGAGGTGGTGGCAGGAGGGGTCCTGAGAACCCTAGGGCCCCTGCAAGTCCCAAGGAGTTGCAGCAAGGGGCCCAGGGCCTGGGAAGGGGGCCTTCCTGAACTCCCCAGGCCGGCCCCTCCCCACACCTGGCCTGGTGAGTGGGGAGACCACTGCTGGGGTTAGGGGAAGGGGAGCGGAAGCTCCCAACGGCCGGGCGTGCCAGAGAGGCAGCGCAGAGCTCGCACCAGCTGCTGCCCTCTCCTAGCCCGCTCGGATGGGGGGGGGCGGGGGTTGGGATGGGGAGGCAGAGGGGCTGGGAGCATGCAGCGCCCCCCGCGGGTCCTGGGGAGGGACAGACAGTAGCTCGTGACCAAGATGGTGGGCGGGTGTGACGGGGGAGGGAGGGGAGTGTGACGCCCCGCGGGGAGGGTCCGGTGGTAGTTACTGGAGGGCCTCAGCCGAGGGGCCGGCCTCGCCGTCGTGGCTAGCCGTCTCGAAGCTGTGCTCCACGCCCATCATGTCCGGCTCTATCTTGCCCGTGTCGCTGATGAAGGTGGTGTAGGCGTCGCCCTCGGCCATGAGCACCTTGAGCTTGGGGATCCAGCTCTTCCGCACAACGCGGCGGGCGTTGGTGCACATGTCAGCTGCGATGGCGTTCATCTCACTCTCCTTGAAGTTGGGAGCGAAGTTCTGGCAGTAGTCTGTGAGGGCAGAGGGGGCGGCTCAGGCAGAGCGTGGCCCTGGCCTCTCACCTTGATGACAGACACTCAGCCACACTGCTCCTTAATCCCCAACACGCGCGCGGCACTCCTGAACCTCTCTCAGAGGTGACAGAATGGAGGACTCGCAAGCCAGGACGCCAGAGCACATCAGTTGGCCCCACGCCTGACTGAGTTCGGCCATGTGTGGGCTTTGAGACGGTGGCCCAGGGCTCTTGAAAAACCTGGGTCATTTGCCTGAATTTAGGAATGGGGAAGATTCCACGTGAAAAATCTAGACTTCCCTCCTGACAAATGGCTGGGGCCTGGCTGCTTCATCGCTCCCATGACTACCCAAGGACCCTTCCCCCATGCCCACCCCACATCTGACATCTGACACAGGCTCACCTTCAGTGTCCGCCCCGCACCCCCACTATGAAGAAATCTTTAAGCCACCACAGCCCTCTTCCTGGCAAGTTCAGACTGAACCTCAGAATCCTTCTGAACATCAACCCCCATTCACCTATCAGGGCCAAGAGCGAAGAGGACCATCTGCCGGCCCCAGACCCCATCCCAGCCTGACTCCAAAAGGCCAGATACTCACACTTGACAGCATGAAGGACGCGACTGTCCAGCGGTTTGCGGCTGGGGTTGTTGGAGGAAGAGCGGATGCCGGTGCCACAGCTGTTAGCCAGCGTGTTCCTGAGATGGGGGGGCGTGAGGGAGGGAAGTCAGGCCCCCTGTGGTGGGGGCAGGGGGCAGCCCCCTCCCCTCCATCCGGGCTCTGTGAGGGCCTCACCGGTCAAAGAAGGAGGCCAGGAGGCGCCGCAGCAGGACCTTGTGCCGTGTGCCCGCGCTGACGTGGCAGTTCATGAGCTGAGCCCTCGTGATGTACACATTGGTGCCTGGAGTGGGGAGCAGGAGGGTAGCCGGGGGCCCCAGACTGCCACGCTCCCCACTTGGCCAGGCCCTGGCCTGGGCCCGGCGAAGACGCGCCCTGGCAACTCGCCCCAGCATGGCCTCGTCAGCGATCAGGAAAGGACAGCTGGTGGTGCCACTGTCCACGGGGCACCTACAACGTGCCGAGCCCTGCTGGCGCGTGGGTGGCTTTTGCCCACACAACCACCTGGGCATCAAAGAGAATAGGCAGTGGAAGCTCACACCAAGGCACCCTGACACCAAGAGCCAAGATTCTTACCCGCTGTACTAGTTCTCCCTCAAACCACCCTAGGAAGCCACTGATCTACCCGTGTGGCCAACAACGCCAGCCAATGCTCACACCAGCCTCCGGGGTGGAAACCTGGAGGCCGGTCTCTGGCACGGATCAATCCCAAGGGGGGGGGGGGGGGGCGGCGGTCAGCCACCCTAGGACACAGCCGGCGGGTGGCAGCAGGGGTGGGGTTAGACCCCGAGTCTGGCTCCTAACCACCATCCCACAAGCCACTGGCTCGGAGGGCACCGAGGCCCAATGTGGAAGGAAGCAGGGAATCTGGGCAGGAAGTGATGCTGGCCCACCTGTCACCAGCTCCAGCTTCTCGGAGGGGTCACCCTCATCGTAGAGCTTGGGGTGGCAGCGGTTGCCAATCTGGTTGATGAGCTCAGCCGGGAGAGATGCCAGGTCTTGCCGCACCCGGATGCGATTCCGGGACTCGGGGGCCACCTGCTCAGGGAGGGCCTCCACCTTCTCGGCTTCAGGGGCAGAGAGCAGCATGTGTCGGGGACGGGGCTGCGGGGGAGGGAGGAGGAGGCAGGGGCCGGGCTGGGAGGGGCGGGCAGGGCAGGCACCTCACCTGTCTGGCCGACGTTCATCATGCTGTACATGGTGTACATGTTGCAGATCTGCCGGTACTGCTCATCCGCGCCCTCCTCGCCCGCGTCCTCCTCCTCATCCTCTTCGTTGTGGTAGGAGCCAGGGCTGTCGCTGGTATAGGCGCTCGACGTGCCCGGGCTGGTCCTCTCCGACGTGCTGGGCCCACTCACCACGCCCCCTGCTGCCGCCGCCGCCCCCCCAGCCGGCTGCCCAGGGCCGGCCCCTGCAGCCGCTGCCACAGCCCCCCCGGCCGGCTGCGCCGCCGCCACCACCGGGGCCTGCTGGGGCGGCCGGTTGGCAGCCAGGTCCGGTGTGGAGAACTTAGCCATCTTGCGGCTGCCATTGCCGCCACCACTGCCGCTGCTGTCCCACAGCCGCTTGGCCACAGGCGTGCACTGCACAGAGTCCGACTCCTGCTGCTCCGTCTTGACACGGGACACGAGCGGCAGCGGGGTGCCACAGGCCGGCCAGCTTGACGTCTGGGCCACAGGGCTCTGGGGCTCCGACGACGGGGCCTCCTCGGCGTGCAGGCCCTGCGAGTCGCAGCTGGGGGAGCTCACCTTGAGGAAGAACTCGGTGCCCTTCTCCATGATCTCCTGGATCTGCAGGAAGCCGGCCGTGTACATGAGCAGGAACTGGTCGCCCACGTTCATGCTCAGCCGGCCCGTGTAGCAGAAGCTGAGGATCCGCTGGAAGGACTGGGGCTGCACGGCAGCCGGCAGCTCCACCACCGCGCTCCGGCTGCTGTTGAACAGGTCCCGGAAGTACGAGCTGCTGGCGGCCAGCACGGCCCGGTGCGCTTTAAAGGCGTGGCCCTTGACCACCACGGACACGTCACAGTACAGGCCCTGCAGCCGCTGCTCGTTCAGACACTCCAGAATGCTGTTGCCAAAGTTCGGGATCTCCATCTGCAGGGTCTGGGCCATGGCGGCAGCTGCACGGGGGACAGGGAGAGACAGACAGAGCGACGGGGTCAGGCAGCAGACCCAGCACCCCCCTCTCACGAACCTCACCTGCTGTGGGGAGACATGTGGGAGCGGATATCCACGTGGTGGAATTTGCTGTGGTGGTGAGAATCGCCTGGCGCCACCCACACCCTCAGTCCCAGCACGGCCTTGCCTCTATGACAGACTGTCAAATCAGTTATGTCAGCTCCAGGCCTGGGTGGCCACCGGCTGTCCCTTGCGGGGGTGGGGGGAAAGCATACTTACCCGTGTGTTTGAATACTAAACGAGCTAACACAGTGAGAACTCCATGAGCGTTAATGATCCCCAGCGCGACACACACAGGGTAACTCTGAAGGGCACTGGCATCGAAACACCAAGGGGTCAGGGGCATCGGATTCTTCACACTGTCCGCAGTGCCGCGCACATGACCCCAATCACTGTTGGTTGAATGACTGAATGATCACTCAAGAAACCCCGAGGCTGCACAGGAACATCACCCGTCAGCAGGGAATGCAAATGCAAACCACAAGGAAACACCAGTTCATACCAGCGAGGGCCGGAAGAATAAAATAGACAGACAACAAATGTTGGCAAGGAAGAGATCGGAGTCCTCCTACACCGAGGGTGGGAATGTAAAATGGTGCAGTTGCTATGGAAAACAGTCTGGCAGTTCCTCAAATGATTAAACATGGAATTACCATATGACCCAGCAATTCCATTCCTCAGAATTGTACCCAAGAGAAACGAACACCTATATCCACAGAAAAACCTGTCCGTGAATGTTTACAGCACCATTCGCGATCGCCAAAAAGATGGGAACAAGCCGAACGTCCACTGACTGACTGATGAATGGCTAAAGTATGGTCCAGTCATACAATGGAATATTATTCAGCCATATAAAGGAATGAAGCCCTGATACATATTCTATGGGTGAACCCTGAAAACAATACGCTAAATGCAAGAAGGCGGACAAAAGAACTGTGTATTACACGATCCCATTTATGTAAGACGTCCAAAACAGGCAAATCCAGAGCCAAACAAAGCAGACTAGTGGCTGCCAGGGGCTAGGCGGGGTGTGGGGTAGCAAGCAGAAGGATGAGGGGGTTTCTTCTTGCCATAACGTAAAATGGTCTAAAACTGTGGTCATGCGCACACAACTCTGAATCGAGAGTTGATCTTCAAACACCACGGGTCTGAACTGTGTGGGTCCACTTATGCGCAGAATTTTTTCAATAGTTCAGGAGTGTAAATGTATTTTCCCTTCCTTATGATTCCCCCCCCCCGCCTTTTTCAAGTAATCTCTACACCCAAGGCGGGGCTTGGACTCACCACCCCAAGATCAAGAGTCGCATGCTCTACCAACTGAGCCCGCCAGCAAATCTTACGATTTTCTTAGTAACATTTTTTCCTCTAACTTACTTTATTGCATTTAACACATACGACATACAAAACATGTGTTAATTGACTAATATCAGTAAGGCTTCCGGTCAACAGTAGGCTGTTAAGTTTTGGGGGGAGTCAAAAGTTATATGTGGACTTTTGACTTTGTGTGCGCACTGGTGGGGGGTGTTAGCGCCCCTAATGCACTCATCGTTAAAGGGTCAACTATACTAAAATCGATTCAATTGTACCCTTTAAATGGACTCCAGGATACGTGCATCTCAATAAAGCCGAGGAAGGAAGAAAAAATCCATACTTGCCATGAACTCTCAGGATCTTTTGAATTTTGAACTTGGTGATTATATTGTCTATTTACAAAAATAAATAATATGTTCCGTGCTCAGCACAGAGTCTGCTTGGGATTCTCTCTCCCCTTTCCTTTACCCCTCCCCCATTCCCTCTCTCTAAAATACATAATAATAAAATAAATCTTAAAAAAAAAAAAAAGGAACTGTCAGTGACCCTGGGCAGGGAGCGCAGGCAACTCTCAAATGTGAACTTCTGTATCACAGCCTATTCCATCAGTGCACATTCCAGCACATTCCAATCCAGAACTGGGCATGTCCAATACTCTGAGGGCACTCATAAAAGGGGTTTGAAGGACAATGTGGCTTTACAACTGCACCCATGGTAAAAGTGAGTCCCCTGCAATTCTATTAAATATAGAAGGTGGTGGTCCTGAATGGGCAGGGCGGGTATGAGAAGAGTTGGGCTGCTGAGGAGAAAGGAGGAAACAGGTGTGCAAAGGCCCTGGGGCAGGTACCAACTAGAGTCCCCAGCTGTTTCCCCTCATTCCCAGATTAGCTTTCATGCATCTTTCACAGTTTTCATTCACTAGTGAGTCCATTCTGAGCTGCCTCCAGGGGCTGAGCACTGGGAGACAGGGGCCCTACCTGGTACCACCGGGCTCAAAGAAGACTGCACAGATGAAGAGAGGCAGCCACGCGCTCATGGGCAAGTGCTGGCTCCAGAACCAACTCACTCCTGAGAGGAGGAACTCCAAACCTCTACTTCTCCATTTGGAAACAAATGTTGATAAGGCCAAACTGATCCTGCAAATTCAAGTCTGTCCTCAGTAAGTTGCTACATGTGGTCGGCCGTGAGAGAGACACCAGCAGGCCCCGCCCCTCCCAGCACCCATGCTTCCAAAGAGCTGACAGATGACCTGCAGGAAGGAGCTCTCTGAACCCTCTTAGCAAACCTATGGGGCCAATTTCAGACTCCCAATTCTCAAATGGGAAAACTGAGGCCACAGGGAAGCTAAGAACTGTCCCAAGATCACTGGTGAGTAAGTAGAAGGGACAAGATTCAAACCAGGGTCTGAGTGGGCACTGAAACTTGTGATTTCCCTTGGCTATGCCCTCAGCCTCGTCATCATCAAAATCACGGTCACTGCCAGGAAAAACAATTTTGGGTCATCAGGGGGCAAAGCGGAGACAGGGACTCTCCCATCAGAAGGCAGAACACTACTTCCAGGAGCTCAAACTCAGTGCCAGATGGGTAGGAGCTGACCCTCTGTGTGGAGACAGGAGAAACAGAGGCACTGAGTGTCGGCAAAGGATAGAACCCAGAGAGCCTGTTCCAGGGGCCTCACAGCCCCGACCCAACTCCCAAGGCTGCCAAAATGAGCCTGCTCCAGGTACTGAGGCCCAAGTGACCAGAGTCAAGGGGGTCAAGGGAGAGGCTAGCTCCCAGTCCCTGAAAGAGAGCTCTAGACTCCCAGCTTGGAAGGCTCATACCGTAAGGGGGAGGACCAAGGCAGGAGAGGCCTGCAGTAGAGTCAGAGCACCCCCCTAACCCCAAAGCTGGTTTCAGATGCCAGCCCCTCACCTCTGTGCCTTGGTTTGTTCATCTGTAAAATGGGGACTCCTTCATCCAACCCACCCCAATAAACTGCAAGGCTCGGGGACACAGCTCTGAAGAAGACTGGCTGTTTCTACATGCAGTTGTCTGGTGGGGAGACACGGAGTGATACAACTGGGGTGAGTGTGTCACTGAGGGGCTGACTCTGGGAGTGAGGCAAAGTGTGGAGACCTCCCAGGAGGCCAGTGTTGGCTTGAGAGAGTGCAGGGGCAACAGGGCTTATGAGAAGGGTGTGGGATGGGACGGGCCGGGGGAGGGGGGGACGGGCTGGCCTGGTGAGGACCAATGTTTCTGAGGGAGCAGGGGGAAGCCTGGAGCAAGGGAGGCGCAGGTCCACACCAGCTCGGGGAGAACTCCCAGGAGCAGCGTGAAGAACGGAAACAGGTTGAGACGCTGAAGGCTGGGAAAGTGGAGGGGCAGGTGGCAGTGGCAGGGACAGAGGGAGGACAGTCAGACTAGCAAGTGAGCGGCTGTGAAGAGGGCATTCTCAGGGGTGCTCCCAGCTATGCTCAGCATGCCAGGCGCTGCTGCAGGCGCTCCCCTCAGGGTCCCCTCCACGGGGGGGGGGGGGGGGGGGGCGCTAGGACTGCCCCACTTGATAGATGGGGACTGAAGGGCAGCCCCGCTCCTTCCCCGGCAGCTGGCCTTCAGGGAAAGCTCACCAACAGGGGCACTGAGGTCCCTGAGGTCACAGGAGGGAACACGCACAGGGAGGGCCCCCCTGAGGGCGAGAGCCACCCAACATTCAGGCTGGGGTCCCACAAGCCTGTGAACCCCAGGCTCAGAGCCCAGCACCCGGGGCTTTGAAGCCTTTGACTAACCATTCGGAGGGGAAGGGAGACAACTGGTATAAATGGCTCAACCAATCAGCACCGAGGAACCCCACAACTCCCCCCCACCCCCGCCTGCAGGGGAGTGGGGTGGCAGGTCTTGAGTTGCAGAAATCCTTCATGGCCTTGTTGCCCCTGCAAGGACAGGGAAAGCAAGGCCTTGGCTGGTTTTAGAAGCACAGTGACAGGCCATCCCCAGGCTCCCCTCCCTCCTTTCATTCCTAGGCAACTACTCCAATCCAGTCATCTGGACCCAGAAGGAATAGCTGCCCTGGCTCTGCATGAAGCCCCTTACCAACACCAGCCCTGGAAGGGAGGGACCATGGAGCCATGATGGGCTCTCACAAAAACAGGTCCAAAGTACCCGATACCTGGCCTGGGTCACCTGCTGCCTTGGAAGAGATGTGATGGAGCCAAGAGTTGGGGGTCTCTACACCATCCAACAATTCTGTCCCCACCAAGCACGCTGCATGGCTCTCCGACCCCAGCCAGGCCCTTGCCCAGCCGTGCACCCGGCCCGGAATCCCCCTTTCCTCCCAATGTCCACATCCTCCTCTTCCACCCTTCATCGCCCTCTGGCTCTGAGAATTGTCCAGACGAGAGAAGATACCTCTCTTCCACACACTCTCCCCACCACCAATCTGCAGCGCTCTTATGCTTACCTCTGAGACCACTAAATCCCACTTGACTATAGACTCCCTTAGGGCACAAAACCATTCGAATCCTCTCCTCAGAACTCGGCGTCTTAGCTTGCCCATCTTCTGGGGTCCTCAGACCCCCCAAGGGAAGGGGCAGCCCCCAGCCCTAAACAGGGCCGAGGGGACTGTCCTAGCATCGCTAGTGTCCTGGCCACAAATGTGAGCAGGTCTCCCAGTGTGATGCAAGGGCCCAGCATACGGTTTCCATGACCTCCCAAGTCACTCAACAAATATTTGCCAAGCGCCTGCCTGGGGCATGAAGTGCCTGGGAACCTGGGGCAGGGCAGGACTGAAAGAAGGCCTGTCTCCAAGGGCTCATGGTCCAATGGGGAACGTGGCCATCCGTCCAGAGTCAGATTAACATGCTGCATACCTGGGCCTCTGATCTTGCCCAGAAGAGGTGACATTAGAGCTGGTATCTTGGGCGGGGGGGCGCAGATCTAGCGAGGCAGTGGTGGAATGGGAGCATAGCCCTCAACGTACGGGGAAGTCATGCAGAGCCCCGAGGGAGAGGCAGGCACGGTCCTTCCAGAAACTGAAGGTAAATAAAGGCTGATGCCAGGCTCAATCCTTGGTCAACCTCTCTCCTCCCAGGAATTGAACCCAGACTCAGGGCTCTGCTCCGGACCAAACTGTGCCCCTCACCCCGATGCATGTATTGAAATTCTAACCCCCAAAATGTCTGTATTTGGAGATACAGTCTTTAAGAGGTAATTAAGATTAAACAAGGACATAAAAGCGGGGCCCTGATCTGCTAGGACTGGCGTTCTTAGAGAAGAAAAAGAGAGAGGTTTCTCTCTCTAGAAGCATGTGCACAAAGGCCCTGTGGGCACACCTGATCTCTGACCTCCAGCCCCCAGAACCGTGAACAGTGTCTGCTGCTAAAGCCACCCGTCTATGGCATTCTGTTATGGCAGACGGACTCGAGACAGACGGAAAGTACCATCCACTCACCTACAACTCCCCCGTGGAGCCCCCGGCCTCGACTTCTTGTGTGTGCAGGGCCTGCGGATGTCCCAGATACCAGCTCAATGTGCCTACAACCCAACTCCACCCCAGTCCGGTGGCCGTAGCTCTCACCAGCTCCAGCCCTCCTTGCTTGGATCAAGACCCTCGGATTCGACCCCAAACTCTTTCAAAACCAGTTTTCACTACCGGCTCTATGGACTCCGTAGCATGCTGTCCCTGAGACAGCCACAGCTCTTCATATCTTCCTAGTCACCTGGCTCGAACTTCCCAAGACAGAACCTCTCCCAACCCCGACTCCTGCGCGTCTCCTGCTTGATTTGTCCTCTGTGGCACTTCCCACTGTCTAGCTAACTAGATGTGTCTTGGGCTTTGTGTCACCTCCACCAGGGCACAGTGCCTGCCTCTCTGGTTCAGACTGCAGTGTCCGCTGCCCCTAGGACCGGATCGGCACACAATGGGTGCTCGATAGTTGTTTGTGGAACAAAGAATTATTTCCATTACCTCCAACCTCACTCCCTTTTCTGTTCCCCATTAACGTGACTCAAAACAGTGGGACTCAGAAGAGGTCTCTGAGCTGGGCCCAGCGTGCCATCCACGCCACAGGGGGAGTCCCCAGGGCCAGCAAGGAGGGGGCTGGGCAGGCAGGTGCCCTCCTCTGGCAGCTGCGCCAGGTGGGTGGCCTGCAGGCAGGGTCCCGCTCTCGACTCGGTGTAACTGAATTCTGGATTCCCACCAACTGCTCCCACTGCTGCCCGATCACGCCGGGGTACGGCAGGCCTGAACTGCAAGTGATTGTGTGGCAGGGCGACTCCTGGGAGGAGAAACTGCCAGTGGTTTGGAGAGGGGCCTCCAAATTTCCCACGCAGCAGAAGCGAGGGGTACAGATGTGTGCCGCCACCATGGACCATCTTTCCCGCACACTTTCCAGGGAGGCAGTGAGCTGCCCAGTGACATATAGGCCAATTAAGAGAAACCACCAACTCCAAGTAGAAGGACCAAAAGCCCTTGGAAAGCCCTCACAATCCTTCACGCAGCTCAGCATGAGGTCAGAGTAAAGGGGGGGTGGGGGACACACCCCCAGGCTGCCTGAGGAGCCTTCCTGGCCCAGGGCCATTCGGACCCTCTGCAGGAGGTGAATTGGAAGGCAGCTTAGGCAAACATTTGCTAGCGAAGACCAACGAAGTGTTACCTGACTGTACAGATCCCTACTGTTGGCATCTTTTTTTAACTTTTTTTTTTGTAATCTCTACACCCCATGTGGAGCTCGAACTCACGACCCCAAGGTTAAGAGTCCCAAAATTAAGAGCCACATGCTCTTCCAACTGAGCCAGGCACGCGCCCTCCTACTGCTGGCGTTTTTAAAGTACGTGCACACTTAATTCATTTTCTTCTCCCCCAAAAAGCTGCCATTAAATCCACGGTGGGTGACAGGATTGTGACAGGCTGATAGCTGGCAATTAGCATTCACATCGCCCCTATGGTGCATGGCGCCCGGCAAGGGCTCAATTATACATCTTGCTAGTTTCTGAGGCAGAAATGACTCTTCCTGCCATTTTCTGGGTGAGGAGAGCAAAGCCCAGGATCACACCGAGGCCATGTCTGGCTCCTCTCCCGGAATCCGGAGGTAACAGCAGCTGAGACTTCCTGATCATGGCTGGCCCCTGCCAAGCTCACGCTTTACGTGGTCCCATCGCTCCCCAAGGCACGCAGCCACTGTGACCAGACCCATTTTGTGGACGGGAAAACTGGGGCTCAGAGAGGCCAGAGCAAGAAAGGAAGCCAAGACAGGACGAGGCCAGAGCTGGGGCTCTTTATCCTCACTGGATATGTCCTCTCCAGAAATGGGGTCTTGGGTGCCCTCTGAGGGCCAGACAGGGTGCTGCTCCTTCTGCTCCCCTGGGGGAAGCCTTCTCTGCCCAGCCTCCCCCAGCCACTCTCCACCCTTCCTCCCCTCCCTGCCACCTCCGGGAATGAACAGTCTAGCCCAATGCTTCTCCCTCTCTCCTCCCACTCTCTCCTTGCAGCCCTGGGGAATCTGGCCTCTGCCAGCAGCAGCTCCTTGGAGAAGGAGATGGGCAGCAGCCCTCCCTCTCCCCACTGGCCCACCTTTCTGAATTACAGCCTAATCCCTGTGTGCCTTCAGACTTGAAGGACCTGGTGGCAGCAGCTGTACCAAGTGTGGTGAAGGGAGCGTCAAGTGTGAAGGCCCTGAAGTGACACTGGCGGAGCCGAGGAAGGGGGCTGGTGGGGCTGCAGGGAACGTGGCTACTGGGATGGGGCTTGTCGACATATGCTAGGAGACCATGCGGGGACTCGGCAAGGCTTGAGAATCTGAATCTTATTATTTTACCCGAAGCTCAAAGCTTCCTGCTTAGAATTGTGCTTCCCTTTCTCTATACTGCCAGAAAACATTCGCCCAGAGCAGTACTCGCCCCCTGACATCAGTCTTCCCAGCTATGAAATGGGCTGAATGGCAGCCGCTGCCACACAAGGCTGTTTCAAGGATTAAACCAACAAGCAACTCGGGTAGATTGGTGCTTACCCTACGAGTCATATCCAGTAACGCCAGTTGTGATTATTAGTCACGTCCCCTTCTGTTCGTCCCCCTAAGCCCCTTGCAGGGCTGTAAAGCCTCAGACAGTAGCGGAGACATCCTACACCACTCACCAACTCCCAGAACCTCTTGCCATCTCGTGATTGAATCAGGCAGTACTTCCTGGGGGCTCCCCACCCAGTGCCTTCCCAGCATCATCAAACACCCCAGACGCCAACCTCTGCGTTCCTCGTGGTAACAACACAGCAGAGGATCCCCTGACCTTGGCCCTGCAGCCACTGGGGCCGGATCATTCTTTGGGGGAGGGGAACTGTACAGTTTTTACGATGTTGAGCAGGATCGCTGGCCCCTACACCCACTAGAGGCCAGGACCAGCCCCCGCTGTGACAACTACAAGTGTCTCCAGACATTCCCCAAGCTTCCCTTCAGAGGCGGCAGAATCATGCCTGATTGAGAACCACTGCTGCACAGGTGTGCTTGCTGGTCCCCACTTATCAGAGAAGGAAACGGGAGATGCCAAGGTCACAACCTAGGCCCAAGGTCTCAGGGATGAGCCGGGTGGTGCTAATGGGGGAAGCGGACTCTCCACTATACCACGTTTTGCTCACCTCTACCCAACCCCTGCTTAATTCAGAGAACAAAGTCGCCGTCCTCACAGAGGCTCTTGGAGCTCTAAGGGTGCTGAGACCTGCACCAAATGAGACGGTACAGGAGATGGGACGATGACCACAACCAGACACTGGGCCCAACCTGTAACCGCCACCAGACGGGTCCCACTTCACAGCCTCTGCAGCTCAAACGGCTCTCCAAGGGGAGGCAGAAGGACGGCATTCTCAGCCTAGAGGACCCAGGAGCAGAGGCAGGGAAACAGGCCTGGGCACTCCTGCTAGGCACAAGAGGCACCAAGGGCCTGGGGAAGGGGGAAAGGGATCAGGGTGATGAGGAGCAGGAAGGACCCAACAGAGGGAGCACAGACTGTTCAAGCACCACCAACTTGTCTTCAAGCCTGGCAGGCTCATCGTCGGCTCCAACACAGGCGCCCTTCTCCATCGCTTGCTCTGGCACTGACGCTGATGAACTCTGAGTCGGACCTGGCTGGACCAACCCCCAACGGATCCTCCAACACCGACAGAAACTCAGCCGTCCTCACAGCCTGGCTCACTGGGGCTCCCCACTGCCTGGCCTGGGCCCCAGACTTTAAAAGGCCTGGCTGCAGGCCAAGGGGTCTGGACTTTAATCTGGGGGCAGTGGGGAGATCCAGGAGACCCTGAGACTGGGTGCTTTCCTGCAAATGGCACTAAGGGTCTTCATCTTCACACTAGGGTCACCCCTCACTCCTTCCTCATGAGGACAAGATATTTAGAGTACTTAGCAGGAGGCTGGCACATGCTCAATAAAGGCTTTCAATGTGCTGTCCCCTCTGCCCAGAACATTCGCTCCTCCCTCACTGCCCCAGCTTCCCCCACCAGGCTGATTTCTTCTTATTCAGGGCTCAGCTCTCCCACAAGCCTTCCCTGACCACCCAATTTGAAATTCTCCATCCTCCCTCCCTACCAGGATCTGTTATTCAGGGCTGCTCCCCTGGTCCCTAGCAGGCAGTCGACACCTTAGGGAAATAAAACTATCCCACGGGTCCCTTTACTCATTGTACTTGCTATTTTGGCCTCCTCTGGCACCCCTGGTCTGTGTGCCCCTACGAACTCACAGAAAAGCAGCTTTTGAGCGCCTTCTCCTCTAGCTCCAGGCGCAGCTAGGAGCCACTGCCCTCCGCTGCCATCCACACACCACAGCCAGCCCCCACCAGCCTCTGGCCCTATTCCAGCCATGTGACCAGAGGTAGCCACCCCCGTCCTCAGTACCCAGCCCTGAGTCCCAGTCTGTGCCACAGAAGCCAGCCTCGGCCCAACCAGGCAGGGAAACAGCATCTTTAAGTGGGGCTGCAGCCTAGTCCCTCCCCCTTCCCAGAGCCAGGAGGCCAGCCAGGGAGAGGAGGAGAGCAGGGCCAAGGTGGGATCAGTTCTAGGAACTGCAGGGAGATTGGGAGAAGGCAGGGAATAAGGGTAACAACCTATCATTAAACCCAGGCCTGGGTGATACAGCTTCACCCAGCAGTCTGCTGCGGCTCTTGCCTCAGGGGCCGAAGATCCCAAGTCAATGTTCCCAGGACACAATGGCAACAATTAGCCCAGAGAGAAGGAAGGAAAGCTGTGGTGGTCTGACCTGGGACCAAAGAGGGGATAAGACAAACCAGGCAAGCAAAGCAAGATGCAGCTCTGGAGCCAGGCCCCATCCTCCTAACTGCCTCTTGCCAGCCTACAGTTCTGTGACCCCTGACCTCTAGGGCTCCCAGAAAAGGGGGGGGGGGGGGGCAAGAAATGAGGTGTGACCAAGCCTCTGAGAAAGAAGCTTCCACTATTCCAGCCCTCTGGGACACACCAGGAAAATTCTGTCCACAAAGGTATGGACCTACCCCTTAGGATGGGCAAGGGAAAAGGCCTGGGCGCAGAATTTCCACCAGGCAATCCAGAACAGCGGGAGCTCCTCCAGTCATGCCCCTCAAAAGCCAGCCTGGGAGACTGTGCCTTTGAGCTGAGCACCAGTCAATCCCAGTTTGCCACTGTCTAGTTGTGTGACCTGGGACAAGTCACCCAGAGCCTCAGCTTCCTCCAACAATGGAGAAGGCCTAAGCTGACCCAGTGGTAGTGAGCAATCAATGAGCTCATCCCAGGGCCTGACCCAGGAAGAGCACCCCACAGGCAGGGCCCTGGGGCCCCAAAGGCCTGGGCCAGGGTGTAAATACTGGATTTGATCTCCTCAGTGGCCTGCCTTCACCCTATCAGGAGCCTCCGACACACAATGAACAGAGCTTTATAGGCTCACCTCCCAGTTCTTCACCTCTGGGAAGCTGGTGCCTGGGGGGCCATGGTATAAGATGGTGGCTGTGAAGTCCCATCCCTTAGGCCTGAGCCCCAAGGCTCTGCTCACAAAAAGTGAAGAAAGAATCTAGAATCCCAAGATACTCAGGTAAGCCCGTTGGGCTGCTTCTCTGCAAATACACATGCCCGAGCTAGGTGTTCTAGACTTTCTCAAGCTGCCCACAAAAACACCCACCGGGTGGGCCAGCACCCCGGAAAAGCCAGCAGAGACTTGCCCAAAGGGTAGGTCGGAGACCCAGAGCATGACTGGGGTGAGGAAAACAGGAAAGACCCCAGATCTGGCCCAGAACTAACATCTGGTGGGGGAAGAGGTGGCATATGCCTTTTGATCACACTAGTTTCTTGGGACGCCCCGTTTCGCGGCCACGAGCCTAGTGCAAAGGCGCTGCTTTCCCCCTCTCCCAAAGCTCCTACAGTAGTTACTCAACCTACCTGATGGCTCCCGTATCTGGCCTCCCCCCCCCCCCAACCCCAACATCTCTCCAAGCCCTAACCTCATATGACCCCTGCAAACATCTCTGGGATCTCCTATCAGCCCCCACCCGAACTAACTCCGCCCACACCCACCCTGCCCCACTTCCTGGGCTTCTCCTCAGTGGCCCCCAGGCTTGTAACCTGACCCACCCACCTCCTCCGGCGCCCGGACACTACCTGCAAGTCGGCCCCTCCCCGCCCCCCCTCCGGGCCGTTTCCCTCCGGCCGCGCCGCTTTCCTCTCCTCCCCCACTCGGCGAACCCAAAGCCCGACTCCTCCTCCCCCTCCCCCTCGGCCTCCCCGGGCGCCTCCTCACTTTTCCTTCTCCGGCCCTCCAACTTCCCGGGCCTCCGGCACCTGCCCCAGCCCAGCCTTAGCGCCCCCCTATCGCCGAGAGCGAGGTGGGGGGGAAGGTCTGGGCCCGATTCTACCACCCTCAAACCCCACGGCCGGGCCCGGGACTGGACGCTCAAGCTCGCTAGTGAGGGCCGGGCCTCTCCGCACTCGCCGGTCCGGGTACAGTGCAGGTTCCGGACCCGGCTCCTTTTCTGTCGGAGGAGGCCCCCTAGCCCTCCCCGCCCAGCCCACAACCGGCCCTCGGATGCCCTCGGGCCGCCCCTGCGAGACGAGGCCGGAACCGGGCCTGGGGCGGGCCGCCTCACCTGCGCCGTGGCCGCGCTCCGGGGGCTCCCGGCGGGCTCCGCAGTGGCGGCTGGGGCCGGGCCTGGGCCCGGGGCGCACCCCCCTGCGCCGGGGCCTCGGCCTCCGCCTCCGCGGCCTCCGCGGCCTCCGCCTCAGCAGCAGCGGCAGCCGCGGCGGCCATTCATTGTGGGCCAGGCCGCCCCAGCCGAGCGCCGAGCGAGCGCAAGCCGCGCCGCCGCCGCAACCCGGCCGGGGAGGAGCGGCCGCGGCCCCGCCCCCGCACCGCCCCAGGCCCCGCCCCCGAGGCGAGGCCAGCTGAGCGCCGAGAGCGTCCCTTCCTCCCATCCCCTTTTTCTCCCTTCTTCCCCGGCTTTCTCCCTTCGCCCCTCAAGGATCCCCACCAGTACCTTGGCTCTGCTGAAGAGTTCGACTCCCAACCCTGCCACTTTTTAGTTCCGCGACCTTGGACAAGTCTCTCTGCCTTTCGGAACATTCGTTTCCTGTAAAACGAAAACAACGAGTTCTATTTATTGTGCCAGGCACTGTTTTAGGCTCTTTATGGGAATTATCTCGTTTAAACTTCACAGTAACATTTTTAAGTAGAAATCATTACACACTTATACACACTTTGTAGAAAGGAAGGCACACAGCTGAAGAAAACCCGCTCAAGATCACCAGCAAGTACGTGGTGGCGGGTGTCAGGAATCAAACCCAGGGGAAGAGTCAACAATAAAAGTTAACGATTTTATGTTTATGCCATGCCAGATTACGTTCTCGGCATTTAACCTGCACTAACTCGTTTAAAATTCACCACAACCCAATAACGAATGTTAAAAAGTTCTGTCCATTTTGTAAACGGGCAAACTTAAGCATAGAGAGGGATAAGAACAAGTTGTGAGGCGAGCTGGGCCTGGAACCCAGGCAGTGCAGACCACTACTCTCTGCTCCGGTCCCACACCATTTAGAACCCACCGAGAGCTTACTACGAGAGGGGCTGCTTTGCACAATTTCCAGGCATTCTGTAGTTTAATCTTTGTTCTATATTGGAAGTTAGCATTCTTATTTAGCAGTTAAAGAAAATGAGGCCCGGAGAGTTTAAGTAACTTGCCAAGGCCATGTGGTAGGACTGAGATTCAAACAGTAAATCTGATTTCAGAGCCTTAATTGTTCCTGCAGAGCGCCCTGAAATAATGTGCTTACGGCACTCAATACACAGAAGCCGATCAGTAGGTGTTGAATTTCTCCGCTTACCGCCCCCTCTCTGAGCCTCACCTTCCTCATCCGTGAAATGGGGCGAGGAACGCGTCCCCTCCCGGGGAAGCCGACGTGATTAAGGTTATCCACACTACTTTCCGAGCTTTCCGCCGTGCATTTTGATCCCGGCCACCCACTGTAGGTAGCATCACTGATTGGCTAAAATCTATCATGTGACCTGCCCTCCCACTGTGCCAACATGGCGCCGCCCAGGTCCTAATCCGGGAAACGTGCACCCAGACTAATTCGGTCCTCCGCGCCTCGAGCGAGGGTGAGAAAGGCGTGGGTGACGCCGGGAAGGATCCAAGCCAGGGTCGGGCCCGCTTGAGGGCTTCTGGCTTCTCAGGGGCCGGTCTTCCGAAGATGGGGTGTGGTGTCACCTTACCGAGGCCGCAGGGTCTTCTTAATCTTCACGGATGTATAGGCCACCTGGCCCGGGGACACAGCTCTCTGATACTCTTCCTATGCCTTCTCCCGCCCCCCCGAACCAGGCTTGGCGGGCAGAGGCTCCCGCGGATGTCCCGTGTGAGAATCGTTCTGTAACTAAGCCTGACTCTCCGCTCCGCCTGCAGTCCCTATAGAGCCCGATGTATGGAGGGGCAGCCGCAAGAGCTACGGAATCCGGCCGCAATGGAGAACGGCACTGAACCCTGCGGAGAAGAGCGCCCATCCGAGGCTCAGGAGACGACGGTCACCGAGGGGGCCGCCAAGATAGCATTCCCCAGCGCCAACGAAGTCTTCTACAACCCAGTGCAGGAGTTCAACCGGGACCTGACGTGAGCAGGGGCTTGGGGTCAGCTTGGCAGAGGGCAATGGAACAGCAAGGATGAGGGGGGTGTGAGCTAACCCTCCGTCTTCCGCAGATGTGCAGTGATCACCGAGTTTGCTCGCGTTCAGCTTGCGGCCAAAGGAATCCAGAGTGAGTCGAGGTCCACTCTCCTGGTGGGCGGGGGTCACACCGAGCTCGCTCTCTGTCCCGCCCCCATTCCCTTAAAGTCCTGAAAGGCTCCAGCCACACAGCAGACGCTGGGCTCATTTCCTTCAGGCTTTCCCCCTGGGATTTTGAGGAAGATTTTCTTCCCTGAATCTTCTGTATCCTGAGAAATAGGGGGAGGTCTCTCAGAGGGAGCTTTAATATCCCCTGACTTGTGCTTCTGGGTGGCTGCAGTCAAGGTGCCAGGTGAGAAGGACGTGCCAAAGGTGGTCGTGAACTTGTCAGAGCAAGAGGAGGAAAAGGCTGAACTGAAAGAGGGTGCAAACCTGGCCCCAGGAGACCAACCTCGAACAGCTGCGGTGGGGGAGATCTGCGAGGTGGGGCCTGAACATAGGAGGTGGCAGCCCTGGAGTCCTCCAGTAATGGAGGAAAGAAGGCTCCTGGGGCGGGAGAGCTGTAGGAGCTGGGTGGTGGGGGCTCCTTGGGGCCCAGCAGAGGATGGAGGGATCCATGTCAGTGGGGCTTCCTGATAACTCCCAACAGGAAGGCCTTCGAGTGCTGGAGGGTCTGGCAGCCTCGGGCCTCCGTTCCATTCGCTTTGCACGAGAGGTGCCTGGGCTCCAGTCTGTGGTTGCCAACGATGCCTCTGCCCGAGCCGTGGATCTCATGTGCCGCAACGTGCAGCTCAATGGTGTGGCCCACCTGGTGCATCCCAGGCAGGCAGACGCCCGGTAGGTCGCCAGGTAGATTGGGGGCAGTAGAGCCTGATGGCTGGAAGGTGCATGCTAGAACAGGGCCGCCTGGGCTCAAACCCTGAGTCTGGCATATTCTCCCTCTGTGACCTTGGGAGAGTGCCTTAGTCTCTCTGAGCCCCGGGTTCCTTGTCTGTAAAATGAGGATATTAGTATTACAGGATTTGCAATACTAATGGTGTGTTGATTAAATGAGAGCTAATGCTTGAATAGCCAGAAATGGGTACCATCACAGTTTCCATTTTAGACTTAACTTCTCAACCTCTGGTTCTTTTGTTCATTCAAAGAACCAGCGTGTATCTAGTGTCCACAATGTGCCAGGCATTAGTAAACAAAGCAGACAAAATCCCTGACCTTGGGGCATTCACATTCTCTGCAAACAACCACCTGTGAGGCCCGGTGACCGGTTTTTTAGGGCCCACCAGCTAAGAATGATTTTGCATTTTTAAAGGGTTGAAAAGGGTACCACTTGTGGCCCACAAAGCCTGAAATTTTTGCTCTCTGACCCTTTACAGGAAACAAATAGTCTTTGATATGAAAAGTATTTGCTTTCCTGATTGTATTAAAAGCTGATGGGGGGCACCCGGGTGGCTCTCTTAAGCATCTGCATCTGTCTGCCTTCCGGCAGGTCATGATCCCAAGGTTCTGGGATCGGCAGGCTCCCTGCTCAGTGGAGCGTCTGCTTCTCCCTTTCCCTCTGCTCTGCTCTTGCTCTTTCTCAAATAAGTAAAATCTTTAAAAAGACAAAAAATCTGATAGGAAACAAAGACCATAACAAATAATGAGACGAATGAGTAAACTGTAGTAAGCTAGAGGTGGAAAGTGCTGGGGTGGGGTGGGGGGTTGGAGGGCGGAGTGGGGGCTGGAGGAAGGTGGTGGGTGGGTTGCCATTTTAAATAACACGGTCAGGGGCGCTTTGGTGGCTCAGTCGTTAAGTTAAGCGTCTGCCTTCGGCTCCGGGCGTGATCCCGGCGTTCTGGGATCGTGCCCCGAATCAGGCTCCTCCGCTGGGAGCCTGCTTCTTCCCTTTCCCACTCCCCCTGCTTGTGTTCCCTCTCTCTCTGGCTGTGTCTCTCTCTGTCAAGTAAATAAATAAAATCTAAATTAATTAATTAATTAACACGGTCAGGGCAGGCTACACTGAGAAGGGAGCGTTTGCATTTCCTCACCTACAAAGGGAACGATCATCATTCCCAATCCATAGATTTGTCTGGAAGATTATTTGATGAGCTGAACTGCTTGAAATGGTTGTCAGGAGTCTGTTTGCTACATCGCGGCTGGCTCTTACTCTGGCCGTTGTTAGACGTGAGTGCACCGAGGCCCAACGAGGAAGAGTCATGCAGTTAGCAACTGGCCAAGCCAGGAACTGAACGTAGGCAGCTGGCCCCTAAATCCAAGCCAGAATGGTCACCCTGAATGCCAGAAAACACGGAGGGGACAGAGCAGGTCCCCGGTGCAGGGGACTGAGGACCTGGCCTTCTCACTCCCAGGATGCTGATGTACCAGCATCAGAAGGCCTCGGAGCGGTTTGACGTCATCGACCTGGACCCGTACGGCAGCCCTGCCCCCTTCTTGGACGCCGCCGTGCAGGCTGTGAGCGAAGGAGGTGAGGCCGTGCTGACGGGGGGCGCAGAGCCGGGCTCTCGGTGTGGGGCGGGGTCCTCACTGCTCGGGTGGTCCCTGCAGGGCTGCTGTGTGTGACGTGCACGGACATGGCTGTGCTGGCGGGCAACAGCGGGGAGACGTGCTACAGCAAGTACGGGGCCATGGCCCTCAAGAGCCGTGCCTGCCACGAGATGGTGAGGGCGCTCCCCAGCTTCCCGGGCCGCAGACCCGCTTAGCTTCCTCCGGGCAGCCGGGGCCATAGCCGTCCCAAGATGTGGAGGACAAGCACGTCTGTAACCCGCGCAGTACTAAGAGCCTGGGGTGCCCGATCTGGTCGTCTAGGGGGCAGTGGTTTTGCCCGGGGTAGGAGCCAGTGCTTATGTCATTTTTCCCAGTATCGTCTGTTTGAACAATTTTCCAAGATTGTTTTTCAAGGTGGTGTTTGGGTCTGGGTTTGGCTTTGAGTTCACATCCTAGCTTTGCTGGTGTTTTTGGACAATTGATCTTATCTTTCCGGGCCTTGGTTTTTGCATCTGTGCAATGGGCGTGATGGTGATGGGTTGCAAGGGGGATTCGAGAAGGCAGGGGCTGGCTGCATCCATGGGCCGGAAAGGAGGATGTCTCCTCTTTGTTCCTTAAGGGCCCTGTCATCAGGTCAGTCTGGGAAGCCGGAACACGGGTCTGTGGAGCACCTCGCACAGCTCAGGCTGCTGTCTATGCTAATCGGAATACGTTCAGTTGCGGGGGCCCATGGGCTCCTTCGTTGTGGGTACCCCCAGCAGGGCCATAAAGAGACACAGACCGTCCCGATTTCATAGATGAGGGAACTGAGGCTTTTGGCAAGGGTCAGGCAGCCGGGATGTTTGGGGCTGGGCTTGGAACCCAGGGAGCTGGGAGCCCTCAGAGTAGCGGGGAGGCCGTGGGGGAGGCGTGGCTGATGCCCGATGCCTGTTTCCCACCCCCAGGCCCTGAGGATCGTCCTGCATAGCTTGGACCTCCGAGCCAACTGCTACCAGCGCTTCGTGGTGCCACTGCTCAGCGTCAGCGCTGACTTCTACGTGCGCGTTTTTGTTCGCGTCTTCACCGGCCAGGCCAAGGTCAAAGCCTCAGCCAGGTTGGTCTGGGGCAAGGAAGGGTGATGGATGGAAGGAGGCAACAGGGCCTTTTGGGGTGTGGGCGGGACATCATCCCGCCCCGGGGAAATGGGGGTCCTAATGGGGGTGAAATTAGCCTGAGGGAGGAGTTGGGGTGCGGGGATCATGCTGGGGACTTCAGGCCACCCCTGCTCCCCCACAGCAAGCAGGCGCTGGTGTTCCAGTGTGTGGGCTGCGGGACCTTCCACCTTCAGCGCCTTGGCAAAGCGTCGGGAGCCTCTGGTGGCCGGTGAGCAAGGGGGAGCCGGGGAGGAAGGGGAAGAGGGGGCGTCCCAGGGTCACTGCTCCCCCCAACCACCCCTCTCCCTGTAGGGTCAAGTTCTCTGCAGCCTGCGGTCCCCCAGTTGCCCCCGAGTGTGGGCACTGTGGGCAGCGACACCAGGTGAGGCGGGGCAGGGGAAACAAGGGGGGCCCTGGGGTTGTGGCTGTCTTGACCCCTCCCATCTGGCCACTGTGTGTCTGTAGCTTGGCGGTCCCCTGTGGGCAGAGCCCATCCATGACCTGGACTTCGTGGGTCGTGTCCTAGAGGCTGTGAGCACCAACCCTGGCCGCTTCCACACCTCAGAGCGGATCCGAGGGGTCCTGAGCGTCGTCACTGAGGTGGGAGCAGGCCATGACCGGGAAGGGGGGGCCCCGCCTGTGCCCAGCCATCCCGCCTCCACCCACCCCACATCCACCCGGTCGGCACTCGCAGGAGCTCCCGGACGTGCCTCTCTACTATGCACTGGACCAGCTCAGCAGCACCGTCCGCTGCAGCACACCCAGCCTCCTGCAGCTGCGGTGAGGGCCTGACCTCTGGGCGCCCTTGGGCAGGTGCAGCCCCCCAGGCCAGCTGTCTCCTGTGACGCGGAGATCCAGCGCGCCTGTGTGCAGGGGCTGAGAACCCAGCTCGGGGGCCGTGAGCCTTGGTGAGGGGGCAGCCATACCAGCAGGATGGCCACGTAGCCGCGGTCGAGGTGGCTCCCACCCACACAGGGCAGCACTGGCTTTGGGGTCCGGCCGCCTACCCCCACCCCCCTGCCAACCGTGGCCCTTCTTGGTCCCCAGGTCGGCCCTCCTCCATGCCGGCTTCCGGGTGTCACTTTCCCACGCCTGTAAGAATGCTGTGAAGACGGATGCCCCCTCCTCGGCCCTCTGGGACATCATGCGATGCTGGGTGAGGGCTGGCCTGACCCAAGGGGGGCGGCAGCGCAGGACATGGGCAGGCCTGCCATCCCCTGACCTTTGAGCTTTGCCTCCCAGGAAAAGGTGTGTCCGGTGAAACGGGAGCGCCTGTCAGAGAGCAGCCCGGCGTTCCGGATTCTCAGTGTGGAGCCCAGGTACAGGCACTGACAGGGCTGCCCGAGGCCAGGGGAAGCCCCCCGTGTGGGCAGACAGCACAGATACCTCCCTACACAGACACGTGCTCATTCCAGTGAGATCCAGAATCTTCCCACTGGCCTTCCCTTCTGCCCCCGCCCTGGTGGGGCCACATTACTGCCCACCTGCACCAGTGCTGTCGTCTCCGCCCCGTCCCCTCACCCCCACCCTCGCCCCGCAGCAGCCAGGGTAACACCTGTGAGCACCTGAGTCAGAGCCCCTTGGGACTCCCCCCTCACTCACTGGAAACCGAAGTTGTGCCTGTGGGCTCTGCACCCTCTGCCTGCGATCTCCCCTCTCCCCACCTCACTCCCTCCGGACTGGGCCTCGCTCTGACTCCCCAGACTCAGCCCCACCTTACCACCTTTATAAGGGCTGTTCTGTACCTGGAGTGCCTGTTCCCAGGTCCCCCGATGGCTCTGCCTCACCTCCTTCCGGTGTCTCTGACCACTCTGCCTTGCACCCCTTCCCCCATCTCCCTGTTCCCTTTACCCTGCTCTGTTTTTCTCAAAACTCTTACTCGTGCCCGAACACTGTGTGATTTGCTTATTTCTGATTTGTCTCATCATCTCATGCACTGGAACGTGGGCTTTACCAGCGGCAGATTTTAGGCACACAATAGGCACTTGGTAACTTTATTAAATGGATGAGAGTCTCGAGTCCTCCCGAAGCACGTGGAGCCGGCTGAGGCTGGCAGGTGGTCTCTGCACACTCGCGGGCTCTGCCCCTCAGTGCCTGCTCCCGCGTCCCCAGGCTGCAGGCCAACTTCACCATCCGGGATGATGCCAACCCCAGCTCCCGCCAGCGAGGACTCAAGCGCTTCCAGGCTAACCCTGAGGCCAACTGGGGCCCCCGGCCCCGCGCCCGGCCAGGGTGAGTGAGAGCCTGGTGGCGGTGGGACTTGGGGGGGGGGGGCACGAAGGCCAGATGGGGGGTCCCAGCTACTCCTCTCCCCGCACAGGGGCAAGGCAGCAGGTGAAGCTATGGAGGAGAGACGCAGGCTGCACCAGAATAAGAGGAAGGAGCCAGCTGAAGACCCAGTCCAGCGGGCTGCCCGGCTCAAGACATTTCCCTGTAAAAGATTCAAGGAGGTGAAGCACCCCTGCCTCACCCTGCAGCACCCAGGGATCCCCCTCCCAGCAACAGGACAAGGCCAAGGGGCAGGCTGGGCCGGGAGACCTGGGGCGGGCAAGGTGTGGGGGTGAGCTCCCCATCCAGGAGAAGGACCCAGCAGAGGCTGCTGGGCTCTGGGCCAGGGTTCTCACCCACCATCCTCCCACCAGGGCACCTGTCAACACGGGGACCAGTGCTGCTACTCCCACAGCTCCCCCACACCCGAGGACACTGCTGAAGTGGCCCCCGGTGACCGTCCAGAGACTCCTTCCCAGAACCCTCCTGGGCCTGGTGTGGCCACTGGTCCAGGAGTAGACTGAGCCAATAAAGAGATGTCATCCCTTCAACTGTCATTTGTCTGAATGAGAAGGCTGCCTGGGGTCTGTCTGTCCATCTGCCTTAGGGGCTCTGTCCATCTCTGCAGCGACATGTCTGGAGTCTCTTCCTCTGTCCGTTTGTGGGTTGTTGTTGTTTTTTTAACTCCCCAAGAGAGCTCCGTGATTCTGGGGGTTTGTTTGCCCCTGCCTGACTGAAGTGTTGTCTGGGGTGTTCTGTCTGGGGGTGGGAGGAGGTGGGAGCGGACCATCCGCAGGTGCGGTGGGAGCGGTGGTCTGTCCAGGTGCAGCACGAGGCGCTCTGCCACCCCGTTGCGGGTGCCTGCAGTTCCCGAGGCGGCCACGGGGCGGCAGCCGTGTCCTCGTGCCCGGGGGGGCCTTCACACACCGCCCCCCTCCCGGCAACACACCCCCTGTCGGCAAGCAGGCCGGCTCTCCAGTCACCCAACCCCTACCCTGCCTCGCCTCGCCGCCAGGTTTCTCTGGCCGAGCTCCCCGCGGGCCGCGGTGGCGGAAGCCGGACCGGAACCAGGCGCCTTGTGCATCCGCTCCAGACCAGGTGCTTCCTGCTCCGCGGCCCCTCAGGCGAACAGAGCGAGGCGCGGGCGGGCCTGCTGCTTCCCCTCCCCTCCAGGACAGAGGGTTAGCAACGTTAACGGAGAAGCTTAGGGCCCAGTCCCCCCCTCCCCCCCGTGGTAACTGTGGGGCCCTCCCAAACACCTTTCTCTTCACTTCATCCCCATCTGTAAAATGAACCTAAATCCTAGAACCTAGCTTGTAGGGATCATCAGGTAACTCGTGTGCTTGGAGATGAACTCTTGTTTCCCCGGGGCCGCGGGTGGGTGGGTGGTGGACTGGTCCTGGGCTCCGCCAGATTCCTGGGAGGCTGGGGAGTGTGGGTCGGCGTGGCTCCTACTGGGCCCCAGCTAGACACACCTGAGGCAAAGCAGGACCGGCCCAGGTGGGAGGGCACTGGAGAAAGGGATAGTCTTGTGCCTACCACCAAGCTATGGGGGGGGAGGGGGGGGGCTCCCTTCCGCGAGGCTGCAGGCCAGCGTTGAGCTCCATCACCACTCCCAGAAAGCTGCCCAACGCCTATCACCATCCTCCCCTCCACCCCGAGTGGCCGATGATGTGGGATGAGGGCCAGAGACCACCAAGCTGGGCCTGTGTGCTCTGGTGGCCTAGAGGATCGGCATCCTGTGGGGATGCGCTGGGGGCACCTATTGTAAAGCTTGGCCATCCCTGGCCCCCTAAGAAGTCCCTCCCAGCCGTGGCACTTCCTCTCATCCTCCTGGGCCTTAAAAGGTGGTGTGGACACCAGGCCTGGGCGCCCAGGACACCGGCCCTGGCTGGACACCCAAGGGCGGACTGTAAGAACTGCCTTCCCTCCAGTGCCCCCGTCTGGGGTGGGGGTGGTGCAAAGCCTGGGAGGGGTGGCGTAAAAAGAGGAACCAAGCAGGGTGAGGAGAGGAGGAGCAGCAGGGGGCCCTGGGTCACGAGGCCCCAGCACTGCCGGAAAGGGCTCTCCTCCACCCCCATCAGCACGGACACTTGGGCAGGGGGTGTTCAAAGCCGGAGGCGGAACCCAAGCGACACTAGAGGCCGCGACTTCCCTGCCTCGGTTTCCCCTCTGCGTACATCCGGGTACTTCACTCCCAGCCGTGCACTGGGTCGGGGTCCTCAGAGGCCCGAGGCCACTCCAGTGCCTGGGGGCGACGGAAGGTGAGGCCCTGAGGGGTGACGGCCCGGTCCGTCGCCGGCCGGGGGCGGGGCTGTGAGGCCCGCGCTCGGAGATCCCCGCCCGCCGGTTTCCTCCGGGGTCAGCCCGGCTCCTTATCAGGCGCGGCCAGTCGGCCAGGCTCTTATCTGTGCCGGTCCAGCATCCTCCGGCGCGGCCAGGGGTGAGAGGGAGGAAACTGGGCCGCCGGGGGCGGGGAGAGGGCGGGCCGGCCTGGAGCAGCTCACTTTCCCTCGAGGGATCCACGCAGCCGTTGCCGCGGGCCTTGGGAGCCCGGGAAGAGGCGCGGCCCCGACGCCGCTGCCGGGAGGGGGCGGCAAGCTCCCAGCGGCCCTGAACGCAGAGGCCGGACCGATCGGGGCCACGGAGCCTGGCCTGAAACCCAATGGCATCCTGGCCCTGAAGGACAGAGCCAGGGCACTCACCAAACAGCAGGATCAGTGCGGGGGTAAGAGGGGAGTCCGCCTGAAGGTGGGGGATCCTGGGAGTGCCTGCATTCATTCATTCGTTCGTTCATTCATTCATTCATTCATCGGGGGAACCCACTAAGTGGGAATCCAGGCCAGCTTCCCCAGGGCCTAGGTAGGGAAGACAGGGCAGAGGGGCCAAGAGTCCCAGAAGTTGCTGGACACTGCAAGTCACAGGGCCAAACCTTCTAAGTAGGGTTGCAAAGGAGTTGATGCTGATCAGGGTAGGAAATGGGGTGTGGGGGACACCAGGAAGGGCCAGAGAAGGATTAAGACACGCCTGTATATTCTGGGCAGTGGGGTCAGGGTTTGGGATTCTGGGTCAGCATTTTTGATTATAGTGTCAGCGATGGGGTTACAGGGTTAGTAAGGGGGATATTTTCAGTGGGGGTGGGAGTCAATGGAGTGATTATGGGGGACTTTCATGGTGTGACATGGAGGCAATGAGAAGAGCCCCCAGGGTCATAGCTGAGGGCCACATGGTCAGCTGGGGCGGGGGTGGGGGATCAGTGAAGGGTCAGAGTCAATTGTAGAGGGATTCTAAGGTCACATGGTATCAATGAGGGGGTCTCGGGATCATCCTGGGGACCGCAGGATCCATCACGGGTTCCTTCCTCAGCCCTCTCTCCAGGTTCCAGGTGAGAAGGGATTCTGGAATAAGGGAAATTTGCTCAGAAGCTGGGCAACTGAGGCCCTCGTGGGTCACAAACAGCTCAGAGATGGTCCTGCCGAGCTCAGGGCCGCCCAGAGACTCATTGGCTACCACCTGCCCTTGTGTCAGACCCCCCTCCCATGTCCTGGTGGTTTCTGAGCCCACCTGCCTTAACGCACCGAACCACCCCCCTCCCCCGCCCTTTCCCTCTCCTTTGAGGGCTCTGTTGGTCTGAGGGATGTGCGTGGCATCTGATTCCTCCCTCCCCGCTGGCTTCCTTCCCTCCCACAGGTGAGCACCCCCTTGGGGTCCATGTGCCCGCCCCAGGCCCAGGCAGAGGTGGGCCCCACCATGACTGAGAAGGCCGAAATGGTGTGTGCCCCCAGCCCAGCACCCGCTCTGCCCCCCAAGCCTGCCTCGCCTGGGCCCCCGAAGGTGAAGGAGATGGGGCACCAAGGCTCCTCACCCCCCAGGCTGCCCCCTGGCGTGCCAGTGATCAGCCTGGGCCACACCAGGCCCCCAGGGGCAGCCATGGCCACCACGGAGCTGAGCGCCCTGCGGCCCCCGCTGCTGCAACTCTCTACCCTGGGAACTGTCCCACCCCCCCTGGCCCTGCATTATCACCCTCACCCCTTCCTTAACAGGTCAGTGGGGGGCTGGGGCCTGGGGGGAATCCCGGGCCAGGGTCCTTGCCCACAAGGCGTTAGTGACCCACGACCCCTTACAGCCTCTACATTGGGCCGGCAGGACCTTTTGGCATCTTCCCTAGCAGCCGGCTGAAGCGGAGACCAAGCCACTGTGAGCTGGAGCTGGCCGAGGGTGAGTAGGGGTTCGTGTGCAAATCCATCTGCTGGGGCTCCTGTCTACCACAGGGAAAGGTGCTGCAGGTGCACACAGACATACACAGGACAGCCCACACGGGGACTCAGTACGCAGGTTACACCCATGTGCAAAACCACAGACCCATGGCCAGGCCCACGCAACCACAACCACCCAACAAGCCACAAAGAGTCATGGCAAAATGCACCATGGCATGGGGGGCCACAGAATGACAGCCCCAATAGAATGCACAGCCACGCAGGAAACAGCCACAGGACAACAACCACACAAGACAGCCACACAACCACAGCCACTTAGGACCATGGCCACACAAGAGTCAGCCACAGAACCACAGCCACACGACCACAACCACCTGGCAATGATCAGACACAACCACAGCCATTTAGATATACCAGGAATTCACCCAAGACACAGACAGGACCACATGCACACCTAGGGAACTTCTCAGACCCACATCCACCTCCAGCCACATACAGGGGTACACTCCAGAATGAGGACCGCAGGGACGGCTCCCCAGACTGACAGCCACAGGAAACTTTTCCCTAGGAATCTCAGCCATTGACATAAAGGTGTGGACAGTCAGAGATACAGAAAGCCTCAGCTGCCTGCAGCCCGAGCCTGTGATCGTCCTTGTCTAGGCTGCCGGGGTGAGTGGGGGTGGGAGCCGGGTTGCTCACTAGCAGGGGAGCTACACGTGGATCCTACTTGGGGATCCTTTGGATGGAGAGAGCCCCAGCCTGTGTGGAAGTTCCCAGGAGGGTTCTGGGTTCCTGAAGCCAGGGCAGGAGGGGGCGCCCCCTGGACCTCGGTGCCAACCCAACCCCTCTTGTTCACAGGGCACCAGCCCCAGAAGGTGGCCCGGCGTGTGTTCACCAACAGCCGGGAGCGCTGGCGGCAGCAGAACGTGAATGGCGCCTTCGCAGAGCTCAGGAAGCTGCTGCCAACGCACCCGCCCGACCGGAAGCTGAGCAAGAACGAGGTGCTCCGCCTGGCCATGAAATACATTGGCTTCCTGGTGCGGCTGCTGCGCGACCAGGCGGCCGCTCTGGCCGCAGGCCCCGCCCCGTCCGGGCCCCGCAAACGGCCCGCGCATCGGGGCCCCAACGATGGCGCCCGTCGCGGGCCTTGTCGCAGGGCCGAGGCAGTGGTGCGCTCGCAGCCCGCGCCCCCGGCCGGCCCCGACGGCGGCAGCCCCGATGGGGCGGCCCGGCCCATCAAGACGGAACGAGCGGTCGTGAGCCCTGAGGTGCGGTGACCTCCGCAGCGTTGCCTCTGAGCCGAGGGGCACCGGGAACTCAGCCCAGGGAGGTCGAGGAAAGGGCGGACGATGCCCTGCGACTGCTCGGGAGCGAACTCCCCCGAAGAGGGACCAGTGAGGACGTCCCCAACAGGGAAAAGGGCCCGGGGGTCTGGAAGGGCGACTGTCGCCCCCAAAAGCCCTGCAGACATTTTTTTTTTTTTTTTTTTTTTTTTACATCACCCACCGCCCGCTGGAAATGGCCTTTCCCGCGTCTCCCTCCCGGGGACGAGGTCCGGGAACCGACATGGCAGACAGGTCATCGGACTAAAGTGGTGCCTCTTTTTTCGGGGCTGGGGTCACCGACAGAGGTGGGGAGGGACTGGGGAGTCTTTGCCCTTCTCACCGGCGCCCCGCTCCTGGACCGCGTCCGGGGAGACAGAATCGACGCCACCGCCCACCCCACCAATCCCGAACCGGTCCCCGTACGACGGCGTTAGCGAAAGCGCGGGCGCTCTTACTTTTGTTTTTCTTTATTTCTTTATTTCACATACACATTAGCCATTCAATGGAGAAGCCGGAGAGAGTCAGGCAAAGATGGTATAACAGAAGCGCAGTGACGGGGGCGGGGCGGGGCGGGGCGGGGCGGAGAGGGAACATACGGGCTGGCTGCCTACTTGCATTCCGCTAGGACACTGAAAACCCAGAAAACAAAACAGACAGTAAACTACCCTTGTTTCTTATGTATCTCAGTGCAGAGACGGGGGTGGAGGGCAGAGAGAGGGGGAGACCAGGCTGAAGGAGGAGGAGCGGAGGGACAGGGGACGCTAAGGGGGAAGCACACCAAATCCATTAGTACTATATATAGAGATACTCGTATATACTGCGTTTCTTAGCCTAAGAAGAAACTTGTTTGACGGGACGGGCGGCCTTCGCGGTCCGCGATGCTGGTGCTGGTCGGGCGCACGGATCTCCCGGGAGGGGCCGAAGCGGGGCTGGCCCAGGCTGGCTTGGGGGGGAGGGGGGCGCCCCGAGGGTGGGTGGGTGGGGGGAGCAGAGGCGGGGCTGGGGTGCCCCTCGGGCTCTCGATTGGGGGACGAAATTTCTCGTGACTTTATTGCTCCTTTATTTTCTCTCGTGTGGGGGGTCCGTTCAGCACGGTCGGGGTGAGGAAATGGTGGGTCGTCTGAGCCACCCGGCCCCTCTGGGACCCAGAGCGCGGCGTCCGCTCCGCCAGCACGGGGGTGAGAACAAGGCACTAGGTCGGCCGGCCAGCGCGGGGGCGGGTGTGTAAGGCAGTCGACGGGGCTGGTTGCAGGGTGGGGTAGGGCTGTGTGCGGGGCCGTGTGCGTGCGTGCGTGCGTGCGCGGGCCTGGGCGAATCGACCTGTCAGCTTGGCTGGTCCTGTCCTGGAGCTTCGAGCCTTCCTCGTGCTCCCCGGTGGGTGACGGGGGTAGGGGTAGGGGTGGGAGGAGTGATGTTGAGTCGGGGGCGCCGGGGAAAAGGGGGGGTAACTACCAACTTGCTGAGCGCGCTCCTGATAATGCTGGTGAGGGTCAAGTTGGCGTCTGGCTCAAAGAAGGGCGCTCGGGGCGGAGAGGGAGGGAGGGAAGGGACGTTTGTTCGTTGGCATTGACCTCTGCGGGGGAGGGGCTGGGGACCCCCCCGCCGCGCCCCCGTGCCCGGACGGGGATGGGGCGAGGAGGGGGCGCTGGGCCCTGGGGAGGGGGCGCCCGGGGAGACCCGCGGCCGGAGCAGCCCAGCCGCCGGGCGTATGCCGCTGTCCCGTTCCGTTAAACTCAACAAAGAAGGGATATGCGTGTTCCTAACAAGTGCAGGATATTTAATTGATTCATAAACTTATGTATAATAGTTTGTGGGTTTTTTTAAAACGTACTTTATAATGTAAGAAGCACCAGGGTTTTTATGTTGAATTATCTTAAAAATAATTTTCTCTCGTCCTTTTCCTTTTTGATCTTGTGGTTTTTGTTTTTTTAATGTCGAGGTGGTTTTTTTTTTTTAACTCTAAAATGTGAACGTTTCCTTCAGCCCTCCCACCGAAACCGAGAACGAACGACGAAACAAATAAAAACCCCAGATCATCCTCGTCAACATAGGAAAACGACTTAAAAAAAAAAAAAAAAGAAAGAAAGAAAGAAAACGAACAAAAAAAAAAAAAAAAAGGAAAAAAACACTCAGCTTTCGTTATCCCCGCGCAGGGCGGGGCAGGCCCAGTTCTTTTAGCGTCCCCAGAGCCGCGAGGACATTACAACAAAAATAGAATTTTTCTTAACAATCTCTTAACATACAAAGATAGGAAAACTCTCTGATGCATTGCACTTGGTTCAATGAAAAAAAAAGTTCATTTCCCCCATATATATTTTTTGTGGGTTTTTTTTCTCTTCTAAACACATCCCCACATCTCCTGTCGCCCTCGTCGCCCCTCGCCTGCCCCTCACAACGACACTTGGGAAAGGAGCGGCCCCCACCCCCCTGCCCGCCCGGGCTGCGCGCTCCCGCTCCGGCCCAGCTGGCCTGCAGCTTCCGACCTCGCCCGGGCGGGCGCCCCGCAGACCCCGGCTCCCGCGGGCCCACCGCGCCTGCGGCCCCGATTGTCTTCGAGGGAAGGGGCGCGTGCGGCCGGGCAGGGGGTCCCTTCCGCTCCCCTCTCAGCTCTGACCCTGTTTAGCCAACCAAACTGAAAAATCATTGCACTTTGACCGCGCGTCACGCCCGGCCCACCCGGCCCCCCACCCCCCCACCCGCCCTACTCCCCACGCCCCCCCACCCAGGCTCCCGCGGGATCCCCTGTCCCCAGCTTCTCAGTCCCGGTCTTCCCCGAGGGCTGCACGCGGATGGGGGAGGGCCTTCGCTCAACTTCCAACAAAAGCCACTCCGGGGGCCGGCCGCCCTGTGGCTTCCAGTCGAGGGGGAGGCGCCACTCGCTGGCCCCTTCTGCCCCAGGTCAGGGCCCTCCTCGCCTCTCCAGCCAGGTCCCTCCCCTCCTTCTGTCCCTCCCTGCTGGGGCCACAGCCTCACAAACTAGATTCACAATAAATAAAGCCCACAACCCACCCCTCCGGTGCAATGTTGGGTTGACTGACTTTCAGAGGATCCTGACCTGTGCTTTGTGTTTTCATACAGTTAAGAAAGAGAGAGAGAGGCACAAGGACTCGAGAAGGGGGCCTAGGAAGGGAGATGCAGGGAGGAGGGAGTAAGGCACAGAAAGACAAGCCAGAGGGGCCAAGTCACACCCTGGAAGGGGGCTGGGCATGCTCTTGCTTCCCTCCCTCCCAGGGGGCTACAGAAGACCCTCTGGACAGGCCCCCAACCATCCCTGGGGGGGAGGAAGGGGCTGCAGGGGGAGGGGGAGAGCTACTTCCTGGGGTGTGTTACCAAATTGTTCCCAAGTTGCTCAAATGGAGGAGGAGTTCCCAATTGCAACGGCAAAAGACCCGAACAATGAATGCCCCACCCCTAAATAAAGAGTAAAGACATTACAGCTGAAATCCAGAAAGAAGTGGCCAGGAGGCCCTTGTGGTGGAGAAAGTGGGGTTGGGAGGGGAGGACAGAGAAAGCTCCAAAACACTTTTGAAAAAGGACAACACCCAACACCCTCCAAAGGAGCTGCAAGTCGGCGAGCAGGACGCCTACCTAGCGCCGGTGGCGGCTTGGCCGGTGGCAGCGGCGGCCGCCTCGTCCTCCTCGCTCGGCTCCGGGGTCCCCTTTCTGCTCCACTCTCCGGCCCGGCCACAGCAGGGCTGTCTGTGTGAGGGGCAGGGGCAGGGACCGGTGGGGCAGAGCGAGGGCACCAGCATGCGGGGCTGGGGTGTGGGGGCGACCTGGGGCCCACCTCCCCTCACTCGTGGTGCGGCGAGAGAGTGACTTTCCCCGCCTGCGGAGAGAGGGAAGAGGGGGCCTGTCCCAGGCTGGGATGGGCTGTCGTAGCATTCCGACTTTTTCCTATGGACTGTACAGAGGGGTCTGGGGCCCTGAAACTACCCCTGAAGCTCAGGGTGGGGTGACAGAACACCCTCCATTTCAGGAGCAAGAAACTAGCTCCAGGGGCCCGCTCCCTGGGCCCCCCCTCCCGGGGGGCTTCTAGCCCAAAGGTAGGGCAGGGAGACCTGGAAGCCACCGGCCTCACCTAGTCCAGAGCAGTTGGGGGAAGAAGCCAGAGGCCAAGGCAGTGGGGACAGGGCGGGGGTGGGGGGTGGGGGGACAGGCAGGGAGGGGGCGGAGTCTGGAGGGAGAACCCTCTGGATCTGCACCCCATCATTTGTACAAGCTTGTCCTCCGAGCTCCGTAGTGAAGCTCCGGCCCGAGTTGGGGGTGGGGTTCCCCTAGGAAGGGTGAGGGTGGAGGACAGGCCCCTTTAGAACTGTGCTGGCTGCTTTGTTGGGTTGATTTTGTTCCTTCCCCGGAAGGTCGGGGCGGGGGCGGGAGGGGAGAAAGGCAGTTCTGCTGCATCCTTTCTTTCTTTCTGTCCTCTACTTAACAGAGTCCGTTTGCATGTTTCTTTCTGCTTGGCTGCTGGTGCACAGCTCCACCGAGACCTCTTCCGAGGGCTCTCCGAGAACTGGGCTGCTTCTGGGGGCCTGCAGGGCTCCCCGGGCTGGAGGAGAGAAGGGCTGAGTGGCTGACGACGTCTAATTTTTGCTTTTCGGTGGGGCTGGGCTGGGGGATTTTTCCACGTCTCAAAATTTCTTCTCCCCCCGTTTGAGGAACCTCTTCTTTACATTTTGTCATTTCTCTTTGTCGATCTTATCAGAGGAACCAGGACTGAAATGGGACAAAAAGAGGCCATATTGAGAACAGCAGGGGCAAGTCTCTTCTCCATCCCACCTGGCCCACTGACTGCAGGCCTGAGCCCAAGGCCCCTGGAGGGCCCACCTCCAGCAGAGGCAAGGACACCAACACCCCACGAAGAGGTACATCCCCACGCTGTCGGAACCTCCTATGGGAATCCTGCCGCCCCCAAGAGACCCTGCCCCAGTGTTAGGGTCCAGCTGGCCTTCCCGTGGGCACTGTGCCCAGCGGGGGGGACCCCCATGGCTGGAGCTGGCACAGGCACAGACCTGGGATCGGGCCATGTTTCCAATTGTTTAGGTTTTTGTATGGGTCCTGCAGGGTGGGGAGGATGCCAGGCTGGAGCTTTTGTCCCCAGAGGGGTTTTGGGAGTGGGGTGGGGGTAGCTCAGCTTCTTGCTGAGTTTTCTTTCTGTCTCTTTGGATTAAAAGCAGAAATTCCCGTCTGTACTCCCCAGCCAAGGTCCCACAGGCTGAAAGGCTGGGGGGGGGAGACACCACATGGCTTCAGTCCCTAGTGGTACCCGGCCTGGGGGAGGGGCCCTGGAGCCCACTGTGCTTGATCCTCTACCCTCAGGGCACCTGGTGCACGGGGAAGGACGCAAGGCTCCCTGGAGCGGGAGTCGCTTCCCTCAGGGTGCCAGCAGGGGGAGCCACCTTCCCACAAACGAGTCCTGGCAGCTCTTCCTCACAAAATACACCTGACCCGAGGCTGGGCCGTCGGGCAACGGCCTCCATCAAGGCTCTGGCCCCACCTTGCGGCCAGCGGGGGAGGGGTGGGAACATAGGTGTTCTCCTCTACAGGCTATAGGACCGAGGTAGGCCTGGTAGTACCCTCGGGGCCAAAAAGGGGTCCCTGAAAATGTATTCCGGGGCCTCAACCAGGCTCTGGGTCACAGACTCAGCTCTGCAGGAGCCAAGCCGAGCTAAGTACAGAGCCACCACTGGGTAGTATCCCTTCTGCCCTTGCTCCAAGCCCCACACAGCAGCCAGCGAGGAGAGGACGACCCGCCTGAGGCTACACAGTGCCCGCACGGCCCAGCCAGCACGCAAGCACGGGGACGGTTCCGAGTCCATGCTCCCAACCACTGCACGTGGCATGCTCACAGGGAGCCCAGGGCCAAGGCTGGCACATCGGAGTGAGGGCCCGGGGCGGCTAGATCAGCCAGCTTTTCAAAAGAAGCCAGAAGTCGAGACAGCATTGCATGTGAAAGTTGTTGGTGTTTAAAACCTCTCTTTTCAGCCACACAGATTATGCCTGCAGGCCCACCCCACCCCTCAGGCTCTGGTCTGGGTGGTCTTCCACTGTGAGATGAACACATCGAGTTTAGTGTTACAAAGGGCCTACAAGATCACCTAGAACCTTCTTTGACAGTGGAAACATTCTCTGCGTGCCCTATCCAGTGTGGTAGCCACTAGCCACATGCGGCTTCTAAGCAAGTAAAACGTGGCTTAGTGTCACTGAGGGACTGAAGTTTTCTCTAGTTAGTTATTTAATTTAAACTTCAACAGCCATACATGGCCAGCGCCTGCCCCACTGGGTGGTGCAGATGGAGGGCATTTGGAAGAATGGGGGTTTGGGGTGGCCACAATGACTGGGGTGCTGCTGGCGTTTACTGGGTGGGCAGAGGTGACGAACTTCCTGCCCCGTGCTAAACAACACCCGGAAGAGACCTGCCCTCCTGTGGCGGGGGCTCCTGGAGGAACTGCCCAAAGTCCAACCCCATCAACTGCCTAAAGGCCTTTAAAGGGAGGCTCATGGGATACTTGGCACTGCATGGGGGAAACCCAGGCCTGAGGCACCCCCTGAGTCGGGTGGAGGGCTGAGTCGGGAGCCAGCCCCTGGGGTTCCATTCCTGGCCTGAGGAGAAGGGAGCTGCCTGGGTGAGTCCCTATCACTGTGGCCTAGCCTCGGTATTCTCTGGTACCCCTTCCCAAGGGGAGACTGACTACACGGAGACCCTTACAGCATGGCTGTGTGGGCCCGGCCCTCACCCACCCTCCCTGTCAGGGAGAGGAGGCAGAGGACAACTGGGACGTGGAGAGCCCGCTTGGCCCCTCTGTCTTTGTCGGACCAAGCCAAGGTGCCAGGCTGGTGCCCTTGGGGTCCCCTGAGCTGCATGGCAGGGGGACAACCACCAGTGCCCAGACTGGGGACCCCCCCTCAGGAAAGGGAAGACTCCAGTTCAAGGCCTGGAGTTAGGGACAAAGGTGGTTCCAGGATAGCTCCCCAGCGCCTTACCAGAGGTCCCAGAAAAGGGGGAGGGGCATCTGCCGCCAAGCACAAAGTGGCTTTTTTCTGCTCACCCTTTCTGCTTCCTGAGCCAGGTCCAAAATTGATTAAAACTAAGTAAAAAGCGCTGCCCAGGGAATGACAAAATTGCTAAAATTCTCTTTTCTTCCCTCATTCTATTGTTCTCTCTCCATCTGGTGCTCCAGAGATCAGCTAAAGTCACTGGTTACTGTGGAAACCACCCCCCACTGTAGCCCCTGCGCCCGCTGCAGCCGCCCGCCTGCCCCCAGGCCCAAGGGCTCTCGGCTGTGCAGGCCTTGTCCGGCTCCTCCAGTCTCCCCCACCGTCACCCCCAGACACACCTGCCTGCTGGGGCCCCTTGCAAAACAAGGGGAAGAAAAACCGTTTCCCAAACTTGCCTCAAACTCTGCCTTGGCCCCAAAGTCCAAGCAAAGTGAGCAGAGAACGTGAAGAAGGGAAAGCACACGGAGACGGAAACAGGGTGAGCGGGGGAGGACTCGGCAGTGGTCCCCAAGAGTGAGCACGCGCACGGAGCTCTAGGCGGCTGGGGCGGAGGGGCGGAGGGAGGGCGGGCGGGCGGGCGAGAGCGATGGAGCCCTGCTGCCTGGTGCCAGCCCAGAGCCAGGAGGGGAGGCCCGCCTGCTGTCCCTTCCTCTGGCACCCCCTCCCGCCCTCTGCCAGCAGGGCTCTCTCGGCCTCCCTGGCACAGAGCAGCGGAGGGGGCTGGCTCCAGCCCCTGCTCGGAGCCATTGTTTTTCTTCTCAACACCCCCAAGTTCAAGTTCATCTGGGTGTTACATCATGTCTGGTTGCTCCTGGAAACCAGACGGGTCAGACGTGACTCTGGGGAAAGGGGGTGGGAAGCTGGAGGGGGTTGAAGTTCCCCTCCCCTCCCCTCCTTGCCACTAGGGAGCTCTGAAGTTTGAAGTTTGACAAAGTTTTTTGGCTTTTTTTTTTTTTTTTTTTTTTGAGGGAGGGAAAGGAAAAGGGAAAAAAAAACAAAACCTCAAACCACACACACAAAACTTCCATCCACCAACTTTCTCTGGACTTGGGCCTCAGAGCAGTAAAGGAGCAGGAGCCCAAAGAGGTGGCCCTGCGGCTCTGGGCCGATGTGGATTTCCTGGGGCTGAGAAAGCCTCCAAGGCCTTGGGCTCACAGGGAGGTGTTTTTGTAAAATGTGCGAAAGAGAGCCGTATTTGCATGTTCTTTTCCGAGAAGCCGAAGCCGGGTGATGCTGTAAAAGCTGCCTCCACCCTGCCCTGAACCCTAGGGCCTGGGGCTCTGTGGGCTAGTCCCAGCCTCTCAGGGACAGGCACAGGGAGGAGGGGGCCCGCATGCGGATGTGTGCACGGATGCCTGTACAAAGCCGGATCCAGGGCATTCCAGCAGGAGGGCTGGAGTTTTCCTTGTGAGAACTGGGGACAGACGGGAGCTGGACTGGAGGTTCCAACAGCCCAGCCTCCCCTCTAACAGGATTCATGGGGACGTGAGGGAGGGGCCTCCAGGGTGGCAACAGGCCCTGCCCTACCCTGGGTGCCAGAGTCTCTGGGCATGCAGCCCACCAGGACGGCTCTGTCCCTCCCCCACCCCTTGCCCAGCCCACCCAAAGCCAAGGAAGGAGGGAGGGCTGGGGGCCAGGGCTTCCAGCTGGAGAGGGAGGAGAGCAACAGGCAGACGCTGTCCTCTTCCTAACGGGGCCTCGGGCTACCACCAGGCCTGGCCCAGAGCGCCTCTAGCCTCAGGTCTTTGGCCGCCTTCCCCAGGGCCGGGGCTGTCAGAGCTAATTATCCAATTAGCTGATTAGCCAGGGGACCTGGGGGCTGCCTGGGGAGGCAGGCTCAGCTGGGCTTGCAAAAGCCTGGGCCCTCCAGCCCTGCCCTAGCCCCTTCTCCCGGATTGGCCCCAAGGAACCGGCCTCTTCCCCGACATCCGCGATGCCCCCGCCCCTGCCTGCTCCCCCTGTGCCCACATCCACATGGTGGGTGGGGCCTCCTACCTGAGACTGCTTCGGGATGTTCAGAAAGTTGCCGTCCCAGGGTCCAATGCTGACAAACCCTTGCCCCTGCCTGTTCTCCCTGTGCCCACATCCACATGGTGGGTGGGGCCTCCTACCTGAGACTGCTGTGGGATGTTCAGAAAGTTGCCGTCCCGGGGTCCGATGCTGACAAACCGGTTGGCAGAGGAGGCGCCTGTCGTTGCGAATGCTGTGGGGAGCAGGGAAGAGAGGGAGAGACCCTGTGAGGCCTTGGGGCCTGCCCAGGCACTGCCCTTCGGGGCTGCTGAGAGAGGGAGAGACTGGATTAGACCATGCTGCCGGGGCTTAGGCTGGCCGTGGGAAGGACAGGCCGGAGGGGTCCCATCATCCTCTCACTGACCAGGAGCACACACTGTCCCCCACCCCTAGCACTGCACCTCAGCCAGGTGTCCTCTTTCCTGGTCCGGGGTGAGGGAGGGGCCCTGGAGGCTTTAGCTGAGGTCCCATAGACCCTGCTGTGTCCCCACACCAGGCACTAAGCAGGACTGAGGATGGCCCTTGTTGAAACGATGCACCCTTGCTTTCCCACGGCCTCTCTTGGGTCTGGGAAGAGGGAGCCTGGGAGGGTGGGAGGCTGGGGGCTCTGCCGGACCAGCCCCACCCTGCTCAGGGAAGGCCGGCTCTGCCAGGCCACCTGTCCAACCAGGGCACAGCTAGCTGGGTGTTGCACCGCGGAATCACACTGGGCAGCCCCAAGGATGGGACTGATGGCTCCGGAAACCTGAAGGGGCCCAACAGAGGTCTGAGTCGGGTGGGACAGGGTCTGAGAGAGGAGCTGGCTGCCAGCTTGGGCCCAGAGGTGGCAAGGCTCAGGCCCAACAGGCATCCTCCTCTAATGGATGAGCCAGATCCCGTGGTCCTGCAGTTTGCAGGGCCTGAGATGGGCCAGAGCACAAGAGGAGAGGGCTGGAGGGCCTGGCGGAGCCTTAGGGCTCGGGGGCCCCGCAGCAGTTGTTTTGGAGTCTGAGGGGGCAAATGGGCACCCAAACAGCCCTGAGCTCTTCTCAAGTTTTCTGGCTGGAGCCCTACGGGAGGGAATGGGTCCTGCACCCCCAGTAGGGAGGATGTCCCCCAAAAGGACAAGACTGTCACAGGCTGCCAGGGATCCCCCCCCCACACCCTCTACCACGTACACCCAAGGGACTGCGTGCTCACCAGATTCTGTCCAGGGTGCCCCCCAACCCCCCTGAAGCCTGGCGCCTCCTCCCCCACCCTGCCCACCTCCAATGACCATGACCATGACTTGGTGTCTTATGGCGGATGCAGATGGGAAGATGGCATGAAGAGGATGGAGAGGGGAAAAGAACTCAAACCATGAGAAAGAAGGCAACAGAGAGCGCGAGACGCGAGACGGAGAAAAGTGAGATGGGCCGCCCCTCCCACTGCTGACCAGGAAGTCCTGGCCTGTGGCCTGCCAGCCCCCAGAGCGCCCGAAGCGCTGCCCACCCCCTGCCCGCAGACGGCACACCGCCCACCCTCCACCTCTCCTGTCCTTCACACGTCGGGTCTACCTTGGGCCTCTCAACTCAGATTTTTCTTTTCCCTTTAACAAAATTTGTCATTGGTTAAAAGAGAGAGAGAGAAAAAGAAAGAGATGAAGTAAGCCGAGGCCCAGAGCCCTCCCTTGTCCTTGGAACATTCAACCTGGGGAAGGGAGAGGGATGGGAGGAGGGGAAAAAAAAAAAAAAGAAAAAAAAAAAAGAGGAACAACGAGAAACCAAATGTGAGATTGGAGGGGAGGAGGTCAGGGGCCGGCCGCTGTACAGTTAGAGGCCCAAGGGCCCTGGAATGGAGGTGAGGGGGCAAGGCCAAAAGGGGATGGTGGTGGCGTCGCCTTGTGGTCACATTTAATTTTTTTGGTGTAGCGGGGCACAACGAAACAACAAAAATCAAAAAACAAAAAAACGAAAAATGAAAAAAACAGCAATCAGGCATGAAGATGGCATGGCTGCGCCTCCCCACCCCCCTCCCACCCTGGCCAGCACCCCTGGCCTGCGTGCCCCACTGTGCTCCCCCTCCCGCCCCCGGGAGGGGCCTGGGCCAGGGGCCCCGGCTGGGAGCAGCGGGTGGGCAGGGGGCGCTCGTGGGGTGCTGGCTGGTGCAACTGAGGCCCAGGAGGCCATGACTGGGGGGCTCAGCTCTGCTCTTGTCCGGGTGGGAGGCTCCATGGCGCTCTGGGTCAGGGGGCTTTGGCAGTGGGCGGGGCAGGGGTTTTTCGTTTTGCCGTGGAGACTGTTTGGATGGGCCAGGGATGCTGGGCGTTGTGGTTTCGGTTTCATCGTCCACTTACAAGGTGATGGAGGAGTCAAGGCGGCGCCGTCTGGGGCAGTGCTGGTGGATTTGGAATCAGGCATAGGAAGGGGCACAGGTCTGGCCACTGGAGGCGGCGGCGGTAGCAAAAATGACCCCGGGACTTTGCCCTGGCCGCTACCGTTGGGCTGCGAACAACATAAATAGAGTGACGCATGAAGGCACATCCCACACAGACACACGCTCCCCTGCGCGGCCACGCCAGCTCGCTCCTGAGAGCGGGCGCTCCCAGTAGAAGATGCAGGATGGGGTCGTCTCCTCCGGGGCACAGGGTGGGTGAGGGTGTGAGGCTTCTATTTGGTCTCTCAGGTGTTTCTCTCTCTCTTTTTTTTTTTTTTTTTTGTGGTCCTCTTTGAAGTTGTGGGAGGGATGAGAGGGGGTGTCCGACGAGTGGTTTGTTATTTCTTAGGGAACATGTTTTAGGTACCAAAACATGCCACCTAGCCATATAAGCAGCTGCACCTAGAACGCTCATGCTCTTGAAGACCTTCTGCCGCAGCAAGTAAGATGCGCCAGCTCTCCCCCCACTGTCCCCAGAAAACACACGCATGCCTCCCCTCTGTGGGCCCCTGGGGTGGGGCCAGCTGACCCCACCAAGGACTACAGGCCCTTCAGCGTCTACCCCTACAGCACAGCCTGGGGAGACGCTGGGTGCTGGGGGGCTCGCCCTTGACTCCGGCAGCCTGAGGATCGCGGAGTGCTGGCCCATTTCCTACAGAACAGCCCAGGAGGAAAGTCCATCGCTGCCAGCTCCAGTTCCCACGAGGCTCTTCGAGAGGACTTCCCTGTACAGTGCCCTGGAAGTCCGGGATGCTCGGTCGCCAGATCCATTCCTCGGCTTTATTCCCTCTTGTGCCTCAAACTCAAGTTTCCTCCCCAAGCCCCATGCGTGCCTTTCATGCATCAGCCTTTGGGGGTCAGGGGACGTAGGCACCACAGCGAGGGGCAGAGGTCCCTGGCCTCCTGCAGTCACAGCTTCCCTGGAGAGGCCTCCCTGGAGTTCTGGGCATGTATCTCCCACTGCTCTGGGCAGTGCTCTTGATGACCACCTATAGCCTGGGCTCAGGGTGGGTGGGCCAGAGCTCTGAGTCCTAAACGGTCCCCTCTCCCAAGGGGCAGAGCTCTGCCCCCCAGCCACCCAGGTGCAAGGCTATGGGAGGCTCCTGTGCTGCTCCTTCTGTTGGTGGGTGAACTGTGCAGAGTCCACCCCCTTGATGTCTCCAGCCAGCCCATCCTCCACCACTGGTTCCACCTGGACTAGGACAACGAGACTCCCAAGGGCTCTCCCCTGTGCTAACAATGCACTCCTAAGCTTAGTGTCTCAGTGCCCAGCTCCGTACCAGGGACTTTACTCAGCTGGTGTCCAGTCCCCCAACCCTGTAAGGCATCAGTTTTCGCCTGGGGCGGGGCGGTGGGGTGGATTCTGCTCCGGCAGGGGGCATTAACAATGTCTGGAGACATGCTGGGTAGCACCACTTCTGGGGGGTGCTGCTGGCATCTGGTGGGGGTAGAGGCAGGGATGCTGCTACATACCCCACAATGCGTGAGACGGCCCCCAGGATAAAGGCCCAACGATCCAAACATTAACAGTGCCGTGGCTGGGAAACCCTGATGCAAGGGAAGCTCCATTCTCCCCCTTTCACAACTGGGGAAACTGAGGCTCTGTGCAGCTGAGTGGTTTATCCAAAGTCACCCAGGGGTTAACTGGTGAGGCCTGAAATTCACAACCATGTCTCTCTCACTCCAGGGATCCTGTGGATTTTTTCCAGCGGGCTCATCCCAACCCTCTTCTCCAAATCTAAAGGCGCTCAGGCTTCTCCCCTCCCCTTCCACAGCTCTGACTGGGTGTAACATAAAATACGAGCCCCCCAGTTGGGCCTTCAAGGCCCCTACGGTGGAGCCCAGATGGGGTCCTTCACCACTCATGCCCCTACATTCACCTCCTCTCAAGTACTTCCCTTTGCAAACCAACTGGGGTTTCCAGAATACAGCCTAAGCAGTTGGGGGCTGCACACGTGCTCACTGCAGAACCCTCTGCCTACAACACCCCTTCCCACAACCCTTAAGGCCTGCTCAGAAAACACCATCCCCAACATGGGACCAGCCAGATACCCTACATCACTATCCATCTCTCTCTGCCTTTCTTTTCTAGGATGCTCATGACCTCCACCATAGCCTTTGAAGCAGGCTGCCTCCCGGGCTCCCCAGCAAGCCCGGGGACGGCCACCTCTGTGTGGCCCAGGCGTGCAGCGTTCAAGTCCCACTGACTAAGCTGAATCAACCAGTCCATCCTGCTGCCTTTCAAACCATGGAGCTCCATGCCTGACTCCGCGCAGGCCACACCCTTCTGAGCGCTGGCCGTTCCCCTCCCCCACCCTTCACCTCTAAAGACCAGCACCTAGGGTTGACATTGTCCCTCCAAATGGTTCCCTTGACTTGCTCTTTCCTGCCCACTCAAAGGTCCCCTGACAAAAGCAAGCAGGGGCTGCTGATCCCTGTTTGTGTCCTGGGCTGGAGACCCTTTGTGCCAGGTGTCCTTTCAGAAACAGGCAACTGCCCCCATCATGTCTGCAGCCTATCCGGTGCCTAGCTTGCTCTTCCATCAGGGCAGGAAACCGGAGTCTCAGGAGATCACAGCCTCACTCCTTTACTCCAGGCCATCCTGAGCTTGGGCCCCCCGAGGGGCTGGGACACACGGCCTTCCAGGCAGCCCTTGCTCCCACAGGGTGGCCTGTGCCTCCTTCTAGTCCCCAAGACCCTGTCTCCTCCCAGGAGGACCTCAATCATTCATTGCACTTGATGAAGCCAATCCTAGCCCGACGTGGCCAGACATGGAAAACCGCTGATTTACAACATTTAGTTTCTGGAAGCTACTTCCAACCAGGCTAGGATATCTCAGCTCTGATTGGGGTACAAGTTTAGGTTTTAAAAAATCTCGAGGTCTTGTGATTTTGCGGTGGCTTGAAACCTCATGAGTTAAAAGCTAGAAGGAACCGGGAGATGGGATAGCTCTTCACTTTCAACTGACAGACGAAGACGCAGGCCTGGCCGCTCCAGCGCTGGTGCTTGAGGACGACCTACAACCAGTCTTCCTGCCTCCCAGAGTCACGCTATCCCATCGGGCCCTGTGACTTGTCCATCGCGTTCACTTGGCGGTCTCTTCTCTCTGCCAGAAATACAGCTAACCAGGCATCCTCCTTCTGCCCTTTGCATCTCCTTTGAGTGGTGTGTCCATCTGGCCTTGGCCTTTACTGATTTGGCTCTTCTCAATTAGGGCCTCATGCTGTGGTCCGAGGATGAGCACAGGGGTGGTGCCTGGAAACCCTTTTGCAAATTGTAAAAATTTTGTATGCATATTTTTTTTCTGCAAAGATGATCTGTAACTTCACATTCTCAAAGAGGTTAGGAATTTACTCCTTTAGGCTTTAGATCAGTGGTTCTCAAAGTGGGTCACCCGACCAGAAACAGCATCACCTGGGAATGTGGGGAGAAATGCAGATTCTCAGCCCCACCCCAGGCCTGCTGAATCAGAATCAGGTGAGGCCCAGGCACCTGTGTGTTAGCGAGCCTTCCAGGTGGTTCGTGCATGCTAAGACTGAGAACTATTGCTCTGGAGGTCGCCACGGAACTAGAGTAGCCTGGTACTGCCACTCCCTGTCACCAGGTCAGCTGAAGAGCCCGGGGACTCTGGCTCGCTCCTCCTCCAGAGCCTGCTGCTGAGCCCTGGGGAGCAGACTCACTGAAGACACCACCACCCTCTCTGGGCACAACAGGCCAGAGGAGGAAACCCAAAGAGACTGCTCCCCAGCCCGGCTAGGCTCTCTGTTCAGCCAGAGTGACTGTTTGCCCTTCTGTCTGCAGTGTTCTATCCATGGTCTACTCGGAGCAAGCATCTGCCTTCTGGACCAGACGAGCCCTTAATCTTGAATGGTCAAGTCAAGGGAGAGGCTCAGGACCCAGCCATCATCAGGATGCTTAAGGATGGACTGACCCATACTCCCGAGGGTCCTGTGGGTTAGGTTTGGCTCTTTGGGCTAAACTGGTCCCTCAGGTCAGTCTCATTTTGGTTCCAAACCCCAGCTGCCTCTGTGGGCAAGAAGGCAGGCAAGGTGGAGTTCCTGGACTCTCTGATCCACATTCCAGACCCCAGGCACCTTGGGCGCTGGGACATAGGCTGGCAGCTCCCGTAGACTCTGCTGGCATCTCTGAAGGAGGCATAGTAGCCGTCGCGGGTCATGGCCACTTCTCCCTCCATGCCCCTAAAAGTGGACAGAGCTTGTCCAGAGAGGTGGGCAAGGCTCTGAGTGCACTAAGGAGCTGCAGAGCCAGCAAGAGAAAACCTTACAGGGAAAAGGGGAAAAGGAAACGAGGAAAGCAGAAGGAGGGAGAACAGGAGAGAGGGAAGAGGACCAGCCTCCGTTCTGGACAGCGAGAGCGAGGAGGCTGAGCCGTAGCCCTGCCCCAAATCAACACACCAGCACTTAGCAAATGCCTACTCTGCACAGGCCGCCCTGAGGCAGCACTGGGCTGAGTGGCCAAGGGCCGGCCACAGCTCTCCCTGGGCCACCTCTTGCATGGGCTTCCGAACGCCTTTCCCCACCACAGCCCTTTGAGTGTCCTCCCCACCTGACCTCTCACAACGGGTTTCCAGGCTGGACCAGATGCGGGAAGAGGGGCTGAGCCTTCTCACAGCGCAGTACGCTGCTGGGACTCTAGAACCTTCCCAGAGGTCTAGAGACCACTGTGTCCCAACCCGGAGTGGTCTCCTGGGGACTAAGGGAGGACCACTGTCCCACCGAATGGTCACCTCTGGCCCACCGCTGTCTGGCATAAGCCCTTTGCTGAGTGGCCTGTGTTTCTGCTTGTCAGTGACTGGGCCCTAGGGCTTGCTGACGGAGAAGGGCAGCGGGGCGGCAGAGCTCCACAGGCAACCAGCGTCTCTTCTAGGCTAAGGAGCAGAAGGGCTTTGCTCCAGAACAGTAACTGACCTGGGAACCTCTTGCTAAGAGTTCTGCCAATGGGAGACCCCAGGACAGCTCCTGTGGAAGGAGGGAGGGCCTTTCCTCTACCCAGGGTTTCTCACCAGGAAATGATGATGCCCCCAGGGCACAGTGAAATCTGGAAACATTCTGGATCATCAGGACTGGGAGGGGGTGGTGCAGCTGGCACTGAGTGGGCAGGGGCTGCAGATGCGGCTCAGTACCCCACAGTGCACGGGCCGGCCCCACGGAACAGAGAAAGAACAGCCCAGATGTCAACAGTACCAAGGCTGGGAACCCTTGGTCTAGAACCTACACAATCCTTGTAGCCCTGAGATTTTCAGAGGGGGTTACGAGGTACGGAGCCCGGGCCAGGTTGGATAGATCACGGATACACTCTTACTGGGGGAACAGAGACTGAGGGGAAGGCAAGGAGCCTGAGCAAGGTGGGCCCGGCCACTGCCCCTGCCCCCAACTCTGGACTGTGACAGACAGGCCCTGGCATTACACACAGACCCCTACCCCCAGGTCCAGAAGATGGAGGTGTTTGGCACTAGCGGCTCTCTGCTGCTCCAGCCCCAGGAGGGCTCCCGGCTTTTGGACCCTCTCTCTGTGAGCCCCGAGACAGACGGACAGATGCGGAGATGAGCTGTGGCAGGGCTCCTGGGGCCTCTGGACTCACCTGTCCCGTGGCCTGGCCCGAGCCGTCCGAGCACACGAACTGCACAAACTCCTTCAGCGAGTCCTGCCCGTGGTGGTGGTGGTAGCGGATGGTCGGGTGCGTGAAGTACGGGCTCGACTGCTGGATGATGGATGTGGAGGGGAAGTGCAGCGCTGATGCTGTGGCCCGGGGGCTCCCTGCATGCATGTGGGCAAGAAGAAGAGGGGATCAGGGCTCAGGAGGTAGAGGGGGGCGCGATGGAAGATGGGGTGGGAGGGATTGCTGGTCAGAGCGCTGAGGAGCCAGAGGACAAGGGAGAATGGGGTAAGATCAAGGCCAGACCAGGGTGAGGGGAGTGAGGCACTGGTCTCTGGTGAGAAAGTTCAGGCGGTGCCAGATAATTCGGCAACTGAGGTAAGTAACATCTTAATGCAGTGTTTTTAAAAAGCCGGATTGGCGGAGGGCCTGGGTGGCTCAGTCGGTGAAGCATCGGGCTCTTGATTTCAGCTCAGGTCATGATCTCAGGGTCGTGGTCTCAGGGTTGTGACATCGAACCCATGCCCAGCTCTGTGCTCAGCAGGGAGTCTGCTAGAGATTCTCTCTCTCCCTCCTCTCCCTTGGCCTCTTCCCGCCAAAATAAATTAGTAAATCTTTTTTTTTTTTTTTTTTAATAAAAAGTCAAATCGGCAAACTAGGGCTGGTCAGCCAGCTGCTTGTCTTTGTAATAAAGTCCGACTAGAACCGGGGCTGGAGCTAGGATAACATGAACAAGGCAAGATCGTGCAAATGCAAGGCCAGTCCCCTCTTTCGCTTAAAACATTGATAGCTGTTTGTCATACGTTTTTTGCAATCTTTTCCATTTTTTAAAATATTACATTAAATATTATTTATCTTGATGACTAGGGTTTTGGTGCCTCCTGACACCCTACATGGTGGTGAGTGCCTCACTGGCTTCACCCTGGTCCAGGGCCTAGGTGCAAGTCTGGGGGAGGGACGGAGGAGGCCAACGGTTCCCAGGCTCTGGCTAGAGACAGGGCCCCTCGCCTGTGCAGGACGAGCCCTTGAAATGCATACAGCGGCTCCTGCATGCGCACGGCTGTGCCTCTGGCCACTGCTGCCCAGGCCGTGTTCCTGCGTGCTCAACCCCCCGGTCCTTGCACACGCATCCTCCCCACACACAGCTCCCACCCCGGCGCAGGCCCCAGCTCTTCCCTGAGCCGAGTCCTCCCCCTCTGGTCTGTTTCCAATCAGCTCTCTCTTGCTCTCAGTTTCATTAGGGGGCTGAGGAAACTTGGCTTCTCTCTGGAGTTCATAAAAGCTGAGCCGAGCTGGGCCTGCCGCCCTCCCGCTGCCTACACAGAGGGCCTGGGGTCCCCGCCCCCACCTTGTGGCCACCACACCCTGCCCCAGTGCAGGCTGCCTCTGGGCTCTCAGCCAGGAGGCCCCGAGGAGGAAGCCGGGAGGGTAAACCTCACTCTTCTCCATGTCCTACAGAAGGCCCGCAAGACGGCACGTGGGGTGGACACAGGGCAGTGTCCAGAAAAAAGTCCAGGCCTCTTTCTCCCAGAAGGGTACCCAGGGAGGGAAAAAGCAAATGAGAGAGCGGGGAGGGTGAGGACTCAGCTCCCACACCTTCCTGCCTGATTCCCTCAGGAATCCCCTCAGGAACGCTGAGATGTCTCCCTACCACCGCCCCGAACCAAGCACCCTCTCCTGAGACCAAAACAAGAGAGCCCCCCAAGGCAGTGGGTTTACTCCTTTCCCTGGAGAACAACCCAGGTGCTACCAGCCCCTGGGCCTAGCTCTTCACTTTTGGAAAAGGGCAGGGAGGGCCTGAGAAGGGAGCCTGGGCTCCCCTGAGTGCTCTTGTCCGTCTGGGCCCCACACCGACCCGGGTGGATGCTGGGAAACCAGAGCCTGGGCTCAGCCGGGAGCTAGGAGAGAAGAGGTGAGAGGAGGACAGAGGGAAAAGCCTGGGCTTTCCCGCCCACAACTGGCAGGAGAAAAGGAGAGCGGGCAGGAGTGGGTCTGAGGCGTCCATTGTCAAAGGCAGGTGGCAGAGGGCCTCGGGACAGGCCCGTGTTGCACAGCACACGCATGCGCACACGCACAAGCGCACACGCACAAGCACACACGCACGCACACGTGCGCAGACGTGCACATGGGGAGTAGAAGCAAGTGAGAGGGTGCTTGGGAACAGGGTGAGGAGGGGCTGCTGCAGAGGGAGGGCCCATTCCCGTGTCCACCCTCTGCCAGACTGAGGCCTACTCAGAGAGCTCGGGACTGTCACTCAGGGGCTGTCGCACTAGCTCCTTCACCTGGCCAGCTGCCCCTAAGTGCTCCACCGCCTCCCACACTGCCCCCCTCCAGGCCCCCCATTTCTCACCTGGTCTGACTCCAGCAAGCACAGGCAGCGGGTGGTGAGTGAAAGCCATGCGCGGGGAGCTGCCCTGAGAGGAGAGGGCACTGCAGAAGTCCAGCTTTCCTGACTTCTTTAGAGAAGCCGGGCCTGGGGGGAGGAATCAGCAACACAGGGCAGGTTTAGCTGGGCCAGGGCGAGAGCAAGGGAAGGTGGGAAGCCAGCAACTAGCTCCTTCTCTCCTCGGCTCCCTCCCGGCTTCCCTTCCCCACCACACCCTCTTCCTGCCTCCTTTGGCCCATTCCGACTCAGGTTCTCAGGCCTGGTGTGCGGACAGGCCGCTACAGGTGCTCTGACCAGAGAGGAAAACGAGACCCTTGGGTATGTTGGGTAGGAGATGAGCAAGGGGGCCCATCTTGCTACCTGATGAGCAGATAAGGATCTCATAGGGCACAGGATGAAAAGGTGGGATGCAGGGGCAGGGGGCAGAGAAGGTATGCAGGAGGAGCCCCGGGGAGTCAGCTTCAGAGTGAGGGGGGACCCGAAAGAGGGCTGGGTTGAGTCTGGTCTGTGGGGCCCTGGACAGGGGAGGCTCTGGTAGGAAGAAGCCACAAGTCCTCGGGAGGGACCGCAGGGGTGATATAACACCCGATGAGAGAGTAGGGAAGAGGCTGGAGGACCTGGGTGGGCACTGGGGGCAGAGCAGGACAGGAAAGGACTCCCCTGCCAGGAAATCCAGAGGGGGGGCAGCTGTAGGATGGGTCATTTTGGGGCTTTGCTCTGCTCCTGGTGCCAGAGACAGGGTTGCACTCAGTGGGAGACAGGGTACACAGTACACCCCGTTGCAGCTCTGCCTGAAGGATCCTGACGCTGCCAACCAAGGTCATCTCTGTGCCCAGCGGGCACGATGTCCAAGTGATGCTCTGACACAGCAGGGCCCCTGCACCAGGTCTTCCAGGGGAGCTTGTCTCCTATCCTGGGCTGAGCCTGGAGGCTGTGCCCGGGCTGGGAGGGCTAAGATGGAATGGAGCAGAGCTGCAGAGCTGCCATCTTTCAGGCATAGAATCAGTCTGAGTGGGGTGGGGGGGGCTGCAGTCTTAACCGCAGAGGGAAGAGGTGGGGGAAGGGCGAACTCCCAGCCGCCAGCAGAGGTGTTATCTGGCGGCAGCTGTGTGCCACCTGATAGCTGGCACGGTGAGGGGGTGGGGAGCACCCCCACCAGCTGTGCACAGCTGTCCCCGTGGCCGCACAGCGCCTCCCCAGCTGTTCCCTGTCCTGCAGCTGGGCTGCTTAATTGGCGATTTGTCGCAGCAGAGGGAAACAACACCACAGGAAGGGGGGGTGGGTACGGAGGAAAAGAGAGGAAAGCAAGGGAGCTGGGGGTGCTGCAGGAGAATGTTGGGGGCTGTGCGTGGCAGGACAGCTGGAAGGAGCAGAAATGGCAGGCATCAGAGCAGATAGCTGAGAAAAAAAGACTGGAGGCCAGAGAGGGGACAGCTCCTTGGGCACCAGGTCAGGGCAGAGGGACCTGGGGGCTGAGCCCCAGGAGACCGCTATGGATGTGGCTCTCAAGGCACTTGAGTCCTTAAGGGGCAGTCACTTAACTGAGGCCCCGGCTGCAGAGTCCTTCAGTGACTTTCCAACCCCTTCTCTCTCTCGCAGGGAAGTATCTGGGCTGTGTCTACCCAGGTCCCTGTTTGCCACATGAAACCCGGGAGGGGCACCCAAAGACTCGCCGGAGAGCTGTCCCACAGAGGTGAGCTTTGCTCTGGGTCTGCAGCCCTACTCCCCGGGGCCCAAGGTCTGGGGATGAGCCTTCCTCCCCTCCTCCCAGGGAGCTGAGAGTGGGGAGCCTGCGCAGACTGCCTCTGGGCTGCAGGAAAGCAGGAGGACCTCCCTACCCTTCTGCCTTGCTTTTCCCCCAGCCCCTGCCCCAGCCCATTCACTTGGCCCATCTCTGTAGAGGCGCATCTGGAAAACACCAGGCAAAGCGACATCGGGTCAGGCCTTCCTCTTCCTGCTTCAAGGGCGAAGCTCCCGTTCCCAGGCCCAACCAGAGCAGACGTGCCCCGTATATGGCCCCCCCACACGGGTCTGCACTCCCTGGCTCCAAGAGACTCAGACCTCAAGGACACATAGAGGCTGTATGCCGCAGCCAGCCTCCTCATACACATATCGTGCATGCACACACACACAAGCGAGTGCACACATGTGTACTCTCCCTCCTTTCCATCTGGGTTCTCTGGGTCTGCTCACGCCTCCAGTCAAGACTCGAAGTGGTGGGTTCACCAAGAAAGGGGTGATTAGAGGGTATTGGGAGGACTGACCAGGCTTCCTTAAGACCTTCGCCCCACCCTAGCTTTCCTGCTTAATTGGAAAATGATTCTGGTCATTCTTTATTAGGCTCCCCTCCTCTCTGTGATGCTGGGCCCTTCAGACCAGTGGTTCTCAACTCAAGATGATTCCATTCTGCTCCCCCCATGTGGGGGGATATTCAGCAATGTCCAGGGACGTTTTTGGTCATTATACTTTGGGGAGGAGTGGGGCCTTGCTACTGGCTACTGGGTGGAAGCCAGGGCTGCTGCTCCATGCCCCACAGTGCATAGGATGGCCCCACCTCAGAGAACGACGTGGCCCCAAATGTCCATGGTGCCCAGACTGAGAAACTGCTTTAAACCATGAGGACCACAGAGCTGGGGCAACCTCTCCAGAGAAACAGCAAGAGAAGGAGACCACAAGAGTTCGGAGCCTGGGGCCTCTGCTTTCGTTCCACCACACTCATGGGCTCCGCTGCCCATGTAGGGACAGCCCAGCTCCTTGCCTCCATTCCCTCCTTCGGCCTGGTCTGCCCTGCTCTGGAAGATCAGTAGGCAAGAAGACAGGCAGTGCCACCCACAGCAGGGGAACCAGAGGGAGGCTTGCCAGATAAACTGAGAGGGAAGAAGAGGCTCTGGCCGACCTGCTCTGGGTTGGCCCTGCAGCGCCCATACCTGCATCCACATCGTTGGGCCACCCACTGGACTGGCTGCTGCCAGCTGCCGGGGAGCGGCCTGTACCAGGATAGAAGACATCATCGACAGGGCTCTCCATCTCACTGTCATCGATGGACTTGGGGCGCTTGGTGGTGCTGGGGAAGAGGAGAGGGGTCAGGTCGGCCAAGGGAAGACTGAGGCACAGCTACTCAAACTGAGGGAGCCTGCACCGATGACCTGTCATGTGGGGAGCACTCCCAGGCACACTCTGCGTGCCCACCCCTGAGATTAGACTGGCCCCGGAGTCCCTTGGGGCCCACCCCACCTGCTCCTCCTCCTTGAGCCCCTTCTCAGGCCATGATACCCTCATCCACTGAGCTGCCCAGGTCAAAGAGGGGGCAAAAGCCTCCTCCACTGCTTTCCTGGCCTCACCTTCTATTTCCCATCAGCCCCTAGGGCCAGGGCAAGTCGAGAGGCACTTGCCAGGGACAAAAATCCTAAGGGGTGCTACAAAACTCAGACATCAAGATACTATGTTATTTTAGATTAAAAGCTACTAATGAAGCTATTACAGTATTATAATATTCTAACAAATCAAAATGAATGCCCAAAACCTCACAATGAAACAAACGTTCAAGTTTTTTTAAAAAAGCACGGGATCCCTCCCTGCCCTGAACAATTGGCCCTGACAAGGGCTGAATGTGCCCACCTCCCAAACACCTCCCAACTTCATCCCCCACTCTCACGCCACTCCCCTACCCAGCTGAGGCCCTCCTCTAATCCAGCCTATACAGTCCTGCCCACACATGCTGCTGCAAGGGGCACTTTCTGGAACACAAATCCCCAGCATCTCTTGCTTCGAAACCTCCAGTGGATTTTAAGTCTAAACACCTTCCGCTGGCCTCCAGAGCCCTCTTTGGGGGTCCCACCAGGATGTCCATCCTTGGCTGGGATGAGGGCTGCTCTACTTGGAGCATCCACCCCATGCCTGTCTGGGTTCAAATGTCACTTCTGCAAGAGAGAGGCTTTCTCGGATCCTCACTGGGAATGCCTTCCAGGCAGAGCTGTGCCTTGTTCGGGTTTATGTCCCCAGTACCAAATGCCCAGCGACAGCATGAAGCAGGAGGCTCAGGGGGTTGGTAGCATGGTGGGCGCAGGCTGCTCTGGAGCCCACGCCCTCAACAAGGGGTGGCCTTCTAAGGCACCCAGGCGTTGGAGGTACAGCTGCCTGCGGCACCTGAGATGGCCTGGGGATGGAGGAAGGGGAGGGCCGGGGTGCTGGGCTCACCTGGTGGAAGGAGGGGAAGTGATGGACCGCCGCCCCAGGGTCACCTGGTTTATGTTGTAGTAGCTGGGACTCTCCAGGTCTGCCAGTGAGAAGTTGGGCCCTGATGCTGTCGCAACAGGAGCTGGGAAAGGGCGAGAAGGTGATAGATAAGGTTTGAGGTGTGGGAGGTTTAATGGGGCCTTGTTTTATTGTCATGAGCAATCCCCAGAAGCCACCTCTTGGCTGGGGGTCTTTGGGGAAAAGCCCTTTGTTGTGATTTTTTTCCTCCAAAGCAGTGGAAATTAGAGATTGGGCTCTCTGGGCACCTCTGCTCCACCTAGCCCAGTACCAGTTAGGCAGACTATCCCAGGAAACCCCGTCTGCCCCTCAGCCAAGACCCCACCAGCAGGGGGCCACATGGGGTCTGAGTCCCACCTCCTTACACCCCAATCTGCTGAGCTCAGCCCTGGCTGGAAGAAAGAACTCACTTACTCTGTGATACTCTCACCAGCTCCGTCACATTCCAGACCCCGGAAGTCACAAAACAGTCCTGGAAACTTAAGTGCCCTGAAGAGGGGAAAGGACAAGTGAGTGAGTTAGGCAAGGCTAAGAGGGGCTGCCTGCCTGTTTCTCCAAAGCTCTCCCCACTCTTGCTTTGACTTCCTTCCTCCCAATCCTCATGTTCCAGACACAGGCTGGCCCTCAGGGGCCCTCATGTGTACACAGAAGAGTGAGTATGCTTCAGGTGAGCCCCACCCCTTGGGATGTCAGCTGAAGTTCAGGTGAGGATCGGCTGAGTAAAGGGGAAGAAATGGAGGGAGACGGGAGGCCAGGTTGGCCAAGGGTTGGGAGGGCAGAGGAGAGCTATAGGGGCAGGGCAGGCCATAGAGTCTAGACATGGGCCAGCGGGAATTGGGGGGAACTGACCGTTGGGCAGTGGTTTGATGTCCGCATCTCCTTGCTGGTTTGAACTATCTGATTGTCCGGATTCTGCAGGAGACACAAAGGGGAGAATGGGTCAAGATCAAAGTGCCCCCTCCACACTAGCCAAGCAGCTGCCCCTCCAGCCTGTAAACACCTTCACAGCACCCTCTCCTCGGAGGGGAGCAGCCTAGGGAGATGAGAAGAGAGGAGGAAGGAAGTCCTATGGACATTGGAGCCAGATCCTTCTCCGTGGTGGGGTATCCTGGGTACTGCAGGGTGGTTGGCGGCAGCCTTGGCCTCCACACACTAGATTCCAGTAGCACTACAGTGTGACAACCAACACTGTCTGCAGAAGCTGCCCAATGTGCTCACCCACGGCTGAGTAGCAATGGCTGAGAATCAGGGCGAGGATGGTGCCCACGAGAGAAGCCAGTGGCCATCTCTTTGCACAGCTGGGATGAACCCAATCCTCCACTCGTCTCAAGCTCCCAACAGAGCAGCCCCTTCCTTCTCTCACTTCATTAATTACAGCCATTCCTGTCAGCCTGAACCACCCCCACCTCACCTTTATACTTACAGGCAGTGCCTGGCAACACAGAGGGGGGAGGTTTGCCCTGACGCTGTCGCCCACTCTGTGCCAGCCTGTCTGGGCTGTCTCATGCCCCAGTGCCACAGCTGCTCAGAGGGAGCCCCGAGACAAGGGCCCATTGTGCGGTGGGAGCTCGCAGAGGGCTGGGGCAGGGTGGAGTGTGTGTGTGAATATTTTGCGGAGCTTGGGAAAGCCCCCCCGCCCCCGCCCCCCAGGTCCTCAAAGCTTTGTGTGCCAGGGGCACAATGGGGACCTCCAGAATGCCTGCCCAGGCACGACAGCTGGCGAGAGGATGGTAGGGGGGGCCAGGGCAGGTTGTGGGGCAGGAGCAAGGCCAGGCATTTGGTAAAGAGTCGGCTGCTCACAAGGGGACAACATGGGGGTGGCATCGGAAAACTGCACCCTGGTATTGGCCAAGGCTCTGCCCAACTCTTTGACCCTGCCTCCTGGGTCTCACCCACCACCCCAAGGTCAGCCTACTGGCCAGAGAGTCCACCCCTCACTGGCCTCGCAGCCACGCTGCTCACATTGGGGAGTGACCAGCAAGGAAGTTCCTAAAGAACAACGAGACGTGGGCCCAAGACATTGCAGCAAGGTGCCCTGCTGCCCCTCAGCCACTCAGGAGGGATGGAAGAGTGATGGATGAGGGGGGCTGGTAAGAAGAACAGCATCCCTCTGAGAGTGAAGGCCCAGGCTTGGGTCAAGCCAAGTTCTTGGCCACCTGCTTCAATGTGACCAGTGGGAAAGGACAGGCTGCCTACAGGGCAGTTCCAGTCCCCACTTCCCCCATTCTTTACCTTGTTCAGTTTTTTTTAAGTTAAAAAAAAAAATCCTGTCACAAATCAAGAAAATAGAAGTTTCTAAGGAAAGTGCTAATGATGGCCCCTCACCCCCTCTGGCTTGGCTTGGTGCAGCCTGCCACACCACCCTTTGTGCTCACCCCTGCGGTGTGTTTAGGGATGGTGAAACCTGCCCCAGGCCACCTCTTTGCTAATGGCACTCTCTGCTCTGGAGACAATCTACAGGACTTCCTCCCATGCTCCCAGGAGGGCACCCGCTCTGTGCCACAGTGTCTTGTGGGTATGAATTTTGTCATTCTCTCGCCCTGGCCTATTCCTGGCTATCTAGGTCTGATTCAAACCTCCTTCCGGTTCAGGAAGGAGCAGATGAGGGGCTGAGGTAGTGGGCGGTCCACTCTAGGACACCGGGGGTGCCCCGATTCTGCTTTGTCTGTCAGGGCTGCCCTCTCCTCCATTCAAAACTTGGGAAGGGCAGAGCCACAACCCCAGCGTGTGGAGCCCATTGAGGGGCACATGCTCCAGGCTCTGCTGCCCAAGGGCCCCTGCGACTAACCCCACCCATCCTGGGACCAACTCAGTCCCCACCAGCCTTCCAGGTCTGGGTCCGTGGAGTTGGGGGAACCACAGGAGTCCACCCAGGGGTGTGGTCTCAGGCCCCCCGAACGGGGCCAGGTGGAGACAGAAAACCGCGCGCATGCGCACATCCAGCCCGAAGACAGGCGAGGGAGAACCCGACAAAGAGATGGAGGTGGGCCAGCGACTACGGCAGAGACAAATGGGGCTCCAGGAGAGCGCGATAGACAGGAAATCCTTCTAAACCAGGACAGTGTCCTGAAACGTTATTGCTGTTATTACTATTAGCTTGATGTAAAGGAGCAAGCAGGAGCGAGGATCCAGCGCGGGCGAGGCCCGCTGCCACGCGCCTCCAGGCGCTGCTGGCAGCCATTTTAGCCCTTGGCAGCCATCTTACGGCTGGCGGCCCAGCCAGCGTCCCCACAATGCCACCCCCGCCGGCCCCCGGCAAGCTCAGCTCAGCTCCAGGACAAAAGGCAGAAACGCTGGAAATCTGGACCCAGGCTCGGAGGCTCAGGAGCCAGCCCTGCCGCAGGGGCAGCTCCAGCCAGGGCCCCACCGTCCTGCTCTAGCCGTACCCCCTTCACCCGCGCTGCGGGGACCCAGCAAAAGGGGAAGGGAGGGTTAAGGTGGGGGTCCTGGGGGACCATGGTCTGCTCAAAGGCTGCTGAAGCTCCCACAGGCCAGTCCCAGGCCCAGGGGCTCAACTAGGGCCCCTGCCCTGACAGGACAGTAAGGGACATGATGGGGGCAGGCCCTTGTCCACCCAGTGGACAGGCAGGGGGCAGGGGGCTGGCAGGAGCCCATACAGCAGCTGCAGGGCCAAACAGCCACCGAGCCCTGGTGGACAGGCTTCTGGGGAGGTTGAGGAGACCACCTGCCCCCTCCCTCCCCCCCCTCTCCGGGAGGTGGGAGCCAGCCGGCCAGCTTTTTTGGGCTTTTTGGGGAGCCGTGCCCTGAAGTCCGGGCCTACTCTAGACAGCCCTCTGGGATCAGAGGCTGCCCCACAGCCTAGCACACTAGGGAGCATGACACCCCAGCATCTTGACTCCTTTCCCTGCTGGGCTCCCCGGGGGAGGGGATAACCCCAGGCCTCAGGACAGACAGGAGGAAGGTCCCTTTATGACACCCCTCCCCACGCCCCGCCTCATGGCTGCTCAGCTTTTATCTGGCAGAATGGGGCTTATCAGAACCACCAGCTGAACAAACATACAAATCCACGGTTAGTGAGAAAAAACCCTCTGCCTGAACTCTTTATCTCCTGTTCACAGGCCCCACGCGCTGCCCCCTGCCAACAGCACAGGAGGAGACCTGAGTGCTGCGCAGCGGGGGCTCCTCTCTCCGCTGCCCCCCTTCTCCCCTCGCCTCCGACCCAGAACAGGGTGGCTCTCCCCTGGCAGTCCCTGCCGGGCGGGTTTGCATGAGTGAGTTGCTGCCACATGGGAGACCCCCTCCAGTGTCTGCTTTCTCGCCAGGGATAATGGGCCAGCTGGTGGCCTGTGGGCCAGTGGAGGGGCAGGGACAGTGTTGGCTAGCACAAGGCAGACAGGTGCCCAGCTCCATCTTTTATCTTCCTCCCACACCCTCCCCCAGCCCAGGCCCCTGAGGCTGTCACTCTGATTCCCCAGCCTTCCAGGGCCACATCCCCTAGAAGCCTTTCCGGCCTCAGCTTTCTTCAGCCTGGTTGCCAGAGCGGTGGGGACCCTAACTGCACACCCCCAGTTCAGGGCCATCCTAAGTTCAGCAAAGCAACTAACCCCCCTGCCTGCACCCTTCTCCAGAGACTACTGCTGCCTTCCCACCCTAGAGACTGGGGATGGCAAAGAGCGGCCAGGGGCACCACTATCTCACTTTGGCCCTGATACAACTCAGCCTTTCCCTTTCTCCTGGCCCTGACGACCAGAGAGCATCTTCCCTGGTTTTAAGCTTCCTTGCATGAGGCTCATTGAATATAGCCTCCTAAAAACAGTCCAGCCGCTGTGTCCGATGCCTGGGCTTGATGGCCTGGGTAGACAGGCATCAAGGTCCCTAAGCCCGGGCCAGGTTTGGGGATAGAGAGAATTTCAGAGCCCACAGCTTATTCTCCATGCTGCTGGTGGTTCGGCCGGCTCATGTCACCCGCAGGATATGCTCTCCTGACTGCCCTCTGTGTGGGACCTGGGCTACTCATGTGACCCACACCTCAAAGGCAGACGCCACCTGCTCGTAGTGCCTGAGGGCCCTTGCCACTACGGAGGCTTCCAGAAGGGAGGACTATGCAGGGACAGGTGACGGATCTGGACTCTGCCTCAACACGGCTCCTGGGTTTGGGGCTACTCCCTATTCATCTGCACACATGTCATCAGTCACCCCCCTGCATCGATGGCCTGTGGCCTTCTGCAGTACCCAGATCCGGGCCAAGCTCAGCCAATATTTGGCAGTGTAGGCCCCGCTTCCTTAGGTCCCTCCATATCCCCTGGAACAGCCACAAAGCTCCCCCGCCCTCCCCAGTACTGCCTTTCTCAACCCTGCACCAGCTTCTCCTTCTCAGCCCTTGAAAGCCCCCCTACTGGCTTCATTGAGCTCTTTACCTTTCCCTTTGGAATCCCATCTCTGGTCTCATTTTTCTCTCTTGGCTCCACACTCCTCTCTCTGTCCTTCCTTCTCCTTCACTTTCCCTTTCTCCAGCTTTCTTTCCTCTCCCGACCTTGCCTATTTCTGTGTGTGTGTGTGTGTGTCCAGAAGGGCTCTGCGTCTTCACTGGAGCTCTGGAGGGGAAGCTCCAGCAGCCAGGAAGAGCCCAGTGTTGCACACGAACCCCCACTGACAGCATGTTATAGATATGTATGTGTATTTCCAGTCACAGACGGGCAGATATTTATGGCTCCCGCTAGGTAAAGGAGGAATTCCTGCTTGCTGCAGGGAACACTCTGCCTCGGCTCCCACCAGAAACAAACTCTCTCTGTGAAAGGGGCCACATGTAACTTGCTGGCCGGCTGCCTCCACGCGCATCACTGACAGAGTGAGTTCTTAGGTGGCCAAGAGGAGCGGAAAGACCCAGCTCAACCACACCCACAAGTGCATACACCCGGGCAAGCACAGTCAAACGTGCACGCACTTGGACGTACCACAAGCAATTTCCTGCCGTCCCATAGGGGCAGAATGAGATGATGCGTTCAGAACTGTGGTCCCACTGTGCACAGCACGCTCAGTGCTTAGCACTGGGCCAGAGAGGAACCCGCCTCTAGATTTGCCAGACCACTGACCTCTGGGGCTGGAGAGGACAGCCCCCAGAGTTCTCGGTTTGCTTGCCCTTCCCCAGGCTCTCTCCAGGTCTGAGGTTCGAGAAGCAGGGCAGGAGTGTGCTCTGTTCTGGGGGTGCTATCCTCTGAAGGGTTGATGCAACTCAGGAGCTGATCCTCCCCAGGGTGGCATTCCCCTCCCCCTACCTGTCTCCCCCCTCTTCTGTGATTCCGGAGCATCCAGGGCACTGGAAACCCAATCTCAAGGGGAGCCAGAGGCCTGGCCTGCAGCAATCAGAGCTGGAGAATGTAACTATTGTACCTCTTGAAACCTAAGTCTGAGAATTTGAGACACCCTGAGGAGGGGAGCGGTAGATGGATGGGGGGCTAGGGAGACGGGTCACAGAGGGGTTCTCCCCATCTCTGCAAACAGGCGACTAGGGGACTGAGGAAGTCCTTGAGAGTGCAGGGCAGCCAGAGGGCAAAGAGGGGAGGGGCTCATGGCCAGGCCCGGGGCGGGGGTGGGGTGGGGTGTTGGGGGTGTTGGGTTCTAGGATCTTTCCTTCCCTCTTTCCACTCTGCAGTCCGCCCCATGAGCCAGCCAGCTAGTGTGTGCACACAGGCCCTGGAGGCATCCTGAGGTTTACCCGTCTTTTGTTGTCCCTAGAACACCACATGGTGGGAGAAAGGAGCATGACCAGGAAGCACAGCCCTGAAGATATGGGCAGGGTGCGGCCGGGAGCACGAAAGGCACACATGTCACCCCCCCATTACCTTCATCTCTCCTTTCCTCATGCCCCCTCCATTCATGGATCTGAAGGGGCTTTGAGCCTGTGCCTTGAGTCGCCTGTGCAGGGGTGGAAGGTTGAGTGCTGGGGAAGAGGCTCAGTCACACCTGCATAGTCCAGACCTGCTCTGGCTGCCCTGGAGGCCTGAGCTCAAGGCCATGAAGGGAGGGTGGGGCAGGGACAACAGCTCAGGCCGCAGGGAACATGTGGATTGAACCTCCACTCTTAGTCCCTGGCGGCTCTACCTTTCCCACCTCAACCCACAAGGCCTCCCCCAGCACCGTCTGTGGTCCTCCAGGAGCGAGGGCCAGATCTGGCTGCCGCAGGGCTCGCTGCCCACCAGTGTGACTGCAAGAAGGGAGAAGGCAAGTCAGTGGGCTCATCGGGTGCCCAGGAGACCAGCAGAATGGGCTCCAAAGGCCAGATGCAGGCAAACAGCCCTGATGCCTCTAGGGTGCTCTCCTGGTGTGAGCTGCTCAGCATTCTCTGCCCTGCACCTGATGGGAGAACCTTCCTTAGCACTGCCTCCAGCCCAGGAAGAACGACAGATGGGGCCTGGTCACCAAAGCCCAGGGGAACTGGGTTGCCCAGCTGTTCATCCCAATGAGATGACGGACAGTGGCCAAAAAGGGGGAGAGGAGGGCTGCACCCTGGAGTACAGCACAACACCCAGCCGATGGCTGGGGGGCAAAAGCCCAGTCAGCCTGTTAGGGCCTCTCCAAGCCCGGCCCAGCAGCTGAGCAGTTAACTCCCAGCAGTTAAGCCCAGCAGCCCTGGGAGATGCGGATGGACACACAGGCTCTTCCTGGGTCTGCCCTTTGCAGGGGACCCAGCACTGACCCCCAGCACCTCAGACATCAGTGATCCATGGCTCTCTGTGAACAAGCAGACCCCAGGGCCTTGCAGTAACACCATCTGGGATGTTCCAGAAGTGCCCAGGGGGGCAGGAGATCCCACCAGAGCAGAATTCCCATCAGACAGGAATTGGAGGTGAAGCGGCTGCTCCTGAAGGAGGCAAAGGGAGGGACCTTTGGGGAGATGGAGGGAGGCAGGAGCGCCCCACCCCAGGTCCCAGCCCAGCTCTGCCTGGAGCCTGCCCTTGGCCTACCCAGGGAGATGTCCTTGGTCTAGACCCCATATCCACTCTGAGGCCTCACCCCAGCACAGAGAGGGTGAAGGGGGCACACCAAGGGCAGTGGAGGAGGGAGGTGGACAGCCAGCAGTGGCGGAAAGAGTCTTCCCTTGGTTCATGTCCAGGCTCCAGAACCTACCAGCCCAGTGACCTTGGTCAAGTCCTGAGCTGTTTCCTCCTCTGTAAAATGCAGATGCCACCTGCCACCTAGGGCTCTTGGGTGAGGAATACATGAGAAAACACGTATAAGGTGCTTAGCCCAGGGCTCAACTCATAAATGTCGCCTGTCCTCCCACCTGGACCACCATTTCCCCTCACCTCCATTAGTTGAAACTATACTCCTCCTTTTCCCGCTCTGCTCAAAGTCTGCCTCAGTGAGGGAAGTGTGGCTAACCCTCAGCTCCCCTCCACACACAGGGGTGCGTACTCATTATGACACATTAAGTATGCCCTAGATTACTATTTTTTGGTGTTTCAACTCACAGAACACAGCCAGGAAGATGAGGGGCTCCCTTAGGGCCTGGCCCATTACCATCTGCTAAGAGGGGCGGAGAAGTTTCTCTGGAAATAAAAAAGCAGGATGCCTTCTACAGGTGTGTCCCTCTCCACAGTCAATGGTCACAGTAAATGGCCTCTGGATGGTCACCACATTGGAAATGGTGGGGGAGAGGCAATGAAAGGGAAGGCCAGGGGATGGGTAAGGCCAACAGGGAAGGGGGACAAAATGCTTTTGCCCCTGAATTCTGAGGGCACTGGGCCCTGCCTGTCCTAGCCCAGAGCTAAGGATACAGAAAACTGAGGACCCCAGAAACATAGGTGCTGTTCCACGGGTGGCCAGCCACCTCTTCCAGGAGTGCCAGCTGGGGCCACAACTCAGCCAGCAGCTGGAGCCAACATTTCCAGGAGGGCCTGGGGCCAAGGAGTCATGTAATAGTTGGGTCCATAAAAGTGGCCCTCACCCTTAAAGCTTCTGTCCCCTCCTGAACCTGATAGAAACTGAGAGTGGAGGGCGCCTGGGTAGCGCAGTCGTTAAAGCGTCTGCCTTCGGCTCAGGGCGTGATCCCGGCGTTCCGGGATCGAGTCCCACATCAGGCTCCTCCGCTATGAGCCTGCTTCTTCCTCTCCCACTCCCCCTGCTGTGTTCCCTCTCTCGCTGGCTGTCTCTCTGTCGAATAAATAAATAAAATCTTTAAAACAAAAAAAAAAAAAGAAACTGAGAGTGGAGAATGCCCTCCATACCCAGCAGACCAAGAAAAGATGGGCCCTGCGGAGGGGGTGCCCCCATCCCGGCTAGGGGCATGCAGAGCTGTTTCCCAACCCCCACCCGCTTTCTGTTTCCAGCACTGCCCTTTCTGACCCTTCGAGCCATGTCCAGGCCAGGCCTGGCCAGACAACTGCCCCCACCTCCAGCTGCTCTTAGGACTATTAATAGTGTCCCCACCTCCCAGGGTCAGGCTTCACCCTCCCCCCATCCCCCAAATACACTTGCCCTTGGTCTAATTATTTGTGAAAGGTACAGAGTCCTCCAGGCACTAACGCCAACCAGGGATGAAAAGGGGGGTGCAGAAGTTCTGGAGACCACCTGAGGGACATGCCTGAAACAAGTGGGAGTTTGGGAAAAGGAGGGAAGGAATCAGTGAACCCCAGAGCAAGAGAATGACAAAAAGACAAAATTAAAACTAAGAGAGAGAGGCCAAGATAGAAAATCAGAACCAAAGCAAAGTGGTTCAAAGCAAGAGGGCTGCAACAGAAAGAATCAGGAGAGTGTAAGTTTCCAAGAGGGAGGAAAAGGGAACAGTGGAGAGAGAAAGGGAAAACAAAGGAGGAAGTGACTGCTTAACAAACAAACAAAGAAACAGAAGGGGAGAAAACTTTCCTAAAAATCCTCAGGAGTGGTTTCATAAGCACAGCTGGGCTGCATCCAGCTGCCAGCACCTGCGGGGGGACGTGCCTTAGGGTGAGGGACTGGAGAGGCCCCAAGCTAAGGAGCCTCTACCCATACACCTTTGCCATGTTCTCGGGAAGGGAGGCAGGGGCAAAGGATGAGAAGAGGAGGCAGAAAAGGAACAACTGAAAAAAAGGGGGGGGCGCCTGGGTGGCGCAGTCATTAAGCGGCTGCCTTCAGCTCAGGGTGTGATCCTGGCGTTATGGGATCGAGCCCCACATCAGGGTCCTCCGCTATGAGCCTGCTTCTTCCTCTCCCACTCCCCCTGCTTGTGTTCCCTTCTCGCTGGCTGTCTCTATCTCTGTCAAATAAATAAATAAAATCTTGAAAGAAAGAAAGAGAGAAAGAGAGAAAGAGAGAAAGAAAAGGAACAACTGACCAGGAAAAGAAGGTGAGAGAAGTGAGTCCCCACAGAGAGGAAAGTCACTCTCAGCCCTGGGCAGGGGAAGGCTTCCACACGTGCAGCCTCCTTGCTTATAGGAAGAAGGTCAGGCTGGCCAAAAGATGGTGGGGATGGGGCAACATCAGAGCTCTCTGGCCTCCTTGCATTCCAGGTTACCTCTCTCTTTCTGGCCATGAGCAGAGTCCTACCCCCCCCCCCTGCCTCCCGCTGACCCCTTTCCTCAGGAGAATCCAGGGGGGCTGGGGAAGGAGAACCCACCTAAGCAAGAGCAGGCTGAGGCCACCTGCCTCCCATCCTCAGGGGCTCTAACTTCCTCAGCCCCTAAGGGGCAGCACCTGACACCCAAGCTGGTGACTCTAAAGGGGCCTCCTCTACCAGGGAGGCCTTCTGGGGAGAGACATACTTGGGCTCACGGAAGAGCAACGAACACAAACACATATCATAATCAAATGTCTAAGTGGAGAACTTCTGCCTGAAGGCTGGAAGCCAAGTAGCCCTTCCTTCAAATCCCATCCATACTGGGAGCCTTTGGCTGGGCCAGGGCTGGGGGACTGGGAGACTCTGGCTCTGGAGGGCTCAAGAGCCCCAAGGACTTGGCCACCAGGCCTCCCAGACCAGGGGTTCCCAGCTGGGAGCACCCCACCAGAGCATCAGTCCCCTGGAGTCAAGGCCTGTCAGTGTTTTGTTCACTACTGTATCCACGACACTTGGAAGTGCAGTTGGAGAAGTTAACGAGACTCTAAATAGATCCTTCTAGATCCTTCTTCCAACTGTGGCTACACTGACCACCCAGGGGACAGAAGCACCAGGTGGCTGGCACCTTCCCCTTCTAAAGAAGAGAACATTTTTCCTGCAGGTCCGTCCTCGACACTCAATGCCCAAGGAATTGATGTGGAAACCCCAGTACCACTAATTCTGCAAAGCCCAGCTGGGCCCAGAATGCAGGACTGGTCACATGGACCCCCATGCCTGAGGGCTCGAATGACCAGAGAAAGGATGCAGAGTCTCCCTGTGGAGGGCAGGGCAGGGGAGCACTCTTGCAAGCTTGCTGCAAAGACCTTACAGCAGCCACTGTCCAGAGCTACCCAGACAAAACGAAGAATTTGGGCCTTTGACTCCAAACCTCCAACATACAGCACTGAAAGACCAGGATGGGTTGAATAACTGTGTGGGCTGGTGGCCTCCTGAGGGAATGAGATGGCTCTGGGTGTCAGAAGGAGCCCTGGGCCTGGGATCCAAATCCTAGACCTGCTGTTATCAGGCACCCAATGTGTCTCCCAGGCCTCCTCTCCCTCCCTGTGCAACACATGCCGGGCTTGCCTCAGACAGCACAGTGAGCCGTGAGCAGGAATTTTTACAGAGAAGAGAACAGGATAGTTTTATATGTTCTAAAGCTTCAAGCATACATAAGGAAGGCATAGATGGGGCAAGGAGGTCGTTTTCCAGGACCCTATATTTCAGCTTTGCTGTGACCCTGAATAGCAGCTGAGGGGCATCTTCCAGAAGCTCGGACCGGCACACAGTAATGTGGCGGGCCACCTGGTAGGAGGCAGCTACCCAGACTCAAGGCTGGGACAGTCTAAGCTGCTGTAGAGACCAAACGATATTGACCCTCCAGGTTGGCAGGTGCCAAATCCCCCAGTGACAATGCCCTGCAGGACCAAAAGGGGCTATCCAGAGCTGTGGGGCAGCAGGGCTCGGGGCCCGCACCCCCCGGACGGACCGGCGCGCTGCATTCCCGGACGCCGTAGCTAGGTGGCGCAGCTAGTTAACACTAGCTGCCCTCCGCCGGCACCGGCGGGGACCGGAGCGGGGGCGGCGGACCTGCGCGCAGCCCTCCGGGGGCTCCAGGGGCCATGGTTCCCTCTGCACGCCAACGAGGACTGAGCTGGAAGGCGGAGACCCCGGCCAGACCCAGGCCACTCGAACCCCGGGCTGTGCTGCCCGAGGCGGCGACTCTCGTTGCTGCCGCTGCCAAGCACATCCCGTGATGTGATGTGAGGGCCGAGCTTCCCGTTCTCATTGATTAGGAACAGCTTGCGGTGCGGGGGCCCGGATGGAAGGGGGCCGGGGAATGGGCGAGCGAGGAGGAGCGGCGGGGGGCGGGGGAGATGCCAGGTGCATGGCTGTGGGGATAAACCAGTGAGCCCGGGCCCACCCTGCGCGGCGCCACCGCGGCTCTCGGTCCCTACCTGCCTCCGCCAGAGAGGGGCTGCTCTGGGTGTGGGCGAGTCTGCGGCCGCGTGACCCCAGGACTGTTCCCAACACTCCCACGACGCCCCCACCTTTTGGCAGCACAGACCTGCCCCTGCACTTGATAAACGCTTTAAGAGGAAGATTTCCTTTTCCCCCCGCCCCTCTCAAAAAGTTAAAAATGGAGACTAAAAGTCAGAGATCAGGAACCAAAGGAGAGGCAGAGAAATGGAGAAAAGTCAAGAAGAAGAAGAAGAAAACAACAGCGCTCTCTGCAGTGGCGGCAGCCGTCGGGCAGGCACACCCTCCCAGGCGGGTGTGGAGAAAGGCCCCTTTGTTCATCAGGGAGGTTAGCCGAGGTGAGGCCCGCTCCCCCCCACCCCCCTGACCCTGGGCCGTGCAGATCGCTTCTCAGGGCTCCTGACTGGGTCTGGCGGCTTCTCCGGTCCCCCAATCCTTCTCCCACTCCTCCTGCCTGCCAATGGAGTAGCCCCCCCCCGGGGGGGGAGTTGTAGGGGGGGAAAGCACTGCTCCCTACCCCAGCCCTTATCCAAACACCAGGGGTCACACATGTGGGGTGGGGCTGGGCTGGGCCCTCCAATGGGCCTTCTGGCACTATCGGCCATTAGCGATTTGCCCAGGCTGCTCTTAAGCTGTGGGGTTTTGGGGGCAGATTCTCCACGGCCAGATTCGGCATGGATGGCCAGGGAGGATGGCACATGCTAGAAGATGGCGCCCCGGGAGGCACAGGCTGCCTGACCACGCCCCTCCCGCCCACAGGGAGGCCCAGGGCATCTCCTGTACCCATTCTAGACACAGGACCTTTCCAATAGCCCCGGGCTCTGGGCTAGAGGTGGGTCGTGCAGAGCTTCCTCAAAGTGAGGGCTAGGCTCTGGCTCTGGGGTCATCCTCAGATGAGAGGTCAGGTCTGAGCTCCCTCCTTCTGTTCCCCAAGGAGGGGCTAGAATGGGGTCTTAAAGGGGGACTGAGAGCAGCCTGCCAAAGCAGAGGCTGCAGAGGGAGCCTGGAAGCAGTGGGAGGGAAGAGACACTGAAAAGCATCCCCTTTGCCCTAGAGCACACCCCATCCCCTGTCCCACTCTACAGGGCTCAGGTTAGGGAAAGGACCTGAGGGATGGAAGTCCCCCCAAGCAGTGTGTGTGCTCTGCCCTTTAGGGCAGGGGTGCAGGGTCCCCAGAGCCTTCAGGCCTCTCAGGCAGAGCTGGATGGCTTTATACTCGGCCAAGAAGGGCATCCCTTTTCCAACCAGCAGCACCTCACCTCCCAACCCATGCATGGGCAGCAGAAAACCCGGAATGAGGGACTGGTCTGGACCGGTCTGCTCCAGACAGTCCCCTGGCCTTATGCGTGGGGGATACCTGTTTTTCAGGAGGCCCCGGCCTCCTACCAGCAGTACCACAAAGCTGAGCGGTGAGAGAAGGGAGGAGGAGCAGCGTGTCGCTGACCTGGCCCCTCCCAGGCCTCTGGCTTGGAAAGTGGGGGAAGCAGAGAGGGGAGAGGAGCAGCGGCAGCTGGAATCGCAGGGAGCCTCAGCCCTCCTGTCCGGGGCTGAAAAGGCTGCAAGACGCTGCAGCTCAGATACACAATGTCCTGCCAAACCCCAGTCCTTTAATTCAATTAAGCGCGGACAGACTTCCCAGATTTTTCTGTGTGTGTGAGTGCATGTGAAAACCCTGTTGTGTGTGAATCCCGGGAGCTGTGAGCATGTGTGCACGCATGTGGATGTGTGAATCCTGATGGGGGAAGAGGAAGATGAAAGCATGCAAATGCTGGGGGAGGATAGAGGTGGGGCAGGATCGCTCCTAGAGAGAGTGGGTATGTGTCTAAATCTTCTTGGAGGGCTGAACTTCAGACCAGGGTTCTCAATCCCTACCCCAGGGACCATTCTCGTGGTGGGGCCGTCCTGTGCACTGCAGGATTCGAGCATCTCTGGCCTCCACCCACTAGATGCCAGTAGCATCACGCCCCCTCAGTTGTGAGAACTAAAAATGTCTCTGCCATTGCCAAATGTCCCCTGGGGGGAAGAATCAGCCTAGTGGGACCCACCACTCTGGGGCACAAGATACTACCGGTGCCTTGCCTCACCTCTTCCCCTTTGGGCTTAAATCCCAGTAGCTTGGCTTCCCAAGTGTCTCAGCTTTGGCTCTTTTTTTCTGAGATAATCTTCCCACCTTACGCATCTGGCCAGAGGAGCCTGACTCTGGCTCAGCAACGGTTTTATCAGCAGCATGGTGCTGGGAAATGATTTAGCCCTCACCTCCACTAGGGGAAGGGAAAGCGGTCACGGTTAAAGTCATGACCCAAAGTCATGCCCTGGGCCAGACCTGCAGCCTGAGCTCTACATCGCTGGGGGGTAGAGCCCACAGGAGAGGTGGGGACTTGCCTGGGGCCAGACCCCTGGCAAGGTACCCTGCTCAGTCCCTGGAGGCCAGCAGAAATCAATGTACAACCCTCTCACCATCCTACCCTAGCTGAGCCCTAGGTCAGGCCTAACCCAGACCAACTCCGCTCCCCTGTTCCTGGGGTCACCTGTAGCTGTTCTGCCAGGGGTGAGGGGACTCAGTTCCAGCAGCCCTTCTCCCCACAGGCTCAGGGTGCTTGCCTCTCTCCCTAAGCCCTCCTGGAGCCTTGAACAGCCCCCTTCTGGGAGCAGAGCCAAAAAGATGGGAGAAGGACGTTTATAAGCTGCTAAAAGGGAAAAGGAAAAAAGGGGGAGGTGGGGCAGAGAGGCCCAGGCCTCCAGGTAGTATAGACTGGGGACTCAGGTGCAGAGGGAAGGAGGGAGACCACCTCCCCCAATGAGCCAGATATCTAGCTAACCTGACTAGGCGGTACCCCCTGCACCGCCCTGCTGGACCACAGCCAGGCCTAACAGTAGACACACGCAGGGGTCTCTCACCCCACGGTGACCTGCCAAATGACAGTTTCTTGACACTCTTATCCCACCCCAGAGGATGCTGAGACACTACTGGTTTTAGCTTGCTTCCTCTGCTCAGCCTAAGAAAGGCAGAACCACGGAAGGGCGCAGGGCCCTGGGGGAGCCCAGGCTGGGGGTGTGGTGAAAGGAGCCAGGCTTGGCGGGAGCGAAAGCCGAGTCCCCAGCTCGTAGGGCTCGTAGGGCTCGGCACACAGCTAATGGGAGGCTGGCAGCAGCAAATTGTTGTTTACTTTTAATTAAGTAAACAATGTCGGCTTTCCGCCTCCTCCCCTGCCATCCCAGCCAGTAATTTGGGGGATGACAATGGGGTTGTTTCCTTCCTCCTGCCTTCTTCCCTCCCTCCAAGCACTCCTGCTCACTCCCTGCTCTGCACAGTCTTTACAACTTGCCAGTGGCGGGTGAGGCCCCACCCAGGGGGTTGGGGGGGGGCAGGAAGGGCCAGGGTGACCAGTCACCTCTCTGGGGAGCAATCCTATGATCAGGTTCACCTCAGGTGGCAAGGGCAGCTAAGCACTTCAATGTGGCCCATTCTCTCTCTGCCCCCTCCCTCCCCCACAACCCACCTCCCTAACCACCAGGTCAGAAATCTAGGAAACAGGTGATCCAGAGTCTATAGGCAAAGCGGCAGCAGAGACCAGAGCCCCAGGTGAGGAAAGTATTTTCCCAGGAGTGGGATGGGTCTTTCCCACAGGTAACCAGAAGGTGGACCTTCTGGTTCACTGGGGCAGGGCAAGGGCACGCCCGAGGCTGGTCAATCCGTGGGGCTGGAGCTCCCTGAGCCAACTGGCAAATGAATGGTAGGTACCAGCTTTCCTCAGAAGCAGGGCTGGCTTCGTGGCCTTGGTTTCTGCTATTTCTGTAGGGGGTTCTCCTGAAAGGCCAGAGTGAGTAACAGAAGCAAGCAAGCTAAGCTGGCCTTTCACCGACTGGGTCCCCTAGCCTGGGGTGCAGGCACTGGGCTCCCCTGAGTGGAGGAGCCGGCAAGAGGGGCCGGACCGTAAGTCTTTAGGAGAGGCTGAATTTCAAACTACTCCAGGTGGACAAACTTGCACACAGGACCTCTGGGGAAACAAAGCGCTCCTCACACCCTTCCTCAGTAAGCCTGTAAATGGGTCCACCTCTCTGAGAACCTCCGCAGGCAGTGGGGGCTACACAAACTCGGTGGAACTGAGCAGAAGGGAGAGGAGAATCTCTCAGTCCCCTCTCCCACCTCTGCCTCCCAAGGCTCAAGCAGTAGGGTCCTGAGCCAAGCCTGGCCCTGGAGCTCACTGGAGTCCCTTCCTCCCCAAGAGGCAGAAGACTCTCTCCAAGGTGTTGGGGAGGGGGGCTGGTTGAGTCGTGTGCAAGTCCCGCTCCTCCCCCTGCCCGGGGCTGCTCCCCCACCTCCTTCCGAAGGGCGGGACTGCGGCGGCAGAGTTGGCTCGGGCTGGATGCAATTTCAGCCGCAGAGCAGGGCTCCCTGGCTGGAAGCAATTTTCTCATTAGGACCCCAGGCCTGCCTGCCCGTTGGTTCTCAGCCCTCACTCCCCTTCTGCGAAACCGCACCCCACAGGCCTCCCCACAGACCACTCACACGCACAGGGAGCCACACGTGTACAAGTCAGAGGGGCGATCATGGGGTCACCACAGTGGGGCTGGGTGCAGGAGAGAGGTGCTGGCACAAAGCCATGGCCGGGGAGGCCCTAAGAGGAGGTCAGAGCTCCTCACCCACCTCCTAGCCGCCCACTTCAGGCCCCCAAGCCCAGACAGTTGGCTCCTCCTTGCTGCCATGGGGAGAGAAGATACCAGACCCCAGAACCGGGAAAGGAGGCTGGGGGACCCTGAGCCCCGTGGAGCCTCAGGGCTGGTCTCCTCACATAACACTCCCGAGAGAGACCCGAGCACTCAGCCGTCTCCATGGCCCTTCTTGCTCAGCTGGGCCGGCAGTGAGCAGATGGGCTCTCGGGAGGCAGACCCCCTCCCCCAGCCCCGAGGCTGCTCCGAGTGGAGGGTGGTCTCCGGCAAGGGAGGGGAGCCGAGGCCCTGCGAGGGGCGGCTCCTTGCTCCGCAGACACATGTGGTTGGACTTAAAAAGCTATTAGGGAGCGAGGCGCTGGCGGGAGTGCGGCCGGCCCTCGCACCAGAGAGGGGGAGGGCAGATGCCGAGGCGGTGAGCTCAGCACCTCTCGCCTCCTCCCCAGAGGGGCCCCAGGACTCCAGGAGGACTGGGGACCCTCACTCAGCAGGAGAGTGGGGCGAGCCCTGGGGGAGGGCAGGCGGGGCTGGGTCCTGGGGCAGATTCTGGGAAGAGCTGCTCTCTGAGGACTCGAGGCCCGAGGCCCGTGTCAGGGACCTCTGCGGGCAGGGGAGGTAGTGCTGGGCCTTGGCTGGAGCTCAGGAGGGCACAGACAGGTCCTCAGCTTTCCCTCAGCTTTCTTGGGGTGACAGCTGGCTGTAGGTCACCTAAAGAGTGTGTATGTTTGGTGGGGCTGGGGAAGGGGGATTATTAGGAGAGCACGAGAGGGGAAGGGAAAAGTGGGCCCCACCCATCACGAGGCCAGAAAGAACCCGACGGAAAGTTCCCTAGAGCCGCCAGCTTGTAAAAAGCTTCTTTTCTTTCCAAATTATGAACTTTTTTTTAACAAGGGGGGGACCCCAGAGCAGCAATCTAGGACTTCATTTGGACCGTGTGTGACCGTGAGTAACTGGTGACTGGAGGTGACAGGGGATGTATCTGCCGACTTTCCAAAGTGTTCTACTCCTCAAAGCCCCAGTGGTCCCTCCTTTGGGCTCCCTGCCTTTACCCTCCCCATGTCCCCTTACTCAGAGATCTAGCCCCTGCCCTGCCCCTTTTCTCACCCAGACAGTGCACTGCAGTGCTATTCCAGATTGAGGTGGGTGCCAGGAGGGGCAGAGGGCACAGAGAGCAGGAGCGCACCTGGAATTGGTGGGCTACTTGCTAAGGACCTAGCTCTGTCCTGGAGCAGGGGAAGGACTCCCCTAGGAGCAGGCCTTAGGTTCTGGGTCTCCCACAGGACATAGGAAATGTCCTGCTCAAGGCTCTAGAGACCCTCTGAGCTCCTTAGCCATCCACCAAAGTCCCCACCAGCTCCCCAACACCCACCCCCCAGGGTGCAGTGCCCAAGCGCGGAGCTCGGGTTACTTGGTGCAACCACTGGGTGGCAGGCAGGAGCTGGGTGTTTGGGAGACATTTAATCTGCCCAACAGTCCCACGAGGTAGTTACTTTCCCCATGTTCACAGATGAGAACATCAAGGCTTGGTGGAACTGACTGGGATCAGTCAGAGCCAGGATGGACGGAATCTCTACTTGCTTCTGGTAGCTCCACAGGCCGAGGCTGAGTCTCCCTTCTCAGCCCAGATCTGCTGACAGGAGGGATGGGAGCTGTGGGAGGACCCTGGGCAGGGCAGCAGAGAGGCGACTGCTCTGAGCCCCGAGGAGTTGGGCCAATGGGGGAGGAGCTGACCACTGAGCTGGGATCCGTGCTCAGGAAACACGCAAAGAATGTGGCTGGCAGCAGGCCAGTGGGCCAGGACCACAAAGAGGCCTTTGTTTTAGGAGGTGTCCAGGGAGTGGATGGACAGAACGGCAGAGGTGGGGGCAGCACCCCTTATGGGTGCAACCGGGGGAGGACAGTGGTGTCTGCACTGTCCCCACACACCACCCCCTCCTGTCTGTCCCCCCACCCCTGGCTCCAGCAGTAGTGGGTTCCCCTATCAGGCCCCAGACTACAGGGCAGGGAGCCCTTGGGGCCAGGTTACCCACCTTCTCAGCTCCTGACCTCACACAGCTTGGCGGGTGCTCTATCCCAAATTCAACCCTTCTGAACCCCAGAAGTCACTTCCTTTGCAATGTGACGCTGCACTTCCTAGGAGCCTGGGGATATTACCCTCTGCTTCTGCCTCCCCACACAGGCTGGGGTTTTCAGTGAGGATAGGGGGCTGTTGGGGATGGCAAAGCAGCCCCCTGACCTTCAGGTGGACTGTCTGAGGCACCAAAGTCACCCCACTCCCCTAGTTTCCCTCCTTTCTACCCAGGGCAGGGTTGGGGGAGGCCTTGGAACATGCTGCCCCCCCCCCCAGCCCCGCAGTTGCAGGGTTTCTCTGGCCTCTTCTTGGCATCTGGAAAAGTTTGGGAAACTTAAAAAAATTTTTTTTTGAAGAGTTTGTCTATTTCTCCCCAGCCTTGCCAGGGAGCCACAGCCAAGAGGAAGAAGGGAAGGAGGGGTTTGGGGGAGTGGGGGACAGAGTAGAAAGTCACAAGAGAATAAGAGCACCAGGGAAAGTGGGGAGCACCCACAGGATGCCCCACTAGCCAGCGTGACCCCTGGCCTGGGCATCTCAGCATCTCAGCCAGCAAGAAAGCCCCCCGTAATATGTTGTGAAGCCCACCCAAGCACAGAGGCCTTTGGTGGCCTCTCCCTGCTACAGTCCCACCAGCACCCTGCTCAGCACATTCTGGGGCCATCCCTGTCAGATGTGTGGGCACCCAGTAGGAGGGGCAGCCTGTGATTGTGGCCCCCACGGAAGGAGAGGTTGTGTTAAGATGGGCGACCAGGGGCAGGAACAGCAGCTCAAAACAGGGACAAAGGAGAAGGCAGGAGAACTCCAGGCCTGTGGGGTTTCTTCTTTCTGGGTTTTCATCTTGCTGTGAGTAGGATGAGGGCAACATGGGAATACTGACTCCAAGGTGCCAGGGCCATACAGGACAATGACAGAGATCAAGGTCCCTGAGCCCACCATTCTCCTTCCCCCAGAGTGTGTGTGTGTGTGTGTGTGTGTGTGTGTGTGTGTGTGTGTGTAAGGTGTCCTCTCTGCTGCACAGAACAGTGGAGGCTGGGCTAAGACAGCCTATGGTTCCATCAAGGGGTAGGGGTAAGAGTAGGTTATAAGCAGAACTCTAGGCTCATTCCAAGAAAGGGGACACATGTGACACATGACTGTTTCTCTGATAGGACCCAGACTGTCTTGTCTATGTCAGGAGGGTGGCCCCTCACCCTGACATAGCCCCCAGCAGAGTCAGGACCAGGGAATGCTCCTTGCATGACTCCCAAGAATACATGGTGGGTCCCACCTGGTAGCCCCTCAGTCTTTTCCTTTCCTTTTTTTTTTTTTTTTTTAAAGTAATCTCTACACCCAGTGTGGGGCTCAAACTCATGACCCCAAGATCAAGAGTCACATGCTCTACTGACTGAGCCAGTCTGGTGCCCCAGCTCCTTCATTATCACCAGGTGACCCACCCCTGTGCTCTGGGAATACAGCAATTGCTCAGGGGGGGGCTTGTGCCCCATCAGGAGGACTCCCATCTGAGCGTCCCGCCAAGTTTGTCTCCTCAGTCTCCCAAGGATGGCTCCATCCCAGGAGCAGGCAGGGATGGGGGTAGTGGGCAGCCGGCAGAGACTGGGGGCGGGGCAGCCCAGAGGACCAGCAGCACAGGGGAACCAGCTGGAAATGCAGATGCCCTCGGGGCAGGCCCAGGGATCTATGTGGTATCAAGCCCTCCAGGGGATTCTCCGGTGTGAGAACTGCCAGCTAAGTGGGAGGATCCTGACTGGGATGGAAAATGGTGGGGGGGGGGATGAAGGTGGGGAGGGGGGTGGCACAAGGGAAGCACCACCTGGACTCGAGGAGGCATTTGGTCCCAGATCCAGTGGAGAGCAAAGGCAAGACGGAAGGGAAGTAGTGGCCGAGAGGAGGGGACCGCGGGCTGGCGGGGGTCTGCAGAGGAAAAAGTATCCCAGAGAGCAGGAAAGGGGGAGCAGGAGGGCGGGGTGAAGTGGGGAGGGGGCTGTGCCGTGGGAGTTCCTTTCCACCAGCCGGGCTCCCAGGAGCCACCCTGCCCCCTCCAGGCACCTGCTAAGGAGGCAGCTCGCCGGTTGTGTTTCTTTAACCCCTGGGGCCTGTTGACACAGATTAGTATCGCTGGTCAGGGGTCAATAGGGAAGGCTCTTGAGGTCAAGACCTGAACAACTGGAGTTGTAATGAGCCACGTGGGGAAGAGGCCCAGGGAGAGGAGAGGGCTGAGGAGGGAGGCGGAGGAGGAGGGCTGGGCTGCGCCTAGGAAGACGGCGAGTTGCCAGGAGTGGGGCCACTAGGCGTCCAGCTTGCCTGGGGAACCTGCCTGCGTGTGGCTGGCTGACTAGAGCTAGGTCCCCAGCTAGGAAAGGACGGGGTAGGATCCAGTGGAGGGGAAAGACAAGAGGTGAAGTGTAGCCTTACCTGACTGCTGATTGATGCAGATCCCCCCCGGGGGGTGCAGAGGGCATCCGCCCTTTTTTTTCGTCTCCCCTACCCTGAGTGAGTGCACCCCTGCTCCTCCCTGGGCCTGCAGTGGGGTGGCTGAGGTGGTGCTGTGCGCCCTTGAGGTGCCCACCCACCTGGGCCACCTGGGAGACCCTGGGTGGGGCCAGTGTTTTGGGGCCAGGCAGTGTCCTTTACACCTGGTGGGACTGCCTCAGTGCCACCTTCTGTGGATCCAGAATCCAAGGCACAGCATCCACCCAAGCCTGGGGCAGCTGCCTCCTGGCTCCTCTGCCCCACCCCTGCCCTGGCCTGCGGAAGGACCTGGGGTTGGGGGGGGTGGGAGGACACAGGGTGCTGGAGGCTAGCCGATAACACCGGACCATGGAAGCCACTCTGGGACCATCTCCAGATGGGCTGGTTTGGGTGGAAGAAGAGAACAACCCCTCTGTGCTTAGAGGAGTGAGGAACAGCGAGAAACCGGGTCACATGTGACTTGCTATTCACCTATTTGGGCAAAAGGGGGCTGGGTTCCCTCCGAATCACCTCTGGGGCTCCTGGACGCCTGTCCTCTACACTTCCTCTAATTGCTCCCAGGAGGCCTTGGAAAAGCAAACGTGAGGACACTAACACCCTGGGGCCCAGACGGCGATGGGAGGCCCAGTGCAGGAGCACACTCATTTGTGCGTCCGCAGGGGCACCCAGGTGGCTCACCTACAGACCTGCGACAGGCAGGGACCGCATACCCGCACACCGTGCCTTAGTGTTAATCTAATCTGTTTGCTATATTCGTTAAGCACCTATTACCTGCCAAATGCCCGTGAATACAGAACCAGAGAAGCTGCCCTGGGCAGGCGTTGGAAGCTGGGTGCCTAATGAATAAAATGTAGGGCCTCCCAGAGAAGGAGGGCTAGGCTCTGGAAGTGAGAAGTGAGGTAGGAGAAGGCTGCACCCAGGAGGGTGCAGTGAGAGCTGAGCTGGGGTGTGAAAGATAGTAGTGTTTAGACAAAGGGGGAAAGTGAAAGGTAGATGGAGAGAATCAGGAACAGAAGCCCAGAGGCGGGGACCAGCACAGCACACTCAGGGCCTGCAGAGAGCTCCGTTTGCTGGAACACAGCACATGGGGGTGTGAGGGGAGATGGATGCTGGAACCATCAGCACGGGCTAGACTGTGAGAAATTCCGGGTGCCCACCTCAGAAGGAGGCACCTCTGGGAGATGGTATGACCAGCTGCCTATTCGAGGGTGGTCACAAAACCCTACAGAAAAGAATAATTCCCCTCCTTGGTATATACTCAAGAGAATCAATAACATATGTCCACGTAAACTACTTGTACACACATGTCCACAGCAGCACTGTTCACAATCACCCCAAAGTGGAAACCATCCAAACGTCCATCAACAGAAGAATGGATTAAAGAGATGTGGTAGATCCATGATGGAATATTATTCGGCGAGAAAAAGGGATGAAGTCCTGATCCGCACTGCAACGTGGATGAGCGCCAACAACAGGACGTTCAGCGAAAGAAGCTACGGAAAAAAGGCCACACAATGTCTGATCCCATTGATATGACATGTCCAGAACAGGCAAATCCATAGAGACAGCAAGCCGACCGGTGGTTGCCAGGCTCTAGGAGGAAGGAGGAGTTGGGACAAACGGCTGATGGGTATGGGGTTTGGGCGGGAGTGATGAGAACGTTCTGGGACTAGACAGGTGGTGGCTGCACAACACTGAATCGCACACTTTATTTCTTTTTAAGATTTTATTTTTAAGTAACCTCTACACCCACGTGGGGCTAGAGCTCACAAGCCCTGAGATCAAGAGCCGCACGCCCTTCCGACTGAGCCAGCCAGGCGCCCCTGAATCGTACACTTTAAAATAGTGACTTTTATTATGTGAATTATATCCTAATAAAAACCAAGTCTGGAAGACGGGAGAAGAAGCTGAATTTGGAAAGTAATCATGATGGTGAAGAGGCAGGGATTCAGAGCCACCAAAGAGCCACAGTGATTCAGTTTTGCAGGCTCCCAAGCTCGGGTAGCTGGTGACAACCCCAACTGAGACAGGCATGGAATGGATAGAAAAGGGAGGACTGGAGAGTGTCCTGAGGTCGCTATGGATACTGTATCAACTGGCTGTTGGCCCAGGAGCTGGAAAGAAGAGTTTGGAGAAATCAGTCCCAAGATGAGCCAGGGGGATCAGCAGTGGGGGGCAGATGTGTGTGGAGGGGCCAGGCCCTGGGCTGCCGCTCCCTACTGCATGGCCTCCAGCAAGGTTCTTCTGTCCACGGGGCTCCCAGGCATAACTCGAGGATGAGACCAGTGCGTACTTCATAGGACTGTTGTGGGCTTCAGCGAAATGGGGCTCAGTGACACTGACAGCACCACCAATTATAAGGAGAGAAGAGGAGAGTGGGCAGACTCTGGGGAAACCAACCTTTACAAGGCAGATGGAGCTAGAGAACCTGGGCAAGGTAGCTGGAAAGAAAGGAGGCTGCGTGCCGCAGGGCAGAGCAGGGGCCGGTCTTACCAGGGGTCTGGGGACCAACCGGACCACAGGCAATTGCAGATGGAAAGCCAGGCCTGGGAGAACAGGCCAAGTGGCAGGTTCTTGGGTCCTTGACCAAGGCACGTGGGATGTGTGGGCAGCAAGGCTCTCCCCCCAGAGCCTCCTGACCCCACGCTTCCCCCTCCTTGCCTGGAGCAGCAGCCCTGCCCATGGTGCTGGGCCCCAGAGCTCAACACATGGCACCACTCAACGGTTTCTGGCACTGAAGAGGAATTTATTTCCTGGACGAAGCAGCCAAAATCGTTCTGCACCTTTGTTGGCGAGCATGGTGCAGTCGGAGCCGACATTTTCTAACGGGGCCGGGGAAGAGCAACTCAAAATGGATTCAGGGAGGGTGTCAGCTGAGGAGCAGCTGAAAGAGAGAGAGAGCATTCCGTGGTCTGGAAGGCCGATGGCGGGAAAACGGATGGGGCTGAGTTTGTAAAAAGTCAAGTACACCAGGGTTTTTAGTGAGTTTGCTGTAAGTCAAATCCTGGGATACGAAAGCCACCTGAAGCTTAAAAGGGACCAATCCAAGGCAACAAGAAGTCTTAGTTTAAAAAAAAAAAAAAAAAAAAAAGCAGGCAAGAGGGGCTGGCTGCCTCAGTCAGTAGAGCATGCAACTCTCGGTCTCAGGGTCATGAGTTTGAGCCTCGCACTAGGGGTGGAGGTTACTTCAAAAAATGTTTTAAAAAATAAATTAATTAACTTAAAAAAATAAAAAGAGCACAGGGAGTGGCTTTGCAGACAATTACCTAAGAGACAGCCTCATGTCCAGGGAAAAACGGGCTCCCATTTATGGGTGGAAGACCAACACTGTTCCGGAGAACCTAAGGTGACCAGCTAATGCTGGGCGGGAGGAATGGTTCCCTCCATGACCCACCTCTCAGGGCCTTGGAGTCCCAGATCCCTGGATTTACAGGCCCACTGTCCCATCCCAACCCTCTGAACAGCCAGCCCAGAACCACAGTGGCACACAGCAGCTTCTTTTCTGACGTTCTCCTTGGCCCTTAAAGGGTTTGGGCCTTGGGCCCTCTCCTGATCAGGGCTTGTGATTTAGGCCAAGACAATGTCCCAGAAGGAAGAGAACCAGGACCCGCAGAAGCCATCCCTCTCCTCTCTCCTCCTTCCCCTTCTCTTCCCTTTCTCTCTGCTCCTGACATTCACACACACGGAGACGTGCACAGACACAAAAAGACGCTCTAGTGCACAGGGATCCGTGTAGAATTAATGCCTCACAGCCTATTTACAGACATTTTACCAAACAAAACATCAACTCCCAATGTTTGACAGGAAGCCCCTCCCCTCTTGTCAGGAGCGATCCCTCCTAAAGGGGGTTCCCAGAGATGAGCAGCAAAAACCCCAGGAAGGGGAGAGGGAAGAAAAGGAGCGATTATGAGACGGGAGAAGGTAAAATTATAAGGTTGGAGCTGTCAAGGCAAGAAAAGGGGGGGGGGAGGCAAAGTGACTCCACTATTAGGGACTTGGTGTGAAACACAGAATTCACAACAGCCGAAAATCTTGGCGCTTTGTCTGCGGAATACCAGAGACTTGGAGGCCTGAGGGCTGAGGGGGCATCAGAAGCCACTCTGCACACAGCCCGGCCCTGCTCGCAAGCAGTGCGCGTACCCTAAGACATAGGATGGAGTAGTGCCCACACCTCCCTCGCCCAGCCCCGCAGGCCACATCCTACTGCATCTTCTATTCGACCATCCTGTCCTCTCTCCCAAGGAGGACCTTGGAGGGGACCGAAGTTGGAAAGGAAAAGTGGAAACAAAAGTGGAAAGGGGGCAGCTGTGCCCCTCTCATGGACAGGAATGAATGGTGAAGGAAGGCTTCCTGTGCCCATCCAGAAAGGAGCAAACTTGGGTTTACTGCCTGCTCTGCTCTGTGCCTCAGAGCAACAGCTGGGCCAGATGTGTCTTCGGGAGAAGCCAGGGTGTGCCCGGTGTCCCTGCAAGATGGAAGCAGAAGGGCGCAAAGCCCTTCCCATCCCTGCATTTCCTCCTCCCAACTCCTCCCACACAGAGGGGCCTGTGAGGCTCCAACGGAGGGAAAAGGTGAGCCCCTCACTCCCAGGTGCCTCGGTGGGCAATGAGGACACTGGCAGGGGGGCAGTAAGAAAGGGCAAGTGCCCCAATCTGGGTCCAGCTCTTGCTGCCAAAAAAGGGAGGGAGGACAGAGGACAGAAATGTCCACAGCCTGTGGTCCCCTGACACCCACCTGGGGTCAACACACTGGGGTTGTTGGCCTGGGATGCCTACACTCTCCCACCCCCACCGAGGGACAGACTTGCTGAGGTCTCCAATCGTAGCACCAGGGAGTCCTCGGGGCCTTTCTCTGGTCTGACTTGCCCATTGCCATCCCTTTCCTCTGCTCTGTCCAGGGTTCCCCACCCTGACACCTCTAACATTGGGACAGGATCATTCTGTGCTGTGGGGGGCTGTACTGTTCACTGTAGGACAGTTAGCAGCATCCCTGGCCTCAGCCCACTAGATGCCAGTAGTGACACTCCCCCTAGAACTGACAACCAAAAATGTCTCCAGACACTGCCAGAAGTCCCCTGGGGATAGAATCACACACACACACACACACACACACACACACACACACACACACACACACACCGAGAGCGTCTGTGCTCTATGATCACCTGTGTCCTCTTCTAGGAGCAGGTCACACACAGCTCTGGGTGGGCACAGACCAGGTGCTTCTGTGTGTCCACACAAATCAGTGGGGGGGGGCTGGTGGCTGCAGAGCCCCTTTGATAGAGAGCCACTGCCCCATCCTGACAAGTGCCACCATGTCTATGCCTGCAAAGGCCTGTGCCTTCAGCATGCGGCCCCAGAGGTCGGGGTGCCTGAGGGCCCTCCCCAGCCCTCCCCGTCCTCAGCCCTGTTGACCTCCTGTGTCATGCCAGAGCCCACAGTGGGAACCCAGCTCCCCCCCCCCACACACACAGCCTGCCCAGCCCCCGGGAAGGGCTGTTGTCCCTGTGCCATATCAAAACATGGGGTTTTTAATAGCAGCTTCCTGTGGGGCTGGACTCCCCCCACCCTTTGCCTCTCACTCAGCCCTGCTCCTGACGGTGGAGCCATAGCGCCCTGTAATTACAGCAATTGTAATCTCTTTTACTAACAGGTAGATTAATAGCGAGGCAGGTTCACAAAGAGCCCTAGAAAGGAGCTGCTCAGCTGCTGAGCAGGCAGGGAAGGGCCTGACACTTTGTGGCAAGTGCACACACTGCCTAGGCAGACACTTGCTGCAGGCCACAGGGGCTCAGGGCCTGAAGTCTGCTGGCTGTGGCCCTGGGGCACCTGGGTACTCACTGGGTGATGAGGGGGGCAGGTAACTGCACTCCCCTCGGGCTTCTGTGTCCTCATGGGAGCAACAACAGTTGGAACCTCGTGACCCTCAAAGTTTCCCCTTATGTCCCCAGGGTGTGATTCGCACTGACATTTACACACACACTCCAACCCACGCTCATACACAGACACCCACCTCCTGACACTCAGACACACACGCACAGACACTCACAGGGTAACACATGCTGAACACTTGCAGGGGAAAAGAACGGACGAAGTTTCATAAACACGCATCCCACCCACGATGGCACGGCCATGGGCCCTGGAGGCACCACCGCACCGCAGCTGCCACCGCAAGCAGGAGGGAAGAAAGGCTTCTGCGGACAGCCCTCTACCTTTGGTAGGCGCCTCTCCACTGCCTCCGCACCTCACAGGCCCCCTGCTGGGCCTCGGGGGTCACGGGGTGGCTCCCGCCTCGCACTGGCACTGCCGAGGACAGTCAGGCTCTGGGCAAGAGGGAGCACCGAGCAGAAGGGGTGGGGGACAAGAGTTGCCAGAGGTCTGAGATGCTGTAGCCTCAATGGGCCAAAGAGATGTAGCAAGTGACACAAAGCCTGGGTTCAAGGTGAATGAACACACGCACACGCGCACGCAGACGCAGGGCACGGAGCCGGAGGAGAGCACGCTCCCGCACGCATGTGGAGACTTGGAGAGTCTGGAGACTTGAGAGAGGAGACAGTCCTGGCTCTGGGGTAGGGCACAAGGGGCTGTGTGTCCCCGCCTATGTGGCCCTGGGGGATGCCGTCTCTAGGGCACAGGATGTACAAGTTTGTGTGTGAGTGGAGACAGAGTCCACAGCCCAGACTGAGGGACTCGCCCTCACTTAACCTCGCATCCAGTCACAGGAGGAACGCATCTCCCCAGGCAGGCCCAGGGTCCTGGCAGCAGACGGCGGGGCTGGCCTCAGGGGTCAGCAGCAGCTGCTTCCTCATAAGCTCTCCGGGGCCTGTGCCTCAGCAGGCACTGGGGGGGCTGCTGCCATTCAGATGCTGTGTCCAGCACCTGCTCGCTGCCAGGCAGTCCCGGGGCTCCCTTGCCAGTTCCTGGCCCAAGGGAACTGACCCCGCCATGCCAGGGCTCTGAGGACCCCTCCCCTGCCAGCAGTGCTAACAGAGAGAGGCCTGGGGTGACGTCCAAGATTAGCTCTTACAGTGGACAACAGCATGTGTCCTTTGGGGACATGTGAGCTGATGCAACAGACATAGATCTGTGACATGGATGGGAGGGTGGGCTCATAAAACGTGCATCCTGGGAGCGCCTGGCTGGCCCAGTCGGTAGAGCACGCAACTCTTGATCTTGGGGTTGTGAGTTCAAGCCCCACGCTGCAGGGCAGATCGTACTTCAGTTTTTTTTTTAAAGGACATCCTGATGTAATATGTACATGATGTGTGTGTGATGTGTGTACATGATGGGAGTGTCTTTCTGGGGCTCTGGGTAGCATGAACGGGGTACAGCTGAGGATGTGGACAGAAAAACCCTCACGCGTCGTCTGCAGGAGCCAGATTTCCAGACAGCGATTTAACAATCCATAGGAAGCATCTTCAGAAGAGTCTGTACCCTTTGCCTGGCGGTTCAACTGTTAGGAAGTCTTGTCTGAAGTTCAGACACATAGCTACAGAGCTTGGGGCATCGGGATGTCCATCCCAGCAGAATGTACAATGTAAAGGCTTCTTCACAGATGAGGGATGACATCAACTTTGGCATGCTGAAGTCTCATGCAGCCATTTAAAAGGCATGTTTGTATTTTTTTTAAGTTTTATTTATTTAAGTAATCTCTACATCCCACGTGGGGCTTGAACTCACGCCCCCGAGATCAAGAGTCTCATGCTCTTCCACCTAAGCCAGCCAGGCACCCCTGTATTTTTTTAAATAAGCACCTATTACATTAATAATAAAAGATAATTTTATTCATTTATTTATTTAGAGAGTGGGGGTGAGTGGGGGTGGGGTAGAGGGAGAGAGAGAATCCCAAGCAGGCTCCATGCCCAGCGCAGAGCCTGACGTAGGGCTCAATCTCATGACCTTGAGATCATGACCTGAGCCGAAATAGAGAGTCACTTAACCGACTGGGCCTCCCAGGCACCCCCATAGAAGGTAATTTCTCATTTCCAAAATGAAAAGGGGATAGAAGTCATTAGAAATGTTGAGAATTAGGGGAAATGCAGCTAAGAAAAGATGCTAAACCACCAAAATTTAGTTTTTGAAAAACTGTGGTGGCGTAGAATTCATGGCGGTATTAAATTTTTAAAGTAGCACCCAGAAGTGCTTGTATCATAAACTCCAATTTTTAAAAAATTAAATATGTGGATGAATGGGTACAAAAAATGCAACAAAAGGTGGTTATTTAAGTGGCAGAATGTTGATAATTTTTATTGACCTCTCCCCCTGCCCCAAGACTTTGTGCTTATTTGGTGTTTTTATGATAAATGTGCACTAGTATTATAATCAGAAAAATACCTTTTTTAAAACAGCGGACAGATGAGCGACTATGCGTATGCGACTGTCGCCCCACATCGTAGAAGAACATCATGAGGCAATGGGAAACCGCAGCCCTCCAGGTCCATCGGCATTCACATGGAACTTTCCCGCTCAAGCGGACTCTACGCCTAACGACACAGAGCAAGAGGGAGGGTGACACCCCCAAAGCACGGTCATGCTGCAGCACGCCACACTCCTGAGACTGGGCACTGGGGCCGCTCTTCTACTGGGCATGGTGAACTTTGGAAAGGAAAGTGGTCTCCAAGAAAGTAACAGGCAGGCTTGTGGGGCCGGAGGAAAGAGGTTCAGGGCCAGGGAGGAAGTGGCTGGTTAGGGGAGCTTAAGGTGGAGAGGGGAGAGCTGGGAATCACCTCGAAAACTCACGGGACCGACTCTGAAGACTGAGATAAGCAAAGAGGCAGCAGCGGCCAGAACAGACTTTGGGATCGGCTCAGAAAAGTGACCGTGCGTGGGCCAGTGTGTGAGAAACACACTGTTCATGTTCCTTTAATAATTTATTGTTAAGAACCACATCCAGCCACCAGGGCTGGGTGCCATGTACCAGCTGGGGACGGCAGCCATCTTGGTCCGGGGAGGCCAGGGCCAGAGGGGTGTCCAGGCAAGAGAGGGCTGAAAGAGCCAGCCATGAGTCTGCATCCACACAAGGGGCCTGGAGGCCAGGGCTTCTGAGGAAAGAAGAGGGGGGCGGAGGGGGGTGCCTCTGAGCCAAAGGCAAACAATCCGGATGCCCGATGCTCCGTGCACGACGCTTGGGGCTGCGTCCTTCCAGCCCATGCTGCGGGCATCTCCTAGGTTAGCAGGGTGGAAAGGAGCTGCCAGGGAGGAGATCCTGTCACAGGTGAGCTCGACATCGGTTCCAGGGACCGACCATGTGCTTGCTTCAAGGCCAGAAGGGGGGGCACCCCTTCCGTCTTACAGGGCAGGCCAGAGAGACAAGTGGGAAGGCCTGGGAGTAGGGGCAGGCTGAACAAGGGCCGGTGGCCCACCCAGCGGTGGCCCCTCTAACAAAGGGCCAGGGGAAGGAGGGGGCCAGGAAGAGGGCTGCTCTTTGCCTATCTTCCTGACACCTTAACTGCCATAAAGCAGAAAAAAAATTTTTTTTTGAGAAACCAAGTCCCTTTCAACCCATTAGCCCACAGCTTCTCACTTGCCCACCACATTCCTTCCAGCTCCCCAGAAGCTTCTACCACTCCTCATCTGTCCGAATTCTCCCCTCATGATGCCTACTCGGCACACTGGCCGCTCTCCCCTGCCTTCACTCGCTTCCTTCATCAGCCCCATTTCTGACTTTTACGCCATTCCGTGCTTTTGTGTTATTTCAGGGATGGGCCACAGGCTATATCCCATCTGAAGATAATTCAATATTCAAAATGGGTTTTGGGGTTGTACAAGACTATACACTGGGCAAGAGACAGATGCAAAGGCAGATAAAACAGTCTTGGTTCCAAGATTCCAGAAGCAGAAAAATCTACAAAATTAAGTGCAAAGTGTCACAGGGAAACGAAATTACCTAGCCACCAGCCGAGACTGGGGTCGAACTTGTGTTCAAATGGGGCCTTGCCCGGCTGACTGTTCACTTCCGCCGCAGAGTCTCCAGAGGTGCCTGTCTCCTAATGAGACACATGAAGGCAGGACTTGCCACCATGGGATCATGCAGCCACTCCCAGAGAGGGTGTGCCAAGGAGGCCAACACATGCCTCTGCCCACAGTCCACAAACCAGCGAGTGGGGCTCTGGCACACCAGGGGCATCCCTGCAGCCAGAGCGCTTTGTTGGAAAGGAACACAATTCAAGAGACCTTGCCAAGCCAGGCTGGCATCTGAGTAATTATATTAATGAATCTCTGAGTTACAAAATCTAATATTAAATGGTGGCTTCAGGACCATCATCCTCAGTGACTGACCCACATGGCCGAACACTCCCGGGCAGCAGCATGGCTTGAACAGACCGTGTGTGTCTGTGTGTCTGTGTGTGTTGTTTAATTTAAAAGAAATGCTTGTATTTGAAACTGTGCCCAGAGATCTGTGTGCTGGGCCCACTTTATAAACCACAATACCATAAATAAGTGAGAGAAATCTGGCCCATCCGCGGGGCAGGGGCCTCTCATTTGGCCATATTCTCGGGCTGGCAATACCCTGAGGATTACTACTCCATGGAGCAGTGGCCTTTGTGTTTGAAGCCAGCACTGCTCCCCACAGAGTTCCCCTTGGCACAGCAGGCAGGGCCTTGCTTGCAGACTTGTGGGCCCTGCCTCCCCAGTCTGTGCTCATTAGCTATCTCGATCCCAAGTCCAAACTCAAAAGTTGAGCTCCACACATATAAGGGGCAGCCTGCAGCCCAGCTGATCCCCCCGTTCAGGCCAACCACCCGGTGCAGACCAGATCAATGAACCACCATATTTGCCATCGTCTGTGGGCCCCCTCCCAGCAGAAACAAGAACCCAGTTGGCCACACTGTGCGTGTGGTCAGGGCCAGAGGGCACCAAGTAAACTACAGCCAGGTAGTAAACTAAACATGCACTAAACGCAGGTGAGAAAGAAGGTGCTATAGTCTCCTGCTTTCTTTTCCAGTACACATGCAAAAGGTAATCTGTTACAAATGACATCGGGTAAACCAGACTTCTGTGAACTCCACGTGCCAGAATAGATGCAGCTTCCTCCCCCTGTTGCACTTGTAAGGCCTCTTTTGAGTGGCAGAGTCCTGCCCTAGTTGCTGGGTCTGGGAGTGGGCTTCTGAGGAAGTAAGTTCTGGCCCTGGACTCAGGGCAGCCCTTGGGCCAGCAGCCCCAACGGTCTGCTCAGGTCTGCACGGGAAGTGCTGGCCTGAAAGGCGAGGGAAGCAGGCAGGTTTTGCCACTTGGAAACTTGTTGATAGGCAATAAGGGATTGCTGTTTAATGATTTCTCCATTATTATTATTTTGTAATAATGGGCAAAAGATCCGCACCAGCACCAGACTGCCTAGCAAGGGCTTACACTCAGCACCGTCTTACCTACAAAAGTCTCTAAGCTTTGAGGGTGAAAGACCCTCTCAGAAGCCCCGTGATTCCCCAGAAAGTCTCCCAGCCCCAGAACCCTACACATAACCAAGCAAAGCAGAGGAAATAGAGCTGCAAGAAATGCAGAGAGGAGGCGGGGCAGGGGCTCTCCGCTGGCAGAGGCAAGGGCTGTCTGGCGGAGAGGCACAGAAGTCCTGCTAACCTCCTCCCCACCCCCCAGGAAGGGCTTCTCGGCCTCACCACCTAGTGATGTTTGGAGCCAGATGATTCCTTGTTGAGGGACTATCCTGTGCACGGGCCTCAACTCGTTAGATGCCAACAGCACCCTCCCCCGGTTGTGAGAACCAAGTGTCTATAGACATTGCCAAATGTTCCCTGGAGGTCAAAGTCACCCCTGGTTGAAAACCACTGTTCTAGGGTCACCAACCATCCTGGTGTACAAGGGACAGAGGGATTTCCTGGGACAAAGGACTTTTAGTGCTGAAACCAGAAAACTGGTCATACTATGACAAGTTGGTCACCCACCCTTCCTTTCTCCCAACTAACCTCAAACCCGCCACCTGCCAATAAACGCATTTCTTCCTCGGGAATGTGAAGAGTAGCTCTTCAACCACCCAACAGGAAACTACGTCTCATACATCAAAATAGATGAAATCCCACCCCATAGCTGCCTCTGGGGCCAAAATATTATCCTTGTCTCCTGTGTCTTCCCAGGCGCCATCTCCCAGTGCCATGACTTCCAAAAGGCTCTCTGAGACACACTCCAAATTGCTCACATATTTCTTATATTACTAAGGCCAAAATTGGCCTAAAAATCTCATAGGGGAAGCAGTCCCGCCCTGGAGGACTTGACTGGGGTGCAGAGTTCTGGTTTGCCCATGTTCAGCTCCCCTTCAGCTGGTGGTCCCAGAGCCATGAAGAGGTCACCTGGGAAGGGGAAGAATGGAGACAGACCATGGGCTCCCCCGTTCTTCCTAACAGGCAGCTGAGTCTCGCACAACCTGCTACACACAAGGAGGGACCCTGAGACCCTCTAAAGAAGAGATGAAAGAAAATGGAGCTTCCTGCCCTGGCACTGGTTGAACACCTAAGGGTAGATGGCCTGTCTCATCCCTGCAGCCCTCCACCCAGGGGACCCCAGCCCGCTCAGCCCCAGGCACAGTACCCCCGCCCAGCTTTCTAACCATTTGCATCCTCCCTTTAAAGGCCTCTCTTTCCTTGGTCCCCCAGGGAGCGTTCTTATTACTATGGAAACAATGATGTCATGTGGCCGGGTGGGGCTGCAGGTCCCTCCCACCACCTCCTAACTAGGTACCATGTCTGCCTACGTCACCAGTCAGAAATTTATAGCCCAGTGCCGGGTATTTATAAGGTGGCTCTGGTGTGACCACAGATTCAGTGCAGGGCTGGCAGCTATTTATAGCCAGAGAATATACACTTATTACACACACACACACACACACACACACACACACACCCGTATTCTGGGCCACGTGTTATATAACTGCCATTATGCAATAACACCCATTATATAATAATTATGCGCTAATGGGGATATAATCCGCAGGCATAATAAGGACACACTCCTCAAAGGCTGCACTCAGTCAGCCTCCTGCAGGCCGCCTCCAGGGATCTCCTGATCTCTCTGCACACTCCGCCCACTCCAGAAGAGTCACCAGGTGTCACCCTACTCCCGGCTGTCATCTGCAGCTTCTCCTAGACAAGCTGACCCAGCCGCAAAGCTCTCCCCAGATTCCTTCTCCCAGTCATGTCCCTGCCGCTGGCCTGGAGAGAACACTCTTCTCTTTGCCATATCTTTAAGCCTGACACAAAGAATTATGACGGGATAAATCCCGGAAGGCTGAGGCACACTTCACCCCCATTTCTAAAAAGTTTTATTTATTTATTTGAGAGAGAGAGAGCAAGAGCGCAAGAGAGAGCACAAGCTGGGGAGGGGAGAGGAGCAGAGGGAGAAGCACACTCCCCACCGAGCAGGGAGCCTGACCTGGGACTCGGTCCCTGGACTCCAGGATCATGACCTGAACAGGCATGATACTTAAGGCAGATACTTAACCAACTGAGCCACCCAGGCACCCCCCATCCCCCATTTTAAGAAAGGAAAAAAGCAGCAGCCGCCGCCGCCGACCCTGGAAGGAGCCTGTAGGGTCTAGAAAAGCCTCCAGGATGCCAGGCTAGTTGACAAAGAGTCTACCCTACGCGGAGGATCACTCTAGCCCTCCAGGAAAGAGCTGGGAACCTGGCTCCAGAGAGGAGAGGCTAGGGCCAAGCAGGGCACAGCCAAGCAGGCTATTTCTCAGCGGCCCCTCCTCTCAGTGCCCCTGCCCCCCCCCCACTCCTTTGGCTGAGCCTTTGGGGGGGTGTCTCAGCATGGGCTGGGGCTCAGGCCCTGACTTCCACCATCTGGGTTACATAGCCAATAGAAATGCCCCTCAACAGGATCTTGGCTGCTCAGACACTAATGCGCATTCTGCTGGTCACCCAGCTCCCAGGAAGCACAAGCAGAAACTGTCACCTCAGCAGGGGGGGGGGAGCGGAGGGGGACAGGGACGTCCCATACCCGGGGTGATGGGGACACGGATGGAATGGACAGGGAATGGGAAAAGTCAAGACCACAGTGGCACTCCCTGGACCTGATTCAATCAGCCCAAACATACCATCTGCTCTTAAAATAAATATCTCCGTATTTAAGTTATTTGATCTATGAACTGATGAAAAAAATTAGAAGAACCTACACAGATCAGGGAAATGAGTTTCTCTCTGGCGCAGGAGGGCTGTTTGGGGAGCTTGTCTGTCTCTTTCATTTCTCTATTGTTTGAATTTTTTAGAAAGAGTGTGTTTTACTACTATAATAAAAAAAATCGAATACATCATTTATGAAGAGTAGTGCTGAGGTTCAGGTGAAGCTTCTGGTCTCTGCATCCCACGCTGCAGAACCAAATGTCTGCTGCTCTTCGGGGTCTGGGACGTCCCTGACAGCATCACTAGCTTGTCACATAGGCCTGGGTCAGCCGAATAGCAGATCCCCTGCTCTAGTCAACAGATCAGCAGCCCCAACACACAGAGAGACCACGATGCAAGGTATTAGGAGGGACATTCGGTAAGAGACTCTTAGATGGGCTCCTGCTTCTCATGAGGGAGAGGAGCCCCAGACTGCTGCAGCCTAGGCTCCTGCTGCCCTGAAAGGGAAAATGGCATAGGACACACAGGGGAACAGCAGGGGCTAGGAGGTTCTGTTGCCATGCGACTGAGAGGACAGGCAAGGAGTAAATGCAGGCAATGCTCTGTCTGAATCCTTCTGTTTCTTCCAGGCCAGAGGCTCTTAGCTGGGGCAATTCTCTCCCCCATGGAAATGTCTGGAGATATTCTGGTTGTCATACTTGGGGTGGGGTGTTGCAACTGACATCTGGCAGGTGGAGGCCAGAGATGTCGTTAACCACCCCACAACGCCCAGGACGGTCTCCGCGACACAGAATGGTCTGGCCTGAAAGCCAGTGGTGCCGTGGTGGAGAAACTGCTTTACAGGATCTGCTGTCAGTGGTTAAGAGGTTATGTCCCTGTCTGACTAGACACAGAAACAGGAAAATCTCTAGCATGGGCTAGCCTCTCCCTACCACCCCACCCCTCCACGTGTTGGGAGAGTTTTTACGTACACAGACCCAAAGTTTTCAAACTTTAAGAAAGGGGCAAAGGCAAGAGTTTACATGAGAGCACATAAAAAGACAATGTAGAGAAGATTACTGCAAAACTTCCAGCAATCATCTGGTTACTTAGGATAATTACATTCATTTTTATTTCAAACATTGATTCCAAGCAGACTCCCAGGAAAAGGGTGTGACAGAGCAAGGATCAGGGATCCCAAGATCCAGCCCAGCTGCCCAGCCCCAGGCCTAGACTTCCTGCCCACTCTACCTGCCTTTCCCCACACTCTGGGGAGGGGCGCCGAGAAGCCGAGCTGGCCACGGCAGGGCGAAGACATCCAGCGGACCCAATCCAACCGTATCATGCTGCCTCTCAGGTCAGAGGCAGGGGGCCAGCTGGTGGGGAGGCCAGTGTCAAGGACAGGCCAGGTGCCCGATCACTGTCTCCACCCCACGTGCTCAGCAGCTGGGGGAGCCCTTGAGCTGAGCCACAGGCTAGGCGCCAGCCCCACCGTCTCAGCTCCTAGAGAGCAACGGAGACCATGGGGACCCACACAGCTTTCTCCTCTGAGACTCTGCCAAGACCAGCAATCCCCATGAAGTTCAAGGAGCAGCAAGGCCCACAGGTGGAAATGTTCAGTGACCTAGATCCTGGGGTCTTTCTGCCAGAAACTCATCGAGTGACCTGAGTGCCTTGACATCTCTGTACTTGGGTTCCCGTCTCTGTACGGGCCCGGGGATAATAATACTTGCCCTGCCTATATCACTCAACCATTGTGAGGAGGGAATCAGCTTCTGGCGGCTGAAAAGGCTCAGCCAGCTGACAAAAACGAGCTAATTCCTCACCGTCTTTCAAGATGTGGTTCAAACAGGTCATCTTCCAGGAAGACTCCCAGGCCCCCCGGGTCTGATTCACTGATCCCCTCACTGTACACAGAGACCGCTGTGTGTCACCTGAGGACAAACACGTTTAGCCAGGAGCACAGATTTAAAACCAGAATTGGTGTGAGAATTTGGGTGGTGAACACAGACAGGACTCAGCATGGTGCCTTAGCCACAACTGGGCCTCTGATGGAAAAATGGAATTAAAGCAGGGGAGGGAGAGGAGGGGTGTGCCCCTTCCTCCACTGGACAGGGAACAAGAAGTTGTTGGGAGCCTGAACAAATGGGTGCCCCTTAAGTTACTGGATGTCCCCCAAATAACAGCGAACATAGGTTCTGACCTGGGGCGGTAGCATGCCAGGTCATCATTAAGACATCAAAAGTGAGGACAAGAGCCAGAACACCCCCTCACATACAGACCAATAGATAGGCCACAGTGGCTGGTGGGGGGGACAAGTCACTTGGGAGACAAGCCCACAAAGAGCAACCCCAAAATATTTTTCTAATCCCCAAAGCGCCAGAAAATCAGTAGATATCCATACGCACAAAGTAAAAAACACAGGCACCCAGGGGGTGAGGCCCAGTTCAGCCAAACCTCCCTGCCACAGCCCCTCCGCCTGGTGGGACCCTCTTCTAATGCCAGCAACCCCTCGGCTCAAACATGCTTAAAATGGCGACGGCGGCCTGTGGGGCCGGCGTTTGTCGTGCTGTTTTCCACGGTGCCCTTGGTGCCAAGAAAAACCTATCATCAGAAATGCCATCAGCTATATTTATCTATCTCTCAGCCCCCCAGCCTCCTTCTCCCGTCTGCCAACCAGGCCCTGCGGAGCCCCCTCACCCAGTGGGCACACTTCCCTGTTGCTGACGCCCGTGACCACCTGCCCAAGCCTCACTCTCCAGCGCTCTGTTCCTGAGCCGTGGCAGTCAGGCCTCCACAACTGATGGGCTGCGGCTCTTCTTACTGCATTGCCGGGATACACCCACATGTACCCCAACAGGCGCCGGTCTGGGTGTCTGTAGTCCCAAACAGCTGGTGAGGGCAGCCCTCCATCTCCTTTCAGTTCAGCTCCCTGTCCTCAAAGTCCTCCGGGAGCCATGGGCCGTTTCCTCTGGGAGAGGCATCCATGGCCGCAGCATCTCACAAATCAGCCATCATGGAGAGATGAGAGGTACGGGGTGGGGTTTGGGGGGAGGGGAGTGAGAGAGCAAGCCTGGGAAGACAGGAGCTTGTCCCAGGCCTGTAGGCAACAGGACGCCAGGCAGCTGGGTAGACTTGTCACCTCCCCCCATTTCATTCCCTGACGGACAGTGGGGAGCCCCAGCCTGTATTTGAAGACACAGAATTTCCAAGGAATGTGCATGCTAGAAGGATCCTCACTCCCTTCTCATCCAAGAGGGAAACAGCAGAATCTGGGACACTAAAGGGAAAACGGCAAAGTCAAGGTTCAGGACTACTCAAATCCTACAGCCGTGCCGAGGCCTCTACTAAGGACATACGGGAAGTACAGGCTAACATGGGAATGTTCTTTGGTGCCAGGCATGTCAGACCTTTCCCAGCCCAAGCAGTGGGCTCTAACCTGACCCTTCCCACCCTGGGGCCTAGCACAGAATGTCTGAAGGTGAACCAACAACCATATCCTAAACCCCCACACTTCCCCCTCTTGCTTGTGGGGGCAGCCCCCACTTCCCGTGTCAGCCCTCTCCCCAGAAGACCGCCCACCGCCTCCAAGCCCCCAACTCAGGAAGGAGTTCCAGGGAACCAACCCCTCTGAAAATGAAGCAACCCAAATAAAAATTTTAAAACCCAGAAGCTCTTTCTCTCCAGCCCCCTCCCCCTCCACTGGCAAATGAAAACAAACAAGAAATCAAAGAGGCCTTTTGTGTGAGCACCGCGCTGACACGGCTGGGGCCTTTGAAAGGACTTCTGAATCGGACACTGAAGGATAAAATAACTGAAGCGTGGCAGCTCCTGAGACAGGGGTGGGGGGTGGGACCCGATGGGGCAAAGAGAGAAAGGGGTGGGGAGAGAGCCACCCTCTTCCTTGGGCAGAAAAGGGGATGCTTAGCTGGGCCCTGTCTGCACAGCTGCTGCAGGACACCAGAACAGAGGGGGACCATGGCACGGCCCTCCGCCCCTCTGGCCCACCCTTCCCCGGCGCCCCAGGTCTCTGCAACACTAGAAAGTGGCAGAGATGGGCCCTGCGTCCCTCTTCACAGCCCCTGGTGAAGCCTTAGCCTGTCTTCCCTCCCCTCCAGCATGGATCACTGCACATTCACGCCTATGGGACAGCGCCTTCTAGAAGTCATCATGAGGCCCTCACCCAAACCCTGCCAGTTGCATGCAGGAGTCTCTCATTCTTAGAAGGGCCTCATTCACAGTAGGTTCACCAAGTGTGTATTTCATGAATAAAGGAAATTCGACCACCCTACGACAGTGCCAAAAGTAAACTGAATCCTCAGGAAGTCCTTTTGCCTGTCGTTGTCTGAAGCCCAGCCCTCCTGCTGCAGAGTGGCCCTGTTTCCTCTGGGTGGGTGGTGGTGCACAGTTGGTCACCATGCTCAAGTGTCCAGGTCCCCTCCGGCTTATTCACAGCCCGCGCACTGCTGGTTCAAGCTCAGACAAGGGTAAGTCTTTTTTTCCCTTGAGCTACAGCTTCCAACTCAGCCAGCAGAGTGAGCACTCCACCAAGACCCCTGTGCATCACGGCCAGTGCAGACCCCTGACCGGCTGGGCAGATAGGCTATGGACAAAGGGGATAGGAGAAGATGGTCAAGGGAGTCCTAGAATGAGACCAAGCCAAAGGACTGGGTCTGGGCATTTCTGATCTCCTCTTTGGGGTCACATCCCCTCTTGAGGCTAGCCTGACCCCCCATCACCCCTCCATCCCACCAAGGAAGGCATCATCCCTTTCACATTAACAGAACACAGGTGGCCTATGTCAGCTTCACAGGTGCACAACCTGGACAGTCACACACACCCCATGCTTGGTTTTAATGCTCTCCCTGTTGTCACACTGCAGTCCCTAATCATTTTGAACTAGGAGCCCCACACTTTCATTTTGCACTGGGCCCCACAAATTATGTAGCTGGAAGGACCTGCAAATCCTGTGGCTACCATGGGATCTGATCGTGCCTGGAGTTTCTGTGTTCCATACCAAATGCTCCAGTTTAAGAAGGCCTCCAGGGAGTGGTGACCAAAATGGCAAGGGTTTGAGGAGCTGCGTCTGGCGCGGGAGGGACTGGCAACGTTTGGCCTGGAGAAAGGACAGCCTCCTGGGGAGAAGGGTGGAAAGGAACCATGAGAGCAGGCTTCAGCATCTGAGAGGCTGACATGTTACAGAAAACTTAGCTTTCACCTGCGTCGTCCCTTACCAGAAATGAGACTGGCAGGTGAAGGTGATAGGGAGGCAGCCTTGGGCTCACGAAGTCCTAACAGCAGTGACTGCGGCAGCTGTGAGCCGCTGCCTGCCTGCTCTGTGCCCGTATGTATGTGTTAGCTGCTTTCATCCCTTTACCCATTCTCTGGGTTGGACGAACAGAAGAATTTTACGACCACAGTTGACCTTTGCACAACACTGATGTCTCCTCCAGGATGTTCTAAAAGGGACCTTACGTTGGGTTAAAAGATGATCTGTAGATCTTGCTCATCTTATGAATCTGGTTCCTGGGCCCTGCAGTCTCCACCAGCCCTGGCACCAGATGGTGCTGCCTCGAAGATGCAGACCGGTGGCATTTCTGGGCCTTGAAAAAGGAGGCCGTGGGTGAGGTGGCACAGGGGCCACGCTGGGGGTTAGTTGCCCAAGAGCAAGAGCGTGGCTGCTGTTCCTACGGCCCCTCCCATGCACTGCCACCAGAGCCACCAGATAGGCCGAGTGTCCAGTGAAGACCTAGGGGCATGGCTGGCATCGGCTGCATCTTGGTAGGGCTAACATGGCCGAACGATGCCCCCTACCACCAGGGAAGGACCCAGATGAGGAGTCCTCCCTTGGACCTGAAAACCAGTGCTCACTGCAAAGCCCTGAACTCTGAAGCCGAGAGCAAAAACCGGGGACTCTTATACCTGAGAAGGGTGACCGTGCACTTGAAAGAGTTCACTTAGACAATTCCTTAGGTGCTAATCCACATCCTGTGACAGGTAAGGTCCAGGCATCCCAGACCTGGAGGTGAAGAGGGAGGCAGAATCTCCTTTCAGAGCACTGCACTGAACAACCCAAGGGAGCACAGACTGTGGAGTCCAGACAGAGAAACCCTATAGGACAAATGACCCAGGTCCTTCAATAGCAACAACCCAAAATCTGTCAGAAAAGAAACCAAGATGGAGGAGGAGGACCACCTAGAGGTTGAGTCTTGAAAGAACTATCGACCCATTGCAATGTGTGCACCTGATTTTTTTTTTTTTTTTTTTTTTAGCTCTACGCCCAACATGGGGCTTGGACTCACGACCCCAAGATCAAGAGTCACATGCTCTACCGACTGAGCCAACCAGGCGCCCTTGGGTGTACCTGATTCCGATTCTGATCCTGACCCAGACAAACAAAATTAGGAGACGAATAGGGAAATGTGAACACTGACTAGACTGACCATAGTAAAGAAACTGCTGATGATTTTTAGGTGTGACAGTGATATTGTGGTTATATTCTCCACAACTCCTTATCTTCAGAGATGTGCAGAGATATATTTACAGATGAAAAGCTACAATGTCTGGATTTTCTTCTAAACGACACAACGTAGGGGGGCAGTGGGGGGTATAGATGAGTCGAGACTCGCTGTAAGTTGGCAGACTTCTGGCACGGGTAAAGAGGGCTCCTTCTACATGTGAATTTCTCCATAATGAAAAAGCGGAGATAAAGGAAAGGACCACCACCCGAATATCTGGACTTCATGGGCCTCCACCATGGGCCTGTCGGAGGAATCTGACAGAGAGAAGCTGGCATTTCCATTCAGTAAAGCATTTTATTGCTTTCGGATTTTTTTTTTTTTAATTTTTAAGCAATCTCTCCACCCAACGTGGGGCTCGAACTCACAACCCGAGATCAAGAGGCATATGCTCTACGGACGGAGCCAGCCAGACACCCCAGATTTTGCTATTTCCTAAGGCCAAAGCCTAGGTTAAGGTAGGTCTGAAGATACCAGTTCACCTTCAGGGCCCCGTGGAAGCTTTGTAAAGAGTCTAGCAGCACTTCCAGACCAGCTCAGCCATCCTTCCCCACACAAACAGAAGCCTCCTAGACCCACACTCCCAGCCTATCTCCGACCGCCTGCCTTAGGGCAACCTCTTTGGATGGAAGGACATCACCAGGGATACATACCTCTTCCATGACAATGCTCTGACTCTGCTCTGCCTCAATGTCCCCTCCTAAATAGGACAGACACATGGCGCAATTCCTTCCCAGCAGAAAGGCTAACTTTCATGGAGGTCGTAACACACTCTGGGCGGTCTTTTGGACCCCGCACACTGGGAATAGAGCTCCCGACATCACACACACATGTCCTTGATTCCCTCCCCAACCATGGCTCCTCTTGAAACTTCAGGTGGGGCAAAACAAGAGCACGCGAGGGCCACGGATAACGACGGCAGGTGGAGGTAAAGCAGTGCCCCCATACTTAGCACTGTGTCAAATTCACTTGTCATCAAACCCGGCACCACCAGCTCAGCCCAGACTGGGATCTTCGGCCCAGTTTTAAGGGAAGAAAAGTACTTCTTTTAGAATCCACAGCAACTCTTGTCTGAGCCCTTGCACCTTAGCCCCCACTCCCAGGTTCCAGTGGGAGGAAGGAACAAGGGGCAGCCTGCTGAGGACGGCGGAGTGCATGGGCATGGAGAAGGCTATGCTACCACATTGATGCTATTTGGGGGATTAGCCAGGAGAAGACATTTTCTAGCAAACTGGGGTGGCTTGGGGAGAAAGCTGTGCCTGCTTCTCGCATTCTTGAGATCATCTACGCCAGGCCCACTGGTGGCCCGTGCTGCAACCACTCACCCCGCTAATGCAGTGAGGCACGTTTGAATTAAAGCAATTCCAGCAAGAAATCCTACCTTCGTTGAAACTATCTGGAGTCCAGGGAGCCGGAGTATAGATGAATTATTTAAAAATGTCCTCAGTTCTCCACTCAGCTTTTGTCAAGGAACTGGACCTCAGCCGGGACAGAAATGGCTGCGGCTGCATTCGATGGGGCATGAATTCACTCATATTCCTGGGCAAATGATCTCATTATAGCTGGGGGGGCGGGCGGGGATGCCTCCCTTCTCCGGACACCTGCCTGGTGAGTCCAGAAGCTAGGAGGCTGGCCACAAACGGTCTCCTTCATCACACACACTTCATCCTACCTCAGCCCCATGCTGGCAGCAGTCAAGAATTTGGCCTAAAATAAAAGAGGAAAGGGAAACAGCTCGGCTACAGGGATCTAGCTAGAGAGCAGGGTAAGAGGAAGCTAGAGAAAGATGAGTACTGATTTCCATCTTAGAGGCCCTAGTTCTGAAATCAGAAGGTACTGAATTCCCTTGCAGAAGATCTTTCTGACAGACACAAACTCAAGGCTCCAAGCTCCCCCGAAGCTACCTCCAACACCACCAGGCACACACCCTCCCCACTCTGACTTGCTGTGTAGACAGAGAATGAGAGGATAACTTCTCAAATTTTTCTTTAGTCTCATTTCCAGAAAGAAAAAGGACGAACAGAGGAGAGGACTGAGGGGTCATAACAGTCACACAGGGCCAGGTGCCAGCCTAGAGAGATTCATGAAGGGAGCAATGGCTTTGGGGCCAGGGCAAGGGTTGAGGGGGGGTTGTCCACTGCCTCCAACCAACCACCAAAGCCACCTCTCAGAATGAAAGAGAATGTGAATGAGTAAGGAGAGAGGCCTCCAACACCACCTTTTCTTCCCCAGAGTTGTCCAACATATAAATCCTTAGTGCTAATCCTAGTCAAGGTTACCTTCCTGACTCAATGCTAAAAGCTCCCCAAATTTCATCTCTGGATTAAGTCATACCACTCCTCCCAACTTCCCAAACAGGCAAGGGAGTGACCACAGCAGAAAAGTGAGTTGCTTTTCTTTTTTATGAATGAGCAGGAAGGAAGACACACACACACTTGCGGGAAAGAACATTCACCAGAGTTGAAGTTAAGCCACATTCTGTTACATTTGCATAAAGAGAGAAAGAAGGGAAACAAGAGGGAAAAAAATACCGGAATGGTGGAAAGGAAAAACACACACACACACATACACAGAGAAAAAGGTTTGGTAGCCCTCTCATTACAAGTTGGTTGGGCATAATGTAAACACACTTCTGCCTTGCTTAATCACAGAGTGCCGCCCGTTTAGGTTTCAAAGGCGGCAGTAAATTGGGCGTAGCTGAGTGGAGGCTAAAAATTAACCAGCCATCTCTGTTTCAATTTGTAAGAAAACAAAAGCGGAAAGAAATTATAAAAAGGGAAAGGGTAGGGGGGGCAGTGAAAGAACAGAGGAAGAGAATTGCACCACCCCGGCCCAAAATGCTGGTAAAACTGGAAAAGCAAAGAGGAGAACTGGAACCACTTTGGAACACAAAAAGAAAATGAAAATTTGCAGAGTTTTTGTATTGCTTGTTTCTCTCAGACCACCGCCGCAACGACGCCCCTCCCTGCCATGCCTGTGCTGGGGAGAGCCTCAGTGCTTCCCAGCAGAGGGGTAGGGGCTGTGGGCAGCCATCCTGGGGTCTCCCCACTGCAGCCGCACACCGCGGAAGGGAGAGCGCAAGGAATCTCCTGCGCCTTTTCACTTTCTATGAAGTCAAATGACTTTCCTACTCTTCGGCAGCCAAATCCCATCCACAACAGCTCCCGCCTGGGCATCTGGGCCCCAGAATCTGCTCGCTGCTGCCCTCACTCCTCTTTTCTATTCATTCTGGCTCCTAACCGGAGGTTTTACACACCCCTCTCTCCGCCGAACTGCTGCCCACCCCGCTTGTGCCAAATCCCGCTTTTCCCCAGGACTTGCGGGGAAGCCGCAGGAAAGCCAGCACCTGGCTCTGAATACTTCTTCTGAGTCATTTTAAATGTGAGCAACGAGTGATTTTTGTGTGTGTGTGGCAGTGTTCATCACCAACTCTCACTATTGTGGATAATTCTGGGGCAGCCTGGCCCCAGTCCTAAGACCTGCAGCGTCTTTTGGGTAAGACCGGTCCTCCAAAGATGGAGATGCATGACAATCCAGTAGATACCGTGGCAAGGGAGCGCAGGAGGAAGAATGGAGAAGGTGGAGGGAAATAGAAGAGGGGAAAGGGGAACATCACGCAGGCTGCAGCCCGGGGCAGGACAGGCCCGCTAGTTAGGCCCATTGCTTGGATCCTTTGGAAAGAAGAGGAACCATACACAAAACAAATGCCGGCAAGTAAAATAAAATGGGGAGGGGGGTTGAGAGTGACCTACCTGGAGTGTGGACAAAGTAAGCCAGATAAAGATCCAGTTCTTTGATTGTGACTCCAATGTGATGTGGCTGGACGCAGAGACCGGGGTTCGAGCACTGGGGCGACTTGTAGAGCCGCTCCCCATCAGTACTTTCCAGGGGGATCCCCTTAAACAAAATCACCATGACCAGGTCCAGCCGCCACACCTTGTCGGCCTGGCGCAGGCAGTCAATCCGCCGGATCTTGCCCTTCTGGTCGGGGTTGGAGAGCACGCAGCAGGGGGGCTTCTTGCCCGTGATGGTCAGCACAAAGTCCTCTCGGAACTCAGGCCGGATGTCTTTGCGCAGCTTGGCCAGCAGCCGGGATGCCCACTTCTGCTTGATCTCGGGCTTCTCGCCCAGCAACTCGTCCTTCACCGCCCGCTCCTCGTCTTTCGACATCCGCTTCTCGTGCTTCTTGAAGTACTTGCGCTTCCGCGCCTGCAGGTTGAACCAGGTGTAGGAGAAGGCGCGGACGTGAGGCAGCAGCGCCTCGATGAACGGGTGGAACTCATCCTGCAGGCGGCAAGCCGGGAGCATGCGGGGCGAGGGAGGACGGGAGGAGGGGAAGACGGGGTGAGGGGAAAAGAGAAAAGGAGAAAAGAAGCGTTAGAAGAGGGGCACAAGAAAAATCGCCTCCTCCTCCTCCTCCCCCCTCCCACGACAATTTTCTCTCGTGATTGTTCTACAGAAGTGTGGTCTGGAGCCACCACCAGCCTCGCCAGCCGCTTGCTCCCATCTCAGCCTCGGCAGCCAGACAGAGGCACCCAGCGCCTGAGCACACACCTATTCTCTCTCTCTCCCTCACTCACTCACACACACGCGCGCACAGACAACGTTGCGGTCCACACACACACGCTGCTGGTATCCCCGCCAGGCTCTGTCGCGCCCATGACATCTCCATGTTCTATCGCTGCCGCAAACTCCTGTCAGCTCGCCCCGGCGCGGAGTCCGGTCTGCACCGACTCCCGGGCACGCACAGGCGAGGCGTGCGGGGGCCGCCTCGTGTCCCGACACCGGTCGGGTTTTGGCCACCCCCAAAAAGAGAGAACATGACATCCAGGAGCCAGCGAGGAACCGGATTTGGGTTTCCCCTCCCCAAGCTGTTTTCATTCTCTTTTCTCCTGCTCCAATTGGAACATCCACCCCAGCATTTTTTAAAATCAGATCTAAATCCTAAATATGTGATTTCAGCTTTGTTACCGACACCGATACTAATGTTAATCACAGTAATAAGGAACAAAACACTTCTTGTTAGCACAAATAAGGTGGTTGCCTCGGCCACATTAGGGTTAAAAGCTACGTGGGGCGTCCTGCAGCCCCTTCCCCACTGACCCCTTCACCCTCTTTCCCACTCAGTCAGGTGACAGAGGGTTGGGCTCCCGTTTTTTGTTTTTGTTTTTTGTTTTTTTTTTTTTTGCTTGTTTGCTTGTTTGAAGTTTAAATAATAATTGATTTCTGTTTACAAAAATAAAACTGGAAAAAATTAAATAATTACCATTGATCTGAAGCACCCGGCAAAGCCCAACGCCCGATTCTGAGCTTCTGGACTCAACAGAGTTGTGAGTTGGGGGCGGGTGGGGGGGAGGGGGAGGGGGAGGAGCAGGGGAGGAAGGTAAATGTTTTAAAGGGGGTTATTATTGGTGTTCTGGGGAATAGGGGCCGGGCTTGGGTGGATTCTCAAACCCTTCCCCCTCCTCCCCCCTCCACGCTCCATTGCACAGAAGGGGGAAATTAATATTTTTTTTGAAAAGGAGCAAAAAGAAAGAAAGGTCAGGGATAGCAAGCAGAGAGAGGGAGCGAGCCGGTTGCCACACACGCCAGGTAAACAAAAGCCAACAAAAAAATGTTCAATTTCGCCTCCTGTGCATCCTCTTTCAGTTTAAAAGAGAGAGAGAGAGAGAAGGAAAATATGCAAAATTTAAAAATCAAAACCTACCTCCCAATCACCACCCCCAACACACAGCACACCCTACCCCACCCCCCACCCCACCCCACCCCCCGTGCAAAACAAAACAAAAACAAAAACCAGGAGGGGGAAAGCGGCAGCTGAAGAAAAAGGCTTTCGGCTTTGGCAGCGGCACAGGGGTGTAAACTTCGCGCTGCCTCCCTCCGCCTCTGAGCCTGATCGCAGGCAAAGGGGGAGCTCGCAGATTCCCGGGGAAGAGGACGAGTTCGGACCGGCTGCAGACCGTCGCTGGCAGACGCGTGCAAAAGAGAGAGAGCGAGTAAGGGAGGGAGGAAGGAAAGAAGAGAGAGAGGGAGAGAGCGAGGGAGGACGTGGATGGGATGGTGCTGTGTGTGTGTGTGTGTGTGTGTGTGTGTGTGCGCGCGCGCGCGCGAGTGTGCGAGTGCGTGTGTGTGTGTGTGCTGGTTGGGTTTTGGATTTTTTTTTTTTTTTTGCTTTTCTCTCTCAAACTCCCTCTCTCTCCCCTTTCATGCTCAATCCCCATCCATTTGCCTGTGCCAAAGCCAGTAAAAAGGGGGGGGGAGGAAGAGAGAGAGAGAGAGACAGAGAGAAGGATCCACCTATTTGGCAATGAGACATCCTCGAGCAGCCAATGGCTGTGTCCAAGGGGAGGAGGGAACCGGGCGAGCCGGGAGGGTGGGGAGAGCCCCCGGCAGTTGGAGACCAAAAACAATTTGCCCAATCGACAAGTTCACGTCTAATGAACAAGCAAAGTCCAGCAGTTATGAATTTTTCATTCCAGGCTCCCACTCGGGTCCATTTGGCAGCAGCCAGCCAGCAAATTTGGAGGGGGGGCCTGTAGAGCTGGGGGGACTAGGATTGAGGAAGACACGGATTTTTTTTCTCTTTTTTTTAAGCCAGAAAAAGAAATAAATAAAGGCCTGGCTCGGGCGGGCGCCCCAGAAGGCCTTGGGGAGAGCAGCTGCGCCTTCTCTGTGTTTTGGTTTCAGTCTCTTTCTCTCAGGCCCTCACACTCTCTTTCTGGTTCTATTTCTTTTTTTATTTATGGAGCGCACAGGGGCGAGTGGAAGTTTTCCTCCCTGGCCATACACGCGAGCCTGCGGTGCTATGAATAGAAAGAGAAGAAAGAGAGCTCGGAAAGTGTCGATGCCAGCAGCACTTCCAGGGCAGGGACCTGGCGCCCAGGGTGCGGCCACCCCTTCCTCCCCGGGCCTGGCTGCCGCTGGCAGGAGCACTCCCAGACGAGGCGCACCCCCACCCCCAGGCCCCCAGCGAGCTCGACCGCCTCCCTCAGCCCACACCCAGCCACGCACGCTCCATTAGCGGTGACGAGGGATGCCAACGCAATGCAGCTCGGCTCGAGAAACTGCAACAGTTTATTAAAATAGCCTCCTGTCACAGCACTCCGCTGACAAGCACTACATGCAGCCACAAACACAACAGCCAATCCCAGGGAGAAGTGACAAAGGCAGGAAGATGGACACTACTTCCGAACAGTCAGAGTCTTACGAGGCCTCCCCCCAACCCCCAGACACTTCATTCTTTGCTTTCTCCAGCTTTCCCCTCTCCACTTGATCCGCATTTAGTGTTTCTTGGTTGGAGGAGGGGCAACACTCACCTAGCCCCCAATTCAATTCAGACTAAAGGGCCCGAACCCCTACGGAGGAGCAAGGTGCAAGAGTGTACAAAAAGAAACCGATCTGAAAGGGAGAAAGCGAAGACAGGAAACAACAAAACGGAAAGGAAAGGGCTCTAGCAGGAAAAGCGGGACAAGTTTGGGGAAACCAAGTCATAGGGAAGAGGCCTCCCTCCCAGCCAAGTGGGAGGGTGAGCGCAGGACAGGGAAGCCTGCGGTGAGTGCCATCTCCACAAGGTTCTCTCTGTGAGGGGCTACTGCGCAGCCTGCCTCAGGCCTTGGAGAAGCTATAAGGAGGAGACAGTTATTAAAAGAAGGGCAGAGACCTCCAACAGACAGGGAGAGGCTGATCCCGCTCGGAACTGTGTCCCTACAGCTGCCCTCTCCCCAGGCGATGCTCAGCCCTCAGCTGGCATGGGGGGAAAAGGTCACTGCTCACTTGTGCCCCTTTCTTCCCCATCTGAAACCCTGTGCTCCGTGGCCTTTATGCTGGCAGAAAGGTTCCCGGAAGAGCGCCTGGGGTGTGCCAAAACAAAACATGCAGCCCTGGGCTGGCGCTGAACCCTGACAATGGGAAAGGTGCTGGCCAGCACCTGGGACCCCGGTCCAGGTCCTGAATGGTCTGAAGTGAGCTCACAGCTGACCCCAAGAGAAACAGAGGTGAGCAAGCAGGAGGCAGGTGTCATTGCCGACAGGCCTCTTAGAGTGGCGTTCAATAATTAACATCATGTTAATAACCAGCTTCAGTCCAATTAGCCAAAGATGTTAACTGAGTGACATAAGATACCAAACCCTGCCTCTCCACCTTGAGAGAAGCAATCTTACTTCCTAGAGTCAAGATGAGGTGGTAGAAACCAGAAGTGAGTTTATATTTGGCACATGGGTGTTTTTCTGGCATTTTGATTTATACTAAATATTAGACACGGAACAGAAAATGGCCAACATGGGCCTCCTGGAGAATTCTGGCATATTCTGTCTCACAGACCACAGTGCCGGGTGGAAGAGATGCACTAAACATGGGTTGATTCTGAAACCGGTGGTACAACTGGGTGGGTGGTGGGGAGACGGCGGATGGGAAGATCCATGTGGAAGTTAAGGAAACAGGACAAGATCGTGATTCACTCCGGGATGGAGGGAGGGGTCAAAGGTCGAGGGAGTGGCAGAGAGATTGGACACAGAAGTGGCCCAGAAAGGCCAGGAGAGTTTCTCAATAGAGCCTCAGGGATCCACACAGAGCCCAGTGCGCCCCCTCAATGCTCCCTTAACAGGAGGAGCAACAGGCCCTTCCCAGGATAGTAACACGGAAGGAGAACAATCGTCAATTGTCCTTCTCCTGCCAGTTGTTGTAACCTTGAAGGTGGGCAGAGTGGATTCCCAGGGAGCACTCTCCCCTCACCCTGTTCCCACAGGGGCCACTGTCTAGGGTGTGTGGGGGAGTTTTCTGGAAGAGTGGCCTCAGGCCAGGGTATTCCTAAGGCTTGGAGAGGGAGGGGAGAAGGTATCTCTCTTCTGCGGGCACACACAGAGAGGAATCACTCAGGTTCCATGAGAAACACTTGGTTTGCCCCCACCGCTGCAGCCTCCTCCTCCTCCATGCCACTGGTGGTGGCTCTAGGCCCTGGACACGCCCCTCAGGAGTCCCAGACAAAAGGGGACTGTCCCCCTTTTGTTAAGAGAGTGGAGGCTCTGTTGGAAGATTACCTGTCCCAGACCCAGCCTCCTTCCCTTCTCCCCTCGCGCCTGGGCTCAGGGCTCAGAGGCTCTGCACCCTGCACACGGACAAGAGCCAAGACAAAAAACCTTCAGACAATTCAAGGCTTCTCCAAGGGCTGAGTCACCCACAAGTGCAAGGGTTCAGGGGATAGAGGAAGCAAGGGGACAGGCAGGCCTCTGAGGAGAGGGGAGGAGATAAGAGAATGAGAGAAAAAAACCAAGGTGAGGGAGAGGAAGCCAGTGATGCTGGTGAGAGCCAGGAGCAAAAAAGAAAACTAAAGACAAGGAGGGAAAATAAAGGAAAAGCAGGCAATTTTGGGGGAAAGGTATTTTCTTCACTTAAAAGAAAAATCGAGAAGCCAGAGCTAAGACTTTAAAAATTAACATGGGCTTTTTGGTTTGTGGAAAGGAATCTTCTGCCTTTGCAAGAGTAAGGCCTCTCTTATTGTCAAGTATATAGAATTTGATTTTTTTTAAAGCAACAGTTTTCACTGAAACATTTCAGAAATACCCATGCCAGTTTCAGCCATCACTAGGAATAATGTGCCTCCAAAAGAAAAAAACTGATCGGACCACAGAAAAAGAGGAAAAGAACGAGATAGAGAAAAAGAGAGAAAGAAGAAAGCCAAACCTGAAGAGAGAAAGCCAAGTTGGGCCCAAAACTGCCAAAGAAAGAAAGACAAAGATGGAGAAAAGACAGGGCCGAAAAGAAAAAAGAAAAGAAAAGAAAAAAGAGAAAAACAAGGAACAAGGACAAAAGACAAGGGCTCTAGGTCAGGGGCAAAAAAAGAAAAACTAGCTAAGGAAAATAACTGCTTCTATCGCAAGAAAGTAAAATGTGTGGTTTTCCAAAACTCCACAAAACAAATGAAGCCTTGTGGATTATTTAAGGGAAAACAGGAAAATTCATACATAACCTCACTCAGTATTCAAAAGTCTTCAAGGAAACAAAATAATTTTCCCAGTCTGAGACAGGTTTCAAAAGTGACCCATACCTGCCAACAATGAAACATCTAGAAGCATAAGAAGTTATATCTTTAAAGACAAGGCCGCTGTTTGAACGTTTCCTTATCTTTACAAAAATCTTATTTGTCCACATCCCACTTGCTTTAAGACCCAAATTTATCCTCTCAGACCCTGGACACACACATATTATATATATATATTTTTTCATGCTAATTTGGGTAACTATACACAGTGAGTGCAAATAACTAATAAAACCTTCACAGGACTAACCAGACATTTCAGTATCCATTTTACTACTGCCTATCTGCAGCCTGGGTGAAAAAGGAAGCAGGAAATTTTAAAAAGCCACAAACAGAGCCCTGATTAGTCTGCCCAATTCCTGGGATTTTATAATTCACTCTTGGACGGAACAGAAAGAGGTCAACTTTGTATCCCCAACATCTCCCATCTTGTCCCACAGAAGGGACACAAGAAGGAAAGAAGAAGGCAGTGTCTGGGCTCTGGGGCAGAGATGGAAAGAGAACTGTAGGAAGCAAAACGAAGGGGCCAGCCTGCTTATCCTAGAGGTAGGTGGGGCCTCCCCTCTCTGGGGGGGGGGGGGGAGGCGGGAAGGGGCTCTGCAGCCAGAGTAAAATCATCCAAGAATCTGGAAATGCCAGGCATGGAAACCAGAAAATGCGCATTGCGAGGAGGCTCAGAGAATTTGGACAAAGCGGGTTTTTGGCTGACTTGGGCCTGTTTTCCTCTGCTCAGGAAAAGGCAGCCCCACACGATTTTTCTAGCGTCCTCGCCTTGCTGAATGGAATTGCCCCACACCCCCATGCTGGGTCTAGGACACGGCCTGCATCAGAACCAGGCCGCACATTCCTCTCCTGTAAAACCGCCTCCCTTTCCCTTCTTTTTCTCCTCCTGTCTACAAAGTGGGAGCGGTGGCCTGGGATCGGGCCAACAGGCAGCCTCGTTCTGGCTCCAAACACTACCCTGCTCCAGGCACATCTCCCCTCACCCTCCTGGCACCAAATAAAATAGGGTAGGAATATAGGTATTGGGAAGACCATCTATTCTCTCTACTGCCTCTGGAAATTTATTTCATCCTCTACAGAGACTAGAAAACAAAACCCCTAGTCCTTTAATTCACTATTTAGCTTGAAACTTCCTTGTGTCACCAAATAGAAATAAAAGCCGGGAAGGCCAGAGCCCTGTCCTCCAGCTGGAAGGCTATGTGGGGATCCTCCGCGGGGCGCACAAGACAGAGGACAACCAAGGGCTTCGAGGGACAAGAGCCGTGCAGAGCCTGAGTCTCACCCACCTGGTGCGACTGGAAAGTGTCACTCCATGATGACCAAGGCCCCTGGAAGAAGGAAGAACCCCACAAGCCAGCTTCACAACTTTCTGCAAGAACTGAAAAACTGACAAAAGGCACGGCAAGGGGAAACCAGCCCGTGAAGATGAGGTCGATGCGGGTCGCTATAAAAATACCCAGAGGGGAAGAGAGAAGAGAGAGAAGGCCGGGAGCAAATGGCAAAATGTTGAATATTTGCCCGAGGCCAGCAGTAACTCCCGACCCCACAAAAGGCTTGGGGATCCTTCAAAGAAGATGTTCCTCTCCCTCCCCTGCACCTCTGAGACTCCTCTTGTGACCTTCCCAGGCCCTCATCAAGAGCTCCGTCAGGATCCATTTTGACACCCTACCTGAGCAATCCCCCCTCCCCACCGCAAGACAGAGGGCATTAGGGCAAGAGGAGAGTATCTCTGAATCCTGAACCCGGGTCTTCTCCACCGGTCTGCACTCCTCGAACCCTTGGCCCACAGAGAGCCTATTTCTTACAGTTGCTGCGGCAACAGGCAGTGGGGGGGGGGGGGTGTTGCAGAAAGCAAGGTGGCCAGGATAGGAACAGCCTGAGATTTTCATTGCTTGAGGGCTCAGGGGAGCTGGGCCGGCCCTGTCTGGGCAAGCAGCTTCCCCAAAATGTACAATTTGAGGAGTTGGAAGGAAGACATTTTTCAATCCCTCAAAATGTATTGCGCCCCCCCCAACTAATTTATTATCAGGATCATGGCCAAGAAAACCCGAGAATCCTCATTCCCCTGGTGTCTAGCCCCTGCGGAGGCTGGCACCAGGGTGCCGGGAGCTCGGGACCTGACCACCCCTCGGCCACAATCCGTCCCTCTCCGGCTCCCTTTCTTTCTCACCCTCTCTCCCCCTCTGTGTCCTCCAGCTCCAACACAAACTGTTTGCACGGGAAGTCTCCCTCTATGACCCGATTCAGCACACACAAGAGAAAACTGTGGGCGACAGACCCAACGTCCTAACGAACTTGAGTTAATTAATGCTAAGGAAGAAAAGAGGCGCCCTCGCTCTGTTGAATCACGGTTCACTAGCCCTTTCAGTTTGCTGTGGGTGGAGGAAAAAAAAAAGAGGCTTTTTGGTTCAAATATTTTTGGGGGGCGAAGGGAAAACAAAAACACCGCAGAAGGGCCGCGGAGGGTGAAGCTGTAGTACCTGCCCAGAGGAGCAGAGGCGAGGGCAGCCGAGAGCGTCCTCCCAGAAAGCTTCTCGCCTAAACAGTCCTGGGAAGGCCGAGAAGGGGAAAGAAAAGGGAAGGGATTATCAGTCGATGGCCAGCCTGTTCAAATAAACTGCTCAAAAAATTATACTGTCAGACTATGAGATACATATATATATATGTATATTTTTTTAAAGCCCAAACCCAACAACTCAATTTGAACAGAGCCGTGAAGATGTTTTAACAGAGCAGAAAACCGAAATATGGATGGCACGCATACAAAAATTTAAGTGTGCAGAAAAAAAGAAGAGGTGGCAATGGGGGGGGGCAGGGAGAACAGCTGCAATATTACTTTCCAGATGTTGACAGCAAAATGTAATTGGCAAGTAACTTCTTCCTTACCACTTTTCATCCTTTGGTCCTGAGATATTAAAAATCCTACAGCTAGACCTGAGTCTGAAGGCAGTTTCCTGGCGCTCCGTACACACGTGGATGGGTCTGGAAGCCTCGTGGGCCACACGCCTGCGAGCTTTTTTATCAGCCCACTAATTTTTACAAGCCCTCCCACCATTCTTTAGCGGGAGACCTAAGCAAAGCAGGCTGGAGGACATTCTTATTTAAATCATCATTTATTATCATTATTATTTTGTTAGGGAAGGCCTTTTCTTCTGAGGCTGGGTCTTCCTTTTTTTTTTTTTTTTAAATAAACTTTTAACTGAAATGTGTAAAAGGAAGAGCAGAAGATCGCACACGTCTAAGTCTGGCGCTCGACACGTTTTCACAAAGTGAACACACCTGTGTAAGCCCTCCCAGATTAAGAAATAGAACATTTTCAGCACTGCTGAACAGGCCTTTAGTTTTTAAGTTACAGAGTTCTCATAGTTTACATGCCTTAGAAACAGCTCCTGCCGCTACCAGTAACGTCAAACGGGAGCACCTATGTATACACATGTGTTAACAGAGCAGCATGCACTACTCATGTGACCACAAAAAAATATGCAGTGAAAAGAAGCCCCTCGAGTCCTCACTGCTGCAGAGGGGTTTCGCGCCTGTCTCTGTCTCTGTCTCTCTGTGCCTGCCCAGCTCTGATCCCATCAACAGGGCAACCAACTGTGCAGCGGGGTTAGCAGACCAGCAGGGCGTGTGTGTGGTGGACAAACAGGGCCCACCGAGCTGAAAGCCAAACAGTCATAGCGACTGAGGGGAGTAAGAGACCCTCCGTTCACCCTGCCCATAGGCAGAGACTGGGGGGCCTCAGGGGTGTGGGGAGTAATGGGGAAAAAGTGGCTCTGCAGAGCCGGGGATTCCTGAAGGGTAAATTATCACCCATCCAGGCAGGCTGCCCTCATTCCAGTCCCCAAGTCTATCAGGGAAAGGAGTGAGTGGGTCCTGGGGCAGAGCTGCGGAGGGAAGGGAGGCCCAACCCTGCTGCATCTGCCTCCCCCTTCCCTGGCTCCAGCCCCAGCTGGCTCCCCCCTCACTTTCACTCGCACTAAATTTACTTTATAATTTTAAAATTAAATTTTAAAAAAAGCAGGAAAGAGAAAGCACTGAAGGCAAAGTACCTCCCACAATATCTCTCCAAGTGGGGGGGGTTCTGCTTATGTAAAAAGACAAAATGCAAGGGATCGCGGAAAAGTCTAAGCACCAAATAACAAGGAAAATAAAAGAGAAACACATTTAATTAAAAACACCTGAAGCAAATAAAGAACTCCTTTGCAACTCGAAGCAGTACCTGTGGGCACAAGTCCCTACCCCCATTTCTTGCCCACTTTTCCCTTTCCTTTCTCACAGGGAGCTGCGACTTCCCCAAGCATTACAGAAACCCCTTTCCTTTCTGAGCCCCTCCACCCCACCACTGGGGAAGGGCCAGGGCAGCCACTTAGCCTCCCACCAGCCTGAAGCAAACCTCTGCAGCCCTGAAGAAGCACCCTTTCCTCGATTCCCACACCTCCCCAGGCCGTGCCCATCACTGGCCCCGTACTCCGCTCTCCCACCTCAAATCTAGGCCCTGTAGGTGGTAGCAGCACTGTTCTGGGGCTGGACGCCAGGCCCAGCCCAAGTGGGCAGCTCTCTCCCCTACCACGGTACCGGGCTGCCAAGTCGGGCTCAAGGACCGAATTTTCACTTCCTATTGCATATGGGGCCGAGAAGAAAGAACTGTTCAGCTTGATTTTTAAATATGACAAGGGATCTGAGCCCTCTAATCCTGCGATCTTTAGAAATACGTGATTCTTATTTTGGGGGGGGGATGTAGGATAGGCATCAAGACTCTGCCTCTGAGACCCCACACCCCCCACCCGGTTTGACTTTCCCACCAGCCCGCCGCCTGGGAAACGCGCCCTCGGCTGGCACAGGGGTACCAGAGCCCGGCTCCTTTCTTCCTTTCTTTCTTTTTTAAATCGCTCTAGCGCAAACCAGGCAGTGGGTCAGGGCCCAGAGGCGGGGGAGGGAAGAGGAGAGGGTTGTCTCTGAAAAAGGGGAAAAAAGGAAAGCGAGGCTCCAACTCCGGGAGAAGAACGGCTGCCGCAAGTTTCCCGGCTTGTGCCAGTTTGGGGATTTGCGAATCAGACCGGAGCGGAGGGAAAGGCGGGCGAGAAAAAAAGCCCGCATTAAAACTAACCAGCTCTGCCTAAAAGCACGCTTTTCACCCTTAAATAAGACAATGACGAGGGGAGAGAAGAGACGAGTTATTTCTCACTCTTTAATTATTCCAATGCTTAGCATTATTTAAAAAAAAAAAACCACACACATTAGCCAATGATACATTCTAACCCTCAACAAAGCTGGTATTTTTCTCTGATTACAGACTTTGCCGCGGCAAACCCGGGCTCCGACGACAGAGGCAGCGCAGAAGCGCGCTCCTAAATGAGACACAATTTTATTAAAATCATAATAATTCCTTGCATTTCTATAGCGCCTTTTCAGCAGCGGAGATCCCAGGTGCCCCATGCCCGGTTCTACGAGGGAACTGGCGACCAAAAAGCTCAGTCGTGAGGCAGGCAAAGCTCGCCAGCTCCACAGAGTGCCACCGGCATGTATTTTTCTTTCTTTTTTTTAACAGCCCGTTTCCATCAGCCTCTGTCTCACGCTAAAAAAAAAAAAAAAAGTAATAAAACTCCTTTAAATTAAAATAAATTTTTTTAAAGGAGAGGGAAAAGATGACCTGAAATATAAGGGGAGAGGGGAGCCAAGTGTGGTCTGGGAGCCTGGGGTCCGGGGGGTGCTGCTGGGATGGGCTGCCTCTGGGTTCAGGGTGCAGGGTCAGCCGCTGCCTGGGTGACCTCCCCAGGCGCAGTTGGAGTAGGCTGAGTCATCTGCACGTGGAAAAGGAAAAGGACCTAACACCACCAAAGCGCATTTAAGTAATTTGGACGATAAGAAGTCGGGTTAATGACTGGTTTCCGAGGGGCGGGCGGGAGGCCCCCGGGGCGCTTTCACTGAATACTGGGGTGCTGCTTGAGCTCCGGAGGGGTGGCTGGGTAGCTTCATCCGGACACCAGCCTCCTCCAACAGGTTAAGTCGGGCCCACTCCTTACACACATTCCTTTCCCACTTTTCCATCCTTTCCCCCTTGGCCCGCCGAGGTAATGCTGCAGACTGGCTGGCAGCAGTGGGGCAGGGGGGCTTAGCACCCCAGATTAAGAAGTCATCCGTGAGAGGAAAAGCAGTGTTGATCAGAGGGGACCTGGGGGAAAATCTTTTTTCCCAGTTCTTGGAGACTGCGCAACTCCCGCGGCCTGAAGGCAGGGGAGAGGGGAAGGGAAAGCACATTTTCTGCCACTTAGTCACATTTCTTCCCCGTGCTTGCTGGAGGCCAAACGCCCCCAAACCCAGCCAACCCTCGAAACAAACAAAAATCTCCCCTGCTAAATTTCCCCTCCCTTATTCCCCCAAAAGAGGCGGCGGCTTGGGGAGAAATGGGGCGGCTCTTCCGAGGCCTGGGGTCTGGAGGCCTCGACCGCAGCGCACGACGGGGGCAGAAAAGGGACTCTCTCCAGATCGGTGCCCCAAGGTTGCCCGCAGATTCTGGGGCATTTAACCCCAAAAGTCCTCCGCGCGACTAAAGAATAACAGGAATTATCAACATCGCGTTCATTCCAAAGCCCTCGCGCGCATTATCCCCTGTCGGGTATCCGGATGGGCACGAAAGAGGGAACTTAGGCAAAGGCGGCCCGCAGCCCCACCCGGAGCGCCTGGGGACCCAACCAGCTTACAGGCCAAAACGCCGCCATTTGAGCCCCTTCTGGCAGCGGCCTCTGCCGCTGCAAATGGCGAGGGCCCCAGAACGCGAACCCGGCAGGCCCTCGACGCCACGCGGGGTCACTTTTGGGTTGTCGCCGCCAGGGGTTAGGCCGCGCCCGGGTAGAAGGGAGCGCCGCCCGCTCCGTGCGAGGGGGGGAGGCAAGGGCCCCGCAGGGACGCGGCCTAAGGGTCCGCAGGGGCGTCATTCTTTGCCTCGGCTCCTTCCCACCTGTTCCCGGTTTCCCCTCACCTGCCCGCGGGGGCAGTGGTCCTCACTCCTCGCTCAACGCCTGGCGCGGTTCCGCCCAAGTGACCCAACAGTCATGTGCACAGGCGCTTCTCGCACGACGGCTTCCCGCGCGACGGCTTCCCGCCTTTTTGCCTCCGGCGCACGCGCACGCCGGACTTTGCGCACGGCAGCTCAGGGCCAACCGCGCTCTGGCGCCCCGGGGCCAGGGTCATCCGGCACCGTCCAGGGGTATGTTGTCGTTGTCGTTTCCACCCCGTGGTGTGCGGTGCAGGTGACCGTGCTGTCAGCACCCGTGTCCTGCCGTGTGGAAAGAACAGAGCCCTCCCTCTGCCTGAGCCCAGGGGAGGCCTCCCCACGACCTCCACCCACCTGTGCCCCCCACCCCACCCCGGGCGAGAGCTAATTACAGCAGGTCCGAGAATGCCACTCACGAAAAGAACACCTTGGAGGCGACAATGAAAGGAGTTCGTAGGCGGTGGGCACCTGGCAAGGGGCATATGCTGGGGCTAGTGCATGGCTACTGCTGGCGCTAGAAATGTGCCCCCCACATTTCTGCCGGGGTTTGCAAAGGCACACGACGCGATGCGCCGGCTTATGGTGAGGGGGCAGGATATCTTCAGGGCGATGCGGGAGGCGGCCTGGTTGGGGCATCAAAGCGCTACCGTTGGGCAGTGGGACCATCTAGGGAGTCCTGAGACAACCCCCGCCTCACCTCTGCTCAGCAATGCGCTTCTATTTTAAGATCCCTCCCACCCCTCCAAAATCCACCCACTCGCTCTTGAGGTCCCTGGTGCGCAAGGGAAATCTGCCTCCGCCCCAGGCGCACCTGAGGGGAAGGCCAGGAGGGCAGCGCAGGGTCTGAGCTGCCAAGCTGGACTCAGGGGGGCAAATGGAAGTTTCGCCAGAGGAGGGGGCATTAAATGGCCTCTTTGTGGAGAGGAATTGTGGGCCGTCACTCAGGATTAATTTAAGCAGCAACAGCAAACACACACCAAAAAGCAACGTCTGGCCGCCAGCACCCACCCCCGCGATTGTGTTTCGGGGAGTGCTGCAGGATTCGTTGGTGTGGCCCGGCCTTTAAGAACGTGGGGCGTCCACAGTGGGAAGGGGGCAGGCCTGCTGCCGCCTGGACCCAGTCCCTGCTTGGCTAAAAGGGTTTGTAGGTTTGGGACCAAGCCGAGTGGGGGATGGTAAAATCCAAGTCCAAACGTGGAGCAGGAATGGGGGGAGGTTCTATGTAAAAAAAAAAAAAAATATATATATATATATATATATATATACATACATACACACACACACAAATTTCCAATATAAATATGTCACATGCAGGGGCGCCACTGAGTAGCAGCTCTAGGGCTCTCACCTTCACCCCAGGGACATTTGGGGAGGCGGGTGTTCTAAGAGAAATCCGGCTGGTGGTGGGAATTAGGCCTCCGCTTCCCGGTCTCCTCCCCCAACAACCTGAATTCCGCTTTTGAGCCAGGTGCCCTGGGCCGCCTGGCAGGTGTGCGGCTCACGTGAAACACACGCGTGTGCAGGCTGGGGAGGTGTGTACCTGCGTGGGCCTGGAGCCACGTGTGTGGGCATCAGCAGCTCCTGTAGGCTGCCTGACCCACCTGAGCCCAGCGCACCCATGGGGGCACAGGGCAGTACCTGTACTCAGAGTCAGGTCTGGGCACAAGCAGGGGAGTGCATGTGGTGTGTGTGTATGTGAGTGTGAAGGGGACCCCATCTGATGTCGGGCAAGGTCGCATTTATGGCCGTGTGTGCTCCTGGCAGTCTCACTAGGGTGTCAGGCCCGTGTGTGCATATAAACTGGTGATGCTTGGGACCCCGTGAGGGTGCCAGGCAAGGGTGTCCTTGAGACCCCTGTCTGAGCCTCTGTGCCGGAGTGTGCTTATGTGCACACGCGAGAGCTTGCCTGAGTGCCCTGCTGGGTTGTCGGACATGGGCATGCGGGTGCCAGGGTGCACCAGGATGCTGCACGGGGGCTGTGCGCATGTGCTTTCAAGCCCCCAAGGAGCGGCTCCGTGTGCTGGGGCCACCGTCGAGGCCAGCAGAGCCTGTATCTAACCCCTGAGCAGGCCAGGGGGCAGGGCCAGCTGCCTAGCCAGCCTTGGTGGGAAGTCATTGGAGGCGTGTTGGTTTTGGCGAGGGCAGCTCTAATGGGGGAAGCCCCGGGGAGCCAGCAGGGGTGGAACAAAGAAGGGGAAAGTGAGGGAAGGCGGGCAGCAGAGGAGGAGGAGGAGGAATCGCCCTGGAATGCGGAGAGCCTTGGGGAGTAGGGGTGCTGGGCAGCCCTAGACTTTGGGCCCTGGCTTGGGCTGAGGGACTTCCCTGGTGCCTACAGCTGCCAATTCCCCACTCCCCCACTCCTTCACTCCCACCCCGTGGACTGAGACCCTGGCCCCAGTCAAAGGCTCCGACACACAGAATCCAGCCACCAGGAAGAGTGGAGAGCCAAACAGCATTTGGGGTGGAGAGCAGGGCTCACATTTCCACAGCAGAGGACAGACAGTTTGAGGCCCCTTCCCCTGTTTCTTGGCTGGACTGCTTAGAACCTCAGTTCTGCCCATCTGGGGAATGGGAAGGGAACTCCCACAGGGAGAGCCAGGAGGGGGAGTCTCAGCTGAATAGGACTGAGTTGAAAAGCAGGGTGACCTGTTTAAGCCTTGCTTGCCCCTGGGGGCCTGACTAATTTCTCCCTCCCTCACTTCCAGCCCCATGACCTTGCCACTTGACCTTCTGGCCTCTGTTTCCTCATCTGTAAAACAGGTTACTCATACCTGCCTCATGTTGGGAGGGTTACAGGAGGTCATGCGTGAGCACATGCGCGCGCGCGCGCACACACACACACACACACACACACTCCGCCTGCTGCCCAGGCATAATTGCTCTGGAGTTGGTAGCTGTTATTTTTATTGTGAGGAGTCTATGGCTGTGACAAGCTGTGACGCTTGGTGTGATCGCGTGAGGCTGGCTGTGCGTGCGACTGTGCCGCTGTGTGTGTGTGCGTGTGTGTGACAGGTTGTGTGTGAGACTGTGCGTGGACGACAGATTGTGCCGGTGTGCGGCAGTGCCTGTGACAGGCTGTCACTGCGCGACAGACTGCGGGTGGCGGGGTGTTGCGGGTACCGACTGTGAGTGGAGATGAGGCAGTGTGTGGGGCTGGGACTGGGGGACTCCCGAAAACCTACCTCAGTGAGGCTCTGGCTAACAGTGAAAGGGGGAGGCTCTCAGGGACCATGGGGAGTTGGTCCAGTGTCCCTCAGGCCTTGGCCTTTCTATTGTGTCCAGTGGGACCCCACTTGCTTGCAAACCTTGGTAGGTGACAGGTCAGAGGGACCCTGTGATAAAGCCTCCCCTACACCCACTGTTGCCAACTCAGGTCCCCCCCCAGCTTCTTGCTTGGGTTCAGAGGACCCCAGAAGGGTCATTCAGGGATCTCAGGGTATGGAGAACCCTGGGTCTGGCTGGCTTTGGTGAGGAACACACACCCCAAGCCCGTTTCCCACACTTTCCCTGAGCTCCAGGCCTGGGCAGGGATGGTGGAGACCAAGAGAAGGGAGGGATTTGGGGAAAGCTCAAGAAAAGCCGGGAGAAAAATGGAGGGAGAAGGTGAGAAGACCAGAGACTTGCCTGGGACCTAGAGACCCTGGAGCTGCTTGAGGTTGGGGCCTCCAGTCGGGGTGGACACACATCAGGTTTGTGGGGATCACAACTGGCAGCTGACGCTTAAGAGCACTGCTTGTACCCCAGGCTCCGTGCTCAGATCCCGCTTTTAGGGACTCTCTCCTCATATCAACCCTGCCTGAGGGAGAAGAAAAGCCAGGCACTCTCCTAATCAGTGTGGGATTCCACTTCTTATACCACCCTGGCCCACCTCTTCCCTCTACAGCTGGGGAAACTGAGGCTGAGAGAGGGGAAGGGACTTGTCTGAACACCAGCTCACGCCCAGCAGACCTGAGGATACAGGACTTCGGGTTTTGAGAAACCTCACCACCTGGAAAAATCCCAGGCCCTGTGGGCTGGGGGTAGCACCCTGTGAACCCCGCCCCCCTCTTGGTGTGTCAGGACGCGTATGTTTTGTGTGTTATGGTATGGGCTGTGGTCCACGGCTGTCGTGTGTCTGGTGTGCAAGCCACAGCGTGATGTATGTGTCCCTCTGTCGGTGCAGGCCTCTGTGCATCTGTGTGTCCATTCAGGGCCAGCCCCTGCCACAGAGGGGGGAGAGGCATCGAAGCACCCCCCCCCGAAAGTGTGTCTTTGATACTTGCAGCCTCGGCAGCGAAAAACAAGTTTCCACAGGGCCGCCTTGGGCTGAGGCCAGGCCGTCCTCAAATAACATTTGAAGTTACTTAGCAAACTTTGTTTAGTGCCGAGAGAGGCAGAGAGGCCCGGGCAGCGGGCTTGGGTGGGGGGGGGGGCAGAGTAAACCGGTTCCTCCGAAGTCCCTTGCCCCTCTGGGGGCACGAGTGCCCAACATGGGGCTTAGTTCCCCTCCCCAAAGCTCCAGAGAGGAGGAGCAGGAATCTTGAAGCCCTGGAGGGACCTGGGGGGAGGAAGGATCTGGGCACCCCACAGATAAAGCCTTGCTTTTCCCGGTCTAGGCCCTGGACTTTGGCAAGAATGCCCACCCTGGTCTCCTGGTGGCCCAGAGGCTGATTCTGGCTCCCTAGTTAGATTCTGGTTAGAAAGGGAAGGGTCTACACTTTCTGTGCTGCCCCCTTTCTACAGCCCCAGCTCTGCCAGCCTTGAGGCAGGTTGTACAAGCTGCCTCAGAGCATGTGTCCCCCTCCACACACACACACACACACACACACACACACGCACGCACGCACCCAGAAAGCCCACATACCCAGCCTTCCCAAACTCTCATTTCCAGGGTCCCAGCCCCAGGCAGCAGAGAAGGCCTGAGAGCCAGCAATGGCGGGTTTGGAAGTGAGGTTGGTGCCTATGGGAGGGGGAGGAGGAGGAGATGCCAAAAATGGTGAGCCATTACAGGCAAGCAGGCAAGCAAGAGAGGAAACGAGCAGGGAAGATGGAAGCCAGGCGGGCATCCTCGCTGAGCTCGGGGCTGCAAAGGGGCAGCGAGAAAAGCGGTCCGGGGCCTTCCAGGGAGCAGACATGGGGGGACAAGTCCCAGGTGGCACAGAACAGGCAGGGGGCCGGGAGGCGCCCAACGCTCCCCCACCCCCACCCCCACCCCAAGCTTTGAAATGGAGACTGGCAGCAGCAGCCGCTGGGCTCTGCCTGGGCATGGGGTGGGGGTGGCGGGCAGGCAGGGCGCCAAACCAAATGCCACCAGGCTGGGCACGGTGGTTGCCAGCCGGCAGCGCTGACCCCACCAGCCCCAGCCCAGAACCCTCACGTCTAGAACTTAGGGGGTGGAGGAAGATGGGGGCCCAGCGGAAATCAGAGGTCCAACAGACAAAGCCAGGTCCCCTCAAGCAGTGGGCAGGTCCTCAAGACCCTACAAAGATGGCGCGGCCTGGCACTGCCAAGGTGACGGGCTGGGGTAAAAATAAACTGGGCCCGCCCCGGGGGAGCTAAATCGAGGGGCCCAGGTGGAAGTGCCACTCCGGGCCACCAGCTGCCCCCGCCCCACCCCCCAGCTCAGAGCAGCAGGGCTGAGAACACCGGGTGCCCATCGAGGCCCAGTTTCTATACAGGAGAAACCCCGGCCATCTTGTGTCCCGGTCTTGGGCGGTGCAGCATACGGTGTATCCACGAGTATGGATAACGGATGATCTCAGGCTGCAGCAACAACAGGCCGTGCACTGGGGGCAGACGGTGGGGGCAACCATGCTGAGCCACATACCCTTGACATCCAGACCGCCCCCTCTGAGAGGGAAAAGGACCTGAGAGGCCATACTTGATCTGCGGCAGAGCTACGTTGAGTGGCAGGTCGGCGCTGCGCCCCGAGGCCTCTCAGACCACCTCTGCTAAAACAGCAGCGGCCCAGCACTTCCGTGGGCCCTACATGCTCTTTTCCTCCTAGCACCTATCACTGTCTCAAGTACTGGACACTCCCTTGTTTATCAGGTTCACCGTCTGCCCTCCCACCAGGGCTGGCACCTCTGCTGATTTTGCTCCCTGCTGAGCCCCCAGGGCCTACACCAGGGCCTGGCACCCAGGAGGTGCTGAGTAAATATTTGTTAAAGGAATGCACAGGCCCCCAGCGGCACCCCCAGCACTTGGGCTCCAGCTGGGTACCCAGCAAGGTGTGGGAGAAGGCATCACACCCTGTCAGGGTAGTGAAGGCAAGCCTGGCCAGTGGTGGTGCAGAGCGAGTGCAGAGCCGACCACCCACTCTCACTCTGAGGCCTGAATGGAAGACGATCTGAAGGTCAGGGTGGTAAGGAGGGTGCAAGGGCTGACAGCTGGGGCAAGCTTCACATGGGGGTGTGGGGATGTACAGGCCCACTCTGAAATTTGGTAAAGGCCAGAGGATCAGCTGCATTCTGTCCCATAAGTAGGATTTAGAGTGGTGGCAATCAGAGAAGAGACTCAGGCTCTATCACCTCCTAGCCCTTGACCCTGGCACTGGATATCTCTTCTCTCAGCTTCTCATCTATAAAATCAAGCACTTACTTCACATCAAGCACTACTTTAAAGCACTTTCTATAAGCCAACTCCTTTGGTCCTTACCATAACTCTGTGAGAGGACTCTAGAGGCACAGAGAGGTTGAGTGACTTGTCCAAGGTCACACAGCTAGTGAACAGCAGAGCCAGGATTCAAACCCAGGAAGCTGGCTCAGAGTCCCCGCTCTCCTAATAGTGTCCAAATGTCCCAAATGCCAACAGTGCCGAACTAGAGAATCCCTACCTTATTATACTGTCAGCCACACACAGTAGCACACACATCCCTGCCACACCTGCCTCACAAGGAAGGATTCTGGGGACAAGCTGGGAAGGCACTGAGCACAGGATGCAACACAGCAAGCATACAGCACACTTTAGCCATCACTATAGTGTTTAGGACATTTCCTTATAATCCTATAAAATGCTTTCTCTCTGTGCGATTCTGCCAGCAGACTCTCTTCTTTCTCCAGAGTCAGAAATGAAGAGTCCATGGCCAGAGGATTAAGGAGACAGCCCCACGGAGGACAAGAGTTTCGGCAAGTAGCCTTGCCTCCATCCCGGACTGTCTTGATGGCTTCCAGAAGCTGGATAGTCAGAGTGGGGCCGCTAGGCTAGAGGACTGGGGTGTCCTGGGCCAGTGTAGGCATGTGGCTTCGCAGGCTTCTCCCCCCAGGCTGTGACGAACCAGCACAGGGATTCAGAGTCCCAAATTCCATCAGGAGAGATCAGGGTGATGGAATCGCCCGCTCAAAGACAGCCAGAGGGCAGGCAGGCAGAGGGGAGGCGCGAGGAGGCCAGGTCTCCCCGCTCAGACGCCATTTCCAAACAGGGCCAGGTGTAACCCAGGTGTGAGTGCCTGTGTGGGTGTGACGCTCATCCACATGTACTGCGGCAACTCGGGACTGCAACGCCACACCATCTGTGCCTGGGCTTATGTAGGAGGGTGGGGTTGCATTTGTGACAGCACCTGGGTCCTGATGAGCAACACACTGTGTGTGCGGCACTGGCAGCAGCGTCTTGTCCGTGTGTGTGCGCGCACCCACGCACCCACATGTGTGTAATAGGTGTCCGTGGTGCCTGCGTGCGTGTTACTGTGTGTGTCTGACAAGATGAGGGCTGAGTTTCTCCACTTCAGCACTGCTGACATCGGGGGCTGGATCACTGTTTGTGGTGGGGGCGGCTTGTGCTCTGGAGGGTGTTGGGCGGGGTCCCTGGCTTCCCCGCACTAGGTGCCAGTAGCAAACTCCCCTCCAAGTGTGATGACCAAATATGTTCCCAGGCACTGCCAAGTGTGTGTGTATCGCTGTGTGTCTGAGAGTGTGTGGCTGTGTGCATGTGCGCCTCTGTGTCTGATGGTGGGTGGGGGTGGATCCATGCTCGTGTGTATGTTTCTGGGTGTCTGACAGTGTTAATTCGTGCATGTGCCATGTGCTTCTCGCCGAGGGTCTGTGGGTCCGTGCGACACCCATAGTCCCGTGTGTTTGGCAACAGCGAGGCATGTGTCTGTGCTGTGTGGCTCGTGGCATGTGATTGTGTGACCCAGTGTGGCCGTGTGCACGTCCCCGCATGGGTAGCCCGCGCCGATGTGTTCGGATGGGGTGGGCATCTCTAGGTGTTTGTGTGTAAAGGCAAGTCTCTTTGTGTGGGGCCGCCTGTGTCTGTGTGCTCCTGATTTAGGAAGGTGTGCTGTGCCTGCGTGTGACAGCATGATTCTTTGTACCCGCATGTGCCGGCGACAGTGTACGACTTTGTGTGAGATGGACCCAGAATAAACCCCCAAGATGATTCTACTGAAGCCAATATTTGGATGGAATCTCCTGGCTGATTGGGCTCCCACCCCCCGGTCTCAACTGCTCCAGACTGAAAGCCACCTCCCCAGGCCAAGGGGGTGGGGGGCACCTCTGAGCTGCCCCTTCCTCCGGCTCGGCTCCCACAGATTCAGGTGGGGACAGACCCCCGCCCTTGCCCGATCTGTGCCAGGAAGGCTGGCACTGAGCTTTCAGCCAAGGGGGCAGGGTCCTCGGCAGTGGTGGTGGCACTGCCCCCTGCCCACTGCTGGCCACCACCCCCAGCTCCCCTCAGGGTGGGGCCCCAGTAGGGGGAAAGCTCCCCAGTGCAACCCTGGCTTCCCATTGGCTACGGATCGCCGCAGTGCCCGCCACCCGCCTCCCCCTCCCCGGCTGGCGCAGCCACATCGGTAGTGGTGGCAAACGCAGCTCCGAGTTCTGGGCACAGCTGCGCCTCACAGAGGCCTGCCAGCCCCACCAGAAGCCAGACACCCCAGCTCCATGCCCCCGACCCCTCCCCACCTGCCCGCCCGGCCAGCCAGGCAGCACGGTCACCCTGGCTGCTGCCCCCCTCAGGCTGCCAGGCCCCATCTACCCAGCCCCCTCACCCATCAGGCCTGTGCCCCCTTGGCCAAGCCCACTTGGGGGGCCCAGGCCCCTACGCACGGCCACTCCCGCTCTCAGAGGGGCTCCTCAGGAGGGGGGAGGCAGCGAGGGGGGGCAGGGAAGGGGGGAGCTAGCCCTTCTTTTAGTGAACGCGCCCAGAGCTGGAGCCAAAAATCGAGGAGGAGAGATATTCAGACGGAGCCAAGACGCGTTTGGCAGGAGGAGAGAGAGAGGGAGAGAGGGAGCGGGAGGAGGGGAGGAGAGAGGGAGGAAAGAGAGAGAGAGAGAGAGAAAGAAGGGGGGGCCCTCGGTTTCCAAATCTGAGCTCTCAGAGCCTCAGAGGGACAGCGGGTGGCATGGGAGGTGTGGGACCCAGGGCAGGCTTGACTGTGGGGGCAGCGGGGGCGGAGGGCTCAGGCCCGCAGAGACAGCCGGACACCCCAGCTGGCCAGGCCAGGACGGACATAGGCAGAAGCCAAGATCAATGCGCACCCGGCAGACAGAGGGAGGCCTGTGGGCGGCCCAAACACACACCCGCACCTTGCCACACAACGGGCTTCTGTCCATGCCGGGCCAGGGGCACGGGCGGGGCCCACAGCACGGCCACCACGGCTGCCCGACCTCATGGGAAGCCATGGAGAGGCCGGCCTGCTCCCAGCCGCTAACCTGGCCACCATAGCGGGCATTTCACATGCTGCCAAAAAGCCAAAGGGGGCCAAGGAGAGGGGCCCTTGGGTGAGATGCACATTGGCGGTCACAGGGACAAGCCCAGCATGCAAAATGCGATGGGGGAGGTGATACCTAGAGACACAGACATTGACACATTTGCTGACATAGGTCGACATGCGTGGGAAGTCACACTGATACAACCTTTGCCGCGACAGTCAGACATCCAGAGAATACATTTAGTTGCACACTGACATGCCAGGGGGGCACCACGACACAAAGACGACATCAGGCACCCAGTAAACGCAGCGACACACACCCCAAACCCCACTGTTCCCGGATACACAGAGATGGAGCTTGGGATGACCCTTGGAGACACAGGCAGGCAGCATCCAATGACGGACACTTGGGAGACACAGGGACACTTGCAGAGGGACCCATGTGGACGTTTGCGGCCACATGGCCATCTGCAGCAAAATGGTGGCTCTAAAGCCCAACACACCAGCGAACGCACGCGGATCAGCGAGAACCCAGTTAGCCATTCACAGCCACCCTCCTGGCTCCTTTGCCTCCACATCTGGGGCTTTGGGGACAGGAAAATGAATATACACCCTTCTTTCCCCTACCCCAGCTGGGGGGGGCAGACAGAAGCCCCATCCTCAGCACTTCATTGGAGGAAAACACAAGTGTCTGTGCATCCTCTGCCTCTCTTGGTCCAGCTGGAGGGAAGCGAGAGACCCCAAATTTGCGTTTCAAGAGCAGGAGAACAAGGATCAAGCGACAAAAAAGGCCAGGCTCCCAGCAGGTTGAACATGGAAGTCAGCGATCAGAAACTCACTACCAGGGGAGTTTCACTGGCAGCCACAGCCGTGTGCCCACCCCTTGCACACACGCACAGAGACTGCCTGACCCTGCCAGGTGCCCACATAGGATCCCCCATACGCATCCTAGCCCCATGGTGGACCTGGGTGACACCGACTCGTGCACAAATGCAGAAACAGCTCTGGAGCCAGCCAGACGTCCCTGAAGCCATCATCAGGACCCACCCCCAACTCCAGGCTCTTCGCCCCTCTCACATGTGGACAATCGTGTGCACATACACTCCTGTACGCTCCAGATCAAGGCCTCAGAGCCCAGCCCCAAAGTGAGCCTGGTTGAGGTCAGGGTCTAGACCAGGAAAACGGTCAGGGCAGCCAGTGGCCCCCCAAAAAGGTATCTGTTCCCCACGGGGCAGTGTAGGGCTTGTCTCTCCCCTCCTGCCCCCTGCCCTCCCCCTCCATCATCTCTCCCTGCCTTGAACCCCTGCTGCCCTCTGCCTGGCTGATAGGACTCCACTCAAGGGAAAGGAGCTGGGCCGTGAGCTGGCTTCCTTACTCCCAAACGCTTTTCTTGCTCCCTCCTCCAGGCAGTCTACTCGGACTTCTATGGCTGGGAGGTGCTCCACCCTGCCTTCCACCCCCCCCCCAAGAACTCTTCCCTCAGTTGGGAAGGCCTAGGGGTGACCTAATGATGATAACCAAAATGACAACAAGTCGTTCCATTTCCTGAACACATGCTCCAGGCCAGGCACTGCGCTAAGCCCAATCACAGCCTGAAAGATAAGTGCTATTATTGCCCATTTTACGGACCAGGAAAATCTGCGGCTCAAGTCACAGGATTAGAAGCTGCAGAGCTAGAGTTCAAACCCTGTGCTGTCTAATGACAAAGCCCAATTCTTGCCCTCTGCACCCACAGCCTCCATTTGGGACCCCTGAGGCCACACAAGTCATTCCTGGCTCAGCAAGACCCCCTGACTCCAGCACCCAGCAAGAAGGGAGAATCCTGCCCCCCAAATTAACCCAGCAGAGCCCTTGGCTCTAAGCGTGGCCTGGTCCAGACTCAAAACATCTATCTACGGTGTCCAACGTAGCCCCAAACACGGCCTGCCCCATCCCAGCTCACGCCTGCACACACTTCCATCCCAGACAGGGCCAGAGCCAGAGAGAAAATGCACCATTAAAAGGGGGTCAGCGAGAACTGCACCAGGACGGGGAGCAACAGCATCAGGGGGACAGAAGGGTGGCCACAGTGACCCAAGGCAATAGCTGAGGCGGGGGCATCAGGGAGGCCCCAGCCCATAGCCCCTTCCCTGGAAGGATTGTGTGTGCGGCTGCACAGAGACAAGGGTGCGTGAACATTCTGCCGCTCATGCGGCTGTGTGGCAGGAAATGTCGGCAAGCGCGCATGTCTACGTACACACCCAGGTGAGCCAACAGCATTATGTCTTATAAAAGCGTGTGTCTGTCCATCCATCTGTCCTTGAGCCTGTGTGAGCTAGCACAGGGGTGAACATACACTTGAGTCAGCCCGTATCGGAGTGTATCTGGGAGGCATCGCTGTGTCTTCGTGAGCCCACGTCGATATACAGGTCCCATCTCAAGGGGGGGTGCGCGTGTGTGTGTGTGTGTGTCGTGGGTGGGAGCGAACACAGGGCCACCATTTCCTGTGTCTGTAGGTTCCTCCATGGCCATGTGTCTGTATGATCATCACGAGCAGGTCATTTATGTCCCCATTTTGGGGGCGGCGGAGATGTATATGTATGTCCTCATTCTGGTGTGTGTCTGTTTGTTGGGGAAGGGGTCCCCTCCATCCAGCCCCTGCTGTCTGCCAAGGACTCAGGCCTCGGGCTGTGGTGGGCTCAAGCAGCTCCAGCAAGCGCCCCGCCCAGCCGCCCTGGATTTCGATGCTTTTTCCAGAAGGAGATTTCCCCCCCACCCCCCGCCCTTCCCCCTCGCCCACAGTGCCTTTCCCCGCCAGGGCCCCGCTGCTCCAAGCTCGTTCCTGCTCAATCATTTATTGACTTTAAAATCGAAGCCAATTCTGGTTTGAAAAAAAGAAAAGAGGGAGAGAGAGAGAGAAAGGCCAGAGAGACAGAAAGAGTCCGAGACTCGTGGGGAGGGGGGAAGCAGAGATGGGGCCAGAATCAAAGTCAGAGACAGAGACAGGGAGAGATAGGGACAGTCAAAGATACAGAAGGACAGAGGCTGACAGAGAGAGAGACAGAGACAGAAAAGGGGCAGAGCAACCAGATATAGAGACAGAGACAGAGAAAAAGCCAGAGACTGGCAGGGCAAATTATGGAAGCAGAAAGATTTGTAAAAACAGAGACTCTGAATCCAAGAGATGTGACTGTTGGGAGGGGCAGACCAGACCCTGCTGACCAGCTGACAGCAGCCGCCTGCACAGAGCTGAGGGGTGCAGCCCAGAGAGACCATGCCCACTCTCCTCCCCGTCCACCCTGGCACACTCAGGCCTGTGACACAGAGCTGAGCCCTTGCTCCCTTCTGGGGTGTCACAGCGTCAAGCCTTGGCTGTGGCCCTGAGTCTGGATGCTACCCCAGCCCCTTCCCAGTCTTACCACCAGTGGACTGGCTGGCATTTTCTTCCCCAGGAACCCAAGTCTTACCCAGGCCTCGGGGGCAGGCCAGGCTGCCGGGCGGGTAGCTGGTGGGCAAGGGGCTACTCAAGCATGGGGTCTGGATCCCACCAGGCCCCCCAAACACCAGCACATAGTCCAGCCAAGCATACTCCAAAGGCAGCCACAGCTCAGACACCGCTAGGTGGGCAGGGTTGTCACGAGGCCCAAGGTAGAGTGACTGGTCAGTCAGAGGCACAGATGGGGGGGGGTCCCCCATGCTGCCACAGTGGCCAGAGTGCCTGCTTACACCTACATGCACACTGTGATACATACGTGTGCCTGTGTACCCTCACCAACACTCACACCCGGTTTTGTACAGGAAAACCTGCTCCCTGGGCCACACAGACGTCCATACCATGCAGGCCTGCCCCCCGCCAACCCACAGAAGCCACATGCAGACCCCAAGATTGACACATACATACGCACTCCCATCTGTGTATATAGGAGTGTGATGCGGCCACAGCTGACACACAACCCCGACAACCTCTCTTGCCCCTCGCCACACACCGCCACCTGGTAGCAGCCATATTCACTTGGACTCCCACCCCCATCTGTGGGCACACTTGGCAGAAGGCTGGCAGGGCTCAGGCTGAGCAGAGGAGACAATTAGGACCCCAGGCCTGGCCTAAAGCCTCTCCTTACACAGGCAGGCCCTGCTGGCGGGCAGGGCTAGGCAGCCCCCGTGTCCCCTCTTTGGAGTCCGTGTTGCCAGCAGTAGCCTGGCCCCGCAGGCAGCGCTGCCAGGGCCACTGTGAGACTCTGGACAGTTCTTGTGCCCTCTCGGAGCCTGGGGCCACAGCCCAGGGAAGGTGGAGTGGCAGGGCAGGCATCCCCCGCGCTTTTGCCGCCGCCGAGCGCGGCGCAGGGAAGTTCGCTGGAGGCGGGACGCGCTCTGCTCTCGCAGCGCGCCAAGGTCGGCTCTGTGGTGCCCGCGGCTGACCCGACGGCGTGGCCGCAGCACTGTCGGCGGCATCCACGGCTGCCTCCCGCCCCTCCCGCCTCCGGACTGCAGGATGGGATTCCCCCGGCCCGCCTGGTCCACCGCGCCGCAGCCGCAGCCGGGGTAGCTGGGGCCGGAAAGTTTGCGCCGAGGAAAGTTTGGGGCGGTGGGGGGGCCGCGGCTGCGACGTCCAGGGTCGGCCGAGAGGCGCGGCCCCGGCTGGCAGCGCGCCCGTCCCTCCCTCCCCTCCCCTAACCCTCCGAAATTTGGGAGCCCCGCCATTTTCTTAGCCCCGCTCCCATGTGAGGCCTGAACAAAGACTTTGGGGCGACGCCCGGGCCGCTCGGCCGGCCCCGGGCACCCCCGCTGCACGCAGGGGCCGCCGCCACGCATACCGGCCGCTGCCACCCTCGGGAAAAGCTGCGCCCGCCCCAGAGAGCGCCGCGGGACCCAGTCCTCGCTCTGCGCCCTCGGGACCACCCCCTGCCACTCTGTCACCCCCGCAACCACTGCCAGCGGCCACGCTGCCCGGCTGCACGCCACAGTCGCCCACCGGTCGGCGGGAGTCCACCGCACCCCAGTCGAGCGCGCGCACACACGCACACACACATACACACACGCACTCCCGCTCCTCGCTCCAGGGGCAGCGCCACGCACGCAGCCGGCCACCCCCAGAGCCCCCACCAGGAGTCCGCCCGGTGGCCAGGGTCGCACGCGCACCGTGACGCCCGCATACGTGCGGGGACTGCCCACAGCACGGCTTGCACCCCTCGGCCGCCCACAGCCTCACTCCCCCCGGGGCCGCCGCGCGCCCCCTCCGGCCGCCCGCCCGCCCGCCGGCCTCCTGCGCCCGCTCCCCTCCCCGGTCGCCCAGGGGCGGCGGCCGGTACCTGGGTGAGGCAGTACGGGGAGTACATAGCTGGGCGCCCGGGCGGGAGCGCGGCGGCCGGCCGCGGCGAGGGGAGGCCCGGCAGGCGGCGGCCGCGCTCGGGCTCCGGCTCCGGCTCGGCTCCTCCGGCCTCCGCCGCGCTGCGCCCGCCCGGCCCGCGGCCCCGCGCTCGCCGCTCGCAGGCTCGGCCCCGCCGGCTCCGGGGCCGCCGCAGCCGCCGCCGCGCTCGCCGCTGCCTCTCGCGTCCGCTGCTGCCGCCGCCGCTGCGCGTCTACTCCATGCCGCCGCCGCTCGGCCGGTCACCCTCGCCCGCCGCCGCCGCCAACGCCGCCGCCGCCGCCGCGCTGTGAAAGTGAAAGTTTAGACAAAGTTTGGAAGCGGCGCACTCCGGGGAGAGGGAGCGGGCGGGCGGCGCGGGCGGGAGGAGGGGCGCGGGGAGGGGCGGGCAGGGCGGGGGAGCGGCGGCCGGCGCGCACACACACACACACACACACACACACACACATGCACACACACACACACACACAGGCACACATGCACACACACGCGCGCGCGGGGGCGCACACCGACACAGCCACCCCGACACGTGCTGGCCCGCGTTCCATTGCAGACACACGCTGACACACAGCAGGGTTCGGACCCCGCCACACATGTCACGTACAAAACGCACTGCCACACGTTCCACGTTCCAACAACGAAGCACACACGGACACCTACACACACACAGCATAGACACACACCCTGGCGCACCAGCCCACGACCCACACGCTGACAGGCATAGAGGCCCACCATCACATGAAGATAACCTGGACACACGCATTCCAACAACGAACCATGTTTAGACATACCAACGTGGGCCTCACATGGACGCACACTGATACACACCAAGACACACACACACCAGGGCATGCTGACACGTACATATTCACGCTGACACACTGACAGGCATGATCACACAACCACACTGTGACGCACTCCAGACATACAACTCCTATATATAGACACCCGAAGGCACACACAAAGCCACACTAAAACATCTTGGCAGTAGCGGCAGTACAGAGGACACAGCCGGGCACACAGAATGACACTAATAAAAAGGAGATGCGTTAACACACTGTCAAACAAACATATACCATCAGATACCTGCGTGCACATGCCCAATGACACAGGAAAGGAACACACTGACCCTGATACAAAGAGATACAAAGTGTCATTGCTACAAAGTGACACTGGCAGTCACAGCAACACAGGGACATACATAGGACACACCTGGTGCCCAGATGTACCCCTGGGCCTTGGGTACACTGACCAACAGTCCGGGGGATCACCCAGCCGTGCACACTGGTATGACACACATACACCCAGGCCCCTCCCACGCTGCAGCCTTACAGCACTCATGCAAATACACACACACACAAACACACTTGCATTTGGCTCTGATCGTGGACATACACAGATCTAGCAGGCGCCACAGAGCCCAACCCGCAGGGACAGAAATGGGCATGGAGGCCTCAGGTACTCTCGCCGCCTCCCCTTCCGTGAGACTCCAGTCTCTCATGCAGGCCCCTGAGCCTTCCTTTCCAGAGCAGAATGGAATGGGGGCAGAAGTTGGTACTGAGGACCCTGGTGTGGGGGCAGGGGGAGCCCTTAGGTGACCCCCGAGGTGGGCGGGGAGGCGGTGCCTGCAGCCCCTGGGCAGCTCCTGCCGAGACAAAGCTCTCTCCTGCTGCCAGGTACAGCCAACACCTTTTCGCCCTCCCGGGCCAAGAAGCTGTGGCAATTCTAAGCCGTGCATTGTCTGTTGTAGGGGTGTTGGTGCCCAGGTGTGTGTGTGTGTGTGTGTGTGTGTGTGTGTGTGTGTGCGCTCGCAGGCACGCGCGCGCAGGGCTGGCTGTGCAGGGCTGCCATGGCTGTGCCCATTGGGTCCCTGCAAGCAGACACAAGGGGGTGAGTGTGTGTGTGTGTGTGTGTGTGTGTGTGTGTGAGAGAGAGAGAGAGAAAGAGAGAGAGAGAGAACACACCCGCCTGAGGGGGTGTGCTCCTGGTCACATTACATCATTGAGGCAGGATGACTGGAGTTGTGTCCTCAGGTGTCTGTGTGGGTCTGGGTGTTCTCTGGGGGAAAAGAGACACAGGTCAGTGTACATCCAGCAGTCTCTTTGTGTGGACCAGTGTTGTGTAGTGGTGGGTCTCTCTGTGGGCTTGGGGGTGTCTGTGAGTCAGGGATGGTAAGCATCTGCCAGGCCCCGTGTCAAGCGTTGGGCACACAGTATCTTACTGTGTGGACAAAAGCCCTGCCCTCCGAGGGCTGACATTCTAGTGGGGGTCACGTGTAGATGGGGTCTGGGTTTGACAGGAAGTACTGGTGAGGTGATGCACGGGGGAACGAACATGTGTGTTTCAAGCTGACCACGGTGTGTACAACAGCTCTGAGGGTCTTTTTGTCCGAAAGTGTCGGTGTGTGTGACGAACTTGGGTATGTGTGGCAGGGATATGAGTCTGTATGTCCCAGAGGGCTAGTGACCAAGGGGGCAAGTGGGCAAGGGTCCCAGTGGGTCTGTCAGTCATCGGGGTCTGTGCGGCAGAAAGTGTTAATGGGTGTTAGGAGGAGTGTGTTCCTGTGGGGTGGTCTTGTGGGTCTGGGGCTGTGATGAGGATATGTGTGTGTGTGCATGTGTCAGGGAGGGGTCTCTGCGTGCCTGAGTGTGTGTCTGGGTACATGTGTCATCATTCAGTGCTACAGGGGCTCTGTTCCTAGGACCCTGCGGGTCCCACATGGCCTCCCCCACTATGCCACAGCCACTGCCCATGCAAGGCCATGGCGGAGGGAATCGATACGTCCTTAAAAATTCAAGGGCTTCTCGTAAACAGAAACTTTTAACACCGTTTAAAGTTTCAGGGCACCGGGCCCGCTGCAAGAGGAAGGTGGGGGGCGGGGGTTGTGAGCAATGGTTTGGAGAGAAGAGGGCAGGGGCCAGGCTGCATGCTGCATGGGGGACGGGGCGGGGGGGGGGGACGGAGGGGTAGTGCTGTGAGGAGCTGAAAGAAGGACAGGAAAGGGATTTAGAGATCAAGGGGGACTGGGGCCTGGATGGCTCAAGAAAGAAATGGAGAGGGTTGGGTGTCTGGCACCTTTAATATAGATCTTGAGAGCCAGGCAGACCCCTCCCTTGCCCCTCTAGAAATGGGCATGAAGGGCCATGCCCCTCAGAAGCCCCCTCCCCCAACTTGCGTCTGGGCGTTCCCCCACCCAACGGCCTGTCCTCCCAGCACCATCCACCAGTCATGCCAGACCCTGGGGCTGGGGTCTGCCCCCTCCCCTATCAACCTCCTGGCCCTGCATCTGGCCCCAAACCTAGGCTCTGCTTGAACCAGCTTCCCATACACACCTACGCCCACACTCACACCACAATTCCATTTGCACATGCATGCACACCATCCATCCTTCATTCACATACACACTCATACCACAACATTCATCCCTCTGCTCATACCCATGCACACACACACACACACACACCCCCACACAAGCAACACCCAACCTTCCATTGAGACACACACACACACACACACAGAGGACACCCGTCCTTTCATTCAGACAGACAGGCACACACACACACACAGGCAACACCCATTCTTCCATTCAGACACACACACAGAAATGGGACACCCATCCTTCCACGCAGACACATTCACACAAAAAAGACACGCATCGTTCCGTTTACACAGACACACAGACACGACATCCATACGCACACACACAGGACACCATCCTGCCATTTACACACACACACACACAGAGACATACACATACAACATCCAGATACACACACAACACCCCTCCTTCCATTCAGAGCCACACAATACCCATTCTTCCATTTACACACACTCATACCACTGTGTGCCTATACACACACTCGCTTCCTTATATAGTCACAAACCAAATCCATTCATGTTCACACAAACAAAACATTTGACTCCATGTTCATGCACATATCTGCACTCAGAATTTTCCACATGCTGAGACCACCTCCCCCTACCCACAGCACCCCCACCCTGTGTCCACACACATCCACTCTGCTCCCCTCTCCACAGCTGCCAACAGGGAGGATTTTTATGAGGCAAAGGGGCTGCTCTAAGAAAAAGGGGGGCTGCCCTAGAGGACATCCGTGCCCCCCCGCCCCCTCCCCCACAGTACCCAGGTCTTAGGGCACACCTGGCCTTCGAGAAATCGCGGGGGAGGAGGGCGCTGCCAGGAGGCTGGGCACAGCTGGGATGCCACAGCTGGAATCCCCCACATTCCTCCCTGCCGGGACTGCCCACCTGGCTGCAGCTGGCAGCAGGTGTGTTCTTACAATGCAGGTGTGGGGGGGGGTGAGGAGGAGGGAGGATCGGGAACCAGGCCCATGGCATTACCCGGCCAGGATGCTGGGGGTTGGTAGAGGGGAGGGCACTGAAACATCTGGGCTCTGGCAGCCATGTCCTGGGCCACTGAAGGCGGGGCCAGGCATTGCTGGGCTCTGGGGCAGCCAGGCAGGCCGCTCGGGGGATGTGGGTAAACATCTGGCATACAGGATAAGTCAAGAGCCAGCCTGTGGATCCTGCCAGGATCGGGGAGCGGGGTGCTCTAGGCCTTCCTGACAGGCCTAGGGATCCTCATTCTTCAGGAAGTCTTGATGCCTCCCCTGCCTGGCCTGGCAGGCATGGTCCGTGCCCCAAGCCTGGGGTCCTAGCTTTGTGCTTGCTGCCCTCACCCCAAGCTGGGAGCTCCTAAGGGGGTCTGAGCCTGAGGTGTTACAGGCCCTGCTCCCAAGGCACACCTGGCCAGGCACCTGGGACCACATCTCACACACAAGAGAATCACAAAGACACACAGGCATACTCAGACACACAAAGACACACAAAGATACCTCCCTGCCTATGGGGGAGGTCATCTAAAGTGCCATAATCACACACTGTCACAGGATCACCCAGAGATACTGTTGCACACTCTTCCAGAATAGCACACAGACACACACACACACACACACACAGAGCCACACAGAGAATCCCACGCAGACTTCCCCAGATCCATCCGCAGAGTAACACCAATAACACCCCAGTGACCCACAAAGACCCTCACCAAAACATCGACCCCCAGAGAGACTCAATATACACCAACTTAGAAAGACACACTCAGACTCACAGAGACATGGTTATGCAGACCCCTAGAATCACCCTGAGCCTAGTTATACGGATACACACAAGGCCGCCCAAATTCACATAGGTACGCAAAACCTCATACGGGACAAATCCATTTGGTCACACACAGATGCTCTCAAAATCATCCATAGATGTGCCACGCACAGAGTCACACAAAAATATACAGACCACACACACACACACACACACACACAGATACACAAGATCACTTATGATCACAAATGGTCATACACATAGATACTTGGTCACACAACACCCAAAGACACACACACACATCCCCAAATCACAAATGGGACTGTGTAGGCCAGACCGCAGCTACACACAAGGCCCACAGGCACACCTTCACATGTGCCACTGGTGGCACAGCCTGGCCAGAGCTGAGGATGGGCAGGCAGCAAGGCCTCCTGTGGCCAGCACTCATCTGGAGGCAAAGGGAAGGAATTGGGGAAATGTTTCATTTGCAGCCGGAGGAGACCCACCCCACCCGCCCTGGAAACCTAGCCCCAGCTCCTGAATGGGGCCTCTGTATGCTACCACCGCCCAGCTGACCCAGGGAGTAGGTATCAGGGGGGTGAGGCTGGCTGTGCCATGTCCCTAGCCAAGCCTCAGGGGCCACCCAGCCACACACCAGGGCCCAGGCTGGAGTCCCCCAGACCGCAGAAGCCCTCCCCACACCCATCCCCCCTGCATCTGGAGGCCACTCCCCAAACCCAGCCTGCATGCAGAAGACAGATCAGCTAGTGGTTGGATCTCCAGGTGTCCCTGCCTCAGGCCCACATGTGTCCCCAGGCTGGGCAGCTGCCAGTCTCATGCCATGAGGCCCTTTGCTCCAGCATGAAGGTATGACAGCAAGGCTGTATGTGACAGCATGGCTGAGGATGTGACAGTGTAGTTGTGTGTGACAGTGTAGCTGGGCTCCCCGTGCAGCCTGGGAATGGGGGTAGGGCAGTCATAGCCCCTTGGCTCATGTCATCACACACACTGTCACACACATAGTGTCACTGTCACACCTTCGATCACACAGCCACGCACATAGCCACACTATCTCATCCTCAGTCACACTGTCACACACAACCACACTGTCACACATGCTGTCACACATAGTTATGCTGTCACACCTTCAACCACACACAGAGCCACACTGTCACACCTTCAACCAGCGACACTGTCTGTCACACCCTCAGCCACGCTGTTACACACAGAAATACCATCACACCCTCAACAATTCTGGTCACACACGCCTTCAGCCACATGGTCTCATGTGTCCTCACAGTTAGCCTGACATGCTGACCCTCGCACTGCCTCAGCGTCACACTGACCTGCAGAGGCACACTGACACACTCAGTCCGGGTGCCCCTGCAGCTGTGGTCGCCACGTGGCCACACGAAGTCACTGCCCCCCTCGGTCACAAGGAGGGGAAGCAGATCTGATCACTTCATCCCCAGGCTGTGGCACACAGCTGTCCCTCAGTCAATGTTTGAACCAAACCAGTCGCTCCAACAACACAACGACATACCCTCACTGTCACGGTGTCACAGAGCAGGCAGCCAGCAGGTATGGGCCACTGCAGAACTGCTCAAAGACACTCTGAAGACATACACTCACGGCCACGCTATTGCAGGTGACAGGCACACATCTCACACTGCCACACAACACCCAGTCTCTGGACAGAGCTACAAAGAAACAGTGGATGACAGCCGCCACCACTGTTACAAGAACATCCTGTCACACAACAGTCGCTCTCCCCAGTGCCTGTCACAACATTGAGACAGCCCCTTAGCTGTCCCAACAAGCAGCCAAGCATTCTGACATGGCCCCTACAATAGTCACTAGGATACCCCCCAGCCTCCCAAGTCGTGGAGACAGGGACAAGCTCAATCTGACAACCCCCCCCCCCGCAGTCAGTGTGTGGAGAGCCAGGGGGCTAATGGACTCGCAGATGTAGGCAGTGGGTGCCAGTCCCCCCAACTCATGAATATTCATCAGCTGGGGCGCTCTTGAACCTGTGGGGAGTCAGAGGTCCCAGGCAGCTGGGCACCCCCTTCTGTGCCAGGAGGCCCTCAGGTGAGGGGGGGCTCAGCTAAGGCCCAGCAGTCCTCAGGGCCCACCCCCAGTTCTGCACATAAACACACACAAATCTGTGAACATGAACCCCCAGACACACAAACAACAGTCCTATTAAGTCAAAACCACACCCAACAACACAGCCAACCACCAAGCACTCACATACCCCCAACGTGCAAATACAGACACACACACGATCACTCACAACCACAAACACATAATCACACCCAAACCACAGACACAAAACACACACAAAACACACACACACACACACACACACACGACATGCAGAGGTACACAAACACTCACTCACACGACCACAAACACACAGATACACCATCACACCCAAACTACATAGACACTATCACACACAGGCATGAAAACACACACACATACACAGGAGCATACAATCACCTCCAAACTACAAGCTACTTCTCATGAAACACCCTCCTAAGTGTGTAAACATGGACCCACACATCAATACATATAGTTCCAAGGACTCAAAGGCAAACTCACAGACACCCACAACCACCCCCAAAGAGGGACTTCATGGACCATCTCTGTGTCTCTCTCACTTCCTCTTGCTCTCCTCTCTCTCTCACACACACAGACACACACACGCACGCACGCACGCACCCACCACAGTCTCACTCTGCCCACTCCTGCCGGTTTACAGAACGGAAAACTGAGGCACTGAGTCCCTGAAGGCCCGGTGAAGGACGGTCCCTCTTGACTCCAGTCTGAGGCTGTGGCCGGGCGCCCCCTGCTGGCCCGGCCCCTTCAAGAGCGCGCGGGGCGGCGGCGCGCGGGGCGGGCACGCGCCTGACGTAACCATGGCATCCTCTTGGCACGCGCGGCCCGCGGGCGGGGAGGGCGGGGCGGGCGCGTTGCCATGGCGCCGACGGGCCGCGTGAATGGGGCATTGTTAGTCGCGGCGCCCGGGCCAGGCTGTCCAGGACCCACCCGGACCCACCCGGGCCGGCAGAGACAGGGAGACAGGGCGGAGAAGACAGAGATGGGGAGAGATGGAAAGACAGGGAGAGACAAGAGATAGGGAGAGACAGACAGAGCCGTAGATGGGAAAAGAAAGACACTTAGAAGACAAGGGGTAGAGACAGCTGCGGAGAGACAGAGAGATGGGAGAGACCTAGGAGATGGAGAGAAGTGCACAAACGAGGAAAGATGGACAGTGGAGGAGGGCCAAGAAGAGGCAGAGCAGAGATCGAGATGGAAGACGAAGGCTGGGTGGGAAACAGAGGCCCACTGTGCCCGGCGCTGCGCCTGGCAACGGGAGGAGGCAGAGAACCAGGACCCCAGACAAAGTCGGAGATGCTGAGAGGTGGGAGGAGACCCAGGAAGGAAATGAAGGGAATGCTCCAAGGGTCTCTGGTCCCACCCACCTCAGTCCCTTCTCCACTCCCCTTTACTTTTCTTTCCACTCCCCTTTCCACGACTGGACTCCCCCTGCTTGACACTCTCAGAAGGCAAACCTCTGTTCTACACATCTCCACACACCCTCCACAAGACACATCAACACGGAGATCCAGTCCTTGGGGACACTGCCCAGACGCTCCGAGACAACTTCACGGACACAGTGACACCTGTGGATCCATCCACAGACACCCAGAGACACTCACAGTCATGGTTACAGTCAGGCACACCCACGACAGGGACTCCTACCCCACACCAGAGCCGCATAGATGCACCATCACACAAGGACCCTGCCAGACATGTGGTCCTGGTCACACACAGCCACACATCACCACACAAGCTCACTCTCCAGGGAACACTGTCATACGTACCCACCCCAGACACAGAGTGCTCTCTCTCATCTGCACACGTCTCCCTACATTCAGTGACACCTTCTCGGGCATACATGTGCCTGCCCCCTTGTCTGACCCACTGACTGGCTTCCTGTCCCCTGGTCCACATTGGGGGGGGTCTGTGGGGCTGCAGGGTCCAGTCCTCCGTGTTTCATATACAGACATCTGTTCTTGATGGAAATTGGGAAGGGAAGGAAGTGAAGCCCCACCTCACTCTGCCTCAAAGAGCTGGGTCAAGCCAGGCCAGGGTGTTCCCTTAACTTCTAGCTGTCTGGGTCAATTTGGCCCAAACCTGGACCAAGGGTGTCCCCTGGTGGCCATGTTTGGTCCCTGCACCCATCACGTGGGGAGATGGTGGGCCGCCCAACGGCCCAGCCTGAATAGAAGGGCAGAGAGGACAAGCCCAGGCTTAACACAGAGCCTGGAGATGGAAAGCCAGGGTCCAGAAGCAGAACGCAGACCCAGAATTCAGAGTTTGACACCCAGATCCCAGAATTCAGAATCAGAGCTCAGAATCCGGAATCCGAATCTAGATTCCCAGATACCAAGATCTAGAATCTAGATCCCAGAACTCAGGTCCCAGAATTTAAAATCCAGGTCCAAATGCCCAGGATCTAGAAACCAAACATCTACATTCGATCTCCCAAATCTAAAACCAAGGACCTAGAATCCAGATCAAAGAACCCAGAGCCCAAAACCCTCTCAGAGCCAGGCCCCTACGTTCCCCAAGCCTCCCACATTAGACCCTGGGCAGCAGGGTCCTAGCCACTGCCCCTGTGTGTTTACACATACACACTTCAACAGGATCTTACAGACCCACTCCCCAAAGCATACAGCCTGTGACCATCACACGTACAGTGCCACACGCTGCAGATACACATGGGCAATCACACACACACACACACACACACACACACACACACACACACTTACAGCCCGGCAACACAGCATCACCTAAAGAAACCTGGAACTGCCATGCGCTCGTCTCTCAGCACATGGACCCATGCTCATCTGTGCACCCATGCAGTCTCAGAGCTCCCCCACCCCTGCCCCCACCCATCCCACCAAGCTCAGGCACACAGCTACCATACCCAGAGATACACAAAAACCCAGGACACCCCAGGTTCTGTGTCCTGCATCCAGACACACTCACAGGATTGTGGAGGCTGGCACAGGCGTACACACATGCGTGCGCACACACACACACACACAAACTCCCCCAAGCGTGGAGAAGCCCCGTGCCTTGGCAGCTATGCAGCCCCTGGGAACAGGACCCCCGGGACAGGGCTTGCCGTGCACCCCCGTGCCCACCCCAGCCCTCCCCTGCCTGGCCGGCTGGCGGGCTTTAATACAGATGCCAAACTCATAATTGTAACTGAGGGTGACAGGGTCACCTTGAGCCCCAGATGCTCGCGCGGTGACAGATGGCGTTGGCAAACCTGATTAGCGGCCCCCCGTGCCAGCGCCTGTGGCACCTGCATCCCTTGCCCCTCCCCCGCTCCCCCAGCACTCATTACCCACCCATTACTGGGCCTGGGGAGGCGGGGGTGGGGGCCGGCTGGCACTGCCCAGGAGGGGGCAGGGACTCCGGGGGCCCCCTGGCACCAAGGTTCCCAGCTGGCTCCCCGGCTGGCAGGAGGTGGGCACAGCTGAAGGGGGGGAAGCAGGCGCCTCGTGCCTGCCAGAGAACGGGGTGCCCGTGGTGCCAGGGCTGAGCTGCCCACTCGGACTCTGCCCGGGCTTTGGCACAGAACCCTGGAGGGAGGTGGGAGAGTGCGCCCCCTGTGGGCCCCTCGTGACCCTCCCCCACCCAGGGCCCTTGGAGCGGGGCCTTGGGAGCTGGCGGCTGGGCCTGTTCCCACCCCTCTGTGCAGGCCTGTGGGGTCAGAGGTCACAGGCTCCCACGCCCTGCTGGCCCATCTGTTTCCTCGGGTCCCCTCCTTCTGCTCCCCTCACCTGGGGCCTTCCTTCCTGAGACAGGAAGAGGGCCGAGAGGGGCCTGGCCGCCCCCCCACCCCGCCCCACGCTCCGGGGGGCATTTGGAGGCAACCCTGACAGCACCACATGTCCCTGCGTCTGTGCCAGACGGGCCCATCTGCTAGGGCCCTGGTTCCAGCCGCGCAAAGCCAGGCTGCCCTCCTGCACGGCAGACCCTGTGCCCAGCTAAGGAGGGAGCACCCCTGATACCCACACCCCAGCACAGGGCCACCCGCTCCCAGGGAACCCCAGTTGAAGGAACACACACACACACACAAACACATGCACACGCACAACTGGGCTTGGCCAACCGTTATGGTTCCTGTTTAATGCCACGTTGTGCATGGGGCTGTGTGGAGACTTAAAGGGGTGGGGCAGGAGGGGCAGCTGGGATCACACGGGTCCTGCTCCTGATTTGGGGAGCCCACGCATCTCCGTGGGCCTCCCTGCCGTGGTTTCTTGGGGTCCCAAGGACGGGGTCATCACTGTGTCTCCTGGTCTGTGTGGGAGCACCCGTCCTCCCTGTAGCTGGGAGTGTGTCTTTCATTCTACGAGACGGTGTCAATCCCGGTAGTTAAAATTGGTTGCCACACTGCCTAGATCCGCCACTTATGCTGTGTGACCTGAGCGAGTGACTCTGCCTCTTTCTTAGAGCCTCAGTTTCCTTCTCTGTGAAATGGGATGATACTAACCCCTATCTCATTGGGCTGCTCTGAGGATGACACAGGGTAGTGCACGTCACACGCTTAGTGCAGGGCCGGGCGAACCGAGGGCTGCGTACGTGTGTGCTATGACTGTGAGTGGCCCACCCCCACAGCTGGGGATGTGTCTGGTGTCCCCAGGAGCGGGGCAGGGACTCGGGAGCCCTGTATGGCTGTCCCTGTGGCCCTGGTCTCTAGACCCAGTGCTCAGGATCCAGGTCGGCATCTCTCTGGGCACGTCTCCGCTCATCTCTCCAAGGTGTGCGCGTCTGTGTGTCTGTCCATCAAGTTCGGGTCACGCCTTCGGGCTGCACTGACACCCTTCAATGAGCACGGTAGATGTCTTCACCCGTCGCCGGGAGGCTGGGCTGCCCGCCCAACACCACAGGACCACAGGTGTCCAGCGCTTGCGAGTGGGTGCGCAGCTGTTGCAGAGGACGAGTGCGGTGGGGTCCGAGCTGGGAAGGTAGAGGGAGGAGCAGTGGCCAAAGCAGAGGTGATTGCGGAGGTGAACAGCTGTGCAGCCGGGCTGGGAGAGCACCTGGGGCAGGGAGATGGGTCAAGGGCAGTGGAGTCTGGACCCCGAATGGGGAGAATCAGCTCCCATCCACTTCCACACACCCCCCCCAGAGGCCCAGGTTTCGATCCTGACCGCCATCTGCTGGCTGTGTGACCTGGAGCAAGCTACTCAACCTCTCTGGTCCTGTTTCCTCACCTGTGAAATCCTGGAAGTTCAGCCAGGAAAAAGAGAAATCAATCTAGCCCTTTCGACAGAGAGGATTACTATAGGGAAAGGCTGCTTCTCCCAAGCAGGAGACGATGATGAGGTAGCCTGGGGATTGGCATCAGGAGTCTGCCGCCACCTCCAGGGATGAGGGATGACAGGACAGAGTGGTGTTACAGGAGCCTGGCCGGGGGGTGGGGTGGGGGGGGGCTAAAAGGAAAGCCCTCGGCCCCCTGCTGAGTGCACAGTTAGCGTTCAGTAAAGGTTCCTCCTATGATCCCCTCCAACTAAGTGGTTCTACCAACTCGCCCCCAGATCACGGCCCTTCTCTGTGTAAACCCTGCCCTCCTGCCACCCTGCCACCTCCATCCTCGTCAGCCCCCCTCCCCTCCCCCTGAGCCAGCCATCCCAGCCTCTTCGCTGCTCCTCCAATATGCCAAACGCAAGCCCACTTCTGGCCCGTTGCCCCTGCTGAGCCCTGCACCTGATCTCCTCCCTGCACCCTCCCCTGAGCAGATCCCAGCTCATTCCTTCCTCGGAAGCACCCCCAAGGGAAATCTCACCCCCTCGTGATCTCTCTCCCAGCGTGCCAATCTCTTTCTTCGTGGGCTCCTAGTAATTTATAGTTCTGTCTCTTTTTTTTTTTCTAAAGATTTATTTATTTCTTTATTAGACAGAGACAGCCAGCGAGAGAGGGAACACAAGCAGGGGGAGTGGGAGAGGAAGAAGCAGGCTCATAGCGGAGGAGCCTGATGTGGGGCTCGATCCTAGAACGCCGGGATCACGCCCTGAGCCGAAGGCAGACGCTTAACGACTGCGCTACCCAGGCGCCCCTATAGTTCTGTCTCTTTTGATGTTCCTCTCCCAGAATAGAAGCTACCTGGAGACAGGCCGTTCCCTGCTTTGTTGAAGGCCTAGGCTCTGCAGGCACATCATAACAAAAGCTAACACTTGCTGAGCCCTAACACCAGGCCGCCCGGGCTGCTCACCTTCGATGAACTCACTCCTCCCACAATGCTCCAAGCGGGGACAGTTTGATCCCCATTTACAGAGGAGGAGATGGAGGCTGGAGTGGTCCCTCGCCTAAAGCCACACAGCTGCTGTCATCCTGGGGCAGCTGCAGCTCTGGGAGAGGGTACACAGCTGGATCCCAGGCCAGGGGTTCCCTCTGCTGGGTGCAGTGTGCATGGCGGTGCGGAGCGCCTGGGGCAGTACTCAGGGCAAGGTAGCTGGTCCAAGGCCACACAGTCACACCCACGACTCCTGGATTCAGCGAAAATTTGCTGAATGAATAAAAAACCAGGGGGTCTTGGGAACGGATACCTTGCAGGGCATGGCTCCAAACACCATGCGTAAATTCACGTCTATTGTTAAGTCTGTTTTTGCAAAGCTAGGCAGTGAGCCTCAGAGAAAGGAAGCCGCTTCCCCCGGGTCAGAGAGAAATCATCAGTTAAGGCATAACTTGAAGCCAGGTACACCAGACACCAAAGCCGGGGCTCTAAACACATGCTCTGAGCTCCCACAGCTCTTATGGAGCACTGACTGAATGCCCATACCCGTACCTGTCTCATTCAACTGCCCAGCAGCCCTTAGGAGACAGAGACTATTATTCATTCCTTTATTCATTCAACAAACATTGAGTGCCCATCGTGGGCCGTGGGCCTGGCTCTGCTCACAGGCCTGGAGATGGGGATACAGAAGTGATCAAGGTAGAGCAGGCATCCTAGTGAGGGAGATATGATCAACGCAATTACAAAATCACTTTATATGTTACGCGATGATGTGTTCTACAGCGAGAAATAAAGCAGGAAATGGGCAACAGGGTGGAAAGCGCTGCATTTTTAAAAGATGTTTGAGTAAAAACCTCAAGGAGATGAGAGAAGGAGCCACAGAATGCTTGGGGAGTTTGGGGGGTGAATGGTAGAGGCGAAAGGGAACAGCCAGTGCCAAGGCCCGAAGGGAGATGTGACATTGGCGTGTCCAGCTAAAAAGCCAGGTGGCCGGTGTGGCAGGAGTGAAGTGCGTAAGGGGAGAGTGGGAGCAGGCGAGGTCAGGGAGGTGACAGGCAGAGGGTGCAGGGCCTTCTGGGCCTCGGGAAGGAAGTGGCTTTTGCTCTGAGTAAAGTGGGAGCCATGGAGGGTTCTGAGTGGAGGAGGGAGGGAATGTGACTCAGGTATTCAGTGGAAGAACAGACTTGGGTGGGAGACCAGGATGGAGGTAAACTGCATGGTTGGGTAGGAGAGGCTTATGCCTCATTTTATAAGACAGGAAACTGAGGAGAGGAGACATTTAGATGGAGGATTCGAGGCTTGACCCCAGATCTGGGCAGCGCCACAATCCATGCTCTCCGCCCATGCTGGAACTCCGCCCTCCCCTTCCCCCACCCACCCTCACCTGGGTGTACGGCACAGCCTTGCACGTCTCATGGGCCACTTCCTGCGGGTCCAGTGGCAGAGACACGGTGGGGGCCACCTCCTGCCCGTGATGCAGGCTCCCTCTCCCCAGCGGCCCAGTTTTCTGCAGGCCCAAGAAGGCCTTCCAGCTGCTGAGGGCAGAAGATTGTACCTGGGAGCCGAGGGTTCCTTGGCCCAGAGCCTGGGTCTGATTGGTGGCAGCCCAGAGCTGAGATGAGGGACCCAGGGGTCCAGGCCTCCTGGAGCCTGTGTGCAGCTGGGCCCCACTGAGCAGGCTCAGGAGAGCTGTCAGCTGGCTGGGGAACATCCGTCCGTCTGTCAGTCAGTCTGGGACTGGGCTCAGGGTTCTGGGCAGTCAACCCTGCTGTCTGGTGAGTGGAGTCTCGGCCCTTCGGACCTGCTTTTAATGGCTTGCCCCCAAGCTGGGCAGCTCGGGAAATGCCTCTGCAAACCCACAGTGGGGAAGAAAATAAACTGAGGCCTGCTGAGTTCCCACCCCTCCCCCCAGCCTGGCAGGGATCTGGGGGCTGAGTCTGTGGGTGGGTGGGCTCTGGGGACCGGGGAAAGGCGTGACTTGAAACAGGGCTCAGGGACACAATGCCTGGAGGCTCTGAGGGGCTTCTTCCCAGGTGCGGGGCACTGTCCATCCGGTTGGCAAAACCAGACACTGCAGCCAGACTTCTCGGGTTTCAGCCTCCACATTGCAACTTTCTGGCTGTGCAACCTCTGTCAACCCCCTTAACTACTCTGGGCCTCAGCTCCCTCTTCTGTTATGGAGATCTATTTAATGTGTTTTTAACACTCCTTACCTGGTGGGGTTGCTCTGAGAACCCCAAAACAGCTTAGAATACAACCACGAATAGACCATGATTAACACCATTATAGCTGTTTTTCCTTTGGCACCTGTTGGAGGCCAGGCATCATTCTGAGCCCCCAGATACAGGGGGGGGCAAGACAGAAATGGGTCCTCACTGTGGATTTAACACGCAGCGCAGAAAACAGGCAAGACAAGATTATTTCAGAGCCTTCAGGGTTAAGAAGTTATTTAAATAGGATGTGTCTTACAGGTGTCAGGGCGGGGGCTTCTGCCCCCACGGTGGTCAGAGAAGGCCTCCCTGAGGAGGTGACATTTTTCAGAGCCTGGAGGTGACATTTTTCAGAGCCTTGAGGTGGTGTTGGAGGTGGTGGGAACAGCCTGGTGGGGGGTGGAGGCAGGAGTGCTGGAAACACATGAAGAGGGTGGGAGCCGCGTTCCAGGATTTGGAGCCCCGGGGATGCCTGGGGGAGTCCGAGCCGGACCCTGACACCTCCGTGGTCCGCATTTCGCACCCAGGCGAGGAGCTGCCGGCCGTGGGGCCGTGGGAAGCGGCGGGGTCCGCCCTTCCCGCGCCCCGCGAAGCTGAGGGCGATGGGGCGCGCTCGCCCTCTGGCGGCGGCTCTCGGGACTGCGCGGCGGCAGTGCCCAGGACACCTACCTTCTGGATGGCCCCAGCTGGAGGTGCGAGGGTGCTTCCCACTCACCCCGCTACATCTGGGCTCCTGAGAGTCCCCCAACCCGCCCTCCCGCTGTCCTCTAGACCCATCTGATGGCAGCTCCTGCCAGGTGCTAAGACCCCAAACTTTGGAGCACTGCTGACCCCTCTCTTTCTCTGACTGCCCCCCTCCCCGGGCTGATCTGACAGTAAGTCCCGCCTGCTTCAGAATCTACCTAGAATCCATCCACTTCTCACTCCTCTCTCGGTCCCCCACCCGGACACAGCCATTATGTCCCACTCGAACCAATACGGTCCCTCCACCCCGGTGCTCCAGCTCCCACTACCTCTCCCCGAAGTCTGGTCCCTCCAACAGCCGGAAGGCGCCCGTGAGCCCTTGTGTCCAGGCACTTTTCTTCTCTGCTCAGAACCTTCCAGGGCTACCACCTCACCCGGAGTAACAGCCCAAGTCCTCCCTGCAGCCCATAGACGTCGCCCCGTCTGCTCCTATCACCACCATCCCCCCCTCAGCTTTCCCACCCTCTCCCCCTCTCTCTCCCTCCAGCCACATGGGGCCTCCTCACTGTTCTCCAGACTCAGCAGGCATAATCCCATAATACTACACCATGGTACAGGGCTAAGGAAGCTCCTTTTTACCTGGAAAGATAACCAAGAAAAATTAAGTTTTTAAAAAAAGAACTAGACGTCTATTATGTGCTGACCTTTTGGGGGAGGAGGATAAGAATTTACAGCGACGCTTTACTTGCGTTTGTATTTCCACGTTGAAAAGAGCAGCAAGATTTTCCTTTTGGGCAGGGGCTTCACTTTAGAGTTTAAATGTTGTTTTAGGCTGTCTGGGTGGCTCAGTTGGTTAGGCTTCCAACTCTTGATCTCAGCTCAGGTCTTGACCTCAGGGTCTTGAGTTCAAGCCCCACAGTGGGCTACATGCTGGGTGTGGAGCCTACTTAAAAAAAATGCTTTGGGCCACCTGGGTGGCTCAGTGGGTTAAGCGTCTGCATTTGGCTCAGGTCATGATCCCCGGGGTCCTGGAATCAACTCCCACGTAGGGCTTCTTGCTCAGCAGGGAGCCTGCTTCTCCCTCTGCCTGTTGCTCCCCCTGCTTGTGCGCTCTCTCTCTCTCTCTGACAAACACGTAAAATCTTTTTAAAAAAATGTTTTAAATATACAAAAGGAAACTTAAGGGGAAAAAGTACAAATGAAAGCAATCTATACCATTGGTCTGCCCCTTGCTTTTTAAGTGAATTATTTCAGGCATTCAAATAAGTTTAGATAAAAATATAAAGCAAACACCCCTGTGCTCATTACCCCAATTAAAAAATCAAAATAGGAGATACGAGAGAAACTGGCTCTATCCTTGTTCCTAATTCCTGAATTGGCCAATTTTAATTCCCATGCCGGTATTTATAGCTTTACTGCATGTGTGTCCATTCAGATACATAAAATTGTTTTGTTGTTTTAAATTTAATATACATGGTATCATAATCTATATATCCTTTTAACTTTCATCTGTCCTCCACTTCATATTCCTTCATTTCCACTCTGAAGAGTATTCTGCTGCACGTGTAGACCCCAAATTTATTTTTCCATTACCCAGTTTTTCACCATCATGATCAGTCCTGCAACGAACCATCTGGGACCTGACTCGTTTGCACTTCCTCTTTCTGGGAGTTTGCTCCGTATCAGTGGTTCACATTCCCAGCTGCCCATGAGAGTCATTTCTAATTGGGTAATGCCTTCCCAGACCCTGAACCAGATCAATTACAGTGGGATCTCTGGGGATGGGATCCAGGCATTGGTGTTTTTATTTTTTTTATTTTTTTTAAAGATTTATTTATTTATTAGACAGAGACAGCCAGCGAGAGAGGGAACACAAGCAGGGGGGGTGGGAGAGGAAGAAGCAGGCTCCTAGTGGAGGAGCCTGATGTGGGGCTCGATCCCAGAACGCCGGGATCACGCCCTGAGCCAAAGGCAGACGCTTAACGACTGCGCTACCCAGGCGCCCCAGGCATTGGTATTTTTAAAAACCACGCTGGGGGTGCTGTGAACGCCTAGGGTGTCAGTATGGTCATATACAGCAGTGGGTCTCATACTTCAGCAATGTGTCCCTGTCACCTGGAGAGCTCACTGTAGAGTATGGGCTGAAGCCTGAGAACCTGCATTTCTAACAAGTTCCCAGGGGGTGATGGTGCTGCTGGTCTGGGGACCAAACTCTGAAAACCATGATCTATAGAGCACCTTCATTCTTTTTCTCTTCTTACCTTCTTCTTCTCCTTCTTCTCCTTCTTCTTCTCCTTTTCCTTCTTTTGAGAGAGAGGGAGAGCACAAGCAGAGGGGAAAGAAGCAGAGGGAAAAGCAAGATCCCCACTGAGCAGGAAGCCCAATGCGGGGCTCGATCGTAGAACCCTGGGATCATGACCCGAGCTGAAGGCAGGCGCTTAACCCACTGAGCCACCCAGGCGCCCCACGAGCACCTTCCTTCTTTTTAACATCTGCCTAGTGCTCCATCCTGTGGCTAATTAGCAGTTTCCTTCACCGGACCTCCATATTTGGACATCTATGTTATTTTCCATCTTGCTACTACAAAAAAAAAAAAAAATCCCTACAATGGAATATCGTCCAGCTGTAAAAAGGAATGAAGTTCATAGTAATTTGCTCGGGCTGCCGTAACAGAGGACCGGGGACGAGGAGGCTTCATAAACAGAAATTTATCTTCTCACAGTTCTGGAGCCTAGGAATCTGAGATCAAGGGGTCACCCTTGTTAGTTTGTTTTCTGAGGCCTCTCTCCTTGGCTCGTGAAAGGCCATCTCCTCCCTGTGTCTTCACAGGGTCCTCCTTCCATGAGTCTGTGTCCAGATTTCCTCTTTTTAGAAGGACACCGGCAGACTGCGCTGGGGCCCACCATACTGAACTCATTTTCGTTACTTTTTTTGAGACCCCATTTCTAAATACGGTCACATTCTGAGGTACTGGGAGTTAGCACTTCAACAGATGAATTGTGGGGCGGGGGGACACAACTCAGTCCAGCAAGGACTGATACATGTTACAGTACAGATGAACCTTGAAAGCACGCTAAGAAAAAGAATCCAGGGGCGCCTGGGTGGCTCAGTCGTTAAGTGTCTGCCTTCGGCTCACAGTGTGATCCCAGAGTCCTGGGATCGAGCCCCGCGTCGGGCTCCATGCTCCTCCGCTATGAGCCTGCTTCTTCCTCTCCCACTCCCCCTGCTTGTGTTCCCTCTCTCGCTGTGTCTCTCCCTGTGTCAAATAAATAAATAAAATATTTTTAAGAAAAGAAAAAGAATCCAGATACAAAGGGTCACAAATGACTCCATTTATATGAAATGTCCAGAATTAGAGAAAATCCGTAGACACAGAAAGTAGATTACTGGTTGCCTGGAACTGGAGGGGGGGGTAAGGGACAATGATTGTTAATGGGGATGGAACGTCCCTTCGGGGTGATGGAAATGCTCCAGAACTAGACAGAGGTGCTAGTTGCACACACTGTGAATGTGCTAAATGCCACTGGATTGTTCGCTTTATTTTTTTTATAGTTTTTATTTACTTATTAATTTGAGAGAGAGAAAGAGCGCATGCGTTAAGGGGAGGTGCAGAGGGGGAGGGAGAGGGAGAGAGAATCCTGAGCAAACTCCCTGCCGAACGTAGAGCCGGGCGCTGGACTCGATCTAATGACCCCAAGATCGTGAAACCAAGAATCAGATGCTTAACGGACTGTGCCACCAGGCGCCCCTGGATTGTTCATCTTATTTATTTATTTATTTGAGAGAGAGAAAGAGAGCATGAGCGGGAGGGGCAGAGAGAGAGGGAGAGAGATTCTCAAGCAGACTCCACCCTGAGTACAGAGCTGACACGGGGCTCGATCTCATGACCCTGAGATCAGGACCTCAGCAGAAACCAAGAGTCCCACGCACAACCAATTGAGCCACTCAGGCACCCCTGGATTGCTCACTTTAAAATGATTAATTTTAGGAGTCGTGGGATGGAGCCCTGTGTCGGCTCCAAGCTCAGCAAGAAGTCTGCTAAGGTTTCTCTCTCCCTGTCCCCCAGCCCTTCCCTGTACTCTGTCTCTCTCTCTCTCAAGCAAATAAATCTTTAAAATGATTAATTTTATGCTATGTAAATTTTAATTTAAATAAAATTTCAATTTAAGACCTGCCCTCAGAAACTTCTTCCCCTCCGTGCCCCCCACCCCAACTCCCACCCCACCCCACCCCAGTGCCATTTGGCCCCGCTGTGTGCAGAGCCCTGGCCAGTGGCTGAAACTCAGCTGAGGCGACTTGGACATCAACGTGCCTACTGTTAGCTTCTAAACTGGTGTTTCTCAGAGTGGATCCCAAATTTCCTGGTCCGGTATGAAACTGCTGCTTACAAGTCCCACACCTGGCTGCCCATCAGCCCCATTGTGGGAAATTACTTCTTTCACCTCCACTATAATTATTTTTGTGTCTCACCCGCAAGACTGTGAGCTGTTTGAGGTCAAAGTCCAGCTCTACTTCATTACCTATCTCTTCAAAGTTTCAAGAAAGTAGAAGAGGTGACTGCAGAGTTAAACATGAATGACAAGAAAGAGCCCACCCTATAAAGATCCTGGAAGACAATTCTAGGCATAGTAACAGCAAAGGTAATGCAAAGGCCCTGAGGCCAGTGCAGGTCAGGGACCGCGTGGCCCTTTCTACCTCCTAATGCGTGTTTTGCTTCTACATATTGCTTTACTCAGTGTCTGATCTTCTCAGCAGCCAGAGGAGAACCATAAATCATATCCATCTCTTCTCTGCTCAAAGACCTTCCACAGCTCCCCATTGCCCTTGGAATAAAACCGAACTCCTCACCATGGCCTATAATGCCTGCATGGCTGACCCCTGTTTATTGCTCTGCAATGTACCTCCTTCCTCAGTCCCCTCATTCACTTAGACCTCAACCACACCGGCCAGGTGTCCCTCAGCAAATCCTGGGGGAAAACTTGTTGGGTACCCCAGGGAAACCTCCCCGTGGGCACAGGGGGACACGGATGGGGAGGCTCACTGCCACATTATCTTTGCAATCAAGAAAAAATGGAACCAAATGTCTGCCAAAACAGCCTGCTGGAATAGTTTATTCATACCATGAACAATATTGAGCAGAGATTTTTTGCAACTTTTTAACTTTTATTTTTTACAACTAAGTGCAGTGAGAAATACACTTTATATTGTGAACCAGGGGTGGCAGAATGTACTTTCCAAAGAGACCTCAAGAGTATGCCCATCCCACATACAATTCTTTGTATGTGACCTTGCAAACCCTTTGATTGCGGGCGCCTGGGTGGCTCAGTTGGCTAAGTGTCTGCCTTTGGCTCGGGTCATGATCTCAGGGCCCTGGGATTTTGCCCTGCATCGGGCTCTCTGCTTAGCGGGGAACCAGCTTCTCCCTCTCTCCCTCTGCTGCTCCCTCTGCTGTGCTCTCTCACTCTCTCTGTCAAATAACTAAATAAAATCTAAAAAAAAAAAAAAAGCTTTAAAAAAAAAAGAAAGAAAATCCTTTGATTGCATGACAATCTTTGACCCCTCCCCTTGAACCTAGACAACCTTTATGACTGGCTCCACCAATAGCATAGAGCAGAAATGATGTCATGTGACTTCTGAGATTCAGTCATAAAATTGCCATGCACTCCAGCCTTGTGCACTTGGAAGCCAGCTACCATGTTGTGAGAAAGCTCGAATTGGCTCCCATGGAGAAACCACTTTGTAGAAGATATTCAGCCAATAGCCAGCTGAGACTTCAGCCAGCATCAATGACAAGACATGAATGAAGGGAGATGCCTTCTGATGATTGTAGTAGCCAGGCATCAGTTCATTCAAGTTCACATTCTTCCCAGCTGAGGCCGCAGAAAGCATGGAGCGGAGACAAACCATCCCCACTGTGCCCTGCCCAAATTCCTTTTTTTTTTTTTTTTTTTTTGCAAAATTGTGTTTAAATTCTAGTTAGTGAACATCCAGTGCAATATGGTTCCGGAGTAGAATTCAGTGGTTCTTCACTTACATACAACACCCAGTGCTCATCATAACAAGTGCCCTCCTTAATCCCCATCACCCATCTAGCCCATCCCCCACCACCTCCCTACACCGACCCTCAATTTGTTCTCTATACTTATGAATTTCTTATGGTTTTTTTCCCTCTCTCCCCCCCATATGTTCATCTGTTTTGTTTCTTCAATTCCACATATGAGTGAAGTCATATGATATTTGTCTTTCTCTGACTGACTTATTTCGCTTAGCATAATAACCTCTAGCTCCAACCACGTCACTGCAAATGGCAAGATTTTGTTCTTTTTGACGGCTGAGTAATATTCCATTGCATATATAGAGACACCATATCTTCTTTATCGATCATTAGTAGGTGGACCTTCGGGCTCTTTCCATAGTTTGGTTATTGTTGATAACCAAATTCTTTTTTTTTTAAGATTTTATTTATTTATTCGAGAGAGAGAGACAGCCAGCGAGAGAGGGAACACAAGCAGGGGAAGTGGGAGAGGAAGAAGCAGGCTCATAGCGGAGGAGCCTGATGTGGGGCTCGATCCCAGAACGCCGGGATCACGCCCTGAGCCGAAGGCAGACGCTTAACCGCTGTGCCACCCAGGTGCCCCTGACAACCAAATTCTTGACTTACACAGTCTATGAGCATCATCAAAGTGGTTGTTTGGGGCACGGTTTGTTGGTATCATTTGCAACTGAAACACTAGTATATACAAACATGTATATGTGACAAAAATAAAAGTTTCACCAAAGGATATTTACACTTACTACATGTGAGACAATCTGATATTTTTATTCTATTCTATTTTTTCTATTAAAAATAATCACTGTACACCCGTGTTCATGGGAGCATTACTCACAACAGCCAAAAGGTGGAAGAAGCCCAGGTATCCATCAGTGGATGAATGAATTAATGACATGTGGTAAATACATATGATGGAATGTCACTGAGTCTTGAAAAGGAAGGAAATTCTAACACATGCCACAATGGGGACATTATTGAGGACATTGGGCTAAGTGAAATAAGCCAGTCACAAAAGGGCAAATATTGTATGAGTCTCCTTATATGAAGTCCCGAGAGTCATCAAATTCATTGAGACAGAGATAGAATGGTGGGTGCCAGCGGCTGGGGGAGGGAAGAATGAGGAGTGAGTGTGTAACAGGGACAGTTTCTGTGTTGCAAGATGACAAAGTTCTCGAGCTGGATTCTGGTACTGATTGCACAACAGTGTGGATGTGCTTACTGCCACTGAACAGCGCACTTTAAAATGATGATGAGGGTAAACTTTGCGTGTTGTTTTGCCACAATTTTTTAAATAAATAATTTTTGAAATAAAAAGTTTTCTATGAACCATTCTTCCCTTAATTGTAAACCTGGAAATAAATAAATAAATGCTAGTCACAACCCACTTCATTGATTTCCTGAGTCAATAATGGGCTCCTGACCCACAGTGTGAAAACCAGCCGCACAGCAGGTACAATAAATCTCCAGGGATCCGCGTGGAAACACCTGGAAAGCGTGAAGTTGAGGGAGGAAAGTTGCAATCTAATACGTTCCGAATACTGTTAATGTAAATTGTTTAAAAATATATATTGCGGGCGCCTGGGTGGCTCAGTCGGTGAAACGTCTGCCTTCAGCTCAGGTCATGATCTCAGGGTCCTGGGATCCAGTCCCAGATTGGGCTCCTTGCTCAGCAGGGAGTCTGCTTCTCCCTCTCCCTTTACCTCTTCCCCCTGCTTGTGCTCTCTCTCTCTTGCTCTCACTCTCTCAAATAAATAAAATCTTTTAAAAATATGGGGCGCCTGGGTGGCGCAGCGGTTAAGCGTCTGCCTTCGGCTCAGGGCGTGATCCCGGCGTTCTGGGATCGAGCCCCACATCAGGCTCTTCCACTAGGAGCCTGCTTCTTCCTCTCCCACTCCTCCTGCTTGTGTTCCCTCTCTCGCTGGCTGTCTCTATCTCTGTCGAATAAATAAATAAAAAATTTAAAAATAAATAAATAAATAAAATATATATTGCATATTGTTTTCAAGATAAGTAGCAAATGCATAAAGTTTGGTCTGGTCCTAGAAGAATGAGCTAATTTCAAAATAATTGTTCCTCCTACAAGGGTGGAGAGGGAAAGGGGTGGCATTTGTAGGTGGAGGCCTTACTGTCATTGGAGGTTTTCATAGTAGGGGGCAAGTTTTACTTAAAGGAGTTTTTTAGGGGCACCTGCATGGCTCAGATGGTTAAGCGTCTGCCTTCAGCTCAGGTCATGATCCCAGAGTCCTGGGATCGAGCCCCGCATAGGACTCCCTGCTCGGCGGGAAACCTGCTTCTCCCTCTCCCTCTGCTGTTCGCCCTGCTTGTGCATTCTCGTTCTCTCTGTCAAATAAATAAATAAGATCTTTTTAAAAAATAAAATAAAATAAAAGGAGTTTTTTAAAAAAAGGATCTGAAAGTGGGTACCTGAGGGGAGGCGGTGGAGGGATGGGCAAAATAGGTGAAGGGGGTTAAGAGGTACAAACTTCCAGTTATAAAACAAAGTCACAGGGATGACAAGTACAGCATAGAGAACACAGTCAACAATATTGTAATAACATTGTATCGTGACAGATGGTGACTACACTTATCGTGGTGAGCATTTTGTAATGTATGTAATTGTCACATCACTACGTTGAACACCTGAAACTAATATAATATTGTATGTCAACTATATTTCCATTAAACAAAAAAGATCTGAAGCAATCTAGTCAAAGTGTTAATATCTGTTAACTCTGGGTGATGACGTAGGTGACTGTACTCATCTGTCCTTGCAAAATAATTCGTTAACACTGTAAATGACAATGTCTAAAGCAATGCTCTAGGATACATGAGAAACTAACACAAGTCAGGGGAGAAGCTCAGGCAGGGTCAGGGGAGGGGGTATGGGAGACAGGTGGGAGTACGACTGCTCACTGTAATCCTTTTTGTTGCTTGTATTTTTATTTTTTTCACTTACAAAGTATAATAAATCTACAGGAAAGTACGCAGCCCACACATACGCAGTTTACAGAATAATTATAACTCAGGCACCCCTGTGGCCCAGATCAAGAAATAACATTTGGGACGCCTGGGCGGCTCAGTCAGTTAAGCGTCTGCCTTCGGCTCAGGTCACAATCCCAGGGTCCTGGGATCAAGTCCCATCTCGGGCTCTTTGCTCAGTGCAGAGCCTGCTTCTCTGTCTCCTCCTCCCCCTTCTTGTGCTCGCTCTCTCTCTCCGACAAATAAATAAATAAATTTTTTTTAAAGAAATAACATTACATTAAATACAGTCCACTTGGAGAAAATCAAACAGAACAGGACTGTCCAGCTCAATGACCTGTTACCAAGTGACCCTCTTCCCCCTGCCACGTGACCACTACCCAGATGTCCCCTCATCCCCACCAGTGTCCCATCTTGATTTCCAGAATGATCGCTGCCTTGCCTTTATCCTTTATCCCTAAAGGTGTGCATCCATAATGACACCAGAATTTTTCCATTTCACATAAAAAGGACAATTTGTGTAAACTTTACGCAGTGAAAAACATTCCCTTATGAAAAGGAATGACTTGGGCCCTGCCTCCTTTGTTGCAAATGATGTTCCTGAGAATCACTCACGTTGAGATTACACCCAGCTTTAATTTCTGCTCTTCCATTCCTGTGTGGTATTCTGTTGGTTGAAACATCAAAATTTAGGTCTCCATTCTGCTGTCAATGGACTCAGGGGCCGGCTGTTTCCAGCTTGGGATTGACACAGATGGTAGATGTGCTGTGGTGATAAATTATGAACATTCTTCTCCGGGCTTCCTAGTTCACCCGGCACACCGCAGTTCATGTGTGTGTGTGAGAGAGAAAATATATGTGACATAAAACATACCATTTTGATCATTTTTAAGTGTACTGTTCAGTACTATTAAGCACATTCACATTGCTGTGTAAACATTATCACTGTGCATCTCCAGAACTTTTTCACCTTCTCAAACAGGAACTCTGTTAAACGCTAACTCCCATTCTTTGTCTCCTCTGCCCCTGCCAACCACCATTCTACTTTCTGTCTCTGAATTTGGCTATTCCAAAGACCTCATATAAGTGGAATCACATGATTTTTGTCCTTTTGTGACTGGCTTATTTCACCCAGCATAATGTCTTCCAGGTTCATCCATGTTATAGCATGAGACAGAATTTCCTTCCTTTTTAAGGCTGAAATCCTGTTTTTAAAAAATACTGTTTAACTGCTGCACCTTGTAAATATTTTTAAATATGAAAAAATTAAATTAAAAGGCATAAAGTAACAAAATGTTTATAATAAAATTTAAAACAAAATGCCTACATATCTTAAATAATCATACAACTTTAAATATTTTAAGTAGAAATTCAAATATTTAAAATTGTCTAGGTAAGATTTTAAATAATTCCTTAATATAAAAATCTTGAGATATTAAAAGTCAATTTGAAAAGCATAAAATAAAGCATAAAAATAAATATTTAATATTATGAACAATATTCAAGTCTTTTAAATGAAATTTAAATATTTTAACGAACATCTTAAGATTCTAAATATTTAAAATATAAAGTAACGTGTAAAAATAAAATAAAATATAAAGTAATATGTAGATTAAACTTCAAACTGAAGTAATATTTAAGTTTTTAAATATTTGTTCAGAATTTAGACATTTAAAAAAAATTTTTTTTAAGATTTTATTTATTCATTTGACAGAGAGAGACACAGTCAGCAAGAGAGGGAACACAAGCAGGGGGAGTGGGAGAGGAAGAAGCAGGCTCCCAGTGGAGCAGGGAGCCCGATGTGGGGCTCGATTCCAGGATCCTGGGATCACGCCCTGGGCCAAAGGCAGACGCTTAACGGCTGAGCCACCCAGGCGCCCCCAAACATTCAAATTTTGAAATAAAAAAAAACAAGTGCTACTTTAAACGTATAAAATTAAAACTTAATGAGATTTTAATAAATAACCGTAAAATAAAATTTTAAATTACACTTGAAGGTATATAAACGTTTATTCCCCCTTCGAGAGCTCCCCTGCGCGGAACCGAGTCAGCAGGGACGTCCCGCGCCCCGCCCAGGCTGCCGTCGGACCTCGCGCGCAGGCAGTGCTGTGGCCAGCCCTGCCGGCCCGCGAGGACCCCGTACAGCCAAGATGGCGGCGCCCGTGCGACGGGCGCGCTTCCTGCTAGAGCTGCCGGCGACCCTGGGCCGGGGCTCCCGTGACTACCGGGCGCCGCCGCCCCCACGCCGCGCGCCAGGGCCTTGGTGGCCGGACCCAGACAACCCGCTGACCCCGCGCTGGCAGCTGGGGCCGCGCTACGCAGCCAAGCAGTTCGCGCGGCACGGCGCCGCCTCCGGGGTGGCCGCCGGTTCGCTGTGGCCGTCGCGGGAGCAGCTGCGCGAACTGGAGGCTGAGGAGCGAGAATGGTGCCCGAGCCTGGCGGCCATGCAGGAGTCGCTGCGGGTGCAGCAGCTGGCGGAGAAGCAGAAGCGTCAGGCCAGGTGTGTGTGGTCGGGCAGGCGCGGGGCTGTGGGCTGAGGACCTCCTGCGTGCAAGGCCTTGTCGCAGGTGCTGAGCACATAGCAGAGAACAAGATAATTTCAGATGGCGGCAGTGAACCATTAGGAAGATAAAACTGGGTGGAAGATGTGTGCGCCAGAGGACGAGTTTGGTTTGTGAGACCTCGGACCTCTAAGGACTTGATCCTCAGAGACCTGAATGCCCACACATAGCCATGGGGAGATCTTAGGGAGTGTTCCTGAACAGCTGGTGCAAAGACCCTAAGGTAGGAAGAAGCTTTAAGGAACTGCCAGGTCAGTGTAGCTGGAGAAGAGTGGGAGGTGATGGGGCCTGGAGTCAAGGGCAGAGGTCAGACTTGGAGACAGGTCTGAAGGATTAGACTTGAAGATGCAAGACCAGGAACATCAGGACGGTGCCACTTCCTGGAGGGCAGGCAGGTTGGGGGAGCAGGCCAAACGTGTTCCTGCTTTTCATTGTTTTTGTCCTCACAATAACTCTAAGAGGAAGAGGGGATCACCCTCATTTTAGAGATGAAAAACCGAAGGCTGGGAGTTTGTGGAGTCAGTTGTCCAGTCACCCAGGTAGTAAACAGTGGAGCTGGAATGTGAACCCCAGTCTCTGCCCCATTCCAGCTGCCATGGGGGCTTTAGATCTTTCAGCTTCACGTTTCTAATCCTTAAAATGGGGCTGTGACTGGCACCTACAGACTTGTAGGATTGGAGGGAAAGGTCCAGTCCATTTCTTGCCTTTACAACTGGGCCTGGCATACAGTAGGTGCTCAGTGCTGTCTGCAGGATTAAAGTGTGTGCTTTGGGAATGGCCATATGGTATGCGTTCTCGGATGGCTCAGCAGACAGCTCAGTGAATTGCTGAGTTGACTCTCGGGAGTCTCCCGAGGAGGTCAGCTCTCTTGTGCTCAAGGTCACACACAAGTTAATTCATCTCTCCTGCCTGTTACTTCACTTGTCTGGGACTTTACCTGACCGTTTTAATGACCACCACGTCTTCCCAGTTTTTCACATCTGTTGGGGGAGCTGGGGGAATCGGAATGTGGACAGACTAGGGGGCGGGCTGTGGGTGGACGGGTGCTCCTTTTCTGGCTGGGTGTTGCTGTCTTCACCACTCTACCCTCCCCTGCAGAGAGCAGCTCATTGCAGAGAGAATGGCCAAGATGCCACAGATGATTGAGAACTGGCGGCGGCAGCAGCAGGAGCGCAGGGAGAAGGAGCAGGCAGACAAGGAGCGGCGGGCCCGACTGCAGGCTGAGGCCCAGGAACGCCTGGGCTACCATGTGGACCCGAGGAGTGCCCGCTTCCAGGAGCTGCTACAGGACCTGGAGAAGCAGCAGCGTAAACGCCTCAAGGAGGAGAAACAAAGACAGAAGAAGGAGGCACGAGCTGCTGCACTGGCTGCTGCTGCGGCCCAAGACTCGGCACCCTCTGTGGCACCCAGTTCCTGAGCTAGCCTCTTGCAATAAAATCTGCTGCCCGACAGCCCCAGCCCTGGAGAGCTCTGTGTCCTCTCGCATCATGCCCCTTCCTGGGCCCCCCAACATCTGGGGCCAGGGAATCCCCCACCCTTTCTGGCACTGCTTACTTGGGGATTCTAGGCCATGCCGACTAACCGGGGCTTCAGGGGGAAAAAGGGGGATGCAGTGGGGGAAATAATGGAGGAGCAGATGGCAGAGGAGAAGAAGGCTTCTGTTTACCAACATTAATCTCCAGTAATTAGCCAATTACTAGGGGGGGAAGTGTAGCCAAAACAGACTGCAGTGGTGATGGTGGGGGGTAGGGAGAAGCAGCCCTTCCAAGGCTAAGTTGGGGCTGGGGCCCACTGCCTAGGAACGAGATAGCCTCAAGGCGGGTGTGGAGACACTGGAAGCCCCAACCTGCAGAGGCTGACAGACCACTCTGCCCCTTCTCAGCACTGCCATATCACCTGTGCCCAACTAGCCCCCAGACCCAGACGAGCTGGAGTAGGAAGCCCCAGTAGGCACACACCACAGGACTGGCTTTTAAAACTTTATTCACTTCAAAACCTTTATTAGAGACACGGTTCTGTCCTGGGGTGGAGCCGTGGTCTTGACCTCCAGAGCAGTTCTGATGTTACCCCCCTCCCCAGGCAGGACAAACCAGGCCTCCTCCTCTCCAGCAAAGGGATGCAGGCCAGAGGCCAAGGCCAGACTGGGGAGGGGGTCCTTGGGCCTCTAAGTGCTAACCCCAGATCGAAAGGTTGGGGCACTCCAATGAAGGATCAAAGTTTGGGGCCCCAGCTTCCCCTCACCCTGGAAGAAGGCGGGGGGAGGTCTCAGGGGCTCTTCAGGGGAGGGGGAAACAAGCAGCCGCCTCTCCATCTGGCTGCAGGGAGCTGGGACAGAGGCCAAGAGGGGCCCATCTGTCGCCTCCAGTCCTGCCAGTTTCTTAGAGCAGGCAGGGCTGGGGTGGGGGATGGGGGACAGCTGTCTGGCCTGGGTCTTCTCAGGCCAAGGTGGGAATGGGGGCCACTTGAGGAGGGTGGGAAATTGGGGTGGTTTTTTTTAAGGTTTTTGATTTTTTTCCACTTCTTAAATAAACATGAATATATATATATTTTTTTCTTTTATAAAACTTTTGTGGAGTTGGGGGGCTGGGAGGTTGGGGGGCAGCGGCCTGGCCTCCCTGCATCACTCGTCATCAAAGTTCTGACTCAGGAGGAAGTTGGCAGCCAAGTTCTCGTTTTTTTCACAAGCGAAGTAGGCCTGGATCACCAAGCTCTCTGGGAAGCCCAGGGCTTTCAACTGCAGGAAGATGGGTGGGCATGAGCAGGGGCCGGGGGCCCTGCCCACCAGGGAGGTCCCCCTCAGGCCGGCCTCTTACCCTCTCTATAGCTTCTTTCTCCTGTGGCGTCACCTGGATGTAGTTCATCTGCGGAGCCTCCTCACCTATGGCGCCCACCTCACCCTCCACATCGGAGATGTCTGCCAGCTCCCCGGGGGGCTCGTTCAGCATCTGGATGAACTGCTCCTGGTGCCGACTAATTTGCTGTGGGAGACAGAGGGGAAGGGACTGTGACCCACAGCCCTTGATGCCCGCCCACCCCTTATCACGCCCTGCTTTTTCATTCAGTCAGCTCCTATTTAGAGGGTGCCTATTGTGCCCAAACAGCAGCACAAGAGCGAATACAGGCCCTGTCCTGGCGGAGCTGACTTTCAGGGTAGGGAGACAGGCTATAAACAAATAAATGGGCAATTATTTACAATGTAAATAGTGGGCCTGTCATACAGTAGGGCAAACACTGGACTAGAAAAAAATCCTGCAGGCCAGGAAAGACGGGCCTGTGATCTGCAAGATGGGAAGGGAAGTTTCCTCCAGAAAGAACAGTAAGTGCAAAGGCCTGGAGACAGAAAAGCACTTGACAAATCCCAGAAACAGAAGATCCATGTGGCGAGAACAAAGTGAACAAGCAACAGAAGGGGGACAAAACAAAGAAAGGCAAAGACCAGACGTGCTTTCTTCTAGTGGCTTCTAGTATGAAAGGACACCACGGTGATGGTTAAATGGAGAAAGACGTGATCCTTGTACACTTTATTTTCTTGAAGATTTTATTTATTTGACAGAGTACAAGTAGGGGGAGCAGCGGGGAGAGAGAGAGGGAGAAGCAGGCTCCCCGCTGAGCAGTGAGCCTGATGCGGGGCTCATTTCCCAGGACCGAGGGACCGTGACCCGAGCCGAAGGCAGCTCTTTAACCGACCGAGGCACCTAGGTGCCGCGGCCATGCCCCTGCCACCCCCCCCCCCGCCCATTTTTAAAAGACTAACTCATGTGGGTGTTGCATATCTGGGAGTTCTACAACTCTCTACAACTCTATTTTTATGTATGTCCGACTTAAACTTCACCTCAGAAAGTGCTTTTTCAGGAATCTGGCTCCTGCTGGAGAATGGGACTGTGGGGGCTGTGCCCAGGCTGGTCCTTGCAGGGATGGGGAGGGCTGGGAAGAGGATCTGCTCTGAAGTCTTAAGCATCTAGAAAGCACTTTCATGCTTGTGTCAAATCAGCCACGGATAAGCGGGGCACTTGGAGATTCAGGTTGGTTACATCGATGTGGGGGGAACATCATCACCCAAGGTGACATACAGGGAACACTAAACAGAAAAGAAGAATGCAGGCGTGCAGCCTGTGCCCTGCACCACCTGGAGACGGTAAGCAGGAGGAGCGGCAGCAAATGACAGGCCCTAAACCAGGAGAGGCAGGCCTTTACAGAGGATCCAGAAAACCCTGTCACATCCAAGGGCCACTGCCCCTCTGCACAGGAACCTTCAAGGGCAGGACAGAGCCTTGCTGGGACACACGGGTCCTGGGTGGTGCCATGCAACCCTGTGGACACTCAGGATGCACTAACTGTATGTGAGGCCGAGCCAGAGCCTGAAGACCCAGAAGGTAGAGCAAAGGACCCAGAGGGTGGAGGCAGACACACACACCACACCACCTGCCAGACTGCTCCAGACCTCTGGCATCTTCCTCTGTGAGACAATGACAGTAGCACCCATACCTCACAAGGTGTTTGAGAAAATTACACGAAACCAGGCAGATCGTTAGATCACACAGAGCAGCGGGGGGCTGTCATTAGTCCTGCTTTCCAAATACAGAGGGACTCCAACATACCACACTAGGCCGGGCTAGCTTTCTGGGGCCGTGGTACCCACAGCGGAGTGGAGGTGGTGCCTGCCATGGCTCCCTCCACCCCCAGGGCCGCACCTGCAAAAGCTGAGGATTCTCTTGGCCCAGCTGCTGGAGCAGGGCAGGCAGCAGTGCCGGGTTCTGCTGAATCACCTGCCGCATGTTCTGGAACTGGGGCTGGTCCCGCAGGAACTCCAGGGGGTTCTCTCCTGCTGGCAGGAGGAAGGTGTGCAGTCAGACACCATGCCGGACTCCCAAAAGTTTGGGGGCAGGAGAGTCCAACGCCTTGACAGCAGACACCCAACATGCACATCTCCCCAACAGCTCACCTCCTTCTGTGGCTGGCTGCTCCGACACCTGGCTCTCCTGGACAGAACCATGTTCCGGCTCGGGGCTTCCAGGAATTCCCTGTCAGGGGTCCTATTTAGTTCTAACGCACAGGCTGCCCGCTACCTCCCTTCTGCATGCTCAGCCCTGGCAGAGGACGGGTGAGGCCTTGGCCCTGCCCTCCACAGGCCCACCCCACCACTTATGTCCAGCTCCTGCAGGAAGCCTTTCCTGGCTGGAACCACAACCCAAAGGCTTCTGAGGGCAGGTTTTGCCTTTCTGACCACCCATCGGGGCATGTAAGCCCATGTACTCCCTTGAGGCCTCCCCAGGAGGGAGTAGCCCCACCTCACCGTGAGTAGATACTCCACGGCTCGGTGCGGGTTGTTGTAGCTGGCTCTCAGGGCGGCCACGACCCGTTCCCGCTCATAGCCCATGGACATGATCTCTGTCAGCATCGTCTCATACTCAGAACCAGTCACTGTGGAAGGAGGAGCAAGGCCTGGGTCACCCAGGGGCAAGGGTAGCTCCCAGGCCCTCCCACACCCACACAAGGCCCAGATGCCAGCTGGGGCGCCCAACTGCTTCTGCCCTGGGGACCACCCACCCACCTAGCGTGGATGCCGCGTCTTCCTCTCGCCCGCTGCTACCTGAAGAGGGAACAGAGCTGCAAATTCAAGAGAGAGAAATCGGACCCTGGCTTCTGGTGGCTTGCCCTCCCCCAGGTATGTAGGAACACGTATATGCTGGAATGTGCTGGGAAGACAGGGCCCAAGCTGGGGCTTCTGCTCCCTGGCCTTACCCTGACACGGACTCCGGGGATGTCGTGGGGACTGATTCCTCCGATGGGCTCTTGTCCTCTCTGGCAGTAGGTGGGGGATGGGACATGCCTGAGGCAGGGGCTGGAGGGAAGGACGTGGAGGACTCCGGGGCAGCAGTAGGTGAGGCTTCTGGGGGTACTGAAGTGCCTGGGCTAGTTTTGGCCTGTGACACCCAGAAAAAGGAGCAGGCATCAATATCCCTATCTAGCCCCAACATCCCATCCCGTCTCAGCCCCGCCCTATTCATAGCTAATCTCTCCCGGGCACACTGGCTCTTTGTCAGCTCCCCAGCTAAGTCACCCACCCTCCCAACCAGCACACTTCACCCACCTTGGTCACCATAACGACCACAAAGTTCTTCTCATCAATGCGATAGTCCCTGATGGGAACGTCATCACTCAGGATCTTGCCAGCATAAATGAGTTTCTGTCCAGCCACGGGGAAGGCATCGCGACCCTTCTCAGCTTCTATCTTTTCCTTCAGCACCTTCACCTGGAAGGAGAGGAACACTCATTGCAAACCTAAAGATTCTTAAGTGGGGAAGGGGGAGGAGGGAAGTCTGAGACTACAAGCCTCAATGGCAGAGAAGTTAAGCTTCAGAGTCAACCATGCCAGATTCGAATGTGTTTGCTCATCCCGCCGTTCAACGGAGTGTTTACCCAACACTTATCACATGCCAGGTGCTATTCTAGGTACTGAACACATAACAAGGAACAAAACTCAACACAAGTCCCTGCTTCGTGGAGATAACACTAATGCAAGGAAAAAAGAAAACAAATACAATTTCAGATAATGTAAAGTATAATGAAAAATGGAATAGAATAAAAGGGAAATAAGATTTTTCATTCCACACTGCGGACAGTGCTCAGTTTTTGCCAAAGGCATCTTATACGGACAATACTAACCCAAGTGTATACATACCACTTTTAAGGCCTCACCACTGCATGAAGTAGGTATTATTAACCCCGTTTTATATTTGAGGAAACAGAGGCACAGAGAGATTAAGTAGCTTGCCCAAAGTCAAACAGTTGGAATGATCGAAAAATACGAGTGATTCCCTTTCTACAACTCGTAGAGTTCAACGTCTCTTTCATGAGGTAGTTGTGCAAAAAGTACCAAACACGTATTAAGACGTTTAATATGTCTGTTAGGTCCTAAGCCTCTTTTCTGCTAAAAATGTAGCGCAATGTTTTGACTACGGGCTCTCACATGAGGCAAAACCAAATCTGAATCCCCGTTCTGCCATTACTTGGTTTATGTGACTGCAGCAAAGTTCCCTAATTTCTAAATTTTCACATCTGTAAAATGGAGTGAAAGAGTCAAGAGTGCTCAAATGATTTCTGTTCTGGATCTTTAGTAAGATAACACTAAATCGCTCAGCAACTGGTAATGAACAAACCGCCAACAAACACAGACCACTGAAAATCAGGCCGTTTATTAACATTATCATCGTCACTGCCGTCACCACTCGGCATCTCCCGGTCACTACTCCCAAATTCGGCCACCAACGCCCCGAGGAAACGCCTGCAAAGCTGGGAACTCGGAGCCCCAGTCCCGGAGAGCGTGGCCCGGCCGGGAATCTGAGACTGCGGCTCCCGCGACCCGCGAGGGCGCTGACATTGGAGCTGGGGCCTGATGGGTGCCCCGGGGGTGGGGCCTCGTCCGGAGACCGGCCCATGAGCGCCATCAGCACAAGTCGCCGGGGGCTGGACCGAGAACCAAACGGAGGTTCGGGAAAGTCAGGCAGGCTGGGAGAGGTGGGCAGAGCCCTGCCCGCGCCGTCCTCCCCGCCCCTCCAGTCGGGATCTCGTCCTCCCCGCCCCCACCCCTACCCCCCCCCCCCCGGCACCCGTCGTTCCCACCCCCGGGCTCCGGTCCAGCTCCCACCGTCTCGTCAGGCTCCATGCGGATTTTGAAGGTCTGCTGCTGCAGCGTTTTGAGCGTGATGGTGACGGCCATGGCGGGGCCGGAGCAACGCGGCGGCCCCGGGATCCTCACACAACATGCAACTCACGCCGCCGCCATCTTAGCGCCCAGCCGCGCCGGGAGCCGACCGCTTCCGGGGCAGGCGGTGCGCGCGCGGACCACCAGAGCACGTGACCTGCGCCCCCCCCCCCCCTTAGCCTTGGTGGGCATGCGCAAGAGTGAGGCCTTTGGTCAGGCATGCGCAGACTAAACTCGGCTTCCGGAGGTAGCTTCTCATTCAGCACGCGTACACATCACGTGGCTTACTAGAGTGACGCCATGCCGTTAGAGGTGACGTCATACAGCCACAAAATGGCTCCGACGTGGCCCCGTTTGATGCCCTTATGAGTTTCTGTTGATTACATTGAACAAATTTTTTCATGTACTTGTAGATATTTGTATTTTTTCTATGAAGGTTTCTTTTTTTTTTGTCTCCAAAATTAGTTTTGTTCTGGTGTGGCCACCCTCATAGGAACCCTTACTCAGGACTGGAAAAGATACTCAAAAGGTCACTAACAATTAAAAAATGAAAATTCTAAAAACCACATTTGGCTGTGGAAGCAGGGACAAGGGGCCAGTTTGGGGCCTCCTTCATTCCTGAAGAACTGGATTTTTGGAATGAACCTACAGTACTAGCTCCTGGGTGTCCCACCTCTCTGCTGCTCCTTCCCCAACCACTTTGTTCACCCCATTATCCCCAGTCGGACCCCACAAGTGTTTAAGGAAACGTCACCTTTCAAGGTCTCCCTACATTGAATACAGAATTCTCTCCATAACCATTCCCTGGATGCACCAGTTCTAGAGGCTTCCCAGAAGGGTGGAACTGGGCCACAGGACATAGGTGGGAAGCATGGAGGCCCATCCAACGAACAAGGAATTTAAGGATTAGTTGGCCAAAACTTTAGTTGAAGATGGTGCTTTGGGGGACTGGATGGAGGTAAGGCTGAGAGTATCTCCATTACTGGTGGAGGCCCTCCCATCCTGAAATGACCATTACATGCCTCCAAACCTGCTCTTTAGCTTCAAGTACTCAACTCAAGCCCAGTACCAGGCAGTTACTGGACACCTCACCCATTGCCCAACTGTAACCAGGTCCTGTTGTTTTTCCCTTCACCGCAGGCAGAGCCTAGACGTTTCCACCACAGTAGGCCAGGCTGTTGAGGGTTTCTTGCCTCTCTCCTGCAACAACGGACATGACCTCCAGACCACCTACTGGACTTCAGTGGCAGCCTCGTGAACCCCAAGAGATGGGCTAAGCCTCAGGGAGCCTAGACCTTGTTGGTCTGTCATCTCTGCACCCTCCTAGGGGCCATCTCTTTCCCTGTAAGAATTCTGAGATCACCAACACACTATTTACCATGTCTGCACCTATATTATTATAAAAGGAATAGCTTCTAATACTGACTGGTATTAAGAAAACGTTTAAAATGGTCCAATCGTTCTACGTAGTCTCGCTCATTAACAGTTAAGAGGTATATATGGTTGAGTGTAAAATGGAGGGCATGAAATGCTGCCACAATGTGGGTTCATAGCCCTGCCCTACTCCTTAAATTCTGGAGCTCAGCCTCCTCATCAAACTGAACTGGTTACTAGAAACAAAACTCACCAGTTTGGTGCAAAGACTCAATGAGTTAATACGTTGAGTATTTGTAATGTAATGGCATTTCTAACAATCCTTCTCCCACTGGTTTGAAGTTGTGGGGGTAAACAACAGCCCTGGAACTTTATGGGACATTCAACCAACACTTTAGCTGGTGGAAAATGAGCCTTACTCGAGAGTCACCTCCCCCAGAAGGAGACACAGGAGGAAGACACAAAACTTAATTTAATAGAAATTTTGTTTGTAGTCCTTACATTCTCAGTGTGAGCCAAGCCAGAACCCACTGCCCCACCCAGAAGTGGCCCAGTCCTGGGAGCAGGGGAAAAAGGGAGATGGTAGGTAGGGGTCAGAGCTCAGGCCCTAGGAGCCCTGTTCTTCCTCAGTGCTGGGGGCTGGGGATGCCACCCTCTTCTCCTGCCCCCCTCTGGGATCCAGGAAGGAAAGCAGATGGAATCTTGGGCCTGGGGCTTCTCTTCCACACTCCCCTGCCCCCTCAGGTTGGAGGGAAACTAAGGGATCTGGGGAGAGAAGGGGACAGAGGAAGGCAAAGATGTCAATCAAGAAAGATGAGGATCAGGAATAAGGACTAAAGGAGAATCAAAGACAAAACACCAGTTTAAAAAAAAAAAAGAGGGGAGAAAAAAAAAAAAACAAAATCCACCCCAAATCAGAACCCGCCTGGAAAAAAATGAAAGTTCTCCAGTCTCATAGAGACATTATTTGGCGCAGCCGGCTCTGCAGCGGGAGCGCTCAGGCCTCAGTCCAGCCCTCGAGGCAGCGGCGTGGCCCCTACAGCTCATCCTTGGCCTGGCCAGCGGCAGCATCTTCCTCTTCCTCCTCCTCCTTGTCATCTTCATCCTCCTCATCCTCATCCTTGTCTTCCTCATCTTCCTTGTCTGCCTCCTCCTCTTCCTTGCGCTTTTTGTCCTCTTCCTCCTCCTTTAGCCTCTGCTCCTCGTCCTGCTTGTCCTTCATCTGCTTTTCTGCTGCCTGCACAGAGACCACACACCTTAGGGCCTGGCCCCAGCCACCAGTCCTACCCACCCCCAAGCCCAGGACCAGACCCTGGTCCCACCTTTGTGACACCCCAGGTCTCATTTCCAAACTCCTCTGCATATGCTTCATCGTTGGTGATAAGGAAGTTGTCAAAGATGGTGCCAGACTTGACCTGGGGGGGCAGAAGGATTGATGGAGAAGTGGTCAGAGGGGATATCGGATATCCCTGGCCTTGGACAAGCCCCCCCCAGCCCCACATGTTCCCATGACAACTACACAATGCCCCTTCAATTTCTTCATCTGTAAAATCGGGTCTTTCAGTCTCTTCAAATATTTTTCTAGTACCTACTACATGCCAGGCATCATTCTAGGCACAAAATGTTTATTAGTGAATAAAACTGACAAAAATTCAGTCCCCCTGAAATGGAATTTTTCTAAATTTCTTCTAGTAGTCACATTTTTTTTTTCCCAGTAGGCTCTACTCCCAATGTGAGGCTTGAACTCATGCCTGTGAGATCAAAACTTGCATGTTGTACTAACTAACTCAAACAAGTAACCCTGAAACTAATTTTTTAACAAGGCTATCTAACCAACTTCTAGTTGTTAAGGGTAGTTAAACAAGTCTGTGTGAAAAAACTTAGGTATCCGGCACGTAATAAGCAGAACTTCAAAGTGGGTGCTGTGAGAACTCCATTAAAGACAGACCAGGAAATTCTTCAGGAAAAGCAGTTTGGGCTCAGATATGCCCGCAGTTGAATGCTACTACCATCCGTTTCCTCCTGGATGACCCTGCAGTACTCCAGGAAGCCCCTCTCTTACCTGCCAGAGATCTAAGCCCAGAACAGCAAAGTTCTCATAGGCATAGATGTTGCTATCAGGGGAATACTCAGGGTTGTCAATCTCTGGGTGGATCCAAGTGCCCTTGTAATCTGGGTTGTCGATCTGCCGGGGCTTCCACTCGCCCTGCAGAAGGGGAAGGGAAATAGTGGTTGAGTGGAGGTCAGTGGGCTCCCCACTGTGCACCCCGCACCCCCACCCTGCTCAGAGCCTGACTCACCTTGTACTCAGGGTTCTGAATCACAGGTGGTTCCCACTCTCCGTCCATCTCTTCATCCCAGTCCTCTGGCTTTTTAGCATCAGGGTCAGGGATGTGCTCGGGCTTGTCCCAGTCCTGAGGATACACAAAAATGTCAGTCAACCCAGCTGTCCTGTGCACCCTCCATGTGGGGAGCCTCTGCCCAAGCACCAACCTCAGGCTTGGAGTCTGTGGGGTCATCAATCTTGGCCCGCTCATCCCAGTCTTCAGGCTTCGAAGCATCAGGATCCTTTATCTTCTTGGGAGGGAGGAAGTCCCAATCATCCTCCAAGGAGCCTGATTCCACCTGGCTGTTGTCAATCTTCACCTCATAGGTGTTATCCGGCCGCACAATCAGGGTATACAGGTGTGTGAATTCATCATCCTGAAGAGGGTGGGAGATGAGTGGCCCCGCCCACCAGGGCTGGCCTCTGAGACTCCCCCATCAGCCATTTGTCACCACCCCCAGTCACACCTTGCAACGAATGTCCTTGTTGATCAGCACGTTCTTGCCCTTGTAGTTGAAGATGACGTGAACCTTCTTGGTGCCGGGGCCACAGATATCGGGGCCTAGGTGAAAAGCGGGTTCAGTTAAAGCAAGGAGCTGCCCGCCATTGCAAAGCTCCCCCCCTTTTACAAAAGGAAGACTTGGTTCTTAAATTCAGGTCTATAAAGGATCATAAGGCAGGAATCAGACCCTGATGGGTTCTAAAGAGCCAAACACGGAGACTTTTAAAAAGGAAAAAGTAAAAAACAAACAAAACAAAAAACCCGACTCTAGGATTTAATGCCCTCACTGGTAATATCAGAACATAGCTACAGAAAATCCCGTAAACTAACAGTTTCAGATCAACAATAACAATGCAATGCTCCGTCTCCCTTCTAAACACAAGCCTTAACTACATAAGTTATGTCTCATGTTCTCAAAACTACCTGTGGGGGGCTTTAAGGAACCCCTGAGATTTCAGTCTCCCTGTAAGGATCAAAGGTCAGCACCAGGGCGGGGCCCCTCACCAAACATTATGTTGTATTCAGAGTCTCCGTGCATGTCGGTCTGGTCCAAACCATCTGGAAAGAGCTTCACGTAGCCGCCCCCACAGTCGATGTTCTGTTCGTGTTTCACGGTGAACTGCACCACCAGTGTCTGGCCCTTGTTACTGAAGGGCTCAAATCTGGCCGACAAAGCGTAAAAGCGGGCATCCTGGCTTGTCTGCAGCCCTAGCAGGAGACCATAGTGAGGTCATGGCTCAGCCCCAGCCTCCAGGACCCTAAGCATTGGAGACACAGAGGACGGCCCCTTCCAACCCCTGCCCTGCTTGTGGGGATACCCAGGCTGTGTCTTGTGCAGGGCTTCCCCCAGGAAGTCCTCCTGAATCTGAACACCCACCCGCCCCAGGCTCTTACCTTTATCCTTCTCCTGGTCACCGTAGAACTTGCCGGAACTAAGGACAAATTTACCAAAATCTGACTTGTGTTTGGATTCGATCCAGCGGTCGGTCCACCCATCTAGGGAATCAAAAGAGCAGGTCAGTGCGGCCGTACGGATCTCTCCCCACCGAATATCCGCCAGTGGCCTCAAACTGCTGAAGACTAGGAAACAAATGCCCCTTGACTGACCCCACCCCAGCCTCTAGTTTGACACCTTCAATGGCTTAAGGGCTCCGCCAGCGAATCCTAACTCCGCCGCGGGAGCTCGCTGCACCCTCGACGCTCCCCAGGGACATGGAAGGGAGGCTCGCTTGCGGCTGTCGTCCCCGGAGACCACCGTATTGGTCCTCTAAGCAGTAATTACAGGGGTACAACGCAGACCTAGGCTGAGGGGCCGCCTTCGTCGTCGGGACGGCCTCGAGACGGGACCAGGCCTTACCTCCGTCCAGAAACTGCTCCTTGAAGTAGATGGCGGGCTCGGCAGCGGCCAGGCCGAGAAGGCCGAGCAGCAGCGGCACGGGTAGCAGCATGGCGGGCCGAGGGGGCGGCGGCGCGCGGGCCCTTTAAATCTCTCCTCCGGCGGCGGCTCTGCAGTAGGGGCAGACGCTGCCGCCGGCCGCGCGCTTTTATAGCCTCCCGCCTCTCAAACCAACCTGGCCCGGCCTCTTGTCCCGCCCTCCGCACCTTGTCATTGGTCTGCGGCCAAGGCCCTGACTTTCCATTGGGCCCTTGTCGTCCGAGCATGTTAGGCTGTGCCTCGGAACGCAGGGTTCCCAGATGGCCGATTTCTATTGGCCACACAACTGGCCAATGAAGGTCGACCACGCGTTGTGGGGGCCTCCCACCGGTGTGGTGGGGGCCTCGAGCCCCTAAGCCCAGGTCATGTGACCAGACCTCGACCCAACCCCGCCCTAGCCCGCGCGCTTAGCTTCTGGTCCCGGCGTTTAAAGAACGCGTGCGTGTGCGGGTGTCACCGCGCTGCACCGGGACCCTGCCCGAGCTCGCCCTCTTTCATCCCTCTGCGGGGAGGTGTGGGCAAGGTTTTCCTAACCACTTTCTACTCTGCAGTTGGGGAGCCCTCACTCCGACGTGCTCGCTCTCGCTCTCCCCCGCCCCAGGGCAGGATGGGGCAGAGAGGGCACCAGCGCTCAGGGGCTGGGGCGCTGGGTCTTCACTTACCCCAGTGCCACAGCCTTGCAGGCTAGCGAGTAAAATGCCAGCTCTCTCTTCTCTGGTCCTTAGTGGTCCCTAGTGCTCTGACAGCCTGTCAGACTGCCGCTGTGTGACTGGGGAAAGTCACTTAGCCTCTGAAGTCACAGGAGCCCCTAAGAGGCTAGAAGGAGCAACCTTGGCTAGGCGCCGCCCTACAGAACCGCTTTCAAAGCTGTTAGGGCTGCCCTGGGACAGAGAGAAGGAAGACTAGAGGGCTTGAAGATGTGACTATGGCCTGTGGCTCCTAGAGTTTGGTAGGGTTGTTCCTCATTGCCGCCTCTCCTTTAAACCCTCCCTCAGCCGGTAAAGGGGTCGCTGCCTGTGGTCTCCCGCAAACGGCCTGGCTTTTGCAATTAAACGGCTAAAGAGGAGAGGAGGGGGGTTCCGTTGGAGAAGAAAAAAAAGAAACCAGGCAGATGGTGGAGAAGATAAAGTCCAGGGGAGATGGGCAGGACCCCTGAGACTAGAGTCTTCTGAGCCAGAGGCACGTGACTGACAGTGACTGACACCATTTCCCTGCCCCCAAGCTGCAGGAAGCAGGAAGGAGGTCTGGGGGTTTCCCAAACTCTAAGCAAACAGGCCCTGGACCTGGTAACATGGAAATGGAGTGTGGAAGGAGGGAATCCTGGCAAAAGAGTGGGGAAGGAGTGCTTCCTTGATAGTGGTGGGGACAAAGAAAAAGGAGGAATGGGGAGTCTTGGAGAAGTTGGGGCTCTGCCCCAGGCATATCCAGTATCACCCAACCTGCACCCCCTCATGAGGAGCCCCAATCTGGGGTGATCACTCCAGGCCTGCCAGTGACCCTCCCACCTTCCCTCCCTTCCACCATATGTCCTGCACACATGAGCTTGGTGCTTCCTGCTTGAGGGTAGACACTGTGACTGTCTTACTTCACCATCCCCCAGTGTCTCTTGCAGCACCTGGCATGGAAGAGGGTTAGAACCTACTTGCTGTATGACGGAAAGACTCTTGGAGGAATTAAATAAAAACAAAGTAAGTGCTTCGAAGCTAAGAAGGGACGTGGAGATCCACATACTGAATTTTTATCAGGACCTCACTGTAGGGTCAGGATTGGGTGATATTAGGTTACTAAGATCTTTTCAGGCTCACATAATAAGGGTGATGGTTAAATGAGTAAAGGTGTTCTACTTATGATAGTGCTTGTCACATGGTCCACAATCAATTTAGTATTAGCAAGTATGCGTACATGTGTGGACAGTATTTCACTTAAATCTCACAATAACCTGGGCTTGTATCATCTCTACCCAGGCAAGGAAACAGGCACAGAAAGATTAAGTGACTTGGCTGAGTGACATAAAAGGGATTAGAATCTACTTGCACGTCTACTATAATCTCCACTGGCCATATGTGACTATTGAGTATTTGAAAAGTAGCTGGTTCCAACTGAGATGTGCCATAAGTGTAAAACACACATCAAATTTTGGAGACTTACTGTGAAAAAAAGAATGTAAAATATTACATTAGTAACTTTATAGTATTGAAGTGATAATTTGGACGTATTAGGTTTGGTAGATTCTTTAATTTCATCCATTTTGTTTTGAACATTGCCACTAGAAAATTTAAAATTAGATTTGTGTCTTGCATTATATTTCTATAGGCCAGTACTAATTAGGGTATCCATTATTGCCCTGACATTGATCTTCTCAGAGCATGCAGAGATTGGAGTGGGATCTGAGGTGTTCATAGTTTCTGACACCATCTCTACCAACTGCTTGTAGAACTGTGGGGAAGTTGTATCACCCTCTTAGGCTCCATTTTCACAACTGTGAAAGGGGGATTAAATTAATATCTACATCAAAGTTTTGGGGAAAATTAAATAACACACCTGAAGCACTTAGTACTGGACAGAGGACACAAGATATCCATACAGGTTAGCTGCTACTTTGACTATAACTATTATTAGGTGAGTCTCTCTCCCTTTTATAAATAGGGATGGTCCCTACCTAGCCTCCCTTTAAAAACTTATAAGTCGTTGCTATCAGCAGAATGACTATCTCTGGAGCCCACCACCTACAGCCCTCCTGCAGGCCAAGAGCGAATCCCAGAAGGGCAGAGGGCTCCTAGGCTCAGAGAGAGGAAAGTCCAAGGTCACACCGCCTGCTGGAAGTGAGGCTGGATGAAACTTAAAACAACGCTGTGATTCTGTCCTTGACGTGGGCACTTTGGCCTCTCTGGTCAACCAGACACCACTAGTCTAGCTAGGGCGGAGGCAGGCACTGAGTCTCTCCCACCCTCTAAGGTTCAATCGCCACACCGAAGATGGCGGCGTCTTGAGCCTGGCCACCGGTCCGCCACACGCAAGATGGCGACACACTCCCGGCGCCGGTTCCGGTTCCGGTTATTCAGGCCCCGGGTGGGACACGCTGAGCACGCTGGCCGCAGCCATGGCGGACGGCCCGGTGGCGGAGGTGCTGCTCCGGCATCTAGAGGCAGCCGATGGAGGCCTGGACAGCGCGGAGCTGGCGGCTAAGCTGGGCGTGGACCACCAGGCCGTGGTGGGCGCCGTGAAGAGCCTGCAAGCGCTGGGCGAGGTGAGTCGGGCCCGTGATGCCGGGCCTCCTCGCTTTGGCACCTGTAGTCCCCTTGCCCAGAAGGCCCTGCCTGCTGAAGAATCCTTCGGGAGTCCAGCCTAGGGTGCGCAGGCAGGGGGTCTGGAACAAGTGAGAGCCCAGGAGCACTCACGTTCTGCACTCAGTAAATGTCCATTGAGACATGGTAGGCGTTAGGGAGGGCACGATGGTGAACGAGGAAGATGCGGTCTTGGCCCTCACGGAGGTTGCGGTCTAATAAGGGAGATACTCAGGTGACCCTCCGAGTGATGGCGGAAGTACAGGGAGCCCAGAGGTGACACCTGGCCCAGGCTTGAGAGTCAAGGAGAACATTCTGGAGGAGGTGATAGTCATCACCTTCAGTCGGACCTCTGCACTGAGGAGAAAAGCTCCAGAGATCAATGGCAGAAATGGGAAACGTGTAGAAAGGCATTAGTAGAGCCAAAATTTGCAAGGCCTTGTAGGTCTTTATCTCACGGGGGTACTGGAGAGCCATGGCAGGAGCTGGAGCCAGTCAAATGTGTGACCTGTCTGCATCACTTTGGGGAAGGATTGTCAGGAGTGGGACTAGCGGTGAGGGGCCAAAGGCAGAGGCTGGTACATCCCCAAGCTAGAGGGCATGGTGTTGGGTTGTGGGGACGCAGGTGGAATGGAGAGAAGATTCAGGAGAGGGAATGAAAGGAGATTCATGGCAAGGCAGGGAGAGCATGGATGAAGCCCAGCCTTTTTTGACCTGGATAAGTAAAAGGTTGATAGAGTCATAGGAGGAAGATTCTGAGAGGCCTGTGGGCACACCCAGTAAGCTGGATCCTCAGGGCTACAAATCAGAGAACATAACCGGGCTGCATATTCATTAAGCTCATGTTCTGTGCCCCACTTTGGTCTCGGCCTTATTTATTGTCTAGTCCTTGTCATTAACCCAGGATGGTAGCACTGATATCTCCATTTTGCAGCCTGGACACCTTCCGAGCACTGGTCAGTAACTTGATCAATGTCACTAGAGGAACAGGCAAACGTGGATTTGAAATTAAGTGTTCAGGCTGCAGAGCCTGGGGTCATCAGTGCAGAGAGGGCATTGTGAATGGGGTAACAGTACCTTGATTAATGTGAAATTGACTTGTGTTGTCACAGAAGGTTAAGTAGTGGCTATTTATTATGGTTCGGTCTAACACAGCCATGGTAATGATGACAATGATAGGAATAGTGGTTAGAGTTCATGCAGTATTTGGTACTGCTAGACGTTCTCCGTCTTTTCCATATGTTAATTCAATAATTACTCAAGAAAACTTCCTGGGGTAGAGCCCATCACACCTTTCTCTTGCTGGTAAGAAAACTTGCTCACGGAAGTTAAGCAACTTTCCCAAGGTCACACAGGGAGTAAGGAGCAGAGCTGGGAATTAAGAGTGAAGAGGGAGCTAAGCCCTGTGGGCCCCACCCAGCCTTGCTTCTCTGTGCACGACCTGAACCCATCCTCATCATGGAACTTTGGATTCCTGTGTGTAACAGGGCGCCCTTTTCTGACACCCTGGGCACTGAGATGCAAACGTGTTAAATGTGGAAACGAATCAGTTCACCTGGGACCTTAAAAAACCTTCTCAGATTTAAAAGCAATAGAAAGAACTTATTTTTTGCTAGGTACCATTCTTTTTTTTTTTTTTTTTTAAAGATTTTATTTATTTATTTGACAGAGATAGAGACAGGCAGCGAGAGAGGGAACACAAGCAGGGGGAGTGGGAGAGGAAGAAGCAGGCTCCTAGCGGAGGAGCCTGATGTGGGGCTCGATCCCATAATGCCGGGATCACGCCCTGAGCCGAAGGCAGACGCTTAACCGCTGTGCCACCCAGGTGCCCCCTGCTAGGTACCATTCTTAGTACTTTACTTCACCCTGGGAGATGTGAGCCATCTCCGTCATTATCCTGTGTCACAGAAGGGAAACTGAGGCTCGGCAAGGGGTGTTCACTCACCTGGGAAGTGGCGCAGCTCAGATGTGAAGCTGGTTTCAGGCACTGTGCAACCTAAGCGCTTTGGTGAGGGCGTGCCTGGCTCTGAGCCCTGTCACTGTGGGTCTTCCCTCCCCCCATCTCCCCGCAGATCATTGAGGCTGAGCTGCGCTCCACCAAGCGCTGGGAGCTTACGGCCGAGGGCGAGGAGATGGCCCGGGAGGGCAGCCATGAGGCCCGGGTATTTCACAGCATCCCCCAGGAGGGCCTGGCCCAGAGTGAGCTCATGGTAAGGTCCTAGGGGCGAGGCCTAGGGAAGTGATGGGGTGAAGTGGCCCTCGTGCTTCGCTCACTATGACCTCGCTCCCCCAGCGACTGCCCAGTGGCAAGGTGGGCTTCAGCAAGGCCATGTCCAACAAGTGGATCCGCGTGGACAAGAGTGCAGCCGACGGGCCCCGGGTGTTCCGAGTGGTGAGTCCCTGCATGCAGAGGGGCAGGCGAGTAGGTGGGCCCCTGGCCGTCACAGCCTCTCACACCCATCATCACGGCAGGTGGACCGCGTGGAGGACGAGGTGCAGCGGCGGCTCCAGCTGGTGCAGGGTGGGCAGGCTGAGAAGCTGGGTGAGAAAGAAAGGAGTGAGCTCAGGAAGAGGAAGCTGCTGACTGAAGTGTGAGTGGGTGCCCCCCCTTCCATCCTGTGTCATCCACTTGGTCTTCGGGATTGGGGGGACAGAGTCGCCCCACCCACACTGGGCCACAGTGCTCAGTGTCCTCCCAGCTCTGCTTTACCATGGGGTTGTCAAGCACTCATGCCAGGCTCCTGCCACCTCAGGGCCTTTGCTCATGCCATGACTTCTGCTGAGAATGGTCTTCCCTTAAGCCAGGCTTGGGCACCAAACCATGTGTCACCTTAAAGAGGCCATCCTGACACCCCTCTCTCCCTTTGAGTTCCATAAAAGCTGGCCACTTCTGCTCTCCATACTGAGTGCCATGTTTATTTCCTTTACAGCTCTGATTTCAATGTCTGAAATTCATTGAATGCCGGGACCTGGACAGGCCTAAGGCTCTGCTTTCCCAGGGCTGACATACCCTTTGAGCAGATACCGAGTGGCATAGCGGTTATGAGGACATAGGCTGGAGGAGGGCTGCCCAGTCCAGGTCCTGGCTCTGGCACTTACTTATTGGTTGTGTGACCTTGGCCAACTCACCTGTCTTTCTGGGCCTCAGTTTCCTCGTTATAAAATGGCCTCTTTTCCACAAGGTAGTGGGATGATTTCAGTGGAGTAGAGCCCGCCCCGAGAGTTTACCTGTTATTCTTGCTCAGCTCTATGCTCAGTACATTGAGTAAACCCTGGCACGTGGTAGATTCTCATTAAGTATTTGTTGAATGAGTAAGTGAGCGACAGAAGGATGTAGGCATGGACTGAATAAGAGGGTTGCAGGTGATGATGAATATCAGGAGGAAAATAAAGCAGAGTGACTTGGTGGCTGGTGTTGGGGTCAGCATCAGCTAGAAGATCAAGGGAAGCCTCTTGAAGGAGGTGACAATGGTGTCCCCTCCTCCTGTCTGGCCACAGGACCCTGAAGACCTACTGGGTGAGCAAAGGCAGTGCCTTCAGCACCAGCATCTCCAAGCAGGAGACAGAGCTGAGCCCAGAGATGATCTCCAGGTAGGGGGTGGCCCCAGGAACTGGGGCAGGTCGGGGAGGGAGGGCAGCCCTCACCAGGCCCACGTACCCTGCATCCCTCAACAGCGGCTCCTGGCGGGACCGGCCCTTCAAGCCATACAACTTCTTGGCCCATGGCGTCCTCCCAGACAGCGGCCACCTGCACCCTCTCCTCAAGGTCCGCACGCAGTTCCGGCAGATCTTCCTGGAGATGGGGTGAGCACGGGGCCGGGGTGGGGCCGGCCCAGCCACTGGGCACCAGCAGCACAGTCAGGCTGTATCTCCCTCCAGGTTCACAGAGATGCCGACTGACAACTTCATTGAGAGCTCCTTCTGGAACTTTGATGCACTTTTCCAGCCCCAGCAGCACCCGGCGCGTGACCAACACGACACCTTCTTCCTCCGAGGTGGGTGGAACTGGCCGCGCAATCCAGAACTTTTTGGAGTGGCATACTCATTTCACAGAATAAATTGCATCCTCGGTGCGGCCAGCCGGGCCGCCGTGAGCTGGTCCCGGCAACCTCTGTGACCTCCTCCCATGTCCCCTCCTGCCCACTTCATGGCCCTTGCCTGCGCTGCCAAGCAGTTGTCTGCCAAGAACCATCGTCTCCCAGATCTTCAAGGCTGGCTCCAGCATCAAACCTCTGCTGATGGGTCACCTTACAGAGGCCACCTTGACATGCCCTTCTCCCCCTGAATTGTAAAAGTCCCTCATCCCTTGTTTTCAGGTGTGGTTCCCAATTTTTCCTTTTGTTCACAGTGTTTAGTACTGCCTGAAATTGAATGACTTTCCACAATGGTTGTTAGCTAACCACCCCACCCCCCCGCCCACCAGAGGCAGGGGAGGCTAGTGAGTGCCTGTTACCTGGCCAGGAGTAATAATGGCATTGCTATCATCATTGTCATAGCACCCAAAACTTACTAAGGTCTCACCATACACCTGTCTCTGTTCTAATTCTGCCAACTGTAGAAAGTAGCATTGTTTGCTCTCTTTTACAAAGGAGGAAACGGGCTCAGGGAAGGAACATCACTTGCCCAGGGTCACACAGCTTAGATGTGGTGGAGCTGGGATTTGATGTCAAGCTTTTCAGGTGCACCAAAATTAATGTTTCTGGAAAGGGATCTTAAGAATTCACACCTTCACGCAACAAATGGTTGCTAAGCCCCTCCTGTGTGCCAAGGTCTTTGTTAAACATCTGGATTACAGCCATGAATGAAACATGAAGTCCTTGCCCTGGTGAGACCTGTGTCCTGGAAGGATAGATATTTATTAAATCCTGAGTTATATGCAGATGCAGTAACACAAGATGGCAGTAAACAGAGTGAAAACTGGCGTGAAGGGGAAAGGGGCTGTCAACTTAAAATCAAGTCTTTGTTTACTTACGTAAAGGGCAAAGGAGGTCAGGGAGAGAACCATATATGGGAAGGAAAGTTCCAGGAGGGAAAGGCCTGTGCAAAGGCCCCGAGGCTGGAATGTGCCTGGTATGCTCACAGATCAGCTGGGAGGCCCTGTAACTAGAGGGAGTGATCAACTAGGAATGGGCAGTGACAGGACAGTGTGGCCAAAGAGAGAGCTTTGTCCCCGCCCCTCGCCCCCCGCCCCAGGGAGATGGAGGGTTCTGGGCAGAGGGGGTGTGTAACTGACTTGGGGGTTCCCAGGTATCCCCCGGCTGCTGTGGGTGGCAAGGGTGGGAGCTGCACATGTTGCTGTCTGTCCTCTGTGCAGTGGCTGTTTGCGAAATGCTCCTTGACTGACCAGATGATGCTCTGTCCTGCCCAGATCCAGCTGAGGCCCTGCAGCTCCCAATGGACTACGTCCATCGGGTCAAGCGGACCCACTCTCAGGGTGGCTACGGCTCACAGGGGTGAGACGGGACCAGGACTTCGGGGCGTCAGGGGGGAGGAAGGTTGGGGGGGCTGAAGGCCACAACACGGACTTCCCGTTTGTCCTCCCGAAGGTACAAGTACCCCTGGAAGCTGGAGGAGGCCCGGAAGAACCTGCTGCGCACGCATACCACGTCGGCCACCGCCCGCGCCCTCTACCGCTTGGCCCAGAAGGTGCAGCTCAGCCCGGGCGGGAGAGGGGAGGCAGGGGGCTGTCCTGCCGACCTTCTGACCTCCCGGGCCTGGCCTGCCTGTCACCCCCAGAAGCCCTTCACGCCCACCAAGTACTTCTCCATCGATCGTGTGTTCCGAAATGAGACCCTGGATGCCACACACCTGGCCGAGTTCCACCAGATCGAGGGCGTGGTGGCTGATCATGGCCTCACCCTAGGCCACCTCATGGGTGTCCTGCGGCAGTTCTTCACCAAGCTGGGTAGGCAGGCAGGCAGGCTGCAGTGGGCGGTGTGAGGAGAGCCACAGGAGGATGCCATGCCGCCAGGCTTACCCTCCACCCCTCTGCTCACCTGCTTCCCCTGCCCAGGCATCACCCAGCTGCGCTTCAAGCCGGCCTACAACCCCTACACGGAGCCCAGCATGGAGGTGTTCAGCTACCACCAAGGTCAGGGTGGAACCTGGTACTGGGATGGGGAGGGATGGCTCAGGCTGCCCACAGCTCAGCCTGGGTCCCTGTCACTGCCGAGCCCACTCCCAAAATCACTGCCAGACCCAGAGTCATCCACAAGACCTGCTCTATCCTTCTCTCTCCCCTGTAGGCTTGAAGAAGTGGGTGGAAGTCGGGAATTCTGGGCTCTTCCGCCCTGAGATGCTGCTGCCCATGGGGCTTCCCGAAAATGTGTCAGTCATTGCTTGGGGCCTCTCCCTGGAGCGGTGAGTGCCCAAACCACTTAGGGTGTTTGGCTGCCACACAGGTGCCTTGCTGGGACCCTCCTGCAGACCTTCAGCCCCGTGCATCTGTTCTTCATTCGACAAACCTTTAGTGAGCGTCTGCTGTATGCTTGGTGCTATGCTAGGAGAATGACAGCACACATCCCTGCCTCTGTGAAGCTGGGCTCGTAGTGCAGTGAGAAAGATGGCAGTTAGCAAGATAAACAAGTAAACTGAACAAATAAAGTTTAGAGTGTGTCTGAAGCCAGCAAGTGCTGAACGGAGAACACAGCAGGGAAGGCTAAGGAGACAGTTGTCAGGGAAGGCTTCAAGGAGGAGGTAGTGTCTGAGCAAAGCCCAGAGATGGATGAAGGGGTAAGCTAGGGGCACATCTGGGGAAGAGTATTCTAGGCAGCAGGAACAGCCACTGCAAAGACCTGGAGGCAGGAATGTGCGTGCTGTATTTGGAGAACATTGAGGAGGCCAGTGTGGCTGGAGGGAGGGAGTAGGTAGAGTGGGAGGAGATGAGGGCGGAGAAGTGACAGGACAAATCATTCAGGGCCTTGTGAGCCCTGGGAACAACTTGGGCTTTTACGGAGGTGGGAACCATCAGAGGAGAGGGCTTGATCAGAGGAGAGCATGACCTGACGTAGCATTAAAACTGTTTTCCTCCCCTCCCCACCCCAAGCCCAACAATGATCAAATACGGCATCAACAACATCCGGGAGCTGGTGGGCCACAAGGTGAACCTGCAGATGGTATATGACAGTCCCCTGTGCCGCCTGGATGCTGAACCGGGGCCCCCACGGACACAGGGTGCCGTGTGACATGGGCCACCCTGGATAGCCTGCCTTCCCTGAGCCCCAGCTCTCCAGCCCCCTAGCATCCCTGCCAGTGACCCCCTTGTATTTACAAAGCCTCTGTGAGGCCATGCCCCCAACCCCACTCCTGGTATCTCCTCTTCCCCACCTGCCCCAAGGTCCCAGGGGCAGGGGAGTGGGTAGCAGGTTCGATCTATGAAGGTGGGCCCTAGGGAGCCCTGCAGGCCAGCTGCTGGCTAACAAAGTGGGCAATTGTCCTCATATGGTGCCTTTCCTTAGGGATGGAGGAGTGCTAGAGCCCTGGGTGGAGGAGTGGGGGGTTGGGGGGTCCTGGATCCTCGGGGGCTCCTGGCTTGCTTGAGCCAGATCCCCGTGGGGAAGACTAGCTCTGTCAAGCATTTACCTATCACTTGGTGGTGCCGGGCTCTCCTCTAGGTGAGCAGAAGTGCCCCCACCCCTGGGGAAGGGGCATATGGGAGGGGAAGACCAAAGCAGGTGCCATGATTCCCCCTGGGAGCCAGGCATGGTAGGGTGACAGCGCTGGCGGGGGGGGGAGGGGGGCAGCTTTAAAAAAAAAAAAGTTTTTTTTAAGCTTTTCTTTAAAGCTGCCCCCCACCCTCCCCTTTTTTAGAAAGAGCAATTTCTGGTTCCCCCAGCAAAATTGAGTGGAAAGTACAGAAATTTCTCGTACACCTTTTGCCCCCACATGTGTACAACCTCCCCACCATCAACGTCCCCACCAGAGGGGTGCATTTCTTACGATGAATGAACTACATAGACACATCTTAATTGCCCCCACTTCATGGTTTATGTTGTGGTTCATGCTCTGTGTTGTACATTCTCTGGCTTTGGACAAACGTGTGATGATGTGTGTCCATTGTTAGGCATCACAGAGTATTTTTGCTGCCCTAAAAGTCCTTTGTACTCCACCCATTCATCCTTCCATCCTCCTCCTAAAAAGCTGCTCTTTTTTTTTTTAATGGTCTCCTAAGAATTTCACAGGAGCTCAGAGAAGGAAAGTGAGTAGGCTGGAGCTTCATGAACCCACGTGGAACAATGAGTGGGATCTCTATTTCTGTGGAAATATTTGAAAGCAAATCTCAGTCTCCATGTTGCTCACCCCACGTCTTCAGGGTCAGCGCGCTTGTAGAAACGTAACAGTTTTTCTGGAACCGTGAGGCCACTGTTAACACCCAGCAGAGTTGGCAGCTGAGGCTGTGGGCTTCTCTGGTCCCTGGGTGTGTGGGCACCAATCTCCCCAGGGCTATTCGGTCAGGTTTTTTTTTTTTTTTTCTTTTTCCCTTTATTTCAAATAATTCAGTCATAGACAAAAATACTCACTCATGCAACAAATGCGCACCTCCTCAGTGTCCCGAGCTGAAGACTCAGCCGTGGGCAAAGCTGACTCAGGTCCCTGCCCTTGGGAGCTGACGGGGGAAAGGTACAGAAATGGAGGGAGGGGTAAAGCCACGGAAAAGTGAAGGTGGGTGGGGAACGTGAAGCGTATATAGCGTGCACTATGAAACCTAACAAAATGAGCACCTAGGAGTCCGCCCCCAGTTGGATCAAATCTAAACATTGACTATATTTATTTGGGTCTTTCGCATTTTAGATCTGTGACTAATGGTTTGAAGACCCCATGGGCTTGTCCTAGTTCCTTTTGCCAGCACCTTACTGAAATTGCTCCCTCCTCAATTTGGTGTTTCTCTTTCTCATGTGTTTTTAAATTTTTGCTACGATATATGTTTCTCTAACAAGATAGGTTTGATTTTGCTTATTTTCGGAAGTTATACAGACCCTGCACCATTAAAAAATCGTCCTCCATATTGTGTATTGTTTTTCTTTTTAGTGTGTGTGTGTGCGCGTGCGTGCCCGCACCCCCGCCGCGTGTGCTTACCAGTGAATCTTTTGCGATTTTTCTGATAGATAATCCTTAAATCTTCAAATCTGGTGCTGCAGGAATGTGCATTTTGTTTACCTGGTGGATTTGACGCAAGATACTGTTAGCTGCTGTTTATTAAACTGTTACTGTGTTCCAGAAGTTTATCTCTGCAACCCTTACAATAATAGTCTGATGTTTTAGATTTTATTGTCTCAGTTACAGGCAAAAATGGATTTTGAGAATGATTGGCAGTTTTATGCCCCACCCCTAGCCCCTCTCGCTGGTAAGAGACCAGATTCAAACCACATTGTCCAAAACGTAGGTATCAACATCAGTGTCCTAGTCATTGCGTGACGGGCGACAGAGCCCTCCACGGGATTCCTGCTGCCTCTCCCACATGGACACTGACAGGTGTCCCAGAGAGCAGCTCCGCCTCCTTACCAGTGAATTGGAGCAAAACTCCAACCCCTTGCCTTGGCCCCCAGCCCAGCCCCTGCCCAACATTGATCTTTCACCCACAGCCTCCCCCAATCCCTGTTCTCCCTTCCTCCCAGGTCTGGCTGCTTCTCAAGCACACTGAGTTTGCTCCCACCTCAGGACTTGTGCACATGCCTATTCAAATCTCTTGCCCATTTTTAAGTTGGGTTGTCTTATTATTGAATTGTTAAGAGTTCCTTGTAAATTCTGGCAGTAAGTTCTCAGATACATGTTTAGCAATATTTTCTCCCAGTCTGTGGCTCCTCGGGTGCCAATTATTATTGTTGGTATTAAGACATTATTAGTAGTAAGGGATATGGGCCCAACTCTAAAGGCCAGACCCGCCATGCTTTTAAGGAGCTTCCAGTTTTAGAGAGCACAGGTAACTGATTCAAGGTGATACTGCACAAACTGTAAAGGTCATGATCAAGAACAGCAACGGTCAAGATTTTTTATTGCAAAGACTTCTTGGGGCTCGGCGCAGACGAACTGAAATCTAAGAATTAACGCAGAGACTGCTCCATTCCCTCAACCCATGTAGGGCCCGGGGTCCTCCCACATAGGCACACACACGCACACAGACCACCCCCAACCGCGGACGACGCCGGCTGCTCACGCAGCCTCTGAGACAGCACAACCGCCGGTTAACGGCCCGCTCTAACCCGCGACGCGCGCGTTCTCAAAAAGAGGCGGAACCAGGGGCACGTGATGCAGCACGTGCGCCGGAGCCGGGCTAACCGGGGGGCGGGGCCAGCGCGTGCGCAGAAGGGTCGAAGGAGGAGGCGGGAAAAGACAGGATGGAGCGACAGGGAGTAAGCGGCGCTTGTTTTTCTTCGCGCGGCGGGCGGCGGGCGGCGGGTGGACGGGCGGATGGGCGGACGGGCGGGGAACGGCCGCGATCTTGGGCTTCCCTGGCGGGCCCGAACCCGTCCGCTTGTCTCTTGCCATCGGGGCCACCCCTCGCCTGGCCGGGTCCCGATATCCTGACTGACTGACCAGGCCCTGACTGACGGACGGGACTGTGTGACCGACACACCGACAGCCCGCACCAGAAGGACAGACTCCACGCATGGCGCGTGACAGGAGCAGGGTAGAGAAAGGCTCAGATATCCATGCGCCTCACCCTTTTCTTATCTTCTTTTTCTCCTACCTCTTCTCCTTCTTCGGAGGACTCGAGCCGGCGCACACACCAGTTAGGAGCCCAGCGCCCCTCCTGGCCCCCTGCCCTCACCCCAGCCCGTCCAGGCCTCCCCGCCTCTGTACGCCGGCGCTCCAGGCGCAGGCCCCTCCCACCACACGTCCCCCTCCTCGTGGTGCCGGTCCCCGCCCCACACGCCTCTCCTGGGGGTCCCCGGCCTAACGCAGCGGCACACGGAGGTGCCCGGGGTCGAAGGGGCGGTAGGAGGGGATCTGACCCCTTCTCGCCTTTCCCCCTCTGGCCTCTCAAGCGCTGGCTGTGCTCACAGGTGGACATGCCCCACGTAGAATGCAAGGACCAGGAGCCACAGCTGCTGGGGGAGAGCAAGGAGCGGCAGCAGGGCGAGGAGAGCCGCGAAGATGAAGCTGGTCGGGGGTCAGCTAGGTGAGGAAGCACCCTGCGCGACGGGTCCACACAGACCCTTGGGTCCTTCTCGTTCACCCGGTTCTTCCACGAGACTCTGCCAGTGTCTGTTCTGGGTGCATTTGTTCCGCGTACTGGTTGGGCATCTGCCATGTACAGATGGGGGGACACAGCAGTGAGCTGACACTCTAGAGGAGGAGACAGACTGTGAACTTGGGCATATATAGTAGTCAGGAGATGCTAATGCTGGGGGGGGGAGGGGGTTGGAATAGGGAGAGAGTGCCAGTTTAGATCAGAGGGTTAGGGATGCCTTCGTGGAGGAGGTGACAAGTGAACCATGAGGGTAGGCGGAACTATGCTCTAGACAGAGGAACAGCACCTGCAAAGTCTGGGAGGAGGACTGTGCGGAAGAGCCAAAGAGGGTGACAGTAAGAGATACAGTCAGACAGGTAATGGGACATTGGGTGTTAATTACCCATGGAAAGGTCTGGAATAGAGCAACATGGCAAGGACTGTTGTTAATAAAGTTTTATTGGAATGTAGCCACACTTGTCTATGGCTGCTTCTGCAGAGTCAAGTGTTTGCAGCTGAGACTACAGAACCTACAAAGCTGAAAAGATTTGCTATCTGGCCCTTTATAGAAGTTTGAAGTCCTCTGGACTAAGGTATTAAAAGCCTCCCTCTGGCTTCCATGTAGAGAATAGATTGTCGAGGGCAGGGATCGAAGCTGGGAACCAGTGAGGAGACAATTGGAATCATCTAGGTGTAAGATGACTCCAACTTGGCCCATGGTAGAGATGATGATAAGCTGGATTCTGGATATATTTAAGAAGGTAGAACTGACAGAAATTGCTAATGGATTAGTTGTTGGAGTTGAAAGAGCAGCCTCAAGGATGACAAAGTTTTTGTCTTGCAGATTTATTTATTCACCAAATATTTCTTGAGAGTCTGCTTTGGCCAGACACTGATGCGGAGCATGCAGCAGTGAACAAATCAGAACTTCTGATCTCTTGGAGCTTTCTGTCACTTAGCAGTACGCACTTAAGGTTCTTCTATATCTTTTCATGGCTTGATAGCTCATTTCTTTTTAGTGCTGAATATTATTCCATTGTCTGGATGTCCCACAGTTTGTTTATCCATTCATCTACTGGAGGACATCTTGGTTGCTTCTGGGTTTTGGCAATTCTGAATAAAGCTGCTGTAAACATGTGCAGGTCTTTGTGTGGACTTAAGTTTTCAGTTCCTTTGGGTAAATACCAAGGAGCACCATGGTTTGATCATATGATAAGAATATATTTAGTTTCGTAAGAAACTGCCAAACTGTCTTCCAAAGTGGTTGTGCCACTTTACATTCCTGTCATCACTGAAGGAGAGTTCCTGTGGCTTCACATCCTCATCAGCACTTGATGTTGTCAGTGTTTTGGATTTTAACCATTTTAATAAGTGTGTAGTAGTATCTCGTTGTGTTAATTTGCAGTTTCCTGACGTGATATGAAGTTACACATCTTTTCATATGCTTATTTATCATCCGTATGTCTTTTTTGGGGAGGTGTCCAGATTTTTTGCACCTTCTTTAATCAGGTTGTTTGTATCCTTATTGTTTCTAAGCGTTCTTTGTATATTTTAGGTACTTGTCCTTTATCAGGCATGTGTTTCACAAAGATTTCCTCCCAGTTTGTGGTTTATTTTCATTCTGTTAACAGTGTCTTTTGCAGAGCAGAAGTTTTTAATTTTAATAAAGTCCAACTTACCGATTTTTCTGTTGCTATTATATCTAAGACGGTCCTCTAGATTTTTTCCTATGATATCTTCCAGGAGTTTGATATCTTTGTGTTTGACATTTAGGTCTGTGCTACATTTTGAGTTAGTTTGTGTGAAAGTATGAGGTCTGTGTCTCATTTTTTTGCCCGCTGCTGTCCAGTTATTTCAGCACCATTTGTTGAAAAGACTCCTTTCTCCATTGAATTTTCTTTGCTCTTATGTCAAAGATCGGTTGACTATATATGCGTGGGTCTATTTATGAGCTCCCTATTCTGTTCCATTGATCTATTGTCTGTTCCTGTACCAGTACCACACTATCTGGATCACTGCAGCTTTATAGTAAGTCTTGAGATCAAGGAGCATCAGTCCTCCAACTTTGTTCTTCTACTTCAACATTGTGTTGGCTATTCTGGGTCTATTGCCAAGCTGATTTTCTTTAAAAAAGAGAAATAGACAATCATAATAACAATAAGATAATGTGATTTCAACTGGTGGCAAGTGCTGTGAAGAAACAAAACAGAGTAAGGAGCAACTAGAGTGATAGGGAGTTTAGAGTAGTTAGAGAAGAGCTCTAAGGAGGTTACGTGACAAGGAGCAGCCAGGAGGCCTCAGGGGGTCCAGATATGCCAGGCAGAGTAGAAGTCTCTGAGGTATGTATAAGCTTGGTGTTCTCACAAAACAGTCATAAGGTCAGCATATCAGCATTGTGATTGGCAGCAGGGGGATACCCTGAGTCCACCAGACAGATGCACTTATACCATCCCGGTGCTTCCATCTGACTGAGAGGCAGATACTGAACAAGTACTGACACAGAAGAGATTGGGGTGCTGGGAAAACGTTTCCCCTGGGGGCAGCCAGCCCCGAATGGGGAGCCAGAGACAGCACCCTTGAAGAAGCAATGCTGAATCAAACGGTAAGGGAAAATGGGTGTTGAGTGGCCATGGGGGTGGGGGTAGGGGCTTAGAAGAGTTTATGCAAAGGCCCTGTGGCTCAGGGAGCTGAAGGCAGGCTGGTGTGGCTGGGTATGGTTGTGAGTGCAAGAGGAGCACTAGACGGCTTGGCAGAGGCCAGGTCACAGGGCCTTTTGTCAGCTACGGACTCTTTTGGTAATAGCTTGAGATATAATTCACGTACTATACAATTCACCAACCTAAAACGTACAGTTCAGCTGTTCTTAGTACATTCACAGAGCTGTGCAGGCATTACCATAGTCAACTTTATAACATTTTCATTGCCCCAAAAAGAAACCTTGCACTCCTAACCATCATCCCCCAGTTTCTGCATCTTCCCCAGCCCCTGGTAACCACTACTTTCTGTCTCTATGGATTTGCTTCTGCTGCACATTTCATATAAGCAGAATCATACACTTATGTGGTCCTTTGTGACTGGTTTCTTTTACTAAGCATAATGTCTTCAGGGTTTATCCACGTTGTAACATATGTCAGAACTCCATTTCTCTATATGGCTGGATGATATTCTATATTATGGACTCACTATGTTTTACTTGTCCATTCATTGGCTGATGGACATTTGAGTTGTTTCTGCTTTTTGGTTCTTGTGAGTAATGCTGCTGTGAATATCCATGTACGAATTTTGGTGTGGACGTACATTTTCATTTCTCTTGGGTAGATACCTAGGAGAGGAATCACTGTGTCAGAGATGTGCCATGTTCTGGTTCCTGTTTTTAAAAGACACTGGCTTCTTTGTGGAGAACGGGTGGGAGGGGGATGAGTGGACATGGGGAGATCAGGTGGGAGGCTCCTGTGTGGGTAGGGTCTAGTGGGGCAGATGGAGAGAAACTCTTACGGGGGTGGGGCATCATTTAGTGAGGCATGAGGAAGGGGATGAGCCGAGGATCTCTCCCGGCTAGTGTGCTATCAAATAGTGAAAAGGCCAGTGTGTCAGGCATTGTGATTGGCAGCACGGATACCCCTGCTGTGTTGCGCTGGAGCCGGCTCCTCCCAGCTCACAAGAGCCATTTCTACACATCTCTTCCCAATATAGCATTTAGCCATTTTATGTTGGTAGCTTGAAATTGGCTATAGTGGGAGTCTGCACCATGGAAATTGGCAAACACTACAAATCACCTTTTTTCTCCCCCACGGAGAGCCACTTGCTAAATATTTACTAGCACACCACGTTCTCCCCACTTTGGCCTGGTTTCCAGCAGGTAATGGTTTCCGTGGCAGAGGCAAGAACATGAGTTCCATCTTGCCCTTATTGAGCTTGAGGTGACTGGGGACATGAGCATGAACACATCCAGCATACAGTTGGACTTGCTGACCTGGAACTCAGGGTGGGACAAGGGGCTGGAGATGGCACCGTGGGAGTCACTGCTGCAGTGGCAGCTGCAGGGTGAATGAGCTCACCTGGGGAAGGAGTGAGACAAGGCCAGGCTCAGGACAGGGCCTTGAGGACTCTAGGTATAAAGCCAGCTTCCCCTTATCTCCAGATTCCTCAGTTCTAAAGCAGGTTACAAGGTGGAGTGGTTTCTAGCTGCGTATTACCAATTGGAGACCAGAGAAAAGACTGCAGTTGTTTGTTTGATAACCTCCTCCTGCAAATAGGGTGTTTAGACCTGGATCTATCTAAATGGCAAAGAGACATAGACAATTGCATATCAAAGACTCTTCAAGTAGTTCCACTAAATATTTGGGCCGAAAAAACAGATGGATTAGAACCAGCGCAAGGGCCAATTAATAGGTCCAGCAGCAGACACTCAGCGACATGATTAAAATGTGAACACATTTTGGGAAAGAAAAGCAGAGGGTGAGGAGCGGGCTCAGTAGCTTTGATTCAGACCTTCCCCCTTCCTGGCTGTACTTCAGCAAAACCTCATTTCGCCCAAGCACCAGAGATTCTGTTGTGTTCCTCCTTGAATGTTTGATTAGCTTGTCTCCCCTCCTGGGACTGCCGCCTGCGGTGGTCATAAGTGGCTGGCGGATTGTTTACTTGTATATCTGTTAGAGGCCACGGAGGGAGGGCCCCACCAGCGGGCGGCTCTGGCTCATACGCCTGCCAATCACAGCTTTACCTGGAGCGAACAGATGGTCTCTTCACTTAGACCCATTTCCTCACCGTTCCCGGGCCCCCTGCCAGCATGGACCCTGCTAGAAGAAAACTATGTCCTAATCCTCGCAGCCGAATTAGGGACTCCTTAGAAGGACAGACCACAACAGATGAGTGTGGTTAAGTGTTCACAGCCCCCACCCCAAATCCCCCCTGGCCAACCCCTCCGTGGGGCCATGCACACTCGAGCCTGCTTTGTTGGGCCTACTTCCATTCGCTGGCCTCCATCCAGGGTTGGGCAACAGAAGCAGGCCTGGGAATGGGGGGAACCAGTGAAGAGGACATCGTGCATTTTGTTTATTAAAGTTAATTGGTGAATGCAGGCCCAGGGAAGCCTATGATTCATTAGCATCCTGATGAATATGCAGCTGCTGAGTATTAAGAAAAATGAAATGGAAAGAAAGAAATTCCCAAAGGAGAGGTTGGAAAAAATCAAGAAGCTCTCTGCAGACATCTGATGCAGGCCTTTGTCCCACAACAAAATTTGAATGAGATGAATTCAAGTGATTTTTCACCATTTGCATAGCTGCCATGAAAACCATTCCAGCCTCATCCCTGGAGCGAGAAAGGACTTTGAACTGTTAGCAACGCAAGCAGGTTGTGAGCAATTGCATAAAAAAGAAGCACCTGTTTTTATCATTGGTTTTAATTTCAGATCCTTACACTGTTGGGACAAGGCAACTGTGGGTACAAGGAGGTTTGTGGGTGGGAATGTTACACATGGCTCTGGAAGAAGTTCATGCCTTTAGGTATTCAGTGAATATTCGTGCTGCCTTTGGGATGCATAGATTGCCGTCCCCATCCTGAGCATGCATGGTGTCCTGGAAGGAACCAATGTATGTAAACCGTGGCAGTGTTGTGATTAGTAAGCTGAGGTGCTGTGGGGGTGCACTAGCAGAAACTCTGAATGATGAAGTTGCAGGAAGGGAAAGTCATTTCAGGCAAAGGCTGATGGGTTTGGTGAAGTTGTGGAAGGTTCCAAATTGCTGGGAGTGGAGGGTGGAAAGGGAAGGTGGCAGCCAGGGCCATGGAAGGCCTTGTGTGCTGTGTGAGGAATTTACTTGCTCCTATGGCAGGTGGGTGCTCTCAGGCTGTCAGGCAGGTAGGACATCAGATTGCAGTTTCGAACGTCCCTAGAGACCGGGTGAGAAATGATAGATGTGGAGTTGCAAATGATGAGGTAGAGAGGAGATGATAGGTTTGGGAGACATTAAGGGGGTGGAAGGGAGGATTTTCCGACAGGATGTGGAAGACAGAAGCTGGACTCTAGGCTGACTTAAGTTTCTGGCATGGGAACCAGGTGGCTTTTGGTGTCATTCACAGAAGGGGAAGGAGGAAGGCGATGTTGGTATGCAAATTTGGAGTTTGAGATGCCTCTGCGACAGCCAAGTGGAGAGGGCCTGGTGGTAGTCAGATACATTGTTGGGAGCTCAGGAGACAGGTATGAGCAGAGGATGAACCTGGGTGTTGTGGAAGGTGGGTGGTAATGAAAGCCCTTGCTAGTCATTCATTCACTTATTCCACGCCCCTTTATTACTCCTATCGTGAGGCATAGGTATTATGAACATGAAAATGAGTGACACATGGCCCAGTCCTCCCAGAGACTACACGGTGCTGCTGAGGGGCAGGCACTGACACTGTAAGTGCTCTGTGCACGTAACTCAGCCAGGGAAGACTCTAGAAGAGGCAGGATATAGGCAAAAGGACTCCCAGGGCATTCTGGCTACAAAGGTGCCTTTGGGGGATGACAGGTTGCACATTGTGAGGTCGTGGGTGGGGGTTAACAGGAAAGGCCAGCAGGGAGGAGGTTTGGGGGTCCTAGCTTCAGAGCAAGGGTGTGAACGATGGTGTGAAGAGAAGAGAGCGAGGCCAGCAACAGAGACTGGGGACACCACGGGTTGGGAATGGCAGGGAAGGGTGGTCAGTAGCACCAGCTGCAGCCAGTAGGTCAAGGGAATTATGGTCTGAAATATCTCCCAGATGCAACTGGGGACCTTGGCAGGAGAGACGCTTCATTTGAGAACTGGGAACCAGTGTGCTGAGAAGAGGGTGAGAGGTGAGAAAATGTGCTCAGAAAGTGCCGGCAGCTCTTTCTAGAACAGCTACATGGCTGTGAAGGGGAGGAAAGAGGGAGGTGACTGGCTGAGGGATACCTGGTGTTTGAGGGGAGGGGTGTGTATGTGTGCTGTTTTAAAACTAAAACTGGGGATAACACGTCCTGGAATGGGCCAGCCCAAGGGAGAGGTCAAAGGTGTAAGAAGAGGGTGAGATGTGAGGGGAATGGGATTGGAAGCCCCACAGAGGCATGGAACCCTTCTCCTGCCTGCCAAATGGGGAGTTTAGAAAGAGGAAGGGTGGTTGTGGATCCATTTATGGTGGGGGCAGTGGAAGGAGTTATTGGCCTGCACTGTTTCTGTATCTGCTCAGGGTGGGGGGGGCAGGTGTGCGGTCAGGAATACAATTATGTAGGTTTGGAATCAGAGGGAGGTGACCAGAGCACAGACAGAATGCCCAGTGACCTTGAGGATCCCCCAGAGGCTAGAGAGCTAGACTCTGCAGTGACCCTGTTCACAGGATCATTATTTCCTCCAGTGTCATTCAAGTTTCTACGTTTGAGAAAAGATACAACACTTGGTTATAGAAAGCCAGGGTGGGGTTTTGGTGTGGGTTTGACACAGGGGTGAAGGGAAGAGGGGCTGATGCCCCCAGATGAAGACTGTAGTGATAGAGCCCCTGGTTTAGGGGGCGCCTGGGTGGCTCAGTCGTTAAGCGTCTGCCTTCGGCTGAGGGTGTGATCCTGGCGTTCTGGGATCGAGCCCCATGTCAGGCTCCTCCGCTGGGAGCCTGCTTCTTCCTCTTCCACTCCCCCTGCTTGTGTTCCCTCTCTCACTGGCTGTCTCTCTCTGTCAAATAAATAAATAAAATCTTAAAAAAAAAAAAAAGAGCCTCTAGTTTAGGCTGAACAGGAGGGCAGTCAGTGCTTGAGGTCTCAAGGAAGTCAAACACCGGGTTTTCTTGAAACCCATGTCCACAATTCCATTATCATCATGCAAAGCATGGCTGTCTTTTTAAGAACCATCCACTTTGTTTTATTTTCCCATGCATCCAAATGGTATAAAAGTCTGAATGTTAAACTGTCAGTGTATGGGGTGGGGGGTGAGGTCTGGCTCAGTCAGTAGAGCATGGGACTCTTGGTCTTGGGGTGGTGAGTTCGAGCCCCACGTCAGGTGTAGAGATTACTTAAAAATAAAATGTGTGTCCCAGGTCTGAATTAATCTCCTTCTGCCTCACTTCCCTGTAGGAAAGGAGTAATCGCAGGCTAAGGAGCCATAATCTCCTTAGTGAACCTCTGTCCTGCAGTACAATGTCTTTTTACAAGAATGCTCAGAAAGGCTTTAGTTCATCTATTGTTTTCTAGCTGATGTAAGTCTTTGCTATGGATTATCTGCCTCAGAGACACACTTTCCCGTCTTGATAAATGCACTGACCACATACATGTGTCTTGCCTTGGAGGCTGATGAACTTGCATGCTTTGTATGAGGCCAGAGGAGGGCGGAATAGATCAGATGGAAGGCGTCCTTCATTCATTCAACAAACAATGGAAGATTTACTATGTGGTGAGTGCTGGGAATTCGAAGATAAACAGGACACAGCCTTCTGGGGAGACAGGGATGTAAGCTGTGACAAGCATATGTAGTGATGGAGACAGGCACAGGGTCATGGACAGCTTCTCAAAGGAGGCACTGGTGTGGGCTAGGTCTCACAAGTCAGAGAGCAAGCACAAAGCCACAGAGGCAAGAAGCGATCTGGCAAGGAGTGTTCAAGGACCAGGGCACAGCTGAAATCTTGGGCCTGAGAACTTTCATGCAGGCAAGAGCTCTGGCTACCCAGGCTCTTGTGCTCAGGGATTTTACTGTGTTTGTATCCCGAGCCAAAAGGAAGAGCTTAGGCAGTCAGGAAACCACCAAGAAAAATAGTTTTATGGAGAAAGCATCCAAAAATCAAGATGTAATTTTCTAAGTAATCGGTGCCTGGCTTGTGGTCTTGGCCAACTTTATGGCTGCTTGTGAACTGTTGTATTCAGGAACTGCTCTGTTGGTACCTCTGAGTCTCAGCCATTAAGAGCTGGAAGGACCTCAGACGGCAAAGAAACTGAGGACCCAGGGGCAGCAGGACATGGGCTGTGGAATCAGGCCAGCTGGGTGCCACACCCAGCTCTACCACACACTGACCCTGGGAGAGTGACATACCAATTCTGCGTCCTCAGCTACGAGGTAGGTAAAGATGATGAGTGGACCAACCCCAAAGCATGGTCAAGCGGATGCAGCAAGACAAGGTGTGCAGCTTAGCACGGTGCCTGATAGATGGCAAGTGCTTACAGATGAGATAAAGCAGAGATACAGAACAAAAAAACAAAACAAAACAAAAGAAGAAGAAGGAAGGAAGGAAATGTATCTTAAACATTTTATCTTAATTTGAAACACCAAGGAGTCTGCTAATCAGATTGCAACATTTTTTTGCATAAACTTCATTCATAATGCATTACAATTTTCACTTCTTTGTTTTTAAATATTTTATTTATTTAAAGTAGGCTCTACACCTAACATGGGGCTTGAACTCAAGACCCCAAGATCAAGAGTCGCATGTTCTACCAACTGAGCCAAACAGGCACCCCTCCATTTCTGTGTTTTCAAACCAAAGTGAAAAGTCATAGGTCTTGACAAAGCAATCTATACGCGGAATCCTTCTAGATGTTTACAGTCTTTGCCCCAATCTATAGTTGTTGATATACTATGAATAGTATTACTGACACTCATTTCAAAGCAGTAAGTTGGTGTAATAAAATAATAATGGGCTTTGGAGTTCAGCAGATCCCACTGTTCTGGAACTTTAGGTGGGTTTTGTTTGCACCTCTGGGTCTGTTTCCTCAGTTATAAAATGGAGATGCTGTCCCTGCCTCCTCAGGGCAGTGTGTGAATGAAATAAACAAGTGTCACCCACAGGAGACACACAACACTGGTTCCCCTCCCACCATGGAGCTAATTCAGATCAGCACTCTTGGGAGAGTTTGGTGTTGACCTCAGTTTCCTGTACTTTCAGAAGTCAGGTTTCTAGCCCCTCTATCGCCACCTCCAGTGCCAACCGCCAGCTGATGATGCTAGAAGGGAAGTCAGGATCCTACTTTTCCTCTCTGGACTCAAGCATCGACATCCTGAAGAAGAGAGCCCAGGAGCTGATTGAAAACATCAATGAGAGCAGACAGAAGGACCACGCACTCATGACCAACTTCAGGGACAGCCTCAAGATCAAGGTGACAGATTCTCCCACACACTGCAGAGCCCCAGTGGGCAAGGGGAAGGAGTCCTTCTGTAAAGGGTGGAAGGGGAGGGAATGAGCTGCTGCTGAATGTCTTTTAGGTTCTAGGCCTGATGCTAAGCAAGCTGCAAATAGTACCTCATTTCCCCCTTACAACAGTCCTGCCAAGAGATTAGACCTGTTTTATAGATGGTAAAGTAAGGTTGGAAATAATTTGTCCAAATTAAAGAGCCAGGATGAGGAACAAAGGTCCATCTGCACCCGCAGCCCACCCTCTTATTCATGCCAGGGCTAATGGCCATGGGAGTAGGGGCTGAGGCAAAGCCTGCATTGTCACACCCCTTTATCCTCCAGAAGTTGAATGGTTTCTGGGGTGCCTGGCTGGCTCAGCCAGTACAGCAGGCAACTCTTGATCTCAGTGTTGTAAGTTCAAGCCTCACATGGCGGTGTAGAGATTACTTAAAAACAAAAACCTTTAAAAAAAAACAAAGAAAGTGGAATGGTTTGTGATGGGAGGGTAGGGTTCCCTTGACATGGCTGGGCCTTAGGTGTCTAACAAAACCTGATCTTATGTTCAGGTCCGACATTAATGATTGTCCCGGATGCTTCTTCAGAATGCATAATGAATTGTTTGAGTGGAACAGCTTGTTGGTCACATATGGGACACATGTCATGCATCTCTCAATGACAGGCTGACTTTTTTCCTTTCTCCCTCCTCCCATCCCCACCAGTACACACCCTGGTACATCAGAGAAAACGCAGAAAGTAGAGAGAGTATAACAGCAGAAAAAATAGGCACGGTGCTAAGTGCCTATGATCTCACTACCCAGAGGCTACTTTGTCACATATTTTCTTCCAGTTTCCACTGCATATTTTCTTCCTAACCTGTCTATATACATAATTTTGCATCTTCCTTTTAAAAAAAATTCAGTATATAGGCAATTTCACTTTCAGTCATTGGAATTGTTTTTACCATTTTATAAGATAAATTGCAGAAATCTTCGTGAGCCACTTAAAACAAATGTCTTGTGAGGCCTCTTGTTTGATTTCCTAAAAACATGCTTTATTCTCTAAAAGGTTTCAGACCTGACAGAGAAGCTAGAGGAGAGGATGTATCAGATTTATAATCATCATAACAAGATCATTCAGGACAAACTCCAAGAGTTCACCCAGAAAATGGCGAAGATCAGCCATTTGGAAACAGAGCTCAAGCAAGTGTGCCACACCGTGGAGACAGTGTACAAAGACCTGTGCATCCAGCCTGAGGTATGACTAAACGCACGCATGTGGGCACCACCTGAGGAAGGCTAAGATGAAAGTAAATGTCAACACAAACCAAGGATTTCAGCACCGTGCCCAGCCCTAAACCCCACAGGGGCCACTATCACTGCAAACCCCTTGATGCTCTTGCCATCTCACCTGTGGCCCCAGGCTCCCTCTGAGGTGGTGTATCTGAGCTGAGAAGCTAGACGGTTGTTATTTCCCACCACTGTGTGCTCAGCTCTGTGGTGACAGAAAGGACAGAGGTCCCTCTGTCTACAGCCTTGAGCCCTGGTCAGTCCAAAAAGGGTTATTACAGCAGAGCCCAAGACTCTGACACAGGCCAGACCACTTGAGGGGGAAATCCCCGCCACACCGAATCACCTCACAGTCCCCACATTTTCCTGTGGCTGAAATGACTTCTTGGGTGGTTACAATTAAATGTGGCCCAACACCCAGCGAGGGGTTAGACATGCAGACTTTATTCTCTCTTTCGCTCTCATTCTCCATCAACATCCAGCATAAGGCACTTACCCTCAAGATGGGAGGGTCAGAGGGCACACAGTGAACTTTTGGTGTGTGGGGGATTTGCTCAGTCAGACACCAGAGGTTGCTTCCATGTCACTCTCCTTCCCTCTGCCTGCTCCCCTGTCAAGAGAAGCTTCTGTTCCAAGATAAGTGGAATCCATTCCCGTCCATGGTTAAAAGTGGGTTGAGAAACTTGGTACAGAGAGTCCCATCTTCTTTTTAAGGAACACATTTGAATGACTTCAAAGGGAAAATTTTGATAATTAAGAATCAGTGTCTCTCACTTCCCACTATAAAAATTGGCTCCATCTGCCACCTCCCTGAGTAAGCTCAGAGCACAGCATTTCCCTGGGAAGGAACTTGAGACCATCTGGGCTCCCGGGTGAAGTATGTTCACTTGCTGGCCGTGAACGCCTGGATCCCTGTGATTGCCCTTCCAAGGATCAGAGCATGAATGTCATGAGTGCCTGGACAAGATAAATACAGAGTCAGTTTGGAGTCTGAACAGCTCACGACTTCCCTTTAAAGTCAGTCTTCATGTCCCTCCTCCCCCTAGGCTACTACTTCGGAAGAAGAACAGGCCTACAGAGATGGCGAATGCTGAGAGCTACCGGGAGAGTCCCCTCTTAGTGAAAGCCACCAAGAGAAGGCTCAGAGGCCACCATTTGGGCCATGCCAAGAAAATTGTTTTTCACAGTTCTGTAATGCATCCTGGCAAAAAAAAAAAAAAAAAAAAAAAAAAAAAACAGAGAACAAACAAACAAAAAAAACCCCTGGAGTCCTTGTGCTAGACCCAAAACTTCAAGTCCAGCCCTGGCCACGGGCCCGGCTCTAGTGCTCCCCACACTTGGCAGATGCACCCCACCCAACCCTGCACAGTTGGTTAAACGTTTGATTTTTCAACCCATTCATGCTTCTTTCCCACAGAGGCTGAGAAAGCTGATGAGCTCTGTGGAGATATGTCAGGCCCTTTCTTACCTACAGAAGCGATGGGAAAGCAAACATCAGATAAATTGCTTGTCCCAGCTGATCTCCCCCATCCTAAAGCCGCCACCCCACATCCCACATCCCATGCTCTCAGGTCTGGGTTACATTTTACAGCCCTCAGTGCTCTCCTTTGCTCTTCCTCAACTTCACAGCGTGGAAGAGATTACTGCCTCCCTTTTATGGAGTGAAATGATTATATTTACTACCCAAAGTGCAAATCTGACCCCATCCCTCTCCTGCATGAAACTCCCTGAAGGCCTCCCTCTGCTTGGCCTCAGGAACATTCCCACACCGGTAGGATCCCCCTAACTCCAACCCTCCCTCTTGCTGTTTCTGGAATGTCCCATCCAGAACAGCGCACAGAAGCTATTTCACTGTCTCTGCCCAGGGAGCTACACTTCCCTTCAGGCCTAACGTGGTCCCACATTCTCCCCAAGATGACCACTTGTACCCCTTTACATCACTTCCTATTTCTGCCTGGCTCACACAAGACTGTACTTTTTGTTTGTTTTTAATTTTTAACGATCTTTCCATGTCTGTCTTCCCGCGAGGAAAGGGGTGCTGGGCCCCATGCAAGTTACAAGCAGTCACCAGGTGCAGACAGCACAGCCTGACAATGATTTATCTTTTTCCTCTTAACATAAAATGGCGTGGTAATTCCTGTGTGTAGCTGCACTTTTGCTCCCTGGCATCCACCAGCTCACTAGGCATTGTGCCCCACTCTGGGGACGCCCGAGGATGTTATAAAGCAATCTGGGGAGCACCCCTCCTCCTGAGCACCATGGGGGAAAGGGCTGAGAGCATTTCACTTCCACAGTCCCTGTGTGGAAGATGAAGAACACGGGTGGGACTTGTCCCAGGTCACACTGCTAGTGATGACAGCTGGGAGCAGGACTCAGGCCTGCTGTCTCCACCCTTCTCTAGACTGTGACACTCTTCCCCACCCCGAGACCCAGCCCCTACCTTCATAGGTATTCACAGCCTCCAGGTTCATGGCATGCCGGATCACATGGTACTCATCAGAAATCCCATTCCCCCCCAGTATGTCTCGGGCCTGGCGGGCGATATCCAGGGCCTTCCCACAGTTATTCCTCTTCAGCAGGGAGACCATTTCCGGAGTGGCCCTATGAGTGGCACAGACGTCACAAGTATGGGATCACAAAGAACTGACCCCAGGCATCCCTAAGCCCTGGGCAAATCCAGCCGGGGGAGAAGACTCCCCAAGTTATAGTCACAGCAGCAGACACTGAGCTCCCAGTGAGGGATAAGCAGGCAGTCCTGTCCCATCAAGGTCAAGAGGAAAAGAAGGGACAGGCCCCCAGGGGCCACCAGGCACAAAAGACCTTTCTCCCCGGGGCCAGCCACCACCACGTCCAAGAGGTGCACAGGGTTCCCCCCCTCCTTGCTGCCTACCCCCTGCTGCCCCAACACACAGCCCCTACTTGTCTTGATCCTTCAAGCGGCCAAGCTGCAGGCAGGCGTGAAGGCCCAGCGTGATCTCAGTGAGCATGTCTGCCAGCTTCTTCTGAATCAGCTGGTTCCTGGCCAATGGGGCGCCAAACTGGATCCTAAGCGAGCAAGTTCAGGGTAAGTGTGGACATGTTCACTCCCCACTCCAGGAAGCCTTCCCAGGCTGCCTCGGCCCTCACTGAGTTCACCCTGGCCCTGTCACCGCTCAGTGTCACCAATGTCACTGAGCAGTCAGCCCCTCACTGCTCAGGACTTCCCAGGTCATTTCACCGAGTGGGGGATTTAAGTTTGGCAGGCAGGGGATGAGGTATCACTGGTAGGGTAGAGGATGGAGCCCGTGCCCCCCCCACGCCCCCAGATCTCACAGCAGCCCCACGCACCTATCCAGGGTGTACTGCCGGGCCGTGTGCAAACAGAATTCAGCGGCTCCGAGCACACCCCAGGCGATGCCAAACCGGGCATTGTTCAGGCAGCCGAAGGGCCCCTGTAGGGTTGAGAGAGAGGCCTCAGCCCCACCCAGGAGCTGAGAGGCCCCGTGCAGAACTAACTTACATAGGGGGGAGCCCCCTTCCCAGACGTGCAGTCACTATAAACAGAAGGATTCAGGGCAGCCATTTCAATCACACACGGTCCTGGCACCAAAGCTCATGCACACACAGTTCTACCCGGCCCAGGACCTGGGCTGGATGCTCAGATCTGGGGGATGACGTAAGGAGACAGAAAAGATGCACATGTATCAAAGGATTAAACCGGTTCAGGCCCGTATGTGTCCTCGGCAGAGCCAGTATAAGCAAAATGGTCACCCCAAAGGGGCAATTTCCAAACATCAGTGAGCCAGGCAGAAGCTCTCAGAATCACTCGTATGTGGGCTCCACAAGCACAGGGACTGTGTCTGGTCCCCAGCTGGGTCCCCAACATGGGGCCTGCCCAAGGAAGATGAACCAGCATGTGACTTGATACCAGTTCCCAAGGTGGCCGCTGCTCACCGCCAGACCAGATACATCAGGCAGCACGTTCTCCTCCGGCACCTCCACGCTGTCCATGACGATCATGCCTGTGGACGAGGCCCGCAGGGAGAACTTGCCCTCAATCTTGGGGGCTGAGAGGCCCCGCATCCCCTTCTCCAGCAGGAAGCCCCGAATGCAACTGTCTTCACACCGAGCCCATACTACAAACAGGTCGGCCACAGGTGAATTGGTGATCCTGGGGGAGGGACAGGCAGTGAGGGTCTGGTCACCTCCCTCCTGCCCCTGCCCACCTATCTGAGCCACTCAGGCCCCTTACCAGGTCTTGGTCCCATTGAGGGTATAGCTCCTGTTGGATGGGTTGTGGCGGGCTCTGGTCTCCATGCTGCCAGGGTCACTCCCATGGTTGGGCTCTGTGAGCCCAAAGCAGCCCAGGAGCTCCCCCTTGGCTGCAGGCACAAGACACGTTCACAAGTCTGCCTGTCCCCCACTCAACTCCTCAAATGAAAACTGTCAGCCTTCCCATCAAGCCAGGCCAAAGGCAGACCCAACTCTGCCCCCATGGCACTCTCAGGTGGTGTGGGGACAGCCCCCCTCCCCAGGCCCCAGTAACAATGCCATGACGGGGAGTGGCCCCACAGGAGTCAGGAAAGAGATAATCTGTCTTGAAGGCAGTGCAAAGGAGTTAAGCAGGAGGAGGAAGCGTGGAGAAGAGTGGTCCCAAGCGGGGGTACAGATGTGCAAAGCACAGTGGTACATTTGGAGAATTCCAAGTAGCTGAGTCTGGCTGAGGAGGAGCAGTTGAGAGAATGGCCAGAGATGAGGTGGGATGGTCAGCAGAGGCCTGCCTCCTCATGAGGGGCCTTGTGGACCCAGTCAGGAAATTAAGACTTTAAACTCTGGGCTGGGATGGAGGAACACAGAAAATCAGGAGGGAGATGAAGGTATGAAGTGGGCAGAGTCAAGAGAGACCTAGGAGGGGACAGTCAGAATCAGATGTACGGGTGAGGCCCACGGTCTGGCAGGGGATCTGGGTGGCCATTGGGGCCATCCCTGAGGTAGGGACAGAAGGCAGGCTCTGGGGACAGTCCCATTCCTAAGTTCCAGATCACTGAGACGGTCTTCCTTCCATAGGCTCCGCAGGCAACTGCTCACCCAGCCGGGGCAGGTACTTCTGCTGCTGCTCCTTGCTGCCATAGGCGTAGATGGGGTGCATGACAAGGGAAGACTGGACACTCATTGCTGACCTGTAGCCACTATCCACCCGCTCCAGCTCTCGGGCTAGGAGCCCATAGGCCACAGATGAGACTCCAGCACAGCCATACCCTGGTTGGGGGGAGGGAAGATAGGGCAATGGGACCAAAGTCCTGCCCAGCTGGGATTCCTGGGGCCCAAGAGACAGAGCTACGTAGGGGCACCCAAGGAGGGGCACCAAGCTGGCCCTAGTTTGAAGGTTTATTCATTTTCCCTCACATCCTCAGATAGAGGGATAACAGCCTCAATTTACAGACTGGGAAACTCAGGCTCAGGGATAAGAAGGGACTTTCCAGGACACAGTGGGGGCTGCAGAGTGTGGAGATGAATCTGTCCCTACCTTTGATGGTGGGGCCCAGCACACCAAGTTCCCCCATCTCTGAGATGATCTCCCGGTGAAAAACTGCAAAAGACGTATGCCCAAACTCAGGCCCAGCCCTAGCCCACTGGAGTCCCCATCCCAGGGACAGAGGGGGCCAGGGATCCAGCTAAAGCAGGCAGAGCAGGTGTGCATAGTGGAGGGTGCCCACCCGCCCGCCTGAGCACCTTCATTGCGATTGGCCAGCAGGATTCGGGGCATGAGGCGCTCCTGGCAATAGGTGTGGAAGGTGTTCCTGATGAGGATCTCATCCGCTGTCAGCTGCTCCTCCAGCACCAGCGGGTCCCTCCAGTCAAATTCAGGACGCGAGGCTGGGACAGGGAGCAGAGAGTGGGTGGGGGCTTGACTCGGCCCAGGCCACCCGACCACCGCAACCTCCTCTTCTGCAATCCTCAGCCCCACTCCTCCACTCCCAACTGGTTCTTGGTGGATTGGGGCAGTAAAGAGCACTGGCAAGACAGCATTTCTCCGGGAAACTCACTGCCTCTGGCCCTGGCCACGCCCTGCCTTTCCTCCAGGGCAGCCCTCGGATTCTGGAACAGAGCCCACCCTGGGCAGACAATTGGACAAGGGCCACAGACGCCTGGCTCAAGGAGGGGTCCTTACACTTAGTCGCTCGGTTCTGTGTCTTCCCTCCCTTTTCTGCAAACACAGGACGGAAAAGTCACTCCGGAAAAGTCCCCCAAGCCTCTAGTTCCACCCTCCCGACCCTGCCCCCGACCCGGCACTGACCAGTCTGCGCCGCCGCCGAGCCCCACCCTCGTAGGAAGTTCAGGCCTGGTCCACGGCTCAGCAGCCGCTCGGAGACCCTTCTCAGGGCCATTTGGGCAGCAGGCCGTCAAGAGGAGCAACCACGGCCAACCTGGAGCAGCAGAGGCGTCAGAGCCGAGTGGCTCCCACCAGCAGGCCCGGCCCCTGGCGCCCCACTCGCCCCTCTCGTCGGCCCTTACCTGGCGCCTCCCGACCGTACAGTCCGCTGTAAGACTGGCAAAATCTTTTGACCTCCGGAGGGGGTGGGAGGGGCGGATGCCGAATGGGGCTTCTCATTGGTGTGTGCTAGGACGCGGCTCCTCCATGGCTCCTCCTTTTAAAAGGGCTACGGCAGCTTTGCCCGCGGGGGCCCAGGCCAAGGCATGTTAGCGCCTTTAAGAAGCAGAACAGGGACGGGGCGGAAGGTGAGTGCGCCAAGCCAATTGGCCGCTGTGTTCCCGTTCTGATTGGCCCTAGGAGGGGGCTCGGCCCACTCTTGATTGGTCGGTTGCAGGGGCCGTGTGCGGAGGAATTCTGGAGTTAAAAGAGGAAACTGAGGCATAAGAAAAAATGAATCCTGGAAGCCAAGAGGGCAGACCTTGATGTCTCCTCTAATGGGTGCTGTGGGGAGTAGGGGGAGAGGCGGGCTTCAGCGGGCGATCTCAGTCCAACCTATGTGCCAGTCTGTCCCAGGAAGCACGTGTCGCCATGAGCGACGGTGTGTGTGACTTGATTTCCGTGCGCTGTGCTTCTTGCACCTACGTGTGTGATTGTGCCGGACTATGCATCTGTTTGTGGGTGTGCCAACGACGTTGTGGGGCGGTTGACTGTGTGGGTGGTTACGTGCCACCGTAACTGTGGTTGTGGCAGTGTGCGTGAACGTCTTCGTGATTTCTTGTCTGTGCAGTTGTAAGTTTGTGTAATGGTATTCCGTGCGATCGTGTGTCTGTAAGAATGATTCTGTGTTGTGGTGGTTTTCTCTCTAGGTGTGGCTATTATTTTTGTGACGACATGACTGGATATTTGTATGTATGTCTGTGTGGTTGTGTACCTCCATGTGTCAGTGTGATTTGCTGTATGTGCACTTGGACAGGACTGTGACTGTGACACGAGCGCAGGTCTGAGTGAGTGGCTAGGCTCACCTAGGTCACTTTGATGAGCATTTGTGTGATGTACATTTGAATCTGGGTGCACTGTGCTTGGCCATCTCTGTATCTAAACGGCACATGTCTAGCATGGCATGGCCTTTTCCCAGGTGGGGAAAGTAAGGCCCAGAAAGCAGAATGATCTTGCTCCAGGTTACAGTAGGCCAAGTGCAGAGCAGGGATCAGTATTGGGATCCAGGCCTGGTTCCCAGGCCGGGCCCCTCCCTGCCCACCAGGAACACGTTTTCCCACATCGACATTCTGGCTAATTGTGTGCATCATGTTCTACCCCACATACCACCTCTGCATGAGTGTGATGGGAGTAACAGCGGGATTGTGTTCTGAATGTGATCACTGGCCTGCATGTCCCCAAGTGCCTAGACCCTCCCACTTTCTGGGCCCTCCTTGCCCTTCACATCTATGTAAAACAGTTCGAGCCCTCCTCCTCACACATTAGGGAGTCCATCGCCACCATGAAATGTCCCTGATTCTGCATGGCTCTCATTCTTCTGGTCACCTCCCTTCTCCTGCAGCCAGTGGCCTCTCTCCCCAACCCCCTTCCTTTCCCCAAAGTTCCCTACCCTGAAGCAGGTGTGGGTGTCAAGGGTGACGTCAGTATCCACACTAGGAAACCCAAACTGAGATTCAGGCCTTGCCACCCTGGAAAGTCCATCGTCCCTCCTGGCCACAGGCTCCTAGGGGACAAAGGCTTCCAGCCAAATGCCCCGCCTCTCTCCGGAGCCTTATCTTCTTGCCTCCCACTGTAGAGCCACACAGGCCTGTTTAGTGCCTCCTCCCAAACCAAGGAGATCTGTCCCCAAGAGAGACTCTGCTTTCCTCTCCAGGAACCCACTAGTTTTATTGAGGCGAAATTCACATAACATAAACGAACCATTTTAAAGTGAACAATTCAGTGGCATCTAGCATTCATGACATTGTGCAACCACCACCTCTATCTAGTTCCAGAACATTTCCATCACCCCAAAAGGAAACCTTCTACCCAGTCACTCCCCATTCCTCCTCCCTCTGCTCCTGGCAACCACTAATCTTTTTGTCTGTATGGATTCTCCTGGATATTAAATGGACTCATATGTGTGATCTTTCGTGACTGGCTTCTTTCACTTAGCATGTTTTTGAAGTTCACCCATGTGATTATGTATTTAGAACTTTATTCCTTTTTACGGCTGAATAATATTTCACTGTATGGATGGACCACATTGTGTTTATCCATTCATCTGTTCACGGACGTTTGAGGTGTTTCTACCTCTTAACTATTGTTAACTAATGCTGCTGTGAACTTAGTGTACAAGTATTCCTTTGAATACCTGGGTTGTTGTTTTTTAAAGATTTTATCTACTTATTCATCAGAAAGAGGGAGAGAGAGCGCAAGCAGGGGGAGCAGCAGGCAGAGGGAGAAGCAGGCTCCCTGCTGATCAAGGAGCCTGATGCGGGGCTCGATCCCAGGACTCTGGAACCATGACCTAAGCCAAAGACAGATCCTTAACCTACGGAGCCACCCAGGCATCCCTGAATACCTGTTTTCAATTCTTTGGGGCATATGCCTAGGAGTGGAATTGCTGGGTCATATGGTAACTCTTGTCCAACTTTCTGATTAACTTCTGGAAGAATCATCAGACTTTTCCACAGTAGCTACATCTTCCATTCCCACCAGCAGTTTACGGGATTCCAATTTCTCTCTACATGACCATCTTAGTGGGTGCCCTGAGCTGGCTTTTATACTCCTTGCTTCCCCCTCCCCTCGTGGCGCCACTCATATTTTGCCTTTTTGTGTGATGCTTCTGTGATGCACCAACTGACGCTGCGTCTGTGGCTGTGTGTCTGTCTGGGCAGGGTGCGTGCTTTTCACTATCTGAGGTTTGAGGCCATGCCGGCAGGGTCGTCTGTCTTTGACTGGCGTGCCCCCTGTGGTTGGGCCCTGGTAGCCGTGCGACTGCGTGACCAATTACAAGCTGTGACAGTGGCAGAGGGTGTGAACATATAAGGTCGTAGGCTTTATGTGGTGCCATGAGTGCTTGTGTCTGACGTATTGCTGTGTGCATTACTGCATCAACGTGTGTTTGTGAGTGGCTGTGGGCTGCTGTGTTTGAGGCTTTTGTGTGTGGAGGCCACATCTGCGTTTCACAGGGGTTTTGTAACTGCATCTTTCAGAGTTCGGTGCCAACATACCCAAGAGTCTCTGTGCGGCCGTCTGGTTGTGGCTCGATCATGTCACTGTGGTTGTGGGTGTTTCTGTAAGTGTGTGACTGTGTCGGTCCCTGTCTGTGTGATTATGAGTTCTAAGTCTGCGAGATTGTGTGACTATATCACTGTGTAACCGATGTCGTGTATAGCTGTGTTTTTGTGCCTGGGAATTGGGTGTCTGTGTGTGGTCTATATGACATGCAAACACACGATTCCATGTGCAGGGACTATATGATCTGTGTGACTGAGGGCCCAGGAGTCCGTGTCACTATGTAACTGCTGATTGCTTGTGGATATGACCATGAACCAGGTGTCTGTGATGTGTCCGTAGCATCCCCCTGGGCTCCCAGGGCACCACAGTGGAGGTCCCTGCTGTAGAAGCTTGGATTCCTCCCCCATGCGGGGCAGAAATCAAACAGTAGCCAGGCCCAGAGCAGGGGCTGGGGAGGGTCTCCTGCACATCATCAGGCACTTCCTGTGGCCTGATCCAACCGGCCCGTTCCACCCAGGAGAGAGGGTCACTTCCCCTGCCCCAGCCCCTTCACACCAGAGCCGCCGTGGTCACAGCAGCTGCACCTCCACGCAGCACCCCCCAGAGGGTCCGTGGTCACAGTGGCGGCTGATTGGGAGGGGCTCCTCCCGGCACTGGGCTCAGACCCTGGGAACCCACAATCCAGGCACTTTCAAACCAACCTAACGTGAAGCCCCAGCCCCCAACCCTCCCACTCATCGGGAACAGAGCTTCGGCTGTTCTGGGTCCCCACCTGATAGCAGCCTCCAACATCTGGGGTGTCTGATAATGCTTGGCTTGGCAGGGACTTCGTGCCAAGTCCCGCCATCGGCATGGTCGCTGCTGTTTATTGGGGAGGGGGAGAGCTACAGGGCCCCGGTCACAGGAAAGGGGGTCTCAGAGCCCCTTCCCAGGATCCCCATTCTGTCTGTCACCACTTCTACAGGAAGGTAACTAAAAGTAGGTCCCCAAGTCTCTTCTTTTGTGGGGACTCAGTGCCTCCCTTTACCCGACACCCGAACCCTCAACCTCTGAACCCCCAGCCCCTGAACATCTGACTTGGCTTTAGATACAGGGTCAGTCCTTAAGGCCCAGCCCCTAAACAGGCTGAGATGAGGTCTCTTCCCCAGAAACGGTGACCCCCGCCTTGCCTGCCTCTTATCAGGGGCTGCAGCCAATCAGCTGAGGGCAGAGAGGAGCCCTCCAAGGGGCCATTGGTGTCTCAGAGCCCACGAGGCCACAGAGGGAGAGGAGGCCTAAGGCCCAGGGTGGGCACCAGCCGGCCATGGCCGCGGCTGAGACCGCCTTGCCCTCCATCAGCACGCTGACCACCCTGGGCCCCTTCCCGGACACGCAGGAGGACTTTCTCAAGGTGGGGCCAGGCGGGGTGTAGGTGGGCTGGCTGGGGTCCTGGGCTGTGGTTAGGGCTTGGGGGTTCTTGTCTGCATCTTACCCAAGGCTGGGGGTCCTCAGTCCAGGACAGGGGTCTGAACTTGGTCTAAGGACCTCTTCTTGTCATATGAAACCAAGGCTTGGAGGGGCACCTGACTTGCTCAGTTGGTAGAGCATGCAACTCTTGATCTCAGGGTCATGAGTTCAAGCCCCATGTTGGGCATAGAGCTTACTTTAAAAAGACAAAGAAAGAAAGAAAAGAAAACCCTGAGGGAGGTTTGAAGCTGAACAATGCAGCAGTCGGCAGTAAGACAACCCCAGATATCAGGGGGAAACAGCAAATGCAGGAATTTAATCTTGGGAATTAATTTTTTGGGGGGACAGGGAAGGAGAGGGCGAGTCGGGGGGAAACTGAGGCAAGGCTGCCCCCCACCCAGCCTTCCATGCCTAGCTCTGCCACCCCTTCCCCCATGCCTGAGTGTGGCTCCAGATAATGTCAGTCTTATCTTGGGTCTCCAGCCAGACCCATCGACCTCTGTCCCTGAACTTGGGGGGGGGGGGGCTGGAGGGAGTGTGCAGTGTAAGGGAGGGGGACAGACTGACATGACAGACAAGCAAACCAGACCCCTTTCCAGAGCCTCTGGCCAGCCTGCCCCCATCAGGGCATCCAGCCCCCTCCATCTCTGGGCAGGGTACCCTGGTGTCCGCCGAAGCCTCACGTTACCGGCTCCCTCCCCAGTGGTGGCGCTCTGAGGAGGTGCAGGACTTGGGTCCGGGTCCCCCTGATCCCACCGGGCTGCCCCTCCACGTGAGGCCCGAGTCGCAAGAGGCGCCCAGGGAGGACGAAGACGACGAGAGGGACTCGGCCACCGCCTGGGATCTGGATCTCCTTCTCACCAATTTCTCCTGCCCAGAGCCAGGCGGCGCGCCCCAAACCTGCGCTTTGGCGCCAGGCGAGTGCTCCGGGGTGCAATTCCCGCCGCCGCCGCTGCCGCCGCCGCCGCCACCTGAGACTCCCAGGCCGTATGTGGGCGGCTCGGGGCTGGTGGCTGGGCTCTTGGGTCCCGAGGAGCACGCGGGCTGGGCACGCCCGGCTCCAAGAGCCCCGGCCTCGGACGCCTTCGTGGGCTCAGCCCTGGGCCCAGCCCCCGAGCCCAAGGCACTGCCGCTGCAGCCCGTGTACCCCGGGCCAGGTGCGGGCTCCGCCGGTAGCTACTTCTCGCGGACAGGGCTTTCAGTGCCCACGGCGCCAGGCGCCCCCTACGGGCTGCTGTCCGGGTACCCAGCGCTGTACCCGGTGCCGCAGTACCAAGGGCACTTCCAGCTCTTCCGCGGGCTCCCGGCGCCTCCGCCCCGCCCCACATCACCCCCCTCTTTCTTGAGTTGTCTGGGACCCGGGACGGCGGGTGCAGGACTCCGGGGGACCGCAGGAGACCCGGGAGGGATCGCAGACGCCGCGCCATCCAAACGCAGCCGGCGATCGTGGGCGCGCAAGAGGCAGGCGGCGCACACATGCACGCACCCGGGCTGTGGGAAGAGCTACACCAAGAGCTCACACCTGAAGGCTCATCTGCGCACGCACACAGGTGAGGGAGCGGGGCGCGCGGCTGGAGGATGGGCCTCAGGAGCAGGGAATGGCTGGGGAGCTGGAAAACCCGAGCAAGTGGCGGAGCTAAAGCAGAATTTCGGAGCCACGGGCAGGGCAGAGGGAGCTGGGAGCCGGCCTGGGATCTCGGGAGCCGGACAGGCAGCATTGCGGGAGGCGGGTGGGGACAACCTAGGGAACCTGAGGAGCTTTTCAGGGAACCGACGGGTAAGACCTGGGCAGGGGAAAGGCTGAAGAGCAGAAAGCCTGGCCTGGGACAAAGGGGGCGGGCTAGAGGAGGGACTGCGGAGAGGGGACGAGCTTGGAATGCCAGGGTCGGGGCAAGCGGAGAGCAGAGTTAGGCGGCCAAGAGTATAAAGCAGGGTTTGCTTACCAGGGAGGCGGAGCCAGACGGTAGGGGGCGTGGCGGCACGCAGGAGTAGAGGCAGGGCCCGAGTCAGTTTCCGGAGCCCAGATGCTGCGGAGGCAGGTCCAGCAGGATGGAGGAAATAGCTTGGAAAGGAGGATGGGCATAGGAGGAGAAGCCGGGTCCCAGGGATCCTAAAACGGGGAAGGGGCTGTGGAATAGAGGCTGGGGGAAGGAGGAAGGGTGAGGCCTAAATTTAGGAGTCCCCACAGAGGGTAGGGCCCTGTGTACATTACTATGCAGAGACGCAGGGAGGAGGCCAGGAATAGCCTGGGGGAGAAAACAATCACCGGGGGCCTGGATTTCAAGGCTCAAGGGCCAAGGCGAGGAAGAGGAGGGCTGGGGGGAAGGGCAGAATTGGGCAGCAGCTGGAGGGTCCCCTGGTACAAGGGAGGGGCTGAAACAGGGAGCCAAGCCAAAGGACGAAGGTGGGGATGGCTTCAGGACTCAGGGGCAGGGTAATAGGGAACAGGAAATGAAGCCAGTGGGGTAGGGGACACGAGTTGAGTCCAGAAAATGAGAACGGGTTTGGCGCCAAATGCAGGTACAGAAGAGAGGTCGAGGTCGCAGAGGCCGGACGTGGCTGCAGAATCAGGGCCTTCCCCTGAGAGTGCGCGCCTCCCTACATTTTGCGCGCTAGGCGCCTCACTTGCCTCACCCTGGTACCGACCAAGGCTGAGCAAAGGAGTGCGGCCAGATTCAGAGGCAGACGGGGGAGGGGTGGGGCGGAGAGTGGCGCTCAAGGCTTCCTCACCCCCCAGGGGAGAAGCCCTACGCCTGCACGTGGGACGGCTGCGGCTGGAGGTTTGCGCGCTCAGACGAACTGACCCGCCACTACCGGAAGCACACTGGACAGCGCCCCTTCCGCTGCCAGCTCTGCCCACGCGCTTTTTCACGCTCCGATCACCTGGCCCTGCACATGAAGCGTCATCTTTGAGCCCTGCCCCAACACTTGGACCCTTCCTGGGGGTTGGGGATAGAACAAGAGCAGATCCACACAGGGTGGTTTTCCCTCGGATGGACCCTCTCCTGGATTCGCGGCCCCACAGATCCCCCCAAAGATCAAGGACTGGCCCATAGACGGACCTGGGGGAGCCTCCAACCAAAGCTCCCGCACGTCCTCAGTCTCAGAGACATCCAATGGTCACACAGATACCGCGAGACTGAGACAGACCTCCAAATAAACGGATTTAGTTGGACACTCAGACATTTCGGACAGAGAGAACCTCAGAAAGCTGGACCCTCAGACCAGCTTACAAGAGGCCCTGGGCAGTGGGAGTGTTGTGGGGTGAGGCTTCCCAAAGACCCTGGGCCTAGAAGGGGGCTTTCACACTGTGACTAATAAAGCTCTGCATAGTGGCTGGATCTGCCGCGAATAGTTATGGGTACTGTACCAATGCCCCTCCCAGATAAAGGTTCAGCGTTGGCCTGACTTTGTGGGGTTTGGGTGCTGAAAGATGGGAGGACGTTTCACTGTCAGGGGTGAGATTGGGGACCGTACACACCTTCACACCCTCATGTAAACTTAAGCGACCCCTCTTGGCACTGCAGGCTTTGGCGCCCCTCCCCACCACATCCCAAGACTAGGCTAAATCGTCCTTGTCTCCTGCCTTAACCCCAGGTACAGTCACTGGGACCGTCTCCCTCGGTGTAAGAGCCCTCAGCCCGGCCCCAGAGCCCCATCACCCTCCACCGTGACACGATCCAAAATATCCCCTAGACCAGCTCAGGGAGCCCCAGGAAAACATATGAAATGAAAAGGAGAATCAGGAGCACAAGCGCCCCTTAAAAGAGCATAGATCACAAGAGTTAGACTTCAGGTTGTAAGACAGGAAAGGAAAAAATCCAAATCCGCATTTAAGCCCGGAGCCGGAGGAGCGGGGTACTAGCGGAAGACAGCGGTTTGAGCCTAGCTAAAGAAGAAAGAGACGGAGGCGGGGCCTAGCGGAGAGATGCGAGCTATGATTGGCCGGCAAAGCAGTCGGAGGCGGGGGAGGGGAACCATGTGGTCATAGGAGGCGTGGCCTGAGCCGGACCTGTGGGTGGAGTATATGGAGAGTTGAGTCCGCCGGAAGTGGGAGGCGGTATCTGAGGGGAGGGACCGTCAGAAAGGAACCCCGCCCCCGGAGGGCCCAGAACTGACTTTCAAATCTCAGCCTCTCTGTCTCGCGGGCAGTCTCCATCCTCGTGAGGTTCCGGCTGGGGTTCCCACGCTTGTCTGGGGAAGTGAAAGTCCCCTAGGGACCGGCCGGGCCCACCTCGTGACCTGACGCCCCGGATCCCAACACAGATTCCTCGACCCAAGTGCCATGGCCACGCTGAGCCCGCTGCTACTGGCCGCGCTGCTGTGGGTCCCTGTAAGGACCCTGTCCTGCTACGGGGACTCGGGGAAGCCCGTGGACTGGTGAGTGAGCAGGCGTTGATCATCCTCCGGGGTCGGCCTGGGGGGACTCCGCAATTAGGTGAAGCCTGGGGTTCCCTCTCTTCCCCTCCCTCAATTTCTCCCATTCCTCAACTTAAAGGTTCGTCGTCTACAAGCTGCCAGCCCAGAGCGGGCCCGGGGATGCGACGCAGAGAGGACTGCGATACAAGTACATGGATAAGGACTCAGGGGGCTGGCGAGACGGCGCGGAGTCCATCAACAGCTCGGCGGGGGCCGTGGGCCGCAGCCTGCTGCCGCTGTACCAGAACGCCAGCCAGGTGAAGGGGTGCCTGGGCTGAACCTGGGATGAGACTCTAGGGCCCAGCCTGGGAGGAAATTTCAAGTTGCTCCATCCATCTCCCCCCAGCTCGCCTTCTTACTATACAATGACCAGCCACCTAAACCCAGTGGGGCTCAGGACGTTGCCAGCCGGGGCCACACAAAGGGTGAGTCCTGGACTGAGGCTGGGGAAGGGCTTTGCTTTAACTATGCATTTTCCCCAGCTAACCCCCGCCCTGCCCAGGGATTGGGGGGGTGGGGCTCTGTCGGACTCTGGACATCTGCTTCCTCATTATATTAATATTGTTTTTCTTCTTGACTATGAGAATTGACAGCTGCAGAAACTGAACTCAGCAGTGCTTTCGACACTGCCCACCCCTTCTCCAGGCCCCCTGCAAACGGAGGGTGTTCCTGGTGGCACACATGCTTGATGGGATGCCTGGAGCAGTCCTCCTGATCCCTGACTTCTGGTTCAGGTGTGCTGCTCCTGGACCAAGAAGGGGGCTTCTGGCTGGTCCACAGTGTTCCACAGTTCCCTCCACCTGCCTCCTCTGCTGCATACAGCTGGCCTTCTAATGCCCAAACGTTCGGGCAGACCCTGCTCTGTGTGTCTTTTCCCCTCACTCAGTTCGGGAAGATTGGTGAGTGTGGACAGGGAGGCGAAGTGATTCCCTGACTCCCAGGCCAGAATGTGGAATAGTCCCTCATTTTCTCTATCCTTGCTCTCCAGGCAGACAGCTGACCTACACCTACCCCCTAGTGTATGACTACAAGCTAGATGAGGCCTTCGCTCAGAAAGTCCCCTACCTGGAGGACGTGGTCGAGGGCCACCATGTTCTCCAGGGCCCCTGGAACAGCAGTGTAACACTCACATCCAAGGCAGGGGACACCTTCCAGAGCTTTGCCAAATTTGGAAAATTTGGAGATGGTGAGTTCTGAGATTGAGGGTTGCAAAGCTCTTTTTCTGCAGAGGGGGTGTCTGGTGTGTCCATGGCTAAGGGCAGGTCAGGAATAAGGACTAGTACTCTTTGAGAGCCACAATCAAATGAGAGGTAGACAACTAGCAGATCTGGGGTCACATACTGGTTTCTGGCTACGTGACATGGGATTTAACCAGAACCTCAGTTTAACCCATCTGAGAAATGGGGACATTGATCTACTTTAAAGGATTGTTATGAAGTGATGCATTTAAAGCATTTGGTAAGGGCTATTAGTTTTAACATTGTCATTCCCTGTGTTTCCAAGAATTGACAACTGAGGAAACTGAGCTCAGAAAGGGGAAGTGGCCCTAGCAATGACCCTGACCCTGTCCATGCCCTTTTCCCATCCTCCACAGACCTGTACTCTGGATGGTTGGCAGAAGCCCTTGGCAGTAATTTGCAGGTCCAGTTCTGGCAAAACTCTCCTGGCATCCTACCCTCCAACTGCTCCGGGGTCCAGCATGTGCTGGATGTGACCCAGATAGCTTTCCCTGAACCAGCTGGGCCAGCCTTCAGTTCCACAGAAGACCACTCCAAGTGGTGTGTAGCCCCAAAAGGGCCCTGGGCCTGTGTGGGTGACATGAATCGGAACCTCAGAGAGGAGCAGCGGGGTGGGGGCACATTATGTGCCCGGTTACCAACCCTCTGGAAGTCCTTCCAGCCTCTGGTGAAGGCCTGGGAGCCCTGTGGGGAGAACAGAACCTTCTCTCCAGGAAGAGCTCCAGCAGAGCATGTAAGAGCTAAGGCTCAGAAGACACTTGGGACTTCAGCTTGAACCCCAGCTTAATGCCTAATTGTGTGACCTTAATTATGTGCCTTAACTTGTGACTCAGTCTACTCATTTGCAAAACAAGAATCACATACCTGACTCCGGACTGTTGAGAAATAAAAGAAAATTGGTGGATGGGGCTGTTAACCTTTTTTCTTCAAGTGGACCCTGGGACTCCAGACAACATTACAGCCCTTCTTCTCTCTGTGAAGGTCTGGGGACAGGTGGTGCCTAAGTGAGACCCGAAGTGGGACCACAAGGAAGGGTCCACCTGAGACTCACCTCCCTTTTTGATGGTAATCAGGCCTCAAGACGCACACAGGCAGGGGGGCAGAAACACAATGTCTTGCCCCGCCAGGGGAGGTGGGGTGAGCCCCAGAAAGCTCACACAGCACAGACACTTTATTTATATGTGTACATATGTATACAGGTGGCTGTACAGAGCAGGGCCAGCGGCCCCCTCGGCTATGGGCCTGGAGGCGTGGGGCAGGGTGCACCTTTTTTGGTCAGGCCTGCTGGGGGTATAGCTTCAGCAGGGCACCGGGAGGTCAGCCCCGCCTCAGGCTTGGTGGCTGGGACCAAGAGGGAAGTGGGTGGGACCGGGGGCCCTGCACTGCTGGGCACATTCTTTGTGGGGGCTGGGGAGGGGGTCTGGGATTCTGGGGAGAGTTTGGGGGAGGCGGGCTTGGAGCGAGACCCACTCAGCGTGGTCCGCTCCTCCACCACCTCCAGCACCCAACACTCTCGACCCCGGGGGGCCTCAGGTGCAGGAGGCCCCGGGGATGTGGATTCCCTCAACCCTTTGGAGTCTGCGCCAGGAGGCTGGGGCGTTCCGGCCCTGGCCCCTGGACACACAGGCTCTACGACAATTGGCACCAGGGGTGTGCCTGCCTCACCCGAGCTGCTGCGCCTGCCGGTCTCGTGTTCCTGCACTGGGCTCAGCGCGGCCTTTGCCACAGCCCTGGCCACCCCACCCGCTCCATCCTCTGTCTGCACGCTCTGGTGCCGTGTGCCGCTGGCGTCCCGCTCCAGGGTCCGGCCCCCGGGGGTCGTCACACGGGGTGGGGTGCAGGCCTCAGCACCACCCGGAGACTCCTTCTCCTTGCTGGACGCCGGCGGCCTGGGGGCGCCCTCGGGCAGCAGCGGGTCCGCGCCCAAGCTCAGGGGCGACTCTTGGCGGCCCAGGCGACGGACGGCAACCTGCCTAGGTGTGCCAGGACCCTCGACGGGGGGCGTCTCGCCGTCCGACTCGGCGAGGCTATGCAGCGCCAGCTCGCCGTGGAAGTCCTTGCGGAAATCCGGGTGGCCCACCTCGAGGCTGTGTTTGCGCAGTGCGCCCTTCTTGTCGGCGCCCAGCGAGGCTCCCAGCTTCTCTGCCGACTGCACGCGTTTGAGGAGCGGCGAGCGCGGGGGCTCGGCACTCTTGGGGCGCGGGCGCACCACCGGCGGTGACGAGTGCAGCTTCGCAGGGAAGCTCTGCGTCGTGTGCGAGCTGCCCACCGTGTGGCCTGGCAGCGGCGGCGGCGACGCCTGTGTCGGGGACGGCGTGTGTGCCAGTGGCGACAGCGGGATGTTGCCGGCCGACTTGCAGCGCGCAGAGCGGTACTGGCGGTGCAGTTTCGGCGACAGCCCGTGCAGGGTGCTGGGCCGGATGTGGTGCGAGGCCGACGACGCTGGCGAGTTGGGCGTGCTCGAGGCTGGCGAGCTGCTCTGGGAGGAGGCGCCTGCGGGTGGGCGAGAGGGGCTGTTGCGCGCTGGGGACACAGCCAGGGCACAGCCCCGCCACCCTGCGCCGCTCGGCCCGCCGCGCGCAGGCGCAGAGCGTACCTAGGTAGGCGGAGTCGGGCGTGGAGCGGTAGCTGTGGGTAGGCGAGCGTGCAGGCAGCCCGTGCGTGGGCGAGCCCGGGAGGCTGTCGCTGGACGACAGCGACCGGTTCAGCGACGACAGCGAGCGGCTAGTGTGCAGCAGGTTTGACTGCTTTGTGATCTTGCGGAAGAGGGAGCTGCGCTTCTTGCTGGGGGACAAAGAGGGGGCCACCTACCCTTCACCAAGTTCCAGCACTCCTCACTTCTTCCACTTTAGGGCTGCACATCCGCCCTGGGGGGCCGCCCACCCCTCCTGGCCCCTCCCGCTCCAGCTGCCACCCACCTATCAAAACCGAAAGACCTCCCCTTAACGCTAGTCCCATTTGGCTCCTCCCATCTCAGACCCCCATTCCTTTCTGGGGGCTCCCAGCCCAAGCGAGAAAAACCGCATCCACACCAAACCAACCTTTTCTGGCCCTGCCCACCTCCCTAGCCCCTCCCCCTCCAGCTGCCACCCACCTAACAGGGCTGGAAGAAATTCACCTGACTCAGTTTTGTCTGGCTCCTGTCACTCAAATCTCGCACTCAACGACTTGTCCAGGCCAAACCGCCAAACCCTCTGATCAAAACACAACATCCCCTGGCCCCAGTCACCTCTCCTAGCTCCTCCTACCGCTAAGGGAAGAAATTATTTCAATTGGCCCAGTCTTGCCTAGCGGGCTCATTTCACATAGAAATCCCTTCTTCTAGCCCTCCCAGCTGTCTAAATATATCCAGCAGGTCAGGACCAGCTCCCCACAGCACCCTCTTTAACGGACAAATGCGGCTCTGCCCACCTCCCACGACACCTCCCACAAGGTTTTTCTCCCAGCCCAGAAACCTGGCACAGCTTCCTTTCCTGGCTTCTCCCACTTTCCCAGCCCTTCTCTCTCTGCCCTCGTGGTTTGCTCGATGGCCCAGCCTGTCACTTTTCCTGGGCACTTCCCTTCAGGTCCTCACCACCTCCCACCTTAGCCCCGCCCACCGCTCCCCACCACCACCAACACAGAAACACAAGTGTTCCCTCAGCCTGCTGTTTATAGACCTGCCAACTGCATTTGGCCCCACTCACCTCTCCTGGCCCTCCTTGGCCGAGGGCCGCTTGTTCCTCCTAGCCATTTTGGCTTTGTAGCTGCTGCGCCGTGCGGGGCCAATGCGAATGGAGGTATTTTCGAAGGGCGTTGTGGTCACTGCTACCTTATTGCCACTCTAGGGGAAGAAAGGGGAGAGATGCTCTGCGGGACTGCTCAGCCAGCTCCAGCTCCCCGGGACCTCTCAGCCCTCCCCGGCTCGCCCCGCGGGGTGCTCCCTCCCTTGCACTTACCTTAAGGATCAGCTCCACGACCTCAGGGTGCACCATGCCATGCACAGACTCCCCGTTCACGTGGGTGATGAGGTCACCAGCACAAAGCCCAGCCTCTTGGGCTGGGCCTCCCTCTTCCACGTGCTGGGGACAAGACACCCCGCAAGGGGAGGGTCACAGGATTGGTAACAAAGAAAGCTCCCTGAGCTTCTGTGCCAGACGCCTAGCTCTGCGTGCACAGCAATCCTCATAACACCTAATGAAACAGTAATCATTCTCCCCGTTTTACAAATGAAGAAACTGAGGCGCAGAAAGGGAAGTAAAAGCAAAGGTCACAACGGACTCATACCCAGGTCCTGGTTCTAGGGTTTGAGCTGTCCCTCATCCCTGGGGGGCCTTCTTCCCCCCGCACCCCCCAACCTCCGGATATAGAGTCCAAATATGTGTGCTCACCCAGACAATGTGATGGACACTGTAGACATCCGAGTCACCCATGTAGACCCGAATGGCACGCAGTGTGAAGCCGTACTTCTTGCCAGAGCGATGGATGGTGATGGGGGAGCGGAGCCCACTGACAGCCGGTGAGTAGTCTCGGCTGGGTGAGGAGTCCCGTGAGGATGGGTTAGAGGAGAGAGATCGTGGGGACATGGGACTGGCCAGGGGTGAGCTTCCATGGGGGTCCACTGCAGACACAGAATCACGGTCAGAGACTGGAGCCAACAAGACACATCTCTCCCTGTAGCGGCTCCACATTCTGCCCAAGTCAAAGTCCCAGGGTCCTCATTGGTCCGTCCCAGAGCCAATCATTGTGAACAGGGAAAATACAGTGTTCTCATTGGCCTGTCCTGGCACAAATAGAGACAACCCCTCCCCTGCTACAGGGAGCCCGGCGTCACCTGCAGGAATCATGACAGACAAAGCAGTGGCGGAAGCTGACTTGATGACTTTGCCCCCCGTTCGAGAAGGTCTCTTCTCTACTGCGGGGTCTCCTGACAGCTGCTGGTGCCGCGCCCGGCGCAGAACCAGGTCATTGGTGGCCCTCGGGCCGGATGGGTCCCCATCTTTCGAGGATGGACAGAGGTCACCTGGGCGTGGGCGGTCAGCTGCAACAGAGCAGGTGGGTTAGGGGTCAGTCCAAGGCCACGGACTTCCCGCATGCTGTTCCCTCTGCCTGGAATGCTCTTCCCACTTCTCTCTCTTACTTGTGAGTTTCATAAATTCGGTGACATATCCATCTACCTCAGCTCCTGATACAGAGGAGTGCTCAAATACATTTGTTGACAGAGCATGGAATACGGGGTGTTCCCCATGTTGATGAGAATCCCCAGGCTGGAGTGTGAAGAGTGGGTGAGCTCTTGCATAAACAGCACCACGCTCAGTGAAATGCTCACTATATGGCCACTGCAGAATTGGGGAAGGCGGCAGTAGGGGGCACTCACTGGCCTCGGGGTCCCCAGCACTGGGGGTGCCATCTCCTTGAGCTGCCTCTTTCGGGGCCCGCGCATCCAGCGAGCCCGGGGGATCAGAGCTGGGTCGGGGGGGCCTGCGCAACCGGCCCTCATCCTCGTCCTCTTGGGGGGCGCTGAAGCGGCTGGGCTCCAGCAGCGCGGAGAAACGGCGGCGCGCGCCCAGCGGGGGACTAGCCTCCCCCTCCAGGAAGCTGGCCTCCGAAGCCGAGAAACGCTTGCTGCACGAAGGCGTAGTGGTCAGAAGAGACACGCCCCTTTGGGCCCCACCCCCAAACCCAGTCCTGTCCCTGCTCACATCTCCGGGGAGCCCCCTCTCCAGGTCTTCTCGCGCAGGGTCAGGCCTCCCAGGCCCTCCCGCTTGCCGGCCGCCTTCTCCTCTGGGCCCTTGGCGCTCGGCTCCCGCTTGCTGGCCCCCGCTGCCGCCACCGGGGTCTTGGGCTCGTGCTGCGACAGTTGCTCCATGCTGCTATACACCTGAATGGGCGGGTGGGTGGTGGTGGGAGGCAAGCCCGGCCCCAGTTCCCGCTTTCGCTTCCGAGCCAATCCGCTTCTTGCTACTGGACCCGCCCAAACTACGCTCCACCCCCAAGGCCGTGCCCCGCCCAATTCTGAGAAGTACCCCAACGACCTACAATTCTTCAACTCAGGCCCCACTCCACTAAGTTAGTCCCTGCTCCGCCCATGCCCTCAAGAATATGCTCTCCTTCTTCCCCACCTCCCCAGTCTTCACCGTTACGTCTACTCTCGCCCCAGCTAGGCCCTGAACCCCCTTACACACTGTTTCTCAAAGCAGATCTTGCCCAGCCCTGCCAAGCCTGTCCAGGTCCTGACCCCGCCCCGTCCAGAACTAGCCCCGCCCCACCGTGCGCCTCCTTTCCACATGTGTCCAGGTTCCCGTCAGATTCCACTCAATGCCACAGGCCAGTCCCAAGACCCCCAGGCTACCTCCGCCGCAGGCTTTACCACCCCAGATCTCTTACCCCTTCAGTAATTCCCCCGCTTGAGATCTCGGGCCTGGGACCCTGCTGCCCTCGGTCTCCTCAGCCCCGCCCCATTGCAGACTCACCACCCTTCGTGTCTTCAACCCGTTGAGGGGGAAGCAAAGACCCGCCTCCACCCAAGCCCCGCCCTCCCTGGGTCTCACCCCAGCCCTAGCCCAGCCTTGGCCCACCTTGCTGAAGCGCGGGGAGCAAGAGGAGAACTGGCGTATTTCCACAGGCTCCTCCTCGGTCGTGTCATCCTCATCATAGGAGTTCACGTGATGATACCTGTCTGAGCGGGCTGAGGATTGGGGGGTGGGCCATAACCTCAGGCAAGGGTCCACGCCTCAGATCACAATCCCACCGGAACCCGATCCGGATCCTCGTTCCAGCCGGGCCTGCCGGCCGGGCCACACCCCTACCAGGCCCCTGCCCTATCTTGGGTCTGATTCAGGCCGCTTCCCTAGGCTGCGTCCCAGCCCCACTCTCGGAGGCTCCAGAGAAGCCACGCCTCCAGATCCCACCTAGGGCACCCTATGCCAGGCCACGCCTCCCAGCAATTCCCACCCCCACCAGAACCTCGGCCCTCTCATCCGACTGGGGGCTGGGAGGTCCCCTACACAGCTGCGGTCCCAGGCTAGGCCTCACCGAGGCCCCTCTCACCGGATCCCACCCCCTGTCCCTGCTCACTGTCGAAGTAGCTGGTGTCGTCCTCGGACTCCAGGTGGGGGATGAACTCGGCCTTCTGCCTCAGCAGTCCTGTCCAGTCCAGGTCTCGAAAGAAACTGTGCTGTTTCACCTCAAAGGCACCACCTGGGGCGGGAGTGATGGAGGGAGGAGGGGAGGGCATTCCAGAGACCGCTGAGGGCCAGCCCTGCAGATCCCCCCAGACCACTTAGACTTGGAGTCCTACTCTCTGGCAATGACCCCCAGTCCTTTGTTTCTCTGAAAAGCCGACCCCTTACCTGCCCCTAGCCGGACGAGGGGGTTGGTCTGCAGGAGGCTGGATATCAGGAGCTGGGCATCAGTGGGCAGGGCCTCGTCCCCCTCTGGCCACAGGATGTCATCTGCAGAAAAGGCAGGGCTGGGGGTCGCTTTTGGAGTCTACAAGGCCTTGGGCTGGCCCATGTCCCCGTGCCCCTGCCTGCCCCCCCCCCCCCAGAGGCACGCACCACTGATGACCTGTCCAAAGAGTTCTTCGGGTGTGTCGCCAAAGAAGGGTACGCAGCCCACCAGGAACTCGTAGAGAATGATGCCCATGGCCCACCAGTCCACCGGCTTGCCGTATCCCTGGCGCAGAATGACCTCGGGTGCGATGTACTCTGGGGTCCCACACACCTGGGGGCAGGCCGTCAGCCTGCGCCCTGGCCGCAGGAGGGGCCTCGAGGGAGAGCCGAGCCCCGCCCCCCAGGCCCTGGGCCCCGCAGTTCTGCCGGGTCACTCCACCCACGGTGACCCCCATGCCCGCACACACACCTGTTTGTCCAGGAACTCCCGGGCGTCCTTCTCAATGTGGCCTTCATACAGGTTGGTGGTGAGGCTCATAAGCCCCATCTTGGAGAGGCCGAAATCCGTGAGCTTGATGTGCCCCATGGAGGTGATGAGTAGGCTGCAATGAGTGTGTGTGTTGGGGGGGGTGCCTCAGAAGTGAGGCCCGTGTCCACCTCAGTCCTGGTCCTTTCGGCCCAGGGCTGCCTGAGGGGCAGGAAGGAAGTGATGGGAAAGGCTCACTTGTCAGGCTTGAGGTCCCGGTGCACGATGCCATAGTTGTGCAAGTACTCCAGTGCCAGCACCGTCTCAGCGAAGTACATGCGGGCCATCTCCACGGGCAGGGCCCCGATGTTCTTCAGCAGGGTGGCGCAGTCCCCCCCTGTGGGGGAAGGAGTCGTGAAGAGAGAGGCACCCTCAGCCTAAAGCTGAGCACTCACCGTGCACCAAGTTCTCACCGCACGTGGCTCCCGTTTTACAGCTAAGGAAAATGGCTCGGAGAGGGGCCTCCCCTCCCCAGGTCACAGGAGGAGTGCCCTCCACCAGGCTTCCCTCCTCCTAGCCATCCTCCCAAATTATCTACTCAGCCAATTTCACCCAGGAGGGGATTGAGACCTGGAGAGAGGGTGGGTCCTGCAGGGAGTAGATGGCGGAGGTGAGATCTGGTCAGGATGAAAGCCTACCTGCTTGTCAATTGGGTCTGGGAACATGGGCCTTGATCTCCTGGAGTCAGAATCTTGAGGGTCTGGGGCCTTAAAATGTAGATTCCCAGCCCCTACCAGGTTTACTGCAACTAGCATTTGTATTTTGGCCTCCTAAAATCCATTCCTAACTTCTCTTACAAGGGCCAGATTTTCTTCTAGGTGCTGCGGCTGGGTCAGCATGAAACCCAAGTCGCTTTAGTGAATCAGCCCTCAGATTTTCCCTTCTCTTTTCAAAGATTGCTGAACTCATAGGATGTAAACTGGGATCTGCTGGATGGCAACTCTGCTGTATCAAGGCCTGTCTGGAGGAAGTCCACACACGCAAGAGCAGAGTCAAGAGATGAAGAGATTTGGTGACATGGTTTGAGCACCCAGATACAACTGTTCCTGAAGGTGACCTGATTTTTTTTATCACAAGTCAACTTCTTCTTTCCTTTGTCCCTTCCTTCCTTCCCTCCTTCCTTCTTTTTCTCTTTCTGTCTTTCTTTCTTTCTTTCAGCTTGAGCCAGTGTCAGAAACTGACAAATCAGACTCCCCGAGGGTGGGGCTTGGGAATCTGCATTTGGCCACAACCCTAGGTAATCCTGACTCACACTTACGAAGAGAACCAAGCTGCACTGACTTCCAAATGAGACTTTGGGGCTGGACCACACTCAGGAGGCACATGACCTTAAATGTGTGCTGTCACCTCTTGCTCTCCTTGCTTCTGCCCTCACTGCAGCAGCTAAATATATATTCTCAAAACATAAATCAGATCATATCAGCTCTGCTTAAAACCTTAGAGCAGATGTCTGTTGCACCTGGAGTGAAATCCAATGCCATCTGGGGCTCTGCAAGGCTCTACATGGTCAGCCCAATCACCTCTCATCCTCATCTCCCCCCACTCTCCCTCTGCCTTGCTCCTTCGTTCCAGCTTTCTTGCCTCCTCGCTGCTCCTCCAAACCCAGAGACCTTCTCGCTTAAGAGACTTTGTGCTTGGGTTTCCTCTTCCTTACGGTCCTTGATGCCACCCTCATATATGAAATCACCTGGCCTCCTTTGGCTTGTGTATTGTCTGGCTACACAGACCAGAATGTAACCTCTATGAGGGAGCCGTGTGTGCGTCTGGGTCCCAACTGCTCCGTCAGCACCTAGCACAGCATGTGGCATGAGGAAAACCATGCGGGGACATCTCTTGAGTGAATGGGTGGTTGACTAAAGGCTTGGGGGCAGCATAGTGTGGCCCCACGAGACCATGTGTGTCCTAATAACCACAGTATGTGCGTTTGGGGCAATGAATGAACTCATATTTGGGTGAATATAAGCATGGATGGGTGGATAAACAGATGAAAAAAATACATCTTGGTGGCTGGATGGGTGGAGAGTAAATAGATGGATGGATAAACTGATGGATAAATTGTGGATGAGTGGAAGGAGATAGCCAGATAGGATGAGAGGCTGCCAGAATAGAGTTGTGGGTGGAGGAATAAAAATATGGATAGTAAATGGACGGATGGTGGATTAATAAATAGATACACAGGTATTGATGGATGGATGAGTGGTGAGTAGGTGGGTGAATAAATGGGTGGGTGACTGAATGGCTAGATGGATAGACGAAAATAGACATGCCAGGCGAAGAGCGAACCCTACTATAGGGACTTCAGTTAATAATCAGGTAGCCAGGGGCGCCTGGGTGGCTCAGTCAGTTAAGCGTCTGCCTTCAGCTCAGATCATGATCCCAAAGTCCTGGGATCGAGCCCCACGTCAGGCTCCTTGCTCAGCAGGGAGACTGTTTCTCCCTCTTCCTCTGCCTACCCCTTCCCCTGCTTGTGCTCTCTCTCTCTGTCAAATAAATAAACAAAGAAACAAACAAGTAAATCTTTAAAAAAGAGAGAGAAAAACTTCTTTAAAAAAAATAATCATGTAGCCATATTAGTTCGATTATAACAAATATGCCACATGAACACAACATGTAAAGAATAGAGGGAACTGTGAGGAAAGGGGGTATTGGGAACTCAATGCACCTTCCAGTCAAGTTTTAGGTGAATCTAAAACACTCTAAAAAATAAAGTCTATTAATTTTTAAAAATAGATGTGTAATGGATAACAGATAATATGGAGGGACAAAGGGATGGATAATCAAATGACTGGATGGATGGGATGGAAGGATGGATGGATGGATGGATAGGATGGATTGATGACGGATGGGTGGATGGATGGATGGATGGATGGATGGATGGATGGATGGATGGAGGCATGGGTGGATGGATGGATGGATGGATGGATGGATGGAGGCATGGGTGGATGGATGGATGGATGGATGGAAAAACTGATAGATTAGCTAATGAATAGATGGAGGATGGATGGATGGATGGATGGATAACCGGATGGATGTACCTATATTAAATGAAATGAAAACAGATAGATAAACCCACAGACAACTAGGTTATAAACAGATGAGATGGATAATCAATGACTGAATAATTAAATAGGTAGATAAACATACAGGTGGATAATCAATATGGTGACTAGGGCTCAGACAGGCCGCTGAGCAACCATGACCGGCATGCATCCCCCCATCTTCCCTGCGGTCCTGCAGGCAGCCACACCTTCCACGTATTCCATGACCATGCAGAGGTGGCGCCGGGTCTCGAAGGAGCAGAACATGCCGACCACAAAGGGGTTCTCGGCGAAGGTGAGTATATCACGCTCCACGAAGGCCTGCTGGATCTGGTTGCGCAAGATCAGGTTCTGTTTGTTGATCTTCTTCATCGCGAAGCGCTGCCTCGTATCGCGGTGCCGCACAAGGTAGACAGCGCTGCAGGGGGAGAGAGCGAGGACCGGCCATCACCTCCGAGACACCCGGCCTCCGCCACCCTCCCCCCGCCAGAGCCCCGGGTGGCTCACCCGTAGGCACCGTTGCTTATGAGCTTGATGGTCTCGAAGTCATTCTCTCCAGGCGGTTTCTTAGCCTTGGTGGTGGTGCTACGGCCCTGCAGGGGAAAAATGGAGATGACCACCACCGTCATCATACGATTGGATCTCTAATGATTCCATTTATATATGAAGAATCTGAGGCACAGGGAGGGGGTGGATGGATCCTTCATCCAAGTGCCACAGTGAGGGAGAAACGAAGTCAGGACTTAACCCGTACTGCCTGGCTCTGAAGCCATATTCCTAACGTTTTTCCATTAGGAAAGAAGCCTACAAAATAATCACCTTAATATATAAAGAGCTTCCAGAAATCAATAACAAAAGGCCTAACAATTGAAGAGAAAATATAAGCAAGGTACGTGGACTACAATTAGAGCTCTTAGCCATATGAAAAGATGCTGAACCTTACATATAGTGGCAGAGAAGCAAATTAAAACTACCCCAAGATACAATTTTTCACCTAGCAGATTGGCAAAAAAAATCCAAAAGGCTGACACACTCAGTAAAGCTCTGGAGGAACGGGTACTTTTAGACCTTGCTATTGGGAGTGTAAATTGGTACCACCCCTATGGAAGGTACTTTGGCATATAAAAGAATTACAAATGCATGTTCCCTTTGATCCAGTAATTTCATTTTTGAATGAATGCTACATTTCAAATGCATGTGAAAAATGACATATGTATTATCTTGCCCCTTGCAAGATTGGAAACGACCCATATGTTCATCTATAGGAAATTGGTTAAATAAACACATGAGTGGCATCTGTGTAAAGGAATATTGTGCGACTCTTAAAAAGAATGAGGAATCTCTCAGTACGTTGATTCAGAAGGCCCTCCAAAGTTTCAAAATATTTTTTTTCCTCCGAAGTATTTTATTAAGGGGGGGGGACAAGGAACAATAGGTACCGTATATACCATATGTTTTTGTGGCAAAATAGGGCTATCTAATCACATTTGAGGGGGGCTCAGTAGCACATATGCTAATAATATTTGAGGGGCTATAGGTCAGTGGGGGACAAGGGTGGGTATAGGATATTTCACTATATACTTTTTTGGAAAATTATGTTTATTTTTCTTTAGGATGAAGAGATTCATTCCATAAACATTACACAAAAATGTGTGATATAAAAATATTAAATGTGTATGCCCTTTGGAATGTAGCCTAAAAACATCTGACACAAAAAAATTGATAGAATTACAGGAAGAAGTTGTTCCAAACCAGGATTTAACACATATTTCTCAGGAACTATTAATCAGGCAAAAAAAAAAAAGGAAAAAGAAAAAGAAAAAGAAAAAGAAAGAAAGAAAGAAAGAAAGAAAGAAAGAAAGAAAGAAGAATAGGGAGATGGAAGATCTGAATCACTCAATTAACACGTTTGATTGAATGGAATAAGTAGAATCCTACAAACAACGATTAAAGATAAATACCTTTTTAGAGTTTTAGAGTTTTGAGTGATGTCATTCCATTACCTATTCAAAAAATTAAACAAATGGCATGGATAATGAGATTCTCCTGAATATATATGTAAAGGAAAGATGTGCGTGTACATGTGTGAGAATTCATAGATAGAGTTTGAAACAGAGGTTACAAATGCAAATGCCTTCAGCCAGATAGGCCAGGTGGGGGCCATAGGTGACTGGGAGGCAGGTATCCCTTATCATAGGCCAGCCCCCACTTAGTGCCGGCTGGCTCCACAATGGGGTTATCAGAACCTCTGATTTTTCAAGAGAAGGCCCAAACCCAGATTTTGAGTCAAAATGTTCTCCTTTCTATATTTTGCTTCAAATTAAAAAAAAAAAGCAAAACAAAACCACTGCACAGTTCAGAGAAAACACATATGTGGCCAGTATTTGACATGGGGAACATCTGTCAAAGTGTGGCTGGCCTAGAGGTGGGATTATGGCGATTTTCACTATGCTAAGCTATTAACACAGAGAGACATCCAACCTACTCAAAACCCCATGCAGGGCTCCGCAAATTACCATATGATCAGCAATTCTGCTCCTGGGTATATATACTCAAAAGAGCTGAAACCGTTATTCAAACACTTGTACACCAATGTTCACAGCAGCACTATTCATACAATGGCTAAAAGGTAGAAACAACCCAAATGTCCAACCATGGACAATGGACAAATATGGTGGATCCCTACAATTATTGAATATTATTTTTTTTAAAGATTTTATTTATTTATTCATTCAACAGAGATAGAGACAGCCAGCGAGAGAGGGAACACAAGCAGGGGGAGTGGGAGAGGAAGAAGCAGGCTCATAGCGGAAGAGCCTGATGTGGGGCTCGATCCCATAACGCCGGGATCACGCCCTGAGCTGAAGGCAGACGCTTAACCGCTGTGCCACCCAGGCGCCCCAATTATTGAATATTATTAAGCCATAAAAAGGAATGAAGCTCTGATTTCATGTTACAACATGGACGAACCTTGAAAATGTTATGCCAGATGCAAAGGCCACAGAGTGAAAGTGAATTTATATGAACTACCCAGAAATGTATAGGAAATATACATTTATGTGAAATAGGAAATCTATGTGAAATATCCGGAATAGGCAAATCTATAGAGTCAGAATGCAGATCAGTGGTTGCCAGGGGCTGGGGTGGGGGGAGGGTGAATGGGGAATAACTGCCTAATGGGAACATGGTTTTCTTTTGGGGTAATGAAAATGTTCCAGAACTAGCTACAGGTGATGGCCGCACAACACAGTGAATGTACTAAAACCCAATGAATTGTTCATTTTAAAATGGTCAAAACTGGGGCACCTGGGTGGCTCTGTCTGTTAAGCATCCAGCTCTTGGTTTCAGCTCAGGTCGTGGTCTCAGGCTGGTGAGATAGAGCCCTGCGTGGAGCTCCACACTCAGTGCCAAGTCTGCATGTCTCTTTCCCTCTGCTTCTACCCCCACCTCGCTCACTCTCTCAAATAAATCAAAATCTTTAAAATAAAAATTTTTAATGGCTAAAATGACACATTTTATGCATCATGTGTACAGGGATGTGTATTACGTATATCTTGCCATGGAAAGAAAAAAAGCTCATGGAGGAACAGCTATTATTATTAACCCATTTCACAGATGGGGAAACTGAGGCTCAGAGCAGGGATCCAGAGATCCACCCAGGCTGAGGGCAGACAGCCAGGAGGTGAGCCCTGGCCTCTCCGGCCAGAAGTGGAGTGCTGGGGCGCCTGGGTGGCACAGCGGTTAAGTGTCTGCCTTCGGCTCAGGGCGTGATCCCGGCGTTCTGGGATCGAGCCCCACATCAGGCTCCTCCGCTATGAGCCTGCTTCTTCCTCTCCCACTCCCCCTGCTTGTGTTCCCTCTCTCGCTGGCTGTCTCTATCTCTGTCAAATAAATAAATAAAATCTTAAAAAAAAAAAAAAAAGAAAAGAAAAGAAGTGGAGTGCTGACAGCTGGACCTCCTGGCCTTACCTCGGACAGGTCGTCCTGCTCCGGCGTGTTGGAGCCACCGCTGTCCTGTTCCTCCAGGTGCACCACATCTAGGAAGGGACTGAGAGTGAGCAGAGGCTGGGGTCCCGGTGGGTCCACCCACAGCCCCCTGCACCCACCAGCCAGCACCTGGAAAGGGGTCACGGGTGAGGCCCAGCTGGCGGATGATGTAGCGGGGGATGTCGGTCTTGACAAGGTGGCCCTCCTTGGCGTGGCCCTCCGCCGCCTCCAGCAGGTGGTAGAACTCCTCGGGGTTGAATTCCTGAGGCAGGGCAGGGACCGGCTGGCAGCGGGCTCCAAGACCACCCACCCCAAACCTCCACTCCCCCACCCCCTGCCCACGCCCAGCCCCCTCACCAGGCACTCCAGCAGCCTCGCAGGGCGCGAGATGATAATGAGCAGCTTCTTGACCAGCTGAGTGACGAAGGCTACCTCCATGCTCTCCGAGCGTTCGTAGGCCTGGGGTGGTGGGCACAGTTGGGGGAGGGGTTCACAGGCACCCTGCTTCAGCCAGGCCCCTCTCCCAACCCCACCGGGTACACACTGCTGCTGCTGTCCCATTTTACGGGTGAGAAAACTGACACCCAAGGCCACATGGTAAAAATTATCATGAAGGGGGCTCCGGGCCCAGTCCGTTGAGCGTCGAACTCTTGGTTTGGTTTCGGGTCCTGATCTCATGGGTTTTGAGATCGAACCCCAGGATGGGCTCCACGGGTTCATCATGGAGTCGTCTTGAGGATGCTCTGCCTCCACCCCTCTCTCCACTCACGTGCACGCTCTCTCTCTCTCTCTCTACCTCTCTCAAATAAATAAATCTTTTTTTTAAGACTTTATTTATTTATTTGTCAGAGGGAGAGAGCACAAGCAGGGGAAGCAGCAGGCAGAGGGAGAAGCAGGCTCCCCGCCGAGCAGGGAGCCTCATGTGGGACTCGATCCCACGACCCCAGGATCATGACCTGAGCTGAAGGCAGACGCTTAACTGACTGAGCCACCCAGGTGCCCCTAAATAAATAAATCTTAAAAAAAAAATGATGATGATGATTATAGGCACCGCTGTCCTAAAACCTTCACTCATTCAATTCATCTTCAAAACAACCCTACATTCCAGGCCAAGTTAGAATCCCTCTGCCTGGCATGCTCTCCTCTCCAGTCTCTGGGCGGCTCCCTACTTCTGCTCCTTCAGTCTCTGCTCCACTGTCACCTCCTCGTGGAGGCCTCCCTGACCCCACCACCCCACTCTACAATTGCACCCCAGCTCCTGGCTGTGTCCTCGATCACCATTATCCTACTCTACTTCTCCTGTTTTTACCCCATGAAGCCCCTTGTAACAAGCCGTATGTAAATTTCTCCATCGTGCCTCTCAGGGCCAAGACCAGGGTGAGGCAATGAAACACTCACCTTGACACCAAAAATCTCAGTCTTCAAGATAACTGATATTTTATTGCAGTATTGGAAAAAATAATGCAAAAGATCTATTTGAGAGAGAAAGTGTGGGGGGAAGTATAGAGGGAGAGGGAGCGAGAATCACCCCGCTGAGCTTGGAGCCCAACACAGGGCTGGAGCTCGTGACCCTGAGATCATGACCTGAGCTGAAATCAAGAGTCTGTTGCTTAACTGACCGAGCCATCCAGGCACCCCTCAGTAATCAACAGTTTTAATGAAAATATTATTGATGAGTTTGTTTCCCTTAAAACCAGGAAAGTAAAATTCTAACAAATTCTGGTTTGATTATAAGTAAAATATTTAAAATAATGTTAAGTTTTAATATACCTACTTTTCAATTCTTTCAATAATTACTTTAATGTTCTGACGGGGGGAAAAAAACCACTCGCCTCATCCTAGTCCCAGCGCCGATACCTACCTATTGTTTATCTTCTGACTCTTCCTATTAGAATGTCAGCTTCCTGAGGGCAGGGACTTTTGTTTGTTTTATTTCCAGGTAGTTCTCTAGCTTCGAGGTCAGTGGGAGGCCCAGGATAGGTGCTTGATGAATATTTGTGGAATGAATGAGCAAATTCCCTTTTTATAGCAGGACTGAGGTGCAGAGAGGTTAAGTAACTTGGCAAAGGCTGCACAGTAAGTAAGTGATGAACTAGATATGAATCTAGGCCATTTGGAGTCTGTGCCCTAACTCCTACAAACCTAGTGGCAGAATCCAGACTCAAACCAGATCTGATGCTAAAACCCATGGTGACACCCATGTACCGCATTTCAGGTTTGAGTGGGGGCCTGTAGCCCAGAGTTCCACATTCTGGGCCTTGTGCCTTTATCCAACTTCATTTCCTGGAGACAGTACAGTCACTTGACTTCTATGCTCCCGGAATTTCCCAGACTCCCTTCTCACCTCAGGCTATTCACCCTGCTCGGCACACATTCCCCCCAGCATTTCTCATAACTGTCACTTCCTCATTACTCTTGCCCCAATTTCAATGTCACCTCCTCCAGGGAGGCCTCCTGGACATTTACAAGGCAGCTCCTAGCACTCTGTCTGGTTGCCCTGTTCGATTTGCTTCATAGCCCTAACTATCAGGTGAAATCATGGAATTCCTTGATTTGTCTGTTTCCATGTTTCCTATCCACCTCCCACATTAGAATATCAGCCCCAAAGGAGCTCCTGGATGTCTTAGTTAAGCGTTGGACTCTTGATTTCATTTCAGTTCAGGTCATGATCTCTGCATCAAGAGATCAAACCCCGTGTCCAGGGGCGCCTGGGTGGCTCAGTCGTTAAGCGTGTGCCTTCGGCCCAGGGCATAATCCCAGAGTCCTGGGATCGAGCCCCACATCAGGCTCCTCCGCTAGGAGCCTGCTTCTTCCTCTCCCCACTCCCCCTGCTTGTGTTCCTTCTCTCGCTGGCTGCCTATCACTCTGTCAAATAAATAAATAAAATCTTAAAAAAAAAAAAAAAAAAAAACCCGTGTCCAGCTCCCTGCTCAGTGGGGAATCTGCTTTGTCCCTCTTCCTCTGCTCCTCCCCCTGCTCTCTCTCTCTAAAATAGATAAATAAATACAATTTAAAAAAAAAAAAAAGAGGGGCACCTAAGTGGCTCAGTAGGTTAAGCGTCGGACTCTTGATTTCGGCTCAGGCCATGACGTCAGAGTCCTGAGATGGAGCCCCACATGGGGACCCCTGCTCAGCGAGGAGTCTGCTTGAGATTCCCTCTCCCTCCCCCTCTGCCCCTTCCCCACTCTCTCTCGCTTGCGCTCTATCTCTCTTTCTCAAATGAATACATAAAATCTTTAAAAACAGGGGCGCCTGGGTGGCACAGCGGTTAAGCATCTGCCTTCGGCTCAGGGCGTGATCCCAGCGTTCTGGGATCGAGCCCCACATCAGGCTCCTCCGCTATGAGCCTGCTTCTTCCTCTCCCACTCCCCCTGCTTGTGTTCCCTCTCTCGCTGGCTGTCTCTATCTCTGTCAAATAAATAAATAAAAAAAAAAACTTAAAAAAAAAATAAAAAAAAATAAAAAAAATCTTTAAAAACAAACAAAAAAACAAAACAAAGAATATCAGCCCCAAGAGGGCAGGAATATTTCTCTGGTTTGTTCAGTGCCGGGTTCCCAGTGCCCCAGCACAGAGTAGTTGCTTCATAATTTGAGTAAGTGAGGCAAAAAAGAAGACAAACAAAAATATTTTTCTATCAAGACAGATGGTGCTAACCGCTATGGAGAAAACTAAAGAGACAGTGAGTGGTGAGTTAGAGCAGAGGTTGACATTTTAAATAAGGGGGTCTAGAGGCCACCTGAGGAGGTGACATTTGAGTAAAGACCTGAAGGAGGTGAGGGAGGTTAAATTCTTGCCGCCCCCATCAGATCTAGATTAGGACCACGGCCTTCTTTTGGGGACCGCGTCTTTCCTGTCCACCCCCGGAATCTCAGCTCCACACCAGCAACTGGCACGCGTTAGGCGCCCTCCGAATGGAAGTGGCGTGAAGGCAGGCATCGGGCACGAATGAGGCCAGCCTCCCTGGGCACTCACGTCCTGCAGCAGCTTCTCCAGGTTCTCCTGCAATTCGTAGAAGTAGACGGTGGTGATGAGGCCGTCGCGGGACTTGGTCAGGCAGTCCCGGGCCAGCTCGATGATCTGGTGGTGGATGAAGCTGAGCACGCCATCGGCCAGCGGCAGCACGCTGTCAGGTTCGTAGGCGCGGGCGAAGTCGCGCAGCTTCTCCTCCATCTGCGCGGTGGCCTGCGGGAGGGACAGAGGCGGGGCGGGGGTGCCGGCGCGGGGCTGCGCCTGGACGCTGTGGCCGCCAGGAGCCTGCGCTGCGCGCGCCGGCCACCAGGGGGCGCGCGGAGCTAAGGCGAGCGAGGGCTCCCGCCGCCCGGCCTCCCAGAGGCCGCCCCCCGCCCCGCCTCACCTTCGGAAACCTCTCTTTATAGACATGGTTCATCATCACGATCTCGTTGTCATAGGAAGAGGGGGAGCGCCCGGGGCTGCGGGAAGAAAAGCCCATCCTGTCTAGCCCCCTGCCTCCGAAAACAGCCAGGCATCAGATGCCTCCCCACCCCTCCAACCCCGGTAAAACCTCACCCATCGTGTTGCAACCCGTTTAATCACGCATACAGGGGTCTCACAGTACACAACCCCCAGATCATCAGCTTGGGTGGGTGGGATGGGGGGGTGTCTGCCCACCTGAGGCTCCGCGAGCGAGGCCGCACGGCAGGAGAGCGGCGGCCACCATCCTCGTCAGTGATGCTCTCGGTGCTGCCAAAGTGTTTGGAGAGGAAGTGGAGCTCATCCACGGTGGGCTGGTAGGGCAGCTGGTGCAGGCGCTCCTGGGAGGAGCAGGAAGACTGGGGGGAGGAGCGGGGCCGGGGTCAGAGCCACCGCGGTCCCCCCACATCTCGCGACCCTGGGCTGGGACTCCTGGGGCTGATGGGCCACTGGGCAGGGTCGGGATCAGGACCTGGTTTATGATCCTTGGATCCCAGGGTCCAGGTTGGGACTCCTGGAGACAGACAGGGGGACAGGGACAGACATGGATGAGAACTGTGACACTCACACAAGATGTGGCCAGTGGGAGCCTGTTAAAGCCTGACCCAAGTCACATCCCTCCTCTGTTCAGAACCCTCCATGGCTCCCACCTTACTCAGGGTGGACCCTGAAGTCCTTTCCAAGACCCACAGCATGCTACAAGATCTGGTCCTATCTCTCTGCTATCACCTCGCCCACTCTACCCATCATTTACTCTACTCCAGCTGCACAGTCCTCCTTGATGGTCTTTGAACAAGCCATGCACATCCCTGCCTCAGGGCCTTTGCATGGACTGTTCCCTCTGCCTGGAGCATATCTACTACTGATCACTCTTCCTTCACCTTTGCTTTAAATGTCACCCCTCTGGGTGACATTCATCCCTCTGAACACATATCCATCACTCCCTATCCCTGCCCTATCTTGTTTTTCTTGCTATATTTATCTCCTGACTTACTATACCTTTATTACTAATTTTTATTGCTGTCTGTTCCTTGAGGGGAGGATCTTGGTTCTGCTTGGTCCCCAGTCAGGGCCTGGCATGCACAAACACAGACCCACAGATATCAGTGGAGAAAACAAGAACATCCACTTGATTCTGCAGGCAGAAGGATCTTTTGAAACATTACATCACTTAATCCCCATCCCATCAGTATCTATTAAAATAATTTTTTCAACGCACATAACCTATGATCTACAGAACCACAATTTCAAAGAGTTCAGGCTGAAATTTTAGTATAATTTAATATAAAGCAAAAAAAAGCCTTTGTACGGCTTCCCGCTGCATTAAGAATAAGATCCACTTCCCTGCCCTGGCTGAGAAGCCCCAGGATGACCAAGGGCACTGCCTGCCTCACCCCTGTTCCTCCACTTCCAACTCAAAGCTCCAGCCACTCAAAGCTATTTTCAGCTTTCCAAAGGCAACAAGTTGTCCGTTGCCTCTGGGAGTTTGCACATGCTGTTCCCTCGTCGCCTTCCTGCAACACGCTTCCTTTCCTTCTTCCACCTGCCAAACTCCTGGTGATCCTTTGTCTTGGCTTCAATTCCACCTCTTCCAGGAAGCCTTCCTTGATGCTCCCCCCAGCTAAATCAGGTCCCGCTATACTGCTCTCACCTCCCCTGGTCTACTCCCATAACAGCTCCAACCGCCCCGTGTTGTAAATGGCTTCTTATTGATCTGTCTCCCCTCATGAGGGCTTCATCAGTCCTTGGATCCTGGCCCAGCTTATAGAGCCCATCCACCGTATGACAGTCACATAAATGTCTGCTGAACGTCATACCAATGGATGGATGAGTGAACCAGAGACACAGGTAGAAAAGGAGGCAGATGGAAAGAGAGACATTGGGTATTGCAGTGGTGGAGCAAATGTGTTCTGGGTGAAGGCTGTGCTGACCTTGGCCAGCGCAGCCCCTTGGGCAAGGGGCTCAACACATGAGCCTTAATATCTTTATCTGTAAAATAAGTCAGTGAAGAGTAGGACCCCCAAGAAGATATGTTGAGGGTGGAGAACAGCTTTCGAGGGGACCTGTGACTTGTCAATAGGTGAACGGGTAACACGTTGGAAAACAAGAGAAACCCCAAACTCTCCTTAAGGACAGCCCGACTACTGGCCTGGGTGTGGGCCTTCGGGTTGGAAGGCTCCCCTGCAGCTCCCACCCTCTCGCCCACCTGCCAACTCACCGAGACGGTGGAGCTGGGTGTGTTGGTGCCATAGCCGGACGAAGGAAGCGAAGCCAGAGACCAACGGCGTCCGTCCGCCCTGGAACCCAGCCAAGGTGCTCAGAGGCTGCGAGGCCCCACTGGTCCCCCCCACTCCTCAGGGTGTGAGAGAAGCCACTGGGCAACCCCCGGGGTAGGGGGTGGGGGGATATATCTGTGCTCTGAGATTCAGAAAGGTCCTCAGAGCAAAGGGGGTACAAAGGAAGCCTCCCAGCCAGGTACCAGGGCCCTGGAGCTAAGATCGATCTCCTCTGCTTCTTGCGATGACCCTCTTCTCCTGTCATCGTCACACCACACGAGCCCCCACAGTGAACCCCGCGAGGACCAGAAAAAGCCACTCAGGGAAGTCGACCCAGAGGAATCCCAGTAGTTGCCGCCATGAGAAAACCCTCAGAGTGAGACCACTTGAGTTTTCTCAGAGAACAAAGGCCCCTCCCTCAAAGACAAAGACACACACGCAGTCACTCTCATGGCCCCACCCACTAGTGTTATCGCGACTAGTGTGGTCGAGTTCACACAGTGACAGTTGCACATTCACACGTGACTCCTCAACACACACTCACACACACTCACTGTCCCATACATGGACCCAAATATCACACTTTCCTACACTAACACCCACAGACAAGCAAAACCAGATATACACTCACGTATAAACACATACACTTAGAGACCCAGTACTCACACTCTGACACAAAGATGCAAACTCCCTCACACACATTCTACATTTCCACATTCACGCAGACACATTCAAGAGCCCTCCGGCACTCAGTCACACATTCGAACTCCCACACAGCCACACATTCATTCACACTCCCACCAGATTGCACGCTCACACGGAGACATTCATGGAAGGGCACGCTCCCTCACATAGTCACACACATTTACAAATGTACAGGCACACATTCACACATGTTCACGCTCGTACGCTGATGCACACCCCATGGCCACACGTGTAGGCATGGGCTGCCTCACATTTTCCAAATCTTACAAGCTCACACTCACACATCCACATCAGCGCATAGACTGCACATCAAGGGACATACACTTCCGTGCACCAGACTCGTCCCTCGCTCCTCCCTCCGGGCAGTGCCCTCCCAGCCCAGGCGACTGCATCAGGCCCAATCTTAGAGCCATTTTCTGGCTCCCTATTGCCCTCAGCTGAATTCCACAGCCAACGGGGTCTTCCCCCACCCACCCCAGGGAGCCATCCTCTGTCCCCACAGTCCTGTGTGAGTTCCACACAACAGCCTTCACCAGCCTTTGCAGTTTTCCAGGTTTTCTGGCGTATCACCCCAAATCAACTCCGAAGACAGAGACGGGGTGTCATTCACCTCTTATGCTCAATTCCCAGATCACAGCACGTGTTCAGACAACGTTTTTTAGAATGAATAAAGTTCAAAGAAAAAGAGACCCGACCAAACATCCTGGTGACTCCCAGAAGTTTCTCCAAAACACATTAGAGGAATCTTTCTGCCTCCCCCAATTTCGCCAAAGGCCTGAAGACATTCATTAGCGACACTCCAGAAACCTGAGATTCCTCCTCTTGGGCCCTCGAGAAATAGCCCCAGGTGCTTTCCTCTTGTTGGACACCAAGAGTCCCTCCGTGGGCATCATGCAGTCTGCGCTTGCGCACCTCATCTCCGCTCCCTGTCCTGTTGCTATGGAAACGCCCGGCCTGGAACTACAGGCTAGGGAGACTGAGACCACCGGCTCAGAGCGCAGGCGCTTCCTTTCCACCGCAAAGGAAGTCCCACTCCTCCTCGGATTCCGGATAGGCGGTTGGCCCCGCCTTCTCATAGACCCCACCCCTAAGGCCAGGCGCTAATTCCCGCTGGGACGTTGGGGCACTCTGCGGGTCCCTCCGGCCCTAGCTCAGGTGCAATTAGGAGGGGAACAGATGGTGGCCCAGACGGTGGGTCGGGAGGGTCCGGCCTGGGTTCTAGGGCCCTGGGGAGAGGGACTCACCTTCGGGAGGAGGCAAACGAGAAGTGGGCGGGGGTGTTGGGGGAGAAGTTGCGGGGGCTGTCCAGGGGACTGCTACCTGTGGCGGAAAGAGGGGGATCTTAAGGCTTGGTGTAGGAGGCAATCCCACCAGGCCTTCCAATCCTCAAAGCGGGTTGCAAACAGCAGCTCCTCCCCTCTTTAGTCTAGTCACACCCACGTATCAGTGGACCACACCCCCTTAGCTGTGGCCCCGCCTCTCTAAGCTGTTTTGGTTACCGAATCAGCCCAGCCCCCCTCCAGGCCGGTTCTGTCTTCATCTGAGATGGCCCCGCTCCTCAGGTATGGTTCCTCCCTTCAGCCCCATCCTCTTTTCAATCTAGCTCGGTCTGGGCCTCTGCCACCAATGCCCGTCCCTCAACGGACTGACCAAATCCACACAAGGATGGTCCCGCCCTTTGCCCAATCCGGGTCCTCCTCTGTCCAGACTCGGCCCAGTCCGGCGGCATGGACACACCCTTCCCCTGTGGCCACACCCCTAGCCCGTGGCCACGCCCCTAGCCCGTGGCCACACCTCCTCTGGTCTGGTCCATACCCACCACCTGTCTCACCCAGGTGTCCAGGCAGTGGGGAGTGGGGTCGCGGCAGCGTGGGCGAAGTGCTGGTCAGGATGAGGCTTTTCCGGTTACTGGTGCGGCAGCTGCGGGCAAGGCGAGGCAAGGGGACCGGGCCAGGCCACAGCCCAGTGAGTTTGTGAACCCAACCAACCATCTTCCCATCTCAGATACCCACCTGTCTCCTATCTCTTGGTGCTTGGAGGTGCCCCCAGACGATTACTCATAGGAGGTGATAGCGGTCTCAACATGTATGACCATGTGAACGTAGTGTCAGTCATGGAATAATAGACATGTCCATGTGACACCATTGGAGATACTGAGTGCATCTGTGCCTTTGGGGCTGTACATGACATTCTCTGTATGTATGCACATGTGGCACCCAGGGTGTGAGCTCAGGACTGGGTTGCGTTTATCTTATGTGATACAATCTGTCCCTTTGTGTGTCTGTGTGACACAGTGTGTAATGCCACTTGTCCATGGCTAGATGTGCCATTGTGTGCTGTATCAGGTGCGTGCATGATTTCTGCTACATGTGTCTATGTCTTTGTGCGACATTCTAAGTCTGTGTGATATCCAGCCCTTGTGTATGCGACATTCACCACACGTGTATCCACGCGTGGCATCTACTGTGTCTGAGTTCCACACCCTGTGATACCGGGCATGTATGAACCTGCCACCATGTGTGACATTCCCTAGATGAGTCTTCCATGTGATAACATGTGATACTGTGTCTATCTCTGCAAGATTCCGTGTCATTTATTCTGCATCTGTGTAACACCGCATGTGACATGCTTTGGTGATAGAATGTCCTGTGACATTGTTGGATGCATTGATGTCATTGCTATCCATGTGTCCGTGTGCATCTTGGATGCCAGAATTGTGTGTGTGTGTGTGTGTGTGTGTGTATCACCATGTATGTGACATTTTATTGGGTGTACACAACACTGTGCCTGTGGGCTTACTCGTCTGTGTGGGACTCTGGGGGTGCCCCTGTGTGTCTGGGCATGACTCGGACCTATGTCCACTGTATGCGTGATGGCTCCAGGGTGTATCTGGGCCACTGGGGCTGTAGTGTGTGTATGTGTGTGACATCATGTCCTACGTGACGCTGTGTGTCACTATTTTCCGTATGAGGCTGTATTCTTGATGGGGGGTAGTTTGTGCTATGATAAAGCCCCCCCCCTGCCCCTCAGGATCCCAGCTTCCGAAGAGGGAGCCCCTAGCCCCTCCATTCCCCTCACCCCCAGCCACAGTGACTGAGCATATTAGCGAGGCCAGGAACACGAGGCATGGGGGCGGGGGGGAGGCCAGGCTGCGGCTATTGTTCCGAGGGTGCCAAGTCCCCCACCCTCCCCTTCTTCCCCTACCCCCACTGAGTTGCTGGAGCCCGCAGCGCCAGCAGACAAAGGCGCCGCAACCCCCCACCCGGCGCAGCCTCCTCCCCCCCGCGGCGGTCCTCTCCGGCATACAGACCCCCAGTCTCGGCCCACACAGTCCCCAGTTCAGCCCCATCCCCCGCAGAAAGGGACAGCATGGGCACCTCTGGCGCAGCTGGACCGGGTGCAGCATCCCGGGCCCCGCCCTGCGGCAGCGGCCAGAGGGGCGGCTTTGGTGGGGAGGGCCAGGTCAGGGTCTGAGGGATGGGGTTCTACCTCTTGGTGCGGCGAAACATACTGCCGCCAGGGAAGGAGGGCATCGAGAAATTGGAAAGCGCGGTCCAGAGAGAGTCAGACATGACCCGGCGGCGGCGACATGGTGGCAGGTGCGGCAGTGGCGGCGGCAGCGCGGGGAGCGAGCGCGCGGGGCGGAGGCTGAAGCCGCAGCGGGCAGGGGAGGGCGGGGGAAGGGAGGGCCGTGCCACTGCCGCCCGCCGGGAGGGGGCGCTGCTGTGCACCAGCGCGCCAGGCCCCGCCCGCGCGCGCCCCTGGCGCCCCAACCCGGGCTCGAGAAGGGACCGCCAGCCCTGCGCATCTTTCCCCAAGGCTCACCTGCTGCTTTTCCTGGGCAGAGGCAAATCCTTCTGGAAGGCAAAGGGGCAAAAGGATAGCGGTCAGCGTGGACCAGCAGTTGCTGTCTGCAAGCCCTGTCACCCCCCCCCCCGGAGGAGCAAATGTTGAGTGGGAAGGGCCCCTCATCAGCAGCCTCACCTGCAACCCTTCCTTATGCCCGGAGGGCAGGGCTCTTTGGAGGAGAAGGTACCAGAGTGATTTCTCTCCCAACCCCAGAGACCAGCACAGAGCCCTATATAGAACTCCTGAGTTGACATCTCAATGTGCGTTTGTGCAAATGAAACAAGAGCCTATTTGAAAAATATTTCTTGAGCACCTCTTGAATGCCAGGCCCTGTGCTAGGCACTGGGGACACAGCACTGAATGAGAGAAAATTCCTGCCCTTTTGGGACTAGCATTTAGAGAAGGGAAGCAGACAATAAACAAGATTAATATAAAAGTGAACAAGATAAGTTTAGGCATTCATAAGTTTCATGAATAAAATTAAGGTGATGTGAGGGAAAATGGTAAGGAGAAGGACACAATGATCAGAGGGCTGTTCTGAGGATGTGACTTTTAAGATAGTTGTTGAAAAAATAAGAGCCAGCCATGGAAGGATCTGTAGAGAGAACATTCCAGATAGAGGGAACTGTAAAGGTGTGGAGACAGGAATGAACCTGGCATGCTCAAGCATGAAAGGTTGAATGAATGAATGACTCCACACCCCAAGGGTTCTACCCCACTGCCATCCAGATTCAGAGATGGGGTTGGGGTAGTTAGGATGGCTCAAAACTAAAATTGGAAATGGGAATCAGACGATGGCCAAGTAGCCTTTTTTTTTTATCACGGTGATGATAATAATCGCTAAATATTAACATTATGTGTCCACACCAGAAGAAGGTTGTGTTCTGTTTGTGAAGCACTCAGGAAACCACTACAAGGATCAGAAGTTATGGAAGTCTGTGCCCTTTCCCGGGAGATCAGTGGGGAGAGGGAGTGCCACCTTCCAGTCAGTTCTGTGTCCACAGGCCAAAGTGAATAAAGGTTGGGTGGAGCTGCAGATGGAAAGATTCTAGCGAGGGTTTCAAAAGCCTTTTGGTGGGGACTCCAATCGGGAAAATGAGAAATGTTCTAGATGCTTTCTAGGATCTCTGAAAGCAGAAAGCCCTGGGTTCAGATCCCAGCTCTGCCTCTCATAACCTTAGCAAATGACCTCTTATCAGTCCATTTTCTCCTAGAGGATTCCGTGAGATGATTCAGGTGCCTGAAGCTTAGCATGATGCCTACCACATAGTAAGCACTCAATAAATATTAGGTCATAGGAACAGGAGTTACTGTGAATGGACATGCTGCATGACAGAGGATGGGCCAAAGGGACTTCCCACTCCCATGTACAGAGGACATATATATGGTTGGGGTCAAAGAAAACACTGTCCGGATTGGCGGCCCTGCCCTCCTCAGCCAGGGGTGATCGGAAATCCATTCCAGGTTTTCCCTCTGTTTTTGCATGATCAGTTTGAATGAGCTTCGACAGAGACCGGCCGGCTGGGCTGGACGACCTCAATGGCCCAAGCGAAATCTAGACCTGGATTTTCCGGCCACCGAGCCCAGGATTCCAGATCCGGGTACACTCGGCCTTCGAGGGTGAGTCCCTGGGGGGCCTTTAAACACCTCCCGGAGAAGTCCTCGAACCTAGCTCCATTTGCTAGCGCCCCTAAACATTCTAGAGTCTAAGAAAAGTGCAAACTGGAGCGGTAGAGGATTTGGATCCTCCGCGTCAGAGTAAACAGACGCCACCTCCATCACTAGCTGCAGAGCCGCTCTGCCAAGCGGCTTCTGCTTCTCCCTGGGATTGATGGACGGCGCTGTGGACAGGGCTTTCGAACGCAGGATGCTGTTCATATATACGGTAGCAGCTGCACACAGCTGGGGGCCCTCGGGCACTCCGCGGTTGTAGGACAGCTCCTAAGGGGTTGCATCAGTGTGTGAGGATGTATCCAAGGCAGTGAAGTGGTTAACCCTGCCAGAAGGGAAGAGGTAGGGGCAGGACTCCGGCGGGGTAGCCTGGCCCAGAGGATGCCTCAGGAAGGAAGGGTGGGGGAGTGGGAGGATCCCAGGCTGGGGGCGGGGTCTTGAGCAAGAGATAGAAGGCCCGCGTGGCGCCGAGCCAATGGGAGTCGGCGCCGGCCCGGAGGGCGGGAACACACCCCCTTGCAGGCCCCGCCCCTTTCCGCCCTTTTCCTGGGGACCCGACGGCGCGGACCCAGACTGGCTGCTTCAGCACCTGCTCTGGCTTTGCCGCTGTTCCCTCCCTTTTCTCAGAACCCCTTCTCCCACCCCAGTACTAAGATGGAGTGGGAATCCAAGGAAGATTTCGAGAGCCCAAGGCTCTTAGATGGAGCCATCCGGGTTCTGTTTGAAAGCAAATTAGCTTTCCAACCCAGCATCATCCAGACTATCTGGAAAGTCCTTCCTATCATCTGACTCCGATTTTTCCTGCTGCAATGACTGGTTAGCTAACCTTGGTCTCCAACCTCAGGGATAGTGTGGGTTAGAGGAGTCCTGAAATGGACGAGGACCTGGATGAGGGTTCGAATCCTCCCCTTCTTTTTCCAAGCACCAGGCTAGGTATGTAGCCTGAGTCTGGGGCCACCTAGCCTTTATCTAAACTCCTCCAGATTAATTAGCGTGGGTCTGGGCTCCAAGAAGCCTCACAAGGACCAGACCCCAGGCAGGCCTTGGGGTGAAGCTTTGATCAGTTTCCTCGCTGGGGTCAGTTTAAGAGCAACATCGAACTTTAACCCTTAGAAGCGCACGAGGAAGATAAGAGAAAAGGACCTTTCTCAGCTTCAGAATCCCCACCCATCTTGAAGGTGAGAGTTCCTGACGCCTGAATTTCCCCACACTCCACAATCCTCAGTGTCCCACTCTGTGCAGTGGACTCACTCCCGCGCCTGCGCAGCCTGGGGACCAGTATCTTGTAAGGCTGCAAGGAGCTAAAAATCGCTCCCGCCCACCCACAAGCTGGGCTGGACTTGAGGATAGCGCGGGAGGGGGGGGGGGTAGTGAAAGGAGGGGGAATGAAGAGTGAGGAGGGAGGCTGTCTAGGGTGTCTGTCCAATTAGGGCAGTAGGAAGAATCCTGGTGGCCGGGCAGATGCATGGAGGTCGTAGGGGTTCCCCACGCCTCAGAAAGGAGTTCCTGGGGTAGTGAGGGGCGAGGCTGCAGCATAAACATGTTTACGGCCTCTGCGGCGCCGGTGGCCCCGAGGGGCGCGAGCCCTGGGGCAATAACTTTGCTCTGCGCCCCCTCACCCCCAGCCTGGCGTTGCGCCAGGGCTATGACTTCGGTCCCAGCCCCCTCCCCCTCCGGCGGGCCAGGTGCCCCTCAGGCTATCCTCGAGGGGCAGCGCTAGGCTGCACCCCCTCCGTCAGCTCCCTGGATCCCCGGGCGGCGCCTGAGGGGCGGGGTCGCCAGCGCGGCGGGACGCGCTGCTGCCGCGTTCCCCTCTGGTAGCGTCCCGAGGCCGTGGGAGGGGGCGCCCCGGCCGGCCCGGGCGCAAGTTCTCCCGCCCCTTGCCGGGCCCCGCCTCAGGGCGCGGACCCCTTCCCCGCTACCCGGGACCGGGGCCGCCGCGTACCTGCAGCCTCCGGCGGCGGATCAGGCCCGAATCGTCCATGGCGGCGGCGGCTTCGGCCCCGGGGAGGGAGGAGGGAGGTGGCGGCAGCGACGGCGGCGGGAGGAGGGAAGAGGGAGGGAGTGAGAAGCCGCGGGGACCGCGGCGGCGGCGGCGGCGGCGGCGGGTGGGGGGTGTGGGGGGTGGCGGGGGCGGAGCAAAGTGGGGCGGACCCGGCGCCGTCACTGCGTCTGGGCGCCCGAGCCCGGCCTTGGCCGTGGCTGCCCGCGCGGCAGGGTGGGAGGGGGCAAGCGGGGGAGGAGCTTCCCTATGTCCCTAAGGGAGCCAAGCTACGGAGAGACCCCTATAAGGAGAGATACCCCAGGGGAGAGACATGCCCATGGGTAGACCTCCAAACCCAAGAAACACCCAAAGGAGACATTCTCACTAAGATTATTCCTTATGCGGATACCCCTCCCCGCAGCGACCCCCCAGGGAGACATTCCCACGGGTTGAGTCTCCACCGGGAGGACCTCTCCAATCAGAAACTCCCCTCTCACCCTGAAAATCATTCCTTCCTAAGACAGATGGTCTCTGAGAGGTAGCGTTTCCTCTCAAAAGCCCCCTGCCGCCCCCAAGAAGAGACACTATTGCAGAGAAAAATCGCCACGGGTGATATTTCCCGTGGAGAGCCTGGTGAAGATATCCCCAGAGAAAGACCCCCTAAAAGCCATATTTTCTTTGGAAAATTGTTCCCACCCACGAGACCCCCACATCCTGAGGAGATACATTCTTACAGAGTGACATTTGCATTGAGGACACCCATCCTCACGGGGATGTTCCCATAGAAAAACATTTTGCATGCATATACCTCCCCCCCTTCCCACTCAGAGCCTCCTCGGGGAACCCTGCAGCCCCTCTAACGACCCCTCCCTCACCGTCAGGATTAAGTAGTCAGGCTAGGCTGGGCTATATTTATAGGAGCGATTAGCTGGTAGTTTGGGAGGGGGCAGTTGAAGCGATTTTCACACACACACACACACACACACCGCAGTGTTCCTACAGCTGAGATCAAGCCGACCATGCTTGGTGTGGAAAGTATCGGCGACCTCCCCACTCCAAGTCTAGGCATTGGAGGACAGGGTAGGGAGGGGGCTTCCCAAGGGTCCCTGCCCCTAACAGACCTGGAAAGCCCTGGAGGGCGCGGTCACTGGGCGGGAGCGACCCCTGCCGGCCAATGAGTGCGACGGCAAGGTCTAGGTCCAGGTGTTCCCCCACTTTCCTCATCTCTGCGCCTTTGCCTGAGTTATCTCAGTGTTTCTCTCTGTCTCTGTTTGTGGTATGTTTGTTTGCCATCCCGCTAAGTCTGTTCTTCGAACTTCTCTGTCAAAGGCCCAGACTTCGCTCTTGTCGCCCCTTCTAAAGCAGCCTGTCGCTGGAGCTCTCCGTGGTGCTGATCTCACACGCTCCTGTCCGCGGTGCTGAATTCCGAGGGCAGGGCTGGGAGCTGAGGTCAAGGGAGGGGAAGGGTTGGCAGGAGGCACAGCCCAAAGACTGGACAGATCTGACATACAAGCACCCTGGACTACCCCAAAATGGACTAGGAGAAGGCTAGATCCACTAGGTCTTGGTTGCTGAAGCCTATAGGACATCAATGGGTTGGTACCCCTGGAGGGGTCAGGAGACAGGGCCTCCTGATTCATTTACTCAACACGTACTGAGCACCTACTGTGTACAAAGTAGTGTTTTGAGATCTGAGAGTTCCGCGGTGAAAGAGACAAACAAAAACTCTGCATTAGCCTGAGAAGGGAGGGAGATTTGTGGTAGTGGACATTGCTCACAAAAACGCATATGCACATACTACAAGCACAGGCATACACACACACTGTAAACATACACACAAACACGAACGTGCCAACACATGCTCAGGAAACAGATTCACATACACATAGTCACACACTCTGCAAATATGTACTCCTCAAAAATACACACACATACACATTCTCAGCAAACACAGACTCACAGGCAAACACATATACACGTTTGCAAATATGCACTTAGCAAACACAGACACACTGAATCCTATGCAAACACAAAAACACAGAATACAGACAGAATACCAGCAAACACAGGCACACACACAAACACATACACACATAAACTCATACTCTGCAAAGACACGCATATGCAAACACATACCGAGAAAACAGACATACACTCAGCAAATGAAGACACATACAAGCAACATGTACACTCAACAGACACAAGCCCATACACATAATAACAAAACCAAGAGAAGCTCAGCTACACACAAACTCTCACCCAACACACAGACACAGTATCCTCTCCACACAACACATGGACACACATACGCACTCACATACCCATTGCAGGGCTGTTCTTCTCACCAGACTTTCCCACTAGAATGTAAGTTCTGCGAAGTTGAGATTTTTTTTTAAAGATTTTATTTATTTGTCAGAGAGAGAGCGCGCCTGTACAAGCAGGGGGAGCGGCAGGCAGAGGGAGAAGCAGGCTTCCTGCTGAGCAAGGAGCCCTATGCAGGACTTGATCTCAGAACCCGGGGATCATGACCTGAGCTGAAGCCAGACGCTTAATTGACTGAGCCACCCAGGCATCCCGAGGTTGAGATTTTCATTTCTTGACCACTACTGCATCCCCAGAACCTGACACACAGTAGGTGCTCCATAAAAGTTTGTTGAATGAATGGATGAATTGAGGGAAGAAATGGATGAATGTTTGGAAGAAAGTCACATTCACAGAAACTGCAGAGGAACACACACACACGTGTTTCAGATACAGACACACACCCTCTCCACACATGTCAACAACCCTTGTTCACTAATGGTCACCATTCATGGTCAACAGCCTTTATCCACTGACTTACCCACAACATTCTCACAGGACAGCCATCCTGATCCTACATCCCCCTCCTTCACATTTATTATATCTTACTCAATTGGACACACTTGGCTTGGGACACATACAGGCTTCCTCACCCAGGTTTTGAATACAAACACACACATACAACCGCTCAACACACATCCTATACCTCACACAACAAACATATACTCTCTACACACACAGGGCCATGCAAACACACTCTCGTCCAACACATATACACATAGATAGAGTTTAAGCCACAATCCCAACATAAAGGCCAACACAGGGATATATACACAGCATTCCCAGGTCCGCTAGCCTTCGGTCAGCTGGAGCAGGGGGTGGGGCGATGGGAAACTCCTCCTCCGCATCAAACCACACCCCCTTTGCCTGCCGCTCTTTCCTGCACTTGACCCTGAGGTGTCTCAGCAGCGCCCTAGACGTCCGTCCAGTAAACAGGTGAGGGGTGGCCAGAGAGGGCAGAGGAGGGGAGGGAATTGTCTTGTCTCCACAAACCCTCAGCTTCCCCCACCCTGCGGCTTTTGGACCCCAGCGGCAAAACTCAAATCCTGCCACAGCCAAGCTTGGCTCCAAACACCCAGCCCTGGTGGCCGCCCCTAAGCCGATTGTGGGCCGAGAGAAGGTGACCATGAGAGGGGCCAGCAGGGATCAAGAAGGAGGGAGGAGACTGGGCAGAAGAGAGGAAGGAATTACTGGACAGAAGAGGGAGATTGAAAGAGCTGGGGAGTCCCTTTAGTTCTAAAGACAGAGGGGATCACCTTAGGGCCAAGAGGGTGGGAGATCCTGCTGGGTGTGAGGGGGAGGGGCACCATGGTCAACCTAGAGGAGGGGGCACTTGGGCCTAAAGGGTTGGAGGGGACATGAGTCTGATGGGGGAGAAGGGGCTCCTGGGTCAGAGGCAGGACTCGATGGCGCACTGGGATTTGAAGGTCCTTGGTCATTACCGCTCCATCATCTGCTCATTCTCTGCTCTCCCTGGCACTGTCTCCTGTGTAGGCATCAGGAGGATACCCCTGAGCTCCCGGAAAGGGACAGCCAAACCTCACCCCATACCCCAGCTGACTCTTGTCTCAGGTGGACATGGCCTGCAGGGGCCACACTCGACCCAAGGGTCTGGCCTGGGCCCTAGGACTGACCCTGGCATGGATCCTGCTGGGAGCCTGTGGAGGAAGCCACCCACTCCCATCTATGTCCCAGACACACCAGAGGCTGGCGGCTGATCTTGGCACAGGCCAGCTGCACCTCACAGGTGAGTGCACTCCAGACTCTGCTTAACCTCCAACGCCCAAGAAATCCCACTTCACCCCAGCAATACCAGAATTTCCTTATGAGAGGGGCTTAGGGTGATGCATGGGTGGGGAAAGATGGGGATACAGGGCTTGTGCTGAAGAATGGTAGTTAAAGGGGTTCCCGGATGGCGCAGTCGGTTAAGCATCTGCCTTCAGCTCAGGTCATGATCCCAGGGTCCTGCTTCTCCCTCTCCCTCTGCCTGCCGCTCCCCCCTGCTTGTGCGCTCTCACTCTCTCTCTCTCTGTCAAATAAATAAATAAAATCTTTTTTAAAAATGGTAGTTAAAGTGCACAGATTCTGGTGTCAGACTGCCTGGATTCAAATCCCAACTCTGCCACTTCGTAACTGTGTGACTCTGAGCAAGTCACTTAACCACCCTGGGTTTCATGTAGACGTTTAAAAGGTAGAAAAATAATAGACCTACCTCATAGGGGTATTGTAAAGGAGGGTATGTAAGTATATGGAAACTTATACCAGTATCAGAGATGTAATAAATAATAAGCTGATTACGATAAAATATTATTACTATTATTTGAAATTGCATATGTGTCCCAAGAGACGTGTCTTTATGTAAGTTTAATGTTTGGGCAGCACTGACATAACTGGGGTTATGTTCAGGGGACCACCAGGCCTTGGTTCCCCAATCCTACCTGAGGATCCAAGACCCCAACTCACAGGAGTCCCCTTCTCCATGGTCCTGTTGTCCCTCAGAGATGGACACGCCAGAGGCATCGGACCCTGGGATGGTCCCAGAACGCTGTGGGGACCCGAGCCCCGGGTGAGTATGGTACTCGCCAGCATTTCCTTGTGTTCTTTGCTCCAGTTACCCCTGCCAGGGACCACAGCCCCTGCGCAACCTGACCCAAACGAGCCTGTCTTTCCCGATGTTCAGGTGCGAATCCTTTCTGGGACACCTCCAAGTTGCCCTCCACAGTCGCTTCCGCCTGCTGTTACTGGGGATACGCCAGGCGCAGCCGCTCTGTTCCGAGCTCTGCGATGTCTGGTATGGGAGGTGGGGCACGAGGGGCGTGTCCTATGGTTTGGGCGGGACCAAAAGCAGGATCTGCAGTTTGCTTCTCCTAGTGTTTGAAGGGCCGTGGCCTGCCTCCAACAAGGCCAAGGTCTAAAGATGAGGCCTAGTGTTTACAGGCCAGGTAGAAAGGGGCGAGGCCTCTAAAAGACCCGGCTTTTAAGATTGGCAGTACGGAGGCGTGGCCTTCCATGGACCAGGGCTTTTTTCAAGGGGCGGGGCCTCCTGATAGAAAAGAGGAGCTAAAGGGTGGGGAATGTAAGGGGCTGGCCTAAATTAGATAGTCTGAAGTCTGCAGAGATGAGGCCAGTTGTGTCAGGGCCCCGGGTATGTGTGGAGAATATAGGGCAGGGTGAAATCTGGAGGATGGCGTCCGTGGGGGCGCGGTCCTAAGAGGCGGGACCTGGATCTGGGGGCGGGACATACACGGAGCGAAGACTTGGAGAGCAGGAAACCCACTAGGACGCGACTGCGGAGACTTTACCCACCTTCTCTCTACACACCATCCACAGGTTTGCCACATGCGAAAACGATATTACCTGCGGCCTGACTTGGCTCCCACTCCTAGAAAAGAGGGGCTGTGAGCCTGGCTGCACTACCTATGAGCAGGTGAGCTTGAGACAGAAGTTGCGGGTGAGAGACTGGGACCTCTCGTTATTATGTCGTGTCTTAACCCGCCTAGGCCCCGGGGTCCGGATTGATACTCCAAGGCCTCTGCTCCGACCCTCCCCCCTTCCGCAGCCCAACCTCCATAGTGGGATACGTCTGCACGCTCCCTAGGGCCCACTGAGTCTGGATTTGGCCTCTCCAAGGGACCGTCTCTGCTGTAGGCCCATCCACAGTTCCCCCTGGAAGACCCAGAAGCCCGAATGACCCTCCCTAAGGGCCCAGCCTTAACCTGGCCCTCCCCTACCCCAACCCTGGGACCCAGTAAAAATAACTTGCCCTCCCAGGACTCCGCTCCTGTTATGGCCCCGCCCCCACACTCCCGGGAGGACCCAAAGTGTTACCCACCCCTAGACCGCGCCTCTACACTGGCCCTGACTTGCAAAGTCCGCGATTTTCCCTTTCCAAGGCCACGCCCCTCGGCACGCCCTGCCCCCCCCAGCCGGAAGGCCACGCCCCCAGAGTATCTGGACTCCGCCCACTCGGGTCCTAACTCCACACCCTCTCCCAGACCTTCGCTGACGGGGCGGACCTTTGCCGCTCTGTTCTGGGCTACGCGCTCCCGGTGGCAGCTCCTGGCGCCGGTCACTGCCTCAACATTTCCATCTCGGTACTGCCGGGTTCCAGACAGGAGCGGAAAGCCCGGGAAATCACCTTCCCGCGTTCCCGCCGCTCTCGCACCTCGATCCCAGATGCTGCCGGCAGCGGGAGTGGCAGTGGAAGCGGCAGCGGCCCCTAGGGGGCGCCAGCCCTTGGATGGGAGATGAGACCCTTCCCCCGAACCCGCCCCTCAAGACACCCAGAGCTCCACCTCTCTCCCGCTCTGCCTTCTAGTTTTCAGAGTCCTGTCCCTTCTCCCTGGAGACCCAGAGATTCGCCCTTCTCCAGATGATTAGAGAAATAATCCAACTCTAGCTCCTCTTCCTTTCTCCCCCCTGAATAAAGTAGCCAACTAGAGCACTGTGATGTGGCCGCTTCTTGGGGAACTGGGTGGCAAGAATAGCTGCCAGAAAGTGATAGGTATCTCACTTCAAATCCTCAGGTCCCAGAGTTAGCAAGTGATGCACACTAGCATGTAAATGACAGGCTTATATTCTGAGCACTTTCACAACTGGGAATATCCAGGTGTCAGAAATGAAGAGGGGTCCAGAAGACGGGCTGACAAGGGCAAGAGGTATGCCCCCCCCCCCACTGTGGGTCACCAGGCCCACAAGGAAGCTCCTGGACTTGTATGGACCTCAAGGCAACTTCCTTCCCCTCTGTTTAAGCCCACCCAGCAGTGGCTGGCATGATGTTCCTTCATTCCCTCCTCCCTTTCTTACAAATTCCAGTCCTCGACCTAAGACAAAGGACTTGACTCAGATTTAAAATTGGGGATGTAAGTGCTACGCCCGATCCTCCTCCTATCCAAAAGCCTTAGTACAGCCTGTTTCCTCACCAGTAAAACAGGGGCAATGGGCCTTTTAGTTCTGTTCAATAGAACAAGATTGATGGATGGCTCCTGTGCCCAGACACCGCTGTGATAGACGCCTGTTCTCTGCCCTCAGGGAAGATGGGAACGCCTAAGAGAAGAGCCTTACTGGAAGAGTAGCAGATAGGCCTTTTTCAGCTGTGAGAGACAAACTCAGTTCAAAGTACCTTTAGCCGACAGTGATAAGCTTCAGGAATGGCGTATCTAGGTCCTTAAATGATGTTAGGAATCTATCTATATCTTTTTCTTGGCTATACTTTCGGACAGGATCTCCCCACAACAGCAAAGATGAACCAGCAACTAGCAACTAGCAACCTATTTCTGCTGAAATAGCAACCTATTTCTCTATAAATCCAGCAGTTTCCAGTGCTGGCACTCAATGATCCTGCCTTGTCATGAGCCCATCACCAAACCAATCATTGTGCCCAGAGGGATGCTGTGCTCTTGCTGGCCCGATATGGGTTAGGGGCTTGTGCCTGAAGGCTCAAGGTGGGGTCAGGTCCATCTGAACCGCATGGACTGAGGATGGTGGAAGAGTGGTCCCAAAGGAAAATCAAGTGCTGGGGCCAGAAGGGAAAGGAGTGCTGGGGAGGGAATCAAGATATGTTGACCATAGACACGTGTCTGCGACCCTAACTCCATAGCATGTCCACCTAGGTTCACAGCCCAGTTCTACCATTTACTCCTGCTGTAACTTTGCGGATGTTGCCCCGTCATTCTGAGTCTGTTTCTTTATCTATCAAATGGGGATGATAATTGTTCCTCTCCTAGGGTTGCTGGGAGAATTAAATGAGTGAATGCAAGTTGTTCTGATTCTACATCGTGTGTGGCAACTCAAACTTAGTGGTAGAAAACAACCACAATCATTATTCCTTCTGGGTTCTGGTGGTGGGTTTTGTTCACTTAAAGACACTGGCTGTGGCTGAAGTCACCTTAAAGATGTCTTTGTTCACACATCTGGTGGTTGGCACTGGCTCTTGCCTTGAACCTTGGCTGGGGCTGCCGACCAGAATCGCTACACGTGGCCTGTCCCCGTGCTTGGGCTTCCTCACAGTATGACATCAGGGCTGCAAGGGCAAGTGTTCCAAGACAGTCCGGTTGAAGCGGTCTCCTGACTCTCTAGCCTTGGAAATCAGTGTCGTCTCCACTCTCTGTTCACTGATGTTGTGTCACCAGAACCAGCTCATATTCAAAGGGAAGCATTCAGACTCCACCTCCTCATGGGAGGGAGTCACATAAAATACTTAGAAAGTGCCTGGCACATAATTAATACTCAATAAATGTAGACATCATCCGTTGTCATTGTTGCGGTCATATACTGTATTATTGTGACAAGGATAAGCCCGCATTCAAGGACGAAAGCAGATAAGCCTTTGAAGGATGTCAGGGCAGGGGACCAAGTGATAGGCAAGGGCATTTCAAGTAGAAGGCCTGGGTATTTCAGGTTCTGGGAACTCCCAGCGGCTCAGTGAGCCTGGAGCACAGCATGGGAGATGGGGTCAGATCACAGAAGGCCTTGAACACCAGGGAAATGGCCTTGGCCCTGATGATAAGGGGTGCGAAAGCCATGGAAGGTTTACACAGAGAAAGATCCATCAGACTGGCACTTTTTTTTTTTTAAAGATTTTATTTTATTTTATTTTATTTTATTTTATTTTATTTTATTTATTTATTTATTTGAGAGAGAGAGCAGGAGTAGGGGGAAAGGACAGAGGCAGAGGGAGAAGCAGGTTCGCCGCTGAGCAGTGTCTCAATCCCAGGACCCTGGGATCATGACCTGAGCTGAAGGCAGACACTTAACAGACTGAGCCACCCAGGGGCCCCCAAACTAATACTCTGGCTGGCCCTTGAACGTAGGAGGGGAGACAGTGAGACTGGAGATAAGGAACACCAGTGAGGACCTTGGGACAGGAAACAGGTGGGCAGAGATGGGTGAAAGAGAATCAGAGGAATAATCCACATGGTGGTCCTAAGGAGAGCAGGATCATGTGCAACCTTCCAGAAACGGGTAATGTTGTCAACTTCACTTATTATTTTTTTAATTTTAAAAAAGATTACAGAGAGAGAGAGAGAGAGAGAGAGGAGGGGCAGAGGGAAAGGGAGAGGGAAAATCCCCAGCAGGCTCCACACTCAGGGTGGAGCCTGACGTTGGGCTCCCTCTCATGATCCTGAGATCATGACCTGAGCTGAAATCAAGAGTCAGACACAACCGACTCAGCCACCCAGGCGCCCCCAGACTCCACATTTCTTTTCTTTCTTTTTTTTTTTTTTAAGATTTTATTTATTTAGTTGACAGAGAGACAGCCAGCGAGAGAGGGAACACAAGCAGGGGGAGTGGGAGAGGAAGAAGCAGGCTCCTAGCTGAAGAGCCTGATGTGGGGCTCGTTCCCATAACGCCGGGATCACGCCCTGAGCCGAAGGCAGACGCTTAACCGCTGTGCCACCCAGGCGCCCCCAGACTCCACATTTCTAATAGATGAGCTTGATGCTACTGATCTGGGGATCCTTATTTGAATATCCAGGGATTCAAAGACATTTGTTAGAAGTAACATTTGTGGGTGGCTCAGTCGGTTAAGTGTCTGCCTTCAGCTGAGGTCATGATCCCAGGGTCCTGGGATCGAGCCCCACAGCAGGCTCCTTGGTCAGTGGGGAGTCTGCTTCTCCCTCTCCCTCTGCTGCTCACCCAGCTTGTGCTCTCTCGCTGTCAAAATAAATAAAATCTTTAAAAAAAAAAAAAAAAGGAAGAATTAACATTTGCAAATTACATCTTTAGGGTGCCCACTAGCTTCTGCTTATGGCCAGCTGTGAAGAAAGGGGGATAGTTTATCTTGTCCAGGCAAATTCCATCAGCAGTCAGAAGAGTCTATAAATTCAAGATAAACTGTAAATCTAATAATTCTGAGGGGAAAAAAAATAAATCCAAAATTTAGGTATAAATTTATAAATTTACAGCACAGTAAAGGACGGGGCAGAATTATTAATGGAATCTGGATGGGTAAACATTTTGCAACCACAACGATAACCAGAGGCTAAAGCTTGAATACAAGGTGCCCCTAGGGTGGGGACATGGGGAGGCCACAGCTCCTCCCCAGGGTCTGCCTTTACTACCCCAGCCCTCGGGCCTTTGCAAAGCAGGTCTTCTCATGTCCAGGTATCTGCACTTTACTGTTCCCACTGCCCAGAGCTGTCTTCACCCTCCTGTTCTGTTCTACCCCTCACCCTTCTGATCTTGGCCATTCAGCTCCTCAGGCTCTGTGAGCCCTAGAGCAGAGCTGCCATCCCCATCAGGCACTCCTGAGGTCCCCTAGACCTCAATGTGTACTCAGACACCTTTTGTAGCTGGTCAGCGCTGGCTTCCTGGCGCCCAGCACGGGACCTGTATGGAATGGAGAGGTATTCAGTTATGGGCTGAATTGTATCCCACTCCCCAAACTCATGTTGCAGTCCTAACCCCAGTACCTCAGAATGTGACTATATTTGGACAGGAGCTTTAAAGAGGTAATTAGGGGCGCGCGGGTGGTTAAGTCCGTTAAGCAGCTGCCTTCGGCTCAGGTCATGATCCCAGCGTCCTGGGATCAAACCCCACATCGGGCTCCCTGCTCAGTGGAGAGCCTGCTTCTCCCTCTCCCTCTGCCTGCTGCTCTGCAGACTTTAGCTCTCTCTCTGTCAAACAAATTAATTAATTAATTAATTAATTTAATTAATTAATTAATTAAATACCTAAAGAGGTAATTAAAGTAAACTAAGGAGGTGCCTCGGTGGCTTAGTTAAGCGTCTGCCTTCAGCTCAGGTCATGATCCTGGGGTCCTAGGATGGAGCCCATCGGGCTCCCTGCTCAGTGGAGAGCCTGCTTCTCCCTCTGCCTCTGCCCCTCCCCGCTGCTCACTCTCTCTCAAATAAATTTAAAAAATAAATAAATAGGGGCGCCTGGGTGGCACGGCGGTTAAGCGTCTGCCTTCGGCTCAGGGCGTGATCCCAGCGTTCTGGGATCGAGCCCCACATCAGGCTCCTCCGCTATGAGCCTGCTTCTTCCTCTCCCACTCCCCCTGCTTGTGTTCCCTCTCTCGCTGGCTGTCTCTATCTCTGTCAAATAAATAAATAAATAATCTTTAAAAAAATAAATAAATAAAAAATAATAAATAAATAAATAAAAAAATAAAATAGGACACAGACACGCAAAAAGGGAAGATCTTGTGAAACACAGGGAGAAGATGGCCATCTACAAACCAAGGAGAAAGGCCTCAGAAGAAATCAACCTTGCCAACACCTTCATCTGGAACTTCTAGCCTTCAGAACCATGAGAAAATAATCTGTTGTTTAAGCTACCCAGTCTGTGGCACTTTGTTATGCAGCCCTAACAGACTAATACGTGCTCCATAAGCAATATTCCCACAATGCCCTGGGCTTCTGCCGTTATGTTTCCTAACAAGTGAAAAGCCATCCCCTTTCTTCTTTCTATGAAATTGCCACTGCTCGAGTCAAGGAGGGGTCAAGGGTGAGGGAATGGGGGGGTGGGTACTGGGTCTCTTCCTACTCCTAGGTACCAGTTCTTAACTTTTACCCCAGATGTTCTATTCCCCCTGACAGGGATTGCTTAGGGCATAGACATGTCCTACTTTCAGCCAGGAAGCGACACGGTCGCTACTTGGGGATGAGGCCTTTGGAGGTTGAGATGTGATGTCTGGAACTGTGGCAGCCATGGTGGGACCATGAGAGGCAAAAAACACCAAAGATGGCAAAACAGAAGATGAATTTAAAAAATAGTGTCCTTGAGGGGCACCTGGGTGGCTCACCTGGTTAAGCATCTGACTCTTGATTTTGGGTTAGGTCATGATCTCGGGGTCATCGGATGGAGCCCTGCATCAGGCACTGTGCTCAGCGCAGAGTCTGCTTGAGATTCTTTCTCTCCTTCTCCCTCTGCCCCTCCCCTCCTCCCGTGCTCGCTCTAAAATAAAAAAATAAAAATATTTAAAAAAAAAATGGTGTCCTTGGTGTTGTTGAGCCACCTGACTTCCAAACTTCTCACAGAGTGAGATAAACCTGTCTTGCTACTGGAAGGCTGTGAGGGAAATTAAGTGCTTGCTTACATTGCTGGTGGGAGTGCCATGGAATACAAGTCTTCACAGAGAGGAATTTGGAAATATCTCCCCAAATTACAAACCACATAGATCCTCTAACCCAGCAAGTCCACCTCTGGGGATTTATCCTACAGACAAAACCGCCTGAGAAATGATGGCCCAGTCTGGTCATTCTCTGCCGTACATGTTTCACTGCAAGCCGGGCCAACAATTCAACGTCTCTTAAGAAGCATTAGGGGCGCCTGGGTGGCGCAGCGGTTAAGTGTCTGCCTATGGCTCAGGGCGTGATCCCGGCGTTATGGGATCGAGCCCCACATCAGGCTCCTCTGCTGTGAGCCTGCTTCTTCCTCTCCCACTCCCACTGCTTGCGTTCCCTCTCTCGCTGGCTGTCTCTATCTCTGTCGAATAAATAAATAAAATCTTAAAAAAAAAAAAAAAGCAGCATTAAATAGGGGCACCTGGGTGGCGCAGTCGTTAAGCGTTTGCCTTCGGCTCAGGGCGTGATCCCCGCATTCTGAGATCAAGCCCCGCATCGGGCTCCTCCACTGGGAGCCTGCTTCTTCCTCTCCCACTCCCCCTGCTTGTGTTCCCTCTCTCGCTGGCTGTCTCTCTCATCAAATAAATAAAATCTAAAAAAAAAAAAGCATTAAATAAACCACAGGATAGTTGCGCCGAGCTCTGCAGCTAGAAAGGGAATGAGGAAGGTCTTTAGGCACCCGTTTGGAATTACCTCCAAGATGTGGTGAAGAGTAATGAATGTGAACTATCTAGACTAGAGTCTGTTTCCATTCGTAAAACAAAAACAAACTTTAGGAAAGTATCCACACATATATTTTGTAACACACCAGGCTATCTCCAGAAGGATCTAAGAGGTATCTGCTGTGCCCTGAATCTCTGTGTTCCCCCAAAATTCATGCTCACATCCTAATTCCCAAAGATAATGGTATTAAGAGGTGATTAGGTCAAGAAGGGGATTAGTGCTCTTATAAACGGAGGTTCCTCGCCCCCTCCACATGTGAGGACACAGTGAGAAGTTGGCAGTCTGCAACCTGGGAAAGGGTCCTCACCAGAATGTGACCATGCGGGTGCTGTGATCTTGGACTTCCGGCTTCCAGAGCTGTAATAAATCACCCAGGCTGTGGTACTTTGTCATAGCAGCCCGAACAGACTGGACACCTTGGTAAGCCCGCCAGCAATCTGGCGGCACAGTGGGAGGGAGGCTTCTCAATGCCTTCCCTCCTAACTCTGCATCCTACACATATATTATGCATTTGAAAAATAAAATAGGGGTGCCTGGGTGGCACAGTCGGTTAAAAGTCTGACTCTTGGTTTCGGCTCAGGTTGTGATCTCAGGGTCGTGAGATCAAGCCTTGCGTCGGGCTCCGCACAGCACAGAAGTCTGCTTGAGATTCTCTCTCCATCTCCCTCCGTCTCTCCTTGCCCCCACTCCACGCACCCACGCGCGCACACACACTCTCTCAAATCAATAAATAAATCTTTAAAAAAATTAAATTAAAACCAATCAGCCAGCACCCATCCTGTTCATGTTCCAAAAGCCCGTAGCTGGGTCCAGCTGCAGACCACACTCCCAACCCGCTTCCACCGCACAGTGCAACCAAATGCTTAACTTTCCTCAAACAACTTTAATCACAAGTCGGGGGAGGGTGGAGGAAGGCACGTGGAGGGAGAACAGGCCGGCTCCTAGAGAGTGGTGGCGGACTCCAGGCCTCGCTCCTGGAAGTACCGGTGTGGGAGGTGGGGGTGGGTTTGGGGGCCTTTGCTGAAGTAGGACATGATCCTCCCAGGGCCCTCCTGGTGCCCTGTCGCCGAGTCCTCCCTGCGGGAGAGGTGGTGACACTGGCCACTTTGGGCTGTTGGCCGGGGGGGGGGGGGGGGGGGGCGGGGATTTCCAGGGAGGGCTGAGCCCTGGCCTCCCTCCCTCCCTCCTCACAGCACCTCCGGGACACCCACCACAGAACGCCTTCTGCCTCCTTCTCCAGGATGCTCTGGGCAGTGCGCCAGCTGAACCGCACAAACTGGGGGAAGCCGAACACAGGCTCCACGTGCTTCCTCAGCCACGCTTTTGTCTTGGGATCTGAGGGACAGGAAGGGTGGGGTGGGCAGTGGCGACGGCCCCTGAGCCCAGGCACAATGTCCGAGTTTCTCAGCCTGGCATCTGAGGTCCCGCCACCTCACGTCAGGCCACCGGCAGACCAGAGGCCCCTCCCACTGTTCGGGATCCACTCCCTCCTCAGAACCTTTGCCCAGGCAGCTCCCCGACTCCACCTGCTGACAGGTGCCTCTGAGACATCCTTTCAACCCTCAAGGACAATGGTCATTAAATGAGCATTTGTGAACCATGGTGTTAATAATGGCCATCATCCCCACAAAACTAGCTCAGCGGGGACAGGGAGGTCCTTGTTCATCTTGTTCGTGGCTATATCCCCAGGGCTCAGACCCGCAGGGTACATACCAGGCCCTCAGTAAGCACTGAATGTGACCCAAACGGTCTTTGGCCTGGACCTGGTTTCCTTACTTTGGCCTCATCTAAATTCTAGTCACAGACGTGCTGTGTCTCCCCTTCCAACTGCCCATCCCTCCCTGGGCCTTAGAAGGACCAGAGGGTTCCTTGAACCCAGCCACTGACTCTTGAAATCTACTCATGGTGGGGGGTGGGCACCCAATCTCCTACCACACAGACAAGGAGAGTGAGCCTCATAACTGTGAAGAAAACAACAGATTTAAGCTGGGGCTACTGGCCATGAGCTGGCACCCCTCACCCCGCCCCGTTCCCCTTAACAAACAGATAGGTGCCCACCAAGGGTGTCAGGCCCTCACTGGGGCTCCAGAGAGGCAGGAGAGAGGGAGAGAGAAGGGAGGAGAGAGCCTGCCCGCTGGAATCCAGCTCCGCCACAGGCTGGCCATAAGCAGGTGGTGGCCCCTGTCTGAGCCTCAGGCTCTTCCACTGCGGAGCCGATGAGCGCCAGGCAGAAAACTGTGGAAGCGTGCTCAGGCCTGCCTTGTCAGTGCTATAGCCAATACCACTGTCTCAAGGTGGCTCCAGTCTGCTCACCATTGGGGTAACCGGAGCCATAATCGGCATCCAGGTCCTGCAGTGTTTCCACAAAGTGCCAGTTCTTTACAGCCTGGTCACGGGCCACCTGTGGGCAAGACAAAAACTTGGGATGTCCCTCCCCAGACACACCTGTCCCCTGCCCAGGGGGATGCTAGGAGCTGGCCGTGGCCAGCAGGAGCCAAACCTTGGCACAGATACTGGCAGCGCTGACCACAGGGTAGAGGGCATCCGCCTTGGCCTTGACTGTCACCTCGATGCCGGGAAAGCGCTCCTGCAGCCGCTCCTGGTAGGTCTCTGGCGGCCCCACAGTGTCCACAAATACCTGCCGCGGTGACAGAAGTGTATTCGTTCAACAAACATCCAGAAAAACCACTGTGGACATGATCTAGCCTCACAGCATTTACACTTGCTGCTCTTGTGCCTGGAACATTCTTCTCTCAGCTCATCCCCAGGCTGGGCTTTCTTGGGCATCTCTGCTCGGAAGGCCCCTCCAGAGGCACCTGGCTGGCACGGTTGGCAGAGCGTGCGACTCTTGATCTTGAAGTCATGAACTTGAGCCCCACATTGGGTACAGAGATTACTTAAAAAAAAAAAAAAATAAAGTCCCCTCCAAAAGAGGCTGTCCCTGATTGAGCTGAATCCATTCTACACTCACTGAGCACCTACTGCATACCATGGCTACACCAGATGCCAGGAATATGGCAGTAAACACACCAGACAAAAATCTGTCTTCATGGAGTAGACACCGTGGTGACGGCCACAGACAAAAACAGTATAAATAATAAGGACAGGGGAGAATTGGGAGGGATTATCATTTTATTTCTTATCTACGTATTTTCTTTCTTTTTTTTTTAAGATTTTATTTATTTATTTGACAGAGATAGAGACAGCCAGCAAGAGAGGGAACACAAGCAGGGGGAGTGGGAGAGGAAGAAGCAGGCTCCCAGCGGAGGAGCCTGATGTGGGGCTTGATCCCAGAACGCCGGGATCACGCCCTGAGCCGAAGGCAGATGCTTAACCGCTGTGCCACGCAGGCGCCCCTATCTACGTATTTTCTTAAGTAAGCTCTACGCCCAACGCGGGGCTTGAACTCATGACCCTGAGATCAAGAGTCCCATGATCTACTGACTGAGGCAGCCAGGCACCCCGGGAGGAGTTATCATTTTATTTTTTATTTATTTTTTTTTAAAGATTTTATTTATTTATTCGACAGAGATAGAGACAGCCAGCGAGAGAGGGAACACAAGCAGGGGGAGTGGGAGAGTAAGAAGCAGGCTCCTAGCGGAAGAGCCTGATGTGGGGCTCGATCCCAGATCGCCGGGATCACGCCCTGAGCTGAAGGCAGATGCTTAACCGCTGTGCCACCCAGGCGCCCCAGGAGTTATCATTTTAAACAGCGGTAGGAGAGATTCGAAGAGGTCACCCTGAGGTGATGACATTTGAATAAAGGCCTGAAAGAGGTAAGGGAATGAGTCAGGTGGAGATCTCAGAAAGAGGACTCTAGGCAGAAGGAACGGCCAGTGCAAAGGCCCTGAGGTGGGTCCATGCCAAGTATGCTAGACAGCAGCAGGGAGGCCTCATGGCTAGAGCAGAGAGATGAGGTTGGTGATGTCCGTTGCCGTTTTCCTCAGAAATCACCTTTATTATTTGCTTACCAGATAACCATCTGTGTCCCCTGACTTGGCCATGAACCCCAGGGGGCAGCGCTCTTGTCTGTCTGCTCCAGTACTGCACCGTCAGCACCACGTTCCAGTCCTGGACCTCAGCCATCTCCTCAGCAAGGTCTCCCTTGTTACGTTCCCTATCTCAAGTGTATTTATCCTTGCTATTCTCTCAAAACAGCCTGTTCTTTGCCGCAGAGTACTGGATGCAATGCTAACTTATATTTCCCTCTGGTAATTTAATCTTACTTTCTCCCCCAGTTGATACTGAACTTCCCAGATTTAGTTTTTACTGGGATCAAAAAATTAAATGTTGAGATCTGTGTTTCAAAAGATGACCATCTGCTGCATGAGGAACAGACCGAAACGGATGGGCCTCAAAGTGGGCGGGGGGCGGGGGGGCAGGAATTCAGGAGAGAAGGGTGTCCAGGGCCAGGACAGAGGCTTTGGGCAGGTGGACAGATGCGGATGTGCTCTGGACTCTGAGCCTTTAAAATACAGAGATAAAGTTAATGAGAGTGGAGCTGGGGGCTCCTCCTTGGTCCTGGGTGGGGCACACATTTAGGATAGGAAAAGTAGTAGAAAGTCAAAGGAAGCAACATATATTCCTGAGGTAACCCAGACATGTCTGACCCTGAATCACCCACTGCACTTGTATACCCCCTTTTTATCCTGCGGCGATCAAATGTGGGCAACCCAACAGTCAGCTCACCTGGGCAACTTTCACACCCTGATCCAAGGCATACTGCACCAGCCCAGTGGCTGTATCATGGGATAGGGAATTCAGGTTGTACTTGACCCTGCAGTGGGAGACAGAACCCAGTAAACCCCGATCCAGACACCGATCCCTTCCAGCCCATGCTGCCTGCCCCTCCACCCTGGCCCCTTCCGGAGGCCCCTCACCGCCCAAGCATGCTGGTAGAGATGAGGTTTGGAGACAGCACGTCCAATGCCCAGCCCACAAAGTCCCCGTCCTCCTCTATTTTCACAAAGAGCCTGTCCCGCTCGCTCTCCGATAGGGTCTTTGAGTCTGGGAAGAGGGTTGGGAGAGAAGGGGAGCGACTGGTTCTCCCAGTTCCTGTTCTCCCCCTCCAGTTTGCACCCGCCCCGGAACCCCCTCCCGAGACTCACCCCTCGAGCTCACCTGCCACTTTCAGGGCCTCCAGATCTGCCAGACGGGACAGGGGGCAATAACAGATGGCGTAGACCATGGGGCCTGGAGAGGCGGGGGTCCAACCAGTGAGCCCGTGAAAACCGCTATCCCTATCCCATCATCACCGCTCTCTTCGGTGCCATTGCCACTACCACCCCCTTCCCCAGGTAGGGTACAATCCCAGTTTCCGTTCCAGTGCAACCTACATTCGCCTTATCACCCCCCTCCCCCACCCCAGTCCCGGGAGCGCACCCAGCACCGGGCCCCGGCCCGCTTCATCGACGCCCAGGACGCAGGGCTCCTTGCGGCACACCGCGGGCACAGGCGAGCTCAGGCGACAGCGGCCCGTACTGTCTCTGTCCAGCTCGCTGAGATCCATGCCGCCTCTGCAGCCGCCACCAGCAGCGAGAACGAGGTCTGCAGGCTCAGGTCTAGGCCCGCGTTTTCCGCGGGCCCTGAAACGGCTCTCGCTCCCGACCAATCGGTGCCCAGGACACGCCCCCGACGCTCCTGCCGCCGTTGACGCTTGCGCAGGCGCCACCGAAGCTCCTGCCGTGCGGCTTCCTGGGAATTGTAGTTCCCAAGGCCGACAGCCAAGCTCTTCTTTGGGGAAACAGGGTGGGCGGGGTCGCTTTCCAAGCTCCGCCCCGGAGTCCCTGACGCCCCGCCCGTCGGGGCTGGTAGGAGGATGGGGAAATAAAGGGGAAACTGACGCAGGCCCTGGAGAACTTGGCCCAGTCAGAAGCCCTGAAGGTCAAATACCATTATATTGCCAGAATACTGCCAGTGTCCACATCACTGGGCCCCTGTCCATCTGGATGCTGGCTCGTTGTACTCCCTGTCCCTGCCACTCTACCCAGTCTAAGCCCTCTGGACTAGGTATTCCTACTTCCTCTGAGCTCCGGACTTCAGATTTGGGGTCCAACTCTCTCTCTCTCCCTCTCGGTACCTCACCCGCCCTCGCCCCGCCCCCCACTCTGCTTCCTAACCTCTAACTGAGGCTAAGCCTCCCCCACCAACCCCCTCCCAACTGCGATCCCAGATCTCAACAGACTTCTGCTGAGAGTCTGCGCCCACCAGGCAGCGCTGTTCCCCCCAGTTCAGGGTTCATGTCCACCAATTCTCGAGTCTCAGCGGGACTCACATCCTCAGCCTGGGGTCCCTGAACCGCATCAGGCTCCTACCCCTTCCTCAGGGTCACAGTTCCTCCATCTCTGATTCCTCCTCCCTGCCCCTCGCCATCTTTCTTCCTTTCTCCCCGGATATCAACGGGGGCTCATGGCTCTTGACTCATCTCTCCCCTCCCCACCATCTTCTAGCTTCAGCCCTAAAGGCCCTCCTCGCACCCGCCCCCACCCGCGGCCCTCCCCTCTCCCCGCCCACCCTGGGGACTCAACCCTGCACTTGACAGCCCGCCCTGGCCCCGCCTCCTCTGCGCTGGTCTCTCACCCGGGTTCAGGGCCTCCAGTCGCAATCGGATGGTTTGCAGGATGAACAATCCTGTTGCCTGCAGGGACGCACCTGCACCAGATTCTCGCGGTCCATGAACACCGGGCCCGGTGCTGTGCCCAGGACCTCGCGGCTGCGCTCCTGTTTGCCCAGGTCGCAGAAACAGCGCCACTTTCCCCACGGGCCAAGGATCGAGTCCTCCACGTCTAGGGATGGAGGGCCAGGTAGGGGGGAACCTACCCCCCATGCCCTCCTCTAGGAAGGGAGGAGGATAAAGACACTAACAACAACAACTCCTGTTTGCTGGGCTCTGCCTCTGTGCCAGGCACCCCCCCCCCATAGATAATCTCATTTAATTTTCCTATCATTCCCAGGTGGGGAAACTGAGACCTATAGAAAGCAAGCCACCCTTTGAACTCATACATCTGGTGTGTGACCCAGAGGAACTGCAAACCGACACTTCCCACCTGCGCCAGCCTGTTCAGTTGGGCGTGTGATACAACACCCTTGGTGGCCACCATCTGAAGCCCACTCCTGTCTTCAGGGGTGTGATAATGGGCCTGTTTGGTAGGCATAGTGCCACCTAACCAGCAGGGCTGCCAGGTGGTAAATTAAGTGACATAATTGGCATAATATAATGAAGGTCCTGAAAGCCTCTGGCGATGTGCTAGCATGTAGTACAAAAACAATTATTATGACCCCTTTTCCAGCAACTACAACCTTCTGAGTGTTTATCGGGGGCTCTTTACAACATTCTTTTACGGACTCCTCCCCATGCTCCTAGGAAACAGGTCTTATCCCAACTCTGCAGCTCACAAAGTCCTAACACTTCACGCCTTGCCAAGCCTCAGCCAAACAGCACTGTCCTCTCTCTTCTCCTCCGTCCAGCCCTTTGGCTTTGGCACCTGCTGTTCCAGTTCCCTGGCACACTCTTCCCCCTAAATTTTTGCATTTTCAGCTTTTGCTGGATTCCGGCTGCATTGGTTACCCATCCTCGTCAGTCTGGCCTTCTCTGACTTCAGACGTTTACCCGTCGCCTCCTTCCAGTATCTCCACCCTTCCTAGCACACATCCACGAGTTTACGGATGTGTCTGCTTGGGGATTTATTGCCTACCCATGTATAACCTCTTCCCCTGTAAGTACCTTAAAAGTCAGTCTCTATTTCAATTTACAGAGAAGAAAACTGAGCCTCAGAGTAAAGTAACCAGCCCAAGGGGGCCACGCCAGTGAGCAGATGGGGAGAGATTTGAAGTCCCTGGAGGTGGGTCTGTTTGCAGCCAGCTGGCGAAGCGGGGCAATGGGGCACCTTTCTGCACCATCACACCCGCAGCGTGCGGTTACCTTTCTCCTGATGCTGCAGCCGCAGCTCCTCCCAGGTGTCGCCCCCGCTCTTCTCACCAAAATAATGGTAGTCGCGGGAGACTTGGGCAGGGGTCCCCAGCAGCAGGAGAATCAGAGGCGGCAGGAGTAAGTCCGCTGGACTCCCGGCCATGCCGGACTCCAACCGACCCGGGCGCGCTCCGAGGAGGAGCCCCTCGCGGGGTATGTGGTGCCCGCACTACCCCCACCAGCGGTGGCAGTGGTCGGGGCCCGCGGCTCCGCGACCCCTCCCGCCTCTTGCAGGCGCGTGTCCACCGCCTGCTTCGCTCCCCCACCCCCCGCCCTGCGGTTGCAGTGGACCCGACCGCTCCACTCCGTCCGCCCACCTCCCCCCCCGCCCTATGCGTCATGGTTCGGGCCGCGCATAAAAGGCACCCAGGCCCTTGGTGCACTTGGTGCTGAGAACGCGTGTTCGCGCGTCTGCTAGGCTGTGCGTGACGTCCTTGCCCACGCAGGTATGGACACCTGGAGGGCACCGGGCTCTGAGGACCCCCTTGGAGCAGCTCCGGCTGGGCCCAGACATCAGCGCTGCAGCCTTTGTTTTCCGCCCGCCGTAGTGGCCGCCTTTGTCCTTGCAGGGGGAAACCGAGGCCTTGGCCTTGCAGTACAGGCCGCATCGCCGAGCTCCCCACCCCTGCTCGCGGGGTCTCCTCTTGGAGCGGTGGGCTTGCGCCAAGGCGCTCAAGCCCACACGCTGACGGGGGGCCCTCGGCGGCTGCAGCCCGGCGGCTTTTGCGGGTCAGGGGGGCGGGTCTCCTGCAGTCTCAAGGCCGCGCAGAGCGGGTATCGGGAGGGGGTGGGGGTAGTGCTGCGGCCTCTGCCTCTCTTCCTCGGTAACCAGGCCCAGCACGCAGCGTGACCTTGGGAAGGGAGGACAAAGGGTCTTCCCCGGGGGGAAGACTGACCGGGCCGGGGGTCTCAGCTTTCAGTCATGGCCTCTGGCAAGGCGCACATCGGAGAGCCCGCCCCGCCCTTCCAGGCCACCGCCGTGGTGGACGGCGCTTTCAAGGAGGTGAAGCTTTGCGACTACAAAGGTGAGGGCGGCCGAGAACGGGCCCAGGTGGGGGTGGGGCCCAGACATTAGAGGCCTAACTCCTTGTCTGTCCCCGCTCTCTCCCGCAGGGAAATACTTGGTCCTCTTTTTCTACCCGCTGGACTTCACCTTTGTCTGCCCCACGGAGATCATCGCTTTCAGCGAGCGAGCCGAGGACTTCCGCAAGCTGGGCTGTGAGGTGCTGGGGGTCTCTGTGGACTCTCAGTTTACCCACCTGGCTTGGTATGAGCGGGGACCAGCGGGGAGGGAGGAAGCAGCCAAGCCTACAGCCTCCACGGGATCCGAGCTGTGTGTTCCTGTGGCTCAATGTCTGTGCCTCCCTTTCCCCACCTTGAAAATAATAGAATTAAGGATGCCCAGGTCCTTAATGATGATGGCAGTAATTAGCATTTGAAAACTAGTTGCTCAGCCCAGAGAGTTGGAGATGCTATCTCACTTAGGGCAACACAACCTCCCTTCCAGTAACTATTTTAAGAAGGTGGAAACTCCAGTTCTAGACAGTGAAGGGCTGGGCCCCAGCACACAGAGCTGGGGAGAGGAGGATGGGGACTCTGAGGCAGGCTTTCTGCCCCAAGATGTGGGAGGTCACCAGCATATGTGAACACCCTTTGCTGCACCTGGCTTGGCTTAGTCTTCCCAACTACGGGGAAGAGTCCCTGCACCCTCTTCAGGGTGGGGTGGGTGGGGATCCTAGAGCCTTGCTCTAAAGCCCCTTATCTCTCAGCTCCAGCACCCCCTCTCCAGCCTTTATCACAGCCCCCAGGGTGAGGACCCTGCTGTGTCAGGCATCTTGAGGTCCCAGACCTGTCTCTTCCACCCCTAGGATCAACACTCCCAGGAAGGAAGGAGGCTTAGGCCCCCTGAACATCCCCCTGCTGGCCGATGTAACCAGAAATTTGTCTGAAGATTATGGTGTGCTGAAGAAAGATGAGGGCATTGCCTACAGGTACTGTGGGGCCCTCAGGGAGCCCCCAATCCTCAGGGTGAGGGGACAACGCTTGGGCAATGTCTAACCTGCCCGCAGCCCTGTGGCCGGTAGGGAGTTGATACTCCCTCCCCCAGCCCTGGCAGTGGGAACTCCCAGCTCCTCACCGTGAGCCCTGATATCTTCAGGGGCCTCTTTATCATCGATGGCAAGGGTGTCCTTCGCCAGATCACTGTCAATGATTTGCCTGTGGGGCGCTCTGTGGACGAAGTTCTGCGGTTGGTTCAGGCCTTCCAGTACACGGATGAGCACGGGGAAGGTGAGCAGACACACGTTCAGCTGTGTTCGTATGTGGGTACATACTCAGCCCTCATGCAGGCGTTTACTGCCTGCTCTGTCACTTGGATGGGATGGATGTGAGGGCCCCAAAGAAGATTCCGTTCAGGGCCTTGTCTGCAGGACTTTTCTAGTCTGGTGGGGGAGGTACCCCAGTATGAGGGTGGGGAGCTGGGAGATAACAGATCTGCAGAAGGTATTGGGGAAGGCATGTACCAAGTCAAGCTTGGATAACATCAGCTGGATCAGAGTACCTTCTCATGTGGAGGACCCAGCCTGATCACAGGCCCTTGATGTCCAGTGGGTCTGTGGCTGAGGGAGAAGCAGGATTAAAGGAGCCAAAAAGAGGGGCACCAGGGTGGCTCAGTCAGTTAAGAGTCTGACTCTTGGTTTTAGCTCAGGTCATGATCTTAGGGTTGTGAGGTCGGGCTCTGCAATCAGCAAGGAGTCTGCTCAAGATTCTCTCTCTCCCTCCCCCTCTGCCTCTCTCCCCACCCCCCACCCCCCACAAGAAGAAATAAATCTTTTTCAGAGGGGCGTGGGTGCCCGGGTGGCTCAGTCACTTAATCGTCGGACTCTTGGTTTTGGCTCAGGTCATGGTCTCAGGGTCCTGGGATCCGGCCCCTTGTCAGCCTCCACTCTGTGGGGAACCTGCTAGAGGATTCTCTTTTCGTCTCCCCTGGCTGCCCCCCCCCCCCACTCCTGCACTCTTCATACACATCTGCGCTCTCTCTCTCTCTCTCAAATAAAAAAATAAATCTCTAAAAAACGGTGTGGGGGAGGTAAAAAAGAAAAACATCCTGTGCCTAGGCTTGAAGGGCTTCTCCCCATGTGCTGTATGGCCTTGGGGCTGTACCACTTGGCCCTCGGCTTTTTCTTCTGCCACTCAGGCTCTTGCTTTGCCTCTGTTCATCCCCTCATACCGCCCTACCTTGAAGATGGTAGCCTCACGTGTGCATCCCTGTGTCTTCCCACAGTCTGTCCCGCTGGCTGGAAGCCAGGCAGTGACACAATCAAGCCTAACGTGGATGACAGCAAGGAGTACTTCTCCAAACACAACTAGACTGCAGACAGGTGGAAAGCTTGGGCTGTTGGCCTCCACCTACGCCTCTACCTGGATACCCCATGCTGACCCAGGAAAGGCCAGACTCCATAGTTTGTGACCCTGGAGGGCTTGGCCAAGGCCTTCTCATTCTCCCAGCTGGGAGCTGGTGAATGGTGAGCCCCTCCCTGGACCCATCTAGCTGGGCACAGGCCTAGAGGTGACCAATAAAGTATTAGGACAGACATGAGTCTGCATTGGTGTGGTGTGGTCTGTCCTGGTGTCCTTGCCACCTCCACCTTCTCCCTGGGAAACTGACACTGTAGTTACCCATCTTCACCACAAGGTGGGAGCCTTACCTCATGCTCACTCCTTCCTCTCTGTCCTTGGCCAGAGGGTGCTTTCCATGGTGGGGGTGGGAGATGGGGTAGGCTCTTGGCCCCTGGCTGGGAGCAAGCCCCAGGATGCCCTATGTCCTGAAATCTGGCCACGCAGGGCAGCACCCACACTTTGCCATCAGCCAGCCTGTGTTCAAATACCATTCAAGAGCTGTGATTTTCCCTGGGTCTCTTCAACAGTCATGAGAATAAAGACAATAACTCATATCACCATGCACATTAAATGCAAAACAGTATGTGAAGCTTGGGGCCCAGTTAATGGTTATTAGGACGGGTCCCTAGGGCTGGAAGAAGAGGGTGGGGACCCAGTCCTAAGAGCAGAACCAAGAGCGGGAGCTTGAGCTACATGCACAGTCCCTGCTCCAAGCTCTGCCCCACTCTAGGTTGGAAGGGCCACCCACCTGCCCCTGGGGTAGAAGGGTGAAGGTCGGGCCGGGAGGCAGGTGTTAGGAGCCAGAGTGTTCCCAGGAGTGCGGTTTGATGCTGTGCATGTTTAGGCAAGTGGTTTTGCCGCTCTAAGCCCCCATTTCCTTAACACAGGACTGACATGCTCATTTAATCCATAGGCCCATTATTAATATTGCTATCCAGCCTAATAACCCTCCAAAACACTCATTTGGGCCTTGGCATTTTATCTACACTCCTTTCCCAAGGCCCTTCGTGGTCTTCCCTGACCTCATCTACCCACTCCTGGTTCACTCGAATCCAGGCACACAATGGTTTCTTGCTGTTCTTGTCCTGGCCACAGGAACTTTGCATGCACTGTTTCCTTTTGCCCAGAACGTTGTTTTCTCAGAGCCTGGCTTTAAATCTGAAAAGTCGCATCATTAAAGGTCCACGTTTCCAATCCATTACCCAAAGCAGCTCACCTCCCCTGCCTCATCACTACCACTTTGACCTGTTTTTTTTTTCTCTTGCTAGCACTTACCACCATCTCCGAATCATGTTTGTTTATTGTCTGTCTGCCATGGTCCAGGCAGTGTCTCCAGGGCTAGGTTGCTCAGCATTTCATAAATGAATTAATGAATCCTCTGTTCTGCCCACCCCACCCCTGCTGTTTCTCAGCCTGTGTTTTTCTCTGCCGTTCTGGGGGCTTCCAGCTCCGAAGCCAGCTAGACCCGCTCCGGGCGCACCAGCCGCCCCCCCACCAGCCCCAGCTGCGGCGGGGGTGGGGGGGGCGTCCCGCGAGAGGGCGGTGACGGCGCCCAAGCAGCCGCCCTGGCAGGACCAGACCTGGCAGTCGCCCTGCTCCCAACCTGGCACCCGGGAGGGGAAATTGGCAGGCGGGCGCCGCCCTTCCTGGCGGCGGTGGAGGGTACCGCGGCAGCAACTAAGGCTGCAGCAACCCCCCGCCGGGGTCAGGTCAGACGGAGCGCGCGTGGGCGCGACGGGTCTGGGACGCCAACCCGATGGGGCAGGCTCTGGGTTGGCTCCGAGACCCAGGAGCATGGCCCTCTCACCGCGGACGCTCTGGACCCAGGCCTGGGGTTTTCCGGGCCCGGGCAGCCGCCTGCCTGGGAAAATCCCGGCCCCCTTCCCGGCGCCGCAGCCCTGCCCGGCAGAGCGGGGGAGGGGATTCCCGGAATCTGCCCGGAGACCGCCGTCGCGTCACTGGACAGAATCGGCCCATGTAGGGGCAGCGCTTCCGCTGCATCAGCGGGGAAAGCCCCAGCGCGCGCGGCTGGGCGGGGCTGCGCCCGCGCACTGCGCGCCTCGCCCCAGGCATCCTGCCCCCTGGTGATGGGCTGCTGGGCAGCGTCCCCGCCCTGGACCTTCCACCCCCCAGGGATCAGGGGACAAGAGAGGGGTTGGACGCCCGGACTAGGGCTGCAAGATGCTTAGGCAGAGCTGGCGATGAGGACACAGATACTGGAGCAGAGTCACAAACAGGAGTAGGGTGGGGGCAGCCCACTATTTTCCTCCCTCCTCCCGCCCGGCTTGGAAAAAAAGACAACAGAAATTAATAAAGAACCATTTTTTTTTACTTAAATAGATTCAATAAAAAGTCGGAACAACAAACACACACACACACACACAAACACATCTTAAAATAAACTCTTTAGAGACCAAGTGCGTGTTTCTTATCCACAGTACGATGCAGAGGGGGGAGGGTAGGGGGCGGGGGTCCCTTCCCCAGTGTCCCCGCGGGCTTGAGTACCGGGCGGCGGGGCCAGCTCCGCCGCGATCGCCCCCTCCTCCCCTCCCTGTTAAATACACAAATATATTATATTCAATATGAATCGAGTCTGTTTCCAGCAGAAAAAAAAAAAACATACAAAAAAAAAAAAACGTGGAAGGGGGGCTTGTAAACGTCGAGGTGGAAGGACTGAGCGCAGAGCGGGCGGGCAGGAGTCCAGTGTGGTTTGCGGTGCCCCGGAGGCCGGTGCCCACCGCCTGCCCCCTCGCCCCTTGGGAGGCGTGCGCCCAGTCGTCCTGACTGGGGGGAATGTCCGTACGGGGGGCGCTCAGAAGGCGTGTCCCTTGACCCCGAGCAGCAGCTGGCAGCCGTTGCTGACGTGGGTCATGACCTTCTGTTTGAGCTGGGCCACCTGCTCCCGTAGGAGCCCAGCAGTGCTCGACAGCCCCGCGTTCTCGGCCTTGAGTGTCTTCACCTTGTCCTCCAGGCGCGCGATGCGCTCCAGCTTCCGCTTCCGGCACTTGGTGGCCGCCAGCCGGTTCCGCAGCCGCTTGCGCTCCACTTTGATGCGCTCCTGATCTTCCATATTGATGGGGGACACCGGTGGCGTGGCGTCGCGGCTGCGCGCCTCAGGCACGGTCTGCGGTTCCTCCTTGAAGGTGGAGGCTCCTCGGCCCAGGCCCAGTTGCGCCGGGTGGCCACCAGCAAAGGGTGGCGCGTGTGGGAGGTAGCTGATGGTGGCCGTCGGGTACGAGCTCCCAGTCCCGACGGCGGCCCCGGCGCCTCCAGAGGGCGCAGAGGCTGGGGAATAGCTGCTGAGGTTGGTGTAAACTGGAGGAGGCTCCGGGCCGGCGTAGACGCCCCCGGGCCCAGCCGGGGGCCCCGAGCTGGCGCCCAGGGACACGTTGGGGGGCGTCACGTGGTTCATCTTGTGCAGGTCGTCCAGGGCTTTGACAAAGCCGTCGGCGAAGCCCTCCTGCTCCTCGGTGACGCCGCCCCCGGCGCCCCCCGCACCTCCGCCGCTGCCTCCCCCGCGGGGGTAAAAGTACTGTCCCGGGGGCGTGGGTGTCGTCGTGATCACTCCGTTGCTGTTGGGGACGATCAGGCGCTCCAGCTCCGATGAGGCAAGCTTGAGCGACGCGCCTGTGTCGGAACCCTGGCTGGAAAAGTAGCTGCTGCCACCGCTGCCCTCTGGTCCCGGGCCCCGCGCCCCAGGTGCTTTGAGACTTCGGTAGGGATCGGCCAGGTTGAGCGCCAGGCTGGGTTTCAGGAGTTTGTAGTCGTGAAGAGAAAGGCCGCCCGGAGCCCGGCCGTATCCCGCTGCTGCGTATGAGTCGTCGTGGTAGAAGGGCTGTTCCATTTTAGTGCACATCCGGGCGGCCCAGGCGGTCTGGGGGGGGGGTCCCTGCGGGGCCGCCCCGGGCCTCGCTGCGGCGAGAGGCGCCCTGTCCGCGACGGTGGCTGGACTGGGTAGCTGGACGCGCGTTCCCAGGAGCTGGCACCGGCAGGGAGAAGCCAGCCGGAGGCTGTGCGCGGAGGCTCCGTGCGGCTTCTCGAGCCCTTCTGCCCCTGTCCGGCGCGCTCGCTTTCCTGGTGTCGCTTCCCCCTGCTCCCCGCTCCCCGCTGACTCCGAAGCTGGCCTGGCCGCGCTCAAGGTCCCGGCGGCTCAGCCTGAGCCACACGCCTTTATACGGCTATTGTCAGCTACGGAAGTGCGCTCCGATTGGCCGTCGCGCGAGCCGGGCCCCCGCGCCCCCCTCCTCCAGCGTGGGGAAGGGGAGGAGGCGGCTCGCGTCACTGTCAGGAAGCGCGTGTCCTTGTAAACAGCGGCCACGGGCTGGGTGGCTCGGCGCGGCTGCTGGGGGAGGGGCTCAGAGGACCCCGGGGTGCGCGAAGAAGGGGGTGCTGGTCCGAGACACACGGGGAGGGACTCCAGGGAAGGCGATGATTCCCCTGGATACGAGGAACTGATACAAAGCAAGTGTGTGTGTATGTGGGGCGGTGGGGAGGTCTCCAGGGTGTACATGAAAAGGCTTGGGGGAATCGGAGTATCCGAGAGGGGTTGGAGGGTTGATTATACACTGGGAGATCCCACAGAGGTGAGACAAGAGCGTTAACCAGGGTAAATGAGGGAGGGGTAAGGAAATACCTGATTCAGTAATTGTGTGGGGGTCCTGAGTACAGAGGGGTTAAAGGACTTTAATTTTACTGGAGGGACTAAACCCAGGAAAAGTGAGGAGGGGAAAAAATCAAAAGGGTAAAGGGAGGGGACGGAGGATCCATTACACGAAAAATGAGTAGGGGTCCTTAAGTCCGTGAGAGAGACGGAGAGCCTCCATAAGGGGAAGGATTTGGGGGGAATCTAGATATGCAGAAAGTGAGTGTTCCAGGTATACTGACTCAGGGGACATATGGGGGGCGAGAAGATGGGGACACTGTTAGAGGTTGGGCATCACTAGGGTCATCTGCAAAGCCCTGATGAAGAAGAGTTAAAAGAGTCGGGACACACCTTCAGAGCTGAGATGATGACACAGGGTCTCCAGTAGAGACTTTGAGAGGAGGGGTTTTAAGGATCCCAGGGATTTGGACTACTGGATCTTCCATGATTGGCACCCCGTCTTGTGGGTTACTTCTAGACGCCTGTATACTTTGCTCCCATCTCAAAGCCCTCCCCCAGTGACCCGGGTCTAGACCGACACCGCGTCGACTCCTGGTGCCTGAACCTACCCCGACGGCCGGGGCGCGGTCGCCCAACCCCACTCCTTCCTTAGAAACAGGCTGGGGAAAGAGCGCAGCGGCAGGAAGTGTGGCAACAGCCCCCGGGGAAGGAGCCCGGCCCTGCCTCCGTCACTCGGATCCTACGGGACCCTGCGCCCCGCCCTGGGTCCTGTCGGGTTCTGCGCCTCGGAAGAGGAACGTGGACGTGCGACCCCGGCGGAGGCCAGGGTGCGCAGAACACGCCCAGCTGCATAGGCCCCCAGTCACTGTACCCCTCCCCCAGCAATGGTTCAGCCCGCGGCACCCGCAGGCAATCGCGGAGGCCGGCATTCCGGGGACGATTCCATTAGCCCGACAGAGGGGGACGCACGGGGAGCGGGCCTGGTCGCCATAGCAACAGGCCGGAGTCCGCGGGCAGAACTGGGGGCGGGGCGGCCCCGGGTGGCTCTCTCCCGCGCCCATATAAGGACACAGGAAGGGGTGGGGCCAGCGCCGTCCCGGGGCCGTGAGCCAGGACCCGGGAGCCCGGGTATCTGCCAGGTCCCAGGGCGCGCCCGGGCCCCCGGACGGCTAGTCCCGACCAGCCCCGCCGCCGCCCCCGAGGCCCCCACGGCCGCCTAGCTGGGCCCCACCCAGCTGCTCTGGGGCTGCGTCCTGCCGGGCCCGGCCCGACCCAGCCTGGCAGGTCCCCGCCTGCCCGCGGGCCTGGGTCGGACTTCGCCCCCGGCCCGACAGGGCGCGGAGGGGCGGGCCAGTGCCTCAGGCGCCCCCGGCGCCGGGGCGGGCTGGCACGACTGCCTCCTTCCTCGGGTGGGGTACCCTTCCTTTACAGCAGGAGGTCTGGGCCTCTTCCCCCACATCCCTGGGGGCTGGAGTGCCCCTTCCCTCACACCAGTGGGCGAGGGGCCCTACTCCTGTTTGAGTCTAGGGGTCCGTCAACCATCCAGAATACCTAAAAAGGGGGTCCCTTCCCTCTCCAGGGTGTCTCCTTCATCCAGTCAGGGGAAACCAGAAGATCCAAGGGGCGAGAATCTGAGGGAACTCAGTGCCCCTATCCGAGCACTATATGGAGGTTTAGATGGTGAGGCTCCAAGTTAGACCTAAGTGGGACTTCCAGGCAGAATGTGAGCCACTAGAACAACAGGTGAAAGATCAGTCTTTCTCTGAGAGAGGGAGGCCTCTATCTTCTGGGAGGATGGAAGTTTCTTTAGGGTAGAGAGAGGCTGAGAGACAGGGGCTAGCCTGCCTTTGTAGGGCAGGCAGAGAGCACACTTAAGTGTGAGGGAGAGAAGGAAAATGAAAGAGGCAAAAAAGAAACTGAGCTATGTGGGGGCAGGGGGAAGTCCAGCAGAGCAGTGAAGTTAGGGAGGAAGGTCCCATGAGAAGCTGGGGGTATCCCCATCTTTGGAGGGTCCTTGTGACCCCTGGGTGCTCCCTCCCCTCCTCCTCTTGCTTGAACTGCTCCCCTAACCCCACCCCAGGCTCAAGGGAGATTCCAGCGGCTGGCCGCTGAGTCTGGCGGGCGCGCTGCCAGGCCTGTGTCTCCCGCCCATGCTAATAACTGCAGCTGACATCTGGCCGGGCCCTGCGGGGGCGCAGCGGGCAGCGTTGGGGGGCTGGGCAAGTCTGGCCCAAGGGCAGCATCTTGGGAAGCCAACCTGCAGGTCCCGCAGGCCAGGAGGCCACAGTGAATCAGCCCTGGCCGGTGCTGAGGTTGGGCATTGGCAGGGGAGTCCTGGACGGAGGTGAGGCTGGCCCAGAGAGGGTCGAGATGGAGGACAAAGATGGAGCAAGGAAAAGTGGATGTGTGGGGGCGGGGGTCAGGGCAGGGAGACATGCCCAGAGAGACAAACCGGGGGCAGGGTTAGCGTCATGCAGACTAACAGTGAGACTCAGAGACACTTAAGATAGGCAGACAGACTGAGAAATAATAATTATTATTTTAATAGCTAACACTTATATGGCTCTTACCATGGGCCAGGCACCCTTCTAAGCGGTTTAGAGAGAGTAACTCATTGCCTGCCTCCAACAACCCAAAGAGATGCATGCTATTTGTATCCCTATTTAACAGACAAGAAAACTGAGACACAGGAAGGTAAGGAACTTGCCTGATACCCCATAGCTACTAGTACTGAAGTCAGAATATTATAACCTGAGCGGTCTGGCTCCAGAGTATTAGCCACTGTCTTGTGGATTTTCACAACCAGAGAGGCATTTATGCTGTACCAAGTGTATATCAAGCTCTGTGGGCCCTTTCCTGAAGGGTTTCCTTTTAATCTGCAGAGAAATGGAGCTGGGCACAGGGCAGAGGGGAGGGGGTGGGGGTGGGAGCAGGCTAGCATATTGAAGTGGGCTCGGGTTGCTCCGTGTCCTCTCCATGGGTGTTTGAGCAGGGGGTGGGGATTGGGCCGCCAAAGGAGGGCGGGGGCCCAGCCGAGCTGGTACAGCCGGTTCCAGGCCCCTGCCAGTCTCACCCTTGTGGCCTGGGCACCACCCCCTCACGCCGCCCCGCTGGCGCCAAGGCCGGCTGTGAGGAGGGTGTAAGGCTAGCCCCCTCCCCCACCCAGCCTGGGTGCCCAAACTGGCAGCTGGGTACTGCCCAGCCCCTGGGCTTCAGATCAGCATCTGGCTGAGGAGTCTGTGCCCAGACTTCTCCAACGCCCAGGGGCCTGGGGCCTGGGGAGTGGAATAAGGAGGAAGTTCACCCACCCCCACCCACAGGTCTCTCTGGGGCTTTTGGCTTTGAGGGACTTCTCCTTCTTATAAATAGCCTGGTGACCCCCTTGCCCCAGCTCCACTGACCGACCAGGCCCTCACCAGGAAACTGGGCTGGGGGCTGCCCGTGAGTCAGCCAGTGGGCAGGCCAGGGCAAGAACCCACAAGTCATAGCACCCAGCCTCCGGCGTCCCTGCCCCTGGGTGTGGACAGACAGCTGGGCAGGAAGAGGCTGAGAATCACAGAGGCCCTCCCCCAGGAACCCCTGGCCTGCCAGCCACCTCCCTCCCCCACCTCTGTGGTTTGGGGGTCCCTCACCCCCTCTCCTGGAGAGGAAGCTTCTGGGTTTTCTTGGAAGCAGGAAGAAGAGTCTTGTCTCCTCAGGCTGACTCAGCTGGGCATGAGGGGAGTTTCCCACAAAGCTACTTCTGCCCCCACCCCTGCTGCAGAGGTCTTGGGGGGCCTAAACATGGCTGACATCCTGGGTGCCCCCTTTACAGGGGATGTGGTGAAAAAATAAGCCCACACCCCACCAAGGACTGAGGCTGATGAGCTGGGCCTCCTAGGGGAAGTGACAAACAGCAGGGAGGGAAGTGGGGGGGATGTTTGGAGAGAGGAAGCACCAGGATGGGGGGGGGAGCCCGCAGAAACAGACTGGGAAGCACAGAGCCCCACAGCACCTCAGCATGGTCCAGGAGTGCGTGTGTGTCTGTCGGCTGTGGGTTTGCGTGAGGCTGGCCTGTCAGGGCGTGTGAGAGTGTGTGTGAGGCCTGTTTCCTCAGTGCATGTGTCTGTGTGTTGGCTCAGCCCAGCAGGGGTGTGTAGGGCCTGTCTGCTTTGGAGGCGGGAGGTGGGTGAGTGTGTGTGCGTGGTCTGTGCAACAGGTTGCATGTGGCTGACCCATACGCATTTGTTGTTTTGGAGTGCATATGGCCAAACTATTCGTGCTTGGTGTGTATGTGTGTTTGTGTGTGTGAGGTCCACAGCTTGCCTGTGTGAGGTCTGTGTGTGTGTGAGGTCTGTGGCTGGTCTGTACGTCTATGTGAGCTCTGTGGCTGTGTGTGTGTGTGTGTGTGTGGCTGGTCTGTACGTCTATGTGAGCTCTGTGTGTGTGTGTGTGTGTGTGTGTGTGTGTGGCTGGTCTGTACGTCTATGTGAGCTCTGTGGCTCTCTGTGTGTGTGTGTGTGTGTGGCTGGTCTGTGGCTGGTCTGTACGTCTATGTGAGCTCTGTGGCTGGTGTGTGTGTGTGTGTGTGTGTGTGTGTGGTCTGTGGCTGGTCTGTACGTCTATGTGAGCTCTGTGGCTGGTGTGTGTGTGTGTGTGTGTGTGTGTGTGAGGTCTGTGGCTGGTCTGTACGTCTATGTGAGCTCTGTGGCTCTCTGTGTGTGTGTGTGTGTGTGTGAGGTCTGCGGCTGGTCTGTAGGTCTATGTGAGCTCTGTGGCTGGTGTGTGTGTGTGTGAGGTCTGTGGCTGGTCTGTACGTCTATGTGAGCTCTGTGGCTCTGTGTGTGTGTGTGTGCGCGCGCACACGTGTGCTAGTCGACAGATTCTGTCAGGGTGTCTCTGTGCCAACGTGTTTATGAATGTCCGACTATGGCTTGTTCATGCCTCTCTGGGCTGGGTGTGACTGTCTGGCCAGACCATGTCTGTAAATATGTCCGTTTGTCTGCTTGCATCTGTCTAGCCTGTAGGTGGGTCTGAGTTGTGTGTGGTGGTGCTGAGGTATTGTGTATCTGTGAGGCTGCATCTCGGTGTCCCTTGGCGCCTCGGGAGTGTGTGTGTGCGTGCGATGTGTGTGGGAGGCTGGGGTTCTCTGTCACAGTGTGTCTGTGACCTCTTCATCCACCTCTCTATAGGTTTAGGTTGGCCTCTCTTGCCTCTGAATACCTTGCTGAAGACTACCAGGTCTTGTTGGGGTGTGTGCGCGCGAGTGTGTGTGCACACGCACATGTGGTCCTTTCTCTCGTGTCAGGATCTGACAGCATGTGCGTGCGTGTGTGTCTGAACATCTCCCATGCAGCAGATGTACCTATGCTGAAAGCAACTGTCCCTACTCTCTGAGTCTATCAACATGGGTTGTGTCGTCTGCCCATGTCTGACACCCAGTTCCCTAGGTTGCTCTCCTGCCTGTGTGTCTCTGGCCCGTCGTATTTGTCTCAGTGTGAGTGAGCGTGGCACTGTATCTGCTGGGCTGTGTGCTTGTCACCTGAATGTCTTTCTGTGCCTGTTTGTCAGTGTGTCCATCTTGCCTGTGTGCCCAGTTGACTTATCTGTATCACACGCACCCTATGCTTCTGACCTGCCAATGTCTTCATACATTTGGCAGCGTTTCCGTCTTGCTCCTGAGTCTGCCCTGTCACTGCCCTGTATGTGACAGCTGCTGCTGGGTCAGCTTGCCCAGATGTGTGTCTGACCCTGTCGGTGTGTCCCTGGTTGGCAGTCTCTCTGTGGCCAACGTGACAGGAGTTTGTGTGTCTGGACTGGCTCTCTTTTGGGGTGACTCTGTGTGTATATTCCTTGCCTCCCCCTCCCCCAAGTCTGGCCACCCTGGGTCATGTTTACTCTGCCCCCAGCCGATTTCTGCCCTGCCCGGGGAGGGGCTGACCCTCCAGTCTGTCCAGCCAGCAGTCCACAGGATGTTCCCCAGACGCTGTCTCCGCCGACATCCCCTCCCTCTGGCCACCCCTGGGTCAGGACCCAGGCGTCCAGGGCAGCGGGGGTGGGGCTGCAGCGTGTGTGGGGGGGTAGCCTGTCAGGGCCCCGGAATGAGGGTGGGAGGTGGGGAGGCAACGGGCCCAACAGGTTCCGCCTCATTCCTGCCCCGCCTCTCACTTCCTGGGTGCCCGCCTGGGGCAGGGGGTGGACGGGATGAACCCCATGGCCTCAGAGTGCCTGGGTGGGGCACGGCCCGCCCTGCAAGGACTGGCTTCTGCTGGGGATCTTGACACCCAGGCCTGAGAGACAGGAGGAACCTGGGTCCTTCTGCCTGCCTGGCCTCCTATTGCTGTGCTCAGCTCAGGATGCTAAGCGTCCCCTCTATTATTCACCTAATTCCTACAACAACACAATGGGCCGGGTATAATTATCCCCCATTTTCAGATGGGTAAACTGAGACAGAAACAGCAATGATGGCAGAGGCAGGATTTGAACCCAGCTCTGAATGCTACCCAAGACCCCCAGCCAGCTCACCAACCGCTTTCCTTCACTTCTCTAAAAATGGTACATGTAGGGTGGAGTGTAAACCCAGGCCCCCATGAGGCCTGGCTCAAGGGGGCGCCCGGCTTGTTCTGAGTCAAAAGGGGCCCCTGTTTGAAATGAATAAGAAAACGGCTTTAACCGTTTCATCGCCACGATGGGCTCTGCCAAAACTTCCTGTGGGCTGGGGGGGAGGGGTGGGAGCTGGGTTCCCGGAGGCCTGGGCTGTGGGGGGAGGCCCTGCCAATTCTGGGGTGGGAGGAAACACCAACACCGACCTTGGCGAGGGCTGGCTAAGGGAAGACACCGTCAGCCCCTGAAAGGGACGCCCGTCCCCCCGGAGCGGAAGGTCCCTAGAACTTGGTTCTCAGCCCCCACTGCCTGGAGGGGGTCTCAGAGTCCGCAGCCCCCTCCCCAGGGGCCTGACTCACACTCGGGGAAAGCCGCGAAGGGTGAGTCACGGGGGTGGAGAAGGGGGAGCAAGGTCGGCTGCGGCCAAGGGACCCCCGCGCTGGCCTGAGTCACGCATGCTCCAGTCTCGCTGACCCCAACCCCCTTCCCCAGAGACCCGGAGCGGGAAGCGCACTGCCGATGGGCTACAGAGCTGAAGGAAGAAGGGGGGAGGGGGGAAGCACGCGTCAGGCCGCGCGGGCAGCTCCGGTTCCCATGGTAACTGGGTGGTCTCTCAGCTCCAAGGAGGGGGGAGTTCCTCTCTCGGCAGGGACGGCCCCCGCGCGCCGGGGAAGCCCCCGCGCGCTCCGTCAAGGGGCCACAAGTTTCAGGTCGGGCAGGAAGGGGTTAACGGCGGCCCCCTCCCGGGTTTCACCCGCGCCCAAAGCCTGGGGAGGGGGCGGGGCTATGCCCCCGCGCGCCCAACCCCCGCGGCCGCCCACGCACACGCGCACGCAGCTAGCCCATCCCCCCCGCGCTCGCACGCACGACCGCGTCGGGCTCCACGCATGCAGCGACCCCCGTCGTGTCTCACGTCACGCACGACGCACGCGCCCCCGCAGCGCGGGGAGGGGCCCCTCCGAGCGTAGAGCAGCGGGACGTGCGGCGTTTGGTGCCCACTGCGCACATCTCCGCCTCCGCTGAGCATGGTGTCCTGTGTGACTTTGACACGCCCCCCCATACACAAGGTCACAAGCTCTCCGATGACCCACAGTATTACAGGGACACAGGATACACCTGCCATACATCGGCTCAAACCTTCACTAGTCCAGCCAGCCCCGCAGCAGACACGGACAGGGTCACACCGACACACAGACACACACAGAGACCCAGATGGTTACACACGCACACCTGTTATTTGTGTATGGAGACAGACAGGGCCATCTCCATACACAGATAGGCGGTATGTATAGGTACTCCGTAAGGCCACACCGTCATCATCAAGACAAAGTAAGACACAGATACAAAGTCTCAGACACCAGGACTCCAGTTCCAACACAGCCATGCCTCTCACATAGAGATCGTAAAGGCACAGAGACACATGGTGGGGACAGAAACGACAGTCATGCCGTCACACGGTCATCACAAATAGGGTGCACAAGTTAGAGTCACGGACAAACCCACAAGGGCACACACAGGGACACTCCGATTGTCATGGGGATGTGGACAAATCAAGGACACACATGTCAGGGTCATGCTATCATAGAAAGCCACATGGAGAGAAAAGACATGGTCACACAAAAACAGAACCTAAAGCCACATTGAGGTACTGATTGTCACACACTTCTCATATAAAAAATGACACAGGGATGTAGACACACAGCAAGGTTGCGTAAAGAGAAGCATTGTGCCCCAGTCCCCATCAGCACCCCCACCACCAAATCACACACAGTCTGTTGCATAAATTCCTAGGGCCCCAAGACACAGGTGGATGCAGACGGAATGCCTGTGCACAATCACAGATCCACCATCTCACATCTACATAAATGAGAGCACACTTTACATGGACTCTCTCTCTCTCTCTCTCTCTCTCTCTCACACACACACACACACACACACACACACACACACACACACACACGGAGGAGGACAGGATGGGAGTTCCCGGCGGGATGTCAGTGTCTTTAGTGCAAAAGGCCTGCCAGAGTCCCTTCTGGTACCGAGCATGGTGTCCACCCTGTAGCTGTGGTCAGCCCTGGGGAAAGGGCATCATCCTCCAATTGTGTGCACCCAGGATCCCCATCCTGGCCTTCATGACTGGGTCTCTGCCCAGATGTGAAGGCCGGAGGGGACGGGCCGGGGTCCAGCTGTGGCCGCAGGGAGGGGCTGAGTCACCAGCTTCCCAGCAGTACAACCCAGGCTGGGCCCAGCTGTTCCTGGAAACAGGCAGGAGGGGGTGGGGTCTCCAAACCAGCTGGGGGCTGCTGGAGCCCACCCACACTCTCTGTCCCTACTAATGGAGGCCTCAGGGGCATCCCCCAAACTTTGGGGCTCCCTCCACCAAAAATGGAGGTTTGCATCTTTCCCCAAAATACAGAGTTCCTGCCCCAAAATGAGGGCTTGTGAACCCTTTCTTTGAAGATACCCGGATCGTCCCCAACAGTCGGGCTCCCTGCATCCCATAATAGAGATTGCCGCTCTTCCCTGCCAACATCGAAGCTTCCTTTCCCCACAAACATAAGAATCCCTGCCGCCCCAAATGGAGGGTTATGGCTCCTCTCCCAAACTGAGGGCACCCAGACCTTTCTTTAAATCTGGGGACTCAGGTCACTGAACATCTAATCTAGAAAGCCCATAATATCACATTAGAACAATTTAAGTCCATGCCCCAATTATTTGGATTCCCAGATTCTTCCTACACATCAAGATCCCTGCAGTTTTTGCAAATATTGGGGATCCCACCCCAAATATGTGGCGGTCACAGCATGTCCCCCAACAGTGGGCAAACAGGTCCTCCCACAAATATTCCCAGTACCCCCTGCTTGTAACAACCGTGGTTCCCGGCCCATCTTCCACTTTTACCTGGGGGTAGGGTGGCCCCATTTCCCCCTATTGGCAGCGCCCTGTCCTCCGGTGGGTGCGGGAAGGGGGAGCCAGCGGCAGTTGTTCCCACGCCCGCCGGAAGGCAGCCCAGTCCGGAAGCCGGCACTGCCGGCCCTTGTCCTCTTCCCTCCTCCTCCCTCTCAGCCCGCTCCCAGGGTTGGAGGCCGAGAACAACGCGGGAAGAGGGTGTGGGGGTGTAGACGAGGCCGGGAGGCCCCAGCGTGCGTGCGGCTGCGCGTCTGAGTGGGCTGTAACTGGGTTTCTGATGGTAGAATGACTGCTCCTGCGATGCGGCGTGGGGGCTGCTCTCATCTTGCTAAACCCGCTTCAGGGCAGGGTCGCCAGAGCCAGACTTAGGGTTGGAGAGAGCAGCGCCCCTCCCCTCAGACCTAGACCCTCCCCCAAAGCAGAGCCCGCCCCTCCCTCCAGGTACAGCTAATAACCTCTAATTTACTGCTCATTACCTTGCCCGCCTCGTGGGAGAGGAGCTGCTGAGGTATTCTGGCGCCAAAGGGTGCGGGCCGGGGCTTTACCCCTTCACCCAAAGCCAACTAGAGCCTCTGTTTCCTTTCCTGCGACCGGGAATTAAAACAGCCCCTGCCCCCTAGGTCTTGGGGAGATTTCAAACGCCTATATAATTCAAATCCCTTAGCGCAGGAACTGCATACTCTAGACACTCAATAAATGGCGACTGCAATTTTATTAACTACTATTGTTATCACTTTCCTTTGAGCCCCCTCCACCGCCCGGGCAGGGTCTCTCTGAAAGGGCACATTGCTTCCCCGCAGGCTGCGCTCCTGTAGTCTGCGCGCCCCCTGGTGGGTCCTGGGGACTAGGGCGGCCTGATCCTGGGATCTGAGGCTGGAGGACTTCAGGGGCTCGGGGTTGAGGGTGGGGTGGGGTGGAGTGGGCGCAGTGCAGGAGCAGCTCAGTGGAACTGGATCCATACTGGGCAAGTGTGTCTGTCCATCACCCAAGACCTGAGTCTGGCTGATTCATTCTGCCCTCGACCTAGGACCACGCTCGTCTCCCCTTGTTTACCCCTGAGTCAAGACTCCCAAGTCACCTCCACCGGGGAAGACCCCTTTAGGATCTCTCCTCGAAGTCCACAGAATGTGTTCTGGCCTGCCCTTTCCCGCGTAGATAAAGGCTCCGATACGGTGGTTAGGCAGCAGAATTTCTTCCAGCTGAAGGGAAAGGATATGAATAAGCCCGTATAACAGAGTGGGATAGCTCCGCCTCACATGATGAGGAATTATTGTGAGGTCTCCGCTACCCCCAAAAGAGCCAAGGAGGAGGGGTACCGGGTCCATACTTGGGATGTGCAAGCTTGGCCCAGACTGACCCCTAGCGGCAGGGCGGGCGCCCGACGGCTGCCCGGATCCAAGATGGGGGAACTGGAAGTCCGATCGGGCGCCGGGAGATCACGTGTCCGGGGCGGGGCCTGCGCCTAGGGGGCGGGGCGGCGCTCTAGGCCGAGCGGGAGGTCGGGGCTGCGGGCGCTCGCTGGTGGCGGATCAGGAGGTGGCGGGGCTCCGCTGCCGGGGTCGAATCCGATCGGGAGCCATGAGCGTGGACAAGGCCGAGCTATGCGGGTCTCTGCTCACCTGGGTAGGTCGGGGGCGGGGCCGGGGACAAGTGTGCGCCCCCTCTTCTTGCCCGGGAACCCTGGCCTTGGCTCTGTCTACCCCGCTGTTCTGGGGCTGGAAGGAGGAAAGGGTGGTGGGCTTGCAGGGCGGTTGGACTCTGGCCTGAGCACCCGCCCCCGTCACGTGGCATGTTTGCGTGGAAAGAACAGGTGAGACCCCGCCCCTTCGCGGCTGGGTCACGTAGGGCGAGGGCACAGGTGAGCTGGCCTGGTCACGTGGCGCCTGTGGGGACCAGGTGACTCATGGTTCCGCCCTAGCCTGGTCGCGCGGGGTTTGTTGAACAGAAGTGAAGTGAGGCCACGCCCCCTCCAGTTCCAGGTGTGCAGAGGCCACTCCCCCGCGGAGCTGGTGTGAGATAGATCAGTCCCCGCCAACCGTGTGAGGTTCCTGCTGACCGGGAAAGTCTGCAAAAGGGGAATGGTTCTGTTCTTCCAGGCCCTGACTGCCCGTTGCCCTTTCCTCTCCCTCCCCAGTTGCAGACGTTCCGCGTCCCATTCCCCTGTACCAGCCCCCAGGACTTGAGCAGTGGCCTCGCCATAGCCTATGTGCTGAACCAGATGTGAGTGGGGCTGAGGGGGAGGGTCCCGAAAAGGTCCCCCAGCAGCTCATCCCACTTTCTCGCCCCCAGAGACCCTTCCTGGTTCAACGAGGCATGGCTCCAGGGCATCTCAGATGACCCAGGTCCCAACTGGAGGCTGAAGGTGACAGGTGGACTCATGACTGGGAGACAGACTGGCGAAGAGATAATCAGGGAAGGCTAAGCTAGACATGTCCTGGGTGATGGGTCAGCTAGACACATGTCCTGGGTGATGCACAGACTTGGCTAGGAAGAGGGACAGATGTCTGGTGACGAGCCAACTCTGTTCTTTCTTTCTCCTATGGAAGAGGCCTGGGTGTGCAGCAAAGACTAACAAAGACAAAAACCTGCGCACACACACACACACACACATTAACTTCCAATGGCAGTAAGTTCTATGAAGACAATAAAAGCAGGGCCATGAGAGAGGGCAACTAGGTGGGTGGTTACTCCAGATAGGTTGATCTCCATGCAAAATTTGGAGAAATGGGATTCTAGGCACAGGGAGCAGCAAATGCAAAGTGGGGAATAAGCTTGGTGTATTGAGGAAAGGCAGGGAGGTCAGAACAGAAAATAAGGGGGCAGAAATGGTGGATGAGGTCATCAGGAGGAGGGCAGGCTGGGGCAGGGAGATGGATTCTATTTTAAGTGCTGTGCAAAGTCAAGGGAGGGTTTTAGCAGAGAGGAAAGACACAACCTGGGTTGGACTTTAAAAAGCTCCCCCTGGCTGCTTGGAGAGGAATGGGGTGTAGGCAGCAAGAGTGGAAATTGAGACCAGGTTGGTGCAATAATCCAGGTGAGAGAGAATGTGGCTAGGGCGAAAGGGTGGTAGGGCAGGTGATGAGAAGTGATTGGATTCTGGGGACATGTGAACAAGATGGGCAGGTGGACAAGAAGGGCAGGCAACTAGGCAGGTTGCCCCTAGGAGAGAGGACATTCAGACAGAGAGTGGTGCCAGACAGGATGAGATGACCAGGGTTTGGGAAATGAGGCAGAGAGAAAAGGCTGGGTAGGTAGATTCAGAGTGGGGGCTCCCTGGCTCCTTCTCGGGGGCTCTGGGACCCTGGACACAAGTCCTTGCCCCTCCCTAGGTCAGCAACCTGAAGACCATCTTACAGAGCTTGGTGGAGTACTCCCAGGATGTGAGTAACCATGAGTAACCGTGACAGGATTTAGGGGTAGGGTTGGGTTGGAATGAGGTGTCTCTGAGCCCCTATACCCCGTATTCCCACCCCCACCCCCGTCCTCAGGTCCTGGGGCACCCCATTTTGGAGCAACACCTTCCGGCCGTGAGCCTCATTGGCGAGTTTTCGGACCCAGAAGAGCTTGGCAAGCTGCTTCAGCTGGTGCTTGGCTGTGCCATCAGTTGTGAGAAGAAGCAGGGTATGGGGGTTCGGGGGCCCCCAGGGGACGACCCGAGGAAATCCTCCCACCCCCTACCCCTATGTTTTAGTCTTCCCCACCTTGATCCCCAGAGCACATCCAGAGAATCATGACGCTGGAGGAATCAGTTCAACATGTGGTAATGGAAGCCATCCAGGAGGTAGGTGGGGGTGCCCAATGTGCCAAGGAGCTTCAGGGGATGGGACATCAGAGCAGAGGCAACTGGGCACAAGCTTTGCCCTGGTAAGGTCTGGGCTCTTCCTGGAACTCAGCTGGCTAGATTTCCCTGTCTCATGTGTCTGCCAGCTCTTCCCAGCTCTAAGTCACCATGTAGCACCCTCAAAGGATCCAGCCTCCCTGCTGGACCCATGGCAGGAAGGCAGCCTCTAAACTGAAGTTCTTGGGGGAGAACTGGCTTTGGGGACAGGAGGATGGAGAGGTGCTTAGGCTGGGTTGTGGAAGCTTTAATGGCCACCCCGAGAGGGCCCAGCTCATCTTGATGTCCTCCGCCTTGCTTCAGCTCATGACCAAAGACACCCCTGACTCCCTGTCATCAGAAACATATGGGAACTTTGATAACCAGGTAAGAGGTGGGGGACCTTGTTAAAGGCCCAAGCCCATTGCTGATTCTCAGGGCTGCCTACGGACGGAGGAGGAACTTGTCCTTAAGTGTATAAACTCCCTCCGTCCCTCAGGGTCCTAGCCTCTTCCCTCGTTGCCACATCACCTTTCCTCCAGTCCCCTGGGGTCCCAGCCCTCTGTTAGAGCTTGAGGGCTTCTGGGCTCCTCCTCTCTGCCCCTAGAGATGCCAGCCTCCCCTCCATCTCTTCCCGTGGATCCTTGACTTCCTCGCCCCTCCCCACCCTCCACCCCCCTCCTCAGTCCCGAAGGTACTACTTCCTGAGTGAGGAGGCTGATGAGGGGGATGAGCTGCGGCAGCGCTGTCTGGACCTGGAGCGGCAGGTGAGGTTGAGGGCGGCGAGGGCGCGCGGGCGCTCCTAGGGCCGCGTGGCTTGCCTCCATGCTGCCCTCCAGCCTCCAGCTCATCTGCGCCTCCTGCGGCAGCTGGTGCTCGTGTCCGAGGAGAAGCAGAGCCTGGCCCAGGAGAACGTGGCGCTGCGGGAGCGGCTGGGCCGGCCGGAGGCTGAGGGCGCCCCTGGCCTCACGGCCAAGAAGCTGTTGCTGCTGCAGTCCCAGCTGGAGCAGCTGCAGGAGGAGAATTTCAGGTGCAGTCAGCGGGGGATGGGGACCACAGGCCAGGGGATTGGCCGGGCTCCAGTGCCCTCAAGTGTCCCTTTCTCGCCGCCCCCCCCCAGGCTGGAGACCGGCCGGGAAGACGAGCGCCTGCACTGTGCCGAGCTGGAGCGGGAGGTGTCTGAGCTGCAGCAGCGGAACCAGGCGCTGACCAGTCTGGCCCAGGAGGCACAGGCGCTGAAGGATGAGATGGACGAGCTGCGGTGCGTGGTCGATCCCGGGGTCCCCACTGCATGTTGTCCTTGGCACCGTGTCCCTCTGATACCATAGTCCCTCAAAAACTCCCAGATGCCCAGTGAACCCTCACAGTGTCTCTTAGACTCCACAGTGACCTCCTGAAACCCATTGTACTCTCCCTGGACCCCGCCGTGTCTTCTGGACACCACCAAGATTCCTGGATCCCTGCTGCCCCTCAGGACCCCACAGTGTGCCCCTGTGATCCCACATTATGTTCCCTAGACCCTGGAGCATCCCCACAACCCCGGCAACCAGCTCCCCAGTGCTGCCCAGGTGCCATCGTGCCCCGGGATCCTCTTGTGCCCTCCAGGACCCTAACTGCAGTAATCCCCCCCCCCCCGCTGCCCCCCATGACCCCTCTGTGCTCCTCGTGATAGAACTATCCCTTCTTATGACTCCACAGCACCCCTGCAGCCCCAGAGCACTTGGTGGGCCTCCAGAGCACCCACCTCCTAGACCTCACCATGCCTTCTGTAACCTCAAAAGGCTCCCCTGTGGCCCTGCAGCACCCCTGTAATGTTAAAGTGTCTAGTGAATCCCTACTGCACCCTAAAGGACCACATAGAGCTCTGCCCTGAAGCTCCCCCATGACGCCACCACGCCATCGTTGATCCCATAGCCACCTTATAACCTCAGAGTGTCCTTGGAGGCTCTTCAGAGCCTCTGGGCACCATCATTCCCCCTGGAACCCCTCAGTCATTCTATATCCCCACAGTCCCCGTGCCCCCATCCCTGATTATGACCCTGGGCTAACCATGGGTGCTTAGGCTTCCTCTATGCCCCTTAATGACTTCCCAACAACACCAGGCCCTGGCTGACTCCTGACCCTCACGTTCTACCACCTTGAACCCACACATCCCCAGGTGACATGACATCTTCCCCTGCCTTGAGGGCCACAGATCCAAGCTGAACCCTGACCCCCGACCCAGGCCTCCTCTCCCAACTTGCCTCCTCCCCCAGGCAGTCCTCTGAGCGTGCTGGGCAGCTGGAGGCCACGCTGAGCAGCTGTCGGCGCCGGCTGGGTGAGCTGCGGGAGCTGAGGCGGCAGGTGCGGCAGCTGGAGGAGCGCAATGCCGGCCATGCCGAGCGCACCCGGCAGCTGGAAGATGAGCTACGCCGGGCCGGCTCGCTACGTGCCCAGCTCGAGGCACAGCGACGACAGGTGCGGCAGGGACCAGGGCAGAGCCCTGAGCGCCGGGTGCTCTAGGCCGCTGGACCCCTTGCCCCTCTCACTTGGTCCGTTGTCAGTGTGGTACTGAGCCCCTTCACCCAGAGCCCTCTCATCTGTATATAGTAGCCCCCTTCAGGCAGGCCAGCTCCTCCAAGTTCTCTGTATCTGGCCTCTCTGGCCCCACGCCTGCACCTTGCAACGCTGCATCCTCACCCCTCCTCTCTGTTCAGGTTCAGGAACTGCAGGGCCAGAGGCAGGAGGAGGCCATGAAGGCCGAGAAATGGCTATTCGAGTGTCGAAATCTAGAGGAGAAGTATGAGTTGGTGACAAAGGAGAAGGAGGTGAGACTGAAGTCACGCGTCCAAGCTCCACCCTGTCCATCCTGGCATAGCCCAGTCCCCGGGAGGCCAACCCTCCCTCAAATGGCATCTTGCACCCTGTCCCTCCAGCGGCTGCTGGCAGAGAGGGACTCCTTGCGGGAGGCCAATGAGGAACTGCGCTGCGCCCAGCTGCAGCCTCGGGGCTTGACCCAGGCTGGTGAGTCGGAGGCCTAACAGCCCTAGGGCTGGGGCAGGGGTGGCCTAAGGTGCTGTTACAGCGTACAGAAAAGCAGTGTCCCAGGGCTTGTCTAGGCAGGGGGGCAGAGCTAGACCACTTTGGAGACAGGCTAGAAGGGAAAGAGGTGACAAGGGTTGGCAGAAGGCAGGGGCTGACCTCCCAGGATCAGGGTGGGGCAAAGGCAGACTCAGGCCATGCGTCACTGCCCCCTGTCAAGCTGGGAGCAAGGCTTGTGTTAAGCCAGGCTTTGGGCTAAACTTGAGTCCCCAAAGATGATTCTTGGAAAGAGAACCCTAGGGCTGGGGCCAGGAGCTGTGCACCAACCTGAAGACATTTCTCACGTTCTCCAGACCCCTCTCTGGATCCCACCTCACCAGCTGTGGAAAACTTAGCAGCAGAGATCCTACCTGCGGAGCTGAGGTACCCTGGGGTCGCTCAGAGCTCTAGCTGCACCCAGAATCCACCTTCAGCCCTGCTCCTATTGCAGGCACCTACTGCTAGCCTGGCCTGCTGTGTTGGGATCCCAAGTCCTAGCCTGGCTCCTGGGCTCATTCACTCCAATTCTGCCCTTACCTGGTCGGCGCTCTAGCCCTTGTTGGTTGCTTGCCTCTCCCAGATCCATCCTCAGTGCCCAAATGAGGTCCAATCCATCTGGCTCCACTCACCGAGCAAAATCCCTAACCACACCCCCACCCATGCTCGCTCACGTGGGACTCTGCCCCCAGGGCATAGCCCTGTCCTCAGTGTAGCCCCTGCTAGGTTCAGTGCCCCGTGTCTTGCCCAGATGAACTCCCCCACCCCAGTTCTTCGCATTTCTGCGTCTGTCTTTCCCGCAGTCTTGCTTTCTTGCAGCCATAGAGGGATCCTGAATGTTCTAACCCCCTCCCGTAGCCCCGCCCTTGCCTGGCTCCACCCTTAGGCCCAGCTCAAAACCCCGCCCATTTTGGTCCCCCAGTGCTTGGTCCCCGTTACTCTAATCCTGCCTCAGGGTCTGGCTGGGCTCTTCCCCAGGGCTCTGTTCCTTTGCCAGCCCTGTCCGCCCAGTCTCCCTGCCAGAGCCCCGGCAGGCCTGAGGGGTGACCCGTCTCCAGCCCTGCTCACTCCTTCCCGGTCGGCAGGGAGACGCTCCTGCGGCTTCAGCTGGAGAACAAGCAGCTGTGCCAGCAGGAGGCGGCCTACCGGGAGCGGCAGGAGGAGCTGCAGCGCCACCTGGAGGACGCCAACCGCGCGCGCCACGGGCTGGAGACGCAGCTGCGGTGAGGACCCACCGGGCAGAGGGGAGCCCCCCTACCCCCGCGCGCGTGGAGTGGGCGTGTGATGCGAGGCAGAGGGCGGGCGCAGGCACTCAGCAGCCCCGCACTCCTGCAGGCTGAACCAGCAGCAGCTGTCGGAGCTGCGGGCCCAGGTGGAGGACTTGCAGAAGGCCTTGCAAGAGCAGGGGGGCAAGACGGAGGATGTGAGTGCCCGCCTCCTCCCTGCCTGGCCCTCCCTCGTGCCCTCCCCGTAACCCTTCTCTCTCTCCTCCCTGCTGCGCGATGTCCCCTGCAGTCCATTGTAAGTACCGTGGGCCCAGGGCGGCACCGCCTGCCCTCACCCCGGGAAGGAGTTGAGACCTCTGGACCCCCATTCACCCAGTGCCTGTTCTCTCCCCCAGTCCGCCCTGCTGAAGAGGAAGCTGGAGGAACATCTGTGAGTCCCAGAAGGAGGGCATTCCTGGTGGGGGGAAAGGCTGGGGCACAGGTGGGGGGGATGTTTGCTGTCTGTGGGGATTTATTTACGAAGAGAACCAGTCAGCCAAAACAGAAGGCTCAGATCAAGTAGGGTCTTAGGGGCCAAGGGAAGGAATAGGAACTGTTTGGGGGGAACAGTGGGGAGCCATGGAGGGAATTTCAGTAAGGTCGTATGAAAAAGTGACAGTCACCTTTTACTTTTTACATTGTTAAAAAAGAAACTATTTTGGGGGCATCTGGCTGGCTCAGTCGGTAGAACATGTGACTCCTGAGCTCAGAGTCATGGGTTTGAGCCCCACATTGGGTGTAGAGATTACTGAAAAAAAAATTAATGAAAAAAAAGATTTTATTTTATTTTTTAAAATTTTATTTATTCATTTGAGAGAGAGACGCGTGAGCAGGAGGAGGAGCAGAGGGAGAGGGACAAGCAAGACTCTGCGGAGTGCGGAGCCTGACCCGGGGCTCGATCCCATGACCCCGACATCATGACCTGAGTGGAAATCAAGAGTTGGATGCTTAACTGACGGAGCCACTCAGGCACCCCTATTTTATTTTATTTTTTTTTTAAGATTTTATTTATTTATTTGAGAGAGAGAGAGGGCACAAGTGGGGGGAAGGGCAGAGGAAGAGGGAGAGGGAGAACCAGGCTCTCCACCGAGCGAGGAGCCCAATGCGGGACTCGATCCCAGGACCCTAGGGTCATGACCTGAGCCACCAAGGCATTCTCCCCTGTTTTATTTATATGTAAGAAACTATCTTAAATAGCTATTATATTTATAGTTTAAAAACCAAAATATATATTGAGCAATACAGAGAGAAGGGGTATACTTCTTAGTCCCCCCATTGACTCAGTTTCTATCCCACCCCCATTCATATTAGTTCGTTATAAAAATCCTTACAGTCGGTGGCTCAGTCGGTTAAGCATCTGCCTTCAGCTCAGGTCATGATCCCAGCGTCCTGGGATCCAGCTCTGTGTGGGGCTCCCTGCTCAGCGGGGAGTCTAATGCTCCCTCTCCCTCTCCCTCTGTCCCCCCCACTTGTGTTCTCTCTCTCTCTCACACTCTCTCAAATAAATAAGTAAAATCTTAAAGTAAAAAATAAAAATCCTTATGAATTTTTTAAGGAAATGCAAATGAATATGAATATAAATTTTTATTCTGATTCCTCATTTACATGAAAGGTAGCGTGATAGCTGCTATTCTGCACTTTGCTTCTACTTAAGAAGATGGCTGGGAAATTTTGCCATATGAATAGTTTTTTGTGTTTTTTGTGTGTTTTTTTTAATGGGGAATAATTTCTTTTTCTTTTTTTTTAAAGATTTTATTTATTTATTTGACAGAGAGAGACAGCCAGCGAGAGAGGGAACACAAGCAGGGGGAGTGGGAAAGGAAGAAGCAGGCTCCCAGCGGAGGAGCCGGATGTGGGGCTCGATCCCAGAACGCCGGGATCACGCCCTGAGCCAAAGGCAGACGCTTAACGACTGAGCCACCCAGGCGCCCCATTTTTTTTTTTTTTTTTTTTTTAATAAATACAGTAACTTTTGCCAACTGGGCTTCCATGGAGAAATTAGGCCTTATAGAAAATGATATGTTTGACTCTTCTCACTTCTGCCAAGGATGGAGTGTAGCTTGTACCAACTGAGTGCAGAAAAAGTTATTTCCTTACAGAGGATGGATATATGGAAACATTAGGGCTTAATTCTCCTGTAAAATTCCAATCCAGAAAGGCTGGCCTGTAACAATTTTTGGGAATGCCATAATGTATTTAAGTCATTCTTTCGGGCACCTGGGTGGCTCAATCAGTGAAGTGTCTGCCTTCAGCTGGGGTCATGATCCCGGGTCCTGGGATCAAGTCCCACATCGGGCTCCCTGCTCAGTGGGGAGTCGGCTTCTCCCTCTCCCTCTGCCCCTCCCCCTGCTTGTGCTCTCTCTCAAATAAATAAATAAAATCTTTTTTGAAAAGTCATTGTCTCTAGGTATTTGCTATTTCAAACAGTGTAGCAAAGTAAAACCTTGTGCGTGTATCATTTTGCTTGTGAGCAGATATGTTGAAAAAGTGGCATTAGTGGCTTAGAGGGCACATGCCTTTGTAACCTCAGCAGACGCAGCCCAAGTTTAACGGTTAGGTGTTAGACCGTGCTCCAAACCCAGTGCATGATAATAATCTCACCTCCAAGGAGTGTTCTTAGATCCTTGGGATTTTGCCGCAGGTGGCGGAAGTTGTAAGGTTTTACCTTGTGTTTCTTTTTGTTAGAAGAGATTCGCATGCTAGAAAGATCCCTGGCTGCTGGGTGGAGAAAGGAACTGAGGTTGAGTGTAGAAGAGGCTGGCAAGGGGGGGAGGTGGCCGTACCAGTGTGTGGGCTGTGGCATGGAGACAAGTGGACACAAAGGGCTGGTCCAGGGGTCAGCTGATGAGGAGAGTGGAAGGTTGTGGCCCCAATGGCTAAGGAGATGGTGGGACCAAGGAATACCGCTTCTGTCTTGGAGGTCTGGCCCACAGATCTCTGCAGCCGGGCAGGTGTACGTTGGCCAGCTGGGAGGGCTGTGGCCAGCAGAGGGAGGAAGGGAAGGGGCCCAGCGGTCAGCCCGCAGCTGCCCCTCCTCCGTCCACAGGCAGAAGCTGCATGAAGCGGATCTGGAGCTGCAGCGGAAGCGAGAGTACATTGAGGAGCTGGAACCGCCCGCTGACAGCGGCAGTGAGTGGGGCGCAGCGGCTGGGTGGGGTGGGAGGGCCCCGAGCTTGGTGGGGAGCTGAGGGGTCCCCTTGTTCCCCCAGCAGCCCGGCGTATCGAGGAGCTGCAGCACAGCCTGCAGAAGAAGGATGCGGACTTGCGGGCCATGGAAGAGCGCTACCGCCGCTACGTGGACAGGGCGCGCACGGTGAGGACACTGGGGACTCCACGGGCCTCCTTCCACGTCTGCTGCCTCCCATTGATTCATGCCTCCCCACCACGTGCACCTCTTTGCCCCCCACTTCCGCATATGCCATACCCCTATCATATCACAGACTTCTGCACCACACTTAATGCAGCCCAACACGTCCAGGGGCCTGCAAGGCCAAGGTCACCCTGCCTGTGTCTTTCCCAAACCCTAGGTCATACAGACCCTGGAACCCAAACAGCGGCCATCCGGGGGGGCACCCCCAGAACTTCACACCCTGAGGACACAGCTCCGGGAGCGGGACGTCCGCATCCGGCACCTGGAGGTGGGTGTCCTCATCACTTCCCGCTGTCCCCAGCATTTCCAGGCCCCTGACTATTCCTTCCTTGGCAGATGGACTTTGAGAAGAGTCGAAGTCAGCGGGAGCAGGAAGAAAAGCTGCTCATCAGTGCCTGGTATAATATGGTGAGTGCACGTCACCGTAGTAAGGGTCCAGGGATGTGCCATGCGCTCACCTGACCCTAGCCGTGCCCCCTTCCTCCCTCCAGGGCATGGCTCTGCAGCAGCGAGCTGGGGAGGAGCGGGCCCCTGCCCATGCCCAGTCGTTCCTGGCACAGCAGCGGCTGGCCACCAACACTCGCCGTGGGTCCCTGGGACGCCTAGCGTCCCTGAACACGCGCCCCACCGACAAGCACTGATGGACCTCAGGATCCTGCCACCTGCCCAGCCGGCTGGGGCTCAGTCCGCCCTGGATTCCCCCAACTCATCTGGGGCCCAGCATCAGGAAGGCCTCAGTCAGCTGCCTGAGAGCCTTAAGGTCATGACTTCTGCCCTTTGTTCTCTCAGGTGGGACAAGAGTGCAGGATAGGGCAGGAGGCAGCGGTGGGCCTGTTCTTTTTAGCAATGTGATTCTTATCCTTGATTTTCAACCTGGGGTTAATGAGATGCCAGGGGAGAGAGTGATTTTTATATTTGAGAGGAAAAATAATAAAGATTTTCAATCTGCCCTGGCTGGACTCTGGGCACTGAGGGGAGGGAGAGAAGACGGGCCAGGGACTCAGAGCATTGCTTTTAGAAAGGCCTGGCTTGGGTTCTTACTAAAGCATGACTGACTGATAGCATCCACTGGGAGGTGAGAACTGTGTTTGTGTCTATGTAACTATATGTGCGTGTGGTCGTTTTTTGAAGAAGCTTCAGGCAAAAATCCCCGCCTTATGAAGCTGTCGTTTCTAATGAAGGGAGATGGACAATAAACAAAATAGATGAAGTAAAAGTTTGATGTGAGAAGTGCTACAGAGAAAAAGAAAACAGCAGTGATGGGGATGTGGGACGTTCGTTTGGGAGGTGGTGATTTTAAATAGAAGACCAGCAGAAGAGACTTTGCCAAGGAAGTGACATAATTTAAGCAGAGACCTGAAGGAGGTGAGGGGGGGCTGTGTAGGTATCTGGGAAAGAGTGATCTAGGCAGAGGGAACAGCATATGCCTGAGGCCCTGAGATGACGCTTTGCTTGGTGGGTTAGAGGGACAGTGAGGAGGCCAGTGTGGCGTGAGTGAGAAGAGGAGGGGAAGAGATGAGGGCAGGGAGATTGTGAACTGCAGGGAATACTTTTATTCTAAGGGACATGGGAGTCACGTAGGGTTCTAAGGAAAGGAGGGACATTACCTGACTCAGGTGTTCATAGGCTCTCTTTGGCTACTGTGGAAGGAACAGACTGGGGGTGGTTAGGGCCAGAGCTGGGAGACAAGGACAGTGGTCCCTGGTCCAGGTGGGTGGGTGGGTGACACTGGGGGCTCTTAAGATGTGGGCCCTAGAGGAGCAGGAAATGGTTGGATTCTGGATACAATTTGAAGACCGAGCTGGTAGGATTTACTGCTAGATTGACATGGAGGGGGGCAAGAGAAAGAGTTGGAGAGGATTCCCGGATTTGGGCCTATCACCTGGAAGCTCAGAGCAGGTTGGGGCAGGTTGGGGAGCCAACAGGGAGCTGGTTTGGGGGGCATGTTCTGTTCAGGGTGCCACATGGGGATATCAAGGAGGCAGGTGGCTCTCCCAGTCAAGAATCTGGAGAGGGATCCTGGTAGACTTCCAAATTCACCCTATGATTAAATTAAGACTGGGAGCTCTGAAGGGTACTGGAGAATGCAGGGACTTGGGGCAGAGAAGTCGCTTGCAGAATCACAAAACAAGAATGACAGGAGGAGGCTGTGGTCTGGGGACTGGCTGGTACATTAATGAATAAAGCCATGGACACTGATGGGGTCCTTTCAGAGGGCAGAGTTTGGGAAGAAGGAGGCAGGTGCGATCAAATCTTGTTTAGCCCAATCCCTGGCAGGAAAAGTCAGGCTAATAATGTTTAAGTAAAAACCACTAACATTTTATGAGCACCTATTATATATCAACACTCTAAAACCGTTATTTCATCCCCATAACTCAATGAGGTAGGCACTCACATCTCCATTTTAAGGAAAGAAAAAAAGGCAGGGCACCCTGATGGGGGCCTCTCAGGCAGTGGAGGGAGGGAAGTAGGGCTGGTTGGAAGGACCGCTGTTCAAAGAAGCTGGAAGAATCCCTCACCCTTAGCACAGTGCCTGGCCCACAGGAGGCGCTCCAAGCCCCAGTGCCAGATGTGAAGGCTGGCGCGCAGTAAGCGGGAACCGGTCAAAATCGGACAGGTGAAGTCCACACGCGGCTTCGGCAGACCCGAACTGCTGCCTGCCTGCCCTGTCGGGGTTTGTGTCCCTGTCCTTGGGGATCCTGGGCCTGTGGGCCTCAGGCAAGACTCTCCTCCTCCTCGCCAATGGGGCTGGGCAGCCAGGGTGGAGCCGGTCCCCGGGGCGCGGGCATAGGCACAGTGGTGAAGGGCTCGACGGCGGGCCCCGGGACGGGCAGCTCGGAGCCGGCGGGGAGCTCCGGCTCTGGCTCCCGCAGGCCGGATTCGAGCAGCTGGTCCCCGCAACCGCACTCCGGGGCCGCGCCGTCGAGGGCGCCTGCGCACGCGCAGCTGGCAGCTGTGGACGTCTCAGACACGCAGCTGTTCTTGCGGCGCATTAAGGACAGGCGCCGGCCCAGCAGGCCTCCCGCGGCCATGCCTGCGCCTACCGGCAGGAGGCGCTGCAAGAAGTCGCCGTGCGCCTCGCCCAGAGGCCCGTCCACGCCGTCCAGCCGCTGGAACTGCATGTCCTCTTTGGGCAGCCTGTCAGAACGGACAGTGGCTCAGCGTTGCGGCCTCGCTCCTCTCCTTGACTGACAGGGGACACGCTGCTCCTCCTGGTTCCACCCATCCCTTTGTCCCGCTTATCCCAAAAGACTTTGGTCCTCCTCCAGGGAGCCTGCTTTTATCCTCTGGCTTTGGCTAAGCTCGAACTTAGGTCTTCAAGCCTCAGTTGTGACTGCCGCGTCTCTGGCACTGCCTCTGGCCGCCAGTCCAATCCTCATAGGCTTTAGCCCTTAGGTTAGTCCCCAGTTTGTGGCCGGGTCCCAGACCTTGACTCGGATCCCTGCCCTCGACCCCCATTCTAGTCCTCACGGACTTTAGGTCTTGGCCCCGAGTCTCCAAATTGGCCCTGGCCTGGTATCCCATAGTCCCTTCAATCGGATAATCCGCGCAGGGCCAAGAAGACCCTCCCCCAGGAGGCCCCACCCATCCCGCTGGCTCACGTGATATCGAAGGTGGAGCCCTGGAACGAGGGCTGCTGCAGCAGAAACGCGGTGGCTGCGGTGTAGGGGGCGCGAGCCTCGGTTGCGTCCCAGTACAAATCCTTCTCCAGCATGGCCAGGTCGTCATACATCTCGTCCACGGCCAGCATTGACACCTGCGGGCGTGGACATGCGGGGCAGGGTGGAGCTTGGCAAAGCGCGGGAACCGCGGGGTGGACCCCTCAGGATGGGTTAGGTGTATGGTGACCAAAGGAAGAAGGATGGTTCAGGATCCAGGCCCGGGCAAGTCTTGGTGGGGGTGGGGCCAAGGCTGCTTAGGGAGCCCGGGAAGGTCGCAATCCAGTCTCACTTGGAAGTTGCGGTCGATCAGAAAGTTGGTCTCAAAGTCATCGTCGTCCTCTCCGAAGGGATTGATGAGCTGCTCGGCTACCTGAAGGGGGAGGGGATGGTTAGGTAGAGCCCTGAGAGCCCCTGCCTATCCCAGCCCGGGGGTCCCTACCTCAGGGCCCCATCCACCTTGAGCCAGCCCGCATAGAAGAAGAACTGCAGCAGGGTGAAGATGGGCACGCACAGGTCCAGGTTGTGGCCTTGGTAGCCCTGAGCTGGGTCCAGGAACTGGCGACCGATGAGGCAGGCCAGGAAGTAGCTGTACACAGCGATGGTCACCACCTGGGGGCGGGTCGGGTCACCAGGTCAGGGTTCTCGCGGTCTCAGGAGGTCTTGGAGAGACCAGGACTAGGAAGGGGCATCACTGATAGGGGGTCTTAGCTGACCCTCAGTCTTCCCTTGAGAGCAGTGCGTCAGAACGTCTGAAGCCGGATTTAAACGGAGGCATGGCAGGGTTACCTGCGTATAGACAAGCGGTACGCTGATCCAGTCGTAGTGAAAGAGCATTCCACACTTGCTCCGAAACACAGTCAGCTCCTGCACGCAGATACAAGTCATGAGAGAGCCTGAATTGGGAGCTCACACGTGGGGATTAGGTGTGGGTCCTTGGGATGGAGGTGAGTGGTTACCTGGTGGGATGTGGGCGTGTGCTTCTGGGCCTCCAGGGAGAGTATTTAGTGGTGAGTGTACATCTGGGGTAGGGGGCACTATACGCCTGGGAGTCGGCCCCCTAGAGATAAGGGTGCACCTGGGGGCTGCTTGGTAAGGGTGTTGGGACTCTGCCTCGTGGGAGGCGCGCGGCAGGCCTCCGTCTGACACAATTCCGGGGAGGTGTAATTTCCCCGGAATTTTGCATGAATGACCTCCTGGCGGGCCCACCTCAAGCAGCAGTTTAAGGGCGCTGTTGTCGCGGATGCGGCCCTCGCGCCGGGCCTGCGCAGCCAGGTTGGAGAACCAGACGCAGGGTACCCAATACTTGTTGTAGGACGAGTTCAGGTTCTCGAACTTCTTACGCTCCTCGCGGGTCATAAATCCTGGAGGGGTGAGGTCGGGGTTACGGGGGTTACTCGCCCCGCCCCCGTCCTCGCCCCGCCCCCGCCCCGCTTCAGGCGGGATCCTCACCCGCCTCCACTACGTGGTCTATAGTGGGGAAGCGCTTGAAGACCGCGGTGCTGACCGAGCGCAGGATAAGCACAGCTGAGAGCCCCGCGTAGCGCATGAGCGTGCGCCGGTAGAGGCGGCCCCGCTCGTCGCGTCCGTGCACCGTGCCCGCCACCACGCACATGAGCGCGTCGGGCAGCGGCATGCACAGGTACTGGTTCCACCAGCGATGCACCACCAGCGTCACATAGAAACCTGCGCGACAGCCGGGAATGGGGGGCTAAGTGGGGATACTAGGGCCAGGTCGTGGCAAGAGGGATGATAGGGGATCTGCACCAGAGGCACCAGGGGAAGGAAGGCTTATCACCCACCCACCTCGCCGCCCCACCTGGGCTAGGAATTTGGGGGTCCAGCCCTCCGGTCAGAGAGGCTGGAGCAGGCTGGGTCATCCTGGCTGTTTGTCACCTGGGATGTGGGATTGGGATTTCATTACAGAGGTGGAGACACAGGACCTATGTCAGGGGCACATAGGCAGGTTGTCTCCCTGGGCACAGGAACCACCTGAAACAGGCGGCCGGGGTCACGTGAAGTCACTGCCTTGTCAGAGAAATGTCCTCCGGGCTGGACTTGAGAGGATGGAGTCATATGGGGTCACTGGAGGGGGTCCCTGGGGCCCAGGACGTGTTCTTATGCAGACACAGGTGGGAGACCCTGAGATGACCAGGGATAAGCCTATCAGATGACACGGAGCTCTCATGGCTTACTGTAACCAGGTGACACCCAAGATCTCTGGAAATTGGGGCCATACCTGGCATGAAAGATGCAGAAATGGGGATCTGTTGGGGTTGGATTTGAGGGGGAATGGGGTCTCCAAAAGGCCTGGAAATGGGTTTCTCAGTATTAGGGGAATGGGGAACTCAGGAGCGAACGCACCCAGCACGAAAGAGACCGGGATGAGACTGGCGTACTGGTCACAGTAAATGACGAGCTTCTCGAAGTAGCGCTTCTGCCCTTCGGTCAGCACGAAGCTGCGGGGGGGGGGGGCAGGGGGTCACGGGAGAGCCTCCCTCCTGGACACACCCAAGATCCCTTCCCTAGTCCCCGCGGGCCGGCGCCCCCCGCCCCAGGGCCGCCTCACCGGTAGGCGGCGCTCAGCGCCATGTAGAGCGCGAGGAAGCACAGCAGCTCGCGCCACAGAAGTTTGTAGATGCTCCCGCGCCACAGCAGCAGCAGCTGTGAGAAGCCGCCGAAGCGCGCATTGGCCACGCGGGCTGTGTACGTGACGGTCATCGCAGCGCCGGGCCGGTTGCGCGGAAGGAGAGGGGGCTGAAGCGGACCCCAGCCTGTGGGCGGAGGAACGGTTCCCCCGGCCTGCGGGAAGGGGCGGAGAGGTGCGGGCCGAGTCAGCTTGGCCGTCCCTCCTGCACCCCGGCCTCCTCCTCGGTCGCGTCCCTAGCCCAGGTTCCGGTCTCCTCCCAGGCCTGCTCAGTACCCTCCCCCAGCCCCCAGTCCTTCCCAAGCCCCCTCTCACAGGCCTCCCTCTTCCAGGACTCCTGGTCCCGGCACCTGGCGTGTACCTCTCCTGTCCCTTTCCCTCCATCCTCCACTCCCAAGACCCTTGGCTCCACCGATGAGCCCCAGCAGCCCTCTATGCGAGCCCATCCCCCCCCCCTTACCTGGGCTCCATCTACAGCCTTCCCAACTCCCTGAGTCCCCAGCACCTCAGTTTCTAGAGTCTTAGGACTCCAGCTCTTCCCCAGCCTCGACCCCCTTCTTCAGGTCTCATCTCTGCCCGTCCCCCACCCACTCCTACAGCTCCCAGTCTCAGCCCGTCCTCCACCCCTGCACTCCCTTCTGAAGCCCTTGGAAGCCCAATCCCCAAGCCTCCAGTTCCCCAGGGTCCTCTCCTCCGGCTGGTCTCTCCCCTGCACAATTCCCCCAGCCTATCCACCTCCCCACCTAATTGCCCTGGCTCTGCCCCTTCCCCCTTCTCCTGGACCCACCTTGACCTTTCATCCGTCCATTCCCCTCCAGCCTTCAGAGCCCTCAACTCCCCACCCTGAGGAGTTTGATGGATTCCTGGGGACCCATCTGTCCTCAGGATCCTCTGGTCCCCCAGGCCTGGGCCCTTCTCACCTGGTAGAGAGTGCAGAGACAAACGGGGCCAGGGACAGAATGGGCAGGTGACTTCAGCGTTAGGTGGGGCTGAGGCCAGACCCTGGGGGGAGGGGGCTAGGGAGTGGGCGTGGGCAGCCCCTCCCTGGCCCGCCCCCCCTTGGCTGCAGCCTCAGAAGTTTGTTTGGAGAAGTCTTGCCAGTTTGTTACCTGGGGCAGGGGGAGCAATCCACCCCGTCCTCCTTGCTCCTCCCTGTCTCTCTCCCAGTTAGTCACTGGCGGTCCAAGGGATCTTGGACCTAACCTGGGGGAGGGGACATTGACTGTCTCCTTCCCAGTTCCAGAGACACACACACACACACTGCTCAGCGAGGCTGTGTCACTCCACAGCCGCCTGTAATCACACGCCGTCACAAGGATGCACATAGAAATACACACAGTAGACCCAGACACAACTTCGGCTTCTTTTAACACAGTCTCCTACAACCGTGGTAACCCAGAGGGCAGTATACACTGTCACAAAGACTGACAAAGTCACGGAAGACAGGCATCTCTACCCACCCCCAACATTCAAATATGGGCAGATGGACCCTAACCCACCAGGCTCTCGGCTCGCAGTTATCCATCCATATGGTACTCCAGACAGCCACTCAGGAGCACACGGGAAGGGACCTGGAACCCTGCATTCCCTCATGATCGCACCGTGGAACGAAGACACATGCAAGGTCACACAACCACTAAGCACACACCCCAGAATGCCTTCACACACACAACTGCATGTGGTCACACAGGAGGTACCACGCACCCATTCCTGATGGCTCCTGCACAAAGACTGACTTGTGGTCACGCACTAGATGCAGGCACATCTGCCCTCAAAACAGCGGCACATGGTCCTGGGGTCAGAGCAGGGTCCTAAACACACTCCTACAACAGAGACCCCTCCCCTACAGTCCACAGACCCTTCTAACCAGATGGGCTCATGCCCATACTCCACCTGATGAAATTCACCTGCATTTGCACATCAATATATAAGGCACTCTCTCCCCAATGCCCCCTCACTGCAGTGTGCAAGCACCCACACCCATACACACACCTCAGGTCTCAGATACTCAGTATTGCCATGAACACACAAGCTTGGGGACACAACGCCTTGGCCTTGTCCCCGAGTTCGGCATGGATGCAGACAGATACTCCCCCTTCACAGACACACCTACGAAGGGGGAACTCCCAGCCTGACACAAATAGCCCCCTTTTCCCCCAACATCAAACTCCTAACCCAGTGTGGAAGGTGTGGAGGCTCAGAGTTCCAACCCCAAGAGGGGCACCCTCGAAGCCCCTTGAGGTCACTGTGCACACTAGGAGTGCGGATGGCCCGTTGCAGCCCCACCCTGCAGCCCTGCCAGCCAGGACACTGTGTTCCCAGCCTGGCAGATGTCTGCCCTGCCCCGGGTAATTAGGAACTGGCCCAGGGTGGCCACCCTCAGACCCAAATCTCCGCTGTCCAGCTGCCGGACAGCCCATAAAAGGGGGTGAGGGAGTGGTGTGGCTAGCTTCAGGGCCTGGGGGAGGGTACAGGCTTCGAGAAGGTCTCGGTGCCTGACCAGAGGCCCCCACTTTGTAGGATGCGTTTACACACACTACAGCTAGCCCCCCACCCTGTGTTCATCCACCCTCCCCCAACTCACACATGTCCCCACACACTTCTGATTGCTGGCCCCCCGCTGGCCCCGGGGCAGGTTGCCCGGGCTAGTTCACATGCTTAATTGTCACAGTGAATAATAACAAACACTCCTTGGCGGCTACGTGCCTGGTGCTCTCGTGAAGGCACTGCTTAATTTCATCTCATTGAGTCCTCCCAAGCAGGCGTTAAGAAATTGGTGCTTTTGTTATTCCTACTATCGAAGTAGGGAAACTGAGGCTCAGATGACACGGCTTATTTGTGGGACAGCTGGTTTTTGAACCCAGGCGGTTTGGCTTGGAACGTGGGGTCTGTCACAGGTACACCACCATGTTTGTTTACAAGGGCCACCCCAACCTGTCCACACCTGTCTGCACACACCCAGTGAACAGTGGTGGGGGGGGGGGGACACACACGTCTAGGCTTGGGGCTGGGTTCCCCCTACACGCACACCCTGGCACACCCATGTGCAGCCTGAACACCACTTCCTGACTCATGAATGTCCTCAGGTTTCCTCTTTGTCCCCTCAAACCAGCTCTGGCTTGGAACTTGCAAATCTCAACGTCACTGCCCGTCTTGGGTCTCTCAAGCAGGGATGACACTAGCTGTCCAGGGAGTGGCAGAGGGGAGTGAAGGGATAGGGAGCCCGCTAAGTGCCTTCCAAGCTGGTGGGCTAAACCCTTCCAGGGTCTGGTGAATTTCGCCATGATTCTGAAAGGCCATACTTTCTGTTTCCATTTTAGGGATAAAGGGACCGGACCTCAAACTGCAGGAAGCATGCTGCCTATCACTCAGTGAGGCTGCTCTGGAGGCAGACAGGACTTCGAGGGCCCACCTGACTCAAGTCCTCTGCCATCCTGCCTAATTAGCCCCCCTGTTGCAGCCCTGTGCTAGGAAGGGCTGATGCCATCCCATGGGAACAGGAATTGGGGGGCGGAGACTGTTAATCCTCAGTCTGGCAGGCCCAACCTCTGCCCAGGGCGCCCACTAATTCCCAAACCAAACAGCAGGCAGTGCTGGGCCAGCTGCTGGCCTAATCCGTTCCCCACCAGCCTAGTGCTGGCCAAGGGGCCTCCCAGTTCCCACGCTCTGAACCTCAAAGGAAGTGGGCAGATGCTCCTCTTCTACTACAGGTTTTATAGCCCCAGAAGAGACACCGCTACCCACGAGTTAGAAAAGGACACCTCCTTACTGAAGATACCCTCCTTCCAAAATTGCCATAATAAACACACGTCTCTATTAGATCTCTGTTGTGACTTGGTCTCTCTAGATGTACCATCTTTGTGCAGTGTACAACCTATGCAACTGTACATAAAGATCTGACCCCTAACCTCTCTGCATCAACATCCACAGTGGTTTAAGATCATTTTATTGAGGGGCGAGAGGCAGGGAGAGGTGGGGAGCAGCTATAGCCCCCTCAGCCCCACCAGGGGGAACAGACCTCCTCCCCGCCCCCCGCCCCCCGCGTGGCTCCCCCTATACTATGGGGGGGACTTTGTGCAAACTCTGCCCCCTGGGGGGGGTGGAGGGTGGGTGTGAAATGGCAGCGACTAGGGCTGGCAGCAGTGCTACTGGGCACTGGGGGGCTTGTAGGGCTCCAAGAGGAGGGCAGAGAAGGTGTTGACCTTGTCCGCCCCCCGCACCTCGTGGGGCAGCAGCGGCAGCTTCACAATGTGGAAGTCTTCGTACAGGTCTTCCATCTGTGGCCAGGGCATAGGGCAGATGGTGGTGGTCAGGGGGTTGCAGGGCAGGGACAGATGTGGGTCAATGGGAGGGATCAGGCTGGGGACCTCCCAGGATCAGGGGAGAATGTGGGGCAGGGACTTCACATGCCGATAGCTGGGAGTGAGACCAGTGAGGTCAGAGATCACTGGGCTGGACTTCCCCCTCCCTGGGGTCAGAGGTACCCAGGCCAGGCCAGCTACTGTCTTCAAGAGCCAGAATCAGGGTGAGGAGCAGGAGACTGGGGCAGAGGATCAGAAGACTGGGTGGAGTAAAAGGTCAGAGAATGCAGTAAATGATCCGCGGGGCCTTTGTTGGGCTCGACCAGGCCCCAACTTCCAGGGTCAAAGGTGTGAGGGCTGGGCAGGCAGTCGGGCATGCACACCTGGTCCAGGTACTTGGCCTGAATCTTGTGGCGGGCCTCACACATCTTGCAGGGCTTCTCGGGGTCAGGGAAGACGAGCTGGTTGACGATGATGTTGTGGGTATCAATCTTGCATTTGGCTAGCTCCTGAATCAGCCGCTCCGTCTCGTACAGGGACAGGAACTCAGCAATGCACACGCAGATGAACGTGGTCTGCTCCTGCAGGGCGTGAGAGAGGATAGCGAGGGGTAAGTTCTGGCCCTGTCCCCATCCCAAGCCTCTCACCACCCGCCCGTACCATGACTCACAGGGTCCTTGAACTGTTCACTGACAGAGCGGATGACGGGCAGCGTCTCCTCTAGCTTGGAGGCCAGCTGGTCTGCGTTCATGTCCCCTAGGCCCAGCATGTTGCACATCTGTGGGGAGGACGTGGGAGGCTCACAGCCTACCCGGGGTGCCTTACAGCACCTGGGATGGGGACTCAGTGAACACCAGGGGGACGACCTCTGACACCTCCCCGGGTTAAAGGCCGTTGAGCCGACCACAGGGGTCAACCCAGCTCTGCCATTTCTGGGGGATTGTGGCCAGGAGGCTTGACTTCCCGGAGCCTCAATTTCCCCCCATGTAGACCTTACCTCCAACAGCTGCTGTACTGAGGTACAGGTCCCTGGAGGGGGACCACACACCACCAGGGAGAGGGTGGTGGTGGCGTGCCTAAATGTGGGGGCATTGGGGCTGTCGTGTTGTCATGCTAATAACAACCCATGGGACACTCATATGGCCGCCATTTGACAGACAAGGGAGGTGAGGCCCAGAGAAGTGAAGTGACTTGCTTGAGGTCACAGAGCTGTGTCACACCAGACTGTAAAGCACTTGAGCCTGGGCCACGTGGCTCTTGAACATGTGCTTTCAAGCTCTGTCTGGAGCCCTCTGTGGGTGGGGGCAGGACCTGAGTCCTGTGGAGTAGGCCGACAGCGCCCTCCATCCCCGCGGTGAAGACTCATCCCATCCGCTGGGAAGCGCGGACTGAGGGCGTGTGCGGGAAAGACCTCTGTTACTGCGCGTCTGCACACTCTGACGCGGGGTGGCCTGGACGCCCCAGGGCCCTGCCTGCCTGTGAGATGAAGGGGCTGATCTGGTTCTTGATCTGCATGAGGCGGCCAAGGCCCCGCTCCACGATGGTGGGGAAGTTGAGCAGCCTCAGCGTGTGGCCTGTGGGCGCCGTGTCAAACACCACCACCGAGAAGTTCATGCCCTTCACCAGCCTGTGGGGAGATGAGGGTCAGGCCCGTTTGCCCCCTTCCACCCCAGCCCCCGGCAGCACCTGCCCCTGCTGGCAGGCCCTGACCTCATGACCTCTGCGTAGCTCATGGCCTCGTCGATGCCGGGGAAGGCGCTCATGGCCTCCTGCATCATCTTCTTGCCCATGCTTAGCATGTTGTCCTCCTCGAAGAACTCGTCAGGCAGTTCAGCCACGCCAAGGCTGGGGTCAATCTCCTGAGGGCCGAGGGGTCAAGACTCAGGCTGCTGCTGCTGCCAGGCCTTCCCACCCAGGTGCCAGGCCAGAGAGAGCCCGTGAAGGGCCCCAAATACCAACCTTCATCAGTTCATGGCTGGGGATACCCTGAGGTGCCATGGCCCTCCCCTAGGCACGTCGGGTCTCGTGTGGTCACCCAAGCGGTCAAACCATTTCACAAACAGAGGGAAAACTGTCAACTGCGATCAGTGCCCCAGAGGGAAGTCAAAGTCCATGGCTGTGCCCTCGCACTGTCTGTTCCCCAACTGGGGCCCCAACCTCGTCCAGATCGTTTCTCTAACAGGAGCTCTCCCTGACCATGCTATCTAACAATGTCGCTCCAGCTCCCCCTGCCCTGCCCTCATCTCTCCCTAACACCTAGCCCCTCCTCACATGGTTTACTCGTCACGTTCATCACCTTTACCAGCTGTCAGCACTGCAAAGACAGGGATTTTTCTGCCTTGTTTATTGCTGTGTCCCTGGACCTGGAAGTGTCTGGCCCACAGGGGATCCTCAACATGTATGTGGAATCCACGGAGGGATGACTGTCCCTAGAGTGTCTGGTCTGCTCTGGACTCAGTGCCTCTCTCTCCATCCTCCTCCCATGTCACCTCTTGGTGACTTCACGGGTCCCATGGTGAAGCCCCCGACTTGCTGGCCTCAGAGGTCATTTCCCTACAGGGAGCATGCCCACCCATCACCCCTGACAGTCACACCCTTGATGGGTTAGAGCCAGTAACTGGGCCACCTCTAAGCTCCCACACCTCATTCTCTGACCTGGGCCACCTGGCCTCCTACCTCTTTGGGCCATCTTGTCCCCACACCCCTGCTCCATTGTTCACTGTCGGTGTCCCTCGTGGCTGGCACCCTTATCCAGCCTGGGCTCCACAGGGTGCCTCTGCAAACTCTCCCTTTTCCCTCTGTGGCTGGCAACATCCCCCCTCTAGTTATTCCCAGCTCTCCGGTATGGCTGCAATGAGGTGAACTTTTGGGGAACGCACTTGAATAATTCCCACGTTGCTCCCCATTCCTGAACCCAAATCTCCCAACAGGCACTCAAGCCAGTCACACTCTTGGGAGTTTCTTCTTTGTCCTCAAACCCTATCCATCCCATTCACCCCCTGCTCTCTGCTGAGACCAGTGCTGTGCCTGATTAGAAAAAGAAGCCACTGGCTGCCAACACCCTCATCTCCCCGCAGGAAATGTCCCTGTGCCCCCGCCCCCCCGCCCTGCCTCCATGTCCTGGGTCTGTGGGCTGAATGGAGCTCACACCCACCTACCTGCCTGAGGACCGTCTCTGCCAGCATCCTTGCTCCCTCCCGCAGGATCACTTGTCCCTCCCTGTTGGAGCGTTTGCATCAGCGAACAAATATGCGCTGGCATCTCCCCCCCACCCCCCAAAAGCCTCCTTAACACCACCCACCCTCCTCTCCCTCCAGCAATGACCCTATTTCTCAGCCCCCATCATGGCGATCAGCTCACCCACTCTGGGCAGGCTTTTGTCCCCCACTCCCACAGTGGTTTCTCTCACCCAGTCTGGGCAGGCTTTTGTCCCCACTCCCAGAGTGGTCTCTCTAAATCTGATGTGCCTGCTGGAGCCCACTACTGCTTCCTGCCGAGTCCCTCTGTCCTCCTGGGGCTCAGGAGCTCACAATGCCTGGCTTCCTCCCACTTCACCTGTGGCTCCTTCTTGGCCTCCCTCACTGGTCCTGGTGCCCCTCCTCACCAGCTGGAACCTCAACGTTGATGTGACCTTAGTTTGTTTCTGGGCTTCTCTGTTCTCTCTGTTCTCCTCCACTCACGCAGCTTTAAATACCATCCTTGAAACAATGACTCCCAAATCAACGCCAACCTCTTCCAAGCTCACATAACTCAAATAACTAAACCACTGCCTGGCGTCTCCACTTGGATGTCCAGTGGGCACCTTGGATTCACCGAGGCCAAAATGGAATTCCTTGTTTGTCACTTCGAAACCTGCTTCTGTCCTAATCGCCCCCCATCCTGGCTGTCCAGGGAGCCAAGAGACATACTTAATTCACTTTTCTCCCTTGCCCATTACAACCAAGCATTTGCATTGCTTTAATTCCAAAACACCTTCCAGATGTGACCACTTCTCCCAACATTCTGCCCCCATCCGAGTTTCTCTGCACGGCAGTCACAGGGAACTTTTTGAAAAATGAATCTGGCCGTGACATTGCCCTGCTTAAAATGAACAGCTTCCTATTAAACTTGGAATCCAATATAACTGCTCCCAGAGGCCTTTAAGGTCCTATACCATGTAGCTGTGATTGACCTATGACATCTCCTTCCCTCCCCTCGTTCACTAAACTCCGGTCACTCCAGTCTCCTTTCTGCTCTCCAAACATTCCTCACTCGTTCGCCTGTGGGTATGATGAGGAATGATGTAGAATGGGCAGGACATGGTAGCTGATGGCAGGTGTTCACAGAGAGGGCCTGAAGGGCCTTTGCAAGAGTTGGGAGCTGACCCGGTTCCACTCACCATGGCGAAGAGGTTGTCATAACCTTTGACCTTGGTAGGCACCTTGGAGAACTTCTGGTCAAATGCATCGGAGATGTTGTGGGCTGGGTCCGTGGAGATGATCAGAACACTCTCCCGCCCCTTGGACAGCTGGACTGCTAGGCTGCAGCTAGGCAAGGGAAAGGTCACAAGGCAGGGAGTGAGGGGTCAGGCTCTGCTCCCTAGGTCTGCAAGGGGTTATATAGGGCCCAGGAGCAGGGGATCTGCATCAACAGGGGTCTTGAGACAGAATATGGGTAATTGTGGAATCAAGACTTAATCCCTGTATAGGGATCCTCAGACTTCTGACCCCTTTGCGTGGCTACAGTTCTAAGGTTCAGCTGTCTGAGTCGGCCTGGCCTGATGCCTGCTGCTTCTTTGTTGGCACAGAGTGGCACAGTCCAGCTGTCCAGCCAGCCTAGCGTCACCCTGTGCCCCCTCCCTAAACGCTAAGGGGTCCCTTGCATAGCCCGCTAAATTCAGGATGGTTCAGTCCACTTGTTCAGGATAATTTGCCCTAGGGACCCCTCCCCCTCCTCCCACTGACTGGCATAGTCTAATCACGTGCCTCCCTCCACTCCCGCCTACCACCTCTACCCCCACGTGGCCAGAGAATGGCAAGGTTCACCAGACTAGGATAGTTTGCTCCTCCCCCTAGCCCGAGCTCGTTCTGGTACCGTCCAGCTGACTGGGACACCTAAATGCTCTCCTGCCTCCCGTGCTCTGGGTTCAATGTGGTTCCGCCCTTGAGCCCCAACGGGGGCGGTCCAAAACAGAGGGTTCCAGGCCTGCATTCAGGCAATATCTTCCATTTGCCCCTGGTAACTTCTGGGAGTACGATCCGGAAGACCCCGGTCCAGCCCCATTGCTCCGCTTGCGGTGGAAGAGCCAGTCCCGAGCCTCCCCTTCTCCCAGTGGTACATCCCACCCGTCTTCCCGGTCCCCGCCGCAACTTCCTTACCTGCAGGTGGTCTTGCCAACGCCACCCTTGCCTCCGACGAAGATCCACTTAAGGCTGCGCTGCTCGATGATGTTGCTAAGCGTGGGCTCCAGCGGCTCCACATCAGGCGCATCCTCGAACTCCTCTGCCTCAACCCCCCACCCGGCCACCCCTGCCGCCATCTTGGAACCGGCTCACGTGATCAAGCGGAACGCACCATGAAAAGAACCCACAGTGAAAATTGCCTAGCACATACCCATCGAGTCTAGGAGCCTGAATTAATTTCCTCATGGCCTGATTTTTAGGAGATAATAGAAACTATATTTCTAATGTCTTTCGCTTCTAGGGTTCACTTAGTCGCCCTCTTCTCTAAGTTTTTTCAAAGACTCCCCCTGCCGAATTAACATATTGGTACTTCTCAGACTACTCCCCTTCTCTGATTGGTTCCCAAGTCTCGCAGCTCTCCTTTCATTGGCTACATTTTTTCTCACTTTCACCAATCATTCTCACGTCCCGGTAGCCGCCAACCTCGCCTTAGCAACCAGCCAAACACCCAGTCCATGCCCCTTCCGTGAAGTTAGATCCGAGGTCCGCCCTGGCCTGACTCCATAGGTTCTACTTCATGTCGATCATTTGTCCTTATTCTCCAAATTGGGTCCCAACATCGCCTCAGGTCCGTCTCCTCTGCTATCCAATTGGCTGTGAGCCACCTGGCTCTTGACGCAAACCAACCACAGACGAACCGATTAGTTGGCTGAAGACAGGTCCCTGGACTGCAAGTGGGTTAGAGAACAACTCCAGTTGTGGGCAAGGTCTGCAGATCTTCGTCCAGTGTGCTCTGAGCCCCATGCTGGACAGGCCAGGGCAGGGACCACACCTGCAACTGCGCTCCTCGTCGCAGAAGGGACCCTATTCCCGGAAACCTTCTTGCACTTTGCTCCCTGTTCGAGGGGTGACTCCAGCGAATTCCCTGTTTGAACCTCTGCCCTGGGCAGCAATACAAGCGGGGTCCCAGGCCTTTGGCGAACACTCTTAACCTTAGAGAGACTATAGCCTAAAAATACCCACGACTTCATCTGAGTACTGCAGCCCATAACACCCAGGTGGGGACCCCAACTCCACGGAGCCAGCTGTATTCCCATTACCAAATGAGAGCTCAATCCGAGACAGGTACCCAACCAAACCAGAGATACTCCCATTTCTAGTCGTGTGTGTGTGTGTGTGTGTGTGTGTGTGTGTGCGCGCGCGCGCGCACGCTTAGGCTAAATATGCCCTCTAGATCGAATTCGGGACATCGGTTTCGAAGTGTCAATTGAACACACAGTCTCAGATGGGGTCCTTTCCCTCGCAGAGATTATCCCTGGTGCCAGAAGGGGATCCTAGCCCCGGAAAGCCAACGTGCCCCCAGTTTCAAGTGGGAACCTCACTCCGGAAAGCCAGTCTCAGACAATGGTTCCATTCCCGGGGAGACTGCGCGTAACACCTGCCCAGACCTAGCTGGATTATAAAAATTCGCGTGGCTGGCCGGGCGGGCCCGCGGCGTCAGGTTTTACCTCTTATTCGCCCCGCCCCTTATACTCCGCCCCTACTGCGGACGCTTGAGGGCCAGACCGCTCTTCCCGGCATGCATTGCCCGGGACGGGGCAAGTCGGGCGCCAAGCGCCGGGCCGGAGCCGCCTTCCCGGAGTCCTTTGCGCGGCACCTGGCGACAAAATGGCTGCCCGAGGGAGACGGGCGGAGCCTCCGGGCCGGGAGGCGCCGGGCCCCGCGGGCGGCGGCGGTGTCGGGAGCCGATGGGCTGAGTCGGGGCCCGGGACGTCGCCCGAGAGCGGGGACGAGGAAGCGTCGGGCGCGGGTTCTAGCCCGGTGTCGGGTGGTGTGAACTTGTTCGCCAACGACGGCAGCTTCCTGGAGCTGTTCAAGCGGAAGATGGAGGAGGAGCAGCGGCAGCGGCAGGAGGAGCCGCCCCCGGGCCCGCCGCGACCCGACCAGCCTGCCGCCGCCGCCGCCGCCGCGGGCCCTGGGGATCTGAAGAGGAAGGGCGGCCCGGGCCCCACGCTCAGCTTCGTAAGGAGCCGCGGGGGTGGGGGCGGGCGCCAGGGCCTGCCTTGGCAGAGGGAATCGGGGCCCGAGAAAGGGGATCGGGATCCAGGTCCACCCTCCGGCCCCGATGAGGGGGCCGTCCGATCGCCCGCTGAGGATCCGGAACCTGGATTCTCGACGAGAGGTCTGGGGGCGGGGGTGGGGTCCCCCGGAGCCCGCCTGCGGGGACCGGGAGCCAGGGAATTGCATTCTAAACAGCGCTCCGGGGATGGGGAAATCAGTATACCGGGATTCCTATTTGAGTGGTACTTAAACTTGGATACTGGGACCATCTCCCACTATGGGGAAGAGGGGCAAATTCAAATCTGTAATCTGAGCTGGGTGGATTATAGACTCAGCGCTTACTGTGTGACCTTAGGATATTTGCTCTATTTCCCTGAGTCTCATTCGTCCAGTGTCCATTTATTGAGCACCATACCTTATGCTAAGCATTGTGCTGGGTGCTGGGTGTGCCGTGTTGAACATGACAAGATCGTTGCTTTCCTGGAGTGTCTGGGCTGGCCTACCCTCAATTTTCCCATTTGCAAAAATGGTTACCATCGCGTCTTGTGATGTGATGAGGGTTCTGTGAGGCCATCCCGGAGGTTAATACTGGGTTTGTCTTATAGGAAGAGCTAAACCACCAGTGGTTTTTGGTTGGGAGTGAACACCCCCCCCCCCCCAAGCCCCCTCAATTTGGCAGTCTGGGGAAATTTTTGGTTGTCAGAATTGGGGGAGGGGTGCTGTTGACATCTCTGAGTAAAGACGAGAGAGGCTGCTCAACGTCCTACAATGTACAGGATGGCCCCCCGCCCGCAAAAATGATCCAGCTCAAAATGTCACTAGTGTGAGGTCAAGAAACGCTAGGCTAAATAAATGGCAACTATATTGATGGTCAACTCTGAGCTTGCTTTGTTTTTGGTATTGAGATCAAGTCCCTGGAGGCCCTTGGCTGGCTTAGTAGAACATGTGACTCTTGATCTCAGGGTCTAGAGTTCAAGCCCCACGCTAGGTGTAGAGCCTGTTTAAAAAAAAAAAAAAAAGTACTGATAAGTTTCTTTAATAACCAAAAAAAAGGGGGGGGGAGAAAAAGACATAGCTAATTCACAGACCAGATATTAATTTGTTCAGAGATCAAGTCCCTGTGGTGTGGAGAAAAGTGTTGACTTGAGAGTAACAGACTGGAGGTCCAGTCTTAGCTCTAACAGTGTGATTTTAGGCAAGTGATCTAACCTCTCCAAGTCTGGGGATAGTCCCAGCAGCACAGGTTACTAGGTTACTTGATGCCCGGCTGAGGGGGTAGAGATGGGATGATGTCTGTAAAGCATGTTGCTGCCCATGGACACAGAAAGTGCTCAGTCAGTGGGAGAAGGTGGAGGACCAGGATGAGGTCTAGAGTGAACTTCTGTTGAAGGAAGGGAGAGTGTCAGGACCTAGGTTCCTGGCTTGGTGTAAGAACCAGAGGTGGAAGCTGAGTGACTCTTTGTGAGTGGGAGTAGCAGTAGTTGATCACTGCCTTTTTCATTCTCAGTCGAGGGGCACCCTTAAAGAGGCCAGGCTGGGTGCAGGGAAGACAGCATCGTTTGGGGGGTAAGGATGCTGCTCTGTGACTTGGACCCATCTGACCCTGAATCTAGTTCCTCTGTTTGCTGCCAATCAAGGGAGAGCCCTCTTCCTTCTCAAAGATGTGCCCTCATCTATAAAATGGGGATGGTTGTAACCTTCTTCTTAGGGCAGCTGTGAAAGTGAAGGATGATATATCCAAAGTTCTTGGCACAGAGCTTAGCATACAGTGAGTGCTCAGTAAAGGGAGCTGTTGCTGCCTGTGTGGTCCCTGCTAGCGGATGGTAGAGGCTTCAGCCTGAAGAGTGAGGACAGCTTGTCCCCACTGATGTGGGGGTTCTTCTTGTTTTGGGGAAGGGCAGCCCAGGGGCCCACGACTGCCAGGGCATCATGGGCCCAGGGCAGGCGCTAAGAGTCGCGTGTGCTCCTCTCTGATTGCTGCGCAGGTCGGCCGGCTGGCGGAGCTGGGCGCGGCGTCGGGACGGGCCACCGGGCCGGGCTAGGAAGGTGTAGTGGGCCTCAGCGCCGCCAAGGGCGGGCCCGGCTCCTGTAACCGTTGCAGTCTTCTGTCCCTTCACCCAGGTGGGCAAGCGCAGAGGCGGAAACAAACTAGCCCTCAAGACGGGAATAGTAGCCAAGAAGCAGAAGACGGAGGATGAGGTGAGCAGGCTGGGAGCGGGGGGCCACCCTCGGTGCCTTTCCCTTCCAGCCTCAGTACCTGGCTGCTGAGCCCTTTCCCTTTCTGTCCAGCATCTGGGGCCTTGGATGTGGTGTCTGGGTGGGGGAGGAGGGCTCTCAACAGGATCCCCAGATAAATTGAGTCTGCATATCTTTATCTCAAACCCAGGACTTTAAGGGTGACGTGGGGTGTGTGTGTGGGGGGGGTGTCAGCTGTCTCAGGACAGTCCTGACCCCAGTTCCCGGCCTCCTCGGTATCCCCTTGCAACCCCTATGTGCCCCCCCGCCCCACAGGTATTAACAAGTAAAGGTGACGCGTGGGCCAAGTACATGGCAGAGGTGAAAAAGTACAAAGCCCATCAGTGTGGCGATGATGATAAAACTCGGCCCCTGGTGAAATGACCCCCTTCCCCCGCCTGCCTACGGCCTGGGACTCTCTGCGATGTACATAACTATTTAATGCAGCGGCAGCGGCGGCAGCCTTTCCCCCCCAAGGACTTCTACACAGAAGGAAATCGAGATGCTTCCCGCAGCCGCGGACGATTCTCCAGGACTCTTTTTTACCTTGAGCACTTGCCTCCTGAGACTTATAGAACAGTGGTTTACTGTCCCCTCTCCTCCCACCTCCTTGCTCTCTCTGGCTCTTTCTGTCTTCCTCCCCCCACCCCCACCACCCCCTCTTAGCCATCACTTCTGGGAAGTAAAGAACTTGACTTAGTGCTGGAGCTGTGTGCTTGGTTTGCCTTCTTTGTTCTCCACCCTGTGCGCCCCCTCCCCCCACTGCATGGTCCTGCACCTGGTCCTGGGTCTGGCTTGTTGAGGGAGTTATTTAGGGGGTGTGGGGAGGAGAGGGTTGCATCCCCTCCTGTTGGCCTGGACTCTCCTCAGGACCCATTTCGTCCTACCTCTGACAGAGCCCCAGTTCACGTTCAGTGTCCCATCACAGCCCCATTTGGCTGGGCCCGGGCTGTCAGTTTGTTCATTTAGCTGATACTTGATGAGTGCCTGCTCATCATGCCTGTGCTGTTCTGTGCCTTGGGGCCATAACAGTGAACAGAACAGACCATGTACACTCCCTGCCCTGCTGGAAGGAAACAGACAAAAAGGGGAAGCCAGTTTGGGAGGTGATGGGGAAGAAGTACAGGCTAGAGGTTAGGGGGAGGGTGTCTATTTCCCTTGACATCTGATCTGAGTCCTGAGGGAGGTGAGGAAGCAGGTGGAGGGAACAGCCAGTGTAAAAACAGGTGGGAGAACATGTGGCCTTTGTGGGGAGCTTCAAGGTGGCCCACATGACTGGACCTGAAGAGTAAGGATGGTGTGTGGATTATACACACAGCCTTGTGTGCTGGGGTCAGGATTTGGGACTTCATTCTTGGTGAGAGGAAACCTTGGGGGGGGGCAGTATGAGCTAAGGAGCAATAGATTATGTGTTATCTATCTTAACGTTAAGGCCCCCTCTGGCTCCTGGGGCAGAACCTGGAGATGAGGCTGGGCCATGACTGGGGGAGGGGAGGTGGTGGAGTGTTGGCAGTTGAGGTGAGGAGGGCTGGGATCTGGATTCTGGTGGGGCTGCTCTGTCCTTCCAGCTACTTGCAGCCCCTCCAGTGAGGCTGGGTTGACCCCACCCTTATGTCTATATGATCAGAAGGAGCACAAACACCACCTCGCAGAACACGATTGTTGACATGTCAGGGGACAGGGCGTCCTAAAGGAAGCCTCACTTCCCTAGTGCCTCTTTAGTGCTCCTTGTACTTCTGGGCCTTCCTGGAAACTGCCTGGGTGCCTGTTCCCTACTAAGCTCACAAATGTTCTAAGAGGCCCTTGCCTCTCAAACCTGCTAGACCTGGAGCAGCCTCTGGGTCCCCCAGCCATGGGCCCACCGCCTAGCCCTTCCCATGCAGGAATGCCGAGCAGTCCGGCACCCCTGCCTATCCCAGATTCAGGCTCCCATTCCCCTCTATCGGGAGGATCATGGCGGCCACCTGGTGCCCGGAACTGTGTCGGCAGAGGGAGGGGGGCTGAGGTAGTATAGTACCCACCTTGCCTCAGACTACCAGATCCAGCCTGTGGGGTATTGGGTGGGCGTTTCAAATACTGAGCACCAAACAGGCAAAACTCCTTGTTCTAGTGGAACGAACATTCTAGTTGAGGAAACAAACAGGAAATGAAATAGAACACAGAACACATCAGATGGTTATACATTCTGCAGGGGGGGGGTATGAAAGGGGAACCAAGATCAGTGGGAGAGATGGCAATTTTAAGTTGGTCAGGGATGGCCTCCCTGAGAAGATAACATTTGTCCTAAGTTCTGATAGCAGTAAAGATGATCCTTGGAGGTGTTCAAGGCCAAAGAGGAGGTACAAAGACCCTGAGCTGAAAGCTGGCCTGGCATCTCAAAAAGCACAAGCAGGCTTTGGAACAGGAGACCTGTCCCTCTCATTTTTGGCTAACACACTGAGACTTGTCTGATTTATTTTCCACACTAGCTCAAAGGTCTCTCCCTCCTACTCTGGGGATGGTGAGCTGGTCCAGGTGTTAACTTTAGCCTTGGGGATGTAGTGTTGGGGGAGGGGACATAGGCAGCCCATGGTGCCACCCTTACCTCCTTCCTCAAAGGCACCAGCAGCCGCTGGATCTTTAAAAAGAAACACAAGTGGGAGAAGTAGGTCGCCCTGCAGCAGCTCAGCCTCTTTTCTGGAGTGTCAGGAGGCAGGAGGAGCTGATGGAGTCCCAGCATCCCCCTTCACCGCATTCACCAGTCCTGACCTGGGGAAAGTCTGAAGGGGGAGGAGAATCAAATTCAGGGTTTGGTGAGTCACACAGCCGTGGTTTTGAACTATTCTGGTGCCTGTTAGCTGTGTGATCTTGGGTAAGTCACTTAGCCTTTCTGTGTTTCAAGTTCTTCATGTATAAAATGGGTAGGAATGCCTGGGTGGCTCGTTCGGTTAAGTGTCTTTCTTCAGCTCAGGTCATGATCCCAGGGTCCTGGGATGGAGTCCCGCATTGGCCTCTCTGCTCAGCGGGGAATCTGCTTCTCCCTCTCCCTTTTCCTCTGTGCTTTCTCGGTCCTTCATTCATAAATAAATAAATTAATTTTTTAAAAAAGGGGATAGACTATGGAAGCATCTCCACAGTCAAGTTCTAAAGTAAGGGCAGTACTGACGTCAACGTTAACCCTGACATTATTTAAAACAGCTGTCACTGTTACTCTGGGTGAAGCAATTGGCTTGAGTTGGGGGACGTGTTTGAGAAATGGTGAACTTTAAACGCGGGTGCCCTGTGAAGAGACGCTCAGACAGGGAGTCTGTTGTAAATGGAGAGGCCTTTGTCTCCCATCTCAGATTCACGGTTGGGCACCAGCTCCTTGAATTTCTTTTTTGCACTGAGCCCTTCTAGTTGGGAGTAAGTTTGCTGTGTACAGGGCTGTTGTGAGAACTACATTGGAAACTGCCTGAGAGGCAGTAAAGTAGATGCTTAAGAAATAGGGATATGACCTGTCTGGCTGTCTCAGCCGGTGTGTGCCTCTTGATCTTAGGGCGGTGAGTTCAAGCCTCACATTGGGCATGGAACCTACTTAAAAAAAAGAAAAGAAAAGTAAAAGAAATGGGGGGAAAGCCTGGATTCAGTACTCAAATCCACTCTCTGGGGTTAAGAAGACTTCCGTGATCACACGAGGGCCAATACCGTGGACCACAAAGACAGCAGGGATCACTATTTGCCTGACTCTCCTCTCGCCCGAGGTTTGCGCAGGACCACTGGAAACTTGACATATTAATAGGAGAGGGTGAGTATTAAATTCTCTCCCGCATCTCCAACTCTCTTCCTATGTGACCCTTATCTGGGGCAACTCCCAACCCTGAGCAGAAAACTCCTACTGTTAGCACCCCCTCCCGAAACTTCCAGTCCTAGTCCCTTAATGTCACTTTTCCTTCTGCTCAACGTCCACCTCGGGTGGGCTCCAGACCACCGGGTTTTGAGTCACAGCCAGAATCCGTAAACGCGGCGACGTGAGCGCGCGGTGAGACGGGATTTGTAGTTCTAGCGCCTCAGGTTATGCGAGGGAAGGCTATTGCGCATGCGTACGCAGCAGCTTTCTGCACGTGTCTCTCCAGCAGGTTTCGGTCAGGCAAAGGAGGAAGACCCGATTGCTCCCTTAGGGAGTCTCCGAGTGGCGTTAAGCGCCAGCTGACCCTTCCTAAGTCTGGAAGGCCCCAGTGCTGGCTGGAAGGAAAGCTCTTAGGTACCTGTTTTTCACGAATGAACGGAGGGGGACTCACTTTGCTAACAGGAAGTCGGCTGAGAAATCTGTCCCCTTTCTTCACACTGGAGCGAAAATTGACCTGCCACTCCTGGAGCCAAAAAGTTCCTCAAGGCAGGGCTGGGTTGTCCTTGGGGATTAGAGGCCTAGTTGATTAACTTCAGTAAATATTGGCTTAGGGCGTGGCTGAATACAGTGAAAGGACGGCCTTGAGCCTGTCTGGGTAAAAGCCAAGTTTTTAAAGAACAATTTGCAGCAGGCCTGGTAATGCTTAGCTTGACTACCTCTAACCCAGCAAACTATTCTTATACCCATTTTGACTAGTGGGGAAACTAGGACTCCCAAGTGGCAGGAGGTTCCCATCTATTTATCAGCCTGGCCAGGAGGGGGGGAAACTGAGGCTCCAGGGTCTCCTCTGCTGCTCCACTCTTAAAAGAGGTGCCCTACTTTGTCCTCAGATGGCGCAAGGATTACGGAGATGTCTTTCATCATGACCCTGCCCTTGCCTAAATTTCCTGGGCTGTTTCACCTCATTCAGCTTCAGGTAGAGAAAGAGATTAGGCCTTTCGCTTCAGCGTTTATTCATTTCGTTTAGAATTTTATATCCTTGTGGGTTTTTCTCATATCCTTGTAAAAAGTATCAAACAATACTGTAAAATAACACAAAATGTGGCAGAGGCTTCTGCAAGAACGCAGCCTATCTTAGGAACTCCCTTTGTCTGGCTTAGTCCTTCCTTTGTCTCTGGGGTTTAAAATTCACGCTAGGCTCGGTCCCTTCCGATCTTTCCTTGAGGACACCTACTGTGCTCTCCTCAGGCACCTTCTAGATGCGGGGGGGAGGGGGAGAGGCCCGGTTCTATTCGTAGACAAGGGGGTGAAAGGCACAGCTGGCTGTGGCCGAGAGGTTCCTGGGTCCACCACATACCGAAAGTCACCACGCGCCACCAAACTCAGCTCCCAGCAAAGACCCGCTGTCAGGCCGGCGTGAGAGCCGCTGAGAAAACGAGACGCTGGGAAGACCGAACGGCCAGAGAGGCCAGGCGAGCCGCCACCACTTCGGTCACGTGACCCGGTCTCGGCGGGGCCTGGGTCTCCCCGGTGCCGGGCCACGTGTTACAGCTGTGCCTTCCGATTGGCTCGGCTGGGCCAATTTGAACGGCGTACGGAAGCTGCCGCGGTTCATCCACGGCCGCGTTTTTTTTTTTTTTCATTCCCTCTCTTTGGCTCCCTCCTTCCGCGCGAGTCTCAGGAGAAGCCGCAGCGCAAGGCGCCGCTGCTGCCACCCGGGGCCCGGTAAGTGGGCCTTACCCGAAGCCCGACCAGCTGGGCCCGGGCTTGCGTTGACCCCCGCGGGGCTCTGGGTCTGCGCCGCGCGCGGCCCGTCCGTCGGGGCCGCGCCTGACCGGGAAAGGCCGAGAACCTGGTTTGGGCCCCATTCGCGAGGCTGCGAGAACGGGCCGGGGCGGGGGAGGGGGAAACCGAGCCGGGGTTAGGGGGTGGGGCCTCCGAGCCGGGCGAGACCCCTGTGCCTCGAGAATCGGGCCAGTGGGGCGGCTGGGGTCGGGCTGGAGGGGATCTGGGGGAAGCGCCTGGGGACTGCTTAGGGCCTGATTGGGGAGCATCGCGAGGATCGGGTGTGTGTGTGTGGGATATTTCGGCGGGGCTTTGGTTAGATCTGGTTGGGGGAGGTCTCATTGAAAAGTTGGGGGTCTTCTTGGACCCTGACGGGGAGGGGCGGCAGACTTCGTTCTAGAGGGCTTTCCTGGGTCTGACTTCGAGGCGTCGCTAGGATCCGTTGGGGGGAATGCCCCGGGAGGTGTTCGGCCTGGCCTAACTGGGGGAAGCTGCAGAGATCGGACGAAGTGGGTTTCCTCGAGGTGATGGGGGGCTTGGCCGAACTTGATTGGGGGAAACAACAGAGATCCGACAACAGGAGTTAATGCTGACTGGGGCAGGAGGTAGAAGGAGGGGGGAGACTTGGCCAGACCTGTTTGGGGAAAGCGACAGGGACCTGTCCAGTGGTCATCTTTAACGGGGTGGGCGGGCTTGGCTGGCTCTCATTCGGAGAGGCAACTCGGACCTGTCCGGAGATTGCTTCGGACCTGATTAAAGGCAGTCTCTGGATGGGGTCTGGCTAGGCCAAAAAGAGGAGCGTCTGGCATCCGGCTCAGTTTGGAGGGACGGATTAAGGGAGCTGGCAGGGATCGGGACGATTGGAGCACCTTGGGACCGTGCATCTGGGAGGCTCAGGGACTAGACCGAGGCAGAGGAGGAGGCTGGGATCTGGCGGAGCTTGAGGGCTGGATTTCGGAAGAAGAGGGTTCTTTGGGGACCGTGTCTGGACCAGGGAGACCACGGGGGCCGGGGCGGTATCGCGGTCTGGAGCAGGGCCCCTGGATGGAGAGGTGGCTGGGGCCTTGCTTGGCTGCTGTGAGACTGGCGGAAGCCGTAACTCCCGCAGCGGGGGGAGGCGGCATGGGCCGCCCTGGGACGAAGGCTCGGTGCTGGGCCCGATGAGGTCCCGCCGGGCCCCGCCACCGCCTCTCGCGGCCGGCTTCCATATCCCCCTCACCTGCGCTCCCGAGCCCGAGACTGCGCGGACGTGGATGGCGCAGCTGGCGAGGACCCCGCACTTGGGCTGGTGTGGATCGGCGGCCTCCGCCTGTCTGCCGAGGGCGCTCCCCTCGTGCTGCCACTGCAGCCACCTGCACGGGGGCTCAGCCCGGGTCTCACACGGGGCCCCTAGGACCCAGCGCTGACCCTGGCCCCTACCCCCGCAGCTCACCTTGCGCCATGGACTGGCAGCCAGATGAGCAGGGCCTGCAGCAGGTCCTGCAGCTGCTCAAAGACTCGCAGTCGCCCAACACAGCCACGCAGCGCATCGTACAGGACGTATCCTTCCTTCCTTCCTTCCTTCTGGGCCTAGGGGGAACAGGGCGGACCTCTGCAGCCCCTGAAGGCCAGAGGAAGGGGCTGACTCCCTAAGTCCCAGACTCTCTGATGGCAGGAGCTAGCTTTGGCAGAGAATTAGGGATTAGAATTCTTGGATCCCATTTCCAGAGGAAATGTGGCCCTGGGGGCGGGGGGGAGGTGGAACACATTTGGCTGGCACTAAGTTTTTGTTTAGGTTTATGGTTAAAATTTCTTTTTCCCAATTGATGCTTAAAATAAGTTAAAGTTTAAGGTATTTAAACTATCAGCAAGTTTTACTTGAAAATATGGGTTCCCTTCTTTTTTAAAAAAGCTGGCAACATGGACTGTTCACGAGCAGGACTGAGTAACAGCTGCCCTGGTCAGACAGAGTGGCTCTGTCAGCCTTCTCCGGCTCCGGCCAGGTCTCCTGAGAGTGGCTGGGAGGCTCAGGCGAGCTCTCCCACCCGCTGGATGACTTTGATGCGCCTGCAGTGCTGTGTTCTGGCATGGGGTTGACAGGTGGGGTCTCAGGAGCTGTCCGCCTGTTCCCAGTGGTCAGAGGGATTTCTAGCTATGTGACAGTAAGGGGACCCTCTGGGGAAGGCCCTTGTCTCCCAAGTCCCTTAACAACCTGGCAGAAACTCAAACAACTGAACCAGTTTCCCGACTTCAACAACTACCTGATCTTTGTCCTGACCAGACTCAAGTCGGAAGGTATGCTCCCAGTGCCCCTCCACTCAGGCGGGACCCCGCTTTCTCCCCGTGCTCCCCTGACCCTCCGCCCTCCGCCCCCAGATGAGCCAACTCGTTCCCTCAGTGGTCTCATCCTCAAGAACAACGTGAAGGCACATTACCAGAGCTTTCCGCCCCCCGTGGCCGACTTCATCAAGCAGGAGTGCCTCAACAACATCGGCGACGCCTCCTCCCTCATCCGCGCAACCATAGGTGAGAGCGGGTGGCGTCCTCAGTTCTTACTCTCAGCGAAGGAGCTTTTCAGCGTATTAGGGTATCGATTCACTGACTGCTGCAGTACCGGGGGTGGTAGTGCTGTTAGTGTTGCCATTTTACAGATGAGGACACTGAGGCACAGAGATGTTAAGGGACTTACCTGGTAAGTAGCAGAACTCAGAAGCGACCAGTGCAGGTCTGTGCTGTGAACCAGTCCCTCCTGAAACAGCCGTTCCCACTTTGGAGGCAGTCATGGAATATCCAGAATTCTGGTTAGGTCCTGAGGGTGTAGCACATTAGAAGACAAGAACCCCCCCCCCCCCCCCCCCCCGCCAATCCTGTGGAGTTCGGTGTCTTCAGCTAATTCTCACCAATAGTGATGAGGTGAAATGGGAGTTTGGTTTGTGTTTGGAACCTTCCTGACTCCCGGAGGGCTGCCTGAGCAAGTTACCAGAAAGACAACTGAAAATTCTCTAGCGATTTTACCTCAGGCCTCTTTGCTACTGAGAAACACCAACCTGGCTCTTTGTTACTGACTTGCTTTTTTCCCCCACCTTTACTGAGATGAGGTTGACATACAACCCGACTTACGTTTTTATTCCTTAAATTAATGTCGACTTTGAAAAGTTGCTTTTAGGAGAAAGTTGTATATGACTTTTAAATGAAGAGACATTTGCTTGCAGTAAAGGGAAGGTAACCTTAAATACTTGCAGTAAAGACAGAAAGATAGTATTAAATTTGAGCTAGATACTGTCTTACTAGAAGTGTTGATCTTGGGGCCTTCTACCCTTAGCCCCAGCGACACCCCCTGTGAGGCCAGCAGAAGGATCTGGACTTAGCGAGTTCACTAGATAGCCACGTTCTGCTCTGAGTGTTTGAATTGAGGTATTGAAACTTCCAGTAGTACTAGGGACCCATGCTTTCCCCCCCCTGCATTGAACCACAGAGAGGTTGGGCCATGTGGCCAAGGTCACACAGACAGGGATGGGGCTGGGACGGGGACTGCACTTGGAGTCCTCATAGTCTCCTCAGGCAGGATCTTTCCCGCAGAAGCAGGAGTTAGGGTCATCTAGAGTTGATGGGGGGGGGGCGGAGCGCAGCATTACCCCTGCTGGGGAAACACTGCCACCTCCTGGCTTCCAGTACACTCTCTGCGCCGCCCTCACCTGAATTCAGCTCAGCTGCCAGACTGCCTCTCGGCCCTCTAACTGCGCATGCCTATTGCGGGCCACTCTTGGTCTTCTGCTCAGCAGTACAAGTCTCCCCAGGGCTGCATGGCCTGTCACACCCTGCACCTGCCACCTCTCAGGCCTCACCTCCTAACCCCCAACCCCTGCCCCACTCCGTTGCACTTCTGGCTCCTCACCCATCTTGGAGCACACCAGGCCTGCCCTTGCCCCAGGCCTTCTCACCTGCCATTCCCCCTCGGCCTGGGATGCTCTTGCCCCAGGGAGTTGGATTGCTTCTCCCTCATCTCCTTCCGGTCTTTGCTTAGATAGCAAGGTATCGCCTGAGTGAGGCCTCCTCTGGCCACCCCATTTAAAATGGGCTGACTGGCTGGCTCAGAAGAGCATGAGACTCTTGATCTTGGGGTCGTAAGTTCAAGCCCCAAGTTGGGTGTAGAGATTACTTAAAAAAATTAATAAATAAATAAACTTAAAAAAAAAATAAAATTGCTGCCCTCAACCTCGACCCTTGCCGGCCATCTTCTCAGCTTTACTTCCCCTCTTAGCTTTTGGCATCTAGCCTCCCAGGTCTTTTGCTGATTTATTTTTACCTCGAAGCCTCTCTCACTGGACAGGCAGCTCCCAAGGGCGGGGATTTTGTGTTTAGTGCTGTGCTGCATCCCAGGGCCTGCAACGGAGCTGGCTCCCAGTAAGGCGCAGAGGATCTCGAAAGGAGTGTGTAGGGCTTCTGGGGGACAGTGCACGGACAGCCCTTGAGCCAGCAGAGCGAGTGCGCGGCACGCCCGCTCCTAGCACCCAGCCTGAGGCAGCGTCCTTTCCCGGCTGCCCCAGGCATTCTCATCACCACCATCGCTTCCAAGGGTGAGCTGCAGATGTGGCCCGAGCTGCTGCCCCAGCTGTGCAACCTGCTCAACTCGGAGGATTACAACACCTGTGAGGTAGGTGACCCGCTGTGGCCCACCTGGGTGGGACCTGGGACGGGACCGGGGTTCACGGCTGTCTGCCCGCTCCTCTCCACTCAGGGAGCCTTCGGAGCCTTGCAGAAAATCTGCGAAGACTCTTCTGAGCTCCTGGACAGTGATGCCCTCAATCGGCCGCTCAACATCATGATCCCCAAGTTCTTACAGTTCTTCAAGCACTGCAGCCCAAAGATCCGGTGGGCATGGCTCCCCGGGGGTCTGTGGGGGTGGGGGGGCCTGGAGGGGGCGGGGGCGGGGTTGACCCAGGCGTCCGCTCCCTGCCAGGTCCCATGCCATCGCCTGCGTGAACCAGTTCATCATGGACCGGGCCCAGGCGCTGATGGACAACATCGACACCTTCATCGAGGTGGGCTGCCAGGCCGGGGGTAAGCAGGGCAAGGGCCAGGGGCCCTGCTGCAGCTGATCCCACCTTCCCTGCAGCACCTGTTCGCCCTGGCCGTGGACGATGACCCTGAGGTGCGGAAGAACGTGTGCCGTGCCCTGGTGATGCTGTTGGAAGTGCGGATTGACAGGCTTATCCCCCACATGCACAGCATTATCCAGGTATGTGCCGCCAGGGCAGGCCCAGGCGCGCCGTGGGCCGGGTGACAGACGGGGAGGCGCCCCCAGCTGGGCCGGGCCTTAGCTGTTCTCCCACTCTGCCCTAGTACATGCTGCAGAGGACCCAGGACCACGATGAGAACGTGGCCCTGGAGGCCTGTGAGTTCTGGCTGACGCTGGCCGAGCAGCCCATCTGCAAGGAAGTGCTGGCCTCCCACCTGGTCCAGTGAGTGCCACTCGTGCCCTCCGCCCTGCCTCGGCCTTCACGCCTCGCTGTGCTCTGCCTTCCCTCTGGTTGTTTCCTGTGTTACCCTCAGTCTGTGTTCTCTATCTCCGTTCATTTCTACCTCCATGTGTGTTTATTTAGCAAGTGCTAAGATAGTTTTTAATGACTTAAAAATTCGATTAAGTTATAGGTGAAAAAAATGAAAAGTCAACAAAGGCTTCAGGCATAGCTGGATCCAGGTACTCAAAGGATGTAAAAGACATCTGTGTGGTCTCCGATCTGCACACTGTGTGTTGCCTTTGTCGTCGGGCACGACCTTCCCTCTTGGTAGTGCTGTGGCTTTCTGCGACCTTTAAGCTTAGGAACCTCGAGTAAAGAAATTCTCTCTCAGCCAGGATCTCCAGCCCAAGTCCTAGGGCTGACCCTCCTTGGCCAACTTGGATCACTTGCCTATCCTGGAGTCATGAATCTAGGTTTCCAGTCCCCAGGTGCATGGGCTTTAGGTGGGGAGACTGGCTGCCCTGCCTGTTTCCTCCTCTGACCTGCCCCATCCCGGGGACTGGCCATATGTCCTCCTTTCCTTACAGTATGCTAGGGATCGGCCACTGTTCTAAGTTATTTGGTGTATTCAGAGGTCTGGAATTCCCTGAGGGGCCAGGTCTGGGTCAAGAACCCTCTTGTGGAGCCAGGAGTGGTGTCTGCTTTGTCCCAGTCCCAGTGGCTAAGACTAGGTCAGGATAACACCCCTAAGTTCCATGCATTGCCCCTTGGCTCCTTGATGCTTCCCTCTTGGGGGCCCCTGCATGCCTATGCGCAGCCTCTCTCCCAACAGGTTGATCCCCATCCTGGTAAACGGGATGAAGTACTCAGAAATCGACATCATTCTGCTCAAGGTCAGTCAGGGCCCGCCGCCAGGCATGAACGGGCAGGTGAGGGCTGGGGCATTGAGGCTGGGGGCCCCAGTGGTGCTTAGTGATCTGCCTGGCCCCACAGGGGGACGTGGAAGAGGACGAGGCAGTTCCCGACAGTGAGCAGGACATCAAGCCACGTTTCCATAAGTCACGCACAGTGACGCTGCCCCATGAGGCTGAGCGGCCGGATGGCTCGGAGGACGCAGAGGACGATGATGATGACGATGCTTTGTCTGACTGGAATCTGAGTGTGTGGCCTGGCTGGTGGGGGCTGGGTGGGGGGTGGGCAGCAAGCCCAGGGGCTGCCTCTCGGGAGGTGATGAGAGGCCTACTCAGAGCAGATCGTGGAGATTCTAATCCTGATCTCTGATGCTGGGGGGGTACAGTCTAGGAGGCTGGCCGCCTGTCCAAAGGGCGTCCCTGAGCCTGCCCCCACATTTCCCCTCCTGTCCCAGGGAAGTGCTCGGCAGCTGCGCTGGACGTCCTGGCCAATGTCTTCCGGGAGGAACTGCTGCCCCACCTACTCCCCCTGCTCAAGGGCCTCCTCTTCCACCCTGAGTGGGTGGTCAAAGAGTCAGGCATCCTGGTGCTGGGCGCCATCGCTGAGGGTGAGTGGCCCACGGGCGTGGTAGGGCCTGACCTCGGGGCCCCGTGCTGGCGTGACACTGTACGGAGCTGGCCCAGGCCGGGCTGTCGTGTAGCCGTACAGCCCGGCCGACCCCAGCCGCAGGGTCTCTCTCTCCCCGAGGCCTGCTCGGCCCCCACCAAACAGCCCTGGGGTTTGAATCTTCCCCTCAGGCTCTGGGCCTGAATGGATCCCCCAGGCCCCACAATGCGAGCCCTCCCTTTAATTCTCACAGACGGCAGTTCTGTGAGGCGCTCGGCCCAGGTACGGCTACAGCGGCAGCAACAGGCAGCCCGCGGGGCTTAACCCGTGGCGGCGGGCAGCCTGGCCCTGCGGGTCCAGCACCGCCCGATGAGGTGGGGTGCGTAGATGGGGAACCTGGGGGGCGGAGGGATTTACACCACCTCCCCGGTCACCCGTGGTGCCGCTGGGTGTATGTGAATATGAATGTGTCACCCGCGTCCCTCGTGACCACCTCCGTGTCCAGGCCTGTCATGGAGGGTTCAGACCCGGCAGCAGGAGCCTTTGCCCTGGAGGGCTTTTACAGTTTATTTAAGGAAAGTTTACTTATATAACAAGCGCAGCGTGTGTTACGGTAACATTATGTGTGCGCGTGTTAACAGACTTCTTGAGGTGTCCGGGAAAACACTTAGAGGTACCATTTTACCACGGATGGTAAAAATAGATCTTGGGTCTTGGATTATTAGATGGTGTGCTGTTCTCTCCGTTCTCTGAACAAGAGATATGTTCACAGCTTTTTGTTTGTTTTTTAAGACTTTATTTATTTGAGAGAGAGCAAGAGCGAGAGGGGTCGCAGAGGGAGGGGTAGAGGGAGAGGCAGAGCAGAGAGCCCAGTGCAGGCTCCATCCCAGGACCCTGAGACCAGGACCTGAGCCAAAGGCAGACACTCAACTGACTGAGCCACCCAGGCGCCCTGTTCACGGTTTAAAAAAAAAAAAAAAAAAGATGAAAAGTAGAAAACTCACAAACATCCAAAAAATGTTTCAAAAGAAAAGTACTCGGGGCACCTGGCTGGCTCAGTCAGTGGAGTGCGCGACTCTTGGTCTTGGGGTCATGAGTTTGAGCCCCACATTGGGTGTAGAGTTTAAGTTAAAAAAAGGGAAAGAGGGGCGCCTGTGTGGCTCAGTTGGTCGAGTGTCCGACTCTTGATCTCGGCTCAGGCCTTAATCTCAGGGTCGTGAGGTCAAGCCCCGCTTTGGGCTCCACCCTGGGCATGCAGCCTACTTTTAAATAAGTAATTAATTAATAAAATGAATAAAAATAAATAAAATATTTTTAGATTTTATTTATTTGAGAGAGAGAATGAGACAGAGCACAAGAACGGGGGAGGGGCAGAGGAAGAAGCAGACTCCCCGCTCAGCAGGGAGCCCGACACGGGGACTCGATCCTGGGACTCCAGGATCATGACTTGAGCTAAAGATGTTGCTTAACCAACTGAGCCACCCAGGCACCCAAAATAAATTCAATTTAAAAAATCAAAAGAAAAGTACTTCCCGTCTATTTTGGTCACTGTGCCGCGCGGCCATCTGTGAATTCACGAGTGACCATGACGGGGTGGCACCGCCGGGGGTGGGGGGAGGCTCGTTCTGATGCCGCCTCCCGTCCTGGCCGTGCCTTTCAGTTCCCGTGACGGAGCCATTCATTGTCTCTCTGATTTTACCTCTCAGCCTCGGTGGCCCCACGTAGGGGCCGCTGAGCTCTCCCCAGAAGGGCGGTTGTGGCTGGGTCCAGCAGGGCTCAGGCTTGCCCTTGTGCTTCCTCACAGGCTGTATGCAGGGCATGGTGCCCTACCTGCCTGAGCTGATCCCGCACCTCATCCAGTGCCTGGCGGACAAGAAGGCCCTGGTCCGCTCCATTGCCTGCTGGACGCTGAGCCGCTATGCCCACTGGGTGGTCAGCCAGCCCCCCGACATGCACCTCAAGCCTCTGATGACAGAGCTGCTCAAGCGCATCCTGGATGGCAACAAGAGGGTGCAGGAGGCGGCCTGCAGGTGACCCCCGACCCCTGGCCTCACAGCCCTCACCCCTGCCCCACCGGCTGCCTTCTGGGAAGTGATGACACTTGATGACCTTGACATCATGCTGATTTTTCACGTATTCGTACTGGCTGATCCCAAGGCTATGCCTTCCTCTCTCCCCTCCCCTCCCCTCCCCTCCCCTCCCCTCCCCCCTCCCATCTCCTCTCCTCTCCCCCTTCCCCTCCCCTCCCCTCCCCCCTCCCCCGCCCAGGCCCAGCCCCACCTGTGGCCACCCACTGAACCCCTTCCCCACTCCAGCGCCTTTGCCACCCTGGAGGAGGAGGCCTGCACAGAGCTGGTGCCGTACCTCAGCTACATCCTGGACACCCTTGTCTTCGCCTTCGGCAAGTACCAGCACAAGAACCTGCTCATCCTCTACGATGCCATCGGCACCCTGGCTGACTCTGTGGGCCACCACCTCAACCAACCGGTGAGACCCCGCAGCAGCTCCCTCTCTTGAGCCCCGTGCCCCTTTGCATCCAGTGACGTGGCGGCGACCCCGTGTCGCGCACCAGGGACGTGGCCGTGACCTCGACAGGCAGACAGACCCGGTCCCCGCCCTCGCCCTGCTCCCAGTCTAGTGGGGGAGACAGACAGTTATGAGACAGCGTGGTAAGTGCTGTGCTGGGGCAGCTCAGGGGCCTGTGGGAACCAGGAGGTGCTGACCCGGGCCCCGAGGGGGTGGGGTGGCGTGGGCGGCGCTAGGGACGCGGCGAAGGGAACGGTTGAGACCGGCCTGGAGGTCTGGTTGGATGGCAAGGCCTCGTGGGGCTCCATGAGCCACGGCAAGGCGCTCAGTGCTCAGCGCTCAGGCAGTAGGTGCTTCCGAGTCCCAGGGAGCCCTGCTGGTGCCAGGCTGCCAGCCCCCACCAGGGAGCCCAACTCCATGTCCCTCTCCAGGAATACATCCAGAAGCTGATGCCCCCGCTGATCCAGAAGTGGAACGAGCTCAAGGATGAAGACAAGGATCTCTTCCCTCTGCTGGAGGTGGGTGGGCTCCAGGCCTCCCCTAGTGCCCCACCCCATCCTGCCCGAATTCACCTCTCCTGCCCTCCTCCCCCCCAGTGCCTGTCATCGGTGGCCACTGCCCTGCAGAGCGGCTTCCTGCCCTACTGCGAGCCCGTCTACCAGCGCTGCGTCACCCTGGTGCAGAAGACTCTGGCCCAGGCCATGGTGAGCACCCCCCCACCCCTGCCCCAGCACCCGCTCCTCTGCCGCTGCCCTAGCCCGGGCCCACTCCCCTTACCTGCCCGTCCACCCCGTCCGTGCCCAGATGTACACCCAGCACCCTGAGCAGTATGAGGCCCCCGACAAGGACTTCATGATCGTGGCGCTGGACCTGCTCAGCGGCCTGGCCGAGGGCCTGGGCGGCCACGTGGAGCAGCTGGTGGCCCGCAGCAACATCATGACGCTGCTCTTCCAGTGCATGCAGGTGCGCGGGCCCCTCGCCAGCCCCCCGACTGTGCGCGCCGGCCGCCCTGGGCTGACTCACAGGACGTCTGGAGAAAGAGATCCGCTGGGGGGAAAACTTGTATTTATTTAAAAAAAGTGATTCAAATAAGACGTGAGTCAAATCTCATTGAATAAGCTAACAACGCAGAAAATTAAAAAGAAAAACGGGCGCCTGGCCCGCTCAGTCAGTGGAACATGTGACTCTTGATCTCAGGGTCATGAGTTCTAGCCCCACGTTGGGCATGGAGGTTACTTAAAAAAAAAAAAAAGGTAGAAGAAGGAAATAGGAAAGAAGCCGCTCCAGCTTTACAGATATGCGCGCGTGTCAGGATGGGCAGCAGTTAGCCAGGCAGGGATACATACGGTTCAGTGGGCCCCGAGTCCCAGATTTACAGACAGGGCCCGTGATGGGAAGTGACAGGGTCAGGCCATGCCCCAGGGACTGCTCCCCCAGCTGCCCTGCCCTTGAGGGATTGGGACCCCAGCCTTGCCACACTGCCCTGCTCTGACCCCCCAGGACTCCATGCCTGAGGTCCGGCAGAGCTCCTTCGCCCTCCTGGGAGATCTCACCAAAGCCTGTTTCATCCACGTCAAGCCCTGTATCGGTAGGACCCCCATCCTGTCATGACCCCATGACCCCAGCTCTGGCCTCAAATGATGGAGAGATGACTTTGGGAGGACAGTGACCAAACTGGGTCGTATTCGTACTGTCTGATGGGGTCTCCCGGCCAGGTCCAGGAGCTCACCCTGGCTGGCCTTCCTGCTCAGCACTCCTCCTTCTCCCCGCCAGCCGAGTTCATGCCCATCCTGGGCACCAACCTGAACCCCGAGTTCATCTCCGTCTGCAACAATGCCACTTGGGCCATCGGCGAGATCTGCATGCAGATGGGTGAGTGCCCTGCACGCTGACAGGCCCTGCACCACCTCCCACGCTGGCCAGTTCCCCGCTGGGGGCAGGGCCCGGGCTCTGACAGGTCCCCTTAAGAGAGCCCTGGGGCTTCTTGGGATCGCTGCGGTTGGGCATGCAGGAATACATCTCAGTCGTCTCCTCGGGGATCCTGCCATATGGCTGAAAAGGCATCTGTGGTTGGTTTTTCTAAAGAGGCTGAACAGCAGGCCTGTTCTGATTGGATTGTGTGTGACCTCCCACCCCCGTGCAGTTGGCTGAAAGGCCCACTGGGATTGGTGGGGAGATTTTGGCCGCTTCCTCCCTCCCCACCTATCCCCCTGCAGGGAATCTGGGTAATGTGGTCTAATCCTGGCGTTGAGCAGTGACTCCCAGGGGAGCTTCTTGTTTTTGGCAGGTGCGGGTCTGTCCCTGGTTGGCCACAGGTCCTGAGCTGGGCACCGGCTGGAGAATGTTCTTTGTTCCCTCCCTGGCTGCAGTTGGCCAGTGTCTGGCTGCAGCTGGGGGTTAGCGTGGGTGGTATGGGCTACGCAGGGCTCTGACTATCTGGTCCCCCAGGGGCGGAGATGCAGCCCTACGTGCAGATGGTCCTCAACAACCTGGTGGAGATCATCAACCGACCCAACACGCCCAAGACGCTGCTGGAAAACACAGGTGGGCACCAGGCCTGAGCAGCTGCTGCCCCTTACCTGGAATTGGGGCTCCCAGCCGGGAGGGTGGTGGTGAGGGCACCTTGGGAAAGAACCAGAGAAGGTGTCTGGAAAGACCCGGAAGGGGGCTCCTGGGAAGAGCCCCAAGGAAGATGCTGGCCTCAGGGGAGACCCTGGTTGGGCCTATTCCCTTGGGGCCCACGGGGCGGGGCTGGTGCCTCGTGCCAGAGGCCCCGCCACGTACCGTCCCGGGGCCGCTCGGGGTTGCAGGTCGCCTGACGAGTCCCTCTGCCATTCCAGCCATCACCATCGGCCGCCTGGGCTACGTGTGCCCGCAGGAGGTGGCGCCCATGCTGCAGCAGTTCATCCGGCCCTGGTGTGTGCCCCCCGGGTGGGGCCTGCGTCTGGTGGGCTGGGCGGCAGGGCGGGTGCGGCGGGCCTGACCCGTTCCCTTGCCTGTGTCCACCCCTAGATGCCTGTCCCAGCCCATCGCCTGCTGAGCCCCCTGCTCCCTCCACCCCACGTAGATACATGTCCCACCCCGGCCCCGCTGCCCGCTGACCTGCTGCTCCCCACTGCCCCCCACAGATGCCCATCCTGCCCCAGCCCCGCCAGCTGACTGCCTGCCGCTCACCTCCCCCACAGGTGCACGTCCCTCAGGAATATCAGGGACAACGAGGAGAAGGATTCAGCCTTCCGAGGCATCTGCATGATGATAGGCGTCAACCCCGGGGGCGTCGTGCAGGTTGGGGCAGCCGGGCTTGGAGGGAAGGCGCTGGGGCCGGGCTCAGGCAGCCCCTCACACAGGACCTGTCGCGTTTCAGGACTTTATTTTCTTCTGCGACGCTGTAGCCTCCTGGGTGAGCCCGAAGGATGACCTTCGGGACATGTTTTATAAGGTGAGCTCCTGCTTGGCCCTCATGTCGTCCTGGGAGGCAGCGGAGGGTGGTGAGCCCCTGGGGGGAGAGGCTGCATTCGGACCGCTCTGCCCTGGGGCGCGCCTCACCCCCTGCCTCACCGCAGATTCTCCACGGCTTCAAAGACCAAGTTGGGGAGGAGAACTGGCAGCAGTTCTCAGAGCAGTTCCCGCCTCTGCTCAAGGAGAGGCTGGCTGCCTTCTATGGGGTCTAGACGAGCGTCACGACTGCCAGGTGAGGAGGCCGTGGGCGGGGGGCTGTTGCTATTGTGGGGGGTGAGGGGTGCAGGCCCTCACCCCCAGCTCTCCCCCACAGGTTTCTGTCTGCGTCGTTGGAGGGGTTGCTGGGGAGCGCGCTGCGTCCAGAAGTCGCTGTGCCCTGGTCGAGGGGGGTTAGGGAGGAGTGAGCGGGACCCAAATCCAGACGCCTTCCCCGTCCACCTACCTGCCATGGGTGTGTGTGGCCTGCCGGCCAGCGGGCAGGTGGGTGGGGTCTCCACACTCATCCTACAAACAGGGGAGGGGGGTGGGACTTCTTGGCAGCAAGGGCCCCTTGCTCTCAGTCGGGGTCACCTCAGGCAGCCCACTTGGGCCAGCCTCGCGGGAGGGAAGATTCAACACGGCCGACCGAATCCGGCTTAGGATGAGGCAAGGGGAAAGCAGGCGGGGAGGGGGGTCCTTGTAGAGACACGTACACTCACATGTACACACGTGGACACACGCATGTGCGGCACTGCAGCCAGCCAGGCTGGGCCAGCCGCCCCACCATTTCCCCGACTGCATGGAGACAGTAGAATTAGTGAACCCCTGAGTTAACCCGTAAGGCCTTCCGTGTAACCTGCATCTAGAGTTTAAGAAGCTTCTGCTGTTTTGCCGGAATTGGTGATTGGGGAGGGCTGGGTGGGTTGGGGGCCTCCGCCGGGACCCTGGGGCGGGGGAAGAGGACGGCCGCCTCCGGGCCGCCCGAGTCAGCACGCGCACGCTTCAGACCTGCTCCGCACACTCCCTGCCAGCTCTGTGGCAGCCACGGCCTGTGTGTCCCCCCTCCTTGCTCTGTCCCAGCCAGAAGAGTGGGGACTGCCAGAGTGGCTGGGTCTGGCCAGAGGTTGCCCTTTCTCCCCCCACCACTGTGCTCCAGTGACTTTTGAAGACACTGGGCCAGAGCCTTTTTCCTGAAGAGAGCTGGGGGCAGCCAGAGCTGCTGACCCCGACCCCTGCGTCTCTCCATAAGCAAGTCTGTTTCAAGGGCAGCCCGTTTCTCTGTGCTTCTGAGAGCCCTTGTCTCAGGTTCCAGCCTGAGTTTTAACTTGAGGGCCAGGGCTGGGGCGTTTAATCGATGGGGCCAGAGGATGAAAGCTTATGTTCTGCCAGCAAGAAGGAAATCAAGTGTTTTGGAGGAGGAGAACATGGTACACCCCCTGATCCCACTCTTTGTCCCTGGGGCTTCCTGTTCATTGCGGCTCCCAGTGGGCTACAGGACCCCACCAGACAGGGGCATTGATTCTAGGGGACCTTCTGGGATGGGTTGGGGATGCAGTCACGGTGTGGGAGGCACCCCTAGAGGGGGGGACGTGGCTATTTCCCAGTTGGCCTCAAAACTGAACTGGGCCTCGCAGCCCCCTTAGTGTTTTCCTTTTTCTCCTCCCCTACTTTACTTTTCTGGGGGCTCCTTCGGGGGTCTTGTGGGCTTTGACTGGATTCCTACATCCAGGGGCTTGTTCTGTTCATCTCTGCAGGGCCCTGGACCCAGCCCCATCATAGCCCTGTGTCTTCCCCAGACAGGGTCAGGCCCTGCCTCTTTTCCGAGGGGCACTTGGTGCACATTCCGTAAACTCCGCTGGCTTTCCTACCCTGTGAAACTCCAGCAGGTCTCTGGAAGCCATTTGTTAAAAAAAAGAAAAAAAAAAAAAAAAAAAAGAAAAAAGAAAAAAAATTAGGTACCATTTAATTTTCTGGTAATCCAGTTCTTCGGAGCATCCTCTGCTGGGTCTTGGGGTGTGTGGATGGATTGGGTGTCTGATGGGATTGGTAACCCTTTCCACCCAGGATGGGGGGCTCCAGCCACCTTCAGGGAAGGGGAGCCTGGTTCTAGTTTTCTTTCTTTTCTTCTTCTTTCTTTCTTTTTTTAAAGAAAACTATTTAATTTTTTAATTTATTTTTGGTTGATTTTTGCACAACGAAGTTTCAGCTTCTCCACCCTCTCCCCTGCCCAGGGCTGCGGACCCTGACTGGCCTCGATCTGCAGTCCCTCTTTGTCCCACATCCCTCCTTCCCCCTCACCCTCTTCCTCCTACGGGCTCCAGGGTCTGTCCATTTGTTACTGTGCTGTGCTGGGGATTGGCGCCGAGGTGGCGTGAGATTCCACTTGTGTAGAACTTTGTTGAGTAAAGATCAGTTTCTTGTGAAACCCTTGGTCTCCATCTGGCCTCCTGTGTCCTTGGCTTTGGCAGTAGAGAAAAGATCTGGAGGGTGGCTTGGGACGCCTCAGAACTGGGGATGCACAGGACTCCGGAGATAATTCGGGAGTCGGGGAATCAGCATTAACCAGGCACATTTCTTGGGACCCCAAGCCTCTCACTTTTCTTCCCAGTAAAATGGGAAGATAAATGTGAACGACAAAGATTAAATGTGAGAACGTGATAATATACACGTGTCGTGTGTCCCCTGGAATGTAATTACAGCTCACTGAACGTCTTGAGCTCAATTTAAAAGGAAGCCATTAGTGTTAGGCCCAGGTTCAGGCTCCTCCCTCCCCCCCTTAGACTGCCTTAGACTAAACTAAGGGGCAGAGTCTTGCAGCGCTCTCATCTTTGGCTAACCTGGCAACTCTGGGTCATTGAGCAGGTTAGACATTTTTGTAGAAAGCTTAGCTCAGCACTTGGCCTAAGAGAGGTGTAGTTAAGTGTGAGCGATGGTTACTGAGGCAAATGAGAAATTGCTAAATTCTTGGGACACACAGCCTAAGAATAAAATCTTGTTGCAACCTCAACCAGGCCGAAGGTCCCCTGCATTGACTTGGGAAAACAAACAAAAAGCTGACATTGACATTTATCCAGCATTCATTCAACAAATGTGTACTTTTAGTGAGGGAATAAACTGCGGAACAGTGATGTCCCATAGATAAAAAGGCAGCGGGGAGGGGAGAGAGAACGTTGGGGCAGTGATCCTCTTTACAGTGGGGTACTGGGAGAAGGCCTTACTGCGAAGGTGATAACTGACAAAGAGCCACGTGGATATCCGAAGAGAGGCAGAACGGCAAGTGCTCGGAGACATATGGATCGGTTAATACTGCTTGGCTCGAAAGAGGCTTTCAGTAAATAAGAGATAAGGACGATGTTAGGTAATTCAGAGAATCTGAGGCCTCTACGGTGCAATTGCACGTTTCTGGCTCCGGAAGGAGAGGCAGGAGTTGAAATCCCTATATGGCCCAGACTGCGAACTCAGAGGGCCTGCATTTCTAAGCTCAGTGCCACCTGTGAGAAGTGCCTTTGACAGAACCGCGTCGAACCGGAGTCAGCTTCCCGTCGGCATCAGCACCGCCACAGATGCCTGTTTAACAAACGCTGGAAGCAGAAATCTGCATCTCCTAGCCCAAGGCCGACGACGCAGCTGCGCCACGGAAGCCCTCACAACGGCGGGATTCCAGGATCCAGCCTGTTTCCACAACGTGCCGCTCGCTTCCGGCCAGCGCTGTAACGTCATCAAGCAGAGCCGGAAGTCCCCTCGCGCTGCCTAGGAGACGGGACGCGGGGCCCTAGGCTGACAGGGCCCGGCTGGCCGCGCCCACCCGGTCGCCATGGAGCTGCCCCCAGGGCCGCGCGACGATCCCCGCGCCTGGGAAGATGACTCGGACCCGGAGTCGGAGCCTGACCCCGACCTGCAGGCCGAGGCTTACGTCGCCCGCGTGCTCAGTCCGCCGAAAGTCGGGCAGGCGCCCCCACGCGCCCCTTTGCTGTCCGTGTCAATCGCATCCCCTGGCGCCCTGGAGCCGCGGGCGGCGTCTAAGGGTGCGCCTGTGGGAGTCCTGGGACTGCTGAGCCTTCCTCCGGAGCTGCTGCTCGAGATCTGCGCTTACCTAGATGCGCGCCTGGTGCTCCACGTCCTGCCGCGCGTGTGCCACACGCTGCGCGACCTCGTGCGTGACCATGTCACCTGGAGGCTACGCGCGCAGCGCCGCGTACGCGCGCCCTACCCAGTGGTGGAAGGTGCGCGCGCCCGGGGGCCGGGGGTCAGCTGCAGGTTAGGCTGGGGTGCTGTGAGCACAGCCCTGGAGCAGGCTTCCTGGTTTTCCTGGCTTGGTTGGAGGCTGAGGTAGTTACCCATGGTGCCAAAGCCCCTGACCTCTGGGTGAACCATTAGCCAGACGCTTGGGGTCTTGGGGCTGTGGAAATCTACCGTGGGGGGCTGGGGTCCCTGAACTCAGGATCCAGCAAGCCTCAGGCTTGAGGTCTGGTGGTACCACGGCCCTGACCCCTGGCTGGGGGTTGACACAGGGACTTGAGGTCTCAGCTGTTGGAATCTCTTGGGGCTCAGGGTAAGGCCAAGAATCCTCTGGGTATAGATGCTGAGCTGGCAAGTGGTGATGCCAAAGCCCCTCACCCTTACAGTCGTGACCTAGGTAGGGGTAGGGCAGGGACTAAAGGCTCAGAGCCTGCAACCTTTGATCCCAAGCTACATCTTAGAGGTTAGGATCCCTGACACCAGCAATCACAGATCGATCCTCAAGCCCAGGGTCTAACCTAGTCTAGGGGCTGGTGGTAATTCCTCCTGCCCCTGAGGTCATTGATCCCTGGGGAGTAAGACAGCTTGGTGACCTTGAATTGATGGGGCTTTCCTCAATAGCCTGATAAGCATAGTTGCTTGAGCCCCATTACGCCACTGAATCTCTGCACCTAATGCTTGAGTTCTGCATCTCGAAAGGTTCCCAAGTTTATAGACACTAATTTGAGAACACTTCCCCGGTTTTGGATAAGACTGGGGAGGCAAAACGTCCTAGTTCTGATGCCTAGCCTGTGGGTTCAGGCAGGACCTTAACATCCTGAGGCTACTATCCTCCACACTTGGGTTGGGGGTTGAGGACTTTGAAGGTGGTCTCGAGGCTCCAGTTACCCAAAACTGGCGTGAGTAGTCCTAGACCCACTTGGAAGGTGGGTGGCTGGTGGTCCCAAAGCTAGATCCTGGGCCTTCTTGGGTGGGGTGAGGGATCCAGGTGGGTTTTTCTCCAAGTCTGGTGAAGGGTGGGCTTCCTGGAAGCCAGGAGTGGGCTTGGACAGCTGGTGTGGATGTCGGGATTCCCGCCCACTGGGGACCCTGCTCACGATGCCCCACAGAGGAGGACTTTGACTGGCCGACAGCCTGCATCGAGCTGGAGCAACACCTGTCGCGCTGGGCGGAGGATGGGCGCTGGGCTGAGTACTTCTGCTTGGCTGATGGGCACTTTGCTTCCATTGACTCGGTGCTGCTGCTCCAGGTGAGGTGGGGCTCGGTGGGGGGCAGGCAGGGGTAGGCCAGGGTGACTCCGACACCACCACCTCACTCTCTTCTCAGGATGGTGAGCTTTGTCTGTCAGGCTCCCGAGATCGCAATGTCAACCTGTGGGACCTGCGGCAGCTGGGGGTGGAGCCCAGCCAGGTTCTAGTCAAGGCCCTGGGCACTGAGAAGAACAGCACCCACAAGGTGAGGGATTAGGAGGCCAGACAGGGTAGGAGGAGTGGGGCCTGGGTAGGGTGCCACGGTTAAGGGCATACGTTTTGGCACCAGACGTCATAGATTCAAATCTTGCTCTGCCATCACTAGTGTGACATTGGGTGAGATGTAGGACTTCTCTGGGCCTGTATTTCTCCTGTCAAGGAAGGGCTCAGTTAGGATGAGGATGAATGAGATGAATATGCCAGAGAGCTTCGCTTGAGCTGGGATACACAGTAGGCACTCAGGAGATATCAGGTATACCTTGAGAGGCATAGGGCAGGGCAGTTACGAGGCTGCCCGTGGGGGTCACAAAGCTCGAGCATGGCTGTCCTCTCATTAGAAGCGGCCGTGGAGGAGTGCCACCACCAGTCATGGAGGTGGTCTGGGTAGGTGGCCGACAGCTTGGTCTCAGAGCTAGGCCACTGGCTTCAAATCCCCATTCTGCTACTCCCTGGCTGTGTGACCTTAGGCAAGGGACTCGGCCTTTCTGTGCTCTAGTGTCCTCATTTGTGGCACGGGTCACAGTTGCGGTACTCTCCTCAGAGGGTTGGTGAGGAGTGAGTTAGTCACCAGTCAGTGCTTTGTGCCTATTAGCTCCTGAGGCAGAGGCTGTTTCTTTGTGCCCGTTTTCCCAGTGAAGAAAACGAGGGAGGGAGCTCCATTTGCTCAGGTCGTGGAGGGGAGGCACCATTCTTAATCACATTGTTAGGTGGCCTCCAACCCCCCGGGTACGGAGTCTGGCAGACACCTGACTTAGGAATATCATTCTGTGTGGGTACAGACGTCCTGGGCTCTGAAGTCAGACCGACCCACCGACCTAAGTCCTGACCGCTACTTGGAGCAGACTTGCTCTGGGTTCTTGGGTCGGTCATCTCCCTTCTCTGACCCTCCATTTTGTTACCTCTGAGACGGGGCTGACCACCTCGGTCGGGTCTGCAGGGCTGGGTGTGGTCGCTGGCAGCGCTAGACCACCGCGTGTGCTCTGGTTCCTGGGACAGCACGGTGAAGCTCTGGGACATGGCAGCGGACGGGCAGCAGTTCGGCGAGATAAAGTGTGTGGGGTCCCGGGCGGGGAGGTGGGGCTGGGCCGGGTCCCACCCTAGTCACGCCTGAGCCTCGTGGTCCATGTGTTCTCAGGGGCAAGGCGGCTGTGCTGTGCTTGTCCTACCGGCCTGACATCCTGGTGACTGGCACCTATGACAAGAAGGTGACCGTCTACGACCCCAGAGGTGGGCCGGGGGCCCTGGGACCCAGGTGGGGAGAGGAGGGCCACCTGGGGTCTCCAGGGTTATGCTGGGGAAGGAGACACTTGGACCTCACAGCCTGGCTGGGATGACAGTCACAACCAGATGCTGACCACTCCGAGTGGCCTGTGCTGTGCTAACAAAGGCAACTGGCGGGGGATGAGTGTTGGGGTAGAGGCAGCCCCCTCCACCTGGGGTGTCGTGGAGGATGGGCGGTCCTCTGAGCCTCAATACTGTGGGAGGTGGAGCAGCCCCTAGAACCCTGGCTCCTCCACTTTCTAGTTGTCAAGCTTGAACCTCAGTTTCCCCATCAACAGAATCCGGATAGTAACTCTAGCCCCATAGGGTTAATAGGAGGAGAGAACCGTAAGAACCTCAGTGGATTAAATGTTAGTTTACATAAAAAGCCTAGGAAAACACTGCCCAGCACTGAAGCCTCTTCTGTTGTTTATTTTTTCCTTCATTCTAATTGAAGGGCTAGAGGTCTTTATGCAGGTGGGGTCAGAGGCGGGGGTGGCGGTGGGGTGTGGGTGGTGTTCATGGCCGGGGAGGCTTGTCTCAGACCCGCCTGCAGGTGGAAGCATTTTCTGCTGGGACTTGCTGAGGTCTCCTCTGTACTGAGAGCAGATGGGATGGGGGGACAGGAGATGAGAGGGCCGAGATCTGAGATCTGGGGGACGTGGATGGCCCAGACCCAGCTGGGACAGGAGAGGAGGAGACGGGATGGGGGCATGGGGGCGGGCAGAGCAGACCAAGGGTTTTGCCATGTGGGATAGGGTCCAGGGTGTCCTTGTGTAGGCCCAGGGAGGGGCCGGGACTCTGATGTCTCCCTCCTTCCTGCATCACTCACGAAGTCGGCCCAGCCCTGGTGAAGAGCCGGCGGCTGCACTCGAGTGCCGTGCTGGCGCTGCTGGCGGACGACCGGCACATTGTCTCTGGCAGCGAGGACCGCACACTCGTGGTGTTCGACCGCCGGGCCGACAGCGTTGTGCAGCGGCTGCAGGTGGGCCCGCCGTGGGGCCCGGAGGGACCAGGGCGGTGGCCCGGCCCGGTCTGAGCTGCTCTGTCCTGCGTCCCTCCCACAGCTGGACTCCTACCTGCTCTGCATGTCCTACCAGGAGCCCCAGCTCTGGGCTGGTGACAACCAAGGCCTGCTGCACGTCTTCGCCAACCGCAGTGGCCGCTTCCAGCTTGTCCGGGTCCGCCGGGGAGCTTGCCCCTGCCCAACCGTCCCTGGGCCTCCTCCCTACCTCCCGACCCCCCCTGGGTGGCTGGTGGGCTGACCCTGGGCGAGCCCTTACCTGAATGTCCCCTGTCCCTCCTTCCTGCAGTCTTTTGACGTGGGCCACCGGTCTCAGATCACAGGGATCAAACACTCACTGGGGGCCTTGTACACCACGTCCACCGACAAGACCATCCGGGTGAGGCCCCGAGACGGCCCCCTCCCTCCCATCCCCCCACCGGCCAGCGGCGCCCGTCTTGACCTTCGCCCGATGCCCCTCACCAGGTGCACGTGCCCACGGATCCGCCGAGGACCATCTGCACCCGAAGCCACAACAACGTGCTGAATGGGGTAAGGCCCTGCCCTGTGTGCCCCGCCCAGCAGCCCAGAGCGCCCCTGACTCCCTCCGTCCCTGCTCCCAGATCTGCGCCGAGGGCAACCTGGTGGTCGCCGCCTCCGGGGGCCTGTCGCTGGAGGTCTGGAGGCTGCAGGCCTGAGCAGGCCGACTCGGACGTGGAGGTGGATCCGCCGGCCCACTGGCTGGGCCGCGGCCTCTGTTCTCGGGGGACGCCCCCCATGCTGGTGCTGCCTCTGCCCTGTCCCGAAGTCCTGAGGCACAAGGAGTTGGGCCATGGTGCGCTGTGCCCCATGGGCGGTGCCCCACGCCAGGGAAGGTGAGCTCGTTCAGGCCCACCCAGGGGACTGCTCCCCCTGCCGGGGGCCCTGTTTTTGTTATGATTTGGAAACCTGCTTTCCCGTGAGAGCGAAGGAGAAATAAAGCTGATGTACTGGTGTCCCCCGAGGGCCCTGCCTGTGCTTGCTGGGGACTGGGACGCGCGGGCTGTGCGAGTCTGAGGTGGTTCTGGAAGCCGCGGCAGCTGCCGCTATTACATATTGAGGTGTGAGTGCACCTGCTCGAGTGCCTTTCTGTGCTCACGATCATGTGTCTGCGTGTCGCTGGGGACGTGGGTCTGGCTGTGAGTGTTGTCACAGTAACCCTGTCTGTGCACATCTGTGTGCTGCTGGACGTGGGTGTGTGTGGGGAAGGAGGAGGCTCATGAGGATGTGCATGGGTTTCTGTAATGGCGTGTGTGTGTGTGTGCGTGTGTGTTTGTGTGATGTGAAGGCACGTGTGATGCGTGCTGGCACGCAGACTGGGACCCTGACCCTGGGTGTGTCTGTGCAGTGGGCAAGGGGATCCGCTAATGCTACCCCACAGTGCGGGGGGCAGAGAGGGGCGGCGGAGGCGTGTGCTCGTTCATCCGGGGTGCGGGATGTGTGTGCTGCTGGGGCCATGAGTCAGTGGGGGCGGGGGGGGCCGTGCCACGTGCGCAGGTGGCCCCAGAACAGGTCCCCTCTGCCCCCCCCGAAGCCCGGCCAAGCCACGTCCTGAGGACCCTTCACTTCATTTTTATTGAGGCCTCCTGGGGGGTCGGGACCGTGGCCGTCACAGGATGGCGCAGGGCTTCTTCTCCTTGAAGGGGTTGGTGGCCGCTGGGATGCCCACAAGGAAGGGGTCGCTCTTGGCCTGCTCCGTACAGAACTGCAGCAGGTCGGCAGCCGCCTTGGACACCTGCAGGCCGGCCCCGTCAGCCAGGCCCGGGCTGTCCGCCTGCCCCCTCGCCCAGACACGCCCGTGCCGCCCTGGCCCTCACCTTCACACGGTCGATGCCTGCCTCCATCCGGAGCTGCTCCACGGCCTGGCGGGCCTGCCCGATGTCGCTGCCGATGGCCATCTTGCTGGACATCTGCAGGAAAGTGAGCGGGGTCACAGGCAGTGGGCTCGTACGGCTACCTGAGAGTCCCCTAACCACCTCCTGTGTCCCCTTGGGGACTGTGGGAAGGGGGTGGCGGGTCCCGGACCCGTCAGGACCACATACTTCAGCTGAGGACTCCGGCTGATTCCTGACTGCTCAGTCCTCCGCAGCCAGGCTCTGGCTCCCTCCCCTGCCAGCCTGGCCTCTCCAGCTCCCTCCGTTCCCTCCCCCACCCCTGCAGAGACTTTGAAGCCAGGACACTCATGGAGTGAAATGTCACCACAGCAGCAGCTGCCTCAGCTGAGGGGGTCCCTGCCCCAGGGAGCCCAGTGGCTGCCCTGGTGTCACGTGTCACCTTGGCTGGGGGGAGCGTGGGGGCCCTGGTCTTTCACTGACCGGCTTGATCCTCTGCCAGTGGGCCCCAACACTCCTCCTCTGCCGGCCTCGGCCCCCAGCACATACAGAGTGTACCCTGGCTGAGGTGCAGCCTGGCCTCGCCCTCTGTCTACACTCACTGCCTGGGATCTCATCCGCAGGTAACTCCGTCCACTTGCTGATGCTGATGGCTCCCTCTGTCCCCATCCCAGAGCCTTCCCTGATTTCAGATGCACCCGAAGAGCCTCCTGCCTCCTCAGTCTGTCCTATCGGTGTCTCCGGGGTCTCGCGCCTAGCTCAGCCAAAGCTGGACTCGGGATTATCTTCCCTCCAGACCTCCTGCCCCCCAGTTCACCACCATCCACTCAAATGCCCTAGCCTGAATCTTCAACTCCTTCGATCCTCTCTTTCTGGTGTCCCCACGTCTGATCCTTTCTCAAGAGCCGTCAGATCAACGTCAAATTAGGTTCTCGGTCTGGTCACTTCATGTCTGTTGGCATGTCCCAGGTGCTGCTCCCATCTCTGCTGGTCTGGACCAGCTCGGGCGCCTCTGCCCTCGTGTCCCCTGCTCTGCCCTTCCCCACTGCCCCCGTTCTCCTCAAGGCAGCCTGTGGGGTCTGGTAAAAAAATAAATCACATTACAAGATGGAAAAACCTTGAGGACGTACATTAAGTGAAATAAGCCAGTACGTGAGGTCCCTGGGGGAGTCAAATCCAGAGACAAGAAGTAGATGGTGTGTGGCAGGGGCTGGGGAAGGGGACGGGGAGTTAGTGTTTAAGGGGGACAGAGTTTCAGTTCGGGATTGTGAAAACATTTTAGAGATGGACGGTGGAGATGTTTGTACAACATTGTGAATGTGCTTAATGCCATAGAACTGTATACTTTAAAATGATCATGATAATAAGTTTTATGTTATATATGTTTTACCACAATAAAAAAATTGGCGGGGCGCCTGGCTGGCTCAGTCAGTGGAGCGTGCAATTCTTGATCTCAAGGTTGTGAGTTTGAGCCCCGTGTTGGGTGTAGAGATTACTTAAAAATAAAAGCTTTTTTTAAAAATTGGGAAAAAAAGCAGAGTCTCTCATTCCTTTTTAAAACTCTCTAATGTTTGGGACGCCCGGGTGGCTCAGTTGGTTAAGCGTCTGCCTTGGCTCAGGTCATGATCCCAGGGTGCTGGGACTGAGTCCTGCATCGGACTCCCAGCCTGCTTCTCCCTCTACCTGCCGCCCCCCCTGCTTGTGCTCTCTCTCTCTCTCTCTGTGGCAAATATAAGTAAAAAATCTTAAAACTCTCCAATGGTTTCACAGCCTCTTAGGATAAACACATATTCCTTACTACCACCCAGAGGGCTCTGTCTGCTCTGGCACCTTCTACCTGCTCTGAATTCTTTCTTTCTTTCTTTCTTTCTTTCTTTCTTTCTTTCTTTCTTTCTTTCTTTCTTTCTTTTTCTTTCTTTCTCTTTCTTTCTTTCTCTCTCTCTCTCTCTCTTTCTTTCTTTCTTTCTTTCACAGATTTTATCTTTAAGTAATCTCTACACCCAACGTGGGGCTCAAACTCACAACCCCAAGATCAAGAATCACATGCTCTACCGACTGAGCCAGTGAGGCGCCCCTGAATTCATTTATCAACCTCTTTCCCTCCTTCATTCCTCGTGGATCATCACCCTGATGCCCTCACGTGGGTTCATTCATTTATTCAGCATATTTGCTGAGATCACAGTATGTGATCACTGCACAAAGAGAAACAGCAGCGAAACCAGAGAATCCTGCCCACACGGTGCCGCCGTTCTAATCAGGGAGGGACAGACAACAGCAAACAAAATGTATTAGGTGCTTTGAAAGACAATGACAAGCAAGGTAAGGGTGGAATCAGGTGGTCAGAGCAGGCCTCTAGGACGAGGTAATATTTAGGCAGAGACTCAGGGAGAAGGAGCTGGAGAAGAGGGTATTCCAGGCAGAGGGAGCAGGGCGTGCATCTTCCCTTGGTCAGGAAACGAGCTTGGTGGGTTCTAGGACAGGCTGGAGGCCGGTGTAACCGGAGAGGAGGAAGTGAGGGCAAGTGGTGGGAGATGAGGGCAGGGAAGTGAGCAGGCACCTTCACAGGCCACGGTGAAGACCCTGGATTTTACTCCTCGGGAGAAACCACCATAATAGAATTCTAAAAAGGAATGACGCGTCTGGCTTCTACTTAATGGGCTCTCTGGCCACAGCGGGGAGATGGATTAGAGGGAAGGTAGCCCAGCATGGAGGCTGCGAGAATGGAGAGAAGCACCTGGATACAAATACGCAATCATGATGTTGTACACCTGAAACTAATATAATTCTAGATGCCAAATTCTATCAATAAAAAAAGCACCTGGATTTGGGACCTATTTTGTCGGTGGAACTTGGCAGAGGTGCCGAGGGACGGGTGTGGGTGTGAGAGAAGGGGAGACAACAAGCTCAGTTCTCCAGTGTTGAGCCTACTAGCACGGAGCGCTTATTTGCTGAGCTGAGGGCTTTCTGATGAGATGTGGAAGACTGAAGGGGGATTAGGGTTAGGAGGAGTGGGAACAGAGGTGGTGAGTTTGAGATCCAGGTGGGGACTGTCAAATATGTCAAGGAGGATATTCTCTTCCTCCAATCAAGTGGGCTAATCTCTGGCCTCAGGAGCTTTGCACTGGCAGTTCTTTCCCAATGGGGGATGGTGGGGAAATGGCCTCCTCAAATCTTCACATATGGGGCTTTTCTTGGCTTTCAGACCTTGGCTCAAATGTCACCTCCTTGGTGTCCTTCTCCAACCACCTGTCCCTGCAAATAAGGCCACCTCCCCCTCCATCCACCCCTATCTCAAAGACACATCATCATTTTTGAATCCTCAATAGCACTTACCACTACTGTTGTTAGCTTTCTAGCTCCCCAAACTGTGGACTCCAGGAGGGCAGGGTCTGCATCTTGTTCACTGATAAATCTGAAGCGCCAAACACAGAGCCCAACGGATAGTACAGACTCCATAAATTGTAGAATGCCTGGTTAAAGGATTCCCCCTGGACCAGACCCTGTGCAGGGCTAGGACGACCCATGAGATACAGACCCCACCTTCGAGGGTCTCACAGTCTGGCTGGAGGGAAAGAGAGATCAGCTTTGGAATCCAGAGGAGGTCCCTTACCCAGAGGAAGGTCAGGGAAGGCTTCCCAGAAGAAGTGACAGCTGCAACTGCCCGGGGAAGACCAGAGGCTTACGCAGCATATGGAGGCGGCTCTGGAGACCTGCGAGGTACGGACAGCGATCGCTAAACCATTTGACGAGAGACGCTCAGGGGCAGAAACTATCTGACATTTCCTGATGACTCGAATCCTGTCCAAGGACGACGCCTAAGAAGCCATCCTCTTTCCCCAAAGGGACAGAAACGAATGGAAAAGCGCAACGCAACGCGGTGGGTCTCCAGCAGGCGGCAGTGAAAGTAGGAATCTTCATTCATCTCCGGTTTGACAAGGAATAACGGCTCCTCGCGGCTTCCGTATTACGGAACGCACGCGCAAACATGGCCGCGCGCTGGATTATGGGAAGCAAAAAGGGTCATGTGACTAAACAACTTCCCGTCCCCTCCTGCAGGTTTTCCCGAGCCCTGCTTCCTGCACTGTTGTACAGAAGCGCGTGCCGGGGTTTAGGGTGTTTGGAGGCCGCTGGAGGCCTGGCCTGGGGGCTGTGATCTGGGAGTGCGGCCGCAGGAACATGGAGGGTCCTCCGGAGGGGAAGGCACCCGCGGCGGCGCTGGCCGCTGTGCTAAAGCACAGCTCGGCCCTGCCCTCCGAGAGCTCCCAAGTCCGAGGCTACGACTTCAACCGCGGCGTGGACTACCGTGCGCTACTGGAGGCCTTCGGCACCACTGGTTTCCAGGCCACCAACTTTGGGCGCGCAGTGCAGCAAGTCAACGCCATGGTGAAGCCTGGGGCGGAACTTCCTGGATTAAAGGGGTGTGGCCTAGGGTAGCGGCAATGCAGTACTTGGAGGGGGCGGGGCTCCCCTCGAAGGGGGCGTGCCCTTTCGTGGGCGGTCCAATAGGTGGAGAGAGGCGGGACCCACTCTGCGCGGCAGTTTCTGCGCTGGGAAGAGGACGTTGTCCCGCCTATCCCCATAGCATTCTACAATCAGGATGAAGTTGGGACAGATTCTAGATAGGAGGCGGGTTGTAGGTAACGAGTGAAAGCGTTCTGAACAGTGCGGTTGAAGAGGAGCCTAAGTCAGGGCGGGGTCTGAGCTCGGATTTGCTTTTTCCAACGGGGAAGGGGACAAGGCCTGTAAAGGCCGTTCTCTCCGATTCCTTGAAAGGGGGGGGGGGGTAAAACCTGAGCGTGTGCCCTGAGATTTGGGCTGTGAATGGGGCGGAGCCTGCACAGGGGGCGTTCTTTCCCTGGCTCCAGGTATTCCAGGTAGAAGTGGTAGGTGCTAGGGTTTGGGGCCAGAGGGTAACTTGACCCTGCCCTTACACCTAGATAGAGAAGAAACTAGAGCCGCTGTCGCAGGATGAAGACCACCATGCAGACCTGACCAAGAGCCGCCGCCCACTTACTGGCTGCACCATTTTTCTGGGCTACACATCCAACCTCATCAGTTCAGGCATCCGTGAGACCATCCGTTACCTCGTCCAGCACAACATGGTGGGGACCTGGTGGGGTTGTGGCCTTGGCCTCTCTAGGTCTTATGGGCAATAAAATTATTGGTCATTTAAATGACATAGAGACAGGGTCAGTTTTTTTTTTTTTTTTAAGATTTTATTTATTTATTTGACAGAGATAGAGACAGCCAGCGAGAGAGGGAACGCAAGCAGGGGGAGTGGGAGAGGAAGAAGCAGGCTCATAGCGGAGGAGCCTGATGTGGGGCTCGATCCCAGAATGCCGGGATCACGCCCTGAGCCGAAGGCAGGCGCTTAACCGCTGTGCCACCCAGGCGCCCCGAGACAGGGTCAGTTTTAAGCAGAGGGACATGATCTACTTTTGTTTTGCAGTAGAGCTATTCACTGGGTTAGTGTTGGGAGTTAGGAGCCCTACCTGGGATGAGGGCAGGGCCCCTCTTCCACCGCCAACCTCACCGACTTGTGGCTGCAGGTGGACGTCTTAGTGACCACAGCTGGCGGTGTGGAGGAAGATTTTATCAAGTGCCTGGCACCCACGTACCTGGGCGATTTCAGTCTCAGGGGCAAGGAGCTACGTGAGAACGGGATCAACAGGTTGGGGGCCCTGAGTGGTGTTGGGCAAGGGAGCTGGGCTGAGGGCCCTGGGGCCCGATGCCCACATGCCTCATGTTTGCAGGATTGGAAACTTACTGGTGCCCAATGACAACTACTGCAAGTTCGAGGATTGGTTGATGCCCATTCTGGACCAGATGGTGCTGGAGCAGAACACGGAGGTGGGGCAGGAACGACCTGGGGGCCAGCATGGTAGGAGTCAGGGGGAGGCACTGCGGGCTGAAGTCAATGTCTCCTCCTAGGGTGTGAAGTGGACACCTTCCAAGATGATTGCCCGGCTGGGCAAGGAGATCAACAACCCAGAATCAGTGTATTACTGGGCCCAGAAGGTGAGGGGCTGGGTGGGGCACAGATACCAGGCCTCGGCACGTATTCGCTTGTTTCACCTTCATAGCCACCTGGAGAACCACTTCATCATCTCCACTCTTAGATGCGGAACCAGACACAGAAGTTAGGTAGTTTGTCTGAGGCTGCACAGCTACTGAATTGACCCTGGTATCCTGGCTCTACGCGTAGACCACCTGGGATCAGTTGGGGCGGGGCACATGGTCCCATGGGGCGGGGCACATGGTCCCATGCTCCTCCAAGGAGGAGGTCCCGCAGTCAGAGTAGCGAGAGCTACCATTCTTTGTCCGACACAATCCTTCATGTTTTGTCTGGTTTCATCACGTTTCTTCATGATGGTGCTATTGCTCTCTCCATTTTATAGTTGAGGAAACTGAGGCTCAGAGAACTTAAGCACTCTGCCCAGAATCAGGCAGAGAGGAGGGGATGCCACTGGGATGGGGACCAGCCTGCCCCCACTGGGCTCTGAGCTCCCGTCGCTCTTATCTTGCCGTTCCCCAGAACCACATCCCCGTGTTGAGCCCAGCGCTCACAGATGGCTCCTTGGGTGACATGATCTTCTTCCATTCCTACAAGAACCCAGGCCTGGTCCTGGACATCGTCGAGGGTGAGGTGCCGGGGCCGCAGAGCAGCAGGGGAGGAGGGCTGGCTGGGTCCACAGTCTGACCACTGCGCTCTTCTCCAGACCTGCGGCTCATCAACACACAGGCCGTCTTTGCCAAGCGCACTGGGATGATCATCCTGGGCGGGGGTTTGGTCAAGCACCACATCGCCAACGCCAACCTCATGGTGAGTGAGGACAGAGTACCCGGTCCCTCGTGCGGGTGGCACGCAGGCTTGCCATGCTGTGTGCTAGGCCTATGCCAGGTGCCAGGGGGACAGCTGTGGACTAGACAGGCCAGGCTCCCTGTCCTCCTAGACTGATGTCCTAGTCAGGGAGCCAGGCAGCGAACAAGTCACATGCACGTCACGTGGCAGTTAACTGCTGTGGGAAGAAATGAGGGATGGCAAGATGGCAAGAGAAATGATGTTCTGGGGAAGACAGTTTGTAAGCAGAGAGAACAGCCAGTGCAAAGGCTCTGAGGTGCCTGAATTAAGGCCGGGGACAGCAGGGCAAAGGGGAATGGGAGGCGACCGGCAGCAGGAGCCAGGCCTCCAGGGTGGCCACTTGCCTGCTCACGGGCACCCTCTGGCGTCTGTGGGGGGAACAAATGGCGGGTCCGGGTAAGGAATGACGGGGCCAGGACCAGGGCGGGGAGTCTTTGTGTTTGGTGGCAGGCCCTGCTGAGCAGATGTGGGAGTTGTTGCTACACAGCAGGTGGGTTTGGGGCAGCTCTGCCCATCAACCCTGTCAACCTCCAACCTCGCACTCTGCTCACGCACTGATGTGACTGGGGAATGAGGGGCTGCTGCGGGCTTCCTTCATGCGGGACCCAGCCCTCAGCCTCTAGCTGGTGCCCTGCTCCCCCACATCCAGTGACTGGCTGACCAGCTCACCCTGCCGCTCCCCACAGCGGAACGGGGCCGACTACTCTGTCTACATCAACACGGCCCAGGAGTTTGACGGCTCCGACTCTGGTGCCAGGCCGGACGAAGCTGTCTCTTGGGGCAAGATCCGGGTGGACGCACAGCCTGTCAAGGTGAGGGGTGATCGGCTGGCTGCGGTGCAGAGTCCCCCAGAGTGTGGCCACGGGCCCTGTGGCTCACCCACGTCCCCTTTGCAGGTCTATGCCGACGCCTCCCTGGTCTTCCCCCTGCTTGTGGCTGAAACCTTTGCCCAGAAGAGAGATGCCTTCATGCCTGAGAAGAATGAGGACTGAATGGCTGCGGCCCAGGGAAGTCTCCTCTCGCCTCTATTTATTAGCTTGCACACCCGGTCCCTCCCTCCTCCTCGGTCAGCTGTGTGTTTGGAATAAATGGTCTCCGTGATCCTTCTGAGTCTGTGTCCGTGTCCTTGGTGGTCGTGGGCCCCCCACCTTCAGCTGCTGCCCCCCTCAGCCTCATAAGCCTCTTCCCGCCAGCACTGGACGCTGCCCCCCATGGCGGTCAGCAGGCAGGGCTCCGTGGGGTGGTAGGCCAGTGACTGCACCACGCCGGGACCCACAGGAAGGGCCAGGGCCAGGGCCCCCTGTGGAGGGAAGGGGTGGGGTGTGGTTATCAGTGTGTCCCTCTCCCTGACCTTCAGCCACCCGCCTCAAATTGCTTCCCAGGTACCACAAACCTCAGCTGCCCCAGAATGAACCCGAGTGGCTCCATCCTTTGAAGCATGTGTGGCTCAGGCCAAACATCTTGGGGGTCCTCCTCTTTCATGCCTCCCACCCCGTTTATCGGCAAGTGCTCCTGGCCTGGCCTTTAAACCACGTCCGGGTCCGATTCACAGCCACCACCTTGCTCCGATCCTGTCCTGTCCGTTCCCGGCTTCTCCACCCTCCTGCCATCCGGGATCCACTGGCTCACTGGGCAGCCTCTACTCACTTCCTGCCTCAGCCTGCTGTCACCACTCAGCATACTCGGTCCCTCAAACTGGCCCCAGATTGCTCTTCCCACTTCAAAAATGTCCCTTCCTGTGCTCCCCCCTTCAGGGTGACCATCTGGTAGACTGTCGAGAAGTAGGCAGAACACAGGCACATTCTTAGTTGCCAGAGAGAGCTGGTCCCTCGTCTCCAGGGCCCCCCAGTTTCTTCCCCCTCTTAGGGAGATGACCTTCCCTGGCCAAGCTTCAGCCCTGACCCCATGAGGCCAGAACAGTAAGTCTGTTCCCAGCCTGAGACACATCAGGACAGCGCTTACAGCATTTGGGACTAGAAACCGTGGGGATACTCAGAGGTAGCTCAGGGTTTCTGAACCACAGCCCCATCTCAGCTGGGCTCAGACGTGGCTGTCGGCCCTGCTCTGCCAGGGTCAGTCCCTGGGTCAGCTGGGCTTTCGTGGCCTTGCCTGACCTAGACCTGCTGCTGCCATCCCACAGTACTTCTGTCTCCTGACCTAAGTGTGCCACACCTCCAAGCCTTCACACACACTGTTCCCTTTGCCAGGAATGCCCTTCCTGCTTTGTCTTCTCACTCACTCCTCTAAGCCCCCAGCTCTAATAGCATTCCCTTTTGCAGGTGTGGGAGTGATGGAAGAAGACACAGAGCAGGCAACCTGGGAAGGAGTTGGGGTGAGAAGGCTCACCTCCACCAGGTCCCAGAAGTACACCTTCCCATCCTCGGAGCAGCTGACCACGTGTGTGTCACGCTCGCTCAGGCAGCAGTCCAGCTTGTACTCCTGGTTCTTATGGCCCGTGTACCTGGGGGTGGGTGGGGTCAGGAGGGCTTGGGTCTGGGGGCGGGGAGAGGCCCACAACCCCGAGGACTCACTCGCCCAGGAGCTCCCCTGTGTCCTTGTCTAGAAGCCGCAATGTGGAGTCCAGGCTGGACACCAGGGTGCACTGCCCGTCCCGGCTGAAGCAGGTACAAGTGATGGGGCCTGGGGGGTGGGGAGGGGTGCAGGTGGGTGAGGCTGGGGCCCCCTTTGCTGCCCCCCACCTGCCCTGCCTGCCCCACAGCCCCACCACACTCACTGCCCACATAGTCTGAGAAGAGTTGCCCCATCCTCAGGTCATATCGCCTCACCCGGCCGTCCACGGAGCTGCAAGAGGATGGATCCAGCTGAAGCATCAACTGGGGCCAGTAGGTCCATGGCTCCAGTCCCTGTACTCTCCCTGACCCTGCCAGGACCCGGGGGCGTGGGGGGGGGGCAGGGGAAGCTGCGCTTGCCTTTCCTGTGCACCCTTTGAGGTCATGCTCACACTCAAGGCTAGCATGCACAACAAACACTGAAATGAATTCTCGAGTGGAATTCCAAGGCACTGGCTTTGAGACTTACACCCAGGGCCAATCAGGACCTACTCCATCTGTTTCTGATATGTACTGAGCATCCTCTCTGGGCCAGTCCTTGGGACACAGCTGCAACAAAGCCAGAAGCACTTTCTGCCATCATAGAGCCTTGCTGACTGAGAATAATCTAGGAAGGCCTCCCTGAAGATGTGACCTCTAAACTGGAACTTGAAAGATAAGGAAACAAACGTGTGGTCCAGCAGGAGATGTGTGGGAACAGACCAGCCAATAGGCTGGGCAGTTCTGCTTGGGAAGTTTCATTGTTTACCTCTTGCAACTAGAATATCAACCCCATGTGGGCAGAGAGTTTTCCCTATTTCATTAACTACTGTGTGTTCACCGAGTAAAAAAACTGGTATGCAATAGAGGCTCAAAAACACTTTAAGTAGAAAGAAGTCCAGGTAGAGAAAGAACAATTGCAAAGATCCGAGATGAGAGCATCTGGGCAGAGTAAGAAAAATGAGACCTGGAATGAATAAAAAAGCTAAAAGATCAGCAGGAGAGCAGACTGTGCAGGGCCTTGCAAGCTGAGGTGAGAAGAGTAAATTTTAATCTGAGTAGCGAGGCAGTGGTGATCCCCAGTGGCACTGGGGAGGGGTGAGGTCCTGGCTCCACTCACCCTGCCAGGACCTCATGGTCTGACACCTTCACACTGGATATGCCATCCCTGGCTTCGTCCAGCGTCTGCACTGGCTCAGGCCTCCGCGATCGGCAGTCCCAGCAGCGTATGCTGGAATCGATAGAGCCTGTGAGGGCCCGCATGAAGGTAAGATCAGGTTTGGGCCACAGGGGCAGTACCCTGCCTAGGCCCCAGACTCACCAGAGAGGATGACCGTGGCCTCTTCATTAAACTGGACCGTGTTCACCTTCTGAGAAACAGGGATTGCCACTCAGAGGAGGCTGGACTTTGGAGGACTGGGATAAAGGCACGGTTCCGGATGCAGGTTAAAGCAAGGGCAAAGGAGGGACCCCTGGGTGCCTCAGTCAGTTAAGCATCTGCCTTTGGCTCAGGTCATGATCTCAGGGTCCTGGGATTGGGTCCCACATTGGGCTCCCTGCTAAGCAGGGAGCCTGCTTCTCCCTCTCCCAACCCCCACCCCGCTGTGCGCTCTCCCTCTCAAATAAAATAAAATCTTTAGGAAAAAAAAGCCAAGACTAGGGATAGGGGAGGTGAAAGGTTTTGGGGAAACTGCATGCTGGGCCATTAAGAAAAGATCCTTGCTCTGTAATGGGTGGGGGTGGAAGGGTTCCCTGTCACCACCTACACGATAATGCGGGTCTTCTACGCCATCCACGCTCTTGTTTGTACTCACCCCCGCGTGGCCCCGGAATTTGCGAACGACCTGCCCCGATGCCACATCCCACAGCACCACCGCCTTGTCCCCGCCGCCGGAGCAGAGACTGCTGTTGTCAAAGGAGCTGGAGGGAAGAGGAAGGAACGTCAGGGTCGACCTCGATCCCGATCTCTGCACCCGTTTCTCGGCTTGGTCCCTGGCTCACCCGGCCGCATCCAGCACCTCGTAGCCGTGGCCACTGTACGTCCGCAGCAGCGTCCCTCGCAACGGATTCCACAGCTTCAGGGTCTTGTCGCTGCCGCACGTCAGACAGTAATTGCCATCCACTGGGGAACACCAGGAAGGGATTATAGGGCTGAGGACCTCAGAAGGCAGGAAGACCCGGAATGAAGAGGGAGCTCACCATTAAATCGTACAGCTCGCACTGCCCCCTGCCCGCAGTCCAACGTCTTCACCCGTTTCTGCGGCAGCTCCGGGCCTCGTGGTTTCGGCTCAGGGAAAGCCATTTGTTTCGGGATCCCTTCCTCGCCGCCTTACGTCGGTCTGCACCGAGGATTCCGAACCCTCGGAACCCACGCTTGGATGTAACCTTATTGTCTTCCGTAGTCTAGTTCCTGTTTCTCACTTCCGGTTCAAATGTTTTTGCTTTTTTCGGGATAGTGTTGGGAAAATTGAAGCCTGATTCCAGCTTCCGGGTTTCTTTTCCCACTTCTTGTTTTCAAGGAACATTTTCAGTCTCTTCTAATTCTCTGTCCCCTGGCTGGAAGGAGTCCTGGCCCCCGCCGCTGGGAACGGAAACTCGAAGCTTCTGGGTGCTACTCTAAAAGCCACCCTCCGTTTCCGCGCCGGAAGCTGCAACTCCCGCAGCGGAAGAGGCTTGACCTCCGACCCGCCATGTCCACTAACAATATGTCGGACCCACGAAGGCCGAACAAAGTACTGAGGTGAGGACCCCAACGTCAAGGAAACAGGGCTCGGGTTGTGGGGCGAGGCCCAGGGACGCGCTTGTCCATTTCGGGGGCGGGACTTTGAGTGCCTCTGACCCTTGAGCCTGCCGCAGGTACAAGCCCCCACCGAGCGAGTGTAACCCGGCCTTGGACGACCCGACGCCGGATTACATGAACCTGCTCGGCATGATCTTCAGCATGTGCGGCCTCATGCTCAAGGTGAGCGGCACCGAGTTTCCTTCGGCGTAGTTCCGCCTGATAGCGAAGCCAGTGGGGGGCAGCGGATTCGGAATGAAGCAGGGCTGGCGCTGAGGGGGCGGGGCCTGGGCCTGCCCGGGGGCGGGGCTGCGGTGTTGCTGGGCGGAGAAAGCCAGAGCCATGAGGGAAGCCAGGGGTCAGGGAAGGTACCTGGGAGGTCGGTTTGAGGGTGGGGGCAGGTTTTAAAGTAATTTGGAGGGAACTCGTGGAGAAAGGATGGGGTTCTTAGCATCACGAGGTATGTCATGTCAAAGGCCAGTCTTCTTAGGCCTGGGGGAAGGGGCGCCGTCAGAGACGAAGGCCAAGAGAGTAGCATGAGAAACTGGGTACCTGGAGTAGGCTAGGGGGATTGGGACTGAGGGATTCTTGGGGATAAGATCTAAGCAGCATCGGGTGGAAACAGTGGGTTGGAACCCGTGCCTGGGAATGCCCCTGTGGGGGCTCATTGGAGTGCCTGTCACCAAATCCCCCACCCACCTGCCTTTCCCCAGCTGAAGTGGTGCGCTTGGGTCGCTGTCTACTGCTCCTTCATCAGCTTTGCCAACTCCCGGAGTTCTGAGGACACTAAACAGATGATGAGTAGCTTCATGTGAGTCTAGGCCTAGAGAAGGAGAACTCCTGAGTAAGTGGGAGAGGGGGACCCAAGCCTATCCATCCTGGACTGACACCTCTCTCCCGTCTCAGGCTGTCCATCTCTGCCGTGGTGATGTCATATCTGCAGAACCCTCAGCCCATGACGCCTCCCTGGTGATGTCAGCCTAGGACTACTCTGTACACCTTCCTCCAGGCCTGGCCCCTGGCTGTTCAGCCTCTGCCCTCAGCTGCTGTCCTGGGCTTCCCTGAATGAGGTAGTCTCAGGGCTCGCAGCTGGATGGAAGGAACCTGACCCTTTCCCTGGGATTCCATTTCTGCTGGGCAGAGGGGAATACCCTAGGCCTACCCCTCCTGCCTGCCTTCCCCACCCTGCCTGCTGCTGGGGGAGATGCTGTCCATGTTTCTATGTGTATCCACTCGTTTTTTTGTTGAAACCAGTTAATAATAAAGTTTTGCATTCTGGCTGTTCTTTGGGACCTCTCTCCTGTGCATTGTGGGTGCTCTTCCTGGTTGGGGAAGGGCTCCAGATCCTCCATTCAGTCAGGCCTTTGGTGGGGCTCTAGCCGGGAGCCTTCTGGTCGTTCACTTGCTTATTTCGCAAGCCTTAAGTCAGCTGCCAGAGGCAGGACAGTGATCCCTGTCCTCTGGCAACTCAGCAGATAGGCTCTGGTGACCTAAGGAATGTGGGTTTTCATTTTCTTATCAGACAAATCGGGTAATGCCAGTGAGCTGGATGGACTAATAGGGATTAGGAAAAGCATGAAAGACTGAGTCCTCCGTCACCTGTCACTCCTCACCTGAGTCCCATGGGTATTTCTTCCAATCAGGCTGGATACCTCCCATCCTCAGTACCCCAAGGGCAGTTCCTCTATGCATAATCCTCATAGGACAGAACGGGACCACCATCAACCCCTGCTCCTAGCCAAGCTAGGTCCCTCCAAGACCCTAGCCCTGAAGATCAATGGGACATCCTAGGGTCCCACGCACACACTCCCACTTCCTAAGCAAACTACACGCAGAGGAAAATCTGAAGCCTCTGCGTCCACGGGGACAAAGGGACACTCTGAGGCCACTCGGAAGCGGTGAGACACTAAAGGCTCCCCCTGCGAAACCAGCACCCGAAGGTGGGACACTCCCGAAGCCTCCCTACACTCCTCGTGTCCCCAGGGGCAGCCAGAGCTGAAGCCTCAGTCCCGTGACTTGCCCGGCAGCACCCTAGCCCCGCCCCCGCCAGCAACCATTGGCTAGGTCGGGTTCTGGGGGCGGGGCGTTTGCCCTGCCTTGGCCGGGCCCGGGAAGCCCCTGGAGGCGGCTGCGGCGGCGGCGGCTGCAGAGCCATGGGCGCCGACGCGCGGCCTGTAGGGGTCCGCGCTGGCGGTGGCGGCCGGGGCGCGGTAGGGCCCAGGACGAGCTCCCGCGCGCTGCAGCCACCGCTCCCGCCTCTCTCTTTCCTCTTTTTGTTGTTGGTGGCGGCGCCCGGCGTTCGGGCCGCGGGATACGAGGTGAGCGCGGCCCGGGAGCGGAAATGTACACAAGCTGAAGCGAAGCCCTGAGTAGGGTCCGGAGGTGTGGGTGGGTTTGTTCTGTGGGTGCCTAGAAATGGTTGTTAATATGACAGTGTGGTCTGAAGGCATGCTTGCGTCATTGAAAGGTCTGGCGGTGTGAGTCTGAGAATAGGGCTCTCTGTACCTGCCTCCTTCCTTCTGTGGGTCGGCTTGGCTGGACTTCGCATGCACTTAACTGTGTGATTGGACGTATGTGTGTATGTGGGGCCGGGGGGATTGCTTCAGAGCTGAGACTCTGGAGTCAGCCTGCCTGGAGTTCCAGTCTGGCTCCCTGACTTCCTGGCTGTGTGACTTGGGGCAAGTCACTTAATCACTCTGATCCTCAGTGCTCTCATCTGAAAATGAGATACTATTGCCCCCCACCCGCCAGGGTGGCTGCTTGCTATTTACAAATGCCTAATAAACATTTGCTACTACTATTACTATTACTATTTCCCCAGGGTATGAATGAGAGCTGCCCTGCGGGCTTGCGTCAAGAGGGAGTTGTATCTGTATGCCCAACTCTGCGGGTGTCCTCCCTGGAAGGGCCTGGCCCCATTTCTCTGAGTCACTCACCTCTAGATCAAGATTTATCTTGTGCCCCCAGCCCCACCCCGCACCCCAACCTGCTTCTTAACCTCGGGGTAACTGACAGGATGTGTGTATTTGGGGTCCCTGTGCAGACGTGCCCTGTGGTTCATCCAGACATGCTCAACGTGCACCTGGTGGCCCACACACATGACGACGTGGGCTGGCTCAAGACTGTGGACCAGTACTTTTATGGCAGTGAGTAGAGCGTGGGGACTTCCCCCTGGGGCTCCCGTGGTCCCTTTGAGCCCTTCAGATCCTTTCTGGGTCCTGGACATTGGGAGGGGGGACATTGCCCAGTTTGGGCTCCTGTGTCTAAGAATGTCCGCCCTTGGCTCATCTGTCCCTAACTGCCTGACCCCTGTGCCCACAGTCCAGAATGACGTCCAGCACGCGGGCGTGCAGTACATCCTAGACTCTGTCATCTCTTCCCTGTTGGTGGAGCCCACCCGCCGGTTCATCTATGTGGAGATTGCCTTCTTCTCCCGTTGGTGGCACCAGCAGACAAATGCAACACAGGAAGTTGTGCGGGACCTGGTGCGCCAGGGTGAGCCTGCCCGAAGGAAGTGAAAAGAGGAAGCCCAGCTCAGCTCTGTTTCTGATCCTCCAGCTTCTGAGATTTTATCATGTCCTGTGCGGCCCATATGTCCATGTAGCGCCGCCTGCCTGGAATTTCCCTTTATTTGTAGAACTCCTATGCATCCTGCAGGGTCCCACCTCCAAGGGATCCTCAGGGAAGCCTGCCAGGCAGGGGCCCTCTGTTCCGTATCTGGCTACACTGGCCTGGGAGGGACCCCTCTTCTCCCTCCAGGCCTAAGTTTGCAGGCAGGCCTTCTTATCCCCTGCATTGCCACCCCTGGCCCCAGTCCTGGCCTTGACAGTTGACTCAGACTTTGCCCTTCCCGGCACAGGACGCCTGGAGTTTGCCAACGGTGGCTGGGTGATGAATGATGAGGCAGCCACCCACTACGGAGCCATCATAGACCAGATGACACTTGGGTTGCGCTTTCTAGAAAACACGTTTGGCAAAGATGGACGCCCCCGTGTGGCCTGGCACATTGACCCCTTTGGTCACTCTCGGGAGCAGGCCTCGCTGTTCGCACAGGTGATTTCCCAACCTCACTCCTAGCTCTGACTCCTCCCTTGGCCACTCAAGCCCCACTTCCCTGCAAGCTCACCTGGATGAGGCCCTGTCCCCTGGCCCTCTGGCCTCTTGAAGGCCCTGCCCTTTGGGTGAGGTGTGAATCCCATTGCTGGTGCCTCCCAGGCCCCACCCGTGCCCCTCATTGGAGCTCTGGCCCCACCCCGTTTGCTCTGATCCCAGTTCTTCTCCAAAGCCAGGTGGCAGGTGGAGGCCTGCCCTATTCTTCATCTGGCTTCACAATCTTTGCCATGACGGCGTCCCCTTTCCATTCTCTGATTCCTTCCATTCTCAGGCTGCTTAAGGGGGAAAGCCTTGAGTCAGGCCCCTTTCTGAGCTGGGGAAGGTGGAGGTCTGTTCCAGCGTTGCACCCGCCCCTCCCAGCCCTCCCGCAGTGTCACCGGACCCCTCCCCAAGCTTCAGAATGAGCCGGAGCCCTTCCTGGTTCCAGATGTGCTTTTTCTAACTGTGCTCTGACCCATCCCTCCCACGCCAAGGGACTGGCAGTTGGTGGGGAGAGGGCTGGACACCTACTCTTCCTGCCCTCTCCTGCCCTCTGATCCCGGTCCTCATCCCTCCCCACCTCCAGATGGGCTTTGATGGCTTCTTCTTCGGGCGGCTGGATTATCAAGATAAGAGTGTGCGGAAGGAGAAGCAACAGATGGAACAGGTTTGGCGGGCCAGCGCCAGCCTGGAGCCCCCAGTGGCCGACCTCTTTACCAGTAAGGGGGTGCGGTGAGGGCAGGGCTGGCCCCAGGGGCATGAGACCTGGGACCACACTCAGAGGGCCCTCCGTTTGCTTTTATCTTCTGTTGTCATTGTCCTGAAACTCTTAATTATTTACAAACAAGACCCAGCATTTGCACTTTGCACTGGGCCCTGCAAATTCTGAGGTCCCTCCTGGGTGGGGCATGGCAGGCTTTGACCCCAGGGCACGTCTGGGGCGCTGAGCCTGGTGTGGCATGCAGGTGTGCTCCCCAATAATTACAACCCACCGGACAAACTGTGCTGGGACACGCTGTGTGCTGACAAGCCCTTTGTGGAGGACCCGCGCAGCCCCGAGTACAATGCCAAGGAGCTGGTCGATTACTTCCTGCAGTTGGCCACTGCCCAGGTAACCCTACTGCGCAGAGCCCCTGAGACTCGTGTTCATAATGCACTGGGCCCTTTCCACGGAGCGGGCGTTCCTAACACCTCCTCATCACCCTCGGACGAAGGTAATGTTCCATTCGCCATCCATGCTCCCTGCCCTGATTTGTGTGCATTTCTGATTCGAAGACTGCAGACAACCTTTGCCGGCCCACATGCTCACCAAGGGCATGAGACAGCACGGAGCAGTGCCCCAGTGCCCTCCTCGGGGCCCAAGAGGAGTACGCCACAGCGTGAGGCTGTTTTCACACGTGTCCCTATGCTCCCACATGACCCACTTCCACTCCCTCCTCCACTCTTCTATGTGCACCCACACTTGTTTTTTTAAAGATCTATTTATTTATTTTATTATTATTTTTGTAAAGATTTTATTTGAGAGGGAGAGAGAGAGTGAGTGACACGAGCAGGGGTGGAGGGGCGGAGGGAGAGGGAGAAGCAGACTCCCCGGTGAGCAGGGAGCCCACTGCGGGGCTTGATCCCAGGACCCTGGGATCATGACCTGAGCTGAAGGCGGATGCTTAACCGACTAAGTCACCCAGGTGCCCCATATTTATTTATTTATTTTAGAGAGAGCTTGAGTGAGCAGACGGAGGGGGGAGGAAGAGAGAGAATCCTTAAGCAGACTCCCAGCTGAGCATGGAGCCCGACATGGGGCTTGATCCCAGAACCCTGAGATCATGACCTGAGGCAAAACCAAGAGTTCGATGCTTACCCAGCTGAGCCAGCCAGGTGCTGCGCACCCCCGGTCTTGACCACGTATACACCACGACACAGCCGTACACAGGGCTGGTCCAGCACACCCTGGCCTGAGGAACTCTCCATTCCACCTGTAGGGCCGGTACTACCGCACCAACCACACCATAATGACCATGGGCTCAGACTTCCAGTATGAGAATGCCAACATGTGGTTCAAGAACCTCGACCGGCTCATCCAGCTGGTCAACGCCCAGGTAAGAGTGCCAGCTTGTGGGCGTGAGTGTGCTGGGATCCCTGGCCCTTGGGTCACATGTGTCGCAGTGGGTGCTCTCTTAGTTTTCTATGGCTTCTATAACAAATGACCAACAAACGTAGTGGCTGAAAACAACGGAAATACATTACCTTACAGTTTTGTAGGCCAGAAGTCAGACACAGTTCTCACTGGGTTAAAAGTCAAGATGTCACTGGGGCTGGGTTCCTCCTGGAAGCTCTTGGGGAAAGTGTCCTCGCCTTGTCCAACTTCTAGAGGCCCCCCTGCATTCCTTGAGTCATAGCCCCCCATCTTGCAAGCCAGCCACGCAGCAGCTCTCTGCCCCTGCATCTGTCATCACATCTCTTTCTTACTCTCACTCCCTCTTTCCTCTTCCGCTTTTTAAAAAAAATTTTATTTATTTATTTGGAGAGAGAGAGAGTGTGCATGCTAGCACGGGGGGTGGGGAGGGGCAGAGGGAGAGGGAGAGAGAGAATCTCAAGCAGACTCCACACTAAGCCTGGAGCCAGATGTGAGGCTCGATCTCAAGCCGCTGAGATCATGACCTGAGCCGAAATCAAGGGTCAGATGCTTCACCGACTGAGCCACCCAGGCGCCCCCTCCCTCTTCCACATTTAAAGACATGTGATGACACTGGGCCCTACAGATCATCCAGGATAATCTATTTTAAGGTCAGCCGAACAGCAACCTGAACTCCATTTGCAGCCTTAATTTCCCCTTGCCACGTAACCTAACAGGTTCTGGGAATCAGGACTCAGACATCCTTGGGCCTCTCGCATCTGAAATGTCCTTCCCATCAGTTCTGTCCTCAGGGCTGTCTACAGGCAGTCTCCACATCCTCACCCTTCCACTTGCTCCCGGCACCACTGTTTTACCCGAACACCCTCAGGAACATCACCAAGGGCCTTCCAAAAGACATTTCCCAGTCTTCCCCGTGACCCCGAGGAGCCCTGGACACCGTGATCATTTCTTCTGTAAATAACATGGTCCTGAACCACCACAGGTTTTCTCCTGCCCCTGCCCCTCTCTGCCCACTCCATTCTATTGGAAATAGAGTCCCTTACTTCAGATCCGTAGCTTGCCACTTAGTAGCTCTGTGACCCTGAGAAATCTTAAGCGCTCTGCCTTAGTTTTCTTATCTAGAAAATGGGCATAATGGTGCCTCCCACCTGATGAGGCTGTCAGGGTTTCATGAGTTCGTTTACACAGGTCATAGAACAGGGCCAGGTAAATGATCACATTACGGTGGTTGCTTATTGCTGTTATTTGGGGCTGAACACCTTTGGCTTCTCCTTTAACACCCAAGCTGCAGTGTTTCCTCCTCCGGGAAGACTTCACCAAACGCAGGTGAAGCTCTTGCCTTTTCCTCTGTGTACACACAGTCCCCACAAATACCTGTGAGGCCACAACCAGGCTGATTGTAACAAACTATCTTCAATATCTGTCCTCCACTTGGCTGTGGATTCCAGGAGAGTGGGCTGGCCTCTGCTTCTAGATTGTGTCTGAAGTCCTGATTGTTTGCTGAGTGAATCCTCTGTGCGTGTGTGTGTAACTATGTATGTGACTGTGTGTGCAGGGTAGACACGTGGATGCACATAAAGGCCTGTAGTCCCATTCACTTCCCTTCATTCACTCAAGTGTTTAGTGAGCACCTACTGTGTACCAGGCACTGGGTTCACAACACAAGCAGAACAAACACCTTTTTCTTCACAGAGGGGGTCACCTTCTTGTCCTTCCCTCGGCTGAAAGTGAACCTCCATGCATTCTGACAATGGTGTCATTGAGCGATACCCTGACAGTGCTGAGAAATGATTCCTCCTGCCCTATGTCCTACTTAGTTTTTCCACAGAAAAAATTTTTAAAGATTTTATTTATTTATTTAGAAAGGGGGGACAAGCAGGGGAGGGACAGAGGGAGAGAGAATCTCAAGCAGACTCCTTGCTGAACACAGAGCCCCAGGCAGGGCCCATCTTATGACCCTGAGATCATGACCTGAGCTCAAATCAAGAGTCCCATGCTTAACCAACTGAGCCACCCAGGTGCCCCCACAAAAAATTTTAAATCATAAAATTGGAATTAAAAAAATAGTTCAGTAAAGATTTCAGGTTTATTCTCTCACGGGTGGAATTCTTTCCATGCTGGTAATACCAAGCTGCTGCCAAAACTCAGTCTCACACACTGGGCCGTTGGCTTGCGCTGCAAATGCGTGCTAAGAGAAGCTGAAACCACCACATGCATTAAGGTGCACACGTGTGTGAGGATGTATGTGCACACCTGTGGGCCCCCTGGGAAGGTGCGGACTCCCGAGGGCTCACACACGGACACCTCCCCCCAGCAGCAGGCCAACGGGAGCCGCGTCAATGTTCTCTACTCCACTCCCGCCTGTTACCTCTGGGAGCTGAACAAGGCCAACCTCACCTGGTATTTGGGGGGAAATGGGAGCTTGGGGGGGCTGGCCTGCCCTTTGGGTCGTGACCCTGCCCTCAATGCCTCTGCCGCTGCAGGTCTGTAAAACAGGATGACTTCTTTCCCTACGCCGACGGCCCCCACAAGTTCTGGACTGGCTACTTTTCCAGTCGGCCGGCCCTCAAACGCTACGAGCGCCTCAGCTACAACTTTCTGCAGGTGAGTGGGCGCTAGGCTCAAGGGGGCGCCCAGGGGTCCCCACAGGTCCCGGGCCCCAACACAGCCCCCTCTGTCCTCCAGGTGTGCAACCAGCTGGAGGCACTGGCGGGTCCGGCGGCCAACGTGGGACCCTATGGCTCAGGAGACAGTGCACCCCTCAGTAGGTGTTGAGATGATGAGGGGACGGGAGTGTGTCTGAAGCTGGACACCAGACTCTCGGCCACCCCATCGAGTCCCTTCCCCCCCTGGGGACCCTGCCCTCCCACACATGGCCTTTCCCGTTTCCTTGGGGTCTGGACTGAGAGTCCTGCAGAGACCCCACCGGGTTCACCGTGTGCCTGCAGATGAGGCGATGGCGGTGCTCCAGCACCACGACGCGGTCAGCGGCACCTCCCGGCAGCACGTGGCCAATGACTACGCGCGCCAGCTTGCAGCAGGCTGGGGGCCCTGCGAGGTGCGCGGGTCGGGCCAGGGAAGGGGCGGGGCCTGGGAGAGGCCGGTATAGAAAGGGCTCAGACCGGAGGAGGCGTGGTCAAGAGTGGGGTGGAGTCTAGAAGTGCCTGTGTGGGGCGGAGCCTGGGATGAGAGAGGCGGAGACAGGAATGGGGCGGGGCCTGTAAGCACTCGTGGGCGGGGACAGGCAAGCGGCGGGGTCCGGGAGGGGACACGGAGGAGACTTAGGTGGGCCTCCAGAGCTGACCTATGGACCTTTACGCTCCCTCCCACAGGTTCTCCTGAGCAATGCGCTGGCGCGGCTCAGCGGCTCCAAGGGGGACTTCACGTACTGCCGCGACCTCAACATCAGTGTCTGTCCACTTAGCCAGACGGCAAAGAGCGTGAGCCGGGCTCCGGATGGAGGGGCGGGGCCGGGAGGCAGGTGGGGGGGCGGGGCCCGGCGGAGGCGGGGTTCGGGAAGAGGGGCTCTTGATGTACCTGTGGGTTGTGAAATTGGTTGGGAGGATTGGTCTGCGGCACAATCACTTGGGGGGCAGTGAAGCTGGGGTAGGAGAGACCAAAGCACCCCATGGATCACCTAAGGACGTTGCCGCGCTTGGTGGGTGGGTTTCAAGAAGGCCCGCTATGACCCATGCCTGATCTGATCTGACCCTCCCACACCAGTTCCAGGTGACCATTTATAACCCTTTGGGGCGGAAAGTGGATTGGATGGTGCGGCTGCCAGTCAGCGAACACATTTTCGACGTGAGGGACCCGAATGGCACAATTGTGCCCAGCGATGTAAGCCCTTTCGACAAATATTTCTCCTATGAGTACCACCCCCCATGATTATCTCTTGCCTTGGACACCTCCTCCTGGGGATTTCATCTCCCCCACCTCATCCCACCCCACGGACACATCTCCCTCCTTGGATACCTCCCTCTCTCGGGTAACTCTTTCATGAATATCTCTCCCCTCATCAATACCTTGTTCCTAGTACTTTCTTTTTCTTTTTCCACCCCTTAACATCATAACCCCTTGGAAACATCCGCTCCCCCTACTCCCCTCACCCCCCTGCCCCGCCTCTTGGCCAATCTCTCCTTTTTAATGCCTCATCATGAATTTTTAAAAAATATTTTATTTTTTGAGATTTTATTTTTTCTAAGTAATCTCCACATCCAATGTGGGGCTCCAACTTACAACACTGAGACTGAGTGGCAGGCTCTACCGACTGATCCAGCCAGGCACCCCAAATTTTATTTTTTTATTTTTTATTTTTTTTTACTTTATTTCCCTCATCCTAGAAGGCCTCTACCTATGAATCTCTTCCTCCCCCTCCCTGCCCCAGAACCTGCCTTTCCCTCATTTCTCTGCTTCAAGGATTTCCTTCCCCACTTACTCCCTCACTTCCCCTTCTCCCACAGTCTCTGCAGCCCCTAAGTGGTTTTTTCCCCCCCATTTTATTAATTTTCTCTGTAATCTTTAATTCGGAATTTGACACCCCATCCTCCCTGGCCAACACCTGTATTTCTTCTCCCCATCCGGGGCTCATTCCTGTCCTGGAATTTGACCTGTCCCTTTATGTACAGCTCAGTATGTGTACTCACAGCCTCTTGACTCAGTTTCCCTCTTCCCTTACCCGAGGTGGTGATAGCTCCCAGCTCAGACATTTCGGAGCTGCTTTTCTCAGCCTCAGTGCCTGCCCTGGGCTTCAGCGTCTACTCGGTAACCCAGGTGCCTGGCCGGAGCTCCCATGCCCACAACCGCCACCCCAGATCCCAGAAGTCCTGGTCTCGTGTTTTGGCCATCCAAAATGAGGTGAGACTCCGTTCAGATGCCCTTCCCTTCCCCCGTGACAAATTTGAGGTGTCATGGTGAGCCGCATGGACTCTGGATCAGTGGGTCTTGGGTTCATGGTCTAGTCACCAGTCCCCCATTATGTGTCCTCCAGTAAGTGACCACCTCCCTTTGACCCTCAGTGTCCTTTCCTGGGACCATGAGGACACAGTGTAATCATGGGTGACACTGGACAGATATGTAAGGGCTGAAGGTGGTAGGAGTTTGCAAATTAAATGAGGCAGGTCAGAGACTCAAGGGAGGGAGCCACGTGGCCCTGTGGGGGAAGAAGGATCCAGGCAGGCAGGGAGCAGCAGAAGGAAGAGCCCTCAGGCAGGAGGGTGCTGAGTGTTCCAGGAACCCCCTGGGGCAAAAGGAGCTGGTGTTGGGTGACAGGTTGGACTCTGCATGACTTAAAGGGCCAAAGGGAAAGACTTTGGCTTTTACTTCTAAGGAGCCATGTCAGGAACAGGGCTGCATTAAGCCTGTAATGGGCCCTAGCACTTTTGCCTTTGTGGGTCCCTTTTTCCATTAGAAAAAAAAAATTTTTTTTAATTGTATTTCATGAGCAGGTGGTTGTAAAAGATGAGTATAATAAATTCATTATTATTACATTTAAGTTTTCTTCTGATTCTAAAAGAAATTAAAAATTTACATATTTCCATTGGCCCCTAAAATCTCCTGGGCAACCGCTATGATTCTTTTGTCAAATGCGCAAGTCAACCCTGGGTCCAAGACGACTGGCTAGGATGGTACTTAGGGTGTCACTGGCGCCCCCTGGTGGCCGCGGGGAGAACCGACTGGGGGAGCGAGTCTGTAAGCGGTTGGCTGCACTAGTCCCAGAAGGCCGTGGAAATGGTGAGAAGTGGTCAGATTGAGGAGAAGGTGGAAGGTAGAGGTGTAAGGATTTGTTAATAGGGCCAGGTGTGAGGAGAGAGAGAGAAGAGGGGAGGGTAGCTCCTGGGTTTTCTCCTGAGCCCCAGGAAGAATGAAGCTGCCCTTGGCTGAGATGATGGTTATTAACGTCTGTCTGCCCTTTTCTACCCAGTACCTCCGGGCTAGGTTTGACCCTGACACGGGACTCTTGGTGGAGTTGGAGAACCTGGACCAAAACCTCCTGCTGCCTGTTCGCCAAGCCTTCTACTGGTGAGGGGGGGACCACCAGGCCAGGGAGGGGATGTAAGTAGACCTGGGGTCACTTACAGGACTATCTCCTGCCCTGGCCCCAGGTACAACGCCAGTGTAGGCAACAACCTAAGCACCCAGGCCTCGGGTGCCTACATCTTCAGACCCGACCGCCAGGAACCATTGATCGTGAGCCACTGGGCTCAAACACGCGTGGTGAAGGTCTGGGGCCTTGAATGATGAGTGGGTTGGGGGAGGCGTGGAGCCTGGGAGGGTTGGTGAGCCATGTGTGGGTGGGGGCGGGGGTGGGGTGGGGATTATATCTCTATCAGATAAGGGGGCTAAGACCTGAGGGGAATATTGAGAATCTTCCCACAGGGCTGATATTCACGGCTGGTTGAGTAACAGTCATTCCTTGGGAGCAAGTATGAAGGCCTTCACATCTGCTGTGGGTGTCAGGATTCTACTTAGCTTTTGAAACTGGGGGTGGGGTGTTCCCACTTGGCTCATGAATGGGGAGAACCAGGTGTAGCTGCTTGGAGAGTTCACCAAGGATCTGTGGTAGGAGGGGGTTGTATCTGAGAGTTCACACTTGGATTGGGCTTGGGCGATTCTCACTTAGGATGGATATCTGAGGGTGCATCTGGCTGAGAACAGGGGCCTCTCATTGACATTTTCGGGGCCTCTCATTGACATTTCTTCTTAGGGTAGGGGTGAGGCAGGTAATGGCAAGATTCACATTTGACATGATTCCCCTTGAGGTGAACTTCTGCATATGTGGGTCACTGCATTAGGATATAGTTTTGCCTGCAGTAAGAGTTGCCAAAATTAATGGTGCCTAGAACAACACAGACGTTTCTTTGCGTCTAACAGAAAGTCTGCTGGGCCATCCAGGGCAGGCCGAGTGACTTCAGAGTCATCCAGGCCTCTTCTGTCTCACTGTTCTGCCTTCCTCAATAGTCAGCTTCTAGCTCATGGCCCAAGATGGCTGCTCAAGCTCCAGCCGTCATATTTGCATTTGAGCCACTGGGAGAGGGAAAGAAGCAAGGAACATTGTGTATACCTCTTTGACCATTTTCTGGTCACACAGCTACTGGTAGCCTCAGGGAAGATTGGACAATATAGTCTTTATTCCAGGTAGCCACTTGCCAAGCTAGAATCCTGTTCGAAGGAAGGAAGATGGGGTAATGGTGGGAAGCAAGCATACATGCTACACTCAAGAATTATGTGGTAACATCTGACATAGGAAGTGTGGGCATCACACCTAGGCAGGTGGGGGGAGGTTCCCATGCTATGAGTGGGGCTGACCTGGCTGTAGGCCTTTGTGAGGTCTATAGCAGGGGTGGGTTTCCGCAGGGCTCGCCTGTGCGCAGGCTTAGACTTGCCCCCCCCCGCCCCCATGTGCCCGCAGACGCCCCTGGTGCAGGAGGTGCACCAGAACTTCTCAGCCTGGTGTTCCCAGGTGGTTCGCCTGTACCCAGGACAGCGGCACCTGGAGCTGGAGTGGACAGTGGGACCAATACCTGTGGGGTGAGTGGCACCCCCTGGGACTTGGGGGGTGGGGGCAAGGGCAGAGTGGGATAAGTGAAGCTCATCATCTTGCCATCCCCTCGGGTCCAGTGACGGCTGGGGGAAGGAGATCATCAGTCGCTTTGACACTGTGCTGGAGACAAAGGGACTCTTCTACACAGACAGCAATGGCCGGGAGATCCTGGAGAGGAGGTGGGGTGACTGGGGGCAGCAAAGGGTGGTCCGTGGTGTGTGGGGGCCCAGGCTTGTGGCGGCATCTGCTGGTCCTCTGAGTGTGGGAGGGAGGGGATGAAGGGGGAGTGAGGAATGGATAGACTGGGGAAGGGGAGCTGGACCCCAGGCCTGACCAAACCCTCCCCCTCCCCAGGCGGGATTATCGACCCACTTGGAAGCTGAACCAGACTGAGCCAGTGGCAGGAAACTACTATCCAGTCAACAGCCGCATTTACATCAGGGTAACCACCATCCTGCTCCCCATTTCTTAGCACCCCTCCACAGAGTGGGGGGTCACCCTCATTCTTAACATCTCTCAGCTGTCCTTGGTGGTCCCATCCCCTGTGGTGCCTGCCTGGGGGCCATGGCTGGCTGGCTATGGGGCCCCTCACTCTCCCCTCGCCCCCACCCCAGGATGGCAAACTGCAGCTGACCGTGCTGACTGACCGCTCCCAGGGGGGCAGCAGCCTGAAGGATGGCTCTGTAGAGCTCATGGTGAGTGGCCAGAGCCCTGTCTCAGCCAGTTCCCAGCCTGGCCCCCTACTGGACCTTGAAAGCCAGTTTCTGCTCTGTTCTCTGCTGGGTGCACCCCTCCGTGTGTAGTCCCCAGTAAGCTGAGACCTCCATTCCTATGTGAAAAGTTTACTCCAAGCTTTTTGTCCAGTCCCTGCCAACTCCCCGTCTCCTCCAGGCCCTGACTTGCCCTATCCCGTTAGATCCTTACCTCCCTCTGTCCTAGTCCCTTGCTAGGTTGGATCCCCACTTCTGCTGGCAGTCCCCTGCTAGAACTTTCTCCACATCCATTCTTCTCACTCTTTACTTTCTCTTGAAATTTCCACAAGCCCTTACCCAAATTTCTGGCCCAGAAATCTCGCCAGAGGGACTCCTCACCCTCTCCTGGCCATTCCCCACAGGTGCATCGAAGGCTTCTGAAAGATGATGGACGTGGAGTAGGGGAGCCGCTGCTGGAGGAGGGGTCAGGGGTGTGGGTGCGAGGGCGCCACCTTGTGCTACTGGACAAGCCTCAGACCGCGGCCACCGGACACCGGTTGCAGGCAGAGAAGGAGTTGCTGGCCCCGCAGGTGGTGCTGGCCCCCGGTGGCGGCGCCCCCTACCACCCGGGAGTGACCCCGCGCAAGCAGGTGAGCGGGGTGGGGCCGCCAGATAGAGAGGACCCCAGTGAACCGCGGAGGGTTTTCCTGGCCTTAGGGGGGACCCACTTTGCCCGCCCCTAACTCGTCCTGGGGAGGCCATAAGCTAGTCCCACCACCTCAACTCGCTCCGTCGCCCGGCAGTCCCGCCTTTTGCTGAGTCCCATCCCTCTACGACTGGGTCTTGGTGCAGCCTCAGCCCCCCTCTCCCTCCCGCGGGCTCACTGGGCCCCACCACGTTGCCCCGTTCACTTCCCCACGCTGGGTCCCGCCCCCCTGAGCTTCATCCCCACCGTATCTCAGTGGGTCTCAAGCCAGATCTGTTCTGCCCCTTCCGGGCTCGGACCCGCCCCTAGCCTGGTACCGTCCTTCCCTGGGTCTGTCGCATCCTCTCATTGGCTTAGCCCTCCCCTTTCCAGCCGATCCTCTTCCCTCCGCGGCTAAGCCACGCCCCTTGTGTCAGAGCCCCGCCTCCTAACCGCGCCTCGGCCCCACCCCCTTTCTGCAGTTCTCCGGGCTCCGCCGGGAGCTCCCTCCCTCCGTACATCTGCTCACGCTGGCCCGCTGGGACAGGACAACGCTGCTGCTGCGCTTGGAGCACCAGTTTGCTGTAGGGGAGGGCTCTGGCAATCTGAGCTCCCCGGTGACCCTGGATTTGAGGGTGAGGAGGGCAGAAGTGGGAAGGAGACAAGGCAGAGACAGAGAGAGAGGGGAGAGGGGAAACCCTGCTTTGTCCCCACTCAGCCGGGCCCAACCACTGCCTACAGGACCTGTTCTCCACCTTCACCATCACGTACCTGCAGGAGACCACGCTGGCGGCCAACCAGCTCCGGGCCAGCGCCTCCAGGCTCAAGTGGACACCAGACACGGGTGGGGGCCTGCCCCGGGAGCTGGGGGTTGTGCGGGAGGTGTGGGAATGTTGGCCAGGACCGGGATAGAGCTCTAGTGTCTGGGACAGTGTTCAGATCCAGGTTAGGGGTTTAAGGGTCTTCAGTGGGTCTAAGCAAACTAGCGCTGGGTCTTGAGGGTTGAGATGGGATTCCAAGTGTATCTAGTTCTGGGGAGAGGAGTGTGCCCATCACCCCTGGGGTTGGCATGATGGTCTTTAGAGTAGGGTTTGAGGGTATGAGGGAGATGACCAGACACTGGGGACAGATTTGGGGACCTGGGGATGGTATTCAGGGCCTGGGAGACAGTTTAAAATGGGTCTGGGAATAAGGCCCCAGGGACAGATTTGAGGGTATATGGCTGTGTGGAAGCTGAGGGGAAGGAGCACAAGGAGGGGGTAAGGCAGAGGAAATTTGCACCCCTCACTTCTCCCTTGCACCTCCCCAGGCCCCACAGCCCAGCCCTCTCCCCCTCGACTGGACCCTGCTGCCATCACGCTGCAGCCCATGGAAATCCGCACCTTCCTGGCCTTGGTCCAGTGGAAAGAGCATGGCTAGCCATGCCGGGGGCAGGCAAACTCTCCCCCTCCTCCTCCTGCTGCTGCCGCCACCGACAAAAGCCATTAAAATGCCACTACCGAGACAGGTCAAGGTGTGACTGAGTGGGGTTTTGTTTTTTGTTTTTGGAGGGGGATTTCATTTGTGGTCGAGAAAGGTCAGCAAACGCTGACTCTTGACCTGAGGCCTTGCAGGGAGTCACACAGACTACACCATCCACACCCCTCCTCGTCCACCACTGTCTTCCACTCCTTCATTCCTTTGGCCACTCAGGCTGTGGCACAGCTGTCTCTAGAAGCTACCGAGGGTGGGCCTGCATGGGATATAGGCCCAGCGAACCAGACGTATCCCGGGGCCTTCTAGACCCGGCCTTGGGGGAGCCAGGCCCTGAGGGCAAGGTAGTCTAGGAGGTCCTGGTGAAGGGGGTGGAACGGGAGCCAGGTTCCAAAGTGAGGCCTTGGACAGGTGGGCTAGAGCTGCTGGGCTCCCAGGAGACAGGCAGAGAGCCTGGCATGCCCTGGTGTGCTCTGGGGTCAGTTATGGAGGAAGGACCCTTTGGGATGAAACTGGTGATTTAGACTTGAAAGTGACTTCTCCTCCAGTCAGGACAGCCTTATGCAGGTCCCTTAAAGGTGCATGGAGGCCGGGAGGGCATCCCAGGCTGACCTTGGGATGCCTGCACCCCGAGCGTCAGATGCACCTCCAGAAAAAAATCTGTAAGTCCCTCTTGGCGTGGCAGGCATGAGCCTGGGCAGCTAGGAACCCCTGGGGAGGGCACCAGGGCCTAGATAAGGTCCCAGATGGGGCCTGGGTGCTGGATGTGCCTCTTGGAATTTTCTCTAAGTCTCCCCATAAAGAGATGGACCAGAGCGGCCCAAGGAGGGAACTCCAGGCTAGTTGCCATCCTGCATGGGGCCCAATCACTGGATGCACCTCTCAGAAACTTTTTCAAGTTTCCCTCCAGGGCACCTGGGTGGCTCAGTCGGTTAAGGATCTGCCTAAGCTCAGGTCATGATCTCAGGGTCCTGGGATTGAGCCCCATGTCAGGCTCCCTGAGAGGCAGGGAGTCTGTTTCCCCCTCTGCCCTTCCCCCTGCTTGTGCTCTCTCTTGCTCTCTCTCTCAAATAAATAAAATCTTAAAAAAAAGTTTCCCTCCAGAAGGGAAGTGCAGCCAAGCCAGGCAGGGTAGTCTGGGGGTTGCACCCCAGGGGCGTCTGCTGCCCTGTGTAGGGTCCCATCTTAGGAAGTGCCCACCAAATTTGCTTATACCCATTCTTCTGCTGGCAGGGAAAAGACTGGCCAGTAGTGCACCTTAGGGATGATGTCTCTGGCCTGTAGTCCGTGGGGTCTCCTGAAAACACGCACATCCTGCCCCAAAAGTGGGCATGGTCCTGGCTGGCCAGGGAGACCCACGGCAGTTGCCTTGGTCCTCGTGCGGTCCCACACGGTGCCTGATTGTTGAATATACCCCTGTAAACCTCTGTAGTTCTCTGGTGATGGAGACCACCACACGCTAGCCAGACTCGGGGGGTGGCCAGGGCCAGGCTGTGCTCCTGCGTGGGCCCTAGTATTGGACCCACCTGGTGGTGCCTCCTGAACACGTATCCACATCCCCATCCAAAGGGAAGACACTGAATGGCCTGCGCTGGACAAGTAAACTCGTGAAGGATGCCGTGGGCTCAGGTGTCGTCACTCTTGGGTCCCGGTCATTGGGAGCATCTCCTGAAGTTTCTCTGTCCTTTTGTGGAGGTCAGGACCATGCAGTGGCTGAATGCACTCCTCCCCCTCCTTGTTCTCAGTCTCCCTCTGGATGAGGCAAGCAGCCCTAGCCATCCAGGGAGGCCCCAGGAGAGTGTTCCAGGCACAGCTGCAGTCACACATGGGCCCTATTCATCACATGTGCCACTGGGAAATGTTTCCAAGCCCTCCTCTAAAGGAAGACCTCAGCCAGCTGGGCTGTGGGCCATGGGGGAGGGTGTCCTGGGCCCAGCAGCCTTGGGCTGCGTGGCTACATGTGCTTCTCAAAAATATTTTCATGCTCTCTCGGGAGTGGGGAGACTGAGCTGAGATGGCCAGGGAGGCCCGTGGAGGGCCAGTCTCAGGTAGCGTCTGGTCACTGGGAGCACCTACCGAAAACGTCTAAATTGTACTCACAAGCCGAGAGCAGCCCGGGCCATCGGGAGTTCTGTGGATGGTGCCCTGGGGCCACCAGGCTACTCCTCGGCTGCTGGGGGTCAAGGGTGAGACCCACGCAAGGTGACACCTGGGGGTCCAGCTTCATCCTGCTCATGCTGGTTGAACTGCGCCACCTGGCGGCTGTTTTTATGTCGTCCCCGGAGCTCGGCTGTGCAGGCCTGGGATGGGATCCAACTGTCAAAAGCAAGGCTGAGTTCCAGGAGACTGGTGGCAATATTGCTCTGGCTGCGACACACGTTGCCCCTGGATGGGCTCTCCCCTGAGACTGTCACTGAAATATAGAGGAGAGCAACATCTAGGAACTGCACAGATGGGCTGACACACGGCGGTCCCCTCCGCACATGGGGACTCCCTTGAGATGTTGTAGGTAATGGGGTAATTCTGAGCTTGGCCGTGTTCCCACCTGGGGCCTGGTTTCTAGGTTCTCCCTCCTGAGGCCGGGATCATGGCCGGGAAGGCCTGGGAGCATTCCCTTCACCCGGCTGCAGTCCTGCATGGGGCAGGGTCGCTGGATGTGCATCCTGAAATTTCCCCTTCTGAAGAGGGGGCAGGGAGGCCCAGGGAGGGCACCCTGTGCCCAACTGCAGTCCCAGTGGGGCCCATTCTTGGGACACTCCCCCCAAATCTTTGGATGTCTCCCTGCGGTGGTAGGGTCCATCCTGGGCCAGTCATCCGGGGCTGGGCTCATTGGACCTGGTGGCAGTTCCCAGCAGGGACTTGGTAATCTCAATCACTTGCTGGAGGGGCACGGGGGTGGCTCAGTCGCTTAAGCATCAGCCTTTGGCTCAGGTCATCATCCTGGGGTCCTGAGGTCCTGGGATCCTGAGCCTCTGGCTCCCTGCTCAGCGGGGAGTCTGCTTCTCCCCCTCCCTCTGCCACTCCCCCAGCTTGTGCTCGCTTGGTCTCTGTCAAATAAATACATAAAATCTTAAAAAAAAATTTTTTTTTAATCACTTGCTGGAAGTGTTTCCAAGGTAGGGGTGGGGCACTGGCTCTGGCCAGTCAGGAAGGTGTGACTAGGGTGCCCTGGGGGCCTTCCAAAAAGTTTCCTGAACCCTTTGGGGGCCGCGAGGGAGGCTTACAGAGGTTGCTCCTGGCAGGAGCTGTCCTTGGTGGGATTCCAGTCACTACCTATCCCTTCTGAAAATGTTTCCTGAGGGAAGGCAGGCCCCGAACCAACTCCCTACACCAGGGAAGACCAGTCACGTGTGGGTTCATTGGCTGCACCTCTGGAAAATTTTTCTAAGTCTCTCTCCATGGTAACAAGCCAGCCAGCCAGGGAGGCCGAGGGAGGGTGCCCTGGTCCTGTCCACAGCCCAGATTGGGCCCAGGAGTTGGTAGAAGTGTTTTCAGGGTGCTTGGGTCCTCCATCCTGCACCGGGGAGGTGAGATGCCTTCTAAACCAGGGGTGGAGAATCAGCTTGCCTAGAGTCAGTGATGACGGGGGAAGGCATCCAGGTCTGGCCAGGTCACGGCTGTCTCATGCACTTCCTGAAAGAGTTTCCGATTTCCCTTGCTGGAGGGGAGGCACAGTCTTGGGCCCGTGAGGGTACCCTGGACAAGAATGCGGGTCTCTGAAGTGTGTGAAGTCCCCATCAGTGGAAGCACCAGTCTGTGTTGCCAGGCTCCATGTTAGCCCTGGTGAGCTGATTCCACTCACAAAGACATTTCCAATTCCTGGTCAGCCTGGCAGGCTTGCAGAGAGCACCCAACGCTAGGCCTCAGTCCACCATGGGTCATGGTCACAGAGGGTGCCTCCCAAAAGTCTTCTTAGTCCCTCGTTGGAGGCTGGGACTGGCTTGGGATGGGGAGGGACAGGAGGAGAACCCCAACCAGCCATGGTCCCACATGGGGCCAACTTTAGTATGTTCCAAATTTTCTAAGTATCCAGCCTGAACATGCTAAGACACCCTGGGAAAGTTCACTGGGCCCAGCCACAATCCTGCATGAGGCCTGGCTGTCCGATGGGCTTTTTGGGAATTTTTCTGAATCTCCTTCGTGTCCTGGGCCTGGGCCATGTCTGGCCAAGGAAGCCTGGGAAGACGCTCTGGGCATAGCTGTGGTCTCATGTGGCTTCCATGCATTTGGAGCATCTCACACAATGTTTTCTGAGTACCCTCTGGAGGGCACCCAGAGCCAGGGTACAACCCAGTGTGGGTTCCGTAGTAATTCGCTAGGGCTGCCATAACAAAGCACTCCTCCAAGCTGGGCCCCTTAAACAGAATTCGCCTGACAGTCTAGGAGACTAGATGACCTCGTTCATCTTAATTACGTGTGCAATGACCCAATTCCCAAACAAGATCACGTTCGCAGGTGCTGGGGGTTAGGACTTCAATACATGAACCTTAGGTGACACAATTCAACCCGTAACAGGTTCCCAGCCTTGGAAGCGCCCCCTAGAGTTTCCTGAATCCCCTACCACAAGTTGGGACTGGCTCGGGGAAGATAGAGAGGCTTGTGAAAAACTGTCAGGCTGCCCCACAAGTTGGGGTCCCCGTGTTAGGATGAGCCTTCCCTGAATATTTTGAGTTGGTCAGTGAAAAGGAGGACCAGTCCAGGCAGAGCAGGAGGCCCAGGGAGCGTACACCAGGACCATGCATGGTGGGGCTGGTGCTTGGCTGTAGGAGGTTGCCCACATACAGTGTTGCTAGCTCTCCCGCCGGGGTTTTTGAGGTGCATCCAAACACCAGGCCCTACACGAGGCCGTGGCTGAACTCTCAGCACCTTCCCCCAAACCCGCTGGTCGCTGGGTATGTGTGCAGGTTTTCCTAAGTCCCCCTCCTCTACGTGTCTGTCCTTCTGCCAGGGCCATAATGTTTTAATTAACAGAGCTTTCAGTTTTGAAATCAGGGAGCATGAGACCTCTACCTTTTTTCTTTTTGAAGATTGTTTTGGTACCTGGAACTTCCATGTGAACTTTTTAATTTTTAAAGATTTTATTTATTTGAGATAGATCGAGAGTGAGCAAGAGAGCACAAGCAAGGGGAGCAGCAGGCAGAGGGAGAAGCAGGCTCCCTACTGAGCAGGGAGCCTGACACGGGGCTCAATCCCAGGACCCCAGGATCATGACTTGAGCCGAAGGCAGACGCTTCACCGGCTGAGCCACCCAGGCATCCCTCCATGTGAATTTTAGAACGGATTTTTTTTTCTGTTTCTCAAACAACATTGCTGGGATTGCACTGAATCTGTAGCTCAATTTGGGTAGTGCTGACATCTTATTATTAAAGTCTCCCCAATCATGAACACAGGACGTCTATTTATTGCTATCTTTTCTAGTTTTTTCCAGCAACATTTGTTGTTTTTAGTGTACAAGTCTTTTGTCTGCTTGGTTAAGTTTATTCCTATGTTTTATTCTTCTTGATGCTTGTAAATGGAATTGTTTTAATTTCCCTTTCGAATTGTTCATTGTTAGTGTACAGAAACATAATGGATTTTTGCCTGTTTTGATTCTTACAAATTTGCTGAAATGATTTTTTTGTATGTGGAATCTTTAGTTTTTTACATGTAAGACTGTGACTTTTTTTTTAATCATGTCAACTATAATTTCTGCATCGAGATGATCCTGGTTTTTCCTCCTTCATTCTGCTAATGTGGTATATATACTACACTGATTTTCAGATGTTGAACCATCCTTGCATTCATGGATACGTGCATTCCTGACCCAGTTGGTCATGGTGTATAAAGCTTTTAATGTGCTTAATTTGGTTTATTTTTCTTTTTTAAAAAGATTTTATTTATTTGAGAGAGAGCACGCACGAGTAGGGGGAGGGGGAGGGACAGAGGGAGACGGAGAAGCAGACACCTGGCAGAGCAGGGAGCCCAATGCAGGGCTCAATCCCAGGACCCTGGGATCATGACCAGAACCGAAGACAGATGCTTAACCTACTGAGCCACCCAGGCACCCTGGTTTATTAATTTTTTAAAAAAGATTTTTGCATTGACATTCATCAGGGATATTGGTCTGTAGTTGTCTGTCCTGTCTTTGTTGACTCTGAATTCACCAGTGAAGCCATCTGGTCCTGGCCTTTTCTTTGTCGGAAGGTTTTTGATTAATGATTCATCCTCAATACTAGTTATTAAGTCTATCTGGATTTTCTATGTCTTCATGATTCAGTTTTGATGTATTGTGTACTTCTAGGAATTTGTCCATATCCCAGTTATTTGTGTATAATTAATCATGGTATTTTCTTATAATCCTTTTTATCTATAATATTGGTGGTAATACTGCTTTTTTATTTATTGTAATTCGCATCTTTTTTTCTTAGCCAATCTAATGAAATGTTTGTCGGTTTTTTGATTTTTTCAAAGAAACAAACTTTTGTGTCACTGAATTTTCTCTATTGCTTTTCTATTATTTTTATTTTATTTTTTTTGAAGATTTTATTTATTTATTTGACAGAAAGAGAGACAGCCAGCGAGAGAGGGAACACAAGCAGGGGGAGTGGGAGAGGAAGAAGCAGGCTCCCAGCAGAGGAGCCTGATGTGGGACTCGATCCCATAATGCCGGGATCACGCCCTGAGCCGAAGGCAGACGCTTAACGACTGAGCCACCCAGGCGCCCCTCTGTTTTTTATTTTTAAAGAATCTCTTTGCCTGGTAAAGTCTGAGGTCTGTGCTTTTTTAGGGACAGTTTCTATCAATTTGTTTCTTTGAATGGGTCATGTTTTTCTGTTTCTTTGTGAGTTTTTGTTAAAAATTGGGTATTTGACTATCTCAATATGGTAACTCTGGAAATCAGATTCTTTCACTTCCCTAGAGTTTGCAGGGGTTTTTCTTTTAATTGTTGAAAGCTGTAGTCTGTTTTGAGGCTTTTCCAAACTATTTTTGCAAACCCTATTACTTGTGTGATCACCGAAGTCTTTGTTCCTTTAGCTTGTGTTTAGTTTCTGGTTTTGTTTTTATTATTATTATTGTTGTTATTATTAAGCAATCTCTCCTCCGCAATGTAGGCTTGAACTCACGACCCCGGAGATCAAGAGTCACATGCTCTACCGACTGAGCCAGCCAGGTGCCCCTAGCTTATGTTTTGACAGAGAGTTTCTTGAATATCAGGAGGACTTCCAGCCTGCAGACTGTCTCTGCTCTGTCACTCTTTCAACACTTAGCTAGGCTTGCTCTAAGCCTGAGGTGAAAGCTTAATGTTTCAGCTTTTTTCTGGGCATGTACCTTGCCTTGGCGTGAATGTGGCCTTGTAACTTCCCCTTTACACAGCTGCTTTTAAATGCCCTAACTTCCCAAAGAATTTCAGCCCATCTTCTCCTCAGGCCTCAGACGATATATTCTCTCGCACTAGGCATCTGCAGGACTGTATTCACCTTGAAGCTTTTATGAACCATTCAGGACACTTTTCCCACCTGAGTTTCCAGTCAGGTGAAAGAGACAAGCACCTTGTGTCAATCCTTCAGGATCCTCCAGGCAGGTCAGAACAGAGATACACAATAATTTGCAGATAAGGTCCGCTCTGCTCCCTTGGGTTCAACGGAAGAACTGGGAACCAAGCTGCCACTGCTTCAAGACCAAGGCCACTTACATGCTGGGAAGAGGGTCAAGCAGCGTTAAGTAAAAAAGCCACAAAACTTTCCTCCCATTTGAAGATGCCTTTTTCTTGATTGGGTATTTGTTTGGTTGCTGTAAACCTTTGACTATTTTCCAGAGTTCTGCAAAGTTGGTTCCGTTTCTGCTTTCTCCCCTCAATGCTTCTGGGGGGGAACAAGGGCTTCAAACTTCCTAGCTACCATTTTGCTGACATCACTCTAATATTTTTCAACTCTTAGTCCTCTGTCCCATTCACAGAGACCGGACAATGGCAGAACTGAGTGGTTGTGACAGAGACCACAGAGATTGCTCAGGTGAGCAAATCTAGTATCTGGCTCTTTTGCAGAAAGTTTTCCTACTTCTGATTTAGAACTCCTGGCACAGAGGAGAGACTTCAAAATTACAACTTCACTAAGAGCACAATCTCTGAGCCAAATGGTATGGATTTGAATTCAATCTTTTGTCATTTACTAGCTTTTGTGACTCACTTTTGTTACTAAAATTTATTGCACTTGCTTGTTTTTTTTTTTTTTAAAGGGAATATAGCTACTTTGTAGAACTTGCTCAAGTAGTACTGTATTGCTCTCTGGGACTGAGTGATTTCCATAGAACAATGGAAATGGTGTCTGAGAGCACACTCGGCAAGGCGGGAGCTGGACGGATAGTACTAGATAAGCACTGGTGGTGCTAGTTGCTATAACAAGGCTATGTTGTTCTGATGTTGAACATAAACTATCTTACAGACAACCAAAATCACACAGGTTCATTCTCTGACTGTGATGGAACAAGACCAACATGAGGCCACTATCTTCTAACTGGATTATACAACAAAATTGTCCAAGCCACAGAGATTACCAAGTGTCTCACTCTCCTGGCAAACACGATTGACAATTACTTCTTCATCATTGGTTTTAGACCCATTTCTAGATCCAATGATCAAGATACCCAACCACAGAATTACATTTACTTCCTGATATCATTAATCAATGTCCTGATTTCTTGAAGTCCCTCCCCCCGTCAACCAACTAATGTAAGGCCAAATTGCAGAATAAGTCCATCCTTTTTATTACCCTCTAGTGAGATGAATCATGGTCTCCACCATTACAATGAATCAATAACTCAACTATGTTCTACTATAACTGTGTTCCTGGTAATTTCTGGCTGCGCAGCATTAATGAGGGCAAGATGTAAGTTTCTGCTAAAATACGAAGTCATTTTCATGGAAAAGATGTTAACTATATGGAAATAAAAGAATTTAACCTTAAAAAATTGCTTTGGATCCTCGAAGAAATCAACTAATTCAAACCACAAAAAAGGAATTAAAAATCAAATAATAAAAAAGTTGAAAAAAAACACCTTGAAGTAAATGAGTATGAAAATAGAATATAAAAATTTATGGAACACATACAAAAATTTTAGGGTCAAAATTATAGTTTTAAATACATTAGAAAGGAAGAAAGCTATAAAATCAACAATCTAAGTTTCAACTTTAGTAAACTAGAAAAAGCACATCAAAAGTAAAACTTAAAAAAGGAAATATTAAAAAGCAGAAAAAATCAGAAGCAGAAATCAATGAAATACAACACCAGAATACCAACAGAGCAAATCAATAAAAAAATTGGTTCTCTGACGAGATCAAGAAAATTGGTAAAATCAAAGCAGCACCAAGAAAAAAAGACGACACGAATTACAAAAATAGAGAAACAAGGAAACAAGTATACCCACTCCAACCCCCCCAAACCCACAAGCCCTACAAACATACCTGAGATTTTTAAAGCTATAAAGGCATCATATGAACTATTTTATGCAAAAAGATTGGATAATTTATTTGAAATGGACAATTCCTAGCCATATTCACACCTACTACATCAACCCAGGAAGAAATTGAGATAGAAAATTTGAATCGGTCTCTATCAAGTTAAGAAGCTGAAGTGGTAGTTAAAAATCTTCACACAAAGAGCCATGGGCCAGAGAGCCTCACCACCGGAATTCTAACATACTTTAATGATACCAGTACCACACTAATAAAAAAGGAGGAACTACATTGTAAATCATTTTATCAAATCTAGACAAAGACATTACAAGAAAAAAAATGGCAGGAATCCTTTCACACTGCATACTTCTGTCAAATCACTATGATGAGTATTTTAAATAGATTTTTACTTGTCAATTATACCTCAATAAAGCTGGAGGGGAAAAAAGAACTGAAACAGAAGTGGGTTTGGGTAGACTGGAAAAAGGAGAGGAAAAAAACCAACAATCAGAAGAATGACCTTCGCAAACATAAAACCGCTTAACAAAATATTGGCAAATGAAATATGGCGAGACATATAAATGTGTATACACTGACGAAGTGGAGTTTGTCCAAGAAGGCGAGAGTGGATTTAATTCTCATCAAATGCTATCTAGAAGGAAACGTCAATCTGATGAAACGTATGAAAAGCCTACAGGTAACATCCTACTTAGAGGTGTAAGACTGAATACATTTCCCCACAGACTGGAAACAAAACAAGTGCCCTCTTCCACTACTTCTATTCAGAATTGTTCTGGAACACCTAGCTGATACAAGGCAAGGAAGAAAACCTAAAGGAACAGAGATTAGAGAGAAAGAAGCAAAACTCTATTTGGAGATGACACAATTTTGTTTGTAAAAATAGCTATTGAATTTAAGGGGAAGAAGACTTAGAATAGAAAGGTCATAGGATCAAAGATCACAGAATCAACTGTATCGCTATATACCAGTAATGGAAAATCCAAAGCTGAAATTAAGAAAATTCCATTCACCACAGCATCAAAAGAAAAACCGGTATTCTGGAATGGCAGCACGAGGAGCTAGCTCTGTGGACCCCCTCCCCAGCAAAACAAATATAAATGGTAGGAGTCACTTTGAAAATCCAATTATTTTAAGGCTCTGGAAAGTGTCATGATGGCATATAACAAATAAACATCTAAGTAAGAGCAAGGGGAGTGAGAGTGAGAGTCCATGGCACTGAAACCACAACGTGCTTTCTGCCCTTCTGACGTCAATGATGCAAACACCACTCCAGGCAGGGGCAGCCAAGACCACAAGACTTCCCCTAACCCTGTTCTCAGTCCAGGGATGTATCTTCCTGGGGGGGGGGGGCAGGCACCAGCATGTGTCATTCCCTCCCAGCTACATATTGCAGAGGCTTATTTCCATCTGGCTGCCACTGAGAGGAGTGGAGACCCCACTTCAGCCATAGCATGTTAAGAACACTGGAGCCCCGACTGCCCTCTCCCTAGCTCATTCATAGGGCAGAAGTTCTATGCCAAGAGGCCAGTCAAGAAGAGGCTGCCACCCACACCTAGTGTCTTTCTCCTAAAAGGGGGTTATTCAGGAGCTCAGCCGGTTATGCGTCTGACTTTGGCTCAGGTTTTGATCTCAGGGTCCTGGGATCCAGCCCTGAGCTGGGCTCCTGCACTCAGCGTGGAGTCAGCTTGTCCCTCTGACCCTCCCCCTACTCGTGCTCTCTCTCAGATAAATATAAGCTTTCCAAAAAAGGGGGGAGGGTGGGTTATTCAGAGAAAGGCAGGCCAATGAGCCCACCCATCATTCCAGAGCTGTGGCGCAAGGATTTTGTTCACAAGCAGAGGCAGTTCCTAAGGGCAGACAGCTCCGAAGCTCTCTCCAAAAGGGTTAACTTTATGTGAAACAAATGGGTGGAGGTTCAAGACTAAAGGTCCTCTTCAAGACAGTGGAGGTTTTGATGGCAAGCCACGAAGAGGAGGCGAGTAGCTTCATGAGATCAATATATGAAGCCAGTAGGCCAGCTAGTTTACTAGAGAACCAGGGAAAGAGACAGATAAGGAAAGCCGTCTTGGGATTAGAACAAACCTCAAACCCTGGCCTTGAAAACTACTTCCTCAAATGGGCAGGAATGAAATTGGATCAGGTTCTGGAGCAGTTGATGTCCCAGGCTACTGTTAATAAAGCAACCAGTCTGCCCTAACAGTGTGATCAGGGAAAGAGACAGTCAATGAGAGAGGCTGTCAAAACGAGTCATCCCACTGTGACTGTAAGCAAGCCCCAGGCTGTGCTCTCTGGAGAGCAACATCGGAGGCTCACATGTGGAAAAAAAAAGATTTCACCAAAATGTCAGTCAGCTAGTCACAAAACAAAACCAACAAGCAGCCCTGAAAAGTATATGATCTAGAATGTCAAATTTTCAACTGAAAATGCATAATACATGCAAATAAATGGAAAGGACTGACTTACAAACAGAAAAAAGGCAGACACCTGCCTGTGAGATGGTCTAGATGACAGACTTAACAAAGACTTCAGGGCAGTCATTACAAATATGCTCAAAGATCTAAGGGAATCCATATTTAAAGAAGTAAAGGAGGGTATGATAATGATGTCACATTATCAACAAGAATTTATAGATGGAGAGAGATTATGCAATCTAAAGAAAGAGTGAAGAAATATGAGAAGAGCCTTTGGAAAATGTGGAATACTAAGTACAAAAACATATGCATGATGGGAAGATCAGACCGAGAAGACAGAGAAAGGAGGATATTCCACCACTGTTGCTTCAAATCAATTCTCTGCCCCTTCCTCTCCCTTTTCTCCTTCTGGGACTCCCATAATGTTCATATTGGTTGGTTTAATCGTATTCCAGAAGTTCCTTCGCTTACTTTGTTTTTTTTCTCTGCTCCTCAGACTTATCATTTCAAATGACCTGTTTTCAAGTTCACAGATTGTTTCTTCTGCATATTCAAATCTGCTTTTGATCCCTCTAGTGACTTTTTTCAATTATCTTAAAAATATTTTCTCTTTGATGTTCTCAATTTCTTCATCTATGAATCTTCTCCTGACTTTATTTTCCTCTTAAGCCCTTTAAGAGTATTATTTATTATCTAGAGACCATGCAGTGCTTGAGTTGGGGGAGGGGCAGAGGGAGAGAGACAATCTGAAGCAGGCTCCATGTGCAGCACGGAGTCTGACCTGGGGCTTGATCTCACAACCCTGAAATCATGACCTGAGCCAAAATCAAGAGTTGGATGCTTAACCAACTGAGCCACTCAGGTGCCCCAAGAGTATTATTTAAAATTCTTTGTCTACTAAATCTGAATCCTGTGTTTTGTTAAGATTGGTTTCTGGAGATTTATGATTTAATTTGGTTGACTGGGCCATGTTTTCAAGTATCTTTGTATGCCTTGTGATCTTTTCTTGAAATTTGGGCATTTGAAAAAAACAGCCACGTGTTGCCTACTCTTTGCAGACTGGCTCCATGCACAGAAAGACTTCCACTACCAGCCTAGCACGAAGACTTGAGGTATTCTCAGCCCTTTTCTGGGCATGGGTCTTTCCTGGGTCTGTGGATGTGCTTCCTCCCCTCCCCCTGCAATTCCCCTGTATACATATCTGCTTTTATTTTTATTTTTTTAAAAAATTATTTTTACATGTCTGCTTTTAAATGTATTAATTTCTGTAGGAGTCTCACAAGTCCAAATCCTCAACTTTTTGAGCAACTTCACACTGATACAATTCATTTTTTTTAATTTACATATTTTGGGGGCACCTGGGTGACTCAGCCGGTTAAGCATCTGACTTGGTTTTGGCTCAGGTCATGATCTTACAGGTCATGGGCTCAAACCCTGGGTTGGGGTCTGCACTCAGCTGGGAGTCTGCTTGAAGATTCTCTCCATTTGCCCCTTCCCCACTCATATGCTCTCTAAAATAAAATAAATAAATCTTTAAAAAAAGGTTTTACTTAAGATTTTATTTATTTGAGACAGAGAGAGAGCGCACACGGGCACAAGTGGGGAGGAGGGCAGATGGAGAGGGAGAAGCAGACTCTCTGCTGAGCAAGGAGCCTGACGTGGGCCTCGATCCCAGGACCCTGAGCCAAAGGCAGACGCTTAACTGACTGAGCCACCCAGGCGCCCCTTTTACTTATTTTTTTTTTTAAAGATTTTATTTATTTATTTGACAGAGATAGAGACAGCCAGCGAGAGAGGGAACACAAGCAGGGGGAGTGGGAGAGGAAGAAGCAGGCCCATAGTGGAGGAGCCTGACGTGGGGCTTGATCCCGTAACGCCGGGATCATGCCCTGAGCCGAAGGCAGACGCTTAACCGCTGTGCCACCCAGGCGCCCCCCTTTTACTTATTTTTTAAAAGTAATCTCTACACCCGATGTGGGGCTCAAGCTCACAATCCCGAGATCAAGAATAACATGGTCCACAGACTGAGCCAGCCAGGTGTCTGATATCCATTGTTATTTATGGTTTGTGGTCATCTTTATTACCACAATTCATTCCACCTCTCTCTTGACTACAGATGTCATTCTGGAAGTCTTTGGCAAGAAGGCACTGACAAAACCATGATGTAAGTTTTTGGAATTAAGAATGATGAGAAATTTGTTTAATTATAAAAATTGTAAGTACAGAATTTTAAAAATTGAGGAAAAAATACTTAAACTTGTATGCACATGATGATATTGACTCAGAATGTAAAATGATGATGAAATTACAAGTTGAAAAATCCACAACTGCAATGGGATGTTTTAATATATCCTATCAGGAAATGGGAGAAAATAATATTTGTTAGTATATAACAGTTAATAAAACACTTTAAAGGAACATGTACAGAAACACTGGTTTGATAAAAAAAAACTGTAAATCACATAAAAACATAATTGAAAATGTACTGAAGAATTAGGTTCAGTTGTAATTAGAAATACCCACAATCTCGCTGTGTAAGAGGAAGGTGCTTAGTCTCACAAGAAAGGACTGGGTCATAGAAGTCACCATACAGTGCAGTAGAGGAACAAACTACCACATGGTTTCTTTTGACTGTATCACTGTAGCTGTGTTGGTGGAATGAGGAGTCCACAGTCCTTAGGAGTATTAATAGAACAAGATGCTTACTACATGTATTAGACCTTAAACAAATACAATCCAGAGAAGAGGGAAGTCAGCGCTTTAAAGAACATTCTCAACCATGACAGCCTAAATTTGCTGCCTGGTGGACACATGATGGCTTGCAGGAAAATCCAAATGGCATCAATCTTTGCTGTGGAACTTGTGGAGGCACCTGTGGAAACCTACAGCTCTGAGAAAATGGAAGTCAAGTAGTTGGTGGTGGTATTCAAAGATACTCTTGACTGACAGGGCAAAGAATCAGCAAAATGGGCTGGAAGATGTATGCAAAACTCCTATGGTCTCTATCACTGCCTGTACTGTGACTCTAAAAACTAAGAACTTCTTCCCTTCTGCCTTCCAAATCTCATGCAAGTGAGGCTCTTAGTGAATTCTAACATGAAACTGTAAAGAGAACAGACTCTAGAAAATTAGGTCAAAACATTACCCATGTTGACCTAACACATTCCCGGAGAGCCATATCCAATTCTACATTTTTGTGTCTGATCACAGGTCTCTTAAAGTTTAGTATCCAAATCACAGAAGAGATGAGAAAGAGTAAAGGGAAAATATGTAAATAGCAGTTCTAATAAGATAATACTCTATGATAAACTCTGCATACTTACAAATTTATGCTAACTATATTAGCTAGGAAAATAAGGCTCTTTGATGAAAGAAAAAGAAAGAAACCTTTTCTCATACGAAAGGAGGAATATTTATAATGGGTAGGGAATATCCAGTACCTGTGACATGAGGTCAATAAGAAAATCCCAACAAATACCAAAATGTCATTTTTCCATGGCCCCTTCACTTACTGAACAATTAAAAAATTATATAAAAATTAACCCTCCTTACATATTAGAAATACACTTTAACTCACCCATAGATCCAACAGACTTCAAAATGGAAAGACAAAAATTTTATAAGCTGATTCAAGGAAAAACGCTAACCTACTAAGCTTATGTACTATTGCTTAAACAGTGCTTACAGACTTGTCTCAACTCAATGTTCAGCTAAAAAGCAACGACTGGAAGCCATAGTCCAGAGACTGAGTTCCAGAATGAAATTCATTATTTTTAACTTTTGAAGCATTTCTTTCATGTAGTGAATTCTCTGGAGTTATTATGCTTGATTTAATTTGTATCAGACTTTCCCCCTATTACTTACATTCATGGCATCTCTCTCCAGTGGTGTTTTTACATGACTTTGTATTTGTCAAGACTGAAAACTCTCCTGTGTTTTTCAGTTATAATTTACCTATCTACTGTGCATTCTCATCACATGTTTATGTAAGGATGTGGGCCAATTGAAGGCTTTCCCACAATGTTTACATTCAAGAAGTTTCTCTCCAGTGTGAATTCTTTCATGGCTTCTAAACGAACTAGGTCGACTGAAAGCTTTCCCACATTCTTTACATTTGTATGGTTTCTCTCCAGTGTGCACTCTCATGTGTCCTCGGAAGGTTGTACGATAAATAAAAGCTTTCCCACATTCCTTACACTCATAGGGCTTCTCTCCAGTGTGAGTTCTTTCATGTACTTGAACATAACTTGAACAACTGAAGGCTTTACCACATATCTTACATTCATAGGGTTTCTCTCCTGTGTGAGTCCTTTCATGTATTCGAAATGAACTGGGACAATTGAAGGCTTTCCCACACTCCTTACATTTATAAGGTCCGTCTCCAGTGTGTGTCATCATGTGTCTTCGAAAACTTGTGAGAGAAACAAATGCTTTCCCACATTCCTCACATTTATAGGGTTTCTCTCCAGTGTGAGTTCTTCCATGTATCTGCAAACCTAGAGGAGAACTGAAGGTCTTCCCACACTGTTTACATTCATAGGGTTTCTCTGCAGTGTGAGTTCTTTCATGTCTTCGAAAGGAAGTGGGACAACTGAGGGCTTTACCACATTGCTTACATATATAGGGTTTTTCTCCAGTGTGAGTTCTCACATGCACTTGGAAAGTGGTCAGCCAATGGAAGGCTTTTCCACATTCTTTACATTGATAGGGTTTCTCTCCAGTGTGAGTCCTTTCATGTGTTCGAAAGGAACTAGAACAACTAAAGGCTCTACCACATTGCTTACATTCATAGGGTTTTTCTCCAGTGTGAGATCTTTCATGTATTCGATAAGAACTGGGACAACTGAATGCTTTCCCACATTCCTTACATTTGTATGGTCCAACTCCAGTATGTGTTATCATATGTCTTTGAAAGCTTCCAAGAGAGATGAAGGCTTTCCCACATTCCTTACAGTCATAGGGTTTCTCTCCAGTGTGAGTTCTTTCATGTTTTCGAAGAGAACTGGGACAACTGAAGGCTTTACCACACTTTTTACACTCATAGGGTTTCTCCCCTGTATGAGTTCTTTCATGACTTCGAAAGGAACTGGGACAACTGAGGGCTTTACCACATTGCTTACATTGATAGGGCTTCTCTCCAGTGTGAGTCCTTTCATGTGTCTGAAAGGTTTGATGATATCTAAAGGCTTTACCACATTGTTTACACTGATAGGGTTTCTCTCCAGTGTGAGTCCTTTCATGTTTTCGAACAGACTGGCGATATCTAAAAGATTTCCCACATTCTTTACATTTATAAGATTTCTCTACACTGTGATTTCTTTCATGTTTTTGAAAAGGTTGGAGATAACTGAAAGCTTTTCCACATTCTTTACATTTATAAGGCTTTTTTCCATATTCCTGATACTTGTATGGTTTAGGTGAAGTGTGAGATCTCTTATGCCTATTAAGGGATGAATGGCGCATGAAGACTTTTCCACACACACTGCATTCCCATGGTTTTACTTCAGCGGGAGTTTTCTTGTTCAGATTAAGATTTGGGATAGGACTGAAGTTTCCTCCACATTGACTACCTTCTTTACTTTGACAGAGCGTCTCTACCATATGACTTCTAAAAAAAAAACCACAAAAACCAGAAGCATATTAATTTGTGATTTCCTATCTATATAGTATTCTAAATACTAGAATTACATTGTTATCATTTACATATAGGTAAAGAGTATGTTTTTCTGTCCTGTCTGAATTGTTTGAAAATGAGTATTCTGCAAGAGGGCTCAACCTTGTAACTATTATATGAAAACAGTGAGAGTCATATAGTTTCTGAACAATATTTCCAAATGAACTATTTTGCAAACACTGATGATTTGCCACATTTAAGAAAACACTTTTGGTGAAAATTTTCTAGAAGAAAATATATCTGAAGCTGGGCTGTCTTCTGTCTGCTTGCTTTTCAATTTTCATAACATACAAAGATTTCCTCGGACACTGCTTTCCACTGTGAATGCAACTCACCTTAGTTTTCTTCCCTGGTTTTTGTACTGATCTTCAATGTTATGGTCTTTCCATTTTTTCCCTACAATGAAACCCAGAAAAAAGCAATAAATTATAGAAGAATTATTACATTACAAGTCCATGATGGGCTCTGACCATGCCTGATTTACCAAAGTATTCCTTTTCCCCATTCCAAATCAAGGAACACTGATGGTCAAGAAATACTTGTCCTCTAATTGACAAGGTGAAGGTAAGGTGTCATCCTTACCTATTGAGGCCAGGTTCCTCAAGGTTTCCCGCATCACATCTCTGTAGAGTTTCTTCTGTGAAGGATCCAGCAGAGCCCATTCCTCCAGGGTAAAGTTTACAGCCACATCCTCAAAGGCCACTGGGTCCTAAAACATCCCACATATGTGCAGAGGAGGATGGATGAGACGGCACTAGGAATCTATAGTCAATTCATATGAAGTTCACACGATTCTGTAAACTCAAAATGTTCTATGACTTGGTCATCAGAATTCTCACTCTCTATACGTAATCATTTCCTCATAAATTTAGGAGTATCATGAACACACGAAAATTATTTCTACTTTTTTACTATGTTCACTTCAAGTCTCATTGCTCTCTAATGGTAGAGTCCCAAGCGCGTTAGAGAATGAGAGAAATGATACGCAAATGAAAGAAACATTTCCATTTTAAGACCATCAATTCCTTGTGAGGAAAAACTCAGCTCCTTCCTCATTACCTTCCACCATATCAGGCAGCACTCCATGAAGCACAGGATCACATCCACATGAAGTTTTAACGAATAAAAACACAGTGAAACACTGGGAGCTTTTCCTTCTATTTCCATTGCCAAACACGTAAGGCCAGAAGGCCCGGGGGAATCCATTTTATAATCAGGACCAGCTAGCCATCCATATTGTCCTGACGTGCTCCAGGCCATTAGTAGTAGTCATATGCAGCCGGCTGAATGAAAACATCTGGTAGACAGTATTAATTTTAACCTTTCTATAAAAAATTTGTCAGAGATTCAGTTACTCCTTTCTATTTGTCCCACTTCATGAGGCTAGGGAGTTATTCAGAAATTACAGCTCAGGCATAAAAACGGCACCACAACTTAGAACTACACAAAATCCCTACAGTTTGGGCCTCAGAGCTGCTGCTCACCAATTTTTAGCACACACACGCACATCTACTGGGATGATAAGATGCTAGAAGAGCTCTTCGTGGCAGAACCATAACAGTGTACCTCAGGCCTTGCTGAGATGAGGAACTGGATAAAAATTGCAATTTTCAAGGAAGTTCATTTGAAAGCCACAATGGTTTGGTGATGAATGCACCCACTGTCATAAAGCACACAAAGGGTTCAGCAGTGTTTTCCTCTAAAAGAACATAAAACTTCCCTTCTCCAGTTTCAGGAGGCAGTGATTTTCAACCAGCGGCCCTAGAGGCTGCCCTTCCATTTCTCTCACTTCTGTGCCCTCACGTGGGGCTCAGGAGTACGACTGCCTAACCTCTGGGCATAGATATCCCTCAGCTAATTCATTCTCCTAAATGCTGGTCTCTGAAAAAGATCGTTAACCCACTGATGTCCACATGCAGCTGATAGAGAAAAGGCTCCCACGGAGTCATCTGGATGGCAGGATTTGCCCATTTGGTTAAGAAAACAGAATAGGAAACCCAGACTTCTTGGTAGATCCACGGAGTAAAATGAGCTCCCTGCGTTGGCTCTAATGCCTCTTTCTACGGCGGGCCTGCAGCCCCTGCTCCTAACGGTGTCCTACTACCTAGTGTGCAGAAGAGGGTGAACACTACTAGCAGGCTCGAGACTGCTGATCCTTATGGATGCCTGCTCACAGTATTTGTCCTTCGCTGGTATCTGAGAGCCAAGATGTAGGAGGGACCCCACCAACCTGATGAGAGTGACTCAGTGTGCCTAAACTGTTTATGCAAAGACTAGGGTAATATCCCAAACTCTAGGTTTCGTTCTGAGAGTCTGAACTTTCGTTATGCGCAGCAGAGGGTGCCTATGTGACCTAGGCACTGCGTCCCTAGATGGGCTTCCCGGGAAGGCAATATTTTACATGTGTTGTCACAATTTGTTACTTGGGGAACTGAACCCATCCTATGGATTATAATAGGAGATAATATCTCCTTGGAGCTTGTATCTGGTTTCCTCCAGAATAAATTCACTTATATATATTTTTAAAGTTTACTTATTTTTAAGTAATCTCTACACCCAATGTGGGACTCAAACTCATGACCTGGGATTAAGAGGCACATGCTCTTCCAACTGAGCCAGCCAGCGCCCCCCCCAAACAAATGTAATTAAATACTAAACAAGACTAATGACTGATATTAATGATTCTAATAGAAAAAGATTTAAATTTTAAAAAGATTTTATTTATTTATTTATTTGACGGGGGTGGGGAGAGTGCATGCACAAGCAGGGGAACAGCAGGCAAAGGCAGAGGGAGAAGCAGGCTCCCCGCTGAGCAGGGAGCCTGATGTGGGTCTTGACCCCAGGACCCTGGGATCATGACCTGAACCGAAGGCAGATGCTTAACCGACTGAGCCACCCAGGCATCCGAAAATATTTAAATTTTTATTGAGTATCAAAGGAGAATGAAAAAAGTGAAAAATATGGTACACGTTCTTAGAAATAACTCCATTTCCCAAATGTTTCCTTTCCCAAAATGTATTTTTATAAAATCCCATCAATCCCCAAAACAGATTTTTTAGGGGTCAACAAAAACTATTCCTCCAAACCTAATATGAGGAACAAATGCCAAAAAAAAAAAAAAAAAAAAAAAAAAAGTCAAGATCTTCCAGAGAACAAAGGGGCGGCTTGCCTAATCTACATCAAAGATTTTCAAACTATAGCATTCCAGACAGCATAGTATTAGCAGAGAGAAAGACCACGGGAAGGGAAAAGTGCCTTCCATGGGCCAGCAGTAAATACCGAAGTTGGCCAAGGACAGATCAGGCACTGTAGAGGAGTGGCAGACATCAGAAACCCTTTCAACACATGGGGCAAAGACAAACTGGAAAAATGTATTGTATGCACTTCTATTCCATGGAAAATAGCCAGTTCATTGTAGATTTAAATGCGAAAGATAAAACTAGGACACCTGTGGAAGTCATAGATACATGCTTCATTGATCCAAAAATAGGGGGAATTTTCTCATATGAGGGAAAAAGTGACCTGAAACAAGAGACTGAGCAATTCACAATCAAACTGAGGAAATTAAAAAACAAGGTAGAAGAAAATATCTGTAATAACATGTAATATTAAAGACTTAGGGGGTGCCTGGGCGGCTCAGTTGGTTGGCTGTCTGCCTTCGGCTCAGGTCATGATCCCAGGATCCTGGGATCAAGCCCCATGTCAGGCTCTTGCTCAGTGGGGAGTCTGCTTTTCCCTCTGCCTGCTGCTCCCCCTGCTCATGCTCTGTCAAATGGATAAAATCTTAAAAAAAAAAGTGTGTAGAGTAAGACTGAACATACAGTTTAAAAATTAGAAAATAATCAAAACATATTTAACAGAAGATGAAAGACCACATATGAAATAAATGTCCATCTGGGGGCGCCTCAGTGGTACAGTGGGCTAAGCGTCTGACTCTTGGTTTTGGCTCAGGTAGAGATCTCGGGGTCGTGGGACTGAGCCCTGTACAGGGCTCCACGCTCAGTGCAGAGTCTGCTTGGGATTCTCCCTCCAGCTTGTGCCATATCTCTCTCTCTCTCTCTAAATCTTAAAAAAAAAAGTCCATCTGCTAAGTAATAAGAAAAAAAAAAAGACCAAGCATATTATATTTCATACTGATTAGGACAAAAATTAGTCAATTTAATAATGCCCTGTGTTGATGACCAGTCAACAAATACATGAATATGCATGAGTGGAGGAAACCATCAACTGATATGCTCCATTGCCATTTCTTGTCAATTTGAACTTGATCACGATCTACAATTTTTCTCCAATGTCCAGAGAATTTATTGTGTATTTGCACTGGGAGTCTGATACAAGAATGAAAGCTGTATTTTTTAAAATTTTTATTATTTATTTGATACACACACAGAGAAAGCACTAGCAGGGAGAGCAGGAGAGGGAAAAGCAGGCTCCCCGCTGAGCAGGGAGCCTGACCTCGGTCTCGATCCCAGGAGCCCGGGATCACTACCTGAGCTGAAGGCAGGCGCTTAACCAACTGAGCCACCCAGGTGCCCCAGAGGCTGTATTTTTAACGAGAGTAAAAATTAAATTTGAAAAGCCCAAATACAGTAACCATAGCAATGGATGAATAACTTGGATGGCCTGCAGCCTCAAGATACAAGCATTTATAAAACCTACTGTTGCAAAGAACCAACCAAAACACATTTTGAATGTAATTTCATATCCATTCATTCATTCATTCATTCATTTAGATTTTTATTTATATGACAGAGAGCGAGAGAGCACAAGCAGGGGAAACAGTAGAGGAAGAGGAAGAAGGCGGCTCCCTGCCAAGCAGGATGCCTGACGAGGGGCTCGATCCCAAGACCCCAGGGACCATGACCCAAGCCGAAGGCAGACATCCAACCATCTGAGCAACCCAGATGCCCCTATACTCATTTATTTAAAGGTAAAACTAAAAGAATACCATTTAGTGGGGGGAAAAAAGATGGTAAGGGTTATGAATAAAGACTCAGTTAGAGGTCATACATGGTGCAGGATGGAGACAAGCCAGGTCAGGAACCTCAGGAGACAGACAACTGCCCAATGCCCACTTACAAATCTCGATGATTACAAAGATGTTTATACTGTTATCACCACAAAATCTTCTCATAAAGCATATGTATATCAGTTTCTGAATGTATTTGATGATACAAATTTAAGGAACTAAGTTTGGGGAAGTATGCAATTTTTATTTTTTGTCCTGTAATGTGGAAATCTGAATTCTAGTTCACAGATTTTGGCACAAAAACTGGTAACAAGTGTTTATTTTGAGAGAATTGGTTACATACCTCTTAAAAACAAAGGGTGACACGTACTGGTATGGAAAGATGTGAAGGATTTATCAACTGAATAATTAAGTAAAATGCACTGCAATATAAACACCAGGTTACCTTTTCTGTAACTCTCACAGTTACCTGCACAGGAAGGTGGGCTCCCACCCAAGATGTGAGTCCGATGTCCTGACGGAAAACACACACATGTCAAGAGGGCATGAAAGGGTTTCTTCCATAATGCAAGTGTCCAGGGAGGGCAGGGAAGGGCAGGCCTCTCAAGCGGGTGGGAAATGCCTTGAGAGAGCAAGGAAAGGGCTGGTTGGGTTTTTTAATTGAGGTTTGGGAGTGGGTTAGGGTGAGACCTCGGGTACAGGGGCAGGGCCTTCAGTGAACTGAATACCTTGCCAGTGCCAAAGCAGTGAATAGCCAGGCTGTCTTGTCCCCTGGTGCAGAGGTGGAGTGCAAGGGGAGGAAAGGAGGGATGAAGACTTAAAGCTCAGCAGACAAACATCAAAAAACATCAGAGACTCCTGGTTTCTGGTCAGACATATAAGGAGTTTAGATGCTGGCATTCCTGTCCTCATAAGAAAAAAAACCCACTGAAATCAACAACTCTTCTTAGATCCATCAGAGAACTGAGGTCACAGGGAAACTACTGTTTCCAAAATCAGAGAGACAGAAAAGTAGCCATTTAAAAATATGTCCAGAACATTCTGTTCTTAAGAAGGCCTGTTCTCTCAAGATCTATTTTATGAGAGCACGATTGGGATTTTCTTGGAGCCTGACTGACCTGAGGAGGTGGAGGACAGAAAAACACTTGCGACAGTGACAGGATTTTTCTTCCTAAGTATATGGTGTTTCCTCTAACGCCACTGATCCAACTCTGATTCACCCATTATGTGTCCAGTTGTTCAACTCAATACTAACACTACCCAGACTTAGCGTCAGATTTGCAGATGGAGCGCTCCCTACAACAAAGCTGCCCCACTTCAGATGCCAGCCATTAACAGGGCGCCTTGTCTACTGACATTTCCAGCCAGCTGCCTACAAATCCAGAGATGCCTTTGAAACCCCCTGAGGTTTGGTAATTTGTTAAAACAATTCTGAGAACTCAAGAAAGCAACTGACTTAAAATTATTGGTTTATGACGAGATACAACTTAGGAACAGTCCAATGGAAGAGATACACAGGGAAAGGAATGGGAGCAGGGGTGAGGGGGCAGGAACATTTGGAGCTTCCGTGTTCTCTCCGCACAAGCTGTCCCTCACCTCTCCCCACCTCCAGCACCTTCATGTGTTCACCAACCTGGAAGTTCTCGAAATCCCACCTGTAAGGGTTTTGAAAGAAGTTTCATTATGTAGGCAGAAGTGATTAACTCAAGGCCTTTGGTGATTAACTTTAAATCTCCAGCCACTCTTCCCTCTCCAGAGGCTGGAAATTGGGGCTGAAAGTTTTTTTTTTTTTTTTTTTAAAGATTTTATTTATTTGACAGAGAGAGAGACAGCCAGCGAGAGAGGGAACACAAGCAGGGGGAGTGGGAGAGGAAGAAGCAGGCTCATAGCAGAAGAGCCTGATGTGGGGCTCGATCCCAGATCGCCGGGATCACGCCCTGAGCCAAAGGCAGACGCTTAACCGCTGTGCCACCCAGGCGCCCCGGGGCTGAAAGTTCTAAACCTCCCATCAAGGCCTGGTGTTTCTGGTGTCCAATCCCCATCCTGAAGCTATGTAGGAGCCCACCAAGAAACGCCTCATTAGAACAAAACACGCTCTATCACCCTTATCAGGAAATTCCAAGGGCTTTAGGAGATCTTTGCTAGGAAGCACACTCAAAGACCAATGTCTTCCTTGTATTTCCCCTGGGTGGCTCAGTTGGTTCAGCACTCAACTCTTGATTTCAGCTCAGGTCATGGTCTCAGGGTTGTGAGATTGAGCCCTGTGCTGGGCTCTGTGCTGGGCGTGGAGCCTGCTTGGGATTCTTTCTCTCTCTCTCCCTCTGTTCTTCCCCCAACCCCCTCCCCCAACTCCGGCACTCTCTTAAAAAAAAAAGTCTCCAAGGAGACATAGCAAACCATGCTGCTTATGTGAATAATGTGGCAAAATACATGAGGGAAAATGGATAGAATAGCACAAGAAGAAACAGATGAATCCACTATCACAGTTGAGCGCTTCAACATCCCTCTATTGGTAATTAGATCCAGCAGGAAGAAAATCAGAAAAGTCACAGTTTAACTGAACAGTGGCATCACTGGATTTAATTGAAAACTGTGGGATACTTTATCAAAGAGAATATATATTCTTCTCAAGTTCACATGGAAAATTCATGAAGACTGCAACCATGTGATTTATAAGAAATATACATTTATTCAGATGATCAAATATATTTTGCATACATATTTGGTCTTTTGCCATAGTTCCTGCCTCACAAACTACCCAAAACCTTGGAGTTTTCTAAGTGTTGGAAGTGATAAAATGGCTGGTGCTATGTTATTGCGGTGACTTTTGGAAAGCACCTAAGGAAGGGGTCTGGTTGCCAAAGGAGCCAACCATGTGATCAGAAAGTTATAACTTTCAGTCCTACCCCTGATCCGCAGGGAGGGGAGAGAATCCAGCGGCCGGAGGTTGAATCAATGGCCAATCACACCTATGTAATGCAATCTCCATAGAAACCTAAAAGAGTGGGGTTGGAGAGCTTCCAGGTTGGAGGGTACAGGGAGGTGCTGGGATAGGGGTGCATCCAGGGGACATGGAAGCTCTGAGCCCTTTCCCCATGCCTCACCTTATCCCTCTTCCATTTGGCCATTCCTGAGTTATATCTTTTTATAGTAAGTGGCAACCTCACAAGGACAATGTTTCACTGAGTTCGTGAGCCGCTCCAGCAAATTAAGCATTAATCAAACTAGAGCCAAGGAGGAGGTTGTGGGCACCTCTGATTTATCACCAGTCAGAAGAATAGGTAACAACCTGGACTTGTGACTGCCATGCTGAGTTGAAGGGGGTTGACAGAAATTCTGATCTGTAGGTCAGAGGCACAGGTAACAGCCTGGCCTTGTAGCTGGCACCTGAGGTGAGTCTTGCAGGACTGAGACCTCAACCTTTGGAATCTGATGCTATCTCTAGGAATCAAAGCTAATATAAGGAGACAAGAAAAAGAAATAAAAGGCATACAGAATGGGAAGCAGAAAAGAAAACTCTTTGTCACATATGAAATGACTATCTAAGGAGCAAATGTCAAATAATCCACAATAACAAGGAAAGTCCTTTGAACTAGTAAAAGAGCAGAGTAAGACTGAAGGATAAATGGTTAATATGCAAAAGCAAAATTTATGCTTTCCTATATACCCAAACAGATATAGTCACCTGATCTTTGACAAGGGGCAAAGGCAGTGCAACACGGAAAACAGTCTTTTCAACAGAAAGTGCCAGGAAAAGTAGAATCCACATGAAAAAAAATCTAGACACAGAGCTTACACCTTATACAAAAATTAACTCAAAACGGACTCACAGATCTTATAAAAAAACTCCCAGGAGATAACATAGGAGAAAATCTAGGTGATCTGGGGTTTGGTAATTATTTTTTAGATAGAACACCAAAATCAGGATCTATGAAAGAAAAAAAATAGTGAGTTTGGAGTCATTAAAATGAAAACCTGCTCTGTGAAAGTTAAGAGATGGAAAACAGAAGCCACAGACTGGAAGGAAATCTTTATGAAACACTTCTCTGATAAAGGGCTAGTATCTAAAATGTCCAAAGAACTCCTAAAATTCAACAATAAGACAAGCAACACAATTAAAAATGGGCAAAAGATCCTAACACACACCTCACCAAAGAAGATAGACGGTAATTAAGCAAAACATGCTCAACGCCATGTCATTAGAACTTGTGGTAACAGGGGTGCCTGGGGGGCACAGTCGTTAAGCGGCTGCCTTCGGCTCAGGGCGTGATCCCAGCGTTCTGGGATCGAGCCCCACATCAGGCTCCTCCGCTAGGAGCCTGCTTCTTCCTCTCCCACTCCCCCTGCTTGTGTTCCCTCTCTCGCTGGCAGTCTCTCTCCGTCAAATAAATAAAATCTTAAAAAAAAAAAGAAAAAGAAATTGCGATGACAGAATGAGATATAGCCAGACATTTATTACAATAGCTAAAATTCAAGACAGTGAGAAAAAAATACCAAATAATAGTGAAGCTGTGGGGCAACAGGAGTCTTCATTCATGGCTGACCTTGGAAGATGGGCAGTTCTTAAAAAACTGGTTTTTAACCATACTATCCAGCAATCACCATCCTTCCTATTACCTCAAATGAGTTGTAAACTCATAAAAAAAACTTCATAAAGAAATCTACATATGAATGTTTATAGGAGCTTTATCCATGATTGCCAAGACTTACAGGTAATCTTCCAACAGGTGAGTGGAAAAATAATCAGTGGAACCTCCATATGATGGAATATTATTCAGTGATAACAGGAAATAAGGTATCAAGCCAAAAAGACATGGAATAACCTCAAAATCATATTGCTAAGTGAACGCAGACTACGACAAGGCTACACACTCTATGATTCCAAGCATAGTTCCGGAAAGCACAAAACTATGAGACGGTAAACAAGCTACAGTTGCCAGGGATTTGGGGCTGGGAAGGAGGAATGAATAAATAGATGGGACGACAGGGAATGTTTAGGGAAGTGGAAGTATACTACATTATACAGAAATGATAGACACACATCATTTTACGTGGCTAATGCCCAGAGACCGTATAACACAGAGTCTAGCCATTATAAACCGAGGACTTTACTACATCAATATTGGCTCACTGAATATAACAACGGTAGCACAGTGATTGCACGATACAAACTACAGGACAAACTATACGAAGGCGGGGGGTTATGTGGGAACTCTGTATTTTTTCTTTTTAAAATTTTATTTATTCATCTGAGAGAGGGGGAGAGCGTGTGCACACACGAGTGGGGGGAGGGGCAGAGGGAGAAGCAGAAACCCCGATGAGCAGGGAGGCCCCTGAGGGGCTCAATCCCAGGACCCCGGGATCATGACCTGAGCTGAAGGCAGACACTTAAATGACTGAGCCACCCAGGTGCCTGCTCTCTGTGCTTTCTGATTAAGTTTTCTGTAAACCTAAAACTGCTGTGAAGAAGTCTATCAGGAAAAAAAAAAAGATGAAGACAGACGCATTAATATTCATCCCTGATGACTGGCGACTGAAAGAGCCACTGTTCATTCGATTGATTTGAATTTATTTCAATAACTTATTATGGTACCCTATGAGGCCTAAACCCCGAGACGTGGGAGAGCAGAAATTTCCACTGAATGCCTTCTTGAGGGCCCAGCACTGTATGTTCTGAGAAGTGAAATGAGTGCCTTCATCGCTCTCAGTAGTGTCTGGAACTCTGATGTGGATAAGGGGTGTCCAGGCAAGGACTTACATTGAGACCTTAGTATACGTGGAGACCAATCTTACCTTGATTTATATGCTGGAGATATCTGTGAGGTGAGAGAGTCCCAGAATTCCTTAACCATGAAGGAGCGTGTCGTAGACAATCATCCAAGAGTCTATAAACATAGCTGAAGCTATTGCTGGTCAGTGCTCAGACGACTGACTGACGGCATACAGTTTGGGGCCTAGGGCCAATTCTTGCATCAGAAGCCTATGGACAACTTAAGGCCATCACAGGCAACCCCAGGAGGCATGAGAAGAGGTCACTGAAGCTTCTATTGTGAAACAGTGTCAGAGGGTGCTCACAGGTGTGCCTGCTGTGTGGCAATTTGACCAGAGTCCAGAGTCTTCCCATTTTGTTGTAGGGGTTCTTATTCAGGGCGGGCCATTTTCCAAGTAACAGCATCAATGGGCTCAAGTAAAATTTTAAGCAAGGAATGTGTTGCCTCCAACACCAAAAGAATCTAGACAGTGCTGTGGCTGCTGAGAGGGACAATAGTGACTTCTTCACCATGTCAAGGAGGGAATGGGCTCCAGATTACCAAATAATTTTTAAGAATTTTTTAAAAAAGATTTTATTTCTTTGAGAGAGAGACAGAGTACAAGCAGGAAGATGGGCAAAGGCAGAGGAAGAGGGATAAGCAGACCTCCCCTTGAGCAGGGAGCCCAATGCAGGGGTTGATCCCAGGACCCGGAGATCATGACCTGAGCCAAAGTCAGATACTTCACTGAGCCACCCAGGTGCCCCAATTTTTAAGAGTTTAAACAAGGTGCCAGGGCCTCACATCATATATATGGTAATGGCCTATCCCCTTTTTATGGGCTCTTTAAAAAAAATTATTTTTATTCATTTAAGAGAGAGAAACAGACAGCACAAACAGGGGAAGAGGCAGAGGGAGAGGGAGAAGCAGACTCCCCGCTGAGCTGGGAGCACAATGCAGGGCTTGATCCCAGGACCTGGAGATCACGACCTGAGCTGAAGGCAGATACCCAACCATCTGAGCCACCCAGGCGCCCCTTTATGAGCTCTTTTTATTTAAAAAAATTTTTTTTACATGATTTTATTTATTTATTTGTAAGAGAGAGAGCACAAGCAGGGGGAGCAGGAGAGGGAGAACCAGGCTCCCTGCTGAGCAAGGAGCCCAATGTGGGACTTGATCCCAGGACCCTGGGATCATGACCTAAGCCGAAGGCAGTCGCTTAACTGACTGAGCGACCCAGGCGCCCCATGAGCTCTTTTTACCAAAATTTTTATGTCCCAAATATCCTCAACAGAGAATGTCATCAGTGCAACGTCATACCTGTGCTCCTGGAGCAAGGTGGATGCCGTTCAGATCCTACCTGCAGAGACTGTGTGCACTGGCTGTGGTGTGGACGCTCCCTGAAGGTCACCAGGAAAAGGTGGATCATGTCACTTCAGAGGTAAAGGCCAACTGCACCCGACAGGCTGGTGAAATAGGCACTGAACAAAACAGACTTGGTCAAATCTGTGACGGCAGGATACTGATCTGCTGTTGAATGGATGGAGTCAGTAATTTCGCATACTGGTGGGGACTGGGAGTCGAGATTTATTTTGGTGCAAACACAGCCTCAAGGTTGCAGTAATCCACTCTGAGGTGTCATTCATTCTTCCCAGATTTAAAGAAAAGGCCAAACAAGGCTATTAAAAGGAGAACCAGAGGGAATCACCACTTCTTCATTAAAAAGGTGGTTTTCAACCAGTGGTTTTGATTCCTTGAAGGCCCCGTTTAATTTACATTGGGTCAGATTAAGTAATTTAACTGGGGGTGGTGCAGTAAGGTCGGTGGGGTCCCACTGTGTTAGTATAATTTGGAAGTGGCAAAAACAAAATTTAAAAATTTGTTAAAGGTTTTTTTTTTTTTAAGATTTTATTTATTTGTGAGAGGGACAGAGATAGTGACAGAGAGCATGAGAGGGGAGGAGAGGGAGAAATTTATGACACATCAGGTTCGTCCTTTCTCTGTTCAGTATGGGACACTTGAAGAAAATAGGTGTGGGGTGCCTGGGTGGCTCAGTTGGTGAAGCGTCTGTCTTCGGCTCAGGCCACGATCCCAGCGTCCTGGGACCGAGTGCCGCATGGGGCTCTCTGCTCAGCGAGGAGTCTGCTTCTCCCTCTCCCTCTCTCTCATATAATAAATGAAATCTTTTTTTTTTTTTTAAGATTTTATTTATTTGTTCGACAGAGATAGAGACAGCCAGCAAGAGAGGGAACACAAGCAGGGGGAGTGGGAGAGGAAGAAGCAGGCTCATAGAGGAGGAGCCTGACGTGGGGCTCGATCCCATAACGCCGGGATCACGCCCTGAGCCAAAGGCAGACGCTTAACCGCTGTGCCACCCAGGCGCCCCTAAATAAAATCTTTAAAATAAAGAAAAAAAAAAAAAGACAATGGACACTAAGACCATGAGAGATTTTTAGGTAAGACCATGGTTTTCATGGTTCAAGTGAGACATGCTTATTTGTCCTCTGTATTATATTCAGCAACTCCCTAAAGATTATCAGGGGTACCCTGCTTAAGCATAGTGGGGTCCCCACTTTAACTGCAAGTTGAACCGTAGTACTGATTATCTGCATAAAGGTTCCTAAATTAGTGCATTATAGCAGATGGCAAAATTAATTCAGCAACCATGCTGTAAAGGCCCAAAGCACCAAGGAGTGTACTTTTATCTTTTTGGTTGTGGAAATTCTTTTAGTATATGTTGAATTTTCAATTGGTCAAATTGCAGACCTTGGGTTTAAGACAGGAAAACTGAAGGGACCTCATGAAAAAAATGCTGTTTTTTTTTTCTTTGCTTTTTTTCCTGCTTCTACTCTTGCTAGAACCTGTACCCCTGCCTCCTTTTTTTTTTTTTTTTTTAAAGTAGGCTCCATCACAGGGCCTGAACTCATGACCCTGAGATGAAGATCTGAGCTGAGATCAAAAGTCAGTGGCTTAACCTACCCACTTAGGCACCCAGGCGCCCCCTTACACATGCCTTAATGTATGTCCTCCTTGTAAAGATGAAGGAGTTAATGATTTCTTTGGAGTTTTGCAGCACAATAGATAACATCTAAGGAGTGACCTGGAGGGTTCGTCATATACCTCTTCCAGATACTGTGCTGCCAGGACACCGGGCTCCAGGGCATAAGTGACATATGGAAGACAGCAGAGCACTTGTGCTCATTGGACCAGTTCCCAGATGCCTGAGAGGACATATACACAAACCACCATTCTCAATAAAAATCCAGACCCAAGGGGCGCCTAGTGGCTCAGTTGGTTAAGCATCTGCCTTCGGCTCAGGTCATGATCCCAGGGTTCTGGAATGGAGTCCTGCATCGGGCTCCCCGCTCAGCAGGGAGCATGCTTCTTCCTCTGCCCGCTGCTCCCCCTGCTGTGCGTGCACAAGCTCACTCTGTCAAATAAAATCTTTTAAAAAATGCTCTTTAAAACCTCCAGACCCCAAACAAAGACGAGACTCATTCCCCTTTTCCTTTCTGAGTCTCCCAGACGCTCCATCTGACTCTGCTCTCTCTGTATCTTCAATAAACTCTGCTCTCACTTCCTGCTGGCTTACATTTGATTTCCTAGCCTGTGCATAGCCAAGGATCCTCTTGGCTGGTCCTGTGGGACCCCCTCTGGGTCTTCAGAGCCAGCCTCTCTGCATCGGTTTCAACACTTTTTTCTTTTGCTTCCTCTCCAGTTTTGTTTTCCATCACTGGATATACTTCAGGGGAGCGGGTGTCCCCTCTACTCTGGTATTTATACATTTTGCTCCTCCAGAGAGCCTCAAAGCAGTGCCGCGAGAGCTTTATACGGTTTGAGGACCCTGGCCTTAAGTCAAGTTTGAACTAATCTTTTTGCTGAGCCACAGGGGTACCATGAGTGTCGTCCCCTAAACTCGAGGCTCCAGATCTTTGCTGCAGTAGAGGCAGGGGTGGCAGCAGAGGGACTGAAGAGTCCCTAGGTTTAGGGGTGTGGACTCAGCCCACCAGCTACTGGCTGCCATTCACCCTCTCTTCTCTTTCTCTAACTCAATGACTGCTATTTCAGGAGTGACCACCCAGGGGGCCCCCTGTCTTGCATAGGATAGAGTCCCTTCTGCCACCCCACCCTCAGGTATGTGGGGCCAACCCAGCCCCTGTCACAGCTTCACCCCAACACAGATATAGACCAGCAAACACATTGACCCAGGACCACTTTAAGGAGGGCCTCGATCTTACACTCCTGCTCCCACAGGCCTAGGGATTCTGTAAACTGCTGACTCGGTAGGCTGAACACAGAACTGAGTCTCGGGAGGGTCACCCATGCAACACGAGGTAGCACAGGTCACAGCACAAGCTCTCCAGCCCGAGAGCCGCAGAGCATGTGCCATCAGACATCAGATTAGGTGAGCAAGTCAGAGCGAGAGAAGCAGACCCACAGCATAGCAGTCATGTCTGGACATGGCTCACAGTTCCAGCAATTATTGTCACCTGCAGATGTGGTTCCCATGTTGAGACTGAGGTCAGTGTGGCATGGGGACACACATGCACATATCAAGATGGTAGGAAAAGGTTTTCAAATCACATAATAAAGGTCTCTGGGGAAGGCAGGGCTGGCCCCTCAAGCAGCTCTGAAATGGCTTCAGAAAGCAATGAAAAGAGCCTGGTATGGGGTTCATTGTGGCTGGGGCAAGAATTCTTGCCCAAGAGCAGGGGTCTGTGTGATTTGAATCTCTTGCCATCTCTAGAGGAGATATCACTCAGATTTTCTCATCAGCTTGACCAAGTGGGAGGCATAAGAGAAAGAAGGAGGGAGGAGGCTTAAACTGTGAGCAAACACCCAAAATATGGAACCTGATTGCTCATACAAGAAGAAAATCATGGTTAAGAAAAACATGCATTTGCAAGTGCTTGTTTTCATTTAAAGAAACACTAATAGGGTGCTCAAGAAATGATCAACACTCATTTTGGGGGGTGCCTGAAGCGAGAGCTCTGGAGTGGACCACCATGTTCTGGCAGTGGGTCTCTTCAGACGGTATTTTACAGAGTTTTGCTAACCCCTGCATACATTATTATTTAAGGTAAACAGTAATATATATATATAAACCATATTTTTTCTTTTTAATACTCTTTATTTTGAATGACCTTCTTTTGCTTTTTAAAATTTAATGAAAAATTTTTTTCTACATAGAAAACCATTCTAAGATTTCATCCTTAGATGGTGGCTCGCTCTGCTGAGAGTCCAGCTCTTGATTTCTGTTCAGGTCATGATCTCCAGGTTGTGGGACTGAGCCCTGCGTTGGGCTCCATGCTCAGCAGGGAGTCTGAGATTTTCTCTCTCTCTCCCTCTCTCTCTCTCCTTCTGCCCCTTCCTCCTGCTAGTGTGTGTGCTCTCTCTCTAAATATTAAAAACAAAGCAAAACATGAACACTTATAAAAGTTTAACCCATAAGAAAAAATTTCAAGTCTTTTTGCATAATAAAGGGCACCAGAGTGGGGCACCTGGGTGAGTCGTTAAGCATCTGCCTTCAGCTCAGGTCATGATCCCAGGGCTGTGGGAGCAAGCCCCACATCGGGCTCCCTGCTCCGCTGGGAAGCCTGCTTCTTCCCCTCCCACTCCCCCTGCCTGTGGTCCCTCTCTCGCTGGCTGTCTCTCTCTGTCAAATAAATAAATAAAATCTTAAAAAAAAAAAAAAGGCACTGTAGTTTCTCCTTTCAACTCTTACTGAGGGTTACTTAAGATTATTAAGTAGCTTATTACAATGCACTAGGGAATTATCAAAGATTTATGCAAGTTTTGAGTTTTCTTCATATCAATTAAAAGAGGAATTAATTTGCCTTCAACATTAACAGTATTACAGTATTCAAATTTCCAAAGCTCTCTACACACAAAAAAACCGACCTAAAATGCAAAGTCTACCTGAGAACCTCAAATACCCCCATCTCACATCTTGAGACTCTTTTGCCTAAAGGAACAAATAAAGGTTTGGTTCCAGGATTCTCTGCATTACTTCCATTGTATCTTTAAATCGACCTATATTTTCAAAGTCCAAGAACTAAAAACGTCATGCTCTCACCAAGAGAACAGCATCACAAATGGCTAAGGGAAGCTACCTGAAGTTAAGAGCTGCAATACGCAAACACATACAAGGAAAGGAATGCAAATACGTGCACCAGGTAAGATAAGCAGCGTGCTTCCCCACACTTCAGAAGGCAAACTCATACTCCCAGCTTGTGGTCCAGGCTGCACCTGCTGGGATAACAACCCCTAGAGTCAGGGCAGAGGTTTGGGCGGGGGGACGACACTTGAGCAGCCATAGGAATGAAGTCTGGGAGCTACGTACACACCTCTCCGGGCATAATGATTCAATTCTCACAAGTTAGGAAACTACTGGCCAGATTCAACTTAAGGATCTGACTCAAAAGAACTCCCCAATTCACAAGCTCTTTGTCCAGAAGCCCTACCTCCAGACCTTCACAGACTTTTCAATGTATGAAATTACTCTGAGTGAACGTACACTGCAGACGCGAAGCTCAAGGCTATGTCTAGAAACAGGCCCAAGGAAACCACAATTACCACCTCAGAAAGAGCAACACTGCCCCGTTCTCTAACCGCATCCTCCAAGTACACAAGTACACAGGCATTCCCAGTTTTCCTTGGCTCTGCAGCTTCTCTCAGCTTCTTCTGTGGTGTCTGAGCACGTAGGACACCTGCAGGGGGAGGCTCTCCAGGAAGAACCAACTGGGCTTTCAAGTACTTCCCTTCGCAGGCTCAAGGGCGGGGGGGGGGGGGGGGGGCTTACCTTAGAAACACTGACCTCAGGCTTCTGCTTCCTACCAAGTTGCTCTGAACCACCACTAATATTTTAAAAGTGATAAGCTCAGTGTTTGGACAAAATCACTCAAATCCAGTGTTTATGTGTAAGAAAGGAAAGAAAATTGTAAGGATTCTTCTAGTTCAACAAACAACACACAAATATCTACTCCTTTCAAAAAATATAAATGTCAGTTAATTATTAGTTACATGGCAAGAAACTGTTTGGAAACAATCATAATTGAACACACTTCTAGGTACTGCAAGTCTAAGTCCTGATACTGCATTTCAAATCACCTAAAAGGCCAAACCTCTGGGTGTTACTATACCCGCTCATAGGAGGAAAAAAAGGAAACAAAATTTTTAATAAATGTAATGATGGAATGTTTTTTTCCTGAAATTCACCCTTTTCTTGCCTCTTTACAAAATTTTATACTTTGGAGATCTACTGGTTAAATACATTTTAACTTCACTGAAAAACGCAGGCTTAAAGAAGTTGAATAAAGTCACAAACTCAGGCAGGGGCAATACTGACAGGAGACCACACTCAGGGAAGTCTCCAAAGAGGAACCGCCACCCAAAGGACTTCCCATAGGATGCCGGTGCTCAGGAAAGATCCTGGAAGGAGAGGCAAGGGATTTCATGTGACATATTCCAGGCGGTTATTCTTGGCTCTCCTCTTATGTAAAATATCCACAGGCCAAAAGAATAAATCTTTAAAAAGAACCATTCATGGCTCTGTAAATAAATGATAAAATACTGCGTACTTTGAAACACATCATGGAGAACAAATAGTTAATAATGATGCTATGAACTGGAGAGGAAAGATGGCGTTTCCAAATGCAGGGGAAGATCTGGAAATTTAGGCATTTATTGCCAGTCCTATAAAGAGCTAGGCTGGGGGCACAGGGTCGTGACTTTGAGATCCTACTCCCTAAACGTTTGGAAAAGTGAGGGGAAACTGGGTCCCCCCCGGGAGAGAAGGTTGGGGACCCCACAGACCACAGCACCTCCCGCACATGAACCCGGGAGACCGAGGCATGACTGTCCTTTGATGACCCTCCCCGTGGTCATCGCCCAGTCTAAGGGAGACGCGGCCACGCAGTGACGGGAAAGGACGCGGGGGTCCCGGCAGCCAGCCCGGCCCGGCCCCGCGCCGCGTGCCGCGCCACCGGCGGCCTCGGGTCCCCAGACTCCGTAGTTCACCGCGGGGAGGCCAGGTCCCGCCACGGCCGGTTCTAGCCGGTCCCACCGCCCCCCTTGCCCGACTCCCGCCCCCCTTGCCCGACTCCCGACCCCGCACACTCACCATTGCTGGCTTTCTGGGGTACGGGGTCGACCACCATACGATTGCCGCGGCCAGCGGAGGTCACGGCCACAGAGGATGTGGCGGAAGCTCCCGAAGCCTTTCAGGACAGCGAGAGGTGATGCGAGCCTCGGACGGACAGCAGCGACGGCACACAGTCCCCGCCGTCCACAGCGCCGCCCGCACGTACGGTTCCGGCGACTCTCCTGATTGGACCGTTCGCAAGGCCCCGCCCCCGCCCGCCTGAGTGACAGCGGGCCGGAGGTCACGTCTTTGAGCCGACCTTGCTTGGGCAGTGGGCTGCAACCTGTTCTCTCCGAAGACACTGCTTTGAACCGTAAGGCCGCCAGGCCACTCACGGAGCCGTGACCCTTCTTCACAAACACGGACAGAAGTGACCTCACCATAGGTCTGGTTCCATTTTGATCTTTGACCATCGTCCAGCAGGGAGTCGTCTGCCCACCACGTCCCCCGCCCCCCCCCTGCCCCATTTATATTTGAAGAATCTCAAAGCGTTAGGCCACTTAGCTGGGTGGGAGCCTTGAACCCCACAGTCCTAGACCAGGCCGGAAGCCTCAGGTGCTCACATGTGAGACACATACTGAGGCAAAAAACCACCGGAAAACCTTTCAGTGTAATTCCGTTCATATTTATCTGTTCAAAGGTTGAAGGAGGAAAACTGAAAGAACACTGCTTAGTGGAAAATAATAGCTGGTAAAGGTGTCAAGGATAAACAAAGCATCAGGACAGTGGTCATCTATGGGGCAGGACAGAGGTGAGCCACGCAAGGGAACATGAGGAGACTCTCACTACTGCCCACAGTTAGGAATCTTGATGATGATGTTTATATTAGCAAATCCTACCCCAAAACATCTTGTAATTCTTTCCTCAATATATTTAATGATAAAGAAGTTTATCATTAAGAAGTAATTAAGATTGAAAAAGAACATAATTCTTATGTTTGTTTCTTCTGTAATGTGAGTTTTCATTTTCAGCTTTGGCAGAAAAAAATGGTAACAAGCCAACTGTCTATTTAGAAAGAATGAGTTACATAAACTCATCATCGTATGTACTTAAAAACCAAAGGTATTGATATGAAAAGATCCAGAGGATTTATCAATAGAACAAATAAGTATATTGCAATATATATACCGTGTTACCTTTTCTGTAACCTGTAGAGATAGGTGGTTCCCCACCATCCCTCCCCCCAAGGTTTGGTTGAGTAGTGGAAACTAAAACACACCTACTAGGAATATATGAAGGGTTTATTACTTTCATAATGGAAGTTTCTGGGGAGGACAAGGCAGCCCTCTCAAGCAGGTGGGAATGCCTTGACAAAGCAAGGAAAGGAGACTGGTGTGTATTTTTATTGAGGTTGGTTAGAGGGTGGTTAGGGTGAGAGTTTGTGCATATGGGTAGGGACTTCTGTGACTGACTCTCTTGCCATGGCCAAAGCTGAGCACCTAGGCTTTCTTATCACCTTGTACAGATGTGGAGCACAAAGGGAAGAGGGAGAGATAAGACTTTAAATTAGTCAGCTGTCAGATAATAGAAAATATATACGTATTGCTCTCTATCCCAAATTCCTGCCACTTGTAAATTCATAGAGATAAGAGCACTAGGAACTCGTTTTGTTCTAATATTTGGTCTTTGACTCTGTCCCTGACACATGGCTCCTGAAACCATGTAAATTCCTAAGTGATGAAAGCATTAGAAGCATCTTTGTTCTAATGAGGTGACTCTGGGTGGGATCCTGGATGGGGGCTGGTCATCAGAAAGTCTAAGCCATGCTTAGAAGCTTGGAATTTTTAGCTCAGCTGCCCATCCTCCAGAGACGGGGGAGGAGCTAGAAATGGAGTTAATAATTGATCATGTCTAGGGAGGGGTGCCTGGGTGGCTCAGTCTGTTAAACACCTGACTCTTGATTTCAGCTCAGGTCATAATCTCAGGGTCCTGGGATCAAGCCCTGCATTGGGCTCTATGCTCAGCAGGGAGTCTGCTTGAGGATTCTCTCTCCCTCTCCCCCTTCCCCACTTCTCTCTTTCTAAAAATAAATAAGTCAATCTGTTAAAAAAAAATAATCATGTCTACATTAGTAAGCCTCCAAAAAATCCCGATAGTATGGGGTTTGGAGACTTTGCAGGCTGGGGAACACATCCATGTACTAGGAGGGTGGCATACCCAACTCCATAGGGGCCCTCCAAGAACTCACTCTACATATGTTTTCATCTGGCTGTTCATCTGTGTCCCTTATCATATCCTTCAATAAACTGGTAACTATAAGTAAGTGTTTCCCTGAGTTCTGGAAACTTTTCTAACAAATTAATCGAACCTAAGGAAGGGATTGTGGGAAACTTGATTTGTAGCAAGTCAGACAGAAGTTGTGAGTAATCTTGTTGGTACCTACTACACGTGATTGGCATCTGAAGTGGGGCGGGAGAGGTCTTGTGGGACTGAGCCCTTAACCTGTGGGATCTGCACTATCTACAGGTGGATAGTGTTAGGACTGAGTTAAATTGTAGGACACCCTGCTCATGTCACAGCTGTGGGGGAAAAACCCTCATACATTTGCTGACCAGACTGTCAGAAGTAAAGTGTTCTGGGTGAATATAAAGGAGATATATAGGAGAAAAGAACTAGGTTTTCTCTACTCGGGAATAATATTGGATTTTCTCAACATATCAACAGTCAAATATTTAAAAATGGAGTCAGAGACTTCTGGTTTCTTCTCTGTCATGGAAGGAGTTTACAAGGTGACATTTCTATCCTTACCAGAAAAAGTAAGCAAACTTAAAATCAATGATTCTTCTTAGATCTATCAAAGAATTGAGGTTACAGTACAACCTCCTGTCTCCAAAATTGGAGACATAGAATAATAGCCATTTTGAAATATTCCTACAATATTCTGCCCTTCTTGACAAGACCTGTCCTCAAAAGATTGTTTCTCAAGAATTGCATGGGGGCAGGGAGGGAAACAGCCAATTTGAGTCCCCCTCCAGCCTTTCTGCCTGACCTAAGTTGAGGGAGTGGGGGAACTTAGATACGCTTGTGAGATTCACAGGTCATTTTTCACTGCTCACAGTCAATGTGTTGTGTTTTCCAAAACCATTTTTCCAACTCTCCAACACCAACTGGGTGGCCTACAATTCAATTCAATTCCAACATTAACCAGAGTTAACATCAGACTCTACCATTTAAGGGCACAATTTCACAAAATGGCCCCATCAGATGCCAGCTGCAAATGGGAAGCCCAGGCCTTGGAAGTTCCCTAGACACATTCCCATGTTTAATTCAGTAGAAACACTATTAGAACTAATAAAAGCTCTTTGATTATTATTACTGATGTATTATAAAAGGTACAAGTCAGGAACAGCCAAATGGAAGGGGTGTATAAAATAAAGTAGGTGGGGGAGGTAGGGAACTTCCATGCCTTCACCAGATACAACACCCTCCTGCCACCCTGAGGTCTTCCCCAACTTAGAATATCTTTGAATCCTGAGGTTTAGGAGTTTTGATCGAGTTTCCTTACAGAGATAGGCATGACTGATGAAATCGTTGGTAGTTGGTGAATAACTCAATCTCTAGCTCCTTCCCACTCCCCAGAGTTTGGGGACTGGGCTGAAAACTCTAAGCCTCTAATCAAATCTTGGTCTTCCTGGTGACCAACCCCAATCCTGAAGCTATCTAGGGGCTTACAAAAAGTCACCTCTTTGAATAGAAGATGCTCCTATCACCTTTCTCATTCAAAAAGTCCAAGGGCTTAGATGGCCTTTACTAGGAACTATGGGCAAAAAACAGACATTTTTGGGGAATGCCTGGCTGGCTCAGTTCATGGAGCACATGACTCTTGATCTCGGGATCGTGAGTTCAAGCCCCATGTTGGATATGGAGACTACTTAAAATTTTTTTAAAAAAAAACCAGACATTTTTTGGGGTGCCTGGGTGGCTCAGTCATTAAGCGTCTGCCTTCGGCTCAGGGCGTGATCCCGGGGTCCTGGGATTGAGCCCCACATCAGGCTCATATGCTGGGAGCCTGCTTCTTCCTCTCCCAACCCCCTGCTTGTGTTCCCTCTCTCGCTGGCTGTCTCTCTCTCAAATAAATAAATAAATAAATAAATAAATAAATAAATAAAATCTTTAAAAAAAAAAGACATTTTTCTTATTATACCAAAGGTCATAGCCCAGAGACACATGCTCATTAAAATACTGAGACCAAATCAAGACTATAGAACACTTCCTCTCCATCCACAACATTCCATTATATCAGGATGACCCCCATTTAATAACAGTGGAATAAACTGAAAGAAATATACATTTTAGAACTTATTTTAAGAAGTCTCTACAGTACCTCCAAAAATGACATGGATGACAAAAGCCAAGGACACCTGAGGGTATTTTAGCCTTTGACAGCTACAGATAGTAAACATAGACTAAACTCTAGTCAGATAAGCAAGAACCCTCAAGCTAAGGACCTATTTACGGCAGTTCTTTTTTAATAGTACATCATGACTGGCATTCAACACCAACAACAAAAATGTTAAAATACACAGTTTGAAGAAATAGTACAAGTAAAAGCACTTGATTTAGATGTAGCAGATATGCTGCAATTATTAGACAAGAGATGTAAAGCAACCATGATTAACATGCTAAACACTTGAATGGAAATAGTGGATAATGTGCAAAAACAGATAGGTAGGTAATTTACTCAGAGATGGAAATTAAGAAAGAACCACAAGAAATATGCAAGAAATTAAAAAAAAAACACAAAACAATAGAAGAAAAATGAAGAATTCCTTTGGGGGCCTCATCAATACAGTGAAAATATGTGGCAAAAGATTCAGTGAGCTTGAGGAAATGTCAATAGAAACTTCCAAAACTGAAACGCAAAGAGAATAAACAAAAAACACAAAACAAATCTAAGAAATTTGGGACAATTACACAAAGTGTAACATAACACAATTGGACTACATGAAGGAGAAGAAAAACAGAAAGGAACAGGAGGTGTAAGTGAAACAACAATGACTGAGATATTCTCAAATTAATGTTAGACACCAAATTACAGATCCAGGAAGCTCAGAGATCACCAAAGAAGATAAAAGCCTACAAATGCACACCTAGAAATGTCATATTCAAAGTTGAGGAAAAAAGACAAAGAGAAAATCTTGAAAGAAACTAGGGGGAGAAAACTTAATTATATAGAAAGAAAGAAAAGAATTAAGTCAGACTTCTTTTCAGGAACCATGCAAACAGGAAGAGAGTTTTGTTAAATGTTAAAGTGTTGAAAGAAAAAAAGCCAACTACAATTGTGTGTCAAACAAAGCAATCCTTCAAAAGTAAGAGAGAGATAAAAAAAAAAGACTTTCTGAAACAAACAAAACGAGGCAATTTGTCACCAGTAAAACCTGCTTCCCAAGAAATGTTAAAAGAAACTCATCAGGAAGAAGGTAATAGTAAAGAAAGGGAGAATGTCAGAGGAGGAATCAAAGAAGGTAAAATACAATGATCTGTTGTTGCTATTTTTATTTAATCAGACGACACTTTGTTCAGAGTCATAATAGCAATGTTTTTAGTAATTATAGCTTATAGATAAACAAAATGAATGACCGCAATGTTACAAGGGACAGAGAGGGAGGAATTGTGAAATTCCTCACAATGAAAGAATCTGTGAACCTGAAGACCAATCACCTGAAATTATACAGATGAAATTATACAGATGAAGGAGGAAAAAAGAAAAATGAATGAAAAGGAATGAAGAAACCTTGTGAGATTTGGAGGACACCAGTAAAATAAATAATATGCACATTATAGAAATTCCAAAAGGAGAGAGAAGGGTAGAAAGCTTATTTAAAGAAATAATGGCTAGTGGTGCCTGAGTGTGCAGTTGGTTAAGCATCTGACTCTTGATTTCTTCTCCAGTCTTGGAGTTGTGGGACTGAGCCCCCCATCGTGCTCCATACTCAGCATGGAGTCTGCTTGAGATTCTCTCTTCCTCTCCCTCTTCCCCTCTCTCTAAAATAAATTAATAAATCTTAAAAAAAAATAAACGGAGACATCTGGGTGGCTCAGTCAGTTAAGCATCTGCCTTCTGCTCAGGTCATGATCCCAGGGTCCTGGGATCGAGTCCCATATTGGGCTCTAGTCCCATATTGGGCTCTTTGCTCAGTGGAGAGGCTGCTTCTCCCTCTGCCTGCCACTCCCCCTGCTAGTGCTCTTTCTTTTGCTCTCTCTCTCTCTGACGAATAAATTAATTAAATCTTTAAAAAAAATAATAAAGAATGGCTGGAAACTTCCCACATCTTGGGAGAGATACAGACACCCAGATACATGAAACTCAAAGATCCCTAAATAGGTTGAACCTAAAGGCCTCATGAAGACGCATTAAAATCAACTTATCAAAAAATCAAAGAGAGAATTTTTAAAGTGACAAGAGGAAAGCAAAACGTCACATACAAGGAAATCCCAAGGAGACTATTAGCCAATTTCTCGACAGAAACCTTGAGGACATGAGACAGTGAAATGATTTATGCTAGGTGCTGAAAGAAGGAAACTGCAAACCGAGAATGCTTTACTTGGCAAAGCTTTCCTTCAGAAAAGAAGGAAAGAGAAAGACTTTCCCTGGTAAACAAAACTGAGGGAATTTTATCACCACTAGATCTGCCTTACAAGAAATGCTATGGGGGTACCTGGGTGGCTCAGTCAGTTAAGCATCTGCCTTCGGCTCAAGTCATGATCCCAGGATACTGGGGTGGAGCCCCATGTCTGCTATCCTCTCAGTGGGGAGCCTGCTTCTCCCTCTCTCTCTGCCCTTCCCACTTCGTGCACTCTCTCTCTCTCTCTCTCAAATAAATAAAATCTTAAAAAAGGAGAAAGAAATGCAATAGGAATTTTATTAAGTTGAAATAAAAGGATACTAATTAGTAACATGAAAACATATGAAAGCATAAACTATCTGGTCAAAGAAACCAAGAGTTGGTTGTTTGAAAAGATAAAACTGGTAAACCTTTAGCTAGACTAAGAAAAAAGAGAAAAGATTAGGGATGCCTGGGTGGCTCAGGTTGGTTGAGTATCTGTCTTCAGCTCAGGTCATGATCCCTGGGTCCTGGGATCGAGTCCTGCATTGGGCTCCTTGCTCAGCAGGGAGCCTTCTTCTCCCTCTACCTGCCGCTCTCCCTGCTTGTACTCTTGCTCTCCCTCTTGCTCTCTCTCTGGCAAATAAATAAATAAAATCTTTTTTAAAAAAGAGAAAAGATTAAATAAAACCAGAAATTAGGGGCGCCTGGGTGGCATAGCGGTTGAGCGTCTGCCTTCGGCTCGGGGCGTGATCCGGCGATCTGGGATCGAGCCCCACGTCAGGCTCTTCTGCTGTGAGCCTGCTTCTTCCTCTCCCACTCCCCCTGCTTGTATTCCCTCTCTCGCTGGCTGTCTCTCTCTCTATTGAATAAATAAATAAAAAAAAATCTTTAAATAAAACCAGAAATTAAAAAGGAGAAATTATAACTAATTGCACAGAAATACAAAGGCTCATAAGAGATTACTATGAATAAGTGTATGTCAACAAATTTGATAACCTACAAGTATTGGGTAACATCTTATAAACACATAACATACCAAGACTGAATCATGAAATAGGAAATCAAAAGCTCAGTAATGAGTAAGGAAATTGAATCAGTAGTCAAAAAACTCCCAACAAAGAAAAGTCCAGGATCAGGTGGCTTCACTGGTGAATTCCACCAAACACTTAAAAAAAAAAATTCATACCGATCCTTCTCAAACTCATGCAACAAATTAGAGAGGAAGAAACACTTGCAAAATCATTTTACAAGGCCAGCATTACACAGATAACAAAGTCGGATAAGGACACTCCAAGAAAAGAAAATTACATGCCAATATCCCTGGGAAACATAGATGCAAAAATCCTATACAAAATGCTAGGACATCAAATTCAATAGCACATTACAAGGCTTATACAACACAATCAAGTTAGCTTCATCCCTGGAATGCAAGGATGGTTCAACATATGCAAACCAATAAATGTGCTACACCAAATTAACAAAATGAAAGGTAAAAGTCATATGATCATTTCGACAGGTGCAGAAGAGGCATTTCACAAAATCCAACATCCTTTAATGATGAAATGAAACAAATTGGGTATAGAAAGAATGTACCTCAATACAATAAAAGCCATATATAACAAATGAACAGCTAACATCATACTGAATGCAGAAAAGTGCATCGTTCTTTCAGAACGACGGCACCTGGCAAGAAACTGAGGAGAGCATTAAGGTGAGACATACCTGTTTGTCCCCTATTTTATATTCGGTAACTCCCTACATTATCATTATGCTGAAATTTTCTGGAATCCCAATATAACTATAATTTGAACCCTAGTATTATTTGCATGAAGGTTTCTGAATCAGTGCATTGAAGCAGATGGCAAAATTAATTCAGAATCTCTGTTGTAGAGGCCCCCAAACCCTTTGTCCTTCAAAGATGTTATTTATTCATTTGAGACAGAGAGAGGGTGCACAATCAGGGGGAGCGGTAGGCAGAGGGAGAGGGAGAGGCAGGCTCCCCGCTAAGCAAGGAGCTGGATCCCAGGACCCTGGGATCATGACCTGAGCCAAAGGCAGAGACTCAACTGACTGACCCACCCAGATGCCCCTGTTTTTTAAAGGGTTTAAACACTGCCCTGCAATCTTTTTTTGTCGTGTAGATTCCTTTACTATGCTTTGGATTTCCAATTGGGTGAAATTGTGAACCTTTCCTCCAGTGTTTTTCTCTTTTCTTCTTTCCCACCTGTCCTTCCTTATTTGATTTATTTTTTTATTTTTGTCGCTGGATGAACTTCAGGGAAGGGAGTGTCCTCTCTACCTTGATATTTATGTATTTTTTCCTCTAGAGAGCCTCAAAGCAGTGCCATCACGGCCAGGAGACTCCCTCGTGACAACTGGTTGCTTTATAGGATTTGCAGATTCCAGACTTAAGTCAGTTTAAACTACTACCTTTGTGGTGCCCCAGGGAGGTCATGTGTGTTGGCTTCTATAACCCTGAGGGTCAGAGTCATTGCTGCAGGAGAGGCAGGGCAGCAGCCACAGAGGTATTGAAGCATCCCGATGAGTCCCTTGGTATTTGGGATCGGGATTCAGCCTGCATTCTAATGACAGCCTTTCTCCTCTCTTCTCTTCCTCTTTTTAAATGACAGCTGTTTCAAGGGGTGACCCCTGGATATGCCTTCCTCTTGTATAGTCCTCTCTCCCACCCCCAACCCTGGGATATCTCAGGACCAACCCAGCCTTTATCATAGCTTCATTCTAACATACAGATGCATCCCCTCAAACACATCAACCCAGGACCACTCTAAGGAGGGCCCCAATCCCATACTCCTACTCCGAAAGGCCTAGGAATCCAAGAACTACCACCTCTGGCCAGTTGATTCTAGAATTTAGGCTCAGTAGGGTCACCAAAACAGGGCAGCACAGCACACAACATGAGCTCCCAGGGCTCAGCAGCACACAGGGCACGCCACCATCGGGTAGTGCAGGTGAGCAAGTCGGCGTAAGAGAAGACAGACCCATGGGTGGTGGCTTTGTCTGGACATGCTGTTCATGGCCAAGTGTTACAGTCACCTGCAGATGTGTGGTTCCCATATTAAGACTGATGCCCCCCCCCACACCAAGAGGGTAGGAGAAGGCTTAGGACTCACATAAGTGAGATCCAGAGGAGGGGAAGCCAGCTTCTCAAGCATGTCTGAAAATGGCTTCAGAAAGCAAGGAAAAGAGCACAGGATGGGTCTTTACTGTGGCTGAGGGTTAAAGAAAAAAATATTCAATGACACTTGTCAAAGGTAGTAGAGCAGATATTATTCAGAACCACTGTGCCAGGTATAGAGACAATGGCAATGGGATTTCACAATGGGTGAGAAATGAGTTGGGGCTCAACTCTGGATACAGCATGGGCAAGTGGGAGTTTATGGCCAGAGGACAGGGTGGAGGTCAGTGGATGGAAAATTACTAAGAGAAAAATCAGGGGTATGCGGGTTCTAGCTAAAATGATCTAACAGGATTCTTACTGAAGACAGGCTAGGGTGATCACATTCATCTGGGGGATGATAAGGAGGGGAGAAACTTGATCAACTATCAAGGGTGATCAGATATGGAGGGGATGGGGATGATTCTGGTTCAACTGACTTAGCCCAGTTCGCACTAAAACTGGATTTAACAAGGAGCTACTCTGACAGACTTATGAGAAGGTTCAGAAGCCTGACTCAAGTTTGGTCAAGTAAGGAATCTTTGTCAGGGGTGGGGCCAAGGCAAGAATTCCGCACACAGGGGCTTGTGTGCTTGGAATCTGAAGCCAGTGCCATATAAGGGAGTCTCCAGACTTTCTTGTCTGTTTGTCCAAGTGTGGAGATAAGGGAAAGAGGGAGGGGTGAGGAGTAAACTGTCAGCAAACATCAAAAGATGTGGAGTCTGGCTGCTCATTACAAGGACACACATGGGTAAGAAAAATATGCATTTGAAATGGCTTGGTTTCTACATAAAGAACCATGAACGCCGGCAGGAAGCTCATGCAACAATCTACACTGTGTATTTGAAGATGGCTGGAGTTACAGCACTGGTGGGGAACGGGATGTGCGGGCAGTGAGTTTTCTTAAGTTAGACTTTGTATCTCACGGATTTACTTCAAATCAACAGAAGTTTGTATATCCCATGTTTTACTATATAGCAATCTTTATCTAATTTTAACTTTTGTACATAGGAAACCATTCTCAGATTTAATTCCTTTTTTTTTTAGATTTTATTTTTAAGTAATTTCTACACCCAGTGTGGGGCTCAGACCCACAACCTTGAGATTAGGAGTCACACGTTCCACGGATCAAGCCAGCCAAGTGTCTCAGATTTAATTCCTTTAAACACTAACAATTACAAAAGTGAAAACCATAGAAAACGAATATTTTCAAATCATTTTCTAACTAGAAGGACATGTGGCATCATAGTTTGTCCTTCCTCAGTTCAACACTGGGGGTATTTTCAGAGATAAGTAGCATCTTCTAATGCAATAGGAGTTTGAGTTTAGCTCCTTAAATGTACTGGATTTTCAAGGACTTAATTAATAAGCTATGAGTAGCTTTCCACACATCGATTAAAATAAGAATTCACTTTCTTTACCCTTTTAAATGCCAGAGTCCTCTAGAGACATGCGCATACAGCACTGGTGTAAAAATGAAAACATGTACCTGAAAACTTAAGCACTTTCATCTCAAATCTTGAAGTTCTTTTGCCTAAAAGGAAAAAAAAATTCTATTTAGTTCCATAGTTTTCTTGCCTTACTGCCATCATCTCTCTCAATCAACTTACATTTTCGAGCCCAAGAAACAAAAAATGTTATTTCTCCCACAGGGAATAGAATTTCAAAGAACTAGGGCTCAGTTTGTTAAGCATCTGACTCTTGATTTCAGCTCAGGTCATGATCTCGGGGTTGTGAGATGGAGCCCTGTGTCAGGCTCCGGACTGGGCATGGAGCCTGCTTGGGACTCTCTCTCTCCCTCTGCACCTTCCCCCTTCTCCCCCCACCTTGGAAAAAAAAAAAGAAATTAGAAAGTACTAAGGGAAACTAGAACCAAAGGGCTGCAATACTCAATCCATAAGGAATCCAGAGGAAAAAAACATAAATATTGGATTCAGCACAGATGAGCAGCCTGCTTCTCATAGGACATTAGGAAAGTCACAGAAAGTTAAACACTCTGCACTCTCCCAGTGGAGACAAAAGCCCTGGAGTTGGTAGATCCCTGGGAAAGTGGGAGGTTGGGGGGAGAAAGGGACACCGGAGCAGCCACAGGAATGAACCCTGGGAGCCCTGGGACGTAATGGAACCCCTCTCTCCCTAATCCTTCCATTCTCACAGGTGAGGAAACCCTCAGCTGGATTCAGTTTTAGGTTGTTACCTAAATGAACTCCCAAATTCATGAACCCTAACCAGACACAGAACTCCTGATTTTCACAGACTTTCTCAATATAAACAAATTACACTGAGTGCACCCGCACGGGGATGCAAAACTCCAGCTATGTCTAGACACAGGCACAAGGGTACCACAGTTACCTCGGAAGGGCATCACCTCCCTTCCCCTTTGTTCACATGCATTCCCAGCTTTCCAGGCTCTGTAGTTTGTCTTCATATAAAGGCTCCTTCTGTGGTATGAGCAGGTAGGACACCTGCAGAGGCTCCTCAGGAAGAATCCCTGGGGTCTTGAAGGTATTTCCCAGTCGCAGGCTCAGTGAGGAAAGGGGTGGGGAGCCTAGCTTGGGTCATCGGTCATAGCCTTCTGCTCCTACTCACATAGCTTTGGACTATATTGATATTTTTAATGACACAAACCCAGTATATGAAGAATCTAGGAAAATCACACTAACCCAAAGTTTATCTAGAAAAGATGGAAGAAAATTGTAGGGCCTTTTTCTAGTTCAACAAGAAAGTCCACAAGTATTTATTACTTTCAGAAACAATGATAGTAAATAATTATTTCCATGGCAAGAAATTGTCCTATAATCAATCATACCTGAATACTCTAATTGCTGGAATTATATTGGAAATTGCTCCCCTTCCCCCCACCCCCACTCACAAAAAGAACAAACCTCAGAATATTACTACACCTTCTCAGGGGAAGAGAAATGACAAATTTTAACACATGCAATGTGATATTAGAATATTTTTTTTCTGAAATTCACCTTTCTCTTCCTTCTTTAGAAATACTTAATACTGTCTTATCTCAATCTATCGATGAAATACATTTTACATTTAATTGAAAATTGGAAACTAAAAGTGAATAAATTTTATCAAGGTGACAAACCTAGGCATGGGCAGTGCTGGTAGGACAGATCACCCAGGAAATTTTCAAAAAAGTAATCTCCTCTCAAAGGACTTCCCACTGGATGTCTGTGCCCAGGAAAAGATCCTGGGAGGAGAGGCACAGGATTTCATAAAAACGTAATTCCAGGTGGTTATTCTCTACTTGCCTCTCATGTAAAATATCCAGACAAAAATTATAAACGTTTAAAATGAGTCACCCATTGTGTGAAAACGATAAACAATTAAAATACTGCGTCTGTTTGAATTGCACCACGGAGGACAAATAGTTGATGCTGTGAACTGAAGAGGGGAAGTTGGCATCTGGGGAGGCGGGGCGGGATTTGGAAACTATTTATTGCCAGTCCAAGGAAAGGATAGGCTGAGGGACAGGGACGTGGATTTGACCCTCTGCTTTCCAAATATCGGGAACACTCAGAAGAAAACGGGCGCCCTTCGTGAGAAAGGAGAGACTAAGGACCCCACAGACCACAACACCTCCCGCGCACGAGCCCCGGAGACCGAGTCACCACTGTCCCCTGACGACCCTTCCCGTGGTCACCGCACGATCGTGGGGGAGACGCGGCCGCGCGCAGGAACTGGACAGGACGCCCGGGTCCTGGCTGCCCGCCCAGCCCGCACGCCGCGCGCCGCGCGCGGGGCGGGAGGCGGGGGCTGAAGTCTGAGCTGCGCCACCGGGGACTCGGCTCCGCAGACTCGGGGGCTCCCGCGGGAGGTCGCGTCTCGCCGCGGCCAGTTGCCAACCCCTCCGCCCCGTCCTGGCACACCCGGTCCCGCACACTCACCATGTCCCGTGCTTCTCGGTCCGCCGGCGTTGTCCCTACGGCTCCCGCAGCCCGTGCAGGTTACCGCGCGATTGACGCGGCAGCAGAGCCACCCACAACGGTTAAGCGCAGGTGAGACTTGAAAGCGAGGAAGACCATCAGCGTCCACGCGGCTGCGGAGCGTCGCCACACCCACCTGCCCCTGCTGCGCCCCTGATTGGACAGCTCGCAAGGACCCGCCCCTCCGGTCCTGAGTGGCAACGGGGCAGGAGGTCTGATGGCTTAGGCGCACCAGTCTCTGCGGGTGGTGGGGAACCCGTCCCCTCCTCAGATGTTTGCTTTTAGACAAAACTTGGTCCAGGCCCTGGAGGGACAGTGGCGTCTTCCTGCAGCTCTTTCTAAACGTGGGGACACAGGTGTGCGCAGGAAGTTCCAGAGTCCGTTCCAGTGGAGCGACGCCTTTTCAACAGCAAGAGGGGCGCCTGACCAGACCAGGCCGGGCCATGCCAGACAGGAACTAGAGGGTGTTCTGGGTTTGTCATGAGGCTGAGAAATCAATGTCAGAACTGGAATAAATGCCTAAATTTTGAGTTCACTTCTCTGTTACAAATGTCACTTTCTTCTCTGATTGACATTATTATCAACTATTTGTCCTCCATGGTGTATTTCAAACAGACTCAATGTTTTAATTGCACAGGACAACATTTAATATCCTATATGAATGAAATCCATCTGACTCTTCCCTAAATGTATTTCCTGGGCACAAACATCCTATGGGAAGTCGTTTGGTAGAGTTTCTTCTTTGAAACTTTTCTGGGTGATCTGTCCTGTTAGTACTGCCCCAGCCTGGCTTCGTCACCTTGAAAAGATGTACTAATTTATTTCTCTTTTTCCAATAGGGATAAAATGTATTTAATTCATAGAGCTTAAAAAGAAAGTATGAGATATTTGCAAAGAGGTAAGAAAGTGGAGAATTTCAGAAAAAAAAAGATATTCTAATATTACATTCCATTTGTTAAGGACTTTGATTTCACTTTTTCTTCTCCTGAGAGTGTGTTGTAAGTTTCTGAGGCCTGTTCTTTAATTCTGGGTGATTTCAAATCTACTTAGACTTGCAGAGTGGAAGTTCTCAAGCAGGACTAATTATTTGCAAAACAATGTCTTGCCATAAAAAATAATTAATTGATATCTTTCTTTCCCCCAAAGGAGTAGATCTTTAGGGTTTTCTGGTTGATCTGGTAAATGTGCATTGCAGTTTCTTTCCTCCTTTCCAAATAAACACTGAGTTTGAGTGATTTTGTTCAAACACTTGGTTTGTGTTGTTTAAAATATAGTGGTGGTCCCAAGCAACTCCAGTGGGGCATAGACTCCTGTGGTCAATGATCTGAATAACATTGTTTGAATCACTGCTTTCAATTCCCAAGAGAGAATTGCTAGCTTAGAGGATAACTCAGTTTGTAGTTTTTGGGGAATGGTCATGTTGTTTTTCATACCATCAACATGATTTTATATTCTCAGCAATAGTGCAACAAGGGTTCCAAAGAGTATTTTCATTTTCCTGATCGTGTCCTTTAAGAACAAAAGTCATTAATTTGATGATGATGAAGGCTATTTCTTTCCCATTCTTGCTCTTGGTGTCTTAGCTACCAATTCTTTACTAATACAAGACAAGAATTGTTTCCTATGTTTTATGTAAGTGTGCTATAATTTACTCTTATGTTTAGGTCTTTATCCTTTCTGTTAAATTATTGTATGTGGTGCCCTGTAAGGATTAAACCTCTTTCCTTTGCATATAGCTATCCAGTTGACCTAGCACAAATTTATGAAAAGAATATATATATTTTTTCTGTTTTAGAGAGGGAGAGGCAGGGAGGAGGTACAGAGGAGCAAGGAGAGAGAGAATCATAATCAGGCTCCATGCCCAACACAAAGCCCGACACAGGGCCAGTCTCACAACCCTGAGATCATGACGTGATCTGAAATCAAAAGTCAGATGCTAAATTGACTGAGACACCAGGCACCCCTGAAAAGAATATTCTTATCCTATTCTTGGCTTTTTTTCTCTCAAAAATCGGTTTAACTATAGATGTATGGGTTTATGTCTCAAATCTTTTAAAAAATATTTATTTATTTATTTATTTATTTATTTATTTATTTATTTATTTAAGAGAGTGAGCGAGAGAGCACGGCGAGCAGGCGCAGAGGCAGAGGGAGAAGCAGACTCCCTGGTGAGCAGGGAGCGCGATTCGGACTCAATCCCAGGATCCGGGATCATGACCTGAGCTGAAAGCAGATGCTTAACCGACTGAGCCACCCATGTGTCCCCAGACAATTCCTTATAAGTGTTTAAAAATACAATTGAGGGGTGCCTGGGTGGCTCAGTCAGTTAGGCGTCTGACTCTTGATTTCCACTCAGGTCATGATCTCAGGGTCCTGGGATCAAGCCCGGAGTTGGGCTCTGCACTGGGCATGGAGCTTGCGTGGGATTCTCTCTCTCCCTCTCCCTCTGCCCCTCCCCTCTTCTCCCTCTCTTTCTATCAAAAAAAAAAAAATACAATTTATTTTTTATATATTGATCTCGGATCTAACCAATTTGCTGAACTTAATTATCAGGGTTTTTAAAAAGACTTTATTTTTAAGTAATCTCTACACCCAATATGGGGTTTGAACTTACAACCCCAAGATCAAGAGTCCCATGCTCTACCAACTGAGCCAGCCAAGCATCCCTCATTATCAGTTTTAAGAGGGGTTTTAAAGTGGATTTTTTAGAGTTTTCTAGAAACAAGATCCCTCAGTGGGGAGTAGGTATACTTTTACATCCTAACCAATCTTAATGTATTATGTTTCCTTTTCCTGCATAATAGTTTTGGCTAAAATAGCCAGTACATCTGGAGTATAAATGGCAAGAGCAGATATCCTCGCTTGTTCCTTACTTCAGGGGAATGCATCCAGTCTTTCACCACTAAAAATAATATTAGTTTGGGTTTTCTATAGACTTCCTTTTTTTTTTATTAAAGATTTTATTTATTTATTTGACAGAGAGAGACGGCGAGAGAGGGAACACAAGCAACGATCAGGGAGCCCGATGCAGGGCTCAATGCAGGCCTCCATCCCAGGACCCTGGGATCATGACCTGAGCCGAAGGCAGACGCTTAATGGCTGAGCCACCCAGGAGCCCCTCCATAGATGTTCTTAATGAGGTTGGTTAATTTCCTTCTATTCCTGGTATGCTGAATGCTTTAATCACAAAAGCATATTGAATTTTGTCACTTATTTTCTCCGAGGCTACTGAGATCTTGCCATTTTGTTTTTTACTGTATCGATATCCTTCACTATTACGTTAATGGATTTTGAGATATTAACCCAAGCATTCATCCCTGGAATATATCCTACTTAGTCATGGTGTAGAATTTTATGTATTGCTGGATCAGGTTTGTGGGTTCAAAACATGTGTGTGAAGTGTTCTCCCCATTCTCATTTGTTTCTACTTATACACTTCTGGTAGGAATGTAACCTCATGCTGCCATTGTGGAAAATGGTATGGCAGGTTTTGTTTTGTTTTTTAATTACAGTGTTATCATATGATCCAGCAATTCTACTTCTGAGTGTATATCCAGAAGAATTCAAAACATGGACTCAAATAGGCATCTGTCCACCTGTGTTTGCAAGAGCGTTATTTATAGTAGCCATTAGGTGGAAGGTCACCAAGTGTCCATCAACAGATAAATGGATCAACAAAATATGGCATACACATACAGCAAAATATTATTCAGTTTTAAAATGAAGTGAAATTCCAGGGGCACCTGGGTGGCTCAGTCAGTTAAGCATCTGCCTTTGGCTCTGGTTGTGATCCCAGGGTCCTGGGATCGAGCTCCACGCTGGGCTCCCTCCTCAGCAGGGAGCCTCCTTCTCCCTCTCCCCCCTGGTCATGCTCTCTCTCTCAAATAAATAAATAAAATCTTTTAAAAAAGTTTTTTTAAAGATTTTATTTATTTATTTGACAGAGAGAGAGACAGCCAGCGAGAGAGGGAACACAGGCAGGGGGAGTGGGAGAGGAAGAAGCAGGCTCCCAGCGGAGGAGCCTGATGTGGGGCTCGATCCCAGAACGCCGGATCACGCCCTGAGCCGAAGGCAGATGCTTAATGACTGAGCCACCCAGGTGCCCCAAAATCTTTAAAATAATATTAAAAAATGAAATGAAATTCCGACAAATGCTACACCATGGGTGAACCTTGATGACATTATGCTAAGTGAAACAAGCCAGTCAAAAAAAAAAAAGACAAAAACTGTATGATTCCACTTACATGAGGTACCTAGTGTAATCAAATTCATAGAGACAGAGAGAAGAATAGTAGTTCTCAGGGGTTAGGGGCACAGGGCAATGGGGATTTGTTGTTCAACACATATAGGGTTTCAGTTTTGCAAGATGAAAACAGTTCTGGAGATTGGTTTCACAGTCAGTGTTGGTCACACTACTGAACTATACACTTAAAAATGGATAGGATTTTATATAATGTGTACATTACCACCATTAAAAGTAAAAAGTTTAAGAGAATGAACACACAACCCACAGAACAAAAGGAAATTTTGCAAACAATATAACTGAAAAGTACTTGCATCAAGAATATAAAGGGGCACATGGGTGACTCAGTTAGTTGAGCATTGATTACAGCTCAGGTCATAATCTCAGGGTCATGAGATAGAGCCCCGTGTCAGGCTCCACGCTTGGCACAGAGACTGCTTGGGATTCTTTCTTTCTTTCTCCCTCTGCCCCCTCCAGCCCCACTCACACGCACTCTGGAAAACAGTATGGAGGTTCCTTAAAAATTAAAAAGAGAATTACCCTACGATCCAGAAATCACACTACTGGGTTTTTACCCCAAAATACAAAAACACTAATTCAAAGGAGTACATGCACCTCTATGTTTATGCAGCATTATTTATAATAGTGAAACTATGGAAGCAGTCAAGTGTCCATCAATAAACGAATTGATAAAAAAGAAGTGGTATATATAATGGAATATTACTCAGCCATAAAAAGAATGAAATCTTACCATTTGCAGCAACATAGATGGAGCTAGAGAGTATAATGCTAAGTGCAATAAGTCAGTCAGAGAAAGACAAATATCATATGATTTTATGTATATGTGGAATTTAAGAAACAAAACAAGCAAGCAAAGGAAAAAGAGAAAGACAAACCAAGAAACAGACTCTTCAGTATTAAGAACAAATTGATGGTTACCAGAGGGGAGATGGGTGGGGGCATGGGGGAAATAGGGGATGGGGATAAAAGAGCACATTTATCATGATGAAAAATAACATAAAGTAACATGATTTAAAAAAAGAATGCTGTCCCCCAAAGTTGTTCAAATAAGTGGATAAATGTATTAAGAGTTTTGCACTCCAATCTTAGGCATATTAATACTTTCCAAGAACATCCCATATTTACATAACCTTTTCTTGTTTCTTGTTAAGTCAGTCCAAACAGTAATCAAATTACCTTACAGACTTTATAATCTTTTATCTAGCAGGGTTCTCTAAGGATACGTTCAAACAATAATCTAAAATAAATTTCCTTTCAGCGTAAAACGTGTACTTGAGAATTTAGTCAATACATTTTACAACTTGGGGTTGGTCTTAGAAAAGAGTCCGGGCACCCAGCTGGCACTGGGGTTCCAGCTTTCCACTACAGCCAAGTGCTTGGAAGGCAACAGATTTTTAACCTGTGAAGTAAGTAAGGATGGGGAAGCGTTGGGTGGAAGACCCAACGTTGTTAATAGTCAAAGATCAAAATGGAGCCAGGTGACTCTTAAGGGTCTGTATTTTATAAAGAAGGGTCACACTTCCACGAGTGGCCCCTCAGCATTACCCTCCAATGTAAAAATCCCTCGAGAGAAAGAGCTTCAGCCGGTGTTCCACAGACACCGCACCTCCGGCCAGCTGTCACTCCCGAGGAGGAGGGGGCGGGCCTCGCAACCTGTCCAATCAGGGGAGACGTCAGGGCAGGTGGGTGGGGCGACGCTCAGCAGGCACTCCGCAGGAGGCTTCTGGCTCACGCCATTGTTGGGATCGCGGGTTCCCTGGGCTTAAAACTTCCACGTCGCTGTGCCGGGATTCTGTCTTGCTTAGACTTGTACCTTCCCCGAAATCGTAGGTAGAACGCCGGGAGACCCAGGAAAGCTAGAAATGGTGAGTGTGCAGGCCCGGGCTTCCAGAGAGGGGGTCGGAGTGCTGGTTGGAACCGGCCGGAGACGGCGGTGGCGCGAGCTGGCCTCCCCGCCGACAACTCTGAAGTCTGTGACTCGAGTCCATCGGTGGCGCCGCTCGGACCTCAGTCCCCTCCGGCGTGCGGCGTGGGGGCTGGGCCGGCAGCCGGGACCCCGGCGTTCTGTCCCGTCCCTGCGCACGGCAACTTCGGCCCGCGAGTCTGTGGACAGCTCTGCGCCCTCAGCTCCGCGTCTCCCCAGATTGTGCCGTGACCCCCGGTGACAGGGGACGATCGTGACTGGCTCTCTGGAGTTCGTGCGCGGGAGGTACTATGGTCTGTGGGGTCTCCAGCGCCTCCTTTCTCTTCGGAGGGGACCCATTTTCTCCTGAGTTTTCCAAAATTGTGGGAAGTAGAGTGAAATCCACGGTCCGGTAGCGGCACCCTCGCCACCCTCCACCCCGTGCCCAGCTCTCCCCAGGACTGGCAGTCGTTGCGTAAATTTCCAGATGCCTCCTGGCCCACTTCCCATCTCCAGTTCACAGCGTCACTAGGAACTATTCGTCCTTCATGGTGCATTTCACACAGCCCCAATATTTCAATTATTTATCACTTTTTTCCCCGCTGTCAGTGGATGGCACTTTTAAATGGGGATGGCGCTTTTAAATGGGTTTAGTTTTTGTTCTTGGATATTTTATGGAAGAGAAAAGTAGCGAATAACCACCTGGAACAACGTTGTATGAAATCCTTGTGCCCCTTCTCCCAGGATTTTTCCTGGGCACAGACATCCTATGGGAAGTCCTTTGGCTGGATTGTTCAAACATTGGGTTTATGTCATTTAAAATATCACTGGTGGTGCAAAGCAATGTCAGTGGCAGGCAGAGGCCTCAGGACGGTGTCTCTAAGTTCTGGCCCCCTTGAGCCTTCAAAGGGAAGTAAGTGATGCCCAGTTTTTCTTCCCAAATAGCTTCCCCTGCAGGTGTGTGGAGCTCCCAGAATTCATTCCTGTGGCTGCTCAGGTGTCCCTATCGTTCTTTCCACGTATTGACCCACTCCGGGGCTTCTGTCTCCATCAGGAGAGTCTAGAATTTGAATTTTTTTTTTTCAAGTAAGCTCTACGCCCAAGGTGGGGCTTGAGTTCACGACTCCCAAGATCAGGAGTTACATGCTCTACCCACTGAGCCAACCAAGTGCCCCTAGAATGTGGAACTTCTTGAATGTGGCTTTCCTTCTGTCCTATGGGAGGCAGGCTGCTCATATGTGATGATTTTAGTATTTCTTTACTTTGGGTTCGTTTCCGGATTGAATAGTCCAGCCCTTTGGCTCTAGTTTCTTTCAGCACTTGGGCTCTGAAATTGTGAGTTGACTGAGAGATACAATGGGAGGAAAGCAAGAAAATTGTGGAACTAAGTAAAATTTGTGTTCTCTTTAGGCAGGAGAACCTCAAGACGTGAGAGCCACTCAATTTAAGTTTTCTTAAGGTCATTTTTCATTTTTGGATCAGTTAGCATATGTCCATGCTCCTAGAGAATGCTGACATTCAACAGGCTAAAGCAATTGAATTCCTATTTTAATTGATGTGAGGAAAATTGCCCAAAGCCTATATAAATATTTGAAAATCCAGTGTATGTAAGGAGCTAAACTCAAACCCCTAATGTAAGTAATATGCTACTTATTCCTGGAAAATACCCTGAATGTGATATGAGGGAAGGACAAACTGTGATGCCCCATGTCCTGCTAGTTAGACATTTGAAAAATTTCATAAACCATACAAATGGTTTACACTTTTGTAACCTTTAGTGCTTAAAGGAATTGTATCTTAAAATGGTTTCCTGTGTACAAAGTTAAAATGAAATCAAGAGTGTTAAATACTATAATATACATAAATTTATATATATATTTTAAGATTTTATTTATTCCAGAGAGGGAAGGAGCAGAGGGAGAGGGACAAGCCAACTCCACGCTGAGTACAGAGCCTGATGTGGGGCTGGATCCCAGGACCCTGAGGTCACCACCTGAGCCAAAACCAAGAGTCAGACACTTAACTGACTGAGCCACCCAGGCACCCCAAATTTATATATATTTTTAAATATATTTGTAAGATAGGGAGTGTAACTTAAGAAAATCACCATGAACATAACCTAATTCTTTCCAACACTGTTAAGCCCAGCCACCCCCAAATACACAGTTTTGATAATTTCTTGAGCCTCCTATATCCAAAAAGCAATTGCAATTACATATTCTTACTGATGTTTGTCCTTGTAATGGGCAGTCAGGCTTTGTATTTTTGGGTGTTTGAGTGCTGACGGCTTAAGCCTCACCTCCCCCTTCTGCCCCCGCCCCCACCTCTTGTGCTCCCAGCTAGGTAAGCCAGTGAGAAAGCCTGGGTGGTCTCTCCTCTAGAACAGGCAGGAGATTCCAACCAGAAAATCCCCTGCCTGTGTGCAGAACTCTTGCCCCTGCCCCACTCCCCAACCCCAGTGAACTCCTTACCTGGCCAGGCTCTTCTTCATTCTTTTGAAGCCATTTCAGAGCTGCCTGAGAGGCAGCCTTGCCCTGAGACCTCTGTTATGTGACTCTTAAGCCTTTTGCTACTGTCTGGGTGTCTGTGTGTGTTGTTAGGGGCTACATAACCATTCCCCTTAACTTCTCAACCACTTCTCAGCAGCTGGCTGTAAGAGTTGATGCCATGAGCAGCATGTACACATGTGATCACCATTCCATGGATCTGTTTTCTCTTGCTTTAAGTTGCTCACCTGCTCTGCTGCCTGATGGTGGCATGGACTACTGGATGCTAGGGAGTTAGTGCTGTGCCCTGTGCTGCCCTGTGTTGCACTGGTGACCCAGCAAACCTCAATTTTAGATTGAGCAAACCAAAGTTGGCAGTTGTGAGAATTTCTAGGCTTTTGAGAGAAGGACTGTTGGATTGGGGCCCTCCTTAAGGTGGTCCTGCTTCAATGTCTTTGCTGGTTTCTCTCCCTGTGTTAGAATGAAGCTGTGACAGAGGCTGGGTTGGCCCCTGTTCACCCTGTGGAAACAGGTGGCCTCATTCAAAGGTCACTCCTGGGAGAGCAGACATTTGAAAAGAGAAAGAAGAAAGAAACAGTGAAAGGCAGCCAATAAGTGGTGGGCTGAGTCCACACTCAGAACACCAGATAGTTGAATGGGATCTTTGAGTACCTCTGCTGCTCCTGCCCCTGCCTCTTCTGCAAGAAGTATCCTGACTCTGTGGATTTGCGGGGACAACATCCATGGCTCCCTGTGGCACAGCAAAGGGATTAGTTCAAAGCTGACTTAAGCTCCTCGTCCTCAAATCCATTAAAGCAACCAGTTATCATGGGGAAGGCTCCTAACCCCAATGGCACTGATTAGAGACTCTCAGGAGGTAACCATTTATAAATACCAGGGTAGAGAGGCACCCCCTACCAAAGTATGTCCAGGGACAAAGAAAAGAGGGATACTCAAGGATGGGACTGATGGATAAAATACTGAAACAAAGGAACACAATTTAACTGAATTGGAAATCCAAAATGTACAAGAAGAATTTATACAACAAAACAGGTAAGAATGCACTGCTCGGCTTTTTAGCCTCTACAACATATGTTCTGGATTAACTTTGCTATCTGATGTAATTCACTAACTCAGAAAACATTAAACAATCAGTACTAGGTCTCAAATTATAGTTATACCTGGGATCCCACTACATTTAAGCAGCATACCCTTGTTGGTCTCATGGAGGTCACTGAATAGGACATAGGGGACAAACAGCACAGCTGTTTCTTCTTGACTCTCAGAACTATGGTCCTGCTGAAGTTCTCCATGGTCACAGCGCTGGTTGTCCTAAGTTAACCCAGAGTGATCTAGGAAGCTCTGAACCAATGTTTCATAAATTAAAATTAAATATGGCCCTTGCCACTTACAAATTGTCTTCACAAAATGAGACCTCTTGGACTGTACCCTCTAAGTAGAGTAGTTCATATGGCCCAATGTAAATTGCATAGGCCCTTGAAGGGTTGAAACCATATACAAAATCTGTTTAGTGAAGGATTGATTATTCCCAGTGCTTCTCCTTCGAGCCGCCAAATTTGACTTATTCTTACCTGGAACGAATGAATGACACCTCCCAGTGGATTGCCGCAACTGTGTAACTATAATTGTGGTCACACTCAGTGGACCTCTATACCCAGTCCCCAACTTTATGGAAATTATTGATTCAGCCAATCAACAACTGGGTAAATACCCTGCTGTCACAGATTGGGTGGGGTCTGTTCCGTTCACTGCTTATCTCAACAGCCTCACAGCTGCAGTGGCCTTCATCTTGAAGGGACACGACACACCTTTCCTAGGTTATCCTCATGGATCTTCTACAGTTTTGCCCTCCCACATGGTCACTGAAGGCAAAGATCTGAACTGCATCCTGGTTTCTCCAAGAACACAGGTGTCACATTACATTAATAATCTCCTCCTCTGAGGACATGCTAGAGAAGCAAACATTGAGAAAAGGAGCTAGCAAAATGTGGATGGGGCATTGTCATGCATAAAATGTGAGGCCTGGTCAACCTTGTTATTTTACTGGAAATTGTTTGGTAATCTGACACCCACTCCCTCTCTAATATCACGAGGAAATAGCTGTTCTCCCTATCAGCACCCACGACATCTACTATGTTCCAGAGGTAACATACTTCTTGTTTACAAATTTTACTTGAGCCCATTTATGCTGTTAGTTACAAATGGGTACCCATACCTCAAAAGGCTGGAGATTCTTGAAACTGCCATTGAACTGGGACTAGTAGTGCCCACAGACTTCTTCACTTGGATGCTTTGTTGACCTCCTTTCATGCCTCTTGGAGTTACTCATGATGACCTTGAAAAAGGCTGCTCTTTGGCCAGCTTGAGACATGGGGCAAACCTTGGACCTTTGGGATAGCCACATACAGGAAGGCATGGCCCACCCTCTCCTCAGGCTCTTGCAAGATGTCATGGTACTGGAGGAAGTCCCCCCTTTCCCGACCCCTGGGCTCCCTGGGGAGCTCCATAGGAGTACCTGAGTGAAAAGCAATGGGAGTTCATAGGCTTTAGGTATGACATCACCACATTCGTACATAATGGAGTTTAGGCAGAAGTGCTGCTTCTTATGTCTGAATTGGGATCAGACCACAGGGTCATCACAACTTACCGTACATCAATCAGTCATCTTAGCATTAGGCGACAATTGACACCATCTTCACCTGTTTACTAGTCTTGAGTGATTCTCTGAGTTGCCCCACTGGGGTGAAAGAACTCTAGGAATCCTATGCCTCTATTACCCCCAATATAAATCAAAGTAACATTTCTCTGTATATATACTAAGGCCAGAATACAAGGCCTTGCCAGGACACATATAATCGATGACTGAGTCCAGATGTCAATGATAGTAACAAAGACACTCATTTCACTTCTCAAAATATACTTTGCTGGGCACTCTAACACAGCATTCAATGGAAGTTTCTCTTCTCTTCCAAGTCTCGGTGCAGACTACGTAAAGCACCGTAATGGGCTACTGAAATAAGTTAAAACACATTGAATGAACAATGGTCTATGCTATGGATCAGTTATCAGGTGTGAATATTAATGTGTCTGTCTTTTTTTCCTAGTAGACTTTTTTTTTTTAAGATTTTATTTATTTATTTGACAGAGAGAGATAGCCAACGAGAGAGGGAACACAAGCGGGGGAGTGTAAGAGGGAGAAGCAGGCTCCCAGCAGAGGATCCTGATGCGGGGCTCGATCCCAGGACTCCGGGATCACTCCCTGAGCCGAAGGCAGACACTTAACGACTGAGCCACCCAGGCGCCCCTCCTAGTAGACTTTTATTTTTTATTTTTATTTTTAAGAGCAGTTAGGTTTACTGGAAACTTAGAAAGTACAGAGACTTCCCACATAACCCCTCTGTCTGGACACAGTTTGTCCTATATTTTATATCTTGTATTGTTGTAATACATTTGTTACATTTGTTGAACCAACTTTGATGCATGAAAGTCTGTAAGGTTGACTGTGTTATATTATCTCAGGTCTTCAGCTAATATGAAATGATGTGTTGCCATCATTTTTGTATCCTATAGAATACTTTCACTCTCCTGAAAGTCTCCTGTTCTCTACCTAGTTCTTCACCCCTCCCTCCCACCCCAAAGCCCTGGTAACCAAAGATCTTTTGGTACTTTTTAATTTTCTCTTTTCTGAAATGCCATATGCTTAGAATCATAGTGTGTAGCCTTGTCATACTGTCTTCTTTCACTTAAAATATGATTTGAAAATGTCTTAATATCTTTTTTGCTTGATAACCTCATTTCTTTCATAACTGTAGAATATTTCATCCAGTGATTTTTTTTTATCAGTTCACCTATTGAAATTATCTTGGTTCCATGTAAGTCATGACAAGTGTGCATAAAGCTCCTATAAACATTCAAATGTAGGATTTTTATGAACATAGGTTTTAAACTCATTTATGTACATTTGAAACACATAATTGCTGCATGGTATGGTAAATGTAGCCTTAGTGTTAAGAAACTGCCTTTCTTCCAAAATAGGTATACCATTTTCTGTGTCCATCAGCAGTGAAGGTTTGATGTTCTCATGATGTTTAGCCATTATAATAAGCAACTGGTGATATCTCATTGTTTTTTATTATGTGCAATTTCCTGATGAGATATGATTTTGAAATTGTTTTCATGTGCTTATTTACTGTCTGTATATCACTGATGAGGTATGTGTTCAGATATTTTCCCATCTTTGTTTGGATTGTTTCTTTTTGTTGCATTTCAAGAATATTTTGCTTGTGTTTGATACCAGTCCTTTATCAGATGAGTGATTTTGAAAGATTTTCTGCCAGACTAAGGCTTGTTTTCATTCTGTTAACTTCTGTTTCACTGACTAGTTTTTCATTTTAATGAAAACTTCTGTTGTTTTTTTTAAAAAAAAATTAATCACCAAACACCACATCACCAGGATTTTCTCTTATTTTATCTTTTAGGAGTGTTGAAATTATACAGTCTACACTAAGATCTATGATCAAATTTGAGTTAATTTTTGTGAGAGGTGTAAAGTCTGTAGATTTAAAAAAAATTTTTTGCATGTGGATATCCAGGTTTTTTGACATTATTTGTTGAAAAGACTGTTTCCATTGAGTTACCTTTGGTTCTTTGTCAAAGCAATTGCCCCTTCTATATTAACTTTACATATATTTTTAAAGATTTTATTCATCCATTTGACAGAGAGAGAGCACGCATATACAAGCAGGGGGAACGGCAGACAGAGGGAGAGGGAGAAGCAGGCTCCCTGAGCAGGCTCCCTGATGCGGGGCTTGATCCCAGGACTCTGGGATCATGACCTGAGCCAAAGGCAGACATTTAACCAACTGAGCCACCCAGGTGCCCCAGCTTTTTACATACTTATTTTTAATTTTTTAAAGTAGGCCCCATGCCCCATATGGGGCTTAAACTCACGACCCTAAAAATCAAGTGTTGCGCACTCTACTGACCCAGCCAGGCACCCCAATAGTAACTTTTTTTTTTAAAGATTTTATTTATTTGAGAGCATGCGCATGTGAGAGAGCGCAAGTGGGGGGAGGGGCAGAGGGAAAGGGAGAAGCAGACTTCTGCTGAGCAGGGATCCTCATGCGGTGCTTGATCCCAGGACCCAGAGATCGTGAGCTCTTGGTTCATGGGATTTTTCTTTGTTATTTGGGATTTTTTGACATTTTTTCAATTGACAATCTTGTCATGATACAGAGACAGTTTTATTTCTTGCTTCCCCAAATGTATACCTTTCATTTTTTGTTATTTACCTTTTATTCCCCTTGTCTGAATGTATTAGCTAAGAATTCTAGTACAGTGCCATCTAAGTGTAGTGAGAGGGGACATTCTTGCCTTTGTTCTGAGGTTACCAAAAAGCACGTAGTTTTTTCAGAATAGTGCACTTATATTAAACAAGATCCCAGTTGATGTAGAGGTACATATGGTCAGTGGGGAAGTATTCTCTTACCTCAGTGATTTGCTCTCAATCTTTTAGTGACCCCTTATCCCTGGGCTTGACCTACTGTGATATAATGAGAAAGATATATGGTAAGTGTCCTCAGTTCCTAGCAAAATCCTCTTGAATCCCTTGAGATTACTTGAGTGTTAATGGTGAAAGAGTATGTATTGTTTAATGAGGCAACTCTTGGCCACTTACTAGGTAGCTTTTATGCTGGGGTTTTGGATAGCTGAAATAGCAGCCTTTTTTTTTTAAAGATTAATTAATTTATTTATTTGAGAGAGAGAGAGAGAGAGAGAGAGAGAGAGAAGGAGCAGGGGGAGGGGCAGAGGGAGAAGGAGAAGTAGACTCCCCACTGAGCAGGGAACCCAAGTGGGGCTTGATCCCAGGACCCCGGGATCATGACCTGAGCTGAAGGCAGACGATTAACTGACTGAGCCACCCAGGCACCCCTGAAATAGCAAGCTTTGATTAAAGTTTAGAACATTGAGCTGCAGCTCCCAGCTTCTGGGTATAGGACAGGGCCTGGAGATTGATCATCAGTGGCCAGTGATTTAATAAATTACGTCCACATAATGAAACCTCCATCAAAATTCTTAAAGACAGGATTCTGACAGTTGGTGCATTGGTGAATCTATCCAGGTGTTGGGACGTTGGTGTGTTCATAGGGAGGTGGGAGCTCTGCACACAGCCTTCTCCATTCTCCTCGCCCATACCACTGCTTTAACTTGTCCTATGCATTGCAACTTTTCTCTGTTCCTGAGTTGTATGCTTTACAGTAAACTGGTAATGGTAAATAAAGCATTTTGCAAAGTTTCTCAAAATCATTTCAGTAAATTAATAAACAAGACAGAGTGTGGAGGGAATCTGTGAATTTGTAGTCGAAATAGTAAACTTGTCTCCCCATTTGTAGCTGGTATCACAAATAGTGGCAGTGTATGGGATTGACTTCTTAAACTATGAATCTGCCTTAAATTTTGGGTAGTTTATGATAGAACTGAACTGTTGGACACCTATTTGGTGATATAGAATTGGAGAAGTAGCTTTGGAACAAATACCACGTATTTGGTGTCAGGAGTGAGAATACCCTATCATCCTCACAATGCCCCACCTTTGGAACGGGAAGGAAAGAAATACCTTTGTCCCCCCCAGGTCACTTAGGCTCTGGAAGTCATATGTGAACACTTATAAATTGACTATAGGTTTTCAGTGGTCCATCTCACCCATCCAATATACATATATGGGATTATTTAGGACTCAGTGGCCTTTGAGGATGTGACTGTGAAGTTCACCATGGAGGAGTGGGCTCTCCTGGATCCATCCCAGAAGAAACTCTACAGAGACGTGATGCAGGAAACCTTCAGGAACCTGGCCTCGATAGGTAGGGATGACGACATTCTTACTTGCTAAATCAATTAGAGATCCAGTGTCACTTGCTTATCAGTGCTATTTTAAGGGAAAAAAATGGAAAGAGAATATTTTCATTAATAAACCTGCCATGGTCACAACTCATCATGGATCTAGAATCCTAACAATTTTTCTATAAATTTTTATAATTTATACTGCTTTTTCCTAGAGTGTATTTCAGAAGAAAAATGGGAAATCCATGATAGGGAAGATCAGGATGAAGATCATGGGACAAATCTAAGGTGAGTAGCATTTGCATGAGAAAACAAGGTTTCATTAGAGAATCTAGAGATGTCATGAAATTTCAAAACCAAGCAAATAAATCAGGTCAGCTTTAAATTCATTGATCTTTAGGATATTTTCATCAAAAGTTTTTTCTCACATGTGACTGAGATGTACACTTTCTGAAAAATGGTACACCTAGAAACCGCACATAGAAATTATGAATATTACTGTTTTGTTAATAGCTAAGATGGAACCCTGTTGCTAAGCTCTCAGTATGTTCACTTTCAAACAATCAAAATGTGCAGAAAACCTACATTTTCCTTGAAGATGGTAAAAAAGTCACTGTCATAATTAATAAATATAAGATCATTAATAACAAAGCTATTAATGATGTGGTTCTCATTTTTTACAGCAGTCAAATGGTAGAAAGACTCTGTAAAAGTAAAGAATATAGTCAGTATGAAGAAATCTTCAGCCAGATTCCATATCATAATCGGAAGAAGAAAAGTCCTACTGGAATAAAACTACGTAAATGCACTTTGTGTGGACAAGTGTTTATGTATCATTCATCCTTTAACAAGCACATGAGATCTCACACTGGACACAAACCATATGAGTATCAGGAATATGAAGAGAAGCCTTATAAATGTAAGGAATGTGGGAAATCCTTCAAGCATCGCCAATCCATTCGAATGCATGAAAGGACACACACTGGACAGAGGCCCTATGAATGTAAACACTGTGGGAAAGCTTTCATTTGTCGCAATTACTTTCAAATTCATGAAAGGGCACACAGTGGGGAAAAGCCCTACAAGTGTACAAAATGTGGTAAAACCTTTAGTTATTCAAGTAACTTACGTAAACATGAACGGACTCATATTGGAGAGAAACCTAGTGAATGTAAGCAATGTGGTAAAGCCTTCAGTTGTCTCAGGTCCTTTCGAATACATGAAAGGATACACAGTGCAAAAAAGCCAAAGGAATGTACAAAATGTGGTAAAACCTTCAGTTATTCAAGTAATTTACATAAACATGAGAGAAGTCATAATGGGGAGAAACCCTATGAATGTAAGGAAGGTGGGAAAGCCTTGCATTCTTTTACCAAATTTCGAAGATATGTGATCAAGCAAAACGGAGATGGACTTTATAAATGTAAGGAGTGTGGGAAAGCCTTCAGGTGTCCCAAAAACTGTCGTAGTCATGAAATGACACACAGTGGAGTAAAGCCCTATGAATGTAAGGAATGTGGTAAAGCTTTCAGTTCTCCCAGGTCCTTTGGAAAACATAGAAGAATTCATACTGCAAGGAAGCCTCATGAATGTAAGGAATGTGGTAAAGCTTTCCGTTATCCCAGTTCCCTTCGAAATCATGAAAGAACTCATACTGGGGAGAAACCTTATAAGTGTAAGGAATGTGGGAAAGCTTTCAGTTGTCCCAATTACTTTCGAATTCATGAAAGAACTCACACAGGAGTCAAACCATATGAATGTAAGCAATGTGGAAAAGCTTTCAGTTGTCCCCAGTCCTTTCGAATACATGAAAAGACACATAATGCGGAAAAACCCTATGAATGTATAAAATGTGGTAAGGTCTTCAGATATTCAAGTAACTTACGCAAACATGAAAGATCTCATACTGATGATAAACGCTATGAATGTAAACTATGTGGTAAGGCCTTCAGCAGTCACTATTATGTTCAAAAACATGAAAGAACTCACACTGGAGAAAAACCTTATGAATGTAAGGAATGTGGGAAAGGCTTCATTTTTCGCTCAGGTGTTCGATCACACATGGTAATCCACACTGGAGATGGACCTTATAAATGTAAGAAATGTAAGAAAGCATTTATTTCTCCCAGTTCATTACGAACACATGAAAGAACTCACACTGGAGAGAAACCTTATCAATGTAAAACTTGTTGTAAAGCCTTCAGTCTTATTAATTCTTTACGAAATCATGAAAGAACGCATATGTGAGAGAAAGTCTGTGAAAATAAGGAATGTAAGAAGGCTGTCATTTGTTACATGGGAATGTAAGAATGCACGCTGGAGAGAAATTGTAGAAATGTACAGAATGTAGGAAAGCCTTCAGTTTTCCTGTTTCCTTCAGAACTTACCAAAAAAGTCCGTGGAAAGAATCCCATTGGTGGTAAACAATATAGGAAATCTTCACTTGCCCCACATCACTGAAAAACCATGTTAGATTATTCACTGGATTCATACTATAGAGCTAAAAAATAACAACTTTATAAATTTTACAGATATTTTCAAGGTAGTGTGAAAAGTATATGGGAAAGAAATCATACTCAAGTAATATGGGTAAACTTTGTGAACGTGAATTCATGTAGAATACTTCTGAAAATTCACAACATTAATGTTAGAAATGCTATATGGTCTTTATCAGGTATTCATTCTTAAAGTGATTCTCTGTACTATGGACTTCTACTTACTTTTGCAAGCAGATATTGAAGTGAGATAATTATGTAGGTACTTTTTAAGCAAGAGTTCCTAAGTAAATTTTTCCTTAGTATTATTTTTGTATTCTTATTTTGAAGTCTGTTGGATCCATGGGTATTTAAGTATATTTCTAATATGCAAGTAGGTTTAATTTTTATGTTTAAAATTCTGTAAGGAAAGGAATGTTGAAAAATAACACTTTCATATTTTCCTTTCCCTAGTGTCCTCCTGTGGGGCAAGTACTCAATATGCTTTAGCCATTATTTCTGTATTAACAGAGAGTTCCCTTCTCATTGGCCTGAAGAGCCTATTCTGTTTTCCTAAATAGTTGCCATATAGTTGTGAGTATGCAAAGTTCATCATATTCTCATGTGAATTATTATTTTCTTCTTTTGTCCTCTACTGTTTGTCATTGCTTATGGCTGGGACTTGGAGTATAGAGTTACGTTAAGAATAGAGGCCTGTGTGAGATAGAACAATAAATCCAGAGTTGGAGATGACTCTCCTTGATGCTGTTCATGTCAGAGTCATTAATGTGAACTACTGTTCCTAGAATCTGTTGCATTTATGGTTTCATGTTAGAATTCACCAAAGCCTAATTTACATGAAACTTGGAATACAGAAGTGAAATAGAATTAGGCACATTTTCCAGCCACCTGTACAGAGGTAGGTAGAAGCATACACCTTCACAGACATGTGCTTCCAGCCTGTTTTCCTCATTTTTTACCCTAGCAATCAAGAATAATCTTAAAACCACCACCAACTGCTTGACTTCCATTTGATCTGAGCAGTAGGCTTCTACACTTGTCTCCAGAGTTCTACATCAAAGATCCAGCATGGGTTTAAATTTTGCTGCAAGCCCTCAAGTATCCACAAATTTAGATTGTTACGGTTACTGAAGTGCTACTCCCCTCTTTTCTAGATTTTGTTCATATAAAGTCTAATTTGTATAGTAAACATATTTTTTTGTTAATACCACTATTGACTGTGTTCTTTTGGGATGATGGAGTGTTCTCTCCCTTTTTTTTTTTAAGATTTTATTTATTTGACACAGAGAGAGACAGCCAGCAAGAGAGGGCACACAAGCAGGGGGAGTGGGAGAGGAAGAAGCAGGCTCCCAGCAGAGGAGCCTGATGTGGGGCTCGATCCCAGAATGCCAGGATCACGCCCTGAGCCGAAGGCAGACGCTTAACGACCGAGCCACCCAGGCGCCCCTGGAGTGTTCTCTATCTTGAGAGTGTTATAATTAAACATTTGCGAAAATACATAACTAATCTTAAACTGTGTATGTTTACTAAAAACAGTTAATAGAAAATAGTAAAAGTGTTTTCACATGCTAGGAGAATGTTAAAACCCTAACTTTGATTTCTGTGTGTGCAATACATCCTCCAGCGTGGGGTCCTAAGAAGTCTAAGAAGTGGGGAAGAGGGACATAGGCCACTATAGACCTGTCTTGGAACCCAGCCTGAAGTTAGAAAACACCCTACAGGCCCACACCTACCCTCATGTGGTACACATAACTGGTGAGAAAGTGATAAGGCTCCTGGTGCCACCTTTAACAGGATTCTCAGATCATATCTTGAGAACACTGTTCTCTGAAACAAAAGTGTATCTAACAGATCCTGGTGGGAGCTGCCTGGGTTTATCCTAATCTAATCTTTGGTTATCAGCATCATGTCTTCTGAGAGCAGGTCTTGAGGCCATTTCCAGATGTTAAATTTCCCATCTCTTGCTTTCTCTGTGCCAGCTTGCTAAGAAACAAGTTTAAGTCATATGTTGTTTATTTATATATATATGTATGTATTTAGTTATATATATTTACTTAAGGGCGGGAAGGTAGAGGTAGAGAGAGACTCTTAAGCAGACTCCATGCTCGGTGCAGAGCACCACCTGGGGCTGGATCTCACAATCCTGAGATTATGACCTGAGCCAAAATCAAGAGTCGGATGCTTACCTGACTGAGCCACCCAGGCACCCCCAAGTTTAATGCAACACCTGTACTACTCTGGAAATGTTCTCTGTTGCAACCCCAGGTGACCATGAAGTGAAGCTGTGGAAAAATCCAGAATGCAGGTCAAGGGGCACAGGCCCCTCAAGTATAATAATCCCTGCTGCCCTGTAAACGTCAGCTATGCACCAACAAGCACAATTTCACAATAGTCTCAAAACCACCAGTAATGTCAAAAAAGAGAACCCTGCTTTGTTCTAGTCCCAGGAGGACTTCAGGTGCCCTGTTGTCCCTAAACCTCCCTGAGTTCTGTGACACAGGCCACCTTGAGGTTTCAGCCGCCCATGTGCTACACCCAGGTTCCCTCATCTCAGAGCCTCCCTCCAGAGTGAGTTTGGAACCAACCCCCCAAGGCTGGGGCTTACCCTTTTCTGGAATAGGACTCATCCTACAGAGTTCTGGCTGGTGGTCTGTGGGAAATGGAGGTCTCTGACAGACCCTCTGCAGCCCTGACTTTCCCTTTTTAAACATGGCCCCTGGGGCGCCTGGGTAGCTCAGTCGTTAAGCGTCTGCCTTCAGCTCAGGGCGCGATCCCAGGGTCCTGGGATCAAGCCCCGCATCGGGCTCCCTGCTCTGCTGGGAGCCTGCTTCTCTCTCTCCCACTCCCCCTGCTTGTGTTCCCTCTCTTGCTGTCTCTTTCTCTGTCAAATAAATAAATAAAATCTTTAAAAATAATAATAAACACGGCCCCCAGAATGCAATGGGGCCCAATGCTAAAAAAAAGTGGCAGGAACGCAGGGGACTCCCCCCTTCCTGGAAGTGCCCAGGTGCAGGAGATGGTGCCCTCCTCGGTCAGAAGCCACACCACCTGATTTTTGGAAGAGGCAGAAATGGGTTGTGGAACATCTTGACGTGGTCTTTCAACAGCATTCAGTGCTTTCCTGAGTCTACAAAGTGATCTCTCTGTGGCCGTGAGACCTGGGGTCTAAGGTCCTGAGGCTGCCATGCTCCCCACGTTAACCAGGATGGACAGCCATCAAAGCCTTGGTGAGGATAGGCCCACATGGCTGACCGGAGCAAGGTCTGTGCACAGGGGAGACCTCAGGCGGACATGGATACCATACTGAGGAGACCTCAGCAGAGGACATGGCAGCTGAGGGAGGAGATACCAATCTGTGCTCCCCTCAGTGAATCCTCCATAGAAAAGCAAAATGTGGGACACCTGAGTGGCTTAGTTGATTAAGCGTCTGACTCTTGGTTTCTGCTCAGGTCATGATCTCAGGGTCATAGGATCATGCTTGGCGTGGGTCTCTCTGCTCAGCAGGGAGTGTGTTTGAGATTCACTCTCTCTCCCTCTGCCCCTCCCACCCTCAAATAAATAAGTAAATCTAAAAAAAAAAAGCAAAGCAAAATGAGGACATGTAATGTCATGGGGTGTGTTTTGGGATGCAATTATAGCAGCATGAGGGGCTGGCACACAGTAGCTGCAGCTGTCATGGGCCCCAACTCACCTCTTGAGGCTCCGAGTTGCGTTCTTTTAGAGATGGCCTTGTTGTATGGTTTCTGCTAAGGAAGTGTGAAGTCACTTGGCCATCAGGAGCGGCACATGGATCCTCCTTTGGGGGTTTGTTTGGGAGCCAGGCGACACCTCTCTGTCCCATGGGAAGGAGATGAGAACAATTCACTCTGCTATGATCAAGCCAAGTTCCTGTGATGAGGTTGGTGTGTGTGAGTGTCCATGAGGCCAGTTAGTCAATAAGGGTCGATCTCCTGTGTAACAGGCTCTCTAATAGGTGCTGCAGTGAATGATAGGGAGCAAATATCCTTGTTCCCTGGAAGTTGACATTCTAGGAGACAAGAAACAAGACATACAAGTAAGATATGTAATGTATCAGCTGGTGCTTAGTCCTAAGGAGGGAGAGATAGCTTCAGGGGAGCGCAGAGGGCTTGGGCTGGGTGTCTCTGGGCCATTATCTCTGGGGGCTGGTGAATTTGGGTGTCTGTGTATGTCCACACAAATGCGCCACGACAGTCTGTGACTCCATATGTCAGCCTGGGAAGGTATGCATTATGTTCCCTGAAACCTGGAATGCTTTCATGTTTTATTCTGCCTACTTGCCCTTGTAACACCTCCATTACCACATTGAAATGAACTGATGAGAGCAAACTTTTTTGTCTATTTTCTGATCTTAGAAAGCTTTTATTTTCTCACCATCAAGCATTTGTTAGGTCTGGGTTTTTCATTGATTACCTATTTCATGCTGACGTAGCTTATTGAGGTAGTTTATCACAGTTCATTGTTTTTCTTTGAAGGTGTGTTGAACATTGTCAAATACTTGTTTGTGTTTATTGAGATGATTCTGTAGTTCTTGACATTTATTCTATTAATGGTTCCTTACATGAATTCATTTTCAGATGTAAAACCAACATTGCTTCCATGGTTTGAATCCCAAGTAGTCATGATGTTTAGGTCATTTTATATATTGCTGGAATCAGTTTACTAGTATTCTGTTGTGGCTTTTTTTTTTTTTTAAGAAACCGTGTGAATACAGTGCATGTGAAAAAGTCTTCATGGGTCATTCATTCCTTAGTAGTCACACTGGACACAAACCATATGAGTACCAGCATGTTTTTCAAAAAACTGGAGAGAACTGAAGGCTTTACCACATTCCTTACACTTGCATGGCTTCTCTGCAAGGTGGGTTCAATATTCACACATCAATCAATGTGATACACCACATTAATAAAAGAAAGGATAAGAACCATATGATCCTCTCAATAGATACAGAAAAATCATTTGACAAAATACAACATGATAAAAAAAAACCTCAACAAAGTAGGGATAGAAGGAACATACCTCAACATAATAAAGGCCATATATGAAAAACCCACAGTTAATATCAGCCTCAATGGGGAACAACTGAGATTTCCTCTATGCTCAGGAAAAAAGACAGGGATGTCCACTCTCACCACTGTTATTTAACATAGTACTGGAAGTCCTAGCCTCAGCAATCAGGCAACAAAAAGAAATAAAGACATCTGAATCAGCAAGGAAGAAGCCAAACTTCCACTATTTGCAGATGACATGATACTCTGTACAGAAAACCCAAAAGACTCCACCAAAAAATTGCTAGACCTGAAACACGAATTCAGTAAAGTCCAGGATACAAAATCAATGTACAGAAATCTGTTGTATTTCTATACATCAATAATGATGCAGCAGAAAGAGAAATCAAGGAATCAATCCCATTTACAGTTGCACCAAAAATGGTAAGATACCTAGGATTAAACCTAACCAAAGAGGTAAGAGATCTGTATTCTGAAAACTAAAACATTGATGAAAGAAGTTGATGGTGGCACAAAGAAATAGAAAACATCCCATGCTCTTGGGTTTAAAGAACAAATATTATTAAAATGTTTATACTTCCCAAAATAATCTACACATCCAATGCAATCCCTATCAAAATACCACCAGCATTTTTCACAGAGTTAGAACAAACAATCCTAAAATTTGTATGGAACCACAAAAGACCCTAGATAGCCAAAGCAACCTTGAAAAAGAAAAGCAAATCTGGAGGCATCACAATTCCGGACTTCAAGTTATATTTCAAAGCTGTAATGATGAAGACAGTATGGTACTGGCACAAAAACAGACATATAGATCAATGGAACAGAATAGAAAGCCCAGCAATGAACCCACAACTGGTCAGCTAATTTTCAACAAAGCAGGAAAGAATATCCATTGGGAAAAAGACAGTCTCTTCAACAAATGGTATTGGAAAAACTGGACAGCAACATGCAAAAGAATGAAACCAGACCACTTTCTAATACCATACACAAAAATAAATTCAAAATGGATGAAAGACCTAAATGTGAGACCGGAAACTATCAAAATCCTGAAGGAGAACACAAGCAGCAACTTCTTTGACATTGGCTGTAGCAACTTCTTTCTAGATATGTCTCCTGAGGCAAGGGAAACAAAGGCAAAAATAAACTATTGGGACTTAATCGAGATAAGAAAGTTTCTGCACAGTGAAGGAAACTATCAACAAAACTAAAAGGCAACTTTTGGAATGGGAGAAGATACTTGCAAATGACATATCTGATAAAGGGTTAGTATCCAAAATGCGTAAAGAACTTATAAAACTGAACACCAAAAAAACAAGTACTCTAGTTTAAAAATGGGCAGAAGACATGAATAGACATTTTTCTAAAGACGTACAGATGGCTAACAGACATATGAAAAGATGCTCAACATCACTCATCATCAGGAAAATACAAATCACTACAATGAGATATCACCTCACACCAGTCAGAATGGTTAAAATTAACAACACAGGAAACAACAGGTGTTGGCGAGGATGCAGAGAAAGGGGAACCCTCTAATGCTGTTGGTGGGAATGCAAACTGGTGCAACCACTCTGGAAAACAGTATTGAGGTTCCTCAAAAAGCTAAAAATATAGCTACTCCATGATCCAGCAATTGTACTACTACATATTTTTTTAAAAGATTTTATTTATTTATTTGACAGAGATAGAGACAGCCAGCGAGAGAGGGAACACAAGCAGGGGGAGTGGGAGAGGAAGAAGCAGGCTCCTAGCGGAGGAGCCCGATGTGGGGCTTGATCCCATAACGCCGGGATCACACCCTGAGCCGAAGGCAGACGCTTAACCACTGTGCCACCCAGGCGCCCCTGTACTACTACATATTAACCCAAAGGATACAAAAATACTGATTCAAAGGGATACATTCACCTAATAGATACAGCAACATATTCAACAATAACCAAACTATGTAAAAAGCCAAATGTCTAGTGACTGATGAATGGGTAAAAGAAGAGATGATGTGATATATCTATATCTATATCTATATCTATATCTATATCTATATCTATCTATATCTATCTATCTATCTATCTATCTATCTATCTATATAATGGAATATTACTCAGCCATCAAAAAGAGTGAAATCTTGCCATCTGCAATGATGTGGATGGAACTAGAGGGTATTATGCTAAGCAAAATAAGTCAGTCAAAGAAAGACAAATACCATATGATTTCACTCATATGTAGAATTTAAGAAACAAAACAGATGAAGATAAGGGTGAAAAAGAGAGGGAAATCAGGAAACAGAGACACTTAACTATAGAGAACAAACTGAAGCCTACGGGGGGGGAGGGTCAGCAGTGGGGGATGGTTTAAATGGGTGATGGGTTTTGAGGGCACTTGTGATGAGCACTGGGGGTTGTATGCAAGTTATGAATCACTAAATTCTACACCTGAAAGTAATACTGTGTTAATTAACTGGAATTTAAATAAAAACTTGAAAAAAATTGGTACTGGGATAGGTGGATGGGTGGATAGCTACATGCAAGAGAATGAAGTTGGACATTTACATCACACCAGAAACTAATTTACCAAAATGCATCAAAGAGCTAAACATAAGAGGTAACATTTTAATACTATTAGAAGAAGTTTAAGGGCAAATAGTCATGCTTTTGGATTTGCAAGGAATTATTAGATATGACATGAAAAGCAAAAATAGAAAAAAAGATAATTTGGATTTCATCAAAATTAATAACAGTACGGTAGTTACTCAAAAATTAAATACACAGTTACCATATGATCCAGCAATACTACGGGATATACTTCTGGTAGTATATACTCAAAAGAATTGAACACAGATACTCAAACAGAGTACATAATACACCCATGTTCATCGTAGCATTATTCATGAGAGCCAAAAGGTGTAAGCAACCCACGTGTGGATCAATGAATGAATAACAAAATTTAGTATATACATACAATGGAATATTATTCAGATTTAGAAAGAAAGGACATTTTGATACATATACTGCAACATGGGTGAACCTTAAGGACATTATAGTGTTTTGGGTTTTTGGTTTTCTATTTTTAGAGTGACAGAAAGAGAGAGGAGGGAGGGGCGGAGGGAGAGGGAGAGAATCTTAAACAGACCGTACTGAGCACAGAGCCCAATGCAAGGCTGGATCTCATGACCCTGAGATCATGACCTGAACCAAAATCAAGAGTAAGAGGCTTAACTAACTGAGCCATCCAGGTGCCCTGGGGTTTTGTTTCTGTTTTTGTTTTTTGAAGACGTTATGTTAAGTAAAATAAACCAGTCACAAAAGGACAGCTACTGTATGAATCTATTTGTATGAAGTACCTAGAATGTGAAAGTCATAGGGACAGAAAGTTGAATGGTGGTTGCCAGTGCCTGAGAGAAGAACTAAAAGAGCGATGCTGTTTAATGTGTACAGATATTCAGTTTGGAAAAAGGAAAATGTACTGAGATAGGTTTTCCAATGTCAATATACTTACTACTGAACTGTACACTGAAATGTAAATTTTATGGCATATATATATATAACCACAATTAAAAGGAAAAATTTTAAGGGGTGCCTGGGTGGCTCAGTCGGTTGGGCATCTGACTCTTGCTTTTGGCTCAGAACATGATCTCAGGGTCGTGGGATCGAACCCCATTGTCAGGCTCTGTGTTCAGTGCAGAGTCTGCTTGAGATGCTTTCCCTCTCCCTCTGCCCCTCCCCCCACTTGCCCTCTCTGTCTAAAATAAATAAATAAATTAAATAAATAAATAAATAAAATCTAAAAGTAAAAATTTTAAAGCAAGAGAGTGAAAACACAACACACAGAATGGAAGATTTTGTAAATCATATATCTGATAAGGAATTTATATAAAAAATATATATAAATAACTCTTACAAGTCAATAATAAGAAGTCAAATCACCCAATTTTAAAATGTCAAAAGATGTCAGTAGATGTTTTTACCAAAGAAGATGTACAAACAGGCAAGGGCACATGAAGAGATGCTGGACATCATTAGTCATTAAGGAAATTCAATAAAACCCCAATGAGCTACCACTCTGCAACCACTAAGATGGGTGAATCAAAAAGAGAGAAAAGTTTTGTCTAGGATATGGAGAAATTTGAACCCTCATGCAAATATAAAATGGTGCAGCTACTTTGGAAAACAGACAATTCCTCAAAAATTAAACCTAGAATTGCCATATGACCCATCAATTCATTCTAGGTATATACCCAAGAGAAATGAAAATATATGTCCACACAAACACTTGTACATGAAAATTTATTGCAACGTCCTTCATAATAGCTGAAAGGTTGGAAATAAACTAAATGCCCATTAAGGTATGAATAGGTAAACTAAATGTGTTTTATCCATATAATGGAATATTATTTGGCTATAAAAATGAATGAATATCCATACAAGCAACAACATACTTGGAAAAAGTATGCTAAGTGAAGTTAATTACAAAGACAACATACTGTGTGATTCCATTCATATGTAATTCCAGAATAGTGATGTCTGTAGGACAGAAAGTAGATTAAAGGCCTAAGGCTGTGGCTTGGAGGAGGAAGATGGGAAGATGGGAAAGTGAAAGCTAAAGGCTACAGGACTTTCTTTTTAAGGTGACAAAAATGTTGAAAAATTGTGCTGATTGCACATATCTATGAATGTACTGAAAACCTCTGAACTGTACATGCTAAAGGGATGCATTTTATGGTATGTGTATTCTATCTCGGTAAAGCTATTCAAGTAAATAAACGCATTAGGAGTTTTGAACCAATAAGTACATTAAAAGATTAAAAAAAGGGGTACCTGGGTGGCTCAGTCGGTTAAGCGTCTGCCTTGGGCTGGGACAGTGGTCCTGGGGTCCTGGGATCTAGCCCCGCATAGGGCTCCCTGCTCAGTGGGGAGTCTGCTTCTCTCTCTGTCCCTCCCCCTGCCCCGCTCATGTTCTGTTTCTCTCTCTCTCTCAAATAAATACAATACAATACAATACAATACAATACAATACAATACAATACAATACAATACAATACAATAGATTTCAGGGGCACCTGGCGGGCTCGGTCGGTAGAGTATGCAGGTACAGCATGCAACTCTTCCTGGTCATGAGTTGGAGCCCCATTTTGGGCATAGAACTGACTTAAAAAAAAAGAGAGCTCAGGTACATCTAAGAGTTCCATAACTTACTTACTTATTTATTTAACCTTTTATTCTTTTTAACTAATATTGGTGAAAATAGGAATTCAGTTGTTTTAGTGATACCACAGCCATTTACATCTCAAAAATCTCTAGGCACACATTCAACAACTATCTAAAATAAATTTCCTTCTGTAAAATGTACACCTTTGAGTTTTATTGAACACAACTTGCAATGTCTGGTTGGTCAGAGAAGAGTAGCTTATGAATGGTCATTGAAGAGTCCCTGTGCCACGGCTCGGGCTCTGGGGTTCAACCTTGCCACCAAAGCCAAGCGCTTGGGAGCCCATGGAATTCTTTAGCTGATGTACCGTATAGACCGTCACTCTATGAGGTGTATAAAATTGTTTTCATGAGATGTTTTGCAAGATCCCATCTCGGAAAAAACACATGAAAAGTTTAAAAAACCTCACTGAAAGCATTACAAGAGGAAATACCGTTACCGGTCCTGGGCGAAAGCTAAGGCACAACCAGTTTGAGCCGGACCAGAACTGAAGCATGCGCAGAAGTCCCCAGCGACTGACTAATAGTTTTAGTGCATTGTAATACGAAAATCTTACAGGGGCAGGGCGGTCCACCATTTTTTGAACATGCGACCTATATACTAGCATGTGGACACACTAAGCATGCGTGATAAACCTAAAATGCCGAAGTAATAGGCTATGTATAAGTTCTCTAATGCGTATGCCAGCTTCCTGCCCCTGCCTCCTCAGCACACTAAGTAAAAGCTATTCGCATTAATCCCAGGGGGAAATACTGCTGTGGGAAACAGTGCCAGTGCTCTATTTGCTGCAAGTCGATAAAGTCTTCCACACTAGACTGTACGTCTGGAACGTGTTACTGCCTCACACTCTGGGAGGGAATGGACTCATTGAGTTCGGGAACAGTCCCGCACGTGAGGGAGTGGAGAAGGGGTGGGTGAAGCCTCAACGTTGTCTTCAAAGATCAAAATGGAACCTGACTCTTTATTGCATGTGATAAGGTCTTTTTTTTTTTTTAAAGACTTTATTTATTTTAGAGAGAGAGTGAGGGGAGGGACAGAGGGGGGTTGGGAGAGAGAGAATCTCAAGCCCACTTCCCTGAGAGTGGAGAGCCCTCCCGACTGATCTCACAAACCCAGCCAAAACCAAGAATCCCACCGCTCAACCGACTAAGCCATCCAGGCGCCCCAAGGGGAGGTCTTTTTAAGTGTGTTTGTAAGCAAGGGTCGTAGCTCCATGAGTGGTTTCTCAGCCTCACGCCAACCCCCAACCCAGGGAGGACCTCAGACCCTCTAGTCCGGGTCTGGCATGGCCTGATCAGGCGCCCTCTTGCTCTTGAACAAGGGTGTCGCTCCACTGGAACGGACTCTGGAACTCCCGGCGCAAACCTGTGTCCCCACGTTTAGAGGAGCTGCAGGAAGACGCCACTGGCCCTCTAGAGCCTGGAGCAAGTTTTGTCTAAAAACCGAAGGTCGGAGGAGGGAACCGGCTCCCGACCACCCGCAGACCCGAGCTCCTAAGCAATCCAACTTCCAGCCCTGTTGTCACTCAGGACCGGAGGGGCGGGTCCTCGAGAGCTGTCCAATCAGGGGCGCAGCAGGGGCAGGTGGGTGTGGCGACGCTCCACAGCCGCGTGGACGATGATGGTCTTCCTCGCGGTCAAGTCTCGCCTGCGTTTAACGGTCGCAGGTGGCTCTGCTGCCGCGTCCATCACGCGGTGAGCCGCGTGGGCTGCGGGAACCGCAGGGACAATGCCGGCGGACCGAGAAGCACTGGAAATGGTGAGTGTGCGGGGTAGGGTGTGCCAGGACGGGGCGGAGGGGTTGGCAACTGGCCGTGGCGAGACCCGACCTCCCGCGGGAGCCCCCGAGTATGCGGAGCCGAGTCCCAGTGGCGCCGCTCGGACCTCAGTCCCCCCGGCGCGCGGCGTGCGGGCTGGGCGGGCAGCCGGGACCCGGGCGTCCTGTCCCGTCCCTGCGCGCGTCCTTGTCTCCCCTGATGGTGCGGTGACCACGGAAAAGATCGTCAGGGAACCGTGGTGACTCGGTCTCCGGGGTTCGTGCGCTGGAGGTGCTGTGGTCCGGGGGCCCCAGTCCTTCCTTTCTCTCTAGGTGCACCCGTTTTCTTCTGAGTGTTCCAGATGTTTGGGAAGCAGAGGGTCAAATCCAAGATCCTTTCCTCAGCCTAGCCTTTCCTTGGACTGGAAATGCTTGTTTCCAAATCCCGCCCCGCCTCCCGAGACGCCAGCTTCCCCTCTTCAGTTCACAGCATTAGTATCAGAGGACACTCCGTGGTGCAAGTCAAACAGATGCAGTATTTTAATTGTTTACCGTTTTCACAGAGTCAGTGGATGGCTCATTTCAAAAGATTTATTTTTTTGTGGACATTTTTACATGAGAGGAAGCAGAAAATAACCACCTGGAACAACGTTGTATAAAATCTCCATTTTCCAATAAATGTAAAATTTATTTACTCAGTAGACCTTGAAAGTATGAAATATTTCCAAAGAGGCATGAAGGAAGAAGTGTATTTCAGAAAAAATAAAATATGTTAGTATTGCATGTATTAACATTTGTAGTTTCTCAATTTCCTTCTCCTGAGCAGGTTGTAGTAATTTTTGAGGTCTGTTCTTATTTTTTTTGAGGTGTGGGTGATTTTAAATATAATTCCAGGGCTTAGACTTGAACTAGAGATTAATTGTTTAGACAACGGTTTCTTGCCATGGAAATAATAGTTACTGTTTTGACTGTTTGACAGCAAAAAATACTTGTGGATTTTCCTGTTGAACTCGAAAAGTGTCTTCATTTTCTTTCCTCCTTCCTTCCCCCATAAACACTGGGTTTAGTGATTTTGCGGGATTCTTCATTAGTGGGTTTATGCCATTTAAAATATCTCTGGAGGTAAGTAACTCTGGTGGTGGTCAGAGACCCCAGGTCAGTGTCTCTAAGATAAGGGCCCCCTTGAACCTACAAAGGGAAGTATTTGAGGGCTCAGTTGGGTTTCCTGGGGAGCCTCTCCCTGCAGGTGTCCTATGTGCTCACAGCCACCTGAGAAGAAGCCTTTATCCTGAGAGATGCAACAGGGCCCTGCAAGGTGTGGGGGTGCAAGTGCATATGGGAGGGCATGGGGCACTGCAGTGCAGATGCCTTCTGAGATTGTAACTTTTTCTAAACAAAGGATTTGAGGCATCCCATTGTAGGTGCCCTCAGAGTGTAATTTATTTACAATTTACTACATTGAGAAAGTCTGTGAAAGTCAGGCGTTCTGTGATGCCCCATGTCCTGTTCCTTAGAGTTTTGAAGTTTTTGCTTTTGTATGGTTTACACTTTTGTAACCATTAATGTTTAAAGGAATGAAATCTTAGAGTGATTTCTTATGTACAAAAGTTAAAATTAAATCAAGACTGTTAAGTAGTAAAATATACTATACATAAATTTCTGTATTTTATTTTTAAAAGATTCACTTATTTATGTGAGAAAGAGCGAGCAAGCAGTAGCTTCTTACCAGAGTTTGTCCTTGGAACGAGCAGTCAGACTTTGCGGTTTGGGATGTTCGATTGCTGACAGCGTAAGCCTCATCCAGCTCTCTGCCTAACCCGCCCTTATGCTCCCAGCTGGATGAACTGATGAGAAAGCCTGGGTGGTCTCTTCTCCAGTGCAGGCAGGAGATTCCAAAAGGAAAAGCTCCTGCCTGTATGCAGATCTCTTGCCCCTGCCCCATTCCCCAAGCCCAGTGAACTGCATACCCAGCCAGGCTCCTTTCTGTTCTCTGAAGCCATTTCAGAGCTGCCTGAGAGGCCCGCCCTGCCCTGAGACCTCTGTTAGGTCAATACTAAGCCTCTCCCTACTGTCTGGGTGTCTGTGTATGTTGGGGGGGGCTACATAGCCATACCCCTCAACAACTTCTTCATTTATTTGACAGAGAGAGAGTGGGGGCAGGGGAGCAGAGGGAGAGAGAATCTCAAGTGAGACTTGTGCTGACACATGGCTCTGTCTCACGACCCTGAGATGATGACCTGAGCCAACATAAAGAGTCGGCTCAACTGACTGCGCCACCCAGGTGCCCCTACCCCTCAGCTTCTGAACCACTCCCGCGCATGTGGCCGTAACAATGGATGCTGTGAGCAGCATGTCCACTGATCGGTCTTCTCTTGCTCTGAGCTGCGCAGTTGCTCTGCTGCCTGACGGTGGCAAGCACTGCTGGGTGCTGGGGAGCTCGTGCTTTGTGACCTGTGGTGCCTTATGTTACAGTGGTGACCCTACCAAGTCTCCATAGCTGGCCATTGCAAGAATTTGAGGCATGCCCACCTTTACATGCAATGACAAAGCTCCCCCTCCTGAATATTCATCCTAAACCTGAAATAAAAAGAACCTGCTCACTCCTGCTCAGGGAGCCGCGGCTTTGGAAATTATTCCCCACGGTCTCCTTATTTTCTGCCAATTAAATTTCCTTTGTGTAACAACTCCACCTGGTATGGTCTCTGTCTATAACCCACCGAGGAGCGAACTCACATTAGTTTGTTTATACATTCTTGTCTTAATGCATTAGCTCAGAATTCCAGTACAAGGTTGACTAGGATTGGTGAGAGGGGACATTCTTGCATTATTTTGGCGCTACCGGAAAGCATCTAAGTCTTTCAGAGTAGTACACTTGGCGTTAAACAAGAGCCCAGTTGATACAGAAGCAGGTGTGGGCAGAGGGGAAGCATTCTCTATTCCAGTGGTTTGCTCTCAATCTTTCAGTGAGCCTGTGTCCCCAGGCTTGACATTCTGAGATATAATAAGAAAGATATTTGGGGGGCGCCTGGGTGGCTCAGTCAATTAAGAGTCTGCTTTCGGCTTAGGTAATGATCCTGGGATCAAGCCCCAAGTCTAGCCCTCTGCTTGGCGGGGAGCCTGCTTCTCGCTCTCTACCTGCTTATGTGCTCTCTTTCTCTAATAAATAAAACCTTAAAAAAAAAAAGGAAAAAGAAAAAAGAAAGATATTTGGTCTTTGTCCCCAGTTCCTAGCAAAAACCTTTTGAAGCCCTTGGAATTGAGTGATAAGAGTGACAGAATATCTTTTGTTTTAATGAGGAAACTATTGGCCAGCCTTTAGATAGCTTTGGGATGGGGTTGGACACTGGAAATACTTAAGCCTTGACTATAGGCTGCAAATGTTCAGCCCCAGCTCCCAGTCTCTGGAGAGAGGAGAGGGACCAGAGATTGAATTAATTACCCATGGCCAGTGAATCCCCATGAAAACCCTGAAAGACAGAGCGTTTCTGGGTTGGCAAGCACATGCAGGCGCTGGCAGGGTGACATGCTCTGCAACCCCCCTTCCCCCTCCACCCCCCCTCACCAGTATGACCACCTTACTTTGACCTATGACTCACGACCTTTGTCTGTCCCTGAGTTGTATCCTTTAGAGCAAATCAGTATAGTTAAGTAAAGGGCTTTGTTGAGTTCTTAACAATTGTTTCAGTAGGTTACCAGACATGACGGCACACGGAAGGAGTCCGAATGTGTAGGCGGCTGAGCAGAAATGTCGGCAGCCTGGGCTCCCCGTCTGTGACTGTCATCTGAAGTGGGGCCCATGTGTGGGACTGAGCTCTTCACCTGTGGAGTCTGACATGAACTCTGGGTGTTAGTGTTAGAACTGAATTGAACGGTGGGACCCCTGTTTGGTGACACAGAGTTGGAGAGATGGCATTGGGACAGACACCATGCATTGGATATCAGGGAGAGGATAAAAACTGTATGGTCCTCACAAGTGTTCTGCCTTGTGGAAAAGGCTGGAAGAGACTCAGGTTGGCTATTTCATTCCCCAGGTTTTGGCAAAATCCCAGTCAGTGACACTCTTGTGAGATAGATTGTGTTGAGGCCAAAATATTTTGGACATATTTTTAAATGGCTACTTTTTTGGCCTGTCTTTCTAATTTTTGGAGACAGTGCTTTACCCTGGTACCTTAGGTCTGTGATGGAAGAGTTGTTGATTCCAGGTTTCTTAGCTTTTGTCTTCTGAGGACTGGAAGCTGGCTTCTAAGCTCCTTATGTGCCCAACCAGGGACCAGAAGTCTCTGACTCCCTTTTTCTGATGTTTGCTGACAACTTTCAACCTTCCTCTCTCCTTTCTCCCCTTGTGCCCCACATCTGTACGAGGGGACCAGACAGCCTGGGTGCTCCTTCCTTTGGTTTTGGCAAGTGATTCAGTTCACCCTAGCCCACTCCCAAACCCAGGCCAGGCTGCTTTCCTTGCTCTCTCCAGGCATTTCCTACCTGCTTGAGAGGCCTGCCCTGTGCTGCCCTCCTGGACACTTGCATTATGGAAGTAAGAATGCTTCCATACCCTCTAGGCATGTGTGTGTTGTCAGTGTAGACAGTCTGAGCCAAATCTCAGGTGGGGGCCCACCTGCCTGTGCATTTGACCATAACAGTCACAGAATGGGTAACCTGCTGCATATTTTGCAATCCTCTTTGCTTTATTGTTCTACTTTAAATCCTCCAGATCTTTTGATACTAGTGTGTGCCATCTTCATATGAGTCTGAGTGCAAATGCACAAAAGATGCTGTGAACATTTTTGTGGGGCTGCCGAGCAAATGGTCAAGAAAGAATTCTTGAGATGTTTTTGATGCAAAAGGGTGCTTTTCTTAAAGCATTGGGGACAGGACCCGTGGGCAGAAGGAGCTGCTGTGGGATTATGAGGAGTAACTGATTATACACTTTTTAGTTGGGGTGGGTCAGGGATAACATAAGTCTCTAAGGAATTCGTGTATGCTGAAAGCAGGGTCTCTAGCACCTTGGAAGGCTACCTGTTGTTAAGATAAGGTGGTTCTTTTTAGTAAAGCATTAGTCGTGAGACTCTTTAGATGTGTGACAGTGGGCCATACCTTGAAAGATGATTGTGATCATACCCTGGGAGGTTGTGGTTATCAGAGTCAAGTGATACTAACCAGAGCAAAGCTACAGTGGTGAAACATTAAAGAAAATCTTTGAGGGGCGCCTGGGTGGCTCAGGCGGTTAAGCATCAGATTCTTGATTTCTGCTCAGGTCATGATCTCAGGGTCACGAGATCGAGCCCCACACTGGGCTCTGTGCTAGGCAGAGCCTCCTTGAGATTCTCTCTCTTCCTCCTCCTGTGCCCCTCCCCCCTCTCTAAAATAATAAAATCTTTTTTTTTAAAGATTTTATTTATTTAACAGAGAGAGGGTACAAGCAGGAGGAAAAGCACGCAGAGGGAGAAGCAGGCTCCCTGAGGAAGCCTGATGCGGGGCTCCATCCCAGGACCCTGGGATCATGACCTGAGCTGAAGGCAAATGCTTAACTGACTGTGACACGCAGGTGCCCCAATAACCCTCCTCCGTTCTTGTATAACTTTCTGAATTGTTCACAGTGGTCTTTAACACTTGGGATTATTAAATTGACTACTTTTTGTTCTAACCACTGACATGGCGCTGTCCCAGTTGCCTAATGGGTAGGGCACTGGCTTTCCCAATCACTGTGAAATGGGGTCTACTGGGCATTTTATTGGCCTGTTACCTCATTATCAAGGTGATGGACATTTTTTCCTATATGATCTTTCATCTTCTGTTAGATATATTTTGCTTCTTTTTCCATCTTTAAATTGTGTCTGTTTCTTTTTACCCTGCAAACTAATAACCCTTTTACATTGCATGTATTGCTGATATTTTTCTTTCCCTTTCTGTTTATCTTTTAACTAGCTAAAATTTAATATATTTGTATTTATCAGTCTCTGGCTTTATGGTGTGCTTTTTTCTTGCAAGAGAATATTCTCCCTATTCTTGTGTCAACAAAACCTTTACCAGTAACTTCTACATGTGTCCTCGTTTGATTTTTCACATTTTAATCTGCAATGAATTGGGTATTTTCCATGGAATAGAAGGGAATATAAGACCTTTTTCCAAACAGATAACACTCCATCCCTGCCCCATGTGTTCACGGTAAGTGCTACTGCTCTAAAATGCCTGCTCTGTCCCTGACCAGATTTCCACATTTAATACCGGCCCGGCCGGTGGAAGACACTTCCCTTACCTTGGTCTGTTTGTTTTTCTCTCTGCTAATACTGTGTGGTCTGGAATACCATAGCTTAACAATCCTTGATCTACGTTAGGTAGACCACCACCTTGTTCTTCTGAAGACTGTCCATTTCTCGACATTCATTCCTCATATTAGGTTTGGAGGAGTAATTTTTGTTGACTCCTAAACAATCTATTTTGGGGATTTATGGAATTTTACAAAGATACCATTTGGGAGAGGTGACATCTGGGTAACATTTCTTTCTAAGACTGCCATCTTTTCACTTATTTTATTCTGCTTTGACACTTCTCAATAACAATTTTTATTTTTTCTCATGAATATCATGAAATAGCCTTTACTAGTCTTGTTTAGTACTGAATTAAATTTGGTGTGGAGGAAACCAGCGATAAGCTCCCAGATGTGGTCTCACATAGGATGGGCTCCGCTCTCCAAACAAGGAGTTGTGAGTACACCTGAATTAATGCCTTCCAGGGAGCTCAGTAGAGACTCAGGGCCCAGAGTGTTTTCTGGGGGCTGATCATGTGGGCTCATTGGCCCCGTGTGCCCAACATGTAACAAAGTTACAGACTCTAAAAAGGAAAACAGGAGTTTACTATCTACCGTATTATTTGCATAAAAACTTCAAGGCACATTGAGGCACTCCTATCTGTAAGGTTTTGGGTCACTCCCCAAATCCCATACAAACTTTGTGAGCAGGCATTTCTCAGGATAAACTATGGCCGTGGGCCTCCTGATGTTCACGTCCACCTGCACAGCAAGGTGTAGAACCTTGTTACAGCGGGTGCTGCAGAGTTGTAGACAAAGTAATTGGGGCGGGCCCAGGCAGCTAACTTTACTCCCTGAGCTCACAGCAAGAGAGGCATTACTGTTTTGTTGTTGCTCCACTGAATACATCAGTTCTAGCATCAGAATTGCTGGGTGGGAGCGTTGTCTCTTCCCTGCCACAGAACAGTCATGGGCTATTGATCTCTTGCAAGGACCAGCATTCAGGGGAATTATGCCTCAGGGGGATTCCTATGCCCCCCCCACCCCATGGTGCGTCTGCTGCCGTGCACCACATGGGCGCTCTCAGATGAGAGAGATGAGGAGGACAGCCTCTACAGTGGTGGTGGGGTATCATTTGCTGCTGAAACTAGAGTAAGGGGATTTTGTAATTTTGGTAGAAAAGCGCTGTTGACGTCTTTTTGTGTTTTGTAATCATATGCAAATTTACCATCAAAGGATTGTGGATTTCAAGGACCGCCCTTGCAAATGCCAAGTCTTGCCCGGTTCTGCAAGGTCTTCAAGACCCCGCCACAGTGTTAGGAATCTGCTTGAAAGAACTTCTCTGTGGTCTCATCCCAATATACCCAGAGGCTCACGAGGCTGGTGATATTGCAGATGTCTAAGTTGTTACGTGTTCTTCCTCATGCCTGAGCTCTAACTCTGAATAACCCCCTGGCTCCATGAAATGAGACAGGGAAAAGAAGATAAAACTCACCATGATAAATATTATATGAACAAATTCTACTCCTCCACAGGAATATGTTCGTTTAGCCAGCTGGATCTGACTACTTCTAACGGCCTGGAAGGACTTCAGGACAGTCTGGCCAGCTTGTTACAAGTTGGATTTCCACAGGCCTCCTGGCCTCTCGTGTTTGGGGATGGGACTAGAAGCACAAACTTCCAGCTTTTCATTGTGTTTTTATTCATTAAAACCTCAATCAGGGGCGCCTGGGTGGCTCAGTCAAGCGTGCTCGCTCGCTCTCAAATAAGTAAATGTAATCTTAAAAAAAGCACTTCAATCATACATGGTGCTGTGCTTCATGACGTGCTTTACGAGAAGATGATACTAGAGGAGAGGAAAGACTTCTTGCAAGGTTTTGATGTACTTAAAATGGAAATATTAGTTTTATTTGAATATCATTTCTCCAAGGTGTTCTGTACCCGACAGTAGAGACCAACGAAGACTTGAAGTGATCACGATAAAAATGTAGCCACAAATCCCACGTGTTCATAATGCTGTTAAATTCATGAGGAAATGAGTGTGGGCCAGAGAGCAAGAGTCTCATGACCAAGGCATAAAATAAATGTTGGGAAATTTCAGAGCCCTGTGGGAACCTTTTATGAATTGAGTAGAGATCGCCACTGCCGTCTGTCTCACCCATCCTCCTGTACACATACGTGGGGTGTTTTAGGACTCGGTGGCCTTGGAGGATGTGACTGTGAACTTCACCCTGAAGGAGTGAGGTCTCCTGAATCCATCCCAGAAGAAACTCTACAGAGATGTGATGCAGGAAATCCTTGGCAACTGGCCTCAATAGGTAAGGGTGATGACATTCTTACTTATGAGTCCATTAGAGAACCAGTGTGAGTTGTTCATCTATGCTATTCCACGAGGTGAAATGTGGAAAGGGAAAATGTTGATAAATAAACAAGGCATGGTCATAGGTCCATATTCATGGACCTAGAATCTAATAATTTTTAATAAAGTTTTGTAATTTATTAAATTATAATTGAGTAATTATTATATATTTGTATCTAAATATATTTAATAATTATGTTTACTATAATTTATATTAGATTTTGGCTCAGGTCATGATCTCAGAGTTATAAGATTGATACCGACATCAGGCTCTGTGCTGGGCATGGAGCCTGCTTAAGATTCTCTCTTAATAAATAATAAATTTATATATAATAAATATATAATATATATTATATACGATAAATATATATTATATAATATATAATAAATTTTATAATTTATACTGTAGAGATGATTGTGCATTTTAGAAGAAAAATGGGAGGACCATGACAATGAAGATCAGGACGAAAATTCTGGGATGAATCTGAGGTGAGTCCCACTCACATGAGAAAGCAAGGTCCCAGGAGCAAATCCAGAGATGTCATGAAAGTTTTAAAAAAGCAAGTAAAGCAAATCAGCCCAGCTTCAAATTTGTAGATTCTTAGAATATTTTCATCAAAATTTTTTATCAAATATGACCTAGGGGCACCTGGGTGGCTCAGTCAGTTAAGCATCCGACTCTTGATTTAGGCTCAGGCCGTGATCTCAGGGACATGAGATGGAGCCCTGCATTGGGCTGCATGCTGAGTGTGGAGTCGACTTGAGATTCTTTCCCTTCCCTCTCTCTCCTCCTCTATTCCCCCACTGCTTGCACACTCTCTCCTCTCTCTCTTTCTCAAATAAATAAATAAAATCTTTAAAACAAAATCTTATACTGTACTCACCCTTCTTATGATGATGTGATGATAAAATGCCTACACGGTGAGAAGTGAGGCGAATGAGTTAGGCACTGTTATAGCATCAGGTCACTATTGATCCTCTGACCACACATCAGAAAGAGGATCATCTGCTTCTGGACTGTGGTTGGCCGCTGGTAACTAAAACCATAGAAAGTGAAATCGCAGATGAAGGGAGGGAACTGCTGTATATTCACTCTCAAACAAGCAGAAATTATAGAAAACCTATACTTTCCTTGAAAATAGTTTAAAAAGTAATTTTTACAGTTATTAATAAATATAAAATTGTTAATAAATAAGCTAACAATAATATGCTTCTCATTTTTTACAGCAGACATACAGTAGAAAGACTCTATAAAAGAAGACAACAAGGTTGTCAATGAGGAAAAACCTTCATCCAGATTCCAAATCGTAATCAGAGGAAAACTCCTGGAATAAAACTATGTAAATGCACTTTGCGTGGACAAGTGTTCTTGTATCATTCATCCTTCAACAAGCACATGAGATCGCACACTGGTCACAAACCATATGAGTATCAAGAATGTGAAGAGAAGCCTCTAGAAATGCAAGCTGGTGCAGCCACTTTGGAAAACAGTGTGGAGTTTCCTCAAAAAGTTAAAAATAGAGCTACCCTTTGACCCAGGAATTGCACTACTGGGTATTTACCCCAAAGATATAGATGTGAAAAGAAGGGGCACCTGCACCCCAATGTTCGTAGCAGTAATGTCCACAATAGCCAAACTGTGGAAGGATCCGAGATGCCCTTCAACAGATGAATGGATAAAGAAGATGTAGTTCATATGTACAATGGAATATTACTCAGCATCAGAAAGGATGAATACCCACCATTTGCATTGACATGGATGGAACTGGAGGGGATCATGCTAAGTGAAATAAGTCAAGCAGAGAAAGACAGTTATCATATGGTTTCACTCATATGTGGAACATTAGAAATAGCATGGAGGACATTACGGGAAGGGAGGGAAATCAGAAGGGGGAGAAATTAGAGGGGGAGACGAACCATGAAAGACTGTGGACTCTGGAGAAACAATCTGAGGGTTTCAGAGGGGAGGGGGGTGGGGGGTTGGCCTGGTGATGGGTATTAAGGGAGGGCACGTGTTGTAAGGTGCACTGGGTGTTATATGCAAATAATGAATCATGGAACACTACATCAAAAACTAATGATGTACTGTATGGTGACTGACATAAATAGATCTGAAAAAAGAGAGAGAAGCCTCATAAATGTAAGAAATGTGGGAAATCCTTCAAGCACCGCCAGTCCACTCGAATGCATGAAAAGACACACACTGGACAGAGGCCCCATGAATGTAAACACCGTGGGAAAGCTTTCATGTGTTGCAATTACTTTCAAATTCATGAAAGGGCATACAGTGAGGAAAAGCCCTACAAGTGTGCAAAATGTGGTAAAACCTTGAGTTATCCAAGGGGCGCCTGGGTGGCTCAGTTGGTTAAGCATCTGCCTTCATCTCGGGTCATGATCCCAGGGTCCTGGGATCGAGCCCCATGTTGGGCTCCCTGCTCAGCGGAGAGCTTGCTTCTCCCTCTGCCCCCCCCCACTCATGCTCTCTCTCTCTCTCTCTTTCAAATAAATAAAATCTTAAAAAACAACAACAACCTTGAGTTATTCAAGTAACTTACGTAAACATGAACGGACTCATATTGGAGAGAAACCTAGTGAATGTAAGCAATGTGGTAAAGCCTTCAGTTGTCTCAGGTCCTCTCGAATACATGAAAGGATACACAGTGCAAAAAAAACTAAGGAATGTACAAAATGTGGTAAAACCTTCAGTTATTCAAGTAATTTATGTAAACATGAGAGAAGTCACAGTGGGGAGAAACCTTGTGAATGTTAAGAAAAGTGGGAAAACGGATTCTTTTACCAAATTTTGAAGATACATGATCAAGCAAAATGGAGATGGACTTTATCAATGTAGGAAGTATGAGAAAGCCTTCAGGTGTCTCAGATCCTTTCAAAGACATGAACCCGGGGCGCCTGTGGGGCTCAGTCAGTTCAATGACCGGCTCTTGGTTTTGGCTCAGGTCATGATCTCAGGGTTGTGAGATCAAACCCCACATCCAGCTCTGCACCCACTGTGGAGTCTGCTTCAGAATCTCCCTCTCTCCCAGCCCTGCTTGTACACGCTTTCTCTCTCTCTCAGATAAATGAATAAATAAAAAAATCTTTTTTTTTAAAGATTTTATTTATTCGACAGAGATAGAGACAGCCAGCGAGAGAGGGAACACAAGCAGGGGGAGTGGGAGAGGAAGAAGCAGGCTCACAGCGGAGGAGCCCGATGTGGGGCTCGATCCCAGAACGCCGGGATCACGCCCTGAGCCGAAGGCAGATGCCTAACCACTGTGCCACCCAGGCGCCCCAAATAAAAAAATCTTTAAAAACAAAACAACAACAAAAACCAAAGACACGAGCGGCACACCGTGAGAGAAGCCCTATGACTATGAGGAATGTGGTAAAGCCTTCCCTTCTTCCAGGTCTCTTGAAAAACATAAAAGAATGCATAATGGGAAGAAACCTCATGAACGTAAGGATTGTGGTAAAGCTTTCCGTTATCCCAGTTCCCTTGGAAAACATGAAAGAAGTCCTACTGGGGAGAAGCCCTGTGAGTGTAAACTATGTGGTAAGGCCTTCAGCCTTCACTGTGATGTTCAAAACCATGAAAGAACTCACACTGAAGGGAAGCTCTATGAATGGAAACTCTGTGAAGGCGGGAAAGCCTTCACTTCTCCCTCAGGTGTTCAGTCACACACGGTCCACACTGGAGATGGAGCTTATAAATGTGAGGCGTGTAAGAAAGCGTTCGCTTCTCCCAGGGCATCACGAACACACGGGAGGACTCACAGTGGAAACCCTATCAATGTAAAAATTGTTGTAAAGCCTTCCGTCGTCCCAGCTCTTCACAAAATCGTGAAAGAGCTCCTACCTAACAAAGTCTGTGAATATAAAAAGTATGGCAAAGCCTTCATTTGCACAGTCTTTCATGAACAGATAAGAATGCACACTGGACAGAAACTGTAGAAATGTAGGAAAGCCTTTAGCAGCCCCATTTCCCTTGGGAAGCCACGCATGAACGCCTACTGGAGAGAATTGTATTGAATGTGTAAATATAGGAAGCCTTCACTTACCCCACGTCACTACAAAGCCATGTGAGAATGTACACTGGGTACATATTGTATGACTAAAAAATAAATCAAACTTTTGCATTTTTTAAAAGAGAGAGCACAAGCGGGGTGAAGGGCAGAGGGAGAAGCAGACTCCCCACTGAGTAGGGAGCCCGATGTGGGTCTCGATCCCAGGACTTGGGGGGCATAACTGAGTCAAAGGCAGACGCTTAACTGACTGAGCCACCCAGGCGCCCCAACCTTCTGCATTTTAACAAATATTTCAAAGAAGTGTGAAAACTGTATGGGAAAGAAGTCATAATAATGTCAGTAATATGAGTAGGTCTGGTGAACATTAATTCAGGGAGAATACTGACAGAAGTTCACAGCATGGAAGAAATGTTATGAATATATGGTCCTTATCAGTGACTATTTTTAAAGCAATTCACTGTAGTATGGAGCTCTGCTCACTCAAGTGAGCAAGTATGTATTGAGGTGAGATAATACTGTCGGCACTATTTAAGCAAGAGTTCTTAAGTTGAATAGGTAATTTTTTTCCTTCAGTCAGTTAGTAGCATTTTTTGTTCCTATTTTGAAATCTTTCGGATCCAGGGGCAAATTGAAGTATATTTCTAACATGCAAGTAGTTTAATATTTATATAATTTTGTAATTGTTGTCTCAGAAAGGAACACGGAAAAATGACACTTTGGGGGGACCCCCGGCTGGCTCAGTTGGTGGAGCGTGTGGCTCTTGATCTCGGGGTCATGGGTTTGAGCCCCATGTTGGATGTAGAGATTAAAAAATGAATAAAATCAGGGGCGCCTGGGTAGCTCAGTTAAGTGCCAGCTTCAGCTCAAGTCAAGATCCTGGGGTTCTGGGGTTGAGCCCTGCTGCCTCAGGCTCTCTGCTCAGGGGGGAGTCTGCTTCTCCCTCTCCCTCTGCCCTCCCCCCCCATGCTCCCTCTCTCAAATAAATAATCTTTAAAAATAAAAATATAAATAAATAAAATCTTCAAAAAAAGAAAAAGAAAAATGACACTTTGGTATGTACGCATTCTTCCTTACTGTCCTCCTATGGCAAGTAGTGGGTATGTCTTACCCATTTTTATCTACATATATATTCCAATTGTTTTTCTTAACAGAACACTACATTTTCATTGGCTTGAAGAGCCTGATTCCATGACAGTTGCCACATATATTTTTTAAAGATCTTATCCATTTATTTTTATTTTAGAGAGAGAAGGTGGGGAGGAGCAGAAGGGGAGGGAGAGGGACAAGCAGACTCCACGCTGAGCGTGAGCCTAATGTGGGGGGCTTGATCCCACGCCCCTGAGATCATGACCCGAGCTGAAATCAAGAGTCAGACCTAGGGCCCCTGGGTGGCTCAGTTGGTTAAGCATCTGACTCGGTTTGGGCTCAGGTCATGATCTCTCCGCTGTGGGATCGAGCCCCGTGTCAGGCTCTGCGTTCACTGTAGAGTCTGCTTCAGATTCTCTCTCCCTGTCTCTCATATAAATAAATAAAATCTTAAAAAGGGTCAGACACTTAACTGATTGAGCCACCCAGGTGCCCCAGTTGCCACATATTTGTAAATATGCAAAGCTCATCATGTAGTCTCTTGTGAATGATTCTTTTCACCTTTTGTCCTTTGCTCTTGGTGATTGCTTCTGGCTGGGATCTGGACCATAGCATGTGCATTAAGGACAGAAACCTGTGAGAAGACGATAAAATCTGGACGGGGAGATGACCCTTCTTGACTCCGTCATGTCAGTCTGAGTAATGTTGTGGACTACGTTTTCTAGAATTAATGGCCTTTATGGTCTCAGGTTAGAATCCACCAAAGCCTAACACACACGAAGCTTAGAATGCGGAAGTGGAATGGGATTTAGTCAGGTTCTGGAGCCGCCCGTGTAGAAGGAGACAGAAGCATGCTTCCAGCCTGTATTCCTTATTCTTTGCGCTGCCAAACACTTCCGCCTGCTAGACTTCCATTTGACCCGAGCAGTAGGGATCGACTCTTGTCTCCACAGTTCAACTTTGAAGATTCGGCACAGTTTGATTGCCTGCAAGCTGCCAGGCATCCACCAGGACAGATTTATACAGTCGAGGTTGAGAATGTTCTCTGAAGTGCTCCTCCCCTCTTCTCTAGAGCATATTTATATGAGGTCTAACTTGTACAGTGAACACCTTGTTCTCTTAATACCGCTAGTGACTCTATGTTCCTCATTCTGCTGGGACAGCTACACTGGCGCAGTCCCTAAGAACTAGGTGGGAGTTCGCTGTCCTCCTGCACCGTGCCGTGACTGCTGGGACCCAGGCCTTCGCTGTGAGAAGTGACACCTTCTCCATAACGGGCATATTCTGGGTGTTTTGTATTATGACTCATAGCAGAGTGTAATCCCTCAGTCCGTTTTCAATTAAGTTGGAGTCTCTGTGATTAAAAGTATATGCATGTTTTCCCCCTAATGAATATTTCTATATTTTTTTCTGAGAAATATTATCTGTTTTCCATGTCTTCATATGCTAAGAAATATTATGTTTCTAATTTCCTGTGGGGACATGTTAGCATGTCCAATTGTAATTATGAATTTTCATGTCAGCTTGTAGACATATTCATACATTCTAAGTCAATATTATCACCTTTATAAAAGTTCAGGCATTTTTTCCCCTCAAATATTATATTTTATTTTTTAAACTTAGATGTAACCAATATACTTTTTTCTTTTTTAAACAAAGTCCTCACATATTTATTTATTACTGAACCAACATACTGGTGCAGAAGCATAGTAACAGAGAAAAATCATTTCCCCAGTAAAATATGTCTCCTGTTCCAGTAGTAGGGATGTTTACAGAGTGAAAGGATACAAGCATGTGACTTTCATGTAGCATAAATATGTGGGCCATCTCATGTGAGATCTCTTGCAGACCCAGCTTGCTTCTCTCCAATGCCTCCTCTTGGAGTTGTACCAAATTTTTTTTTTTTTAAGATTTTATTTATTTGACAGAGCTAGAGCACAAGCAAGGGGAGCAGCAGAGGGAGAGGGAGAAGCAGACCCCCTGCTCAGCAGGGAGCCCAGTGCAGGGCTCAATCCCAGAACCCTGGGATCATGACCTGAGCCAAAGGCAGACGCTTAACCAGCTGAGCCACCCAGGGATCCCTGTTCATTCCAGATTTAACAGGCCAAATTCAGCTGTTCACAGGAGAGGCACGGGGAATAATCAACCCTTCACTCACTAGACTTTGCATATGGTTTCAGTCCTTCGAAGACCTGTGCAATTTCCACTGGGCCATATTAGCCACTTTATTTGAAGGATAAGGTTCATGGGGTCCCATCTTTTTCAAGATCATTCGTAAGTGGCATTGGCTTTCTTTTAGTTTATGAATCATTTGTTCAGAGCTTTGCCATAGGGGGACCATGAGTGTCGTCCCCTGGAGCCCAAGGCTCGGGATCTTCGCTGCAGTAGAGGCAGGGGTGGCCGCTGCAGAGGGTCTGAAAGGTCCTGCCGAGCTTCCCAATAGCGGGAGTGTGGACCCAGCCCGCCATCTGCTGGCTGCCTTTTACCTTCTCTTTCTCTATATAAATGACTATTTCAGGAGTGACCACCCAGGAGGCCCCCTGTCTTGCACAGGATAGAGTCCCTTCTGCCAACCCACCCTCAGGTATGTGGGGCCAACCCAGCCCCTGTCACAGCATCACCCCAACACAGATATAAACCAGCAAACACATCGACCCAGGACCACTTTAAGGAGGGCTTCGATCTTACACTCCTGCTCCCACAGGCCTAGGGATTCTGTAAATTGCTGACTCGGTAGGCTGAACACAGCTGGGGCTTGGGAGGGTCACCCATGCCACATGGGGCAGCACAGGTCATAGCACGAGCTCCCCCGCCCCAAGCGCCCGCGGAACACGTGCCATCAGATGTCAGAGCAGGTGAGCAAGTGAGAGCAAGAGAAGCAGACCCACAGCCTAGCAGTCCTGTCTGGACATGGCTCACGGTGCCAATAATTATGGTCACCTGCACAGGGCTGGTTCAAGTGTTGAGAGAGATGACCGTGAACACCCTACCCCATCACACACACACACACAGAATAGGAAGAGGCTTAGGACTCGAGAACAGGAGTATTGGGGGAAGGTAGGCAGGCCTCTCAAGCAGCTCTGAAATGGCTTCAGAAAGCAAGGAAGGAGGGGCGCCTGGGCGGCTCAGTCATTAAGCGTCTGCCTTAGGCTCAGGGCGTGATCCCGGCATTCTGGGATCAGGCCGCATCAGGCTCCTCCGCTGGGAGCCTGCTTCTTCCTCTCTCACTTCCCCTGCTTGTGTTCCCTCTCTTGCTGGCTGTCTCTTAAAAAAAAAAAAAAGGGAAGGAGAGCCGGCTGAGTGTTCACTGTGGGGGGGGGGGGGAGGAGACCACCCAGGCTTTCTCATCAGCTCGTCCAGCTGGGAGCACAAGGGGCAGGAAGGGGGGGGGTGCGGCGCAGAGGGTGGGGTGAGGCATAAGCTGTCAGCACTCAAACACCCAAAAATACAAAGTCTGACTGCTCATCCCAAGGAACAATGTAAGAAAAACATGCATTCACAATTGCTTGATTTTATAAAAAGAAACCCACACAGGAGGCTCAAGAATGGATCAACACGGTGTATTTGGGGGTGGCTGGAGTAACAGCACTGGAGGGACCAGGAGAGCTTCTCAGTGATTTTCGCAAGTTAGACTTTTCTGTCTTATGGATTTATTTCAAATAAACTTATACCATATTTTTCTTTTTTAAAAAAATATTTTATTTATTAATTTGAGAGAGAGAGCACAAGCAGGGGGAGCAGCAAGCAGAGGGAGAGGGAGAAGCAGACTCCCTGCTGAGCAGGGAGCCTGAGGCAGGACTTGATCCCAGGACCCTGGGATCATGACCTGAGCCAAAGGCAGACGCTTCACTGACTGAGACACCCATGCGCCCCCATATTTTTCTATTTACTATTCTTTCATTAATTTAACATTGTACATATGAAACCATTCTAAGATCTAATTTCTTTAAACACTGTAGTTTACAAAAATGTAAACCATATGGGGCGTCTGGGTGGCTCAATCGGTTAAGTGGCTGCCTTCCACTCAGGTCATGATCTCAAGGTCCTCGGATCAAGCCCCACGGTCCAGGCTCCCCGCTCAGCAGGGAGTCTGCTCCTTCCTCTCCCTGCTCTTTCTCTCTCACTCTCAAAAGAATAAATAAAATCTTAAAAAAAAAAAGGATTTAGTTCAAGCTCAAATAGCGTTCCCAGTCACTGACCCTAATCCAGAACAGAATTTCAGACTTTTCAATGTAAACAGTTTACACTCTGAGTTCCCCCACATGACTGATGCACAATTCTAACCCATGTGAGTTCTGAGGCTTAAGGGAACCTCAGCGACAACTTCAGAGAAGGCACAGGTGTCCTCCCACCCCCACCCCACCCCTACAGGTGCACCCCCAGCCCCCCAGGCTCAGAAGCTTCTCCATATAAAGAGCTCCTGCTCAGGTGGGTGTGAGCAGGCAGCACACCTGCAGACAGAGGCTTCCCCAGGAAGAACAACTTGGCCTTCAAGTATTTCCCTCTCCAGGCTCCAGGGGGGCCTGAGCTTAGAGCCCTGAGGCTTCTGCTCCAACCCCCTGGAATTGCTTTGGACTATGAATGTTATTTTATTTTTTGAGATTCTAATTTTAAATAATCTCTATGTCCAACGTGGGGCTGGAACTCACAACCCCCAAGGTCAAGAGTCACATGACAAGTGTTATTTTTAAAATTTTATTTATTTATTTATTTATTTATTTATTTATTTATTTATTTATTTTAGATGTGGGGTGGGCACAGGGAGAGGGACAAGGACAAGAGGTCTCCGCCCTGAGTGCAGAGCCCCACAGCGGTTTCTGCCCAGGATCCTGAGATGCTGACCTGAGTCGAAACCAAGAGTCAGATGTTCAATGGGCCGAGCCACCCAGGCACCCCATGATGAATGTTATTTTAAATGACACAAACCCAGCGTTTGAACAATCCAGCATAATTTATGTGGAAAGAGGGAAGAAAATTGTAAGGCAGTTTGCTAGCTCAACAAGAAAACCCCCAAGTATCTATTGCATTCTGAGGGGAAAAATAAGTCACATCATTATTTCCATTGGGAGAAATTTCTATACACTGTTCATCATCCGTGAACACTTAATAAGTCTGCAGATCTAAGCTCTTTAAATTCTTTTGAACCCACCCAACTATTCTGACCTCAGAATAGTTAACCAACAGGATCAAAGGAAGAATAAAGGGAAATAAATAATATTTGATACATGCAATGTAATCTTGGAATATTTATTATTATTTTTTTTTGAAATTCACCTATTTGCCTCTTTGGAAATATTTTACACTGTTTTGAGTTGTGATTAAATAAAGTTTTATTTACTGAAAAGCTGAGACTAAAGTTAATCTTATAACTCAGGGGCGCCTGGGTGACTCGGTTAAGTGTCTGCCTTCCGCTCAGGTCATGATCTCGGGGTCCTGGGATCCAGCCCCGCATTGGGCTCCCTGCTCAGCGCGGAGTCTGCTTCTCCCTCTCCCTCTCCTCCCTACTTACGTTCCCGCGCACTCTGCTCTCTCGCTCTCTCTCTCAAATAAATAAATAGAACATCTAAAAAAAAAAAAAGGAAATAAATCTTATAACTCAGGTTGGGACAGCGCCGACACCACAGATCACCCCGGAAAGTTAGAAAGACGAACTTCCACCTAGAGACTTCCCATAGGATGTCTGTGCCCAGGCAAGATCCTGGGGGGAGAGGCACAAGGATTTCATACAACGTAGTTCCAGCTAATTATTCTTCTCGTTTCTCTCGCGTAAAATATCCACAGACAAAAAACAAACCTGGTAAAGAGAGCCATCCACTGACTGTGGGAAAACGATTAACAAGAGATTGGGACTGTTTGAAATGTACCACGGTGGACAAATAATTGATGATGCTCTGAATCCGAGAGGGGAAATTTGCTCTTGGGAAGGTGGGGAGACATCCGGGAATTTAGGGATTTATTGCCATTCCAAGGAAAGGATAGGCTGGGGAAAAGGATCCTGGATTTGAGACTGCTTCCCAAACATCGGGAACACTCAGGAGAAAACGGGTGCCCCTCGCGAGAAAGGAGGAACTGGGGACCTCACAGACCACAGCACCTCCCGCGCACGAACCCCGGAGACCGAGTCACGACTATCTCCTGACGACCCTCCCCGTGGTCACCGCACGATCGGGGGGAGACGGGGTCGCGCGCAGGGACGGGACAGGGCGCCCGGGTCCCGGCTGCCCGCCCAGCCCGCACGCCGCGCGCCGGGGGGAGTGAGGTCCGAGCGGCGCCACGGGGACTGGGCTCCGCAGACTCGGGAGATGATGGAACGGGGGTCCCTGCCACCGCCCGTTCAGGCCGTTTCAAACCCGCCCACCAGCCCCTGCCTGGGCACCCCAGGAAGCATGCTTACCATTCACCTTTTCTAGGTTTCCTGGGTCCTCCGGCGTCCCTCCTAGGACTCTGACGGCCAGTGCCCATCCCAGCACGACAGAGGCGACGGCAGAGCAACTTGGGGCCCGTAAGGGCAGGCGACTTGCGAGTCCCTGCGAGGCTGGAGGTAGCGGCGCTGTCAGGGGCGGTTGCAGAGCGCCCCCCCCCCCCCCCCGGCCCCGCCGCCACCTGCACCGCCCGGGCTCCTGATCCGACCGTTTGCGACCTTGCACCCGCACCCCCCGCGTGTGACAACTGGTCTGGGGTTCCCTATCTGAGCCCAGCGGGAGCCCGCAGTGGTTCTCTGCAGGGAGGTTTGCATTGAAAAGCAATGTTCTCGCCCCTCGTGGAACCGTGATCCTTGTTTGCAAACACGGACCCTTCCAAGTCACCTCACCAGATGACATAATGAGTCTGGCTCCATTTTGATCTTTGTTGACAGTGTTGAGACCTCCACCCACGACTTCCCTACCCCCACACACTCCGTACTTCGAAAAATCCTGTGGCCTCTCAAACCCTGGGGTCTGATGGGAAGTGGGAAACTCGCCCCCCTAACCCGGACGCCGGGAGCAGAGCGCAGAGACGTCACCGTCTAACCACAAGGTAGGAGATGCGCTCCTTACATTCTTAGATGTACGTTTCCCATTGGAAGGAACTTAGGTCATTTTTAATGGGTTCTTTTGGACTGCTAGAAGAAAAAACAAGGTTATGTAAACGTGAGACGTCCCTGGGAAATATTAATATGCACAAAAGATTGGATTGCAAGGCTCTTTTGCATTACAAAACTCCTAAAGCATTTATCCACTTCTGTGAACAAAGCGTTCTGTATGGAGCCAAGCCTTCCTTCAGCTACCAAGTTCGTGGGAACATGACTTTCAACACACAAGGTAGAGGATTCATCCGCCATCAGGCCTCTTTCCTCAAAACAAGTGACAACACAGAAACCACAGAAAAGGAGGGGTGGGCACTTAAAATAGATAAATAAACATTTAAGATGAAAACAAACATGGGTATGTAGGGGAAGAAGAAATGTCCTTCTTTCCTCCAAGCTTCTAACAGCTGGTTTAGGAATTAAATCGACATGAGCAGATTAACATGAGAAAAACCAGTTTCATTGTGTGTGCACGGAGGCCCAAATGAAATTGAAAACACAAATGCAGGCAGTTTGTATACATTTTAGACACAGACACAATACACTTATGAGGAATTGACAGAATAAGGAAAACAGGTATTTGAAAGTGTTCATTAGTAAGGAATTCTTGGGGCGCCTGGCGGGCTCAGTCGGAAAAGTATGCGACTCTTAACCTTGGGATTGTGAGTTTGAGCCCCATGTTGGGTGTAGAGATTACTTAAAAATGAATAAGTAAACTTTTTACAAATAAGGAATTCTAAGTGGAATCTGGGCTGAGGTAGTAGATAAGGAAAAAGTAACAAGGTTTATTTCCATGGCTTTCTTACCCTTAAAGTCCGCATTTCTGGTGATAAGGGTATCTTTTTACTTCTCAGTACAGGGAGGGTACCTTTCATATAGATTTATTTCCTGTGGGGGGGGGACAAGGGAGGGGCTGGATGCCCTTGTGCTGTCTGTTTCCCAAGTAGTTCCAATTCAAAATAATCAATATGCCATCGTGGTACATTTGGGGGCAGCCTGCCCTGCGCCCCTACTGGTATGGGGGCGGAAGACAAATGTCAAACAAACAGTACACATTCTGACAAGGTGGAAACAAAGTACCTGTGAGAGGAAAAGGAAGATAGAGAAGTGGGGTATTGATGAGGAGGCAATCCAAGGGGTTTTAAAGGACCTAAAGCCAAACCTGATAACCAGATAGTGACCAGTTAGATAAGGAAACAGAAAAAGGGCTATTACAAAGGGAAAAGCACAAAGAAAACCACTAGTACAAAAATGGCAACTTTCTTTGTGATGTTTCTCTTGAGGGGATGGGGACCCCCAAATGGGTGACAATCCGGTGGAAGCCCGTGGCGTGGGCGGTGACAAGAATTCACTTAAGGCAGAACAAAGGAGATAGAAGTTTATTGAAAACACAAGGGACAGTAGAGGAGAGGCTGTCTGCCTCGAGGCAGTGGGTGGGGGATGTTTTTAGACTGGGAAGGGGAGGCTACGGTATGGCGACACACGGAATGCTCCCTCTTTTGGGAACTGTGCCTGGTTGTAAGTAGCCCATTGGTGAGTTAGGGCCAATTGGTATTTTGAGGTGAGTTGACCGATGGGCCTGTCTGTTTCCAGCCAGGGGGTCACTCTGGACACTTGTGCCTTGATCAAGTTTCCACTGATTAAGCCTGTTGTCTAAAAGTGGCCTCTAGGGGCGCTAGGATGGCTCAGTCGGTTAAGCACCTGACTCTTGATTTCGGCTCAGGTCATGATCTTAGGGTGTGGGATCGAGTCCAGCATGGGGCTCCCTGTTCAGTGGGGAGCCTGCTTCTCCCTCTCCCTCTGCCCCTCCCTCCTGCTCGTGCTCTCTCTTTCTCTCTGTCACATAAATAAAATCTTTAAAAAATATAAATAAATAAAAGTGACCTCTATATTCTCAAATTGCAAAAATAGCACAGAAAATACCTTATAGAGAAAAGCAAAATTTAGGTAATTAGAAGCCTTATGATGTCTAGAGAAAATGACACCATAGTCACAGAAAAGCACACCTAGTACCCACACTTTGGTACCTACTACTATTGCTGTATTTTTATTTATTTTATTTTATTTTTTTTTAAGATTTTATTTATTTATTTGACAGAGATAGAGACAGCCAGTGAGAGAGGGAACACAAGCAGGGGGAGTGGGAGAGGAAGAAGCAGGCTCATAGCAGAGGAGCCTGATGTGGGGCTCGATCCCAGAACGCCGGGATCACGCCCTGAGCCGAAGGCAGACGCTTAACCGCTGTGCCACCCAGGCGCCCCTATTGCTGTATTTTTAAATTATTTTTTAAAAATATCTTACTTGGGGGGTGCCTGGATGGCTCAGTTGGTAAAGTGCCTGACTCTTGATTTCAGCTCAGGTCATGATTTCTGGGTGGTGGGATTGAGCCCGGAGTCAGGCCCTGGGCTCAGCACATCGTGCCCTTGACATTCTATCTCTCCCTCTCCGTCTGCCCCTCCCCTTGCTCGCATGAGCCTTCTCTAAATAAATAAATAAATAAATAAATAAATAAATAAATAAAGTCTTTTTAAAAATAAAATATCTTATGTTTAAGTAAATCCCTGCCGCTAACTCACAACCCCAAGATCAAAAGCCATATATGCTCTACCAACAGAGCCAGCCAGGCGCCCCCTTGCTACTATTTAAAAAAATGTAAAAAGGAACTATAGTGTGTGTACATCCCTGTTCATAACAGCATTTATTCGCAATAGCTAAAACATAGGAGCAGCGCAAGGACCCATCCACTGATGAATGGATAAACAAAATGTGGTGTATTCATACGATGGAGTAGTATTCGGCCTTAAAAAGGAAGGAAAATATGCAGTATGCTACAATGTGGATGGAGATTGAGGACATTATACTCTGTGAAATAAGCCAGTCAGGAAAAAAACATCAATATTGTATAAGTCTACTTATTTTTTTTAAAGCTTTTATGTTTTTTTTTTTAAATTTAAGATTTATTTATTTATTTGTGCGTGAGAGAGAGCACAAGCAGGGGGAGCGGCAGGCAGAGGGAGAAACAGGCTCCCCGCTGAGCAGGGAGCCTGACGCAGGACTCGATTCCAGGACCCTGGGATCATGACCTGAGCCGAAGGCAGACGCTTAACTGACGAGCCACCCAGGCGCCCCTGTATAATTCTGCTTATATGAGGTACTTAGATTAGTCAAAATCACAGAAACAAAAAGTATAATAATAGTGGCTGCTGAGGCTGGGGGGTGGGGAAGAAAGGAGAGTCAGGGTTTAATAGGTATGGAGTTTCAGATTTACAAGATGACAATTATTATGGGGACAGACGGCATTGAATCCTGCAGAGCAATGCGATGGTGAATGTTCTGTGATTTGAACACAATAAAAAAAGAACAAAAAGGAACTGAGGTGGGAAACAAAAGCAGAAGAGAAATGACTAAATGTCCTTACTACCTACAGCCCACTGACAAGTCCTCGAAACAGGCAGAGTGACATTCTTCTAGGGACTCAACTGCCTCGATGTTAATACTTCGCTAAGGGCAAAAGGCAATCTTAACCCAATCCCCAGGATCCTGTTAAGTCTACATTAGCTTATAAAAATTCCTTTAGAAATTTCCTTTATCTCTAAACCCCCCAAATACATGTTGGCAATCATCCCCCAAACATGTAGCCCACCGATAGACATCTGAAGGGTCTCATGACTAAGGTTTTATTAGACAGTAATAAATGACCTTTTCCCAACAAGAGCTGGACCCCTCAAGGTCTTGGAAACCTTGCTTCCAAATTCCTGAGAGACTTACACTATCCCTAACCTTCTCCCAACTTGAAATATATAACAGGCCACTCCTCATGACCCCAGTGCAGCTCTTTCTGCCATGGGTCTTGTCCCCGTGCTTGAATAAAACCACCTCTTTGCACCAAAGACGTCTTAAGAATTCTTTCTTGGCCGTGGGCTTCGAACCCTAACATCTTTTCCTATATCAGAACCATGGCTTTTGGGACACCTGGGAGGCTCAGTTGTTAAGCGTCTGCCTTTGGCTCAGGACATGATCCCAGGGTTCCTGGGATCAAACCCCGCATTGGGCTCCCTGCGCAACGAGGAGTCTGCTTCTCCCTCTCCCTGCTACTCTCCCTGCTTGCGCTCTCTCACTCTCTCTGTTAAATAAATAATAATAATTTAAAAAGAACCATGGCTTTTTAGAGAAATTGCTAACTGTAGACTGGGAAACAAATATAGCAGATGAGCCTGGAGCATCTTATAAAATTGGAAGCATCTTATAAGACTGAGAGAGCCCCCAAAGGCCAGAGCTGGAACAATTTGAGCAAGAAATGAATGTCATTTTGGTTTTTTTTAAATTTAATGTAATTTATTTGCCTGGGAATGGGGCACCAGCAGGGGAAGCGGCAGGCAAAGGGAGAAGCAGGCTCCTTCCTCAGCAGGGAGCCCTATGCGGGACTCGATCCCAGGGTGCTGGGATCATGACCTGAGCTGAAGGCAGCTGCTAAACTGACTGAGCCACCCAGAGATCCTGTCACATTGTATTCTAATCCAAAGTATAAAACAAATATCCTTGATCCACGCAGTTTATTGAATGAGAGGCTAGAAACATAAGTGCAGGAGGTGAGTGGATATCCCATACAGAAAAATTCCAAATATTGTAGGGAGATATTCCTCCTGAAGGAGATGAGGCGTAACTCCCACTCCTGAAGTGTGTGGTCTCTGCACAATGGGTACCTTGGAAAGGGTACCGTATGGAATGGGCATAAGAGCGAGAAACTTATAATGGCGAAACTCGACAAACATGACCTCGGCCCGGTATTAAAGGTCAATATAAGCCCAGATGAGTCATGTTGAGAATACATACTTGTAATTTATTAAAAAAAAAAAAAAATATATATATATATATGGTGTTTGACTGGTTCCTAGCGTGGAGCTCCTAAAATTCCTTGGAATTGCCTGTGCTAAAAGCAATAAAGGTGTCTCTTGTTATGTTAATGAGGTGACTTTTGAAAAGCCCTTAGGTTACCTAAGAATGGGGGCTGGTTGCCAGGGGAAACAGTCGGGGAGTAGAATTGTGAGGTTGTAATTTTCTGTCCCAGCCCCTGACCTCCAGGGAGGGGGGAGGGCCTGGAGGCTGAATCAATAGCCAAAGGCCAATGATTTAATCAATCGGGCCTGGGTAATGGAGACTTGATAAAAACTCAGGACAGGGTCTGGAGAGCTTTAGGGCTGGTAAACACGTGGAGATTGGAGGAGAATGTAAGGCCTGTGAGTTTCATGTCTCTTTCCCCATACCTTGTCCTTTGCTTCTCTTCCATCTGGCTATTCTGAGTTGTATCTTCTTATAATAAGCCTTAGTGCATGTTTTTCTGAGCTCTGTGAGCCACGTTAGCAAATTAATCATTAACCACTTTTTTTTTCCTGTTGGTTCCATAGAAGTACCTCTTAACAACCTGATGCAACTATCTGCACCATATAGTCTAACCTTGGGGGCCCACCTGCATCACTGTCTCTGGAAATGAGACACAACTTTGAACTGATCTGATCCATTCTCAGGACTAAGAGACTGGATCAATGAGTTTTGGACCATCTACCAACTCAGGACAGGTTCAAACCTACATTCTCCAGGTGGCCCAAGATATTAAAATATTCCACAGTATTACTGAAATCTTTGAACAGATTCCTGGGGCCCCCAAGTTCTCTGACTTAGTTTTGTTGTGGGACCTTTCAAGTTTGGGATAATGACTAGGGACTGGACTTCAGACTATTGTGTGTATCAATATCATAGGATTTGCTACTATAATCCTATTTATTTTAATTTGTTTTAAGATTTTTTACTTTTAAGTAATCTCTACACCAGCATGGGGCTTGAACTCTCAACTTCGAGATCAAGAGTCATTTGCTCCACCAACTGAGCCAGCCTGGTGGCCCCATCTCCTATTGAGATGTGTATTTTCTGGGTTACAACGTGTCCTAACCCTGATTTTTAGCATATCAGCTACATCAGCAGGTAATGTCCTCACCATTGACTCGGACACCTGTGCGTCACGGAGTGGGTTGTAGTGTAAGCCCGGACAGGTTTTTGTTTTTTTTCTTTTTTGTCATGCAAGTGCCTGATTTAGGTTTTGATTGCCAAGACATTTCACTTCAAAGAGGTATGAACTTCAAAGACGGCATTTCGAAGAAAACACGTAGCCAGCCACGCGACCAGGGAAAGAACCAGGCCATCTCCCCCCACGTGGCTCCATTGTTTTAGAGATCTTGGTTGATTTCAGTAACCAGCTATTTGGGGCACTTGCCTTTTGTCTTCCCGAGCTTGAAATTCCTGCTCCTTTATTTTCAGTTCATCCATAACGAGTGAGCCTGAGAAACCCTAGGCCCCCACCCTCGCTCAATAAAAGCAGAATCCCTGGTTTGCGTTCTTTCTGTCTCCTGGTGACCTTGCTGTGTGGCCCCAGGTGTGCTGTGTAATTTCCAGACCTTGTAAGTAGTAAACCTTTATTTTTTAAAGTTTCCAAATCAGTGTTGATGAAGGGTATCTTGCGATTACAATAAAAACCACAAGATTTGGTCTAGTCGTAACCTTGGTTTGGAAAGGGGAATGTCTGTGGGAAGCTCACCTGGGCCCAGGTGAGAGGCCCAGGCATTTATAACCAATAGCATTAGTATCTATAAGCTGAGACTGACACAAATAATAAGTGAAAGAAAACAGACAGAGGAAATCAAATACCATGTGATCTCACTTATATATGGAATCCAAAAAAACCCAAAAATAAACCAGTGCAACAAAAATTGAGCTCATAGCTACAGAGGAAACACTGGTGGTGGCCAGGGAGATTTGGAGAAGGGGAAATGGGTAAAGGGGGTGAGAAGGTACAAACGTCTAGTTATGAAATAAATCAGTGGGGCGCCTGGGTGGCTCAGTCAGTTAAGCGTCTTCGGCTCAGGTCATGATCCCAGGGGGCTCCCTGCTCTGCGGGGAGTCAACCTCTCCCTCTCCCTGCCGCGCTTTCTCTCTTGATCTCTATCTCAAATAAATAAATAAAATTTAAAAAATAAAATAAATAAGTCATGGGGATATAATGTACAACATAGTGACTATAGTTAATAACACTGTACTTCATATTTATTCATTTATTTTAAGATTTTATTTTTTATTTTTATTTTTTTTAAAGATTTTATTTATTTATTTGACAGAGATAGAGACAGCCAGCGAGAGAGGGAACACAAGCAGGGGGAGTGGGAGAGGAAGAAGCAGGCTCCCAGCGGAGGAGCCTGATGTGGGGCTCGATCCCATAAAGCCGGGATCACGACCCGAGCCGAAGGCAGACGCTTAACCGCTGTGCCACCCAGGCGCCCCTAAGATTTTATGTTTCAAAGGGTTTTTTGGTTTTTTGTTGTTTGGTTTCTTTTTAGATTTTGTTTATTTAACAGAGAAAGAGAGCACAAGCAGGGGGAGCAGCAGGCAGAGGGAGAAGCCGACTCCCACCGAGCGGAGAGCCTGACGCAGGGCTGGATCCCAGGACTCCTCGATCACGACCCGAGCCGAAGGCAGACACTTAACCGACTGAGCCACCCAGGCACCCCTAAGATTTTATTTTTAAGTAATCTCTACACCTCACATGGGGCTTGAACTCACGACCCCGAAATCAACACTTGCATGTTCTAGCACTTGCGCCAGGCAGGCTCCCCTGTACTGCGTATTTTAAAGTTGCTAAAAGTAAATCCTCGAAGTACTCGTGACAAGAAAAAATATTTTGTAACTGTGCGGTGAGGAATGTTAACTACACTAACTGTGGAGATTATTCCACAATATATGCTAATAAGGAATAATTATGTTGTGTGCCTGAAACTAATGTAGGGGCTAAGGCCGGGAAGCCGGTGCAGAAACAACAGCCGGACCCCGGCTTTGTCTCTAGAAAGCCGGAAGTAAATCCTCCCTGTGAACGGTACCCTCCCTGCCCTGGGAGGTAAAGAGGCATCCTTATCACCAGAGAGAGGGAATTTGGAGCCAAGAAGGCTGTATACACAAACCTTGTTACTTCTTTCTAATTTCCTACCCCAGCCCAAATTCTGTTTAGAATTCCTGACTAATTGAAGCTCCTGAACATAAGTGTTCTTTGTCTTGTCAATTCCTCACAGACTTAATTGTCTTTGTGTAAAACGTGGAAGAACTTTCAGCCGTGGTCATTTCTTTAGGTCTCAATTTTATTACAAAACATAGTAAGACTTTGTGGGTTTTTTTCCTCTTAGTTTCATATCAATTTCATTCTTGGCTCAGCTGAAAGAACCTTGAAAGCTAGAAGGACATTTTTCCTCCTCAACCTTAATATAATGTTCTATGTCAATTCTACCTCAATAAAAAAATTCTTTTTAAAAAGTGCTTGTGTTCCCCAAAGTGCTCAGGCCCAGTCATATATATTTCCCCCCATTTTAAATGTCCTGCTGCTATAGTTCAATGGCTTAGATGACACCCAGCAAGTGATGGGCATTATTATTTTTTTAAAAATATGATCGATGGTGGTCACAAATTGTCTCTACCAGAACTCAGAGGGAAGTCAAGGCTGTTTTACAAATGGAGAAAAGTTTTCAGGAGAAGGTATGACCGCACTGTAAGGTTTTAGGGGTTCAGCACTATGATTCTTCTCTTTGGGGTTTCCATAAGCACCACACAGCATCAGTTCCGTATAATAAGACCCAAGCTGAAAGGCAGTTGCCCCACAATGTGGCCATAATGCAGAACTTTTTCTGTTCTGGGCATCACTCAAAACTGGTAATTTTTCGTGTCACCCTGTAAATGAGTCTGAGTAGCAGGCTCAAATGTCTCCAGATCTCAACATTCCCATTGACTTTAGTAACAACCTTATGGAGGCCAATAACTTAACTCACACGTTACAGGTGGTACTTGATCGTGTTCTCAGACACCTGAAACCCTAGAAAATGCACAAACATACGCGGGCCATGCACATTCATAGCATTACACCCCAACATCTGATGTGCATGAATCTGTACCCTTGTTGCCAAAGATAAGCACTGTTGACCTAGCATTGATAAGCATTGTTGACAAGACAGTGAACATATGCTGCAGTGACTGCCCAGAAATGGAAAATCATATCTGATGCGCAACACTGGCAGAGAAAGGCAAAGAGCACCACTGCATACCAGGTGCCACAAACCTTGTTCATATCTTCCAGTACCGGTACCACTACAGGAAACAGCTGTGATGAACACCCCCACCTGTTTAAGTGTGTGATATTCTAAACTCACTCTCCACAGTTTTGTAACAAACAAACACACAAAGTCAAGAGGAAGGTAGTTGGGGGAAAAAAAAGCCCCTGTAATCTCTCAGGTCTTTGATGATAAAATTTATCTCTGAAATTCCTCCATGGATAAAGTGTTACTTCTGGGTTACTATCTTCAGTGGGGAACAGATCAAGAAGCACCCACTTGCTTTTCCCACCACAATATGACTCAGTAAAGTATTAGGAAACCAACATAGATATTTTGCTCAATAAGTACATCGATTTCCAACTATATATCTTGGGCCTAATGAGCTAATCTGTTTTCATGACTCTATTAGGCATTTATAGTTTATAATGTTATAAGATTTATAAATGATCTTTGAATGTCTTTACTGAAAAATTAATATTTTTTGATTTATAAAAACAATTTAAATGCTTAATAATATTACCTTTCCTTCTATATTATTGAAAACATTTTCCCAGGTGGTGTTTCTGTAGCTTTTATTATTATCAATGATATAGTTACAGTTTTCAGTTTTTCAAGTGTATTTATCTTTTATTTACATTTTTTTCGTTTGTATGCCAGGACTTTCACTGCCAAACCATACAAAAATATTTTATTATTTTAAAGATTTTATTTATTTATTTGAGAGAGAGAGAGCAGGGTGAAGGGCAGAGGGAGAAGCAGACTCCCCACTGAGCAGGGAGCCTGACTTGGTGCGACTTGGGGCTCAAGCCCGGGACTCCAGGATCATGATCTGAGCTGATAGCAGATGCTTAATGACTGAGCCACCCAGGCACCCCAAAAATACTTTCTGATTTTTATTTTAGTTTTTTTGTTTTATCTTTTTGAACATTCAACCCTTTAATCCATATAGAATTTATTTGGATATAGCAGATAGGAGAGTTATAGACTGGCACAATTTATCATATATTTTGCTACATCCTTCTGTCTATGACCTTCAAGAGTTCATCTGAGTAGCTCACAGTTTTGCAACGTTGACACTACTGACCTTTTTTATCAGACAATGTTCTTTGTCAAAGGGAACACTGTGCTGTGTCCTAGAGGATTCCTAGACGTCTGCAGCAGCATGACCACCTTCCCAAGTCATGACAACCAAAGCTGTTTCCAGGTATTGCCAAATATCCCTGAGTGGTGAAACCCCCTGCCTGCCCCATGACAAACAACCGGTCAGTTCTTGTGGTGGCAACAGACCATTAAATGATCATTTCTCATTATTTTTGTACTTGGTGCCTCTGGTGAAACTTGAACTCCTTTAGTTGCACTAATTTCCTGACAACCCTTTGGACTTATTTGCAGAGATATCATTTAGAATTATTTCATTATGGGGCAGAAAAGAAGATCCTGGGGTAAATTTGATTGGAAATTTAAGTTTTGTGGCTGTATGTAGGGAGATGTGCATCACCGAGTTCAAGAATCTTCCACGCAACAGAGTCGATTATATGACCGTGGGGGCAATGCTTCTGTTGTTTCATCAGGAAACACTAGACCTCTTTCCATGTAGATCTCACACGTGGTGTTAAACCGCAGACTGCAGTTTTTATATATAGTTCGCATCTGTGTTCTTATTTTTTAAATTTTTATTTATTTATGTATTTGAGAGACCGAGAGCACGAGAGAGAGAGCAAGCACTAGTGGGGGACAGAGGGAGAGGGAGAAGCAGGCTCCCTGCTGAGCAGAGAGCCTGACACAGGCTCGATCCCAGGCTCCCAGGATCATGACCTGGGTGGAAGGCAGACACTTAACCAACGGAGCCAGCCAGGCGTCCCTGTTTTTAGTCCAATCTGTGTTATGTGTGTGGTATGTATGTACACATGTTCAGCAGATCGACTCCCTCATCAGTGGCAGTAGTTTTCCAGTTATTTCATCTTCAGTTTGCTAAGCAAACAGTACTGTCATCTCCAATGATAATTGCTTCTTCCACCCTATTCCTCATATTGGCCGCTGTGTTCTGACATGAAGTTAGAGGTGAAAGCTGTGGTAAGTAGTTGGAGTGTGGATGAACATGTTGGATTTGGGTTTAGGTCCTCCTTCCAGTGGGAGGCTGCTCACACATCGTCCCTCATCATGCTGTGCTCCCCGACACCTTGAATGAGTCCCGGGCTCTTGGCGGGGCAGTGAGTGTATCAGAAAGTGACCACAGGAGCTGAGCACCAAAAAGTGACTCTCGCTCCCGTGGCACCCTTCTCAGATTTCAGCCAGGGGCCAGCAAAATCAATTCCATAGCGGGGATTTTAATAAGGCTGGAGGGGAAGAATAAAGATGTTTCTGAGTCGCACAAAGGAGTCCACCCTAGGCAATGATCCACTTGTCCCAATTTTCTAACCAGAGGTGAAGTGCGTTCAGTCTCAAAGCTGGGTCTGACTCTGGCAGCCCTACTGACGGCCTTTGTAATGTGAGACCGGTCGCTTCGCCCTGCGATGTCTCAGTGTCCTCTCCCATCAAGTGGGATCATAGTAGCACTTCCTTGCTAAGGAGTCTGTGAAGATGAAGAGTAACGAGCCGATCCACCCACGGTGCTGAGGGGAGTGCCTAACGCTTCGTGAGCCTCCCTGGTGTGTCTGTTGTTAGCGTTCCTGTTACTACTCCCATTGTCAGTGTCCTCCTCGTCTCTCTAAAGACTTAGGATCAGGAAGCAAAACTTCTTTGAGTGGTGTCTCTGACATTTCACACTGCAGGTGAATTGATGTTCCTGGACATGGAAGAGTGCACCTGGCCTGTGAAACTCCTGGAGATAGTGCCTTTAATACCATTCTGTGGTGACTGTTTCGATTTCTTTGGGTGGTGCTTTCCCATACTTTGAAACCTTCCCTAAGTACCTGCTGGGATGCTCGCTTTTGGTAATTCAAGCCTTCTCCATCAGCTAGAACAATTTGGCCGGTTCTCCCTCCCACTACTACCTCAGACACCATGTCAATATTTCAAACAGACCATGAAGAACCAATTTTTTGAAAAATGTACAGCTATGTTCTGCCTTTTAAAGATAGTTTATATTTTCCACTGCAGGAAGGATCAACTGCTCCCTTGTCTTTCATTCAGAGCCAAGAACAGCTTTTGAACCCATTCCATTAGGGGCATAGTTCAAGGTCATAGAGAAAATATCTCCATATGTTCAAAGAACTCCCTGAGTTCCATAAGGGGAGCTCTTTGTTTTGGGTTAGGACATCGTCTTGTAGATGGGTCTTGAGTTTTCATAGACTTTCCTCATTGCAGGTGGATGCAACAACACTCTAGTAAATTCTGGCCCCCATGTTGCCATGACTAGAGATCTACAACAACCACCTGCTCTTACCAAGCACAACCTCAAGATACCATGTCTAGTATGCCAACCACAGTGATTAAAGAGCCTTTGAAAGCACTGTGATGTGACCTCAGGACAGGACCAGACTGTCCCTACAGTTACCTGTGAGAAGTAGAACAATTCATGCCTATCTGCAGGAAGCACGTCAGCCCTTTCTCTCCAGATGTACTGGAACCGTACTATTCCCACAAATGAAAGTAGGGCGGGGAAGTGCAGAGATGAAATGTAGCTTTCTCAGCACCATGTTCCCGAAGCTCAATGGTGGGGGGGGGGGAGAACCAGACTTAGGCATCTTCTCCGGTGAATGCCCATTCTTAGTATGGTGGGTGTTTTATGAGGTGGAGATGAAAAGTTAGGAGATAAAACAAACAAACAAAAAAAACCCCAGAGGTGTTCCTGACATTAGGAAATCATGACTTTCAAGAAACCTGCTCCTACGTTACTGTTTTCCAGATAGTTCTGAAAGGGGAGATGAAAAACAGATCCTGAAATGGAAATATCTTCTCAAACCATAAAAGTCCTAGAAGAAAGCACAGGCAATAATTTCTCTGACATTGGCCATAACATTTGCCTAGATAGGTCTCCTGAGACAAGGGAAATAAAAGCAAAAATAAACAATTGGGACTTCATCCAAATAAAAAGCTTTTGCAGAGCAACAGAAGACAGCCCACCAAATGGGAGGAGATATTTGCAAATGATGTATCTGATAAATGGTTAGTATCCAAAATGTATAAAGAACTTAGAGAACTCAGAGCTCCTGAGTGGCTCAGTCAGTTGAGCATCTGACTGCTGGTTTTGGCTCAGGACGTGATCTCAGGGTCCTGAGACTGGGCTCTGCACTCAACTCAGAGTCTGCTTGTCCCTCTCTCTCCTCTCTGCCACCCCCGCTCATGCTCTCTCTCTCTCTCTCTCTTTCTCTCAAATAAAACTCTTTAAAAAAAAAGAATTTAGGGCGCCTGGGTGGCTCAGTCGGTTAAGCATCTGCATTCAGCTCAGGATCAAGTCCACATCATCACGCTCAGCAGGGAGTCTTCTTCTCCTTCTCCCTCTGCCCCTCCCCCATGCTCTCTCAAATAAATAAATAAAATCTTAAAAAAAAGAATTTATAGAGCTCAGCACCAAACGACCAAATAATCCAATTAAAAATGGGCAGAATACATGAACAGACGTTTCTCCAAAGAAGACCTACAGATGGCCAACAGACACATGAAAAGATGCTCAACATCACTTCTCATCAGAGAAATGTAAGTCAAAACCACCCCACACCTGTCAGAATGGTGAAGCTCAGAAACACAGGAAAAAAATGTCGGCGAGGATGTAGAGAAAAAGGAATCCTGGTACACGTTGGTGGGAATGCAAACAGGTGCAGCCATTGTGGAAGACAGTGTGGAGGTTTCCTGAAAAATTAAAAATAGAATGACCCTGTGATCCAGTAATCACACTACTGGGCATTTACCCAAAGAATAAAAAAACACTAATTTGAAAGGATAGATGCACCCTGATATTTATAGCAGCATTATCTACAATAGCCAAATGATGGAAGCAGCCCAAGTGCCCACGGACAGGTGACTGGAGAAAGATGTGGGGGGTGCCTGGGTAGCTTAGTCGGGTAAGCATCTGACTTCAGCTCAGGTCATAATCTCAGGGTCCTGGGATGAGCTCTGGTTCGGGCCAGGCTCCCAGCTCAGTGGGGAGTCCGCTTGTCCTTCTGCCCCTCCCCATGCTTGTGCACATGCACGTGCTCTCTCTCTCTCTTTCTCTCCCTCTTTCAAATAAATAAAATCTTTAAAAAAATAGGTGGTATATATGTACAATGGAACATTACTCAGCCATAAAAAATGAAATCTTCCCATTTGGAAGAACACGATGGAGCTAGAGAGTATAACGCTAAGCGAAATAAGTCAGAGAAAGACAAATACCATGATTTTACTCGTGTGGAATTTGAGAAACAAAACAGACAAGAAAAAGGAGACAGATCAAAAACAAACTCTTAGCTATAGATAGAAAACAGGTGGTAACCAAAGGGGTGGTGGGTGGGAATGGGTGACATAGGTGGTGGGAATTAAGAGTGCACTTACTGGCATGCCTGGGTGGCTCAGTCGGTTGAATGTCTGCCTTCTGCTTAGGTCATGATCCTAGGGTCCTGGGATCAAGCCCTCCATCAGGCTCCTTCTAGCTCAGTGGGGAGCCTGCTTCTCCCTCTCCCTCTGCTTGCCTGCCACTCCCCCTGCTTGTGCTTGTGTGCTCTCTCTCTCTCAAATAGATAAATAAAATATTTATTTAAAGATTTTATTTATTTATTTATTTGACAGAGAGAAAGACAGCCAGTGAGAGAGGGAACACAAGCAGGGGGAGTGGGAGAGGAAGAAGCAGGCTCCCAGCAGAGGAGCCTGATGTGGGGCTCGATCCCAGGGATCCAGGATCACTCCCTGAGCGGAAGGCAGATGCTTAACCACTGAGCCACCCAGGCGCCCCTAAATAAAATCTTTAAAAAAAGAAAGAGTACAGGTACCTTGATGAACCCTAAGTAATATATAGAATTGTTGAACCACTATGTCGTACACCTGAAACTAATACAACACTGTATGTTAATTACACTGGGGAAAAAAATGGAAGTACCTTCTCCATCCTCAATTTTTTAAAAACGATTTTATTTATTTATTTGACAGAGAGAGAGCATGAGCAGGGGAAGGGGCAGAGGGAGAAGCAGGCTCCCCTCGGGCAGGAAGCCAGACATGGGGCTCAATCCCACCCTGGGATCATGACCAAAGTCAAAGGCAGAGGCTTAACCAACTGAGCCGCTCCAGCAGCTGAAGCAGTCTCCCTTCTGAGCAGGAAGCCCAGTTGCGGGCTCCATCCCAGGACCCTGAGATCAGAACCTGAGCTGAGGGCAGCCCAGGTGCCCCTCCACCTCTCAATTCTTGAAGCGGAGTCAGAACTTTTCTTCTGTTGTACGGGTGACTGGTTGACGATGCCACTGGCTGCAGTGTCCTTTTTGTGTGAGGAGCACTGGTTGAAAACTGGCCCTCCTTGTCTCCGTTGAGATCAGTCCTGGTTCTTTAGCTCTGCCCCTCAGTAGCCACCTGACAGTTGACTCCAGGGATGCTTCCCACTCCCGGGGCGCAGTGCAGATACTGCTGCAGTCTGGGAGGGTTTAGGTGGCTCGGTTTGACTCAGACAATCTTAACGGTGACCATTTCCTCAGAGAACTGAGAGGCAGTGATCTCTCAGAGTGATTCCATCATCGTCAGAATGAAGGCTACTCTCTAGTATCCTAGACTCACCCATCAGTGGGATTATTTTGATGAAACCCAGTTTTCTGGTAAATCTCATTATAGATGGGATTAATTCGTGTAATCCCAAGAAAGGGACGGATCATGACCATGGGAGGGATTGGATCACGGGGGAGAAAGAGTCCCTGCTTATATTTTCCATGGGATCCCAATTTTTCATGTCAGAAATATTTTCTAAAAGTAACCCATTCTAAAACCAGAAGTCACTTAAAAATGTTTTTTAAAAAAAGATTTTATTTCACAGACAGAGCACAAGCGAGCACAAGCAGGGCGAGCAGCAGAAGGAAAGACAGAAGCAGGCTCTTCGCTGAGCAGGGAGCCGGAGCCTGGGAACACCCCCCAGAGCTGTAGACGCTCAACCGACTGAGCGACCCAGGCGCCCCTTCTTTTTCTTTTAAGACTTTATTTGACAGAGAGAGAGAGGGAGAAGGAGAGCGCACAAGCACAGAGGGAGTGGCAGGCCGCTGGAAAGGGAGAAGCAGACTCCCCTTTGCGCGGGGAGCCAGAGGTGGGGCTCGATCCCAAGACCTGCATATCATGACTTGAGCTTAAGGCAGACGCTTAACGGCCTCAGCCACCCAGGTGCCCCGCCAGAGGTCAGTTTTCATCTGAAGTGATGGTTTAGTCTTGGTTCCAATGATGTTTTTCTGAATCTGACTGAAGTTTTGGAAGGATGCCTCCACCTAATGCATCCCTGGTATCCGCCTGTGCACCTTTTTGCCAGAAGTGCCAGGTCAGACTCCGGTTGTTCAACAAAGACCAGAATGAAGCTAGACTCATTATTGCGTCTGGAGAGTCACTTTTAAGCGTCTGTGTTTGCAAAGAAGGATCAGACTTCCAGGAGTGGACTAGCAGCCCTACGTTACCACGCACATGTTCCCGACAGGGCGCCTCCTGGCCGCCGTTAGGCTCAGACACCTAACCTCGGGCCCCGCTGTCACTCAGGCGTGAGGGGGCGAGGCCTCGCGAACTGTCCAATCAGGAGCGGCGGCGGCGAGGCGGTGGGTGGGGCGACGCTCCGCAGCCACCCCGGACGTCGCTGCTCTTTCCAGCCTCCCTGGGGATCGCGGGTCGCCTGTATTTAAAGGTGCCACGTTGCTCTACCGCCGTTTCTTTCGCGCTGTGAGCTCTGCCGTGCGGCGTATTCTAAGGAGGGCCGCCGGGGGACCCAGGAATCCTAGAAATGGTGAGCGTGCCTCGTGGGGTAGAGACGGGCGCTGAGGGGCCGGTTATAACCGGCCGGAACCGGCTGTGGCGGGACCCCCGCGGTCATCTCCGGAGTCTGCGGACCCGAGTCGGTCGGTGGCGCCGCTGGGACGTCGGTCACCTCCGGTGCGCGGCTTGGGTGCTGGGCCGGCAGCGGGGACCCTGGCGTCCGGGGTGCCCCGTCCTGTGCGCGGCGACTTCGGCCCCGGATCCTCAGGGCAGCTCTGCTCCCGCAGCCGCGTCTCCTCCGATGGAGCGGTGACCGCGGGGAGGGTCGTCAGGGGACCGTCGTGACTCGTTCTGGTTTGTGCGTGGGAGGAGCTGTGGTCTGTCGGGTCTCCAGTCCCTTCTTTTCCCCCACTGGGGGCCCGTTTCTTCCTGAGCGATCCAGATGTTTGGGAAGCAAGGTCTGAAACCTCTGACCCTGCCTCCTCCCTCCCCCCAGCCCCAGCGCAGCTCTCCCTTGGGCAGGCACTAAATACCTACTTTTCCAGTTCCTTCCCGCCTTCCCTAACGCCGGCTTCCCTTTTCCAGTTCACAGCATCATTGTCAACCATTGATCCCATGGGTGTATTTCAAACAGACCCAATATGTTAGTTGTTCATTATTTAGCCACAGTCAGTGAATGACTGTTTTTTTTTTCGTGTGTGGATATTTTACTTGAGAGAAATGCCGAGAATAATCACCTGGAACTACTTTTGTATGAAATCCTTGTGCCTCTCCCCTCAGGATCTTTCCTGGGCACAGACATCCTGTGGAAAGTACTTTGGGTGGCGGTGCCTCTTTGAGACTTTCCCGGGTGTTCTGTCAGCCCAGTTCCAGGTCAGCGCTGCCCCTCTCTGAGTAAGTCACTTTTAAAAGATTTATTCACTTTATTTTAGTCTTAGTTTTTAAATGTGTAAAACTTCGTGTACTCGGTAGAGCTTGAAACACGGTATGAAATATTTCCAAAGAGGCAAGAAACGTAATTTCAGAAAAATATGCCGGTACTACATTGCGTGTGTTAAAAATTCTTGTTTCCCTTTTTTCCTCCCAGCATAGCGAGTAATAACTCTGAGGTCTCTTATTTTGGGTGAGTTCAAATGGATTTTCAGGGCTTAGATTTGCAGACCAGAAGTGTTCAGGTATGATTAAGAGTTTATAAAACAGTTACTTGCCATGGAAATAATTAATGCAAGAATTTTTTTTTTCCCCCAGGAATGCAAGAATTACTTGGGGTTTTGTTGAACTAGCAGAGTCCTTTACAATTTTCTTCCCACTTTTCCACATAAATGCTGGGTCTGAGTGATTTTGCTGGAGTCTTCAAACTGTGGGTTCATGTGATTTAAAATACCCATGGTGGGGCGCCTGGGTGGCAAGCGTCTGCCTTCGGCTCAGGGCGTGATCCCGGCGTTCTGGGATCGAGCCCCACATCAGGCTCCTCCGCTGTGAGCCTGCTTCTTCCTCTCCCACTCCCCCTGCTTGTGTTCCCTCTCTCGCTGGCTGTCTCTATCTCTGTCAAATAAATAAGTAAAATCTTAAAAAAAAAAATACCCGTGGTTTCCAGCCCATTTTCAGGGGGAAGCAGAAGCCTGAGGTCAGTGTCTCTAAGCTAAGACTCCCTTATTAGATCCTATTTTGTTTTTTTTTTTTTAAGGTAAACTCTGTACCGAACGTGGGGCTTGAACTTATGACCCTCAAGATCAAGGGGTGCGTGCCCTGTGGACTGAGTCAGCCAGGTGCCCCTTAAACTGAGACCCTCTTAAGCCTGCCAAGGCAAGTACTTGAAGGCCCAGTTGTTCTGGGGCCTTCTCCCAGCAGGTGTCCTACTTGCTCACACCCACCGTGGAAGGAGCCCTTTATTCTGGGAGAAGCTACAGACTCTTGGGTCTGGGATAGCACTTGGATCAGTGGCTGGGTGGAGTGATGAGGCTGTGATGCCTTTTGGAAGTTGTAGCCGTGTAGGTGTGCTCAGAGTATAAATTATGTACATTGAGAAAGTCTGTGAGTCAGGGGTTTTCTGTGTTCTGGATTAGGATCAGTGAATGGGGAGGTTGTTTGGGTCAGAACCTTGAACTGAATCCTGCTGAGAGTTTCCTCACCTAGGAGAATGGAATGGAAGCCTGAGAGAGGGAGCGGTTCCATTATGCCCCGGGGAAGGGGAGGGTGTGCGGGGCTCCCAGAGTTGATGCCTGTGGCTGCTCAGGTGTCCCTGCCCTCCCTCCCCAGGGACTGACCCACTCCAGGGCTTCTGTCCCCACCAGGAGAGTCTAGAATGTGGAACCTTCTGAATGTGGCTTTCTTTCCGTCCTGGGGGAAGCAGGCTGCTCCTCTGCTGAGTCCAATGTTTGTTTCCTGGATTCCTTTCCTGATCAAATCGTGCAGCAGAGGGCTCTGGTTTCCCTCAGCACTTGGGCTCCTCAACTGTCAGTTGATTGAGAGAGAGAGTGTGGGGAGAGCTAGAAAATTAGGGAAACCAAATAGAATTTGTGTTCCATTTAGGCAAGAGAACGTCAAGATGGGAGATGAATGAATGAAAGTCTCAGGTACATATTCCATTTTGGTGTGAGGAAAGCTAGAAGATTAGGGAAACCAAGTAGAATTTGTCATCTGTTTAGTCAAGGAATGTCAAAATGTGAGATGAACAGTGTTTCAGTTCATCTTAACATGTTAAGTCATTTTTTCATTTTTAGATTAGTTTGTGTATGTGCACGTCCTGAGGCTACACTGTGAAAAAAATGAGGTGCCATCGTGCTGGAGGAGGCCCCCCTTTCCAGGACCCTTAGGCTCCCTGGGGAGCTGCTTGGGCGTCTGTGAGTGAAAATAAGTGGGAGTTCATAGAGTTCAGGGACGACAGCGCCGCATTTGTACATGTCGGAGCTCAGGCAGAGTCGCTGCTTTTCATGCCTTCTCAGCATTTGTAAAGCTGGCCTGTAGAACAAGGCTTTGAGTGGAAGTTTCTCCTCTCTTCTAAGCCTCTGGATGCAGGCCTCAAAAAATATCATAGTGGGTTATTGAAATGAGTTCAGATTAATTAAATGAAAGATGTTCTGTTTCTGTCACCAGGGAAGAATATTAATGCATCTGTCTTCATCTTTTTTTGCCTTGTAGAGTTCTTTTTAAAGAGCAGTTATGTTTACCAAAACCTTGATCAGAAAGTGCAGAGACTTCCCATATAATCCCTCTTTCTGAACACTGTCTCGTACACACACACACACACACACACACACACTTTTTTTTAACAGCATTTAAAAAAATGTTTATTTTATTTTTTTGGTTATCTCTACACCCAGTGTGGGGCTTGAACTCATGACCCTGGGATCAAGAGTCACATGCTCTTTCAGCTGAGCCAGCCAGACACCCCTTTATATATTTTATGTCTTGTATTACTTTGGTGCATTTGTTAAATTTGGTGAGCAAACTTCGAAGTAGTTTACGTTAGGGTTGACTCATACAGTCTCAGGTCTTCAGCTAATATGTAAAGACATATTTTCATTATTTCTGTAATATACAGAATATTTTCATTGTCCTGAAAATCTCACGTGCTCCTCCCTGCCCTGCCGTTCATTCCCTGGCAACCAAGGATCTTTTAGTGTCTTGTCTTTTCCAGAATGTCATGCTTGGAATCATAACAGTGTGTAGCCTTGTTATATTGGCATCTTTCACTTAGGAATATGATTTTAAGATTTCTCCCTGTGTTTTTGGCTTTGTAATCGCATTTCTTTTTATAACTGAAGAATGTATCATCCTGTGAATTTACCGGTGATTGTTTATCCATTTGCCTGTGTTTGTTTTGTTTGTTTTTTTTAAGTAAACTCTACCGCCAACGTTGGGCTCGAACTCACAACCTCAAGATCAAGAGTTAACGTTCTCTACCAACAGAGCCAGCCAGGCATCCCCATTTGCCTATAATTTGTGCTCCTCTCAGCCTGTCTGTACCAATTGTTGTGGTTGGACTGGTCCTTGTGGTTCCTATTATGCCTGTAAGACTCCCTTCAGCAATAACCACCAGGAAACTTTGAAAAAAAAGTTTGTATAACCTAGAGGATCTGGAAATTATACAGCACTCTAGGGCTACACATCAGTGTCCCCAGCAGAGAGAGGCAGCACACAGGCTTGCGTTCTTAGTTTATGGGGGGTTGTGCTGTGGGTTTACTGCTTCCTCATTATTGGTGAATTTAAAACTTAAGAACAGGAATTTAAATCACAAGAGAAAAAAAAAAACGAGTGGCCGAATGGTCAGTTACCGTAATCAACCAAGATCTCTAAAACAAAGGAGGTGTTTTGGTTCTTTATCTAGTCATGTGGCTGGCAATGTGTTTATTCTAGATACTGTCTTTGAAGTGGGTGCCTCTTTGAAGTGAATGCCTCAGCAATCAAAGCTTAGGTCAGGCACTTGCATTACAAAAAAGAAAAAAAAACCCAAACTGTCCTGGTTTGCATTACAATCTGTCCTGTGATGCAGAGGCCACAGAGTCGATGGTGAGGACCTTAACTAACCGCCTGGTTAGCTGATGTGCTACAAGTCAGGGGTAGGGTTTGTCCAAACCCAAAAAGTACACCTCTACGTAGGATTGTAGTAGCAAATACGTAATAATTGAACAGACAATAGTCTGAAGTCCAGTCCAAAACCTTCTTGCCAAACTTGAAGAGTCCCACATTAAAACTAAGTCAGTGATCTTAGGGGCCCTGGAAATCCTTTTCAAAGAATTGGGTAATATTGTGGAATATTTTAACATCATGGGCCATGTGGTGTAAGTAGGTTTGAACCCGTCCTGAGTTGGTAGATTAGCTCCATAACTCGTTGATCTAGTTTCTTCCTCCTGAGAATGGATCAGTTCAGGTAAAGGGTGTGTCTCGTTTCAGGAGGCAGTGATGCAGGGGGGCTCCCAGCGTTAGGCCTGAATGGTATAAGTATTTGCGGCGGTTAGTAAGAGGTGTTTCTGTGGAAACAAAAGAAAAAGTGGTTAATGATTGGAGCAGGTTATAATCCCAGTTTCTGAGTTCTGAAGGCAGCCAGTCAAGATGCTTCTTGATGTTGGGATTGAAGCATCTTTATAGACAGTGGGAGGGCAGGCAGGGGCAATCTGATGGATCTTCCTGCTTTGCAATTTGAGTGTTTTGTGATCTTTCTGAGAGGCCCACGCAACACTGGCATGGAGATTGACCATACGTATATGAGCTGTTGTAGTGGTTTCCCTCAAGTTTGTATAAGATTGTCCCACATTAGCTTTCGTGCTTTTGGGAAAAGGGCAGTTTTAGTTCTCAGTGATTCTAACTCAGAAGAATGGGAGAAAAATTGGAAACATTAGTTTGGAGAGTTGTAGCCAGATGTTGGAGGAAACAAGAAGAATTTAGAATCCAGTTCAGTTCATAGGTAAAAAACAAAACCTCAAAGACAATGAACATAACTAGAATCTAATATCTATAAAGGTGTATTAATGACCTAATTTTTCTATGTGTAGTCACCCCCATTGCTATCAGAGATAACCATAGTAAACTAATTTGTTTGCAAATTAAGCCTAGTTTTAATAAATTTGGTCTGATATTTACATAAGTGCAATAAGAATAGTGATTGACCATATAGAATGTCTTTTTTAAAGATTTTATTTATTTGAGAGAGAGAGCAGGAGTGAGCGCTTGAGTTGGGTGGGGAGGGACAGAGGGATGGGCAGACTCTCCACTGAGCAGGGGAGCCCCACACAGGGCTTGAACCCAGGACCCCGAGATCATGACCTGAGCCACCCAGGCGCCTAAATGTCTAAAATCTGCTTTGTTGGAACTTTTCAAAGGAATCTCAGGTTGGACTTTTAAAAATCTCTTGTGGCTATGAAGCCAAGCCTAGGACTTAACCTGTCAAACTGCCTGCATGCAACACATATGGATTGGGATTAATTCCTCTCTTCTCGGGGTCCTCAAAAATAGAAGTTCCTGCACCTGCCAGGAAGTGACCTTCCCTATGCACCTGCTAGGGCTGCTGGGATCCCTGTAAGGTACTGGGCCTGATTTTTCCACGGGGCTTTATTGGCTCCATAAAGTCAGCCTTAGTTCCTTAAAGCTGTCTGGTCATACCTGAGTCTAGCTATGTATGTGTCTCTGTTAAACATGACTTTTCAGTCAAAGCCTTGGTAACGTAATCAGTGTTTCCAGTTGTGTTTTTACAAGAAGACTAGACTGATTTTATGTAAATTAACCATATTGTCGTGACAATACGAATACTCACTAAAAGTTTCTGAATTCTGGAGGGATCAGGTAGGGAGAAAAGGTGATTGTTTCTTTTTGGTTCCCAAAGGTATACTTAAGAGGAAGGGTTTCCTTATATCTAGAAAACAAAAGATTTAAAAATCCCAGTATTTTAAACAAAAGTCATAAAAATTATAATCACCCTTACCAGTTCACTCAGTCCGATGTAATGAATTCTCGCTCTTTGGTTAGTTGATTTCCGGATGCAGTTTTTCCTAGAGCACTGTAGATTCTTACCCAGTTCAGTGGAATGATCTGAAAGTTAACCAGAAACATGTATTCTAGAGTACTTTGGTCAGAGTTCTTTCCATGAATATCTCTGAGGATGAAACACTTTTGCAAATGCATCAGAATAAAACAACTGTCCGTAAGTGACAAAGACTTAAAAATGGCCGTGGTTAAAGATCTGAAGAGAGTTCATTATAATGCAGTTGCCAAGAAAATTTGTTTATTTCTGTGGCACACAACATTCCAAGATAACTAGAATTACAGGAGATCACATTATAGCGGGGCATGGCAGATTTTTAGGAATTTCATGTAATTTCTAGAACGCTTACTTTAATAACATTCACCCATACCTTGTGACCTCAGTAAGTTGATCATGACTGACTTGAAGGTGCTTCCCATGTAATTTAACATACCCGATAAGCCTAATTAGTGTCATCTGTCTGTCTGTGTCTGTCTGTCTTCTGGCTGCAAACATTGCTGGGCAGTTTAGTTACCTGCTGGGGTGTTAATATTTCAAAGGCACGGTAAGATTTACATCTTCAAGGGACAGGGAAAGAAAATACAAGTTTTCTCCTAGGGGTTTAGTGCATTTTGGGTGGTTTTCACAGTTCCATTTAAAATGTAGTAGTGCTGGGGCGCCTGGGTGACTTCAGTTGGTTAAGCAGCTGTGTTCAGCCCAGGTCATGATCCCAGGGTCCTGGGATCCAGTCCCGCACTGGGCTCCTTGCTCAGCGGGGAGCCTGCTTCTCCCTCCTCTGCCTGCCACTCCCCTTGCTTGTGCTCTCTCTATCTGTCAAATAAATAAATAAAATCTTCAAAAAAAATGTAGTAGTGCCATCCTGTAATTAGAGGGAGCGCCCTGCAAGGAATAATTCTCTGGAGTCAGGGTCAAATGGAGCCTCCATTTGAGGAAGTAGTAAAGCTCATCTTAATGTTTTCCGTTCACTGTGAGCCTTAGCTGTGGTCACTGTGGTGTCAGGATGGGCCTGGAGCGAGGCAACACATACCAAGTCTGGAGAAGGTCTCTGGTATGAATATTGGTGGCTCTGGGAGCCTGTGCCTTCCCCTTTCCCTCTTTCTCCTCATCAGAGGCCTTGATAATCCTCACAGGGGATTCATTTGGTACGGGATGGCTTGGGAGGCGTGATTCTTGGTTCTGCCCTGTCGAGTGGGGTGGAAGCTGATGGAGCTTAGGATCTGTGGTATATCAGTGGAAAGAAGCATGTAACCCAGATGGATCTTTAAAAAACTTAATGGATTTTAGGGGCTTTGGAGGTACCAGCCAGTTGATGTATTTTGGCAGCTGTGGGTAAGAATTCAAAGCCTGTTCCAAATAATCAAAAACGTGCAATTAGCCAGTTAATTCCCCTCTCTCCTTCCTGCTGCATAAAATCTTCAAGAAACGTTTGAATTTTAGTTAAGGTATAGTTTTCAATCTCCGTTTCTCCTTATAGATTTTCTCCTGTTACTGTAATCTGGTGTGGTGGTACCAGACCCTTTGGGATGACGTCACTGGGAGCCCTCATAGCTAGCAGTTTTCCTCTCCAGGGTGTCCCAAGAGACTTCTCCTGGCTTGAGGTCAGCCTCCACCGGTGTGACATGCACAGGGTCTTTGAGAAAAGCTCATAGGCCTCTAGAACATAGGATGGGAGTGTTGGCATGTTGGTATGCATGGCATTGAAAAACACCCAGGAAGTGTCCCTGGGCTTTTGCATTTATCAAGGAGTTCGTGCTCCTACCAGATGTTGGATGACATTTATATTTGTCCATTATATTTTAGCTACATACTGTCGGGCCCGGGGATGAAGAACCACAGCAGTGAGTGTAGTGAGTGTAGAGACACAGACAGCATAGGCCTCTGTTCTGTTTTTCCTCTCGTGGTGCCATTGGTTTCTGTGGGCAAGACTGTTTGCCCTCTTCTGGGTTAGGACACGGAGTCCCGGCATGACCCACTGACTCGGTGGTCACAGGTGGAGTTCTCCCGAACTGCCGTCACATAGACGGTACTTTCCTCCTGCCTTTAGCCTGGAGCTTCTCCTTGGGATATGACAATAGTCTTGTGATTCAGTTCACCCTCCTTAGCTCTCCTGGGCTTGAGGCGCGGAGGACCCTTATGCATATTCATAGTCAATTAAGGCCTTTAGAGTTAGTGCCCTAATTGTCTCATTAGAACAGAAGGCCTCAGTCGCGCTGCTCTGGGGGAGATCCTTTGATGAGTGTGGCAGCTGTGACCTTTTGGGTTGGATCCCGCCGGCGCAGCGCACAGCTGGGGCAGTGTGTGAGAGCACTGGCAGTGTGACAGACGCCCCTCCCAGATGGCCGAAGCTCCCTGAGGTAGGTGCTTAGTAAGCAAGTTGCAGGTAAAGGGCATTTCTCTTAATGAATTGCGAGGGCAGTGCAATCCGGCCACCTACGCCAGCTATTTTGTGCGGGTCCCAGCCTTTCAATCCCCAGTGTCCTGGTTGGACTGGCCCTTGTGGTTCTTAGGATTGCAAGACACTTCGCAGCACTCACCATCGGGGGACTTGGAGAAAAACGGATTTATTACTTAGAGAACCTGTTAAATACACAGCCCACCTGGGGGCAGGCAAGGGGCTTGGGATCTGCTTTTATTGGGGTGAGGATGGGCGCCTAGGGTTTCATGAGCTTTCTTTTGCTTGGTGAATTTCAAACCCAAGAGTGGGAATTTAGGGGGCAGGAGGAGAAAAAACAAGTGGCCCAAATAGTTACTGAATCAATCAAGATGCTTACAACAAAGCCCGCCCTCCCTCCCCTCTCTGGGCAGCAGCTTGTTCTTTATCTGGGCGGGGGGGGGGGGGAGGCTGCCTGGGAGTGTGTGTGTTTGAAATGGCAAAATGGCCATCTTTGAAGTGAATGTCTCAGAGCGGTCGGTGCTTAATTCAGGCACTTGCATTACAACCAGCCAACCAAAAAACAGCTGTCGTGTTTACACCAAGAGCTCGGTGACAACGCTTTCTTTTCTGTGCAATTTCCCAATGACGGGATTTTCAGATTGTTTTCATGCGCTTCTTGACCATTTCCGTATCATCGCCGAAGTGCATGTTCAGATCAGTTCCCATTTTTAATTGGGTTGTCTTTTGTTGAATTTAAAGAGTTCTTTGGATGTTTTAGATACCAGCCCTTTATTAGGTAAGTGATTTACAAAGATTTTCTGCCAGTTCGTGTCTTGTGTTTTCATCTTCTTGACAGTCTTTCTCTGAGCAGGAGTTTTTCATTTTAATGAAAACAAAAATTTTATTTTTTTTTCTTTCTTGGATCTTGCTTTCACTGTTGTGTCCAAAAGGTAATCACCAAGATGCCCTAGATTTTCTCCTATGTTACGTTTTAGGAGTTTTGTCATTTTATATTTTATACTAAATCTGTGACCCATTTTTATTTAATTTTTGTGAAAGGTGTAAAATCTTCGTATAGATTTTTTTTTTTACACTTATGGTTGTGTAGTTCTTCCTGCACTATTTGTTGTTGTAAAGACTATATTTACTGTTGAATTGCATTGCCTTTGGTCCTGTCTCAAAGATTGATTCTGTATTCTTGTGTGGATCTATAGAAAGTAATTGACTTTTATATATTAACGTTTTGTCCTTCAGACTTCGCTTACTCTCTTCGTGCAGTTGACCCTTGAACGTGTTTTTTTTTTTTTAATATTGATTTATTTTAGAGAGAGAGTGTGTGCACACAAGCAGGGGGAGGGGCAGAAGGAGAGGGTGAGAATCTCAGGCAGGCTCCGATTCCCTGCTTAGCACATTGCCTGATGCGGGGCTCGTTCTCACCACCCTGAAATCACGACCTGAGCAGAAATCCAGAGTTGGCCGCTTAACCGACTGAGCCACCCAGGCACCCCTAAAAATTTTTTTTGAAGAGGTGATAGCGGAAGCCACAGGGTACTTACTTACAGCTGCCCACACCAGTCTACCCTGGCATGAATCAGAAGCGCCGCACACAGGGGTAGTGCTTGCTGCCTTCTGAATACCAGCGGAGGGCGGCCAAGGCTCTAGCAGCCCCTGGGGACCCTGGGACCCATGTAGTAACCGGGTGGTCGGGTTGAGGGCTTGGTGCGGGTCTTCGTTAGGCTGGGCTGACGTGGGGGAACTCTCCCAGAGGCAGGCTCAGCACTGCACAAGAAGGCCCACGCCAGTGCCGCACCCACTGAATCCTATAAGCAAGTTGGCCTCTGGGGCTGCACTGGGACCTCTTCAGTCCCTGGGCCCCTCCCAGGCCCAACTGGGAACCTTGCTGTGACCTGGCCCAGGTTCTCCTGGATGCAGGAGCCCTCAGGTATGGCTGCAAGGGCTGATGGGCGTGGGCCTGTGGTGTAGCCCTGAGCAGGCGGGGCGCTGTACGGTGCCTCCAGCCTGCTGTCACCTCCCTCAGGCTTGATCTGTGGCAGCTGCTGAGATGAGGCTCCAAGGCTAGGAACATGGCCATCCTGGGGCCAGTCCCACAGCCACTAACCCCCGCCCCCCTCCTTGTCCGGGCCTGATCCAGCACAGCTGGGCCTACCTATTGGCAGATTTTTTTCTCAATAAATTTTTATTTATGACTTTCTTGTTTACTCTAGCTTATTTTAGTGCAAGATTATATAGTATGTAGAATATAAACAGTTACATGCTAATTGACTTCGTGTTGTCAGTAAGGCTCCTGGTCAGTAGTCTGCTGTTAGTAGTTAGTTTTTGGGCAATCAAAAGATAAACCCAGATACTGAACTGACCAAGGGTTGGTGTCCCTAACTCTTGAGTTGTTCAAGGGTCAGCTGTAGTTTAAAGGGCTTATTTTGGGGCGCCTGGGTGGCTCAGTTGGTTGAGCATCTGCCTTCGGCTCAGGTCGTGATCCCAGGGTGCTGGGATCGAGTCCCACATCGGGCTGCCTCCTCAGCAGGGAGACTGCTTCTCCTTCTGCCTGCGGCTCCCCCTGCTTGTTTTCCCTGCTTGTTTTTTCTTTCTCTCTCTGACAAATAAATAAGATCTTAAAAAAGAAAAAAGAAAAGGGGTTTTCTCGCTACTTGGGACTCTTGGAGATTTTCTCCATAGACAGTCTTGTCTTTTGCCACAAAAATAGTTTTATTTATTTATTTATTTATTTATTTATTTATTTATAAAGATTTTATTTATTCATTTGAGACAGGGATACAGAGAGACTCAGAGAGCATGAACAGGGGGAAAGACAGGGGGAGAGGGAGAAGCAGGCTCCCTGCTGAGCCGGGAGCCCGATGTGGGGCTCCATCCCAGGACCCAGAGATCAGAGCCCAAGCCAAAGGCAGACGCTTAATCATCTGAGCCACGCTGGTGCCCCACAAAAGCAGTTTTATTTTATTTACTTTTAAAAAGTTTTTTTTTTAAAGATTTTATTTATTTATTCAACAGAGAGAGAGACAGCCAGGGAGAGAGGGAACACAAGCAGGGGGAGAGGGAGAGGAAGAAGCAGGCTCCTAGCGGAGGAGCCTGATGTGGGGCTCGATCCCAGAACGCCGGGATCACGCCCTGAGCCGAAGGCAGACTCTTAACCGCTGTGCCACCCAGGCGCCCCTACTTTTAAAAAGTTTTATTTCTTGCTTCCCAGTCTGCATACTGTGTTTTTTTGTTTTTTGTTTTTTTTTTGTTCTGTGTTTTGTTTTTTTTCGTTTTTGGGTCTAATCGCATTAGTTAAGAATTCCAGTACAAGGTCGACTAGGATTGGTGAGAGGGGACATCTTGCATTCTTCTTGATTTTACCAAAACACATCTAGTTCTTTCAGGGTAGTGCACTTGAATTAAACAAGAGTCCATTTGGTGTAGAGCAGGTGTGTGGGCAGAAGGGGAAGCATTCTCCACCACAGTGATTTGGTCTCAATCTCCAGGGAGCCTATGTACCTGGACTTGACCTTTTGTGGTATACGGAGAAAGGTGTGTCATCTTTGTCCTTAGTTCCTAATAAAAACTTCTTGAAGATCTTGGAATTACTTGAGTGATAAGGGTGATAGTATCTTTTTTTTTTTTTTAAATAAGGCAACTCTTGGCCAGCTCCTCGATAGCTTCAGTGACACTCTTGTGAAATAGATTGTTTTGAGGTCAGGCCTTGTTAAGAAGCTTAGTATATTCTGGACATATTTTTAAATGGCTACTTTTTTGTCTTTAATTTTGGAGACAGTGCTTTACCCTGGTACCTCAGGTCTGTGATGGAAGAGTTGTTGATTTCAGGTTTCTTTGCTTTTGTCTTCTGAGAACTGGAAGCCAGCTTCTAAGCTCCTTAATGCCCAACCAGATATCAGAAGTCTCTGGCTCCTCTTTTGATGTTTGACTGCTGACAGCTTTCAACCTTCATCTCTCCTTCCTCCCCTTATGCCCCACATCTGTATGAGGGGACCAGACAGCCTGGGTGTTTCTTCCTTTGGTTTTGGCAAGTGATTCAGTCCACAGAAGGCCCTGCCCCTGTACCCCAACTCTCACCCTAGCCCACCCCCAAACCCAGGCTGGGCTGCTTTCCTTTCTCTCAGGCGTTTCCCACCTGCTTGGGAGGCCTGCCCTGCGCTGCCCTCCCTGGACACTTGCATTATGGAAGTAAGAAGGCTTCCATACCCTCTAGGCATGTGTGTGTTGTCAGTGTAGACAATCTGAATCAAATGCTGCATATTTTGCGATCCTGTTTGCTTTCTTTTTCTATTGATAAATCCTCCAGATCTTTTGATATTAGCGTGTGCCATCCTTGTATGAGTCTCTCAGTGTAAATGCACAAAAAAGTCTGTGGACATGGTTGAAAAATTCTTAGGCTGTAGATAGTGATCAGATCAAACTTCGGGAAATGCAGTGGATTGAATCACTTGACCCTCCTACATTCTTGCATTGTTTATTGAGTAACAAGTTACAATTCATGTGGTCTTCTACACTTGGGATTATTAAATTGATGAGTTTTTTTTTCTATTCACAAATTTTTATTCTAATCACTGTGAAACGGGATCTACTGGACTTTGTTGTTGTTTTTAAGATTTTATTCATTTACTTGAGAGAGAGAGAGCCTGAGAGAGCACAAGCAGGGGAAGCAGAGGGAGAGGGAGTACAACAGAGGGAGAGGGAGAAGCAGGCTCCTCACTGAGCAGGGAGCTAATATGGGGCTTGATCCCAGGACCCTGAGATCATGACATAAGTTGAAGGCAGCCATTTAACTGACTGAGCCACCCAGGCACCCCTCTGCTGGACATTTTATTTTCCCTTTTATCTCATTACCAAGGTCATGGACATTTTTAATATATGGTATTTCGTCCTCTGTTCAATATGTTTGACTTTTTTCCTTTCGAATATGCATCTGGTCATTTTAACTCTGCCAATTGACCTTTTATATTACAGGTGTTGCTGATACTTTTCCTTGATTGTCTTTTAATTATCTCAATTTTAATATAGTAGAATTTGCCTGTCTCTGAGTTTATGGCTTACTCTTTTTCTTACGAGAAAATTCTCCCTATTCCTGTGTCAATAAAATGTCTGTGAATTCTAAAAGTTTCCTAGTTTTATCTTGCACCTTTTTTAAAAAAGATTTTATTTATTTATTTGTCAGAGAGAGAGACTGAGGGAGGGAGGAGGAGAGAACACACAAGCAGGGGGAGAAGCAGTCTCCCTGCTGAGCAAGGATCCTGATGTAGGACTCGATCCCAGGACCCTGGGATCACCGCCGGACCCGAAAGCAAACACCCAATCAGCTGGGCCACCCAGCTGTTCCTTATCTTGCACATTTAAATCTAAAATGAATTGGCTGTTTTCCATAGACTATTGGGGGGAATACAGTGAGTTTTTGGAGGTGATTAACAGTGTATGCCTGCGCATTTATCAAGTGTTCGTGATATTTGCCACTTTGCTTCAGTGACTGCTGTGCCCTTGACTGACTTTTCATATTAAATACCAGCCTGTTGAAGGCACTTCCTACCCTTCTCTGTCTGCTTATCACTCTGCTAGTTAGTATACTGTATTGTCTGGAATAGTATAGCTTAAAAATCCTAGTGTGTTAGGTAGACCACCACCTTGTTCTTCGAAAGACTGTCCATTTCTCAACATTTGTTCTATCTGTTGGACTTGGAGAAGTACTTTTGTTGACTGCTAAAGTATCTGGAGGGATTATGGAATTTTATAAAAATACTATTTGGGGGACCCCTCGGTGGCTCAGTTGATTAGGCATCTGCCTTCGGCTCGGGTCATGATCCCAGGATCGAGCCCCATGTTAGGCTCCTTGCTCAGCGGGGAACCTGCTTTTCCCTCTGCCCTGCCGCTCCCCCTGCCTGTGCTTTCTCCCCCTTTCTCTCTCTCTGACAAATAAAATCTTTATAAAAAAAATACTATTTGGGAGTGGCGACATCTGGGTGACACTGAATTCTTGTTAAGAACAGTTGGCATCCGTTCACTTATTTTCTTCTACTTTGACATTAAGCAACAATTTTTACATTTTCCTACAGGATCATTAAATACACTTTAGTCTACTTTGGTGCTGAAATTGGTATGAGTCAATTAGGAGCAAACTGAAATGTCATCTCAGTGTGATCACATAGGATGGGCTCAGTTCTTCAAGCAATGAGTTGTGAATACACATGTAAATTATTGTCTACTGGGGAAGTTTTGTGGACACTCAGTGTCTGCAGAGTTTGTTGGGGGCTGGTCATGTCAACACTGTTTGCCAAACCTGTAACAAATTACAGACTCTCAAAGGGAAGATAGGAGTTTCATGTACCGTAATGTTTGCATTAGCGCTTTGGGCACACTGAGGCACACTTACCTTTAGGGTTGTTAGGGTCACTCCCAAAATTCCAGTCCCGGATACCAGCAAAGGATGAACTTTGTCATCCAGGATTTCTAAGGGTAAGGAATCTCAGGCCTGCTAATGTTCACTCTTGGATAATAGGACTTTTTATGAACATGCTTTAGGGTTCCGTTGTGGAAAGAGTTATTAGGGCTGACCCAGGCAGCTCCTTACTCCCTGGACCCACGACAAGAGGTGTTCCTAGTTTGCTGTCACTCTACTGACTGTCAATTCTAGCATTAGAATTGCTGGAGGGGAGCTTTTCTCTTGTTCCCTAAGCATGGACATCATTGGATGACTGATCTCTTTCAGGGACCAGCACTTAGGGGAATTAATCCACTGAGAGATTCCTGTGCTGGGGATGGGGCTATCCTGCTGCCTTCCCGGCAGAGGAACTCAGCAATGAGTGAAGGAGGGGGGAGAGCCTCCAGAGTGGCTGGTTGGGAATCACTTGCAACAGAAATCAGACAAAAGGGATTTGGTGGGGTTTTTGGGAGGAAAGCACTGCTGAACTCTGTATGTTTCACATCATGTCAAATTCACCGTCAGTGCTATCATGGAATTACGTATAGTCCCTTGCAAATTCCATGTCTTAACATGTTCCTCAAGGTCACCAAGGCCCTGGTTACAGTGATAGAATTCTGTCAGAAAATCTCTTCTGGTATCTTATCAGTATGTGTGTCTTTGTGTCCTAAAAATTGGTGGGAGGCAACTCTGAGGCTCGTGACTGTATGAATTTGGGGGATGTCTAAGATGTCACACCTTTCCTTCTCATATCTGAGTTGTATATTCAGAATATCTTCCTGGCCCGTGAAGCGAGACAGATCACGGAAGGTAAAACTGATCCTGTGATAAATGTTATACAAACAAATTATAATTACACTCTGTTATGAAAATATTGTTGTTTATGCAGCTGGATGTGACTGTTTGTAATGGCCTGGAGGATTTCAGGACATTTTGACCAGCTGGATCTTGTAACAGTTTGCATTCTCCTGGCTTCTCGTGTTTGGGGATGGGAATGGAAGAAAAGGGTTCCATTTTTTCCCCTGATTTTGATCATGCACTTCTGACCCTGTGCTTCATGGAGTGCTGTGTGATGTGGGTATTTAAGAAGGAGATGAAAGTTTTTTTCACAAAAAATTGATGGTCTTAAGATGGAAATATTTCTTTCATTTGTACAGCATTTTTCCAAGGTGTTCTGTTCCCTGACAGTAGAGAGACATGGAGACTTGAAATGATAACAATAAAAATGTAGCAATAAATTCCTGTGTTTATGATGCTGTTAAATTTATGAGGAAGTGAGTATGGCCAGAGAGGAAGAGTCTGATGACCCCATCATAGAATAAATGTTGAGAAATCAAAGTCCTCTGTGAATTTCTTACAAATTGACTAGAGATTGCCAGTGCTGTCTGTCTCACCCATCCTCCTGTACACATATGTGGGATGTTTTAGGACTCAGTGGCCTTGGAGGATGTGACTGTGAACTTCACCCTGGAGGAGTGGGCTCTTCTGAATCCGTCCCAGAAGAAACTCTACAGAGACGTGATGCAGGAAACCCTCAGGAACCTGGCCTCAATAGGTGAGGGTGATGACAATCTTATGAGTCCATTAGAGAACCAGTGTGAGTTGCTCATCAGTGCTGTTTCAAGAGGTGAAATGTGGAAAGGGAATGTGTTGGTAAATAAATCAGCCATGGTGACTGTTCATCATGGACCTAGAATCTAAAAAACTAATCTAAAAATATTTTTTATGATTTTTCCTGGTCTGCATTTTAGGAGAAAAATGGGAAGACCGTAACAGTAAAAGTCCATATGAACATCATCAGACAAATCTAAGGTGAGTCCCACTCACATAAGAACAGTGTCTCTGGGGGCGTCTGGCTGGCTTAGTCAGTAGAGCATGTGACTCTTAACCTCAGGGTTGTGAGTTCAATCCCAAAGTTGGGTATGGAGTCTACTTATTAAAAAAAAAAAAAAAGAAAAAGGACAGTTGTTCCATGAGAAAATCTTTGTCATAATGTTAAAAAAAAAAAAAAAAAGCAAATAAATAAGACCATTTTCAAGTTTGTTTATTTTTAGGATATTTTCATCAAAAGTTTTTTTCTAGTATGACGTAGATGTTCAATGTTGAAAACTAATAATGTGGAGTCAGTATTCAGAAACCCCATTTATGATTGTCACTTTTGATTATAGCTATGATCAATTCCTTGCAGAATGGTTAGCACGTACTCACCTTCAAATAATCAGAAAACACAAAAAACACATTTTTTTGGTAAATGGTAAGAATGTCATTGAAATAACTTAATAAACATGAAATTATTAAGAAGCCATTAATAACTTCTCATTTTTACAGCAGGCCTGTGGTAGAGAGACCCTGTAAAAATAAAGAAGGTGGTCTGTGTGGAGAATCCTTCAGCCAGAATCCAAATCATAAGCAGATAAAGAAAACTCCTACTGGAATAAAGCTGCGTAAATGCAGTTTCTGTGGACAAGTGTTCAGGCATCATTCATCCTTTAGCAGGCATATGATCTCTCACACTGGCCACAAACTGTATGAGTATCAGGAATATGAAGAGAAGCCTTATAAATGTAAGGAATGTGGGAAATCCTTCAAGCATCGCCAATCCATTCGAGTACATGTAAGGACTCACACTGGAGAGAAACCGTACAAATGCAAGCACTGTGGGAAGGCCTTCAAGCATTGCCAGTCCATTCGAAAGCATGAAAGGATTCACACTGGGGAGAAACCCTACGAATGCAAACAATGTGGAGAAACCTTCCGGTATCGCCACAACTTTCAGAAACACGAGCGAACTCACACTGGAGAGCAGCCCTATAGGTGTAAGCACTGTGGGAAAGCCCTGAGTTGTCTCAGTTACTGTCGAATTCATGAAAGGACTCATACTGGAGAGAAACCTTATGAATGTAAGCAGTGTGGGAAAGCCTTCAGTTATGCCAGTTACATTCGAATCCATGAGAGAACTCACACTGGAGAAAAGCCCTATGAATGCAAGAAGTGTGGGAAAGCCTTCAGTTGTCCAAATTACTTCCGGAAACACGAAAAGACTCACACTGGAGAGAAACCCTATGAGTGTAAGCAGTGTGGCAAAGGCTTCAGTTGTCCCAGATCCTTTCGAAGTCATGAAAAGAGACACAGGGGCGAGAAGCCCTATGAATGTAAAATATGTGGTAAAACCTACAGTTGTCCAATCTACTTTCGAAATCATGAAAGGCGACACAGTGGAGAAAAATCCTACGAGTGTAAAATATGCGGTAAGTCCTTCAGTTGTCCAAAGTATTTTCGGAAACATGAAAGAAGTCACACAGGAGAGGAACCCTGTGAATGTAATGAATGTGAGAATACCTTGAGCCCTCTCACTGTATTTCAAAGACACGTGATGAAGCACAGCGGAGATGGACCTTACAAGTGTAAGGAGTGTGGGAAGGTCTTCGATTGTCCCAATAACTTTCGATGTCATGAAAAGATACACAGTGGAGAAAAGCCATATGACTGTAAGGAATGTGGCAAAGCCTTCAGTTCCTCCATGTCCCTTCAAAATCATGAGAGAAGTCACAGTAGGAAAAAACCTCATGAATGTAAGGAATGTGGTAAAGCCTTCAGTTTTCCCTGTTCCCTTCAAAAACATGAAAGAAGTCATACTGGGGAGAAACCGTATGAATGTAAGCAGTGCGGGAAAGCCTTCACTTATCTCAGTTCTATGCAAAAGCATGAAAGAACGCATAGCGGGGAGAAACCCTATGAATGTAAGCAGTGCGGGAAAGCCTTCATTTATCTCAGTTCTATGCAAAAACACGAAAGAACTCATAGTGGAGAGAAACCCTATGAATGTAAGCAGTGCGGGAAAGCCTTCATTACTCTCTCAAACGTTCAAAGACACATGATCAAGCACACTGGAGACGGACCCTGTAAGTGTAAGGAGTGTGGGAAGGCCTTCGATTGTCCCAGTTCATTGCGAACCCATGAACGTACGCACACCGGGGAGAAACCCTATCAGTGTAAACACTGTAGTAAAGCCTTCACTCGTTCTAGTTCTTTACGAAACCATGAAAGAACTCATAATGGAGAGTAGCCAGGTGAATGGAAGGAGTGTGGAAAATTCTTCAGTCCCAGTTATTCTTGAATACACAAAATAACTGGAGAGAAGACTAATGAACACAAACAATTTGGTAAAGTCTTTACTCTCTATGATGTTCATATACATGGAATTCATACCAGAGAGAAACTCTCAATGTAGGGAAAGTTGTGCAAGCTGTCTTTTGATCACACAGTCTTTTGAGGACACGTGAGTGCACACGGGGGAGAAACCATATAAACGTGAATAATCAGGGAAAGCCATCCATGCATTTCCATGGGAAGCCATGGAAGAACTCACACTGGAGAGAATTCTGTTGAATGTAAACATTGTAGGAAAATTCACTTGCCCCACCCTCCTAAAAAACCACATGAGAGTGTATAATGGATAGATACCTTATAAATGAAGGGAAGCTTTTTAATTTAAAAAGATATGTTGAAAGTCATTTGAAAAATGCACTGGAAAGAAACAATGTAAGTAATATGGGTAAGCCTGGTGCTTATTACTGTATAATAAGTACTCCCCCAGATTCATGACATGAAAGAAACGTTATTAATGTTATGCATATGTTGTCTTCATCAATGGCTTATTCTTCATTCTCCAGTTTTACTGAGAAAAGTTGACCTATTACTGCGTAAGCTTAAGACCTGTTGCCTGATGGTTTGATTTACATACATTGTGAAAAAGTTACAGTGGCTCATTCTTAAAGTGATTCTCTGTTTTGTGGATTTCTACTTAGTTTTGCAAGGAAACATTGAGGTGGGAAAATACTGTAGGTACTCACTTAGCAGTGGTTTCTAGGTTTCACGGGTAATTTTCTCCCCTCAGTGAAACACTGGTGTTTCCATTTTGAAAGACTCTTTCATCCATGGATGAACTGAAGTGTATTTGTTAACATGCAAAGGTTTAATTTTTATATAACTTTTTCATTTTTTTTTTGTAAGGATACGACTGTTGAGTAATGACATGTTACCCTTAAAAATAAACTGCCAATTATTTTACCAGCAAAAATGGGTTTGTAGCAGAGAATTGCAGTTCAGGACAAGGAAGCTACATAATGCCATAGGCAATTGTGGAGAACAAAGGAGAGGAATGCTCTCCTGTAAGAGAAAGCAGGGGACTTGGAAGGGGCTGTTACGAACAAAACATTGGTCGGAATAAACTGGGAAGTTCAAAATACAGTGGCTTCTCATTGGCTGAGTCGTGACTGTCATTGGCTGGGCTGTTGCTGGGTGAGGAGGAACCCTTTCTTCCTGGTGGAATGACAGAGTGGTCCCTAACGTGGTGTTTCACAGTACGTCTCTTCCTGCTGAGTGTGCAACTGAGGAGGAGGGGTGGGGCTGGGAACTTCCACTGCTGAGCTCCTGATGCCATTTTCAGCTACTGTTTCCTTTTGCTAGTATTTACATTTCTTCTTGTGATCAAGGTCTGTCTTTAAAAGCATTGCCGATGAAGAATAAGGTTTTCCAGGGACGTTTGGGTGGCTCAGTTGGTTAAGCGTCTTCCTTCATCTTGGATCATGATCCCACGGTCCTGGGATTGAGTCCCCTGGCGGGCTCCTTGCTCAGCAGGGAGCCTGCTTCTCCCTCCACCCGCTACTCCCTCTGTTTGTGTGTGTGTTCTCTCTCTTCAATAAATAAATACATAAAATCTTTATTTTTTTTTGAAGATTTTATTTATTTGTCAGAGAGGGAGTGAGAGCTGAATTTGAAGGAGAACTTTCAGGCATTTCCCCTCTGAAGTCTGTATCTTCTCAAGGTCGGAAGTGGAGATCATCTTGGAGTGTTGAGCCAGCATCACCTTATTGGGTACTTGACTTTGTTTTTAAAGATTTTATTTATTTATTTGAGAGAGAGCGAGAGAGAGCCGGAGCAGGGGGAGGGACAGAGGGAGAGGAAGAAGCAGACTTCCCCGCTGAGCAGGGAGCCCGATGCGGGCCTTGATTCCAGGACACTGGGATCATGACCTGAGCCAAAGGCAGCCGCTTCACAGACTGAGCACCCAGGCGCCCCTGCTTACATTATTTTTAAGCATCTTGACAGGCAACCAGATACAACAGAAGTAACATGACAATTGCAAATTGTATGGTGGTTCTGAACCAGGACTCTAGATCCCAGAGTAGCCGGTATTGACAGTTACTCCAGCTTAGAGGAAGAGGGGCCCTCTGTGACTACAGACCAGGAGTCCTGTATCCCTCTTGGAAGTTTCCGCTTACAGCAGCCATGAGTGCAGAATAGTGAATATTGCAGAAACACGTGGAAATAATTAGCCACCTGGATTTGGGAAGATACAGTACAGATACAATCATGATGCAATAGCTGATGAATTTTTTGTAGAATGGCAAAGCTTCAAAGACCTTTAAAAGACTATTCTTATCTCAAACTGTTGGTAACCCAATGTGTTACATCCAGTAAGGTTTCTAAGTCACAGATGGTGAATTTGGAGGAGAATCCAGAGTCAGTTAACATTTCACAAGAAGACTTGTGAATTTTGAACTTTCTAACTCTTCACGATAAGCCGTCGAAAAATTAATTTCTCACGTGATTGTGATTAGGCTATTTCTGAAAGGCCATAATTAAAAGAAGAGATTTCCCCATTTTGCAAGGGTTTGGGATGTGCAGACGAGGGTGTGGTGTTTCCACAAAAGTGGAGAGCTGAAGCAACAGTGAGAAAAAGGTACACTGGCCCAGTCTGGACCATTTGGGAAAGCTGTCTGGTCTGATGTTGGCCCCTTCAGTTTGGGGAAATCTGCACTTCCCATTCGCCAGAGGGTGTGTGGGACGAGTCAGGGTTTGGTACTTTCTTGAGATGTATAATGAGTATCCAAGAGTTTCTTCCCTGAAGTTTGGCAACCCAAGGGTTAGTTAGCAGTTCCTGAAAAGGGTCTTCTCAGTGAGGTTGAAGAGTCTTTCTGGAGTTGTCTTCTCCAACACATGAAATCTCCACGTTGTAAGGTGTAATGCTTGATTGTCTCTCTGGAAGTGCACTGGAGAAAGATTGTTCTACCAAAGCACTTGTAATCGAAGCCATTAGCCTTCGCACTATTGAAGTATATTTCCTTTTATCACCTGTGGGTCAGAGGAGGCAGGGGCAAGTGCATTGGCTGTCCTGTGACTCTCAAAGGGTGAGAATCTGAGTTCCAGAGAGGGTGGATCTGAGATTTAGAAGGACTGATGGCAGTGTTACCAGCCACGGTATTTGGAAGGTCTCTACAAATTTTGCCTATTGAGGGTTTTTTGTTTTGTTTTGTTTTAAGATTTTTGTTTATTTATCAGAGCACAAGCAGGGGGAGCTGCAGTCAGAGGAAGAAGCAGGCTTCCGGCTGAGCAAGGAGCCCAATGCTGATGTGGAAATCAGGACCCTGGCCTCGTGACCTGACCTGAAGGCAGCTGCTTAACCAGCTGAGCCCCCCAGGCTCCTCTTGCCTATTGAGTCTTAATCGTGTCATTAGTGTGCTCGACTCACCCTCAGGTTTGAGGGTGATAAGCAGCATGACCTTTGTAACACCAGACAGACCACACAGACTCATGGAAGCGCCTGACTGGTGAAATTGGTTCCCTGATCACTGTGAAGTTCAAGGGGGGGCTCTCGAGGTTGGGATAATCTTCTCTAACACAATTTTAGTGACAGTGAAAGCATTGGCCTGACTACAAGGGAGAGAGCTTCAGACCAGTGAGAAAGTATGCAAACCATGCCTAAAGTTACAGGAAAGTGTATGAAACCAGTTTGAATGAACTGATGTCCCCGGATTATACATGGAAGAGTATGGATAAGCGAGGTAGGCACTTTTTGTGGCCTTAATTCCCCACCAAAATTCGTTCATGATTGCTGTCGTTTCATTAGTAGACCAGTTGTTTAATGCATATGCAGTGTTAAGTAGTGGAGATTTTAGAAGTTCTTGTAGGACTGAGTTGTTACTTATCAGACCAACAATTAACTAGATATCTAATATCTTATTTCCTCGGGCCAGTGTTGGGTGTCTCTTTAATTTTTCTGATTATCATTTGGGATATCAGATATCATCTGATAAATATCCCTTTGGGACATGACAGAGGTTTAGCTGTTGATTTCCTCGAGTGGCATTTTTTTTGTGTGGAAATGTCAGTGAGATGGTTTCCTTTGGCCTCCAGGAATTGAATCTGGAATGCCCGGGAATGTTAATAACAGCTAGAGCAGCTGGCTAATATGTGACATCTGATAACTTTTGGGCATATGAGACGTTTTTAATTTTGCATTTTATTGGAGGTAAGGACACCTTGTTTCCATAATAGTGTGAGGTCATGAGCTGCCCCAAGGGGGGGCATACCGACTCTCAGTACAAGTGTTGGTGCTTTTGCCCTTGGATAATGTATAAACTGGTGTATGGGCTTACATAATGGCTGAAATACAGGTGCTCCCAAGGGACTTCAGAAGGAGTTGTCATAGCATACCCAGCACCATAGTTTTCATCTTTCAAATAGGAACCATCAGCAAACCATAAAAAACCTGCGTTAGAGGAGTTCGCGTACGTTTCCATGGGGGAATCAAAAGTAATTTGTCAGCATTAAGCAGTCATGAGGGATTTTTGTCTGGATCCAAATGTAGTCCTTGTTTTGAGATCAGATGCCCTAAATACCGAAACGTGAATGAGTGAACTGCAAGTTTTTTGGGAGACTTTATGTCTCTTGAAGGCCAAAAGTGTTTGTTTTTGTTTTTTGAAGATGTTATTTGAGAGCACATGTGCAAGCTGGGGGGAGAGCAGAGGGAGGGGCGGAGGCAGACCCCACAGAGCAAGCAGGTGCGGGGCTTGATCCGGATCCTGACCTGAGCCGAAGGCAGAGGCTTACCTGACTGAGCCACCCAGGCGCCCCTATTTTTTATTCTTTATACTCATTTTTGTCATAAGACTCGTTTCTCATTCATAATACCAAAAACTTAGTTCATTTTTTTTTCAGTGCCCTCTTCCCAAAGTCCACCAGGATCATATCTATAGTAGGAGAGAGTGATATAATGATTTCTAGCTTTAAGAGAGAGAACAAAGTATAAAAGACTGTGGGGTGTAACAGAAACAGTGCACTCAAAAGGACTTCTTAGCTGGATTTTGTGTTAGGTGAATGCTGTTAAAGGAAACAAGATTTTTTATTTATTTTTTGTATTGGATGCCCTAAGGAAGGGAGATTAATTCTGTCTTGGGCAATTCCAGTAGTTTTTATCTAGGCAGCGGAAGGAATGGCTTGATGCTAAACCTAGTTTGTAATAAGCACCATTTACATTAGAAGAGGGGAATTTTGGTCATTTTTAGTCTTGGAATGTTATCTTTACCATTTATAGAAACATGGTTGCAGAAAGCATTTGTCTTGATCAGTCGTGGTCACAGAGTAGCTTTTCTGATGATGTGATTTTCTTCTGTTCAGTGTTTATCTAGGCTTTGTAGGCAGTGCAAAGGTCAGTTCCTAGTCCTGTGCAACAATTCTGCTTTCCTAGTTTTCTAGATACTGAAATACTTCATGCAGTGTATTGGATGGTTTCCATAAAGCATCTCACTGAAAATGCATGTATTTCTAATCATGTATTTCTTAGCAAACTGTATGGCTTTTGTTACCGCTTTTGTGAGTCAGATGAGGCTTGTAAGTTTAGGTAAATTGCCAAAGAACACAAACCAAGCAAGAGACAAAGTCAGGATCTCTTTTCTAGTAAAGCCTTTCTTGCTCAGGTACTGTGGTCCTGGTTCTAATATTTCAAGATACCTCATCGGGGCGCCTGGGTGGCACAGCAGTTAAGCGTCTGCCTTCGGCTCAGGGCGTGATCCCGGCGTTGTGGGATCGAGCCCCACATCAGGCTCCTCCCTGTGAGCCTGCTTCTTCCTCTCCCACTCCCCCTGCTTGTGTTCCTTCTCTCGCTGGCTGTCTCTATCTCTGTCAAATAAATAAATAAAATCTTAAAAAAAAAAAAAGAACTCTTTCTCTCTGGATGCCTGGGTGGCGCAGTCGTTAGGCGGCTGCCTTCGGCTCAGGGCGTGATCCTGGCGTTCTGGGATCGAGTCCCACATCGGGCTCCTCCGCTGGGAGCCTGCTTCTTCCTCTCCCACTCCCCCTGCTTGTGTTCCCTCTCTCGCTGGCTGTCTCTCTGTCACATAAATAAATAAAATCTTAAAAAAAAAAAAAGATACCTCATATGCTAGACAGTATGGACTGAAAAACAGCCAGTTTAGCACAAATATTCAAAGCACTCTAGGATGTGGATATGTAGGCATGAAAGAATGAAGATTTTGGTTTTCTTTTTTAAAGATTATTTTAGAGGAGTACAGGTGAGCCAGGGGAGGGGCTGTGGGAGAGAAGCAGACTCCCCTCCAAGCGGGGAGCCCAACATGGTCATGACCTGAGCTGAAATCAAGAGTCAGACATTCGGGGCGCCTGGGTGGCACAGCGGTTAAGCGTCTGCCTTCAGCTCAGGGCGTGATCCCGGCGTTACGGGATCGAGCCCCACATCAGGCTCCTCTGCTATGAGCCTGCTTCTTCCTCTTCCACTCCCCCTGCTTGTGTTCCCTCTCTCGCTGGCTGTCTCTATCTCTGTCGAATAAATAAATAAAATCTTTAAAAAAAAAAAAAAAGAGTCAGACATTCAACCAGCTGAGCCACCCAGACGCCCAAGAAAGAAGTTCTTGTATTAGTGCTTATGTTTCTGTGGGATAAGTGAATTGGTTAAATGGGAAAGCTTTGCTTTCTAAGTAGAAAATTAAAGGCATTGAAGGAAAGAAATGCTAGGTAAGATAGGGAAGCTGGGGGGTACGATGCGTATCTTGTCTGTAGAGAGTCATGGCCTCAGTGAGAATGTCCTTGATCATTTTCTTCCCACTAATATAAATTAAACACTGTGTGAGGAACTGCTTGTGTGTGGATGTAAACAGTGGGCAGCAGCACCTAAAGTCCTGTATCCTGGGATTGACAACAGTGGTTCCCCAGAAAGATGAAGGTATAGACATGGCTCTTCTTGGCGTGTGTGTCTGTGTGTATCTGTCTACTTGGGAGAAATCACTGATTTTATGACTAGTAAGAAAATAGATGAACTTGGAGTATCTTACAAAATTGGAAAGTGCTTATAAACCACAGTTGAGATGGTATGTCAAAGGGACCCAGAGTCAACTGAGAGAGATCCCAAATGTCAGAGCTGCAATAATTCGAGCAAAAGAAGAAGTAGTGTTGCTTTATATAACCCAAAGGACAAAAAATATACATGAGCAGTACGGTTCTTGGGATGAGTGGATAAATGCGGGAAATAAGTAAATAGGCAGACACTGTGATTTACTGTCTCAGGATACAGAAGTGCTTTCTGGTGTTCAGTATGTTTATCATTTTTAACACTTAGCTCTTTGATACATAAAGAATTTATTTAGCTATCGTAGATAGAAACTGGCACAGTTTATCATATATTTTATTAAATCCTCCTATTTGTAGACCTTCAAGGGATCATCTGAGTAGCTCATGGTTTTGCAATGTTGACACTTGTTTTTAATCAGACAGTGTTCTTTGTCAGAGGGAACACTGTGTTGCGTCTTAGAGGATCCCTAGACGTCTGCAGCAGCACGACCACCTCCCCAAGTCATGACCGCCAAAGCCGTTTCCAGGTATTGCCAAATATCCCCGGGTGGCGAAACCCCCTCCCTGCCCCGTGACACACAACCGGTCAGTTCCTGTGGTGGCAACAGACCATTAAATGATCATTTCTCATTATTTTTGTACTTGGTGTCTCTGATGAAACTTGAACTCCTTTAGTTGCATCAATTTCCTGACTTATCTTTTGGACTTATTTGCAGAGATATCATTTAGAATTATTTCATTATGGGGCAGAAAAGATCCTGAGGCAAATTTGATGGGAAAAAATTCTTCACGTTTTGTGGCTCTGTGTAGGGAGATGAGCGTCATTGAGTTCAGGAGTCTTCTACGCACCAAGGTCGGCTCGGGAGGTGATGCTTCTGTTGCTTCATCAGGAGAAAACGATAAGACTTTTCTCCACATAGATCCTGCACATGGTGTAAGACTGCGACCTCCACATTTTATGTATGTTTTGCAAGACGTGATTTTAGTCCAATCTGTGTTATGTGTGTGGTATGTATGTACACATGTTCAGCAGATCGACTCCCTCATCAGTGGCAGTTTTCCAGTTATTTCATCTTCAGTTTGCTAAGTAAACAATACTCTCACCTCCAATGATAATTGCTTCTTCCACCCTATTCCTCATATTGGCCGCTGTGTTCTGACATGAAGTTAGAGGTGAAAGCTGTGGTAAGTAGTTGGAGTGTGGATGAACATGTTGGATTTGGGTTTAGGTCCTCCTTCCAGTGGGAGGCTGCTCACACATCGTCCCTCATCATGCTGTGCTCCCCGACACCTTGAATGAGTCCCGGGCTCTCGGCGGGGCACTGAGTGTATGGGAAAGTGACCACAGGAGCTGAGCACCAAAAAGTGACTCTCGCTCCCGTGGCACCCTTCTCAGATTTCAGCCAGGGGTCAGCAAAATCAATTCCATAGCGGGGACTTTTATTTTTTAAAGATACATAATAAAAATATATTTATTCTAGAGAGAACACAAGCAGGAGAGGGAGAGAGAATCTGAAGCAGACTCTGCTGAGCATGGAACCCAACATGGACTCAATCTCACGACCCTGAGATCACAACCCAAGCCGAAACCCAAGAGTGGGGCACGTAACCCATGGTGCTGCCCACGTGCCCCTTTAATGGCATTTTAATAAGGCTAGAGGGGAAGAATAAAGATGTTTCTGAGTCACACGAAGGAGTCCACTCTAGGCAATGAACCATTTTTCCTAATTTCCCTTTTTTTTTTGGTGAGTAAAGTGATAGAAGTTTATTAAGTGAAGATACAGAAAAAGCTCTCAAGAGTGAGAGGGCTTCCAATAGGGTTGCCAACGAGGGCCTTTAGAGTGGTCTTTTATAGAAAGCTGAACCAGGGAACACCTTTAATGGCTTACTTCCTTTTTAGGGGCTGGTTATTTGTTGGTCACAGGTGATTATCATAAAGACACCCCACAGGACCCACCCCACATGCCTGGGGTAGGGTGGTCCAATTTGTGCCCTTATCTCTGGTTTCCCACACCTCCACATTTTTGGGATGTCTGTGAGCCTGATCACATAGGCCCCTATCTGTCTGTCCCTACCTAGCGCTGCCTTTCCCTTACTCATTCTTCCCCCTGGAATAGTAACCCTAACTGCCGTTAGGGAATGGGACAATGACCGCTCTGGCTGCTTCCTGCTGAAATGGGGTGGTGGGCTGTGTGGCAGTTAGAATCCCCAGGGGTCGGTCCAGGGGCTTGTGGTATGGCTCCAGCGGGTCATGATGGGCAGCAAACGGTATATGCATCAGCACATGCAAGAGGATGAACAAAGTATCAGGCCCAAAATTATGATCACATCCCTTAGATAAGATCCCCAATTACCAATTTTGTCAAATAGATCAGTGGTTATCTTGATCTAAATTCATCACAAATGTCGCCTCTTAATTGGGACACCTTGCAGGAGTTAACTGTAATGCGAACACACAACGAAATTTTTTACACCCCAAATGGTGTAGCAATAGTAGACAGTAATGGTTCTCGAGAAGTCCTCTGAATTTAACTCTTGGCTGAGTGCGTTTAGTGCCTGGGAAGTATCATTTAGAGTCCTGCTGAGCAAGCATACTGTTATGCTTATTTTATATTGCAGTCCTAACCTAAGTCCTGGAAGTCCCATAGTGAGCTTTGAGGCTCTTTTTACCAGGAGGACTCTTGTTTGCTTGGTTAAAGCCTTTGTTTGCAATTGTAGTGTCAGTAGAGGTGGCTTCTAGGTAGGATAAAAGACAGGGATGAAACCACCTGGAAGCCTTTTTTGTTTGAGGTCCACCTTTACTATCCTAATTATAAGGAATCACTGGCAAATGGGAGAAGACTTGTCTCAGGAGATAAGGGCATCCCCAAGTGCATCATCCAATCTCATAAAGTGGGGCCATCCATTATCTTCGTGGGGTGCACTCTGGGTTTTAAAGAGCGATTTTGCCATCCCAGCCACATAGAATTGGTCAAGGTGATAGCTGAATTATACAGTTGTTGGGGAATCTGTCCCATTTCCCAGTTCAAGTAAATGTATGCCCAGGATTCCTGGGTGGCTCAGTCCGTTAAAGGTCTGCTTTCAGCTCAGGTCATGATCCCAGGGTCCTGGGATCGAGACTACGTTGGGCTCCTTGCTTTGTGGGGAGCCTGCTTCTTCCTCTGCTGCTGCCTGCCACTCCCCCTGCTTGTGCACCATCTCTCTCTGACAAAAAAAAAAAAGTAATCATGCCCACAGAGTCCTGTTATCCCCACAGAATGACAAGCAGGGAGATTGTACATGAACTATTGTGGCAGTTCCTCTGAAGTTTATGTCAAGTTGTCTAGCTTAGGCAAACATTCAAAGACAATCAGAACTAAAATGTAGCATCCACAAAAAAATGTGTTATTGAAACTTAATTTTTCTCTCTGTAATAACCCTCATTTCCAGAGATAGCCAAATAAGACTAATTTGTTTGAAAAACAAGTACCCGTTTAACAAATGGTGTAATTATTTACATAAGCTCAGCAAGAATGATTGATCATACAGATGTTTTTTTTTTAAGATTTTATTTATTTATTTGACAGAGACAGCCAGCGAGAGAGGGAACACAAGCAGGGGGAGTGGGAGAGGAAGAAGCAGGCTCATAGCGGAGGAGCCTGATGTGGGGCTCGGTCCCATAACGCCAGGATCACGCCCTGAGCCGAAAGCAGACACTTAACCGCTGTGCCACCCAGGTGCCCCCACACAGATGTTTTAAAACAATGTATTTTGCTGGAACTTCTATAAGGAATCTCTAGGTTAAACTTTTAGTAGCCTCTCCAGGCCAGAAGCCAAGCCAAGTGCTTGCCATCAGACATGCCTGCGATACCTGGATGTGGGCGGATTCCTCCGGATTCCTCTTTCTGAGGTCCCCAGTATATCCTGAGGTTCCTGCACCTGCCAGGAGGTGACATTCTTTACTCACCTGGTGAGGCTGCTGGGAACTCTGTAAGCAAGGTGTCAGGCCAGCAGTTCCAAGGGCATTTATGGCTCCATGTTTTGTAAAGCCAACTTTCGTTCCTTAAAGCTGTTCGGTCATATCTGAATCTATGCATGTCTCTCTCAAATATGACATTCCAGTCAAAGCTGTGGTAAAATAACCAATATTTTCAGTGATGTCCTGTTACAAGGAGAACAGATTCTTATTGAACTTATGCAAATGACTACCATAGAAGAAAGAATACTTACTGAAACCTTTTGAATTTCAGAGGGTTCAGGTAGAGAGAAAAGTTAAATGCTTCAACATGTTTACGAATGAATACCTTATCACGTTTCTGTATATCTTAAGAGAAAGTTTGTTAATCTGGGGGAGCAAACATTCGAGAATCAGCAATGTTTTGAAAAAGCATCTTTTTAGTTTGGTTTAGTCCCATGTTACTAATTCTTGTTTACTTTGAATGCAGCCTTTTAGTTAGTTCTGGAAATTCTTAACCCATTTCAGTTTTGATCTTAAAGATCTGAAAACCTGTATTTGTCCTAAAGTCTTTTATATGAACCTCCTTGAGGATAAAACTCATTTTGCAAGAGAATAAATACAACTATAAATGCATTTGTCGCAGTTTCCTAACTAGAGGTGAAGTGTGTTCAGTGGCAAAGCTTGGTCTGAGTCTGGCAGCCCTACTGACGGCCTTTGTAATGTGAGGCCTGTTGCTTTGCCCTGCGACAGTGTCCTCTCCCATCAAGTGGGATCATAGTAGCACTTCCTTGCTAAGGAGTCTGTGAAGATGAAGAGTAACGAGCCGATCCACCCACGGTGCTGAGGGGAGTGCCTAACACTTCGTGAGCCTCCCTGGTGTGTCTGTCGTCAGTGTTAGCGTTCCTGTTACTACTCCCATTGTCAGTGTCCTCGTCGTCTCTCTAAAGACTTAGGATCAGGAAGCAAAACTTCTTTGGTGTCTCTGACATTTCACACTGCAGGTGAATTGATGTTCCTGGACATGGAAGAGTGCACCTGGCCTGTGAAACTCCTGGAGATAGTGCCTTTAATACCATTCTGTGGTGACTGTTTCGATTTCTTTGGGTGGTGCTTTCCCATACTTTGAAACCTTCCCTAAGTACCTGCTGGGATGCTCGCTTTTGGTAATTCAAGCCTTCTCCATCAGCTAGAACAATTTGGCCGGTTCTCCCTCCCACTACCTCAGACACCATGTCAGTACTTCAATCAGACCATGAAGAAACAATAAAAAAAAAAAAAGGAAAAAAAGCAAACCTAGGGGCATCTGGTTGGCTCAGTCACTAGAGTGCACGACTCTTGATCCCGAAGTTGTGAGCTTACTCCCCTCGTTGGGCAAGGAGCCTACTTACAAGAAAAAATAATAATAAAATCCAAGCATAGCCTTTCTTTCTTTCTCTTTCTTTCTTTCTTTCTTTCTTTCTTTCTTTCTTTCTTTCTTTCTTTCTTTCTTTCTTTCGATTTATTTATTTATCTTAGGGGGCGCCTGGGTGGCACAGTTGGTTAAACGTCAGACTTTGGCTCAGGTCATGGTCCCAGGGGACCCTCATGCAAGGTCCCAGTGGAGCTCCACATTAGGCTCCCTGCTGAGTGGGGGATCAGCTGCTCCCTCTCTCTCTGCCACTCCCCTTGCTTGTGTTATCTTTGTCAAATAAAATATTTTTTAAAAGGAGGGGGTGATGGGGCCCCTGGGTGGTGCAGTTGTTAAGCGTCTGCCTTCAGCTCAGGGCGTGATCCTGGCGTTCTGGGATCGAGCCCCACATCAGGCTCCTCTGCTGGGAGCCTGCTTCTTCCTCTCCCACTCCCCCTGCTTATGTTCCCCCTCTCGCTGGCTGTCTCTCTCTGTCAAATAAATAAAATCTTTTTAAAAAATTAAAAAAAGTAAAAAAAATAAAAGGAGGGGGTGAGGAGGCTGAGGGAGAGAATCCTCAAGCTAACTCCCTTCTTAGTGCAGACCCCGACCCAGGGCTCGATCCCAGGACCCTGTGATCATGACCTGAGCCGAAATCAAGAATCAGCAGCTTAACCAACTGAGCCACCCTCGCACCCCAAAATACAAATCTATATCTTGATGTTCTTCCATTTAAAGATCATGCTTTCCACCATAAGAACTGTCTTGTCTTTTATTCAGAGCTGAGAGCAACTTCTTGAAGCTGGGTAACTCATTCTGTTAGGGGCATAATTAAATGTCATGGAAAAAATACCTCCATATGTACAAAGGATTCCCTGAGTTCTGTAAGTGGAGCCCTTTGTTTGGCTTAGGAGACCATAGAATGGGCTTTTAGTTTTCACAGGCTTTCCTCAGTGCAAGTGGACGCACCAACACCCTTGCGTACATTCTGGCCCTCATGTGCCATGGTTAGAGGTCAGCAACAACCACCTGCTCTTACCAAGCACAACCTCAAGATACCATGTCTGGGGGCGCCTGAGTGGCTCAGTCGTTAAGCGTCAGTCGTAAGCCTGGCTCAGGGCGTGATCCTGGGATTGAGCCCTGCACCGGGCTCCCTGCTCTGCTAGGAGCCTGCTTCTTCCTCTCCCACTCCCCTTGCTTGTGTTCCCTCTCTCGTTGGCTGTCTCTCTCTCTGTCAAATAAATAAAATCTTTAAAAAAAAAAGATACTGTGTCTAGTACGCCAACCACAGTGATAAAAGGGCCCTTGAGAGCACCATGATGTGACCTCAGGACAGGATCAGACTGTATTGTTACCTGAGCAGTTCGTTTTATACATATACATATATAGCAATAATTGATATATAATATTTAATATATAATTTAATATCTATAATATAATTTAATATATAACTTATATGTTGTAAAATTTATATATTGTAAAAAATTATATATATAAATATTTACATATATATTTATATATAAATTTAACTTATATCAGCAAATGCACAAGCAGGGGGAGTGGCAGGCAGAGGGGAGAGCAGGCTCCCCGCTAAGCAAGGAGCCCTATGCGGGACTCCATCCCAAGGTCCTGGATCATGACTCGAGCCGAAGACAGAGGCTTAACCGACTGAGCCATCCAGGTGTCCGTATATTTTTTGTTTTTAAGTAGGCTCCACACCAAGCATGGAGCCCATCATGTGGCTTGAACTCACAACCCTCAGATCAAGACCTGAGCCAAATTCAAGAGTCAGATGCTTAGTCAACGGAGCCACCCAGGTACCCTCAGAGCGATTCATGACTATTTGTGCAGGAAACACATCATTTTCTGTCCAGATGGGCCACTCCTGCAACTGTGCAATTCCCACCCGTGCCAGTGAAAGCAGGGCAGGGGGATGCAGAGAGGAACTGCAGCTTTCTCAACACCATCTTCCTGAAGCCCAGCGGTGTGAGAGGAGCAGATTACACATTTCCGGTGAATGCACATTCTTAGTATATCTTATGAGATGGAGATGAGGAGTTAGCAGATAAAAAGAAAAAACCCAGAGGAGTTCCTAACCTTAGGAAATCAATGATTTCCTGGGAACCTGCTCCCAAACTATTTTCCAGATAGTTTTGAAAGGGATGATGAAAAACAGATCCTGAAATGGAAGTATCTTCTCCATCTCCTGGTTCTTGAAGTGGAGTAAGAACTTTTCTTCTGCTGTACGGGTGACTGGTTGACGATACCACTGGCTGCAGTGTCCCCTTTGTGTGAGGAGCACTGGTTGAAAACTGGCCCTCCTTGTCTCCGTTGAGATCAGTCCTGCTTCTTTAGCTCTGCCCCTCAGTAGCCACCTGACAGTTGACTCCAGGGATGCTTCCCGCTCCCGGGGCGCAGTGCAGATACTGCTGCAGTCTGGGAGGGTTTAGGTGGCTCGGTTTGACTTAGACAATCTTAACGGTGACCATTTCCTCAGAGAACTGAGAGGTAGTGATCTCTCAGAGTGATTCCATCATCGTCAGAATGAAGGCTACTCTCTAGTATCCTAGACTCACCCATCAGTGGGATTATTTTGATGAAACCCAGTTTTCTGGTAAGTCTCATTATAGATGGGATTAATTCGTGTAATCCCAAGAAAGGGACGGATCATGACCATGGGAGGGATTGGATCACGGGGGAGAAAGAGTCCCTGCTTATATTTTCACATGGTATCTGCATTTTCATGTCAGAAACATTTTCTAAATCTAACCATTCTAAGTACCAGAAGTAATTTTTCTTCCGAAATGCTGGTTGGTTCTGGTTCCGGCGTTTTTCTGACTCTGATGTTCTGGAAGGATGCCCACCTATTGCATCCCTGGTACTGTGTGTGTGCACTTTTTGGACACAATCATGACAGGGTCCAGTTGTCAAGAATCAAAGATCGAAATGGAGCTGTAACCAAACCCAAGTCCTCTCCAGATGCACAACAAAGCTGATTGCTGAGACAACAGGTTTGCAGCAAGAAAAAATTATTTGATTTGCAGCCAAAAGAAGAGACGTGAAGACAAGCCTCTAATTCACCTCCCTGAAGAGGGAGAAAACAAGTTTTTTGTTGTTTGGGGTTTTGTTTTTGTTTTTGTTTTTTTAATAATCAGGGTTGTGATAACATACATTTCAATGAAAAAGGTGGGGAAACAAGATTAGCATGAGGAAAGATGGAGCATGCGCATTGAACTAATATAGGTAATACTCTTCACGTTAAGGTGGAGACAACACCGGGAAGAGGCAGAATTCCACTCCTGAGGTCAAGAAGTTCTCTTAGGACAAGGAGGAGGCGCCTTGGCCATTGCTCTGAGAGCCGGTATAAACTGGATGGGGTCTTAGGCTCAGCTAGTTGGTAAGGGATGTAGGGCCTTACTGTTCGTAGGCTGGAACTATATTCGATCACCTTGAGCCCTGGCTTCTGGAGAGATAGCTGGTGGATTATACTGAGGTCTGAAGAGCCACGATAGCTGATAAGGGGTAAAAGTCTCCAAAAAGACGGGCGCCTGGGTGGTGCAGTCGTTAAGCGTCTGCTTCGGCTCAGGGCGTGATCCCGGTGCTCTGGGATCAAGTCCCACATCGGGCTCCTCCGCTGGGAGCGTGCTTCTTCCTCTCCCACTCCCCCTGCTTGTGTTCGTTCTCTTGCTGGCTGTCCCTCTCTGTCAAATAAATAAATAAAATCTTAAAAAAAAAAAAGTCTCCAAAAAGACAAGCTTTAAATTTCCTGCTAGTTTCAGCCTCATGAACGCTGTGGTGCAGGGTTTCAGAGCTGGCCTAATTATTGCGCCTAGAGAACTGACTTTTAAGTGTGTGTGCAAGGAAGGGTCAGACCTCTAGGAGTGGACTGGCGGCCGTGCGTTACAACGCACGTGTTTCGGGACAGGAAGCCTTCTGGCCGGCCTTCGGCTCAGACACCTGACCCCCGGCCCAGCTGCGAACTGTCCAATCAGGGACGGCGGCGGGGCGGTGGGTGGGGCGTTGCTGCGCAACCGCGGCGGGGGTCCTTGCTCTTTTCAGCCTATCTTAGTATCGCAGGTCACCTGCTTTTAGAGGCCACGTTGTCCGGGCCTTGTTTCTGTTACGCTTTGATTTCGTATGTCCTTGGGAGTTGAGGGGAGGCCACTGGGTACCGCAGGAAACGTACAAATGGTGAGTGTGCCCGTGGTGTCTGGTGACGCCGTAGGACGTGGAGCTCGAAACGGGCGCAGACCCGCCAAGTCCCGACTGACCTCCCCGGGGTCATCTCCGGGTGACGCCGCTTGGACCTCAGTCCCTTCCAGGGCGTGGCGTGCCTGCTGGCCCGGCTTCGGGGATCCCGTTCCTGCGCACCCCGACTTCTGCGCCGGAGCCTCAGTGCAGCTGTGCGCCCGCAGCCGCGTTCTCCCGCGTTTGAGCGGTGACCGCGGGGAGGGTCGTCGGGGGACCGTCGTGACTCGTTCTCGTTTGTGTGTGTGGGGAGCTGTGGTCTGTGGGGTCCCCGGTCCCTCCTTTGTCCCCGCCGATGGCCTGTTGCCTCCTGAGCGTTACACATGCTTGGCAAGCAAGGTCTGAAATCCACAACCCTGTTTTGCTAGCGGAGCCCTCCATTCGGCCGGGAGTAAATGCCCGAACTTCAGTTACTTCCCGCCGGTCGGATTGCCGGATTCCCATCTTCCATTCACAGCATCATTACCAACTATTTGTTCTTCGTGGTGCAGTTCTAACAGTCCCAATATTTTAATTGGTCATCATTTCCCCACACTGAATGGTTGGCTCATTTTAAATGGCTTATCTTTTGTCTGTGGATATTTACCTCCGAAGAAAGTAAAGAATAACTACTTGGAACTACGTTTGTGAAATTCTTGTGCGTTTCCTCCCAGGATCTTCACTGAGTGCAGGCGCCTGGGTGGGTCAGTGGGTTAAGCAGCCAACTCTTGGTTTCGGCTTAGGTCTTGATCTCAGGGTGGTGAGCTGGAGTCCGCCCCACCAGCTCCGGGCTCAGTGGGGATTCTGCTTCAGGGGGCTTTATCCCTCTGTCCCTCCCCCTGCACGTGCACTCTCGAGCTCACACTCTCTTTCAAATAACTAATTAAATCTTTAAAAAAATAAAAATTCTTTAAAAAATAAATAAAAGTAAAACAATTCTTTTAAATATAATTTTAATTATTTATTCTTTATTTTTTTAAAAAACAGGCCTTATTTGGGGCTCCTGGGTGGCTCAGTTGGTTAAATGTATGCCTTGGCTCAGGTCGTGATCCCAGCGTCCTGGGATGGAGTCCCGCATTGGGCTCCTGGCTCAGGTGGGGAGCCTGCTTCTCCCTCTCCCTCTGCCTGCTGCTCCCCCTGCTTGTGCTCTCTCTGTCCCTCTCTCTCTCTGTCAAATAAATAAAATCTTTTTAAATAGGCCTTATTTATTTATTTTATGTAAGCTCTACACAGTGTGGGGCTTGAACTCAGAACCCCAAGATGAAAAGTTGCATGCTCTCCAGCCTGAGCCAACCAGGTGCCCCTGCTTGTATGAGAAACTCTTGTTCCCCTTTTTTCCTCACATTATAGGTTCTTAAATCTGTTCTTTTACTTTGGTTTGTTCAAATGGATTTCCAGGGCTTAGATGTGCAGACCAGAAGTGTTCAAATATAATTAATAGTTTATAAAACTGTTTCTTGGGCTGGAAATAATAATTAACATTTTTCATTTAATATTTGTTTTTAAAATATTTTATTTATTTATTTGAGAGAGAGTGCACAAGGAGGGGGAGGAGCAGAGGGAGAGGCACAAGCAGACTCCCTGCTGAGCGGGGAGCTCTACATGGGGGTCAATCCCAGGACCCTGAGATCCTGATCTGAGTGTAAGTCAGATGCTTAACCGACTGAGCCACCTATGTGCCCTTAGCCTTTTTTTTAATCCAAAAATTACTTGTGGGGTTTCATATTGAGCTGTCAGTGTGCCTTGCAATTTTCTTCTCTCCTTATAAAAATACTAGGTTTGAGTAATTTTACTGGATTTTCAAACAATGAGCTTGTGTCACTTAAAATGTCAGTGGTGGTCCAGAGCACCTCCAGGGGGAAGCAGAGGCCTGAGGTCAGTGTTTCCAAGATAAGACACCCCCCTCCCCCCCCTCCCACCCAACTTGAAAAGGGAAGTAGTTGAAGGCCTCCTTGGTCTTGGGGAGCCTCCCCCTGCTGGAGTCCTAACCCATGGAACGAGTTCTTTATGCTGAAGTTACAGAGGCCTGGAAATCTGGGGACGCACATGTGAGGTGGGTGTGTTCAGGCGAAGGGGCAACGGAAACCTGTCTGAGATTGTAACTGTTGTGCCCTTGGACCTTTTCTAGACATAAATTGGAGTTTTGTATCCACAGTGTAAGCGCACCTCAGAGTGTAAATTGTTTACGTTGAGAAAGTCTGTGAAGGTCAGTTCTGTGTTCTGAATTAGGGTCAGTGACTGGGGAGTTTATTTGGGTCAGAACCTTGAACTGAATCCTGCTGAGAGTTTTCTCACCTGGGAGAATGGAATGGAAGCCTGAGGAAGGGAGCGGTTCCATTATGCCCCAGGGAGGGGGAGGGTGTGCGGGGCTCCCAGAGTTGATGCCTGTGGCTGCTCAGGTGTCCCTGCCCTCCCTCTCCAGGGACTGACCCACTCCAGGGCTTCTGTCCCCACCAGGAGAGTCTAGAATGTGGAACCTTCTGAATGTGGCTTTCCTTCTGTCCTGGGGGAAGCAGGCTGCTCCTCTGCTGAGTCCAATGTTTGTTTCCTGGATTCCTTTCCTGATCAAATCGTGCAGCCCCGTTGGCTCTCCTTTCCCTTAGCACCTGGGCTGCTAAACTGTAAGTTGATTGGGAGATAGGCTGTGAGGAGAGCTAGAAAATTGTGGAACCAAATAGAATTTGTGTGAGATGTGAGATGCATTTGTTTAAGTTCTCAGGTTGTTTTTCATTTTTGGATCAGCTTTTGTTTGTATGTGTACCTAGAGAACTCTGACATGCAACAGGCTAAAGCAATGCAATTCCTTTTTTTTTGCTGTTTTTAATTTTATTTTACGTGAGAGAGTATGCTTGCGTGTGCACGTACACACACACACGCACACACACAAGTGGGGGCAGGGACAGAGGGAGAGGGAGAAACAGACTCCTCACTGAGTGACGAGCCCCTTGGTGGGGCTCGATCCCAGGACCCTGAGATCAAGACCTGAGACAAAGTCAGATGCTCAACCAGCTGAGCCACCAGACGCCCCTGAACTCCTATTTTAATTGATGGGAGGAAAACTACTGAAAGCTTATGTAAATAAATCTTTGAAAATCCAGTGCATTTAAGGACCTAAGCTCAAACCCCTAAAGCATTAGAATATGCTGCTTATCCCGGAAAATAGAAAATATCCCAAGTGGTGATTTAGGGGAAGGACAAACTACAATGCCCCGTGTCATGTTAGAAACAGACTTGGGGATTTTCATTTTGTACGGTTTACACTATGTATCTGTTAGTGTTATAAGGACTTAAATCTTAGAATGGCTTTTTTTTTTTAAAGATTTAATTACTTAATTTATTCGAGAGAGAGAGGAGTGGGGGGGGGGTGGTGCGGGTGAGAGGGGGAGAGAGAATCTGGAACAGACTCAGCGCTGAGCCTGGAGCCCGTCATGCGGCTGGATCCTGGGCTTGATCCCATGACCACGCAATCTTGACCTGAGCTGAAATCAAGAGTTGGAAGCCTAACTGACTGAGCCACCCAGCCGCCCCTTAGAATGGCTTCTTATGTATAAAAATTAAAAATAAAGAATATAAATATGCCTTTATTTTAAATAAATCTGTAAGATAGGATGTCTAACTTAAGACATAGTGCTTATAAATCCTCCAGCACTGTTAACCTAGCCATCCCAAATAACAGTTCTGTGGGTTTTTTGTTTGTTTGTTTTTTAAGATTCTATTTATTTATTTGAGAGAATGAGACAGAGAGAGAGAGCATGAGAAGGGGGAGGGTCAGAGGGAGAAGCAGACTGCCTGCTGAGCAGGGAGCCCGATGCAGGACTCGATCCTGGGACTCTAGGATCATGACCCGAGCCAAAGGCAGATGCTTAACCAACTGAGCCACCCAGGTGCCCCCAAATAACAGTTTTGATAATTTTTTGAGCCTCCTGTTAGGGTTTCTTTTTTTAAAATGTAATTTAAGTTTTTAATTTAAACTCAATAATATATAGTGTATTATTAATTTCAGAGGTAGAGCTCAGTGATTCATCAGTTGTATCTAACACCCAGTACTCATTACATCACACGTCCTCCTTAATACACCTCACCCCGTCCCCCCGGCCCCCTCCCCTCCAGCAACCCTCAGTTTGTTTCCTGTGATTAAGAGCCTCCTTTGAAAAAAAGAAAAAAAAGTCTCTTATGGTTTGTCTCCCTGATTTCATCTTGTTTTATTTTTCCCCTCCCTTCCCGTGTTCCTCTGTTTTATTTCTTAAATTCCACATAAGTGAAATCATATGATAATTGTCTTTCTCTGATTGACTTATTTCGCTTAGCATAATAACCTCTAGTTCCATCCACGTTGTTGCAAATGGCAAGATTTCATTTTTTTGATGGCTATGTAATATTCCATCCTATATATACCACATTTTCTTTACTCATTCATCTGTTGATGGGCATCTGCGCTCTTTCCATAGTTTGGCTATTGTGGACATCGCTGCTATAAACATTGGGGTGCAGGTGCCCCTTCAGATCATTACATTTGTATCTTTGGGGTAAATACCCAGTATGCAATTGCTGGGTCATGGGGTAGCTCTATTTTTAACTTTTTGAGCAACCTCCATACTGTTTTCCAGTGTGGCCGCACCAGTTTGCATTCCCACCAGCAGTGTAAGAGGGTTCCCCTTTCTCTGCATCCTTGCCAACATTTGTTGTTTCCTGACTTGTTAAATTAGCCATGTTGACTGGTGTGAGGTGATCTCATTGTGGTTTTGATTTGTATTTCCATGATGCCGAGTGATGTTGAGCATTTTTTCATGTGTCTGTTGGCCATTTGTATGTCTTTGGGGAAATGTCTATTCATATTTTCTGCCCATTTCTTAACTGGATTATTTGTTCTTTGGGAGGGTTTCTTTCTTTTTTTTTTTTTTTAAGATTTTATTTATACGACAGAGATAGAGACAGCCAGCGAGGAGGGAACACAAGCAGGGGGAGTGGGAGAGGAAGAAGCAGGCTCATAGCAGAGGAGCCTGACGTGGGGCTCGATCCCATAACGCCGGGATCACGCCCTGAGCCGAAGGCAGACGCTTAACCGCTGTGCCACCCAGGCGCCCCTGGGAGGGTTTCTTAATACTAGAACAAGCAGTTGAAAAAAAAATAATAAAACAAGCCATTGCAAATGCATATTTTCTTTGCTATGTTTGTTCTTACAACCAGTCTTCAGGCTCCGCATTTCTGGATGTTTGTGTGCTGAGAGCTTAAGCCTCACCCTGCCCTCTGCCCTCTGCCCTCTGCCCCTTGCGCTCCCTGCTGGATGCGCTAATGGGAAAGCCTGGGTGGTCTCTCCTCTAGAGCTGGTGGGAGATTCCAACTAGAAAAGCCCCTGCCTGTGTGCAGAACTCTTGCCCTCTCCCCACGCCCCAACCCCAGTGAAAACCCAGGCCAAGCTCGTTTCCTTGCTTTCTGATGCCGTTTCAGAGCTGAGATCTCTATTTTGGGCGTCATAAGCCTTTTCCTCTCTTACCTATATGGGTGAGCCCACACGTGGGACACTGGCATCAGTCTGAACCACCCATCTGCTGGTGACTGTAACAGTTGATGCTGTGGGCAGCATGTGAGTACGTGACCGTGACCCGCGGTTCTGCCTTCTCCTGCCCAGCCTTGCCCATCTGCTCTGCTGTTTGATGAGGACATGTGCAGTGGGCTGCTGGGTGCTGGGGAGCTCGTATTGTGACCTGTGCTGGCCTGTGTGGCATCGCTGACGCCATCAAGCCTCAGTTCTAGATTAGGTCTTTCTGAGTTGGCAGTTTAGAGAGCCCTAGGCATTTGGGAGCAGGAGTATGGGGTCAGGGCTCTCCTTAAAGTGGTCCTGGGTTAATGTCTTTGCCAGTGTCTCTGTGTCTTAGAATGAAGCTGTGACAGAGGCTGGGCCCGTCCTGATGTACCTGGGGAGTACCCCCTGTGGAAGAGGAGGGCCCAATCAGGGTTGCTCCTGGAACAGCTGTCATTTAAAAAGAGAAAGACAAGAAAAGAGAAAGGTGGCCATGAGAATCCAGGCTGAGTCCAGACACAACCCCAGAGGGCTCACCAGGACCCTTAAGTACTCCTGCCTCTGCTGTGGCAAAGCTTCTGAGCCTCCAGGTACAGAGGACAACATGCATGGACGCCCTGTGGCACAGCTCGGGGATTGGTTCACTCCCGACTTCAGTCCATGGTCCTTAAATCCTATGAAGCAACCAGTTGTCATCAGGGAGACTCCTAACCCTGATAGCACTGCTTTGAGGTTCTCTAAAGGGAAAAATAAATTACACACACACACACACACACACCAGTCTAGAGAGGACACTTCCTTCCCCCAAAGTACATCCAGTCAACAACAACAAAAAACGGAAAGACAGGAGGGAAGGAACAGAAGAAAATAATACTGAAACAAACGTGTGTCACTTGACCCATTTGGAAACCCAAAATACACAAAAAGAATTCACATAATAAAGCAGATAAAGGTACACTGCTTGGGTTTTCAGCCTCTACTATATAAGTTCCGGATTCATTTTTCTTTTTTCCTTTTTTTTTTTTTTAATGATTTTTTTATTATATTATGTTAGTCACCATACAGTACATCCCCGGTTTCCGATGTAAGGCTCGATGATTCATTAGTTGTGTATAACACCCAGTGCACCATGCAATACGTGCCCTCCTTACTACCCATCACCGGTCTATCCCATTCCCCCACCCCCCTCCCCTCTGAAGTCCTCAGTTTGTTTCTCATAGTCCATAGTCTCTCATGTTTCATTCCCCCTTCTGATTACCCCCCCTTTCTTTATCCCTTTCTTCCCCTACTGATCATCCTAGTTCTTATGTTCCATAGATGAGAGAAATCATATGATAGTTGTCTTTCTCTGCTTGACTTATTTCACTTAGCATAATCTCCTCCAGTGCTGTCCATGTTGTAGCAAATGTTGAGAACTCGTTCTTTCTGATAGCTGAGTAATATTCCATTGTATATATGGACCACAACTTCTTAATCCAGTCATCTGTTGAAGGGCATCTCGGCTCCTTCCACGATTTAGCTATTGTGGACATTGCTGCTATGAACATTGGGGTGCATATGGCCCTTCTCTTCACTACGTCTGTATCTTTGGGGTAAATACCCAGTAGTGCAATGGCTGGATCATAGGGTAGCTCAATTTTTAACTTTTTAAGGGACCTCCACACTGTTTTCCAGAGTGGCTGTACCAACTTGCATTCCCACCAACAATGTAGGAGGGATCCCCTTTCTCCACATCCTCTCCAACAATTGTTGTTTCTTGCCTTGTCTATTTTTGCCATTCTAACTGGCGTAAGGTGGTATCTCAGTGTGGTTTTGATTTGAATTTCCTTGATGGCTAATGATTTTGAACATTTTTTCATGTGTCTGTTAGCCATTTGTATGTCTTCATTGGAAAAGTGTCTGTTCATATCTTCTGCCCATTTTTTGATTTGTTTATTTGTTTCTCGTGTATTGAGTTTGAGAAGTTCTTTGTAGATCTTGGATACCAGTCCTTTATCTGTAGTGTCATTTGCAAATATATTCTCCCATTCCGTGGGCTGCCTCTTAGTTTTTCTGACTGTTTCCTTGGCTGTGCAGAAACTTTTAATCTTGATGAAGTCCCATAAGTTCATTTTATCTTTTGTTTCTCTTGTCTTTGGGGATGTGTCATGAAAAAAGTTGCTTTGGCCGATGTCGTAGAGGTTGTTGCCTATGTTCTCCTCTAGAATTTTGATGGATTCCTGTCTCACATTGAGGTCTTTCATCCATTTGGAGTTTATTTTTGTGTATGGTGTGAGATAGTGGTCAAGTTTCATTCTTTTGCATGTAGCTGTCCAATTTTCCCAGCACCATTTATTGAAGAGACTGTCTTTTTCCCACCGGATGTTTTTTCCTGCTTTATCAAATATTAGTTGCCCAAAGAGCCGAGGGTCCATTTCTGGGCTCTCTATTCTGTTCCATTGGTCTATGTGTCTGTTTTTGTGCCAGTACCATGCTGTCTTTGTGATCACAGCTTTGTAGTACAGCTCGAAATCCGGCATTGTGATGCCCCCAGCTTTGTTTTTCCTTTTCAACAGTTCCTTGGAGATTCGGGGCCTTTTCTGTTTCCATACAAATTTAAGGACTGTTTGTTCCAGTTCTTTGAAAAATGTCCTTGGTATTTTGATCGGGATAGCATTGAAAGTGTAGATTGCTCTGGGTAGCATGGACATTTTAACTATGTTAATTCTTCCGATCCATGAGCATGGAATATCTTTCCATCTTTTTATGTCTTCCTCAATGTCTTTCAAGAGTGATTTATAGTTTCTAGAATATAGGTCCTTTACATCTCTGGTTAAGTTAATTCCAAGGTAACGTATGGTTTTTGGTGCTATTGTAAATGGGATGGATTCCCTAATTTCTCTTTCTTCGGTCTCGTTATTCGTGTATAGAAATGCAACTGATTTCTGAGCATTTATTTTGTATCCCGCCACGTTACTGAATTGCTCTATAACTTCTAATAATTTGGGAGTGGCTTCTTTTGGGTTTTCCATATAGAGTATCATGTCATCTGCAAAGAGAGACATTTTGACTTCTTCTTTGCCAATTTGAATACCTTTGATCCCTTTTTGTCGTCTGATTGCTGTTGCAAGGACTTCTAGTACTATGTTGAATAATAGTGGCGAGAGTGGGCATCCTTGTCAAGTTCCTGATCTTAAGGGAAAGGCTTCCAGCTTTTCTCCATTGAGAATAATATTTGCAGTAGGCTTTTCATAGATGGCTTTTATGAGATTGAGAAATGTACCTTCTATTCCTACACCCGGATTCATTTTTCTATGCGATGGAATGCACTGACCCAGAAACCTCCAAGCAGTTAATCAATCCTAGGTCTCAAATTACAGATATACCTGGAATCCCTCTCCATTTAAGTAGGGTACCCCAGATGATCTCAGCCTGTTACTGACTAGTATATAGGGGACAAATAGAGCAGCTGTTTCTCCTTGACCATCAGAAATATGGTCCTGTCTAAACCCCTATGGTCATAGCACCCATTGTCCTAAAATATTCCACAGTGTGTTGGGAAGCTCTGAACAAATGATTCATAAACTAAAAGAAAGCCAGTGCCACTTACAAATGATCTTGAAAAAGATGAGACCCCGTGAACCTTATCCTTCAAATAAAGTGGCTAATATGGCCCAGTGGAAATTGCACAGGTCTTCGAAGGACTGAAACCATATGCAAAGTCTAGTGAGTGAAGGGTTGATATTCCCTGTGCCTCTCCTGTGAACAGCTGAGTTTGGCCTGTTAAATCTGGAATGGACAAATGACGCCTCACAGTGGATTACCGCCACCTCGCAGCTGTAGTTGCGCCCAACAGACGTCTGTGCCCATCCCCAACTTTGTGGAAATTACCGACTCCTGCCCATCGCGATCAGGAACATATCTGATTGGGTGGGGTCTGTTCTGTTCAGTGCCTGTCTCAACAGCCTTTGCTTTGAATGGACACAATATCCCTTTAATGGGTTATCCTCTCAGATCTGGAACAGCTCTGCCCCCCGCCCCCCAGTCATTGCAGGCAAGACCTGAACTGCGTCCCAGGTTCTCTGAGAACACAGGTGCCACATTACCTTAATGACTTCCTCCTCCGTGGACTTACAGGAAATGCAAACACTGAAAAAAGTGGCTAGCAAAAAGTGGAGTATGCATGTAAAGTGAGCACTGTCAACTTGGTTAAATTTCTGGAACTTACGGAGAATCTGACACCCCATCCCCCATGATGTCATGATAAAATAGCTGCTCTCCCCATCAGCACCCACAACGTCTGCTACATTCTTTTGTTCCAGCAGTCACATATTCCTTGTTTACACATGTTACTGGAATCCGTTTATGCTGTGATTTGCAGATTGGCCCGGCTCTAGTGGACTTCCGTACCACAAATGGCCGGAGGCTCTTCAAATGACCATGTAACTGGCACTCCCAGCGCCCACATACTCCTTCACTAGAGGCTTCACTGACCTCCTCTCGCGTCTCCGAGTTACTTGTGGTGCTTTGAGTTGTCCATAGACATCTGATGTAAGAACCTGCCCCACGCTGTGCGTCAGTGGGGCTGTGTTTAGTAGAGAGCTCTGAGCACGTGACCACCTATACAGCAGTCTGTTTTGCCTTGGGGTCTGGAAACAGCATCCCAAGGACTTAGTACATAGACCCACTTGGGCCACGATGGAGCAGACGTTGGCCCTCTATGATGTCCCACCTGAGGGTGGGGGTGGCCCTCCCTCTCCTCGGTCCCTTGTGAGACGCCCTGGTGCCGGAGGTGCTCCTGCCATGGGGTTCCCGGAGTGAAGAGCAGTGGGAGCTCGTAGACACTGGGTATGACACCACCGCGCTGGTACCTGGTGGAGCTCAGGCAGGGGTGCTGCTTTTCACGTCCTAACCAGGATGTCTCATGAAGGAATAGACGCGAGGGTCATCACAAGTGACCACAGAATAGTCATTCTTACACTCACCGATAGCTGACGCCGGGTTCCCCTGTTTACTACTCTTGGGTGATTCTCTAAGAGTTGCGTCTTTGGGGTAAAAGAGCTCCGGGAAGCTTTGGCCCCAGTTACCCTCATTATTAAAGTAGCTCTTGTCTCTACGTACACTGTGGCCTTGCCGGGACCCTCCTCATCTATGTCAGAGTCCCAAACACCACTCACAGTGACATAGGGGTCACTTCACTTCCCGCAGTATACTGTGCCGGGCTCTCCAACAGGCATTCGGTGGAAGCTTCTCTATCCCTTCGAGGTCTCAGGGTGCAGGCCTCATAAAGCACCCTTACTGAAAGAAATTCAGATTAATTCATGAAAGATGGTCTGTGCCTGTCATGGGTCAGTCGTCAGGTGTGAATATTAAATGTGTCCGTCTTCATTTTTCCCCCCTAGTATACTTTTCTTTTCTTTCTTTCTTTCTTTCTTTCTTTCTTTCGAGAGGTGGGGAAGAGAGAAAGAGGGTGAGTGGGAGGGGGAGCAGGGGGAGAGGGAGAGAATTTCAAGCAGGCTCTACACTCAACTCAGAGCCCGACATGGGGCTCAGTCTCAGGACCCTGAGATCATGACCTGAGCCGAAATCAAGAGTCGATGCTTAACCCACTGAGCCACGCCGGCGCCCCCAAGAGCAGTAGTTTTACAGAAAACTAGAACAATATACAGACTTCCTATACAATCCCTCTACCTTGACACCGTTTGTCCTGTATTTTAGATTTCGTGTTACCGTGGTGCATTCATTACATTTGATGAGCCAACTTTGTTTTTTTTTTTTTTTTTGTTTTGTTTAAAGATTTTTATTTATTTATGTGACAGAGAGACAGCCAGCGAGAGAGGGAACACAGCAGGGGGAGTGGGAGAGGAAGAAGCAGGCTCACAGCGGAGGAGCCTGATGTGGGACTCGATCCCAGAACGCCAGGATCACGCCCTGAGCCGAAGGCAGACGCTTTAACGACTGCGCTACCCAGGCGCCCCTGATGAGCCAACTTTGAAGTATGTGTGAAAGTCCGTAGTTTGCGTGAGGGTTGACTTTGTCATGTAGTCTCTGGGCTTGGCTACTGTAAACGACATGACTCCGTCATTTCTGTATCACAGGACACTCTCAGTCTCCTGCAGATCTCGTGTGCTTCTCGTGGTCACTGATCCCGCCCTCCCACTGCAAACCTGGCAGCCAAAGATCCTTTAGTGCCTCTACTTTTATCTTTTCTGTAATGTCGCATGCTTAGAATCATGCAGTATGACTGGCTTCTCTTAGCAATATGATTTCAGGTTTCCCCATGTCCTTTTGGTTTCATAATCTCATTTCTTTTTATTACTGAAGAATATTTCATCCCGTGGATACGCCAGTTATTGTTTTTCCCTTTGCCTATTAAAATTACCTTGGTTTGGGACACCTGGGTGGCTCAGTCAGTTAAGCATCTGCCTTCGGCTCAGGTAACGATCCCAGGGTCTTGGGGTCAAGTCCCACATTGGGCTCCTCGCTCCGTGGGAAGCCTGCTTCTCCCCGTGCCTGCTGCTCCCCCTCCTTGTGCTCTATCTCTGTGACAAATAAATCAATAAATAAAATCTTTAAAAAAAAGATTTTATTTCTTTGTCAGAGAGAGGGGAAGAGAGAGACAGAGAGCAAGCACTCAGGCATCCCTAAATAAATAAAATCTTAAAAAAAAAACTTAAATGAAATTACCTTGGTTACATCTCAGTCTTGACAATGATCCATAAAGCTCCTATAAACATTCGGAGTTTTTTGCGAACGTGGGTTTTCAACCCATTTGGGTAATCACGAAGCACATGATTGCCGGGTTATATGGTAAGTAGAGGCTTAGTTCTAAGAAACTACCTGTCTTCCGAAGCTGGCGTACCATTTCCCATTCCCACCAGCAATGCATGAAGGTTCCCGTTGCTTTCGATCTTTGCCATTATTCAGTGTTCTCAGTGTTTTTACTTTTAGCCTTTGTAATAAGCGTCTGCTGGTAACCCTTCTTTAATTTGCAGTTTCCTAATCTGTAATTTTGAGATGGCTTTCATGTGCTTATTTACCATCTGTGTATCGTCACTGAAATGTGTGCTCAGATCTTTTGCCTATTTTTAATTGGGTCACTTATTTTCTTTTTGGTGAGTTTAATAGTTCTTTGGGTGTTTTGGATATTAGTCCTTTATGAGGTGGTTGATTTCCAAAGATTTTCTGCCAGTGTACCGCTTATGTTTTCATTCTTTTATCTCTGTGTTCACTGAGCAGGAATTTTTTTTTTAAGATTTATTTATTTATTTATTTGAGGGAGAGAGAGGGAGGGAGGGAGAGGGAGGGAGAGAGCACGTGAGCAAGGGGGAGGGACGGAGGGAGAAGAAGAGAAAGTCCCAAGCAGACTCTGTGCTAAGGCCTGAGCCCAAAGTGGGGCTCTGTCCCGTGACCCCGAGATCACAACCTGAGCTGAAACCAAGACTCAGTCACTTAACCAACTGAGCCACCAGGCGCCCCGGAATTTTTTGTTTTAATGAAGACAAAGTCTTTTTCTCTTTCTTTCTTGGATCTTACCTTTATTGTTGTATTTTAAATAAATCACCAAACCCAAGGTTAGTTAGATCTCTCCTATGTTAATCTTTCAGAAGTGTTGTTATTCTGCATTTTACACTAAGATCTGTGATGCAATTTGACTTCATTTCTGTGAAAGATGTAAAGTCTGTCTCTAAATTCTTCCTTTCTTCCTCCCTCCCTTCCTTCCCTCTCCCTCCTTCCCCCCTTCCTTCCCTCCCTCCCTTTCTTTCCTTCCTCCCTCCCTTCCTTCCCTCTCCCTCCTTCCCCCCTTCCTTCCCTCCCTTCCTTCCTTTCCTTCCTCCCTCCGCCCTCCTCTTTCTTTTCTCTTTCTTTCCTTTTCTTTCTTTCTTTCTTTCTTTCTTTCTTTCTTTCTTTCTTTCTTTCTTTCTTTCTTTCTTTCAGATTTTATTTATTTATTTGACACAGAGACAGCCAGCGAGAGAGGGAACACAGCAGGGGAGTGGGAGAGGAAGAAGCAGGCTCCCAGCGGAGGAGCCCGATGTGGGACTCGATCCCAGAACGCCGGGATCACGCCCTGAGCCGAAGGCAGATGCTTAACGACTGCGCCACCCAGGCGCCCCTCTTTTCTTTTCTTTTCTTTTCTTTTCTTTTCTTTTCTTTTTTCTCTTTTCTTTCACGTATGTCCAGTTTTTCCAGCATGATTTGTTGAAAAGACTGTTTCCCATCGAATTGCCTTTGATCCTTTGTCCTTTGTCCCTGGCGCCCTGGCCGGTCACCGCACGCGGCGTGACCATGGGGACGGTCGTCAGAGGACCATCCTGACTTGGTCTCCAGGGTTCATGACCGGGAGGTACCATTACGGTCTGTGGGGTTCCCTCCTTTGTCCTCAGGGGGATCCGTTTTCTCCTGCGTTTTCCAAATGTTTGATGAACAGGGTCTGAAACCACGACCCTGTCTCCCGGTCTGGTTCTTCCCAGGGCTGACAGTAAATCCCCAAATCCCAGATGTCTCCCGAGCTTCCCAGACTCCAGATTCACAGCATCATCAACTACTTGTCCTACAGGTGGGGCTGTTATGGAAACCCCAAGTTCTGCTGCCGGTAGCTCAAAAGGTCAGTACCTGGCTCTGTGTCACACTGGAACTACAGTGTATAAAAACAGTGTGCCTCTCCCCTCAAGATCTTTCCTGGCTGCGGACATCCTATGGAAAGTTCTTTGGATGGCAGTTCCTCTTTGAAAACTTTGATCTCTCCTGTCAGCACAGCACTTCCTGGGTCTATCACCTGGAAAATACTTTTTCACTTACTCCATTTGTCAATAGGGATAAAATGTATTTCATTAATAGAACTTGAAAGGCAGTAAAAAATACTTTGAAACCAGCAAAAAAGAGGTGAATTTCATAAATATAAAATATTTCAGTATTACATTCCATTTTTTTAAAGATTTTATGTATTTTAGAGAGAGCAGGATCAGGGGGAAGGGCAGAGAGAATCTCAAGCAGATTCCCCACTGAGCAGGGAACCCAACCCGGGGCTCCATCCCAGGACTCTGAGATCATGACCTGCGTGGAAACCATGAGTGGGAGGCTTAACCAGCCGAGCCACCCAGGCTCCCCTACATTCCATTTGTTAAGAATTTTGGAATCATTCTTTCTTCCTTTGAGCATGTGTATTAAGTTGCTGAGGTCTGCTCTTTACTTTTGGGTGACTTCATGGGGACCCTGCACTTGGCGGGGAGTCTGCTTCTCCCTCTCCCTTTCTCTCTGCCCTTCCCCATGCTCCTGTTCTCTGCTTGCTCTCTTACACATATAGATAAAAATCTTAAAAAAAAAAAAAAGACTCCCTGCCCACATTTCCTGCTCTGTCCCTCTGCTCTTTGCTCTTACTCCAGCCCTACCCTCAAATAACCAGTTTTGATGACTGTGTCATCCTCCCACCAGTGCTTCTTTATATAAAACCAAGCCAGTTTCAATGTCTGTTTTTCTTACGTGTTTGCTCTTGTCATAATTGGTAGGGGTCCGTGTTTGATGATTGACTACTGAAAATTTGAGGGTCACTCCTCCCTTTTCCCTGTAGTGCTACTGCTTTTTTTTTTTTTTAAGATTTTATATCCTTATTTGAGAGAGAGCACAAATTGGGGGGGTGGGCAGAGGGAGACACAGACTACCCATGGAGCAGGGAGCCCGATGCGGGGCTCAGTCCCAGGACTCTGGGATCATGGCCTGAGCCGACGCTTAACCGACTGAACCACGCAGACATCCCTCCCTTAGTGCTGCTTACCGGGACAGGCTGATAAGAAAGCCTTGGGGGCTCGTGCCCTGGGAGCCTCTGCTTGCTGGGGGGCTGCTCCTGTGTGCTGTGCTGCTCTGTGTCACACTGTGGGCCCCACCACAGCTGGGTTCTGTGTGCGGAGGACTGCGAGTGAGCAGTTTCAGTAATTCCTTGACCTGTTGGAACAGGAGTATGGGAATTGGACCCTCCTTAATTTGGTCCTGGGTTCGTGTCTTGGCTGGAGCCTATCTGTATTTAGAGTGAAGTTGTGAACGAGGCTGGGCTTGCCCCAGCATTAGGTGGGGTATTGGGGTGCACAAGGATGATGATACCTTGTGAATGAGGTAGATCCATCGGATGGCCACTTCCTAAAGAGCAGGGTTTCGGGTTTCTTTTTAAGATTGATTGATTTATTTGAGAGCGGGAGAATGTGCGTGTGAGAGCGTAGGCTGGGAGGGGCAGAGGGAGAGAGAATCTCAAGCAGACTCCGCACTGAGCACGGAGCCTGACACAGGGCTTGATCCCAGGACCCCGAGATCATGAACTGAGCCAAAACCAAGAACTGAATGCTCTACCCACTGAACCACCCAGGTGCCCCTAAAGAGCAGGTTTTGTTTTTTTTTTTAAAGATTTTATTTATTTATTTAACACAGATAGAGACAGCCAGCGAGAGAGGGAACACAAGCAGGGGGAGTGGGAGAGGAAGAAGCAGGCTCTTAGCAGAGGAGCCTGATGTGGAGCTCGATCCCAGAACACTGGGATCACGCCCTGAGCCGAAGGCAGACGCTTAACGACTACGCCACCCAGACACCCCAAGAGCAGGTATTTTATTTTTTATTTTATTTTTTTGTTTTTTTGTTTTTTTGTTTTTTTTTTAATAATTTTTTATTATATTATGTTAGTCACCATACAGTACATCCCCGGTTTCCGATGTAAGGCTCGATGATTCATTAGTTGTGTATAACACCCAGTGCACCATGCAATACGTGCCCTCCTTACTACCCATCACCGGTCTATCCCATTCCCCCACCCCCCTCCCCTCTGAAGTCCTCAGTTTGTTTCTCATAGTCCATAGTCTCTCATGTTTCATTCCCCCTTCTGATTACCCCCCCTTTCTTTATCCCTTTCTTCCCCTACTGATCATCCTAGTTCTTATGTTCCATAGATGAGAGAAATCATATGATAGTTGTCTTTCTCTGCTTGATTTATTTCACTTAGCATTATCTCCTCCAGTGCTGTCCATGTTGTAGCAAATGTTGAGAACTCGTTCTTTCTGATAGCTGAGTAATATTCCATTGTATACATGGACCACAACTTCTTAATCCAGTCATCTGTTGAAGGGCATCTCGGCTCCTTCCACGATTTAGCTATTGTGGACATTGCTGCTATGAACATTGGGGTGCATATGGCCCTTCTCTTCACTACGTCTGTATCTTTGGGGTAAACACCCAGTAGTGCAATGGCTGGATCATAGGGTAGCTCAATTTTTAACTTTTTAAGGGACCTCCACACTGTTTTCCAGAGTGGCTGTACCAACTTGCATTCCCACCAACAATGTAGGAGGGATCCCCTTTCTCCACATCCTCTCCAACAATTGTTGTTTCCAAGAGCAGGTATTTTAAAGAAAAAGAGCGGAGCTAGGGAAAGGCAGCCAGTAGCTGGTGGGCTGAGTCCACAGTCCTACGACCAGAGAGCTCACCAGGACCCTCAAATCGCTCTGCTACTGCTGCCAGTCCTGCCCCCACTGCACACAGATCCTGAGCCTCCGGGTTACTGGGGGACAGTGTCCAGCAGTGGGAGTAGATGACACTGATTTAAGCCCGCCGTGCTTGAACTCTGTACAGCAGCCACTTGTCATTGCGGGGGTGGGGGGGGTGGGCAGCGGGAGGCCACTAATCCTAATGGCACTGATTTGAGGCTCTCAGGAGGAAAGAATTCATGAATACTGGGGTAGAGGGGATAGCTTCCCAGCCCGAAAAGTATATCCAATGACTTAAAGATGGGGGAAGAACAGAGGGAGGGAACACAAGAAAAGAAGTACTAAAACAGAGGTCTGCAATCTGACCCAATTGGAAACTCAAAGAGACTAAAAGAATTTGTATAACAAAAGACAGGTCTGCTGGGCTTTCATCTTCAACATGGGTTATGAATGAATATTAACATCTGTAATGCACTAATGCACAAGTCTTTATAAACTAGGCTTCAGATTACAAGTAAACCTGGGAATCCCACCAAATGTAAGCAATTTAACTCACGATGGAAGAGGCATTGGTGAGTAAAATACTGGGGAGAAATAAGTGTTTCTTAAGCGTTGCTCATCTGAATCATCAGAACATTTGCCTTGGCTAATTTCTCATATTCCTATCACACATTGTCCTAGACTATCCCGTAGTGAGCAGAAGTGCTCTGAATCCATGATTCCTAAATTACGAGTAAAATGTCTTCACTACTTTTAAATTGCTTGACAAAATGATATCCCACTGAAATGACCCCTTTCCCCAATTAAATTAGTTAATAATGGCCCACGGTAAAGGCATTTAAGTATTTGAAACCATTGTGAAAAATCTATTTAGGATGAAGCGATTAGCCCTGGGCTTCTCCTTTAAATAGCCTTGTTTGGTCTGTTCTTAAACCTGGAAAGAATGAATGATCGTCACTATGGAAAGTCTGAGGTCTGTCCTGAAAAAACAGAACCACAAGAAACGGGATCAAAGCAGACAGGCCCAAGATGGCTGACAGAGTGGGCGGGGAATCTCTTTATTCCTTCACTGTACGCCGTTACGATGCTAAAATCTTTTCCCCAAGGATGCCATGACAGGAAACCTCTGACTTTAAGGAAGAAAAGGTGTGTAACCCACATTCCTGGAAGAGAGCACCCAGCTTTCAAGAAATGCCCGCCAAAGTGTTAACAACTGTCAGTAAAAGAAACCAAAACCCCAGTGGGCACAGTCGAGTTCTCCTGCTGAGAGTGTACTTTTACGTTAAATAACTTTCCTGTTTGTCGTGCTCTTCAGCGGTGTTGTGTCTGTCCTGGAATTCTTTCTCATGAGGAGACTAAGAGCCCCTGGCCACATCGTTTGGATGGGCTGGGTCTAGGCTCAGGGCCCAACCAAGGACTCCCCAGTCTCCCGGGCAACCTTGCGGCTCCTGGTATTACGTCATTACCGACTCCATCCAATCAGCACCTGGTATACATCCTGCTTTCACGGATTTGGCCACGTGTGTTCTGTTCAGTGCTTATTTTCACATACTCTTGGATGTATCTGACCTTCATCTCTGAAGGGACGTGAGACACCTTTACACGGTCGCCCTCGGGGAGCCTCAGCCTGGCCACCTACAGTCTCTGCAGGCAAGGTCTGGACTGCATCCGCCTTGTGCCGAGGGACCCAGATAGGGCCTTGCGCTAATGACACATCGTTCTCTGAGGACATTTGCTTCATAATCATTCAGGACATACAAGTAGTGAAAAGGGAGCTCTCGTAATGTGGTCGGGCCGTTGACTCACATCTGCTGGGAGGCCCTAATCCCTTGGTTAAATTTTTTGACATCAGACAGCTGCTCCTTCCCTGACCCTGTGAAGAGGTGGGTGTAATCCTTTCAGCAACCGCAACATCTACTAGGTTCTTTGGTGTTTGGGAGGCAACATAGTCCGTGTTAACAAATTTTGCTTAGGCCCATTTATACTGTTAATTGCAGATTGGCTCTTCTTGAGGTCACCCCTACCTCAGAAGGCTCTAGAATGTGTTTGCCTTGCCATATAACAGGCACTGGTGTTACTGCCTCCGGGTCTCCTTCAGTATAGAGGCTTCAGGATTTCCTCTCCCCCTCCCCCTGTTTGTGCTCGCTCTCTGTCAAACTTAAAAAATAAAGTTGCATATATATTACGTTTACTGAACCTCTTTTAAAAAGATTTTATTTGAGGGGCGCCTGGGTGGCGCAGTCGTTAAGTGTCTGCCTTTGGCTCAGGGCGTGATCCCGGTGTTCTGGGATCGAGCCCCACGTCAGGCTCCTCCGCTATGAGCCTGCTTCTTCCTCTCCCACTCCCCCTGCTTGCGTTCCCTCTCTCGCTGTCTCTCTCTCTCTCTCTGTCAAATAAATAAATAAATCTTAAAAAAATAAAATAAATAGATTTTATTTGAGAGTGAGTGACAGAGAGTACAAGCTGTGTGTGTGTGTGCAGGTGGGCGGGGTAGGAGGTAGGCAGAGGGAGAAGCAGGCTCCCTGCTCCGGGCAGCCTGATGTGGGGCTCGATCCCAAGACCCTGGGATCATGAGCCAAAGGCAGACGCTTCACCAACTGAGCCACCCAGGCGCCCCTATGGGCAGCATTTTAAACACATCAAGTTGCAGTATTAACATGAGGAGCTCTGCTGACGTACTGCACGGTGAACGTCTTAAAAATTATGTTAAAAACGATCATTTAAAGTCTTTGGAATTGAATGTAAAGGTAAGTAGGAAATGAGCATCAATTGAAGAGATTCTATGAGAATTCTACAAAAAAGGTGTGAATCTGTGGTATTTCGGCTGTGACTGCTCCCTCCCTCCCACCGTCTCAGCTCACACTCCACTCCAGAGTAGTGCATCCCCAAATACAATGTTTTCTGTTCCAGCTTCCTTTCGGGGCCCTTTTTTCTTTTTTTTCTAGGAGTAACAGGACTTCACCGTGTCTCATTCTATCTCGAGTTACTGATTCTGTGAGGTTGCATTGCACACGAGCGTGCTTGAGAAGTGGGAGCTTGTCTTGCGCCTCGCCCCTGCTCGTGTTAGACGGGCTGTAGCAGTGGGCATGGTATGCTAATACTGGGACCTGGTCACCCTTGCCTCAGCTCCTAAGTTGGTGGTTCCGTGTCAGCAAGAGACAAAAGCAGAACAAGCTGCTGTCCTTCCTCCACTGAGCGGTCCGTTCCTAGAAAGAGAATGGAATTCTGACAGAAGCTTGCCGTTGTCCCTCCCCATGCTCCAGAGCCCTAAGCAGAGAAATGATGCCCGAAGGTGAGGGGAAAGCAAGCTGTAAAGCAGCTCAAATCTCTGGGCAAAGTTGTAACTTCTGGTGCCAGAGATGACGAGAGTACAAGCGAAAGATGGGGAATGGACACAAAAGACAATTGGCAAAAGATCGGTGGATCTAATGAAAATGCAGCCGGGTCTGTAGGCAGCTCATTCACGGGAGGGAACCGGGAATACGGCTGCTAAGAGGAGTCGGCTAAGGCTCAGAGCGAGGATCAAATGCCACCTTCACATAGTATTACTGTAAAGGGTCCACGGTACGTTTGCATTAGTTTGTAGCGCAAATTTGTCCCAGGACTTTGTTGAGAAGAGTAAAGCCATCAGTCAGCAACGAGTCCGTTTTATCAAGTACGCGTGGTCCAAGAAAGAATAGAAGATGCCCCTGCCAGTACCGATGTCCGGGCTGACGGCCATAATCAGCTGTATACCCCCTTCTCTGCCAAAGAGCAACATCAGAGGCCTAACACTGTCAGGGATAGACTTCGCCAAGATCATCCAGGAAGTCATTAACAAAAGACAACCCTAACAAGGCCTGGAAGAGCGGGGCGTACAGAAGGTGCGGTATATTCTCTAAAGTGTCGTTGCAAGCAAATCACGAGAAATGCAGAGAAACAGGAAGGTATGACTCGTACGCTGGGTGAAAAAGGCAACAGAAAATGCATAGGAGAGTTTAACAGATGTCAGAGTTAGCAGAAAAAATATTTCAGAGTAGACATTACAAGTACATTTCACAACTAAGGGAAAGCGTGATTAAAGGAGTAAAGGAAATGACTGCGCCACCCTTCGGAATTCTGTCAAAAACAGCAAAGGAAGTTGGTGAGAATGTAGACAAGTTGGAATCCTTGGACACTGGTGGGAATATCGGTGCATCTGCCACGGGAAACCGTCTATCACTTTCTAATACAATGACCCCTATGATCCAGCAGGTTCACTTCTGGGTATGCTAGAAAGAACTGAAAGCAGGTTGTCAGAGAGATATTTGCATATCAGTGTTCGCAGCAGTCAAAAAGTGGAAGGTTGTCTATTAATTGATGAATTGATAAAAAGTGATAGACACATATAATGGAGTATTACTGAGCCTTAAAAAGGAAGGAAGTTCTTTTTTTTTTTTTTTTATTTTTTTTTAATGATTTTTTATTATATTATGTTAGTCACCATACAGTACATCCCCGGTTTCCGATGTAAGGCTCGATGATTCATTAGTTGTGTATAACACCCAGTGCACCATGCAATACGTGCCCTCCTTACTACCCATCACCGGTCTATCCCATTCCCCCACCCCCCTCCCCTCTGAAGTCCTCAGTTTGTTTCTCATAGTCCATAGTCTCTCATGTTTCATTCCCCCTTCTGATTACCCCCCCCTTTCTTTATCCCTTTCTTCCCCTACTGATCATCCTAGTTCTTATGTTCCATAGATGAGAGAAATCATATGATAGTTGTCTTTCTCTGCTTGACTTATTTCACTTAGCATTATCTCCTCCAGTGCTGTCCATGTTGTAGCAAATGTTGAGAACTCGTTCTTTCTGATAGCTGAGTAATATTCCATTGTATATATGGACCACAACTTCTTAATCCAGTCGTCTGTTGAAGGGCATCTCGGCTCCTTCCACGATTTAGCTATTGTGGACATTGCTGCTATGAACATTGGGGTGCATATGGCCCTTCTCTTCACTACGTCTGTATCTTTGGGGTAAATACCCAGTAGTGCAATGGCTGGATCATAGGGTAGCTCAATTTTTAACTTTTTAAGGGACCTCCACACTGTTTTCCAGAGTGGCTGTACCAACTTGCATTCCCACCAACAATGTAGGAGGGATCCCCTTTCTCCACATCCTCTCCAACAATTGTTGTTTCTTGCCTTGTCTATTTTTGCCATTCTAACTGGCGTAAGGTGGTATCTCAGTGTGGTTTTGATTTGAATAAAAGGAAGGAAGTTCTGACACAGGCTTCATGTGGACCTTGACATTACGCTGAGTGAAAGAAGTCGGACACAAAAGGACAAATACTGCGTCCTTCCACGTATATAAGGTACGTAGAGTAATCCAGTTCCTAAAGACAATGTAGCCTGGTGCTTGCGGGGCTGAAGGCACAGGAAATGGAGAGCTTTTATTTAACAGGTGTAGAGTTTCTGTTTTACAAGATGAAAAGGGCTGTGGCGATGGATGAAGGTGATGGTTGTACAACATTATGAATGTATTTAATACCAGTGCTCTCTGTGCTTAAAGATGGTCCAGATGGGGGGCACCTGGGTGGTGCAGTTAAACGTTGGACTGTTGGTTTCAGCTCAGGTCGGTGATCTCAGGGTCCTGAGATCAAGCCTTGGGTCGGGTTCTGCGCACAGCGGAGCGTCTCCTGCTCTCCGCTTCTCTCTCTCTCTCCTTGCTCCTCCCCCCCCACCCTTGAGCTCTCTCTAAAATAAATAAATCTTTAAAAAGAAAGATGGTTAGGATGGTAAATTTTTTTAGAAGATTTTATTTATGTATTTGACAGAGCGAGAGAGCACAAGCAGGGGGAACAGAGGGAACAGTAGAGGGAGAGGGAGAAGCAGGCTCCCCTCTGAGCAGGGAACCCAATGTGGGACTCGATCCCAGGACCCTGAGATCATGACCTGAGCTGAAGGCAGACGCTTAACCATCTGAGCCACCCAGGCACCCCAGGATGGTAAATTTTATGTATGTTTTACTACAATAAACATTTTTTGAAAATTAAATATAAAAGGACAGAGGTGCCTGGGGGCCTCAGAAGAGCAGGCAACTTTTGATCTCAGGGTCGTTAGTTGGAGCTTTAGTAGAGATTAAAAAAAAATCTACATCTCTAGTAGAGATCACTAAAAATATGTAAATAAATAAAAACTAAAAAACATAAGAGGACTAATGAACAATGAAGCCCTAGGTGAACACACAATGTAGAACTAGGGACGGGCAGAAGAGGAGTGCAAAGAAGTAAAAGGTTGTGGGAACTCTCCAGAAGATGTAAGCAGAGCACACCCCAAAAGATTCTTGCAAATGGAAAAGAATAACTTTGAAATATAACAATTCAGTAAAGGATGGTCAAGGCGGAGAACTGAACCAGTGGCCTGTGAGATAACGGGAGAGAAATAACACAGTACGGTGCAAAAAAGAGAGGTCGAAATCGTAAGAGAAAGATAAGAAATGCATATGAAGTGGCACCTGGTGGCTCAGTCAGTTAAGCGACCAACTCTCGATTTGGGCTCAGGCCGTGATCCCAGGGTCCTGAGATCGAGCCCCTCATCGGGCTCCACACTGGCCATGCAGCCTGCTTAAGATTCTCTCCCTCCCTCTCTGCTCCTCCCCCACCTCTCTCTCTAAAATAAATAAAATCTTAAAAAAAAGAGAGAGAGAGAGATGTATGTGGAGGCCAGATCCACCATGAGGAAATGTGGCCGGATCCCACTGGCTGGCTGCCACAACCCTATCCCCAGCCGCCTCCTTTTTTTTCTTACTTGAGAGAGAGTATGGGTGGGGGGAGGGACCAAGGAACAAACACTCCCCAATGAGCGTGGAGCCCAACATGAGGCTGGAACCCAAAACCCTGAGATCATGAGAGCCGAAGTCAGACGCTTAACCAACTGAGCCACCCAGGTGCTCCCCCCCCCCCCCCCCCCCCCCCCCCCCCCCCGCCAGCTGCCTCCTTTCTTTGACTCCACTCTGGAGGCCAGAAACGGGAAATACACTCATTATCACTTCCCTTGCAGTATAACATGGTTTGGCCAATGAGCCATTAGTCCCCAGAAAGATTTTTGTTTTTTTCTGATTTAAAATGCATATGCAATTGGTGCAACACTTTTTTTCTCCTTTCTTCCCACATGTTCGACTACAGACAGGATTCCTGGAGCTGAAGGAGCAGTCCTGGGACCGCAGGGCTAAGAGCATCAAAGAGTTGCCAATCGAAACCCTTTTGTTGAACAGCGGAATCTAAGCCAGCACGTTACCTGCCTTTGGGCCTCTTGTTAAGTGAGAAAAACAGGCACCTATTGGTTCAAATCATTCTCTACTCATGAAAGCGAATATAACTTCATTCCGTTTAAGAAGTTAGAAGAAAGATTGGCCAAGTGTATTCCCCACCCCACAAATGCAAGAAAGATGATAATAAACTTACAAACCTTATTATGCTATTAAAGCATATGAACAGAAGTTCTAAACAATGACGAGAAAAATTGAAATCCGTTGCTTTTGGGGGAATGAGTTAGGGAGGCATTGTGGGAGACCACTTTTTTTAAAAACGTATTTTTTGGCAACCACTTTTTAAATTTTTTTCTTAATTTTTAAAATTTGTTAGAGAAAGAGTGGGGAGGGGGTGGGGAGGGGCAGACGGGGAGAGAGAATCCCAAGCAGACTCCCCAAGGAGCCTGACATGGGGCTCAATCTCAGGACCCCGAGATCATGACCTGAGCAAGAGTCGGACGCCCAACCGACCGAGCCCCCCCCCCACCCCCAGGGCACCCCTGAGACCACTTTTTATTGTTAGAAGTTTTATGGAATTACTTGATTCTAGAACTATATATTACTTTGTTAAAAATGTAAATTAAAAAAATTTAATGAGTGAATGGAAACAAATCTAGGAACTTTGACCCATCTTGATAGAGTAGAAAGATTATGGAGAGTCAGAGCTGAAGTCTTGCTTCTGCTGCTTACTATTAATTCAATCTTGGGCGATTCATTTAGCCTCTAAGGCTGGGTTTCTTCCATTGTAAAATGGGGCACTGATTTGTACAACCTCCGTAGGAGGGGGCAGGCTCCACCCTCCTGGGATAGATCAGGTGTCCACCCCCATCCCTTTCCTGGCTCCGGTAGGATCTCAGACGCAGACACCTGCAGAGTAATGCTGCTTCTGTATTCCCTGGTTTCCATTCTTGGTTGAAAGTGCTGTTTTGGCTTTGTATTTCTCTAAACCATAAACATTTGGGTATTTTCCATAGTCCCAAGGTCCCTGGTTATTCGTCAAACTTTGAGAATTTCAAGTAGAAAACAGGTAAATCTTAGATTTGAGAGCATTAAGGACAAACCTCTCTACGTCCACATTTGAAGAGAAAATGTATTTCTTTATGCTTTGAACACTGTAAACAGGTAAACTACAAAAATAAAACGCTGGAGCAAACTTCCAAATCATGAGAATAATTAAGCTCTCATATTGCTGTAAAAATGACAGCAACGTGCAGGGTATTTTTGTCAAAAAACACATGTGGATGTTTCTAAACAATACCTTATTAGCTGTGTTTTCAAATGACTTGTATACTAACAAATGTTACTGTCTTTACTTTTCACTTTTTTTTTTTTAAGATTTTATTTATTTATTTGACAGAGACAGCGAGAGAGGGAACACAAGCAAGGGGAATGTGAGAGGGAGAAGCAGGCTTCCCTCTGAGCAGGGAGTCCGACGTGGGGCTCGATCCCAGGACCCTGGGATCACGCCCTGAGCCAAAGGCAGACGCTTAACGACTGAGCCACCCAGGTGCCCCTTTACTTTTCACTTCTGAGTGCATTTATTAAAATATTGCTTGTCAGTAATGGGTATTCTGATCCACTTTGTTACTTTTTCCATTTAACTATTATACATTCTGATTCAGTATTGGCATATACATGCAATTTCTTCTCAAGCAAATTTAATTTTTATTCTTAAATATTTAATTGTCCTTAAACTGACATGACATAAATGCTTCCCTCTATAAGAGTCTGCAGCCTGGCTCCTTGCTTTGCAGTTCTCTGGACTGTTTGTTTATTTTATTTTATTTTTTTAAGATTTATTTATTTGTCAGAGGGAGAGAGAGAGAGAGAGCACCAGCGAGCACAAGCTGGGGGACCGGCAGAGGGAGAGGGAGAAGCAGGCTCTCTGCTGAGCAGGGAGCCTGATGCGGGGCTGGATCCCAGGACCCTGGGATCATGACCTGAGTGGAAGGCAGACGCTTCACCCACTGAGCCACCCAGGTGTCCCGTTCTCTGGGCTCTACAGTGGAGCCTGCCCACTTCATGAAGCGCGAAATAAAATTAGCTTAGAGCAACTAGATTATTCTTGTTCGTTATTTTAACTTATTTAATGAGTCAACAGAGGCCTGCATCTTTTGATATAAAAGGACAAAGACAGGACCATGATTCAAAGTAGGCCTTTCTTGCTGAGGGACTGTCTTGATGTTAACTTTTTGATTGTCCCTTTTCTACCAGGCACTCTAGACTCAAAACTCGTAATAAGCACAAAATTAATCAAGGCACGCTAGGTTCTGGATATAGAGAGATAAAAAAAGTTCTTACAGGGGTGCCCGGGTGGCTCAGTCGGTGAAGCCTCTGCCTTAGCTCAGGTCATGATCCCAGGGCCCTGGGATTGAACCCACATCTGTTTCCCTGCCCAGTGGAAAGCCAGCTTCTCCCTCGTCCTCTGCCTGCCGCTCCCCCTGCTGTGGTCTCTCTCTGTCAAATAAATAAAATCTTAAAAAAAAAAAAAAGTTCTTACAGTCCTGGTACTTTTAGTTGGGGAAAGAGACATTTTTAAACAAATGATAAGGCTTGGCTTATTAATAAGAGGTTTGAAGGTAAGTGCACAATGGAATGTGAGGTAACGGGACCCAGGGGTGTGTTGTCTGTCTCCTCCACGGAGGGTAGTGACCTCAGTGATTAAGGAAATTAAGTACCCCTAATAGAACCAAGTGCTCGAGAGGTCATGGAATCCTTCAGCTGAGGTACCAGGTGTGTGCGGGTGGAGACGGGATGGGTGGAGCCTCAGCGCTGTTGACAGTTCAAGTATCAGTATGCAGCCAGTCTTTATTGCATGCGGTGAGGTAATTTTTAAAAAAGATTTTATTTATTTATTTATTTATTTGTTTGTTTGTTTGTTTATTTATTTATTTAAGAGAGAGCACCAGCGGTGGGGGGAGAGGGAGAAGCAGACTCCCCGCTGAGCAGGGAGCCCAAGGCGGGGGTGGGGGGGCGGTTCCATTCCAGGACTCTGGGCTCCTTGCCTGAGCTGGGGAAGATGCTTAACCAGCTGAGCCCCCCAGGCCAGCGGGGTGAAGTAATTTTTAAGTGTGTTTGTAAACAAGGGTCATAGCTCCATGAGTGGCTTCACAGCCTCACGCCAACCCCAGAACACTCCCTGGTCCCTGCTGGCTTGATCAGGCGCCCCTCTTGCTCTGAACAAGGGTGTCGCTCCACTGGAACCGACTCTGGAACTCCCTGCGCACACCTGTGTCCCCACGTTTAGAGGGACCTGCAGGAAGACTCCACTGCCCCTCCAGGGCCGGGACCAAGTTTTGCCTAAGCCATCGGACCTCCTGCCCTGTTGCCACTCAGGTGCGGAGGGGCGGGTCCTTGCGAGCTGTCCAATCAGGGGCGCAGCAGGGGCAGGTGGGTGTGGCGACGCTCCGCAGCCGCGTGGACGCTGATGGTCTTCCTCGAGGTCAAGTTTCACGTGCGCTTAACGGTCACAGGTGGCTCTGCTGCCGCGTCAATCGCGCGGTGACCTTCGCGGGCTGCGGGAACCGCAGGGACAACGCCGGCGGACCGAGAAGCACTGGACATGGTGAGTGTGCGGGACCGGGTGTGCCAGGACGGGGCGGAAGGGTTGGCAACTGGCCGTGGCGAGACCCGACCTCCCGCGGGAGCCCCCGAGTATGCGGAGCCGAGTCCCAGTGGCGCCGCTCGGACCTCAGTCCCCCCGGCGCGCGGTGTGCGGGCTGGGCGGGCAGCCGGGACCGGGCGTCCTGTCCCGTCCCTGCGCGCGTCCTTGTCTCCCCTGATGGTGCGGTGACCACGGGAAAGATCGTCAGGGAACCGTGGTGACTCGGTCTCCGGGGTTCGTGCGCTGGAGGTGCTGTGGTCTGTGGGGTCCTCAGTCTCTCCTTTCTCGCGAAGGGCACCCGTTTTCTCCTGAGTGTTCCCGACATTTGGAAAGCAGAGGGTCAAATCCACGTCCCTGTCCCTCAGCCTGTCCTTTCCTTGGACTGGAAATGCTTGTTTCCAAATCCCGCCCCGCCTCCCCAGACGCCAGCTTCCCCTCTTCAGTTCACAGCATTAGTATCAACTATTTGTCTTCCGTGGTGCAATTCGAACAGACACGGTATTTTGTTTATCGTTTTCACACAGTCAATGGATGGCTCATTTTAAAGGGTTTATTTTTTGTTTGTGGATATTTTACATGAGAGGAAGCAGAGAATAATCACCTGGAACAACGTTGTGGGAAATCCTTGTGCTCCTCCCCCCAGGATCTTTCCTGGGCTCAGCTACCCTTTGGAACTTTGAACATCCTTTGAAACTTTCTCCAGTGATTTGTCCTGACAGCACTGCCTCTTCCTGGGTTCGTTGAAAACATTTATTCACTCTGTTTTAAAGTCTTTGTTTTACAATAAATGTATTTAATCAATAGGTCTTGAAAAACAGTGTATTTCCAAAGAGGCAAGAAAAAGGAGATATTCAGGAAAAAATAGTATTATATTGCACGTGTTAAAGTTTCTTCTTTTTCTTCCCCTAGGCGGTGGAGTTTGTTTCTGAGGTCTGTTCCTTATTTTTGGGTGATTTCAAATGAAATTCCAGGGCTTGACTTGCAAAACTGGAGTGTTCAAGTGTGATTGTTTATTAAACAATTTCCTGTCATGCAAATAATGAAATAACATCATTATTTTTTGAAAGCAGGATATACTTGTGGGTTTTCTTGTTAGAAAAATACCTTACAGGTTTCTCCCTGCCTTTTACATAGTCGCTGGATCTGAGGGATTTTTTTTAAAAGATTTTATTTATTTGAGAGAGAGATAGAGAGCATGAGGGAGAGAGAGAACATGAGAGGGGGGCGGGTGAGAGGGAGAAGCCGACTCCCTGATGAGCAGGAAGCCAGATTCTGGACTTAATTCTGGGACTCCAGGGTCATGATCTGAGCTGAAGGCAGTCACTTAACCAACTGATCCACCCAGGCGCCCTGAGGGATTTTTAAAAAACATTTCATTTATTTATTTGAGAGAGAGAGAAAGAGAGAAATCGTAAGAGAGCAAGCAGGGGGAGGAGCAGAGGGAGAGGGACAAGCAGAGCCTGGCTCAGAGCCGGCCACGGGGCCCAACCTCACCACCTGATGTCATGACCCCAGCTGAAATCAAGAGTCATACTCTCAACCGTGAGCCACCTAGGTGTCCTGGGTTTGAGGGATTTTGCTGGATTGTTCAGACAACTGAGTTTGTGTTACTTAAATTATCAGTGCTGGTCTAGAGGAACTCTAGTGGGGTCAGAGGCATGTAGTCAGTGTCTCTAAAATAAGGTGCCACCGTGGTCTTCGCCCCCTCCCCCCTCCTGCCTGGAGCCTGTAAAGTACTTCAAGGCCCAGTTGTTTCTCTGTGGGGCTTCCCTGCAGGTGTCCTACCTCACACACACCTGAGAAGGAGCCCTTTCTACTGAGAGAAAGTATAGCGCCCTGGAAAGCTGGGATGGAAGTGTACAGGGTGGGGTTGGGGGTGGGGACATGACACTCTCTGAGGTTGTAACTGTTGTTCCCTTGGGCCTTTTCTAGACATAAATTGGAGTTTTGCGTCCACAGTGTAAGCCCACCTCAGAGTGTAAATTGTTTACGTTGAGAAAGTCTGTGAAGGTCAGTTCTGTGTTCTGAATTAGGGTCAGTGAATGGGGAGGTTGTTTGGGTCAGAAGCTTGAACTGAATCCTGCTGAGAGTTTTCTCACCTGGGAGAATGGAATGGAAGCCTGAGGAAGGGAGCGGTTCCATTATGCCCCGGGGAAGGGGAGGGTGTGCGGGGCTCCCAGAGTTCATGCCTGTGGCTGCTCAGGTGTCCCTGCCCTCCCTCCCCAGGGACTGACCCACTCCAGGGCTTCTGCCCCACCGGGAGAGTTTAGAATGTGGAACCTTCTGAATGTGGCTTTCCTTCCGTCCTGGGGGAAGCAGGCTGCTCCTTTGCTGAGTCCAATGTTTGTTTCCTGGATTCCTTTCCTGATCAAATCGTGCAGCAGAGGGCTCTGGTTTCCCTCAGCACTCGGGCTCCTCAACTGTCAGTTGATTGAGAGAGAGAGTGTGGGGAGAGCTAGAAAATTAGGGAAACCAAGTAGAATTTGTGTTCCATTTAGGCAAGAGAACGTCAAGATGGGAGATGAATGTATTTAAGTTCTCAGGTACATATTGAATTTGGGATCAGTTTTTGTTTGTATGTGTCCCTGGAGAACACCGACATTCAACAGGCTAAAGCAATTGAATTCCTATTTTAATTGATGTGAGGAAAACTGCCCAAAGTTTATGTAAATTTTTGAAAATCCAGTGCATTTAAGGAGCTAAACTCAAATCCCTCAAGCATTAGAATATGCTGCTTATCCCTGAAAATATCCTGAGTGTGGATTAGGGGAAGGACACACTGTTGATGGTAGATTGTGGAGCACAATGGTCAAGAAAGAATCCTTGAGATGTTTTATGGTGCAAAAAAGGAGTTTTTGCTATAGAACCGGACGGGGTCGTGGGCAGAGAGCTGCACTGTGATTGTGAGGAGTGACTGATTATGTAGGGTTTTCTATCCTATGGAGGTGAAGGTGACGTTAGGGCTCTAGGAAATTGAGTCTATAGGTTCCTGGAGGCCTATCATTAAGATGGTGTTTTTCTTGTAAATCATTAAGAAAGTTAACCAAGTAGAGTGTAGTTTCAGGTCCTAAATGACTGTGATCTTTATCAGCTGACCATTTGTTTTTCCCCTGCCTTTGTTCTTAGGCAGTGACTAGTGCCCGAGGAATGTTATATGTATATCCCACCTTATGGCGGTGGTTTGGGGGTGTCCGCTCGTGTTTTGCCCTCAGCTTGCCTAAAGGCTCTCTCGTCAGTGATGCTGTAACCAACTAATGTGAGTTTGCTCCTTGGTGAGTTACAGTAGAGACTACACCAGGGGGAGTCCTCACACAGAGGAAACTATTTGCAACAAGCAAGGAGATCCCAGGGAATAATTTCCAAAGCCCCGACTCGCAGCAGGGGTGAGTGGGTTCCTTTTCTTTAGGGTTCGGATGAATATCCAGAAAGGAGAATTTTTTCCTCATATGTAGAGGTGAGCATAAGGTTTCACATGCATCTTTTTTTTTTTTTTTTAAGATTTATTTATTTTAGAGAGGGCATGAGTGGGGGGGGGGCGGGCGGCAGAGGGAGAGGGACAGGGAGAATCCTCAGGTAGACTGCCCTCTGAGTCCGATGCAGGGCTCCATCCCAGGACCCTGAGATCATCACCTAAGCTTAAATGAGGAGTCCTCTGCTTAACCGACTGAGCCACCCAGGCGCCCCAAGGTTGCCCTTGCGTCCTAAGGAAACATGACTGTACGTACAGTGTGTGGTAATGAGGCTTGTGCTCCTTGAACTCATGACTGTGAGATCAAGGCCTGAGCTGAAATCAAGAGTTGGTCGCTTAAGGGACTGAGCCACCCAGGCACCCCTATTTATTCTTTATTTTTAATTTTTTAAAAGATTTTATTGGGGGGGAGGGGGCCGAGGGAGAAACAGACTCCCCACTGAGCAGGGAGCCCGATTCGGGACTCATCCCAGGACCCTGAGATCATGACCCGGGCAGATGGCAGACGCCCAACACCCTGAGCCACCCAGGCGCCCCGGGGCGGAGATTTCAACATTACAGTGAAGTAGAGGTAACTGTTGGCCACTCCACGGTAGGCTGCTCAGGTGTCAATCTCAGATTGTCTAGGCCCCTGGAGCTCTTGTTCTTGTTTGCCGTAAAAGATAAAGTTCACGTTCCTGTGACGAAAGGGTGGGGTTCAGAGGACATCTTGCTGGTGACACTTTTACAAACCTCGTTGACGCTATGGGGCACAGTTTCAATCCTGCAAAAACAACTCAAGGGTGTGCGTTAGGTCAGTCTTTCCGTTTGAAACAGCGCTGGGAGTTGTACCATTGACTTGTCCCTGTCGCGGTTAGGCCATTTCCTGGCAGGTAGAGACCGTCCACTTTTGCGTTCCTTCTGTTCCCTTAAAACCCTTAACTACTGAAGTTTTTGCATTTCTTTGTATTAACACCTCCTAGGAAGTACGGCCAGAGGTGTGCTAGGGCAAGTAGAGCTGGTAAGGCACAGATCACAGAAAATAGCTACGGGCCTAAAATAACTTCTCTTCACCTGGAAACTGTGTTCTCGTCTTTTGCTGGGGACCCGTAACTGTCTGCTTACGATGCCGTGTTCTTTTACTTAGAGATTTGAAAATGTTCTTTTCTTTTTTTTTTTTTTTTTAAAGATTTTATTTATTTATTTGACAGAGATAGAGACAGCCAGCGAGAGAGGGAACACAAGCAGAGGGAGTGGGAGAGGAAGAAGCAGGCTCATAGCGGAGGAGCCTGACGTGGGGCTCGATCCCACAACGCCGGGATCACGCCCTGAGCCGAAGGCAGACGCCCAGCCGCTGTGCCACCCAGGCGCCCCTGAAAATGTTCTTTGTATGGTTTACACTTTTGTAATTGCTAGTGTTTAAAGAAATTCTAGGACGTCTGGGTGGCTCAGTTGGTTAAGCGTCTGCCTTCAGCTCAGGGCCTGATTCCAGGGTCCTGGGATCCAGCCTCTCGGCGCTCCTTGCTCGGCGGGAAACCCGCTTCTTCCTGCCTGCCGCTCCCCCTGCTTGTGCCTTCTCTCTCTCTTTCTCTGACAAATAAAATTTAAGAAAAAATAAATTCAATCTTAGAATAGTTTCCAATGTACAAATGTTCTGGGTAAAAAAAAAACTAGTAAATAGTATATCATGGTATATATGTTTCTCCGTTTATTTTAAATAAATCTGTTAGCTAAGGAAACTTGCTGCCCGTACATCCTGGGCCCCTCCCACACGGTTACTCCAGGCCCCTTCAGATACACAGTGTGGATCATTTGTTGAACTTTGTTAGTGGTCTCCTTATATAAAAACAAGCCATTGCAAATGCACATTTTTCTTATCTGTGTTTGTCCTTGTAATGAACAGTTGGACTCACATTTCTTGTTGTTTGCTGACAGCTGAAGCCTGCCCCCGTCTCTGAACTGTGCCCCCAACCTGGAAGCTCCCCACTCTGGCACTGACTTCAGATTCGAATCACCCAGACCCCTGCCAGGGTGCCGAACTTTTGCTCTGCCCCACCCCCAACCACAGCGAAACCCAGAGCAGGTGGGTACCTTTGCTTGCGTTCCAGCCATTTCAGAGCTGGTTGAGAGGCCCACCCTCCCCAGAGCTCTGTATTATGTAAGTCCCAGGCTTCCCCCATCCTCTCAAGGTGTGTGTGTGTGCCACATGGGTGCATTCTTCAGGTGGGAACCACACGTCTGCAGGTGACTACAATAACTGGCTCCTCGAGCGGTAGGTCCTGACATGACCGCCACCCTGGGTCTGCTTCTCTTGCTCTGACTTGCTCGCCTGCTCTGTGGTCTAAGGGCGGCCTGCACTGTCGTGCGCTGGGGAGTTTGGTGCTGTGACCTGTGCTGCCCGTGTCACAAGGGTGACCTACCCAAGCCTCAGTTCTGAGTTCAGCCTACCAGAGTCAGCCATTAGGAGAATCCCTAGGCCTGTGGGAGCAGGAGTGTGACTGGGAGTAGGACTGGGGCTCTCCTCAGAGTGTTCCTGGGTCGATGTCTTTGCTTGTTGGCCCCACACACCTGAGGGTGGGGTGGCAGAGGGGACTCTATCCTGTGCAAGGGGAGGGGGGCTGGGTGGTCACTCCTGAAATACCCGTCATTGAGTTAGAGAAAGAGAAGAGAGGGTGAACGGCAGCCAGTAGCTGGTGGGCTGAGTCCACACCCCTAACCCCAGGGACCCTTCTGTCCCTCTGCTGCCACCCCTGCCTCTACTGCAGCAAAGATCCGGAGCCTCAAGTTTAGGGGACGACACTCATGGTCCCCCTGTGGCTCAGCAAACCCTATAAAGCCACCAGTTGTCACGCAGGAGGCTCCTAACCCTGCCAGCGCTGCTTTGAGGCCTCTGGAGGAGCAAACGTGTAATCCCAGAGTGGAGAGTATGTCCAGGGATGGAAAAAAAGAAAACTGGAGAGGAAGCAAAAGAAAAAAGTGTTGAAACCAAAGTCCAAAATCTGGCCAATTGGAAATCCAGCCTGCACTGGAAGAATGTACACAATGCGAAGGATAAAAGTACACTGGTGGCCTTTGGGCCTCTACAACACGGGCTCTGGATTAATCTTGCCATCTGCTGTCATATGTTAATTTAGGAATCTTCATGCAAATAATCAATACTGACGTTCAACTTGCAGTTATACCTGGGGACGCTACTAAGTTTTAGCAAGATACCCCGATATGTCTCTGAGGAGTTCCTGAATGTAAAACAGGAGACAAAAGGGTATGCCGTGCCTTAATCATCAGAAAACTATTGTCTCAACTGCCCATGGTCATAACCCCGCGTCCGGAAATACCGTACACCAAGCAAAGAACGTCTGAACCAACGAGCCGTGAATTAAATATAAATGAAGTCTTTGGCACTTCCCGATTTTCTTGAAAATAATGGGACTCTCTGGACTTTATCGCACTCCTACCCCCACCGCCCGGCAAAATTACTTAATAAGATTGAAAACTATTTTATCGCGCCTGTAAAGAAGTGGTTGGTGCCTGAGCCGAAGTCGTCATGTTCTTAAACCCAGAAAAAATGGGTGACACCTCAGAGGGGATTGTCGCAATTGTGAGGTTGTGGTCACACAAACGAGCCCCTGTTCCCAGGCCCCGGGATTGCTGAAATGACCACACCCCATAGCCTGCCCTCACGGATTTGGCGGGGCCTGCTGTGTTCCGTGCCTGTCTCGGCAGCACTGGCCTCACAATGCAGTTGCCTTCACCTCGAGCTGTGCACCTCTGAGCTGCGGCCACCTTTCCCTGGGAGCAGAGGTACGAGTGACATTCCACTAAGGACCTCCTCCCCCGAGGACGTTTGGTTGTCATGCCTACAGGATGTACAAAGATGGGAAAAAAGGAGCTGGCGAAAAGCAGACGGGCCATCAGCGTGCAGTGTAAGAGGCCCTGCCACCGCGGCCAAGTTCCTGCTATGATTTGGTAAACAGGGGGCAGCTGTACCACCGCCTTCGGGGTGCCGTGAAGAAGCAGTACACACGCATCTTTTAGGTTCTTCGGACATTTGGGAGGTAACCTATTCCTTGTTTATAAATTTTACTTGAGGGGCGCCTGGGTGGGTCAGTCGATTAAGTGTAGGCCTTTGGCTCAGGTCATGCTCCCGGGGTCCTGGGAATCGAGCTCGTTGCCCAGCGGGGGGCCTGCTTCTCTCTCTCCCTCTACCTGCCGCACCCCCTGCTTGTGCTCTCTTTCTCTCTCTCTCTCTCTCTGTCAAATAAATTAATAAAATCTTAAATAAATTTTACTTGAGCCCCTTTATGCTGTTATATGCAAATTGGCCCACTTTGAATGAGCCCTCCGCCCCCCCCCCCCCACAACTGCAGAAGGCTCTAGACTGTTTAAACTGCCATACTCCTGTTAGTGCCCTCAGGTTCTCCTTCACCAGAGAGGCTCCAGTGACCTCCCATGGCTCTGGAGTTACGCATGTGGCTTTAAGTTGTCTGTAGGCTTCTGATGCAAGAACCTGCCGTTTTCGGCCCACACTACATGCCATTAGCGCTGCAGTTTCCACCAGGTACCGGGCTTTCCTGACAAGAGAGGTTCTCCCAGGCCCTGAGCATGTGACCCTCCATCCAGTTATCCATTATACGTTAGGTCCTGGAAACAGCAACCCATGAGCTCAGCACGGCTACTGAGACCTCCTTGAGACACAGTGGAACCAAACCTGAGCCTTCTGGCATACCCCGCCACGGGAGGGGATGGCCTCCCCTCTCCTCAGTGCCCTGCTAGGTGCCGTTGTGCTGGAAGAGGTCGCCCCTGTCCCAGACCCGTTGGCTCCTCGGGGGAGCTCCTTGGGTTTAACTGAGTGAACTGCAGTGGGGAGTTTATCTTTTTGGATGACATCACCACATCCGTACAGGATGGAGCTCAGTGAGATTTGCTGCTTTTTATCACTTAATTGGGACATCCTTGATAAAGAATGGGGTCCAAACATAACCCAAACGTCCCAAAGTAACAAACATCAGTCGGTGATATTGTTTTAAAACTTCTTTGATAAATTAGAAAAGTGGTAAGAAAAATGATCAGTTAATTAAACTATGACTAACAAAATTTTTTGAAGTTCCCTTCTGAGTTTCTATTCTCTTAATGATAATTGTCATGGAAACAGAATATTGCATTACAAAAATTGCTTCCAGTTCTTCAATTGCCTTACAAATAGTAAAATACTATACTTCTATTCTTGTGACAGCTTCCCCTTTTTTCCCTAACTTTATTATGACATAAGTGACAAATAAAATTTGCATATATTTAAGGTGTACAATGTGATGATACACACATACACTGTGAAATGATTACCACAATCAAGCTAATTAACATATCTATGCTTCCGTTAAAAAAAAAAAGACAAATAATGGCTGAAGATGTCCCAAATCTTGGCAGAGATGTGGCCACCGTGGTAAATGAAGTCAGATGTCGCCAGACAGGTTCAACCCCAACCAAAGAAGACGCCATGGACGCATTATAATCAAATCATCAAAAATCAAGACAGAATTTCGAAAGTAGCAAGAGGAAAGTGCCTCATCACATACAAAGGAATCCCAGTTAGACTATCAGTGTATTACTCAGTAGAAACCCTCCTTACAAGCCAGAACAGAATTGGGTGCTATATTCAAAGTGCTGAAAGAAAGAAACAACCAAGAATGCTTTTCCTAGTAAAGCTGTCCTTCAGAAATGAAGGGAAGATAAAGACTTTCCCAGACAAACAATCGTTGAGGGAGTTTTATCATCAGTAGACCTGCCTTAGGAGAAATGCTATAGGGAATTTTTCAAGTTTAAATGAATGGATGCTAATTAGCAACATGAAAAAAATGTGGAAGTATGAAACTAACTGGACAAACTTTTTGTTTTGTTTAAGGATTTGATTTTTTTTTTAAATATTTTATTTATTTATTTATTTGACAGAGATAGACAGCCAGCGAGAGAGGGAACACAAGCAGGGGGAGTGGGAGAGGAAGAAGCAGGCTCATAGTGGAGGAGCCTGATGTGGGGCTTGATCCCAGAACGCCAGGATCACGCCCTGAGCCGAAGGCAGACGCTTAACAACTGAGCCACCCAGGCGCCCCAAGGATTTGATTTTTAAAAAGATTTATGTATGGGTCGGGGAGAGAGAGAATGTCCAGGGGAGGGGCAGAGGGAGAGGGAGAGAGCAAAACTCACAAACAGACTCCCTGCTGAGCACAGAGCCTGAAGTGGGGCTCCATCTCATGACCCTGAGATCATGACCTGAGCCGAAATCGAGTCAGATGCTCAACTGACTGAGCCACCCAGGTGCCCCTTAAAGATTTGATTTTTAAGTAATCTCTACACCCAACATGGGGTGAGAACTTACAGCCCTGAGATCAAAAGTTGCATGTTCCACTGACTGAGTCAGCCAGGCACCCCTATTTTTTTGTTTGTTTGTTTTTTAAGTAGGTTCCATGACCAGGTGGAGCCCAATGTGGGGCTTGAACTCACAACCCTGAGATCAAGATCTGAACCGAGATCAGGAGTTGGACACTTAACTGACTGAGCCACCCAGGCGCCCCCCTGTTTTTGTTTCTAAGATAAACCAAATTGACAACCTTTGGCTAGACTGAGAAAAAAATATTGAAGATTCAGATGACTGAAATCAGAAATGCAAGAGGAGAAACTAACGGACATCACAGAAATACAAAGGATGGTCAGAAACTATAATGCAAACCAATTGAGTAATCTAAAATAATTGGCTAAATTCCTCAAAACATACAACCTATCAAGACTGAATCATGAAGAAACAGAAAATCTTAGCAGACCAATAATGAGTAAGGAAATTGAATCACCAATAAAGTCCCAACAGAGAAAAGCCCAGGACTAAATGGCTTCATTGGTGAATCCTACCAAACATTTAAAGAGGAATTAATACCAATCCTTCCTAAACTCTTGCAAAAACTGAAGTGGAAGGAACAACACTTTTTTTTTTTTTTAAGATTTTCTTTATTTATTAGAGAGCAGAGCGAGAGTGAGAGAGCACAAGCAGGGGCAGAGGGAGAAGCAGATTCCCCACTGAGTGGGGAGCCCGACGTGGGGCTCAATCCCAGGACTCTGGGATCCTGACCTGGGCCGAAGACAGACGCTTAACCACTGAGCCACCCAGGCGCCCCAGGAACAACACTTCTAAACTCATTTTACCAGGCCAGCATTACCCTGATACCAAAGCTGGACAAATCCATGAGATACACCACATTAACTGAATGGAGGAAGACAGTGATCCTCTTAATAGAGCAGAAGAAGCCTTTGACAAAACTCAACACCCTTTCATGTTAAAATTTCCCCACAAATTTAGTATTGAAGAAACTTCTATAGATTCTGCTTTAAGTGAATTCCTGCAGTATTCTTTCTGTGTCTGACTTATTTCACTCAGCATACCGTCCTCCAGATTCAACAAGGAGATGTCAGGATCTCCTTGCTCTGTAAGGCTGTTCCTTTGTATATGTACACACCCCATTTTCTTTCACCAGTCCTCTGGCAACACGTAGGTTGTCCCCATAGCCTGACTATGATGTGCAGTACTGCAGTGAACACGGGCATACGGCGTCTTTTCAAAAATAGCAAGTGTTGGTGAGATGTGGAGAAAACGGAACCCTCGTGCACGGGTGGTGGGAATGTAAATGGGTGCAGCCATGTCGAAAATTGGAGGTTTCTCAAAAAATTACAAATAGAGCTACCATACAATCCAGGAATTTCACTTCTGGGTATTTACCCAAAGAAAGTGAAAATGCTAGTTTGGAAAGGTATGTGCACCCTACGTTCATTGCATTATTTGCAGTAGTGAAGATATGGAAGTAAACTAAGTACCCACTGATAGATGAATAAAGGAGACGTGACAGATAAAAAATGGAAGTCTCGTTACCACCGGTCACCATACAAAATGATTACAATATCATTGACTATGTTCCCAATGCTTTGCTTTACATCCCTGTGACTTAATGTATTTTATAACTGGAATTTTGTAAACCTCTTAATCCCCTTTACTGATTCCATCAGTCATCCTACCCTCTTCCCTTGTGGCAACCACCAGTTTGTCCTCTGGATATATATTTCTGTTTTGTTTTCTTTGTTTTGTTTTTTAGGTTCCACATACACATGAAATCATGTGGCATTTGTCTTTGTCTGACTTATTTCACTTAGTATAATACCTTTTAGGTTTACCCATGTTGTCACACGTGGCAAGATTTTATTCTTTTTTTCTGGGTAAGTAATATTCCTTTTTGTCTTTCTGATACTAGCCATTCTGAGATATGTGAGGTGATATCTCATTGTGGTTTTGATTTGTGTTTCCCTGATGATTAGTGATGCTAAGTATCTGTTTGGGCGTCTGTTGGCCATATGTGTGTCTTCTTTGGACAAATGTCTCTTCAGATTCTTTGCCCATTTTTATATTTTTTATTTTTTAAAATATTTTATTTGTTTGTGAGAGAGACAGCACAAGCAGGGGGAGCAGCAGCCAGAGGGAGAAGCAGACTCCCCGCTGAGCAAGGAGCCCAGTACGGGACTGGATCCCAGGCAGATGCTTTACTGACTGAGCCACCCAGGTGTCCCCCTTTGCCCATTTTTAAATCAGATTTTTTTGGTGTTGAGCTGCATGAGTTTTTCGTTTTGTTTAGATTTTATTATTTATTTGAGTGACAGAGGGAGCACGAGAGACAGCACATGAGCAGGGGCAGAGGGAGAGGGAGAAGCAGGCTCTCCTGCTGAGCAGGGAGCTCAACACAAAGTTCAATCCCAGGACCCTGGGATCATGACCTGAGCTGAAGGCAGATGCTTAACTGACCGAGCCACCCAGGAACCCCAAGTTGTAAAAGTTCTTTATATATTTTAGATATTAACTACTTCTTTGATATATCATTTGCAAATATTTTCTCTCATTCAGTAGTTTGCCTTTTCATGCCTTTGATGGTTCCCTTTGTTGTAAAAATCTTTTTATTTTCATGTAGTCCTACTTGTTGACTTTTGCTTTTGGTGCCCTTGCCTGAGGAGACATCCAAAAAGATACTGCTGAGCCCAATGTCCAAGATTTACAGCTCATGTTTTTTTTAGGAGTTTTAGTTTCAGGTCTTACCATTTAGGTCTTTAATGTATTTTGGGTTTATTATTGTATGTGGTGTAAGAAAGTGTTCTGGTTTCATTCTTTTGCATGTTGCTGTCCAGTTTTCCCACCACCATTTATTGTCTTTTCCTCATTATATATTCTTGCCTCCTTTGTCATAGATTAATTGACTAAGTATGGGTTTATTTCTGGCCTGTATTCTGTTCCATTGATCTCTCTGTCTTCATGCTAGTGCTATACTGTTTTGATTACTCTAGCTCCATGGTAGAATTTGAAATCTGGGAGCATGATACCTCCAGCTTTGTTAATTCTCAAGATTTCCTTGGCTATTCAGAGTCTTTTGTGGTTCCATAAAATTTTAGGATTATTTGTTCTAGTTCTGTGAAAAATGCCAAAAATGCTATTGGTATTTTGATAGAAATTGCACTTATTCTGTAGATTGCATTGGGTAGTATGGACATTTTAATAATATGAATTCTTCCAATTCATGAGCATGGTATAGTATTCCATTTATTTGTGTCAGCTTATGCTTCTTTCATCAGTTTCTTATAGTTTTTAGAGTACAGGTCTTTCACCTTCTTGGTTAAAATTATTCTTAGGTCTTTTTATTTCTTCAGATACAATAGCAAATGGAATTGTTAATTTCTTTTTTTGATAGTTATTGTATAGAAATGCAACAGATTGTATATTAATTTTATATCCTGCAACTTCACTGAATTCATTTATTAGCTCAATAGTTTCTTGGTGGAATCTTTAGGATTTTCTATATATCGTATCATGTCATCAGCAAATAGTGATAGGTTTACTTCTTCCTTACCAATTTGGATGTCATTTTTTAATTTGTTTATTATCTATCTTTTTTCCTATTTATTTATTTTTAGAGATGGGGGAGGGGCTGAAGGAGAGAGAGAGAAAGAAGCTTAAGCAGGCTCCATGTCCAGCATGGAGCCCAATGTGAAGCTTGATCTCTCTTCTGGCCTGCTAAGTTTCTGCTGAAAAATCAGCTTGTGGTCTTATGGGTGTTCCCTTATATGTAACAAGTTGCTTTTCTCTTGCTGCCTTTAAGATTTTCTTTCTCTTTAATTTTTGACATATTATTATGTGTCTTTGGGTGGACTTCATTGGGCTCATGTTGTTTAGTGCTTTCTGTGCTTCATAGACCTGAATGTCTGTTTTCTTCCCCAGGATAGGGAACTTTTCATCCATTATTTTTTTTCAAATATGTTTAATGTCCCTTTCCCTTTCTTCCCCTTCTGGGACCTCCATAATGTGAATGTTAGCATGGTTGATGTTGTCTGAGAGGCCCCTCAAACTATCCTCATTTCTATTATTCTTTTTCCTTTTTGCTGTTCAGTTTGGATGATTTTCACTACCCTGTCTCCCACAATGCTGATCTGTTTTTTTGCATCCTTTAATCTGCTGTCAATTCCCTCTAGTGTATTTTTCCTTTCTTACTTGTATTCTTCAGCTCTGATTGGTTCATTTTTAATATTTTCTCTTTGTTGAAGATCTCACTGTGTTTGCCCATTCTTCTTCTGAGTCTGGTGAGCATATGACCATGACTTTGAACTCTTTATCAGGTAGATTGTCTCCATTTATTTATTTTCCCGAGGTTTTGTCTTGTTCTTTTAGAACTTATTCTTCTGTCTCCTTATTTTCCTGTTTCTCTGTGTTTGTTTCTATATATTGGGTAGATCAGCTATGTCTCATGGTGTTGAAGGAGTAGTCTTATGTAGAAGGCATTTTTGGGGCCCAGAAGTACAGTTCCCTTAGTCACCAGAACCAGGCACTCCAGTGGTGTTACCTGTGTGGGCTGCCTATGCCCTCTCTTGTGCATGGGCCATGACGGCTGCAGGCATGCTTGTGGGAAGGCCCTGCTGTGATTGTTGTGGGCACACTGGTGGGTGGGGCCTCCCGCCCTCACCAGTATAAGAGGTGTTTGGAGGGGGGACCAGTGCTGGCCAGGCTACCTGCTCTGTGTGGTGGTGGGGATGGGGGCAGGAGCTACGAGGGGTGTGCTGATCCTGGCCAAGGCCACCTGCTACATGTGATGGTGCAGTAGCTGCTTTTGGGGGGCTTTGGTCCTAAGATGTGTCAGGGTGGCACCTGCTGGGGTGGACAAATTCAGCAGGGTGGGTCTGCAGGGGAACACCAGGGTGAGGTGAACAGTGCTAGCAAGGTCCATGTAGAGTGTCAGAACTGGCACCTGCTAGCATTGGTCAGCTAGTCTGGTTCCCAGCAGTGCCTCCCTTCTTGGGGAACTTCCTGCCCCTTTGGCACAGTCTCTAAAATCTGTCAGTAAATCTCTTTTACATATGGCCCAGGTACTTTTCAAACTGCTGTCTCTGCGCTGAGTCTCTGGGTGAGTTTGTGCACTGGTCCTTTAAGAGCAGAGTCTCAGTTTCCTATAGCCCACCAGCTCTCCTGGAGTTAAGCCCCACTGATTTTCAAAGCCCCTGGAGTTAAGTCCTGCTGATTTTCAAAGCCAGACATTATGGAGGCTCCTATTCCTAGTGCCCGTCGCCAGAGCTGAGGGTGCCTGATGTGGGGCTTGAATCCTTTCCTCCTCAAGGTGGATATTTGTGCCTGTGATAATTTTCCCAGTTGTGGGTCCCTCACACCAGGGGGCTGCATCTCAGCCCCTTCTACCTATCCTGATGTGGCTTTTTCTTTATAGCTTTAACTTGGAAGTGCTGTTATGCTAGTGTGCAGGTTGTTCTCGGAGCATATACACCTGCTCTCTGTGTGGTTGCAGTCTTGGCATGTTTATGGAGGAGGCGAACACGGGATCCTCCTCCACCATCTTGATTGGGATCCAGCCATTATTTCTTTAAGCTTTCTACCCCTCTCTCCCTCCCAGGACTTCCATATTGCATATGATACTTCTCTTGATGGTGACCCATCAGTCTTATAAGCTCTCTTCATTCCTTTTCATTCTTTTTCTTTTTATTCCTCTAACTCGGTAATTTCAAATGGTCTGTCTAGAGTCTCACAGATTCTTTCTTCTGCTTGACCAAGTTAGCTCTCACAGTTATCTATTGCATACTTATATCAGCCACTGTATTCTTCAGCTCCAGAATTTGTTTGGTTCTTTATGATTTTTATCTATCTGTTGAACTTATTTTTCTCTCATATTGTTTTCCCGATTTCATTAAGTTGACTGTGCTGTCATGAAGCTCATTGATCTTCCTTAATTATTATGAGCTCTCTGACGATTTGTCAATCTCCGTTTCTGTGGGATTGGTCACTGAAAAATTATTGTATTCCTTTGTGGTATCATTTTTCCTTGTTGTTTTGTGTTTCTTGAAGTCTTGTGTTGCTGTCTTTGCATTTGAGGAAATGGTCAGCACTCACAGTATTTACTGACTGACTTTGGGAGAGAAAGGCCTTCACCAGTCAGCCCAACTAGATATTCTAAGGCTGTCTCAAACTTTTTCTATGGACACACCCACATCATGCCTCTTTTGCATCTTTGGGGGAAATTCTTGAGGCTATATGCCTTCTCTTGCTCTTTCAAAGCCAAGTTGGGTGCTGAGAGCTTCTCATTTGTTTTCCCTAAGGTTGTCCCCTGAAATACTCAAGTGTCTGTGCCTTCTCCCAATTCCACCAAGTCAGACTGGTTGAAGGTACATGCTTGGAAGATATCTGCTTGTGCTCATCGTCTTGGTATGCAGGGAGCTGGACCCAGGGTGGGGGCTGAGGCATGTGGCGCAGCAGGCACACCCATACGCCAGCTGGAAATGTCCCCGGCAGCTCGTATGTGAGCCTCCTGATGGTGTTTGTAGCAGACAGTAAGGTCTGCATTCCTTTAAAAAATTTCCAAGTCTTGGATGGTATGAGTCCTACAGATTTGCCGGTATCAGCCTTCCAGCCACTTATCCATCCTGATCCCCTACATATTCTTTTTTTAAAAAATATTTTTATTTATTTGAGAGAGAGAGAACGAGCACACAAGCAGAGGAAGAGGGAGAAACAAACTCCCCACTGAGCAGGGAGCCCGACGCAGGGCTTGATCCCAGGACCCTGGGATCATGACCTGAGCTGAAGGCTGACGCTTAACTGACTGAGCCACCCCAGGCACCCCTTGCCTACATATTCTTCGAGAAGAAAGCAGTGGCTCTCTCGTGCAGTGTCCTATACCACCGAAGCCAGTGCTCACTTTGCTCTCTCTTTCCCTATGGAAGGGATCCCAGGCCAAACTGAGGGGGTCTCGACCATGAGGTGGGCTGCTTTGAGGGAGGGGTGATGCAGGTAAAGTGAAACTGTTCTTCTTACTATCTGCAGTCTGTTTGCTCTCAGTTTATTTGCTCCAGTGGTGTGCTGGAAATTCCCTGGACTTTGCAAAAGGATTTCTCATCCTTGGGTGGCTGTCAAAGCTGGTACACTGTGAGGAGATTTTAGTAGAAAAGTCTTATTCCATCTTCTTTGTGACATCATTCTTTTATTGACCCATATTTAATTTAGAAGTGTGTTATTTAACCTCGAAGTATTTGGGGGTTTTCCAACTATCTACTATTGATTTCTAGATTTCTATTGTGCTTGCAAGCATATTTTGTATTATTTCTTTCCTTTAAAATTTTTAAGCTGTGTTTTATATCCCAGAATATGGTCTATTTTGGTGGATGTTTCATGTGAACTTGAGAAGAATCTATATTCTGCTGTGTTTGAATGAAGTGTTGCATGGGTTTCAATTATATCCCCTTGTTTGATGGCACTATTTAATTCAGCTGTGTTCTTCCTGATTTTCTTCTTGCTGGAACTCTTAATTACTGGTGGAGTATGTTAAAGTCTGCAGCTATGAGTGGATTCATCTATTTCTCCTTCAGTTCTTTTTTATTTTATTTTTTAAAAGATTTTATTTATTTGACACAGAAAGAGAGAGAGCACAAGCAGGGGGAGCAGCAGGCAGAGGGAGAGGGAGAAGCAGGCTCCCCACTGAGCAGGGAGCCCGATTCAGGGCTTGATGAGGGGCTTGATCCCAGGACCCTGCGATCGTGATCTGAGCCGAAGGCACACACTCAACCAGCTGAGCCACCCAGGTGTCCCTCTCTTTCAATGCTTTATTTCACAAAACTCTCTTCCTGTGTACATAGCTTCTGAAAATAAGTCCAACTTAATTCTTATCTTTGTTTCTGTATAATTAAGGTTTTCTTCCCCCTAGCTTCTTTCAAGATTTTCTCTTTGGTTTTTTCAAGTTTGAGTATGTATTTCAAGGTGCACATTTTTAGGGTTTTTGTTGTTGTTGTTGTTGTTCTTTTTTGTTTTGTTTTGTTTTTTTATCTTCTTTGGTGATCTCTGAGTTTCCTAGATCTGTAGTTTGGTGTCTATTATTAATCTGGGGACAGTCTCATCCATTATTGCTTCACTTGTTTGCTCCTTCTTCATGTATTCTCATTATGTGTAGATCTTCTGTAATTTTCCCAACGTTCTTGGATTTCTGTTCTATATTCTTTTTATTTCAGTGTCAAGGACCCTATTGACATCTTCTTGAGCTCACTGAGTCCTCATACATTTCTGCTGTATTGATGAGCCCCCCCAGGGGAATTCATTTCTAGTCTGTTCTTTTGGGTTTTTTTTATTTCTTGTATTTTCCTTTTGATTCCTAGAGTTTCTGCCTCTTCTTACATTAGTTATCTACTCTTGCATTTTATCCACTATTTCCATAGATCACAAGCATATTAATCACGGTTGCTTTACATTTATGGTCTGATAATTGTAACATATTGCTACATCTGAACCAAGTTCTTTTGCTTGTCCTATTTCCTGAAAATGTATTTCTTAAGTCAGTATGCCTTTTAACTTTTTGTTGAATGCTGGGCATGATGGGATTGTGAAAACGGAACTGGGGTAAATAGGCCTTTAGTGTGAGGGTTCATGTTTATCTGAGTCGGGTTTAGGCTGTGTTTACTATCTGTTGTGGCTGTCGGAGGCTAAGATATTCTCAGATGTCCTTGCTTTTGTCACCCATGATGTCTTTAGGGTTTATGGAGGCTTCTTAAATAAGTTCTGAAATGTATAGTTCTTTCGGTTTATTCCAAATAGGAGTCTTCCTGATGTAGTGGAATGTTGTGGGTAGAGAGTGAGTGTTCTGTATCATATGATCTGGTTTTAGTATTTTAATGAGCATGTGTCCTTGTGCTGTGACCTTCTTTGGTATAATAGGAAAGGTATTTGGCCTTTTCCATGGTTCCCAGCCAAGACTTCCTGAAGCTCTTGGACTTTCTGAGTGATAAGGGTGACAGGAGTTTCTTATGTTCTAATGAGGCAATTGTTTGCTGGCACCTAGATAGCTTCAGGATGGGAGTTTGTCTCCAGGAAGACCAAACTTGGACTGGAGGCTTAGAACTTTTAGCCCAACTCCCAACCTCCGGGGAGTGGGGAGGAAGGATTTGGAGATGGGGTTATTTGCCAATTGCCAATGATTTAGTCATTCATGCCTGTGTAAAGAAATTCCATAAAATCCCCTAAACCTCAGGATTCAGAGAGATTCTAAGACATCGATGTGCTGGAAGTGTGTTGTGTCTGGAGAAGGCACGGAAGTTCCCTACCTCCTGCACATACTTTGCCCTGTACGCCCCTTCCATTTAGCGGTTTCTGACCTGTGTCTTTTATAATAAATCAATAATAATAAGAGCATTTTATTAGTTCTAATAGTGCTTCTGTCAAACTAACAAACACAATCCAGGGAACCTTTGAATTTGTAGTTGGCCATGCAGAAATGTGTGTAGCCACCCCTCCCCCCATTTGTGGCAGGCATCCGACGTGGGGGCAGTTTTGTGGGATTGGGCCCTTAAACTGTGGAATATGATGGTAACTGTATTTCATATTGGAATTAAATAGAATCGTTGAGACGCCTCAGAGGCTCAGTTGGTTAAGCATCTGCCTTCGGCTTGAATCATGATCCCAGGGTCCTGGGATGGAGCCCCTCATCGGGCTCCTTGCTCAGCAGGGAGCTTCTCCCTCTGCCTGCTGCTCCCCCTTGCTTGTGCTCGTGCACGTGTTCTCTCTGACAAATAAAATCTTAAAAAAAGAAAACAAAAAAAGAATTAAATAGAATTGTAGGCCACTCTCACCCTTAGTGTTGGAGAGCTGGAGAACCGGTGTTGGGAAACACACATGTATTTGCTCTCAGGAGTAAGAAAAAAAAAAAAACAAAAAACCTTTCAACCTTGCAAGTATTTCTAAGTCCCGCCCCCTCAACTTAGGTCAGGTAGGAAAGCTAAATGGGTCTCAGGTTGGCTATTTCATCCCCCCACCTCCCCACCCCCACCGTGTCAGGTAGGTTCTGGTGAAATCCCAGTTAGGCTCTTGAAAAGCAGATTATATTAAGGACAGGCCTTGTTAAAGAGAATGATATGGGCACATGTCAAAATGGCTATATTTCTGTCTTTCTTTCCAATTCTGCACACAGCCATTTGTCCAGTGATTAATGCTTTCATAGTTCGGTGGTGTTGATTTTAAGTTTGTTAGCTTTTTTCCTAGTGAGGATAGGAATGTCACCTCTAAGTTCCTTACATGCCAGATGACAAACCAGAGGTCTCTATTTTTTAATGTTTGTTGGGTGACAGCTTTAAAAGCCTCATTCCTCCTCCTTCTCCTTGTGCCCTGCATCTGAACAATGTGACAAGAAAGCCTGGCTGCTCACTGCTTTGGTGCCGGCAAGAGATTCAGTTCCAGGAAGCCCCTGCCCTTGTGCCCAAACTCACTGTAGACAACCCCTGAACTTCAACCTAGGCCGGGCTCCTTTCCTTGCTCTTTCTTTTCTTTTTCTTTCTTTAAAGATTTTATCTATTTATTTATTTTGGGGGGAGGGGCAGAGGGAGAAGGAGAGTCTTTTTTTTTTTTTTAAGATTTTATTTATTCATTTGACAGACAGCCAGCGAGAGAGGGAACACAAGGAGGGGGAGTGGGAGAAGAAGAAGCAGGCTCCTAGCAGAGGAGCCTGATGTGGGGCTCGATCCCAGGGATCCAGGATCACTCCCTGAGCGGAAGGCAGATGCTTAACCACTGAGCCACCCAGGCGCCCCGAGAAGGAGAGTCTTAAGCAAACTCTATGTTGAGCGCAGAACCCCACTCAGGGCTCGATCTTATGACTCTGAGCTGAAACCAAGAGTCAGTTGTTTAACCGACTGTGCCACCCAGGTGCCCCCTTTCCTTCCTCTTTCAAGGTATTTCCCACCTGCTTGGGAGGACTGCCCTCCCCGGAAAACTCCCATTATCAAAGTAATTAACCTTTTTGTTTTTTCCTGGAAGGGATATGTTGTCAACCAAACCTAGAGTGGGGACCCACCTGACTCTGCAGGTGACCATAACAGTTATAGAAGGGGTAACATGGTATATATATTGCAATACACTTTGCTTAATTATTCTATTAATAAATACTCCAGATCTTTACATATCAATACATGCCACCCTTTGTTTAAGAAAAAGAATAGTAGGTATGATGATAAGTATATGCAAGCAATTCTTTCTAAAAAGACAGTTGGATTTTAACCAATTTTGCCACCAAAACCATGAGTGAAAACTCGGATTGCCAAATTACAGAACCTATACAAATTATGTTCTTTTCAAACAGAATTTCTTAAGATTTTTATCATTAAATATATTGAGGAAAGAATTACAAGATGTTTTGGGGTAGGATTTGCTAATAATAATATACACATCCTTGAAGTCATCATCAAAATTCCTAACTGTGGGCAGTAGTGAGAGTCTCCTCATGTTCCCTTGCGTGGCTCACCTCTGTCCTGCCCCATAGATGACCACTGTCCTGATGCTTTGTTTATCCTTGACACCTTTACCAGCTATTATCTTCCCCTAAGCAGTGTTCTTTCAGTTTTCCTCCTTCAACCTCTGAACAGGTAAGTATGAACGGAATTATACAGAAAGGTTTTCAGGTGGTTTTTCGCCTTAGTGTGTGTCTCATGTGCGAGCACCTGAGGCTTCGGGCCTGGTCTAGGACTGTGGGGTTCAAGGCTCCCACCCAGCTAAGTGGCCTAACGCTTTGAGATTCTTCAAATATAAATGAGGGCGGGGGGGGGTGGGGTGGGCGGGGGACGTGGTGGGCAGACGACTCCCTGCTGGAAGATGGTCAAGGATCAAAATGGAACCAGACCTATGATGAGGTCACTTTTGTCCGTGTTTGTGAAGAAGGGTCACGGCTCCGTGAGTGGCCTGGCGGCCTTACGGTTCAAAGCAGTGTCTTCGGAGAGAACAGGTTGCAGCCCACTGCCCAAGCAAGGTCGGCTCAAAGACGTGACCTCCGGCCCGCTGTCACTCAGGCGGGCGGGGGCGGGGCCTTGCGAACGGTCCAATCAGGAGAGTCGCCGGAACCGTACGTGCGGGCGGCGCTGTGGACGGCGGGGACTGTGTGCCGTCGCTGCTGTCCGTCCGAGGCTCGCATCACCTCTCGCTGTCCTGAAAGGCTTCGGGAGCTTCCGCCACATCCTCTGTGGCCGTGACCTCCGCTGGCCGCGGCAATCGTATGGTGGTCGACCCCGTACCCCAGAAAGCCAGCAATGGTGAGTGTGCGGGGTCGGGAGTTGGGCAGGGGGGCCGGTGGGACCGACTGGAACCGGCCGTGGCGGGACCTGGCCTCCCCGCGGTGAACTCCGGAGTCTGGGGACCCGAGGCCGCCGGTGGCGCGGCACGCGGCGCGGGGCCGGGCTGGCTGCCGGGACCCCCGCGTCCTTTCCCGTCACTGTGCGGCCGCGTCTCCCTTAGACTGGGCGATGACCACAGGGAGGGTCATCAGGGGACAGTCATGCCTCGGTCTCCCGGGTTCGTGTGCGGGAGGTGCTGTGGTCTGTGGGGTCCCCAACCTTCTCTCCCGGGGGGACCCGGTTTCCCCTCACTTTTCCAGACGTTTGGGGAGTAGGATCTCAAAGCCACGACCTTGTGCTCCCAGCCTAGCTCTTTATAGGACTGGCAATAAATGCCTAAATTTCCAGATCTTCCCCTGCATTTGGAAACGCCATCTTTCCTCTCCAGTTCATAGCATCATTATTAACTATTTGTTCTCCATGATGTGTTTCAAATACGCAGTATTTTATCATTTATCCACAGAGCCATGAAGGGCTCTTTTTAAAGACTTTTTTTCGCGGGTATTTTACCTGAGAAGAAAGCAGAGAATAACCACCTGGAACTGTTTTATAAAATCCTTGTGCTACTCGCCCCAGGATCTTTCCTGGACACTGACGTCCTATGGGAAGTCCTTTGAGTGGAGGTTCTTTAAAACTTTCCTGGGTTATCTGTCCTCTCAGCACTGTCCCTCCTTGCATTTGTCACTCTGAAAAGATTTATTCACTTGAGACTTAGCTGGGGAGACAGTATAAAGTATTTCTAAAAAAGTGAATTTCAGAAAAAAAAATTACTTTCCATTTGTTAAAATTTGTTCCCTTTTTTCTTCTAAGTGGGTATAGTAATGTTCTGAGGTATTTTCTTCCTTTCAGGTGATTTTAAAGGGCCTATCAGGGCCTAGACATGTAACATTAAGTATTGCAACACAGTTGTTTACAAATCAGTTTCTTTTCTTGGAAATAATTGACATCTTCATTTTCTGACAGTAGAAAGTTGGTTTTCTTGTTGAACTAGTAAAATTCCTTAAAAATTTCTTTCCTCCTTTACACATAAACATTGGGTGTCTGTGATTTTGCGGGATTCTTGAACCACTGGGTTTATGTCATTTAAATGATCAGTGGTGGTCCAGAGCACTGTGACTGGGGAGCAGAAGCCTGAGGCCAATGACTCCACGCTAAGGGCAGCTTTGAGCTGGCAAAGGCAAAGGGAGTTTTCTTAGGCCTCGATGTTTTTGCATGTTTGGGTTTTGCGTCTATGATAATGGTGCACTCACGGTGTAATTTGGGTATTGAGAAACTCTGTGAAAGTCTGGAGTTCTGTCTCCTGGACAAAATGTTTATGAATTTAGGAGTTCATTTGGGTCACAACCTTAAACTGAATCTGCCTGAGAGTTTCCTCATTTGTAATATTGGAAACCCTGGGGGAGGGAGTTCTGTAAGCTGCCAGGAGAGTGTCCCTGCCCTCCCCCCTTCACCGGGGGCTGACCCACTGTGGAGACGCTGTCTCGACTGGGAATGTCTAGAGCCCAGCTTGGAAGTGTGTTTAATTTCTGAATGTGGGTTTTCCTTCTCAACTCAGAGTAAGCAGGCTGCTTCTCTGAGCTGATTTGAATGTTTGCATTTCTTTGCTTGGCATTCTTTTTTATCTATTGAATAATATTCCAGTCCTTTCAGTCTAGTTTCCCTTAGTAGTTTGCAGTTTTATTTCCTGTCTGAATGGGTAAGGTTTTTTATTTCTTGGGCTTTGAAAATGTAGGTTGATTGAGAAAAATGTGTGAGGCAAGAAAATCTTGAAACCAAACAATTTTTATTCCTTTTAGGCAACAATCTCAACCTGTGAGATGGGCATACTGACGTTCTCAGGCACATTTTTCACTTTTATTTTTATTATTTTTTAATATAAAGATTTTATTTTTAAGAAATCTCTACACCCAACGTGGCACTCGAACTTACAACCCCAAGATCAAGAGTCACATGTTCTACTGACTGAGCCCACTGGGCACCCCTCATTTTTCATATATGTGCATGTCTCTAGGGAACTTTGACATTTAAAAGGCTATATACTATTTTTTAAGGCAAATGAATTTCTGTTTTAATTGATGTCAGAAAAACTACCCAAGCTTATGTAAATCTTTAAAAATCCTAGTAGGTTTCAGGGTTTAAGTGCAACTCCCTAATGCAGCGCAACATGCTAGTCATTCCTGACAATATCCTTAGTGTGAAATATAGTGGAGGGACACACTGTGATATCCCTTGTCCTTTTAGAGAATTGAAATTTTTCATTTTTTATGGGTTGCAGTTTCATACCCGTTAGTGCTTAAAGAAATAAATCTTAGAATGATTTCCTATGTAGAAAAGTTTAAATTAATTTAAAATTACATTTAAAGTAGCAAAAGTTGAAAGCACTATTAAGTAGTAAAATATACTATATATAAGTTTGTTTCTTTTATATTAATTGCATGCTAAGGATTATAGTTCATAAGAAACTAGTGGGCTTCAGAAAAAAATTTTAAAATATGAAATGAGAGTTCAGGTTTTTGTTAGAGCATTTCATGTTTACAGAAAAATTAATCACAAAGTACAGAGTTCCCACTTGACCCCTCTGTATCCACAGTTTGCAATATTTTTTATATCTCCTGTTACTGTGGTATATTTGTTAAAATTGATGGACCAGTAGTCATGCATTAAAGTCTACTGTTTATATGAACATAAGACGTTTTGTGTTATGTACAATCAGTGGGTTTTGGCAAAACTATAATGCCACGTGTCCATCATTTCTTTCTTTCTTTCTTTTTAAGATTTATTTGTTTATTTTGGAGAGACAGAGAGTGTGCCTGTGCGAGGGGAGGAGGGGTAAGGGGGAGGGAGAGAGAATCTCAAGCTGACTCCGTGCTGAGCGTGGAGCACAATGCGGGGCTCCATCCCAGGACCTTAAGATCACGACCTGCACCGAAACTAAGAGTTGGATGCTTAACCAACTGCTCCACCCAGGCACCCCTGTGTCCATCATTTCTATATCCTATAGAATAGTCTCTCCTTTTCCTAAAAATATCTTGTGCTCACCGGTTTATTTATTTAATCAGCCTTCCCTCCAACACCCCAATCTTTCACTAAAAGATCTTTTTACTGGCTCATAGTTTTGTCTCTTCCAGAATGTCATATACCTGAAGACAGTGTATTTAGCCTTGTCAGAGTGTCTTCTTTCACGTAACATAAAGTTTCCTCCTTGTCTTCTGTTGGCTTTATCCTTTTTTTTTTTTATCACTAAGCAAGATTTATCATATGCATATACCACAGGTGGTTTATTCGTTCTGCTATTGAAGGATATCTTGCTAAACTCCTGGCAGTTATGAGTAAAACATCCATAAACAGTCATTTGCATGTTTCTGTGTGAGTACAAAGTTTCAGTTCATTTGGGTAAATAAATACCAAGGAGTATGATCACCAGATCCTCTGGTAAGAGTATGTTTAGTTTGATAAGAAACTGCCTGTCGGGGCGCCTGGGTGGCACAGCGGTTAAAGCGTCTGCCTTCAGCTCAGGGCGTGATCCCGGCGTTCCGGGATCGAGCCCCACATCGGGCTCCTCCGCTATGAGCCTGCTTCTTCCTCTCCCACTCCCCCTGCTTGTGTACCCTCTCTCGCTGGCTGTCTCTATCTCTGTCAAATAAATAAATAAAATCTTAAAAAAAAAAAAGAAAAAAAGAAACTGCCTGTCTTCCAAAGTAGCATAGCATTTTCCATTCCTACCAGCAGTGAGTGAGGATTCCTGTCGGTTTACATCTTCACCGGTATCTGGTGTTCTGAGTGTTCTGAATTGTATACATTGTAATAAGTGGCTAGTGATATCCATTTATGTTCTGTTGATCATTCCCTAATGATATTTGAAGTTAAACTTCTTTTCATATGCTTATGTGCAATCTGTATTATCTTTGGTGATGTGTGTTCAGATCATTTGCCCATTTTTAATTGGATAGTTTGTCTTAGTTTTAAGAATTCTTTGGCCATTTTGGGTGTCCTTTATCAGATAACTGTTCTACAAAGATTTTCTCCCTATGACTCATTTTCTTTTCTTTTAAGATTTATTTATTTGAGATAGAGCAAGAGTGAGAGTGCACAAGCAGGGGGAGCAGCAGAGGAAGAGGGAGAAGCAGGCTCCCCACTGAGCAGGGAGCCCAACACAGAGCTCGATCCCAGGACCCTGGATCATGACCTGAGCCGAAGGCAGATGCTTAACTGACTGAGCCATCCAGGCGCCCTGTGACTATTCATTTTCTTACCACTCTCTTTTGCAGAACAGGGTTTTTATTTTATAAAATGAAGCTTCTCATTTTTTTCTTCCACGGATCTTGCTTTTGGTGTTGTTATCTTAAAATTCATCAATTAACCCAGGATCATCTCCTGTGTTATCTTTTAGGAGTTTTTAAACTTTAGATTTACGATATATTTTTGGTTAAGTTTTGGGAAAGGTGTAAGGTTAGTGTCTAAATTCATTTTTTGTTTTTTTGGTTTATCTTTTGCATGTGGATATCCACTCTTCCTAGCACTGTTTGTTTAAAAGACTTTTTCTCAGGGCGCCTGGGTGGCTCAGTCAGTTAAGTGTCTGACTCAGGTCAAGTGTTCTGCTCAGGTCATGGTCTCGGGGTCATGGGATTGATCCCCATGTCGGGCTCCACACTCAGTACAGAGTCTGCTTCAGATTCTCTCTCTCCTTCTGCCCCTACCCGTGCTCATGCATGAGGTCTTCTCTCAAATAAAATCTTTTTTAAAAAAGACTTTTTCTCTCTGAATTGCCTTTTTGTCCTTTGTCAAAGATCAGCTGACTACATTTGTGTGGGTCTGTAGGAAAGCAGTTGACTTCTGCATCCTTCAAACTTGCTATGCTCTGTTATTTTCAGAGTGATCGCTGAAATTGTTGGGGACTCTATCAGATATTCTACATGGAAAACCATGTGCTGTGTGACTCACAGGTCTATTCTTTGCTTCCCAGTCTCTATAACTTCTATTTCCTTTTGTTGCCTTACTGCATTAGCTAGGTCTTCCAGGACAATGAGGAATAGGAGTGATGAGAGGAGACTTCTTACCGTGTTCTTTATCTTACCGGAAAAGCAACTAGTCTCTCACCATTAGTATGATGTTAACTACAAGTTTCATGTAGATGTTCTTTTTCAAGAACGGAACTCCTCCCCTCTGTTCCTAGTGTGTTATCATAAGTGTGTGTTGGCTTTTAGCAAATGTTTTTTCATTTTCACCTCCTTTATTCCTGAGATTAGTAATCTCTGTCTTCCTTCTTTTCTCACTTAGATTGACTAGACATTTAACAATTCCATTAATCATTTCAAAGAACTAGCTTTTGGTTTTCTCGATATTGTCTCTTAATTTCCTGTAATTTTTAATGTCTTTTATAAGTTTTACCATTTTATTTTCTCTATTTTTATTGAGATATAATTGACATGTAACATTAGTTTCACATGTACAACATAATGGCTTGGTATTTGTATATATTGTGAAATATTTCCACAATAATTCTAGTTAACATCCTTCATTGCACATAGTTACAGTTTCTTAGCATAGAAATTTTAAGATCTACTCTCTTAGCAACTTTCAGATATTCAGTACTACAGTACTATGAGCTGTTGTCACCATGTTGTTTGCTACATCCCCATGACTTACTCATTTTATAACTGAAAGTTTGTACCTTTTGACCTCCCTTCACCCATTTTCCCCACCATTCACCTCTGGCAACCACCAGTTTGCTTTCTCTATGAGTTTGTATTTTCGTTTTAATTTTGGGGGGATTTACTTAGCATGTGCGCACGCATGGTGAGGAGGGTCCGGGGGGGAGAGTGTCTCAAGCAGACTCTGCTTAAGCGCGGAGCCTGAGGTGGGTCTTGATCTCACGACCCCGAGATCATGACCGGAGCCGAAACCGAGAGTGGGATGCTTAACCGACTGTGCCACTGGGCACCCCTGTGTTTTTGTTTTTAGATTCCACATATAAGTGAGATTATACAGTATTTGTCTTCCTCTCTGACTTATTACACTTAGCGTAATGTTCTCAAAGTCTGTGTGTGGATGGTAAGATTTTGGGGTGCCTCGGTGGCTCAGTCAGTTGAGCCTCTGACTCTGGATTTTGGCTTGGGTCGTGAGATCGAGCCCCATGTAGGCCTCCACACCTGTGGACCCTGCTGAAGATTCTTTGTCTCCCTCTGCCCCTTCCTACCCTCTTACTCAAAAAAAAAAAAAATTATTCTTTTTTATAGCTGAATAATATTCTATTAATATTAATCAGTTTGTCCATTGGTGAACACTTGTTTCCATATCTTGGCCGTTGTAAATAATCAGTGAATTAGGTGCATGTATTTTTTTCGAGTTGGTTTTTTTCCAGTAAATACCCAGAAGTGGTATTGTTGGATCACATGGTCATGGTATTAATTTTTTGAGGACTCTCCATACTGTGTCCGTAGTGGCTGCACCAATTTACATTCCCAGTAACAGTGCACAAAGGTTCCCTACATCCTCATCAACACTTGTGATCTGTCTTTTTGATACCGGCCATTTTGACGGGTGTGAGGTGATATCTCGTTGTGGTTTTGATTTGCGTTTCCCTGATGACGAATGATGTTGAGCAGCTTTTCATATACCTGTTGGGCATCCGTATGTGTTCTGTGGATAAATGTCTATTTAGATCCTCTTCCCCATTTTTTAATTGGATTCTTTTTTTGGTGTTGAGTTTTATAAGTTCTTTATGTATTTTGGATATAACCCCTAGGATATAACCAGAGATATGATTTGTAAATATTTTCTGCCATTGAATAGGTTGCCTTTTTATTGATGATTTCTTTTGCTGTACAGAAGCTTTTTAGTTTGATATAGACCCACTTGTTGATTTTTGCTTTTGTTGTCAGATCTAAAAAGTCATCTTTAAGATTGATGTCAAGGAGCTTACCACCTGTTTTCTTCTAGGAATTTTATGGAGTCATGTCTTACACTCAAGTCTTGAATACATTTTGAATTGATTTTTGTATATGGTGTGAGAAATGGTCCAGTTTTCCCAGCGCTATTTATTGAAGAGACTGTCCTTTCTCCCATCGTATATGTTTGTTTCCTTTGTTGTATATTAATTGACCATGAAGTGTGAGTTTATTTCTGTATTCTCTGCTCTATTCCATTGATCTGTATGTCTGTTTTTAGGCCAGTGCCTTACTGTTTTGATTACTGTGACTTTGTAACATAGTTTGAAATAAGAGAGTGTTATGCCTCCAGATTTGTTCTTAAGATTGCTTTGGCTATTCAGGGTCTTTGTGGTTCCATGCAAATTATACGATTGTTCTATTTCTGTGGAAACGCCATGGAAATTTAATAGGGATTGCATTGAATCTGTAAATTGCTTTAGATAGTATGGATATTTTAACAGTAGTACTTCTTTCAATCCATTGAGCATGGACTATCTTTGCGTTTATTTTGTGTCACCTTCTATTTCTTTAATCAATGTCTTACCGTTTTCAGTATTTGGCCTTTCACCTTTTTAAGTTTATTCCTGTTTTGTTCTTTTTGATGAAATTGTAAGTGGACTATTTTTACTATTATTTATTTATTTAAAAATTTTTATTTATTTATTTGTTAGAGTGAGCAAGCACAAGCAGGGGGAATGACAGGCAGAGCGAGAAGCAGGCTCCCTGCTGAGCAAGGAGCCCAATATGGGACTCGATCCCAGGACCCTGAGATCATGACCTGAGCTGAAGGCAGATGCTTAACCTACTGAGTCACCCAGGTGTCCCCTGGACTATTGTTAAATTTTATTAAGTTTTTTATCTTCATTCCAGTATAGTTAACATACCTTTAATTTTTTTTATTAAGGTAAGGTGGACTGTTTTCTTAATTTCTCTTTCTGATGGTTCCTTATTAGTGTAAAGAAATGTAACCAAACGGTTTTTTGGTGGAGTCTTCAGAGTTTTCTATATACAAACAGTTCCCAACTTAATGATGGTTTGACTCAAGATTTTTTGACTTTTTGATGGTGCGAAAGCAATACACATTCAATAGAAACCATGCTCTGAATTTTGATTTTTCCATTCTCAGTGTGCAGTACAGGGCTGTCTTGTGGTACTAGGCGGCAGTAGCAGCCAACGGTAGCGGCCAATCAGTACACAGATATGAGGGTAAATGATTGTTACAGTTAAAACCCTTCTGTCCCTATACAACTGTTCTTTTTTTTTTTTTTACTTTCAGTATGCTATTCAGTAAACTACATGAGATATTCAATACTTTGTTAAAAATAGGCCTTGTGGGGTGCCTGGGTGGCTCAGTCAGTTAAGTGTCCGATTCTTTATTTCAGCTCAGGTCATGATCTCCAGGTCATGGTATTGAGCCCTGTGTAGGGCTCCTCGCTCAGCAGGGAATCTGCTGGAGATTCCCTCCCTCCCTCCCCCTCTGTCCTTTCCCCCAAATAAATAAATAGATTTTTAAAAATAGGCTTTGTGTTAGATGATTATACCCAACTGTAGGCTAATGTGAGTGTTCTGAGTACAATTAGGGTAGGATAGGCTAAGCTTAGATGTTCAGTAAGTTAGGTATAGAAAAGACTTTATTTATTCATTTGGGAGAAAGAGCATGAGCCGGGGAGGGTGGGCAGGCAGAGGGAGCACACTCCCCACTGATCTGGGAGCCCAATGCGGGGCTTGATCACAGGACTCTGAGCTCATGACCTGAGCTGAGCCACCTGGGTAGCCCTACATTTTCAATTTAGAGATAGTCCCAATTTATGATACATCAGTACACAACACAGTCAGAAGTTGAGGAAGATGTCGAATATCATGTCATCTACAAACAGACCATTTTACCTCATTTTTTCTAATCTGGGTGCCATTTTTCTTTTTCTTGCCTAATTGCCCTGGCTAGAACTTCCAATTTTATGTAGTGGGCATCCTTCTCTTGCTCCTGATCTTAGCAGAAAAACTTATAGCTTTTCAGCATTGAGTATGAGGTTATCTGTGGGCCATATGTGGCCTTTATTATGTTGAGGTACTTTCTCTGTATACCCACTTTGTTGAGAGTTTTTATCACAAATGGATGTTGAATTTTGCCGTATGTCTTCTGCATCAGTTGAGATAATCATGATTTTTAATCTTCATTTTGTGAATATGGTTTATCACATTGATTTGTAGATGCTGAGCCATCTACAGTGCATCATGGAATAAGTCCCACTTGGTCATGGTATATGGCCTTTTTAGTGTGTTGTTGGACTCACTTCGCTAGTATTTTGTTGAGGACTTTTCTAGCTTATGTTTATATTGGACTGTAATGTCCTGTGGCATCTTTGTCTGGTTTTGGTATCAAGGTAACACTGGCCTCATAAAATTAGTTTGGAAATGTTCCCTCCTGTTTTTTAGTAAGAGTTTGAGAAGGATTTAGTATTACTTTTTCTTTGAATGTTTGGTAGAGCTTACCAGTGAAGCCATCTGGTCCTGGACTTTCGTTTGTTGGGATGTTTTTGATTACTGGTTGACTCTTTTTACTAGTAATCAGTCTGTTCAGATTTTCAGCTTATTCATAATTCAGTCTTTATATGTATTTTGTTTCTGAGAGTTTGTGTCTTCTAGGTTGTCCAATTTTTTTGGTGTATACTTGTTCGTAGCAGTCTCTTATGACCCTTTGTATTTCTTGTGTATATTGTAATGTCTCCTCCTTCATTTCTGATTTTATATATTTGAGTCTCTTTTTTTCTTGGTGACTCTAACTAAAGGCTATTCATTTTATTTGTCTTATCAAAAAACCAACTCCTAGTTTCACTGATTTTTTTCTGTTATCTTTATAATTGGTATTTTGTTTATTTCCACTGTGATCTTTGTTATTTCTTTCCTTCTTCTAACTTTGGACTTCATTTTTTCTTTTTTTCCTAATTCCTTGGGGTATAAAGTTGGGTTTGAGATCTTTCTTGATGTTAGCATTTATTGCTATGAACTTCCTTCTTGGAACTGCTTTTGCTGTATCTCATAAGTTTTGGTATGAAGTATTACCATTTTCATTTGTGTCAGGATATTTTTTTACTTCTCAGTTGATTTTTTTCACCTGTTGGTTGTTTAGTAGCATGTTATTTAATCTGCATATATTTGTGAGTTGTACAGTTTTGTCCTTGCAGTTGATTTCTAGGCCTACCATTGTGGTTGGAAAAGATGCTTGATACGACTTAAATCTTCTTAAGTTTATTAAGACTTGTTTTGTGGCCTAAGATATGATCTGTTGTGGAGAATGTTCTAGGTGCACTTAAGAATGTGTATGCTGTGTATTCTGTTCCTTTTAGATGGAATATCTGTTAAGTCCATCTGGTTTAATGTGTCATTTTAATTCAGTGTTTCCTTATTGATTTTTTTTTGTCTGGATGATACATCTATTGGTGAAAATAGGATATTAAAGTCCCCCACTGTTACCGTATTGCTATTTCTCCCTTTAGGTCTGTTAATATTTGCTTTATATATTTCGGTGTTCCTATTTTGAGTGTATAAACATTGACAAATATTATATCCTCTTAATGGGATTCACCCCTTTATCTTTATATAATGACCTCCTTTGTCTTTTATTACAGTCTTTGTTTTAAAGCCTATTTTGTGTCATACAAAATAGCTAGTTTTATTTTGGTTTTCATTTGCATGGAATATCTTTTTCCATCCTGTCATTTTCAGTCTGTATGTTACTTTCAATCTGTATGTCTTTGCACCTGAGGTCTTTTGTAAGCAGTATAGGTTTTTATTTTATTTTAAAGATTTTATTTGAGAGAGTGTGCGCACCCACGTGCACACACACAAGCAGGGGAGGAGGAGAAGCAGGTGCCCCACTGAGTCAGGAGCCAGATGTGGGGCTCAATCCCAGGACTCTGGGATCATGACCCGAGCCAAAGGCAGCTGTTCAACTGACTGAGCCACCCAGGCGCCCCAGCAGTATAGATTTTTAAAAGTCCATTCAGCCACTCTGTGTCTTTTGATTGGAGAATTTAGTCCATTAATATTTTAAAGTAATTATTAGGTATGTACTAATTGCCATTTTGTTCACTGTTTTTTGGCTGTTTTGTAATTTGTTCTTTCCTGGGTCTCTTGTGATTTGAGGATTTTCTGTAGGACTATGTTTATTTTTTTAAAGATTTTATTTATTAGACAGCAAGAGAGGGAACACAAGCAGGGGGAGTGGGAGAGGGAGAAGCAGGCTTCCCGCTGAGCAGGGAGCCCAATGTAGGGCTCGATCCTAGGACCCTGGGATGATGGCCTGAGCCGAAGGCAGATGCTTAATGACTGAGCCTCCCAGGCGCCCCTGTAGGACTATGTTTAGATTCTTCTCTCTTCTATGTGTCTACTATAGGTCTTTGCGATTGCCATGAGGTTAATAGAATAGCTTATATTTATAACAATCTATTTTAAGTTGAGAACAATTTAAGTTTGAGTGCATTCTGAAACTACATTTTTATTCCATTTTATGTTTTTGATATCACAATTTACATCTTTGTGTATCAGTTAACAAGTTAGTGTATTTTCATACTTTTGTCTTTTAACCTCAACTTTTTTTTTTTTTAAAGATTTTATTTATTTATTTGACAGAGATAGAGACAGCCAGCGACAGAGGGAACACAAGCAGGGGGAGTGGGAGAGGAAGAAGCAGGCTCACAGCGGAAGAGCCCGACGTGGGGCTCGATCCCACAACGCCGGGATCACACCCTGAGCCGAAGGCAGACGCTTAACCGCTGTGCCACCCAGGCGCCCCTTAACCTCAACTTTCATGATTAACCCACCATCTTTACATTAGTCTGAATTTTACTATATATTTACCTTTAACAGTGTGATTTGTACTTTCATATTTTCCTGTTACTAATTAGCATCCTTTCATTTCAATTTAAATAAGTATGGCTTACAAGGCCAGTCTCCTGGTGATGAACTCCTTTAGCTTTTGCTTCGTTGGAAAACTCTTTTTCTCCAATTCTGAAAGACAGCTTTACTGAGTTGAGTTTTCTTGGTTAGCAGTTTTTCTCTTTTTAAAAAGATTTTATTATTTGTCAGAGAGAGGGAGAAGCAGGCTCCCTACTGAGCAAGGAACCCAATATGGGGCTCGATCCCAGAACCCTGGGATCATGACCTGAGCCAAAGGCAGATGCTTAACCAACTGAGCCACCCAGGCGTCCCTAGCAGTCCCCTCCTCAAGCATTTTGAATATATCACACCACTCCTTTCTAGCCTGCAAAGCTTTTACTGAAAAATCTGATGGTCTTACGGGAGTTCCCTTGTACATAACAAGTGTTTGTTGTTGTTTTCCTCTCTTGCTGGTTTTAAGAGCCTCTCCTTGTCTTTAGCTTTGACACTAATTATAATGCTTCTTGGTGTGAGTCTCATTGTGTTCATTTTTTTGGGAACTCTCTGGGATTCCTGGATCTTGGTGTCTGTTTCCTTCTCCAGGCTAGGGAAGTTTTCAGCCATTATTAATGTTCAGTTTTTTTGCTCCTTTCCTCCGTGGGAGTCCGATAATGCAGATGTTGGTCGGCTTGATGGAATCCCATAAGTCCCTTAAGCTGTCTTCACTATTTTTCATTCTTTTTTCTTTCTGCTGTTTTGATTGGGTAAGTTCTGCCCTGTCTTCATTTTTCAGTTCAGTTATTCTTCAGCTCTAGGGCTTCTGTTTGGTACTTTGTTTTCTATCTGTTTGTTGAAATTCTCACTTTTTTCATCCGTTCTTCTTTCCTGAGGGAGGTGAGCATTTTTATCACTGTTGTTTTGAACTCTTTATCAGATAAATCACCTTTTTTTCCATTCAGGTCTCTTTCTAAGGTTTTATCTTTTGCTGCTTTGGTTTCCGTGACACTTTGTTAGGTTTTATGTGTTAGATAAAGCAGCTGCCTCTCCCGGGCTTGAAGGAATGACCTCATGGAAGAGAGACGTTTGTTGTCTCTCAAACCTTGGTGATTGTCCAAAAAGGCTATTTTTAGTTGCCCCCAGTAGTTGAGGGGGTGCCAAGACCTATCAGTGCCCCAAGAGGAGGATCCCAGTCAGCACCTAGATTCAGGCTGGTTAGAAGGCAGACCCTCAGGCAGCAGCTTTTAAAGTTTGCAGCATGACCTCTTAGGTGAAGACCGGGTGACGGCCGTGTCTGCCTCCTCCTCTGCCCTGAGCCCTGGGAAGTAACCAGTTCCGAATGGTTTCTTTCTTTGGTGCCGTCCCATTGAATACAAGCCCTGCCGGCCACCAAAGGCAGGATATTAAGGGACTCCAGGGCACTGTATACAAGCTCTTATGTTGGAGATTCGTACAGCATGGGGGGCTTGAGGCAGGCCCGAGGGAGCATGTGAAGATGGTGCCCACTTGTTAGGAGATGGAGGGGACACAGTGGAGTATCCCTCAAACTGAGAAGGCACTTCGAGACCAAAAACAAAACAGGCCACTTCAGACCGTTCACAGTTTTATTCGGGGAACCTTACCGAGGGGAGAGTGGGCAGAAGGTGGTCCACGGTAGCCACATAGTTATTCTCCAGAAGTCCAGGCCTCAGTCCACAGATTTTATAGAGGAAGGGGACACAGAAGGACACTGTCGTAAGATCAGAGGGTTGCACGTACCTCAGAGAGCGTGCATGCACCTGATTGACAGCTAACGTCTAATTGGATCTTGTGGCACCACCTGTGTGCCGGAAGGGGAAAGACTGTGTTATCTCTGACAGACCGATGGAAGGCTGGAACAAGCCTCCCCTCTTGCCAGCCTTGGTGGGCATTCCTAACGTGGGCATATTAATCTCCAAGGGGCCAGGAACACGGAGCCCCAAGAGAAGTCATTGAGCAAACATGAGCAAGATTGGAGGGCCAGAGTGGCTGTCAGTGTTGTCAGCACTCCTATACCCCTGTCTTCGCCAGTCTCTGGAGAGGATGTAGTTCGGGTGCTAGGTATGTATGTGTAATTAGCAGCTTACCCCCCAGGGGCGCCTGGGTGGCTCAGTCTTTAAGTGTCTGCCTTGGGCTCAGGGCGTGATCCCGGCATTCTGGGATCGAGCCTGGCATCAGGCTCCTCTGCTGGGAGCCTGCTTCTTCCTCTCCCACTCCCCCTGCTTGTGTTCCCTCTCTCGCTGGCTGTCTCTCTCTGTCAAATAAACAAATAAAATCTTTAAAAAAAAAAAAAAAAAGGCAGCAGCAGCTTACCCCTCAGAACACAGCTATGCAGATAAACTAATAGGCCTCTTTCACAGAGACCGGGTGCCTCGGTCTGTTGCCTTTGCTGTGCCCTGGGAATGGTGGTAGCCAGTTAAGAACTCTTTCTCCATTTGTTAGTCTTGTGGGGACCCACGGGCGTAAGCCCCACTGACCACCGGAGCCAAGCAATCTAGAGGGCTTTCCTGGGCAGCAGAAATGTTCTGCAAAAGTCAGAGTGTCAGGCAAGGCGTATGCTTCTGGGAAATACTGGAGAGCTGGAGGCACAGGGAGAGCACAAAAATTGCCTGTTTGTGGATAGCATTGCAGTAAGCACTTAGAGGACCGTTAAATTAGATGCCTGCCTTTCAAGCTGACACTTTGATTAGCAAGCAAGCTTTTTTTTTTTTGGAGCGGGAGGGGCAGAAAGAATCATAAGCAGGCTCCAGGCCCACCGCGGTGCCCGGTACAGGACTCAGTCTCACGACTTGAGCCGCCATCAAGAGTCAGACGCTTAACCAGATGAGCCACCCCGGCGCCCGTCAAGCGAGCCTCTTCAGCAGAAAGTCTGGGTGCTTCTCAGTCAGCTGCCTCTGTGCTGGGTCCTGGGCCGGCTCGGTCTGCACGTGTGAGCTTTTTTTTTTTTTTTTTTTTTTAAAGATTTTATTTATTTATTCGACAGAGATAGAGACAGCCAGCGAGAGAGGGAACACAAGCAGGGGGAGCGGGAGAGAAAGAAGCAGGCTCACAGCAGAAGAGCCTGATGTGGGGCTCGATCCTGTAACGCCAGGACCACGCCCTGAGCCGAAGGCAGACGCTTTAACCGCTGTGCCAACCAGGCGCCCCCGTGTGAGCCTTTTAATCACTGTTTCAGTCTGCTGTAGCTGCCTGGTCCCATGGATGCAGGCTCCCCTGGCTTTCAAAGGTAGGTGTTTGCAGGCTCATCTTCAAGTTCAGGTCTTAAAAGTTGGGGGTACCCGATGTGGGGTTCAGAACCTTCACTCCTCAGGGAGAAGCTTGGGATTTTGAGTTCCCTCCTGATTGTGGGGTTGCTGCACCAGCGGTGGGTGTCTCCACCTCTCCGACCTGCCTTCACGTGGGTTGTCCCCGTTCATCCGTGTGCAGGAGTTGCTTAGCCAGTGTTTGGGGTTTGGGTTTTTCCCAGGAAATTATTCCATATGTAGATTCAGTGTGTCTGTGGGAGAAAGTAAGTTCAGGATCGTTCTATGTCACCATCTTGAACTGGATTATTTTATTCTGCTTAAGGTTTAATTGGTGGTTCTTTATTGTTTCCTCGAGTAGTTGCTTACATTATTGTCGACCTTTTCTTTCCCCCCCTTTGGTTGGTTTGTTCAATGGTATAAATTTCCTCCTAGGCTCTTAAATTGCTACACCAGACAACTTTTAATAAATTCTATTTCGTATTGTTCAAAATAATAATAATGATTTCCTTAGACTTTTTTGATTCCAATATTTACAAGTTTTTTATCTCTGTGTCTTTGGGGTTTTCCAACTACTTTCCTGCTCCTGATTTCTAGATTAATGCTGCTGTTTCCTGAGAACATATTTTGTAGGATTTCTTTTGTTTTAAATTTAAGGTGTTTTATATCCCAGAAGGTGGTTTGTCTTGGTGAATGTTGCATATGAATTTGAGAAGAATGTGTCTTTGCTGTTGATGATATAGTCCATGGATTTCAGTTAAACCTGTTGCTCATTGGTGCTCTTCAGTGTAACTAATCCTTCCCGATTTTCTTCCCGCTGGAATTCAGGTTACTGATGTGGGGGTGTGGATGCGTCCAGCTTTATGAGTTTTGCCCAACGTATTTTGCTCTTCTGTCGTTAATGCACATACACAGAAAGGATTGTTATATTTTCTCAGAAATTTGACCCCTTTATCATTACATGATTCCCTCTTTATCTGAAATTTCCTGCTTGAAGTAGGCTTTGTCTGAAATTAATATGCTCTGCCTGCTTTCTTTTGATTACTGTTGGCATGCCATACTTTCTCCATCCTTTTAAGTTTGTGTATTTATATTTAGTTCTTTTTAATGTGCTGTTGTAGGGTTTAGACCATTGGTGTTTAAAGTGGTTATTGATAATGTCGATTAATATCTACCATGCTTTTTACTCTTTCTTTGTTGTCCTTGTTTGTCTTCCGCCATTTTTTGGCCTTCTTTGGCTTTGAGCATTTTATCTCTTCTCAGCCTATCAATTATGTTTCTTGACTTTGTTTTCTTGAGTTTACCTCATGTCAGAGTATTCCTAATTTCTCCCTGTCCCTTGTAACAGTGTCATTCATTTCACTTAACCAAAAGCTATTACTGATACAAAAGTGACATCTGTCAGATTTGTTAGTAAAAGAAGAGGTATTTTACCTTCATTAGTTTCTTTCCTAATGCTCTTTCTTATTTCCCTCCCAATGAATTTCTTTTCATGTTCTTGAAAAACAGGTGTATTCATGTCAAATTCCTCAGTTTTTGCCCCAGAAAGTCTTTATTTCTTCCTCATTTTTGAAGAATAATTTTAACACAGAATTGTAGGCTGGTGGTTTTTTACTTTCAGCACTTTGTTTCACTCCAGTCTCTTCTTGCTGAAATGGTTTTGGAAAGAAGTCCAATTTAATTCTTACCTTTGTTTCAGTGTAACTGAGGTTTGTTTTCCCTCTGTCTGGGTTCTTTCACTATATTCTCTTTGTTTTTGATTTTTCTCCAGTTTGAATAGGATGTGCTTGAATTTGCATTTGTGGTTGTCTGGGTTTTTTTTTTTTTTCCTTTCCTGTTTTGTGTTCTCTTAGCTTCTTGGATCTGCAGTTTGCAAATTCGAATGGTAAGAAGATGCAGTGATGATTGCTTCATTTACTTTTTCTGTTCTTTCTGCCTTTCTTTTCCATCAATTATTTCCATTGTGTGTATTTTACCCTTGTCATTATCCGAGAGTTCTTGGATACTGTGTTCTTTTTTTCTGTTTGCTTAGGTTCCAGTGAAACAGATTCTTCTGAGGACAGGCCTTGTTAAGAATAGAATATTCTGGGCATATTTCAAAATAGCTTCTTTTCTGTCTCCCAATTTTGAAGACAGTGGTTTGCCCTGTGTCCTCAATTCTCTGATGGATCTAAGAAGCGTTGTTTCATTTTTTTGCTTTTTCCTTGTGAGGGAGAGACTGCTTCTAAGTTCATTATATGACCAAAACGCCAAAAACCCAAAAAAAACAAAGACCCACGTCTCTGACTCTGATTTTTAATGTTTGACTGCTCACAGTTTTTTTTTTTTAATGATTTTTTATTATGTTAGTCACCATACAGTACATCCCCGGTTTCCGATGTAAGGCTCGATGATTCATTAGTTGTGTATAACACCCAGTGCACCATGCAACACGTGCCCTCCTTACTACCCATCACCAGCCTATCCCATTCCCCCACCCCCTCCCCTCTGAAGCCCTCAGTTTGTTTCTCATAGTCCATAGTCTCTCATGTTTCATTCCCCCTTCTGATTACCCCCCCTTTCTTCCCCTACCGATCTTCCTAGTTCTTATGTTCCATAGATGAGAGAAATCATATGATAGTTGTCTTTCTCTGCTTGACTTATTTCACTTAGCATTATCTCCTCCAGTGCCGTCCATGTTGTAGCAAATGTTGAGAACTCATTCTTTCTGATAGCTGAGTAATATTCCATTGTATATATGGACCACAACTTCTTAATCCAGTCATCTGTTGAAGGGCATCTCGGCTCCTTCCACGATTTAGCTATTGTGGACATTGCTGCTATGAACATTGGGGTGCATATGGCCCTTCTCTTCACTACGTCTGTATCTTTGGGGTAAACACCCAGTAGTGCAATGGCTGGATCATAGGGTAGCTCAATTTTTAACTTTTTAAGGGACCTCCACACTGTTTTCCAGAGTGGCTGTACCAACTTGCATTCCCACCAACAATGTAGGAGGGATCCCCTTTCTCCACATCCTCCCCAACAATTGTTGTTTCTTGCCTTGTCTATTTTTGCCATTCTAACTGGCGTAAGGTGGTATCTCAGTGTGGTTTTGATTTGAATTTCCTTGATGGCTAATGATTTTGAACATATTTTCATGTGTCTGTTAGCCATTTGTATGTCTTCATTGGAAAAGTGTCTGTTCATATCTTCTGCCCATTTTTTGATTTATTTGTTTCTCATGTATTGAGTTTGAGAAGTTCTTTGTAGATCTTGGATACCAGTCCTTTATCTGTAGTGTCATTTGCAAATATATTCTCCCATTCCGTTGGCTGCCTCTTAGTTTTTCTGACTGTTTCCTGGGCTGTGACTGCTCACAGCTTTGAAGCTCATCCCTCCTTCCTCCTCCTTGGTCCACTTCTAGCCAAGGCAGCAAGAAAGCCCAGTGCTTCCTGCGTTGGCCGTGGCAAGAGGTTCAGTTCATACAAGCATCTGCCCCTGTGTGTGAACCTTTAGTCCACTCACAACGTCAGAAAAAAGAAAAGTCTGCATGCTTTTCCCTGCTCTCTCAAGCCATTTCATGCCTGCTTGAGAGGCCTGCCTTCCTCCCAGAGACCTCAGTTACGGAATGAACTCTTTTACACCCTCTTGGCAGTACGTGGTGTCATCCGGTACTCGGGTGTTGGCCATTGTGCTTCTGTGCACCAGATCGCCGCTCATAAATGAGAGAAAATGAGACGGCTCCCTCTAGAGTGGCTGGTCAGGAAACTTCCTCCTGAAATTGGAGAATGGAGATTTTATGTTCTTTTGGAGGAAAGCACTGCTGAATCCTTTACGTATTTAATAATCATGAACAGACTCACCATCAGACCATTGCGGATGTCCGTGAACTCCCTCGCAATCTGCAGTTCTTAACCTATTTGTCAAGCATGGGCCAGAGTGCACTGGTACAGTTTGACCAAAGAGAGTTCTTCTAGCACCTTTTCACCTCTGTATGTGTCCTGAAAAATGAGAAGCAGCCCTGAGGCTCACGTGTATAGGGTTTTTGTGGAGATGTCTGAGCCCTCACTTCTGAGTAACTTCCTGGCTCGGGACACAGAGAATGGAAAAACTGAGTGCATTAAGTATTACCCAAGTGAAAAATACTACCTCACAAGAATATTTTCATTTATCGAGCTACATCTGGCTACTTCTAATGGCCTGGAGTACCTCAGGCCAATAAGGCAAGCTGATCCTTGTTACAAGTTGCATTTCCACAGGCCTCCTGGACTCTCATGTTTGGTGATGGGACTAGAAGAACAAGCTTCCAGTTCTTCATTGTGTTTTATTCATTAAAACCTCATGCAGATTTGACCCCGTACATCATGGAGTGCTGAGTTAAATGGTAGGTAAGAAGGAAGGAGATGAGAACCTTTTTCTCAAAAGGAATTAGTGTGCTTAAAATAATACTTGTTTCATGTGTATAGCATTTCTCTCATTTCTCCAAGGTGCTCTAGAGCCTGCCACTAGAGAACAGTAACATTTAAAGTGATCACAGTAAAGATGAATAAATAATTAGCATGTGTTGTTCTTGATGCTGTTAAATTTATGAGGAAGTGTGAACAGAAAGTTTCTCATGACCAAGACATAAAATAAATGTTTGGAGACCAGAGAATCATACATAATCTTCCTATAAATTGAGTATAAACCCCCAGTGCTGTCAGAGTCATGTACGCTGCTGTAAACGTATTTGGGATGTTTTAGGACTCAGTGACATTTGAGGATGTGGCTGTGAACTTCAGCCTGGAAGAGTGGGCTTTACTGGATTCTTCACAGAAGAAACTTTACAGAGATGTGATGCGGGAAACCTTCAGAAACCTGGCCTCGATAGGTAAAGACATTCTTACTGAACTTTGGCCATTAGAGAACAGGTATTTCTTGCCCATCGGTCTTGTTCTGACATGTGGGAAAAGACTACATTAGAGTAAGCTACGCCCATCATAGACCTAAAATCTAGTAATTTTTCTGTAATTTCTGATAATGTGGAGTTATTTTTCTCCATCTGCATTTTAGAGAAAAAATGGAAAGATCATGACACCGAAGATAGGTACTACACCCAGGGGAGAAAACTAAGGTGAGTCACACAATATAGCAGTGTCCCACATGAGAATCCTACTATATCATGAATTTTTAAAAACCAAATTATTCAGGGGCGCTTGGATGGCTCACTCAGTTAAACATCTACCTTTGGCCTGGGTCATGATCCCAGGGTCCTGGGATCGAGTCCCACTTTGGGCTCCTTGCTCAGCAGGGGCCTGCTTCTCCCTCTCCCTCTGCTTGCCACTCCCCCTACTTGTTCTCTCCGCCCCCCACCCAATGGGTAAATAAAATCTTGAAATAAACCCAAATTATTCAAATTTATCCTTAAATTTTTTTCATTGAAAATATTTACTTAAACGTGACATGGGTGTTCAGTGTTTGCAAAACTGTCCACTTGGAAATAGCATAAGGAAACCCCGTGTGTTAATAATCCCATGTGTTAATAATCTTTGTTTACATAATAGCTGTGGTCAAGTCCTATGTATGGAACATTCAGTATATTAACTTTTCAAGCAATTCAGAAAGGGCGGGAAATCATTTTGCTCTAAATTATAAAAATGTAATTCCAATACACTAATATTATGAATTACTAAGAAATCATTAATAATATACTTCTCATTTTTTACAGAATTCATATGGTAGAAAAACCTTGTGAAAGCAAAGAGGGTCATCAGTGTGGAGAAACCAGCAGCCAGACTCCAGATCTTAATCTAAACAAGAAAACACCTTCTGGAGTAAAGCCACCTGAAGGTCATCGGTGTGGAGAAGCCATCACCCCAACTCCAGATCTTGATCTGAACAAGAAAAGTCCTTCTGGAGTAAAACCACCTGAAGGTCATCAGTGTGGAGAAGCCATCACCCCGACTCCAGATCTTAATCTGAACCAGAAAACGCCCTCTGGAGTAAAACCATGTGAGTGTAGTGTGTGTGGAAAAGTCTTCGTGCGTCATTCATCCCTTAATAGGCACATCAGATCTCACACCGGACATAAGCCATATGAGTATCACGAATATGAAGAGAAGCCATATAAGTGTAAGGAATGTGGGAAAGCCTTCAGTTACCGCAAATCTGTTCACAGACACGAAAGGACTCACACTGGAGAAAAACCGTATGAATGTCAGGAATGTGGGAAAGCTTTCACATGGCTCACAACTTTTCGAAGACACATGATAACTCACACAGGAGACGGACCTTACAAATGTCAGGAGTGTGGGAAAGCTTTCAGTTGTTCTACTTCATTGCGAACCCACGAACGGACTCACACTGGAGAGAAACCCTATCAGTGTAAACAGTGTGGTAAATCCCTCAGGTCCCCGCTGGGTTTGCGAATACATGAAAGAAATCACACTGGAGAGAAACCCTATGAATGTAAGCAATGTGGTAAAGCCCTCAGTTGTCCCAGTTCCTTTCGAAGACATGAAAGGACTCACACTGCAGAGAAACAGTATGAATGTAAACAATGTGAGAAAACCTTCAGTTCTCCTCTAGGTTTGCGAATACATGAAAGAATCCACACAGGAGAGAAACCTTATGAATGTAAGGAATGTGGGAAAGCCTTCATTTCTCTGTCAAGCATTCGAACACACATGATAACACACACTGGAGATGGACCTTATAAATGTAAGCAATGTGGGAAAGCCTTCATTTGTCCCAGTTCCTTTCGCTCTCATGAAAGGACTCACACTGGAGAGAAACCCTATGAATGTAAACAGTGTGGTAAAACCTTCAGTTGGCCCAGTTCCTTTCGAATACATGAAAGAACTCACACTGGAGAGAAACCTTACGAATGTAAGGAATGTGGCAAGACCTTCATTTATCGCACAACCTTTCAGGGACACATGAGGAAGCACACTGGAGAGAAACCCTATAAATGTAAAGAATGTGGGAAAGCCTTCATTTCTCCCTCAAGCGTCCGAACACACATGATAATGCACACTGGAGACGGACCTTATAAATGTAAGGAATGTGGGAAAGCCTTCAATTTTCCCAGTTCATTTCGAATACACGAAAGAACTCACACAGGAGAGAAGCCTTATGAATGTAAACAGTGTGGTAGAGCCTTCAGCTGTTACACATCCTTTCGAACACATGAAAAAACGCACACTGGAGAGAAGCCCTATGAGTGTAAGGAATGTGGAAAAGCCTTCATTTATCGCACTACCTTTCGAGGACACGTGAGAATGCACACTGGAGAGAAACCGTACAAATGTAAAGAATGTGGGAAAGCCTTCAGTCGTCCCAACTCATTTCGAAGGCATGAGAGGTCTCATACTGAATAGAAACCTCTTGAATGTAAGCAGTGTGGGAAAAACATCAACTGACCTTCATCCTTACATGTGAAAACCCCCACTGGAAAGTAATCCAACAAATATAAGCAAGTCTAATATAAGTTAATCCGTGTAAAATGTTCCAGAAAACTGTAACATGAAAGAATCGCTATGAAAGTTATAAATATATCATCAGTGCCTCATTCTTAAAGTGGGTCTCTGGACTGTGGATATTTACTACTTTCAAAAATGAACATTGAGATGAGAGAATTCTGTACGTACTCTTATTACTGTTGTTTAAAAATTAATAGATATTTGTTTTCTCCTTAAATCAGTTAACATTTTTCTCTTTCCATTTTGTAGTTTGATCCATGGGTGAAGTGGTTTCTGAATGTGCAAATAGGTTTAATTTTTATGTAACGTCTTAATCGAATTATTGATAAATGACATTTTGGTATTTGTTGGGATTTTCCTACTGGCCTCCTGCGTGTCAGCTACTGGATATCCATTACCCATCATATATTCCATTTTTCTTAGGAGAAAAGCAGTTCTTGCTTCGGCCAAAAGAGCCTTAATTCTGTTTTCCTTGCTAATAAAAAAGATGGCATAAATTTGTAAACATGCAGTTTATTATGAAGTATAGTCTGATCAATTATTTCCATCTTTTGGCCTTTGCCACTCCTTCTGGCTGAGATTTGAATCATCAACTTTGCATTAAGACAGAACCATGATTGGATAATAAAATGTAGAATTGGAGATGGCGCTCCTAAGTTGTGTTTTGTCACCTGGGTAATGTTGTGGCATTTTCGAGATTCTGTTTCCTTTGTGATTCTACCCCTGTAGCCTCCCTTGCGTGAGACTTGGGAGGCAGGAGTACAGCAGGCATTAGGTTTCAGAGCCACCGTACAGACAGACAGAAGCCATATAGGAGCTTTGAGGATACCTGCTTGCAGCCTGTTTTCCTGATCCCTTGCCTTGCCAGTCAGGAGTGTCCTAAAACCACAATTAACTGCTCGACTTCCATTTCTCAGAGGTGCAGGTTTCCACATACACCTTCACAAGTTCCACATCAAAGATCCATCACAGTTTGGATTTTCCTGCCAGCCCCCACGTGCCCACCAGCCAATTAATTTGAACTTTCATGGTTGGGAGTGTTCTCTGTTGCTCACTTTGCTCTCCTCTATACTATTCACTTAAGATCTAATTTGTATAGTAAACACCTTGTCTTGGTAACACTGCCAGTGACCGTGTATTCCTGATTCCACTGTGATAGCTACAGTGACGCAGTCCACAAGAGCCACCCTGGACTTTGTTCCTCTGCTGCGCTGTGCAGCAACTGCTCTGACCCTGTCCTTCCCTGTGAGAACTGGCACCTTCCTCATACCAGGCAGATGATGGCTGTTTCCCTTTGCTCACAGCTGTGCATAATTCCTCAGTATGTTTTCAAGTATGTTTGTATGTGATTAAAAGCAATGCATCTGTCAAACAAGATCTTCTGTAGTCATTTCTTCAAACATCTTATTAACTGGGGCACCTGGGTGGCTAAGTTGATTAAGCGTCTGCCTTTGGCTTAGGTTATGATCCCAGGTCCTGGGATCAAGCCTGCGTTGGGCTCTCTGCTCAGTGGGGAGTCTGCTTCCCTCCTCCCTCTGCCCCTCTCCCCCATTTGTGCTCGCTCTCAAAATCTGAAAACATTTTATTAACAGTTTTAATACAATTTGTATGCTAACAGATACTGAGTCTGTCATTTCCTGAGAGCAGATACTAAAATAGCCCATTGTAATTATGAATTTTCAGATCAACTTTGTAACTTTGTCAAGTTAAGCCTACGTTCTCAGTATTGCCTTGTGTATACACGTTGAGGTACTGCTCATTCTTCTGTAGGTGCAGTCTTTGTCCTCTGTGTAGGGCTACTTGCTATGATCAGACCGTGTTAGATATGCAGCGACATTACTCTTTCAGGTGTGCCACTGATGAAACCAAAATGCAAGGACTAAGACATTCTAGACATTGATGTGATCAACTAACTCATTTCTCAAAAAAAGAAAGAAAAAACACACTGGGCTCTTGAAAAAGGCATTCATTGGGGCTTGCCTCTTGTAAGCCCAGGCTGCAGCCGTCATGGAAGCCAGAACGGTGTACTCAGACAAACCTGCTGTCTTCTGAATGGGTCTCCTGCTGTTCAAGGCATTAGACTCAACCCTCAGTTTTTAGGGCCCATAACTTTGTTCTTGTCATCACGTTTGCTGGCAGGTTATGAGAAGAGGCCTTTCCACATCTGACATTTATGTCAAAATGGTCGTTTTCACAGGCCCTTATTTATTGTAATCGTGCCCAACAGCCAACACTCTTTTATCCCACCCCTGGACCTTCCTCCCAACATCACCTGCACTCTGTACCCTGCATGTCAGTACTTCATTTGGGGCTCCCTCTTTCAGAACCACCTCAGGGCCAACTCAACACAAATGGGATATTTCTACCAACTACACGCATGCACTCATTGTCATGGGAGTCACTGGCACTGTCCTGGGCACATATGATGTCATTCAACAAACTCACATCACTGAGCCCAATCAAAAAATGTCCCAAACGCTCTAAGCACAGGTAGCAGACAGCTAATGTTTGAGAGGTTTTCTAAGGAGGAAAACTGGCAACTGTGGTCGCTGATGACTACCTGGCTTTAGACTGTTTATGGCCAGGCAGGGAGAGTTCCGTTCCCTTAAAGGGACTGCTTGCTGCATGTAGACAACACTGGCAAAGTGTCATCAATAACTCAACAAATGAGACAATGGATGAAAAGAACCAATAACATTACTAAAGTCATTGAACAGATCTCTGGAAGCCTACTGACCTGATACTCCTGGATCTCTCCCAAAACCTTGGGATGACTAGATTCCGATGCTTTTTTCAAGTTTTCCTCATCTTGATTCTAACATGTTGCTTGTGCTTTTCATGTGACTTTAAAAATTCATATTCAGGGGCACCTGGGTGGCTCAGTCGGTTAAACATCTGCCTTCGGCTCGGGTCATGATCTTGGTGTCCTGGGATCGAGCCCCGTGTTGGACTCCCTGTTTAGTGGGGAGTCTGCTTCTCTCCCTCTGATCCTCCTCCTCACTCGTGCTCTCTCTGGCATGCTCTCTCTCTCTCTCTAATAAAATCTTTAAAATTCAATTCATATTCAAATTCAAATTTGTGTAAATACAATGTGGCATAATTCAGTCAACAATCATCAAAGAACGAACTTTAGTAAAGACACTGACTCCTTTTTTTGATGTTTGACTACTGGCTTTAGATACCCACTCACCCTGCCTGGCCCACAATGGACAATAAACTAAGAGGGTTCACACATGCCCCTTTTCTTTTTGTGCTTATGTTAGGAGGGTCAAACTTTGAAAACCCACAGCCTCAACTCCTTGACACGTTAAAGGCTCTACCTGCTTTCTCCCTCTTGATCCAGCCACCTGAACCCACTTGCACTTGCCCTACTTCTTAAAGTCCCTCTGAGTAATGAACTGGGAGTGGAAGCCACTCGATCCAGTGACCTATAGGAACACAAACTATAAGAGATGAGTTGCTCGAGAATTGACTACCTTGAGAATTAAGTAGTTTGGGGGACACAGTCTTGAGGTACTCCCCGCAATTCACAAATTCTTCCTGCAGAAGCCAAACCAGGTTCTCACTTTGAGATCAGAAAAAATTGCCTCACGCAGAAAACAGAAGGAAATGTTTTGATATGTACACAATGCAATCTGTTCTCTGTAACTTGGGCCATCCTCCAAAGAAAACCAATTTGCCAAAGCTTTATCTGATTGGGGAAAGAGCGATTGCACAACTCCAGCCTTCTTCACCTTTCCTCTTTGACAAAAGGGGCAGAATAAAGGCCAAGAGCCTTTTCTGATTTTCATAGTCAAGGGATTCTATGCCATCAAAACATCACAGGTTTAATCATAACATAATAGAACGTGTTGCCTCCCAAAAACCAACGCATCATATCGGCAGGGTACCAATGTAAGAACTGGTTACAAAAGCTGCAGGACACAGACTCTACCTAAGATTAAGTTGCTCGGGAGCCAAACACACTGAGGAGAAAAATACAAGGACACTGAAGCATACTGAAGTCCCTGATACCTACAGCCACAATAAACATTAAACTCCAATTCAAGAACACATAAAACCTCCCAACTAAAGGCCTATTTTCCTCAAATCCTATTAACTGATACACCGTGTCTGGCTTTCAACCAAAAACTGGAAGGCATACTGAAAGGGAAGAGAAAACTTTAAGAGACAAAGCAATTATCAAAAGAAGACTCAGGTACAGGAGAGACTTTAAACAACTGGGCTATGAATTGTAAATAACTGTTAGTTTCACACAAAGCCAGCTTCAGAACAAGGAAGATTATCTGGGAGAAAGAGGGGCATTACATACTAGTAAATGTGCCAATTCCCCAGGAAAACATAATAAACCTTAATATTATGTGCCAAGCAACAGATTGTCAAAATAACTGATCCAAAATGTACAGAACTGCAAGGTAAGATAGACAAGTCCACAATTATAATTGAAGACTTCGACATCCCTCATCAGATCTAGCAGGTAGAAAATTGGCAAATGAATTGTTGAAGGCAGCAGTACCATCAATCAACTGGTCTTAGATGATATTTATAGATGACTTCATCCAACAACAGGATAGACATTCATCTCAAGACATTCATCTCAAGATAACATGGAACAAGTACCAGATAGACTACATTCTAGGCCATAAAACACACCTGTAAAAAAGTAAAGACTAGAAACCCTACAAAGTATGCTCTCAGACCACAGTGGATTTAAACTAGAAGTCAGTAGCAGAATGATAGTTGGAAAACCACCAAATATGGAAGACTGAACCCCACACTTTTTTTTTTAAAGATTTTATTTATTTATTCGACAGAGATAGAGACAGCCAGAGAGAGAGGGAACACAAGCAGGGGGAGTGGGAGAGGAAGAAGCAGGCTCATAGCGGAAGAGCCTGATGTGGGACTCGATCCCAGAATGCCAGGATCACGCCCTGAGCCAAAGGCAGACGCTTAACCGCTGTGCCACCCAGGTGCCCCTGAACCCCACACTTCTAAATAACACATGCATCAAAGGAATCTCGAGAGAAATTTTAAAATATTTCAGCTGGGGCACCTCGCTGGCTCAGTCAGAACAGCATGTGACTCCTGATCTTGGGGTCGTGAGTTCAAGCCCCATGTTGGGTGTAGAGATTACTTGAAAACAAAAACAAAACAAAACAACGTTAAAAAATATTTCAGCTAGGGACACCTGGGTGGCTCAGTTAAGTGTCTGCCTTTGGCTCAGGTCATGATCCTAGGGCCCTGGGATTGAGTCCCACATCAGGCTCTCTGCTCAGCAAGGGGTCTGCTTCTCCCTCTCCATCTGCCCCTCCCCCCTGCTTGTGCGCACGCACAGGCTCTCTCCAATAAAAATATTTTCAGGAGTGAAGATGGCAGAGGAGTAGGAGTCCCCTTTTTCAGCCGGTCCCCTGAGTCGAGTTGGATAGGTACCAGACCATCCTGAACACCCACATAATCAGCCTGAGACGCAGGAAGATGCATCTGGATCTCTACAACTGAACATCTCCAGCGCTGAGTATTGAGGTACAAAGCGGGGAGCCGTGAAACCTTGCACAGATATCAGAAGATAAACGGAAGGGGGAGGGAGCCGCCGCGTTCGGGCACCGGGAAGCGGTAGCCACCTACACGGGGGAGCGGGCGGGGCTCGCGGACGGCACCCGCTAGAGAGCGGACTGAGACCATGAGCCAGGGAACGTGTGCCTCCAGACTGAAACGGAGCTCCGGTGCGCTCACTGGAACCAGACTGAGACCGGGAGCTCCAGGAGCGTGCGGGGGCGGCTGGCAGTGTTAGAAAGACAAAGGACAGAGACGCGCCAGCCCTGGAAGTGAGGGCTGGGACGCCGGCTGTGGGGCGCACATCCCGGACGCTGCAGGGTTGAGCAGCACCAACAGAAACAGAGTTAAAGTGCCAGAACATCAGTGGAGAGCAGTCCGTGATCCCTCTGTTCTGAGACAGAGGCTGAGATTCGGCCACTGCTGCTCTGACTCTCAGAAGATGCACAGCAAACCGCCAGGGAAAGCCGCCAGAGAACAAAAGCCTGAAAAGACCGGCTCACAGTGTGCCCATCCCCATTCCCCCTCGCAGGGGACACGGAGACTCTACCCAAACTGGGTTGCCTGAGTATCGGCGCAGCAGGCCCCTCCCCCAGAAGGCAGGCTGAAAAATCAAGAAGCCCACATCCCTAAGGACCCTATAAAACAAGCGCACACTGCCTCAGTCCCAGTCAATAATTTGGGCTCTGCACAACCCTGCAACCTCTCCTCATCAGAATGACGAGAAGGAGAAATCCCCCCCAGCAAAGAAAAGACAATGAGTCTGTGGCCTCTGCCACAGAACTGATAGATATGGATATAACCAAATTATCAGAAATGGAGTTCAGAGTAACAATGGTCAAGATGATGTGTAGACTTGAAAAAAATATTAACGAAAATATTAACGAGACTATAGAATCTCTAAGGGCGGAAATGAGAGCGAATCTGGCAGAAACTAAAAATGCTATGAATCAAATGCAGTCAAAACTAGATTCTCTGACGGCCAGGGTGAATGAGGCAGAAGAACGAATCTGCGAATTGGAGGATGGGTTAGTAGAAGAGAAAGTAAAAACGGAAACTTGGCTCAAAAAAATCCAATCTCAAGAATGTAGGTTACGGGAGATTACTGACTCAATGAAACGTTCCAATGTCAGAATCATCAGCATCCCCGAGGGGGGGTGGAGAGAGAGAGAGGTCTAGAAGAGATATTTGAACAAATTGTAGCTGAAAACTTTCCTAATCTAGCAAAGGAAACAAGTATTCGTGTCCAAGAGGCAGAGAGGACCCCTCCCAAGCTCAACCACGACAAACCTACGCCACGTCACGTCATAGTGCAATTCTCAAATATTAGATCCAAGGATACAGTATTGAAAGTGGCCAGGGCAAAGAAATTTCTCACGTACCAAGGCAAAAGTATCAGGATTACGTCAGACCTGTCTACACAGACCTGGAATGAGAGAAAGGGTTGGGGGGGGGCATTTTTAAAGCTCTTTCAGAGAAAAACATGCAGCCAGGGATCCTTTATCCAGCAAGGCTGTCATTCAGAATTGATGGAGAGATAAGGACCTTCCAGAATCGCCAGTCACTGACCAATTTTGTAACCACGAAACCAGCCCTACAGGGAGATATTAAGGGGGGTTCTAGAAAAGTAAAAAGGCCCCAATAGTGATACAAAACAGAAAGTTACAATCTATAGAAACAAAGACTTTACAGGCAACATGACATCATTAAAATCATCTCTCTCAATAATCACTCTAAATGTGAAAGGCCTAAATGCTCCCATAAAACACCACAGGGTTGCAGATTGGATAAAAAGACATGACCCATCCATTTGCTGTCTACGAGAGACTCATTTTGAACCTGAAGATACATCCAGACTGAAAGTAAAGGGATGGAAAACCATTTTTCATGCCAATGGACCTCAAAGGAAAGCTGGGGTAGCAATTCTCATATCAGACAGATTGGATTTTAAACTAAAGACTGTAGTTAGAGATACAGAAGGACACTATATTATTCTTAAAGGATGTATCCAACAAGTGGATATGACAATTATAAATATCTATGCCCCCAACAGGGGAGCAGCAAGATACATAAGCCAACTCTTAACCAGAAAAAAGAGACATATAGATAAAAATATGTTAATAGTGGGGACTTCAACACTCCACTATCAGCAATAGACAGATCACCTAAGCAGAAAATCGACAAAGAAACAAGAGCTTTGATTGCCATACTAGACCATATGGACCTCATAGATATATATAGAACACTACACCCCAGAACAAAAGAATACTCATTCTATTCGAATGCCCATGGAACATTCTCAAGAATAGACCATGTTCTGGGTCACAAAATAGGTCTCAACCGATACCAAAAGACTGAAATTATTCCCTGCATATTCTCAGACCACAATGCTTTGAAATTGGAACTCAATCACAAGGAAAAATTTGGAAGAAACTCAGACACTTGGAAACTAAGAACCATCCTGCTCAAGAATGACTCGATAAACCAGGAAATCAAAAATCAATTTAAACAATTTATGAAGACCAACGAGAATGAAACACAACAGTCCAAAACCTATGGGATACTGCAAAGGCAGTCCTAAGGGGGAAATACATAGCCATCCAAGCCTCACTCAAAAGAATAGAAAAATCTAAAATGCAGTTTTTATATTCTCAACTCAAGAAGCTGGAACAGCAACAGAGGGACAGGCCTAATCCACTCACGAGGAAGCAGTTGACCAAGATGAGAGCAGAAATCAATGAATTAGAAACCAGAAACACAGTAGAGCAAATCAACAGGACTAGAAGCTGGTTCTTTGAGAGAATCAATAAAATTGACAGACCACTGGCAAGACTTATCCAAGAGAAAAGAGAAAGGACCCAGATTATTAAAATTATGAATGAAAAAGGAGAGGTCATGACCAACACCAATGAAATTGGAAGGATTATTAGAAACTATTATCAACAGCTATATGCCAAAAAATTAAGCAATCTGGAAGAGATGGAGGCCTTCCTGGAAACCTATAAACTACCAAGACTGAAACAGGAAGAAATTGATTTCTTAAACAGGCCAATTAATTATGAAGAGATTGAGTCAGTGATAAACAACCTTCCAAATAAAAAAACTCCAGGCCCGGATGGTTTTCCTGGGGAATTCTACCAAACATTCAAAAGAAGAAATAATTCCTATTCTCCTAAAGCTATTTCAAAAAATAGAAACAGAAGGAAAGCTACCAAACTCATTCTATGAGGCCAATATTACCTTGATCCCCAAACCAGGCAAAGACCCCCTCAAAAAGGAGAATTACAGACCGATTTCCCTAATGAATATGGACGCCAAAATCCTCAACAAGATCCTTGCTAATAGAATCCAACAGTACATTAAAAGGATTATCCATCATGACCAAGTGGGATTCATCCCTGGGATGCAAGCGTGGTTCAACATTCGCAAATCGATCAGCGTGATACATCATATCAACAAGAAAAGACTCAGGAACCATATGATCCTCTCAATTGATGCAGAAAAAGCATTTGACAAAATACAGCATCCTTTCCTGATTAAAACCCTTCAGAGTATAGGAATAGAGGGTACATTTCTCAATCTCATAAAAGCCACCTATGAAAAGCCTACAGCAAATATTATTCTCAATGGGGAAAAGCTGGAAGCCTTTCCCTTAAGATCAGGAACACGACAAGGATGCCCACTCTCGCCACTATTATTCAACATAGTACTAGAAGTCCTTGCAACAGCAATCAGACAACAAAAAGGGATCAAAGGTATCCAAATCGGCAGAGAAGAAGTCAAAATGTCTCTCTTCGCAGATGACATGATACTCTATATGGAAAACCCAAAAGAATCCACTCCCAAACTATTAGAAGTTATAGAGCAATTCAGTAATGTGGCAGGATACAAAATCAATACTCAGAAATCAGTTGCATTTCTATACACGAATAACGAGGCTGAAGAAAGAGAAATTAGGGAATCCATCCCATTTACAATAGCACCAAAAACCATACGTTACCTTGGAATTAACTTAACCAGAGACGTAAAGGACCTATATTCTAGAAACTATAAATCACTCTTGAAAGACATTGAGGAAGACATAAAAAGATGGAAAAATATTCCATGCTCATGGATCGGAAGAATTAACATAGTTAAAATGTCCATGCTACCCACAGCAATCTACACTTTCAATGCTATTCCGATCAAAATACCAATGACATTTTTCAAAGAACTGGAACAAATAGTCCTTAAATTTGTATGGAAACAGAAAAGGCCCCGAATCTCCAAGGAACTTCTGAAAAGGAAAAACAAAGCTGGGGGCATCACACTGCCACATTTCGAGCTGTACTACAAAGCTGTGATCACAAAGACAGCATGGTACTGGCACAAAAACAGACACAAAGACCAATGGAACAGAATAGAAAACCCAGAAATGGACCCTTGGCTGTTTGGGCAACTAATATTTGATAAAGCAGGAAAAAACATCCAGTGGAAAAAAGACAGTCTCTTCAATAAATGGTGCTGGGAAAATTGGACAGCTACATGCAAAAGAATGAAACTTGACCACTCTCTCACACCATACACAAAAATAAACTCCAAAAGGATGAAAGACCTCGATGTGAGACAGGAATCCATCAAAATTCTAGAGGAGAACATAGGCAGCAACCTCTATGACATTGGCCAAAGCAACCTTTTTCATGACATATCTCCAAAGGCAAGAGAAACAAAAGATAAAATGAACTTATGGGACTTCATCAAGATAAAAAGCTTCTGCACAGCCAAGGAAACAGTCAAAAAAACTAAGAGGAAGCCCATGGAATGGGAGAATATATTTGCAAATGACACTACAGATAAAGGACTGGTATCCAAGATCTACAAAGAACTTCTCAAAATCAATACATGAGAAACAAATAAATCAAAAAATGGGCAGAAGATATGAACACACACTTTTCCAATGAAGACATACAAATGGCTAACAGACACATGAAAAAATGTTCAAAATCATTATCCATCAGGGAAATTAAAATCAAAACCACACTGAGATACCACCTTACGCCAGTTAGAATGGCAAAAATAGACAAGGCAAGAAACAACAATTGTTGGAGAGGATGTGGAGAAAGGGGATCCCTCCTACATTGTTGGTGGGAATGCAAGTTGGTACAGCCACTCTGGAAAACAGTGTGGAGGTCCCTTAAAAAGTTAAAAATTGAGCTACCCTATGATCCAGCCATTGCACTACTGGGTGTTTACCCCAAAGATACAGATGTAGTGAAGAGAAGGGCCATATGCACCCCAATGTTCATAGCAGCAATGTCCACAATAGCTAAATCGTAGAAGGAACCGAGATGCCCTTCAACAGATGACTGGATTAAGAAGTTGTGGTCCATATATACAATGGAATATTACTCAGCTATCAGAAAGAGCGAATTCTCAACATTTGCTGCAACATGGATGGCACTGGAGGAGATAATGCTAAGTGAAATAAGTCAAGCAGAGAAAGACAACTGTCATATGATTTCTCTCATCTATGGAACATAAGAACTAGGAAGATCGGTAGGGGAAGAAAGGGGGGGTAATCAGGAGGGGGAATGAAACATGAGAGACTATGGACTATGAGAAACAAACTGAGGGCCTCAGAGGGGAGGGGGGTAGGGGAATGGGATAGACCGGTGATGGGTAGTAAGGAGGGCACGTATTGCATGGTGCACTGGGTGTTATACGCAACTAATGAATCATCGAGCTTTACATCAGAAACCGGGGATGTACTGTATGGTGACTAACATAATAAAATAAAAAATCATTAATTAAAAAAAAAGAATAGAAAAATCTAAAATGCAGTTTTTATATTCTCACCTCAAGAAGCTGGAACAGCAACAGAAGAACAGGCCTAATCCATGCACGAGAAAGCAGGTGATCAAGATTAGAGCAGAGATCAATGAATCAGAAAGCAGGAGCACAGTAGAGCACATCAACAGAACTAGAAGCTGGTTCTTTGAAAGAATAAATAAAATAGATAAGCCACTGGTAAGACTTATCCAAAAGAATAGAGAAAGGACCCAAATTAATAAAATTATGAATGAAAAGGGAGAGGTCACAACACCAATGAAATAGGAAGGATCATTAGAAACTTTTATCAACACCTTTATGCCAATAAATTAAGCAACCTGGAAGAGATGGATGCCTTCCTGGAAACCTATAAACTACCAAGATTGAAACAGGAAGAAATTGATTTTTTAAACAGACCAATTAATTATGAAGAGATTGAAGCAGTGATTAAAAACCTTCTGAAAAACAAAACTCCAGGGCCTGATGGATTCCCCCGGGAATTCTACCAAACATTCAAAGAAGAAATAATACCTATTCTCCTGAAGCTGTTCCAAAAAATAGAAACAGAAGGAAAGCTACCAAACTCCTTCTATGAGGCCAATATTACCTTGATCCCCAAACCAGGCAAAGACCCCCTCAAAAAGGAGAATTACAGACCAATTTCCCTGATGAATATGGACACCAAAATTCTCAACAAGATCCTAGCTAATAGGATCCAACAGTACATTAAAAGGATTATCCATCATGACCAAGTGGGATTCATCCCTGGGATGCAAGGGTGGTTCAACATTCGCAAATCTATCAATGTCTTAGATTTTATCCAGAAGGATAAAGCCAAAAATCATATGATTCTCTCAACAGATGCAGAAAACGCATTTGACAAAATTACAGCATCCTTTCCTGATTAAAACCCTTCAGAGTGTAGGGATAGAGGGTACATTCCTCAATCTCATAAAAGCCATCTATGAAAAGCCTACAGCAAATATCATTCTCAATGGGGAAAGGCTGGAAGCCTTTCCCTTAAGATCAGGAACACGACAAGGATGCCCACTCTCACCATTATTATTCAACATACTACTAGAAGTCCTTGCAACAGCAATCAGACAACAAAAAGGGATAAGAGGTATCGAAATCGGCAAAGAAGAAGTCAAACTGTCTCTCTTCGCAGATGACATGATACTCTACATGGAAAACCCAAAAAAGTCCACCCCCAAACTACTAGAAGTTATAGAGCAATTTAGTAATGTGGCGGGATACAAAACCAATGCTCAGAAATCAGTTACATTTCTATACACAACCAATGAGACTGAAGAAAGAGAAATTAGGGAATCCATTCCATTTACAATAGCACCAAAAATCATACGTTATCTCGGAATTAACTTAACCATAGACGTAAAGGACCCATATTCTAGAAACTACAAATCACTCTTGAAAGTCATTGAAGAAGACACACAAAGATGTAAAAACATTCCATGCTCATGGATCGGAAGAATTAACATAGTTAAAATGTCCATGCTACCCAGAGCAATCTACACTTTCAGTGCTATCCCGATCAAAATACCAATGACATTTTTCAAAGAACTGGAACAAACAGCCCTTAAATTTCTGTGGAACCAGAAAAGGCCCCGAATCACCAAGGAATTGTTGAAAAGGAAAAACAGCTGGGGGCATCACACTGCCAGATTTCAAGCTGTACTACAAAGCTGTGATCACAAAGACAGCATGGTACTGGCACAAAAACAGACACATAGACCAATGGAACAGAATGGAGAACCCAGAAATGGGCCCTCAGCTCTTTGCGCAACTAATCTTTGACAAAGCAGGAAAAAACATCCAGTGGAAAAAAGACAGTCTCTTCAATAAATGGTGCTGGGAAAATTGGACAGCTACATGCAAAAGAATGAAACTTGACCACTCTCTCACACCATACACAAAAATAAACTCCAAATGGATGAAAGACCTCGATGTGAGACAGGAATCCATCAAAATCCTAGAGGAGAACATAGGCTGTAACCTGTTTGACATAGGCCACAGCAACTTTTTTCATGACATATCTCCAAAGGCAAGAGAAACCAAAGAAAAAATGAACTTGTGGGACTTCATCCAGATAAAAAGCTTCTGCACAGCCAAGGAAACAGTCAAACTACGAGGCATCCTATGGAATGGGAGAAGATATTTGCAAATGACACTACAAAGACTGGTATCCAAGATCTACAAAGAACTTCTCAAAATCAATACATGAGAAACAAATAAACAAATCATAAAATGGGAAGATATGAACAGACACTTTTCCAATGAAGGCATACAAATGGCTAACAGACACATGAAAAAATGTTCAAAATCATTATCCATCAGGGAAATTCAAATCAAAACCACACTGAGATACCACCTTACGCCAGTTAGCATGGCAAAAATTGACGAGGCAGGAAACAACAATTGTTGGAGAGGATGTGGAGAAAGGGGATCCCTCTTACAATGTTGGTGGGAATGCAAGTTGGTACAGCCACTCTGGAAAACAGTGTGGAGGTCCCTTAAAAATACTACTAGAAGTCCAGCAGAGACTGGACTTGAGCTACTCTATGATCCAGCAATTGCACTACTGGGTATTTACCCCAAAGATACAGACGTAGTGAAGAGAAGGGCCATATGCACCCCAATGTTCATAGCAGCAATGTCCACAATAGCTAAATCGTGAAGGAGCCGAGATGCCCTTCGACAGATGACTGGATTAAGAAGATGTGGTCCATATATACAATGGAATATTACTGAGCCATCAAAAAGAACGATTTCTCAACATTTGCTGCAACATAGACAGGACTGGAGGAGATAATGCTAAGCAAAATAAGTCAAGCAGAGAAAAACAATTATATGGTTTCACTCATTTATGGAACATAAGAAGTAGGAAGATCAGTAGGGGAAGAAAGGGATAAAGAAAGGGGGTAATCAGAAGGGGGAATGAAGCATGAGAGACTATGGACTCTGGGAAACAAGGCTTCAGAGGGGAGGGAGGTGGGGGAATGGGATAGGCTGGTGATGGGTAGTAAGGAGGGCACGTATTGCATGGTGCACTGGGTGTTATATGCAACTAATGAATCATGGAACTTTACATCAAAAACCAGGGATGTACTGTATGGTGACTAACATAAAAAAATATTAAAAATTTTTTCAAAAATTAGGGGCACCTGGGTGGCAGAGTGGTTGAGCGTCTGCCTTCGGCTCAGGGCGTGATCCCAGCAATCTGGGATCGAGCCCCACATCAGGCTCTTCCGCTATGAGCCTGCTTCTTCCTCTCCCACTCCCGCTGCTTGTGTTCCCTCTCTTGCTGGTTGTCTCTGTCTCTGTTGAATAAATAAATAAAATTTTAAAAAAATGCATCATGTTGCTAAGTTTTTAAAAAAAATTTTTTTCAAAAATTAAATATTTCAGCTAATGGAAAACAAATATATCTTATCAAAATGTGTGGGATGCAATAATTTAAGCACTGCTTACGGAGAAATTGATATTCAAATGCATACATTAGAAACAGAAAATATAATCATCCACTTTTGGAAACTAGAGAAAAAGGAGTCAGAAGAAATGAATGATTAAAACACAAACCAGTGAACGTGAAAACAGGAAATTAATAGACAAAAAAAAAATCAATAAAAACAAAGATGTTTATTTTTAAAAAATCAATGAAATTATCAAGCTCTCACCAGGGTAACCAAGAAAAAGATGACAAATTGTTAATATCATAAATGAAAGAGGCCATCACAACTGATTTCATGGGAATTAAAGGGATAACAGAGGAATACTAACAACACCATGCCCACATATTTGATAACCTAGATCAACTGGACCAATTTCTTGAAAGACACAATCTACCAAAAACCACACACACACACACACACACACACACACACACACAGGTCTAAATAGACCTGTAGCTATTAAAGTAATTGAATCAATAATTAATTACTCCCCCCCCCAAAAAAAAGCACCAGGCGCAGATGAATTCACTGGTGAATTCTAAACATTTAAGGAAGAAACATATCAATTCTTTTCATTCTTTTCCACAAACTAGAAATGGAGCACTCCCTAAGTCATCCTATACGACCACGATTACTTTAATACCAAAACCAAAGACATTCTAAGAAAGGAGAAATTCAGATTAACATTCTCATGAACATAAATGCAAAAATAATAATTTATTAGCAAATTGAATCTAACAATGTATAAGTACCATATACCCTGACCAAATGCAGCTTATTCCAGGTAGGCACTAGTATCAACATTTGAAAATCAACTAAAGTAATTCATCACAGCAAAAGGCTAAAGGAGAAAAGAATCATAGGATTATATCAATAGAGACAGAAAAAGCATTTGACAAATCCAGCATCCACTGCTGATTAAAAAAATATATTGATATTCTAGAAATAGAGTGGAAATTCCTCAACTTGACAATGAACATATCATACTATATCATAGACAATAAAAGGAAATATACCCCTTCTCCCTTTCCCTTGTGTATTTTCCTCCATTTCTAACATCTTGCTTTAGTGTGGTGCATTTGTTCTAATTGATGAACCAATATCAGTATATTATTATTAACTAAAGTCTACAGTTTACATTACAGCTAATTTTTTTGTGTTGCATATGTCTTTGAGTTTTCACAAATGCATGATGCCATATATATATATATACACAATCACATTTTCTAGATACCATTCACTATCCCCCAAATTTCTGCTTCACCTACTCACCTACCAATCCCCCATCCCTGTTTTTCAAATCCTTGGTATCCACTGCTTCCATAGTTTTGCCTTTTCCAGAATATCATATAATTGGAATTAAACAGAATATGGCCTTTGGGGATGGGATTTTTTTCCCCACTTAATGTGTATTTAATGCTCCCCATGTCTTTTCTTGATAGCTCATTTCATTTTACCACTGAAGAAAATTCCATTATTTGTATGTACCACAATTTGTTTCTCCATTCACCATTTGAGGGGCCTCCCAGATGCTTCTAGTTTTCGGTATATGTGAATAAAGCTTCTGTGCATGTGTGTGTGCACGTTTTTGGGTCAACATAAGTTTTCAACTCATTTGGGCACAACTTCTGGATCATATGGTAAGACAAGAAACTGTCAGACTGCCCTCCAAAGTGGGCCTCTCAGACCCAAAATGTATGGTTAAAAATAGATATAATTAGGGGCACCTGGGTGGCTCAATCGGTTGAGAGTCTGACTCCTGGTTTGGCTTGGGTCATGATCTCAGGGTCCTGGAACTGGGCCCTGCTCTCAGCATGGAGTCTGCTTGAGATTCTTTCCCTCTCCCTCCCCCACAGTGCCCTCCCCTGCTCACTCATATGTTCTCTCTCTCTAAAAAATAAATAACTAAAATCTTTCTTAAAACACAGATGTAATTATTAACTGGCAAAATACCTATGTTGGTTTCCTAACATGTTTGTTGAGGCACGTTCTGGTGAGAAAGGCTAAATGGATGCTTCTTTATCTGTTCCCCAACCAAGACAGTAACCCAGAAGTAACCTCATCCAGGAATTGTAGAGGTAAATTCTATAAAACAACTCCCTGAAAGATATAGGGGTGGGTTTTTTTTTACCACCTTCTTTTTTTAATTCACATGTTTGCTTGTTAACAAAACTATGGAAAGAGTTTAGAATATCACACACTTAAATAGTTTGAGACATTAATAATATGGTATCATTACTGGGGCAATCAAAGAAGGCCCATGGCATCTGGTATGCAGCTTCTGCTCTTAGCTCATCTCTGCCAGTAGAATTCATCAGAATCCATTTGCCTTTACTTGGCAGTCACAACAATATACATTTACTGTCTTGCCTTAGGGCTAGGTCATGAGTCTTTATGTCAGAGTACAGACACATGCATATCAGATGTTGGGGTATAAATGCTATGAAAGTGTATGGGTCATTCACATTTGTGCATTTTCTACAGTTTCATTGAGAACAGGATGAAATATCACCTGCAGTATGGGAGACATGTTGCTGCTCTTTGTACTGCCCTCCAACAGGCTGGTATCAAGGTCAATGGGAATGTTGAAATTATGGAGACCACAGATACATCTGAGCCTGCCACTCAGACTTATTTACTGGGAGACAAATAAGAATGCCAGTTTTAAGAACGAAAATCTAACCAAGTTGAAATCAAAAAGGCTATTAATGAGATGCAATAAAAAATGGAGGCTCTAAGTGCTAGGGTAAATGAGGCAGGAGAGAATTTGTGATATAGAAGAACAAATGACGGAGAATAAAGAAGCTGAGAAAGAGAGAGATAAACAACTACTGGATCATGAGGGGAGAATTCAAGGGATAAGGTATACCATAAAGCAGAACAATATTAGAATAATTGGGATGCCAGAAGAAGAGGAAAGAGAGAGGGGCAGAAGGTATATTGGAGCAAATTATAGTGGAGAACTTCCCTAATCTGGGGAAGGAAACAGGCATCCAAATCCAGGAGGCATAGAGAACCCCCCTCAAAATCAATAAAAATGTGTCAACGCCCAGACATGTAATAATGAAACTTACAAATCTCAGAGACAAAGAGAAAATCCCAAAAGAAGCTCGGGACAAGAGGTCTGTAACCTACAGGATAGAAACATTAGATTGGCAGCAGACCTATCCACAGAGACCTGGCAGTCCAGAAAGGCCTGGCATGATATATTCAGGGTGCTAAACAAGAAGAATATGCAGTCGAGAATCCTTTATCCAGCTAGGATGTCATTCAAAATGGGAGTGATAAAAAGCTTCCAGGACAAACAGAAACTAGAAGAATTTGTGATCACCAAACCAGCCCTAGAAGAAATATTAAAAGGGGTCCTCTAAGCAAAGAAAGAGCCCAAAAGTAACACAGACCAGAAAGGAACAGAGACAATATACAGTAACAGTCACTTTACAGGCAATACAATGGCACTAAATTCATATCTTTCAATAGTTACTCAATGTAAATGGGCTAAATGCCCCAATCAAAAGATATAGGGTAGCAGACTGGATAAAAAAGCAAGACCCATAGATACACTGTCTGCAAGAGACTCATTTTAGACCCAATGACACCTCCAGATTGAAAGTGAAGGGGTGGCATTTATCATGCTAATGAACATCAAAAGAAAGCTGGGGTGGCAATCCTTATATCAGATAAATTAGATTTTAAGCCAAAGACTGTAATAAGAGATGAGGAAGGACACTATATCATAATTAAAGGGTCTATCCAACAAGAAGATCTAACAATTGTAAATATTTATGCCTCTAATATGGGAGCAGCTAATTAATAACAAAAATCAAAGAAACACAATAATAATAATACAATAATAGTAGGGAACTTTAACACCCCCCCTCACTGCAATGGACAGATCACCTAAGCTGAAGATCAACAAGGAAAGAAGTCCTTTGAATGACACACTGAACCAGATGTACTTCACAGATATACCCAGAACATTCCATCCCAAAGCAACAGAATACACATTCTTCTCGAGTGCACATGGGACATTCTCCAGAATAGATCACATCCTGGGTCACAAATCATGTCTCAACTGGTACCAAAATATTGGGATCATTCCCTGCATATTTTCAGACCACAATGCTTTGAAACTGGAACTCAATCACAAGAGGAAAGTTGGAACGCACTCACATACCTGGAGGCTAAAGAGCATCCTACTAAAGAATGAATGGGTCAATCAGGAAATTAAAGAAGAATTTTAAAAATTCATGGAAACAAATGAAAGTGAAAACACAACTGTTCAAAATCTTTGGGATGCAGCAAAGGCGGTCCTAAGAGGGAAGTATATAGCACTACAAGTCTTTCTCAAGAAAGAAGAAAGTTCTCAAATACACAACCAAACCCTACACCTAAAAGAGCTGGAGAAAGAACAGCAAATAAAGCCTAAACCCCAGCAGGAGAAGAGAAATAATAAAGGTTAGAGCAGAAGTCAATGAAATAGAAACCAAAAGAACAGAACAGATCGATGAAACTAGGAGCTGGTTCTTTGAAAGAATTAATAAGACTGATAAACCCCTGGCCAGTCTTATCAAAAAGAAAAGAGAAAGGACCCAAATAAATAAAATCATGAGTGAAAGAGATATCACAACCAACACCAAAGAAATACAAACATTTTAAGAACATATTATGAGCAACCATATGCTAACAAATTAAGCAATCTGGAAGAAATGGATGCATTCCCAGAGACATAAACTACCAAACCGAACCAAGAAGAAATAGGAAACCTGAAGAGACCAATAACCAGCAAGGAAATTGAAGCAGTCATCAAAAATCTCCCAACAAACAAGAGCCCAGGGCCAGATGGCTTCCCAGGAGAATTCTACCAAAGATTTAAAGAAGAATTAATACCTATTCTTCTGAAGCTGTTTCAAAAAAATTTTTTTTCAAAAAATTTAAATGGAAGGAAAACTTCCAAACTTTTCTATGAGGCCAGCATTACCTTGATCGCAAAACCAGACAGAGACCCCACCAGAAAGGAGAATTACAGACCAATATCCCTGATGAACAAGGATACAAAAATTCTCAACAAAATACTAGCCAGGAGGATCCAACAGTACATTAAAAGGATTATTCACCATGACCAAGTGGAATTTATTCCTGGGCTGCAAGGTTGGTTAAACATCCACAAATCAATCAATGTGATACACTACATTAATAAAAGACAGGAGCCATATGATCCTTTCAATAGATGCAGAAAAAGCATTTGACAAAGTACAGCATCCTTCTTGATTAAAACTCTTCACAGTGTAAGGATAGAGAGTACATATCTTAATATCATAAAATCCACCGTGAAAAACCCACAGCAAATATCATTCTCAATGGGGAAAAACTGAAAGCTTTTCCCCTAAGGTCAGGAACACAGCAGGGATGTCCACTATCACCACTGCTATTCAACATAGTACTAGAAGTCCTAACCTCAGCAATCAGACAACAAAAAGAAATAAAAGGCATCCGAATTGGCAAAGAAGTCAAGCTCTCACTCTTTGCAGATGACATGATACTCTATGTGGTAAACCCAAAAGACTTCACCCCAAAATTGCTAGAACTCATACAGGAATTCAGCAAAATGGCAGGATATAAAATCAATGCACATAAATCAGTTGCATTCCTATGCACTAACAATGAGACAGAAAAAAGAGAAATTAAGGAGTTGATCCCATTTACAATCACACCCAAAACTATAAGATACCTAGGAATAAACCTAACCAAAGAAGTAAAGAATCTATACTCAGAAAGCTACAAAACACTCACGAAACAAATTGAGGAAAACACAAAGAAACGCAAAAACTTTCCATGTTCATGGATTAGAAGAACAAATATTGTTAAAATGTCTATGCTACCTACAGCAATCTACACATTCAATGCAATCCCTAGCAAAATACCATCAACTGTTTTTCACGGAACTGGAACAAATAATCCTAAAATTTGTATGGAACTAGAAAAGACCCTGAATAGCTAAAGGAATGTTGAAAAAGAAAACCAAAGCTGGTGGCATCACAATTCCAGACTTCAGGCTCTACTACAAAGCTGTAATCATCAAGACAGTATGATATTGGCCAAAAACAGACACATAGATGAACGGACAGAATAGAAAACCCAAGAATGGACCCTCAACTCTATGGTCAACTAATCTTCGACAAAGCAGGAAAGAATATCCAATGGAAAAAAGTCTCTTCCACAAATGGTGTTGGGAAAATCAGATAGCCACATGCAGAAGAATGAAACTGGACCATTTCCTTACACCATACACAAAAATAGACTCAAAATAGGTGAAAGACCTAAATGTGAGACAGGAATCCATCAAAATCCTGGAGGAGAACACAGGCAGCAACCTCTGTGACCTCGGCCACAGCAACTTCTTGCTAGCCACGTCTCCAAAGGCAAGGAAAACAAAGGCAAAAATGAACTATTAGGACTTCATTAAGATAAAAGCTTTTGCACCACAAAGGAAACAGTCGACAAAACCAAAAGACAGCCGACAGCATGGGAGAAGATATTTGCAAATGATATATCAGATAAAGGGCTAGTAGATAAAGAACTTATCTAACTCAACACCCAAAGAACAAATAATCAAGTCAAGAAATGGGCAGAAGACATGAACAGACATTTCTCCAAAGAAGACATAGAAATGGCCAAAAGACACATGAAAAAATGTTCAATATCACTGGGCATCAGGGAAAAACAAATCAAAACCATAATGAGATACCACCTCACACCAGTCAACATGGCTAAAATTAACAAGTCAGGAAACAACAAATGTTGGCAAGGATGCAGAGAAAGGGGAACCCTCTTACATGGTTGGTGGGAATGCAAACTGGTGCAGCCACTCTGGAAAACAGTGTGGAGGTTCCTCAAGATGCTAAAAATAGAGCTACCCCCAAGACCCAGCAATTGCACTAGTAGGTATTTATCCAAATGATACAAACATAGTGACCTGAAGGGACACATACACCCCAATGTTTAGAGCAGTAAAGTCAACAATAGCCAAAATATGGAAAGAGCCCTAATGTCCATCATCTGATGAATGAGCAAAGATGTGGGGTGTGTGTGTGTGTGTGTGTGTGTGTATACACACACATATATAACAGAATATTACTCAGCCATCAGAAAGAATGAAATCTTGCCATTTGCAATGACATGGACGGAACTAGAGTATATTATGCTAAGTGAAATAAGTCAGACAAGGCAAATACCATATGATTTCACTCATATGTGGAATTTAAGAAACAAAGCAATGAACCCAGGGGAAGAGAAGGGAAAATAAGATAAAAACAGAGACAGGGAGATTCTTAATTATAGAGAACACACTGAGGGTTGCTGGAGAGGAAGAGGGTGGGGGGATTGTGTAATTGTGTAATTGGGTAATGGGCATTAAGAGACGGCACTTGCTGTAATGAGCACTGGGTTTTATATGCAAGGGATGAATCACTAAATTCTACCCCTGAAATTAATAGTACACTATATGTTAACTAATTTGAATTTAAATAAAAAATAATAAACCAATAAATAAAATAAGAAGGAAGAAGGAAGAAGAAAGAAAGAATGAAAGAAAGAAAAGAAGGAAAAGAAGAAAGAAGCAGAATTATTTACCACAATCAAGTGGGATTTATTCCTGGGTTGCAAGGGTGGTTCAATATTTGCAAATCAATCAATGTGATACACCACATTAATAAAAGAACCATATGATCATTTCAATAGATGCAGAAAAAGCATTTGACAAAGTATAACATTCATTCATGATAAAATCCTCAACAAAATAGGTTTAGAGGGAACATACCTCAACATAATAAAAGCCATATACAAAAAAAACCCACAGCTAATATTATCCTCAGTGAGGAACAACTGAGAGCTTTTCCTCTACAATCAGGAACAAGACGGGGATGTCCACTCTACCACTGTCATTTAGGGTAGTACTAGAAGTCCTAGCCACAGCAATCAGACAACAAAAGGAAATAAAAGGCATCCAAATTGGCAAGGAAGAAGTAAAACGTTCACTATTTGAGATGACATGATATGCTATATATAAAACTTGAAAGACTTGACCAAAAAAACCCTGCTAGAACTGATGAACAAATTCAGTAAAGTTGCAAAACACAAAATCAACATACAGAAATCTGTTCTATACACCAATAATGAAGCAGTAGAAAGAGAAATCAAGGAATCAATCCCATTTAGTTGCACCAAAAACAGTAAGATACCTAGAATAAACCTAACCAAAGAGGTAAAAGATCTGTACTCTGAAAACTATAAAACACTGATGAAAGAAATTGAAGAGGACACCAAAAAAAAAATGGAAAGACATTCCATGCTTATGAATTGGAAGAACAAATATTGTTAAAATGCCTATACTACCCAAAGCAATCTACACATTCAATGCAATCCCTATCAAAATATCACCAGCATTTTTCACAAAACTGGAACAATCCTAAAATTTGTATGGAACCAGAAAAGACCCAGAATAGCCAAAGCAACCTTGAAAAAAGCAAAGCTGGAGGCATCACAAGTCCAGACTTCAAGTTATGTTACAAAGCTGTAGTGATCAAAACAGTATGGTACTGGCACAAAAATAGACACACCGATCAGCAAAACAGAAGAGAGAAAACCCAGAAATGGATCCACAACTATAGGGTCAATTAATCTTTGACAAAACAGGAAAGATTATCCAATGGGAAAAAGACAGTCTCTTCAACAAATGGTGTTGGGACAACTGAAGAGGAACACGCCAAAGAATGAAACTGGACCACTTTCTTACACCATACACAAAAATAAATTCATATGGATGAAAAACCTCAATGTGAGACCTGAAACCATAAAAATCCTAGAGAACACAGGCAGTAACCTCTTTGACATCAGCCATAGCAACTTCTTTATAGATGTTTCCTGAGGCAAGGGAAACAAAAGCAAAAATAAACTATTGGGACTTCATCAAAATAAGAAGTCTTCTGCACAACGAAGGAAACAAGTCGGATTTCCTTTTAGAAATCATGCAAGCGAGAAGAGGGTGAGGGGAAATCTTTAAGTGTGAAAATAAAAGGCAGCTGCCTAGAGTTCTGTGTCAGAATTATCCTTCAAAAGTGAGGGGGACTTCGGAGACAAAAATTAAGAGAATGTGTCACCTCACCATAACACCTGCTTTGCAAGAAGTGTTCATAAAAGAAATTCATCACAAAGAAGGAAAATGGTCAGGAAAGTAGAGCATTAGAGAATGAATAAATGAAGGGAAAAGAAAATCATTTGTTTTCCTATTAATTGATCCCGCAAATAACAGTATGTTGAAAATAACAATAGCAACAAGGTATTCAGTAATTATGCCTTATGGATAAATGCAATGAATGAAAGATACAAGGTACCAGGAGGAAGGAACTGGGAGCTCTGTCCTGAGGAACTTATAGGGCCAGTGAAGTACTATAGTACTACTGGAAAGACTGCAGAGGTTAATTATGACTACATACCACAAATTCAATAGTAACCATTTAAAAAGTTTTTTAAGTGTAACTGATATGTGAAAAGAGGAGAAAAAATGGAATCACATAAAATGCTCAATTAAAGACAGAAGGCGGAGGGGTCTCTGGGTGGCTCAGTCAGTTAAGCTTCTGCCTTCGGCTCAGGTCATGATCCTGGGGATCTGGGATTGAGCCCCGTGTTGGGCTCCCTGCTCAGCAGGGGGACAGCTTCTCCCTCTCCTCCCTGATTGTGCTGTCTCTCGTTATCTCTGTCACTATCTCTCTCTCAAATAAATAAATAATCTCCAACAACAACAAAAAAGGCCAGAAGGCAGAGAAAAGATGTAAGACAAAAGAGAAACAAAGGGGCACCTGGGTGGCTCAGTTGGTTAAGCATCTGCCTTCAGCCTGGAGCCCCAGGATTGAGTCCAGCACCGGGCTCCCTGCTCAGTGGGAGCAGTTTTGTTGTTTGCATGTAAACCTCCCTCTGCCCTTTACCCTGTTTGTGCTCTCTCTCGCACGCGCGCGCTCTCTCTCTCTCAATAAATAAAATCTTTAAAATAAATAAATAAACTTAAAAAATATGTTTTTAAAAAGACAACGAACAAACTCAACAAATAAAAAATGGTAATAATGGTGGTAAATATTAATTCAACTATATCGATAATCATTTTAAACATCAATGGTCTAAATATAAGAACTGAAAAACAGTTACTGTCCTATCAGATAAAAAAATAACACCTAATTATTTGTCTGTAAGAAAGTCACTTTAACAACAAGATAGATTAAAAATAACAGGATGGGGGCACCTGGGTGGCACAGCGGTTAAGCGTCTGCCTTCGTCTCAGGGCGTGATCCCGGTGTTATGGGATCGAGCCCCACGTCAGGCTCCTCCGCTATGAGCCTGCTTCTTCCTCTCCCACTCCCCCTGCTTGTGTTCCCTCTCTCGCTGGCTATCTCTATCTCTGTCAAATAAATAAATAAAATCTTTAAAAAATATAACAGGATGAAGATAAACATACCATATTAACATTAATCAAAAGAAAGCAGACGTAGGTAAGTTTCAGACAAAGGAGACTTCAGAGGAAGGAAAACTCACAGGGACAAAAATGGGTGTTACATAATGGTAAAGGGGTCAAGTCTCAAAAAAGACACAGCAATCTTTTGTATATATAACAACAAAGTGACAAAATATATTAGGCAAAAATTGACAGAACTGCAAAGAAAAGTAAATGAATCCACTGGAGAGTTGAACAGCCTTCTAATAGGAAGTAGGCAGAAAATCAGGACAGGCAGAGTTGAACTGAACAGCACCATCAGTCAACTAGATTTAACTAAAATTTATTTAATTCCATCCAACAACAGCAAAATAAACATTCTTCTAAGCTCACTTGGAACACTCACCAAGATCACATTCTGAGACATAAAACACACCTTAAAAATTTGAAAGACTAGAAATCAGATAAAGTATGCCCTCAGACCACAATTAATCTAGAAACCAATAACAGATAGTTGGAAACCAGCACCCCATACTTGCAGAACAATATACTACTAAATTACACATGGATAAAAGAAATCTCAAAACAAATATTGTATTAAACTAAAAGAAAATGAAAATAAAACATCAAAATCTGAGGGATGCAGCAAAATAGTATCTACAGGGAGATGTTTTGCATTGAATGCGGACACTAAAAAAGAAGAGCTATAAGCAAAAAACCTAAGCACTTGCTTTAGGAAACTAGAAAAACAAACCCAAAGTAGCAGAAGAGAAATAACAAAAATTAAAGATGAAATTGTGGACAATAAAGTATAATCAAGAAAATGAAAGGCTGGTTCTTTCAAAAAAAAAACAATAGAAGGGGCACCTGGGTGGCTTAATTTGTTAAACATCTGCCTTCCGCTCAGGTCATGATCCCAGGGTCCTGGGATCGAGTCCCTGCATCAGGCTCCCTGCTCAGTGGGGAGTCTGCTTCTCCCTCTCTCTCTGCCCCTCCCCCCTGCTTGTTCTCTCTCTCTCCCTCTCAAATAAATAAATAAAATCCTCTTTTTAAAAAGCAATAAAAGGGACGCCTGGGTGGCTCAGTCAGTTGAGCATCTGTCTTCAGCTCAGGTCATGATCCCAGGGTTCTGGGATCAAGTCCTGATTCAGGCTCCTTGCTCGGCAGGGAGGCTGGTTCCTCCTCTGCCTGCCGCTCCCCCTTCTTGTGCTCTTTCTCTCTCTGTCAAATAAATAAAATCTGAAAGAAAAAAAAAGAAAAGAAAACCCGACAGCCATTTATGACAACAAACTAGGAATAGAGGGAAACTTCTCTTCTTGAAAATGAACATCTATAACAAACCTACAGCTAACATCATATTTAATGGTAAGAAACCTCACTCCCACCCCACAAGAAGATCAGGAACAAAACAAAAATATCCTTTCACCACTTCTATTCAACACTGTACTGGAAATCCTAGCTAATGCAATAAGACAAGAAAAGGTATACAGATTGGGAAGGAAGGATATAAAACTGTTTTTGTTGCATATACCATGTATGCAGAAAATCTCAAACCACAATAACAAAGAAAATTTCTGGAACAAATACGAAGATACAGAGCAAGTTTGAAGGATAAAAGGTTAATAATGTCAATTGCTTTCCTACAGATACATACAAATGGAGTCAACTGATCTTGACACAGGAACAATGGCAATTCAATGGAGAAAACATGGTCTTTTCAGCAAATAGTACAGGAACACTGGACATGCATACAAAAACAAAATCTCTGGGGCACCTGGGTGGCTCAGTCGTTAGGTGTCTGCCTTTGGCCCAGGGCGTGATCCCAGGGTCCTGGGATCAAGCCCCACATCAGGCTCCCTGCTCTGCTGGGAGCCTGCTTCTTCCTCTCCTCTGCCCCTGCTTGTGTTCCCTCTCTTGCTGGCTTTGTCTATGTCAAATAAATAAATAAAATCTTTTAAAAAAAATCTAGACATAGGCCTTACATGTTTCAAAAAATTAATTCAGAATGGATAATAGATCTAAATGTGAAATACAAACCTACAAAATGTCAAAAAGCTAAAATAGGAGAAAATCTAAATGACCTTGGGTTTGGTGATGAATTTTTATTTACGACATCAAAAGCAAGATCCATAAAAGAGAAAAATAGTAAGTCTAACTTCACTGAAATTAAAAACTCCTGCTCTGTGGGGAGCCTGAGTGGCACAGTCAGTTAAGCATTGAACTGTTGGTTTCAGCTCAGGTCGTGATCTCCAGGTGGTGAGATCAAGCCCCACTCGGAGTCTGCTTAAGACTCCCTCCCTCATGGGGCGCCTGGGTGGCACAGCGGTTAAGCGTCTGCCTTCGGCTCAGGGTGTGATCCTGCCGTTGTGGGATCGAGCCCTGCGTCAGGCTCCTCCGCTATGAGCCTGCTTCTTCCTCTCCCACTCCCCCTGCTTGTGTTCCCTCTCTCGAATGAATAAATGGAAAATCTTTAGAAAAAAAAAAAAGACTCCCTCCCTCAAGGCACTTGGGTGACTCAGTCGATTAAGCATCTGACTCTTGGTTTTGGCTCAGGTCACGATCTCAGGATGGTGAGATCAAGCCCTGCATCGGGCTTCTCCCTCAGCAGAGAGTCTGCTTGGGATTCTCTCTCCATCTCCTTCTGTCCCTAGCCCCCAACCCAAAATAAATCTTTAAAAAAATAAGCAAATGGATAAACAATTAGTGGAGAAAATATCTATATAAGGAACTATTATTCAGTTATAAAAATAAATGAGGCATCAAGCTATGAAGACAAAAAGGACCTTAAAACCATACTGCTCAGTGAAAGAAGCCAATTTGACAAGGCTACATACGTAGGATTCCAAGTATATGACATTTTGGAAAAGACAAAACTATAGGATCATGAAAAGATCTTTGGTTACCAGGGATTTGACGGTGGGAGGGATGGGTGAAATAGGTGAAGGGGATTAAGAGGTACGGACTTCCAGTTGTAAAAATAAATAAGTCACAGGAATGTAATGTGCAGCATAGGGAATATTACCAATAATATTGTAATAACTTTGTATGGTGACAGTAACTTGACTTACTGTGGTGACCATTTCATAATGTATACAAGTATCGAATTACTATGATGTACACCTGAAACTAATACTGTTGTATGTCAACTACACTTCAATTTTGAAAAAGAAGAAAAGAAAGTGACAGAAGGCTCAAGGAATGATCAGCTTGGGGTGGGTGATACTGGGGGTGCAGGGGCAAAAGCACTAGAGGGGACAAGGATATGCCAGCAAGGAGTCTAAAGTTTGACTTTCTTATCTTACAAGGTTTTTTAACATTCACATGCATTATTTGAAATTAAGAGTGATTCATTACATATTTTACTGTTTAATAGCCTGCATGTTTAGTTCTTTTACTTTTGCTATAAAATTCATTTAACTTCGGGGCACTGGGGTGGCTCAGTTGGTTGAGCATCTGACTATCGGTTTGGGCTCAGGGTTATGAGATCAAGCCCCGTGTTGTGCTCCGTGCTGGGCGTGAGGCCTGGTGAAGATTCTCTCTCTCCCACTCTCTGCCCCTCCTCCTTCCTCCCCTCCACCCCCGACCCCACCCCCTGCCACTCAAGCTCTCTAAAACTAAATAAAATTCATTTAACTTCATAGGAAACCATTCTAAGATTTAATCTTTTAAACATTAATGGTTATAAAAGCCATAAAAGCTGTAAGAAAAATTTCAAAGCTCTTCCTAATTCAAATAACGAGAATCAGCATAGTTTGTACTTACATATCCAACTTACATATCAGCTGGGAATTTTAGTGAGTATCAGCATATTATAATGCAGTAGGGGCTTGGGCCTAATCCCATATGTGTAGTAGGATTTTCAAAGATTTACATAGGTTTTGAGTTTTCCTTACATCAATTAAAATAGGAATTAATTTGCCTTAAGAATAGTATAGCCTTGGGAATGCCTGGGTGGCTCAGTATGTTAAGCATCTGCCTTCAGCTCAGGTCATGGTCCCGGGGTCAAGCCCCGCACGGGGCTCCCTGCTCAGCGAGGAGCCTGCTTCTCCCTCTGCCTGCCGCTCCCCCTGCTTGTGTGTCTGTGTGTGTGTGTGTGTGTGTGTGTGTGTGTACCCGTGCTCGCTCTGACAAATAAAATCTAAAAAATAAAAATAAAAAAAAGAATAGTATAGCCTTTTAAATGTCAAAATTCTCAGGGACATGCACATGGAAAAACTGATTTAAAAACTGAAAATGCCGTGAGCATGGAGTGATATGTGGAGATGTGAATCACTGTCTTGCACACCTGAAGCTAACATAACACTGTATGTTAACTGGGATTAAAATACAAACTTAAAAATAAATACCTCTATAATGAAAAAATGTTTTTAATTTTTTTAAAATTGAAAATGCATCTGAGAACTTAAATTCACCCATCTCACCTCTTGAGGTTCTCTCTCCTAAAAGGTACAAATACACTGGCTCCATAATGTTCTTGCTTAACTCACACCGTATTTCTCAATCAACTCACATCTTCAAATCCCAAGAATTCAAACATCTTACATACACAGGAAATAAAATTACAAAATGCCAAGGGAAAATCAGTATTAGGGCCACAACGTTCAGCAGATATAGGATTGCAAAGGAAAGAAATGCAAAAATTTGAAACAGCTGAGACAAGCGGCCTGCTTCCCTGTAATTGAAAAGGGAAAGCCACGTTCTGAAGGCTAAACACCGTCCCAAGCTTTGGCTCCAGGCTCTCTGGGTGGAGGGGAAGCCCTGGAGTGGGACAGTCCCTGGTGAGGGAGGGCAAGGACGCCAGAGCAGCCGCAGGAACGAACCCGCCCCAAAAGCAGAATGGAAGCGCTCCCTCCCTCGGGCTTACATTCTCGAAAGTGAGGACGCTCTCAGGAGGATTACAATTTAAGATTCTGACTCAGAAAACTCCCACAGTCATAGACCCTTTGTCAGAAGGCAGAACTCCCGATCTTCACAGACTTTCTCAATGCACACAAATGACGCTGAGCGCACCCACACTCTCCATGGACGCAAAACTCCACCCTACGTCTGCGAGCCGGCAGGGTACCAGCTACAACCACAGAAAGCCATCACCGTCTCATCACCCCACCCCACCCCATCGCACGTGCATCCCCAGTTTTCCAGGGGTTTGTAGCTTCTCTCAGTAGACAGGGCTCCTCAAATCGGTGTGAGTAGATAGGACATCTGCAGGGTGAGGCTTTCCAGAAAGAACCAAGCGGTACTTCCCTTTGCAGTCTCATGCAGAGGGGGTGCTTAGCTTAGAGACGCTGACCTCAGGCCTCTGCCCCGGGTCAGGCTGCTTTGCACCATTGCTATTTTTATTATTATTTTTAGTATGTTCTCTTAGTCCACCACTGATACTTTAAAAGTGATGAACCCACTGTTCAAAGAATTCAGTAACATCGCTCAAACCCAGTGTTTGAATGTGAAAGAAAGAAAATCCTAAGGCACTTTTGAGAGTTCAACCAGAAAACTCACAAATCTCTATTCCTTTCAGAAAATAAAGATGTCAATTAATTATTTCCATGGCAAGCAATTGCTTGGAAAACGAGCCATTTCTAGGTGTTGCAAGTCTAAGCCCCAATATTCCATTTAAAATCACCTAAACGACAAGAACCTCAGAATATTACTAAATGCTCCCAGGGGAATAAAAAAAAGGGGGGGGGGGGGGACAAGAATTTTTTAACAAATGGAATGTAATAATATGGAATCCGTTATTTCATTGTTTATTTCTGAAATGCACCACGGAGACTCATAGTTGATGATGTTGTGAATCAGAAGTTGGCGTTTGGGGAGGCCGAGAGCGATATGGAAATTCAGGGATTTATTGCTACCCCTAGGAAGAGCTAGGCTGAGGGGAAAGGATCCTGGATTTGAGACTCTGCTTCCCAAACATCGGGAACACTCAGGAGAAAACGGGTGCCCCTCGCGAGAAAGGACGGACTGGGGACACCACAGACCACAGCACCTCCCGCGCACGAACCCACGAACGGACACCAAGTCACGACTGTTCCCTGACGACCCTCCCCGTGGCCACTGCACGATCAGGGAGACGCGGCCGCGGGCAGGGACGCGACAGGACGCCAGGGTCCCGGCTGCCCGTTCAGCCTGCATGCCGCGCGCCGGAGGGAGTGAGGTCCGAGCGGCGCCACCGGGACTCGGCTCCGCAGACTCTGGGGCTCCCGCGGGAGGTCGGGTCTCGTCGCGGCCCGTTGTTAACCCTCCGCCCCGTCCTGGCACACCCGGCCCCGCACACTCACCATGTCCAGTGCCTCTCGGTCCGCCGGCGTTGTCTCTGCGGCTCCCGCAGCCCGCGAAGGTCACTGCGCGATTGACGCGGCAGCAGAGCTACCTGCGACCGTTAAGCGCAGGTGAGACTTGACCGTGAGCAAGACCATCAGCGTCCACGCGGCTGCGGAGCGTCGCCACACCCACCTGCCCCTGCTGCGCCCCTGATTGGACAGAGGAACTGCCGCTGGCGGTCACGTGGCTAAGCCGACCCCGCTTCCACTCCTGGGCCAGTACTTGGCTGCTCGGAGGATATTTGCCTTTAACCGCACGGGAATGGGAGGCAGGTGTGCCCAGGGAATTCAAGACTCAGCTTTTGGGGGCGCCTGGATGGCTCAGTCGGTTAAGCATCTGCCTTTGGCTCAGGTCATGATCTCAGAGTGCTGGGATCGAGCCCCACGTCATGCTCCCTGTTCAGCAGGAAGTCTGCTTCTTCTTCTCCCTCTGGGCTCTCTCTCTCTCTCAAATAAATAAAATCTTTTAAAAAAAAAAAAGACTCAAGACTCAGCTTTTGGGGAGGCCTGGGTGGCTCAGTTGGTTAAGCGCCTGCCTTAGGCTCAAGTCATGATCCCAGAGTCCTGGGATTGCGTCCTACATGGGGCTCCTTGCTCAGCGGGGAGCCTGCTTCTCCCTCTGCCTCCCGCACGCCCTGGTTGTGCTCTGACAAAAAAAACAAAATCTTAAAAAAAAAAAAAAAAAGAAGAAGACTCAGTTTCTAGGTGGACTGACCCTTGGGGGAAGAAGAGGGGTGACCATGCCATAAGCGCATGGTCTGAGAGCACTCATGGAAATGTGTCCCTCGTTTACAAGCACAGACACTTAAAAGTCACCTCGCCATATATAACAAAGAGTCTGCCTCCATTTTGATTTTTTTAAAAGATTTTATTTATTTGAGAGAGAGAGAGCACCAGCAGGGGGAGGGGCAGAGAGAGCTAGAGGGAGAAGCCGACTCCCCACTGAGTGGGAAGCCCAAGGGGAGGCTCCATCCCAGGACCCTGAAATCATGACCTGAGCTGGTCAGACCCTTAACCGACTGAGCCACCCAGGCGTCCTTCCATTTTGATTTTTGACCATTGATTGCAGTCTTCCACCCTTCCCCTCGCCACCCCCACATATTTGGTAATTTAAAGAACCCCTTAACCTCTTCGCCCCTTGGCCCTGATGCAAAGTTAGAATCCACAGCCCTATCTTAAGCGCAGGGACTCTTCTGGGAACCACCACAAACTATGAGCTGGGTTAGGTAAGTTCTCAGGTGTACGGTTTACACTGGAAGGAAACTTACATCAGTTTTTGAGTGTGTGCCTACAGGACTTTGACGTGTGAAAGGCTATCATATCCCTAAGGCAATTGAATTCTTATTTTCACTCATATAAGAAAAACAAGCCATCCTATAAATTTGGGATGCACCTGGAAACTATTTATACACTTAACAGATTAGATGGCAAAACTCTTGCATTGTGAAGCTTACTGCATTTACCCATTAATTTGAACAGTTTATTGAGCTATAACAATACTATACAATGGACCCCTTTACTGTGTACAATGCAATGGTTTTCAGTACAGTATATTAAAAAATACATGCAATAATCATAATTTTAGAACATTTTCTTCATCTCTAAAAGCTGTTTTCCTCCTCCTGCACCCAGCACTGGGCAACCACTAATCTACTTTCTGTCTCTATAGATTTATTTTTAAAGATTTATTTATTTATGAGAGAGCACGAACAGGAGGGGCAGAGGGAGAGAGAGACTCTCAAGCAGGCTCCGCGCTAAGGGTGAGCCCCACATGGGGCTCGATCTCATAACCAAGAGGTCGGACCTAAGCTGAAACCTGGAGTTGGCTGTTTAACCCACTGCGCCACCCACGCGCCCCTCTATCTCTACAGATTTTAATATTCATTGACTTTCTTATGAATGAAATTATATAAGTAGCCTTTGTGATTAACTTCATTTACTCTGTTGAATTCGTTTACATTAGCATAGTTTTTTCAAAATTATATCCACGTTGTAGCACGTATCAATACTTCGTTTGTTTTTGCAGCCGAATAATAGCTCATTGTGCGGATTATTAACTTCAAAAATAGGGCATCTGGTGGCTCAGTAAGCAAAGCCTCTGCCTTTGGCTCAGGTCATGCCTGATCTAGGGTCCTGGGATCAAGTTCTGCATCTGGCTCCCTGCTTGGCAGGGAGAACCCTGCTTGTGCTCTCTCTCTCTCTCAAATAAATTGTTTTTAAAAATCTTCAAAAAAAAAAAACCCCAAAAAAAACAAACAAACAAACAAAAACCTTAAAAATAAAACCGGTAAGGGGCGCCTGGGTAGCGCAGTCGTTAGGCGTCTGCCTTCGGCAGGGCGTGATCCCAGCATTCCGGGATGGAGTCCCCCATCGGGCTCCTCTGCTGGGAGCCTGCTTCTTCCTCTCCCACTCCCCTGCTGTGTTCCCTCTCTCGCTGGCTGTCTCTCTGTCACATAAATAAATAAAATCTTTAAAAAAAAAAAAGGTAGTTATTTTACCAGCAAAAAAAAAAAAAAAAGATTATTCGAGAATGGCAGAGAATTGCAATTTGGAACAAACAAGGTAGGGCAAAACCACAGGCAAGACAGGAAGAAAGGGAGAGAAAAGCTCTTTTTCTTCCATAGGAAAGAGGGGAGTGGGAGGGCTTTTGCGAACAAAAATCTATTGGAATAAACTGGGAGTTCAAAGTATAGGGGCTTTTCATTGGCGGGGTTGTGGCGGTCTCTCATTGGCTATTGCCAAGGGAGGAGAAAAAAACTTTCTTCCGGCTGCTGGGGTAGTAAAGTAGCTCCAGTAGTATGAGCTTGCAACATGCACCTGTTTTCTGCGGAGTTTGCAATTGATACAGGTCGTAGGGCCTGAGAGCTCCCCCTGCTGGCCTCCTGACACCATTGTAAACGAGGTTTCCTTTTATTAATCTTCACGGAATAGGGTGTTTTCTTCATCCATTTCATCCCTTAATGGATGTTTGGTTTGTTCCTACCTTTTGACTGTTATGAATGCTATTGCTGTAAGCATTCATGTATGTTTTTGTTTGGACATGTGTTTTTATTTCATTTGGGCATATGCCTGGGAGTGGAATCGATGGCTCATACGGAAATTCGACATTTAATCTTTGAGGAAATGCCAGACGGTTTTCCAAAGTGGCTGTAACACTTAGAGTTCCACAAACAGTGTAGGAGGGTTCCAATTTATCTATATCCCCGAATACACTTATTATCCTCTCATTTGTTGAGTCTAGCCATTGTAGTGGGTGAGAAGTTGTATCTCATTGTGATTTTGACTTGCATTTCCTTTGATATGTGATCATGTCCAGCAAATTTTCATATACTCTTGGCCATTGGTATATCTTCCTTGGAAAAATATCTGTTCGGATGCCTTGCTATTTTTAAATTGGGTTATCTCCCTTTTTATTTTTGATTTGTAGTTCTTTATATGGTATGTACTTCATACAAGTACCTTATCAAATGTATTATCTCCAAAATTTTCTTCCATTCTGTGGGTTGTGTTCTCACTCTCTTGCTTTAAAACACTTTATTTGTAATTGTGGCAATATACACATACCATAAATTTAACATCTTAAGCATTTTAAGTGTCTGTAAGTAGTATGTTAAGTAGCATGTAGTACACTGACGTTAGGAAACCAATTTCCGGAACTGTTTTCATCATGCAAAAATGAAACTCTACGCCCATTAAACAACAACTCCCCGTTCACACCTCTGTCCAGCCCCTGGCAACCACAATTCTATTTTCCTTCTCTACAAATTTGACTACTATAGGAACCTCATATAAATGGAATCAGGCAGTATTTGTACTTTTTCGACTGGTTTATTTCACTTAGCATATAGTCCTCAACGTTCATGCGTGTGGTAGCTTGGGTCGGGATTTCTCTTCTTGTTAAAGCTGAATAATAGCCCATTGTATGTATAAGCTGCATTCTGTTGCTCCATTCATCCCCGCATGGACACTTGGGTTGTTTCCATTTTGGCTATTGTGCTCCTATTTCTCTTTGGCTCAAATAAACCTTTTGCCTTTTACTAAAAAAAAGTTTATAAATATCTAAGTTCATGTTTTGAATTCTTCGGGGTATATACACAGGGGAGGAAATGCTGGTTCATACAGTAACTCTAATTTCTGAGGAACCACTATATTGTTTTCCATATTAATGGTACAATTTTACATTCCCACCAATAGTACACAAAGATTCCAATGGGTGTGTTCGTTTTCTTTATTTTTTAAAAGATTTTAGGGGCACCTGGTGGCTCAGTTGGTTAAGCGTCTGCCTTCAGCCCGGATCATGATCTCAGGGTCCTGGGATCAAGCCCCACATCCAGCTCTCTGCTCAGCAGCAAATCTGCTTCTCCCTCTCCCTCTGTGATCTCTCTCACTCTCTCCCAAATAAATAAATAAAAATTAAAATTTAAAAAAAGATTTTATTTATCTATTTATTTGTTTAGAGCATGAGCAGGGGGAGGGGCAGAGAGAGAGGGAGAGATTCTTAAGCAGACCCTACATTGAGCATAGAGCCTGATTTGGGGCTCAATCTCAGGACCCTGAGATCATGACCTGAGCCAAAATCAAGAACCACCCAGGCACCCTGGATGTGTTCATTTTCTTGACAGTGTCCTTTGAAGCACAAGTTATTAATTTTGATGAAATCCAATATACCTTTTTCTTTTCTTTTCTTTTCTTTTCTTTTCTTTTCTTTTCTTTTCTTTTCTTTTCTTTTCTTTTCTTCCTTTCCTTCCTTCCTTCCTTCCTTCCTTCCTTCCTTCCTTCCTTCCTTCCTATTTTTGCCTTAGGTGTTGTTGGGGGGAAATTTTTTTCCTCTAGCCTTTAAGATTCTTCTAGGTGGTCTAAGAATTAAATTGGCATGAGACAAATTAACAGGAGAAAAAACAAAGTTTAATTACATGCCCATGGAGGCCCTATAATAAAATTGAGACCCAAAGAAAAGACAAAGGCATGCAGCTTTTATATGTTTTAGACAAAGAAACATAAATCTTTGAGGAATTAACAGTACAATGAAAACTTATTTTGGGGAGCTTCAATTAATAAGGAATTCTAAGCAGAATTTGGACTGGGGTAGTAAATTAGTAAAGGTAACAAGGTTTGTTTATATAGGCTTTTTTGGCCCTAAATCCTCTGTCTCTCACAATAAGGATGTCTTTCTACCTCCTGCTGCAGGGAGAATACTTTTCACTTGGGAGATGTATCTCCTGCTTTCTGAAGATGAAGGAGGATCAGAGTGTTCTTCCTGCACTGACTATTTCTTAAGTAAATAATTCAAAATAATCAATTTGGGGGTGGCCTGTCCTGGGCCCCTATGGCATCATATATAAGAATTATTTGCCAAATCCAAGATCATGAATATATCCTGTTTTTTTAAAGAGTGTTATGGTTTTGGGGCACGTGGGTGGCTCAGTCAGTTAAGCATCCAACTCTTGATCTCAGCTCAGGTCTTGATCTCAGGGTCATGAGTTCAAACCCCACATTGGGCTCCACACTGGGCACAGAGCTTACTCAAAAAAAAAAAAAAGAATGCTGTATTTTAACTTCTTATGTTTGGGTCTTTGTTTCATGTTTGGTAGATTATTGTATGTGCTGTAAGTATGAGTCAACTCCTTTCTTTTGCATGTGGCTATCTAGTTGCCTCAGTACTGGGATTTTTCACAAACCTCATCACAGGCCCACATCCACTTGATCTTCGCAGGGTAAATTGGTTTCACTCTGATCCCATGTGGCAGAGGGGGGTCTCCTAGCCCTCAAGCCAACGCCCAAAGGTGGATTTACACAAACGAGTTGAAAATTCAGGTCTACGTAAAAACCTGCACACGGATGTGTATCACGGCTTTATTTATAATTGCCGGAAGTTGGGAGCAATTGAGATGTCCTTCAGTAGATGAATGGGTAAACAAACTACCCCCGCCAGACAATGGACTATTACATAATGCTAAAAGAAGTAAGCTATCAAGCCATTAAAAGACATGGAGGAAACGTAAATGCATATCACTAAGCGAAAGAAACCAATCTGAATATCATATACTGTATGATTACAACTGTATGACATTCTGAAAAAGGCAAAGCTATGAGACAGTAAAAGGTCAGTGGTTAACAGTTGTAGGGGGGAAAGAGGATGAATAGGCGGGGCACAGAGGATTTTTAGGGATGGCATTGATCTATGTGACACCTTAATGGTAGATACATGTCATTAATACATTTGTCAAAACCCACAACATGTACAACACCAAGAGTGAATTCTAAAGTAATCCATAGACTTTGGGTGATAATAATGTGTCAGTGTAGATTCATTGATGGTAACAAATGTACCACTCTGGTTAGGATGTTGATATTGGGGGAGACTGCATACATATAGAGACAGAAGCATGTGAGAACTTTGTACTTTCTGTTCAATTTTGGTGTGAAACTGAAACACTCAAAAAATAAAGCTTGTTGAGATGCCTGGGTGGCTCAGTTGGTTAAGCATCTGCCTTTGGCTCAGGTAGTGATCCCAGGGTCCTGAGGTCAAGTCCCACATTGGGCTCCTTGCTCAGCAGGGAGCCTGCTTCTCCCTCTGCCTGCTGCTCCCCCTGCTTGTGCTCTCTTTCTCTCTCTCTAACAAATAGATAAATAAAATCTTCTAAAAATAAATAAAAAATAAAGCTTGTTAATAGCAAAACAAAAACTCAGGCCCAGACAGCTTCACTGCTGAATTCTACCAAACACTTAAAGAATTAATACCAATCCTTCCCAAACTCTTCCAAAAGATAGAAGAGTAGGGACGCCTGGGTGGCTGTCAGATAAGTGGCTGCCTTTGGCTCAGGTCATGATCCCAATGTCCTGGGATTGAATCCCCCATTGGGCTCCCCGCTCAGCAGGGAGCCTGCTTCCCCCTCTGCCTGCTCTGCCTGCCACTCCCCCTACTTGTGCTCTCTCTGACAAATTAAAAAAAAAAAAGATAGAAGAGTGAACACTTCCCAACTTAGTCTACAAGGTCAGTAATACACCAAATCAGAATAAGACATTACACACACACCAATTTCTTATAAATATGGGTGTAGAAGTCCTCAACAAAGTACTAGCAAACCGAATTCAGAGACATATAAAAGAACTATACAATATGACCAGGTAGATTTTATTCCAGGTACACAAGTTTGGTTTAACACCTCCAAATCAATTATTGTAATGCATCATATCAATAGAATAACAAACAAAAATCACGTGATCATCTCCATAGACAGAAAAGCATGTGACAAAATCCAACACTGTTTCATGATAAAAACATGTAGGAAACTATTAACAGAAGGGAACTTCTGCAGGCTAACAAGGGACAGCCAAGATCATGATTAACGGTGATAGACAGGATGCTCTTACCCATAAAATCAGAACCAGGACAAGAATGTCTGCTCTTGCTACTTTTTTTTTTTTAGATTTTATTTATTTATTTGTTAGAGAGAAAGAGCACAAGCAGGGGGAGCAGCAGGCAGAGGGAAAAGCAGACTCCCCGCTGAGCAGGGAGTCTGCCGTGGGACTCAATCCCAGGACCCTGGGATAATGACCCGAACTGAAGGCAGACACTTAACTGACTGAGCCACTGAGGCATCCCCCACTGTTGTTACTTTTATTCAGCATGGTATCAGATATTCTAGGTCAATTAGGCCAGAAAAAAAAAAAGGCATCCAGATTGGAAAGGAAGGAGTAAAACTCTGTTCACAGATGACATAGAATATCCTCAGGAATCTTCTAAAAAACTATTAGAACAAATAAATGAGTTCAGCAAGATTGGAGGTACAAAATTAATATACAAAAATCAATTTTATTCTTATATACTTGCCAGAAAATATATTGAAAATGAAATTAAGAAAACAAGTCTATTGTAAGAGTGCTGACAACACTGACTTAATCTTTGGCCCTTCCTCTTGTTCATACCCATGCAGTGACCTCCCTTGGCCTATGGGTTCTGGACGCCTTGGAGGTTAACATATGCCCTGACCAGAATGTGGGAAGACTTGGGGCGCCTGGGTGGCGCAGGCGTTAAGCGTCTGCCTTCGGCTCAGGGTGTGATCCTGGCGTTCTGGGATCGAGCCCCACGTCAGGCTCCTCCGCTATGAGCCTGCTTCTTCCTCTCCCCCTCCCCCTGCTTGTGTTCCTTCTCTCGCTGGCTGTCTCTATCTCTGTCAAATAAATAAATAAATAAAATCTTAAAAAAAAAAAAAAAAAGAATGTGGGAAGACTTGTTCTGATCTTCCCTAAAGTGGCTCACAGAAGGCCCCACTTTAGATAACCGGTGGATATAACTGGTGCATGGAGGGTGCCACTTTTTTTCTTAAATATTTATTTATTTATTTATTTTAGGGAGAGAGAGAGCAGGGGGAGGAGCAGAGGGAGAGAGAGAATCATAAGCAGATGCCCTGCTGAGCATGAAGCCCAATGTGGGGTTCGATCTCATGATCCCAAGATCATGACCTGAACTGAAATCCAGAGTTAGATGCTTAACCAACTGAGCCACCCAAGTGCCCCTGGATGGTGCAACTTTAGATAATGACCGTGTGGCCTCACCACCACATCCCTTGCTCTATAAAAGCTGGGGATTAAAGTCCAGACTTGGGGGGGGCGCCTGGGTGGCTCAGTCATTAAGCGTCTGCCTTCGGCTCAGGACATGATCCCAGGGTCCTGGGATCGAGCCCCACATCGGGCTCCCTGCTCCACTGGGAGCCTGCTTCTTCTCTCCCACTCCCCCTGCTTGTGTTCCCTCTCTCGCTGGCTGTCTCTCTCTCTCTGTCAAGTAAATAAAATCTTAAAAAAAAAAAGAAAGTCCAGACTTGGCAGAGAATAGCTGCACAGCACCGGGATCATTTGTCCACCCAATTCCTCCCTGTCAGTAAATTACCCGAAGTAAAACTCTGTGTCAACAGTATGGAGTGGTTTCCTTCATGTTTTGGTCTTTATTTATTTATTTTTAAGATTTTATTTATTTATTTAACACAGATAGAGACAGCCAGCGAGAGAGGGAACACAAGCAGGGGGAGTGGGAGAGGAAGAAGCAGGCTCATAGCGGAGGAGCCTGATGTGGGGCTTGATCCCAGAACGCTGGGATCATGCCCTGAGCCGAAGGCAGATGCTTAACCGCTGTGCCACCCAGGCGCCCCTCTCCTTCACCTTCTAACATCACTTATAATAGCACCTATAAAATACATAGGAATAAATTTAACCAAAAAAAAATGCAAAACTTAGACTCTGAAAACTACAAAACCTTGTTGAAAGAAACTGAAGAAGATACAAATAAATGGGAAAACATTCCATGTTCAGGGATCAGAAGACTTAATATTGTTAAGATGTCAGTTCTTCCCAACTTGAACTATAGTTTCAACATAATCCCAATCAAATCCTAGCAAGTTATTTTGGATAACAACTGATTCTAAAGTTTATGTAGAAAGGCAAAAGACTCTGAGGTGCCTGGGTGGCTCAGTCACTTAGTGTCCAACTCTTGATCTCAGCTCAGGTGTTGATCTCAGAGCTGTAAATTCAAGCTCCACACTGGGCTCCATGATGGATGTAGAGCCCATTTAAAGAAAAAAAAAGGAAGAAAGAAAGGCAAAAGACTCAGCATAGACAACACAATACTGGCAAAGAGGAAAGTCACAGGTCTGGCACTACCTGAATTCAGGACTTACTATAAAGCTAAAGTGATCATGACAGTGTGGTTTTGCAAAAAAAAAAAAAGAGAGAGAGAGAGAGAGAGAGAAATAGATAAATGGAACAGAACAGAGAACCCAAAAATAAACACACATATATAGTCAACTGATTTTTGACAAAGAAACAATGGCAATTCAATGGAGAAAATCCTTTCAACAAATTGTCTTTTCAGCAAATGGTGATGGAATGCCTGGACAACTGTGTGCAAAGAAATTAATTAGACACAGACTTTACAGTATTCACAAAAATTCACTAAAAATGGAACTCATAAACCTAGATGTAAAATGAAAATTTTTTAACTTTTGAAAGATGACATAAGAGAATATCCAGATGACATGGGTTTGGCGATGAGGTTTTCAGATACAACACTAAAACCATGATCCATGAATGAAAAAATTGATAAATTGAACTTCATCAAAGTTAAAATTTTCTGCTTTCAAAAGACATTGTTAAGAGAACGAAAGGACAATCCAAAGACCAGGACAAAACATTTGCAAAGTACACATAAAAAGTACACATCAGACCTACCAGTCTGATAAAGGACTGGTATCCAAACTATACAAAGAATTCTTAAAACTCAGTAAGAAAACAAACTATCTAATTTAAAGATAGGCAAAAAATCTGGAAAGACAGCTCACCCAAGAAGATAAATCGTGAATAAACACATGACAAGATGCTCAACACCATATGTCACTGAGGAATTGCAAAGTAAAACAAAAATGAGATGCCGCTATACACCTAGTAGAATAAAATCCAAAACACTGACAACAAAAAATGCTGGCAAAAATGTGGAGCAACAGGAACTCTCGTTCATTGCTAGGATAAAGAGAAAACAGTACAGTTGCTTTGGAAGATAGTCTGGCATGCTCTTACGAAGCTAAACATAGCCTCACCATATAACTCAGCAGTCTCACTCCTAGGTATTTACCCAAATGAGCTGAAAAGTTATATCCACACAAAAGTCTTCATGTGAATGTTTATAGCAGCTTTATTCACAACTGCCCAAAATTGGAAGCATCCAAGATGCACCTTTCGATAGATGAATGAATAAACAAACAGTGGTACATCTCTACAATGAATGCCCTTCAGCGCTAAAAAGAAATGAGCTATCAGGCCACAGAAAGACATGGTGAGACCTCGAATGCATTTCAGTAAGTAAAAGAAGCCAGTATGAAATGGCTAGACCCTGTATGATTCCACCATATAACATTCTGGAAAAGGAAAAACTATTGAGATAGTAGAAAGATCAGTGGTAGCCAGGGATTTGGGGGGGCACAGCAAAGAAGGGGAGGAGAGATGAATAAATGAAACACAAGGGATTTTTAGGGCTGCAAAAATTCTGTAGGGTACTCTGATGGTGGATACATGACATCATGCCTTTGTCAAAACCCATAGAACTATAAAACACTGAGTGAGCCCTATTGTGAACTATGAATTTAGTTAATAATAATGTATTCGTTTATCAACTCTAATCATCATCAAATGTAATACACTGGTTCATCAGTTGTAACAAATGCACTACACTAATGCAAAATGTTAAAACTCGGGGAAACTGTGAGCTGGGGGCGGGGAGGAAGGGGGAATGGGAACTCTGTAATAGCTGCTCATTTTTTTTTTGGTAAACCTAAAACTGCTCTGAAAAATAGTCTATTAACTAAAAAAAAAAATGAATGAATTACCATTCCGTGGAAGATTCATAACTGTGTAAAAATGAAACCTGACATACAATAGTACATACATTATGATGCTATTTGCATAAAAACACAAAAATAAAATATATTGACATGGGGATGCATACACAAGTTACAAAACTATGAAGAAAAGCAAGGAAATTGCCTTATAATTCATGACGCTAACTCCATCTGGAAAGAGATGGAGTGATTCTTCCCTTAAGTATCATCTTGAGTGGGATGGGTGGTATGGAGTCTTCTTCCAAGTCTTGGCCTGATTGACATTATACGGATTCCCTTTATAATGTTTCAGTTGACTGTGCAATTGTTTCATATATCTTCCACGTACGTAATATTATAGTTTTCAAATATTTCAAATATTACGTACGTAATATTTAAGTTTCCAAAATGTAAAACTCAATATAAAAATAAATCTCAGGACACCTGGGTGGCTCAGTCAGTTAAGCATCTGACTTGATTTTGGTGCAGGTGCTGATCTCAGGGTCCTGGGATCAAGCCCTGGGTTAGGCTCCATGCTCAGCAGGGATTCTGCTTGAGGATTCTCTCTCCCTCTGCCTCTGCCTCTCCCCCTGCTTGCATTCTCTCTCTCATATAAATAAATAAATCTTTAAAAAAAATAAAATAAATTTCAGTGCAGTTTGAATTCCTAGCAAGAAGACACTGGAAATAAATTTTTAGAAGATATCATAGCCATAGTTTTAACTAATTTTTATTAAAGGTAATTTTCTTAAAATCCTAAAATATGTCTAATGAAGGCTAGTGAATGGTTGTAATAGGGAAAGTATACATTGAATGACATCAAAGTATCATGAAATAAATGTTAAAATGATGTATGCCCTTAGAAAGGAGACTGAATATCACAATGATGTAATCACTCCCCATGTAGATCTAGTGTTTTAGTAAATTCCATTAAATTCACAATCGGGTTTTTGTTTTGTTTTGATTTTGCTTTTTTTTTTTAAGATTTTTATCTTTAAGTGATCTTTACACCCAACGTGGGGTTTGAACTTACAACCCCGACATCAAGAGTCACATGCTTTGCCAACTGACCCAGCCAGGCGCTGCTTTGTTTTTGAGCTTAATTAAATCTCCTTTTAAAAACCAAAACAGAAGACAAATGTCTAAAAATATCTGGGATTTTGTACAGAACACTGTTAGAGAGTGTCATGGGACTGACTGTTTGTGTCCTTCAAAACTCACATGTTGAATTCCTGCCGTGCACTGTGATGGTATTAGGAGGTGGAAACTTTGGGAAGTGAGTAGGTCATACGGGTAGAAACCTCATGAATGGGGTTATAAGAGGAGACACAAGAGAGTTAGTTTCTTCCCTCTGCACTCTACCATGTGAGGATACAATGAGATCACAGCCATCTGCAAGCCAGGAGGCAGGCTTTACCAGACACCAGATCTTCCAGCATCTTAAACTTGGACTTCCCAGCCTCCAGAACTGTAAGAAACAAATGTTTGTTGTTTAAGTGACCCAGTCTATGGTAATTTGTGATAGCAGTCCTGTGATAGCAGGACTAAGATAGGGAGGCACTTTCCCTAGCATACATCAAGGCTTTTAAATCTATAGTAACCAGGACAATATGGTATCAGCAGAGATATGTACAAATAGACCAATGGAAAATAGGAATTTCTGGAAAAGGGGCATCTACTTAAAGTAGATGAACCTGGGAAGCCTGGATGGTTCAGTTGGTTAAGCGTCTGTATTCAGCTCAGGTCATGATCCCAGGGTCCTGGGATCAAGTCCCAAATTGGGTTTCTTGCTCAGCAGAGAGCCTGCTTCTCCCTCTGCTTGCCACTCCCCCTGCTTGTGCTCTCTCTCTCTAACAAATAAATAAATAAAATAAAATCTAAAGTACATGAACCTATGACAGAGTGGGTAATGATAGAAATGATGGACATTGTAACACAGAGAAATGACAAGTGGTTACCTACAGAATAATGAATCAGCCGCCCATCACATCCATATACAATAATTATTGTAGAGCTACCTATGAAAGACAAAAATAGAACACTTTCAAGGGTACATGCAAATGTTTTTTATAGCTTCATAGTAGGGAGAGCTTTCTTACATAATAAAATAAATTAGGCCCTTTCTCTACCTTTGTGGTGTGTCTGGTTGACTCACCATGTCTTCTCACAAGACTTTTAGAATCAAGTGATTCCTGGCCAAGAAACAAAAGCAGAAGAGTCCCATTCCCCAATGGATTCAGGTGAAAACTGGTAATAAAATCAGGTACAACTCCAAGAAGAGAGATTGGAGAAGAACCAAGCTGGGTCCATAAGGAATCACACTAGAGATGGCCCACGTATTTATGCTGCACAATGGTCACTAACATCTTACCACAATCTTTGAATAGTTGGGCGTGTTTTATCAGGGAAATCATTTTTCTCTTGGTTTCTATGCTTCTGCATTAGTAGGTGGGTTCAGAAATAAATATGTGAGACCTTTAGTTTGGGGGAAAAAAGGAAGAAAAGAAAGTAGGCCCAAAGAGATGGACAAATTCAACTCTATTAAAATTAAGAACAGTCCATCAAAATGTGGAACTGAGTGAAAATTTGGGAGAAAGTGAATTTGGGAGAAAATATTTTAATACCTACAGTTGATAAAGCGTTAGTGTGCAGAATAGTAAAAAAAAATGTAGGAAATCAATAAATGTACAAATGAGTTAAATATGAAAAATGAAACTTTCATCAGGAGATGAAAGACCATATAGGAAAAATGCTCAACACCAATGGTAATTAACCCAAACAATATATAATCACATGGAGATTCTGTTTAACACCATATAGGTAAAAATAAAAGGTGTTGGCAAATTGCAAAGAATAAATAAATGCACGTGCATGAATGGTCAGATAGTTCATTCATACCCTCTATCAGCGTTTCCTAGTAAATTTGAATTTTTCCATAATCTATAGCCCAGCAATTTTTTCCCGATGTGTAAAAAATTTAATAATGTACTAGCACTTGAAGACAAAAAGAAGAATGGTATTATCAACAAGATAGAAAAAAAACCTTCAATCAACTCTGTCCCATAAGCAGTGAGGTGAGTAAGTATATTGGGCGACCCACACCTTTTCAGTATAATATGAACGATATATTATATAATACTAACTTATCAAAATTCAAAAGAGACAGAACTCTGCTTCATGATAAATAGACGAAGATCATCATAAAAAGTTTAAAAAGTCAATTGAACAGGATGATATACTAATTTTAAATACATATGCACCCACCACATAAATACACCTAAATACATAAAGCAAATATTTACATGTGAAGGGAGAAATTGGCAGCAATATCATGATAGTATGAGACTTCAATAACCCGCTTTCATTAATGGACAGAACATCCAAACAGAGTATCAATAAAGAAACAGCTACCTTGGAGCGCCTGGGTGGCGCAGTCGTTAAGCGTCTGTCTTCGGCTCAGGGCGTGATCCCAGAATTCTGGGATCGAGTCCCACATCAGGCTCCTCCGCTAAGAGCCTGCTTCTTCCTCTCCCACTCCCCCTGCTTGTGTTCCCTCTCTCACTGGCTGTCTCTCTCTGTCAAATAAATAAATAAAATCTTAAAAAAAAAAAACAGCTACCTTGAACAATAGTATATAGCTAATGGAACTAACAGATTATACACACAGAGAAAGAAAGAGAGAGAGAGAGAGAGAACTTTCCACCCAAAGCAGAAGAATACACATTCTTCTCAAATGCTCATAGAACATTCTCCAGGATAGATCACAGGATCACAAGTTAGGTCACAAAACAAGACTTAGTACATTTAAGAAGGTAAAAATCATCCCAAGTATCCTTTCACACAGTATGAGATGTGATGAAATTAGAAATGAATTAACAGCAATAAAATTCACAAATACGTGGAAACTAGTCACCACACTCTTGAACAACCATTGGTTCAAAGAGGAAATAAAAAAGGGATTTTCTAAATATCTCAAGACAAATGAAAATAAAAACACAACCTAACAAAACTCATGGGATGCAGCAGAAGCAGCGCTAAGAGGGAATTTTAGAGCAATAAACAGTAACACTAAAAAAGAAGAAAGGTCTCAAATAAATGATCTAATTTTACACCTCAGGAAACTACAAAAAGAACAAACTAAGCCCAAAGTTATCAAAAGAAAGGAAATAATACTGGGGCGCCTGAGTGGCACAGCGGTTGGGCGTCTGCCTTCGGCTCAGGGCGTGATCCCGGTGTTCTGGGATCGAGCCCCACATCAGGCTCCTCTGCTATGAGCCTGCTTCTTCCTCTCCCACTCCCCCTGCTTGTGTTCCCTCTCTCGCTGGCTGTCTCTATCTCTGTCGAATAAATAAATAAAATCTTTAAAAAAAAAAAAAGAAAGGAAATAATACTAAAGATTAGAGCAGAAATAAATGAAATACAGAGTAGAGAAATAGTAAAAAAAAAAAAAATAAAGTAAAATAAAAATCAACAAACCTAAGAGCTGGATTTTTCAAAAAGTAAAATCAACAAATGCTTGGCTAGATTAAAAAAAAAAAGACTCAAACAAAGCCAGAAAGAATAAACATTGTAATGAGGCTTTAAAAATAAAAAGGATCATGAGAGACTTTTACGTACAATTATATGCCAACAAATCAGATAATCTAGAAGGGGGCAATGTCATTCTTTAAAGAAATTGAAAAAACATTCCTAAAATTCAGATGGAACCACAAAAGACCCAGAATAACCAAAGCAATCTCGAATAAGAAGAAAAAAGCTGAAGGAATAATACTGCCTGATTTCAAAATGTACTACTACAAAGCTATAATAATCAAAACAATACTGTACTGGAATAAAAACAGTCATATAGATCAATGGAATAGAACAGAGAGCCCAGAAACAGATCTAAACATTTATAGTCAACTGATCTTCTACAGGGATGCCAAGAACAGACATGGGGATAGTCTCTTCAATAAACAGTGTCAGGAAAACTGGATGTCCATGTACAGAAGAATGAAATTGAACCCTTATCTCACACCATATACAAAAATCAACTTAAGGGATGCCTGGGTGGCTCGGTCAGGTAAGCATCTGCCTTCAGCTCAGGTCATGATCCCAGGGTCCTGGGATTGAGTCCTGCATTAGACTCCTTGCTCAGCGGGGAAACTGCTTCTCCCTCTGCCTGCTGCTGCCCCTGCTTGTGCTCTTTCTCTGTGTCAAATAAATAAATGAAATCTTTTTAAAAATCAACTTAAAATCAATGGAAGACTTAAATGTAACACTGAAAATGTAAAACTACTAGAAGAATACAGAGGGGGACAGCTTCTTGACATTGGTCTAGGAAATTGCTTTTTTGGGATATGACCCCAAAAGCACAGGAAACAAAACCAAAAATAGACAAGTGGGATTGCATTAAATTGAAAATCTTCTGTGCAACAAAACAATCAGCATAGTGAAGAGACAAACTAAAGAATAGGAGAAAATATTTGCAAACCAATGAGGAGTTAACATCTAAAAAATATAAGGAACTCAACTCAATAGCAAAACAAACAAAAAACAGTAGGCAAAGGATCTGAATAGACATTTCTCAAAAAAAAAAAAAAACATACAAATGGCCAACAAGTATATGGAAAGATGTTCAACATCACTAATCAACAGAGAAATGCAAATCAAAACCATAATGAGATATCATCTCACGTGGCTAATCGTGACAAAAGATCAAGAGTTGGCAAGGATGTGGAGAAAAAAGAACCTCTGTACACTGTTGGGAATGTAAACTGGTAGAGCCATAATGGAAAATGGCATAGCGGGGTGCCTCAAAAAATTAAAAATAAAACTACCATTTGATGCAGCAACCCCACCTTAGTATCTCAAAGACCTAGCTGTCCTGCCATGTTTAGTGCAACATTATTTTCAATAGGCAACATATTGAAACAACTTAAGTGTCTCTCAACAGATGAATGAAGAGACTATTATAGACACACACTAAAATATAATTCTGCCTTTAAAAAGAAGGAAATCCCGCCATTTGCAACAATATGGATGAACCTAGAGGACATTAACTAAGTGAAATAAGCCAGACATAGAAATACAAATACTGCATGATCTCATTTTTTTAAAGATTTTTATTTATTTATTTGACATAGAGACAGCCAGCGAGAAAGGGAACACAAGCAGGGGGAGTAGGAGAGGAAGAAGCAGGCTCCCAGCGGAGGAGCCTGATGCGGGGCTCGATCCCAGAACGCTGGGATCACGCCCTGAGCCAAAGGCAGAGGCTTAACGACTGTGCAACCCAGGCGCCCCTCATTTTTTTTTTTTTTGAGAGAAAGTGTGGGGGGAGGGGTAGAGGAAGAGGGAGAGAAAGAATTCCAAGCAGGCTCCACCCTGTTGTGGAGCTCAGTCTCACATCTCTGAGATCATGATCTGAGCCAAAATCAGGAGTCAGACGCGCTCAACCGACTGAGCCACCCAGGCATCGCCGCATGATCTTACTTGTATGTGGAATCTAACAATGTCAAACTCGCAGAAGCCGAGAGTAAGAAGATAGTTACCAAAGATTGAGGAATGGGGAAATGGCGAGATGCTGGTCAAAGGGTGGTAACAAGTTTCCCTTACGCAGGATGAATAAGTTCCGGAGATACAGTCAATAATACTGAATTGTATACTTAAAATGTGCTAAGAGAGTAAATCTTGAATGTTCTCATCACACACACGAAAAGGTAACTATGAGAGGTGATGCGTATGTTTATTAGCTTGATTCTGGTCATCATTTTACAATATACACGTGTCAAAACATCATAAACGTATTTTTGCATATGGTAGCGAAGAAAAATTCTAAGATATACTGTTTATAGATAAAAATACTGGCAAATAATTGTTTCTTTGAGACTACAAAGATGTCCATAAACTACCATTTTCACATTAACAAATTGCTATATAAAACAACTAATTGAATCTGACCTTTTTCCTCTGCTTCAGAGCTCTCCGACCTTTGTCAGTTCATGGTTGTCGCCAGGGGCTCCGTGCCTGAGGATACACATGTTCAATTTACCAATTTGAAATTCTAATTCCCACTCTCAACCCCACAGATCCATCCAATCATTTCCATAGCTAAGTCCTAACCATCACATAAATAGCTTTCTCTTTCAAGCAATCTGACTGGCTCCAGGTTGAATCCATCTACACCTCCCTAGTTTCCCTTAATTTCATTCATTCATTCATTCATTCATTCATTCATTCATTTTAAGCTCTATGATCAACGTGGGTCTTAAACTCATGATCTCCAGATCAAGAGTCACATCCTTGTGACTGAGCCAGCCAAATGCCCCTTCCTCAGTTTAAACTATTAATTTGAAATGGTCTTCCAAGATAGACTGTGATATCTTGGGTAAGTGCCTCATCCATTTTATTTGCTTCTGTTCTCCCCAACCGTAACACCACCTGTTCATTGAGGACACACAGAGAATATTTTAAACTATCATCTGCTATAATAGTGTGTGGATATTAATGTTGCCCTCACTACAAGAGGGAGCACCACTGCCTTTCCATTTCTGGAAAATGGTTTAAGCAGTTTCCTGGAGGACTTTTTATATAGGAGAATACAGTTAATAGAAGTAAAAGTAACACTGTTCAACTTAATTTCATCTACACGATTTAATTTTTTGTAAGTAATTTTTAAAAAATTTTAACTATTTATTTGAGAGAGAGAGAGAGAGCATGAGTGGGGTGGGGGCAGACGGAGAAGCAGACTCAGCAGGAAGGAGCCTGATGCGGGGCTTGAACCAGGACTCCGGGATCATGACCTGAGCCAAAGGCAGACACTTCATGGACTGAGCCACCCAGGTGCCCCTGTAAGTTCTTAAGAAAGCAATAAACCCTGTGAACCTTGATTTTCCTGATTGTGAAAAGTGTGATGAAAAAAATCCACACTTGGAAAGTAGTAGGAGTAATTGAGGTGGGAGGTAGGATACTCTTGGAGGAGTTCACATTGAGGAGAGACCTGATGTAATTGATTAGGACAAGAAAAGCAGAGGAGGCTGGGAAGATGGCAGAATAGGATGCACCAGGAATGTCTCCCTACTTAGACAGCAATTACACTGGTAAAATCTGTCTGATATAAGCATTTGAACTCCGTAGTCTATTGAAGGCTTGCAAATTCCAGAGGATGGCTTGAAAGGTAAACTGAGGTAAACTACAGTCAATCACAGCTCTTAGCACAGTAGCAGGGGCACATTCCTCACTCCTAGCCTGGTAGCAGTAATCTGTGCACATGTTCCTGGAGCAGCTTGCACACAGCTTGTGGGAGAAAGGGTGGGCAAAAAGGACCTTGTTCCCCAAATATCAGGGATCTGTACTCTGATGGTTGATTACTGCTTCTGATCACAGAGGTGCAGACAAAGAGGCTGTGGCCACTGTTGTTGCAATTCCCCGCATTGTTGTAAGCCCTTCCCTCTATAAGAGAAATCATTTCCAAGGTATTTGAAGGGTTAGTGCCCTTTTGTCCTCCTTCATTTGTTTCCCCTTCTTTTGGGAGCCAGACTAGAATATTAAAAATCAACTATATATACAGGGAAAATTAGAAAGTCACCTGTGCATGCCCAAGGAAAGACACACACTCAGCAAAGACCTAAATTTACATGTCATGCTGATCCTTGGCACAGAGACAGTCTACAACAATAAAATAACAAAAAAAAAATAATTTTTTTTAAATTAAGTAAGTGCTATACCCAATATGGGGCTTGAACTTACAACCCTGAGATCAAGAGTCACACACTCTACTGAGTGAGCCAGCCAAGCACCCCTAAAATAACAACAAAAACATTTTATAAAGTGAACCCTGGAGAAGGGGAAAAATCTGATTTTCAGAGTTACAACATTTTTAGATTCAGTTGTCCAGATTTCAACAAAGACATCACAAGGCATACAAATGAGAAAACACAGCCATTTCAAAGGAAAAAATAAACCAACAAAAACTGCCCCTGAAAAAAAAAAAAAACCTGATGGCAGATCTCTAGACAAAAACCTTAAAACAATCATTTTAAGGTTGCTCAGAGAACTAAAGGAACATGTGGGAAAAGAAAACAATGTGTTAACTAAATGGATATGTCAATAAGAAATAGAAAACAAAATTGGGGCACCTGGGAAGCACAGTCAGTTAAGCATCTAACTCTGGGAATCAGCTCCGCTCATGATCTCAGGATCATGAGATCGAGCCCTATGTTGGGCTCTGTGCTCAATGTGGAGTCTGCTTGAGACTCTTTCCCCTTCTCCCACTGTCCCTCCCTTCTGCTTTCTCCCACTCTCTCTCTAAAAATAAATTAATTAAATAAATTTTAAAAGTTAAAAAAAGAAATACAAACATAAAAGAAGTCTGGTAACAATTTTTATTTATCAATTATATGTCAATAAAGATGGAAAAAATTTAAAAAATAAACCTATTCGAGGGGAATATTCTGGAGTTGAAAAGTACAATAACTGAAATGAAATTTTCACTAGAGGAATTCAAAGGCACATTTGAGCAGACAGAAGAAAGAATCAGCAAACTTGGAGATAGGAAAATGGAAATTATTGAGTCTGAGAGACAGAAAGAAGATTGAAAAAAGTGAACAGAGCCTAAGGGACACAATTGAATGGACCAACATACACATTATGGGAGGCCTGGAAGAAGAGAGAGAAAAGGGGAAGAAAGAGTATTTGAAGAAATAATGGCTGATAACTTCCCAAATTTGATGAAAGACACAAATATAAAAAACAAGAAGCTGAATGGACTCCAAGTAAGATGAACTCAAAGAGACTCACACCATGACACATTATAATCAAACTGTCAAAGCCAAGGGCATAAAGAATTTTGAAAGCAGAAAGAGAAAAGTGAATCTTGGGATCCTCAAAAAAAAATTATTAGCAGATTTCTCATCAGAAACTTTGGAGGAAACTTTCTGATGAGCAGAAACTCATCAGAAACTTTCTGATGAGCAGAAACTTCTCATCAGAAGACAGTGGGATGATATATTCAAAATGATAAAACAAAACTATGAATCAAGAATCCTATACTCAGCAAAACTATCCTTCAAAAGCGAGTGAGAAAAAAGTTGCAAGGCATATACAAAACAGATAGCAAAATGACAGAAGTCCCTCCTTATCAGTACTTATTTTATGTGTAAATGGGTTAAATGCTCTAACCAAAAGACAGAGACTGGACTTTGAATTTTTTTAAGTAGGCTCCATGCTCAGCATGAAGTCCATGCAGGGCTTGAACTCTTGACTCTCATAATAACACCTGAGCTGCGATCAAGAGTCAGATGCTTAATGAACTGAGCCACCCAGGCACCCCTGGACTTTGAATTTGTACACATTAGGTTTCCCCCTCTTTTTATGAATTATAACATGAATTGGATACTGAAAACCATGGGGAAAATAAGGAGACAAAACATCCAATGGTCATTAATTAAAACAATATCTTTAATCCACTTATGATAGTTATAGCATTTTCTACCAGGTCAGATGGACATGTTTGGAAGATAAGAGAACGAGATGACTAAATATAATGAATGAATAAATGATCCCTTTCCTTAGAAAATTACATACACACACGCACACACAGAGTCTAATATCAGAGGACACTGTACTATCCCCAAAGGATAAAACACCATGCTGTAAGATGTTCTTCTCACTCCTCACATTAACTGCTCCATAAACTGTCATGTTTACTTTTTCCCAGAGATATGTTTAGAGAAAGGGCAGTGTAACCAGCTAAGTGGAAGGGGGTATTTATTTATGGCTTTTGTACATTTTTCAAGATTACAGCTATTAAATAGTTGATTATTGTATTGATTTAAATATTTATGAAAGCTTTCAGAAAAATAAGCTACCATATTACCATAATATGGAAAAAAGTCACGAATAATTATTCTTGTGAAAAATTATAAAATAAATCCAGAAAACCTATAGGTAGAGAACCTTAGGAAACCTCTGAGAGACCACATTTTGGTGAATAATTTGGGGACTGAAACACACACATCATCATGTGCTCTTGCATTAGGATATTTCCTTTTGATCTTCCTTTAAAACAAACAAACAAACAAACAAACAAACAAACAACTGTCTTTCCTACCACTCGGTCAAAAAATATTATCCTGGGGCGCCTGGGTGGCACAGCGGTTAAGCGTCTGCCTTCGGCTCAGGGCGTGATCCCGGCGTTCTGGGATCGAGCCCCACATCAGGCTCTTCTGCTGTGAGACTGCTTCTTCCTCTCCCACTCCCCCTGCTTGTGTTCCCTCTCTCGCTGGCTGTCTCTATCTCTGTCAAATAAATAAAATCTTTAAAAAAAAATATTATCCTACATCTGATAACTTTATATTTTTATATTTTTACTTTTCACCATTTCAATGTGAGTTAATTTTACTGTACGATGTGAGGTAGGGGGGTCTCAGTTCATCTATCTCCAGGTTGATATGTAACTGTCCCAGCACCATGTTGAGTAGACATTCCCCACTGAATTGTCTTAGGCAATTAAAAAAATAGATTAACCAGGGCACCTGGGTGGCTCAGTCAGTTAAGCATCTGACTCTTGACTTTGGCTCAGGTCATGATCTCACAGTTGTGAGATCGAGCCCCATGTCAGGTTATGCACTGGGCATGGAGCCTGCTAAAGATTCTCTCCTTCTACCCCCCTTTCCTCCCAAAAAATAAAAATAAACAAAAATAAAATAAAGTAAATGAATAAATAAACAAACTAGCCAAAAATGTAGGGAATTTTTCCTGGATGCTCAATTCTTTCCCACTGATCCATATCGAATCTTATGCCAGTTCCACACTGTCTTGGCTACTGTAGGCTTGTAGTATGTTTTGAAATGTCCTACAGTTAACTTCTTCCTGTTCTAGACCCTGTTTATCTCTGAAACCCAGTGACTCTCCTCACCCAAACTACTCCACCCAACTGGAATCCTGTGCTTCCATCCTACGTAGTTCCTCCCACTCTTGTCTCCTACTCCCCTATACCTCAGGATTTTGCCATTTCTCCTCTGGCTCTCTATTCTTCCTCTTGCTGGAAACCAACTCTCTGCTTCAACATTATACCTCCTCACTCTCATTCCCATGACCCCCTTTCCTGCTCAGGCTATCTGGTCTCCTCTTTCTGAGCTGGTTCCCCTTCCTTGGGGAGAACTCTGCCCTGGGTTTGGCTCTATCTAGGTCCGTGGGGGTGCATTTCATGTTTTCAGAATGTCCACCTGGGATGGGCATGGCAAGCACTAGCCCCAGGTGCACAGGACTCACCAACATTTCTGGGCCCTTTGCCTCAACTCCTACTTCCTTCTCTTGTCTCTCACAGCGTATCCCGGAGCCAACATGGGGGTAGCCCTGAGGGTTTACAAGAGGGGACCTTTTACCAGGGAAAATGAAAGGGGCTAGAAACATCAGATGAGTGTTTTTCTTAGAAAAGACAGCACGCATGTGAATTTTTACTGAATTGAACAATTCATTTGTAACACAAACTTTCACCAGCACTTAATTCATGCATTGCCACCAACTCAGGAGATTGTATCCTTCAGGGAGAGTGTGAGACCATGTCGCCTATGAAACGACTATCTCTCAGCTTTGACCCCATCCTTTATGCTTTCTCATATGTTGCTGGAACGGGACCTCAGCAAACCATGTTTCTGCTTTGCAGAGGTTCCCGGTTAGGCACCACCAGCAGAAGGTGGTAGAGACAGACAGAAAGGCTGTAGGCAGGAGAAGGGACTCACTTCTTCCTGTTTCCTGTCACACCAGCTATCTCGCTCTGCAGAGGCAGCTCCTCCTGGCATCAGCTGCTGACCCCACTTTGCCCCCTTCCCATCACCTGCAGAAGCAGCCTCATGGACACTCCGTGGGGAAGCTAGCACAAGTCAAGCTTCTCTGCTTTCTCAGGATTCTGGGTTTGAGCCCCCCAGGACCCATCTTCCAAGTTTATAATACTTAACCTCTCATCTTCTTCCATTTGATTCCCCCAGTCCCAGAGAGAAGCAAAGTCTCTCTATAGTTACTAGCTCCTCCCTACCTTTGAGTTTTCTTTCTGTTTTTCAGTTCCTCAATAACGGATGAGTAATTTTTATATTTAATTCTCCTTATTAATCTAACTTCTGAGTGGACCATGGATGATATAAAGACCATCCTCCAACTCCCTAAAGTTTATGCCTGTCTTACCAGCCCCAGGTGCCAAGGGAGTTTGAGCTCAGAGACAGACCCCACCTCTACCAAGGCGATCTCATGACAGGGGACTTTGATCTCTTGTGTTGGCCAAGCCTGCCTCTTGGAAACTTCTTCCCTCTCTACTGTGGCCTCTGCCTGTCCTGGATCTGCTACTATGCCTCTCTTCCCTTTGGACTGCATCAGTAGCTCGTGTTCCGATTTGGGGAGCCTGGCCCTTGAACTGGAGGAACAGAGCAGACCTATTCACTAATGCGTGTGTAAGACTGTCCTAACTTCTTTGGCAGATACCTGAAGGACTGGTGCAAGGTGCTCCTGTCTCATTAACCTCGCTCAGGTATCAAGTGGGATAGGCAACAGGCACTGCTCATAAAAGCTGCATGGCATTTTAAAGACCCACAAATGCAAGAGATTAGGGGGTTAAGACATATAGTAGACCGCCTAAATTCTGGAGGAGAAGCTGCAGAGTTTCTTTGAGATTTTAGGTCATCTAAAAGCAGTTATGCCGCAAGTGATATCAGGGACGATGGTGGATTAGGAAGCACTGGGAATCATTTTTTTTCCCACCTAGACAATTATACTGCCACAAATTGTCTGAAGTTAACTATTTTGAAACTGCAGAGTCTATTTGAACTTGCACTTCCAGTTCCAGTTTTTTTTTTTAACTTTCTGGGCTTTGAACTTGTGGCTGGTAAATTGCAGCTTATTTCAGCCTTTAGCGCAGGAGTGGAGTGACTACGTATTACCCACCACCCACTCCATGGCAGACAGCTTTGGAGAAAGTGGCCTGTATTCCAGGTGTGTCCTGCTCGAACCGAGGTAGGACGAAAAGACTTTGTCTTCCAGTTATCTGGGTTCTATGTTCTGATTGCTGCCTACGGCTTTTGATCATTGAGGTTTCAGACACCAAGGCTGGCTGCCATTGTTTCAACCCCACCAGCTAAAGTGGCTCCCAGGAGATTGTTTTAAAGACTTTACTTAATTACTTGAGAGAGAGAGAGTGCACATGAGCACGTGCCCACATGCACACACAAGAAAGCACGAGCAGCAGAGGGAAAGGGAGAAGCAGACGCCCCCCCTAAGCAGGGAGCCAGATGCAGGGCTCAATCCCAGAACCCCGGGATCATGACCACAGCCAAAGGCAGATGCTTAACCTACTAAGCCACCCAGGCACCCCAGCTTCCAGGAAATTTTAAGGAATATTATCTGTTTGGGATCATCCCCCGCCCCTTTCTCCTTCTGGGAGCCAGACATTAAGGATGATGACACCCATAAGCAACCAGATATATGGGTGAATTTAGAAAGCCACTGCACATGCCCAAGGAAAAACAGGTTCAGAAAAGACCTCTGAAGCCCGTAAGCCTCCACTCCAGGCTGAACTACAGAACAGAGACCCTACAGCAATTAAAAAAAGAAAAAGAAAAACCCTGGAGAAAAGGTGAGAATTAAACTTCCAGAGTTATCACATTATAAGTTTCAATGATCCATTTCAACAAGACACAACAAGGCAGACAAAGAAACAGGAAGGTAGGGGCGCCTGGGTGGCTCAGTCGTTAAGTGTCTGCCTTCGGCTCAGGGCGTGATCCCGGAGTTCTGGGATCGAGTCCCACATTAGGCTCCCTACTCAGCGGGAAGCCTGCTTCTCGCTCTCCCACTCCCCTCTTGCTTGTGTTCCCTCTCTCACTGGCTGTCTCTCTGTCAAATAAATAAACAAAATCTTAAAAAGAAAAAAAAGAAAAGAAACAGTAAGGTATGATCCATTCATAGAAATCAGATGAACAAAAAGCAGCCCTGGGGAAACTCAAACGCTGTACATACTAGGAAAAAAAAAAAAAAACCAACAACTATTAAACAACTGTCTTAAATATGCCCACAGAGTGAAAGGAAAACATGGGCAAAGATGGGAAAATGATGTATAAACAAAATGAGAACATCAATAAAGATAGAAATCATAAAAAGGAATCAAAGGGAGGGACGTCTGGTGGCTCAGTTGGTTAAGCATCTGCCTTCAGCTCGGGTCATGATCCCAGGGTCCTGGATTGAGCTCCGCATGGGGCTCCTTAGTGGGGAGCCTGCTGCTCCCTCTGCCTGCCACTCCCCCGGCTTGTGCTTGCTCTCTCTCTCTAACAAATAAATAAATAAAATCTTTTAAAAAAAAAAAGGAACCAAAGGAAAATTATGGAGCTAAAAATTACAATAACTGAAATAAAAAAAATCTACTTCATGGGTTTATAGATTTAAGCAGGAAGAAGAAAGAATTGGCAAACTTGAAAAATGGACAATTGAAGTAGGTGAGTATGAGAAGCATACTTCCTTAGCAGCAGATTTTTCATCAGAAATCTTGGAAGCCATAAGGTAGTGGTTGATATATTAAAACTACTGGGTATTTACCCCAAAGATACAGATGTAGTGAAGAGAAGGGCCATATGCACCCCAATGTTCATAGCAGTAATGTCCACAATAGCTAAATCGTGGAAGGAGCCGAGATGCCCTTCAACAGATGACTGGATTAAGAAGCTGTGGTCCATATATACAATGGAATATTACTCAGCTATCAGAAAGAACGAGTTCTCAACATTTGCTACAACATGGACGGCACTGGAGGAGATAATGCTAAGTGAAATAAGTCAAGCAGAGAAAGACAATTATCATATGATTTCTCTCATCTATGGAACATAAGAACTAGGAAGATCGGGAGGAGAAGCAAGGGATAAAGAAAGGGGGGTAATCAGAAGGGAGAATGAAGCATGAGAGACTATGGACTATGAGAAACAAACTGAGGGCTTCGGTGGCGGGGGGGAATGGGATAGACCAGTGATGGGTAGTAAGGAGGGCACGTATTGCATGGTGCACTGGGTGTTATACGCAACTAATGAATCATCGAACTTTACATCAGAAACCAGGGATGTACTGTATGGTGACTAACATAATATGATAAAAACAAAAACAAAAACATTAAAATAAAAAAAAGTGCCGGGGAAAATCTTTTTTAAACAGACTGTCAACTGAGAATCCTATATCCAGTAAAACTGTCCTTAAAAAAAAAATGAGGTAAAAATTAAGATATTCTCAGATAAACAAAAGCTGATGAGATTCATTACCACTAGACGTGCCCCACAGGGAATGCTGAAGAAGTCCTCTGGGTGGAAATGAAAGGACATCAGACAGTACCTTGAGCTGTACGAAGAAATAAAGGTCCGGCAAAGGAGCCTCCATGGGCAAATACAGAAGCCAGCTTTATTGTAGTTATGGTTTAACTCTACTCGATTTTTAAAAACAAAATTAATTTTAAAACAATTATAGATCTATGATATTGGACACAATTTATAAAGATGTAATTTGTGACATCAACAATGCACAGGGTTGGGGCATCTGGCTGGCTCAGTAGGTGCAGCGTGTGACTCTTGGTCTCAGGGTTGTGAGTTCAAGCCCCATGCTGGGCGTAGAGATTACATACATACATACATACATACAGCCTAAGGTTATGGACCTGTATAGAAGTAGAGTATTTGGGGGCGCCTGGGTGGCACAGTCGTTAAGCGTCTGCCTTTGGCTCAGGGTGTGATCCTGGTGTTATGGGATCGAGCCCCAGATCAGGCTCCTCCGCTGGGAGCCTGCTTCTTCCTCTCCCACTCCCCCTGCTTGTGTTCCCTCTCTCGCTGGCTGTCTATCTCTGTCAAACAAATAAAATCTTTAAAAAAAAATATTTGTATGTTATTGAATTCAAGCTGGTATTAATTCAAGTCAGATTTTTATAAGTTAGAATGTCAAATGTAACCCTAAAGAAAATATCTACAGGAAAATACATAAAAGGAAATGAGAAAGGATGTCTCACTACAAAAAAATCGACTAAACACAAAAGAAAGCAGTAACGGAAGAAAGGAAGAACAAAAAAGCTCTAAAACACAGAACACAAATGGTACAATGGTAGAAATAAGTCCTTCCTTATCAGCAATTACTTGATAAGAAGATGGATTAAGCTCTCTAATCAGAAGGCAGAGATAGTGAGAATGGTCTTTTAAAAATCCTGGGCTGGCAGGTGGGTTGTTATGGGCGCAAGAGTGCTGGCTCCCAGCCAAGGCCCGCCCATTCTCTGCTCAACCCCGCCCTCCCCACCTGAGCCTCGCTTCACCAGGCTCAGTCCCACCCCCCGCCGCAGTTCTGGGACCCGCGGTGCCACGTGCACTGGGACCTGGAAACGCTGCTGCCGCACTTGGAGCACCAGTGCGCCATAGGGGAGGACTCAGGAGGCATCCTGAGTTCTCTAGTGACATTGGACTTGAGAATGGGAAGGGCAGAAGTGGGAAGGAGACAAGGCAGAGGCACAGAGAGAAGGGAGAGGGGAAACCTCTCTTTGTTCCCACTCAGCCCAGGCCATCCACTGCCCGCAGGACTTGCTCTCCTTCACCATCACCTACCTGCAGGAGACCACACCGGCGGCCAACCAGCTCCAGGCGGCGTCTCCAGGCTCCAGGGGAGGAGGAGCACAGGCGGAGGTCCCGATGTGGAGGAGGGTGAAGTTCGGGAGATGGTGTCCATGAATTGGTGGAGGAACTTGAGCCACTGGAGGTGTAGCTCTGAACCTAAAAAGCAGAGTTTGAGGGATATCAGGTGTGTCTAAGTTCCAAAAGTGGTTCTTGTATCTCTTGAGGAGAGTTCCAGACAAGGAAAAAGATCTTGAAGGTCTGGGGTGGTATTTAGTGCCTCCTTGGTGGAGATCGGAGGGTCTGACTTCACCAAAATTATAAAAATATTTGCTCTCCAAAAGACCCAGGAAGACATGAAAAGAATCTGCGGACTGGGAAAAAAATATTTGCAAAACACGTATCTGACAAAGGACTTTTATCTAGAACATACAAAGAACTCTCAAAACTCAACAGTTAAAAAATCTAGTTAGGGGACGCCTGGGTGGCCCAGTTGGTTAAGCATCTCCCTTCAGCCCAGGTCATGATCCCAGGATTCTGGGATGGAGCCCCACATCGGGTTCCTTGCTCAGCAGAGAGTCTACTTCTCCTTCTGACACTCCCCCCTCTTGTGCTCTCATTCTCTCTCTCAAATAAGTAAATAAAAATCTTTAAAAAAAAAATCCTGTTAGAATATGGGCAAAACAGGGGCACCTGGGTGGCTCAGTGAGTTAAGTGTCTGCCTTTGGCTCAAGTCATGATCCCGGAGTCCCAGAATCAAGTCCCACATTGGGCTCCCTCCTGAATGGGGAGCCTGCTTCTCCCTCTAACCCTCCCCTCTCTTGTGCTCTCATTCTCTCTCTCTCAAATAAGTAAATAAAAATCTTTTAAAAAATCCAGTTAGAATATGGGCAAAATAGGGGCACCTGTGTGGCTCAGTCTGTTGAGCACCTGACTCTTGATCTCAGCTCAGGTCTTGAACTCGGAGTCATGAGTTCAGCCCACATTGGGCTCCACATTGAGCCTGGAGCCTATGTGAACAAAACAAACAAACAAAACAAACAAACAAACAAAAAAGGGCAAGATACATGAACAGATACTTCACTGAAAAGGATATAAAGATGGTAAATCAGCACATGAAAAAATGTTCAATATCATTAGCCATTAAGGAAATGCAGGTTCAAAGAAGACATTAGTATGCACCTATCAAAACAGCTAAAATAATAAATAGCAATAACACCAAATGCTGGTGAGGATGCACAGAAACTTAATCCCTCATACTTTGGTGGTGGGAATGTAAAACGATACAGCCCCTTTGGAAAACAGTACGGTTTCTTACAAAACTAAACATGTTCTTACCATAAGACCCAATAATTACACTCTTAGGCATTTATCTTTAAATATAGGGGTGCCTGGCTAGCTCAGTGGGAGAGGCACGTGACTCTTGATCTCAGAGTTGTGAGTTCAAGCCCCACATGGGGTGTAGAGATTACTTAATTTTTTTAATTAAAAAAATAAAAAATTAAGTTCACATACATATCTATACATAAATGTTCATAGCAGCTTTATTCATAATATCCAAAAACTAGGAGCAACTCATATATTCTTTGGTGCGTGAGTAGTTACACAAACTGTGGTACATTGAAACCATGAAATACTAGTCAGCAATAAAAAGGAACTAGCTATTGATCCATGGCACAACTTGGATGAATCTCAAAGGAATTGTTTTGAGTGGGGGAGGGGAGCTCCAATCTCAAAGATTACATATTTATCATTCCAGGTATATTCCTCTTCGTAGCAGCTTTACTGAGAAGCAAATTCATATACCATACAACTCACTCATCGAAAGTGGACAAACTCAGTGGCTTTTGGTACGGTCAGAGAATTGTGCACCCATTACCCCAGCTTTAGTACGTGTTCATTACCCCTACAAAAAACCAGACCAAACCAAACCAAACCAAACCAAAACCACACCCCTTAGCTATCCAACAGCTCCAGGCACCACTAATACACTTTCTGTCTCAGTAAATTTGCCTCCCGGACATTACATGCAAATGGAATCTTACAGTATGTGGTCCTTGGTGACTGGCCTTTTCACTTCGCATAGCATCTTCAAGGTTTATCCATGTTGTAGCATTTATCAGTACTTACTTCTTTACACGGCTGAACCATATTTCATTGTATGGCTATGCTAGAACATCCTTGAAATGGCAAAATGATAGGCAGGGAGAACTGATGAATGGTTTACAAGTTGAAGGTGACCGCAGCCATAAAAGGGTAGCACAAGGGATCCTTGTGATGGAATTATTATATTCGTCTGTGGTATAGTCACACAAATGTAGTCCTGTAAAACTGTAAGGAATCACACGTGCGCGCGCACACACACACACACACACACACACAGTCGAGTGCACGTAAATCTGGAGAAATCTGAATAAGGTCAGAGTTCGTATCCGTTTCCTGGGTAGGATATTGTACCCGAGTTATGCTACATGTTACTACTAGGGGGAAATGGGTGAAGAATAGACTGGCTCTCTCTGTGTGATTTCCTACAACCACATGAGAACCTGCAATAATAGGAAAATCAAAAGTGGTTGGTTTTTTTAATGGAGTCACTTAAGTCTGACCCACGCTCAAGCAGAGGAGAATTAGGCTCCATTATTCGAAGCAAGGATGTTATGGACTGAGTGCTTGTGTCCCTCCAAATGCATATGTTGAAGCCCTAATGCCCAGTGTGACGGTATTTGGGGGTGGGACCTTTGGGAGGCGATTAGGTTTGATTGAGGTCATGAGGGCGGGACCCTCTTGATGAGATGTTGCCCTTCTAAGAAGAGACACTAGGGAGCCCCCCTCTCTGTTTCCCTCCCCTTTTCCATCTCTGTCTCTGTCTCCTCTGCCATGTGAGGACACAGCAAGATGGTGAGCGTTTGCAAGCCAGGAAGAGAGCCTCATCCGGAACTGAATTGGCTGGCACCTTGACCTTGGACTTCCTAGCCTTCAAACTGTGAGAAATAAATGTCTGCTGTTTAGGCTGCCCAGCTTCTGGTGTTCAGGCTGAGTGACTAAGACAGAGCAACAGCAAAGAGGTGAAACCCACCACACCAGAGACGTGTCACAGAGGGGACAGAGTGTTGGGGTTAAGCCTGAGCTTTGGAGTTGGAAAGAATGGCGTTCATACCCAGGCTGGTGACCTTGGACAAGTCCCTTGAGTTCTCTGAACCTCAGCATGCCCTTTTGTAAAACGGAGATGATAAAGCCACCATGAAGCCACCTTTAAACCACGTGACATAAGACTTGGCATCGTGTAAATACAGGTAGCTGCTGTTATTATTACTGTTATTATTGCTCGTGTAGTTGTTCATGCTGAAGATGTGATGCAGCAGGCAGGGCTGGGTCTCCTGCTACATCTTATCCCAAGATGAAGGGTGTGGACTTGCTCTCCAGAGCACTGGGGAGCCAGGGCAGGGAGTGGGGGGCTGAGCAGGGGAGAGACAGGAAAAGGTCCCTTGGGACTGCAGTAGATGACTAGGAATTAAAGGCTGGAACAGCCCCCCAAGGGATGGGTGCCTGGCCGTGGGTGGTGTCCATGGGGTTGGCAGGAGTGAGAGCACTACGTGTGAGTCTCAAAGGTGACCCCATGACCCAGGCTGAGAGGAGCAGTTAAGGGGGGGGGGATGTATCAGGAATTCAGCTTTGACCTTGCTTTGCTCAGGCCCTTCCTTATGCCTAGGATGCCTTTTCTTATTGTGCTTTCCTGATGCTCCCCCCCTTCCCTGAAGATGCTGCCATTGACCCCTCCTCTGAGAATCTCTCTGGCACAGATGCAGTGTGCAATTTCCCAAGAAACCGACTGCTCATCAGGTTATCCTGAAAGCATCTGAATCCCCAAGTCTCTCATACGGAGTTTCTCTGGCGCAATCCTTGGACCGATGCCTCGCAGGACTCTCCATGCCCCGCACACGGGGTCTGGAAGAAGCCTTTGCTCACCAAAACGGAAACGCTGCCTGCGGGATGCTGCTGCAGTTCGAGCTGTGGCCACGCGGGGGCAGCAGTGCACAGATCAAGGGTCTAAGAAAGGCACCTAGATGATCTGGTCCCTGCTGGGCGCCCCCTGAGCTTCTCAGCCAAAACCTCCGCCTTTTTTTTTTTTTTTTTTTTAATGGGTAGAGGGGGAAACCCCTACGACCCAGTTTTTTTCCCACCTGCTCCACCCACCCAATGCCCGAGCCCCAAGTCCAACAGTTAGTGGAAATTATGTAAAACCTAAGTTAAATCAGTCTCTTTGCTCAGAATACTCCATGGTGCCCACTTCACTATGGACAAAGCCCCCCTCCCAGCAGCCCCCAAAGCCTCTGACTGTCCCACACACCCGTTCTTCACCTCCTGGCCCTCATCTCCTCCCACTTAACCCCTCACTCCCTCTGTTCCAGCCACACAGGCCTATTGGTTCCTCAAAGCAAATTCAGGACAGTGCCTGTTTGGGACAGCTTTAGTGCCTAGAAAAATGCATCATTGTGGTTAAATCAAGTAAAATTATATTTTTAGAAACAGTTTCCCTTAAGCCTTTGGTTCCAACCCCAGCTATTATGTTACTTATATACATACCTGGGTAAGTGGACCATCGCTTGGCAAAGAGGCCACCGGGTACCCACGTGGATCCACTGAGAAATGTGGGATGAAATCACTTAACGTTGTACGTGGCATTTATAAAAGTGATATAGCGGATTCTTTGATCTTGTTAAATGCCTCCACCAAGCAAAGACTTCTGAAATCCTTAGCAGTTATTACAAATCTAAAAATTAAATATAAATAAGGAGAAATATGTTCTTTTAAACATCCTGATACTACTTCTAAACCTAGCCAAATTATCATGTAGTTTCCAACTTAAATTACCAGCCTGAAATCAATTAATCGTCTCTGGAAGGAGAAAAATCTGGTAAGTCTTGCTCCTTCCAAAGGGCTGGGGGGTGGGAGGAGGTAGTTGAGGGGACTGGAGAGGGAGGGAGGCTTCTCATTATAAACTATTAGGGACTTTCTGAATTGAAATTATGGGTGTGGGGGGAGGTTCAGCTTCAACCCTGTTTTCTTTTTTCTTTATGAAAGGAAAATGTATATCTGAAGCAATTACCACCGGGTGTTAACTTTTGCTTCTTCACGTGGAGGTGCAGGGGTGTTTGGGGGATTATCTTCTGTGGTTTTCTGTTTGTTTGTCAACTTTTACTTTCGGTAAAATACAAGTAACAGAAAATTTACCATCTTTACCATTTTTAACTGTGCAGTTCAATGGTATTAAGTACATTTCACATGGTTGTGTAACCATCACCACCATCCACCCCCAGGACATTTTTCATTGTGCAAAACTGAAACTCTGTCCCCATTAAACCTTAACTCCGCCTCCCCTCCCCCACCCCAGGCACCCACCCCTCTACTTTTAATCTCTGTGGATTTGATGGCCCTAGGAACTTCCTATGAGTGGAACCATACAGACCTTTTGGCTTATTTCACTCAGCATAATGTCCTCAAGTTTCAGCCGCGTTGTAGCAGGTGTCAGAATCTTGGCTGTGTTTTTCAAATTAAATTTAAATTAAAAATACAAAACCACGTGGACATAATTAAAATCAATTCGATTTTTCGCGTCGCAGCGCCTGTAATGAATGGTGAACACCTGTGGATCCTAGCTTTCTCTCTCTGGTCATTTCCACCATCCTGGATGTGCTGGCTCCCTCTAGCCACCCAGAGGGGAATGGGGCCCTCACCTGCTGGTTTTCTGGGGGGTGGATCAGGATTTAGCTCACAGCTTCCCTTTCTCTCCCCCTGCCCCCCTCCACACTGGCTTAGATCCCCTGGAGTTCCTCTGTCGGCCATCTTTGACATTTTTCAGGAACCTTCTTACCCCATTATTTCTTCTTCCACAAACTAGAGTTCCTCTGACTGCTCTGACTGGGTAATGTTAAAACTGAGCGTTTTTAAGGCACTTGCTAGGGGCCAGGCACTCCTCGGTATTTCTACATAGATTAAGTAGTTTAATATCCACAATAACCATGTCTGATCCCAGAAAAGTACCCTTACTAATCCCTTTTAGAGATGAGGAGCTGAGGCCCAGAAAGAGTAAGTCATTTGCTCCGGGTCACGGAGCTTACAGAGTGGCAAGGCCTGAGCTCCCTCTGGTTATTTTGACTTTTGTTTGTTTGTTTTGAATCTCACAGGGGGTGAACAAGTTATTTCTTGAATGCCTCTCGCCGAGGTTTATGAGAACTCAGGCAGTGTGCACTTAAGATCTGTCCACGTCATTGCATGCAAATTTTACAACAAAGAAAAAAGCTGTAAACAAATATTGAACTCTAGTTAATAGTATAGGCACTGAAGGATTGGGAGGGAAGCGTGCAGGTGTCTGTGACAGATTAAAATGAGTAAGGAGCGGGGCGCCTGGGTGGCTCAGTTGGTTAACTACCAAGCTCTTGATTTCCGCTCAGGTCATGATCTCGGGGTTGTGAGACTAAGCCCTGCACTGGGGCTCCATGCTGAGCGGGGAGTCTGCTTGGGATTCTCTCCCTCTGCCTCTGCTCCCCCCACCCCCACCACATGCACTCTCTCTCTTTCCATAAAAAAAAAAAAAAGTAAAAGGTAAGGTGGATGAGTGGATAGGTATTAGACCAAATACATTCAAATGTTAATCACAGTATCTAGGAGTGTGTGGGTATTCACTGTACAATCGTACAATTCTTTTAACTTCGCTGTATCTTTGAAATATTTCAGAACAAAATGTGGGGACCCCTGTCCTGAGCTTCTGCCGGAGAACTTGTCTTCTCGCACCCAGACAGGCAAGAAGTCCCTCAGACTCAACACAGCCACGCTTGGATTTGCCCGCTTCCCCCAAAATGGTTCCTCCCCTGGCTCTCTTCCTCGGGGTGCTTCTCACTCACCAGGCCCCAGAACTGGGAGTTGCCAGAGATTTCTCCTTCTCGCCATTGGGTCCCAAGATTTCTCTTAGGGTGACCAGCTGTCCTCCTGTTTTACCCAAGACTGAAGGTCCCTGGGCTGTGGGACATTCTGTGCTAAAACCAGGGAAGTCCCAAGCAAACTGAGATGAGTGGGTCTCCCAACCTATCATTTCTGCCTCTGAAACACGTTCAGTCGATCCAAATTGGCACTGCCCTAGTCTATACTAATAACACACATCACAGTGATGACAATGAACTGTGGTAACTGCTTATTTCAAGGGCTTGTTATGTGCAAGGTGCACTTCTGCGTATTCATCCGGGGCAGGTCGTTTGATCCACACCCTGTAGTGAACAACTGTAATATCCTCTAGGCTGGAGACAAAGGAATAAGGCACAGAGAGGTAAAGTCACCAGCCCCCAGTCACACAGCTAAGTAACAGCAGAGGAGCAGGCTTCTGAAGCCAGGCAGATGGGCACGGAGCCCCCAGGCTCAACTACCCTTGAATATCCATCCTATAGCGCTGACTCGATCATACCAGCCCCCTGGGGGTTCCCCTCACTGTAGGTTCACCCTCAGTCAACCCAATCGTCCGTCTTTTCATCAGAATGATTATTTAGGTAAATATTGTTTCCCCGATCACACACGTATCACCAGCATATAATCTTTAAAGACAAATTCAGTAAAGAAATAAAGTAGAAAGTAGGGGCGCCTGGGTGGCACAGCGGTTAAGCGTCTGCCTTCAGCTCAGGACGTGATCCCAGCGTTATGGGATCGAGCCCCACATCAGGCTCCTCCGCTATGAGCCTGCTTCTTCCTCTCCCACTCCCCCTGCTTATGTTCCCTCTCTCGCTGGCTGTCTCTATCTCTGTCAAATAAATAAATAAAATCTTTAAAAATAATAATAATAATATAAAAAAAAAGAAATAAAGTAGAAAGTAATCATTTCCCATAGCAATCCTCCTCAGGGATACCACTTTGTTTTTAAAGATTTATTTACTTATTTATTTATTTATTTGAGAGCTAGAGAGCACAAGTGCATGCATGCAAAAGAGAGCAGGGGAGGGGCGGAGGGAGGAGGAGAGAAGCAGACTCTCCACTCTGCATGGAGCCCGATGTGGGGCTCTATCTCCTGACCCTGAGATCAAGACCTGAGCTGAAATGAAGAGTCAGACACTTCAGCGACGGAGCCACCCAGGCGCTCTGAGGATACCACTTTTACTTGGGTTCCTCTTGGGGACTAGAATTTCTTCTTGGTGTATAGCAACCAGCACTTGCAGTTCCAGATCATGATGTAGTGTGACAGACGGATGGATAGATAGACAGATAGACAGATAGATATAGAGATGGATAAATGGATGGATAGACAGCTAACCAGATAGATAAAAATTGATATAAATAGAGGATATACATACAGATCTGTCTTTGTCTTGCTTTTTTCCAAACTGATCTTGTAAAAACACAGCTCGGAACCCATCCTCCAAACCTGTCACCTCCAGATCAGGTCACACTCCAGGGCTCCAGGTCCTTGTTCCTGTGTCCCCATTAGCCCCTTTTCCCTACCTCCTGAGACCATCTACCTGCCTCCCACCTGGAGCTATCCTCACCACGCATGGCAGTCTGGTGCACAGCACCCTTCACTGACCTACACTTGTCAGAAGTCATGTTAACACTGTGCCCCCATCTGCCCCCGTTGACTGTATATTGCTTGTCCATGCCGACCTGCTTTCATGGGAACTCCCAGTGGGGAGGTGGGGAGGGGTGCTTGACAACGTGGGTGATGGGGGTGCTGCTAATTGAGTCACAAGGTCAGGATAGTCTGAGGAGGTGGCATTTAAGCCAAGTACTCATTCACAAGAAGATGAGGGAGAGTGGCCCAGTGGTGGGGATAGCAAGTGCAAAGGCCCCGAGGTAGAAATTAGTTGCCCTTAGTGTGACTTGAGCACTGTGACACAGACATGAGAGAGATGCAGAATCTAATCAGGGGTCATTAATATATCTCCAAGAGTTTTGTCCTGGGTGGATTATCAACCACCACCACCACCACCACCACCACCACCAGGTTAGAACTGAAGCAAGCTGTAAGGGAGTTGGTGGAACTCACTCAAGGGATGAAGCCAGGAGAGATGGGGGAGGGTGGACACTCAGACTGGAGGGAAGAGTGTGTGTGTCCTGAGGGCGTTCCTTCATTCCATCATTCCCCCCAAATTCCTCAGCAATGACCCTTCTGTGCTCCAGATTCCAGATGCCAAAGAAAACAGCAGTGAACCAGACCAAGAGAGTTCGTGTCACCTAAGAGCTCATTCTGCTGGGGAGACAGACAGAAAGCGAGATAAGCACGTGTGTGGTTTGTCAGGCAGTGATAAGGGCTACAGAGGGTGAGGAGGGTGAGAGGCACACAGGTGGGTGTGGGGTGCATTTTTGGAGTCTCTAGGGAAGGAAGGGCCTTTTAGGCAAGTGGAATGGCAAGAGCCAAGGCCCTGAGGTCAGAGTGAGGCTCTATTCCAGGAAGGGTGAGAGGCTGCAGGAGTGTGACTGCAAGGGGAGAGGTGAAGTGGGGAGGGCAGGGCCTCCAGAAGCCAAAGGAGGAACTCAACCATAGGATTGACGTTGGTGTTGGGAAGCAAGGCAAGAGTGAGCCAAATCCTGATCCACCTCCACAGAAAATGGGTAGAACAGGGCTCCACTGGGCAAATGGAAGGATAAGAGCTTATTCAGAACCCAGGCGGTGACCAAGAGAGAGAAAACCAGGAATCCATATGCTCAGCACAAAGTCTGGTTTCTTTTAATCATTGCCCATGCTTTTGCACATTCTCATTTATTTTTTTAAATATTTGTTTATTTATTTGGGGGTGGCAGAGGGAGAAGGAGAGAGAAATATCAAGCAGACTCCCCACTCAATGTAGAGCCTGACATGGGGATCGATCTCACGACCCTGAGATCATGACCTGCCTGAAACCAAGAGTTGGACACTTAACCAACTGAGCTACCCATGCATTCCTGCACTTTTTCATTTAAGAAAAAACACAGAAAATGTTAACACTTGAAAAAGCTATAAAATGGTATGTTTCACTGGTATCTACTTTCCTGAAGACAAATGTAGGCATAGAATAATTGACAGGAAAAAAATTAATGGATAGTGACTCTCCGGGCAGGGCTATGACAGGCAAGTGTAATGGTTTGCTTTCTGTTTTTCAGTATTTTCTAACTTTTTTATGAAGGCCATGTACTACAAAAAGATAATAAATATAATCTTGTGAGATCTCAAAAAAAATAAAAAATAAAAAAACACAGGGGTGCCTGGGTGGCGCAGTCATTAAGCGTCTGCCTTCGGCTCAGAGCGTGATCCCAGCGTTCTGGGATCGAGCCCCACATCAGGCTTCTCCGCTAGGAGCATGCTTCTATCTCTCCCACTCCCCCTGCTTGTGTTCCCTCTCTCGCTGGCTGGCTGTCTCTCTCTGTCAAATAAATAAATAATATCTTTAAAATAAATAAATAAATATAAATAAAAATTAAAAAAACACAGAAAGTGGAGAAGATAATCCCTAAAACACCCTGGCACCCTCCACATAAAAAAGCAAATGTTAACACTTAGTACTAAATGCTTCAGATATTTCTTCAGATAAGGAGAAAATAGAAGCCCTCTTCCCATCCCCCCTTGTCCCCAGCTCCCGTCTCCCCAGAAAACACCTGTTGCCCTGAATCTGAAATGGGGTCTTTTTTTCCTGGGTTTACATTTTAACATATAGATATGTTAAGAGGAAGTCTGGCAAAATAACTAACAAGACTTTCCAAGCCAAAATCCAAACAGTACATAAAATATAAAATGGAGAGAGAAAGCCCCACCCCATCCCCAAAGAAAGGAAAGTAATTAACAGCCAGAGTATAAATTTCCCTGCCCCAACAGAGCAGCTTTTCCTGTCTGTCTTGTTCACTGCTGGGTCAGCCAGTACTGGGCATACAGTGGGTGCTCAATACGTGTTGAATAAAATTTTAGGTTTCTTGGATCATTCCCCTTTTGCAAAGTAAACTTTTTTTTTTTTTTTTAGGATAATTTTAGACTTCCAGAAAAGTGGCAAAAGATGCTGCAGGGACCGCCACGATCATTCAGGCTTTATTTGGATGTCACCAGTTTTTCCACAATTGCCCCTTTTCTGGCCCAGGATCCCACATTTCATTTTGTCCTCAAGTCTCCTGGGTCTCCTGCAATCTGTGGCAACTCCTCAAACTTTTCTTCTTCATGACTGGGACATTTTTGCAGAGTATGGGTCAGATATTGTGTAGATTATTACTCAATTTGAGTGTTTCCTGAGTGTTATTTTTCTCACCCTCAGCTTGTGGTTATGGGTTCCTGGAAAGAAACCCACAGAGGCAAGGTGCCCTTCTCATGACATGATGTCAGTGAGACATCCCCAGGGATGTTAGCCTGGACCATTTGGTTAAGGCAATGTCTGCCAGGTGTCTCCCCTGGAAGGTTCCTGTCTTTTGCTTTCCTATACTTTATTCTTTGGATGAAAGTCACTAACTCCTTCAAGTCCAGTCCAGACTCAAAAGGAGGCGGGAAGGGTTGAGTTTCAGCTCCAGGAGGGGCATTTCCACTTACACTTACTTGGAATTCTTTGTAGGGAAGATTTGACTTCTCTGCCCTCACACCCATTTTACAGACCAGGAAGCTGAGGTTGAAGACGACATACTTCCTCACTAGAGGCCCGGCCCAGGGTGAGGCCCTACCCAGCCATTGCGGGCTGTGGGCGCCCCAGGTGTGAAGGAAGGGGGAGACTCAGCCTGCGTGGGGGCAGAGGGAGGAACTCCGGTCTCTGAGCCTCGTCGCTGGCCTGAGCTGCAGCCCAATCGGCGGGCCTGGGCCGTCCCCCTGGGGTGCTGAACCCCATTTTACAGATGTGCCGCCTGCGTCCGGAGGAGGCGTGGCGGCCCAGCCGGATTCAGGGGCGCGGCGGCCCCGGAGCCCCGGAGGCCGAGGCGCCCGCCCTCCCCGCCGGGGATCACCTGGTCCGGCCGCGGGCCGCGGACCGGGCGGGAAGGCCGTGGCCTCCTGCAAGCCGAGCCGCCCGCCACCGCAAGCGCCCCGCACTCCTGCCACCGGGCCCCCCACGACGCCGCCGGCCCCGCCGACGGTAGGTGAGACCCGCCCGGCGGGTGTGAACGCCGCCGCGGCCCCTGGGGGGGAGGGGGCTCTGCCTGCCCGGGTGACCCACTTCCTGTTTGTCCGGGCTGCGGGGGGCGGGAGGCACAAACAGCCGGCCTCTGCTGGTTGACCCGGGGCAGGTCACCTCACCTCGCTGAGCCGGTGACCTCCGCGTTGAAAGAGGGCCCTCCCCCCATCGGCCCGTCGTGAGTGTGCAGGGGAGAGTCACGGGAGGAGGAAGGCAGGGAGGTGAGGGGCAGGTCAGACAGGGCACCGGTGAGGGGCCCCACTGCCCAAGCGCCCACCTGCCTACTCTCAGGGGCAGCGGGCACTGGGAAGCCTGCAGGCAGCTGCTGACGATGTGAGGGTCAAAAATCAGTGGTCACCTGGTATGTCACCAGCTGCCCCCGCCTGGGTTCCTCCTGTGGGAGTGGGGGTGGTGAGGAGGGGAAGGTGTGGGCAGGACTTCCTGGAAAAGGGAGACCCTGGTGTTTGGGGGAGGGAGGTGACCCTGGGACTCAAACCCGGATGTTGTCAAACACACAACTCACGTGAGACACAACACAGACCCACAACTCACGTGAGACACAACACAGACCCACAACACAACTCAGGCCACAACGCAGGGACACAAATCAATATTCCACACAGTCTCACTTTAGAACCCAGGCAAATGTCACCGACATGCCACGCGGGCCTTGCCAGGCTCCGTGTGCACAGCTACAGGGACAAAGGACTCCCAGGCACACAGCAGACATGTGACCCAGGCTGGCACGCTTGGCTACACACAGGAAACAGTGCAGACACACCCAGACACAGGCAGACAAACACGTCCCGGGAGCTCATGGACACACAAGATGTGTCTGGCTGGGGCACACAGATACAGCCTCGGACACCACACACAGATAACGGGGTGCCTCAGACCCACGACACAAACAAGCTCATGTGGGCACACACGGAGGCTGCACTCACTTGGGGGCCAGACCCCCCAGCCAAATCTCGTGTCCAGCACTGGGGAACTCCAAAGCTCACATGACCCAAGGGGAGGGCTTCTGGAACAGTCTGCGGAGAAACTGCATCATCCTCACTAATGATCCATTTCCGCCCCAGGGAATAAAGGCTCGGTGACCGCCAGTTCTGCCCAGGAGCTCACCTGCCTCTCTGAGCCCCCGGTTGACTGGCTTGTGCCTCCCCCAAGGGTGAGTGCGGGGTGTGGGATGAGGGTGGCCAGAATGGGCCTGCACAGCCACCCTTCCCTGCCCCTGAACCCCACCTACCCTCTGACCCTCCCAGCCGGCAGCAGCTCTTGCCCTGAAGTCCTGAGAACCAGGGCCCCACCCAGGGCTTCCCCTGGGCCAGCCCTGCAGGGAGCTGTCTCCCCCTCTCTCAGAACAGGGGTCTCAGGGGCCCGCTGCCCATGCCTCAGCCCCGGGCTTGTCTCTCCCCTCCCAGATGGACACACAGACTGTGCTGCTCATCGTGCAAGCTTTGCTGGTGCTCCCCCTGGCCGACGGAGCCAACCCTGTCCTGCGCTTCGTGGCTGTGGGTGACTGGGGAGGAGTCCCCAATGCCCCATTCTACACCGCCCGGGAAATGGCCAATGCCAAGGAGATCGCCAGGACCGTGCAGATCCTCGGCGCAGACTTCATCCTGTCCCTGGGGGACAATTTCTACTTCACTGGCGTGCAGGATGCCAACGACAAGAGGTTTCGGGTGTGTGCCACTGGAGTGGGGTGGGGGACACATGTGGAAAAGCCCCTCGACCTTTGGACTCTGGAGAGGGCAGAGGGCAGCTGACAGTTGTGGGTACCTAGAGCACTCCGTGTCTCCCTTGGCCCCAGCCTGACTTGGTGGGAGCGTCAGGGTAGCTACTTGACCCTGGGATTTTTTGGGGGGGTGTCCCTTCTGTGTCCCGCAGGAGACCTTCGAGGATGTGTTCTCTGCCTCCTCCCTCCGCAACGTGCCCTGGTACGTGCTAGCTGGCAACCACGACCACTTGGGGAACGTCTCGGCACAGATAGCCTACTCCAGGATCTCTCAGCGTTGGTGAGCCTGCCCCACCACCTCTGCCACGCCTCACCCACGTGGACAGAGAGGCCCCCTGGCCTGAGCCGAACCTGGGGCTCATCAACTCCAGACGTGCCCCCACTGCCTCTCTCTTCCCCGCAGGAACTTCCCCAGCCCTTACTACCGTCTGCGCTTCAAAGTCCCGCGGTCCAACGTGTCTGTGGCCATCTTCATGCTGGACACGGTGACGCTGTGTGGCAACTCCGATGACTTCCTCAGCCAGCAGCCCGAGAGGCCCCGTGACCCGGCGCTGGCCCGCACGCAGCTGGCCTGGCTCAAGAAGCAGCTGGCGGCAGCCAAGGAGGACTATGTGCTGGTGGCCGGCCACTACCCCGTGTGGTCCATCGCCGAGCACGGGCCCACCCGCTGCCTGGTCAAGCAGCTGATGCCACTGCTGGCCACGTACAAGGTCACCGCCTACCTGTGTGGCCACGACCACAACCTGCAGGTGAGGGGTGTGCGGGTGAGGTAGGGAAGGGGGTCCCCAGCCCAGCGGCACACTGGGATCCTTCTGCTGCTTGGGGGAGTGGGGTTGTCTCCCAGATGTCCCTCAAGCTGTATGCCGTCTAACCAGGAAAACAGCCCAGTTTCCTAAAAGTCAGCATACTAGCCACCAGTGGCCAACTGCTTACTCAGTTCTCGGGCTGTGAAGTAGGATCGGTGCATTGCTACAGGGAAGGAAACTCAGGCCCAGAGGGCTTCTGGTCCTTGCCCAAGGTGACTGGGGTCAGGGATAGACCTGACCCTGGACTCCAGACAGGTGGGCACAAAGCCGGGGGCCAACCTCACGGAGGGGCGGAGCCCCCCACTGACCCGGCGCCCTCCACGCACAGTACCTTCAGGATGAGAATGGCGTGGGCTACGTGCTGAGTGGGGCCGGAAACTTCATGGACCCTTCGAAAAAGCATCAGCGCAAGGTCCCCAACGGCTACTTGCGCTTCCACTACGGGGCCGAGGACTCGCTGGGTGGCTTTGCCTACGTGGAGATCAGCCCCAAAGAGATGAGCGTTACTTACATTGAAGCCTCGGGCAAGTCCCTCTTCAAGACCAGACTGCCAAGGCGAGCCAGGCCCGAGCGCCCACGGGTGCACCACTCTAAGGCCTGAGGCAGAGGGGCTGCCCTGCCAGGGGGTGGCTGGGCCCTGCTGGGACCCGTGCCCATGGGCAGGCTTTCTCACGGGTCTGCCGGGCCGCAGCAGAGCAGAGGGAGAACCACAGATGAAGAGCTGTGGTCCCAGGTGGCCCTTGTGACGAGGATGCCCATGTTTGTGAAAGACACATGGACACGTGTACCAGCCGGAGTGCTGTGCCCCGTAGCCAGGCTTGTCCAACCCGAGTTCCGGGCACTGGGGGAAGGGAAGGAAAGCCTTCTCCTTAATCAAGCCTCTTTCTGTCACTGCCGAATAGTCAATAAAAGAATAGTTGCAGAGGCTGAACGTGTGAGCGAAGCATCTCTTTCCTCCCCTCGATGGCATGTCCCATCACCTGGGTCCCAGGGGGTCGGGGCTCTCCCACTCCCCGCTCTGGGCCTCCATCTCTCAGCTGGCCTCAGGCATGGATGAGATTTTAAGGAAAGACCAAACAGAAAGAAGGGTTACCACGCCAAGCACACCTTCCTCTTGCACACCCAGCTCCCCAGGGGCACCTGCCACAATTTCTCATTTTCCTTCCTGCCACGATCCAGCAGGGCCCTCCATCGTAATAAAAATACCGCCCACCTTTTCTTACACAAAACAACGGGATACACACCACACAGTCCAGCACATCCTCTTTCTGCTAACCACAACGCGACTGTCCACAACAGAACATTCCTTTTTGTTCAACTCCGTATATGGAATTGGTAATGCAGTCATATGGATCGAAAATCTAAGGTTTATAGAAAAGTGAAATACCTCCTTCCCTCCCTGTTCTTCTGTCCCCCTCTCCTGGAAGGAAGGAACTTTTTATAAATGCCTTGTTTCCTTCCAAGGTTTCTCTATTCAAATAAGAGCATACATGCACTTGTTTTCTCCCCTCTCCCATGGACCTGCACCTTGCTTATTTGTTGTTTTCAAATCAACTGTATGGACGTGTCATTGACACATTTAAAGGGTGCCGTTCATTGAGTTTTGACACAGGCACACACAGCCACAAACCCACCACCACAATCAAGATACAAGCATTTCCCACAGCCCCAAAGCTTCACTTTGCACTTGGCTGTTGCTGCCTGTTATACCTGGAGATCCGCCCATCAGCTCTCAGGGGAGCTTCTGGGCCTTTCTACAGCTACAGAGGCCCCGCCTGATCCCACTGTCTATCTAACTAACCAGCCATCTACCCAGGGCTGTCTGAATTGCTTCCAATAATTTTGCTATCCTCAAACATCACTGCAGGGAGCGCCTCTATGCATTCATTTCCTACGTGTACAGATACATTTGTAGGATAAATGGGATACGTTCCCACAAGTAGGACTGCCCTTCTTTATGGCCCTGGATCCTGGCTGGGGCCTGTTGAAATCTTTTCCAATCCTTCCCTCTTTCCAATACAGCTTCAGAGAGCCTGGGTGGCTCAGTTGGTTGAGCGTCTGCCTTCAGCTCAGATCATGATCCCAGGGTCGTGGGTTTGAGTTCCCATGTCTGCTTCTTCCTCTGCCCCTCCTCCCACTTGTTCTCTCAATCTCTCTCTCTCAAGTAAATAAATAAAATGTTAAAAAAAAAAAACAAACAGCTGGAGCCATGTGCTTTTGTACATCTGTGCAAGTAGATACATCGGAACACTTCCAGAAGCAGAATTATGTCAGGGCCCATTTCTTACAATAAACGCTGAAAGCAGAGTATTCATCCTGAGTTGAAAGCTGCAGAGAAGCCCAGTTCCCCTCAGCGGGCGAGTTGAGTAACACCCACCCACACACTGCCTGAGCCTTCCAGGGAGAGGCAGGTCACAGAAACTGCTCTGTTGGCCCGCCCTCAACTGTCACTTCAGCTGCCACAGGGCAGGAACCTACTTGTGTGGCTCCAACTGTCAGCCCCACTGAGTGAAATGAAATAACAACTTGGAGGGGCGCCTGGGTGGCTCAGTCATTAAGCGTCTGCCTTAGACTCAGGGCGTGATCCCAGAGTCCTGGGATCGAGCCCCACATCAGGCTCCTCCGCTGAGAGCCTGCTTTTTCCTCTCCCACTCCCCCTGCTTGTGTTCCCTCTCTCGCTGGCTGTCTCTGTCAAACTAAATAAATAAATAAATAAATAAATAAATAAATAAATAAATAACAACTTGGACAAAATGCAACTGAGTTACTTCCAGGGAGAAGAACAGGGTGGAAGGGGCACCTTCCATTTGCTACTTCACAGAAGCTGATATTGCTGCACTTGTTACAGACGCCCAGGTTCCTGTGAACATCCAGCAAAGCTCTCTCACCAAATGCCAGCCTTGAATTCCTTCCAGCTGTTGTTTACCTGCCTGGCATTACTACCAGCCAAGCTCTATGCTAAAAAACACCATCACTTCTACTCCTGACCCTTGAGGCAAGGGTCAAAATCATCCTTGCTTCTCTGAGGACATTCGAGAAGCTCGACAGACTAAGTGATGTACCCAAGGTCATGTCCAGGAAGTGGCAGACCCTTAATCTTAACCACAACAGTTAAGGCAGTTCACAGCTACCCGGCCTCTTCCCACTGACTCAGAGGCTCCGGGCAGGCAGGGATCTGAATCAGAAGTCAGCCCAATGTCCCTGTTCACAGGGCCCAGAGCGTGGAATTAGCCCAATGTCCCTGTTCACAGGGCCCAGCACGTGGAAAGGAGAAGTGACACACCCGAGCTGACACAGGGAATGAGGGGCAGGGAGCGGCATTGTCACCCAGGCCCTCTTCTCCACAACGACGGAGTACTGCTGCCAAGCATCGAGCCTTGTGCCAGGCAGCTGCAGACGCAAGGAGAGCCAAAAAGAATAAGGCAGGGCGGACACTCTCCCTGGAAAGGTTTCCATCCAGTTCAGGGGACGACACCAGCTAGCACGCAGCCACTGTTAGAAAGACGCCTTCTAAACATCCAAGAACAAGATGGCAGAGCTCCTCAAGGCCACTCACAGGCTGTCATCTCCTCTCTACTCTCCCCAAGCAACCTCTAGTGATCCAACCATCATGGATATTATCATCCCTCCCACCTTCTCACACCAGGTGCTGGGACAGGCAGTAACACTCTCTTGCGGCCAGTAGGTTGTCGGGGAGGTCAGGCCACACCTGCAACAACCTCGCGGGCCAAGAATCACATATAAGAAGGTGAGAGACCTGCCTTACAAAAGGCACTGTCATCAAAACAACATGACACGAGCTCAGAGAAAACATCCAGAGGCAATCCAGAAACAAATTCAAGAGCACATGAGAACATGATACAGGTGGAAGGCGGCGCTGTAACTTCACGGAAAGGTGTTATTTGCCTTGTCAATTTTCCCAGAAGACAGAACCTGAGCCCTGCTTCAGACCACAGACAAAAATTAAAACCCAGAGGGCTCACATATTTTAGTACAGAAATAAAATACAATAGGAGGTGAAAATGAACACCCACACAAAGATCTGAATGAGACGGTTCAGAGTAGCTCTATTTGTAACTGCCCCAAACTGGAAACAACCTACATGTCCATCAACAGGTGCAAGAAGGATAAACAAACTGGTCCGTCTACACAAGGGAATACGTGATACATGAAGTAAACTACTGATAGACACAACATGGACAAGTCTCAAACCGAGCAGGCTGAACAAAAGAAGCTAAACTCAAGACTATACATGATGTATGATTCTGTTCATCGGACTCTCTGAAAAATACGAAGCTATAGGAACTGAAAACAGATCGGTTAGTGCCAGGGGCTGGGGGCTGGGGGGTGGGGCAGGGGCTGACTACAATGAAACATGAAGAAACTTTTCTGGGGGCTGGGACTCCTGAGTGGCTCAGTCAGTTAAGCGTCTGCCTTCGGCTTAGGTCATGATCTCAGGCTTCAGGTCATGATCTCAGGCTCCTGGGATGGAGCCCCACATTGGGCTGCCTGCTCAGTGGGAAGTCTTCTCCCTCTTGCTCTCTCTCTCTCTGCCCCTCCCCCCTGCTCATGCTCTATCTGTCTCTCTCTCAAATAAATAAATAAAATCTTTATTTTTAAAAAAGATTTTATCTATTTATTTGACAGAGAGAGAGGCAGCGAGAGAGGGAACACAAGCAGGGGGAGTGGGAGAGGGAGAAGCAGGCTCCCCACGGAGCAAGGAGCCCGATGCCAGGGCTTGATCCCAGAACACTGGGATCGTGACCTGAGCCAAAGGCAGACACCCAACGACTGAACCACCCAGGCACCCCAAAATAAATAAGATCTTAAAAAAAAAAAAAAGAAACTTTTTGGGAGTGATGGATGCTTTCACAATCTTAATTGTGGTGATGGTTTCATGGGTGTACACATATGTCAAAACATGAAATTTCATACTTTACATGCCATTTATTGTCTGTCACTTATATCTCAACAAAGCTGGGTATGAAGGAAGGTAGGAGAAAGTGAGAAAGAGAGAAATAGAAAGAAAATAGAATGAGAAAGAAAAGTAACCAAGAAACCCAGCAATCATGAGTAAATATGGGATTGTCCATATATACTACGGCCGAGTTGCAGTATGAATTGTGTAGCTACTAAAAACAAAAGCTACTTGTATGTGTTTTGACTATTCAGTGTAAATACCAAGTTGCAAGGTAACATATAGTATGATCCCATCCTGTGCGTGTACAAGTTTGTATCAGCACTGAAAGAGTCCGCTAGTCAGTTCCAAGGGTAACACTGCCCCCTAGGGGATACCTTGAAGATAGCTTAACTGAAAATAATCGCAATCCAAATTATTTTCCTGAACACCCTAATGAAACAGCTCTTACCAAGGTCACCCGTGACCAAACACTTGCAAAGTCAACAGAGTCAATCCTCTTTCCTCATCTTAGTCAAACTTTCAACCACATGTGGCATAGCTGACCTCTTTTCCTGTCTTGAAATATCTTCTTCTGGAGGCTTCTGGGAAAGGACACCCACCTCTTTCTCCTCCCTACCTCACCAGTCGGCCCAGTCTCTTGCTGACTCCTCCTCTTAACATCTAACGATGGGGTGCCCTGGTCTCCTTCTTAGCCCTCTTCTTCTGCTATACTTTGCCCCTCACCCTGAAACCAAGTGACCTCCTCTGGCTCCAAGGCTTCAGATAACCTCCCTAGGTGAATGACTCTCAAAATCACATCCAGAACTTTCACCTGAGCTCCAGACTCCACCTTCGATGACCTGTCCCATACCTCTCTTTGCTTGTCTCAAAAATCTTGGCTAGAACACAACCCTTGATTTCTCCTCCAAATCGTCTCCCTGAGAGGCAGCACCCAGGGGTTCCAGACAGTGGGAGTCACCTTTGATCCCTTTCTCTCCTTCACTCCATCAGTTCTGCAGGGACTATTTCTGTGTAACTCCTGCTCAGCCTTCGATTTCAACCTGAGCGTCAGCCTCCCAGAGAAGCTTTCCCCAACCTCCCAGACTAGTTTGGCAGCCCCCTCCACCATCCTTTGCTCTGAGATCCACACGTTCTCCTCTGCTGCACTGAGGAGTGCAGTAATTGATCCTTTATGTCCAGCCGCTTCCCTAAATTGCGGGATTCGTAAAGCCTTATTCCTATCTCCCCCAGCTCCAAAACTGTCCCTAACTTGGCCCACAAGACTCCACGTGATCTGGTCCGTGTATGCCTAGTCAACGTTTTCTGTTGCAACTTCAGCACTCAGTGTGGTCCGCGGACCAGCAGCATGGACGTCATCGGGGAGCTAGTTGGAAATGCAGACTTTTAGACCGCACACCTGACGTAATGAATCAGACCTGAATTTTAAGAAGATCCGCAGGCTCTTATTAAAGTTTGAGAAGAGAGTCCGACAAGCTCCCCCAGCACCAATTCAGCCATACTGGTATTTGCAATTCCTTAGCACTGAGATGCTTGAATGTGTCCGCAGTTGGGGAGATCCAGGTGGGCTGCGAGGGGCTGGGGCTTGAACTGGGAGAAAAGGCAAGTGAAGATACTGAGGCCAAGGGCAAGTCTGACTTTCCAAAGCTGGTACGGCCCAGCCGCCACCGCTCCCGAACCGCAGTTAGCGCCACCCGCGTGAGCTCGTCAGAAGCGAAGGCGCGCACTACCACAGACCAAAGTGCGCGAGCCCTCGCGCAGGCGCACTGCGATCCCGCCGCCAGGCCCGGTGCGCGAGTACGCGTGTGCACTGGAGGAGGCGGGGCCGGCTCGCTGGGCGGTCCTGGCCGCGGGTGAGAAGAGGAGAGGGGTTTCCGCTTCCGGCGGGAGACGGAAGCTACTGTCTCCCGGGTGAACGAGGCCGTCGCAACGAGGGGAAAAGAGTGTAGGTGACGGTTCGCACCTGCGGGCGTTGGGGTTTGGCGTAACTGGGCGATCTTCTACTTAGGGACGCTCACGGGGTCCAGGAGGAGGCGTCGAGGACCCCGGGTTTGGGAGGTGGCCTGCTGGGGAGCTTGACTCCGCCGGACCCCAGCCGGCTAAGCGCGGCTGCTCGGTGGCCTGGCTCCCACGGGCGGCCGGCGGGAGGCGTCGCCGAAACCTCGGTGAGCTTGGAAGGACCGTTCACCCGCCGCCTCGTGAGTCACGGCAGGGTTGGGGACCCATCCCCTTGGCGCGCTTGGACTTAGGTCGCCACAGGGCAGGCTGAAGCCCCCGAAGCTTTGTGTACAGGCCAGACCCCTTTTCCGCCGTGGAGTTGGGGTGCTGCAGACGCCGGGTAAAATGAGATTCTGGGGCCCATGCGTACTTTCTGTTCAAGAGATTTATTCATTCAACAAGTAGTTATTGAACGTTTAATGCATACCAGGCACTACCAGCGCTGGGGATTCAGCAGTGGGCAAATCGTGCCTCCCACCCCGTTCCACTGGGGGCAGATCTGAGATGAGGTTCAGAAATCTGCATTTTTTTTTGAGCATCCCCTCCCCCCAGGGGATTCTGTTACAGGTGGTACCCGGGGCCAGGCTTTGGGAAAACAAAACACTGCCCCGAGCAGGTGAAAGCATGGACTGTAGAACTGGCCACACCTTTGGGGTCTGGCTGCTTTCCTCTGCTGCCCCATCTTGTACCCTTTCTCCCCATTGCTCACTGAGCTTCAGCTGTACCAGTCTTTCTCTTTCTGGGGGAAAAAAAAAGCTGCTTCTGCCTCAGAGCCTTCGCAGTTGCTGTTCGGCCAGCTTGGACTATTTTGCGTCGTTGCTTTCTCTCATCATTCAGGCCTCCGCTTAAATGACTTTTACCCAGAGGGCCCTTCCCACCCCACTCTTAGCTGAAGTAGCTATTCCGAAAGTATTCACTTAGCCCTGACCGATTAGTCTCCTAGCACTTACTGATAATTGAAATTATCTCTCATTACGTTGTTGAGGATTTCTCTTCTTCTAGTAGAATAGAGGTTCCACGAGGGCAGACACTTGGCTGGCCTTGATTGCAGCATTGCTGTGGTTAGTGAAAGGCCTGGCATTGGTTCATTCATTCATTAAGTACACATTTGTTGAATGCCAGCTCTGGGCCACCAGCATTCTAGGCTCTGGGGATACAAAGAAAAGACAAAAATCCCTGCCACCATAGAATTTATATTTGGAGGGAAATGGCCAGGGAAGAAGATGCAGGGATACCAGTGAGGAGGCTGTGTGAGCATGACTAGGACTCCGGACTCAGACCATGGTCTTGGCAAGAAGTGGACAGATTCTTGATGTCTGTTAGAGGTAGGGCAGCAGGAACAGGATCAGATAAGGGGTGTGAGAGGGAGAGAAAGGAATGGAGGGTGAGTCCCAAGGTTTTTGGATAGATGGATTTCCTATCTGCTGAGATGGGGAAGACCGGAAGAGCCTGTTGAGGTGTCGGCAGCTTGGTTTTGGATGGGTTATGTTTAAACGTGTGGTAGCATCCAGTGAAGGTGTAGCCGAGGCAGTTAGAGGAACCAGTCTGCAGTTGAGAGGAGACACTGAGGATGGTGAATCGAGAGGCATCACTATAGAGGAAGCCCTGAGGCTGGGCTAGATCTCCATGGGGGTGAGTGCAAACGAAGTGGAGCCCAAAGATTGAGCTTGCGGGCTCATGTACCATTAGAGACGTCAGGGCTGGGGCTGGGGGGAGCAGCAGAAACTGAAAGGAGCCACCAGTGAGGCTGGGGCAGAGTGCAGGGTCCTGAGAGCCGCATGGGTGGGAGGAGGGACGGGTATGTCCAGTGCCCTGAGAGGGGGGTGAGCAGAATGGTGGGGAGGTAGAGGGAGAATGGGAGGAAATGAATGAAGACAGTGAGTGCAGATAGCTCTACTAGAAAAGCCCACAGAATGAAGAGGTGGTTGTGTTTTTGTTTAGAAAGAGAGCTCCAGCTTGCGACTGGTGTAAGTGGCAGACGGAGAGAGAGAAAGAATCCCAAGCAGACTCGGTGCTGAGCTCAGAGTCCTACGCAGGACTCGATCGCATGACCCTGAGATCATAACCTGAGCTGAAATCAAGAGTTAGACGCTTAACCCACTGAGCCACTCAGTCGCCCCACGAGGTGGTTGTTTTTAAGGATGTATTTAATAACTGTTTGTTAATGATCTAGTGGCAAGAGAAAATCTGATGTTGGGATCCAGGGCACAAGGTAACAAATTGTTTTTAAGGGGAGCATGGACATTCTTTCATAGCAAAGGAGGGAAGGCAGAATGGGGGGTCCTGGGGGCTCGTGGACATTCTCCATGAACTAATTCTGTTTACTCAGAACTGGGAACACCCTAAGCTAAGAATGAGGATGGTATGTAGAGAGCTATTCTAAATAGGAGTGAAATTCTGGTGTGCATTGTGGTTCAGGGTGGAACGGTGCTAAAGCCACACAGGTGGGGGAGAAGGGGAGCGGCGAGAGGGGAGAGCGCCGTGGGAAGGCACTCCCAGGTCTGGAGCCCTGGCGTGGGAGATGTGCTCAGTGGTCACCCCTGCTTCCAAGATACCTGTCCCTCTGATATTTGACCCCATCGTTTCCCCCACATCGTGTTCTTCCTGTGCACTAGACATCAGAGAATGATGCCACCATCTCCCCCACCCACCGTCTCCATCCCCCACCGCCTTAGGAGTCATCCTGGACCCCTCCTCTCGCCACACTCACTCCACTGATTTGTCTTAGTCTCTCAGCCACTGCCGTCCCTGCATGTCCTGGTTCTGACTTCATCTGCATCCAGACCTCTGACCTGTTCTCCTCGATGCCTTAGAAAGGCAGTGATTTTATCCTTTCTCTCCCCACTGCCCCCAGTATCCATGCAAACACCTCCCACCTGCCTCTGCTCCCTCCTTAGCCTTCCCCTCACCCCTGCCTGTGTGGTCCCCAAAGGCTGGCGGGGGCCCTCAGACACTGTCCTTAGTCTTGGTGTGTGGAGTGTCTCTACTCGAGATGCTTGTCCCCTCTTCTCTGCCCAACAGCTCTTTATCCAGAGGTTCGTCCGGAGGATCTGTCAGCTGCCTCGAGTGTCATTCCTCCTGGGTGCCACTTGCATGTCCCTTTGAGAAGAGGAGCTGTTGCTCCTGAAATCACAGGCTTCTGAGCACTTAGGCCCCGCCCAGCCCTGTGCAGCTGGTCTGTTGGAGTCTCTTGTGTCATCCTCACCAGGAACAGTGGTGTCCTTTGTGGGTGCCGATGATGGATGGGCCAGGTCTTGTGCCCGGCGCTTTACTTACCGCGTGTCGTGGGTGCCCCACGAGCCCCCTCTGAAATAGCAGCTTCATCTCTATTTTACCGACAGGAAACTGAGGTGCAGACAGTTTAAGTCACCAGCCTGGGGTCACTCAGTAAGTGGGGGGCCATGATTAGAACTCAGGCCACCTGATACCAGAGCCTGCTCCCATCCACGCTGCCCAGAGTGTGCCTGGATTGTCCGCCTGCCTGGGGACTGGGAGCCTCAACCCTCAGAGGCGGAGCCTCACGTGCCAGCCAGGCCTTCTTCCCAGTCTGCTTCCTAGAGCATCAAGTTGGAGGGCTCTGTGGGTCCCCTGAGTTGCTGACTTTTGCCCCCCCCCCAGGTTTGCCCTCCTACAGACATGGGGCGCAGAAAGTCAAAACGGAAGCCACCCCCCAAAAAGAAGATGACCGGCACCCTAGAGACCCAGTTCACCTGCCCCTTCTGCAACCACGAGAAGTCTTGTGACGTAAAAATGTGAGTGGGGGATGGGGCCTCCTCTTTCTTCCCAAAGTCAGGAGGCAGCTTTCCTGCTCCCACCATCCTCCTTTCTGCCCCAGGCCTTCGCAGTTAGGGGGATCGTCGCCCAGAGACACAGGCTCCTTTACTCACCAGCCCCTCCACCCCCTGCTGTTCCAGGGATCGTGCCCGCAACACCGGAGTCATCTCTTGTACTGTGTGCCTAGAGGAGTTCCAGACGCCCATCACATGTATCCTTGGGAAAACAGGCCTTTTCTGGAAGGTGGGGTGGGTGGGGAGGGTTGGGGGCAGTCAGGGTTCCCCAGCACCAGGTACACTGCCCTAGGGCACCTGGCCAGGAGCAGGGGGACTGGACTCCAGTCTCTGCTCCTCTGGCCCTGCTGTTTGCCCCGGTGCAGGGCTATGACTCCCCAGGGGAAGAGGTGCCACCTGCCAGCTTACGTAGGGTGCAGGGCAGGGACCCGGCTGACACCAGTGAGTGGTGTGCACAGGGAAGGGGTCCAATGCCACCAGTTGCCCTTGACCTCAGCGGCCCAGATCTGTCAGAACCAGTGGACGTGTACAGCGATTGGATAGATGCCTGCGAGGCGGCCAATCAGTAGCAATGCAGAGGACCCACTCCCTTGGCAGTGCCGTCTGCCGTGGACCTGCCCCACTGGCTGCCAGTCCAGAGACATTCCAGGGTCCAGGGTGTGGGTCCAGGGCCTTCACAGCCCTCTGTGTGTATGGAGTGGGTGTGAGTGTGAGTGTGTGCGGCTGCGAGTGTGGCCGTGGCAGTGTGCTTGTGGACACGGACTGGAGGTGAGGCGGGGTCGTTGCCCCCCCCCCAGGGGGCCTGAAGTGCTTCACTTGTCTCTGAAAGCCTTTAACTTGCTCACTCCTCCTCGGAGCCTGTGTCCTGACATTCTGGGCAAGGACAAGGCCAGCAGAGGCTGCCTCGGGACCCTCCAGCCTCCTCACCCACCTCACCAGCACCTTGCCCTTTTGAACTGGACTGCCCTCCCTCCTTCCCTGCCTTCCAAGGCCTGCAGCCTGAGATTCAGAGCCACAGTGTCATAGCCTCCTTGGCCAGGCCCTGTTGGGATAGCCCCTTTTCATGTTTAGTTGCTTTTGTAGAGAAGGAGGGGCTGGGTCAGGGATAGCTGTCAGCCACAAGCCCTTAAATAAAGCAGCCAATGCAAACTCCTGCCTCTCTGTGATTTCCTGGGTTCCAGGTCAGGCCCAGGGGCTCAGTTAGGGTGAGGAGGAGATGGAGGCATGGGGAGGTGGCCTAGCAGGCCATTGGAAATGGGGTTTGGTTAGTCCAAACTGTCCATTTTGTCCACGCAGCAGGCATTCAGGGTAAAACCAGGGTCGTGCTGGGCCCAAGGAACATGGGCGAACCCATAGACGTCTGGCCAGGCATTTACGGGCACAACAAAATGGGGCCAGTGAAGCCTGGGCTGGGATGGGTTGGGGTGACCAGAGAAGGCTTCCTGGGGGGCAGCCCAACGGAAGTAACACTCCAGGCCCACCCTGTGCCAGAAGCTGCTCTCAGGCTTGCCGGCCTTACCCCGCTGGGAGGCGGGTACCCCGGGCTCACAGGTGACAAATTGGGCCAGAGATGGGAAGTCACTGGCCCGGGGTCCCACATCCAGAGGGCTGCAGAGCGGGGCCTTGAACCCAGGAGGCCTGGCTTCATAGACCAGGGTCTGTCTTCCTAGGAGTCCAGGGTCCAGGCTGAGGGAACAGCTCATGGCTTCCTTGGGGAGGAAGTGAGAGCACTGTAGAAGAGGAAGGGTCCGTGAAAGGGACCTTTTCCCAGGGGTGATGAGGGGTCACTGAAGGCTGGAGGTGGGGCCAGACGCACGTGTGTGATACCATAAATAGTGGCCTTTGTCCCTAGTTCCGGGCACAGAGTTCCTCAAACCTGAATGATAGTTTCCTGAATGATAGTGTCTTTTGTCACTCGAAGGCGCCCCTTCTGATCATACCTGAGTTGATGCTGGTCACCAAAAAGACGGAGTGATCACTGAGTGGGACCCTCAGTAACACCCACAACCCCTGAGGAAGAGAAGTGGGGGGCTACAGGTTAAGCTGTATAAAAACTTCAACAAGATTTGATGAGCTCAGGATTGGTGAGCCTGTGGAGCTGCTGGGAGAGTGGGGCACTTGGAGAGGGCTTGGGAGCCCCGCACCCCATCCCCACATTTTGGCCTGGGGCACCTCTTCCATCTGGCTGTTCCTGATTTATATTCTTTTCTAATAAACCGGTAATCTAATAAAATACGATGTTTTTCTGAGTTCTGTGAGCCGCTCTAATAAATTAATCAAATCTGAGGAGGTGATCTCGGGAATCCCCGATCTATTCCTGATCGATCAGAAGCACAGGTGACAACCTGGACTTGGCAATGAGCCTGAAAGTGGAGGGACAGTCTCATGAGACTGAGCCCTTATCCTGTGGGATCTGATGCTGTCTCTAGGTCGTGTCGGCATTGAGTGAATTGCTTGGTGGTTTTGGAAAAAACTGCCCCTGAGCCTGGCTGATGATGAACACCTGTGCATTGCACAGTGCCCTCCAATGGACACTCTGGCAGCCTGGGGCCGAGCAGCACCTGCACCTGGTCTCGAGCCTGGCACCAAGTGACCTGTGCTTTGCATTCCTCCTTCATATAGCAAGAAGGATGATGGAACCTTCTGGGGCCATGCTGAGGCTGGCGGGGCCTAGCATGGTGCCTGGGTTTGAGTGATTGGGACCCACCCAGGGCAGTAAGGGGTGTGAACAGCCGAGGGAGGGAGATGCTGAGCTGGCTGGAAGCCTGGGCCACTAGGACCAGCCGCTGGGTCTGGCATGTGCCCCCGCCCCAGGCCTACCCTGCCCCTGGCCTGCCCTTCCCTGTGTTCCCACCTCCCCCTCCAAAGTCCCAGGTAAGGTCCCTAGGCCCAGGCAGAAGCCAGTGGGCATGGGCAGAGCCTCGGACAGGCGCCTGGGTGGGGGGGTGCCCTCAGGGGTCCAGCCGAAAGGGGGCTCATTCCTCTGGCTTCCAGGGCCCGCCCATCCCAGTCACACAGGCCAAGTGCTAATATGGTGCTGTTTTCCCGAGGAGGCAGGGCCTTGGGCCAGGCATGGATCCTCAGCATAGCTTCCCCATGTCGGCCCTGGGGGAGCAGGACCTACACTAGCCAGGCCAAGAGCGCCTGGAATCCCTTTTACGAGGCCCCAGGGGCTGTGTGCGTCTGTGCACGCGGGTCTCCTGGTGTCTGTCTCTGCAAGTCCCCACGTTCCAGCTTCATCCCCTGCTCTGGGGAAGGAAGGAGAGAACACTGTTCTCTAACCCCTGCCGCTGCCACCGCCCCCTCTCCCCGCCCTGGCCTGGCTGCATCCCCTCCTTGGAACTCTGACTGGTGGTCTCCAGGCAGGATGGCTGGGGCTCACATCACTGGACGACAGGGTCCCCTCTGAAGTGTGGGGAGGTTGAGGCTGGCCACACATTCCTAGGGCCGTGGGCTGGCAGGCCAGATTCAGGAATCAGCCCCTAAGAAGAGGGCAGAGCATGAGCTGAGCATACAGGGCAGCCACGCCGGGCAGTCAGCTACTCGTGGGCTCCGCGCCAGTCTTTAAAGGGCCATTGGTCTGGGTCCCCAACGTGCCCATCCTCCTCCACTGCCTTGTTGCCTCCCACCCGCCCACAGTCCACTCCAGGGCGGAAGGGGCCCAGCTGCCCACGGGGGCTCCAGGACTCGGCTTGTCCATTCTCATCGGTCAGCACCCGGTGTCATCCCCTGTCCGGAGGCCCGGTTTCATGTCCTCTTCCCCACGTCCCCAGGAGGCTCTCTGTCCTCCTCTTCCTGATGGGAAGACAGGCCTAGGGAGAGCAGGTGAGCTGCCCCAGGACACCCAGCTAGTGGGAAGTGGAACAGTGGTTCACACCCCATCTAGCCTGTTCCAGGGCTCGGGCTCTTTTCCACCAGCACCCCAGGCTTCCCAGAGAGGCAGGCGAGCGCTGAGCACATGGGTGGGAATTGTGTATGTGGGCGAGGCTGTGTGTTGTGTCTTGAGTGGGAGCGCGAACCGCATGTGTGTATCTGTCAAAGGGGAGTGTGTGTGTGTGGATTTTATGTGTGAGTGCCTGCCTGTCCTGGGTCCAGCCGAGTGGCTGCAGGCTCCATATGTGTATCTCACGGTGCGTGTGTGTGTGTGCCTGCGCCGACGTGTACATGGGAGACGGAGCGTCTCCAAGCATGGCTGTTGGCACGTGTGCCAGAGCCACGCAGGCTCCGGGGCAGAGCAGCCCTGAGACGATGATTTTACAGCCGTTTATTGTGCTCCAGTGAAATAGAAAAAGAAAGTGCTCGCGTTAACAAACGCCGCTGTCACATCCACGTATGCCAGTCGCTGCAAACCAAACCGCGTGTGTCCGCTGGGTCTCTGGGCATGCAGTTTGCTCCCACTGCGGGAATGGGGTGGGGGCAGGCCGAGCCTGGGCTCTGGGGGCTTTGCTTGGGGGGACTTCTTGTCCTGCGGGGACCCACCTGTGAGGGAGTGGGGGGACAGCTGGGGTAGCTTTGCTCAGTGCGTCCTTTGGGTGCTCCTGGGCACACCCGGCTCGATGTTGGATCCTGCGGCGCTCCAGGGAGCAGGGCCCCCTTCCCCCCCCACACGCCCCCCAGTCTGCCCCCCCCCAAACGCTAACCCTGTAGGCAGGTGCCAGGGGGCTGGAGGACGCCATGCAGGGGGAGGGGGTCGGCGGGGCCAGCTCAGCCCTGCCAAGAGCAGCAGCCAGCCTCCCTGGGGGGGAAGGCGGGGTGGGAGGCCCAGGGCCCTAGGCAGAGTTGTAGTAGTTGTGTGCATGGTGGTTGTGGGCGGGCTCGCCCAGCTCCGGGTAGTCGGGCGTCAGGCAGTACTTGGGGTCGTAGACTTGGCGCGGCAGCCCGTACACCGTCATGCCCCGCTGCGAGGCCCCCTTGTTGCTGCCCATCTGCAGGCTGACGTTGAGTGTGTCACAGTGCTCCATGCCCAGCCCTGGCTCGAAAATCTGTCGCTTGGTCCCGGGTGCAGTCATGCCGGCCTGCAGAGGCCAGAGCAGTCAGACCCTGGGGACGACGGAGGGAGGGGCCCCACCAGCCCACCCCACGAACCCCCACACACCTGGCTGGCTCCCTTGTTGGTGCCCATTTGCAGGCTGATGGTGGCCTGGTCCAACGGCTGGTCCGTGCCCAGCTTGGGGTCGTAGAGGTGACGCCGGGTGCCATAGGCCGTCATGCCCTGCTGGCTGGCAAACTTGTTGGTGCCCATCTAGGAAGCCAGAAGGAGAATCATCCCAAGGGTCGCAGAGCCTCACCCCGGGCCACGAGACGTAACATGTCAGTGGACGCTTGTGCGGCCCTCTAACGAGCCACTGCTCCGCTCTCGGGCTCTGGACCGGAAACTGAGGCCCAGAGAAGGCATGCTCCATGACCTGTCAGTGGCTCAGAGCACCAGGGCCTGACTTCCAGGGTTCGAGCCCCAGCCCGGCCGCTTATCTAAACCTGGGCAGTCCTGGCAAGTGAGCTAGCTTCTCCAGGCTCCCCGTTTCCTCATCTGCATAAAGGGTGTCATGACCACAGCACCCACTCCGTAGGGCTGCTGGAGGAGTGAGTTAGGGTGCCGAAAATGGTAAGCACAGTGCCCGCCATACATGTGAGCTAAAGCCAGATATCCTGTGCCCCAAAGCCCGCAGGGACCTGGGTGCCCTCCTGGCCTCCGCGACCTCCCCGCTCAGCTCGGCAGCAAGACCCAGGTGAGGAAGGGCCAGTACCTGCAGCCCGATGATGTTCCGCCCTTCTCTTAGCTTCTCTGGCTCAAATTTCCGTTCCTGCTTCTCTGCATACTTCACGCCAACATTCACCTTATTCCCTTTCGTCTTGGCCTGAGGAGGGCCAAGGGAGCAGCCGCTGACAAGGGAGCCTCCGGGCCACATTGTCCCCTCCTGGCACCTGCTCTCGCCCTCCCACTCACACCGGGCTTGGGGGCACAAGCGGCCCCACCCTGCAAAGCCACCTCCCAGTGCCCCGGCCCCTTACCCACCCTTCGGCCGCACTCACCATGCTGGCCAGGGCCAGGAGGGTGGACTGCACCTGGGTGTGGTTGGTGTTCTCAAACAGGTCGTTGGCCTCAAAAATGTCGTGGGGCTTCACCCCATACTTGGTGATGGCCTTGATGAAGTTGCCGATGTTTTCCAGCTGGAGGGGAGCGGGCGGCGGTCAGTGGAGGGGGAGCGGGGTGGGGGTGTGAGGGGCTGTGCGCCAGGGGTTGAAAGAGTTAAAACAGAGCCTGGGCTCACCTGGTGCCAATTTTGGGTCGACTCATTGACCTTCTTCACGGAGCCTGGCTGGAGCTTGTTGATGAACCTACAAGGGGTCGGGGGCGGGCAGTGAGAAGGGTGAGCCCGCCCCCCCCCACACACACACCCATGCCCAACCCGGTGGGAAAAGGGGTCCGGATGACAGCCAGTGGGCGGTTTTGCTGGTTCCTGCTACAGCCAGCTCAGCCGCAGCCCCACCGATCCGCCCCGCACACCCAGGCAGAGTTGGCAAACTAACCTCCCGGGCGCTGGGCTCGGGTCTGGGCTCTGGTCTCTAGCAGAAGCCCCCTCACCCCCCGCTATGCGGGAGTCTCCTGCTGCGCCCCTGCCTCCCTGGCCACCACATTTCCGTCTCCTTGGCCTTTAGGGGGCGTCTGCACTGTGGAGAGCCCGCAGCTCAGGCCTCCCACTTCCCTTCTCTGGCCACCCTCACCCCCTTGATCTCCTCCAGTCTCTCGCCTTTACATGCCACCGATACACCAACAACTCTCCACTATTTCCCTGCAGCCAGGCCTCTCACTCCCCAATCCAGCGCCCTACATGGCATCTCGAAGCAAGTGCACCCACCCCAGACTCCTGACACTCACTTCCCCCAACTCAACTCCCTCTATCCTTCCAGGCTCAGGAAACATGCCCTTCCAGGTGCTCAGGCAAGGCCCTCCAATTTGCTCGTGTCTCTCCTACCCCTTTCTCCCACTCCCATACCCAACCCCTCAGCATGTCCATTGGCTCTACCTTCGGAAGGCATTCAGAAGCCCATGGCTCCTTGACACCCCCACACTGCTCTGAGCTGCCCGCGTCTCTCTCCTGGGCTCTTGCGGGGGTCTCCTGTGGCGCCCAGCTTCCACCTTGTGCCCTGCAGACCCTCAGTAGCTAGAATGGCCTTTTCAAAGTAGTTCAAGCTACTACCCCCCTCAAAACTGTGCCATGGCCTCCCTTCGGAATAAAGATCCTAATACCTAGCATGACTAAAAGGCCCTGTATCATCTGGCCCCCAGCTAACTCCCTCCACTTCCCCTCTCCTGGCTGTTCCTTGAACTCACTAGGCTTGTTCCCACCTCAGGGCCTTTGCACCGCTGTCCCTCTCCTCCCCGCCATCCCCACCCCCGCCTGGCCCACTCTTTCCTCAGATGCCCTCCCAGCTCCCTCCCTCACTTCATCCAAGAATCTGCTCAAATGCTACCTCTTCTAAAAGACCTCCCAGACCATTCTGTACAAAGCAGCAACCCTTCCCCCCCTCACACCATCCTTCCCTGCTTCTCTTCGCCATAGCACTTCCCACCACTGGCAAGTACGGGATTATTTCATGGATTATTTGATCAATCTCCCCCACTAGGACTCAAGCTCTGTGTGAGCTCGGAGTAAGTCGGTTGTTCACTATCCCCAGTGCCTAGACCCGGAACACAGCAGGTGCTCCATAAATTCCTGGCACATGAATGACTGCATGGGTGGGTGGCTCTGCGCTCTTCAATGCCTGAGCAACTCTGTCTGAGCTGGGACACCAAGATGTCCCCCTATTCCTTATTCCCACTGGGTATATAGAACAAGATCCCCCCACCCCCACCCCACCACCTTTCCAGCACCTAGACCTTGGTAAGCCTGCACCTTTGGGAAGATTCCCAAGGTCACTCTTTGGCCATCACGGTCACCCTGCCCTGGGTGAGACTCAGAGATACAGATAGGACCCCACTGGGCTCAGGGCCCTATCCCACGTTAGTATCACGGTAGAATCTAGAACCAGGGCTTGGGAGCTGCGTGGATTTTCATTCCTCTGGGTGATTTAAATTCTGAGAAGAGTAGAAAAGCAGGGCCTACTTAAATTACCATGGCATAACTCTCATGTCACCAAGCCAGTGACGAACGGCCATTGTTGCCTGTTGCCTTTTAGCTGTTCCTTGAACACAATATGCTTGGAACTCTTTCTTGGAACCTCTCTTTCTTGGAACTCTGGAGGCCAGAAATGGGCCCGCCCCGTCTGCGTGGTGGTTAAGCCTAGATTCTGGTCATTTCTGTTGGAACAGCATGGGACTCTGGGCAATGTGTTTTACTTAACTGAGCCTCAGTTTTCTTTCCTGTTAAATGGGCACAATGATTCTTTACCACCACTCTTTCAAGGTCTCAGCTGTAAAGTGCCTAACCCAGCTCTGAGCTCATAGTTGTTTGAGCGGTTGAGGGGGAGGGATGGATGCCCAGGTCAGGGGCAGCCCAAGGCAGAGTCTGCTCCACTCACTCGCAAAGAATGATGCCATCTTTGAGGCCATCCATGAAGTTGTTCCCAATGCGGCGCCCTGTCACCCCTTCGATCCACTCTCGAAGCTCCTGCTCCCGCTGGTGGTCATACTTCTGGGCTAGCTGGGGGAGGGGGACATGGAGAAGGTGGTAAGGACGCAGTGGGGAGCAGAATTAGCTCCCCGGACCCAATCCGAGGTTCCCTAGGCCTGATCTTCCCCATCCCTTCCCAACTAAGGCAATTCTGCCCCAGCATCCATGGGGGGGCTGAAGTGGGCCGAGGGCCAGGGCTGAGGTGGCACCTGCCCAGGGGGCCATTCCGGACATTCTGAGGTTTGGCACCAGAGAATGCAGACAAGGGGGGTGGAGAGTGGGGTACTCAGAGCTGGGGGGCGGTGCCTGGTCTCTTGGTTCCCCCTCCAGGCCAAACTTGGGGCTTAGTTTCCCCTGGCCCTGCCCCCCAACCCCCTGCTGGAAGCCTGGGCGCCCCAGGCAGCGGAGGAGGGGCCCTAAGAAGGTGGCTCTGCGTGCTGCCTTGCAGGGGCTGTTCTGCCTTGCGTGTCTGTCTGCCTCAGTGTCTCTCCAGGTGCTCATCCCCTGGGCTCGTGGGGGAGGCTTGTCTTTGTCTTACTCCTGGCCCCATGCATGCGTGGCTGTATTTCTCTCTCTCTTCCCAACCCCGTGCCCTCTGTCTCTCCGCAGCTCTGTCTTTCCTTGGCCCTGTCTTCCTGTCCCCGACTCTCTGTGTCTGGCTGGGGGTGGGGCTCCTGGCGCGCCCATCTCTGCCTAGCCAGTGGCTTTGGTCTCCGACTCCAGGTTCCCTGCCTCTGGTGGGGGTGGGGCTCGTCTGTCTCCTCTCTCGGCCGCTCCATCCCTGTCTCGGTCTTATCTGGCTCCTGGCTCACCCTCCCCATCCGTCCCTCTCAAGTCTCAGGCTCCCAGAATCTCTGTCTGCGTCTCTCTCGCCCTCTTCCCCCCTCCCCACCCTGCCCCCTCCGTTTCTCCAGAACCCTCCGTCCCAGCCCAGACAGGCTTCCAAGACTCTGGGGGACAGAGCTGCCCCTTCTCCTGGGGGAGGAGGAGGTGGGAGGGGGCGGCCCCTCACCTGGCCCCGGCCCTGCCGCCCCCCTCCCCACCAGCCCGGCTTTATAAAGCAAACCGGCCCTTATATAGCGCGGCCCCGCGGGCCGGGCTCCCCGAGGCCGCCTTATATGGCGCGGCGGCTTCGATCGGCTCTGGGGCCGGCGCCGGGGGGAGGGGGGAGGCGCTGGGATCCCGCCCGGCCCGAGCACCCGCCCCCCACCAGCCCCCTCCTCCAGCGCGAGGATCCCCCGACCCAAGATCCAATCCCAGCTCCCCACTTACTCCCTGTACGTTAGGAAAAGCCACCCCGGGCCTCAATGTTCCCCTCTGTCAAATGGGGCGCTGGGACTCCGCTCCTGGCAACGCTCACGGGAGCATTCCAGTGAGTTGGAAGTTCACTGCTCTGGGGAAGCTGAACCCCATTGGGGGGGTGTTTCTGGGGGTGAGGACAGGATCCTAGCTCTGCAACTGCTTTAGGTAGAACCCAAGCTACTCGCTTCTCCTCTCTGAACCTCAGTTTACCCATCCATAGCATGAAGGCGGTATCTGGATGTTTTCTCTGCTGAAAATTAGGAGACCCCTGCCATGTCCCTAATGTTCACTCTCTGACCTCCTCAGCTGTCTCCCTCTCCCTTCAGGATCTCCCACACTATCTGGGCCTTACTTCCCCAGAATCCCAGCTCTCAAGCACTCCCCAGTTTCTTTTTGAGATGGGGGGGGGGTGAGGAAAATCAAGTCCTTTCCCAGACTCCCAGGAACACAAAAGACACGGGACAGGTTAATAGGAGACTCTGATCAAGTGGGGGTCTTTACAAGGGACCGACCACCTCAGTTTACCTGTGGTTGTCTGCATGCCCTCCATTTTACCTGCCCCCCAACAGCAGCTGAGGGCTCTGGGGTGCTCCGGATGGGGAGTAAGGCGGTCCCTACCCCATATCTGTCCTTTTTCCCTCTCTGGTTCCAAGTCACATGGGATAGGCAAGAGGGGGTCCAGGGAACCCCAAGAGCGGGGCCTCTGGCCTGCCAGGGTGTGTGGGCCAGGCAGGGGCCATACCTCGTTCTTGATCTCAGCTGACAACCGATAGGTGGGGGCCTTACCTTGTTCTTGACCTCAGCAGACAAGCCGTAGGCTGGGCCCCGGTTGAAGTGAGCAGAGGACATGCTGGCTGGTGGCGGGCAGCGGTGGCAGTAGGGCACAGGACCCTCTGAGGACCGAGGCAGCTGCTAAGGCTCCGTCTGCAACCTCTTCCCTCCTCACACGTTTTTGAAGCTCCGGAGGCGGCCCGGGCCTCTTCCAAGGCCGTCCCATTGGCCGCAGGGGCCTGCCAAGGGGCGGGGCACCCCCCACCTCGGCCATCCTCCCCCCTCCCCCTCCCCCCCCCCCCCCCCCCCGTGATGTCAGGGCCTTGGTATTGGGAGCTGATTGTGTCATTGTTTCCACCTAGGGGGGCGGCCTGGGCTATAATTTGGGGGAGGGGGCTTCGTCATAAGAGATGAAGCTTTCCCCATCCTTCCCGACCCTCCAATGTTCATTGGACCTCTGGCTGGGCCTCCTGGTTTCTTTGTGTCTGTCACTGAGGCCATCTCGTCTCTGAGGTCATTTCTCTTCGTCTCTCTGCAGCCCATGGTAGCTCAGTGAGCACCACCCTGGGTTTCACTCCAGACACCAACAGTCTATAAGTGGGCCTCTGTTGCCACATCTGTAAAATGGGCTAATGGATAGTGCATGCCCAGTGTGCAGTGCCTAGCACAGGGAAGGACTCAGGATAATAGCAGTGTTTCCAATGAGCATCTGGCACCCCACTTCTGTCCCCTCAAGTCCCTCATAAGGATCTGGGGGAGCAGAGATCCTGGATGTTACCTTCTCCACCTACCTGTGGGTTGCCATGGAGTGACTGTGTTGGCAGGTTTCAGGCATGGACATACCTGTGTTTCCCTGTCCCAGCCAGGGCAGCCTGGAGGGAACACCTGCAAACAGTCCCCCCTGGCCAGATCTCAGCTCTGGATCACAGAGGCGGATGACATGACCACATCACACCACATATGTCAAGGCCATGTTAGTGACACTTGGATGACATGTCAGCAACCTGCCATAGACTGATGACACCTCAAGGACATGCAATTTGCTAGCCACGTGCTAAGGGCACAGCTGTGGTTATTGCTAATATGACAGCAGCCCCTCATGTCAGGCCCTGTTAAAAGAGCTGTACGTGCATCAACTCATGCTTCACAACGCCCTCAGACATGGATGCTGTTATTATGCACACTTTACAGACGGGGAAACTGAGGCACAGGATGTGGAATCCCCTTCCGATTGTCACAGGACGTTAGTGGCAGAGCAGAATTTGAAGCCAGGCCCCTGTGCCTAATGCTACAAGGTGTCAGGGCTCCTCACCCTCAGCACTGTCGACATCAAGGCTGGATAATTCTTCCTGGCTGGAGTCTCTCCTGGGCCTCCTAGGACTTTAAGCAGCATCTCCTGCCTCTATCTAGATGCCTAGAGCACTCCCTTAGTCTTGACAAACAGAAATGTCCCCAAACATTGCCAAATTTCCTTGGGGGGGGGCGCATATCTTTCCTGTTTGTGAACCACTGGGTTAAACCAATATGCTAAGGACAAGGAGACTAAAATACGTAGAATGAGCTAACAATGAGCTCCTGCTATATTCTAAGTGCATTGGGTCTGTTAACTCGTTCCTCCCAACAGCCTTCTGAGGTGGGGGTCTGTATGGGCACAGAGAGGTGAAGCCGACTGCCTGGCGTTACACAGCGCGAGAGTGACGCAGCCAGGACTCGAACGCGCCGATTCCGGGATCCTGCCCACGCGGAGCGGCCCCCTGGCGGGGCCACAGGGCGCTACTGCGCAAGTGAGAACCCGCGCCTTGGCGGAGCGGGCGGCTGGCGCCCCCTGGCGGCGCAGAGAGGTCGGGGCGGGCCCTGGCGGGGTCCGGGCGGCGGTGACGCGAACCGCTGACTCACTCGGCTCCGCCCCCGGCCCGCGGCCGCTTGGCCATTTATAGAATCCGCTCGGACTCTGAAGTCACCGCCCAGGCACGACGGGGGCGGGGTGGGGGCGCTCTTGGCGCGTCCCCCGACGGGGCAGCCCGGGGTCTCCCTAGGGGGTGGCCCTTTCTGGGTCTGTCGTGTCCCTCGGATTCTAAGTCTGTGTCTACATCTCTTGCTCTGTCTCTAGGTTGCAGTATGTCTGTCTCTACCTTGCCTAGTCTTTTTCTGTCTGTGTACATGACCCTGCCTGTCACTCTCTCTCTCTGTTCCCCTCTCTCCATTATCTCTCCATCTCTGGGTCTCTGTTTCATCTAAGTCACAGTTTTTCTCACTCGATGTCTCTGTCGTTTTTGTCTTTCTATGTGTCTGTCTGGTTGATAGGGGTGGAAGCAGAATGAGAGGGCTGATCCCATCCAGAGGCCCCCAACCCCTGGGGACTCCGCCATTACTGGCCCCCTACGCAGTCCCCTACTTAGCTCCTATCTGGTGTTTCCCAAGCCCCAGCCCCTCTGTACCTCAGTTTCCCATCTAAATGAAAGGTGGGATCTTGTAAGAAATGGAGTTTCCTTGAAGGGTCCAGGACGGTCATGAAAGAAAAACTCTGCCTCTCCTTACTCTTTGGAGACCCCTAAAACCTCATTCCTCTCAGGGCCATCTAACACACACACACACACACACACACACACACACACACACACACACACACCTCTGTACTTGTGCATCTCCAGGGGAGAGTTGCAGCCCCCTTCCCCCTGCACCTGCCCGTCTGGGCAGCCCCACTCTGCCAGCCCCCTCTCACCTAGCTTCCCCCTCCTGAAAACAAGCAGATGCTGTTGTTCATAATGGCTTCTGTTTCTGGAGGGCTCACTCCATGCCAGGCACTGCGCCAAGCACAACCATTTAATCTTCACTGCCACCCTCTTGGGGTAGAAACTTTCTCCCAGGATTATGCTGCTCCTGCTGCTCCCAGATCCTTCCACATGTATTTCTTGAGCACCTGAACACGCTCCCACCTCAGGACCTTTGCACTAGCAGTGCCTTCCAGCGGACACATCTCCAAACGATGCCTGCATGGCCTCTCCCTCACTTCCTCTGCTCAAATGTCACCACTTTGGAGAGGCCCTCCCTGGCCCAGACCTGCTCTAAGATCATAGCATCTCCCACCCCCAGACTGATTGGGAGAGGATAGGCATGAGGGAACTATACACTTCATGTTTGCACCTGACATGGCTATGTCTGCCTCCATTAAAACTTTCACTTTAAAAAGTCATTTTTAGAGGGGGGCCCCTGGGCGGCTCAGTTGGTTAAGCATCTGCTCAGCAGGGAGCCCACTTCTCCCTCGGGCTGCTCCCCCTGCCTGGGCTCTCTCATGCGCTCTCTCTGTCAAATAAATAAATAAAACCTTTTTAAAAAATCATTTTTAAAGCCCCCATTTACAGCTGAAACTAATATAACATTGTATGTTAAGTGTATTTTAATGACAAAATAAAATAAATAACCCCCCACCACCACTCTCTATCTCCTTTCCAGGCTTTCTTTTTCTTATTATCTCCTATTTGCTTCCATCTATCTCATCCTATAAGAATAAAAGCTCCACAGAGGCAGGGCTTTGCTTGTTTTGCTCACTACTCTGGTTCCCGTGGCCAGTACAGTGCCTGCACCCAACAGGTGCTCAAAAAAAGGCTCCCCGGATAAATGGAATTAAAGTTGGCGAGCCAGGCCTCGAACCACATTTGTCGGAAATGTTGGTGTTTAAGCATGCACAAAGGGAAGGGCATACTTTGCAGGTACTTCCTGGACTAAGGACAGTTGAGCTGGGTGTCTCCCTTGTGTTTCCATTCCCATCTTCCCCAGAAGACCAGTTGGAGGATGGATAGGGGGTTGGGCCATAGGCTGCGGCTGGGGTTATGTAGGTCATTCTGCACCTGCCCACTCCCCGGTCCAGCTGTGAGCTTTGCAAGAAGTCTTGTAGGAAAAACATCTGGTTGAACAAAAAGAGCCTGTTTACAAAAGCAGACCGGTGACTCCCGGAAGGGCAAAATTCAGAACACCTGACAACATGCGGTGCAGGGGAAGCTGTGAGAACGGGGTTGACGGGCGTAGGCAATTTGGTGATAGCTTTCAAAATGACAAGTGTCCTTACCTTTTCTGGTTGTTAATTTTTTAAAAAGATTTTATTTATTTATTTGACAGATAGAGACACAGTCAGCAAGAGAGGGAACACAAGCAGGGGGAGTGGGAGAGGAAGAAGCAGGCTCCCAGAGGAGGAGCCTGATGTGGGGCTCGATCCCAGACCGCTGGGATCACGCCCTGAGCCGAAGGCAGACGCTTAATGACTGAGCCACCCAGGCGCCCCTTTCTGGTTGTTAATTTTATAATATCAAGTTGATTGGGCCATAGGCTACCCAGATAGTTGGTCAAATATTATTCTGAGTGTGTCTGTGAGGGTATTGGGGGGATGAGATTCATATTTGAATTTCTAGACAGTAAAATAGATTGTCCATGGGCCTCACTCAATCAGATTGAGGCCTGAACAGAGCAAAAAGGCTGATCTTTGCTGTCCAGTAAGCAGAAACTCCTCATGGGGCACCCTGTGGGCTCAGTCAGTACAGCACGTGACTCTTGATCTTGGGGTTGTGAGGTGGAGTCCCACACTGGGTGTAGAGATTACTTGAAAATAAAATCTTTAGGGGACCTGGGTGGCTCAGTCGGTGAGGCATCTGCCTTCGGCTCAGGTCATGATCCCAGGGTCCTGGGACTGAGTCCCGCGTGGGGCTCCTTGCTCAGCGGGGAGCCTGCTTCTCCCTCTGCCCCCCCCCACTTGTGATCTCTCTCACTCTCAAAAAAAAATCTTTTAAAATAAATAAAATCTTTAAAAGAGAGAGAGAGAAAAGAAACTCCTTATATGTGACTGCTTTGAGCTGGGACATTGGTCTTTTCCTGTCTTAGGACTGGAATTGAAACATCAGCTCTTTTGGGTCTCAAGCCTGGCAGCTCTCACACTGGAACTTACTGGCTCTCTGGGCTCTCGGGGCTTCAGACTGGGACTAGAACTACATCGTCTGCTCTCCTGGGTCTCCAGCTTGCCAACAGCAGATATTGGACTTCTCAGCCTCCATAATCATGTGAGTCATTTCCTTATAATAACACACACACACACACACACACACACACACACACACACACTGTCTCTGTCTTCGCTGCTCTCTAGTCTGTTGGTTCCATTTCTCTGGAGAACCCTGCTATCTAATATACCTTCTGATCCAGAAAAATCCCTTTTCTTAGAATATCCCTAAGAAGTACAAGTGTAGGTGTGAAAAGAACATTTAGTGCAGTGGCCTTTTAATATCAGGTTACCATGTAGATCCATCAACAGGGAACAAAGGAGAAAGACACAGATGAAGGGAGAGTACGCAGCATTTTGTGTCAATGACATAACAGCACTGTGGTGCTGTGGTTTAGAGTAGGGGGAAGAGGGGCTCTGGATCCATATTCCATGGGTTTGGGGCATGCCCCGGTGCTTTCTGGCTGTGTGACCTTGGATAGGTATCTTAACCTCTCTGTGATTCCGTTTCCTCCTCTGGAAAATGGGCATATTGATAGTGCCTGCTTCTTAGGTTTATTTAACTTTTTATTTTGCGATAATTTTAGACTTACAGAAAAGCTGCAAAAATAGCACAGAGTTCCCATATACCCTTCACCTTGCTGCCCCTACTGTTAACATCTTACATAACCATAGTACATTTATTAAAACTAAGAACTTAACATTGGTACAATACTATTAATAAACTACAGACTTGATTTCGATTTCTCCGGGTTTTCTACTGGTCCTTTTTCTGTTCCAGGACCCAATCCAAGATCTCTCATTGCATTAGGTTGTCATGTCTCCTTAGACTCCTCCAGTCAGTGACAGAGCCCCAGTCGTTCATGACCTGACACTCTTGAAGAGAGCCGGCCAGTAACTGTGTAGACTATCTCTCAGTTTGGTTTATGTCGATTAGATTGAGGTTTTCGCATGACTGGGAAGGATACCAGAGAGGTGATGTTCCCTTCTCATACCAAGGGCTTCTGATGTCACAGTGACTCACTGATGGTGATTTTAACCTCCGTCCCATGCTTAAGGAGCTGTCTGCCAGGATCCAACCCTGTGAAGCTGCTATTTTTCCCAGGGTTGTTTTGAGGACTCTGCGTTAAAGGGTCAACATCGGGGCTCCACACGCTGTTGTGCTCTGTTAATAAATACCCCCCCCAAAAAAAAAGTAAATGTCTGTGTCTGAGTTCACTACTTCTGTAAGAATAAATAAGAAAATGAGCGCCATAACTGCCACCAGAAGAGAAGGGACACTGCGAGCTCGGAAGGCCGTAGCCAGGTCCGCGACACTACCACCACCCACGCGTGCCCTCACCCAAGTCCCAGTTGAGCAGAGCGAAGTGCGCCTGCGCAGAGCTAGGCACGCCGAGGGCAGGAGCTCTCCCAGCAGCTGCCCACGTGGCTGTCAACGTGCTGGGGTGGGGCGCGCAAGCCCTCTAGACTGGCAGCTGATTGGCTGGAGCTCCTTTCAGCCTGGCCAATTACAGGAATCTTTGTGAGGAGGAAGTGCGGCGGCTTGCGCAGTCTTAGAGGCATCCTACCGGTGGCTGAGTAGCCTCCTGTCCCCAGGGCAGCGCCTTGCCAAGGGACCGCAGATACGGCTTTGAATAACTGTCCTCGCCTGAAGCCTCTGTTACTGCCAAGCCCCCGTTTTATGTGCTAATCCACTTAGGTTAATAGCCTTCAACTGGGGGAGCCTGGGTGGCACAGCGGTTAAGCGTCTGCCTTCGGCTCAGGGCGTGATCCCGGCGTTCCGGGATCGAGCCCCACATCGGGCTCCTCCGCTATGAGCCTGCTTCTTCCTCTCCCACTCCCCCTGCTGTGTTCCCTCTCTCGCTGGCTGTCTCTATCTCTGTCGAATATCTTTAAAAAAAAAAAAAAAGCCTTCAACTGGGGCTTCCCACCCCCCACGCCTCAGGGGAGCCCAGGAGAACTCCAGTGTGACTTCATCTCTTATCACTTGTCTTTTTTTAAGTAGACTTTTTTTTTTAATTGTAAAATGTACCATTTGAAAGTGTACAGTTCTGTGTTACTAAGTACATCCACATTGTTGTGCAACCATCACCAGCATCCATCACCAGAACTTTTTTCAATCTTTAAAACTGAAACTATTGCCATCAACGCTAAGTCCCCATGCTCTCCTCCCTCCAGCTCCTAGCAACCACCATTCTACTTTCTGTCTCAATCATTTGCCTTTTCTAGGGACCTCATATAAATGGAATAATACAATATTTGTCCTTTTGTGGCTGGTTTATTTCATTTAACACCATGTCCTCAAGGTTCATCCATGTTGTATCATGTGTCAGAATTTCCTGAAATTTTTTTTTAAAGATACTACCAGTTTTCTTTCTTTTCTTTTTTTTTAAGATTTTATTTATTTATTTGACAGAGACAGAGACAGCCAGCGAGAGAGGGAACACAAGCAGGGGGAGTGGGAGAGGAAGAAGCAGGCTCATAGCAGAGGAGCCTGATGTGGGGCTCGATCCCACAACGCCGGGATCACACCCTGAGCCGAAGGCAGACGCTTAACCGCTGTGCCACCCAGGCGCCCCAGAATTTCCTGAATTTTTAAGGCTGAATAATATTCCATTGTATTTGGATGCCACATTTTGTTTATCCATTTATCCATCCACTGACACTTGAGTTGCTTTTGCTATTGTGAATCATGCTGCCACAAATATGGGTGTATAACTATCTGTTCAAGTCCCTGCTTTCAGTTCTTTGGGGTATATACCCAGAAATGGAATTGCTGAATCATATGGCAGTTCTATTTTTAATATTTTGAGGAACCACCATACTATTTTCCTTAGTGGCTGAACCAGTTTATATCCCCACCAGCCGTATACAAGTGTTCCACTTTCTTCAAATCCTCACTGACACTTGTTTAGACTTTTAAAATTTACATACAGAAAGATGTATAAATTATAGCTCAATGAATCAGTTATCATGTTTTAAAACTTTAAAATTGAGCTATTACATTAAAAAGTGTACAAATCTTAATGGAGAGCTTGATGAATGTTTACATACATATACACCCGTGTAATCATCACATAGATCAAGCTGTAAAATATTTCTTTTTAAAATTTCTTTGTTAATGTCAACATTGTGTTAATCACACATAGCACTTTACATTTTTACTTCATGAAAATATGTCCTTCCTTGGAAAATTCTAAGTACTTGGAGAACTTAAGTGTCTCTTTTTTTCAAGATTTTATTTATTTAGAGAGAGTGAGCTGGGGAGTGCACGCCAACAGGGGGAGGGGTAGAGGGAGTAGGAGAGAGAGACTCTCAAGCAGACTCTGCACTGAGCACAGAGCCCAACACAGGGCTCAATCCCATGACCCTGAGATTGTGACCTGAGCTGAAACCAAAAGTCGGACGCTCGACCAACAGAGCCACCCAGACGCCCCAGTTGAAGAACTTCTGGATCTAGCACACAACATGAATTTGTTTTGTAAAAATGTATAAATATTTGTTGAATTAATAAATGTATTTTGATGCTTTGTTTGAGATGGCAGATTGGCAGAAGGCAGAAATCTAAATACTTAAATTATACACAGGACACAGAGAATCAGGCTCTATACACAAGCAAGAAGGGACTAAAATATTCTTTAATTACAAAAGGTCAATGTTCCAAGTTCCAAATAGATTAACATTAATGAGATGATACACTTGATCTTAGCTAAAAGGCCGAGAAACCATTAATGTTAACAAGATGATAGACACAATTATATTGTAAACAATTTTGAAGTTGCACTTCAATTTTTTCAAGCTGCAAGTAGTTGTAAAATGTTTCCATAGAACAAGGGTCTTTTGTCTGTCCCCCCAAGGACCTGTCTGTGCTCACTGTTCTTCCTCAACGCCTGTTACAAAAGCAGAACTCAATAAATTCCTGATAAGTGAATCTGAGTCTTCTCATGGTGGGGTGGGAAGAGTCGTGGGCTCCTATGCATAACCCCCCAACCTTTGGCCCAGGGTCCAAGTCTGCAGCAGGATTGAGGGAGCTCTTCTAGATCTTTTCAATAACTTCCCACTCTCTGCTCGGGGTCGTGAGCGTTCCCCTGCCTCAGCCTTGGACACTGTGAAGTGGTATATCCACAGCACGTTGAGGACGTCCAGGACCGGAAGAGCCAAGGTCAACACCCCTCGAATTTTGGAATGGCATCACAATGATGCGGGCTACATAAACTATAACAAGGCCCCTGGTGAGTTTCAGGGGCAGCTCGCTGTACTCAGGAACCAACTGTGGACCGGTGAGTTGGAGGATCGGAGGTTGAAGGAGGCAGAGGGGGATGCAGGAGAAGACCAGGAAGACCCCCACATGTCCCCAAACCCAAGCACCCAAGATTAACAAAGGGCTTAGAGCAGACACTCACTGGCATAGAAGTCTGCGAGGTAAAGCAGGCTGCCCTGGGGCTCGGGAAAGATGGGGAAAGGCAGTGGCAGGGTAATTAGTCAGGCATGCGGAAGGCGAGCTACATGGGGCTGTCACAAGGGACTGTTGGTAGGGTTTCAAGATTGGGGTGAGCATCAGGCACATTCATCCATTAATTTATTCATCGTTGTAACTAACATCTATTGAGAACCTACCATTTTCCAGGCCCTGTCCCTAGAGCTGGGGACACCACGCATAACAAAAAAAAATCTTCCTGTCTTCATGGAACTTATGGTAACAGAGCCCACAGGAGATGTTCAATACATGTGGGCATGAAGCAGGGGAGAGGGGGGTGTGTCCGGGAGTCTTTACATGAAGCAATAGAAGCCGAAGAGAGAAACTTCATGGTAACAAGGGAATATCTGATCCCAGGTGTAGAGAATCACCACCAGGTCTGGAGGGAGCAGGGGTCGGGAGGGTGCAGGGGATTGTGTGAATGTAACCCTAGGGTCCCACCCAGCTGGATCCTATCTAACATTGGGCAGGTAACCAGAGACAGCAGCCACGGTCCGTGAGGTGAGCAGGTGGCCCACTGAACCCTGGATAGTTCTGGACAAGGGAGCTGGGGGCCTGACATGGAGGGGTCAAGGCCCTGGGTCAACCTGTGCCTGAGTGGGGTAGAGAGAGACAAAAGGCTGGCCAATGAGCCTCCTTAGCTAGGCCAGCCTCAACCTGAGAACCTTCCCGAAGAGATCCCTTTGTCACCTGGCCACCCTCAGCAGTGTCCACCCCATTTCCCCATGCTGCCAGCTCCCCACACCCGCAGGAGTGCACATTAGCGGTGGGAATGAAATGGAGAATGTCCCCCTCGCCCCCTTCCTGCCCACCCCCCCGCCCAAGCCCCACTGATACTGTAAGAGTAAGGTCGATGTTGATTGTCTCTGTGGAAAGCAGGTTGTACCTGCTGAGAGTGCTGATGGCAACAGAGAGAAGGATGAATACACACCAGGAGAGGGGACAGGAGCAAGTTAGGCCCCGCCCCTCTCTCTGAGTGGCCTTTCTGGCGCCCCCCCCCCCCAGGCACTACCTGAAGTCCCACTGGAGGCATTTGTTTGAGTCCAAAGCACTCCCAGGCCAGCCAGAGGCTGCTGAATAGGCGCTGGCTGAGCACCCAGGAGGTCATGTGGTGCCACATGAAGTCAGAAGGCTGAACCATGGGAGGGAGACGTCATAGGGATGGGCTGGGGTGATCATTGTGCTGTGGCCAAGTGTGCACCCCGGGTACGGCCTCTGCCCAGCTCCCACAGCCAGTGGGGAGGATGCCAGCTGCACTATCTCCGATGTCTCCATGATCACAAGTGTGCTGCACACAGGGGAAGAGAAGTCCAAACCCAGGGGCCCAGACACTGTATCTCTCACACACACTTGGGGGTATAGCTAGTCAACGGAAGACCCTGGGGGTTAGGGACACACAGTCACACACAAAGATATATGTGGGGTGCTATAAATACAGTGACAGCCCCCACTGTGGTGGGTGCAGTCATACAGAGAGAGGCATGGAGACATACCATTGTCATAGACACAGCCCCACACAGTCACAGAATCGACCAGTGCTGAGGCACAATCACAGACAGTGTCTTATACTGTCACTGACATACCAGTGGTGGGGGACAAGCACACACATACAAGTTACAGACACACACCAACAGTTGGACACAACCACACGTGTGGAGTTCCACGACATCTGAGACTGTCCCAGACTTGGCATAGCCAAACCCATAATACCATTGTTGGGACAAAGAATCACACACAGTGAGAGAGACACAGGGTGTCATGAGCACAGTCATGCACCTACAGAGTCAGACACTCATACAGTCACGCATAGAGAGACAGATATGGGGTGTCACACATTCACATGTGTCTTGACAGTGGGACACAATCAATTATTCATCCACAAGTTGGGAACACACACTGCATCAGAGTCAATGACCTACCAGGGTTCAAATGCAATCACATATACATTATGGCATGGGAATGATCCCAGAAACGTTGGCACACCTACTGCTAGCCCCTGAGAGTTGTGGGACAAATTCCACACCCTTCCACATGCACAGAATCACAGACACCCTGAAGGTTGTACAGTTACAGGTGTGCATGCAGCTACTGACACATGAACACACAAGGACCCACGTACGCCAATGCCCAGACTGGCCTGGCCCACACTGATATACATGGGGACCATTCCAGAACCCCACACACACCCCTACACACCTTTGCTCAAGTTCTGAAATACTACAAAACTTCATGAAAACCTCCACACTCTTAACACCCCAGCATCACAGTACACACATACATACGCACCTGCGGCCACAGGACACAATCACAAACACACACACAACTCCACAGGACCCTCAGTCCTCAGCGAGGTTGGCCCAAGGTGTCAAACCAGACTCCACGCCCTCCCATTGAGGGAGGCGGAGGGAGGTGTTAAGGTGAATTCCCCATTAACAACAGCACTTATATGGCTGTTCTGCATAGATTAACTCAAACTTCAAAAAAATCCCATGAGGTTATTATAATTGCCCCAGGGTGAGAAAACCCAGGCACAGATGAGTTAGTCACTAGCGCAGAGTTACGGAGCTAGATGAGCAGAAATTGTCTCCATCACTGCTATCAGCGCTGTATCCTAAGCGCCTAAAACTGCACCTAGCACACAGTAAGCGCTCAAGAAAGGTTAGTTGAACAAATGAAGGAATCACATCACTTCACCTTTAATATTTCATTCCCATATTTCAGGTGGGAAAACTGGGGCCTCCAGGTGGATTCACAAGCCGCTCCCCCGCCCCGCCCGGCCCCTCAAGTCCAGCCTCCCAGCCCCGATCGGTCCAGTCACTCTTTTCCCGGCCTTAATGGGGGTGGGACCTGGCTCGGTATGAGGCAGGACCAAGGCCTTTCTGCCTTCCTATTGGTGCTCCTCCATTTGGGGCGGGACCTCTCTAAACCAGCGTTCTCGATTTGCTGTCTCCCTGGTGGCCCGTGACCTGGAAGCAATCTGGGTAAAATGGCGGCGCCCAGAGTCGAGACCGAACGGGCCCGGAGTCCGTGGCTTGCCGCGTGAGTATGTAGGTCGCGCGTGGGGAGGCTAGCTCGAACTTCTGGGTCCTGGACGGCCAGTTCTGGGCCGGCAGGGCGAGCGGGCGGCCCAGAGCAACCCAGCTGCAGGGCCAGGGCACCGTGACCTTTTGAGATGCGGGGCGGGGACGGGCTGGGAAATCCGCTCTCGGTGTACTCCCCTCCCCACTTCCCTAATCTCCTGTTTTGCAGATGAGACAGCTGAGGCTCAGAAAATTTAAGGCCTTCTCCCGAAGTCACGCCGCAAGTTGGCAGCTGGGCTAGAATTCGAACCCGCGTCAGTCCATTTCTCCCAAGGAACCGAGAATCCTGACAGCCAGCCTCAGAGCTGCTGTAGGTACACCCCCCCTACCCCCCGCCACGGGGGTTCAGACTTCTAGATCATAGACGTTTTGTAGAAATTTAGCTCTTCTCCTAATTGATCTGATACTTGTTAGGCACCTACCATAGTCCAGGCACTGTCCAGGTGCTGGAAACACTTCAATGAGGAATACAAAGCCTCCGGTCTCCTTGGGGAGCCAGACATTAAACAAGTTAGTAGAGGGAACAGGTGATTTCAGATGTTAATAATTGTTAATAATGCATTCATCAGGGTGCTGGGGGCTTTAAACTGGAGTGGGGCTATGGTCAGGGAAAGCCTCTCATTTGAATATAGACCTGAATGACCAGAGACAGCTATGGACTGATCTGGGGGAAGAAATTTCCCAACAGAGGGAAAAGCAAGTGCAAAGGCTCTGAGCCTAGAATAAACTTAGCTTGTTTAAGAAACAATGTAGCTAAGGGCGCCTGGGTGGCTCAGTCTGTTAAGCGTCCGCCTACCGCTCAGGTCATGATCCCCGGGTCCTGGGATGGAGCCCTGAGTAGGGCTCCCTGCTCCTGGGGATTCTGCTTCGCCCTCTGCCCCTTCCCCTCCCCCTGCTCGCGCTCTCTCTCTCAAATAAATAAATAAAATCTTAAAAAAAAAAAAAAAAAGTTCAGTTTGGAGGGGTGGACCCTGTCTGAATTTTTTTTTTTTTTTAAGATTTTATTTATTTATTCGACAGAGAGAGAGATAGCCAGTGAGAGAGGGAACACAAGCAGGGGTAGTGGGAGAGGAAGAAGCAGGCTCATAGCAGAGGAGCCTGATGTGGGGCTCGATCCCGCAACGCCAGGATCACGCCCTGAGCCGAAGGCAGACGCTTAACCACTGTGCCACCCAGGCGCCCCCCTGTCTGAATATTTTAAGTGTGATGTAACACTAGCAATTTTTAGGCAGAGAGCACTGAAATTAGTTTACATTCTAAAAAGCTCCCTCTGACCATGGCAGCGAGAATTGACTGGTGGGAAGGCTGGGTAGGTATTAAAGAGATCATGGATTGGGGTGGTGGCTTGCAGATGGAGAGAAATGGATATATTCGGGATGGATTTGGAAGTACTCATCAGGACTTCTCGGTGGATTATATGGGTGAGTGAGGGACATAGTGGACTCAGAAATGACTTCTAGGTTTGTGGACTGAATGATTGGGAATGGTGGTGTCATTGGCTAGGATGCGGAGGAACAAGTTTAAGCAGGGATATCATTCTGGAGCAAATTAAGTCTGAAATGGCTAGGTATATGCCCAAGTGGCGGTTAGGTATGGAGGTTGGAGCTCAGGACTGGCAATATCTATGTGGAATCCAGGGCTCCTGGGTGGCTCAGTCTGTTAAGCGTCTGCTTTCAGCTCAGGTCATGGTCCCAGGGTCCTGGGATCAAGCTCCGCATTGGGCTTCCTGCTCAGCGGGAAGTCTGCTTCTCCCTCTCCCCTCAGCTTGCACTCTCCCTCACTCACGCTCACTCTCTCTCTTTCAGATAAATAAGTAAAATCTTCAAAAAAAAAATAACTATTTGGAATCCATCAGCAAATAGATCATCATTTCAGAGACTTTAACACTCATATGAGAAACCTGGACTCTTCTTAAAATGTGGATTCTGATTCAGGAGGTCTGGGTTAGGGCTGAGATTCAGCTTCTCTAATGAGCTTCCAAATGATGATGTTGATATAGCTGGGCCCTGGAACACATTTTGAGTAGTGAAGATTCAGATAAGGTCTTAATCTTGGCTTCATATTAGATTCATTGGAGGCTCTTGTTTTTGTTTTTTTTAAAGATTATATATTTGAGAGAGCATGAGCAGATGCTGGGGGCAGAGGGAGAGGGAGCCCCTATGTGGGGCTCAATCCCAGGACCCAAGGATCGTGACCTGAGCTGAAGGCAGAGCTTAACTGACTGAGCCACCCAGCTGCCCCTGGAGCACTTTAAAATGCTGATGCCTGGGCCCTAGATTTAGATACTTTGATTTATTATATCCAGGGTATGGCCTGGACATAGGGATTTTTAAAAGCTCTCTAGATGATTCTAATATGAAAAAAGTTTGAGAACCATTAGTGCTGCCCATAATAATACGGAGAAGAGAAGAACAAGTTGAAAGACAACTCAGGGTAGCAGGCAGACAAATCCAGAATGTGGGACTCTTTGCCGCTTTATTACTAAAAGTGTGGTCCCCAAACCAGCAGCATCAGTATCATTTGGAAGCTTGTTGGAGGTGCAAGATCTTTAGCTCTACCCCAGACTTGCTGGATCAAAGTCTGCATATATTTTTTAAGATTCTATTTATTTATTTATTTGACAGAGAGCATGAGAGAGAACAAGAGAAAGCACAAGCAGGGGGAACAGCAGAGGGAGAGGGAGAAGCAGGCTCCCCACTGAGCAGGGAGCCCGATGCCGGGCTCAGTCCCAGCACCCTGGGATCATGACCTGAACCGAAGGCAGACACTTAACTGACGCAGCCACCCAGGCGCCCCCAAAATCTGCATTTGTAACAAGGTCATGGGTGATTTATTGGCACATTTAAGTTTGCAGACATTGCAAACTTTAAAGAAGGAAGTGGGTCTTGCTGATTGGCTGAGAAACAGCCCGGGTTTAGGAAGAAAATCTAGAGTGCCAAGGAAGTGGGAGGAGGGCCTCACCTATGGTACATACTTCAGAGAAATTAAGCAAAATGAGGCCTGAGAAATAAATAAGCATTGGCTTTGGTAAGTGTAAAACCAAAAGGGATCTATACAAACGATGTCAGTGGAGTAGCTGGGGCAGCAGCCAAGCTGGAGAGAGTGAGGAAGCAGAGTGTGTATGTACCTCTTGGGAGAAGCTTTGCTGTAAAGGGAGCAGAGATGTGGAGCAGAGGCTGGAGGGAGTCTTTGGGACAAGTAGGGAGATGCTAGAGAAAGTTTAAATGATAATAAGAATAGTACAGACACTTCCCAGCTTATTTTCTGAGGTCAGCATTACCTTGATTCCAAATCACACAGACACTCAAAACTACAGACTGTTATCTCTTATGAATATGGATGTAAAAATCCTCAACAAAATAACCAGCAAACCAAATTTTAGCAACATACAAAAAGGATTATACACCATGGCCAAGTGGAATTTGTCCCAGAAATGCAAGATTAGTTCAAAATCTGAAAATTGGGGTGGCTGGGTGGCTCAGTCGGTTAAGCATCTGCCTTCAGCTCAGGTCATGATCCCAGGATCCTGGGATCGAGCCCTGCATTGGGCTCCCTGGTCAGCGGAGAGCCTGCTTCTCTTTCTCCCTCTGCTGCGCCCCCCTGCTTGTGTGCCTGCTCTCCCTCTCTCTGTCAAATAAATAAATAAAATCTTAAAAAAAAATAAGTAAGTAAAATGAAATCTGAAAAATCGGTTAATATAATATACCATATTAATAGAATAAAAGACAAAAACTACACAGTCGTTTCACTAGATGCAACAAAAAGTACTTAACACAATCCAGTATCTTTCTGATGAAAATATTCAACATCTGGATATAGAAGGGAATTTCTTTTTTTTTTTTTTAAGATTTTTATTTATTTATTCTAGAGAGAGCGAGCACAAGAGTGAGCGTGAGTGGGGCGAGGGGCAGAGGGAGAGGGACAAGCAGACCCCATACTGAGTGCAGAGTCCGATGTGGGGCTCATTCCCACAGCCCTGGGATTATGACTTGAGCCAAAATCAAGAGACAGACACCCAACCGACTGAGCCACTCAGGCACCCCAGAAGGGAATTTCTTTAACCTATGAAGGCCATTTCAGAAAACCCACAGCTCACATCATACTTAATGATGAAAGACTGGATACTCTTCCCCTAAGATCAAGAACAAGAAAAGGATATCTACTCTTGCCACTTCTACTCAACATTGTACTGGAGGGTTCCAGCAAGGGCACTTGGGAAAGGAAAATAAATAAAAGCCATCCAGTTTGGAAAGGGAGAGGTAAAACTGTATTTGTAGGTGGCGTGATCTTGTATATAGAAAATCCTAAAGAAGGCAGTAAAAAGCTATTGAAACTAATAAGTGAGTTCAGCAAGGTTGCAGGATATAAGATCAAAATACATAAAAAATAAATTGTATTCCTATACACTGGCACTGAACAATATAGAAATGAAATTAAGAAAATAATCCCATATGTAATAGCTTCATAAAGAATGAAACATGAATAGGGGCGCCTGGCTGGCTCAGTTGTTAGAGCATGTGACTTTTGATCTTGGGGTTGTGAATTCAAGCCCCACGTTGGGTGTAGACATTACTTAGAAATAAATCTTTAAAAAAAAACATAAATTTACAATAAATAATTATTTATTATTTAATAATATAACATAGATAAAAAGATTTAACAAAAGTAAGAAACTCATACACTGAAAACTATAAAACGTTGAGAGAAATTAAAGATAATCTAAATAAATGGAGAGGCATCCCGTGTTCATGGGTCAGAAGACTTAATGTTAAGATACCAACATTCCCTAAATTGATCTATAGACTCAACACAATCCCTATCAGAATCCCTCTGGCTTTTTGCAGAAATTGACAGCTGATTCTAAAGTTTATATGTAATTGCAGGGGAGCCGGAATAGCCAAAACAATTTTGTAAAAAAAAGAACAAAGTTGGAAGACTTACAGTTCCTGATTTTAAAACTTAACAGAACTATAATAATCAAAACAGTGTGGTACTGGCATAAGACCCAACGTATAGGGGCGCCTGGGTAGCGCAGCGGTTAAGCGCCTGCCTTCGGCTCAGGGCGTGATCCCGGCGTTCTGGGATCGAGCCCCACATCAGGCTCCTCCGCTATGAGCCTGCTTCTTCCTCTCCCACTCCCCCTGCTTGTGTTCCCTCTCGCGCTGGCTGTCTCTCTGTGTCAAATAAATAAATAAAATTAAAAAAAAAAAAAAAAAAAGACCCAACGTATAGATCAATGAAATTGGGAACCCAGAATTAAACCCTTAACATTTATGGTCAAGTGATTTTCAGCAAGAACAACAGGACAAAAGAGTGCACTTATCATGATGAGCACTAATGTATAGAATTGTTGAATCACGTTATTGTACACCTGAAACTAACATAACTATATTAACTATACTAAAATTAAAACTTCATTTAAAAAAAAAAAGAATGCCAAGACAAAGAAATAGGGAAAGAATAGTCTCTTCAACAAATAGTACTAGGACAATTGGATATCCACTTGTAATGAATCCCTTTCTCACACCATACACAATAATTAATTAAAGGTGGATCATGGGATTAAATGTAAGAGCTAAAACTATTAAACTCTTAGAAGAAAAGAGGAATAAATCTTTTTTTTAAGATTTATATTATTTGAGCAAGAGAGTGGGGGGGGAGGGGCAGAGGGAGAGAGAGTCCCAAGCAGACTCCACGCTGAGCGCAGAGCCTAGTCCGGGGGCTCAGTCTCATGACCCTGAGATCATGACCTGAGCTGAAACCAAGAGTCAGATGCCTAACCAGCTGCGACACCCAGGCGCCCCAACATAGGAGTAAGTCTTTATGACCTTGGCCTTGGTAGTGGTTTTTTAGGTACAACATCAAGACCGCAGCTATAAAAGAAAAACAAATTGGACATCAGAATAAGACTTGTGCTGTGAACTGTTAACATCAAGAAAGTGAAAAGACGACCCAAAGAATGGGAGAAAGTATTTGTAAATCACAAGGGTATCCAGAATATATAAAGAACTCTTACAACTCAATGATAAAAAGATAAGTAGTCCAATTTTTTAAATGTACAAAGGATCTAAATACACATTTCTCCAAAAAAGATACACAATGGCCAATAAGGACCCGAAAAGATACCTGGCATCAGTTTTTAGGGAAGTGCAAATCCAACCATGAGATACCACTTCGCATTCACTACTGCGTCCAATGAAAAAAACCACAAGAATTGGCAAGGAGGTGGAGAAATTAGAACCCTTATATATTGCTGGTGAGAATGTAAAATGGTGCGGCCACGTTAGAGAATGGTTTGGCAGGGGGAGCCTGGCTGCGTCAGTTGATAGAGCATGCGGCTTCTGATCTGGGGGTTATGAGTTCAAGCGCCATGTTGGGCAGGGAGGCTACTTAAAATAAAAAAAAAAAAAAACAGTTTGGCAGTTCCTCAAAATGTTAGACATAGAATTACCATACATCTCAGCAGTTTGACTTCGTGTATATCCCTAAGAGGCATAAAGTACCCGTTCACACAAAACTTCCACGCAGGTGTTCACAGCAGCGTTAATCATAATAGTCAAAAAGCGGAAACAACCCCAAATGTCCATCAATTGATGAATGGATAAACAAAGCATGGTTATATCCATATAATGGAATTTTTTAGCAATTAAAATGAATGAAGTCTGATACATGGATAAGCCCGAAACACCTGCTAAGTGAACGGCTAGTCACACAAGAGCACGTGTTGCGTGACTCCTTTTATACAAACTACCCAGAGTGGGCAAGTTATAGAGACAGTGCGTTAGTGGTTGCCTGAGGGAAAATGAGAGGAACTGCTGATGGGTATAGGTTTTCTTCTTGGGGTAACGAGAATGTTCTAAAATTAGATTGCAGTGATGGTTGCAGGGTTCTGTGAGTATACTAAAAAACCATTGAATTTTACACTTGGAAACGGTGAACTATAGGATATGTGAATAAAACTGTTATAAAAAAAAAAAAAAAAAAGATCCAGAGGCACCTGGGTGGCTCATTTGGTTAAGCGTCTAACTCTTGGTTTCGGCTCAGGTCATGATCTCACGATTGTGAGACTGAGCCCTGTGTCGGGCTCCACACTGGGCGTGGAACCTGCTTAAAATTCCCTCTCTCCCTCTTGCCCCTCCCCCCCATCACATGCACTCTTTCTGTCTTATTTTTTATTTGAGAAAGAGAGAACAAGCCGGGTGGGGGGGGGGGAGCAGAGGGAGAAGCAGGCTCCCCGCTAAGCAGGGAGCCCAACATGGGACTGAATCCCAGGCCCCTGAGATCATGACCTGAGCTGAAGGCAGATACTTAACCAACTGAGCCACCCAGGCACCCCATAAATAAATCTTAAAAAAAAAAAAAAAGGGTCCAGTAGGGAGGGGGACCATGGCAGGAGCAAATTCCTCGAGATAGTGGAGGGTTTAGCCCAGCAAAGTAGGGACCCTTGGTTGTAACAGCCATTTTAAGTCCATCTTGTGGATAAGGAGACCAGGGGGCCTGGTGAGTTAGCCATGCCATCTGGATCATGGCTCTGCCCATGAGGGGTCTCATCTCCATTAGCAGGTGGGGTGCCAGGCTGATGCTGTCTTTTTTTCCCTCTCTTGGCCAGGTGGTTGTCTGACAAGCAGCGGCATGAGCTGGGCCCAAGCCATCCTGCTGGCCCGGGGCCTCTCTCGGGGCTGGGGAGACATCTGCGGGCCTCTCTTGGGAGCCCCCTTCTCTCAGGTAACCAGCAGCCTATCGGCTCTGAGGGCCAGCTGAACGTGCCTTATTCATTTTAAGAAGCGCTACTGTCCATGTGGGTAGGGGGGTTGAATTTGGAAATGGGGTTACAGGAGCGCAGTAGATTTGGGTGGTGACTATGGGTAACTCCCGCATCCATTTGTAAAGATGGGGGCAGAACATTGAACTTCCGTCCCTTCCACGAGTGACCAGATGGCCCAAGCCAATCGATGGGCCTAGACAGCAGTAACAGTGATGGCGGCAGTGATGGTAATAATAATTACGTATACCTTGTTCTGTTGTGCTTCACAGATAATGGTTTGTTTGGTTGGTTGATTTTGGTTTTTCGGTTTTTACAAGTTGAGGGTTTGTGGCAGCCCTCTGTCGAGCAAGTTTGTTGGTGCCATGTTCCGACAGCATTTGCTCCTTTCGTGTCTCTGTGTCCCATTTTGGTAATTCTTGTAATATTTCAACCTTATTCATTATTATCATGCGTGTTATGGTGATCTGTGAGCAGCGATTATGACCCACTGAAAGCTCACATATGCTGCTTAGCATTTTTTAGCAAGAAAGCATTTTTTAATTAAGGTACATACATTTTTTTAGACGTAATGTTATTGCTTTCTTCATAGACCACAGTATAGGGTAAACCTAACTTTCCTATGTGCATTGGGAAGCCTCAGAATTCATTTGACTCACTTTATTGTGACATTTGTTTTATTGTGGAGTCTGGAACTGAACCCTCCATGTCTCCGGGGTACGCCTATGCTTCCCTTACTAAGCACTTCCTCTGTGTCAGGCCCTGTGCTATGCTTTTTGTTTACATTATCTCCTTTGTGGGGTCTCCCCTTCTTTTGGGCATCCTGGAGCTTCCTTTCTGGTATTTGACCTATGCACATACCACCTACAGAATGAGTGGCCTACAATTTTACTTTAAATGGACACTTTTTGTTTGTTTGTTTGTTTGTTTTTTAAAGATTTTATTTATTTATTCGACAGAGATAGAGACAGCCAGCGAGAGAGGGAACACAAGGAGGGGGAATGGGAGAGAAAGAAGCAGGCTCATAGCGGAAGAGCCTGATGTGGGGCTCGATCCCGTAACGCCGGGATCACGCCAAGCCGAAGGCAGAGGCCTAACTGCTGTGCCACCCAGGTGCCCCTTTTTTGTTTGTTTGTTTGTTTGTTTTAAAGATTTTATTTATTTATTCGACAGAGATAGAGACAGCCAGCGAGAGAGGGAACACAAGCAGGGGGAGTGGGAGAGGAAGAAGCAGGCTCATAGCGAGGAGCCTGATGTGGGGCTCGATCCCAGAACGCCAGGATCACGCCCTGAGCCGAAGGCAGACGCTTAACCGCTGTGCCACCCAGGCGCCCCCTTTTTTGTTTGTTTTTTAAACATCACCTTATGTAAGTAGGACATTGGGATGGCTGTTGGGGCAGCAGAGCAGAGAGACTAAGGGCAGGGACTGTGATCTCAGCTCTGTCACTTTGTAGCTATGGGACACCAGACATCCCATTTCACCTCTCTGAGCCTCAGTTTCCTCCTCTGTAAAATGGGTACACTAAGAGCACTCTCTCGGTGGGCAATTGGAAAGATTAAACGAGCTTCACATTCAGAAAGTGATCAACAATGCCTGGAAGAAGATTCAATAACTATTAGCTTTTATTTGCCATATATATAGATATAGATAGGTAGATATCTAGATCTATATATCTTTAATAAATAAATAAATAAATAAATAAACATTCGATTTCACTTAAAATAAGAAATTAGGTAGTGTACTACCCATACTGGGGTTAGCAAACATTTTCATGAAGAGTCAGATAGTAAATATTTGGGGCTTTGCAAGCCACACAGTCTGTTACAACTACTCATCTCTGCCAGTGTCGTGTAAAAACAGCCCCAGACTAGACATCATGAATGTGCCTGGCCATATTCGAATACAACTTTATTTATTATTATTTTATTTTATTTTTTAAGTTTTTATTTTTATTTTTATTTTTTTTAGATTTTTCTTATTTATTTATTTGACAGAGAGACAGCTAGAGAGGGAACACAAGCAGGGGCAGCAGCAGGCAGAGGGAGAAGCAGGTTCCCTGCTGAGCAGGGAGCCTGACGTGCGGCTCGATCTCAGAACCCTGGGATCATGGCCCGCGCCGAAGGCAGATGCTTAACGACTGAGCCACCCAGGCACCCCGAATACAATTTTATTGACAAAAGGAGATAGCTGGTCATAGTTGCCCCTCAGATTTGCCCCCAGCAGCCTCCACTCCTCACTCTGGGGAGCAAGGTCTGCCTTGACTCAAGGGAAACACCATCGTAACAGACAGGGAAGCTTAGGCCTGAGTAGTAAAGTGGGATGTGGGTATCACCTAGCAGAGGACAGCCAAGCCAAGATTCCTGCTGAGTCCAAAATCTGCATTTTCTTTTTTAAACTCAGTTGTTGACATGTATCTTTTGAACAGATAATACAGTTAGTTACCGTGAGCAATTCAAACAGTTCTGGGGCCACACCAGACAAGGGTCTGTCCCTCTTTTGCTTGGCCACCACTTAGCTCCCCTCTCTAGAGGCAAGAGGTGTTACCCACTTAATGCATTTCCTCCCAGACGTATTTTACAGGAGCAGGAAATGTATATGCATACAGTCGATTCTCATTATCCACAGTAACATTTTATAAAGTGCCCGCCTACACCGAATTAGCTAGTGAACCCCAAACTATCGCTTCCAGGAAAATACAGGTCGGTTCTTGTGAGCCTCGCCTCACATTTTCATCAACCAGTCAACCCCCTGCTTGTGTCTGTGAATGACCAGGAAAGTGTTAAGAGTATTGACTTTGGGATTACAAATCGTTTTTAGCAAGTAGGCAAATTTACAACCAGGGAGTCCACCAATAATGAAGATCTATTGTATATAAGTCGGTGAGGTTTTTTTACACCTCTGGGAACTTACTCTACACATCGATTCACACGCTATTTTTTTTCATTTCATAATATACCTGGGAGCTCGTTCTGGGTCACGCAAGACCCTCCTCGGGGCCCCTCATAGATGCAGGTACTGCCTGCCCACGTTCATGGCCGGGGGCTTAACCATTCCCTTGCCGATGTACGTTGCGGCCCTTTCCACCGCTGCCGTGGAAGTCCAAACGTCATCGGGCGCAGGTTTTGTTCAGAGCTGTCGGATTTACAAACCCGAAGCAGGATCCCTGCATCAGAGGGGGTGTTTGCCATGCTCAATGTGGCCCAGAGGCCCCATGGGGGTTTCACTGTTGTTTTCTCACACTTTGTAACAGTGCCTGAACTTGGGCTTATCACCACAGCACCCCGCTTCCTCAGGGGCCCTTCGGGATGCCCACTGGCACCTTGCCCGGGAAGGAGCCAGCCCAGCAGCCCCCGGGGGCCCAGATTCCGGCAATGGTTCTCTGTCCCCAGGTGCCTCTCCGGGCCGCACGGGGCCTCCACTGCAGCGCAGCCACCCGTAACTCAGACTCGTGGCTCGTCCCGCCCCCGCCTGAGCCCCGGAAGGGCCCCGGACCCACGAAGGCCCTGGCCCTCCACGAGGAGCTGTTCCAGCAGGCACCGGCAGGGGCGCGGGACAAGGCGAACTTCGTGCGCGCGGTGCAGAACTTTGGGCAGCACAACGTGCACAAGCGGGGCCACGTGGACTTCATCTACCTGGCGCTGCGCAAGATGCGGGAGTACGGCGTCGAGCGCGACCTGGCTGTCTACAACCTGCTGCTCGACGTCTTTCCCAAGGAGGTCTTCCGGCCTCGAAGCATCATCCAGAGCATCTTCATCCACTACCCACGGCAGCAGGAGTGTGGGATCGCCGTCCTGGAACAGATGGAGAGCCACGGTGAGGCCCGCAGGCTCAGGGCTGGGGAGTGGGTTTCCTCCTTCTCCCCGGTCTTGGGCCCCTCCGCCGCTCCAGGGCTCTGTCTTGCCTTTTCTCTGTGTGTCTGTCTGTTTGGCTGGTTTGCTCCCCCTCACTCCCCTCTCTCAATCTCTCCTCTGTCTCTCATCTCTTTCCTCTCTCCCTCTGACTGTTCCTTTCAATTCTGATTCTGTTCTCCCTCTCTGTCATCAATCCCCTGACTTCAATTCTTCCTGTCTCTGATTCTTTCCATCTGGCCCTCCTCCTGATTCCCTCTTGGCCCCGGCTCCTCTGCCCCTCCCTGTCTCCCATGTTTCTGTCTCCCCTTACCCCTTTGAGCCCCTCCCTGAGGCTCTGCCTCCTTCTGCCCGATGCAGGCGTGATGCCCAACAAGGAGACTGAGTTCCTACTGATTCAGATATTTGGACGTAAAAGTTACCCCATGCTCAAGTTCGTGCGCATGAAACTGTGGTTCTCCCGCTTCAAGAATATCAACCCCTTCCCTGTGCCCCGGGACCTGCCGCAGGACCCTGTGGACCTGGCCAAGTTGGGCCTGCGGCACATGGAGCCCAACCTCAGCTCAACGGTCACCATTTACCAGGTATCCACCCCTTTCCACACCTTCAGCCACAACCCCAGCCCGGGCCCCTCACTCACCCTGAGTGATTGTGCTGAGACAGACTGAGCCCTCACTAGATTCCCGTGGCCCTCACTCCTCACTACAGCTTGACCTCTGACCTCTGACCTCCACTCCTGCCCCTCTCCCCACACTCTGTATTCTGGGCATCTGTCTTCCTTTCTGGTCTTTGAGCCCTTTTTTTTTTTTTTGAAGATTTTATATTTATTTATTTGAGGGGGCAGGGGAGGGGCAGAGGGAGAGGGAGAATCCCAAGCAGACTCCACGTTGAGCTTGGAGCCCAATGCAGGGCTCGATCCCAAGATGCTGAGATCATGACCTGAGCTGAAATCAAGAGTTGGACGCTCGACCAACTAAGGCACCCAGGTGCCCCGGTTCTTGAGCATTCTATGCCAGTTTTCTTCTCAGGCCTTTGTGCTCACTGCTCCCTCTGCCAGGACTACTCCTCCCTGGGACTTCATGTTCTTCTGATCTCGGCTATGCCATCCCTTCCTCAGGATCCCCTTCCTGACCACCCTGGCTGAGGCACTGGGTGACTGGCTTGGTTGCTCATTCACCATGATTCAGTTTCCCCTGTGTCTCCCAAGGCTCAGCACAGGGTCTGGCACAAAGCTGAGCTCAGCAGTTGTTTGTTGAATGACTGAATGAAATAGTCCACACACACACGCACACACACACACACACACACCACACACACCCCGGTGTTCTAAGGGTGCCACTCGTGCCAGACCACGTGGAGGATCCTTTGGTCCTGGAGGCTGACCCCAGATCACAGTTTCTCTCGGAGCTGCTGGTTCTGAGATGGAGAAGCACTGGGGGCTGTGGGAGCCCAGAAGGGGCAGGGGGGAGGGAGGGCTTCCTATAGGAGGTGAGGGTGAGCTGCACTCAAGCAGGACAGGAGAGGCGAGGAGAGCATTCTAGGCAGAGGGAGCAGTGTGGGCTGGGGTTCAGAGGGCAGCTGGGAGATGCAGAAAGGGCTTCCTCTGGCCAGTGCAGGGGGTGGGGCTCGGGTGTGGGGAGAAGGGGCATGGAGGCACCAAGCTAAAGAGTGTGGTTTGAACCGGTTGGTGGGGAAGGAGCCACCAGGAAGTTTTAAGAAGAGGAAGGATGGGGTGGGAGTCATGTTTCTGGAAGGAGTTTCTGTTTCAAAAGCACCCTCTGGTGGCCACATGGTTGGTGTTGGATGGGGGCCAACCGAGGACCGAGGGATTGGGACAGTGGGTAATGGGGTGTCTGGGTGAGAAAGGACAGAGACTTGGCCTGGAGCACATCGCAGAGGAAAGCTAGTCTTTAACTCATTTCTTCATTTTGAAAAGTAAAGCATTAGAAGCCAAACAGTCCTCAAGGACACACAGTGAAGAGTTCTCCTCTCCTAGCCTGGCCCTTCAGTCCCCAGGCTCCTTCCCCAGAGGTGACCACGTCTGTGTCTCCTTGCATTTGCAAGCAGATAGATCCTTTGTATGTATTCTTGTTTCCCCTCATTATGAAAAATACATACAGAAAGCTTGAAAACATGGTAAAATGATCACCAGCACCACCTAGATTTAAAATGGGAACAATCCAAGACTCCATCAAGAGGGCATTGTCTATGTAGATTCTAACAGCGCAGTCAGATTTGTAAAAAAAAAAAAAAAAAAAAAGAGCAAGTGAAAAGTTGAAGTATATTCAGTGGTACAGTACGTTTCCTTCAGTGTGAGAGGGGAGGGGAAATAAAAGTGCATATAACTATTTGCCTGTTTTCACAAAAATAAATAATGCAAAGATAGATCTGAAAAGGGAAGAAATGATTATCTCTGGGCAGGCGGAGGAAATGGGGTAGAGAGAACAGGAGTGGAAGAGAGACATCTATTTAATATGGATTGACTTTTAAACTGTGAAAATGTTTACGTGTATTTTCTTTTTAAAGATTTTATTTATTTATTCGACAGAGATAGAGACAGCCAGCGAGAGAGGGAACACAAGCAGGGGGAGTGGGAGAGGAAGAAGCAGGCTCATAGCGGAGGAGCCCGATGTGGGGCTCGATCCCATAACGCTGGGATCACGCCCCGAGCCGAAGGCAGACGCCCAATGACTGCACCACCTATGCGCCCCAGTGTGTATTTTTTTAAATCAAAGGGGGGAGGGGAACTCCACTAAAATTGAAAACAAGCAGAAACAAATGGATATGGCTAAATATCTAATTGATAGTATAATCAATGAGAGAAGAAGTTCTTCCAAGTCAATTGTCCAACTGCCCGTCCTTAGTGGCATCTGTTCCAAGAACAGACATACCTGTAGAGAAATCCTAAGCTTAATCCCATAGCGTTATGGTTACCAGTAACATCAAAACTATTTCTGTGGTTTGATAGATAAGTAAATGTATTACTATTGATAGGAACCAAGATTTTTAGTGAGAAAAAGAAAGAAAAATATACAATCGAATGTGAAAAAAGAAAAAAAAAAAAAGAAGAACTCCATGGTGTGAAATTTAAAATGAAAGATCAGTATTGGGGCGCCGGGGTGGCTTAGTCGGCTAAGTGTCCAACTCTTGAACTCAGCTCGGGTCTTGATCTCAGGGTCATGAGTTCAAGCCCTGTGCTTGGCTCCACGCTGGGTGTGGAGCCTACTTAAAAGAAAAAAATATATAAGTATAATTGTTCGGTAAAAAGGCCCAGGAGCAAAACATATACTTTTTTCTGCCTCCAAAAAACTTACACTTTGAAAATGTTTCTGCAGTGGCATAGCATTCTGCATATGTTCTGCACCTTGCCTTTGCTGTTTTCACTTAAGCATATGGCTAGGAGCCCATTCTGTGTCCATACCCATTGAATTACCTGTGTTCTTTGTAACTTGAAAGGATGAATGATAGTTGTCTACTCTCAGACGTTTCAGTCAAAGAATATATGCATTTTTAAGATTTTATGTATTTGTTAGATCAATAGAGCATGCATGAGTAGGGGGAGGGACAGAGGGAGAGGGAGAAGCAGGCTCCCTGCTGAGCAAGCCCAATGTGGGACTCAATCCAATGCATTTTTTAAAATTTCATTTGGGGGACACCTGGGTGGCTGAGTTGGTTAAGTGTCTGCCTTTGGCTCAGGTCATGATCACAGGGTCCTGGGATCAAGTCCCGCATCGGGCTCCCTGCTCAGTGGGGAGTCTGCTTCTCCCTCTCCCTCTGCCTGGTGCTCCCCCTGGTTCCTTCTCTCCCTCTCTCTCTCTCTCTCTCAAATAAATAAATAAATAAAATCTTTAAAAATTTTTTTTCATTTGGTTTGGTTTTTGAATCATGGCTCTATGTAAAGTCAGAAGGATATAAAACTGTCCTCCTGTTCTCCAAGAGGCAAACACTGATTTGTTTCCTGTGTCTCCTTGAGAGTATACTGTGCATGTGAAATTATTTTTCTTTTTAAAACTTTACAAGCACAGGGGCGCCTGGGTGGCTCAGTCGTTAAGCGTCTGCCTTCGGCTCAGGGCGTGATCTCAGCGTTCTGGGATCAAGGCCCACATCAGGCTCCTCTGCTAGGAGCCTGCTTCTTCCTCTCCCACTCCCCCTGCTTGTGTTCTCTCTCTCGCTGGCTGTCTCTCTATGTCAAATTAATAAATAAAAAATCTTAAAAAAAAAAAAAAGAATTTTACAAGCACGGAACATTTACTATGTGCCAGGCACTGTTCTCAGCATTTTAGAACCATCTGAATTAAGTGCTGTTATCTCCATTTTGCATCTGGAGAAACTGAGGCACACAGGTACATCGACTTGACCATGGTCACACAGCCTGTGTGGCAGATCCCAAATTTTAACACAGGTAGGCAGGCTCTAAGGTTCCCTCTGGGTACACATCTTAAATGTCGGCAGCTAGCGCCAAAGTGGATAGAAATAAGGAAGGGATGGGCTTGAGTGCTGGGTCGGAGGCCAAGAGGAGCCCTGAATTCGCTGGGATCCCCTTCCCCATTTTTCTCCCCAGCTCTTCTATAGGGGCTGGGGGCCACAAGCTTCCACCCCTCCTCCTCCTTGCAGATGCCTTCTTCCAAAGACTCCACAGGTGCAGCAGATCCTGCTGAGCCCCACATTGTAGGTAAGGCTCTGGCATGGGGGGCTGGATTCCCACCAGGCCTGCTGGGTGGGCTCCCTGGGCCTTTGGGCAGAGCCCATCAGCCAGCCCCCCCCCCCCCCGGGCATGTGTGTATCCTCACCAGGAATCCAGACTCCTGATCAGCAGGCTGCCTTGGCCAACCACAACCCAGCCCGGCCTGTCTTCGTCGAGGGCCCCTTTTCCCTGTGGCTCCGAGACAAATGTGTCTATTATCATATCCTCAGAGCTGACTTGCTGCCCCCTGAGGAGAGGGTAAGGCCCCAAAGCGTGAGTGGGGGGTATGGGTGTGTTTGGGGGGCTTGCACCACCCTAAGGGCTCATGTGAGGTCTCAGAGGGGCAAGCGGGGCAAGCGGAAAGGGAAGGGATAGCTCCTGGTTTGGGGAGGTAGGCTGTAGCTGGCTGCAAGATCCTGGGCCTCTGACCCTGCTGGACCCGCCTCCCTGGGGTAGGAAGTGGAGGAAATTCCGGAGGAATGGAATCTCTACTATCCGATGCAGCTGGACCTGGATTACGGGAGGAGTGGCTGGGATGACTACGAGTTTGACATCCATAAAGGTAAAACTGGGATGGGCAGGGTTCCAAACACCAGACATGATGAGGCCTCTGGGGTGGAAGGGTGGCACCCAGACTGAGACCCAGCCCTGTTACCACATGCAGACCCAGTAGATGTCCAAAGACACACACAAACACACACTCCTCAGGGGCTCCAGGCCTGTTAGCCCTTGGTCATGGAGCATCTCTATGCTGGCTACTGAGTGTGACCAGGACAGGCCAAGTCTCTCCCCTTGAGCAGCTCTGGGCAGTGGGAGAACAGGCAAGTTAAGTTACATTCCTCGGGTCTCAAGGGAGGAGCACACCATCCAGCATCAGGTGGGATGTGGGGAGAACTTCCTGGTGGAATGTTGAAGAACCAGGAGGCATCACTCAGGTGAAGCATGGGATTAGCAGTCTAGGCAGACAGGATATTTTGTGCAGAGGCTTGGGTGCACAAGAAACATGCCACCTGTGGCCTGGAAGGAGTGCAGGTATGGGGGGGGGGGGTGTCCTCGGATTCCCATTGCACAAACTCTGAGCACCTATTTCCCCCAACAGTGGAGGAAGGCCCTGTCTTCGCCATATGCATGGCGGGTGCCCACGACCAAGCTACACTGGCCAAGTGGATCCAGGGCTTGCAGGAGACCAACCCAGCCCTGGCCCAGATCCCCGTGGTCTTCCGCCTGGCTGGGTCCACCGGGGAACTCCGGGAGTCCTCTTCAGGGGTGAAAGAGCCGCCCCCGCCCCCGCCAGAGGGCCAGGAAGAAGAGGAAGACAATCAGCAGCGACAGCAGCAGGGCCAGAGCTGAGCTTGAGCGGTGACCTGCACAAGCTGTGGACTGGTGTGACAGCGTGAGATGCCTTTTGAGTGTACAGCAAATAAAAGTTTTCCGGTCTTCAGCCTGCCCTCTCTCTTCTCTAGCAGCGTGGCGTCTCTGTCCCTTTAATGCTTGGTGGCCTGGCTTTTCAAGGGATCTGCAGCATCCGGGACGGACAGATCAGACTCCAGACTTTACCTCTGCCTTCACCTGACAGCTCCTACCCTTCCGTTGTCATTTCCAGGATGCATTCAGGATGAAGCGTAGAGAGGGGAGCCCCTACCTCCCAGGGTCTACGGGCTCATCTAAGTCTTCCCGAGCCTGGCCTCAAACCTCAGCCCCTCCCCTCGGTCTCTGCGAAGTTAGAAAGTTTAACAGAGGAAAGAAGAATGGGTTGTTGCTTGCGCTTGTGGCGCGCATGCGCAGTTTCTGCTCTTGGTCTCCTCTTGGCGCCGTGGGGCAGTGAAAGTCCGTGAGAAATTTCCCGTCGGCGCGGAAGATGCGCGCCACTTCCGGCCGGGCTCCTAACAACGGGGGAGGTTGGTAACCAGGGAGGGGGGGATGGCGGAGCGGGTGCCGGAGCCCGAGGCGGAGGCGGAGGCTGAGGCGGGCGCAGGCGGGGAGGCGGCGGCCGAGGAGGGCGCGGCGGGCCGCAAGGCGCGGGGTCGGCCGCGGCTCACGGAGTCCGACCGAGCGCGGCGGCGGCTCGAGTCCCGGAAGAAGTACGACGTGCGGCGTGTGTACCTGGGCGAGGCGCACGGGCCCTGGGTGGACCTGCGGCGCCGCAGCGGCTGGAGCGACGCCAAGCTCGCAGCCTATCTCATCTCGCTGGAGCGCGGCCAGCGTAGCGGCCGCCACGGGTGAGGGGGCCCGGCTCGAGGGAGGGAGGGAGCGAGCGAGGGAGGAGACGCCCCCATTCCCCGCCGAGCCTGGTCCCGCCCCCTCTGCCCACGGCCCCGCCCCCGGCACCTGTGAGCCCCGCCCAGTGGCCGGGCTGCCGGCCAGGGTCTCCTACGGCAGGTCCTGGGACGCGCCTGGCTCGCGGCCCCGCCTCCCGTCTTTCCGACTGCCCAATCCTAGAATGCGCCCAGCCTCTCGACCCGCCTCTTAGCACTTGGCCCCGCCCGCTAGATTTGTGGCTGCCCAATCCTAGTACGGGCCCCACCTCCAAGCGTTCTAACTGCCTAGTCCCTGGAGGGGCGGCCCCGCCTCTGAGGCCTTAATGCCCCTTCTTCCTTGTTGGTCCTCGGGATCTCACATGCCTCATCCTCTAAAACCCCTACTGTGTAGCCTGGGGCTGTGACTGGATACACTGGGCCACCCAGTCCTGTCCCTCATGAGGTTCTGGCACTCCATCTGGGGCTGTGTGTGGCCCCATTCCCACAACCCTCGACCCCAGACATAGGAAGACTCCCCACAGTCCAGATCGCATTCCCTTAAACCTCTTGGCTCCTGGGGAGCACCTTAGCCCATGGAGACTCAGTTGAAGAGGAGGCCCCAAGTTAGCTGCTTAGGTAGAGGGCAGAGCCCTTTGCAGAGTCTCAGTCTTGAGAATGAGGAGTGTGGATGCAATTTTTCCCTTCCTGCCTAATAGGTTGGCGTGACAATTAAATGAGTTAAAATACAGCAAAAGGCTTAGAACATGGTTGGCACATAGTGAGCACTCCAGGTATTAGTGGTTATGATGATATTTGTTCTCTGTCGCAAGCAATGCTGCGACAGAATCCTTGCTGTGCCCTGGTTTTTATTTGCACACATTGGCATGTTTCTCTGGGGGGAGATTCTAAGGATCAAGAATCAACCAGATCCTTCTGCCTCCCTGGGGTGGCAGGCTGGCTTACATGCCCAGGAGTGCAGCAGGAAATGCTGGGCATTAAAAAAAACTCAAGCTAGTGTTCCATTATTGGAGTTTCTTTTTTTTAGACAGAGACATAGCACAAGCAGGGAAGGCGGGGGGAGGGGAGCAGGGTGAGAAGGAGAGAGAATCTTAAGCAGGCTCCATGCCCAGCGCAGCACAGAACCCAACTCGGAGCTCGATCTCACAACCCTGATAGCATGACCTGAGCTGAAATCAAGAGTGCCATGCTTCACCGACTTAACCGCCCAGACATCGGCCCATTATTGGAGTTACTGACTCCGTTAATCTGGGTAGAGTTGCAGACCTTGTGCTTTTTTCTGCAAAGCTTCCAGGGAGACATTATGTGCAGCTGGAGTTGAGAACCACTGGGCAGAGGGAGCCCCTGGAGGTCCCTAAGCTGGAAGTGGTATTTGCAGAAGCTCGGTTTGTGTAGTCCTGCAGGCCTGGGGCCAGGACACTGAGACAACCCAGACAGGGAATGGCAATAACCGGATCCCAGGACACATGGGTAGTCGGAAAAATACACTACCCTGAGTGAGGGGTCTCCTGTGGAAAATGGACATGACCAGAGACAGGGCATCACTGGTTTAAACTCTTCAATTATTTGTAACTATCTTGTACCTGGAAGGATTTCAGTTCAAGACTATGTACAACATGGACCAGAAGACAGAAATGAAAAGTGGGATGAAAAGAGAAAGGAGGGGCGCCTGGGTGGCTCAGTCAGTTGGGTGTCTGCCTTTGGCTCCGGTTGTCATCTCAGGGTCCTGGGATCAGGCCCGTGTCAAGCTGTCTGCTTGGCGGGGAGTCTGCTTCTCCCTCTGCCTCTGCCCCTCCCCACCGCTCATGCTGTCTCCCTCTCTCAAATAAATTAATAAAATTAAAAAAGAAAAGAGAAAGGAAAAGGAGGGACACAGTGGGGCTAGGATCAGTGTTATTGGATTGAGGCATAAGTCACAGGGGACAAGGGCAGTTTTGTGGCATGGTGAGTTAAAAACCTGACCAGAGGGGTTCAAAAGACATGAAGAAGTGGGAATGGAGAAATGGCCATGAATTTGCCTCAGAGCCACGCAGCAGCCAGTGGGAAAGGGGAAACAATGGTCAATAGTGGAGTCTCCAGTGTCCATCTGTTTCAGGAACGCTTACTCAGTACCTGCTATGTCCCAGACACTGGTATAGGTGCTGATGGCGTAGCAGTGAGCAACACGAAAAATCACAGCCTTATGGAGCTGTCATTCTAGAGGGCAGAGACTTGTCCACTGTGCAAAGGTTGTCTATTACTATATATTTACTGTCATTTACTATAAAGAATAAATTATGTAGTGAGAGACAGATAGGGGCTATGTAAAGAAAAAAAGTGAAATAGGGAAAGAGGAATCAGGAGGGTGTGCTGGAGGTTTAAGTAGGGTGTTAGGGTGGGCCACAGTGAGAGGATAGCATCCGGGGTACAGACCTGAAGGAGGCCAGGGAGAGCCATGCAGATATCTGGGGGAAGAGCATTTGAGGAAGAAGGAATGGCAGGTGCAAAGGCCCTGAGGCAGGACCCAGCCTGGTGTGTACATGGGGCAGTGAGGAGGCCCGTGTGGCCGGAGCACAATGAGAGGATGAAGAGTGGGAAAAGGCGAGGACAGGAAGGTGACAGGGCCTTGTGGGCTGCCTGGAGGACTCTGGTTTTTCCTTCCAGTGAAGTGGGAGGCCTGATAGGATTTTTTTTTTTTTTTTTTTTTTTTGCTTTGCTTTTTTTAAGTACGGAATTTTGGACAGAGAGGTCCCATACCTGGCTTATATTTTAACAGAAGCACTCTCCAGGGTGTGTGTGGCAGGAGGATTGGGTGAGGGATGCCCTGAAACAAGGTTGGCTAAGAGTTGGCGTCTTTAAACCTCGTGATGGGCTCCAGGAAGTTCACTCTTCTCTCTAGCGTTGCATGTGTTTGAATTTTTCTTTTTACATCTTCAAATGTTAACAAGAAAATCAAAAGAAGCACACGGACTCCGATGTTGAGGCTGTGGTGGGGGAGGGCTGGAGCTGGCAGACTGGGAAGGAGCTGACTGCTCTCGTCCAGGTGAGTGAGGCGGGGCCATGCAGAAGTGGAGAGAAGTGGTTGAAATTAGGGCCAATGGGGTTTGCTGATGGGTGTGGATACGAAAGACGTCCCCTGGTTTGGACCCAAGCACCTGGAAAGTTGCAGACGCCGTTAACGAGAAGGGCTAGTTCGGGGGCAATAGGACAGCTCACGTGTGAGCCATCTGCGAGACCCCTACAGGTAATGTTGGGGAAGCGTGCTGGTCGTGTCGTCAGGAGAGGGCCAGGTGGGAGATCCGGATTTGGCAGTCACCAGGCCAGTGATGGTATGGTGCTGGAGGGTGCCAAGGGGGCTTGGGTAGACACACAGGTCTGAGCCCGGCGCTCTCAGTCTGTGTTTAGAGAAGTCAGGGATACGAGGGAGAAGCAGCAACCTGGAGGCTGGTGGAGAACCCGCCGGGGCGGCGTCCTGGAGGCCACGGGAAGGATCTGCAGTCGAACGCTGCTGGGCCGAGTGAGGTGGCCACCCCGGGGGCCGAAATGGGGCAGTTGGTGGTATGATGGAGAAAACCCTGACTCGAGGGGCTCAAGGGAGACGGAGGAGAAGACAGGAAGGCTGTGCACGTGTATAAACAACTCAGAGGGGGACAGAGGAATGGGCGGAAGTTGGCAGGGAAGGGGCTTCAGATTATTTAAATCCAGGGTAGAAGAACTGGTGGTGTGTTTGGACACTTGGTGGGGATGATGAAGTCGAGCGTGAAAGCACATGGCAGAGGAGGGTGGAGGAGAACGGCTGGGCGCCGTTTGGGGGCTGGCCACTGCGAGGAAAGCAGAGCCCTGGAGAAGCCCCAGCAGCTGCTGTCCTCAAACAGGGTGATGTGTAAGGGGTGGAACTCGGAGAAGTGGGCAAGGGGAGGGAAGGCAGTTTGAGGTCTGGCCTCGTTTAATTGCCGCAGCAACTCTGTGTGGGAGGCACTGCTGTTTTCCCCAGATGAGGACACTGGGGTCAGAGGGGACGAGACACAGCTAGTCAGTGGCAGAGAGGAAACTTGAACTCGGCTCTGACTGGCACCAAACACCAAGCAGTGTTCCCAGCACCCCGGTCATGGCAAGGCCGTGGGTGCACAGAGGTGGCCATGGGTGTTGGGACTCGGGTGTGAGTGAGGATTGGGGCAGCCAGCCTCCCCCTTGCAGGGGAGGGGAGAGCCGTGGGAGGGGATGGAGGCAACTGGGATGGGGGTGAGGGAGGGGGCAGAGACCTGGACGGGGCAGAGCCAGGGGCAGGAGGGGCAGAGGAGCCCAGGGGAGCTGTCCTGGGACCAGACGTGGGGCGTGGGGGCTGCAAATTTTTAGCAGGCTGGACAGGGGTCAGGTGGGCTAGGTGGTGAAGCCGACAAGGGACCCTGGACTGCCTGTCAGGATAATTTGTGGTGAGAGCACAGTCTGGCCCGTAGTGGGGAGGCTCTGTGACAATGTCGACAATCACAGTGATCATCTCTACCACTTGCCGACTGGTTACTAAGTGCCAGGGGCTGCCCCAAGCTCTTTCAATGCACATAACCTCATGCCAGTCCCACAAGGAAGGCATGGTTATGATCCCCTGCTGCAGATGGGGAAACTGAGGCATGGGGAGACAAGGTTACCCAGAGTCTCAGGGCCTTCTGCTGCAGCGTAGAAAAGGAAGGATGAGGGGCACCTGGCTGGTTCAGTCGGAAGAGAATGCAACTCTTCATCTCAGGGTCATGAGTTCGGGCCCCACATTGGGTATAGAGATTACTTTTTTTTTTAAGATTTATTTATTTGAGAGAGAGAAAGAGAGTGTGAGTGGGGGAAGGGGCAGAGGGAGAGAGAGAAAGAGGAAAGAGAATCTCAAGCAGACTCCCCACTGAGCAACGAGCCTGATCTCACAACCCTGAGACCAGAGCTGAAATCAAGAGTCAGACGCTTAACCGACGGAGCCACCCAGGTACCCCGGGTGTAGAGATTACTTAAATAAATAAATTTAAAGGAAAAAAAAAAGGAAGGCTGAGGCAGCAGCCAGAGCGGGCAGGCAGACCCAGAAGCATGGTGTCAGGAGGGCAGAGGGAGGCCCCTCACGGGTCGAGGAGAGGTGACTCTGAAGCGCCTGCCCACAGCACGTGTAGAGCCAGTACTGGGCCCCAGCCGAGCGGCCTGGATGGGGTCAGGATCCCACCTGGCAGTTCTGGTGGCCATCGGGGTGCGGAAAGCCTTGGAGGGTCCCCAGCGTTGGGGCCCGGCCTTACCCTGGGCTCCCTGAGGCACACGGTCAGGGTGTTGGGCTCCAGCCAAAGCGGGGAAGGCCCCAGAGCCAGGCGGGTATGATGACCAGGGCATGTGGGCCCGAGCTGGCTGCAGGGGCAGGACTGATGGAGGGGGCAGCGCCTTGGCCTGGGACCCACACAGAGCAGGCAGTTCAGGTCGGGGGCAGGGTCGTTACAGGGCCAGGCATCCTGGCTCAGTCTGACGGTCTCCCCAGGGCTCTCAACCAGCCTGGGGGGCAGAAGCTTCAGGGCCCTGGATGGGGCAGTGCCGGTTTTGAAGCCGACTCCACAAAGGTCCTATTGCTATGGAACAAATGACCACGGACTTCATGGCTTAAAACCACATGGATTATCTCACATTTCTGCGGGCCAGGAGTCTAGCATGTTTTAGCTGCGTCTTCTGCTCAAGGTCTCACAGGCCTGAAGTTTCAGCCAGCCGTGTCTTCATCTGGAGGCTCGACTAGGGAAAGAGTTGCTTCCAGACTCCCTCGGAGCATTGGCAGAATTCATTTCCTCCTGGATTGTACAGCTGATGTCCCCACAGCCTTGAGGCTGTCAACCAGGATTGCTCTCAGCTCCCAGAGGCCGTTCTCAGGTCCCAGCCCCTCATAGGCCTCTCCTAGCCTCGGCCTTAAGGGCTCCCCTGATTAGGCCAGGCCCACCTTGGAAAGCTCCCTCCTGATTGATTCCAAGTCACCTAGCCACAGGAGTGGTCTCCCGTCATATTCTCAGGCCACCCCACTCAAGGGGAGAGGATTATAGAGTGTGTGACCCGAGGTTGGGAATCGTGGGGCCAGCATAGAATTCTGCCTGCCCCACCGACTTCCTGTTACCCCTTTTCTGAGTTCTCCACTCCCTGGCCACGGGCCCCTGGGTAGGCAGCCTCCCTCCTCAGCCTCATTTTCCCACTTGGTGAAACAGGTGGTGATGCTAGACCACCGTCCAAGGGCTGGTGTCAGTGGAGGAGAGAGTCCACGCGAAGAGCCCTGGGAAATAGAACGGCAGCTACAATTCGGCCTTGAAGCCGTATGCTGTCATTAGCTCAGCATCAGCCAGGCCCTATGTTCACTCCCCCTGCCTCTCTCTTTCAGGAAGCCTTGGGAGCAGGTCCCCAAAAAGCCAAAGCGGAAGAAAAGTAAGTGGGGCTGCAGCCAGTGGGGAGGGGATGGGTGTTGGGAGTAAGTGGCTTTGTTGTTCATTCCCTCACTCATTCTCAGGCACCATTTGTGAAGGGCCGGCATGCACCAGTGCTGTGCGGACCAGGACAGACCCAGCCCTGCCCTCGCAGAGCCCACGGTCTCAGGGAAAGATGGGACCAGGCCCAGCAGGGCCGTAGCAGGGAACTGGGGGCACCAGGGGCCCAGAGGAAGGGCCGGACTCAGCTGGGCCTGGGGAGGGGCAGGGGGCAGGGGCCGGAAGGGGACTGGCACCTGTGCTGTGCCCGGTGGCGGTGCCCCCACCACCCCCATAAAAGGCCAACTCACCACCCCACGCTGCACAGCTGACAAGGGGCCAGGCCAGACTGCAAACCTGTGTCACCCGAGCAGTCCCCTTAGCTCCTGCACTGCCCCGCCTGGTGCATGGGTGTCACCCAGGGAAGAGCTGGACAGGGCAGAGGGAACAGCTTGTGCTGGGGCCGAAAGAGCGTGTCATGTGCCAGGCCGAGGGGAGCGTGGCGTGAGCAGTCGGAGTGGAGGCCTAGAGCGCCTTCCTCCTGCCCCTCAGCCACAGCCTCGGAGCCCTGGCGCTGTGGGTCTCGGGCCTTGTCCAGTGGGGTGAGGGCCAGCGGTCCAGGCCAGCCATCTGGTGGCAGTGAGTCCCCCTCCCTTCTCACAGCTGTCAGAGGCAAGGGCCAAGCTAAGTCTGTGACCTCCAAATCCCAAAAGGGTGAGGAGGGAGATAAGGAGGCAAGTGCTGAACTGGAGGGGCGGCTAGGGGTGGTGTCCCTGTTGTCCCCATGGTCATCACTGGGTTGGAGGCCCCGGACAACATCCCTAGGCCCAAGGACCCTTCTGGGCGCCCTCCTCACCTCCCAACCTGGGAGATGGGGGGGGGGTTCCTCCCCCTTGGCTACGGGACCAGCATCTTTAGATATATCACAGGTTCCATTTCTTGGGCATTCAAAGTGTACCCACCCCTGTTCTATGCCCTGTCGATGTCTTCCCTCCCTCCTCCCTGGCAGCCCTCAAGGAACAGGGACCGATATTCTCCCCTGGCCCAGGAGAGGCAGCTGAAGTTCAGAGAAGCCGAGTCACTTGCCTGGAGCCACCCAGCTACAAAGTGGCAGTCAGGATTTGAATCCCACAGTCTGTCTCCATTGGGTGCCCAGCTCCTTGAAGCATTTACTCATTCAGCAAACATACTGTGTGCCATGCCCTGTGTAGGCACTGGGGATACAAGAGGAGCAACAGACCAGTGTCCCTACCCGTGGGGAGCTGGCATTCTAGTAGGGAAGACAGAAACACAGACACAGATAACCACAGATGGTATCTAGATACTACGTGGAGAAAAAAAAGCAAGTCAGGTTGGCCAGAAGGATAGTGGGGAGGGGGTGGCAGACTGAGGGAAAGACCTGGGTGAAGGGGGAAGGGCAAGGCAGTCATCTGGAAGGAGACACAATCCGTGCAAAGGCTCTGAGGCAGGGCCATACCCTGCTCATTTCAGGAGCAGGGAGGAGGCCACAAGGCTGGGGTGAAGTGATCAAGGAGACCTGCAGGGGATAATGGAGCAGAACACGCAGGGCCTGGTGGGTCTGGGGAGGTCTTTGGCTTTTACCTCCAGCCAGGTAGGAGCCCTGGTGGATTCTGGGCAGAGAAGAGGCATGGCCTGACTCAAGTGTTTGCAGCAGGCGCCCTCTGCTGCAGGCCGAGCAGACTGTAGTGGGACAAGAGTGGGAGCAGAGAGACCAGGGCGGAGGGACTCAGCTGGTCCAGGCCAGAGACACTGATGAGGGTGAGTCTGTTAACAACAAGCAGCTCATGACCACTGCGCACCTATCATATGCCAGGCTCCACAGTTTACGGGGTCTCACCCATTCAGTGAGGCCGGTCTGGCCGGGGGGTCTCTGTTATCACCAGGGTGGATCTCAGTGCTGAGGGCCTGTTTCGTCATCTGCACACTGGGGACGGGCCTGGACAGGGTGCAGGAAGGTGTCTCACCCGCCGGGAGCCGTAAGGCTGGGGCATCCTGGGGCTCCCGGGGGGCGAGCACCGCCCCTGACTCCGGCCCCGCCCCGTGTGCGCAGGGAGGCGGCGCAACGTGAACTGCCTGAAGAACGTGGTGATCTGGTACGAGGACCACAGGCACCGCTGCCCCTACGAGCCGCACCTGGCCGAGCTGGACCCCACCTTCGGCCTGTACACCACGGCCGTGTGGCAGTGCGAGGCCGGCCACCGCTACTTCCAAGACCTGCACTCGCCCCTGAAGCCCCTCAGCGATTCAGACCCCGACAGTGACAGAGGTGGGTCCGAGGGGTGAGGGCTCAGCGCTCCTCCTCCTCAGTCGCCCTGGACTCCCTGCCCTCGCGGGTCTTGTCGGTCTCAGGCCAGCACTGGAAGCATCATAGCAAGGAGGCCGGCGCCGGCGTTAGGGACGGCGCCCCGACCTGGCAGGCCGGGCCGCAGTCTGCTGAGTCCTTCTGGAGCTGAGAGGCGGTGGCCCCCATTTTCCAGAAGGACAGGAGAGCTTGGCCCACCTGTGCCCATGGCCAGCTGGGCTGGGGGTTGGGACACCTGGCTCAGCGGCTGGAGGGAGGGGTGGGTGCTGGGCCTCCTCAGGCTTGACTCCTCTCCTGGCCTCTTCCTCCTGTTTTCCCTGGCCCTTTCCCTTTTGGTTCTGGGCTGTCTCTCCCAGCCTCATCCTCTTCCCCTCTCTGTTCTCCTCCTTCCTTCCCATTTCTCTGTTCTTGAGCTCTCTCTTGTTCCCCCTCCCTCTCACACTCTTCTGTTTCATCCTCTCCCTTCTGTCTCCTGCCTTCTCCCTGCCCCCAGTCTCCCAATCTCCCCACACCCCACTCCCTTACCCCCATCTGTCTCCCCACTGCCCGTTGTCTGCCGTCCCATGTGGGTCACGTGTCCTGAGCCGGCAGCAGGACTGGGAGGGACTCAGTTACTGAGGCCCAGTTGGCCCTGGTAGGGGAGCAGAGGAGACGCTGTGGGTGGCTAGGGGCTGCCTGCCTGCCTGCCTGCCGGCCTCAGGGGCTCAGCTTCAGCTGCAAGGAGCGCGGGGCCCACTGCCAGGTGCCCTGCCAGGGCTGAGGGTGAGGTCAGTCGCCAGGGCTGAGCCCGCGCTGGCAGGAATCTCAGAGCAGGTGGCATCCCAGCTGGCCGAGGGGAAGCCGTGGGCGAGAGGTGTTCCGGGTGGGCCCCCTGGCCAACGGCTGTCCCGTGTGCGTCAGCCAGACCCCAACATGCAGCCGGCTCTTCAGCCATTCTCTCCCCGCTCCAGGTCCCCCCCGCCAAACCACCCTGAGTCCTCCCTACAGCTCTTCATTAGCCCCACTTGACAGTCGAGGAAACCAAGGCCCCAGGACTAATGTGACTGACCCCTCTGGTGATGGGTCCGCTGGGCTGGGGTTGGCACCCAGAGGAGCCCCTTGTACCCCCACCCAACTTTGACACCAGTGGCTGCCAGATGTGGCTCTCAGGAACGAGTGCTGGGGTCCAGGGCGGGTCTGCTGTGGCTGCAGTCTGGCCTTCACAGCTGGACGCTACAGCTGGGGAGGCAGTTACAAGGAGGGGCCAAACCCCCTACCCCACCCCTGCTGCCATCCCAGGGCCATGAGTCAGGGATGGGGCATTATGGTAAGAGTGATCATAGAAACACTGATAGGGCACTTACTCAGAGCCTGGTACTGTCCTAGGCCCTGTACATATATTTACTCATTACCCCAAACACCCCCTGGGGTAGGTGCCAACTTATCTCCAGGCCCAGAGAGGTTACATAAGGCGCCCACATTCACACAGCTGGAGGGGGGAGCACCAATATTCCACCCCCAAAGTCTGGCTCCAGAGCCTGTGTGTTCCATGTGACCTTCTGGGAGGGTAGGACACATGGTCCCCAGACAGTGCACCCCAACTCTCTCAGGAGTGTGTAACCGAGGGTCATTTCTTGATTTTTCTGTCACCCGTTTCTCCCCGTGTGTGGACTTTAGCATGACATGCCTGGGCAAAATGTCGGTCTCCTTGACCTTCATCACAACGTTGGGCTGAGAGTCATTCATTTTTACAGCCGTGCGTTCAGTGTGCTCCAGGCGGCCTTCTGGGCACTGGGGCCTGTGCACAGGGCCCCCCTATCCTGTGGAGCTTATGATCTAGGGGGGAAGCAGAGAGGAAACAAGATAAACAATTAAAATCTAGAGAACTCTGGTATTTTGGAGTGAAATAAAGGAGAGAAAAGAGTGCTATTTGAGATAAGGTAGTCAGAGGCTTCCCTGAATAAATACATTTTAGGAAAGGGTCTGATGGAGGTGAGGGAGGGAGCCCCTGCAGGTGTCTGGGAGAAGGGTGTTCAGGCAAAGCAAACAGCAAATGCAAAGGCCCTGAGGCAGGAACCTGCCTAGTATCCCTAAATACGTGGATGTAGTGCCAGCGGGTTTTGCTGACAGACTGGAAGTGGGTGTGAGAGAATGAGAAGTCAGGGCAGCCCTAGGACTTCGTTTGGCCTGAGCACCTGGAAGGACAGAGCCGCCATCATCCCTTGAGATGGGGATGACTGGGAAGGGTGTGGGCTTTTTCTTAGGGAAGATTCAGAGCCCAGAATTGCTGGGAGGACTCTGAGGTGCCTGAGAGACCCCCCCCCCCCACCAGGGGCAGCAGAGGAGCCAGGAGGAGGTAGGAGTCCCCAGCCCCACAGGAGGTCCAGGCGGGAGCTGTCCACATGGAAGCATTGGGTATGGGTGGTGGCAGGGTAATAAAAATCAATATTCGATCTTTGTCCCTGGTTCCTGGCACAGAGCTCCTAAAACCCTTGGAATTCCTGAGTGATGGGAATGTTCCTCATTGTTCATCATGAGCCCCTTTCATAAGGGGCCCCTTTGGAACACACCTGAGTCCGTGCTAATGAGGTGACTCAGGCAGGGTCCCCTCGATAGCTTCAGGATGGGGGCTGGTCATCAAAGGCCAGATGCATGATTAGACGGGGGATCTCAGCCCCACCCCTGGCCCCCAGGGAGCAGCCTGGGGCTGGAGACTGGGTTGCAAAAACTCTTCAATAAGGAGGTCCAGAGAGCTTGCAGGTTGGTGAACACCTCGAGGTGCTAGGAGGGTGGCGCATCTGGAGAGGGCATGACAGCTTCCGCCCCAGCCCCCACACCTTGCCCTGGGCACCGCTTCCATCTGACTATCGCTGAGTGGCATCTCTTGTGATAAAACTGTAGCTATAAGTAAAGCATTTTCCTGAGTTCTGTGAATCGTTCTAGAAAATTATTGAACTTGAAAAGAATGTCGTAGAAACCCACAATTTAGAGCCAGAATTACAACGGCCTGGGTCTTGTAGCCGGTGTCTGAAGCGGGGCCAGGTAGTCTTGTGGGACCTGAGTCATTAACCCATGGCATCCGAATTGAATCGTCAGACACCCAGCTGGTGTCAAGAACGAGGCAGGATCTACACCATCAGGCTAGCTGAGACCCTGGGGTGAGTGGAGCACTGAGGAGAGCCCTGGCTAGAACCTTCCAGACCTGTAAGAGCCAACGAGGCTAAGAAGGGGACACCAGGGAAGGGCCAGAAAAACAGAATTTGAGTCTGGAGGCACAAGGGGGACTGAGAAATGACCAATGTTTGTGGCACCGAGGGGGTTACCGTGCCCCCTAGTGAGCCCTCGACAGAGTGTTGCCGCCACTGTTGCTGTTGTGACTGTCCCCTTTCCTCTGTCACCACAGTGGGCAATGGCCTGGCGGCCGGCAGCTCCGACTCCTCCAGCTCAGGCTCCAGCTCTGACTCCGAGGACCCCCCTGAGGGCCAGCCACCCAAGGCAGTGGCGGCGGCGGCGGCGGTCACCCCCACCAGCCCAGCGGGCAGCAGTGGGCTCATCACTCAGGAGGGCATGCACATCCCCTTCGACGTCCACCACATGGAAAACCTGACCGAGCAGGGCACCCCGCTGTGCCCCAACCCGGCAGGCAGCGGGCCCGAGGCCCTGGAGACGGTGGTGTGCGTGCCAGTGCCCGTGCAAGTGGGCCCGGGCCCCGGCACCCTCTTTGAGAACATGCCCCAGGAGGCGCTGGGCGAGGTGGTGGCCAGCTGTCCCATGCCGGGCATGGTGCCTGGCTCACAGGTGATCATCATCGCCGGCCCCGGCTACGATGCCCTCACAGCCGAGGGCATCCACCTCAACGTGGCCGCAGGCAACAGTGCGCCCGCTGGGGGCCTGGGGGATGAGGTGCCCTGCGCCATGATGGAGGGTGTAGCTGCCTACACCCAGACGGAGCCCGAGGGCAGCCAGCCCGGTACCATGGACCCTGCCGCCCTGGCAGGCATCGAGACCAAGAAAGGTCTGGGGGGGCCGCACCGGTCCAGGGGGGCTGGTGTGGTCTCTGGCAGGGGTTGCGGCGGGACCTGGGAGGAGGAGGGAGGGTGGAGGGGTGGCCCTGGAGCCAGCGTCTCAACCGCAAAGTCCCCCACGGACACCCACCCTGTGTCCACCCCGTAGAGAAGGAGGACCTGTACATGCTTAAGAAGGAGGAGAAGGAGGAGCCCGTGGCCCCAGAGCTGGCAGAGCTGGCGGCGACGGTGCCCGAGAGCACAGAGCCCGAAGCGGAGGCGGACGGGGAGGAGCTAGACGGCAGCGACATGTCGGCCATCATCTACGAGATCCCCAAGGAGCCCGAGAAGTGGGTGCCTAGGCAGCTGGGGGCTGGGACAAGGAGCAGCCCCGGGGCCCACAACCTGCCTGGTGTGAGAGCCCTGATGCCATGGGCCCCTTCCCCTCCAGGAGGCGGCGGAGCAAGCGGACTCGGGTGATGGATGCCGATGGCCTGCTAGAGATGTTCCATTGCCCCTACGAGGGCTGCAGCCAGGTCTATGTGGCCCTCAGCAGTTTCCAGGTGAGGCCACCACCCAAACAGGCCGAGCAAGGCCTGCTTCCGTTTCCCGCGGCCTGTGTGCTGGTGTCTGTGGCTCACAGAGGGCTCGACTTGGCCCCATCGGGTGCCACTGGCCTGCCTCCCACATGCTCACCTCTCAGCTTCTCACTGACCCTACCTCGGCCACAGGGCACCAGGAGTCACCTCGCTGCCTCCCCTTCCTGCTCTCCATTGCCCTGTTGTGCCTTCTCAGCCAACCTGAACTCGGCCACCTTCTTGGCTCCGGATGCCTCTTCTCCAGGCTCAGCTCAGGATGCCCCTCCGGCAGGAAGCCCACCCTAGTCCCCCAGGGTTGGCGGGGCCTGCGAGCCCCAGGTCGCTGCGCCACCAGGACGTACCTGTAGTTTGTCCTCCGGAGCCTGGACGGGATGTCCCAAGGGCAGAGACAGGGTCCTGTCACATTCCCACCTGAGGCAGGAGGCGGCACCGGTAGGCCTTTGAATTTGCTGAGTCTCCTTTTCCAGCGTGTGTTGAGCACCGACCGGGTGCCAGGCCTAGTGCTGGGCACTGGAGCTACAGGTGTGCTGGTGACTTAAAGAATAAAAGAACAAAGGAGTGACTGAGGGGGCTGCCTGCTCCAGACCTGGGGGCAGCGCAGGTCCGTGGCAAAGCCTGCTGTGGGACTGAGAGCCCTGGGATCCAGGCCAGCCCTGCCACTGCCCACCTGTGAGGCATGGGCCAAACCCTAAGCCTCTGGAACCTCATCTCCCCATCCATAAACCGGGCCAATAGCAGGCCCCCCCCCCCACAAGGTTACGACAAAGCTGATTAATGCCCCTGGCCAGGCCCTGGCTGTTGTGGGTGCACAGGAAAGCTGGGGTGGATCCCAGTTGTGTCCCTGGGCCTTTGCTCAGAGCTGGGAGGCCCTCGAAAGGGCAAGGGCACCCCTCTTCAGTCCTCCAGAGAGGCTGGCCCTGGCCTGCCTCCCAGCAGCCCTTATCTGCCTCCACCGTGGAGAGCCCTGGAGGTGGGCCCATGGCACCCACAGCCCCACTCCTGCCCCTCTTGCCTACAGAACCATGTCAATCTTGTGCATCGGAAAGGGAAGACCAAAGTGTGTCCACACCCTGGCTGCGGCAAGAAGTTCTATTTATCCAACCACCTGCGGCGGCACATGATCATCCATTCAGGTCAGACCCAGGGTGGGGCTGGCAACGCGGGGCCCAGGGTCGTGGGCTTGGATCTCGGGCGGGGGAAGTCCGGCTGAAACCCCAGGGAGCACTGGGTTCCCAGGCATAGGACTGCCCCCGCCCCCAGGACTGCCACCCAGGGCGTGGGCTGCTGACTCAGTGGGTAGCTGTGGTGCCTGTGTCCCGCGGGAGGGCACAGCTTCAGATTTTTCAAGAGGCAGGAACCTTGGATTTTTATGTGAAATCGCCCCGAAGTTCAAATATTGGGGTCAAATTCAGACCCACTCTGGCTTGACAGTTTGGACTCCGTGCCTCCCGGGGAGCTGAGCTCACATTTCAGCTCTGCCCCGGCGCCCTGCCGGGCAGTCTCTGAGCCTCATACGGGGCTGTGAGCTGCCCTCGGTAATAACCGCCCTCGTTATTAGAGCCAGCAGTGGCTCCCAGAGGCTGTGAGGCTGTGGGATCTGCTGTCCCTGCGCCCAGAGGTCCGGGAGACCGCCCCGGAGACCCGGTTCCGGCCGCGCAGCAGGGACATCCCGCAGCCCCTGCCCCCGACGCCGGGGCGCTCAGCTCCGCATCTCCCCCAGGTGTCCGTGAATTCACCTGCGAAACCTGCGGCAAGTCCTTCAAGAGGAAGAACCACCTGGAGGTACACCGACGCACGCACACCGGCGAGACGCCCCTGCAGTGAGTGACAGGCTTCCCCTCGAGGGGGCTGAGAGGGAGGGGGGTGTGGACCTGGACCGGCAGAGGGCGGGTCCACCCCTCGGGTTCCTCGTAGTTTGGGCCCCGCCCCCAATGCGGCCCCACCCCAGTCTGACCCCGCCCCCGGTGTCGCCCGCCGGCTCCCGGCAGGTGCGAGATCTGTGGCTACCAGTGCCGACAGCGCGCGTCGCTCAACTGGCACATGAAGAAGCACACGGCCGAGGTGCAGTACAACTTCACGTGCGAGCGCTGCGGGAAGCGCTTCGAGAAGCTGGACAGCGTCAAGTTCCACACGCTCAAAAGCCACCCAGACCACAAGCCGGCCTGACCCATCCAACCACTGACCGCCCCTATTTATTCGTCCGCTCGGACAAGATGCCCTGGCTTGCCGGGGCCCGGACAGCCGCGGGGGCCTCCCGGACCGCGGGCCGGAAGGAGGCGCCCCTGCCCTGCCTAAGGGCTGGGTCCCCCGGGGCTGGTCCCCCCCCAACCCTACCCCATCTCTGGAGGTGGCGCCTGGGGCACTGCTAGAACTGTGTCAAGAGAGCAGAGCGAGATTAAAAAGCGAGAAAAGAGACGCCCTTCCCCTAGGCCTGGATGATTTGGGGGGCCGGGCCCCTCTTTGTCTCCATCCTGGTCCCTTTCTGAGCAAGGCCAGGGCAGGTGGTGATGCCCCTACATGCCGGACAATGCCCTTTCCCTAACAGCCTCTGCTATGCCTCAGCTATCTGGGCCTGGCAGCTCTGAACACTCCCTGCCACAGGCCCAGGGTTGGGAAGTTGGGAGCCTGGGAGGCCACGGGACATCTCCCAAGACTCAGGATCCTGATGCCCACTCCTACATCTCCCATAGAACACGTATTCCCCACCGTCAGAAAACTCAGGGGCCGCTTGGGGAGACGTTCAGAAGACCCCTAAATAAGACATCTACAGCTGTGACAAATGCCGTGCAGGAAATAGAGTGATGTTAGTTTCTGGCTGTTTAAATTGGTGGTCAGGGAGGTCCTCTCTGAGATGGTGGCATTTGAACATAGACCAGAATGACAAAGAGGTTCCGTCCCTGAAAAAAGCTGGAGGAGGCAAATCCCAGGCCGAAGGAACAGCCAGTGCCAAAGCCCTGAGGTAGAACGGCTCGGCGTGTTCCTGGAACAGGAAGCCGCGGTGGGGAGGGGAGTTGGCAGCGACGGGGCGGCTGCCCTGGCCCCATTTCCCGGAGGAGGATGCTGAGGTCGCCGCCGCCTCCTGTCGGCCGCCAGCAAGACAGGCGGGGAGCGATACGAGGCCGGCGGCCGCCAGGTGGCGCGCAAACTGCGTGGGCCCTGGTGGCTGCAGCCACGTGACCCCGGGGACCGCAGCCGCGAGCCTGGGCACGTGCCCGAGGGAGCCCTGTGGCGCCACTCGCAGATTGGCCCCTTGGCTCCTCACCAGCTCGTGGGGGCGGGGCCGCAGCTAGGCTTCATTTTACACTTTGGACCGGGTATTGTCCCAACCAGGGACGGAAGTGTCGGCGAGGATGAGCAAGTCCGGCCGCTGGGGCCACCCACGCGAGCTCCCCAAATCCCCCAGGGCTCAGTCCCCTTCGCTATCCCTGCACGTCCAGAGCCAGCAGTTTCCATGGAAACCGCAGCAGGGTCTGCGCGCCCGGGAGGAGCTCCCCTCCCGGCACAGGCACAATTTGCAATCCGATAGGAGCCGGGAGGAACACGGGATGGGGAACAAGCCTTCGCTCGGGGTCTCTATGTTAGACAGCCAGGTCGCCCCGGCAAACCCAAGAGGGGCCACCCGGGGACCTGCAACGCCACCGCCCAGATTGCGCGGGCCTCCGTGATTGGCCTGTTCTCTCCATCAGCGTGGCAGTGCTCTCTGCTGCGCGCTCTCTCATTGGCTCAATCTCGAGGGCATCCTCCCTCAATTGGTTCTCCCGAGGGCAGTCCCTGATTGGTCAAATTAGGCTCTCCTCGCTGGGTTTGATGGCATTCTCGGACAGTCTGGAACTTAAAAGGGCGCGCAGGGACGAGAATAGGGTGGAGGCTGCGACTCCCGGATTAGGGGCCCCGTGCTACCCAGCCCGCAGCGCCCTCGGCCAGACCGTCGGGCCGCTGTCTTTGCTGAAGTCTCATTCGAAAACGACCCTGCCCTAGTGAGAACACTTCCTCCTGCCTGATAGCCGTCCCGACGTAAACGTGTCCTTGAGCCCGCACACCAAAGGAGGCTGCACCAACTGCTATTGCTTGGAAGAGAAGCCAGATTCCCCCTAGCTGAGAAGAAGCGTGACTCCACAGGCAGGCCAATCCTGAGCTCGGAAAGCCAGGACATTTATACAACAGATCCACCCACCCAAAATTTATGGGGTCTGAGAAGGCCCGGTGGTTTCCCGGAACCGCAGCGCGCCAGTGGGTTTGGCCTGGAATCCTAAGCCCCAAACTTCTTCACCCCCTTGGAAAAGTGCCTAGTGCCCTTGTACTACGGGGTGCCAGTCCCCACCTTTCTAACGAACCTTTTGAACCTAACCCATTCAAAAGCCGCAGGGTCCCAGTTCCTTCTGCAGGCAGACGAGAGCCCCTGCCACCGCCACCGTTCTCCATTGGTCTTGGGAGGCTACACCTGCTACCCCCAAATCTGGGGACCTGAGCCTCTGCTCATAGAAATCTTGGTTCCTCGTCCCTTTCCAATCTTCTTGATGGACAGCAACTCCGGAAGTTCGTCCAATCGGGCCACCGATATCTCCTCGCTGTCTTCGCCCCAAGAGCTCAGGGTGTTGGACAGAGGAGGGGAGCCTTCCCTGTCTTTCCGGCAGAAAGCCTGCCCAAGAAGGGACGGCAAAGCAGAAAGCAGAGTCCACGGGGGCAAAGGGGCCCGAATCTGGCAACCCGAGCCCCCAGGGCGTGCTTTCTGGGGGTGCGGAGTCCCAGCCAGCGCGCGCTCGCTTCCACCTGCCGCGCCGTCGGGCGCCGGGAGGAGGCGGGGCTCAGCTGCCGCAGCCAATAAGCGACGCCGGCTCTGGCAGCTGCTCCTATAAAGGGCTGGGGGCGGCGGCGGCGCGGCCCAGAGCGCGGAGCGCGCAGCGCGGGCTGGAGGGTGGGAGGGAGGGCGGGCGAGGGGAGAGGACTGAGCATCCAGGACCGGACAGGCCCGGCCGAGGGGCGGCGGCGAAAGGCAGAGCGCCGCGATCTCTGTCAGGAAGCGCAACCTCCCCGGGCCCCGCGGGGCCGCGCAGGGGGCGTTCTCAATCCCGCGCCCGCTCCCTCTTTCCATCCCCTGCCGCCCGCAGGCCACCCCGGGGCCCGGCTATCCGCGCGCGCGTCCTCGGGCTCGGGCCCGTCCCCGGCCCTCGAGGGAGCCGCCGTCTTCATCTACACCTCTGCAGCGGCCGCGCCAGAGGCCGCCCGGGCAGGACCCCGGCGTGAGCATCGAGCGCCCCCCAAGGAGTGCACGACCCCCGGAGCCGCCCTCAACACGGACCGCGCCCGCCGGGCACACAAGAATGGTCACTGTAGGTATTCCCTTGTCGCTGAGATGGAACCTGGTTGGGGAGGGGTTAGGCACAGGCTCCGCGGAGATGGCGGGGGGTGGGGTGGGGGGGTAGGACCAGGCCTAGCTAGGCCCCGGTGGGGGGGGTAGGACCGAGCCTCGGGGTCTGAGAGTGGGCTGGGCCGCACCCATAGTGCTGGGGGCGAATAGAGCCTGGCCTGAGAGGCCTTAGGGAGCGGAACTCCGATTCGGGGAGGCGTCCTGCGGCGCCCTGGGGGCGGGATTGCCCCCCTCCAGCAGGCCTGATGGGGGAGGGGCCGCAGCAGCGGAGGATGCCTTCTCCATCCAGGCCCGGACCCCGCAGGCCTCCCAGGCAAACGCAGGGCCCCAATCACTGGTGCTGGGCCAGGACAAGGCGGCAAACCGTCCCCGAGAACCCCGGGAAAGCGGGTGGCGTCGGATCGCGCGCCCCGGGCAGTGGCCGCGCCCGGGGAGCCGGGCGTCTCGTCCTCGAGCCCGTCGACCTTGCGGCAAGCGGGGAGGGGAGAGGAGGGGGCGCGCCCGGAGGCCCCGCGGGCCCGCCGCCGCTGCCGCCGCGTCCCTTTGTTTCTCGGAGCTTCTTAGCGGGCCGTAGCCTCGCGCGGGCGCCTCAGGCTTCGGGGAGGGGGAGGGGAAAGGAGGGCCCGCGGCGGGGGGGGGGGGCTTCCTGACTCCTGGGCCCCCGCTCCACAGGGAATGGGGCAAGGAGCTCAGGGATGTCCCCTAGGCCAGGTCCAGGCGCCCCACCCCGCCAGGGCTCTGGGCCTCGGGGTGACCTTGAGAGCGCCCGCCCGCCCGCGCCGCTCGCCCCACTGCCGGTGCTTTCAGCAGCTACCGAGCTGGTCAGCTCCCGAGCCCGCGGCCACGCCCGGCCACGCCCTGTATAACCACGCCCCTGCCCCGCCCATCTGGACCCCGCCCCCTGGGGCCCCCAGGGCCCGGCCTCGCCCGAGCCCTCGGATTTCCACTCGGCAACCCGGGCGTATCCCGGGGGCGGGGCTGGCCAGTCCTAGCCCCACCCCGGCTCCACCCCCGCCCCCGCCGCGCGACTCCGCTCCCCGCGCCGCCGCGCGTCCTTTGTCTGGTCCCAGCGCCCAGGCCTCCTTCTTCCGTACTTACTGTCTTTCCGGTCTGTGTGTGTGTGTCTCTGCGCACTGTGTCTCTTTCTGGGCCTCTTCTTGGAGTTGTGGCGAGCACAGTGGGTGGAGGGATGCTCTGCACTCCCTTCCTGCATGGGACCCTGGGACCCGCCCACCTGGCTCCCTGCTGTGTGACCTTAGGCAGGCTCCCTCTGCTCTCTGGGCCTCAGGCTGCCAACCCAGGTGCAGGAATGTGCGTGCAGCCTCCTGAGGACCCTCAGAACCCCCACAACAGCCCAGCATCGATTCCTCTGATCTGTTCCTTCATTTGAAAGAGGGAAACCGATGCACAAAGGGGCGAGGGTGTGGTCAGAGGTCACGCAAGGGCCTTGAAGCCCTGGAAGGCCTGGTTACTCCCCTAGAGGGCACTCAGGCAGAGGTCCACCATGGGGACAGGCTGGGAGGAAGTGAGGGGATAAATTGAGACAGGGAGAGCCCTACATGGAGGGAGAAGGACCCAGAAGTGGAGGGCCTAGTTAGCACCACGTGGTGGCCCAGCCTTACCATGCATAGTCACTCAATGCCCTATTGTCGCCAGTACCCAGGCATCTATCACTGTGACTGGGGCGAGGGGGCACAGCTGGGGCCAAAGGGGTCAGTCACAGGCGGGTCTACAGAGCACGTGACTGCAGGTGTGTACCCTGCAAAATCCATTTGTCATATGTGTGTGCAATGGTGCAAAAGAGTTGGCAAAAGAGAGAGGGAGGGGGGACAGATGGGTTCAGAGGGGAGAGAAGGACAGAGAAACAGAGGGGGGAAAGAAGGAGAGAGAAACAGAAAGAGGGAGAGAACCAGAGGAAAAGCTGAAGAGACTGGGAGGGAAGGTTCTATTGCTCCCACTTGGTCTCTGCCTCCCCATCTTGGATACCCTCCTCCCCTCTGAGTTCACCCCTCCACTCCTGACCTGGGACAGCCCTCCAAGGTCCCTGTGATCCCCGAGTCATCCCAGGCCACGCATTTGCTGTGGGCTGGGGCCGGGCGGGTGTGGTCTCCACCAATCCGATCCCTATTAGCGGCTCAGCCGGCTGAGCTGCAGAGGAAACGCGACACTGATCCTGCTAAGCTCTGGCACAGATGGGAGGGAGATGGGGTGCTGGGGAGATTAGTAGGCTGGGTCTCAAGATCCCAATTACCTTTTAACCCCATCCAAGTTGAGGACATTTGGGGTGGCTCTGTAGGCTCTGGGATAATCAGATCAGTGGTCAAACTTCATCACTACCTCTGCTACCGGTCACTCCCAGGCAAATCACAGGTCCCTCTGACCCTCAATTTGTCCATCTGAGAAATGGAGATGATCTCTGGCTTTCAGTGTGGTTTTGGGAAGTCAATGAAACCTTTGCACCTGCTCAGTGCCTGGCACATGGTAGGAGTTCCAACGCTGGGATCTGCTGTGTCCTGAAACAGTGTTTTGTGTACTGATAATTATTGGGGGGGGGGGGCTCCCCAAGCAGACATTATCAACCAGTCACAGAACTCTAGTTTGCCGAGCCCAGAAGGGAAATCAGAATCCATCTTCGTGCGTGATGAACCTTGGTGCCGTATCTTTAGTGGAGGGACAGAGGCCCAGGGAGACAGTGTGAGTGTCAGAGGATACACAGTAAGAAGGTTGGAGCCAGAAGCCAGCACATGGTGGCAGCCAGTAAATGCTTGTTGAATTGAATGGGTAGATTCAGCGAACAGAGTGGGTTTAAATGTAGTGATGCCTAGGCTAGGTGTAGAGTACGGGCTCAGTTTCACTTTGCTCTTATTTTTACTACTGTTATTAGCCTTTTTGTTAGTAAAGTGGGCTGTGATGTCCAAGCCCTGGACTTGAATTCTTGATCCACCATTGGCATGCTACCCAGCCTTGTGTAAATCCCTACCCCTTCATTGAGATTCAGTTTCCTCTTCTGCTAAATGAAGGAAAGAGTCCCATAATGATCAATGTTGGAAGAATTGCCCAGAAATTTTCCCATAAAGGATTTTGTCTGGCACAGAGCAGGGCCTCGATACATGGCCATCAGTAAAGTATTAACCTTCTGAAACTGGATGCGGATCCGTAGCAGGCGTTCCGGCTTCATGGCAGGCGCTGGGGGCAGACATTGCTCATCAACCCAATGTGTGTTCCTGCTCAGTCTGGACGTGGCTTCAGAATAATTCTCCCGGAAGCCCCCGGACAGCCGCTCTTAGCCAACTGTGGATACAGGGGAGCTGACCCTCCGTGCCATCCTTTTACTAAGAATAAATGGAAAGGAAACAGAGGCTCAAAGAAGAGCTAAGATCATCCCTGAGGACACACACCTGTAAGGTGGCAGAGCTGCCCCCACGCATTTGTCACTGTCATTAAAAACAGCTCTGAAGTCCAACATAGCCAGGTTTGAAATCGAATTCCCCACTGATATCACTCAACGTCTCTGAGCTCGGTTGCCTCACTTATAAAATGGAGAATGTGTTGCTGTCTCTAAAGATGATTGGGAGACGTAAGTGGAAGGATGCCTGGAAGCACTTCACGCGGTGCTGGGCACACAGAAGATGTCAGCTGGGGCAGGACCAGTATTAATAACAGGTATTACAAGGCAGGGATGGCAGATATGACAAGCTGCTTCCTGTGACTGTGCCCACGGCAGACCTGATCCCAGAATGCTTTCCAGCTGCACCCACGTATGGCGTTAGTGCCTTCCCTGGGGTCACTGTGCCAGTAACTTGGAGTTTGCAGCAAAGTGGAGCAGAGACCCAGAAGCATATCGGAGGACACACAGCTGAGAAATGTTAGAGCTAACCCTGTTCTTCGGTTGGCAGTGAAGTTGAAAATATGGACTCTGGATCCAAAAAGCTCCTGTGAAAATCTCCGTTTCGCCATTTATAAGCTGCGTGACCTTGAGTAATTTTTAAAACTTTGCTGAACTTCACTTTCCTCATCTGTTGTCTTTGTCAGCTCAGCTCAGCTCAGGCTGCTCTCATGAAATACCATAAACTGGGGGGCTTAAACAACAGACATTAATTCTCATAAATCTTCTTCTTCTGGAGGCTGGGAAGTCCAAGATCAAGGTACCAGCTGAGCTGGTTCCTAGTAAGGACTTGCTACCTGCTTTGCCGATGGACATCTTCTTGCTATGTCCTCACATGGCGGAGAGAGAGATCATCTCTCTCCTGTCCCTCCCCCCCTTTTTTTAAAGATTTTATTTTATTTATTTGTGAGGGAGCGAGTGAGAAAGAGAGCACAAGCTGGGGAGAAGGGGCAGAGGGAGAGGGAGAAGCAGGCCCTCTGCTGAGCAGGGAGCCTGGCATGGGGCTCGATCCCAGGACCCTGGGATCATGACCTGAGCCTAAGGCAGATGCTTAACTGACTGGGCCACACAGGCGCCCCTCTCCTGTCTCTTTTTGTAAGGACATGAATCCCATTCATGAGGGCTCCACCCTCGTGACCTAATTACCTCCCAAAGGCTCCACATCCAAATACCATCACATTGGGGATTAGTTTTCAACATATGAGTTTGAGGGGACACAAGCATCCAGTTCGTAACATCTTAAACAGAAGAATTAAGCTCTCTTTTCAGGGTGATTGTGAATAAGAAAAAAAAATAATAAACATTGCCTGTAGAGGGCTTTGCACTGTGCCTGGCACACAGTAGGACCAATATTGGGAACAAGTATGATATTATATTTTGGGTCAGGGATGGCTGAGATGAAGTGTACATACTGACTCCTTCTAATTCTGTAGCCTCAAAGACCTTGCTAATCAATCACAGTGATCTCTCCTGCTGAAACTGAATATGGCTTCTAATCCTTCCTAATTCATCCCTTTAGGAAAACCCTACCAATCGATTTGATTTTTCAAGTGAGGACAACCCATCTGCCAACCATGCCATTGGAGAAAACCTAAGGAAATGTTGGCTATTTTACCTTCCCATGCCCATGACAAATAATCCCAGCACTGTTTCCTACTGAGCACAGATGTGGCTGTAAAATTCTTCTCTGTGTGGTCCTTATGTGTAAAATAGATGTAGAATATATTTGAAAATTGCTAAGGAAGTAGATCTTAGAAGTTCTCATCACAGGAAAAAAAAAATAGAACTATATATGGTGATCGATGTTAACTAGACTTATAGTGGAGATAATTTTGCAATATATACAAATATTGAATCATTATGTTATACATCTGAAACTAATGTAATATCATATGTTAATTATTTAAAAATGGAAATAGGGAAAAAACGTTAATTAAAATTCAACATCCATTCTTTAAAAAAAAAAATCTTGTTAGGATACTAGGAATAAAATTAAACACTCATAACATAAAAACCCACAGCAAAAATCAAATTTAACTGAGCAATGTTTAATGCATCTCCTTTAACATCATGAATAAAAAAGCCACTATCACACTGTAACCCCTGCAATAAGACAAGAAAAATAAATAACAGGTATAGATTGGAGATAAAGAAATAAAATTGTCATTATTTGCTGGTGTTATTATGCTGTACATTTAAATAGCTCAGGGGCACCTAGCTGCCTCAGTCAGTAAAGCATGCAACTCTTGATCTCGGGGTTGTGAGTTTGAGCCCCATATTTGGTGTAGAGATTACTTAAAAATAAAATCTTTTTTTAAAAGATATTATTTTTATTTTTATCTTTTAAAGATTTTATTCATTTATTTGAGAGAGAGAGAGAGAAAACACGAGCAGGGGGAAGGGCAGAGGGAGAGGGAGAAGAAGACCCCTGCCAAGCAGGCAGCCCCATGAGGGCCTCCATCCCAGAACCCTGGGATCATGACCTAAGCCGAGCCGAAGGCAGATGCTTCACCGACTGAGCCACCCAGGCGCCCTTATTTTTTGTTTGAGAGTGAACGAGCGAGCGAGAGAGCACAAGCTGGGGGAGAGGTGGAGGGAGAAGCAGACTCCCCACTGAGCAGGGAGTCAGATGGAGGGCTCAATCCCAGGACCCCAGGATCATGACCTGAGCCGAAGACAGATGCTTAACCAACTAAGCCACCCAGATGCCCCTTAAAAATAAAATCTTAAAGAAAAAATAATAGCGGCCTCTGCGTGGCTTAGTCGGTTGGGCATCCGATTCTTGATTTCAGCTCAGGTCGTGATCTCAGGGTTGTAGGATCGAGCCCCACATCAGGCTCAGTGCTGGGTGTGGGGGGAGTCTGCTTGAGATTCTCTCTCTTCCTCTCCCCCTGCCCCTCCTCTCTCTCTCTCTAATGAATAAATTTTTGAAAAATAAAAAAAATAGCTCAGTGGCAAAACTGGGGGGGGGGGGTGTAAATGCCTAGTGGGGAAATTATTCAGGAAGCAAAAGGAATATTAACACATTTGGGATAGGAATTCCCTTTGGTGGGAGGAGGGCAGTACATGGTCAGGAAGGAGCTTATGAGGACTTCAAAGCTAATAAAAATGTTATATTTCTTATTGTGAAGACAAAAGTGTTCATCTTATTATTCTAGAAATACACAGACTGATATTAGACAAACAGGCAAATAGCAAACAGACATACATGGCATCTATATATGGAATTTTTCACAGTAAAATCACATGTAAGGTGCTTGCCTAATGCTGAAGGAGTGGAAGGGATTGTTACTATACTTGTCCTCTCTCCATGTTTAAGCCCATGTCAGACATGACTGATCCATCACCACTGAGCCGTTCCTCACTCCCACTGATGCCTGTGTAGGGACTGGGCCGTGAGCGGGTGTGGCCTGTTGTCTCCAGCAGATACTCGGGGCCATGGAGTCTCAGGTGGCGGGGGGCCCGGCCGGCCCGGCCCTGCCCAACGGGCCACTCCTTGGTACAAACGGAGCCACTGACGACAGCAAGACCAACCTTATCGTCAACTACCTGCCCCAGAACATGACCCAGGACGAGTTCAAGAGTCTCTTCGGCAGCATTGGTGACATCGAATCCTGCAAGTTGGTTCGGGATAAGATCACAGGTGTGGCTGCTGGCAGGTGGGGAGGGAGGGGACAGAGGTGGTAGTCTCAGGAGTACAGGTGTGATGGGGGCAGGTGGCACCCTGGGGGATCTGAGGTGTGATGGGGAGACAGGTGTGACCCATGGTAGGGTATCTCAGGGTCAGTGGGGTTGGCAGGACTCTGGGGGATCTGAAGTGTCCTTGAGGGCAAGTTAGTACTCATGGGGAACAGTAAGGTGGGGATCTTGATTCTCATAACCTTGAGTGATGGCAGTCAGCCTCTCAGGACTGGGTCTGGGAGGACACTGATAGGTCTGGGGAAGTCATCATCCTGGTCCTGCCCACAGGGCAAAGCCTCGGTTATGGGTTTGTGAACTACTCTGATCCCAACGATGCAGACAAAGCCATCAACACCCTCAACGGCCTCAAACTGCAGACGAAGACCATCAAGGTTAGTGCCCTCATTTCCCTCTGCTGCCCATCCCCCGCGACTGCCCATCTGCAACAGTCCCCAGCCCCTCTTACTACTGTCCACTTGGACTGCCCCCTTCACTGCCACTTAACCCCTACAGCCACCTACCCTCCCCACACACCCTTTTCCCCACTACCACCCAACATTTTCCATGGCTCATCCCCTGAATAGTTCAAACTCTCCGCTGAGTTCCTAGCTGGGCACCTGGGGCCCAGTGGCTCTGCCTCTCTGAAACTCAGTTTCCTTATTTGTCAGTGAGAATATCAGCTTCGCATTCTCTGGTGGCTCAGGGAGGTAGCCATGCCATTGGCCGGAGAAGAGTGACCAGGGTCTGATGGGCAGTCCCCCTTGCCTTTGTCATGGAAATGGGGGAGGGATGGGGGCCCATCCGCCATCTGGAGCCTAATTAGGGTCTGAGAGGGCGGGATTAGGGGCAATCCCCTCCCCCACCTTTGTGCAATGCCCCTCCCCCCACGACCTCCCCTCTCAGCAGCTGCAGCTGGGACTCTACTAGCCCAGATTCCCTGGGGGGGATCGCCATGGAAACGCCCCTCTCTAGGTATGCCTGGGGGTGTCTGGACTCCACCCCACAAATCTGCTCTGGAACCTTGGGGGAGGCTGAGCTGGGGGTGCCCATCTGGCCCCTGGTTCTCTCTGGGAACAGAGGTGCAGGAATCTCTTCCTCTTCCCATTGTGCGTTGTGGGAGAGGATGAGGTCATGACCTAACGGGTCCCTCCATGGCCAACTAGACTCAGAAGCCCTGGGGCATGAGAGTGACAAATCCAGAGGGCCACTGTATGCATGCAGTGCAGTGAGTGTGAGTGTGTGTGTGTGTGTGTGTATGTGAGATGCCCTGGGCTGTGAGCCATTGTGTTTGTGGGACACCGGGACTGTGTGTTGTCACATGAGTCTGGCTATTACAGACCGCGGGTGTGTCACTATGTGTCTGTGGGATGTGGGTTTATTTCACAGGTGCTTCGTGACGCACTGTGACTCTGGCTGTGACCCGGCGGGGCTGTGTGGCTGTGTCTGGTTGTGACTGGGTGGTTGTGTGGGTGTGTCTACCTGTGCCCCATTCGGGGTGTGGGCTTGTGCGGTGGTGACAGGTGTGTGGTTCTGCGACTCATACTGTCTCTGGCTCTGTCCCAGAGCCTCTGGGGACGTCTGGGCAGCCTTGAGTCACCCTTTGGCTGGTGTCGGCCCTGGGGCTGTGCAGAGGGAGGCACGGGGCGGCCTCGTGTCTGTGCGTGCGGGTCTGTGTGTCTGCCTGGGTGGCACTGTTGTACGGTCGCTCCGACTGGATGCTCTGGCAGATTTTGCCCACGTCCTGTCCTGGTGAAGGGGTGTGGCCAAGCACACACCCAGGTGAGGGACCCGGTCAGCCCCCGTTATGGGGGGATGGAAAAGACCCCCGAAGACCGGCTCGGTGCCTCAAATGACCCCTGAGCCCAAACGCCCACCCAGGAGCTGAGGCCCGTCTTCGCCTCACCCCTAACTCTGATTGTCAACAAGCCCTCCCCCCTCAAAACTCCCAGCCCCGTGGGCCGGAGTGGAAGCCATCGAGTACGTGGCCATGATTTTGAATGACTATTACGGGAAAAAGAGCAGCCGCTGGGTTTGTGTGTGTTTCCTGGAGGACCCCAGGTGCGCGCGATTGCATTAATTAGCACCCCTCCACCTCCAGCCCAGGGGCGCCCTCACCTGACCCACGCCCCGCCCAATGTACTCCTTTTGTTAGTTTTTTAATTAGTCATTTCTGATGAAGTGCTCTGCCCTCCCAAATCACCATGCCGAACAAAAGCCAGACCCTTGACAATGACCCTTATCTACCCAGAGGTTAATTTAGAAGGATTCAGAAAATAGTGGCAGAAGTAAGTGGAAAGAGAAGCTTGTGCCCCCAGTGCCCCTGCCAGCTCTAGGTCAACCTGTTAGCATCTGGGGGCGGCCCCTCCAAACTGTGTTTCCAGGACACTGATAAGCACACAACGAGAGGGGGTCACACAACTGGCTGCTGTGTAAATGGACTTTTCTTTCCCCCAGTTCACAATACTCACCACTGTTTCTGGGAAATAAATACACACGTCCGCCATTTTTTAAACAGCTGCAGAGAGTTTCATTGTGCGGCTGGACCATAATTACTGACAGAAATCGAATGGCGGTACTAAAACATGTCTTCTTCACCACTGAGAGAAGTGCTTGCAGACAGTGCTAGGGGTGGGGCGGAGGACCAAATTCAGACGGAAGAGGACAGGGAGGACATTTCAGCTGAGACTGGAAGAAGAAAGGAGAGGAAGGGCGTTCCAGGCCGAGGGGAACAGCCAGAGCAAAGGCCCTGGGGCCGAAGTGTGCCTGGTGTGTTTGGGCAACAAGGAGGAGACTCGTGTGGCTGAAACAGAGCAGTCTGGGCAGAGATGAGAGTGAGGGGGTGGGGTGGTAGGCTGGTTATGCAGGACCTTGTGGGCTGTGAGAAGGACTTTTACTCTGGGGAAGGTGGGAGCCACAGAAGGTTCCGAGCAAAGGAAGGCTGTGCCCTGACTCAGTTGCTCACAGGCGCCCTCTGGCAGCTGTGGAGGAAAGAGACTGGGGAGGTTAGGGCGGGAGTGGGGACCAGAGTAGAGGCTGCTGTGCTGGTCTGGGTGAGGAAGGGTGGGAGGTGGGCCAGGAGGCAGCAGCAGAAGTGGGGGAAGTGTGTGGACTCCGGGTAATGAGGAAGAATCAGCAGTGCATTGGATGTGGGTGTGAAAGACGGGCACGAGGGACAACGGAGGCTGGGGACCTGAGCACCCAGGAGGACGAAGCTGCCATTACTGAACTGAGGCACAAGCTGGGGACAGTTGGAAGCTGGATGCAGCCTCACTGAGTGTGATCCACTGTGAGACCTCGGGGGGTGCCCAGAGGCAGGTGTCAAAGGTACGCAGCTTGGGGGTCAGGCCCGCACTGGGGACGGACATTTGGGAGTCATCAGCATCGAGCTGGTGGCTGAAGACCTGAGCGACGCTGATGGCCCCAATGTGGTCAGAAAGAGCAGGGCCAGAGTCCCGGGCTCACTTTTCAAAGGAGCGGGAAATGTCATGTTGACGGAAGGTATGGCGTGAGAGCAGGAGCTGGGGACTCGGGGTCCTCAGGGAGACATCTGCCCCCCAGGGCCCAGCGACAGGTTTCCCTCACCCCTGTATGTAGGCCAGGCCACATTATCGGCCATGGCCGTGTCCCCCCGCTCAAGCCCTGGCCGGCACCAGCCACGGAAACTACTTGAGAGATAGTTACTGAGGGAACAGATGAGGCCCTTCTGCCGCTTGCTGACGGTCAGGACGTGGCCTCACTCTCCCCATCTGTGAAAAGGGTCTTCCCCTCACCTCTGTCCACCTGGCCCACCCCCCTCCAGGTGTCCTATGCCAGACCCAGTTCTGCATCCATCCGAGATGCTAACCTGTATGTCAGTGGACTCCCCAAGACCATGAGCCAGAAAGAAATGGAGCAGCTCTTCTCCCAGTATGGCCGCATCATCACGTCTCGGATCCTGGTGGACCAGGTCACAGGTCAGGCTGCCGGGGACGATGCACTTGGCAGGGCACTGGGCGAAGGCACGGCGGGGGGGCGGGGGGTGAAATGGAGAAGGGGGGCAGGGCCAGGGGCAGAAGCAGGTGAGGGGGTCACAAGAAGGGGCAGGGTCCTCATGACGCCCTCACTCCCTGGCAGGCGTCTCTCGGGGTGTGGGTTTCATCCGCTTCGACAAGAGGATCGAGGCCGAGGAGGCCATCAAAGGCCTGAATGGGCAGAAGCCACTGGGCGCCGCGGAGCCCATCACGGTCAAGTTCGCCAACAACCCGAGTCAGAAGACTGGGCAGGCCCTGCTCACTCACCTCTACCAGTCGTCAGCCCGGCGCTACGCAGGCCCCCTGCACCATCAGACACAGCGCTTCCGGTAAGCCCCCTGCCACCCCGCCCCCAGGCACCCTGGACCCCCACATGCTGGGGGCCCAAGCCTTGCAGCCCCCTACCCTGAACCTCATTCCTCAGGCCAAAGGGACACTGGGAGGGTATCCGCACGCCGGGGCCACTGAGGGCCGCAAAAGGGAAATGTGTGAGTCTGTCAGATGTTGAGGCCAAGCCTTGTACGCAGCAGGCACTCAATGTATGCAGGGCACTGAGTGTATTAATGGTATTAAGAGTTTATTTTTTGTAAAGATTTATTAGAGAGAGAGGGAGGGAGAGAGTGCGGGGTGGGGGGAGCAGAGGAAGAGGGAGAAGCAGGCTCCCGGCTTCTGCGAGCCCGATGCGGGGCTGGATCCCAGGATCCCGGGATCATGACCTGAGCTGAAGGCAGACCCTTAACGACTGAGCCACCCAGGTGCCCTCGGTATTAAGCATTTTCGAGTCACCTGATTGGGGCCCCCCTGTCTCAGGGGTGGAGCTCCCGCGCTGCCTCCAGGTAGATATACTTATGAGGACAGGGCTTGTCTTGCCTGTACTTTATGAACAGGGACCCTGAGGCACCAAGAGGTACTGTCACTTGCCCAGCCCAGGCACTGCCCAAAAGAGACCTGAGAACCTCCCCTTCTGGGGACCTGAGCCCCGCAGGGTGGTGGCAGGCGAGTGGGGCGGGGTAGGCTGGGGTGGGGAGGACAGGACACGGGGGCAGGCCAGGCAGCGGCAGGGCAGGCGAGAGGCAGTGCCCGAGTGACCACGGTTCCGTGCCAGGCGGTGTCCAGCCGGGCGGGGAGCAGGCGGGTGGGGGCAGGGCCGGGCTGCTGGCCTGCTGGGTGGGGGCGGGGAGGGCAGTCGGGCCGGCTGGCGAGCGTCACAGCTGGGGGTGTGCCCAGAGGCCACGGGTGACCACCCTTTTGCTTCCACAGGCTGGATAATTTGCTCAACATGGCCTACGGAGTCAAGAGGTAACAGTGCCCCCGCCCCGCTGCCCCCAGCTCCCCACTGTCCCTCCTTGGACTCTTGCCCCAGTGCACCCCCTCCCCCTGCCTCCCCACCTGACTGCCAGCTTAGCTGCGTCTGCCCCCTGTCTGGGAGGGGTAGGGGCTGTGGAGCCTAGTAAATGCCTTGAAAGAGCTGCTATGGAATTTGGGCCCAGAGGGCCTGTCCAGGGCGCTCTCCAGCCCAGGGAAGGGGTCCCAGCCTTGGGTCTGGTCACAGCCAAGCCCCCTGGTTCCCATGCTAAGTCTGAGCTCCGTCTGCAACAGCTGACGGTCTTTGCTGAGGGTCACAGAAGGCCCCCTCTTACCCCATAGTCTGGGGTGGACCTTGAGGCCCACACGACGTTGTCCACATCCCTGACCTGTGAGGGTCCCTGTGTTTACCGCGTCATGAGCTGTTGAGCACGCACTGAGTGTCCGGCGCTGGGCTCGGGGCTGGGGACCCAACGTGGCCCAGCCAGACTTGGTCTCCCATGGAGACGACATGACGTTGAGCACAGTGCTTGGCACATAGTGAGCGCTCAATAAAAGGTAGCCGCTCTTGCGATTCTGGTTACTGTTGTTCATTATCTCAGTCTAGTGGGGAGGAGACAGACAACAGCCAACTGGGCCATGAAGGGGGCAGGAGAGGGGCTGACGGGGACCTGCCAAGACTGCTCACGTCACCAAGGCGGCAGCACCTGTGCGGAATGGGGGAGAAGGGAGCAGGCAGTTCGTCCCCAAGGGTCACACCGAATGGGTCAGACCCGGGCCCCCCCCTGAGCTGAGCCAGGCCTGGGAAGGGAGGGAGGCTGTGAGGAATGAGGGTGGAGCCAATCCTGTCTGTTCATTCATTCGGTCCCTCCATGGGTCAGTCAACAAACCCTCCCAAGTGCGGCTGCGCTCAGAGCTGCTCCAGGCTGGGGCTTCACAGGGAACAGAACCTCACAGGGAAAGGGGAGTGGATGCTAAATACACAATATGAGCAGGAGAAGGCTGGCAAAGGGCAGAGGAAGGCAGCGGAGCGCCGCCCTTCGGGGTGGGGTCGCCGGGGGGAGGGCGGGAGTTGGGTGGGAAAAGGTGCCAAGGGAGGGGTACTTGGTCAGGAGCGGGGAAAGGGCCAGAGGTCTACAGGGCCAAGGACCCTGTAGGGTCAAAGGTTAGGGGGTCAGGGTGTAGATGGAGACTCCTGGCAGGATTGTGGGAGAGGGCCTGACATTCAGGGAAGGTCAGAAGTCAGGCCAGGGCTACATGTCGGGACGGAGATGCAGGTGGGGTCAGAGGCAGAGGTCACGAGGCCATGGCAGAGTCAGGACAACGCAGGGATCACTGACCGGCCGGCAGTCCCGACAGCATCAGGGGTCGCAGGGGCTCAGGGGTGTGCCGGGGGTCAGGGCAGAGCCCGCGTGACCCCCAAAGTAGTCCCCTGTCGCTCATCGCCAGGTTCTCGCCCATCGCCATCGACGGCATGAGTGGCCTCGCGGGTGTGGGCCTGTCGGGGGGCGCGGCGGGCGCTGGCTGGTGTATCTTCGTGTACAACCTGTCGCCGGAGGCGGACGAGAGCGTGCTGTGGCAGCTGTTCGGGCCCTTTGGGGCGGTCACCAACGTCAAGGTCATCCGCGACTTCACCACCAACAAGTGCAAGGGCTTTGGCTTCGTCACGATGACCAACTACGACGAAGCGGCCATGGCCATCGCCAGCCTCAACGGCTACCGCCTGGGCGAGCGCGTGCTGCAGGTGTCCTTCAAGACCAGCAAACAGCACAAGGCCTGAGCCGCCGCCGCCCGCCCTCCCCACCCTCCCCGGGCAGCAGAGAGAGAGAGAAAGAGAGAGAGAGGGGCCCCGAGAGAGACAGCGCAGGCAGACCACCGACGGCACGAGGGCCCCGCGTCCCTGCGGAAGCCACAGGGTGAGCACTCGGGGTGGGAGAGTCTGCAGGGAATGGGGGGTGCCTGGGGGTCCCCCAACCCGTCCTCCTGCCCCCACCCCAGGCTGGGCTGTTTACTCTCTCGTCTTGGTTTTGTTCATGGCGATGGTTTTTGTTTCTTTTTTCGGCTAAAAAGGAAGCAGAGATGTGCCCCCACCCTACCTTCGACCACCCTCCATGGGATGGCTTTGCGGGGGCGCTGGGGGTGCCCTCCAAGACCCCCTTGCCCAGGCCTCCCCAACACCTAGATGAGCCTGAGGGGAGGGGGAACAGGTTTAAAAATCCCCAAAAAAGCGAAACGGAGGAGGGGTGTGGGCATCCCTGGCCCAGAGCCCCTGGATGGAGTGTGAGGAGCAGGGGGAGGGGCTGGAAACAGAAACAAAATGAAAAAAAGGGGGGGTGGGGGGGAAGAAAAACTCTATTTTTGTAAAAAGGGAAAAAAGACCTCGTGGAGAATTTTTACTGGGGATTCTTGAACTTGAAAAAAAAACACAAAAAAAGACAAAAAAAAAAAAAAGAAAATATTTTGGCAGGTTATGTTTACCAACTGGGGCAGGGGCAGGGAGCAGGGCTTGGGGGCCGGGGGTCCACGGGGCCACACAGAGAAACACAGCCACGCAAAGACACGCGGGGGCATGCGCACGCACACGCGTGTGCGCGCACACACACACACACACACCCCACAGGGACACACAGAAGCACTGACAGACCCAGAGACACACCCGGACACCTTCAGGAGCTCACTGGCCAGAGCCAGACATGCAGACACACACGTGGATAATCACAGGAGACCGAAGCAGGGGGCTACACAAATGTGGCCGCGGGCAAACACCGTCGTGGGCAAAGGCGGCCACAGGTGGACCAGGAACGCGAACATTTCCACGTGGACGCGTGAGAGCAGAGACAGATACATTTGGACACACAAATCTAGACACCCAATGATGGAGAAACAGAGATACAACACCCTGGAGACACCGACATGCCCATAGCATCCCTTAGGCCCAGGCAAGAGGTCGTAGCCCAGACCCTGGCCCAGTCCACTTCCTCCAGCTAGGCCGCCCGGGTCTCCTCCGGACGCGTGGCCCCACTCAGCCCGGCCCCAGGTTCTCTGCAGAGCTCTCTCCTGGCTCATCCGTGGTCCCTGCCGCCCACGAACACAGGCGTGCACACAACATCCATGCATCCAGACACACGATACCTCGTTTCACTTTTGGCGTCACGGTGGGCTGGAGGCAGCCCCCCCCCAACACTTGAGGCCAAAGGACCCCCTGTCCCCGGGGCTGAACCTCCCTGGGCTGAGGCCCTGGCCCAGAGGCTGAGGGGGGAGGCTGGGCCCTGAGCCTTCCCCCTCCCCCAAGGCCTCCCCAGCAGGAAGTACCCCCTGTTCCCTCCAGGCACCCCCCACCCTGGGGTGGATGGGCCCAGGGGCCCAGCCCTGAATTCCCTTCCCACCTACTTGTCACCCCCCTTTCAGTTTGTTGGGTTTTTCCGTCTTTCCAAACTCCTGAGGGCCGTGGATGCAGCCCCCATCCCGAGTCCCAGCCCCGGCTTCTGTCTGGAAAGTCCAGACACTTTCCATTCCCCTAGTTTTCATTCTTTTAAAAAAAAAAAAAAAGAAAAAAAAAAAAAAAAAGAAAGAAAGAAAAGAAGAAAAGGAAAAAAAAAGAAAGAAAAAATTCCAACAGAAGCCGAAGGCCGGAGCCCCTGGGAGCCCTCGCAGCCCCCCACCCCCCGCAGCGGGCCCAGTCGGAACTGAGAATTGCAAACCCCGAGTTCAGCTTGAGTCGCCCTTCCTCCGGTGTCCCTGCGTTTGGTGTCCGGCCATGGCCCCATCTGACTGCCCAGCTCTCTCTCCCCCACCCCTCCCGGTGTTTGTTAGTAAACGTCTGTGGAGCTTCTGCTGCAAGGAACAAAAAGAAAAAAAAAAATCAAAAAAGCGACAAAAAAACACAAACAGAAGAGGAAAAAAGCGACAAAAAAAAAAAAGGAAGAAAAAAATACACACAGAAGAGATTAAAAAAAAAAAGGAAAAAAAAAAAGACATAAACTGGCACCAGTTAACTTTCTTGTACTTTTTTGCCGAATTTAGCTTCTTGTAGTTTTAACTTATTGCTATGTTAACTATTTATTCTCCTTGTTGCCCTGTAAGGACATTTGTGTATATTTCTGTTACTTCATCCAGTTTGCAAGTTTAAAGGAACCACGATGTTCTCTTTGTTTCTTTAAGTTTTGCTGAGACGTGGTTATGCCTAATTTATTTATAAAAGGGGAAGTGGAATCATTAAAGTAATAATAATTATTAATAACAGTAATGGTAGCCGAGCGGCGCCCGGGGGGGCGTGTGCTCTGTGGGGCGGTCCCCGCGGCCAGCGACGTCCGGGGTCTTAACGGGATTATTTTTGCTCGTCTTGAGAATTTTTTCAGTCCTATTTAGCTGGTGAAAACCCTAGCTTGTTCTTGATACACGAACCTATTTATTCTTGTGGTTTTTAAGTCCTTCCCAACCTCCCAGCTCCCCTCCAGCAGGGCAGGCACCCCCAGCGGGTCCACCCCTCTCCCTCTGCTGTTTCTTGGGGCTCTCTCCCCTCCGCCCTCCGAGCGCAGGGACACGTGTGCACACGTGGGCAGCCGGCGTGCAGGAGGCGTCTGAGCAATAAGGGCTGGGTTTGTCCCCTACCCTGGGGCAGCCGGGCTCTGCAGAGGGGGCACCTCCCCACACACACCCTCCCCCACTGAGGCCTAGGCCCCTGACACCCCCGCGTCTGGGAGGGGACTTCTTTTTCTAAAACACAGAACTCAGCCCAGCCAGGCCCTCTCCCCAGAGGCCAGCCCCTCACCCCAGGGGCTGGGGGGCCTGGGGTCTTCCACATCCCTGGGGGTCAGGGGCAAGGCCCGTGGGATGGGGGCTCAGCCCCTCCAGCCCTCCCCTCATCCTGTTATTTATTCAGAAGGTTTCAAATCACGACAGAGTCCATGTTGGAGGTGATAAAGAACTGTAAAAAAAAAAAAAAGACAAAAAAGACAAAAAAAAAAAAAAAAGTAAAAGACAAAAAAAAATCACAAAAACCCAAAACCCAACAAGAACACTTTGCGTTGCGTTTAGACTATTTATTACCGGGATTACAGGCCTGGCCGCGGTAACAGACTTTTACATGGAATTGTTTAATTATTTGTACTTTTCATGCCAGAAAATAAAAGTTCAGAATCTTACGGCCTCGGCTGTCTTGTGTGCTGGCAGGTGGGAGCATTGGGAGTGGGCGTCACTGGCCCGAGCCCCGAGGCCAACATCCCTGCCGCTGTCCCTCCCCGGGCCTCGCCACCGCACAGCCTGGCGCTCAGGATGGGTGGGAAACTGGTGCGGGCGGAAACCCTGAAGATTGCGGCCCGGGGCCCGCGCGCCCTGCGGTGCTGGGCTCTGCTCCGAGGCCCACGCAGCATCTCCTCCGATGTGAATCAGGCTCTGATGGGACCCCCGCTGCGGAGCCACCAGATGGGGGAGAAGGTCTGAGCACCATCTGCTTCTCCTGAATCCCACCCTCGGCCCATCCCTGGCCCGCTCACACCTGAGCAAAGCAAGGCAGACACAGCTTGGTTGGGGGGGGATCGTGTTTATTGTTTTGAGGTCACAGGTCAAGTCACTCATCCCCACCAGGAAGGGAGGCAGGCGCCCTGGGCGGGGTGGGGGTGGGGCGCCCGGGGTGGGCGAACCCCTTTATTCCACCTTTGGAGGCCGCCGGGGCCTGGGAACGTGGCTGTGCCCTGCCTGGCCCCCCGAGAGCAGGGCACGGAGCTCCACACGGTTCCTGCCCCCGCGGGGAGGGTGAGGAGACCCGGGGGCGGGCCTTGGTCCACAGACGGCGGGGTGGGTGGGCGGCCCCGCTGGGGAGGTTCCCATGCCTTGAGGTTCTGCGGCCAGAGAAAGACCAAATGAGAGAGGCGGAGGCGGACGGGCGGGCAGACAAGTTTTCCTCAGCCCCTGCCGCACCCCCAGGTGGAGGAGGCCCCCTCAGCTCCCTGCCCACCTCGGCGCCCAGGAGGGCTAGAGCTCGTCGTGGTCGCCGTTGGCAGGTGGTTCGGGCGGCGGCTCCGGGCAGGCGGCTGGCGTCATCAGCTCCATGAGGTACTCGCAGCGACTGGGCTCCGTCGTGCTGGTCACCACTGTTTCCTTTCCACACAGCAGGCGCACCTGGGATGGGCAGGAAGGGGCTCAGGTGGGCTCGGGTGGGCCGGGGCTCCCGCAGCACCTGCCGCCCCCCCTCCCCCGCCCAGCACTCACGGTGGTGGAGCGGTTGGGGCCCTGCCAGCAGCCCGTTCCCTGCTCGTACTTCATGGCACTGAACTTGTCGTGGTCAGGGCCAGCCCATGAGCCCCAGGTGCTGCGAGAGAGCAGGGTGCTTAGGGTGGGGGTGCCCACAGGGGCAGAGGAGCTGCGGCAAGGGAGTCCAGTCTAAGCCCACTCACCCGAGGCTGGTAGGGGAGCCGCCGAGTTTGGGCTTCTGAGAGACGAGCTTGAAGGGACAGAGCCGGTAGACGTACCTGTCACAGGATGGGGACGGTGGGCAGGGAACACGGGACCCCAGCCTCCTCAGTGCACCCACACAGAGGGTACACGGGCGCCTCGAACCCCGCTGACTGCCCTGGAGCCCACCCCCTCGCTCCCCCGCGTCCTGCCCTGCCCCGCCCCAGACTCCACCCGCCCGTTGGCCAGTGGGGGGCGCACTCGTTGGTGGTGAGCTCGTAGCACTGGCTGTACAGGTAGGCAAACTCTCCGTTGGGGCCAAAGTCAAAGGAAATCTCCTGCTCCAAGTTCCTGGAATGGGACGCCAAGCAGTTAAGGGGCAGCTGGGGACGCCACCGCCTCGCTCAGGACAACACAGGGAGGCCCACTCCAGCAATGGAGGGCCGCTCGGGGGCTGGGCTCTGGCTCCCCACCGTCTGGGGACCCTCCCCGCAGGAGCCACTGCTGCCCCAGCAGGGGTAGCCTCGGCAACTCCCCATTACCGCCTCCTCCGGGGAGCTGTGCGCCGGGTGGAAACATGGCCTTGCTGTAGCCCGACACCTGCCCCCCTTACCTGATGGACTCCTCCATGTCCCTCAAGGACCGCTCAGCCTCCTCAAACTTGTTGCGGGCCTCCTGGGCAGCTGGAGGGGGTGGGTAGTGTGGGGGGAGGTCAGAGGTGCCCCAACCGCGAGAAGAGGGAGGGGGGCCACGGATACACTTGCTTTCCCCCAGCTCCCCGGCCTGCTCTGAGGCCCAGGCCCAGGAAGGCCCTGTAGGCCTCGACAGGCCTAGGGCAGACCCCGCCCGGCTGCCCAGGCTCTCCGCTCCTCAGGGAGGAGGGCCAGGACTCTCGGGGCCTAGCTGGCTCCCCGCCCCGACCACACGGCACAAACAAGCAGCAGCCAGAGGAGGCGAGAGGGCCCCTGGGGCCGATCAGGGTGGCAATGCTTTCTCCAGGCCCCAGATGCCCCCTCCAGGATGGCCCCAACTCCCCGGGCTTTCTGAGGGCCAACACATGCCCATCTTGGGGAAGCAAGTGAGGCCCATTCCCTGGGTCCCTGCAGGTGTGGATCATGGGGAGCATGGATTTCCCTGCTTGGCCCTCACCGTCAATGAAGGCCTGAGTCTGCTCATCGTAGGGCGGCATTTTGTCCTCTTCAAGGGGGCTGGGGGCAGGCTGCGGGGGAACCAGCGGGGGCGGGGCCTCCTGGGGGAGGGGCAGAGTCAGCAAGTGACCCAGTCCCCACCCAGTCATCCCCTTCTCCCCCAAACACACACCTTGGGCTGCTCCCCCTGCACCTGGGAATCTTCTTCTTCTTCTTCGTCCTCCTCCTCCTCTTCTGTCTCCTCTTCTTCCTCCTCCTCTTCCTCCTCTTCCACGGGTGGCGAGGGCACTGCAGGCTGCTCCTCCCTGGGCTCTGTCAGGTCAGGCTCAGAAGGTGCGGGGGGGGGGCTGGTGGGTAGCACCTGGTGGGTGTGCGGGGAGGAGGTGCTATGGGCTCGGTGGTCCCCCCCACCCTCCCCCGGTCTCAAGTCCAAGCTCACACCGTCACCCAGTGGGCAGCCGCAGTGTCTCCGCCCCTCCAAGGGGCCTGGAGGGAGGGACAGACAGCTGATGGGGGGGCCCTCCATGGAGGGCGCTTGGATGACCCAGCTGGCCAGGGTGGCCCTGTGCCAGAAGCAGAGGGAGTTTCTTTGTAAGGCATGGGGGGGCAGGGAGGGGGCACACATCTCCTCTCCTACCCCGCTGACCTCAGACCGGTACTTGTCCCTGATGGCAGCCCAGACGCGGTCGTAGAAGGCAGCGGCGTCAGTCTGCACGTCTCCCCCAAGGAGGGCCTGTGTGCGTGTTGGGGGTAGTGTCAAGATCGGGGGACTCCACGTGCCCCCCTGTGCCCCAGGCACTCTCAAGGGGGGCCTCAGGCTATGGTGCCAGGCACGGATGTGCTCTGACCACCCGTGGCCGGGCCTGGGCCTGGCCCGCTGAGGCGGAGCAGTTCGAAGGGGGCAGCACAGGCCTGTGGGAAAGGGGGCGGCCCCAGAGGAGGGGAGCCGGTGGGGGCAAAGGCCTGAGCGGCCAGGGAGAGAAACTGAGAGACAGAGAGGGAGAGGGAGCTAAGAGCACAAGCGCCAGCGGTCGCTGGGCCCTTGGGAAGAGGCAGAGGCCCAGGCGGGACAGGAATGGAGTCAGCAGCAGGGATCCAGCCCCAGCCAGGACAGAGAGCCAAGGCCCGCCCTCAAGGAGGGCAGGGCGGCGGCACACGCTCGGGGAGCACATGGGGCCAGGTGGGTGGGACATCTGGCGCGTTCCTAACCAGGTGCCCCTGTGGCACCTGTGTGGCCCCCCACCCAGGTCCCAAAGGGCAGGGAGAAAGAGAGCTGGGCGGCTACCCCCTTGCCTTACCCAGGCAAGGCCAAGTGGCATCGGCCATGCTGGGCACCCCAGCAGCCCTGGGAGCAGCCCAGGGCCTGCCTGTCCTCCGCCACTGGCCCTGAGGTCACCCTGGAGCAATGCCCCCTGCAAGTCCCAGGGCTAGGAAAAGGATGGGATACCTGAGCTTCCGCTTCCGATAGTGCCCCGTCACCGTCGCTGTCCAGCTCCGGATGGGTCTGCAGCTCGGTGACCGAGACCCTGCAGGGACACCGGGAGAGGCCGGCAAGCAGTGAGGCCCACTGGCTCGGGGCCTGCTACCTGTTCGCCCCCTGTCAGGGGCCCTCCCCAGAACTTATTTTAGGACCTTAAAGTGGGGGGGAAGAGGCAGAAGTTGGGAAAAGGTGAGCTCTGGGGTTGCGGTCGGAGGGGGGGCCCAGTCCCATCTCCTGCCCTGTCCTGAGAACGCCGCAGCCCTTACGGGGCTCAAAGGAGAGACAGAGATTGTGTGTTCCTGACAACCCACCCTCCACTCAGCCATTAGCCTGGGTCAGAAAGCAAGTCAGGGGCACAGGATTAAAAGGTGTCCGGCTTTCGTCAAAGTGACCCAGGCCACAGAATAGTCTTGGGAAAAATAATGGGCCCTCCCCCCAGCTACCTCACCTGGCTCCTTGTGGGGATCCCCTCATCCACCCTTAGGATTTTTCTAGACCTACTTTATACTTTAGTAAGCAGGGGCTTGTTCAGATACGGTTTGGCACTAGCTAAGGACTCATGATGAGGAGGTGGGGCTCAGGCGCAGGGTAGGGGGAGGTGGGAGGAAGGAATCCCAAGCCCAGGGTAGGATGGGTAGACTCACGCCCCATCCATATCGTCGTCCAGCTCCTGGAAGGCGTTGGCCGCCAGCTCCTGTTCCCGCTGGGCCTTGGAGGCGGCCTGCTGCTCTGTGGAGGGGCGAGCTCTGTCACCCGCCACCCTGAGACCTGCCCTGCCCCAACACCCCACGTGTCCCACTGTGTGCTTGGCCCTGCACTGGGTGCCAAGTCGGGCCACTGCAGAGCACGGACCAGGGATGGGAGCCAGGAGCTGCCAAAGGCTGGCCAGGGCGGGGGCCAAGGAAGAGGCGAGAAATGCCAGATAACGGGGAGACTCCGAAGCTGGGAGTTGAAAGGGTTTGCAGACATGGGGGCTGGGGCTTGAGGACACCCTGGGACTTTGGGTTTGAACAAGCAGGGGCTGGCAGAGACCGCGCAGGGGTGGGTGGGGGAACACGCACAGGTCGGCCGCATCTGGGAGGCCCCCAGGAGAAGCAGCCCGGGCACCCCAGGCCCGCTCTCCAACATAAAGGTCAGGATGGAGACTGGGGTGGGGTGTGGCCAAGCCAGGAAGGCTTCCTGGGGGCCCCAAGGAGTGTCCCAGGAACATGAGGGAACTGGGCTGGAGCCAGTGGACACAGGGCCACAGCTGCATGTCTGCTCGGACAGTGCCTCCCCCGCCGGCCTCACCCCCACCTAGTGTGGCTGGACGGGAAAGCGGCCACAGCGCAGCTCCAGTGACCAAGCTCACGGGGTATGCCGGGCCGCCGCTCAGCCCAGGACAAGTGGGGTTCCCTCTGCCACGCTGTGGCTCACGCCCAGAGATCCCGCCATGCCCCAGCAGACCAGGCTGGCACTGCCCCTCTCCCAGATGAGGGCGTGAGGCTAGCTGGCTGAAGGGACCTGCCCGCAGGTACCCGGCTGGCGAAGGGCAGGGCCAGGGGCAGAGACACAGGACAGTTTAGGAAGTCGGCTTCCATCAGGGTGAACAGAGAGAAGAGACCTCCTGACTTCCCAGTGCTGGAGGGGAAGGCAGAGCTTCGGGACAGCTGTCTGAGTGGCGGGGCCTGCGTGTGCTTCTTGGGGCGGGGGGGGAGGTACCAGCTGGACACCGCCCAGGAAAGAGGGGAGAAAACAAAGTCCGGGGTCTCCCAAGAGCAGTGGAGATTGCAAGCCAGGGTCTGGGGGCAGAAACAGCCCCTGCTGAAGGAAGAAGAGGAGGCTGCAGAAGCCACTGGGGGTTCTGGACCGGAGGCCTCCCTGCTCACCTGCCCCGGGGCCACGACAGCTTCAGTCTGTCTTCAGGCCCAGTTCTCTCCACCTCTGCGCCCCCCACCCTCATCCCAGCCCACTGCTTGCCTGGAACAATATGGTCAGCTTCTCCCTGGTTTCCTGGCTTCTGTTCCTCCTCTGCTCAGAATCCTCTAGAGCTCCTACCTCACTTGGGAGGAAGTGAGGTCCCCACAGTCCCCAAGGCCCTACCCTTCTCTCTCCCCACCACCCCTCCAATTCTCCTCACTCCCTCCCTCCTACCACACGGCCTCCTTGCTGCCCCTTAAAAACCAGACAAGAGGCTGCCTCAGGGCCTTTGCAACTGTGCCCTCTGCCTGGCTCACTCCCTCTCTGAGCAGGCAGAGGCTATCTCCATCTTGTTCAGTGCTCAACTACTGGCACCTGGGGTGTGCCCAGAACACAGCAGGCACCCCGCGAATGCCAGATGAACTGAGTGTGAGAAACCAAGGCAGAGAGAGCAAGGGACAAAGAACACAGCAGGTGCCCCGGGAGATGGAGACCAGCAGTGTGGACTCAGAGACGGGCTCCCAACTCGTGGCTCCCAGCCCAGGGAGTAGCCAGGGCCACACTTCCAAACCCTGTCTGGAGGGGCTTCTGCCCCACCTCACCCGTCTAGCCTGCTTCCACAGGATGACCCCCCACTGGACAGACTGAGGACGAGGGCCAAGGCTCCCGATTTCCCAGAATGACAGCATGACCTGCCAAAAGCAAGAAGACGCTGGACAAAGCATAAAAACCATCTCCAACCAAGCAAAGTGACATAACTTGCCAGGGCAAAGAGCAACTCAGGAAGGTTAAAGGACACAGAAGCCCCCCGGCAAATTCCGAGGTCTGTGTTGATGAGAACTTGTGAGACAAGAGAGAGGGAATCAAAGCCCCAGGAGGGGAGAATGGGAAAGCCCCACCAAGCCCCCAGGAACTAGGCTGTGACCCCCACCCCAGGGCTGTCCCCTTAAGGAGAGGCTGGACCAGCAATCACCCAGCCTGTGCTCACACCTCTGCTCACACTGCCTGACAGGCAGGAGGGGCCTCCAGCCCCCGCTCTGGATTCAGGGGACCCCCCATGCTAGTGTTCCCATGTGGCTGGCAGAAACAAAAGCATCTCTTCTCAGAAAAAAAATCACTCCTGCTAGGCTGCAAATTATTCCTACAAATGACTTTCGAATACAATGACCGATGCACAGCGAAGACGAGAAGGCGCCTGAGAGACTGAGGCACGGTGATCGGTGATCTGATCGAAAATCAGCAGGAACGAGCAATCAGGAGACGAGGGCCAGCCCAGCCACCCCCTGACGTACCTTCCCACCGCTTCTGGTGCTGGTCTTTGGCCTCCTTCTCCGGCTTCTCGGCCTCCTCCTTCACCACGCGCAGCATCTCCACCTGGTCCTCCAGAGACTTCTTTCCAGCCTGCAGCTCAGCGAGCTTTTCCTGGGCGGGCAAAAGGCAAGATGCCACCTCTCCTTCTGTTCTGGCTTCTTCCTGAGTGCCCCCTCCCTGCCTCTACTCCACAGGGGGCCACAGGTGACCTTCCTGAGGCACACTCCTCCCCAGGTCTCCCCCTCCCTGTGGTTCCCCAGAGCTCACGGGGGAGAACCCTGAACACCCTGCGGCAGCCCCCCCAGGTCCCGCATGACCGGGCCCACGGCTCCAGCCCCCCCTGCCCCACAGCCGTCCTGACCTGTAGGCTCCAACTACCCCGACACCGTTTAGATTCCCCACAGGCTCTCCACCTCCCATTCTTCACACGTGCTTTCCCTCTGCCTAGAACGCTCTGCGTGGCTAACTCTGAATTATCCCACTGATTCCGGTTTAGACAGAGACCTTCTCCTCCAGAAGCCGTCCCCGCTTCCTGCCCCCACAACAGGTGGGAGGAGGAGGGAGACAGGGCACGAATCTCCTCTCTGCCTCAGAGCCCCAACCCCAATGTCCCTTTTCCCAGTGGCCCTGGGTGTCACTTTGGCATCTGTCCCTCTCAGTGGACAATGTGTCCTCGAGGGAATTCCAAGTCTGTTTCCAGTCTCACGTCCACTACACCGCAGCAATCCTGGGCCTCTGCGGGTATTCCAAGAAGGAACGAGTGCGCTGTGTGGATGGGACCCCAAGCTGAAGGGCCTTAGCCCAAGCCCCGCCAGGATCATTTTCCTCCTAAGGCCTTGGCTCACACCTCAGCCTGGCCTGCCCCCAGGGTCCTCCTACCGCTCCCAGGAGGGCAAAAGGCACTTGGAGCCAACCCCACTGCATGGCTCTCCCACTATCCTCTGAACTCAGAAAGGGCTTCACTGCCCACCCCCCCACCCCCCCAACAAACTCAGGAGGGGCCTCAACAGCCAGGGCATGGAGAGGGGAAAGACCCGGAACCTTCCCTGGGCAGAAAAAGAGCTGAAGCTCTCGTGCAGAGAATCTGGCAGAAGTCCAGGGGGCAGCGCTGAAGACTCTGACCCGTCTAACGGCCCAGGGGGTGGCGGGCAGGCGAGGAAGAGACACATGCCTGGGGACACGATTTCTTCCAGCCCCTGCAGCACTCACCCTGTGGAGCTAGCCCGGCTGCTCTGACAACGTCTCGAGTCCTCCCCCAGAACAGGGAGGTCACACGGTCATCGGCCTCACCTTACAGATGACGGCACACCGAACCAGGATGCAGAGACGTGTCCCTCCTGTTCCGGGGTGCAGGAGGAGAGCTCCTCTAAGCCCACTCCAGCCTGCCACCCCAGGCCCTGGGCAACAGCTGTGCTGACTGCCACCTGGCAACGGCTTAACCAATGACTAAACAGCCAGTGGACGAACAGGTAAACCAAGGCACACACGGACAGTAGCTGGCCTCGGGACTCCACTCGTCAGGGGCGGGTGTCAATCCCGCCCAGCCTCACCAGCCCATGAATCCAGGCCTCAGGGCCCAGACTGTCCTGGGCCAGCCCCACGGGCTCCCTCACCTGCTTCTCCTCCCGAGCCTTCTTCCAGTCCTCGATGAGGATCTTCTTCAGGCGGAACCCCTCCCGCGTGACCTCTGCCATCTGCTGCAGCGTCTCTCTCTCCTTACGGCCCTTCTCTCTGCGGTGGAGGGAACACACGAGCGCCACCAGGGAGGCCCTTAGGGCTCACCAGCTCTGGCTCGTTCCAAAACAGCTCAACCCACCAGCTGCCGCCCCTACGTGGGGAAACATAAAGAGCCAACCTCCCACTCCCCAAGATCTCATGGTCTCAGAGCCCTTCATCCCTGTCCTTGAGAGGAGGGACAGCGGTCAGAGTTCGCTCACTGTAGGGACCTAGGGAAGGGGCTAGGGAATGCTCGGATGTGGGGCAAGAGGTTGGCTCCCAAGAGAGAAAGAAAAGCACAGAAATCACAAACTCCCAGACAAGAAGGCCATCTGATGGATAACTGTGTTGCCCCTGACCTGCCCTGTACCTAAAAGATCTTTCATCAAGTGAGTTTACAAAAGTATTGGGATTTTCAGGTTCTCTGAAAAACGAATCTAGCTTGGCCACCTGCCTTTAAATGACGGAGTCAAGGGGCAAGTGTTCCTTTAGATGCCACAACGCCCCCCAGCCCTACTGCCTCACACTCAGCCGCCTTCTGTTTATGCCACCCCGCCTGGGGGCATTTCAGTTTTCAGGTCCTGCTGCAAGAGTGTAGCGATTCAAAGATCGGAGTTTCAAATTATACCGGCCTGGGTTCAAGCTCCGGCTCTGATCTGTCCTAGCTGTACGAACCTGGGGAGGTCACTTTTTATTCTAAACCTGACTTTCCTCATCTGCTGAACTGCGAAACAACTCTGTCTGCTTCTGGGCCAGCGATGAAGTGGCAACGCGGTGCTCGTTCACAAGGCACGGGCACAGAGTGAGCACTCGAGAGACAAACGCAGGGAAGAGAGGGACTTGCTTCCCTGCGTGGGGTGAGGCAAGGGCCGGGCCGGGGGCAGCGGCTGCCAGCCACATACTTGCAGGTGTTCTCACAGACGGTCCCACTGTTGTATTCATCCGTCCCGTCACAGCAGTCTGAGAGCAGAAGCAGGGATGCGATCAGACCCGGCGGTGGCTCCTCCCTACTCCCCCCCACCGCCTATTTCCCCAACCCCAGCGTGATCTCACTCACCACAAACTCCATCGTTGACCCATCTGGAGGAGATGTACAGGGGCTTGTAGCCAGTGTTGGTGCAGTGAAAGCTACCATTAGGACAGGCGGCTGTACCTGCGGGAAGAAAGGAGAGTTTTGGGGGTGAGCTCAGGGCTAACCCATCACACCCACCCACAGACAGATCCCCGCCCCCCAACACACGTGCACACAGACAACACGTAAGGATCACCAGTGCTGAGAAAGGGAAGGAAGGGCAGCTGCCCGTTCATGGCCTGGAATAAAACTCTCCAATGTTCTCTCTTGCCTCTCCTCACCAAGGCCCTCAGAACAGGGCCCGGCCAACTGCTCCATCCCTTGCCTCTGCTTCTGTCTTTGTCTGCCCTTCAACCCCACCTTCTCTCCCATCTCTGGGTACTTGCACTTGCTGGCGCCTCCATTTTCAGCACATTTCAGGGTTCAGTGGAGACCTCACTTTGTGATCCCCAGGCGGGGGGGAGGGTGCTCTCTGGGCTCCCCCAGCAGCTGTGGCCCTCCTCACCAAACCACTAACCACTGGCTTCTATGCCTGCTTTCCCCCGCTCAACAGGGAGCCCTGTGAGGGCAGGACTGGGTCTGTGTTGGTCACCACCACACGGGCTGGCATTTCCCAGGCATTCAAAAAACCTTGAATGAATGAATGAATGAATGAGCAGAGAAAGACTCACCTGGTTCATCTGAGCCATCCTTGCAGTCACAGTAGTCATCATTGACCTGATCAAAAGGGATGGTGGCAGAGCCGTCCAGGCAAGTGAAAGGTTTGGACTCATCATAGAAGTGATGGTCTGGGGAGGGAGGTAAGGCGCTCAGCCCAAGGCAAAGAAAAGGCCTTCAGCTCTCTCCCAGCAGCTGAGCACTGCCACCTTCCCTACCCAGAGACCAGGAAACTGAGGCAGAAGGCTCAAGTATCTAACCCAGGGGCCAAGTCGGCCCCTTCCACACCTTACCCCCACCTCCAGCCACGTCCAGTGCCGGACTCACTGGTGAGGGAGACGCCCCGGGGCCTCTTGACCTCCACGGCCCAGCACAGGGGCAGCAGCAACGCGAACAGTAACATCTCGCAGAAGCTCGCAGGCCGGAAACAAGTTCTGGGGGAGGAAGGCGGCTGCGGGGAGATGTGCTGTGCACCCACGCTGCGGCAAGAAAGGGACGGCTGGTCAGCGGGAGAGGGCTACTTCCAGCCAAAGGAAGTCACCTTTTCCTCCAGCCAACTGGACTCCTCCATCGCTTCCGGGCAATGGGGACTCACTTTGCTTCCAATATGGGGGGGCTGTCTCCCCAGTCTTGCCCAGAAGAAGTCTCACTTTTCTCATATCAATGGTAGGAAGCTCAAAACCTCCGCTCCCTGCTGGGGGGGTGGTGAGCTACCCAATTCCCGCCAATCGGCCGAAGGGGTTAACAGTCTCCTACTCTACCGACGAACACCCTCCAGCTGCCCCCAATAAGAAATTAGGGTGACACCCTCCCCCCCGCGCGTTAGTTCACCACCTACACGAAGCCGGGGCAAAGGTCAATATCCACCGCGCCCCCCAGCCCGGCAGCCAACCGTTCCTCCAGAAAAAAGAAAGCGGAAATGTGTGGGTTCCGTCACTTCCGGCATCACGCCGCGCGTGCGGAGCGACGACCCAAGGGTGCCATGTTGGGAGTGGCAAATGGGGGAGGGGCTGGGCTGGAACCCAGACGGCCATCTTGGATAGGACTGTGAAGCCCTAGAGGGGATCGTTCTGATGGTTCGCGCTTAATGGCGGCGCTAGGTTCCTCCATCTTGGGAGTGGCAGGTTCTGCGGCCGGAAAAGAAGGTTCCTGAAAAATGCCCTGGAAACCCAGCGGAGTGGGGGTGGTATGTGTGTGTGTGGGGGGGGGGTGCTTTAAAAAAAAAAGGGGGGGTTGCTTGGCTGGCTCAGTCCAGGAGCGGGACTCTTGATCTTGGGGTTGTGGGTTCGAGCCCCATATTGGGAGTAGAGATCGCTCAAAAATAAAATCTTTTTTTTTTTTTTTTTTAAAGATTTTATTTATTTATGTGACGGAGAGACAGCCAGTGAGAGAGGGAACGCAGCAGGGGGAGTGGAAGAGGAAGAAGCAGGCTCACAGCGGAGGAGCGTGATGTGGGACTGGATCCCGGCACGCCGGGATCACGCCCTGAGCCGAAGGCAGACGCTTTAACGACTGCGCTACCCAGGCGCCCCTCAAAAATAAAATCTTAAAAAAAAAAAAAAAAAAAGTAGGGGCGCCTGGCTGGTTCTGACTTAGACCGTTGGACTCTTGATCTCAGGGTTGCGGGTTCCAGCCCCACCTTGGGTGTACAGAGTACTCAAAAATAAAATTAAAAAAAAAAAGATGAGCACGTGACCCCAAAGTACCCTCCTCCCAATATCCAGCAGAGAGGCTTGGTCAGCCTGCAATTAGACCGCCCCTCTGCACAGCCTTAGCCAATGAAAGCGGTGGTGTGGAACGCGGGCGGTTTCCATGGGAGCGGTAGAAGAAGGAGGGGGCAGAGGTTACCCAGCAACCGGGAGATGCTGCGAGGCCCCGCCAAGCGGTCGGAAAGTGCATTCTCCCAGAGCCCGGGGAACCCGCGCTGACGGATCCGGGACAGGGGCAATTGCTGTTTGCCACCCTAATCCCCAGGGACCCTACGCCCCAACCCAGTCATGACGTCTCCCCTGTGCTGGGCGGCCTCTTCCAACATCCAGCCTTCTCAGGACCAGGTTTCGACCTCCGCCAAGGTCAAGGGCAGTCAGTCTCAGGCTCAGCACCACCACTCCCCAGTGAAGGGTGTGTCCCACGCCTGGCTTCCACACCATTCCAAGGCTGGAGGCCTCCATGCCGGAAGGGGGAAGTCTGCTGTGCACACGCAGGTGGCAGAATTACAAAGGAAGATACAACTGTTAGGTAAGATGGCTCAAGGGCACGAAGAATCAAGAGTCAACAGTGTCCACTGAGCCCTCCGACCAGGCACGGTGTGACAGGGGCCTTCCTCCGGCCTTCAACCAGGTGACCAGTCTCTGGAGGCAAAAACTCATACTTGTTCATGGTTTTCCTCACCTCTCTTCTAAAATCTTTCCTGGGCTCAGAACCAACTAGGCTGTGTTTCATACTTTTGTGTAATTTCGACTCTTCTACCACACATTGGGCAGGGAGTAAAGAACATGGATTCTAGAGCCAGATTTTTCTGGGTTCAAATCTTGGCTCTACTCTGCATATACTGTTTGATCTCAGGGGACTATGAGTAGCCTAATTGCTTTCAGTTTCTCTATCCGCAAAATGGGGATAGTAGAGTACAACCCCATAGGTAGCTGAAATGTATAAAGTGCTTAGAACAGTGCCTGACACACAGTAAGGCACTATAAAGTGTAAACCATGTATCTGGAAGAGGGCCATTTTGCTCCCCAGTGGACATGTGGCAATGTCTGGAGACGTTTTTGATGGTCACATTGTTGGGGGGTGGGGGGTGGGAGGCGGTGCTACTGTCATCCGGTGGGTAGAGGCCAGGGATACTGTTCAACATCTGAGAATTCATGGAACAGCTCGAAACAAATAATTATCCATCCCAAATATCAGTTGTGCTAAGGTTGGAAAATTCTGCTGTGAACCATTATGATTACTGTTTTGTTATTACTAGAAGGCAATCTTGCACAGTAGTTGAAGGTATGGGCTCAGGAAACAGACTTCTTGTGACCTTGAACAAACTCATAAGCCTGAGCCTCATTGTTCTCATCTGTAAATGGGCATGATATGGATATGCACCTATTGACATATGGCATTCGATATCTAGAAAGTTCTTTGTCAAGCATCGAGTATATAATAAGTGCTCAAACTAAAGTATTGTTACAATATTAAGTCAACGTAACAAAAACAGCTTCCCTCTGGGAAGCCCCCAGCCCCCTATGAGATTCTGCTTGTGTACCTCGCATGACCTCAGAGGGTGACCGGAAGGCCTTTTATGAGAGCACCCAGTGGAACATCAGGAAGAATCAGGAGACCATCAACCACCTCCGTGAGGAGACCAGGGCACTGCAAGTACAGCTGACGGACCTGCTCCAGGTGAGCAGGTGGGCGAAGGGTTTCCAGGAGTCAGGGCAGCACCCCCAGGGGCAGGGCACTGCCTCAGGTTGGGGTGGTCTCAGTGAGCGGTGACTGGGCTCCTCTCCTTGCAGGGAGATGAGAAAGTGGTCCAGGCAGTGCTTCGGGAGTGGAAGTCAGAGAAGCCGTACCTGCAGAACAGGACAGGACAGGTTCGCCCCGTCCCACTCCACTGACCATCTGCCTTCGTTTCCAGCTTGTGTCCCCTCCCAGCTGGACTCCCTGCCTCACCTCACCTTCTCCAGTCCTTTCTCCACACCAGCTGGCGTTCATTTGTTCACTCAGTCTTTATCACACACTGACCATGGGGTAGGCATGGTATTCGGTATTGGTGACTACAAAGTCAAAACACCACCAACAACAACTGAGACCAGTCTCCACTCCCCAAAACTTCATATCCTAGTGGGGAAAAGAGATTGGAGGAAAACAAAACAAAACAAAAACAAAAAAAAACAAAAAACACCAAGAACGAATGCAGAAACAAAGTAATTTCCAGTGGTGACGAGAAATGAATAAAATAGAGATAGATAGGGGCAGAGTTTTGCACCTTATTTTTTTTTAAGATTTATTAACTTTTTTGAGAGAGAGAGAGAGAGTGCACAAGCACGAGCAGGGGTGGGGGTGGGGAACAGGGAGAGGAGAAGCAGAAGACACCCTGCTGAGCAGGGAGCCTGAGGCCAGGCTCTATCCCAGGACCCTGAGATCATGACCTGAGCCGAAGGCAGACAGTCAACCAACTGAGCCATCCAGGCGCCACAAGGGGTTTGCACTTTAGATTGGGGGGGGGGGGATCAGCAAAGCCCCTTCTCTCTAAGAAGTTGACATTTGAGCTAAGAATGCGACAGGCAGGAAATGATTTGGGGAAAAGTGATCCAGGCAGAGAGAACAGCAAGTGCAAAGTCCCTGAGGTAGACACAAGGGAGCAGAGCATTGGAGACACAGGCCTGGGCAGTGTGGCTGCATGGGAATGCGGGGCTCTGTAGGAGATGTGGTGAAGAGGGTCAGCTGGGGGCACCTGGGTGGCTCAGTGCGTTAAGCCTCTGACTACAGCTCAGGTCATGATCTCAGGGTCCTGGAGTTCAGCTTCTGAGGCTACTTGTCTCTCTGCCCCTCCTGCTCATGCTGTCTCTCTCTCAAATAAATATATAAACCTTAAAAAAAAGAAAAAAGAAGAAGAAAAAAAAAAAAAAGAGGGTCAGCAGGGGCTGAACCTTCCAGCAGGCTTAGCTGGCCAAGATGAAGAGTTCAGATTTTATGACGTGCAGTGTGAGGAAGACGTGGGAAGCCAGGTGGCGGTCATCCAGGTGAAGGTATTGTCAGCTGCCCTTAGACAAAAGTGGTGGAAATAGGAAGAACGAGGTAGCTCTGGGAAAACCTTTGACATAGAATAAAGCGTTGCTTCACAAATTGGATGTAGGGGTGATGGAAGAAGAAAAGGTGGGGTAGGACATCGAGCTTTTGGACTTGAGCGTCTGGAAGGATGCAGCTGCCGTGAGCTGACATCGAGAAGATTCAGGGAGGGCAGACTTGGGGAAAGATCATATACTCAATTTTGGACACGATGGTTTTGAGGTGCCTATGGAAACGCCTGGAAGACGGTGTAGATATGGGTATATGAGGCCTGTCGTTCCGGGCATTGGGAGGGGGTGGGATTTGGATGTTTTCGCTATGGTGAGTTTTCAAACCCTGAGCCTGGGTGGGTCCATCAAGGGGGTGGGTGTGAACAGAGGCGAGAAGAGCCTGAGGCGGCCAAGGAAGTGGAGAAGGGGCAGCCGGGGTGGAAAACTGGGGAGTGGGGGGTCCTGGAAGCCGCCAAAGGAGACGATACGCAAGAGCAGGGGATGAGCCAGGTCAGATGCCGCTGAGCCCAGGGAACGAGAAACAAGAAATGGGAGAAGAAAGGAAGGCTTCGGTGGGAGGGTTCAGGCTGCCGCTTGGGCTCGCCTCCCTCCAGCAGGCCCTGGAGCACCTGGACCAGCGGCTGCGGGAGAAGGTGAAGCAGCTGAACGCGCTGCGGCACCAGGTGGGGCTGCGGCGGCGGTGGCTGGACGAGCTCCAGCTGCAGCACCGCCTCCGCGAGCTAGAGGTGGCCGAAGCGCAAAATGGCAACACAGAGGTGGCCAAGGTGAGGCCGTTGAGGAGGGGTGGGGGTGGAGATCCTGGGGAGAATTTGAGAGGGGAGGGGACTCAGCCCAGCCTTGCTTCCCTCTAGACCTTGCGGAACCTGGAGAACCGCCTGGAGAAGGCCCGGATGAAGGCGGAGGAGGCCGAACACATTACCAGTGTTTACCTGCAGCTCAAGGCCTATCTCCAGGTAGGGACCAGGACCGCTTGGGGGCGGGGTGGAAGCAAGTGGGAGGGCCAGCCTGCGGAAGGACGGCGGTCACAGGCCCGTCCCACCCCCCCACTCCCCAGGAGGAGAGCCTTCACTTGGAAAACCGGCTGGACTTCATGGAGTCCGAGGTCGTGAGAGCAAAACGTGAGCTCGAGGAGCTGCAAGTGGTGAACCAGGAGGCGTTCAACGCCCGGGATATCGCCAAGGTGCCAGCCTGCCAGGCCCTGGGGTTCCTGCCCAGATGCCATGGTCTCCTGGCCCCAGAATCTGAACCTCGGCTGTCCCTGAGCTCCTCCCGCCTACCTCCCAGGACCCCGCAGCTTGGCCCAGCTGTCTGAAGTTGGGCCGGCCGCTCGGGCCCTGAGCCTCGGTAGGTACCAGCTGGTCCTGCTGTCTCCCCCGGCCCTTCCTCCAGAACCAACTGCAGTATCTGGAGGAGAGCGTGTTCCAAGAGCGCAAGAAGCGTGAGCGCTACATAACCGAGTGCAAGAAACGCGCAGAAGAGAGGAAGCTGCAGAACGAACGCATGGAGCGCAAGGTGGGCGTCTCCAGGGGTGCCGGGCGCAATCCCAGCCCGCCCCAGCCTAGACCTGGCCCTGCAGGTCCGGCCACAGCCCTGCCTGGAGCCATACCCTAGACCGTCCCCGCTCTTAACTCTTCTCTGGACTCCGCCCCCACCTGCGCTGGATGCCAGGGCTCCTCCCACATCCCTGACCCTGCCCTCCCTCCATCTGATTTTCTCGTCTCCAGATCGCCCTTCACTCACTGGTCGTCCCAGTCCTTCCCCACCTGATTACCCCCACTCCGAAATCTGATCCTGCCTCTAGCCCGCCCCTTACTCGAGGCCCCGCCCCCGCTCCCTTGACCCCGCCTCTTTGCCCGGCCTCTGTGGGGGCCAGTCGCTGACCAACCCTTTCTTGGCACTGCTGACCCCTGGCTGGGTGCTCCCCAATCGGGCCCCGCCCCCTCGCGGCCCCCTGTCCTGCTACCCCTCTCTGCCCTGTACCCTAAATCCTTGCCTGAGCGCCGACTCCCACCCTGACCTCAACCTGTGAACAGACCCAGCGTGAGCACGTGCTGCTGCAGTCCGAGGATTCCACCCAGGACAGCCTGCGCGCCAAAGAGGAGGAGCTGAGGCGGCGCTGGAGCATGTACCAGACAGAGATGCTTTTTGGCAAGGTCAAGGACGCCACCGGCGTGGCCGAAACCCACGTGAGCGCTGCCTGCAATTCTCCCTGCCCTCTAGTTCCGCCCAAACTGAGCCCAGGCCAGTGAAGCCAACACGCCCAGCCTCCCCTTTCTGCTGGCTCAGGTCCTACAAACCTGCTCTATTCGTAGAAGACACTCCTGCCTCCTCCAGTTATTGCTCCGTTTTTCTGCTGCTGGTCACAGCAAAACCCACACAAGCTGCGACCCTCGCCGTCATTCCCTCTCCTGTCCGCTCTTATGCTGGCCCTAACTTCTTTGGCATGTCAGCTCTGTGTGATCTGCGAGTTTGGTCTCTCCTGTGTCTCCAGTCCCTGTGATGTGGTGTGGGGCACAGTAGACTCCCCAGTGCCACTCTCAGACCCTGGCAAGCCGGGCCCCTGCCCTGGGTCCTGCGCTTTGTTGCATTTTCCTTGCAATTTGCTAAGACCCTCATGTTTCCTGCTGGCAGATACGGATCCCACTGGACCCCAGTCCAGTTTCTCCCCTTCAGGCACTCTCCCACTGCTACTTCTCCCATAGGGTAACCCCTATGGGAGTTACCCTCCCATAGGAGGGTTCTGGAACTCCGAGCTATGGGGTCATCTGGGGCACTGTGGCATGACACCTTTCCAGAAATTGGCCTGGTGGGCAGATAGCTCCTGAGATTGCCCATATTTCCTCAGTGGACTGGGTGAGATTCACGGTCACGATGTGGATGGCAGGTTGATTTTGGAAAACAACGACGCTCACTGCTACCCTGCACCACACCCTGATTTGGGCTGATTCAAATCCCTTATATAGAAAAAGGCCCCACAGAAATTATGTGTCGGGGGCTGTACATCCTTGAGGCAGCTCTGAGTCTGACTCTCGGAGTCCCTAAACATCATTGCTGCGCAGAAGCCACCAGCTTAGGCCATCTGTCCTGCGTGCCCAGGGGAAAGGAAGAGGGGGTGCACCCAGGCCTGCCCAGGCCTCCCTCTGACGGGAGCTGGGGGACCTGCAGGCGGTGGTGAGGCGGTTCCTGGCGCAGGGCGACACCTTCACGCATTTGGAGATGCTCAAAAGCGAGAACGAGCAGTCGCTGCAGAGGCTGAAGCAGGAGAAGCAGCGGTTGCAGCGAGAGCTGGAAGACCTCAAGTACTCAGGGGAGGCCACGATTGTGAGGTGAGGCCCCAGTGCCCAAGGGAGAGAATGCCTGCCCCCCCCCCCCCCGGGCTCAGAGGCACCACAGTGGTGGCTCCCCACTGCCTGTAGTCAGCAGAAGCTGCAGACTGAGTTGCAGGAGCGCCTCAAGGCGGAAGAGCAGCGGCGCACTGAGGCACAGGACCAGCTGGAACACGCCATGCGGGCGACACAAATGACCAAGGAGAGCCTTGAACACCTGGCGGGCAAGCTGAACCACATCACATTGGTAGGCCTCACCCCCAGGAAGCTCAGCCCAGAGCCTCCCACAGCCCAAGAGGGTGGGGTTCCTGCCCCTACTCAAGGGGACCGACCCTCTGCCCTGTCCAGGATGTCAGAGGCCTGCCTACAGGGGACGCCCAGCCCCACTCTTCAAAGTCCCCACCCCATATCCCTGCGGGGAAACCCCCTTACTTCTCAAGAGGCTCAGGACTTCAGAGACCCTGTTCCATCTTCACGGGAAAGCCCCCCCTTGCCTCCCCATCCGAAACCTGAGACTCCACTGCAATACTTGGGCGGCCTGAGACAGGGGGAGCCCCACCCTGCCCGCAGCAGAGTCCCATTTCTTCCGAAAGTCATCCCCGAAATGACTTCTCCTCAATTATTACCCCCTTCCCCACTAAAACCCTTCGTTCCACCCATTGCCGTTTGTGTCTGGAGTTCAGAGGCCCCGCCCCACAGGGGATAGCACCCCCCCCACCCCCCGTTGGTGGTCCCTCGCCTTTAAAGTCCTGGCTCGAGGCCGGTAAGGTCCCGCCCCCGGTGAACACGCCCCAGGGGCCCGCCCCCTTCGGGCTGACGCGGCTCCGCCCCCGGCCGCAGGTGGATGGCCGCTTCGCCGGAAAGGAGCTGGATCCCCAGGCAGATAACTATCTGCCAGACCTTCTGGGCCTCGTGGAAGAAAAACTTCTGAAGCTGCAGGCACAACTCGAGAGCCACGACGTGCCAGAGATGCTGCGCCACCTCGCTGAGCAGGAGGTGCGAGTACAGCCAGAGGGCGGGGCTGAGGATGCGGGGCTGGGGCAGAAAACCAGGGAGCCGGGGGCACCCCTTGGGAGACCAGGGATGAGGTCTATGGGTGGGAAATGAGCTTTAGGGACAACGTGTGAGGCTTGAGGAGAACTTCCAGAGGGTCCGCGAGGCCAGTGGGCAGGGCCGGGGAGTGTGGGTGCTCTGGCGTTGGGGTGGGGGGGAAATCAAGAGGCCGGACCCCAGAGACCAGGGGCGTGCATACGGGGCAAAGAGGCGGGGTTGGGTATCGCGGTACGCTCTAAGAACGAGTCATTCGGCAAAGCTAAACTGGAGGAGTGTCATGGGGAATCAGGGTATATCTTGGAATGGGGTAAGGAGGAGGGAATACAGGACTTCCCTGCAGCCTCTACCCCACCCCACTCTGTTGTCTCCCGCTCCCTCCCTCCCCCAGTTCTACTCCACCATAGAGGGAAAGCTGCCCACGTACAACACCCGCATCGCCCTGCCTCTTGCCAGTCTCAAGGACAAGTTCTTCGGTCAGTACGGTCAGGGAAAAGAGGCGGGGCTGGGGGCCCAAGCCGACCAAGGGAAAGTGGTCCCAGGCCTGGCGTGGGGCCAGCTTGGGGGGTGGGGCCCAGTTGGGGATGGTAAAGGCTGGGAAAAGGGAAATCTGAGCCAAGAATGGGAACCCGGATCGCCTCATTGCCCTGCGCAGACGAAGAGGAGAGTGAGGACGAAGACAACGACGTGGTGAGCCGTGCGGCGCTTAAGATTCGTTCCCAGAAATTAATCGAATCCCGCAGCAAGAAACGCAGTCGCGCGAAGAAGACCTAGACTCACCCTTGCGTCCACCTGGCGCTTCTGGGCCCCTGCGGAGCTCCCAACCCCTCTGGGTCCAGCCTCCGGCCCATGGGCCCCTTCAAAGGCTAAACGCAGCCCGGACAAGGGAGCAGAACGGGCCGGTGGTGCCCGGAGTAGAGAAGGGGGCCGGGCCACCGGAAGTTCCCACAGTAAATCTTCCAAGGCGAGCCTGTGCTGGCCTCAGAATCGCGCAATAAAGGTCACCAACCAGCCCCCTGGGTATTTGCCTCTCCTAGACCCTGCACCTCCTCAAAGACTGCTGCCCCGAAAATCCAGGGCACAGATTCCACCTTCTCTGACCTGGGGAGTAAGGACTCCCCATCAGCTGGGGACGCAGATTGAACACCCCCCTCCAGGATAATAAGAGATACTCCCACACTTGGAGCGAAACAGCCCTCCCCGTTTGAGGACAGGGTACTCTCCTCCCCAGGGATGCAGACTGGCCCCCCACTTAGCTACACACGCTAGCTCAACCACACCTGGAGACAGAAAAGAACCTTTCCCTGGGAGAGAGGTGACCTTTCTCCTGGGCACAGATTGGTACACAGCTATAGGGAGAGCCGGGACCTCACCTCCGTGGGCTTGGGCTGAGCGCTGGGGTCCAGCTGGGGGCATCCGAGAGCCACGGGACCCGCCCCGCCCCTGCACGGCCCGGTCGCCCCGCCCTACCCCGCGGGCCCCAACGCCCGGCCACTGCCCGCCGCCCGTCGGCCCTTCCGCCTCACTCAGCTGCGCCGTGGAGCGGGACGGGCACAGGCCATGGATCGGACAGCGGGCAAGGAGCTCGCCCTGGTAAGGGGACCAGGGGTCCCGGACCCCACGTTCCTAGCGACCCTGAGGTCCAAAAACCCCAGGTCCCGCCTTCCGGACCCTATCTCCCAGCAAATCGGACCCTTCGTACGGGCCCACGAGTTCCAACCTTGGGCCTCCCGGCCCCTGCTCCACTGCAGTGGCTGGTACCTCTTAAGGATAGGGGGCGTCTCTGAGCTCATCTACAGGAGGGGACAGAAACAGATTCCGTGAGCCTGGACCCTGGGACGTCCCCAGATGCCACTCCATCTTCTCAGGACAGAGGAGGAGGGTCCCCGCGGCGCCGAGGGGACTGCCCTAGACAGGGACCCCGCCCCGAGTCTCGCTGAGTCTGACCGGGAAGGGCGAATGGTGCTAGAAGGCCCGGCTTGAGTCCGCACGGGAGAGGGGGGACGGTCGGGGGGCCCCCCACGGCCCTGAGCCGGTCTCCGCGTCCAGGCGCCGCTGCAAGACTGGGGCGAGGAGACCGAGGACGGAGCGGTGTACAGCGTCTCCCTTCGTCGGCAGCTCAGTCAGCGCTTGAGCCCGGGGGCAGGGCCCAGGGGTAGCCAGGTGAGGCAGGGGAGGGAGGGGAGGGGTGGAGCGGGGAGGGAGACGACCAGGTGAGGGCGGGGCCGAGTGGAGGGGCCTGGAGGAAAAGAGGCGGGGGCAAAGCCGAGGGGCGGAGCTGAGGCCCGAGTGAAGGGCGGGGCTTACAGGCGCCCAGGTGAGGGTAGAAAAGCACCTGGGGGCGGCCAGGTGAGTGGGGTTGATGAGTGCGGCGGCCCCCAGGCGGCCCGGTTCCGCAGCGGGACCTGGGGACTAAACTGGACGGCGGGGCCTAAGTCGGCCAGGTTTAACGGGGCGGAGCTGGAGGGGAGGGATGGTCTTTTGAAGCCCCCGGGTGCGAGCGGGCTGGGGTGGAGGGCTGGGACCTGGGATCTGGAACGATCAGCGAAGCGCGGCTGGAGAGCTGGGAGCAGCCTGGGAGGGCCGAGTAAGTGAGGGCATGGGGCGGGGCCTGGGGGGACGACCGTGTCCAGGGCGGGTTGCGAGGGTCACTTGGGTGTGGAGCAGAATCATGAGTCCAGGAGGCAGGGTTCAGAGAAATGCGCAAGACCAGATGCAAGAGTGGTACTTAGCGATGGGTGTGATTGGAAAGGGTGTGCTCTGGGGGCCACTCTTGTGTCTCTTCGCCGCCTCCTTGCCCCCCCAGGCCCCCAGCCCCGCTGCGGATGCCTTCCTCCATTATCGCACGAGCAAGGTGCGGGCGCTGAGGGCGGCGAGGCTGGAGCGGCTGGTGCGGGAATTGGTGTCTGGAGACCACGAGCAGGACCCGGGCTTCGTGCCTGCCTTCCTGGCCACCCACAGGGCCTTTGTGTCCACCGCCCGTGTGCTGGGCCTTCTCCTGCCACCACCGCCGCCGCCCCTGCCTCCAGGGTCAGTACCGATGGGAAACCTCCGCGTTCCCACCCCCAGACTCTCACCTGGGTACTCGATCCGGCATTCCCGCCCCCTAAGCGCCCCCTAGCCTCCCTCTTCACCTGATGGGGGAGTTGCTTTTCCCAGGATAAAGGTCAAGAAGACAGAGGGAGGATGTCTGCGTGTCAACAAGAATTTAAGGTTGGTCTCCCATAGGTGAGGGTGGGGGTCCTAGAGGCCCAAGGTCACCTCTGAGGTGTGGGGGCTCCCGAGGTCCAGAGCTTCGGGCTGGTCTCTGAGGCCCCCCACTCTGGCCAGGGCTGTGGTGTCCGTGCTGGGCTCCTGGCTGCGGGATCACCCTCAGGATTTCCGGGATCCCCCTGCCCACTCGGACCTAGGCAGTGTCTGCACTTTTCTGGGCTGGGCGGCCCCAGCAGGGCCTGAGGCCCAGGAGGCAGAGAAGCTGCTGGGAGATTTCCTGGAGGAGGCTGAGCGGAAGCAGGAAGAGGAGGAGCAGCCTGAGGCCTGGACAGGTGAGGGGAATGGGGCCCAGAGGCTTCTCCCCTCACAAAGTGACAAATCTTGGGCAAAGTTCTTAACCCCATCTGAGCCTTTGTTTCCCCACCTGTATAATGGGGGTATTGACCCTTTGTCTAACGTTTTAGCATTTGTCTCACACTTCCCCCTACACCTCCATCCTAACTACAAAAATGCTCTACCATTGGGTCAGGATGCCCTTGGTTTCTAGCTATAACTCAGGCGACTACTTACCTTAGGAGCCACAGAGACCTGGGTTCAAATCCCAGTTCTGCCATGTGCTGACTATGTGACCTTGGATAAGTCACTTCACTCTCTGAGCCTCTATTTCCTTATCTGTGAAATGGGGATGATAATAGTATTTCCCTCATTGACCTCTTTATTCATTCAAAAAATAGTTAGCTACTGGCTCTTGGCAGGAGAACTGGACAGGAGCTCCCAGTTCCCCAGGGAAGACAACAGTAAACCAGTAAATAAGTAAAGAGTGAGGGCTTGACAAATAGTATTATTTTCATCATTGTTATCACTGATTCTTACTTATTAGAATCTATCACATAAAGTGAAAAGAAGTAAGAGCACATACTGATATGTTCTTGTAGAGTAAGTTATTAGCAAACTATCTGGTCCTTTAATAGAGTTTGCCAAACTTTGTTGTAGAGAGCTTTTGGGGAGTGGGAAAAAAATATCTACATACTTCATCCATCCTTCATCCAGGCCTTTGTTCAACTTGTCCCTTTCTCTGATCTCCAAGCAAATATATCCTCCCACTCTGCATCCCTGCCTGCCTCATTTTTCTGCACAGCACTCATTGGCCTTGTCCCTGACTCTGTCCCCAGGGGCAGAAACAACCAAGATTTGTTGATTGAATAATTGCATCCTGCTTATAAGGTATCATCTTTCATCCATCTGTGTTTGACCTGATCCCCATCTCAAAAGCATCTAAATCCCTAATCCCCGTCCTTTAATCCTCAGATTAAAGTGGCTACATTCCTCTCTGCTTTACAAAGTAGCAGCCACTTATTTCTCCCTGGTGACAAAATCTTATTTATATATAGTTTATCCCTCTGTCTTCCCCCTCGGTTCTTAAGCATCCTTCTTCCTCTGCCAGCAGGATTTCACCAGCTGATTCCAAACCACTAGAGCTACACAGTCCCACGGGGCAGCTGATAGCTGCGTGTAGTTATTGAAATTGAACTTAAAATTAAAATTTCAGTTACTGGTCACACTAGCCACATTTCGAGCGCTCAGTAGCCACATTGGACAGCACGAGTAGAAAATATCTCCACCATTGCAGAAAATTCTATTGAAAGTACCACTCTAGGGTATGAGTTCTTGAGGTCAGAGGAGTACGTGAACATTTATTGGACACCTACTGCATGCCCTGCTCTGGGATGTACTTTATTTTAACATCTTTATTTTGGGATTACTTTTTACTATGAAAAATTGCAGACATACAGAAAAGTAGAGAGAATAGTATAAAGAACACTCAGACACCCATTGCTCATTTTTAACAGTTATGAATTTGACACAAACATTTTTTTTCAGGATGATTTGAAAACAAATTGGACTTAAGACACTTCACATGTAAATACCTTGCTATGCACCTTAACTGACAAGAACTTTTTTTAGGATTTTTTTTAACATAACCTTGTGTGCACAATAATTTCCAACAAAATCAGCAATAATTACTTAATATCAAAAATTTTCCAGTCCTGGAGTGCCTGGGTGGCTCAGTCAGTTAAGCGCCCAACTCTAGATTTTGGCTCAGGTTATGACCTCAGGGTTGTGAGATTGAGCCCCAAGTCAGTCTCCACATGCTGGGCATGGAGCCTGCATAAGATTCTCTCTCTCCCTCTCTCTCTGCCCCTCTCCACCCTGCTCTCTCTCTTTCTCTTTCTCTCTCTTAAAAAACAAAAACAAAAACAACAACAACAAAAAAACAGTCCAGATTCAAATCCCCCCATTGTCCCTAAATTGTCTTTTTTTTTACAGTTGTTTCTTCAAAATCCAAACATCTGTTCAAGGCACTTTGTCTTTCATTTCTTTTTTTTATGCATTTATTTAAGATTTTATTTATTTGACACAGAGAGAGACAGCAAGAGAGGGAACACAAGCAGGGGGAGTGGGAGAAGCAGGCTTCCCACTGAGCAGGGAGCCCTATGCGGACTCGATCCCAAGAACGGAGCCGAAGACAGACGCTTAACAGCTGAGCCACCCAGGCGTCTCATAGTCTTTCATTTCTTAAGTCTCTTTTGTTCAATGACAATCTCCCTTTGCCTTTTGTTTAATGTCATTAGGGGAAAAAATGAGTCATTCGTCCTGAGGAGTGTCTCACCTTCTCCATTTACCTGTTTGCTGTCTCATGGTGACATGTTGCATGTTCCTCTATCCCCATATTTGCCATCAGATCTGCAGATTTGATTAGCTTAGGTGCAATTTTTTTTCCAATGCCAACTTTTTAAAGCTAGTACTTTGCAATGCCATCTGTCCTCATTTGAAGTGAAGGACCGATAATTAAGTGGACTTATAAAGATAATTTTAAAATAATAATATGGTGCTGTAACTATAATATGAAGGAGAAATAAAGTGAAAGCAGTTTACACAATAATAAACTATGCTTGTTGCTATGTATGTCAGCCCTTGGGCATGTCTTACTAGGACATGTGATGAAGTCGTCTGGAGCCTTTGTCTCTTACAGCGTCACGGTGAATGTGACAGCCACAAACCCCAACTAATGCAGGGGAGAATGAGCCACACAGGTGTAGTAGCATAAACACTGGTGACCTCGCTTTCTAGAATGGTGAACAACACTCGTAATTTCCAAACAAAACAGAGCCCAGACTTTGGCAGTTCCTGCATTCGTGGAGCCAAACTAATGAGTGTTTATGAGCAAGATAGTTGGGTTCCAGGTGCAGATTATTGTAAACAGGTTTTCCAAGGACACAAATGTCTTGGAGGGACACCTGGAGGCTGAGTGGCACAAATTCACTGTGCAGGTCGGCCCCCTTGTGGCAGAGTTCAACTTCAAAATGTCCCCTAGGGGGCGCCACCATAGAATCCCACTAGGGAAAAATCATTCCTATTTATTGAGTACTTTATAGCAGTCTGGTATGTATGAGCTCTAATTTTTTTTTTAAATCCAGATAAAGAAATCAAGGCACGCGGTAGTTAAAGGGTTTGCTTTAGTTGACATAGCAAGCCTGGGGGACAAGTTCGGATTTGAACTTGGGACTGACAATAGCCTTCCCTTAACTACAAAGTTATACCACCTCTCCCTGCAAGAATAGGGCAGACAGATCTTATTTTAATATAGGTTCAAAAATAAAACCACCTCTCTTTTCCACTCTAGACTTTAAGCACCTGCCCTACCATTTCCTGAAGGTGGGACTTAGGGCAAATTGTTCCTGCCTCAGTTTCTCCATCCATGGGAGGCAGATAATAGTACTTCCCTCACTGGGTTAGTGTGCTAAATCACCAAGGGTGAATCATCACCTTAGGTGCTAAATGAATGTTACCATTGCTCTGACACCCTTGAAAATACCCAGGGAGGTTTCCGCTTTGCAGATTAGGAAAGTGAGACTCAGAGACGCTAAAGAATTTGTTCAAGGTCACACAGCCAGTCCTGGATTCAAACTTGAGAGTTTTTAACCCCCCTCTAATACACCCTCAGGACCTCCCGGAGCTGCCCAGACCCCCTGCCCAGACTCCCTGGAAGGCTGCTCAGAAGAGGAGGAAGGACTGGTGCCGGAAGGCCCTGAGCTCCTAGACTTTAGTGTAGACGAAGTGGCCGAACAGCTAACGCTGTTGGACGCGGTGAGCACCGGGCAGGGGCGCAATTGTGAGCCAGATTCCTTTGAGCACAGATCCTACCCACCTACCCGCCCCCCCCCCACCCTCCACCTCCCTCCTCCCAGGAGCTCTTTTCGCGCGTGCGGCCCTGTGAGTGCCTGGGCTCCGTGTGGTCACAGCGCGACCGTCCAGGGGCCGCAAGCACTGCCCCCACGGTGCGCGCCACTGTGACCCAGTTCAACATGGTGATCGGTTGTGTGCTGGGCTCCGTGCTGGGAGAGCAGAGCCTGGCCGCCCCACAGAGGGCGCAGCGGCTGGAAAAGTGGATCTGTGTCGCCCAGGTGCGTGTTGGCAGGGAAGGGGACGTGGGGGCGGGGCATGGGGGTGGGGACGAGGCCTGGTGAGAGACAGGGGACCCGAGGGGGAAGGCAGAAGACAAGGGTCTGGGAATGAGGGGAGGGTTGGGGTGAGGAGGTGCCCCTAAGGGAAACCCTAGGCGGGGCCCAGGGCTGGGGCCGGGGCTGCTGAGGGACACTGGGTGGGCCAAGGAATAAGAGGATGGGATGGGAGGGGGTAATGGGAAGGGGGGTGGGTTGGAGGAGGAACCACGCCCAGAGAAGGGGGCTGTGGTCCCGAAAGAGACTGTGCGGGGGCGGGTCTAGAGCCTCAAGGCTGAAGGAGAGAAAGAAATGGGGCCCCAGGAGAGTGGGAGGGTGGTAAGGGAGGAAGGAAATGGGGTAGATGGTTGATACCCAGGGTGAGCCATAGGTTCGGGGAGGAGAGGTCTGGGTCCAGGAGAGATACTGTGGGCACGTCTAAGAGGAGAAGTAAGGAGTGGGGACAAAGGCAGCCAAGGTGAGAAGTAGGGAATGGAGGGGCAGCTGGGGGAGGGGCTGGGGCTGCAGGTGGGGGAGGGAAGAGGGTCCTGAGGAGTGAGGCTGAGTCCTGGTAGCCTGTCAGCTAGTCTGTAGGGTTTCTGACCTGGGGTCAGAAGTCTCGGATCAAAGGTGAATCATAGCTGGGGGTCAGGCGTGGGGTGTCACCGGCTCCCCCCGCTCCGCAGCGCTGCCGGGAACTGCGGAACTTCTCCTCGCTGCGCGCGATCCTGTCCGCCCTGCAGTCTAACCCCATATACCGGCTCAAGCGGAGCTGGGGCGCCGTCAGCAGGTGAGGAGGGGGGAGGGGGCTTGTCTCTGAGGCGCCACGTCCTCCCCAGCGCAGCTCTGACCTTCCCAGCCGCTGACCCCTGACCCCTCCCCTGACCCCCCCAGGGAACGGTTATCCACTTTCAGAAAACTTTCGCAGATTTTCTCCGATGAGAACAACCATCTCAGCAGTAGAGAGATTCTTTCCCAGGTAAAGATGGGTGTGGACCCCGAGGATCCCAGGCCCAAAAAGGAGACCTGGGGCTGGGAACCGGGAACCGCTTCTCGTCAAAACATTCAGTGACCTTTCATTACGCCTCAGCGATGACCTTCCCCTTGTTAGTGGGCTGCGCTCCGGGCTGCGGCCCTCCTGATAGCTCACGCTCAGTGACTGCCTTATTTATCCATTCAACAAGTACCAGAAGTTACATGGAAAAGGTCACCCGAGGCCAGAGTCATAGCAAGGAGTAAAGCTAAAAAAAAAAAAAAAAATGTACTTGGACTTGACTTTGATAAGCAAAACTAAAAATTGTCTGCCAGCAAGGCTGACTTACTGTAGGCAAGATTGAGATTCTAATAGTCATTGGATGCTGGTTCTTAGGGTGAATCCAGAATACGCAGAATGTGAATCCTGTTCCTTCAGCCCAGAACATTCTTCCCATTCACCTTCTGCGGGTCTCGTTCCGCTTGCTCCTTTATTGCCCTTCCCTCTGCCTGCTACCCGTGGAGCTCCGTTGTTGCTGTCTCTCCCTTGCTAATGTCTGCTCTGGGAGGCCAGAATTTTTGTCTCACTGCTGCCTCCCCAGTGCTCCGAACAGTGCCTGGCCCAGGGTAGCTGCTCAGTAAATATCTGCGAAGGAACGACTGTCCCAAATAAGGATAAGCGTCTGCCTTCGGCTCAGGGCGTGATCCCGGCGTTCTGGGATCGAGCCCCGCATCAGGCTCCTCCACTGGGAGCCTGCTTCTTCCTCTCCCACTCCCCCTGCTTGTGTTCCCTCTCTCGCTGGCTGTCTCTCTCTCTGTCAAATAAGTAAATAAAATCTTTAAAAAAAAGAGAGATCAAGGAACAGGGAGCTCTGAATTCAGCACCTGCCGTGTACAGGCACTGAGCCGGGAGACCTCACCGTGAACCTGACGGACAGGCTTCCTGCCCTGGGGAGAAATCAGGCCGTAAATAGGGAGACACACCGCACAATTAATAACCGCTGGCAATTATATAATTAATTACAGACAGAGTGATGCTATGAAGGCAGGGTGCAGGGCATTGCCGGGGGATGGATGACAGGCCGGTGCCTCGTTCAGTTTTCCTTGGGTTTGGCCTTTACAACCCGCGGGTGGTTGCCGAAAGCAAAAGAGGTGTATATGGTGGGTCTTGAGGCATCTCCCCTGAGGGAAGGGTCAGAGAGACCCCAGGACTGCTCTTCCCTTCCTTCCAGGAGGAGGCCACAGAGGGCCCCCAAGAGGAGGACACCCTCCCAGGAAGCCTGCCCCCAGTGAGTGAGGTGGTTTGGGATGGGGGCCAAGCAGGATCCCCACAGTATGGGGTGGTACGTGATGGGGTCAGTGATGGCTGAGAGTGACTGAAGTTCTGGGGACCACAGAAACTGCCCCCAGGCCCTGTCCCCTACCTTGGCACCTTTCTCACGGACCTGGTTATGCTGGACACAGCCCTGCCGGACATGCTGGAGGTCTGACCCCTGACCCTTGACTCCTGACCCCAGCCTCTCCTGACATCCCACCCTTGACCCTGCCCCCACTCCATACCCGAGCCCCCACTCCCTACCCCAGGTCCCTTAGTGCAATGGGACTCCTGACATCCCAGCCCCTGACCTTGACCCTCAATCCTTGATTCTGGAGGCTCCAGTTCAGACAAACTTTGCCCCCAGGGGGATCTCATCAACTTTGAGAAGAGGAGGAAGGTGAGTGACACTGAGGTGGGCACCTGGGTGGGGGGGGCAGGCTGGGGGCAGGGCAGGGATGGGTTCTGAGAGGCCGCCCCCCTCAGGAGTGGGAGATCCTGGCCCACATCCAGCAGCTGCAGGAGCGGTGTCGGAACTACCGCCTGAGTCCCCGCGCCCCTGTCCTGGCTGCCCTGCACGCCCAGCGCCAGCTCGGCGAGGAGCAGAGGTGACCCCCTCCCCCGCACCGTGGCCCAGCCCAGCCCCCACCCTGGCTGATTCTGGCTGGCACACTGGACCACTTACCCCACGTACCTCTCCAACTCCTCAGGCACCCTCCTGAGCCCTGACCCCTATCCCGTGACCTTGCACCTTCTCCAGCCCAGTGAGGGCCCCAGTTCACCTCCGACCTCCAATTCTGACCCCATCTGACTTTCTGACTTCAGCCTTTAATGTACGGCTGGCCATTCCACTCACCTGTCCCATCTGTTCTCTTCCCCACCTTCTGACCCTGTCTGACCTATGACCCCATTTGTAACCCCAGTCTGAATCTCTAAGCCCAGTCATTTTTCCCTAGTTCTGAATAACTGACTCCAATTTTGGTGTATATTTGATGACCCAACTCAACTATCCCATTTGTTTCTATTCATTCTGTCGAATCCATTACCCTAATCATTGACGCCAATGATTATTTGACCTTGAACTCTCTGACCAAATTCTACTCCTCAGTCCCACTCTGCGAATCCCTGTGTAACCTCCCAACCAAGCTGTCCCATCTCATTCCTAATAAGACCCTGATGCCATAATAACCCCCCATTTGCTACCCCGACCCTGACATTTGGTGCCCAACCCCCCCCACTCCCCCCCCCCACACCCACAGTGCAGCTCCCAGCTGATTCTAGCTTTCATCTCATTCCTTGCCGCTTCCTGGCCCCAACCCACCCCGAAGTGAACCTTGTCTCCTCAGCTACCGAGTCTCCCGTGTCATTGAGCCACCCGCTGCCTCCTGCCCCAGCTCCCCACGCATCCGGCGGCGAATCAGCCTCACCAAGCGCCTCAGTGCGTGAGTCTTGGGGTGTGCCGGGGGGTGATGGGTGCAGAGATGGGAGGCTGCTCCTGGGACCGAGTCTGGGCTCATCCTCATCCCTTGTCTCTGCCTTTAGAAAGCTGTCCCGAGAGAGGGGCTCATCCCCTGGAGGGAGTCCTGGGGACCCCTCATCCCCCACCTCCAGGTGAGCATCCCAGTTAGTGAAAGGACTGGAGATGGCAGGGTCAGAGGTCAGGGCAGCCACTCGACCTCAGGCTCTGCATCTCCCCCAGTCTGTCCCCAGGGTCCCCCCCATCTAGTCCTAGAACCAGAGACCCTCCTCCTGGCAGTCCCCCGGCCTCTCCAGGGCCCCAGGGCCCTAGCACCAAGGTACGAGGCCTGCCTGTGTGCCTGTGTGCCTGTGTGCCTGTGGGCATCCAGGGCTCTGTGTGTGTGTGTGTGTGTGTGTGTGTGTGTGTGTGTACATGGGATTTCACAGCCGGGCATGTACATCAGAGACTGTACAGGTGCTTGGCTGGGCACTCTGGGTGTCTGTCTGTCCAGGAGAACGTGTGCATCTCATGGCCCTATTTGAGGGACTATCCCTCGGTCTGGCTAATGCACAGATCTGGGTGAGTCAGCTCACCCACGGGGCACTCCGGGGTGTGATTATACTTTTGAAAGGATATGCATGTCCCCAGGAATTGGCATGCCTAGGGGGACACACGGGCATAAATATCACCATACCCATGGGACCCTGAGTGGGGCTGTCCACAGACCAGCGGATGTTCCGCAGTTACAGGCACGTGCGTGTACTTGCTGCCCTCTGTGCACGCAGGACTTCTTGTGTGTGGACACAGCTTTGTGCTGTGTTTACGGGTCATGTGTAAATTTGTTTTTGTCACAGGGCACGAAGGTCTGTATGTGATGGGATTGCAGAGATGCGGGCTTGTGAGTGTGGCCTAATTGCCTGTCCCCAGGCTCCGCTTGTGTAAGGGGACATGTAACTCTCCCACCACTCAGCCCCCACCCCTCCTGCCTACAGCTGCCCTTGAGCCTGGACCCGGTGGGCCCCCGGCCCTTGGCTTTGCCCCCGAGCAGCTCTCACATCTCCTTACCGGGGCAGCAGGGATCGGAGGCTCGAGTCATCCGCGTCAGCATTGACAATGACCACGGGAACCTGTATCGGAGCATCTTGGTGAGGGAGGGGTTGGGCCAGGAACCTGCTGGGGCAGCCCTGTCCCCTGGGGCTTGGCGGTCACACCTCACCACCCACCTTCTTTTCCCAGCTCACCAGTCAGGACAAGGCTCCCAGTGTGGTGCAGCGAGCCCTGGAAAAGCACAATGTGGCTCAGCCCTGGGCCCGGGACTACCAGCTCTTCCAAGTCCTTCCTGGGGACAGGGGTGAGCAGGGACTGCGTGTGGGCTGGGCTGGGGGTTGTTAGCTTGGAGGGCAGCAGATTGACGAGGGTCAAGGCTGGTCTCACAGGGCCAGGAGGTGGCTCTGACACAGAGTAGGGATAAGATGAAGCAGGGTGGGTAAGAGGCAGGAGAAATTTGTGCCTCGATTTTGCGGGGTCATGAGATTGCCTTGGCTTTGTGAGCGAAAGGGGCACTGAAGGTGTCTTTTTGGGATTTATGGGGAAATGAAATTGTCCAAGGTCGAATGGGAGAGGGAGGAAAGGAGGTTGTCTTGGCTTAAATTTGTAGGATCATGAGGTCATTCAGGCTCAGCCTGGTGGGGTAGGAGTCTAAAGGCGGTCTGGGCTTAAATCTGTGAGGAAATGAGCTTGCCCCGGCTCAGCATGGGGACTCTGATGTTATCTGAACTTGGCACGGGAGAGGGCCACATGGTAGTGAAATTCAGGGTAGGGGGGCACGATGTCATTCAGTACAGACACAGGTAGGAGGTCGCCCAGTTCTCAAGGAGAGGCAGGAAGGCGAGTTGCTAAAGGGCATGACATGAGGTCGGTGGGCCATTAGGAAGGAATACAGGAGGCTGTTTGGCTTTGGCTGGCAAGAGTGAGGGCTGTCAAGACTGTATAGGCTGGACGTAGGAAGTCAGCGGTTGTCCAAGGTCTTGGTGAGAGCAGCATGAACTCGGCTGGGAATTGGCTGGGGGGAAGGGTGGGGGAGTAGGAAGTCGTTTGGCTTGGGTAGACTTGAGGTTGTCCCACCTTGCAGCGCAGGTTGGACTCCAGAGGGAAGTGGCAGGAGGTTGCTCAGGTGTGTGGTGGGAGAGGCACGAGGTTGTGCAGGCTTTGAGTGGGAGGTTGTCCAGGTTCCAGTGAGAGGAGAATGAGGTTGGCTTAGCACTGGCTGAAGGGACCCAGGGTGGTTCTGCAGAACAGACAGGTGAATGGCAGAAGGTTACCTAGGCCTTTTGTGGGCAAATATGAGGTTGTGCAGGCCTTTGACCATCATGTCCGCCCTGGCCAGAGCTCCTGATTCCTGACAACGCCAATGTCTTCTATGCAATGAGTCCAGTCGCCCCCGGAGACTTTGTGCTGCGGCGGAAGAAAGGGGCCCGGCACAGAACCACAGTCTCCTCAACCTGAGGGGGCCCCCTTCTCCCTCCAGGTCATGGGCCCCAGGGGCAGCTTCGGGCCTGGCTTTGATCACCATGGAAGTGGGGAAAGGGGTCCTCTCCCAGAGAGGTCCCATTCTCTAGTAAAGCCCATTGTGCTCTGTACCCCATGACTCCCCCACCTCCAACTTGAGCCCTTTGGACACCACCTCTCTGACCCTCTTGGCACCAGGTCCTCATTCCAGAGCCATCAGCCCATGGGTGGCAGGGTGAAAAGCTTCATCCCGTAAACATAGAGGGCAGGTAGGGTACGGGGGTGGGGGGGAGAGACCCTTCCCCAGAGAAATCTTGTAACTGGTGGAGACACATCAGAACTGACAGAAGTGGATGAAAATAGTGACCAAAGTTATGAAACAGGAGGTCTGTCTTGTCTGTTCTCAGCCCATGCCTCATGTTCTCTATCACGATAGAAATTAAAAACCAAAACCAATACCTGAAAAACTCTAAGAGCCTTATGAAAGGGTTTGGATGAGACATGACCAGATGCGGAGGGTGGGTGGGCTATCACACACACAGGGGTTGGGACTCCCCAGCGTTTGGGGGGGGGCGCTATGCTTCTTTTCTGCCACGTATATGGGAGAGTGAAGAAATGAAAATCCATTGGGATCAGAGACAAATACCATCATCACCCATAAGTCAATAGGGTGTGGAGATGAAAGGAGAGGGGTGCACGGTGTCTCTGAACTGGAGTAGGGCGAGGAAACTGAGAAGGCAGAGACAAAGGGAGCCATAGGGCCACCCACGACACAGTCATAACTAACAACAACCACAATCATAACAATGTGTTCACTGAGAAACTTCCACTCTGTGCCGAACACCAGCCAGGGGGTTTATATCTCACTGTTTTTTTTTTTGTTTGTTTGTTTTTAAGATTTTATCTATTTGAGAGAGAGAGAGCACGAGCAGGAGGGAGGGGCAGAGGGAGAGGGAGAAGCAGGCTCCCCACTGAGCAGGGAGCTGACGTGGGACTCGATCCCAGGACTCTGGGATCATGACCCAAGCCAAAGGCAGATGCCTAAGTGACAGAGCCATATAGGTGCCCCTTTATATCTCACTTTGGTCAGGGTTCTCTGTGCTTCAAGTGTTCAAAAACTCAGTCCAAACGGATGTGCAAAAAGGAAAACTAATGGCTCGCAGAAATGAAAAGTTCAGTGGGTGCCACTTCAGTCACAATTGGATCCAGGGATTCAGAAGATGTCATCAGGATTGTGTTGCTGTCTCTGGGCTCTGATTTGCTCTGAGAATGAAACTGTGTCCACCCCACACCCTGCACCCCACCAGATCCAATCACCCTCTATGGCAACAGAACCACCTCTGATTTTTAGCGGGCCTCCCAAAGTAGAAAACTCATTTCCAGTCCCCCTGGAAGCAAAATGTGGTCATGTGACTAAGTCTAGGCCAATGGGATATGGGCAAATTCTTTTCCCCCAGTGACTTCGGGTAAAGTCCCAGGATGGAGGCTCACTGGATCCATCTGGGTCACATGCCCACCCTGAGCCAATCACGGTGCTCCAGGAAGCAGAGTGTTCTGACTGGCGAGTCTAGGGAGGGCAGGCGCGAACACCCGCCCCTACGCCAGGCAGGTACCCTTGTGGGGGTGTTTACCCTCGTTTGAGAAGCTCAACCCAAGTGAATAGCTTTCACCGTGTGTACTTTATTACTTTCCAGATTATTAAAAGAACTGCACATTCCTTATAAAATAAAATCCCAAGAGTAAAAAAAAAAAAAACTGTTTTCCAAAAAAATCACAAATCTCAATACCCAGAATATGTTATTTTATCAGTACAGGATCATAGGGTACATACCGTCTGGCCACACTGCCTAGGACCGTGCAAACACTCAACAGCCAGTCACTATTAGGATTATTTATTCCTTCCCAGACTGGGAAGAGATGTTGATTCGCACGATAATACCAGTATCTTACATTTTTGGAATGTTTGCTCTCTGCCAAGCCAGGTTTTACAGATGAGAAGGCAGAAGCTCAGATAAGTGACCTGTCCAGGGTCACACAGTAAGAGAGTGTGTCTGCCGCAGAACCCGGCACTGTTCCGGACCCCCAAGTGGCTGCGGGGGGGCCCCTGAGTGCCCCTGCCGCCTCCCGCGGGACCAGCAGGGCGGCCTCCTCCCGTTTATCTCAGCCCAGGCTGCGTGTAGTCCCGCCCCCTCGGGGGAGCTGCCACTTGGAGGCGCCTGGCCGGGAAGTGCCTGGTCAGCTGTGTCCGGCGGAGGCAGCTGCTGACCCAGCTGTGGATTGTGCCAGGGGCGGAAGGGGGGCAGGGGCCCTGGGCCCCCTGTCTCGGGGGGGTTGCATCATGGATCACCTCTGGGCGCGCCTCTGGCCTGGAGTCAGCTCTTTCTGTCTCTTGCTCGCTGGGGCTGCCTGGGCTTCCCCACCCAGACCTCTGGACCCCAAGTTTGAAAGTAAAGGTAAGGGTGGACCGGTGTTGGACCCCTGCACTAGGTCCTGGACGACAATGCTCAGGCCTGAGCTTCCAGCCTGGGTCCTGAGGGCCATATTGGGTTCTGAACCTCCAGTTCTGGTCTTGGGGGCCAAGCTGGTCTCTGAACCTCTTAGACTGGGACCTGGTGTAGCATGCTGGGGTCTAAGACTCCAGACTGGGTCTGGAGGGGGACATAAGTTTCCCGTTTTATCTTTTCAGGGAGGCTGGGACATGATATATCTTAATGGGGCAAGGGCGGTGCTGGGTCTAGGCCTCGACGTCTAGAGTCCCCGAGGAGAGGGGGACCTTGCCGACCCTTCATTGAGGGAGGGAGGACAAAGCAGAGGGGCCGGGCCGCTGGAGACTGTAAACATGGTTTGTATGCGGGCGCCGGATCCTTTGGCCTGGGTTGAGGGAAGGGGCGGGGGAGGGGGTCACGGTTGGCGTTATCGGGCCGCCGGCAGCCTGCCGGGGCTGATAGGGGAGCCCGCCACCTCCGCACACATCCAGTGGCACTCCAGGCCAGGCCTGGGGCGGGGCCGGCACCTGGAGGCGGAGGCCTGGCAAGCTGCGCGCAGTCCAGCGCGTTGTGGGGTGGGCGGGGCTGTGTGTGGGAACAGTAAGGCAAGCAACCTGTGCTTGGGAGTTCGGGGGGCACCACCTCTGGGGACCCTTCCAAGGGCCCCACTTGGGGTAGAGAGCGAGGCGGGGCGTTTTTCTTATCGGTTCGCACAGACAGCAGGAGGGAGGGGGAGGACGCGGTGGCCCGAAGCCTGGGCGCCCCCGACCCCCTCCCCTCGTTCCCACCCGCAGCGGCCCTGCTGGCTGCCCGCGGGCCCGAAGAGCTTCTGTGCTTCACCGAACGGTTGGAAGACTTGGTGTGTTTCTGGGAGGAAGCGGCCAGCGCCGGGGTCGGCCCCGACAACTACAGTTTCTTCTACCAGCTCGAGTGAGTGCAGCGAGGCAGGTGGAGCGCCCCCACGCTCTGAGGAGGGGGCAAGTGGGCAGGACAGAGCGCGCCCCGGAGCTTGCGCTTTGGGATAGCTGCTGGTGGCAGGGGCCAGATGGCACCTACCAGGTGGTCACCGGTGGGAAGCCCGCGGGATCAGGGCTGACAGCCCGCCTAGTGAGCCTAGTGACTGGGGTTGGAACACTCCCGCGATCTCTGTTGGAGAGCAATCCCAAACTGTAGGGCAGGGACAGCAATCCCCCGATAGGACTAAGGCATCGCGTGGGTCGGGGCTGGGACGCCCCTCGGTCTTGCCCCAAATGCTCCCACGGTCCAGGCAATAACAGATTGTCGCCCCCCCCCCCCCAATTGCTCCCTTGCCTCTCTGACTCCTTGACGCACAGGGGCGAGCCATGGAAGCCATGCAGCCTGCACCAGGCGCCCACGGCCCGCGGCGCTGTGCGTTTCTGGTGCTCGCTGCCTACGGCAGACACGTCGAGCTTCGTGCCCTTAGAGCTGCGCGTCACAGCGGTATCCTCGGGCGCTCCACGCTATCGCCGTATCATCCACATCAACGAAGTGGGTAAGTGCACAGGGAATGGGGACCTTATCCGGTGAGGGAGTCTCGGTCACCGCCCACCTGATCAACCCCTCTCCTCAGTTCTCCTGGACCCCCCCGCGGGGCTGCTGGCGCGGCGGGCCGACGAGGGCGGCCACGTGGTATTGCGTTGGCTCCCGCCTCCTGGGGCCCCCGTGGCCAGCCTCATCCGCTACGAAGTGAACATCTCCTCTGGCAACGTCGCGGGGGGCGCACAGAAGGTGAGTCCGCCCCTACCGCCAGCCTCAGAGGCTGCGTGGTGGACAGCCCCGCCTCCTCCCTCCAAATCCCGCCCAGATGGTCACCACGGCCCCGCCCCCTGGCCTCGCCCCTCCAGACCCCGCCTCTGACGCCCGTCACCTCCCTGACCGAGACACCTCCACGCCCACTGACATGCCTTCTTTCCCAGTGCCTCCCCAGTCCACCTGGACCCAATTCCACTTACCCCAGTGACCCAAACACTAGACCCCTTCAAGGTCCCGATCCTCTAGGCTCGGGCCCCTCCGCCCTCTGCTCCCTGGAGCCGGGTCCGGATTGGCCCCGAGCCTTACTGGAAGACGCTTCTTGCTTTCATTGCCCTTTCCCCTCATGGCCTCGCTTGGGACCTGTTCTTCCTTTCTCTGATTGGCTCAGTGCCACCCCCCAGCCTTTCCTCTGATCGCCCCCCCCCCACCAAGGTGGAGATCCTGGATGGTCGTACTGAGTGCGTGCTGAGCAACCTCCGGGGTGGAACCCGTTACACCTTCATGGTACGCGCGCGTATGGCCGAGCCGAGCTTCGGTGGCTTCTGGAGCGCCTGGTCTGAGCCTGCGTCGCTGCTGACAGCTAGTGGTGAGGCTCCAGGTAGGGGCGCAGGAGGAGCTGGGGCGGAGCATGGGGCATTCCCACCACCCTGACTTCCCCCCTGCTCCCCAGACTTGGATCCCCTCATCCTGACGCTCTCCCTCATCCTTGTGCTCATCCTGCTGCTGCTGGCCGTGCTCGCCCTGCTCTCCCACCGCCGGTGAGCGCCCCATTCGGGCACCTAGCCCAGACCCCTCCCCACCGTTCTCCTTTTGCTGTGGAAAGCTAGGCTCAGAGACTGGAAGGCGTTTGCCCAGGGACACACAGTGAGGGGTCAGTGGCAGAGCTGGGGTGCAAGCGAGACCAACCCAGACTTAGTTAAAATTGCCTGGGAACATTCACCTGGTTTTTCTTCAGCCTCAGTGGCTGCTCCTTCTTGAATTCCTTTGCTTGTTCCTTTTCCCAATTTGGTCAACCTTTGTAAAATCCCCGGATGGGCTTAATGGAAAGATTCAACACCCTGAGTGCCTCCTGCCCCTGTTGTCAAGCTCCTTAGATTCTTTATGGTACTGAGATTTTTGGAATTCCTAGCACATAACATGTGGTTTCACACCCTCAAGCCTTGGCACATGCTGTTCCTTCTGCCTGGAATGCCCTTCCTGCCTTGTCTGCCAAGCAGTCGCCTAGGTGTCTTTCAAGGCCTTGTTTATTTACTTGGTTGGAAAATACATACGGAGTGCCAACTGTGTGCTAGGCACTGAGGAGCAAGTGGAAAACAAACATGTCCCTCACCTTGTGGATCTCATAGTTGAGTCAAACAACAAGGGAACCAATGGGTATTTGATTATGCATTGTGATAAGTGATATATCACAGAAACAAATGCAGCATGGGGACATGACAGGATGATCACAGAAGGCCTCTGGGAGGTGAATCAGAATGGAAACCTGCCTTCTAACAAAGGCAGCCACATGAAAAGTGAAAAGAAATAGCAAGTGCAAAGGCCCTGAGGTGGGAATGAGCTTGGAACATTGAGGCGGCTGCCAGGAAGGGCCCTGTGGCTAGAGCAGAATGTGTTAGGAGAGAGTGGTGAATGATGAGGTGAGGGAGGTGACAAGGGTCAGAACATGTCAGGCCATCTGCAGGGCTGTGTACGTGTGGGGGGGGGTTGAATTTTATTCAGAGTACACTGGGGGAATATTATGGAAAGGAGTGAGAAGGGAAGGAACATCAGTGCATATTGAACTCCTATGCATCCTTCAAAACCCTGTTCCAGTCATCCACCTGTAGGCCTTGCAGGTGCAAGCCAGAGCCTCTGTTCCTTCGCCCCTATGCACTCCTCTGCCTCCACTGCGATCACAAGGGGCTAGGTCTATCTGTGCCCCTGCTCCTAAGAGGTACTGGTGGGTATTCAGTGACACATACCCATCTTCTTGGTTCTTTTGGCTTCACCAGGGCTCTGAAGCAGAAGATCTGGCCTGGCATCCCAAGCCCTGAGAGTGAGTTTGAGGGCCTCTTCACCACACACAAGGGTAACTTCCAGGTAGGTGGCGTGGTTGTCCCCTCAGGGCCTGGGGCATCCCTGCTCCTGCGGCTGAACCGCAGGTCTCTGAGCAGGCCGGTGCTGTTTCCCCAGCTGTGGCTGTACCAGAATGAGGGCTGTCTTTGGTGGAGCCCCTGCACTCCCTTTGCAGAGGACCCACCCGCCCCCCTGGAAGTCCTCTCTGAGCGCTGCTGGGGGGCAACACAGGCGGTGGAGCCAGGGGCAGAGGATGAGGGACCCCTGCTGGAGCCCGTGGGCAGTGAACGTACCCAGGACACCTACCTGGTGCTGGACAAGTGGCTGCTGCCCCGGAGCCCACCCAGTGAGGCTCTCCCGCGGCCTGATGGCGGTTTGGACACAGTGGCCATGGATAAAGGCTCCGAAGCATCCTCCTGCTCATCTGCTTTGTCCCTGAAGCCCGTGCCAGAGGGGACCTTGGGTACCAGCTTTGAGTATACCATCCTGGATCCCAGCTCCCAGCTCTTGCGCCCAAGGGCACTGCCCCCTGAGCTGCCCCCCACCCCACCCCACATAAAGTACCTGTACCTTATGGTGTCTGACTCTGGCATCTCAACTGACTACAGCTCAGGGGGCTCCCAGGGAGCCCAGGGGGACTCATCCAATGGCCCCTTCTCGAATCCTTATGAGAACAGCCTCATCCCAGGCGCTGAGCCTTCACCTCCCAACTACGTGGCCTGCTCCTAGGACTCCAGCCCTCAGATGCTTGACCAGCATGACCTCAACTGCTAGTCCAGGCCTAAGACTCATTGAGCAGGGTTGGTGAGGCCTCCCTCAGGACTAGGGGCACTGCGAACCTCGGCTTTCTGCCCAATCCATCCTGCTCAGTACATCCTTTCAGTATTTTAAAATGTATAGAGCTGTGTGTGTGTATGTGTGTATGCATGTTATGTGTGTGTATTTTTTTTTCCCATCATGACTTCTGCAAACATCCTATAAGCCCCGTCCTTCCCGGGGCCCAGGCCATAGGGGCAGCAGAAAAAGGCCTCGAGCTCTGTCTGAAATTCTGGATCTGGCAACGTGAATAATAATCATAATAAAATGAATCAGTCAGTATATGTTATATTAGCTGCCATAACAACTCCTCATATGAGTAACTTAACACATCAAATGCTTTCTCTCTCGTATTTCAGTGCAAACCTCTAGGTGGGCAGCCGTCTCTGGGATGAGTCGGAAGCCCAGACTCTTCTGGTCTGGAGCTTCACCATCCATCCCCCAGGGCCACCCTGAGGTTTTTGGATGGTCCTCTGCGTCCTGCCAACCAACAAGCAAAACAAACAGCAGAAGATTCGGTGGGCCATTTTAGGGAGTTAGCCTAGGAAGTAGTAATCACCTCTTCTTTACCAATTCCATTGGCCAGAAACAGTCACAGGACCTCAGCTAGAACCACAGACAGCCGGGGAAAATGTAGTATAGCTATAGACCCAGGGAGAGGAAAGCTGTGGGATGTGCCTCTAGCTAGTCTCTGCCACTAATAATAACACCACTATTTTGTAAGGCTGTATTTTGAATCAGGCCCTGTTCTAAGAGAGTACTCCGGTGTGACCAGTGTCATCAGGTGGCTCCCTGGGAGTTCTGGTTTAACCACTTTGTAAAAGTTTGACATAACGGTGGAAAGATGAACATAGGCAGACCTACTCTACCAATTCCGCTTCTAGATATATACCCTAAAAGCCCTCACAGACGTGAACCAGGATATGTGTGCAAGAATGTTCATAAGCAGGAAATAAGTCAGTCTGATTAATAAAATGGCGTATAGTCAGCCATGGAATTATATGCAGTAGGGGAAAAGGACTGAGCGGGGGGGGGGGGGGGGCAGAGGGAGAGTAACAAGCAGACTCCCTGCTCAGCCAGGACGCCCCACCCAGGGCTCGATCCCAGGACCCAGAGATCATGACCTGAGCTGAAGTCAGATGCTTAACCCACTAAGCCACCCGGGTGCCCCTGGCCTAAGCTTAATAACAATGTTGGGTGGGAGAAGAAGGAAGTCTCAGAAGATTACATTTATCATGAAACTTTTTATAAAGTTCAGAAGAGCAAAACAATACGTTGATTGGGCATAATCGGTACGTGGTGATACTATTTTTCAAAAGAGAAAGAGCACTTTATATTCTTTAGGTCTTTGAATCTGCACATGTTCCTGAATTAAGTATTCCAGCCATGGGCAACTGAGGCATAGAGAGGCTATCACACACCAAACTCAAGGCTGGCCTTCAGAACTTGAACCTTTATCTGAGCTGGGGTTACCAGCCTGGGCAGGCCATGGGGTGACTGTCATCTCTCCATCTGGTCGGAAAGCCACCCACCACTCTGCTCTAGGGCCCTGCCCGCCTGGATCCAGGCAGGCTCGGAGGCAGTGCTGTCCCGGGCCCTGTGCATCCACCTGCAGCCAGCACTGGGCAGGGAAATACCGCTGGAGCAGCGACAGCTGCAGGGCATCCCCACTGTCTCCCTGCTCCTGGATCTGGAGGGCCACAATGAGCCCACAGCCCTGGCCAGGCCCAATCTGGTGGCTGAAGTGGGCAGCTGTGTCTAGAAGCAGGGCAGCCAAGTAGGCCACTTCCTGGGGCCCCCAGTCTCCCACTAGGTACTCCTCCAGGCCATCCAGCAGCAGGAGGGAGGGGGCTGGGCCCCGGGCCTCATGGGCAGAGCACAAAAGCTGAAGAAGTTCATGGGTTGAGGGTGGGTACTGGAAGCGGATCTTCTAGAGAGAGGAAAAAAGGAAAAGACCAGATTCAGCTCAGGAAGCCAAGCTCCCTGCTATACCTGTTTTCCTGCTCCGTACACTTTCCAGCACTAGGCTCTCAGGCCCCAGATAACTGGTTCCAGAGAGAAGCTGCTGAGAGTGGTTGAATACTCTTCTATTTGTACCCACCCCCTTTTTTTATATAAAAATATTTTATTTTTAGGTAATCTTCACACCGAAGGAAGGGCTCGAATTTATAAACCTGGGATCAAGAGTCGCATGCTCTACCAACTGAACCAGCCAGGCACCCCCCACCCCCTTTTTTTATCCTGCATTTATCACTCCCCTATTAGCTGAGAGCAGGTATGGTTTTTTTGCCAGGTCTCTAAGGCAATGTTCCCACGGAAAACCTCCTGATTGGCTCCAAAAGAAAAGCCGGTGTCCAGACAAGACACTGGTTTAGCCCTACCTCTTACCCACCCCTTTGGGGCGTCTCCTTTCGCTAAGCTCCGCCCCCTCAGGGAACGGTTTCCCAATCGTAACAACGGTTCCTATGGTCCCGCCCCACCCTCCCCCCACCGCTCATTCATGACTCCGCCCCACAATGGCCGCTCAGAATCGCTCTTCCTTCGTCCCCTCCATTGGTCTGTCTACCTGTCACTCAATCCTCAATCCGCTCAGGTACTAACTAGTCCGCCTTCGGTCCCACCCCTCGGTTACCTGTAGCCGCAGGGGGTCGAGCGCTGCTCCCCTCCCGCGGGGCAGGCTTTGAAGAGGCCTCCGGGTCAGGAAGAGGACGGGACCTCGGCCCTCTCCTGCCGCTTCCAGGGCCGCCGTGAATAGCAGCGCCGTCTTTCCAGACCCTGGACCGCCAAGCAGCAGCAAAGGCGGCCCAGCCTCAGTTGTGTATTCCTCGGACTCTGCCGAGCTGCCCAGGTTTAGCGCCCGCCTCAGCGCCTCCGCCATTCGCAACATACTTCTGTCCAATCAGCGCCCCGTTCCTGCCCTTAATCCCGCCTAAACCGAGGTCTCATTGGTTACAATGCACTTAGCTTCTCCATTGGTTCATGGATCTGCCATCAAAGTTAGATTGGCTTTTACTAGCTCCTGCCCCGGTGAAGGGGGAAATAACTTAGTTTGAGGGAAGGGGGATGGAGGAGTTTGAGGGAGAAAAGCCCCTTACTTTGCGCAAGTCGGCTGAGGAAAGCAGCACGAATATTATTGTGAACTAATCAGCTAATCAGACAAATATAAGGGTCGAGAGTTGAAGGAAACAGGCCCTAATCACTGACACATTACTTAAAGTCTAGCCTCAGTCTGCTCACCTGTACAATGGAGCTCATGATATCGCAGAGGAATATTGTGATGGATGTGTCTGTGTGTGTTTCTGCTGATGTCACCCAATGACAATCGAGAAGGTGAGTGATGGAGGAGCTTGTGTGCTTCTTTCTCTTCACCTTAGTATTGGCACAAGCTCGCGTTGGAGGCTGCAGACTCGGGAACGTTCGTGGGCAAAACATCAGCAGCCGTCTCTGAGGGTCTGTGAGAAGAGGAGTCTCACCTGGCTTCCTCTTTGGCCTGGGGGCTCCTTGGGTTTTACTTGGGATGAGGGAGACGGGCATGACCATAGACCAAAGAAGGTGGCAGGAGAGACAAAGACACAGGGGGTGGGAGACTAAAGGACAGCCAAGGCAGAGACCTTGCCTGGTTCACTTAGGTATCTCCAGCGTCCAGAACAGTGACTAGATCATTGCAAATTCTCAATATATGCTTGTTAAACGAATGAATGAAGAAAGGAAGATAGAACTGATGAGAAACTGGGAAAGGAGGAGAAACAAGGTGAGTGGTTAAGTGATGGCTGGCTGGATCTCCTCACCCAGACTTCGCCCCAGAGCTGCCACTCACCCCTGTCGCCCTGGCAACTCTGTCTCCTGGTAACTTCAAAGTGGTGCTGTTGCCAGGAGACCCAGGGGCGGGGCGGAACTGATATTTCCTGGGCTTTCTCTCTCTGGGGCCAGAAAACAGATCCACAACATCCCCCAATACACCCACCCACACAGCCAGCACCTCCACACCCCCCTGCACACACGTGCGCGCGCGCGCATACACACACACACACACACACACACACCATGGCATCTCTGCATATATTCTGCTTCCAGAACCCCCATCACCCACGTGTTCGCAGCCCTCTCCTATCTTGACACAAAGCATCCCATGCACACTTTTTCCCACATTTACTTCCCCACACCCTTAGCCTTGCACACACACTTAAACACACTCTGATACAACCATACCATTGCTATTACACACACACACACACATGCACACACATAGATACATTTCCTTTCGGCTAATGTGCCTGCCGCTCTTTCTACACACACACACACACACACACACACACACACACGAAGCACACTGTTACACTCCTTGTCCAACGCACCATCTCAATCCCCCCCAACAGATGCACAAACCATGATTCACCTCACTTTGCAACACTCCAAATGCACAAGCACCCAGTAGTGACACCAGTGCCACATAGTCGTGCAGTTACATACACAGGAGCATAACCAGCACAGCCCCACTGTACTCGATATTCCCTTGCTGAGAGCACTCAGGTCCCAAATATCTCTGTGGCTCATTTTCCCACTCCATTCAGGTCTTGGTCAAATATCACCTACTCTGAGAGGCTTTCCCCGATCACCTGTGTAAAAGTGTGTGCCCTACACTAACTGCTTATCCATCTTTATTTCTTTTCAAATAACTTATAATTTCCAATGTTATGTCTTTATTGACTCTCTCATCACTAGAATGTCAGCTTCACCAGGGAGATTCTTTCTTTTGTTCATTGCTCGGCCCTCAGCTCCTAGAATGGCACCAGCACACAGCAGGTGCTCATAAATATAGACTGAGTACGTTGGCAGAGATGCAGATGTTTGGCATATTTCTTGTACACATAGTACTTCTTTCTCTCACTTCTCAGATGCCTGTCTTCATGTCCTGATGGAAGGACCCTTACTGTAGAGAAGCTTCCAGGAGGAGGGAGGACCAAAGTGTGAGGGGACAGGGGAGTGGACAGCTCAGAGTCAGTCTGTGCTTCTCCCTCGTTTTTCAGCACCAAGTGATTAATTTATTCATTTAATAAAATTTTATTGAGCATCTACTGTGTGCCAGGCACTGTTCTAGGCACCAGGGCTCCAGCAGTGAAAAGACAACTAAGGGGGCACCTGGGTGGCTCTGTCGGTTGAGCGTCTGCCTTCGGCTCAGGTCTTGATCTTGGGGTCCTGGGATTGAGCCCCACATCAGGCTCCCTACTCAGCAAGGAGTCTGCTTCTCCCTCTCCCTTGCCCTTTCCCCCCACTCATGCTCTCTCTCTCAAATAAATAAATAAAAATCTTAAAAAAAAAAAAGACAACTAAGTCTGTGTCCTTGTGGAGCTCACATCCTAGTGAGAGAGAAGATAATGTCCACTAAGCATAATGAAGAGTTTAAATAGTCTGTGAGTGGATGACAAGTGTATGCAAAAAAATTTTGCACGGGGGAAAAAAATTCTGGAAGGACCAGTTGTTTGCTTTTTGCATTTTGAAATAGGGTGGTAGAGGCAGGCCTCACTGAGAAGGTGACACTTAATTAAAGGCTTGAAGTTGCTGAGGGAACGAACCATGTAGATGCGTGGGGAAGAGCATTCCGAGCGGTGGCACCTTTAAGTGCAAAGGCCCTGAGGCACTGGGAGAACTTTGGCTTCTACCAGGATACATGGGGAGACACAAGAGCGTTTGAGCAGAGGAAGGTTGTGGTCTGACTTACATTATAAACCAGAACTCGATTTTGGTTGAGTTAGAGATTCTGTGGGACCTACAGGGGCATATCGAGAAGTCTTTTGAATAAGTACGTATACCTCAGTCTGGATTTTCTACCTAAAATTATCCATCCTGGGATGAGGGTGTGAACAAGGCGAGGCCAGCTGTCTCCACCCTCTCTAGCAGGCCCAAATGCTTTTTTGTGTCTGGCAACCCCCACTTTCTCCTTTCTTGGCCAGCACTTAATTTCAGGACCGCGGACAGCGCTAGCTGCCTGCGCTGGCATGCTGTCCGCTGTGCTGAAGTTTTGTTTCTTTCCTGGGCCGAGTGGAGGTAGCTGTGGGACAGAAGGAACCATGGCTCTCAGGGGTGTGATCCCTGAAAATAGGAGCTCTGTTTGGTGAAGAAGGGGGCTCCATGATTCTATCCTCCTCTGCTTAAGCCTTCTCATGCCCCCATATCATTTCCCACGGCCCACAATCAGCCCCATCACCTATCCCACCTCCTCTCCCTTTATCTGCCTCCTCCCTGGCTCACCTGAGCAGCACAGGCCTCCTCACTGTTTCCTGAACACAGCGGGCCGGTTCCCACCTCAGGGCTTTCGTGCTTGCTGTTCCCTCTGCCTCGAACGTTCCTTCCCCCCGCCATATTTACATGACTCTCTCCTCCCTCCTTCATGCCTCTTTATTTTTTTTTAAGATTTTATTTATTTATTTGACAGAGAGACAGCCAGTGAGAGAGGGAACACAAGCAGGGGGAGTGGGAGAGGAAGAAGCAGCCTCCTAGCGGAGAAGCCTGATGTGGGGCTCGACCCCAGAACACCAGGATCACGCCCTGAGCCGAAGGCAGACGCTTAACGACTGCGCGACCCAGGCGCCCCTTTCATGCCTCTTTAAATTGCAAACTCTGTCCCCATCCCAAAGTTCTCCCATTGTCTTCTCTAGCTTGAATGTTTTCCTATCACTTATCAATATCTAATATATCAGAGATCCCAAACTCTGACCTAAACCCTTGATCCTAGAGTTTGGAATTCAGAATTTTTCAGATTTTTTTTTTAAAGGTACTATGGTATAATACTATGTATCATGTAACATCCCTAGTGGGGCCTGGGATAGCACCTCAAAATCAAACACTTTCCTTTATCTGCAATGAAACGTAAGCATATTCACATCTAGTTCAATAAATAAAAGCTATAATAACCTTATGTCAGTAAAGGCCAGGTTTTGCCACAAATGGGTTATGAAAAAATTTTGGTTTTCAGACCTTTTTGGAATTTGGAATTGTGAATCTGTATCTAGCTTATTTATTTTATTGTCTGTCTCTCACATATTAGAATGTTAGCTCTCTGATGCAGAAATTTGTGTCCATTCTGTTCACTGCTACAGCCCCTGTGCCTACTACGCAGCATGTGGCACACAGTAGGTGATACACAGTGTTTGCTGAATGCATGCATGCATGAATGAATGAATGAATGAATGAATGAATAGAATGGGGGGGGGAGGAAAGCAGTTAACCCTTTCCTGATTCCTGAATGACTCCATGCCCCGAATGGCCTGTTTGAAGCCCTTCAGAGCCACAGTGGGCTGTGGGGAGGTCTGTGCCTCCATGCCCCTCCTACCCTCCTGGTTTCCACTGGGTCCTCAAGGTTTGGGTCTCAGCACAATGTCACAATCAGAACCCCTGCTCCCATCCATGCAGCCAGGGGGTTGGCATGGGGGCTTCTAGAGCCCTTGCCCTATTCCCTGTGTCCTCTGCACCCTGGCCATAGTCAGAAACAGGCCACCTGCCTGCAGGAGACAGTCATGTGAGGCCCCTCACCATCTGTTTGTGTGCCTTACATGCTTGTGGGGACTGTCTGCATTTGACAGATGAAGAAACAATACAACAGAGAGGTTAATTAACTTTCCTGAGGTTATGCAACCAGGAGATGCTGAGCCAGGATGCAAGTCGCTGGCTCAATGACCCCGCACTGCTTTTCCATAATCACTCTCAGATCCACTGTGACAATAAACGCACTCCCAGTCTCACCTTACCTACATACCAACAATCAAATTCTTCCACACTCCAACACCTGGGGGAGGAGGAAGGCAGGTGGCCAAACTTCTGTTACAAACAGGTCTTTATTAAAGATAAGGAGGGGGCAGGAAAGGGGGGCAGTGTCTCCTCTGCCCACTGCCTTTGGCTGCCTGGGGCAGGGGAGCCCTCTCTGCTCCATCCATGCCCCCCCCCCCCCATGATGGCACATTTGCAGGAGGCTGGGGCCCGGGGCAGGGGGCAGTGTAAAGAACAAGGGCAGATTCCAAGGCAAAAAAAAGTCCCTTCCCATAGCCCTAATAAGAAGGGTTTGGGGCGACCTGGGCACAGACAAGGGGAGACACAGCACCCTGAACCCCAAAACCTCTGAACTGGGGCAAGCCCTGTATAAGTTGGGAGTTAGGAGGGACTGAGTGAGAGGTTGCACATGGGGAGGGGCTGAGAGAGGAAGGGGTGCCCCAAGGACCCTGCCATGGGGGAGCCTGCCCCCCATGCTCCAGCTGGACTCTCTGGATCTGAGAGAGGACCCGATGACAAAGGATGACCCCATCTCCCTCTTCTCCTTTGCTCGTACTTAGACATTGGCGGTCCCCCAATGACTGGAATCATACCCACCCATCCTAGAAATTCTGAAAACCAAGGACTCCTATTGGTTGTTCAGACGCTGAACACTAACTGGAGTTACCCTCTTGCCTGAGGATTCTAAGACGTGAGGGGAGGCTCCCACGGGCTGGAGTAAACTCCTTTTAAGTAGAAATTTTAGAACTGGGGGCTCCCATTGGCTAAGCAATGGCCAATGGGGTCAAGTTTTGGCCCTTAAAAGAGTAATCCTAGGGGCAAGGGCCCACCTCCCAGTTATGCCCACTTGGGTGTCTCAGAGGGCAAGAGAGGCAGGGGGCCCCTCAACTGTCCTTCCAGCCAGCCTCTAATGCCTAGGCCTGGCTGGTTTGTGCACAGAGGGCTTTGGCACTCACATGGCACACGCACACACACGTGTGGCAGGGAAGGAATGGGGACCTGGCAGATTCTGGGAGGGTGGTGGGGCCTCACAACAGGTGGTCACGGCTGGCAAACAGGTAAGGGCTGAAGTTGTCCCGGTGGAAGGGGGAGGGATAGAGTCCACTAAGGGTGTACAGGTCCCGCAGCAGGGGTGTGGGCAGCAGCAACTTCCGACCACGTCCACCACCCCCACCCGGCCCCCCAGGCCCAGGGGAGGAGGGTGAGGGGCCCTGGCTGGGCGTTGGTGCTGGCAGGGGCAGGGGCAGGGGCAGGGGCGTCGGCTCAGACCTCAATCGAGGGCGGGGCACACGGGGCGACGAACACATGGCTGGAGCCCTGGAGGACACGCAGCTGGGGATCAGGTGGCCACGGCGGGCACAGTTCTGCGACTCTGGGGGTCAGGGTCAGAGGTCAGGGGATCAGAAAGCTTGGGAGAGGGCCACGAGAGCATAGGCGAGACCTCTGTGGCAGTGACTGCGACCTGGAAGTCCCCCCGGTTATCCCCCCACTCCCTCGACACTCACTGGATGGGGTGAGCCGTGCCGGTGTCGAATGCGGCCTGCAGGCTTCGGGTTCCTGAGACAAAGAGGCAGAGGGAAGGGGCTAGTGGCCCCCTGGGCCCCGCTGGCCACAGCCATGAGGGGCTCATTAGGCAGAAAGCCGGTGGAAAAGACAACTAGAGTTTTTGGGATTAACCATAACACACCCTTCTATTTTGTGTGACTGTCCCCCAGGACCTAGGTCCACAGAGACAAGCAATCCCTCTACCTCCCCATGGCCTGGAGACCCCCACCTCTTGCCTGACTTCCTGCCTCCTTGGTCCCCCTCCACCCACCACCCTCTCCAGCCGGGAGCAGACCCCGGCCCCCCTTACCTGGGCCACACTTAACTTTTCGAGGGGGCTTTCCATGGTGGGGGCTTGGCCCAGGTCCTCCCAGGGGGAGAGCCTTCGGCCAGAGGGCCGCCGGCTCTGGAAGTTGTGTACAACACAGGTGACCTGGGACAGAGTGAGAGGGGCATGTTGAGACCTGAAGCCAATAATGTGGGAGTAGCGTAAATACCATCCCCATTTTTCAGGTAAGGAAACTGAGGCTCAGGTTTTCAGTTAACATTTTTCCAGTACGTTTACGTGCCAGGCATTGTTCTTTCCACCTTACTAAGAGGTAGGTACTATTATTATTTATTCCACAGGGCCGTGACTAGGGTGAGGCAAGTAAAGCCAAGTGGTGCAAAGGCAGGATCTGATCCTGTCTTTTAAGTTTTTGATATTTTGGACATTATGTGTTTTTGCATTAATTTCGGCTTTTAAAAATATCTCATTAAAACATTTATCTTGATTCCTGAGTGTCTTGGTGGCCCTTTAAATTCTGCACTCAAAGCAAGGACCTCACTCTACTTACCCTGGTCCCGGTCCTGTCATCCCATTCCACAGGTGAGAACATCCAGGCAGGGTAAGATTAAGGGACTCGCCCAAGGTCACACAGAGTCCACACCCTTCACTATCGTGTGGTCCAGCTTCTTGGGTCAGAATGCTGATAGAGGGTCTCCCATACTGGAATGGATGGCAAGGTGGCTCACCAGAAAGGTTGCGATGGCAGCGCCTGTCAGGAAGCCCGCCAACACGTCGGACCAGTGGTTGCGGTACTCGGCCACACGGACCACGCCCACCAGGAAGGCGGGGCACAGCAGGGCCAGGCAGAGGGAGGGCTTGACCAGGCGGGAGCCCTTCACGCGGAACACGAGAGTCACGTACATCTGTGGGAGCCAGACCAGTCAGGGGACGCATGGCAGCACAGTTGCCGAACCCAAGTGGATATTGCCTTCCGGGCTAGAGGGCGTGGCCAGAATCCCTGGGAATGGCCTTGGGCCCGAGGCTGTGGCCAGGGGCTCCGGGGAACAGAGCCAGGGGCACAGGAGTTCGAGGATGAAGTCGTGAACTCCCAGCGGTCCCTTGCAGGGATGGGGGCGTGGCCAGGGCACCAAAAAGCAGTGGACAGAGTCTGGGGCCCAGGTCTCCCCAGGACTAGTCACAGATCGGGAAAGATGCTTGCTAGGTTAGCGTACAGTCTCAGAACCAGAGAGTGGAGTCAAGGCCCAAGGAGGCAGGTCCAGGAACTCCAGGAGGTAGAATCCCCAAACCCCAGGGACCCATTGCCAAGAACAGAAACTAGTCCTGGACTCCAGAAAAACGAGTCAAAGCAACAGGAGGTGTGAACCAAGGAAAAGCTGGGGACAGAGGTAGTCCCAGTGGGTCAAGTCGGGGGCGTGGCCAGATCTAGAAAGGGCAAGGACAAAGCGGGGGTGGGGGTGGGGAAGGGGTCCTCTCTCCTGGGCTCCAGGAGACCGAGTTGAAAGCCCACCCTCCCAGTCTCCCAGCCAATATTTAGGGACCTGTAGCATCATGGGGACATGGCTAGGCTGCAGGGAATGGAGTGCAGTGCTCCAGGAACAGTGTTTTGGTCCCATTGGTTGGCATTCCTGGGCCAGGGGGCGTGGCCAGACCCCAAAGAGGCAGTCAAGAACAGAGCAATAAACTCAGACTCCGGGCAGGCATCAGGCCAGCCAAGGAGGGGGGGTCACCCTAGGGACAGTGTCGCAGCACTGCGGCGTGACTTTACCCTGGGAAGGAATCAGAGGTTCCAGCCCAGAGTGGCCTCCTTGCCCACTGGCTGCCCCCCACTTTTGTGCCCCTATTCTGGGGCTCACCGCTGTGTAGGTGACCGCATAGGCGCAAAGAGCAGCATCCTTGCAGGGGAAGGCACGGCGCGCAGCGGCCACGAGGCTGGGGCTGCCGGCACAGGCACCCTGGTCGGTGACGAAGCGGTCGGGCCCTGGCCTGTCGGGCGAGGGTGGTGGGCAGCCCAGGGCCGTGTAGTTGGGGCGGCACACTGACAGGAAGTGCGGCGTCGGGTTGCCGGTCACCACCTGCCCCGCATTGGCGAAGATGGTCGTGGTGAAGAGGCCGAAGGAGTAGACCCCTGGGGGTGGGGTGGGAGAGGGAATTCATGCTGGGCCCCTGATACCCCAGGGGCCCTCCTCCTGTGAGCCCCTATGGCTCATCTGGGCACCTTGTTCCTGTGACCATCATTAAAGCACAGCTGAGGATCCCCCTAAAGCCATATCCCATATTGCTGGGCCAAGGTCCTCTCCCCTTGGGCCCACCGTGATGGTACTCTGAGCCTCTTGCTTCTGTCCCCCTTGGGTTACTACCATGTCAGGAGTGGGTCCTCCCCTGAAACCCCAATATAGCTGGGCTGGAGTCCTCAACAGCAGGACATCAGGATCGGGCCCATACCTCGAACTGCCAAGGACCATCCTGATGGCATTTCTGAGCCTCTTTACGCCTGCCCTGGACTGTTATTGAGTTGATCACTTTTTCCCTGGATCAACAATCACCCACAGCTAGGTCTCCGGCCCTCTGTCATAGGGACCATCACTTTGGATGAGCTCTGCCCTTCTCCTACACCATGGGCTGGGACTGCACAGCGGGGTCTCATTTTCCTGTTTGGAGTGGGGTGAGGGGTGGGCTGGTCTTTGGCCTGGACCTATGTCCCCCTTTTCTGCCTTGAGACTCTCCTTGTAGTAATCTGGGGCCCTCACCATTGCCGCCATGGTTGGCCTAAGCCCCACCATTGTCCCTAGAACCTCCGTTGTGCCTGGCCTTACCTACATCCCTCTTTGCCTCATGAGGTCACTGTCATGGCAGTTCTAGGGCCTCTTCCCCATAAAATCCCTATTGCGGCTGAATCTGGCCCGTATCTCCTTTGCATAGCTGACCCTCTGGCCACATCACTCACCCAGGAAGCGGACCAGCCTCCGCAGTGGGGGGCTGAAGCGGCAGCAGGCCCCAGACACGATGGTGCTCTCCCCGATGATGGGGATGGCTGAGGGCGGCGCGGGGAAAAAGGCACGCGCCAGCTCCCCCAGCAGGATCTGTGGGCAAGATCAAGGCAGGGTCTTCCTGGCCTTCAAATCCAACCCTTCACCCACCTCCACCTGGCCCTCCTGCCGCCTGGGTCTGACCAAGGCTACCCCCAGTCTCACCGTAAGGGTGGGCCCAGCAGTGACCAGGGCATAGATGAGTGCAGGAGGCGCTCGGCTGGCAGCCTCGGGCCCTGGGTAAGGCTTGGCGTAGGTGCTGTCATAGCAGAAGAACCCCTGGGTGTGTACGGGGAAGGTGTCTGTGAACTCCAGGCGGTAAGCAAGCAGGACCACGATGCCCAGGAGCACTGACTGCCACCCGGTAATGGGAGGGGGACAGAGAGAGAAGAGACAGGGTCAGGTCCAAGCTGGGGCCATGGTGAGAGACACAGAGATGGAGAGAGACTGAGATGGGGAGGAGAGATGGAGAGATCAAGACTGAGGGAGGTACAAAGGGTGAGAGAGACAGAGAGAAGCTGGGAATGGTCTGGGCCTGGGAGACACAGAGACAGAAAGAGAAGACTGAAGGGGAGGGGAGGAGAAAAAGAAGGGACTAGTAAAATGCAAAAGACAGAGGAGGTAGGATGGGGGAGAGCAAGTGAGGACTGGCCAGGGCTCAGACAGAGAGAGGGGTCAGCAGGGGCGGGGGGGGGGGCACAGGCCAACAGGGGGAAAGATAATGCTACTAGTAGAAGTGCTAGCAGCTCCCAGAAGTACAACCCTTACTGGGGACAGGAATCATACTAAGCCCCTCCCGTGAATTAATACATCTTACCTTCGTAACTGCCCTAGGAGAAAGGGACTCTGATTAAGCCTATTTGAGAGCCTAGGGAACTGTGGCTCAAGGGGGTATGGTTGGTACCCAGAGCTCTGCGGTAAGGGTAGGCAGAGCAGGCTTGGAATGCCGGGAGTGTCACTTCTGAACGCGCCTCCTCCCCGCTGAGGGTCTGGGAGTGAGTCTGGGGGGCGAACGGGCAGGGGGGAGAGTTACTGGGTTCCTCACCTCCACGAAGACAAAGCAGGGAATGATGGAGAAGCTCCTCTTCGACTGAGGTCTCCCTCCTGCCATGGTGAAGGCCGGGCCTGTGGAGGTGGGGAGGGAATGGGACGGCCAGGGCGGAGCCTAGGGGGAGGCTCTGGTCACCTGCCTGCGTAGAGTCCTCTGGCCACACCATGATCCCCCCCACCCCAGGCCCCAGAACTACTACAAAGGAGCCCTGGCTCCACCCACTAAGCCTTCTGGCCATGACTCTGAATATCCAGGATCCTGCCCATGGGAGGCCTGCCCTGACACAACCAGCTCACTCATCCTCTGCCGGGGATCCCAGAGATTCTGTAGTGGTCTTCTCCCCCCACAGCCCACATGCCTTTTAGGAGGGTCTCTCCTCCTTACCATACAGGTCACCTCCCTTCAGCCTTTGGAAGAGACTTCTCCAGCTTAATGGACCCCTCCCCCCCAGAGAAGGGCCCATTTAGAAGCATCTTCACTCCCACTGGCTTTTAGGAGACCCCATCCTCTTTCCCTATGTGCTTTATAAGGGACCCCATGCTCTGTGTCCCCCACCCCCACCAGGTTCCTCCTCTGAGTCCCTTCCCCCATGGCCCACAGGGGCCTCTCTCTCCTGTCCCCATGGGCTGCGCCTGACTGGTTCGGGCTGATGGCCAGGCCCTCCTTCTATCCCAGCTGCCACCCCCTCTCCCCCTCCTCCCAGCCTGTCTGCCTCTCTGTATCATGAGAGGGCTATCTTCTCCCAACAAGCCCCCTCTCCCCCCAGTCTAACCTCAGTCCCCAGCACTGAGGGGCCAACAGGGCCACACCTGCTCGACCCATTCTCCCAGGCTGACCTCACCTGTGAAAGGGCCCTATGGCTTCCCACAGGCCTCCGCCACACCCACAGACTCACAGCCGCTCCTGGCGGCCAGCAGGGCAGGGATGGTCAACCCCATTGCACAGATGTGGAAACTGAGGCCCAGGAAGGTGAGGGTAGGCACTCTGGGTCCAGTGCCCCATCCACGCAGCTTGCTCTGCAGTGTGACATGTGGGGTGAGGGTCACCAGAGATCTCAGATGCCCATGTGGCCACGGCCCCTCACCCTTCCAGAGACACAATCACACATGCTGGCACCCTTAGAGTACACAATTCAGCCACAGCCTCCATCCCAAACACCACACCACACACACAAACATATGCACACACACACACACACACACACACACACACACACAGTACAGCGTTTGTCCATCCCACCAAAAAGGATCCAGTGCCTGCTGTGTTGCAGGCACTTTGCTTGTGCTGAACAAGACAGGCCTGCTCATTCAGACAGGTGCCCAACACCCACTACACACAACTGTACACTCACACACATGGCACAGTGTGCACACGGCCTGTCACAGACACCCACACAGATCAAACTCCCCCCCCCCACAAACACACACAGTCACAGGGACACAAGAAAAGGTCCTTCATACACTTCACAGCCCCACATACAGCCCCACACAAGCACTCACCTCACCATCACCAGGGACAGCCTCAGGGCTGCCAACACACTTGAGAGTTACATCAAAAAGAGTCACCGCACACAATGGGGGTCACAAACCGGTCACGGCAGCGTCACACCCCCAATTACCAGGCACTCCGACACAGCCACACACATTAACAGTCTCTCATCCACACTGACGCTCACTGGAGATACGATGTCATCCACAAGCTCAGCCACATGGCCACACAAGGGCACATACATGGACCATGACACGGATTTGCACACCAAGCCACACGAGAAAGGCGCATGATCACAGCCACACACTGAGACATAAAAATGGGCCCCCACACACCATCAGAAGGAACACACAATGGCAGTCATATGCACACAACCGTACAGACACCAAGACAGCCCCACACAGCCACAGTGATAGCAGTCACAACAACACAGCCACACACACCCTCGGAGTGACACCCATGATGACAGCCACACAATGACAGCCACAGGAGAGTCACACACACACCACACAGACCACACAGGCATCCCCAAAGCCACACAATTACAGTTATACAACCACACACTGACACAAAATGACAACCACACAATTACAGTCACCCTCACCAACGCCGCTTGACTTCTCCGGCCCGGGGTTCCCTCTCCACGCTCCCCTCCCCGAGCCCCGTTCTCAAGCCCCAGCTCACTGCCTCCCCTCCCCCTCCCTGCGCCGGACCCACAAGGGACCCGAACAGCAGGAGCTGAACCCTGGCGGGACAGACAGACCGAGGGTGTCTGCCCGCGAGAGGGGGTGCCGGGAGCGCCCCAAGCCCCTCTCCCTCACCGGCTCGAGGCTGTCACGGTCTGAGCCCCCGCTCCGCTTAGACGTCACCCGGGTGGCAGTACGAACGGACGGACGGCAGGCCCCGCGGGCGGACACAGAGATGGGAGACGCCGTCGGCCCGGCAGCGCCGCGCAGACTCAGGGAAGGGGAGAGGGGCGGGGCCTGCGGGCGTCTCATTTGCATAACCCCGTGGGGCGGGGACTCGCGTCGTCTCATTAGCATGGTCCGGGGCGGGGCCTCTGTTGCTCTTGGGGGCCCGGAGAGTGTTAAGACAAATTTGGGAGGGAATGAAGGATGCAGGTTGAGGGAGAACTAGGCGGTGGGGGCGCTGAAGGGAAGAGGAGGGCCGGGTGAGAGCGTGACCCTGGACCTCGGACCCTCCCTCCCCGTGCCTCAGTTTCCCCTTTGGGGCAGTAGACTAGAGCACCAGGGCCCCCCAGAAAGGAGCTCCGGTGGCTAGTGTGAAAGAGCCTGTCTGGATACTCATATCTGGACAGTCTGACCCCTGACCTTGTTATATATTAAATTTGGCCTCACACTGTCCCCTGACCCTAAGTCTACACATTCTGAACCGCCTCTGGGGTCCCCACACCCTCCCCAATACTGGAAAGTAAACTGGGTGTGGGTGTGGTCATTCTCAGGCACAGGAGGCAGCAGGAGCAACAGTCCACAGATGAAAGAGGGTCTTGGCTAGTTTATTTTCTCTCTGGAGGGGTCTTCAAGGAGAGCAGTCCCGGCTGCTCAGGCTGTGGAGAGAGAGTGGGTCAGGGTCCAGCTTGGTCCAGAGGACCCCAGGGCTGGAAATCAGGAGCAGATGCCCAGGTTGGGAACTTCGAGGGTCCATACTGTGGCATTGGAGGGCAGGCCAGGAAAGGAAGTGTTGGGTAGGGCAGGGGAGGTTCCATACCAGATGGGAAGGAGCGGCTCTTGCTGAACGGTGGCTGGGAAGGGTCCTGGTCTGAGTCTGAGTCTGAGTCCCAGGAGGGGAGCAAAGGGCTCAGGCCTCGGTGCCCCCTGTAGCCTGCAAGAGCAACAGGTGCAATTCTGGCCTTTTACCCACATACCCTGAATGTGACCCTTGAGTGACATCGTGATCAAGGGCCAGTGTCCCTTATGTCACTTGAATGTGACCCAATGTGAGACCAAAGTATGACCTCAGTGACCCTTGAATTTTACCCCACGGATCCTTTAAAAAGATCCCAGTGACCTTGAGTGACCCCAGGATAGATACCCTTAATGGGACCCTAGAAAAAGCCCCAACAGATGTGACCCCCAAATATAGCCTCTGAACATGACCTCCATGTGTGAAACTGGAGAATGACCCCCCACACCCCAGACTGCGCCTCATCCCCCCTCACCCCGGAGGTTCAAGGCCCTGGGGCGGCCCCCTGAGGACATGGTGAAGCCATCGAAGCAGTTCTGCAGCAAGTGCACAGCAGACCTGTGGGGAGATGGGGAGCTGGGGGCCCTGGGGGACTCCCGACCGCTCAGGGCTGGGGCAGGGCGGCCCATGGTGGGGACCAGGGGTCAAGGGTGGAGGGTGGCCTGGACTCAGGTGGGTTCCAGGTTCTGGTGTCGCTGCTTGATCTGATTGGCGGGAGGGCAAGGCAGATGAAGGTCAGGAGTCAGAGATTAGAGTGGGAGCAGGGCATCACCATATGTCACTCAGCTCCTTTTGGAGGTCATCCCTCCAGGAGCCACTGCCTCCTGGTGGCATCTCCTCAGTCTCCGGCCAGTTGGATGTCTCATATCCCTGCTGCTTCATCTTGGTCAGGACCTGAGGCCAAGGGGTGGGAAGTGTGTGTGAGGCAACCATGGTCATAACACTAATGGTGAAAAGTGACCCTTGTTTAGCACTGATGACATGTCAGGCTGCCCTCAAAGTGTTTAGCATGCAGTTCATGCAGCTGCTCCTTCAGGTAGGGATACTGTGTCATACCCATTATGCGGAGAAGGAAACTGAGGCCCAGAGAGGTGAAGTGACTTGACCACAGTCACACAGCAGCTAAGTGACAGAGCTGAGATGTGAACCCAGTCCTTCCGGCTCCGGTATGACAGTGGAGGCCAGCAGGGATTCCCATGTCCCCAACTCACACAGGGTCCCACCCTCTCTGCTCACCTTGCGGCACTTCACCTGTGTCTTCTGCATCTTCTGGATGTTTACCAGGTTCTCTGTGATCTCGTCCTCCTGAGCCTCTGTGGGGGGAGGGGACTCAGGGGGGCCAGAGCCACAGGAGGACCCCCCTCCTGGCCGCGGGCCCCAGGCACTCACGCAGCTTCTGGTAGATGAAGGTCACCTCCTCCCGCACCAGCTCCAGCTCCTCCCACAGGAACTTTTTGCTGAGGGGACAGTGCAGCCTAGACCCACACTCCCTGCTCAGCCTTTGGCCTCCTATTTCCTGGCCTTCTGGCCTCCCATTTGCCCACCTGCCTCCTCAAGCCTCCTCCAGCTCCCATGTGCCCATCTCCCCAGTATCTGTCCCCTTTCCCAACTTGCCTGCCCACCTTGCTCCTCCTACCTCTACTCCCCCACCTCCAACCCCCCAGCCCCTTGTCCCCTCCTCCTGACCTCCAGCCTCCCATTCTCTCAGCCTCTCATTGCCTGGCCTCTGTCTCCCCACCTTCTGCCCCTCCGACCTCCCATACTCTCCAGCCTCTGCCACCCTCAATCTCTCCTCCCTTCAGCTTTCCATATCATGTCCAGTTTCCTGATCTCCTAGCCTCCCTCCCCATCCCATCTCCAGCTTCCTGTCTTCCTCCTCCTTCCTCCCAGCTTCCCACGCTGCCCCACTGCCTCTCATCCCATCTTGTCCCTCAAACCTTCTATAGCCCCCAGGTCCCCTTACTCAGGCCTCTCCCACTTGCCTCATCCCACATCCCACCTTGGGCTCCCTCCCCCTGTCCTCCCTTCCCTCCCACAGCTTCCAGACTGCCCACCTGTCCCGGATCTCCTGGGCCAGCAGCTGCAGACAGCGAGTGGTGCGGGCCCTCTGCACCTCCTCGCTGTCACGCAGGGTCTTCTGTAGCCCCTGGAGGCCTTGAGCCAGGGCCCCATACAGCTCCTGCCGTCCCTGCTCCACGCCCCACTTGTGTCCCTCCTTCTCTGTCTGGCGGCTCACAGGACTCAGCACCTCTGCAGATTAAATGGGATCATGACTGGGCCCCAACCACACCTGAGCCCAGCTTTGAACCCAGCTTGCCCTAACCCTGGCCAGATCCTGACCTTGACCTTAGACTCACCCAACTTCTTTCACCTTGGGCTAACATTGCTGACCCCAACAGGACCAGCCTCCAGCCTGACTTTGACCCTTGGCCAGTCCTCACCTTCAAGCTGTTGGATCTTGATTTGCTGCAGACAGCTCTCCTTCTCCAACATGGTCACTGAGTGGTTTAGGAACTCAAAAGCCTGTGGGGAAGAGGTCAGGCTTGGGGGCAGGAGGGGGGGCGGGGGTGTGGACAGGGTCAGAGGCCACCAAGGGCAGGGCAGAAGAGCCTCACCTTGGTCTGGGCCTGTAGCTGGCTCTTGAGTGACTCCAGTTCACAGCGCAAGAGCTGGGAGTCGGGAATCATCATGGTGGACTTAACTATGAGCAGAGGTAAGGGTCAGCCGAGGCTAGGAGGAGTGGGGGCAGGGGCAATGTCAGGTCAGAGGTCAGCAGAAGCTCAGGGGAGGGCGAGGGGCAGGGGGTCAAGTAAAGAGCTGGGGTCTGTTGAGGCAGAGGTAGAGGGAGGAGTGGAGGCAAGGTCAGGGGCAAGACTCAGCTGAGGCTGGGGCAGGGCTAAGTGGGCAGCAGCGGTGTGGTTCCTGCCAGGCTAGGGCAGAGGGTGGAGGTAAGAACTGGCAGGTCTCCCACACATAGTCTTGTCTGGAGGGAGGGTTCTCACCTTTGACTTTGGAAGAGTTGGTCTCCAAGGGTTTCTAGGAAAGGGGGACATGAGGGTAGTAGAAATTCATCCCTCTGCTTCTCCTTGCACACCCCAGCCCATTGTGTGGGGGTTGGGTATGAGTTGGGTCTGCTAGGGGTTTGGGTGTCCCGGACCCTGAGTGCAGGCAAAGCTGCCTCCATGCTTGTGCATGCACCCCTCCCCCACTAGGCCACGCATGGTGGTTTGTCCCGTGTGTGTGCGGGCCTGTGGGCCGCCCCTGACAGCACACATGCAGAGCCCTATCTCTGGCCTGGGCTCAGGTAATGGCCCTCCTCCTTAAGGGCGAACGTCATAGGCAGTGTCTCCAGGGAGCTCCAACAGCCCCGAAGCACAACTGCACACAATCACTGAAACACAACTACAGCTGCACAAGCTCAGACACAGGCCTGCATGCCAGGTGGTTAAGACCCTCAGGGCATCCACTCACACCCAACTCAGACACACAACCACAACCACAGACACACAGGCAGTCATACCCAGAAACTATCACAGACAAGATCTCACTAAGAAACACAATGACACATCTGCTCCATTCATCCCTTCATCCCTTCATTTAAGACATTTTTAGTGTGGGCTGGCTGAGCGTTGGGTGCTGTTCTAGGTGCTGAAGTCACACAGTGCAAGGGTTCCTGAGAAAGACACCCCCCCCCCCAATGTCCCCTCCCTAAGCCCCACAGCAGTAGATTGTGGTGTGGCTGGGAGGGGTTTCCTGTGTGGGGGTGACCTTAGCTGAGTTGTGATGCCTCTTCAGAAGGTCCTGGTCATTACACTGCTCCTGTGAGTCTGGGTTCAGGAAGATGGGAGACCCATAGGACTGAAGCTCCAAGTCCCTCTCTAGCCTCCAGTCTATACTTGGCACTGTGTTCTCAGAAGCATCTGGCCTCAAGATCTCTGGCTCTGGGGTCCTGGACCAGTGAATCGTATAATCCAAGGTCTTGTCTGAGGAAGAGCCTGAACAGGGGTGGGGTTGGGGGAATGAGGGAGGGGGTGAGGGCTTTCTGAGGACCAGCCCAGAGCACTCCAACCCCTCCCAGCTCCCCAGCCCCAGGGAAGCCCCTCAACAAACCCCAGTACTTGTCACAATTCCCGTTAGCAGGCAAACACCCGTTGGAGGGCAAGGGAGATGAGCAGTAGCGGGGCACAGAGTAGTCAGTGTCCTGGGGTAGGCCAGCCAGAAGAGGGTCGCTTCAACAAGGGGGAACAGGGGGCAGCACTGAGACCGGCCCCCATGTCCTGACACTCCCAGACCTTCCCTGATACCTCAGAGAGGCCTCAGCCCTGAACACAGGGCCTCCCAGCTATGGCAGGAGCAGAAGCTGGATGAAAGATGATCCCAGACCCAGGCGTTGGGCTGGGTAGTGAGTAGAACCCCACGGGAGAGAGTGAGGCCTCAGAAGACCCTAAAAGCAAAAAAGGATCTTAACATTGGGCACTAACGGAAGGGCGTTCCTGGCAGGAAACAGCATGGACAAAAGCTTGGAGGTGTGAAGCCACAGGCTCCGTGCTGGTCAATTCAGGATGGCTGAAGGAAGGGTCCAAGAGGAAGCTGGAGGGGGTTAGCAGGGCAGCTCAAGCAAGGCATTGAAAGCCAAGCAGGGAAGTTTAGATCTGGTTCCCAAGGTAAGTGGGAGCCATGGAGTATGAGCAGGAGAGACAGGCCATATCTATTGAGTAAATGTTAGCAGAATTGGGGCGGAAGGCCTGTGCTAGGAGAGGCTGGGAACAGGAGAAAACTCAGCTCTGGGTCTCACATTCATACCCACTGTTCAACATTCCAGTGTTGTCAGGGCTGGCACAGATGGAGACCTGGGGCAGGTCTGTCTGGAAAAACTTCCAGGTGAAGAGCATTTTGTCCTGAGTCACACTCAGCCAGAAAGCCCACACTCTAGAAAGCCCACTTTCTCTTCTGCCCTCTCTGGGCTCTTTGGTGTCCTTCCTCTGGCCCAGTCCTCCTGGAAGTCTGCTATATACCCTTCAAAACTCTAGTCAACGTTTCCTCTGTAAAATCTTCCTTAATCTTTTTTCTAAGCTCATATTTTCTTTCTTTCTTTTTTTTTTTTTTTTTTTAGTTTTTTTAATTTATTCGACAGAGATCGAGACAGCCAGCGAGAGAGGGAACACAGCAGGGGGAGTGGGAGAGGAAGAAGCAGGCTCATAGTGGAGGAGCCTGATGTGGGGCTCCATCCCATAATGCCGGGATCACGCCCTGAGCCAAAGGCAGACGCTTAACCGCTGTGCCACCCAGGCGCCCCCTAAGCTCATATTTTCTGAGCACCTCACTGAGCGCTGGGCACCATCCTAAGCACTCACTTCCCACCGGTTTTATGACATAGGAGCTTTCCTTCTGCCTGAAATGTTCTGGGCTACCCCTTCCAGAATCACTGTCTCGGGAGGCCCGCACTTCCAAAGGCAGAGCACCAGGATGATTAAGCGAGGGGACTCTCCAGCAGGGTGGCCTGCGTTGGAATCCTAGCTCTGCCCCTCCCAGGCTGTGTGATATTGGAGTGTTACCGAACTTCTCCATGCCTCAGTGTCCCCAACTATAAAAATGGGATGCCATACTATCCACCTTACTGGGTTGTTGTGATTAAGTTAATTAGTCTATACCAGCGCCTGACATACAGTAGTGGGAAACTGTCCTCGAACGTCACACTAAGAACCTGGGAAACTGGGGCCCAGAGGAGCCCTGGGAGGCTTGAAAAGGAAAAGAGAAGATGCATTTCTGAGTGCCAACTGCAGGCAGGTCCCCAGTCGAGACTCCCCTCCCTTCCCCCATCCTTCCCCCTTCCCCTCCCACATCAGCAGTTTCTCCCGCTGTCTCCGGGAGAATTCTTCGGGGGAAGGGGGCGGGGTCATTAGCCTGAGCCCCGCCCCTGGGGCGAGAATCCTGCGCCCGCCGGGCTCCAGACCCCCTTCCACCCCCACCTACCACATACCACCTGCTCATGCTCTCCCCTCAAGGACCGCGAAGCCAGTCCCCAGCTGTGACGCTGAAATTTGATCCCGTGGGGACACCATCGCATTAAAACGCGCAAAGCCCAAAGGTAGAGTCACAGAGAGGGGTGGGGCTGACATTTTAGCTCCGCCCCCGCCGATGCAGCCGAAGGCCTTATTGGCGCCTTCCCGCTTCCGCAGATCTTAGGAGCCGCGCTGTAATTGGATAAGAGCCAGACTAGGGGGTGGGACTCCAGGCTGGTTTCCGCTAATCGATTAGTCAATATCTAAGAGGGCGGTACGAGAGGCGGCAGATCTACAATCCAATTGGCTTCGGACTTAGCTGGGAGGCGGGATGAATTCTTGGGCGGTGACTCAAGAGGTCCGCGGGCCACCTGGGAGCACCGGAGTGAGGTAGCGAGCTTGGCCCACCAGGCCCCCGAGATCTGGCCCCGGCACTTCTGTTCTCGGACTCCTGGGTGCTGCGGGTTGAGGTCTGGGTGCAGTGATAGGGTCGCTGTCCTCGGGATGAGATTTGGGGTTTCCCGGGATTAGATGGGGTGTCCGGGGGTGCTTTGGGATCTTCCTAGTGATATTTGAGATCCTGAGATGAGAGCAAGGGTCTTTACTGTTAGAATTAGGTCCCTGGGCTGATTTTTGGGAGTCACGGGGGGGGGGGGATATCTGAATACCCAGGGCTGCGAGTTTGAGTTGCTGGGGCTCATTGAAATTTTCGGGTCTCAGAGGCAGCGCGGACGCTAGGGTCCAGAAAGCCTGAGATCTTGAGGGCTGACGTTTGGAGAGATGGGGTTGGAGGTTGTCTCTGGATTGTTCTGGGTCTTCCCCACCCTCATTCGCGGGCTCGTATCCCTGATCTCTCTCTCCTGGGTTGGCCGTGACCCTGGCCATGAGCAGGCTCACAGGCCGAAGACCATGGGGCAAAGGTAAAACTCAGAAACACCCGGTGCCTCTTTCCCAGGCCTGCAAGATGGAGGAAGGCGGGAATCCAGGAAGCCTGACTAAGATGGTCTATCTACTGGTCTTGTCAGGGGCCTGGGGCATGCAAATGTGGGTGACCTTCGTCTCAGGTAGGGACCCTCCACCTGGACATCATGGGTACCCAGGGCGGAGATAAAAATGAGAGGGGGACCTGGAAGTGTCCTAACAGGCGTGTGGTCCCCTGTACCCCACAGGCTTCCTGCTTTTCCGAAACCTTCCCCGACATACTTTCGGCCTCGTGCAGAGCAAACTCTTCCCTTTCTACTTTCACATCTCCATGGGCTGTGCTTTCATCAACCTCTGCATCTTGGCTCCACAACATGCCTTGGCTCAGCTCACATTCTGGGAGGCCAGCCAGGTATGCGGGCTTAGGCTCCACTGTCCTCTGGAGACTCGTTCCCAGGATCCCACTGAGCACCTATGGCTACACCTTTGTGAGAATTTTAACAAACAAACAAGCAACTGTACCTTCCTGGTGGATATGAAGCTGGGCTCTGAATACCCTTGAGCAGTGCACAGCCTGCACAACCGTCCCTAGCAGCCCTATCTATCCCTCAGTGGCTCCCACCTGGCTGCTGCTCCCTCTCTTTCCTCTGGCTGGGCCTGCTGCCAAGTTGTGGTGACTCAGCTGGGTTGGGGCAGTGACCCCAGCTCATTGTTTAAAAACCAGCCTGACTGGGAATTTACAGTCCCCCACTCCCATCCACACATTTTCCCAGCCACAAGGAAGGGAACCATCTCTGCATCTCATATTTCTCTATCCTGCCCTCCCCCTGCCCCCATTATGTTCCTCAGATGTGGCCAGTTGAGGCCTGACAAGGGTTTCAAGAATAATCCCAAAGAGACAGGAGAGGATTTGGGGTAACTAGAATTTCAAGGACTTTCAGTTCATTCCCTGTGGGCCCAATCTCAGCATCTGGAGTCTGGGCAGGGACCATAGAAGAGACCCATCTCTTCTATGGTCCCTGCCTTAGGCTCTCTTTGAGGGGAACAGTTATGGTGCTCTGTCCCAATTTGAGGAAGAGAGGTTCTGCCCGGAGATACCCCCAGTTTTGGGGAGCAGGAGGGGAGGAGACAAGGCTGTGTTGTGGAAACTTCCAGTCTGGGTATCAGAGGAGGAGAGGCTCAGAAGGTTTTGGCAGGGGCGGGGGGTAGTGAATAGAGGAGATAGTGGTGGAGCCTTTCCTTAGGAGCTGCTGTTTTCAGGGTATGAGAGCTGGAGCTCTGTTCGGGCCTCTAGACTAGGTTTGGGGAAAGACAGGGAGGCCTAGCTTTGACCTAATGCCATCTCCCACCCGCCTCTGGGCTTTGAGGATGCAGGAGGACCCTCCCTAGGACCCCTCCGGCCTCCCGGGCATGACTCACCTTGTCCTCCTTCCACCATCCTGCCAGCTTTGCCTGCTGCTGCTGAACCTCGTGCTGTCCGCCATCAATGCCCGCTGGCTGGAGCCCCGCACCACAGCTGCCATGCGGGCCCTGCACAGGGTGGAGAAGGAGCGGGGTCTGGGCGGGGAGGTGCCTGGAAGCCACCAGGGCCCCGACCCCTACCGCCAGCTGCGGGGGCAGGACCCCAAGTACAGTGCCCTCCGCCAGACCTTTTTCCGCTACCATGGCCTGTCCTCCATTTGCAATCTGGGCTGCCTCCTGAGCAATGGGCTGTGCCTTGCAGGCCTTGCCGGGGGCCTCAGGAGCCTCTAGCACCGGCTTCCCCTCCGGCCCTGCTGAGGCCCCGAATGTTAATAAACACTTCTTCAGAAATGTCTGCTGTCATTTTTCTCCAACTGGAAAGCAGGCAGAGGGGTGGGCGAAGGTAGAGCTGAGGGCCTTCATTACTGCATTCATGTGGCACGTTTCGGAGTGTTAGCTATTACAGGCCCTAAGCTCTTCCTAAAACGGTGCTCATTTATTGAGCACCTGCTGTGTGCCAGGCATGACACTAACCCTTGCACATACCGTGTATTATTGTAATAATAGCTGGTTCTGATCCCCAGGGGACAATCATATTTCCCACCCCATCGATATGGGGGATGGCCACATGACATGCTCTGGCCAAGGAAAGGTGAAGTCAGCTCCAAAGAGAAGTGTCCAAGGGAGTGCGTGATTAGCAACGTTTTTCCTTCAGCACAATGACCAGTGTGAGTGAGAAGCACACCTTGGGTGCTGAGTGCCACGGAGACTTTGGGGGCATGTCATCTCCACGCATCCATGTGGCTTTTGAAGGGAGTACTGTTGTTCCCCCGAAGCAGTGGGGACTCAGAGAAGTTCAGCAAGTGGCTTCTGAGGTAGTTGTTGGGACTTGACTCCAGCAAAGCCTGCAGATCTTCTCACGGCTGGAAGAAAATTCGGGGGCCTCGCCTGAGCCCCTATGCCAAATTTCCTCATTGTGTGGCCTCAGGCAAAGAGGTGCCCTTCTCTGAGGCTCCATTTCCTTATCTGGAAAAGGTTTAATTCCAAGAGCCCTTCGGAGTATTTCGCAGGGACCTAGCCCACTTTAGGGTCAGGCATCGCACTTTCAAGAAACTAGATCAGATCGGAGCCTTCACACAACCCTGTGAGGTAGGGATTCTTGTTATGGACCGCTGGACTGATGGAGGCAGCAGGCCCTCGAGGTTAAGCAACACGTCTCAATCTAAACCGAGCTGGAAAGTGGGGGAGCTGGGATTCGAACCTGACTCCAGAATCCACGCTCTTCACTTCCGTGCAAAGTGTAGAAGCTCTACGTATAGCTAGAAAGAGTGAAAAGTTTATTGTTGGGGGGCGGGCCCTAGGCTGCTCCGAGCTCGGTGCGGCTTCCAGCCCCTCCCCCACTGCTTTCGCAAGCCCCGCCCCGGGCTCGGCCCCGCCCCGCCCTCTCCCGGGAGCGGCCCCTCCTCCCCTGCCTGGGCGGAGCCGGCGCGGGATCCGGGTGGCTGCGGGCAGCGACTGTGGCAGCGGCTGCGGCTGCGGGGTCGGCGTGACGCGTGGGGCCAGGCCGCAGCGAGTTCGGAGGAGGAACGCCCGCGGGCAGCGCCCCCCGCGACGCGAGGTGACCTCTTCCGAGGGACCGCACCCCGCCCCGCACCTCCGCGTCCCAGCAGGTCTGGGGGACCGGGGGCTAGAGGGAGGGCCCGGGGCCCGGGGAACAAAGGCGGGCGGTGGGGGAACGTCTTTTCCCTCGCCCCCACCCAGCTGGGCTCCTCCGGGAGCGTTAATGGGGCGCGGGCGGGGCAGAGAGCCCAGCTGGGAACAGGAGATGGGACCATATGGTGATGGGAGGAAACTCCTGAGCCCCCTGCATCGGCGGGGGCGCCCCAAATCCAGCAGGGGGACAGGGCCGAGCCCTCCGGGGACCCTTATCTAGTGCCAGGCGTGAGGGAGGGTGGGCAGATGGTCAGGAAGAGGTGGGACCTGCTGACAGGTGGGCTGGGGCTGGGGGATGGGGTAAGGGCCCCAGCCTGGCAGCCCTGCCCAGCATGGGGAAAGGCTTCCTGCTTCTTGTCTTCCCCTCCTCGAACTCGTTCTCCCGGAACACCGGGTGGGGCCGAGGGCTGGGCAGGAAAGCGGGCAGGTTCGGTCCTCTTTTAAAATGGGAAAAAGCCCCACAGGCGGTTGAGAAATAGCTTTGCTAAGGGTTCCTCTGCCAGCGTGCCCTCCATTCACCCAGGCCTCCTGGAGCCTCCCTGTGCAGCTCAAGGAGTAGCCGTAGACAGCTGGAGAAACTGAGGCCTAGGGAGGCCATGAGGGCTAAGGGGGTGTCCTGGACCCAGATGAAGCAGCCCAGCTGTGGGGACAGATTGCCAGGAAAGGAAGGAACAGGGGTAGAGGGGATGGTGGTGGTGGGGTTCTTATTATGTGGCTCCCTTAGAGTTGAGGACTGTCACTGCTGCCTCTGTGGGCTCGGGCTGGGGTGAGTCAGCTCTGTCCCGAGGGAGACAGGGCCCACCCCTTTGACAAACAGACGGTGGTAGGACCCATTTGGGGCTAGAGCTGGGCTTTAAACCTGGCCTGTATCCACTGAAACCCCCTTCCCCTTGGAGGCCAGGGATGGGGTTAAACTCAGTGTGTGGGAGGGTGGTCAGGGCAGGTGTCCCTGCCAAAGTCAACACCCAGGCCCTGAGGGGGGGCTCTATCCAGCTGGCAGGTCCCCCTCCCCCCAGCCCACACCTGGGCCGAGCCAGCTGCTCACTCTGGGGCAAAGTCCACACCTGTACCGTCTGTAGGGTCTGGTTCCTCAGTGGCCGGAGGAGGCACCCCATGTGCCCCCCACAAGCTGGGCCCTGGCATTGGATAAGCATCCCCATTTTCCAGAGGAGGACCCTGGGGGCCAGAGGGAGCAAGCGATGCCTCTGAGGTCACTTGGCCTCCAAGTGGCAGAGTCAGGATTTGAATCTGGGTCTGGTGTATACACTGGAGCCATTCCTGGTGTTTTCTTTTTCTGCAGGGCTCCAGCCCTCCCCCCCGCAGGAGGCTCTCTGCCAGGATGGCATCAGCCGGAGACCCCCCCACAGGCCCACGGGATGCAGCCGACCAGAACTTCGACTACATGTTCAAGCTGCTGCTCATTGGCAACAGCAGCGTGGGCAAGACGTCCTTCCTGTTCCGCTACGCGGACGACTCCTTCACACCTGCCTTTGTCAGCACAGTGGGCATCGACTTCAAGGTCAAGACGGTCTACCGCCATGACAAGAGGATCAAGCTGCAGATCTGGGTGGGGCAGGCGGCGATCATGGGTCTGGGGCAAGGGACAGGAGTCCGTGTGCTGGCCCAGGAGGGGCTGGGGTCCTCCAAGGAAGTCCATGGGAGGGTGTAGGGCTGTGGAGGGAGGCTCCGGGTGAGCGAGAGTGGGCCGAAGTCAGGAAGAGGGCTTGGGGTGGATGTGAAGAGTGGGGGGCGGATTATCTATGAGGTGAATTCTTCAGGTCGAGGAGGATATGCCCTGCCCTTTGGGTCTGAGGGGCAGACGGTTGCTAACCCAAGGCGGGTTAGAAGTCCTGGTGACCATGGGGAAGAGGTTTGGGTACCATCGCAGGATCCCCCACGGAGCCTGTGTGCTCCTCAGAGGCTCTGGCTCCCAACATGGCCGCTGGTAAGGATTGTCATGGTATCGCGCACCGGGGTGTCTGCATCGAGACGGTACTCTCTGGCCCAGGTGGCTCTTGTATGGGGTCACTAAGTCTGTTCTTAGAGACGAGGTACAAGTCTGTGAGAGGCCACTGACCCCTCAGACTGGGAAGCCCTCAAAGGCAGGGCAATGCCTCCCATCAGACAGGGGCTGTAAGCACAGGGTGGTGGCCTGCTTAGGGCCCTGCAGGGGTTGGGTGGGGAACAGGGTTGTTTCTAGAGCCCTGCCCCTGCTGTGTGCCTAGGACACGGCGGGCCAGGAGCGCTACCGCACAATCACCACAGCCTACTACCGCGGAGCCATGGGCTTCCTGCTCATGTATGACGTTGCCAACCAGGAGTCCTTCGCCGCTGTGCAGGACTGGTGAGTGCTTGCGGACCACTGACACCCTGACCTTCGCCCTCTCCCCCTGACTCTTCATTTCTATCCTAATGGCCCTCAAACTCCACAGGGCCACACAGATCAAGACCTACTCTTGGGACAACGCTCAGGTGATCCTTGTGGGGAACAAGTGTGATCTGGAAGATGAGCGGGTCGTGCCTACTGAGGATGGCCGGAGGCTCGCCGATGACCTTGGTTAGTGCCCAGCCTGGGCCCCAGACCCCGCGCCTCCCAGAACCAAAGCCCAATCCCCCTGCTTGGGTCCATGGGTCCAACCACAGTCATCAACCCTCTGCCCTTTGAGGCTCTGCTCAGAAAAATACCCACAGGTGTGCCACCTGCATTTCATTTCAGAGAATTCAGTGACAGATACTCCCCACCTCCCCACTGCCCTGGGAACCCAGACTGGGCGAAAACATTTCTGGAAATGTGTCCTGCAAACATCCCACCCATGTGGGAAGTGGCGAATAGGTCAAATCACAGACAGCACTGTTGGCAGGCGGGGAAACAACTGTTAGCAACCTCCTGTATCTCACCGTGGGGGAAGCCTCGAAACATGAGGCTCCGTCTCTCGGTAGAATATACTACACAGCTGTGGAATGTTCTGCTGGGGCAAGATCTCTGGGATATCGGGCTGAGTGGGAAAAGCCAACTGCAGAAAAGTGGGTTCGACGGCTTCCTTTAGTCCACGCTCCACGCTCCGCAACTGTTCTCTTAAAGGGCCAGATAGGAGATATTTGCGGGTCATAGAGTCTCTGGCACCACGCTCAGCTCTGAAAGCAGCCAGAGAGCTTACAGGAACAAGTGTGTCTGTCGGTAAAACTTGGTTTATAAAGACAGGCGATGGGCCGGATCTGGCCTGTCACTCAAAGTTTGCTGGCTCCTGCAGGAGTGCATAAAAATATATACGAATAAGAATATATACTTAGGTTTGTTCGAAGAAACTCCGGCAGGATACAGAAGGATCTAGTAACCGTGGTGACCCATGTGTATTCAAGAACTGGGGACCAGGGCACCAGGGTGGGGGAGGAGTTTTCAGGCTACCTTTTTGAATCAGGTAAACGGAAATTTAGGCTAAAAGGAGATATTTTTTTAAAGGTTTTATTTATTTATTTGAGAGAGAAAGAGAGAGCATGAGTGTGGGGGGAGGGGCGGAGGGAGAGGGTGAAGCAGACTCCCAGCTGAGTGGGGAGCCCCACCCAGGGCTGAGTCCCAGGACCCTGGGATCATGACCTGAGCTGAAAGCAGACGCTTAACGGACTGAGCCACCCAGGCGCCCCTAAGCTAAAAGGAAGTCTTGCCTGGAGTATTCTAGTATTCTAAGCCCTCCATAGAACTTTCCTTGCAGGAGGCAATGTAACCACCACCACAGGCGAGGGTGGGTTAAGGACCCAGACTCAGGAGCCCGAATCCCATTCTGCACACTAGCTGTGTGACCGTGGGCACATCACCTCCCCTCTCTGTGCTCCCATTTCTCCATCTGAAAAACAGTGGAAACCGTGTCTCCTTCAGAGCGCTGTTAGAAAGTTGAAATCAGCCAACACTGGCCGTGACATTGACTCGTATTCTGTCTCCATCGCTCTGTGATCTCGTATCGGTAACTTCAGCTGTCTGGGCCTGCACTTCCTCCTGGGTGAACTGGAGATTGTAAGAGCCCCCGCTCATGAAGCTGTCAAGGGGACTAAGTGAGTTATGACGTGTGAAGCCGGTATCACAGTCTGGCACCCAGTGCAGTTGTAGCTAAGTGGTAGCTGGCATGATTGTGAACTGTTGACGCTGGCACACAAAACTCTGGGCACCACACAGTGGCCCACAAATCCTAAAGTATTTACTATCTGGCCCTTTACGGATAAAGTTCAGGGACCCTGGACTATACACAGTCTTCTTTCTCTTTTTTTCTTACTGTCTATTCGTTGGACAAACTGGGTCTTTGTTCGATGGAATATCTCCCTTTTGAGATCTGGCTCTTTGCTCCCTCATGGTGTCATTTGACCTGCTCCTCTGTTCCCTGTGTTTTCTGGGAACTCCAGCTGGGGTCTCATTCCCAAGTACGATGGGGAGTCAGCCTTTGCAGCTGGGGCCTCGATCCCCAGTTTCCCTGGAGCTGGCGAAATCAGCTATGATTTCCAGCCGTGGGCTGGAATACTTGCGGGTGTTGCCCCCACCTTGCAGAGAACATCTAGTGACTGGGGCTGAGGGGGCTTCCTACTCTGTCATTAAGTTTAAAATATTGGCATACAGAGCAGGAGACAGAATTTGATTCCAGTTTTGTAGGGAAAAAACGACACAGGCATGCATCACGCACACATGCACATAACCCTACAAACCCAACCCCAATAATTGTGTATTTATATTTAAAAAAAAAGGTGGAAAACAAAATATCAGAACACCTGTAGTAATTGCTTCTGGATGATGAGATTACAAATAGCTTTTATATCCATCTTGATATTTTTCAGTAGTTTCTGACTTCAGTGAATTTCTCCACTGCGTATTTATAATCAGAAAAAAAAGTATTAAAGAACTCAGATTGTTTGGGGCAGAGCCACACACAGATAAGGACATGCCAGTCTCGCCTAGGAAGACAGTGCTCGGGGTAAGAGATCTGAGTTCATGGCCAGCCTCCGTCAATCAATCAATCAATCAGTCAGTCAGTCACTCAGCAAGTGGTTTCTGAGCATCTGCTCTGTGCCAGGCACAGGCCAAGGCAGACAGCAATCCTGCCGTCCCGGAGCTGGCATTCTAGTAGCAGAGACGGATAGTAAATGCATAATTACGCACACATAATTATTTAATTGTAATTACATTTTTATAGCACAGCCTGACCAGTGCTGGGATAGCGCCCTGTTTACGCTGCACTGAGTGTAGCATGGTGGGCGTTTGTCTGAATTTCTGGCCCAACTTGGTGGGTGTGGTGGGTGTCGACCTATCGGGAACCATTCGGGGGTAGCTGCCTGTAGGCAGAGCTGGAGCCAACCTTTTAGGGGTGCGGGAAGGATTGTCAGGTACACCTTTTTTGTTAGGTCGACAGCCCACTTCTTGTAGCTGAGGGACCATGGGCAAGTCCTCAAAGCCTTTGCACTACCTTCCACCTTTGAGAGGACAAGCTTTTTTATTTTTTTTAATTGTAATTTTTTTTTAAGATTTTATTTATTTATTTGACAGAGAGAGAGCACAAGCAGAGGGAGTGGCAGGCAGAGGGAGAGGCAGTCTCCCTGCTGAGCAGGGAGCCTGATGTGGGGCTCGATCCCAGGACCCTGGGATCCTGACCTGAGCCGAAGGCAGACGCTTAACTGACTGAGCCACCCAGGCGCCCCGCATTATTACCAGTTTTAGTATATTCTGTAGGTCAAGACTGTGGGCATCGCAGACACCCCATGGACGCTGGGAAACCTGCTGTTTGTTATATGCCTGCCGGGCGCTGGAACGTTGCTAGCTGGGCTCTTAGCCATTGCTTTGTGACAAAGAGATTCTTGGAATAGTCCAAATGGGTGTTGCTGCCACAGATTTTTTATCAACCTCAGCATCGTTCCCTTTTTACAGATGAGCCAACTGAGGCTTCAAGAGACTTCGGCACTCAGTCAAGGTCCCACAACCGCGTGAAGGGCAGGCCTGGGCTTGGAAACCAGGTTTGGGTGATGCCGCAGCCCAGGCTCTGCCCTCCGGGCGTCTCACTGGTGTTCCCACCTTGTGTCCGTCCAGGTTTTGAGTTCTTTGAGGCCAGCGCCAAGGAGAACATCAACGTGAAGCAGGTCTTTGAGCGCCTGGTGGATGTCATCTGTGAGAAGATGAACGAGTCCCTCGAACCCAGCTCCAGCCCAGGGAGCAATGGGAAAGGCCCGGCCTTGGGGGATGCCCCAGCCCCTGAGCCCAGCAGCTGCAGCTGCTAGAGATGGTCCCCAACCCCTGCCCACCCCTTCCGGCCTTGGCAGGGACTGTGACTGAGGCATGAGCCACAAGGGCTGTTTCCAAGCTCAGGGCACCCCCTTCCCTCCCGTCAGCTGCCCCAGCCCCCGCATGACCTCCGAGTTGCCCGAGCAGCCTTATCACAAGCTCCACACCCTGGGGATTCTGCACTGTGGGCAGAGTCTGGGGGCGTTGACATGCACGAGCTTGCTGCTTTTCAGGAATTCTAACGGAGGGAGCATGGGCAGCGTGTCCCACCCCGTCTGGTGGAGGGCCCTCCACAGTGCCTTCCGGGTTAGAACTCCCGTCCTCGTCCATTCTGTGTGGGGCCTTGCCTGGCGTTCACGAGCTGCTCGAAGATGCTTCGTCTTCTTCCCCCTGCAGTGTGGGTCCTCAGAGTTCTTCCCTGGGGATGTGGAAGGCGACTCCTTTCTCAGGGCCCCCTAGGGTGGTCCCATGCCTGCCCATGGACCTCCTCAGACCTCAAGCTTCCAAGGCAGGGAGGTGATTTTAGCCCTTGCAGACCCTTCCCGTCTGGCCTGCAGATTCTCTGCCTGTGAGAGCAGTATTAAAGCAGCTTTTCCATTGTAAAGGGACAGGAAGTCAGACCCCCCCCCCCCCAGCTTCAGGGACCCCAGAAGTGCCTTCTGAGCTTCCCCAGGACTCCACGTCACCCACATCCCTGCCACTGTTTTGGCTTATCCACTGCAGCATCTCTGATCCCTGGATTGAATTCTGGAACTACGGGCAGCATCAGGCTGGGCAGAGAATGGCCCAACCCCTGGAGTTCCCGCTCGGGACTTTTTGCCAGACGTTAACCTCAGAGCCAGGAACCCGGGCCCTCCCGCCCATACCTTGCCTCTCCCAGGCCCCATTTGGCTGGTGATGTTTTAAGCAAGGTCTTTCCACATCTTACATCCTGCTAGAAAAGGAAATTGAGCAATGTTCCTATCGCCTGCTCTTGCTGGCGACTTGCCAATAGAAGGACTTGGGCTCCTCCCACTCAAGGACCCTTGAAGACCCAGAGTCCCTTTTCCTGAGCCACATCATCGGTGGGGCCCAGAGATGTGATGGTTCCTTCTAATGGAGGAGTGACTCTAAGGGAAGCTCTAGGGTTGGTCTGAAGGGGCAAGAAGGCAGGATTGGGTCATTCCTGTTGCTACACGCACTTCAGGGACGCGGCTTGGGAGTGGCAGGCTGTTGGGGACGGGCTGGGAATCCGTTTCCCTGGTTGACACAGAATCAGGGAGCCCACAAGGCTGGGCTCCCCAGCGGGCAGGGGCTCCTGATAGAAGGTTATGTGCAGTCTGGAGATCTCCATCGTGATCTCCACCCCCCACCCCCACCCCCAGTCACCCCAGCTCAGTGTCCTTCCTGCCCACCAAAGTCCAGACTCCAGGGGCACGGCAACCATTTGTGCCCCGGAACACCAACTAACATCCCATAATTTGACAGCCCCTGAAGATGGTCTAAACAGATGGTTTGTGTGCCACTCCCAGCCCCTGCCACCAAAATGACCTGCGACAGCCTTCAAGATCGCAGCCTCCTCCTTCTGCAGTGAGGAAAATCTCGTGCAAGTTGCACTTCGCTCTTACCTTTATAGAAGCTCTACTTTGAATGTATTGCTAGAAGGCCCCATTCACTTCAAAGTGAGGCTCTCTCTGTAAGCCAACAAGCCAGATGACTGGTGAAATGGACACGTTTCTAGAAATACAGTGCGTTTGGGGGAACGTTTGGGGCAGGAGTCAAAAATGTTAGTTGCTTTAACATAAAAGAGAGATTAAAGCAGCTATTTCAAAACGAAACAAAACAAGCCTATTAAGATACACCATGGGCTGTCAAGATTCTGTGGGCCGGTCCATTTTTCTTAAGTTCCTTGCCAGGAAAAAAAAAATGGTGGAACAAAGTGCCATTATCTAAGGGGCAGCCAACTTGTCATAGCCCACATGATAAAAAGCAGCTTTGGCTGTGTCTTGTACCTGATGTGAAGTAAGCCTTGTGTTTACACGTGATTTTTGAACAGTTGAGCTTTAAGTAGCAACTGAGACAGCTAGCTGCCTCTGGGTTCTCTCAAAATTGGGAATAATGTAGGAGAGGTTTTTTTCGTTTCTTCTAAAAATAATGCAAGTTTTTATTTTATAATTTTTGGTGGGAGGCTTCACTCACGATGGTCTCTGGGGAACCAAAACCAATGTCCTGGGAGATCACGTGGCGGGGGAGGGGGGAGGGGGGAGGGGGCGGTGGCCGGTCAGAGGGATGGAGATTTGTTAAGTTTACGAACAAAAGTGAAGCCAAAGGCTGCGGGAAAGCCGCTTCTCAGCTCCAGGGAGACGGGTCCAGAAAGGGAGCCTGAGGCTGGGTCCTACATTCTCACCATCTGCTTTTAGCAGCTCTTCTTTCCACTGCCATGACCACGTTTGGGGGTCGGGGGTTCTGCTTTTTCCTTTTCTTTCTTTTTTGGCCTCCCCAGGGGTCACATTCTCATGTCTTTCTCTCCTACTCCACTCCCAAGACAAGTAAGGGCTGAGATTTGGTCTCGGTGTTGAAGCTCTAATTCCAAGAACTGGCTTCTCCCCTGTGATCCCAAAACACTACAGAGTGAGCTCTCGACTCGGTCATTTACGTACTGGATGTGGTTCTCCTGTGAAGCGAGTCCTTGATGTCCACTCGGAAAGACGAGCACTTCTATCCACAAGAGAAAATAAAGCCGTAATGCCCCGAAGCGGTTGTTCTTTTATTGCCATTAGTGCAACATGGTTTTCAGGAAGAGGGCGATTGATTCACAGCCAAGTAGATGGTTGGTCAAGGGCCATGCATAACGCAGCAGGATCTGGATCAGGCTAGGGAGGAGGCTCAGGTCTGGGGCTGCCTCTAGCCAGGCTTCATGCCCACCATGGTGGCCCTGGAAAGTTTGCTGGGTGGTAGGGAGGGAGATGTTGCCCCAACTAGTCCTAGTAAGATGATCTGCCCCACACCCCCCCGACAGCAGCCAGAGGGAGCCTGTGCATAGAGGAGTTGGCCCATTGCTCCTCTGCTCAGAGCCCTCCGTGGCTCCCACTCAGAGTAAATGCCTGAGTGTTCCCTGCAGCTCACAAGGTCCCTGCATGATCTGACCTGTCACTTTCCTCAGTTCCTCCCACTTGTCCCCCACATTTGCTCTGCTGCAGTCACATTGGCCTTGCTGCTATTTGAACACGCCAGGCCCCTGCCTCAGGGCCTTTGCACTGGCTGTTATGGCTCCTTGAAGTCGAATGGCTCCTCTCACTCACCCCCTCTTTCAGGTCTTTGTGCAAATCTCACCTTCCTATTGGCCCCCCTCCCCCCCCCATTTAGTACTGCAACCTCTCTGAAGTGAAGCATTTCTGATGTCCCTTTCCCTGTGTCCTCCCCATAGCTCCTAGAATCTAAACTACTATATAATTTGCTTAACTTTAACAAGTGTCTCTTTCAATATAATATTAGTTCCTCAAATGCAGGGATGTTTTATTTTTCAGCACCACACCCAGCTTAGTTCCTGTTTAATACAATAAAAAAGAAATATTTGGTGTTTGTCCCTGATTCCTGGCACATAGCTCCCAAAACCCTCGGGATCTCTGGAGAGATAAGAGTAAGTGTCTTTTGTATGCTAATGAGAGGCCTGGTGGCGGGGAGTCTCTAGGTGGCTTCAGGATGGGGGCTGGTCTCCAGAAAGACCAAGCCATGACTAAAGGGTGAGAACTATGAGCCCAGCCCCCAGACCTTAAAGTGGAGGGGAGACAAGCTGGAGATTGGAGTTAATCACCAATGGCCAATGATTTTACCCATCTTACCTAAATGATGAAATTTCCATAAAAAGCCTAAAAACCAAGGGGTGCCTGGCCAGCTCAGTCGGTTAAGTGCCTTGGGCTCAGGTCATGATCTCAGGGTCCTGGGATGGAGACCCACGTGGGCTCCCTGCTCCGCTGGGAGTCTGCTTCCCCCCCTTCCCCTTCCCTCCTCCTCCCCCTGCCCGACATTCAGAGAGCTTCTGGATTAGAAACAACATCAAGGTGCTAGGAGGGTGGCATTTCGGGAGAGGACATGAAAGGTCCACACCCCTTCTCCATACCTTACCCTATGCATTTGGCTGTTCCTGATTCATATCCTTTCATAGTTAACTAATAATAGTAACTAAAGTGCTTCCTGAGCTCTGTGAGATTGTAATTATCAAGCCTGACAGGGAAGGGGAATTGTTGGAGCCCCCCCGATTTTGGAGCCAAGTGAGGCAGAAGTATGGGTCACCGGGAGACCCAGTACTTGGCAACTGGCATTTGCAGTGGGGGCAGTCTAGTCGGAGGGAGCCCTAAAGTTTGTGGTTATCTGCCTCAAATACTGGGTAGTTAATGTCAGAACTGAACTCTAGGGCACCCAGTTGGTGCCCCAAGAGAATCGTTTGGTGTGAAACCCCTCCACATGCACACACGTCAGAAGTGGTGTGAGTGAAAACAGTTCATTCATGACTTAGAGCAGGCGCTCCATAGATGTTTGTTGAGTGAATATATGAACTGCAGAGCTCAAGTGGGAGCTAGATCGCCGGACTCACATACTGTCCCACGCTTCTCCACTGCTTTCTGTGCCTTTGCTCTGCAGCCTTGTCCTCGTGAGGTGAGGCGAGCTTCAAGGGAACTGGTCATCTTATCCAAAGTCCCCAAACCCAGTATCCACCGCCAGCTTGGGGCCCACGCCCACGCCTGAACCGAAACTTCGGTCGGAGAGGTGGAACGTGCTGATTGGCTGGCTGAGACCACGTGACGGCCCTGCTTGGGGCCAGAAATCTGAGAGGTGGGCTGGCTCCGAAGGAAACTGGTGTGTTCTTTCCTGAAGTGGGAGGTGATTGCAGCAATGGCAAATAGAGCACGTGCTCATTTTAGCTTCCTCAAAATCCCCCCACCCCAAGAAAGATGGCAAGATTAGATAAGCCGCCATTTTGCAATCCCCAATGAGAGAACTGATTCAGGCGGTTGCGGTCATTGGGATGAAGCCCTTGGATCATTGTTTCTCAGCAGTGACCATGGCCCGCACTTAGAATCTTCTGGATGATGGGGCGCCCGGGTGGCACAGCGGTTGAGCGTCTGCCTTTGCTCAGGGCGTGATCCCGGCGTTATGGGATCGAGCCCCACATCAGGCTCCTCCGCTGTGAGCCTGCTTCTTCCTCTCCCACTCCCCCCTGCTTGTGTTCCCTCTCTGGCTGGCTGTCTCTGTCAAATAAATAAATAAAATCTTAAAAAAAAAAAAAAAAGAATCTTCTGGATGAATGTTAGAGCCCCCATACCCAGGTCACAGCCCCATCGAATTAAATTGGAAGGTGGGAGTCGGCGTGCAGACTTGGGTATTTGTGAAAGTTCCCAGAGGGTTCTTCTGAAGTACAGCTAGGGCCGAGAACTAGTGACTTGGGGAAATACGGGGGAGGGAGGAAGAAGATAAAGGGTTCACAGTAGAAGCAGGGAGTAGATCCATGCTCTTTTTTTTTTTTTTTTAAGATCTTATTTATTTATTTGAGAGAGAGCGAGAGACAGGACAAAAAGGGGGAGCGGCAGAGGAAGAAGCAGCGGGGAGCCTGATATGGGGCTCCATCCCAGGACCCTGGGATCATGACCTGAGCCAGAAGCAGATATTTAATGGACTGAGCCCCCCAGGGGCCCTCAGACTCTTTCTGCAATAAATCATAGGTTGGTGGGGTTGGAGAAGAGGAGGAAGAACCCGGAGCCCTGGTTTTCTGAGTAAGTTCTGGCAGCGTCGCCTGAGAAGTTATTTGGAATTCAGATTCCTGGGCCCCACTCCAGATCTCAAGTCAGAAGCCCTGGGGGTGGGCACCCCCCCCCCCCAGCATCTGTGCTTTAACAGAACATTCGGAGGATTCTAATGCATGCTCTAATTTGAGAACTACTGGATTAGAATATAAAGGGGATTTAGGAGACATGACAAGCAAACGTGATATGTGGACCTTACTGGGATCCAATGCAAAGAAACCCAACGTGTAAGTGCCGGGGCATGTAACGTACAGCACGGTGACTATAGTTACTAATACTGTAGTCCATATTTGAAAGTTACTAAGAGAGTAGATCTTAAGAGTTCTCATCACAAGAGAAACACGTGTAACTCTGTACGGTGATGTTCATTAGACTTACTGTGGCAATCATTCTGCAGTGTATACTAAGATCAAATCATGTTCACCTGAAACAAATAATGGCCTATGTCAATTACATCTCCGTCGAAAACCAACAAGATACCGAGACATCCATGTGAAAGACATTTTTGAGCCAATCAGGAAAAGTCAGTGGTGGCCTGGGCGTTGGGTGATAGAAAGGAGCGGTTGTGACTTCTCTTAGGTGTTGCCTTGGTCCGTTTGGGCTGCTCGAACAGAACACCATAGACTGTGTGGCTTAGAAGCAACAGACATTCTTTCTCTCAGTTCTGTAGGCTGGGAAGTTCAAGATCAAGGCACCAGCAGATCCAGTGTCTGGTGAAGACCTATTTCCTGGGTCATAGATGGCTGGGGTTTGGTTTTTTTGATTTGTTTTTGTTTTTGCTGCGTCCTCACCTGGAAGGAGAAGCAAAGGAGCTCTCTGGTGTCTCTTTTATAAGGTACTAATCCCATTCCTGAGGGCTCAGCCTTCATGACCTAGTCATCTCCCAGAGGCCCCTCCTCCCAAGACCATCGCATTGGGGATTCTTTTTCAACATAGGAATTTGGGGGGACACAAACATTTAGTCAGGTGTGATGATAGCATTGGGGTTGACAGGGATGTATACATTTTGAGAGATGTGTACTCAAGTATGAGGGGAGAAATGACATTGTCTGGGATTCGTTTCTGAATGCTTCATCAAGGGGAAAGAGGGATCATGAAACAAACACGTCAGACTAGAGGTGATTGTTGAATCTGGGTGATGGGTATATAGGAGTTTCTTTGGACAAGTTCTTTTGTTTTTGTTTTTTTTGTGTGTGAACATTTTAGATTTTTTTTTCACAAAATAATTAACAAAACAAGACAATTACATGAGAAGGGAGGCCATGTCCTCCCATTCAGGTCCTTAGGGCTAAAATCATTGCCCGCTAGCATGAGGAATAAAACGAAGGAAAAGGAGTCAGGATAACAGGGCTTTCCCGCATCTTTTTTTTTTTTTTTAAGATTTTTTTATTTTATTTATTTGACAGAGAGAGACAGCCAGCGAGAGAGGGAACACAAGCAGGGGGAGTGGGACAGGAAGAAGCAGGCTCCTAGCGGAGGAGCCTGATGTGGGACTGGATCCCGTAACGCCGGGATCACGCCCTGAGCCGAAGGCAGACGCTCAACTGCTGTGCCGCCCAGGCGCCCCTCCCCCATCTTTTATTACCAGTCTCTCTTCCCAAAGCAGTGAGGGCCACAGAGAAATAATGAGAGAAAACCTCCAGCATCCGGGTGGGCCCGATGTCCTGTCCTCCCCCCAGCTCTGTCAGCCTAGTTTGATGAATAACAGCAAAGTGGCAAAGAATTCCTGGCAGCTGAAATGGGAGGAGAAAGAAATATTGAACCAACTTGAGGGACCTCTGGAACCCAAAGCAGCTTGGATACACTGAGAGGGGGAGTGGGAGCATCTTCTTCCAGAAAGGTGAAGGGCAGGATTTTACAGAGAGCCGAAGCCCCCCCCCCCCCCCCGGTCAGGCTGGAGCCACTTTGAACCTGTTTCCACCATCAATCTCAGTCATGAGCAGAAGGTGGAAGCCTTCCATGATGCACCTGGGTCATTTTCCCTTTGTTTCCCACAGATCTTATCTCCACCCTCTTCTGCCCTACCCTGGTCCTGCGAACTACATTTCCCAGAACCTTCTGCCCTTTCACTTCCTGTTAGGGTTGCCAGATAGGAAACACCTGCAGGAGATGGGAAGGCGGGAGGAAAAGTTGGGAGTATTTCTTCCCCACTGCCTCCTCTCTTCTGCCCACCCTGAGCTCTTCAACGCTGCTCCTGTGGGCAGATGGCCCCTCTTCCTTGGCTCTTGATTTCCCCACCCCTTCAGGCTCAGGAGAAGTAAAAGCTCCCCGTGTTGCTAGCCCCTCAGCGCCCCATCCCTCATTTTTCTTAACCCTGCCCACACCTCAGCAAGGAAGCCCCTGAAAACTTCTTAAGAAGACCAGCTGGAGCTGAATTCTGTTACCTGCTGGGATCTTGACGATTATGATCTCCTTGGGGAAGAGCGTGTGGTATAGTTTGCAAACATATATTCAATATAAATGTGTACAATGAAAAAAAAATGCCCATTTTTATAATACAGATCAGCTGGGGGAGATTCATTCATCTCTCAGCTGGCAGTGATCAGCAGAAGAACACCACGTGGCGTCTCGAAAATCAATCTGGGGCAACCGCCTGGATAAAAAGAACTTCATGGGGGCCCAGAGGGATGGAGGCTTTTTTTTTCCCCCAAAATAAGAGCTTTATTGAGAAAATTCATATATCATACAACACACCTTTCTAAAGTATACAGTGAAGAGGTGTGATCCCTTTATCTTTATTTTTTTTTAAGATTTTATTTATTTATTTGACAGAGGCAGCGAGAGAGGGAACACAAGCAGGGGGAGTGGGAGAGGAAGAAGCAGGCTTCCCGCTGAGCAGGGCAGAGCCACCCAGGCACCCCAAATGCCTTTATCTTTAATGTAACTACTGAGAAGGTAAGATTTATATATGCCATTTGCTATTTGTTTTCCATTTGTGTTTTTTGCTTGTTCTGTTGACTCACCCCAACTTTCTTTTGGGGTAAATACTTTCTAGTGCAGCACTTTAATCCCCTTGTTTCTTTTACTATATTTTAAAGTTCTTTTCTTAGCGGTTGCCCTTGGGATTACAATTAACATCTTAACTGTTTACCATCTAGTTTGGATTAATACTAAAGGAATTTCAGTAGCACAAAGACTTTCCTCCTATACATCTCTTTTCTCTCCACCCTCCTTTGGGCTGTAATTGTCATGTGAATTACATCTTAATATCAGTCTAGGGGCGCCTGGGTGGCACAGCGGTTAATCATCTGCCTTTGGCTCAGGGCGTGATCCCGGCGGTTACGGGATCGAGTCCCACATCAGGCTGTTCCGCTATGAGCCTGCTTCTTCCTCTCCCACTCCCCCTGCTTGTGTTCCCTCTCTCGCTGGCTGTCTCTCTCTGTCGAATAAATAAATAAAATCTTTAAAAAAAATCAGTCTATAAACACAGTTTTATGGGTATTGCCTTATGCAGGTGTCTTTTAAAGGAGGTAGGAGAAGAAAATTCAGTTCTGGGATCGAGCGGTGAGTTGGGCTGTGTGCTCTCATCGCAGAGTTTGCTTGGGGCTCTCCCTCTCCCTCTGCCCTTCCCCCTGCTCATGCTCTCTCTCGAAAATTAAAACACACACTTATCACTACCATACAATACATTATCCAATTGAAAAAAATCATATGTCTTGTCTTTCGCTGCTGATTAGAATGCCCATGAGGGCAGAGATTTTTGCCTGTGGAGTTCATCGTTGTATCCACAGAGCCAACAACAATGCCTGGTCAAAGGAGGTGCTCAGTAAGGTTTGTGGAGTGAAAAAGTGAACATTAAAACTCTTCTAATGGCTTTCCATCATACTCAGAATAAAAGTCAAACCCCTCCCTGCAGCCTAAAGGTCTTGTATGATCTACCCCATCAGTTCCCTGCCCTCATCTCCCCCTACCCCTCTTCTCACTCACCCTGCTCCAGGCACAGGGGCCTCCCCACTGGTCTGTGAATAACCCAAGCCTATTGCTACCTCATGGCCTTTGCACCAGCTGTTTCCTCTGGCTTCTCCCATATACACATATGGTTATCCCTTATCTCCTCAGGTCACTGGTCAAATGTCACCTCCTCGGGGAAGTCATCCCTGATTCCCTTCCCTATCCTGTCACCCACTTTACTCCCTTCCCAGAAGGGATCTTTAACTGAAATGATCATCCATCCCCCACGTCCACTTGAATGTCAGCTCCACCATAGCAGGGATCTCCAGTGCCCAGAGCAGTGCTTGGCACACAGTAGGTGCTCAATAAAAGAGCTCAGTTTGTTCCAAAGGGCCTAGGCCTTACCTGTATCACTGCTGCCCCCAGTGAGCCCCACTCAAGTTGAAGCCCTGGTCTTGGTTATTTACAAGAAACAGCCCTGAGGATACAAATATCAAAGCAGGCGGGACCTGGTTAAGGGCTTCTGGACTCCAGGGGCGCCTGGGTGGCACAGCGGTTGAGCGTCTGCCTTCGGCTCAGGGCGTGATCCTGGTGTTACGGGATCAAGCCCCACATCAGGCTCCTCCGCTATGAGCCTGCTTCTTCCTCTCCCACTCCCCCTGCTTGTGTTCCCTCTCTCGCTGGCTGTCTCCATCTCTGTCAAATAAATAAATAAAATCTTTAAAAAAAAAAAAAAAAGGGCTTCTGGACTCCAAGTTCCCATCAGCCCCACCCCTTGGGCCAGTGAAATTCTTCTCAGATTCAGGGAGGAGAAGGGATAAAGCCAAAAGGACCTTGACTCCTCACTTGACTACTTCCCCTATTCCAGCATCTTCCCTGGCTTCCTCGTTCCCTCACCTCACCCAGAAGATCAATACCCTAGTACTGATCCGTAGTGACCTCCAAGTGTGGTGAATAAGAGTATGACCAGATGTCCCAAGTTATTGCTAGTTGTGTGACCCTGGAGAAGTCATACACCTCTCTGTGCCTCAGTTTAAACGGGACCAACCGGATCTGCCACCCAAGATTTTTGTGAGGATTAAGAGAAAAAAATCTACATGAAGTATGTAACAGTGGCCTGACACATAGCCAGCATCCAGTAACTGTTAGTTATTTCTGGGTGCTCTTTACATATGAACAGAAGGGCTAACATGTATCCAGCCCCTTCTCAGCCATTTACATGTATTTTCTCACTTATTTATCACTATAACCTCATGAGGTGGGTACTATTCTTTTCTCTGTTTTGTTGGTGAAGAAGCAGGTTTGGAGAGATTAAGAGACCAGACACATAGCGGGTGGGTAGAATAGCCGCCTGTGGAGATGGGGCCTCCATGTCCCTTCCTGCAGTCACGGAGATGCTCCCCTTTCTAGGCTCCTGGCAAGTCCTGCTTCTGGAAGCTTGAGTTGCCTTGAGCTTCCTCTCGACAGGGTTCAGTGACCCCTTTACTGAATATACATTGATTAAGTGTCTGCTGTGTGCGAAGCACCGGGAACCGCCAGGTACGAAACAGACAGAATTCCTGCCTTGGTGGAGCTGACACCCGAGGGCTGAGCGCAGGTAATACATACAGCAGTAACACCGTCCGGCGGCGAGTAAGGCCTGGGAAACTTTCTGTGCCTCAGTCTCCTCATCTATAAAATGGGAGAAAAGCACTCCCCGCCTCATGATGGTGTGTGCTGGGGACGGAATTCATGAAGTGAGTGCCTGGTCCCGTGGCAGCTGTCACTCTTCTAGAATGATCCTTGCTCATCGTTACTGCTTTATTTTCAGCCCTCGGTAAGGCGGGCGGTGTAGCCCAGGGCCTGGACTCAGGAGGCCAAACCCAGCTCCACCAGAGCCATGTGACCTTGAACTGTTCCCCCCCCACCTCAGTTTCCCCATATGAGAAATGAGGATGGGAACCCCGACTCCCCAAAGCTGTATAGTCAAAAGGAGCTGTCATTTCGAAGGAAGAGCAAGAAAAATCTGTGTAGTCCTTCACCCAGCTGCACTTCAGCTGCAGAGAGGAGAATAATCACTTGACGACTCCCTTTCAACAATCAAAATAATGAAATACAATAGAAATCATGGTCACCATGGCTACTGTCTAGAGCGGTCATGCTCTTCTGGGGCTTGTGCTGAATGCCTCCTTTACTCCAGCCCCTCACGGCTCAGAACCTTCCATGGCTCCCATCTTAAGTGGGGTAAAAGCCGAACGCCTCACCGTGGCCCTGAAGGCCCGGCATGATCTGCCCAGTCACCTCTAGGCCCTCACTGGCCCCACTCTCCCTCCACTCACTCCGCTCCAGCCACACTGGTCCCCTCCCTGTTCCTCAAACACACGTAGCAAGCTCCAGCCTCAAGGCCTTTCTACAGACTGTTCCCTCTTTCTGGAATGCTGTTCCTTTAAATATCTGCACAGGTGCTTACAGCCTGGAGGACATTATGCTCAGGGGGATAAGCCAACCGCAGAAGGACAAATACTGTAGGATTCCACTCCCGTGAGGTCCCCAGAGGAGCGACATTCACAGGGACGGGAAGTAGAACGGTGGGTTAGAGGCGATGGGTGGTGGCGACGGCTGCATAACCCCACGAATGTACTCAATGCCCCTGGACGGGACTCCTGCCCATGGTTAAGAGGGCGAGGGTATGTTATGAGTCTCGCATCATGTAACACACCCAGGATGTGGGGCTCACCTTCTCCATGGCCAAGTCCCGTTCTGTGGAATAGTCATCTGGTGCTCGGTAACCTCTGTAATTCTTCCTCAGGGTCACGAAGACTTGCTCCAAGGCCACTTCTTAAACCTCAACGATGAAACAGGAAGTGAGGGGCAAACAGCAAGGGTGCCCCACGTAGGGAGGTTTTCTTGGGGACAGAGCAGGGAGGTGGGGCTCCCCTTCTGCTTTCTTTCTTTTCTTTTCTTTCTTTCTTTCTTTCTTTCTTTCTTTCTTTCTTTCTTTCTTTCTTTCAGATTTTGTTTATTTATTTGAGAGAGAGAATGAGTGAGGGGAGGGGCAGAGGGAGAGGGACCAGCAGACTCCCCGCTGAGCAGGGAGCCTGAGGCAGGGCTTGATCGCAGCACCCTGGGATCACGAAGTGAGCCGAAGGCAGACGCTTCACCCACTGAGCCACCCAGGCGCCCTCCCTTCTCCTTTCTTTTTTTTTTTTTTTTAAGATTTTATTTATTTATTTGACAGAGAGAGACAGCCAGCGAGAGAGGGGACACAAGCAGGGGGAGTGGGAGAGGAAGAAGCAGGCTCATAGTGGAGGAGCCTGATGTGGGACTCGATCCCACAACGCCGGGATCACGCCCTGAGCCGAAGGCAGACGCTCAACGACTGCGCCACCCAGGCGCCCCTGGCCTTCTCCTTTCTTTGACTTCCTTCACAGCCCCCCCCCCCCCAGCTACAAGTCTGCACTGGAGGAGGACAAATCCTGGCTGCCATCACCTCGGAGAGAGGGACACGGGGAAGAGCGTGGGTCTCAGCTCCGTGCATCTGGTCGTACCCACCGCAAACTTGAATCATCTGCTCTTTTGAATCGCCCACATGCCTGCTACACCCCCGAGTTGGCTGGAACTCGATTAAAGATTTGAATATCATCTTTAGCAACGGAATCAATCGCTGCACAAAAGGGGCAAATTTCATTTTCTATTTTTTAAATCAAGGTCTAAATAAAAAAGTTTTCTGCATGAGGTGAAATAGTCACATGGTTCAAAATTCACAAAGCACAGAAGGGTAGACCATGAAAAGTCTCCCTCCCACCTTTTTCTCCCAGCCAGCAAGTTCCTCCCACTCCACTACGGTGACTGTTACTGTTTCCTGTGTCCCCAAAGAGATCGTCGATGTATGTCAAAGCAAAGCATAGTCTCATTCTTCTTCTCCCTGCTTTATACTCTTCTCGTTGTTAGCAAGAGTAGCGGTTGCTCTTGGTGCCCGGCGCACATCCCAGTGGCGTTTGTCATTTCTGGGCACGCTGGCCTGGCTTCCCGCTGCCAGCAACCGAGGGCTCTCTGTGGCCTCTCAGCCCACCTGTGCCCTGCGAGCAGCCCTCAAGCGATACTGCTGGGAGATGGATCAATATTGCAGCTCCCTCGCCCCCCGAGTGGGAAAACAGACCCGCACTCGATGCTGCTCCCAGATGCCCCCCAGCAGGACTGAGCCCAGCTGCCTGCAGGGTTGCCCTTTATGGGCTGCCTTCCCTTCCCTGCTCACTTTCTCTGTCCCCTCCAAGTCCCTCTTGGGGGTCCCCTCTCAAAGAAACCATGAGCATTGTTATAAACTAACCGCCCTCCTACAATGCTCACAATCTTTTGCACACCTTGGTGTCCGCGTCCTTCTGCACCCGAGCAAGCAAATCCTTGGATGGTCCCTAGAGATGGGATAGCTGGGTCAAAGCATCCAAGCTTTGTCATTTGAATGGGTTTGGCTAAATAGCCCTCTGTTTCTGACACATTTCAAAACCCCAACAGCTTTTACAGCTTTCCCCATTACTTAACACCCCACCACCAAACGCAAAGGTGACGGTGAATGAAATTAACTCGGCCAGTCTCTCAGGGCCTTTGCAGGGGTGGCTGAGGTGTTTGGCTCTCCACCCCATTTCTGGAGACCCAATCTCCAGCCCCAGGGGCCTGTGGGCCAGGTATCACTGCATGGGTGGCTCCTCGGGGGAGGGGTGGTGCGTCTGTCGATTGGATTTATTCCTACTGTGGACCGGGAGCAGCAGCACTGTACTTACAATGTGAAACAAGGCAAGGACCCCTGCGGCAACTGTGATTTCAATGATGAGAACGATAACCGTGAACAGGAAACACTGGAAGACACCGAGGGGTCGGAGGGGGCTGGGAGCCTGCTCAGCTGTATCCCTACAGGGGTGGGGACCGTCCCTCCCTCCACCCCCAGGCCACATGGCCTCTTTGGTTTGAAAGAACTCCCCCCCCCCCCCCGTGGGGTGTGGGGCTTCTTTCTTTCACGTGGCGTTTTCCTGCATGTCGTCCAGGATGCTGGCCTGAGGTATTCTTGGAGCCACTAGCTGGAGCTCCACTTCATGCCCAGCACTTTCTGGGCACCAGGGAGACCTATGAGGGGACCTCCAGGTCAGTAAAGGCTCTGTGCATTGACAAGCAGGCACCTGTGGGGAAACAGGAGGGACGGTGGGAAGGACAGAACAGAGGCAGGAGGAGGGGAGGAGAAGCAGGCTGAGAACCCTTGCAAATGGGGGAAGAGGGGATGGGGCTATAGGGAAGATGCAGGGGGACAGGTCGGTGGCTGCAGGGTTGATGGGGGAGGGGACTTATGTTCGCTGGCCTATGTTTCAGGCAAAATTCACAAGCCCAATGGAAAACACGATGAGAAAGATAGCAAGCAGAAGGGATGTCTTGCAATCACCCATCAAGGAGAAACTGCTGCTCAGTTTCATGTGGGCATGGGACCAGCTCAAGAGGTGTCAGTAAGTTCTGGAGAGCTTCTGGAGGCCACATGGGGGCAAAGTAGGGCAGTTCCTGGCTCTCCTTTCATCTATTTGATTATGATTATTAAAAGCTGTTTGCTAATTGAGTCTTTGACCCATGGCTAGGCTTCTCTAGTCCTGATATGGAAAGGCAGTGGATACACACCTGGGGACCCCAGACCCCACAAGGACAAACATAGGTGCAGGGCTTAGCAGTTGTGGGACCCTGGACAAGTGGCTCATGTAACAGATTGTGAAGGATTAATATTAATATTACTGCCCCTGGGTGACCGAGGTGGCTGGAGGATAGATATCCAGGTGTCCATATGTCCTGAAGCTTCCATCTTCAGAATCTATCCCTAATCTGCCCACTTCTCACCCCCTCCACAGCCTCACCCGGCCCAGCCCCCACTGTCTCCCACATGGACCAGCACTGTCCCTCCGCCCTGGTCTCTCAGTCCAGCCCTCGTCCCCCAAACTCTGTTCCCCCAATGGCCACCAGAGGGCGCTCGTGAGCACCCGAGTCAGGGCTCGTCCTTCCTCTGCTCAGAATCCTCTGTGGCTCCCAACATCGTAAGAAATGATTTTGCTTTTCTGAGCGAGGTCTCAGAGGCTTTGGAGGGACAGATGCGAAGGGTAAAGTCAATCGGATTGGGTTGGACGTAGGGTGTGAGGACTCTTTGATTCCTCCAAGCTAAACTATAAATAAAATAGCATCCACATCATATTGAAAGTGAACTATTTCAGGCACAGGACCTGTCCAATAAATATTTCCTGAATGAAGTAATTAAGAAAGAAAACGAGATGATAAAGCTTCAGGGAGGAGGAGGGTGGGGCAGGGTGCTTTTAACAATGGAGGTTGTTTATGCTCTGAAAGATGACCCTACTAAGGATCTCCCTGAAATCCCAAGTTGAAATAACCAGAGTTTTGCAGCAACACTGTGAAGGAAGGAAGACAAAAAATGCTGGAGGCAAATTTTACCTAAGGTGGGATAATCCATTCAGACAAGATTCTAAGGGAAATGGGAGTGGGGAAGCTGGGAGCCAGCCTTTGGGGCATTAGCCAAGGCTATATGTGAGAATGAACAAGACACATAAAATCTGCAACATGCTGTCTGCATGATCATGCTCAAAACTGTCCTACCTCATGTACTTGAGCATGTAGTTGTGCAGACATGAGGATAACAACAGTGTTGTGTTATTTAGTGGGAACATACACATGGGCTGATGGAACAGAGCAGTGTGCCCAGGAAAGACCCAAGCATATTGGAAATTCCTGTAGGCAGAAGAGGACTGACCCCTACCTCACACCACACACACATAATCAAACTCCCAAAAGCCAAAGAGCTAAAACTGAGAAATCAAGACTTAAAATTATGGGAAGAAAACCTAGGAGACTATAATTTATGGCCTGGGGTAGGAGAGGAGTTCTAACTGAGATATATCATAAAGGAAAAGATAGATGCATTTGATGCCATTGTATAAGACACCACAAACACTGAAAAATAGGGGATGCTGATGACGGGGATTTGTATTATGTGCAAGGAAGGATTCATATGGCGGTGGGGTGGGAGTTTTGGAGAATGTGTGCAGATCCAACTTACAAACAAGAGAGTGCCCCTGCTTTCTCTGGTTGCTCCGTACCACCCAGCAAAGCCAACCGGCACTGTGATGCAGCCCATTGCCAGGCACAGGTAGCCAATGTGAAGGAGATATACAGAGGACAGCCCAAGGACCCTTGTCAGGACAGCCCTTCTGAACTTGACATAGATGCCCAGGCCACTGAGGATCACACCAGACATCTTTAGGACAGGAATCAGACAGGAAAAAAACAGTCTGTTAGTTGTATACAAATAAAACTCTCCCTGCTGGTGGCGGGGTGGGAGGGAAAGAGCAAAGGCAAATAAAATCAGCAAAAACACTAAAAAATGTTAATACCCAGAGTTAGTGAGGATGTGGAGAGACATTCTCATATATTGTTGCCAGGCAACAAGCTTTTTTGAGGGGGAGGGTGTGCGAGAGGACACTTAGCAATTCATATTTAAAATCTTAAAGGTTTTACAGTGAAACCCTTTACCTAGAAATTCCATTTGTAGATATTCAGCCTAATATCTGATACCCTAATAGACACATACATACATACCTCAGTATCAGAATGCTCAGGGATGAAACTACCCGAAGCAATCAATAATACAGATTAGGTAGGTAAATCATGGGACAGCCATGCAATGGGACTCTAGAAAGTTATTTTAAATGATGCTCTAGGACAAGGGTTGGCAATTTGTGTGTGCGAAAAGCCCCAGATATTGTGAGCTTTGCAGGCCATAAGGCTTCTGTTGAAACAACTCAGCTCTGTCAGTGTAGCTCAAAAGCAGCCATGCGCAATTCATAAACAAATATATTTACAAATAAATAATCTCTCTCTCTCTGTCTCTCTCTATTTACAAGGCTGTAGTTGGCTGACCCTTATTGTAGGAGGAGAATGTTTATTGATATGGCAGCCATTTATACAACTGAGCTGAAAAGTAATGTTTGCACAAAAACCTGCACATGGATGTTTCTAGAGGCTTTATTCATAATTGCCAAAACTTGAAAGCAATCAAGATAGCCTTCAGCAAGTGAACGGATAAACTGTGGAACATTCAATGGAATCTTAGCACTGAAAAGAAATGAGCCATCAAGCCATGAAAAGGTATGAAGAAAACTCGCAATCATATTGCTGAGTGAAAGAAGCCAATCTGAAAAGGCTACACAGTGCATGATTCCAAGTAAATGTCGTTCCGGAAAAGGCAAAACTATGGAGACGGTCGAACGACCAGTGGTTGCCAGGGGTTAGTGGGGAGATAGGGAAGACAGGTGGAGCAGGGAGGACTTTGAGGGAGGTGACACTACTCCATAAATTCCTAAAATGGTGGATACGTTGTCAAAAGCCATAGAAAGTACAACATCAGGAGTGAACTCTAATGTAAACTATGCATGCTGGGTGATGGTAATGTCCGCGTAAGTTCATCGATTGTAGCAGATACACTGCTCTGGTGGGAATGTTGCTGACGGGGGAGGCTGTGCGTGTTGGAGCAGGGGTATATGGGAAATCTCAGTACCTTCTGCTCAATTTTGCTGTGAACCGAAAACTGCTCTAAAACAGAGTCTATTCAAAAGGAGAGGAAGTTACATTTTTTTTAAAGGGGAAAAGTGGATTGTTAAGCAATAGCTTTCATGTGTTTGTTTTGCTGTTTTTAAAAGGTATACAGAAAAATCTGAAAGGATATAAAAATGGTGATGGTATTTATTGAGCAATGTTCCCAGGATAAGCATAAGCCCTTTAACCGTTCTGTCTCATTTAATTCCCATGAAAATGTTACAACACAGGTAACAAGATGAGGAGTGATATTTAATATCCTTCTTTTTCCTGGCAACCTTTTCTTAATGCCATTCGGCTATCAAAACAATTGCTTTTTTTTTTTTAAGGTTTATTTTAGGGGCACCTGGGTGGCTTAGTTGGTTAAGCGTCTGCCTTTGGCTCAGGTCATGATCTCAGGATCTTGGGATTGGCTCTGCGTCAGACTCCTGGCTCAGTGGGGAGTCCGCCTCTCCCTCTCCCCCTCCCCCACTCTGCTCCTGTGCGCTCTAATCAACAAATAAAATCTTAAAAGAAGAAAAAAAAGATTTATTTTATTTTGAGGGAGGGGGAGGGTCAGAGGGAGAGAGGTTTTTTTTTTTCAAAAATTTTATTTATTAGAGAGAGTGAGTGAGAGAGAGCACGAGCAAGGGGTAAGGGCAGAGGGAGAAGCAGACTCCCCGCTGAACAAGACCTGTTGAGGGACTAGATCCCAGCATCCTGCCATCACCACCTGAGCCAAAGGCAGACATTTAACCTACTGAGCCACCCAGGCGCCCGACAGTCTTTTTTTTTTTTTTTTTTAAAGGATTTATTTATTTATTTGAGAAAGGGGGAGAGAGAGAGCACTTACGAGTGGGGCAGGGCCACAGGGAGAGAGAGAATCCCAAGCTGACTCTGCGCTGAGCCCGACGGGGGTTGTGGGGGGGTTGGATCTCACCTCCTGGAGATCACGACCTGAGCCAAAACCAAGACCTGGCCGCTTCACCGACTGCGCCACCTAGGCGCCCCAAAACAATTGCTTCTTAATGATGCACATTTTGGGTCACTTTTATAGTAAGAAAAAAAAAGTGTTTTGAAAAATTAAAAGAACCAAAAAAACCCCCAGAACAAACAAACAAAAAAACCCCCACTCCCTCTTGTCCTTTCCAAACAACTTAGTGTTTAGGGTCAAGCTCTTCCGCCACCAACCCTGGCCCCAAACCCCCTCCCTCCTCCCCAGCACCCCCATCACATGCGTCTGTGCTTGATTTCACCGACTCTGGGTCGACAGAGCCTACACCTGTTTCCAGTGTGTCCTGTTCCTCGTCAGTCTGCCCTACATCCTTCCTGCTTCCCTGGGGACCACCGATCTGGATGCCAGTGAATTTGGATCAACTTATTTCTGTCTTGGAGGGAGCCAGCTATGGAGGAAGGGCTGCAAAGCCCCAGGGCCTGGGTAGTGACATACTTACAACCATGAAGCCATTGAAGAAAGATAACAGTCTCTTCAGGGAAGAATACAGAGTGTGCATTTCAGCCATGTCCGCCAGACGGGGGGCTCCAGATGTTTAAGTCAGCATCTCCTCAGTAAACCTCAGGGCTACTGTTACCCCAGATGGTATAGGTCTAGGGTCAGGGGCACCAAGGCTGACTTGCCCCTCTCTCTCCCGACTGTCCGATCATCCGCCAGGGAGGGGCCCCAGCAGCCACCCCTCCTCACTCATAAGCCTCTATCACATCACAATTGGATCCCGGAGCAAGGCTCCTGGTGCCCAGGAAGCAGGTGCCCTGAACGGCCCAGGCTGGCTCCCCATCCTCCAAATAGGCTACACCAGGGGTGGAGAAAAGGTATGACGTGCTGCCCTGGTACCCCCAAGATGCCACCTGGGCCCTGTGGGTGGAGGGTTCAGCACTGACCACTCCTGTAGTTAATGCCCCCATTAGACAGGGGGCTCCAAGTGGGCAGGGTCCTGGGCTGTCCTAGTCATGGCTGTGTTCCCAAAGCCTGGTACACAGTAGGTGCTCAAGAAACCGATGTGGAATGAATGAATGCAGAAGCTCCAGAAAGCAGGATCTAGCTACAAGCCATCAGGTCCCCCAAGCCTCTGCCTCCACATTAGCTCACTTGACTCATCCTCATCCCTCCCAGGGCGACACAGGAAGCAAGGTCAAGCGGGGCTTTGAGGCTCCAAGAGTGACCTGGAGGTGGGAACCTCTGACAGCCCCCATCCTCCCCATTCCAGCCCCACTCCCCACTCCTGCCAAAACCTTTCATTTCTCCCTCTGAGGCCTGCTCAGCCATAGCAGGTGAAGCAATTCTCCTTGAGCCCATGTGCCATTGATCAGTGGGCCTTGATGAGATGTGCATAGCAGGCATTTCAGAGCAAAAATTGTGCACGTGGGCATTGAGACCCCCCCCCCACCTTTGAATTAATTTAACGAATGTCTGTCAATATGCTTCTTGGAATATGTGGAGCTAAAAATGTTCACATAGGCGTGACCATCTACTCCCTGGACTGCCGGTTACATTCACATCTAGGAGTATGTCCTTCCATGACTTTCTCTAAAAGGTCATTTGAAGTAAGGAGCCTAAGAACCAGGGGCAGAGGGCCCGAAAATGAGGATGCACAGGAGCATGAGAAAATAGGGGTGCGAGGGAGCATGGGAAAATGCAGGGATGCATATGAGGATGTAAAAATGTGGGCAAAGGTGGACAGGAAAGTGTTGGCGCAAAGGAAGACTGGAGAGGTGTGGCTCCGAAAAGGCGGGGAAAATGAAGGACAAATAAGGGCAGGGAGGATGGGAGGCTCAGTGGAGGTTGAAGGAGAGTAGACCCCGCGATGGCCAGAGGAACGCAGGACCCTTTGACTAAGGCGTGGGGTACCTCCTCCAAGCCCCGCCCCCGCGACAGCCCCGCCCCGCCGCCCCGCCCCGCCCCGGCTTCATTGCAAAGACCAGGCGCGCGTCTCGGCCTCTCGCGCCCCCTGGCGGCCATCGGCGGAAGCGCCGCCTTTCGTGGGCCCCTACTCGAGTCTCCCAGCCAGCCACTGCCCGCTGCACCTGGGTGCCCCAGAGCCACCGCTCTGCCCCGTCAGTGTCAGTCGGAAGAAATGGAATGTGTCTGTGACGCACCCTCGAAGTCCCCCTAACCCACACCAACTGAAATGGTGCGAAGAAACAGAACTGTGCAGGCATCCGGCGAATTACAAATGTCAGATGTTCTAGAAAAGAGTGAAAAGCCGCTCTCGAAGGGAAGCTACAGAGCCATTAGGAAAACATTTAAATATTGTAGAAATAGGAGAACTACTCCAATATTTGCTTAGTAATAGTGCTTAGGGTATGTTGAGATACTCCTAATTCATTTCTCCCCTGCTCGGTCTCCTTCCTTATATTTTAGGATATGTGGGTGTTTTTTTTTTAAATTTTATTTTTTTGAGAGACATCGTTTTACCTTCACTTATCAGTCTTGGTCCATTGGTTGTAACAAAGTGATCACAAATGCAAGATGTTAATAATAGGGCAAGCTGTAGGTGGGGGGGAGAGGAGATACACAGTAACTCTCTGTACTTTACATTCAATTATTCTTCAAGCCTGAAACTTAAAAAAAAAAATAAACTCTATTAATTAAAAAAAAGAAGGGGTGCCTGGGCAGCACAGTCAGTTAAGCAACCCATTTGTGATTTTGGCTGAGTTCATGATCTCATGGGTCCTGAGATGGAGCCTGGAGCCTGGCTCTGTGCTCAGCAGGGAGTCGGCTTGGGATTCTCTCTCCTTCGCCCTCTGCCCCTCCCCCTGCCTAAATAAATAAATAAATAGATAGATAGATAAATAAATATTTTTTTAAGAAAGAAAACACTGGGGGTAGCATCAATTTTTTTGCTCCAAACTCATTTGCATGATTTGACATTTATTTTTTAAGTCTTTTTTAAAATGAGGAAATAGAACACAAATGCTGAAAAAACTCCATAAAACACATATGTCTGCTAAATGTGACAAATGAATCATGACAAAGCAGACAACATTCCAAGCATGTTTTGTAACTTTACGTAAAAAATATAGTACCGTAGGTGTGATTTTTATAACTTGCTGGGAAGGCAGTGTGGTATGTTCCTTAAGAACCTGGGAATCTCAGGGTGCCTGGGTGGCTCAGTCGGTTAAACATCCGACTCTTGATTGCGGCTCAGGTCATGGTATCAGGGTCTTGAGATGCAGCCCTACGTTGGGCTCTGTGCTCAGCGGAGAGTCTGCTTCTCCCTCCCCCTCTGCCCCTCCCCCTGCTAGTGCTCCCTCGCTCTCTCTCTCAAATAAATAAATAAAATCTTTTCAAAGGAATATGGAAATCTCTTCTCTGCTATTTATTCACTGGGGGACCCAGGGTTGTTTTGAGATAAATGAAATAATAAATCCCCATTTTACAGATGGATAAACTGAGGCACGAAAGTTAAAACACCTGGCCGATGTCACAGCTAGAAAGTGGTGAAAGTCAGACTTTGATCCCAGGGGCTCAATCTTAATCACCACATAGATGTTTTGGTGGTCGCAGGACACCCGTCCAGCTCTCTGCCCGTGAGTAGATACACATAGTCTTTCTCATGTTAAAACATAGAACCCATCACAGCCTTGGAAATTCGATGGTGTGGAAAAACTATCCCCAAACAGCAGACTCCAGAGCTGGGTATTCAGAACAATCATAACTTTTGAAAAAGCAGAGCAAATACCTATTCTGTAGAGAAAAATGACCAGAATGAAAGCCTTAAAAACACCAGCATTGGTGAGCTTTTGAGCAACTTGTTTTGTTCTTATGCAGTCTTTTCTGAAAATGTTCTGAGTGCCTATAGTGCATATGTATCCTTTTGGCGTGCAGGGAAAAAATGTGTGGGGTTTTTTTTTTTTTTTTAAGATTCATTTATTTATTTGAGAGAGATAGTGCCAGGGAGGGGGGCAGCGGGAGGGAGAGAGAGTCTGAAGCAGACTCCACGCTGAGTGTGGAGCCGAAGTGGGGCTCGATCCCACGACCCTGAGATCAGGACCTGAGCCAAACCCAAGACTGGGTCGCTTCACCGACTGCAGCACACAGGTGTCCCAGGAAAAAAAAAAAAACTGTTTTTAAGAAAATGGAGAGATGCTGTGATTGTAAAAGGAGACCCCAGGGGACCCAAGGACAGGAGCCCAGGCTGAATGACAGGTGCTGTCTTCAACCAGGACCTCTGCATTCTTGGAAGGGTTTTCTCGCCATCTCAGTAGATGCCCCTTACTGAGTCTGGGGGGATTTCTCGATATTGGAAACCACGACCTCATCTTTGACCACAGGAGTGAGAGAGAATTTGCAGAAACAAAAAACAGCTCTGGCCCGAAACTTGGCCATGACCTCAGGGATCCTGGAAAACAATCCCGCCCAGCCCTGGAATTCCCTCTTCAGGCCACATGCCAACTGTGTTCCTGTCGTTCTCTCTTAAAAGATCTGAGAGACTTGGTGTGTCTGTTTCTTGGGGCCCTTACTCTGTGCCAGTGCTTAACGAGTGGTCTGGGATCTCCTCTTCCGTCTCTGGAGGTAGGCACTCTCGTTCTCCCCATTTTACCGTCGACAATCTGGGGGCACAGTGGGGGGAAGCCTTGCGTTCCAGGCCACACCACTAAGATTTGAAGGCTGTCTTCTGAGTCCAAAGTCAGGGCTTCCTCCTGGTGGGTGGCATCTGCCTGTTCACTAATGCATTCAACTTTTCATTCAGTGAGCATCCATTGAGTGCCCAGTGTATGCCAACCGCTGTACCAAATAAAACAGTCGCTGTCCCTCCCATCACAAACTCAGATCCTCGAGGGACCCAGATGTATAAACAATTATAACATTGGATCTGGGATGACAGGGACCTCACTACCTGACAAAACCACCTGGTCCATTATTGGTGGACCCCAGTGTGAGCCCCTTATTCCTTGGGCCAGGAAGTGCTCAGGCGTCCATGAGCCAAAGGGGACTCTGACCCTGCAGCTGTCCCATTTAGAAGTCCGGCCTTATACCCGCATTGCTGTCTCCTCCTCCTGGGCCTGACTTCTGGAGTCTGCCAGGGGTGGCCTCTGTCCCTTCATCCTTGGCCCTTCTAACACCCAAAGACCATTGAGGAATCATTTGACGCCTTCAAAAAAAAAAGGTTTTAATTTATTTGAGAGAGAGAGAACACGAGCAGTGGGGAGGGGCAGATGGAGAGGGAGAAGCAGACTCCAGCCCGACGTGGGGCTCGAACCCAAGGATCCTGAGATCATGACCTGAGCCGAGGGCAGATGCTTAACCGACTGAGCCCCCCAGGTGCTCCTCAATAAAATTATTTTTAAAAGGTAATGGTTTTTGCTTCTGAGCTGGGGGTGAGGAGAGGCTGCAGGCTGAAGACAGCCAAGGTCAGCTGTCTGTTTGCGGGAATAAATCAGAAAGACCCGCGAAGGAGGAGACGCCCCAAGGCGCCCAGCGCCTCTGCTCAGCCCAGATGGCTGAGGTCAGGCCCGCCCAGCCCTGAGCTGGTAACCGTTTCCTTTGTGGCTGTGAAGAAATGGGCTTCGACCTTCCTTTGCGGCCTGAAACCACAGAGGAGATTCCTGCGGTGGGATCTCCCCTCCCACATTGGAAGCTTCTCCTCATGGGTTTTGGGGGCAAACACTGTGGCTTCTGTGGCTCCGAGGTCTGGCCCCGACTGGAAGAGTCTCCTCTCTGCATGGCTGGTGCGGGCCCATTAATCCCAGTTGCCCTAGACTTTCTACCCAAGCCACCTTCTGTACCCTGCGATGGTTATGTCTTAATGTGACCTTGTTTTAACTTAATTACCTCTTGCAGCACCCTATCTCCAAATACAGTCGCAGTCCGAGTTACTGGGGGGTAGGCTTCAACATATGAATTTGGGGCAACACAATTCAGTCTGTAAAAGGAAGTGAGACCGAGAAGGGAGGGCAGCCAGTAAGGCGGGGGGAGCTTAAGGCAGGTTAGCCCCACAGGCAACTGGGGGCTCAGTCCCGCTGGGGACCTCTGGGAGACAGCATAGGACACACGCCTCGGTCATCCCACCTGCAGGCAAGGGAGCTGGGGTGTTTATCCACCACCCCCATTGGCTGAAGGCTACTCCGAGGGGCGTTAATTCTCAGACACTTCTCCCCTGTGCTGTGCAGCCTCCAGAGAAAACTCTCCAGCGAGGCATCTGGATGCTGGAGCAGTGTTTGCCAGGATCTCAACAGCAAGGCCCACGTCTACCATGCTCCTGTTCATCCCTCAGCCTTCAGTGTCACCTCCACAGGCAGCCTTCCTTGATTTCCCCACCCTTTTCTTTTTCCCCACCCTTTTTATTTGCTCATCAAACCCAGGCCTGTCTGATCCCAGACTCTTAGTGCTTAATCTTAGGCAAATGTTGTCCTCACGGTCACATCAGGTGATAAAGGACCTCTTCTCTAAGCCTCAGTTTCCTCGTGGGCAAAATGGGCGTAGCGACCAGTGAGAGAATGACACCAGGCTAAGCTCACAGCACAGGGTTGAACCTGGCCTGGAGCCGCCTGGATGGGATCCCGGTTAACCCTGCCATCCACGGCAGTTTCCAGTTTTCATCTCAAAAACGGATGAATCGAAACCAAAAAAACAAACAAAAAACACCCCGCGTACTCCAGTCAAAGCAATGTCCCGGTTTCCTGAATGTCTCTGCCCTGGGCCTCTGCTCAGGCTGTTCCCACTGCCCGCAAGGCTGTTCACCTGCCTGCCGCCAACACAGCCTTTAGGTCTCAGCTTTGACGCCCGCTCCTCTGAGACGCCCTCTGGCTGGGTCAGGCACGGCCTCTGGGCTCCCCCAGTGCGCGGGAGTCCCCATGACAGCCCTGCTTACTGGGCCGTCACCGTCTGCTGTCCTGCTGGTGGGCTCCAAAACTCCATGACACCCTGAAACTCCCTCATGCTGCCCCTTGGTGTCAGCCCCTCCCCCCAACCCCAGCCCAACACTGATCTGCTCTCCCACACTAGAGTTCTGTCTTTCTGAGAATGTTCTATAAATGGAATCATACAATATATAGCCTTTTGAGTCTGGCCCCTTTCACTGCAGCATAAAGCACTTGAGCCTAAAGCTTTGTGGTGTGTATCAATAGTTTGTTCCTTTTTGTTCCTGAAGAATATTCCATTGTACCCATGGACGCCGGTTTGTTCCACATTCGCCCATTGAAGGACAGTTGGGTTGTTGCCAGCCATTGGTGATCATGAATAAAGCTTCTATAAATAATCGTGTACATGTTTTTATGGGAACATAAACTTTCACTTTTATTTGATTATTTTTAAAGATTTTATTTTTAAGTCACCTACACCCAACCTGGGGCTTGAACCCACAACCCCGAGATCAAGAATTGTGGGGTCCCCTACTGAACCAGCCAGGCGCCCCCAAAATTTTCAGTTTTATTTTTTACTTTTTTAAATATTTTAAAAGATTTTATTTATTTATTTGAGAGAGAAAGAGAGAGAGAGAGTGGGGAGAGGGGCAGAGGGGGAGGTGAGAGGAAAAGGGAGAGAACCTCAAACAGACTCCGAGCTGAGCTCGAGCCCGATGCAGGGCTTGATCCCATGACCCTGAGATCATGACCTGAGCCGAAACCAAGAGCTGGATGTTCAACCCACCAAGCCACCCAGGTGCCCCTAAATTTTCATTTTTAAATATGTGGCCATGGGATTGTTGGGTCAATTGGTGGCTGCATGTTCAGAGTTTTAAGAACCACCAAACTTTTCCAGAACGGCTGCACCATTTTTCGTCACCACCAGCAGCATCTGAAACGTCCAGTTTCTCTGCATCCTTGTCAGCATTTGGTATTGTCGGTATTTTTAGTTTCATTGTTCTCATAAGTGTAAAACAAGTCTTTTAAGGCTGGTGCCGGGAGTGGGAGTGCGGGATTCGAACCCAAGCGTTGGAGCATCTAACCTCTTTTCTTGGCACAGCTGTTTTCCAAAGATAAAGGAAGAGTCTGGGCTGAGACAATCTGGTCCATCTAGACAGCGGAACTTTGTCAGAGTCATTGCCACCTGCTCCAAAAGGTTGTGCTAAGGAGGAAATGTGCTAACAAGGTGGGAGAGCAAGGTTTGGGGGCAAGAGGGGGCTCTGGGTTCAAACTCATAGTCTCCCACTTGTCAGCTGGGTCGCCGGAACCTTGCAGAGCCCTAGTTGTGTCATCTGGTGAACGCACCTCGGAGGTCCCATGTCACAGTGGCAAGGTGTCCCCTGGAGCCCTGGGCAGTCAGGGAGAACATTCCTTCAGAGTTCATCCTAGCTCCTCACGGGGGACTCACACCTGTGCTTCGATGGTGGAAGAGATGGCACAGGAAAGTCAGGCGGAGAAAAAGTCCTTTAGGGGCCAGTCCAGGGCAAGCCGGCCAGCCCGAGGGCTCTGGAGACTTGCGGCAGCTCACTCAGCCTCAGAGTCCCCAGCTACCAAAGGGATTGAGAATATGAGCCCATACTGCAGCTGGAGTAATGATGGACATGATGCGAAAGTGTTCCTCCCTGGAATTTTTTTTTTTTATGATCTCCCTGGAATATTATTTAGCAAGAAACAGAAATGAGGTCTCAAACCGTGAAAAGACAGGGAGGGGGCTTAAATGCATGTGACTAAGTGGAAGAAGCCAGACTGAAAAGACCATGTACCGTATGATTCCAACCATATTACATTCTGGAAAAGGCAAAGCTATGGACACGCTAAAAAGATCAGTGGTTGCCAGGGGGCGGGGGGAGGCGAGCTGCGGAGCACAAAGAATTTTCAGGGCAGTGGAACCATTCTGTAGGATACTGTTATGGTGGCTACATGTCATTCTGTCAATCCAGACCCATAGATTGTGCGACACACAGGGTGTACCCTAAGGGGCACTTACCCGATTTCAGTGAATAATGACCTATCAGTTGTAACAAACGTCCCTCACCAAAGCGAGATGTTAATAATAGAGGAAACTGGGGGGGGGGGGGGGCGCAGGGAATATGTGGGAACTCTGTATACTATCTGCTCAGGTTTCTGTGAACTGAAACCGCTTTTAAAAATAAAATCTACTGGGGTGCCTGGGTGGCTCTGTTGGTTAAACGTCTGACTCTTAATTTCAGCTCAGGGTTGTGAGATCGAGCCCCCCGTTGGGCTCTGCGCTGGGCATGGAGCCTGCTGGAGATTCTCTCTCACCCTCTCCCTCTGCCCCTCTCCCCACTAAAATAAATAAATAGAGTCTACTAGTTAAAAAGAAAAAAAAGTGTCTTTCCTGCCCTCTACCCCAGCCCCGCCAGTTTCTTGGAATTTTTTGAAGAGAACATCTGGAAAATCAAGTAAAGATGGATACACATCCATTTTTCCTTAATATTTGACACCAAAGGCGGCTTTCTTTACACCCTGATCTGCACCTTGCTTTTCTCATTCCAGGCCATTCCATGCACCTCATAGATGCCCTCCTCATTGTTTCTTTTATTGAAAGAGAATTCTCACACTTGGCACAACCGTGCCGTATTGCACCGCACAGGGGCAGTGGAGCCAGCCTCTTGTGGGTCGTTATTTCCAAACTGGGCTGTTCGGTTGACCCTGTTTAGTCACGAACGTCCTCATCATTTTCCATGTAAAGACTGGATTTCTAGAAAGGGACTTGCTGAGTCTAAGGGTTCGCAGGTTTGTAATTTTGAAATATCCAGGCGATTTGTCCTCCATTTGGCATTTACCTAAAGACCCCTCTCACTGATGGACAGGAGACAAACCCCAGGGTGTACCTGCCGCCCTGCACCCCTCCACGGCTCCGCACTGCCCGAAGGGCTATGCCCGGGCTCCCACTGGGAAGCCTTGGAAACCCACCACCCTCTCCCCCTTGCCCTCCACACAGGTGACTTCTACTTCTCCTCTCAGTCTCTGCTTTGCTGGTCCCTCCGCCTGGAACTCCTTCCCTCCCTAACTCAGCTTGGCCAACACCGACATCCCCTCCAGCACTGACATCACCTCCTTCCAGAAGTCCCCCATGCCAGGCACACAGCAGGCACTCAGTAAATGTTGCTGGAGCAAATGAATGGATGAAGGAATGAGGTGGGAAAGGGGAGGGGCAGGCTTGTGGAGCAGCTGAGGGGGTCTATAGGTTACAGGGCGGAGCATGGCTCCCTCCTGGGGCAATGGGGAAGCCAGAGCAGGCTCTGAGCAAGGAAAGGCTTGTTGAAATTTTTTTCCTACTTGCAGGGGCACCTTTTTGTGCCGTGAGCCCTTATTAGCAGTAGTTTGTAAGTTTGTAACATCAAGCACTTAGGATGGTGAAGGAAACCCATTAGAAACCCATTACATTGGGAGACAGTTATCCAAGTCTGTTTTAATTGTGATGGAATGGGGGCATCTCTCTTAACACGTTGAATAGGAAGGCCCAGGGCAGCTCTAACAACTGTCATCAGTAGAAGCAGGGGGAGCGTGAGCGATGCAAGTTTGCCCTTCTCAGGAAGAGCTCCTGAATTTTATTTGTAAACCCCTTGGGTGTCTGGGGACCCTGGTGAAGCCCCCCCAGAAGCTGGGATGTGGTGAGAGCACCGGAAGGTGAGCAAACTTCACAGAGGTGTCCCTGAGAGGGACAGGAGTGATTTCCAGTGATGATGGACAAGCACCCAGACAGACAAGCATCTGGCGGCTGGGCCATCTGTTCAAAGAAAAACAGGAAGACTGTACTCTGCCCCTCTGGCCTCTCCGGGCCCAGCCTTTGTCTTTGTGACTTTAACTCCCAAAGGCAGGCAGGGAGCCCCTGAGTCGGCTTCCAACTTCCTTCCCAGCTCCGGAAGCAGCAGGAAAAACAGCCTGACAAGGCAGCATCACCCAGGTTCTGTGCTCTCCTGACCATACTTCATGGCTCCCCATCACAGCCCCATAGGGCCAGCTCTGAGGGTAACATCCCATTCCACAGAGGAGGAGACTGAGGGCCAGAGAGGCCCCCAGGTCACCCAGCCTGGCTGTGGCCAAGCTGGAACTGGAAATCGGGTCTCTTTGGATTCTAAGTCCTGCCCGTGGCCATTCCTGCTCTGAGTTCACCACCTACCTCAAGACACTTACTCATTCGTTCGTTCATCCATCAAGTGCTTCACCAAGTTGCCAAAATCGTCGAAGAAGCGGGGGAGAGAGTTCCCTAAACACCTTTGCATCCTGGTCCCACCACCAGGCCTTACCTGCGCACTCCCCCCACCCCCACCCCCACTTACCTCTCTTTCTGGCAGGAGGGTTCCCTGCCTGTGGGTAGGAGGGCTGAGGGCAGGGCAGGTGTCCTGAGCTGGCTGATCCTGCCATCCCTGTCATTGGCACCAGGGGGCAGTGGGTGCCTACATTCAGCTTTCCTCTACCTGCCCCCCAGCACCCCTCACTCAGTTGGAGAGGTCAGACATTGATCTTCCTGCCGTCAGGCTGGCTTCTCCCACCACATTGTTGGTGGACATAGTAGGCACTAGGGGACAGGGAGGTATCGGGGTCCCCTGACCACCAGACCCCTGTACCACTCAGCCTCATTCATTCTCTTATTGAGCACCTACTATATGCATAGCCCTATGCCGGGTGTTGGGAACACAGCCATGAACAAGGCAGAGAAAAATCCTTGCCCTCATAGAGCTGACATCTGAGTGGGAGAGATGGGACACCGGGGAACCAGGCAGTTACAGCTGAGGGTGATCGGGGCTGTGATGGGGAACCCCTGGGGTTGGAGGCAGGAGGACCCAGAGGAGCCCCTGAGCCAGCTTGGGCAGGGAAGGGAGGGGGTCAAAGAAGGCTTCTAAGGAGCATGAGACCTGAGAACGAATAGAAATTAGTTCAGGTAAAGAGCAGGGGAACCAGCGTTCTTGGCTGAGGGTACAGCCTGGGCCAAGGGCTGGAGGCTCCTGCCCCCCACCCCGCCCCCACATAGAAAGACAGGCAAGCACCTGATAATGTTGCCTGGACTCAGACGGTGAGGTCTTGGAACAAGCACTGAGCAGCCGCTCAGGGGAATGGAGGGGAGAGAGGCCGGAAATAGACTCATGGAGTGCCAACTATGTGCCAGGGGCCAGGGACGTCTTGGAGACGGGTGACCGCCGGTCAGACACAGTGCGACTGCGGTTGTGATGGGGGTTGCACGAGCAGCTGTAGGAGGCGAAATGGATCCAAGCTGAGATTTAACGGATGGGAAGGGTCAGAGGGGGAGGGAGTAGAACAGCAGGGGGCATTGGCGGGAAGAGCCTCTATCTTCAGCACCACTCCCTCGCTCACAGGTAGGGAGGGTCAGCCCCTGGCCGTCTCCTCAGCCCCTCCCCAACCCAGCCCAGCCATCCCCCACCTGGACCAGGGCAGGCCCTCCTCCCTGGTACACAGGCACTGTCCCCATACCCTGCAGTCTGTTCCTCACTGCAGCCAGAGGAGGCCAAAGTCCCCGCCAAGCTTGGCCTCTGTTTGAGCAGCTGCTGGGGTCACCCTAGCCCCACCTGGCTGAGTCAGGCCTGCCTGGCGTGCCCCGAAGAGGAACTGCCTCACCAATCAGGTCTGGTAGGCACCCGGGCAGGTAGAAGGCTCCAGGCAGTGGGGCAGGGCCTTTCCTTGGAGGGATCTTTGAAGCAGCCTTTCCACCCAGACAGGGCTTGGAGTCACTGGGCTCGCCGCTCCCACCAGCTCCTGGGTGGATTCAGTTTCACTTCCAGTTCAGCTTGGCGCTGCCCAGGTCTGTGCCTCGTGCTGTGACCGGCCACCAGCCCTCCGTGGAGCAGATGAGGAAATGAAGACTCAGAGAGATTGAGAGATCGACCCTGGGTCCCACAGCCTGGCCTGGCCTGGGACTCTGTGGGTATCGAGAAACACACATTTCAGGGTCAGGCTCTCTCGATAACAAACCTGGACTCACAGCTCCAATACTGACTCGCCGGGTGAAATTGGGCAAGTCGTGGATCGTGCAGGGCCTCGTGGGCCTTGGGGAGGACTTGGGCTTTTACCCTGAATGAGGTGGGAGCCAGGGAGAATTCTAAGCAGAGGAGGGACCAGATCGGATTCAAGTGTTCCCAGGCTTTTTCTGGACACTGAAGGGAGAACAAACTGTGAGGGGTGAGGGCAGGAGCCAGGAGACCAGGTATGACGGGGTCTGGGCTGGAACGAGGCAGAGGGGAGGGGAGAAACCCGCCAATTTTTGCTCATCTCCATGTTTCTTGTCCAGCCTGGCTCCCAAAGGCGAGGCAGGGACTTTAGCCCAGGAGGCTGCTGGTTGGGGTGAGGGTGACATGGGGTGGGGCGCAGCAGAGAGATGGGCGGGGTTACACCTGGCAGCTCCCAGGTCAAAGTGGCTGGACCACTCAGGCAAGTGCAAGTGTGTGGGCTGCTGAGGGATACACATGTCACATGCCAGGCTGGGAATAGCACTGCTGTGCCCTGAAGAGCTTGGGGCTGAGTGGCAGGGTATGAGGGTTCCCCCGCAATCCAAGCCTCCCTTCTCTGGGCTCAGGATCTGATACTGATCCACTTGCCTAATTAGGGTAAGTTCCTCTGCTTCTCTGGGCCTCGGTTTCCTCACGGGTAAAAGGGAGGATAATGCTAACACCCACACATGCAAAAAAGAACAGCACATGCAAAAGCCCTAAGGTAGAGCCGTGCCCTCGTATCATTCAGCCCCCAATTCTGCCTAGGACATTTTCTCACCAGGGCTGGAAGGGCCATCGGGAGGAGGAACCTGCCGGTGCCAAGGCTTGGGGGTGGGCAAGGGGTTGGCATATCCAGAGCATGAGTGGGGGCTGGGGAATTCTCGAGACTGCTGCGCTGGAGCTGGGAGAGGGACAGAGGAACCACTGGGGAGAGATTTGAGACCACAAGTAAACCAAGACATCCCCACATCCTCCTTCCAGTGGAGGCAGTCGGGCCAGTCCAGTCTCCTTGACTGGCTCACTCAGGTCCCAGTCACAAGGCTCGGCATCTTGGAGCCCAGCTGGACCCTTCTGCTTCCCTCGTCCTGGACCGGGGCACGTCCCATAGTGGCCTCAGAGACCCCCGTGATCCCTCAGGCCTGGGCAAGCGTCTGATCACCTCTGTGCCTCAGTTTACCCATCTGTAAAATGGGGAAACGATCGTTCCTTCTGCATCTGTGAATTTCAGGGCCATGCTTCATAAACGCCTGAGATTATACTTATTATGGATAATTGTGGTGATTAATCAGAGGGCAGAAAGAGCATCCCCCGGAGTCTGACACCCGCGGCCTCGGTCCCGGCGTCTCTCCACCCCTATCCCCTTCAGAGGCTCAGTTTCCCCACCCCAGACCCGAGAGGGGCGGAGGCGGCCCGGGGCCCCCCGCGCCCCTCCGGCCGGCAGGGGCAGCACGGAGCCGCCCCGCACACCCGGAAGGGCCCCGCCTCCGGCCCCGGCCCCGCCCAGCCCGGGCAGCCCAGAACCGGGAGGCGGCGGCGGCGGCGGCGGCGACCACGGCGGGGACGGTGCGCGCGGCGGCAGCGGCGGGACGCGCGCGGCGCCATGGCGGCCGCCGAGCGCCGCGCCTTCGCGCACAAGATCAACAGGTAGCGCGGCCGCCGGGCCCCTCCCGGGCCGCCCGCACGTGTCCGAGCCCCGCCCCGGGGCGGCCCGACCCTCCCCAGCCCCGGCGTCCCCCGTTCTAGCCCCTTCCGCCCGGGCCGGGGCCGGCCCGCTTCCTCCGGCGGGGGCCGGGGGCGGCGGGAGGCGGGGAGGGCGGCGGGGGTCCCCGCCGGGGCGGCGGCGGGGCTGCGAGTGCGATGGCGGCGAAGCCGAGGTCCGCCCTGGGTGCCGAGGGGACGCGTGGGGGCGTGTCCGGGGGCCTTCCTGGAGGCGGCGGCGCAGGGAGAGCGGGTACCGGGAGCCCTCCGCGTCCCTCGTCATCTCCAGGTGCTTCGGGTCCCCGACCCCGAGGGCGGGGGAGCGGGAGGGGCCTTTGCGACCTACCCTCTTGCCTGGCGCGGGGCTGGGATGCTTCTGGTGCCGGGATTTGGGAACAGGGATGGTGCTCTTGCAGGCCTTGGAGGCCCCTCGGGAAGTTTCCCGTGCTCTTCCCCCACTGCCAGGGTCCCGTGCCCAGCTGTCTGGGGAGCAGGGGACAGCTGTGGATGGCCCCCCGCCCCCAGCCCTGCTTCAGGCTCTCCCAGCACCGGCTGGACGCGCTGGAGATGGATGGGTGATTGAATAGAGGGAGTGGGGGCTGGGGACCCAACCAGCTGGTGGGCAGACGGGGGAGGGGACAGGCGCCAGGCGCTGGGGGATCCATTTCCGTGGCCACTGGAGATTGTAAGAGACTCAGCCTGGGAGGGGGAGGTCAGACCAGGGACGAATAGCCTCTCCCCCCTCTTTGCCTCCATAGGCGGTCAGAGTCTGCGGGGGGGTGGGGGGTGGGGGTAGGGGGGTTCCTCTCCACAGGGGACCTGTGCTGGCCACGCCCAAGTGAAAGAGCGCCCTGGGGGTCAAGAGCTGGCCTGATGGAGACACAAGAAAAGATCCCACCCTTGGTGGCAGATACAATGGGGTAGACAGAGGAGTAGCACAATAAAGTAGATCATATATTAGTGATAAGTGCCAGTGCTATGGGAACACACAAAGCAGGGAAAGGAGATGAGGAGGATGGGGGCCATTTTAGATATGGGAAGCAGATAGGTAAGGCCCAGATGATAAGGTGACACTTGGGCAAAGTTCTGAAGGAGGTGAGGGAGGCATCCATGCCCATATGTGGGGAGAAAGCAATCCAAACACAGGGAAAGGCAAGTGCAAAGGCCCTGAGGCAGGAGCCAGCATAGTGTATTTACAGGTCATCTGAGGAGGCCAGCCAGTCTGGAGCAGAGTGAGGAAGGGGACAGTGGGGGTGATCCTGCAGGGTCCTGTGGGTTATGGGGAGGACCTTAACTTGTATCCTGAGTGAGGTGGGAGCCATGAAGAGTTCTGAACATAGGGATGTGACCACGTGTCTGGAGCATAGTGGTCAGGCCATTTTTATGTTATCTTTATGTTCCCGAATTGCCTCTCTGTCTTGGATCTTTGGCAACTCTGAACGCGCTTCTTTGCCACTCAGTCTCTGTGTTCTTGGGTCCTGGCTTCCGCTCCAGTGAAAAAGAGAGGTCCTGGGTCCTGCCCTGGGAAACGGATACTACAGAGCCCAGAGTAAGAAGAGCAGAGAATGATCCTGGGGCCCCAGTGAACCACAAGCAAATGGCTCAAGTCTTCCAGCCATCCTTTGCCAGGGCCTCCAGAACAGCCTAGTGGACACCCAGATGTCTACATGCTCAAATCTGGGCCTATATTCATCTATTCAATCATTCAGTCATTCATTCCACAATTCCATATTGACCCGAAAATTAAACAGTCCCCCAGTTTCCTAATGAACATTCTTTAAAAAAAAAAAAGATTTTGGGGGACAACTTAGAACTACAGACTCATAAATATAAATACCATGGGCAAACATTATTGTATGCAATATCAGTTGTTCATTTTTTCACTTGTGCTGTTTAAAATAAAACACAAGATGGAATGGTGATAATGGCCAGAGCTTATAATATGTTTATGGCTGGCTGGTCCCCAGCGGGAACGCCATTTGTTTGTCACCAGAGCCTGTCGACATAGGTCTAACTACGGAAAGCTGGACTCAACAGTGGTTAGATCACTGTCAAGCGTCTCTCATGGGGAAGTGAGCCCAGGAATGTGTGGCCCCCGACTTCAGAACAATCTCAGAAACCGTGTCTCTTCCTGTCCTCACGTGTCCCCTGTTCTTCCAGGCATCTGATAGCGGCATCTTTCGGCCCCCCAGCTGTCTGCTGCGGGGCAGGTGGCATTTCTCACTCAAGGAAATAGTGGTTTCGTTAGCGGCGTGGGAGGGCAAAGAGACAATGCATTGACCAAATTCCAAAGGTGCCTCTGGGATTTCAAGGAAATGTCTCCCTCCCACCCCTGTCCCCAAATATATCTGCAAACGTGAGCACACACACATATTATTATTTTCTACCTTTAAAAAAAATGATGACATTTGACATGCATCTAGAAAAGGGCAAAGTTTAAGGAGTAGTTATAGAACCAATGCCAGGGGGCGGCGGGGGGGGGTGACTGACCAGCTCAGTCAGTGAAACAGGGGACTCTTGATCTCGGGGTCATGGGTTCAAGCCCCACATGGGGAGTAGAGTTTACTTTAAAAGAATTAAAAAGCAGGGGCGCCTGGATGGCTCAGCCGGTTAAGCGTCTGCCTTTGGCTCCGGTCACGATCCCCGGATCCTGGGATCAAGCCCCGCATGGGTCTCCCTGCTCAGCGGGGAGCCTATTTCTCCCTCTCCCTCTGCCTCTCCCCCTACACGTGCTCTCTCTCTCTCTCTCTCGCACGCGCGCGCTCTCTCGTGCACTCTCTCTGTCAAATAAATAAATAAATAAAATCTTTTTAAAAATTTAAAAAGAAAATAAAACAACAAAACAAAAATGCCAGGGGAAAGTCACTCGGGTCAAGACAAAGGCAGTCTCTATCTCCTGGGCCACCCGACCTAGCCGCCCCCCCCCGCCCCCATCTGCACCTAGTTCCTAGTTCTGTCCCTCGGGGAACTGCCACACTGATGGCAGCTGCCCTCCCTTCCTCACTTGCCTTATGGTTTCTCCAGCCGAGCTGGCCCCCTGTGCGCCACGGCTCACTTTCGCCTGTTGAGAACGTCTTCTCAGTGGAATCACGTGGGATGTCGAGGCTTGTACACAGACTCTCACCCGACATAAGGTCAGGAGGAGGGCTCGTCTGTGCCCTTGCCTGTGGTCAAGCGCATCCTTTTTCATTGCTGCATACTATTCCTCCTGCCGGCACTGTCTCCATCTTTGGTCAAGGAACAGGTGCGTCTTTTCACTTCGGGGCTGTCGTGACCGGGGCTGCCGTGAACATTCTCAGCCATGTATTTCCTCCTGGGTGTCTGCGCCTCTGAGTGGAATTGCTGGATTGGCTTCTCTTTAACTTTGCTTGATCATTACGGATGATGGTCCAAAGGGGTTCCCCCAGCAGCAGGTGAGAGTTCCTGTCGCCGGCAGGTAGATGATTTGTCTTTAAAATGTTCTGCCAGTCCAGGCGGGCTAGGGAGGGGTATACAGACGAATCTCTTTGTGGTTTTATATGGATTCATAGTCTTCCTTCACTTTTACCCAAGTGGGAACACACAGCGTCAGAGGCTTATGCCATTCTCTTTGCTGGTTTTATCCTCCTCCCCTGTGGGGGTAGACTTCTGTTAATCCGACCAGCCCTGGGGTGAGGTCCACAGTCTTGCATGAGTTCCCAGTGATGCCACTGCTTCACCTTTCCCCTCCGAGTCTCTGTAGCCTCACGTAGGATTGTTGACTTTCACTTTGGGAGGATTTGTCTCACCGGTAGCCATAACCCACCACCTGAACTTTGCAGCTTCTCTCATGGCAATCCTGAGATCGCTTCCTAAGGAAAACCAGTACATTCAGCTCAACATTTTGCCTCCTTTTAAAAAACGTGCTCCTTGGGGGTGTCTGAAGCAGATCTGATGTGGGCATGAGAAAGAGAGAGGAATTGGGGATGACTCCCAGGCGTGGGTCCTAAGCACCCCAGAGGGCGGGGCTGCCCTTGGTGAGATGGGGAAGATGGCGAGAATCAGATTATGGTCAAGCTGCGTGCCTGCAAGACCCCACGTGGGCGTGCAAAGGAGGCACGTGTCACGCGGAATGGACCCAAGGATTGTCCTTGTTTGGGTGCTCCTGAAACCTGGAGGCAGAATGGGACCACTGTGTGTGTGTGTGTGGGGGGAGTGTGGACACGGGAGAGGCAGGTTCTAGAGCCCCTGTTCTTGGCCCTGCTCCCCATCAGGGGCACCGTGGAATACCGCTTGCTGGGGGCACAGACTGACTTCTGACCCATGGGTTTGATTCTGGGCACCTCCCGCGTTCGGCTCTGTGACCCCGGATGCCTCACGACCCTCTCTGAGCCCCGCTCCCCTTCTCGCCCAGCATAAAAAGCAGGGCCAGAAATTCCAGTTTCCCAGGATCCTTTTAAGGCAACTTCGTCACAGCAAGCCCTAATTGAGCACTTACTGTGTGCCGAGCCTTATACTCAGAACAGTTCGATAAGGAGCGAGTACTGAATTGAGCCCAGAGGTCCAGAGAGGGGATGTCACTCATCCATGCTTGCCCAGGTCCAAGTGCAGAGCCCTGTGACAGAGGAAACTGACTCCCGTGGCCACAGTGTTGAGGACCTGGCCTTTTCCCACTTGGTGGCCATCTCTCCAAGGCCAAAGACAAAATGCAGTGGCGGGCCCGGCCCTCCCTCCTCCCCTGGCCCTGCTCTGAGGCACCAGCTGCATTTTTCTAAATCATCCCGCAAAACCCTGCGTGGGCAGGCTTCCAGAGGAGGCGGCCCCCACTTTGGGAATTTGAGGACAAACAGCTCATTTGGAACACCCTTTGAATTTCCTAGGAGATCCTCCATCTACCCCCCACCCCCACCCCCAAACAATAGGAGCAAGACTCTGGGCCAGTTGACAGAAAAAGTAAATAGAACAGAGGCAGAGGAGTGAGGCTGAGGTCTCAAGTGGAGGCCCCCATGATGGGTCATGGTCAGGGTCAGGGTCAAGTTTTGTTTGACCTATATGGATTTGAATTCACAGGCTTCCAGATGACCTCCATTAGGCCCCTCTCCCCCACCCTCGCCTGTCTTCCCTGAGCCCACCGCACACATTCATCTCATCGGTGGTCCGTGGTTTGTAGTCGGCATTGCACTTTTGAGGGGTACAACTTTTTATTATGAAAACTTCCAAGCACACAGAAAAGTGGAAAAGGGAAGAGAGTCAGGCCCAAACATGCAGGCAGTTGCCTTCTCAATTGAGGCCCAGAAAGGGTATCCCACCTGCCCAAAGCCACACAGCTGAAATGTCTGGGGCTTCTCCTAACTCACAGTGGATTTAGGCAAGTCGGACCAGGAGGGGAATTGGGAGGGATTCATTCCCTCAAGAAAAATTTATTGAGTACCAACTGTGTGCGGGGCTGGTGCTAGGGCCTCCATGGGGACCACACAGCCCTATTCCTGCCTTCATAGAGACCCCAGGAAGCAGGAGTCTCCATGCTCAGAGCACAGAGCCCAGCCACAGGGGCTTTGCACTTGCTGTACCCTTTGCCTGGAGTCCTCCTCCCCAGATAACTGTGCTGCTCTCTCTCTCCTTCCCCTCCTTCCAAGCTCAGCTGAAGGAATTGAGTACCTGGGGGTACCAAGTCCCAGATTCCTGTGCTGGCCTCCTCCCCTGTGGGTCTTACCCCTTCACCCTCCTCCTCCCTGACTTGGAAGGCCAGCACAGGTGCAGGTGTTCCAGGAAGGCCACAGCACAGATCTTGGTTACGGTGTGCTCTGTGAGTCATGCTGGTCACTTAACGTGCTCTCAGCCTTGTCTCCGACTCCCTGAGAATGAAGCATGGAGTGCCCCCTTAACGCCAAGCCCCCTGCTCGGCTCCGCACCGCAAGCCTTGTGAGGTCACTTCAAGTACAGATGGGTAAACTGAGGCTCAGAGGCAGGAGTAACTTATTCAAAGCCCATAGCAAGGATGGGACAGGGCACACATTCTGGATGGGAGGCAGGGTGGGCTGAGGTCCCCCAGATGAGGAAGCCGAGGCCAGGGACCAGGGGGGCTGGCCACCCGGGGTGAGACTCAGACCCGTGCTGGGCAGCAGGGGTAAAGAAGGATCTGTGACCCACCTGCCCTGCCTGAGCAAATCCTTCCATCTGTGCTTGGGGGTGGGGGTGGGGGTGGAGTGGGGGTGGTGGTGGTGGAAGGGCCCCCAGGCCCAGCTTGGGGGGGTGGTCCTGGGGCCTCTGTATCAGCCACAACCCTGGGGCCCTGAGGCTGAGGTTTGCAGATTCTGAAGCCCAGGTTCTCCTGGTCCGTGGTCTGGGTTTTTCCCTTGACAGCCTGGATTCTCCTCTCCGAGAATGAATTTCTTGGGCCGAAGTGGAGTTCCCAGGGCCCCACTGCCCGAGCTGTCATGTCCTCAGTGGCCCCTTCCCTGTCCCCGCAGGACGGTGGCTGCAGAGGTGCGGAAGCAGGTGTCCCGGGAACGCAGCGGCTCTCCCCACTCCAGCAGGCGCAGCAGCAGCTCCCTGGGGGTACGTGTGTGGGAGGTGACCCCCCGCGGACCCTGCTCTCTAGCAGATGTGGGGTTCCCCTCTGCCCGGGGCCTGGTCCCACCCACCCCTCCCACTACTGCCCTGTCCTAGGTCGGACTGTCCCCGCTCCTCTTTCCCTGTGAGTGGGGAGGGTTAGTCCCCTCTCTGCAGCTGCCGAGGGGTTGGGGGGCAGTGGCAGCCCTGTGGGTGGTCAGCCCGATTCGCCCCACCTCCTGCTGCCGGGACCACCCGGACTGGGGGGGGGATGGGAGGTACTTCCAGCTGCAGCCGAGAGGGAGTGGGGCCTGAGGAATTGTCTTTCTTCGCTGCAGCCAGCTTGCCTTTCCTTGCAGCTTAACCCTGCCCCTCCAGGCGCAGGGCGTGATTTCCTGCCTGGGAAGAGGGGCGGGGCAGGCCCTGCTGGGATGGGGGTGGAGAGTCTGAGGTCACTGTCCTCCCTGGCTCCTTACAGCTCCAACGCTCGCCATGGCTCCCACCGCCCTCTTACTCCAGCCCAGGCCCATGCTCCCCTCCTCCTCAGCCCCCAGGGCAGGGCCCACAGCCACCTTGTTCCAACCCAGGTCCCACTGACTGAAGTCATTGAGCCCCTGGACTTCGAGGATGTGCTCCTGAGCCGGCCGCCGGACGCTGAGCCCGGGCCGCTCCGGGACCTGGCTGAGTTTCCAGCTGACGACCTGGAGCTCCTGCTACAGCCCCGGGAATGCCGGACCACAGAGCCCGGGATCCCCGAGGATGGGTGGGTTCAGCCCCACGCCCTCCTTGTCTGTAACTCTGGTCTGCCTCTGTGCCCCTCGTCCACACCCCCCTTCCATCAAGCTCCCAACAGCCCCAAGTTCAACTCCTGGCTTGGCTGTGTGACCTTGGGCAAGTTACCCTCCCTCTCTGAGCGTCCATCTCCACATCTCCAAAAGGGGCAGAAGGGCAGGCCCCACCTCAGGCCACTGGAAAGATTAACACTCTGCCCTGCCTCTGTTTACCCTGATTTGATTTTGTGCAGAAAGCTGGATGCCCAGGTGAGGGCTGCGGTGGAGATGTACACAGAGGATTGGATCATCGCCCACAGGAGGTGGGTCTGGCTCAGGGGCAGCTCAGGGCAGGGGGTCAAGAGGCCAGGTCTAAGCCCATTGGGCCAGTCCTCCTGCTTATCTGCCCACCGTCCCTGCAAGGGCAGCTGGCCTTCTCTGGTGGTTCACAGGAAGGGTGGATGGCCTTGCAGGCATCACATGGACCTGTGGGTGTGCCCTCACCCCTGCTTCCCACCTTGCCCTGGCTCCTCCCAGGTACCAGCATCTGAGTGCGGCGTACAGCCCCATCACCACGGAGACGCAGCGAGAGCGGCAGAAGGGCCTCACCCGCCAGGTCTTCGAGCAGGACGCCTCTGGGGATGAGAGGTCCGGCCCAGAGGACTCGGTGAGGGAGCCCCGGGCACAGGTCACCATAGTGGTGTGTGTGGGCCCCAGCTCTCAGTCACATGTGACGGGAAGTGACCCAAACAGCCTTGAACCCAAAAGGAAATGGGTCAGCCCCGTGAGTTGAAAGTTAAGGGTAATGATTATAAGCGTTTATTAAGTGCTTAGTGTGTACTAGAGGCTTTATACTTGTCCTCATCTTTCATCCTGGGAGGCAGGGCAACACCCATTTTGCAGATAAAGAAACTGAGGCACAGCAAGGTGATTAGAGGAGCTTCACTGGCCCACTGGGTCTTGAGCCAATACTCACTGGGCCCATGGTAATCCACTTTATGCCCATGGTAATCGTACCAAGAATTATCGTTGCCGCTTCCATTGTTAGTGTTTTTAGAAGTAGATGAGGGTCCTGAGGCCCTTCGAGCTGGGTTCAGGGACACGGGGTCGCAGAGCTAAGTGGGGATTTGAACCGGGTAGTCTGCCTCTGACCATATAGCTGAGGCAGGGAGGTCAGGCAGGGCCCTGAGCCAGCGACAGTCCCATTGGGAAGAACTCTCCCCTGGTGACAGTGAGCGAAGCCCCATGGAAGGCTCTCACTGGCCCCGCCCACACATGTCCTTACCTTGGCGCCAGGAGTAGCCTCCCCAACAGTGGTAAAGGAGGGGCATCCCCTCCCAGGCAGAAGGTTCTAGAAAGAGGCTCAGCAAAGCCTCAGAGTGACCCTTGTGGTGGTGACCCCAGCTCCTGGCCCTCAGCTTTCCCATCTATGGATTGGGCATGAGGACAGTCTCACTGGAGGGGATTGAAGGTACATCCAGCTGGCGCTCCATGTTTGTGCAGGATGACCCTCGGCACTCCTCAGGCTCCCCAGATGACACCCCGCGAAGCAGCGGCGCCTCCAGCATCTTCGACCTGAGGAACTTGGCAGCTGACTCGCTGCTGCCCTCGCTGCTGGAGCGCACCGCCCCTGAGGATGTGGACCGGCGGAACGAGGCCTCTCGGCGGCAGAACCGGCCCCGCGCCCTGCTGGCGCTCTACCCGGCGCCTGATGAGGTGGGTGCCCACGGCCCACCGGCCCTGAGGCCGATCCCCACGCAGCTGACCCTCATGGTCCCCCACCAATGTTCGCTGGCTGCCCTGTATACACCCTGGGCTTTTTGGGGGGATTTTTTTGTTTTGGGTTTTTTAAAAAAAATATGTATTTATTTATTTGAGAGAGAGGGAGCGTGCACGTAGAGGGAAGGGGCAGAGGGAGAGGGAGAGAGAATCTCAAGTGGGCTCTGGCTGAGCGCGGAGCCCGGGGCTCCATCCCACGACCCTGACATCATGACCTGAGCCGAAATCAAAAGTCGGAGGCTCAACCAACTGAGCCGCCCAGGTGCCCCTGTACACCATTTTTTTTTAATTCAATTCCTTTTCTTGGATGTCTACTCCGTGACGTTATATTTACCCCAACAGCATTTATTGGATACCTAGCATATACTTCTATAGCCTTTCAACCAGTACTTAATGAATGCTTGTGTACAGTCTTCTTCATAATCAAACAGAATCAACAGATATTTGTTGAGCACCTCCTATATATGCCTGTATTGATCCAAATAACATTTATTGGGCACCTAGTGTATACCCTGTGTTTTAGTCCAGCAGCTTTTATTTTATATATAATCCTATATTTATCCACCCAGCATTTTTGGGGCACCTATTATATACTTCTGTATTCAACCAACATTAATTGTATGCCTATTGTATAATCCTTTATTTAATCAAACAACATTGAAGCAACTCATATGTCTTGAGTACTATGTTTACCCAACCAAGTTTTTTTTAAGTAATGTCTATGCCCAAAACGGAGAGATCAAGAATCGTGTGCTCTACCGACTGAGCCAGCCAGGTGCCCCTCCCCAACCAACTTTTATTGGAAACCTAGTGTATACACCTCTGTTTTCATTTAGCCATTTATTGAGTGCTTACTGTATACTCCTGTGTTTATTCAATCAGTACTTACTGGGGGCCTAGAATATATCCCTCTGTATGTCCAGTCAGCATTAATCAAATGTTTTCTGTAGACATTTGTGTTTATCTGACTACCTCTTAATAGGTACCTACTGTATACCCCTGTATTTATTTGACCAACATGTATGGCAAGCCTTAGAGGTATAGCCATGAATGGGATAGCCTCGGTCCCTGCCCTCAGAGTTCACAGTGTAGTGGGGGAGAGACCCTCCTACCGAGAAATCGCAACCCGGGCCGAGTGGTGCCACAGTGAGTTGCCCGATATTGGCCCTCACATGGCCCTCTGTGTCCCAGCCCCGTGGCCCTTCATAATAGGGCATGGTGAACACCTGGACGAGGAGCTTGCTCAGACCTCAGGGGTCAGGGAAGGCTTGCTGGAGGAATTGTCGACTAAGCTGCAACCTGAACGAGGAGGGGAGGAGGGGCTTCCAGGCAGGGGGAGTAGCGTACGCCAAAGCACAGAGACAAGGAGCTGTAAGAAACTTAAGCCAGGCTGGGGGTAGAGCTGGTCTCAAGCCACGCATTCCAAGCCCTTCTGAAAGGATGGGTCCCAGTTGCCCTCCCTGGCTCTTGGCAGGACGAGGCCGTGGAACGCTGCAGCCGCCCTGAGCCGCCCCGTGAACACTTTGGACAGAGGATCCTCGTCAAGTGTCTGTCGCTGAAGTGAGTGCGCTGACCCACCCCTCCCCTCGGGTGTGTGAGGCCCCACATAGGTTCCGGTGCGCGCGTACACTGGGCGCTTGCTGCCCAAGCCAGGCCTTGACCGTGTGCAGCCCTGAGACCCCTGAGGCTGTCTGTGTACTTTTAGTGGGAAGTAAGACTTCCTTTTCTTGTTCTTCAAAGCCACCAGGCCTTAAGGACCAACTCTGTGCCAGGCTCTGTTCTCAGCCCTTCATATGCATTACGCTGAAGCTTCACAACATTGTGAGATAGGCGCAGGTGGGGGGAAACCGAGGCACAGAGAAGGCAGTCATTGTGCCTGAGATCACGTGACTTGTGAGGCCAGAGTCTGGCACTCGCTCTGCTGGAACCCAGGCTGGAGGGGGCACTGGTGACCCTGGACCTGGCTTCCCGCTGACCGAGGCCCCCTCCACATCGGTCCCTGGGAGCAGCCAGAAGTGCGTGGGAATGGAGCTGAACAGGATGTGGCCTTGGACCTAAGCCCAGCCCTGCCCCTCCCCACCCTGAGTTCCTGCCTGGATGGGGGCAGGAAAGGGAGGCCCTTGTCTGGCCTGAGGCCCGGGTGGGCTGCCTGCCCCAAGCAGTAGGGTTGGGAACCAGCTCTATGAGTATCGAGTCATTCAACAAACACTCATTGAACACCTACTGTGTACAGGACGTGTAACCATGCATGACCACCCAGAGCTCTCTAGGTGGGGGGACATGGCATACGCAAAGGCTGGGAGATGTCTGGAGAGGGAAAAATGAGGCCAAGAGGTGGGCAGGGCTGGCCCATGTAGGATTTTGTTCTCAGCACACTGGGGAACCTCAAATTGTACGTTTTAAGATGCTTCCTTAGGACTCACATGATGAGCGGGGGCTGGCAGGGCAGAGTGAGACAGAGAGGTGCTTACAGGGACTGTTCAGGCGAGTGAAGATGGGACTCAGCCCAGGGCGGCAGAGGACACCCCAGAAAGGGCGACAGGGAGGCCCAGGAATTGCGAACTTCAACATGGGGGGCATTATTGTGCCAAAAGCTTCCTCTGTATCAACTGAACAAGGGCTGTAGTTTCAGGGAAGGGCTCTATGTGAATTACGGGGCGGGGGAGAGGGGAAGCTAAGTGCCTCAGTTTCCCCTTTTGCAAAATGGGACAGGCCTTTCCTGCAAGCCTTTAAGTAGCAATTCTTGGTGGCCTAATGGAAATTAGTCCCCACTGCCACCACCACAATGCACCAAGCCTGGCTGGGTCTTAAGAGGGCGTGGCATGTGTGGGTGGTGGGAGTGTTAGGGACAGCCTCTGCCAGAGAGTCCCCGTTCACTGTAGGTTTGAGATCGAAATTGAGCCCATCTTTGGCATCTTGGCCCTGTATGATGTGCGGGAGAAAAAGAAGGTAGGAGCCCCTTTCTTCCCTTTCCTACCCCAACCTTCCTCCTTGTTGCAGGGCAGTGGGCTTCCTGGAGGTGGTGGCCCAGCTGCCTTTCATGTCCCCAGATCTCAGAAAACTTCTACTTTGACCTGAACTCGGACTCCATGAAGGGGCTGCTGCGGGCTCATGGCACTCACCCCGCCATCTCCACCCTGGCCCGCTCCGCCATCTTCTCCGTGACCTACCCTTCGCCTGACATCTTCTTGGTCATTAAGGTGCCTGCTGGGGCTTGGTGAGGGGGTGATAATGGTAAACGCTAGAGGTGTGGTCCCTGCTTTCATGGAATAGGATGGACAGGACACCAAGAAGGGTGATCAGGTCTCTTGTGGGGGAAGCATAGGCAGTTGGGCAAACCCAGAGGAGGCTCCTGACCCAACTGGGGTGGGGAGAAATCACGGAGGGCTTCCATGGAGAGGTGAGAGCTAAGCCGAGACACATGAGTGGGTGGCCTGGGGAGAAACAGCGTCCTGGCACATGCAGATGGACATTTAGAATATTTTTTAAGTTGAGAACTTTTCAGTTTATTAGGGGAAGAAACACCTAGTTGGCACATTTGTGTGAGATTTTCTGTTTCTAGGAGTGGGCTCGAATTTCCTTCCCCGAGACGTTCAATTAGGTTACACTAATGACACTAACTGAGTGCCTACAGGGAGGCACTGCTCATGGTCAGTCAGACTCCATGGGGATTCCCACCTTTAACCTCACAGCAGCCTCAGGAGGTGGGGGTTGCCATGGTCCCCATTTTACAGATGGGGAAACTGAGGTACAGAATGGGTTAGGGACCTATTTAGGCTCCCACAGCCCCCAAGTGGTCAGGATTGGGGTCCGGCCCTGCTTGGAGTGGCCTCTTTGTATACTAACAAAAATATAAACATAGAGAAAATCTGGAGACGTGGGTTTGGAGTGGGTTCAGAGGGTGGGGCAGGGGGCACCTGGCCGGGCAAGCCAGCTACTAGTGCTCAATCTCAAGGACAGTGGGAGCCATGGGAGGTGTTGGAGCGAGAGCCCTAGCTGGATGGAATGTCTGAGGGCCCAGGAGGGGCGATTGGGAATGGGGTGGGAGGTTGGGGTCCGGGCAGTGCCTCACTGGCCCTGCCTGCCTCTCAGCTGGAGAAAGTATTGCAGCAGGGGGACATTAGCGAGTGCTGCGAGCCCTACATGGTGATGAAGGAGGTGGACGCGGCCAAGGTAAGCATGAGGAGGCCGAGCGGGGTGGTGAAGGGCAGATCCTGGATTCAGTAGGCCTGGGGCACTGAGTTTGTGGGGTATGTGTGCGGGGGTGGCGGGTCTCCCCACAGAACAAAGAGAAGCTGGAGAAGCTGCGCCTGGCGGCCGAGCAGTTCTGTACCCGCCTGGGCCGCTACCGCATGCCCTTTGCCTGGACCGCAGTACATCTGGCCAACATCGTGAGCAGCGCGGGGCAGCCCGACCGCGACTCGGACTCCGAGGGAGGTGAGGAGGCGGGGCTGACAGGCCAGGGGCGGGGCTACTGGGGAGGGGAAGGCGCGCCCTCTGCTGGCCGGACTTGGTACAAGGTTGCATCTCCGTGTCTCCCTGGCCCTCCCCGCCTCCTTTCATCTCTGCCCCCTCGGTCACCATCACTGCCTCCCCTAGAGCGCCGACCTGCTTGGACTGACCGCCGCCGGCGCGGGCCCCAGGATCGGACAAGTAGTGGGGACGACACCTGCAGCTTCTCTGGATTCCGCCCCGCCACGCTAACTGTCACCAACTTCTTTAAGCAGGTGTCGTGGACGTGGGGCTGGGGGAGGGTTTCCCAGGGACAACCCCTGTTACCCCGCTGTGGGTGCGTGGGCGCCCGGGCCCCCCGGGTCCCAGTTCACGTGGGCTTGTCCTGTGCAGGAGGCCGAGCGGCTCAGTGACGAGGACCTCTTCAAGTTCCTGGCTGACATGCGGCGCCCGTCCTCCCTTCTGCGGCGCCTGCGGCCCGTGACTGGTGCGTGGTCAGCCCGTAAATAAGAGCCGTCACTTCCATGCAGTCGCTCAGCAAACCCACACTAAGTACCTGCTGTGCCAGGCCCTGGGGACCCAATGGTGACCGTGATGTACAAATCCCTGATGTCAGGGGCTGGATCTTTAATGGGAGTCATAGCCAAGAAACATAATAAGACAGAGAGTGGGTCAAATGGGGGACATGATGGCAGTGGGGACATGGGTCCTGAGGGTGGAGCTGATCAAATGTGGGGGCAAAATGCAGCAATGGAGGGGGACCTCTGGCCTTGGCACCTGAAGGCCAGCCACTAGAGGGCATCATGGAAGAGCCAGAGCCCCAGCCCTGAAGCCCAAGGGGGTGGGGCCCGGGCTGGGAGGCTCCCAGGCAGGTACAAACGCGCTCCTCTCTCCGCAGCCCAGCTCAAGATCGACATTTCCCCGGCCCCTGAGAACCCACACTTCTGCCTCTCCCCGGAGCTGCTTCATGTGAAGCCCTACCCAGACCCCAGGGGCCGGCCCACCAAGGAGATCCTGGAGTTCCCTGCCCGTGAGGTCTATGCCCCCCACACCAGCTACAGGTACAGCCCCTGGGCCCAGCTGGGCACTTGAATGGGGGGTATTCATGTGTTATGCAAAGCAAGGCACTGCTTCTCCCAGACACACACAGACACCCAGAGTGAAATACCACTGCTCCGCTTTAATGGAGGGGTGTGTATGCATGAAGGGTCCCATGTCCTGCCTCCACCCCTCCTTGACCGGGCCATGTCCTCTGCCTGTGTCCCCGCCTGCTTCCGTCTCTCCTCCGTGGCCAGAAGCAGGCCCCAGCACTCTGGCCGAGCCCAGGGGGCAGGCAGCTCCTCTTCGTGCAGGGGCCACGCGGGGCTTGGCAGCGTCCCTCAGTGTAGACTGGTCCTCAGGTGTCCCCAGGCAGGCTCAGGCTGGGAGCGCCGCTGTATGGAGTCTGGAAGGGAGATGAGGCTCAGCCAAGGAAAAGGGGCCCCCACCCGGGTGCCCGGCACACCTCTTCTCAGGCGGCCCTGCCCGTCCGACCCCCTCCAGTCTCACCTCTCCTGGATCTGTCGTAGCCGATGCTGCTGTGCCGCCATTTCCCGCCTCTGTTGCTGCACGTGGCCTGTGAGCACCCACACGATGTGGCTCTGCTTGTCAGCGTGGGCCTGTGGGGTCAGGACAGAAACCTCAGCTGGGGCCGACGCACCTCCCTTCCCCTGGCTCTGCCCAGGGCTGTCCACCCCCCAGCTGCATCTGTGTGACCTAACACATCACTGCTGCTCTGTGGCCTCAACTTCCCCATCTGTTAAATGGGGATGACATAGGACTCGCTTCCTGGGAGGGTTGTAGGCATGATATGAATTATTAAGAGGCATGGTGGGTAGTTCCTGGGCTCTCAAGAAATACTACCAGTTACGCTCATGGTATACATTTGTTGAGTAACTTCCATATCTCCTGCCCTATGCTCAGTATGTTCTCTGTGTTGAGTCCCTGTCTCTGCTCTGAGACATGAATTGTTGCCCTTATTTGCAAATGGGGAAACTGAGGCAGGGGACGGGACAGGGGTTTTGCCCAGGGTCACATAGGTTAGGGGCCATGGCACTGGGAGGCTGATCTGGAGATGTCTCTGGGCCTCCAGGCTCAGAAGTGAGTTCTTCATGGGAAATCGGAGTCTCCGCTCCACCAGGGCTGGGAGCCTCTTACCTTTAAGGCCTCAAACTCTTGCTGGACATTGCCCAGCCAAGCGCCCCTCAGCTGGACTTCTAGCCGCTGCATGCTGTCCCGCAGTACCTGCTGTCCCTGGGCCACCTTCCCCAGCACCTGGGCTGTGGCCTCTGCTTGCAGTTTCAGAGCATCCTCCTCCATCTGATCAATGAATAGTGGATGTTAGGAGGACGACCAGCTTGTCTTTGCTTGCCTGGGATTGCTTAATTTAACACTGAAAGTCCTATATTCCAGGGGACCCCCCCCCGCCACAATCCTGGGCAAACCCAGACAGTTGGTTACCCTAGACAACTCTGCCACAAACTCCTACCCACCCTACAATGCCCCAACGGCAGTGCCCACCTGCATCTCCAAAAGGCTTGTGCGTAGCTCCTGGGCTGCATCCCGGCCCCGGCTGACCTCCTGCCCCAGAAGGCCCAGCACACGGCCATAGAGGCCCAGGCTGTGCCCAGCCTTTGTCAGCCGTGCCTCTGTGGCCCTGTACACGCCATTGAGGGCCTGACCCAGCTGCAGGGCCCCGTGGAAGAGGAGGGTCAGCTCCTCGTGTTGTGCCGGCTCCAGGCCCCCCGTGGGAGCTGCAGAGGCAGGCCGGGCCGCCGTGGCCAGGGCGCATAGTAGGCACAGTGCGAGCTTGGGCATGGCTGAGGCTCAGAGGGTGCGGCCACGGCGCCACTGCCGCCACCTTTTATGCCCCAGGTCCCCATTAACCCCCGGTCAATCGTTAACCGACCAGCTGGACGCCCTGGGTTGTGCAAGGGCCTGGCGGTGGCGCGACAGTTGCATCAGGTGAATGTCCGGTTAGTCCACGCTGAGATCACGCCGGCTGGGGCTTGGGGCCAGCTGTGGGCTGGGGGGGCACTGGTTGAGGACAGGCCCAGGCCCTGCTGGGGGAACCTGAAGCTCGGAGCCTCAGTTTCCCCACCTGTGGAAGGGATGACAACAGTAACAGTAACCGTAGCAGTGAGGATAGTGAGCGTCTTAGCACTGATGGTTTGCCTGGCCGCGGTTCAGCGCCCTCACGGCGGCTGGTTTCCTCATGCCCTTCCCACGAGCCTGTGATGCTGGGGTCTGTGCTGGCCTGGTTTAAAGCTGGGGGAGGGGGGATACAAGGGGCAGAGACTCTCCCAAGACTGTGCAGCCTGACTCCAGGACCCCCGTGTGCCCCGGATCAGTGCTAGCTGCCATTTCTGCTCCTTGGATGACTGTGGGCAAGTGCCTCTGTCCCCCCGGCCCCCCTGTAAAATGGGAGGAACGTTCATCCCCCCTCTTTGGCTGCTTGGAGAAGTAAATGAGTTGTTTCATGCTGAGCGCTTAGAACAGAGCTGGGCCTGCGGTAGGTTCCACGTTAACGTTTGGTACAATCCTTGTTGCTCCCCTTGTTTCTCATTACTGGTATTGTTATGAAGGCTAAGCTGGGAGGCTCGATGCCCCCATTATACAGGTAGGGAAACTGAGGCCCAGAAGGAGGTCAGGGCTTGTGCAGAATTAGCCGTGGGAGAGAGAGGCAGAACTCTGACTTTAGCCCAGCCCTACTTCTGATTCTGGCCTCAGTTTCTCCACCCAAGACACAGGACTCGTAACTTCAGTGGCTTTTCCTGGGGGAAGGGCAGTCAGGCCCCTGAGCTGAGGGATGGGCTGGTCAGCCCGGGTGGGGCTCGGGCCTGACTGTTGGCCTCCTGGGCCATGTTCTTGGAACCCCGACCCTGAGCACCGATCTGTCCCTGCTCGGCACCTCCTATGCCTCCTTAGTGCCCCCAAAGTCCCTCTGTGTCCCCACCCTCTGCTGTACTGTTCCCCCATCTATGCTCTGAGGGCGCATACCTGTCCCCCACTCTCTGCCAGTGACATCTCCTGCCTGGTGCCCGTAATTGCCCCGTATGCTGCCCTCAGTGCCCCAGCTGCATGACCGTCATCCCCCCGTGTCCCAGGCCTGGCTTATGCCAGGAGCCCAGCCCCTCCTGTCCCTCTGATGCCCCCCTGCCCCCGCAGGAACCTGCTGTACGTGTACCCACACTGCCTTAACTTCAGTAGCCGCCAGGGCTCCGTGCGCAACCTCACCGTGCGAGTACAGTACATGGCGGGCGAGGACCCCAGCCAGGCCCTGCCGGTCAGTGGCTGTGCCAGGGTGGGGGGAGGGTGGCGGGGGGGGGTCCCCGGTGGGCCCCTCACGCGCGGCCTCCCCCAGGTCATCTTTGGCAAGTCCAGCTGCAGTGAGTTCACCCGAGAGGCCTTCACCCCCGTGGTCTACCACAGCAAGTACGCGGGCTGGTGGGCCGGGCAGCGGCGGGGACACCGTGGGGCAGCCGGAGGGGAGGAGGCTGTGGCCAGGAGAGCCGGCGGGGGAGCCTGAGGCGGAGAGCAGACCGTGGGGCCAGGCAGCACCGGGGGCCGACTTGCAAGAGGGGGTGGGGAGGGCCAGGGGTCCCCGTCCCCAGCAAACCCCCCTGCCAGGTCCCCAGAGTTCTACGAGGAGTTCAAGCTGCGTCTTCCAGCCTGTGTGACCGAGAACCACCACCTGCTGTTTACCTTCTACCACGTCAGCTGCCAGCCCCGGCCGGGCACAGCGCTGGAGACTCCTGTGGGCTTCACTGTGAGCCCCCCACCAGCCCTCATCCCCACCCCCGGCCCTGCTGACCCTGCGTCTGGCCCCAGACCTGACCCCCAGCCTCTCCCCAGTGGATCCCACTGCTGCAGCATGGCCGCCTGAGGACCGGCCCCTTCTGCCTCCCTGTGTCCGTGGACCAGCTCCCACCCAGCTACTCTGTGCTCACACCAGACGTATGTGCCCTGGCCCCCTGCCTCCCCTCCCGATGCCTTGTCCCCCAGTAACCCGCCTCGTGCTCCCCAGTCGGTGCCGTGCCTTCCTTTCCATCAATACTCCTGGGAGCTTTGTTGCCCTCTGTTAGGGCCTCCGGGGCCCCTGGCTGCTCCGTCCCCCTCCTTACTGTCTTTGTGTGTCCTACTGTCCCCACGTGTCCCTCCCTGTCCCCCACTAGCCTGGCCTCATTACCGCCCCCCGCCCCTGTACTCACTGTTCCCCACTGCCTTTCTGCTCCAGTTCCCCATTCGCAGCCCTGCCTGCCTCCCTGACCACAATCCCCCCAGTAGTTCTTCCAGGGCACATCACCCCTATTAATGCTGTCACCCTCCCACTTACCCCTGAGCTGTCATTAATGCCCTGGGGGCCTCAAGTACTCCCATCATGCTCTTTCCCGATTCATTCCCTTCAGTAATGTCCACCCCAGGCCTCCATTGTCTGTTTCTCCGTTTGTACCCCAGGCTTCCAGCCTGCCCAGGGGATCTCCATAGTACTCCCTCCTATCTGCACCCCCCTGGGTTGGCACCTGGCTCTTCCCCGCCCCCCCCCCCCCCCAGGGCTGTGCTGTACCCACGGTGTTGCAATGGCTGGGGCTGGGGCTGGTGGCGCGATCGGCCCAGGAGGGGGGGCCAGTGCCCACCTGGTGGGTCCCTCCTGCAGGTGGCGCTGCCGGGCATGCGCTGGGTGGACGGCCACAAGGGCGTGTTCAGCGTGGAGCTCACTGCCGTGTCCTCTGTGCACCCGCAGGTAGGGGGTGGGGGGAACCCAGGAGTCCGGCCCTGGGGTTGAGCAACAGTTCCCGCTGACCAGGGAGGCTGGCCTCAGGCCACGGACGTGACTTTGATCAGCGAGGCCCAACTCCCAGGGAAGCTGCTGACTCAGGCGGGGGCGGCCATGCCAGTGGCCATCCCGGCTGGGGCTTTGGGCCTTTGCATGGTCTCTCCTCCCCGAGTGCGTCCCTCGCCACTTCTGTGGTCACTCCCCCTCCCCCTCTCTCCTCCCTCCAGCTCCTAGCTCTTCCTTTTCCTCATTTATAGTCAGTTCCTTGGTCCCCAGCCTTGGTTTTCTGCCCACTGAGCACCTCCACCAACCCTCCGGGGCCTTCCCAGCCACGGACCCCTGGCCCCCCCGCTCACCCCAGCTCCCCCCACCCCAGGACCCTCACCTGGACAAGTTTTTCACTCTGGTGCATGTCCTGGAGGAGGGGGCCTTCCCATTCCGCCTCAAGGACACCGTGCTGAGCGAGAGCACCGTGGAGCAGGAGCTGCGGGCCAGCCTAGCAGCCCTGCGCCTCGCCAGCCCCGAGCCCCTTGTCGCCTTCTCCCACCACGTGCTGGACAAGCTCGTCCGTCTAGTCGTGCGGCCTCCGATCATTGGCGGCCAGATCGGTAAGCGAGCATAGCCTCAGACCTCAGTTTCCCTATCTGGAAAAGGGCCCCTCAGTCCCCTGGTCCTAGGTACCCTATAGCCCACTTATCTTTCTGGCCTCCGTTTTCCTTTCTGAAAAATGGCTCCCAGCCCCCTGGGCCCAGAGCAGGTGCACTGTGACCTTTGATTGGCCCCATGACCCCTTGGAAAAGTGGGAGATAGGAGGTTCCTTGGGGAGGTAGAAGGCCCTGGGTTTTGGCACTTGACCTCTGCTCTGCCTGGCAGTGAACTTAGGTCGTGGGGCCTTTGAAGCAATGGCCCATGTGGTCAGCCTTGTCCACCGGAGTCTAGAGGCTGCCCAGGATGCCCGTGGTCACTGCCCGCTGCTGGCTGCCTATGTCCAGTATGCCTTCCGACTGCCTGGCACTGAGCCCAGCCTCCCAAGTGGTAAGTGTTGGTGGGAGGGCCCTGGGGGACAGGGCGTATCTGGGAGGAGAGCATCCCAGTCAGAGGGAACAGCATGTGCAAAGGCCTGGAGGCCGTACAGATCTTGCTGGTTTGGGCAGCTTGCGAGAGAGAGAGTTTTTGTTCACTCCTCCCCTCACCCCCAGACTGGTGGTCTTTGTTGCTTGACTGGTGGGTCATTCAGCCAGTCAACAAGCATCTGCCATAGATGGAAGCAGAGACACAGCTGGGCTGCCCAAGTTCGAATCCCAGCTTTGCCTCCTACAAACTCTGTGACCCTGGGCAAGTGACTTCACCTCTCTGGGTTTGTTTTCCATTTGTAAAACAAGGATAATAATGGTCATCCCTTTATGGGGGTGCTGGTGATAGTAAGTGAGATAGTAATCCGTACAGCAGGCTTGGTACAGTGAACGCTCAATACAGTTGGATTTTTTCTGTTTGGTAAGTAATTAATACTAACTGCTAACCCCTCTGGGCACTTACTACGAGCCAGGCACCGTTCTTGGGGTTTGTCTGTCTCCCCCAGATCGCTAGGAGGCAGCAGCCGTTAGCATGCCCATCTTACAGGCGAGAAGCCTGGAGGCTCAGAGACAGAAAGTGACTTTACCAAGGACAGCTGCCGGGAAGGGGCACGGGGCTGACCGTCTTGCTCCATCCTCAGGGGCCCCTCCAGTGGCGGTGCAGCCTGCCACGCTGGCCCGTGGCCCTGGCCGCCCCGCCAGCCTCTACCTGGCCCGCTCTAAGAGCATTAGCAGCAGCAACCCCGACCTGGCCGTGGCCCCGGGCTCTGTGGACGACGAGGTCTCCCGCATCCTGGCCAGCAAGGTAGGGCGAGGGTAGGCCCTGGGGTCTCTAGCCTCAGTGGCCATGGCTGCCAGGTGGGCGGGTGAAGGATCTTAGGGTTGACAGAGGGCAGGACACGCCGGACAGCAGCATGGACGGAAGCTTGACTCTGGGCAGCAGGGCTGGTCTGTGGCTGTCACAGCTCGGGAGCTGGGACTCAGACTTTGCCCTGGGCTCCGCACTCCAAGGCCGACCCAAGGATGGGCGGCTGGAGGTTGGCCTGGTTGAAAGCAGCAGTGTGTTCGTAGCGGAACAGGTGCATAGACTCACAGACCCCATGCATGTGGGTGCACAGGGCACATACATACGTGCCCTCCATGCACGGACGCCCACAGGAGCAGATGCGCGGGGACCCCACACACGTATGTGCACGTGCATTTGCCAGGATTGCGCGTGGATGCCCAGGGTGCGTGTATGGCCCCGGGCAGTGCTCACGCTTGGTGTTCTGTGCCCTTCTCCCCGCCTTCTGCCCATGGATTCTACCACTTCCCCGTGTGTCTCCAGGGTATCGACCGCTCACACTCCTGGGTGAATTCTGCCTATGCTCCAGGAGGCAGCAAGGCTGTGCTGCGACGGGCACCCCCTTATTGTGGGGCCGACCCCAGACAGGTGCCCTCCTTACCTGCCCCTGCACGCGTGTGATCCCATCTTGGCATGAGCTCCTCCCACCTTCCTGGCTGTGGCCCACTAACCTAGGGGGGCTGCCTGAAGGAGGCAGCAGGCCCCTCCTGCCTTTGTTTAGGGGCTGTGAAGTCCGTGTTGTGGGCATCACTGTCATCTTAACCAGCCTTTTGCTGCCATACAGACTACAGCCTCAGGCAGAGACAGGAGGGACAGGGTGGTATGCAAATAGCATGCAAAGGATATGCAAATCCAGCCACTATAACCTCACTGCCTCGCATGGCCTGTTTCTCTCCCTTTAATCCACTCTGTTCAGGAGACTCATCTGTCCCCTTGACATAGCAATCCGAAGGATGCCAAAGGGCCGGAACTAACCCTCTGGGCTCTCCCTCCCCTCCTGTTTCAGGCAGACAGACTTCTGTGGGCAGCTCCCTTTACTCTGCCCCTTCCCAGGGATCTGGTGTTCTTTGTCTTCAGACAGACCTGGGTCCGAGTTCTCGAGTTCTCCCTCTGCTGCGGGCTCGCCCTGCGCCCGAGGCTCTGAATTTTCAGATGTGGTCAAGACTCAAAGTGTTTAGCGCAGTGGTCCCGAACCTGGGGACACATTAGGGCATCACAGGCAGGATTTTCTTGGGATAGATCTCAGTCCAGCCTGGCCGCTGAGCCGCCAGGTCGTCTGGGAGATAGGCACCAATCATACAAACACACGAGTGTGTAAGTGCAGGGTGTGAAAATGCCTGAAAAGAAACAAACAGCCTCCTGGGTGGTCTGGGGGCCTCTCCAGGGAGATGACATTTCTGTTGGGACCTGAGGGGTGAGACAGAGCCACCCAGGGAAGGGTGGCTGTTCCAGGTGGAGGGAAAGGCACATGCAAAGGTTGGGGACCGAGCTCAGAGCCCCTGAGGCACTGAAAGGAGGTCACTGGGGTGGTTTCCCTGCGCACTTGGCCCCAGACCTTGTTCCAGCTCCGTGCCTACCACGCAGGCAGCCTGCACTGAAGGCGGGCCGGGGGACTGTTAGCAGCAAGGGACCTTTTGGAGAGTCTTCTGAGATTGCTGGAAATCTGGGTTCGTGGGCCCTGCCGGCCCCCCAGCATCTTTAAGAGGGTCTCCCCAATGCCCTCATTCTCTGAGGTGTCAGCTGGGCCTCGAAGAGCACCTAGAAGGGGACGAGGTGGTGGGAGGGTGGGCATTCCATGCCGGAGGAGACCCTAAGGCTGGCCTTCACCATAGAAGGTCCGTCTGGTGTGTGCTGAGGAGCCAAGGCGCTGCTGGGGCTGTGGGAACCAGGGTCCCTCAAGTGCTGGGGCCTGGGCAGGTTCCAGGAGTCAGGCCAGCTCCGTCTTCGGGTCTCCTCTCCTTGCCAGGGAGCTCACCTCCCAACCAGCAAAGGAGGAGGGGAGAGGGGAGTGGGGGTCGCCATCCCCATTTCACAAATGGGGAGCACTGAGGCAAGCAAGGCTGGAACAGGGCCAGGCCTGGAGCCCGGGGCTCTCTGCTGCTCCTGCTGCATCTCGCTGGCATCTCCACTCACCTCTGTCCTCTTTCCCTCTTCTTTCTCTCTCCTCGCTTGGACCCCGTGTCTCTACTCCGCTCCCCTGTCTGAGCTCCCTCCTCTACCTCGTTGCCCTTCTCCTCCACCCGCCCCGGCCTCACGGACTCTCTCCTGCTCTCTGACCTCACCCTCGATCTTCACCGCGTCCACCCCATCACTCCACCGCCTTTGTCTGTGCCTCCACCCTCGCCAATGGGCTCCTGTCCCTGTTCCCACCTCCTCTGTCCACCCTGCTGGGCATCCCCTTCTCTCTTTGTCATGCTTCTCATCCCCTCCCATCACCCCCCCCCACTTTCTCCTTGCCGTCTCCTCCCTCTCATTCGTGCCCCTGCGGTCTGTCTACACGGATACATCTGTGTCCCGTCCATGCCGACCATCTCCTCCCCGCCCATACCGCCGGCACCCTCACTAACCCCCCCTCGCCATCCCATCCTCTTCACCCCATCCCATCATAGGCCATCGACCGCAGCTCTAGCCGAACTTCTTCCTACCTCGAGGGCTCCTCCTTGGCCCCACCAGCCACCCAGCCGAGACCCACTGTGCAGAAGGTAGTGGGAGGCAGGGGGTGGGCGACTCCGTGTTGGCCCCGGAGCTCCCGTCTCCCCCGAAGCCCAGCAGGGTCTGGAGGGCCCAGGGAAAGGGTGTGCCGACTCCTTCCGCTCCCTCTCCTGCATGGTCTCCGGCTGCACTAACCCCGAGCCATCCCGCTGTATCCAAGCCCCGCTATGCCCTCCAGACGAGGGCACGGGGCAGGCTCCTCCGCTCTCTCTGACCCTTGCCCCTGCCCCCAGCTGCTGCACGAGGAGCTGGCTCTGCAGTGGGTGGTCAGCGGCAGCACCGTGCGAGAGGCCGTCCTGCAGCATGCCTGGTTCTTCTTCCAGCTCATGGTGAGACACCCTCCTCCCCACCCGAGAGCGAGAGACGCCCCGGGGAGATCCCCTCCTTGGAAGAGAAGCCCCTGAGATTACACCTAAGACCTCTGAGAAATGATCCCAAGAGACCCCCTATGTTGAGAGAGAAGAGACACCGAAGGGGATCTCTCCCTGAACAGAGGCCCCCTGAAACTTACCCGAAACCCCCTCCATGGAGAGATGACCCCCCTACCTTCCCTAGGAAATTGTAGAGACCACTGAGAGTCCCCCCTAACCAGTGAGGAGACCCCTCCCTCTCAAGAGATATCACCAGAGAGAGAGGGAATCCCTGGGATCAGACTCGAGACCTCTGCCCCAAACTCTTCAAGCGGTGCCGTGAACCACCACTGCTAGATGCAAACCCCCCGCCCCGATCTGGTGGGCCATCAAACCCCAGTCAGGGCTCCCTCAAATCCCACTCCTTGAGCCCTACCTGTTGTCCTACCCACATACTTAGCCCCTGGAGACCTACTTCAGCTCCGCCCAGGCTCCCTCAGCCTCCCTACCCCTGCATCCTGCCTAGGACCCACTTGGGCTCCACCCACTGCTGGCTCAAGCCCTGTGTTAAGAGTCGGGGCACCCAGGACCCCTTATGCCCACCTCTAGCCACTGTGCCTTGCTACTAAGCACCACTCACAACCCCTCGGGCCCTGCCCCCTTCTGGTGAGCCCCCCTATTCAGTCCCTCAAGCCCTGCTCCACTCTCATCCCACCCCCAGGTGAAAAGCATGGCGCTGCACCTGCTTCTGGGCCAGCGGCTGGACACACCCCGCAAGCTTCGCTTCCCTGGGCGTTTCCTGGATGACATCGCGGCCCTCGTGGGCTCTGTGGGCCTGGAAGTCATCACCCGGGTATACAAGGTGTGCGGGAACGGGCCTCAATGGGAAGGGTCTGAGAGAGAACATAGAGCCAGCCAGGCAGGGGTACCATGAACCCCCGTGCCAGATCGGTCTGTTCACTCAGCATCTCTTTCTTGAGCGCTGACTGTGTGCACAGTGCTTTGCCGGATGGTAGACACAGCAGTGAACAAAACAGACCCAAGTCCATGTTTTCATGGAGCCGACTTTTCAAGACTTGAAGGAGGGGAAAGAGCACTCTGTGCCATGGCTGGGGGAAGGGCCTTCCAGGCAGTGGGCACAGCAAGTGCAAAGACCCTGAGGTAGGACCATGCCTGAGTTGTTAGAGGAGCAGTTAGGAGGTGAGTGCGGCTGGAGTGGAGTGAGCAAAGGTGGGGATGGGAGTTGATGAGGATGGGGCCGTGGACAGAGCAGATCCATTGGCACTTAACACAGTGCCAAATACAGTAAGTGCTCAATAAATGGGCATTGATGTTCTGAGACGTGGATCATTGATTGTCCAGGTCCTGGATCACTAATTTCCAGTGTTCACAAGAGCCAGGTAGGCAATAATAATAATGATAATAGTAATAATATTGAGCATTTATTGAGTACTTACTGTGTATCTTAAACACATTAGATGGATCACATCATTAAAGTCTCCCAACCACCTCCATGAAGTTGTTTCCGTTTTACTGATGGAGAAATGGAGGCAGAGAATGATCAGGTAACAACCTGATACCACACAACTGAGAAAGGGCAGAATGGGGAATGGGGATTTGAACCCAAGCCACCAGCTCCAGAGCCCACACCCTCACCACCTGGGAAGATTGGGGCTTAGGGTGGACTAGAGGGCATGTACCCACTGGCTGTGGCCAGAATGCCTGATTCTTCAGAAGAAATGGAACTTCTGGATTTGATAGGAACTTTCCAGATTTTTGAAATGCCGGCCCAACCCAAGTCAGCCCTTGTGCAATCTCCCATGACCTCTGGGCTGGGCTCAAAGTTCTCGACCTTGTTCCACTGGAGCCTCCCCAAGGGCTGGTATTCCTAGGGGCCGAGCCAGACTGTGAGGAAACCACCCTGAGAATGGGCCGCAGGGAGGAACGACGCCCCCGAGAAGCAGCATCGTCACAGCTGCTAGTGGGGCATCAGTGATTGACCAGAGTGGTTTCCTTGCTTCACTCGACATTATTGAGCACTGACTACCAGGCTCAGTGTACTAGAAAGACCCAGTCTCTGCTTCCCTCTGGACTCCGAGCTAAGGCAGGTTTTATATTTTGTTTCTTTGGGTTGCAGGGAACTGAGGGCCACCGAGGCTAACCGCTCTGTGGCTCATGGTAGGTAGCATGAGGGCAGAACAAGCATCATCTAGGCCTCAGAAGCCACAGCAGCCGTCCTGCTGTTCCTCACGGTTGCCAGGCACATCCTGCCCCAGGGCCTTTGCACTTGCTGGTCTCTCTGCTCAGGATGCCTTTCTTGTCTTGGCTGTTTCCCATCTTTCGGGCTTCTCTCAGAACAGCACCCCGTTCAGTTTTCTTCAAAATACATGGAACTATCTCCAATCCTTTTATTTATTGCTGCCTTCCCCCCACACAAGACCGTGAGTTGGATAAGTCACAGGGACCATGTCTGTGCCTTCACAGGGCATGGCACATAGTAGATGCTCAGTATCGTCTTGTTAAATGATTGCTGAGAGCGTTTCAGTTAGGGCAGAGTTTAATTTGCTTGAACATCATCACAAGTGGTTTAAATGTGACCAGAGATTATTTCTGAGCATAGGTGGGTTGCAGGGGGTTCCACGGTGTGGGCCTGGCCTCATGGTTCACCATGGTTCCAGCCACATGAGGCGTAGCAGGTGGTGGGAACAGGAAGACCTGTCGCCTCTGTATAAGTGACCTTATCACTTCTTCCCAAACCCCAATGGCCAGGACGTGGTCACGTGGTTACTAGCAGCCGCAAGGGAAGCTGGGAAATGTAGTCTTTACCTAGCTCTGACCTGTGAAGAAGGGTTTCAATACTCTGAGCGAGAGAGGACTTGGGGGAGGTCAGCAGCCCGTTTCTGCCATCCATATTGTATTATTCAAATCTAATGAAAGGAAAGAAAACAATGTTCTGAACAGAATCCTGAGGAGTGTTGATATATAACCGTGGGAGAGGGGAGGGACAGAGGGAGGAGGACAACCAGGAAGGCCAGCTGTATCTGGAGCCCAGAAATAAGGGTGTGTCAAGAAGCCCCAAGGCTTTGGGACAATGACACGGCTCCTGGAGGTCACTGGTGGCCTTTGTGGGAGCCAGGCCCAGTGTGGAGACTGAGGCTCAAGGGGACACGTGGGCGTGGGCTGATAGGCCCTTTGCCCCCAGGATGCAGAGTTGGCCGAGCGCCTGAACGCCAGCCTGGCCTTCTTCCTCAGCGATCTGCTGTCCCTGGTGGACCGCGGCTTCATCTTCAGCCTGGTCCGGGCCCACTACAAGCAGGTAGGGATGGGCATGCTGGGAACGGCACCCTTGCAGTGACTGACGGGGTGGTGGGTGTGGTGGGCAGAGGAACATGAAGGTCGCCCGCTGACCCTCTCCCCCACAGGTGGCCACGCGGCTGCAGTCGGCCCCCAACCCAGCGTTGCTGCTGACCCTACGCATGGACTTCACCCGCATCCTGTGCAGCCACGAGCACTACGTGACCCTCAACCTCCCCTGCTGCCCCCTGTCGCCCCCGGCCTCGCCCTCGCCCTCTGTGTCCTCCACCACCTCCCAGGTGGGCGGGCCTCACTTCTGGCTCCTCCTCTTGACTAGGACCCCTGGCCTTCAGCCCCCCTTCTGTGGGTCTCTCATTTGTCCATTTCAGAGTGGGCCACTGCCCGGGTAGTCTGACCCTTCACCTCTGACCCCTCACTCTTGGCAATTTCTTAGGGAGGGGAACCAGCTTCTTATTTCTCACCCCTAAATCCTAATTCCTGCCTGGGGTTCGATTTGCTGTTTCTCTGACTTCTGACTTTTGACTCCAGGCCCTGTCACCTCACATATGGGTTAATGCCAGTCTCTCCCCTCTGACCCTTGACCCCGGGCCTCCCGCCATCCCTGCTTTTTCCTCCTACCCTCTGCAGAGCTCCACCTTCTCCAGCCAGGCCCCAGACCCCAAGGTAACCAGCATGTTCGAGCTGAGTGGGCCGTTCCGACAGCAGCACTTCCTGGCCGGGCTCCTGCTGACAGAATTAGCGCTGGCCCTGGAGCCCGAGGCCGAGGGGTGAGCACAGGCCCGCTCCGGTCCCCGGGCTGGCAGAAAGGTCCAAGAGCCACATCTGCTCCATCCCGAGCTCCTTGCTCCCCGCACAGGGCATCCTTGCTGCACAAGAAGGCCATCAGCGCTGTGCACAGCCTGCTCTGTGGGCACGACGCGGACCCCCGCTACGCCGAGGCTGCTGTGAAGGCCCGTGTGGCTGAACTGTACCTGCCGCTGCTGTCACTTTCACGGGACACGCTGCCACGCCTGCATGATTTTGCTGGTCAGTGGGCCAGGGCAGGACAGGGCTACACGATCCAGGGGCTTCACTGATCACACCGGCTCAGGTCGGGAAAGGCGGGGAGCAGGGTTAGGAATAAAAGCATGGGCGGTAGGGTCAGAGGAAGAGGTTCCAATGTGCTGCTGTGGGGCCCCAGGCCAGCCCTTAACCTCTCTGAGCCTAAAGATTTCTCACCTGTTACATGGGGACAGTGGTCGCATCCACTACTTCCTAGGGTTATTTGAAAATTTGGGGAGCAGTGTACTGAGGCACTGTCACCCCCTGATAGGTGAGGAGGGGCAGGTGGGGAACATTGGTGTGAGGGGATGGTCAGAGCCCCATGTTCATTCCGTCACTGCTATTTAACATTCATTGGCACCTGGGGGACAAGGGACAGGGGACAGTTGGAAGCATAGACTTAGGCTTTCTGGGTGGATCCCCTTTGTCATTTGGGGAAAATTCTCAGTCTTTACCTCTTGCATATTTTTTTTCTGCCTCATTTTCTCGCTTCTCTCCTTCTGGGACTCCAATTACACGTATGTTAGACCTTTCAATCACATCTTACGTGCCTGCTGTGCTGTTCTGTTTTCTGTTACATTTTCAGTTGGGAAACGTTCCATTCACCTGTGTTTGAGCTCACTGCTTCGGTCTTCTCTGGCTGCGTCCAGTCTTCTGTTAACCCCATTCATGAGTTCCGAATTTCAAATGTTATGTTTTTCGGCCATAAAATGTTCGCTTGATTTTTGCGCACGTTTTTGTAGATCCCAATTCTCTACTGAAATTGGCCATCTTTTTATCCACGTTTGTCCATCTTTTCTCCCCTTGTATTAACATCCTTGTCCGCTAACTCCAACATTTGGTCGTCTGTGTGCCTGCTTCTGTTGTCTGTTTTTCTTCCTCATCAATTATATTTTCCTGCCTCTTCCTACATCTTATAATTTGCTACCGTATTTTGGATGTTGTACGTAAACGAATCATCGGGACTGAGGCAATGTCATCTTTTCCCAGTGACAGCTCTTCTTTCCCTCCCTTATGCAGATAGGAAAATGGGCTAGTCACCTCAGTCTGGTCAGGAACTGAGCTAGGTTAAGCTGGGCTGGAGCTCTAGTTAAACTCAATCGACCCTTTGTTTCGAGAATCTCTGGGGTGAGACCAGTTCCGTATTTGTTGGCAGCTCTGGTCTCTGGTGAGACTTTTTTTTTTGGTCGGGGGGCTCTGGGGGTTACTCTTTTAAGATCATAGAGTTTGGAAGCTGACTCTATCTCTACCATTTACCTGCTGTGTGACCCCAGGCAAGTGACATAATCTCTCTGTGCCTCAGTTTCCTCATCCATAAAGTAGGGATGATAAAAGCATTTATCTCATAGGGTTGTTTTGAAGATGAAGAGTTAATATCTTCCAAGTGCTTAGAATGGCACCTGGCACATAGGAGATTCTATCTAAGTTCCGACTGATGCTATAATCATAGTGGCAGCTTTTATTATTAATTATTATTATTGTTATTCCTGCCATTGTTCTCATCATCATCATCATCATCGTAGTAAACATTTACATCTCCTTTGGGCCAGGCCCCATTCTGAGTGTGGAGCATATGGCAGTAGCCAGAGCAGATATAGTTCAGGCCTGCGTCATCTTACAGACAATTATATGATAAATATACCTAATTGTAAGCACAAAAAGTGAGCTCTGAGAATAGAGACCTGGAGACTTCACCCTGGGCTGGGGGAGCGGTATCAGGGAAGGCTTCCCTGAGGAGGCGAACTTTGAGCTAGACTATGAGATAGAGGCACTACTTACCAAGGGCTCATTCTTCTGTCCCCCTGCCCCCACCCCTAGAGGGCCCAGGTCAACGATCAAGACTAGCCTCGATGCTCGACTCAGACACAGAAGGGGAAGGGGACATCGGAGGCACCATCAACCCCTCAGTGGCCATGGCCATCGCTGGTGGCCCCCTAGCCCCTGGCTCCCGGGCCAGCATCTCCCAGGGCCCAGTGGCAGTGAGTATGGGGCTGGTCCCCAGAGACACCATCCAACCTGGTAATAGAAGTTACGTAAGGATATGCTGATAGGCCAGTTCTCATCACAGTTTGGAGGAAATGAGAATCAATTCCATCCCTTCTAAGCACCCTCTCCCCTGTTTGGCCCCAGGCTTCTCGCTCAGGCTGTCCCCTCTCTGCCGAGTCCAGCCGGACCTTACTGGTGTGTGTGCTGTGGGTACTGAAGAACGCTGAGCCCGCCCTCCTGCAGCGCTGGGCCGCTGACCTTGCCCTCCCTCAGCTCGGTCGTCTCTTGGACTTGCTATACCTTTGCCTGGCTGCCTTTGAGTACAAGGTGTGGGGATGGGGGTGGGGTGGGCCAGGAGACTGAGTGCGTGGACCAGGCAGGGGTGAACTGTCTTCACGCACAGGTTCCAATGGGTTTGAGGGTCAAGGGGTGGACCGTTTCTGGGCTGAGCCAAGGAGAAAAGGGAGAATTGTCTTTGTGAATAGAATTTGGAAGGTGCCAAGGCCTTGAAGTAAAAGGGAGAGCTGTGTCTCCAAGCACACGATCCTCGAGGTCAGAAAGGCCTGAATGAGTGCGACCAGGCAGCCTGGGTCCCACAGGAAAGGGCAGAGTCAACCTGGAGCCCGTTCTTCGTCCTCACAGGGGAAAAAGGCCTTCGAGCGCATCAACAGCCTCACGTTCAAGAAGTCACTAGATATGAAGGCCCGTCTGGAGGAAGCCATCCTGGGCACCATCGGGGCACGACAGGAGATGGTCCGGCGGAGTCGTGGTGAGAGCGAGATGTACCCTGTGCACGTCCCCACCGGCTGCTCCCAGCCTTTGTCCGAGGGACCCCAGGAAGGGGGCATCCCTACCTCTGTGTCTGCCTCACCTTTCCCAGAAAGAAGTGTGTGCATCGTCCTTACGCACGTGGGTGTCTGCGTTCCCTGTCTGTTCTCACATCCTACATGTTTAACTGTGTTCGCTTAGCATGTATGTGTCACCCGGTGTCCTCATGGGTTACCCACCTGTGCACCTTAATGCCTGAGCCCTTCTCCTCATGGTCACGTGTCCTTACGTTTTTGTCCATCTGTGAACACGCGCCTGCGCGTCTCAGAGAGGAGCCCTTTTGGGAACCAGGAGAACGTACGCTGGCGGAAGAGCGTCACGCACTGGAGACAGACCTCGGACCGCGTGGACAAGTGGGTGTGGACAGGAAGTAGTTTGCTGGGCTCAGACCAGTTTCTGGAGAACGGGTGCCCCTAGAGCAGCTAAGGGAGAAGGAGAGAGCTCAGCCCCCAACCCCCCTCATCCTCTCCAGGACCAAGGATGAAATGGAACATGAGGCCTTGGTGGATGGGAACCTGGCAACCGAGGCCAGCCTGGTGGTTCTAGACACACTGGAGATCATCGTGCAGGTAGGGCTTGAGCCAGCATCTCCCTGACCTCTGACCCCACCACCGTGCCTTGTGATCTCTGACTCTAGAATCCCTCTTTCCCTGACCCCGGAAGCAGCTCAGTCCCTAACAGCTGGCTCTGACTCCCTACCCCCCATCCCCCACAGACAGTGATGCTGTCAGAGGCCCGGGAGAGCATCTTGGGTGCAGTGCTAAAGGTCGTGCTGTACAGTCTGGGCAGCGCCCAGAGTGCCCTCTTCCTGCAGCACGGCCTGGCCACACAGCGAGCCTTGGTGTCCAAGGTAAGCCCCACTCGACAGGCAGGGCTCTGGGTAATCGTTGTAGCCCACTGAGCACCTACTATGTGCTCAGCAACTTCATGAGACAGACACTCTTTAGCCATAGCTTACAGAGGAGGGAACCGAGGACCAGAGCGGCAGAGTCACTCACCCAGGGTCACACAGCAAGGGCTTAACCCCGCATCTGATTCTAAAGCCCCCTGTGCTTGGCCGGAGGGGGCAGAACACAGACGCCCCTGCCAACGTCCGCATCAGGGACCTTCCGTGCCAGGTCGGGGAGGGGCTGACCGGTGTCTGTGTTGTCCTGGGGGACAGTTCCCAGAGCTGCTGTTCGAGGAGGACACCGAGCTGTGCGCCGACCTCTGCTTGAGGCTCCTGCGACACTGCGGCAGCCGCGTCAGCACCATCCGCACTCACGCCAGCGCCTCGCTCTACCTCCTCATGCGCCAGAATTTCGAGATTGGCAACGTGAGTGGGCGCGGCAGGCACAGGGCGGGGTCTACCCAAGGCTCTGGCAAGGGCCGGGGAGTGTTGGTGCAGTAGATGGACGGTGGGAGGGGAGAGGTCGGCACGTCGAGCGGGCCCTGGGGGTGAGGGTCCCAGGCTCACGGGTGTGCTCTTCCTCCCCGGCTCCTCTTAGAACTTCGCCCGCGTGAAGATGCAGGTGACCATGTCCCTCTCGTCCCTGGTGGGGACAACGCAGAGCTTCAGCGAAGAGCACCTGAGACGGTCACTCAAGACCATCCTCACCTACGCCGAGGAGGACGTGGGGCTGCGGGACAGCACCTTCGCCGAGCAGGTGACACCGCCGGGCCCGCCGCCACGCCCTCCTCAGCCGGCATCTTCGCTCTGCCTGCTTTGCCCCCAGCCCCGCCACTAGGGCTCTTGGTCCCGTCTCGATGCCCTCCTTGTCCCTGGCCATGCCCCTGCTGCAGGTCCAGGACCTGATGTTCAATCTGCACATGATCCTGACGGACACGGTGAAGATGAAGGAGCACCAGGAGGACCCGGAGATGCTCATCGATCTCATGTACAGGTGCGGAGGGCCGGGGCCCTGCAGCTGTTCTCGGCCGCAGGCAGGCAACGGTGGAGCCGGTGGGGAGCGGGACAGGTGAGCAGGCAGGAGAGAGCAGGTGAAGGGACGGTGAAAAGGGTGCCAGGGGAACATATTGGAGGACGGGGGACGCCTGGGTGGCTCAGTCGGTGAAGCATCTGCCTTCGGCTCAGGTCGTGATCCCGCTCCGTGCTCAGCGGGGAGCCTGCTTCTCTCTCTGCCTGCTGCTCCCCCTGCTTGCACTCGTCTGTCTCTCTCTCTATCTGACAAATAAATAAATAAAACCTTGAATAAAAAATTGGAGGACGACAGAATAAGGACAAGTGAGGGGGACAGGTGGGAGAGACAGGTGAGGTGCTGACAGGTGATGGGTCAGGGGGCAAGTGATTTGGAGGAGAGGTGAGGGGCGTTTGGGAAGAAGTAGGAGAGTGGGAGGTGGGGGACAGGTGACGGAGCTAGGGGAGGCACGGGGGCGAATGGGAGGTGGGGGCCTGGTGTGTGGTGACGTGGTGCAGAAGCGAGGGGAACAGGGGCGTGGCTTAACGTTCCAGCTGAGGAGCCTGGCTGGTGAGCAGCACCGATGGGGGAGGTAACGAGCAAAGGTAGTGGACCAGTGAGGGGTAGGCGTGGGGGCTAGGCGAGTCCCCATCCTCTTCACCACCCCCACCCATATGCCAGGATTGCCCGTGGCTACCAGGGCTCCCCCGACCTGCGGCTGACGTGGTTGCAGAACATGGCGGGGAAGCACGCGGAGCTGGGCAACCACGCGGAGGCCGCCCAGTGCATGGTGCACGCTGCCGCCCTGGTGGCCGAGTACCTCGCCCTGCTGGAGGACAGCCGCTACCTGCCTGTGGGCTGCGTTTCCTTCCAGGTGAGCTGCTGGGGGCAGTGGGGGCCCTGATGGCCAGGGGGTGGCACTGGTAGGCCGGGGCTGGGGCCTGATGCCACCTCCCACCCCAGAACATCTCATCCAACGTGCTGGAGGAGTCTGCCATCTCCGACGACATCCTGTCACCCGACGAGGAGGGCTTCTGTTCCGGGAAGCACTTCACGGAGCTGGGGCTGGTGGGGCTGCTGGAGCAGGCAGCAGCCTACTTCACCATGGTGAGGCCCGCGGCTGGCCGCAGAACGCAGGGCTCGGGCCCGGGTGGTGTCATCAGCTCCACTGACGGGCCCAGTACCTGCTCCCGGAGGCTGCGGGTGTAGCTGCTGCCTGCTTCCTTTCTGGGCAGGGGATTGACTGAGGACCACGGGGACCCAGACGAGCTCGGGTTACCTGCCTCTCTCCCTGTAAAACCCTTAACACATGCCCTGGACGTAGTCAGCCTTCCATACACTCAGCCGCTATTAAATTTTTTTTTATTAGAGAAAATTTCGAGCACACATAAAAGAAAAGGTTGCACTACCGCCCCCACACCCAGCACTCAAATCCAGCAACCACCAGTCTTTATGTTCTTGTTTCAACTTTTCTTTGCCTCTAGTTTTTGGTTTTGGTTTTGGTTTTTGATGGCTTTTTTTGTTGTTGTGTTATGTGTTTGTTTTTTTGTTTTTTGGGGTTTTTTTTGTATATACATAAAAAGACAAGATCTTAATTTTCACAAGTTGATTGATGAAACCCAACATGACCATTCTGCCGGAGGTTTTTTTTTTTTTCAAACCTTGCCTACTCAGTGTGGGCTGAGGACCAGCAGCATGGGCATCACCTGGGGGCTTGCTATAAATGCAGAGTCCTGGGTCCCCAACCCTCTGAACCCTACATTTTAACAAGATCTCAGAGAGTCCTGTGTGTGTTGGAATTGGAGAAGCTTTAAACAAACCCTACCCATCACACCGTCACCCACACAAGTACCTCCCTGTGCAGCCTCACTGATGAAATCCTTTTACGCAACTCTTTAATACCAGTCTGTGCTCAGATTCCCTGATGATCTTGAAACAATTTTCTTTTTGCAGTTGGTTTGTTTGAATCAGGATCCATAGAAGACCCACAGTGGCTGTGACTGACAAGTCTCTTAAGGCTCTTTGAATCAAAGAAAGAAAACAAGAACAAAAGATAGGGCATTAATTCGCCACTTTTTACGATAAGGGTTTTTAACGTTTTCCTTGATAGGTTGAGGCCCAGGTGTTGTATTGTCCGCTGTTGTAAAAAGGTTTTCTCCAGTTTGATTGCTTGTGTGAAAGCAAGTGGGTTTTCCCCTGCATTTCACTTGTTGGAGACCCCGGCTTTGTTCCAAGGGGTTTTCTGGCCCACCCAGGGCTGGTTGCATCCCTGTGGTGTTGCTTTACCTGTTCCTCAGTCCCCCGTGTTTATGGAAATTGGTGATTAGATCTGGAGCCCTACTCAGATTCAGGGTCAGGTTTTCCAGCGAGAATTCTTTTCTGTGCTGCCAGCCCCCTAGTGGGGTTTTCATTATTGTCATCGTGTTAAAGGCTCAGAAACAAAAGCCTTGGGAATAGATCGGACAGCAGACACAGACCTCTCACAGTTGGTCAGCAAACATCCCAGGGTGCCTTCTGTGTGCCCAGTTTGATGCTGGCACCAGCTGTGAGTGAGGGGCACTTAGCAGTGGCCATTACCACGTGCCAAGAGGTAGTTGGGTGTGGAAGTCTTGGGCACCAGGCCAAAAGGGCTGGTGTTCAGGTCCTGGCCCTGGGGAGCCATGTCTGAGTTTTAGTTTTCTGAGAAATAAAGACAAAAACAAAAACAAAAACAAACCCCTCCTCTCACAGATGAAGGAACATGGGTAAAGTATAGGTGTGCACAGCACCTGGTCCATAGCAAGCACGGTAGAGACCACGAAGGGGTCTCTGGGGGCTGAGTGGAAAGACTGGTGTCCCATCTGGGGTGGGGTGGTCAGGATGGGCTTCCTGGAGGAGTTGATGAAAGATGGAGCCCTAGAGGATGGGCAGTTGCACAGAGGGTGGGCTGTTCCAGGCAGGAGAGAAAACTAGGGAGGTACTGGGAATCCTGATGTGCCCACACCCCCAGGGTGGGCTCTACGAGGCAGTGAACGAGGTCTACAAGACCCTCATCCCCATCCTGGAAGCCCACCGAGACTACAAGAAGCTGGCTGCCGTGCATGGCAAACTGCAGGAGGCCTTCACCAAGATCATGCACCAGGTAGGCCCAGAATGCCCTCTCAGAGCCTGCCCTTGGCCCTACCTCCCACCTCACCACAGCTCAGCTGACCCTGACCCTTCTCTCCCCCACAGAGCTCTGGCTGGGAGGTGAGTCAGTCCAGTGGCCACCTGCCTCTGGGGCCCCCCTGTGATGGCTGGTCAGCAGTGGTCAGGGACCACCAGGGGGTGCTGGAGGAACATGGCTGCCTGGCCGCAGGGGCTGGTGCTCAGTGGGCAATGACGCACCCTCCGCCTTTTCCCCCATTCCCCCAGGTCCCCCTCCCTGCCCCAGATCCCAAGGGCAGCCTGTGACTCACCCAGCTGGGAGCTCTCCAGAGACACCCCTCCCTCCCCTTGGGCTGGGCCAGCTTGGTCACTGCCTGTAAGAAGGGGCTCTGACTCCCTCCTTGTCTGTCTCTGTGTTCCTTTTTGTCTCTGTCTTGTGGTCTCTTTCCCTCTTTCTCTCCCTGTCTTGCTCACACTCTCTGTCTTTCTGGATCTCTGTCTCTCACTGTCTCCCCCAGCTTCTCCCAGGATCTCTGCTCCTCATTGCCATCTTGTGCTCCCCCTCTCCCGCCTCTCCCCGACTTGGGTCTATTTTTAGGCATCTCCTAGTTTGGGGAGAATTTTCTGGCCAAAGAAGGCAGGAACCCAGAGCCAGGATGCGAGGGCTGGGTGGGGGCCGGGTAGGATGGGCAGGTCCCCTCCTTCCCCGCATCTCTCTTCTCTGCCCGAAGAATGGTACTCATGGGGCAGCATAACCAGGACCCTGGGGGTTGGGGGCTCTCACCTCTGACCTCTCCCATGACTTTGTGTCTCCCTCCCCTACCACACTACCCTTGTGCCCGCCCCATTCTGCCTGGATCGGCCTTGGTGAGTGAACTGGAGCTACGCTCTTCCTTTCTGGCGGAGGGTAGTATACCTGGTTGGGGCGGGGGGGGAGTGCCCTGAAACGAGAGAGCCAGAGCCTCTGTCCCAGAGGGCTATGCATTTCCTCAGCCACTTAAGCATTTATTGAGCACCTGCTGTATACCCAGCCCTGTAGGCACTGAGGACACAGCTGTAAGCAGTAGAGCCCTAGTCCTAATTTCATATTGAGACCCAGACTCTGAAGAACTGCACGGGATGAGAGGGATAATCAGAAAGTAGGGGCTTGTGTTGGGCGAGAACAAAGATTTGGGGAGGCAGGGACAGGGTTGGGGAGAAAGAGGGTGTGGGCAGCTGGCCATCATCTGGGTCTCAGGGTCCCCCCAACTGTGCCTATGACTTAATGTTCTTGCAGTCTCCCTGGCCCTGCCCACTTTTTCTGCACATGGGCCTCAGGGCCATGCATCCCTGGGGCAAGGGGGCCTCCGGAGGGGCATCCCAGGCCACAGCTCCCCTTCTCACAGACGCAGCGCGTGTTCGGGACGTACTTCCGCGTGGGCTTCTATGGTGCCCGCTTCGGCGACCTGGACGAGCAGGAGTTCGTGTATAAGGAGCCGTCCATCACGAAACTGGCTGAGATCTCTCACCGGCTGGAGGCACGTCCCCGCGGTAGGGGGTAGATGGGCACTGGGCTGCGCTGGGCGGAGTGGGGGTGCTGCTACTCTGTGGCCCCGAGTCAGCCCCGTGTCCCCAGGAGTTCTACACGGAGAGGTTTGGGGAGGACGTGGTCGAGATTGTCAAAGATTCGAACCCCGTGGACAAGACCAAGCTTGACCCACAGAAGGTGAGGGCTCCTGACCATCCCAGGGGACCCCCAGATCCTATCTTCAGGGAGACTCAAAAGTACTATTTCCTAGGGATGCTCAAATCCTATTTCTCTGGCAAACTTCAAAGCTTATCTCCCTTGGGGACCCCAAATTCTTCTTGTTGGGAGATTCTCAAACATCGAGATTTCGGGATCTGTGGGACCCCAGATTTAAAGCTCCCAGACCCAAGGAAGTCCACATCCCCTTTCTCCAGGGATGGGGCCCTGCAGGGAGGCTGGCAAGCCCCAAGTGTGTGTACTGGGGCTGTGGGAGCCTCATACCTGAGCCCCGCGTCCCAGGCCTACATCCAGATCACTTATGTGGAACCGCACTTCGACACCTATGAGCTCAAGGACCGGGTGACCTACTTCGACCGCAACTACGGGCTGCGCACCTTCCTGTTCTGTACGCCCTTCACACCCGACGGGCGTGCGCACGGGGAGCTGCCGGAACAGCACAAGCGCAAGACTCTGCTCAGCACAGACCACGCCTTCCCCTACATCAAGACGCGGATCCGCGTGTGCCACCGGGAGGAGGTGGGCCGCGCCCCGGGCCCAGGGAGGGAAGAGGCAGAGACCCCAGATCAAGGGAGGCCCGGGTACCCCAGACCCAGGTTGGGGAGGTGAGAGGACCCCAAACTCCAGCTCCCAGACACCAGTCTTCAGACTCAAACCTCTACTTCCAGACCTAGCCAATCGGAGGCTGGACCAGAACCAGACCAAAGTCCCCAGAGCCAGACATAGGAGGCTGAGACCAGACCCCGCAACCCCCTCCACCCCCACCAGACCCACGCAGGCAGACGTCCCCACACCCTGTTCATGACACGGCCTCATGGAATCCCTCTCCACCCGCAGCAGGGGTCCAAGCTGCCCTGGACTGGCTTGGGTCAGGACATCTCCAGGCCCCAGCCAGTGCCAGCCAACCCCCCTCCCTCCCCACAGACGGTGCTGACACCAGTGGAGGTGGCCATTGAGGACATGCAGAAGAAGACACGGGAGCTGGCTTTCGCCACCGAGCAGGACCCGCCCGACGCCAAGATGCTACAGATGGTGCTGCAGGGCTCTGTGGGGCCCACTGTGAACCAGGTACAGCCAGGGGGCAGGCAGGCTGCCTGAGGCACCCCAGCGGCCATGCAGACACTCTCATGAGCCCCTCCCTCCCTGCAGGGCCCCCTGGAGGTGGCCCAGGTATTTTTGGCAGAGATCCCAGAAGACCCCAAACTCTTCAGGCATCATAACAAGCTGCGGCTCTGTTTCAAGGACTTCTGCAAGAAGTAGGCCTGACCCCTGCAAGCCCCCCTTATGGGCTCTTTGCCTTCCTGACCCCATACAGCCTCTCTGTGTCCCGGATGTCCATTCTGGAGTTCCCACCTCTCTGGCTCTCATTAAGTCTCCCCCACCTAACAGACTCCCATTATAGCTCCTTACCCCACCCCCGGACTGCCCCCCACCTCCAGTCCTGCTTTCTCGGGACTGCTAGCCCCCGAGCATCTCCTGCTGTCTGTCTCCCAGGTGTGAGGACGCCCTGCGGAAGAACAAGGCCCTCATAGGACCAGACCAGAAGGAGTACCACCGTGAGCTGGAGCGCAACTACGGCCGCCTGCGGGAGGCTCTGCAGCCCCTGCTCACCCAGCGCCTGCCCCAGCTGCTGGCGCCCACCACTGCGGGCCTCAGGTGCCTGACCCCGGCCCCCCAGCTGTCATCGAGAGGGCAGAGGCGGGCACAGACGGGTGCTGGCCTACATGGGCCTGTCAGCACGCACGCTCACAGCTTTGCACAAACATGCAACTATGGGGACGTGCATGCATGCTGCGCCGGCTCTGGGCAGCCACTTCAGATCCTGGCTAGGTCATTTCCCAGACACGTGACTTCACCTTCCTGAGCCACGATTTCCACATCTGTAAAATGGGCACAATTCTTAGTTTCATTGGTAGATTCCAAGAGAGATTCTGTGAACCCATGGCCAGAGCAGAATGGATGGAAAAGGAGTAGAATTCTAGAGGGATCTTTGGAGGAGGAGGAGGAGGGGGAGGAGGGGAGGCTGATGAGCACTCTGGAGTTGGCCATGTTGACCCACCTCATCCTTCCCCCAGGAACTCCTTGAACAGAGCAAGTTTCCGGAAGGCCGACCTCTGAGCTGGCGTGGCCTGAAGCCACACCCAGAAGAACCATCGCCCTGGCCTCAACTGTCTGTGCCTTCCTAGGGGTCTCCCCCACTGCGCACTGGGCTGTGGGGTGATTATACTGCACACGGGGCTGGGCCCTCTGTTCCTCTGTCTGTTCCCATCTGTGTGCACTGATGCTTCTTACCTTTTCTAATTTAAAGTGGTTTTCATAAGCAGCCTGTTTGATGTGGATCCTGGGAAATGGGTCACGTGCGCACCGTCTATCCAGACACCCTGATCTTTGACAGACTCTGAGAACTCACTGGGTGCCAGGAACACAGCAGTGACAACAGACGCGAATTCCTGCCCTCGTGGGGCTGACATTCTAGGAGAGGAGGCAACACACAAATAATGTCACATGCCCTTGGGGAATAATAGTGACATTAATTAAACCCTTGGCAGAGTACTCAACCCTGTGCTAAGTGACTCCTAAAAAGATACCACCCCATTTGTGGGACCTTTTTGACCGAGGGAACTCCGTTAGGCCCCTATCTCCTTGTTAGTGAATTTTCTCAATGCCATTATCAGGTAGGATGCATTCTTAACCCCGTTTTACAGGTGAGGAAACTGAGGCATCCAGGCAGTTAGAGGCTTGGTGGGTCAGGGATCGGAGCCCAGGTCCGGTTTAGCCATTGCCTACGCAGCCTCACACTGACCCAGCCCCACTCCCCACCCCGCGGCAGTCACGCCACCCCGTACCAGGCCTGTGCTGGGCCGCTTCCAGACCTCGGCCGGCGGTGGGGGGAGGGGTGACCTCCCGCCGCCGCCACCGCCCGCGCCCTCCCGGGGCTGGGCCTCGGCCAGCCCCGCCCCCTCCCGCCCCCCACAGCGCCCAGCTGCAGCGGTGGCGGGGACTGTCCTCTGGGGACTCTGGGAGGAGGGGCGAGAGGACGACACCGGACCCCTTGCGCGCGAGCGCACACACACACACACACACACACACACACCCACACACACACACACACACCCACACCCACCTGCGGTCCAGGTGCGATCGCGTCCTCCCGGCGTCCCCCTCCACGGCGGCCCGGGCTGCGGGCGCCTGGGGGCGGGGCCGGCCGGAGGGGGCAGGGCGGGGGCGGAGCCACCGCCGAGGGCCGGGCGGCCGGGCGGAGGCGCGCTCAGGACGCACGGGCGGCGGGACGCAGGGACGGCGGCGGCCGGAGCGCGCGAGGCGAGTAGGACCCGAGGTTGGGTCGGGGTTCGAGTCCGGTTCGGGTTCGAGCGTGGTCCCCACCCCACCCACTCCCAATCCCGGGGCGCGACCTCGCCGCTCTCTACGAGCCGCTGCCTCCAACTTCACGGTCTAGGTCCAAACTTTCCGGACTTTGAGTGTCTCGTTCCCCGCGTCTCTGTCCCTTCCCTGTCTTTGACCCCGTCCCTGCTTCTTTCCCCCGGCCCCATCCTTCTCCATCTGTACCTCTCGCCCTGCCCCTTTCCCGCATCACTGCCCTCCCTCTGCCCCTTTCCCCCATCTCGGTCCTCCTCTTTCCCTCTCTACCCCCACTCTGTCCCCCCTCGCCCTCCTCCGTGGCCAAGCCGAGCCGGGCCCCAGACGGCGGGAAGGCGGCGGGGCGTCCGGCCGGGCTGGGCCTCGGCCTGGCGGCTGGGCCGGCGTGGGGAGCGGCAGCTGTTTGCCATTAGCCGGGGACCCCGCAGGCCCCGCCCCTCCCTGCACGGGGCGGGGTCACCCTTGCCCCCATCTTTGGGGCGGGGAGACCCCAGAGACGTCCGGGTTTGGCTTGGAGCTGGGGGTTTCAGGGAGACCCCCGCTGGACATTCGGGCCTGCCCGGGACCCCGCGCCCCCTTACCTGTCCCCTCTCAGAGTGTCCCGCCTCCCTTTTTCTCCATCTCTCTCCTACCCGGTATTTCCTTTTCTGTACCCCAGAGGTCCCATACAGGGAGAGGGGCTTCAGCCACCACAGTCTCCACCTCCATCTGCTTTCTAGACCTCGAGTCACCCTTGCACATAGAGGGTGGTCAGATGACTGGAGACCCTCAGACCTCAGTCTCTGTGTCTGGGGAAATGGGCAGAGGGATGCGGAGTTGGGAGTGAGGGTGGTGTGGCCCTGGCAGTGGGGAATCTGCCAGGCTTAGGTTCAAGTCCAGACCCAGACACTTCCCCCTCTGGAGACCCTGGCAAGTCACTGGACATTTCTGGGCCCCCAGATTCCCTGTCTCCAAAATAGGGCAATAACTGTGTGCCTGATGGGAATGTTGTGATCAAATGAGCAGCTGGGGTGATTATTACAGTTATTACTATTATTCACCCCACCACTTTTCACCTCCAGGGGCCCCCACAGGCTTTTCCAATTCTCCTTCCTGCCATCAGTCTCTCTCTGGTCTCCAGAAAATACTTTTGATACCTTCCCAGTGTGTAGGAGGTGAACCTCCAAGCAGGTGGAGAAGCAAATTTCATACAATTGGTGACTGTGCTCCAGGAGTTGAAAGACAGAGACGTGGAGAGAGAGGGAGAGAGAAGTGGAGCGAGACACAGACGGACGTGGAGAGACGCGGAGAGACGTGGAGAGACTAAGCAAAGACACTAAGCAGAGGCGAGCAGAGTGTGAGACGAGGACAAGCTCGGCCGCCTCCTGAGCCCCAGCCCCGCCTTCATGCCCGGCAGGTGCCCCGCCTGGCCCATCCTCCCAGGTACCCGCAGCCCTGGCACCCGTACACCAGAAAGGGTCCTCGTTGGTGGACTGGGCTGGGGCCTCTGGAGCAGGGTGGCTAGAGGTCAGACAGCAGAAAGGACTGGCCAAGCTCAGGCTGAGTCGTGGGGACAAAAGTGTCCTGGCTGGTCTCCCGGGCAGAGGAGGGGTTAGTGAGAGTCTCTGATTGTCCCTCCCTTTTGCAGCTTCCAGGCACCCTCTCTTACTTCCTCCCCCCCCCCCACCCCCATGACTTCCCTGGCCACCACCCGGCCTTCTATCCCTGCTGCGCCCCTGAGCCGGACGCATCCTGGGGGGGCAGGAAGTTCTCGTGTAGCCCGGCAGCGAAACTGTTTATTTTTAGAGAAAATTGTTTCCATAAAGAGGAAAGGCTTTGCTCCTCACTGCCTCCCCCCAACTTTCCCTACCCCCCTTACTCTAGCTGGCCTGACCCCACTCTGCTTTGGGGTCCCCTACCCTGAGCTCCATCTCTCCTTGTGCCCCTGTGTCTCTGTGTTCTAGGATCCTTGCAGGAAGACTGTCCCCCACTTAGTGCCCCAGCCCCCTGCCCACCTCAGCCCCCATCTGTCCCTGTAGCCAGCTTCTGGCCTGGGCTGAGAGGAGGGGTGCAGGAAGGGTGGGGCCTGTCGGGCTTGGGGCCCCCCGGCCCAGGGCCTTGTGGAGGCGGGGCTGTGGGAACAGCTGGAGCCTGTCCAGGGGCTGGACAGATGTGCAGGCGGGCCGTGAGGTTTGGTTTCTTTGTTCCAGGCCGCGGGGGCCCTCCCCCCACCCCTTTCCACAAGCCAGGCCGGGTGTGTTCCTATGAGAGGGTCCCAGACTCGGGGAAGAGGTGGGGGATGGGAGGGGGCAGTTGTGGGGGAGGGGTGCCCACATCCCCCACTCCCGCAGACTTCTCCTGACTGCAGGCTCCAATATCCCCTCTCCCTAGGTACGCCTCAGCCTGTGCTGCAGGTGATCTGAGTCAGAGACCCCCCCTCCCCCCTGTGACTCTTGAGGAGCGTCTGCAGACCAGAGGATGGCCCAAGTCCTGCACGTGCCAGCCCCCTTCCCAGGTCAGCGGTCTCAGGAAGAAAGGGCCCTGTTTGGGGTCTGGGAGAAAGAACTGGCCCTGCCTCGGGGCGGGCCCGCAGGGTGGGCAGTGTTGAGGGTAGAATACAGCCCTGCCCTGAGGGCCTGAATGAGGACGTTTTTGGCTCTGCCCTGGAGGGTCTGATGGGGGAGACAGTCTTTCAGGGAAGGGGTCTGGTCTGAGTAGAGATACAGGTCCCTGTCCTGGGGGTGTTGAGGGAGTAGGCACAGGCCTGCCCTGAGGGTTTCTGAGGGGGTGACAGGGCCTTGCCCCGAGACTGGAGTCACAGTGGAGCACCCAGTGGGCTCCCGTCCCTTGGGCAAATAAACCCTGACTCTCCCACGGACGTGGGTCTTCACCCTTAGGAGGGGACAGCAGTGTTCAGAGGCCCTGGTCTTTCTTCACGCCCCAGGGACCCCGGGTCCAGCCTCCCCACCCGCCTTCCCTGCCAGGGAGCCTGACCCACCATACTCCGTGGAGACGCCCTACGGCTACCGCCTCGACCTGGACTTTCTCAAGTACGTGGATGACATCGAGAAAGGCCACACACTCCGGCGCGTGGCCGTGCAGCGCCGGCCGCGCCTCGGCTCACTGCCCCGCGGTCCTGGCTCCTGGTGGACATCCACCGAGTCCCTGTGCTCTAATGCCAGTGGGGACAGCCGCCACTCGGCCTATTCCTACTGTGGCCGTGGCTTCTACCCACAGTATGGTGCCCTGGAGACCCGAGCCGGCTTCAACCCACGCGTGGAGCGCACCCTGCTGGATGCCCGTCGCCGTCTGGAGGACCAGGCGGCTGCGCCCCCTGGCTTGGGCTCCCTGACCCCCAGCGCAGCAGGCTCCACGAGCTCGTTGGTGGGCGTGGGGCTGCCACCCCCGACGCCACGGGGCTCGGGACTGTCCACACCTGTGCCTCCCAGTGCCGGGCACCTGGCCCATGTGCGGGAACAGATGGCAGGTGCCCTGCGGAAGCTGCGGCAGCTGGAAGAGCAGGTGAAGCTGATCCCCGTGCTCCAGGTGAAGCTCTCGGTGCTCCAGGAGGAGAAACGGCAGCTCACAGTACAGCTCAAGAGCCAGAAATTCCTGGGCCATCCCACAGGGGCCCGGGGCCGCAGCGAGCTCTGCCTGGACCTCCCAGAGTCCCCCGAGGACGCAGTGACACTTGAGACCCGGAGCGTGGGCACCTGGGTCCGGGAGCGGGACTTGGGTGTGCCCGATGGGGAGGCAGCCCTTGCCGCTAAGGTCGCTGTGCTGGAGACCCAGCTCAAGAAAGCGCTCCAGGAGCTGCAGGCAGCTCAGGCCCGGCAGGCTGACCCCCAGCCCCAGGCCCGGCCACCACCAGACAGCCCCATCCGCGTGGACACTGTCCGGGTGGTAGAGGGCCCTCGAGAGGTGGAGGTGGTGGCCAGTACAGCCGCCGGGGCCCCTGCACAGCGGGCCCAGAGTCTGGAGCCCTATGGGGCAGGGCTGCGGTCCCTGGCGACGTCTGGAGGGGTTGAGAGCCCTGCGGTGTTCCGTAGCCATGAGGTGGTAGAGACCGTGTTCCCAGCATCCACTGCGCCCACTGGCAACGTCCACCTGGTGAAGAAGATCAGCATCACGGAACGAAGCTGCGATGGGACAGCAGGTGAGCCATAGTGGACGGGGGAGGATGGTGGGAGGTCCTCTTTGTTCCTATGAATGCCAGGGTCTAGCCCCAGCCCTGGCCTTCCATGAGAGCAACCACTCTGGCTCTCAAAGCCACTATCTCTTTACCTGCAAAAAGGGGACAGTTGTGCCACCGATTCTGTGCTGTAGGGAGGCATGCAGAAAAATTAGGTATCTGATTAAGTGTGCGTCTTCATGACTAATATGTTGTAAGTATCCAGAAAACAAGAGGTATTTGAGGGAGGGTCCCTAAGACTGTTGGTTTTTGGGGCCAAAAAACCCACCCACTTTATTCAGTAAATGGCAGAAACCGATTTCAGACCAGTCTAGACAATGAAAAGGAAATGTGTTGTTCATGTAACTTAGGGACAGCTTCAGGTATAGCTGGATCTAGGTGCTCCAATATCAAGGATCTCTAACTCTTCATCTATGCACGTTGGGGTCTTAGGTGAGTGAAAGTGGTCCCACCTCTCCAGGCATCTGTCTTTCCATCTCAGTGGAAAGGGAGCCTCCCAGTCCAAATAGTGCTAATAAAAAATCCCAGGGGTGTCCCTCATCGGCTGGTGGCAGTCATATGCCCATCCCTGAGCCAATCATTGTCCCTCACTGCCCAACCCCAGATCCTGGGAGTAGAGGAGCCCCACCCAAGTCCTGTGGCCTTTGAGGGAACAAAGGGATGTCCCCCTGGAGGAAGTGCTGAGTCTTCATGCCAGGAAAGAGGATGTGGGATCTGCAAAATGACAGCTGCCCCACCACTGCCACCCTTAGGCTCCTGGGAGAAGCTGTGGGAATGATTCATAATAATGACAGCTGTTCTTTATCAAGTGCTAGCCTGCTGCCAGGTGCTATGCTAAGGGTTTCGCTCATGGAAGGCTAAAGAGTATGGGCTTTATAGTCAAGCCACCTGGGTTCAAATTCGACTTCTCGATGTAGCCCTAGGTGAAGGACTTCACCTCGCTGGGCCTCAGCTTCCCGATCTGTAAAGTGGCATAGCGACAGCGCCTCTAGGACTCTTGTGAATTAATGCGCACAGTGAACCCACAGTCCCTGCTTGTTGCTGCTTCTGTTGATCATTTTCAGGCCAGTTCTGCTTATAACAGGGGAAACTGAGGCTCGGGGAAAAGCTGTGCTTGCCCCAGGTCACACAGCCAGGAAGTGGCTGAGCCAGGATCTAGACCAAGGTCAGCCTGAACCCACAGAGGGCTCAAAGGTGCAGCTCAGGTCCTCATCCCAGTCTCGAATGTCAGAGCCCCATGGAGGGACCCGAGGGCACAAGCTGGAGGGTGGGGACCCAGCTGTGTTTTCTTGCTTTTTCCATGTTGTTCCTGGCCAGCTCAGGACACCACTGCTCTGTTCTGTGTCCATCGCAAACACCCGGCCCTTTGACTCTGGCCCCCAGCCAAGGGCCCTGCCCGGCTCAGCCTTGGGATTTCCGAGAGGCGGACTTCATTCCAGACATGCCACCTAGGGCAGCCATGGGGCTGCCTGCCTGCAGGACACACATAGTGATGTTCCCACTCTGTGCAGGCTGCTGCCCCCAAAAGTTCTTCCTTGTGTCTCACTTAACTCCTTCTTGCTGCAGCCAGCCCCAGTCTCTGCTTTGCTTGGGCAGAACTGGAGTGTGCCACTTCATTTCAGTGTCTTCTCATTCAGCAGACTTTTATCGAATGTTTGCTATGTGCCAGACTCTTCTGGGCACTGGGGACGCAGCAGTGAACAAGCTAGACGGAGCCCGTGCCATAAACAAGTGAAGCCGCATAATAAGTGAAGAAATACCATCTCAGAGAATACAGATAAAGCAGGGGTAGATAACACAGGGGCACGGAGCAGGCAGCAATTGGATGGGGTGGTGGTCTGGGTTCCAGTTCTGATTTCCCTGCTCCCTAGTTCTGTGCCCTTGAGCCGGTTACTTGACCTCTGTGTGCCTCACTTGCAAATCGGGGGTCCTGACAGCCCAGGGTCACCAGATCAGTGTGAGGTTTCATGCGTCAGTTTCTATCAAGCATTCCGTGTGGCATCAGGCTGTTGGCCCTTTAAACCAAGATGTGAAAGAGAAGAGGCAGCCAAGTGGCCCAGAGGTGGGAAGAAGACTGTTCACAGCAGGGACAAAGGTCCTGAAGTGAGGAAGGCCTGGAGCACCTCAGGGTGCAGAACCAGCTGGAATAGGTTGAGGCTGGAGAAGCGAGGTCCAGAGGTACCAGAGCATCAGAGGGGGTCCTGCGGGGCTTATAGACTGGGGAGGAGCACTATGAAAAATGAAACAGCATAACACGTGTTTGGACCATGTGTTTAGGTCGGCCCGCTTGATGGGTAGGTCCGGGAGTACTCCCTGGAGGAGGAGGCAAGGAGGATTTCTCTGACATCTACAATTCCCTCCCTGCGGCAGAAGGGCGGGGAGGGTGAGAAGCAGCCCTCACCTCAGGCTGACCAGGGTGGGTAGGGCCGGTGGCAGAGGCCTGGAGACCTCACCAGTCCCATCCCCCCACATTTCGAAGGCACCGCGGGGAGATCACGGGGAGAAGGGGCAGCTGGGCATGTGTATCTGTGGGGGCTCCAAGGCTTTGAAATTTCCTTTGCTTCCATTCGACACATATTCCTATGACAGCAATTCATATTCTTTGTGGAAAGTTTGGGAAGTAACAGAAAAATCTGGAACACAAAGCAAAACCCCCATAAACCCACCACCGCCCAGACGCAGCTGTTGTCAGCACTTCTTCTTTCCTTCCGAAATTTTTAATGCAGAAAATAATATGTATTTTTCAAGCCTGGCAACAGGGAACCGATGCTGGTGGAACGTGTTGTCTTGCGTTATTTGGCTTTTTAAAAGCAGTTAGGCAGCCTTACTAAGGGGCCGGGCCATTTTTAGACGCTCTTTTCTTTTTTTTAACCCATTTACCTCTTCCCAAGCCACCCGGATGCGTGGGTGGTGTTTTCATCCCCATTTTACAGATGAGGAAACGGAGGCCCAGGGTGGTTGCCCACCGTTCATGAAGCCAGGGTTCAAACCCCGCCTTTGGTGTGTTGGATTTAACCTGATCCCAGAGGCGTTTCTTCTCATCATTAAAAATTCCTGGGATGCAGAATTTACGGAGGAGCCACGTCGATCTTTGCGGTCCTCCGTGCCACGCAGATGTCCTTCTGCGGAAACCCCTCACGTCTTCTGTTTTCTCAGCAAGGTTTCTGGAAAACCATTTTTTTAAAGGTTTTATTTATTTATTTGAGAGAGCGAGAGAGCGATAGAGCGAGCACAAGCAGGGGGAGGGGCAGAGGGAGAGGGAGAAGATCCCAGGACCCTGGGATCCTGACGTGAGTCAAAGGCAGACGTTTCATCGACTGAGCCCCCCAGGCGCGCCTGGAAGACCAGTGTTGAGGCCCATGACGTCTGTTGCCAACTTGCTTTATTCCCCTATGGCCTCACTCCTCCCTTCCCACACTGGGTGGTGAGTGGTTTACATTTTTAAAAATTTCTCTTGGCCCGAAGGAGGCCCAAACCGAGTTTATCTAGACTGTTCAGCTCCCGGCGCCCAGCTCCCTCGGGCTGTGCACGCCAGCTCTCTCTCGTTTTGATTCTTTCTTGCCCTTCACCTTCGCCCTCAGTGCTGAGGGTCAGTAGATACTTTCAGCTCCGTGGGCCAGATGATCTTTGTTGCGATGGCTCAATTCTGCTTGGTTCTTTTTTTTTTCTTTAAGCTTTATTGCCGTGAGCTTAATATGCAAAAATTTTTTTGCATATTTAATGTGTGCATTTCGATGAGTTTAGTGCCTCAATTCTGCCTGTGTAGCATGTCAGCGTGGACAGTATATAAACGAAGAAGCGTGGCTGTGTGCAATTCAATTTCATGTAATTTTCACATGTCCCAGATAGCATTCTTCTTTGTTTTTTCCAACCATCAAAAATGCAAAAATCGTGCCCACGGTCCGTAGTTAGCCAACCCCTGCTCTATGCCATGCGCACTCTACCCCGCCCCCAGCCCATGTAATATCATTCCTTGCAATCCACCTTCCAAAAGCTTATTTAGACATTTTAGTGTCCTTGAAAAATATGCTGTGTGCATGCTTGATTTCCTAAAATGGTATTGTGATTTCCGAAGAAAAAGTCTTGCTGTTTCTTCTTCTTTTTTTTTTTTTTCTCTCTCTGCACAGTCTTTTTGAACTCTCCATCCTGATGCTTGTACATTGGGCTTGTCCCTTGTAACGACCGTGTCAGCTTCTGCCCTAGGGGCGTGCTCCACTTTTCTTATCCGTGCCCCCTCGGTGGGCACCTGGGTGACTTCCAGCTCCTGGCTGCCGTGAGCAGTGACAGCGCTGTCTTCGTGCGATGCCTCCCCTGAATCACAGGGAATTCATCACTTCACTCCACGTTTTGTCTGATCCTTTCTGGGAGAGCTCTCCCTGTCCACACTCCCACCAGCCATGCTTAGATCCGAGGTGCCCATTTTCCCCCATACCCACCGGCATGAAGTTTTCTCTCATGTTTTGCCCATCGACACTGGCGCGTAGTGGTATCTCCTTGTTTTAATGCGCATTTCTTTGATTTTTTGGATGAGATTGGGCATCACCATACATGTTTAATAAGATTCCTCTGTGAATCACTTATTTGTAGCCTTTGTCCATTTTTCCTTGGGCAATTTTGAGAAGTTCTGGCATATTCCAGAATCGAGGTTGGCAACTACAGCCTTTGGGCCAAATCCAGCCCACTGCCTGTTTTTATAGGCTCGCAAGCTAAGAATTGTTTTTATGTTTTTAAATGCTTGAACAATATGAAAAGAAGAACAACATTTTGTGACATGAGCAAAATTATATGAAATTGAAATTTATCATGATACAGCCTCGCCCACTAATTTGCATATTGTCCAACGCTGCTTTTGCAACTGACACCCTTATGACTCACATTAACTGAGAATAGTTATTGTCTGGCCCCTTACAGAAAAAGTCTATTGAGTCTTGTTCTAGAAGATAATCCCTTGGTCATTTTTGGCATTGCGAATATCTTCCCATAGTGTGTATTTTTCTATCATTTAACTTTTGTCTACGAGGGTTGTTTTTTGTTTTTTTTAATCAAATAGAAATCTTCATGTCGGATACAGTTAAACCCATCATATTTTTCTTTTTTTGTTAATTTTTAATTTTTTTCAGGTTTTATTGAGATATATTTGGTATGTAGCATTGTACCCATTCAAGATATACAAATGACGATTTGATATTTGTATATATTGCAAAACGATGACCGCAGTAAGTTGAGTTAACGTCTGTCAGCTCACAGAGTTACAAACTTTTTCTTGTGATGAGAACGTTTAAGATCTACTCTCTTAGCAACTTACAAATGTACAATACAGCATTTTTAGCTATAGTCCCCATGCTGGACAGGACATCCCCAGGATTTATTTATCTCATAACTGGAAATTCCTACCTCTTGACCCCCTTCTCCCATTTCCTCACCCCCTGCCTCTGGAAACCACCGATCTGTTCTCTGCATCCAGGAGTTTGTTTTTTTCCAATTCTGCATGAAAATGAGATCATCTCATATTTTTCATATGTACTTTGAGGTTCGTTTGTTTTAGAGAGAGAGTGGGGAATAGGGAGAGGGATAGAGAGAATTTTAAGCAGGCTCCACACTCGGGGAGGAGCCCGATGCTGGGCTTGGTCTCGCGACCCTGAGATCATGTCCTGAGCCAGAAATTAAGAGTCAGACACTTAACTGACTGAGCCACCCAGGTGCCCCATCTTTGAGGAATTTTTAAAGGAATCTTTCCCCTTCCTGAGGCCCCCGATATTCTGTTACATTTTTTCCCTATAGTTTTATAGCTTCTGAAAGCTACATTGATCCTTCAGAGTTTTTGTGTTAAGGTGTGAGGTAGGGATCAAGTTTGATTTTTCTTGGGTCGAGTAAGCTGCTTTTCCCAGCATCACACCCCAGAGACCACCTTTCCCACTAATTTGTGGAAACCCCTTTGTCTTAATGCCAGCTCCCTCAGCTGGGGCCTGGGGCGTCCTTCTCGTCTTTGTTCCTTTGGCCTGTTTCTTCCCTCAGCATGCCTGCTGTCTGGGCCATTGTGGCTGTTTGGAATGTTTTACTCTCTCCTCAGCCAGGTTCCCCATCTTTGCCCTTTTTTGTAAAGTTGTCTTAGCTGGTCATGGACTTCAGTTCCTCCGTAGAAACTGTGGTATCGTTTTGCCCCTTTCCTTACTGGAATGACAGTAATAGCTATGATCAGTTTTATTACTGTTATTGCTGTTTTAGCATCGCAGTGTCTGACTTTGAACTCCTCGTGCTTGGAGGAGCCATCCAAGCTTTTAGAGACAAGGCCTGTTTTTCCCTTGAGAAAGAATGGGCTATGATGCTGCTCTATTTCTTCTTTTTTTTGCCTCCACTTTTTAAAAATTGTGGTAAAACACATATAACATTAAACTTAGCATTTTACCCATTTTTGAGCGTCTGGTTCAGTAGCATAAGTACATTCCCACAGTTGTGCAACCATCACCGGCATCCATCCCCAGAACTTTTCCATCTTCCCAAACTGAAACTCTGTCCGCGTCAGACACGGACTCCCTGTTCCCTCCCCCGGCTCCTGGCGCCCACCATCCACTTCCTGTCTCTGAGAGTGTGACTCCTCGAAGGACCTCACATAAGTGGAATCCTGCAGTATTTGTCCCGTTGTGACTGGCTGCTTTCACTGAGCACATGTTGTTTCACCTGGTTTTTTGACCCTTCCTGGTTTTGAAACGAGGAGTCCGGAGTTTGGGGCCAATCACTGAGAGATGGTGAACTGGCCCGCGTGCCTCCTGACACATCCCACTGGGCCACGGAGTGATTTTGTTTGTTTGTTGGACGTGAATTTATTGACAAGAGTTTAAAAAAAGGAATCAGGAGATCCACATAAAAACCCCAGTGTGTTTGCTTCCCCACAGGGGCTCGGGCTGCGGCTCTGGAAGCCGCCGGGCCGGCCACACCCTGGGCTGGCCGCCGCAGACCCATTTGTGGCTGTGTCTCCTCTGTTCCTCACGCTTTGCTTGTGCTGACTGTTGACTCTCTGTTCTTAACTCCGGACTTGAGGAAGTAGTCGCTGTGTCTGTCAAAAAAAAAGTTGTAACCGTTAAAGGGAATTGAAAGGAATTAGTCTGCAGAGCCCGATGGCCAGGGGTAGAAATGAGACGTCCTGAGGAAGCCACATGTGGCCTGGGGGAACCTGAGCAGGTTCTGAGATGGGGACCGCCACTCACGGTGGCATTTCTGTTTCTGGCTCCAGGCTGGTGATCCCGTCCCTGCCGCCCCCACTCCCACATGGGCAGTGGGCACCCTTGGGACCTAGTGCCCACAGAGCCCTTTGTCCTCTGCCCAACCTGGGTGGTTTTTTCAAATTGTGGTAACGTGTGCTTAATATAAAACCATTTTAACCATTTTATTTTATTTTTATTTTTTTAAGATTTTATTTATTTATTTGACAGAGAGAGAGGCAGCAAGAGAGGAAACACAAGCAGGGGGAGTGGGAGAGGGAGAAGCAGGCTTCCCGCCGAGCAGAGAGCCCAATGCGGGGCTCAATCCCAGGACGCTGGGATCATGACCTGAGCCGTAGGCAGACGCTTAATGATTGAGCTACCCAGGCGCCCCTATTTTATTTTATTTTACTTTTATTATTTATTTCAGTAGGCTCCGTGCCCAGTGTGGGGCTTGAACTCATGACCCTGAGATCAAGAGTCACATGTCCACTGACTGAGCCACCCAGGCGCCCCGCCCCCATCTTAACCATTTTAAAGTGTCCAGTTCAGTGGCACTAAGCACATTCACATTGTTGCGTGACCATCGCCACCATCCATTTCCAGAACATTTCCATCTTCCCAAACTGAAAATCTACCTGGATGGGGTTTTTTTTTTTTTTTTAAGATTTTATTTATTTGAGAGAGCACGAGCAAGCTTGCGCGTCCGTGTGAGTGGGCTGGGAGGGGCAGAGGAAGAGAGAGAATCTCAAGCAGACACTGCACTGAGCACAGATCCCGACCTGCGTCTGGATCCCATAATCCTGAGACCATGAACTGAGCCGAAAACAAGAATCAGACGCTTAACCAAACGAGCCACCCGGGCGCCCCTCCCTGGGTGGGGTTTTAATTTTTATTTTCTGGAGCCCCTGGGTGGCTCAGTCAGTTAAGCGTCCGCCTTCGGCTCAGGTCAGGATCCCAGCGTTCTGGAATCGAGCCCCGCATCCGGCTCCCTGCTCAGCGGGGACTCTGCTTCTCCCTCTCCCTCTGCCGCTGCTCGTGCTCTCTCTCTTGCTCACTTTCTCTCAAATAAATAAATAAAATCTTAAAAGACAGTATTTTCTAATAGCCCTTATTGTTTCTTTTTCCTGATTGTTCGTTACCTGCTTCAAGTTCAGAAGAAGGGAGCTGTGGTATCCGTAACGCAACCTTGCTTTTGTTAAAATACTAATAAATCCTATCAAAACAGTGCTTACAGTTCTCTTGAATTAACAAATGATCTCAAGGGGCACCTGGGTGGCTCAGTCCTTAAGTGTCTGCCTTCGGTTCAGGGCGTGATCCCAGGGTCCTGGGATCAAGCCCTCTCTCACTCCCCCTGCTGGTGTTCCCTCTCTCGCTGCCTCTGTCAAATAAATAAATAAAATCTTTAAAAAAAAAACCAAAACAAACAAAAATGATCTCGAGCACTATTGACGTGCAGGCATCGTTCCAGGCCCTGTCCCCCCGCATTGCTATCTTCAGTCTGCACAGCAACGCCATGATGAAGGAAATGGCATTCTCCCGAGGCACAGGGAGGTTAAGTGACTTACCTAAGGTCACACAGCTTGTCCATGGGAGAGTTGAGTGCCTACCATGAGGGGGCCCTTGGCTGTGATCAAACCTTGTTTCCAGGCAACACTCAGTGTGATGTTGGAGGAGGGGTCACAGGCCAGGATTGTAGAGTCACAGTGTCTTCCCTGTCCCTGACCAACTGCCCACGCAGACAAGAGACTGCTGTTGGAATCAGATTCTGCTGCTCATTCACTGGGTGACCTCAGGCAGCCTTCTGTGCCTCAGTTTCCTTATCTGTCACAATCAGAATCTCGTGGGCTGGGAAGATCTGATGCAGTGACTCCAGCCGCAGCGCTCCAAGTGCCTGGCCCGGGGTGTGTGACCCCGAGGAGGCGGCTGTTATTCCAGTTGTCACCCACAGCGAGCACCTCTCTTCCTGCCCCTGCAGGGCTCCCACAGGCTCCGGCGGAGTCATCCTCGTCACCCCCCGGGGTGGCGGCGACCCCCCTGGCACAGCCCGAGAAGAACGCAGGTGGCATGGGCGCCCGTGAGGGTGCTAACACAGAGCCCACCAGGCCAGCAGCGTCGCGTGAGTCAGAGGAGGCGGGGGGCGCAGGTGAGTGAGGGTGGCCACCGAGGTGGACGGGGCCCGGGCGCAGGGTCTGCCTTTGGGAGGTTCTTACTACACCACCCGTCCCCCCAGGCGAGCCCCCGGCAGGCGTGCGGTCCATCATGAAGCGCAAAGAGGAGCCCGCAGACCCCGCGGCCCACCGGCGGAGCCTCCAGTTTGTGGGGGTCAATGGCGGGTGAGAGGAGCCCCCCACCCCACGCCCCCACCCGTTCCTCAGCTTCTACCCTCCTGTTTGTTCCTTGGTTTGCTCACATCCGAGAACGCTCTCTGGTCTGGGCCCCTTACTTTGATTCACTCCTTTAACCAAGGTGCAGTAGACGGTTGGGGACACCGAGGCACTCCGGGGCCGGATGCCTTCTGGAGCACACACAGCGACCAGGGTTCAGCCCCGGCGGTCAGTCCCCCAAGCCTGTGCTGTGGCTGCTGCCCCGTGCTAGTCCTCGGGAGGTGCCGGGCTCGGCTTCCTGCCCTGATGGAGCTCCCGGCCCAGTGGGCCCTCGGGCGCTGGCTGGCAGTTCAGACCCGGTGTGGTTGGAGCAGCGACGGGGGATGGGGACGTGCAGGCAGCGCGGGGTGTCGGGGAGGCACTAATGTCCCCAGGGAAGACACTGAAGGAGGGGATGAGTGTGCTGCGGGATGAACAGGGGCTAGCAGAGTGAAGAGTGGGGGTTGGGAGGGCACTCCCGGTGGAAGGCGCAGCCCAGGCAAAGGCTCAGAGGTGGGAGGAAGCAGCGACATATGAGAGAAGCAGAAGGCGTAGGAAGAGGTAGACAGGGATGGTCTGGGGACTTAGAAGGCCAGGCCCAAAGCTTAGACTTTGTCCGGAGGCAGCAAGAAGCACAAGAGGGACCTGTTTGCAGTGGGGTGAGGCTCTGACGCAGTTAGACCTGTGTAAGGGGCAAAGGGGGACGAGGTATGAGGAGTAGAGGCTGAGAGCGGTATTTCTCCCTGACCCACCCCGAGTATGACCGCAGTCCCAGCTGCTGTTTATGGAGCAGTTACCGTGTGCCGGGAGCTGTAAGGACACCCCCGCAGCCCTGTGAGGCTGCTACAGCCATCATTCCCATTTAACAGATGGGGAGACCGAGGCGCAGAGAGGTCAAGTAGTCCAAGCCCAGGTCCTGCCCCATCTGTTGCGTCTCCTCACTCCGCCCGTCCTTTCTTCCCAGATACCAGTCCTCATCTGAGGACTCCAGCACAGCAGAGAACTTCTCAGACAACGAGAGCACAGAGAACGAGGCCCCAGAGCCAGAGGAGAGGGTTCCAAGTGTGGCCGAAGCCCCCCAGCTCAGGCCCTCGGGGACGGCGGTGGCCAAGAGCGGCCAGGAGGAGTGCCAGCTGTCTCGGGAGTCTCAGCAGGTGCCCGTGGCGGAGGGCGCGTCAGGAGCGAATGCGGAGGAGGAGATCCGGTCAGTTTTCTGTGTGGGAAGGACTCAGACGGGGTGAGGTGGGTGACCTCTGCCTCAAGTCTCACCATTCGTGCCCTCTGAGGGAACCTCCCAGCAGTCGTGCACACCTTAGTCTGAATTAGCGAACCAGCACTTTCTCCTGGCCATCCGAAGGTCTGCAGGCTTTGATAAAGGGCCTGATGCGGGCAGTTTGGGCTGTTAGGATCAGAATTGAGGGGGCAGGCAAAGTTTGTCCTTACACCACACCTGCCCATCCCACTGGTGTCTTTTTTCCCCCTGATGAAAAATCTGCCCTCAGGCAAAGATTTTCTCTCCACCACTGCCCGCTTGGGATAAACCTGAGCCTGTGTGTGCAGTTTCACTTGGGATCTGTCTGCTCTTCATGTCTGGGGTCAGCCGGGAGGCTGAGGGGAGTGCTCCCAAGATAAACGTCCCTCCTGTCTGCCCCTGGCAGGATGGAGTTAAGCCCCGACCTCATCTCAGCCTGCCTGGCCCTGGAAAAGTACCTGGACAACCCCAGTGCCCTCACTGAGCGGGAGCTGGTACGATGGGGCCCTGGGCCTGGGTCCCCTCCTTCCCTTCCACCCCCACCCCAGCTTCTCATCCACAGTGTCTCCCTGTGCCGGCTTCGAAGGGAGTCCGGGATCCAAGCCGAGAGCTTGGGTGGTCAGGGGCCCTGGAGAGGGGCCAGGGGGGTGGGAGGGGCCCGAGGATGGTCACCCGCCCACAGTCCCGACCTCCCGTTCCTGTAGTTTTGGGGGCTTGAGGGAAGGCGCTGCCACATTTCTCTTTACGGGGTCCGTATGTGGCGGGATGGATGCTCACGCCTTCCCCGGGGGCACATCTGGGACTGTGGTGCCTGGAGTCCCCTTTAGCGTCCTTGTCCAGGATGGGGATCCCACACTCTAGTGTCAGGGGCACATCTGGGAGGGTTGCCCATGCTTCTCCTTCAGGCTCTGGTTCAGGAGGGGGTGTCCACACCCACGCTCCCAACCTGCGGCTTTGTCCAGGGTGGGGGGTGGTGGGGAGCCGGCTGCTGCCGCCCTCATACCCCCTCCCCCACCACGCCCAGAAAGTGGCCTACACCACAGTGCTGCAGGAGTGGCTGCGCCTGGCCTGCCGCAGTGACGCCCACCCCGAGCTCGTGCGGCGCCACCTGGTCACCTTCCGGGCCATGTCAGCACGCCTGCTGGACTACGTGGTCAACATCGCCGACAGCAACGGCAACACGGCTCTGCACTACTCTGTGTCTCACGCCAACTTCCCCGTGGTGCGGCAGCTGCTCGACAGCGGTGAGCCGGACAAGCGGCCCCGGCGGCTGTTTGATGGTCTGATGGCGGAGACGCTGCCCTCTCTGTCTCTTGAGGACATACCAGCCTCCCAGTCTGGTGGGGGAGACACTGTCCTCCTTGCTGATGGAGGAAAACCCCCCTTCCAGTCTGGTGAGGGAGGTATAGGCCCTACACACAGCCCCAGCATACTGGAAAAGACAGACATGGTCTTAGGGACAGCATGTAGAGCTTCCAGCCCCCCAAGGACCCCTGTGTGATGAAGGTGACACCTCTGGAGCCCTGGTCCAAGAGAAGGACACAGCCTCTGGGACTGAAAAGATACGGTCCTTGAATAGGCAGGGAAAAACCTGTCCTTCCCTGGTCTAACAGGGAAGACACAGCCTCCCAGACTGATGGAGGAGGCAGAGCCCACAATCCGACGGAGAAGATATAGGCCAGGCTAAAGGGGACTGGCTCTTCCAGATCCGTGGAGGAGACACAACCCCTATTCTTAGCCCTAAACCTGGGTGCCAGCGTCAGAGTCTCCAGGCTGATAGATGAAACACAGTCTCCCCCTTAGAAGTCCCTCATCTAATGGGGCGCATAGTGGGGGTGGAGACCCTGGGGCAGGATGGGGCTCTCAGCCTGAGAGAAGGGAGGAATCTGGCCACTGGTGGGGGAGATGCTGCCTGGTTCTCATGGGCGCTTCCCCAGTTTTGGGGTCTGAGGGCCCCGTGTCCTCCTTGCCACCCCTCCCCCCAGGTGTATGCCAGGTGGACAAGCAGAACCGCGCTGGCTACAGCCCCATCATGCTCACCGCCCTGGCCACCCTGAAGACCCAGGATGACATCGAGACCGTCCTGCAGCTCTTCCGGCTTGGAAACGTCAATGCCAAAGCCAGCCAGGTACAGGCCATCAGTGCCACAGACCCAGGCAGCCCTTCCCCTGACTAAGTCCTGGCTGTGCACCAAGCCCACATGTGATCTCATTCCATGCCCGGGGGAGAATCCCCGCTCCCCAGGCAAGGAAGCCAAGGCTCAGAGAAGCACCCATTTCCTCAGGGTCAGGACGAGAGGAGGTGGGATTTGAACCCAGATGGTCTGGCTCTAGGACCCCATTCTTAATGACCTGCCTGCCAGGCTGCCCCTGATACAGGGCCTTCTGGTGGAGACGGGGTGGGGGGTGCGGGAGGGAGCCTCCACCTTTCTTAACCCGACACCATCCCACATCCTGCTTGGGAGTTCAGTGAGCCGCAGCTGGACGCTGGGGACTCAGGTGGTGGACAGGCGGGCACAAGTCCTGAAGTTCACTGGCCAGCCTGGAGCTCTGGGAGCTGAGAGCATTTCAGGCAGCACAGCGGCTGGGAGCGGGTTTGGACTCAGGGGTGGCAGAAAGCCACCAGCAGTGGCAATGGCCTGCTTTCCGATTTGAAAGATCTCTCTTTGGCTGCGTGCTGGGGAGAAGTCGGGAGGGTACAGAAGTGCCTGGGGTGTGGACAGGCCAGGACCCCGTGGGGATAGCAAGAAAGGGAGGGATTTGCAGCAGCTTAAAGACCACAAAGGAGAGAAGCAGGGTGCTGTCCTGGGGCATAAGGAGCAGACCCTGCTGGCTTTTCTTTCTTTTTTTTTTTTCTTTTAGATTATTTATTTATTTATTTGACAGAGAGAGAGAGCATACGTGCAGGCAGAGGGAGAAACAGGCTCTCTGCTGAGCAGGGAGCCCGATGCGGGGCTTGATCCCAGGACCCCCTGGGACCGTGACCTGAGCCAAAGGCAGACGCTTAACCGACTGAGCCACCCAGGTGCCTACCCTGCTGGCTTTTCTATTGATTTAATTCCTCTTTAACTGAAAACAGTATTTCAATGGTTTACTTATTTTAACTGCGGTGAAATACACATAAGATTATCCACTTAGGGGCACCTGGCAGGCTCAGCTGGTAGAGCACGTGACTCCTGATCTTGGGGTCCTGAGTTTGAGCCTTAAAATTTTTTTTAAAAAAACAGGGCGCTGGGTGGCTCAGTAATTAAGTGCCCAACTCCGATTTTTTTTTTAAAGATTTTATTTATTTATTCGACGGAGATAGAGACAGCCAGCGAGAGAGGGAACACAAGCAGGGGGAGTGGGAGAGGAAGAAGCAGGCTCCCAGCGGAGGAGCCTGATGTGGGGCTCGATCCCAGAATGCCAGGATCACGCCCTGAGCCGAAGGCAGACGCTCAACCGCTGTGCCACCCAGGCGCCCCCAGTTCTAGATGTTTTATATAAATAGAATCACGTAGTATGTGTTCTTTTGGGTCTGGCTTCTTCCACTGAGCATAGTATTTTCAAGGTCCGTCCATGGTGCGGTGCACATCGGTCCTTCATTGCCTTCTGAGGCTGAATGAAACTCCGTAGAATGGGTATACCGCAGTTTGTTTTTCCATTTATCCACTAATGAGCATTGATTTGATTTTCATTGAGGTTCAGCTGCCATACGGAAGAGTACAAATCTTAGCTCAATAAATCAGTACATCTACACTGACACCTGGGAGCGAGGAACCTGCTTTAGTTGGGGATGGGAGTGGGTAGGCACGTAGCACCTCCGCAAAGAGGAGACATTTAAGCCCAGACGTGAGGGATGAGAAGGAGACAGCAGGAGGCGGAAGGACCAGCACGTGCAAAGGCCCTGTGGTAGGATGGATTGTTTGAGATCTAGAAGGAGGCCAGCAAGTGGGGATACCATTACCACCACAGTACTTGGGAACCACGGAAGGTTTCAGAGCAGGGGCGTCATGCCTCAGGGCCCCGCAGAGTCCGTAAACCTGTTCCTTGCCCTGCCCAGGCGGGGCAGACGGCGCTGATGCTGGCCGTCAGCCACGGGCGGGTGGACGTGGTCAAAGCCCTGCTGGCCTGTGAAGCGGACGTCAACGTGCAGGACGATGATGGCTCCACGGCCCTCATGTGCGCCTGCGAGCACGGCCACAAGGAGATCACGGGGCTCCTGCTGGCTGTGCCCAGCTGCGACATCTCACTCACTGACCGTGTGAGTCCTCGGCCCAGGGCGTCCCGGGGAGGGCGGGAGCACCACTCAGGGCCTTGTCATAGCAGCGGGTGCTTTACAGGATGGGAGCACAGCTTTGATGGTGGCCTTGGACGCCGGGCAGAGTGAAATCGCGTCCATGCTGTATTCCCGCATGAACATCAAGTGCTCGGTGAGTGTCAACCCTGGTGGGGCGGGGGGGGGGGGGGGCTCTGGGATGGGGACAGATGGCTAAGAAGGGCTGGTGCCGGATGGGGCCCACGCTCGTTGAACCTTCCTGGTGTCCCCGTGAGGAAGTGAGGCACGGACAGCTGAGAATGTATCATGGTATTTGAACCTGGACCTGTCCAGCTCCCAGTGCATGCTGGTAATTACCATTCCCTCATCTGAGAAATATTTACAGAGCACCTACTGCATGATGGACCCTGGTGGCCACAGCCCCGAACCAAACAGGAAACGGTTTCTGCCCCCACAGAGCAGGCAGATACAAAATATAGAAATCCGTGTATCCTAGCCAGGTGATAGTAACTGCTGGAAAGAAATCTGAAAGAGGGTAGGAGGGACAGGGAGAGAGACGGGGAGCTACGGAGGCCTGGGGGGATGAGTTGTGTGGCTGTCCAGGTGGAAGGAACTGCCAGTGCAAAGGCCCTGAGGCAGGAACGTGCTTGGTGTGTTTGAGGAGCATCAGGGGCCCCCGCGGGAGGAGATGAGAGCAAGGAGGTGACCCTGCAGATCCTGCAGGCCTTTGTGGGCCACAGCGAGGACTTTGGCTTCTACCCAAAGCATGTCAGTGTACATTCAAGGCCTTGAGATGTCTCACTGTAAAGAAGCCTAACCTGTGTCTAACTGGGCATTTCTTGTATTTGAGCACAGAAACCAGGGTGTTTAAGAAATGACGCCTGTTAGCACAGCACTCTCTGGAAGCCTAAGAGGAGGATAATTTTGATATTTGCTGTATCATAAGTGCCTGATGGAGGAGAGAGCCATTGCAGTCTGAAGGGGGAGATGGGCACTCCTCATAGGTCCCTAAAGCGATACCCTTGTCTGATGGAGGAGATAGGCTCTTCCAGTCTGATGCACCGTGTTCTAGGTTCCTCTCAGCCATGATTTCTCGAACCTTCCACAAGAGCCCGATTCAGCTGCATAAAGGACTGTTATCCTTTCCGTTTTTCCAGTGGGGAAGCTGAGGTTTAGAATGGTTACACCCCTGGCCCAGAGACTCACAGATAGGAAGGGGTGGAGGCCCCGGGGCCATCTGTCTCCAGACCTTGGGCAGAAAACTCACCGTTCCTTCCTCCTCACTCCACCTTGCACTTGCCCTGGTCTCCCTGAGGCACATCTGGGGCCCGGCTCAAGGGTGGCATGGAGGGCATTGACCGCAGTGACCCCCCAAATAGTCCAGGAGAGTGAGGGTCACCAAGATAAGCCTTCCGTCACCCATGTGACTTCCAGGTTCTTACCGAGGCTCTGGGTTTTCCCAGCTTCATTCTCCAGGGTGTTGGGACACCTGGGACTCAGTTGTGGTGCTCAGGGCATCACCTGGGGATCAGCTAAGCCTCAGTTTCTTCCACTGGAAGATGGGGGTGATAGGACCAGGTCATGAGCTGCTGTCTGATGTGTGATCCTGCTCCCAGGGACCCCTGAGGGTCAGACCCCAGACCTCCATCATTGTCCACCTGGACCGCTGCCATCGCCTCCACCCTGGCTTCCTGTCTCCCTGGCTCCCACCCTCACTGCTACCTCCAGTCTCCAGGGGTCACTGTAACACCTGAGTTAGGGTACATCCGTCCTTGGCTCACAGCCCTCTGTGGCTGTCACCCTACTTGGAGAAAAAGCCAGACTCATCCCCAGAGCCCACCAAGTCCTGCACAAACACCGTTACCTCCCCCTCATTCTCTTCCTCTGCCCCTCGCTCAGTCTGCTCTGCCTCTCCGCTGCTCCTGCCTCAGGGCCTTTGCACTTGCTGCTTCCTTTGCCGGAAAGACCCACCCCTCAACGTCACTCGGCTCAGAAGGCCCCCTGCCCTGACTACCTGCTCTCCACTTTCATTCCCCCTCCATCCTTTGATGAAAATCCTCCTCGGCATCCCTCGCTTCTCTGAACATCCCCTCCTTGCGGCCAAGAGACCAAGTTCTCTTGTTCATTCATCTCAGCCCCAGGGCCAGCCAACCTAGTTGGCGCCTTGCAGGCACTGGAAATGAAGCCAAACAAAAAGAATTCTCTTTCTTGTTTCAGTTTGCCCCGATGTCCGATGACGAAAGTCCTGCGTCATCCTCTGCCGAAGAGTAGCCGTGACAGAGGCCAGAGGCACCTTTGCTCGGGGCCAGCCAACCCCGGAGCCAGCCGTCCCTCGCCCCTCGTCCCCTCCCTCGCAGCCCCCACGCAGACCCACCAAGGCCCACGTCTCAAAGGCAAGTGGGTTTTTCTTCCGCTTCCCAGGAGGAGCCCCCGGCAGCACCAAGACTCCGGCTGGAAGCGGGTTTTTCCTGGTACGCCAGTTCAATGCAGCCGTGGCGCAGACTGGAGCTGGAGTCTGACATGAGTTGGCGCCAGTGGCCGGTGCTGGGGCATGGGTTTACGAAGAACATGGAGAACCATCAACTGGCAATTATGGATGGAGCAGGGTGAAAGGGAAAATACTGTATTTTTGAGTCATTATCGGGGGGGGGGGGGGATCATATTCCCTGTTGCCAAACTTGAAAGTCACTGGAATCACCTATTTTCATTTTAATCCTGAATGTTCTTATGCACGGGTCACGTCTGGAGTGGCTTAACGCCCCCCCCCCGCCCACCCCACATTTAATTGTCTGCTATATAATAGTGTTTTGTCCACTCCCCCCAGACCTCTCTTGGGAGAATTTTCTTCTGGTCTCTTCACAAAACAGGTTCTGTCCTTGTCACTCAGGGCAGGAAGCTGAGTCCTTCCTTCTGCTTTCGAGTAAGGGGGCTCAGGACCCAGCAGCCGAGATGTGTGAGCAGTTCACATCGAATAAATCACCCAGAAACCCGTCCCCTCCCTGCGTGGAGGCCCTGGCAAATATTAATTTTCCTAGAAAATCTTTGAGACCTGGGGATGCAGGAAATGAATCCAGTTCCCAGAGCAACTGCTGAGTCCCTGGGCTTAGACCCCTGGTAACAGGGCCGCCCTCAGCCTCCCCAGACTCCAGAATTTCTCTCCTTAAAGGGGGGGGGGAACAGGGCATGCGCTTGTTGGCAAAGCATCGGGCAAGCTCCAAAAACTCCATGTGTGCACAATTAAAAGTTGGCTGCCCCCGAGCGCTCGCAGTGCAAACTTAAAGAGACAGGGCTTTGCCGAAAACCAAACAAGGGCCAGCTGGGTTGTTTTTTTTTTTTTCCTTTTCTTTCCTTTTTTTTTTTTTTTTAAACAACCTACAGGCTTTCCGGAGCTGCCTGGAACAGAGCCTGCTGGAAATAGGGCTCGCCAGACACACACAGTTTCCTTCATGGCCTGTTTTGTCCCCCAGAATCTTAACATAGTTTTCTTTCCAGTTCCTTCCTTTTGTGAACAGCAAACAAAAACAAAAACAAAACAAAACAAAAAAAAAACGGGGGTGGGGGATGGGTTTGGAGACTTGAGAAGTGCCTTATGACAGGGAGTGAGGTCCCCAGCCAATAGATGTCCCGTCCCCTGTCGTCCGGTTCTCTCAGCTCAGCCGCCAGGGTTGAAGCCAAACCACAGCCCTGAGTGCTTGTGTTCATTCAGTAAAGCGAGGCGCTGGCTTCTCTCCTAGAAAAGTGGGTTTCTTGGCTTGATGGAGTCTGGCTTGTTTTGATTTTGACTGAAGGGAGGTACTGAAGACAAAAGAGCTTGGACGGGCAAAGGAGACACCCTAGGTTGGGTGTGTGTGTGTGTGTGTGTGTGAGAATCAGAGAAAACAAAACCAAAGCTGACTGGGGACGGCGGCTGGTGTGTGACGGAAGGCCGCAGCTTTGGGCAGCTTTGAGGAGTGGTACAAGAGCTGTGTGCCCGTGTGTCCGGCCCTAGAGCCAGCACTCAGTTTATTTTAAGCTCCTAGAAGCAGCTCATCGACAATGCACCCCCCTCCCCCAGATAAGTCCGTATTTATCCCTGCTTTCCTTTCCCCTGCCCGTGGCGCTTGGTGTGCGAGGCTCGGGGGATGTCCCGCCTTTGTCCCTGTGCTCTTCTCACGTGTATTCATGACCTTGAACTTCACTTTCCGACCACGGTACGTCCATAAAGACAGTATTACACTTACATGAAGTATTCCTTTTTGTAACCGTAGAAGGTAAAGGAATTTAATAAAGCTACCTTATGATAATGTCCACGCATCAGCGTCTGGCCTTTGTCTCACTGTGCTCCTCTTTAAGCTTTCAGATAGATCGCTCTTTAAAAATGGACTGGTTTGGGGGCGCCTGGGTGGCTCGGTCGGTGAAGCGTCCGACGCCGCGGTTTTGGCTCAGGTCGTGATCTCGGGGTCACGGGATGGAGCCCCGTGTCGGGCTCCACGTCCAGCGGGGAGTCTGCTCCGGGAGTCTCTCTCTCCCTCTCCCTCTGCCCCTCCGCCCCACAGGTGTTCTTTCAAAAAAAAAATCAAATTAAAATTAAAATGGACTTATTTGAAACAACCTTCAAAGCGACAGGAAAGTGACAAGAATAATACAGTAAACTCCCTTCTCTGCATGACACAGGCACTGTCCCAAGTGGTTATTTCCATTTAAATGTAAATTAGTTATAATTAATTTGTGCTCCATAACCACACGTGCCTGGTGGCCACCGAATCAAACTGTGGAGATACAGGACATTGCCACGTTTGCAGAAAGTTGTGTTTTTTTAAAGATTTATTTATTTATATTATTTATTTAGAGCGAGCACGAGCAGGAGGGACAGAGGGAGAGGGAGAGTCCCACGCAGACTCCACTGGGCGCAGAGCCCAACACGGGGCTCAGTCCTGCAACCCCAAGATCAGAACTTGAGCCGAAAGCAAGAGTCAGATGCTCAACCGACGGTACCACCCAGGCTCCCCGCAGAAAGTTTTAATGAACACCTGCTGTGAACACCTCAGAAAACATCTTTACTGATTTTTTTTCCCTTGTGACAAAATAATTCATTGTGACCATAAAAGGCAAAAATCTAAAAATACAGAAATGTTTGGCACAGTGGAAGGTGCTGTGGTCCCAACTGGTTGAAATGCCTGCTGTCGTCGACAAGGTGGGCTATCTCCCGTCACACCTTTTTCGGATAGGTTGGATCTTTAGAATTTTGTTTTGCTGTTTGATTTTTTATCGAGGTATCCTACGCATATGTTTTGTGCACAGATCGCGTACAAAAGTGTATAGCTTTATGGCTTTTGGCAAACAATATCCCTGCGTCAGCGACACCAAGACCGGAAGTGGAGCATCCTCCCTGCCCGTCCCTGGGTCCCTCCCCTCACTTCCCCCAGGGGTGACTGAAGATTGCTCTCCTTACCTCTCCTCTGTTTTTCCTCTGGACCTTTCCACCATGAGATCATGGGGGGCTTTCAGAAGGTTTTGGAAGTCCCGGAAATTTATGTAAAGTTATGTATTTCTGAACTGAAGGTCTACTCCTGTCAGTTTTCCAGAGGGGTCTGTGAGCCAAGAGGCCTTCCAGAAATAAAAAATACTGTTGCTCACAAGCAGTCTCCAGGGACCATCTTGTTGTCTTTGTGAGCTTGTGCAGCTCGTGTTTAAGACCCCGTTCCTCAGCACCACCCGGCTTCTTGCTTTGCTTTTTTCTAATATATGTGTTTTTATTTTTAGTTGTAAAATATTCATGATGCTTACCATGTAAGGCATTTTTTAAAGATTTTTTTTTAAAGTAATCTCTGCACCCAATGTGGGGATCGAACTCACAACCCCGAGATCAAGAGTCACACGCTCCACTGACTGAGCCACCCAGGCGCCCCCCATCGAAGCCATTTTAAAGTGTCCAGTTCAGTGGTATGAAGCACACTCACACTGTTGTGTAACCACGCCCACTGTCCATCTCCAGGACTCCTTCCTCTTCCCAAACTGGAACTGTGCTCATTAAACACCGACTCTTCACCACCCCGGCCCCCACCCCACCGGGCTACTGTTGGTCCACTTTCTGTCTCTATGGATTTAATTACTGGAGGGACTTCAAAGAAGTTCAATCATGCAGTGGTTGTCTTTCTGTGACCAGCTTACTTCAGTTAGCACAACGTCCTCAAGGTTCATCCGTGTCACATCTGTCGGAATTGTCTTTTTAAGACTGAATAACATCCCTTCGTATGGATACACTGCATTTCGTCCAACCGTCCACCTGTTGGGCTACTGTAAATCATGTTGGGTGTAGAAATATCTCCAAGTTCTCGCTTTCAATTTTGGGGCTATATACCCAGAAGGGAAATTGCTGGGTTATTCCATTTTTAATTTTGTGAGCAGCTGCCATACTGTTTTTCATAGTGGCTGGACCATTTTATATTCCTACCCACAATGCACAAGGGTTCCAATTTTTTCCCCACCACCCCCCAGCCCCCCGCCCCCACAAATACTTTTTTTTTTTTTAAATAGTCCCCATCCTAATGGTTGTGAAGTAGTTTTTGCTTTGCTTTTTGGAAGGGAGGTGAGTGACCTTTTTTGGCGGGAGCATTTGTATCTGTCCGGCTACGGTTGTGCAATCCCAAATGGCTTATCTCGTGAACAGCCCACCCCAGTTGATAAGAGAGAGCTATCATTAGCCCATGGTTTAGAAAGGTTCAGAGCTTGCCAAGGTCACAGGTAATCTGCAGAACCAGAAACTGAACCCCTGAGGTCTTATCTCATTATTTCACTCTGCATCGTTAAGTAATCCACCACCTTTAGTCACGAGAATGTGAGCCCCTGCCACCAAAGGTCGCACAGCCCAGGGTGACATACCAATCCTAGCATAAATGCTCAGCCAACAGGAGGTGAGCGTTGCTCTCAGTGAGTGCTGACTCTGGGGACCCAACTCCACGCCCACTGATGTTTCCGTGAGAGTGCTAGCTACCCCATGAGACAAAGGCCGGGGAGCTTCTTAACCTAACCATCTGGAGATGGCCTTCTGGGGTCCTAAACCCCAAATAACGCACAAAATCCAAACGTGCGTGGATGTGGCATGCGTTTTTCGAGGAAGAGCCTGTGTCCCTGCTTTGATCAGATTTCAAAGCGATCTGTGAGCTGGGTAAGACTAAATCAACCTATCAGCCCTAAGGGTGTTCCCAGCCCCATGACTGCTGTAAAAATATAAAAACAGCCCTGGGGGCGTCACAAAAAACAGTCCCTTGAAAGTGAGCTCTGGGGGCACCCGGAAAAGAGCACTCGACTTTTGATCTCAGGGTCGTGAGTTCAAGCCCCGTGTGGGGTGTAGCGATGACTTAAATAAATAAAACTTAAAACTTAAAAAAAAAAAAACTTAAAAAAGCTCTGAGGAAGAAGGTGGCCCCAGGTGTGGGGTCAGGGACCTGTCAGAGTCCTGATGGTCAATCAAAACCACATTTCCTGACCGCTCTGTGGTAGCCTCTCTCCTTCCTCCGTGGCTGTGCCGTCTCTGTTCTGCTGGCTTCTCCTCTTTTCTACAATTTCTACGGTCGGAGGATCTCAGTGCTTGATCCTTGGACCCCCTCCTCCTTAGTCTCTCCCATGGTGGTGGCACCTGGTGTCATCTGCATCTGGACCACTGGCTTTTCATTCCCAGCCTGAGTGTCTCTATAGACTCAGAGCCAAGCCACCACCTTCTTGATAGTTCCATGCGGCCATTCCCCAGCTACTAAGAACTTCCCTAAACCTTTCACTTCATGGAGCCCCTCCCGCCATGCCTGTTCCTCCCCCTCTTGGCCACAAGCACCACCACCCATCCAGATGTTTGGGCCACAACACCCAGGAAGCAGCTTCTTCCTTTTCCTCATTCCGCATATCCAGCCGGCCCCAAAGTTCTCTGGACGCCGGAAGATCTGGAAGCCAGTCCACTCCATAGCGCTCTCCTACTCAGTGCCTTCCAATGCTTCCTGTTATACCGAATCAAGTTTCAGGGCCCCTGGAAACCCTCTCCCTACTGCACTCCAGCCACTCGGACCTCCTCAGTATTCCTTAAACAAACTAAAAATTTCCCCACTTCACTGTCCTTTGCACAGGCTCTTTCTTCTGCCTGGCGCTGGTTTCCCAACATCTTTTTATCACTCAGATCCCGGTTCATGGTTCATATGTCCCCTGCCGGGGGAGTCCATCCCTGTCCCTGACCACATAGCCTCAAGTCACTTCCTTCCCTGCCCCCAACTCCAGTGACGCTCTCCTAGACCCTGCTGGAGTGCCTTCAAAGCACATGTTCCTCTCGAAAATGATCCTGTTCGTTTGTTTCCTTGTTATTGTGAGGTCTTGCCACTAGAGCAGTGGCCTTCAGTGTTTTTCATGTGACCTACAGTAAGACGGAAATTTCACCCGTGACCCAGCAGCCCAGGTGTTAACGGCTGCATAACAGATTATTCCCAAATTTACTACCTTTAAGCAATGGCATTGATCTTGCTCACAGATCTGCAGTTTGAGCAGAGCTTGGTGGGGACAGCTCATCTCTGCTCCTCTTGGTGTCAGCTGGGATGGCTCGAAGGCTGGGGGGCTGAAATCATTTCAGTGCTCACTCACTTGTCTGGTGGTTGATACTGGCCTCTGCTGCGACCTCATCTGGGAGACTCTTTACAGCACCTTGGGTTCCTCACAACATGGCAGCTGGGCTCTGAGAATGAGTATCCCAAAACTGGGAGAGGGCAAGAGAGCAAGAGAGCACAGCTAGCACCAGGCAGAAGCTGCATCCTAGCTTCTGACCGAGGCTCACAATTCAGTCTCCTTTCTGCCACATTTTATTTGTTGCACAAAGTCCTGCTGAAGTTCAAAAGGAGAATGAAAGTCTGCCTCTTGACAGGGAGTGGCAAGGTTGGAACTATTTCCGTTGCCATTTTTTGGGAAAATATAATCTGTCACACCCAGTACACAAATGGAGATTTTGGAGTTTCCCAAAACAATACTTAACTTTCTGTACACAATGCACTGATTTTTCCCCCATTGTATTTTGTAGAAAATGCTGGTCATGACCTGCTGAATTGATTTTTTACCTCGGTTTGAGAAATTTGTCACGTAAATGGGCACCCCTAGGACTTTTCTTTTCTCTACTATAACCTTTGACACAGCATGGTGTTTGGTGCCAGTGAGGCTGGCTATCTCACCTGCTAGTGTTCTACGTAGGTTTTATTTAATGCCTTAATATAGTGCTCACTGAATACCCAGCACCGTCCTCGCTTAATCCTCACGCCAACCCCTAAGTCGGTACTATTATGACCCCCATTTTACTGAGGAGGAAAGGGAGACACAGAGGGATGAAGTCATTTGCCCAGGGTAACAAAGCTAGTAAGTGGGATTCGAACCCCATAAATCTGGTTGCAGACTCCATTTTGCTATGCAGGCTCTTCTGGAATTTATGTATTTATTACGTTGTGAGTACCCCACGCACACTCTATAGAAACGTCAGCTCCACGAAATGCAATCCAAGGCTTCGCCCCCAGAACCCCGCCCTGGATGCAGCTGGCTGTCTATAGCTAAGGAGACAAACAGCTTCAGTATCTGCCAGACGTTTTCCAGCCTGCGCAGGCGCATCACGGAGGACTCCCGCAGGCAGACACACCCCCCTCCCTGCGCCGATTGGCCATTGCCGGAGACTGACGGAGGAGTCGGCGCAGGCGCACTAGGCCAGACCTGAAGCTACCTCCAGCCCGTTCCCTGATGACTGATGGAGGATCAAGCCAATGGAAACGGAACTCTTCGGAAAAGGGGCGTGCCCTGAGGGCAGTTAAGTTTGCGCGGGAATGGTCCTGGAGTAGTCATGGCGGCCTTCCGCGACATGGAAGAGGTGAGCCAAGGGCTGCTGAGCCTGTTAGGCGCCAACCGCGCGGAGGCGCAGCAACGGCGGCTGCTGGGACGCCACGAACAGGTCGTGGAGCGGCTGCTAGAGACGCAAGACAGCGCCGAGCAACGGCTGCGAGGTCAGGGCTGGGGCCGGGGGCGGCCGGGACCCGGGCCCACGTGATGGCAGGGGGTGGCAGATCCGCCTGGAAACCCTCCCTCCTGGGCGCCCCCATCTGTGCCCTATTCTCCCATGGACGCTGCCCTCTCTGAGCCTCAGTTTCCCCGCCCATGAAATGGGCTTCAGAATGGCAGCCACCTCCCAGGGAGTTAGTTGGTGAATATAGGAGTTCGCAGTGTCTGGCCCAATTCTGAGCGTTTCGTGAGCAGGAGCTGGGGGAACTCAGGGTCCGAAGTGGAGCTCAGGAGTCAAAGCGCTGGGTTTTACTCCCAGCATCCCTACTTACTGAGGTTGGTCAGCTGTTTTATTGAGCACCTGCTGTGTGCCAGGTAGAGTGCCAGCCCTGGGTTGGAAGCAGAGAGCAAAACAGACAAAATCCCTTAGAGGGTTCTTAATGCTAGCGAGGGGAGGTCAGAGGATAAACAAGGAAAATGGGTAAGTCAGGAGGTAATGGAATAAGGAGATATATAGGACAGAGTGGTGATGTTTTGGGGCGGGTCAGCGAAAGCCTTCTGAAAAGATGATGTTTTAGCAGAAACCCCAAGGAGGCTTGGGAGGGATCCAGGGCTATGGTGAAGATTAAATAAGTTGGTGCTAGTAAGGTGGCGCCTGCTTTAGGTGGAGAGAACAGTGGATAGATAATACAATTTATGTGGAATCGAAGACACCATCAAATGTAAGACTCTTAAAGCTAAGGGAATAAAGCTTTGCTAATAAATATCTTAAAATGCTGCAGAGAGGGCTAGATCAAGCCTCTCCCACAGGTGAGAGGGGCTTGCCCAGCCTCCAGCCGGGATTTCAGGTGACTCATGAGCCCTGTGGCCCCAGTCCAGTGGTTGCCCTCTCAAGCCTCAGTGTCCTCATCTGTGAAATGGGACCGCTGATAGCACTCATTGTTTCTGTTCTTCTCAGTGCCAGATTTTTATTGCTTTTAAAGCTACGATTTATTTATTTATTTATTTATTTATTTTTTGGTTGTAAAATTGATAGAAGACTTACCATTTTAGCCATTTTTAAGTGTCCAGTTCAGTGTGTGGTTAACATCACATTCACGTCATTGTGCAGCCATCCCCACTGTCCGTCTCCAGAACATTTTCATTATCCCCAACTGAAACTGTACTCATTAAACACTGACTCCCCATTTCCCCCCCCTCCCAGCCCCTGGCACTCACCATTCTGCTTCCTGTCTCCATGAATTTGACTATTGTAGGAACCTCATATAAAGTGGAATCCTGGAATTTTGTGTCTGGCTTATTTTCTTTTTATTATTATTATTTTTACAGTTCGTGTCTGGCTTATTTCGCTTAGCACAGTGTTGGTTTTTTTTTTTTAAGATTTTATTTATTTTGATGAAGAGGGAGAGAGCACACAGGCAGGAGGAGCAGCAGGCAGAGGCAAAGGGAGAAGCAGACTCCCTGCTGAACAGGGAACCCCATGTGGGACTCAATGATCCCAGGACCCTGGGATCGTGACCTGAGCTGAAGGCATGTGCTTAACTGACTGAGTCACTCAGGCATCCCTTACTTAACAAAATGTTTTGTGGATTCATCCATGTTGTAGCGAATTTCCTTTCTGAATAATATTCCAGTGTATGGACATACCTCATTTTCTTTGTCCATTTATCCATTGATGGACAGTTGGTAGCTTCCAGCCCCCAGCTATTGTGAATAATGCTGCCATGAACATGAGTGTGCAAATATCTCCTTGGGTCCCTGCTTTCAATTCTTTTTTTGTATTTTCCCAAAAGTGGAATTGCTAGATCACATGGTAATTTGATATTTAATTTTTTGAGTAACTGTCATCCAGTTTTCCGCAGTGGTTTTGGTGCCAGGGTTTTTTTTAAATGCCTTTTTACAGTTAGGTTTCATGCAGAGATGCTGTTTGGCTTGAGACTGAAATGACCTAGAAGCTAGGCAGGGGATGGCTTGGGGGAAGAGTGTTCCTGGCAGAGGCGACTGCAGATGCCAAGGTCATGAGGTGAGAGTGAACTTGGAAACCCAGGAGAAAGTGGTGAAGGTGGGGTCTGCCAGAGCCAGACCCTGCCGGCAGTGAGCCCCCAGGAGGAGTTCGGAGGTTGTTCTAAGTGTGGTGGATGCCCCAGTCAGAGTCTTCCCCTTCTCTCCTCCTCCTCTCTCTTTTTTCTCTCTTCTCTCTCCTCCCCACTCCATTCACTCCCCCTCCATTGATGGTTTGGGGAGAAGATGGCATCACCCAGACTGCCTGAATTTTAGCAGAACGGATGGAGTTGAGGCTGGGGAGACAAGAGGCAGGGTACCAGGGAGCTGGGATCCAGTTCCGATCCAGGCCTCAGACCAAAGTGCCTGTGGACAAGTCACTGACTATCTTGGGGCTTCTGTCCTTCACCTCTCCATGGGGGCAGGGCTTGTGAGGGAGGAGGGTACTCCCAGGGAAGAATCCAAGGAGACTCAGCTGTCTGTGGGGAGGGTGAGGGGAGAAGGGGCAGGAAGGCTGCAGAAGAGAGCCAGACCCTCAGCTATCCTAACAGGAAATCAGCAGGCACTGTTTAAAACAGATAAATCAAGAAATAGCAGCATAAGCAAATTATTTAGAAATGTGAAGGTCAATGCCAGAGAAAACAGCGATGAGTTGAAAGTGGCTGCTTCAGAGGGGTGGAGAGGCTGGGAGGGGGGTGCCTGTATGTGTTTAAATTTTCACAGCCATATACATGTAATATTTTGATGAAAAATTAACTTAATGTAAGTTTGTAAACACTTAAACGCCAGCTCTTGGGGAAGCATTTCCATCTGTGCCTTCTCTGAGTTGGAGGGTTTCTCCAGCTCTCTGGGAAGGAACATGGTAACCTTGTTAGGGTGTTTTTGATCTTTCTGGATGTTTTGTTCAAAGCATGTTTATTCTGAGTAGGTGCTGGCAATCTATGGTGCATGTAAGATGCAATCCCTGATTCGAGGAAGAAAGAGGAGGAATGAATCGTTCTGTGCTGGAGGGGCTGTCATGGAACCATGGCCGCACCCTAGGGGGGAGAGGAGAGTGTCCAGCTGCTCGAGTTGTGCGTTGCCCAAGAGGTCTTGAAGGCTGGGTCCAGGAGTGCACAATGGGCAGGAGCACAGCGGCATCCCACAGAGGACAGGCAGGTGGAGGCCCGGGCCTGTGAAAAATGGGGGTTGTTTGCAGAATGATGAGGTGTCTTTATGGCCAGAGCAGAGAGAAGAGTCTATGGTGGGGTGAAAAGCAGGGAGAAAGGCTGTCAGGGAAGTTGAAGATGCTCGGAGGGACCTGGTCCTTATCTTGGAGACACTAGGGAGCCATGGGTAGTCTTTGAGCAGGGAAGAGACTTCACATTTGGTAAGGCAGCTGCACTGGAGGCAGAGAGCAGAAGGGATTGGCAACAGGAGAGACCAAAGCGGGGAGTGAGGGGGAGGCTGTTTGGGTGGTCCTGGAGGGACCTGTGAAGGGGTTGCTGCTGGCCAGGAGGAGGGGACTGGCCAGGCCTGGATCACTGATTGGATGTGGAAAGTGAGTGCCAAGCTTCTTGCTTGGGCAACAAGGTTGACCGTGACATTGTAAGTTAAGACCAGGTATGCAAAGAAGGACTGGATTGATTGGTTGATTGATTTCATTATTCATTCATTCGTTCGGTTTTTTTTGGTGGATTCAAATGTGTTTTGGTGAAATGGAAGCACTTTTGCAAGGTCCGGGTGGAAGTGGGTGGTGGGCTTTTGGAAATCGGACCAGCAGGTTGGGGAACCATAGACAGGGAAGTGAGGAGTGGCTGAGGCCTCGGGCACATGAAACCCCCCCCCCTCCCGCCTTTGTCCTCAGGCTCTTCTGGGGCAAGGGCAGACCCTGGAGAAACCGCTTTGAAGGGCCTCAGGCTTCTCTCCCCCACCCCCCCCCCAGAGATCCTGGCCATGGAGGAAGAAGTGGCCCAGAGCCTTCTTGATGCAAAGGAGCGGGCTCACCAGGGGGGTGTCGAGTTGCAGCAGCTCCAAGCGGAGCTTCAGAAGGCCGGCGAGGACAACACCCGTCTGAAGGCCAGCCTCCTATATCCTTCCCTGTGTGTGCGCGGACGGCGAATCTCTGGGCTTGGAGCCAGGGGCCCTGGGCCCCCCACAGCTGGCATTAGTGCGGGCAGCCCCCCTCCAGAGCGAGGTGACCTTAACCGCCTGCTTTACTCAGCTCACCCGAGAGCTGGAGGAGCTCAAGGAGATCGAGGCCAGTCTGGAGAGACAGGAGAGGGAAGTTGACGAAGACACGACCGTCACCATCCCTTCAGCCGTGTAGGTCCCTCCAGTGCGCGGGGTGGCGCGTGCCCGTGGCTGGCGCGGTCCTGCCGCTATGTGGGGTGACTTTCTTTTCTCTCCGTCTCTTTTTTGTGTTCTCCTACAGGTATGTGGCTCAACTTTATCACCGGATTAGCAAGATTGAGTGGGACTATGAGAGTGAGCCGGGGATGGTCAAAGGCAGTATCCTTTGCGGAGAACGTGGAGCCCTGTGCGCCGCTGGTGGCGATGTGGGTGTGGAGCCACTGTGGACAGCAGTCCGCAGGTCCCCCAAATCCCCAGAGGCTCCCGCAGTCCCCCTTCTGGGTATAAACACAAAAAAATGGAAAGCAGGGACTCGAATGGGTATTTGTACACCTGTGTTCATGACTGCATTGGTCCCAACAGCCAAAAGGTGGGAGCAAGCCAGTGATCGAGCGGCAGATTGCTGGGTAAGCACACTGGGGTGTGTCCATGCCACAAGGTAGCATTCCACCTTAGAAAGGGAGGACGCTGTGGCACATGCTAGAACATAGATGTACCTGGAGGACGTGATAAGTGAAACCAGCCAGACACAAAAATGAACTGCTGTCTCATTCCACGGACAGGAGGTCCCTAGAAGAGTCAAAGCCACAGAGATAGGAAGTAGATGGCAGGGGGAGGGGGAGGGGAGTCCATGTCCCATGGGGACAGAGATTCAGTTTGGGAAGATGGAAAGTTCCAGAGACGGATGGTGGGGTCCCAGGGGCGGGGGGGGGCTGTGTGTGTCTGGCTTCCTTACATCTGTGCCCTCAGTCCATCACGGCCCCAGTGTCGCCCAGCCTATCCACCTGGACAGCACCCAGCTGTCCAAGAAGTTCATCAGCGACTACCTCTGGAGCCTGGTGGACACGGACTGGTAGCCGGGAGTCTCAAGGCCACATCTGCACACAGCACGAATCAGCCGTGGTGGGGGGTCGGTGCCTCAGTGGTCAGATGAGCTGAACATTAAATGTTTATACACAAGTGGGTTTCTTTTACTGGATTTCTTTTGGCCTTCGGCCTCAGTGCTGGCCTGGCCTTGGCTAGGTAACCACGGAGGATTGCCCTCGGGGCCGGACCCGCGGCTTCTCCTCCGTGGCCATGCTGTGCAAATGGTGCCGTAGTGTGCGATGACTCATCCTGCATCTTTGTCATTTGTGATGCAAGTTGGGCCCTTTTGTATTGACTCAGGGAATATCCTTGAGTGCCACTGTGGGCCCAGAGCTGGAATTTGGAGGCGGTGGCTGGAGCCCTGGCAGTCCCGTCGGCATACGTAAGGAGGGATGCAATCTAGGGTCGATGGGAGCCTGGTTCCCTGATGACCGTGGAACTGGGTATCAGCACCACTGGACTTTTTTTTTTTTTTTAAGATTTTATTTATTTATTTATTTATTTGAGAGAGAGAGTGTGAACAGGGGGAGGAGCAGAGGGAGAGGGACAAGTACACTCTTGGCGGAGCACAGAGCCCGATGCAGAGCTCAGCCCCACGAACCTGAGATCATGACCTGAGCCAAAATCAAGAGTGGACGCTTAACCAACTGAGCCACCCAGGAGCCCCTGGTCTTTTTTTTTTTTTAAGTATGCTGCACACGGATCATAGAGCCCAGTATGGGGCTTGAACTCATGACCCTGTGATCCAGACCTGAACTGAGATCAAAAGTCAGACACTTAACGGACTGAACCACACAGGCGCCCCAGCACTGGACTTGTCTATGTTTGTGTGGGCCACTGTTTTTTTGTTTTGTTTTTAGTTTATTTATTTATAATCTCTACACACCCAACATGGGGCTCGAACTCACAACCCTGAGATCAAGAGTTGCGTGCCCCACTGACCGAGCCAGCCAGGCGCCCCACAGCTAAAGTAAATCTAACTGAGGCAGCCCACAGCCCAGGCCAATCTATGTGTCCCCTTCCCCCCAAATCAGTGATTTGGGGTTCCACGAAGAAGGAGAAGCATATGGCCAGCCTGCCTGCCTGAGGGTAGAGAACAGGAAGTGGGTTCCCCTCACATCTGACTGGTTGCCTGCTACGTACAGCCTGGTCAGATTTGCTACGGTCACACGAGCCTCTGGGTCCGCTGGTCTGGGATTTCGTGCACGTCCACGTAACTGAATTATTTCTAGTGGGTGCAATGTTACAGTGTTTTTTAATTGGCGAGGAGGCCTTCTAGGCAGAGGCAGCAGTAAGAGTAAGTTCTAGCAGCATCTGAGCACATCATGGGCACTAGACACAGTCCGCTCAGGTCACCCTTGGAGGTTCTGGGTCAAGGAAGCCTGCCTGTCAGGCTCTAGGGAGATGGACCAGTTCATTCAGTTCACAAAGATTCCCAGAACCTCAGAGGCCCTGTTTTTATGCCAAGGGCTTGGCTTTACGTGTTCGAGTAAGTGTTCTCACAAGCGCTCCTGAGCTGTTTTCATTTTTAAGATCGGTAGGGTCTTTTCTGGCAGGAGATGGGCACAGAGCGTCCTGTTTGTACCATGGGCTTCCAAAGGGCAAAAGACTTGAACTTGACCAGGGTTTTCCCACCTCAGGGACATCGGGGCCAGTCGTTCTCCGTGGTACAGGCTGTCCTGGACGTTGCAGGACATTTAGCAGCATTCCTGGCCCCCACCCCCTAGATGCCAGGAGCACCCCCTCAGTCATGACAAACATGGAGCACGCATGAGGCAGCGTACCCCCCCCTTGCTGCCTCAGCCAAGACCCAGCCAGGCCTCCACACGTGGTCGACGGAGAAGCTGCTGTCACCCTGATGGGCGTTCCTGCGCACACACTGGCCTCCACCTGCTCCACCAGGCGGGGGAAGGTGTTGGGAGTGCGCCCCGCCCCAGCGGCCCGAGAGCATGTGAGGGTCAACCCAGTGTGGCTGGGAGCTCGGGGAAGGCAGGGAGGCGTGCATCCTTGCAGTGGGCGAGCAAACCCGCAGACTATCAAGGCCGCGGGCGCAGAGTGCCTGGGACGGCAAGCAGGTGTGGGCGGAGGCTGTTATGGACCAGAGCCTGTGAGTGCCCTTGGCCCAGGCCCAGGCCCTAAAGCCCTCCATGGGCCTGCTCTTCCTCTAAGCAGTTGCTTTGCTTGGTTCTGGGAGGGGGCCAACGAGATTTTGGCCTGCTTGGAGATCGGTTTCCCCAAGAGGAAGAAGGTCCCTTCAGGGAGGCTATGTGAACCCAGGCGCAGAGTGGCCGTGTACCTCTGTCTACGCAGGCAGCCCCCCGGGACTGGCCCAAGGAGTGAGCAAGCGGGTAAGGAACGCGGCCTGGCGGGCGGGTTCAGGGAGGTGCCTGAGCCCACAGGGGCCTGGAGAGGCCCTGGCCCTCTGCATGCCTGCGCTCTGACTCACCGCCCGGGGCTGGCTGCATGCCTGGGACAGCCGGCAGGACAGCCTCAGGCCCACAGCCTCCAGTGTGCACCCCTACCCCCGCTCCTGTGCGGCCTTCCTCTGTGAGCCACCCGGCACTGGTCACCAGCTCTTGAATTCTGGACGCTGGCCACAGGCCTGCTGAGTGTTTGGCCCAGCCCGGCCGAGGGAGAAGCGAGATTCGGGTCCCCAGGCCCGGGCAGTGGGGAGCCAGGTCCCTGCCCTTGTGCCCCTACCGCTGGGGCTGGACCCCCCTCCTCCTCCTGCACCCCGTCAGGGCCAGCGCGGGCCCAGCGCCATCCCAAGCCAGTAGAGTATTCATCTTATAGATGGGGTGCCAGGCATGGAACGGTCTGGTCACAGGACAGTGACACGGCTGGAGTCTGAACCCCCACAGTGGGGCTGTGGGGTCCATGGAGGAGCCTCTCGGCTTCGCCGGTGAGAAACGGGCTCCGAGGTGGGGCCCTTTCTCAAGGTTCCCCGGGTAGAAAGAGGCCAAGCAATGACGAAACCACGCCTGTGTTGTTGGAACCGTACCGCTGACGTTCCAGATAAAGCCATCACGGAGAGGTGGCCGTGAGCCAGACGTCCGAGTGCCCAGCTGACCTGGCTTGTAATTGGTGTTTCTGGGGAAAAGAGCCCAGGGAATGGTGCGGGAGAGCTCAGGCCCCCACACTGGGCAGTCGCTGGTCAAGTCCCAAGCTGGCTGCCCCCCGAGGGGCCCACTCAGCTGCTTCCTCTAAACCCCCAGGCCTTTATCGCTGTGGGTGGGTCCACCCAGTGTCCCCCACCCGCAGGCCCGGAGTGAGCTGTGGTCAGAGCTCTTCCTAGTTTATAGATCAAGGGGCAGGCCGGCGCGTGTGCCTGGGGGCCGGGGGTTCAGGGGGCCAGGGCTGGATTCGAACTTCCGTGGTTGGATGTGAGGCCGTGGCCTGATCTCTCTGGACTGGCTGGGGAGGGGCCAGAAAGACCGGTTGCAGGGTGTCCTCATGACAGTGCTTGGGTTCCTGGGGACCCTCTGTGTGGTCCCAGGACCTCCCGCAGCCTCCCCGGCTGACTCAGAAATGTGGACTGGGCATCTGTGACCCGCCGGGCCACCCCCCAAATCAGGGAGCCATACTCCAGTGGAAGCCAAGACTAATGGGTCAAGAAGGAGGAAACTGAGTCACAGAGAGTACACCAGTTATTTGTGTTAAGTTCTCACAGCTGATGAGTGGCAGAGCCAGGGTTTGAAGTGGACCCAGAGTTTGGGCACTGAACTCCAGCTCTCAGTTAGTGATAAATGCTGTTGCTGTTGGGGGCTCTGTAGGAGGCCCTGGGGTGGAGGGGTCATTGGAGCCCAGACTTGAGCCCCCCAGGGGACAAAAGCGTGGGGACTGTGATTCAGGCAGAGGGAACAGCAAGGGCAAAGGTGGGAGTTCAGGGCTAGCAAAGCGGCCTGCGGGAACCGTGAGGCCTGAACCTTGAGGCAGGGGGCTTGATCCCACAGGGCCGGAAGTAGGGAGTGGTTGCTTGATCACGCTGGGCCTGCAGTCCCCAGTAAGATCCACAAAGGATTTCAGGTTCCAGGCAGGACAGGAGTTGGGGCCCAGGAAAAGGGAGCCTGATGACAGCCTTTTAGCACAGGCCACCTTGCAGTAGCCCCATGTTTCTAGGCGGCTGCTCTTGCTGTGAGCCCCCAAGTTCCCCCCTCCATCCCAGGCACAGCGTGGGAGCTAAGGCCGGGATAAGCAGAGCAGCTGGGCCTGGGAGGGTGGGGCTCCAGTAGGAGGGAGCCCCTCCACCGAGGGCAGGAAGCAGGGCTGAAACCCGAGCTGCCTGGAGTGGGGGCTGGACCAGACCCAGGAGTCCCCAGGGCTGCCCCGCCTCCACCCCCCCCCAGCTGCCCCGCTCCGTGGGGTGGCTGATGTGACCAGGGCTCACCCACAGTCCGAGCCCTCAGCCTCTCCCTCATCCCTTCATCGGAGAATTCACTTCCTGGGGGGACTGAAGGAGGCACTGACCCCCACAGTGGGGGAGGGGCTGGCTGGGGAGGCTGCTGGGTGAGGGCAGCCCTCCCCTCTCCCCTCTCCCTTCTACCCCTCGGACCTGGGCTCAGCCCCCAGGCTCCAGCCTGACTCACCGCAGGCAGCTGTGGTTTGGGCTGCCGGGTGGGGGTGGGGGGGCAGCAGAGGACACGAGTTGGGGGTACCAAGCTTAGGGGAGCAGCTTCCTCCCACCGCCAACCCTGTCCTGGCCAGAGCTGCTGAGTGCTCCGAGCCAAGGAGGACAGGACTGCCAGCCCCCCACCCTGTCCCAAGCTGTAGAATGCCTCTACCCTGCACAACCAGCACCGTTGCCGTGCTCTGGGGCTGAGTCCACGGACCGGGGGGTCCGCCTTGGGGCCTTCCAATATGGCACCCTGTTCTGAGCCCTAAGAATCCATCCCCTCTACCCCTCGCAGTCAGTAGGGAAAGCCACAGGGTGGCAACTAGGTACCCCTCCCCCCGGAGCTGCGGCAGCTGAGCCCAGTGACCCGAGCTTCCCCTTTCCCATCTGTGAAATGGGCGCTGGCTACTGTCCTCTCCTCAGGACCACACTGAGCAGATGAATTAATGCCTGAGAAGGGTTTGCTCCTATTTCCCTGCCACATGCAGGGGGCGCCAAGGAAGGATTTCAGTGACCAGTGCTTTAACAGAAAACAGCCAAAGCCAGATACCAGAAGCTTCCATCATCTCACGCGTGCCCTTGGCCAAGGGACCCCCCCCCCCCCACCGTCCTGCCACCTTCCCCTGGAGGCATCCTCGGGTCACCTCCAGGCCCCTCCTGTTTGCCAAGCCATTTACGCTCATTTGCCCTGTTTGCCACGCGGCTGAGCATGGCATCAGTCAATCACACAATTATCGAGCGCCCACGTGCGGGCCCTGGACGCTTCCTGTGCAGGCTGTTCAGTTTTCACCCCCAGAGGCATTTTGGAACCTTCCCAAGACAAAAGGCGGAAGGAAGGAAGGAAGTGCCACCCTGTGGACACAGAAAAGATAACAGGCCCTCAGCTCCTGGTGTCCCTCTCCAGGCATGCGCAGAGCCTCCGACACGCTCTGAGCCTGGGAGTGGGAATTAGCACTGGCCCCAGGTTCAGTTGGGGAAACTGAGGCTCTCGTGGGCCCGAGGTCACCCATCTCAACCTAGGTGGCCTGGCCCAGGTTGTGCTCCTTCCCACCCTACTGTCTGAGTCGCCCCCTCCCAACCTGTTCCTGCTCTCCCTCCCTTTGCCCTGTAAGGCAGGGGACCCCATTCCCCAGGTCCTGTTGTGTTCAGTCAACGGGGGCCGCTGGTGGGAGAGGGCACCAGGAGGAGGGGAGAAGCTGACTCTCCCTTTTTTCTGCTGTACACAGTGTCTCCAAGGGAGGCTCCCACCAGCTCCTTCCTGGGTTCCAGGAACATCAGCCCTACCCTACACTGTTGCTTATTTCTGGCTGCCTCATTGTTCCCCGATTTGGTCTTTAAAAACATTACCAGTTAGTATTAAATTGTGTTCCAATATACATAACATCAAATTTACCATCTTAACCATATTTAAGCGTCTAATTCAGGGGCATAAATACAATAACATGGTTGTGCAGCCATCGCCGTCATCTCCAGAACTTTCTCGTCTTCTCAAATTGAATCTCTGTCCCCACAGGACGCTATCTCCCCACCCCCCTCCCCCAGCCCTGGCGCCCATCATCTCCTTTCCCTAAGAATTTGACTTCTCTAGGGACCTAGAGTGGAATCCTAGAGTGCGAGGTGGTGTGTCATTACGGTTTGCCCATTTGATCTTTTTACACGTAGTTCCCCATATTAAGTTCAGTCTGCTGAACTGCTGCGTTCTTGGCCACACCCCAACAGAGCCGCCTAGACTACTTGTGGTTTGATTTGCCGGGCTCAAGGAAGGGGGTCTCAATTGCCTACAGGTCCAGACTCCAGTAAAGCCGGGGTGCACAAAAGAATGGGGACGAACGTAGCCCAATGTTGCCACTACAGAACTTGAGAATTTGCCAGAACTCATGGTTATTTGGATTTGTGTTGTTAAATCTCTCGTTGTTTTATATCTTAGCAATTAATTTCATAGGTGTTTATCCTTTGTCTCTTCCTTTAAGAAAACCTCACATCAACCACTCCAGGAGCCCAAAGGGTTTGAAGGGAAGCTTCCTTCAGAAATCATGTGTTGATTGAACCAGGTGGGAAGGTCTCTGCCCCAGCCACTCTTCCCCCAGTTTATGCTTCTGGATTCAGCTCCAATGTCACCTCCTTAGAGAATCCTTCCCTGAGCCCTCCTGAAAGCAGTCCTCTCCCTGCCAGTCACTTCTCGGTCCCATTACCCTGTTTAAAATTCTTCTCTAATATTCTTCTAAAATATAGTCATTGTATCTATTTCCCCTTCTAAAATGTCAGCTCTTTGGGGGTAGACTCTTACTTCTTTTATTCACTGCAGTGTCCCACATGCCTAGACCGAGACCCGGCATACAACACAGGTGCCCAGCTGACGTTCGTTCTGTGAATGAGCCTGCAGATTTAGCAAAACCCCAATTCAGGGGTCCCGAGCTCTGGGGGAATGTTCCCCTTTCCCAGATCCATCGCCTGGGATGTCCCACCCACACACAGACGGAGGAGCCCACAAACCACAGGAAGAAAACAGTCCAGGTTTCGCCAAGCGGTTCATTTAAGAAATTTAATCGATCACAGTAAGACACTCAGGGTATAAAAACATTCTATACAGTGGTTTAAAAAGCGATACCCATCCCCCCCAAGCAACACACCATATATACAACACAGACACGATTCTCCTGAAGGGCTTTGCGCAAATCTTTGTACAAAAAGAAGAGGCGTCTCAGAGACGACTTCCCCCAAGGCAGAGCCCCCGGAGGGGGTCAGCAGTGCAGCAACCAGGGTTTGCAAAAATAAATAGATCTTTGTTTCATATATATGTGATAAATGTTTAACAAATATACAAAGTGCAAACATAACAAAAAAGCCCCCCCCACCCCATGATCTGTACAGGGGATTATTTACACGCTTTCACAGTTTCCTACGGGGTAGGCACAGTGTTGGGTGGTCATGCAGTGAGCAACGGGCAGGCCCTGGACATCAGGCAGGAAGCCACAGGGGGCTGCCTCTTCTCTCTTTGGTCGTAAATGTGACATGGATGATATTATCGGAAAGACGGTTTTGTTTAAGAAGTCCCATAAAATGACCAAGCCCAGGGGAGGTCTTACAGGGCTAAAATGCCATGCACATTTTCAGGGGACACCCGTCAACGACAGCTACCTTGCTGGGGAAATTAATGGCTTAGGGGCATCTGCATAGAAGCGGAAACACTAGTGGGATAGTCATGACGGTGGCCTTGAGGCGCCTGGTGAGGGAAGAGGCCCCGAGATCTCACATTCATCCACGCGGGCCCTGGCCCACCCGGGAGCCCATCCCAACCGGAACAGAAACCAGTGCAAAATAGTAATGTCAACTTTACACGAGATATAGCCCTGAACTAAAAAAAAAAAAAAGTGCACGGGGACCCGGAGAGGGCTGGGGCAGGCACGGGGGCTGGGGTCCAGCCCACCACACCCAGACCACAGGATGCTCTTAGAGGCTGGAGGCCGCTGTCTTCACGCATCAGCTAAGTGGGTATCTCAGGCACTTAATAAATATTAAGGGCAACTGGTGGCTCAGGCTTACCCTGGGAATGGTGAAGGTTTTGGTGAATGAATGGGGCTCCCTTGGCCCCACCCCCGGGATGCTGGATTCGGCCAGGTCAAGATCGATGCCGGTGCTGGCATCAAGAGAGGGTACAGACCTCGCTTGGAAAACGCGAGTTTGATCCAGATCCGAGGGGTAGCAAAGCAAAAGCGAACTCTGGCTGTCCGGCAAGGGAGAGGGGAGTACGTTTACTCCTGAGTTTGGGGGCTCAGGCTAGGAGGTGGGGGTAGAGCAGCTACCCAGGACCTTGTGGGTAGGGCCTGCTCTCTCGAGTTCCAAGCCCCTTGCCTTCACTCCTGTGTCCCTCTGGCAGTCCCGCAAGGTGGGGAGAAGGGAGCAGTCCCTGGAGAGGGCAGAAATGCACCCTCCCCAGCTCATTCGGCCTTCTCTTCTCCACTGTTCATAGAGGAAGAAAGAAAAAAAAAAAAAAATCCCAACCCAAACCCGTTGCGTGTGCGCCGTTAGAAGCCCGTTCTGCCTCCCAGACGAATAAATATATAGAACAAAGCTCTGGCAGGACAGGCCAAGCGGCTGCCGGTGCTGAGGCTGCGGCCGCCAGCGGTGCTTTGGGTTCACTTCTGATCTTTGCATGAGACGGGAGGGCGTCAAGGTCTCAGGAAGGGTTTGGGGCAGGTCAAGGGTCCGGGGAGAAAGTGTTCTTCCTGCCCGTGACTGGCAGCAGGTTCGGGGGAAGGACAGGACTTGAGGCGGCAGCTCACGCCACATCATCCTCCAGGCTGACCATCTGTCTCTGTCAACAGCAAGATAAACGCCGGAAGCGATCAGTCCAACGCTCCGTAAACATGGCCAGAGGCCACCCACACCTCCCTCCCTCCTGGCCCACCCGGGGGGCCGGCCCCCCCATCACTGGCCTGGACCCACACAGCAGCCTCCGCCCTGCTGCTCTCGGGGCTCCCGACCTTGGCCCCAGTCTTTCCCCTGACAGCCACCAGAGGGCGCCCGTGAGCCCCAAGTCAGGCCAAGCCCAGAACCCTCTGCAGGGCTCCCATCTTGTTAGAGCACAGCCACGGTCCTCCCGGAGGCACCCAGGCCCTGCTCCAGGGGCCTGGTCCCTTCCCTTCCCTTGGCTCCTCCCTCGACACCCCAATTTTCAGCTGCAGCCACACCAGCCTCCGGGCCTAGGCAAGCCTGCTCCAGCCTCCTCATCTAAGCTCTCCCTCCCCCCTGCCAGCCCCCACTGGCTTTTTTTTTTTTTTTCCTCTTTTCTTGATGCTGCCCCCCCCCACCCGCCCCGAAAAGGGCTCCGGAGGGTCCCCGCGTCCTGGGCGGGCCGGGGCTCTCACCGAAGGGTAGGTGTAGCCGTCCTGGCTGTAGCAGATGTGGACCTCGTCCTCCGTGGTCTTCTGGTACACGGGGTTGTCGAAGTTGATGCTGTTGATGCTCTTGAGCCGCCAGTTCTTCCAGAGGAGGAAGGTCCCGAAACACAGCAGGATGAGCAGTACTGCGGGGGACATGGCCGGTCAGGAGGCCGCCCTGCCGGCCGCCCAGCTCAGCCCCCCGGGTGACACGGCCCGCAGACTCCTGGCCTTTTGACCTATACAGGGTTTTTTTGTTCTGAATTCGAAGCCATACTTGTCCACTGGGGGAGAAAACCTACCTAAGTGCATAACAAGTCTCTAACTCGAAGCCCACGGCGACCCCCTCGCCCCAGAAACACCCCACTGGGGTTGACGCGTCCAGGCTTCCTCTGAGTCACCACATGCGGGGCCTGCCCTCTCTATCGGCGGGGCCAACGCTCTTTTCCTCTGTCCGGGTGCTCTTCGCCTCGTTTCTAGTGGCCCTGGGGTGGCGTTCCCAGACCCTCCTCGATCCGGGGGACAGCCAAGGGCCCACCCAGCCCAGATTTGTAAAAAATTCTGGCCAAGGGGGTGCCTGGGTGGCTCAGTCAGTTAAACGTCTGCCTTGGGCTCAGGTCATGATCCCGGGACTTGGGGACTCCCCAAATCGGGCTCCCTGCTCAGCAGGGAGACCGCTTCTCCCTCTGCCCCTCCCCGTGCTCCTTCTCTCTCTCTTGCTGTCAAATCAATCTTCAAAAATAAATTAAAAAAAAAATTCTGGCGAGGGCTCAGAGGGTGGGAGAGACTCAGGCTCCATTGAGAAAACCTGGGGGGGGGGTGCCACCTTTGGGCACCTGGCGGGGAGACGAGCGCCCCACTGCCATGTCGGTCCACTCACAGCCAGGCGACTGTAAGGCACTAACGTGGTCTCCGAGAGCGGGCTGGGTGTTGAGGGACACCTCGAAAGGATTTGCTCAGAAAAGGAAAAACAGGTGTGATGCTATGATTAACAGGGGTGAGGCGGCGGGGGGGAGGCAGAACTCCCCGAACTCCCCCTGCAAGAGAGCCGTTCGCCAGGAGGCGTCCCTCAGGCGGCGTGAGGTCTTCCCTGCAGCTTCTGTCCCTGCACACAGGGACGCGCCCCCTGCCCCAGCTGAGCACCAGCGCTCGCTCGGAGCGGGTGGGAGGCTTCGGCCTCGTCCAGCTGCGGCCCCAGGGCCCACAAGCGGCCTTGGCACACAGCAGGCACTCAACTGTATTGGTTGAGTGAATGAAGCCAGAAAGGGGGCCGCCCCAAGCCTGGAAGAAAAGGCAGACCGGCCCAGCTCGTGGGGCAAGGCGGTCATCCTGCAGGAAGCCGGGGTTGGGGTGGGCCTGGCCGGCAGGCTTACCAATGGGCAGGATGACGTACAGAGCCCCCACGCTCCTCGGCTTCTCCTCGTCTCCTCTGCTGGCAGCATCGCCCAGGGCTGCACAGGCAAAAGGACAAAGCAAGGCTCAGATCCACGGGGAGGGCCAGGGAAACATGGCAGGTGTATGACAACGCCACACACGGAAACGCCTGACGCCTCCTAGTGCCCTTAAAGGTTCAAGGGAGGGGAGCCCGGATGGCGCAGTCGGTTAAGCGCTGGGACGCTTGATTTCGGCTCAGGTCCTGATCTCAGGATCATGAGATCAAGCCCCGTGTCGGGCTGCATGCTCAGCATGGAGTCTGCTTGGGATTCTCTCCCTCTCCCCTTGCCCCTCCCCCTGCTTGCACACACACACTCTAATAAATAAATCTTAAAAAAAAAAAAAGGTTCAAAGGAACTTGGAGCATCTCCCAGGTTTGAGAGGCATTACGCTGGGGCCTTATTCATTAGCAGTCAGGGCCATGGGACTCGGAGCAGATTTAAGAGAGCTGCTTAGCCAAGTGTTACGAGGCTCTGGGGAAGAGGCCCCCCGTCTTTGAGACAAAAGCCTGCAGGTACATTCCCAGCAACTGGTGAGGTCACTGGTGGAGTTTCTCATCCTGGTTCTGCATTTGATGGAAACGAGACAGGTCTGGGCGGGTCGGCAGCCCCCCGACTCCGTAACGTTCAGCGATTCCAGGGCCGGCGTGGACTGCACCAAAGCGCCACAGTCCTGTGTCAGTCCACAGTTCATCAATACTGGGGAGACCTCATTACCTAAGCACACGTGTGCACCTGCGCCCTGTGAGGGCCCCATGCAAACCAAAGTTTCAAGTCCTCCAGACAGGCAGACAGGCCGGGGGGACTGAGGAGCCACACCTGGGCCACGGGACGCAGGTGAGCAGTGACGGACATCAGTTATATTCAAACCCACCTGGCTTTGAATTCTACTGGCTGTTGTGTGTGTAGAGAGTTTATACTGACTTTTTTACATTTGCACATATTTAAGAAAACTTCTTAACAAAAAAAACTCAAGGCAGCAGCAAGGTCCTTGAGAAATTTTTCCCTTAAAAGGGCTCCTTTGCCCAAAGTGAGAAGCCCTGGGTGGGCCCGTCTGGGAAATGGGTTTTCAAGCAGTGGCTCCCCCCCCACCCCCTGCAGCAAAAAGGTTTCCTAGCCTCCCTCAACCACAGCAATTCCTGCTTTACCTTATTTATGGTTGGACATAAGCTTCAGTTACTCTGAGGGGCAAAAAATGTCTGAAACTTGCTGATGTGCCCCCCCCCCCCCGCCTTTTTTTTCTGGCTAGAAAAATCTATGAGCTCCATTTTTCTGGCCGCTCAAATTCCAGGGCTAGCGCCCTCTGGTGGGCAAAGAGATGAATGGCGGGTCTCCCATGAATTCACGGAGAGCCCCGCTCTGACCTTCCGGAGCCCAGGCCACCTTCTGGATACCCAGCTCTGAACTTCTGGAGCCCAGGCGGGGCTGAGGAGAGGCAGGCACTCACCGCTAGCACAAAACTTAAAAGTCTGTCCCCACACCCCCTTGCCAAAAAAACCTTAGTAACTGAGTAATATTTCGATGTGTTATTTTTTAAAGAAATAAACATGAAGGCCGATACCTCATGATAACAAAGTGTCAGACTTTTAGGAAGACAGGCTCTGTCTCCGCACTTGCCTGACCCTGCCTCACTGGGACCCTGGCTCTGATCAAACTATATTTACACGACCAGGTGTTCGGCCCACGGCCCATAATTTGGTGAATTATTTGAAAAAAATTACGCAGTAAAATAGGATGTAAGCCCTGGGTTTTTGGTGCCCCCTCCGATGCTGCCCTGAACAGCACCTCACCCGCCTCACCCCAGCCCTTGCCCTGCTGGGCAGACACCTGAAAGCAGGTCATCGAATGGGCCTTCATAACATTTCAGGCTCCCCGGCCTCGGCTCGGGACGACTCTGGGATAAGCCTCCGCCACGCACTCCAGCGCTCCACACGCCGGGGCCCACGCAATCCCCCCGCCACCAGGAGGTGGGCAGGCGCTGTTATCAGTCCCATTTTATAGATCAGGAAACAGAGGCTTCTGGGATGCACAGGCCACGTCAGGAGTGCAGGGGCAAAGCCTAAACCCACTCTATCCCTGCCCCAAGATCCTCTTGGCCTCTGAAGGGCCTGTCTGGATGCTTGAGCTATAAACCAGGGGCCAGGGCGGTCCCCGCTTTTACCGTGCTGGGACATCGTCACCGTCTCTGCCGTGGTGAACTCAGGGCTGGCCGCGGGCCACGGGCTGGCTGTGTGCTTTGTCTCCACGGCTGTGGAGCGGACCGTCGGCCTGACTGTGACCGTGGAGGTACCCCGGGTGGTCGTTCCAGGTTCCGCCCCTGAAAGAAGAAACATTTCCTGAGGGCCCTGCTGCTTGTGACAATGGTAAGTGGTACATGCCGTTGACCAAAAAGACATAACTGAAAACAGGCGCCTGTGTGGCTCAGTCGGCTAAGCGTCTGCCTTCAGCTCAGGGCAGGATCCCAGGGTCGTGGGATCGAGCCCTGCGTTGGGCTCCCTGCTCAGTGGGGAGTCTGCTTCTCCCTCTCCCTCTGCCTCTCTAATTGTGCTCTCTAATAAATAAATAAAGCCTTAAAAAAAAAACAACCTGAAAACAACTGAAACACACGAATGTCTATGTTGTTATTATTTGTTGTAGTTCGAAAGGGAGATTCACAAGTATTACAGACACACTGGCCCCAAACCAAGACTTTCTCTGAGGATGAGAAAAGTTGAACAGGGGGTCATCTCCTCACTCGATGCCCATGTCTAAAATCGGTCACCTCGCAAGGGGGCCAGGAGAGAGTAAACCAGACATCAAAGGTGAACAGCGTGTGTCTAAATGCCTGGCACAGAGCTCATGTGTCCCGCATGACAAAGGCAAACTACGGTTACCCCTACAATGGCCCCCAGGAGCCTCAGTCTCCCACTGGGCAGATGAGCAAAGAGATCGGCAAGGTCAAGTTGCAGGACTAAGCCACAAGGGTGGCAGAAGAGGGACGCTCGCCCAAGCAGGCTGCTTACCTCTACCTGTGAGGCAGCTCCTCATGTCCTTGGCCAGCAGCATGCCATCAGGGCAGGCACAGGTGAACTTGGGCGAGTGGGGGTTGATCTGTGGGGCCGGGAGACACAGGTACTGGCAGCCACCGTTGCGGAGGGCAGTCCTCTCACACCAGTTCACCCCTGAGGTGGAAGAGGCAGGGAGTTAGGGGAAGAACCAGGATAGAAAATTCTAGAAAATTCCAGAACACCAGCAGGGAAGTGGAGGGGGGAGGTGGTCGCCCCATCTTTACCTCTTGGCTGTGTGAGGTTGTGAAAAAGGACAATGTCCTCTGGAGACAACAGGTTTTCTGCCACCAAATTAATGTCTGAGCCTGTGAGACGGTTGGCACTGAAAATGGCTTCGTTGATGATGTCTGTCCAAAATATTTTATCCTATGTGGGCATTAAAGAAGATAGCAGATGCCATTAATCGAGGGCACAGGACATAAGAATTTCTGGGAGGAAGCAGTACTGCGTGGTACGAGCCTCATTTCTTTCCTTTCTTTTTAAAAAAATTTTTAATTTTGTAAAATATACATGATCTAAATTCGACCATCTTAATCCTTTTTAAGTGTTTTCTGTGGCATTAGGTACATTCACATTGGTGTGCAACCATCACCACCATCCATGTCCAGAACTTTCCATCTCCCCAAACTGAGACTCTGTCTCCAGGAAACACTGACTCCTGTCCCAGCCCCTGACTCCCACCATCTACTTCCTGTCTCTGTGGACCGCGCTCCTCCAGGGACCTCACAGAAGTGGGATCAGAGAGGATTCATCCTCCTGTGTCTGGCTTAGTTCCCTCCAGCTTCCTCCATGTTGTGTGTGTTAGAAGTTCCTCCCTGTTTCCTGAATCGCATTCCGCTGTATAGATACACATTTTGTTTAGCCCTTCATCTCTGACGGTTGCTTCCATCTCTTGGCTGCTGTGACTCACGCTGTCTGAACGAGGGTGCACGAATGTAACAATGTTTCCCCCTTTCCCAACTGCGGTTGGCCCCCTTTCCTCTCTGTAGGGCGGTTAGCAGCCTCCTAGACCTCTACCCACGAGGTACCAAATACAACAACCAGAAAGTCTCCAGAAAGTACCAAATGTCCCCTGGGCCTCAGGATGGCCTCTAAGTGAGAACCGCTGCTTTAAGACTCTTAGGGTGAGAGGGGCGCCAGGCTGGCTCAGTCCAGGGGAGCCCGTGACTCTTCATCTCAGAGTCGTGAGTCTGATCCCCGTGTCGGGGGTAGAGTTTACTTAAAAACAAAAACAAAAACACCTCTTTCGAGGAGAAGAAAATGGAAATAACTTCCATTCTCTAAGTTGGTCCTGGCTTGAATGAGCCAGACCACGTGGGTTGACCCGTCAGCACGAGCACTTAGGCCTCGCACGTGAGTTGCGCTCAGTAACCAGCACTCAGATGTGAGTTCCCTCGAGCACCAAAGGAGCAAGCCCTGGCTCCCGGCCCCCACCTCGAAGATGGCCAAGGAGAAGGGGTGCGCCAGCTTTTTCTTGTCCTCCAAAACGGTCTTCCGGTTCCCGCCGTTGACATCAATGCTGGAGATGGAGTGGAGCTTGGAGTCAACCCAGTAGAGGCGGCCACCAGAAAGATCTAGAACCCACAGGTGGATAAGGAAGAGATCACATGCCGATGCCAGAGGGGCCGGGGCCTGGGCGCTCCACTCTCCCCAGGAAGGAGCCCCCCCCAAGGACCTGGCAGAGAGGTGCCCCTAAAAGCAGCCCCAACTGCACACCTCCCTGTGTGAGGCCAAACCCCACGCTGGTGTAGTTTAGTGTCAGGTTACAAAAAACTCAGGAAGCCGCATCTCCTTCCTCAGGTGCAGCCTGGCCACTCCCTCCTCTCCTCCAGACAGTGCCTGACCCCAGAGACCCAGGTCCCAAGGACATACCCAGGGTGATGCCATTGGGCCACTGGATGTCTTCCGTGACGAGCGAGTAAACGTCAACACCGTTCAGACCCCCCTTCTTGATCTCGGCAGGGGTTCCCCAATCCGTCCAGTACATGAAGCTGGGGGGCGAGCGGCAAGAACAGCAGGACGTCAGCCGGGGAGGCTCCCGTCTGCCCCAAAGAGCAGCTCCCAGCTGAGGCAGCCAGGCCAGGAATTGTTAAGACATCCTCCCAAAGAGACCTCGCACTGGTTTCTTCTGCTACCCTAGCGCATGCAACCTGGTGAGGCCTGGCAGGATTTTAGAACCTTCGAGAACAAAAGGAGATTTTTTTATTCCAATGTCTGGACTGAGGCCCTTAATTTGCACCCTCGACAGTGATTTCTGAAGGCTTTTATACATTTTTTTCTTTTCTTGGCAAGTTTTGTTTTTGCTTTGATTTTAAAAAATTTTTTAATTGTGGTAAAACACATAAAACATAAAAGTTACCATCTTAACTACTGTTAAGTGTCCAGTTCGGTGACGTTAAGTACACATACACTGTCATGCAACCATCACCACCATCCATCTCCAGAACTCTTCCATCACCCCAGACTGGAACTCTGACCGCACGAAGCACCAGCTCCTCATTCGCCTCCCCTGACCCCTGGCTCCTGCCACTCGGCTCCCCGTCTCCATGAATGGGACCCCACTAGGGACCTCATGTAAGGGCGCTCATACAGCACTTGTCCTTTCGTGCCTGGCTGCTTGCGCTCCGGATAACGGCCTCGACGTTCATCCGTGTCGCAGCAGGTGCGAGGAGGTCCTTCCTTTATAAGACTGACTACAGTTCTGCCCGTGGCTAGACCGCATCCGGTTTACCCTTCAGCCATCGAGGGACGCTCGGGCTGCTTCGGGCCCCGGCTGCTGTGAACACGGGGCTGCAAACACCTGTTCGCATCTGCATTCGCTACACTTGGACGTGGGTCTCCGATGGCTTTTAAGCCTCTGAAGAGATGCTCAAACTCACTCACAACCAGCCACTTACAAATACACTGAAAGCCCCCCTCCCCACTGCGACTGGCAAAGACCTGCTGTTGACCGTGAGCGAGACGGGCGCGCGGGGGGCGCTAATGGAGGCCGGGTTTCACAAAGCAGGTTTTCAAAGGCAATTTGATGCTCCCTCCACGCACGTACCCTCGGACCTAGTAACCCAACTTCTAGAATGAGGAATCTAGAATCGACAATCCTGCAGAGAAATTGCAAGTGACTCGCCTTTGAAGGTATTCAAAGGTATTTGCAGCCTCTTTGTGTGAGGCAGGGGGAAAACTTAATTTCCAAGCGCTGGATACAAAGTAAATCATGGCTCATCCAGTCAACAGGGAATGAGCCCCATATGCCAAATGACAGAGCCAAGGGGAGAACAGGGTCCAAGAGGGCAATCCTATGCTACTCTACCTGGGGGGAAAAGAAACACAACAGTAGACACCACCCACCCACCCATGATTTGTATCTAAGGGGTTATTTCTGCGAGCCTCTCTCTTTCTTGGCAGCTGGGGGGCTAAATTCATTCAACCGAGTGTCCCTCTACCAAACGAGAATGTTTGTGGGCCCAGGCCCACCTTCAACTCAGGGTCTGTCCCATGTGAGTCATGCTCGTCTCAAAAGTTCCCTTTTGGGGCACCTGGGTGGCTCGGTTGGTTAAGCGTCTGCCTTGGGCTCAGGTCATGATCCCTCGGTCCTGGGATCACACAGCAGAGAGCCTGCTTCTCCCTCTCCCTCTGCCTCTCCCCTCCTCTTGTGCTCTTAATCTCTCTCTCTCTCAAATAGATAAAATCTTAAAAAAAAAGTTCCCTTTCCTTCTGATGATTGCCACCAGGACAGGCTGCCTGTCCAGAATTGTGAAATTCCACGGGCAGATATGGTGTAATGGGTTCGGGACACGGGGCGGGGAGATGCCTTCCGTCAGGGGACACAGGTCCCTGCGGGCCCCAGAGCTGCTGAGTCAGCCATGGGCCGTGCAAACCCCCGCCCGGGGGCTCGGCGGGGTGGTGACCTTTACTCCCTGTGGCATCCTCCCCGAAACTTCCCTTGGATCTGAGCGTTTTTTACCTTCCTTCAGTCCAATCCTGGCACAGGATTCTCTGCCATAAAATACTAAATCAGAACTTAAATAACTATTAATTTCTAATACCAATTTAAATCCATATTTTAATTTCTGGTCTTTGTTTTTTGTTATTGTTTCGTTTTCGTTTTTTAAGTAGACTCCATGCCCAGCACAGAGCTCAACACAGGACTTGAACTCACGACCTTGGGATCAGGAGCTGAGCAGAGATCAAGAATCAGACATTTGGGGCGCCTGGGTGGCACAGCGGTTAAGCATCTGCCTTCGGCTCAGGGCGTGATCCCAGCGTTAGGGGATCGAGCCCCACATCAGGCTCCTCCGCTATGAGCCTGCTTCTTCCTCTCCCACTCCCCCTGCTTGTGTTCCCTCTCTCACTGGCTGTCTCTATCTCTGTTGAATAAATTTAAAAAATCTTTAAAAAAAAAAAAAAAAAAAGAATCAGACATTTAACCGACTGAGCCGCCCAGGCGCCTCCCTGATTTGGGGTTCTTACCCTGAGCGCACTTTTCAGGGTCCACTTCTATCTTAGCAGACATCAAGAGGGATCAATCAAGGGCATGTGAGGAAGGACCACCCTTCTAGGTCCTATTCTTTCCTGACAGCAAGGGCCTCTGTGGCTGGGGACAGCCCCAAGATCACGGAGACCAGTCCAGCTCAGGCACACGCCTTCCCCCAGTCTGAGTCCTAACCAGTTCTCGAACCCCACCTCTGCAGTTCGTTCCGTCTGAGTACCCACCCATGCACGGGGTCCACCACGATGGCACGCGGCTTGGAGCCTTTCTCCTTGAAGAGCGTCTTTCTCTTTACACCCTTGGTGTCCGCCACAGAGACAGTGCCCAGGACGGAGTCTGTCCAGTATATGTTGCTGTGGATCCAGTCCACTGCCAGCCCGTCGGGGGCCTGGAGGTCCTCGCTGATGACGGTGTCATAGGAGGAGAAGCTGGGGGCTCTGTCGATTTGGGTACTGTCGGGGGAGGGGGGAAGACGGAGAGGAGAGCGTCAGTGCGAGGGGCCGAGTTCACCTGGGGTGGGGGCTGGGAGCGGCTCCGAGGCTCACCTGTAAATCTTCCTCTGGGACAGGTCAGACCAGTAGATTCTGTTGCGGGCCACCTCCGTGTCTAGGGCGACGACGTTCTTCAGGTTCGGGATGAGGCTGGTGTATTCGCTGCGGTCCAGGGTCATCTTCCGCACCTCGTGGCGGTTGGTGAAAAAGAGGTAGGCGATATTGCCTGGGGACGCAGGGAGGATGCTCAGGGGAGCAGAAGGGACCCCGAATCCTGCTTGTCACCCTCTGGGGTCCGGCTAAACCGGAGGAGACACTCAGGATGGGGTGGAAAATGCCTCGCTGGCGCATTAACCGTGTGGTTCTGATGCTCTGACATCCTGGGCCTTGCAGAGCCCGAAGGGACAGCCCCTCCCAGGGCCGGCCCTCTCCCTCTGCCTCCTGAGGGACCCTGGTGCTTCCCCAGGGGGCCCCAGGGCTGCCACGCTCCCCCTCCTCCTGGGAACTGTAACAACCGATCTTTTCAGTGGTGGTCGTCTCCTGCTGGGTTGGCCCCACCATACGTGAATGGAAGTAAAACCCCCATTAAAAATAAAACCTACACTGGGGCCCCAGCATTTTCCATCGTGGAACATAAAGATGAAGAAACGTTCACGGTTAAGGTATACAGAGCTACTCCTTAGGGCAGGAAATTCTGAGTGCTTTTCATATTCCGTTTTCCCTCATTGATTCTCACACCCCGATGGGGCCAGAGCTGTCGTCAAACTCTCGTTATATACAAGGTGCCTGAAGCTCAGAGAGGGGAAGTGACGAGCCCAAGGTCACACCAGCTGGCAAGTGGCAGAGCTGGGATTCAAACCCAGGCTGCCCCGACTCTGGGGGCTGTGCTGTAACCACGACACCAATATTCACCAACAAGCTGACCGTGTGTACAACTGACCTCGAATAGCCCTTCCCACGATACCACGCGCACCCCTGGGAGGGTGTCTGTATAGACACCGGCCCCAACAGGTTGGAACCAAAGTGAAACCTCAAACCCTGGGGGGGTTTCACGAACTCAGTCCCCAGTTTTCCCCAGAACGGGGAAACGCATGGGGCTGTGACAGAGGGCGGCCAACGAACAGCCACAAAAGGGACAACAACAGGGGAGAAGCCTTCAAGGCTCAAAGAGACCCTTGAGGAAACGGAAGACGATCTAAAATATTTCTGCAAACTTGTCCGTCATGGGAATCACACCGGAGGGCGGAGCGGACACAAAGCAAAGGGAGTTTGGCCCACTGGTCGACTCCTCAAACACATGGGATCCCCTCACTTCGGGGCTTTGGAGAATCAGTGCCCGGCTGCGGGGCTCGTCTTCAGTTTAGGTAGAAAAGAAACCGCGATTCCTGCGGTTTGGTCTTCTTATGAGCAATTGATTATAGCTTGGTCTCTCTTAAGGGAATGTTTGCTTTTTGGGTATAAGTCCCTCTAAGTGAATAAGAACAGCTGGTTGTGGGGGGGGGGCCTTCAGGCACAGCCTTTCAACCTCTTGTTCCCTGAAGCCACTGGGGGGCCTGGGGGCTGCAAACCGGATCTCCTGCCAATTGATCTGGGTCAGCAGGGAGGCAGGACCCGGACGGGCAGCCTCCTGGCAAGTTCCTGACAGGGCTGCTCACCATCTGCCAGAGGTCTCTGGAGGACACAGTCTGCCACCACCACCCCCCCCCCCCCGGCCCCAGCAGTCTTTGGAGTGGATGCAAAGGTCACATGACGAAACTCCCCCCTGCACCTGCTCTTGGCTCCGGCCCCACCCCCATCGGCCCCGCCTGGTGCTCACCCACAGCCTTGCAGGCTTTGGTGTGGGGGTCCAGCTGGAAGCCCTCCTCACAGTCGCACTTGTAGCTGCCCTCGAGGTTCACGCACAGCTGGCTGCACACGTCGGGATCCTGACACTCGTCAATATCTGCAAGTCGGGACACAGGGACTTGGGGTGCCGATGGAGTGATGGGCTCCCACCGAAAGCCATGCCTCCTGATGGCACATGGGGACAGCCGAGGCCCTCTGGGGAAGACCTCCAGAGCCAGGGTCTTGGTGACCAGCAGGTTCAGAAATAAAAACACAGAAACAGCCAAGCATCGTCTCCAACAATGACCCTGACCTCACCGTTAGCCCCAGGGGTGCGGCCCACAGGGCAAAGCTGCGTCAGCCGAGATTTCTTTTGTAATTATTAACCCCAAAGGCAAGAACCGAGTGCTCCTCGAGGGCTGGGCCTGCGCTGGATGTCCCAGGCATCCGGCACCTCATTAAAGCCTCCTAACAGGCCCGTGAGGTCAGCACCGCTTTCGTGCCCACTGAACAGGTGGGGAAACTGAGGCACCGAGGGTCTGGCCACCCCAGGAGCAGAAAGGGCTGAGGAGGAATCACCTTCGCATCTTCGCTGGTCCACCAGCCGGAAGCCCTCGGGGCACAAACACTCATAGCCCATCTTGAGGTCGTTGCAGATGTGGGAGCAGCCGCCCTTGTTGTCCAGACACTCGTTGGTCCCTGTGGTGGCGGGGGGGGGGGGGGCCTGGTCACACTCAGGTCATCGGCACCCCTGCACCATCTCATCACCCTCATCATGATGGCCACGACTCAGGGACCAGTGAACTATCACATCCCCGAAGAGGACGTCACGGAACCCCTGTCACGTGCAGCACCAGGAGGGAACCTGGAGGCCATTCCGCTGAGTGAACCACGAGGGGCACAGAAGGACAAATACTGTAGGATTCACCCATAGGAGGTCCCCAGTGGAGTCAAATTCAGAGACAGGAAGTAGATGGCCGGCGCCAGGGGTGGGGGAGGGGATGCGGAGGCAGCGTTTCTTGGGGCAGAGGTTCCGTCTGGGAAGATGAGAAAGTTCTGGAGACGGACAGTGGGGATGGCTGTACGACCATGTGAGTCTGCTTAATGCCGCTGAACTGGACACTTAAAAATGGCCAAGACGGTAAATCCTATGGTTTCTTTCTTTCTTTCTTTCTTTCCTTCCTTTCTTTCTTTCTTTCTTTCCTTCCTTCCTTTCTTTCTTTTTTTTTGTAAAACACATTTGAAAATGTTCTTGATTATAAAAACTAAAAAATCATGTTCCACAGTTGCAGGTCCTAACTCCCAGCAAGCACACGGGTATCTGAACCACAGCTGTGGAAACTGAGGCACGGCCAGGCTCCAAGACTCGCCCAAGATCACAGCGCTGGACCAGACCCGGGGTGCCGGCACCCATGCCCCGGCTCTCCCTACAGGGCGGTGGCCCATGCCAGCCTACCCTCTGTTCTTGCGTGGCCCCAAAGCTAAGAATGCTTTTTACATTTTTAAATAGTTGAAAAGAAAAATAAGAATCAAAAGAAAAAGTATTTCGTGCCACGTGAAAGGTTCAAACATTGATGAGGGAACGGAAGGCAAGCTGAGGACAAAGCAGAAGCTGACGCCCTGCAAACCCCCCCCCAGGATGTATGTGACATTCCTCAGGCACTCCTGGCTGCCCTAAAGGACAAAGAAACAGTCCTTACTACCTACAGGCCATTGACAAGTCCTTGAAACAGGCATGGTGACATTCCTCTAGGAACTCAGCTGCCTCCATGTTAATACTTTGCTAAGGGCAAAAGGCAGTCCTAGCCTGACCCCCTCCCCTCCACCAAGATCCTGTAAGTCTGCTTTAACGTATAGAAATTCCTTTGGAAACGTCCTTTATCTCTAACCACCCCCCCACCCCAGATACATGTTGGCAATCATCCCCCAAGCATGTGGCCCACCGATAGACATCTGACGGGTCTCGTGACTCAGGTTTTATTAGACGGTAATAAATGACCTTTTCCCGACAACAGCTAGTCCCCTCAAGGTCCTGGAAACCTTGCTTCCAAAATTCCTTAGAGACTTACGCTATCCCTAACCCCCTCCCAACTTGAGGGTATATAATGGGCCACTCCTCACAACCCCGGGGCAGCAGCTCTTTCTGCCCACGGGTCCTGTCCCTGTGCTTTCATAAACCACCATTTTGCACCAAAGACATCTCAAGAATTCTTTCTCGGTCGTCAGCTCCGGACTGCACCCCACAACCTCACCTGCACCTCATCAACATCAGTGTCCCTAACTGGGTTTGCTTGGAGCACGGCCACACGCGATCACGCTCGTGTGCATTCGTAAGCGATTTTCCTGCTCAACGGTCCTGTTGAACAGCTGCGACAGACCTTACAGCTGGTCAAGTCCAAAATATTTGCATGGCCACAGGTTAGAGAGCACAGCTGAAACTTTACAAGCATCGCAACAGCCAATCCCCAGCAGCCCCAGGATGTTGAACCCTTACTGTCCCATCCTACAGATGTGAACACTGAGGCTCGGAAGCAAAGCTGCTCCTCCCCTAGGACCCCCATGTCTGTGTTGCCGCAGAGCTAAAGCACTCATGGGCATGGGTGGGCAGGAGACTTGCAGCCCCACAGCACCCACGTCTGGGTCCCAGCCCCAGCTCCCCATAAGTCCGAGAGCCACCTGCACCCCGGGGGGCTTACCGCACTCCTTCAGGGGCTCGTCCGACCAGTCCCGACAGTCCCTGATCGAGTTGCACACTTTGTCCAGCGTGATGCATTCGCCGCTGTGGCACTTGAACTTGTTGGGGCCCTCGCACAGCGTCACTAAGAGCCAAAGAGGACGGTCAGGCGCTTCTGAGACGCAAGAGCCCACTTACTGCTCTTTATTCATATAATAGCTTATTCACATAAGAGGATATGTAAGTGTATTCATAATGATGTACTTTAACATCATGGAAATAAACACTTAAAAATGGTAAAGATGGGGGGCGCCTGGGTGGCTCAGTCATTAAACGTCGGCCTTCGGCTCAGGGCGTGATCCTGGCATTCTGAGATCGAGCCCCACATCAGGCTCCTCTGCTGGGAGCCTGCTTCTTCCTCTCCCACTCCCCCTGCTTGTGTTCCCTCTCTCGCTGGCTCTTTCTCTCTCTGTCAAATAAATAAATAAAATCTTTAGAAAAAAAAAATCGGAAAGATGGTAATTATTTTTTCTTATATGTCGTTTACCACAGTTGTTAAAAAGTGCATTATCAGAATTTAACTTCTTGTTCAAAAAAGTTTGTTTCAGGGAGCGCCTGGGTGGCTTAGGTGGTTAAACGTCTGACTCTGGATTTCGGCTCAGGTCATGATCTCATGGTCGTCAGATCGAGCCCCACGTCCGGACGTGGAGCCTGCTTAAGATTCTCTAGCTCCCTCTCCCTCCTCCTCCCCATACACTCTCTCTCTCAAAATAAATACATAAAATCTTTAAGAATTTAAAGATGGCTCAGTCAGTGAAGTGTCTGCCTTCAGCTAGGGTCATGATTCCAGAGTCCTGGGATCAAGCCCCACATCAGGCTCCCTGCTAAGCACGGAGCCTGCTTCTTCCTCTCCCCCTACTCGTCCTCTGTCTTTCGCTCTCTCCCTCCCAATAAATAAAATCTTTAAAAAAAAATCTTTAAGAATAAAAAATAAAAAAATAAAAGCAGTATCCTTATGTTCCATGATTTTACCACAATTAAAACAATTTTTAAATGAATGCTGCTGATAAACAATTGGGTTGCTTCTAGTGTTTTGCTGTTAGGCTGGTGCTGTTCCACATGTTCCGGAGCCCGTCTCCCGGTTACAGGTTCGAGTTTCTCCTGGGGTCATTCCCAGGAGTAGAAGTGTCACTCTGTAAGCACAGGAAAGTGCTTTACGTGGAGTCGTACAGTCTCCACGTACAGTCGTACGTGGAGTCAAACGAACGTTACCTCTGAGCTCAAAGACAGGAGCCCTGCACACTTTGGCCTCATTAAATCTCACAGTCCTGAGATAGATGCTCTCGTGACGCATGTCAGAGAAATGGCAGCGAGGTTCAGGGAGGGCAAGCAACTTGCCCGAGGACACACAGTGGGTACAGGGCTGCCCCGAGAGGAGCTCACCGTTGATGCAGCCGAGCTCGTCGCTCATGTCCTTACAGTCATTCTCCCTGTTGCACTGCCGGCTGCCGTGGATACAGGTCCCATCCGAGCACTGGAACTCATCAGGCCGGCACGTGGCCACAGCTGGGAAAGACAGGACACATGTTGGGTTTTCTCAAGGAGCAGCGAAGAGAACAAACTAGCACCTTCGAAGCAGCAATTTCCTGGCTGCCTCGGGCATCAGGGACAGCACATCACAGGAAAGATTTTAGAGGTGAAAAAACATGCCCCACCACCTCCATGAGCAGGAGACAGGGGCTCATCCATTTTACCTGCTTCCCACCTGGGGAAAAACTCCCCAGGTACACCTGTCTTCATATTCTAAATTTTAGCCAATGTAGTTTTCTTTCTTTTCTTTTTTTAAGGTGTGTGGGGGGGGAGGGCAGAGGGGGAGAGAGGATCTTAAGCAGGCTCCACGCCCAGCACGGAGCCCAACACGGGGCTCGATCTCACAAGCCTGAGACCAAGAGCTGAGCCGAAATCAAAAGTCGCTTAACCGACCAAGTCACCCAGGTGCCCCTAACCGTTGTAGCATTGGGTTTTCCTTCATGGTAGTAAGTACTTTTTTCCTCAATGAAGAAGAATCCCAGAAAATTATTACTAAAGTCACAGGACAAAGTATGGAAAATAAGAAAGTTGGGGGAAGCACCCTAACACATCCACTGAGTTTTCCTGGAGTTTTCTCCAATCTTTCCACATACGCATTTTTGAGAACATGTAATTTTAAGATTTTCAGTCATCTCTCCCCCAACGTGGGGCTTGAACTCACAACCCTGAGATCAAGAATCACACTCTCTACTGATGGAGGCGGCCAGGTGTCCTTAGAACGCATAATTTGCGGGGTGCCTGGGCGGCTCAGTTGTTAGGCATCTGTCTTTGGTTCAGGTCATGATCCCTGGGTCCTGAGATCGAGGCCCACATCGGGCTCCCTGCTCGGTGGGGAGTCTGCTTCTCCCTCTCCTGCTCCCCCTGCTTGTGCTCCCTGTCAAACGAACAAACGAACGAATGAATAAATAAATAATAATAAAAGAGTGGGGGAAGCCTGCTCAAGTTATGAGAATTAAGTGAGTTTGTGCTGAGTTTTAGTACAAATTGTATACAAAGTCATCCATTATTTTAAAATGTGACTTTCAGGGGTGCCTGGCAACTCAGTCAGAAGAACGTGCAACTCTTGATCTCGGGGTTGTGAGTTCGAGCCCCACACTGGGTGGAGAGATTACTGGGGAAAAAAAAAGTCACTTTTTTTTTTTTTTTAAAGTGACTTTTAAAAAGTCTAATTCCATCTAGACAGAGATTACAATTCTGTGAAAAGAGCGCACAGGGGCAAAGTTACCAAAGAAACAGGGACATGAAAACATGTTCTAGGTTCACAGCAGCTCTACACCGCTGGCTTTGAGGTGACACCCCCCCCCCCCCCGCCCCCAGGAAGCACTGACGCCAGGCCAGGGTCTGGGCACAGTCCTTTATCTCCACGGTCTCCAACACAGGAGCCACTCACCACGCGTGGCTACTTAACTGCCAACTCGCGAAAGTGCAATAAACCCGAACATTCCAGTCTCCGCTTGCACTAGCGACCCTGGGTAGCAGTTATCGCACTGGGCAGTGCAGAGGTGGGAGGTGTCCACCGCCCCCAGAAAGTTCGATGGGGTGGTGCTGGACTCCAGTGAAGGCCAATGCTCTTGCCCCATTCTATGGGGGAGGAGAACACAATGCAGTGACATTGAGTCCTTGGCTGGAGGTGACCCGCCAGGCCCGGCGCCAGGATCCTTTCTGGACGAAAATACTACTGCAGCTTGCCACCCGCTCCTCTGGTCAAGAGAAGAGGTGAGCTACGTAGGCTAGTTAGAGACAGGGTCCCCTTTCACGGAGGCTTTCTCCTCCACGTGATCAGGAGCACTGGAAGAAACACGGAATGAGACTGAAGTCCCCACGGTGGGCCTCGACAGTGTTTAAGCACTGGAAGGCCGACCTGTCCCACCCCCAGGGGAGCACAGGGACAGGGGCGAGGACCCCCGCATGGTGGCCTTACTGCAGTTCTCCTCGTCGGACTTGTCCTTGCAGTCAGGGCCGCCGTCACAGCGCCAGCTGGAGTGGATGCATTCGCCGCTCCGGCAGTAGAATTCGAGGGACGAGCAAGGGCCATTGTCCCGTTGGGGGGCTGATGTGTTGCGGCCCCCACAGCGTTGCGGCCACTCATCTGAGCCATCCTTGCAGTCGGGGTCGCCGTCACAAGCCCACAGCTCGGGGATGCAGGCAGAGTTGTTGCACTGGAAGCTGGAGGGGCCGCAGGTGGGCACGGGGCAGGACGCCTCGTCGGACCCGTCCAAACAGTCCCGATCCGAATCACAGACGAAATCCAGGGCGATGCACTTCCCATCCTGGCAGCGGAACTCATTCTGGGCGCACGTTCTGGGCACTGCAGGGATGGACGGGAGAAGACAAGCCGGTCAGAGAGCCCCTACTTCTCACTAGCAGCCCGTTCCACAGATGAGGACACGGAGTCCCGGAGAAGCCAGACCTCGGCGAGAGACCCTGGAGAGGCAGCCAATATGGTGGTCAGGGGCCCTGGACAGGAACCCCTGCCAGCATCAGCCTCCCCAGCCTGCTCCTGTGGCCCCTCTGTGCCTGTTTCCTCATCTGCACATGGGCCCAGCCCAAGGGAAGTACTATTAAAGCGTTTGCTGTTATTAAAAGAAACGCCCCCCAAGATGTCGTAATTATGTGATGTCATGGAGGTGCTGGCTAACACAACAGTGGTGGTCACTTTGCAATGTGTGTGTGTATTAAATCATCAGCTACTCTATTTTTTTGGAGAGAGAGTCTACACACGAGGGGGGTGGCAGGGGCAGAGGGAGAGGGAGAGAAACTTAGGCAGACTCCATGCCCAGCACAGTGAACCGGGGTTCGGTATCACGATCCTGAGATCATGACCTGAGACGAAACCAAGAGTTGGATGCTCATCTGACTGAGCCACCCAGGTGCCCCCACCAAAAAAATGTTTTTAAAGTGGTCGGGGTGGCGGGGCGCCTGGGTGGCTCAGTCGGTTAACGGTTGGTTGAGTGTCCGACTGTTGATTTCGGCTCAGATCATGAACTTGTGGTGGTGGGATCGAGCCCCACGCCGGGCTCTGCGCTCAGCTCAGAGTCTGCTCTGGATACTCTCTCCCTCTCCCTCCCCTCGCACTCTCTCAAATAAATAAATAAAATTTTTAGGGAAAAAAAAAGAGAAATTGGCAACTTTAACAAAAATTTTGGGCTTTTATGGGGTGCCTGGGTGTCTCGGTCGTTAAGCATCTGCCTTCGGCTCAGGGTGTGATCCCGGTGTTCTGGGATCGAGCCCCACATCAGGCTCCTCTGCTGGGAGCCTGCTTCTTCCTCTCCCACTCCCCCTGCTTGGGTTCCCTCTCTCGCTGACTGTCTCTCTCTGTCAAATAAATAAATAAAATCTAAAAAAAAAAAATTTTTTTTTGTTTTTTAAAATTCTTTCCCCCATCTACTCTTTAAACTTAATGTTTAAACTTAATGTTGTATTTCAATTATATTGCAATAAACCTGGAAGGAAAAAAAACGTACCTGGAAAAAGAACAACAATCCACTTTATTTCTAAATGTTCCCAGACGAGGTAGTTCATCAGATAATCACTAATCCAGGTTAGACACGCATTTCTCAAGTGAATGTATGAGAATGCTTGTGTGTTTTTTTTTTTTAATATCATGGATTTTTATATTTTCTGAACTTGAAGATCTGACATTATCTTAATTAGTTATTTAGATTTTTCCTGGTTATTTTTCTCAGAGCCTTACTCCATTAAAAGGACAAAACAAAACTACACCATTTAATAACTAACACTGAAGAGCCACGTCAGACCCCCAGCCCTCCGGAGTGCCTCCCACTCCAGGACGCGGGGCCCTGTTTCTTCCCAGAATCCGCAACTTGGTGATGCTCTCCTCTTCTCGGTGGTCAGCTGAATGATAGGTCGAGGTCAGCGAACACCTACTGTGTGCTCAGCCTCCCGGGGTGGCTGGGGGTGGTCACAGGGGCTCACCAGAGCACGTGCCATGTGGTTGGGGGCGGGGACACTTGGCAAGGACAGCCTCAGTGAGTTTGCTGACGACTGTAAGAGGTAGAACCGACCCTATCGCCTGCGATGCCTCCTGGGCGAGGTGGGGTTCAAACAGTACGAGGGAGCTTGGGGGGAGCTTCCAGGAGATGGAGCCCACCGCAGACCCCAGAGCAGCCAATCCGCAGCTCTGCTGGGGCACCAACTCTAACTGCAGCCCAGGACCAGGGGGGGAACCAGGAGGGGCCAGCGCAGGGCTGCCCGGGGAGGGAGCACACTTACGACAGCCTTGCTCGTCGGAGCCGTTCTCGCAGTCCACCTGGCCGTCACATCGCCAGGGCTGAGGGATGCAGCGGTTGACACGGCCGCCACAGCTGAAGTCCCCAGACTTGCAGGTGACAGACACTGTGGGAGAAACCCGACTGAGCCTTCTCTCAGAGGGAAGCCCGCTCTGACTCCCCAGCCCCAGCTTTGCAGAGCAAAAACACAGTTTTCAGAAAGAAGGTGCCAAGCCCACATTTCTGGGTGAAAATGAAAGACAGCTAATGGAACTTGTTAAAAAAAAAAATTAGACACGAAGCGATGAAAAGGTTTGGAAGGACAGAGGTGATGGTTGCATAGCACCGTGACCATATTATTACTACTGAACTGATTCCATTAAAACGGTTAATTTTACGTTATGTGAATTTCACCTCATTTTTTTTTTTTTAAGCTGTTAAGGTTCCAGAAATATCTCTTCCCCCAAGTCCCAATTCATGGTTGAACACATCAGCCTACTGGCTGATGTTCACCTCATCTGTCACCCGCTCTCATCAAAAAGGGTACGAAGTGTGTCATGCCCAAAGGGGACTCACTGCAGGTCTCCTGGGACTCATCGGAGGCATCCAGGCACTCGGCGCTCCCGTCACAAACCCACTTGTAGGAGATGCACTTCCCATCTTGGCACTGGAACTCGTTTCTCCCACACTTGTCTTCCACTGACAGAGAAGGGAAGAGGAAGGACCATTCAGCGCCAGCATCGGAAACTGACAACACCACCTGTGTGTGTCTGTTTCCTGCCAGCTGTGGAATGAACCAGAAATAGAATCCAATCGTTCCCAGGAAATAAAACACACACACAACAAATTTCATGAACCAAAAGTGCAGCGGAGGATGCAAAGAATAGATCTACAAGAGTGACTTGCCAACAGTGTGTAAAACTTGACATAATGGTTGTTGAGTCCAGTGTAAGGACGCACTAACGTAGGAAACAAAATAGTAGCACTTCCCTGCACATGAAAAAAGAAAATAATTTAGGGGCACCTGGGTGGCGCCGTCGTTAAGCGTCTGCCTTTGGCTCAGGGCGTGATCCCAGTGTTCTGGGATCGAGCCCCACATCAGGCTCCTCCGCTGGGAGCCTGCTTCTTCCTCTCCCACTCCCCCTGCTTGTGTTCCCTCTCTCACTGGCTGTCTCTCTCTCTGTCAAATAAATAAATAAAACCTTTAAAAAAATAATAATTTAAATGATGTAGTATATTAGAAACCTGTGTTGGCAAGAGAAATGAGGAAAATTGACTGTGTGAAATCATTCAGCGGAAGGAAAGATGAGGGGCCATCTCCAGTAGGTAGGGAGGAAATAGAAAGAGATACAAATTATGAGAAACTATGAATGTAGATGTCAGAACAGAGATGCTGGAGCAAAAATAATCGTGTATTGGAAGTTCGGCTCAAAAGAGAACAGAGACAGTAGCAAAAGCTGTAATATGAGAAACTTTTTCTAGGAAAGCAAAGATTCAGATTTTTTTTTAAAGGATTTTATTTATTTATTTGATAGCACAAGCAGCGGCAGTGTCAGGAAGAGGGAGAGGGAGAAGTAGGCTCCCCGCTGAGCAGGGATTCCCTATGCGGGGCTCGATTCCAGAACCCGGGATCTCGACCTGAATGAAGGCAGACGCCTAACCCACTGAACCACCCAGGCGCCCACAAAGACTCAGATTTTTAGATAAACAATGAGGACAAGTAAATTTCTGGGAAATTTCCTTAACACATTGACTTTTGCATTTTGGGAAAGAGATCACAGTAATGTTGACTGAGTTTAGTCTTAAATACTATATTTTGATTCAGAATGCACTGTTCTCTGTAAACTGGAATAAAGCAAACTTTTATTATTAGTGATACCTGGTAAAAAAAATCTTTTAATCTCTAAATATAAACTTTAATGTCCTATGTAAATTAAAACATTGTGGCCAATAAAAATTATTATCTGGTTTACCTCATCATGCTTTACGAATAAATAAGACCCCCCCCCCAAAAAAAGAAGTTAGTAGGATTTTCCTATTGAGTCAGATGTTCTGAGGGCAAATAGTATGTAAAATGTACACTTTGACTGATGGCTACATTTACTGTAAATTCCATTATTCTCATAAGAAGATTGAAATCTTAAAAAAAAAAAAAAGGAAAAACATTCATTTTATTTGAGAAAGCGTGAACGTGCAAGCAAGGAGAGGAGCAGAGGGGGAAAGAATCCCAAGCAGACTCCTTGGTAAGCATGAAGCCCAGTGTGGGACTCGATCCCACGACCCAGAGACCATGACCTGACCTGAAACCAAAAGTTACAAGCTTAACCGACGGAGCCACCCGGGCGCCTCTGTTTTTCCTTTTATCAATTTTGAATGCTAGCCATAACCAAAAGTATAGTTTAATGGTTTGTGCAAAATTTAATCATTACCTCATCTTGCACAAGGGTAATTAATGAATGCATGATAACTTGAAACAGAAACCACCTCTCCAGAAAGTTATTCCAAGGCTGGGAGAACCTTCCAGACAAAAAGAACAGGAAAGCAAAGGGGTGGCTGCCTGGCTTAGTCGGTAGAGCATGCGACTCTTGAGCTTGGGGTTGAGTTCGAGCCCCATTTGATGTAGACATTACTTAAAAATAAAATCTTTAAAAACAAAAAAACAGGGCACCTGGGTGGCACAGTTGGTTAAGCGTCTGACTCTTGGTTTCGGCTTAGGACGTAATCTCAGGGATGCGAGATCGAGCCCTGGGTCAGCCTCTATGCTCATTGCAGAGTCCGCTTGAGGGTCTCCCTCCCTCTGCCCCCCACCCCTGAGCAGGTGCTCACATGCATGTGCTCGCGCTCTCAAGTCAATAAATCTTAAAAACAACCCTGCCTTCCCTGACCTAACTATACGTTGTCACTTGAGATTTTAAATCCTAGGAAGCTATCACGAATAAGATATTTTTAAAGTGTTATGTATTTTTTAGCTCATCTTGTTCAACATCTCTGCTTCTCTGTGGAGTTATATCTTATAATGTATCTAATAGAGTGGTAGTGGTATATAATGAATAATTATATTGGGGAGAACAGTGTGTGCTTTTTCTCGTTCTTTCTTTCTTTTTTTTTTTAACCAGTGGAGGCATGTGATTCAAAGAGTTTGGAGAGCAACTAGTTAAGACTGTGATGAAAGACTTTAGGGCCAAATGCACTGTGAAATTCTGGACTGGGTCCTGGAAGAGGAAAGGGAAAAGGTGGTGAAATCCAAATAAAGTCTAGAGTTAATAGTAATAGACCAACATTAAACTCTTAGGTTTTTTTTTTTTAAAGATTTTATTTATTTGACAGAGAGAGAGAGAGCACAAGCAGGGGGAGCGGCAAAGGGAGAGGGAGAAGCAGGCTCCCCACTAAGCAGGGATTCTGAGGCAGGACTCGATCCCAGGACCCTGGGATCATGACCTGGGCCGAAGGCAGACTAACTGTGCCACCCAGGTGCCCCAAACTCTTAGTTTTGACAAATATACTATGGTCTGTAAGATGTTAGCATTGGGGGAATCTGGATGTGGGATCTATGAGAATTCTCTGCAATATCTTTGCAACTTTTCTGTAAATCTAATTCTAAAATAAAAGGCTACTCGTGTGTGTGTGTGAGTTAAGTGATATAAGTTTATTAAATGAAGATACAGAAAAAGCTCTCAAGAGAAAAAGGCTACTTTTAAAAGTCCTTCAAGATGGGGTGCCGGGTGGCTCAGTCAGTTAAGCATCTGCCTCCTGCTCAGGTCATGATCTCAGGGTCCTGGGATCGAGCCCCGCATTGGGCTCCCTGCTCAGCAAGGAATCTGTTTCTCCCTCTCCCTCTGTCCTCCCCCTGCTTGTGCTCTCTCTCTCTCAATAAATAAAATCTTAAAAAAAAAAAAAAAGATTTGTGGAGCATGGGGGCGTGGGGGGAGAAGAAAGCTTTTAGGGCTTGACGTCACGGGAAAGCAAGTCATTAAAGTGATGAAGCTCATTCCATTCTTGGCCAAAATGGAACAACTGAGGTCTCCAACCAAGTTAATGCCAAGACATTAGGTGGCAGAGAAGTGAAGGTGATCCATGGTGGGAAGGGAGCTGGAAGGACCTGCCTAGGACTTCCCCTCCAACCTCATGATAAATGGCCAGCATGCCTTCCATCCACACATCTGCAGGCATCTGTTTTCCCCATAAATAGCGGACCTGAAAGCTTCCCTACATGCAAGGAAGGTGGCGATGACCTTGAGGTCACCAGATTTCACCAATTGTTTCCTGCCCCAAAGCAACGTGAATTACAACCCTGTGGGAGGGACTTTCTCCTTCCCCCTCTACAATGAACCTCGTGACCCATATGTTGCCTCCATGCTGGATCCCATAAAAGTTTCACAACCTCAGAGCCTAAATCCTTGCAGCTCCGTCCCAACTCTCCCAAGTTTTCTTCCCCTGCAGTCATCCAGATTGAACCTTCCTGGAAGACAGGGAGCTGGAACCATCCAGCTATACCATTTCCAAATTCCTGACGCACAGAAACTGTGAGATAGTAAATGCAAGTTGTTGCTGTTGTTAAGATTTATGTATTTATTTTAAAGACAGAGCACGAGAGGGAAAGGCAGACGGAGAGGGAGAGAGAATCTCAAGGAGACTCCACACTGAGCGAGGAGGCCAACATGGGGCTCGATCCCACAACCCTGAAATCATGACCTGAGCCGAAACCAAAGAGTTGGACACTTAATGGACTGGGCCACCCAGGCGCCCCTAAATGTGTGTTGTTTTAAGCTACTAAGTTTGGGGGTAATTTCTTGACTAACAGTTCAACGTTGAGACGGACCTTCCAAAAAACTGGGTTCTGCACCCCCAGAAGCTCCTAAAACATCCAGTTCTCACTCCTATCACACTACATGAAGCACCTGTTTACTTGCACATCTCCCAACCTAAATTTAAATCTTGAGGGCAAGGAATGTCTTTTTCATCCTTTCGGCACAACAGAGGCATGGGCCAATGCCGGACACAGTCACAATACTTTTGTGCAACAGGTATGGGGAGAATCAGAGCCAGGTCCCTCACCTCACCAGGCAAAGGGCTGGGAAAAGGGCCACTCTTCCACTCTCTCCCTTGCAGAGGGTCACAGGGCAGAACCTGCAACGTTTAAGTTAAGGTGCAAAGTTTCTGGGACCCGGAAGAAATACTAGCACAGGTGCAGGGCGATGCTAAGTTCGAGGAATTCCAACGGCCTTCTTAGGAGAAAAGGAGAGAACAACTGGTGCAGTTTGAAATAGGACCACAAAGGGCACTCTCGGTTTCTGCTCAGGTCATGATCTTAGGGTCTCGGGATCCAGGCCCATGTTCGGCTCTGTGTTCAGCAGGGAGTCTGCCTGAGATTCACTCCCTCTCCCTCTGCCCACCCCCCACCCTCCACTCGCATACTCTCAAATAAATCAATCATAAAAAAAAAAAAACAAAAAACAGGACCACAAATTCTGTGACACTACCTTGAAAGGGTGAGCCTAATTTGCCGCACTGCAGTGTGCTTTATTTTTTTTATTTTTTTATTTTTTTAAAGATTTAATTAATTTATTTATTTGACAGAGAGAGAGAGACAGCCAGTGAGAGAGGGAACACAGGCAGGGGGAGCAGGAGAGGAAGAAGCAGGCTCCCAGTGGATGAGCCTGATGTGGGACTCGATCCCAGGACTCTGGGACCACGCCCCGAGCCAAAGGCAGACGCTTAACGACTGAGCCACCCAGGCGCCCCTGCAGTGTGCTTTAGACTCGGGGGCTTGCTCCTCACAGAAAAAGGGAGACACAGTGAGGTGTGGCCTCGGAGCCTCGGTCAAAAAGGCCCTGCAGCCTCCTCCATGATCTTCTTAGATGGGACCCTCTCTCAGACTGCCTGCTCTGGGGGAGGCATGTCACAAGATGCCCTCAAGCAGCCCAAGGGGGAGTTCCACGCCGAGAGGACCTAAGGTGTTCTGCCAAAAGCCTCCAAGTGTACCATCTTGGAATGGAGTCTTCACTCCCATCAAGCCTTCGGATACCACAGAGCCTGCACAATTTCTTTTCCTGCAGTCATTCGCTTTGCAACTTACCATCTAGCGATGTTGCTACCAAATTCCTGACCCACAGAAACCGTGGGACAGTAAATGCATGTTATGTCAAGCCACTAAGTTTTGGGGTACTTTGTTAAGCAACAATTGATTAATAATACACAATCTAACTTAAAAAGGTATATCTCTAGCTAAACGTAGGGTTATAGCTATGTGTGCAAAGTCTATAGATGATAATAATGTGAATCCTCTGCAACTATCGAAAAAAGATGAGGTCAGGGCATCTGGGTGGCTCAGTCAGTTAAGTGCCTGCCTTCGGCTCAGGTCATGATCTCGGGGTCCTGGGATCGAGCCCCGCATCGGGCTCCCTGCTCAGCGGGGAGCCTGCTTCTCCCTCTGCCTCTGCCTGCTGCTCCCCCTGCTTGTGCTCGCTCGGTCATGTATGTAAAATCTTAAAAAAAAAAAAAAAGAAAAAGAAAAAGAAAAAGATGAGGCCAGTCATCCTATGTTGTAAAACAGAAAGCTGCACATAATATTTTCTAACTGGGGAGAAAAAGGAGGTGCAGAATAATTTCTAATAGTTCCATGTTTATTCTTTAAGAAACAGAATCCTATCTGTGCTTCTGCATAGGGAATAGTGGCCAATTCATTTCAGAGTTCTTTTTCTTTGAAGAATGCTTTACTTTTGAGATTTTTTAAAAGGAAAGAAAAAATAATTAAGTGAAGTAACGGCAACACCGATCACTGTCTGTCCCTGGCTTGCCTGCTTGTTACTCCAGTTCTCTAACTGTTCCAAGGGCCTTCTGTTGTCTTTGTCATTCCAGGGTGGGTAGACAAGGCCAGAGACCTCCAGCCCCCTTGAACATTTCCGCCACGCTTGAACCTAATCCTGCACCTGGGCTGAGGGCCCCGGGGGCCAGGGACCTTGGGACCCCGTTTAAAAACCAGCTTCCTGGGGCGCCTGGGTGGCGCAGCGGTTAAGCATCTGCCTTCGGCTCCGGGCGTGATCCCGGCATTCGGGGATCGAGCCCCACATCAGGCTCTGCTGTAAGCCTGCTTCTTCCTCTCCCACTCCCCCTGCTTGTGTTCCCTCTCTCGCTGGCTGTCTCTCTGTCACATAAATAAATAAAATAAAATCTTAAAAAAAAAAACACAAAAACTAGCTTCCTTGGGCCACCTCCCTCGGTGGGGCATGCAACTCTTGATCTCGGGGTTGTGAGTTTAAGCTCCACATTGGGTGTAGAGATTATTTAAAAAGAAAATCTTTAAAAAAGAAAAAGCTATTTTATTTTATTATTACGTTTTAAAGATTTTATTTATTGGAGAAAGAGGATAGAGAGTAAGCATGAGCTGGGGGGAGGGGAGGGAGGGACAGAGGGAGAGGGAGACGCAGGCTAGGGAGAACCCCGGGATCACGACCTGAGCAGAAGGCAGTCCCTTAACCAACTGAGCCACCCAGATGCCCCAGTTGTACCTCATTTTAAAAAGCAAACAGAGGCACCTGGCTGGCTCTGTCAGAAGAGCATGCGACCTTTGATTTCAGGGTCGTTAAGTTCGAGCCCAACAATGGGTGTAGAGATTACTTAAAGAAAATTTGAAAGATAAATAAAAAGCCAACCAAGTCCGGGTCTTCAAAGTGCAAGTGCCGTGCTCCTGCCAACGGTCAGGAAACCAGTCAGGTGATATTAGCAGAGCTCTGAGGGGGTCGAAAGGAGAACAGACGTGATAACGAGAGAGACAGAGAGAGAGAGAGAGAGAGAGAGAGAGAGAGAGGGAGAAGGAAATACAAGGAGGGCTTAGAAGAATCAAAGGAGCAGGAAGCTGAATTACAAGGAGGCCAGGCTGGAGGTGGCCACTGCGGACAGCCCAGGTGACAAGGAGAATGAGTAAGAGAGAAAAAATAGGAGAGAAGGGAATATGCTGAGCTTTGGAATGCGCGGTGGTTACACAGACTGATAATCGAAATGCCCAACTACTGGTCTGAACAGGAGGAGTCCCCCGGAGCTGTTTCCACAGCACACCCACACCCCACTGACTCACAGCTGAATCACAATTGTGCCGACAACCGGATATGACTCACTTCTCACGACTGGCACACGGGGTGGGTAAAAAGCAATTGGAATTTCAGGACTCTGAGAAAAAATTAAAAAGGAAGTTCAGGGAAAGGCCATTCGCAGTGAGGATCTTGGAGGAGGAGCTTCTGTCCTACCTTCTCCCCAAGGGGATGGCAACTTCCATTACCACTCATCCGATGCTCTGGCCTCCCGAACCTTTGCACAAAGCCCTATTTTACCAACAAAACGTGCCACCGGAAAGACTGGAAATAGTAATAACACCTTAAGGCCCTTTAAAAAGGGATAAAGAATAATAAACCCCTTCCCTGGACATCACGTCTTGCCCAGGAAACAGCTCTCCAAATATTTGCTAGCCCAAGATGGTTGAACATCTCACCAACAGGAAGTCCCCACCCTAACTTTTTATCAGGGCAGGTCATCCAATAGCTGGCCGACCGCTGCGGACAATGTTTGAATGAAAAGCTAATGGATTTTACTGTTAAGGTGCAGCCAGGCAACAGTCAGTGGGGACAGTAATAAATCCCACTGCTTTGGTAGTGGGAACTGGGGACAGGGATCAGGCACAGCAAGAGCTGAGTGACAGGACATCAGATGGTTGTCCCCACAGCAGATGACACGGTTCTGAGCAAGGGGACAGAACCCGTCCTGTTCGAAGCACCACCGCCCAAAGAAACCTCCGGGCTTCCTCCCTGTTGCAGAAGCGAGATGTGTGTTTTCCTTGTCAGTTTCATTTGAATTCCAGTAAAAGCAAACTGGAGCACCTGATCCAATCCCGTATCCCCTCACGCTGGGGATGCCGCAAATTACACAGGAACCGCACACACCCACACCCCCCAGTGCCCAAATCTCTCTTGTCACACGTGACAAGCCAGGAACAAGGTTATCGAAACAGAAAAGGAGAATACACAGTTCTGCTTTTTCTCCAGCATACAAATGAGGTGGTAAATGCTTTCGATGTTTTCTTTCCCATGCTACCGAACACAGTTGTTGCTCAGGAAAGTCAGAATTATAGACAGAATCATTTTCTTGGGGGAAAAAAAAAAGGCTGGCGCTAACAGACTCAGCTGAATACGAATGAGAAATCAATTTACCAGTGTGTTTTTCCAAACCAGGTGATCTCAACGGAAGACTTGTTGTCATCTCCTTTGTTTCTGTGATTGTTCATTGCTGGTTACCTCCACAGTGTCTTATCAACAAATCTCTTGTACTTGACAGCCAGGGAAAGTGTCGGTGCTATTAATGTACTTAACAAGGAATATGAAGGGCCATCAAAACACCAAGCCACAAAGGCATCTAGATTTGGACCTTATCAAAGGAGGAACCCTACAGATAAGATCAGGAATATCCGGAAAGACAGAATGATCCACATAATTCCCCTTAAAGGTCTGTGGTCTCAAAAAAAGTTCTTTTTCCAGTGTTGCCCTGGAAGAAAAGTATGCCCAGCAATGACCAGAGAATCTCCCTGGAGCATGTTGCTAAAAGAGACACACCTCTTAGAGAGATGCTCCACTTTTCTGAATTTGGGCATGCCCTGGGCAAACATGGTACTCCGCACACAAGTGGTTTTGAAATGGCTAAGTGAAGCGATTCCAGCATTCCAGTCCTGCAATTCCAGTCCAGATTCCAGCAACTCCCATTTCCAAGGAAAAAGAATAAGAAATTCCATCCTCCTCTACCCCCCAAAATGCTTTAAAGACAGCGAAGGCGCACGCGGGAGCAGCCAGGGCTGCTACAAATATACATCATCCTGTTAACACCAGAGGAGAAGTAACTGCTAGCTCTCAGGAGTCTGGGGACCAGGCGGGACTCTGAGTGTCCTTGAGAACATAGGACGCCACTCAGAGAGAAAACCAAAGTAAAGCAACACATCTTGCTCAAGATGTCACCATCATTAGTTCCTTTTAGGGATGAAATAATCAGAGTTGAGAGAATCGAAAGAGAGGTCTTTCAGGAGGTGCATTGCCAATTTTGGGGCCGCAGCTCATCAAGGGATACCAAAATTGGACAAATCAAGCAGCTGACCCTGGAGCAGCTCTGGACAAGACTGGAATCCGAGTCAGGGCTTCAGGGGTTAACCAGCCAGGTCACACTGGCGGTTCCAGAAACTCCTCCTCCTGCAGTTCTATCAGAACCCCAAAGAGAGCGGAAACTAAAGTAAGCGACTTATCTTGCTCAAGACTTGACTGCCATTATTTCCTCTTAGGGATGGAGTCAATCAGCGTTTGAAATACAAGTCAATTAAACACCCTTGACAAGCCACAGTCCCTCCTCTTCACACAACTGGGTGGTAGAGTTACCGCAATAACCCTCGGCCATATGGCATCATCCTCTCTTCCTCCCCCCAGAGAAAACTGATGTGTCACGGAGAGGAATTCCAAGCGTTCAAAGCTCCCCAAACACTAAGCCGCCCCGCCCCGCCCTTCCCCTCCCCTCAATAAAAAAGTTTCCTGCAATCCTGTTATCAGATAATCCCAATTCTCTTAGGCGCTGTTCAGGTTCTAAGTAGGAAAAGAACCGTTTATCTCACATCCAGGGCGAGGTCAAATGCCTCTGGCCACTCACTCAAAGCCGGGGGATAACTCAGGATCGTGCACCAGCTAGTCTCTGCACCAAATCTAAATCGGAACCCCCCTAAAAGGAAACATCATCATGCGGACAGCTCAACTAAACCCATGCAGAGCTTCTGAACAAAAAAGGCCACCCTGAGGGATCCGTCCCACGTTGCCGCCTCCCGGTCCCTGCCCAGGTGGAAGATCTCCGGGAATTGACCTTCACTGGCGACCGAGGAGGGGCGAGCGTTTCTGAGGCCAGGTTTCGGCTCCGGATGGAATCGAGGCCCCCTGAGGGTGGCCTGGGGGCGCGTAGGTGAACTCCACCCAGGTCGGGGCAGCGAGGGCGGCCTCCAGGACAAAATGGGCTCGCCTCAGGTCGCGGAGGGCACTTCGCCCAGGCTCGCGGAGGCGACTCCGGGGGCCCGGGACGCGTTGCCTGCTTGGTGACAGGAACCCCGGAGGGACGCGAGGGAACGCCCGACGGCCGCCTCACCTGAACCAGGTGCTGCATAAGTCTCCAGCCTCACCTCGAGCCCCGCCCCGCGCGCCCCCAACCACATCCACCGCCCCCCATTGGCCAAGGGGAGTGGCTCGAGGCTCGCGTGTTCCAATCGCGCCCAATGGGAGCTCGGGGACTGGCCTTCGGGGCCGGAGGCGGGGCTGGAGGCGGTGGCCACCGGCAGTAGCGCGCGTGCGGTGCCCGCAAGCAAACTCTGCGTGGGACCCGGGGCTCCATTGGAGCCCTAGCGCGTTACAAAGCCACCTGAGCCGCCTGGGGCATTCCTGTCCGCGGGTGAACGCGAGGGCGCCCGCAGGGACCGCCCCCCAAGCTTTGGTAACCCTCACCCCAGAACAACTCGGTGGGGAGGGGTCCCCGTCTCACAAGGGCTGGAGGGCCCCGTGTCCCGCTCTGAGGAAGACACGGGGGTCCCCCCATCCGGCGGAGGCTTATAGGGAAGGCCTCACCCCTCTTCTCATGACTGCCCCACATCCCCACACCTCGCAATCCCTTCAACACTCCCTCCAGCCGTTTGGAAAGGACTTCGTGCCATTTTCCCACACATCTCACAAGGATGGGGTCATTTTCCGCAGCTCCCAGAATTACCAAGGGGCTCCCCGAGTTCTGGGGGGGTCACCCCACCGCACGCGGGTGCCTGGAGCCAGCCTTACCTGCCGCCCCAGTCGCTGCGAGGAGCAGGGCGACGGCCCAGCACAGCCCCCAGCCCGCGGGTCTCATGCTCCCAGCCTCCGCCAGCGAAGGCGCCAGCCCGGGCCTCGGTCCGTAAAGTCAGTGCAGGAAACCCGGGCTTCGAGAGCTCGGGCGGCAAATGCACGCGGGGCCCCAGTCATTTGCAGCATTTCTATGTGAGTTTCCTCGCAGGGGGAGGAGTTTACGGTGGGGTGATATTCGAATATCTTCACCTCACTGAGGGAGGAGGAGTTTCGAGAGGAGGAGTTTCGAACGGCCGATGTGACAAGGGCAAATTAACCCGTGAAGCCCTGACTCGGATTCCAGTCTGTTCCAAAACTCTCTTCCAAATCATCTAATAGGCTAATGACTATCTCCCCTCTGCCTCCGAAGGAAAAACTAGGCATGTCGGAAACTTTACCCCCTCCTTTCTCTACTTGCCTTTTCCTTTCTAGGAATCGTATATGGATTTTAACTGAGTTTAATCCCATGTAGTTTTGAGCCGGGTCTTCAGAATTGGTCTAAACAGGTGAGGAATTTAAATAAAATCTTCACAACCGTTCAGCCCCAAAGTGATCTTGTTTTGTGGGATCCAGCACTTGGATGGATACCAGCAAAAACATCTCTAAGATCAATTGATCTGATCCGGGTCTGGACATAATACTGATTTATTCTTTTAGGAGAAGATGTTGAACAAACAGGCTGCTTCCTCTCCCCAAAGCAACATCAAAACAAAACAGCTTTTATTATGATTTTTTAAAAGATTTTATTTATTTATGTGACAGAGAGACAGCCAGCGAGAGAGGGAAAACAGCAGGACAGTGGGAGAGGAAGAAGCAGGCTCCCAGCGGAGCAGCCGGACGTGGGACTCGATTCCAGACCAACGGGATCACGCCCTGAGCCGAAGGCAGACGGTCAACGACTGCGCTACCCAGGCGCCCCCAAAACAGCTTTTAGAGTTGAACCTTATTGCCTTAATCACATAGGGCTGATGGAGAGCAGCTTTTAAGAATCAGAGTCTTGGGGCACCTGGGTGGCTCAGTCCGTTAAGTGTCTGCCTTCGGCTGGGGTCATGATTCCAGGGTCCTGGGATAGATCCCCACATCCAGCTCCTTGCACAGGTGGGAGCCTGCTTCTCCCTCTCCCTCTGCCTGCTGCTCCCCCCTGCTTGTGTGTGCTCTCTCTCTGTCAATAAATAAATAAAATCTCAAAAAAAAAAAAAATCAGAGTCTCTTTTGGGATTCATGAAGTTTCCAAGGCCCCTTGCCAAAAAGGCACATGTGAGAATCTTGCCTGAACCCCATGAAGGGTCTGGCAGTCTTGGAGGGGTCCCCCAGGAATGAGCAGCATTCTCTGAGGTTTTACAGACTGAGCTTGGCAGAATGTACTAACCTCTCAGCAGGCTTATGGGGAAAACCCTGAGAGGAGGCAGAAAGGGGACAATTGAACCCTCAGGGGGGAAAGAAAAGGTGATTAATCCAGAGTAAGAAAGAGCAGTTAAGAGCCCCAGCTTCGGAATCAGGCAGACCCTGAGTGAGTGAATGAGCTTTTCCAACGTGGAAAGGGGAGGAAATAATGCTTGCTTCCCTTACTTGGCAGGTTGCGTGTGGGGGTCAAAGATCATTAGCAATCACCTGGGAAAATTTGTGTTTTGTTTTTTAATATTTTATTTATTTATTTGACAGCAAGAGAGAGCACAAACAGAGGGAGCGACAGGGAGAAGGGAAAAGCAAGCTCCCACTGAGCAAGGAGCCCCATGCTGAGCAAGGAGCCCAATGCTGAGCAGGGAGCCCAATGCGGGACTAGATCCCAGGACCCTGGGGTCGTGACCTGAGCCTAAGGCAGACGCTTAACTGACGAAGCCACCCAGGCACCCTTCACCTGGGAAAATTTGTAAGGATGGGCAAGGTCTGGGAGTTTTTGCCACATATATGAATGTCACCGTCAAAGTCCATCCCTAATACCATATGCTACTTTTTTGGGGAGCAGGGGAAGGGTCAGTTAAGAGCAGTAGGTTTTGTTTCCCTTCAGAAAAATTACGCCTAAGAAGCTCAGTTTCTGTTCTGAGCCCAGCTTTCTCTTATTCATGTGGTGGAAGGAGGCCCCTTCTCCCCAGCACGGCTGGAAAATGTTACCAAGAAGGAGCTTACTATGTCTTCAAATCTAGTTCCTCAGAGAGGTAAGGGGAGGCCTGGAAAAGAGCCATAAAAGCTCAGTAAAGAATATTTTGGGGATGCCTTGGCCTGGACAGGGTCTCCCTTTGACCTGCCTGTGGAAATTGCAAGGCCCCTCTGTCCCTGGCCAGCATGGAGATGGTCATATTTTGCCTTAAGGATGGAGTCATGCTGTTTGCAATTTCTCTGCTACTGACCAGAGCCCCCATTTGCAACTAGCTCATAGTGTTGTTGTGAGAAGTAAATGAATACATAAATGTGCAAAGTGATTGGAGCCACGCTTGGCACACAATAAAGACCATATGTGGATTTGCACCTTTTTTTCTCTCTTTCAGGAAAGACCTCTTCCTTGAAGGCACTAAAAAATAATCCATGGAAATTGTTATGTAATATTGCCAGTGAAGAATTCAGGTTGTTTTTAGCACAAGTTTCTTTTCTTTTCTTTTTGAGGATTTTTTTTTTTTAAGATTTTATTTATTTATTGGAGAGAGAGTGTCTGAGCAAGAGAGCACAAGCAGGGGGAGCAGCAGCAGGAGAGGGAGCTGAGCAGGGAGCCAGAGATCATGACCTGAGCAGAAGACAGACACCTAACCGCCTGAGCCACCCAGGCGCCCCTTTTTTTGAGGATTGTATTTTTTAAGTCATTTCTGCACCCAATATGGGGCTCAAATTTACAACCCCAAGATCAAGAGTCGCACGCTCTACCAATAGCCAGCAAGGCACCCCTCAAAAAAAATTTTTTTTAATGCTAGTATTCTCACTGTCACATTTTCAGAAATCTGTATTACACTTTCAATCTAATAATAAATGTTCATTTTCTTTTTTTTTTTTTTTTTTTTTTTTTTTAAAGATTTTATTTATTTATTTAACAGAGAGACAGCCAGCGAGAGAGGGAACACAGCAGGGGGAGTGGGAGAGGAAGAAGCAGGCTCATAGCAGAGGAGCCCGATGTGGGACTCGATCCCGGTACGCCGGGATCACGCCCTGAGCCGAAGGCAGACGCTTTAACGACTGCGCTACCCAGGCGCCCCAAATGTTCATTTTCTAAACATACAAACAAAAATCCTTCCACGAAATCCATTCCATTTGAAAGTGGCCTGGCTTGCACGGTCCTCAATCTAACGGACAGCCTGCCTCGTCCTGGTTTTTACCTCTAAGTCATCAGGAGGATCAGACCAGAATAGGCCTCTGCCCAGAGGGGCCTGGCCTTTTGGCAGACGTGAACCATGGCAGCTGCAGCCTGCCCTTTGGCCCAGCAGTGTGCAGAGAGAAGGGAAGCAATCACGGGGGCCTCAGTGCCTTCCAATTGGTGTGATTAAGGACCTGACTCTGTTGGGCCATCAGTTATCTCCACAAGGCACCCATTAGCCACGTGAGCGCTGACACCATTGCTTCTATCTCCAGAGCCTAGCTGTGGTAAGGGTAAAATAAATAAGTGAAAATAAGACAAATTATCATTGGCGTGGCTGCCGTATCAGAGATGCACTGTTTCGGAATTCCGCTTTGTTTGGAATTTTGATAATTCAGAACTCAACTTTGATCTTGGGCTGACAGTCTTGCCTTTCAAACAGAATAGAGCCTTTCAAACAGAACAGTTGGGGCACCTGGGTGGCCCAGTCGGTTGAGCGTCTGCCTTGGCTCAAGGTCATAATCCCGGGTTCCTGGGATCGAGCCCCGTGTCGGGCTCCCTGCTCAGCCGGGGAGCCTGCTTCTCTCTCTCCCTCTGCCTGCCGCTCCCTCTGCTTGTGCTCTCACACTCTCTCTCTCAAATAAGTAAATAAAATCTTTAAAAAAAAATTTTTTTTAATGGCCAGTAAGGGCATGAAAAGATATTCATCACTAATTATTAGGGAAATGCAAATCAAAACGACAGCGAGATGCCACGTACTTCAAACCCATGAGGATGGCTATCATAAAAATTTTTAAAAAGCCCAAACCAGATAATCGCAAGTGTTGGTGAGGATGCGGAGAAATTGGAACCCTCGGGTGTTGCTGGTGGGAATGCAAAATGGTGCAGCCAATTCGGAAGAAAAGTAAACACACTCTTACCATATGATCCAGCGATCACACTCCTTGATATTTACCCACATGAGAAGAGAGTTTATGTCCACACAAAAACCTACATGCGGATGTTTATAGCAGCTTTATGCATAATGGCCCAAACTTGGAGACCGCCAAGATGTCCTTCAGCAGGTAACTGAATAAATAAACCGTGATACATCCAGCCAATGGAATATTCCTACTAAAAAAAAAAAAAAAAAGAGCTATCAAGCCATGAAAAGACATGCAGGAACCATAAATGCATATTAACAAGGGAAAGAAGGTGGTCCGAATAAACAACAGACCGTATACTTCCAACTGTGCATGTGACATTCTGGAAAAGGCAAAACTATGAAGAAGGTAAACAAATGAGTGGTTGGTTGCCAGGTGTCATGGCGGCGGGGGCGGGCGGGGTGCAGGGATGAATAAGTGGAGCACAGAGGTTTTTTAGGGCAGCGGAACTATTCTACTAACGTTATAGAATACATGTCATACATTTGTCCAAATTCGAAGAATGTATCACAAGGAGAGAGAACTGTAATGTAGACCACAGACTCCGGGTGATAATGGCGTGTCAGTGTGGGTTCATCCATCGTAACAAACGCGCCCCTCTGGTGGGGCGATTGACAGTGGGGAGACTCCGCCTGTGTGGGGAGCAGTGGTATATGGGAAACCTCTGCATGTTCTGCTCAAATTTTCTGTCAACCTAAAACTGCCTGAAAATGGCAGGAGAGGCCGTGAGGTGGAGACAGAGAGGTTGGCTGAAGGGTGGGGCACATGTGTGGAACACCGGGAGGCTGGGTGAAATCAGGATGGACACCCGAGGCCTTGGCATGCCCTTCGAGTGAAGGAAACTATTTCCAGGGCAGTCAGAAGCATCTGAGGCCATGGAGGCCGAGAGCATCAGGCTCCAAGTGGTAATTCGGGCTGATGACTCATTAATTAGGTCATGGGATGAAGATGGGAGAGAGGCCTGGGCAAGGGTTGAGGTGCGGGCAGGGAGAGCTGGCAGGAGTAGGGATTACACCTCTTCGGTTATACTTTATATTTAACTCACACACCGGTTATGAATCCACATGAATCCTGAAATGAAAAGTTTGGTCATGAACAGTCCTTGCCCCGTCATGGTTTCTACAGTATTTCCATGTGAAGTGCATTGTTTACAACCTGCCCTCAAATGGAGAGTTTTCTGAATGGTTTTGAAATATCTGGAATGATCTGGAAGATACTGGAAAGCTTCACAGCTATGGGAAATCCGGTGAGAAGTGGGACGTCAGCTCGGCATCTCAGTTACGTCAGTTCTGGGACCCTGGGCAAATCACTTCTTTCTGGGTCTCCATTTCCTTGTATTTGTTCTTCATTCAACAGAATTCTCCTGAGTGTCTACTCTGTCCCAGGAACGTTCTAGGTGCTGAGGACGCCACAGAATCAAAACAAAGATCCCACCCCTCCAGGAGCTGAGGTTCCAGTGGAGGAGATAGCACGAAACAAATCAACGAGGTGTTTTTCCATAACCAAATTCGCGATAATACAAAAAGGAGTGGCTAGTGAGGGAGGTGCCTCTTTAATGACTTTTTAAAGCTGAGATATAACACACATGCGAGGAAGTGCACACGCCTTATGTATTCACCTCCATGGACTTTTTAAAAGATTTGTTTATTTATTTGAGCAAGAGAGAGGGAGAGCACAAGGGGAAGGGGCAGAGGGAGAGGGGGAGACAGAATCAGAAAATCTCAAGCCGACTCCTCGCTGAGCACAGAGCCCAAACTCACAACCCTGAGATCAAGACCTGAGTGGAGATCGAGAGAAGACGCTTCGCGACGGAGCCACCAGGTGTCCCACCAGAGACTGATTTTATGTGTACTCACCTGTGTAAGCACCACCTAGAGCAAGACAGGCAATACTAGCAGCGTCGCTCACACCGCGGGGCTGAGCTGAGCTGAGGAAGGAAGGGACGCTTCCCCGAGGATGGGGACATTAAAGCTAAGGCTGGGATAACAAAGAGGACCTGGCCGAAGGAAGGGCGATGTGGGCAGAAGAAAGAGCAGGTGCAAGGTACCTGAGGTGGGATTGAGACGCCATGGGGGTCCCGAAGGCCAAGACCAGGCCTTCCTTTACCAGCAGTCGGTGCACGAAGGCCTGGTGTGTGAGGCCTCCCAGGCACAAGGCCCTGGTGGCAGAGCTGGGCTTGCGTCTCCCCGCCCACACGGTCACGTCAGCTGCATTGCTAAGAGCAGACTGTGTCCGTGAATGTCTGTGACTCCTGAGGAACCGAGATTGACTGACAGTTGTGGGCACGAGCGAAAATGGGTGGAGGCTGGGACTCCAGTCAAGCCTGCACGCCGACTGTCCAAAGTAGGTGGTTACATCTGGGGACACAAAGAGCCCTGGGTTCCAATCTGCACAGGCGAGTGGGAAAGTGTCTTTCACTGTGTCCTGTGAGGTTTGTCACCTTCCCAGGATGTGTCCTATTCGTGAATTACTGCTTAGGTGGTTAAGAAAAAAGTGAAACGAGGGGCGCCGGGGTGGCTCAGTTGGTTGAATGTCTGACTCTTGATTTCGGCTCAGGTCATGATCTCAGGGTCATGAGATTGTGCCCCACGTCAGCCTCCACACTCAGCGGGGAGTCTGCTTGAGATTCTCTCTCCTTCTCCCTCTGCCCCTCCCCCCTGAAATAAATAAAATCTTTAAAAAGAAAGAAAAAAAGTGAAACAAACCATTCACAAAAGGACAAATTCCATTTATAGGCGGTCCCTAGAGGAGTCAGGTTTATAGAGACAGAAGGAAAATGGTGGGTACCAGGGGGAGGGGGTGGGGGGTGGGGAGTTAGTGTTTAGCGAGGACAGAGTTGCAGTTTGGGAAGGGGGAAATCTTTTGAAGGCCGATGTAGTGACAGGTGCACAACAATGTGAATGTCCTTGATGCCACTGAACTGTGCACTTAAAATGGTTAAGATGGTAAATTTTATGTTTTGTGTATTTTGCTATTGCCATGATTAAAAATATAAAAGAAAGAAAGGAAAAGAAAGAATAACTAGGAAGAAAGGAAAGAGGGAATGAAGGGAGGGAAGGGAAATAAATAAATGAGGGGAAAAAAACCCCCAACATTGTGAAAATCTCCTCCAAGCCACGCGTGCGACCTTGGCTCCCACATCTTCTTGCGTCAGCCTGGGTGAGCCTTTGCCTCGCGATCTAAGTCAAGGGCGGCACGGCCTCCTAGACTTCTTTCAGGCCACCCACACCCTGGCTGCCAGGAACCCATGGGAATCCAGGGAGAAAAAACCCACTAGAATCCCTGCAGGGGCCCCGCAGACCTGTCTGCTGTTCCCACTCCATGTGTTAGGGTGCTCGGCGACCCCAACACCCCGGAATCCAGGCTCTGTCCTCCTTGGCTGCACGGACTCGTGGTCCTGGGTCACAGTGGGCGGCGGGGAGACATCACTCCTGTCTACAGGGTACTGCTAGCCACCTGCAATTAAGGCGCTCTGTTTCATTCTTTTTTTTTTTTTTTTAAGTTTATTTAAGTAATCTCTACACCCAGGTCGTGGCTTGAACTCACAACCCCGAGGTCAAGAGTTGCAGGCACTTCTGACTCAGCTAGCCCGGCGCCAGGTAATTCTATTTTTAATTGTTCGAACACCCTCCGTATTGTTTTCTGCAGCAGCTGCACCATTTAACCTCCATTTTATTTTTATTTTTTAAAGATTTGATTTATTTATTTGAGAGAGAGAGAGAATGGGGGGGGGGGAGCAGAGGGAGAAGCAGATTCTGCCCTGAGTGCAGAGCCAGCTGGGGCCTCAATCCCATGACCCTGAGATCATGACCTGAGCTGAAATCAAGAGTCGGCAGCTTAGCCAACTGAGCCACCCAGACGCCTCTCGTTCACTGAATTTTATTACTTTTTAAAAAGATTTTATTTATTTATTGGACAGAGAGAGCACAAGCAAGGGGAGCGGCAGGCAGAGGGAGAAGGAGAAGGAGAAGCAGACTCCCCGCTGAACAGAGAGCCAGACATGGAGCTCGATCCCATCATGACCTGAGCTGAAGGCCAACACTTAACCAACTGGGCCACCCAGGCACCCCAATAAAAAAAAATCTTTAAAAATATATAAAATGTCTGTTTCATAGGCGAATATAGGCAAAATCACTCAGGCTTCCCTCCAAGAAATGGAGGCACAGAGAAGGAAAGGGGTTTGCCCAAGGTCAAGTAGCAAGCTGGTGGTAGAGCTGATCTCCGGTTTTTCAAGCCATGGTCCCCTTCCCCCAACTTTATTTTGTCTATTCAGCATCTGAACCTTGTTCTGTTCCTGCATTTATGGATCTCTCTCCCAGCTCCAATTTTTGAAATTCTAAAGCCTAGTTATTAGCTTTCCCAGCATCCCTTGCATAAGAATGTGAGCATGTGACCTGGAATTGGCCAGTCATATTCTCACGCCCAGGACTTTGACTCCAGAGCCAGGCTAGGAATCCAGGACCCATAGTCCTTTTGATTCAGAAAGCACCCAGGCGGGTTTATGTCATTTGTAAACAAGAATCCCATTTGATAAAATGTCTCTGAGATTAAAACTGAAATCACAAATGGCTGGGGCTAGAAAAGCACTGGTGTTACTTCCTCAAATTCTCATCCTCATCATCTCCTACTTAAGACTATTCCTCTGAGGTCGATCTAAATTCCATCCATTTTGGCCATTATCTTGGATTACGGCACATGGTTAAATGTAAAAACTTTAGAAAGTAGAAAACTTAGAATTTAGAAATTACCAAGAGGAGACATCGACAATCTACTCAAGATCATCACTGTATATATATTTATTTATTCTGGCCATCTACTATCTATTGATCGATTGATCGACTGATAGATAGATATAATGTAAATCTTTATGAAATGGGGTTATTTTCTTTGCACAGTGTGGTACTCACTAAACTTGTTCCAGGCCCAAAAAAGGATTGCTCCTTTTGTCCCCAAGTGAAGCTAGTAGTGGCCAAGGACATTAGGCACAAGTGTCACCTTCAGGGAGAAGCTCTAAGTGTCATTTTCCTGGCTTGGCAACTCTAGAGGCCCATGTCAAGTTGGAGCCTCCATATCCCCGGGTCCCTGTGTAACACAACCCGGTAGCGTGTGAAGAAAAGAAATCACCCTTTGATTGATATAAACTCCTTAGACAATGGGGATATTTGTTATAGCAGACTTCCTAACTGACACATTTTTAAAAACACTTATTTTGAAATAGTTAGAGACTTAAAAAAGTTACAAAAACAGTACAGAGTGGTCCCATGGACCCTTCCCCCAGCTTCTCCCGATGGTAGGTAATATTACATATCTTCCATAACCATAGTACTTTATTGGACCTGGAAATCAACATTAGTACATTAGTACAATACAGTTAATTAGACTATAGACTTAACTCGAATTTTACTGATCAATACCATTTGTAGCCCATTTCCCCCTCTTTGTGTCATATATAAACCCTTTCTCGTGCCCCTGATATGATGTTTAATGATATAATGTCCATCTTTTGGATGAACCTTAACGCGTGTTGCCATTGCCTTGTTTAGCACTTTTGTTCCCATCCAAACAATGGAAATGATACCTGTTCTCTGATTGTACTCTAATAATTTCCATATGAGGAATTCCTGAGAAAAAGATTTGTTTGTTTACTTACTTATCGACTTATTGTCGGTTCCATGCCCAGCATGGAGCACGTTGGTAGAAGGAGAAGCAGACTCCCTGCTGAGCAGGGAGCCCACCATGGGGCTCGATCCCTGGACCCTGAGAGACCTTTCTCTAAACAGTGATGTGGCAGTGACGTGGTCCAGAGGCAATAGTTAGGATCCTGTTTGCGTCCAAAAAAGCACCTCGCTGGACACTTCATTGTGCACTTGATTTTCTGTCTTCAACAAGGCTCTAAAGATCTCAATTATACCCATGTTTGAAAAATTGTTTTAGAGTGTTCCAGTTACTGTTGCTAAATAAGAAGTCACCCCACGGCCGAGTGGCTTAAAACACAATCACTTTCGTTCCCTCTTATGATTTCAATGTGCCAGGAATATGGGAAGGGCTCAGCCGGGCATGTGTACCCAGCTAGGGACTCAAGCCTTAAAAGTTGGGGGTTGGCCGGCCAGCTCTTTCTTCTCACGTGGTCTTGGTGGTCGCTCAGCATGGGCTGTGTTGGCTTCCTCACAACATGGCAGCCTCCAGGCAGCTAGTGCCTCCGAGTGAGTCTTCTGGTGAGTAAGGTGGGAGCTGTGGTGCCTTGTATGACCCACCATCGGCAGTCACACAGTGTCACCTCCACTGGATTCTACTGGTTATCAGCAGTTCCCAAGCCAAACTCCAGGAAAGGAGTATCAGACTCCATATCCAAAGGGATTTAATAGGGGAGTTGCAAGGTTCTAGAAGTGGATGTGGGAAGGGAGATACTGTTGTGGCCATCTGTCATCTAGGAGGGTCTATGATCTTTTTATTCTTTAGATTTTACTTATTTTTAAAAAGTAAACTCTATACCCAACGTGGGGCTTGAACTCATGACCCTGAGATCAAGAGCCACATGCACCACCGACTGAGCCAGCCAGGCGCGCTGGGTCTACACTCTTCGTGACTGCCCCCCTCCCAGTCCCAGCTGCGTCAGGGACTTCCCATCATGCGCTGACCATGACATTCCAGCCTTGAGCCATTCCGTGCACATCCTCAACCATGTCTTCCTGAGCCCTCTTGTGCCTCTCTGGGGACACAGAGGTCTGTCCCCCATTGCTCAACTCCCTACCTTTTCCATAGAGCCATTTCACCTCCTAGATCCAGGGCCTTTCCTCTAGACCTAGGGCCGGTCCTGGCCCCCGAGGACTCGTGTTTCCCAAACCTGGGTTCAGATCTTTGTGGCCTTGAGCAAGTGCCTCACCTTTCTGAGCCTCACCTGTGTCATCTGTGAAATGGGAACAAAGAATGAAGTCCTCCACCCGTTAGGGATGTTGGGAGAAATGGGGGAGGAAGGCATCAGCCGGAGGGCAGAGATGGAGGGGAAAGGGCTGTCCAGATAGATGGGTGCTGAGAGCAAAGGCCAGCTGGGGGGTGGGGAGGCGGCAGGCAGGATCTGTAACCCGGAGCAGGAGTTCAGGCTGGTGGAGGTGCCTGGTTCGGGGCCAGTGTCCACACAAGAACCAAGTTGGTTCTATGACCTTAGGCCAAGGTCAATGTGGGAGCCAGGCCAGGGGGCCTGCAGCCCTGACCTCTCACCCTCATAATGCTCCACGTGTCCCTGGGTCACCATATGTAGATGTTCTGCCAAACACCAGCTCCCACTGATTGCCTTCATTTTTTTGCCTAAAAACTTTTTTTTTTTTTTTAAGATTTATTTATTTAAGAGAGAGAGAGAGAACAAGTGGGGGGAGAGGCAGAGGAAGAGCAAGAGAGAGAATCTCATGCAGATGCCACAGCTCAGCGTGGAGCCCAACACAGGGCTCAAATTCACAACCCCGAGGATCACTACCTGAGCCGAAATCGATAGTCGGCCACTCAACCTCTGAGCCACCCAGGTGCCCCCCAAATTATCTTCCTTTTTATTGTTACCATTGAAAATACAGAAATGCCTGAAAAAGGAAGTACAACCCTCCCAAGTCCCTTTTGATGTCCTATCTCCCAGTGGGCTCAGAGAGGTGCAGAATGCTGCCTAAGGTCACATAGCCCAGAAGTGGCTGGGTCAGGATTGGAACCCACAACCACCTGATCTGGGAGGAAGGTGAGCAATGCTTGACAAATAGTGGCTCTGGGACTGGCAGTGCAGTCTTGGGGTAAATGCTTCCCTTCTCTGTGCCGGTTTTCTCATCTGCAAACTGGGGATAACCACCACCAAGCAAGTTGTGTGTCCGTAACTTCAGCTGGGCACACGGGCACTAAAAGCAAGGCTGCATGTCTGGGTTCACAGTGCAGCTACGTGTGGCCATCTGACTGTTGTGGCCAAGGGGCATGAGAGTGATCTATCAGTTTCCAGGGTGGGTCTCTAAGGGGTAGTGTGGGCCTCACTCTTCCCCCTTGCCTCCTTGCCGATGGCTGGAAGGTGGACTGGATAGATGGAGTACCAGCAGCCATCTTGGGCCATGAGGTGACCTTGGACATAGGTATGGCACATACTAAAGCAACAACACAGGAGGAGCTATTTTCCAACACTGTGTGGCACCAACTCTAGATTCTGCATGAAATACATTAACTCGTGTCCAATAATTCAATATTATTTTGTATCTTGCTGCCATTTGCCAATGAACTAGATCATACAAATACATTTATCCTAAGACATCCTGTCATACCAAAATTCCAGTGGTACATTTTTTCTTCTCAAGGGACTCATTTTTTTTTTTTTTTAAGATTTTATTTATTTATGTGACAGAGAGACAGCCAGCGAGAGAGTGAACACAAGCAGGTGAGTGGGAGAGGAAGAAGCAGGCTCTCAGCGGAGGAGCCCCATGCGGGACTCGGTCCCGGAACGCCGGGATCACGCCCTGAGCCGAAGGCAGCCGCCTAACAACTGCGCTACCCAGGCGCCCCGTCAAGGGACTCATTTTTAAACTGCCCTCATCCTGAATATCCTGAAATCAAGGGTTCAGTGAGCTGATTTTCTGCAAACATTAAATTCAAATCTATTAAAATAAAGTCAAAGCCATTAAAACCAAAAAATGTGGACTTCCAAGCTGATGGAGTAAGGATCTTTGCAAATGCACTCCCAAAAGGCAAAGATAAAATTAGACAGAGTTCTCAAAAACAACCATTTCAGGATCCTTGAGATTGATCAAGGGTGGTCAACAAATTAAAAAGTACAGGGGCGCCTGGGTGGCTCAGTTGTTAAGCGTCTGCCTTCGGCTCCGGTTATGATCCCAGGGTCCTAGGATCGAGCCCCTCATCGGGCTCCCTGCTCGGCAGGAAGCCCGCTTCTCCCTCTCCCACTCCCCCTGCTTGTGTTCCCTCTCTCACTGTCTCTCTGTCAAATAAATAAATAAAATCTTAAAAAAAAAAAAAAAGTATTTATTCAGGAAAATCAGGCTGGCAGGTAAGAGTGGTGAGAGGTTGTGGGGTCTTCTGCCTGAGGCCGCTCCAGCCAGGCTAGGACCTGAAAGTCACTGCCTGATGGCATGTATTTTCTTTGGAACTAAATAGCAGCATACTGGAAACAGGAGGGATTCTCAGGGTGGGGTGAACGGGGAAGGCCAAGGTTGGGATCCTGGTTGCAACAGACTGGTGAACTAGTCAGCAGTCGAAAGGCCCAGAGAATGACACAGCCCCAGCTGGCCCCACGTTATCAGCAAGGGGCCAGAGAACTGCGTGCATACGCAAGGCTACGCACATGCTTGGGAGAGGTGGAGAGAGGCCCGTCCACCCACAGTTCCACGCAACCTGCCCAAGGGGAAGCCGCGTGTGTGCGCTGAGAAAACATAAGAGAGAGGGGTAGGAAGCCGAGGCAGGGCCAACTTGCAAGGTGCCTAAGCACAGGGCCACTGGCGTGGAGCCTCAGCGAGTCAGGCGTTGGAGCACAAAGCCTGAGCCATCGCAGGCTGACCTGGAAGTTAGGCCGGCCCAGGGGTGACTCCCAGAGGAAGGCAGCCTCAAAACAAAACCCAAAACCTGAGCAGAGACAACAACAGCTCCAGGCTGTCGGGGAGGCAGACCCTACAGAGTTAGGGCAGCAATTCTTTTTTTTTTAACGTGTATCGACACATCCTTATGCATCTTAAATGATATATATTTAAGAAATACACGTATCTTAGGACGCCTGGGTGGCTCAGTCAGTTAAGCATCTGTCTTCGGCTCCAGTCATGATCCCAGGGTCCTGGGATCTAGCCCTGCGTCGGGCTCCTTGCTCAGCGGGGAGCCTGCTTCTCCTTCTCCCTCTGCCTGCTGCTACCCCCGCTTGTGTGCTCTCTCTCACAAATAAATAAAATCTTAAAAAAATACACGTACCTTGGAAACTTTCCTATCAGTACATAGAGCTGGCTCATTTACAGCTGTACAAAGCACTGTAATGACAACGACACGTGTTGCTGAATGTGTGTGTATTGCTGTTTCCCTGTGTAGGTATTTAACTTGCCTTTTATTTATTCTCTATTTAATCAAAGTTGGTTTTGCATTTTGTCCTTCCAGAATATTAGCTCTTGGGTTCTTTTACCTTTCTTCATTTCTGTAGATCATCAATCCTTAAACAAAGAAAGCAAAGCCATCACCAACGAAACTCCCCTGGCGGGGAAGGGGGGGCATATTTAGAATTCAGAGTTGTAGCAATCTATTATTTAAAATCTCCCTTTTTTTTTGTGCTTTTTTTTTTTAAAGATTTTAAATTTTTATTTATTTGCAAGAGAAACAGATAGTGACAGATAGTGAGAGAGAGAGCATAAGTGGGGAGGAGAGGGAGAAGCAGGCTCCCGCTGAGCAGGGAGCCCGAGGCAGGACTCGATCCCAGGACCCTGGGATCATGACCTGACCTGAAGGCAGACGCTTAATAGACTGAGCCACCCAGGTGCCCCTAAAATGTTCATTTTAAACAAAACAAAACAAAAACCGAAACAAAACATGCAAGGCACGCCAAGGAACAAGCGTGACTGACCCCGAGGAAAAAAGTAGTCAATAGACCCTTTCTCTGAGAGGGTTCAGATGTTGAACTTCCAAGCAGCTGCTATAAATATGTTGGAAGAACTACAGGCAAGAGCATTTGGAGAACTAAAAACAAGTCATGGAGAGAAAATCTTAATGAAGAGACACGAGTTATAGAACTCAATGTACATTCTGGACTTGGAAGCTCTCTTTGATCGTCTGGGCTCCCACAGTGCCCTGGGCTTCCTGGGCCACGACACTGACCTGTGTGTGGCACCTGCCCGTTTCTGTGACTGTCTCCCCGACCCTGCCTCGACTGCAGGCAGGGAAGGGACCGAGCTGCTTGCTCCCCGCATGGCAGCAGCACCCAGCCGGAGCTGGAGATCAGAGGCTGTGGGGACCGGGCAAGTCCTTACCCTCTCCCTAGGCCTCGGTGTCCTCCCCTGTGAAATGGACCCCATGGGACGTGGTGATAGGAGGAGGATGGGGCCCCCAAGGCATTGGTGACCCCGCAAGGAGCCTGGAATGAGTCCATCAGAAGGCAAGGCTGTGAGTTTTGTTGTCTGTTTAATTTATTACTGTTCGACATCCAGTGACACTGACATACCCCACCGGGCCTGCGGACCCCGGCGCCGGCGAGTCTGACCTGTCCCACAAAATACAGTACGAGGGGTGGACGGCTACACACGTGCATCCACGGCTGAAACGACAGTGACTCCCAACTGCGGCCGCAACAGTACTGCCGGGAAAGGAAAGACAACCGGGTGTCGCGTGTTCCCCGAGTCACACTTCTTGTTCTCAACAGTTAATGCTGTTACAAACGCTACTGATGCCAGGACAGGGCCAGACACAAACAGTCCTACATCTTCTCTGTCGTATAAATATGGAAGATTTTCGTTTATACAGTTTACCCCCAGTCTGAAACTACAGCTTCTGCTACCCGTTACTGCTAAGGGCTACGCCGCCTCGCCTCTGGAACCAGGGGCCCGGGGTCGAGACTCTGGAATGTTGGGACTCAGTCTTCCTCGCTGCCACTTCCTGAGCGGTCCTGGAGGGGGACAGGAGAGAGCATGATCAGCCCCGCCGTCAAGGGCCCCCCACTGGGGTCTACCCAGGTGCTAAGTCTGTTCGTTGGCTGCCTTTGCTGGGTGTGAGTGGGCAGCGGAGGGCACCGTGAGGCCGAAGGAGCAGCAGCCCTTGGCTTCGCCCCTGGTGCCGTGGCCAAATCCCAATGTCGTTTTTCTCCCGAGGACTGGCCCCTGCGACTACACAGACTCTTCCTTGGATCTGGGAGACCCACTGGGCCCTCTCTGCTTCCTCCCACCATGGCGTTCCTGTCCTGTGCCCCTGACCTGCGGCTTCAAAACCACTGTGGTCATTCCTGACTACATAGGATGTTTCACACAAACATTTTTTAAACAGCTTGGCAAGGGCCACAGAGTGCTCTGCCGCATCTAGACTGGGCCGAGGGGGAGCTTTACAGCCACCCCTCCGTGGCCAGGACATCATTCATGTCCTCATCATGTTAGCAAGTCTACGGTCAGGGTTGTTCGGAGCTACCAGACTCTGCTATTACTGCAAACGGCTGCATGAGAGAAACAGCCGTGTCATGATGCTCGATGAGCTCTGCCGGGAGCCAGGCCCCAGGAACGCCATGTGGCCTCCCTGATTTCTCGAAGTGGAAACTGAGGCTCAGAAGTGAAGTGGGCTGCCCAGCTTCCACAGCAGGGAAGGGCCGGGCACCCAGGCCCCAGCCAGAGGGCAAAGCGAGTCTGCACCACCCCCATGCCCACAAAGCTGCCCATCGGGGGCCTGACGCTCCTGCAGCCCCCGCTCCGGGGGAGAGGCGACACCTGGACCCCACTCGCGGCAACATTCACGGGATCTGTTCCGCACCGTTTTTGTAATTTCAGATCGTGGGACTGTGGTTTCTGTTTTTATCCACCACATTGTTTGGAAATCGTCCTACACAGGCCAGAACAGAGCCTCGGGCAGAGGCCGGGGTGAAGCACGTGTGTCACACAGGGCGAGGGCACCGTGAAAGCCTCAGCTACTGAGGGGGCTGTGTCTGCTCAGGGAAGACAGCTAGGGGCTGGCCGGGGACATCTGCCATCCCAGTGCCTCCTGACCCCCCCACCATGATACAGACCCAGTCCCACTGGCCTCAGCAGGGCGGCCCTGGCGTTCTGGGAGGGGCAACTCCGCCCGCTGGCCTCAGAGCACTGGCTCCACTAGCGTCACACAGACTCGGTCTGGAGTTATGCACCATGTACAACCCCGAGCCTCGGTTTCCCCATCTGTGGAGTGGGGTGTTAGAGCACTGACCCTCCCAAGGCCGTGACCAAAGGTTCCAAGACCTGGCATGGGGACAGAGCTCCAAAGACACAAGTGCCACCGGCTACGTGCTCCTGCCCACGCCGGGGCCCCGGGGGCTCACCTCCTCCTGCTCCTCTTCACTGTCGTCATCGCTCACCACTGGCTTGGCCCGCGAGCCGCGGCTCGGCCGCCGACGGCCCCCCTTCAGCCGATCCTGTGCCTTCTCCTTCCGGCCCAGCTTGATCTTCACTTTGACTGAGCGGGCTGGGGTGGGGACCAGAAAAGGGGGCAATAAGAAAGACATGAGCTAGGAGAGCACGGCAAGCCAAATCAGGGGCGGCTGCAGCTGCCTGGCTATGATGCTGGTCTGCCCAACCGCCCGACACTGGGACTCACACTCAGACTCAGAGCCTTCCTCCTCGCCCTCCTCCTCTTCCTCGCTCTCCTCGCCCTCACTGTCATCTTCTTTCTCTATTTTCTGCCGCACGCTGGTGAAAACCGACTGCAGGACAATGGAGTCTTCGTAGATCTGAAAGGAGACACGTGGGGTTTGAGTGGGCTGGGGCCTGATGGGAGCCATGGGCCCTGCCCTCTGGCCAGGCCAGCCTGTGTGGGCAGAGGGCCCTCAGTAACCCTTTCCCAATCGGGGCCTGAGAGAATATAAGACCCAGAGAAAAGTGTGGATGTGTTAGCTCAGGAATGACTACAAGTTCTTCCCTCCCTCTGAAGAATCCCAGCGCACATATGCTTTTAAAGGCTCTGAGAAGGTCTGCAGTAATGCTGGAAATGCATGTCCCTTGTTTAAGGCAGCATTTCCCCCAAATGTAGGACTGTAAAATCTTTTCCATGAGGCATCTATCCTAAGCACACTCAGGAAAAGTTTGCTAAATTGAGGTTGTGCGTGTGTATTAATTTCACTGCAGGAAAGGACACATCCACACAGTTCCTTTCGAGAAAGTCCATAGTGAATTAAAAGTAAAATTCCAACATATACACTGGATTGCTCACAGGGTCATCCTGGCTGGATCAGACTGAGTTTATTTCCTCTAATCTGCTTATTGTTCTCTCTGCTTCTTTTACTAAGGAATACATTGCTGGGGGGCCTGGGTGGCACAGTCGTTAAGCGTCTGCCTTCGGCTCAGGGCGTGATCCCGGCATTATGGGATCGAGCCCCACATCAGGCTCCTCTGCTATAAGCCTGCTTCTTCCTCTCCCACTGCTTGTGTTCCCTCTCTCGCTGGCTGTCTCTATCTCTGTCAACTAAAATAAAAATTAAAAAAAAAAAAAAAAAAAGGAATACATTGCTTTTATGATTGACAAAATATTCCATGTGGTTGGGAATTCTTACTCAACTGACTAAGCCACCCAGGCGCCCCTTAATCAGTCAACTGAAAACACAGCAAGGGCATGCTGAACTGGGGCCCTCCATATCAGATGCCTCCTCACCAGGGAGCCCTCCAGGTTGAAGGTCTGAGCGTTCTGGCACAGTAGCATGACGTCCTTCTCCAGGTCATTGAGGCTGCGGTACTTGTGGTTGCGGATGCGCTCCTGTGGGTGGTGGGAGAAGCAGCTTTACCTTGGGAATTTGCCTTGTGCCTGGGGACCCTGGGGCCGGGTGTCCCTCTGCCTAACAAGGTCACGGCCCAGTCTTCCGGGCACCTCTGTACGGACTCGGAAGCCCAGGCCCGCTGAACACGGAGCTGCACTGCCGAAGCCTAGGTCATGGGTAACCTTGACGGAGCCCCGAATGCTGGCTGCCCACCAACACACCCTTAGGACCCTCTCCCACAAACTGCGCTGCTGGGGCTCTTGAGGCCATGAGGAACCCCAAGAGCCTGTGACTGGTCAGAAAGCCCAGGCTCTGCCCAGTCTGCTCCGTGGTCATCTGTCCCATAGACCCCAGTAATGCCCACATGGGGAAGGTACTGGGTCAGATACCCCCAACACTGATGTGCGCACACCCCTGTGGAGAACCCCCACTTCCCACATCCTATGCCAGAGTTACCTTTATCTTCTTGAAGTCCACAGGCTTGCGGATGAGCTCGTAGTACTCGGGCAGCTCCTTACGGGAGGGCAGCTGGATGAACACCTCACTGAGCTGACGTCCACTACTACTGCAAGGCGGGACACAGGGGCGTCACTCCCAGGCCCTGCCGCTGGGGAGCCCCCGCCTGGCCACCACCCATGGTTTGAGCAATGAGAAATTCAAAGTGCTCAGGAGTGATCTCCTGTACATGTACTGTCTTGTGAGTTCTGGAACATTCGTGAGAGGGGCCAGGGATGCATTTGAATCCAGGCTCTGTCCTCACCCAATCCCCCCAGACCCTGGAGGGAACATCACCAAATGCCGTGCAGCAAAGCCTCGGCACTAGAAAGAGGCAGAATCACAATCGTATTCACGCACGATGCAAGAATCAGTTGGCTTACGTCAGGAACAGTGTCAGTTCTCAGAGAGAGACCAGTTTCTGCAAGTTTGCAAATGTGTCTCTCACAAGCAGCACTTACGAGCCGTGAACTTCAAAGAATCTGGCAAAAACCTGTGGAGCAGAGATGCCCCCTGGAAAGACCTGAGCAGGTTTCTGGTCCTTGCCATTGGGAAAGCACTGGTTTTCCACAAGGGAGCAGAGGAAAGACGCACTGCGAGTGGCCCTGAGACGTGGCAGGGTCCCAAGTGCTGTCTCCTGGGTCTCCCTACTGGAGGAGCCATGCACTTGGCCACGAGGCTGTGCCACACCCAGGCTTGGCTCTGTCTGGGGACAGGAGCTCAGAGGGGACATCACTCCTGGGGTGGCGTGAGGAGGGAGTGAGCAGGCACTCCAAGGACTGGCACAAGGGAGCAGACAACTCTTTACGAGTGCAGCTTCTCTTTCTGTTCCTTCAGCTTGAAGACAGGGACCCTGCCCTGGGGAGCCTGGGGACCCAGTGACCTGGTCAAGGCTCTGTTCCAGGCTTGCCTACAGGTGGCTTGCCCTCCCTTGTCTGTGACCAGCTGGACCCAACACGGGGCAGAATGTGGCTGAAAATGAAACCCAGAAGGAAGGGGGAGGTTGGCACTCACTGAGCGTGGGCACCCTCACCTCGCAGTGGGGTGAAAGATTGGAAGGCAGAGGCCTGAGGCAGGCTGTGTCTGGGCACGGCTTACTGGGAACATGTGTGCCAAGTGTCCAGCCCAGAACAAGGACTGAATGGCGATGGCTGTCCAAAGCAAGGTGCAGAGACCAGATCCCAGCTCCTGTTTGTCCGGCCCGTGGCCCAGGAGACCCCAGCTGCAGGAGGAGGGCCAGGGGCCTTGTGAGGCACAGAAACCCCAGAGGAGGCAAGATTTCTGGGATCCCAGCCAGGAGCAGCCTTGGGGAGGCGGTCCTGGCAAAGCTGCTCCTTTACGCAATCGTGACACTGGGCACATCCAGCAGTAAAACGTGAAATACCCCTCTGGAGGAGCAGGTTTCCCTTCTCTGTGGGAACAGGCTGGTGGGTGGCTTGGCCACAGACAACGGGAGCTTGGTTATGTAACTCCGAAAACGAGAACCGGTATCAGAAGGCACTGGGCGCTCTGCCTGGGAGAGGCAGACCGGAGCTGCAACCCACCACTCAGTCACCTGCACGCGTCCTGCTGTCCCCCCTAACCTTCTCAGAGCTCCTCTCTCATCCTCACAGCACTATCCTTATACGTTTGACCACGATGCACAGTGGGAGCCACAGCTCTGATCCAGGACACATACCTGCAGCCATAAAGTAACAGAAGTTTCCCCGCACGGGGTCTCCCTTGCTAAGAGATGAACTCTGATGCTTCCTCCACTATTTCGCTTTTTAGAAAGGCCAGCTGACCCACTACACTCATTCCGTTGCTCACTAATGGGTGTGGAATGTGTGCCGTGCAGGGCGCTAAGGCTGGGCTATCTAGGCCACACACCCCCGTGCTCATCTGTGGCCTCCGTGAAGGTGACTGGGCCTCGGGATGTGCGTGGCCCTGGAGGGAGCTCATGAAGTAGGAGTCTAGTGCTGGAACACAGTGGAAAGTTTTGTAATAAAACCCTCTCACCTCCATCGAGCTAAGAAATTGGTGGAGACAAGACAGAACAGGGAGCAACGGGGCCCCTCTTACAAACCTTTAGAATACGGGTGTCGCTGAGGAATAAAGGCCCATGTGCAATGAGCTCAGAGTGTGGATGGCCTGGAACTGAGTGCACGTGATGGAGGGACAGGGCCCCAGGAAGATGGGCGACTTTTAAAGGCATCCTCTCCCAGACGGCAAATGTACTGCCATAAAATTTTAGTTTCCAAAGTGCTGAGATGTCATTTTTAATCCTTAGAAGTCCTCAGGAGACCCCCACCCCACCACCAGGCACTGCTGTGGTAGGCTTGTGGCCAAGAGCCTTCCGGGCTCGCTTGCCAGCCCTCCTCCCCTCTGCGTTAGAGGCGGACAAATCACAGCTGCCTACCCCACTCGAATGAAACCCAAAGTCCTCTGGGTGGCAGCCTGGCCCTCAGGACTGACCTCAGTACCCCTCTCTCCCACCTCCTCAGAACCATCAAAGCCACTGCTCCCCGGGAACCCCAACTGCGACCCTCACGTCACCTCAGAGCAAATGCCCGCCCCCCTGAGGTTCTGTGGCTCCCCGCCCCCCCCTTACAGATTGTAAGAAAAAAGAATGACCGAGATGTAAGATCTTTAGTGCTCAGCTCCCCGAGGTGTGCCAGGCTCCTGAGAGCCTGCCTGACCTCTGGGACCTGGGTGGGCCTGGACTCTTCTTGGACTTGATGTTACGGGGTCCTGTGTGGTTAGCTCCCAGGTCTGGCCGCCTCCCTCATGGCTGAGATCTGTCCCTGTGGCCACACGCAGCGGCAGCTCACGCAGCTCAGGAGCTGCCTCGTATCCCGTGGTGGGCACCTGCCACACGGTCCCCTCGTCCACCTGCTGCGGACCGGCACCTGGGCTGTGCCAGTTCAGGGTATCTGGAAGCACGTGGCTGCAGACACTCATGTCCAAGGGTCCGGCCTGCACGTCTTCTGGGAATACACCGGGAGGTGGAAGGCTGGAGGGCAGGGCAGGGGCGCTGAGGTCCAGCAGACACCAAGCCCCCGCTCGCTCTTCCGGCGGTGGACATGCTGTTCTCACCGTCAGCCGCACTCGCTGTCACCCCTGGTCGGTGTGGCTGTTCTCCACGCTGGGTGTGAACCGCTATCTCCGTGTGCTTTCAATTCACAATTCCTTGATGGGCAGTGAAGCCGGGTGCCGTTTCATAGGTGGAATGGTCCCCCGATGACCTCTTTCCGGCAATATCTGTCCATGTCGTCGTCCTCCTTCAGAGGGTCCTCTGTTGGACATGTTTATTGCAAACCCCCTTTCCAGTCTGTAGCATGTCTTCTTACTCTCTTGGTGTCTTCTGATGAATGGATCTTAGTTTTACTCAAATTCCAATTTACCAATACTTTCCTTTCTACTTGGTCTTTTTTTTTTTTTTTTAATTTATCTGACAGATAGAGAGCACAAGCAGGGGGAGCAGGCAGAAGGAGAGGGAGAAGCAGGCTCAATGACCAGAGAGCCTGATGCAGGGCTTGATCCCAGGACTTGATCATGACCTGAGCCGAAAACAGATGCTTAATGACTGAGCCACTCGGGTGTGCCTCTACTTGGTATCTCTCCAGTCCTGTCACGGAGGTACTGCATTTTGTTCTAGAAGTTGTGACAATTCAACCTCTTTACATTATTAGATATGAAGCCAGTCACCCGGATCAGTGTCATTTCTCCCAACCAATTCCTATGTGTCTATGTCCTCGCTGAACCAGAACACAAGCCATGAGGGTAGAGGCCTTGCCTGTTTTATTTCCTGCTCTATCTTTGGAACCTAGAACAAAGCCTGGTACAAAGCAGGTGCTCAACAAACATTTGCTGAATGAAGGAAGAAACAGCTCAGGGTGAAAATCTCAGGGTCAAGGAGCAGGGTTCAAACTTGGGTGTCACAAAGGTCATCTCCGAACAAGGGTTCCTCACTGCCCCCAACAACGCACAGTCACTGATGTACCACCCCGTTCCAGAAAGGATTGGCAGCAACTACCAGGAACCCCCCGGCCCTGAGACTTGCTCTGAAGAAGCTTCTGCAGGCAGAGCGGGCTGGGAGTAAAGGTGCTTGGGAAAATCCTGAGGCTGTGAGGGCCAGACCTATGACCTCCATTCAGACATAAGCCTGGGCTCTCACCTGGTTCGGCAATAAGAGTAGCAGCCACTGCCACCACTGTGCATGACATTAGGAACGACGATGACGCTCTCCTCATGCCTCCAGACACCAGCTCCCAGCGCAGGGATTTCCTTCTACTTGTTCACTGCCCTGTCCCCGTTACGACAAGATATGAGACACAGTCGGGGCCCAGAGCAGTCAAGGCCCCTTGTCCGAAGTCCCCAATTCCTCCCCAGTCTAGGCCAGTGGGCACTTCTCGCTGAATGAGGTTTATGGCAACAAGTCTAACTCTCTAACTATTAGGGCAGGGCCTTGTCTAATTTACACACCCTTCTTGGATCCTGAAGAGCCCTGATAAGGACCTTTATTATTCAGCCTGCCCAGATGGTGTCTGCCTCCCCATGGACATGGGCCCTCCCCTAGGCCAACTCAGAGTCCTGGTGGCGCTGCCCAACACTGGAGTCCCAACCTCTCCCCCAAGACTTGGGCGGGACCAAGTGCTGTACCTCACCCTGAGACCCTCATCTGGTCTTAGTGATGGGTCCAGGCAAAGGCCTGGGACACAAGCTAGCCAGTCAGAGCCCTCCCTGTGACTTTCTATCAGGAGTTGAGAAAGCAGAGGTTGCTTTCCCCTTGGGGTGTGAAGACTTCAGGATGGAGGGAGCCCAGAGCTGTGGCAGCCACGGGTCACTGTACGTGGTAAGGGGAGAGGTGGTGGACAGCCCTGGGTCCCAAAAGCTAGTCTTCGCTAACTTCTCTACGGCCTCCCAGCCAAAGGAATCCCTAGACACGAAGGTCTCAGAACTAGCTTCCTGACACGCAGAGCCTAAAAATCCAAATGTCCCTTCAATGTGTCCTTAAAACAAAATTACAACATGTGGAGGAAGAACAAAGAGAAATCAGAATAGACCAAGAGCCCCCTGCATGGGACAGAGCCACGAACTCTCTGCATCGAAGAGGTCATCCATCCATATCCCTTTCCAACAGATGGAGGAACCAGAGAGACAATGAGAGCTGGTGGCTGGCAAGGCTTGAGCACAGGTCACCCCCCGTGACGGAGTCAGGGATCTCTCCCACCCATTTCCATATGCTGCTCTAAATCAAGGGTCAGCAAACTTTCTCTGCAAACCACTAGTGTGAATCTTTTAGGCTTTGCGGGCCATCCCATCTCTGTCATGACTACTCAACTCTGCCCTTGTTGCACAAGAGTGGCCACAGACAAGACGCAGAAAAATGAGCTTTGGCTGGATTCCCACAAAACAACTTCTATGAACAATGAAATGTGAATTTCCTATAATTTCACGTCATGGAATATTATTATTCTTTTGATTTTCCTAAACTCCTCTAAAAAAACCACTCTTAATTCACAGGTTGATACATACACAGCTGTGGGCCAGATTTATTTTTTTTCCTGGTTTGCTAACAACTGGTGGGAATCCTAAGAACAATAGAGAGAATGTCTGTCCATATCAGGGATGGCAACATACAGCCTGGCGTCCTAACTTTCTCATCCTCTGACCAGTGCAGACATTGCAAGTAGATCAGAGCACTCTCTCTTTGCCGTCAGGCAGGCACAAGCAATCAAGTGAAGACGGTGCCTGAGACAGACCCTGCTAGCCAAGTATGGAGGTGGTCCTAAACTGCCAGGAAGGACTCCCTCTCTGTCCCTCAGCCCGGCTCTCCTTAGAGTCCAGTTCAGTCCATCTTCCCATGACATCGCTCGGTGATATCTTCAAGCCCTGGACCATGTTCTCTTTTGACCCTTGATCAGCAAACTGAGCCTGCAAGGTCCTGGATACGAGTAGCTCAGCAGTTTCAAAACTGATTTAGCCCCAGACCACCCGAAACAGAATCTCAGGTTTTCCATCAACAAAATTTGAAAGTGAAATAACGAAACCCACTCATTTACTTCATTAGTATACAATTACTTCCTAGGTTCAATTTTTTGACATGTTACAAAATCAAGGATAACCTGAGCATTAGACAAGTGAGAAATCTGATCCACTTAGTTACAAATCTTTATGAAGTGCCTCCACCTGCCGAGAGGCCAATCTCAGGCATACGTACGGCTGCGCAGTACAGAAACAATTCTGACTCCCGTACAAAGGAAAGAAAAGAGTGTTCACCAGTGAACCCGCTGAGAACACCGCTCTGTAGGCTGCTGGCCCTGTGCTCTCAGCACCCTTCCTGTAGAGAGGGGTGGGGAAGCTTTATTTCAGGGTGCGTGTGCTGAGGCCAAGACTGGCTGTAGGTTATGATGCTGGTTAAGTGTCTAATGAGCCAAGGACACATCTGGGGGGCACGTGTTTCTTAACACAGTTTAACACTGCAATCGTAATGCCATTTTAAAGAAACCCCGATGCTGTGCAAAAGCTTTTTATCTTGGCGAAGTCCCAACAGTTCATTTTTGCTTTTCTTTCCCTTGCCTTTGGGATAACTGAACTCTACCTCTGAAACAAATGATACACTATATGTTAATTCATTAGAAAGAAAAGAAAAGAAAAGAAAAGAAAAGAAAAGAAAAGAAAAGAAAAAAAAGAAAGAAAGAAAGAAAGAAAGAAAGAAAGAAAGGGAAAAAAGAAAAAGAGAGAGAGAGGGAGGGAGAGAGAGAGAGAGGGAGAGAGGGAGGGAGGGAGAGAGAGGGAGAGGGAGGGAGAGAGGAACAAGTAACGCGAGTTGGGAGAGCATTTGGATTTAACATTTTCATTTTGGAGGCGAGACCTGAACTTTGAAAAAAGATGTCTGACCCGGGAAAGCTGCAGAAAGCTGGATCGTAATCCAGGCAGGCTCCTAGCTGCCGGCACCTGCTCTGCGGGCTCGTGCAGCCTCCCCAAGCAGGCCGTGAACGCAGAAGGGCAGGCCTTGCACCACGCTCTGCGGTGCTGGGAGCTCAGGAGACATCAGCGGTGGGTGATGAAGACCAAGAGCAGGAAGCCAGGACCTGTTCGTGGCACTGTAAAGAACATTTCCCAGGCTGAGAGAGAGGGTGAAAATGAGAGGCAAAGCCAGCCCAGCTCCCCTGGAGCTGCGGCCAGAGGTGGGTTGTGCTGTTAATGTGAGTGCCGGGGCGGGGGGGGGAGTGCAGAGTGGCGACGCCACCTTCTGCAGGGCTGGGTGACCCGGGCCTTGAGGTGCATGCTTCCCGGCTGGAATGAGTCGGTATTTGCGGCCCACTGGTACTACCGGGAGCCCCTAGAGTGCTGAGCAGCTCCACAGAGCGAAGGCTGCGAAGCCCCTTCTGAAACTGAAGAGGCCACTGGATGCCCACGCTGGAACCCAGGGTGCTGAGGGCCCTCCGGTCCCACTGGAGCCAACAGGCCCACCTCCACACCTTCCTTCCCTCCTAACTTTCAAGCTTAGTTAACTTACATTTTTAACTAGTTTCACCTTAGAACCATAACCTTTTAATTCTTTTACCTTTTAGCTTTATTTTAAAATCTACCTATTCTTTTGTGATTTTTCATTTACTTGACCTTGAACCTTTTGATTCATCTTCTCGTTTTTTTTTCTCCCTTTTCCAACGATTTTGAATTTTCCTTTCGTACGTCTTGTGTTACCTGTTGATTATCTTCTGTTTTCACAACCATTTCTTTACTGTTTTCCCGGAGTACAGAAGGAGCACACACTTGCCGAACGCGCGGGCACTTTAAAAGAATCTCGCACGGGACTCTGAGTGAGGCAGAGGGTGTGACTTGTTCACCCAAAGCTACTTATTTCTGGGGCCCAGTGTCTGTACCCGTCCTGTTTTGAGCTTATATGTAACTCTAGTTTTCAGCCCTGTCTGCTTCGGTGAGCTGCTTCTCTCCTGTGGCGATCAACCACCAGCAGGGAGCGAAGCCTGGGGGCGGAACTGGCAGGGTGACCAACAGGGCAGGTGCAACTTTGTCCAGCAACTTCTTTGGCAACCTTGGAACCTCAGCACAACTTGACAAGGCTTCCGGGGCTAATCCTCCTGTGCCTTAGAGCCCCACTGGGCCCTCAGCCGGGCCTGCACCTACCCCCAGGCTGGCCTGGGCCTTGACGATGGGGATCAGCACTTTTCTCAAGACATCCCACCTCGGCATTTCCCAGGACAGGCTCCGGGCTGGGTGCCAAGCAGGAAGTGCTGACCCCAGCCCTGGACCCACAGGCAGAGGGCTAGCTTCCCTTCCTGGAGCGTACCCAGTTTGAGCCTGGGCTCCAGAGGAACGGCCATATGGCCTTCAAAGGCTGACGCTTGAGAACCCTGAGGGCTCTCTGCCCCCTCATGAAAGGGCTCCCAGAGCTGCCCGTCCTCTACTCTTTCCCCTAAAGGGGACCGTCCTGAGGGGATGGAGCCACCCTACAGTTACCTTTCCTGGGGAACACTTCAGCCAGACAACCTTCCCTGGTTGCTACATTGCCTGTTTTTCTCACAAATCATCGTACAAATCTTTCAACTCCCAACAGCCATCTGCTCTTTGATTCTAAACAGGGAGGCGCAGGCCTCCTGCAAGGGCAAAGGGAAAGCGGCGGCCGGAGCCCTTCATCATCTACGATGCATCCAGGGCTGGTCTCTAGGCCACACGCCTGGCCCACGAAATCTCACATTTGGGGTCTCTATAATCCCATTTGGGAGATTCAATTTCTATGCTGAGGACCTGGAAACTGAGGCAGGGAGATGGATGTTGAACCCAGGTCTCTGTGACACTCAAGCTGTCCAGCCCTTTTAAAGCGGCTGCCTCCTGGCAGAGGGCAGGGGGAAGGGGACCCAGGGGATCTGTTCAGTGGGGCTCAGCCATGGGAGGCTTAGCCTCGGCAGCCTGTACACAGATGTCACCATCTTTCTGAGCCATCGAGAGTAATATGCGAGAATTTCCTAAGAACAAGTGTTCGCTTCTGTCACGCCAGTATGATTGAGTTCAGGAAACCTGGCGCTGACCCTCCACTACCCAGCACGTGGTCTTTACAGCAGCCATGATTCTGCCCTACAGCTGGTCAGGGCCGAGCTCAGAAGCCCAGTGGGGAACACAGGTCTTGTGGAGGGTCCTCTGGAGCCTACCTGCTTAAATGGCTCCTCCCAGCAGACACAGTTCTCTAAAACCTTCCCCAAAGCACCGAGGTATGTGCTCCAGAGCACACACCCACGGACTAGCATTTGCAGACAGTGCCTTGGCTACCTGCTGCTGGCTCCCTCTGAAGGATTATGGGATGAAGACGCCAGCTGGCAGCACACACAGCTCCATGACAAGGTCCCAACCCGACCGGGAATCTGTGCCTAACTTATTTCCATGTTTACATTTTAAAGCAAAGATCTCTACCTCCCAACTTACTTTCTTAATTCTGGTTCCAATTCTAGCTGTTAAGCACAGGGCTCCTTGATGCAGCTTGAGACTTCCAAGCACCAAGGAGAAAAAGCCCTGTGAAGTCCTGCATGTGGGCTCAGTCCTTTATGTCCCCTTGCCTTAGTTGGCTTCCTCTGCACACAGGATGCCCACACCCTTGGCCTCAGGGCCTTTGCATATGCTGTGCCCTTTGCCCATGACATTTTCTTCCTCTTCCCCTAGCGGGGCCCTGCTTCTCCTCAGGCTCTGCTTATGTGACACATCTCCTCAGACCACACTAGACATTGCGGGGGGGGGCGGGGGGCGTGGGCGTGGCGTGCCCTTGGGAGGGAGGGGCGTGGCAGTCCTGAACCTGAACAGGTATGAAGGGAGCAAAAGCTTCTAGATCAAGACGTTACCTGTGCGTGGACAAGGATGTAAGTACAAAGGTAATATCAAAAATATCAAATGTGGTTGCACTGGTATTGAAATACAACTGGGGGAGATCTTGAAGTACTTAATCAAAAGCAACATCTGGAGTGAAGCCCAGTGACAGAAGGGTGGCCCTACTCAACAACACAGCGGCAGAGACACAGCTGAAGAACTCCCCTAGAGTCACTACGTGGAGACGCAACCCCAGCTCCCATGGGCACTGGGAGTGAAATCAGCAGCACCCGGCCCTCTTGCTCTGCAAGGCAGACTCAGGAATATCGAATCCAAATGCTGACAACGTCCTGTAATCACTTACTGCCATCTAGGAGCCACCAAGCTGTCACAATTCGTTTGCTCCTCAGGTTCCATGTTTAACTCAAGCATAGAATTTAGCTAATTAAAACATTCTGGAAAGTAAAAAAAAAAAAATTTTAAATACGAATGCTTCATTTTCTCTTCTGGAAATGAGCTATATAGGAAGTCTGAGACAAGAAAGTTTGTGGGGCGCCTGGGTGGCACAGCGGTTAAGCGTCTGCCTTCGGCTCAGGGCGTGATCCTGGCGTTGTGGGATCGAGCCCCACATCAGGTTCCTCCGCTATGAGCCTGCTTCTTCCTCTCCCACTCCCCCTGCTTGTGTTCCCTCTCTCGCTGGCTGTCTCTATCTCTGTCGAATAAATAAATAAAATCTTAAAAAAAAAAAAAAAAGAAAGTTTGTGACAAGCTACTTCCAAATTTATTCCACTTCGGTTCTCTTTGGTGTGGCACGGTGTCTGGTCCCTCAGAACTTTCCAGGTACCTAACGGATATGCCGTAAGAATTTAACCTGGTCCAAAGAGAGGCCTGGCCTTTGCCCTGGGCGGTGATCTCTTAGCCCTTGAAATGCCCTGCCTTCTGGTCTGCCTGTGTTTAACTGGGGGCCTTTGGCCCAGAGAGCCTAAGACTGTGATTTAAGGCAGGGGTCACGGGTCATGTGGCACCAGCTCAACCCACAGAGGAGCTAGAGACTGAGGCCAGGCATGTGAGTGGTTAGTCGTGTCTCTGTGAACAAGTTCCAATAAAAACTCCACACATCGAGGCTTCCTTGGTTCAGCAGTGTTCTGTGAGTCTTGTCTCCTGCTGCTGCCAGGGAAGTCAGCACTGTCGGTGACTCCCTGCAACAAGGACGCTGGAAGCGCCACACACAGAACTCTCTAGCATGCTGCCCCTGATGCCAGGCTCTGTCACAAACCCTAACTGTGAGTTGAGCAGCTTTCAGAGAGCCCTTCTGGAGAATTAGCAGCCTGAGCGGGGTTTGGGATCCCTGAACTCTGCACTTGGTGTCAAGAGTGAGGGCGGTCTCACTTTTCTCACCCAGTCTCACAACTGGGTGAACCATACTGTTGTTTTCCCCATGGTTTCAAATTCAGGATGTTAGGGAATGTCAAAAATATCCATTAAATATCCATTAAAAAAGGTCAGCCTTTTACCCAAACGTCATCTTTGAAAGTATTTGCTGTGAGGTAACTTTTCAAGCAGGCAAACAGGATTATTTTCCCAAGTCTGTTCGTGCCCTGCTTGATCTTTTCCTATGGGACCACCAGCAACGCACAAGTGGCTGGACCCACTCCATCGCAAACCAAGCGTTTCTCAATGTCAGCATGTGGGAGGCTTCCTTTAATGACCATACATACAAGTTCCACTTGTGACATCTCTACGTTTCTTTCCACTCCCAGTCCTGTAATGCCACCCATTCCGAGAAGACGCGGGGTTAAATGTCAAGCACGCATCAAACCCTCCTCGGGGGTCTCACGTCAGCTAGGAGAGCAGCTCTGTGACTCCAGAGCTGGGGCCTTCCCCAAATTGGATCTCAGCCTCCCGCACGGGAGCGGTCTCCACAAGGGGTCACGGAGCCCTTAGAGCCAGTTTTAGTTTCGCGTCTGATTCATCAGCCCATCTTGCACGTGCTGGAAGAACAATCGTTTGCAGCAGCCGGGAGAGTTGGTTCCTCTTTTCTCATATGGTACGTGGCTAAGGCTGATGCTCAGGGGGCTTTTGCAGTAAGTCACAAGATGACTTAAAAAATGGACACTTTTTCTTTAAAGTTTGAAAATATCTGAGGCCTTATCAACAAGTTTAGGGTGCTGTTTCCAAGTGTCTTGTTTTTTCGTCTTTTTTTAAACCTAAGTGTAACATAATACAGGAAAGCACGCACACTGAATGTTTATCCTGATGAACATTTTTGTGTTTTTTTTTTATTTTAAATTTTATTTATTTATTTGAAAGAGAGACAGCAGGAGCAGGGGGAGGAGCAGAGGGAGAGGGAGAAGCAGATTCCCCTGCCAAGTAGGGAGCCCGACATGGAGCTCAATCCCAGGACCCTGAGATCATGACTTGAGCGGAAGGCAGACGTTTAACCGACTGAGCCACCCAGGCGCCCTGAACATTTTCATGTCTGGAGGTAACCACAGTTCTACATCCATCACCATGATCAGCTGTTCAACTTCCTACAACTGGAAGCATCCAGTAGGTACCTGTTAGTGTCTGGCTTCTTTCACTCCATAAAATGACTGTTAAGATTCTCCCAGGGAGTGGTGGAATGTCTGTTCTGGTGGTTGGTTTCTGCTCTTGGATTAGGCCACCACTGATACCTTTTCCTATGGATGGACCCTGGGCAGTTTCGTTTGGGGCAGTTATGGTCAAGGCTGCCATGCATGTGCTTGTACTGTCTTTCGGTGGACACAAGCGCTCAGCAATCTCTGGTTTACAACCAGGATTGGAGTTTCTGGGTCAGAAGGTTTAGTGCCAAAGCGCGGTCTGCTCCCATAAGCAGAATGTGAAGTCCATGTCCTTGGCAACACCTAAGGGAGTTTCAGCCATTCTGGTGGGTGTGTGGAAGCATCTCTAGTTTTATCGTGCGTTACCTTGATATTGTGATGTCGACGTCAGTGACCCTGAGCACCATTTCACATGCTGATTGGTCACTGGGATATCTCCTGTCCGTGACTTTTGCCCATTTTAAAATCTCAGTAGGTGCAAGTACTCACTGGCTTCATGAGGGTGTCCTCGGATGTACAGATGTTCTTCGGTGACATCACTGTATGAGTCTTTTATGGTTAGTGGTGCTTGTGTCCTGTTCACGCCTACATCAAGGCCATGAAGATTTTTATCGATCCCTTCTTCTAGAACTTTGTTTTACCTTTCACATTTATGTCTCCATTTCAAATTAACACACGTGTAAGGTTCTGGGTAAGGTCAAAAGTGACCTCCATTTGGATATCCAAAAGATCAGCATGACTTTTGAAAAAGTTCATCCTTGCCCCCTAACCTTCAAAGGTCTTCTTCATTTCGATAATTTTAAGACTCCCTCGCAAAAAGATCACTGAGAAGAAAACACTGGGATCTACTGTTTTCATTGGATTTTTGCATATTCTGTATTTCAAGTAATTGTGACTCTTCCACTTTTTTCTTTGTGGAATTTGCCTCAAAGGTGAAGTTTGCATATGAGCTCAGTATTTTCTTCTCCAACACAAATGACACATTTCTAGGGTGGGCAGTTAAGCTGAAATAAACCTTTCTCACTTAATCATTTGTTTCTCTTCTAATAATAAAAGATTCTTTTTTTAAGGGCAATTTGCATCCTTTATTTGGGTACTACAATCACTACCCCCCCAAACTTCACACTTGCTAAGAGCCTCTCCAAATGATGCATTGAGAGCTTACGCCTCGACACTTTTCCCTCCTATAGATTATGATTTACCCTTACCTTGCTTAAAGACTAATTGCCACGTTACTCTAAAATCAAGCTGGACAACTGTCCTGTTATTGGGACAGCCATACTGGCCAGTATGTACCAGAAAGTGGACTGAGGCACCGGGGAGCAGTATAAGCCAAGCCCTGAGCAAGGTACAGGCCTCACGCCCGAGCTGGCAGACTGCGCACATGCTCCCGGGAAGGGCCTGGGAGAACCGTTGCTTTCTTATTTAAATGGTACTTGTGATCCACGAACGGATCTGCTGCAGTCTCCTGTTTTGTGTGTCTACGAGGGCAGGGACCCCAAACCCCAGAGCGGAGCCTGGCCAGTCTTTGCAACATGTGGCCCACCCATGATGGCCCAGGGTGAGAACTGGGCTGGCACGTCATCCAAGCGTGGGGAGAGGGTGGAAACTCTAGAGAAGGAAAGCTGCTTGGGCTCGGCTCCAGCCACATGGGCCCTCTCCCCATAGTCCACCGGCTGTGCGATCGGCGCCAATCACGGCACGGGTCCCTCCCTTCCCACCTCGCCCGTTGCCAGCCTCCGAGGCCCCTACGCCAGCTCCTACTTCTGCTGGAGCACTCGGCCCCAGACCGCCATTCCTCAGGGCTTCCCCTCAAACGTCACTGTCCCTGAAAACAGTCCCCGCATCTCCATCTCCCCACGACGTTTTTTCTTCCCTCTCATCACAGCTGACAGCGTGCTTGCCTCTTGCAGAATGTGAGTTCCACGAGGGGAGGCAAACCGAGACACAGACAGGCCCCCAATGTTTGTGCACTGACTGCCCCAACAACCGGCTCCCAGGCACATGGAAGGCCGGGTGAGGCACCTTCGGGGACCCCCACGCCCACCTGCTGCGCTCCTTGGCTTACCTGTCCTTGTACTTGATCACAGCGTCCACGATCTTCTTCATCTTCTTGGTGAGGTTGGGAGGGTTTGGGGAGAGCTTCTCAGCGGGTGGCCGCCCACGCTTCTTCTGCTTCTTGCTCTCGTCGTCCTTGTCACGGCTGCGGGTGCTGGTGGTCGGGGTGGAGGAGCCGGCGTCGCTGTCCCGCTTGCGCTTCCGAGACGATTTCTTCTGCCGGACCTCCTCTTCGATCTCCTCCAGCGTGCCCTCCTCGATGGCCTTCAGGGTCAATAGTGGTAAAATAGGACAGCCAGCACCGAGGTCGACAAGCAAAGGCCGCGGCGCAAACCCGCAGGCCCTGGCTGGGTGGGACACGCACGGGTTCCGAGAGGCCATGACAGGCCAGCTCTGCCTCCCCAGGGCGCTCCCGACCCACGCCTGGCCTGAACAAATCAACAGGTGCATTTCTTCACCAATTAAAGAGGCATATCCCCACTGAAGGGAGTGCAAAGACTTGGACCCTGGAATCCCTCCACCCGGAGGTGACACTATTAATACTTCTGCTCCAGTAGTAACACTAGACAGTAATACTATTAATACTTCTGCTCTATATCCTCAGCATTTTTCTTAAAATTTGTGACAAAACATACATAACACAAAACTGACCACCTAACCATTTTTAAGCGTGCACCTTGGTGGCATTAGGTATGTTCACATCGTGTGCAGCCATCACCACCGTCCAAAGCCAGGACTCTCCCGGCCCTTCCCACGTACGTGTGCAGCACCGAGGACAGCGCTAGAACCGTATCCGCATACCACACCGGGACTCGGGTTTTTGCTTACTGTGTCCTCGATGTACTTCCTGTCGCTTTTCTGCAATGTAATTTTTGATGTCTGTTTAGCATTTCATTGTACAACAAACCCTAGTTTAGACTCCCCCTGTTCTTGGGCATTTCAGCTGTTTCCACGTGGGGGCGGGTGATGGTCTGAGTAATGCCATGACTGATAGCCGCGTTACTAGTACATGAGGCTCCTGGTAGCAAAAGTGCTGAGCAGAAGAACCTGACTGCGAAAAAGATTAATTTCTGAATGACACCAATTGATTCATTCTCAATGATAATGACTAATTTGCACATTTTTTGCCCGCAAGTAAAGAGACGAGAAACCATGGGAGCCTGCAATCAGGAAAGGGAGTAGGGGCAGGACTCCAAGGGATGTTCTGGTTGTCCATCTCACATTTATCAGCTGTGAGTCTGAGCAGGGCACAGGGCCAGGCGCTGAGGACACAGCATGGAAAAAACCCCTCATGGAGGGAAGACAGTAAGCAACAAACATCTCGCAAACATGGTGACAAGTGTGTTGACTGCCAGGAAGGAGGGTGAGTGGTGTTCTGATGGTGAAGCAGATGTGCCCTGGCCAGGGATCAGAGAAGTGTCTCAGAGGTGGCACTGAGGCTGAGATCTGAAGGGTGGGGGTGGGTAAGGCATCCAGGCCAAAGGAACAGCATGAAGGGCGTGTGGCAGGGAGGAGGGACTGTAAGGCTGGCATGGGGGAAGGTGTGCACTACGAGCCCAGGGGAGTACAGGGGGTTGAATAGTGTACCCTAAAGTTCATGCCTACCTGGAACTTCAGAATGTGATCTTATTTCAAAATAGGATCTTCACAGATTTTATTACTTAAAGAGCAAAAATGAAGTCATCCTATGTCAGGGTGAGCCCCAACTCCAATGAGAATGTCCCCATGAGAGACAGGAAAGGACACAAAGACACACGGGGGATAGGCCATGAAAGATGGGAGCAGACTGGGGTGATGTGGCCACAGGCCAAGGAATGCCGGGACCACAAGCTGGAAGTGGCGAGGAAGGAACCTCCCCTAGAACCTTCGGAGGAAAAACAGTTTCGCTGACACCTTGACTCCAGACTCCAAACCTCCAGAACTCTCAGAGAATAAACTGATATGGTTTTAAGTCACCTAGTTTGGGGTCCCTGTTACAGCGACCCTAGGAACGCAACACTAGGGTCTCTGGTCCCGAGGCCCAGGCACACAGGTCAGCCCAGCAGGGCAAGAGCGAGCACATTCTCAAGAGTTTTGGTACATGTGGCACCGGAGTGGCTGCCAGAAAAGTGGGCCCAGGTACATGGCCCCCCACTAAGAAAAGAGAGTGTCTCTTTTGGGTAAATGTATTTTTTTTTAATTAACACAAACTCTTACTGAGTACGACATACAAAAAGGCATGTGCTCTGTGGGGGAAAAGTCTTCTCAGCATATAGGGCTGGGAAAACTGGACATTTGCCTGTGAAAGAATGAAGCTGGACCCTAACCTCACGTCCTAAACAAAAACTGCTCAAAGATCATGGGCCCAAATGTAAAAGCTAAAAACTCTTGAAAGAAAACACAGGGGTAAATCTTTGTGCTCCTAAATTTCTCTGTGGATTCTCGGACATGATACTGCAGCACAAGCAAAAGGAAAAAAATAGATATGCTGGACTTCGTCAACATTAAAAACACCTGCGCTTCTAAGGACACCATCAAAAAAGTGAAACAACAACCCAGACGACAGGAGAAAATATCTGCAAATCGCATATCCGATAAAGAGAGTCTTGAAGAAGAGACACAAATAATGACTGACGAGCACCTCAGAGGATGCCCAACACCGTTAGCCACCAAGAAAACGAATTAAAAACCACAGCGAGGTTACTGCGGCATAGCCACTAGAATGGCTAGAGACAAAAGGACAGGTGACAAACACGGGGAGATGATGGAGAAACTGGACCTGTCACACACTGCTGGTGGGAACGTAAAAATGGTGTGTGGCTGTTGTGGAAAACAGTCTGGCAGCTCGTCAAAAGATTAAACGAAAAAATGACCACTTGATTCAGCAATTCTGCTTAGGTATTCATGTGATAGAAATCACAACATACATCCGGCCAAAATCTTGTCCACCGATATTCATAGCAGTATTATTCACAGGAGCCCCGAGGTGGAAAACGGGCCAACTGTCTGCCAAGGAACAAAGACATTACCAACATGTGGTCTAGCTGTACGACAGAGCACTACTCAGCCTTGAGAAGGAAGCACACGTGCTACCACACGGATAAACCTTGAAAATACTTTGCCTACTGCCAGAAGCCAGTCGTGAAAGGGAGGACACATCCCTCTATTTATATGAAATGTCCAGAACAAAAGCCAAGGGGAATAAAGGGACAGGAAGAGAGCTGAAGAGGGCAGGGCTTCTTTCTGAGGTGATGAGAATGTTCTAAAGCTAATTTGTGGTGATCACTGCACAACGCTGAACACGGTAAAAACTACTGAATTGTATAACTTAAGTGAGTGAATTCAGTGGTATATAAGTTACGTTAAAAAAAAAAAAAAAGCAAAACACGCGTAAGACATTATTACTATACAGGCAAACTGTTTTTAAAACGTAATCCTGTCTCAAGAATGCAAAGCCACGGGAACTTTACACGTCTGCATTCGGGCTTATGTTCTATCACCAAGGGTTCTCTTCTTGTCCCTAGAGCTCAGGGCCGATGGGTGAGGAGCAGGACAAGCCACCTGCCCCACCCGAGGTTCACATGGTTACCCGGCACATTTCAGTGGCCCCTCGTGATCACAACTGAACCGGCGAGCTCACTAGTCTGGGTGGTTCGGAGCTTCCAGGACAGGGCCAGGGTTGCCTGACCTCATGGACTGGGGAGCACTGGGGCTGCAGTCAATCAAGAGGAGCCCCAGGGAGTGTGATCAGAGGCCCAGGCAGACAACACTGTTCGTTCTGGGGTGTGCCAAGCAGCCGTGCACAGCTGAACGCCACCACCCGCCTTCTGGGAAGGGTTGCTTCATGGACATTTTTATGAAACTTCAGGGCTGGATTTCCAGCTGCCACCTCTGCATTCAGAGTCCCAAGCATGGGAACGGCCTGATGTGTCACCACAATCCTAGTTCTGCCGCCTGTGCTGGCACAGGGGGCCCACCAGCTGCCCACGGCCCTGACTCAGCCGCCTACACCTGTTGCTGCCAGGGACCTGGCTGCCATCTGCTGAAGACTGTGCTCGTGTCACCTGGGAGCCTGGGTGAGGGATCCAGCTCAGGGGTTGACGTGCCCCAAGTGAGGCTGTCTGACCCCCTGCTGGCACTCCCACCCATGTGGCAGGGCAGGTTCCCCCCTGACTCATCACTGTTTCCCACTGCCAGGCACTCGGAAGAGTACACCAAGCTGAGACCGGCAGTATTTTACACGAACCTCATGTAAACTTCCCGCACCAGGTCAGTAGGACCGGAGCAAACTGGCCCCGTATCAGAGGTGTCGCTGTGATAATGAAAACCAAGAACGGCCGAAGGGAACCCGCTTGGGTTTTGGATGAGCCCCACGGCGCAGCAGTTGAGTCTCTGCTCTCCTGACCCTGCCCCTGGCCGGCCCTCTCCAGCATGTACCTTGAGCCACTGCTTCTCGGTCAGCGAGTCACTGTAGTCCACCTCTTTGCGATGGCGGGAGCCGCGGCCGAACATCTTCTCCTCTTCCTCTTCACAGGTCAGTCGCTCCACCTCTGCATCGTCCTTGATGATCCACGACGGGAGCTCGTCCTCCTCCATCAGGCGCGGTTTCCGCTTGGGGTTTCGGGCCTCCTCGCGCCTGCGGTCCAGGTCCATGCGCTGAGGGGTGCGGGGCAGGGGACAGAGGGAGAGAGGCGTGAGCACGGGGAGAGTTGGGGGCACCCAGAGGGCATGTGGCAAGGGCAGGCTTCATTGCCTCAGGTGCCACTGCTGGCAGGCAGCTCAACAGCAGCTCTGAGGTTTCTGGCTCAGACAGCAGACCCTCGCTAGGGGCTCTGCCTCAGGGACAGAGAATTCCAGGAAAGACGGGAAGGTCGCAGAAGAGGGGCCAAGGGCCCACGCTGACTCCATGCTGACTTGTGCTTTCTACCCAGAGCTAAGCCTGAGACAGCCTTAACTCCCCCTGAAAGGGAGCCTCGAGGACAAAACACTCAGGAAGATAGGCATTCAGCAGGACTGAAAGTCACACGTGGGATGGTTGTGTGTGTGTGCGCGCGCGCGTGCATGCACACATGTGTCCCACCACTGCTGCAACACTCTTAGGGGACCACGGAAGAAAGATAGGTCAGTTAGGAGATAGTGTGGGGCCCCCCCCGAGAGATGCCCAGCTCCATGACCCACCGGAGACACCACTGTCACCGAGAAGTTTTGTTCTATTTGAGCGGTTTTGTTCTACTTCATGTCGATAGGGTGGGGCGTGCAAAGCCCTCAGAGCACCCCATGAGGTGTGTGGGGCGCCCCTGTCTGCCCGTGGTACCTACCATGAACAGGTCAAATTCCTCCTCGTGCCGGGCAATCATCTGGTTCACCGTCTCGTCGTCGGGCACTTCATCTTCTTCCTAGAAGGTTTCACACATTTAGTTCGAGTGCGGAGAGGCCGGGGTGGGCGGCGGCCGGGCTCGGAGGCGAGCGTCGGCGGTCCATGGGAAATGAGCTGGCGGTCCCAGTCCGGCTGCGGTGGATGGGGACCCACACGGCAGCGAGAGGCACACACGCACACGCACACGCACGCTCCGTGGGATCAGGGCCCTTGCTGGCCATCTCAGCCGAGAAGCCGAGGATTGAATGGGCATGGAGACTGAACTACCCCTCTCACCTTTAGAGGTGGCTCCTCCAAGTCGGGGTTGACGCCCGCTGGCGGAGGGGCAGTGTGGGCGAAGCTGGCACTGCCGCTGCCCGTGCTGCAGTGTCTGCTCTGTGGATAAATAGAGGACTTCAGTCTCCAGGGCTGTCAATCCGGCGTCTTTCACCAGCAGTTTAGAAAAAAAAAACCACTTCAAAGAAAAAGCAAGTACTCATCCTCTTTCCTTTCAGCCCACACTCCCTTTACTCCAAAGGGATGCAAAAAAAATAAGAGTGCAAAAAAGGTAAAAAAACAAAAATGAAAGCCGCTCATGCGTCCACCACTCACGCTGGGGAGGGGGTTGGGGCTGGCGCTGCCCTCACCTCATCCTGCTCCTCGTGCTCGAGGATGGCCTGCAGGAAGGCGCGCCTCTCGTGGCTGGAGGACTTCTGGTCAAACATGCCAGCCTGGATCACCTTCTGGTCAACATTGAGCTTGTACTTGGCCGCGGCCAGAATCTTCTCCTCTACGCTGTTGACCGTGCAGAGACGGAGCACCCGCACCTCGTTCTGCTGCCCGATGCGGTGGGCGCGGTCCTGGGCTTGCAGGTCCTAGAGGAAGAGATGCAGGTCAGTCCTGATCCAGCTCTGTGGAGATCTAAGAGGCAATCAACCTTGCAGTGCCGTCGGGAAAGGCCTTCCTATTCTTGTGTGACTGCCGCCTCTTGCCGGGCCCTTCTGCCAGCCCCAACCAGCAGCTTCTGAGCTGGGAGCCCAGGAATGCAACCTGGAGCCTGTGCCGGTATGACGATCCCCCAGGATCGTCCCTTCCCATCTTACTGGCATTCTATAGGTACTCCAGGGCATAGTGCTATTGGGAGGGCAAGTCCTGGGCCATTATATTCCTAAGCAGCCCATGTCACAGCTGCACGGGTCCCCTCACCTACCCCAGGAGGGCCCCGCGGTTGGTATGGCTGTACTGTGGTTAAGGGCACCGTTATGGGACAGGGCCAAAGCTGGGCAGCATCTTGGCAATGCCTGGCTTGGTTGTGGGCCCTGCTCCTTCCCTGCTGTGCGGCCCAGGCCGAGGCCCAACCTCTATGAGCCCTAGAACTCACTCTGTTGACACAGGCCCTTCTGGTGATTGTGAGGGGCGAAGAGCTAAATGGCATTAGATACTCAGCCCAGAGCGTGCCACGGAGTAAGCTACGATCAAGTGGTAGCCGTGGCTGCCAACACTCTCTGTATCATCACCCCAGCTCCAAAGCAGGAGGGCTCCCAAGAAACCTTGCATCCGGACCCAGAAGCAATTCATACCCAATGGGCTTGGCAGAGGCCACACCTGGCGGAGAGCCAGGAGTGCCCTGTATCTACAGCTGAGCTCCCCGGTTCGGCCAGCATGCTTCCTGGCAGTGCTTCCAAGCACTGGCTAACGTGGCCCGGGGGGACCTCTGTCCACTGTCTGCCTGCCGATGGGGACAGCACACCACAACCACGTCTCAGGAAACTGGCTGGTCACAGAGGTCTCGGTGAGAACTACGCCCCAGGCTGATGGTAGAAATGGACACTAGTAACTGACCTGAGCATCTGCCCATCAGATGGGCTGTAATTCACACACAGATAACTAGTGCCTCCAGGCTGCGGGGAAGGACATGCTCATACCCTGGGGTAGCCCTCTGGAGGTCACTTCGGCAGAGGTGACCACAATCTACAGAGGACATGCCCATGAGCCAAGCAATCCCACTTCTTGGGGTTGACTGGTGAGTCCTTGTACAAATACTCCAAGAGAGGGACAAGAGGGCTCCCTGAGCAGTCACGCTGAGAAACAAAACCCAGATGCCTGCCAAGTGCAGTCTGAGTCGAATCTCGAGGCCACCATGTGCCCGGACACCTGGCAGCTGAGGAAATGGCTGTGTGAAGTCCCTGTGGGCTTGCCCCGAGGGGAGAAACACACCAGCTGCCGGAGGGAAGAACGTGTGCTAGACCATGCTGTTCCTGTGTGTGCATACAGGTACACACTGGCGTGTGCTTAGAAAGAGCAGGATTGGTGGGAGGGGGAAAAATGGACTCTCTATGTTCTTTTGAGTCATTGATATTTGCATTTAAAAAGGTTCTTACTTTTATAATGAAACATCAAGAAGCTAAAAACTCACTTAAAAATTGCCGTCATCTATCAAATACCACTTCTGTGAAGCTACTGGCATAGAGACCTGGATAGGGCACACGGATACAAGGTAAGAGCAGCAGTGTACAAACACGCCCAAGTGTGCGAGAGCTCGCGTGGCACACGGCCTGGAGGGCTTGGATCACGAAAAAAGTGACAATCACTGACAGCTGGTAAGATTAGGGCATTTTCCACTTAACATATTTACATAAAACCAGGAATTATTTTTTTTAAATAGGAACGGAGTACATTTTTTTCATAATCGAAACAAAAACCAGTGTTTTAAGAAATAAAGGAAAATGAATACTCTAGAGGCTTCTCTACAAAAGCCTCAGAAGCTGTGGGTGCCACTGGGCCCTTGAGATGGGAGAGGGTCTCCGGGGAGCCTCAAGTGCCGCCCCCCCCCACCCCCCCGGCCAGGGGGCCAGCCAGCCTTACCTGGTGGGGGTTCCAGTCACTGTCGAAGATGATCACAGTGTCAGCCGACTGGAGGTTTAGCCCGAGCCCCCCGGCGCGGGTGCTGAGCAGGAAGATGAAGTACTCGGAGCCGGGCTCATTGAAGGTTTTCAGCAGCATGCCCCGGTCCTCCGCTTTCGTCGTTCCTGCGGGGCGCGGGGAGAAGGCTGTCAGCAGGGGGGGACCATGCATGGCGGGGTGGAGGGCGACGGTGAAGAGACACAGAGGAAGGCCTGCTCCAGAGAGCAGGGACAGTGCCAGCACACGCGCCACAGAAGCTTCCCGGGCCAACTCTGCAGTCACCCCATATGCATGCCTGGGCTGCGACGAACAACCAATTCAGGTTTACGGCGAACATGAGCCAATGCCATGCCTCCCACCCCAGGAGATGAAAAGGACTGCCAACAGGCCACTGACTCTTCCTGGAGTCACAGGGACTCTCCTGTGACCATTCAGGACACGATCTTCAGCCCTGCAAGCACTAGAGAGGCACGTAAGCTCCTTGGGTTGCTGCCAGCTCAGAGCAAAGGTGCCTTTGGCAAATCAGGACTCATTTTTGGTGATGAAATGAAAATTAGGGGCGCCTGCGGGGCTCAGTAGGTTAAACATCTGCCTTCGGCTCAGGTCGTGATCCTGGGCTCCTGGGATCGAGCCCTGCATCAGGCTCCCTGCTCAGTGGACAGCCTGCTTCCCCCTCCCCTGCTCCCCCTGCTTGTGCTCGTGCTCTGTCAAAATAATAAAAAATCTAAAAAAAAAAAAAAAAAAAAATTAAACGCTTCCAGCCACTTGCCCAACCACCATGATGAATAATACGGAGGCCCAATGCCCACAGGAGCCTGGGCTCCAGGCATGCCCCCAGCTGCCCCTTCCTGAGGAAGGGCTGAGGCCTAGAGCAGGGAAGGAGCAGCTCATGCTGAAGTGTCTGCTGTCCCATGCCCAGCCCACACCCTCACTCTCACCGCTCTGATAGTGGAAGGTTCCATCTCACAACATGTTGCTGAGCCCCTACCTTTTGTCTGTACTTTGCCAGAGCTGGGCTGTGACCAAGTGGGTACTGTGTAGCTGTGGCTGAGCGGACAAAAGTCCTCTCCTCACCATGGAGGACAAGAAAGAAACGGGGCAAATGAACAGCTGCTGGGGCAGGTGGGAATACGCTCTCCACCTAGAGCCTCTCCTGAGGATTGGCATGGTGACACAGACAAGGACCAGTGCGCACAAGGCCTGGCCCCTGAAGGACGGGCGAGACAACTGGAGAGGCCTGGCCATACCACTGGCAGGGGTGCAGTTTTCAGTCTCCAAGGCGTGGGAAGGAGGCCCCAGAAGGAGGCAGGGACACAGGGAGATACACACTGTCATTTGTGCTTGTAAAGGTTACCCTGGACGGAACTCCAAGACCAGGCTGACAGAAGGCAAGATGGGCACAAAGGGCATGCTGTGGGTGAGGGTGGGGAGGCCAGAGACCGACAGGCGATGAGCCCAGCAACCACAGGTCTGTAGGCTGTGAAACCACAGTTCCACCAGCTGCACAGCAAAAGACAAATGAAGGTGCAGAGGTTTGGGGCATCCTGCCAGGGAAATGCACCTGGCAATGAGCTGCGATCAAAGCGCTGAGAAGCCGTGGGAAAAAATCTACCGACTTAACCGTGTTCAAGCCAGCAGCTCTCAAGCTCACTCTTCCGGTGAGTCTGTTCACTCTCACAGTTGGACACAGAGCAGGGACTTCCTCTAGGGCCTCCCCGGCCAGTCAACATGGGTCAGAACACATGCCCAGCATGCTGTCACCATCTCACTCAGCACCCTCCTCCCTGGGGCTCCCATGTGCTGGGATCGAGGCAGAAAAACACAGCTTCCCAGAAGAGTACGGGGGTCGAAGCTAAGCACTGTTCCCAGGAGAACCTGCTGTCATCCTGCATCACCAGCTCCCTCTCTCCCTCACACACTACCCTCAGTACACATGGTCTGGGCACGGATGAGCCTGATTCCAGCTCCAGGCCTGACCAGTGACAGCTCTACAACCATCTGGCAGTGGAGAGAAGGACATGTAGCTTACAGCAACCTAATGAGAGCCAGTCCTTGGACCTGTGGGGGGAAAAGATGGGCTGCACCCTCTGTCGGGGACACTGAAAAAATATAAGGGGAGCCTGAACAGGATACCTGAGAATAAAGCTAAGATGGAAGACAGTGGGACCAAGAGCTTGAGAAAAGCCCCAGCAATATCATCTAGACACCTGGATCCAGCTGCACCTGAAGCAAGCTAACACCTGGGGCTCAGTATACTTTTTTCTGATGTCCACAGGAGGTGGACTTCTGCCACTTCCCACCAAAAGAGGACCACAACCACCGGACCCCAAGTTGCAGTACAAAGACCGTAAGCCTCGTGTTTAGGAGACACGGTGTCAGATCCAGGTGGGCCACTCTCCTAGGCCACAGGCTCTGATCCAGCCACAATACTTGCAGAGCCCTCCCTCCCAGTCCTGCAAACCTGTGTGTCACTGAACGTGCTACACTCACTCCTGACGCTAAACCCAGTCTCTGGGTCTTGCCCTGCCTCGGGAAGGAGGGTACACCAGCTAGAAGCTTTGGCAGTTGTGGATAACAAGTCCCGCCACAAACACCTCTCTTGGTCACACTCACCATCAAGCCTGAGGTATTTAAAGCCACGATACGCAAAATAATCTTCCATGATCGTCATGAGGGAGGTCATCTGACAGAACAGCAGCACTTTGTGGTTGGTGGCACGGAGTTTGGGAAGAATCCTATCGAGAAGCTCAAACTTCCCCGAGGCTCGGTACAGGTCCAGCCTGGTGAGCAGGGAGTGGAGGAAGAACACAACGTTAGCGACGGCGCTCTGTAGAAGGAGAGCGAGGAGGAAGCGCACCTCCCATCGCCAGGCTGACCTGGGCGCCTGCGCAAGCTGCTCATCACGGGGGCCAAGAGCACAGAAGTGGCTTCCTAGACAGACCCGCTGACCTCTAAGAAGTTTCAGCAAAGCCATTTTCAAGCCAGCTAAAATACACTCGGGCCATTCTTGGTCAAGGGTGAGCGCACGATTGTCATCCAACTCAGATACGTTTAAGAATGAGAAGAGATGCTATCGGCAAACAGGAAGCGAGGCCTCTTCCCTAGTCCATGAGAGAACCTCCAGGACCAAAGGCTCACGCTGGCGTGCCCACTCCGCGCCCCACACAGGGTTAAGGACCACTGCGGCTTCTCTCATTCCCTCTAGTCAACCACCCCCGGCTTACAGCTGTGCAGACTGAGGCTGGGGAGACAGCGTGACATGACTGCTGATGCTCTCAAACCCAGGTCTGTGAGCTCCCCCTGAGGCAATTTAGTATAAAAAAATATATAGCAAAACAACTTTTTGATCTTTTATTTGGTGCCTCTGTTCTCCAAAACCGTTTACTAGCTCACAGAACTGCTGGTGGCCTCAGCTCTGTAACAAGGCTGTTTGCAATGAGGAAACCTAGACGGGGTGCCCACGTCCAACAGCAGGGCTTAATGAAGCCTGGTTGCATCATCACTGCTGGAGGGGCACCTGGGTGGCTCAGTTGGTTAACTGCCTTCAGCTCAGGTCATGATCCCAGGAACCTTCTCCCTCTGCTTCTCCCCCTGCTCATGCATGCGCTCACCCTCTCTCAAATAAATAAATAAAATCTTTAAAAAAAAACCCAAAAACATACTGGAAAAAACCACCCCTGACAAGGTAGATCGAATACCATCTCTCTTAGCAGTCACAGTTTAGACTCAGAGTAATTAAGAAGGCTGTCAAGGGTCACGGAGCCCGGATGTGGCACTATGGGGCCTGGAAGCCAGGTCTGCCTCTCAAGATTAATGGGAGAATTTCTTTCTTTCTTTTTTTTTTTTTTTAAAGATTTTATTTATTTATTTGACAGAGATGGAGACAGCCAGCGAGAGAGGGAACACAAGCAGGGGGAGTGGGAGAGGAAGAAGCAGGCTCATAGCAGAGGAGCCTGATGTGGGGCTCGATCCCAGAACGCCGGGATCACGCCCTGAGCCGAAGGCAGACGCTTAACCGCTGTGCCACCCAGGCGCCCCTAATGGGAGAATTTCTAGTCCCTTTTTTGGGTTTGTCTCTATTTTCTAAATTTTCTGCCACAAATATAGTGCCTCTGAAATTGGACAAATGTGACGAGAGCAATGAAGCCAGTCAAGAAGTGAAAAAGACCTTCATGTGGACAACATGCCCGCCCCCTTCGCTGGGCAGCTTCTCACCCTTGCACGATGCCACCGGTAAACCCCAAGTGCTCGGAGAAGGACTCCTGCAACAGAATGAGAGATAGGTCAGCGCAGCGCAGGAAGAGGCCACCCAGGCCCACACCTCAGAGCCCCCACACTGGTCCTCAATGATCCACAGTGGCTCCGAGGCCACACGTGGACGCTGTACACGGCTTCTCTATCCTGCTGATGTCCCTTCCCTTGGGCTTCTCCAACCAAGAAAACTCAGTTACGATGGAACGCTGTTAACCACCGAAATGAGCGCACAAGGATTTGAGACCAGCCTTGGAATGGCGGGATGGACAGGGACAACAGGGATTTGCAGAGATCCCAAGACTTCACGTGCAGTGAAGTACAGACATACATGCGCAATTCAGAAGCAAGAATCCAGACTCTCAAATGGTATTGTGGCCCAAAAAAGTTCTGACCAAGAGATTTCATGACAAAAAAAAGTTGCTCTCGATGCTCCAAACCAGGAACGGCCCCCCATGTCACTGAGTGGGAAAAGCTGGCGTGCCAAGCAACAGAGGCTGTGGGATCTTATCAGGTGGGAAAAATAACCCCAATCTCGGAATGCTTTCCGTGGCTCTCTGAGGGCAGACTTACTGGAGCTTTCGTTTCTATCATGTATTTCCCTACTTTGTTGGGATTCTTTACAATAATAATCACTTATGAACAGAAAATCAATAATGAAACACTGTACAGGCATTACCTATTTAAGATATTAAAAAGTATTTTTAAAAAAGCCGTCGCGGAGAGACACCGCAGCTGAGAAGGGAGGGCCTGCGGTGCCTGGCAGTTGGCCTCACCTCGATGTGCTGGAACATGTACGGGTGGTTGCAGATCTTCCTCAGCTGCATGATGGTGTTCATCAGGGTCTTGGTACCACCTTTGCCCTGGGGAGGCAGAAGAGAGGCTCCGCACCAGGTCTTGATCCCCGGGCGGGGTTGGGGGTGCAGTGGGAGGAGGACTACAGAACGGGACGCTTCAGGGGAGGTGTGGCTTGTGGCAGAGTAACTGGGAGCAAGGGGCTGGCTCCTGTGGAAGCACAGAGGGCTCGAAGCCAGCTCTGGGGGAGCATAGACGGCCAGCACACGGGAAGGGCTGGCAGGACAAGAGGGAAGTAAGAACGGTAAATGGCTGAGGCTGAAAGATAAACGTTTTCCTTGGTTGTGGACACTGTGGGGAGTCCCTGGGGGGGCTGCAGCCAGATGGGCCATGACAACTCAGGAAGATTTCTGGCTACAGAGAGGAGGAAGGACGCGGGGGTGGGTGCCTGCTGCGGGCCGAGAAGTAACCCAGGAAACACGCTGCTGCACCCGCTCAGGGAAGAAAGGGCCCACAGAACACATGGAAGGAAGACATGGGGAGGCACAGGGCGCAGAATCGAGGGACCTGGAAGGACATTTCTGTCCTGATGAGGGGAGCTGGGATGGGTGGGGTCTGCGGCCTCAGAGCAGTCCCAGAGGTGGCAGCCCAGTCCTCACTCCATATCACTTCAACCTCAGTAACAAGGTGAAGGGGCTTAGTGGCCATGGCTGTTGAGTCAGCTCTTTCCCAGCTGGGAAGGTGAGAACATTCTAAAACTCTGCTGGGGGTCGCGCTGGGCTCCGCCCTGTCGATGGATGCATCTGCAGGAGGCCAGCATTTTGTAAGCAGAGGACACCAGATAGTGACAGACTGGGAGGGTCTTGGGGGACTCCCTGGAGATGGGCCATTAGCCCCTGATCAGTGAGCCTTACCGGATGAACCTGTTCCCACCAGCTATGATTTAACTATAGTCATTAGATGCCCTCAGGATGGTCACCAGATCGGGCCTTAACCTCCACAGTAAACCTCAAGGAGGCAGAAAGCTCTGCTGATAATAGGGTGCTCGAGTCCCCCCACAACGGCCTTGGACGTCCAGACAGGGAAGGGGCGGGGCCCATGTCTAACCTTCTTGTCCTTCTCGGAGCCGTCGGTGAGCAGCACCCCCTTGGCCTGCATGTGCCTGTAGAGCACTCGCTGTAGTGCAGACATGTCACACTTGATGACATATTCCACCTGTGGGGGACACACATCACCAGTCTGTTAGGGGGAGACTCCCTGAGACTAACACCCAGCCTGGGCCCATCTCTGGTCTCGGAGCCTCTCAGAGGCACCATCCTGGACCCCAGGACGTGTGCTCGGAAGAAGCCCCCATGGCCAGAGAGCAAGGGGAGACGGGCTATGGTAGGTGCAGTGGGACAGAAAAATGTAGAGGGGATGTCCTGGGCCTGAAGGGGCAACTTGGCTACCTTCCCAAAGCTCCTCTACAGCCCACTGGGAACCAAAGGGCAAGTACTGCATGCCCGATGGGGGGAGGGGAGGGTGTCCTGGGAGGGTAGCCGGGGGACTGGGACCACAAGCCAGAGCCATCCTGTGGTGTGAGGGGGCCCACGAGCAGCCCACAGCTGCTAAGCACTGCCGGATGTGGGCGGATGGGACCCGCCCAGGCATCGGGTCCACAGACAAGACGGGGGCTTCCCCACTCTAAGCCACACCTGCCTCCATGTTACAGAGCCAGTGCGTGTGAACGGCCATCCTCATGTCACATGGACACGACAAAGCTGAAGCAAGACCAGGGCCACGAGAGAAACACCCTGGACCACTGGAGCGCCACCGGACTGGGCCCACTCTGGGAAAGCCCTGGTGCGACACCGCACCAAGGCTTCGTCCACTCCCAACGATCTATTACCTTCTCAGGCAACTGGGCTTCGACTTCTTTCTTAAGCCGCCGGAGCAGAAAGGGCCGCAGCACTTTGTGGAGACGACGGATGATGAGAATCGTCTCCTCCTCGTTCAGGTCCACCTAGCACCCCCGTGAGACAAGCAAACCAAGATTATCTCCAAAGGAAGGAGGGGGGATGCAGAGAGCGGTAGGCAGGGTCATCCAGAGTCACCTGGTCCTCGGTTTCAGACTGCCGAATGCTTTAGGGGGCTTGGTGGGGCACCGTCTTTCTTTAAACAACTTCAGGGACCTGGGACCTTCCACAGAATTCTTAGGGTATAGAAACCAAGGCTCCAGGGAACCACACCCCACAGGCCTCATGGAAAGAACCACACAGGATAGTTGGTTGTTTCCTCAAGAGTAATATAAACTCATGGGTCTGGAAACCTGCCAACACATTCAAACAAAAGGTGGAGAACACCACGTTTATAAACCGTTGGTGTGAAATGGGTGGTCCTCATGGAGGGCTGTCACTGGGAGCCCCAAATCCTCTCATTTCAGCCTGGCAGGGACAGAGGGAAAGAAACTCTGCTCTCCCAAGGTGTCTGATACTCTGCTAAGAAGCTAAACTTTTAAAAATTAAAGAGTCAAACAGACCACACTTAAACTTATCCCTCTGGGTCCTGTGATCATCTCTCAGTAGAGCTTTAGAACTTTTGCTAAACTTGAAAATACACAAAACCAGAACATTTGCTTAGGATGAGGATCCTGGAAGTCTGAACACTGGGGAGCTGCTCTCTGGAGACTCTTGGAAAAACCACAGTTTCTCCTTCAGAAGGGCTTCTGTCTCCATGGGCGCCAAGGAGAGGGTGTCTCGCGGATGACGGTAAGATGGCCCCGGCTGGCCTGGGCCGGACACAGCGGCAGCTCCGGGCAGCCCAGCCACCGTAGGCAGTGACGCTCACCAACCCCCAGCCTCTGCAACTGTGCCCAGTTTCTCACTCACAGGTTCCAGCCACTCAGCCTCCTTTAACAGAAAACACGACCTGCCCACAACCCCCACCCCCAAACCCCAACAGCACAGGAGGCTCACAATGGGAGCCAGCTTGGGGACTTCATCCGGCAGATAAAGACCTGGCCCCCGACGGCAGTGCCGTAGTCTGGTTTGTAGGCTGGCGACACCACCCACGGCCATACAGACATCAAGAGCCACTGGTCACAGCACTCTTTAAAAACAAAATACATAGACTCTGACCACGTTGCTCCTTTGAAACTGGCTGAGCCTCCTGCTGCCCTTAGGGTGAAATCTGAACTCTCTATAGGGACCGACAGGACCCTGAGGAGCTCCAGCTGTGCCCTGCCAGCCGCACAGCTGCCACAGGGCCAGATTCCTTGCCCTCCCTGGACCTGAGGCACCGGGTCAGGGAAGCCCCAAGAGACTCCCCAGAGTTCACTCTCTTGATTTCTGCCCGTCAGTCTCGGTGCAAAGGCAGCTTGCTCAGTGAAGCCTTCAGCCCCAGGCCCTCAGCGTACACCAGAGAGAAGCCAGCGGAGCCTGGCACTTTCCATTCGGGAACAGTACCTCTACGGATGGCCCACAACCATGGCTCCCCTCTCTGCCCTACCGCCGGCACGCAGCCAGCCACGCGCACAGACCTTTTCTCCGGTCATGGCGAAGGGCGCGTTGAACCACTGCTCGAAGGTGCTGCAGCTCTTGAAGATGGTGGGCAGCAGGAAGTTGAGGAGCGCCCAGAGCTCGGGGAGCTTGTTCTGCAGCGGTGTGCCCGTCAGCAGCAGGCGGCGGGGGGCCACGTAGTGAGTGTTGAGGACCTGTGTCAGCTTGCAATGGTGGTTCTTCATTCGGTGGCCTTCATCAACGATCATGTACTTCCAACGGATCTGTGGGCCCAAGAGCAAGCAGTCAGGGGAGGGGCAGCAGCGGGGCTGCCCCCACTTGAGCTAGACTCTCCCTACCACTAGGCAAGTCTCCAGATGGACCAGCATATTCGGGTGAAGAACTTGAGCATGACGAGGTCCCCGGACAAAAGGGACCGTCTCACCAGGTGACAGTCACACAACAGCGCCTCTATGAAGCGTGGGGTGCAGACAGGCACACCGGAGACATGCCCCTAATCTACTGTTGGGTGAACAAGCTGCACAACAGTACTCTGGTTCCCCCCAAATTATGTATGTTTAAACATAGCACAGAAAGGGGCGCCTGGGTGGCACAGCGGTTAAGCGTCTGCCTTCGGCTCAGGGCGTGATCCTGGCGTTCTGGGATTGAGCCCCACATCAGGCTCCTCCGCTATGAGCCTGCTTCTTCCTCTCCCACTCCCCCTGCTTGTGTTCCCTCTCTCGCTGGCTGTCTCTATCTCTGTCAAATAAATAAATAAAATCTTAAAAAAAAAACATAGCACAGAAAAATCCTCCAAAAAATGCCCCCCTCACTGATTAGAGAGGGCCCTGCGTAGGGGGTCTACAGGGAATGTGGCTCAGAAATGGGTACATTTTCCAAGCATCAGGCTGTGCCTCTAAAAATAGGAGTGGCATAGGTAAGTTCGGACAGTGAGCCCTGAAGGGCTGGGGCCGTGCCCAGAGCCTGCCGGTGGCTACGCGACTGACAGACACCGGCTAGACGTGGATCCTCATGGTAGGTGAGAGTCTGCAGGCGGGAGCCCCAGGTCTGAATCGTGCTTTAAGTCTGCAGAACCCCATGATGAGCCTCAGAACTGCTCTCTGCCTCAGCTTCCACCGCCTGGGGGCACAGTGAGGCCTGAGTGAGGCGGTGCGTGTCAGGCGCCCAGAGTGAAAAGGCAGAGCTGACCAGGGCAAGGGCAAGGCGGCCATCTCCCATGACGAGTCTCCGTTGCTTGGCCTTGACATTCATTAATGACGCTGTCAGATAAGGATTTTCAGAGCCTAGTTCTTGGGCTTGGGATGGGCCAGGCTTTGCCCTAAGTGAGACGGGTATATCTGCACCACAAGCCCGAGGGGAAGAGCCTGCTCACTAGACCCCAGCTCCCTGGGCCTCTGTTCCCTTATGTGTAAGCTGGGAGATGGACAGGAAGCACCCCAAGTCATTACAATAACCGAGCCCCTAGAGGTGACTTGTGAACACATCCAGCCCTGGGTCAAAAAACCACTGCTCGACCTTCTCTCTACTGGATGGGTAGTGGTCAGAACAGAGGCATCACCTTTAGCCTTCAAACTGGGAAAATGGCCTTTTTGCAGGCAAGGAACCAGGCTTATTTTAAATCTGGGTCAAGGCATGGTCTCAGTGATTTACTGATGGTCAGACTTCACAACTATGCCTGCTGAGAGGCTCCTAGGCCTGTACAAGCCCCACCAAATGCGTGCCAGCCTAGCAGCCCAAGGCCAATACAAAGGGCCTCAAAGTCTCAGCCCTGAATGCTGAAATCATACCTGCTTTGCGGGATGGTGTCCTGAGGGCTGTGGTGGGGGTGGTACAGCTAGCAGGGAAGGAGGGTCGAGGCCATGAGAGTCAGGCAGAGACAAGACTGGCCTCACCATAACCCTGGCAGGCACAACAAAGGTAGGGCTGGCAGGTCGGGGGACACCGAATGTGATGAAGCTCTTTGGGCAGAAGCTCTGAGGAGCTGGTCTGCGTGACATACACAGGATAACCCTGGATCATGTGTTCACTGACACCACGTGACCACGGGGGTTTGGTGTGTTTTACACAAGGACATGCTACCTTCGCAAGGATGTGCTTATCCTTAATGATGTACTCGTAAGTCGTCAGCAAGACGTTGAACTTGCCACTTCGGAGCTGGGGGACGAAAGCACGTCTGGCTGCTGGAGAACCCTGTGAGGGAGAGAACGCATGCACGGCTCAGCCCTAGGGCCACGGTGGCTGCTGTGGAAAGGCGCTAGGCAAGGCTGCTGGGCCTGTCCTCCAACCCTGACATGCAGAGTGGCAACTGCAGGCAGAGGAGAAAGGCATGCGGGCCATGGGCAGCCAGGGGCCTCTGGGAAGCTTGCTGTCTGCCCTATACCTGCCCTGGTCTCTGTGGCCAGTCAGCTCCCTCCTCATCCCAGGGCTCCTCTCAGGCCTCCTAGCCGGAAACCAGGGCCGCTGCCTCAAGGCTTCCCATGTGAGTGTGGCCCAGCTGACCACTCCCTGATGTAGCTCCAGCTTCTCCCCAGTTAGCAAACCTGCCCCATCCCTCCCCAGTTCCAAACTCCTGACCCATGTGACCAGGGCCCCAGGGTATAAACCTGGTGCTTTCTCCAGGCTCATATTCCAGGCTGACTGAACTTCACTGAGTCCCATAAGCTCTTGCCGGCAGAACTATTCTCAGCTCCTTAAAGGTACCAAGTTCTCCCTGCACACACTATTCCCGGTGTCAGGACCCCCTCCTCCCCATCATGTGGCAGAGAGCCTCACAGCACAGGGACACACAACCTGGCTGCATGACGGCTGCCCACTCTGCCTCAGTTTCCCCACTAAGATAACAGGCACAATTAGTTTCTACCTCATGGGGTAAATCGATCTAGATATGGCCCACAAGTCCCATGTCCCGTAGATCACAGGCATACTCGTTAAGGCATCCTACATGAATGGGTTTTAACCAAAGCTCAGGTGACAATAATGAAATCTTCCAGTGAAAGCACTGATGGCACCAGATTCCACGAACTGAGTCCATGGCATCATTTACAAAAGCAGCATTACTCGGAAATAAATAAATGACCCAAACCCTGCATCAACAGCATGATCCCACGAGTACAACACAGGAAAACGTGCACATATACGTCACACCACTCATGCAAGTGGACTTCCCTCTTCGCTCATCTGTACGCCCCACTCCTACTCTGACCTCACGCACGTCCATCCCTTCAGGCTGTGACCTACCTTGTAGGACACCTTCACCACAGAGGGGGCCCACTTGTCAAATTCATATGCCCAGTTTGACAGCGTGCTGATGGAAACAAGGAAGGGATAGTCAGGTTCTTATTCGTTCATCAATAGCTCCTGTCTATGCCGATGTCCACTGAGGCACGAGGCCGATGTGGCTGTGACGCTCAGAGCTGGCCAAGTAACCGACCGTCTGGGGGAAGGAGGGGGTCATGCCCAGGTGAGAGGACCAGGGACACACAGAGATGTGGCGGCAGGTACAGGGGCAGCTACTGCTAGGGTGGCAGGAACTAGGCAGCTGTAGAAGGCCAGATCCAGGAGCTGAACCTGAGAGACCAGTCCTGTCACTGCTGTGGGGTCCCAGGCCCCTCTGAGAACACGCCATGCGCTGCAGGCCTGCTGCCAGGAAACCCGCAGATTCACAGTGCCTCAGTTTAGGCTCAGAGCCGTGCTGGGGGTATGCTGGGGAGATCAGGGGACACTGTAGGCTCTCTGTGCCACCTCGAAATGAAAATGGCCAGCCACTGCAGGCTCCGGCCTGGTAAGAGACAATGGAGATGGTGAAGGCGTGCTGGCCTCGGGCGGAGGGCTGGAGGACTGGGTGCAGAGCAGGAGAGTAGACTCTCATCTGCTCCTCCGTGGGACGAGCAAGGCCAGGAAGAGCAGGGACAGAGAAATGGGCAGGGAGCAGGCGTGGGGGCGGGTGGAAGGTAGATGAGGAGAAATAATTCACCTGGGACAAGAGACGCAGCCTCAGGTGAGGGTGATGACAAGTCCAAGTTCCCAAGGGGTGAGTTCCCTAAGAAATACTGGAATACTCTGTTTTCGCTAAGACAGGGATCTTACTCAAAAAGCCTAGTCTGGGTAGTTTATAAAGACAGGACTCAAAGGCCGAGTGGCAGAGACTGCTTGTGGCTCACCCAGCTCCCTGCTGCAAGAAGACCCACTGAGGGTGATGCTGTCTTCACCTTAAGCCCCTAGCTCCCAGGCTCCTCAGCAGCCAAGCCAACCAGCTGGACGCAGTTAGAGCCAATGAGATGAAGCTCAAGTTGCTGGGGTGAAAGTGGGGGAAAGCTCTCAAAGGAGCATGGAGAGAGGGGAGAACCAGCTCTTCTTTGCCCTGTCCACCAACCTGGGAACCCAGATGAAATGATGGAGGCAGTGCAGCCATCCTGCAACCATGAGGTAAGAACATTAAGGCAGAAATCATACATTAAGGGCAAATGAGCAGAAAACTCTAGAAGCTTGGACCCTAGCATCTTGGAGCCACTGGGCCTGCCTCAGATGAGGCATTATTGAGGGTCAGCAAGATTGCCCTGGTATAGTCACTGAAGTCCGGACTCTATTGTATGGAGCAAAGGCAGACAGGGCACCAAGAAAGAAGCCGAGGGCCAAAACATGAGGCGTGGGCAACATCTGTAGTAGGAGGGGAGAAGAGCCAAGAGAGTCGGGGGCAGGGGAGACTGAGAAGCCAGGCTGGGATACAGAGTCTAGTGGGAGGCAGGACAAGCAAACTCATGGTGAACAGCTGTTCGTCTCAACAGATGAATGGGACAGCTGGATGCTTGACGTCTAAAACTGCTCCCTTGGGCAAAACGAGCTCTTCTGGCCGGGAGGAGATGTCATCTGATGGACCAGACCCTTGTCTGGGTGGGACATGGGTGTAAAAAGCCTGAAGATAAACACACGGAAGCTGACTTACATCATCTTGGAAAAAGGTATTTTGATTGGAAACTGTGCCAAGAGACAAAAAGAACTGAATCCAAACACTGTACTCTAATTGGCAAAGTGGTTTCACATGGATTAACTATTTGGAAAGTGCCGTACACGTATACGCAGCCATTCACGTACACTGTGAATGAAAAAATAAGAAGGAAGAGCTAGAAGGAGCTCTGTGGTTCTGAAACACAGCTGTTGGCCATGACTAGACACAAATCACATTAAACACATACAATTATTTCCTAGTGCTGTCCGCTGACAGGGCCTGCCAGTAAGGACGCTTCAGAAGCGAGGGGCACCCCTAGCACCCAGCTCTTGGTTTCTAATACAGTTCTCTAAGAACAGAGACCAGAGCTTCTTAGAGAAATGGCTGATTCTAGGCCTCAGATAGCAAATGTAAAAGTGAAGCGGGGGCATCTTTGGGTGTCGAAATACAACTAGGTGTCTCAAAACCCCACAACAATGGGGCCATGTCAAAGGGACAGAGCAGTCAACTAAAAGCTCCCCATGGCTAACGCTGGGATGATTCGAGAACAAGATACACTAGTATTGGTGTACAGACCAAAGTATAAAATAAGTACCCATGAGTCTACGCTGATATAAATGATTAAATACATTAACAAATGGGGAGAAGAAATATATCTTCTGCCCAGAAGAATTCCAAAGAATTTATAGAGCTATTTGCCCCTCAAGGAGGTAGAGCTTAATTGCCCTAATTACATGGGCGCTGAGCTTAGGGACTGTTCCAGAATACAGTATATGGAAGGGGAAGAAAGACTAACTTCACAGGGCAGACACCTGATGAGCAGGAACTCAACCATGTGATCAAGGTCAATATCACAAGGGACAAAGCACACTGACAGTAACGGCCCCCGAAATGATGTCATGACAGGGGCCCTTCAGCCCTGTGCTCTTTGGCCCCCACGCCCACCATCCTGTCCAAGCAGGAGAAAATTACCAGACAAACACAGACTGAGGGACATCCTACGAAACACCTGACTTGTCCTCCTTAAAAATGCCAAGATCAACAAAAACATGGAAAGCAAGGAGCGCTCGCAGACCACAGAGGGCGAAGGCTACAGGAAGACTGAATGCAGTGTGGGATCCTGGAACAGCAGTATGGGATCCTGGAAAGGCAATGGGATGTCAGGAGAAAAGTAGTGAATGCTGAATCAAGTCTGGAGGTTAGTTAACAGTGATGTGCCCGCTGGTTCCTGGGTTGTGACAAATGTACCAGTCATATGAGATGTTATCAACAGGGGAATTGGGGGAGGGCACACAGAGCCCTCGAGAGTATCTCTGCAACTTTTCGGTAAAGCTAAAACTATTCTAAAGCAAACACAATACAATGACCAGGACGTGGAACCAGGAAATGGGAAACCAACCTGAAGGGTCTGCCCAGACCAAATCTGGAACAACTTAAGTAACAAAATAATGAATGTGTCCATTCTGCCACTTTCAGATAGAGTTACATAAATAAATTAATACATGGAAAAGGCACAGTTCTTCCTTAGAGTGGATCTCCCACACATTCAGGAGGAGCGATGGAAAGAAAGCCACCATCGGCCCTTCCCACAGGGGAAGGGGTCCCAAGCCAGACTCATCTGATGGATGTGGAAATCTCTTGGGAGAGTATGATGAGAAATGGGACCTTACCGCGGTCTCTAAGTGCCTCGCCATCAGGAACTTACGAATTACAAAGGAAAACTCCTAAGATTATGTGGGGAAACTGGCACGCATCACCTAAAGGAGACCAGTTGTCTTTATAACTGTCTGGGAGTTAGGAAAGATTTGGGAAGCTAAAAAAAAGGAACATGGGAAATCTTTATTCTATTTTTGTAATTGTTTGTAAGTGAAATAATTTCAAAAAGAAAAGTTACAAACAAAACCCCTACGCTGTAGGACAGCATGCTGGAATGAACTATTCTGGGGGAGATGAAGTCAAACATCACACTCAAGCAGAGGGGCGCAGGAGCTAAAAAGGGGTTACTCCAGTCACTGGTGGGCCAGAAGACAGCGCATGGGCAAGTGCAGCACAAAGCTGAGAAGCTGGGTCTGACTACGAGGGAGGAGGCGGCAAGGCCATCTGTCCTCAGGCTGGGACCTTCTGTTGCACTGTGCGAACAGTTCTCTCTTCATGCGGATCTGTTCCTAGCAGGGCAGCCAAGTTTACAGGACCATGAAGGAGGGAAGGCAGAAGGAAGAAATAAACTTCTCCAAGTAAACTCCGGGAGAGTTCTGGGACCCTCCAGCATGGCTGTATGGCCTCTGGTGGCCTGGCCGTCTTAAAAGCAGGAGGCCATCTTATTTCCTGTGGGATCAGGGTATGAGCACTCAGCTTCCTGTTCTCCCCCTGGACAGCTGATTTGAAGATGAAGTGGTCAATGCTGAGTGCTGGCCAAAGGTGGTGGTGGTGGGTTCCCATCCAGGGCTAGGCCAAGTGTAGACTACAGATACACCAGGATAGACCATACCCCAGGCCTGTGATTGGTTTCATGCACAACATGAAACCCGAGCTGGGTCCATGAGAGCCAGCCCTAGAACTTCTAGAAAAACTCTGGGGCGGGTGAACCATATTGTGGCAGTGCTGAGCTAAGAAGAGGGCTGCCTGCCGGAAGGAGGTGGCCAGGAGTGCCACGAGGTGGTGAGTGAGAGCCTCTTCAGGACTCGGTAGGAGGACCCAGATCCTATCACACTAAGCGTTGGGGTTGCCAGGGCCAGGCTGGGACGTGGACCGGAGGGCTCAGTGCCCCAGGGAGAAACAGTTATGGACATTTCCTCAAACAGCTCAGCTCCACTCTGCTAGCGGGAGCTTGTCTGGCTCCTGCGACACCTTGTGTAGAATCTGCTGGTTAGGGGACATGAAGGGGACCTCAAGGTCATCTTGTGAGAGCTGCCCCAACAGGGATGATGGGTGGGCACTCCCTCACCCACCCTTCTCCTATCCTGCCCCTTGAAACCAGAGGCAGGATACCGGGGGCTGAGTTGTGTCCCCCCAAGCCCCCTCAGAATGGGACTGTATTTGGAGATGGTGTCTTTAAAGAGCTAATGAGGTGAACCCGAGCAGCAGGGCCTCCCTGCTGTACAATCCAGACCCACCTAGGGGTGAGAGCACTTACGAGAGAGGTACTATGATGAGAAAGGGTCCGTTGATCCGCTTGTGCTCCATGAGGTACGTGATGAGAGCGATGGTCTGGATGGTTTTCCCCAGGCCCATCTCGTCAGCCAGGATGCCATTCAGGTTGTTGTTGTACAGGGACACCAGCCACTCCAAGCCTTTGATCTGCAAGGAGAGAGGCGAGCGGTCAGGACTGAAGCCCAAGTCCGTACGAGAGCATTCCCTGCACTGCAGAGACTCAGCACAGCCAGGCACGAGGTCAGCCCAGCCACGAACCACCTGTGGCCACCAGGAGTTTAAGTATTTTGCTTTCTATCAGTCCACTCCTTGGTTTCTTGGCCTCGTCCTCAGCAATCCCTCCTGAGGGCTGCTGTGCTGGTGATAGGTCTATAAAATCTCTTTTTCTGGTATACTTTCAAACAGCTGAGTTTCTACCGGAAGGGCCACCGGGAAGCAGGGCTGCTGACATTTAACTGCCACACACGGCAGGGCTCCAGGGACCACGTGCTGAGCACCTGTGCACCCAGGCTGGGCCCCATCCTGGCTTGGCCACTCCTGAGTTGTGTGATTTTGAGGAATCGCTGCACTTCCCTGTTCCTCCTTGTCCCCCACCCCCATCAAATGCAGAGATGGAAGCACCTACTAAATAGGGTAGTTGAGAAGCAAGTGGGTAGCGGCCTCCCATCCAGCCTGGCATGCATTAAGCAACCAGGAGATCCTCCCCTCCTGGAGGCGAAGCTAACAGGTCAGGCCGCTGCTTCCCACATGGGGAGACAGAGGTTCAGAGGGGAAGAGCGTGTGTCCCAAAAGAAAGATTGGAATATGGTTTCAGCAGCCACCCACCACCGGGGAACCTCGAGACTGCTGTGTGCATGCGTCCCCTCCAACCTTACCTGGTACTGTTTGAGGACACCATTCACCATAAGCGCCGACTGCTTATCCACTCTCTCAGTGACAGCATGGGCCACGGCGTAATAGGATTGCAGGCCCCGAGCAAGGGCCTGGGACACGCCGTACTCGTCATCCACGTCTTGCTTGGCGTTCCTGGGGGTCATATGGAAGCACCGTGTAAGGACGCCAATTCCTATCTGTGACAATGTGCTTCTGACGCAAGCCTCTGACAAGCAGCCCTTTCTGCCAATGACCTGAGCCATAAACTAAGCCCAAGTGTAGCCAGAAAGTCTGTGGGTGAGCCAGGCCGCAAATACTAATCCAAGGGGGCCCACGACTGGACGCGTGGGTCCTGACCCCGCCCTGCCACAAAAGGAATCAGGTCACTGCCACATCATAAGAAGGGTGCTTCTTTCCGCCAGAGGCTGGTCCTATAGCCCACCGTTCCTACTGGGCACTCATGGGCCTAAAGGGAAAATGCACACAGCACAGCCTCACACAAAAAAAACCAGAATCATTTACATTGCGGCTGTTTCATGATCCAATTTGGAATTTTTAAAAGTGACTTTAAACTATCGATGTTTTGGGGCCGTCTGGGTGGCTCAGTCAGGTAGGCATCTGCCTTTGGCTCGGGTCATGATCCCAGGGTCCTGGGACTGAGCCCCGCATCAGGCTCCCTGCTCAGTGGGGAGTCTGCTTCTCTCCTTCCCTGCTTGTGCTTTTGTTCTCGTTCTCGCTCTCCCTAATAAATAAATAAATTTTAAAAAATTTAAAAAACTAAACTATGTTTTATTAATGTGACAGATACAGGTGATCCAACTCCTGTGTCATATTGTTTTATGCTGTGCTGTGGAGTCTTTCTATCTTCTTAAGCATCTTTCGGTGAGTTTAGTGGGGTTCTCCCCATTTCTCTGATGATTTCCAAGAACAGCATGCTTGCTCTAGGGTTGCTTTCGTATCTATAGTGTGTACAACTCTCAGTCCTCTATTTTTTTTCAAGAGTATCCATTAACTTCATACCATAAGCAATGATGAAATTAGTATGTTAGCTGTACTTGTGATTACAAGAGCAAAAGATGAGAAATAATGTGAATGCCCGCCACTAGGGACAGGCTCACACAGGCCAGCGTAACACACAATGCCAAGGAGGCAACACTCTGCGTGGAGACAGCATCACCTCTGAGAGAGAATTTTCAGTGAAAAAAGCCAGGGGCAGAAAAGTGTGCTGGATACACGTGTACAAGTAAAAAAGAAAAATATATATACGTTTTGCTTGTTGAGGCATGAAATATCTCTGAAGATGCTGGAAATAGTTCCTTCCAGGGAGGGACTGGGGTCGGGAGCCCAGGGAACAAGAATGAGGCGGCTTTTGTTGTACACCCAACTATCTCTCAAGCACAAGATGAACCATGTGAATGGAGGGAATATTCAATGCCTACGAAAATCAGTGAAATCTGAAGTAAACCGATTTGGTCTGTCTGCAGTCCCAGAATGTCTGCTGGCTGGACAGGGGTGCGTGCCATCCACAGGGAGGCTGGGATCCTAACAGTCCTGCTGGTGCCACCCAGAAGGAAGCTGGCAGAGCAGGAGGCCGTGGAGAAATGCCTTACTCAATGATGTGCCGGGCGTCCACCTCGGAGACATCATCGCTGTCTGGATCTGGAATCTTCTTCTTTTCCTCAACGGGCAGGTTGGGAGGCTGTGCTGGCTGCGGCTGCTCCTCCTCCTCCTCCTACCAAAACACAAGCCTGTGTGACCTCGGGCGACCCCACAGGGACAGGCACAGGGCTCCAAAGGGGAGAACACACTTCTGGAATCAAGTGCGGTTTTCGTGCCCTCTTACTATCCCAGGAATGTGTCATGCCTCTTCTCTTACTCAGTTTATGATTTTTTAGTCTTCCAAGCACAGAGCACAGACACTTCTTTTTAAAGCTATCTCAGGGTATTGTCTTCTTTTTACTGATAGTAGATGCCTCATGCACCGTGCCTCCCTCCATCACAAAATACATACTACCACGCTTATTCCTTGCCCAACCAACTCAAAGCAATTTTTCATTTGATTCTCTTAGATTTTCTAAGTATTAAACATTTTATAGCCAATTTTCAGTATTTCTTGCTATTGATTTACTTCTGGCTTTATCAACAAGGCTAAAACATCCACATTATGTCAAATAACACTGGTGGGAAAAGCCATCCTAGTTTACTGCGAGGTTTTCTATCAACCTGAAATTAGATTTAAGTGTTGTTCTTCACTAAAGGGATTTTTCAGCCTTTACTGAGCAGATGATAAAGGGATTTTGTGTGACATATTGCTGAAACACACACGAATGCATTTCTTAATGTTAAACCATTCTTGTATTCCTGGGTAAATCATACAAAGTGCCAAAAGGGTGGTTATCTTTATGTATAGTGGGATTGCTACAAAACTAAAAGGTATCTGGAATTAATCTACTAAATGATTCCGAAAAAATCCCGTGGAATACTCCCTGGAGCACACGAAATGATTTTATAAATCATCCGGAATAATGAACAGGTGATCACAGCACAAACATTCTGGGGGAAAAAAATTGTAATTGGTACAGACTTATGCTAGCTGGTATTATATTACCATGTCTGGAATTAAAATAGGTATAGGACTTCTGGCCAAGTCTGAGTGAGGAAGTCCACAAACTCACGAAAAAAAACCGTCTTTTTGAAGCTGGAAAAAATAGGCAAAAGCAACCATTTGAGAGCTTAGGAGCTGAGTAGCATTAATGCTTGAAAAACTCCTGAACCATGGGTAGGAAGAGTGGGAGATGGTAGCATTCTTCTTGGGACTGCTTCCATCTCTCTTTACCCCCAGCTCCATCCTGAAGGTTCCGCCAGGACAGCCAGGCCAAGAGCACTGGCAGCTGAGGCTGATGGGGACTCAGTCACTTTGCAGCAGGGGGCAAGGCCCATACCAGCCAGTGGCACTGTTGTTATATAAGTGAGGTTCTCAGTTTTGATTGGTTTGGAAGGCAAGTTACTGGCTAAGCCTGTGACCATGTGCAGAGAGAAATGAAAAAGGGCCTCACAAAAAGCAAAAGCCAGGGTGGACCTGAAAATGGCCTGAACTTGGAATGTGTTCCTTTATACACACTGATCCGCCACAGACAGAAGCTTTATTGGCTCAAGATGTCTGAGCACAATCACTGCCCAATCATTGGATGGCTACTAAGTTACAAAGAAACATGGCCTCTTCCTAGAAAGCCAGGATTAAAAATGAAAATGAGAATAAAACCAAAAAATAAACTGAGCAGAGACATCAAAGGTAGCCCACAGCCCTGGGGAAAGAATTCCACAGATTCAGCCCAAGTACGTTACTAAACAGACAAACGCCACCACCAAAACCCAGGAGTGGGAGTGGGAGTCAGAATCCAGCGTAGTTAGGAAAATGGGCTTCCACTAAACATTACAAGACGCGCAGAAAGGGAAAGTGTGATGGACATTCAGGAAAAAAGCAACTGGATCTCTGTTCCCAGATGTTAGCATATAATCTTCGAAGCAACTATTGTTATAAATATGTTTAAAGAACCAAGGAAAACTATCTTTAAAACACAATAAACCAACAAATAGAGGATCTCAACAGAAGGCAGCAAGGATAAACTCCCCAAATTTGATGAAAAGCAAGAAACTACGCAGCCAAGAAGCTGAACAAACACTAAGGAGAATAAATACAGAGTTCACAATCTGCTAAAAAAAAGCCAAAGACAACAAAATCCTGAGAGCAAGAAAGAGAAAAATGAATCATGAAGTACAGAAGAGCACCAATACAATTAGTGGCTAAATTCTCATTCAGGACGGAGACCATAAAGTAGTGGAATAACACATTCACAAGGAAAAAGGCTGTCACCAGAGAAATCTGTGCCCAACTAAACTTTCCTTCAAAGTCAAAGCTACAAAAGTACAATCCCAGATTTACCAAGGCTGAGAGAATTTGTTGCTAACGGATAGTAACTCAAGCGCCAAGAGCATTAGAAATGGTAACTACATGGATCAATATAAAAGGCTCTATAAATCCATTTTCCTTACTTGTCCTCTACTGACTTTAGACCAAATCATGCGATGACAGGAGGTATGGGTCAGAAGACCGCTTTGTAGGGTTTATAGCTTATGTAAGTACAATATACAGGTGTACGTATACGTAATGTACATATATGTATATATCCAACACAAAGGAAAGGTAGCGAATATAACTAGAGTAAAGCATAATTTCTGTATTTTTCCATAATGGAGTTAGTATTAATCTGAAGTATACTGTGATAAATAAAAATGCATACTGTAATCCTTAGAGCAACTACAAAGCAAACAATTAAAAAGGTACAGTAACAATGAAAACTTACAGAATAAAGTGGTACAGTAAAAAATATTTAACACGAAAGCAGTGAAGAAGGATTAGAAGAAGAAAAAAAGACATGAGACAAAAGAAATAGCCAAATGGTAAATATAAATAAACAGAGTCATATCAATAATTACATTAAATGTGAACAGTCTAAAATGCAATCAAGAGGCAGGCACTGTCATACTAGATTTAAAAAGCAAGATCTAGCTATCTATCTGCTCTTTCAGATTCAAACGAACAGATAGGTTTTAAGTAAAAGAATGGAAAAATATATACCACGCAAAGAAACCGTAACTGTAAGAAAGCTGGAGGGACTATACAAACACCAGACAAAACAGACTTTAAAACAAAAATTACTAGGGGCGTGTGGGTGGCTCAGTCGCTTAAGCGTCTGCCTTCGGCTCAGGTCATGATTTCAGGGTCCTGGGATCGAGTCCCACATCAGGCTCCCTGCTCAAGAGGGAGTCTGCTTCTCCCTCTCCCTCTGCCTCTCCCCCAGCTCATTCTCTCTCTCTCATAAGTAAATAAAATCTTAAAAAAAATTACTAGAGACAGGGGCGGATATTTAATCATGATAAAATATCAAATACATCAGGAAAATATTAACAACTAAGTATATAAAAATACATGAAGCAAAATCTGACAGAATTTGAAGGAGAAAACAGACAATTCAACAAAAATAGTTAGAGATTTTACTACTTCCTTCTCAACAGTACTAAACAAAATCAGAAGGGATATATACGACCTGAACAACACTATCCACCAACTCAACTTAACTATCTTATACAGAACACTAACCCAAAGAATGCAGAACATGTGAACAGGAAATATTCCCCGGGATCCTGAGCCAGAAAAATGAGTCTCGATAAATTAAAAAGAATTAAAATCATACAAAGTAATCTTCTCATACCATGAGAAAATTAAATTAGAAATCAAAAACAGGAGCGCCTGGGTGGCTCAGTTGTTGAGCATCTGCCTTCAGCTCAGGGAGTGATCCCGGTGTGCTGGGATCAAGCCCTGCATCGGGCTCCTCTGCTGGGAACCTGCTTCTTCCTCTCCCACTCCCCCTGCTTGTGTTCCCTCTCTCGCTGGCTGTCTCTGTCTCTGTCTCTGTCAAATAAATAAAATCTTAAAAAAGAAAAAAAGAAAATCAAAAACAGAAAAAAAATCTAGGGAATTTTCAAATGCTTAAAATTTAACAAGCTTTAAATGACCTGATGGTAAAAAAAACCGCAAACCAACCCAAAACACAAGGAATATTAGAAAATATTTTGAACTGAATGAAAACAGAAACAACACATAAAAATTTACAGGCACAGGGCGCCAGGTGGCTCAGTCAGGCAAGCATCCGACTCTTGATTTCGGCTCAGGTCATGATCTTGGGATTGAGCCCCCCCGCCCCCCGCCCCGTCAGGCTCCATGCTCAGCGTGGAGACTGCTTGTCCCTCTCCTTCTGCTTCCGCCCACCCTGGCTCTCTCTCTCTCTATCTCTCTCTCAAATTACAGGCTTGCAGTTTGAGCAGTGCTTAAAGGGAAATTTATAGCTCTAAACAAGTATACCAGGAAAAAAAGGTCTCGAATGAATAACCTAAGCTTAGACTGACTACCAAAAAATGAAAGAAAAATTACTGAATTACCAAAATGAGCAATTAAACAGATATCATTCCCAACCCCACAGAAATATAAGGAAATACTATAAGTAACTTTATGTCAACAAATACCTAAGATGAAACAGACAAACTCTTAGAAAGTTACAAATTACTAAAACTGAGTCAAGGAGAAATGAAAAAATTTGGAAAAAAAATCTTTAATGGTTAATTGAATTAGTAAATAAAAATCTTCACACAAAGAAAAGGCAAGGCCCATATGGTTTCACTGGTGAATTCTACTAAATATATTAAGATTTTTTTTTTTTTTTTTTTAAGATTTTATTTCTTGAGAGAGAAAGAGAGAGAGCACAGAGGGAGTGGAAGAAGCAGACCCCTGTTGAGCAGAGAGCCCGATACAGGGTTCAATCCCAGGACCCTGCGATCATGACCTGAGCCAAAGGCTGATGCTTAACCAACTAACTACCCAGATGGCCCCCCCCCCATATATTATGATTAATACCATCCCTTCAAAAACTCTTCCAGGAAGTACAGGAGAGGGAACACATTTTCCAATCCATTCTGTGAGGCCAATGTTAACCACATCAAAGCCAGACAAAGATGTCACAAGAAAACTACAGACTAGTATCTCAAGAATATAGACCCAAAGTCATCAACAGAACATCAGCAACACTGCAATATACAGAAAAGATAATACAACAGGACAAAGTAGGCTTATCCTAGGAACGCAAGGTTTAGTTTAATATCCAAAAATTAATTTATATAATAAATTGTATTAATGGATAAAAGACAAAACCAGACAACCAACTTAATAGACAAAAAATATGAGACAAAATAGAAGAGAATTTACTCAATTTGATAAAGAGCATCTACGAAAAACCTACAGCTAACACCAAACAGTAGTGACAGACTAAATGCATTACCAGAAGAGTGGGAACAAGGCAAGGATGTCTGCTCTCAACACTTCTGTTCAACGCTGTACTGGAGGATCCAGCCAATGGAATACAGCAAGAAAAAAGAAATTAAAGGCACAAAAATGGGAAAGGAAGAAGTAAAGTTGCCATTATTTACTAAACACAACGTGATCCTGTATGTGAAAATCCTAAAGAATCTACAAAAACCAAAAACCAAAACCAAACTATCAGAACAAAGAGTATGAGTTCAACAAGTTCATATATACATACAAGACCAGCATTTTTCAAAACCAATATAAGAAGCTGCATTTTCATGTAATAGCAATAAAGTATTCAAAAATACAATTAAGAAATCAATTATAGGGGTGCCTGGGTGGCTCAGATGGTTATCAGGTCACGATCTTCAGGTCCTGGGATTGAGCCCCAAGTTGGGCTCCCAGCTCAGTGGGGAGTCTGCTTCTCCCTCTCCCTGGCTCTCTCCCTGCTTGTACTCTCTCTCTCAAATGAATAAGTAAAATCTTAAAAAAAAAATTTTTAAATCAATTCTATTCATAATAGCATCAAAAGAAATATTTAAAAATAAAAAAACTGTAAACTGAAAACCACAAAACAGGGGCGCCTGGGTGGCACAGCGGTTAAGCGTCTGCCTTCGGCTCAGGGTGTGATCCTGGCGTTATGGGATCAAGCCCCACATCAGGCTCCTCCGCTATGAGCCTGCTTCTTCCTCTCCCACTCCCCCTGCTCGTGTTCCCTCTCTCGCTGGCTGTCTCTATCTCTGTCAAATAAATAAATAAAATTAAAAAAAAAAAAAGAAAGAAAAGAAAACCACAAAACACTGCTAAGAGAAATCAATGATGATAAAAATAAATGGAGACATTTCATGAGTATGAATTAAAAAACTAAATATTGTTGAGGTGTGATTCTCCCCACATCAATCTACAGATTAAACGGAATTCCAACAAGCATTTTCATAATAACTGATGAGCTGACCCTAAAATTTACATAGGAACACAGAGGATCTAGAACAGACAATGAAAGCCACAAAATTGGAAGAGTAACATTATCTAATTTCAAAACTTACTATAAATTACAATAATCAAGATAAAGTGCTTGTGGCACAAAGACAGACATGAAGATTAACAGAACAGAAATGAGAGGCAGAAACAAACCCTTACATTTATGGTCAACTGATTTCCTACAAAAGTGCCAAGACTACCTGAAGGAGGAAAGAGTGGTCTTTTCATCAAATGGTGCTGGATAAAGTGGATACCCATATGCCAAAAAAAAAAACTTATACCTGTATCTCAGACCACAGCAATCAACTCAACTATGACTTTTAACGTAAGAGCTTCAATTACAAAACTCTAAAAGAAAACAGAAGAAAAATCTAAGTGACTTCAAAGAGTTCTTAGATATAACCCCAAAAGCACAATGCATAAGCAAAAGATTTGATAAACTAGATTTCATTAAAATTTAAACATTTGCATTTCAAAAAAAAAAAACCACCGAGGAAAAAAACAAAAGGCAAACTGACTAGAAGATACTGCAAGTTATGTATTTGATCAGGGACATGTCCCAAGAATATAAAAAGAGTTTTACAACTCAGTGATGAGATGACAAACAACCTAATTCATAATTGGCAAAAAATTTGAAAAGACATTCACCGAAGATACATGAATGGTGCATAAGCATGAAAAAATGCTCAACATTATTAGTTACTAGGAAAATGCAAAGTAAAGCCACAACGAGATACTACTATCCAGCCACTAAGATGGATGTAATCAAAAGGACAGATAACACCAAGTGTGGGCAAGGATACGGAGAAACTGGAACCCATGAAATAGTACAACCACTTTAAAAAACGGTTTGGCAGTTTCTTAAAAAGGCAAACATAAACTTACCATATCACCCAGCAATTCCACTCCTAGGTATCTACCCAAGAGAAATGAAAACATATGTCCGCACAAAGACATGTATGGGAATGTTCACAGCAACATTATTCAAACAGCAAAAAATGGAAACAACACAAATGCTCCTCAGCTGGTGAATGGATAAACAAAGCATGCGACACCACACGATGGAACAGGACTCAGGGATAAACAGGAATGATCTCTTGATAAGCAAACCACATGGATGAACACGCTATCTGAAAGAAGCCAGGCACAAAACACTATGTGTTATAGGACTCCATTTATAAGAAATATCCAGAAAAGGCACATCTACAGACAGAAAGCAGATCATTGGTTTCCTGGAGCTGGAGGAAGGAGTCAGAACAAACTGTAAACCAGCAGGAGGGAGAACCGTGGGATTACAGAACAATCTAAAATTGGTGGCAATGATTGCACAAGTCTATAAATTCACTAAAAATCACCGAATCATACACTTCCTGTGGGTGCATTTTATGGTATTTAAATTATACCTCTACAGAGCTATTAAAAAATTACAACAAAATCTTACTGGAGGATCATTACAATCAATGTTAAAGGAACCTGAACAGGTGGCCCGAAAATGACCCCACTGGCTATAAAAACTGAATACATCATTTAAAAAAAGGTCAGAGGCCAATGGGATGGGAGGACTAAACTGTATGCCAGTTCACTTAGTACTCCTCGGAGGGGGACAAGGTAGGGCTCTGCCCCACGGCCTACACCAAGTAAAATTCCAGATGACCTGAAATGGTAATAAGGAGGAAAGTAAAATCAGGACAAACCAAAAGAAAGATTATAGGTGAACACTGTGCTGACTTCAGGTGGGGGAAAATACACGAAGAGCACTTAAAAAATCAGTTAAAAACCACTTATAACTGATCAGAAACGGGCCAATGACGCAAAAGCATTCATAGAAGTAATCAAAATGGTTAGTTAATACTTGACACTCTAGCAAACTGAAAGGGGAGTGACAGAAAAGACCCATGTGGATGCTAAGGATGGAGACACGGCCTTCCAAGTCTGCTCCCCGCGGGATCCTTCCCAAGGAGGCACTCGAGAAGAGAGAGAGCAACGTGCCTCTTCAGTACAGCTTTGTCAACCAAGGAAATAGCACCGTAACGTGGCACCGTAAATGATTCAGAGTTTACACAACAAATGCAACTACTCATGTTTCCAAAGAACAGATTATAATGGGCAGGCATGTACATGCTCTAATGATCGCAACTTCACACTGATCTTTCTGGACAGGAGGGCTTCAAATTTTGAGCACTTGAAAGATGGCTCGTAGAGCTGAGGATGGTCAGTTTTAAATTCTATTTACTTTGATTAATTTAAGACTGAGGAATCACATGTGGCTAGAGACTACCATACTGGACAGTGCAGCTCTAAAGCATCAAATTTCAGCCAGGACTGGGGGCCTCGGCTGCCCCATGCCTGTTTCCTGCCCCATACAACACCCACCCAAAGCAGGAGAGGATCACAGTGCAAAGGGGTGACGAGGGCCCAAGACGTGGAAGTTACCACACTGAGAGCCACAGCAGCCAGGAAATGGGACTCTTACCTCCTCCTCTTCTTCTGAGCCACTTTCTTCACTATCAGATCTTGGAGCTACTTCATATCTAGAAAAAATTATCGTGTTTTAATACACACTTTGCCAGAACCCACAGGATTCACCTTCCTTAGCGAACTGGCCTGCTTCTAAATGAAAGCAAAATCACCCCCAAATGCTAGAGCCCCTGGAATGAGGCCAACTCACCCCGGGTTCATCTCAAGCCAGGCCTCTAGCTGCCCTGCTTTCGGGGCATCGGTGCCCGTGAGGATCTTCCCGCTCTCCACGTGGATCACTTTCACTGGCAGGTCGCTCATTTGGCTGGTCTCATCCAGAGGCTGAAAAACAGTCACATGTGTAACTTGAGGTTCTGTGGTTTCCATACCTCAGGCTTCTGCTAACTATGGCCAACTTGGGACGTGCTCTCCCAACTCCTTGCCCAGAAAAAGGCACAAAATGTGGCCAGTGGCCATGAAAATGGGTTAATGATATAAAAAAGGCTTAATGACATATTAATAATCTTGTAATAATATACGATCCATCAATGACAATTGTTTCTTTGAGGTATTTCATTTCCAAACAGGTAATATAATTCCAACTTCACAAGAGCACAGTGGGGACCCTCCCCTGACCCCATCTGACAGTTTCCCTCCATACGTGTCTACCAGTGTTTCTCACGCAGCCTTGTAGATCTCCTTCGTGCATAAGAAACAAGGACTGTGCTCTCCCTGTTTATACACAAATGACTATATTATGCACACTCTTTTGGCCTTTGGTTTTTTTCCCATTGATACCACATTTGTAGACTTCCTCAAAGGTCCTCTTTTTTCTGTGGAACAGCTACCTAGAGTATTTGAAAAGCAAAACAACTAACTTTCTCTTAGCAAATATGGAATTCCTCAATTTCTCATTCAGAGATGCCAATGTTGGAAGAACGTTCCCCTCTCCATTAGCGCCCTCAAATTTCCTGGAGAAAACCTCTAGGATGAGGATGAAGTTTTTGGTTTAAACATTTGTTTGCACCTTCCAGGAACTTCTACGCCCCTCTTGTCCCCCCAAGGTGCCACACTCACCGTCAACATCGCCCACACAGTACAGATTAGTTCCCATGCAACCAGACAACCCACCCTCAAAGTTGCCCACCATGGAAGGTGATGGCAATCACATGTTACACGAACAGGCTCTGCAGACGGCCTCCACCCCAATCGGTGACTTTCACCCCCAAGTGCTCCATGGGGTGGCTAACAGTGCCAAAGCTGGCACTTCCCCCCACCCCAAATTCTGATTCAACTGCTCTGGGTCTTTTTGAAAAGCTCCCAGGCAATTTCAGAGGTGCCAAGGTTGAAAAGTGCTGGCTGAGATCAAGCACAGTTCACAGCCACCCAGAGTGATGCTTCTGTCTATTACTCAACAGGAGGAGCAGCCACAGTGATTACCCAACAGGATTCCCTGAACTGCGCTTTGCCGCCACAGGACTTTTCCCTTGAATGCCCCAAATGGCCTTATAAAGGTTTTCTACTGTAGCAAAACAACAGCCCACATTCTTAAAAATTCAACATAACATTTAAAATAAAATCTCATAGGGCGCCTGGCTGGCTCAGTTGGCAGAGCATGCGACTCTCAATCTGAGGGTTACGAGTTCAAGCCCCACACTGGGCATGGAGCCCACTTAGAAGATAAATAAATAATAAAATAAAATCTCATGAAGTAAATACGTATTTGAGTTAATCACTAGTCTTTCACTTTAAGAATCTGGCCTCCAGGAAAAAGTATGTATCTGCTATGGGCTGAACTGTGTGACCCCCCCCCCAAATTCAAATGCTGAAGCCCCAAGTTGCCAATGTGGCTATATGTGGAGATAGGGCCTTTGGGGGATAATGAGGGTTAGCTGAGGTCACAAGGGTGGGGCCCTCGGGAAGGGACAGTGCCCCAGTAAGAGAGAGCGAAGCTTGCTATCTCTCCTGTCATATGGGGACCCTGCAAGAAGGCAGCCATCCACATGCCAGAAAGAGAGCCCTCACCAGGAACTGACTTTGCTGCACTTTGATCTCGGATTTATAGCTTCTAGAACTGTAAGAACATATTTCTTTGGTTATTGAAGCCACCCCAGTCATGTCGTTTTGTTACGGCAGGCCACGCCGACTGGGGGAGAGCATGGAAAGGTAATGTACAAGGAGGCTCGTGACAACAATGGGTGCAATGGGAGAAAGGGAACAACGGCAACAGCCACCAGGAAGGGAGGGGCAAGCGGTGGCGCATCAGAGCCCAGCAGTGCAGGATCTTCGTCGCGGCTACAAATGCAAAGCAACCTAAATGACTATCTGTCTACATGCTGAACGAGATTCCAGCACATCGACACCATACAATTAAAACAGAATTAATGGCCTGGTTTGGAAAGTGGCCCAAGATATTCTGCTGAATGGAGAGTCTAGCTTTGTCTAGATCGCCCCAAATGGCCTTAAAACAATGTAAAAAGGATGTAGGCAAAAAGATTCCTAGATGCTTGTTCAACACGAGCGCTTGCGAGAGAGCAGGTGCCACGGGGGCTTTTGCTTTTCATCATACCATTTAAATATTTTCTGTAAGAAATACTACATTTTAGTGACACTGAAAGAATAAGGTAAGTGTGTGTGAGCTAACGTGGGAAGATGTCAGAGATACAATGAGAGGCTGGAAAAAGAAAACCATCTGGTGGCACATACACAGAAAAGGCCCCAGAGCAAACACCCCAACGGTTATTCACAGTTTTCCTCTGGGAGGTGGGAGTGAGGAGGGGGCGGGGGAGGTGGGAAAGGAAACACCACTTATTTACACCTCCCCCTTTTATACATCTTTCCTCCAAATGAGTGTATTGAGTGAGAACGGTGGCTTTCAGGAGGCGGGTAAGGGATGTGGTAGGGAAAAACGGTGCGTGGAGACAGCAAGCCCTCTCTGAGTGGGCCACTTCGTAAGGTTCTGACTTTTAGAACCAGACTAGTAAAGTTTCACATATTAAATACATAAATGAAAGGGGCACCTGGGTGGCTCAGTCGATTAAGCGTCTGCCTTCAGCTCAGGTCATGATCCCAGCGTCCTGGGATTGAGCCCCGCATCGGGGGGGGGGGGGTCCCTGCTCAGTGGGGAGCCTGCTTCTCCCTGTCCCTCTGTCCCCTGGCTCGTGCTATCTCAAATAAATAAAATCTTTAAAAAAAAAAACACACATCAACAATGAGTAAATAAATAAAACCTACAAGGATGGGGGGAACCACACTAATGAGGGCACAGGGGAGAACTAATCTAAGTTAACTTTTAAATGTAATATTCGGAGCACATTCATTTCAGGCTGAATAACTCCAAATACCAACTAAACTCTAGCTAGGAGGCTTCTTTTGCAGAGTAGTACAAGTTAACAATTTGGAATGTATTTCCCAGAATTTATTTTCTAGGATTGGGCAAAAAAGGAAATATACCATGGCTAATGGGAGCCAGGTTTCAGGCTATTATAATAAGGATAAAAAGAGAACAGAAATAGCCCTATGGTATTACATTAGGCACAGAGATATCCATGTCAAGATAAGATTTCGTACATACAGAACAGCAATGCAAATGTGTATGCGTACATACACCTATTTCTTGTTTGCCAAGAGGGCCTAGAAGCAATGACACCCCGAATCAACAATCCCATCTAAAGAGAGATCTTGGTGGCCACCTGGCTGGCTCAGGGAGTACAGCATGCAACTCTCGATCTCGGGGTCTCGAGTTTAAGCCCCATGCTGGGTGTAGAACTTGCTTACTTACTTATCTTACTTACTTATTAAATAAAGAGAAAGACAGAGAGAAAAAGAGAGAAAGATCTTGGTTTCTAAATATTCGTTGGGAAACCAGAAGATGAGTTTGGGCCACTTCAGTGTGCAAGAGGTAAGGAAACCCTCAAAGGACACATGGGCAAATTGGAAGGGGCTCTTACTGGCCCAAACTGGAATAACTTGAACACCAAAATAATGACCGTAAAGGATTAACTAAATGAGAATCCTGTGAGTTAGTACTAGGGATTGGCAAACGATGTACCATGGAAAGAAGAGGAAAGAAGAGAGAAAGCTTTTCCTTCCTGCAGAAAGTCATCTAAAAAATGCAGAAGAAATCATGGGGGAGGGGAAGGGAGGGTGAAGGGGGGGGCTCACCATTTTGTAACCATCACGGCAAAACTGATACAGGCAGAGACTAATTAAACAAATGAAGAAACCAGTGGGTGGAAGTTACAGGAGATAAAACACGTTTAAAGAGCCTTGAGCATCTCTCCACAAGGTACTTAATAATTACAAAAGGAAAAAATAGTAACTTTTCATCAGAGATGCCTTGGCAAACACCAAGGGATCACGGTCAACATCACCAGTGACTGAAGCCATCTCCGCCATGCACTCCCGATGTGACTGACGCATGGAGAAGAACACAGCGTCACTCTGGGGTCTTCCTGCCAAGAACACATAACCTGAATCTAACCACAAGGAAACGGCAAGCCAAACCCAAATGAAAGGCCCCTGTGGGAAATACTTGGCTTGTGCTCTTCAGGAATGCCAAGGCCAGAAAAGGCTCAGACGAAGCTAGGAGCTATTCAGGATCAAAGGACTAGAATCACCGCCACTGAATGCCACCCATGGCCACGGAGTTGCTGTGAAGGACACCAGAGGGGCAGCTGGCCAAACCTTAATAAGCACTGTGGACGAGATCATGGTATTATCACAGCCATGTCTGTTTCTGCTTGTTGATCACTGTACAGTTACGGAAAAGAAGGAGCTCGTTTTTAGGAAACACACTGAAATATACGGAGCTAAAGGGTCGTCATGTCTGCATCTCTCAGATGGTTTAGGAAAAAATGTGTGGGAAAATGGCGAACCCAGGTGAGGAAGAGGCCGGAATTCTCTGTCCTGTAATTATGTCAGAATGAAACTAACAAAATAATGGCATGTACAAAAAAAGAAGTCTGGAAGGAAACGCACCAGGACAGCTAACAATGTACCCCCTTAGGAGTGGGACTGAGGAGGGGGTGGGATGTGGCAGGGGACGTAAGTGGATTCTTCCCATCGTCATAGACAGCTCTGGTGATTAAAAAAGAAAAAAAAAATTTAAAAGATGCAATAGGTCTAAGCTCCCAGGGCTGGGCTGGTATTTCCATGAATGAAACTCCTGATCCCTCACCTCGCCATCAGGTCCGATTGCAGGTGTCTGTCCTTCTGCATTTTCTGCCTTCTGGAAGTAAAGAGAGACATGTTCACTCGCTGACTGGGGAGGCCGAGGCACGCGTGCCAAAACGGCTGCTCCAGTCCCACCCAGGGGCAGGCACATGGCCAGGTCCCAGCAAACCTTCTTTTTCTTTTTCTTCTTTTTCTCCTTGGCGACCTGGGCAGCCTTGTGCTGCCGCACCAGCTCCGTGAGGTTAGCCACGTACTCATCTGTCTGCTGCAAGAGGTAGGCCAAGCGCTTGTCCTTCTTCTGGTCGATGAGCTTACGGTACCCCTCCTCATCTTCAGCCTGCAGAAAGATGAGGTTATGATGCTTGCTTGCAAGAGACACGTGCCCGTCCATTAGTGGCCAAGGCAGGTAATCCAGAGTCAAGAAGCCCGCTGGGGGTTGTTGTTAACCGGCAACCAGACCCTCACTAAGGGAGTGCTTAGCTGAACCAGAGCCTTGCTGTACGTACACCTTCACACGGCTATCGAGTCCCCTTCAGTACTTCCTCTACGCCTACCCAGGGAAGACCCTGAGGGGGCCTGCTGGACAGACATACTTTTGCCAGAAGTCATTTGAAAAGGCCAACAGCAAGTCCCGGCCCCTCTGTCTACAAACGCAATGCAAATCCAAATACTTCTCTGTGGTCCCAGCCAGATTACTCCCACAGACCCATGCAGCAAGCCCCTCCTGGCTTTCTAATAATCAATCAGATGTCACCCCAGCTTATAGCCTCCTATGGCTCCCTCTCGTACACAGAATTAAATCTAAGGCCTTCCTCGTGCCCTACAAGGCCCCACATGACTGCCCTAGGGACTCTGACCTTACTTGTGCCCTCACCACGCTATTCTAGGGACCTCTTGCTGGGCCTCACACTTGGCTTTCTGCTGCCTGAGATGCTTGCCCTCAGTTCCTCTTTCTCTGGGAGGCATTTCATCCAGGGAGTCATGCCCACCCTTCCCTTAACACCCCATCAATCCCCACTCCCTCATTCTGCTTCTTTCTCTTCAGGTACTTCCCACCACCCAAAATGGTTTTGTCTGTTTGGCCTGGGCATCTGTCTCTCTAGGGCCAGCAGGAGTGGCCGTTGAGGGGAGGAACTGCATGTTTCTCCTTACTACTGAGGCCGCGTGCATACAGCAGTGCCTGTCAGTATCTGCCCAACTAGAGGATCACCCTAATAGCCAGACGCAAAGGGTGGGGACGGAGGACAGGGATCACATCATCAGTCACTCTCCCAACCTAGAGTGTATGCCCCCTCCACTTTCTGGAGAGAACACAGAGCAAGCAGCCAGATAATCAGCCTAAGGTCTTGCAACCACTGACAGAATGAATAGGCCAGTTCTCTTAGACTCCCAAACCCAAGCCCTTTCTTTCTCTCTGTCCCACCTCTAACTCTGAGCAGTAATCCACCTTGGCGTAACACCAGGCAATCAAACCCTGGTGCCCGCCACACCCAAAGCACCCGCAAAGGGTCACAAAGGGACATGATGTCGTGACGGCAGAATTTTACCATGAGTCTCCGCATTCTTTCTTTCTCAATTCTTTCGTTTTCCTTCTTCTGTTCCCTCTCCGTGTTGGCGTGGTACGTGGCCACCGCCTTCGTGAGCTTCTGGATTTTGCCTGTGACCGATCTGTGATATTCTTTGAAATCCTTGGCATGCTGCAGAATGCTGTTGAGGTATTCCTGCAGGGACATACACAAAAGAGAGGACTGGCTACTCCCCAGGGGTCGCTGTAGCGTTGCCACAAAGCAGACAAAACTTTAAAGGCAGCTTGCTTAAAACCAAGAGGACGTAATCGAAACAGTACGACGACACTGTATGCCCCCGAGGTTCGGCATTCTCTCTGTAATGAAAGCCCCGCGCTGGGGACTGTGGTGAGAGGGGCCCTCCCTCATGGATAACAGACAGGGCCATCCGCCTTGCCCAAACAACCTGGCACTGAACACTAACCACTTCAAAACGCCCTCACCCTCTAAACAAGTTATTCCACTGCCAGGAAGTCCCTTTAAGGAAAACAGTAGATATAGGCCAAAAAAAATTCAAGTTCGAGAATGCCTCTTCTAGTATTACTTCTAACATTGCAAGGTTGAGAATAGGCTACATGTACCCCAACAGGGAAATGGTCACATAAATTACTAGATGCCAAGGCAGAGAAGGAATACAATGTAGATGTTAAAAATCGTGCTTCCATGGGCGCCTGGGTGGCTCCGTCATTAAGCGTCTGCTTCGGCTCAGGTCATGATCCCAGGGTCCTGGGATCGAGCCCCGCATCGGGCTCCCTGCTCAGCAGGAAGCCTGCTTCTCCCTCTCCCACTCCCCCTGCTGGTGTTCCCTCTCTCGCTGTGTGTCTCTCTCTGTCCGATAAATAAAAATCTTAAAAAAAAAAAAAAATCATGCTTCCACAATACTTAAAAACCAGCCAGTATGTATCTACGTTTGTTTAAAGGAGGCCATTTAACTTTTGAATACTCTGTGCCTACAGAAAACCAACCTGAAGGGTACATACCAAAACGCTAACAGGTTGTTGCCCTTTTAAATTTTAAACTACACCAGTACTAGATATCGACTAAAGGAGAGGTTTAGAAAACGTAAATGAGCAAACAAACCAAATCGTCCCCCAGTAGAGATGCGGTCTTCCTGACTGATTTTGTAAAAGCTAAGTCAGATCACGCCCTCCTCTGCTCAGGACCCTCCATGGCTCCCACCTCACTCAGAGCAAAGGCCCAAGTTGTCTCCTCAGCCCAGACGCTCTGCCTATCACACCTCTCTGTCCTCCCTTCATCCCACTCTCTCCCTGGCTCACTCCACTCCAGCCACACTGGAATCCCTGCTGATCACAGAACACAGGGTACATTCCAGCCCCAGGGCCTCTGCAGCTTCCCCTCCATCTGCAAAGCTCCTTGCCCACATGTCTCTGTGGCTCCCTCCCTCAGATTCCGCCTTCTCAGAGAACTCCCCCAACCATGCCATGTCAACAGCCCCTCTGTCACTCTCCACCCCTGCTTTACATCTCTTCACACCTTATTACGTCCCAACATGGCATACATGATTATGGCCCATCCTCCCACTGCCATTTGGTTTTGTCCACTAACATATTCTCGGTGCCTGGAATACTGTTGTGATGAGCAGAAAAGACAGGCAGCATACTTAGACACAAACCAAACCAGACTCGCCAGCATGCAAGCTCTGGCAACCCAGGCATGCAGGCCGAGCCTCGCAGCTGGGCGGGGACGCACCTGGTGCTTCTGCCGGCGCTTGCGCTCCTGCTCGATCTTCTGCTGCTTCTCCAGCTTCTCGGTGATGCGGGCCTCACGCAGGGACTGCCGCTTGCTGCGCTTATAGGCCTTGGCGTTGAGGGCCGTCTCAAGGGCTGTGTCCCTCCTCATGCACACCACCACTTCCTGTCGTAGCTTGAGGAAGGAAGAAATGATGTGCATGACGTTGTCAGGTCCACACATAATTACAGATCTCAAGCTAGACAGAACGCTGCTCCTTCCAGAAGGATCTGTTCTAAATGCTGTCTGATGGGTGCTCATACACAGCATGAGCACAGGTCAGGAGATGACTGCTTCTGGACACCTAGCAGAAGGCTCTCTCATAACTTCAGGGCTCCAGCTCTGCCTCCCGTCAACCACACACAAAATCTTTCTTATGGGTCATTCGAAAGTACAGCACCCTCAAAAACAGACCCACTTAAGTCTCCTGTTCCAAGCTGGCATCTACAGCCCTAGGAAAGACCCACAGCTACCCATCCCGAGAAAAGCTAACGTCCCACCACTGTGCAGGACATGGACAGCAGAGGGGGACAGCCAGCCAGCGAGGATGTGAGGCCACTGCTGCTTTTAATGATCAAGGCACATTTAGTAACTGCCTGGCAAGTGGCTGCTCTTTGAATCAATGTTGGCAGAAAAGGCTCTTTTCCTCAAGCAACGGGCCTGTGCCTGTGCCCACCTGCCTCTGGAAGTTCAGCAGCCTGAGCGCCTTGAGCTCAATGGTCGCTTTGGTTCGTAAATCCCCGGCCAGGGACCCGGGAAGGTTTTCAAGTTCCTGAATTCGGTGTGCGATCCGAGCCTGCAGCCTGGGTGGCAAAGACAGAAGAAAGGAGAGGTGATGAGAGCTCTTATCTACTCACGGGGGCGGGGGGGCGAGCCCACCTGTTCCTTTTCTTTAAAGGTGGAACCTCAGCAGAATCCATCCCTCAAGGAAGGCAGATCCTAGTCATGAGATGTGAAATGGCTCAGAAAAGGAAGCCAGCCAAAACGCAGAATACAGAAAGAGCAGGGCAGGCACAGCAAGCCCGACAGGGCACAGCCACCTTGTGACATTTCGGCAGCGAAAAGCTGGCTATGGAATCAGGTGGACCAGCGTCTCCACCCCAGCCCAGGGACGACCGACCCAGCAGAGCAACCCTACAGGCTTGGTCTGAAGTTCAAATGAGATAATCCCTCTTCTCAATGTTTCACACATATTTATGAAACACCTACTGTGTGCCAGGGACTGATCCAGACGCTGGGCCTTAGCACTAAACAAGAGTAAACAAGACTAATTTGTTATTCTCATAGAGCTCACAGCCTTATCAACAAGACAGACCATAAAGGAGTTAAAAAATTAAATATCTACACTAATTCCAAAGAGTACCAAGCCCTCTAAGAAGGGGGTTGGAAGTGAGATGGGAGGCAGGGACTCTATGAGCAGGTGACCTCAGCAATCAGACCTAAATTAGCCAAGGTCATGCACAGTCTGTGCAAAGGCCCAGGGGCAGAAATGAGTCTCACTTGTTCTGCAGAAAAAGAGGAAAGGGAGAGTGGTGCGGGCAAGCACAGAGCCTTGGGCAGAGGCTAAACAAAAAGGTCCTTACTGAAGGGGCAATAGGACACCAGTGGCACGTTTAAACCTGGGGAATAAATCTAATGGAAGTTAATTATAAAAAGAGACTCCAAAACTGCTATGTGGGAACAGACTGCATAAGCGAGGGGGAGAGCAGGGAGGCCAGCAAGGGGACGTGTAGACCAGGTGGCAGGGTCCACAATGTGGAAAAGGCCACCAGTTCCCAGGATGGGGGCTGGGAGCTGAGACGAGGACATGGGGGATGAGGGAGGGTGAGTAACAGTGAAGGGGTGGCAGGGTCTAGCCCAGTGAGCTACTGTCAGGTGCACGGGGATAGAAACGGGAGGGAAACGTGGGGGACGTGAGGACATCTAGAAAGGCCATGTTTAAGCTATCTAAATGGAGCTGGAGGGGAGGTGCCTGGGTACAGGAGCTGGAGCTCCAGAGCACATCACAGCTGGCGAGGCACTTTGGAGACTATTATTGGACAAAGTTTACTGATACATCTGTGGATTATGGTGAACAAAGCACAGCCCCTCCCGCATGGGGCTTACGTTTACCAAGGGAGGACAGCCCAGAACAAGCTGTCGATGCAATGGAGAAAATGGGGGAGGGCAAGGTGTTCGGGGGGCGAACCTGAGGTGCCCCAGCCACATGGGATAGAGTGATCAGGCACACTGTGTGCCCGCTATCTCCCCCTGCACCTGGCACCCAGAAGGCCTTGGCAAAGCAGCCGGCAACTAGTGATGTTTGAGAGGGCCCACCACAGAGCTTTGATGGGTTGCTTTTCGAGTGCTGATGAGCCGAAAGTTAGCGAGGAGAACAAAGCACTTCCATTCAACATCTACCTGTCCGACCTCTATGGAGGGCAGTTTTGCAGAATCTAGGAAATTTCCCTGCCTACGTCCCCTGCACCCAAGCCATGGCACGTTTAGGGATTTACTCTGACACATGCACACACACGGGAAAAGAGAGAGATGCAAGTGTGTTGACTACAGCATTGTTTTAACAAAAGACTAGGAAACAAACAAAAAAGATTAGAAACAACCTGACATCCCTTCAGCCAGAGTACTCGCTAAATCACTTACGGTACGGCCACCAGATAGAATACTATGCATCCAAGAGAAAGAAAAGCTCATTTGGTACAAATAAGGGATGACCTAAGCCCTGCTGCCAGGCGAAGAACCGTGTGCACATCATGAAACACTTGGGCACCATGTGGCTACTTGCACCGCTCTGCCTATACACACACAGGATTTCTCTGGAAGGATAGCAACACAGAGAACTAGGCAATTGGTGACAGATTTCTGGTCACATACCCCACCGGCCTTTAGAACTGTGAGTCAAACTGACATGTGTCAGGGCTGACCGGTGCGAGGGGCAGCAACTGCAAGTGGCCATAGGCGGCCGCGCCCTCACCTGTACTCGCGCTCCTGCAGGATCTCCACAGGGTCCAGGCCCCGCGGCTTCTGGATGGGGGTGATGCGGCTCTGCTTCTGGTGCAATGGCACCATGGGGGCAGGCTGGGCAGGCTGCCCTGGCGACTGCGTCTGGGGCGGCATCACCGGGGAGGCAGCGGGCGGGACGGCAGGGGGTGCAGGTGAGGGGCGGCCCGTTGGCTGTGGGGGGATCAGCTTCTGAGGTGTGCTCGTGGGGGCAGCAGCATTTGCCATGGGTCCTGGGTGGGGGTGGGGGGGGAGAGGAGTCAGGTGGGAAAGGCACAGCTTGAGTTCTGGCTCAACTCTGGGGGTAAATGAAAAGCCTGCTGGGCGCTCACGGCCCCAGGGACGAACTCATCCCCAAGGCTGACGAGGCCTGCGCAGGCTGCCATGCTGCTTCTCACTCAGGGGTTCCTCGGGGGTCCCCCTCCCTCCTGCCTCCTCCGGAGCTCAGCAGACGTGCCCTTTCCTGAAGCCATCCCTGCCTAAGCGCCGCTCCCAGCTGTGGTCCTGCTGTGTGTGGCCTCATGGGAGTAGCAGTTTCCAGACTTTCATCCAGTGCCCAAGGAATCCTATTTAAGCAATGAGCTCTCCTGTGCCCATCACTAAACCTCCGGATCCAAGGGGACAAGGAATGAGCCTGTTTTACCCATGCTTCACCCCCACAGAGGCGACCCTCCGATACCTCCTGACAACCACGTTTTACACAACACAGAGGCTGCACAGAGCAGAAACGGAAGCCTGAGCCACCCTGCCACCCTGCCTGCCTCCCACAGCACTGGGGTGGGGGTGTGTTCTCAGGAGGGAAGGGGGTCAAACACGGCCTCTGGGCTCAGAGGCGCCACTCCTGAAGGACAGGATCTGTGGCTGCGGCAGCGCCTCTCCACAGCCTCTCACTTGAGTCACCCAGGGAACTCGTTCGCTAGGATCCTCCTCTCCCTGGTGAGGAGACCCCAGGGTTACCACGACCCACAGGACAAGGTGGGGCAGGAATCATGCAGTGGAACCAAACCCAAGCCTCTGTGAACTGACCAGGGGCAGAGAAGACCCAGAGAAGGCAGAAAGAAGCGAGGACTTGTCCTTGGCCCCCTCTCTCTGAGGAGGCTCCTCTCAGGGGCTGCATGGTGCAAGTTCGTGATGGGAGCCAGGGAAGGCACATGCCACCAAGACAGAGGGGACTTACCTTCAGGCCAAGGCTTGGGAGGCCCTCCGGGGGGCTGACCCGGCATCCCAGGGGGCACGCCTGAGGGTCCTGGGGGGGGCATATTGGGCCCTCCCATACCTATACATAGGGAGAGACAAACAAGAGGATAAAAGGCACCCTGCGTTTATGCCTGCATCACCCCCACAGGCAGGCCTGGCTCCAGGGGACGCACCCAACAACAAGCCCCTCAGTGTGGGCAAGGGGGTGGGGGTGGGGGGGCGGGGAGGCAGCTGGAGAAACAACATTGAGCACGAAAGCAGCCCTGCTGTCTGAGTGCCCTGAGCGCTGCCGACACCGTGTGGTCTGGGGGGAGCGGGGGGCGGAGAGGATGTCCGTGGGCGGTTGTGCCCAGGTCTGTTGACGTCGCTGCCCACCTTCTGGTCAGTTTGCTCTGAGTCCCCTCCCTACCCCGAGCGCTGGGGACAGCAGGCCTTACCGTGAGGCCTGCTATAATTTGGAGGTGCTGGTCCTGGACCCGGACCCGGGCCAGGGCCAGGGCCGGGGCCAGGTCCCGTGGCGGACACAGAGGGTGGAGGTAGTGTTGGCATCTGCTGCTGCATCCCGGGCATCGGCCGCTTCCCCTGCACCGCCATCTGCAGGTGGTCGGGGAGGGGCTGCCCCCTGGCCAGCATCTTGTACGCCATGATCTGGGCTCTGAGCTGATGCAGCTGGTTCTGGTTAAATGGAGTCGGGCCCCGGTTCTGCTGTCCCAAAGCCTGGGGATCGGCACCATCCAGGGGGGCCCCTCCTGGCCCAGAGGACATCTGTGGGCCTGACGACGGGCCACTGGCTGGAACCGGACTGGAGGCATGCTCGGAGCCGCCCAGGGGGGAAGGGTAACCTGTGAAGCAATGTGGATCCAAGTGGTCACTCAGCAACACACGTCCTGTGATTTCTAAGGCAAAGACAGTAACCTTTCAACTGTGCTTACACCAGCTCCTACCCCAAGACACGGGGTGGCCAAACGACTTTAATCCCATAATTCAAAGGAGAAGCACCCAGACCAGTGGCTGGCACGACCGGTTTGGTTTGGCTCGGCCTTCAGCATGTTGCCTGCTGATGGTCAATGCTGAGCTGCTGCACAGATCCAGGCGTCCCTCAGGCCTGCCCTCTTGCCTCTCAAGTTGAACAGACCACACCTCTACCCTCCATTAAGTATAGAGCCCCTGGAGGCACTGAGCTTCCCACCCTGATGACAGGAAGTCATCTACTCCATCGCTTTTCCAACTGCCCTGTTCAGAATAACTACATGGAAGGCTTGTTAAAGCAGAGCCCCCCACCCCAAGATTCTGTCTCAGCGGTCTGAAGCGGGGCCCAGGAATCTGCATTTCTAGGATGTTCCTGGATATCACGGGAGCTGCTAGCCCGAGGAGCCCACCCTGCTCGGCCCCTGTCTAAACTCCAGGGCTGCATACGGATGCGTCCCACCAGGGTTCCCTCTCCAGAGGCTGCTCTAGGACAAATCGGCCCAATATGGGCACTGGCCAAGCCCAAACTCAACAGCCCTCCATGGCAGGGCCTCCCACAGGGCCAAACTGTCCTGGGTCTACCCTGAATCTGCCTGTGGGAGATCAGGAAACCCAATCAGGAAAATGACTGGGGTTGGGGTGGGGGGCAACAAACACAAGGAAAGAAGAGTAACGAAACAGTACCTTGGGAGTGCTGGTCCATGGGGCTTGGCGGGGGCCCCATCCCTGCATGGGCCCCCGACCGCATCCCCATGCCCTTCATCTGGTTGTAGCGGGGGTCATCCGACATGCCCTTCTCATGCATGGACTCCATTGGCTACAAGAGGGGACAATGACAAGGCAAGCTCAACAAGGGGGAACAGGAAGAGGCAGCATGCAAAGTGCCGCCCAAGAGTTCACTGCCACTGAAAATGTCCACCCAAGGTTGCCACGGTATGTACTGAATCACCACTGTGACCAAGCAGCTTAGGTCCAAGCCATGGTCCTGACACCTACTGAAGTGTCAAGCAGATGCATGAAGCAATGTCACTCAGTGGTGGATGACCACCTAGGAGACTGGAGGTCTGGAAGTGAAGGGACAGATGGATCAGGGCGCCAGGAGTCAGTTCCAGATGGCTAAAATACCATGTGGAAAAGACATGAGCTCCTGGTGAGGAGCTGTTTTGGCTGGGACACCAAGCTCCCCATTAATCGTCACAAGGAGACCTGGTGACCACCAATCTTTGGATCAGAAACCTTCTTCCTTGGGAAACTACAAATCAGAGGAACAGACACAAATTTCTGCCTATAAGTATGATTACACTGTGTTCGGTGTCCTCTGATCTGAGATCGGCCTCCAGCCTACTAGTTGGGAGGAAAGGTATCTGTGGCGTGGTTCTGTTCCTCCTAAGAGGCACGCCAGACCTCTGCAGAACAATGCCACCTATTTTCACTCCAAAGGCTCAGTACTAAGTACTTCCCCGACTGGAATGGCTGGTAAAGCGGACCCTTCCAGGGCACTCTGCTAGGCCCTGATTGGCACGAATATCCTGGTTTCCAGGAACTCAGTCTAATGGGTGGCCCAACAAAGTCAACTACAGCTCAGTGTGTGCCATGAAGAAGCAAGAGAGAAGAAAGAGAGGGTGCTTGGCGGGGGCCACAGGAGCAGCTTCAAACGCAGGAAAAGGGCGTCCCACTACCATGGACCCTGGCTCCTGGGCTCCTAACACAGTGCAGGACAAACGGCAGGTGTCTGGCAGACGTGTGGAATATGTGCAAGCGATTCCAAGAGAAAGAAACAAAGTGGGCAGAGAGGAAAATAGGCTGTGCTGGAGAAGCCAGACTAAATTGGGCGGCGGGGGGGGACAGTCAGGTCACTAATAGCTTCTCAAGAAGGAAGCGACAAGAAAGATAGTGTTGACAGAAATGTGCGGGAGATGGGGAGGGCAAGAAGGGCCAGAGGGATGAGATGGCTCCACCACTGACTCGGTAAGTGACCATCTCTCCGAGACCCTACTTCCTCACCTGTAAAATGGGCACAATAACCACCTACATCTGACGGGCAGGGGGAGATTTAAGTGGAATGGGTACAAACACATGGACAGCCCTGGGAGGGAGGCTAGAGGGGTCAGCAGAGACCCCTCACTTCTAGGCCACATGAAGTCCATCTTCTACGAGGATCTCTTGTGGTCTCTGAGGCTTGAGCCTGTCACCTTTTCCTTTAGATGCTGATATAGATAAAAGGATGTTTCCTTGTTTTCCCCAGCCACCACCCAAGAACACAGGGAGAAAGGAAAACTATTTGTGTTAAGACATTTTTTTTCTCACCTCGCTGGCAAAAGCATCTCTGATCAGTTCCAGAAGTCATTAAGACAGTGAGTGGCACCCAAGTGCAGGATGGAATGGGGATATAGAGCCCGGGTGAGCAGAACAGCCCGCGTGCAGGAAGCCATGTGACACAAGCCACCTTTTAGGGATTTGGACATTTTCATTCGTGAACAAAAGGCAGCTCTGGAGCGGTGTGACCACATCTCCCATGCGGAATGATGAGTCCGGGAGACACAAGGCGGAAAGGCTGCTGGCTCAGAGCAGAAGCCAGGATGCACTGTCCACCCTCCCACCTCCGATCACGTGGACCCAGCGCAGCGGGCGCAGGCTCCCTACCTTGTGCATCTGGTGCATGTTGTCCTGAGGGTACCCTCCAGGCCCCTGGGTCGGGATGGGGTGACCTGCTGAGGGAGGCCCTGGGCTGGGCCCCATCATGCTGTGGGCAGAGCCCGGTGAGGGACCCGGGCTAGGGCCCAACATGGCTCCAGGGGAGGGGCCCGGGCCTGGCGAAGGGCCTGGCCGAGGAGTTCCGCCCAGGGGTGGGTCTGGAGTGGACATCTTCACAGGAGCTGCAGACAGTGGTCTCCTGCTAGAGAGAGGTCCTGGTCAGTCTGGGGGTCACATCCATAGCCAGGGCGCAAGAGCTGGCAAGGGAGGACCACACGTAGCATTTTGAGAAGCACTCATTTGACAGCGAGCTGGCACCTTCGACATGCAACACCCCCCGCCCCGACACCCAGACCTTTCTCCTCCGTTCTTGTCACAGAAAAGAATACATCAAGCATATAAAATCAGATCAAAGTCCCGAGGAAGGGATGAGACTCAGGAGGTGGAGGTCTACAGCCACTGTCCCACCTGGGGTCTCACTCAGGGCAGTGCAGATTCGCCCTTCACGCCTAATACCTGCCACCTTCCTATTAGCAACAAGAGAGAGCAAGACTAAGGCTCAAAGCCGCTCCCAGCAACAGTATCCGACTGGGCCTTCGGAAGTTCAACAAATATAAATATTCACGGCAAGCGATGCTGGTTTTCCACTTAGGGCAGTGAGACCAAGTTTCCTTTAAAATAAATGAATGGAAGTCTGAAACGCAGGTTCATTTAAAGAGAGGTATTACATAAATAACGGCACTCTGGTATCTTAAATAGTTCTACAGTGATATTCACACGTCTGAAGTTTAAATGAATGTTGCCAAAAACTAAAAATTGATACCCAGAACCATGACCCAAGCCTCTACGAGATCCAAAACTATTCTACAAAAAAATCTAATGATGACGGTAAATTTTGCTTGCCACCATAGGGCCACGAGGTGATAAATTTTATATATACTTTCTATAATATGGGTTCAAAGTTCAGGTAACCCTTATTCTGTTGTGTAGTTACATATGGCCTTAAATACTATTCTCTTCAATTTAATAACTTCTTTCATGATTATGGAGTAATACAATTGCAGTGTTGAGATGAAGAAAACAAAAAGAACACAGAAACTTAAAATCACCCAGCATCCCACCAGACACGGAGGTGAAGCGCTTGCTGGCCCTGCAGAAAGCAACAAGCGACCCTGCCCGCCTTACCCCTTTCCCAGCAGGGCAGGGGGAGGTGGGGAGTGGGAAGAAGGGGTTTCCTCAGAGACATGGGACACCACTAGAGCCACAAGGATGGAGCTGAGCCATGCAGAGCGGGCCCTCTCAGGGTGGAGAGCTGCCCTCATGTTGCCCCTGGGACCCCATCACACCTCCCTGCCTCCCTTCTAGACTGTTCTACACACAGGAACACACACACTCAACAGTATTACTCAGCACTTTCTAGCCAAGCTTTTCTTCATAGGATTATACCCAAGACCATTTTAATCATGTAGTGGTCTTCAAAAGGTGGATTCCAGTGGCTCCACTGTATTCCCTTGTTCTGTCACATATCAAGTTATTTACAAGCCCATCTCTTGTTGGCATGTCACAAATGCGATTTCTGTTTCTGTGGACTTTTTTGTTTTTTTTTTTTTTAAAGATTTTATTTCTTTATTCGACAGAGATAGAGACAGCCAGCGAGAGAGAGGCAACACAAGCAGGGGGAGTGGGAGAGGAAGAAGCAGGCTCATAGCAGAGGAGCCTGACGTGGGGCTCGATCCCATAACGCCGGGATCACGCCCTCAGCTGAAGGCAGACGCTTAACCGCTATGCCACCCAGGCGCCCCAGGGACTTTTCTGGTTTTTGGAGTGACTCTCTCTGTCCCTAAACTTCACTGGGGACTTCTGGTTCTAAGGATAAATCTTGTTAAGAAGTGTAAGAACATTTTTAATTCTCTTAATTAGAACAAAAGTTTTAATTTAAAAGGTGGGTGTATTTTCCTGGATAATAGATTGAAAGCGCAAACTTCTTTGTTCCAGTTTCATGGCTAAAAAAATCAGAGCAGAGAGGACCAGAAATCTTGGCAGGGCACGGACCAGTGACCGGTATACCAGCCTGACTAGGAACAGACCCAACTGCGCAAAGTGCTCCAGGTTCTCTGGGCCTCCTGGATTTCCTTCAAAGCGCAAGAAGCCCCAGTGCTGTACCTTAGATAAACCTCACAAGAGTGCTGGAGGATTGGTGTCTGCTCACCATCTCTTCCCCACAAATCCAAAACCCAATAAGCCCAGGGCAGGGGTAGAATCAAACTTTTAAAAAAATAACTTCGAGACAAATTCATTTAGAAGCAAAATCAGACCTGATTCAGATACATGTGAATGGTCACACCTGCTACAGAAAAGGATCCTGTTACCCCCAGATGCTACTCCAGTCTCTGCCATGTGAGAGTGATCTATGCCCCAACCTCCTTTTCTAAAATGCGGATTCTGAAGTCTGAAACCTCTGGCCCAGGGTTTGTCTAGGGCAAGACGCACCTATAGTCATACTTCACAGGTGGAGAGCTGAGTGACATGAATATAGCCACAGCTGGGTCAAGGAAGATGGCTCCTCAAGGCACTCCCCCTGTCCCCCTGCCCCAGCCCTTCGTGTCCACAGGCACTCTCAGAGAGGCCCAGAGAGACTGCAGTGAGGTGGCAAGAGGGACAATGGCCCTGAAAATACTCAAGGAATCTCGTGGCATCCGGGAACTCATGGGTGCCTTATCACCTGAAGATCTCTATTCTAAGTCATGCCAACTGAAACTGACAGCAAAATAAAATCCACCATCTAAGGAACATCTTCTCCTTATCTAAAGACAGACATGCCAAAGAGCAAGCACTGAGAAGAGCCTTTGGAATGATGGCTCTTCTAAAGGTAGTTTATACTTAGTGTCAGACCTTCCTCCCATCAAAACGCGTGGTACTGGGGCACCCGGGTGGCTCAGTTGGTTAAGCGTCTGCCTTTGGCTCAGGTCATGACCCCAGGGTCCTGGGATCGAGCCCCACATCAGGAGCCTGCTTTCCCCCTCCTCCCACTCATGCTCTCTGTCACACACACACACTCTCTCTCTCTCAAATAAAGAAATAAATAAAATCTTTTAAAAAATGCATGGTACCTCTAGAAACTTATTACCTCCACCCATAGAAGCACTAACTTCATCATCAACATATGGAGCTCACTGAAGATGCTAGAGGGCATCAAAAAATACTTTTGTGCCAACTAGAGCTACCCTACGACCCAGCAATTGCACTACTAGGTATTCATCCCAAACATTCAAATGTAGGGGTCCAAAGGGGCCCACACCCCAATGTTTATAACAGCAATGTCCACAATAGCCAAACTATGTGAAGAACCCAGATGTCCATCGACAGATGAATGGATGAAGAAGATGTGGTACACACATATAATGGAATATTATTACTCAGCCATCAAAAAACAAAATCTTACCATTTGCAATGATGTGGCTACAACTAGAGGGTATTATGCTAAGCAAAATAAGTCAATCAGAGAAAGACAGTTATCATATGATTTCACTCATATGTGGACTTTAAGGAAAAAAACAGAGCAACATAGGGGAAGGGAGCGAAAAATAAAACAAGATGGAATTAGAGAGGGAGACAAACCATAAGAGATTCTTAATCATAGGAAACAAACAGGGTTGCTGGAGGGGAGGTGGGTAGGGGGATGGGGTAACTGGGTGATGGGCATTAAGAGGACACGGGATGTAATGAGCACTGGGTGTTATATTTAAGCGATGAATCGCTAAACTCAACCCCAAAACTAATAATACACTATACGTTAATTAACTGAATTAAAAAAAAATACTCGTGTCAAAATATGGCAACATCTACCTTTGAGAAGCATGGGGTTTCACAAGAGGCTTTTAAAAAGGGCATGTGCTTTGGAAGCTGTCACCTCTCAAGTGTCAGGCTGTGATGAAGCAGGTAAGTGCACGGAGCCACTGGGAGCAAACTCATTTCTGGACTGAAAGCTTAGACACGTGTGACAGTAAAGGGAAGTGACACTAAAAAGGACCCAAACAGTACAAGCACAATGCAAAACCATCCTGAGCAGCACAGCAGGCGGGCTCCACCATACACAGACTCCCAATCGGGGTGCTCGTACGCACACAAATACAGACACACCGGCAGAATCGCAGCAGCACGGGGCGGGGGGCACACGACAGGGAAAAGGAACCGGAAGCAGCACTCTGGTCCTCAGTGTGGTATGGAAGAGGGAGCATTTTATGTACTTGTCCTGGGTTTTAGCATACCTCAAGTGCCCTGATTGTAGGGGTACAGCTGGATGAACAACACTCCTGCAGGGCACCCCTGGCCCTTCCCATGAGGACCACCCTCCCAGGGGGAAACACTGCTTTGACTCTGTCACTCTTTGGTGGTTTCACTTGTTATTGAACTGCATCTGAAAAAAAAAGAGACATACAGTAGTATCCTTCTGCTCTTCTGTGAGGGGCATACATGTTGGTGGGACGGTGGGCATTTGTTCTTCCTTATAAGTCCGGTCTCCTATTCACACACTCAGTGCTACAGGGTTTTGGCCAGTGCAGGTAAAGCTGCTATGGACAACATCACAAATGGTGGAAACCCATTTTCCTCGGGTATCCAGGAGTGGAACCATTCGTCATAGGAAGGCATAAATTTAGCTTTGGTAAATACCAGGAGCTTTCCAAATTAGGACTATAATCTCACATAACCACCATCCCTGCAGCAGAGGGGAGAGCATTCTAGTTCTTCTACATCGACACTGACACTTGGTGGTGTCAGTCTAACTTATAACCGTTCCGGTGAGGATATAATCGTATCTTACTACCATTTTAATTTGTATTTCCCTCGCAACTAATGGTGTTGCACACCTTTCTCTATGCTGGCCACTGAGATAACCACTTCTGCAAAGGCCCTGTTTTCACTAGTGTTTTACTTGGGGATATGTGGTTCCTCTCTGAGTCTGGGGCTCACCTTTGCATTCTCCTAATGGTGTCTTGTGATGCAGAGAAGTTCTTATTTTAATGGCATCTGATTTATCAAGTTTGTTTTTACATGGTAAATGGTTTTGGAGTCTTGTTTAAAAAAATTTTGTCTACCAGGGCGCCTGGGTGTCTCAGTCAGTTAAGCATCTGTCTTCAGCTCAAGTCGTGATCTCAGGGTGCTGGGATCAAGCCCCACATCTGGCTCCCAGCTCAGCAGGGAGTTTGTTTCTCCCTCTCCCTCTGCCCCTCCCCCAGCTCACGGGTGCATGACTGCACGCGCGTGTGCTCTCCCAAATAAATAAAATCTAGAAAGAAAGAAAGAAAGAAAGAAAGAAAGAAAGAAAGAAAGAAAAGAAAAGAAAAGAAAAAAGAAAACCTTGTCTACTTGAGAGAATAATAAATATGTATTTGGTCTCTGCCTTTAGTTTTTGACTAAAACCCCTGGAATTTCCTAAGTGGTAGGGGTGTCTTTTGTTCTAATGAAGTGACTCGTGGTAGGCTTCTGGGTAGCTTTAGGATTGGGGGCCGGCTGCCAGAAAGACCAAGCTATGATTAGAAGCTTGGAACTTTCAGCCCCATCCTCCTAGGAGGGGAGAAGAATTGAAAAGTGAATAATCAATCATGGCTACAAGATGAACCATCCATAAAAACTCTAAACTAAGAGGCAAGGAGAGCTTCTGGGTTGGTGAACACATCCGCATGCCGGGAGGGTGGTGCACTCCAACTCCACGGGGACAAAAGCTCCTGGGCACGGAATCCTTCTAGACCTTACTTTAGTCACTTCTTCATACGGCTATTTATCTGTACCCTTAATAATATTCTTTATAATATGCAGGTAAACACGTGTCTCCTTGAGTTTTGTGAGCTGTGATATCAAATAATCAAACCTGAGGAGGGTTTCATGGGAACCCATTTGTAACCAAGCTGGACAGAAGTGTGGGTAACCTGGGGGCCCACTACTTGTGACTGGGGTCTGGAGCGGGGAGCAGTCTTCTGGGGCTGAGCCCTTAACCTCTACAGTCTGCACTAACTCTGGGTAATTAGCGTCAGAATTGAATTGAAGAGTAGGACACCCAGCTCATATCTGCAGAAACTCGCTCCTGTGGAAAACCCACACATTTGGTGTCAGAGTGCTGTGAGCAGAGGAAACCAGTTATCCTTTACTATCTCAAGGTCATGGAGATAGAGGAAGGAAAGGGATATTTTAAAATCCAGAAAGATTGTGACTTGCTCCCGCCCCCTCGTGATTTACAACTGCTGAGGATCTTATCAGTTCCAAAGAAATAACAGGGAAGATGATCCAGCCAGAGGGGAAGCAGGGTTGTAGGCCCATTTGGTGGTAAGGGCTGAGATGTACTCACTGAGCACATACCACCACACCTCCCAGAGGGACTATCATGGGCCCTGCTGACAGAGGGGCCCTGAGGCTCACAGGCCACCCAGCATCTCAGTGAAGAGATGTGACTTGCTAGAGTCACAAGGCCCAGGCCACCATGCAACTCACTGAAGCGCAGCCTGGACTCAAGTTTGGACTCTCCTACTTGCCAACCGCATGATACAAATGAGTGACTTAACCTTCTCCAACCTCTATTTCTTCCTCTGTAGGCTGAAAATGAGACCAGTCCCTCCCTCGGGTGTCACAGCCAGCATCACCTGAACTAACGCAGGTAGGGCCCGTACAGGCAGGAAGTAATACCACCCTGCTGGCAAAACCAAGGCCCCCGTGTTTACTGAGCAGTTGCTTACTGCTTGTCACTACTCACCCAGAAGCAACATGCAGATTAAGTCCTTCCATCCTCCTCTTCTCTAAAAGAGATGAGTAAACTGAGGCACGTAGTAAGTAACCAGGCTGGAGACCGTGCTTCCTAACTTAGCTTCCCCCACAGGACAAACCTCAAGTGATGCTCCTGTCCCAAAGCGTTTAGGAACAAACTCGGGAAGTAAAGGCTACACAAGGCAGCTTCGCGAACTGGAGAAGGAACAGAGGTTGCCTGAAGGCCACGCAGGCCCACTGCAAACAAAAACCAGCTGTCATAAGTGATGAGATCCGCCCTGCCAATCAGCAGGCAGGATCTGAGCTGCTACAAATTATCCCTTGCCCTCTTGGATCCTAGTGCCACAAACCTGGTGTTCTTATCCATCATCAAACTCCTTTTGGCCAGTCACCCCTTCTTAAAGAGCAGGGGTGGGCCTGCCCCTCTTGAGAGCTGGGGAGGGTACAGAACCAGGCACTACTGTGCTCTCACAAGTTGCCTACTCAGGAGGGCCTGACAAGTTTGGCCAGAAATTTCAGAAGTGAGGTGGGATCTGAGGGCCAAGAACAGCCCTCTCTCCAACCCCTTTTTCACTCATCACCAAACACCTCTACCTTTCCTACACAGTAAACTAAGGATTTGGCATTTTCAGCAAATTCCTTGGGTCCCCAAGGTCATCCTACAGTCTTGGGGGTTTCAGGAGACCTCCACGGTTCAGACCGGACTCCTACAACAAGTCCCTCTATGGCAAGTCACTTGGTGTCTGGGGTGGGAAATACAAGGTAATTAAACACAAAACTGAAATCCATCTCAAACCAGACAGCCACACCTAAGCAGATGAGAAAAGTAAAGGACAAAAGGACAGAGGGACAAAATAGTAAAACCACTAGCATGTGTATCTGGGAGCCTAATTGAGAAGTGTGTGGCCTGTGGATTGGGTGTGTTTGGGGGCTCCACGAGGAAGGAATGGAGCCTGGGAATCCAGGTAGGCCGCCCAAAGGAATGTGATGGGAAATAAAACTACTCTGGGGCAAGAATCAAAAACCCAAGAGCTAAGACATGCAGTAAGCTGCAAGATAAAAACAGGTTCCCAGGGCCAATGGGTCTGGAGGTAACATGGCCATATCACCTTGATTTCTCTGAGAAGCACCCCAATTGCTGAACAATCAGAACCCCCATACAATCCATGCCCCATGAGGTAGCTTCATGCACACGGATGTGGAGGAAGGTCCAAGATGAAGCAGAGGAAAGAAGGGAGCATCAGTGTAAGGTGTGCTTGACCCGAGACCCACTCTGCTAAGAATAAGAACAGATTCAAGTTCAGCGGAAGGCAGAAGCCAGCCGAAGAAAACTTGCCTAAGTGTGGTTGGTAGAGGCCAGCAGCTCTCTCAGGAGCTGTATGATGGGGAACCGACACTTTCCACACCATGGAGCTCTGGCGTTTTTGTGTGCGTTTATTTTTTTACAACAACCTTCTATTACTTTTGTAATCATATTTAAAAAAAACCAAAAAACAAAAAACACCAAAACCAACCAACCAACCTCGCTCAGAAAAATACCTGGGAAATAAACACCCAGAAAAGATGTCCAGGAAGTACCTTTATGGAAATAAAAAAGATGAAAGGATGTGAGGATTGCATTATTTTCTACTTTCAACTTCATCAAAATTATCATTTAAAATAGAAACATCTGTTGACATTCAAATGCGGAACCAGACTGCTTGAGGAGTAGGTCTAGTTTCTTCTTTCATACCACCCTTTGCTTTTCTCTTATAAAAAAGAACAGTGGTCATGACAAGATAGATGGATCTACAGTATTATGCTAAGTGAAATAAGTCAGCCAGAGAAAGACAAAAACCATATGATCTCACTCATAATGTGGAATTTAAGAAACAAAACAAACGAGCAAAGGGGGGAAAAAGAGAATTTAAGAAACAAGTGAACAAGGGGAAAAAAGGGACAAACCAAAAAACAGACTCATTAACTATAGAGAACAAACTGGGGGGGTCGGAGGAGATAGGTGATGGGGATTAAAAACTATACTTAATTGTAATGAGCACTGAGATAATGTAGAGAACTGTTAAATCACTATATTGGACACCTAAAACTAATATAACACTGTATGTTAACTCTACTGGAATTAAAATTGAAAAAATAAAATAAATAAAGTTAAAATAAAAAGAACAGTGGTGGCCAGCCCTGAAGCAGGACAGACAGCTAACAGGAAATCGGGACCCTCTAAAATCTGCTTGCTGAGATTATCGTTGTTTTGTGTGTGTGTGGTTTTTTGTTTTTGGGGTTTTTTTCAATCTTGCCTGAAAACCAGCATTATATTTAAGTTTGGCCCCAGGAAAGCTATGACTTTGCTTTTTGGGCATGGAGAAATTTCTTCCCCTGCAAGTTTCATCATCAGACACATTATGGTCCATCCATGGCAGGGTACGGGGATGGATCAAGGAGGGTGGGCAGGATGCCTTCAGCAAAACCAGTCTTATTTGTTATATTAAAACTACAAAACGAGGCACCCCCCCCCAATACTCTACTAGGAAAACTGTCTATACCTGACCAGACCTGGCACGCTGGTCTGTGAACCTGAAAGGACGTATGGGACGAGGCATCTGCTGTCTTGGGTGACATATGGAAATAGCTTATTCCTGAGACAGTGCTTCCCCAACACTAGCTGTTCCATGCTGCCTGCTGAGCATTTTCCTTGCAATACAATTACGTAGCAAAACCTTGCCCTACACTTAAAAAAGAATACACTTCAGAAACAAAAAAAACCATGTCATGATAACTAATTACAGCGTCTTATTGGTTCTACCTAAAATGGAGACATGCCAAGTCTGTCCATTACCAAGTACAGTAGTTCCTCCTCCCGTCCCCCCACCCCCGCAGGTTTCGCTTTCCAGTTTCAGTTACCCACAGTCAGCCCTAGTCCTCGAGCAGATGATCCTCCTGCTGAGTTTCGCCAGAAAATCAATAGTAGCTTAACACTACATCACAATGCCTACATCACTCACTTCATTTCATCTCATCGCACTGGCATTTTATCATCTTACATTATCACAAGAAGGGCAAGTACAGTACAATAAGGTGTTATCAGAAAAAAAAGAACATTCACACAACTTTTATTACACTATTATTGTCATAATTGTTCCATTTTATTATTTGTTGTTGTTAACCTTAAAATAAAACTGTCAGGGGCGCCTGGGTAGCTCAGTCAGTTAAGCATCTGCCTCTGGCTCAGGTCACAATCTTAGGGTCCTGAGCAGGGAGTCTGCTTCTCCCTCTGCCCCTCCCCTGGCTCGCGTGTGTGCACGCACATGCGTGCTCTCTCAAATAAATAAAATCTTCGAAGGAAGGAAGGAAGGAAGGAAGGAAGGAAGGAAGGAAGGAAGGATAAACAAACCTGCCAATTAATTTTCCTGCAAAAATGCATTCATTCGGGAATAACGGAGAACAACAATCCGGGACAAGCAAACTATGGCAAAAGCAAAGGCAAGTGTGGAGAATAAAGAATGACCTTTTATGGAAGGAAAGGGGGAAGTCAGGAGGGCTGTTACAAACAAGAAGTCCACTGGAGTAAACAGGGAGTTCAAAATGTAGTAGCGTTTCATTGGCTGAGTTGTGACAGTCTCATTGGCTAGGCTGTTACTGGGGCAGAAGAAAAACCTTTCTTTCTCAGCTAGGGTAGTAAAGTTCTGTGACCGGCAAGGTGACTTGCAAGGTAGGTCTTTTTCTGTTGGGTCTGCAACTGATGACAAGTGGTAGGGTTTGAGAGCTCCTCCTTCTGTCTTCCCGATACCATTTAAATGAGGTTTCCTATTATTAATTTTCACATTGTTAATCTCTTACTGTGCCTCATGTATAAATTAAATTTTACCATAGGTATGTACCTATAGGAAAAACAGTATAGATAGGGTTCAGTACTATTCATAGTTTCAGGCATCCACGGGGGATCTTGGAACGTATCCCCCACAGATGAGGCGGTCTGCTGTATTATTTTTAGCACTGGGAATTATGTATCATTTTATTCATTGGAATCCACAGCTCCTGCCCTTTAAATTTTTTTTTCATTCACTCGAAAACCACGGAAGAGGATCTCCTCATCTATAACGCACCAGAAGATGTGAACACATGATGACAGCCAAGCCGGTTCCCTGCCCTTGGGGAGTTCATGCTCTAATCCAGCAGGGAGATGCAGGGTCTCCACTGAGAGAATACAAACGCTATCCCATCTATCTACTAGATGGGCGCTTTCCAAACTCTTTGACCATGACCTGGAGTCACAACATGACCTAGCAAACACACATCAAGTAAATCCAACCAGCTTTACAAATCTATCCTGACCATGCTCCCCATTTAACACGGATAGACTCTCTTCTTTTCTTCTTTTTAAGGCTGGTCAAGCCCCACTGGATGGATGTCATGGTCTACCACTGCTCGGTCTGTACTTGCTATATATTCAACGCTGAGAACGACACATAACCTGCGGACAGGGTGGGAGAGAAGTCCCCCACAATAGGGGTGCACAAAATGCAAGAATGGCCAGGGAGGCATGGTACTTATACTTGCCCAGTTTCACTTGTGACAGGCCCTCCCAGCCACCTCAAATACCGACTGAGAACCAACTCTGTGCTAAGCAGGGTACCAGGTATTGGGAATCCAGTCGCCAACAAAATCCCTGCCTTATGGAACTGACAACTGAGTGAGAGGCAAGCACACAAATAAATATGACATGATGTTCCTTAGGTGGGGCGGGGGGAGATGCCATGAACTCGTACTATGAAAAAATAAGCAGGGTTAACAAGCTGACAGGAATTACTCTTTCAATCATGGTGGCCAGGGATGGTCTCAGGGAGGGGATACATCTAAGCAGAGACCTGAAGTAATGGGAGCCAGTGGCTACTGATGGACAGAGGGACCAGCAATTACAAAGGCCCTGAGGTGGGACTGTGCGAAGTCAGAGATGGGGGGCGGGGAGCAGATCACAGGCCTCGAGAGCAGCAGTGATGAGGTAGGAGTCTACTCTAGGTGCAAGGGGAAACCGCTGGAATGTTCTGGGCAGGGCAGCGACATGGTCTGATGGTTTTAGAATATTTTTCTGGACATGTTGATGAACAGATGTAAGGTTAAAAGAAAGAAAGGAGTCAATGATGACTAAGGTAACCAATAGGGCTTCAGCTAGCACGTGCCCTTTGAAATACAGAAAGTGTCCCTTCCCCGGGGCGGACCAGCCTTGGAGCCAGATTTGGCAAAGCCCAGCCAGGCTGGATTTCAGCTCCAACTTGCATCCCTTGGTTCAGTACTGGTGACTGGAGGTGCCAACTGGGGAGACTATGGGGTAAGAGGGGGCTGGAGGGAGGAACAGTGGGGAACGGGGTTTTCTGCTCAGGAAGGTTAAGTCATTGGTCCAATATCACAGGAAGTAGAGTCCTGCCTCAAGTCTGTCTGACTCCAGGCTTGAGTAACTTATTTTGGCTGAGGATCAAAAGGCAGAGGACAGCCTGAAAGGGTGCAAAGTGCAAGCACTCTGACAGGCAGGGTATCCAGGGTGTGTTCCCAGGAGGCGGCCATGGGTGTTTAGCACAAAACCACGTTAGGCTGTGATCAAAGACACAACTGGCAGTCATCAGGGCCAGATGCAGCTCCCAGCACACAACAAGTGGACCCCTGGGCTTCAGTGTCACCATTAAGACCATGAGACCATCCACCATTCTACTTTACTGGAACTTTTGGTGCAAGTCAGGGTGACCCACATCAAACCCTGTCCCCTCTTGAACAGGTGAGGCAGCAACTGTCACGCAGCCACCTGCTTCCTGAGCCAGTGGGGCATGACTTAACAGCGAAAAGAGAACTTAAACATCCCAAGGAGCCATTTTAAAGCCCGCTGCTACTAAATACGGGGTCCAACCTCCTTTTATCTCACACATGGCTGAACTCACACTGAGCAAAACCCAGACTATTCCCAGTAACAAGTATCCCCATGAAAAATAAAGACATGCCCCCTTTATAACAAAGTAACAGTCCCAAAGGGGAAACACTGGAGACCAGTCTAGTCCCAAAGGCTTCGAAGGGGCCTGGTTTATGCCCTGCTAACAGTTACCTGTTTTCTAAAGAAAGCCCCACCTCTAAGGGACTTGAGACGGAAATCGATGCATCCCTTCCTTTCTCTCTGTCCTATGAAATCCAACCGCCCAGCAAACTCCGCTACATCTGGCACTACCCTCAATGGCCTTTCCCTCACATGAAGATGATTTGCGACCAAATTTCTCATGCCCATCAAATCCACGTTCTGAAAAATTTGTATCATCAGCATGCAGTTAACAGAAAACTCCAATCATATAATCATATTAATGAGCCTTATACTTCTTAGGGATGATCTCCTTAAGGTTGACAGCAACGGGTGCTCCATTTAGCCTCAGACTTTTGATTCTGATGTGTTCCCCCTCAGACATTTCCCCCCAATATTCCAGCAGCTGTTACTTCCTTTTTAGAGTAGATTTTGCTCATCCCTTTATTTTTTTTTTATTTATTTTTAAAGGTTTTACTTGTTTGTTTTGGGGGGGGAGGGAAAGGAAGAGAGAATCTCAGGCGGACTCCTTGTTGAGCACAGAGCCCCATGCTCGATCTCACAACCCTGAGATCATCACTAGAGCCAAAACCAAGAGCCAGACATGTAACCGACTGAGCCACCCAGGTGCCCTTAATTTTTTCTAAACTCCAATTCTCTCTTAAGTGTTCCAATCAGTGTTATAAGTTACAAGGAAATATGTGAGATGGGAAACAAACATCTGATATTTTCCAAAACCCATGCCACCAAACACACTTCCTTCTTTCCAGTGCATTATGGTGAAAGTGCAAGCTTACAATTTTTTAATTATGAAAAACAAAATAGAAGAGTTGATTCCTTTGCTACTACTTTGAAAACACACACAACTATCACAGCAGAGCAAAAATATATTCTGTATCTCAAGCTGCCAGGATGCTGTAGGAATCCTAATAAATGACACTAGCACCCAACTGTTCAGCACTGTGTGCCGGGCACCATTCTAACCACTTTACAGTTGTCGTTTAGACGTTGCAACAATCATAGTTGGGTACGATTACCGTCCCCCTTTGCCACTAAGGAGATGGATATGATCGAAAGAGAACAGGGCCCTTGTCTGCCTGTTCCCGGCTGAAACCCCAGCCCCCATCAGGGCCTGGCTCGTGGTAGGCTCTCAATACCCACTTGTTCCAATAGGGAATGTAAGGTTGGGCCACTTCTTGCACAACGCTGGGGGGCGCCATTCATGTTGTGTTCTGTCTCTGGTTGGTGTGAATGGGCCCCTCTGTGTCACGGCAGCCTTAATGACTGCGGCCAAAATTGGCCGACATATCCGAGGATTCACTAAATGCCAGGAACTGTCACCTCCATTTCTCTAAGGCACTAAGAGGGAAAGTGGTAAAGCCAGGATTCGAACCCAGAAGGTTGAATAGAGCCTAGGGCTACCTCCCAGTGTTTTGAGGGCCCAAAAGGAATGACAAAAGTATGCGGCACATGGAGGAGCATTTATTATTGTCATAATTACATATGAATTGATTTTAAAGAAATCAGAATGTATATAACCAGCACATCAAACCTGAACTTCCTGGGATACAGGGTGACTCCAAATTATGTTTTCATTCCTTAAATAACTGACTTACATATATATACACACACACACACGTATAAAGAACAACATTAACTCCAATAAATTGAGTGCTCACTATATGCCAGGCACTGCAGTGTGTTAAAGAGCTTCCTATGTTATGTTTTCAACCCTTATAACAACTGAGGTAGCACTGCTGTCATACCTGTTTCACAAGTAGGGGACCTACTGATAAATGCCTTGCTCCAGGTCAAGCTAGGATTTAGAAGGCTGGGTGTGAATTCAGGAGGTCTGATTCCAGAATTAGCAGTCCTCACCACCACCCATACTAACCACCACCCCACACCCTCATTCCCAGGGGACAATGGCCTTGGAAAGTTAAAAAACCAACAAGAGCAACTAACATTTATTGCTTACAACCCAAGCCCAGTCCTGTGCAAAGCATTTCACGCATATACTTACTCCATCCCCCCAAGGACTCTCCTCATTCATTCCACAAATGTTCCCTAAGGACCTACTATGGGCCAGACCCAGGGTACACTCCAGGAGACCAAGCAGACATAATCGCTGCTCTGATGGCTCTCAGAGAAGAATGAAAGTGTAATTACACACCAGGGTAACTGCTACACAGGAAAGGATCAAGATGATATGCGAGTGTAGCAGTGGGGTGCAATGACTGGTCCAGGTGGTCACATGCAAGCCTGGACATACTCCCTGATTCCGAGAAAAGGCCCCCTCTTCCGTACAACCTCCCTGATCTCTGGCTCCCATCACTTCCCTGTACATCCACTGTGTTCCTCTCACAGGAAGGGTAATGAGGATTACATGATAGGCCACGGGGAGCTGTTCCCACATTTACCATCTGTTCCCCTACAAGACTAGAGAGGCTCCTCAGAGCATCCAATCACCAATCATCTAACACCCAGTAGGGACTCAACAAATATTTGCTCAACAATGAAGGAGATTGGGCCTGACGGTAACAATGGTACTTCCCACTTGCCAGGAACCATTTTACAGGTTTTCACCAACTCCATTTGTGCCATTATCCCCATTAAACAAACGAGGAAACAAAGAAGTTCAGAGACATTAAGCTACTTATCTAAGGTCACACAGCAAAGTGACGGACATCCCAGGGAATCAAACTGCAATCCAGTCAATTCAAACTGAAAACTTATTTGAAATTCCTAGGAAGTGGCTCTTGCACTTATTCCCTAGTTTCCCCAAGGATTCACCGGGGGGTGGAGGGAAATCAAGGCTGTTGTCTTCAAGACCAGCACAAAACACTCTCCTAAAGGCCCACGTTTTAAATAAAAGCCTTAATCTGGAAAAATCAACTGAAGGCAAAAGGATGCAAAACAAAAACAATGCTTTCAACACCAAACAGTTCTATCCGTCCTCCCCCACTTGCTCTAGACTCCCCACTTCAGGGCAAACATTCTGAAGTCACCACTTGCAAGGAATTGGGGAATTATTTACTTTTCTTTGAAAACCAACAATACGTGATTTTTTTTAAATAAAATTTTAGGTCGGTTAACCCAAAAGAACTCCTAATGCTCGTTTCCAGGCGACACTGAACTCATTTGGGGTTTTTCCTACTGAGCCACGACCGCAGCCTCCCCGAAAAGACAACATTCGGGTCGGACCCGTTACAACGTAGCCAGAAAAACCCCGACGTCTTGCTATTGTTGCTGCCGCGACGGACACAGCGACCGGGGGCCGGGACCCCAGCCTGCAGAGTAGGCGGAGAGCTTTGTCCGGCGACCCCAGCGAGAGCGCGCGCGCGGCCTCCACGCGGCCCGGGCCCCCACCCCACGGCCCGCGGATGCTGTAGCCGCCGCGGCCTCGCTACACTGTGGCCTTCCCCGCGCGCGCGATGCCGGCCAGGCTTCTTGACCCTCGGGCGCCGCCGTACCCCAGCCCCGCTCTGGGCGCCGGCGGCCCCCTCCCCCCTTGGCGCCCCGGCTCCATTCAAACCGTCCTCCCAAGCCCCGCGCCGCGCTCCCCCCGCGGCCCGCGTTCCTTACCGAGAGCCGCCGGCGCCGTCGCCTTCCCGGCGCCGCCCCCGCCCCTCCGCGCGGGGCCGGGGGCAGAGTGGGCGTCTCGCCTCTCCTCACGAAACAAAGAAGCCGCCGCCGCCGCCGAGTGAGGGTAAGTCTCGCGCGCGCGCCCGCCCGTCTCGGCCGCCCCCCCACGCCGCCCGCGCCCCCGTTGCGCGCGCACCCGCCAACTCCCCTCCCCCCGACAGTCGGCTTCTCCCGCTTCCGCCGCCCGCCCGGCCTCGTGCGCGCGCCCGTCCGCCCTTCCGCTCCCAGTGCGCGTGCGCGTCCGCCGGGGGCCTCGGGGAGGTGGGCGGGACGAGAGAGCTGGCGCTCCTGATGTACCACCCCACTCCGTCCGGGAAGGTCTTGCTCATGCGCATCGGGGTCTTCGTCCTCACGCTGCGTCCCCACGCTGCCGAGCATGCGCAGAGCGGGCGCCACTGCGGCGGTGGCCGTGGTGGTTCCCGCGGCTGCGACGGGAGGTTGGGGGATGGGACGGAATGGCCGCGGGTCGGCGGGGAAGGGTTGGCCGAGGGGCCTGAGACTCGGAAGTGAAGACCCAAGGCCGTGCGTAAGGGTGGGAGGCGGGCAGGCTGGACTGGGGCTGAGGCTAGTGGGCCTCTGGGCCAAGGGCGGGTCTGAGAGCTGCTTTTATTTAGTTGTAGTCGGGGGATGGCAGGGTCTGTTAGGCAAGGCCAGGTGGGCCTCGATCGTGGCCGCCTTTTCTTTAGAACTTACCCAGCACTATTAGTTTGGCAAATATTTTTTGACCTGATGCTGAGCTCCAGATGCAAGTGCTGTGGCATCGCACAGACGAAACAACTGTATCATCTGTTGTGGAGCTCTGCTAGGAAGGCAAAGAAGAGGCAAAAGAAATAAGTAAAATATATTGTGTTGAGATGTAAACATGGATAGTCGTGGGAATTTTAAATGGGGCAGCTAGAGAAGGCGTCATTGGGAAGATGTCAAAAGATGAAAGTAGTGAGGGACAGAGCCTTGTTCTAAGTATGAAGGCCCTGAGCCTCTAGGCCGCTTCTCTGTGTTTTGAAAGTGTCTCCAGTGCCACATCGTTTAGTCCTGCAGATGAACAAGTGCTCCCCTAAGTCACGCCCCACAGCCTGTGACTGTCCCTATTCCTGCCTCTGGGGCCTGCGCTTCCTCATTTTCAGGTTTCGGCTGAGGAACCACCTCAAGCCTCCCCTCCTTTTGATCACTGCTTCCTTTTCCTTCACATTTCTTGGATGCCCTGTTTATTGTCCGTCTTCCTACTTTCAATTTAATGGCAAAGATGTTACCAATACTAGTCACTAGTGAATACCCAGCATCTGCATCTACATAAAAGATATATCACGTGGGGTGTTCTCCACCACGTACATGACACTTTAAATTTTTTTATTGAAAGAATAATACAGACTTGCTGCCGATTAAGTGGCTATCATACTGCATCAGCTCCTCCTTCTTTCTGAGCCACTTGCAGTAGAGGGTAGAGGGTGGGATCTTATGCTGGAATCAGAAAAGACCTGGATTTGAAACCTGACTCCATTGTCAGTAACTGGGTGATGCCAGGAAAATTTATTGGACTTGTCTACACTTTCCTTTTCTTCACCTGTGGAAACAATGATGACACCTCCACAGATGGGTTATGAGGAATCCATGAAAGCAGGCCACTTGGAAGTTTTCTGAACCTTAGCTCATGGGCAAGTGGAGTCTGAACCTCAGTATCTCTCCCTCAGGTAGTATTTCTCAAGTGTTCTTGACATGCTAAACACTGAGCTGGTCCCTGGCCTCCAGTGGTACACTGAGCAGACAGTGTTCCTGCTCGTGGTGTGAACAGTCCATGAGCTCATTTGACTGTCTCCCATGTTGATTAGCTCATAAGTGGTAGGAAAATGTAAGTGCAATGGAAGGAAAGCCCAGGGTGCAATGAGATCATAGCATGGGGCACTCCTGGGGTGGAGAAGTCAGATCGTTTGAAGGAAGATGCACTTATGCCAAGTTCCAAAGGATGAGCAAGAGCAGGGAGAAGGAGGGCACTATGTAGAGGAAACAGGTTGTGCCAAGACCCTGAAGAAAATAATGTAGGAACAGAAAGGCCCATTTGGCTGAGAGGGAGGTCAGAAACAGCTACGTTGGGCAGGGAGGGCCTTGTGAGCTGTGGGGAGGATCTTTAGCTTTAACCAGGAGAATCCCATAGTTGCTCATGCTGCAGGGTGGAGCCTGGGCTGAAGGAGGACAAGAAGTGATGCGTCCCTTTAGGCCATTGCCATGGCCCAGGGTGGAGAGAACAGGGGCCCGTACTAGAGTGAAGGTGGTGGAGATAGAGTTGGAGGAAGTTGGAGGTAGAATGGGTAGAAACTGAAGGAATAGACCCGAGAGGAGTCAGAGTGTGAACAACTTTCTCTGCAGGTGAGACAATAGGGACATGGAAGAGTCCTGCTTTAAGGACAAGATATTTGTTGGTGGGACACCTGTGTGGCTCAGTCAGTTAAGCGTCTGCCTTCCGCTCAGGTCATGATCCCACGGTCCTGGGATTGAGTCCTGCATTGGGCTCCCTGCTCAGTGGGGAGCCTGCTTCTCCCTCTGCCTGCTGTTCCCCCCGCTTGTGCACGCTCTCTCTCTCTCTCTTTCTCTGACAAATAAAATCTTAAAAAAAAAAAAAAATGTTGGGAACAATTTTATAGACCAGTGTTCCATGGCTGTACGTTGGAATCCCAGCTTAAGCAAAACTGATGCCTTTAGCACTTAGGTCTAGGATACATTTTAAGTTAATTTTCGTATATGGCATGAGGTAAGATTGAAGTTCATTTTTTTCCGTAGGAAGATTTAGTTGTTCCAGCACCAGTCCTGAAATGTCTGCTCCCACACTGAATTACCTTGGCACTTTTGTCAAAAATCAATTCAGTGTTTAAGTGTGAGTCTGATCCTGGACTCCATATTCTGTTATTGATTGATAGGTCTACCCTTATGCTAAGACCACACTGTCTTGGTAACTGTAGCTTTATAAAAGTCTTGAAATCAGGTATTTGATTTCTATTTTGTTCTCTTTCTTTTTTTTTTAAGATTTTATTTATTTATTTGACAGAAAGAGAGACAGCCAGGAGAGGGAACACGAGCAGGGGATGGGAGAGGGAGAAGCAGGCCTCCCGCTGAGCAGGGAGCCCAGTGCGGGGCTCGATCCCAGGACCCTGGGATCCTGACCCAAGCCAAAGGCAGATGCCTAATGACTGAGCCACCCAGGCGCCCCTACTTTGTTCTTTTTTAAAATTGTTTTGGCTACTCTAGGTCCTTTGCATTTCTGTGTAAATTTTAGAATCAGCTGATCAATTTCTACCAAAAACTCTTGGGATTTTAATTGTGATTGCATTGAATCTATAGACAAATTTGGGGAGAATTATTCTCCTAACAATATTAAATCTTCCAATCCATAAACATGGTGTATCTGTCCGTTTATTTAGGTCTTCTCTAATTTCTGTTTGCTCTTTTCAGGCTTTTCCTACTCTGCTGAAATGACTCTTCAAGGTCGCAGGCACCTGCCTGTTGCTGAATGCAGGAGTCCGTTCTCTCACTTGGTTTCCAGTGCACCACACACTCCTGGGTCTCTTCCCATCCCATCATCTGCCCCTTTCCAGGCTCCTTTATAGCTTCCTCTTCTTCCCACTGACCTCTTAGTAATGAACTACGTCAGGACTCGGTCCCCTATCTACATTCACCCCCTTAGCTTTCAGTCTTGCCGATCTTAAAAAACCATCTACATCCTCGGTGTCTAATCCGAAGGAATAGAAAACAGGTACGTGAACAAATCCCTATAAACAAATGTTTATTGTTATTTCACTCTTCACAAAAGCTAAACACTGGAAACAGTCCAAATATCCATTCACAGATGAAAGGATAGACTGGTGCACACATTCGATGGACTATTCAGCCACAAAAAGGAGTGAAGTCCTAATACATGCTGCAAGGTGGATAGGCCTTGAAACCATGCTCTGTGAAAGAAGTCAGACACACAAGGCCACATACTGTGAGTCTCTTTCAAATGTTCAGAATAGGCAAATCCCTACAGACAGGAAGCAGATGGCCCAGGAGCTGGGGCAGGCGAGAGGGAGTAACTGCTTAATTGGTTCAGGGTTTTATTTGGGGATGATGAAAATATTTTGGAACTAGAGGTGGTGCTTACACAGCATCGTGAATGTAGTGAATGTACTAAATACCATTGAATTGTTCATTTTAAAATGTTTAATTTTATCATATGACTCTCACCTTAAGTTTTTAAAAAATTAGCATGCCGATGGTTCCCAGATGTTTATCCCTTGCCTGGACCTTTCCCATGAGCTCTAGAAAACTGCCTCCCAGACACCATCATTGGATATTTAATAGGAATTAAATTTTCAGTTCCATCACATTCCTCTTCTGCTCAAAACCTCCAATGGCTCCCATCTTGCTAAGAATAAAAAGCAAAGACTATCAAGAGAATGAGAAGATGAGCCACAGAGTAGAAGAAAATATTTGGAAAGACACATCTGATAGAAGATTGTTATCCAGAGATGCCTGGCTGGCTCAGTCGGCAGAGCATGCAACTCTCGATCTCAGGGTTGTAAGTTCGAACTCCTCAAGCTGCACATTTGGTGTAGGGGTTAGTTAAAAATAAGATCTTAAAAAAAAAAAAAGAAGAAGACTGTTATCCAAAATATAAAGTCCTAAAACTCCCACAATAAGAAAATGAACAACCCAATTAAAAAATGGACAAACCTGAATAGAAAACCTCACCAAAGATCTACAGATGCCAAATAAGCATTTGAAAAGATGTTCAGCTGCCATTAAGGAATTGCTAATCAAAGCAACAAGGACATACGACCCTATACTTCTTAGACTAGGGTAAATCCGACTTGGAAAACACCAAACACTGGCAAGGATACGAGAACTCTCATTCTTTGCCGGTATGAATGGAAAATAGTACAGCCACTTTGGAAGATAGTTTGGCAGTTTCTTATAAAACTAAACACTCTTTTATGTGACCCAGCATTTGCACACCTTATAATTACTCAAAGGAGCTGAAAACATGTCCACATGAAAACCTGCACGGGAATGTTTGTAACAGCTTTATTCACAGTTGTCAAAACTTGGAAGCAACTAAGATGTCCTTCAGCAGGTGAATAGATAAACTGCGGTCAGTCCAGACAATGGAATAATAGTGTTAAAAAGAGATGATCTGAGGCGCCTGGGTGGCTCAGTCGGTTAAGCGTCTGCCTTCGGCTGAGGTCGAGACCCTGGGATTGAGCCCTGCTTCTCCCTCTTCCTCTCCTTTACTGCTCCCCCTGCTTGTGCTCTCTCACTGTGCCAAATAAGTAAAATCTTAAAAAAATTTATAAACAAAAAAAGCCAAAGTCAGACATCACTGGGGGCTACCAGGCCTTTGCTCCCTCCCTGACTGCTCATTCCACTTCACCATGGGCCTCCTCATCCTCTGTTCTTCAAGTCTGGCACATTCTAGCCCTAGAGCTTTGCCCATATGCTCCTGACACCTGCATGGCCCCCTCTCCCAGTGGCCCCCTGTGATGTTGCAGATGCCCCCTCCTTCATTCGGGATTATTTTTCTCCACAGTCCTGATACCCCATGCTGGAACATGAGCTCTATGTCTGTCTCCATCACCCATATATTCCCCTGGGTTACAAGATGCTTCCTGAGGCCTCAGTTTTACACCCCCATCTCAGGCGCCAGTAGGGAGAATGACCTTGGCCTAGAGTCACATTGTTAGGCTCCATCTTTCAGCTCGTGGGTCCTTGGACAAGTCACCTGCCTTATCTGCCCCTACTGCCTTCCCAGGTGGGGAGGATGGCGTGAGGTGTGTGGGGAAGGGTGTGCTGTGAATGCCCAGAGATGCATTAAGAGACCAGGTGTTTGCAGCATCACTCCCTGTGTGGCAAAAATAAAACTCCTAGTTGGTTTTAGCAACCTCAGAGGCTACAGGTTCATTTCTACATCTTTGTGAATCTGTTGCTAGTATTAGGTGGGAGTTTCTTACATTTTTCATGCGCCTCGGAGGATATGTTAGGGTTTTCCAGAGATATGGATTATATATATAGAGAGAGAGAGAGAAAGAGACGTAAATTTATGTACATATATATTTGCTCTCTTGATTTTGTTGTATACATGTACAGGCATACTCCTTTTATTGCACTTCGCTGGTACTGCATTTTTATAAATTAAAGGTTTGTGGCAACCCTGAGCAAGTCTATCAATATCATTTTTCAATAGCATTTGCTCACTGCATGTCTCTGTGTCATATTTCAGTAATTCTCACAATATTTCAAACTTTTTCATTATTTTTATATTTGTTCTTTGATCAGTGATTATGATTCACTGAAAGCTCAGATGATGGTTAGCATTTTTTTAGCAATAAAGTATTTATTAAGGTATGTACAGTGGAGTTTTTTAGACATAATGCTATTACACACTTAATAGACTAAACTATAGTGTAAACATACTTTTATACGTACTAGGAAACAAAAAAAATCCATTCGGCTCTTTTTACTATGATACACACTTTATCATAGTGGTCTGGAACTGAACCCACAATATCTCTAAGGTATGCCTCTGTGTGTGTGTGTGTGTGTGTGTGTGTGTGTGTGTGGTGTATAAAAGAAGGAGAGAGAAGGGGGAAGAATTATTTTGAAGAATTGCCTCATGTAATTGTGGGGGCTGGCAAGTCACAGTCTAATCTGTTATGTATACATCACATTATTCAGGTATTGATGGACACTCAGGTTGCTTTCACATCTTGTCTGTTGCAAGTAATGCTGCTGTGAACATGGGTGTGCAAATATGTTTGAGTCTCCAGTGGTAATCTATTGTAAAACAATAGTGTGATGATAGTATATGGATATGCATATACATATACATAAATACATGTATGTATGTACGTGTGTGTGTGTATAAACACATATAGACAATACACATATGGCCCACAGGTTGGATTCGGGGAAAAGTAGATGTTGCAGTTTTGACTCCGAATTCTATAGGGCAGCAGGTTAGAAACTTGAGGGATTCTATGCAACAGTCTTAAGAGAATTTCTTTCTTTTTTCTGTTTCTAAGATTTTTAAATGTATTTTAGAGATAGACCACAAGCAGGAAGGGCTGAGAGAAGGAGAGAGAATCTCAAGCGGACTGCGTGCTGAGCATGGAGCCCCACGCAGGGCTTGATCTCACGACCCTGAGAGTAGGACCCGAGCCAAAACCGAGAGTCGAATGCTTAACCAACTGAGCCACCCAGGTACCCTGAAAATGTCCTCTTTTTTGGGAAACCTCAGTCTTTGCTCTTAAGACCTTCAACTGGGGCACGTGGGTGGCTCAGTCAGTTAAGCATCTGCCTTCAGCTCAGGTCATGGTCCCAGGGCGCTGGGTTCGAGCCCTGCATCGGGCTCCCTGCTCAGCAGGGGGCCAGCTTCTGCCTCTCTCCCTGCTTGTGCTCCCTTTCTCTCTGTCAAATAAATAAATAAAATCTTTAAAAAAAACAATAAATGTTAATTGCATCTGAAATAATACCTCCACAGCAACATCTAGACTGGTGTTTCACCAAACAATGAGGTGCCATGGCCTAGCCGAGTTTATACATAAAATTAACCATTGCAGAGAAAAATGGACATGCCTCGTTTGACTCAACATCAAGGACTTGAATTATAGGTTACCAAGTGCACTATATGAAAATGTAAAATACATCTTCCTCAGTTGCCGCTGTAAAGTGAATAATTTTTCAGTAATCCCTTCACATCTTCCTTGGAACATAAAATTGCTTATTTATTAACCAAGCATGTGTTTATTCCTCAAACATGACCTACTGCCCTGAAAAATAAGCCACACAAGAAAGCAATTTCCCCAGATTTCCCCAGATCAAGCAGTGAGACGTGTGGTGTAGAAAACAGGAAACAGTCCCTCCGAGTTATAAACCCAGGGCGGTAGATTTCTTTTAGCAGGCAGTCCTGGTTTTAAGTCAGCCGGTAACTAGCATGGCATATTATGCTTGCACTAAACTATGCCACTTCCAGTGGATGCCTAGCTACCAACATTTGTCAGAACTTTATCGGTGTTTTATTCTAGCTATAGTATGTTTTATTTAAGGTTGACTTATTAAACTTTTTTTTTTAAAGATTTTATTTATTTATTCAACAGAGATAGAGACAGCCAGCGAGAGAGGGAACACAAGCAGGGGGAATGGGAGAGGAAGAAGCAGGCTCCTAGCAGAGGAGCCTGATGTGGGGCTCGATCCCAGAACGCCGGGATCACGCCCTGAGCCGAAGGCAGGCGCTTAACCACTGTGCCACCCAGGCGCCCCTTATTAAACTTTTTTGAATTATTGTACTTTGGGCTTCCATGAGAAGTCAATTTTACATATGTATACATATGACATATACAACACATATGTATACATATGACATATATATATATAAAATACATAAAATTTGGGCTAGGTTTGAAATATTTAGTCATTTCACCACATTAGATATCCGGATGACAAATAAACACATGAAAACATGTTTAGTTAGGGGCGCCTGGGTGGCTCAGTCGTTAAGCGTCTGCCTTGGGCTCAGAGCGTGATCCCGGGGTTCTGGGATCGAGCCCTGCATCGGGCTCCTCCGCTGGGAGCCTGCTTCTTCCTCTCCCACTCCCCCTGCTTGTGTTCCCTCTCTCACTGGCTGTCTCTCTCTGTCAATAAATAAATAAAATCTTTAAAAAAAAAAGATGTTTAGTTAGTATCATTAGCCATTAAGGAAATGTAAATTAAAACCACCCTGAGAAATCACTACCACCTATCACAATGGCTAAAATGAGAATTAATGACAACACCAAATGCTGGTAAGGACGTGGAAAAACTGGAGTATATCGGAATACACAAGGACCTTATTGCAGTTGGGGATGTAAAATGGTACAGCCTGTCTGGAAAACAATTTGGCAGTTTCAGAAGAAACTAAGCAGACAAGTATCACATGACCCAGTAATTGCACTCCTGGCGTTTATCCTAAAGAAATGAAAACATGTTCACACAACAACCTGTGCATGAGTGTTCATTGTAGCTTTATCCATAATGGACAAAAGCTGGAACCAGCCCAGGTGTCCTTCACATGGGCAAATGATTAGATAGACCATGGTCCATCCATATTATAGAATGCCACTCAGCATTCTATATAAAAGGGAACGAACCCTTGATTCATGCAACAACCAAAGTGAGTGAATCTCTAGAGAATTATGCTGAATATAGAAAAAAAAAGCCAATTTCAAAAGGTTACAAAATGTCTGATTCCACTTATATAACATTTTTGAAATGGTAACATTTTTTCCAGATGGGGACAGAATAGCAGTTGGAGGAAGGAGGGAGGGGTGGTTCTAAAAGGGCAGCCCTAGGGATAGTAGTGGTGTTAGAATTGTTTGTAATCTTGACTGCGGTGGTGGGTATGGAAACCCATCCACATGATAAAATTGTATGGATTTTAATACATACAAATAAATGGATACAAGTAAGCCTGGGAAATTCTGAATAAGATTAATGAATTGTGTCGATGTCAATATCCTGGCTGATATATCTCAATAAAGCTGGGGAAAAACATAAAACATAGCAGGAAATGTGTGTGTGTGTGTGTGTGTGTGTGTGTGTGTGTATGTGTGTGTGTGTGTGTGTATCTCCTGGTTTTGATATTACATATCATTTTGTAAAAGATTGCCCCTGGAGACTCAAACTGATATTTGCACACCCGTGTTCATTGCAGCATTACTTAACAGTAGAGAACACGTGGAAGTGACCCAAGTGTCCATCAACGGATGAATAGATGACGTGACGAATACACACAATGGAATATTATTCAGCCTCAAAGAGGAAGGAAGTTCTGATGCCTGCTGCAACATGGATGAACCCCGAGGACATTATGCTGCGTGAAGTAAACCAGATGTAAAAGGACAAGTATTGTATGATTCCACTTATACAAGGTACCAGGAATAAGCAAATTAATAGAGACAGAAAGTAGAATGCCAGTTACCAGGGGATGGGGGAGAGGGTGGGGAAGTTAGTGTTTAATGGGGACAGAGTTTCAGTTGGAAGATGAAAAAGTTCTGGAGATGGATAATGGTGATGTTTGCACACGTCAGTGTAGATGTACTTAATGCTACTAAATTGTGCCCTTTAAAATGGTACGTTTCATCTTACATGTGTTTTACCACAAAAACAAAGCAGGGGCGCCTGGCTGGCTCAGCCAATAGAGCTTGGGACTCTTGATCTTGGGGTCGTGAGTTCAAGCCCCACTTTGGGCATAGAGCTTGCTTGCTTAAAAAAACAAAAACAAAAAAGCTTACCATTGGGGGAAACTGAGAAAGTGAGGAATCTCTCTGTATTACTTCTTGTAACTGCATAGGTATCAACAATGATCTCAATAAAATTTTCCATTAAAAAACTTGAGGAATATACAATGGGCAAAAGGTAGTCTCTTCAATAAATAGTTTTGGGAAAATGGGACAGCTACATACAAAAAAAATGAAATTGGACCACTTCCTTATACCATACATAAAAATAAACTCAAAATGCATTAAAGATCTAAATGTGAGACCTGAAACCAGAAAACTCCTAAACACATAGACTATAATCCTTGGATATCAGCATTACCAATATTTTTCTAGGTATGTCTTAAGGGAAACAAAAGCAAAATAAACTATTGGGACTACACCAAAATACAGTGCTTTTTCACAGTGAAGGAAACCATCAACAAAATGAAAAGGTGACCTACCGAATGGGAGAAGATATTTGCAAATGACATCTGATAAGAAGTTAATATCCAAAATATGTAAAGAACTTCTACAACTCAACATTGGCAAAACAGATGATCCTATTCAAAATGGACGGAAGACCAGAATAGACATTTTTCTGAAGAAGACATACAGATGGCCAACAGACATATGAAAAGATGTTTCAACAGCACTCGTCATCAGGGAAATGCAAATCAAAACCACAATGAGATATCACCTCACACCTGTCAGAATGGCTAGGGTCAGAAAGACAAGAAATAACAAGTGTTGAGGGCATGAAGGAAAGGGAACCCCATGCACTGTTGGTGGGAATGCAAACTGGTACAACCACTATGGAAAACAGTATGGAGGCTCCTCAAAAAAATCAAAAATAGGATTTACCATGTAATCCCGTAATTCCACTACTGCGTATTCACCCAAAGAAAATGAAAACACAAACTCAAAAAGATATCTGCACCCCTAAGATTATTGCAGCATTATTTACAATAGCCAAGATACGGAAGGAACCAATTGTTCATCAACAGATGAATGGATAAAGAAGCTGTGGCATATACATTATATATGCACATATGCACATATGAATATTAGCCACAAAAAAGAATGATATCTTGCCATTTGTGACAACACGGTTGGACTCAGGGGTATTATGCTAAGTGAACTAAGTCAGAGAAAGAGAAATACCATTTGATTTCATTCATATGTGGAATCTTGAAAACGAACAAAAGAACAGAAACAGGGGTGCCTGGGTGGCTCAGTCAGTTAGGAGTCTGCCTTCAGCTCAGGTCATGATCCCAGGGTTCTGGGATCAAGCCCCATGTCAGTCTCCCTGCTCCGCAAGGAGCCTCCTTCTCCCTCTCCTCCTTGATCGTGCTCTCTCGCTATCTCTGTCTCTCTTTCTCAAACAAATGAATAAAATCTTTAGAAAGAAAATACAGGAATGAATCATAAATATGGAGAACAATCTGGTGGTTGCCAGAAAGGAAAGTGTTGAGGGAATGGGCGAAATAGGTAAAGGGGATCAAGAGGTACAAACTTACGGGGGCCTGACTGGCTCAGTTCGCAGAGCGTGCAACTCTTGATCTTGAGGTTGTGAGCTCAATCCCCACGATGGGTACAGAGTTTACTTAAAAAAAAAAAAAGGAGGTACAAACTTCTAGTTACAAAATAAATAAGTCACGGAGATAAAAAGCACAACATAGGGAACATAGCCAATAATATTGTGATAACGTTGTGTGGTGACTAGTGGTAACTACACTTACTGTGGTGAGCATTTGTAGAATTGTCGAATTGTAATGTATACAATTGTCATATCACCCTGTTGTTCACCTAACATCCACTAACATAACATTGTATGTCAATTATACTTTAATTTACGAACATAATATGCAAATAATCAATCGATCCAAACAGTATTGTGTGATCTGGCTATATGATATAAGCATTTTGTTTCTGCCACAGTGTAAGTCATCTTCAAAGAATTTTTTTTAAAGATTTTATTTATTTGACCGAGAGAGAGAGCACAAGCAGGGGGAGCAGCAGAGGGAGAGGGAGAAGCAGACTCCCCACTGAGCAGGGAGCCCAATGTAGGGCTCAGGCCCAGGACTCCAGAATCATGACCTGAGCCAAAGACAGGTGCTTAACTGACCGAGCCACCCAGGCGTCCTAAAGAATTTTTAAAAATATATATGAAGATCTTACAAATCTTTGGGATGAAAATTCAAATAAACATAATACCATGAGATTAAACAAAGCAAAGCTGCTGATCACTTACTTGCATTTTCTCGGACGTTTTAAGCTGCCATCCGGGGAAGCCAGCAAAGTGCTTAGGACAATGTTTACAAGGAAAACTTGGGTTCAGTGGCTTTCCATATTCATTTGGGCATGTTTGGGCTCTCCTGCTCTTGGAGGGAGGGAGTGTGTATGTGTTTGTGTGTGTGTGTGTGTGTGTGTGTAAGAAATTACGTGGCCCTTCTGGGTTTTCACCCATGAAGAATCAGCGGAAGCAGCAGTGGGGTCTGGTCGTTGCCTCAATCCTCGCAGCTTGGAACACTTGAACTTCTGGTTGTGTCACTGTCCCTCGAGGTCTGTAGGAACCATGCACAGCAGTCTGCAGTCTGTAGAACTCACTACCTGGCTTTTGTACCACAAGCTGTGTAGAATGTCTGCTTATTAAACTTCAGCTGGCTGTCGGCACTTATATGAATTTGGGCAAATAAACACACGAGTAGGTGCATCTACCTACTAGCGATCTCGTAAGATATGTTGGGTCCCTTCTCTGTTATAATCATACCTCAATCGCTAGAAGAAAATTAAGGAGAGTGGGGCGCCTGGGCGGTTCCGTCGATTAAGTGTCCAACTTTTGATTTTGGCTTAGGTCGTGATCTCGGTTGTGAGATTGAGCCCCGCGTCTGGCTCCCTGCTGGGTGTGGTGCCTGCTTGGGATTCTCTCCCTCTCGCCTTCTGCCCCTCCCCCCACAAAAATTAAAATAAAAAATAAAAAAGGAAAGAGGTTCTCCCTCTGGGAGCTACAGTCACATTGGGTAGCAAGACAATTCAATAAAAACAACTTAATTCGTTGCTTGATTTATTCATATGAATTGCACAACTCCTCTGCCCTGACACACGGTATGTTCTAGAAGAATCAACAACGAATTCGCCCGTGCAGTGCTTCCCACCTGCGCCAAGCAGGCACTCTGGCAAGGGGGCTTTGCAAAACCCACGCCTGGAGAATCTTTTGGAGGTTCTGAGACCCTCTCAGGTGGAGCTCTGGAATTTATTTTTTATAAAAAAGTACCCAATGTTAGTCTTACCATCTGGAAAATCTGTGAACCAAGGAAGCGGTGACTTCAGTGGGGCAAATCCACAGACTCCCCAGCTTACCCTGCCTGCTTGCCAAATCTCAGAGAAAGGCAGGGTCCTTCCAGCAAGAAATTCCCAGCTATTGTGACCACATGATTAAAATCACCATTTTTTTTTGTTAAACTCCAGATATAAGTGTGTGCTAGAATCCACATTTTCAGTGTGGCTATCAGAATCCCCTGGAGGGCCAGAATTTGATCAGCAGATCTGGGGCAGGGCTTGTGAACCTGCACGGCTAGCGAGCTCCCACGTGATGCTCTCACTGCTGCCTGGGGACCCCTGCGTTCTGGGATGAAATCGGCTCGGCGCCCCGATGAGATTCCAGCTGTGATCATCTCAGTGTCCTTTCCCCAGGCGAGGCAGCTGAGCCCTGAGGTTAAGAAACTTGTCCTGGATCACACATCAGAAGGGGGGGGGGAGGCGTGCAGCGGGCCTTCTCAAACTCTGCTCTGGTCTAGTGACTGGGAGGAGCAGCAATCCAGGAAGGGAGACCTACCCCCTTTCGGGTTGAGAGTACATATTACCTGTTTAAATCAGTCCCGAATGCCTCAGAATGAGGCCCCAGCTTCTGAGTGTGGCCCATGAGACCCTGCTTCCCTTCTCTACCTGCAATTCTTTTCAGTTCTTCCTCTGACAGCTTCAAAACAACAGCTGTGCACACCTAACTGTGGGTCCCCTTTTATTATTTTCTGGTCTTCGGGCATCGACACACAATTCCTCAGCGTGAATGCCCTCAGACTCTGCCTCCCCTTCCCTTCCTCCCTCCTTGGTTGGACACACGGACTCAGCTTAGATTTAACTCGTACCCCCTGCCCTGACTGGTTAGATACCCTCCTCTGTTGGGAGAAACAGGAGCACTCAGGAATCCTTTTTTAAAAGGTGTTGAAGAGATGAGCTTGGTAGCAAGCCAAAGGGTACTATATGCTAAAGGAAGCCGGTGTTAAGGGACCAATAGGAATATCAGCAATAATAGCTAACACTTGTACAGCACTTCCTGGGGACCACGTACTACTCTAGGCCGTCTGTGTGTAGATTACACCACCATGGGAACGCAGAATGGTACAACGACTTTGGAAGACAGTTTGGCAATTTCTTACAAAGCTAAACTTACATGATCCAGCAGTCATGCTCCTTGGTATTTACGCAAATGAGTTAAAAACTATGTCCACACATGGGGCGCCTGGGTGGCTCTTCGTTTCGGCTCAGGTCGTGATCTTAGGGTCGTGGGATTGAGCCCTGCATCGGGCTCTGGGCTCAGTGTGGAATCTGCTTAAGAGTCTCTCTTTCCCTCTTCCTCTGCACCTCCCCACTCACACTCTCTAAATTAATTAATTAGATCTTTAAAAAAAGACGTCCACACAAAAACTTGTATGAGCATGTTATAGCAGCTTTAGTCATAATCACCACAACTTGAAAGCCAACAAGTTTTGAACCAAATGAATGGATAACTAAATTGTGGTCCGTCCAGAAATATTAGCACTAAAAAGAGATGAGCTATCAAACCACAAAAAGACATGGCAGAACCTTACACGTACATTACTAAGTGGAAGGAACCAGTCTGTAAAGGCTACATACTGTACGATTCCAGCTCTATGACATTCTGGAAAAGGCAAAACCAGAGGCAGTAAAAAGATCAATGGTTTCCAGGGGTTAGTGGGGCCGGGGGAGGGATGAATTGGTGGAGCACAGGGGGTTTGTAGGGCAGTGGAAATACTATAATGATGGATACATGTCATTCCACATTTGTCTAAATTTCTAGAAAGTACAGCACCAAGAGTGAACCCTAATGCAAACTGTGGACTTTGGGTGATAATAATGTGTGAATGTAGTCTTGTCAGTTACAACAGAAATAACGTTCTGGTGGGGGATGTTGATGATGGGGGGCGGGAGGTATATAGGAAATCTCTATACCATCTCAATTTTGCTGTGATCCTAAAGCTGGTCTAAAAAAATAAAGCTTATTTTATTTTATTTTATTTTATTTATTTTATTTTAAGATTTATTTATTTATTTGATAAAGAGAGCACAAGCATGGAGAGCAGTAAGGGAGAGGGAGAAACAGGCTCCCTGCTGAGCAAGGAGCCCCACAGAGGGCTCGATCCCAGGACCTTGGGATCCTGACCTGAACCAAAGGCAGACGCTTAACTGACTGAGCCACCCAGGTGCCCCTAAAGCTTACTTTTTAAAAATGTACAACATCAAGAGTGAAAACTAATGTAAACTGTGAACTTTATTTAATAGTAACATATCAAAATTAGTTCAACTGGAATAAATTTCAGTGGTAACCAATTTTCCACACTATGTCCTTTTTTTTTTTTAAGATTTGTTTATTTAATGCACGAGCAGGGGGAGGGGCAGTGGGAGAGGCAGAGAGAAAATCCCAAGCAGACTCCACGCTGAGCATGGAGTCTTACACAGAGCTCAGTCTCACAACCCTGAGATCAGGACCTGAGCCAAAACCAAGAGTCGGATGCTTACCCGACTGTGTCACCCAGACGCCCCTTTTTTTAATGTCTTTTTTTTAACCATTTATTTATTTTAAAGAAAGAGAGAGAAAGAAATGGTCCACACTAAGGCAAGATGTTAATAATAGGGGAAACTGGAAATTATGGAGATCTTTTTTTTTTTTTAAGTAATCTCTATACCCAACATGGGACTTGAACTTACAACCCCGAGATCAAGAGTTGCATGCTCTACCAACTGAGCCAGCCAGGTGCCCCTGGAAACTATGGAGATCTTAAGGGGAGAGGAGATATATGAGAACTCTTGGTACTATCTGCTCAATTTTCTATAAAGCTGAAACTGCTCTAAATAAACTCTGTTCACTTAAAAACCATATGTCCAGAGACATGACCCTCACCACACACTGTGCTGTATCTCCTGTCATCGCCCTATGTTATAGTTGGAATGAGGCACAGAGAGGGTTAATAATCTACCCCAGGTCACACAGTTCTGCAGAGCTGGTGTTATTTGCAGTCAGGCTAGCGGACCCTGGTGTTTGTGCCCTTAACCACTGCACTCTTCCGTCTGCTGCAAACACAGCATTAGAGATGGGGTGGGAGTTGGCCACCCATAGGTGATACGTGAAACCGTGGAGGGGACAGGAACCCTAGGTGACTATTTCCACGTGCGCTCAGTCATCTGTAACAAACAGTGTTGGAGTTTGTTTTTTTAGAAGGTCTTATCTCACCTCTGTTAGTCCGGGTTCTCCAGAGAAACAGAACCAGTCAGATGTGCACATGAATAGAAAGAGATTTGCTGTGATCTGGATCGTGTCCCCCAAATTCATGAGGAAGCCCTGACCCCCAATGTGACTATGTTTGGAGGTAGACCTGTAAGGGCGTAAGTAAGGTTAAATGAGGTCATAAACGGGGGGCCTGGATCTAATGGGGTTAGTGTCCATGTAAGACTAGATACCGGAGAGTTCCGTCTCTCTCTTTCTCAGCAAGTTCCGCCCCGCCCCGTCTCTCTGCCTTGTGAGCACACGGCCAGAAGGTGTCCGTCCATAAGCCAGGAAGAGAACCCTCACCAGAAAGTGAGTTTTCTGGTACCTTGATTTTGGACTTCCTAGTCACCAGAACTGTGAGAAAATAAATCTCTGTTGTTTAGCCCCCCAGCTTCTGGAATTTTGTTATGGCCCAACTGACTTTAAGGAATTGGGTTCAGGTGATTGTATAGCCTGGCAAATTCAAAATTGGCAGGCTGGAGACACAGGAAGAGTCAGTGCTGCAGTGCAGGCTCCCAGGTTGTCTGCTGGCAGACCCCCTCCTGCTCAGGGAAGGTCAACCTTCGGTTCTCTTCAGGCCTTCAGCCTATTAGACAAGGCCCACCTACATTAGGAAGGGCAATCTGCTTCACACAAAGGCTACTGATTTAGGTAAATATCATCCAAAAACACCCTCACAGAAACATCCAGAATAACGTTTGACCTGGCATATCTGGACACTGTGGCTGAGCCGAGCTGACGCCTAAAATGAACCATCACATCGCCAAAATAGACTAGAAATGTGTGGGCACCAGATCACAACTCACTGGACACCTTTGGCGTGGACATACTGACAAATTCAGTCTTTGTCCCAGGGCTCGGCAAGGGGGGTCTGTTTTCTCTTCTGTGCCGGGATGAAGCTGGCCACACGGAGTATAAACTCCAAACATCTAAAATGTAGCATTTCTCCCCCTTCTGTTTGGGTAAAATAAGCAGGCAGTATGTGCTGGGGCTTGGCCCACGTTGGGTCCGTTTTATCAAGGGTTTGTTAGAAGGGGTCTAAGGCAGGGGCTCTCACCCTCAGCATCTCTAACGTTTGGGATCAAATAATCCTGTTTGGGAGGCCAGCTTGTGACCATAGGGTGTAAGCAGTAACAGGGGCCTCTATCCATCACCGGCCCCATCCAACACTGAGGACTGGGGCCGGGCTCGTTCCTGAGCGACACCTGGGGCTCAGGCCTCGGTCTAGCCTTTCCTGTAGTAGTCTCCTTGTGACAGACAGTCCAGTGTTCTTGGTTTCTGCTCTTTCTCTTAGTATTTCACCATGACTGAGCACCATAGTAGTTGTATGTCGGTTATACCTCAATTTTATTTTATTTGTTTATTTTAACTGTGTTAAGATTTCTTTTTTTTTTTGAAGTTTTTATTTTTATTATTTTTTTAGTAATCTCTACACCCAACGTGGGGCTCGAACTCACGACCCTGAGATCAAGAGTCACATACTCTTCCCACTGAGCCAGCCAGGGGCCCCGGTTATACCTCAATTTTAGAAAAAGAAATAAAAAAAGGAAAATACTCCCACAGAAGAACAAAACAAACAAACAAACAAACAAAAAACGAGGATGAGAAGGGATGGCCACAGACTCGCTGAGGGCAAGTCCCTCCAGCCTCCAGCTGGGGGTCCAGGGCCAGGGGTGACCCTTCAGAGCATCTGCTCCTTTTCCCGGCCCTGTCCTCCCCACTTGCCTTGGGCACAAGTGCCAGGCTCTGAAGCCCCTACCACTGGTGGATGTCTGTGCCCTGATGTGGGGACAGAGACCCCCAGGGCCAGCTGAGGGCGGGACTGTCTCTACGTATTGGAGGTACAGACCCTGTAGTCTACAAGACTGATTAAGTTATGACGCTCCATTGACTAGTATTTAATCCTGACCTGCTACTGTAAACTATTCTGTATTTATATGACTTCAGAGACTTTTACGTAAAAAAGAACACCCTTCCTCCAGGGTCTAACACCCAGTTCCAGCTTCAAAGGGTGGGGCAGATTTTTGTATTTATTTATCTGTTCTGTAGGCCTACATGTCCAGAATCCTGTTTAAGGTTTTAGAATGCTTTCAATAGTTTCGGAAATAAAAGTAATTCCCGTAGGGGCGCCTGGCCAGCTCCGTTGGAAGAGCATGCGACTCTTGGTCTCAGGGTTGTGAGTTCAAGTGCCACATTGGGTGTGGAGATGACTTAAATAAACAAAACTTGAAAAAGATAGTAATCCCCATAAAAAAAGAAACTCCCCTGCTCTCTACCCCCTGGGGTTCTGACAAGACAGAAATGTCTCCAGATATCGCCAGGTGCCCCTTGGGGGACAAAATGGTCCCCCATTGAGAAGCACTGATTTAAGCTGGCTTCTGACCTTCCTTTTTCCTTCACCTGTTCATGGAGGGCCATAGCAGGAATGACCGGTTACCCCAGCCCTGGGGTTTGGATGGATACACACATGTGTGGCCAGACGACCCTACAGCAAGGCGAGGGTGTGACAGAACCAACTGCCTGTCCCACCTGGCCCCTCTCCATCCACCTCCTCCTTGCCTCGCCTGTACATTCTCTTCCCGTCTTTCACTAACCTCATCCTGCAGTGCAAATTAGGCCTGGGAGTGGCATCTGTGAGACTGTGGCAGAACAGGTTGCCCAACCCTGAACTGGAGAAAGAAGAGCCTGTCCCTGCCCAAGCCGGTGTTCCCAGAACGCCACCTGCACGCGCGCTCGCAGGCGGACCTTGGGAAAGGAACAGGGGCGGGGCCTCCGTGGCTGATTCTCCCAGGAGAAGAGTTTCGCTGTCTTGGGTTTATCTGGCGGTTACTTCTCCCTGGGGCTGCTCACTGGTTCGTCTAATGACTCGATTAACCCAAGACACAGTTCTGTGAAGGCAGAAGCTGCCTCTTAACAGGTGAAGGTGATGACCACCCCACGCCCATGGGGATGGCTGCTCTCCAGGAAACAGGAGGGAGCAATGCTGGCGAGCATGTGGAGAAACCAGAGCCCTCTTGCACCGTTGGTGGGAAACAGCAGGGCCGTTCCTCTGACAATTAGAACTCGAGTTACCATATGACCCAGCAATCCCACTTTTGGGTACAGAGCCAAACAAAACACGGAAAGCAGGTCCTCAGATGTTTGTACATCCAGGGTCCAAGCACAACTGGCCATAATAGCCAAGTCATGGAAACAACGCCCATGCCCCTCGACAGATGATAACAAAATATGGGCAATATCACTGCGACTTAAAAAGGAAGGACGTTCTCGCAGCTGCTACAATGTAGCTGAGCCTTGAGGACGTTATGTTAGTGCAAGAAGCCAGACACAGAAGAACAAATACTGTATGCTTCCTCTTCCACAAGATTCCCTGGAAGAACCAAATTGACAGAGACAGGCAGTGGGATGGTGGGAGCCAGGAGCTGCGGGAGGGGAACAAGGATCCAGGGTTTAATGGGGACAGTTTCAGTTTTGCAAGACAGAAGGAGTTCTAGGGGCACCTGGGCGGCTGGCCTGGTCCGTGGAGTGCCTTCAGCTCAGGTCATGATCCCAGGGTCCTGGGATGGAGCCCTACATCGGGCTCCCTGCTTGGCGGGGAGCCTGCTTCTCCCTCTCCCTCTACCCCTCCCCGTACTTGTGCTCTCCCTCTCTCCCTCTCTCTTTCTCTTACTCTCTTTCTCTCAAATAAACAAATTTTTAAAAAAGACCTCAAGAGTTCTGGCGACAGGTGGCGGTGATGGTTGCACATCCGTGTGGATGTGCATTAATGCCATTGAACTGGACACTTAAAAATGGTTAAGATGGTCAGTTTTATGGTCTGCATATATTACCTCAATTTAAAAAAAGGGTCCTCATAAGCAGTAATAAATCCAGGCCGTCCAGCTAACCTCTGCCAAACCAGCCCGGGTCCTCTCGGCCAACCGCAGCTACTGGCCGGGCGACAGCAAGAGTCTCCAGATGAGAAGCCTCAGCGCTGTTGCCCCTGGGAAAACCTGAAGGCCGTTTCATCTGACCAAAATCACAACAGCAGTGTGGATGGAGGGGGCGTGCAGGTCCCCGTCACGACGCACTCGTCACTGGCTCTTCTGAGATCAGTGGCGCGACAGGGCAGGACGGCATTATGAAAGCGCCAGGTGGGCCCTGAGTCAGCACGTACATGCGGTAACTACCGCCGAGAGGCCTCGCTTGGCAGGACCGAGAGGAAGAGAAGCTGCTCTTTCAGTAGCTCCATGGCCGGCTTTCCTTTTAACGATCAGCTGCCGACCCTTTGCTGTGGTATTACCAACTGGCCAAAGTTGCCTGCCGTGCTCTACCAGACACCTCCAGATGCCTGGCTTTTGATTTTTTTTCCTTCATATTTACAATTCCCCCAAAAAATAAAGTAGCAGAGGCCATGGATTACGTTTCTAATCCAAGGTGAAGATAGCATTTCTTCCTTCTGAAATCAGCCTCTAGAATCTTAAGCCAGAAAGAATGGACCAGCAGCTGCATTGATCCTTACCGTGCCCCACAAGGCCCCTGCCCTCACCTCTGCAAGTCCCCACTCACTGGCTCACTCCAGCCACACTGGCCTCCTCACTATTCTGCCAGCCTGCCACAGGGCCTTTGCTCCTGCTGTCTTTCTGTCTTTCCCCATCCCTCAGCTCCCTCGTACTTTTGCTCCAATCTCAGCCTCGCTCATGACAGCGTTTAGTATTACAGCCACTCCCTCAGCACCAGCTCTCCCAACTCCCTTTCCACTTCTCTGTTTTTCCTATGCCCCTCGTGCACCTCTTCCACTAGCATTAGAGCTCCGTGGCAATGTGGGGTCTTCTTTTTATGCATCAGAGTATCCCGCATGTCAGTAATAGTGTATAGTATGTGCTCAGTAAACAGTAGTCGGATCAATGAATTCACCTGAGCCGCCAAAATGACACTTTGGTTTAGAATTTGAAAGCTATGGTGGGTGAGGATTGCCAGACTGAGTGATTTTTAATTATTTCTACGTTAGTATACTATATTTAAAAAAACAGTAACAAATTTGTGTGTCATTCAGCAGCAGCTCCATCCCTCCAGGGGCTCAGGCCAAACATCTCAAGAGCATCCTTACCTTCGTACTTCTCTCACCCCCACATCCAGTCCCTCTGGAAATTTCTAATGGTTCTGTTCTGTGATATTGTGATTCATAAGAAGAACCATATGTTTGGTTTTGTCCATTCCTGACACAGAGCTCCTAAGACCCTTGGAATGTTGTAAGTGGTAAGAGTGATAAAGGTGTGTTGATATTCATAACAAGCACCTTTCAGCCACACCTGAGTTTATATTAATGAGGGAACTTTTGGAAAGCGCAGAAGGGCGGGGGCTGGTTGTCCAGCAAACCAGGTCTGTGATCGGAGGACTGGAACTTTTGATCCCTCCCCCACCCCCACCCCCACCCCAGCCCCAGGGAGGGGAGAGGGGCTTGAAGATTGCATCAATCACCAGTGGCCAGTGATTTAATCAAACACGCCTCCGTCATGAAGCCTCCATAGAAACACAAAAGGATTGGGTTCAGAGAGCTTCCAGGTTGGTGAACCAGATGCATCCGAGTGCGAGCCCCAGACAGAGCAGGGACAGAAGCTCCTGTGCCGGGGATCTTACCCCATGTGTCTCTTCATCTGGCTGTTGATTTGTATCCTTTGATATCCGTTGTAGAAAACTGGCGATCTGGTAATGAAACTGATTGTCTGAGTTCTGTAGTCTGCTCCAGCAAACTGTTGGAGCCTGAGGAGAGGGGGTGGGACCCTATGATTTATAGCCCGTCCGTCAGACGCATAGGGGACAGCCTGCGCTTCTGACCGGGAGCAAAGGGGCAGGGAGGCCATCTTGTGGGACAGAGCCCCGAACCTGTGGGATCTGATGGCATCTGCAGGGGAAGTGTGGGGGACAATTTGCATCTCGTTCTCCGAAAACTGTGGTTGTACGTTCTGACCTGCCCTTGGTCTCTGCCACCGCCAAGGGACAAACACCAAGGCTTGCTTTTGTGTCCCTTCTCTCAGAGTCGTCCCAGGGCTAGGGCAACTTCCTGGGCAGCATCTGTCAAAAGCAGTAAAGACATCGGCTCCCCACAGCCATCTGGGGCCAGGGATGGCAGAAGGGGCAAGCAACAGACAGACCAAAAAGCCTAACGAAAGGACAGGAGGATGGAATCAAGATGGGACACTAGAGAAAACAAACAAACACACACACACAAAAGAAAGTGGTCACAGAGGACTTAAGGAACAACAGAGATATAAGACATACAGAAAAAAATAGTCCTAACCATCTCTCAGCAAATGTTTCTCCAACCTTAACCATGGCCAGACGCTGGAGATTTAACTAAATCCAGAAGTTTCGATTGTCCCCAGGGAGGCATTATCTTCCGAGCACATCGATGTGTGACATTACGTAGATTATTGCCGACCAGGGAAGCGCACCCAAGATTCAGAGTTTTTACTGGGGTTTCATTAGGCAGGAGTGATTGATGGAACCGTTGGCCATATGGATCCATCTTCAGCCCCCACCCCCTCTGGAGGCTGGGCTGATATCACGTGGCTCAGCTCCTGCCCGCTGATGACATGGTTGGCCTTTCTGGTGTGGTCAGCCCCCACCCTGAGTCATCTCCTAGCATAAACAACCCAGGGCCCCCCCCGAATCATCAAGTCAGCATAAGCCACCCAGCGCGGTCTGAGGTTCCCACCGTGAGTAGCCACCAAGCTCCTATCGGGAAACCCCAAAGGCTTAGAGGTTACCCCCCAGGAGCCAAGACAGAGGCCAGATCTCTCTTTGGGTAATTCTTCACTATGCAGTGTTATACCTCAATTTAAAATTTATGAAAATAGTAACTCCACATCTAGGCCAATTGTAATAAAACCTAGACCTCAAAGAGAGAGAGAGAGAGAGAAATGACTTCAAGATCAGCCGGAATAAAAGCTACAACAATCATACTGACCGCTGGCGTTGCAAAGCAACAGTGAAAGTCAGAAGACAGGGAATCGCATCTTCAATGCACTGATTTAAAAAACACCAAAGTCGGGGCGCCTGGGTGGCACAGTCGTTGAGCGTCTGCCTTCGGCCCAGAGCGTGATCCCGGCGTTCTGGGATCGAGCCCCACATCGGGCTCCTCTGCTATGAGCCTGCCTCTTCCTCTCCCACTCCCCCTGCTTGTGTTCCCTCTCTCGCTGGCTGTCTCTATCTCTGTCAAATAAATAAATAAATCTTTAAAAAATAATAATAAAAAAAAATAAAAAACACCAAAGTCAACTCTGCACTGAAACAGTTTGCAAAACACAGCAAAAGGAAGATATTTCAGGCAAATAAAAACTGGGAGTTGGCCACCAGCCGACCCGCCTCAAAAGTTCTACAGAATGTTCTTCAAGTAGAATAGAAGTGACCCCACAGGGAAGGGCTGAGAACCAAGAAGGCATGTTGAGTGAAAAAAGTGATAAATGTGGGTAAAACCAAATGAGTGCCGAATCTGAAATACTCATAATAACGCAACGTATTGGGAGGTTGAAAAATCAACAGTTTAGAACTCATTTTCCTAAAAAGTAGCATGGTGGCCAGAGTTCGGCCGATGTTTCTGGACCATCGAAAACAGCCCAGATCCTGATGTTCATGGGTGGGGTGGGGTATGTGCTGTGAGAAGCATGAATGTAGCAACCCCTGTCCCATCTCCTTGTGGCAGCCCTCCGAGGGCAGAGAGGGACGAGAGGCTGGACCCCGCGGGGGAGCACCGTGGGAGCCCCAGTTCAGGCAAAGGCTGGGGCCAGCGGGACTGTGTCCAGAGAAGCAGCCTCTCCGCACCACTGGTCCTGTGAAAATGAAGACTGAGCTTGCGACATGCTGCGTGTCAGAAGTGGTTTCGCAGCTGGCCACGTGACCGGCCCCAGCCGCTGAGCTCGGGTTTCTGGGGCACCGGCCCGGCTCTGTTTGCCTCCTGAGCCCAGGGCAGGTGTGTGGCGCTCCCACACCCCGCTGACAGGGTGGGCAGGCAAGTGGGCCTGTTAGTCTTTCTTTTTTCCTTAGGAAGGAAGTCACGTTTCAGCACAGAAGACGGCTCAGAACTACCCTGAGCACCCCTGTCATCTCGGGACACCACACGGGCTGGCTGTCATGTCAGCCTGGATACTCCTCTCTAGCCTCAGAGTAATTGGTCAGTTAAAAATACTTTCTCAGCGATGCTAAGCGTTAGGGAAGTGCAGATCGAACCCGCAATGAGATGCCACGGCACACGCAGTAGGATGGCTATTTTATAAAAATAAAACAAAGAAAATCGCAAGCGTGGCGAGCACGTGGGGGACAGGGAGGCGGCTTGCGCTGCCACGGGAGCGGGAGCCGGTGCAGGCGCTCTGGAAGACAGCGGTAGCACCGCCCAACTGCCTTCCCTTTTGAGACGGAACAGTATTCGATTGTGTGTGTGCCTGGATCCCATTCTGTTGATCCACTCGTTCATCGATAGACACCGAGGTTGGCCGTTGTGAATCATGCTGCTGTGAACGCGGGTGTACACGTATCTGTTCAGGGCCCTGCTTTCAATTCTTTTGGGCGTCTACACGGAAGTGGAGCTGCTGGGGGCGCTCAGGGGTGCAGTCGGGTGGGTGTCGACTCTTGGTTTCTGCTCACGTTGTGATCTCGGGTCGTGAGATCCAGCCCCGGGTCAGGCTCCCCACTCAGCGGGGACGCTGCTTGAGATTCTCCCTCTCTCTCTCTCCCCCTCCCAGTCATGCTCTGTCTCTCTCTCTCTCAAATAAATAAATAAATCTTAAAAAAAAAAACAAGTGGAGTTGTTGGATTACGTGGTAATTCCGGGTTTCATTTCTCGAAGATCCTCCATACGGTTTTCCATGGTGGCAGCACCGTTCTTCATTCCCAGAGCAATGCGCCCGGCTTGCAACGAATCTACCTCCTCACCAACCCTACTGTTTTCTCTGCTGTGGTCGCCATTTTTACACTAGCCGTCCGGCTGGCCGGAAGGTGATCCCTGATTGTGTCAACCTGATCATTTTGAAAGCATTTTAATCCTGTAGCAGATTTTTTAAAAAGATGTATTTATTTATTTGAGAGAGAGAGAGCAGGAGGAGGGGCAGAGAGAGAAGGAGAGAGAATCTCAAGCAGACTCCATGCTGAGCGCGGAGCCCTCCTTGGGGCTCGATCTCACAACCCTGAGATCATGACCCCAGTGAAAATCAAGAGTCAGACGCTCAAGTGACTGAGCCACCCAGGTGCCCCAAACGGCAGGGTGAGGTTTATGGGATTATTTCAAAAGCCGACACCCGACAGCTAACTGTTTTCAGGAGAACCAGGGAGACTTTTCAGAGCACCGCGGTATCAGCAAAGCCACAGCTCGGCAAACAGGCTGAGATAAACCAGAGCTGCAGACGTTACATGTGCCTCAGCAAAGACCAGCGCAGCCCTTGCAGGGACGATGAGAACTTTCCACAGACAGCCGCCCCGAGAGTGAAGTTCGAATCAACCTAGAGAGCGCACTGCTCACGCTGTAACTGGTCGGGGCGGAGCCGGACTCAAGAAATGGAAGACGGTAGAAGTTCCAGCATGACTAGCAAGCGGAGGAACTAGGTTCTCAGAGAAGACACACACACACGCACCGTTTTTGAGTCAAAGGATTATGAGAATTTCAAATGTTTTCTCACTTATTTGCTGTGAAGGGTTAAAGGCAACTACAGCGTTTGAGGGCACAGTTCACCCAAGACTGCCCTCATTTCTGGTATCAGTTACAAGTTCAGGTTTCCTCAGGACCACGGTCAGGTTTGATAATTCACTGGAAGGACTCACAGAACTGACTGGAAGCTCTGACACCCACAGTTACAGTTTATTACAGGGTTACAGACTGAGATCAGCCGAGGGAGAGGCACACAGGGTGGTGTCCCGGAGAAACGCCACACGTGCCGCTTCCACTATCCCCTCCCCATGGAGACGGGACAGCTTTACTCTCCCAGCATCGATGTGTGATGCAACACAGAGAGTATCGCCGGACGGGGAAGCTCACCCAAGCGCAGGGTCCGAGTGTGTATGGGGCACTATTGTGCGGGCACAGCAGACCGATTGGTGGCCTGCCCACAGGGTTGATCTCAGTCTCCAGATGCATTGATCCCAAGTGACCCAAAGCCCCCACCTCAGACCACATGGTGGGTCTTCCTGGCCCCCACTGGACTCTCCAGTGTGACCCAAGGCCTCCCGGCAAACGAAGACCCTCCTATCCGACATGACTTCTCTGAGATTACCTCCCAGAAGTGGGGGACAAAGGCCACACCTCTTTTTGGACAAGGGGAAACTACTACACAGTCTCCCGGTCCATTTCCTCCAGGAAATGGTAAAGGGCAGGAGGGCGGGAGCTAGACCCATCTCTGTCTCCCAGGGCCAGGCATTTTGTTGAATGCAAAGAGTGGGGACTACTGAAAATAGGAAATTCTTCCAGATTGAAGTATTTGGGTCATCGTCAAGGGAGAGGGTGTGAGTGGGGCTCCGCCCTCCGGGCTGCCCCCTGAGCTCTTGTTCGGAGAGAAGGCTCTTCCTTTCGACATGACCGTCACAGCGCTGGAATGAATGTTGAAGCCCCCAGAATCCATACGTTGAAACCCTAATCCCCAATGTGATGGTATTAAGAGGTGGGCCCTTTGTGCGGCGATTAGGTCGTGATGGTGGAAGCTTCGTGCATGGCCATTAGTGCCCTTATATAAGAGACCCAAGAGACCTCTCCTGCCTTCTTACTGCTAAGTGGTAGTACAGCGAGATGTCGACCGTCCACAGGCCGAGGAGAGAGATCTCACCAGAACCTGACCTTCCTGCCACGTCACTCATGGACTTCCCAGCCTCCTGAACTGTAAGAAATCAATTTCCGTTGATAAGCCATCCAGCCTGTGGCATTTTGGAGTGGAATAAGACAGTACTCAGCTCTACCCACCATGCCCTGCCTCTCCTGAGCTCTCAGGGTCGCTTCTCAACTGTAGCCCCACAAAATGCTCCCTAAAAAAAAGTGTTTTCTGTTCTCTACGAGCAGAAAGGGCCCCAAGGACAGAGGCAGGGCTCCTCACAGGGTCATCTCCCCCGGCCAAGTGGCTTTGGGCAAATCACAACCTCTCTGGGCCTCAATTCCAGTGGCTGGACTAGAATCACCTTTCTCAGGCCGTGGGGCCCGTATCACTGGTGGCACAGGAGACACTCAGAAGGTGTCAGCGCTGTGAGGGGTTTGCGTCCTTCGAGGTTTGTGCTGTGTCTCTCATCACCTGTCCCCCTGGCTGACATCCCCGTGTGATGAGGTCGTCACAGGGCCCAGGCTCAGCAGCTTCAGCAAGTAACAGTGTCCAGCTGAAGTGCGTGTCATCACCGATTTTTCCAAGTAATTTTTTAAAAATCATGGTTAAATATACATAAAATTTACCATCTTAATCAATTTTTAGTGTCCAATTGAGTGGCATTAAGTATACTCACATTGTGCAACCATCACCACCTTATGTCTCCAGAACTTTCCATCTTCTGAAACGGAAACTCTGTCCCAACTCCCCTTCCCCTCCCCCAGCCCCTGGTGCCCACCATCTACTTCCCATCTCTATGGATGTTCATAGAAGTGGAATCACACTGCATTTTTCCTTTTGTAACTGGCTTATTTCACTCAGCACAACGTCTTCAAGACCCATCCATGTTGTGTCAGACTTTCCTTCCTTTTTAAGGCTGGATAATAGTCCACTGTATGGATGGACTACGTTTTGTTTATTCATTCATCCATGGACGGACACTAGGGTCGTTCCCACCTTTGGGCTACTGTGAATAATGCTGCTGTGAACATGGGTGTGCAATTATCCCTTGGAGACCTCCCTGGAAGTTCTTTTGGGGAAACACCCAGAAGTGGATTCTTGGACCATATGCGGATTCTATTTTGAATTCTAATAGCCGCCATATTGTTTCCCATAGTGGCCGTTATCATGTCTGTTTTTACTGTTCTCTTGTAATTAGAGCAAGTGGCGCTGGCTGCCATGTATGATAATGCTAGAAAATTTTCCTTGGGAAGCTTCATTGGATGAAACGGTGAACCCACTGAAGTAAAATGAAAAGTCTGCTAAAACAGTCTGGGTGTTGAGGCCGCTCTGACTTTGCTGCAGGTGGATTTGTAGGCTGAATGTGAATTTTCAAGGTGGGCTTTTGTTTGTTCTTTGCTTTCAGTGTGTTTTCTTTTGCTAATGGTACAAACACTTCTGTTTTATCCTGCTGTTCATCAGGAGCAAACCTTCAACAAGGGGGTGGACTGGAAGATTTTCCTGCCGTTCTTTCTGGTGATCTTACATATTCCATCTTCACGATGTTTCCAGGAGGTATCTGCTGGTCTGTCATTAAAAACACAAACTAACACAGACTTTGTAGCAGTCACATATCCTAGGAACTGCTAGCATATTAATTTCTTCACACCCTTTTTGCCAGGATAATAGCTAGCAAGACTGCAGCTAATAGAACCAGTCCCAGCTGTCTCCATGGTAACACTGTACCGTATCAATGTCACCTTCATCCCGCCATGAACATGGTTCATAGGACCAGTCCCAGTCGTCTCCATGGTAACATTGTACCCTATCAACATCACCTTCATCCCTCCAAGGACATGGTTGCACAAAGATCAAGGTAGAGCCAGGAGGGGGAAAGATACTAGTATATTTTTAATCTCTACTTAAACAATTTCCATCTCTGTAGATCAGGTTATTTAAAAACACAAAGGCTCGTAATGGGCTTTGACATTTTTAGAAGGCAGCATTTCAAAACAGAGTATCAAAGAGTAATGGCCTCAAATTGTACAGTGAAAAGCATTCTCCCAAGCACACGATGAAGCAGAACAGACTTCAAGTATGGTCTCAAGAGCAGAGACTGTTAAGAATCATACTCTGAAAAAAAGTTGCATTATGATGGAAAGAACTATGAACATAATCTATGGCCACCAGGGTCTCATGCCTGGGACCCACTAAGTACCAATCATTGCTCAATGAATGGGCAGGATTTCACATTTGTAGCAACTTAGGCTGTCATTTGAGGTCACCTCAAAGCTCTCTCTACAGAATATAAGGTGCAGGTTATAAATTCATTCATTAGCTACAAATAATGACTATCATAACTATTCAGCCTGCTATAACAGAATAAACCTGATGGCTTATAAACAACAGAAATTTCTCTCTAAGTTCTGGACTCTGAGAAATGGAAGATCAAGGCATCAGCAGATTTGATTCCTGGTGAGGGTTCATTTCCTTACTTACAAAAGTATTCTTATTGTGTCCTTGCATGGTGGAAAGAGGGCAAGAGAGAGCTCCCTGGTGTCACAGATCCCATTCATGAGGGCTTTCCCTTCATGATCTAATCACCTTCCAAAAGCCCTACCTCCTGATACCATCACAGTGGGGGTTAGGATCTCAACATATGAATTTTGAAGGGACACAAACATTCAGATCATAACACTGACTGTGTACTACATGCCAGGCACCAGACAGGTGGCAGTGAACAAGAGAGACAGATCCCTACTTCTTCGGACCTTCATCCAGTGGGGGAGATGGGCAGAGAAAACATCAGTGAGCAGAGGCTATAGAGTGATCTCAGACAGAGTAGTCAGGGAACACATTTTTAAAAAGGTGATGCTGAGCTTCCACCAGAGTGAAGAGGTGGAACTAGGCAGGTATATGGGGGGAGGGAGCTTTCAGGCAGAAGAAACAGCAAATGCAAAGGTCCTGAGGTATGACTGCACTTGGTGTGCTTGTGTTCAAGAAGAGCTCAGAACTGCATGAGTGAGTCAGGGGAGAAATAGACCATCCAAGGGGAGTTTTTAGGACACTTTGAATACTTTGGTGATTACTAGATAATCTGTGCTGCCCTCATAGGCAGCTGGAAAGCAGTTAGCAGGTTTTGAGGGCTTAAGAAAAGGCCATCTTGATTCCTTCCTCCAATGTGCTATATGCTGAAAAGTAGTTTTCTTAGATACTTTCAGAATGTGATGGAGAAAGTTTTTTGTTATATTTTTGTTGTTTTGTTTTGTTTTTAGGCTGAAACACATGGTCTCACTTAACTCGTCACCTAACAGAGTCTCTTGCCTCCTGGCCCTTGTATCCTCTTGTGTAACTAACTAACCCGGAAGCCCCAGGATGATGTGCTCCACAGAGGTGAACTATGTAGAAGCCATTGCCAGGACAAGGAGGACCAATGGTTAAGACCTTGGGTTAAACCAGACTGCTTGGGCCTGAATGCAGGTCCTGCCACTTTCCTGTAAGATGGGAACAAGGGAACAGCAAGAGTATCTGTATGAACAAAATGGAAATATTAATAAAGAGTTAGAAAACCTTGGGACAGCTTGGCTCAGTCAGTTAAGTGTCTGCCTTTGGCTTGGGTCATGGTCCCAGGGTCCTGAGATCGAGCCCCACATTGGGCTCCCTGCTCGGTGGGGAACCTACTTCTCTGTCTGCCTGTTTTTCCCTCTGCTTGTGCACTCTCTCTCTCTCTGTCAAATAAATAAATAAAATCTTTTTTTAAAAAAGTTAGAAAACCTAAAAAGAAACAAAAAAATTCTAAGGCAGATTTGAGCGGCTAGAAGAAAGAATCAGCACAAATGAAGATGGGGCAATAGTAATTATTGAGTCTGAGGAACAGAAAGAAAGAAGAATGAAGAAAAGTAAACAGAACTTTAGGGACTTGTGGGAAATCATCAAGAGGACCAGCATACTCCTTGTGGGAGTCCCAGAAGGAAAAGAATGAGAGAAAGGGACAGAGATAATACCTGAAATAATGGTTGAAAACATCCCATATTTGAAGGAACAAACATGAAGTTCAATAAACTCCAACAGGATGAACTCAAAGAGACCCACAACAAGACGTATTATAACCAAACTTTTGAAAGCCAACCGCAGAATCTTGAAAGCAGCAAGACAGAGACAGAAGCAACTCATCACATACGAAAGATCGTCCAGATCATGAGCCGATTTCTCATCGAAGCTTCGGAGGCCAGGGGCAGTGTCCTGATATAGTCAAAGTACATAATGAAGAAAAGTGTCAACCAGGAAGCCTACACCCCGCAAAACTGTCCTTCAAAAGTGAGAGAGAAATTAAGACATTCCAGACAACAAAAGTTAAGGGAGTTAGTCACTACTAGACCTGCCTGCGAGAATTGCTCCAGGGAGTCCTGCAGGGTGAGTTGAAAGGACAATAGCTCAAAGCCCTGTGGAGACATAAAGAGCTCATTAAAGGGGAATACATGGGTAATTATAAAAACCGGTATTCTTGGCACGCCTGGGTGGCTCAGTCGGTTAAATGTCTGTTTTCAGCTCCGGTCATGATCCCAGAGTCCTGGGATTGAGTCCCGCATCGGGCTCCCTGCTCAGCGGGGAGCCTGCTTCTCCCTCTGCCTCTCCCCTGCTTGTATGCTCTCTCTCTCTCCCCCTCTCTGACAAATAAGTAACATCTTTAAAAAAAAAATGTTTCACTGCAAAAGAGTTAAACATAAAACAGGCAGAAGATAAGGAACAAAATAGCAATGTGACAGAAGTTAAGTCCCTCTCATCAGTCAGCCTTAAGCAGGAAGGAAATTCCAACACCTGCTAGAACATGGGCTGACTCGGGGACATCACGCTCAGTGGAAGAAGCCAGTCTCAGAAAGACAAACACTGTCTGATTCCACTCAAATGAGGTTCCTAGAGGAGTCAAACTCACAGAGTCCAAAAGTAGAATGACAGGTGGCAGGGACTGGAGGAGGGGAAGGGAGTCAATGTTTCATGGGGACAGGGTTGCAGTTGGGGAAGATGGGAAAGTCCTAGAGATGGATGGCAGGGATGGCTGCACAACCATGTGAATGTACTTAATGCCACTGAACTGGACACTTAAAAATGATCAGAATTGTGATTTTTTTTTTAAATGAGGAAGCGGGGGGGAGAGGCAGAGGAGAGAATCTTACGCCAGCTCCATGCCCAGCACGGAGTCTGACACAGGACTCGATCTCACAACTTGGAGATCATGACCTGAGCCAAAATCAAGAGTCAGTTGCTTAATCAACTGAGCCACCCAGGGCCCCCACAATTGTAAATTTTATATGCATTTCACCACAATCAACAAAAAAGTATATGAGAAATTAAAAAAAAGAGAGAACTCTCAAACCATGCAAAGACACAGAGGAACCCAGTGCATATTGCTATTGCTTAGTGAAAGAAGCCAGCCTGGAAACACTACCTACTGTATGATTCCAACCGTACAACGTTCTGGGAAAAGAAAACTTTAGAGACCGTAAAAGATCAGTAGTTGCTGGGAGGAGTAGGTGAAACAGTGGATTTTTAGGGCACTGAAACTATTCTGTATGAGACTACAGTGGTGGGTCCGTGCCATTATTTTCAACGCCCACAGAGCTTCCAACACCGAGAGTGAGCCCTGATATAAATTATGGGCTTTCATTAAAAATAATGTATCAATATTGCTTCATTCTTTATTCTTCATTCCACACTAATGCAAGACGTTAGTCACTGGGGGAACAGGGAGGGAATGGGAGGGGGGATATGGAAACTCTCTGTACTTACTGGTTAATTTTTATGTAAATCTAAAACTGATCTGTATAATAAAGTCTATGAATTTTTACAAATGCATGTCCCATCCCAACTGCCTAGGGCCAAGTCCAGCTCTGCACCAGGGCCCCCGGTCCCACGACACTTGGGTCTTAGACCACACGATTCCCTCCGCCTGGATGCCCAGACTTAACATTTGAGGGCCACCCCCCCCCATCCCCAGGCTGGGTTCTCCAGCAGTTTCTCCCCCTTCGTGATCACTGGTCTCTTCAGCTTTTCTGGAGGCAGACGTTGCATGAGGGTCTGAGGAACCCAAGTACCGTGGACATGGATGGGAGCTGTATTTTTTTTTTTAAGTCCTCTTTTTGGTTAACTGACCTTTGTCCAGATTGCTCTGGATTCACCAGAATGAGCTGATGTTATTTCCCTTAAAAGAGGATGAGGAAAAGAGATCAGGAAATAAGAAATGGAAAAGAATTAAAAGAGTTCCAGCTTCACTCTTGTTTCCATGGGAAGACTTCAGTGGCTTTAAGTGCCTAACCTGCCCTCAATAGGATTCAGTGTAATAACTCATCGTGAATTAATTATTACAGACCTATTTGTAAGCATAAGATTCCTGCTGCTTATCATCCTAAGCCCTTAATAAACACACTCTTAAAAATCGATCAGTTGGGGCGCCTGGGTGGCTCAGTCGTTGAGCGTGTGCCTTCGGCTCAGGGCGTGATCCCCGCGTTGTGGGATCGAACCCCACATCGGACTCCTCCACTGGGAGCCTGCTTCTTCCTCTCCCACCCCCCCCTGCTTGTGTTCCCTCTCTCGGCTGTCCTCTCTGTCAAATAAATAAATAAAATCTTTAAAAAAAAATTGATCAGTTAACAGACTTGAATTTAAATAACCCCCCCAAAAAATCAATCAGTATTTTGGCAACAGGCACGAGCTACCCTACAGAGTCTTAACAACAAAAGGTAAAGACAAGGCAGGGGACTGCTCTGGTGGCCGGTCACACCTGCATCTGAATCCACTGGGCAGCTGCGCGCACGTGAAAAAGCAGCTCTGTCAGCAGCTGATGCCAGCCCCTCACCTCAGTGTGGTCACTCTCTGGGTGGATCCCTCAGACCAAAGAGACACCACACGATTCCCAGGCCATTCCCCACTCCTCTCAGACCCTGGTTCTGATTTAACCAGACAAAAGCATCGTTGGGCCAGGAGACGGTGGCATTGCACTCATGGGACATCAGGACTCGCGGCTGCTCTTTCTCCCTGCTCCCCCTGCTGCCAGGCTCATCTCCACAGATGGCAGATCCAGCCGGCACTTCCGTTAGCAAACTTCTTTCGGGGAGATTGTAGATAAGCCCGGTAAATGCTGAAGCAAGAAAAACCTCAATTCCAAGGAAGACAACTGGTCATGAAACCTTGGTTTTTATTCCAAAGGAAGCAAGTCCAGCTTTCCCCTCCAAGTGGTTTCCAGGTCAGCCCCTGTTCAAGGCAAAGACCAGATCAACCTTAGCACAGGGAACAGTGTGTTGGAACAAAGGGGGGAAATGGTTGGCATCAACCTGGTGAGAGAGAAAGAGGGACTCTGGCTCCCTCTGGTGGTCAGCATGTGCCACACACTCATCCTGTGGCGCTGCTCCATTGCCACCTGCCGTCAGGCGCCAGGTCATTTATGCACGCCAGGACCAGTGTGTCCTTATGTGCATAAATACAAATCCTGTGGTCATCCGAATAGTGAAATATATATATAGAGAGAGAGCGGGGGGGGATCTATAGACAGTAAAAAGATCAAGGGTTGCGGAGGAGGGATGAATACATGGAGCACAGCAGTTTTAAGACACTGAAACTATTCTGTACCATAATAATGGATACAGGACATTATGCCTTTGGCAAAACCCACGGACTGTACAGCACCAAGAGTGAACCCTAATGTAAACTGTGAACTTCAATTAATAATAATGTATCAATACTGCTTCATCAGTTGGAACAATGTTCCCCACGAATGCAAGGTCTTGGTAATAGGAAAACACTAGGGGGTGGGGTGGGGGGTGGTCCGTGAGGATCTTCTGTACTGTACACTCTTTTTTTTTTTTAAGATTTTATTTATTTATTCGACAGAGAGACAGCCAGCGAGAGAGGGAACACAAGCAGGGGGAGTGGGAGAGGAAGAAGCAGGCTCATAGCGGAAGAGCCTGACGTGGGGCTCGATCCCAGAACTCCGGGATCATGCCCTGAGCCGAAGGCAGACGCTTAACCTCTGTGCCACCCAGGCGCCCCTGTACACTCAGTTTTTTAAAAAATATTTTTAAAAATGTATTTATTTGAGCGAGAGCGCACGCACATGCAGTGTGAGGGTCAGAGGGAGAAGCAGGCTCCCCACTGAGCAGGGAGCCCGATGTGGGACTCGATCCCGACACTCCGGGATCATGACCTGAGCTGAGGCAGACGCTTAACCACAGAGCCACCCAGCTGCCCTACACTCAATTTTTCTGTAAACCTAAAACTGATGTCAATTTTATTTTTTTTCTGATGTCTATTTAAAAAAAAAAACTTAGAGGGGCGCCTGGGTGGCACAGTCGTTAAGCGTCTGCCTTCGGCTCAGGGCGTGATCCCGGGGTTCTGGGATCGAGTCCCACATCGGGCTCCTCCGCTGGGAGCCTGCTTCCTCCTCTCCCACTCCCCCTGCTTGTGTTCCCTCTCTCGCTGGCTGTCTCTCTGTCACATAAATAAATAAAATCTTTAAAAAAAAAAACAAAAAACAAAAAACTTTGAGGCATAACTAATATAAAAACCAATACAAAAAGACAAGTACTGCGGCACTGCTTATATAAGGTCCTTATATGAGGTCCCTAAAGGAGCCTCATGCATAGGACAGAAGGGAGACGGTGGGCACCAGGGGCTGGGGGAGGGGGAATGGGGAGCTAGTGTTTAATGGGGACAGGTTTCCGTTTGTGGGAATATGCAGAGTTCTGGAGGTGGGCAGTGATGATGGTCACACAGCAACATGAACGTGCTTATGCCACTGAACTGTAGGCTTTAAAGTGGCTAAAAAGGGGGGGCACCTGGGTGGCTCAGTCGGTTAAGCATCTGACTGGATTTCGGCTCAGGTCATGATCTCAGGGTTGTGCGATTGAGTCCCATGTCGGATTTTGTGCGAGGGGTAGAGCCTGCTTACGATTTTCTCTCTCCCTCTAAAAAAATAAATAAAAATAAATAAAATGGCTATGATGGTAAATTTTATGTGATGTCATATTGTACCACAATATTTTGAAAAATGCTTTGAGGGGGAAAAAAGATCACACAATTCTTTGAAGACACTATGGGAAAACGCCGTTCTAAAGTTAGTGTGGGAAAAACCTTTCTAACTATGGTTCTGAAGCTACAAGAGTAAATATTGATAAATTCAGCCACATAAAAATAAACTTTTTTGTGTCCAAAGGGAAAAACTAGCCAGGAAAAAAATCCTTACAACTCAGTCCCGAGGGAAAGGCCTAGCATGCTAATATGAAGACATCTCATCAGTAAGTAAAGATTAGCAACCAAAGAGGAAAAGGGGCAAAGGATGTGATCAGGAACTTCCAAGAAAGCAAAACTAAACCAAACCTCCAGATAAAAATGGCTTTTCAACCCATGAGAAGCTGCTCAGCTTCACTCAAAAAGAAATACAAATTAATGGCTGCAGTTGCAAGCCATCAATTGGTGAAAATCCAAAATCAATTTTTCAACCATCAATTTGGTGAAAATCCCAAAGCTTGATAACGCCCTCCGTGGCCGAGGCTGTGGGACACCAGGCAGGTGCGCACCGTTGCTGGGAGGGAACGTGGACCAATCCCTATGGGCAGCAAATGACAACAGTGACCAAAATCACACACACTCACACACACACTCACACACACACACACACACACACACACACACACACACACACAGAACATAAAACTTACCATCTTAACCATTTTTTAAGCGTCCAGGTCAGAGGTATTGAGCCCGTTCACAGCGTGCAGCCATTCCTGCCGTCCGTCTCTGGAACTCTCCATCTTCCCAAACTGAAACTCTGTCCCCATGAAACACTGACGCCCCGTTTCCCCTTTCCCCAGACTCTGGCTTCCACCATCACACTTCCCGTCTTCACGATCTTGGCTGTGCTCTAAATACCTTGCACGCTGTCTTTGCCCTTTTGTGACTGGCTTGTTTCACTTCGCATGATGTCCGCAAGGCTCATCCGTGTTGCAGCAGGGGTCAGAGTTTCCTTCCTTTTCAGGGCTGAATCCTATTCCATTGTATGGCTGGACCACAGTGTCTTTATCCACGTCTCTGCAGATGGACACTCCCGTCGCCTCCATCTGAGTCCCTGCTTTGAATTCTTTTGCTTGTAGACCCAGAAGTGGAATTTCTGGGTCATGTGGTTATCCTACACTTCACTTTTCAGGGACCCACAAAAATGTTTCCACAGCACTTAGACCATTTGACGTTCCCACCGGCCCTGCACGTGGGCTCCAATTTCTCCGCCCCCTCGCTAACACTTGTTATTTTCTGAGCATTAGGATTATTCCAGCCACCCTCGCGGGCCTGAATGCACACAGCCTTTAACCCAGCAATTCCACGTTGGGGAATTCATCTCAGCCTCTTCTGAACCTTGCTTCTGTTAGTTCGCCACACATCCTGGACATCCTCCCATGTTGGTGCCCGTAAATCTTGCGCTCTCATTACCGACCGCTTTATTGCATAAGGATGGACGGGGGGTTAACTCTTGTTTCCTCATGGACACGTCCACTGGTTTCAGTGTTTAGACACTGCCCCCTGCAGCAAATATACCCTCTAGGGAGATACTCCAAGAAATACAGTCCTCAAAACCTACTTCCAAAAATCCGGCCTTCACTGTTCAGTTTGGTAAGCACCTCTAAAAGATTGGAGTTTGTGGGCTATAGCTCGCAAACCATGCTTCCATGAGAAGTCTTGCAAAATAATTTGGACTCTGGAAAATTTCCTCCAAAATAATAGAGCTTCAGTGCCTGGACCCAAATTTCCACCTAACGTTTCTGCCAAGGGGACGTTAAACAGAGAACCACAGGCCCAAAATGGTGTCACTTAGGTTAAGGCCCCGAGTCAGTAAACCAAAACTTAATATCTAACCTAACTGCAGTTCAGCGCCCCCAAGAAGCGTCACCTCCAGCATTTTCTGGTCAGCACTAGGAAATTTACTGATGGACCCCTTCCATTCCCCTTAAAAGGGTGACCTTGCCTAAAACAATGGATTCTTTGCTGATATCTTACTTTTTTTCCACTCCCTCTCTACCTGTTTTTTTTAAATAACATTTTTAAAAAGATTTATTTGTTTATTTTAGTGGGGGAGGGTGTGTGCAAGTTGGGGGAGGAGCAGAGGGAGAGAATCTTCAAGCAGACTCCCCGCTGGGCGGGGGTCCCGGCACAGGGCTCGATCCCAGGACCCTGAGATCATGACCTGAGCCAAAACCAAGAGTCAGACGCTTAACCGACAGATGGCAGCCTTCCCCTTTGCCTTAAGTCGCCCGTTCTCTAGTAGGAGTTCTTCTGAGCCCGGGAGTAGAGAGGACTGTACTCGGTGTGGAGGGGTGCTGACAAGGCAGAGGCACCTTCCAAAGCCCCCGCTGCCTCAAATTCCCTGCAGTCTTGCCCTGTGGCCTCCACACAGGAGGTTTTTAAAGGTGGAGAAGGGGGACACCTGGGTGGCTCAGTCAGTTAAGTGTCTGACTCTCCATTTCAGCTCAGGCCACGATCTCAGGGTCCTGGGATTGAATCCTGCGCCGGGCTCCCCACTCAGCAGGGAGCCTGCTTCAAGATTCCCTCTCCCTCCGCCCACCCCTCCCCAGCCAAAAAAAAAAAAATAAATCTTTAAAAAACAAAAAACCCTTTCCTTCTCTGTAAGCCCCCTCTACTTGCTAGACGGGAAGCTGCCCAATTCGTGAACCGATTAATAAAGCCAATTTAACCTTTAAAATTCACTTGGTCGAATTTTTTATATTTAACAGGGGTAAAGGTAGTTTCACGCTCGTCTTGAGCTCCAGACTGTGACTCCCCAGCGACCCCGAACTTCCGCAGTGCTGAAGAGGCAGAGGCTGACCTCATCCCATGAAAACGTCAGAGCAGGCAGCAACTTGACCTTGACCTTCTCCCAGTTTTGTTTGATGTTCTATATTGTACTGCGCAGAATTAAGAGACAGGAAACATGTCAGGATGAACGCAGTGAATATCCACATACCCACCTCCTAGCTTCTGCAATGGAGCTTAGGTGTCCGGCGAGCCCTCCGCAGTTTCCTGCCCCAGACCCTACCAGGGTCAGCGACGCTTCTGAACGTCGTGGTTAGCGCGAGGCGGCGTGCCTTGAGATCATTACGGAGAAGGGTCTTTGCAGGCCTTTCCATTTTATTGTTTTTTGAATCTGAGTCTTTCTGACTTTATCGAGCCTTTCAATAGCATGATGTTATTCTACACCTAGTAGAACGGGGCGCCTGGCTGGCTCAGTCAAAAGAGCACGCGACTCTGGATCTTCGTAGCAGCTGCGAGGTGGGGAAAAGGACACGGCAGCCTTGCAGCGGCCCTCAGGGCAATCTTAAAAGGGCAAGCCCAGGACTTCTAGGGATGGCCGCGAGTTCTCCAGGAGCTCCATCTTGTAGATCGTGATGCCTCAGTGACCGCTTACGTGCGATGCCGGTGTCTCCTGAGCTCCAAACAAGGTGACAAGAACAAAAAGTATCGCGCTGCATTGTGAGGCCCCTGGTGACATCATTGATTCAGGCACTGAGCAAAAATCCTTAGGTGAGAGGCGCCTGGCGGGCTCAGTCGGTAGGGCTTGCACCTTTCAATCTCAGGGTTGTGAGTTCCAGCCCCACGTTGGGTGTAGAGATGACTTAAAAATAAAATCTTTTTAAAAAAATCCTTAGGGGAGTCTGGGTGGCTCAGTCGGTTAAGCATCTGACTCGTGATCTCAGCTCAGGTCTTCCTCTCGGAGTTGTGAGTTCAAGCCCGAGTTAAGCTCCACGCGTGGAGCCTACTTAATAAGAAAAAAAAAATTCTGGGGCCCCTGGGTGGCTCAGTCGTTAAGCATCTGCCTTCGGCTCAGGTCATGATCCCAGGGTCCTGGGATCGAGCCCCACCTGCATCGGGCTCCTCGCTCAACGGCGAGCCTTCTTCTCCCTCTCTCACTCCCCCTGCTTGTGTTCCCTCTCTCGCTATGTCTCTGTCAAATAAATAAATAAAATCTTTTTTAAAAATTTAAAAATAAAAAAAAAATCCTTAGCTGAAAGGCAGAAAGGAAACCTAATGAGGTGGGTGTGCAGCCTGAGACAGCCAGTCTCCCACTGGGATGCAGCAGTGTGCCTCAGACCCGCTTGGAAGGGGCTTGCTGGGACCGCCGGAGTAGTGGTTCCTGGACGTGGCCGCTTATTGGCAACTCCTGGGGAGACACACAAACTGTGGTTGCCTGGGATCCAGCCCAGGACAGTGACTTCCCTGGCCGAGATAGGTGGGCCCAGCGTGCATCCTGAGTTGAGAGCTGATTTGCAAGAACTACGGGGCAAAGGAACGGTTGAATGGCACAAACCAGCTGACAGATCCCTATGCGGGGTCCAGCTCAAGGCGGCTAAACCCATTTCTACAACAGGTAAAGGTATAGGGAAGGGGAGACTTCTCCAGATGAAAAGGGAGTTAAAACAACCAACTACAACGTGCGGACCTAGTTTGGTTCTAGATTCAAACAGATCCAAATTTAAGAAGACCTGTTGAGACTATCTGAAAAATATGATCACGGACTGGCTTTAGATGATTCCGGAGAATTACTGTGGATTTTGTTCAGCGTGACAATCATGTTGTCACTGCATAAAAATGCACATGTCATTGTAGGGGTGAGTTGATGTGATGTCTGGGATTTGCTTTAAAATACTCTAGCAAACGGGACACCTGGGTGGCTCAGTCGGGTAAGCATCAGGTCATGGTCTCAGGATCCTGGGATAGAGCCCCGCATCAGGCTCCCTGCTGAGTGGGGAGTCTGCTTCTCCCTCTGTCCCCCCACTCGTGTTCTCTCTCTATCTAAAATAAATAAATAAAATCTTTTTAAAAAGAACATGGCAAAGTCTAAGTGTTGAGTTGGGTGATGAGTATGCGTGGAGGTTCAAACATACTTGTGTGTCTGGAATTTTTCAGACAAAAGAGTTTTGGAGCCTTGTTAGCTGTTCCTGAACCTTAATGTCCTATTGGTGCTGCCTCTCTCAGTGTCTCCCAAATAGGGGCCTCTCATGTGACCAGATTTGGAGGAGGGTGACTGGCTGAGAGTTTTTAAGAAGTCGGATGCTTGTTCGCGCCCTTCCACCTGTAGCCGTGAGCATCACTGTGAGAGAGCTTGTGGCGTCAGGGTAGAGCACGTCTGGAAAAGCCCACCATGCACACTCAGGTGATGACAGCTGAGCTTGTTGCAAGGTCTGGACTAGGTGAAGCCCCTGGAGCACAGAATTTAAGGAGGCACCTCCCTCTGGGGGCAGACCCTGCACTTGCTGGACCCAGAGAGGGAGTTCCTCCTTAAAGCCTAGGCCCTAGACACCTCGCTTGCCGTACCCTAATCCAGGTCCTACTGCGTTGGATGCTTCAGTACACTTCCCAGAAAACTAGGGACCTGGACAGGCTCCCACAGCAAACCAGGAGACCCTGCCCAACCCCCCGCCCAGCGCGAAGTCTCGGGGGAGAGGACCAGGCGCCCTGGTAACAAGGTAGGTGCAGGTGCCGGAGATGGATATGGTCCCTCCCTGCAGCCCCGGCTTTGGCCACGATCTTCCTACCATGTCTGAAGAGCAGTGTGTGCTCTAAAGAAGGGATGTGTGCGGACCGCACTATCTCCACCACTGCTTCTCAGAACAAAAGCCAGTGGTGGCTGGCCATTCCCACTGGGGTGACACCTGAAGCCGGCTTCTGAGCCAAATCTCTGGTGCCCTCTTCTGGTCAGTCTGATTACAACAGCTTGCTCACAGGACTCAGAGCCAACCCCTGGAAGGCTGGGCAAGCTACAATAATTAAAGCTCATTATGTAATAAAAAGGGAGACCTGGAAAATGTTCATACTGTATTCAAGTGCCTTTTGGCTCTGAGAGACAAGGGCCAGGCTCTGTCAGTCCTCCGTTTACTGAACACTCCCCATGGGCGGCCCTGGGCTGGCTCCATCCCTGCAGGCAGGACTCTGGGCAAGGCTGGGGAGCAGCAGCCCCTCCGGGTAACGTGGAGGGCTGGGGCATGGACTCAGAGCCACGATCTTACCCATGCAGACACACCATGGGATGCAAATGCGTGCCGGGTACCAAGTGCTTTCTTGCAGTTTTTGATTTTCCTAAGAACCCTGGACAGAATTGTTCCCACGTACAGATAAGGAACTTGAGGTCTGAAGTCACTCTACCCGTCCTAGGTCAGTCACAAGTAAGTGTGAAAGGTGAGATCCAAGCCCTACTTTGTTTTTTTAAGATTTTATTTATTAATTTGAGAGAGAGCAAGAGTGATCAGAGAGGGAGAAGCAGAAGCCGACTCTCCGCTTAGCGTGGAGCCAGACGCAGGGTTCATCCCGGGATCCTGAGATCGCGACCTGAACCGAAGGCAGACGCTTGACCGACTGAGCCACCCAGGCGCCCCCAAGCCCTACTTTTTTAAAAAATATACAATATTATTAACTGTAGTCACCATGCTGTGTATTACATCTCCATGACTTACTCATTTCATAACTCAAAGTTTGTACCTTTTGACCCCTTCACCCATTTTGCCCACCCCGCCCCCATCCTCTGGCAATCACCAATCTCCTCTGTATCTGCGAGCTCATGTTTTGTTTTTTTCTTTGTTGTCCTGGCTTTTTTTAGATTCCACATATAAATGAGATCATTTGGCATTTGTCCTTGTTTCACTTACTTCACTGAGCATAATGCCCTCAAGGACGATCCATGTTGTCACAAATGGCAGGATTTCCTTCTCTTTTATGGCTCAGTAATAAAATTTATCGTGTATATATAAATACCACATTTTCTTTATCCATTCATCCACTGATGTTTCCGTATCTCGGCTCTTGTAAATAATGCTGCAGTGAACATGGGGGTGCATATATCTTTTCGAGTTAGTGTTTTTGTTCAGATAAATATCTAGGAGCAGAATCGCTGGATCATACAGTTCTCTCTCCTTTTTTTTAAGATTTACTTATCTCAGAGAGAGAAAGAGAGTGTGAGTGGGGGTGGGGGGCACAGAGGGAGAGGGAGACAAGCATACTTCCTGCTGAGCGGGGAGCCTGACTCCGGCTCCCATCCCACCACCTTGAGATCAGGATCTGAGCTGAAATCAAAAGTTGGAGGCTTAACAGACTGAGCCACTCAGGCGTTCCTGGATCATATGTTAGTTCTATTTTTATTTTTATTTATTTTTTAATTTTTTAAAAAGATTATTTATTTATTTATTTATTTATTTATTTATTTATTTAACAGAGAGAGACAGCCAGCGAGAGAGGGAACACAAGCAGGGGGAGTGGGAGAGGGAGAAGCAGGCTCATAGCAGAGGAGCCTGATGTGGGGCTCGATCCCAGAACGTCGGGATCACGCCCTGAGCCGAAGGCAGATGCTTAATGACTGAGCCACCCAGGTGCCCTGTTAGTTCTATTTTTAATTTTTTGAGGAACCTCCATACTGGTTTCCACAGTGGCCTCACTAATTGACAATCCCACGAGTGCGTGAGGGTTCCTTCTTCTCCACGTCCTGGCCAATGCCTGTTATTTCTTGTCTTCTTGATACCAGCCGTTCTCACAGCTCTGAGGTGATACCTCGTTGTGGTTTTATTTGCATTTCCCTGATGAATGATTTGAGCATCTTTTCATGTACCTGTTGGCCATCTGAATGTCTTCTTAGGAAAAATGTATATTCGGGTCCTCTGCCCATTGTTTAATCAGATTGATTTTTGCGATTGAATTGTGTGAGTTCTTCATATGTTTTGGATATTAACTGCTTATCACATATATGATTTAAAAATATTTTCTCCCATTTGGTAGGTTGCCTTTTCATTTTGTTGTGAAGAAGGTTTAGTTCGCTGCCATTCCACTTATTTTTGCTTTTGTTGCCTACTCTTGGTGCCAAATCCAAAAAAATCATCGCCAAGACCGACGTCAAAGAGCTTACTGCTTGTTTTCCTCTAGGGGTTTTATGGTTTCGGGTCTTGAACCCATTTTCAGTTACTTCTTGTGGGTGGTGTAAGATAGTGGCCCAGGTGCATTCTTTTGAATGTGGTTGTCCAGTTTTCCCAAACCATTTATTGAAGAGACTGTCCTCTACCCATCGTATATTCTTGCCTTTGTTGTAAATTGACCGATCATATATGCACGGGCTTATTTTTGGGCTCTCTATTCTGTTCCATTGATCTGCGTGCCCGTTTGATACTGATACCATACTGTACCTTGTAATACGCGTTCTCGGGAAGCGTCATGCCTCCAGCTTTGCTCTCTCTTGAGAATTGCTTTCACTATTTAAGGGCTTCTGTGGTTCCCTACAAATTTTAGGATTTTTTTTTCCTATTTCTGTGAAATGCCATTGGAATTTTGGTAGGGTTGTACATTGTTTGGGGTAGTATGGACATCTTAATAATACTCTTCCCATCCATGAGCACTAAATTATCTTTACATTTATGTGTCTTCAATTTTTTTTTTCATCAATGGCTTGTAGTTTTCAATGTACAGGACTTTCAGTTCCTTGGTTAAATTTATTCCTAGGTGTGGATTTTGATGCAATTATAAACAAGATTGTTTTATTAGTTCGTTATTAGTGTTTAGAAATGCAACACTTTTGTGTATTTTTATATCCTTCATCTTTACTGAATTCATTTCTTCTATCAGGTTCTTTTGCTGGGGTCTTTATAGAGTTTTCTATATGTCATCTGCAAATAGTAACAGTTTTACTTCCTCCTTTCCAATTTGGATGGCTTTCCTTTTTCTTATCTAATTGTTCTGGCCCAGGTCAATCACAAAGCTAGTGTGGAAGCTGAGATTCAATCCCTAGTTTTAAGTCCCACTTCTTCCTCAGACCCTACTGCCCTTATGGAAAGAGAGTTTGTTCACTTTGCTGTTTCTGGTACTGGGTAGAGTCTGCGGGGCCTCTTTTGGGCTGCCCAAATGATAGGGAGCCAGTCCTGCAATGTGTCCCTCTCCCCAGCAGGACCATACAAGTTCCTACCCACAATGGACACCTGCATCATCTCCTTTAACTCTTCCAGCATTTGCTGGGGCCCACACTGGACTGAGCACTCTAGGGTGCTGGGAGATCAGCAGTGAACGGGACACCCGGACCCATCCTTTGGGAACCTGTGTATAACCCAACACCCAGTCCCCTTGTCTGATCTAACAGCTCCAGTCCATGAGCTTTACAACAACTCAGGAGGCAAGAGGTACTGGAGAGGGAAGCAAAAATATGGTAGGACTCCTCTGGGAAAGGCTGACCTTCCAAACAAAGACAAAGCCATGCAGATGTAGGCCTACACTAAGCCCCTAAATTCCTAGGAACATTGAGTTGTCTAGTTTGTTACCAATTACTCCGCTGAGCTTCACACCTACAGGACACACCCTGGCTGAAGGTCAGAAGTGGCATTTAATAACCAGCTCAAGCAGTGAGGCCATGCAGCTCTTTCAATACTTCTGATCACAGTGAGGAACAAGTCTCACTTGATGCCAGTGTGTCTTAAACCTTTCCCTGAGTTTGGTTCCCTGAGTCTCTTTCTTGAACAGAGACATCAGGATTTAGTTGGAGCCTTTGGCAGGTAACACTGTAAGATTACAATTTAGTTATCACTTGCCTTTTGTCTTTATTACATTTCTTTTTTATATTATTTCTGTATTCAAGTTGTATTTATGGCTAATGGGAGCAGCATTTAATAATGTCTGGTAGGATGATGTTAGGATCAAATATAGTACCGGGTTTGAGGATTAAGGCCCAGGACTGGGAGTCACAGTTTGAATCATGGCTCTGCCACGCCTTGGAAAAAATCAACTTTTGGAACATCCCTTTTTCCATTGTAAAATTTAGACTCGGACTTACAGGATGCTCCTGTTCCAAAAATACGGACATAAAAATCACCACGTGTCCAGCACACCCATAGTATGAATGGAAGGTCTAAGTACCAAAACCGAGTGGCAAAACACACGAACTCAAACATCACAACAAAGATGGCTGTTTCATGGGGTTTTTTCTTTGCTTGAGTAATCTCTATAGCCAGCATGGGGCTTGAACTCACTACCCCAAGATCAATTGTCACATGCTCTTCTAAGCCAGCCAGTCAACCCCTCGCTATGCTTTCATTAACTAAACACAGGCCACCTAGGTAACAGAGGTAATCTCATTCCTCTATCCATTTTTAAAGCAGGATTATCACAACCTAAGTACCAGCTTTGTACACTAACCTATTCCATCCCATAGGATTCTGGGTTTCCAGGGTTACTGAACTATAAACAGAATCTGTGATTCCGTGGATAATTCCAGATCAAAAAATGCTTTTCCCTTCCAAATCACTTTAATATGACTGTCATACGTGGGCGGGGCGGGGGGGAGTTGTTTTTACAAAAAGATTCCCTGTAAAATCTGTAGTCATACCACTGGCTATCTCCTGGTTGGTAAAGTTTATTGAAAACATTACCATTTGGAGTAAGCTGGGTGAAGGTTACACAGAATGTCTTGTGCTATTTTTCTACTTTCCTCTGAAACGTCTTTTTTTTTTTTTTTTTTTTTTAAGATTCTGTTTATTTGAGAGAGAAAGCACAGGAGCTGGGGGAGCAGCAGGCAGAGGGAGAGGGAGAAGCAGACCCCCCCCCCAGCAGGGAGCCGGCTTTGAGGTCTGGATCCCAAGACCCTGGGATCATGACCTGAGCCCAAGGCAGATGCCTCACCAACTGAGCCTCCCAGGTATCCCTGAAACTGTTTATTTCAAAATAATTAAAAATGCTACTCATGAAAATGAAAGAGGATAAACTTTTCAACTCCAAATTTAAAATGGTCTTAGGAGAGCTTTGGAATCACCTGACAAATGTGATTAACCTTGGTCGAGAGAGTGCGAGGCGCAATGAAAAAGGCTTATGTATGTATGAGGCTCATTACTAACTCTGGCAGTGATGAACATTACATGGTCTTGTCGTTTTGCTCTCCCCCAACTCCTAGACCAACCAAGACCCTAGACCCAGACCAAGCCAACTCTGAATTAGCTTCAGCTAACAAGGAATGAGACCAGAAGGAGAGTGGCCAAAAAGGCTGGGAAAACCCAGGGAACGAACACTCTGCACATAATTTATTTAAGTCACTCTGCATTTGAGGCTCGCTCACACCGACTGCGCCATCTCGGGCAGGCAGTCCGCCAGGGCTCGGGGCCGATCCGGACCCAGGCCTGGGTCTCATCCGGGGACCTCCGACCGCACTAGGGAGTCGGCCTGACTCAGAGCGAGTCTGTCCTTCTTCTCCTTCTGCAAGACCTGCTCCTCCCACAGCGCCTGGTCAACCTGATCATCGGTGAGCACGACAGGCTTGTACTTCTCCTCAAAGAGCCGCTCGTTGGTCTCGGAATGCAGCTGATGCGGCCCGACGACGCGCAGATGGGCTGGCAGGTGTTGGAACTCCTCGTCGTTGATGTCGCAGTCGCGCATCCGGGCGGCCAGCACCCACCAGCGGCCCACGAAGCCCACGTCCAGGATCCGGTCCGGGAAGTCGGCCCAGCGGGGCTGCAGGTAGCGGCAGCGGGCCTGGTAGAGGCTAGCCTCGGCGTCGACGGGCGCCTCGTACACGAGCGCGCAGAGGCCCAGGTTCACGTGGCGGAGGCGGCCGCGCCCCCGCAGCCAGAGCAGCCGCTGCACGTAGTCCTCGGAGGCGCGGTTGCGCGTGGCCGGGGCCAGCAGCAAGAGGGTCCCCGACGCGTCGAGCAGCGCCTCCTCGAAGGCCGCCTCGCTCGGCGCCAGCGCACAGCAGGCCGCCGCGCCGCCCAGCAGCCCCGCGTACACGGCCGCCCGCCAGGGCCGAGCCCGCGCCGCCGCCGCCGCGTCCCCGCACGCCTCGGCGTAGTCTCGGAGCAGCACGCGGGCCCAGGAGCCTGAGGGGAGAGAAGCAGAACAAACAGGTGAGAGCAGGCCGCTGCGGCCACCCCTCCGCCGCCTCCCGCCGCTACTCACCCAACCGCGTCCACACGCCCGGCTTCTCGGCCGCTGGGCCACTAGACTCCTCACGGTTTCGGGACCAAAATCTCTTCAGAGCGGCCGTCGCCATTCTCTTCCGGCTTGGCGGTCCTTTTTCCGAAGAGAAACGCTAGGGGTGCGAAGAAAAAGGCCCGGGGGTCTCCTGCGCAAGCGTCAGCAGTGCCGGAAGTGGCTTTCCATCGGAAGAGGATAGAAAACGGACCGGTGCCGGATGTTGCTGTCCCATCTGAGCGCGGTCGGCTGTGGCCGGGAGGCGGGCCGCGCAGGCGCAGAGAGCTTGGGCCACGCCGGCTGCGGGAGCCTCAGGTGAGGGGGGCGGGGTGCACCTGTGGGGAGGGGGCGGCGAGTTCACCCCTGGCTCGGTGCTCTAGCGGCCGAGCTGGGCTCGGGGCCGAGGGAGAGGCCTCGGGAGGGGCCGAGTAGGGTTGGGGGCGGGCGTCATTGGCCTCTGTCCTCAGAGCGGGATGCGGTGACGCCCCTGAGCGACCATGGCAGCGGCCGATGAGCTGGCTTTCCACGGTGAGTGCGGCGGCGACCGGGCCCGAGCTCCTACTCTCTCCGCCGGCCGGAGCCTCCTACCCAGCTTCCAGCTGACCGCCAGGCTGAATCCCCGTCAGCTGTGAGCCCTAGCCCCGACCCAGGCACGATACCCATCGCGGACTCGAACCCCGCTCCCCGCCTGAGCTCAGGTCTCCGAGCAGCGCCTCTGTCCAGACCTGACCCCATCCCAGAACCAGCTTTAACTCGCAGGCCCTTACTAGGAGTGGGGGAACACACCTTCCAGCTGCTCAGAATTGAGGAAGCTGGGCCCTTCGGTGGCCCCAGTTGGAGTCTTGGCCCCCACCTGAGTCGTGGGCGGAACCAAATTGTCTTGACTCCCAAGACATGCCTGTGTCCCATATTCCTTCTCGACAGAGTTCGAGGAAGCTTCTAATCTGCTGGCCGAGACCCCAGATGCGGCCACCACCAGTGGAAGCGATCAGCTGACCCCACAGGGGCACGTGGCCGTGGCGGTGGACTCGGGCGGTAGCTATGGAGCTGAGGAGGAGGCTGAAGAGAGTGACAGGACTGCGGTGAGTCCGGCCAGGCCCTGTCTGCCTCCAGCCCTGCCCCCACCCACTGCCCAGGCTGTAAGGGCAGCCACTGAAAGCCCATGCTGTGCAGCTCCTGCAGGAGGAGAAGCAGCAGCCCGGATTCTGGACCTTTGGCTACTATCAGAGTTTCTTTGACGTGGACACCTCCCAGGTCAGAGCCGGGAAGCTGGTGGGGATGGGGCTTGCAGTCACACAGGGCTCCAGCCACTATCAGTGAGCCCTTCGTGGACACCGGAGTGCTGGTGATGCCCAGGTGGGGGAACACGAGTTCCCACCCAGGCTGCACAGACTAACTGTGGTGCGCCGTCAGGATTTATGGTGGGACCGGGGCGTGCGGGAACACAGACGCACACGCTCAGGCAGGTTAGAGAAGGGCCTCCTGGAGGAGGTGAGCAGTGTGCTGAGATGGAAAGAAGAAAGAATCCTCAGCTGGGCAGAGTGAAGGGAAGCGGGTATTACAGGCACAGGGAACAGCAGATGCAGAGGGCTGAAGGTGAGAGAAGGTGTGAACTGTCACGGGAGCTACCTGTCACTTGATCTGGTTGGAGAGGGTGAGGGGAGGCGGATAGGCATGCAGAAGCCAGACCACAAATGCCTCGTATGCTGTGCTGAGGAGTTTGGGTTTTATCCTGAGGCTGCTGGGAAGCCATAGATGGGTTTAGAGCAGGAGAGGAATGAGTGGAATTAGCAGACGTGGTGCAAGGAAGGTGGATCAGAGGCCCCAGGCCAGGGACGGAATAAATCTGGGGCACAGAACGGGACATAGTGGAGAGAGCTGTAGGCAGGAGGATGCCAAGGACTTGACTGTCCCCCACCTCACAGTCCAGACATGTCACAGCATGACAGGCTGTTCAGGGCAGCCAAGCCAAGAGAAGGGAGAAGCAAAGACAAAGATGATTGGCCCAGGACAGTCCTTCAGAGTGGCCGCACACTGGGCTGTTGAGACTGGCCAGGGGAAGGGGCTCCAGCCCATCAAGAACCCAGAGGGAACATCTGAGCCCTGGCAGGCAGAGGAGATGGGAGGTCAGCAAGGAAGGAGCCTCTAAGGGCAGGGCAGGAGCTTGGCCCTTTCCTCTGTGGGGGCTAAGGGGCTCCGTGCAGACTTCCATTCTGGGCCCCACCTTGTCTCCAGGTCCTGGACCGAATCCGAGGCTCACTGCTGCCCCGGCCTGGCCACAACTTTGTGCGGCACCATCTGCGGAATCGGCCAGACCTGTATGGTGAGTGGTGGTGTGCATTCAGCTTGAGAATTCACTCTGCACGTGTGGACCATGTGCGGGCCGTGGATTCCAGCTGAGAAGAAGGCAGGGACACTCCCAGAGAGTAGGAAACACACATTCTGTCTGGGGAGACAATTGCATAAAAGGCTGCCAAGGGCAACAGGGCTCAGAAGAAAAGCAAACAGTTTAGAGGATGTGAGTTGCCATTTTGCATGGGGTGGACAGGGAAGGACCCTGTGAGGAGAATGAGAGAATGGGCCTTATTGGTGCTGGAGATGGTGGTGAGGAGATCTAGGGGAAGAACATTCCAGAAGAGGGCACAGGTCCAGTGGTGGGGCAGTATTGTCATTGGAGTACTAAGCTACGTGAAGTCACAGAAGTGACAGGAGAGACTGCACCTGTCTCGTAGGCCTCAGTGAGAGGGAATCTTAGTTAAGGGCTCCGAGGCTTTCCTCTGGCCACTGTGGGGGACAAGGGCAGACGTGAGGAGACCAGGGAGGCAGTGACTGCCACAGTCCATGTGTGGGATGGTGGGGCCCAGCCCCAGGTGGACAGCAGTGGTTGGACCATGGACTAGATCTCGAAAGGTGCAGCCGACGGGACTTCCTGACACGCCAGAGGTGGGGTGGGAGGAGAGAGAGGCAAGGATGGCTCTGGGGTTTCTGTTGGGACTGCTAGAAGGATGGGACTGTTATTTGTTGACTGGAAAGGCTGGGCAGGGAGAGCACAAGGGTGGAGCCTGGAGTTGGAGAGGACTAGATGTGCACGTGGAAATGTGGACCGTGAGCCCGTGGTTCAGGACACAGACCGGATTTGAGATATTTGGGAGACATTGGGCTAGAGGTAACATAAAGTCCTGATGCTGGACAAGATCGTGCAGGGGGTGAACACAGATGGAGAGGATGGCTAAGGACTGTGCCCCGACGGGGTCCCCATTGTTAAAGGGGTCAGGGGGTCACAGAGGTTGAGGAATTAACAGAACCGGAAGCATGAAGTCCTAGAAAGCACATGGGAGTGTTCCCAGGAGTGAGAGAGCAGCTACAGCAAAGGCTACTGAAAGGTCAGGAAAGCTGAGGGACTGAGAGCCAGCACTGGATTCAGCCACCCCAGGTCATCGCTGGTGCTGTGGGGAGGGGTCAGGTGGGGGTGGAGGGAGCTCAGAGCTGAGGAGGAGGCTTGGGTCACAGCACAGTTGAGATGGAACAAGGCACCTGTCCTGGGAGCCCTGGCTTCCTCACCACGCCCTGCCCGCAGGCCCCTTCTGGATCTGTGCCACCCTGGCTTTCGTCTTGGCCGTCACTGGCAACCTGACCCTGGTGCTGGCCCAGAGGAGAGACCCCTCTATCCACTACAGCCCCCAGTTCCACAAGGGTAAGTGAAGTGGGCAAGACCCAGCCCTTGCCCGAGCTGGGAGTGCCGCGGAGCCCCGAGGGTGACGGCCTGCCTTGCCCGTGCCCCACAGTGACCGTGGCAGGCATCACCATCTACTGCTACGTTTGGTTGGTGCCGCTGGCGCTGTGGGGCTTCCTGCGGTGGCGGAAGGGTGTCCGGGAGCGCGTAGGGCCTTACACCTTCCTGGAGACCGTGTGCGTCTACGGCTACTCCCTCTTTGTCTTCATCCCCACCGTGGTAAGTGTGGCCCAGGAGCGGGGCAACAGGTGCTGTGCGGAAGGCCTGGTAGCCAGCCGCCCATGTCGCCCCCAGGTCCTGTGGCTCATCCCTGTCCCATGGCTGCAGTGGCTCCTTGGGGTGCTGGCCCTGTCCCTGTCGGCCGCTAGCCTGGTGTTCACTCTCTGGCCTGTCGTCCGAGAGGACACCAGCTTGGTGGCTGCCGTGCTGCTCTTGACTGTCGTGCTGCTCCACGCCCTCCTGGCCGTGGGCTGTAAGGTACAGGCAGTTGTGGCTGGGCCTCGGGGTGGGGGGGGAGGGGCTCACTGACCCCTACCACCCGTACTGACCCCAAGGGCTTCGGTTCAGTTTTACTTCTTCCAGCCGCTGCCTCTGGAGCACCTGGCACCTCCGCTCCAGGCCACGTCTCTGCCCCAAGACGTCCTGCTGCCACTCACGCCAGGGGCCAAGACAACCTAGGAAGGCCCGAGCCTGCAGGTAAGGGGCCGTTGCGCGCTGTGACTGAGGGCTTCTCCCGCCGTGCCTCCCCGAGGCAAGAGTCACAGGGCTGCTCCCAGGAGTCTCTCTCTTTCAGGCCCAACGTGAGGGGACACCTCTGTCTGCCGTGCCCCTCAGACGATGACTGAAGGCTCCCTTGACACCTCAAGATCACTCTGCTACTTTCCAGACTTTTCTTACAAAGCAAACACTTTTATTTTCTATGCAAAGGTGATTCCGAGAATTTATATAAAGGTGGGAAAGGGGCAGCTGAGCAGGGAGCTTCCAGGGTGCCTGTCGCCCCCGGGCTCCCTGCCAGGCCTTCTGCTTTCCCTGATGGGACGGTTGGGAGAGCAGAGGGGGCACCCCAGCCTCAACTGTGCCTGCCCTTCCTGGGTGTCCAGGGAGCAGGTCCCGGGGCCTAGCCTGAGCTCCACCACATCCGTGTTCAGAGGTGTTAGAAACGGGGGGAGCAGAAGTAGAAGAAAATTGCCTGTGCTGAAACATACATTTCCTTGTTTATTTGTTTTGTTTTGGGGGGAGGGGGCAGAGGTCCCTGCAAGGCCCCTTCCCAGGCTGGGGAGGGACCAAAATGCCATCATAGTAATAGGGACTGGAGCGTCTACAAATATTGAGGGAAATACACAGGCCTAACGTGAGCTACAAGGAAAAAGGACGCCTTCCACGATCGATCCTTGAGGTTTCTCATGTCTGCCCCTAGCGGCTGACAGTGACCCTCCCTCCAGGCCCCGGGGCCCATGGGGCCACCTGTTCTAACTCTTGGCAGGGGTGGGGGAGGGGACCTGCAGGGGCTCAGGGACAGGACAGCAGCAAGAGGCAGGGGCCGAGGACGGAGGGCCTTCCTGACAGCCGGGGTGGGTTGTACATTCAAGTGTGAGGTGAACCCTTTGGTGGGAGGGGGCCTCGGGTCTCCAGAGGCCTGGCCCCACCCCTGTCCTGAAGACTCGGCAGGGCTGCCCCTCACCACTGAGCCTCTGAGTTGGGGAGAGGGGCTGCTGGCTCGGCCCGGCCGGCCTGGTTTCTCAGAGGGTCTGTGGATTGACACTGGTTCTTCTCGTAAAAAAATAAAATTAAAAAAAGCAGCATGTCACGCCCATTGTGACCAAGGCCTGGTAGTTGAAGGGGAGGCCCCGCCCAGTCAGGACTGCCTTCCCACTGGAGCCAGGCAAGGAGGGCAGGCGCCAAGGGACCGGCTGGGGTGGCAGCTGCTCCCCCCGCCACCTCCCCGCCAGGCCTGCAGCTGTCAGGCCCGGACACGCCTGTTACAGAAGATGTCAAACCCAGGTCAGGGTGGAGGGCAGGAGGGGGAAACAGGGCTCCCACGACATGATCTTGTGTAAAATACGGCAGCGACACACGCTCAGGGCCAAGATGTGGGTGGGCGGTGGAGTGGGGGCGGCGGCGGCAATGTTGTGTAAAAAAGTGTCCAAGTTCCCATAGCAAAGAGGGCCGTGACCGGGTGTTAGGGCTTCTCCGGTACAGGGGTGAAAGCCGCCCAGGCAGGGGGGGGTGGGCAGGGTCTTCATTTGGTTTCCTGGTGCTGTCAGTCTGTTCCACGCCAGAGGGGCCTAGCTCCCGTAGTGCATGGTGTTGGTCGGGATGGACATGGGGGAGGCCATGGAGATGGCGGGGCCGCCCATGGTGAATTGGCTGTTGACTGCGTAGTGGGCGCTGGAGCCGCCGCCGCTGCTGCCCTGGGCGCCGGAGGACCCTGTGGGGAGGGGCACGGGCACTGAGGGGGCCAGCTCTGCCCCCTCGCCCACCCAGACCCGCGGCAGAGTCAGAGAGAGAGAGAGCAGGCGAGAGGGCAGCCGGGTGGCCCGGGAGTCCGCACACTCACACCCGCAGGACCCCGCTCCCACCGCCCACCGTTACCTTGGACAATCCCCGTGCTCATTATGGAGCCCATCCGGGAGTGGGTGTGATTGACAATCCCCGTGTTGGCTGCGCAGCAAGAGGGAGGGAGGAAGGAAGGGAGACGGCGTCACCGCCCCCAGCCCGGCCCACGCTCTGTCACTAGGGTGTGGGGAGGGTGGGCGCAGCGGCTGCAGAGTGAGGCAGAGAGGAACGGAACACGGGGCCTCCGCCGGGAGCCCCAGGAAGAGAAGGTAATGACGACGACGACGGTGGTGCAGAAAGCCCAAGCCCTAGGCAGCCGTGGCCGCTCACCCCGCCACTCCCAGACCCCGGGGGACACTCACCTAAAGGAATCAGGTTGTTGTGGCCCACGCTGGAGCCGCCGGCAATAACACTGCTCAGGTCGTAGGCAGTCGGCATCCCTGTGCACAGAGAGGGCGAGGTCAGGGGGTGGGAGGCCGTGTCCGGGGCAGAAGAGCCCCAGCTTGGCCCCGGGAGCGCCCCGGTGCCACCCTCATGGGGCCGCTCACCAGCCACAGCCATCCCACTGCTGAGGTTGTAGGTGCTGCCCGTGTTCCACATATTCTCCGAGGGGGATGTGTAGTGGGAGCCGGGCGGGGGCGAGGGCGTCGTGCCTGTGTATCTGCAGCACAGACAGACCAGTGGGCAGGGCTGAGAGGCTGCGGGCCAGGAGGGGCACCCCACCCCCCCGCCCCCCTGTTCAGGCTGCCGGCCCATCGTACCTGAAGAAAGGGTTTTTCAGATCCAGGAGGTTACTGGATTTGGAGCCTGTCTGGTCTACCTGGGCCACAATACTGATGTCATAGCTCTGTCTGCAGAGAGGGCAGGGGAGGGCGGCTGTGAGCTGGCTGGCTGGGGAGACGGACCCCTGCCTCCCCTAGCCCCAGGTGGCAGCTCCCACCTTTTATTGGCAATAAGCAGACATGTCCCTGAGAGCGTGTCTCCGGCCTTGGCGAACAGTGGTGACTGGAACAGGCAGCGGACCTGGTACCAGTGGGTCAGGGGCTCCGTCGGGGCCGTGGACAGCCACACTGTCATTCTGCCAAGCAAGGACAGGCACACGCTTGACCAGGCTGGAATCACCACCCTGTGCACCTTGAGCTCTCCCCAGACATCTCTGATGGGTCCCCTGGGGCCCTGGAGCTGAGACAGGCTGGCTGCCCAGGCGTCCCAGTCACACGCCTATGTACACCCCCCCCCACACACACACCCATACAAGCATAGCCATGAGGGGCCCACTCACCCTGCCCTCTGTGCCAAGAGACAGAGACCAGGTCCCATGAAGGACAGTCACTAGAACAGGATAAATACCCCCTCCCACAACAGTCTCTGGCTCAAAGGGGACCTCTCACTGCTTTTGGGGGGATGGGTTGCCTAGAGGAGTCCTATCCTGTCCTCCCAGCCCCCAGCCAGGCCTGGGGGTCACAACTGCAGGGAAGCCCCTCGGACCGGGGCAGGGAGGAGCACGCAGCCTGCCCTGCGCTCTCGCACTCACATGGAGCCGATGAAGGCGACGTCAAACCAGAAAGCCAGACCGTGAACTAGCCCGGAATGCAGCATGTGGAACTTGAATGGGATTTCTATCCTGGAAGGCAAAGGGCAGTGATTGCTGGGGAAGCCACACAGGGAAAGAGAAGAGGGATGTGGCTGGGTGCAGTGTCCCCGGGCCCCTGCCTGCCTGCCTTGGGGCAGAGGCTGAAGGAGTCCGTGCTGGCCCAAGACCCCAGCAGGAGCCAGGCTCAGGACGAGGGGTATGGGGACTGGTACCTGTGCAAATCTCCTTCTTTGGCTTCTAAGAAGTTCACTGTATACTTGACAGACTTGGCCATCAGGATCCGGATGTCAAATGTGTCCTGGGAGAGACCACAGTGTGACTTGGCTTCCGGCACAGGGGCCAGCTGTGAAGGGGAGAGCTCTGCCTCTCCCTGTCTGGCCACGGCTTTGAGGCCATTTGGCTAAAACCAGTTTGCCATTCTCAGACACGCTGGGGGGAGGAGGAAGTGTTCGCCACCATGGAGAACAATTAGGTGACAGCTCTCAAAATAACCATTCCTACACATGAGAGACTTGGCGGTTCCCCTTCCGGGAGTTCGACCTACACATACATGTGTGCGTATACAAGCTTTCACACGTGATCAGACACACTCTGGCAACCATCTCATTACACCACCAGTGGCCCATCCATAAAAGACAGAAAGAACGAGAGGCTTGTCAAGAACAGATGGGGGAAGGATCTCTGAGATAAACTGCTGAGTTAGAAAGCAAGTTGGAGAACTGTGTGCGGGCGTCCACACCCAGCTATGATGGAGGCTTTATGTCAGACTAGCACTCCTGTGAAGAACTATGTGAGGAAAAAAAAAAAGCCTAGTTTGAAAGTACTAGAGCACCCGCAGCAGCCACATCTTTGGGAGCCAAGATCCCAAAGAGACGTTTCTCCGCCTCTGCCTCTCCCCTTGGGGAAGGCCCTTCGGGCGGCCTCCCTGGACGGGGAAAGCAAAATGGGGGCTCCAGGTCACCAAGGCAGCTAGGAGTCAAGAGATCAAGAAACGAAACAAAAGGAAAACGCAGACATGAGGTGGACGTTGTGCGTGCAGTTTCTGTGGCATGTGCCCACTCCTGAGCTGCACGTGGGGTGGGGTGGGGCGGAGAGGCAAAGAAATCAAGCAGAAAGCCACTTACAAGACACTGAAAAACTAAGGAAAGGTTCAGCTGTGCACTGGGGCTAGGAGGCTGGGACGAGGAGCCCTGTGAAGCACCCACCAGGTTTGCACTGAGACCACGGAAGGCGAGGCCCCGAAGCAGCAGTTCCCCAAATGTGGTCCCTTCCAGAGCACTCTCAAGGTCAAAACTATTTTCATGATAATACTAAGATGTTTTCTGCCTTTTTCTTTGGTTCACTCACCTGTGATAACACAACTGATTGAACACAGAAGCAGAATCCAACTGTCTTCTAGTAAGCCAGACATTAAAGGATTTGCAAATTAAAAATGCCAACTGTGGGGCGCCTGGGTGGCTCACCCGGTTAAGCATCTGCCTTCAGCTCAGGTCATGATCCCTTAGTTCTGGGATCAAGGCCCACATTGGGCTTCCTGCTCAGCAGGGGGCCTGCTTTTCCCTCTCCTCCCCACTCATGCTCTCTCTCGCTATCTCTGTCTCTAATAAATAAAAATCTTAAGAAAAAAAAAAATGCCAACTGGGGTTCTCACTGAAAAGTCTTGGAAAATCGTTTTTTTTCCCTTAAAAATACTATTTATGTTAACATATATGTAATGGGCTTATTTTAAAATAAATATATTTTTTAATTTCTTGGGCTTATTTTTTTTTTTTTTTAAGTATGCTCCACATCCAGCGTGGAGCTCAACGTAGGCCTTGAACTCATGATCCTGAGATTAAGAACCTGAGGTGAGATCGAGAGTCAGACACTCAACTGACTGAACCACCCAGGTGTCCCATCTTGGGCTTAATTTTTAATACCAAGAGATACTGAAACTATATAAATTGCTGAAACACTAACAAAAGCTCTTTGGGATCCTCCATTTTTAAGAATGTAAACGGGTCACCTGAGACCAAAATGCTTAAAAACCACTGCCTTACAGGAAAGCCAAGAAATAGCCCAGCAAAGTCACATCTGAAAAGCAGCCTCTATGTCAAATGCCTGATAGGACCAATGTGATCTATCTATATGGCTAACTGTCTGAAGAAAAACAAATCCTTGGGAGGAAAAGCATCATCCGTAGCCTCCATATTTCATTCTGGCATCCAATAACCACGTACACTACGAGACAGAACCAAAGGGTGAGAACCAAAGACTAAGCGAGGAGACTAAAAACAGAAATACACGTAATACTTACCTACATATTAAAAGTGACCAGAAACTTACAGTATATACGAGGAAAAAAGGTAGAAAAAATGAAGAATTTCAGAGAACTGAAATAAGAAATAAGCAAAATGAGCTCCTAGAACTGAAATTAAGAATTAGAAAATCAGCTTAAAGAGCAAAGAGAAGACTAGAACTGGAAGATGGATCTGTATGAAATACGAAAGTGAAGCAATCAGAGAAAAAAGGATGGAAAATGCAGAAGAGAGTGTAAGAATCATCTGAGACAAAAGGTACTAGGAAGAGAAGGAGAATGGGGCAGAGGTACTGTTTAAAGAGACAATGCCCAAGAGTCTCCCCAAAACTAGTGAAAAACATCAAGTGGGGCAAAACAATATATACCTTATTGAAACAAGACAACAAAACAATTTAAAAGAAATATTCAGAATAAAAATTTTTAAAAGATGATAAATTTATACCCATAAATTTATCCCCATAAAGATGATAAATTTATACCCATAAAGACCAGTAATTACATCAAATGTAAAATGGTCTCAATGTTGTAATTAAAAGACAAAAAAAATGTCGATCTGGTTAAAAAAACAAATCCCAAATACATGCTGCTTACATGAATCAAACCTTAAGTAATAAGGATACAGAGAGGTTGAAAGTAGAAAGATGGAAAAACATCTATTGTACAAAGATTAACCAAAAGAAAGCCAGAGTAGCTGATCAACTATCAGGGAAAAAAAAAAGAAAAGTGGGGGACTTTAGGGCAACTAGAACTATTTGAGAGAAAAAAAGGAACATTTTTTTTTATAATGACAAAAGGATCAAAGAGGAACATACAATAATCCTAAACCTGTATGCACCTAATAACATAGTGCCAAAAAATATAAAGCAAAAAATCAGGAATGGGAAATCTACAATCAGTGATAGGAAAAGCAGAACCTACCCCCCACCCAAAACATTAGTAGATAGACAAGATCTGACCAACATGATTAACTAGCATGACCTAACTGACACTATAACACTGTACTCAATAAGCGATAAATATACATTTTTCTCAAGTGCACACAGAACATTAAGCAAAAGAGATCACGTAAGTGGGCATAAAGCACTCTCAACAAATTTCAAAGGACTGAAATCATACAGTGTATGTTCTCTGATCATAGAGAAGAAAAAGAGTATGTTGATTATGCTATATTTTGAGAGGAAAAAAGGTTATATACGTATGGATGTATTTGTGTGTACATATATATATTTGTATATGTACACTGAGGTATAAAACTTCCAAAAAGATATACAAAAAATACCATTTGCCTATAGGCTCTTCAGTTTTATATATTTTTAAAAATTTTTGAACCATAGGTCTGTATCAGTTCAAAAATCTCAATTAAAATCAATCAAAATCAGTTCACCAAGAATCAATCTAATAGCAGTTTGCATGTACTGCATGCTCACTGTGTATAAAACACTCCACACACATTGCCACACTCTTCCCAACATCCCTATATGGGAGTTCTGTGTAGCAGCCAAAGCAAGAACTCAGTGGGGACAGTGGCTTTCTTAGGGCTGCACAACTTGCACAAGGCCTGACAGGAAAGACCCTCTTATCACCCCAGAGGAGGGCCATACCCAGTGCTAACTTCAATAGTGCCTTGGGTCCCCCACTTACCACCACAGGCTGCCGGAAATACTCGTCCACCGCAGCGCCTCGGAGGGCTGACAGGTCCACTCCATGGAAGGATGGCTGGTACCTGCAGAAAGCCCCCATCCCCCACAGCAAGGTCACCAGCAGCAGGAAAGACAGGTGGAGCAGGCTGCCTTTTCTCCCAGCTGGCCCTCATTCAGCCCAAGTCTTTCAGGTCCTACTGAGGATGAGGAGAAAAAGAGAAGCGGGCTGTCCCTGAGAAGGCAGGACACCCAGGTCACACTCACCAGAAGTTGGCCTTGGTGAACTGCTCCATGTAGAGCTGTTCATCCGTGAAGGGTGCAAGATGGACGTCACCAATGGTGGGGAACATGTTTCCTGGGAGTGGGGGGCAGGGAGGGGTGCTGGTGTCAGGGTGGAACATCCCAAAGGGCCTGGCAGAGCTTCCAAATGGCCCCAGGACCCCCAAGCCTGGGACTTCCCAGCCTCTCTTTCATTCACGTGTGCGTTCGTGCAACACAGAGTTGTACTAAGCACCTTCTTTGCCACCAGCCAAGATGAACACTTGACATGCATTGACTCATTAAACTTGTAAAGCCAGCCAGGGAGGCAGGAAGTCCTGTCCTTCTGTTCCATTACTAGGGCTGGGAGGTGGGAAGGCACCTGCCAAAGCCTCGGGGGCAAGCAAGTGATGCCTGGGGTGCAGCCAGGCCTCCGGGTCCCTGTGCTCAGTCAGCCAGGCAGTGTCTCTCAGGTGCTGTTGTCCACAGACAGAGGCGCGGCCAGGGAAAGTGAAGCAAAGCTCTCTGGAGAAAGCGAAGGTGAGCCCTTGGCTACGCTGTCAGGACCTCAGATGAGGCCAGAGGCTAGGTGGGGGATCTAGCTGAATCCCAAGCTCTGGCAAACAGGGTAGGCCACCTGGCTGCCCTGGTCTGGCACACGGCCTGGAATGGGAAGGGGCGCGAGGGCAGGGTCCTCCCTCTGTGTGATTCAGCGAACGGACTGATGAGGCTGAGCCAGAGGCAGAGAGCGCCAGGACTCAGGAGGCCCCACCCAACTCGGGTAGTCTAGGGCCCCAGGTCACCTGGTCTCCAGATGTGGGCCTCCCTCCCTCCTTCTCTGCAGGAGAGGGGGGCCCTGAGGCAGGAATCTGCCCTCTCTTCCAGCTAGAAGGCTCAGCTAAAGCCACTGGGATGGGGGAGGGGAGATACTCAACTCAGGCTCAGAGGCCACACTCCAGGCCGTCTGGCCAGAAGACTGCTAGCCCCCTAGGGCATCATGGGAAAGTGCCCCTGTTCTGAAGGCACCTCAAGGTATTTGGCTGGGGTGAGGATTCCCTTCAATCCCCCAAAGCGCATCCGGGGACGGGGTGAAGGCACGCGTGCAGGCTGGGGGCAGGATCTTAGGTGGGCCACTGACGGCTGCGTGAGTGTCACGCAGCCACCGCCGGGGCCGGGCTTCCATTGGTGCTGATGTCCGAGGAGGAGCCCCCTCTGCTGGGGCACCACCCGCAGCCGGCTCAGCCCACCTCCGGGACAGAAAGGGAGGAGGGCGGGTCCAGGACAACCCACAGGCAGCCTGGCTTTCCACATGCACACCCGTGACACACGCCACAGCTGTGGGACGTGCTGGCCACGTCCTACCTCCAGGAACGGAGCCTGAGGCCAGTCCCTGCAGCCCAGATCCAGGGAGGCCAGAGGACCAAAGTGGGTGCTTCCCCACGGAACCACCCATCCCCTGGCCCCCATAGGGCCTGCCGCCAGTCCACGAGCTTCGTATGTTCTGCCCTGGGCAGGGTCCTCCTAGGCCACATGCACGCATGTGCACACGCGCACACACATACACACACACACACACACACACACACAATGCTTGTACAGAAATACTCGAGACACATATACAAACCCCGAAGCAAGCCCAGAAATGGGACATGCCAGCAGATGTCCAAGGCCCCCATGCACAGGCCCCCAATGACCCAGGTAAGTAGATCCGAACAGCTAATGACCCAGGTGCACAGAGAGGCAGGCACAGTGAGAGAGGCGGCCACAGAGGGCACACCTTCCCAACACAGACAGTGCTCCCTGATCCTCGAGAACCCCCAGCCCGCCCTCATACACACACGAACTCCCTCCTTCAGCTCCCCGGCTTGGAGGAGCTCAGGGGCCTGTGAAGCTAGCATGAGGGCCAAAGTCCCAGGAATGAAGACAGAAGGCGGACTCCCCGGGAAGGTGCCCACCACAGAACGAACACCTTCTGCACCTACCACAAGCCGCACGCCCAGCTAGACGCTGTCCCCACGACACCAGGGCACAAGACGGCAGAGGCAGCGCCCTGGCCCAGGACCCTTGAAGCTGCAGCCAGCTGAGGCGGGGCGGGGTTCGGGGCTAAAGGCCCAGATGCCCCCGGCCCCCCAGGCTGCCAACACAGGCAAGCAGGGACCAGAACCACGACCGTACCAAGCAAGGCGCGGCCAGGGGCCGCCGCCTGCACCAACAGGGACACTCACCCCCGGGCCTCAGGTACTTCTTGGCATGGAGGTAGCTCTCGAGCATGCGCTCATTGAAGAGCATGTAGCCCATGGGCTCCGAGATGATGATGTCCACCTGCTCAGGGAGCGAGACTTCCTCCACCTTCCCGGGGATGACCACGATGCGCTCAGTGAGGTTGTTACTCTTCACCAAGACCTGTGGGCGGGTGGGGGTTCCAGAGGCGTCACGGGGACCCCTCCACCCAGCTACACCATGGGTCATCACAGACCCCTCCTCTCAGGGGACGGCTTCAACCCACGCACGCCTGCCAGTCCCCTGCCTCCCCTGTTGGCATCCTGGCCACGGCCATTACCAGCCACGGCCCGGCGGGAGCTCACCGCGGCCCCAGCCCTCTCTCCGGGCCTTTCCTCCTGCAGCTCCCCAGTGCCCTGAGGTCACCTCTACCCTTTGAGGACAACTGATGGGAGCAGACACGACAAGCAGGCTTTGCTACAGTCGCCAAAGTTCAACTCGGACGCATCCTCCGACCCAGTGATTCCAGTGCTAAGAACGTGTCCTACAGACGTAACCGCACGCAAGAGGGGACACGTGTGTCGGGGATTCGGTGCAGGAGGGGTTTGTACTGCAAAGACCACCAAGTGGCCCAAAGGTCAACAGCAGCCTAACCGCATCTAAACAAACAACGGTCCCCCCGGGGCAAAGGGATGCCATGCCCTGTAGCCACTCAGAGGGTGAGGAAGCTCTTTCTGTGGGGACGCAGACCGTAGCCGGGCTGTTCGGGGAGAGAGCACCACAGCGTGTGGGGGGCTGTATCGGAGGAGGGCGCGCATGCGCTCGGACCCGGGGCCCTGCAGAGAGCTTCCGCACAGGTCTCTCGGGCTCCCGCGCGGGGGGCCCGGGCAGCAGGGAGCTGGGGGGGGCGACATCTGCAGTTGACCCTTTGTGGCTTTTAGGTTCTGAACGTTGTGAATGAAGGTTTCAGTGCACGAAAAGGAAAAAAAGAAAATGAAACCCTGTTGTTGCCCACATTTCACAAACGTGGGGGGTGGGGCTCAGAGGGAGGCCGCTCACCTGTACAATCCACGCCCTGAACCAGGAGGCTGTCCAGCCCCTGAAGACACCAGACAGGCCCCGACCCCGTCGTGGAGGACACGCCACCTCAGGTCCATCCCCTCCCTCCCTCAACCAGTAGGTTCTGGACACAAGAAACCAAAATAGGGAGGCAGCGTGCCCAGGCCCCCTGGATCCGGGGGTCACGTCCCCCAGCAGGGCTGGCTTCCCCGGGCTGGAACAGGCACAGGGCTCGAGGATGAGGACAGGCTGGGGTCCCTGTGAGCTGCTGACCTCTGCGTGCTGGGCCATGGTGCTGGCCTCCACCGCGTAGATCTTCCTCGCTCCAGCTTGGGCAGCGAAAAATGAGAGGATCCCAGAGCCACAGCCGACATCGAGAACAATCTGGAGTAGGAGGGGCAGTGAAAACAAGGCTCTAGTGAAGTGATGCTGATCGTAAGGGACGTGCCTGTCCGAGGCGCTCACTCCGCCAGAGCCTCCTGCCGAGCGTGCTCTGGGCCCCACGGCCCACTTCCCCGCAACCCAGGCCAGCTGCGCCCAGGGCTGGTTTCTGAGAGCCACCTGGAGCACGTGGGAGCCCCTAGTTTGGATCCGAGGGTGACAGGCTAGGATTCCCGAAGACTGCTAGTATGTTAAGACCATGACACTCTCAGGCCGGATTCAAAAAGGAAGAGTTTGGGCTGTGATCGGTCTACGCAGCACGGTGGACACCAGGCGGTCACGAGCATGCCTGTAGCTTCTCTGGGAATGAGCACTCACCGAGGACACCTCTGAGTCCTGCCGCAGGACTGCTAAGGCTCAGAGCCGACCAGCCAGCCTACACACTGCGCAGGAAGTGGGCGGCCCCTGACCCCTGACCCCAGGCCCCACAGGGCATCCCGGCAACCTGAGAGGAGCGCCCAGGGAAAGCTCCACTTGGCCCAAGCGCAGATCTCTTGACCTGCCGGGCCAAGGGTTGTGACACTCCGCAGAAGCTAAAAGGTGTCCTTCCAGGGCTTCAGCAGCCCTAGCCGGGAGGGAAGGAGCCCAGGGAGGGGGTGCTGTGGGGTCGGTGGCAGGATCTCCGGGCTGCATGCTGACGGCTGCCCAGAGAAGCTGGCCGCAGCTCAGCTGGTGCGGGGAAGCTGCCCACCACCCACTAGGGACGCTGGCCCCATCGTCGAAGAGTCTAGGCTTGCGTGTGGTAGGCCGTCCCAATCCTGGGTTGGACTGCTTGCTTAGGAGCCGAATCAAGAAAGCATTTCAGTGGTGCCATGTGTGAGCTTTTGGGGAGAACCGCTCTGGGGGCAGCAGCAAGCCCAGCGGGGGAGCCCAGTCGGGGCGCTGGGACAGCTGGGGAGAGGGCCTGGCGTGCTTCTCAGAGCTCTGGAGGAACCAGGCAATGGGTCTCCACACCGGGAGAGCTGGGAGGGATGTCGCCAAAGGGGGGTGCGCTTCCCAATTTCCAGTGCTATTGCAACGTGGCTCACACCAGCGCCCAAGAGCAAGGGCAGGACGCTGGGCTGCAGCTCGGGCCCCAGGGCTCGGGCTTGGTGTCTGCGGGGCCGCGACCAAGGTGCCGGAGGAGGGACCACGTGGAGTGCCTCCGGGATATGTGGAGAAAAACACGCTCCCATTTGGTTCAAAAGGGGAAATGAGTCCTAGGCCCACAGAAGAGAAGAGAATAAACTTTCACCTTTGATCATACATACTCTGGACTGCTCTTTTTATTATTATTATTATTATTACTATTATTATTTTAAAGTAAGCTCTAGGCCCAATGTGGGGCTTGAACTCATGACCCTGAGATTGAGAATCACATGTTCTACTGACTGAGCCCGCCAGGCGCCCCTCTTTCTTTTTAATCATGAGTATATACTACTTGGTAATAGTAAAAAGATTTTTAAAGCAACTAGGAAAATAACTAGATAAATTACAATGCAGCCACATACTTACATCCACGTCCCAAGACATAGTATTATGTGGGGAAAAGTATTTTGCAGGAAGAATTTACAGAATAAGATCCTATTTTGTAAATCATTTAATTAGTTAACTAACGCTAAAATGCATACACTGGTAGATGCATGGGGAAAAATCTGGAAAAACCCTTACTGGTGGTAGGGGCGGGTTTGGAGGTAACTGACAGAGGCTTTTTCATGCCTACAGTATACAACCTGGGTTTTTACAAAAAGTAGAGTTTGCTTTTGTAATATGAAAAAACTTAAAGATCAAATCAATGAACAAAGAAAAACGTAACTAGAGCCGAGGACACAGCGCAGAGGCGTGGAGCCCAAGGGAAGGGGGGAGTGGGGCGGGGGATGCGGGGCCCAGCTGGCGGCTGCCAGGCCCGCTCACCTTGTCCTTGAAGTCTGTGTGGTTCTGCAGGATCGCGCGCTGGTAGGTGCCCGTCCGCACATAGTCCTGCATCATGTTCTGCTGCTGGGACAGGTAGCCATAGAACTGGAACAGAGACAGGCCAATGGCACAGGGCACGCGGCAGCACAGACGGCCAAGGCCCCGGCCGGCCCTGCGACAGAGGAGGGCCCACCTGGGGCACGAAACTCCTTCAGGAGGCTGCACCCCCTTTGCCCAGCCGGGTCCCACTGGCAGCTGCCGGCTGCTCCAGGAAAGGGAGCGGGACGCCAGAGGCAGCCCCCAGGAGGGACACCACCACCGTCACCATGGCCAAAGTATGCAGCTGGATGCTGCTCGGACCTGGACGCCACCCAGAAGTCAAAATTTGCCACGGGACGGATTCTGGGATGGGGGGCCGCCTGCCCCATCTTAGGGTCCCCAACGAAGCAGAGTTGTTGATCAAACAGAACCCTAGAACTCAGAGCGCCAGGCAGGTGAGGTGCTGCGGGGTCTCTCTGTAAGACAACAGGCGAGCGGGAGGCAGCGTGGCACCTGGGCCGGGGCACAGGCTTTGGCATCAGGCAGACCTGGCTTCCCATCTTGGCTCTGTTGCATAATAGCTGTGTGACTTGGAGCAAGTCACTTAACCTCTCTGAGCCTCAGTTTTCTCATCTGTAAAATGGGGACAATAATAGTACTTACCTCCTAGGGTTGTTGGGAGGATCAAGTGCCTCTGTACGTGTCAAAGCGCTTAGACCAGTGCCTGACCTGCAGCACGGGTTCGGTATAACCGTGCTATTGTTACTCAGAACGCCCACGGGCCTGAGCTCCACCTGCACTCACATTCTTCCAGCAACCCTCCTAGGCAGGCCCTGGCATCTCCGTTTCACAGATGAGGAAATAGGCCCAGCAAGCGAAGGACACCTGCCCAAGGTTCCGTGGCTAGGGGCAGAGCCGGAACGAGAACCCGGGTGGGCCTGCCCTGTGCTGTACGGCCTCCCAGGGGCCACCCAGTGGCAACAGCCTGGCCAGGGGGTGACGAGTACCCACCTGGAAATACTGCACGGCAGAGGACTCCTCTGTGCGCTCGCTGAACACAGACCGCTCCAGGGTGTGGCCCCGACAGGTTTTCAGGATGTTATAAAAGGAACAGAAATCTAGAAGGGGGAAGCCAGGTCATACATGGGCATCTAGGGGGGCAGTCTAAGTGCACACCCCGACTCTTCTACTTTAAGCACTCGTGTTTGCCAATTTCTTTTTCCCCAAACACTGTGTTGAAATTGAATAAGGACAGCCAAACCCGCCACTCGGTGGCAGGCACAAGAAGGCCGGTGTCCTGCACGCTGGGGCGAGTACACTCTGTGCGGCCGACAGGGACGAGCCTGGCCGAAGGGCAGCATGGCCGAAGCCTTGGGAGGGCGCATACCCGCCAAGCCAAGCTCTAGGCGCGCGGGTCTGCCCCAGCCAGATAACTGCGAGCCACCCCAGAGGCTCACGGCAGGGTCTGTGTGGGATGGATGGGGGGGGGGGCGGGGGCGGAGGCTAAATAACAACATAAAGGTATTTAATAGCCCGGAAGCACACGCTCAGAAAGTGACAAGTGTAAAGTTTGTTATGTGTATTTTAACATAGTGTTCTCAAAGGAGAACAGTATTTCTAAGGCAAGCCTCCGAAAACCGCAAATACGCAGTCTGGGAAGCTGAGGAAGTCTGGGAGGTGCGCAGTGGGGCCGACTGCACAAGAGCGTGAGCGCACGTGAGGCCCCGCGCTCTACACTCAAAAAGGGTTAAAGTGGTACATTTTTGTTACGGGTACTTTACCTCGATTAAAAAAAAAAACTGATAGAATTAAGAGGGAAAAAAGTCTACTCTAAATATTCAGAGTAGAACCAGGCCGGCAGGGTTCAGACCGACACACAGCGCGCACCCCAGCGCCGGTTTTGAAGGCGGACTTGGGTTGTTGATGCTCAGGAAGGAGAGAGCGCCTCTGCGGGGACGTGGTCGGTCACCCGGTCACCCGGCTGCTGTCTCCACACACCCCACCCCGCCTCCTCCTCCGCCGGGGACACCGGGACAGCGGAGGGCGCTCCCGGACGCTGGTGGCGGTGACCAGGCCGAGCCGCTACACCTTCACATGCTCTCCAGCCCCAGGTGCCCCGCCCCCTCCCTGCTGACCCCCACGAGCCACCAGCAGTGGCCTGGAGCTCGACAAGCCCTCCTCAGGAGCTGCGTGCGTCCACCTGGAGCCCGAAACGGCTATGCTAGAACCCTCCCGCGCTTCTCTGCGCGCTCAGAACAGAGCTCCACGCGGCTCAGGATCTTGTCTTGCCCCCCTCCTCTGCTGCTAGGGGGGCCAGGCCCGACACCCCCCCCCACAGGCTCCTCCGTGAGGCCTGGGGTGCAGCCAGGTGGTCAGGATAGGGCTCTAGAAGGAACGGATGTATGAGCTGAGCCCAGAAGGACCCAGAGGATTCGGCAAGGGAAGGACTGGGGCAGTGTTCCAGGTGGCAAGAACGTAGTCTTCCCACGGACATATCTCCGCGTGGGAATCATCTGTGGCGGCTCCCTGGGAGGGAGGGCTGGGCAGCGGGCTCCAGGGCCCCCTCTAGCCATGGCTCACGGCCTAAGAAGCCTGGCTCCCCGCTCTCTGGCCAAGCGCCACCAGCACGGAAGGGTCACGTACCGTTCGGTGTGGCGAACTGGATGAGGACACTGTTGCAGCCCAGGGTGATGATGAAGGACTGCTTGCCCACGCGGCTGCACTCCGTCTCTCGGGACACCGAGCACTTAAACACACACACATCTTCGTCTGCGGGAGGAGAGAGGCGAGCATGAGCCACAGGTCCCAGCGCCGGCCGAGCAAGGCTCCCCATCGGCCAGCTTGGTGCAAGTCGTGTCCCTGCCCCCCCACCTCCCGCTCCGCACGGCCCTGGGCTTCTTCGGGGGTACCCTACAGCCCAACCTGGAAGCACCTGCCACGTGTGCCCTGCCCGCACAGCCAAGGCCGAGGAAGAGGGGATGGCCGAGCAGACAGCAGGGACTCAGAGACAAAGCGTGGCCAGTGGCCAGGAGGGCTGTCCACGGAGCGACCAAGGCTGAGGGTAAGGTGAGGGGTGGCCAGGCGCCGTGTGCCCAAGCAGGACATCCTGGCCCGGGGCCACCCCTGCCAGCACCTTCCCTCACGGAGCACCTCCCGGGGCCCAGGCCTCTGGTCATCCGGTGGCACTGAGATGAGTCCCCGGGCCCCTCTGAGGGAGTCTGGCATTAATTCACCAATTCTGCTCTGTTACATGGGGAATGGTCGGCCCTCACCCCTGAGCGGGGGTGGGTGGGGGTCAAGAAAGAATTCCCCGAGGTGCCTCTGTTTCCTTCACCTGAGCCTTTTCCCTCTTGTATTGATGTGATGCCGTGATTACGAGCGTGGCCACTGGAGCCAGATGGCCTGGGCTCATGCCCCACCTGCACCGCTCACTGTGCGACTTCGGCAGGTCACTTCGCCTCTCTGAGCCTCAGTTTACTCATCTGTCAATGGGGCTAATGGTGGGGCAGGCACAGGGCCTGCCACCATCCACAAGCTGCCACCATCACTATTCCTGCGCCTTCATTCAACAGGTGTGTGCCCCCCACCCACCCAGCCACACGGTGAAACTCAGCAGTACCAGAACAGGACAAACTGATACACCACTGAGGTCCTGGGTGGTGCAGCAGGACAGACAGGGCATCTGTGTCGTATTCTTGGCCAAAATGTTCACCCTGGTCCCCTTGTGATGGCGCCAGATCATGGGGAAGTCGGCAAGACAACCTGCCTGGTCTCCTCAAAGCAGCAATGCCAGGAAAGACAAAAACTGCTGTAACTATTCCAGACTGAGGAAGACTAAAGAGACGTGACCATCAAATGCCAAGGGTGACCCAACTGGAGCCTAATGAAAACCTTTTCACAAGCTCTAGAGGATGATGGGGGGAACGTGAATGTGGGCCACAGGTGTGATAACTTGAAATGACACGGGTGTGACAACAGCATGTGGTTCTGTAGAATAATGCCCTCATTCTTCTAAGAAGTGGGGAAGCACCGAGAGTGAATTCTCGTGATGTCTGCAACGTGCCTTTGAGCTCATCAGATAGATAATGCACACTGTACGTGTAGAGAGTAGCACTAGCGCGAATGTGGCAAAGTGTCCCAGTCCCTCCAGAAGGCCAAAACCATTTTGAATAAGAACAAAGGTACCCCTTAAGTTTATTTTTTTAAAGTAATCTCTACACCCAATGTGGGGCCCAAACTCACAACCCCGACCGAGATCAAGAGTCACATGCTCCACTGACTAAGGCAGCCAGGCGCACCAGACATTCAGTAAGGGTGCCAAGGGCATTCAGTGGGGAGAAAATCATCTTAACAAATGATACATGGACAACTGGATGTTGACATGCAAGAGAATGAAGCTGGACCCCTACCTCACACCATATATAAAGCCTGACTCCACTAGATCAATGACCTAAATACATGAGCTAGAAACTATAAAACTTCTAGAAGGAAACAGAGGGGTAAATCTTCCTGAACTTGGATTTGGCAAAAGATTCCTAGAGGTGACATTAAAAGCAAGAGTATCAAAAGCAAAACTAGACAAACCGAACATCAGAACTGAAAACTTTGTGCATCCAGGACACTATCAAGAAAGTGAAGACTAGGGTGCCTGGGTGGCTCAGTTGGTTGAGCGTCTGCCTTCGGTTCAGGTCAAAATCCCAGGGTCCTGGGATCGAGTCCCAAATCAGCTCCCTGCTCAGCAGGGAGCTCGCTTCTCCCTCTCCCTCTGCTGCTGCTCTCTCTTTCTCTGTCAAAATAAATAAATAAAATCTTTTAAAAAAAAAAGAAAGAAAGAAAGAAAGAAAGAGAGTGAAGACTACCTACAGAATGGAAGAAACCATTTACAAATCATATACCCAGGGCCACCTGGGTGGCTCAGTGGTTGAGCGTCTGCCTTCCGCTCAGGGAGTGATCCTGGATCCCTGGGATCGAGCCCCACATGAGGCTTCTCTGCTGGGAGCCTGCTTCTTCCTCTCCCACTCCCCCTGCTTGTGTTCCCTCTCTCGCTGGCTGTCTCTGTCTCTGTCTCTGTCAAATAAGTAAATAAAATCTTTTAAAAAAAAAATCATATACCTGATACGGATGGTGTCCTGAATATATAAAGAATGCGTTCAGCCAGAAGATAAACACCACAGTTAAAAAATGGGCAAAGGACCTGAACGGACATTTCTCCAAAGAAGATACAGGACTGGCTAACAAGCACGTGAGAAGACGCTCAAACCAGGAGTCATCAGGGACGCACACATCAACCCACCAGCAGACATCACTTCACACCCACCAGGACGGCTATGACTTAAAACAGAGAGGGGAAAATTACAAGTGTTGGCAAGGATGTGGAAAAATTGGAACCCTCACACCCTGTGAGGGACGTGGGAACATGAAATGGTGCAGCCACCGTGGAAAAGAAGCTAGTGGTTCTTCAAAAAGTTAAACATAAAATTGCCATTTGACTCAGCCATCCCACTCTGGGGTATGTACGCAGACGAACCGAGAGAAGGAGTCAAACGAATACCTGTATGCAAATATTCGAAGCAGTACTCTGCACAAGAACCAAAAAGGAGAAACCACTCAGACGTCCGTCGGCTGACGGATGGACACACAGATCCACGCACCGAAGGGCTGGTCGCCCATAAAAAGGAATGAAGTCCGGGCCGCCTGGAGGGCTCAGTCAGAAGAGAGAGAGCAGCTCTCGATCTTGGGGTCGTGGGTCCGAGCCCCACGCTGAGTGCAGCGATTACAAAAAAAAAAAAAAAAAAACAAACCAGCTTAAGAACCACCACCACCAAATGAAATCCGGACGCGGCTGCAGCACAGATGAGGTACGGTGGTGACTGGAAGAAGCCAGACACAAAAGGTCACACGCACGTGGTTCCACCTTATGACCCGTCCAGCACCGGCTAATGCACAGAGGCAGGAAGCAAACTGGTGGCTGTCCGGGGCTGGGAGGAGGGAGAACGGGGAGGGGCCGCTTAATGGATTCAAGGTTTCCTTTTGGGGTGATGCAAATGTTCTGGAACCAGACAGAGGGGGTGGTTACACAATACTGTGACTCCACAAGATGCCACTGAACTGTACGCTTTCAAGTGCTTTGTTTTTATCTCCACAGCAAAGGAACAACGCTCCCGGCGCATGCGCGCAGACGCGAAGGGCCTGTGGGTGTGCCCGGCCCTCCCCGCGCGGTCTGAGCGCCGGACCTGGGCCCTGGCGGGCTCCCGGGGCCACAGCCCTCCGCAGCCCGGGCCCCCCTCCTGGGAGGAAGGCGCAGCCCGCCCCCGCCCCCAGGCCGGAGAGAGGAGCATACTGGCAGGCCACCGCCACAGGCTCGCGACCGCACAGCACCGTTGAGAACCCCCGAGAAGGTGCTCCCGAGCGCTCCCGTAAGTGGGTCCCAGGAAGGGACGCTGGCACGGCGCCCGCACCCACGTCCCTCCTGGGGCAGGAGATAAAGGCAATCTGTCGGCGGCGCCAGGGTGACAGCAAGCCGACCAAGGAGGGCCTCTGTTTCCGAAGCAGCCTGGCAACCCGACCAGTCGCCCGAGGAGCCCCCTGCAACCCGGCGCCGGGCAGGCAACCACGAAGACCTGTGGCCAAGGGAAGCTTGGCTGCGTCCAGGGAAGCCGGGCCGAGGGTGACCTGACCTGTCCCATCGTGGCAGAGGCAACACGGCCCTGGAGCCTGCCTCTTGGGAGAGTCATGGCCATGCCACCCCGCAGACCAGTCCCCAGCACACAGGAAGGGCTCGATAAATATTTGACAAATCAAAAAAAAAAAAAAAAAAAAAAAGCTAGACCATATTCTTCTGTGTATTTAAAAGACTCAGAAATCCAAGCTCTTGGAAGGCCCTGCATGACCCATACCCCTCATTCATCAGCCCTCCAGCCCCACAGTGCCAGCTCACAAGCCTTTCCCCTTCTCCTGCTCTGCCTCTGCCCTCTCACCAGGACGGGCCCTTGGGACAGCGGTGGGGCGGCACTCTGTCTATCCCTGCCAGAGGACAGCACATGGGGCTCCCACTCACTCACTGCCCAGGGTCGCCCCAGCCCGGATGGGGCAGAGCTAACATGCACCCCGTCCCCTGGTCAGCTCCCCGGGATGGGGGGTGGTCCTGGGAGAGAGCTTCTCCTCCCAGGAAAGAGGTCTGGCGCCTGGCCCCAGCAGTGGCGATTAGGTACCCACCCCTCCACACACACACACACACACACACACACACACACACACGGGGTGCCTCTGTCCGCCAGGAAATCTCCTAGTAGACGCAAAGGCCAGCACTGTCCTCTCTAGTCCCCCCTCTATCCAGCCATCACTGGGTAGAGCCATGGAAGCGGCAGGAGGAACTCTGTGCCCTGCCTCCAGAAACCCACCGATAAAACCAATCTGCCCTTGTCACGCCGGCAGCATACTGAGGGGCTAGGTGCACAGGGCCTAGAGAGGTAGGGGACAGGAAGCGGGAGAGGGCTTAGCAGGCTGCCATGATGATTTAAGTGGGGGTGACCACAGGGAGGGCTGTTGGCCAGGAGGCTGTGCTGGGTTCCTGCCAACAGAGGTCAGCGGAGCTGGGGTTTCTGCCCTGTAGTAATATGATCGGGCGACAGAGCTGGGAAGAGGCCCCCTCCCCAGGCCATTTTCTCTGGAGAGGCTCTCCCAGGGCAGGGTCTGAACAGAGGAGTGCGCGGGAAACACCGGGACTCAGGAGTATTCATCATGCCACAAATGTGTCCACCTGCTCTTGGCCCCGGCCCGGCACTGCGGGCTGGCCTCCCACCGGCTACACTGCGGGGTGTCCAGCGGAGGCTCCGATGCCAGGGGATCAGGGGCCAGAACACCAGGGACAAACACGGGGCCAGCAGGCTCAGGGTGTGCCGGCGGGAATCCCAGGGTCAGAGAACCTTCCTGAATCTCGCTCCCCAGGAAGGCAGGCCCCTGTAGATCCGAGTTCCCACAGGGAGCCAGGCCCAGCCCCCGCCCAACCACCCCTCGCTGAGACAGGGACGGGGCTGGGATGCCACACTGTACCAGCGCTTTCCAGAAGCCACGCTCTGTTCCTGTGCTTTACCCAGACCCCTCCGAGCACCTTTGTGCCCACCTACTGTGCCACTTATGCCTGAGGAACCAGGGTCCAGACAGGTTACGTATCTCGCTCAAGGTCACACAGCAAGCGCGGGGCCAAGCTGACTGGCTCCAGGGTCTGTGCTCCTAACCAAGGCACCATCCCTGTGCCTGCGAGAGTAGGTGCTGGCCAGCCTTCCCTGTAAAGGGGCAGGGAGTAAATAACTTGGGCTTGGCAGGCCGTAGAGTCTCTGCTACTGGGATTCGCCCCTGCCACAGACCATATGCAGGCGAGTGAGTGCGGCCGTGTGCCAATAAAACTTCATGACAAACCCCGCCGTGCGTCTGGAACTAGAGGTACAGAGAGGCTGGGCGCTGAGCCCCCTTTCCGCCCACTTCCTTGGTGGCTCACTGGACGTCGAGAAATGGAGACACCCTCCCCATCCCAGAGGGGGTGAGGACAGCCAGGTGGGGGTGAGGACAGCCCCTTTCGACCACTTGAGTTTATGTTAATGAGGTGGCTCTCCGAAAGCCAGTGATGAGGATCCCCAAGTAACGGGCACTGCTGCAGGGGGACAGGTGCCTAGAGATGGCACCTGGCCCCGGCTGGGACAGAGAGTGGGAGCGAATTCTCCAGCAAGAGGGAAAAAGGCACATCGGAAGGCAGGGAGAAAAGGAGGCTGTGATGTTGTCATTTATACTGAACAGACAGGTGCCTGGCACAGAGCTCCGAAGATTCTGGGAGTGCCGGAGGGGGTAAGAACAATAAAGGGGTCTGCTGTGAGTCAGTCAAAGCCCCTTTCGACCACTTGAGTTTATGTTAATGAGGTGGCTCTCCGAAAGCCCCTAAGAATGGGGGCTGGTTGCCAGGGGGACCAACCGAGTAATTAGAGGGTTGGAACTTTCAGTCCCCCTCCTAGGCCTCCAATGGCCAAGGACTTAATCAATCATTCCTGCGTAATAAAGTCTCCATAAAAATAGAACCCAAAGGACGGGGCTCAGAGAGCTTCCTGGCTGGTGAGCAGGACGAGGTGCTGAGAGAGGGGCACCCCTTCCTCACACCCTGCCCTACGCACCTCTTCCCTCTGGCTGCTCCTGAGTTCTATCCTTTTTATATTAACCACCGATCTAGGACGTAAACGGTTTCCCTGAGCTCTGTGAGCCCTCCAGCAAGTTCATTGAGCCTGAGGAGGGCCTGGGAACCTCAGATCTATAGCCGGGGGCAAGGAGCACAGGGGACATCCTAGACTCATGCTGGCTGTGGGGGTGGAGGGCGACAGTCTGGTGGGGCTGAGCCCTTATTCTAGGGGGTCTGACACTATCTTCAGACGGGCAGGCAGTGTCAGAACGGAGGTGACTGTAGGCCACGCAGCTGGTGTGGGGAGGCCCCCACCCACACACTCGTGATCGGAAGTGTTGGGTATCAGTACTGAGCGCGGGAGACACCCAGAAGGCACGCTTCTCCTCAGAGGGGCCCAGGGCAGCGTGGCTGCGGCCAGGGAGGTTGATGAGCTAGACTCCCAGGCCGGGTGGGCAGATCTGGGTCTCGAGCCTCTCGGGAGTCCGGCCACTCCCACAGCCATGGGCAGCACCTGGAGTGACTGAGTGCTGAGATGGCCTTGGGGACAGGGCTGGAGGAGCTGCGGGCTAGGCAGGAGATGAGGGAAGCTGGGAAGCCAGTGGCTCTTGGGAGGATAAGCTGCCTGTGCCCCACCTACCACAGGACCACCCCAGACACCCCCTCCTTGAGGGCTCCCTGGGCAGCAGAAGCTGGCGGACCTCTGAGGCACAGGGGCCTCCCTGGGCCCAGGTATAAGGGAAATGCCCTGCTCACCACCTCACCCGAGGCCTGGCACCCAGGAGGGCCTCGAAAGAGCTGGCTGATTCAGGGAGCAGCAGACACAGGAAGGCCCGTCTCAGGGGGCACTGACCAGATGGTCCCGGGGACACATGCTGAGCCTCTGTCACCTCCCGGTCACAATGTCTAACATGGCCAATATGCTGGGGCCGTTCTCCTGCTTAGACCTCTCCATGGTCTCCCAGAGCCTTCTGGAACAAACACAAACTCCTCATGGGGCTCACGAGCCCGTCAACATCTGTGGCCTCCTCCATGTCCCCAGTCAAGCCACGCTGACCTTCGCTACCCCCAGACCGTGGGCAGGACTTCACTCTGGCTTCCATGGCTCCTGAGATCCAGAACGCCCTTCCCCTCTTCTCCTGTGTCACTGTTACCTCCTCCTTGAGGTCCTCCAGCACTTCCTGGACAAGTGCCCCATCACACAGCAACTCCTTATTTAACGCCCCCTTGCTCCCCAACCGATGACGCAGAGCAGCACAGACCCAGGGCTCCGCACGTGGCTGGCACAGCGCCCAGACCCGGGGGCACTTGGGGGATGCTTACCTGCGTGGTGGCCCTGGGGCATGGGGTCCGGGAGGCCAGGCCCCTTCCCTAAGTGCAGGAGGCAGACGGCATGGGGGTCCAGGTGCCCAGGCCCTGACGGCATGTGTGGCCTCAGGAAAGTCACTTAACCACTTGAGGACGTTGGGCGCTAGGCACCCACACGGTAACCTCCCTGCCTACACTGCCCCCCCCCCCCCCCCGCCAAACAAGCAGTAATGGGACACGCAGAGGGTCACTGGGTCCTTCGGGCTGGTCAGACCTGGGTCAGAAGGACCCAGTGGAACAAGGACAAATGCCTGGAGTTACACTCTCCCCGCATGGAAACTTCCATCCTCACGCAAGAAGAGGGAAGCTGTCGCATGGAGAACAGAGGTGGAGGAGAAGACAGGAAAGCTGCCACCAGCTCGGGGGAAAAGGGCCACGTTCCAAGTCCTTGCCTCGCTAGTGGGGAAACTACCACAGCCACCAAACGAGGACTAATTAAAGCTACTTATCTTGGCAGACTTGGGGCGAAGGGGGGTGGGGGTGGGTAGAACTGCTTGTCCAAATGTGAGGTCTTTTACCAAATCACCTCCTGCCGCCAAACAAAAACCAGGCTGTGTACCTTCCAGAGGAAAATATTCCACCATAAAGAAAGGTAGGTGAAAAGGAGGGCGAGGCACAGAAGGGCAAGGTGCTTTGCTCTGCTCGGGGCCCTGGGCTCAGGGGGCAGCTCTCGTCTCCGTGCAGCCCAGGGGCCCCAGCCTTCCAGCGCTCACAGGTGCCGGCGGGAGGCTGACGGCACAGGGCGGAGAAGGAAGGGTAAGAGGGACCGGAAGGAACTCGGGGAGGGGGCTCTGATACACTTGGAGGCGAGGTACACGCAGATTAGAGCCTGCCCCGGGGGGGTGGCCACAACCCCACCAAATCAGGCTCTGGGTGACACAGGGCTCGCCTTCCTGGAAAAGCCTCCTGTCTCCCCGAGGCACCCAGTGCCTGGCGGCAGGAACCAAGTCTCCAAACTGTGGGCACAGAGGCCTCCCCCCTGTCCCTGTGTGGTGAGGCGTCCCTGTGGCCAGCAGAGGAAAGAAGTCACTCCTGGCTCACCCAGCAGGGAAGACCAACACGGGCAGTGGCTGAAATGATGGGCATCTGATGAGCGCTGGGTTTATACACAACTAATGAATCGTTGAACTCTACATCAAAAACTAATGATGTACTATACGTTGGCTAATTGAACATAATTATAAAAAATAATTAAAATAAAATAAAATAAAATAAAATAAAATAAAATAAAATAAAATAAAATAAAATGATGGGCATCAAGGAAGTCCGGGTTCAAGGCCAAACTTGCTACTCTCCGGTTGTATGACCGTGGACCTTTGTTCCCTCATCTATCAAATGGTGATAATGACACAGCCCTCGGGGTGACAAGACATGACCCACGCGGAGGACTGACAGCTGCTCCACCACCTGCCTTCACCCCCAACCTCAGGAGCCTCATCTGGGAAGTGGGGATTACAAGAGGATGAGGACCCCTCCTTGCCCCCCAGATTCCGTGAGAAGATGCGGGGGTGGGGGCAGTACGTGTACCAAGTATTCAGTAGCTGGGAGCGGCCACTTCACCCTTCAGCAGATCCGCGCCAGTCTCAGAAGAGAACCCAACCCCAGGCAGCCTAACCCGGCCTGCCCTCCCTCTCAGCCAAGTAACCTAAGCCCGCTCCTCCGGTGCTGTCCTGGGAGACGCTGCACGCAGCTGCCCGGCCCCGGGGTGTCTGAGGACCAGGAGGTCACCCTGGGCTCCTCTGGCCCGGCCCGGCCCCGGGGGGTGGGGGACTCCCAGCCCTCCCCACAGGCACCCGGAGCGCCTGGCCCCGCGATCCTTCAGAGCCTCCCCACCCAGAAAGCCCACCCCTGCCAGCCCTTTGGGGGCCTTATCCTAGAATTCCACTTGCCAGTGTCCGCGAAGATAAACCCAGACCTGGGACTGTCCAAAGCAGCCGAAAACCCCAACGCCCACTGAACAGGGAAGAAGGGGCAGCCAGGAGCAAGCCGGCAGGTGCTGTGAGAGCCGGCCCGGGCCCAGTAAACATCTGGGCGCCACAGGGAGAAAACAGAGGGCCACCGGCCAAGCACGCTGCATGCCTGGGGGCTTTTCTGGAAAAAAACAGTGATGGAACGGCTTCAGTGGCTGCCTCTGGGAGGCTGGCAGGCTTGGCGCGGGGGCACCCTTCCACTCCCGCTGTTTAACCAGGCAGAACTGGGCTCCCGGGGAGAGATTTCTGCAGGAAAATCCAGGCGGGAAGGTCACACCGGAAGGTGATGGGCAATGTGGGGCGCGCGGGCCGAGACCAGGAGGGAGGAAGAGAAGGACCTTTCAGGTCCCACCCTCCTGAGCGGTTTGAGTTTCTACCCTGTACACAAGAGATAACTGGACAAATGGCAATCCTGACGGCAGGGGAGGCCTGGCGCCCACTCAAGTCGTCTGGGGTGTCCCCGGAGTGAGCAGGTCTGACCACGTACCTCCCTCCACCGGCTGGAGGGCCAGGGGGGTGGGAAAGGGTCTGGGACCAGAGGATCCTTCTGAAGTAGGGGATGGACGGCAACGACTTCTCAGCAACAGCTCTCTGCCGGGCCAGACCCACACCCACACCGCTCTCAGTGTGATGCAGGAGGGGCAGCGACCCCGGGACACTCGGGTCTCAGCCAGGGGCAGCGCGGCCTGCATTCTGGGCAGCTGTCACCCAGGGAAGCCCTTCTCCCCACATCAGGGAGGCCACAGGTGAGGCACATCCCCCAGAAGGCCAGCTCATATCAGACCCTGGTTTGAATCCGGCCTCTGTCACCTGGAGCCTCACACTCCCCCCACCCCTGGGCCTCAACGTCCATGTCGAGAAAGCTAAATGAACGCACCGCTCACTACTGTCATAAAGACGAACACCCCCTTTGCATCCAACCCAAGACCCACGGGTAGACAGGAGGTGTTACTGGCACAAAACACCCAGCTTGGCTGCCCTGTCCCCAAGGCATTCTGGCTGGAGGCAGACAGTGGAGTCCTGGAGAGAATTCTGGCCCTACCCACCAGCCCCCATCCGGCCACTAAGTGCGCCTTGGGGACATGGGAGCAGCCACCTGGCCGAGGCAGCGAGCCCGTGGCCAGCTTCAGACTGTGCCTGGGAATTTTTCGGTTTAGGCCTCGCGAGCTCCAGGATGGGTCTACATTTAGGCCACTCACACGGCCCCTTCTAAAGCAGCACCAAGTGGATGGAACACCCCTCCTTCCAGGTTACCTCCCTGGGAGGGGACGAGATAGGGGCCCTTTTTTCTACTGGCAACGGTTTATTTCCTGAAGTAGGGATGGCATTGCACAGTGTGCTCGTTCCTTTGAGAATATTCACAAGAACTCAATAGCAAGCCACCTCTGTGGGCACAAAGAGGCTCGTATTGGGTGGCAGGGTGGGCAACGTACAGGGCAGCCTGAAAAATCTAAAAGACAGGTCTATGTCAGGAGGGGCCCTGAGAATACAAGTTTCTGAGGAGGAAACTTCCCGAACTCCCCAGCAACAGGGTGACAGGACACCAGGGAGGTGCATGGGCAGCGGGGAGGACAGAAGAGGCTCTTGGTCCACGAGGCAGCCTTCTGGGGGGCAGGGACGCCCCCCAGGGTTTCCTGCTGGCATAAGGGGAAGCAAGGCCCCCGTGGCCCCTGGCACCACTTGGGCCACAGGCCTCCCCAGCTGCTGCTGGGTCTGACCCAGAGCTGCTCGCCATGGCAGCACCCCGGTAAGCGGCGAGCCGCCCCTCACATCCCCTGGCTGACCCTGGGCTGCAGAAGGGCCCTGCACCAACGACACCCAAACCTCACTGACCAGCGACAGCTCCGGGAGGTCAGAGCCCTGCAAGGGGACTCCTCTCAAAGAGCTCGCCCGTGGCCGGGTGGGGTGGAGGCCAGCACCACTTCCAGGCCCCGCAGGACTGGTCTCGAGGAGCCCCAAGAGGAAGGGCAACCCCAAGAAAAGAAGGAGCAGACAAAGAAAGAGCTTGGCTTTTCTGAAAAGAGTACTAGGGGAACCGACTGGGCGGGAGCTATTACATGCAAATGTCTCCCCCATCCATGCTAATCAGCGGCGCAGCCCCGGGCTTTGTCAGCTACAAAAGGGACAGCAGATGTGCGCCAGGGTTCCCCGGCCCCTGAAAGCACGGGCTTAGCGGGTAATTATGGGGGGGGGGGGCACAAAGCAACAAAACCAGCAGCCCCAGCCCTGGGCCCCTGGGCCCCTCCGGCTGGGACCTCGAAGCTGTGACGCACCCAATAGCAGGCAAACACCCAAGGACACGGGGCCCTCAGTTACTGCTCCCGACTGCCTTCCTTTCAAGAGAGGAAACCGAGGCACAGAGATGACATGCTCAGGGCAGCTTAGCCCAGGGACCCAGCATCTTGTGAAAGAGCCAAGCCCCATCCCAGCATCCACTGGGAAGGACATGGGCTCTACGACCAGGCAGAGCCTGGCCTGGCTGGTTGATGACAGGTGCCATCCCCGAGCCACCACTGCAGGGAACGTGATGGAGGTCACCTCCTAGCGCTGTGAGGGGTCACTAAGGGTCTGAACCCCCCATGACAGCAGGAGCTGGGTGGGCAGAGCTCTCGGAGGAACAAGGTGGGAAGGGGAGGCCCTGGGCAGAGGAGCCGCCCAGGGAGACCTGGAAGGCAGGGCTGGAACGAGGCATGTCAAGGGCAGCAGGAGGACCCCGGGCTGTGGGGGAGCCCACCCTCAAAGCGGTGGCACACCACACTTTCTGGCTCCTGTCACGCCAGGGCCAGTGCACTCAGCACAGGAAGCGGAGAAGCGGGAATGTGGTTCCTGGGGGTTCTACCCTGGGGCCAGCTGAGGGGCCTCAACCCGCAGACCAGGGTGACTCCAGAAAGGCCGAACAGGAAGAGGCAGGAGGATGGGCCAGGGGCAGCCTCAGCAGAGAATGACAGACAGAAGAAACTGCAGCCCGGGTCTCGGGCCCAGCTTGAGAGCGGAGTTTGACCAGCAGCACAGAGGCCAAACGGGACGTGCTGGGGCCGCGCCACGGCTTGGAGGGCCTCCGCCGGGCCCCTGGGAGCCCCTACGGCACCGCCTGGATCAGAATTAGGAGGGCCCTGTGTGCCCGGCCCTGTCCTCAGGCTGCCTCCCCGAATGTGACTCCGGATGAGACACAGGCGAGAGGGGACAGAGGCTGCCTCACCCCGGGATGGAATCGGCAACGAGGCAGGAATGAGGAAAGACTGGCTCTGGGCCCCAGGACAGTCCTCCGAGGACACTTCCCCGACACAGAACAAGGACCACAAGGGGCAGGTGGGCGCCTCCCCCACGCACGGCGGAGTCCCCTTTAGGGCACACACGCCCCACCAGCGCCTGAAAGGTGGCACAGAGAAGTGGAGGTGCCGGAGCCAAACCGGAGCCGGCATCCCAGCAGTTACCTGCCCTGGAATGCCTCCGTTTCCTCGTTTATAAACTGGGGGGAGGGGCTGTGGCTACTGAGGCTCCCCACAGGTGTGCGTGGCTTGGTGAGCAGAGAATGGGCTGGATCCCCCCACACTCACTCCCCTGCCCAGCACCCTTGTGCCAACTGCACACGGCAGCCAGCCGGCCCTTCGGGGCTGTTCTCACGGTTAGGCGAATCAATGAACGTAAAGCGCCTGGCACGGCGCCTGCCTGGCACGTGCTCGAGCGCAGTAAACGGCAGCTATGGTAGGCCTCGGAAACGCGGGTAAGCAGGGCGTAGGGGCAGGGAGTCCGGGGCGTCAGAGCCGGGCATCCCAACGGGTGTCCCCCCATCCGGGAGGCGCGTCCAACACTGGGGACTCCACCCTCTGGTCACACAGAGGGCTTGGGGCAGAGCCAGGTTCCGTGGAGGGCCCCTCCAGGGCACACAGCAGGTCTGGAAACCGCAGCCGGCCTTCGCCTTCCCCTCCAGCTCAAAGAAGAATGCGGCCAATTTTCTGGAATGTCCCTCTGGGGTCTGTAAGAGGCCCCCCAATCTGTCTGTGATTATTCCCATGGCCCCTGGAGGGGATCAAGATCGAGCCGCTTTCTCGTTAGAGCACTGAGCTGGCAGGTCCCCCCCTCACCGCACTGTCCTCACCTGGAATGTCACCCGTGCCCGTGTCGCCAGGCAGGTTTCCATACGTGAAACCACTCCGCTCTGACGGGTGTGACACATCCAGCGAAAACGAACCCCAGCCACACGAACACACTTAGCGGGGAAGCAAATCCGCCAACAATCTTAAAGAAAAACAGCCCAGACCTGCTCTTGCCAAAGCTGTGGGTGATGAATCGCTTGAAAGAGACACACAAAAAGAGGGAATAAAAGGGGGTTCCCTCTCTCCGTGCAAGGAGTGGGGGTGGGGAGGAGACAGAGCCCCCTCCCGCAAACCAGTCTGGACTTGTTTTCAAGAAGGCCCCGCCTGACAGAACAAAAAGCACCCAGAGGCTGGGGGACGGTTCTAGGTCTGGCCTCGGGTGGCGGCTTCATGGGCCACACAACTGTCAAACGCACCGAACAGAACCACCGAAGGCTTGGGCATCTGTGGGTGTCGATTAAACAACAATTAAAATAAGTCATCAAAAGAGTATCACGAGGCCAGAGTTTCCAGATCCAACTACCGCAGGCCTGGGGGAAGCCTGGTCTCAATTTCCTTCATAGAACTGGTTTTCGGGAAACAAAGGGAGTGGGGGCAGGGAAAGTCGGGAACTCCAGATTCTTCAACCAAAAGTCAGAGTAGGTGATGTGGTCTCTCTGGGTGGGTGTGAAGGTGCCAGCGGCCCCACCCTGCACAGCGCCTGGGACCCTGAATCCAGAAGCCTCCCAAGCAAGTCCCAGAAGTGAGAAAGCGGGAGGGTGGAGGCACGAAGGGCCAGGGGTCTCCCTCCTGAGTCACCAGGGACCTGGGGGGGGGGGGGTTTGAATCTCAAGGCCACCTCAGGCCCCTCCCAGCCCTCCCTGTCTCAGGGCTTTATGATCGCCGGGCACCTGGCCACCCACACCTGGCACACATCTGCCCTTCCAGACGATACAGCAGGTTTATGCCAGTGACCTAGGACGCTGTGTGTTGTTCACCTGTTGTGTACTAGGCTAACACCAGCCCTCAAGCCGCCCTCCATCTTCCCGGAAGAACCGGAAGCTGAACTGCGAGGGCTTGGCCAGAGTCACAAGGTCACATCAAGGTAAGGCTCCACCACCTATACTAATCATGACCTCCAGCAGCTTCTGACCCAGAGAGGGCTGCCGCAGTCCCCAAGGGAGAAGGGAGAACATTCATTCCATCAGGGAATGCAGAGAGACAGGGACCCCGGAGAGCAGGAGGACTGACCCTGGGATGCTGCAGACCCCAGCCACCCCCCGAGCCACCGCCCCCTGGTCCCCAGGAATTCCCCCCTCTCCACTTCAACCCTCTCTGGCCAGGGGCCTCCCGCCCCCACACTCAGCTCCTCAGCTGCCAGGCTCTGCGTGCTGACTCCTGGGCCACGTCCCCCCCAGTGGGGAGACGGGGCTCTCCGTCTACTTTCTCTCCGCTCCCCGAGTATGCGGGGTGGAGATGGTGTCTGGCTTGTGTTCAGCTATGCCTCCAGTTCAGCCACAGATGTCCACCGCCACCTAGGCCACCTGCCACCAGCTAAGCCCCTCAGTGAAGCGCCCCACCGACAAGGAAGCTGAGACACAAGAGACGGAGTCATCCGCCAGGGATCACCCTGCTAGGAAAGGCCGGGGACAGAGATGGGCTTGAGCCCAGATACAGCCAAGGTGTCACTCCTCCCCCCTGCGCAGCCCGCTCCAGCCACACCTGCGGCTGGCTGCCCTCGGCCGGCGGGGCAGCAGGCGTGATTTTATACGCGTCCACAAACTCACAACAACCCTCCGAGGTAGGTGCCATCAAGAGCCCCATTTTACAATCGAGGAAACAGAGGCACAGAGAGGTCACGCCAAGGGGCGGAGCCAGGCCTAGGCCCCACCAGGCCCTCCCTCGGCCTCACCTGCTCTTCCCCCACGAGCCCTGGGCCCCACCATAGCAGGGGGCCCACCCTGCCGAGCCCCACCTCCCCCTCGCCCTTTCCGGCATTTTCAAGCTTCTGCCCAGCTCACTTTCTTCCGGAGGAGACTGGCCACTAAGTACAATGTGATTAGGTGACTGCTGACTTAGTGCCTGTCACACAACCCCCCCAAGACCGGCAAATGTGGGAGCGTGTGCTTGGCTTGGGGCGTCACCGTAGCCCCAGCTCCTAAAACAGTGACTGGCACACAGCAGACGCTCAGTCCATTTTTGCTAGCTGTTTAAAGGAAGACGAGAGGTAACCTACCGCAATAAAAACACAGCAAGTCCCCCGCCAGTACATGCTTGTGGTTGGATGGATGGAAGGTCAGGTCTCTTCATCTTCAAAGAACTGTGGGTAGGCCCTGGGGGCCTGGGCGAGGTGGACCCTCCCTTCCTCCTCTCTCCCGGAGACTCCACCACCCCTCCCCCCCACCTGCCATCTGGCTGGGTCCCCTCCCCCGCCCCTCCAAGGGGGCTGCCCCCCCATCAGAAATCCAGTGACCTCCCCCCTTGGCTCTGGCTCACTCTGACAGACATTGCTGAGCGCTGCTCTAGGTCCTGGCCGATCAGAGCTGCACCCCGGCCCAAGAGGCCCAGGGCCCCACCTCTCCCACAGACCACCCCTCAGAAGCCAGAGGCATCCACTTCACTCCCCAGTCGAGGGCTATCCTCCAGTGACTGTCAGCCTTTCTCGTGTCACAGATCCCTCAGAGGGGGATCAAAAGTGGGGAGCTTTCCCCAAAAAAACGCACAGAGAACCAACAGCAATGCCATGGCCATGGTCCATCAGGTAGACATACAATGAAGAATTTGACGTGTGTTCCCTCCAGAGAGGTGCCACTGTCACCCCCTTTCTCCTTTTTGTCAAGGAGGCTGGTCCAAGGTCACAGTCTCTGAGTCTTGTCCCTCTAGCCTTCTGCAAAACTGCATGCAATTTCAGGGCATCATGGGACCCCCGGGACCCTCGAGGACTTCAGATTAAGAGACTTAGAGCTGCCCAAAGTCCCTCCCAGCCTCCACTCTCCAGGTCTCGAACCTCCACTCTGCCCTCTCCGGGATGGGGATCTCCCCTTCATCCTGGCAAATTCACCACCTCTGCAGGCGGCAAGCAGACCCAGGCCCTGAGCGGGCGCCCCAGGAAAGAGATGGCACCTGCCGGGGAAGGTTCCCCAAGCGTCTCGCATTCTGCTAAATCTGACCTGGTCAGCGGCCTCGCACCTCAGATCAGCCCTAAGTTCCCGCCATTCTCTCTCCTCAAAAGCCCTGCACACCCACCGCGTCCAGACCCCCACACGTGTCGTGGCCCGTGCTTGCCAGGTGCGGCTCATGGCGCTGGCCACTTTGCACCTGTGATCTCAGACACGGGCCCACAACCCCAAAAGGTGTGAACAGTCATACTAAATTGGACACACAGAGATTGTGAAGAGCCCCAAGTGGCAGCTCAGGTGGGATTTTGCCAACCTGAGAGTTTGGGCAGGTTGGGTTTTGCTGTCAAAGAAGCAGCAGGCTAGGCTTTCAGAACTTCTGAGTTTCCAAATGGCCAATGAGGGGCTTTGGGCAGGTAGAGAGGAGGAAGGGGAGCTGGGAGGTGGGCAGTGGGTGGGACCTCGGACTGGAAGCCAGATCCGCTTAGGACTCTGACATAACAGCCCCCCACCTCCATGGGGCTCCAACTCAGCTGCCCAGAGGAAGGGGCCAGGGGCCGAAGGAGGTGCCAGTTAAGGGTAAGGGACATTTTCCCACACCCGAGGGCAGCCTGGGTTCACAGAAATGCCTCTCTATTTTAAGAAACAAACCACTGCAAGTGGAAAGACAAATGACTACTGGCATGAAGCCTCCGTGCTGGGCGGTGACAAGCAGGAAGGGGACTTCGGGCAAATTGGGGCAGCACGCCCCTTCCAAAGGTGGTGCCGCTATCCAGCTCCGCCTCGGGGCATGTCGGCCCGGGGCTGCCAGCCCTTCTGAGTTTTCACAAGTGCAAAGTCAGATTCTGACGTGAAATCACACAATTTAAAAAACAGTGGGGCATCAACTTTTATTTTAACCACATGGGGGAAGCAAACCTGAGGGCAGGTCACTCATAGCCCCTGGCAAAAGGTCATGGCCTCTGCCCCGGGGCAGAGTTCACCGTTTGTTCCACAACACCACTTCCGGGCCTCTGACACACTTCTGGGGCAGGCTAAGGTGGAACGATTCGGTTACATTCCTGTGGCATGCTCTAGTCTGGACGCTTCCACGGGCCCCTCTCTCCCTGCTCCCATCTACACTGTAACCTGCTGCCACAGTAGTCTTCGGAAATAACATCTTACCATGTAGGCGCCTCCGGGGAAAATGGTGGGCAGCTCCTGATCATATACAGGAAATGGCCCTGTCGTGTGTAAAACATCACTTGGACCTAACCTTGCTACCCTCACTCTGGCCCCTCCATTCTTCAGACAGACCCCTTTGCCCCACCCCAGGCTGCTGACCCCCACCCCCCACTTGAGCCCTCCGTAAACCAGGAACACCCTTCCCAACATTGGCTACATCGACATCCTACCTACTGTGGCCAAGGTGACTGACTGTCTCCCAGTGTCTGTCCTCTCTCCTACAGAAAGAGAAACCCTGAAATTAGTTGAGCTGAGCCCAGCTGACCGCTCAGACTACAGACTACATTTCCCAGCCTCCCTTGCAGCTAGTAGTGGCTCCGCAACTGCATTCTAGCCAATGGGATGAAAGCAGAAGCACCCAGAGCAGCGTCTGCAAACTTTCCTTAACAGACACCTGGCCAAAGCCCTCGGCACGTTTGTCCCTTCCTTTATCTTGCTGTCTGGACACCAGGGTAATAGCTGGACTCCAGCTGCCATGTTGATCCACAAGGACAGGACCTCACCCTAGAAATGCTGGGGGGGGGGGTAGCTGGAAGGACCTGGGCCCAAGGAATTCCTGAAGCAAAGCCTCCACACCAGCCAGCCCTGATCGGCCACCCTCCAGACTTTAGCGTGAGAGCACGATAAATAAAATGCCCTGTTGTTTAAGCCACTGCCACTCTGGATCTCCGTTATGCATGAATGAATGGAATCCTGACCACCTTTTTTCATTGAACCACCCCACAGTACAACAATGAGCAGGTCCAATAGCAGTGACCCTGAAAGCCAGCTCCCCTGCCGGCCCAGCCATGTCACCTGGTCAAGCCCTTTCACCTGTTTTTCCACGAATAAAATGGGAGTGGTGCCCCTGACCTCCCAGGACTAACCTAAGTGGTAACACACAGCAACGGCCATACCTGTCAGGCTAACTGGCCCACAGTCCAGAAAGTGCACTCTATCTGGCCTGAGGGATTAGGACACTTCACAATCAAAACAAACAGATGTACACAAAAAAAAGGCTTTTCAGTTTCTCTTAAAAGCTGGGGCAGCTCTGCCGAGCAGGGCTGGGGCCAAGTTCCCGCCGTATCCCCCTCTCCTACCTGCCTCGTTCATTTATCCCAGGGATCCACAAACTTTTTCTGTCAAGGGCCAGCAAGTCAACATTTTAGGCTTTTCAAGACACGAGGGTGTCAGTTAAATATTCTTACTTTAGTTGTTGGGTTTTTTTTAATAGACCCTTCAGAAACGAACAAAGCTCCCTTTCGTGGCTTAAACGGAGGCCACAGGCCTGCTCTGGCTCACAGACCATCGTCTGCCCATCGGCCCTAATTGACACTATTAGCCTCTCCCCAGCTGCCCCCAAGGTCAAACATTTGAGTCTGTCCACACAGGTTCACGCAGAGCCCGGTCCCCAGTAAATGTTCAATGAAATGACAGCAGGCAGGAACACCTTACAGGCACCGCTGGAGTGGGAACGCCCCTCCAGTGTTACTAACTTTCTGGGGTGTCACCCCAGCTTGACGCTGAAGGTCCTAAAGCCTGGGCACATGACCAACTCTTTTTGTGCCCCTCCCCCAGCTGCCAAGGGGGTACCACACAACTGTGACTGGAGGGAGTCCCAAGAGCTCCCGGGTCTATGGCAGCAGGCCATACGTCACATTGTTTTTACAAAGGGTTTTTTCTCTGGGGTTTCCCCCTGGCCTGCCCCCCACACACTGAAATGTAGGCCCGATCAGAACCAGTCTGGCTGTACGTGGCTTCCTGGCCAAGGGGACGGGGAGAGTCCACAGAACCAGGCAAACTGATCGCACTGACTGAGAAAGAAAAGAGACACAGTCATCTCCAGAAAGGACACCGGGGGCCTGAGGAACTGAGAGTCTGCTCTGCTCTCTGCCGTGGCCGCCCCACGACGGGCTTCCAGAGAAGCTGCCTCCTTTCAAAGGGAGGGCTCCCTGCGTCCAAGAACTCCAGCGGCCGCGCCAGGGCTTCCTCGGGGCCTGGGACGTCTGCACCTCTGCCTGGGGAAACGGCCTGGTTCTGGGAGCTGCCATCTAGCCACTGCCGTCGACACCGGCCAGGCTGACTTCCGACGGCAAGGAGCGGTGGGGAGGGTTATCGCTCCCGGCAGGGTGACCGGGACAGGGCCTTCCGCAGCCGTCATCCTCCTCACGTGGGAGGGTGCAGACGTCAAGGAACGTGGTCGTCTGTCTGCTACCCACACCCAGCTCCCAGCCCCCCCCGCCCCCCGCCTCAGGTGGACATTGCAGCCTGGGGACCCTCTGCCATCCCCTGGGGGTACGAGACAGCAGCTGGACGGCCTGGCGGTATAAGGGGCTCCCTCCTCGAAAGCCAGCTCTTCATCACTCCATCCCAACACCCACGCCATCGTCGATAACATCTACAAAAATATGTATTGTGTCCCACCAGACACCCCTGCTCCACACTCCCATGGTCCACGTCACCCAAATATCTGGACCCCAAGTGGTATCGTTCCCACTGCTGAGGAGGAAACCGAGGCTGCGCGCAGGCAGGTGCTGCTGGAGGTGAGGAAACAGGCTCAGGGAGGTGAAATGGCTCATTCAAGGCCACACAGCCGGTGACCCACGCCAGTCAGACCCCACGTTCACGACCCTCACCAGCACCCAAGCACACCTCAGGCTCACCTCCCACATGAGGCACGGGGAGACTCATATCTTGGCCAACGTCCCTGTCCCTACCCACACACAGACTGGAGTCCCAGGGGTCTGGAATCACACATAGCTCACAGGACCCTGACTCACAAGGGAGCGGTGAGCAGAAAAGGGCTCCTGACACCGCATCTGGCCAAAGCAATCAGGTCCCAGAAGGGTCCGGACTGGAAAATGTGGAGGCCAGGGAAGGAAGGTTATCCCAAGACAAGGCCTAAAGCTCCTAGCAGGCCCCAAGTGCCGCTGGTCCACCCCGCCGCCGCATCCCCGCACATCCCCGCAGTGGCTGGACCATCTCTGACTTTCTCCAAGGGACGGCGGGCTAGCACTCTACACCCGGCAGGCCGGGCCTGCTCGCAAATCCAGGAGCAGAGTGCAGCCCCACACCTCAGCCCTGGTACTCTACGCTCCCCCGGCAACTTCAGAGCGATCCCCTCCCTGTGCGCCCCGCTCTCCGTGCCTGCTCAGGAGCCAATGCTGCCTCACCCTGAGCAGTGACCCAGCCAAGTCTGAGGTCATCGCCAGCGCCGGCCTGCTATGGGAGCAGGTGCTACCACCAAAAAAGTATTAGTGTTCTGAGCAAACACACACTATGCCACAAAGTCCCGCCATTACCCCCATTCTACCGATAAACAGAGGCACAGAGACTCGCAGATACTAGGAAGGCACCGAGCTAGTCCACATAGTAGACCCTAAAAAAATATGTCCAAGCCCTAACCCCCCCGAACCTGTGAAAGTGGCATATCTGGAAGAAAGGGTCTTTGCAGATGTAATTAAGGCTCTCAAAGGTAAAATCGTTCTGGATTTAGGGTGAGCCCTAAATCCAATGACAGGTGTCCTTACAGAAAAGACACAGAGAAACAGGGGGAGGCCATGTGAAGACAGAGGCAGAGACTGGAGTTCTGTTGACAAAAGCCAAGCAAGGCCTAGACCGAGAGGAAGCTGTTAAGGGGTCAGAAGAGATTCCCCTCCAGGGCCTCTGGAAGGAGTGTGACCCTCCCAACACTTTGATTTCAGACTCCTGGCCTTCAACTGTGAGAGAATACATTCCTTTTGTTTTAGGCCATCACGGTGGCATGGCAGCCCTGAGGAACGAACAAAACCAGGGTCTGCTGACTCCAGAACCCACATTCTCAGCCCCACATCAATGTTACTTGAGCATCAAGGGGGAAACATTCTTTCAGACCCCTGAAACTATACCATCCCTCACTGAGGATCTCAAGCTGAGAAAGGTGGACTTTCTCCTCTTGACAAAGTCTCAGTTATGAATTACCTCTAAAAGACAATGTTATCTTTATAACTAGTAACAATATCGAGATTACCCACAACACAAAAGCACAAAATGTAAAAACTCTCCTGGAGGAAGGTGTTAAGGGTAGGAGAAACATCAGGTGTGGGGGGCGCCTGGGTGGCTCAGTCGGTTAAGCGTCTGCCTTCAGCTCAGGTCATGATCCCAGAGTCCTGGGATAGACAGAGTCCCGCATCGGGCTCTCTGCTCCCTCTGCCTACCGCTCCCCCTGCTTGTGATCTCTTTCTCTCTCAAATAAATAAATAAAATCTATTAAAAAAAAGGTGGGGGGGAGACACCAGGTGTGGAGTATATGAGTACTCGCTGTACTATGTCCCCAATAATTCTATAAATCAAAAATCATCTAAAAATCAAAAGAAGTTATTTACAAAAGAAAAACCGACTGTCCTAGAACTGCTTTGAGGATTAGCCCTCGGACCCCAGTTGGAGAAACACTGCCCACCTTTATTCTTTATTAATGCTTGCCAAATGAATGGCCATGCTTATCATCTGGGAGATCCTGCTGAGCTTTAGAGCTTAGTGCCTGTCCTGAGTTCTGATGCCCACCTGGGATACCCTTCTCCCCTCTCCTCACTTGGTCCCCGAAAACCCCACTCTGCCCCGGCAAAAAGAGCTGTGATACTTGGGAGGTGGGCACAACTCCACACGTTTGGGTCTTCCAAGCAGAGGTGCCAGGAGAACCCTGTGTGAACCAACTGCTCTAGATACTTTCCTTTGGACCACCCCCTTCCCAAAGTGGCAATAAATAAATAAATAAATAAATAAATAAATAAATAAATTCACACAGGCCAAAGCCAGGAAAGGCCTCCTCCGTGGCTCCCAGAGCATCAGTGCAAGTAACCCTGAGACAAAGCTGAATGAAACAGAATAGCAAAATGTGAGCAAGTAATCAGGAATCAGAACAGATAAGAAAGAGTAACAGAGAAAGAAAGGGGATGAACTACAAAGACTCAGGGGCCTTGGCAAACACATTTGTGATTTTTTTTTTTCCACTGAAATGTCAGTTTTGAAACTAGCTTCTGAAAATGTAACCAGCTTCTCACATCCCCAAAAAGAAAGATCGGAGGACCGTGGCGAGGGCGGAGGCTGTGTTACCTCTTACTCCGTAGCCGGACATCAAGAAGGAGCCCTACCCTTCCACGTTTCCACCGGGAGCACATCCAGCAGCTCGCACCACCCTGGCATGCGCCCTCTCCCCAGGTCTAGAAGTTTCCCACACGGGGGTCCAGAACGCCAAAACGCTCCCGATGGGTGGAACCGGGTCCTCCAGGCCGCCCCAGGCCGGGCACCACTTTCCAACTGTCCTTAGCAGTCCTGGGAGTCCCGAGAGATGGCCAAAGGCTGCCCACACCCCTCCTTCTCTCCCCTAGGGAGGCCACACCCGCCCCCAGGGACTCCCACCTCTCCCACACCACAGGCCCCCTTCCCTTCCACCCAGCCCCCACACCCCCGGCTGGCTACGAATTCACCTTCCCCGCTCGGCCCCCCACTTCCTGCCCACCCCCTCCCAATCTCAGGGCCCTCACTCCCCCATTTCCCGCTTCCCACCGTACTCGGGGCACCTCACCTCTGGACACCACGCACGCCCTCTTTTCTCTCTGCCCCTTGACATCGTTCCTCCACTGCTCTCCCTCGGGGGCCCCCCACTCCCAGCTCCCTCGGCCCGGCGCCACGGATCCCACACCAGGCCCCCACGGCTCAGGGCCCCTCACCCTCGGGGCCTCGGGCCCCTAGCTGCGGCCGCGTCCCTCCCGCCCCGGGTCCCCCGCCCGGCCGGCCTCGTGGGCAGCCCCCGCGCTCTGCCCGGCCGCGGGGCCCCGCACTCACGGCTGTAGAGGGCGATGCCCGCCGCGTCCGGGCCGGCGCGCACCTCGAGGCGCAGCGCCTGCTGCTCCGCGTGCCGCTGGATCTCGCCGTTCGCGTCGCCGATGGTGAGGAGGCGGGCGCCGGGGAACACGGACACGGCCGCGCAGGGCCCTGTGCCGCCCGGGACCGCCGCCCCTGCGCCGCCCGCGCCCGGCCCCGCCGCCGCCGCCGCCGCTGCCATCTTAGATCCGGCTCCAGGCCCCGCCGCCGCCGCCACCGCCGCCGCCGCGCCCGGGCCCAGGCCGCCGCCGCTGCCGCCGCCGCCGCTGCCGACGCGCAGGCCGAGGCCAAGGCCGAGCCGGGCAGCGCCGCCTGCCGGCCACGCTCCGCCTCGCCGCCACTGCCGCCGAGGTCCGGCCCCGTGGCGCAGCGCCCCCTGCTGGCCGCTTAGGGCACCAGGCGGGAGGGCGCCGGGGGACGGGGCCGCCCCGCCCCGCCCCGCGCGAACGGTCGCGGCTTTGTGAGGTGGCTCCGCGGCCCAGGAACAGCGGGGGCGGAGCGTGAGCCGGGGGGGGCGGTGCTCGGCCGCGCGGACACGCCCTTGGACCTGGGCCCCGCCCCCCGCCCTGGCGCTACTCGAAAGGCCGCGCTTTGTACCGCGGTGCCGGAGCGAAGACGCGGGGAGGCGGGGACAGGGGCGCGCCCAGGGGGCGGGGCTAGGCCGCGTGGAGACGCCCTGGGCCACGCCCCGCGCAAACGGTTGCGCTTTGTGAGGCGGCTCCCCTGCCGGGAAAGGTAGAGGCGGGTCTGACGCCCGAAGGCTCCGACACGCCTCCGCGGCTGAGCTCCGCCCCTTGGCCCTGCCCGGCTTTGTGAGGAGGCACGCGGGGGGCGGGGTCCAGCTACGACGAGGCCCCGCCCCTGTATCAGTCCCGCTCCCTCCCACTGGATGTCGCTTTGTGAGGCGCCGGGCTCTCAGGGAGGGCCTGCGCGAGGGGCGGGGCCAGATCCTGGGACACGCCCCCAGCCTGTGGCCCCACCCCAGCCCTCCAGAAGGGAAAATCAATTTGAGGAGGGACCCAGCCTTTGCACTCGACCTGAATCCGTGGGAAGGCCCCCTCTCCCACCACTCAGCCGCTCCTTATGTCTTCCCCATCGTCTCCGCCCCCTTACCCCCTTGCCCTCCTGCTCCATCCCTGGCCATCTACTCCCGTACAAAAAATTCTTGGATCCTTCTTTCTGGGCCCCTCCCTTAGACCCTCCCTTCCCCCAGCGAAGACTGGCCAATGAATCCTGCAGAGCAGGGTCAAGTGCCCCCTTCCACAGGGGCGCGCGCGCGCGCACCCCCCCCCCCCCAAGTCTTCCAAGTCTCCCTGTCACTGCACTGCTCCCGGGCATCATTCTCTTGAAGGGTCCAAGAAGTATTGCGGCGGTTCCCACCTTCTCTAGCTCCCACTCTTCTCTGGACCTCCTCATTGATTCCCCCATCATTCCACTTACTATACTCAACAATGCAAGGACTTTAGCAAAGACCCTGTGTGACACTGTCCCCTCACCGTACGCCCAAGAGGTTCCCCATAAAATACCTTGACTGCATGCACTTAAGGGGTACTGCCCTCTCCCCCTGGGCATCGTGATTAGACCCCAGAGATCCTGGGCTTGAAGGATTACACTCCACAGAGACCTTGGGAACAGCTCAACACGTGTTATAATTAATAACTTAGGCTTGCCAGCAGGACAGAACTTACAGAACATATACCCCCAGGTACCCTATCCTCCAAAAACCCAGTTGAGTTGGTCAAGTCAGATGTGGCAAGGGGAGGAGGAAATCGGAGGGGTATGTGGAGGGCTCAGACCTCTTAGGGCCCAGCTGGGGGCCACGGGAATCCTAACATCCCCTTCCCGGGTGGTCTGAGAAGCTGGGAATCCAAAGAGAGTCTTCCTGCTTTCTGTCCAGCCTCCAGGACAATGTCTGTGCCCCCTCTGCCACTCCCACTCCTCTGTGAGGAAGGTCCCAAGGCAAGGATTCCCTTCATCTCCTCTGTCAATTCCCTGAGAAAGCAGCAGCCAGAAACCCCAAAGTAGCTGGAGGGACTTCAGGCCCTCAAGAGAGGGGGCTGAATGGAGAGTGCACAGACGTGGAAGGGCCCCCAATCCTCAGCCTCACTGGCAGGCCCGGAAAGTGCTGAATTCAGGGGGCTCAGGCGAAGATGATGTGGAGGTGGGCCTTTTCCGGGCCCCAGAGCTGCCAGGTGTCTCCAGGGAGCCAGAGCAAGCATCCAGAGCGGCTGCACCTTCTTCTGGATTCATTTTCTTTGTCCATGGAGGAAAAACAGAAAACAGGGTGATTTGAGGTTTCAGTATCTAGCGTCTCCCTACATGCTGAGTCTGAGACTCCCCCAGTCCATCAGGTCTCATTTCACCCCCACACATCACCCCACAGCTTCAGGGCCCAGATCCTGCCCTCTATCTTCCTGCCTTTCTGTATGCTGAGAAGGGAAACAGACAGCGTGGGTTCAAATCCCAGCTCCATCTTGTCCAGCCGAGTAACTCAACCCCTCTGAGCCTCACTTTTTCCTTTTGTGCAGTGGGGAGAATGCTCATATACTCCTAAAGTTGCTACAAAACATAAAGGAATTAAATAGATAAAGAGTCTGGCACATAGCAAGCACTAATCCTTAAGTGAACAAAGCTATTACCATTATCCCCCCCCCCTTGTCGCCCTGTTCTGGGCTCCCACAAAACCTGCCTCAGAAGTCTACCCTTAGGACGCCTGGGTGGCTTAGTTGGTTAAGCGACTGCCTTTGGCTCAGGTCATGATCCCAGGGTCCTAGGATCGAGTTCTGCATCGGGCTCCATGCTCAGTGGGGAGCCTGCTTCTTCCTCTCCCTCTGCTGCTCCCCCTGCTTGTGCTCTCTCTCTGACAAATAAATAAAATCTTAAAAAAAAAAAAAAAAAAGTCTACCCTCTCCACCATGGACGCTCCTGCCCCAAATGCCAATCAAGAAGAGATGAACTTAGGGCACCTGGATGGCTCAGTGGGTTAAGCGTCTGCCTTTGGCTCAGGTCATGATCCCAGGGTCCTGGGATAAAGCCCCCACATAGGGTTCCCTGCTCAGTGGGGAGTCTGCTTCTCCCTCTCCCTCTGCTCCTCCCTGCCGTTCGTGCTTTCTCTCTCAAATAAATAAAATCTTTAAAAAAAAAAAAAAAGAGATGAACTTACTAAAACTGAAGTTTAGGGGGTGAGAGCAGCCTGGGGTCCCAGCCCAGTCCTGCACCTCCCTAGCTGGATGATCCCAGTAAGGTCCATCATTACCTTCAGTGTCCTTGTCTATTAAAAAAAAAATATGTCAGGGCACCTGGGTGGCTTAGTCACTTGGGCATCTGACTCTTGATTTTGGCTCAGGTCATGATCTCTGGGTCCTAGGATCCAGCCCTGCATCTGGCTCCCTGCTCAGCAGGGAGTCTGCTTGAGAGTCTCTCTCCCTCTGCCTCTGCCCCTTCCCCTGCTCACGCACTCTCTCTCAAATTAATAAATTAAAATTTTAAAAAAGTCAAGCCCACTTCATAGGGCATTAGAAAGTGAATATCAGACCCTCAGTATGGTAACACAATACAAGCTGGAGAATGATGAGTTGCTTCACCTTTACATCAGCCAACAGCACAGCTTCGGATGCTTCAAAAAGAAACTAGAATTGAAAGCAGGGACTCAAACAGATATTTGCACACCCATGTTCATAGCAGCACTATTCATAGTAACCGAAAGGTGGAAACAACCCAAGTGTCCATCAACAGATGAACAAATAAACAAAATGTGCTTTATAAATGCAATGGAGGGGTGCCTGGGTGGCTCAGTCGGTTGGGTGTCTGCCTTTGGCTCAGGTCATGATCTCGGGGTCCTGGCATCAGGCTCCATGACGGGCTCCCTACTCAGTGGGAAGTCTGCTTCTCCCTCTCTCTCTGCCTGCTGCTCCCCCTGCTTGTGCCCTCTCTCTCTCTCTCAAATAATTAAATAAAATCTTTTTTTAAAAAATGCAATGGAGGGGCGCCTCTGTGGCGCAGTCGTTAAGTATCTGCCTTCGCTCAGGGAGTGATCCCGGCGTTCTGGGATCGAGCCCCACATCAGGCTTCTCCGCTAGGAGCCTACTTCTTCCTCTCCCACTCCCCCTGCTTGTGTTCCCTCTCTCGCTGGCTGTCTCTCTCTGTCAAATAAATAAATAAAAATATTTTTTAAAAAATAAAAATAAATAAATAAATAAAAATGCAATGGAATACTATTCAGCCCTCAACAAGAATAAAATTCTGACCCCTGCTACAACATGAGCAACCCTTGAAGACATGATGCTAAATGAAATAAGCCAGACACATGGGACCCTGGGTGGCTCAGCTGGTTAAGCGTCTGCCTTCGGCTCAGCTCATGATCCCAGCATCCTGGGATCGAGCTCTGTGTCGGGCTCCCTGCTCAGGGGGAACCTGCTTCTCCCTCTCCCTCTGCCCCTCCCCCCTGCTTGTGCTCTCTCACACTCGCGCGCGCTCTCTCTCTCAAATAAATAAAATATTTTTTAAAAAGCCAGACACAAAGGGATGAACATCATATGGCATCATTTCTACATAAAATGTCCAGAATACACAAATCCACAGAGACAGAAAGGAGCATGGTGGGTGCCAGGGGCTGGGGTTTGTTAAGAATGAGAAGCCAGCGTACAGCGGGGACTTTGCAAGACGAAGTTCTGGAGCTGGATGGTGGTGATGGTTGCACAAGGTGAATGTACTTAATACCACTGAACTGGACACTTAAACATGGTTAAAATGATCAATTTTATGTTACGTATATTTTACTATGATGAAAAAAAAATACCTAGAAGAGATCCCACTAGAATTTACTGCGAAGGAAAGGAAGCATGGTAGTGTGGATAGCCTGCTATCATTTGTGTTAGAAAGGGTGAGGATATACACTCCCCATTTCCCCCTTTGCTTGCATTTCCAAGGAGCTCCTAAGGGTGGTGGCTATCTGTGTGTGTGGAGGAGGAGACCAGGGAATGGACAGGGGTTAGTGACAGAAGGATGTTTTACTGGATATATGATTTTGACATATGGATGTATTTCATATTTAAAAAAAATTTTTTTTAAATAGGCTCCATGCCCAAGGTGGGGATTGAACTCACGACCCCGAGATTTAAGAGTCGCGTGCTCTATGCAATGAGCCAGCCAGGTGTCCCCACCACCACCAAGTTTTTTAATTAAAAAGTAAATATATCTAGTTGCAAGGACTAGGATACTTTTTAAATCTTTCTCCTTGTCTTTGTTTCCATTTGTTTCATTTGAAATGTCTCTTTTTTAAAAAAAGGATAAAGGAAAAATCACCAGGGTGGTGCCTTGAGCAGCATGTCTTCTCACAGAAAGTTTTAGAATTTGCCCTGCCTGCCGGATTTGGCGGTTTTTCTTAACAGCATAGGATTTGTTCCCGGAACTGAGACCTCACAGGGCTGAACTGGCCGGCGGGGCCAAGCCCCTTCCTTCCCACATTCATGTACAGTTTAAATGTCCTTACTCCTCTGTCCAGAACTCCAGATTCGTGTCTGCACCTGCCCTTGGGCTTCGCGGGGTGAGGCTTGCGGGTGTCTGGTCCCTCCAAGCCTGCTGCTCCCCAGGACTCCCACACGCCTCCCTCCGCCTTCTCCCTCCGCCCATCATCCAATCCAAAATCAGTGCCGTGTTGCCTGTTCCCAGAATCGATCTGACCTGCATCTGTTCGCTTCTTCCACCGCCGCTGCTAACACGCTGGGCCAAACCACTACCACTTCGCTTGCTTGGACCAGCACAGTCGTCTCTGTCCTGGTAACCACCCCCCCACCCCCCCACCCCCGGAATACACACTCGCATTCCGCTCGCTCCACGCCCCCCAAGTCTGTCCTCCTCGCAGCCGCCAGAGGGCGCGGGTGAGCACCTGAATCGATCACCTCCCCCACCCCCACCCCCTGCACCGAATCCTCCGTGGCTCCCATCACACTTGGGACAACAATCAAAGCTCTCTGCGGGGCTCCCCTCGACTCTCCATTCGGCTCCACTCCAGTTATACTGGACGGTGCCAAGAACGTGTCCCGAGCCTGGGGCAATCTTCCGTAGCTATCCCCCTGCTTGTTGCCCATCTCTGAGACTTCTTGGATCTCCCATCTAAGGGAGAAGTGAGCTTCCCTCTCACTCCCCCCCCACGTGGCATCCTCTGTCTCCGCCCCCCTCGTAGAGATTAGAAAGCTCTGAAGAATAAAAGGCCTTGTCCTGTTCTTGTCCCAACGCCCAGGAAGGGTGTGTTGAACCAGCCCAATCCTCCCCCATTATGGTGCCCTAGGCACACCAACTCCCCACCCAGGCTCCCTGACTGCAGTCCCAAGGTGCCCACTTGTCCAAATGGGACACTCGAGGCCACCTCGAGGGGGGCCACCTGCACCCCCGACCTGTCCCCTACTCTGGAGAGAGCTGGACGAACATTTCCTTGATCCATGGTTTCCAAGGCTCGTCTACCTCTAACTTAATAAAATAATAATGATAATAATAATAGTACAAACAGTAAGGCCACCCCAAGATACAGCTGTGCAGAGGAGTCCCATAGACCTGGGTTCAAATCTCAGCCCCAACACGGTGTGATCTGTGGGAGCAAAACCTCTTGCAAAGGGACAGAATGCAATGAGACCCTCCCCACTGCAAGAGAAACACACAATTTGGAGCTGAAGTCCCTGAAACTGAACATAAAAACAGGCTTTTCTTTACCGGGAGGGGACCACAGTGTGCATCGGACTGTTACAAAGCACATGACCCCAGCAGGTCACCCTGAGTCCCCTGCCACCATTCTCTAGGGTTGGCCCCACTGAGTGCAAAGGCGGCCCGGGGATCCTGCCCATTGCCACTGGATGGCCCGGACATGGCTGGCTCCATCCCCTGGGATTTTCCAGAGCCAACTCTCAGCTCACAAACAAATCCCTGCTCGGTGATTCTGGGCTTTTTCCAGACCCCCTGAAGCTCAGAGACATCAGGTTGGCCCAGCCCGATGGTGGTCTTCAGGAGGTTAGGACAGTCAGCAGAAAACCAGGACCAAGAAATGCAATGACTTACCATGGAGATGGCGAACAGAGAGTTATCAAAGGTCATGTCTGAAATAGAAAGAGAAAGGAAAGCCAAGTGCCAGTATAAAATCCGTGCTCACTGTCCTCCGGGGGCCCTCCCCCGCCCCAGACCCACAGGCCTCAAATCAATGGTGAGGAAGGGCTTGGGACCCATCTCCCAGCATGCTTCACTTCCTTCCAGCCCATTCTGCAGGCTGAACCATTCCCAGCTGTAAACTGAACAGTTTCCTTTTTCTGTTCAGAGCCCTCCCCCAGGGGCCTCTCACGGCCCTCTGATAAATGGGTTTCTCCTCTCAACTCCCACTTTCAGGAGCGCCTCTCAGCTCCTCCACCGCCCCAGGCTCTTCCCCAATCGCCTGCTCTTCGCCCCACTATTCTGTTCCTGCCGGTCTCTGCTTAAACACCACTTCCTCCCAGGACCGCCCTCCTCACCCCTGACAAGGTCCCGCCGGCCTCGGGCTGTTCCCCCACTCCAGTATGGGCTTGGGGGCAAAGAGCACCTGTCTTGGTCATTGAGGGATGCCCCCAAATGTTAGCACATAGTAGGTGCTCAATAGAAGTGTGGAACAGTGGGGTGCCTGGGTGACTCAGTTGGTTAAGCGTCTGCCTTCCGCTCAGGTCATGATCCCAGCGTCCTGGGATGGAGCCTGAGTGGGGCTCCTTGTTCAGTGGGGAGCCTGCTTCTCCCTCTGCCTGCTGCTCCCCCTGCTTGTGGTCTCTCTCTCTCTCTCAAATAAATAAATAATTTTAAAAAGTGTGGAACAGTGAAAGAAGTACAGAGGTCGGAATTTCTCTGCTTGGGGCCCCCTTCCTGAGCATCGCACAGCACAGACTGGCTGCCCCTCGCTCCCTGGTGGAAGCCTTCAAGATGACACGTCTGGATCACAAAGGGGGGCTCCATTTAAGGACAGCGCCGGGCAGTCTGTCCCCCGTGGAACTGAGGGTCCAGCGCTGGAGGCGAGTATTACATACACATTTGTGTTTTTCTCCCGAGGTGTAAAAAGAACGGTAAGGTGCTGGAGGTAAGTAAATAGAAACACACCCCCTGTCTAGGGGAGTCAGGGAAGGCTTCCTGGAGAAGGCAGCCTTTAGACCAAGACTAAAGGGAGGAAGAATGTTGTAGGCGGAGGTCAGAGTGAGCGAAAGGCCCGAGGATGAGGCAAAGAGAGAAGGTGAGAGGTGAAACCTGGGCGTGGGGGGAAGGGAGGGTGTGTTCTTGACCCTAAGGGAAGCGAGCGGCTGCAGAAGAGGTTCCATAGCAAGCAACGAGACCCGCTTGAGTTTTGAGGGGGTGAGCCTGCCCTAGCACGGTACGCACCTGTGGTGGCGAAGTTGATCTGAGCCCAGCAGGATTCTCGCTCTCTGCAAAGGGATTTGGGAGAGAGTGACAACTTGCTCCTCTCAGGCTGGAGGGTTGTTCCGGGAAACCCTGGCTCCAAACTTGGCCATCACTCCCCACCTGCCTTTGCATCCTCCCTGAGTCCCCTCAGATGGAAATTCTCTTGCAGGAGCCCCACCTCCAGGGGAAGTCGGGATTCGATCCCTGGGGCCACTGCTAGCCTGATGCCACCAGGCAGTGGGGTGTCCACCCCTCCCTCGTAGGGGAGAAACTGAGGCTGGGGCCACTGCCTACAGGCTACAAGTTGGGCACCACACCGCCCCAGAGGGTGCCACCCACTTCTCCTGTGACTGTGACTTTCTAGACTATTACAACCATTTTGGGCAGTCAGTGGTTAAGGGATGTGAGGACGACTCAGCCACTTGCTCCCTGTGTGGCTAAGTGCTGAGCCTCAGTCCCTTTGTCTATAAAATGGGGTTACACATAATGCCAGCTTCCACGACAGCTGTGAGCTGCTGCGGGCTCCAGCTGCGGTGTCTCCTGGCACCTCGCTTGGCGTCTCTAGGTGCTTTATAAATGGCACCTGTTCCTCTTAAGCAGCCCTCCCACCAGAGGGCGCCGTTTGGAACTGAGGCCCCCCTCCCCCCCAGCACGGGAAGTGCCCTTCTGTCCCCAAAACCAACCCCCACCCCTCAGGAGCTTCTGGCCCATACCCCCCCCCAACCATCTGGTATTTCTTTCCCCCAAACCACCCTCTGAGGATCTCTCTAGACGGTCTCACCTTTTCTTCTGCAAATTTTTTACTTTAACTGGGAATAAAAAAATAAATAAGCATTTATTAGATTTTGGTCGTGATTGCATCTTAGTTGCAAAAACAAAACCAAAAAAAGACTCCAAAGCTCCGTCATACATTTGTCTCCCACCCTTGCCTTCTCCTCTGGCAAATGTGCCACTGAACAGGAGAACTGCTGCAAAGTCCTCCCCACCCCCGATTACACAAATAATGTGTGTTGGTAAAAAGGCTTCGAACAAGCACGTAAAAAAATTTTTTTTTCTTTGTTAAAGATTTTATTTTTCGGGGCGCCTGGGTGGCACAGCGGTTAAGCGTCTGCCTTCGGCTCAGGGCGTGATCCCGGCGTTATGGGATCGAGCCCCACATCAGGCTCCTCTGCTGGGAGCCTGCTTCTTCCTCTCCCACTCCCCCTGCTTGTGTTCCCTCTCTCGCTGGCTGTCTCTATCTCTGTCGGATAAATAAATAAAATCTTTAAAAAAAAAAAGAAAAAAAAAGATTTTATTTTTAAGTCATCTCCGTGCCCAACGTGGGGCTCGAACTCACAACCCCGAGATCAAGCACGGCATGCTCTACCCACGGAGTCAACCAGGTGCCCCCTAATATTGTATTTTTTTTTAATTGTCAATTTCAGGGATTGACAGGAGCTGGGGGAGGAGGCCTGGAGAGTTAGTGTTTAAAGGGGACAGAGTTTCAGTTGGGGAGGATAACAAAGTTCTGGAGATGGGTGGCGGAGATGGCTGCATAACCAAGTGGATGTACTCAATGCTGCCAAGCAGGACACTTAAAAATTAAGGGTTAAAATGTGAAACTTTATATGTATTTTATAATTTAAAAATATATATCAACTTCCCCTGCCCCACCACCAATATTGCTTCTGGAAGATTCTTTACTACTAAGTTTTGGGCTAAGACCTCCCCAGCTGTGTGCCTCTGTGCTCCTAAAAAATGGGTGCCATTGGGGGTTCATTTACACTTCCCAGCGGTCGCACACTGGCAGCCTCTGGGCTATGCTGTCTCTGCCTGCTGTTACCTTTCCTGACCACCACGGCAACGGCCACCAGCCCAGCAAGGAGAAGGAGGGCTCCAGCCAGGCTCAAGCAGAGTGCCAGTATCCAAGTGGGCACTAGAGGAACATGAGAAAAAGAGGGGGGCAGGTTATGGAGTTGTGGGGTGCAGGGTGAAGGTGGAACACCTGTCATTCCTCCAGATTACCTTGGGGGAGCCAGTTATCCCCCCATACTGCCCAACCATTTGACTCGGGTGTAGCTGGACCCCGGGGATCTGGAAAACCTTGTGACCGGTCAGTTAGCATAATCCCCACCCCCCAGTCATGGTGATTGGTTCAGGGATGGCATGTGGCCAAAGCTGAGCTAATGAGAACTAATTCTGAGACTTGGCTGGACTACTGGGAAGAGAGGGTTACTCCCCTGCCCAGAACTACAAAACTGGTAAGATATTTATCTGAAACTGCTAGGCACAATTTTGACACCATGAAGAGGAGGTCTTGCCTAAGAATAAGACACAAGAAAGCAGAGCTGAGAGCTGGCAAATGATTCCTGACATCTTTGAACACCTGGACCCAGCCATGCCCAAAGTCAGCCCTGCAAACTGACTTCAGTTTGGCAAACCAACTCATTCTGTTTTGTTGCTGAAGCTAGTTTGAGTCAAGTTCCCAGTTACTTGCAGCCTGAGAGTCCTGCTGGCTTCAGCCTGGTTCCAGGGGGTCAGATGACATCCACCGCCAGCCCCATGGTGGACCCTGAAATCCATGCAGAGGTCAGCCACAAAAGCATGAAACTCCCGCTTCAGAATTTACTTCTCTGCAAGGGATTTCGCTCCCCTTCCCTGCAGAGAGTGGATCTCTCAGGGGAGACAGGAGGAGATGACCTGATCCCCATGGAGATCAGGAGCTAAGCCAGGAAGGGGAAGGAACAGACACATACTTGATATTCTCACACTGTTAGCCCTTGTTCATTCATTCATCTGGGGCAGGAGGGACGATGTCCCCTCCCCACTCTGAGACCACAGGCCCAAGGTGAGAGAAGGGGGCCTTTGACCGTAGAGCTCAAAGACGTAGACTGTTCTGTTGCCTCAAGGCACTGGGGCTTCTGCGAGCAACAGAGTTCTCTTTAAGTGGGGCCTCCGCTGGCAACAAAGTTATCTTTGCAGCCGGGAAGTTCTGATGGATGGTGATGCAGAGCCTCTACCTGGAGGCTCCTCCCTCCCTCCTGCTCCTTGATCCCGAGCCCACATCCAGCCTCCTGTCCTGAAAAGACCACAGGAAAATACCAGCCTTCCAGGCCTTCTTTCTCACTTCGACGAAGAGCCAAAGTCCCTGATGCTGCCAAAGGCCCTGCGTGATTGTCCTTGCCACCTCCGTGCCTTCTTCTCCCCCAACTTTTTTCCTTGCCCATTGTGCTTCAGCCCTACAGAGGGCCCCCATGTTCCTCAAACACACCAGACACGTGCCAGCCTCAGGGCCTTTGCATGGCCAGCCCCCTCTGCCTGGGATCCTTTCGCTGCAGATACCCACATGGCTGCCTCCTCCTCAGTCAGGTCTTTGCTCAAATGTCACTCCCTCAGAGAGGCTTCCCCTGGCCGCTCTCCTCTGTATTTAAAACGACACCCTTCACCCGGTGGTACTTCATCCCTGCCCCTTTATTTGTCCCCTGCTGGCACACTAGTATTTATTGGACTCTCTGCTTCCTGACTGTCTGCCTCCCCTCAGAATGTCAGCTGCGGCAGGGGAGGGACATTGTTTCACTCACTGCGGAAACTGCAGGGCCAGGAACAGTGCCTGGTGCAGAGAGGTGCTCAAAAATGTTACATGGCCTGGAGGGGAGGGTGCAGCGGAGTGTGGGGGGTTAACGCCTAGATATTGGAGCCAACGGAATCCCAGCTGTGCTGCCCTGCTAGCTGTATGACTTGGCCAAGTCCCCTCACCTCTTGCGCCTCAGTTTCCTTATCTGCAAAATGGGGAGCATCACTGAACGCATGGCGTGGGATGACTGAGAATTCGGCAAGGAAAGATGAGTGAGCCCTGGCCAGTTGGAGGACTGGTTCATCCCACAAAGGCTTCCGAGCAGAGGGAACAGCACAAGCAAAGGCTCAGCGGTAAGCAAATGGAGCCTTGGGCTGCGAAGGCCTGTGGGAGGGTCTTACCTGGGAAGGAGACGCTCATGGACTCGCTGAGGTCCGACAGCTGCGGCTGCTTGTGCTCACCTAGCACACCATACTGGCAGGAAAATGGGCCCCCTGGAGCCTCCGTGCCACCGCCACTCAGGTTGAAGGTGACCCTGAGCTGGTCCGCGGGTGCCTGCAGGAGCTGGACCACCTGCCCACCACGGTACAGCGTGAAATTTGCCCCTGGGAAGCCCCCAGGGGCTACGCAAGCAATGTGGATGGGGTCTTCTTGGCTGCTGGGGTGTGGGGGCACCAGCAGGATGGACGGTGCCGGGATTGCCAAGGAGCCTGCAATACAGAAAAGGGGAGGCAAGCTGAATGGTTAGAGCAGAGGCGTTTTCTGGCTGTGTGGTCCTGGGCAAGCGGCTGACCCCTTCTGGGCCTTGGTTTTTCTTTACAAGTAGGTCGTCAGGGGTGCCTGGGTGGCTCAGTCGTTAAGCGTCTGCCTTCGGCTTGGGTTGTGATCCCAGGGTCCTGGGATCGAGCCCTGCATGCTTCTCCCCTCTCCCTCTGCCTGCTGCTCCCCCTACTTGTGCTTGCTCTCTCTCTGTTAAATAAATAAATAAAATCTTGAAAAAAACCAAACAAACAGGAGGAGCAGAGAGCAAAAGGGGTTCTCCTGTTTCCCAGGCTGTGGTGAGAAATTGGGATTTTGGGGTACAGTTTCCTATAGGAGGTACCAGTGTCTCCCCAGCTGCCCCCAGGCTCCTGAGCAAAGTGTCTAGCTCATGTGAGGTCTACACAAGCCTTTCCTTGTCTGGCCTCCAGCACTTTGCCCCTCTTCCCCCCACCCCCGGCCCCCCAGCAGATCCTCCTGTTACCCCAGCCCTGGAGGTAACAGCCTGTAGAAACCAAGCAGGGCTGAGTCATGGGGCGTGGGCACTGCTGTCCCCAGTGGGGTGGGATTTCTAATATCTTTGATGTGGGGGTGATGAGGAGCTCACTAAGAGAAAGCCATGCTCCGGGGGCATTTCCAAAGCTCTGGGGCAAATCTGTCAGCGTTCAGCCTCCTCCAGACCTGGGGAAGGCAGCCCTGTGCTGCTTTCTGCCCCCAGAGCAGAGGCCAGGTGGGCAGGGGTGGTGGGAGTGGGGTGGGGCTGGTGCAGGGGGGACATCAGGCTCACCGGCTGCAAAGAGCAGGACGGTCCAGGGCATCTCTCCTCCTGAGTTTGGCCAGGAAATCTGGCTGAGGCCAGTGCGGCCCACGGCTCACCGCCAACTCCTCCTGAGGCCAGAGCAGGGAAAGGAGAACCAGGGCTGATTTGAACGAATGTTTCCTCACTGGCAGGAAGTTGCACACACACGCTCAGCTGCCGAAAGGGACTCTCTCCTTTCCCCACCCCTTCCACGGACGTACAGCAGATCCTGGGACCTCACTGCACCTTGGTAGCCACAGTTCTGCAGAGATGGAAGGAAGGACACATGGCTAAGATGGTCCGGTGTGTGTGTGTGTGTGTGTGTGTGTGTGTGTGTGTGTGTTCTCCCTGTGAATTAGAGAAATTAGAGAATTTCTGGCTGGCATGAGGAAGGGACCATGAGCTGTTTGGGAAACCCATGCCCAGGACACAAACCTCAGTCCAACCAGTTCCAAAGTTGAGACATATGTTGGGCAGAGGTTGACAGAGCACAAGGGTTAGTGCTTGGCCTCTGTCACCTCAGGCAAAAGATGGTCCGTCTTTGAAGCCTCAGTTTGCTGCTCTGTAGAATGGGGCTAAGAGTTGCAGGTATTAGATCCATGGAACTCATGATACATACAAAGTGCAATGCCTAGAGAGATGTGAGTGCTCCCAGGGTGAGGCCATAGGAGCATCACCACCCAGGTGAAAGGGAACTCGAGCTCCAGAACTGAGGGAATGATGTAGTTTACAGAATAAATTGCCTCCTGTTCAGAGCCCAGAAGCTTCCCAAAGTCTGTCTTACCAGCAAGTTTGCTTTGGTCTCTCTCAACATTTCTGTTCAAGTCTAGCAGGTTCACCAGGGAAGGATGTAAGTGTGTGGTCACTAAACAACAAAAAAGGGCCATTACGGTGGACTTTTTTATTTGGATACATGAGACTCATTCCAACGTCAGGAACTTTGCACATGCTGTCTCTGCTGCCTGGGACATAATTCTATTAACCTGATAATATTCCACTTCTCTTTCAGGTGTCAGCTTAAATATCACTTCTGGGAAATCTTTCCAGATCCCTCTGGACTTAGAAAAACTTCCTTGTTGCATTATACTAGAGTGCCTTGTAATTTTCCTTTATTGAAATTAGCATGCTTATATTTTCAAAGAATTTGTCTATTTCATCTAAGTTGTAGAACTTATCAGTATTAAACTCTTCATATTCCCTTATAATCCTTTTAATGTCTGTAGGGTCTGTAGTGATGTCCCTTCTTTCAATGGTAACGTGTTTTTTTCTCCCTTTTCTTGAATAGTCTTGCTAGGTGTTAATCCGTTTTCTTAATCTTTTCAAAGTACTAGCTTTTGGCTTTGCTATTTTTCTCTATTTTCTGCTTTCGATTTTATTGCTTTTTGTCTTATCTTTATTTTTTCTTTCTTCTATTTACCTTGTTTCATTGGCTCTTCTTTTCTTAGGGGCTCAAGATGGAAACTTAGATAATTGATTTTAAAAATTTATCTCCAAATATAAGCATTTTAAGCTATATATTTTCCTCTAAGTACTGCTTTAACTGCATCTCACACATTCTGACATATTGTGCCTAAGTTAGAAATATTTTCTTATTTCCCTTGTGAATTTTTTCTCTGACTCATACGTTATTTAGAAATGTGTCAATTTCCAAACATTTGGGATTTTTTGATAGCTTACTGTTAGTGATTTTTAAATTTAATTCCTTTGTGGCCAGATAATGCACTCCATATAATTTCAATCCCTTGAGATTTATTGATACTTTGTTTAATGGCCCAGCATATCTTGATCCACATTCTGTATGCACTTGAAATGAAAGTACACTCTGCAGTTGCTTGGTATAATAATCTGTAAATATCCATTAAATTATGTCATGGTGATTTACAGAACATGCTTGAATTTATTGAAATCATCCAGCTCTCTTCCTTCCAGGGTGCAGGGGTGGGTCTGTGGTGCCTCCTGTAGTTTCCCAATGCCTACCACAGTGCTTGGCACACAGTGAACCACAACTACTTCTTGATTGTCTGACCTGAAAGTCGAAAAATAGTCATTCAGTCTATTTTTTTGCTCTATCCTGGCTGTGTAAGATACAGAGTTAAGAGAGATTCCTGGCTTATTTATTCCACCAACTGTTTACCGAATGCCATGAAGGGTTCAGAACTGTGCTGAGTGCCAGGAACACCATGAGGAATAAAAAACTCCTGCCCTCAGGATGCCCAGAGTTTGATTAGAGAGTCAGACAAGCAGATAATGAAAGTCCAGTTGGTGAAGAGCTATAATGGCAGCAGTCACCAAGGGGAGCTCTTAACCTAGCTTCTTCTGCATGTTCAGGGAGGGTTTCTGGGAGGAGGTGTTAGATATCTGACTCCAAAAGCCTGAGAAGTTGACAAGGGAAGGACATTCTAGGGAGACATAATAATATGTGTGAAAGACCTTGGATGAATGTGAGGACTTCATCCTGGGAGCATTTAACATGGTGCAGGAATCGTGAACCTGGAATTCTGAATTCAGAAAAACAGACACACTTCCCTGTATTAGTCAGCTATCATAGAGATAGCACCAAGAAGAGGTACAACTAGGAGTCATGGGCAGGGTGAAGGGAAATCAGCAAGGGATGGTGACTCCCCGGGGTCAGGACACTGTTACCAGCCCAGGCCTAAAGTTGCTAGGGAGGAAGCTGTTGTGGAACCTGGGGAGAGCTGGAGTTGCAGGCTCTGGTAGAGACATGCAGACCACCAGGGTGGGGGAGCCAGAGTATATATCCCTACACCCTCCTTTCCTCCAGCCCTCAGATCTCCCTACCAGGGCCAAACTCAACTGGATGTGAGGAAAAGGCAGCTAAGTTGACCCGCCGTGTAGCGATCAGCCCCCAGGGGCACAGAGCAGTGCGGGAAAGGGTGGAGAAGGGCTCTGGTAGGGCGCACAGAGACTGCCTAGCACGCATCTCAGAATTGTTTGGTTATAATTTCAGGGGATTCCTGGCCCCAAGAAGCTAGTCGGGCAAACTCTGCATGGTTTTAAGAACCCCAGGCCGACTGTAGGCCAACGCTACAAAGCAAAGATGGACACTACAGGATGTGGCCCATGTAACTAACTGCTCCATCTCTTCTCTGGCTACTCCCCTCCCTCCGTTCTATTTCCTTTCTGCCCCTTGAGCCTTCTGAGTGCCTTCTGACCTCAGAGAGTGGTTCTCTCTGCTTGCCTCCTCTTCCTTCTACTTCAAGTTTGGGATTCAATGCCACCTCCTCAGGGAAGCCTTCCCTGACTCCACCCAGGTGAAACGAGCCACCTACCTACCACCTAACATTTACTCTGTAGTGCCCATAACTACCTGAAATCATCTTCGTGCTGAACTTGGCTAGTGTACAATCCGGCTCCTCTGCTGGGATGGCAACTCCATGAGGACACAGACAGAATCTGTTTTATTCACAGTGTCAGACACTCAGTAAATACTTGAATACTTGGACGGGGGTAGTTTTTGTTTAATTGAAGGAAACAAGAAACAGAAAGTTCAACAAACTGAGCAAACATAGTCAGAATCAAGTTTATCTGAACTCTGGAAGACAGGGAAAGGTTTGTGCTAACCAAGTGAACCCTGAATCAAAATGAAAAGGAAAATCGAACATGGCAGGGAAGCTCTGTCTTATTTTCCCCTTTCCTCATCTCCCTCCCAGTGCGGTGGAGGTCTTGAAGACAGCAGCCTGTGTCCCCAGTATGGGGCTCCTGTACCCTGTTGCTGAGGTTGGCAGTATGGTGTTTGTCTGTTTTAACACATCTGGGGGCTACCCGTGGGACTGACTCAAGGTGCTTGTCTGTTGAACTCAGAATGCATTCCTGGAAAACACTGTTAAGGCAAAGGGAAAAATTCACAGCCACCTGGGGCAAAATATTATAATCGAGGACAACATTAACCAGTGATTTTACTAGCAAACATGGCTTTATTCAGGAATAGCAAAGAAATGCAACTGAGGACAAGCTAGGTCCAGCAAAAGCATAAGCAGGTCTGGAGAACAAAGAGGAACACTCTTTTATAGAAGAAAGGGGAAGTCTGGAAGGCTGTTATGAATAAGAAATCCATTGGATTAAACTGGGAGTTGGGAATGTAGTGATGTTTCATTGGTTGAGTGGTGTCAGTCTCTGGTTGGCTGGGCTGTTACCAGGAGGAGAAAACCTTTCTTCCTCCTGCTGCAAGGTACATCTCTTCCTGTGGGGTCTGCAATTGACAGTGAGTGGTAGGGTGTGAGAGCTTCCCCTTCTACCTCCTGATTCCATTCTAAAGGAGGTTTCCATTTATTAATTTTCACAACAATGGACATGCCAAAAGTCGGGAGCGAGAGCTGGGGTGAGAAGGGCATTCAGAAGCACCCATATATAATGGGGGATTTAGAAAGCAAAGTGCATGCCCAGGGCAGGACAAATGCTCAGAAAACACCTGAGAAGACCCTAAGCTTTCATCTCAGGCTTATCTCTAGGCTCAGCACAAACAGGAAGTGAAGGCTAAGGCAAAACTGTAAATGACCTGGAAAAGCATTGAGGGAGTCCACAGAAAAAATCTGGGGGAAGTTTTTTGTTTCTTTTTTCTTTCTTCTGCTTGCTCTCTATAACATATAAATAACTCTTATAACTCAACGACAAAAAGACAACCCAATTTTAAAATGGGCAAAAGTCGTGAACAGACATTTCTAAAAACAAAACAAAAACACACACACACACAAAACAAAAAACCCAAAAATCTACTAACGTCTAACAAGCACCTGAAAAGATGCTCAACATCATCAGGGAAATACAAATCAAAACCACAACGAGACTACTTCACAACCATTAGGATGGCTATAATAGAAATAAAATAGAAAACAGCAGGTGTGGATAAGGATTTGGAGAAATTGGAGCCCTCATACATGATTGGTGGAGTACAAAACGGTGCAGCTCCATGCTCACCAAGGAGTCTGCTGGAAATTCTTTCCATTCCCCCCACCCCCGCAGGCTCTCTCTAAAATAAATAAGTAAAATCTTAAAATAGAGATGCCTGGGTGGCTCAGTCAGTTAAGTGTCTGCCTTTGGCTCAGGTCATGATCTTAGGGCCCTGGGATGGAGTCCCACGACCCGCTGCTTGCTCAGCGGGAAGCCTACTTCTCCCTCTGCCTGCTGCTCCTCCTGCTTGCGCTCTCTTTCTGACAAATAAATAAAATCTCAAAATAAAATATTTTTAAGGATCTTTAAAATATATATATTTCTTTTTTTTTAATTAAAAATAAATAAAAAGATCCACATTCTCCACACTTCAAAATATCCAAGCAGCGAGTCTGAATCAGTCAGAAAACTTTGGGAGTGAAAAGGAACACTAACAGTGACTGCACATAAACTTTGACATAACAAGGTGGTGTGACTTCCCCAAGCTCTCCAAAAGCAGGAAAGAGCTGACAGCCACCAGCTGTATTCGAAGAGTAATTGTCACCAACTGCCAACCACTCCAGGGCCTATCTTTAAAGACTCAAAATTTCCACCTAAACATTTTTTCTTATGTTTAGACAGAATCACCAAGAAGAGACCATTTCTCCAGTGACTTCTTTGCTTATCTGCCAGCTATCTTCCCAGAGGGTGGTCGCCTCCAAATACTCCAGACTGAGGGAGAAGAGGTTACATGGTGGGCTGCCTAGTGGTGGGCGATCAGCCTGGAAAATAGCAGATTAATACATACTGAGGGCCCACATGTGCCAAGTGCTGAACAAGCATTATCTCAATCTTCGCAACAGCCCAATGAGGTAGGACAAGCAACACCCCAACCTACGGATGAGGCACTGGAGGCCCAACGAAATGATTTCAACCCAAAGGTCGGTGGTGGGGTGGGCGTGGGTGGCTTGAACTAGGCTTCGTGGCTCCCAGGCCCACGCTCTCCTGACTTTTAGCACTTGGCTGTCATTCTTCCTACCTTGGGTCACGTCAATTACTCTGTTTATCTTCTGGCCCCCCGAGGCTGAGACCTTTGGGTTGCAGAGTGGGCTATGCCCCTCTGCGGACTCTACGCAAAGAAAACGGAGCGCCACGGGCAACGCTTCGTCTCGATTCCCACAGCCGCCCTATGGGGTGGTCGTTCCATCACCAACTACAAACGAAACTGCCAAAGTGATGGTTCTAAGGAGGAAAGGGAATAAAGGGTGAGGCCACGAAACTGGAGCCACGCACAAGAAACACGAAACCCACATCAACACGAGTCTTTCTCGCCCCAGTGAATCTTTTTATGCGTGAACCCTACGGGTCGCGCACGGGTCCACGCCCAGCATTTATCTTACAACCACTTCACCCAGACTGGATCGCTAGACGTTCGTACCGCGCAGCGTACTCTGGGAAGACCGCAGGGAGGTGCCTTAGAAGGTCCCGGCCCGCCTATGACTTAGTTGTCTTAACTTTTGCCTGAGAAACACGCACCATCATAGTGCTTATTTTTGAACTTTTCCTCACCATCTGTTGAGACTAGAGCTAGTGGCTACTCAGAAAAAAAGTCTCCAGAAGGTTGAGTGTTTTAAGACGTAGCAGGCATTCATTCGGGCAGCTAAGCTCTCAGGGGGCCCTTCACTTTTCCTCTCGGTTCGCTTCACACCACCGACACAAGCGGCTGCCAATGAGCTCCGCCGAGTAGCAGAGGGGGCAGGGCCAGCTCTTAAAGGAACCGCGACCTCTTAGCAGACCGGAGGGTGACCCGGATGATGGCGGCCGGAGCGGCCCTAGCCTTGGCACTGTGGCTACTACTGCCGCCGGTGGGGGTGGAGGGGGCAGGGCCCCCGCCGATCCAGGACGGCGAGTTCACGTTCCTGCTGCCTGCGGGGAGGAAGCAGTGTTTCTACCAGTCTGCACCGGCCAACGCAAGCCTCGAGACCGAGTACCAGGTAGAGGGTCCCGAGTCGGGCAGCACGCAAGCAAGCGGAGCCAGGGCGAGGGGGCGTGGCCAAGCAGCTGAAACGAGGCAGGGTTAAAGAGGGAGGGGGAGGAGCCGGTGCGTATGAGCGCGGGGGCGGAGCTAGGAGGAGCGTGCAGGAGCTGGTCGGGGCGGTGCGTGGGAGCGGAGGGGGTGGGAATAATGGCAGGAGGCGGGGTTAGAGCGAGACTGCCAGAGGGGGCGGGGCCATCGTTTATAAGAGGGCTCCCCTCACAGGGCAGGAACCTCGCGAGTGGGCGTGGCCAAAAGTCGGCCCGACTGGGGGATCTGGTGGGCGTGGCCAAGATGCGCCACTGGAAAGGGCGTGGTCAACATGAGGCTTTTTCGGGGCCTGGGTTAAGGAAAGCAGGGCCCTGTCGCCTCACTTGGGGTGTGGCCAGGTAAACGTTGATCAGGGACTTACGACTGGGGCATGACCAGACGAAAGAGACAAACCCAAAGCTGTCCTATCAATGAAGACTGAGCCAAGGCAAGGGGCGCGGTCAGGGGGACAGTTGGGGCAGGACCAGGTTGCAGGTGTAGGTGTCAGCGCTCAGGTAGGCCCCTGGTCGTCCTGGATGGGTCTGTGCGGGTTGGTCCAGCCCTGGCTTTCCCTGGCAGGTGCCCTTCGCCTACCCCTAGCCCTCCACCCTCTTACCTGTACCCCCAGGTGATCGGAGGTGCTGGACTGGATGTGGATTTCACGCTGGAGAGCCCTCAGGGCGTGCTGCTGGTCAGCGAATCCCGCAAGGCAGATGGGGTGCACACGTGAGTTAAGTCCCACTGTCTGCCTGGGTTTAGTTTCAGCCCTGCCCCTCCCCAGTGGCCTCAGGTTACCTAACCACCTTCCCTGCCTCTCGAAGTCCGGCCAGTGGGCCATTCTGGGTCATGTATGTCTGTGTCTTCCTCCCAGGGTGGAGCCCACGGAGGCTGGGGACTACAAGCTGTGCTTTGACAACTCCTTCAGCACAATCTCTGAGAAGCTGGTGTTCTTCGAACTCATTTTCGACAGCCTGCAGGATGACGAGGAGGTCGAGGGCTGGGCAGAGGCTGTGGAGCCCGAGGAGATGCTGGATGTCAAGATGGAGGACATCAAGGTACGCCCAGGCTGAGCTGGGGCCACTCGTCCCAAATCTCTGGCTTTGGGCAACAGTGCTCCCCTATTCTTGCACCCTGACTGGGGTCCTCATCTGCCTGACCCAGCCGGCCAGGTACCCCCACCTTAGTTAGAAAAGTAGCCACTCACAGTTAAAATAATAGCACATTTCTAGGTGTAGGAATTTCCAGGGCTTAACTAACTCATGAAATCTCCATATGAGGTAGGGACTGTGCTCCCAATGCCCCATTTTAACTGAGGCATAGGATGCCTAAGTAACTTTCCTAAGGCCACACAGTAACTGACAGATCCAATATTAGCAACTGTGCTGTTAACTACTAGTAAGTACATTTTTTATACTTATTTAGGCATTCAATTCTCACTGCAATCCGGAGGAAACTGAGGCCCAGAGAGGTTAATTAACTTGCCCAAGGCCACCCAGCCAGTCAGCACAGAGGAATTTAGACTCAGGCAGCCTGGCCACAGAGTCTCCTCTCAGCAATCTCCTCCCAAAACATAGGCTCACCCCATTCCCCCAGTTTTATGGGTCCCTGCTCCCTGAAGGGTGGAGGCCTGACCCTGCCCCCCTCTCTGCTCCGCAGGAGTCCATTGAGACCATGAAGACCAGGCTGGAGCGCAGCATCCAGATGCTGACGCTACTGCGGGCCTTTGACGCACGTGACCGCAACCTGCAGGAGGGCAACCTGGAGCGGGTCAACTTCTGGTCTGCTGTGAACGTGGCCGTGCTGCTGCTGGTGGCCGTGCTCCAGGTCTGCACGCTCAAGCGCTTCTTCCAGGACAAGCGCCCTGTGCCTACGTAGCCCCAGAAGGAAGAACACGGAAAGGAGGGGCAGCAGGGCACATGTGTGTGAGATATGGGGGTCGTTTCCCCAAACTTAAGTTTCTTATGGGAGGGGAGACCACGCAGTCACGGCCCGAGGTATGGCCCTCGTGTATCTCCTCCCTGCCAGGGGCCAGGCTGGAAACATTTGTTGGCTTGGCTGGTAGGCCTGGGCCCTCCAGGAGGGACAGCTCAGAGACTGCACCTGCTTTCCTGGAAATTGTGCATTGGGGGGGGAGGGCACTGCAGCATTTGAACGAGACCCTTGGATATTCTGGCCCTTTTCCGTGTCCCCTCCTGTAAATGTGTGTGCCTTAGCCCAAGTCCCAGCCTGCACTGGCACTGCTTGGTGTGGGATGGGGCCCAGGAAGCAAACTCTCTTTCCCCTTCCCTCCTGGCCTTCTGAGCCAGGGTCCAGTGGGAGGGGGCTTGCTGCTTGTGGGACCCCATGCTTTTGTCTCCTTGTCACCCCACCAGAGGCCTGTTGCTGCTGCTGGGGGCGGCTCCCAGGCTGGGGGTGGCCTGCTTATGCCAGGGGCCGGGAAGGAGACACGGCTGCAGTGTTCTTGCGAGGACAGTCACTTTATTGAGAGGAAGGAGCTCAGCCCCTCAGCCCAGCGCGGGGTGGGCTCGATGCGAGGTCTGGTAACAGAACTCTAGGAGTGGCGGGCTGCATGACCACCCGCCCCTCCTGCTCTCTCTGCAGAGGCCCCGGGCAGGGCTGAGGGGTGACCCAGCCAAAGCTTGTGCAGGAGCCTCACGGAACAAAGGGCGGTCTGGCCTGGGCACTGGAGTCAATAAATTATGGTCAGAAAATCACAGAGCCTGGTGACTGGGGCTCAGGGACACCAGCCGGGACAGACCTGCCCCCAAGGGGGCAAACCAGGCAGGCGGGAGGGGTCTCCCACGAAGCTCAGAAGAAAGGCCGGGCGGGAGCCGATGGAGGTGGTCGCCTGGGCACAAGAGAAAAATCAGAAAGCAAAGTTTAACTGTGACCCGGGCTGGGCCAGAAGGCCTTGCACCTGGGCAGAGTCCTTAGGACTACAGTGGTGGGGAGGGGGCCCTGACCACGGCAATCTGGGGTGGAGGGCCGGGATTCCCTCTCCCCTGTGGGATTCTGCCGCCCACCCCAGGCCTGTGTCAGGGGCTGCAGCCAGGCCTCTGGGTTAGTATGTGTGGAAGGGGAGTGGCGAACATTTGTCCCCACGCCTGACATGTTAAGAAAAGCAAGAGATTTTCCCTCTAGAGCACGGCTGCCTCTGGAAGAAGTGAACTCTCCCTAAGAGGAGAGTCCCAGGAGCAGGGTGTGAGCGCGCCCATGGTGGAGGGGAGATGGGGTCCTTGTCGGAGGCCTGCCAGGGGAAGGTGATCAGTCCACGTTCTCAGCCTGAACGCCAACACAAAAGGCCCACACAGCAGCCACCAGAAGCTTCTTCCCTTTATTTTAGTTTATTAATAGGATACAGAGTGCAGGCACTTACAGTGGTCAAACTGAGCAAGGAGCGAGCAGGGTCTGCTCAGCGACGGGCCACCTGGGGCCCACCCCGTCGGGGAGGCCTGGGTGGGAGTCAGGAGCCCCTCAAAGCCTCCCCACTCACTCAGCCCTGAGCCGGAGCCACCCTGGGGACCTAGGAGGAGGAGGGGACCCAGGGAGGAGAGAGCAAGGCCGGCAGGACAGAGGCTTCCAGACCCGGCGAAGGCACCTCTGGCAGCCGAGGCTCGGCCGTGTGGTTAATACGGCCAAGGAAGGAATATTTACAACTCGCAGGGCGGGCAGCGTGGGGCCTGCTGGGCCTGGCTCACTGCCTGGAGCTCCCGCTGCTGAGAAATGGACATGCTCCTTGGGCCCCAGGAAGGGCTGGGGGGTACAGGCACTCCTGGTGCCCCAGTTTCCAGAAGGCCTGGTCTTCTCAGGCTTTCCTGGCCAGAGAAGCCCTGGGTGAGTCCCCCGCCCAGCCCGGCCCCAGCCTGAATCCTCATTCGAGATGGCGCCCAGAGCGCATTCCCTCCTCTGCTACCCTGTGGCTCCATCCCCCAAAGTGCAACGGCCCAGCTCCCACCCCTGCCCCAGGGCTCCAGGGCCCCTTGTTCAGTGCTGTGTCCAGCTGGGGATGGGGGCCAAGGTTAGGGAGGAGTCAGGGGGCTGCCCACAGGGAGCCTGGTCCTGGCACGTGGATGACAGGGTCAGGGGCAGCGGAGGGGCCCAGACCACCGAAGCTCCTGCACAGCGGGTGTGCGAAGACCCCCTGAGAACACGCCCCCGGCGGCCTAGTCGAGCAGGGATGGCTCGGCTGGGCGGATAATGGTGGGCCGGCTGGGCGCAGCAGGGGGTCTTCTGCTGCAAAGAGAATAAAGACAGACGGGGGGGGGGGGGGATGGCAGTGAGGCCATAAGTAGGACCAGGGAGGGCACCCAGGCCCCACGACCCCCGCCCCAGGGTGCTGCCAGATGCCCGACGCTCTGAAGGCTGCCGGAGTGCCACGAAGGAGCTTGCTGTGTGACTCCGGGTGAGTCCCCACCCACCCCAGACCTTGGGTTCCTCACAGGAGAAGTGTGGAGAACAGCCTGGCCTGCAGGCTGGAGTGAGGCAGGGCAGGGGTGTGCGATGGCTCATGTGTGTGTCCTCAGTAAGGAAACAAAGGCCAAAACCAGAAAGGGCCCCGTGTGAGGAGTCCCAATCTGTGTGGTGGGCCACCCGCTCAGGCAGAGGACAGGCCTGGGAGCCCTGGAGTGACCCTGACTCCCCACCACTCTGTGACTTTGGGCAAGCAAGTTGGCCGCTCTGGGCCTTAGTCTTCACACCACCCAAAAGGGGTGAATACTCTATTCCCCTCAGGGCACAAGGAAAGTCCATAGATTCAAGGAGAGGCCCCAGGGCGCGGGCTGGTGGCTCTAGTGGTGGGCAGTGAGGGGGAGTCCAGCCTTACCTGGGCACTCCAGGCGGGATACCGGGTGGAATCCGAGCCGGCCGAGACGGGATCTGAGGCGGGGCCGAGAAGGGGTCACTGTTGGCAAACACGCTCTGGGGTCCTGGCCTGGACGGGATGGGGGGCGCGGCAAAGGAAGCTGCTGCCCCCACTGGCACCGGAATCAGAGGGGGCCCTGGGGTCGGGCCTCTCACTGCTGGGGGCCGGCCTGGGGGATGCACGCTGGACATGGGTCGGCGCTGTGGAGTGGGGCTGTGGAGGAAAGAGAGGGTGTGAGCCGGAGAAGGGGGTGGGGAGCACCAGCCTTGCCAGGATAGCTGTGGAAACCCAAGGTGGCCAGGGTGTGGCGCAGGCTGGCAGTGGCTACCACCCTGGGAGGTGCCGCTTCCCTGCCTCCTCCAATCCACCCTCATTAGCCAAAGATCCTTCCAGAACCCAGCCCTGACTCAAGTCCAGTGCCTCCAGAGGCTACAGGGCCTTGAAGCCCCTGCCCTGGGCACCCCACAGGCTCCCCTGAGCCGGAGCACCCACTATGCCCTCTCCCTAAGGAACTCCATGGCTCCTTGAGGCCTCAGCAGGGCCGGCACCTTCTAGGAGATTCCCTTGACCAACCCTCTCTCCTCCGGATACCTGCCCTGTCACTGGTTGCGTGTCCCTGTCTGATGCTCTGCATTGCCCACGCCAGCATCTTATTTGCATCCAACAGCTCTGAGGTGGTTGGGGGGGGCCAGGGATAGGCCAGTCATGGCCTCCGGCTGTTCCTGCAGACCCTCCCCAACCTGCCATTCTTGCCTGTGCTCCGTGCTCCAGGATGATGATCCCATGGCCCCTGCCTGCCCTGGCCTCTCGGGCTTCCACTGGGGCTTAACCAATGGAAAACATCAGGAGTCAGATGGGCCTTCCACCCAACCCTTCTACTTGTCGCTTCAGGCCCGGGCCAGGTAGCAGCTCCCACTGTGACCAGGCCCCTTCCCCCTACTCGCCCCTGGGCCGGGCCCTGACAGGACACACGGCGGTGGTGGTGGGGGACCGGGGACCCACAGGCGGCAGCCTCCGCACACTACAGGTGCCCAGGCTGCTCGGACCTGTGGCTGGTGGTGCTCTGGAGCCAGGTGTCATCGACGGGCGGGGGAACAGGCGTGGACACGGTGCTGGTGCTAATGTCCCCGATGATGTTGAGGGCCTCCTTGAGCGCATGGTACATGCGCAGCATGTCGTCCCGCCGCTGGGCCTGGTCGGCCGACTCCTCCATGAGGCTGCTCTGGTCCGCTGAGGAGTACAGGTAGGCCAGCAGCTCGTGGTGGATGAAGGCCTTTGTCTGGGGGCAAGGGGCAGAGAGGTCAGGGCGTCCCCCACACCTGCCGTAACGACTGGCGCAAAAGCACCCGCCACACTCGGTGGGCTGTCTGGTCTTTAGCTTTACTGTACGACGTGTACGATGTTGGAAACGCGGGTGAGCGTTCTACCCAGCTGTCTGCCGCGTCTGTCGGGGGCCCCGTCACGTGTCCTTCCAGCCTATTCCACAAGACGCTTATTAAACTTGAATCCTGCCTCTTTTACTGTTGTTTTTCCTCTTATTTGTTGTCTTCAAACTAACTTTCATTATAGTTTCTGTTAATTTTATACTTTGTTCCTTCCTAAAACCTCTAACAGGATACAGGAGTTTTTCCAGTTACTTTTATGGAGTTTCTAGGTACGTGTTCGTGTGTCCAGGAGCTTCTCCAACTAGGATCCAGTTTTCCTACTTTTTGTCAGTGTTTCACACCTCTAAATGATTTTTCCGATCAAACTGCACTGGCTAGTAGCTCTGCAAGAAAGTTTGTTTGCTTGTTTGTTTTAAGATTTTTATTTATTCATTTTAGAGAGGGAAAGAGACTGCGTGCAAGCAGGGGGAGGAGCAGAGGAAGAGGGAGAGAGATCCCGCAGACTCCCCGCTAAGCACGGAGACTGATGTGGGACTAGATCCCAGGACCCTGAGATCATGACCTGAGTTGAAATCAAGAGTCGGACACTCAACCGACTGAGCCACCCAGGCGCCCCTCAGGAAAATTTTAAACACAAGTGGAGATGGCCAACTTGTTCTTCATTTTGGAGGGGATGCCTCTGGAGCTTCCCCATTCAGGGCAAGAGTGGTTCTGAGACTGAAACATGCAGGCTCATAACAGAACACTCCTTCTACCATTGTCTTTTTTAAGAACAGATGTTGACTTTTCCCAGACGAACTTTCAGCATCTGCAAAAATGACCATGCTTGAGAGTTTCTTTTCCCTCCCCTTTCAGACAAATGGAGCCCTCCTTACATTCTGTTATGCTCCATTGTTTTCCACTTTGTGAGTGAGAGTTATTATCAACCTGGAGACCCCCGCTGCTGCTGCTTTTTGCTAGAATGCCTATAAATTACATGGATTCTCCTAAGGGGATACAGATTTCCAATCTTTGGCCACTACACAACAATGCTAAAAAACTAAGCACGTATGTGCTCAACTGGAATATGGGCAAAGGTCTCTGTGGGGAAAATTCCTGCCAACAGAACTTTGAGGCCAAACCACATATGCATTTTAAATTTCAGAGCGGCAGCAGCAAGTATATGAGAAACCCCATTTATATGCGAAGAACACAGCAGCACACCACGAAACAGTTCTCGCCCCAAGGAGCTCGAGAAGAACAGCGAGGAAGAAGGGGTTTGGGATTTTTGCTTGTTACACGGAGAGCTTTTATAGGCACGACATAAACCAAACCCGGTCTACACAGATTCCTGAGTGCCTAGCTGAGCTCAAGGCCTGAGGCAGGAGTCCCCGCACCCTCCCAGCAACCTAGAGCCAGAGACGTTAGCACAGCTGCATTTCGGCAAAGAGGAGCCCAAAGCCCCAAGCGTCTCGGGAGCCCTGGGGGAGGCAGGTAATGCCCCCGAGGGAAGGTGGGCTGGGCTGCAGGCCAACAGGAGGCCACGGTTAGGGACATACTCAGTCTGGGTTTTAATTCCACCTCCCCTGAGTGACTCAGGGCAGGTTTGTTGACCTTGCTGGGCCTCGTCCTGTCTATAAAATGGAGATGACAGCGGTCCCTCTCCTAGCTTCAAGTACCTAAGTAAATGGAGTGAGCCGCATGTGGCCTGCACCTTCCAATTTCCCAAGAGAGGCTGAGAATCCTGATTCTGATGTTAAAAAGGTAGTGACTCACTCTAATTTTACATTTTATACTGTGTGGGGGCGCCTGGCTGGCTCAGTCGGTTGGGCGTCTGCCTTCGGCTCAGGTCATGATCCCAGGGTGCTGATATCAAGTCCTGCATCGCGCTAGTTGCTCAGTGGGGAGTCTGCTTCTCCCTCTGCCCCCCCCCACTCATGCTCTCCCTCCCTCTCTCACACTCTTTCAAATAAAAACATAAAAGCTTTAAAAAACAAACCAAACTGTGTCCAGGCCAAATCTGGGTGTGGCTGCCCCGGCCCCTTCCCCCAGAGACGGGCAGCCCCTAGCGGGCCGGGCACTCACGTTGTTGATCATGAGGTGCATGATGGTCTTTGGCATGAGGTCGCGGATGGACTTGTTGATGATGGCCACATAGGAGTCCACCAGGTTGCGAATGGTCTCCACCTGCCGCTCGAGCTGCGGGTCCATGGAGAAGGTGTTCTCCTGGACTCCATCCTCGTTTTCTGCCTGCAGGGGGAGACAGCAGACGGTGAGGGGTGACCGTGACCTGAGGCGAGCGTGGGGAGCCCCCCTTCCTGCCTACCACTGGCTTTCTGGGGATGCCCCTGCCTGCCCCTGGCCTCAGCTGCCTGGACCTGGGGTGACCACGGCCCAAGGTGATTTGACCCTCTCACCTAGGGACTGGAACATGTTAATTTGGGGGCCGAGGGCAGCCACGTTCACTCCACCTCAAGGACAGGAGGAGCAGAGGGAACAAGAAAGATGAGATCTCAAGCCATGTATCTCCCTGGCCTTGGCTTTGGTTGGAAAACCTTCTGTGCCCTGATGGCAAAACCCTCTCCCCCTTTCTCCTTTGTTTGCTCAAGAGAGTACAGGCTACGTGCCTAGAAATGACCCACCCAGCAAGACGCTAGACCCCTTCCTCTCCCAGGAGGAGTCAGCTCAGTCCAAGATGCGTCGGCCGGGCAGGGCAGCTCCTCACCTGGTCCTTCTCGGGGTAGACCCCGGCTCGGAGGAACGAGGCCTTCCAGCTGTCCACATCCTCCTGGGAGTCACAGGCCAGCTCGATCTGCCGAAGGTCCTTGTAGACATTCCTACAGTGAGAGGAAGAGGCACGTTCTTGACTCTGCCCACGGGCCTGGCGAGCGCAGGAGCCGTAGCGTGGGCTCTGCGGTCTGACAGGCGGGGACTCACACCTGACCCAGGCACAACTGAGGCCCCGGGATGGCAGTAGCACCTACACCCTGCTGGGCTGATGGAGGACCAAGTCCATGCCTACAGCACCCAGAACCGTGCCAAGGGCAGAGCACATGCTCAGCGAGCATCTGCATCTAGCAGCATCCGTGGGGTTTGGTTTTTGTGGGTTCAGTAGACACCTCTCTTTTCTCTGGGAACTGCTCCTCTCTTATGTTCTCCTGTGGGGGCCAAAGGCTGCCAAAGATACTCTCAGAAGCGGGCAGGTGTCCCTCAACACCCCTGGTTGGGCAGCTCCCATCAAGGTGTTCTCAGGGAGGCTATAGCAAAGTTGTCCCCGAGAACATTCCATGATGGCAGAATCGTTCTCAACTGCTGCTGTTGGCCGTGGTAGCAAAGAGCAAAGGAGGGTTCTCTGTGAGCAGCGCGAATAGGGCTAGGGTCACGAAGGAAGTTAATTTAGGTTGCATTTTATTTCAGTCAATTTACATTTAAATCGCTAAGTGAGACCAGCCGCTGGCTACTGCATTGGATAGTGAAGGTCTAGAATGTGCCCCGATTCCTGGGGGCTGGGCTGGGGGGATGGAGGGCTATGCAGCTGTCCAAGGACAGGACTGAGACTCCCCGCCAAGGCACGTGAGCTGCTGGGCAAATGGGGGTCTGCGAGCAGAAGGCAGGCGCAGAGCCACAGGCTGGGGGAAAAGCGGATGGACACTATTTATGGATGGCATTTACGGACGGTGTTCCGTAGGCCAGGATCTGTGCCGCACACACGCCATCCTGTCCCACAAGCAGGTGCACTCAAAACGGCCAAGTCATCCCAGAGCTTCTGTGTGAGTCTGAGGTTAGTCACGGCCTCGTGACGGAGCCACAGCTGGCTAGCCGTCTGTGAGGGCTGCCCTCGGACTTCAGGAAGGAATTTTAGCGAGTGGGAGGCACGCCTTTGTTGCTCCTTCTCCTCCTCCCTAGTACTGCCTGGAACATCGTGATGCTGGACCCTGGGCAGCCATCTTGGAAGAGAAGGAGGAAGGCTTAGGAGTAGGAGCACCTGAGCCTGGATGCCTGTGGAGTTGCCCCACCTGCCCTGGATAGTAAAGCCATAGAAAACCCAAACTTCTGTCTTGTTTCCATGACTATTATTCTGGCTTTCCTGAGCTCACTCCTAAATGCTACATTAGGTATGATCTTCACCGCCTTGCACAGGGGATCAGGGGCCAGGGAGGCAGGACAGCTGCCCTGTGCGCAGAAAGGAAGAGCCTCCCAGCAGGCCTGTCCCAGGACAAAAGCCAGGTTCTCCCACAGGCTTCTTAGGCAGGGGAGGTGGGGGGTGCAGAGGGAGGAGCCGAAGGGATACAAAGGTTTTTGGAGCCAGCTGATGGCCAAAGTGGGCCCCAAAGCTTTAGGCCAGCCCAGAACAAACCGGGACTGAGCTATTCTTACACCAAATGTGACATGAGGCTTGCCTCGAACCGTTGGGAGTGTGGGAGTGATGGGCAGCAGGAAAGGTGGTCCTGGGGCAGCAGGGAGGATGTCGGTGCCTCCTGGTCAGTCATGAAAAACCACCAGACCTTGGCTGACAGCCAGCCCCTGACTTAGGTGCTCCCTGGTTCCTGGGTGAGGGCATGTGGGAGTCCTGTGTCCACACTCAGCCCTTCCTCCTGCTCTCGGACCTCCTGCCAGAGCTGGGCCTCTTCTCACGCTGAGAAAAGCATCTTTGTTTTTGCTAATGTCTCCCCCCAATGGGTCGATTCACCAAGGGCCTCCTGGGCCCTTCTCTTCTCTGTCTACACTCACCCAGGGGTCTCACCCCATCTAGGACTTTGAACACTGCCATGCAGTAACAACGCCCCAGTTCACACCGACTGGAGCTCGTTCCAGAACACCAGATTCTTATATCTGCACAGCTGCCTCCCTGACTCCCCAGTGTGGTGTCTCACACGTCCCTCTCCCTCCGTGTGGCCCAAACCCAGTCCCTGACCGTCACCAAGCCTACTCTGCCTCTGCCTTCCCCATCTCGGCGAGGGCAGCTCGGTCCCTGTGGGTGCTCAGGGTCCCCAGGAAACGCCTTCTTCTCTTGCACCTGCATCCAGGGGTTTGCTCAGCTCTGACTCTCAGAAGAGGCTGCCTCCTCCTCTAAGTCCTCAGCCCCACCCGGCCTGGGCCCCGCACCCCAATATCCGTTCCCCCTGGACGGATGCCATTCAATCAGCCCTGGTCTCCCAGATCTGGCCCTGACCCCTGTTCCCCCCATAGCCACCAGGGGGAGCCCGTGAGCACCCGAGCCAGGGCCGGTCCCTCTTCTGCTCAGAACCTGCTATGGCTCCCGCATCACTTCATGTCTCTGCCCAGAGAGATCTTCCCTGACCACACGCTGGAAGCACCCCCATGGCAGGTTTCTGCTTTTTACTTGATTCCCTTTCTAGAACATGAGACTCCAGGGCAGGGACTTTATGCAGAAAGCGCTCAGTGGATGCTGAATGACCGAACGAGGCTAGTGACCTCAGCCCAGTGGGCCCTCACCTCTGCTCCGTGTTGAAGATGGCGAAGACGTGCTTGTTGGACATGAAGCCTTTCTCCACATCGCGGATTTTAAGGTTGTCCAGAGGCAGCATGTACTTCTTCTCCTTCTCCTGAGGGTGGAAGGGGAGGGGTCACCATGGACTGTACTGAGGATCTGAGGATGCCCTGGGCTGGATGTCACCCCAGGGCCTTTGCTGGAATGCTCTTCCTCCCAATGACCACATGGCTCCCACGTGCGCCCTTCAGGTTTCTGGGCAAAGGGGACTCTCCTGGAGAGGCCTGCCCTGTCCCTACCCTGCACGTGCACGCGTGCACACACACACACACACACACACACACACACACGCACACACTCTCACACTCTCTCTCTCGCCCCCGCCCCATCCTCCTCCTCCTCTTGGTACTTCCCCTCATGTAACAGGACACATCACAGTATCTTGCTCATGGACTTAGGCTACCGTCTGTCACCCGGCCTGATCTGTCAGTTCCTCAAGGCCGGGCACTCCTGTTGCTTTGGTTCACTGCTGACACACCGCGGATACTCAACATTGGCCAGTTTTCAGTCTACCCAGAATCCAACCCCTTCTCCACCAGCTTGCATGAACGAAACTGTTAACTACTACATCTTCACAATGAGCCTATAACTGAACCTGTATCCTCACCACTGTGATCCCATTTTACAGAGAGGGGAGACTGAGGCAAAGCGGGGCAGGCAACGATTCAGGGGTGGGGCTGGGATTTAAAATTCACCAGCTTCAGATGTTCCCGGGAGCTGGAAAGTGAGCCCCCTCGAGGTGATACTTGAGTTCCAAAGCCAGAGAAGTGTCATTCACTTCCTAAGGGCAGCCCTGTTCAGGAAGTGCCCACTGAGTGCCCGGCACTCAGTCCTGATGACTGCTGGGGAAGCAGCTCAGAGCGGATGTGTGTCACAGAAGCCAATGTTTACTCAGCGACGGTGGCTAAGCACCTACTGTACCCCCAGTGTGGGGCTGGGCCCCTGCATGGGCATCATCTTAGACCTCCCCATGGGGTAACCTGGGGGGGTCCATTAATGAGTTTTCTACATCAGGAAACCAGAGAACAGCATCAGGGTCTATCAGGATGCCCTGGCTCCCATGCCCACATGACCCACAGCTGCTCCAGACCTTCCCTGTCCCTGCCCAGGAAGCACTGCGCTCAGAGAGGGAAGGTAGCTGCTCAGGGCACATACCAGGGGGAGTGGGCCATAATGGGACTTCAGAAGCCAGGTCCATGTGCCCCAAAGCCAGGTTTTGCCCACTACCCTTCCTTTTACATCCGGGCATCTTGGGAGAGGTGACCCCTTCCCCCTCACCAGGGAGAGTTCACTTTTTTTCACCTGTTTTGTCCCTATGTACCAGAAGACCCCAGAAAAAGCCCAACATGGCTGCTGCCTCCAAATTCCAGAGCAGCTACAGTGCTCAAGGGGAAGGGGGCCAGGGGCTCCCTGGCAGGTGGGGGCTGGCTCCAAATTTCAGGACAGAAACAGAGGCAGGTGTGAGCAGCAGCCTTGGCGCATGGGCTCGGCCCTGCAGCCCTAGGAGCTCAGATGGGCTCTGCCCCTCACTGGCCATGTGCTCTTGAGCAAGCCACTGTCCCTTTCTGCCTCAGTTTCCTCATCCATCAAAGGCAGACAGGAGTCCTGCGCTCCTTGTGCGAGGTGAGGATTAAGGCGAGTGGATGAGGCACTAGGGTTTTCTTCTGTGCGTCTGTCTCTCACTCTTAACGGCTCTAGAGTCCATTCACTGGGCTCTGGCAGAGGAGGAAGCAGGGCAGAGTGCTCCTTCCGGCCGAGCTGCAGTGAGGGGCAGAAAAGAGGGCCGGGGGCCACGGAGGTGGGAAACCTCCGTTCATGCTGCATTCTGGGAGTCCAAGGGCGGAGCGTGGCAAAGAAAGGCTCCAGGTAAGGCCCAGGGCCCCACCAACCTGCTAAAGTCTTGGGGGCTTTAGAAGGGGCCCGGGCAGGGGTTCCCCGCCCGGAAGATGGTGGAAGGGCCTTGGCTGCCCCCACCCTGCTGTGTTAGGAGGCAGGAAGCTTCCAGCCAGCCAGCCAGGCCAAGTAACTGAGTCACAGTCCTTCTGGGCCCGGAGCGAGACGCCACATCTGGAACTGTTTATAGTGTGATTCCGCCCAGAGCGCGGCGGCTGCCTTCCTGATGCTGCTGACACGCACACACAGAACACAAACACACACAGAGACACGGAGGCGTGCGTGCACCCCGCCCCCACCCGACCCCCAAAGAGACCTCCGCCGGCACACAGAGGCCACGGACCCAAACCCTCCCTCCCGCCCACGCCCACCCGCTCCCCAACCCCCTCCTTAGGATTTCCTGCAAACCCACAACTTTCTCCAGATGCGAGCCGGCCCCAGTCGTGCCACGTCAGAAGAGACAAAGCGGATCGGCGCAGGCAGGGGCCTCCTCGCCTGCTCGGAGGGGCCAGGGCGCGGCGGCCCTACTCGCCCCGGGGGCGGGGGGGGGGCTGCAGGATGGACAGCCGGCCCCGCCAACCCAGTGTTCAGACTACCTGTTCAGGGGGCTCTGAATGTGTACAGTAGTCTGCACATTGGTTAGGCTGGGCTCGGGCGAGCGGCGCGTCAGGACCGGCACCCCCACACCCGCTGCCATCTCCACCGCGAGGCGGACCCGGAGGTGAGTGTGGTCGCCCAGCGCCCTGCTTCCCACCGCGGTGGGGACTTGGACAAAAGACTGGGAAGTCGAGAAGGGCCTGGGTGGGAGATGAGGTGCCAGGGAGAGGCAGAGGGAGCCTGCCGTCCATGGAGGGGTGGGGGGCTCTGGCGGATCGGTCCCCCGTTCCTACCCTGCACTGTAACTGCTTCCTCTCGGAGGTTTTTCAAAATAAAGGAATACGCGTTGCCTCTCTGAGGAGTCTCTGACAAGGTGGCCTCAAGTTCAGGGGGAAGCTGCCACGTGTGCGACTCTGCGGGTCCCGGCTCCGCGGGGATCCAGCCCCTGCCTTTCCCGACCTGAGCCTGCTTTGTGTCTGGGGTGCACACAGGGCCCCTCTCCCGGGCCTGCTGGTTCTCGTCACTGCCGGCGGCCGCTCCCCCTCCTCCCGCCCGGCGCTTCCGTGCCTCTGCTCTGGGCCCACCGGAGGGTCTGCGGCTCCCGCTCTCGACCCCCGCACGAGGGCAAAACCAAGCAGCCTCTCCCACACTGCGAGGAGCAGCTCTGAAAACTGGACTGGCGGGGGACTGCGAGGACGGGGTTTGGGCCCACAAGTCCCTCTACAGCTGCCCAAGGCTGTGGCCAAGCCCGGCACTCCCACCCTGGGCGGAGAGGCCGGGGCCCAAGGTGGAGACCGCCCTTGGCCAGCCTGGCAGCTGATGTACCACAGCAGACTGGGTTTCAGACCACGGGGGTGGAAGGAGGGAGAAAATGCGAAAGCGTCATCCCCACCCGCCCTCGCCCCGGCCATTTTGAGAAGCTGCTCCCTGCTCCGACCACGAGGGTTCCTTCAGGGGCGCCCTCCCTCTATGTCCCAACCCCGTGACGTTCTGTGGCCCTGGACACGCCCTCCCCCGGTTTAGAAATGGCGGCCACACAGGGTCCTTCAGGAGTCTCGGGGTTCCCGACGCTCCTGGAAGGTTCCAGGATGAATCTCTGACCTGGTGTTGAGTGGGATGATGCCATCTCACCCCTAAACACCCTCCTCTCAGAGGAAGCGTGTCTGGCCTGGGCCCTGAGGGAGTGGTCCAGGCCAGGGCTGAGGCGTCTCTCAGGACAGGGACCCTTCCCCGCTCTGTGACACAGGGCAAGTCACTGCTTGGGACCCGATTCCTCACCCACAAATGGAGTACAAGGATTTCCTAAGCAAAATGTGGCCATGGTGGGCTCTCCAAGCCTGCAAGCCTGGCACAAGGCACATGAGCTGTGCCATCCCTGGTGGGCAGGACACACAGTGGCCACGTGACTAGATTCTGGTCAGGGCTGTGAGCAGAGCGATGCATGTACCTTCCTCGTCAGGCCCTTCTTTCCCTCTTCAAGCTGCTAGAGGCCACATGTGATGGGCACAGGGGATCTGGGACCTCGATGGGGAGCCACATGTTAAGGTGACAATGGGGAAGGCAGAGCTTGGGCCCGGGACAGCCTCACAGCACAAGCCTGACAAGCTCACCCGGACACGGGAAAGAAACAGACTGCTGTCTTCGTCACTGTCTTCGCTTTGGGCCTCTTGTCACAGACACCTAACATCACCCCAGCCAATGGGGAGAGCCAGTAGGCCCAGGAAAATGAGAGAAACACAGTGACCCTCGCTGGTGACCCTCAGAAGCAAAGCCAGCCCACAACAGAGCAGCAACAGGCAGTCACCCTGGGGCGACATCATTCCAGGGCCACTAAGCCGCGACCATGTTGTTAAGGGAAGGAAGCAAAGCGATGGGCCACTCAGGACGGGAGGATGGGCCTGTGCAGAGGCAAAGGGACCCAGACAGTGGCGCTGCTGGAGGCTACCCCCGGACTCGCAGACCTTGCCCACGAGGTCATGGAGACTGCAGTATGACGCAGTGTGAGGCGGCATGCAGGCCACTCCCCGTGGTCAGTGCTCCCGGCGCTGTTCCCAGAGGCCTCCACACGGCCTTTGGATAAGGACAAGCACATGTGGACCACTCGAAAGACAGACACTATAGCTAGGCCCGTCACAGGGGCCATTCAGCCCCACTTCACAGATGGGGAAACGGAGGCCTAAAGAGGCTAAGGGCCTGGCTGAGCCCTTGCAGGTTGTAGATGTTGGAACCCCAGCACCTCAGCAGCCCGGCTGTGAGCCTGAGTCCCTGACCTCGGGCCCTGCCCCCTCTGAGAGCCAGGGATGCCTCACTGTGACTTTGGAGGCTGGGGTCAGTTCCTAGCCTGCTGAGGGCTCCACTCCCCCATCTTCCTTCCTGCCTGGAGGAGAAGCTGCCATCCGGGACCCCTAGGGGGCCTTGAGAGTCAGGATATGCAGCCTGGCCATTACCGTTCTCTGCGGGAGCTCCGGGATACTGGTGGCGCTCAGGGAGCCTTTCTTGATGAACCAAAGTAAGCACCCCCCATCCTAGTCGCACTGTCTTGCCCCCCAGCCACTCACCTCCTCATCCTTGTACCAGGATAGAGACTCCGCAGTCAGCACAAACCAGTACTCCTTGGAGCCGCCCTTCATCAGGCTGATGTTGTTGATGGTCAGCCAGCCCCTGCGGATCACCTGGGGGGGAGGGTGCTGCTCAGAGGACAAAGCCTGCCGCCCCGCCCGGCCCACCCCTGTGCAGCGGCCAGTGCCCTTGTCCCCAGGAAGGAAGAGGGACCAGGGCAGGGACACCTCCAGCCCGAAGCCAGGCGACCCAACTCCACCTTGCCCCTAAGCATTTCCCACTGGCAACCAACATGGGACACCCAGGCAGACAGACACAGGGCACGCACACTCACTCGCAGGCCCAGGGCTGTCAGGGAACCGGGTCCCCGGGAGACCCCCTGCAGGAGACCCCCTGCACACGGGGTTAGGTTCAGTTCGTGCAGGCAAGAACAGGCAGGGTATGCCCAGCTAGAAGGGAAGGTCCCAGGCCTGTATGTGTGTCACATGGGATGTGACATCGGAGGAACCACACCTGCAAGACGCAGGTACCATGACGCCTTCAGACCCTGCCCCTTGCACCCTCAGGAAAACGGCTGTTGGAAGGCTGAGGAACTGCCGCAAAAGAGTGCTTCTTTCTCTCCTTTCATGGCTGACCAGCAGAGGCTCAATGCGCAGCGTCAACTCTGCTGCCCCTTCTGGTGGCTCACCTGCCCAGCTCACTCGGGGGAACACTCGGTGGGCAAAGGGACCTGCTCTGAACAGGAATCGTGGCCAGTCTCTGTCCTGAGGCTCCGTTCCCCACAGGCTCCTTCCAGAGTATAGGAGGAAGGGATGCTTCCACCCAGGGGGCTGGGGCCAAAGGTCTGGGCCTGGGCAACCTGCAGGGCATCACGCCCCACGCTGGCTTCAAACCTGGAGGCAGACCTACTTTTCTCTGACACGTTAAAGTTCTGGCTGGAAGATCCCCAGATGGGGATCGTCTGGCTGCAGAGATCATCTGAGTAGGAGCCAGAACCCAGACCTACGCAGAGGACTCACCTGACAGCTACATGTAGGCAGCCTGGGGGGCCAGGGTCCTATGCTCCCTGGGTCATGGAGGCATGTGTGGGCCGGAGCTACCCATCACTCTGGACTGGGGAACCCAGGGCAGCGGGAAGCACATGGAGGCACAGGCAGGGCCACCTGGGGCCCAGGCAGCAACAGACTGGGCCAAGCTACAGAGGTGCGGCCAACGACAGCTGCGATGGACTGGTGTGGAGCCCCCCCCACGGTGGAGTGTCGCAAAAGCACCAGAGATGGGGCTCCAGGGATGACTCTGGGGCCTACATGTCTTCCTAATGGGTGGGTCTCAAGAGAGACTTCATCCCCTGCCCTCTGACCTGCCCCCAAGCCTGTTAAATCTTCACAGGGCCACCTGCCCCCGATGGCTGGAATAAGCCTCAGAGGCCATGAAGGTTGGAGGTGACCAGAGTATATCCAAGCACCTCTGCACTACCCAGAAGCCTTTGCCCAGGCTGGGGACAGCATGGGATCCCACCAGGCAGCCCTTCTCAAGGTTTCCTAGTGATGATGAGAGCACTGGGGAGACCTGTGGCCACCAGCCCCAATAAGGTCATCCTCCCAAGGCACCCTGATTTACCACTGAGAATCTGGAGTCCTGGGAACACCCCCCAGGCCCAGGCAAAGGGGGATGTCTGGTCACCCTGGGGGCAAGGCTGGTCTTCAGACTCAGGCCCGAGGCCATCCTGCCTATGACCTGGGGAAGGAGTCCCTGGCTCCAGCAACCACACCCCGCCCCAGAGTGGTGCCGCGCTCTGTGTTCAGACCAGCTCCTCCCTTCCCTACCCCAGGGGGGGCAGGGCAGGGCCTGCCTAGTCCTAGCCCAGGCCAGGCAGAGTAGGTACTCCTAAACTTAAGTCAATAACCACCAGGGGAGGGGGAGGAGGTGGAGAACGCCGGTGATTGGTGCTCCCCAGGAGAGAAATGTTTACACGGTGGGCTCTCTCTACTCTGGGGCCCAGTCCAGCTCCCAAGGGGGCAGACGTTCCCCCACCTGCTCCTCAGGGGCCTGGCTCACCTGCCTCCACCCTCAGTGAGAAGCAGGCTGAGTTGGCAAACAGGGCCCCGGCCATGCTGTGGGGTGTGTGGCCTCGGGGTGGAGGGGACCTCGGAGCAGAGGCACTGCCGGGGCCGTGCCCGGAACGGCACATCTGAGCCTCGAGGCAGGAGGCTGCTGGGTAGACTTGGAGAAGCCTCCAAGGTCCCCTTTCCCTCGAGCTGCCCAGAGAGCTGTCCGTGTGGGAGCCAAGTGGGGTCAGAGACACAATCCCACCCCGGGGAGGTGCAAGCCGTGGGCTGCAGACACACGTGCGGAGTCTAGAGGAGAGGGAGTTTAGCCTCCTCATCCAAAAGCCAGACTTGTGCCCCAGGGACCTGGCTTAGAAGGAGGGCATGGGGGGACAGAAGAGGCAGGCAGGCTCCCACGCTCCAGGGTGCACAGCGACAGGCATGCAGGCCCGCCAGGGACAGGAGGAAGGGCCGCCAGGGGCAGCATGGGCGGCAGGCAGGAAGCAGCAAGCTGGGGCCCGCTGGCAGGGTGGGTCAGCCTACTCCTGGGTGATGGTCTCGGCCTGAGTCGCCTGGGGCAGGAATGGAAACCATGGCTCGGAGACCCAGGGGCCCACGGCCTTGACTGACGTGGCAGGGCTGGGCTTTGTGGCTGGGGCCAGGGAATCTGGCAGGAAAAGAATGACTAAACCTCTTGGGGTGCGAGGAGAAGCAGGCCCCAGGGCTGTCTGGAGGGAAGAAACGGTTCTGAGTTCAAAGAGGACCGGGGGGGGGGGGGAGGGGTGACATGGGGAAAAGCGGGAACTACAGGCCTAAGGACCAGCCATTCCTCCTGCCACTGCCCCCACCCGACCCTGCCGAACATTGGTTCTCTCTGCACCTTCCAGACCCCAGGTGCAGCACAGCCCTGGCACAGGATCGCCTCAGCTACTGTGAAGTCCCCCGGGGCTCACCAGAAGTTCCCTGCCAGAGGGCAGCGGCTGGGCCGCCCGGCGCCTCAGGTGCCGGCAGTGGGAGAACATCCTGGAGAAGGAGGCCCAGGCCTTGCTCTCTGAGGTGGAGAGCTGGGGCTGGAGCCAGCTGCCTGGAGGTGAGCACCTTGAAAACAGCTCACCTCTCAGATGGGAGCAGCACCTGCTCCCCACTGGGCTGGCCTGGGCTGGGCCACACATGGAGAGGAGGTGTTCCCTATAACAGGGATGGCAAATACCATTCATCGTGGGAGGCCACACTGATCAGTGGGCAGCAGCTGCCACCTTAGTGAGAATTCCAAGTGAGCATTCAGGGCGCAGCCGGAAAGGGTGCTAGGATCAATTAGTGATGACTGCCGCAGGCAAAATACAAGGAAGGGAGCAAGTGGAACAGAACAGTCTGATCAATCATCGTATCTGCCATGGGGACAGAAGGATAGTGGCAGCATCCAGGAGAGAGTTCCCTGATCAATCAGTCATGTCTCTCATGGGTGTCAGAGGGATGTCATGTGCAAAGTTATCATACAGGAAAAAAAATTCTTTGACCAGTTAGTCACATCTGCCACAGAATGGGGAGTGGTGGCATGCTCAGGAAAGAATGCCAGGATTGATTAGCTATGCCTGTCCCTGGCATAGGGCTGGGGAGAGACACAAAGGAAAGAGTGCTGGATCCATTAGTAATGTCTGCCATGAGTGCAGGAGGAGGAAATTCCAGCATGATGATGTCTGCACTGGAGTGGTGGCAGCAGCAAGAAAGAGTTCCAGCAGCCCTTAAGCAAACTCTTCCCTGGCCAGGGATGTGAGGGGAGGCAAGCGTGGGGGTTGTTAGCTGAGTATTTGCCATCCCTGACCTATAGGAAACTAGCTAAATGTGTCAGGAACAGGCTGGAGGGGTGGGCCTCCTCCAAGGATGGTGGTCAGGTTAGTGTCTGTGTGAGTCGGCTTATGCCCAGGGCAACACGGAGTCCGGCGGGCGTTGGCCATGGCAGGCGGTTTTTAGGTTAGCTTGATTTTTAGTTGTTCTGTTATTCTGGGGGGAAGGGACATTACGGGGTGGCGGGGTCTCCACCACTCTTAGGTTCTCTAATGTTTGCTACCACACTAAGTGGGTACTTACCAAGATCTCCCCCTTTGAAAATGCAAAGTTAGGATTGTGGGTAAATCAAAGAGGAGCAGGCAGAAGAAAAGAAACGTAAGGGACATGAGGGGACAGAGAAAAAGCAGGAAAAGCACAAAAATGGGAGGAGAGAAGAGCAGGGAAAAAAAACAGCAAAAGAAAAAAAATTACATGCTATTAATTATATTCATGGTGTTAATATTTAATTCATTATCATCTCCCGAAACAAAAAAGCACAACATATGTATTACCTACGGCAAGCGCAAAAACATCATGCAGTGGTTACATCCTTCTTTTCCAGAGGGCTCTGTAATCGTGCAGGATAGCAGAGCCCCCACCCCGCCCCCACCCCCACCCCATCTAATGGGGAGAAGCAGGGTGGGCACTGGCAGAAATTTTTGTGAAGATGATGTGTTTTCTTAAAGAAAAAAGAGGCACCTGATACTGGCATATATGAAGCTGTTCATATTGTTCATGCCCAAGGCCTCTGGCTGGGGCATGACATCGAGGTAGAAAATCCTTCCCGTGGCTCTGGGCTTCTCTGGGTATGGGGCTCAAAGCACCCTCAGGCTCCCCAGAACTGCTTATCACAATGCAGCCTCCCACCCAGGCCCTCCCACGGATTCTGAATCTCTGTGGCTAGGCTGGGAAACCAATTTGGCTGCAGACACCCATGGGTGACTGGGCTGCCCCTCTTTCAAGGGTCAAGTTCTAAGCATAGCCTTGGATGTCAGACAGGGCTTGTGGGTGTACAAATTTGCCCCCCAGCCTGTGTCAGAGCTTCAGCTCAAAGACAGGTTTCCTGAAACATCAAAACCTGGACAGACTCAAGAGGCTGGGGAGTGGGGTAAAGGGTCCGGTGGGACATGCCACAAGCCAGGCACCATCATTGGGCTCAGTGGTCCCTAAGTGCCCATCCACCCCCAAGGGTAGAGCTATGGGTTGCGGAGGGGTGGGCTACCTGGTTGGGGATGGCTCTCTTCTTGTTCAGCTGTGTGCTCCTCTGCTGGGCGCTGAAAACAAAGCAGAGAGAGGACTCATGTGGCGACATGCAGGAGAGACGTGGTGGGGTTCTCTCCCTTGGTGGGGCCAAGTGGCCAGCTAAGGGCAGAGGCAGAGAGAAGCCCCTTACACACAAGGGGCTGCCCAAGGCAAAGAGTTGGGCTCATGCAATGAGAAAATGGATTTAGTTAAACTGAGGCTTTGAGGCCCTGACCTCAGCCACTCCTAACAGCACCAGCTATTTCCAGGAGTCAAGGGCCCCAGAGCCTCCAAGGCCTGAGAAGCTGGACTCCCAGGTTGCTGGGAAGAAGCCACAGTGGCTTCAGAGTAACCTGAGCACCAGGCTGCCTGGGGGTCAAACTTGAGGCTTCTTCCCACTCTCTCTTCCCATCCCTGATCCCAGCACCAGGTCTTCAATGGCTCTAACCACAGAGCTGGCCAGCCTGGGAGATCAGACATGGGACGGCTGCCCACCATGAAAACATCTTGGATGGCTCCTGGCCCATTCCAGAGGAGAGATAAGGTCCACAGGGCGTGTTTCTATACGGTCCCTTACTCGTCTACAGTCCCTGATCTCTTTTCTTCTTCAGCTATCCTTTTTCCTGGCTAGTCTGTGCCACGCAGAAGACGGTCACATATCTTGTATGGGGGAACCTATTCAGCTCCGTTGTTCATCCTGTTTTCCACTGGGACAATCACAGCGCCACCTGCATACAACTGATATCTCCTATAACGTAGACATCCTATTTTCTTTTCCTGTCGTATTGCTTTTGAAACTTTCAGAATATGACAAGGCAAACCACCTTGTTTCATTCCTTTACTCGCTGCCTCTGGGGCTGTACCTTAAAGTTCAAGCTGGCTGTTGGTATAAAGGAAAGAAGAGAGAGAGAGAAAGAGAGAGAGAGAGAAGGAGAGAGGGGAGAAACAGTTAAGGAAATAGGCTTCTATTCCTAGATCATTAAAGGTTGGAACATTAAGAACATTATCCAACAATTTTCCTAACATTCAATGAGTTCATCATAGAGCTTTTTCTCTGGGCCCTGGTTTTCGTGTTTAGAGGGCAGTGAGAAAGTACCCCAGAATATCTAAGCACAGGAAGGAGTTCGGTCAACAGGGTCTGAAGGAGACAGGACTGATTAAGCCACACACAGTGATGGCTGGATGCTAGTGAGGTTCCGGATGTGCTGCTTCCGAGGGGCTTCCTGGCTCCCACCTTCCCCCGGCAGCCTGAGTAGCTGCCCCTTTCCCTTGCCTCTACCCACTCAGGAATGTCTTGCTGTTGGGAATGGGGGTGTGGGAGGGAGGGGGGAATGGTGGGGGGAAGGAGTCCAAAGTCCTCCCCTCAGCCTGCAGAGCCCTCCTGGCAATGGGGTCTGGTCTCTTACTTCCACCTTGCTTTGGTCTCCCCAAGCCTCCCTGCTTCCTGGCCTTCCTTCCCCATCTCCAACAGTGTTTGGGTTCCCTGCCTGTCACCTGGTGGTCTCTCCAGGCCACATCCCTTGCTCCACTTTCCTACAGCCCCTCACCTACTCTCCTTTCCAACTCTTGTCTGCCTTGTGACAACGTGCTCAATAACACATGTCCAGCCTGTGGGGTCTGAAAGGGCAAGGCCCAAATCTGGCTTGTTCACCGTCCTGCTCCAAAGGCCCAGCACCAGGCCTGGCTTTGAGACAGTGCTCCATGGCTATCCAGTGGGCCCCCGGGGACATCCCCCCTAAGGCTGGGCCCTGGCTTGTGCCTGGGCTGGGCGGAGCCTGGCACCCTGGGCCCCGCCCCCAGCCAGGGCGACCCCGTTCACACACCAGGAAAAAGGCACACAGCAGGCAATACCCACCCGGTCACCAGCTGCTCAGTATAATAACAGCTGGGGGAAGTGGGAAGGCCCAGGAATCCAGAGGAAAGAGTGGAGTGGTCAAAGGAAAAACAGGAGAGATTGTGAGAAGGAACTGTGGATGAAGTGTGAGAAGCAGAGACATCAAAGTGAGGAAAACAGCAGCAAACCAAAGAGGGGGACCAGCATTTCAGCCCACACACACCCGGCGTGGGGAGCGGCTTCTGATCATGCTCTCACTTGTTCATTCATTCCTTCCTTCCACTCACCTACCACACGCCCAGCAAAGATCAGCTGACCAACTGCGGTGAGAGCAACTGTGAATGTCCCACCCAGTAAGTGCTCAGCCTGGCACAGAGACCCCTGAGCGAAAGACCCTCTCGTCCAGCCTGCTAGCCCAACCCTGGGCTCTAACAGACACGTCACAAGAAAGCCTCCCTGCAACCCCACGGCCAGGCCAGAAGGCGGCCCTCCGTACTCAACACAAGCCTCACACAGCCCTGACCCCAGCAGTGAAGACGCTGTGTCTTAACTGGTTTGGTGCAGGTCTGTCTCTGGCACGGGACCTTCCTTTGAGGGTGGGGACCTGGGTCTGTGCTTGCTCACTGCTGTATCACAGAGCCTGGCACAGAGAACACACACCAGGAATACCTGCTAAGTGAATGCAAGGAAGCTGCCTACTGATGATTTTGGGATTCTGTTGGGCTCGGGCAAGAAGACCTTCCGGGGCCACCAGAACAATCCGTGTGATGTCCAAGCTGGCTGAGGGTGGCCTCACGGGCTGAGGGAATCACTGAGCGATGCTTGAGGCCGCCAGCATTTACATCCACATCATGCCAAAATCAGAGATCCTTGCTCTGGCCCCTTGGCCAGGTGCCATGGAAGGTTCTGGTTTTTAATCTATGGTGCATGGATGGAAGCCACGGAGGGCCTGGATAGTACTTCCCAGAGAGTAGCCCCCAGAGCCCCGAGCCCATGAGACACTCTGTGAAAGGGCCAAGTGCAGATGGGGGGTATCTGGGGAAAGCTGCACAGTTCATGAAAGGCTCTGAGAAGTCACGCAGAAAGGAAAGCACTGCATGCTCCCAGCCTCCCCCCTTCCCGAGGTGGCTGAGCACAGGTCTGCCCCAAAGGAGGCACATTGAGGACAGTAAGGATGGGGGCTACTGTTAGCCCAGGAAAGCTTCCAGATACTCTCAGGTGGCTCCATGCTTCACCCCAGGCCCTGACAGAAAGACCCTCTTGCCCCAGTCAGCTGAGGGAAGCCAACTCGACCACTTCCCTCGGGGCCTGGCTCTGAGGGCAGGCACTGGTATCACCCACCAGCCGCTGTCCTGAAAAGTACATACTTGGCAAATCCAATAAAGTCCTCATGGTTTGTGTTGATATAGGACTGCTCGATGTCAATCAGAAGAAGAATCTGGAAGAAAGCAGGGTTAACTATGAGCATAGAGCTGAGCTTGGCCAGGATGGCAGTGGCCAGAGCCCTTCCCACACCCGCCAGCAGGGGGGGCTGGAACCATACTGCTTCCCAGGCGGCAGACCTGGGAACACACATACATATACATCCCTCCAACACACACCTTGGGGTCCATCTGCAGGGGGAAGGGGGCATGGGTACTTTGAACCTTCAAGGCCTCACAAGAAAGACTGGGCCAACAGAGCGGAGTGAGGCAGTCGTGTGGCGGATGCAGGCACGGCCTCTGGGGCTGACCATCCGCGCTGCAGTCTCACTCGGCCCCCGCCTGGCGGAGTGACCCTTGCCCTCAGGTTACCAAACAGTGGAAAGGGGCACTGCATAGGGTTAAATAATTCACAGCACGTAAAGTGTTTAGAACAGCACCTGGCATGTTGCAAGTGCCGCATTAAAACAGCAAAGGCAATTTTGCCAGGCGAGGGCATGAGAACAGTACACACAAACACAGGCACCTAGGAGCCGGTCAGGATGCCATCTCAGCTAAGGGACAGGCCTTTACACAACACCCTGCCCCTTCCTGTCATTTCACCGTGCCTCTGAGCACTCAAGCATGAAACATGCCAGGCACTTGGATCTTGTGGGGTTGCTGGAAAATGCTGGGGTGCTCTGTTCATGGGAGCCACTGTTGCTGGTTTTATAAGGCCTGAGCACCACGGGCCGGAGCCCAGAAGTGCTGGTGGTGGGACAACCAGGCAGTATGGTGTGGGGAAGGGACAGCCACGTTCTTGACAACAATGACAACAAAATGAACTGCAATCTTTTAAGCTTTTGATACAACTTCTGGGCTACAGAAGCCACATGGGCTGGGGCGCAGGTTGACTGGGGGACCCTCTGAAGGACAAATGAGCCAGGTTCTCCTCCACTGATGGGCAACACGAGATGGCATCACAACTGAATACAACACGGAGGCCTTTTCTGGTTCTGGTTTGAACGCACACCCGCCAAGAGACCGTGGCGGACGACTAGGGGTAGAGACTGAGACTAGACATAGGCCCTACGGAGACAAAAGGACAGCCACGGGCTCACTTGGCATGTGACAGGTGAGACCCTTGCCGCAGTGGTGTGGGGACCATCCTTGTGTGCACCTGGACAGTCTCCACATGGAAACTGTTAAAACCTAAAAAGCACTCAAACATCGTCTGCTGGGAGAATGCATAAATAAGCTGTGGTCCACACACACCATGGCCACCGCAGAGGGAAACAGCAACAACCTTCACCAACACCACGAACAACGGGGTTGAGTACCGAATGCTCTGTGCTGGGTGAGGGAGGGCGAATCAAGAGGCTACGTACTACAGGGGTCCCTTTGAGTGACATTCTGGACAAGGGAGCAGACTGGTTGCCAGGGCCTCAGGGGTTGGGGGGGGCAAAGGACAGGAATTTTGAGGGTCACAGAAGGGTTCTGTACTTTGACAGAGGTGGGGGTCACCTTGCTTTATGCGTTTGTCATTATTCAAGGCAATGTATGCTCAAGATTTAAGCACATTAAAAAAAAAAAAGACATATGCACATAAATCATACCTGAAAAATAATACAAAAAGCCAATTACCTGGTCCTTGGTTCTCCCCTCCCGTTCCCGGATGTAGGTAGTGACAATTCGCTCCGTCTCTTCTCGCAAGCGGGGGTAGGAGCTGAGCTGGGGGGGGGGGGCGGGTACAGTGGCAGCATTGGCTGAGTTCGTCATGGCACAGGAAACAACATGAACCACACAGAGAACATGGGGGAAGAGGAGTGACCAGGGGTGGGCCTACCGAGTCCCCACCCCACTTCTGTCTCACAGCTGCTCCAGCTGAGAGATGAGAAGGGGATGGTGGGGTGACGGTGTGCCAAAGAGAGTGACAGGGCGCCCACGCACGAGCAGAGATGCTTTTCGAGAATGGATTTGAAAGTGGAAAGTGGCAAGAGAAAGTGGGTGGTGTGTGTCTGCTGCCCAACAGTGACAGCCACCCCCTCCGCCCAGCACTGGTGAGAGCAAGGACACCGACTCTAATCAAGGCCACCCCAGTGGGGTGGGTACTCTTGCCCAGCTCGTGAGTGAGTAGCACCTGTTCCAGGATGATGGGGGCGGCATCTGGGCCATCTACCTCAGAGGGACCCCCTTACAGAAAACTCTTGCCCAATCGTAACCAAACCAAACGCACAGAGAAGCCCACCTTCCAGGGTTTGGGTTAAGTCCACGTGTTGGGGACAACTGAGCAGACAGTCAAAATCACTAGTGGAAAGCCTCTGAGATGGCCCGTGACATGCAAACACGCAGGTCTGCGTGCTGGTCACGGTTCACGCTGGGTGATGGGGTGGAGACCCTCCTTCTCCAATGGTTCCGGGAACAGGCACTGCCGCTTGGTGAGTCCCTGGCAACACCCCAGGCCTCCCATCCCTGTCAGAGCCCAAACTGGGAATGCGGAACACCCGTGCACTGTGTGCCGCCCCCCCTCCCCCCGCTGTCTGCCCAGCAAAGCTGAGATGTCGCTCGGCGACAGGTGGCCCACGGAAGGGGGTGCCTGCTGAGGCAGAGTTTCCAGATGCACAGGTGGAGATGAACATGGGGGAGGACAGATGCGGGACAAATGCGCAGGTGACAACAAAACCTTCGGTTACCTTCTCGGCACACTTTTTAATGACTGTGGCCAGTTCTGAGACCACGAGATCAACACACTTCAAACTCGGCTCTTTGAGCTTTACAATCTGTTTTTTCACAATGGCTTCAAAGGCCATGTCGGGGGTGAAGAGCCCCGTCCTGGGTCATGCGGAGGGCGGGACGAGGTAGAAAGACACCCAGGGACAGTGCAGGCCACACACGCGGGATGGGAGACAGAAAGAGAAGAAAGGAGAGTCAGCTGGTTAGTGACATGCAAGTAGGAGCCTGTGCCCGCATTTGCCCCGAAGCTGCTTCGGATCAAGGAGGAGTCCTGGGTCGGAGGGGAGGCGGGGCCGGGGCGGGGCTAGGGGGTCAGCATCACCGTTGGGACGGCGAAGGGAACGTGGAGGCCTTGAATTTTCACATCTTTTCTCCCTCTCCCTTTTCTAATCGAAGAAGCTTAAGAAGCAAATGTGGGCTTTTCCAGACTGAGACAGAAGGCTCAAGCAGAGTTTCCCTGCCTTAGGAGACCGACCCAGGGCTCTAGGGCTTCTGCGGACGTGCGAGCACAAACCGCCCGCTGGGAAGCACTTCAGCTGTCTGGCCAGAGCGCGCTGTCCCGGGAACCAGGCCTGTGAGGAGCCCAGCGTGTCCCGCCAGCTGGAGACGGTGGCCCATGAACACCAGCACACAGGTCCCTGGGACCTAGTGGCTGGGGGGGACGTGCTGCCTGGGGGACAGCTCCTCTCCTGGAGGGAGTCAGGGGTACTGGTGGAGACAGCAAGGAGCCGAGCCAGCTTTGCTAGGCCGGGCACCCGAGCACTCATTCTGCTGTTGGCATCCGGGCCTTTCTTAGTGCCTTGGGGACAGAGAAGTGGCTGGCTCCAGGAAAGTCCAAGGGTGCCAGGTATTTGTCAAGAAGGGGTGACGGCCAGGGGGGTTCAGGGAGCTTGGCCTCCAACAGCTGACACGGGGTCCCTCTCTGCTTCCCAGAAGGCAGCAAAGCGACAGCCCAACGAAACCCCCAATTCCATCAGACACATGCTAAGGCTTGGTATCAGGGTCCCAGGGAGCCCTGCCCACCAATCGGGCCAGTTCTGGAGGCTTGGCACACACCCCCACACAGACATCACGCCCAGGCCAACACACCCCCGCCCCAGCCCCAGGGAGAAGGCCACATTCTTGGAAACTGAGGCAATCTGGGGGGGAAAAGGCACCAGCAGGGCAAAGGCTGTAGCAGCACTGGGAGCCTGATACCAAACCCCCATACCCCCGCTTCCACAAGGCCAGGAGTCACCCTGCCGAGGGCCCAATACCTTACTGGTACACTGCCTAACTGTATTGATTAGCTCCTGGATAACCAGGTCGACACATTTCAGACAGGGCTCTTTCAGCTTGACGACCTGCTTTTTCACAATGGCCTCGAATGCCAAGTCCGGGGTGAAGAGCCCGGTCCTAAAACCATCCGTACCCGGGGGTAGGGGAGATAAGTCAGAGAGAAACAAAGCACGGTCAGCAATTTCATAGGCATGGGCCAGGTCCCCGAGAATGAGCCAAGGTCACGGCAAGTCTGGGGGTCGGATGCCTGCATCCACTGCCTGGAAACCCACAGGATAACCCGAGGACACCATGGTTGATGTAAGACTGGACAACCAGAGTGACTACTTTTGTCGGATAACGGGAGAGGACCTCGGAGTCTCACGGGGAACCCGTGATGGGGACGCATGCTGGGTTCCTGTAATCATGACTCAGCTCTGCCTCCCCGCAACCCCCCGGGGCAAATCTACAGTGAGCTTTCTCAGCTGGGCTCATGCCAACTGGGCGGTTTAACCTACATTTAATCCAAGGGCAGCAAGCAGCCCCGTGGCCTGTAACAGATCCACACAAGACAGCACACCCGCCCTCGAGTGCCCTTGGACACCCAAAGGGAGAGACTTAAAGCTACTGAAAACCACCCAGGAGCCCTCGCCAGGCCTCACACTCAGGGGACCCAGAGGGATGGGGGACCAACTGGCTGGACAGTGGCGCCACGGAGGTGAAGGGAACATGGCAGCTCTCCCCCTGGAACTTGCCTGACTCCATGGATGTTCTTAATGGCGTAGCTGATCTCGCGCCGTAAATCCTTCTCGTCAAACTCCATCTGAGAGCAGACAAATCACCCACATGCAAAGAGGTACCTGCCGCACCCCCGTAACGGGTGCGTATTTGGGGAACATTATGTCCTTTGTGTGGCTGTTTTCACATGTAACACTATTTCACTGGTCTAAATTTTTAAAAATATTAGAACCCAATTTCAGCGAAGATGGTTTGAAACAAACACTCTCTCTCAGAGGGAACATGAATTCACATGAACTTTTTTATGGGCCATGTGGCCGTACCAATCAAGGGTCTCCAAACACATAACTATACTTTCAGGGAGTTTTAAATGTTCTAGAAACCTACCTCGTGGAATTCATGAGAATTACTTATGCTCACAGAATTATTCGTAACTGCTAAAAACTGTGAAAACAACTTAAATGTCTAATAATGGGAGACTGGTTCAATGTATGATGGGACATCCATAAGATAAGACATTATCTTGCATTAATAATGCATGAAATGTTAATGACTGGTTTAGAAAGATGGCCACCATATGAAAAAAGCAGGGTACAGAGACACATAAATTGTTTTTCAAGTATGGATGAGCAGATGTGCTGTGTTATGTGTATGCTGGGGACTTACCCATCTGCACAGAAATAATCCTGAGAGGGCAAACTCTGAGATGCTAATAGTAGTTATCTGTGGGTGCTAGGATTCTGAGTGTTTTTCATCCCTTTAAGCTTTTGTTTTTTAATTGAAAGTAATTTTACTGCTTTTTATAAAAATGATGTGTGTTCACGGTGAAAAGTGTGAAACTTCAAGCAAATTAACAACAAAATCTCAAATCCCAGAACTGACATTTTTATGACTATTCTTATAGATCTGTCTTTGCAGACACACGTGGAGACAGAGCCTTCACGTGGAAGGGTGTTGTAAATATTATCTATACGCTATGCTGTACATGCTGGCTCCTTCCCCCTCCACCACAATGAGGACATTTTCCCACGAGAACTGACCCATGACTTCTATGTATTTTGCAAAGAATGTGTAATGTCAGAGGGCAAAAATGGAACGTTCCTATGGGTCTGCTGGACACCTCTAAGCTGCCTGCTCAGGGAAGGAAGCCCGAAGGTGACACCTCCGTCAGCACCCCCACCTCCACCACCTCTGCCCAAAGTAGGCAGAAGCCCACAGGCAGGAGCTCAAGACCCCGTGGCCTGGGAGGCAGCCTGGCTCAAGGCCGTGTAGACGGGTGCCTGACCAGAGTCCAGAGGGCCCAGCACAGCGGCGCTACCTTCACCAGCTCAAAGGGAAAACGCTCGTGGAAGATGCGGTTGATTCGGGCGCCCCCGGAGAGCTCCAGCGTGTCCACTTGGTCTCCAGAGCCTTCAATCCTCTTTTCAAAGTCCACCCCAAACTGCTGGACCATCCTACCAGGAAAAAGAGAACCTGAGCATCAGAAAGGAAGGTTCTGACATAGCTCCAGAATCACATTCTGAGTCAAGCCGTGGCTTACATGCTCCTTTTCATTTTTTTAGCCCCAAAATGTATCCGTAGACCAAAACAAATAAATCACAGGGCTGCCTAAGGCTCACAGTCACTACACGCCCGGCCCACTCTACAGGCCCGTTACAGTGATTCATTCATTGGTTGGGGGGGGGGGGCGGTGGTATCAGTTCTTACTCCCATTTTGCAGATGGCAAGAGTGGGGGGTGGGGTCACAGCTGAGCAACCTCTGCCCTGACCAGGTGAACTGTGCGTGAAAAGGTAGCCCTTCCACACAATTCAGGTGGCTTCCCGCCACCTCCCAGCATTCCACCAATGACTGCCGTGATTCCTTGGACAAGTGGCTTTGCCCCTCTGAGCCTCAGTTTCCTCATCGGCATTGTGAGTTGATCTTAACAGTGTCCCCACATGGGGTCATTGTGAGGACTGAAGGAATTTCTAGATTTTATCAACTCCAAGAAATCACCACCAATCCTAAGAAGCACTATTAGTCTGTACCCCCGTAAAAGGGAAAAAATGCAGCGAACTCATGGTAATTCACCTACAACTGCTGAATTCAGAGAAATTTAAATGTTTTTCTTTTTAAAAAGTGCTCATGTAATTGATGAAATATGTTCATACCACACATGGGCCCTGGGAACCCAGCCCAGCCCTTAAAAAGGTCTCCAAGTGTTGCTGATTAGTACTGCGACCACGCGAGCAGCCGAGAACTAAAGTATTTACTAGCGTTCAGTCTTCCTTAGCATTTCTAGTTGCTTCCCCAGCCTCTTGCAAAGTCTGCCTTAATCATTTCTGTATCTCCGCCCCCCCCAATTCTTGATCTCCTCAGGTTCTGTGTGCAGTCTGCCCCGAAGGGGAGCTGCTGCAATCGAGGGACCAGCCCCTGTTGGGCCAGCAGCACGAAGCACAGTTTGCAAGTGAAGAGATGTCCAGCTCTCGCGGGCAAACATGGCCGATGCCTGCAAGGTGCCGTGGCAGCCAGGCCTGGCTGCCACTGAATGGGGTTCTCCCTGAACACCTGGCGGGAGGACAGACGCAGGGTGTCTCAGATCCCAAGAAACTCTTGGCCCACTAGAAGTAAACAGTGTTTAGTTTGAGCGTAAAAGCATTCTCACCCCAGAACACTCCACCATACAGTGCTGAGAGTGGAGAGGGTGGGGGGACAGCATGGCTATGATGGCCATTGCGGATGGTGTCCCTCTGGTGTGTCCAGGAGAGAAGCCACATGTGTGGCACCATATGCCTTATGAGCTGCCAGGGAGTTTCTGGATCCCACTCTCACCAAGCGCCCAGGGTTCCTGGCAGTCCAGAAACCAGGAGTACAGAGGCAGGAGAAGCCTTGAGAGAGCAAGCCTGGGATTGTGGGGCACACCTACTCCCCTGCCTGACCTCAGGGTGGCTGTGAAGAGTCCCCCACACTCTGAGATGGGACAGCAAGCACCGACGCAGGGTCAGGGTGAGAATCCCAAGAGACAGAGCAGAAAGAGCTGACACAGGACCAAACTCCCACTCATCCCCCATGTCTGTCCTTCCCACGGCCACCAGAGGGCGCCTGTGCTACCCGAATTGCCATTCCTCCTTTGCTCAGAACCCTCCATGGCTCCCACCTTACTCAGGGCAAAAGCCTAATTCCTCCCTGTGGCTGGCAAAGACCTGAATGCTCTGCCCTGTCCCCTTCAGCTCTGCTCTCCCATCCTCCACTCTGCCCCTCACTCATTCTGTTCTGTCGTACAGCCTCCTCCAACACTGCAGGGCACAGTCCTGCCTCAGGGCCTTTGCACTGGCTGGGCCCCCATCCCTGACCTCTTCCGGTCTTTGCCTGACTCTGTCTCAGGGCAGCCTTCTTGATCACTCTGTTTTAGATGGCACCCCTAGGCCCATCCCGGCACCCTAGCCCCTTCCCCACATTAATATTTCACCATTTAACGTACTACATGTTTTCTTATTTACTTATTTTCTGTTCCATCCCTCCCCACTCCCCTTTCTAAGCACATGGGGCAGGGATGGCTGTCTGCCCCATTTACCGTGGCGACTGCAGTGCTCAGGACAGGGCCTGGCACACAGGAGGCTCTCCACAAATGTTATGCTAAGTGAACAGATGGATGAATGAGGATCGGCACCCAGCCTGGTCCCGGGACCCTGCAGCTGGGCAGAGGCCCTGGCGAGCCAGGCTGGGGGGCTAGGGGGAAACACGTACTGCAGCAAGGCTTTGGTTTTGCGTGTGGGGTCATCGGGCCGGAAGTTCTTGTACTCCTCCACCTCCTTCTCCAGGGACAGCAGCTGGCTCTGCAGCTTGCTCCGCAGGGCTGGCAGTGACTCCCTGATGTGGTTGGTCAGTTGCTGGGGGAGGGAGAGAGGCCAGAGGCCAGAGGTCACAGGTTAGCACAGGTAGGGATGCCGGGAAGGGGCCTGCCAAGATGCCCCCAAGCCCAGCACAGCCCCCAGCCTCAGGAGAAAGCAAGGCAACTATCCGCCTGGAGTCACACTAGCGGATGGGACAAGGAGGGGTGGCATGTGCCGACCACAGCAGCAAGATGCTGTGAACGGCCCACTTCTCCTCCGCAGGGCAGCTAACTAGGCTGTCCATGCCGCGGGGTACACAGGACACATGTGCCGACCCACAACAGCCCCCCACCAAGTGCTCCAGTGAGAGGCCCAGGAGGCCACCAAAGGACCCACGCACTGAAGGACTGGCTGGTGGATGACGGTGTACGTGGGCCACGGAACAACAGGCAAATGGAGAGACACGGGGACGGGCCCTATAAATGAAGATGGAAACAGCTCCCCAACGAAAGGAATGTACATAGCATGTGCTCCCTTCTGTGAAAGACAGGGAGAAAGGAGGAACGTATTTTTAGTTGCCTGAACAGAGAGAGGAAGCTCCACAGGAAACAAATGCGGAAGAAAGGCCAGAGCGGGACAGGCGGGTGGGAAGGGGACCTCTCACTGTGGCCCCTTCTCCCCTCCTCTTCTGCTTCGGAATCACATGGATTTGTTCATTGTTCACAAGTTGTAAGCGGAAGCAGCACTGTAGAAAAGGTTAGAGAGTAAACCTCGGGATGGTGGTGACAGAAAACTGAGAGAGAACGGTAGATATAGTCCTGTCAGGGTAGAGAAAGAACTAAGGGAAGGCAAGAGAAAGAAGGGGCAGGGGAGGACGGAGAGGGAGGAAGTGGGGAGGAGGGAGAGGGAGGTAGTGAGTGGGGGGTGATACAGACACAGTGGCCTCTCCAGGCCCTGAGTGTCACTAGAAGGCAGCCCAGTTAGTGGTGACACGGGCCACCGCTGGGGAAAGGACCCACCACCAGATGGGAGGAAATGGGATATTCACTATATTTGGGCTGTATGACTTTATTTTTTACTATAATAGAGAGAAAGAAAGGCAGAGAGGGAGAGAGAGAGAGGGAGGGAGGGAACAAAACAAAAGCCATAAAAGCAGCTAATACCCTACAAGTGAAAAGCAGCACTTGCCGCCATCTCTCCTACAACAGACAAGAATTTACGAAGCATCCATCCTCAAGCTAGTAAAAAAGTGTGAGGGAGCCTCACGCCCCAGCTCACCACACTCTGCTTGTGACTCTGATGGCCCCGCTTAAGTCCTCCGTGGCGGGGGCCCTGCCCCAGCGGCTGGCCCCCAGAGCCCTCTGTGGGAGCTGCAGGCCTGGGTGGGGGGGCATCGAGGCTACACGCTCTGCACACCTTCACCCCGACAGCATGCTAGAGCACGAGAGCAGCCCATTTTGCGCACGGGGAAATGTGGGGCGGGGGGTGGGCGTACAGCTCCAGGAAGTGCCACGATGCAGAGCCAGGCCCCGGGGGGCCAGCTCGGCCTCTTGCGTGCGCGTGCCAGCCCTCAGAGGAGGCCCCTGCCACCTGCGGGGCAGTTTTACTTCCCTTCCTCCCCCTCCGCCCCTCTGCCCAGGCCAACCGCTTCCTCCCACTGGACACATGCCGTCCCCTTTGCTCCCCTCAGCTGCCCTCTCTGCCTTGCTGCTCTGCACCAGCTCTGCCCGGCCCCCATCACTCCCTCACCCTTGATCGCGCCTCTACGTGGGGACTTGCTCTGAGTCTGTGCCCCCACATTAGAAATAGCCCTTCCCCAAGGACAGAACCCCGCTCTGGCGTTGCCACTGGGCCCCCACGGCCTGCCTGAAGGAACAACTCTCACTGTGGCTCTAAGCTCTTCCTCCCTTCCGGGAAGCTGCCGTCGAGTATCCAGAGGGCACATCCTGCAACCCTGGGTGGGCAAACCAGGACCGACCCTGAGGCCAGACACGCCTGTTACAGCATGCCTACGGAATCCCACATCAGGGAGTTTACTCTCCAGAGAAATCTGCACATGAGCAATACGATGGTATTCACATTAACGGCCACCTTTCTGGACCAGGAAGATGAGAAACCATCTCAGTCGCTCTCCAAAGAGACACTGGCTAGACAGCCTGCGACCGGTGCATTTAGAGGCTATGACGCAACCATGAGAAAGAACGAGGAAGGGTGCTTTTTGGCACGGCCAGCACTCCAGAGATAGCGCTGAGCAGAAAAACCCAAAAGCAAGGGCCGGTGGTGGGGAGGGGGGCACAGGGAAGAGGCATCCACCACTACGTCATCCTTTATGGTAAGAAAGGGAGAACTGTGATTCTCGAAAGTCCTTTTTGCTTCTATGGAGAGAAAGAAACGCAGGCAGGGTTAACAGTGGCACCCTGCGGGTGGGGGGGCCTCACGACACACTTGTTGTTTACATTCCCTGTACAGACAGAGGGGCGGAAAACAATGCTACAGCGAGTGGCTGCTGCTAGATGCCCCTGTACTTCACACGGCAAATGTGTGCGGCATGGATGCCACAGCCCCAGGGGGCCAGGACGGTGACGGTTCCCAGCTGGCACCCAGGGTACAGGGTCTCGGACAGGCTGGGCCACTCGGTCAGAGGCTGGGCTGGACTTTGGACCCGCAGAGCTCAGGCCCCACAGTCCTCCCACTGAGGTCCTGTCCAGCGCTCCCAGCCACTCTGCCTTGGTGTGGGCCAGGCCGTTGTCCCCCAGGTCACCAATGCCACCAACCATATGCAAACTTCTAGGTACGCTGATTATTCCAAATATTTAATTATAATTAAAATAATAGCAACAATAACAGCAATGGTGATTAATAGTGCCGCTAGTGACTCACGGAACACCCACCTTTCCTCAGGCCCCAGATCCAATGTGGGTGGAAGCATATTGCATTATACCAAGACCAGCAGCGAGGCGGACCGTACCTGATTCAGGGTCTTCTGCAGGTGCGGCGTGCCCATGCGGTCAGCCATGTGCCGGTACGCCGGGTGGGAGAGGAAGAACTTCCTCTCGGCCGCCAGCGCCGCACGGATGTCCTTCTTGCCCTCGATGTCCTTCTGGCTGCGGTTCACCACACCGATGTAGCCTGCGGGGAGAGACGGTCAGGGCAGGGGCAGTGCCAGGTGGGCCAAGGTGCCTAAATGCCCACTGTGGACCAGGCACAGGGCTGGGAGAGGTGCAGGCACAGACACGGACCCTCTCCCAGGTCACTCATAGATTGCGCCACAAGCCAGGCCCGTTCCTCAGAAACGCGGAGAACATGAACACACAGAGCGATCCTGAAAAGCAACAGAAGTGTCTGGAGGAAGAAGGGGTCACGCCCAGCCCAGTGCGAGGCAGGGAACAGAGGAAAGCTCTGGAAAAGATGAAACCTCCAAACTGAGCTTTAGAGACAAGAAAGAAAACCACCTCAAAAAAGAAGGGCAAGAGGGACCAGCTCATCCTGCCAAGTATTAAAACCTGTTCTACAGCTGTTCCATTTGTGAAGGTTGGATATATCGGGGCAGGTATGTCCAGAGAAATGAATGGAACAGAACAGAACAAAGTCTAAAACCACACACAATGGGCAGGCGGGAACTGATGGCTAAGGCTTCGGGGCCAACAGGAGGGAAGCTTTTTAAAGATGATTGTATGTGGGTTAAAATTTTCTGAATCAGACACAAGAAAATGGTAGCTGTGACTATGTGAGAAATAGGACTTGTGGGCGGGGCTGGACGACCTTCTTCGCAGACCCTTTGCAATCATCTTGGAATTCTTTAATCATAGAAAACAGGATTTAAGATAAAAATGCTAATGGGAAGGAAAAAAATGCCCTCTTTGAACATGAAGCAATTGGAAGAAAAGCGAAGGGGGATGGTGTTCAAAAAGCCAGAACAGGGGCACCTGGGTGGCTCAATCGGTTGAGCATCCGACTCTTGATCTCAGTTCAGGTCTTGATCTCAGGGTCGTGGGTTCAAGCCCCGTTTTTAGGGCTCCGTACTGAGCATGGAGTCTACTTAAAAAAAAAAAAAAGCCGGAATAGTCATGGGCCCCTGAGTGTGGATGCAAGGCGCCCAGGAGTACGGGTGCGTGGGTGGGTGTCATGGGACACCAAGAACTCAGCCAAGTGGCTGACCATGGTAGGTGCTCAGTAAACAGACATGGTGACTGTTATTCATCCCGGCTGACATAATGAAAGTTGGAGAGGTGGACTGGGGAGAGGTGGCCAAAGGCCCAAAGGGATGCATACGCACAGATATAGGCTGCTCTCAGTGGGGGGCGCTCAAGGTTTCCCGTGGGGAGGAGGGGAGTGGTGCCTGCCCGCCCTTTATCCTGCTAAGTCTTGCGCAGGACTGATTCCCTTTCATCCCCCCCATCTTTGCCTTTATGTCCATTTTACAGATGAGGGGAAGAGACCAAGGTGAGGTCACAGAGAAGGGCCACAGGAGAACCCAGATGTGAACCCGGACCGGTGAGAAGCCCAAACTCACTATCACCCACACAACAGTTAGCAGGAGGAAATAGCGGGGAGCAGAGACGGTGGTCTGGCTGGGATTCTGGTTCCGGAAAGTACAGGAGTTCTGAGTCTTCTGTAAGCCAAGAAAAAGGATGCAGCTGGAGAGATTCTAAAAGCCACAGGACAAGAGGAAAACAATGAGGGTAGGAGGTGTGAGGGCACAAGTCAGGAGCCGGCAGATAGCGGGGAGAGGAAGGGCTGACTTTCTTGGAAACAGACAGGAAGGCAGAGGAGGGCAGACGCAGACAACAGTGAGGGGAGAGGAAGGAAGCTGAGGAGGTCTGTGTCATCCAGCCACCCAGCACCGATGCTGAGCCCAGGAAGAATTCTTTGGGGATTAACATTTAGGCCCAATACACGTGGGGTCGGGGTAGCTGGCGGAGGGGATGGGGACATGTGGGCTCTGCTTCCCTCTTCGGCACCAACCCTTCCTTCCTAAACCTGTGACACAGACACACTCTTTAGCCCCTGATCCTGGCAGCCGGCTCTCCTTACTCAATGTCTCAGCACGGCTGGGGCAAGGTGGAAACCAAGGTCCGAATGTTGTCCCATGCCCATCCCACACACGGAGGAGGGAATCCCTGGGGGCAAAAGAGAAGATCTAAATGGTGCTGGCAACACCAGCGTGCCAGAGGGTTCCTACAGCGGACAGCAGATCCCCCGAGGGAAGGAATGGGGCAGGAAAGGGAAGTAAGAAAATGGCTTTAAAAAATTACAAAATTAAAGCCTAGATGGACACTCAACACCATGCCACAGCGACAAACAGCAATGACCGAAGTGTCCAACAGATTGGGCTTGAGTAGTGGCCCACAAATCTCATACAAGGGATTCCACAGGACCTCTGGAAGTCACCTTGAAGAACATTTGCCTGTCATGGGGAAAAACTCTGCTGTTCTGCTAAATGAAATGGAAAAGTAGGTCGCAAGGTGGCAGGACACAGGAGAGCTGGCATTCCAAACCAGCTCTGTCACATCCTAGTTTTGTGAGCTGGGGCAAGGTACTCAGCTTCTCTGTGCCTCAGTTTCTTCATCCATAAAATGGGGATAGGAATAGAGTCACCACGTAATCTGGATCGTTAGCAGGATTCAATAAGCTCGCACACAGAGTGCAGAGCAGTGCCCCTAGTATATTACAGACTTAGTAAGTATTTGCTATTCTAATTTTTTGAAAAGACAAATATTTAGGCTACTCCTGTCAGAAGATCTAAACTTGAGCCTAAACCTGAACCATATCAAGTTCTCCATCTAGATTTAATTACCCATTTATAGGGAACAACTGGCCCAATCCCAAGTGTGGGACATGATCTGGTTTCTTCCACAAAAAAATGGTATAGGAGAAAAAAAGGGGCTGGTGGGGAAGCTGTTCAACCAGAAACTTAGGTATTTATGTGTAAAACGATATGGCTTTGTAATCTCCCAGGAAGCAATAAGGGGAGGACATTGGGGGATTCGAGATTAGCTGTGTGTTGATAACCACTAAGGCTGGGTCTGTGGGGGCTCCTCGTACAGAGTTCTCTCTCTACCTTCAAGAATGTTTTTTTAAAAGTTCACAGTAGAAAGTAAGCATGAACATTAATAAAAATTATGAATCCTGGGCGGCCTGGGTGGCTCAGTCGGTTAAGTGTGCCACTCTTGATTTCAGCTCAGGTCATGATCTCAGGGTCATGGGCTCGAGCCTCATATCGGGCTCCACGCTCAGAGGGGAGTCTACTTGGGATTCTCTCTTCCTCTGCTCCTCCCACTCATTCACTCTCTCTCTCAAATAAATAAGTAAAATCTTAAAAAAAAAAAGAAAGAAATTATGAATCCTGGGGCACCTGGGTGGTGCAGTCAGTTAAGCACCCGACTCTTGGTTTCAGCTTAGGTCATGATTTCAGGGTTGTGAGATCCAGCCGTGCACTGGGCTCCAACCTCAATGCAGAGTCTACTTAAGACTCTCACTCCCTCCACCCACCACCCCCCCTCTCTCAAATAAATAAATCTTAAGAAAGAAATAGCGAAAGAGAGAAAGAGGGAGGGGGGGAGAGAGAGAGAGAAAGAAAGAAAGAAAGAAAGAAAGAAAGAAAGAAAGAAAGAAAGAAAGAAAGAAAAAGAGGAAGGAAGGAAGGAAAGGGAAGAGAAAGGGAAAGGAAAGGAAAAAAAAATTCATTAATTAATTATGCATCCCACGGAACGTTTTCGGAGGAGAGCCACAAAGTATGAACTAATGGAGAGGCTATGCTGTGGATGACTCTGGCTTCCTTTTTCTGTAGGCTTGTTTATGTTCCCCAAGTAAGCAGGTGTTAACTGTGTAACTGGAAAGTCAATGTGTACAAATCAGAAGAAAAAGACATATATGATAAAGCAGTTACTCGGGGCAGTGGGGAAACAGGCAGTGGTGGGTGCTTATCTGTGCACACTTCCTGGCATCGGTCCAGGTTTCGGTAATGATAAGGACAACAACGTTATCGTTGGAACATCCTCCCAGCCACTGCGCCCCGTGGCTCCCAGCTCCCCGCCCAACCGCACCTCTTCTCAAGGGGAGCAGCTTGTTCTCCAGGATGTCCCTGGCGTCAGTGCCTTCGTCCATCAGGTCGAGCTTGGTGATGACGCCAATGGTCCGCAGGCCTGAAAGAGCCCAGAGGTCAGAAGATTGCCGTGAGGGAGGGGCCTGGGCCGGCAGCCTGCAGGGGTCCCCACTTCCAGGCTGTGAGACCTGGGACAAGCCATAACATCACCAGCCTGGACCCCAGTTTTCGTCATGTCAAGTGAAGACAACAGCCACACCAATCTCAGAGGGTTGTCCATGAAGATAAACTGGCTTGTGACAAACGTGCGATCAGGAAACACTGGCCACCATCATTGTCATTCCTGTGACCTGCGACAGTGTCTTGCTGCCGCGGTGTCAGGGGGAGACCTCATGGAAACTCAAATCCCGGCTCAGTCTCCATGCTGCACTGAGTTACCTGCAAGGTCCCATCATCACACGCAAATCCACGGTGACTGTTTCTAGGGTTACCTTGCACCTGAATGGCCAAAATTCCACTCTGGAAGCCACCTCATCGGATTCCTCCTGTCCCCAGCACATCTCGAATCAAGGGAACCCTACTAGCAAAGCTCCTTGCCTACAGATCCCCTCTGTGACAGCACCCATGTATGTTGGTGGACGTGTGCGTATGTGTGATACAGGAAGCCCAAGGAGATCTCCAGAGGGTGCTAAGGGGTGGCTTCCAGGGGCTGACAGTTGTGCTCTCCCTGGCACCCCTGCCTGTTCACATTCTGCAGTGAGCCTGTGAGCTGCCATCACCTTTTTGAAGGGCAAAGGGGCACAGCTGTGAATACCCACAAAGCTCGCACCAGGCAGGAAGGGGAAGAGGCAGAGGGAGGGAGGGGATGGGACTGGGTGGGGGCCTGGACGCCCGGACTCTACTGGAAACACTGGATTTCACAGCGTTATTTATGAAAGACCAGAAACAACCCAAATGTTCAAGAACAAAGAAGAGGCCGATAGCGGCCAGCTCCGTGGATGCTGCGTATACGTGTCCCGATGTTAACAGGGAAACACGCACACAGATCACCGCATTCTTTAAAATATGAGTTTACACGGGAGAACAAACTATGAGAGGCTATTTACCAGGTGTGGCCACTGGTACCTCCGCGGGGGAAGGGGAGCGGTGACTATTTAGGTTCTGTGTTTTACAACAGTGACATTTTGGGGGTAATAATTACAAACTTTCAAAGCCAGAACAAAAGCGAGCATCAAGTTCACAAGTGTAACTGAACCCGTGCCCATTTCCTCACCACCTGATCGAGCCTCCGTGGCATCTCTGTCACAATCACGCTCCATCCCTGAGACTCGACCGGGGGGCACAGGGAGGCTGTGGGGGGCCCGCGGGTAGGGGCGGCCTCTCCTGGGAGACCATGCCTGGGATGACCATGGGGACACAGTGTGTCCTTCGCAGGACAAAGATATTCAGAGCACAGCCCTCGACTCTGAAAAGCTTGCAGTCTGTATGAGAAAGGATCGTCAGCTCCTACCCTTCCACCCCTCCACCCTTCGGGCTGGACTCGGGACCGGAAGCCAGGGAGTGGAGCACCAGAGCCCATCTTTCCCCAGCTTCTCCCTGGTTCCCGACTCCCTCCAAATCACCTTGGACTCAGGCAGTTGGAGGGCATTTTGCAAACCGTGTTTCAGTATGTGTCCCACTCCACAACAGACTACATATGCAGGACCCACCCAGCTCCCCACGGCAGCCACCAAAGCCCCTTGGACGGCCCTACCCCTCCCTCACCTCCTCTGCTCTCCCTTCGGCTCGCTCTGCCCCAGCCACAACGGCCTCCTCACCATGCCCTGGGCACCCGGGGCTCAAATCAAGCCCAGCCTATCTAGCATCACCAGCCATTTTCCAGGATTTTGCCTCTTTTCATCATTCATCATTCTGGTCTTGCCTGAAACCTCACATCTTCAGAGGCCTCTGACCCCCCTCCCACCCCAGCCACTCTCAAAGGGTCGGATTTTCCTCCAGTGCTGACTTCTGGCTGAAACTGGCCCATCTGCTTATTTTCTTTTCTTTTTCTGTCTCCCTCCCTGGAACATCAACTCACCAGTGGCAGGGGTCCTGTCAATTTTGTCCCCTGCAGGGTCCCTAAGGCCAAAACAGAGCCTGGCATATAGCAGGTATGTAACTGACATGCACTTACTTAATGGCCCAAGGAAAAGTTTGACCCGGAACGCCCCGAGCCAGACATGCCACAGTCCCCACTGATCCCTATTCACCCCATCTGGCTTCATTAACTCATCATCCTTTTACCTGTTCTGCCTGACCCCTGAGCAGTTACGGGAACATCTCCAGTCCTCTCAGCAGCTCTACAGGCTAGGACTGCTGTTGCCATTCTGACAGAGGGGGACCCAGCTGAGGAGAAATGCCCAACTGCCACAGGACAGCCTCCCGGGGCAGCCCTCCGGCACTGCGGGTCCTCACGGGAGATGCTGTATCCCAGGAGGGCCTTTTCCTAGGGGTCATATGCCAAAGAGAACCCCAGTGACCTGGAATCAAGGATGCTGGGCAAGCTGCCATGCTCCCAGGCCCTCAGAAGGGGAACGCCTACTGCAGGGCTCAGCAGTTACCTTGTGGGTCGACCTCCTTGGCCAGCTTGAGGGCGTCCGAGTTGGCCAGGTCCATGTTGGCGGGGGTGACGGCGAGGATGAGGCTGCTCTCCCGGCTGATGAACTGCACGATCATGTCCTTGATCTGGTACTCGATATCTGGGGGCTGGTCCCCCACAGGCACCTTGGTGATACCCGGGAGGTCGATGAGGGTCAGGTTCAACACTGAGGGGAAACCAGAGGGAAAGGTCATCAGAGACAGAGGAGGGGAGGCAGGCACGGCCCCACAGCTACCCAGCCCACTTCCCCAAGTGCTGGGGGGGTCAGGCCGCAGGACTGAGGACTGGAGGACTCCTGCCCTCCAACCGGATCACACCTTTCGATCCAGTAGCTCCTCTTCGAGGGCCCCCTCCTACAGACAGCCTCTCTCTATTGCGGTGATACAGTTTTAAATCGGGACATTTGCATCGGCACGCTGGAATTGCTCTCAGTGGCTAAATAAATTTCGGCCCATCAATTCAGCCAAGACCAAAGGCTGCTGTTTACCAATGTTTACCATAAAAACAAAAAGATGATACTCCGATAACAGATACACTCTGAGATGTATTCATACAAAGAAGAGGTATTTTATATTATGCTACGATCTGAGTAAAAGTGATGAAACACACATGCGTGATATACACACACGTGAGTAACTACTGACTCAGGCGTCAAAATACAAAGTATGTTCGTGATACTGAGGGCAGGGGAGGCTTTTGCTCTACACCCTTTCATAATTTTTACGCCGTGTACAGGCATCATTTATTAAAAAATAAGCCAATTTAAAACTTCACCTCCAAGAACTCATGCTGAGGAGTTCAGAGTCTGCTGGAATATTCCCCAAATGCCATCTGAGTTAGCACCCTGGGGCCACAAGTTGTACATGGTGGCAGGCTGCTCAAGGTAAATGATGGAGTTTTAAAATCAGAGCATTTTGCAGACAAGACTGGCTTTCTGGCTCCTCTGCGAGACCTGGAAGACCTGGTTACCCTGGGCTGGTGTCATTAGGTGGCCGCCATGACCCGGGAGCCACACTGTGGCCACCCCTTTACACAGGGGCATACAGCTGTGATTTGCCCCAGTCCCCGCCACTCCCAACAGTCTTCCCAGCATGCTGTGTTTCCTGAGAGCTGAGACTGATTTCTCAGTGCCAGGGTCCTATCAAAAAATGGGAAGACAGAGATCAAGAGGGCTATGTGCACGTGAAGAAAAATGGGGTCATATTTTTTGTGAGAGAGTGGCTGACCCCACCCACGAGTGGCACAGAGTCAGCTCCCCTCTGCCCCGACACCCAAAGGGTCTGTGCCTGTGCTGCCTACCGTGGGGCGAGTAGACCCGCAGGTTGATGGGCACTGGGGAGATGCCTTTGTTGGTCCCCGTGACCCTGTCAGTCTCCGCTTCGATCTCCTGCCGGACTTCATCAAAGTCTGTAAACTTTTTGGACTTACAGTGCAAAAACTCAGCATATTCTGAAAAACGAAGAAAGATGTTCAAAATGAGAAAGAGAAGCAGTCTCGTTTGTGGGTAGGGAGCCGATGGCCTTCTGGGACAGGTGCCTTGTCAAGCAGAGAAAGCAAAGAATCAGTCACAGTGGCTCCAGGAATTTGGGGTGCAACAGATTCATTCTCAGAGAAAATATCTGCAGGGGGCGTTCCTACAGCCGAGCCCCCTTCCAGACCTCAGGGAATTCCTCAGAGAACAAAACCAGCCAAGATCCTGTCCCCAGGGGAACGGAAACTCTCGTGAAGTATTTTGTGAAATGACACGTCATGACGAGCTATGAGAAAAAAAAACAGAAAAACCAACAGGTGGGTGTAACCAGCAGTTGTCACTTTTGGATGAACAGGACAGAAGGGGAAATACTGGCATGCGTCACCAGACAGCAGGTGGTGCGAGTGTGAGGAAGCTGCTCCCTTGGTGTTGTTGGTGAGACCGAGTCCGGAGTCGTGATGAAGAAGCTCCCTTGCTGGGTCAGTCACAGGAGGTGCAAGCCGCTGTCCTAGTAGGATCCTGAGCTGCCGGCTTGCCAAGATCCCAGACGCATGTCCCTGCGACCTGTCTGTCCCTCCCCAAGGCGCCTGCACGGTACGGGGAACAGGGCGCCACTACTGGCCTCACCAAAGCCCTTCTTTTTGTCTCTCCTCACCTCCTGGCTGTTCGCAGGGCCCCCCACCTAGACACGAACCCCTCAGGAGAACTGCTTTCTGGGCAGGGCCTCAAGTGGACGATAACAGAGGGGGTGTCTTGATGCCTCCTGAGCCACGTGACCAACAATCAGTGCCAGGCCCATCAGATATGGGATAAAGCAAAAATCAAATATGTTCGTCCTCAGATGTGGGGACTGAGTTTATAGGTGTTTTCTGTATAATTCTTCAACTTTTCCATATGTTCCAATTTTTGTGGTAAAATGTTGGGGGGGGGAACCCCATAAGCTCAGAGACCACGGCTCTGCAGTGATGCTAAAAAGAAGACGGAAGTCAGACACGCTGGCAAACAGCCCAAAGGACTGGACCACTACAGAGAGGCCGAGATGCGTCCAACTGCGTCATCTCTAAGAGGACAAAACTAGAAACCTCCTCAATGTCCACCAGGAGGAGACCTGGCTACACAAATCCCAGCACAGACACATCATGAGCTGCCTCAAAAAAGAGGATGGAGATGGAGCCCGACAGAGGCGGCAGGCCGCTCTAGAATCGCCACCCCGACGCAGAGCGAGGCAGAAGGAAGTGAGTGCGAAGAGGTTCGCCATCCCATCACCGTGACCTAACCACCCGTGGCCAACATTCAGCCCCTGCTGGCTCCAGCCAAGGCCTGTGGGTGGCCCCACATGCCCCTCCGGGGCGAGCGCCTCAGCAGTAGGCATCTGTGCCACAGATGAGGAACCTGAGGAGGCCCAGACAGGGGAAGTGACTTGGCCCCAGCTCAGTGGTGGAGCTGGGACTCCGAGTTCAGATCATCTGTCTCCAGGTAGTGGCTCTCAGGTCACGTGGCCTTTGTGAGGCCACCAGCAGCCTCTTAACCTCTCTGAACCTCTGCTTCGGGGACCCAGGGGACTCTGTGGGCTCAGATCACTGAGAACCACCTCTACCGTGGGCACTGGTTGCCGGGGGACAGGGGCAACAAGGACACCACTAGCATGGGCACCCCCACCCCACCCCCATCAGCTGACCCAGTTCCCAAGGACAGTCACGCTTGAGCCCTCCACAGGGACAAGAGGAAACGCTTGGCTGCTCTTCCGGCAGCAGCCTCCAAAAATGGAACAGTTCCCCAACCCCCCACAGCATACCTCAGTTCTCATCCGGCTCAAGGCCCTGGGCTCAGCACCCACAAGACACCATCCCCCTTCCAGGAGCACAGCCACAGGACACAAGCCCTCTCCCTTGTAGACCGGGCCCTGCCAGGTCTGGTACCTGGAAGGCCCACCCCCCCGCTCCTCCTCCAGGGCCTGCTTGCCTGTTGCCTCTCCCAGGGAGCCTTCCTAAACTCCATGCCACCTGACACCTCATCCTGCATCTTGGGCCTCCTCCCCCATCAGAGCCAGGTCACCCTGGGATGGTGTTAATGGGACCAGGACCTGCTGGCTGTGACCCCTAGAGTCCAGTGTGCACTGGCAGTCCCCTTCTGCCAACTCCTTCATCTGCAGGCTGTGCAGATGGTGCCGGAAAGCCACAGCTTCTTCCCCCGGGAGCGGTGGGCAGCAGAAACCACACCCTCTGTGCCCAAGAGGAAGGTTCAGAAGCCTGCCAGGCCCATCCCTCGCTGCCCACTTACTGGGCTCCTTGTCACTTTGGAACCATGTGCCGGATTCCAGGGTTGATTCTAACATTCAAAAGCTTCCTGACCAAGCCTGCTTTCCCCCCACAGCACCGACCCTCTTAAAGCCAGACCTTGGCCCTCCTTTCCTCAGAACCGTCCACGGCTCCCAACTCACCACCCTCCCCAGAGCCCTACAAAATCTCCTTCTCCCCAGCTTCTAGACTTCAACTCACTCTCCTCCAGCCATTCAGGTCTTCTGCCTCAGGGCCTTTGCACTGGTTCTTCTGTCTACAGGCTCTCTCCCTAACCTCCTTCAGGTTTGTTCGTCACCTTCTCCACGAGGCCTACTCTGGCCCCCATCCAAGATGATGAACCTCTTGAGTTTTTCTTCCTTCCCTGCCTTATGACCCTCCAAGCACTGGCCGCCTTCTAACAATGCTGACCTTCTCACCCTGTGTTATTTTCCGGGTTCACCCTATAGGGCAGGTATTGGAAGCTGCACTGTCACTCTGTCCCTGGGGCTCCCTCTGGGTATACCTACTGACCGGCTCAATAATCGTCTGTGTGACTGAATGACTATCAGAAAGATAATATGGTCCCTGCTTCAGCTTCTGTAAGGACGCCCAACTCCAAGGCCACCAAGCTGAATATATGGGAGACTGGACAGGACGGAGTCTGGCAAGGCCACCTGCTGTTTTTTCCTCTCTCTCTCTCTCTCCCCACCGCCCTTCCTTCCCAAGATCTTGACAACAAAGGCCTGAGCTGGGCTCCTGGTCTGGTGGGAAGATGGACACTGTCCAAGTGGACACTGTCACAGCAGGTGCCACAGACACACCAAAGAGACCCAACACAGCAGAAGCCAGGGGACAGGGACCTCCTGGAGGGCCTAACCTGCCCGAGTTCAGCCCCAGCCCACCCCAGGACAAGTGAGGCAGGCCAGAGCAGGGGTGGGCAGAGAGCCCGTGCCTGCACCATCTCTCCGAGGTGGTGACTTTCCCCCCATTGCCTGAGGTCGCTCTGGGCCAAGGGGGTCTGGGGAAGGAGGGATGTCTCCTATGGGTCAGGTCTGCCTCTGTGCTATGGTCTCCCTCTGAAGAGAACAGAATCCTGAGAAACAGACGGGAGGAGCTTTGCACGGGGCTCCACAGCCTTGTACGTGCTGGAATGTCGGTGATTTTGTAATGATCCCCTGTCTCAAAAAGTAAGTCAGAGGCCTGAAGGCTAAGCTCAGAGTCTGTGATGCCTCCCTCTCAACTCGCTCCCAGCAGCCAAAGTTGAGGTCCCCGCAGCAGAACCGCACCGCTGTCCCCTGCCTAGCTGCCGTGTTTCCTAACTCTCCCTTGTTGGTATGCAGAGAACAAGGCCAGTCTCACCAGTCCCTGACCCCTGATGCAGCACGGACAGCCCCACCCCCACCCCACTGCCACACTGCCCTCCGAGCCAGGCCCTTCCCTGGGAGGAAGGGCAGCCCCAGGGTTTCCACGGGACCCGGCCCAGGGCCTGGAGCACACCAGGAATGAAGCAATAGACTGGGCCCTTGTCCAGCACTCGTGCTGCTAACCCAGAGGCGCCAGCCACCCTCTCCCACCACTGGGCTTCCCACCTGCATCCTAACCATGGGGCAGTGAACGCACTCAGAGTTTTTTTCTAGAAAGCCGTTCTGCCCTCCTTCCAGGATTTGTTCCCGCTTCCCTCATCTTCAGGTCTCAGCTCTAAACAGCAGATGCCCTGCCGCCCGGCCCCTCCCTCCACGGCACTACCCACCCTGACAGGCCATGTGCCCAGGTGTCCCCCCTGCTAAGGCGGAGCTGCTAGAGAGCAGACTTAGTTTTGGTCTCTCCAGTGCCTGGTAGCTAGTAGGTGCTTGATAAAAATTACTGAGTGACCTATTCAAAGTCATTAGGTGCCGCAGCCTAGGACAACACCATGCCAAGTCCCAAGTGGGTCCCTGCTGTGCTAAGCAGCCAATCCCCACTTTGGACATCTCCCAGGCCCTTCGGGAAGGTGTCCTCAGAAGGGAGATGACAAGTGCGTGCCGCCACACCACCTTCCGGGTACTGGGCCACCCAGGGCACAAGGAAACAGCCCCAAGACAGTGGCCGGGTTCCCTCAGACCCGGCTTCCTCCTGTTTCAAAGGAGCTGGAGGAGGCCCACAGGCCGGAAGGCACCCTCCCTAACCCGCAGGCAGAGCAGGTGACCAACCCGGCCTAGCCTCTCCGGCCTGGAAAGGGTGAGTCAGGTGCCACATCATCACGTGGGGAGGTGACAGGAAGAAGAGAGAGAGGTGGGCATGCCTAGCCACACCCAGCTCGGAGTTCCAACCCCTCTCGGTGCCTCAGTTCCCCTACAAGGAAATGGGACAACACAGAACACAGCTGCGGGGCTGCTAGGAAATCAAATTCCAACGTGCTGGGCCCACAGGAAGCACACAGATAGCTTCGCTGCCAGCCAGGGAAATGCACAAGGCTGGCCTTAGGGTATCAGGGCTTTTTTTTTTTTTTTTTTTTTTTTTGAGAGAGAGAGCGAGCGAGCACGTGCATGCACGAGTGAGCAGGGTGGGGGTAAGGGCAGAGGGCGAGGGAGAGAGAGAACCCCAAGCAGACTCCATGCTCAGTGCGGAGCCTGACTCGGGGCTTGATCCCATGACCCCGAGATCACAACTTGAGCCTAAATCAAGAGTCGAACACTTCACCAACTAAGCCACCCAGGCGCTCTGGAGTCTCAGGGCTTCGCATGGAGGAGCCCTGCCCTGGTCTTCATGGACATTTCCCATCCTTTCCCCATTCTCAACCCAGCAAGGAGTGGAAACCAGCCTGACTCCTGGCAGCGGAAGATGGGGTCTACCTTCTCTAAACCTGGCATGACAGGTATGCTGGCCTGGGACGGGAGAACAGACTTGGGGGTTCAAATACACCCAGGAGACCCTGAGTACATGATCAAATGGGTCTGATCAAGAGGGGCTTTGCAAGGGGCGCCTGGGTGGCACAGCAGTTAAGCGTCTGCCTTCGGCTCAGGGCGTGATCCCGGCGTTCTGGGATCAAGCCCCACATCAGGCTCCTCTGCTATGAGCCTGCTTCTTCCTCTCCCACTCCCCCTGCTTGTGTTCCCTCTCTCGCTGGCTGTCTCTGTCAAATAAATAAAATCTTAAAAAAAAAAAAAAAAAAAAAGAGGGGCTTTGCAGAGGCTTTAGCCAACCAAGAAGAGGCAAAGCCGTGGCACCCCCGAGCTTGCTTCGTCAGGCTCCCTCTGATTTGAGACAAATCATGCAGACCTCCCATTCTAGGACACACCGCCACTGGGAAGGTGTGCTATTGTGATTTATAGTAAGAAATACCTATTTGTATTTCTTCCCTCCATTTCTGACACAGAGTTCCTAAAATCCTTGGAAAGCCCTAAGTGATAAGAGCAATAAAGGTGTCTTAACATTCCTAATAAGCCCCTTCCAACCACACATCAGTTTATGCTAATGAGGAGACTTCTGGAAAGCACTTAAGGACAGGAGCTGCTTGCCAGGGGGACCAATTTATGTGATTAGAGGGCTGGAACTTTTAGCCCATCCCTACCCACCCCCACCTCGGAGAGGGCCAGAGGTTGACTCGATCGCCAATGGCTAGTGCTTTAATCAATCATGCCCATGTGATGAGGCCCCATAAAAATCCCTAAAGGACGGGGCTCAGAGAGCTTCCTGGCTGGTGAGCAGGACGAGGTGCTGAGAGAGGGGCACCCCTTCCTCACACCCTGCGTACACCTCTCTTCCCTCTGGCTGCTCCTGAGTTCTATCCTTTTTACATTAACCACTGATCTAGGACGTAAACGGTTTCCCTGAGCTCTGTGAGCCCTCCAGCAAGTTCACTGAGCCTGAGGAGGGCCTGGGAACCTCAGATCTATAGCCGGGGGCAAGGAGCACAGGGGACATCCTAGACTCATGCTGGCTGTGGGGGTGGAGGGCGACAGTCTGGTGGGGCCGAGCGCTTATTCTAGGGGGTCTGACACTATCTTCAGACGGGCAGGCAGTGTCGGAATGGAGGTGACTGTAGGCCACCCAGTCAACGTCCACTAAGAATTGGAGAACTGCTTGGTAGTGTGGGAAAAAAAACCCACGAAACCGGAGAAAGTGACAGCCCCCGACCTGACTCGCACCAGCTCCTGGCTCTGTTTCCTCATCAAGACACAAGGCCCATGCCCCAAATGCTGCAGAGTCTACCACCTTTATAGAAAAGGCCCTGCCAGTGCCAGGCTCACGGGGAAAGGGGCCGCAGAAGGAGCTGTTGATAATCCCGCTGCCTCCCACCGGGAGAGAAGAGAAGCAGCAGCAGCCCCCACAGCACGTTCAGGTACCTGGCTAATGCTGACGGAGCACGCACTGGGGGCCAGGCGCTGTGCTGGGCGCCGGAGAGAGCTGTGGACAAAGCACACCCTGCCTTCTGGCACTGACATCCGGGGGGAGAGAAACCATTAAGAAAATATAAGAACAAGAGGAGGTTACGAAATACGTGCTGTGGAGGAACTAAGGCAGCAATGATTGGGGGGGGACTCACACTCGGGAGAGGAGGAGGACGAGGACGAGGAAGGCGGGCAAGGTGTTCCAGGGAAGGAGCACAGTGAGGGCAAGAGCCCGGAGGCGTGAATGAACGAGCTGACCTTGAGGATGAGCGAGGAGGGAAGACTGTGGCTGCAGCTAGGGACCAGGAGGAGTTGAGGTCCCAGAGGCCAGCAAGGCCCTGTTGGGGTCACAAGGCTTTGAAAAGGAAGCTGAGAGCCAAGCCCGGCCATCCCCTCTCTGGCCCCCGAGAACACCACCCGAGGTCAAGGGAAGGGAGGCTCTCAGGCCACATTCCACACAAGAACAGTCCCCAGCACCCAGGGTTTACGAGGCCAAGGGGTGGTTCCCAAGGAGGAGCAGGGCTGATCCATGAGCCATCAAACTTCCTGGTGGTTGCGGTTTTAGGTAATTGTTTTTTTTAAGATTTTATTTTTAAGTAATCTCTACACCCAATGTGGGGCTCGAACTTACAACCCCAAGATCAAGAACAGCAAGCTCTACTGACTAAGCCAGCCAGGCACTCCATGTGGTCTTAGGTAATTTTTAAACTAAGCAGATTAAAAGTAATGGCTCACCAAGAACAGTCTGGACCAGAAGCCAGGCATCACTCGGTGTCAGAGGCATCAGAGAGGAGGACTGAGGCCCAGCCACAGAGCGACATCGTGGGACTCCAGACCCCACAGGAGGCGGCAGCCACACCAAAGCCACACGGGGTGCCAGGGCCACAAGGGAAGTACCACCATCACCCCCATTTTACAGATGAGGAAGCTGAGACACAGAGAGGGAGGCTGCTTGCCCCAGGCCCCAGACAATAGGGGTAGCTGTCTGGCTCCAGAGTCCTGTTCTTCAGAGTCAGCTGGACAGAAGACTGCACTCTAGAAGCAGTGCAGCCCCATGCAGCCCCTAGAGGGCCCTCCACCAATCACCATGTCCCTCACTACACTTAGCCTCCTCCCTCTTACTAATGGGATGTCCCACCTCCCACCCAGCTCGAGCACCTCCACTGTTCATCGCCCTGGACCCCCCACCTCTAGGTCACTCTAGACTGCCCTTCTCCCCCACAGCACTGCCCCGGGCCAGGCCTCATCACCTCTTGCCTGGTTCGAGGCTAACCTCTCCCTGGCCTCCCTGCCTATCTTTCTTCCACAAGGCAGCCAGTGGACTGAGCAGGTCTCCCCCCACCCATATGCTCTTTGGGCTCTCACTGCCTAATCCCTCACCAGACTGTCGGGCCATGTCACCTGCCTCCTGACCACCCCCCACCCCCAGCCCCACTTCATAGCTCCACACATGCTGTTGTCCCTGCCCCAGAATGTTCTCCCTGGGCCCCTGGCCCAAAGTAAATCCAACGGCCAGTATACTCGCCCACACCCCCAGTCCTTCCCCCTCTCAGCCTGACCACGGCATCCCCCGTCTGCCGCCCCCACGCTGCCTCCCTGGCAGCTGGCTGAGGTCCAGTAGGAAATGGGCACACATCTGCTGGCAGCAGTAAGAGACTGGAGATGCCACAGTCAGGTGGAGAAGGAGGAGTATGTGCTGGGACACGGCAAGGGCCACCACCCATATGGGACACCTGGGCCTCACTTCCCACCTCCACCACCAGCCCAACAGGATCCGACCGCAATTCTTTTTTTTTTTTTTTTTTAAAGATTTTATTTATTTAACAGAGACAGCCGGCGAGAGAGGGAACACAAGCAGGGGGAGTGGGAGAGGAAGAAGCAGGCTCCCAGCGGAGGACCCCGATGTGGGGCTCGATCCCAGAATGCTGGGATCACGCCCTGAGCCGAAGGCAGACGCTTAACGACTGCGCCCCCCAGGCGCCCCCCCCCCACCACAATTCTATCTCCATGGCTGCCACCCTGTCCCCACCTGCCCCCAGGCACCACTCCCACCTCTTCCGGTCCCCTGCCCTGGGCGGGCTCCTGTGGTCTCTCTCACCAGCAGCCACAGGACCTGGTCAGGTAACACCTGGGCCTAAGGATGCACCCCACCAAGTAGGTTTAGGGCTGGGCTCTCACAATGACGCTCCTGTGTGCTCTTGGGCAAGTGGCTTCATCTCTGGAAGCCCCAGTTCCCTCCTCTGTAAAGCGGGGATGATGGGAACGGAGACCCCAGCATTGGTTCAGGTCAGGCACTAGGCTGATGTGCACCCTCAGAGTTTCTGCCTTCAGTGCTCTTCGCATCTGCCACTCTCCGGAAGGAGAGCTCCCCCTTCCCTGATACCCCAACACACCTGTCAGCCTTGGTTAAAACATCACTTCTTCAGAGAAGCCCTAGGATGCCCCACTCTCTAGGATGAAGTTAGTCCCTCTCCCCTCTCCACACACACTCCAATCTGCTGGGGGCCAGGCCTTCCTGTCTTCCCCCCGCCCCCCGCCCCGGTCTCCTGCTTCTGTCCCCTGACACCAATGGAAATGCCAGGTGGGCATGTGGAGGGTGGTGGCAGCAACCCCGGTCCCATGACTGCTGTGCCCTGGGCCTGGACCAGCCTGTGGCATACACTAAGTGCTCAGTGGACCACAGCTGGTGACGGTCACCATGGAGATGATGGGGGAACTCTCCCACCATGACACAGCCTGCCACTTTCCAGTGCAGAAAGCCAGCAGACCTGTTCTCCCAGCGGGCCATCCGGAACAGGCCAGCAGAAAGCACAAAACTGCAGCCCTTCAGTCAGCACCACACAGGGAGGACCAGGAGTGTGCCAGGCACCAGGCTGCGGGTTGGACGTATTGAATAACGTAGTCTTCATGGCAACTAACAAAGTCAGCGCTATTATTATCTTCAGTGTCCAGACAGGAAACACATCGGGAGCAGCAGTCCCTCCCCAGAGGCCATAAGGCCAGTAAGCTGCAGAGTCACGATCTGAACGCAGGCAGTCTTAGTTCGCAGGGCCCACCCACCACGGCAGAGGCTTTCCCTGTGTGGCCAGGGGCCAGAAGCAGGCACATCAGCATCAGCTGGGAACTCATTAAAAATGCAGATCCTCAGTCCCCACCCTCCACCAACCTGCTGAGTGGAAAGCGGAAATCCACTGGGCCAAGCCTTACTTGACTCTCTGAGCTGTCATATGAAACCCGCGGCTCTGCTGCTGCCAGTCTTGGCCCAGCTGATTGGACACCTAAATCCACAGGAAGCAGCCCATTGGCTCGCCTGTGGCCTATGACATGGCAGAGCTCACAAAGAGGAGGCGCGGGCCACGAGCCACGCCCTCTCGCAGGTGGGCTGGGCGGAGTCAGAAGATGAAAACGGGAGCGCTTGACTGGGACACAGCATAGGGCAGGGGCTGACGTCTGACCATCCTGGTGCCCATCCCGGATCGGGTAGCCAGAGTAAAGGCAGATGGCCTGAGTGCCCGGCACAAAAGAAGATGGCCTGGCTAAGCTTCAATTTGCCCGTAAAATGGGGGTGTGTCAGCTGCCTACCTAGCACGAGTGTGTCTAACCGGGCGGTGTGTCTAACCGGGCGGTGCAGTGAGCCTGGCGCCCTCTGAATAACAAACCGACCAAGGCTGATATTCCCGGTCAGTGGGGAAGACGCAGAGGCCAGTAAGCTGCACAGTCACAATCTGAACCCAGGCAGTCTTAGTGCACAGGGCCGACCCACCAGGGCAGAGGTGGGGCTCCGGGCTCTGGAAGGAGGAGAGGCCATGCTCCCAGAGCTCCCCTGTCCTCTTCCAGCTTCTGACCCAAGATGCTTTCCAAGGAGGACCAGGTGGGTTTTATGCTGGGAGACATGCCCACCTCATGCCAGACTTGTATAGAAGGAACAGAAATAAACCGAGGCCACTGAAGGTACGACAGAAAAAAATTTAAACGTGGGCCATTCTATATTCAATGGGTGGGCCTCTTCCCAAAGCCAATGTCGTCATCGAAACAGACATGGTGGTGATGCTGCTCTATCAAAAATACGAGACAGGACAACCGAGCGTAGGAGGGGATTGATCAGAGCAGCTGGAAAACTAGCCAGGGAAGATATCCGGGGGGGAACAACTGGGCATCAGATACCATGCAGGAACAATTACTTTTCTTGGGTGTGGCTCTGTGACTGTAGGAAGGTGTCCTTAGTGCAAGGGGAGGCTCATTGAAGCATTCTGGGTTGACGTGCCACAGTGTCTGCTACTGATTTTGAAAGCGTTCAGCAAAAATGTGTTATCCGTAACAGCAAGCAAACATGGCGCCTAGCAGCCTGGTCACAATGGAGGACACGAGGGGTGGGTGTTCACCGAACTGAGCTTCAACTATGCTACACAGGTGGAGACCATGAATTCAAGCCCAAATGGCAGCCCAAGACCCCAGACACCGCCATCGGCCCCCTCACTCCTGCTGGGCGCTGCGTCCATGCTCATTTCCTGCTGCAGCAGCGAGCTGTCCCACTGTACCTGTTTTTGAGAAGATGAGCTGCAGAATGAGAGGCCGCCGGGTGACGATTCCTGAACCTCGGGGAAGGAAGTCCCTGTGGGAGGGGAAAAGGACAGAAGTTACTCACGCGGCTGGCTTGCAGGGCAGGAAGTGTGACCACACATGTGGAGCAATCCCGTCTTGCAAATGGGGCAATGTCAGCAGAGACACCAGTCCCAGCCAGGCACTGGGGAATGCTCTGACCTTGGAGGGTCCTGAGGCCACAAGGGGCAGAGGAGGGACTGGAATGAAGGTTGCCGATGAACGGTACCGTTTCCCTCTGGCTGGCTGTGCTCCAGCCCCAGCCTGCCCAAAGAGCCCTTTCATGGACAGATATTTGAACAATCTCCCCCACACCTCAAAGAGATCAGTATGTGTCCTACCTACATGTTACAAATTAATATAATGCCATATGTATGATATAAAGATGAAATTATAAAGTAGTTGATGACAAAATATGATGTGTTTCATGCCCCAAAAGGACAAAGCTATACAGGTAGGAAGTGGATCAGTGCTCGCTCAGGGGTGGGAAACAAGGAGGGAGATTTCTGGAGTGCTGGACACATTCTAAAACTTGACCGTGATGGTGCTTACTTAATATTTACTGTAAATTTACTAAAAATATCACTGCATTTGAAATGGGTAGATTTCCTAATACATAAACAATCCCTTGATAAAGCTGTTAAATAAAAAATATAGCCTGTGTCTTTCACTACGGAAATACTCAGGCACCACCCGACCGGCTTACACTAACACCTGTGGATCCATGCAGAGTGGGACCACCAGAAGGCACTCTGGACCAGCGGGAAAGGAAAGCCAAAGAGCAGGGGTCCAGGTGGGCACTGAAGTAGAAGGGGCATTTTCAGAGATCATCAAAGCCGTGCAAAGGATTCTTGTGTTGTCTCATATAAAATGGAGAAAGGTTCTAGGTTCAGAGAATTTCAAACAAGGTTTGCACCTAGATAAATGTTTAGATCACCTGCAATTTGTGCAGGACACAGGACAAGTGGTACGGGGCATCCCAGCTGGGATGGTCAGAGAAGGCCCCTCTTGAGAAGGGGAAACAAGAAGTGAGCTACATGCAGGGCGGGCAGGGCGGGGAAACAGCGAGGAGGCCCCCAGCTCCCCAGGCTCTAAAGTCAGTTCTCACCATGGCCCTCACCAGAGGGGGCATCCCAGTGTCTCCAGGAGAGCAAAACCACTTCAAGCCAGATGCCAGGCTCTCCCAGGGACAGGGCAGGCCTGCTGATAGCTGTTAACCTCTCAAGCACCACATATGGCCTTGGCCCTGGCCCTCCCAGAGCCCCAGGCCCCCTAGCTCAGAGACAAAGACCTGAGAGGCAGGGACAGAAGGACCCTCGCACATCAGAGACATGGCACCCTGGAAACCATCAGCGCCAGCCCTCCAACACAGAATCAATGACAGCAGCAGTGACAGTGTGTGTGTCTTTCGCCAGAATCTCCCACTCCACCTCTTAAACGCAACGGAATGGGTCCGTGACGGAACAATACAGAAGCATGGGAATGCATCCCTCACACCGTCTATGTGCCCCCTGCTATGCTGCGTGTGAGACTGACACAGGTTCCTTTTCACCGCTGACCCGTTTGGTGGCATGGACGGGCCACAGTTTGCTCATCTGTTCTCTCGTTGATGGGACATTTGGGGTCTTTCCAGTTCGGGGTCATTAGCAAATACAGCTGCTATGAACATTTGCACACATGCATCTTGTAGACACACGCCCCTGCTTCTCCTGCTGAGTCAGAGGGTAGACCTGAACAGGCAAAACTAGTCTCTGGAGATAGAAATCAGAGCAGTTGGTTCCCTTTGGAGAACTGATTAGAAGGGGCACGAGGAACTTTCTGGGATGACAACATCCTCTATCTTGATCTGTCTGGTGGTTTCCTGAGTGTATGCATTTATTTAAAAAAACAAAAAACAAAAAAAAACCCAAGGTCACTAGGCGTCAGGGAGTGGTGGGAATGTGGACTGAAATTCATGGGGTCTGGCCTCTGACCCCAGGTTACCCAGCCTCTGGGCCCGCACATCTGACTCAAAGGCTGCTGGCATCTCCCCAGCCAGGGCCAAGCCTTCGGCCACTGGTATTGGCAGATGCTGTCCTGTGACTGTTCAGGGCATGGCTGGGGGGCCAGGCACCAGGAGCACAATGGTAACACCACAGACAACAGACAATGAGAGCCTCAGCAGAACACGAGAAGGACCAGCACGCTGTCCAAGAGAACCCCAAGAGCTCTGGGCACATGCAGGGAAGACGGCTTTCTGGGGCCAGGACTTGGTGGGAGGTGGGAAGGATGACTGGAAGGTGCGGCCTGGGCAAAGGAGGCACGGCCAGAGTGGGAGAAGGCTGAAGGACGAGGCTGGGCAGGCGCACACGGCCTCACGCACCAGGAGCCCTGGGATTCCTTCAATTGTGCTTCCAGAAGTTCTCAGTGGAAAGAGCAGCAATACCCACCCGCAGCCTGGACAGCGCCCCCCAAAAGCAACTCCCCAGAAATCCCCAGGAGGTTCGGTGAGGAAGGGCCTGCCCAGCTGTGCCCCCAGGTCCCCCAGGGTTTTCTGACACAAGGCAGCAGGAGCACTCTTGGGCCTTCCTAAGCAGCGGGAGCACCTCTCGGGTGGGGCCTTCCTTCCCCTGGGAAGGAAACCACCTCCCCAAGTAGCTCTGCCCAGGACACTGTCCCCTTATCTGGAATCAACTCTCAAGCCTCAGTTATCTGCTTCCTCTGCCCTCACCCACCCCACCACACCTGCTACAAGGGCCCCTGTATACCCAGCCTGCCCTGCACACAGTGTGACTCGGGCCAGCTTCCCTGTCTCTCTCGTCTTGGTTTCCTGGTCAGTAAGATGGAGTAATTCTGCCCACCCAAGGTCACCTGGGTACTAAACAGGCACCCCATGACTCACCCCCCCCCAACAGCTCTGGCTCCAATGCCACCTCCCTAGGGAGACTTCCCACCCTCGCTCACAGCTCCAACCCCCACCCCATGTCCTTTCCACCTTCATCTTTTCCCTCATCACTAACACTCCAAGCCACTCATCTGCTAACCCACCCCTCTCCGCCACGCAGCTCCCCAGGACAGGATCTCGGGTCTATTCCGTTCCCTGGCACAGAGTCGGGGTTCAGTAAGTGTTAACCATGATCATTTCTGCACCAGGCCCGGATCTGGTCCCAGGATCCTCCTCCCGGGTTACCTACGGTTATCTCTCTAAAGCAAAAACCAGGGATCCAAGCCTCCCTCCTGAAAAGTCACATGATCCATCCCACATTTGACAGGGTCTTCTACCTGCCCATCCCACCACCCCCATATCACCCCTGCATCCTCCACCTCTGGGATTTCTGTACTTCTGGCTTCCAGCCTTTGCAGGGACTGTTCTGTCTGCCAGAAAACTCCTCCGCATAGGCACTGCCCACCCACCCGTGGGCAGATGTAGTGGACTGCACCCCTCCCTCCCAAACGCATAACCCTTCTTACTCCCACAACATGGACTTCAACAGAAATCAGGTCCTGTGACAGCATACGACTTCACCTGGCCTGGTCACTATTGAAGCTCCAGCACCTAGAACAGTGCTTGGCATACAGCAGGTGCTCATTAAATGTTTGGTGAGTGGCCAGGCAGAATACAGACTCTGGAGCCAGAGAGCCTGGGTTCAAAGCCCAGCCCTGACCCCCTGAGCTGTGTGGTCCTAGGCAGCTCTCCACCTTCTCTGGGCACTGGCACAGCCATCTGTGGGATGAAAGGATGCCACTCATCCTTCAGGAAAGATCTCGCTGGCCGCCTGACCTGCACAAGTCACTTCACCCTCTTGGAGCCTCACTTTCCAAGCCCTAAAATGAACCACCTCTCCCTAGAAAGTAATGAGGGCTCCCAGGGCACAGGTGGTAGGGAGCAGGGAGGGAAAGGCACAACAGGAGGTGGCACCAGGGGCAGATCAGAAGCCCCAGCTGTTTATTTACTGTTCTTTGAACACAGCATAAGATCCCACCAGGACCCTTTGGCTTCCAGCCCCCCGCATGGGTGGGGATGCCTGCCTGAGGGAACGATGGAGCCTCAAAACCCAGGCTGACAAGTGAGCAGGTGGAGGCCTTCCCAGGGGAGGGAAAACAAACAGATAAGCCAGCAGAGGATGAGTCAGAGCTGGTAAGCGCCCAGGTGACCCCTCACTTGGGCAGCATGATAGCAGGAGGCCCAGCAAGTGCCCTAGGCTGGGATCCCTTCCTCATCACCATATCCTCACTGGGGTCACTCAAAGCTTCAGAGTGACCAGGAGACCTCAGCACAACACCAGCCATGGGAAGAGCCCTCAGCAGGAGGCCCACGCTCCAGGAACCCTCACTCTTTCAGGCTGATAAGAGCCCAGATAGGAAGCACTGGCTGCCCCCTAGCTCTTCTCTAACCCCATCTTTGGCAACATCTCAGCAAACCCTCTAGCAACACCAAAAGAATGACACCAGGGACAATACTCCCATTTTCCAGATAAGCAAACTAAGGCTCAGAGTTTCAGGGCGTGCCCAGGCAACTCAGCAAGAAAGGAGCAGAGCTGTGATGGGAACACACGTGAGATGTCAATGAGGCAGACCCCCCCGCCCAATCATCCCCGCACCTCCCAGTGCCTCGTTTGTGATCTTGCTAGGGCAGAGGCAGAGTTCATCGCTGGGCCTCCGGAGCCTTACCACCCAGTCCACGTGCCCCACTGGTCCCCACCCAATCCCTGCCTCATTACCACCATCTGGATGCCATCCAACAGTAACCACTGGTCACCCAGAACCCAGCCCACATTCAGTGGCCCCAGGCAGGTGCCACTGTGTCCTTGTAGTCAACCCAAGGGCCAGGCAGGCTGACTCAGACTGCAGACCCAGGGCTCCTCCCACCCTTCACTGCCCACCCCACCCTGCAGCAAGCCCTGCTGACTCCACCTCCAGATGGAGAATGAATTGGCCTACTTCTTTGCACATCCAAAGCCATCACGCAGGCCATCCGTGCTTGCCTGGACCAGTGCAGCTGCTGCCTCTCAGGCTACCCACCCTCACCCCCAGAGTGACCGCAGGGCACTTGTGGATGCCACGTCAAAGCATGTCCCCCCTCTGTTCAGAGGCTTCCCAAGGCTCCCACCTCCCTTGGGGTAAAACCCCAAGTCCTCTCAAGGCCCTGCACAACCTGCCCAGTCACCTCCTGGCCCTCCCCCTCACTGGCTTAGCTCCTGCTATACTGTTCTCTGCCATGTTCCCCCAGAACAAGAATGGTCCTGCCTCAGGGCCTTTGCACTGGCTACTCTGTCAGCCTAAAACTCTCTCCCTGCAACATCCACAGGGCCAACTAGCAACTCCCAGCCAAACTACCTCTTCTGTACCGCTGCTCAGCACCTCCCAAATATAAAGCAGGTCCCACTCTGTTATAGGCCATCTGGCCTGATTCTCAATTCTTCTCATAACTGGCATCTTCCAATTTACTGCTTTGTTCATATGGCTATGGTCTGTCCCTTCTCTCCTACCCACCCATTACAGTGGCAGCCTCATGGGAGCAGGGTCCCCTCGCTGGCATGTTCTCTGGTCTCTCCTCAGCTCTCAACAGCGAACCAGGTACGAGGCAGGTGACCAATGTTTGTGGGATGAAGGACCAAACCTGCCACCGTCCAATGAGACTGGGGCTCAGATGGGCGTGGGCGGTCTTGTTGACTTTCACAACCCGCTCCAGGTGCCACCCTTCACAGTCTCCAGTAGGCTCCTCCCTGCTCAGCAGTCCTGCAGCTTCCAGAACTGGCCCCACCCTTGGCTTTCCGCCACAGGGTCACCTGCTCCAAGGTCTCATATGGAGGCCAGGCCAGGAGCAGAAGCAGGAAGTGGCCCGTGGAGTCAAGCAGCCATGGCTCTTGGGCCTCTCAGACCCCAGCTGGAATCCAGGCACTGCCAATTCTTTTCTGGACTATCTGTGCAGGTCTGGTACCTTTCTGGTGGCCTCGGTTTCCTCATTTGTAAAGTGGGGATAATGTCACCTGCCTCAGATGGTAGTTGGAAGGATTTGCAAAGTTCTTACTACGGTGCCCAAAAGAGACTATTTGCCCTATACAATCAAGGGAAAACTGGACACGATATGAATCAGACCATGACTCTCCTCTGCTCCAAAGGGCTCCCAATGGCCTCCAATTGCCCTGCCACCTCCCTACCCTCGTCCCCACCCTCACTCACTCCCTCACCCACACGGCTGGTCAAGGTACAGCAAACAGGCCAAACCTACTTCTGCTGCAGGGCCTTTGCACCTGCTGATCGTCTGCCCGGACCTCTGAGCCTTTCCACAATCCTGGCTTCCTCTGGTCACTCAGGACTCAATTCAGATGTCAACTCTTTTGAGAGGCTTAACTGTCCCCTATTGACAACCCCACCCCACGTCACCCTGTTTTCACTCTCCTCAGTGGGTCTGCAAGGATGGCCTCTCCCTGCAGCAGTGCTTTCCAGAATGCAATCTTTAACCACCTAGATGTCCATCAGCATGGAACTGGCTAAATCAATCTTGGAACTGGCCCAGGAGGCAATCCAGGCCACAGTGCTGAAAGCAAAGTGTGATGCATAGAACAGACTGCGTCCTCCAAAAAAAAATGTTTTTAATGCCTGTGCACATTTCCTGCCTGTGTGGGGACAACAAACCTGGAGGGGACAGCTGAGCCCTTGACGGAAGTCATGTATAGAAGGCAAATGGAGGGGCGCCTGGGTGGCACAGCGGTTAAGCGTCTGCCTTCGGCTCAGGGCGTGATCCCGGCGTTATGGGATTGAGCCCCACATCAGGCTCATCCGCTATGGGCCTGCTTCTTCCTCTCCCACTCCCCTGCTGTGTTCCCTCTCACTGGCTGTCTCTATCTCTGTTGAATAAATAAAATAAAATCTTAAAAAAAAAAAAAAAAAGAAGGCAAATGGAAAAACTTTCTGTTCTCAGTTTCCAACACGACTTGAATTTTGGTCTTCTGTAACTTTTTTATAACTTTTATTATTATTTTTTTAAATTTTATTTATTTATGTGACAGAGAGACGGCCAGCGAGAGAGGGAACACAGCAGGGGAGTGGGAGAGGAAGAAGCAGGCTCCCAGCGGAGGAGCCTGATGTGGGACTCGATCCCAGAATGCCGGGATCACGCCCTGAGCCAAAGGCAGATGCTTAACGACTGCGCCACCCAGGCGCCCCACTTTTTTATAACTTTTATAACAGGTAAATATTAATTTGGGGGGCACCTGGGTGGCTCAGTCGGTTAAGCGTCTGCCTTTGGCTCAGGTCGTGGTCCCAGGGTCCTGGGATTGAGCGCTGCGTCAGGCTCCCTGCTCGGCGGGGAGCCTGCTTCTCCTTCTCCCTCTGCTGCTCCCCCCTGCTTGTGCTCTCTCTCTCTCTCTAATAAATAAATAAAATCTTTAAAAAATATATATATATACAGTAATTTTTAACTTTTCAGTTGTACTGAGAAGCACCAAAGCAACCAGTCAGCCAAGCAGCATTTTCATAGTTGACAGAAAAAACGCTGGCAGTCGGGGACCCAAGCTCTTGAGTCTGCCCTCCTGGGGGTCACCTGAGCATCCTCACTGCTCTACCCTGCAGCACACAGCCTGTGTCACACAGCCACCCCAGCTGCATGCCAGCTGTGTGACCTTGGCAGCAAGGTCACTCACATCCTGGGCCCAGTCTCCTCACCTATAAAATGGGGTGTGGTGGGGACAGGGGAAGACAGTGCGGGTGCCAGGGCGTGAGTCCCTGCTGCATCTCTATGGCCTGCTTGGCCACTTAGGGATCCCTAGTTCTGTGCATGTCACCGTGCGAGGGACCCAACTGAGCCCAGAGGCAGGATGTTGGTAAATAGGCAGGAAAGAAAGCCAGGCACTGCCCTGCCCACACTCCCAGCATTCCAGAACCATCCTCCTTGCAGGCTCCTTCTTCAAGTAGGAGAATGGGTGTGTGTCCTCCCCAGTCCCCTTCCCAGAGCCCCTCCCAGATGACGGGGTGAGGAAATGTCCAGACAGTGTCACACAAGACAGGATGGCCTTACTGACCTTTCTCGAGCCATGCCTTCCACACCCCCGACAGCCGATCTCTCAGCAAATCCTGCCTTCAACATAGCCGAACACATCCCCCGGCCCTCTGCTTGGTCCCACGCCGCTTAGGCTGAGTCCCCTGGGTCACAGCCATCCTCCCCAACCCTCCATGCCCCACTCTTGCCCTGCCCCATGTGTTCCCAGCCTGGCAGCCAGGGAGAGCTTTGTAAACCACAAGTCAGATCATGCTGCCCACATAAAACCCACCTGTGGCTTCCAGAAAACTTGGGACAAAACCAGTGTCCTCGCCGCAGCCCACAAGGCCCAGCGCCAGTGCCCCATCACCTCCCTGCCATTCTCCGCTGGCTGCCCCGGCTCCCGCCTCCGGGCCCCGCTGACATCTGACATCAGCCTTCTTCTGGGCTCCTTTGCCTCCAGATGTCCCCACAGAGCCCTCCACTCTTCCTTTGGACACTGGCTGGACGGCACCTGCTGGGAGAGGTCCCCTGAGTGCTTCCCCAGGCCGGGTTCTGTCCCCTCTCCATGCTTCCTTCCTGCATACTGGTCCCCATGTTGAACTGTCTGCTTTGTTCATGGCCTGCTGCCCCATTCCCAGCACCGTGTACCGAGCCTGGCACACGACAGGTGCTGAGGAGTGTACTGCAGGAGGGGCCGGCATCTCCAGGGTCCGCACAATGCGGCACTGAGCTGAGCTCCCTGCATACGAGTCTTCGTTCTGCCTTCAAGGGCCTCTCACCAACCCCACTTCTCAGATGGGGAAACTGAAACTAGAGAGGTTTGGTCACCTAGACCAAAGCCACCTAGGCTAACAGCAACCCCTCCCCACCACCAACAACCAGTGAGGCACCAACCCAACTGGCCTCATTCCTGTCCCCATCTGCCGGTACCATCCTGGTCACCACACCGGAAACAAAGACGAGCTCTGACGACAGGACGGCCAGACACAGCTCCCTGTAGGGATAAATTGACCGGCAGATCATGACAGTGGAGAGCACAGAGGCTGTAGCTGGACAGCTCAGCCACAGCCTCGCTGTGAGACCTGAACAAGGGCCCTCACTTGCCCGGATCTCAGTTTCTCCATCTATAAGATGGGGATAGTAACCGTGCTCACCCCGTCAGGCTATCAGCAGGCTTAGAAGGACAAGACAGAGGAAGCCCACTGCCCGGCACACAGAGGGCCCTATCCCACAAGATGGGTTGATAGGGTGATGGCAGGAAGGGAGACCTTCCTTGGCACCTCAAGAAGGACCCTGGCACAGTCTCTCCTGGCAGACCTGGCAAGATGTTTCTAAATCTGCTCCACTCCAAACAGCAATCCCCGCCTAGGGATCAGCCCTGGGCACAACAGATGCTCAGGCCTGTCGCCTTACCCCAAGGCCCTGTCTGGAGGGGGAAATGGAAAGCTCATGCAGGAGAGAGCGGACTTAGTTGGGCTGGGCTGGACTGAGGACTAGCAAGCAATCGTACAGAGAGCACAAGACAAGGGAACAGAGGCAAGTCAACAGCAGTCGTGGGGAGACGTCAATACCCCATCCTCAATAATGGACAGAACACCAGACAAATGATCAACAAGAAACAGAACACATGACCACCACCACAAACCAATGAGATCTATCAAACCTGCACAGAATACTCCACCCAACAACAGCAGAATACACACTCTTATCCAGGGCACACGGAACATTCTCCAGGTTAAGCTGTATTAAGGTCAGGCCATAAAACAAGACTCATAAATGTCAAAGGACTGAAACCACACAAAGTATGTTCTCTGGGGGCGCCTGGGTGGCACAGCGGTTGAGCGTCTGCCTTCGGCTCAGGGCGTGATCCCGGCGTTATGGGATCGAGCCCCACGTCAGGCTCCTCTGCTGTGAGCCTGCTTCTTCCTCTCCCACTCCCCCTGCTTGTGTTCCCTCTCTCGCTGGCTGTCTCTATCTCTTTCAAATAAATAAATAAAATCTTTAAAAAAAAAAAAAAAAGTATGTTCTCTGGCCACAATGGAATGGAGTGAGAAATCAGTAACAAAAGGGAATTTGGGGAAACTTACAAGTACATGGAAATTAATAACAACACAGTCCTAAATAACCAGTGAGTCAAAGAAGGAAACGTAAGGGAAATTAGAAAATACTCTGAGATGAATGAAAATGAAAGCACAACACATAGGCCAAAACTTACAGGCTTCAGTAAAAGCAGTATGCAGAGGCAAATTTATAGATCCAGGCACCTATATATTTTTTAAAAGATCTTATTTATTTATTTGTCAGACAAAGAAAGAGAGCGAGCACAAGCAGAGGGAGCAGCAGGCAGAGTAGGCAGAGGGAGAAGCAGGCTCCCCGCTGAGCAAGGAGCCAATGGGGGACTCAATCCCAAGACCCTGGGACCCAAGAGCACCTATAGGCATCCTTAGGCACCTATGTTTAAAAAAAAAAAAAAAAGGAGAGGGGAACACCTGGGTAGCTCAATCATTGGATGTCCGACTCTTGGTTTAGGCTCAGGTCATGATCTCATGGGTTGTGACATGGAGTCCCACACTGGGTTCCCTCCGTGGGGAGTCTGCTTGAGATTCTCTCTCTCCCTCTGCCTCTCCCCCCATTCTCTCTCTTGTCTGGAGGTTCTAGCCAAGGCAATAAGGCAAGAAAAAGAAATAAATGCATCCAAAAGAAGAAGCAAACTATTCAAAGATGACATGATCATGTCTATAGAAACTGTTACAGAATCCACCAAAAACAACAACAACAACAACAACACCACAAAGACCTAAATAAATGAAAAGACATCTTGTGTTTATAGACTGGAAAACTTAATATTGTTAAGATGGCAATACTCCCCAAACTGATCTAAATCTTTTCAACAGGGGTGCCTGGGTGGCTCAGGTCATGTTCTCAGGGCCCTGGGATCAAGCCCCGTGTCAGGCTCCCTGGGAGCCTACTTCTCCCTCTCTCTCTCTCTCTCAAATAAATAAATAAAATCTCGAAAAGTAAACAAACAAATGAGTAATTCTTTTCAACAAATAGTACTAGGACAACTGGACAGACAAATGCAAAAGAATTAAGTCGGACTCCTACCTCACAAGATGCATAAAAATTGACTCAAAATGGATCAGAGACCTAAATGTAAGACCTAAAACTATAACATATTTAAAAGAAAATATAATAAGAGTACTTACAATAACTAAGATAAAGAAGTAACCTATGTGTCCATCAATAGATGAATGGATAAAGAAATTGTGAATTGTGGTGTACACATACACACACACACACACACACACACACACACACACACACACCTGGAATACTATTAAGCCATAAAAAAGAATGAAATCTTGCTATTTTTGACAACATGGATGGATCCTGAGGGCATTATGCTAAGTGAAATACGACAGAGAAAATTGCTATATGATCTGTCTTGTATGTGAAATCTTACACAGACAAAAAAAAAAAACGCCAAACTCAGATACAGAGAACAGACCAGTTGCTGCCAGAGGTGAGGGTGGGGGGAACAGGTGGTGAAAAAAAATAGGCACCCAATTCTGTTCGTTTGATTTGGGAACCCTTGCCTTCAAACGTACTTCTTAAAATGACTTTGTCTAACTTTCTCTAACATTCCCCATAATGACCAATGTAATTCTAGGTTGTCTTAGTAAGATTTTGACTTTTTTTTTTTTTTTTTTTTAAGATCTACAGCTTCAGGGACCACAGTTCTTAGACATAAAATAAGTGGTTATACTAAAAGGTGGAGTGCTCAATTATCTGAAACTTAAAGATACCATTTCTTCAGATAAGCCTTGGGTCTCTCAGAGTCAAATTAATACCTAAGAGGGATGTGCCACTAGATTGGGATTTTGTGGTGTTTTTACAGTATATCTTATTGCATGGAACTTTTCTTGAGGTTGGTAGGTGCCCTAGTGTCAATCTAACCTGTTCCACGACCAATTTAGGGAGCATGGGAGTCTTAGATTGAGGTGGCAAAAAACATAGGAAAAAAATTTATTAAAAAAAAATACAGGAGTATTAGATTGAGGTGGCAAAAAACATAGGAAAAAATTTTATTAAAAAAAAATACAGGAGTAAATCTTCATGACCTTCATGGGTGAGACAACAGTTTCTTTGATATGACACCAAAACCATAAGTGACAAAAGAAAAATACAGAAATGGAATTTCATCAAAATAAGAATTGTCTTCTTCTAAGGACACTATCAAGAAAGTAAAAAGATGGGGCACCTGGGTGGCTCGGTCGGCTGAGTGGCTGCCTTTGTCTAGTGTCATGATCTTGGGGCCCTGGGATCAAGTCCTGCATCAGGCTCCTTGCTCAGCAGGGAGTCTGCTTCTCCCTCTCCCTGCTGCTCCCTCTGCTTGTGCTCTCTCTCTCTCTCCCTATCTTTCTCAGTCAAATAAATAAGATCTTTAAAAAAAAAAAAAAAAAAGGAAGGAAGGAAGTAAAAAGACAACTCACATAATGGGAGATGGTATCTGCAAATCATATATCTCATAAGGGATTGGTCTTGATACCAGATATAAAGAACTTTTACAAAAACAATAGATAAATACCCCAATTTAAAAACAAAGGATTTGAATAGACATGTCTTCAAAGATAGAAAAATGGTCACTAAGCACATGAAAAGCTCATCAGTCATTAGGGAAATGAAAATTTAAAAGGAGCAAAATACCACTTCATAGCCACTAGGAAGCTAAATTCAAAAAGACAGATAATAACAAGTGTTGGCAAAGATGTGGCGAAACTGGAACCTTCCTACAGTGCTGGTCCGCCATAAAATGGAGCAGCCACAGTGGAAAACTGTCTGGGAATTTCTCAAGGTTAAACATAAGAATTACCACATGGTTCAGCAATTCCAGTCCTACATAGAGACTCAGAAGAAATGAAAACACGTGCACACAAAAATCTGTACACAAATGTTCACAGCAGCGCTATTCCCGACGGCCAAAAAGTAGAAATGACCCAAACGTTGGTCAACTGAGGAGCGGATAAACACAAGGGGGCATATCTGTACCGTGGATTATTATCCAGCCATGAAAAGAATGGAGTTGTGATTCGCACAGTAGCGAGGACGAACCTTGAACACGCTGTACAAAGTGCGAGGAGCCAGACACAAAATCCACGCTGTGCAGGATTCCAGAGCAGGCAAATTCATAGACAGAAAGTAGATTAGTGGCTGGAAGTTGCTGGGGGTGGGGAGTGACTGCTGATGAGGACAGAGTTCCTTTGGGGGCATGAAAAGGCTCTGAAATCAGACAGTGGTGACCACTGAACAACTCTGTGAAGACGCAGCACACTTAATTCTTTTTTAAGATTTTATTTTTCAGTCGTCTCTACACCCAACGTGGGGCTCGAACTTGCAACCCCAAGATCAAGTATTGCATGTTCTATGGACTGAGCCAGCCAGGCACCCCCCATAGTACTTTAAAAGGATGAATTTTATGGTATGTGAATTATATTTCAGTGAAGATGCTGTTTTAAAACAAAAAGCACAAGGGGCGCCTGGGTGGCACAGCGGTTAAATGTCTGCCTTCGGCTCAGGGCGTGATCCCGGCGTTATGGGATCGAGCCCCACATCAGGCTCCTCTGCTATGAGCCTGCTTCTTCCTCTCCCACTCCCCCTGCTTGTGTTCCCTCTCTTGCTGGCTGTCTCTATCTCTGTCGAATAAATAAATAAAATCTTAAAAATAAATAAATAAATAAATAAATAAATAAATAAATAAATAAATAAAACAAAACAAAAAGCACAAGAACAACCCATGTACCAAGAAGGGAGAAAGTCCATCATCTACCTTTAAGATAAAAAACCATTGCCGGGGGGCGCCTGGGTGGCTCAGTCGGTTGAGTGGCTGACTCCTGATTTCGGCTCAGGTCACGGTCTCAGGGTCGTGATGAGATCCAGACCCATGTCGGGCCCCCCACTCAGCAGGGAGCCCTCTTCCCTCCCTCTGCCCCCTCCCTGCTCTCTCTCTCTCAAATAAATAAATAAATCTTTAATAAAAAAAAAAGATAAAAACCACCACCAACCCACACAAATCCTCCCAGAAGGGCCCGGGGCCCTGACTATGGCCTGCCCTCATCCAGTCCTCCTACAGCCTCATCCCCTGCATGACCCTGATCTTAGTCACAGCCTCCATCTCTCTGTGGTGTGCTGACTAGTGCGTGCCTCCCCCACCCAGCCTGACTCCAAGTGGCAACTGGTGGCATGGCGGCCCAGGTTGCAGCAGGGCACACAGCAAGCTCGGCTGCCTTTGCTGAGTGAGTACCAGTTAGTGACTCAGACGCAGGGTTCGTTTACATGGGGGGGAGGGGTTCCTAGAGCATCAGCACCAAACAAAGGGCTGGGGACACCCAAGAGCAGGGCCCCACGAGCAAGGTACTGACCTTCTACTGGGTGGAGATGGACAATAAACCAAATAAACAGGTAAAACAATGACAGGGAGTGACGAGTGCTTCCAAAAAAAATTAAGCACGGCAAGAGGATGGAGTAACAGGGTGGAGGCATTCTAGCAGTGGGGCCAGGCAGGGCCTGTTGAGGAGACATGTGACCACAGGCCGGATGGAGGTGACAAATGATCCAGGTTATCTAAAGGAAAGAGCTTTCCAGGCAGAGGAAGAGCATATGCAAAGGCCCGGTGGGAGGGGGGGGACCGTGTTTCACATCTTCGAGGAACAGTGAGGAGCCCAGTACAGGCAGAACAGAACAAGGGAGAAATAGGGGCAGATGAGGGAGATGAGGGGAGAGAAGTGATGGGACAGTGAGGGAGAGGGGACAAGGAGATCATGCAGGACCTTCTGGTGGCAGTAAAGACTTCAGTTTTCACCCTGAGGGAGCTAGGAGCCATACTGGGGTCTGAGCAGAGAGGGAATAGGTTCTTAACAGGCCCCCTCTAGCCACTATAGGGAGAACAGCCTGGGGTGGGCAAGGAGTGTGGGCAGAAGGTACAAAACCCAGGAGGGATAACTGCACTGAGCCAGGTAAGCACTGATGTTTCATGGAATCACAGAGACAGAAAAACTAACAGCAAAACTCTCCATGTACCAAGATGGAGAAATTTCTTTTTCTTTAAGAAATCAACAAGCTGGGGCGCCTGGGTGGCACAGCGGTTAAGCGTCTGCTTTCGGCTCAGGGCGTGATCCCGGCATTATGGGATTGAGCCCCACATCAGGCTCCTCTGCTGAGAGCCTGCTTCTTCCTCTCCCACTCCTCTGCTTGTGTTCCCTCTCTCGCTGGCTGTCTCTATCCTGTCGAATAAATAAATAAAATCTTTAAAAAAAAAAAAAGAAAGAAATCAACAAGCTGATTCTAAAATTTATATGTAAAGGCAAAGGAACTACAGTAGCCAAAACAATTTGAAAATGAGTAACAAAGAAGACTCACCCGGCCTGAATTCAAGACTTATTATAAAGTAATAAAGAAATGTGGTTTTGGCCAAAGGTCAGGACATAACAGATCAATGTTTGTAGAAAACAGAGTCCAGAATGAACCCACACAAACACGGCCCATTGGTTTCTGACACAGGCACCTCAATGGAGAAAAGAAAGTCTTTTCTTTCTTTCTTTTTTTTTTTTAGATTTTGTTCATTTATTTGGGAGAGAGAGAGAACCAGCGGGGAAAGAGGGGGAAAAAGAAGCAGACTCCCCATGAGCAGGGAACCCGATGCAGAACTCAATCCCGTGACCCTGGGATCATGACCTGAGCTAAAGGCAGACACTTAACCGACTGACGCACCCTGATGCCCCAAAAATAAGGTCTTGTCAATAAATAGTACTGACATGGGCACCTGGGTGGCTCAGTCAGTTAACACCTGGCTCGATCTTGACTCAGATCTCAAGCTCAGGATCGTTGAGTTCAGAGTCGTTGAGCTCAACCTCCATGCTGGGTGGGGAGCCTACTAATTAACTAACTAACCAACTAAATAAATAAACAGTACTGACACAATTGGACATTCATATGCAAAAAAAATCATAACCTCAATCTACACCTCCTAAGTCATACATAAGTTAACTCAAAATGTATCCTATTCACAAGCCACACAGAGACAGGCACATAAATGTTTCTATCAGCATCATTCATGATCACCAAGAACTGGAGACAATTCACTGCCCTTCAGCTGGTGAACAGTTCAACGGATGGTGGCCCGGCCATACCATGAAATACCCCTCAGCAATAAAAAGGACCGAAGGGCAGCTGCATTCGGCCTGAACGGTTGCCCAGTGTGGTATGCAGAGTGAAACGCTGCCGACTCAGAAGCCGCGTGGGCTCATTTACGTAAGATTCTGGAAGAGGCAAAACCATAGGGTGGAGAACCCATCCGCAGGTGCCAGGTGCACAGGGTGGAGAGGGGGTGACCACGAAGGGGCACAGGGGGACCTCTGGGGGGACTGCAAGCGTTCTGTGTGTCGATCGTGGCGGTGGTGACACAACTCTGCTTGTGTGTCCAAATAGAACTCTACGCTACAAACGCGCCGCGTTTACTCTATGTAAATCACACCTGGAGGGTGGAAAACAAACCCAAGGGGCAAGCAAGCTCTCTCTGTGCTGAGACAGGAAGCTCTCCAAGAAACACTGTCCAGTAACAGTCTCACTGCTCCGAACAGGGTGTAGAGCTGTGTGGGGGAGGAGGGGAGAATAAACACGTCCGAGTCTGCTTCTGTTTGTCCGGAGACTGGGCGGGCACACAGCAACCAGGGAGGGGGGTTAACTGTGCCGGCGGGGCTGCAGGGGCAGCCGTGTAGCAAGGCCTCTCTCTCCATCCTTTCTGGTATTTTGGAACTTGGTGCCATACTGAACATATTACTGGTTTAAGCAATTAAGAAGAACCTTTGAGGCTTCCAAAGGATGGTGTATGAAAAGGAGAAAAAGAGTGAACTACCATAAGGAAAGCTGACAGACACCGCCTTCTCCAAGAGATCAAGGTCAGCATCACCCATGAGAAGACTTGTTGCTATCATGGACCCCTTGACAGGATGAGGAGGGAAGGGCTCCTCACCTCTGTGTTCTTCTCCCCAAACCTGGAGCCCCAGTCTAATCATGGCAATAACCAGATAAACCCAAACTGAAGGATATCCTCTTAAATACCAAGGGCATGAAAAGCAAGCAAAGCGGGTGGTGCTGTCACAGACCAGCGGAGATTGAGGAGGGACGACTGGCCCGGAATGTGGCATCCTGGATGGGGTCCTGGGACAGAAAAAGCACACAGTGGGGAAAACTGGGGAAATCTGCAGAAAGTCTGGCTTTCCTTAATGGTAACAACCTACCAAGGTTCGTTTCTTCATTGTGAGGAACGTACGTACCATGGTACGGTAAGACGTTAACATCAGGAAAGGACGGGTGAAGGGTTCATGGGAGCTCTCCGTACTGTCTTTGCTACCTTACTGTAAACTTAAAACTTGTTTATTTTCAGGCGCTCAGGTGGCTCAGTTGGCTAAGCGTCTGACATCGGCTCAGGTCATGATTTCAGGGATCCTGGGATGGAGCCCTTCATCAGTCCCTGCTCAGCACTCAGTCTGAGCCTCCCTCTGCCCCTCCCCCCACTCGTTCTTGGTCTCTCTCTCTCTCTCTCTCTAATAAGTAAATAAAATCCTAAAAAAAAAAACAAACTTGTTTTTTTAATTTTGTCAATCTAAAACTGTTCCAATATAAAAAATGTATTACAAACAAAACAAAGGCAAAAAGTCCTCCAGACACTGAAGAGCGGGGACTTGGCAAGAGGTGGACCACATTATGGCAGGACTCCGGACTGTCAAACATGGGCTTCTAATGGCACTGGGGGGAACAGGGAACATTCGCACATGGAGATACAGAAAAAGGATCTGGCAAGAGCCATGGCTGATGGAGCCTCTGCCTTACTCTGTGTGCGTCCTAAATGAATGAATTTTATCTTATAATGAACAAATCTTTTTTTTTTTTAAGATTTTATTTATTCATTTGACAGAGAGAGAGACAGCCAGCGAGAGAGGGAACACAAGCAGGGGGAGTGGGAGAGGGAGAAGCAGGCCTCCAGTGGAGAAGCCTGACATGGGGCTCGATCCCAGAACTCCAGGATCACGCCCTGAGCCGAAGGCAGACGCCCAACGGCTGAGCCACCCAGGCGCCCCCGAACAAATAAATCTTAAAATTAAAAAAGAAAAGAACTGAAAACTCCAGGCAACATGTCATTTTCTGCCCGGTGCTGGGCGCGTGTTGCACGTGGAGCCTCCGGCCCCCGGAGAGCAGGGCGCCCTGAGCCGGCAGGACGGACACCACAGAGGCTGGACTTCCGTCAGAACGGCTTCCACCCAGAGGAGGGGAACTCAGTGTTGCAAGACAAGACGTGCCAACTTAAACCACAGGAAGGCTCCCTCAAGCTGGGGGGGGGGGGGGTGGCTCCTCGTCTCTGGTCGCAATCCCCCATTCCTGATTTAGAGATCCCTGACACTCCGACACCCCACCAAGTAGAAAAAGAACAACGTCTGAAGGCCTCATCCTCAGAACCTCTGGCTCCTTGGCTACAGGGCCAGCTGGGAGCCTCCTCGACAAGGAGGCTGTGACCCTCCAGAAGGCCCCTATCCATCAGCAGAGAACACAGAGGCCCGATGGCCTGAGACAGACGGGGCTGTGTCCCAGACCCACTACAGGGGCTTCCTCCAGGGCTGGCCTGGCCGTGCCAGGGTGTATCACCCGGCAGGCGGCTGTCACCCCAGCTGGGACTGTTCCTGCCTGCTCCGCTCGCCAGCCAATCTGCCAGTCCCTGAAGACGCTTATCGCTGGGAAAATGTATCATACAGCAGAGTCTCCAGGACGCCTCCTCCGTCTGGGCACGGGGGTGTCACCGGGGGGCCTGGACAGCTCTGCCGGCCGCTTGCCCATACCCTGTGGGTCTGCGGGCTGAGCGGGTTCAAGTTTAGCCAAAAGAAGTCTCCCGTTACAGAGCACTGGTTTGCCATGCTACGGCTCATGACCAGAATCCCCCAGGAGTTTTAAGTTGGTCTAGGGAGGCACGCTGGTATTTTATGACCTCTCCCCGCAGCTCCCCACGGGAGGACGACCCCCAGTGGCTTCCTTTCCATGGTTCTGCTCTGGTCCGAGTGGGCACTTGGGCATCTTGCCTTCGAACCTCGGGGCCCGTGACGATCATGCTCAAGCACCTGAGCAAAGTGGTCCCCACTCCTGCCAGGGCTGCCTGGCACCAGGTACAAAGCAAGAGTGAAGGGGGCAGCTCACTGGTAGCTCTGTGGGGCCTCGGTTGCCCCGCCCAGGGTGGGGGCCCCTCTTACAGCTGGGGAAGTCAGCGCAGACATCCAAGCTTGGCTGGCCCTGGGGTCTCAACACAATACTGTTATGACTCAGTGTCCACAGGACAAATCACAGCCCTCCCCGTGAAGAAGATGCACGTGCTTCTGTCCCCCTTGGAGCCTCACGCCCCACCTCATCACCGTGAGCCCCCAACAGGGAGTCCCAGCACTGTCCTCCAGCCCCCCTTCTCAATGAACGTCTGAGCAGTGAACTCAATCCAATTCTAGTTTCTAGGTACATTCATTCAACAAATACGCCTGCTCCTACTATGTACCAGGACGGCAAGGAACACACAGACAAAAATCCCTGCCGTGAGAACCTGCCATTCTGCTGGGGGTCGGGGGAGGGCAGACAGAGAGACAAACAAATAATGAAAATAATTTCAGGTACTGGTAAGAGCTCAAAAGAAAACACGGCAGGGCAGGGGGTCTGAGAGAGTGCCAGGCCCAGTGTGAGCCACGGTAGGTAAGGGACAGCCTCACAGGGAGGTGAGCTTTCAGCAGGGACCCAAGAAGAGAGGGGCGGGACAGGTCACACAGCACTTTGGACAAAGAGGACATGCAAAGGAGGGAAGAGAGAGGCCTCAGGTGAGAGTGAGCCTGGGAGGTTCTGGGAGCAGGCTGTGTGGCTGGAGGGATGAGGAAGGGGAGAATGGGAGGAGGTGAGGGCAGGAGGTAGGGGGGCAGGGGGGGCACAGAAGTTGGGGTTTGACCCCAAGTGAGGTGGGAGCCGGGAAGGGTTGTGCACAGAGGAGGGACGTGCCCCGCCTCAGGGGTCCACGGGCACCCAGTGGGGGTGGGGGATAAAGGCAGGAGCCAGGGAACCAGGGTGGAGGCAGCAGCTCTCGGTCAGGCCGAGTCAGAGGTGAAGAGCAGGGTGAAGGGTGGTGAGGATCTGCTGACGTGGGGCCGTCGGGGAGGACACTGTGACCAGCTCCAAACCAACCCCAGGGAAGCGGCTCCGTGCCGGCCTCTCAGCCACCACGCCCAGGAAGGTGAGACCCACACACACAGCGCTGGCCATCGGGCTCCTCACCACACTCTGCGCAGTGCCCCGCCCACGTGCAAATCCTGGGACTAGATGCCTAGAAGGAGCCTCAACATCCACCCCCAGGAGGCTGGTAAATAAACCACGGTGCCTCTGCACCATGCGTACTACACAGCCGCGAAAATGAAGAGAGGGGATGAAGGCAGACACGACGTGATGCGGCGTGATGAGCACTGGGTGTTGTACGGAAGTGCTGACTCGCTCTGCCTGAAACCAACATAACACTGTATGCTAACCAACTGGAATTACCATAAAAACTTAAAAAGTCGAAGAAGAAGAAGAAGAAGGAGAAGAAGAAGAAGAAGAAGAAGAAGAAGAAGAGGAAGAGGAAGAAGAAGAAGAAGGAGAAGGAGAAGAAGAAGAAGAAGAAAAAGAAAAAAAAGAAAGAAAAGGACAGAAAAGAAAGCTCCTATGAACGGAAAGACCTACACCTCCTCCAGGAAGCACTCCCTGACCACCATTCCCGCCCCAAGACTCCCTATCAGAACCTGTGTCTTCCACATGCTTCCACCCCTTCTCACTGTGCCTCTGGGAGGACAAGGAGCTCTTGGGGCTCACTCATGGCAACATCCCCATTCAAGGCCAGCCTCTGCTGCTCGCTACGGTGGCAACCATTCTCCACCGGAAACAAATACCGGCTGAGTGAAGCAGTGGGCAAGTGCGGGGACTTGGAGGCCCCCACCTGCCTGCCTCTCCCCTGCCCCTCGGCTGTCTTGTCTGTAAGATGGGGCTGACCCAAAAGGACACACAGACGGTGCTCAGTGCCTGGCACATGGTGAGCACATCAAAGATGTGGAAAGTCTATTCGGTGTGGGAGGAAGACCAGTGCCACCCCCCGACAGCCACTGAAGGAGGCCAATCAAGCAACTGAGGTGTGGTACTAGGCACTTCAATCGGCACTGCAAGGACCCAAGGAGGGTTTAGATTGTTCCTCGACACCTGGCCTTGTTCCAGAAATCTCTGCGGCTACTCTGCGGGACAAAGAGAGCAGGAGGAGTAAAAACTTGACCCTAGGAAGCTGGGCCAGGGTTGAGGCAGCCACACCAGGTCCAGGCCAGCAGGCCCCAGGAGGCCTCCCATGAAGGTCAAGGCTCTGGGTTCAAGTTTGGCAGCCTGCAGCCCCAATATCCTTGGGCAAGCCTCTCTGACTCAGTCTCCTCACCAGTAAACAGGGACCGAGCAACAGACTCAAAGCAAGTAAGACGCCTGGTGCCGAGGCCCCAGTGTGGATGACGGCACACAGAGGGTGCTGCCACTTCTCATGGGGACAGTCACGGCAACTCCCGCTGGCCCCCTTCCTCCATTCCTTACCCCTCTGGGGCCGTCAGGAAATTCCAAGCAGCAGTAGCAGACGCTCCAACACGGAAAGGCCTCTGGGACGTGTTAAGTGGTTGGAAAGCAAGTTGCCATGCTGTATAACTGGGGTGGTCCCAGTTCTAGAAAACAGACACGCTGAAAAAGAACTGACTGCTGGCAGTGCGACAGATTTTCTGTAGCTACCGGCAAGGATTTATGGACAAAAGCACGCAAGAGGGGTCTGGCAGGATCCACCCCAACCCGATGATGGTGGTCCCCATGGAGCTGGGAGGACGGGATGGGGCTGAAGCATGTTTTCCCTTTTCACGAGAACTTGGCCTTCGGGATCCTACTTGCGTAATGAAAATTGAGGGCAAGTAGGCCTCCCACGGGCACTTTCCTGACCCTCACGTGCCTGCTGGCTCAGGCCTCCATCTCCAAGGGTGCAGCAGCAACCTGGCAGGCTGGGATGTGGGGCCCTCCATGCCTGCCCTTCCCTCTGCAGGGGACACTCTGCCCCAGGGGCCTTCAAGCGGCTGGTTGCATTGTGGGGCACGCACCACGTACCCAGTACCCGTCTGAAGCAGCCCTGCCCAGCCACTCTCTCCTTCCCTCCACCATTCTCGCCATACTTCGTGTCCAGAAAGTTGTTCATAGAACTGTTCACCTATCTCTGCCCATCTTGGTCCCCGCTGGGTTCCCAGCGCCCAGCAGAGGACGTGCTCCTTAGAGCACGCCAGCTGCACCCGCAGCTACCCGCCTCGAAGGATGCCGAAAGCCAGAGGCTGCTCCATCCGTCACCTGAGCCCTCTCCTCGGACACAAGCACCATGGCGTCCACTGTTCACTCCACGCCTTCCCATCCCTGATGTCCCCGAGAACCCGGCTGGAGGACACGGGCCCAGTTCAAGGCCCAGCTGCTGCACTCCTCCCTGGGAGACTTCAAGTCTGTTCCCCTCTCTGGCCTCAGTTTCTTCACCTGTAAAGCAAGGATGCAAGAGCAGCAGCCCAGGGCTGCTGGGACCACATGGTCAAATTTTAGACAGAAGTCCCCAGGGGACAGCACAGAGGGACCCTCCACAAACACAAACATCACCTCCTACTGTGTCACAAACAGCCAGCAGCAGGTGAAACGAAGAGTCGCCCAGCTCCCTGTTCCAGCTGAGGGTGACTCCAGGAGGGAAAATCCCCAGCACCCAGCAGCAGCCTCACTGCCAATACTAACAGGAACCCAAAAGGCACCCAAAAGCAGAGTCTTTTCTCTCCTGGGCCATCTTGCTTCAGAGGCAAGGCAATCTTTGTCTTTTATTCGGATAGGAGCTAATGCCCTATAAATATCTCATTATTGGCTTGCATTTTCCCAAAGCTTTCACACAATAAGGGCTTAATTACAGCATGTGGTTAGCAACTCCAGTAAATTAAGGGTTAGCTGATGTTCCCATTTTTTCTTGCAATTGAGGGCCCTGTAATTTCGGCATTTCCACTCAAATCCGGCAAAAGCTTGACAGATGTGGCTCTGACCCAAATGCAAACACCTGGAGAGCCACATGGTTGCCTTCCGTCAGCGCTACCTCTGAAAGCCCTAAATCTAGAACTGTCCACAAGCTCATCCTCTGCCCTCGCCCAGAAACGACCAGCTTACCACCAGGGGATTTTCGTCTGTGCACCTAGCGAGGGCCATTATCCCCGGACAAATAACTCTGAAAAAGCACTCGGCCGCCTGGAGCTGAGCTCTGGAGAAATCTGTCTACCTGGCCATAAACGTAACCCGAACAAGCAAAACCAAACCAAGACTCATATAGGGAGACCACCCACATGGGGGGTTCAGGAGGCATATACCTTCCCAGCTTTTTACTCCAAAATTACAATTGCTTTGAACAAGATGAGAGCACACCTCCACTGGGTCTGGAAATGAACAGGTCTTAGGCAGCCTTCTGGGTCATTAAGTCCTCTTCTCGATCCCTGAGTAGCTGCTTCATGCTGGGTGTTGGACACACTGTCCCGCCAATTCGCTACTGTGGGGCACTTTTGCTCCCCATTTCCCACCACCAGACGCTAAGTGAGCATAAATGACTCTCGCACCAAGTATTTGATCCCAGCCACCATTTCCACTTAGAAACGCACCAGCAATGGGCTCCCACTAGCATTTCAGGAGCCAGCTCACTGGCTGGTCGGGTTACATCCCCCAGGCTGAAGCCAGAATGAGGCCCGCCTGCCGAGAGGCACTCAAGCAAGTCATGTTTGCGCTAAAATAAGGTGGTTTTTATATTAACAAAGGAATTAGGAATTCCTTTTCTTTGCGGAAAAAGAAATTAACTTAAGGTGAGTCCTCACCCCGGGATTTTGCAAAAGGCAGGGCTCTCCTATTTCACAAGGATTAGCTCATTTGATCCTCAGCCCACCCGCAGGGGCGAAGGAACATCCTGATCCCCATTTTCCAGACCCATGAAGTGAGGCCCAGAGAAGGGAGGTCATTCAGCCGACATGTGACAGGGACAGCCACATTCCCACAGGTGCCCCTGGACGCTCCCCATTCAGGCTGGCCCGGGTACTACCGACCACACAGGCAAAGGAACTTCAGTTTTGCACCAAAAGGAAAAACAATGGAAACAGCTGTCATCTCCAAGCAGCTCTGAACACCTATGCTCCACGAAGGTACAAACCAGCCCAAGTGGCAAGCCATGTGCCTGCCCCTCAGTCTGGCAGGGACGGGAGCGGCCACCAGTCATCTGACAGGTATCCATCCAGCACCCACTGTGTGCCAGGCAGCAGCCTGGTGTGGCCATGTCTCCTGGAGGGACACAGCACCGAAGACCAAATGGAAATGGAGCTGGAGATGATAGAGACCCATGGGCAGCTGATTCTTGTCAAAAGAAAAATGGCACTGGGCTCCTCTGTGACTTGGCGAGTACCACTCACTGAGAAAATCAAGGTAAAGCTGAAAATCGAAGGTGAGAGCCCTCAGCTTGCCCAGAACCAGGTCCGGAAGGACTGGAATGGCACCACCACAGCCTTCCCTCTGCTCAGAGCCCTCCTGGGCCCCCACCCGACCCCAGCACCTGCTAACCTCATCTCCCCCCACTTTCCTGCTATACTGGCCTGCAGGCAGGCCCACCTCAGGGCCTTTGCACTGGCGGTTCCCACAGCCTGGGATGCTCCCCCAGCAAATCTCCACTGGTGGCTCCTCCCACACCTGCTTAAGTCTTGGCTCAAATGTCACTTTCCCAAGGAGGCCTTCCCTGACACCCCCCCATCTCCTATTTAAAACCCTAACTTTCCCCTGCCCTCTCCAGGAGCCCGCTCTTCTTCTCCTTAACAGTTATCAATTTCCACCCTGTTTCTTCCTTATCTGCCCCCGTCCTTATCTGCCCCCAGGGCAGGGGGTTTGGTATCTTGCTCAGGGCTGTGTCTGCAACCCCAGAACAGGGCCGGACACAGAATACACATGCTCAGAAAACATTTTTCACTGAACAAATGAAAACTGCACAGCGTTTTAAGTACTTTTCCTGTGCTAGACACTCTGGCGAGCATTTAGTCCTCGCTCCACCCTCAATGACAGGCACCAGGTGACTTTATCTTCCCCAAGCGGTGAAACACACCCATCTGGTCACCTGAAAGGGGCCCATGAGTGGATACTGTTAACAGCCCAATTTTCTAGCTGGGGATACCGAGGCTCAGAGGGGAAAGGCTCATGGGATCAAGGCCAGCACTGGGAGATTCTGAGCTAGAGGCCTCAACCTCAGCTTCTTCCTCTTCTCCCAAGGAAAAACTTTCCCAAGCTCCTCCCTCCATTTGGCTGCTGAGGCTAAAAGACCAGGGTCACTGGAAAGCCACATCCTTCCCCCTCCTTAGGGCCACATGCTGACAAGCCAAGGCTTGTCAGGGCAGAAAAGCCAAGGGTCTTAAACTCGGCCAAGAGTCTCCAGGCAAACGTAAAATAAGCCTGGGTGAGTATTAGGGAGCAGTAAGGAGTGTGGCAGCTCATGTGACCACGCCTAGTCTGACCCAGGCACCTGATGCCAAGCAACACTTGGGTGTAGGGAGGCCAGAATATGGTGATTATAACAACAGCTGCCGTGGGCATAGGGTCAATGCATTCCACACCCATTAACTCATACAGTCCCCCTGGGGAGGGTCTAGTTATCACCCCATTTTACAGAAAAGAAACCAGAGTCCACATGGCCAAAGTCACACACCCAAACACACTGGAGCCAGGCCAAAGGCCCCGAGCCCCTGTATAGCACCAGTAAACTCTTAAGATCTGTGGGTGTTTGCTAAGCACTGAAACCACCCAAATTTGGATGCAAATTTTAAATATTGGCAGCTAATTAAAAACAAAGAGATTTTAAACACTATGCAGGTGAAACAGAAGACCAGCAAGCAGGCCTCAGCCCCCAGCTGCCGACCTGCCACCACTGCGACAGGCTACCTGGGCCATTCTCCCTTGGACCACATTCTTAGAAAACCAACAAGGAGAAGGCAGTGAAACGGAGCAGCCCGTGCTGATCCCCAGGCACAGGCCCTTGACATACTCTCTCGTTTGTGCCTTGAAACCAGCCAAGATGTCCACGGTAAAGGTCCATGGTGCAAAGAAGCAAACAGGTTCTCATTCAAAATGAGGCCTGCCTGCCGTCCCCCTACGGCAGGGCTTGGTAGCTAAGAGACCTTACCCACGCTCCAGAAATAAAAAGAAGTTAGCTCTGTTGAGCAACCCATACCCAAGAAGCTTTTTTACAACTCTGGTTCTCAGGCCCCGAACTAATGCTCTTAACGATCAAGGTCACATTGCAGGCTTCTGGGAGGAGGCTGCCACAGGAGCCAGCTCAGCTGTAGATGCCTGGGTGGGTGAGTAAGAGAGAAAGGCAAGGGGCAGAGAGACTGAGGGGAGGTGGGCCAGGGAGAGATACCCCAGGCCCCAATTCCTCACTGAAGGGCCTTGAACAAGAGTGCTCTGCTGAGCCTCAGTTTTCTGCTCTGTAAAATGGGATCATAGTGTCAGCCTCGTCAGGCTTAAATACAGTCCAGTGTGTAACCTGAAAGCACTTTCACTCTGATTAGTTTTTGTTGCTGATTCGAAAGGAAGCAGCATGGTGAGTAACAGCCTGTCCATGTCGACCTACTGTGTGCCAGGCACTGTGTTAAGCAAGTACTTTCAACACATCATGTCCCTGCATCACGGCAACAGTCTTGTCGATGGACCATCACCCCGTTTTTAGGAAGGGAAACTGAGGCTCAGAGAGGCCAAACCACCTGTGCTAGGTCACAAGGCAAATGAAATGGACAGGACTTTGCTGTGCGCCCACTGAAAGCCTGGGCAGGGAGGAAGATAACCATGCAAAGGAGCCCACAGCCCAGCCCAAGGCTCAGCCCAGGCCCAGCTGACCCCAAGTCCACACCTTTCCGCCACAGTGGACAACAGGCAAGGCGCCAGAGACAAAGCAGCAAAGGAGGAAATTCATGCCGCTGCGAGCAAAACTCCAGGCCTCCGGGAAGGCAGGGCGGGGCTGGGCACCCAGCTGGGTTCCAGTGAGCCCTAGCCTGGTGCCCTTGGGCCAAGGATGAGTCTTTTCTGAGCCTCCCTGCTCATGTCTAAGGTGGGGATAAGAGAACCTCCACCTCACTCGCTGTGGGGTTCAAGATGCTGACAAAAAAACTCAGCCTGGGGCCTGCCCAATGAACATTACCCCTCAACACCGATAACAACCACAGGAATAATACCGATAACTGTGATGTTATCACTTGGCAGCCACAGGCACAAATGGAGTCCTTCCCAGAATGGAGAAGTGACAGCCCATCTGGGAGGCAGAGAAGGGCAAGAGGCGGGGGAAGGGAGAGGAAAGAACCAAACACCCCTGGAGGCCACACGTCCAGCTCTCATTCATCAGCTTCCTGAATCCTGGAAACAGCCCAGCGAGTGGAGTTTGTCCACTGGACAGATGGGCAAACTGAGGCTTCTCAGGACTGCCCAAAAGCCTGATCAGGCTCCAAAGAGGACCCCCAATCTGCAGGCTTTCGCCTGGAAGCAGCCTCTGTGTTCTGGGGCCCCAGAGCACCCTGACAAGGGCCGGAAAAGAATCCTGCAGAAAATCCCCCCTCTCCCCAGGGTCCTACTTACAACTGATAGGGAAATTCAGGTTTCATCCTTCAGCTCCCTTGTCCTCTGCATGCTCCCTCCACCCCCTCCCTACTGCAGACGTGGGGCCAGACAGCCTGCCAGGGCACTGATGGGCAGACTAAGATAAGGCCAGACACCTGTACAGACAGACAAAAGGATCCATTCGGGAGAGAAGCCAGCATTTGCCTGGGACCAGGCTTTAGAGTCAGCCTAGGAGAACCAGACAGCAGAGTCCCCTAGGGTCTGGCCAGCCCGTCAGACTGCGGAGGCTAGTCAGAGGCACGACTAAGTGTAGTCTGAGAGGGGCACGGACGGGCGGCCAGACAGCACAGGTCACCCCAGACAGCTAGCCAGGCAGCAGGGGGCCGCCCTGAGGGACTGGACAGATGGAGAGCCAAATGGTGGTGGCAAGGAGTTCTATCCAGGACAGAGAGAGAGCCAACTAGACGGCAGGGGCTGCTCCAGATAAATGAACAGCCAGCCAGACCACAGGGGTCGAACTAATAGGTATCTAACTGGCAGGTTTCGGACAGACCGAGAAGAGGGCCCTAACCCTGATCCACAAGCAACCAGATGGTAGAATTCGGCCACGAAAGCTGGGGACCAGAAGAGTCGGCGACGGTCCACCGCACTTCCTGGCCCACGCCCCCCAGTCGGTGAGGCGCCCCAAGGGCCTGAGCAGGCTCCCCAGCCCCTGCAGGAAGCCCTCCGCCCAGGGCGTCCCACAGAGCCCGCCTCCCTGTCCCCGTCCCCGTCGCGGGCACGCAAGCGCCGCAGTTACGCCGGCTGCGCAGGGCGCGCCATTCCCGGTCCGCCCTCCGCGCCCTAGGCCGCCGCCCGCTCGCAGTCGCCGCCGCGCTCGCTCACCGGCCGACGAAGTTCTCGAGCACCGAGCTCTTGCCGGCGCTCTGGCCGCCCACCACGGCGATCTGCGGCAGGTCCAGGTGGCAGCTCTGGCCGATGGAGCTGAAAGCGTCCTGCAGCTTGTTGACCAGCGGGATCAGCTCTTCCATCCCGCGGTTGCCCATGGCGCCGGCGGCCCCGGCCCGAGCGCCCCGCGCTCCCCGCCTGCCCCCGGCCCTTAACGACGCGGTCCCGCGGCGTCCGCGGCCGTTGCTCCCCGCCCGCCCGGGCCTCGGCGCGACGCCCGCTCCCGGCTCGGCCTCACAGTCGCCGCCTCATCCGGTTCTCAGACGACACCCGACCCGAGCGACCTCCCGCCCGGGCCCCGGGGCTGCGCCCAAAGCCCTCACGCCGCCCCCGATTGGCCGGTCGCTCTGCCACTCGTACACACAAGCCAGTGAAAGAGAGGCATAGGCCTATGGTTGAGTGAACCTTCCCCCAGAGGACCTCCCGGTGGGCTCATTGGACTCCAGAACTGTCGTTTTTGTGCGAGAGCCAATAGCGTGGGGGCAGCGAGTTGTCAAGGCCAGGAGGCGGTGCCTCAGGAAAAGGCAATGTTGGCTCCGCCTATTGCGGGAGGTCCCGGCGGCAAGATAATGCAAAGTCTTATTGGCTGGAAGACCCGCCAGTCAACAGTGCTGGCCAATGACGTTAGGGATCGATTCATAGACTGTGGTTTGTCACTTGGCACTACTTAGTTCCCTAAGAATTCCCCATTGGTTTATATAAATATCACTCCGTTCCTCCAGCCAACAAAGCCGAAGAGAACGGGCTTTGACCTCCGAATCCTGACTTTGAGAACTTTTCTGTCAATCAAAGAATCTCCCGTTCTTGTGATTGCTGTAGGTCTAATAGAGTCTTCTGGAGTAAAGGATAAGGCCCATCGTACTCGCCGAAGGGCGACACCTCGTGGTGGGACCCGGTAGTGATCGCCGCTTCTGAATTTCCGGCCTCTAGAGAAAACTACATGTCCCAGAATGCATCTCGGCCCGGGGCTTGCAAACCAACTTTTCGCGCGGGGTTTCAAAGCGCTTTGAAGAGGAGTCTGGTGTTGATAATTCCTAGGGAGAGGCGGACTAGCGCTGCATTGTTGGCTCTCATTTTCATCCGTATAAAGCCTCACCTCCACACTTTTGCAAATGCTGTGCCCTTTCCTAGGAATACCTTTGCTCACGCCCCGACTTGATTTGGCTAACGCCTGCAACGTTGTTCCCCTGTCGTTCAACTTGAGCGCATCGTGACCTCTTTGAGTACCCAATGAAAGTCAACGGATCCTCTCCCCATGGAAAGATTATTATTCTGCAGTCGGTGTTGGAGGTTCTGGGAACTAGGAATCTTGACCTCGTGGGAAAAAAGCAGGGGACAGGTGGAAGGATTTTACGAAAAGAAGTTATTTGATTCCCCTGGGCATAAATTGCCAGAGAGAAGCCCAATAAGGAGTCAGATGCAATGGATGTTGAGAAGTGGGCTGATGAGGCAGTAACAGGGGAATGGAGGAGTGGCCAATGGTACATGCCCTGCTCTAAGACCTAAAACCCCAGTCTCTAGAGAGGTGGGCAAAGTCAACGGACAAGGCTTGGCACTGGAGCCCTGACCACAGTGGGGAAAACACCCTACACCCCCTTCATTGAGCTGGTTAAATAAATATTGTGCAACAGCTGTAAGACAGGAAGTCTTCATGTTCTGACGTGTAAACAATTTGAAATATACTAAGAGGGGGAAAAAAAGGTACCAAACCGCACATAAAGGGCGCCCACATTCATGAAAAACATATACACATGGAAAATCTCTGGAAGAATACACAAACTGATCAAATAGTTGCATTTTTATGCGATTAGAATAGTGGATCCTACACATTGTACACATGGATTACTTTTTCAATATAAAAACCCTTATCTTCTAAGAACACTAGCCCGTAATTGGCCCCATCTAGGTTAGATCATGCGCCTATTTATTTGCTCACTTCATTCCTCTGAACCTGTGTCCTCATCTGTAAGACAGGGAATGCAGCTACACATGCATCATAAAGTTGTAAGAAGTAAATACACACGACAACCACTTAGAACAGTACCAGGCACAGTGTAAGCACCTGCTAGGTCACACCTACTGTCACCATCGCTGTTTACTGACAGGAAAATTAAGGAGTCAAGGCTCAGAGCATGAGCTCTGGAGCCGGCGGGAGCTACTTCTCAGTGGTGACCCTGGGCAAGCTACTTTCCCTCTAAACCTGTTTCCTCACCTGTGAAAAGTGGGGGAACAAGTGCCGATCCTCAGGGTGGCTGGGGGGCCTGAGCCACAGGAAACAGGATGCAACTCCCGTGCTGGGGTGCATCGTCCATGCTGGACCGCACCAGGTGGTTTCCAGGGATCAGCTGCTGCTACGGTTACTTATTATTATCAACAGAGGGTGGGGGGCGGGGGGGGGAGACACAACACGGCAACGACACATTGGCCACAGTGACACTCAGAGGAAGAAGCAGACCAAGACAGGCCACCTTCCCAAGAAGGCACAGATACACTCTAAATTAGAATAATAATTTAAAAAAATCCTTCGATACCTCCCATTCCCTCCTCCTCCAAGCCAGATCAACTCAGTGTGATCCCCACCGAGGCCAGGGCTTCAGTGGCCCAGGTGGGACACAGGGTGGGGTCCCCATACATGGTGCCCATGAAGTCCCGTACGAAGTCAGGGAAGCGCTTCTCCACAATGCTGGCACGCATGGCGCTCATCAGCTGCAGCTGCAGGGGGCAGGGGGCAGCCAAGGTGTGAGCCAAGGGGCCCTCGGGCCCTCCCCCCCGCCCCCACTGACCCCATGCCTGGCCCGCCCTGTTGCAGGCCCACCTGGTAGGCGATATTGTGGACAGTGAGGTGGTGCAGGGCGGCCGTGTTGTCACTGTGGAGCAGTGCGTGCAGGAAGGCCCGGCTGTGCCTGTGGACAGGAGGTTGGGGCTCAGCCCCGCGGAGTCCTGCCCCCCCCCCGCACACCCGCCCCCAGCCCCCAGGCCCATCCTCCCCTACTTCTGGCAAGTGGGACAGGCACAGTCAGAGTCTATGGGCAGGAAGTCCTTCTCATACTGCTTCTTCTTCAGCTGCAGGTTCCCGGTGGGCACCAAAGCGGAGCCAAAGCGCTGGGGGAGGGGTGGAGGAGGGGAAGGGAGGTCAACCAGGTCTTCATCCTCACCGGCCCCGCCCCCACCTCAGCCTCCCCAACCCCCAACCCCCGTCTGCCCCTTGCCCAGGGCCTCACCGCTGTCCGCGTGGGGAAGACACAGTCGAACATGTCACATCCAAGAGCCACGCAGACCACCAGATCAGTGGCATAGCTGGGAGGAGGGCCACGGGGGGAGGGAGCAGAGAACCTCATGCCCTGGTCACACACCCAGGTCTCCCCCCACACATACACTCCGACTCCCCAGGGACTGGGCCACATTCCCTCTGAACCACCCCCAGAGGAAAGCCATGTCCTCCTTTAGTCCCCTCCCAGGCAGGGCTGTGTCCTTCCACCAACGCGCCAGCGCAGGCAGGAGTCCCCAGGAACCCGCTCCCCACAGGTAGGGCTGTCTCCCCTCCCCTCCACATACCCGACCCCCATCAGGTATCGTGGCTTGTCCTTAGGCAGCCTTGAGGTGCTCAGAGCCACCATTCTCCAGAACTGGCCCTTGCTCTCGCCCCCGCTCAGGCCCCCGATGGCGAAGCCCGGCACATCCCTCTTGGTCATCTCTGGGGGGACAGGGCAAGGTGAGGGGCCACCAGGCAGAAGAAAATATACCTGTTCCTCTGCAGCCCCTGGGGGGAAGACCCTGCCCAGACCACCACAGTCCCTCAGGAAGAGAGAGAGAGACAGGGGGAAGGGGGGGTGTCTGTCTGTCTTTCCATCCGTCTGTCTAAAGGCTGCTGGTGATCTCAGCTACCATATGTTGAGTGCCTGCCGCGTGTGAGTTCCCTCCCCTCCCTCCATCCTCAGGCGAGGCCCACAGCCTGTGCTCCCTTAATGGCCACCAAAGATGATGCCAGGTATGTTTCAAAACTGAGCATTTCCCAGATTTTAGAACAGCAAACATCCCACATGCTGGACAGCAGCCTGTCCTCAAACACTGAAACGTGTCAGCGGCAACGCATGAAGAGACGCCCAACAACGGTGGTAAATAACCCCATAGGTCTGGCCTGGCCAGCAAAGAAGTTGGTTGGAAATTCCTGAGTGTGCTGCATTTCAGAAGTGGGCTACTAGGCTCCGGAATCGCAGAGAAGGGGCGGCAGCTCTGCACATTTTTGGGGTGTTTGGGGCTTGACACTAGCCCGAGGCCGCATATGCCAGAGGCTAGATTTGAACCCAGGTCTAGCGTCCGAGCCCAGCTGTGTCTTGGGCCCCCGTTGCCTAGTTCAACCACGGGAGGCCACAGCATCGACAAGATGGACCCGGTCCAAGCGTCAGGTTTCGAAGCTGGAACGAGCAGCAGAATCCACTGGGGACAAGTTGTTCAAATGTGGCCTCCCAGCCCCCTCGCCCCCTCCCTGCTCACCGTGGACTCTGATCCAGTCGTGGGGGAGAACCCAGGTGGTGCTGGTGCAGGTAAGCTTGGAACACTTTGAGAAGCATGACCAGCGTGGCTGAGAACTGAATTTGCTAGGGCAAGACCGGTGGGGTAGGTTTTTTTTTTAAATGAGAGAACAGAGGATGCCAGAAAACGTTTCACGTGTAAGGGTAACATTTTGTGAAGTCTTGGTTACTGCTTTCAACTGTGTCCACACATACTGAGCTGTGACGTGAAATGTGTCTCTGCCTGGGGGTCTCCGTTAAAAAGGCTTACTGGGCCGGGAGCTGGCACAGCTTGATCACAAAAGGAATTACAACAAGGGCAGTGTGCACAACAGTACACACTGATGCCAGGTACGGGCACAAGACCTGGAACAGACTTTCCCGTTTATCCTCACTTCGACCCCATGACATTGGGAATATGTGCCCAAAGGAAAAAAGGGAGGTTCAGAGAGGCCAAGCCACTAGCCCAAGGGTGCACAGCCATGAGGCGGCAGATCAGAGGTCTGGATCCAGCCAGACAAACTGTAGGACCCAGAGTCTTGCCTATGACACTTCATTGCCTTTGAGCCCCCATCTCTGCCTCCCTTTGTCTCCTTGGCCACGGCCTTCATATAGGCCTGTCGCTCTTCCCCTGGGCAAATACCCCAACCTTTTCATGGGCCTTCTGCTTCCTATCCCACATGGATTTTTCCATGATGCCCCTTTGTCCCTGTCACTCTCCCACTCAACAGCCCTCCATGGCTCCCCAGTACCTCAGCGTTGTATCCCAGGGCCTCGGATGTCAGCACAATGCCCCGGGACCCACCCCTCACTCCTGACCCGGGGGAGGAGGCACCACCTGTACTGCAATGCTACAGGTTCTAGAGCCGAAGAAATGGGTCCAAATCCCAGCTCTGCAACATCCAAGCTGGGTGGTTTGGGTAAGTGACTGTACAGCTCTGTGGGTCAGGCTCCTCTTCTGTAACTCGGAAACCTGGTAGTCTCCACCTTACAGGATGGGTATGAAAACTCAGTGGGTCAATCTGTGACCGGCATATGGCATAGCATCTGGTGAACACCCCAAAACTGCTAGCTATCGGAATTACTATCATCCCGCCAACATTCTAGTCTGTTCTGCCTCCGGGCCTTTGCTTCAGCTACTCCTGCCACCCATTAACAACCACCATCAGCACCATCACACGCCAGGCCCGTTGTGGGGCCCTCAGTGATGGACAAGCCCCGGACGGACCAGCACATGGCTCTACCTTCGAGGCAGGTGGCCCGCAGATCCGCGTCTAGCCCCCCCTGGATGATGGCAAAGAGGTTCTGCTTGTCTGGCCGCCGATGGGCTGCAATGCACCGGTCCAGCCAGCGGATTGACCTGTAAGAGGGCCCCAGTCATGAGCCCCAGGGTAAGGCGACAAGGCTACAGGACTAGGATCCTCTCCCCCTGATACACACACACACACACACACACACCTGTACATGGCCTCCTCCACGCGTGGCCCCGTCACAGTGCTGCTGACCACGTCATCCAGTTGCATGATGATGTCTGAGCCTGGGGGTGAGACAGAAGCACCATCATTGGGAAATTCGCTTCCTGTTGGGGACCAGCTGGGCCCTGCAAGTCCCTCGGGTCTTGCTAACTCCCACGTAGCCCCCAAGTCTGTTTATACAACAACCAGAGGGAGCTCTTTAAAATACCCATTGGACCTTGCCTCACCCCAGCTAAAACCCTGCCCAGGCACACAGGATAAAATCCCACTCCTGCCAAGTTACCCTTCAAGAGCGAAATGTTGTCGCTACAAAGTGACCCGCCATGATGCGGCGGGCAAGAGCATACTGGGAGCCCAAGTGACCATCAACAGGTGTCTGACTAAATAAATCATGGTCCAGCCCTTAACAGAATGTTCCTTTCCCACAATTCCAAAATCTAGAAACTTCTCAAAACCAAAGACTTTATATTACACTTATGGCATAACTAAGTTGGCAGCAAAACCCAAGACAGTTATAATCTTTAATAAAATCCGATTTAGCAGGTGACTTATTCAGTCTTAAAAAAAGGAAGAAAATTCTGACACATACTACAACTTTGTGGCCATTATGCTCAGTGAAATAAGCCAGACACAAAAATGACAAATACTGTAGGATTCCATGTATATGAGGTCCCTAGAGAAGTCAAATTCATAGAGACAGGAAGTAGATGGTGGGAGCTAGAGACTGGCGGAGGGGGAGGGAGAGTTAGTGTTTAATGGGAACGGAGTTTCAGTTTCGCAAGACGAAGAGTTCTGGAGACGGATGCTGGTGACGGGTGCACAATAAAGCGAAAGTGCTCAGAGCCACTAAATCAGACACTTAAACACGGTTATAGCGGGGGCGCCTGGCTGGCTGGCTCGGTCAGTAGAGCGCGCCGCTCTCGGTCTCACGGTCATGCATTCAAGCCCCACGTTGGGCATGGAGCCTACTTAAAAAAATAAGTAAATTTTAAAAATAAATAAATAAAAAGGGTTAGAGTGGCAAATTTTTTTAATGGTAAATTTTATGTTATACATATTTTGCCACAGTTTTTTTTAAGTGGAAAAAGGAAAAAGGAAAGTTCAACAGGGTGCTGCCCCAGACCTACCAGGATGCTATGTATACTGAATTATCTTTATAAAATAGTACACTTCTGAATTGACCCGAAGAATTTCAGATGAGGGGCTGTGGATTTATACATGTTAGAAAAGCTCAGGGGAGGGGCACCCGGGTGGCTCAGTCGGCATCTGCCTTCGGCTCAGGTCATGATCTCCAGGTCCTGGGATCGAGCCTCACGTCAGGCTCCCAACTCAGTGGGGGACTCTGCTTATCACTCTCCCTCTGCCTCTCCCCCTGCTTGTGCTCTCTCTGTCTCTCTCTCTCTCAAATGAATAAAAACAATCTTAAAAAAAAAAAAAAAGCTCAGCGGAATATTGCCAAGATACATCATTACAGGAAAAAAGCACAGCACAGCACACAAACCAAAGATGGGGCAAGCTGAGAATCAACAGGGATCGATTCAACTGGAAAAGACTGAGACACAGCAAATACATTTAAACCCAGGATTTAATAAATAAATCAATAAGCCCATGATTTCATGGTGACCCTAAAAACACTAAAGCTTAATCACTGCTCGAGGATGCTAAGTAATCAATCCATGAAAACTAGTAAATAAGGGAAAGAATGAATCCCACTTTTCCTGTATGAATTGAACTACTTGGTCTCCCAGGAGTAGGTGAGGGATGTTTCTCTTTACAGAAATAATCTGGCTGATAAATGAAGAAAGAATATTACCACTTTGGAACTCCTAATGGCCTGAGAGTCCCAGGCAAAGAGCACTGATGGTGCCCTGGGAGACCCCAGCAGACACTAGGCGCTCCCTGATGGAAAGATACACACTGTGAAGCCCTCTTGCCAAAGGAAACCTGAACCTGACTCTGGCGCAAACCTCAAGATCTGACTACCACCTACGGTAAATCCAGAAGGCAAGAGAAAACTGTTACACAGAGCTATGGGGGTGTGATCAGCAAAATTCAGATCCTGTGACGCACCATGGGAGAAAGGAACTCGCTTCTTCAACGAGGGGGGGGGAAGGAAGGAAAGGGAGGAAAGGGAGGGAGGAAAGGGAGAGAGAGAAAGAAAGAGAGAGGGAGGAAGGGAGAGAAAGAGAGAGGAAGGAAGGAAGGGAGGGAGGGAGAGGGGAGGGTGTGGGGAGAGAGGAGGGAAAGAAGGAAAGAAGGAAAGAAGGAAAGAAAGAAAGAAAGAAAAAAGAAAAAAGAGGTGCCTGTGTGGCTCAGTCAGTAAAGCCTCTGACTCCTGACTTTGGCTCAGGTCATCATCTCCTAGGTGGTGAGATCTAGCCCCACCTTGAATCCCACCTTCAGCTCCTGCCTCAGTAGGGAGTCAACTAGGGATTGTTTACCTCTCCCTTTGCCCCTCCCCCCTCAGATAAATAAATAAATAAATAAATAAATAAATAAATAAATAAAATCATTTTAAAAAGGAAGAAAGGAAGGAGGTAGAGCTAGAAACTACATAATGTGCACTATATATAATATATATTAAAAAAGAAACGTTCATTGTTTTTATCAAGGAATGAGGGATAGTGATGGAAATAGGAGGGATCGAAAGCTTCCCCCATCCCCCTCTTTTGCTCTCATTATTTCAATATTATCTTTGCCCCGCCAATTTGCCATTTAAGAGAAAGAATAGCATTAAAGATAATAATAAAAGCTCCTACATGTCAGGCACTGTGTTAAGAGATTTACAAACATTACGTCATTACTTCTGCGAACTATCCTCACTTGAGTTGGCTCGTCTGAAGCTCAGGCAGCGGGAGTGACTTACCCAACGCCGAGCAGCGCTTAAGGAACGGGCCGGCCTCACCTCCACCCTCTAGAGGCGAGGCAAGAGCAGGGGGCCCGGGATTCGCTCACCTAAAGCGTTCTGGATCTCCACGGACTTCTCTGGGCTCAGAAGGGTCTCGTCGCCATCGTAGGGGGAGCGGAAGCGGACGCCCTCCTCCGTCACCTCGGACAGGGACACGAGAGACACCATCTGGAAGCCGCCGCTGTCCTGGGGGAAATCGCACCGCAGGCCTGTCAGGGGGGTGGGATTGGAGAATCTCCTTTTCTGAGAAGTGCCCTGAGATCCCGGCCCCGACTCCACCTCACCGTCAGCAGATTGTGGGGCCAGTTCATGAAGCCGTGGAGACCGTGGGCTTTCTGGATCAGCTCGGGGCCCTGGGTTAGAGGAAGAAAGGATCAGGTTAGGGGTGAGCGCTACCCTGAGGGCTCATCCCTCACGCCCAGCACAAGGCCCAGGCCACCGGGGGAGCTCAATACACGTTTGTCGACTGACTTTGAGTATGCCCCTGCCTCGGAGGTGCCCGTACTCCCCACTCTCGGCCGCCGCCCCACCAAGGCAGAACCCACCCACCGGCCTCAGACCCAGATGGTAGGTGTTGCCCAGGCAGATGCGGCAGCCCAGGGCGTCCAGCTGCTCGGCCGTGATACCCTTCATAGTGGCCTGCGTGCCCACGGGCATGAACACGGGAGTGGCTACCGGCCCGTGCGGCAGCCGCAGCTCCCCTGCCCGGGCCCTGGATCGGCTGCACTCGGCCACCAGCCGCATGATCCGCGGGGCCGACTCAAGAGACGTCGGGCTGACTGCTGCCGCCATCTTAGCTAACGGAACCACGTGGACACTGCAAAACCTTGGGCGGCGCCATGTTGACCGAGGTCACGTGAGGCGGGACTCGGGCTGTCGCTCTGGAAGTGCGTGCGGGAACCATGGCAACGGACGCCGGCTTGCTCGTTCCCGCGGAGCGCCCAGTTTGTTCCCACTCCCGGCATGTGGTCGGGAAAAACAAATAGTGTTATGGGTTCGAATCCCACCCCAGTGAATTACCTGCTTTACAGTCAAAGCCCGTAAGCGTTAATTTTCTCCTCTGTAAAATGGGGCGAATAAGTGTCTTTCGGCATTAAAAACGTTGTAAAAGGGGCGCCTGGCTGGCTCAGTCGGTAGAACGTGCCACTCTTGATCTCTCGGTTTTAGGTTCAAGCCCCACATTGGGTGTAGAGGGTACTTAAAAATCTTTTAACAAATAAAATAAACTTTGTAAAGACTGAGAGGTATGGATATATAGAGATCTTAATAAGCTGCCTTGCACAGGCTTTTGTCTATCTTGCCCATTGATTTGTCCCAAAAACGTAGAACAGCACCTTAGCACACAGTACGTGCTCAATATACATTGGTTTATACAATGAGAGAAAGAATCCCAGATTTACGGAAGAGAAGACTGAGACTCAGAACCTAGCCACATTTATTCGTTCATTTATTCAGTGTAGACCTACATACATACCTACGAGTGCCAGCCTTCATGCCGCACAGGAATGAGAGAGGCTGGGTCATGGATTTATTGAGCACTGTGTTCACTAATAACAAAATATTATATAATATATAATAACTGTTATTATTGAAAATGGAGCTGATATCTGTCCCGGTCAGCAGAGGGCAGCATTGCCCCAGAATCCTTCCTCTCAGTGGCCCACTGGCCTAAATTGTGCTGATTTGAGCAAGACTCTGACCTTCAAGGAGCCTTGGGGACTAATAATGCCAGCTTTTTGGGGTGGTGGAGAGTCTTCACTGAGGCCAAGTCAGGAAAACGCCCAACCATGAGGTCCACCTCAGGGCCTTTGCACTTGCTCTTGCCTTTATCTGCAATACTCTTCCCTTCTGATTTTCCCATGGCTGGCTCATATTTTATCAGTTGTTCCTGGCTCCCCCAATCTTAATGCTCCACCCCTATCACTCTGTATCATGTCCCTTATAACTCATATTGTGCTTTTAAAACCTCTATACATTGGGGTGCCTGGGTGGCTCAGTCGTTAAGCGTCTGCCTTCGGCTCAGGGCATGATCCTGGCGTTCTGGGATTAAGCCCCACGTCAGGCTCCTCCGCTATGAGCCTGCTTCTTCCTCTCCCCCTCCCCCTGCTTGTGTTCCCTCTCTTGCTGGCTGTCTCTCTCTCTGTCAAATAAATAAATAAAATCTTTCTTTAAAAAAAAAAAAAAAGACCTCTATACATTGACAATGCCCAAATTTTTATTTCCAGTGTAGTCCTCTCTCATTGAACTCCCATCTTCTCTTTGCAGACGCCTCCTTCACATCTCCACCGGGTGTCTATAGGCACTGAAACTCTAGATGTCTAAAGCAGAGCTCCTGATTGTCTCCCCAAGCTGGCCTACATCCTTCCATCTTCCCCTTCTCAGTAATAGCAGCTCAATCCTTCCAGGAACTCAGACCAGAAACTTACGGGTGGTTCTTGGCCTCTCACTGTCTTACTCCCTACATCTGATTTATCAGCAAATTCTAGCCACTCTGCTTTCAAAATCTATACAGAATCGACTAGTTTACACCCCCTCTGTAGCCACCAGCATCTCCTGCCTGGATTATTACAGTAGATACCTCACTGGTCTTGTGGCTTCTGTTCTCTACTCGCCATACAATATACCTGAAGATATTTTAAAGGAAATGCTTTCAACATTTCCCCATTATGTATGATACCTACTGTAAGTTTTTGGAAGATGCACCGTATCAAGTAAAGAAAGGTCCTTTCAATTCATAGTTCACGAACAGATTTTTGTCATAAATAAATATTTATTGTATGCTTTTCCAGTATCTGAAGTAGCCATATTATTTGGCTCATTTAATTTAAAATGCCCAAGGACATGAATTTATTTTCTTATTATTAACACATTTATTTCCGTTTCTGTATAAGCTCACCTTGGTCATGGTATCTTTTATACACTATGGCATTTTACATTAATTTTAATTAATTTTTTGTGTAAAATTTTTGCACCCCATCTGTTATAAATTATATTGGTCTATAGTTTTCCTTTCTTGTACTGTCTTTGCCTGAGTTTGGTGTTCAAATATCTATTTGATGGAAGAAATTATGCGAGATTGGAATTATCTCTTTCTGGAATATTTTATTGGCCTCACTTGTATATCCGTCTGGTTATGTTGTTTTCCTTGAAGAATTATTTGTAGCTACTGAGCTAAGGTTTTTATTTGTTTGTTGGTTTAAAAACACTCTATGCGCAACATGGGCCTCCAACTCAGGACCCTAAGAGTGATCAAGAGTCGCGTGCTCTACCGACTGAGCCAGCCAGGTGCCCTACCCTGATTCTTGATAGTCTCAGGGCACCTGGGTGGTTCACTGGGTTAAGCGTCGGACTCTTGATCTCACTCAGCTCCCCTCTTTGATCTCGGGGTAGTGAGTTCCAGCCCGGTGTTGGGCTCCACGCCCAGCGTCCAGCCCACTTAAAAAAAAAAGAAGAAGAAGAAGAAGTTTCACTGGGTATATACTTAATAAGTTGACAATTATTTTCTCTTAGCCCACCAAACATATTCTGCTGTGGCTTCTGTTATCCATTATTACTATTAAGAAGTAGGGTCTTGGGCGGCGGCGGGAATGTGGCCAGCCGGGCAAACCGGGCCACCTTGCCCTCTTCTTCCGCGGGAACATCCGCCAGGAGCCGAGCAGGGGGATTGTGTCCCGGCTGCGGGGCTGCAGGGCGGTGCTCACGGAGCACGTGGCGGCCCCAGAGCTGGGCGCGGGTCAGGAAGAGGCTGCTGAGGCTGAGGGTGACGCAGGCTCATCCACGAGCGGGGACCTGGCCCGGCTGCAGCAGACACACGTGGTGGTGGCAGAAGTGACCCAGCCATCGTTGGGTGTAGGCTATGAGCTGGGCCGGACGGAGCACATAAGCGAATCCTGTGTCTATTCCATCCGCGGTCTGGCTGAGGGCTTCCAGTCATGATCCCGGGAGCGGCGGACGGCTCGAGGTTCCAGGCGTCAGACTATGAAGAGGGACAGGTGGAGGTCACACTGGACGGATACTCTGAGGCTGACCCTCCCTAGGAGGTGGCTGCCTCCCCGCGCCAACCGCCTGACTTAACCCCACTTCCATTTCTTCTTCTAATCCCAGACTCGGCTCTAGCACCCTTCGTGCCTCTTAGCCCCAGCAGCAAATTAAAAGGTATGTTTAAAATTCTAGGAGGGGAAAAAAGGAAGGAAAAGGAAAACAAAAACAGAAGTAGGATCTCAATCAAAACGCTATTTCTTGTGATGTGGTCTTTCTGGTTTCTTTAAAAAAATCATTCTTTTGGGGGCACCCGGGTGGCTCAATCGGTTGAGTATGTCTTCGGCTCAAGTCATGATCCCAGTGTCCTGGGACCAAGCCCCAAATTGAGCCCCACATCGGACTCCCTGCTCAGGAGCAGTTTGCTTCTCCCTCAGACCCTCCCCATGTCTGTGCTCCATCTCTCTCTCTCTCAAATAAATAAATAAATAAAATCTTTTTTTTAAATCTTTTTTTTTTTTTTAGAGATTTTATTTATTTATTCGACAGAGAGAGAGAGAGACAGCCAGCGAGAGAGGGAACACAAGCAGGGGGAGTGGGAGAGGAAGAAGCAGGCTCCCAGTGGAGGAGCCTGATGCGGGGCTCGATCCCAGAACACCGGGATCACGCCCCGAGCCGAAGGCAGATGCCTAACAACTGAGCCACCCAGGCGCCCTTAAAAAATCATTCTTTTTTATTTGCCATTTTGCAATTTTATATGATGTGTCTCAGTGTGGATTTCTTTTATCCTATTTGAGATTCCCTCAAATTCTTGGATCTGGTGATTGGAGCCTTTCCATAATTCTGGAAATTCTGTTATTCTCTCTTTGAAGAGTTGCCCTTGCCTCAAACAGCCTCAGCACAGGTGGCTGAGAGCAGGGCAAGAAATGCTGAGCTGCTGGCCCTCCTGAGAGGACGATCGCCCAACTGCGGACGAAGGGCGGGCAAACCTTACACCTCTGCTTGCCCCGGTCTGGAGTGGAGTTTCCACCGCACCCAACGGGTGGAAGGAAGGGAGGTAAAAGATATCAAATACCAGAAACACTCACTATTCTAACTGAATTTTCTCACAGATTTTCTAGAATAGTTGTTTCCTCATTTACTGTGTGCCCTTAGGACCACTTCCAGGGACAGTTAATGGCTGTTATTTTACCACTTTTCACCAGTGTCTCTGGGGAGGGGATATGCGAGGACCCTCATGCTAGCATGCAGGAAAATGATTCCCTTTAATATTTTTTGATGTTTGTGTTTCCCATTCAAACATCAAATACATGTGAGGGGCTCCTGGCCGGCGCAGTCAGTAGAACACGCAACTCTTGATCTCTGAGTCGTGAGTTCAAGTCCCACATTGGGTGTAGTGATGACAAATCTTTTTTTTTTTTTTTTAAGATTTTATTTATTTATTTGAGAGAGAGAGACAGCCAGCGAGAGAGGGAACACAAGCAGGGGGACTGGGAGAGGAAGAAGCAGGCTCCCAATGAGCAGCATGGAGCCCGATGTGGGGCTCGATCCCAGGACCCCGGGATCACACCCTGAGCCAAAGGCAGACGCTCAACGACTGAGCCACTCAGGCACCCCTAGTGATGACAAATCTTAAATACATTTGAAATATATACATATATCAAATCATTATGTTGTATACGTAAAACTAATACAGGGGTGCTTGGCTGGCTCTCTTGGTAGAGCGTTCAACTCTTTTTTTTAAGATTTTTAAATTTATTTCAGAGAAAGAGAGGCACAGAGCACGAGCAGGAGGGGCAGAGGGGGGGGGGGAGAATCTCAAGAAGATTCTTTGCTGGGGGCGCCCGGGTGGCGCAGTCGTTAAGCGGCTGCCTTTGGCTCAGGGCGTGATCCCAGTGTTCCGGGATCGAGTCCCACATCGGGCTCCTCCGCTGGGAGTCTGTTTCTTCCTCTCCCACTCCCCCTGCTGTGTTCCCTCTCTCTCTGTCACAGAAATAAATAAAATCTTAAAAAAAAAAAAAAAAGAAGATTCTTTGCTGAGTGCAGAGCCCAAGTGGGGCTGGGTCCCATGACCCTGAGATCAGGACCAGAGGCGAAACCAAGAGTCAGACACTTAACCAACTGCGCCATCCAGGAGCCTCAGTGTGCAACTCTTGATCTCAGGGTTGAGAATTCGAGCCCCACGTTGACATAGATTTTACTTTAAATAAACAAACAAATAACCAAGCAAATAAAACTTATACAATGTTATATATCAATTATGTCTCAATAAAACTGGGGGGAATCTCTTAGCACATATGAAAAAAGGTTAAAATGGTAAACTTTATATTTTATACATTTTTCCACAGTAAAATTTTTTATCACAGTAAAAATTTATATAAAGAAATGAAAACATGTACACATGAAAAAATACATCAAATACAATGAAAATTTTGAAAACAGAGGAGTGTAATAAGCTTTACTGAGGATTCAGTTTTCATTAAATAATCTTATTTATGGTTTTAAAATAGATAATATATGGGGAACCTGGCTGTCTCAGTCACAAGAGCATACGACTCTTCATCTCAGGGTCATGGGTTCGAGCCTCACATTGGATGTAGAAATTACTTTAAAAAATAATAACTAATATTGATAATATAGAACCATATGCTTTTTAAAATGTGGATAGAATGTATGCTGTGAATTATCTTTCCCACTCGTGTCCCCTGTCAAAACAGTTCTCAGCCCTTAATATTAAATAATGGTTAGTATTCATTCTTGTCTATACTCACAGACATTTGTCAGCATATATTAGCAAATATGTATTTTCTTCCTGTTGCTGTTGTTGTTTTTGATTGATTCATTTAGATATACTATGGGTTTTTTCATTTTCTACAAGATTTCATACTTTAATACTTTTTATAAATGGAGTCTTTGAACTGCCATTTTCCACTAGTCATAGATCATTCTCTCATGGAATTGTCTCAGCAACATTCCCAACATTATGATTTACTCCAAATGTAAGTTTCATAATAGTTATTTTATAATTCAATAGCAGGGGCGCCTGGGTGGCACAGCAGTTAAGCGTCTGCCTTCGGCTCAGGGCGTGATCCCGGCGTTGTGGGATCGAGCCCCACATCAGGCTCCTCCGCTAGGAGCCTGCTTCTTCCTCTCCCACTCCCCCTGCTTGTGTTCCCTCTCTCGCTGGCTGTCTCTATCTCTGTCAAATAAATAAATAAAATCTTTGAAAAAAAATAATTCAATAGCAAAAAGGAGGCATGAGAGAAACTGCCTGTTGGCCCTCAGTGCCTATCCCATCTATTCTAATAAAATCATTATAGGGGCGCCTGGGTGGCTCAGTCCGTTAAGCATCTGCCTTCAGCTCAGGTCACGATCCTGGGGTCCTGGGGTAGAGCCCCAAGTGGGGCTCACTGCTCAGCGGGAAGTCTGCTTCTTCCTCTCTCTCTGCCTCCTGCTCCCCCTGCTTGGGCTCTCTGCCAAATAAATACACAAAATCTTTTTAAAAATCATTATACCACACCTAGTCCCTGTGGTTTACTTTATGTTTCATACGATTATGTGCCTAAGATTTATTTGTGTCGTATTTAGTTGTGATCCATTCTTTTCTTCTGTAAATCAGCGTATCGTCAGGTATTGGTATAAATATATCACAGGATACTTATTCATTCTCTAGCCAATGAACCTGTGAACGTTTCAGTGTTTTTGTTCATTTTTGCTGTTATAAACAGCTCTGCTTGACCATCTGTGTACACATCTCCTTGTACACCTGTGCAAGAATCCTAGGAATGGACTCGCAAGACCCTAGACCGGATGGATATTCAACTTTACTAGGCAGCACCAACTTTTTTCCAGGCGATTACAGAAATTGACCCCTACAATAGCAGTGTAAGAAAGCGTCCTTGTGTCAGACGCTTAACCAGCTGTGCCACCCAGGAGCCCTGGCGTGCAACTCTTGATCTCAGGGTCCTGAGTTTGAGCCCCATGTGAGTGTAGAGATTATTTTTAATTTTTAAAAAGACTTTATCCATTTATTTGTCAGAGAGAGAGAGGGCACAAGCAGGAGTGAGGGGAAGAGGGAGAAGCAGGCTCCCCACTGAGCAAGGAGCCTGATGCGGAACTCGATTCCAGGACCCTGGGATCATGACCTGAGCCAAAGGCAGGCGCTTAACCGACTGAGCCACCCAAGGCTCCCAAGATTACTTTAAATAAATAAATAAACAAACAAACAAACAAATAAATAAATAAATAAATAAGGAATCTTTGTCTACTCTTCCATTTTCAGAACTCTTCAATTCTGACAATCAGGTATGTGTGAAACAGCGTCTCATTGGGGTTTTAGTTGGCATGTCTGTTATTCTTACTGAGGTTGGACATTTTTTCAGATGTTGGAGCCATTTGCCGACATCATTCATTATTCAGTTTCAGTAATTTGGCAGCAGAATTCAACATGGTTGAGCTGCTGAGCATTTTCTTTTTAAAATTTAGTGTTTTGAGGGGCGCCTGGGTGGCTCAGTCGTTAAGTGTCTGCCTTCCGCTCAAGCCGGGATCGAGGCCCGCATCAGGCTCTTCCGCTAGGAGCCTGCTTCTTCCTCTCCCACTCCCCGTGCCTGTGTTCCCTCTCTTGCTGGCTGTCTCTCTCTTTGTCAAATAAATAAATAAATAAAATCTTTAAAAATAATAATAATAAATAAAATTTAGTGTTTTGAATGTATATTTATATGTCTATATTTATATAATAGATATATGCTTTTTCTTAAGTAAACTTTACCCCCAATGTGGGGCTCGAACTCACTACCCCAACATGAAGAGTTACATGCTTTACCAACTGAGCCCGCCAGGTGCCCCTCTATGTGTTTTGCAACACAGAATACTAGTCTAGTCATCCTCCTGATTTAGTATTATTATTGTTGTTGTTATTGTCAGTTTGTGTTTTATAGATGCGAGTCCTAGGGCCTTGACCGTGAACTCCCGCACCAGGTGCAGCCGGGCCTTCCACTGCTGATTCTTGGTCTTCAGGTTTTCCTCATGCTTCTTCAGTCAGTGGCACCTGGCACGCGTCTTCTTAGGCCACAGATCCAAGGGCTTGTACTTCTTACCCCTGTAGAATTTCCTGAGGTTCTCTTTCTGAGTGCGGTTGACAAGGGTGAGAACACAGGCAATGGAGATTCGAACAATTCAGATCTTGGAGAGCTGGGAAGCCGCGCCACCTGTCACTTCGGTGACGCAGCTGGGACAGCTGCACCATCAGGTCTTCCAGCGGTTTAAGCAGCTCTTCCTTCTTGCCAGGAAGGTTGCAAGCCTTAATCTTGGCCATGTCTGCACAATCCGCCGCCACCGCAGAGGGAGAGAGCCATCCTCCTGAAGTTTTTATTTTATTTTATTTTTTTAAATGATTTTTTATTATATTATGTTAGTCACCATACAGTACATCCCCGGTTTCCGATGTAAGGCTCGATGATTCATTAGTTGTGTATAACACCCAGTGCACCATGCAATACATGCCCTCCTTACTACCCATCATCGGTCTATCCCATTCCCCCACCCCCCTCCCCTCTGAGGCCCTCAGTTTGTTTCTCCTGATGTTTTTAAATGTGTTTTGGTTTTGTTTGTTTGTTTAGTTCATTCAAATAACAATAATATGATGATTAAGAGCCAACACTATTGGAGCAGGTGCCCAGATGTGCTAGTTGTCTGGGAAGCCCTACAGTGTCATCACTTCTCACAGGATACTGAGATGGGTACTACTATCATTCCCATTTTATGAATGAAGAAACTAAGGCAGAGATATTCACCTGCTCCTAATCAAGGAACAGAAATTGAAATTTAGTCCTGTCTGAGCTCTGTGAAGCCACCCTCTCATACAGTTTCTTTTCCTGAAGTAGAAGGCAGTATTAGGGATTGCGGCATAGAATAGGGGTGAAAAGGTTACCAACAGAGGAATGGGGGGCACTCAGGGAACACCACTCAGAAGCCAGGGGATTTTGGTCAGGTAATGTCACTCTCTGAGTGTCACTTTCTTCATCTTTAAATTGGGGCAGAGGGTCATCATGATGGTATACAGGGTCTAGCGCACTTTAAGTGCTCACATATGCACATGAATATACATGTAATAAACATAAAAGCGTCCACTCTGTGTCAGGCTCTGTTCTCACTGCTGCCAGTGCAGCAGTGAACAAGGGAACAAAAATCCATGCCCTGGATGAGCAAACAAGAAAAATAAGTAAAACATACCATATCTCAGGTAGTGATGAGTGCTGGGGAATACAGAGGGCAGGGGAGGGGAGAAAGAGTTGGAAAATTACTATTATTTTTTAAGTCATTTCTACACCCAATGTGTGGCTCGAACTCACGACCCCAACATCAAAAGTCGTATGCTCTACCAGCTGAACCAGCCAGGCGCCCCTGGGAGGTGACTATTTTAAGTAGGCTGGTCAGGACCAGAATCACCCAGAAGGTGAGATGTGCGTTAAGACCTGAAGGAGATCATATAAGATCTTAGAGAGAGGGACGCCTGGATGGCTCAGTTGGTGGAGATTGTGACTCTTGATCTCTGGGTTGTGAGTTCGAGCCCCACACTGGGTGTAATTACTTAAAAATAAAATCTGAAAAAAAAAAAAAAAACCCTCTCAGAGAGAGCATTTCAGGCAGTGGGAACAGTGAGAGCAAAGGTCCTGAGGTGGAATGTGTCTGGATTGTTTGCAGTGCTTCGGGGAGGTCAGTGTGGCTGAAAGGAGTGAGGGAAGGAACCGGAAGATGAGGGTGAGAGGGTCACAGCGTGAGGTTCTGCAGGGCCTCTGGTTTGCAACAAGGACTTCAGCTTTCCCCTGAGCCAGATGGGAGGGTGGGGGTTTCTGGGCACGCTCTTTTTATTACCAAGAGGTAAACTGGGGTGTGGAGGTGGGGTGCAGCTGATATTCACTGACGTCTGCTTTAGGGGTTTCGGCGCTGCTCAGCAGGGAGGGCTGGGGGCGCCAGAAGGCCGCCACTATTCGAGAGACGCTGGGAGCGCGTCTTCAGAACGCTGGACAGCGCCGCGCACGTTGCCCGGAGACCAGGGAAGCGGCGGCTCTGAGGGCGGAGCCTTGGGAAAGCGTCCTTTCCCAAGCGATTGGCTGTGAGCACCAGGCGGGAGACACCTATGGGAGCCCGGCTGTGGGCGGAGCCTGCAAGAGCGCCCAATTGGAGGTGTGCTGACGGCACAAGGGCGTGGCGTCTCGAGGCGGGGACTGGTGGGAGCGGCGCCTGTAGCATTCGGGGTCTGTCGATTGGGCTTAAAAGGGGCGGGCTGTGTGCACCGGCCGACCTAAGGGCGAATAGGACGTGGATTGCTAAGGGAGGTTTTGGCAGAGGGGCCTGGGCCGGTTTCTGCGCCCCCCGTGTGGAGGCCCGCACACAGGTTCGAGACGCGGCTGGAGGGGGTTCCAACCACATCTCCCAACCTCCCCTTCACTGGCAATGCCACAGTCGCCCAGGGAAGCCCCCAAACCCGGGGACTAGGTGATTGGCCCGAAGAAGCTGGTACTGAGGTCTCGGGACCCAGAAGAGCAGGAGTCGGATTTCTGGGCACGGATTGGGAATCCAGAACCTCTGGAAGAGGAGATGGGGGTTTCGAATACCTCTGACGTTGAAATAGAGTACTTGGAGCCCCGTGATGGCGGGTGTCCCGGGAGGCTGGAGAGTATGTTTTCTCCAGTTTATCCCGCCAGGGATGAAGGTTATCATTCCATGATATTCTCACCCCCCAAAGCCCAGTGCCAAGTAGGCTGAGCTTAGCTGTCAGCTTCTTGGGAAACGTTGGGAAGGGCGTGGGACCAGGACTTGCGATCTCAGGGAAAATGACTTCCATGGCGTTTTAGACTTTTCTGCTTGTACACCAACCACAGAGCACAGTGCCTGCAAGCAGGGGCCCTCTACTTCTTGTGGCCTGAGGCAATGCAGTGCCCCTCTCTGGGCCTATCTGCCCTATCTGGGGCATGTAGGTGTTACCCCTCTTAGGTCTGGGAGCGGTTTCCTCACCCAGCCCAATGGACTCTATGGCCTAAATCACCCTGAACCTCAGTTCAAACTCCAGAACTCGAGTCTCTTTGCTGATCACCTGGCCTGCATACATCTATCCTCTCCCACACACCCATTCTCTGCCCAACGGCCAAAAAGACTGTTCTGAGGCACAACTGAGCCTGGGTTCTCCAAAGCTCAGAATCCTCCCATGGCTCTCCACCGCCCTCAGGATAAAGGTTAGAACTCCACTGCTTGGCTGTCAAGGTCCTGTAGTGGTTGGCGCCCACTGACATCCAGCCACACTTCCCATCTTGCAACCAGAAAGCTTCACCCACCTGACTTGAGCTCCCTGAAGTCCATTCCCAACACGGCTGAACTTCTGTGCATGCTGTTCCTCTGCATGGAGTAACCTGTGCTCACCCTCCCTGACACATTTTCTGGTTCCAATTTAACTTTCCTGTCTGTCTTGAAACACAGAAAGCCTTCCCAGACACTCCCTGCACCAGCTGGAACAGGGCCCTCCTGCTCCATGAGAGCAGGACCCAGGTTCGTACTCCCAGCACCCTGTTCAGGACTGATACGGAAGCAACACCCGATAAATACATGTGGAGTGAATGAAACAATGAACACATTAAGTCTCCATTTATTCTTGGATGGGTTAGGATGAGCATCCAGGCCAAGAAGGCCTGCTGGTGTGTGGCCCGTAACTGCGTCCAGAAGTCTCAGGATAGGCGTGCAAAGGGCACAGACAGTGTGGGGCTCACCCCTGCAGACTGAATCCTGAGGCGGAGCCCAGCTGCAGAAGGCCAGGCCTGGGGGACCAGGTCAGTCCCTCCGCGTGGGCCAGGCCTTGCTGACCACACAAGAATGGTCAGCGGTCGGAGGGACAGTGTACATTTCCCTGCCAGAGTGGAAGCACCTGGGTGTCGACTTCCAGGTCAGACCGGACCCCGTCTACAGGGATAACCAGGACCCTGGTGACTCTGCTCAACGTAGGAAGGTGGAAATCCTGCATTTGTGTCCCATTACTGCTTAGAGGCCCCCTTCGGTCCTAGGTCTCAACCATCCCACCTCTCCCCCATGGGATCAGCTGACATTCCCCGGCAGGCTCTGTCCCTCTGACATCATCTCAGCCCACCACACACACGTGTCCAGCTGTTCCGTCAGTCAGGAGGTCTTTCTCCCTTCCTCCCTCCAAAGGCATCCTGAGCCCTCTGGGGTGGTGTCCAGTCCTGGGTCACTGACCCTCGCGGTCTATACCCCACGTAAGTACCCGGCCCTGATCAACTTGCGGAGGAGGCATGTGGGCCACTGGCTCTTCCCGCTGATGCTCCTGGTCATCTCTGCTGGTGACTGAAAGACGCAGGACACACTCCTCTGGCAGCACGTGGGCTGAGGCATCTCTCCATTGCCCACTGTGTCCCTGGCTGAGGAAGACCTGGAGAAGCATCTCAGTGAGAACCTCCTCCAGGCTGGCTTCCTGCGCTTGGAAAGCAACATGCCTGGAAAGGCCGCGGTGAGCTCTGAATGAGAGACACGCCAGCACCAGGTCTTCTCCATGCTCACGGGGTTGGCCACCTCTTCCCGAACCCAGCTTCCTGGGATGGCAGGTCCTGCAGGCTGCGTATGATACTGTTGCTGGCCAGCTGCATCACAGTGCCACTGGCACCAACGATGTCCCCGAGCAGTTAGGGTGCCAAGGGATGTGTGCTCGTGAGCTGTTGCCTTGGGACAGATCCCCACCATGCTGACCACGTGATCCTGGCAGTGGTCAACAACCTCCCAGGGCTGTGCCAGCAGCATGGGATAAAGCCTTCACCCAACCCTTTAGTGGGTTGAATAGTGTTCCCCCCAAAACGTACATCCAAGTCCTAACTGCTGATACCCGTGAATGTGAAGGATCTCAGGATGGGCTCACCCCGGACTAGGGTGGAGCTGAAATCCAGAAACCGGTGACCTCGTAAGAAAAGAGAAGATCTGAGACACAGAGGATCACGGGGAGGTCCTGTGAAGGAGGTGGAGCCTGGAGTGATGCTTTCAGGAGCCAAGGAATGCCTGAAGTCACCAGAAGCTGGAAGAAACAAGGAAAGAGCCTACATCTCTGATATTGCTCTGTTCTTGGCAATGAAGGTCTCGCAGCTCAATACAACTTGCCCTGGCTTTGGGAGCACTCAGGCCAGGCCCAGGGGCAGAGACAGGCGTCCATCTGACAGAAACCATCCAGGGATCTGCCCTTTTTCACAAGAATTGGAATGTGGCACCAAGTCACAGCTCCCTGAGGCCTCCGCCTCAAGATGGCCTAGGAGTTTCTTCCAGAATCTTCTTCAAGATTCCTGCCCTTGTGAAGGGCCTGCATTTAGAAACTTCAACGTGGTGGTGGTCACTGCTTTGGAAACTGGTGGCGCGGAGACCTGTGCCGAGACCGCAGGCCCACAGTTTGAAATCTGGCAGGCGGGGCCTTCTTCCCCATGGGCTTCTGAGTGGCACAGAATCCATCCACAGCCCGTGTCTTCTCATTTTAACACAAGGTCCTAATGATCTCGAGGGGTTCTTTGTCCCAGCCCCCTGGACGTGTCTAAGAGAGACGATGGGTCATGGACGTGTCACATTGGGAGCCAGCACTCAGGTCTGTCTTGTCTCCACTAGCGCGCACATACACTCAAGGGATCCCAGCGCACGGCAGGCCGACCTCAATGCTCACACCGTGGACCGCCTCTCAGGTGGACATCACACCACCCCTCCCTCTCCCCGAGTTGGACCACTTGGCTCCTCCTCTGCTCCGGCAAAAGGCAAAATTAAAAAAAACTTTTTTATCTAGCGCAGAACACCTTTCTTTCACCTCTCCAAAGCAAAGCTCCCTCCTTTGAAGGCACACTGGATTTTCTCCCTCAGCTGAAGAGTTCTGAGTCAAGAATAGTTTGATCTTCCAAAGGCTATGGTTAACCAAGCAAAGGAGGCCAGGGACTTCCCGGGGGTCAGAATTCAAACGGTGCCTGGTCAGAGAGACGGCAGAGAGACGCCAAGAGAAGGGTCCCTGCAGAGGTGCAGCCCCAGGCCTCACCCAAGAGGCTCTTCCGAGACAGAGGTGAAGCCCGGGCAAAGGCCGTCAGGGGCGCCCCTGGTGCCCCCTCCCCCCCGGGGCAGGGCCAGAGCTGGAAAGCACTGCTCTCAGGGCAGGTTCCTCCACCTCCACACAGCTGACACTTGAACACGAGAAACAGTCAACAGCATCCTTGGCCTCTGCCCACTACCTAGTCCCCCAGTGTCCTCCAAACAATGCAAAACTGCCTGGGACTGAGAAGCACCGCTCCAGGGAAACCTCCTAGAACGGGGCTGGGCCGCGACAAAGAACCCCAACCAACTGGGCACTCCGTCTGGACGAGGGCGGCACCAGGGAGGAAGGCTGTGCTGCTGGAGACACAAAACCACACCATTGCAACACAGAAGGCTCTGTGACTCGGTTTCCCAGATTCTGCTCGGGGTGCTTTAGCCAAATTCAATCAGCCTTTTTCAAGTCAGGTTACATGTACCAAACCTAGAACACTTTACTCCATGGTGACGTGAAACTGCACTTAAAACGACACCAAAATTCACGGAGCAGAAAAGCAAGCATGCAGAACAGTGTGAGCAAATCCCCGAACAGCAGTGTGGGCCGCTTGTAAGCCACTCTGCACACCACCAGGAGCCCCCGGGACACCAAGAATATGAGGTCCCACGTAACCGGCTTGCTGGCCTTAGCCAACCTTGGAGTATAGGCATCTACAGGCCTGGAGCTGGACCCTTGGTGACAGGGGACTGTCCTGCCACCCCCCACCCTGCATCAGGTGCTGGAACAGTGGAGGAACCTGCCCATCACACTGCTGGTGGGTCAGACACCCAGGCCTACGACAGGCAGAGTTTTCTTTTTCTTTATTTGTCTACATTCAGCTTAATTCAGATGTACTGCCTGAATGATCCAGACATACAAAAAAAACCCCACTCTTTCCCACTGGTTTTTAAAATAAAATCTTCACTTATAAAACTGAAACACTAAAGCATTAAAATACAGAAAGCTCGTTTAACTCACTTCACAAAAGCATTAACAGATGATGTATCCCTTCTGTAGCTATTTAAAGACAAACTGAGTTAACACTAACACCAATTGTAAATAGACAGAGGGATACGTAACTGCAAGAACTCAAAAAACTCTACTTGGACAAAGTTGTGATGGCAACTAACAAACCACTGAAGACATGAAGTCCCAAACACAGCTAAATATGGGTCACAGGAGGGCCACGGGAGTGACCAGCTGCACCGCACAACACAGCAACGTGGACAGGTTGGGGCGGAAGGGGCCTGGAGGGGCCAGCTGACATGTTAACTGTGATGCATAAAACTGAACCTTACAACAAGGGGTAAGTGCAGAAGGTACAAATCTTCACCCCCCGGGGGGCTTTATCTATACTGGTAGTTCATGCTGTGGTCTGCGTTTCTGCCGTAGCCTCCCTGTGAGGACTGGTAGGAGCTGGGAGGGCCGCTGTAATTCTGGCCGGACCCCGGGGAGTTGTAGTTTGATTGTGACGAGTAGCCTCCTAGGGAAGAGAGGGGTGGGTTAGAGGTGAGGGGCACAGGGCCCACCCTGTGATCAGAGCTCAGGACCATGGCCAGCACCCGAGCTGTGTTGTGTTCACATCGTGTCCACTGGTGAGACCACAGCAGGGGAGCAATACAGGCACGGCCTCTCGCTCAGTGCCTTTCCTGGGTCATCGGGGCTGGTGGTCACCAACACCCTGTGAGGCGGAACCACCGGACCCTGGTTTGTAAGTGACAGGGATCTGTCCAGTACAGACAGTGGCAGTGGGGGCTGTATCTGGGGGCCGCCCCAGCACAAGGCTGAGCTTGAAGCCCCCGAACCAGAGGCCACACAGCAGGCTGTCTGGGCCTCAGTGTTGTCAGCATTTTTCCAAGACAGGTGCCAACAATTTAAGACCAGGGCAACATCTGGACATCTGGCTTCTGAAAAGCCGAGAAGCTGGAGGGTATGCCTGAGCCTGTGCCCGTGTCTCCCTCTTCCTGTTCTCTTCCTACATGGAAGCCAGATGGCAGGAGCCACCGCAGCCCTGCCTACACTACCCGCCTGCCCACACCAGGCGATGCCCCTCGTCACCACCGGACACCCCCCTCCCCCGTACTGTGCCACCTGCCGATCCAGGCCCACCTTGTTTGCCTTGGTATGAGGAGCCGCCCCCAGAACCGCCGCCGTAGCCCCCGTGTGACCCTGGGTTGTAGGACGACCCGCCTGAGCCGTAGCTGTTCCCGCCGCTCCGGCCTCCACTACCACTGTAGTCTGGGGGAGAAAAGATAGCGTGGTTAAGGGGCCTTGGCAAAGACACAGCTGGGGTGGTCCAGGATCCTCATGCTATGGCCCTGGAAGTGGCAGGCCCCAGGTTGAGACCACGGGCCTTTGCACATCTCCCTGTCCCATCTGCTTAAATCTGGCACACATCCGTTCGAGCGAGAACTGCCAGGAGCCGGCTGCAGCCCTGCAAGGGCACCGTGCCCTGGGTCAGCCTGCTCACCAAGCTCAGAGGCCCAGCTGCATCCTGCCTTCCCATCTACTCCTCCAACCCAAGCTTCCCAGCAATTCAGGAACCACACGGCAGCTTTTCCTCTCCTCCCCCCGCAAGCTGTCACCAGGCACCCAGCATCCCCTGGCCCACACACAGAGAGCATGACTTCTTTTAAAGTCCCTGGCCCGCCTGCAGGCCAGCACCCCATCGCAGAGAACAAGCGCACGCCTACGCTTTCCTAGCTCGGCCACCAGCTCAGCTGCAGCCTGCCGTGTGTGTGCATGAGGTGGAGGGAGCGCGGAGCAGAAAAGTGACTCGGGCTCTTTGGGGGCTGGATGCAACGCTGTCTCCAGAGCCCATCCCTGGAGATCACCTCACAGCAGCTGGCCCAGACTCACGGACCCCACCCTTGTGCCCCAGCCTCAACCTACAGGCTTCCTTGGCACAGAGGTCTCCACTCGACCCGCCTTTGGAGAAAGCGACAGGAAGGGAACGGCAAGGACCTGGGCCAGGGGAACTCTGCCTCCAGGATTTTCCTAAAGCCCGCCCGGCTTCCTTCCAGTCCCTCAGCAAGAGGTCAGGGCAAGGCCGAGCTTCCGCCACTCCATGGGATGCGCCGCTGGCCTGGACCCCGGCCAGGCCTCGGGGCCCTGGAAGCCAACTCACTGAATTTGCTCTCGTAGCTGTAGTCTGATCCGCCCCCGCCCCCGGGGGAGCTGTAGGAGTTTGAGTAGGAGGAGTAGTTGCCTTGTCCATGATTATAGCCCTTCTGCTTGCCCTGCGGGGGGCCATAGTTGCTGTACTGGCCCTGGTTGTAGGACTGCTGCTGGCCTTGGTGGGACTGGTAGCCAGAGCCGTAGGAGGGCTTCTGCTGGCCCCCGTGTGGCTGCTTCTTTCCAGCGTGTTTCGGGGGCACTGGTGAGTTGTAGTTGTCGCCTTGGTAGTAGGAGCCGTAGCCGGAGGAGCCACCACCGCCCCCGCCGCCGCCACCACCGGCATTCCCAGAATGCCCTCCGTTGCTGTAGAACTGACCTAAACAGGAAGGCAGCGGGTCAGGCGGAGGATGGGGGAGACGGGGGAGGGGAAAGACAGGGAAGGTCGCAGCTGTGGGTCCTGAAGGCTGACCCACAAGCCCGCGGCCTGGGCCAGGGCAGAGGGACAGAGGCAGTAGAGCGAGGAGCAGTGGCTCCGGTCCTTAAAGCAGCCTGGTTTGGACTGGTCCAGCCTTCAGCGCCACTCACCCATCAGCTGATGACAACAATGGATCTTTGCCAAGCAGCGGCAGGACAGCGCGCCAACAGCAGCTTTTGCAGCGGATGTCAACATTACAATGAGATGAGCTCCGAGCGCGAGATGACATTCATGACTAGCTGACTGTTACCCAGATGTCCCCAACGGTGACAGGGAAAGCAAAGCCCCAGAGAAGCAGCCGGCCACCCCCACCTTCCCCCTGCTGTGCTGGGAAGAGGCTCTGCAGTCATAGGCCTGGGGGACCCCAAGAGATGCTCTTTAACAAGGCCCCCAAAACTGGTGTCATTCCTGGATGAACAACTGGTCCGACATGGCTCTTGGAAGGGTAAACGGAGAGTTAGTCAAATGACCTGGGACGTCGCCCAGGTGTGACTTGTGCAAACGTAGGACTTAAGGAGTGATTCTCATGGGGGAAAGGAGGTTGGGTAAAAAGTTGGGATCCTAACATCCAGGCCAGGCCTCCAGTTACAGCCTCAGATGGCCCCCCAGAGGGCCATCTTTGTTCCCAGCACAGCTGCCAGGGGCAGGCAGACCGAGTGTGGATTGACAAGCGTGCAGGGAGGCCGCCACATTCTCAGACCCTGAGGCTGAGAATGTCACAGTAAGACCCTCCTCTGGTCCTACACGTAGATCCCATCCCACAAGACAGGTATGTCCACGCCCTGCCCCCCCCACCAGACACTCAGGTGGGCCGATGGAGGATAGGTGCGCTAAGGTGAGGTGGGAGGAAGGGGAGGCCAGGCTGTGTGTGTGGCTCTCAAGCCCAGCAGAGCAATCCCCAGCGCTCACAGGGTGGCAGTGGAGCTCCTGGCTCCCGGGGCAGGTAGGTGGGCCTGTGGGCATGCCTTTGCTGGTTGGCGCTGCCTCTGTCTACAGACAGCCTGGAGCTACCCTGATTGTGCCCGGGGCGGGGTGTGTGTGTGTGGGGTGTACGAGGGGGAGGGGACACTCCCACACAGCCTATCCTTCCTTCCCATATTTAGCACCACGGGTTCCCCCGCCTTTTGGGTAGAATTAATTTGGGAGTCATCACAGGCCTCCCACCCACTGGAGATGTGCACCCCACACTGCTAAGTCTTGGGTTGTTGGAACAATAATTTGGATAAAACTGATCTGTGACATCAGTTTATTTTCTTCAGGTGGCCTCCTCCATCCCTCCACCCACCCCCATCACAAAGCCAAAACACCAAGGAGAAGGACACGGTCCACAATGCGAGAGAGCACACATGCGAGGGCCTGGCAAAGAGGCTGGAGGACGGGAGGTCCTCTTCAGAACCCCCCCTCAGAACCCCGCCGCCTCAGCAGCCCCACGGCCTGCACTGAGCACCTCAGCGCCCCTCCTCAAAGCACAGGAATGAATGAAGACGCCAAGTACCGAGGACTTGTTACTTTAACATGTATTGATTAAAAAAAAAATAAAGGGAAGGAGAAGTTTTCAACGTCATTTCAGGATAACTATTTCCTGGTATAAAAAGACATTATTCTCAAACAATAACTTTCTAAAAAAAAAAATACATCATGCAAAGTTTTAAAAAGTTTCACTGAATGTTTCAAACCTCTGGGAACAAATTATATAGTAACCGTTTTGACCACTTTTTGCCTGAAGAAACGCAAAATCTTGCAAGTCAACGCAAAGGCAGGCTTTGCCACAAAGGACTGCTGACCCGAGCCCAACTGTACTCTTTCCAAAAGGGACTGCCACTGGGAAACGGGGGTCTCAGTAAAAAACCCTATTGCCTCTATGTGCCTCTGAGCACAAGGAGAAGTCAGAAACTCCAGCCTGCACCGTTAAGGTGAGAGGGCAGAAGATTCCAGGCCTTCTGGAATCCATCATGGCGCATACCCAGCAGTACAGGCCCTGTGAGGCTGGCTCCTTGCTGGAGAATTGGGCTACATATTAAGACTTTCTACTTAATTATATTAAAGCCCCACTAAAACAAACTCACTCTAGAATCCCATGCATTTGCAGCTATGATTAGGACTTGCAAAATTCCACGTTCTCTCTCCCTTAAAGCCTGTCTGTTTCCTGCACTAATAATGGAAGCACAGTTTTGATACCTTTGAGAGTTCACCTCTAACTAAACCAGCCACAAAATACCACACCCCCAAACAAGAACCCACCAGAGCATTTACAAAAGGCGGGAGAGGTTAACTTAGCACAATGTACAATTCCCAATGTTCCCAATGTTTTACAAGCTTATTTAAAAAAAAAAAGAAGAAGAAGAAGAAAAAGCCAGTTGCTCTGGATTCAGATGTGATAAAATCGTTTTCATTACTGTCAAAGGCATCAACCAGATGTGGGAATTTGTTAAAAGGTTAAAAATTCATACAAAACCTGCTGTAAATTAAGACAAAGGTAGATTAAAATGCATCATTATCTGTCTCTTAAATAAAGTAATGCTTTCCATAAAAAGCAAAGGTGGGCTTTTGCCTTGATGCTGACCAACGCTGGCTCTAGAATTCTGTGCAATTCTGCACAAAAATGCATTCTCTGAAAATTGTTTTCCACTTATTGTGAACTTCAATATGACCAAGTTCAAAGGCAAATCACGATAAAAACTGCCATTGTCTTAAATTCTGCAGGCTAAGAGTTTCAGACAAGCTGCGGTGACAAGCCACGGTTGAGAAACCCAGTGAAGCACAGGGGCACAGCACGGACACTTTGGGTTTTGGAGTTCGAGAAAATTGGAGTAAAAAGTTGATTTTGTGTGCAATACTTTTAGATGCTCTAGGAAGACCCAAAATCATGATAGCCGTAGCAGTCTGTGAAAAAGTCACCTACAAAAGGGGGAGACAGAGCAGAGAAAAAAAATTAGAATTCTTTTGAAAAATGGCACAGAGCGCCACATTTGAAATTCATGTTTTAGATTTCTCTGCTCCTGTAACCCCCCAATGAAGGCTCCTTCTCAAGACAAGAGCTGTGCACTGTCAGGAAAAGCATCATCACAGGACTGGTGCTTCGCATGGCTTAAAGCAGAGAAATTTAAAATTCTGACTCTTAAGAAAATTTCAAATCACACAAACATGTGTGTTAACATTTAAAGAACAAATTACACTTTTGCAGGATGGGGCTGGAGGATTGTCTGCCCTCATCACTGAGAAAAGGTGCGTGCCACCCTTAATCTCAGGGAGGCTGCTGCTGGTGGGCCGCCCTGTTCTAACTCAGGCGTGGGAGCTAAGCTGTAGCTTCTCCCCAACCTCAGACAAAGAGAAACGCGCACTTACTGTAGCCTGCTGTTGCCGAGTTGCCTCCATACCCATAGCTGCCATATCCAGCGCCTAGAAAGGAACACACAGGGTCACGGGCATGTAAGGCGCATCTACCTGCCCTGCCCCTGCCTCTCCCGCCGTCTCAGCCAGACTCTGGGGGCCCCACCCGCTCCAGGGAGCAAGCAGGGTCCACGGGGACAAGGGTCCTCACCAGCGTTCATGTAGCCTCCATGGTTGGCGCCACCAAATCCTCTCCCTCTCCCTCTCCCTCGGATGTTCCCTCCTCTTCCCCGCCCTCGAAGGTTCGGGGGCGGGGGCACTTCATTGTGCATGGGGCCTCCCATGCCAAACCCAGGGTTATGTGGCTGCAGGGGAGAGAACAGAGACAAGTGGCGTTCACCTCACGCTCCGACACAGGAGAACTCGTGCTAAGGCCAGAGACAGCAGAGGCAACTGCTTACCTTAGCAGCAAATTTCGGTCCACCTCTGACGGGCACGGGGGCTCTCTTCTTCTTGTTGGCTTCCAGGGCGAGAGGAGCATCAGGGAACAGCTTTTCTAGTGCGGCAAGAGCAGCATAGGCTTTGGCCACCTTTTTGTTTGAGCCAGCACCCTGAAATTTCTGTCCATCCACCTCGACCTGGGAAGAACAGGTGTGTGTCAGGGTGGCCTGGAGCCTCCCTCCGGGGCAGGAGTATTCTCCTGGGGAGCTGACTGCTCACCTCCATGACGAAACGCTTGTCGTGGCTGCCCCCGGTCTCAGAAATGAGCTCGTATTTGAGGCCACGCCTCTTTTCATTAAGTTCCATAACAGGGTTCTTGCCATGCTTGGTCAGGATCGGCCCCTGCTGTTTTACGTTCTCAGGGAAAACAGAAAAGAAAACCAAAAAACTCAGCTAAGGGCTTTCCAGCATGTGGAGGGCAGCTGCACCCCCAAACATGACAGAGGCCCTCCACTCCACTTTCCCTGCTGTCCCTCACCACCCTCGTCTCCCTGCCTCCGGAAGTCATCTGAGGGCCTCCCAGCAACAGGACTGCCTCCAACCTGCACCCTGTCTCTGGGGAATGGCCTGACTTCCACCTGGGGCCATCCCACGCTGGGTCCACAACAGCAGGGCCCTCTTGGTGGTGGCTCAAAGGCTCACACCCAGCTCCCTGTGCAGACCCCTAGACTGGAAGCTACTCTTTTGGGAGCCAGGGAAATAACGAGAACCAGTAACCATGCTGGCTCACAGGACACAGAGCTGCCTGCGGCACCCAATCGGGCACGCTGGCCCCCACCATGTGCTCACCTCGGCGGTGGGATCAGAGGGGAAGGTAGCACTGGGGGTTGAAGCAGCTTCCACCACAGGCGGAGGGGCCACCACGGCTGGCTTTGCTTCCGTTTCCTCAGCGGAATCCTCCCCCTTGCTGGAGTCTCTGCCTTCAGCGCCAGTAGGCAGGCCCATGTCCTGTAACACCTGCGGGATGGACACCCACAAGGCTCCCCAGTTAGGGAGGGGGTCTTAGCACAAGGGTCATCTACACAGATCTGCCCCCATCCCCAGGATCCTGAATCAGAGGTTCCTAGGGTGGCAGCTAGCAATCAGAGGCTGCCCCCCCGCCACCGCTCTCCAGAAACCCTGATGCCCAGCTACGTTTGGGGACTCTCTGTCAACCACAACGATGAAGCCATTCTTCCATGTGTGACTTGGCAGACATTTAGAAATCTACTCATCTCAGTGTTCACACGCCCTCCCTAAGCCTCGTGGTGTCCATGCTGAGGGTTTCGATAGCCTAGGACGGCTCTCTGGGAGCCCAGGACGCAGAGGCACTTCTGTTGCTCAGAGAACAAGCACACGGTACCTGACACTGACCACATTTACCTTGACAGCCACGTGCAGCTTGGCTGTCTTTTTAGATGGTCCAGAGGCCTCGAAGGAGTTGCCATCCACCTCCACAGACATGGTAAAGATGGGGGCGTGGACCGGGCCCGTCTGGGAAACCAGCTTATACTGCAGCCCCGGCTTCAACTGGTTTAGTCTCATGAGGGCGTTCATGGCTTGAGGAGGCTCTGCCTTCTCCTCTACAGAGAGAGAACACCAACACCATTCTAGACTGTCAGTCAGTGCTCAACAGGGTGGGGCAGAGTCTCCCCGGACGGCCTCCTGCCGCGCGGCACGGTGGCGTGGAAGCCCCAGCTGGCCAAGGCCTCATCCATGCTGCTCCCGGGCACATCCACCCCATTTGTATTCCAGACCCACGCCATAACCAGTCATTTAAAAATGGGCTGCAACATCCTGTCTGAGAAAATTAAGGCAAAAGCAAGCATCTCACACCACTTTGGGATGTCTCTTAACTGAGCCAGAAAAAAGACACACTAAAGACTAAAACAAAATACTAGTACCTTTCTTCTGAATCTTCTTCTTCTTTTTGCTAGGAGATTTTTCCTCCCCATCTTCCTCCATCGGGCGTTTCATGGGCGTAATGGCATAGGTGGTGCTGGGGGGGATTTGAACTGAAGGAAGAGATCACAACAGAAAAGGCTGAGAATCCCTCCTGCACTCTTGCTAGGAGTCCACGCTGACAGCACCAGCCCGGGGCCAGGCCCCCGTGGCACGCTTACCTGTGTAGTCCACTGGGTTTTCATTCTTTGGTTTCTTGGGCATCTTAGAAGGCAGAGGGTCCATACCCAGAACTTTATGGAGCTGGCCAAACGCAGCAAGTCGCAGAGCATGCTGGAGAAGGGGAAGAGGACCTGACTCAGCCGCCCTGTGCTCCCCGCCAAGGTGTGTGCGCTTGCTAATGCCTTCTGGAAGGGGTGGGAGCTGAGGGGGTTGCTAACGGTCTCCCCTACAACAGCAAGGGGTCCCCCAACAGCCAGGGAAGGGCCTGACTGCCAGGGCCCAACCCTGCTGTGGGGGAAGGCCAGCCTGTGACCACCCCCCTCGAGAGGAATACAGGAGACCCCAACCTGGGGACTGGTTGCCACACGGAGCCACGTGGTGGGACTGCAAGGGAAGGACCCTGGAGCAGTGCACACAGCAAATACATCTCCCCACTGAACTCGGTGTCCAAAAATAGCACTCGAGCAGGCTGAGGGGACAGGCGACAACCACGCGTGGCGCCAAGGGAAAGAAGCAGCCCAGATTGGGGCGCCCTGTATCAGGCACAATCCCTTCACCTTCGGTCCCCAACCTGAGCCTACGAGTCCAGTGGCTACCCTGAGAATACCCAGTAATGGAACTGGAAGCCAGTGATTACAGACTGGGTAAGGGCTCACGTTGGCAATGGCGATGACTATACCTGCGCACTCTGTGTGATATCTTCCCGTTGCTGTCTGTCTAGATGCCCAATAGCATCAGTGGCTTCTTTTTCACAAGGGTCATAAATGCCAGAACCATCTGAAGGCAGGAAACAAGGAAGATATGCAGAGGATTATCTTTTAGCATCTCGGAAGAGTTGTGCTGGCTGAGGGAACCAGGTGCGTTACCCCCCACGCCCCATCCACACCCAGCTCTGGAAAACACGCTGAGCTCGGTGACCCACTCGGCGTCCAGCCCGTGAGAGAAATAATCCACGTGTCTCAGAGCAAGGAGCTCGCGTGGGAGTGGGTCACCACTGCCCCGGATCCGCCCTGAGTCACAGCTGCGGAGCCGGCACAGGGCTGGATATGATGGTGCAAGAGGGTAGTCACATGCTTCAGGCCTAGGGGGACACGGGGCTGCTGCTGCCCTAACCCGGTCAGGGGACCCGCCAGGAAGTGGCCTCAGGGCCTCAATCCCTGTCCTTTCCCTGCAACTTGCAAAGCGCAAGGCCCCAACCTGGCATCACGATCCCCGACGCCAAACACTCCAGCACTCTCCGCAGGGCCTCGCCGGCACCCATTGGTCTGTTGGCTGTGCCGATGGACTTCTCACAGAGAAGCTCAAGGGGCTGAAAGGCAAGAGGGACAGTTAGCTCCACTATCTAGGAGGTGGTGAGCCGACACTGAGGAGCTGTCACTGTGTGTGTGTGTTTTGGGGGGGGAGGGGTGTCAAAGCCCTCCAATTTCACAAGTTGGTGGGGGTGTTAAAGCCCTCCAAGTTCCCAAGTTGAGACTAAACCGAAGTCAGGCCAACTAGAGCCCGGCTTGGTGACTTTTCCTTAAAAGGATAAATATTAAATCTGTCAGACTGTGTGAGCCAAGAGGCAAAGCTGAGGCTATTACCTAGGTACTTAAAATTATTATATAGCCACTAAAAAATATAAAAACTATTCTTAACTATGAGCTATAGACAGACAGGCAGCTGGCCAGAATTGGCCTATCGGTCCCACTTTGCTGACCCCTGTCCGAGAACAGCTACAAAAATGCTTCTTCACGGAGAACAGTGAGTGTCACAGTAAATGTGCTACCTGGCCAGCCCCCTCCCTTGGCTGAGCTCTGTGTCCACCATGGGAGGGTGGGGGGGGGCGATGGACGTCCTGGTCTAGTTCTCACCCCCCATCCCAGGGTGCGGCACAAAGTAGTTGCTCAATAAACGGCTAGTACGGGGGTGCATCGGCCACACCCCACAGGGCCACTCCAGCCCACTTATCTAATATATGCCTGGGATATGGGAACAAGTCTCTGCACACATGACCCCCAAGTGGCCACAGCTACAAGGTGCCTTACCCATCCTCTGAGGGGACCCCAGGTGGGCACGCGAGTACACAGGTCCCTCAGGACCCGGATGACAATGACACACGACTTCAGCCCGTTGGCTCTGGCCTAGAGAACAAAGCACAGGCTCTTTACACCAGGGAATCTCCCTTAAACACAAGGCAAAAACATGAAAAACACAAGTCTCAGGGTGCTACTTTGTCAAGGGTAAATGGTGAACGTTCAAGACCATCAAGTGTGTGGTCAGCAGCGGTTTCACCGTGTGGACGAGAACAATGTTACTCTTGGCACAAAGCAGCAGCAGCCCACCTACTCAGTCACAAGCCTCCTTTGGGGACGTCAAATTTGTCTATGTGCGCTCCGTTAGCAACTGCACGCCTGCAGATGCTAAGTACGGCACGGCGATCTTCAATGTTACCGAAACTTTATGGTGAAAGTTAGCCAAGTTAAAACTTAGGAATTCTCTACCAAAAGACAAATAGAAGAACAAAATGCAAACCTGGAACCACTTGGCGTGTCGGAGGGACGCCAAGGCAGCAAGGCATTTCTGCCTGTCCAGAACGTCCGGGGGATCGTTGACTGATAGCGTTTCTATTCATGGATGGAATAAGAAGACAAGGTACAGTTTGACCAAGGGGTTTCTGTCAGGTGGAAAGGGGATGTGGCAGCTTCCTAAAGGGCAGCTGAGGCTCCCAGAATCTCAAGTCATCTCCACCCTAGACCAGGGAAGGAGAAGCTAGAGTGCGTTTAACTCTGCCCTGAGATCATCGTAAAAATTGGAGGCCCCTCCAAAAAAAACAATCAAAAACAAAAGTGGGAAGTTACTCTAAAAGGAATAATCCCATGGGGGGGGAGGGGGACAGATAGGTGGATCCTATCTTCTAATAGACAATTACCTTGCTTCCTCCCCATGATCTCCCAATAAATAATCTATGCTAAAAATTTCAATAGCAAAAAAACAAAAACAAAAAAAACCACAAAAAACCCCCCAAAAAACCCAAAGAAAAAAACAAAGAAAAAAACCAAAAAAAACCTGAAAAAATAAAAAAAAAAAACCCAAAAATAAAAAAAATAAAAACAAAACAAAACAACCCCCCCCAAAAAAACAAAAACACCAAAATAGGTGGGGGGAGTGGAAATGAACTCCCTCTCTGCTTCCCACAACGGCCATCCCCTGAGGCATCTGCAGCAAAGGGGACCACTTCCGCCCACCAGGCGGGACTGCCCTAGCCCCAGCCCTTGACAGAGAGAGTCCTGTTGGTCAAAGGTCCAGCGTCCCTAAATCGATCATTGGAATCAGGTATCAGAACCAAAGGTAATCAAAGAATAGCAACAAGGGCGCAAGTGTGAGCCTCTGCTGCAGCAGAACTGGGGCGCTGTCACCGCCACCACCTGCGTGTCAGGGGTTTGGATAAGGCCTGCGACCTCCGCTCTGCGGCGTGAGAGCTCGGATTAAAAACCGTCCGCGCAGAAGAGACACATGAGGGGCCTTTGGTGGCCTCTGAATTACGAAAGCATTATGAGCCTCTGAGGTTTTGGTTTGCAAATCACAAAACTGTTTACAACTTTATCCAAAACTCTGTACCAGCTCTTTGCATGTCAATCATGCCAGCTGAGAAAAGCGGCCCCTGGAAGAGGACGAGCGAAGCAGCCCTCGGTTCTGCTGCAACACAAGCTGTTTGCACGACTCCAACGTGATGTTCATGCAGAAACCATCTGGTTGTCTTCCAGAATTTAAAAGCCATAAAATCACCAGGGACACACTTTTCCAAGGCCAGAGAACGCTCAACAGAAAAACCAAGTTTAACACTGACGAGAACATTCAAGGATTCAGATAAACAAAAAATGGTGCAGTCCTCTATGAAAAGTGCTACTCACTTTTAGTGCAACCGTTTTGTCAAACTCCCAAGTACTGAAACTGAACGGGAGATGCGATCTCAGAGTACAGGTGGTCAAAGCTACACCGACAGCCTTTTACCAAGCAGTCTAAAACTGAATAGCACATTTGCCTGGCGAGGGAACACCAAGTTTTCAGAGTCCTGCTGGCCCTTCTCAGCCTCCCTACCTCCGGCTAATACTTTCTCCATTTCTTCTCTGACAACGGGGGATGTCAGGTGGATGGTCAGGGACAATGGAGGCTCTTTTGTGTTTTTTATCACAATCGCAGCATCATCAACAGACTGGAGTATTTCGTACTTGTCTTCTGTGACAGCCTACAAAAGAAAACGCAACTTTCAAACACTTCCTCCTTAAGGCGGACAATCAACAGCTCTGTCTCGCTGGTTACCACAGCACACATGTCAACTTCTGGGGCTGCGATAGGACAGCAGCACCATCACCTAGTGGATCAGGACCTCCCTCTTGCCCACCAGGTCTTTGGCCATTTTCTGGGTAACTCCAGAGCGGAGGTCTCTAACTACACAGAGAAGTCATTTTTTCGTGGGGGGCTTTACAATGCAATGGGTAAGACTTCAGGGTCTAGAAGGAGACGAGGGTGTGAATCTTCATTCTGTCGCGTGGTAGTTGCGTAACTTTGGGCAAGCCACTTCATCTCATTCAGATGCTGGTTTCTAATGTGTAAAATGGACTTCGTGACAAGACCTACATCAGATTGCAGGAGGCTTACACGGAAACCACGTGCAAATACGACACCCAGGAGAGCGGGCATCACCACGGGTGTTTCCACACTGGGCTGAGCAGCCATCGACAAGGAAAGAAAACAGTGCAGTAAGCTAATTTGTGTCACATGACGCACACACAGAGAAGCATGTACTTGCTGCAAACGCACGTGTCTAGAAAAGGATGTTCACCTGACTTCCACTCTCTCCTTTATACCAGTTTAAACGTGTCCCGATAAAGAAAATTCAAGCTCTTATGCTTTTTGTTAGGGAAAACATAAAGGAAATATCACGTTGAGAGAAGGACAAAGGCACAGTGAAAAATCTAAAATGGAATTTTTCTCCGCCTCAGCACTAGGGACCTTCTGGGCTGGGGGGCCAGCCTCTGCCCTGCAGGGCACTGAGCAGCCATCTCCGGCCCCCGCTGGGCGGAGATCGGCAGCACCCCACTCCTCCTGCTGTGACACCAAAACTGTCTCCCAACTCACCAAATGTCCTCTATGGGGGGCAAAAATCGCCCCAGGCAAAAACCACTAATCTGAATCGGTAAAAATACACTTTATTTGTATCTTTCTTTAAAGACTTTTTACAAAAGAGGTGTTTCCTTTAGAAACATTTACAACAACATAACTTTCATCAACGAATATACTTTTTATAGACAGGAATTAAAATTAACATAAAAATTACCACCAAAACAGAAAAGTTTTAGGGCTTCATTCACCTGAAAGACAGCTCTCCAAAAGTATCTACCACACTGTATTAGCTCCACATTTTTAATTCTGACCTCTATCTTAAATCCCAAATTATCAGTCACATGTGAAAACAAAAATCCATGTTTACATATGAAAATGAACAGCCTGTTTCCCTAAGGAATGTAATTTCTTAGTTTTGTTTTGTTACTTTATTCTTCTGCTAATCCTGTTGCTGAATGGAGGGTGAATGTGTCCCAAGGAGGCAGCATATAGTGGCAACACACAGAGGTCCTAAAACCCCGGACTCACAACCAGGGGTCCTGGGATCAACTACTCAGCTCCTTGCACCCTAGTCACATCTCCTAAAATACTTGGACGATAAAATCCTATCTCAAAGGGTCGTTAGGAGGAGGAAATGATAAACATATGAACAGCATACCTGGCCTAGGGTCTGATGTAGTAAATTCTTGAGAAATGTCAGAGGCTGTTATTTATGAAACACTTTCTTGTAATGAAACAAATAAGCTGGTTTTTAAAAACTCCTTATATTCAGTTTTGGATCAGGGAGGAAGAATTAATCATTGTACCTTCTATCCAAGCATCCACACACCCACCTATCCACCTAATTGAGCGTGGATTTACAGCTCTAGCCCAGCGTGGCCCCAGAACAGTGCAGCCTGGCACACGGTAGGCACCGAGTCTTTGCCGGCTGGTCAGGCACCATCTCAGAACCTTAGCAGCTCTGCGGCATCCTGCCCATCACCTATGGGTAAGGCATGAGCAAGCACGTGCGAGGGGGGTCTGTGGCGTGCCTCCTGGTGCACAGCACAAATGGGCCTCTCTTCCTCTGTCCCACCATCCTCAACAAGCATGACCTGGCCCCACCCAGAGGAGGCAGTCACACTCACAGCGAGCTGGATGGCCAGGTTGTCAGCCACCTTGTCCAGGAGGGCGGTCGTGGGCTTCTCCTTACACAGCAGCACCAGCTCTAAATCCAAGTCCCCCTTGAGCAGCAGGCCCTTTGCCACGAGGCCAACGCGCATTACGCCCCGCAGGGTTCTGGTCATGTGCTCCGTCTTCTGCTCCCTGAGGGACACACCAAAGTACGCTCAGTGAGAGATTCAGTGCAGCCAGAACCCAGAGGCCCTGGAAAGGCTGGAGTTTCTCAGAAAAGGAGATGCTCACGCCTATGCTGGCCAGGCTCTCTAGGAAGGATCCCCACCCGCAAAACGTCAAACGTACCCAGCCCCTTCTTTGGTCTCATCCTCCGGGGGCACATCCACGTTCTCAGACTCCGCGTGCTCACCGCTGCCTTTCTCCTGTTCATCTATCCAGTCAGACACAGCTTTGAGAGCCCTCTCTGTGTGGGACACCATGTTCTGGACCGCCTCCAGTTCCTCTTGGGTCGGATAAACAGAAGAATGCTTTGCCATCACGTGGCGATCGTCATTCACAAAAATTCGCATCGGACGCTGGAAATGTGAACACTCGGTTAAAAACCTTTCAGAGACACTGAGCAACCCTCCACTTATCTCTCAAGCTGCCCAACTCAGAATTATGCCTTATCATTTGTGACAAAGTAGGCCACCTACATGACCACTACTGAAGGTCTGAGAGGCAGGACAACCAGATGGAACAGCTGTCCATTCTCGAGGCAGTTGAGAGAAAGGGGGCATGCTCAACTTCATACGCCTATACACACACACACATATGTGAACTCTCACACTATCTAGTAGTATTTAATAATTCAAGAAGTCTAATAAAAAAACAGAAGAATCAAATGCCTCGGGGAAATGCTATATCTTCGAATATGAATAAAGAAGTACGATTTAAAAAACTTACCATTTTTACTTCTTTTTTCTGTAGTGTCTGGAAATCAAATGTTTGCTTATCTTTTCAAATTGTGACAGATTTCCTTGGTGTTATCAATACTTCAACTATCTATAAGATCAGAAAATCTTTTTAGTTTCAAATATTTCATAGATGGATGAATTTTAGCAGCCAGATACTGAATAAGACGAAAGACAGTGGTGCAGCCACATGAAGGGGCCCTGTTAACACAGCAGGACACATCTTTATTTCCAAGTAACCACTGCTAAGCTGAGGTACAAACAACTAATTATAAAATCCCCTAAAAATCAAAACAGCTGGTTTCAGAAGCCAACTCTGACTTCCAACCCACATTCGCCAGATTTCTGCTTCATCTTTTTAATGTAAGGTACGCCAGTTTTTACAAATATTAAAAAAAAACTAAAAATCAGTGAACCTCCAATAAAAGGTAACAATACAAATGTTCAACAAACTCTTGGAATTTAGAGAAGCAAAAGAGAGCGAAGGAGCTCTGGTCTTTGAAGGTAATGAACAAAATGGAAGGAAAGCAGGAGACAGCCCTAAAAGGCTTCTGTAAACCTTAAAGGCAAAAATGTTCTGAAACATCAGGTGGGTGTGACCACGGCAGCACGTGGCCACACTGGTGGGTTCCATTTTGGATAGCCGAGCGAACTCAAGTGTGCAACAGAAGTCTTCAGGACAAGCATAGCTGTAATTACCATCTTAGGCTCTAAATAACATGCTGACTACAACCTACTCAATTCCCACTCTGTACAAACAGTCTGGTCCACACTGAAATCTCCCAAATGAGTAAACAACAACAAAAAACTCCATCACAGTAATACACAACACATGAATCCACCCATCCCATCCAACCACACAACAGCCAGCCCCTTCGATCCTGGTTAGTTACCAGCCAGGGCAGCAGGCCCCATCTGGAAAGGCATATGCTTCAAGGACAGACTTGGACATGACGGGCCAAAACAAGAATTTCCCACAATGCTTCAGGACTACCGAACAGTCTAACTGCAAGTTTGTAGGTTTCAAAGTAGAACTATGAAACTGAAAGGTGGAATGAGAGGTGATATTCTTGCAGAGCTACACACAAGCAGGGGTCAAAGGCTATGCTGTGGGGCAGTGGGGAGAGGAGCGGAGGTCAATCTCTGGGCTCAGTGTTCACTATACCCTCGATGGACCACTCGGTCCCCACCAAGTGGGAGCTTCCACACAGACCTGGGCTTGAAACCCTGCCTGCCCAGCCATTAGCCACATGGCCCTGAAGTTTCCTTGCCGCTTCCTTCTACACCTGTGACATGGACGCAGCCCCTCTACCTTTGCAGGAGGAGTGGAAATTAAACAAGTTAACCTACGGAAAGCAGGCAGCAACAAACCCCGTGAACCCTTCACAATGGCACCAACTTCTACCAACAAGATCTCCAACTGCCAGGCTGCCCTGGGGACTAAGCGATGAGTGACATACAGACAAAGTGAATCCTCTATGAAGAAGTTCCCATTCGCTCAGTCAGGAACACAAGACATCAAAGTTGTGTTCAAAAAGCATGCTTTGCCTGTTAGGTACATATTTAAGAAAAATTTACAGCTGAAAGTACACGCCTGGTGTTTGCTCTAAAACACTCCAGGGAGGCAGGCAGTGGAGATGCGGATGAAGATAAAACAGGATGAAGTGCTGCTGGCTGTTGAAGCTGGGAGACGGGTATGCTGGGATTCACCTGGGATATCTGAAAACTGCCATTCCAGTTTTTTTCTTCAACTTCAGAACGGACTTACGTACTCCTGACAAAAGTGCAGTCACGGCAGGTCATCTAAAAATTCAACCAATGCTCAGATACCCAGTTCTAAACCGAGAAGCAGACTATGAGAAATCCCGGCCTACTGGTGAGATGGCCACGTTAAACAGCCCCCGTTCCTGGCCACATCTGTGCCGGAACCGCATCAGTCTGATAACGAAGGCTGATGTTTAAACCCGTATTTACTGACTCAACACATATTCAGCATGTACCTCCTCCACGTGAGGCCCCAAGGCTGGCTGCTGGGACGGTGACAGACATGTTGGACAAGGGCCTGGCCCCCGCGGACCTGGCTGGCTAGCACGGGAAGAAGAAAACTCCCTCCTTCCAACAAGGTGTGGGAGCGGTGTTTCACCTTACGCTCACCAGCTGTTCATGCTACACCCCCCCCCCCCAAACGTCAAAGGTAGAGACTTTAAAGACAACAGAGCTTAAATCAAGGTTTCAGAAGGCTAAGACCTTTTCATTCCGGGTTTTATAGACCTAATATTGTCTAACTAAAAGGAGAGCCCCAGAGAAATGGCGAGTCGCCACCTCACCCTGGAACTGTGTGAGCCTGGCCATTTGCAGATCCGAAAGCAAGGAAGCGCTCGGACACTAATGCAAGTCCAGAGGACAAGGAGGTGACTCGTAAAGGCTCCCGCCAGCTACATTTGAAGCAACAGAATACAAAAAAACCAAAACAAACATAAAATGCTGCTGTATGTCTGAAGTTGTAGACAGCCAAAACTGCTCAGCAGTTGCCTTGGACACCTGGGAAGGATGTTTTCAGGGTGATGGCCACGGTCTACATCTTGGTAGGGGCTGAATGTATGCAGTGGTCAAAACTAACTGAATGGTATACTCAAGATGTGTGCATTACTTAAAAAAAAAAAACAAAACTGTAAATAAATACTGGACTCTAGTTGATATTTAGATAGAAGACAGCAATTTTCTACTTTGAAATGCATCGTAAGAATAAAGTGGATTATATGTCAAAGATACCCAGTAAATGCATAAATAAATAAATGTGGACTGAAGGATGACCAGAATAGAAGGAGAGATGTTTGAGGCAAAACCATAGTCAAATGTCAATGGCAGAAGCTAGGCTATGTCTATAGGCAGCTGTTCACTGTAAAATTGTGTCACCTTCCGTGTATGTTTAAAAAATTTCATAATAAAATGTTATAAATATATAACCAAAACTGATCCAGCACATTAAATGTACATAAAAGCTTGAGTCCATAATGACACTTAAAAACCCCAAATCCTAATTTGCCACTACTGGAGGGGTCTATATCCCAACTTCCTACTCTGAAAACGGTGAAGAGGGACTGAAGTCCGCCCACAGTTGAGGCGGGGCATCTTAACTAAGAACAAATGCCGTCTGACAAAGAGAAACTGGGAGTAGAAACTCACTCTTCTACCAATGGGTAAAAAGATATTGCGTCAAAAGAAATGAGCCCATCAAAAGTACATCAAGGACATGCACACACCCCCAAATGCACCTGCTTTCAGCAACTGTCCTGCGTGTAGGCTTCCATCTGCTGCCTTCACCATTAAAACTCCGACCGTGGGTGTGCCTTTGCTGCGGCCAGCTGCAGCACCTGTCCTCTTCTGCTCCAAGAGGCAGGCCCCAGAAGGAACCCCTGAAGAGACTCACTGGACTGTGGCTGGCCCTGAACACCACACCTGACCCCATCTGTGGAACATTCACCCCCGGAGCCTTCCTCCTTTAGACCAGGTCTTGGCGGTGATGCCTCCTGATTCAGGGGCACAAAATGAGTATGAGCACGAATCATCTGAGCTAAAACAAATGCTGAAAAACTGGGGACAATGCTCCTTTGCAGGCCAACAAATCTGGCCTCGTTGTCTCTATGTGAACCCAGATCTGTCATCCAAGCCAGCTTTTCAGAAGCCAGCTGCTCTGGTTTTGAATACCAGGGAATCCATCTCATTAACAGACACAGGAGTCTTCTGGGCAAGCAGAAAGCTTCCTTTTCAAGATTTTTAGCAAAGAACACTGTTGGTCAGAAGCCCACAACACCCACCTACCTATAGGCAACACTCCACTGGACCCCGCCAAACAAACTTTAAACAGAAGCTGTTCCTGCAAACACCTTTATGATTCAAAAATGGGGCACAAGGAAGCCTGATTTTTACCAGCCCAGCTTCTCTGAAAAGAAACCAAAGCAAGGAACGGCTGCAGAATGAAGAATCAGGATTTTAAACATGAACTTTGTGTGGCAGGGGATGTTCTAACAGGGATCAGGTTTCTTTCTTCTCGAATCCAGCCCACTCACAGCACGCAGAGTTGCAGAAGTTTAAAACACAAAACCCTTTCCTTGCAGTGTGATAACGACCTTTCTGACCTCTTGCTAATTACAATATAACATATGTGGCACTTGCTGTTGGAAAAGAAACATGCCCAAGTTAACGGGTGGATCAACAACCGTCTACAGAATGAATGAACAGGTGTAGTGGCAATATCCTGACAGGTATGGCCCCGCCTATCTTGCAGAGTAGACACTGCCCTTTCCAAGATATTTCACATAATCCTACCGCTCTTCCAGCAACTCTGGAGAACTGTCCTGAAGCAGGTGCTCATCTAAGAGACTGAAGGAATTAGGCTTTGAAACGTACAAGGATCCAAACCCCACTCCTGATTTCCCCATCTCTGGAGCTATCCTATCTTGAAGTGTGAAGTGATAGACACGTGCTACTCTTCAGTGACTCTACCAACTTTCACAGATTGATGTCATCAAGGACAAATGAAAAATAGTTCTACCAAAGCAATCCAGTCGGAAGATGCCAATCTAAAATCCGGTTATGGATGCCACTCTGAGAAATTTAAATATCCAGCACAGATCTGAAGTCTAGTGCAGTGGTTCCCAATTCTGTCTGCAACAGTATTTTTACTGGTCCACAGGGATGGATAAAGTTAGGAATAAAGATTTTCACAAATACTTTCCATTTTAAAAAACATGTCTTTTCTTCTCATGAAAAGATGGAGACCGGGTACAGTAATTAAAAATATTTTTCTTGACTAAATAAAAAAGTTGACAAATACAGGTTTTCCCCCCCACAATGTTTCTGGAACTCCACTGGTCTGTGATACCCAGGACTCTAGGCCCACTGCTATTGTAGCGCATTCACAGGTCTAGGGAGACAGAAGCCCCAGGTTTGCACCCACCAGGGCTCTCCAACCTAGCAGCTGTGGGACCTTCCAGCAATTATCTACCTGTTCAGAGCTGGGTCAAACATGAGATGGAAAACACTAGCTTAGCTATGCCTATGAGTTGCAAATAGAAAGGATAAAGGTGACTTTGTGGGAAGATGCTTCATCAACCGTAAAACTGCAAATGCAATATATTAAAGGAGAAATTTCAACAACTCTTGGATGAACCAACAGAAAGCTTGTTCGAGTCTGCCTGTGAGAAGACCTGACAGCAAAGTGTGTACCATGACTCCAAGAGGGAATTACCAAATCTCCTTTCCAACATCCTCTTCAAGCACCAAGGGGGCAAAGGAAGTAAGTTTAGGAAATCTTCCACACCTGGCTGGGGAGAGAGGACCCCCCGAGGCAACCCTCCCATGTTGGATTTCTTTTTTTTTTTTTTTTTAAAGATTTTATTTATTTATGTAACAGAGAGACAGCCAGCGAGAGAGGGAACACAGCAGGCGAGTGAGAGGAAGAAGCAGGCTCCCAGAGGAGGAGCCCGATGTGGGACTCGATCCCGGAACGCCGGGATCACGCCCTGAGCCGAAGGCAGACGCTTTAACGACTGCGCTACCCAGGCGCCCCCCATGTTGGATTTCTTTTTTCTTTTTTTTAAGTAGGCTCCACACCCAGCGTGGAGTCCAATGTGGGACTTGAACTCACGACCCGGAGATCAAAACCTGAGCAGAAATCAAGAGTCAGATGCTTAATCACCTGAGCCACCCAGGTGCCCCAGATTTTTTTTTTTTTTAACCTGCCACGAAATTTGTTTACTTCTCCCAAAAGCACCCCCCCACTGCCAGTTACAAAAAAAAAAGACCACCTCTCAAAGTATGGGGGCACCTGGGTGACTCAGCCGGTTAAGCGTCCGCCTTCGGCTTGGGTCATGATCCCAGAGTCCTGGGATCGAGCCCTGTGTTGGGCTCTCTGCTCAGCGGAGAGCCTGCTTCTCCCTCACCCTCTGCCTGCCACTCTACCTACTTGTGCTATCTATCTCTCTGTCAAATAGATAAATAAAATCTTAAAAAAAAAAAAGATGTGAAATATGTATGCAAATTCACAAACATGAATTATTTTAGTGGGTAAGGGTGACAGTCTTAGGTTTTTTAAAATTGTATTTTATTTAAAGTCAACTAACATATAGTGTATTACTAGTTTCAGAGACAGAGTTCAGTAATTCATCAGTTGCATGGAATACCCAGTGTTCAGTACATCATGTACCCTCATAAATGCCCAACACCCACATGTGGCCCTCTTTTAAATAAAACTTTTTATTTTCAAGTAACTGTAGCCTCATATGCAGTTGTAAGAAATAACAGAGATCACGTACTCTTTAACCAGTTTCCCCCAATGGTAACATCTTGCAAACTGCATAGTACAATATCATAACCACAACACAGACATGGATACAGTCAGACACAGACCACTGCCAGCACCACAAGGATCCCTCCTGTTGCACGTAATTAGCCACACTCCCCTTCCACCACTCCCCATATGCCTAACCCTAAAAACCACTAATCCATTCACCATTCCTATAATTTTGGCACTCCAAGAATGTTATATAAATGGAATTGTGGTGTATGCAACCTTTCAGTATTGGCTTGTTTCATGCAACATAACTGTCTCAAGATTCATCCCAGTTTTGTATCAACAGCTTGCTCCTTTTGGTTGCTAAGTAGTATTCCACAGTATGGAGGCACCATTGTTTAACCATTCACCCGCTGAAGGACACCTGCATGGCTTCGGGTTCCTGGCTATCAGGAATAAAGCTACTCTGAACATTTGTGTATAGATTTTTATATGAACATAAACATTCATTTCTTTGGGATAAATGCCCAAGAGTGAAACTGCTGGGTCATATGGTGGTTGCCTATTTAGTTTTCTAAGAAACCGCCGAAGTGTTTTTCCAGAGCCGAGATTTTAAAACACAAGCCCAAGTTAACTTCACCAAATCAACTCAGTTCACCTTCTCTCCACTCCTGTCAGCTCGCCCATCTGCCCTGTGATGCTGCGGTAATTAGCGAGCCCTCACTGGGCAGCCATTCTTCCTTTCTGCAGGGATTCTGCACAGGTCACCCACAGGACAAATGTTTATTAAGGGCTGCTATGAGCCATGGGGCTGGGCTGGTTATTTCCACACTGTTGACATTTGGACTGCTTTTCTGAATTATGAGTACATAGCAAGGATTATTAACCTGCAAAAAAATGTACGCAGAGAAGCAAACCTAACTTGCAACATTTTATTCTTTAAACACACAGACTCAGTCAGATAGGAAAAGCAGTCCAAAGGAAGCAGCAGCAAAGCAAGTAGCCTAAAAGATTATCCCAGTAAGACTGAACCTGAACCACAATCCTAATGAAAAGAATGGCTGTTTGAAACGTTCAAGGAAAATTACAATAGATCTCAAACTGCCAACACCATCACGTCTCACTTATCACCTAAGATTATAAAAATAATTTGGAGCAAACTTACTATCATAAAAGGATGCATGCTCAGTTTTGTTAACTAAATGATCCTTAGTGATCATATACGGCACATAAGAAAATGGCCTGTGGACAATAAACTCATTTCCTTGTTAAAATTAGTGACTACATTTTCAATTTCTTCATCCCATGAACATTCAGTAAGAAAAAAACTTAAATTTCAACTGGACATCGATTTCTCGAGACATGTGAAAATAGGTGTTAAAAGTCACTTCTAAATTTCCAATCACAATTTAAATGGGATCACCTATAAAGTGCAACCTTGGGGAAATATCACGGGGATTTAATAGAGCATAAAATGGCAAGAAACAATTTTTAAAAGTCAGTACGCTGACAAGGCTCCCTCACAAACACCCGTCCACCCTGCTTTTGGTATTATTTCTGTAATGCTGCTAGCACCACAAAAAGTCAGCACCGACTTACCCTAAATAACAGAGCAGAGAGGGAAGCTAGTTGTTTCAAACAAAACTGTCCAGTGCTACAGCAGGAACTGAAGGAATCTCATCCCTTCAGGGCCCCCAACCTGCTTCACTGTGTGTAAACTCTTGTCAAACCACTATCTGCCTTTAATTTCAAACCCCTTCGCTGGAAACAGAAATCAAATCTTTTTCTCCCAGGACTTGGCTAAGATAAAAAGCATCCAATATACATAGCCTAGAAAATCCTAATTCCCATGAAGTTTCAGTCAAAGCAATATTCAGATAAAATGTCATCCCTCTGCGTGAGACATACATGCATTTAATTCTAGATAGTGACATTTACAGTTCAAAACTGCACAAGGTTAATCAACTTACTGACAAAATATAACAGGAGGACAAATCAAAGGAGCTATAAACCCAAGCTTCGTGGGGAAAGGAATTAGTCCTGAGTCATAAAAGGTGAAATCAGGAGGAAATGGGGAGGAGAATGAGAGCAGTAAATAAAGAGGGAGCTGATTCAGCCCAAAGAAAAATTTTTTTTTCTTTTTTAAAGATTTTATTTATTTGAGAGCGAGCACGAGTGAGAGAGCACAAGCAGGGAGAGCGGCAGAGGGAGAAGCAGGCTTCCTGCGCAGCAGGGAGCCGGACACCGGGGCATGGTCCCACCATCCCACGGTCCCAGGATCATGACCTGAGCTGAAGCCAGGCACCCAACTGACTGAGCCACCCAGGCAAATCCCCCACAAAGAAAACTTCTAAAGCCTTTTTCAGAATAACATTTCCAAGCCCCACATCTTGCTATAGACAAGCCTACTGCTTACTCAAAGAGAAGAGGCTTATAGACTTACAGAAAGCCCTTTCCTCATCACTGACTCCACTTTTTCCTACCCGAAGAAGGTAAGCAGGGGAGCATGAAAATGAGCACCAAGTAAGTGATAGCAAAATATTAGCAGCCGCTCCTGACAATGTAGTTTTTTGACAAGAAAAAATTAAGAAAACTAAGAAACAGCCTTAGGTTCCTCACTCTCCGTAATATGGACCTCAAAAAACAAAAAACAAAAAACCTCTGAAATACACTAGAAGAAGCTAAAGAAAGGAATTTTTGCCTACAGGCACTAGACAAGTTCAATCAGGAAAAAAACAAACAAAAACTGCAAGCGATTAGGTACCACTCCGCTCCAGAAAAGTGTGTGATTCCCAGGCTTGCCCAAGCTCTAGGAGAGTAGGGAAACTCTGATACACCCGCACCCAGTGCTGGCAAGGCCAAGCCTGGCAGTTACTGCCAGCCTCCAATCAACTCCGAATACTAGGGCCTGCAGAGATTCCATTCACAAATCCCAGGGTCCAGGATCTGCTCAAACGGGCAACAGACAGAGAGCTCAGGGGTGAAGACCCCAGGCCTAGGGACAGTGGCACCTACCAGTGCCCAGGGGCCTGTTTTTCCCTTTTCCAGCTGTTAATGAGTTTCTGGTTCCCACACTTCATTCACAGCCTGACTGGCTGCTGTTACCTACATCCCACGAGACCACACACAAAGCATCACACACAAAGCATAGTGGCAGCAGTGTGAGCAATCCCCAGAGACTCCCAACCACAACTACCTGAGAAAAAAAAGAGTCTTGAAGCCCTAAATTTGAGTCCCAACTCCGGGTGGCACCTTGGGATTTCCTGTGAAACCCAAATATGCCAACAGGCCACTCACAGTAAAGAGGAGAGAATCCTAAACAATCAGAAGAAGATTCAGAATCACTGAAATACCTAAGTCCAGAAAAGGAAGGCTTCTCAGGAAAACTGGCACTGCCTTACTGATCCATCATGTCCCGTGAGCAGAATCTCAAGCAATGGGATCAGTTTTGGAAAGAGATGGCTTATCTCCCCAAGTTCTGAACTGGGGGAGAGCATGCTGATTACTGTACAACCCAGATAATTCATCCAGGCGCAGAATTAACTGGGGACCAACTTCAACTCAGTCACTCAACTACTTGAGAAAATAAGGTAGAAAACCGTTTTAAGCTCTCGCTTGTGTCACAATCTTGCCAAGTTTCAGCGTACCCCAAAATCGCATCAGATCACCATTTTGACGAAGGATGCAAATCCTGAACAATCTGAAGAAAATTCATCATCAATGAAACACCTGAACTAAAGAAAGGAAAAGCTTAAACCCTCCGCCAAACATGGGTCCTAATGTGGGAGAGGCCTGGCTGACTACAGATTTGAGGACCCCATGCACCGACGAAGGCCTCCTGTGCAATCAGCGTGGGAACGTGGGTTCAGGGAAGAGGTCCGCGTCTCCACGCCATGTAAGGACAAAGGCGGCGACATTTCCCGCCTCGGGAACCTGGGACTCTCCTGGAACCCGGGACGGGGCTGGGACAAAGACGAGAAAGGGACGAGGAGGGGGGTCGCCCTGCCGCGCCGGCCAGGATGCTACCGGCCAAGGGGGGTGTGTGCTCCCGGCACGTGCGCGCGTGCGCGCGGGACGCCGCAACAGACAAAGCCGGGCCCGGGGGACTAGGCGGTCGGGGGCCCGGTGCGCGCGCACCCCCCGCGCGAGGCGCCGCCGCCGGCCGAGGGGCCGCGAGGGGGGGCGGATGCGCGCGCACCGGGCCCTCGCCGCCGCCGCCGCCGCCATTTTGTTTCCTCGGCACAATGGGGGAGAGTAACGGCCGAGCGCGGGAGCGAGACTGGCGAGGGAGGAATAAGCCAGGCGCTGGGGCGAGAGAACCGGGCGTAGGCGCGGAGCGCGGGGCGCCTGAGGCCTTGTCACCGCGACCCCTCAGCCCGGCCCGCGCTGAGTGGGAGGACTGGCGGGGGGAGGGGCAGAGGCGGGAGCGGGCCCGGCCGCCGCCACATTGACGCTTACCTTGTCGGCGTTCCCTTCCCCGACCGCAACCGCCGCCGCCGCCCTCCTGCCACAGCCCACCGGGGTCTCCCCCCAAAAGCCACGCGGTGCGCACCGGGCTGCTGAGTCCAACTGCAATGGCGAGAAGAGGAGGAGGAGGAGCCGGGGCCGGGGGCGAGCGGGCGGGCGGGCGCGCGCCGGGGAGGTGCGGGCCACGTGATCGGTTGGAGCCCCGCCCCCTGCCGCCGCGTAGCCGCTTGACGCAGGCCAAGCCGGGGAGGGAGGGAGCGAAGAAAAGAGATAAGGTGGGCTTCAGTCACGTGGCAGGAGTGCAGCCGTTGCGTTCCTGGTCACGTGGTATGGAACCGCTTACCTCTTTTCGAGACCTTGATCATGTGACAGTGGCCAATGCAGAGGCCTCCTTGGCCACGTGACAAGGACTTTGGCGCTTCCCTTTGCTGTATTGGTAGGTCTGCGTCATGTGATGTGGTCGCCGCTCTTTTTTTTCAATGGCGGTTTTAAGCGGCATTACCACGTGATGCAGGTAGAGGGGCGGAGTCTCCTCTGCTGCGCGTCTATGCGCCTGCGCGGCTGCCATCTTACGCCCGTTGCTCATGTGTACGTTGGCGGAAACGGGTCCGAGAGTCTGGCACGTGAGTGTCTTCTTAGCCCCCCGATTTTGGTTGGGGAGGTTTGATCTCCATCTGAGGTTATCTGGCGGAGCTTCCTCCTCTCTCCCTGCATCTCTCGCTAGAAGCCAAGAAGACCCGAGGTGCGGGTGTCAGTAACGGCCGGACAGATCTCCTTGTTGCTGTCCCGAGACCTGCGCCGGTGAGCGCTCCAGTTCTGACGTCCTGCAAACCCCTCCGCGTAGCGTCCGGCCGCCCTGCCGGGCCCGACTCCCAAAGGGCAGAGCCGCGCTGCTCGGGATATTCTAGTCTCCCTTTCACAGGTGGAGAAACTGAGGCCCCAGCTGGAGGATTCACATCCTGCTTGTGGTAGAGCCGGGTCTGCGAGTCACACGCTCGACCAACCACAGCTCAAGGTTGTTAAGTAAAGACACCGGGGACCGAGCGCCTTCTCTTTTCAAGCCCATTGTTGTTGCATCCTCCCGGCGTTTCGTGAGATCCCCGATGTACATACAGTCTGTGCCTAAAGCCCCGCTCCCCTCCAGTGTCGGAATCAAGCTGGCGCTAGACAGGCGTTGTTACTAGGCATGTTGTCGTGTGCGAGGCTGTTGTTCTGAAACTGCCGAGACTCGAAACAAGGAATTATTGAAAAGGTTTCCTTCCTGAAAGTGAGGAGAAGTCAGTCGTTCAAGACTTAACGGCATAGTAACGGATTTTCCTAGCAAAACTGTAGGGATGTAAGCTCCGTTGTTAAGGATGCAAGATCCAGTGTCTGCTCTAGGTTTGAGTCCCACGGTGTGACCAAAAACAGCCCACTTCTCTTGAGCCTCTGTTTCCTTATCTACAAAATGGTGACGATTTTTCTTTAAAGCATTTGGCACAATTCTGTGTGCGGAATAAATGCCTCAAAATGATAACTATTATTAAAAAGGTAAGATGTAAAAATGTGGTTACAGAAATGAGTGAATACTATACCTACTGCTTTTCTTTTCTATTTACATTTTATTTAGGGTTTTGAACGGCTAATCTATTCATCTGATACAAAATGTCAAATAATTCAAGAGAGTGAGAGGACTAAGTCAATGGGCTTCCCCTCCTTAGCAGCCAGTGTTAAGTTTTGTGTGTATCTCTGCAACGGTGTTTTATTCATAGAGATGCCTAGCTTTATTTTTTATTTATTTATTTTTGCTGTTTTTCACACAAATGGTAGACATTCTGTGTCTTGCTTTTTTTTTTTTTTCTTTTATTTGGAGATCTTTCCTAAATAGAACTTGAGACTGAAGAAAGTTTTGGCAAATTTAACGACCCGTGTATTCAAGTAAAATTGGTTGAAGTAAATTTAGATTGTTTAAGGTTATCATGACAAGCAAGGTGATAACTGGCTTTGACAAGTTAGAGACCCGCAATTACAGACACTTCAAGGAACAGGCTCAGCGGGGTGTGATTTGACTAAGCTAACAGCGCTACCAAGTGGCAGAGCAAGGAAGGTTTCTAGTTTTCTGACTCCCCGAGTCCATAGGTGGTCCTTAGGAGGGACCAAACATTAGATTTCTGAAGAACTTGCTTTTGAGGCTCTCAAGGCAGCCCGGTCAAGGCAGCTCCAAACACAGAAAGGGGTAGATAGGATCATGGTTATAAGCAAAGTCTTTAGATCAAACTGCAGTCTTCACTAGAGGAGCCCAGGACAGATTTGAAGTGTTTTTCAATCTCAGGGGTTTGCTAAGAATGCATGGAATGAGTGCGGGGGAAGCTGGTTTGGTTCTGATTGTTACCTATTGGACTGGTGTCTCGTCCAACCTGTATTTTGTAGTAAGAGCTGCTGGGCAGCAGTTAAAGTGTCAAGGAAACCACATTCCCTTAAAAAGTATGTTCTGTGGGTGCCTGGATGATGCAGTCAGTTAGGTGTCCAACTTTTGGTTTCGGCTCAGGTCATGATCTCATGGGTCCTGAGATCAAGCCCCGAGTCAGGCTCCACACTCCATGGGGAGTCTGCTTGAAAATTCCCTCCCTCTGTGCCTCCCCCAACTCACACATGCATGTGTGTGTGTGCGCTCTCTCTCTCTCTCTCTCACTCAAATAAGTTAAAAAAAAAAAGTGTGTTCTGTTGGAGCCATCCCAGCCCCACCAGGAGTCGCAGGATAAGAGGTTTTCAGCCCAATCTTCTGACAAGCTATGTGCATCCTGCTTCTTGTCTGTGTTCTCTCCTTGGTCACCATGCGAGATTGAAGCCCCAGGGTGCCACCTGCCCTCTCTTGTCCGTTCATTTCCACACTGACCGAGCCTTCCACTACTGCCCTTGCGTTTCCACCACTACATGGTTAACAAGCTCTGTATGCACAACCATTCTCTGACTTCCCTGCCCTGACATGCCCTGTCATCTGGCTATGCAACCCCTCTTGCCATTGCAGCCTCTCCCTCAACAGTTGAAGAGTAAGGTCTGTCCCCTCCTTTTGCATTCCCTCTGTCTAGCCAGGTTCTGTCTTCATCAGGGACTTCAGTGTTATGAACATGCTCTCCATTGCTTGCCTTCCTCCTCTTCAGAGATTTTTCGCACTTCAGCCCCCACCCCCAGTCACACTGAGGAGCTTTTCCTTCTGAATCCTTTTTGACCCATGCCTGTTGCCTTCCTCCCCTTTCAGTGGAGAGGACATGGGTGGACCACGCTGCTTTGGGGAACTTCCCCTCTTGCTCAATCTGGAGTTTAGTTGATGGAGTTCCTGCTGTCATACTCTAAAACTAGGCCCATGGCTTGGCCACAGTGATTGGTTTATGAGTAAAGGACCCAAATCCGGCCAGTCAGAGCCAGTGAGCCCCAGGCCAGGGACTCTGGGGCAAGAGAAGCCCTTGTTCTAATCTTGAAGCCAGGGAAATATCGGGGGGGGGGGGAGGGAGTAGATCTTGGTGAAAGAACTTGACAGAATGAAACCAACCAAGAAGAAAGCTCAGCTAAAAGATGGGAGCAAGAAAACAACATGGTGTTTTCTCCCCAGATTAAGCACAATTAACATCCAGCTATTCCGCTTCTGAGTATATGCCCACCAGAAATGAAAGCAGGGACTCAAGATATTTGCACACCCTTGTTCATAGCAGCACGATTCACAGTAGCCACAAGATAGGAATAACCCAAGTGTCTGTCAGTGGAGGAATGCATAAATTATGAGGTATGCAGACAAGGGAATTATTCAGCCTTAAAAGAGAAGGAAATTCTGACATAGGCTACAACATGGATGAGCCCAGAGGATGTTACGTTGAGTGAAAGTAGCCAGACACAAGAGGCTACGTACCGTATGACTCCACTCATAACGAGGTCTCTGGAAGAGTTAGATTCATAGAGGCAGGAAGTAGAATGGTGGGTGCCTGTGGGAGGGCGAGTTTGTTTAATGGGGACAGAGTTTTCATTTGGGAAGAACAAAATGTTCTGGATGTGGAGGGCGGTTATGGTTGCACAAAAGCATGAATGTACTTAATGTCACTGAGCTGTACGCTTAAAAATGGTTTGGGCGGTAATTTTTATGTGTATTTTACAGCAATATATAAATTTTTTAAAGATTTTATTTATGGGGCGCCTGGGTGGCTCAGACGGTTAAGTGTCTGCCTTCGGCTTGGGTCTTGATCTCGGGGTCCTGGGATTCCTTGCTTAGCGGGGAGTCTGCTTCTCCCTGTCCCTCTGCTCCCCACCCCCGTTCATGCTAGTGCCGTCTCTCAAATTTTTAAAAAACTTTTTTAAAGATTTTGTTTATCAGAGAGAGCGCACAAGGAGGGGGAGCAGCAGGCAGAGGGAGAAGCAGGCTCCCTGCAGAGCCAGGAGCCTGATGCGGGACTCGATCCCAGGACCCGGGGATCATGACCCAAGCCGAAGGCAGATGCCCAACCGACTAAGCCATTCAAGCGTCCCTCTCAAAATAAATTTAATTTTATACATAAATGTATTTCTTTTGTGAGAGAGAGCATGCACATGCATGTGTGAGCAGGGGGTGTGGGCAGAGAGGGAAAGAAAGAGAATCCCAAGCAGACTTCCCACGCAAAGCGCAGAGCCCAGTGTGGGGCTCGATCTCATGACCCCAAGATCATGATCTGAGCCAAAACCAAGAGTCGGACACTCAACCAACTGAGCCACCCAGGCACCCCAGCAATGTTTTACATTAAAAGAACAAGATGGAGTGAAAGTGGAGCCATGTCAGGGCCACATCAATTTGAGCTCCAGGACGTTGAGGCATGGGGAGAAATAATTGGCATGCCACACAGCGATGCCAACGTGTGGGCCAAGTATACGTAGGACCCCAACCACCTGGAGTTCATCATCTTCACCTGCCAGGGCCCTCTTGGCCATCCTGAAGTTCCTGCTGTTCTAGTTTTTGCTCTTGTTCTTGCTCTCATCCCACAGAGCAGCTGGCTACCTGTAGCTTTGGCCTGCTGGGTCTCCATTCCCCCTTTGTTCTGAGAACCAGGGTTTCCCTTGGGGAACCACTTCTCCCCCACTGTGTTCCCACCACCAGCCTCTGCCTTGGATCTGGCTGATCAGAACCCCACTTCTTTCCTGGTCCAATGACCGGTGCAGAGACGGGTTTCACCAGAACTGGCCGAAGAATAGGCCGCTCTGGGACTTGCCTCCGGTCATCTGAGAAAGAGGTCTTTCTGCCCGGGCAGCTGGACTGTGAGGGTGTGAGCCTGGGATATACAGTTTGGTGTGTCCTTTCACACCTTCCTCTGTTCATTCAAGCATCCTGTCACCTCAGGGCCTTTGTACTGGCCATACCCTCTACCTGAAATACTCTCTTCTCTCAGGTATTCAGAGCTCCCTCCCTCCCTTCTCTGAACTCTCTGCTCCAGCTGCCCTAACCACCATTTCTCAAACAGCACTGTCAGATTATCCTGCTTTATTTTTCTTTGAAGTGTGTATCATCACTTGTTACTTATTTAGTTATTATCTGTCTCCCTTGCCAGAGAGTAAACTCTGAGACCAGAGGACGTGGTTCTCGTTTACCCTGGCTTGGAGCACTCGATACCACGAGTAAATGCATGAGTGGGTCACCCACCACACCTGGCCTCAGCTGTGCCCAAGTCAGTCCAACCTCATGGACGGGAGACAAAGAGGAACTCCCCATTTCCCTTAAGCCACTTTTTTGTTTTCCAGTGAAGGTATAATACAATCATTTAAGTGTACATCTTAGTAAATGTTTACGTATACATCTGTGTAAGCACCACCCGAATCAAGATAAGGAACATTGGCACTGCCCCTAGGAATCTCCCTGCTGTCCCTAGCCAATCCCTGGCCCTATTACATCACCAGGATTAGCTTTACCTGTCCTAGAATTTTAGAGAATTGGAAGACCTCTTTGTGTCTGTTAGTTGCCCAAGCCACTTTGTTTTCCGCCAGCTGGTAACTGGCCCCCACACCTGTGCCTGCGGGCCTCCCTTCCAATAGGGCAGTGGGCTCCCGCCCCTTGGCCTGGCCACACCACTTAAAGTATTCTGGATTGGTACCTCTCAGAGTTGCAAACCACCGAAATGAACGCTGGCCAACCCAAGCAGAAAAGAGCTTGTTTGCATATAGCGCCGTTCGGCCCGGAGCTGCTGCTGGGGATGCAGTGAACAAACCATCCCATGGCCCTGCCGTCATGGAGCTGAGCTAGCTGGGGAGGCAGGTGATAGACAATAAGCAAAGCAGTGGCAAGTGCAATGGATGAAAAAAGCACGCGGTGATGCGGGGCTGGGGCAGGTGCAGTTTTGAGCCGGGCAGTGCACAGAAAAGTCCTTACCAGGAGCCAGGGACTGAGGCCAAGCAGATTGCTGGGAGAGGAGCATTCCAGGTGAGAACAGCCAGTACAAAGTCCCAGAGGTTGACCGTGCTTGTGGCAGGAGCAGCAAAGAGGCCTGAGGGGCTGGAAAGGGGGCCAGGGTGGGAGGCGGGAGGGAGGACCATCCAAGAAAGGGTGGATAGGTCCTGCAGGGCCCCAGAGACCCGCGTGGAAACTTAGGCTTTGAAAGCTACGGGCGGGTTTTGGACAGTGGAAAGCTGGCATCCCTCCTGCATCTCCCCTTGCACATATCCTCAAGCCCCTGCCCCTCTTTGTCAACCCCAAACAAACTAAATTCACCTTCTGGCTGCACCTCCCCCCTTGGTGAATTTGGGGGAGGAAAAAAACCCCACAGTCCTGACATTGTTCATTCATGCAGTGTTGTCCCAATTTTTCACACCTTGCTGGCTTCCAACATCTCCACATGCTCTGCCCTCCGCGGACATCCTTCTTTCTTAATGCACTAGAAAATAGTCACTCCATTCATTCGCTCCCACAGTAAAGCCAGGAGCACTTGTGCCCACACTTCCTGCTTCCACTCAGCTCCAGACGCCACCACTCTCTGGCTCTCCCCCGAGTCTGCTTTTTTTCCTTCTCTCCGCAACTCAGACCTCGCCTCTCTGGACGCTTAACTCCCCAGGTGATCTCAGCCAGCCCCACTACCTCAAAGACCATCAAAACACTGACACTCCCGATTAAATGCCTCCAGCCTAGAATTCTCCTGTGAAGTCCCGACACATCCAACCATCTATGTGACCGCTTCCCTTGGAGAGTGTGTATAAAGCAAGTCCAAAATACACCGACCTGCCCGGATCCCTTACGCTCTGCTGTGTGGTCTCTCTGCCCGGGCTTTGCGGGCTTTGCCACAACTGCCTGCCCACCAGCTCTTCCTCAGAGAATGACCCTGGGCTCAGGACCACATTGCCAACACCCTCATGAGGATCAGACTGGATCACACCGGACACTCTGCCTCCACACCCAGGAGAATCAGATGTGCCTGTGATCGTCAGCTCCTGGGCCACCTTTAGTCCGTGACCTACCCTTCAGACCAGCTCTAAGATGTCACTTACCCTCCCGAGCTCCCTGCGGACTCAGGCAACAGGTGCTCTCCGTAGGACTCTGCCTGAGCTTGCCCCCCTCAGCCCGGTTTCCTCCTGCTGCTTTGAGTCCTCTCTCTTGCACGTGCAAACAATCCGGTGAGCTCCACCTTCAGAATACATGCAAAGTCTGAATGCTTTTCATCATCTTCACCGAGACCACCTGCGTCCAGTCTGCCAGCGCTATGTGCCCAGATTCGCACAGTCTCCTTTTTTGTAATTTAAATTTTTTTAAAGATTCCATTTATTCATTAGCGCATACGTGAGCGCGCATAAGCAGGGGGGAGGGGCAGAGGGAGAGGGAGAAGCAAACTCCCCACTAAGCAGGGAGGCAACATGGGGCTTGATCCCAGGACCCCGAGACCATGACCTGAGTCGAAGGCAAATGCCTAACTGAGCCACCCAGGTGCCCCACAACCTTTTAAAAAATTTTTTTTCTTTTTTTAAAGTAGGCTCCTCACCCGACGTGGGGCTCGGACTCATGACCCTGAAACCAAGCGTCCCAGGCTCTACTGACTCAGCCAGCCAGGTGCCCCTGCAGTAACCTCCTCGTTGGTCTTCCTGCTTCTACTTTTGTGTGGTACCGTCTCTGCACACAGCAGCCAGAGAGTTTTGGGTGCGCATGAAAGACTGGGAACTTAAATGCTGGCGTATACTAATATACTAGTACCAGGGGTTCACACTGCACTGCGCCCAGGCCGGACCCTGTGCTAAGCCCTCTATGGTCGTTCAGCTGTTCTGTGCCTGTATACGGAGTGCCTGCTCTGTACCACGCACTCTGCCCTGCTCTGGGATAAGGTGGTAAAAAGAGAGGCCAGATCTGTATCCCCTTTGAGCTGACATGCTGGGTGGGGAGGCTAAGAATTATGAAGTGAAAATAGAAATAAATACTTGCAGATTGTGACACATGCCCTGAAAAAAAAAAAAAAAGAGGGTGGTGTGTGGTCACAAGAGAGGCCAACCTTTGATGAGTGCAGAAGGCTTCCTGGAGGAGGTCATCCCTGAGCTGAAAGCCAAAGGGTGAGGAGCCAGCCACACACAAGAGCCAGGTGGGGAGCATTTCAGGCACAAGTCCTGCCACCAGGGTGGCTGGCCGCGTCCATAAGGGGGAGCCGATGAGGCAGATGGGGCAGGGCCTCATGGGCTGCAGTGAAGACTTTGGCTGTTAACGCTGAATAAGGTGGGAGCCATGAATGGTTCTTGGGCAGAGAAGGGGTGTGAACTCACTAGAGTGTTCTCAAGCACCCTTTTGCACCTGTGTGGGAAACCATGAAGGGGAGGTGATCGCAGGAGCCAGGGACCTAGGCAAGGGACAGCGTTGGTTCAGGTGAATGATAATGGGGGCTGGCACAGATATGGGGGGAGGTGAGTAGGTTTGGGAGGTATTTTGGAGGTGGGCTAACAGGAACTGAGGATAAGGAAAAGAACAAACTCAGACAATCCAGAGAATCGAGGTGACACTTTCTGGGGTCAGTACAGGATAGGGCTTGGGGTCAAGGACACCAGGGTTCAAATGCCTTCTAAGCCACTTTGCCACTGGGCAACCTTTAGAAATGTAACCCAGCCTCCCGGCCTCAATTAATTATCGAGGAGAGTAATAAAAGTCATATATATGGTATGCAGATAGGAAGTACTCAAGAAACGGTGGCTATTTAAGAAAAAATTCCGACGGTGGGGGTACAGAGAAAGGGAGTGGCCCAGCTATCTGACAGTGACAGATAGCTGGCAGCAGGGGGCAGCAGGGAGCCCCCAGGCAGCAGGGCAGGGCTCAGATCTTGGCAGCTTTGCAGGTTCAAAGAGGCTGGACCAGACTGCAGGTGCCTCAGGTGCTGGGGCCTGGGGACAAAGCAGGCCTGGGGGCATGTGTCTAGGCCGCGGTACTGAGGAGGTGGGCAGGAGGGGGACAGGCCGTCGCCACCTCCTGGAGCCTAGGGATCAGAACCTAATAAGGGGCATTTGTTCAGGAGAAACCCGAGCTGCCTGCATGGTGGGATTCAGGCAGAGATGGGGCTGGCAGACAGGGGGCTTCCTGCCCTCCCTCCTTCCTCCGGGAGACTCACCCCAGCTCAGAGACTCAATCCCAGGGCAGTCAAAGCTGGGGTTCCTCCTACCAGCTTCCTACTCCCTCCACAAACACTCCAGGCCCGGGCTCTGTACAATAGGCACTTTATTAGTGGTTGGAATGCAGTTAACACGCAAGAGTGTGCAGACAGAACGGGGGGCCTGAGGGCTGGCGGGCAGGCATGGGAGACTGGGACCCCAGGCTGGGTTTCTCCCTCTCTCGGATGCTGCCGTGGTGCTGATGAGCAAAGACATGAAGTCAGGGGCGGGGGGGGGGGGGGGGCGGGTATGGCGAAGGGGGAACTGGGAAACCAGGTCCCCAGAGTTTAACAAATTTGGCAAAAGGATCCTCAAGGTGAGGTGAGGGGGCAGGATGGCCTGGTCCGCCCACAGCATCTGCCCCCACCCCTTCCCTGACATTGTCGCTTGCGTGGATTCAGCTGCTTTGTCTCTTACAAAGAGAGCTGTGTCAGTAACTGGCAGAAGAAGGGGGAAACTGGGCCCAACTCCTCCAGCAGGCCAGCAGGTTTCCATTAAGCAGCTATTAGCGGACTCCTCCCTCCTGCTCTGGTCTGTCCACACCGGTGCTCTCAGCGGCCCTCCCCCGACAGACCCACTCCCTCTCCTTCCATGACACCCCTGCTGTGGCCTCCCATGCCAGCAGCCACCCCCACCTGGTCACACCACTCCCACCCCAGCCACGCTGGGCAGGGAGGGGACGACAGAAGGCACTCCTCAGCTTGGCCCCATCTCAGCCGTGGAGACAGACAGAAAAAAGCTAACAGACCCTTTAATGCATGTCCAGGTTAAAAAAAAATAAGAAAGAAACGCGTGTGGCAGCCTGCGAGGCAGCTGTTCAGGCGTGGAGAAGGGGCTGGGTCCCGGCCAGAGCAGACATGAGTGAACGGGGGGCCTCAGGAGCCGGAGCTCACTTTAGCCATCACTCTCGCAGACACAAACGCTGCCCCATCGCAAGAGGGGAACAGGAAGCACGAGGCGGCCCACAGAGGTCGGGCCCCCCCTGCATGCCAGCCATCAAGATACCTCACCGGACTTCTCTCCATCCGGGCCAGTGAGGGCTGGAGTGGCCTGTGCAGTCTTGGGGCGCCGCCATGAAAACTCCCAACTGCCCCCTGGCATAGGGAGGAGAGGCCCCAAATCCTCCAGGTCCCTGGAATCCAGTGGTAACTGGATGGTTGGGGGGTGGAGGGGAGGCGGCAGTGATAGGACTTCAGGTGAGCCCAGGGGGCCAGGGGTTCTGACCCAGCTGCCGAGCACCCAGTGTGAGACTTTTGGAGAGGTGGGGGGAGAGCGGGGGCCTTTAGGACTCGGCCAGCTTCTTGTTGGTCTTGTTCAAGAGCCTCTTGAGGTTGGGAGACATGAAGTAAGGCCTCTCGGCTGAGCCATCATTCCTCTCCAGGTCCTCCACTGCGGAGAGAGGCCCCAGAGACGGTGGCATGAGGGGAGCCCATGGGCAGGGGCCTCTGGGGACAGGGCAGGAGGACGAGGGCCACAGAGAAGCCTCAGAGGGTTAGGAAGCAAGACACACTGGGACCAGAGAGGGGCAGGCTGTGGTGGGCTCGGAACGGGACACGCACACACTCCCCACACTCCCAGGCAGGGTAGCCCCAGGCCCGCATGCACCCCCGGTCTACAGGGAGGAAACGAGGAGGCCTGCCTGGCCCCCACGCCTCCCTCCCTCTCTACTCCTCGACTTCTGCCCGCTTCCCCTCCTCCGCACTCCCCTTCAACAGGATGTCTCTCAGCTCGGGCGACATGAAGTAGGGTCGCTCCTGAGAGCCGTCATTCCTTTCCAGGTCCTCACCTGGGCTCCCCCCAGGAACCGGCAGGGGGAAAATGGGGTGGTCAGGAAGGGAGGGAAAGAGGGAGGCAGGGAAGAACAGGGAAGCCAGCAGGCATGGAGTAGAGGAAGAGAAAAGAAAAAAACAAAAAACAAAAAGACAGATGGAGAGACCAGAGTTAGTAGCAGCCACAGATCCCCCCCCCCAACAAAGCCAGAGACTCCAAAGCCGAGGGCCCAGGGGCACAGCCTTCTAGCTGCAGCCTGGACCAGGGGACAACAGGATGGAGCAGCTCCAAGCGTAGGGAGGAGGCCGAGACAGCATGCCAGGGCCCTCTGACGCAGAACAGCCAGTCCCCAGGGAAGCTGGGGGCACCTGGCCGCTGAATACATAGCCCCATCAGATGTTATGCCCAGAGGGGAGAAGGCAGTCAGAGCCCGGCAAGGGTTGGGTTGAGGGGTCACTCACAGAAGCAGAGGAACAACGTGTCCACACACATGCCGTAGACACTGAAGAAGCCATGGGCAATCAGGTAGGAGCCGACGATCACCGTCTAGGCAAGGGGACCCAAGCTGTTTCCATCCCAGCTCTTACAGCAACTCCCACTCACCACACCCTCCCAGGCTCGGATCCTGTCATTCCCCTGCTGATAAGCCCTCCTAAAATAACATCCTAAATCCTACCATTCACTCCTTGTTTTCTTCAACCCCAGGGCCTTTGCACATGCTGTTGTCCTGACTTAAGTCTAGTTTGTGTCCTCTTATACTTCTGCTTTCAGTTCAGACATCAAGTCCTGAGATACCACCTCCTCCAAGAAGCTGTTTCTGACATCTAGACCAGTTTTACGCTCTCCTAGCCCTGCATGCCTGTCCTCTGAAACCTTCGTCTGGCTGCCATTTTATGCATGTTTAGGGAATTAAGGCATAATGCCCTCATCCCCACTAGACTGTATCTGTCCCACTTATGGCCACACCCCCAACAATCGGAGACTCACAGGGCCTTGGCAGGTATCTGATAAACATTTATGATTGAAGCAAGTGGACCATAGAGAGATTAAATAACTTGCCCAAACTGACTCATCTCAGAGAGAGCAAATAGAGAACTCAGATAAAAATCTAGGTCATTGGGCTCCAAGGCCTGCACTGCTCTCAGAGTGATGACATTACCCCTTCACGGCCCCACCACCTCCGTCCCTGCCCTTATCCCCAGCTCCCCCCCGGCCCCGCCACCAATCTCCTCACTATTCCTGGCATAGGCCCACCTCAGGGCCTCCGTATTTGTTGATCCCTGTGCCTGGAGGTTCCCTGTATCTCCTTCAGATTTTAGATCCGACATCACTTCCACAGTGAAGACACCTGGCCTTCCAGGCCTGCCCAAATCCTCCCCCACAGGCTCTGACGGTTCCCTGTAACGCTCCCCTGTGGCACAGATCAGGGATCAGTTTGTAATCACACATCCATCTGCATCATTATTCGAGATCTATTTGCCTCTGAAAGGTAAGGTCCTCTGGAGGGAAGCCCTTCCTCTACCGCCCCAACCCCCCCGGGGGCCTGCTACACAGTAAATGCTTACTACATGTTTGCTAACTGAATAAATCATCAATCCCCCACCTCTGACCTCCATCCACATCTGTCTAGTAAAAAGAGACCAGGAGACCCCAGTACCTCCTTCTCCCTGGACCCCCACCCCATCCCCAAAGGTCCATACCAGTATAGGGACCCAGTAATAATTGAGGGGTGGTGCTGTGTCCTGCACAATCCTGATCCGGTGGGTGAAGAAAAAGAAAGCCAGGATCCCTAAGGAGAAGGAGGAAACCAAGATGGATGAGGGTTCTGGCTAAAGGAAGTGCCCCCCCCAATAAGACCTCAGAGAACATGGCACCCGTCACGAAGAAGATGTGGGGGCCCAACAGCACTTCACAAGTCACCCCAGTGGCTCCCACAGCCCCACGGGCTGGCCAGCGGCACTCACCCACGCTACCCACGATCAGAAGCTTGCCCAACAGGAAAAGGAAGTCGGTAACTTTGTCTAGGACGGCCACTCTGCAGGGGACAGTGAGGAGCAGGCATGAAGACGGGCTCAGGGACTGGGGGAGGAGGGAGGCAGCCCGAGGGCCGTGCTTTCCCTGACCTGATGATGTTTCTCATGAGCAGGAAGAAGGCATTCCTGGCTGAGGTGCAGAAGTTGGTGCCATAGATGGCAATCTGGAGGGAGGAAGGGGGGGTCAGGCCCACTGGCTGGGAATGACGGTTCCTCGTACCCAGCAGGAGATGGTGGGCTGGTTCTGGGTCCCAGGCCTCCTCACCATGATGTAGGCATTCCTGTTGAGGAATCTGATGAACTTCTCCAGGCACCAGAAGCAGCATTTGAGACAGGTCATGAGGAACTTGGCAAACTTGTTCTCGGCAGCTAAGAGAGAAAGGAGGGATGCAGAGGTGAGGGGAGACTCCCCGGTAGGGACACCCCACCCCACCCCACCCTCTTCATTACACGCACACAGTCCAGCATTCCCCGAACCCGCCTACCCAAAGAGACAGGGGGAGGAACTTGATCCAGAACCCCCGGGGTCCTGCCCCTCACCCAAGTAGGAACCAACCGGGCCCAGGACTCTCAGCCCAGACCCCCAGGAAGGGCCCTATCATGAAGCCTTTCAACCCAGCCTCCAGGCAGGAACCAATCACAGCCCACACTACTGCCCTGGCCCCGCCTCCCAAGCAGAAGCCAATCCTCGCCGCCTCCTTGGCTCCACCCCAAATAACAACCAATCCCAGCCCCACCGCTGCCAAAATGAAACACGCCTCAGCCCCGCCCTTATCTGCACAGACAGATCTTAGCCTCTTCAGGAACCAACGGGGGCCCCGGTGGCCCCGGCCTCTTGGTTCCCACCCCCCCCACCCCCCAAAAGTAAGAACTCCACCCAGTGGGCTCCCTCAGCCATTCCTCCACCTCAGGAACTAATCGCTCAAACTCCCCACCTCCGCCCTCCTCACCCCAAGTAGAAACCACAGTCCCATGGCCTTAACACCCCCCTCACCCGCCAATAAACCAATTCCAGATCTGCCCTCAGCCCGGACCCCACCAGCCAAAGCCAGCCACCGGCGGGCCGCACCTTTCAGGCGCTGATCCAAGTACTCGAGCATCACTCGGATGATCTGCACAATGGCCAGAATGAGGGCGCCAAACGCCAGGGAGCCTGTGTGGTACCTGAGGGCCAAGAGGGGGGTCAGTGGCCGCACCAAGGCTCCTCCACCCCATCTCGCCCCCACCCCCCACCCCCAGCCCACCCGGAGGCCCACCTGAGCGCCCGACCGAAGGCAGAGAAGAGTGGGAAAGCAGGCAGGTCATCTGGCTTGTGCAGGGCCCAGTAGTAGGAGGCGAAGGCCCCAGCTAGCGTGACCTGGCCCAGGGCCAGCACAAAGTTGGCCAGCCAGAAGAACATGAAGGCGTTGAAGATCTGCAGGCCTAGCAGGGCCCGGTGGTAGCCCGACTCACCCCCGTAGAAGGCGAACTGGCAGTGGGCACCAGGACACAGGCGGGATTCATTGGAGGAGGCGAAGGTCTGTGGGAGGGGTGCAGAGCCAGGTCACGACATAGGGGCCGAGGGTTCAGAGTGGGCTCTGGGCATCAGGTCTGGGTCAGACAGACCATGGGGTGGGACAGGAGTCATGGGAATCAGAGGTAAGTCGAGGGACTGGGGGTTCTGTATAGGGGCTCCTAAAGACAGGACCGTTGACTCCATGGGGGTGAGACAGAATAAGCTATCCTGGGGATCAGGGTGGGGTCATGCGTCAGGAGAGTGGCCACGTGGACAGGAAAAGAGTGGCAGAGATAGATCAGTACGAGGACCACAGGGGTTAGGAGAGGGGCCTGTGAAAGGCCAGAAAGGGGTTCTAGAAGTAAGACCTGGCCATCACTGGGTTAAGAGAGGGGTATGGGGCAGGAAATGAAGTCAAGGGGAGAAAGGTGGGTGGTTCAGTATTCAGGGTGGGCTGCGGGCTGCCAAATGGGATCTCTTCCCCTCGGTGCTTCCCACATACAGCACCAGGCACACAGCAGGCACCGAATGTTTGCTGAATGATCCTCAAGTGGGGATGAGAGATTTCAGATAGTCTGTGGACTGCCAGGGAAACAGCTGACCCCCACCTCAGGGTTGCAGGTTTTCCCAGCAAACTGGCAGGTGCCATCGTCAAAGATCTTATAGACGGCTTCGTTGGAAGTGGACAGGAAGCTGGAGGTCCGTTAAGGAAGCTGAGGTTTGGGATTAGGGACCCCGGTGGCTGGTGAGAAAGGATCCATTCCCCCACCGGGTTCTGGCCCTGCCCCCCATGTTGCAGGTCACTCCCAGGGCAGTCTGGCCCTTGTCCACCCCCGGGGCCAGGGATCCGGGTCTGAGGCTGGATACACAGCAGTGCTAGCCCAGTAGGCAATGCAAAGGCACAGCAGGAAGAAGGTGACCAGTGGGTACAGCAGGGAGCACATCACGTATCCCACAGCCCTGGGGAAGAGCAGAGACACAGGCATCAGGGCCTGAGCAGCCCTGGGACCGCCCCGGGCCAGCCCCGGGCCACCCTGGCACCCACCTGCTGGCTTCTTTGATGAGCGCAATGGCGATGAGAATTCTCTTCCGCAGAAAGATGAGCAGCAGGATGATAACGGCCTCGAGGATGCTCAGAATGATCACTGTGGGCGGCAGAGCGGGCCGAGTCTGCCAGCCGCCCGTCCCCACTCCCTCCCAGGCCTCACCGGGGGCAAGATGGGGGGGGCTGGGACTCACTGAAGGCCATCCATGTCTGCCGCAAGTGCAGATACACGCGGAGGTCTGTCTGGAAGCCAAGGTCCACCAGGGAGATGTCGGAGCCCGCCTCGCCCCGCAGCCGCATGTACTCCATGTAGCAGTGAAATATGCCTGCAGAGGGGGCCAACCTCAGCCCAGCGGACGCCCCCCCAACGCTGCAAAGCAGGTGGGAGCACCCCGTGTAGCAGAAGCAAGAACAGAGCTGATAACGGCTGCCGTCGCTTGCTCCTGCCTCCGAGGCTTTGTAGAGATTGATTTATTTATTATTTGTGTGACAGAGAGAGAGAGCAGGGGGAGAGAAAGAGGGAGAGAGAGAATCCCAAACAGACTTCCCACTGAGCACAGAGCCCGATTCGGGGCTTGATCCCAGGACCCTGAGATCATGACCTGAGAGAAAATCAAGAGTCAGATGCTTAACCAAATGAGCCACCCAGGTGCCCCACCTCTGAGCCTTTGTACTTGCTGTCCCGGCTGCTTAGTACTGGATTTCTCACACCTTCCTGTCTCTACTCAAATGTCACATTCTTTTTTTTTTTTTTTTTAAGATTTTATTTATTTATTTGTCAGAGAAAGAGCACAAGCAGGGAGGAGCGGCAGGCAGAGGCAGAGAGAGAAGCAGGCTCCCCACTGAGCAGGGAGCCCCGTACGAGCCTCAATCCCAGGACCCCAGGCATCACAAACCGAGCTGAAGGTAAACGCTTACCTGACTGAGCCAACCAGGTATCCCTCAAAGGTCACCTTCTAATGAGACCTTCCCAATTCACTTCTCCCGTTTGGAATCACCGCCCCTCACACTCAACCTCTTATCCCTTCTCTCTGCTTGGAACTTCTAGAGGGTTTTCTGGTTTATTATTTCTATTTCTTTTTTTTTTTTTTTAAAAGATTTTATTTATTTATTCGACAGGACAGAGACAGCCAGCGAGAGAGGGAACACAAGCAGGGGGAGTGGGAGAGGAAGAAGCAGGCTCATAGCAGAGGAGCCTGATGTGGGGCTCGATCCCAGATCGCCGGGATCATGCCCCGAGCCGAAGGCAGACACTTAACGACTGCGCCACCCAGGCGCCCCCTATTATTTCTATTTCTTAAGATTTTAAGTAATCCGTACACCCAACATGGGGCTTGAACTCACGACCCAGAGATCAAGAGTCGCAGGCTCCCCTGACTTAGCCGGCCAGGCGCCCCCTGGTTTATTATTTCTTGTCCATCTTCCCCACACCCCTGGGACCTAGAAAACTGCTTGGGCACACAGGCGCCGATCCAGGCTTGATGCACACATGCATAAATGAGCGGCTGAATGGGCTGCCAGGATGCTATGTGACCTGAGGTTTTCCCTGCCACCCAGTAACAATGATCTGTGGCTGGGGACGGAGGATGTGGGTATTAACATTCAGTGGGGTGGCATTAGGGATTTTCAATATTCCTCTTAGCTCTTTGTAGAATAAAATTGTAATTTTAAGTAAAAATTTAAGTAAAAAAAACAGGGGCACCTGGCAGGCTCAGTCGGTACAGCATGCGACTCTTGATCTGAGGGTCGTGAGTTCGAGCCCCACGCTGGGTGTAGAGAGGACTTAAAAATAGAATCTTAGGACCGCCTGGGTTGTTCAGTCAGTTAAGTGTCTGCCTTCGGCTCAGGTCCCTGGGGTCCTGGGATTGAGACCCACGTCGGGCTCCCTGCTCAGTATGGAATCTGCTTCTCCCTCCCTCTGCGCCCCCTACCTCAGCTCATGTTCTCTCTTTCTCTCTCACTCTCTCTCAAATAAAATCTTAAAAAATAAAATAAAATCTTAAAAACAAACAAAACCATTTGCCTAAAATGCCAGCACCCAGCTAGAAACCGCCACTAGCATGAATATTTTAATATCTATGTCCTCACACCAGGCTGCCTGTAAGACATCTCTCCCCCTGGAATGTTTATCTGAAGAATCAGAACGCGAAGCACTGGGTTTTGTGCATTGCCTCTGGGTTTCCCAGGCCTGAGAGCTACAGGGCCCTCCCCCCATCTCGTCTATACAGTTTTTCTCATTAAGCCTCCTAACCAGTAAATACTTATTATCCCCACTTTATAGAGGAAGAAATTGAGGCACGGGGACGTTGAGTCACTTGCCCAAGGTCACAGAGGAAGGAACTGGCAGAGTCGGCATTTAACCCCCAGCTGTCCGGTGCCAGAGCAGACATCTTTAACCCCTGCGCTAGGCAGTCTACTTGAGAATGCTGTCTGATGTAGATAAAATCCAGATCCAGGTCCCACCTGGAAGGCTGTGATTTAACTCACACCCCATCGATAAACACCAGAGTCGTTTCCAAGTGCTACTCCCATAAACAATGCTGAGATGAACATCTTCGCAAATAGGCCAGATGAAAGAGAGATGGCTTAGGACAAGATTCCTGATGGCTACTGTCAGGTCAGAGAGCAGAGGCGTTTTGCAGACTTGGGGGGGGGGGGGCGTACCATAGCCCAGCACCAGAATCAGCATGGTGACCATCACCCAGACCATGACGCCGGCCAGGAAGCGCAGCAGGACAATGAAGAGAAGGCTCAACAGCATGGCGATGACCAGGCCACTGGGGACAAAACGGGGGCATGAGCAGACGGCATCCTGTCGCCAGCCCTGGGCTACACAGACTGGGGGCTCCCCACTTACATGACTATCCAGTACCAGGAGACCGTGTAATCTTCAAAAATCCGCATGGCCAGCTGCCGCGCCTCCAGGACCCCATTGGCCTTCCTGGGGACAGGCACACAAGGCTCGTGTCTGAGCCCCTCCCTGACCGGGCCCGCCCCGGAAAGTAGGACCCCCGATGGGGCGGGCCGGGGTCCTCACTTGGCGCCCTCCACCAGCTCTGTGATGTTCTTTCGAGAGCCGTGCCCATCCTCATAGGTCGTCTCGTTGCCCACCATGAGGACCCCCTTGTGGGCGTGGATGGCTGGAAAGCATCGCCGGGCCACTGCGGGGAGCAGGGAATGAGACCAGTCAGGCTGAGCCCCTAAAACCTCTCCACCCCCCACCCCCCGTTTCCGGAACCCCAGACTCACGGGGTTTGCTGGGGATGAGGACAGCAGGGCAGTCGCCATCCCGAAGCACTTCAGCCACACCCTAGCAAGAGAAGGAGAGGGTTTCACGCCCCAGCCCAGCACCCTCCACCTGCCCCCTCCCTAGGCTCCCCTCACCTTGTTGGTCTGGAAGCCAGGCACACAGAACTGCTTGTAGTACTCAAAGTCCTGTGATCTGTGAGCGTTCAGGTAGGTGAGGTAACGGTCGGGGCATTTCTCCACGCAGATCTTGGGGGGCAGGAGGCAGGGGTTGGGTGGGATCAAGACAGACACCCAGTCCCCACACAGGACAGAGGCCCCATCTCCCATGCACCAGGGAAAAGAAAGGGCTGAGAGAGGACCTGTCCCTAGAGGGAGAAAAGGACCCGGTGATGGAAAGCAGGGGTAGCAAAGGAGATAGGAGAGCGGCCGAATTACCTGGGGGGTGGGACACTGGAATTCCAGCAGGACCAGAGGGCTGGCACACTTCACAATGTTGAAATAGAACAGGTAGGGTTTGTTCCTGGGGTTGGGGAAGGGAGATGAAAACTGTCAAGATTTCTCAACGTCCCTACGTGTGGCATCTATGCAAGCAACGACGGTAGCAGCAACCCCGAGCGATTCCAGCTCTGCCTGGTGGCTCATCTAACCATCCCAACAGCCTCATGAGGGTGGGACTGTGCTGAGCCCCATTTCAGAGATGAGGAAAATACGGCCCAGAGAGGTTGGGACACTTGTCCTAGCTCACACAGCCAGGGAGTGGCACAGCCTGGACTGAACTCGCTTTTAGCTCACCTGTTTAGCTCACCCCGCCTGACATCAGATCCAGGACTGTCTCCTCTCTGTCCCTCCCCTAAACTGTGAGCTACCAGAGGACAAGACTCTTAATGTCTCCTTCAGTGCAGTGTCCTCAAGGCCTAGAACAGCGGCTGGGGATGGCCGGGAGCTTTACAAATACTTGTTGACTAAATAACGGAGGGATGGAGGTGAGGGAAGCCTAGAACCTTCTCCCCAGTGCTCATGAAGCCGTCCTGCCCACACCTCTCCAGTCCCACCAGGCCCCAAAGAGCCAGACTCACGCATTTTTTGTGCCCTTCTGCCCGCAGAACTCGCCTCGGCTATCAGTGGGGTAGATCACCTTTCGAGGGTCCCCATGGGTCCAGGCTGTGGAGGGATCCAGGGATACTGAGGTACGGCCATTCCTCAGCACCAACCCCATTTCGGCCCTAGGGCTGTGGCTTATCCTCCCACCTTGGATCCCCAATCCTGTGCCCTCCTCCACTCACCTATGATGCCTACAGCCACGTAGCCCACAATGGCCAGGAGGAGGAACACACAGCAAATGATGTCTGTGCAGCCCCTGGGGAACAGAGAACAGCATCAGGGTGGGAGCCTTGGGGCCCAGTTTATCACGGACCCCATCCTGCCCTGCACACACACCCACATTCATGTGTTACTTGGACACATGTTCCTTAGTGGTGTGAATGCTGTACCAAAGAGCACATACATTTTAGTTTTTTTCTTAAAAAGCAAGCGCCATGCCCAGCACCGGGCTGGAACTCACAACCCTGAGATCAGGGGTCACATGCTCTACGGGCTGAGCCAGCTAGGCGCCCCTTACATTTTGTCACCTACCACTACACTATTCTTGAAGCAGTTGGCCACAATGTTCAGCTCTCCGTTGACTGAGAGAGCCCACTTCCCCCCACCTTTAATAGCAATAGGGGATCAATGGTTTTTAAATTTTAAACTATTTTTTTAGAGATTTTATTTATTTACTTGAGAGAGAGTGAGAGAGAGAGCACAAGCTGGGGGAGAGGCAGAGGGAGAGAGAGAAGTAGGCTTCAGCTCGGGTCATGATCCGAGGGTCCTGGAATGGAGCCCCGAATTGGGCTCTCTGCTCAGTGGGGAGTCTGCTTCTCCCTCTCCCTCTGTCTACTGCTCTGTCTACTTGTGCTCTCTCTGTCAATTAAGTAAATAAAATCTGTTTTAAAAAAATTCATATTTTGGGGCACCTGGGTGGCTCTGTTGGTTAAGTATTGGGCTCTTGGTTTCAGCTCAGGTCACGGTCTCAGGATCATGGGATTGAGCCCCAAGTTGGCTACAGGCTCAGCACAGAGTTTGCTTGGGACACTCTGTCTCCCTTGCCCTCTGCCCACAGGCATGCTCACCGGCGTGAGTGTTCTCTCTCTCAAATAAATAAGTAAAATCTTTTTTAAAAATTTCGTATTTCCAAATTCCCTCCAAAATACACTGAGCCACTTAGATTCAGAGCAGCATATGTGCCAATCTTTCTAATCTTTGCTATTCTGTGATGGGGAAATTCTATTTGGTTATTGTTTTAAATCTCATTCCTTCACCAGTCGGTCAATTTGCACACTTCCCCATAGCTTCACTGTCTACAGTATTTCTTGTTCTAGAAATTATCTCTTCCAGTCTTTTGCCTGAGTTTAAAAATTCGTTTGTAAAGACTCTTTGGGGGCGCCTGGGTGGCTCAGATGGTTAAGCGTCTGCCTTTGGCTCAGGTCATGATCTCCGGGTCCTGGGTTCAAGCCCCCAGTCCTGGCTCAGCTCCTTGCTCAGCAGAGAACCTGCTTCTCCCTCTCCCTCTGCCCTCCACTCCTGCTCTCTCACTCTATCTCAAATCAGTCAATCAATCAATATCTTTTTAAAAAAGACTCTTTGTATATTAAGGAAATTAGTTTTTCAATTGTCAAGTAGCAAATATTGATCACCAGTTTGTTGCAGGGCAGACGTGGTGGTTGGGGGGGGTAAAGAAATGGGTGGAGGTAGTGCTAGCAGAGACACACCCCCCCCCCCCCCCCCGGAACCCAGAGCCCTTACCTGTGGTAAATGGGTCCTTTGAAGGTAGGGTCATACTTCTGTGGTGTTCCTGAAAATCAGCAAGATTGAGCAGGGTGACCAAGAAGGGGCTGCGAGATCCCCCCCCCCCCCAGAAGCCCCTAGGGGTATCTCTGGCCCAGAGAAGAGTGAAGTCCAGAGACCCAGCGGATTTCCTGCTTCACCCCACCTCCAGGCGGCCACACCCCAGCCCCCAGTGCGGGCAGGCCAAGCAGGGGGAGCAGGCGCTGATGGAGAACAGCCCCGAGTTATCACCTGACGGCCACCCACTGGGGAGGGGGCAGGACTGGGGGCCACCCACTGAGGAAGGGGCTGGACTGGGGACGGAGAGCCGGGGAGGGAGGGGAGTGTCCAAGGTGGGATCTGGAGAAGGTTCCTGCAGGAGTACAGGGGAGGGGGCTTACGAAGACAGGCCCTTCAGTGGACGGGGTCTGGAAGGAGCTCTGAGAGGCAGCTCCGGAAGAGGACTCGGGTGAGGGGCTACCCGCAGAGACCCTCACTTCTGCTCCCCACTCTTGCTCCCGGCCGGGTCTTCCCGCTGCGCCCTCCGAGTGGCCAGGCCCGGGTGCGGGAGGGGGGCGCTGCCTACCGTGCTTCCCGTAGTAGTGCTGCCGTTCGCCCCCCATCCCCGCGGGCGCCCTGCCCCGGCGGCCGTCCGCCTGCTCCAAGCCCCCTCGGTCCCGGGTCTGCAAGCGCGGGCGTCCCGTGGGAGGGACGGACGGACCGACGGGCGGCGGCTCCTCCCAGCCCGGAGCCAGGCGGGGCGGCCCAAACCGGTCTGACCGGACCTAGCTGCGCTGCAGCCTCGGGACGGACTGGCCGACGGACGGAGGGAGGGAGGGACGGAGGGGGCCGGGCGGGGCGGCAGCTGCTCCCGCCACTCACCCGGCGCCCGATTTAGCCCTCTCCGCCCCCCCTCCTGCCCAGCCCCCACCCGGGGAACTCTGGCTTCACCCCGCGGCCCCGGCGCTCCCCCTACGTCCCAACCAGGCGACGCCGCCTACCGCACGTCTCAGCCCGTGAAGGGCGCCTCACGTTGCCCCATTCTCCAGGTATGGAAACTGAGGCGCAGACGGGTAACTCTAGATAGAGGCGCCGCAAAACAGGCAGATGGCTGAACCCCAACTCCCGAATATAGAGTATCTGCGCTGAAAACTTTCAGGCCAGTGGACGCGTTTTATTTCAGTCTGCATTTTTTTTTTTTTTTTAATGAAATGCCAACAGAGAAACATTGGGAGACTCCCTACAAAAACCCACATCGCTAGTCTCTTGAAGGCTGGCAAAGTGGGCCTGGCAGCCCACATGCCCCATCCTTGCCTGGCACTGCCCTTCATGACCCCCAAGGCTAGACACCTGAGCTCACCATCCCTTCACACATCCTAGTTGTGAATCCTGGAGCCACTGTTTTGTAGAGCAAGTATTTATTGAGCACCTACTGGGTGCTGGCCCAGGGCCGCGCACTAAGTACGGTGGCAAATGAGAGACCCAATGTTGTGGGTCTGTTCTTGTGAACCTGACACCCTAACTGCATGGCCCTAGATTCAAATGCTCCTTCGGCCCTATCCAAGCCAGAGGACAATTCAGCTACTGTCTTGCCTGCCCTGAGCCCCCTCAACTGTGAAATGGGGCTGAAGTGTCAAACCAAAACTGGTCAAAGACCAATCACAGGATAACAGGAGGTATACAGTTGGCATGGCAATTTATGCCTGGCATGGATATACTGTAGTCAGTGCAGGGGTGTTTAACTGATGTGGGGGTATAGGTATGGAGGGACCACCAGTATGGGGCACAGCTGGTGTGGAGGCATACAGCCAACAAAGAGGTATACAGTTGCCATGGAGGTGTTTAATCAGTACACAGCGGGGGGGGGGGGGGGTATATAGCTGGTGCAAGGTATACAGTCAGCAAAGAGTTATATAGCCAGTGTGAGGGTATACAATCAGCATGGGGTACACGGTCAGCTGGTTATACCCCCTTACTGTGTTCCCCCACACCAACCATCCACTCCCCAAGCCAACTGTACGCTCCCTCAATCATGCGCCTGTTCTCACTGCACCCCCCCCCCCAAAACTCTTTGAGGCCAGCTGTATACTTCACAGTGCAGTTGATTACACAGTTGGTGCCGTGGCATAGTCAGCAGGAATATATATTCAGTGTGAGGCATATAGTCAGCAATGGGGTTCTATAGTATGGGCACATACAGTTGGTGCTCAATAAGTGTAGCTGCTACCTCAAAGTCAAGCATTCCCTGACAGGGCTCTGGTCACTAACTCAGCTTGTTGCTAGAGGAATGCGCCTCCCCCGAGGGGCCTCCAGCTGTGGGAGCCCCGCCTGACCCCGTGGCCCACAGGCTTTAGCAAACAGGGGAGGTTCAAGGCTCCAAGCCATGCCCTTGGGTGACCAGTTCTGCCAAAGAAACCCTGTGGTTCCCGTGGTCTCTGCCAACCCAAAGGCTGGCTGGTCCCACCCACCCAGTCCAAGCAGTGGACAAAAAAAGCGGCACAGGCTGCGGCCTCTTCCCAGCTACACTAGGTCCCTTGGGGACACTCCTGCAGACTCAGGACTTCAGCCACCAGCTCCCCCCGACAATCCCCCAAAACATTGGTCCCCTGGGCTGTACACCCCTGTGACACCTGGAGGTCTCATGGGCGTCTCACACTCAGCACAGCCACATGCAAGCCCCTGATGGTCCCCAAACTGCCCTGACTCAGGAAAGGCAGCTTTGTCTTCCCAAGCGCTCAGACCAGAAACCTGGGGTGCCTAGCTTTACTTCACACCAGCTCCGCCTTCGGAATCTATCAAGAATCCAAGCACTTCTCACCCCCACCCTTGTCACACAGCTGTGGTTTCCTGCCTGGACCAGTGCAGGCAGCTCCACCCTGCTCTCCCAGCTCCCACCCTCCCACTCCCCTCACTGTCCTTTCCTTCCGTAGCAGCCAGAGAAGTCTGTGAACACCTCGGCCCAGAAACTTCCATGGTTCCCGCCTCCCTCAGAGGAAAAACCCAACTCCTCACCATGACCTATAGGGCCCCATTCGCTCTGCCAGGTCCCCTCCCTCACTCCCCTTCACTTGCTTGTTTCAGCTTCACTGGCATCATTAACTAAACCACAAACTCACCAGGCATGGTCTTACCTCAGGACCTTTGCACTGGCTGTTCCCTCTACCCAGAAATCTCTTCCCAGAGATGTCCATGTCGCTCCACTTCATTCAGGGCTCTGTTCAATCATCCCCTCCTCAGAGAGGCTTTCTCTGACCATCCTATCCAAAACAGCATCCCTTTCCCCTCACCCCATCGCACTATTTTATTTTGTTTTTTTATCAGCACCTGACACATCACACATTTATGTACTGCTTGTTTATCATCTGCCCCCTTGCCTGTTTGCAGCACAAGGGCAGGGGTTTATGTATGTTCTCTTCTCAACTGTTTCCAGGGCCCAAAATAGCACCTGGCACTCAGTGTTTGTTGAATGAATAACCACAGTACATAAACCATTTATAGAGAGCTAAGACTGGGGGCACCTGGGTGGCTCAGTCAGTTAAGTGTCCAACTCTTGATTTCAACTCAGGCTATGATCTCAGAGTCCTGAGATCGGGCCCCTGTGGGCTCTGCACAGCTTGGAGTCTGCTTGGGATTCTCTCTCCCTCTGCTCCCCCCTTCCCCCAGCCCTTGTGCCCAGCTTGAGTGTGTGTGCACGCTCTCTCTCTCTCTCACATAAATACATAATATCTTAAAAAAAAAAAAAGATAGCTAAGACTGAAAGTAAAAACATAGCTTAGAGTTTTCCAGGTGCATGTATTTAAAAAATTAATTTGTGAATTTTATATATAAAGAACTTAATACATGATAAATGTGGAATTTTCAGCGGGTGGGGAAAGGATACATCAATCCATCAGTAGCCTTGATTCCATTAAGAAGGGAAAAAGCTAACTTCACCCCAACACAGAGCAAAATAAATTCCACATGCATTAATCATGCAAAATAGATAAAAACTCAAAACTATTACAGGTATGAAGGGAAAACTCAGGAACATATTTCCACCATGCGATAGGAGGTGAAACCGGTGAGGGTGGAGAAGAGATAAGGGAGCACGGGTTAGTTTCTTGTGTCCCCTGAACGGCAGCCAGACTGGCAGAGGGGAAGCAACCCTATAAGAATGGCTGGTGCCCGGGGCGCCTGGGTAGGTCAGTCGGTTAAGCGTCTGCCTTTGGCTCAGGTCATGATCCCAGGGTCCCGGGATCAAGCCCCCTGTCCAGCTCTGCCTCAGCAGGGAGTCTGCTTCTCCCTCTCCCTCTGCTCCTCCCCTCGACTCATGCCCAAGCTCCTTCTCTTGCGCTCTCTCTCTCACTCTTAAATAAACAAAATCTTTAAAAAAAGAAAAAGTGGCTGTTGCTGACGGAGGAGTATTTTTCAGGGTCTACCTCTGTCCTCATTATACTGGAGGTCCTATCATCAACCCATTTTACAGTGGAGGAAACCAAGGCTCAGGGAGGAGAAGTGGCTTGCCCAGCCACCTAGCAACAAGTAGAGGGTCTGATGGGTGAGTGGGAGCCACTGAGAGTCTTTGAGCAGGAGCATGGGGAGGGGAAGACGCATAGAGAGGTTTCAGCTCTCAGGGAAATCGGTGGCTGTGGATGGGACAGTGGGGCCATGACCTCACTGTGTGAACCTGAGCTGTCCCTCTGTAAGGTGGAACTAAAGGTACAGAGTAGCGCCTGCCGGAGGCTTGGTACTGGTATTGGTATCTCTCAAGAAATACCGCTCGCGTTAACTTTGGCAGCAGCGCGGCGGGGCGGGGGCGGGGGGGGGGGGCGGGATTGGGGGGGATTGGGGGTGGGGCGGCACAGATTGAATACTCCTGGATTCTGATCCTTGAGCCCGATCCAGACCCGCAGGATGAGAACTTGCCCAGTCTCTGCAGGAACACCGCAAGCTAGTAACAGTACAGATGCCCCGACGCCTCCGTGGCACTGCCCTTTACCACGTGCCAGGCACCTTTCCAGAACATCACATGGTTTCCTCCTTACAGCAGCTTAAGAGAGATGGGTCCTGTCCCTACCTCCATTGGAAGGACACAGACACGGGGGCCCCCAGCGAGTCGTGTGCCCGTGGTGAGCAGCAGAGCTGGGGCTACCCAGTTCATGAGTTAGCCTGGGCATGAGCTGCCCGGGGCTGCCGTAACAAATGCCCACCCACTTGGCGGCTTCAAACAACACTATCTTGGGGTGCCTGGATCGCTCAGTCGGTTAAGGTCCGACTCTTGGTTTCGGCTCCGATCATGGTCTCAGGGTCCTGAGATGGAGTCCCACGTCAGGCTCTGTGCTCAGCGGGGAGTCTGCTTGAGATTCTCCCCCCTTCCACTCATGCTCTCTCTCTCTCTCTCTCTCTCTCTCAAATAAATAAATGTTTTTAAAAAAACCACACAAACTTATTATCTTATGGTTCTAGAGGTCAGACATCCAAAGTGCATCTCGCTAGGCTAAAATCAAGGCGCTGGCAGGACTGTGTTTCTTCTATGGGTTTTTGGAGAGAAAGCTTCCTTACCTGTTCTGGCTTCTAGAGGCTGCCTGCACACCCGTATTCCTTGGCTTGTGGCCCCTTCCTCCCCCCTCAAAGCCAGCACGCCCATCCAGCCCACGTCCACGGACCCTGCCACGTCTCCTTCTCTCACTCCCTATTGCCTCCCTCTTCCCTTTATACGGGCCCTTGGATCTGCCTGGGTAATCCAGGATAATCTCCCCATCATAAGATCCTACATTTAATCTCATCTGCAAATTGCCTTTTACCCTGTAAGGTAACACAGTCACAGGTTCCAGGAGTTAGGACGTGGACATCTTTGGGGGAAGGGGACCTTATTCTGCCTATCACCCTGGGTAACCATGTAGACCAGGGGTTGACAAATGGTCATGGGGGCGGGGGAGGTAGAAGGAATCCACCCACGGTCTCTTTTCAGATGACCCAGAACTAAGAATGGTCTTTACATTTTTAAAGGGCTGGAAAAGCATCAAAAGAGAAAGACTTGTTTGTCATGTGAAAATTACATGAAATTCAAATGTCAGCGGCCATAAGTCAATTTTTCTTGGTACACAGCCATGCTGGTTCCTTTTCACATTGTTTGTGGCCACAGCAGCAGAGCTGGGTAGCCAGAGAGCCCGTACATGGCCTGCAGAGCGGAAAATGTTTACTCTCTGGCCCTCTGCAGAAACAGCTTGCCGCCCCCTGGTCTCGAGCCCATGAACCAAGTGTTGAGCCCGATTCTGTGCCAACAGGTTTCACATGCTCTCTTTGTTTTGTGTGTGTGTGTGTTTAAGATTTTATTTATTTATTTGTCAGAGAGCAAGAGAGCGAGCGCACAAGCAGGGCGAAAGGCAGGCAGAGGGAGAAGCAGGCTCCCCGCTGAGCAAGGAGCCCAACGTGGGGCTCGATCCCAGGACCCTGAAATCATGACCTGAGCTGCAGGCAGACGCTTAACCCACCAAGCCACCCAGGCGCCCCCACACACTCTCTCTGTAACAGCCAGGAGTGGTATTATTGCCTGCAAAAGGGCTGGGGAGGTGGACACGCCCTTTCCCTCTCCAAGCTGCCATTTTCCTGTCTGGAGGGTGGAATTAATACTTTCATTTGCTTCGTGGGTGTTGTCAGGACTCAATGCTCAAAAAGCACTTAGCACAGGTCTGGGGTTCAATAAACACTAACCAGGGGCGTGGTCCCATTTGACAGAGAGGGCAAAATGAGGCCACGTGCTCAGACCGCAGAGATGGTGAGGGATGGAGCTCTGTGAATCAAACCAAGGCCCCTCTGACTCCAACCCAGGCCTCTTCTTTGGCAGATACTGAGGGAGGCAGAACTCAAGATGGAACAGTGAGGGGAGAAGGTGCAGGAAAGCCAGGCCAATAGATGAGGCTGGGTGGGGGAGGCAGACTTGGGTCCTGGCCTTGCTGGCCACAAAGGCCGTCCCAGCTGGTGCAGTGGGTGTAGAAGATAAGGAAACCGATCCAGGCCGCTCAGTCACAATGCTGGGGCCAGGGCGTCAAGTGCCACCCAGCCCCCACTGCCTCCAGATATTGGCCAAGTGCCCAAGGCCCACAGCAGCCCAGGGCCTCACCCATGCAGCCAGGCTGGCTCACCCCTGCTTCCCGGAAGTCTGTGCCTCAGGAATGGGGATCCCAGCCACCCGCATGAGTCCTTCGACGAAGAGTTTGGGGGTGGGAAATAGCTTCCGGGTAGGAAAGCCGAGAGTGACTTTCCTGGTCACAATCCTAAGAGCAAAAGACAGAGCACCTACTATGTGCTGGGGACCAAACCAGACATTTATTTCTAGAAGCTCATGTCATCCTCACGAGGCTCTGAGAGTAGAGGGCACAATACAGAAACCACGGCACAGGGATGCTTCAAGACTTGCCCCAAATCACATAGCCAGTAGGAGCTGGGATTTGAACTCCACTCCTGACAACCATGCCCTTGAACTCTATGCTCCATGACGAACCCCCATTCATTAGGCATTTACCATGGACCAAGCTCTTGGCTTAGTGCTGTACCTGCATCAGTTCACCGAACCCAGGAGGCGGCCCCCAGAAAGAGCCAATACTGTTGTTAACCCCATTTTATGGATGGAGGAACCGAGGCTCGGGTATATGAAAGGTTCAGGGACACAAAAGGTACAGGTGGTACAGGGCGAGGAAGAATGCAGCTGGACTGGAGGAGAGGCGATGCTGGGTTCTAGAACCTGGCTGAGAGTCAGAACTCCGCGGTAAGCTTTTCTGTAGATGTGCTTATTTACTTAGCACCTTGATACCAGGTGATTCATGCCTCTGGATAAGTGCTATCACCTCTGGCCTGGTCTCCTGGCTTCTGCCATTGCACTTCATAGAGGCCAGAGGGCGCCTGTGAGCACCTGAGTCAGGCCAGTTCCCTCCTCTGCTCAGAACTCTCAATGGCTCCCATCTCTCTCCCAGCGAACACCCAAGTCCACAGGCCGTGCCCTCTGCCTGAAACATTCTACATGGCTCCCTCCCTCCTGCCTCTGGTCACCTTAGGATGGTGTTAAAATTTTCAACTCTGCCTCCAGGCCCTACAGATGACTCCCACCCCTCTTTCCTGCATTATTATTTTTTTTTTCCTGAGCCCTTCTCTGCCATTCTAAGAATGTCCCTCATTTATCTTCATACCTTGTCTGTTTCCCTCTCCAGAATATCTCCGGGGTCTAGAAACAACCTGGCCCACGGTGCCCGCACAATAACTGTGTGAAGGGAGTTATGAACGGACTCCTTTATATTAGGTAAACTCTATGCTTATTAGGGTTAAAAAAACTTCAACCAGAAAAAGCCTGCAAACTAAGAAAAAATCACTCTCCCTCTCACCCTTGGCCCAGAGCCCAACTTCCTCTCCCTGGTTTCCCTTTCCTCCTTCCAGACCTAGTCTAAGCATACCTTCATAAGCAAACTTGTAGCTGTTTATGGCCCCACACCCTGTTTTGTTACACACACTGTTCCCAACTTTGCTATTTCACATACTAGCATAATGGGTCCTTGTTTCCCATCGAGGAGGTTCCGTAGACCTACTTCAACTTTTTTACAAGGCAACATAGTATCCTACTCTGGGAACAGTACCTTTTTTTCCATTAAACCAGCCTAAGGAACTTTTAAAAATACTGTCTGGATGCCACACACACACACACAGAAATGAAGAGGCTGAGCTCGTTCAAGAGACTTCGTGGTCGTGTTACCTCTGGGATGAGGACAGCTGGCCAAAGGTATGTAAAGGGCTCCTTTACTTGGAAGGCTAAAATATTCCGTGTGGTTAAGGGCTTATTTTTTAATTTTCAGCACCCCCTGCCCCCATAGAGAGAATATACTAATTTTATTACATAAGAGATTAAAATCCTATGTAAAACAACTCTCCCAGGGCACCTGGGTGGCTCAGTCGGTGAAGCCCCTGCCTTCGGCTCAGGTCACGATCCCAGGGTCCTGGGCTCAAACCCCACATCGGGCTCCCTGCTCAGTGGGGAGTCTGCTTCTCCCTTCCCCTCTGCCTCTGCTTGTGCTCGCTTGCTCTCTATCAAATAAATAAAATCTTTTTAAAAATTAAAATTAATAAATAAAAACAACTCTCCCTCTGGGGATTGACTGGGGAGGAACAGAGAACTTTCTGGGGGTAATGGGAAGGTCCTTACTTAAGCTCTGCAAATGTTATTCTGCTAAAGGCCACATATGTAAGATTTTAAGCTTTGTGGTTCACATATCATCTCAGTCACATATTCCTTCTAATTTTTTTTAACAACAATTTATAAACAATGGAGCCATTCTTCGTCTATTGGCTTTACAAAAACAGGCCACAGCACAACAATGTGAATATACTTAACACTATTTTTTTTAAGTAGGCTCCGCCCAGCATGGAACCCCGCACAGGGCTTGAACTCAGGTAACCCTGAGATCAGGATCTGAGCTGCAGTCAAGAGTCAGATGCTTAACCCACTGAGCCACCCAGGCGCCCCTATACTTAAAACACTATTGAGGGGCGCCTGGGTGGCACAGCGGTTAAGCGTCTGCCTTCGGTTCAGGGCGTGATCCCGGCGTTATGGGATCGAGCCCCACATCAGGCTCCTCCGCTGTGAGCCTGCTTCTTCCTCTCCCACTCCCCCTGCTTGTGTTCCCTCTCTCGCTGGCTGTCTCTATCTCTGTCGAATAAATAAATAAAATCTTTAAAAAATAAATAAATAAATAAATAAATAAATAAATAAAAATAAAACACTATTGAAACGTACAAGGAAAAATGATTAAGATGGTATATTTTATGTGATGTTTTTTACCACAAAAAAAATAAATAAAAATAAACTAAAATAATAATACTAGATTAGCCCCTCCCTGGGCATGAGGGGTTTCTGGGGTGCTGGTAATATTTTTGTTCCCCCTGATCTGGGTGCTGATTCCATGCGTGTATTCACCTTGTGAAAACTTCTGGAGCCTCATACATTTAGGATGTTTCCTTTTACGTATGACTTGTCTGCTTCAATAAAAAGTTGAAAATATTCCCCTTGATTGGTTACATGTAAGATCGATTCAACGTAAGACAGTCCATCCATAAGTGCACTATTTTATGTAACTGTGAGAAAACAGTGAGGAAGCTTTCCAGGCACTGACATGAGTAATATCTCCAAGACATATTAAACAAAGAAAGCAACGAAAAAACAAAACAGAAAAACAGAGCAAGATGTGAAACAGCTTTTCATTCATAAGTGTTTGTTGAATACCTGCGAGGTGCCAGGCACCGCAGATATACCTTCAGACACACAGACATACAATCCTGCCTGGAATTAGCACGCTAGAGATTTGCTGATATTTTTGTAAAAGGAAAAAAAAAGCAACCACTAGGTAAAGAAAATGTATATAATTTCCTGTGAAGTTCTAAGGCCTGGACTCCATTTGGAAGCAAGCACAAGATGCTGGAACAGTGATACGTGCCAAGAAGGGTGTGTCATGCTGGGAGAGGGAGCAAGAGGGAGACTTTTCATGATAAAGCTACACTGTCTTTGTATCCTTTGTATTTTGAAGCACGTGAATGCTTTTGAAGCACCAACTTTTGGAAAAACAAGCAAGCAAACAACAACAGCAACAGAAACCCAACTTCCAATTAATAAGTAAATATCCCCTCCCAACAATATTTTTTTAAAAATCAGATGCCAGATCCCCATGGCCACCTGAATTGGACTCTCTAGCAAATGGGGCCAGGGAATCTGCTTTGTAAACAAGCACCTCCCCCCCCCATCGAGTCTATTGTGTTGGGTTCTAGAATCTTTTTCCATGATCATGCCTAGGGTGGGTGGGAAGGATGGCAGTACCCATTGCTGTCACCCATAGGGGCCAGGAGCCATTTCTCTGCTTTGCTCAGTGCTGCCACCTGCTCTAGATATGCTGTGTGCTGAGGAGGGAGCTTCCTGCCCTGCCCAGGCCCCAAGTCTATGCCTAGACAGGGAGTGCTGCTTTTCCATCAGCGCATGGAAAATTCACGTCCCCAGTATGAGGGGGCCCCAGAGGCCTCTTGAGCAGGTACAGCCTACCAGCCACTGTGCAAAATGCTGCCCACAGTAAGTGTGGTCTGCCCAGCCCTGCAGACAAGGATCCAGAGTCTCAGAGAGGTCACCAACTCTCCCATGGCCACACAGCTCGTAAGTGTCAGAACTTTTGATTGAGCCTCGGTCTGTCTGAGGTCACCCCCTAAATTCATGGCAACTGATAGATGGAAAGGCATTGGGACACAAGGGATATGTGAGCGACTCTTGCAACACCATTCCCAAAGGAAAGCTCCTCATTATCTGGCAGGGACTTAGGGGCGCAGCCTGAAGGCCTCAGGATTTTGGTTCTGATGAGAACAGACTATTTACAAACTAAGTGAAACCTGCCCCCCCCCACACACACTTCAAGGAGTCAAGCCAGGTGGCCCCTCTAGAGGAGGTGATGGCCTGGTGGTAAGACCTAGCCGAAGTCTCCACCTCAGGCTTCCTTGTGCCTTAGAGAACCATAATTAAGTAGCCGTGTGGTTTGTTTGCTGTTCCTTCTGCCCAGAACACACTTCTCCCAGATCTTCCAGTGGCCACTGGCTCCAACTCCAGCCCATGGTCACCTAAAATAAACCCAGATGATTCTCCCACACACATGCTGTCCTGTTTTCTGCTCCACAACACTTACAACCACCTAAAATCATCCGTTTATTCAAGGGTTTTTCAGCTTCGTTCACTGCTGTGTTCTCAGTGTCCAGACCCCGCCTGTGAGACGCTCAATAAACACTTGTTGATGGGATGGGCTTCCGGCACCCAGCGCAACCTCTGCTGGGCACTGAGGTCCCCTGAGGAGTGTGGGTCTGGCAGGGCCTGGGAGGGTTTGCTCAGGCCCATCCATGGCTGGCTCCCTTTGGCCAAATTCAAGGCTTGGTGAATCACATCATTGTGCACTCTGCCTGCCATTCCTGCCCCCCCCCCTGCCCCCCGCCGCCCTGCCTTACAGAGACCCAAGATCCCTCAGGTGCTGCCTGCAGGGCCAGGCCAGGACTCCAGGTTGAGATTCCCAGATCAGAGACAGCCAGCCACGCCCAAGGGATGCAGCACCCACACGTGCGGGATCTGAGGCTTGAACCAAACCAAAGGCAAAATGCCCCTCAGAGGCTGGGCCGGCAGCTCCAAGCAGGGACAGGAGTGGCTGGGCGGGGGCCAGGTCCCAGTGTTTCCCTCTGGGCTGGGCTGGGCAGGGAGGGTCCCAGCCTCCCCCATCTGTCTCTCTGCAACCTGCGGAGGAGACAGTCCCTGGTGGAGGCAGCCGGGAGGGAGGCACATCTCTAGTCAGCTTGTTTTTCTTGATTATTTTTGAGTGGTTTCCTGCGCCCTCCCCAAAGCTTTCTGTCTCACAGTTTCCAGGAAGTTCCTATCACACAAGGAGGGGCAGCGGCGCCCCTTTGCCCCAGGGGAGTGCTACGTGGGACATGTGCCCAGCTCAGCCCTGGGACCCAAAATGGAGAAGAGAAAGGAGAAACTGAGGATGATGCCACTCCCCTCCGTGGGAACCCAGGGAAGGAAGTCACTGGAGGGCGTGGGTAGGGAGGAGCCTCATCTTAGCCCCAACCCCTGGGCCCGGAGGCGAAGGCCACCCGCAGAGGTTGGCGGGGAGGGGGGTCCGCGTCGCAGGGACCTCGTGAAACGGTAGCGGGCACCCCCATTCCCTTGCACACGGCCAGGAAAGTTGCTCAATGGTTTCCTGCTTCTTTACTGCCCCCTCAGCGAGGGCGCCCTTCTTTCCGTCCTTCCAGGCCGCTGGCAAGAACTGATGGGCTTCCAACCCCCTCAGCATTCGGTCTGCCCAGGCTTGCCTTAGTTTCCCCATCTCGCCAGAAGCCCGGGACGGCTACTTCTCGGGGGATGTGGGCAGGAGAAAGAAGTGGACTAAGGCAACCAGAACTGGAGGGGGATTGGGGGAAGTCGGGCCCTATCCCTTTTCCGAGCCCCGGTCGACAAGCCTCCCCTCCCCCGCCTGGCATCTGAGCCGCCCAGATAACGGGACCTCCCCGGGCGGAGCATGCGCCGTGCCTCCCGGCCCATCAGCCGGAGGGGGTGCGGGGGCTCCCGGGAGAGGCGACACGAGACGACCCGGCGGGAGCAGGGGGGCGTGAGCTCGGCGCAGAGCGGAATGCTGGGCCGGGCAGCAGGAGAAGGCCCCCAGCTGCAGCTCGGGTGTTTATGATCTCGGACGTACCCTTCCCCCAAGGCCCCCCAACCCAGAGAGGCGACAGCGGGCCAGAGGCGGCTCCTACCGTAGGCTCCGTCCTTCCGCTCGTCCTCCATGGCCGCGTCGGGCGGGGAGGGGAGTCCGAGCCGGAGCGACCCCAGCCCGCGCGGGCGGGAGGCTCCGCGGGCTGCAGCGCCCCGCCCCGGGCCCGGCCCCGCCCCGCCCGCCTGGCCAGCCCCGCACGCTGCCTCCAATGGGAGCCCGCAGCAGGCGGGGGCGGGACGCGGGGCGGGGCCGGACTCGGGAGAGGGTGGGGCCCCAACCTTTGTTTCCCGTCTGGGCTCAAGGGAGACTCTCCCGGTGTGTTTGGTGGGCTAGGAGCAGTTGTCACCCGTTCATTTATCTACCCACCCGTTCACTCATCAAATAGATATTGAGCGCTGGCTGTGCGCCAGTGAACAGACCCAAAAATGCCATTTTTCATTCATCAGATCGGCAAGAATTTTAGAGTCCGATAACAACCAGCGGGGTGAGCACATGCTGTGGGTCAAAATGTTATCTGGCAGAAAAGATTAAATCCGACCGTGTTTGGCCTGTGCGATTCATCTCTGCCCTTGACCCTGGAGAAGCCATCGTAGGTGTCTGTGCCTGAGAACTACCCGTCAAAGGTTACTACCTGCTGCCTTGATAGTTACTGTAAAAAAAAAAAAAAAATGGGGGAGGCTTCCATGTCCACCAACAAAGGAGTGCAAGCAACATGATGAGAGGGAGGGAATACCATGCAGCGAATAAAAAGAATGAGGTCATCAAGGAAATGCAAATTAAAATTCAATGATATACCACCCCACACTCATCAGAGGAGCTAAAACTAAATGGTACCAAGTATTAGGTGAGGATCTGGAGTAAATGGGACTCTCCCACACTGCTGGTGGGAATGCAAAATGACACCACCACTTAGGAAAAGGTCTCTTAGGGATGCCTGGGTGGCTCAGTTGGTTAAGCATCTGCCTTCAGCTCAGGTCATGATCCCAGGGTCCTGGGATCAAGTTCACATGGGGTTCCCTGTTCAACAGGGAGCCTGCTTCTCCCTCTGCCTGCAGCTCCCCTTGCTTGTGTTCTCTCTCTGACAAATAAATAAACAAAACATTTTTTTTAAAAAAGGGAAAATGGTCTCTTAGTTTCTTATAAAGTTAGACAAATGCCTACCATGTGACCCAACCATTCTACTCCTAGGTATTTACCCAAGAAAAACAAAACCATAAAACAAACGAAGGAAAGAAAGAGAGAGAGAGAGAGAGAGAAAGAAAGAAAGAAAGAAAGAAAGAAAGAAAGGCAAAATCTTCTATACAAATGTTCATAGCAACTTTATCACAGCTTTGGGGCATCTGGGTGGCTCAGTCAGTCAAGCGTCTGCCTTCCGCTGGGGCCGTGATCTCAGGGTCCTGGGATAGAGCCCCGCATCGGGCTCCTTGCCCAGTGGGGAGCCTGCTTCTCTCTCTTACTCTCTTCTGTGTGCCCGCTCTCTCTCTCCTAAATAAATAAATAAAATCTTTAAACAAAACAAACACTTTATCACAGCTTTATTCATAAAGGCCAAAAATTGGAAGCAACCCAGATGTCCGGAAATGGGTGACTGTCTCAGCACACCATGGTCCATCCATACCATAAAATAGTCCTCGGCAATAAAAAGACATCAACTATTAAGTGTAATAACACTGATGAGTCTCAAAAAAAATTATTATACTGAGGGACAGAGGCCAGGCACTTTTGAATGAAGTTTTTCGGACAGGCATAGCTAATCAACCCACGGGAACTGGGAACTGAACGTGGATCAGTGGTTGCCTTTGTGGTAGGGCCTCTGGGGCAGCTTCCGGGAGGGACAGGAAGCAAGACTGTGGTTACACAGGTGGGTTGAGTTTGTGGCAATCACTTGACTTCAGCCCTTTCTTAACATGCTTCATTTTAAAAATGGAAAAATTGTAAATAGGAAAGAAGGGGGTGGCCCTGCAGGTTATAACAAGAGTGAATGTTTATAGGGAGCTTACTCAACATCAGACGAAGGATTACGTGCTTTGCATTCAATCTTTATAATCATCTTCCAGTTGGGGAAAGTGATACAAAGAGGTTAAGCCATTTCTTAAGTGCTTCCTATTAAATTCTTGCAACCATTTTCCAGTTGGAGAAAATGACACAGAGAAGGTAAGTAATTTCCCTACAGTCACCCAGGTAGTGAGTGTGGGGCTATACATGGATTTGAACTCTTGGAGCCTGACTTCACAACCCACAGAAACTCCATAACCCTGCCAGAGTAGCCCGGGTAGATTTCCAGGTCCCAGTGGTGAGTAAAAATAGCAAGTTGAAAAATAGCAAGTTGTATTTAGTTGGTTAGTTGTGTATGGTATGAGGAAAAGAGAGAAATCCGACATCACACATGCACACACACACATCTGCGTGTAACTTAATAGAAGAAAAAGATCTGAACATGCCAATTGTTGTCAGAAAGACCAGGATGGAGGGGGTGGGGGGCAAAGGGGCCTGTTTTCTGATCTACAATGTTCTCTCTTTCCTTCTCTCTCTTTTTAAAATATTTTATTTTATTTTTTTAATATTTTATTTATTTGGAGAGAGAAAGCACAAGCAGGGGGAGCGGCAGGCAGAGGGAGAAGCAGGCTCCCCGCTGAGCAGGGAGCTGGAGGCAGGACTCGATTCCAGGACCCTGGGATCATGATCTGAGCAGAAAGCAAGACTCAACCCACAGAGCCACCCAGGTGCCCTTAAATCTTTTTTTTTTTTCCAGTAGAGTTTTAATTACCTACATGAGTATTTTCTCCTATTAGAGAGAGAGAGAGAGAGAGAGACATGCCAATACAACATTGTCAACGATACCTCAATTTAAAAAATAATGAAATTAAAATATATTTTAAAAATCTATTTAATCAGGCCAGTCACAAAAGGATAAATGCTAAATGCTGTCCAATTCCACTCATATGAACTCCCTAGAGGAGTCAAATTCATGGAGACAGAAAATAGATGGTGGGCACCAGGGGCTGGGGGGGGGGGGGTTAATGGCCCAGAGTTTCAGTTTTGCGAGATGAAAGAAGTTCTGGAGAGGGATGGTGGTGACGGTTGCACAATGCCGTGAACGTGCTTCATGGCCCTGGACTGTACACTTGAAGTGGATAAAATGGCAAAGTTTATGTTAGATAAAGTTTTTTTAAAAAAATAGATTTTTAAAAACAGGGCGCAACACAGCGGGGACAGGGGAGCATGGGACAGTTGGGAGAGCCCAGAGGAGGAACGTGACCTAGGCATGGATTGAGAGATCAGAGAAGGGTTCCTGAAGAGACCTTATTGCTGCTTGAGAAAAAGGGCTAAGAAAGCAGAAAGGAGCAGGCGTTGAGCGCTGTGCCGTTAGGTGCTGGAGGAAAGAGAGAAAGAGAGAGAGGAACTGAAATTAAGGAAGTCAGTGTGTCTGGGGCAGGGGTTCAAGCGGTGGGTCGTGAGAGAGATCAGCTCAGGTTGTTTCTCACTGTATTGGCCCCAGCAGCTCCAGGGCAGTGGGAGCCATGGGGAATATGAGAGTGAGGGAGCTTGGAGTTTCAGACCGCTCCCTTTAGTAATGTGGAGAAGGGACTGCAGAGGGTGCCTAGAGGCGGAGTCCCAGAGGCGAGACTGGGGCAGGCTCCAGGCATCTAGGAGGAACTGGGGCAAGGCCACAGCCCCTGGGGACAGGGGACGTTGCAGCTGAGGCGGGCTGTTGGGCACACAGAGCTGCTCTGTTCTCTGACCCCACTGGAGCTTTTGGGTTCATGCATTTTTCAGCCAAACAGACCTTGAGTTTCAGATTCCAGGGCTCTCGGCCCTGGCTTTTGGGTTCTATTTACTGCCTGAAAAACATCTCAGGGACCCAGGAGAAGGGCCCTTGAGAGGTTCAGTAATGATGGGCTGGGGCAAGGGTCTGACAGCATCTGCAATCCTCCTGGGTCACCTTCTGAGCAGAGGGTAGATTGAAAGGAGGGCGGCAGCAATCCTTCTCTTTTGAGCAAAGACAGCATAAAACCTTGGGCTTTGCGGGGCTGGAATTCCAGCTCTGCCACTGCTGACCGGGTGACTTTGTCCAAGTCAGTCCGTTGCTCTCCTCCCCTCGGCAATGCTGTCTGTCAGTTGGAGATAATAGGCCTCCCTCACTCAAGGCATTGTTTCTAGAAGGATTCCCACAGGGGAGACATTTAGGGCAGGGCCTGGGTATGGTGAGCACCCCACCTGCGTGAGCTGTTGTTAGTAATAGGAATACTTGTATCCGGCAATGTGGCAGAGCAGTTGGGAGTGGGTTGGGATTGAGCTCTTGATCTCCACGACTCAAGTTCAAATTCTCACCCAACTGCTTCACAGCTGTGTAGCCCTGGGCAAGTGGCTTGAGCTCTCTGGGCCTCTGCTTCTTGCAATGTAAGAAGACAGGAAAGGTCTTCCTCTCGGGTCCTGAATTATCAAGGAAAGCAAAGATGGGAAGACCAGAGCCAAACAGAAAACAAACAAACAAACACACAAACAAACAAAAACAGACTTGAAAAAACAAATCGAAGAAGACAGAAGTACCAGGAGAAATGCACGCTCTTCGACCGGACTGCCGTTGCTGTGATATTATCCACGTTAGAGGCCCGCAGGGAGGGGAGTGGGTAGTCTGATAGCAGCAGCTGCTGTCCTTGCCTCCCTCCCCCAAGTCCCCTGTGGGGACACTCACCCCACCCCCAGAGGCTGATAAAGGTGTGGGGCTGGGTTTGCAGAAGGAAGGAAGGAAGGATGAGGCCTGGGCCAGCTAGGTGTCCAGCCCCCCCACCCCCAGGCTCTTCGGGACCCTCCCTCTATTGAGCAGGTCGGTTCCAGCCAGGCTGAAAGTGAGTTTCCCTTTCCTCCCGCTCATCCCACTAGGCGGGCAGACGGTTGGCAGGTCTGTAATAGCTGATGTGCTGGGAGCTCAGGTGCTGTGCCAGGCAATTAGCGAAGTCTGAGGAGGTGGCGCCAAGACTCTTATGCCTGTTTAACAGAAGGGGAGACTGAGGCACAAGAGGTGCAATCCCTCGCCGAATGCCTCAGAGCCAATCGTGGAGTCCGGATTCAAAGTGGCCACCTGTGTCCTTTTTTTTTTTTTTTTTTAATTATTTATTTGAGAGAGAGAGCATGAGCAGGGAGGGGGCAGAGGGAGAGGGAGAAGCAGACTGCCCACTGAGCAGGGAGCTGGACTTGGGGCTCGATCCCAGGACCCTGGGATCATGAGCGAGCCGAGGGCAGACGCTTAACTGACTGAGCCACCCAGGCGTCCCGCCGCCACCTGTGTTCTTAGCTGCTACGCAGTAAATAATCATAGCAATAATAGCGAATAATGATGATAACATTCTTGAGTGTTGGCTACATCCCAGGTCTGTTCCATGGGTAATGGTGGGGGTAATAACTCATGCACCCGCAGAATAACCTAAGGAGGAAAGAGCAGTTAACCCTATTTCGCAGATGTGCAGACAGGAGTCCCAGGAGGGGAGGGCAGGTGCTCGAGGCCACCCAGCTGGCTGGTGGCAGAGCCAGGACGTGAGTCCAAGCAGCTGGCTCCTGAGGCCTCGTGCTGTGCCAGCACATATAAACAACAACGACAAAAACAATATTAGTACCCGCTTTATGCCAGGTTCTGCCTGAGGTCTCTTTCCTCTGTCTTCTCCCTGCTCGTAAGGTCATGGCAGGAAGTTTCCAAACGGCAGCCCCTTCCCTGATCTCCCCGTCTCACATCCCCCCCAAAACCTTGGCACCAGCTCACTCACCTTCTTGATCAGAGATGATCTCGGTCAAGATGATCAAGAGGATCTCCGTCATGATCAGAGGTCATCGTGGTTTTTTGGTTTTTATGTTGTGTGCCTGTCACCCTCCCTTGAAGAGAGCAGTGGAGTGGCTTGGTCTCTTTGCCATCCATAGTGGCACAGGGGGTGCTTGACAAACATTCATTCTCTGCACGAATCACCAGCAGCAGCATTACCATAATGAAAGCGGCTTCCATGTGTTCCATCCAGCACACAGAAGGTGCTCAATAAATGTTGTTGAGTGAATAACTTTATAATATAGTCACAATAATAATGACCATTGATCTTTTCAACATTCTATCAGCATCTTAGTGTCACATCACAGGAGCTTATAAATACTTTTGGAACGATTAAGAGTAACATTAGGAATAACAATAAGGGGCGCCTATGGCTCAGTTGTTAAGCGTCTGCCTTCGGCTCAGGGCGCAATCCCAGGGTCCTGGGATCAAGCCCCGCATCCGGCTCCCTGCTCTGCTGGAAGCCTGCTTATTCCTCTCCCACTCCCCCTGCTTGTGTTCCCTCTCTCGCTGGCTATCTCTCTCTGTCAAATAAATAAATAAAATCTTAAAAAAAAAAAAAGGAATAACAATAAAAGCAGTTACACTTGTCCTGCCCCGAGAGCTACCCACAGCTCCACGGTGAAAGAATTTACTAGTCAGTAAATACCTGAGTGAAAGAATAAATTAATTAGTAAATAGTTATTGTATGAATGAATGGATGAATGAATGAATGAATGAATGATTTGCACAAATATTTTTTTTCCTCCCCTCCCCACGGACCTGGACAAATATTATTGAGTACCCAGTGTGGGGCACTGGGGACACAGACACGAACAGAACAAAATCTCTGCTCTATTGGGGCTGATGTGCATGTGGGAGAGAGAGAAGAGAAACATGATGAATGGATGAACGGGTGGATGGATGGAGATGGATGGATGGATGGTGGGTGGATGGAGGGGTGGGTGGCTGAATGGGTGGGGGGTGAGTGGGTGGCTGAATGGGTGGGGGGGGTGAGTGGGTGCCTGGCTGGCTGGATGGATGAATGGATGGTTGGGTGGGTGGATGGGTGGGTGGCTGGCCGGCTGGTTGGACGAATGGATGGTTGGGTGGATGGATGATGGGTGGGTGGTGAATGGGTGGGGGGGTGAGTGGGTGGCTGGCCGTCTGGCGGGCTGGCTGGGTGGACAGAGGGATGGTTGGTTGGCCTGGAGACTCCTCCCATCAGCTCTCCTGAGTGCAAAGGGATAGTGAGGCGGGGCAGCCGTCCCCTCCGAAGCCCCGCCCCGCAGCAGTCTTAGTGTCGGCCAACAGCGCCGCGCACCTGGAGGCCTCCCCTTTAAGACGCTCTCACCTGGGCGCTCACCTGCGCGCGGGCGCTTCCGCAGGAAGAAGGAAGCCGCGCCGCCGTCGCCTCCCGGCGCTCCCTCCCCGCTTCCCGAGTCCGCCGGCCGCCACCATGTCCGCCTCCGCTGTCTTCATCCTCGACGTCAAGGGCAAGGTGGGCCGGGCGCGGGAGGATAGGGGGGGAGGACAGGTGAGGCTGCGCTCCCCTGGATCCAGGGGCAGCCCCTCCGCGCGGGCGTGGAGGCTCCAGAAAGCTCTGGGAGCGTGGGAACACCCCTCCCCCAATCCCTAGAAGTCCCGGGTCGAATCCCACCTCCACTGTTTACCAACCGCATGCGGGCCAGGGACTCGGCCTCTCTGAGCCTCAGTCTCCCTTTCCGTAAAAATGGGAATAACAGAGGTCCCCACCCAAGAAGAATGACTACAACTCGATGAGTGTAAACTACTTAGCACAGTAGCCCTGCTGCAGACTTGAGGCGTTCAGTCGGTTGAAGTTATTTCTATCACCATCTATTTCATCATCCACACGATTCATATTTGGAGAAGACAGCATGGGCAGGAGACCCTCATTGCCGTTTGGGGCTGCTTTGCCCCTTTCTGAAGCCCTCTGTCATTCGCCCTGTCATTTCAAATCAATAAAAACGGTGGTGGTGAAAGCTAAGGGTGTTTGAGGACCAGCTCTGGGCCGTCGTGATTCTCTGTCCTGGACTAAAGGAGCTTGGGAAGTAGGTACGTTCGTATTGAGTGCTTACTGCTGCTGGACAGCCGCTATGTGGGTATCCGTCTCTCTTTCTATACTTACTTTCTTCTTCGCTTCCTTCCTTCCTCCCCACCCTTCCCTTCCCTTCCCTTTTGTCATCCCCACCTCACTAGTTTGGTGCCTGTGAAGCCCTGGGCAGGAGCAGGGATTCTGGATCCGGGTGTCTTGGTTCAATTCCTGGTTTCCCCTCCTGTTAGACACACGGTTCACACCTCAGCGTCCCCATTCTTCCAATGAAGATGCCGCTGCCTACCCCACAGACTGTAGTGAGATCCAAATCAGTTAGCACACGTCCAGTCTTAAGTAGGACACACCCTGGTCCTCACTGAGGACTCTGGACACGTTTGCTGTTATCATGCACCCATTTTACAGAGGAGGAAACTGAGGCACAGAGCGGCAGAGTCCTGCCCCTGCTCGGCACCCAGGAAGTAGAGGCAGAACCAGGCGCTCTGAGGCCCCCGGATGAAGGGGCCCAGACCCCAGCGGTGACCAGGCCTTCTCTGCTCATCCTTAGCCTCTGATCAGCCGCAACTACAAGGGTGATGTGGCCATGAGTGAGATTGAGCACTTCATGCCTCTGCTCATGCAGCGGGAGGAGGAGGGCGCCCTGGCCCCGCTGCTGAGCCACGGCCGGGTCCACTTCCTATGGATCAAACACAGCAACCTGTACTGTATCCAGTCCCTGGTGGGGTTCCTGGAGGCCTGGGGTGGTGGCAACTTGGGCCCAGAGAGGGTGGACCGAGGGCAGAAGTTGCACAGCACGTCAGTGGCTCAGGTTGGGGGGAGTGGGCAGGGTGAGGTTTTAGGATCTGTGCTCCATTTGAGACCTCCAAAATGGCACCTTTTCCTTAACTTTGCTGCCCATAGTGGTGGCCACCACACTGAAGAATGCCAACGCCTCCCTCGTGTACTCCTTCCTCTACAAGACGGTGGAGGTAGGTTCTGGCTTCCCATTGGCCGGCTGGTCTCTCTGTCCACTCAGTTTGCCCTTCCCTTTCAGGATCCATGTCTGCTAGGAAGCTTTCCCTGACCTCCATTGAAGCCCCATCTCTGTGTTCTCATTAGCTGCTATGGGATCATCTCTCCCTGTGGGGCAAGGACCACGGAGGTTTCCAAGACAGTGCACTGCTCAAATCTGAGCCAGAGAAAACTGGGTTCCAATCCCAGATCTAAATCCCCCTGCCCACCTCCCCCACCCCCGCCCTGGCTGTGTGACCTTGAGCAAGTCCCTTCTCTCAGTGTCTCTAAACTGGGAGTTACAACAAGTCCTACTTTGGGGTTGTTATACAATTTAGTCAAATTCATATTTATGAATGCTTAAGACAGTGCTTAGTATACAGTAAGTGCTCAATAACGGTTTGGTATTATGGTGAGCATTAGCACTGTTTATAGAATCACATAATAATTTGAGTGCTTGCTAGATGCCATTCTCGATGACTGAGAAAGTGCTCAGTAAATACTTTTCAACAAACAAGGAACGTGTATTGATCTGTCCCCTGCCAGGCAAAGAGGGGACACAGCTGTTCACAAGGCAGGCACAGTCCCTGCCTGTCCCGAGGAGCCAAAGGGCACGAAGAAGGTGCAGCAGGCCATTATGAGAACCCATGACTGGGGTGCTAGTCTCACCTTGACACTCAAGGGGGAGGAGGGATGGTAGTGGCTTCACTGAGGAGGTGACATTTGAGCTGAGGCCTGAATGACAAGAAGGCCACTGTGAGAAGAGCATCCCAGGCAGAGGGGACAGCATATGCAAAGACTCCGAGGTGAGAACAGAGAGGAGGCCAGTGGGGCTGGAGCGGAATGAGGGATGGAGGGTTTTTCGAATGTCAGATGACTGACAGGTTCTCTGCTGTGGTTATGCCTACAACTTCCCAGAGGCTCTGAATGTGGGGTCCCAAACCCCTCAAGCTTGTGGACTGCCTGAATTCTTAATGTCCCAGCGCTAGTATACAGTAGGCACTCGACAGTTGCCTCTTGGGTTGCTGGCTGGTAGAGTGAGGTCCCAGCGACGCCTCTGCTGACGTCTGTTTCCCGCGCCCCCAGGTGTTCTCCGAGTACTTCAAGGAGCTGGAGGAGGAGAGCATCCGAGACAACTTTGTCATCGTCTATGAGCTGCTGGACGAGCTCATGGACTTCGGCTTCCCCCAGACCACGGACAGCAAGATCCTGCAGGAGTGAGTGGGCCACCGGGGCAGCCACGGGGGGGGGGGGGGGGAGTGACTCATGGACGGAAGGCAGGGAGGGTCCGGGAAGTGGCCCTAGGTCCAGCTCCTCGTCGCTGCTGCCCTCCCGACAGGTACATCACGCAGCAGGGCAACAAGCTGGAGACTGGCAAATCACGGGTGCCGCCCACTGTCACCAACGCTGTGTCCTGGCGCTCCGAAGGCATCAAGTACAAGAAGAATGAGGTCTTCATCGATGTCATAGAGTCTGTCAACCTGCTGGTGAGCCCCCATCCCTCTCCCCCACTCCTTCCCCGGGCTGGGGGCAGCAGAGGAGGCCCTATGCTTGTTGACCCCTGTATGTGTATCCTCAGGTCAATGCCAACGGCAGCGTCCTGCTGAGCGAGATCGTGGGCACCATCAAGCTCAAGGTGTTTCTGTCGGGAATGCCAGAGCTGCGGCTTGGCCTCAACGACCGTGTGCTCTTTGAGCTCACTGGCCGTAAGCATCTGGAGGGGGGCACGGGAGGGAGCCCACCCGGGAGGGAGCCCACCCTACCCCATCCGGACACCCAGAGAATTGCAGCCAGTTCTGAAATAAGCACTCGAGTGCCCTCTGCTGGTCACAGCCGGTGCTGCGGCTGCTGGCTCATTGGCGCAAACAGGGCTTCATTATTGGGTGCCGGGCACAAGTACAAGGGTGAAAAAGACAAATCACTGTGGAGCTGACATTCCAGTGGGAGTAGGAGGACGGAATAGCATCCTATTTAAAAACCTGACAGCAAGACCCAGATTCTCTGGATTCAGATCCTAGCTCTGCCCCCTGGCCACCTCGGTGACCCCGGGCAAGTTACTCATCTTCTCTGGGCCTCAGTTTCCTTACCTGTAAAATGGCAGGTAATGGCAAATGGTAGGTGGGGAAGGCAGGGCTAGAGACCTGGGATAGGGTCTCTAGCCCAGGCCTCCAGGGTCACCTGCCCACCTGCTCGGCTCCGAGTTTCAGGGAGCAAGAACAAGTCCGTGGAGCTGGAGGACGTGAAGTTCCACCAGTGCGTGCGGCTCTCTCGCTTTGACAATGATCGCACCATCTCCTTCATCCCACCCGACGGCGACTTTGAGCTCATGTCCTACCGCCTCAGCACCCAGGTGAAGCAGGGTAAAGCCTCACTGCAGGGGGTGAGAGTTGCCCCCAGAGCCTCCAAGAACTCCCTCCTCTGCTGTCTGCAGGTCAAGCCATTGATCTGGATTGAGTCCGTCATTGAGAAGTTCTCCCACAGCCGAGTGGAGATCATGGTCAAGGTAGGCCCAGGGAGCAATTGCTTACAGTGCTTGATCTGCCCCTCCCTGCAATCACTGGCCTAACCCCGTCTCTCCCATCCTCCCTGGCTCCTCACTCCCCTCCAGCCCCACTGGTCTCCTGGCTGCTTCTCAAACGTGTCAGGCACAGTTCCCTGGGGCTTTGCATTGGCTGTTCCTTCTACCTAGGCTGCTGTTCCAGCAGCCATGCCCACAGTTTCGGTTCCCACCCTCTCCCACCCCCTCTGGTCTCCTCTCTGCTGACCATCACATCTACTTCTCCCCTGTGTGGATTTCTTTTCCCCAGTGTCAGGCATGTAGTAGGTTCTCAATAATGTCTAAATGATGGACAAAGTATTAGCTGTTCATATTATTATTTTAACTGAGCCTCTACTTTGTGCGGGAACTAAGGGACAAGAGAGAAGAAATAAAAGATACGCTGTCCTCAAGGAGCTTGCAGGCCAGCTGGGGAGATAGACAAACCATCAGCAAATCCTGGGCAAAATAGATCCCTAATCTGCCCACTTCACAGTCCCTCCACTGCATCTGCCCTGGTCTCCCAGCTCCTGCCCTCGCCCCCCACCATCTGTTCCCTTAGAGGGCACCTGGGAGCACTCCAGTCTCGCTGTGTCTGGACAGCGAGAAGACAGGACAAGCTCCTACTTCACCGAGAGTAAAAGGCAAAGTCCTGGCAGCCCACAAGGCTCTGCCGCAGTCTGCCCTGTCACCTTCCTTCTTTACCTCCCTCCACTGTCTCCCTCCCTCCCTCCATTCCAGGTATATCAGCTTCCTCTTTATTCACACCAAATAAGGTCATACCTCAGGGCCTTTGCACTGGCCGTTCCCTTTGGCTCATACCCCCTCCCTGCCCCAGATATTCACATGGCTCCTTCCCTCATCTCCTTCAGTTTTTTGCTTAATGTCACCTCCTCAGAGGCCTTTCCTGATTTCCCTATTTAAAATTGTAAACCCCCTGGGGTGCCTGGGTGTCTCAGTCAGTGAAGCGTCTGCCTTTGGCTCAGGTCATGATCCCAGGGTATTGGGATCGAGCCCCACATCTGACTCCCTGCTCAGTGGGAAGTCTGCTTCTCCCTCTCCCACTGCCCTTCCTCCCTCCCCCAGCAAGTGCTCTCTCTCACTCTCTCTCAAATAAATAAATAAAATCTTTAAAAAACGAAATACATAAATAAAAAAAAATTTGCAACCCCCTATCCTTCCCCACCTCCCTCTTTGCTCTATTTTTCCCCTATGACTTAACACCAACTGACATGTTTTACTTACTTACTTTCATAACCAATATATATCCATACATGTAATATATACATGGTTTAAAGAAAGTCCTCAGCATATTCACTTTATAGTTTTGCCACTCACATTTTTTAAAAGGTTTTTAAAATTTTTTATTTTAAGATTTATTTTTAAGTAATCTCCACACCCATCCTGGGGCTCAAACTCACAGTCCCAAGATGAAGAGTTGCACGCTCCACCGGCTGAGCCCGCCAGGCGCCCTGCCGCCCACAGTTTTAACCATAAGTATTTTGTTCTGCAGGTTTCTGATCCTATCAGTGGACTGATTTGCTTTGGTTGTGTAAGACTGATCTGAACACGAGTCCCAGGAGCTGAAGCTTAGTACGGCTCTTTCTATAGCTGTAGAATATTCCACCATGGGGATCTTTTGTATCTGTTCCTTCTCTTGCAAGGGTTGTTCCAATTCTTGGCTACTCTAGTTCTCGTTGCCATGAACAGCTCTGTGCATGTCTCCCATGGTCCCAATGGGAGCTTCTCCACAGCTTAGAGTGAGCCCTCTTTTACAGACAGGGAAGCGGAGGTTCAGAGGGGTGCAGATGTCCCCCATCTAGGAAGAAGTTTGAACTTGCGTCTGCCTGTCTCAAGAGTCTGTGATTTTAGATTTGACTTTGTTCCCTGGTCCCGGGGAGCCAGAGAAGCTGGATTGCAAGGTGAATGAACGGTCACCAGGAAGGGTCTTGACGCCCCTCAATATCCCCATCCCGGTAGGCGGGGAAAGGGGAAGGGGCCATTAATGCCGGTGCTTCCTGGAAAGAATATCCCCTCTGGTTTACTTCAAGGTCCTCTGCCCTTGATCCCATCTCTCAAACCTCCCTCCCCCGAATTCATCAACAGTGGTAGTAATCATAATGCTAGCGACTACACATGTAACTGATTCATTATTTGTAAGGAAGGCACGCGATGGTTGACAGCACAAGCTCCATTCAAGTCCCTGCTGTGCCAGGTACCAGCTAATTGACTTGGACAAAGTACCTCATTCTCCTCATCTGTAAAATGGACCTCAGGGATGGATCCTACTTTAGGGAGTTAGGGAGAGGACCAAGTGGTTGGCTGGGGCCCAGCACATGCTAGGGGCTCATCAGTTTTCAAGTGAAAACTCCTCTGTGATGGGCATCATTAGCCTTTTGGACCAGGCACAGATGCAGGACACTTTCCAAAAGGAAGGCACTAAGAACAGAACCTCTGGAGTCTCCCGCAGGTGTGACCCCCCAGCTCTGCCACTTGCGGGCTGTGCATCTCCAAGCAAATGCCTTAGCTTCTCCGCGTCTCCATGTTCTCATCTGTGAAATGGGCAGGATGGTCATTCCCACTTGAGGACTGCGGAGGCTCTCTACGAGGTCATGCGGGAAAAGGGCTTGCTGAATATTTGCAGAATTCAGGAGTGAATTCTTCACCCCCCATACCCTCTCCCCTGACAGGCCAAGGGGCAGTTTAAGAAGCAGTCGGTGGCCAACGGCGTGGAGATATCCGTGCCCGTGCCCAGTGATGCCGACTCCCCACGCTTCAAGACGAGTGTAGGCAGCGCCAAGTACGTGCCAGAAAAGAATGTTGTTATTTGGAGTATTAAGTCTTTCCCGGTGAGTACTGGGGTGGGTGTGGGATCTGAGGGACCTGCCCCTGCGGCTTGCAAGCAAGACAGAATAAATCAGAAACCCATGTGTGTATGCACATGGCTATCCTTTAGGGGTAATAAAGCTGGAAACCAGGCCAGCGTGGTGGTTAAACTCCCCACCTCCCAGGTCTTGAGGAAACCAGCCTGGGGTTCAAGTTCTCCACTCTTGCCTCTCTGGGCTGCATAGCCTTGGGAAACCCCCTTCCCCTCAGGGAGCCTCTGTTTGCCCATCTGTGACATAGACAGGATCATGTTACCTTCATCCTTGGGCTGTTGGAGGATATGGTCGGTCCCTGCAAACGGGGGGGTGGGGGGGGTGGGGGGGGGAATCCATCAGGGCCTGGAAAATGGGGGCTGGTCATTAGAAGCCCTCTGATCAGACTTCATAGTTAGAAGCTTCAGCTATATCTTGGCCAGGAGCCTTCACTTTCTACTCTAAAATGGACAAAGAACAGAGCCTGCTTTGGGGGCTGTCGTGAGGATGGTCTGGGGCAGAGAGAGGCCTCTTGGTGTGTCTGATACCCCCATGTGCCCTCAGGGGGGCAAGGAGTACCTGATGCGTGCCCACTTTGGCCTCCCCAGTGTGGAGAAGGAGGAGGTAGAGGGCCGGCCCCCCATTGGGGTCAAGTTTGAGATCCCCTATTTCACCGTCTCCGGGATCCAGGTGAGTGTAGTGAGGAGGTGTCTTCGTTCCTTGGCCTCAGTGGGCTCTCCATTCCCTTGGCTTAAGTCACATCTGTTCCCTGGCCTATGCCATCTCGTCCCCCCAAAACCACCCTGTGTCTATTCCCTTACACTCTGTCATCTCTTTCCCAGTGTTCTGGACTGTCTGCCCACTCCTCTCCCCCCACTGCCGGTGCCACACCTTTGCCCCAACCCATGTCACCTCATCACTCAGAGACCGTGTCACCACATTCCCCCCGAGTTGTGTTACATATAGTCCTCTCCCCACAGCCAGGCTCTCTGCACCACCTGCTCCACCTTGATTCATTCCCTTTCAGGTCCGATACATGAAGATCATTGAGAAAAGCGGTTACCAGGCCCTGCCATGGGTTCGCTACATCACCCAAAGTGGCGGTAAGGCAGCCCGGCTCCCTGGGACACTGGGATCAAGGAGATCCAAAGGATGGTCTTGGGGCTTTGACCACACTCTGGCCCAGAGGGCACCAAAATGCAACAGGCCTGGCCTCAGTTTGCCCATCTTTAAAATGGGGGCAGATGCCCTCTCTAGGGTGCTGATAGGGTTTGGACAAGAGACTGAACACACAGCACCCCCATCTGTACCTGGAAACAAGCTTGTTGCTATGGTTACCTTCCCTGTGTTGAACCCCCTTCTTAGCCTTATTACATACCCATGGGGTTGATTATGAGCACTGGGGTGGGGGATAAATGAGGGAGGGGGGCTTTCCCTCTGTTCCCTTTCCCCAAATTCTGAGATGGTCTCTGCTCATTGTTTTCCTGCAGATTATCAACTTCGTACCAGCTAGGAGAGAGAAGAGGTGGGGACTTGGACATGGGGCCTTCCCTCTCCCCAGGCTGGGACTGTAAACTTTAGAGGGAGGAAGATGGGGGTCATGTGTCAGGGAAGGCCCCTGACTTAGCAGTTTCTTGCTCCCAGCATCCAGCACCTGGCTTCCTCCCTGCCTTTCCCTCCACCCATAGGCTGGAAGGAACAGTCTCCCTACCTCCTTCTGCCTCTGGGGTCCTCCCTCCTCCAATTTTATATGAAGAAACAGAGGAGGGTCTTGAAGCCCCCCCCTCATGAGTGCCTTCTTGCAGTGACCTGCCTTAGGGGTGTTGGGGCCCCTCCTTCACAGCTACTGAGCCCAGAGGCCATGCTGGCCCACCCTGAGTTTTAGGATGGTATTAAAAAGAATGAATCTAGCTGCTGTGTATATTCGTGGCTGGGGACTGGGGATGCCAGGAACACCCCTGAAGTGCTGGGATGGGAATGGGCAACGAATATCCGTTTTTCTCAGACCTAGGCATGGCACATCTGGGGCGGTGCCGTTTCCCCCCTCGCTCCTTGGGCCCTGGCTCCAGCTGTGTTCCACCAGCATCAGTTTCCCTTGTAGCAGCCAGGGGGCGCCTCTTAACTTCTAAGCCTGATCATGATTCTCAGAACCGTCCCACGGTTCCCTTGTGAAAAGTAAAAAGTCAAGTGCTTACTGCAGTCCACAAGCCTGATCTGCGCTACTCCTCCCTCCACTTAACCTGTCCTCACCTCCTCCCGTCTCCCCCTCTAGTCCTCACGCTTCCTGTGCACAACAGGTGCTCCCACCTCGGCCATCTCATCTGTAATGCCCTTCACCTGGCATGCTTTCCCTCCAGATATTCACAAGGCTCCTTCCCTCACTTTCAGGTCACAAACGTCACCTCCTCGGAGTGGCCCTCCCTGACCTCTCTATTTCAACGGCCTTCCTTTCCCAAGAAACTATCACCTGCTTAATTACCTCTGTAGCGTTCACCACTCTGAAAAGATTTAATTACTGTCTTCTCCCCACCTAAAGGGTGGGGGTCCTGCAGCGGGAACCCCTGGCTGGCTCGCTTTCCAGTTGCACGCCTAGTACACAGAGGGTGCCCAGTAAATGTTTGAATACAGGCATCTGTAGCAGCCGCCTCCGACCTCGACTCCCGCCTCCCAGGCTCGTCCACGTGGCGGCTGCAGCTTGCAGCGTGAAGTTTTGTCCTCACCGTGGCATTTGCTGTACCAGGTTTGGTTCAATCTGAGCCAGAATGTGATTCCTTCTCACCCACCCCATTTTCCCGTTTTATTTTCTTGACGGTGCTTAACGCTATCTAAAATTATGTAGTTGCCTGAATGTGCGCTCCCCAGCGCCGGGACAGGTTCCAACACACAGTGGGCGAGTGAATGAAATAAAGCGCTCTGCACATAGTAAGGGCTAATAAATGCTTATCGCGTGACTGAATGGTGAAACTCCGGACTGGACTGCCCCAGCCCTGCCTCCCTTCCTCTCAGAGGTGCTGAGGTCCCGGGGCAGCCCGCGCTTCCATGCCCCTGACCTTTCTCCCGCGGGTCAGTTAAACCGGCTCCCTTTCCCGCCCGCCTGGCGAGTTTGAAAACCGAAAACCCCGCCATTGCCGGCGGTCCACCGGTCGCCGCGGCTCGGCCAATCAGGGGCGGCACCGCCCCTGCCGGAGCGTAAAACTCCCCCAGCGACGCGTGGCCATTGGCTGCGCTGGCCGCGTGGGCGGGACGCCGCCGGGTCGCGCGCCGGGCAATGCGCCTGGGCTACAGTGTAGCGAGTTCGTAAGAAAACAAATCCGCGGCGTTCGGGGCGGGGCCTCAAGCGCGCTGGCACCGCCCCCTGACGGCCAGCTTGGCAGCGGCGCCGACGCCGCCTCAGAACAGGCGTCTAGGAGGAGGGAGGGTGAGTTGGGGGGTGACCCGGCCCCCAAGGGGCGGGCGCCGGGCCCGGCCAGGCCGGGCGGGCGGCGGAGGGTTGGGCCGGGCTCCCAGCCCCTGGCGACCCACTGGCCGACAGGGGGAGGAGCCCGCTGGGAGGGCGGGGGTCGCGCCGGAGAGCCAACCGCTGAGCCGGGCTGGGAGCCTCGCACAGGCCAGGTGCGCCGCGGAAGGGGTCTTCGGGCCGGCTTCGGTGGCTTTCCCCGCACTGACGGCGCCGGGGTGGGGCGGGGGGCTTTGCAGGCTGCCAGTGTCGACATGCTGCTGGAGGAGGTCCGCGCCGGCGACCGGCTGAGCGGGGCCGCGGCCCGAGGCGACGTGCAGGAGGTGCGCCGCCTTCTGCACCGCGAGCTGGTGCACCCCGACGCCCTGAACCGCTTCGGCAAGACGGCGCTGCAGGTGAGGCCCGGCCGGCGCGGCGCGAGTGCGGGGCTGGGACCCCAGACCCTTTCCCTTACGTTTCCTGGTCGCGGTGGTGGCTGACTGCGGATCCCATCCTTTTTCTCTGGGCCGATGTTGCTTCCTGATGTCCCTTTTCGTGGGTGGGTGGTGGATGGGGTTAGATTGGGGGAGGGGAGGACTTTCCATCTTCTCTGGAGAATTTCTTATTCTCTGGGTGCAGAGGATTCAGCTTCCCTGGGGAGGTTCTTATTCCGTGGTGTGAGTTCAGTTTCTTTGGATCCTGGTTTCATAGGAATGGCTCTTGTTTCCTGGAGCTTCTGTGGGGGGATCCAATCACTGGAGGAAAGGATTCATGTGTCCAGGGAATCCCCATTTCTGGAGGGTTCTCTGAGAGGTATCCAGTTACTTGGGGGAGATCTCCATTCCTGGGTCTATTTGTTCCCCCAGATTCCTGGTTTATTAAGGGAAGTCCTAATGGGGGCACAGTTACACATTGCATGGGCGTCCTTATTCCCTTGGGGGGCATTTCACAGGAGAACCCCGTTTCTTAAGGGAGTCAAGTACCCTGGAGAGCATCCCCACTATATAGGAGGAGCTATTAATTGGAGAAGGGGTTTCAAATTCCCTGGGCCTCTCTTTTCCCTTCAGTCGGCTGTCAAGTTCTTTGGGGACAGTTTTCATTCTATGAGCCCTATTTCCTGGGGGGGTTCCATATTTCCTAATGATTTCCCCTATGGGATGGGGTGTGTCTCTGCTTCCCTGGCGAGGGTCTTAGGTTCCTTGAAAGTTTCCATGCAGGCTATTCCCTAGACGATTGTCTTATCCTTAGGGGGTGACCAACTTTTTGGGGGTCCCTATTCCCAGGAGATGTCTTTCTCTGGGGTATCAAACAGCTGTCTGAGAGCTTGTGTTCCCTGGGGTTTCCCCATTCTTTAGAAGACCTCTCATCTTCCCTATTCTTGAATGACTCCTCTCTTCAGTGACCCCCTTTTCCTGGAACCTCTCCTTCAGGACCCCTTACCTTCGGCCCCCACACAGGTCATGATGTTTGGCAGCCCCACCATTGCCTTGGAGCTCCTCAAGCAAGGTGCCAGCCCCAATGTCCAGGACACCACCGGCACTACTCCAGCCCATGATGCAGCGCGCACTGGATTCCTGGACACCCTGAAGGTTTTGGTAGAGCACGGTGCTGATGTCAACGTGCCTGATGGCACTGGGGCGCTCCCCATCCATCTGGCAGTGCGAGAGGGCCACACGGCTGTGGTCAGCTTCCTGGCTACCGAGTCTGATCTCCATCACAGGGACGCCAGGGGACTCACACCCCTGGAGCTGGCCCAGGGGATAGGGGCTCAGGATCTCATGGACATACTGCAGGGGCACACGGTGGTACTGCTGTGACCTGGGGCCGCCCACTCCAGCAACAGGACCCAGCGGGGTTCTGTGTCAAAAGAGGAGAGAAGAAACACTTTCTCCCCTCACTTCTGCCCACTGTCGTAAGGGGAGGGGCACCAGTTTGTGGCTTGTTGGTGTTCATTTGCCGGGTGTGTGTGTTTGAGGGACATTTCTCATTTGTTTTTCTCACCCCTTTTGATGTGTTGGGCAGAGAAGGGCTCCTGCAGACAACAGCCATCAAAACGGTTCAGTTTTCTCTGCACCTCAGATTGCTGGGGCTGCAGACGCCCAAGGGCAGAGTGTTTAAAGCCCCAGCCCCAGAGTGAGGTCATCGCTTCCAGCGCTCCTGGAACCTGGTGACCTTGGCTGGCTGTACCCACAGAGAGACCTCAAGTGTGCACACTGCTTTCAGGCACGGGGAGGGGGAGGGGGGAGTGTTTCAAATCAATAAAAGGGTAGTATGAGTTCATTCATATTTTGTTGGAAGCTTGGTTTCCAGTCTCTTGTACAGCGTTTAAAAAAAGAGATTCTATTTATTAAGCTTTGTGGGAAAAAAATTGTTGTGTGATAACTTAATGTTTTTACCCATTAAATTAAGACTTGTGAATGATCACAGAGCTGGTGGCTTCTGATTTTTGAGTCTGCGATGGAGAGCCGCGCGTTCAGTATGTTTGTGGGGAGTGGGGAGGTCGCGGGGTTGGGGGGATCGCAGATCGTGGATGCTTTGGGGGAGGGGAGAGAGTGGTAATTCCCAGGGTGCCAGAGGTGAGTGAGCTGGGTGGGGCAGCGGTTTACGCTGTCGGAACGGAAGGGAGGCAGGAAACCACGAGTGGAGAAAGGGCCCCCAGATGTCAGCTGGGTGCCGGGAGCCCCGGGCGGGGGCGGGGAAGGAGGGAGTGGGCGGTGGCTGCAGTCTGACCCGCAGAGGCGTGACTTGCGGGCGGGGATTGTGGTCGCACGGCGTAAGGGATCCCGGAAAGCCTGGGGACGGGATGAGGCGCGGCCTGCGAGGCTCCGCCTCCTCTGAGGCTCGCGGGGGCCGGGGCCGAGAGTAGCTCCGCCTCTTTTGGGACACTCGCCACACGCGTGCGCAGTGGGCCGCAGAGCCGCCATGCCGGAACCGCGCGGGTCGTCGCCCCTTCGTGTAAACGCGGCGTTTGCTGCGCGGTACGGCCGCTACCGGGAGCGCGAGGAGCTGCAGCGGCGTGAGTGCGGGGCGCATGAGCGCGGAGCGGCGGCGCGTGCTGGGTCGTCGGGAAGTGGGGGTTCATCTGGTCCACCACGCTGATCTAGGGGGCTCCCATCTGTGCTTCGCAGTTAAAGATCGCTACGGGGACCGGGACAGCGGCGGCGACTCCAGCACTGAGTCCGACTCTAGCGACGAGCGCGTGGTGAGCTTTCTCACCCCGGTGCCGTACATTCGGGAAGCATCTAAGCCCCACACCGCTTCCCAACCCCGATATACAGACGGCGGCTAGCCCCAAACCCTATTTCACCCTGCGGGAGTTTTCATCCTCCTCTTCCTAATCCCATGAAGGACACATAGCGCCCTCTCCATACCCAGGGGGTGACCAAGTGCCCCCCTACTTCCCGTCTCCCACCACCATCCATCTCCCCATCCTGATGTTGAGGTGCGACCGCGGTGTCCACTCTTTCATCCTCAAGAGCTTAACTACTTATCAGGGCGCGACTCAGTCCCTGAAGTGGAACATCCCTCTGCCACATGGGGCACTCACCTTCTCACATCAGCCCTGTTCTTCTTGGGGGCCTCACTGTGCAGCCCAGCCCCTGCCTGCTGTCCCACATATGTCGTCTCTGCTCACCAGCCCCCATGTCAATCCTTTGTCCCCAGGAAGTCCCCTTGCCCATTACCTTCCTCTGTCTCAGCTCCAGTACCTCTGTGTGGCCCGCCCCAGCCCACCCCATGAGGGCCCCTCTTCCTCCGCCACCTGTTTCACATCTTCCCATCGCCCCTCTTACCCACCCTCCAGCCCCCAACCTGCCTCTGTCCACCTGGATCCCTTCTCTTTCTTCCTAATGTATGCCCCTCCCTCCACCCTAATTTCCGCACCCTCGCAGCCCACCTGCCCTTGTTACTTAGTGCCCCCCAGCCTCCACCAGGGCTCGCACCATCTCCCTTCTGAAGTCAATCCCTCATCCTTTTCATGTCTTAGGAATTTGACCCCCAGCAAGAGCGTGACTTTTACAGGACTCTCTCCTTGTTGAAGAAGAAGGACCCCCGCATTTATGAGAAGGATGCCACCTTCTATCAGAAAACAGGTCTGGGGCTGCTCTTCCCTAAGGCCTGGGTTTCCTCATTGCCTTACTGGTTTTTGTGACTACTTAATGAACCCTTATACCATATATGTTCTGTGTTCTATGCGGAAAGTGCTTAGCAGAGCGTTTTAGGTTATTACTTGTTAATAATGACTGTGTGCTTGGCACTGGGCAAAGCGTGAGTTACCGAGTGAGCACAGCCAGCTACCACCATGTAGCACAAGTGTGCTATGTGAAATCGTGGTCTGACCCTGGCCCCGCCCTGTGGGATTCTCTGCCTGGGGAAGGAAGGGGGTTGTGGGTGATGGCAGGTGTCTTCTGGTAACCTGACAGTATCGTCCTCGGAGAGCGAGGAAGCTGAGGAAGTGCCCGCGGCCAAAGAGAAACCAAAGAAAATGCAGCCTATGTACCTGAAGGACTATGAAAGGAAGGTTATCTTGGAGAAAGAGGGGTGAGGAGAGATCCTGCCTCCCCGCCCCATCCCTCCCCCAAGCCTTCCCAGGGCAGGTGGACGCATGGGGGTCTTAGAAGAGGTGGGAAAAAGCTGGTGGTGACTCCCGGTGAGTCCCGGGATTGAGGGAGCCCGTGATCCACCAGCACCGCCCCGCCCCCTGACTGCTGCTCGTAACAGCTCCCCGCCCTGTGGGGACAGATGAGCCGTGGGGAGTCTCTTCTGAAGCCCCCATTCATCCTTGCACAGCAAATACGTCGATGAGGAAAACTCAGACGCAGAGACCTCTGATCAGAGATTCCAGGTAGGTGGGGTGGAGGCCCCGGTTGGGGGCTGAGGGGCCTGGGGCTGGGTCCGAGGCCCACGTCACTCTCTCTGCAGCAGATCTCGTCGCAAAGTTACGTAGAAGAACAGAAACAGCTCAAGGAAAGGTAAGCCTGGGCCGGCTGAATGGCCAGATGGGTCGGTTTTGAGGCTCTGGGATTGGACAGGCCTGAGTTCAAGTCCACCTCTGTTACTTCACGGCTGTGTGCCCTTGGGCACGTCACTTAGTGTTTCTGTGCCTTAGTTTCCCCATCTGTTAAACGGGGTTGATGATGCCCTCTATGTCACAGCACTGCTCTGAGCTTGTTGAGGCGAGCTCAGGACTTAAAACAGGGTTCATCTTGGGGCGCCTGGGTGGTACAGTCGTTAAGCGTCTGCCTTCGGCTCAGGGCGTGATCCCGGCGTTCCGGGATCGAGCCCCACATCAGGCTCCTCCGTTATGAGCCTGCTTCTTCCTCTCCCACTCCCCCTGCTTGTGTTCCCTCTCTTGCTGGCTGTCTCTATCTCTGTCAAATAAATAAATAAAATCTTTAAAAAAAATAAAAATAAAACAGGGTTCATCTTGGAACTGGGGGCAGAGACCAGGTTGCGTCTCCTGAGCCGTATTCTCTCCCACGGACAGCTTCCGGGCATTCGTGGAGGACAGCGACGATGAGGACAGTGCCGGGGAAGGTGGCTCTGGGTTGCTGCAGAAACGTGCTAAAACCAGGGAGGAGAAGGTGGGTGCTAGGGCTGGTTGGCTGGGGGTTGATGGCAGGAAGGGGTCCCCAGACCCTCAGTGCTGGCCCGCCCTCAGGCCCAGGAGGACGCGGACTATGTGGAGTGGCTGAAGGGGCAGAAGGAGATTCACAACCCTGACATGCTGAAAGAACTGGTGAGTTCTTACGTCTGGTTCATCTCCAGGCTTTTTCTGGAAACCAGTCCTTGAGGGAGTAGCCATGAGCCCATAATCTGAAGATGGGGTGTGCCCCTCTGTGGGCGCCGTTTTCTACTTTTGTAAGACGGAGGTTATCCCCCTACTTTACAGTCTGGCTGCGAAGTTTCAGTTGCTTAAGTCCACATGGAGCCCAAGCCCACCCTCCTTCCCTGCCCACAAGTCCCTGACCGGGGTCCTGTACCCCCTTCACCCCCAGACCCACCTCAAGGAATATTGGAATGACCCAGAGCTGGATGAAGGAGAGCGGTTCCTGCGGGATTATATCCTCAACAAACGCTATGAGGAGGAGGAAGGCGAGGAAGAGGAAGAGGAGGAAGAGGAGGAGGAAGGGTGAGCAACCGTGTGCCCCAGGGGCCTGGAGTGAGTGCTAGCCAGAGGGCAAAGGGCACCAGGCGTTTACTTTTTCACACAGATGATAGCAGAGTTACTGTTCTGTGAGGAAGACCTGCGGCATGTGGGCTCTGGAGCTAGGTGGCCCTGTCACTGGACTTTGTGCCTCAATTTCCCTATCTGTAAAATGGGGGTGCCCCAAAGTAGGGCTTTTGTGAGGATTCAGTGCGTTAACACAGCTGGTACACAGGAGGGCAGGGCCTTGGCTGACCCCCAGCCCTGTCCCGTTTTGTCCCTCAGGGGCCCCAGCCTCCCGGTCCAGCTAGCTGTGGACGATTCCTCAGATGAGGGGGAGCTGTTTCTGAAGAAGCAGGAGGACTTTGAGCACAAGTACAACTTCCGCTTCGAGGAGCCAGACTCAGCCTTGGTGTGGGACTGGGGCGGGGGCTGGGGGGGGACCCAGGCCTTGGGGCCCAGGCCGGGAGAGCCCAGAATCATCTCTGTGGCCCTTGTGGGCTCCCCTGCTGCCCATAGGTCAAGACCTACCCTCGAAGCATCGTGTCCTCTGTGCGCCGCAAGGATGAGCGCAGGAAGGAGAGGAGAGAGGAGACTCGGGAGCGAAAGAAGAGGGTGAGTGTGAGGGTGCCAGGCTGGGGAGGGCTGCCCACCCTGCAGGGAGAGCCCATGCCCTCCCTCTCCCCCTGGCCTGCCACCCGCAGGAGAAGGCGAAGAAGCGGGAAGAGCTCAAGCAGCTGAAGAACCTGAAAAGGAAGGAGATTCTGGCCAAGCTGGAGAGGCTGCGGCAGGTCACAGGCAATGAGACGCTGGGCTTTGAGGAGCGGGACCTCGAGGACGACTTCGACCCCAGCCGGCATGACCAGCTCATGCAGGTGCGGCCCCTGCGCCCCACCCCAGCCAGCCGGTGCTGCTTGGGACAAGGCTCTGGAATCCGCGGCTGTTTCCTAGCTGTGTGGCCTCAGAGAAGTGACTTGACGTCTCTGGGCATGTGTCCCTGTCTGTAAAGTGGGTTCAGCCATACTGTCTACCTCAGGGCTGTTGTAAGGATAGCCTGAGAGAAATACGCATAAGATTGGTAAGGCTCAAGGAACAGGGGGTAGCTGTGCTTCCTTGAAACTTGTTGCCATTAATGTTTATTGTTGGGTTTGAGGGGGCATAGCATCGGGCCATGGAAACAGGCAGTAGGGCTGTATGGGGAAAGCGGGGACCCCGGGAACCCCAAAGAGACCCCTGACCAAGTCTGCGAGATCAGGGGAGGAGACAGGTTGTGTAGGCTTCAGTTTCTCAGTAAAATGGAGGTAGTTTCTGTGTCTTGGGGTGCTTGCGAGAATGCAGTGAGACACAGCCCAGCAGTGGGCACATAGTAGGTGCTTCATAAATGACAGTTTGCAATATCTGCCTTTGCCAGACGCGCCCTGGGTGCTGGGGTTCCATCAAGGGCTCAACCGTTTCAGCCGTCTTGGAGCTCATGGAATGGCAAGAACCAGCCTGGTGGGCACAGAGCAGTCCGTGCCCTCCTAGAGCTCCCGGTCTAATGGCAGGCCCTTAACTGTCCAGTTACGGCCCCCAGCGGTCCGAGTGGTGATGGCGACGTGCAGGGGGAGGTGGGGTCTTAGAGGAGTCCTCGATCGACTTTGTCGGGCGTGGTGGTGAGCGGGTCAGGGCGGGCAGCTGAGGCCTGAGCAGGAGTTGGGCAGAGGGGGGGGAGGGAGTGTACCAGGTGGGGGGTCCCGCGGGGGCAGAGGCCTGTGGGGTGGGAAAGAACTACAGCTCTGTGGAACAGGATGGTAACCAGTGCAGCAGGTGGGTACTGGGGCGTGTACCCCAGTCAGCAGCTAGGTCTGGAGGGTGCTGGGAGCCATGTAAGGTGTAGGAGTAACACCGTCTGGGGGGAGTGGGCCTTGCTGACCCTCCTGGCCCTGACCCTGCAGAGATGTTTTGGGGACGAGTACTATGGTACCATGGAGGAGGAGAAGCCGCAGTTTGAAGAAGAAGAAGGGCTTGAAGGTGAGGTCACCGGGCCACCAGCCTGGGGGAGCTGCTGGGTCTGAAGGCTGGAGTTCTGCCCTGACCCCCTACCTCTGTGTCCTCTGGAAACAGATGACTGGAACTGGGACACATGGGCTGGGCCGGAGCAGGGGGGAGCTTGGAACCTGCAGGAGCTGCACTGTGAGGACCCCGACTTCAATGTAGGTGCCATAGGCAGAGGGGGGACCCCGGGGGGTAAGTGGGGCCCCCCTCCCGGGGGCTGGTCTGACCTTTGCGTCTCGGCAGATGGATGCTGACTACGACCCCAGCCAGCCGCGGAAAAAGCTGCGTGAGGCCCCCCTAACGGGCAAGAAGAAGCGCAAGTCACCCTTCGCTGCGGCCGTGGGGCAGGAAAAGCCCGTGTTCGACCCTGGTGAGGCCCGGGCTGGTGGCGGGGGGCGGGCAGGGGCTCCGATGGGCCTGGCACACCCTGGCAGCCTGGCTCCCGCCCTGCGCAGGAGACAAGACGTTCGAGGAGTACCTGGACGAGTATTACCGGCTGGACTACGAGGACATCGTTGATGACCTGCCCTGTCGCTTTAAGTACCGCACCGTGGTTCCCTGCGACTTCGGGCTGAGCACTGAGGAGGTGGGGCCCCAGAATGGTGCCCAGCCCGGGGGTGTGGGGTGCCCCGTGGGCAAGAGGGAGTGTGCAGCCAGCAGATGCTGCAACCCCCATTTGTTCATCTGGAAAACAGCCGTACTGCTAACGTTCCCTGCCTCAGACGGCCTCAGAGGCCGGGGCTTCACACAGCGCTTTGCCCGTAGAACACGCCTTATGTACTACTTTTTAATCTATTACCGAATATCCGCAGTTGGGTGGCCGTTAAGACTGGGTGGGCTCTGGAAACAGATGGCCCGGATTCAAATCCTGCTGTGGCCACTCCTCAACTGTGATCTAGCATGCTGTGCCTCCGTTTCCCCATCTATAAAATGGGCCTAGTAACAGCCCCCACGTTGTGGCTGGGGAGCTGAGGTGAGCGGGTGTGCTCCTGCAGCGGCGCTCACCCCTTAGCCGTGGTGGCTGTGGGAGCCTCACGTTCGTGGCCAGCAAAGCCGACGTTAATGGAGCTTATACCTTCTGCGTTCAGTCTTCCCAGCAACCTTTCAGTAGTTTCTAAGGGGCTTGCCCACCTGCTAGATGAGGAAACTGAGGCCTGCAGTTTGGATCCTTGGCCTCATCTGTAATTGGCAGACCTGGCCATGGGCGCACAGCCCCTTGCCTGTCCTGAGGCTGCTGGGACCATCCGAGTGAGGCTCTAGGACCCCTGCGCCCAAACTGGAATCTGAAATCAGCCACTTCCCGATCATGTGACCTAGGGCAAGGATTGCCTTGCCAAGCCTCAGTTTCCCCATCTGATGCCCACTGCCAAAAACATCCAGTGGCCCCACAGAAATCAGTCCTCTCCTGCTATGGTGACATCCCTGCCGAGTGGCAGTAGCATGACCCGCCTTTGACCAGTGAGGCGGCTAAAGCTGAGAGAGCCAGGCCCCCGCACCCCCAACCCCGAGCTCACACGGCTGGACCCCCCCCTTCCCGTGCAGATCCTGGCTGCCGATGACAAAGAGCTGAACCGGTGGTGCTCCCTGAAGAAAACCTGCATGTACAGGTGACTGGGCAGGGCCAGGTGTGCTGGGGGTGGGGGGTGGGGGGGAGCGGGCCGGCAGCAGCGTGGACACCTCCCAAAGCGCCCGGCACTAGGCGTGTCTGCCGGGCCCCCGCAGGTCAGAGCAGGAGGAGCTGCAGGACAAGAGGGCGTACAGCCAGAAGGCCCAGAACTCCTGGAAAAAGAGGCAGATCTTCAAGTCACTTTGCCCAGACGAGTGAGTGTCACTGGCTGGACGAGGGTGGGCTTGAGGCACGTCCCGCCAGCCATTTGTTGCGTGGCCCCGGGGAATGGGGCTTCCTTTCTCAATCCCTGGGTTCAAATTCTGGCTGGGCCACAGCTGTGTGGCCTGGGGCAAGGCCCTTGCCCTTTCTGGGCCTGCTTTCTCATTTTTTAAATGGGGGTAGGGGGTTAAGATGGCTGGTTCTTGTTGGGTTTTTGAGGATTAAGTGAATTAACTCATGTAAAGTGCCTAAAACATAGGAAATACCATACAGGTATTAGTATTATTATTATGCCCATTACTTCCTGATCTACAAAGCAGGGGTGATAGAACCACAGAGCTGATTGAAAGCTGCAGTAAGTCAATTTCCACGAACAGCTTATATAGGCCCAGGCTCGAAATGCCAGTGATTAGCAATACAGTCAAATCCCAGGTTCAGTAGAAAAGGCCCAGTTTTGGTGTCAGACTTGGGTTTGAATCCCAGGCAGGCCCCTGATTTGTTGCCTTGCCTCTCTGAGCCTCTCCTTTCCTCCTCCATAAACTGGGGGATGTGTGCTCAGGAACAGGCCTAATCGTGACCAGCTTGGGCTGAGCCCCCACTTTTCTCCTCAGGACAGAGACACTTAAGGAAGCCACAGGGAAGCCACAGAGAGACAAAGATGGCCCGCAGGGGCAGCTGCTGGCACCCGATGGGGCCGACGGGAAGCAGCCCCCGCCTGGGAGCCGCCCCCCAGCACAGGAAGAAGCAGGCCCCATGTCACACACCCAGAAGCCGGTCCCCCAGAGGCGGAGGAGGGGCAAGAAGGCACGTCTCCTGGGCCCCACCGTGACACTCGGTGGGCGTGAGTTTAGCCGCCAGAGACTGCAGGCCTTTGGCCTCAACCCCAAACGGCTGCACTTCCGCCAGCTGGGCCGGCAGCGGAGGAAGCCCCAGGGTCCCAAGAGCGGCCCCTAAGCTCCAGGGAGCAGGCAGGGGCCCCTGGGCTTCCTCCCGTCCAGTTGAGCTCCTGGATACATCTCCCTCATGGACTGTGTGGACCCTGTATCTGCCCGTGGGCAAAGAAGTCTTCCGTCTCACAGATGTGGAAGCTGAGGCCTACCTAACCGGCTTCCCCCACCGTCTCACCTGGAGACACTCCTTGGACCCCATCCCTCAAATGCTGGGCCAGCCATCGCCACAGTCAAGTTAAACGGCTTTATTAGCCCCCAGTGGCCACAGTTCTCCCCACCACCCCTAGACCTCGGCAGGATAGGGGCTTTGGGACCAGTGAGGGGCACGGGTGGTCCAGTGCAAACTACAGTACTTGAGTCAGGCCCTGAGTGGGTGTCCGGGAGCCCTCCCTCCCTGCCCTGTGCGGAGGGCCCAGCTGGCTGGAGGCAGGCGTACTGGCTCTGCCCCTGACTGGATGGCCCCCAGTTCGAGGTTTCCTGGACTGGTCTCAGCTGCACTTGTCAAAGGGGTGAGAAGGGGAAGACCCATCACCTCCAGATTTCAAGCTCCCACACCCAGCATGACATAAATAAAAAAATAAATAGTGCGCATCTTCTCCCCCAATCCCACCCGTTATAAAAACACAAAGTCCTCAGAGCTTGGGCGTTTGGCTTTGAGGAGCCGGCCCGTGCGAGGGAGCCGCAGTGTTGGCTGGGAGAGCTGGGAGCAGAGGTCGTCCAGGCTGTGGTCCTGAGCATGGCCCTCAGCCAGGGTGAACATGGGGTATCGCTCGGTGGCCGAGGAGGAGCTGAGGACCTGGCGGGAGGAGGGAGAGAGTGGCTGAGCTCCAAACCATATTTATTGTCCTACAGGTATAATTATCCTAATAGGTATATTTATCAGGTACTTCCTGAGTTCAACTTTCATCCCTCCAGGGCAATGACCCAGGCCAGCCAATCAGCACCTCCCATTCCCGGGCCCAGTGATGGACACGTGACCCAGTGTGACCAATGGACAGCAACCCTAGGATTTTTGCTTTATTTGCTGGGAAAGTAGGGCTCCCTTTCCACTGAACAGGGAGGTGGGTACCCCTTCCCACTATAAGGGTGAAGCCTGATGGGACAGTAGAGCCATGAGATGGAGAGAGGCTCCACCATTGAGCTCACGGATGCAGCTGTCCTTCAAGCAATGATGTCCCTAACTTTTCCTTTTCTGCCCTTTTGGTCCAATCAGTCATACCTGGGCTTTTATAGCTTGTGGGCAGGATAATCTTGATTCCCCAGGGTCTGCTGGACTCGAGGTTTCTCTGTTCCCCTTCTACCCCCTCACTGCCCCTTGCCCTCCACCCTCCACCACTCCTGGCTCACCCTGGTCAGCTCTGAGCAGAGTGTCTCAAACTCCTTCTGGTTTCCAGCGTAGAACCCCACCGTACAGCTTGGGTCCATCTTAGCGAAGGCCATCTTTCGGGGTGAGGTGCAATGGAAGGACTGGGGAATACGAATGAGGGAAGCTCAGGGCCCTGGCCGCCTCCACCTTCCAGCCCCACCCCAGGGGTCCCATCCGGCTCACCTCCAGGGGGAAGTCAGCCTGACTGACATCCACAGTGGGCTGGCAGTAGTGGGGGTCCAGGTATAGCAGGAAGTCATCTGCAGGGATGGAGGCATGAGGGGGGCTAAGGAATGGCGGGGTGGGGGGAGCGGGATGGAGCGGGATGGGGTGGGCCTACCCTGGTAGCCGATGAAGTACAGTGAATGCCGCGGCTTGCCCCCCATGATGCCCAGGCACAGCTCTGAACGCAGGAGCTCCTGCAGGGAGAAAAGTGGGTGGGGAGCGTATTCCAGGTGCTGTCAGTCCCTTGAGAAGCACTCAGCAAACCCCCAATGTGTGTAAACCCAGCCCTTCTCATGGAGCTGACATTCCAATGTAGGAGATGAACAGGGAACAAGACGAGTAAGTTCTGCCACGGGTTAGTAGGCAGTAACACTGGGAGAAGAATAAAGAAGGGAAAAGGGCTTTGCAATTTTAAGTGGGGGAGTCAGGCCTCACTGAGAGGTGACATTTCAGCGAAGACCCGGAAGAGGTCGGAGAGGGAGTCAGAAGTGCATCTTTGGGGAAAGAGCACTCCAAGCAGCTGCAACGCAAGTACAAAGGCCCTGAGGCCGGTGTGTTCTGAGAACAGTGAGGAGGTTCATGTGGCCGGGGCAGAGAGAAGTGGGGGGGGGGGGGGGACAGATGAGGTCAAGGCACGGGCAGGGACGTGGTACAAAGCCTTGCAGGCTGTAGGGAGAACTTTGGCCTTTATTCTGAGTGAAAACACCCCAGGGTTTTTTCCAGCCTTGCCATTCCTTTTGCCTGGAGCACTCTGGCCCATCCGCCCTGGCTGGAGAGGGGGCTTTCCTAGGCTGCAGCCGCCCCCTCCCCCTGCCCTTCAAAGTGTTAGTTTTCCTTCCTCTAGAATTGAAGGTGTAATGCCGCAGCTGTCAGTTTGGTGTCAGTTTGGTTTCGGATCCACTGTCTGTCCTTCCCCCAGCAGAATGTCCACTCCCAGAGGGCACGAACATTTACGTCGGTGCCTTTGAAACCCAGCAGCTGGGACGGTGCTTGGCACATACGAGGTACTCCCTCACTACTGAATGACAGACGGACAGATGAAGGAAGCAGAAACACCTGACCCAAGCCAAGCCGCCTGCGCGGTCCCCGGGGAGGCTTGGTGGCGCCTGGCCGAACCTACCTTCACACAGGGCACGTACACAGGGTTGAGAGTCTCGCCACCCAGCCGCACTGGCACCAAGATGACCACGGACTTCCACTCAGCCGTGGGGTCCGGCCTGGCCACCAGCTGTGCCACATCTGCCTTGTACACTGCAAGGACAACACAGCAGGTCACATTCTTACCCACCCTCCCAGCCTCGGACTGTGGCCCTCCACGTGCCTTTGCAACCTCGTAGGGCCCCACTCCTGTCATCAGTGGAAAAGGTGGTCTTTCTGGTGCCCCACTCACCCCAAACTCTCCCCCCAATGATTCCAGGGCCTCCAGGCAGGTGTAGACATCCCCACTTTACAGAGATGGTGACTGAGGCCTTGAGATTTAGATGAAGAACATAAAACCAGGAGGAGGCAGAGAGCCTTCCCCGTAGCCCAGAGCACCTCCCCAGTTCCAGGCCTGATTAGTCTTTACTTACTCAGCGCATGAGTTTGCCAATATGGAAACGGGGGCGCCGAGCAGTTTGCCCCTTAGCTGAATGTCCCTGTGTGTCCCTCCTCCTCAAATCCAATCTGCGGGTCTCCATTCCCCCACCTCCTCCCTTACTGCTAGGTAAGCCCCTTCCTGGCTCCCAGAAAAGTGTATTCAGGGGCGCCTGGGTGGCACAGCGGTTAAAGCGTCTGCCTTCGGCTCAGGGCGTGATCCCGGCGTTCCGGGTTCGAGCCCCACGTCAGGCTCCTCCTCTATGAGCCTGCTTCTTCCTCTCCCACTCCCCCTGCTTGTGTTCCCTCTCTCGCTGGCTGTCTCTATCTCTGTCGAATAAATAAATTAAAAATCTTTAAAAAAAAAAAAAAAGTGTATTCAACCCTCTGGAAACACAGCTGCTATGGTCTGAATTCATGTGTCCCCCCAACATTCAGATGCTGAAATTCTAATCCCCCAAGTGACGGTATTAAAAGGTGGGGCCTTTGGGAGGGGACTAGGTCATGAAGGTGGAACCCTCATGAGTGGGATTAGTACCTATATAAAAATTAGTACCAGACAGCTCGCCTGCCCCTTCCACCATGTGAGAACACGACAAACTGAACCAGGAAGTGGGTCCCCGCCAGACACCGAATCTGCTGGTGCCTTGACCTTGGACTTCCCAGCCCCCAGAACTATGAGAAACAAGTTCCTGTTATTTATAGGCCATCCCGTCTGTGGAGTTTTTGGTACAGCAGCCCCAATGGACTAAGACAGTGGCCACCTGCGAAAATCACATATTGTCTCAAACAACTACAATTTTATATAAAAATGTGTAGGTTTTGTAGATTCTCTGACACCAAACCATTGAGACTCTTATGAACGAGGACCCTTTAAACTGATTTGGAGGAGGGGCGCCTGGGTGGCTCAGTTGGTTAAGTGTCTGCCTTCGGCTCACGTAGGTCATGATCCCAGGGTTCTGGGATCGAGTCCTGCATCGGGCTCCCTGCTCAGTGGGGAGCCTGCTTCTCCCTCTCCCTCTGCCTGCTGCTCCGCCTGCTTGTGTGAGCTCTCTCTCTCTCTCTCTCTGTGTCAAATAAATAAATAAAATATTTAAAAAAAGAAAGAAACTGAATTGGAGGATAGTGGGGCACAATAATAATAATAGCTAATATTTAGTGAACACTCACTGTGACAAGCACTACTCTAAGGGTTTAACTTGTATTGCTGACTCAATCCTTACGACAATCCTGTGAGGCAGAGAGCAGACTTTTGTACATGTCAGAATCGTTTACAGAGTAAGAGTAAATTGGACCTAAGAGAGGGAAGTCCTTACGTCCTCTATTCTCTCACTTGCAGAGAAGCCCCTGAAGTTTCCTCTACTGGCTCCAGAGGCCACTGTGTGGGCCTCGAATCCTTTCCAAGGCTTCCTCTGCCCCAGAACTCGTTTCAGCCTCCGAGGAAGGCAGGTCCTCAGAGGCAGCTGAGGGAGCGACTGGCTCAGGGCGAGAACTCTGGGACCTTGGTTTCCAGCCTCTTACCTGTGCAGTCCTGAGACACATACACCACCAGGCGGGTGACCTCTGAGCAGCTCTCCACAGCTTTCCTGGGGGATGACAGGGAAGGCCTGAGCGCCTGGGGGAACCCAGTGGCTCCCGTGTCCCCTGCAGCGGCCCTCACCTGAGTATGTGTGCCACCAGAGATGGCCCATACCAGTCCCCCGCCTTCTTGCCTGAGCTCTGCCCAAGCTCCACCAGCCGGTGTAGGCCAAAGGGGGCCTGGGGGTGGTCGGCGAACCAGGACACTATCTGCCGGTGCCGACGTTCCTGCTCCAGCTCAGGGGTGCCCTGGGCCCAGCGCGGGGGCATCCAGCGTGCAGGCCCATGGTATCGGTTGGGAGAGGCCAACCCTGATGGCTCAGAGGGGCCCGGGGCTGAGCCCTCGGCCCATGTCCAGTCTGGTGGGGATGGAGTACAGAGTCAAAGGGTGCCGGTGGGGCAAGGGGGCACAGTTCCCATGTGCTCATGCTTCCTGTACAATTCTAATGCTCCTGTGACCCCAGGTTTACCAACAATTTTCACATTCCTGCAACTTATTTTATCAACTCTCACCCCCCCAAAAACGCACTTTGCACACAATCTCACATACCTTTAAGCTTAGTTTACAAACAATTCTGACCCTGCGGCCCTGTGCTTGGCGGGACACTCCTAGGGCGCCCTGGCCTTGCCCTGGCCTTGCGCTGCTCACCTCTGGGCAGGAAATGCAGCAGCAGGCCCTGGGCCAGCATCATCTGCCCACTGCGCAGCATGCATCCCCAGCCACAGTCCGAGGTCAGACAGCCTCCAGCGAGGGGCGGGAAGTCCCGGCGGTATGTGAGCCACAGGCGGGACACAAAGTCCCGCTGGAAACGCTGGATGTCACCTACAAAATCAGGCTTGTCAGCTGCCACCAGGAACACCAGGCCTCCCTCAACCCTGGCCTGGGGCCATCAGCTCACCCTCGCCCTCGAAGCGGTAGCGGCGGCCACAGAGGTGGACGCTGGAGATCTTGCTAAAGCTGGTCCGGCTTTTGACTGCCCAACCTGGGGAGACGTGGGGCAGCACCCAGCCAGATGAAGCACTTGCTTGACAGATAGGTAACATAACAGTTATGACAGCAGCAGCGCTTCCACCCCCTCCCCCGCCCCCCGCCCCCACTCTGTGAAACGGAGACCATCCCTCCCAGGTTCTATCTCAGGGCTGGCACTGGGCAATCCATGCCACATTCCTCTCGGAGGCAGGGACCCTAGTAACAGCCACGTGAGTGTTTGCCATCACTTCAGGATGAATAAAGCAGTTATGATTATTGTATCCGTTTTACAGAGGGGGGAAACGAAGGCACAGAAAAGCAAAAAACCTTGCCCAAGGTCACACGGAAATGGCCGAGACTTGAAAACACATTTCTTTTTGGACCTGCTGCAGGTCCGCCCAGGGCAGAGCAGGGCGGGGGACCCACAGGTGACTCACAAGAGGAGAGTAAATGGTGGAATACTTGGCAGGGCCGGGTGCTGGCTCCCCTCGACTCCCACCGGCCTCTGAACCCCTGCCCCGCCGAACCCTCGGCTAGCTCCTATCTCAGAACACAAGCCCCGGGCCCGCCCCCTCCTCACCGTACTTGACGTTGTTCCAGGCCGTCAGGAACTTCGCCTTAAACTTGTCCACTTCGTCCGGCTCCCCAGGGGCGGCCGCGGGCGAGCCAAGAGCGGGGCCGCTGGCTCCAGAGGGCCTCAGGCCGTTGGGGTCCGGGACTCGGGGGCCCCGCGGCCTGCGGCCCTCGGGGCGGCGCGCGTCCTCTGGGCTCCCGCTCCGGTACTGCGCGGCGGCCGGCGACACGGAGTTCATGGGCGCGCCGGAGGGGGTGGGGGGACGGACCGAGGGACCGGGTGAGGGCCGCGCGCGAGCGCCCAGGGGGGCCGGGCCGCGGCGCCCGGGAAGGCGCTAGTCGGCCCCGGACGCGGCGGCCAGGCCCCCGGGCCCGGCGCGGGACGCTGTCACCGCCGCCGCCGCCATTTTAGCGGCCCTGGCCCCGGGAGCCAGGCGGGCGCGACACGGCCGGACGCCCCGCCCCGCCCGGCCCCAGCCTGGGTCGCCGGCCCCGGTTCCGGGTGGCCGCGCCGGGACCTTCGGCCGCGGCGCCTCCCCGCGGCGGCCCACGAGCACGCCCGGCCACCCTATCGCAGCGCCCAGGCGCGCCCGAGGTCCCCCCCCCCCCGCCAGGCCCTTATCGGAGGCCCCAGAGCCGGGAAGCCCCGCCCCGGGCCCGCCCCGGCCCCGCCCCCGGCGGCGTTCTGGGGAAGGCCGGCCAGGGGGCGGCCCCGCGCGTGTGTGCACCTGCCCGCGTCCCACCCGCCAGAGCGCCCCTCGGTGGCCTGCGCACCCGGACGCGCGACGCTCTGGGGCCAAACCTGTGTGACACCGCCTCCTCCTCGCGCCCCCAAGCCACACCTCTCTGCGCCTCAGTTCCCTCATGAGCAAAAGGGGCTCAACTGCAGCAACATAGACGAATCTTCGTGATAATTCTGCGGAGGAATAGAAGCCAGATAAAAAAGAGGAGTATATACTCCCCGGTCCCAGGTGCCTAAAACTCCAGAAAATGCGGCCTCATCTCTAGTAACAGAAAGCAGATCAATTTCGGAGTGTCTGGGAATGGGGTGGGGAGAGGCTAGAAGGAGGGACAAAAAAGGGCTAGAATATACTTCTTGAGATGGTGGAGATGTTTAGTATCTTGATCGTGATGCTGGGCTACAGGATGTGAGAACTCATCAGATTGTACACTTGAAATGTGTGTGGTTTGTTGCATGTTAGTTATACTCAGTAAAGCTGTAAAAAAATTTTCAGTGCGTTTGGACTCAGGAATGTTAGGAGGAGGAGCTGAGCTCATTGGAGTAAAGCGCTTTAGCATGGCATTTCAGGGAGTCAGGGCAGAAAAAACAAGACTCAATCTCAAAGGTGGATGACAGTGGTTGTGACCCTGTGAATGGCAGAGAGTGGCCTCTAGTGGCCAGCCCGAGGGCACTGTCCTCAGCCAGCTGAAGAAAATAGGATGAGGATTTGGATGAGAGTGTGGGATGTGGGACGTGAACAGGGTGCAAAAAGAGTCACTTCGAGGGCACCTGGGTGGCTCAGTCGTTAAGCGTCTGCCTTCGGCTCAGGTCATGATCCCAGCGTTCTGGGATCGAGCCCCACATCGGGCTCCCTGTTGGGCGGGAAGCCTGCTTCTCCCTCTCCCACTCCCCCTGCTTGTGTTCCTTCTCTCACTGCCTCTCTCTCTGTCAAATAAGTAAAATCTTAAAAAAAAAAAAAAGAGTCACTTCGCTGACTTTCCCTCTGCTCTCCCCTCACTGCACCTCCCTTCAAACCCAACCTCCTTTCTCAAACCCAACATGTGCAGGCCCACCCCAGGACCTTTGCTCGTACAGTTCCCCCTGCCCGCCTGGCCCTCCCATCCTTGAGATACCTGCAAGGCTGGCTCCTCCTGAACCTCTGTCAGGAATTTATTCAAATGTCATCCCCACCGGCTGACCATGCTCAAAATCCACCCCTCCCCCACCTTTGGACTCCTTTCCTGTTCCCTGCTATTTTTTTTTTCCAGAGCAGTTATCACAACCTGATTGAGTCAGCTCAGGCTGCTGTAAAAATACTGCAGACTGGGTGGCTGAAACAACAAACATTTCTTTCTCATGATCCTGGAGGGTGGAAGCGTGAGATCAGGGTGCCAGGACAGCCGAGATCTCGGTGAGGGCCCTGTTCCTGGTTATGTCCTCACATAGCCTTTCTCTGGTGTGTGCAGGCAGAGAGAGAGAGACAGGGAGAGAGAGAAAGATCTCCTGTCTCTTCCTCTTGGCGTTAACCCATCATGGAGTCTTCACCCTCATGATGGTCTCCCTGATCTCCTAACCCCTGATCATCTCCCAAAGGCCCTGCCTCCCATACCGTCACACTGGGGGTTAGGGTTTCAGTATATGCATTTTGGGGCGGACACAAACATTCAGACCAGAGTGTGTGTGTGTGTATATATATATATATATATATATACATATATATATATATGATAAATATATAGTATGTTTATTACCTCTGTCCCCACCACACCACCAGGCCAGGGGACTCTGTCCATCTTGGTCACTGCTGCCTCCTCAACACTCAGCATGTGGCCTGCATGTACACAGTAGGTGCTCAACAACACAGTAGTGACGCCTGGGTGGCTCAGTCAGTGAAGCATCTGCCTTCGGCTCAGGTCATGATCCCAGGGTCCTGGGATTGAGCCCAGCATTGGGCTCCCTGCTCAGCGGGGACCCTGCTTCTTGCTCTACCTGCTGTTCCCCCTTGTGCGTGCTCTCTCTCTCTCACAAATAAATAAAATCTTAAAAAAAACATACAATAAGTGCAACAAATAACATATGGAATGGAAAGGAGAACTTGTTGCAAGGGGCAGATGGTTTGTGGGGGCCACAGGTAACCCCTTCTGTTTGATCTAGTGGCTGACCACCCCTTCCATGGTCAAGCTGTTTCCTCGGGGGATATGTTGGGGCCCTGGATTCCTTGCCCTTCATTCCTCCTTTTCAAGGAGTAAAACCACCTCATCTCCCCACCTGGGTCTCTGGTTCCAGCCCGGGGTCCAGCCTCCATATGTGTCCCCCTTGGAATGTCCCCCAGGCTCCCCAGGTTCGGTGTACCCCTAACTGATCCTGCATTTCACCCCCACCGGCTTTTCCTCCCACCCCCTTGCCCCACCCCCACCCCCCAGCCTCCCTTGCCCCCCTGACCAGAGTCTGTCTGTCCCCAGTTGTCCTCATACTCCTGAAACAGCACAATAGTCATGGCCACTTAGGCAGACGCGGCAGTCAGGCCTCTTGGACAGGTGACCCTGCCTCCCTACACCTCAGTTTCCTCATCTGCCAAACGGGCTTAGTAACAGTGCCTAATTCCTAGGGTTTGGGAGAAGGATGAAAGGAATACACAGAAGGCTAAGAACAGGGCCTGGCTCACACCAGCCACTACTTCAGCGTGAAGTGACATTCTTTTTTTTTTTTTTAAGATTTTATTTATGAGAGAGAGAGAAAGAGAGAGAGAGTGCACAACCAGGGGGTAGGAGGGGTAGAGGGAGAGGGAGACAAGCAGATTCCCCACTGAGCAAGGAGCCCCATGCAGGGCTCAATCCTAGGACCCTGAGATCATGACCTGAGTCGAAGGCAGACGCTTAACAGGTGCCCCTGCTATTGACATTCTTATTCAGCACTGCCCTCCCAGCCCGGCCCCCATCACTAGCGGCCAGCTGCCGACTCCGATACCTCTAATCCGCCCAACGGCTGGAAGAACCTATTTACCAAGTTATTTATTTTTATATTTTTAGAGAGGAAGGGGGAGGGGCAAGGGAGAGAGACAATCCCAGGCAGGCTCCACATCCAGCTCGGAGCCTGAGGCGGGGCTTGATCTCACGGCCCTGAGATCATGACCTGAGCCGAAATCAAGAGTCAGATACTTAACCGACTGACCCACCCAAGCGCCCCTGTCAAGTTATTCTTATGAACAGTTCCGACACACCAAACAAATCTGCAGCAGCACCGCTCAGTAGATACAGAACATGCGATATAATATTCAAAATTCTAGTAGCCGTGTCAGAAAAATGCAATGTAGGGGCGCCTGGGTGGCACAGCGGTTGAGCGTCTGCCTTCGGCTCAGGGCGTGATCCTGGCGTTATGGGATCGAGCCCCACGTCAGGCTCCTCTGCTATGAGCCTGCTTCTTCCTCTCCCACTCCCCCTGCTCGTGTTCCCTCTCTCACTGGCTGTCTCTATCTCTGTCAAATAAATAAATAAAATCTTTAAAAAAAAAAAAAAAGAAAAATGCAATGTAATTAAAAATGGGCAGAGGATCTCAACAGACAGTTTTCCGAAGAAGACGCACGAATGGCCAACAGGTATATGAAAAGGTGGGTAACGTCATTAATCATCAGGAGGAAGGCAAATCAAAACCACAATGAGGTATCACCTCACACCTGTTAGAATGGCTAGTATCAAAAAGATGACCAGTGTTCGTGAGATTGTAGAGAGAAGGGATTCCTGGTGCACTGGTAGCGGGAGTGTATGTTGGTGCAGCCGCTGTGGGAAACAGTGTTTATCCAAAGGAAACGAAGACAGGATCTCGTAGATACACGCGCTCCCATGTTCACCGCAGCATTACGTACAGTGGTCAACACCTGGAAACAACCTAACTGTCCATTAGTGGATGGATAAAGAAAACGTGGTGTCTATGCATACAGTGGAATATTACTCAGCCTTAACAAAGAAGAAAATCCTGCCATTCACAACAGCATGGATGGATCTGGAGGGCGTTATGCTCAGTGAAATAAGTCAGACAGAGAAACACAAATACCGTGTATGAGCTCGCTTATATGTGGAATCTAAGAAAAAGGCCAAACATAGGGCACTTGGCTGGCTCAGTCGGGGGAGCTCGAGCCTCTTGATCTCATGGTCATGAGTTCGAGCCCCACACGGGGTGTAGAGATGACTTAAATAAATAGAACTTTAAAATACATAAATAAATAAAATAAAAAGATCTTAGGGGTGTCTGGCTCACTTGGTAGAAAGTACAGCCCCTGATCTTGGGGTCGTGAGTTTGAGCCCCATGTTGGGTGTAGAGTTTACTTTAAAAAATTAATAAAATCTTAAAAAAATAATAAATAATCTTTATTGGAGAGCCTGCATGGCCGGTTGGGGAAGCATCTGCCTTCAACTCAGGTCATGATCCCAGGGTCCTGGGATCCAGTCCCGAATCAGGCTCCCTGCTCAGCGGGGAGCCTGCTTCTGCCTCTCCCTCTGCCACCCCGTCCCCGCCTCGTGCTCATTCTCATGCTCTCTCTTCTCTCAAGTAAATAAATAAAAATCTTAAAAAAAAAAAAAGATAACTAGGTCCTGGGGGTGTAGTGTACAGCATGGTGACTATACTTAACAACACCATGTTATGTATTTCAAAGTTGCTAAGAGAATAGATCTCAAGCGTTCTCATCAGGGCCCCTGGGTGGCTCAGGCAGTTGTGTGTCTGCCTTTGGCTCAGGTCTTGATCCCAGGGTCCCAGGATCGAGTCCCACATCGGGCTCCCTGCTCACCAGGGAGTCTGTTTCTCCCTCCGCCTCTGCTCCTGCTCGTGCTCTCTCTCTCACTCGCTCTCAAATAAAGTATTTTTTTTAAAAAGTTCTCATCATAAGAAAAGCAGTTTGTAACTATGTGAGAGGACATTAAGTAAACTTAGTGGGGCAATTATTTTGCAATATATACAGATAGCAGATCATGTTGTACACTTGAAACTAATACAGTGTTACATGTCAATCATAGCTCAATAAAAAATAAATTTAAAAAACAGGTAAAATTAATTTTTAAAAATTTTATTTTTAAGTAAACTCTACACCCAACGTGGGGCTCAAACTCACAACCCCAAGGTGGAGAGTCATGTGCTCCACTGACGGAGCCAGCCAGGTACCCCAGGTAAAATTACGATTAATAATACTTTTTATTTAACTCACTATACACAAAATATTATCATTTCAGCATGTACTAAGTATAAAAAATGATTATTGAGCTGTTTTACGTTTTTGGGTGCCGTCCTCAAAAGCCGACGGGTACTTCATACCCATAGCACGTCTCAATTCGGACTGGCCCATTTCGGGTGCTCGCCAGCCCCACGTGGCCCGTGGCTACTGTACTGGACAGTGCAGGAAATATGACCATGGCACACGCACAGACACGTGACATCCCAGATACAGTTGGTCCCCTGGGTCCTTCCCTCCCTGGACAACCTCTGGCTGAATCAGGGTTGACCCTTGGAGCTGTTCAGCGCCTGCTCTGTCTCCATCTGTGCCGACCCTGCTCTTCCAACTTCTTCCCTTCCTCTCCCCCTCCTCCTCCTGCAAGGTCTCAGTGGCCAGGCACCCCCACCCCAAGGAACCCCCCACTGGGCACCCCAGACTTGTCTGGTGCCGATTGTGGCCACCACCTTAGGTCCCAACTCCCCGTATTGTCCCGGGCCAGCCTGCCTTTGGACTGTATTGTTTCTCCCAGAAAGATATGTTGACGTCCTAACCCCAGGTACCGGCGGCTGTGACTTTATTTGGAAAAAGGGTCTATGCAGATGAAATAAGTTGAGGTCATACTGGATTAGGGTGGGCCCTGAATCCAAGACGACGAGTGACCAGTGTCCCTGTAAGAAAAGAAGGCAGAGAGACACAGAGACCGGGAAGAAAGCCAAGTGACCACTGAGGCAAAGACTGGAGTTATTCACCTACGAAACAAAGATGTCAGTTACCACCAGATGCTAGAAAGAGGCAAGGAAGGAGTCTCTCCTCTCCCCTGACACCTTCGGAGAGAGCGTGGCCCTGCTGACACCTTGACTTTGGACTTCTGGCTCCCAGAACTGTAAGAGAACCCCTTTCCGTTTCAAGCCACCCCTTTGTTGTAATTTATTCCGGCAGCTGTGGGAAACTCATATCGCCTCCTCCCCTTCAGGCCTCGGCTTGCCCATCATCTGCCCTGAGGCCTGTCCTGACCTCCACGGGGCTAGGACCTCCCCATTTTTTTAAAGATTTTATTTATTTATTTGAGAGGGAGAGAGAGAGAGAGAGAGTGAGCACAGGAGCTGGGAGTGGGGAAGGAAAGAGGGAAAGGAACAAGCAGACTCCCCACTGAGCAGGGACCCCCCCCCCCACACACACACACGGGGCTCAATCCCAGGACCCTGAGATCATGACCTGAGCTGAAGGCAGATGCTTAACCCACTGAGCCACCCAGGCACCCCAGGCTAAGCCCTTTATCTGTTCTCAGCCTCCCCCTGACCACAGCTGTAATAATTCCTCATCAACTGTGTCATTGCTTGTGAATCCTGGTGCCCCTGTGAGAGCAAAACCCACAAAGACAGGAGCTCCAACTCTCCTGACTCCATTATTCTCTCAAAAACATCCATCATCCCTTGCAACACACCTGCACCTAGAGCTAGCGATGGCAAGAGAAAACCCCCACTCCCTGTGTCTCTTGTGTTGGAACACGACTGATGCACAATAACTGTTTGTTGAATGACTAACTGATCATAGAATTTAGCCATCCTCAAAACTCCTCCCAGTTGTTTCTGAGTCTCCACAGTTGGCTTCTCCAGGGCTCCAGATCAGTTTCCTACTGACTTTACCTGTCTTTTTTTTTTTTTAAGATTTATTTATTTATTTATTTTAGAGAGCAAGCAAGAGGTGGGAGTAGGGTGGGCAGAGGGAGAGAGAGAGAGAATCTAAAGCCGACTCCCTGCTGAGCACGGAGCCACCTTGGGGCTCAATCTCATGACCCTGAGATCACAATCTGAGCCAAAATCAAGAGTTGGACACTTAACTAATGGAGCCACCCAGGTGCCCCATGACTTGACCTGTCTTAAGCACTTAACACCCAGCACTACCCTATAAGGTAGGTACACTTATTATCCCCCTTTTACAGATGAGGAAAGAGAGGCTCAGATATAGAGGTCTTACAGCAGGGGCGCTCCTACTATCCCCAGGGATAATCTTCAGAGTCACCATGAGCAGGGAGCCCAATGCGGGGCTCGATCTTAGGACCCTGGGATCATGACCAGAGCCGAAGCCAGATGCTTAACCTACTGAGCCACCCAGGCGCCCCTCCATTGCATTTAAAACGTAGAAAGCAACCCAATAAAAAGACTGTCAAAAGCTTTGAACAGACTCCTCACGAAAGAAGATACACGGGTGCCAAATAAGCACAGGAAAGATTCTCAACATCAGCAGGCATCCGGGAAATGCGAAGCGGGGACAACCAGATCCCACTGCAAACCCGCCGGAGCAGCTATAATGAAAGAGACTGCCCAAACCGAGTGCTGGAGAAGACGCGGAGGAATGGGAACACTGGCTACACGAGCGGTTTGTTGTGTATCAGTGACAACTCAGCAAAGGTGAAGGAACATGTCAGCGTGAGGGCGCAGACTCAAAACCGCACTTGAGTGGAATCCGATAAGGTAGGATTGTCTGCTGGTGACTGCATCTTGCCGTCGCTGCATGAATTTCCTCCGGGGTCTCTCAGCATTCCAAGAATGCCTCTGTGACCCTCCACCCTGTTCCCATGCCCCTTACTGAAATACATCATGGCCTGGAAGTCCCTCCCAGGCTGAGCGGTTGCTTAGAATAAATGACACACTCTTGAAGAAAACTGAATTCGCAGACAGATGCTTTCTCACCATCAATCACGCTCCTTGTCAAACTTCCTGGCCTCCTTGAGGCCGTCCTGTGCCGCCTCTCACGCCTCTACTACATGAAGAGTTGTGTGAGAAAACATGGCAGAAATAAACTCTGTTCGTTGCTGCCTGTCCGGCTGAAAGGATGTAAAACTCTTCTTTCATTTGACAAATGTATCCTGAACATCTGCTGTGGGCCAGGCTCTGTCCTGGGTTCAAGGCTGCAGCACTGGGTAAGTGACCCAAATACCACTCTCTCCTCTTGGGGTCTTGGAGGCGGGCTGCGGGAGATTGAAGCTGAACTCATTACACAATCAATTTCACAGTTATGATAGCAGTAAGGGTCACCTCGGACAATACAAGCTGATATAGGGGGAAGTAATCTTAGTTTAGCGGCTGTGACCCAGGAGGACGTCTCTGAGGAAGCCACACTCAAGTTGGACTCTGTATTAGTGTAAGTCAAGTTTCGCTGCAGGAACAAAAAAGTCCGAAGCACAGTAGTTTAACACAACCAAAGTTTATTTCTCCCTCGAGTTACTCACCCTATATGGGCTGGCAGGTGCTCAGCTCCACATAGTCAGGCAGAGGCCCAGGGTGATGAGGCAGCCGCCATGTTGGACTCAGTGCCTCAGCTGCCTCAGAGCGACAGGAAGGAGACTGGAGAAGCGCATGTGGGCTTTTCAATGCCTCTGCTCAGAAGTGACTGACGTATATACAGAAGTGATTCCACTTCTACTTGCATTCCGACGACCAGAATTAGTCAAGGCAGTCACGGAATTGGATGAGTTTTTCAGTCAAGAGCTATTGGTTTACCCTCGAAATGTCCATCATGGGATTGAAAGGATGAGGAGGAAGGGAGTGCATTCCTGGCAGCACAAACAGCAAATTCAATGACACTGGAAATAAAGAGACAATGGATCTGTGGCTCAAAATTCTGACAGAAAAGGACTTTTAACCCAGACCGCTATTTTCAGCCAAATAGTGATCAAGTGTGAGGAACAGGCAAAGACATTTCAAAACATGCAGGGGCTCAAAAATGTTATCTCCCATGCTCTTCTGTTCTTGGAAAGCTATTGCAGGATGCACCCCACCAAAACAAGGGGATGAACCTACAACAACAACAACAACAACAACAACAACAACAACAAGGAAGACATGAGATAGAGGAAACAGGTGTCCCAATATGGGAATTGAAGATAATTCCCAGGATGGTGGCAGGATAAACTGCCCAGCAGGAAGAAAACAGAATGCTCCCAATACATTATCTGGATCATGTGATCATTTGGAAAGCTGAATTGAGATGGGCTGCCAGAACTTCTAAGAAGGAAAGAAAGAAAGAAAGAAAGAAAGAAAGAAAGAAAGAAAGAAAGAAAGGAAGGAAGAAAGAAAGAGGCAATATCTCCAGGTGGAAAAATTATACGTCATGACAATTACACTTTCCAATTGTATCCCACAAAGGGAAATGAAATTACCTTTCCATAAAAGCAATAAAAGGAATGTGAGCCACCAGGACACCCCGTGGATGGTGTCTCCTACCCAGTTGATGACTCAGGGGCCCCATGTGATGTCTGGGAGGCATCTCAAACTCAACTGGCCCAAACTGAACTCCACAAATGTACCTCCTGACCTTTCCAACGCTCCATGCCTTCCCATCTCAGACGCCTGAAACACAACCGACCAAGGCTTGAGGACTCCTATTGGCTCAGATGGAGGTGGGCAGACAAATTTGGGATGACCGCCTCTCCGACCCGGCCAATCAGAGCAGTCCATCCCCTAGTCCCTGTGATTGGTTTGGTTGTGTCATGTGATCCTAGTGGACCGATGATAATGTAGTACTAGGACATCCGTGGAAACCTTGGGCCCAGTTGAATATCTCTCTCCAAGTAGCTGCTGAGTGGAAACCATGGATCTATAACTGCCAGATAGGATCTCTGCCACCCGAAGGGGAGCCTGATGAGATGAAAGCCCAGCTGAACCCGGAGACAGCAAGTTAGATTCCTAGTGGCTCTGTTACAGTTTCTTGAGCCAGCTATGCCTGAAGTCAGTGCAACTCTTAGACCCCTAGGTTTTCGGGTACAGGAGCCAATTCATTTCTCCTTTTTCCTCTCATGAGTTTGAATTGTTTTTCAGCTGAACTTAGTTTTGTTTTGTTTTTCTGGAACTTCCAACTAAGCAAATCCTGATCGATACAGCCCCTACTCAATGCTAGACATTGCACTGAAGAGTTGACATGAGGGACATCTGGCTGGCTCAGGCGGTAGAGTGTGCGACTCTTGACCCCAGCTCGATGTTGGGTGTAGAGTACTTAAAAAAATAAAATCTTAAAAAAAAAAAAAAAAGAGTTGACATGAACTGGCTCATTGAACCCTATGAGGGGGGAATAATCTGATTCCCATTTAACTGAGAGGCAAACTGAGGCTCACAGAGGTGAATCCATCCACCCAAGATCATCAGAGCCAGGATTCCAACCCCTATTTGCCTGCCCCCAAAGCCTGCCTCTCTTTGACCACGAGGAGCAGTTGCCGGATTTGGAGATTCAGAGGCAGGAACTGTGTTATGGGGTGAAGGGGGGACCGGGGGGAGAGCCAATGCCAATGGCCAAGACTCTTTGAACTTTCTTCAAAGGGCACCAAGGAGTAATGGAGGGCTGTGAACAGAAGGGTGGACTGTGGTGGAAAGAGTGGATCAATAAAAACAGTAACAAAAACTAATAACTATCAAAACCACGATCGGATGCCACTTCACCCTCATCCGGACGGCTATCAGAATAAAGGATAATAACAAGCGCTACGAGGACGCGGGGAAATCAGAACCCTTATACATTGCAGCTAGGAACGCAAAATGGCACAATGGGTTTGGAAAACAGTCTGGCAGTTCCTCAAAATGTTAAACAAAGAGTTACCGTATGACCCAGCAATTCCACTCGTGGGCATATACCCAGGAGAAATAAAAAGATATATCCGCACAAAAAGCCTACACACGAAGGCTCATAGCCGCGTTTGGCTAGCTAGCCAAAAAAGGAGAAACAACCCAAGTGCCCACGAGCTGACGGATGGAAAAGCGCAACGTGGCATATCCACACCATGACATCTTATTCCGCCGTAAAGAGGAATGACGTAAGATTCATGCTACGACACGGCCGGGTCTTGAAAACGCTTGGCTGAGTAAAAGAAGCCGGACTGCGTGCTTCCATGCCTATGAAACGTCAAGAAAAGACAAAGCCATAGAGACGGAAAGTAGATGAGTGGTTTCCAGGGGCTGGAAGGAGGGGAGAAATGAGGGTGATGGCCAGTGTATGGAGTTTCCCTTCTGAGTGATGCAGTGTTCTAAAAGTAGACATGGTGATCGGCGACACAGTCTGTGAATCCACCAAGAACCATCGAAATCTAAAATCCACACTTTAAGTGGGTGAATTGTATGGTAGGCGAATCGTGCCTCAATAAGGCGGTTAAAACAGTATCTGACATTTATAGAGTGGTTTGCTCTGTCAGGAGAGGTGTTAGCACACGGCGCCAATGACTGCACCCGTATTCGCGAGATCAGTGCGTGAAAGACCCCAGCTTACCGAGGGGGAGACTGAGATCAGAGAGTTTTGGCAAGTCCTGTAGCGAAGTGATGGTCAGAGAGCAGAGGCTTGGCATTTCAGGCCCCTCCAGATCTGACCCTTCCCCCACCCCCAACCCACCCCCATCCCCCGTTCTTTCCTCCCCCTAAGTCAAGCTCCTGCCCAACTGACCTCACTTCCTTTTCTTTCTTTTTTTTTTTTTAAGATTTTATTTATTTATGTGACAGAGAGACAGCCAGCGAGAGAGGGAACACAGCAGGTGGAGTGGGAGAGAACTAAGCAGGCTCCCAGCGGAGGAGCCCGATGTGGGACTCGATCCCGGAATGCCAGGACCACGCCCTGAGCCGAAGGCAGACGCTTTAAGGACTGCGCTACCCAGGCGCCCCTCACTTCCTTTTCTTTTGCACACACATTCTTTGCCTGTGCTGATCGACTGCCTCTGCCCAGCTGTTCTTTCCTCTTCCCTTCTGCCTAGTCTGTAAAATGAATGTCTAAGTGTGAGGGGGCGAGAGAGAGGAGGTACTGACTCTGAGTTTCCAAGCCTAGGGCTTGGGAAATGAGAGGTGTAGGGAGGAGGGTACCTAGAGGGACAGCCTGGGGAAAAGATCAAGGCCTGCCTCCTCCTGTCTCCCTGAGGACTTGGCCCACACCCACATGAACAGATTTTAAAGTCCTTGGCCTGAGTTTAACCCGAGCTGTAACTGGGGACACAGGCCAGGGAGGATGAGGTCAGCTTTTCCCCCTGGGCAGGTGGCCAGGCCTGGGGTGAGCAGGTGAGGAGAGGGTGTGTGGCTCCGCCCAAGTCCTGCCCATCACCTTGGGACAGCGTGATGCCCCACAACCAGGCTGCCTTCTCCTCCCTTTCCCCGCCAACCGAAAGTCTCTTCTCAGAGACTTTTAGAACCTTTAAGAAGTCCAGGAGTCCAATAAAATACTATTTAGTCATAAAAAGAAATGGACCCCCCCATGCCTTCAACAGCTGGATGAACCCCGAAAACATGATGCCAAGTGAAAGAAGTCAGATACAACAGGTCGTGGATTGTCTGATGCCATTTACATGAAGTGTCCGGGGAGGGGGCAATGAGGAGTGGCTGCTTCATGGGTGTGGTTTCCTTCTGCGGTGATGAAATGTCTTTTTTTTTCCTCTTCTTTTTGAGCTGTCTTAAAACTAGACAGAGGTGGCTGTTGCATACCATTGTGAATGTACCCGAAGGCACTGAATTTTTCCTTTAAAATGGCTAATTTTATGTTATGTGAATATTCCCTCAGTTTTAAAAAATAAAAAGAGTATGCTAGGCCTTTGCTCATGATGATTCCTCTGCCAGGAACCCCCTTTCCGTTGACCTCAGCTCCCTTTACCTCCTCAAGGAGGGATGCCCGGCTCTCTGGATCTGAAGTGGTCCCCAGTCACTCTCCTGTCACACCATGAAGTTTTATTGGTTAATAGCACACATCACTATGTGAAATTCCCTTATTGACTTGTATATGGGTTTTTTGGTCCCCCCACCAAAAGCTGAGGCCCTCACGGGGAGAGGGCACTGTGTGTCCCTCTTTTCAGGTGAGGAACTAAAGTGCAGAGAGGTTTAGGAAACTGGAAATTGCCCTGCCATCGGTCTGCCCCCAAGTCCACGTCCCTGGCAACTCAGCCAAGAGTCCCAATCTCAAACACCTTCAGAGGCCAGGCTGGCCATCTGTATGTCCAAAGTCACCAGATAGCGTGGCCTGGGAGCATCTGTCTGCTTAAAATGGCATATGTGTTTTGAAAACTTAATAAACTTATTTTGCAGAGCGGTTGTATTGCTCTGAAATTAAGTGGAAAGTACTGAGTCCCCATATACACCCTGCTGCCCCCACAACTTCCCCCACCGTGAACACCCCACATCACAGTGCCACACTGGGTAGTGCCAGTGAACCGACACGACACGTCATTATCACCCAGGGTCCACAGTTGACATTAGGCTTCACTCTTGGGGTTGTACATTCTATGGGTTTGGACCAACGTATAATGACACGTATCCACCATCACTGACATAAAAATCCTGTGCGCCCCACCTAGTCGTCCTTCTCCACCCCTTAACCCCTGACAACCCCTGAGCTTTCTACTGTCTCCACACTTTGGGCTCTTCCAGAATATCATAGAGCTGCAATCAAACAGCATGTAGCCATTTTTTTTTTAAAGATTTTATTTATTTAGGGCAACCCTGTAGGGACCCCTCTCACTCCTGAGAGCTTTTTCTGTATTCTTGATTCATAAACTTCTTTTTTTTTTTAAAGATTTTATTTATTTACTTGACAGAGATAGAGACAGCCAGCGAGAGAGGGAACACAAGCAGGGGGAGTGGGAGAGGAAGAAGCAGGCTTCCCGCGGAGAAGCCTGATGTGGGGCTCGATCCCAGAACGCTGCGATCACGCCCTGAGCCGAAGGCAGACGCTTAACGACTGCGCCACCCAGGTGCCCCTGATTCATAAACTTCTGTCACTTTACTCACGAAAAAAGATTTTATTTATTTATTTGAGAGAGAGAGAGAGAGAGTGAGAAAGAGAGAGCAGGGGGAGGAGCAGAGGGAGAAGGAGAGAGAGAGAATCTCCAGCAGACTCTGCACTGAGCGCAGAGCCCTGATGTGGGGCTCGATCCCACGACCCTAAGATCATGGCCTGAGCGGAATCCAAGAGTCGAGTGCTCAACTGACGGAGCCACCCAGGCGCCCCACAAGTAGCCTTGTCTGACTGGCTTCTTTTACTTAGTGATATGCATTTAAGGTTCCTCCTGCCTTTTCATGGCTTGCTAGCTCCTTTGTTTTTAGTGCTGAATAAGATTCCCGGGTGTGGATGTCCCACGGTTTATCCGTTCCCCTACTGAAGGGCACCTTGGTTGCTTCCAACTTTTAGCATTTATGACTAAAGCTGCTATGAACCCCTGTGTGCAGATTTTTGCTGTACTCTAGTCCTGAGAAGCAAGGTACCAAGTCCGTTCCCCCTCAAGGAGGGGGCAACTTAGCTCCACTCTTTATGGAAAGGAGTATCAAGAATTTGTAGAGAAAGATTAAGGCCACCAATGTGGGGCTCGTCGAAACCCCGAGATCAAGAGTCACATGCTCTACCGACTGAGCCAGCCAGGCACCTCATAAGACATCAAGGTGATTAAAGAATATTTAGGGGTAGAAATTTGAGGCTATGCAAATGTCCTGTTTCTCCTTAAAGTTTTATCCATTAAATTTCTCATCCATCAGTGGATTCTGCCTGCAGCAGTCATTACCGTGGTATTCTAATGGCTAGTTTCTATTTTTATCGTTCGTTCTACATTTATTTTTTTAAAGATAGTATTTATTTATTTGAGAGAGAGAGAGAGTGTGGGCCCAGTGGGGGAGGGTTAGAGGGGGAAGGAGAGGGAGAGAGACTCTCCAGCAGACTCTGAGCATGGAGCCCATGCGGGGCTCCATCTTATGACCCTGAGATCACGACCTGAGCCAAAACCAAGAGTCAGACGCTTAACGGACTGAGCCACCCGGGCATCCCACATTCTACATTTATTAATTGAAAGTCTTCTGTCAGGGAGATTTGTCCCTTCTCCTCCATTTTTAAATGGGTTTAATCGTGTATTTTTAATCAGTATGGACTTGTGGACATTTATTTCATCATTTGGGTTATAATCCAATATTACGGTTATTCACTTTGTTCTCAGATTGTTTCAGCTTTGGCCAAGGGAAGTTCTTTCAGGTTGGCTCCTGTGTCCTTTCGGCTTGTTTTAAGTACTTTTTGGCACTGGAAAAGTCTCCAGGTTGGTTTAGTATTTTCTCTGCGATAGCCCTAGAATCAGCCATTTCTCCAGCCCTGGGTCCCTGTGTAGGAAAATGGTATTTTCATATCTGTCTTTTTAAATAAGATTTTCTTGGGGCGCCTGGGTGGCTCAGTTGTTAAGCATCTGCCTTAGGCTCAGGGCGTGATCCCGGCGTTCTGGGATTGAGCCCCATGTCAGGCTCCTCCGCTATGAGCCTGCTTCTTCCTCTCCCACTCCCCCTGCTTGTGTTCCCTCTCTCGCTGGCCGTCTCTCTCTCTCTCTGTCAAAAAACTAAATAAAATCTTAAAAAAAAAAAAAGATTTTCTTTATTTATTTGTCAGAGAGAGAGAAAGAGTGTACAAGCAGGGGGAGCAACAGGCAGTGGGAGAAGCAGGCTCGTCTCCTGACAAGGAGCCCAATGTGGGGCTCAATCCCAGGACCCCAGGATCATGACCTGAGCCGAGGGTAGACCCTTAACCAACTGAGCCACCCAGGCAATCCCTTATATCTACTAAAATAGACATCATACTGCTAACCACAGTCCGGCACCACATTGCTTTTTTTTAAAAAAAAGATTTTATTTTGAGTAATGTCTACACCCAATGTGGGGCTCAAACCTACAGCCCAGAGATCAAAGGTTGGGACGCCCCACCGCTCCACCGCCTGAGCCAGCCAGGCACTCCCACCTTGGTCATTTGCAACTTCCTTCTGCAAGGGCGTGAAACTTGGCTGTCATATCTACCATATGTACTTATTGGTTCAACACTAGCGTATAAATAGTCCCAGAGTTGTTAACCTGTACCCCTGAGAGCAACAAATTTACCAACTAAAGTACAGTGTTTCTGGCCAGGTCAGCCGGTTGTTTGAATGGGAGGCCTCTGAGCTAAGCAAACAGGCCTGGGGTTGTGGGGTACCCTTGGCCCTTGGGCCTCTACTTTGAGATCCCCCAAACCGTGACTGCTCTGGTCTCTGGCCAGGGGGAAGGGGGTCAGTTTGCACCTCCCTGCCAGCCGCATTCATGCCTCATGGTTGGTCCAAAGGGGGTGGAGAGAGTGGAATGGAACCCCCGCATCCCCACACCTGCTGTGGTCCTTCAACCCTCTAGGTGGTTGGGGGGGGGGGTCTGAGGACACCATGTTAGGCGTTTAGTCCTCTCGCAGGCGCTGACTCTGCTCTGAGAGCGGGTGCAGACTGGGCGGGGCAGCCCCTGTGTGAGGGCCCTGGGAGCAGAACCTGCTTGGTGGGTGCGCCCGCCCAGGCATGCATCGGGTGGGCGGGCTGTGGCAGGAGCTGCCCTTCCCTGGGGAAGAGACCAGGCTTGACTGGGGGACGGTGGGGGGCGGGGAGGGGGCAGGGGGACGGGTTGGGGGGTGCTTGAAGCCCATGGGGCTTGAGCTGAGTTCCCTCCTAATTCCTCCTCAGGGATACAGTGGTGACCAATACTACCCAACATTTATTGAGCTCTCACTGTATGTCCTGGCTCTGTTCTTTTTCTTTTTTTCTTTTTGGTTCTGGTTCTGTTCCAATCATACCTTTCATCCTCAACAATATCCCTCAGACCGGACACTGTTAATAACTCCATTTCACAGATGAGGCCACTGAGGCTCAGAGGGGGGCATCATTTGCCCATGGTCCTAGACTACAGAGTAGCTGAGCCTGGCAACAGACTCTGAACCCTTTATATTTAAATTACATTGGGGCAGAGGAAAAGACAGGGTCTCTGCCTTCCTGGATCTGGGGGTCTAGGGCAAAGACACAATAGGCCACATGAATAAATAAATAATCAAGGTAATTTCAGATGGTGCCAAAGGCCATGTGAGATTGGGGAGGAGGGAGAGAGATCAAGGAAGACCTCTCTGGGGGCGCCTGGGTGGCTCAGTTGTTAAGCGTCTGCCTTCTGCTCAGGTCAATATCCCAGGGTCCTGGGATCGAGCACCGCATCAGGCTCCCTGTTCAGTGGGAAACCTGCTTCTCCCTCTTCCACTCCCCCTGCTTGTGTTCCCTCTCTCACTGCGTCTCTCTCTGTCAAATAAATAAAATCTTAAAAAAAAAAAGAAAAAAAGAAAAAAAGGAAGACCTCTCTGAGGAGGTGACCAACTGGGAAGGGTTGGGGGAAGGGTGTTCCAGGCAGCCCTATCCCCAAGTGCAAAGGTTCTGAATTGTGTGAGGAATTGGGAGGAGGCCAGTGGGGCTGGAGGGCAGTGGATGGCTGGAGGCAGGGATACCAGTGAAGTACGTAAGGAGACACCAAGCAGAGCAACGTGGATGGTGGTGAGAGCTTTGGCAGTTACTTTGAGTCACCTAGGGAGCCATGGGAGAATTTAGAGCAGGAGCGGGACCTGATCTGAGTATTAAGAACTGTGGCCACAGGTGTGGAATGGTGCATGGGGTGGAGGTACAGAGACGTCCAGGCTCCTGACATTTGCTGGAGAAGTCAGGGTCCCAGTCTATAGAAAAGAGGTACTAGGAGGTGGGGGGGGGGGGGTTGGAGGGCCCTGGACAGCATAGAGCCCAGGGAGGTGTGAAAAGGCTACCTTCCCATGAGGGGTGTGGCTTCCCTTTCCCAGAAGGGGGTCATTTATCCAGCACCTGGGTGGCCCCACCACACTGGGGGGATCTTCAGGGCTCATCCCTGCCAACTTGGAAGGCAAAGTTGTGGAGCACCACCCAAGCGTTCCCCATCCCCCCACTCCGGCCCCACTGGCTGCACTACCCTGTGTGTGTCTTCCGTCGGAGCAGGCGGGAACCGGTCTGTCTCCCCAAGAAACATCGGGAGTAGAAGCCTCAGGGATCCCCAAGGGGCTACATGGGGATATGACCAGGCCTGGGTACCCCTCGCAATCCCTCACCTGGGGGCACCCCCCAATCCTCCCCTCATGGCCCCTGGGACACCCTCATGCCACCCGCGGCTGAGTCAAAGGGCAGCCACCAGGCCCAGCCCCCCTTCCTGGCTGGAACCTCTGGTCTGAGGGTGGGGGAGCTGGGCCTGGCCAGGAAACTCCTGGGAACTGGGAGTGGGGGTGTGGGGCCAGCTGGGACTGGCCCGTTGGAGGAGCTGAGGCCTGGGAGAGGCGTGGGAGAGCGACATAGACAAAGACACAGCTAACGACTGAGAGAGACACAAGAGAGACAGGGAAAAGAGAGACAGACCCCGAGAGACCAGATGAAAGAGATACACACACAGAAAGTGAGGGTTCGTTCATTGATTCATTTATTCACTCACTCAGCAGATAAATTATTGGGCCTGGGCTGTGTCGCCGCCGCGCCCAGGACAGATGCAAACCCCTGCCTCCGTGGGGGCTGACTGGTAGGGACACAGCCCAGAAACATGTTAAAGGAGTAAGTCACATTGGGAGCGAGAACGGTAGCAGAGACGGGGTAGGGGGAGCCAGGAGCGCTTAGGAGCCAGATCTTCCTCATCTGGGGAGGAGGTTCCCACCAGAATCCTGCCCTCACCGGCTCCTCCCCAAATCCCTCTAAGCCGGGTGGGGGGGGGGGGATGGAGAGGGGCCTGCGCCCCGGAGCCACCCAGACGTAACTGCCCGGGTAAGGGGACTGAGGCTATCGCCGCCCTATTGGAGACCCCTCCTAACCTGCGCTGCCGGGTCCGTCGCCGACGGGTCGTTCTTGGGGTGCAGCCCGGAGGCTCAACTGGAAGGTAGGCGGGAAGTGGGCAGGGACCAGTGTCCAGGCCCCAGAGGACAGACGGGACCCCTAGGCTGGGGGGCGGGAAGAGGTTCAGGCCGCCCCTGCTGAGAACCTCCCCTTCCCGCTTCTCCGGGTCCTCCCACCGCGACGGAGCGTCCCTGGGAGAGCAGTTCAGGCCCGGAGGGGGGAGCCAAGGGCTCGCCGGTGCCAGTCGCCGACGGGGCGCGCTCCGGTGCCGCGGCGGGTGGCACAGGCTGGCAGCCATGGGCTGGGTGCCCGGGCCCCAAGGGGAGGGGGCGACTGCTGGCGACCGCCAGAGGTCCGCGTTGTGGGCCCTCCTCCTCCCCCTCGCCTGCCGGCTCCAGCCCCGCCCGTCTCACCCCCGCCCCCCACGCCGAGCCGCCTCCGCTCCCTGTGCTCCCGGCAGCGCGACTGCCGGGGGCGCACGACCAGGGCGCAGGGGTGAGTGTACTGCACTGGGTCTCCAGGTGCGTGGGGCTCAGCCCGGCCCGCAAGGGTTGCCCTGCCGCTACCCCGGTCCCCTTGTTTGGGTTTCCCCGGAGGCCTCAGGGGGCGGGGGGGTTGGGAGGGAAGGCGGCGACTGGATGCTGGGGCCGGGGTTGGGGGTAGGGGCGCCTGGAATCCCCTGGCCTCGCCCTCTCCCGGCTACACTGCAAGTTTCGCTACTTCAGCCCTGTTTCCAGGAAATTCGAGGCAAGGCGGGAGACGGCAGAGGCTGTAAGCCTCTGCTCGGTGTCCCCATCCGAGCGTCACCCGTGTCTGCATGTATCTGATGCCTCCCTCCCCGCAGCGCGGCTGAGTCCGGGACTCCCTGGGTCTGTATTTGCGCATGGCTCCCTGAGGGCACCGATGCCGTCCGGGATGCATTTGATCCCGCCCTGGGCAAAGAAATCCGTTCCCCTTCCCAGGCCTCGGTTTTCTCATTAAGTGCGACTCGCGCGACTGTGTAACCATTTCTAAGTAGCGGTATGTGTGTTGAAACATGAAAACCTTCGTGTCGGCTTCCAGTCGCAGCTTCCAGTCTGTAAACTGGGACTGAGGGGAGAGCTGCTGGGGGGGTATTAGAGGGTGAAGCCTTGGACAGGAAGTTCTATTACACTCTAATGACACGTGTGCCCTTCTGCAAAAGCCTGTCTGTGCGATCTGCATCCTGTCTGCTGCCCTCAGGCTCTGCCTCTGTAAAACGGGAGGACAGATAGCTTTCTCACGGTTGTTTTTTTTTTTTTTTTTTTTGCGGTGGATGAAGGAGTGTGTGCAGCGCGCAAAGCCCTGCGTGCGGCGAGGCAGCTAGATTGTGAGGCTCTGGACTCCAGGCTGGCTGTGGGTGGAGGTTGTGAAATTCGTGGCTTGAACGACTGGGCGAAGCCCTCTCGGGCTAAATTTGGGTTCCTGTGTGTGTCTGTGTCGCTCTGCTCATGTGTGAATATATTTTCTTGTTCCCCTCATGGAGTGTGACCGTGTATTTTTGCCTTATTTTGTGACTGTGTGTACATGTCTTGCCAGCGTGTCACTGTATTCGTGTGTGCGTCCCTGTCTGCTTATGATTGAATCTGCCCCTAGATATCCCTGATTATACGTGACTTACTAGTGTCCATTTCCTGCGGGGTTCTGTCACCATGTCCCCTCGTGATATTATTTGCGTGGCTTTGTGTCAGCCTGTCTCCATGGCCACCTCCTTTCCAGCCCTAACTCCCTTTGGGCCCCGGGGTAAGTGTGGAGTGGTGGGTAGGGGGTGAGGGCCCCTTTCCCAGGGCTGCGAGGCCCCGCCCCGCCGGGCCGCCTCCGCAGGCCTGATACTCGCACCCTACCTCTCCGCAGCCTTGGGGCACGCGGCCCATGGAGCCGGGGCTGCTGCGGCCGGCGCCGGTGAGCGAAGTCATCGTCTTGCATTACAACTACACCGGCAAGCTTCGCGGTGCCCGCTACCAACCCGGCGCGGGGCTGCGAGCCGACGCCGTCGTGTGCCTGGCGGTGTGTGCCCTCATCGTGCTCGAGAACTTGGCGGTGCTGTTCGTGCTTGGCCGCCACCCGCGCTTCCACGCGCCCATGTTCCTGCTCCTGGGCAGCCTCACGCTGTCCGACCTGCTGGCGGGCGCGGCCTATGCCGCCAACATCCTTCTGTCGGGGCCTCTCACGCTGCGTCTGTCGCCCACGCTCTGGTTCGCCCGTGAAGGTGGCGTCTTCGTGGCGCTCGCCGCGTCCGTGCTGAGCCTCCTGGCCATCGCGCTGGAGCGCCGCCTCACCATGGCCCGCCGGGGCCCCGCGCCCGCCGCGCGTCGGGGACGCACGCTGGCCATGGCGGCGGCCGCCTGGGGCGTGTCGCTGCTCCTCGGACTACTGCCGGCGCTCGGCTGGAATTGCCTGGGCCGGCTGGACACCTGCTCCACCGTCCTGCCGCTCTACGCCAAGGCCTACGTGCTCTTCTGCGTGCTCGCCTTCCTCGGCATCCTGGCCGCCATCTGCGCGCTCTACGCGCACATCTACTGCCAGGTGCGCGCCAACGCGCGGCGCCTGCGGGAGCGCCCCGGGGCTGCGGGGGGTGCGTCCAGCCGGGCACGCCGCACGCCGCGCTCGCTGGCGCTGCTGCGCACGCTCAGCGTGGTGCTCCTGGCCTTCGTGGTGTGTTGGGGCCCCCTCTTCCTGCTGCTCTTGCTCGACGTGGCGTGCCCGGCGCGCGCCTGCCCCGTGCTCTTGCAGGCCGACCCCTTCCTGGGCCTGGCCATGGCCAACTCGCTTCTGAACCCCATCATTTACACGCTCACCAACCGCGACCTGCGCCACGCTCTCCTGCGCCTGGTCTGCTGCGGCCGCCGCCCCTGGCACAGAGGGCAGGACGCCTCCCAGGGATCCGGGAGCCCCGCGGGGGCTTCGGGAGGCCTGAACCGCTGGCTGCCCCCTGGTTTGGACGGCAGCTCCAGCCGCTCCGAGCGCTCGTCACCCCAGCGGGACGGGCTGGACACTAGCGGCTCCACTGGCGGCCCTGGGGCACCCACAGTCGCCCGGACCCTGGTACCCGCACCGGCCGCAGACTGACGCCCTCTGGCCTGCCATTACCCTCCCTAAGAGCTGTTTTGCAGACTTTTTCTTTTTAAAGAAAGGAATTTGTAGGAAAAGCAGCGAAGATGGTGGAGGCAGAAGAGACGAAGGGAAATGTGTTTTATTTATGCTAAACCTCATAGCAGTAAATGAGGCAGACAAAAATCGGGGCTCTTGTGGCATTGACATTCTGATGGGGGGCCACAGGCAATATCAGAGTGAAGAAATCATGGAGATAATTCCAGCTACGATACAGTGATGCGATGGTGGTCAGGGGATGCTTCTCTGCAGGAGGGATGACATATGATGTAAGTTGAGACGTCACCGCCCTGGGAACACTTGAAAGAAGAGCATTCCAGGGTGAGGGAACAGCAGAGCAAACGTCCTGAGGCTGGAAGATGCCCGTGTGTTCTCGAAAAAGCAAAGATCCCCTTGCTGCTGGAGCAACAATGGAGGGTGATGGTGGGAGGAAACAAAGGCAGAAAAATGATGGGGCAGAGTGGGCAGAGCCTTGAGGGCCCCATGGAGGACTTTGCTTTTACTCTGAGTGAAGTGGGAGGTGGAGGACAGACTTGATCTGCTTGAGATGTTCCCAGATCTCTGTAAGGGCGAAGGTCCAAGCTAGAACAAGGGGAAGGTGTCTGTACTGGCTCAGGGGAGCAAGGTTGGGGCCTCAGCCTATGTGGATTCTGAATAGATTTTGGAGACAGCAGACGGAATTACTGAGGAAATGAGTGTGGGTGTGAGAGAAAAAAAAGGAATCAAGGACAGCTCTCCAGTTTAGAGGCGAGGATGACAAAGACGCAGCACCCTAAACTAAAATTGGACTGTGGGAGACTCGGCCAATTCCTAGCTGAAACAAGATTTCTTTGAGTGTGGTGTCAGAGCCTTCATAAAAAAAAATAAATAAATACAATAAAATAATAAGAACAATTACAGCTTACTGTGCCTGGCTAGTCGTGGAAGGCCCAGACACACCTTTTTCTCACCCTTACTGCAACTTTGCAAGGTAGATTTCCTCACCCCGATTTGATAGATGAGGAACCTTCCAAACGGTGAGTACCTTGCCCAGCGTCTGAGCCGGGATATTAGCCCAGACTGTCCGGCTCCCAGGGCCTAAGAAGCGCAGGCCTAGACTAGTCTCTGGCTCCTTCGGAGGGGTATGGCAAGGCCAGACACTCCCTCCCTCAGTGGTCTGCATTCTTGTCCGGGGGCGGGGCGATACCAGGGGCCTGTTTGTACCTATAAAAGGCTCCAGGCATGCTGGCTGTGGGTACCAGCTGTCCCTAGATGCATTCGTGACCCCAGTGCCACATTGCTGTCCTGGGGGAGGGGCAGGGGGCTTTGGGCTCAAACTACCTCTCGCCACTTGCCGGGAGACCCGCGTAACTGCAGGCAGCTGCAAAGACAGCAGTGTGTTTGGGAGGCACAGATCCAGCCTGGGGGCCTGAGCGTCCACCAGCCGTGCTCAGGTAATCCCTGTGGGCCACATGCAAGGGAAACCAACCTATTTCCTGCAACACAAACACACTGAAACGAGGACACTCCCAGGACTAGACCTAATTTCCCACTGGGCCTGGCGTCCCTGACCCCAAGCTCCTCTATGGTCCAGGGGAACCTGAAGCTCATGCCATTGTTTGGTTGTTTGATAGGATGATGGTAGGGGATTTATTCACTTGTTCACATCTTACACAATTCGAAAAGCACCAGTTCCCCTTTTTAGGCGTGATCACTGTGGGGATTCCTTGGAAACTTCCAGAGCTATTCTGTGGATAAAGGAGCTGCCAGGTAAACACTTCTCTCTTTTTTATACAACTTTAGCACTGCTTTGCGTCCTGCTTTTTCACTTACTAGTTAGTATGTCTTGGGAATTGTTGCACACCCACAGATTTTGTACTGTCTTACTGTCTTAGTTGGCTCGGGCTGCCTTAACGAACACCATTACCTGTGCAGTTGGAGCAGCAGAAATTTATTTCTCATGGTTCTGGGGGTCGGAAGTCCAAGATGAGGTCCCCAGCATTATCTGGTGCTGGTGAGGACTCTCGTCCTGGCTTGGCTACCTTCCTGCTGTGTCCTTTCATGGTATAGAGAAATCAAGAAGCTCTCTGGTGTCTCTTCTTAAAAGGGCCCTAATCCCATCATGGGGCCCCACCTTGAATGGCCTCATCCTCCCCAAAGCCCCATCTCCAAATACCATCATGTTGGGGGTTAGGGTTTTGACATATATTTCTTGTTGGGACAGGAGGGGTGACAGTTCAATCCATAGCACTAAAAGAAAAAAAAATTTTTTTTTGAATCGAGATAAACATCCATAGGGCAAATGTCTTAATCCGTTTCACTGGCTGCATACTACTTCACAGCATGGATGTGCCCCCAATGTATTACACCAGGATCCTATGGATGGCCACATGGGTTGAGTCCAATCCTTTGCCTTTATACGCAGTACTGCGTAAACATCCGTGTACACACATCCTCCGGCACGTGTGCAAGTGTACCTTGGATAAAGCTCTACAAGTGGCATCACTGGATCACAGGGCCTATAGGTTTGATTTTGAAATATGAAAGATTGCTTCAGACAGGTTCTAGAAGGTGCTGGTTTCCACTGAGCCTGGGCCACTCTGCGTGTTCGCTGACTATGCTATGGCGCCCCTTCTGGAGAAGCCCAGAACTGCAGCTTCACTCAACAGCACCCCCTTCCACCCTCCTCTGGCTTGGATTTAATCCTAGACTGAGCAGGAATGTTGAATCTTTAAAATTCACTCCTAAGGCTGGCAGAATCTTTTCTTAGACCAACATCTTTTTAGCCTGGCATTTCCTTCGATTATTCGCCTAGTTTTCATTTAGATGGACTCGTTTTTTTCTTTTAAAGAAGATTTAATATAGAGTATCTTTAGGAAACAGACTTCCCAAGTGCTGTTGAAATTTGGGTCAGTTTATCATCTAGCTTTTCAGGAATGAGTGTATATCACATATGGCAAGGATTATTCCTATGAGATACTTGTTTTTTCTCAATTTTTAAATTTTTAAAATGAAGCCATTTTATTAGAAAACTGAAAGCATTGTATCCTTGATTATGTCTCTTCAAAGATATATAGTCTTTCTTTAAAAAAAAAATTTAAGGGAGGGCCAGGGTGGCTCAGTTGGTTAGGTCTCCGACTCTTGATTTTGGCTCAGGTCATGATCTCAGGGTCATGAGATCAAGCCCTGCATTGGCCTCCTCGCTGAGTGTAGTGCCTGGTTAAGATTCTCTCTCTCTCTCTGACCCTCCCCCACTCCCCTCCTCCTGCTCTCTCTAAAACAATTTTTTAAAATTTTACTTTGAGGGGTGCCTCGGTGGCTCAGATGGTTAAGCATCTGCCTTTGGCTCAGGATCCTGGGATCGAGCCCCACATGGGGCTTCTTGATCAGTGGGGAGCCTGCATCCCCCTCTCCCTCTGCCTGCCACTCCTGCTGCTCTCTTACTCCCTCTGTCAAATAAGTAAAAATCTTAAAAAAATTTTTTTTTAATTTTTATTCCAGTGTAGTTACCATACAGTGTTAGTTTCAGGTGTTTAATATAGTGATTCATTAATTGTATACATTACACAGTATTCATCATGATAAATGTACTCCTTTTTTTTTTTTTTTAAGATTTTATTTATTTATTTGACAGAGATAGAGACAGCCAGCGAGAGAGGGAACACAAGCAGGGGGAGTGGGAGAGGAAGAAGCAGGCTCATAGCAGAGGAGCCTGACGTGGGGCTCGATCCCATAACGCCGAGATCGTGCCCTGAGCCGAAGGCAGGCGCTTAACCGCTGTGCCACCCAGGCACCCCTAAATGTACTCTTAATCCCATTCACCTATTCTACCCATCCCCCACCCACTTCCTCTCTGGTAACCAAGACTTCGACTTCGTTCTCTATAGTTAAGAGTCTGTTTTTGGGGGGCGCCTGGGTGGCTCAGTCGTTGAGCGTCTGCCTTCGGCTCAGGGCATGATCCTGGCGTTCTGGGATGGAGACCCACATCGGGCTCCACTGCTGGAAGCCTGCTTCTTCCTCTCCCACTCCCCTGCTGTGTTCCTCTCTTGCTGGCTGTCTCTCTCTCTGTCAAATAAATAAATAAATAAATAAATAAATAAATAAATCTTAAAAAAAAAAGAGTCTGTTTTTGGGTTGTCTCTCTTTTTTTCCTTTTTATTTTTTAAGAGAGGGAGGAGGGAGGGGCAGAGGGAGAGGAAGAAAGAATCTTAAGCAGGTTCCTCATCCAGCATGGGGCGCATTGTGGGGCTCTTCTCACAACCTGAGATCTTCACCTGACCTGAACCGAAATCAAGAGTCAGATGCTTAACCAACTGAGGCACCCAGGAGCCCCATCCTTTGATTCTTAAATTCCACATAGTATGAAATCATAAGGTATTCATCTTTCTCTGACTGGCTTATTTTGCTTAGTATTATACCCCCTAGCTCCATCCACGTTGTTGCAAACGACAAGATTTCATTCTTTTTTATGGTTGAGTAATATTATAAATATATACCATATCCTCTTTATCCATTCATCTATGGATGGACTCTTAGGCTGCTTCCATAGTTTGGCTTAGATGGGCTCTTTAAAAAATAAGTACATTTAGGGGTGCCTGGGTGGCGCAGTCGTTAAGCGTCTGCCTTCGGCCCAGGGCGTGATCCCGGCGTTCTGGGATGGAGCCCCACATCAGGCTCCTCCGCTGGGAGCCTGCTTCTTCCTCTCCCACTCCCCTGCTGTGTTCCCTCTCTCCTTGGCCGTCTCTGTCAAATAAATAAATAAATAAATAAATAAATAAATAAATAAATCTTTAAAAAAAAAGATTTGTTTCAGGGCAAATCTGCCTGGAACCATGTAGAAAAAAAAAAAAGTACATTTAAAAATTAACTTTGGGGGGCGCCTGGGTGGCGCAGTTGTTAAGCGTCTGCCTTTGGCTCAGGGTGTGATCCCGGTGTTGTGGGATCAAGCCTCACATCAGGCTCCTCTGCTATGAGCCTGCTTCTTCCTCTCCCACTCCCCCTGCTTGTGTTCCCTCTCTCGCTGGCTGTTTCTGTCAACAAAATAAATAAAAATCTTTTAAAAAAAATTAACTTTGGGGTACGTGGGGTGGCTCCGACGGTTGAGTGTCTGCCTTAGGCTCAGGTCATGATCCCAGAGTCCTCAGATCGAACCCCACATAGGGACCGCTGCTGAGTGGGAGCCTGCTTCTCCCTCTCCCTTTGCTCCCCTGCTCCTGCTCTCTCACGCCCTCTCTCTTCCTATCTCAAATAAATAAATAAAATAAAAATTAACTTTATATCATAATCAGCATAAATGGCAAATCAGTATCCCTTGCCATGAAAATAACAACTGTTCCTATCTTTTGGGCACTAGTATTAGCATTTCGTCCTGCGGATTACCTAGCAGGTAGGTGCTAGTATTATTACCATTTTACAGGGAAGAAATTTAAGTGTAGACAGGTTGAGTTATGGACCTATCCCTACAGAGCTAGAGAGTGGCAGAGCCAGGCTTCAGACACCTGTAGGCCAGCGTCACGCACCTCTAGATTGGAGGTAACCAAATAAAGACAAGAAAAAGCCATGTAGGTAAATAATTCAAGCAGGATCCTGCGACCACTGGACGGTTAGGCCTGAGCTGTGTGGGGTTAAAGTGAGAAGAGCAGGGACGCCTGGGTGGCTCAGTCGGTTATGCGACTGCCTTGGTCTCAGGTCATGAGCCCAGGGTCCTGGGATGGAGTCCCGCATTGGGCTCCATGCTCAGTGGGGAGCCTGCTTCTCCCTCTGCCTGCCGCTGCCCCTGCTTCCCCTTGCTCTGACAAATAAATAAAACCTTTAAAAAAGGGGGGGGGCGAGGAGAAGAGCCGGTCGGGAAGAGGAGCCACGCGCTGAGATGACGAAATCGGGCGGATAGAAGGGACAGTGCGAAGTGAGGACAGATCGGGCCGCCCCCGCACCCCCCACCCCGGGCCTTGCGCCCTCGCCCTCGCAGGCTCCTTGCCCAGGGGCGCCGGGCACCTGCGGGAAGGGCGGGGAATCCCGGCTCCTTCCCCACCGCGCCTCTCCGCCCTCTCCCCGCCTCCTTCCAGGCCGCCCCCCACCCCGGCGTCCAAGACCCCTCAGGCCGTGCCGCCCCAAAGCCAAGGTCCCCCGACGGCGGACGCGCCCGCGCCCGCGGGCGCCCCATAGCGAAAGTTAAGCGGGAGCCGCCCCCGGCCAGGCCGCGGACCCTAGGGTTTCCCGGAAGCTCTGGGCACGGATGGCACCACTGTGCCCGGAGCCGCCGCGGTGCCCCGGGCTGCCCCACCCTGCGGCAAGAGCTACGAGGCTACGCGGGGCCCGAGGTGAGCGCGCCGGCCCGTAGGGCTGTCCACCCATCTCCAATGCAGGCAAGGGCGCGCCGGGCCTCGAAGCCGAGGCTCTGATTCCCCGCGGCTCGGACCACGCGGCTGAGTGCGCCGCGCCGCAAGGACAGGCGGAGTGGTCGCCGCGCTGGGGCTGCGCAGCAAGGTGACGGGCGGCGGGGGCGGGGGGAGCGGCCCCTCTGCCCTCGCCGCCGCAGGAGGCCCGGGGACGCGGGGACTTTTATTCTGACACGGCCGGCTCCCGGCTCTGCTTAGTCATGGTGACCTGCGCGCGCTCCGCGCCTCCCCCCGGCGCGCAGCGATGGAGGCGCCCGGGCCTGGGCGACGGAGGCGGAGCTCGAGCGCGGCCATGGCGGGGTGAGTGAGGCGGCCTGCGCCGGGGCTGTGCGAACTGCGGGCCGGGCGTGCCCCGGGGGTCGGGGAACCGGGCGTCGCAGGTCCGGTCGCCCTGGGGTTCCCGCGGCCTCGCGGAGGGCCAGGAGGGCGCGGCTCGAGTCCTAGGCTTTTGTTGGACGGCGCGACACGAGGGGTGGCCCGGGAGCTACGCAAGCCGGGCGAGAGGCCCAGGGAGTGACCCTCGGACCGAGGGCCCGGGAGCCTGGCGCGCTGGGGAGCTCGATCTGCGCCTTGGGGTTGGCAGTGAAAAGGCCGCGCGGCGGGGGTCACTTCCTCCCTTCTCCAGGCCTTGGTGGCGGCTCAGGCAGGACATGCGCAGTCCCCCACTTCGGGGGGGGGGGGCAGTGTCTGGTGTCCAAGGGGCACCGTTGACCGACTGGCCAAAGACCAAGAGGCAGGACAGGGGCCTCAGCCGGGGAGAGGCGGCCAAGCGGCGCCCTGGGTCCGGAGGAGGAGGGTGCTCTGGCAGGCACAGTGAAGTGGGCAGCCAGCCAGCCAGTCGCTTACTGACCCCTGAGCAGTGCCAGGCCCCAGGCAGGACGTGGGGGAGGCACATGCGAGGGTGGGCACAGCCCTGACCTACACAGGGCTCCCTGCCTTCGGAAGCCCCGGGGCTGCGGGCCAGAGGCATGGGCCATCCCTCCACAAGCAAGCGCCGGAGCTCATTTCGGTTTCTGACAAGTGCTGTGGTGGAAATAAAACAGGGAGGAGATGACTCCGCTGTGAGTCCGGGAAAGATAAACGGAGAACCTGGGGAGCCTCTTGCAGATCCCCCTCTTCTCCCAGCCGGATCTTTCAAAACAACAGCTCATGCCCTGGCCCTCCAGACTCCACAGGTTTCATGGAAACCTTCCCTTTGCTAGTATTTCTCATTACACTCCTCCCTGATTCTCCAGATTGTCTCTTTCACTCTGCCTCTGAGTCTTGGCACTTGCCATTCCCTCTGCCTGGAAAACCCCTTTCACATGTACATCCTCCTTGTCTCAGCTCTAACAGAGCCCTGGACCCAATTTAAACTGCCCAAGTCACACTGTCACAATGCTGTTGTCCTTTTCTTCACAACCCCAATTTCTACTCAAGTCTTGCTTATTTTACTTACAGTCCATCCCTCCCCAAGTGTCATCTCCGGGGGGGAGGGGAGGGCACAGTTTATGTCTGCCTTTCTCCACTGCTATGTCTCCAGTGCCTAGAACAGCGCCTGGCACACAGTAGATACTCAATAAATGTTGGTGAGGTGAATGAAAAAATGAGCTAGACATGCTCTATCTAGGAAGGGAAGGGCCACCAGCTAGCTGGAACAGAGTGAGCAAAGGAAAGAGGTGGACAGAGGCTGACTGTATAGGGCTTAGTAGGACATTGCAGAGTTCGGTTTTACTCTCTGTGCCATAGAGAATTGTGGGAGGATTCTGAGCAAGGGAGGGACATCATCCGACCTGTGTTTTAAGATGGACTCTTGGGCTCTGAGGCCATGTGGCAGTTAGTGAGCACAAATGGACATTGCTTCATCTGGGCTGGGGAAGGAAAACTGGTCTAGGAGTTGCTTTATCTTAAAAAAGAGGAGGCCTGACCCCAGGCCCTGTCCCCAGCCCTGTGCTCTCCCTCCTCCAGGCCTCTGAGTGCCAGTGGTGGTGTTGCCCCTTGTCACCTGGAACCCCATGCAGCCGGAACCCAGGCCTAGCGGGGCTGGGGCCCGCACCCGATTCCTTCCCCTGAGGTCACAGCGCCCCAAGGGGGCAGGGGACACGGTGATGTACGCCTCCACCGAGTGCAAAGCCGAGGTGACACCCTCCCAGCACGGCAACCGCACCTTCAGCTACACGCTGGAGGACCACACCAAGCAGGCCTTTGGCATCATGAACGAGCTGCGGCTCAGCCAGCAGCTGTGTGATGTGACACTGCAGGTCAAATACGAGGACGCGCCAGCCGCCCAGTTCATGGCTCACAAGGTGGTGCTGGCCTCATCTAGCCCCGTCTTCAAGGCCATGTTCACCAACGGGCTACGGGAGCAGGGCATGGAGGTGGTGTCCATTGAGGGCATCCACCCCAAGGTCATGGAGCGCCTAATTGAGTTTGCCTACACGGCCTCCATCTCCATGGGTGAGAAGTGTGTGCTCCACGTGATGAATGGCGCCGTCATGTACCAGATCGACAGCGTCGTCCGCGCCTGCAGCGACTTCCTCGTGCAGCAGCTGGACCCCAGCAACGCCATTGGCATTGCCAACTTCGCCGAACAGATCGGCTGCGCCGAGCTGCACCAGCGCGCCCGCGAATATATCTATATGCACTTCGGAGAGGTGAGTGACGGGAGGAGACATGGAGTCAGGGCTTGGGGGCGATATCAGAAGGACCAGGGACAGATGGATGGACATCCCTGTCTTCCCTTGAGATGTGAAGGGTCAAATCAGGGAACTGGAGAAAAATGGGGTTCTGAGGTCCTAGTCTGTACATCTGGGGTGACTCTGGGAAACAGCTGAGCAAAATGAGAGCTTCCTGGGTCTGTCTCTGGGCTTCCCGGCTTCTCTGGGGCCAAGGATAAGGACAGGGTACAGTGAACATGGACAGCAGCTCAACCCTGGGGTGCGCTAAAGGAGGGCCTGATATTTCAGACAGTCTGCAAATATTTATTGAACACCCATGACCTGCTGCCTGTCTCAAATGTGACCCTTAGACGTGCTTTCTCTGGTCCACGCAGGGTTGTCCTTACCCTGTTCTTGGTTTCATTTTCGTTTTTAAGTGGAGGAAGTTGTGAGCAGAAAATAACAGATTCCTTGTAAAATCACAATGATGAGCCCAAATTCTTGGGTGGCAGCCACTAGAGGTTGTGCCTTTGGGATGATGATGATAATAAGTATTTGTTGAGCACTTGCTGTGGGCCAACCCCTATTCTAAGTGATTTCCATTCTTTAAATCATTGGATTTTCCCAACTATCCTAAGAGGAAGTACCACCCTTAGGTCTGGCCCAACTGGGCTGTACCCCAAGCCCCACGCCTTAGGGAGTCCCGTGCTTTAGAGGGCCTTCCTGGAAATTTTCAAAGTCCTCCTCCAGTGGCTGGGATCCGTTGAGGTAGATACCACCGTGGTTTCCATTTCTCTCCTTAAGGGGTGGGTGTTCACCCTCCCTCTGCCCCACATATGGGGTTGACCAGATGCCCTGAGGAGCGCTGGCATTAGTCCTGGGGGCTGTGGCTTCCAGGAAGGTGGTCTGTGAGCAGGGCTTTCCCACAGACCTGCACAGTGTTTCTTTAAAGGGATTGCGTGGGCTTGGGGTACCAGAGTGTTGGTGACCTGCTGATGTGGGGTGACTGAAATTATTTATATAGACTGGTGCCTAACAAGAAATATTTGCCTGGAGCCCCATATACCCTAGGAGTAGCCCAGCTGTGAGGTAGCTACTAATATAATCCCTCTCTTACAGAGGAGGAAACCCAAAGCACGAAGTGTTTCGGATATTTGCCCAAGATCACCTAGTTAGAAAGTAGTAGGCCAAGTTGCAGCTCAGCCAACTTCTCTCTTTAGAGCCTACACTTCTCTAGAATATTCTATCACTAAAACTTTTTCCTTTTTAGTCAGTCTACCCTTTTGAAAAAGTAATTTCGTTTAAAAAAAAGGTAACAATCTTGTAGTTCAAGCACGCAATGATACAAAAAGGTACATAGTACATTGTGTCTTTGCCCATTTGCCTGAGTACTTAGGTACTATATGCCTGGCATGTGGTATTAACTCATTTAATCTTCACAACCTATGAAGTTCATGCTATTTGAATCCCCATTTTACAAAATAGGAAACTGAGATTGTCAGAGGCAGGTTGAGTGACTTGTCCGCGATCATACCGCCATTGAGGGGAGTCAGCCTGTCACAGTAATGCCCTCCGCAGGTGGCCAAGCAAGAGGAGTTCTTCAACCTGTCCCATTGCCAGCTGGTGACGCTCATCAGCCGAGACGATCTGAACGTGCGCTGCGAGTCCGAGGTCTTCCACGCCTGCATCAACTGGGTCAAGTATGACTGTGAGCAGCGGCGTTTCTACGTGCAGGCGCTGCTCCGGGCTGTGCGATGCCACTCCCTCACACCCCACTTCCTGCAGATGCAGCTCCAGAAGTGTGAGATCTTGCAGTCGGACTCCCGCTGCAAGGACTACCTGGTCAAGATCTTCCAGGAGCTTACCTTGCACAAGCCCACACAGGTGATGCCCTGTCGGGCGCCCAAAGTGGGCCGGCTCATCTACACCGCTGGTGGCTACTTCCGCCAGTCACTCAGCTACCTGGAGGCCTACAACCCCAGTGATGGCACCTGGCTCCGACTGGCAGACCTGCAGGTGCCCCGTAGTGGCCTGGCAGGCTGCGTCGTGGGTGGGCTGCTGTATGCTGTGGGCGGCCGAAACAACTCGCCCGACGGCAACACCGACTCCAATGCCCTGGACTGCTATAACCCCATGACCAACCAGTGGTCGCCCTGTGCCCCCATGAGTGTACCACGCAATCGGATCGGGGTTGGGGTCATCGATGGGCACATCTATGCTGTTGGTGGCTCCCATGGCTGCATCCACCACAACAGTGTGGAGAGGTGAGTGGCAGGGCCGGGAGGGGTGGGCTCTGAGGTTCCCATTGCTAACGGGTCCCAACCCATTGGGATTTGGGGATTCCCCCTGCTGTTGAGTGCCTATCTCTGTACTCTGCCTTCAGGAGTGGAAACCTCAGGTAAAGCTAAATTCATGGGAGATTTATGGTCAGTGAAGTTGGATGATGTGTCTGGGCCTGGGAATTGCTTACAGGGCTATCACAAACCCATAAAATTCCTGCAGATTTGGAAAGAGTTCTATCAGTTTGAAGTTGTTGTAAAATGCTAATTTTATTAGAACATGACACTTTACTGCCTTTGCCCCCAAACTGCCATAGTAAACAGATGTATGAGGCCTTCTATGTGGAAGGGCTCCCTTGTGCAGTGCACAGCCTGCACAACTGCATGGTGACCCTGTGTTTAGAGGCTGAACAATTTTGGTGTTCGACTTTTGCACAGCCAGTCCTCTGCCTTCTCCTCTTCCAGAAGTGTGATCCAGGATACAGTTCAGCTGGAGAATTTGTTAAAACAAACTCCCTAGCCCACTGTTGGAGATCTGGCATCGGTGGGTTTGGAGTGAGGCTGAGGAATGGAAATTTTAAACAAACACCACACTTTGACAAAAACCATCCTGGGTGGTAGCCTAGTTGTTAGAATTAGGATTCTGGTGTCCTAGAAGGCTGGCTCAAACCCCCAGCCCCACCTCCTTGGTGACCCTGGACATGCCATTTCATCCCTCTGTGCTTCCGTCTTGTCATCTGAAGATGATGGGGAAGTAGGAGATGATAATGAGGACCACCTGCCCAACGGGCTAAGTGGGGTTCTGGGGAGCTAACACAACACATAGCACAGGGGCTGGCTGTGGTCTGTGGTGGAGCCACCACCAGCGTCCAGCAGACGTGCAGGTAGCCTTGAGCAGATGACGGCTGTGAGCCTGTGTCCTCAGAGAAAAGCTATGAGGAGTAAGGAGTTTAAGTGCATAAAGAACTCGCAGTATGTCTGATCATAGTAAGTGTTCCACACAGGTCAGCCATGATCACCATTGTCATTGTTATTATGCCCTTGCAGGTATGAGCCAGAACGGGACGAGTGGCACTTGGTGGCCCCAATGCTGACTCGAAGGATCGGGGTGGGAGTGGCTGTCCTCAACCGTTTGCTCTATGCCGTCGGGGGCTTTGATGGAACAAACCGCCTCAACTCAGCCGAGTGTTACTACCCAGAGAGAAATGAGTGGCGAATGATCACACCCATGAACACCATCCGAAGTGGGGCAGGTGGGTGGGTGGGGGCTGCCGGGAGGGGAGCGTGGAGGAACCCCCCCTCCCACCCCTGGGAATGAAACTCGGCAAGGCCTGGGGGAGGCTTCCTGTTTCAGTCTTAAACCCTGTGGCACACACAGGAGAACTAGGTCCCTACAGTCCGACCTCTTCTCTTCCGGCTTTGTTTCTGAAGGGTGCCCCGGAAGAGGGGAGAGGGGAGGGTGCCCCCAAGGAGGTGGTGGCTGGGGCTGCCAACGCCAGGCCCTGAGGTCACTCTCTTTGCATGGTACGGTTTAGGAGTCTGTGTCTTGCACAACTGTATCTATGCTGCGGGGGGCTACGACGGTCAGGACCAGCTGAACAGCGTGGAGCGCTATGACGTGGAGACAGAAACGTGGACTTTTGTAGCTCCCATGAAGCATCGGCGAAGTGCCCTGGGGATTACTGTGCACCAGGGAAGGATCTACGTTCTCGGTGAGGTCCTGGGGCAGGGACCTGGGTGGAGAAGACTGATTAACCCCATCTTTGGGGGGCAGGCTCAAATCCCAGTAGGAAGGCTTCTTGCGGTTCCTTCTCCCTCTTTCTTTCCTCTGCCCTCAGGGGGGTGACTGTTTTCTTTGCTCTCCCGGCAGGAGGCTACGATGGTCACACGTTCCTGGACAGTGTGGAGTGTTACGATCCAGACACAGACACCTGGAGTGAGGTGACCCACATGACATCCGGCCGCAGTGGGGTGGGTGTTGCTGTCACCATGGAACCCTGCCGGAAGCAGATCGACCAGCAGAACTGTACCTGTTGAGCCACTTGTGTTTCTTGGGCAAAAAAATGGTCTGATCGAGAGTATTGTTGTTTTTGTACAAAAACAGGGACAAAAGAAAAGGCGACAGAGCAAATGCTTACCCTCCAAGATGGGAGGCTGAGATGCCTCAGTGTTCAAATGACAACTAGAAAGAAAAGAAGGCCAGAGCGGGAACCCATGAGCCTGTCAGAGTCGTCCCAGGAATGTCCAGGAGAGCCTTCCTGGGCAGGGGGTGCATGAAGGGCAGGCTCCCAGGAGAGGCCCCTGCACCCACTACCCTGAGAATAGGCCTGGGTCCCAAACCAGCAGCCGCCATCTCCCCTTGGGGTGAAAGCAGGTGCCGAGGTCAGGCCGGGTTTTTGTTCCTTGTGTATTTGTGGTTGGTTCCTGGAGGCCTGGGAAGGAGCCAGCTGAGGCCTCAGGGGTGAGGCTTCTGTGGAGGTGTGGACCCCAGGGATGGGCCTATACATAGAAACCACTGGATATCTCTGCCCTGGACAGGCATTTTGTTGATAAGTAACCATATAACTTTCCAATGAAAATAAAGAACAAACTAACTAGTGTCTTCCACCCGGGCTCTCAGCTGGAGGTCTCGAACCTGGGGACAGAAAGGACTCTTCCGAAACGTACTCAAGTCTTTGATTTCGAGTTTGAATTTGAAACCAGTGCGTTATCTCTGCCCATCGCATCTTGACATGTAGGGCATCTTTCTCCCCGTAGGCAAGCCACATGGGGCTCGCTTTGTCACGTTGGGCTGCTTTGAAGACAGTGACCTAACTCCTTGACACCTCTCTTTTAGGGCTCCCTGGAGTTCTCTTTTAAGGCAAACCATCCCCAGAATGCTTTCCAGATCGGTGAAGATCTATCCGGTCATTTTTATGCGTGTCAGTGACACAGACTGAGCCTTTCATTTGGGTGTCTGGGTATTAAAAGGACAAAAGGGGTTCTTGGGAATTTTCTTAGGCAAAGGGCTCAATATCACCTGGTCTCTTCTGAACAATTCGTGTGAAGGCAATATATGGCCTGGATCTCTTCTGAAGCCAATTAACTATTTGTATTGGGAGAGTGGAGCAAAGAGGAATGAAGTGTGGTCTCAACTATCAGGAATGTCCTACGTTTTCCCAAGGAGCTTAGCGAGGAAACGTTTGATTCCTTCCCTTCCAGGGAAAACCTTACCTCCCGGCTGTACAGCTTCATTCACTCAATTCACCTGAAGTTTGTCTTAGCCGCTTCCTGGGTCCTTTTCCTGAGGTTTTATTGGAACAAGAAAATAGATCTGCATTGGCTGCATTGAATGGATGGGGGAGGACTAGGAATTATAAACATAGTATCTGGATAGCCTTTCAGCATTTGCAGTGTTTTTGCACATTATTTGATCCTCAAGCATGCTTGTGAGCTAAGAAGGGCAAGCCTGATCCTTTACAGATTAGAGAAGTGACTTGCCCAAGGTCATGTGGCCCCTAAATGGTAGGGTTTAGATTTGACTCTAGTGAACACCAAAGCAGCCACAACACGCTCTAACACTGTGTGTGAGAGAAGGGACATAAGGAGGTCCCGTGGGGTCAGGGTGTATATCAGTGAAAGTTCCGGAAACAGCGATCTAATCTAGAGTCGAGGAATTTGCATGTAATTCGGTTGCCAGAAGCCACACAGCCTATCCCAGAGTGGTGTTTCCTTCTACAAGGGTTAGAACCCTGGTCCTGAGGTCAAGGTTTCAGCTGATTCAGTAAAGCAATTTGGGTATCAGTCAGGTGAACAGTTTCTTATCTGCAAAAATGGTACTTGGACACCGAATGGCCATTAGGCCCTGTGTAAGCTGCTGGACCAACAAAGGTGAGTATTTACATTCACTTTCTAACTCTGCAAAGACAGCTGTTTGAAGAAAAGGCCTCATTGTGCTGGGTATCGGGCCTAGGGTAGTAAACAGCCCCCAAATGATCCCCGCCCTCATGGAAATTACAGCCTAGCAGAGGAGTAGGGTGACCAACTTCTCCTGGTTTGCCCAGGACAGTCCCAGTTTGGACACTGAAAGGCTGGCATCCCAGAACCCCTCAGCCCCAGGTAAACTGGGTCAACTCTACAGGTAAGCCAGATGCTGAAGCTGTATTACAACCGTGCTGAGTGACAGGCAGCCGAGGGTCATGGTTAAGTTCCCACTTGAAAGTCCATGGCTCTGGAAGCCAGGGGGACATACATGACTTGGCTGGAGTGCACTGGGGAAGGTGAAGCCGCTATTGCATTAGCCAGGTGAGAGGATGGCAGTTTGCATGAGGCTGTGGGAGTGGAGAGAGGTCGAGCTTACAGGTGAGACCAATGGGAAAAGAAGGGCAGAGAATTAGGGGCGACTGCACGTCTGCCTTCGGCTCAGGGCGTGATCCTGACGTTTCAGGATCGAGTCCCACATCGGGCTCCTCCGCTGGGAGCCTGTTTCTTCCTCTCCCACTCCCCTGCTGTGTTCCCTCTCTCGCTGGCTGTCTCTCTGTCACATAAAATAAAATCTTAAAAAAAAAAAAGGGCAGAGAATTAGGAATGCTCCTGTGTAGCTTCAGCCTTAATCAGCAGCCAGGGGTAGAGAAGCTGTGAGGAGGCTGCAGGTACAGAAGGGAAAAGACAATGTTTGGGGTGTGTCAGGTTTGAGGCCTCAAGATACATTGTTTTAGGAGAGTACACAGTCATTTTTCTAGCCTTCAGACTTTAATGCTTCCAACAAGTAGTTCTTCAATGGCTGTTCTACCAGGCCCGAAGTGAGGTATTCAGACACAGTGAGGAACAGGCATGACACTGTCTTTCTCCGAGAGCTAGAATTAATGATCACAAAATGCATACGTGATTAGTTTCAAAGGTAAGCCCTCTGAAGGCCAGGAGCTTGACCTAGGTCAGCGGCCCTGAGAAAACATTGTTGAGGAGGTGGTTTTCGCACAGAAATCCAAAGGACTGATAGTGTAAACTTGGTGAGGAAAGTCGGGGCAAGATTCTGGACAGAAGCAGCATCACATGCAAAGGTCCTGTGGCACTGGGAAGCAATCTAGATGAAACCCTGAGAGGGAGGAGGAACATGGCGTCAGAAGAGGCCCTGTGGGACATGCTCATTTCTCTTTAATTGTTAAATACCTAAGTATTATCTTTAAAATAATAGAACATTATAGATAAAGCTGAAATCTTATCTCTCCATTCCAGCCCCCTCTCAATTTAAAACAAACAACCCAGTAATGTTCTATGTATTCCTTACAAAAATGGCATAATGTTGCCTGTAATATTCTGCAACTTGCTTCCCCCCTCCCCCCAGACTTCTAGATCTTTGTCTGTGATGTCACATTCCTTTTGCCAGGTACCCATGTTCTGTTTTATCTCTTCCAGTACCCACAGACAGGTCTTTTCGTTTCTCAGAATTACAGATAAGGCCAAAATGCCTACTCTTAACCATGTCTCCTCTGGCACAAATGTGTGTACTTCCCCAGGGGGATACTAAGAGGTGGAACTTACTAGATCTTAGGGTAAGCACAGCTTTATTTAGATGCTGCCAGATCGCCCTCCAAAGTGGTTGTAACAAACCGTGTTCTTACCGCTTCTAGAAGTTCTTTATAAATTTTACACAAATTTATCACTCTTCCTTGATGTTTCTTCTTTTCTGTGTCATATTTAAGAAGGACTTTTGTTTCTTGCCATTTTCCAAGGCTTCCTACCCATTTGTTAAGTTGTTGTCTCCTGCCCGTACATTGTTTCTGCCTAAGTTAACCAGACTTGGTTTTTGTTGGTTCTGTTAAAACCAAGAATCCTGACTAATAGAGACATCAAGAGTTTTTGTACTGTTTTTTCTTCAGGTATTATTGTTTCGTTTTTGTACTATTACTAAATCCAACAGGAATTTGTTGGTATGTGTGATATCAAGTAGGAATTTAATTTTTTTGTATGGATAGCTATTACTGCTCAATCTGTTATTTTTCAAACCATTTCTTGACGAATTAATTCTTTTCCCATAGTTCTGAAATGCTATCCCAGTCATGTACAAACTTCTCATTTATGCACGGGACCTCTATTCCATTATATTGACTTTCTGTTGTTTTACCTAAATATCCATTTTTGCATCAATTTCATCATTTTAATTACTACAGTTTTATAACATGTCTTAATATCAGATAGAAAAGTCCCTTCTCCCTTTTTGTTTTTCAAAAAACAAAAAAAATGAAACCAAAAACCAAACCCCGAGCTATTCTGTTATTGCATATTTATTCTTTGCTTCATGGATGAAATTCCATGAAAAATCAAAATTTTAATTGGGTTGCATTAAAATTATCGAGTTGTGGCAGAATAATATTTTTATAATATTAGGACCCTCCGTTCATAAACTTAGTGTATCTGTTTAGCGAAGGCTTCTTTGCTGTCCTCAGGAAGGCTTTATAATTTCTCCAGGAAGGGCTTGTGAAGGGTTTATTCCTGGGAGTTTTATGGGTCTGGTTGCTGTTGTCAATGAAATCTTTACTCCTTGATCCTTTACAATTGGTATTTCTGAAAAAATAAAATGAAATTGGTATTTCTGGTATATGGGAAAGTTGTTGATTTAGATATCTTGATCTTCCACTAGCCTCTTTCTAGTTTTTTTTTTAAGCAGATAGTTCAATTGTCTGCAACTAATAAGAGTGGAATGTCATCTCTTCCAATAGTTGCAGCACTCATTTCGTTTTCTTGCCTTATAGTACTAGCTAAGACCTTCTGTGAAATGTTGCTTAGTTGTGGGAATAGTGGGGAATAGTTGTCTTATTCCTAATGATAAGGCAAGTGCTTCTAATGTACCAGCATTAAATCTGATGTTTGCCAAAGGATTTTCTGTAACATATACCTGAAGTTTTGCTCGAACTTTTTTCAAGTTCAGGAAGCTCCCTTCTATACCTAGTTTGCTTTGTGTGTGTGGTTTTTTAAATCATAAGTGGGTGTTGCATTTTCCAGAAGTCTCTCATTCAATAAGTGGGTCCCAAGAAATTGCATTTCTAACATTCCCAGTTGATGCTGATGCTGCTTGTCCAGGGACCACACGGCAAGACATACATACTGGTGTAGAACAGGAACAGCGGGTTAAATCACATTCTGAGAAACATTTAAGGAGTAAACGGAAGAGAAACCCCAACAAACAACAGCAGCAGAAAAGCATGAGGAAAACTAAGAAAAGTATAGTGTCACAGAGGCTAAGTGGAGAAAAAGTCGAGCACAAAAATTTTAAGGAAAATGCTAGGAAGTGCAAGAAGCTTCAGAAAGATAGACCCCTTCAAATGCCCACTGGGTTTGGGGATCAGAAGTAATCTGACTGAGAACAATTTCAGTAGATTCATGAGGGTAAAGCAACAGATCCCTTCAGTAAATGTTTATGGAGTGCCTCCTTGGAACAGGTACTGTTGCTGAGAAGACAACACTGAATCAGTGAAGGAAACTGAGGAAGAGAACATCTCTTCTGAGGCATTTGGATGAGAAGAGGCAGAAAAAGACTGCATGAAAGCTAGAGAAGAACAAAGAGTTCAGGGAGGGTTTGGGGTTTTGTTTTTGAGATTCAGAAGACACATGTTTATAAGCTGAGGGGGAGTTTCAGTATAGAAAGATGATCAAAGATGAAGGTGATGGGGTGCCTGGGTGGCTCAGTCGGTTGAGCATCTGCCTTTGGCTCGGGTCATGATCTCAGGGTCCTGGGATGGAGCCCCATGTCGGGCTCTCTGCTCAGTCGGGAGTCTGCTTCTCCCTCTCCCTCTGCCTCCTCCCCCCTGCTCATGCTCTGTAAGAGGATGGATTCATAGTGATGGTAAGCAAATAACTTCCCACTTTCAATCAAGCCGACAATGTCTAAGATAACCTTTAGCTCTGCGAAGGGCACTGTAGTTCTGGATGCTAGAGTCCCTTGCTTTGTGCGGTGCAACACGCCTTCAATTCAATGAATATCTTCTCCCTTGAGTGTGCATTATGGTTTTAAAATATAAATGTTAGTGGAACTAAAGTTTGTGGAAGATAGAACTTAAGGGGGGGGGGATAATACACTGGAATCAACAGACTACGCTTAAGACCCCTTATCTGGTACTCAAACTTGGTGTAACTCCTCTCTGTGCCTGGCTTTCCTCGTCTGTAAAATGGAGACAATAACTACCTAGCACCTGGCACGCAGTAAGATACAATAAATGTACTATGACTGATAGGAATGAGGTAAGTACTGGAAACCTGATATGCTAACATTAGTCAGAATTATCAAGGTTGTTAAGGTTAGCAAGATAATGGCATAACATTTAATGACCTTAGAACACTTTATCTGTGCTATTTAAAATTCCTCACTGGATCTTGTAACTTGTGGAAAATCAGTGCTTCCACCAGCTCATCTGCCTTATTTTGTAATGGTTTTCTAGCTCCCCCTAACTATCTGGGCTGATACAGGAGGTGTAGTCTAAAGGGAACGCAGCACCCTCTTGTGGGCTTCCAGGCAAAAAGAGGAACTAATGGCAGAGGAGAGCTAGAAAAGAAACAAAATTGGAGGAGCCTGGGGTGCAAAATTACCTGACTTTGGCTTATTCCTTTTTTTTTTTAATTAGCATTCTTCAAAACTTCTGGGTAAATTATATTTATAGTAAATGAAACACAACTGCAAATGCATCAAGAAGCTCCCCCCTGTTTAAAGGGCTCTCCCTCCCATGAGCCCCAGCACCACATCCACACCTCAGGGTCCTGTCCTTGATTTTCTTAGGCCACATGTCAAACAGGGCACTCAGGAACCTTTTTCAGACTACATATCCCAGGATCTGCCGGATTAAATCAGTTGATCTAGACAACTTTGGTGGGAAATTTTAAACCGAGCTGCTGACTTCAGCTGCCTCTTTGCCTTCACTTGCTATTAGCTTCAGGGTCAGGAAAGATGAATCGTGTTAGCCAAGGAGTTGGTGTTTCACTCTCAGCCACGGCAGGTGCTTCTCTTTCACCTCTACTGCGGGTCTTCCCCTTACTCATCATACTTCACCCTCCCTGGTCATCTCTCAGTCCCACTAAGGATTCACCAAGTGAAGAGCTGGGACATGGACAACAAATACTTCGTGCCTACCATGTCCCAGGCACTGGGTAGAGACAACTAGGAGAGACACTTTCTGCCCTCCTGCAGTTTGTAGTCAACCAGGTGGGAGACGGACTGATTGTTCCTTAATGAACAACCAGAAACCTTGAGGGAGAAGTAGCATCGCTTGCAGAAGTCATGAGCACCCTATTTGTGGGCCTTGTATTAAAATTATTCTTCTTCTGTCTTGTTCAGCATTTGATGCACTGGCAGCACACACAGGAACTTCACACGTGTGTGCACATGGACGAGACAATTTGTGATCACCGCGGACCGTCGATCTTTGCAGGATGGAATGCAACTGGCCAGGTCTTGCAGGCTGTGGACTTTGCCAGCTCTGTGCTCAGCCTTTTAGGATTTCATTCGACACAGGGAAGCCCGTTCAGCCTCCCTGTAACCCTTACCATCAGATCTCTTGGGACTTCGTGGGCCAAAGCAGACCCTCCTCCAGGGGACAGTCCTACACATACCCAATCACTCAGCAAGGACCTGCTGACCATGTCAGGGACCGTGGAAGCACTTGAAAGACATTTTAAAGCAGCTTTAGATCTTTTCCATAGCGGCTCCCATTTTAGGAGAAACAGCCCCAGTTCCTTAAACGGTATCTCAGGCGACACGGTGAGTCCCTGTGTCAGCTGGTGTCTACACACGCACACACGCACACACGCACACACACGCGCGCGCGCGCGCGCGGCCGGCTGAGCCGCCTCCCCCCTCCTCCCCAGCTGGGGACAGCCCAAGGCCCCGTGCGGTCCGCTCAAATTGCAGAGGAAAGGGGGATGATGCTCCTTCGGGCTGCGGGGACGGCAGTGACAGAAAACCCTCAGCCAAGAGGGCGCAGCGCCAGGCCCCTTCCCGGCAAGGAGCACGGGGGACCCTTGGGAAAGGGGGAATGGTAGGAGAGGGGGCCTCTCAGGAGGAAGGGATGACCCCTGGGTGCCTCAGGAAAGACCATGCGGGGGCCCTCAGGGAAGGGGGCTGACACCCGGGTCCCCTCAGGAAGGGCTGAGGAAGCCGGGGTCCACCTAAGGAAGTGTGTGGCTCTGGCGTCCCGCTCAGGAAGAAGGGACGAGGCTACGGTTCACCTCTAGAAGGAGAGAGGGCGCCGGGGTCCTCCTGAGGGATCATCTCAGGGGTCACTCTTGGGAAAAAGGGTGGCAACGACCCCAGGGAACTCTCAGGAAAGGAGCCTGACGCTGGGGTCCCCTTAACAAGTGGGAACGACGCTGGGGTCACTCTCAGGGAGTGACGCCAGGTCCCCTCACCCGCTTTGAGGCTCGCGCACCTGCAGCAGCCCGAGAGCCTCAGCTCCCTCAGCCGTCGGGTTCCCAGGGCGAAGCGGCCGCGCCCCTCATTGGCGGCCTTCTCGGCTAATGACAACCACGACAGCCAATCGTAGCGCAGGGGGAGACCTCCCGCGCGTCCTCGCCACGCCCTCCACTCGGTCTGCGCTTGCGTGCATTTCTGAGCGTGCTGTAGTTCCCCAGCTCCGCTCTAGGAGGCGCTTGGGGGCTGGAGTTCCCAGTCCCGCCTTCTTCCCAGCCTGTGACCCATTTATGGTAGAACCTGCTTTATAAGGCTGTTGTGAGAATTCAGTGCAATAATTTACGTAAAACAAACAGCGTCTGGCACATAGTAACTTGGGCAGTTATTGGCATTTTAGAGCAAGGGAAACTGAAGCACAGAACAAGTAAGTAACCTGCTCCGACGAGCCCAGTCATTAACCGGAGGCGTGGGAGCTAGAATCCAGGCAAAATGAATCCAAAGTCTGTGTGCTTATCTACCATGCTTTTGTGCCTCCCAGATAACAAATACCGGGTATTTCTTTACCCTGATTATAAAATAATTTTCCCCTTGATTATAAAATTAATACCTGCTTACTGCTAAAGTTCAGAAAATATCAAAGACTGCAGAACAGAAAATACAGATCTCTCTTAATCCTACCCCTGGAGACATTGTTAATATTTTTAAAAATATTTTTCTTATTTATTATTAGAGAGAGAGAGGGGGCTGGAGACCAAGAGCAGCGGGAGGGGCATAGGGAGAGGGAGAACCAGACTCCCCGCTGAACAGGGAGCCGGTTGCAGGCGAGGGAACTCCGGGATCATGACCCCAGCCGAAGGCAGCCGCTCAACCGACTGAGCCACCCACGCGTCCCCAGTGTTGGACATTTTTCATAGTTCTTCACTATTCTGACCAATACTAGAATGGGCATTTTGTGCCGTCTTCACCTTTAGGTTTTTATCCAACTGTTTCTTTAGGATAAATATTTTAAAAACTGCAATGGGTGGGTCAAAATGCATGCAGTTATATATTTTTTTATTTTTTTAAAGATTTTATTTATTTACTTGAGAGAGCAAGAGAGAGAGCAAAAGCAGGGGGAGGGTAGAGGAAGAAGCAGGGTCCCCAATGAGCAGGGAGCCTGATGTGGGGCTCCATCCCAGGATCCTGGGATCATGACCTGAGCCAAAGGCAGACACTTAACTGACTGAGCCACCCAGGCGCCCACATGCAGTTATATTTTCGATAAATGTTGTCAGACCACTCTTGGAAAGCTGTATGTGCCAACTTCCACCAACACCAGCGAGCTGTGGAAGTTCTTTGCCCACTCCAGGATGGTCCATTGTTTCATTATTTGCTAGTAGATTTATATATATATATATATGGTGTAAAATATATGTAAAAAGATATATATATCTTTTAGGGGCGCCCGGCTGGCTCAGTCGGTGGAGCATGTGACTCTTGATCTTGGGTTCGTGAATTCAAGCCCCATGTTGGGTGTAGGGCTAAAAAAAGGAGCAATAATAATGAAAGTATCAGGTAGTTTTCCAGTAGCTATCATTGTGGGACAGAGAGTAGGTGAAGTGAGGTCTCTGCCTTTCCTCGACAGGGTTAGATCACTTCTAGGCCTCAGTTTCCTGTAATAGTATATATCTCAAGGGCTGCTGGAGAGCCAGTAAGATAATCCACCTAATGAGTTTAGCACAGGTCATAGCCCTCAAAAGGCTGGAAGAGCCAGAGCCATTTGTCCCAGACTACGGAACTTGTTTGCAAGTGGCCGATGTCAGCTTCAACATAGACCAACTCCACCCCTTCTCCAGGTCTCCCTGTCCTATTCAGATAACGAGGCTTTGCTGCTGTGGCCCACTGCCCTTGGTCACCTTTGCCTGAGGAAAGATGAACTCCCCATCACGAGGATTTTAAAGAGCCAGCTGATGGTCACATGCCCACCTCTTGCCCTTTGACCCACATTCTCAGATTGTTACAGTGTCCCAACAGAGGAGGGATTTAGGACATCATGCCTACACTTGGAGAAACTGAGGTCCAGAGCAAGAAGTCTCATCAGCCTTCCCCTGCAGCCTGGGATTGGTGCTGTCGCCTCCTGACCCTCAGCCCGACACCCTTTCCCCGACTCTGCCTCCCTTTGAAACACCCTCGGGAAAACGTCTGTGTGTCCTCTTTACTTCTTGCACAAAGTTCAGATTCCCTGGAAACTTCTACCTAGTTTTCCAGCCTTTTTTTTTCTTCTTCTTCCCCTCTCTGGGTCTAGGCTGGCCCTCACTCTTTGGGGCCAGGATATCTACATACTGTAAATCTTCAAACCACAGTGAAACAGGCAAACCTTTGTACATGCTAAATCCTATACACTCACTCTCTCAAGTTCCCGAACTGTATAGTCTCAGCTGGTAGCCATTGGCTGCATGTGGCTACTCAATGGAAAGGAAAACAAAAACTGCAGCTCCTCGGTTGCACTCACTGCATCTCAAGTGCTTAACAGCCACGTGTGGCTAGTGGCCACCACGTTGGAGAAGCACAGACAGGACATTCCCATCATTATAGAAGGTTTCACTGGTCAGCCCTGCTCTAGACGGACTGGGATTTTGTTATCCTGTTATAGATAACTGAAGGTTATCTCAAGGTCACACAGCTGGGTGATCTAAACTACTCCCTGATAACCAGACAGGAATAGAGCAGAGTAGGCAGGTCAACCTTTCCTTAGATCCAAGGAACCTGTCCTCATTTCATTTCAAAACACACAAGCTGTGAATATATACATCTATGATCCCACTGCATTTAACCACTTAAGCACTCAGTGTGTATGTGTGTATCTCAATTCATTAGACCCCAGAGGCAGCCAGTATTCTAAACCAAAAGCTCAAATCACAAACATTTCTGTTATCCGCATCTTTATCCACTTGGGAAGTTTTGTTCATTAGCGGGTTTGTTAATTATCCTGATAAAGGTGGGAAAAATGGGATCCCTTGAGTGGAATTAACAGGTTCAAATACATGGATTGGTTAAAGTATTCTGAGAGTTGCTCACTCCCCACCTCATCCCAACCTCGAATGAACACATTAGCAAAACAGCTTCAGTCTCAAGCCAGTCTTGGGTGAATTTGGAGGATTTAGCTCACCTGATACCGACCATGAGGCTTACAGGCTCAAAGCAACACAAAGCCCTGCCTTTAAGGTATGATTCAGGTTTGGGGGAATCTGTCTGGTTCAGTCAATAGAGCGTGCTACTCTTGATCAAAGGGCTGTGAGTTCGAGCTGCTCCACATTGGGAGTAGAGTTTACTTAAAATCTTAAAAAAAAAAAAAAAGATATTCAGGTTGTTTGGTTTTCTTTTAATGCAACCTTCGGGTTGCAACACCAAAATGGCCAGGATCCTGGGAATTCATAGGACTTACAGGGCTAAGTAAATGCCCTTGTACTTATCAAGTTGAATGTCTGCACGGCAGAATTTGACCAGAGACCTTTTACTGTGGTCTGGCAGCCAGACAGTGGAGGCATTATCAATCAGACCCCCTTGAGGTTTCCAGGAATGAGTCTGAGATTCCAGAAGTACCCAGGAGTTGTGTCAGATATGCTATGCAGGAGAAGTGGATTTACCTGGGTCTGCTGGCCTCCAAAGACTGGTCTGAACCTCCTGGAGTCCGTGAGCAGGTGTCTGGCCCAGGCTGCAGGGCGGCTGCCTCCTGGCACACTTGCTGCCCCTCCCTTCGGGTTCTATCTTCTTGGGGAGGGATAGGAACAGAGACTCCCTTCCCCCTTATCCCCACCCCAGGCAGACAGTGCAAGGAGAGGCGCACCTCCCAAGAGCAGGGTGGGAAAGGAAGTCACATAAGCCAGGAAGATCAGTGAAAGCCTCGGTTTAATTGGAGACAAGATCGAAGGATTGATTATCGATCAACAGACCGACCGACTGATTGATCGTCAAAGTGGACAACACAAGAGCAGCTCAGGGGGTCCTGTGCCCGCCCCCCGGGGAGAGGAGCCCTAATTCGGGGGTGGGGTTCCATCTCACCAGTCACACCTGGGTAAGGGGGAAGGGGCAGGCTCTGCTCAGCCCTCGCCCCCTACAATGACACGACTTCCCATCGAGCGGCAGCATGGAATCCACCCTTTTGGGGTCTATGGTACAGTTTGTATAATACAGTGGGAATGGGGACTCTCTCTGGGAGACCCCACCCCTCCTTCCCCTGACCGGGTCAGCTGGGGAAGGGCAAGTTTATTTTCCCTTTTTGCCTCTGTAGAATAATTTATAAACCAACCATACAGTATGTACAAAAAAAAAAGAAAAAAGAAAAGAAAGAAAGAAAGAGAAAATAAAGAAAACCAAAAGAAGTCCCACTCCAGTCACTGGCTGGGACAGAAACTAATTTCTCTACAAAAATGAACCCTGTACAGCATCATGGGGGTGGGAGTGGGTGGTACCCCCACAGGGATGGACAGACAGATGGAAGGCTGGGGGCAGCTGGGGGCTACAGTACCGTGTGCTCAGAATTGGGGGTAGGGGAATGAGAGAGAGGCCCTGCCTTGCCCAGCTGCAGAACTGGGCCGAAGGGCGTAAAGGAGGGGAAAGTGGGGGGGGTCTTTCCTTCCAAACAGTCCCCCATGGCTTGGAGAAAAATGGCCTTGCATCTGTCTGTCGTATTGCTCCAGGAATAGCTAAGGGGTGAGGGCGAGGCGTGGCCAGGTGGGGGCAAAGGAGAAATGACTTTGGTTGGTGCCAGGGTGGGAGAGGGCTGCCCAGAAAGGGGATGTAGGTGCACACTGTTATTGCTTCCTCCTAGGGCAAAGGGTCATGAAAGGGGTCAGGAGGATGCTGGGGGGGGGGGATGCCCAGGATGGGGGCTCTGGGCCTGGCCCCACCCCACCCAAGGTGCAGGTGGGAGCCACTGCAAACCCCTCTCCTACAGCCATGGGAATAATTAAGGCAGAAACAAGAGGAGAAGCAGCTGGAAGGAGGGGTGTGGTTCAGAGCCATCTCCCTCCTAAATGGAGAAAATTCAAACAGAACCCAAAGTGGAAGGGCGAGGGGATGGCAAGCGGAGGGGGGATCAGGCCCTCCTCGAACCTCAGACCCCAGGTTAGTGGTGTGAATGTCCCTCCAACACCTCCCCTCTGCTACATCTGAAGGCGCACAGCTCCCGGCCCCGTCCCTGTCCCCCAAGTTAATATTGCCAGGTTTGTGCAAAATGAGGCGGAAGACTTCTGGGGGTGGTGGTGGGCAATGAGCCAGAGACGGGCTGGAGCCAGGGCCTCCCCCGGTGACAGCCCCCCAGAGCCCCCGCCCAGAATGGCTATTCCTGGTTGGGTTCCAGAGACACTCCAAAATTCAGAAGAAAAGCCTGGAGGGAGGGAGGGAGGGAGGGAAGGAGGCATGATGCCTGCTTGGGCCCAGGCGGGGAGCCCTAGGAGGCCGGAAGACTGAGCGTGGGACCTGGGGCAGGGGAGGTGGGCCGGGAGGGACACGAGGGGTTTAGTCCGGAACAGGAGCGTCTACAGTGGCTGTGTTTTATCCTGTTTTTTTTTTTTTTTCTTTTTCTAAAAATGTAACAATTAAAATTCCAAAAATAAAATCCCTTCCGGGACCTCCGCCCCTTGTTCCCCAGCCCCCACCTCCAAAAAGAGGCCCCATGGGTGGGGGTGGGGGGAAAGAGGAAAAAAAGAAAAGAGAAAAAAACCCACTTTTCTGTTTTCTTTTTTCTCAGGAGGCCCAAGAGTCTTTGAGGCAGTGGAGGAGGTGGTGGGGGGGTGATGGTGGTGGAGGGAGGCGGGGAGAGCAACAGGGTGTACGGGCTGGGGCTCAGGTAGGACCTCCAGCTGAACCCCACCCACCAGGAGCTGGGAGTGGGGGGGGGGTCCTCGCCAGATGTTCCTGTGCAGGCACTGCACGCCCTCTTGGCAGCCTGATGCTCTTTTTGGGCCCCCACCTCGGCCGCCATGGAGGGGAGGCCCGGAAGGCCCGGGGCTTCCTCTGGAGGGGGCGGGGTCCTCAAGGCAGGCAGAGGGGGGCTCTCAGCAGACAGGGCCAGGGGGCTGCTGCGGCCCCCAGCCTCCACAGAGGCATCTGGGGACACGGACTCGTCCTGGCCCGTGGCCACACTATCTGCTGAGTCGGCTTGCTGTGTGAAGCGTGGTTCCTCTCCCTTCACGGCTGTGGGCACAGCCTGGCCATCCACGTCCGACAGCTCCTCAGCGGGGGATGGACGCTGGGCCATGGACAAGTCCTGCACTTCAAATGCACCTGGGGCGGTAGACACCTCCTCCTCTTCTTCCTCCTCCAGCGTCAGCTCAAACTGGAACTTATCTGGTGGGGGTGGGTGGCCTGGCCCTCTGGGCTCCTCCTCGGGCGGTGGTGAAGGGCTCTGCCGGATGGCGCTGTAGTACCAGTCCCGGTTGTCCTCCAACGTGTCCAGGATCTCCTGGGCATCTGGGTGGACCAGGTCAGCCCATGTCTCCCACAGCGGGTGTACAATATAGTCGATGAAACCCACCTGGGAGAGAAGGGAGAGAGGTATAAACTGGTGGCCCGCGGGTGCAGATCGTCTTGCCATGCTGTGGGATCTAGAGGCCGACAGCATTTCACCTCGTCATCCTGCTTCTCCAGATGCACCCTGGAAAAACTCTTGCACGGGTGAGAAAAAGAAAAAAACTTTACATATGAGATGCCAACAAATACTAGAAACTTCCATATATCTGTCAGTTGGGAATTAGTTTTAAAAAATTGTGGTACACCACAGATATTAATAATGACTTTTTTTTTGGCAACAAAGAAAAACTAGAAATAACTCCGTGGCAGAGTATTGGCTAACCCACTCTGATATTATCTTCCCTCCTTTTTATTTTTTTAAGCTTTTTAAAAAAATATTTTATTTATTTGTTAGAGAGAGAGAGACAGCACAAGCAGGGGGAGCAGCAGGCAGAGGGAGAAGCAGGCTCCCCGCTGAGCAGGGAGCCCGATGCAGGACTCAATCCCAGGACCCTGAGATCATGACCTGAGCCGAAGGCAGACGCTTAACCAACTGAGCCACCCAGGCGTCCCTCTTCCCTCCTTCTTATTAATAGAATCTTAATTTTTCTTGGTGGAGGCAATGCTTCCCCCATACAGTTAAAAACTACATTTCCCAGCCTCCTTTGCAAAGAGAGGATCGTGATGTGACCACATGTAGATGTAGAAGATGGGAGTTAGGGTGGGAGTCAGGGGTAGGGGTGCTGCCTCAACTGGCAGAGACCTTTTCTCCCTGCTTTGTAGCCAGAATGGCTAGAGCTTACACAGCATCTGTGACCATGAGAGGCATCTCTGGGGACAGAGGCCCCATGCTTTGGATGGTAGGAGAGAAATCTCCTAGGTGCCTGACCATTTCATGGAGCCCAAGGGAGCGGTGTTCTTTCTCTAGGCTTTTTTACATAAGAGGGAACAAACATGAAGATTTATCTTGTTTGAGTCACTGTGAATTTGTAACTCCTCAGCACCTAAATGTCCAGCTACAGGAGAAAAACCATGTCTCCCCAGAAACCATTAGCCGTCTATACTGTGAGAATACTATACAACAGTCAAAAACGATGAGCTAAATCTACACAGAATAACTTGGACAGATCTCCAAGGCATTGTTTGGAAGAAAAGGCAAGCTGTATAAAAATCGGTATATATTGATAAAATTCATATTAAAAAAAAAAAAGCAAAACCCATTGGGCACCTGGGTGGCTCAGTCGGTTGAGCATCTGCCTTTGGCTCTGGTCATGGTCCCAGGGTCCTGGGATCGAGCCCCACATTGGGCTCTCTGCTCAGCAGGAGCCTGCTTCTCCCTCTCCCTGCCGCTCCCCCTGCTTGTGCTCTCTATCAAATAAATAAATAAAATAAAATAAAAAACTTTAAAAAAGCAAAACCCATGAACTATTAAGTTGCCTGTAAACATAACTACATAATAAAATGTATGAAACTGGTTTTCCCAGGCTTTGGAGGATGGGGGTGATCTGCAGGTTCAGGGGACATTTGGAAGCATCCAGAAATATTTTTGGTTGTTGTAACTGGAAGGGGAGGGTGGAGGCCAGGGATGCGGCTCTACATCCTCCAATGCACAGGACGGCCCCGTGACAGAGGATGATCCGGCCCCAGATGTCAACAGTGCCAGTGCTGGGTAACTCTGGTCTGGAGAGGCATGCACAGTGAACCGGGAAAAGTAGGTCTCACCAGGGAGGAGACTGGAAGTGGGGAGGGTGAGAAGCTTTCACGCTCACACTTTACAAACAAGATTGTGTTTCTGTACCTCTTGTTAAGTTAAATAAGCACACGATGACGAGTCATCGCATCTCATTTCAAAATCCACCCAAAATCAAGGCTAAGCATTTGCCTTTGGTCCAGGTCATAATCCCAGGGTCCTGGGATGGAGGCCCCACATCTGGCTCCCTGCTCAGCCTGCTTCTCCCTCTCCCTCTGCCCCTCCGCCTCTGCTCATGCTCTGTCTCTTGGTTTCTCTCTTTATCAAATAAATAAATAAATAAATAAATAAATAAATCTCAAAAAAAAAAAAAAATGCACCAAAAATCAAGGGCAAGATCAGTGGCCAGGTTACAGGGAAATTGAGAGGCTGTATGGACAGAAGGTCTGTAACTAAGAGCCGGGTAAGTATTATTATTAATGCTATTTGGTGGCTTGCACAGGAGTTAGAACTGTTTGACTCAGGTCTACAAGTGGCGAGTCCAGAGGCTCAATTTAGTTGTTCTGTAGAAGAGAAAATGTTGCAAATTTCCCATCAAGATAGAAAAGGAAAAAACAAAAACAAAAAACCCACAGAAAACCCAGACTTTGAAGAGGGGCAGGTCAGGAGTGTCTGGGCCTCTCGGGGATCTAGGCCAGCATGGTATGGGGAGGGCCACCCTGCTGCCTTCCACAGGACCTGCAAAACTATACCTGAGACTTCTCCACCGAGGCTGTGTGCTTGTCGCACATGGGGCTGATCTCCATGCCCCGCTCCCGCTCCCGGTCGCCCTGCTGGAAGAATTCGGCCATGATGCGGTCTGTCCACTGGCGGTACAGCTCCAGTGGCTTGGTGGGGTTGCTGAGGTCCGCACAGTGCACCATGTTCCGAAGGACCTGCACGAGGTGGGGGACCTTCAGAGGCCATGCCCCTGTCACAGCGTGGGACCTCATGCTTCCTTACCTCCCCCTTTATGGGGAGAGTGAGGAGAAGGGGTAGTGGGGCTATGGAGAGAGGGAGGGGCAATGGCAGGGAGAGGGAAGAGGAAGGGAGGAGGAGAGAAAAGAAAGAGATGGGTGGAGGAGAGGAATGAAGGTGATGTTGGGGGAGGCAGAGGAGACAGGAAGAGGTTGACGGAAGGAAGGGAAGAGGAAATGAGGAGGGATGGCAGGAGATGGGGGCTGGGATGGAGAGATGGGAGAGAGAGAGAAAACAAAGAGACAGGAAGATGGGCAACATGGGAGCTGGATGCTGAGGGAGGCGAGCCACCCAGACCCAAAGGGGAGAGAGAAAGAGAGAGGCTCTAGTCTCCTTATATGGTGGGCGAGGGGGCACCTGGATGCGGTCGGAGTAGTTGTCCAGCAGGAGGACCCCTGAGCTGGTCACTTTCTTGGTCTCCACCATGGTCTTCAGGTCTGCCAGGAGGGTCATGTGTTTGGACATGTCCGTGGCCAGCACCTGCGGGTGAGGGGGCATCACAGGGGCCGCTGAAGCCCTGCTCTGGGCCGTACCGACCCGACCTGTGCCTCTATAGAGTTTTCACTGGCACAACCTGTTCCCAGCCCCCACCAGGGACGCCTCTCCCGGGGCTTCCGCGGCTGGACTCGGACCCTGCCGCTCCCCAAGCCGCAGAGGCAACCTTTCCTGTCGGGTCCCCGCCTCGGCCCCGCCCACCATGTCGATGACCATCTTGCGCAGGCTCTGCCGCTGTCGCTTGCTGAGGTTCTGGAAGATGTCGCAGTTGTCTTCCTGCAGCAGCTTGAAGCCCACGGCCAGGTGGTGGTTTTCCAGCACCGACTCGTCGTTGTACATGAGCGCCAGCTCCGAATCTGCGCCCAGGCCCAGGCAGGTGGTCAGGGATGGGCAGGGGCCACGGGTCAGCAGCGCGGGGTGGGGCAGCGCAGGCCCCACCTCCAGCCCGGCAGGCCCCGCCTCTAGCCCGGCTGGTCCCGCCCCCGGGGGTCCACTCACTGGTGTTGATGAGGAACTGGTTGGAGACCCCAGGGTGGTCCACGTCATGAATGGCAGCCGCAAAGAGCGCGGCAAGAATCTCCAGGTCCGTGAACACAGCCTAGGAGCAGAGAGTGGGGTCGGAGAGAGATGGGTTAGAAAGATGAGGGATCTGAGAAACAGGATAAGAGAGAGATGGGGGGTGTCACAAAAGAGGGGGGCAGGAGAGAGAGATAAGAGTCAGAAAGAAGCACAGGATCAGAGAGAGATGGAGGTCAGAGACCTAGGGCCAGGGAGACAAAAGGGAGATGGGAGGTGGGCAGTGAGAGCAAGAGAAAGACAGGGTGGGGGGACACGGGGGCCAGGCTCACATCGAGCGCGGGTGTGGCCAGCAGCACGTGCGTGGACTGCAGCACGTCGGCCGCGTGCAGGCTGTTGTGGTAGGCCACATCGGGGTGGTAGTGGTCCTCCAGGGTCAGCATATAAGTCACCATGGTGTCCACTGGGATGCGGAACTTCTTTAGCAGGTCCCGCTCCTGAGGGCAGGTACAAGGGGGGCAGTGACTCCCGCTGCCTCTCGGCTCTCCATGCTGCCCTCCCCCCCGCACCCTGCCCCACTCGGCCCACCCTACCTGAAATATCGTGTACATGATGCAGCTGAGGGAACGGCCTCCGGCGCACTCTGACACACAAAAGATGTTCAGACCCCACTTGTTCAAGTTCTCCAGTTCCTGGCAGAGTTGGAGGCCAGAGGTCAGGAGCCCACAAGACCCAGGGCCAAGCCCCCAGCCACTTGGGTCAGAAGTTCCTCTCGGATGATCTTGACCCCTCTCGACTCTTTCCTAGCAATTCACAGCTCTGGCGTGAAAGTAGCACCATTATTGCTCACCCAGCGGCGGCGTGCTCAGCGGCACGGGATTTACCGTCCGTCTCTTACCGGCCGGAAGATAACAAAGCAACCACGGCGACTGTGTATTATTGAGTGATTATTATCTGCCGAGCATTACACTAAGTGCTTGATCTCATTTGGTTGGTTTGAGAACCAAAGCCCAGAGGAGTGATGAGACCTCCCCAAGACCTTGTCTCCCACGAGTGGCCAAGCTGAAATGTGAACTTCCCTAGGCTGACCCCAAACTGCTCATCAGCGCCAGGGGGAAAGGAACACGGCCTAGTTTTCCATGTCTTCCCAGAACCCTGAACAGTGCCAGCACACAGTAGGTGCTCAATAAATGCTGGGTGACCGAAGGCGGCAGTCTAGTGCCGGCTGGCAGGTTACAATAAATGGCAACTAAGTGAGCCAACAAACATGCACCACGCACCGCGTCCACTGTACAAACCCACGTGGGAGACCGTGTTTAGGTGTGACCAAAGAGCCGGGGGCTGAACCCAGGTCTGGCCGGTAGTGGATGCTATGCGGGTTCTGCCCAGACCCCCTTCACTGACTGCTGCACTTACCCCCCACCAGCTTCGACTGTTGCTTACCAAGACTCACATTGCTCTGTTCTCCAGAAAACTGCTCTTGCCCCTACAGGAGCTACATGGAGGAGGTAATGCTGTCCACTCTGGGGGCAGCCCACAGCCGATCACTGACACAGGGGTACGAAAGTCCGGCACTCTTGCCTCAAGGTGGGCTCAACTCTGTGGTGGTATTCACACTGCAGAGCTCCTCGAGGGGTCAGGCTGAGGCCAGATTCTAGCTGACGCCACCTCCGGGCTTAGCTCCTTCCTATCCTGCTTCCTCTAACTCCCCCTCTTCTGAGAGTCTCATAACCCCAGTACACCTGAATCCTCATTTCAGACCGACCCAATGCCCAGTCCTTGTCTGGGCCCCAGGAGACGCCTGTTCCTCTCTAGTGCAGCCCCTGCTGAGCCGCCACTCACTTGGGCCAGGAGCTCCTCTTGGTCAGTCTTCACCCCAAAGCGGGGGATGCTGGAATCATTCAGGCTGCTGCTGTGCCTCAACTTCTTCACCCCTGTGATCTGAGACATGGGCTGGAACTGCGGCCCAGGGGGCGGGGGCTGCTGGGAGGGTCTCTGCCGCGGGGCTGGCTGTTTTTCTCGATCCTTCATTGTGGGTGATGGAATCTCCACTTCATTCTGCTTGTCTGCAGAAGATGGACGAGAGACAAGCATGAGCACCCCACAGAGATGCCTTCATCTGGCCTTCAGTTCTCCCCTGCTCCCCACCATGCCCTGGGAAGGCTCACTCAGGAGGGCAGATCCCTTCAGGGTGTCATGCTGTTGGTTACTTATAGGCTGGAAACCAGAAGGAAGGTAGGAATTCTTCTGGGAGGTGGTGGGCAGGAGTGGGGACCCTGGGGTGGGCCCAGAGCTATGGGGTGGCCCCAGTCTGATCGCCAGGTTTGGCAGGGGAGTGGCATGGGAAGTCAGGAAGCTGGGTGGGGATACTAGAGAAAGTCGCTGCCTGGCCTGTATAGGCAGGGAAACTTCTCGGGCAGGGGAGACCCCTCTGTGGTGACTAAGAGTGCTGGTGGGGGTGGAGAGCACTGGGAAGAGGGAGGGAAGGGTAGTCTCTGGCTCCATGAACCGCCCCCACCAGCCCACCCCTTTGACACCAGCCGCCTGGGGGCCAGCCCCAGGAGCCCTCTTCCTGAGCTTTCAAGGGCTTCCAGAGCCAAGCCGGGGCCACCCATTGTGACCTGGGGCCCTGCCAGTCAACAAGGCCTAATAGGGGTTATTTGCATGCTGTGCTCCCATTGGCTGGATCTCAGAACTCTGCGCGGCCACACCCCCATTGGCGGGAGCATTTGAAACTCTGAACCCTTCTCTCGAGCTCCGTGCAGGGCCGTTCTCCAGAATTTGGAAACCTTTGGTGATAAATTGAGAAGGTGAAATTATCCTGTGTTTGTGGGAGATAGCCTCAGCTTGGCCTCTTGGGTTCAGAGATTAGGACGAGTTGGAGGTCCCCATGAGCTTGAGGGTTCTAATGAGTTTGAGGTATTCTGTATAACTGTATTGGGTCTGGAAAGTTTGGAGGAGTCCACTGAATTTGAGGGTCATATAAAGTTGGGTGATTCTACTGAAGTTGGGAGACTTTTCAGCTTGAAGGGGTTTTTAAAGTTTGAGGGTCTTTTCTGGGCTCTTAAGAACAGCAGTTCCCTTAAGTTTGAGAACCCTGCTGAGGGTGAGCATCTCTCTTGGGTTTGCGGGATCTCCTGAATTTGTGTGTGTGTGTGTGTGGGGGGGGTAATCCAAGTTTGGACATTCCACTGAATTCGGGGAGGCTTTCAGCCTGGAGGCATTTAAAGTTTAAGAATTCTATTTGAGTTTGTGGGTTTCTTGGGGTCTTGAGTTTGAAAGTTCCATTGTGGTTCCGCTGAGTTTGGAGGGGCTTTTCTGCTTGGAGAGATTTTTTTTTAATGTGGAGGTTCTATAAAGTCGACATCCCTCTGAGTTTGGGGGGCATCGAGAGTATGGGAACTCTTGAGCATGGTAACATTGATCTTTGGGGAATTAGGAGTCAGGGTCCCTTGGGCTAATGTCAGCAATTGGAACTGCGGTCTGGGGTAGCCCCCTCCAGTCCAGGCGTGCAGCCTCCCCACAAAGTGCTGCCCTTCACTCACCCAGGAATGTGGTGGAGATGTACTCAGAGACCTGGTTTCCTGACCTGCTCATCTCTGACAGGTGTGTGAGTTCACGGTTTAACATCCTCTTGAACTAAGGTGAAGGAGGCAAGAAGGAAGGAATGATGGGGAGACAGGGCATCAGAGGGTGGGGGTGGTCAGCCCCTCCCCAGAAACTTCTGAAGACCCCACGAGTCCCTCCTACTTCTCTGTTCAGCCAACAGAGCCCTCAGCAAGCTGCTAGAGGGGAGGGGTCAGCCCCTCCCGCCCTCCCAGGTCTGGATGGGGGCTCCAGGCTTAGAAGTCCGGGCTCAGCATACCCCTCCCTTCCTGAGGAAGGGGAGCACCCCTTCCCAGACTTCCTCCTCCTCCGGCCCAAAAGGAGGAGCCAGAGGGGCACCTGTGGAAGGGAGGGGCTCCTGCCTAACAGTGAGCCAATGGGGTGTCAGGAGAATCCCATCGCCATGGTGATGGGAGTCTCCTTAGCAACTCCCCCTCCAACCAGCTACAGAGCTGGGGGAAAGGGGGGCAGTCCGCAGGCCCCTTAACCCTTGCCTTCCCAGAGCTACCCTGGCCCAAGTCTTCCCAGATATGGACCCCACTCCCAAGGCGTCCTGGCCCCCAGCTCCCAACCCAGTTTGGAAGGAGAGAATACAGTCTCTCCTTTTCAGGAGAGAATGCAAGTTCTGGGTGAAGAGAAGGTTGGGCAGGGGCAGGGGAGAATAGTGAGCTGAGGAAACCTTGTTCGGTCACCCAGGGGAGGGGGGTTCCCATCATAGTCCCCCTCCCCCAACCTCAGAGGGGTGGATAGATGCACAGATGAATGGAGTAGACACAGAACCAGGCCTGGCAGTCCCTCCTGGTCCCTCCATGCCACTTCACACAAGCGTCTGCTGTGACATTGTGCATGGAGGAGAAAGGGCATTGGTTCCCCGCCCCCAAGCTCCACCAAAGCACCCCCAAACCAGGAGCAGACTCCGTCCAGAGAGGCAGGAGGGACACTTGGACAGGAAGGGTAAGCTCACATAGCCCACACCAGGATGGGGTGCTTACTCCTCCCAGTGCTGCCAGAGACCCCAGTTGCAAAGAAAGATACACATACACACACAAGATGGACCCACAAAGTCACACAACCACACACAGAGTCACAGACTACCATCTCACACAGTTTTACACAGCTACAGACACACAAGTCAAGGGGCATACACAATAAGGCAGTCACTGACACTTGGGGTCACACGCCCCAGAAATCACACAGCTCTGGGCTCACAAACGTGTCCCAATACACACCACCACAAACAGAGCCATATGATCTCAGAGAGGGCCACATCATGACCCAGGCAAATAAGTATATGGTCAGACGGCCCCACACCACTGCAGGCACACACACAGGCGAGTGCTGACAGTCACACCCAGCCAGAGACCCACATCCCCAGCCACCCACTCTCCCTGCCCAACCCTGGGCCACACACAGAGACAGACAGTCACAAGGTTTCATGTTCAGGCCACACACGTGCACAGCTGCACACACCAGCCCAGACCAGGGGCTGGAGGATCCAAGGTGGGAGGGCCAGGGCCGAGTCTCCTGCCCATCCCCCACCCCAAGTTCCCCTACCTGGTCCCACCAGCCCACCAGCCACGGCTTGGAGCAGGTCTCACAGAAGAAATCCACCAAGGGCATCTTGAAATCTTAGCCCCGCTTGGGGCTGCCGCACAGAGAGGCTGGGTTTGGGGAGTCCCGGGGTTAATAGCCACTGTGTGTGGGGGGGGTTCTGGGCAGGTGGGCAATGCAAGGGGGAGCCGCGGAGGGGCCTGGGCCAGCCCAGCAGGGCTGGGGGCTCCCCTCCCCTCCGCGCTCCCAACAGCAGCCCTGGTTACATGGTCTGCCAGCCCCTGGCCCTGATGGGCCCCCCCGCGGCAGCGGCTGGAGGCGGCCTGGGACCCCTGCCCATGAGGGGGCAGGGCGAGGGTCCCGGGAGGTGGCTTCGGAGGCTCTGGGCTCCGTGTGCGCGCCTGTGTGTGTGTGCGTGTGCGTGCTCACTGCAGCACTGGCAGGCTGCATGCGACGTCAGGTGGTGCCGGGGGTGGGGGGGCGTTAAAGGGGCATCCAAGCCCACGGGCCTAAGCCAGGATCAAGGTAGGGCTGCCAGGGATAGACAGGAAGGCACACACACCCTCCAGAGGACATGTCCCCTCCATGGACACACCCAGAGTCAAAGACACACACCCAGACACTCTACACATTCATAGACACACAAACAGTCTGAGACACACCTTCCACACCAACACACAGGCAAACACACACACGGTCACAACTCTGATGTCCAACACATTTACAGGTAGACAGTTGAGCATACAGGATGTAAACACCTTCAGACACACCCCTTCTAAAAACAGAGACTCAAACCCAGACGTGGAGACACACACCTAGGGAAAATCACCTAGATATACCGGACACACTTAACACACACTCAACACACCCACAGACACACTTTCAAACAAACACAAATACCCATGTGGCCTTGGGCACAAACAGACCCTGAGAAATCCACAAGGAGATGCTCACACTCACACCCATAAATACACACACACACCTTCGCAGAAACACACCCGAAGACCTACATTTAGAGATAGTCACATTCTCAGATGCTCAGTACACCCTCAGAGACACAATCACCCTCAGACTTGAATGTTCCCAGACAAAACTCCACCCACAGGTGTAGGCACCCCCCCAACACAGACTCCTCCACCTGCAGACTCATTTCCTGATAGGCATCCTCCCACGAGGGCTACCGCCATGCTGCACAACTCCAGAAATATCATTCATATTGCCTGCTTTCTGAATGGTCCCTCTGGAGTTGTGCAGTACACAATCTGCACAGCTGTACATGGAAGCCTTGCACCCCTCCCCTCCCGCAGCCTGGCAAGCACACACACGCACAGAGTCACAAACACGTGGAAATACACACTCAGATTCATTCCTAGACCAACTCACACTTGTGAACAAACATACATACCCTCTGGCACAGGCCCACACACTTACAACCCAGTACAATTGCCTGTGCACACCCATACATCCTCCATAGGTACACATCTGCACACCACTCCTGACTTCCTGACGTGCCCTCTTAAAACCTCTCCTCACACCCCACCTTGTGCTGCAAATGTGTAGTCAACAAATTGACAGCCACACAGACCCACAGTCTCATATACACTTGTAGACTCTAGCATAGGACAACCCCCTCTAAGATAGATGGTTGTCTGCATACAGATGTACAGACACCCACACCCACACACATTCACACACACCAGGCTCCCCCCACCCCTGGGAGAAGTCAGACTCCACAGGAACAGGCACCCTAGGCAGCTGGTCCAGCCTAGGGATGGACTCCCACCTCGTAGGCCCCCATCCACAGATTGGCCCCGCCCCTTCCAGCCCCGCCCCATGGTTAGCCCCGCCCCCGGCCCCCGGCCAGCAGCTAGCCCCACCTCACAGTCCCAGGGAATGGTCCCACCTCTTTGGCCCTATCTAGAAACTGGCCCCGCCCCTATGGATGGCCTCACCTACAGGTCCCACCCAGCAGTTGGCCCCCATCCTCAGGCCCCCAGGAGGGGCTGGTTCCGCCCTGCTGGCTCCAGGCCCGCTCACCTTGTGAGAGGCCATCTCGCTCACGGAGCGGTAGGTCTGCATGGTCTCCAGCTGTTCGAGACACCAGTCCAGCTCCTCCAATGTCTCCCGGGCCAACTGCTGACATGTCTCTTCTGGAGAAGGGGCAGCACAGGTGGTGACCCAGAGGCCCCAGCCCGTGATGATGGGGGTCCACCAGGTGAGAGGGGTGCTGGGAAAGGACAGTTAAGACAGCCACCCCAAGTGAAGGGACCCCCTCCCCCTACTGGAGCAGCAAGAGAGGCCCTTTCCCAGCCCCTGGGCTTTGTTACCTGACAGCGTGGCCTTGCAGACGGGGGTTGGGCCGCCCAATGGGGACCGTCTGCAAAGAAATGGGGCTCCAGCATCAGCCTGTGTGCCCCCAGATTCCTGCCTCCCCCTCTCCATGAATAATGCCGATTTTCCTTTCTCTGAGCGCTGTGTCCCATGTACTCACTCTGCAGCCTCTCACAGAGAGACCCATGAGGACCCATTTTACAGATGAGGAAACAGGCTCAAGGAAGTGACTGATCAGAGGTAGGGACAGGTCCTTTGTCTCCAAAGCTCCTGCTTCCTTGAGCATCTCTCCCCTAACTCCTGGAGGGACCAGCAGTTCTCAGCCATGCACCTGCTGCCACATAATAACTACTGCTATTTAGGGAGCACTTACTATGTGCTGGAAAATGTCCTCACACTTCTCTATGTATTATCTTTCAGACTCCTCATGGCAGGTGCTATTAAATTCCCATTTTATGGAGGGGGAGCAAAGGTACCACAAGATGCTATTTGGCCAGAAAGTTGGCACGGGGGCCTGCAGTGGCCCCAAGGCTGGGGTAACTGGCTACCCTTTGCCTCACCACCATGTGTCTGGACCCCTTGGTCTTTATTTTTAAGTTTCTGTCTTAGGCATTCAAATTGTAATGGTTACTGGCTTAGAGGGAGCTGTTGCCTGAACAGAGGCTCAGAGAGGTCAAGTTCCTGCCTGAGATCACACAGCAGAGCTACGAGTTGAACCCAGGTGTGCTTAGCCTTATGATCATGAGCGTTGGGGCCCAGCCTTGACTTACTTGTTGCTGGGAATGGGCACATTGGTCAGGAGTGAGAAGTTGCTGCGAACACTCCGGAGACTGGCCAGCACCTGGGATAGGGAGCAGCAGTGAGGAGAGGGAGCCACCTGGAGGGGCAGCTGGGGCTAGGCTAGGCTAGGCCCTTGTCCCCAAGTGTGGGGGAGGGTTGGAATCCTTTCCCTCCTTTTTTTTTTTTTTTTTTTTTAAGATTTTATTTATTTATTCGACAGAGATAGAGACAGCCAGCGAGAGAGGGAACACAAGCAGGGGGAGTGGGAGAGGAAGAAGCAGGCTCATAGCAGAGGAGCCTGACGTGGGGCTCAATCCCATAACGCCGGGATCACGCCCTGAGCCGAAGGCAGACGCTTAACCGCTGTGCCACCCAGGCGCCCCTGGAATCCTTTCCCTCCTTAAGAGAGGGGTCTTACCTGGGCAAAAGGTGTCACAATGAGGTCCTCAGCGTGCCTGCAATCAAGGACAGAGGCAGGTCAGGCATCCTCACAGTGGGACACCCACAGGCCTGGGTGGAGAAGGGTTAGGGTGCCAGAGAAGCAACTCTCTAGAGTGGACACTCTGTGGGGGTTGGGCCTGGGGAGGTTGGTGGGCTGGGAGGGGAGGCTCTAACAGGTGAGGGCAGAAGGCACTTACACCTCCCAAGGGTAGACACCTGTAGGGGCTGGTCCCGAAGGAAATGGTGGTCAGAAAGAGGAGCTCACATGGGTGGGCAGGGAGGGAGTGTGCGGAGACAAAGACAATGGCCATAAATACACTGCCAGGGCTGGGCTTGGTGAGAGCAGTGGGCAGGAGGGGGTGGGGAGCAGGAAGGAGTCAGGGGAGCTGAGGTGGGTACCTGGATGGGTAGGGCCAGGGCTGGAGGATCCAGTGAGAGGGGAGGGGGCTGAGCAGGTCTGGGGGTGCTCACACCTCAACAGGTGGTCGTGATAAGAGGGGCTGGCTTAGGGAAGCCTGGAGGGGGGGAAGGAAGAGGGGGCTCAGCCAAGGTGGACAGTCTGTGGAAGAAGTGGCAGTAGGGAGGGACTCAAGTGGAGTTCCCTCCTTGTTGGAGAGACAGGCTGAACGGGGACAAGGCCCCAGTTGCCAATGGGTAGGAGTGGCCTTGGGCAGGCTGGGTGGGTGGGACTGAGCCCTTGGTGTGGGGCTGTTTACTTTTCACTGGAAGGGAGAGGTGGCCCCAGGGCTTGGGCAGTGTCCCCACTCCCTGCTAGCAAGGGCAGCTCATGCTGGGAGCAGGCCTGGAGGGTGAGAAGGGGGTGCTCACGCCTCGCTGGTGACCGAGGAGTTCCGGGACATAGTTTTGGGGGACATGTCGTAGTCGCTGTCCGAACGGTACAGGAAGGACTCCCGGCGCTGGCTGGCAGCGGCCCCAGCATGCAGCACGAGGCCCGGGCTCGCCTGCGAGTCCAGGGGGCTGCGGCCAGGAGATGGTGTGGGCCCATTCTCTGCCTCGAAGCTGTAAGGGGATGGGCGAGAAGAGAGGTCAGGGGGGCTGCGATGGTACTGGGGAGGTCAAGAGGAATAAGATTACCAAGGAAATTCCTGGTAGAGGCAGGAGGGGCAGATAGAAGGCATTAAAGAGAGACAGATACCCCAAAAGAGATGGGAGACAGGGAGTTGCAGAGATCAAACAACTATTGAGTGCCTTTGTGAGCCAGGCTCTGTAGAGGTGCTGGGGACACAGCAGTGACCAAGACAGACCACCATCTGTCCTTCATGGACATGGGGAGGGCTGGACTATAAACAGGTTAGCCTAGTGGCAGTGCACACCCCAAAAGTGTGGGGGCCTTCTTGGCTCTACTCTTTACTTGAAGCTCAAGTCTATTCAGAATCTGTCTACTTCGCACCCCCTCCTTGGTCAGCCCTGCCTCGTTGCTTGCCTGGGCCAGTGCATTTGTCTCTGCCCTGGTTGCTGGCTCCTGTCTTTGCCCCTCAGTCTGTTCCCCTCCACTGTGGCCAGAGGGAGCCTGTGAACACTTGTGTCAAGTCACATCCTTCTTTTGCTCAGATGCTTCTAAGGCTTCCAGCTCACCCAGAGCAAAAGCCAAAGTCCCCACTGTGGCCCACAAGGCCCTGCCCCATGACCCCCCAGTTTACCCCTCACTCACTCTACTCCAGCCACAATGGTGGCTCCTTGCTGTTTCCTAAACATTCCAGATACATTCCTGCCTCAGGGCCTTTGCACAGGCTGTTTCCCCTACCCAGATCTCCAGTGGCTCCTCCTTCACCTCCTTCAGGCCTCAGCTCAAATGTCGTCTTCGCAGGGGGCCTCACCTGACCAACACATCTAAGATCTGAATCTCTGCCCTCATATTTTATATTTCCCCTCCTTAAAAAAAAGAAATACTACTTACCTGACATACTCTATATTTGACTTCTTTACTATTTGCCTTCCTTTCTAGAATTAAGCTTTGCAGAGCAAGGATTTTTGTCTGCCTTGTTCACTGCTCTATCCCTTGCGTCAAGAAGATGGCCTGGCATATGGGGGACACGCAATTAACATTGAATAAATCATAAAACGTAATGAATGAATATATGAACTGGATTGTGCCATGCACAGAATTAAAAACCAGGTGGGTGACGGAAAGTTACTGGGAGGTGATTTTAGCTTCTGTAGTTGAGCCAGGCCTCTTTGAGAAGGGGACATGTGAGCAGGGCCTGAAAGATGGTCAGGAGGTAGGAGAAAACACTCTGGGGGGCGGGCAGGAAGAGCAAGTGCAAAAGCCCTGGGGCAGGATTTGGTTTTTGTTTGAGGACTAGCAAGGAAGCTGGTGGGACTAGAGTGGAGATACAGGCTGTGATGGAGACACAGCTACAGAGAGAGGGGAGGAAGGCTAGGACCCCAGCCTGGGGGCACTGGCAAGACAGAGATCCTCAGGACGAGGCAGGGAGGTGCTGGCTCTGCCAGTTCCCAGAGGTGTGACTTGAGGGGACGTGGCTGAATTTCAGTTTCCTCATCCACAAAACGGGGACAAGCACCACCTCCCTCAGCTCATCCAGGTGACCAGCGTGAACACAGGGACAAGGCTCAGGATGGCGCCCAGCACAGAGCTCAGGAAACACTGGCAATCGTAACTCAATCAGGCCCATACACCCACTTGGGCAGTGAACTCAGCAAGGCCGCCGATACTGAGAACTGAGGATGTGTATAGGAGCTATGTGCCTGCAGCATACTGTGTGGCCTCGGGAGGGCCACGGCCCTCTCTGGGCTGTTACCCTGGTGTTAAAGTGAGGGGGTTAGACGGGTCAGCCGACTTCAGGCTACGCTCTGGTGGGTGCAAGGGGGTAGGGGAAGGAAATGGAACCCTCCCTTTTCCAGTCCTACCTACTGAGAATCAGTGTAAGATTTTATTTGAATGGCCCTTCTGTTAAGTAATAAGTCTAAAGTCTCCTAGAGTAGGACAGCCGAACCAGCATCCATATATTAGCCTTTTTGGTGGACCAGCCCTGGGGGAGGGGTATAGGGAGGGACTTTGTTGACCGCACTTTACAGATGAAGAAACTAAGGTCAGAGAGGAGAATGGTTAGCTCTGGGTCACACAGCAAGAGCACGGTGAGGTCCGAATTCAAACCCAAGTCTTGTAACCCCTCAAATGCCACCCTCTGCCTGCTCAAGCCCCGTTCGAGCACATTCCTACTATTAAAGCAAATGTTCCGAGCAGACAGGCAGCTGACGCCAAAGGCAGGGTGATGCTGGGGGCCCTGAGCAACCAGGTATTCCAATTTGAGGAAAGAAATCAGAAATTTTATTTTTTTTTAATTATTATTTTTTATGTAGGCTCCACACCTAGTGTGGAGCCCAACCCTGGACTCAAACTCACGACCCCGAGACCAAGACCTGAGCCGAGAGCAAAGAGTTGGACACTTAACCAACGGGACCACCCAGGCACCCCAGAAATCAGAAATTTTAAACAGGCAAAAATTCAAACTTAAAAAAAAAAAAATTCAAAAAACTTCATAAAAACTCTGAAAACTTCTGCTCTGCAAAAGACACTGTCAAAAGAATAAAAAGACAGGGGCGCCTGGGTGGCTCAGTCGTTAAGTGTCTGCCTTCAGCTCAGGTCATGATCCTAGGGTCTTGGGATCGAGCCCCTCATCAGGCTCCCTGCTCAGCGGGAAGCCTGCTTCTCCCTCTCCCGCTCCCCCTGCTGGTGTTCCCTCTCTTGCTGTGTTTCTCTCTGTCAAATAAATAAATAAAATCTTAAAAAAAAAAAAAAAGAGTAAAAAGACAAGTTACATACTAAGAGAAAATATATGACAAAGAACCTGTATCCCGACTATATAATGAACTCTCCAAACTCAATAAAAAGAAGACAAGGAATTCAATTTAAAAATGAGCAGAGGTCTGGACAGTTCACCAAAGAAGATATACAGATGGCAAATAAGCATAGGAAACACCACTACTCCTTAGGGAAATGCAAATTAACACCAGGAACTATCCCTTCACACCTACTAGGATGGTACAAACAAGAAACAAACAAGAACTGACGATAATGGCAAGTGGTGACAAGGATTTGGAGCAACAGGAACCCTCCTCCTGGGTTGCTGGAGGGAACGCCAAGTGGTTCAGCCACTCTGAAAGGCAGCTGGTCCGTTTCTTAAGCAATGAACCATACACTTACTGTGTGATCCAAAATCTACTCCTATGTTTATACCCAAGATAAGTGAAAATACGGTTGACCCTTGAACAAGTGGGTTAGAGGTGCTACCCCCTGCAAAGTTGAAAACCCACATATAACTTTTGGCTCCCCCAAAACTTGACTACTAACAGCCCACTGTTGTCCAGAAACCTTACCAATAACAGAAACAGTTGATTAACATGTATTTTGCATATGTATTATATGCCCTATTCTTACCATAGAGTCAACTAGAGAAAAGAAAATGTTATGAAGAAAATCATAGGGGTGGGGCGCCTGGGTGGCACAGCGGTTAAGCGCCTGCCTTCAGCTCAGGGCGTGATCCTGGCGTTATGGGATCGAGCCCCACATCAGGCTCTTCCACTATGAGCCTGCTTCTTCCTCTTCCACTCCCCCTGCTTGTGTTCCTCTCTCGCTGGCTGTCTCTATCTCTGTCGAATAAATAAATAAAATCTTTAAAAAAAAAGAAAAAAAAAAAGAAAATCATAGGGGCGCCTGGGTGGCTCAGTCAGTTAAGCATCTGCCTTCGGCTCAGGTCATGATCCCGGAGTCCTGGGATTGAGCCCCGAGTCAGTCTCCTGCTCAGCACAGAGTCAGCTTCTCCCTCTCCCTCTGCCCCTCCCCTGGCTTGTGCTCTCTCTGTCTCTCTCTTAAATAAATATTTTTTTAAAAAGAAAATCATAAGGAAGAAAAAAATACATTTCCAGTCTTGTTCTATATATATCGAGAAAAGTCTGCATCTAAGTGGACCCACACAGTTCAAGCCTATGTTATTCAATGGTCAACTGTGTATGTTTATTCAAAAACCTGCGGACAAATGTTTATAGAAGTTCTGCTCATAATCTCATAATCACCGAATTCTGGAAACAACTAAACCAAATCATCAACTGGTGAATGGATAATTTATGGCAGACCCATACCATGGAATACTATTCAGCAATAAAAAAAATTGGGGGGAGGGCGGCTGCCTGGGTGGCTTAGTTGGTTAAGTGTTTGACTCGATCTCAGCTCAGGTCTTGATCTCTGGGCTGTGAGTTCAGGCCCCACATTGGGCCCGGTGCTGGGCATGGAGCCTACTTAAAGATTTTGATTTATTATTATTTGCCAGAGAGAGAGCGTGCGCGTGCGAAAGAGTGAGCACATAAGTAGGGGGAGTAGCAGGCAGACAGAGAGGGAGAAGCAGATACCCTGGTGAGCAAGGAGCCTGACATGGGGCTCAATCCGAGGACTCAGGGATCATGACCCAAGCCGAAGGCAGACTCTCAATCGCTCAATCGACTGAGCCACCCGGGCACCCCTGTGGAGCCTCCTTTAAAAAAAAAAATTGTTTTTGAACTACTGTGAAACAGTAAGAAATATATATTTGGTCTCTGCCCTGGTTTCCTGTCACATAGTTCCGAAAACGCTAGGAATCTTTGCAGTGAAAAGTGTCTTTGTATGCTAAGAGATGACTCTCTGCTGGGGACACTGGAGAGCCTCAAGAGGGGGGCTGCTTGCTTGGGGAGCCAACCATGTGATTAGACAGCTGGAGCTTTCAGTCCCCCTCCCTGGCCTGGAAGGGAAAGGAGAGGAGGCTGAGGGAATCACCAATGGAATGGCCAGTGATTTAATCAGCTGTGCCTTCAAAATGAAGCCTCCATCAACATCCCTGAGAGTTTCCGGGTTGCCGAACACACTGAGGGGCTGGGAGGGCGGTACACCTAGAGGGGGCAGGAAGCTCCATGCCCCTCCCCTTATACCTTGCTCCCTGCATCTCTTCCATCTGGCTCTTTCTGAGTTGTCTCTTTTCTAATAAACCAGTCATCTAGTAAGTGCACTGTTTTCCTAAGTTCTGTGACCAGCTCTAGGAAATTAACCAAACCTGAGGCCGGGGTTGTCGGAAACTTGATTAATAGCCAGTAGGTCAGAAGCACAAGTAACACCCTGGACTTGAGACTTATGCTCAAGTGGGGGCAGCCTTACCGGACTGAGCCCTTAACCTGTGGGATCCGTAGTAATTCCAGGCAGTTAGTGTCAGAATTGAAACAGAATGTAGTTTATCTGGTCGGTGTCGGAGAGTTGCAGAATTGGTTGGCGTGGAGGGGAAAAAACCACATAAGTTTGGTGTCAGAAGTGAAGAGTCAGCAAGAGTAGAAAGAAACGGCAGTTTCCTTTTTAACTACTGATACACAAAACAACCTGAATGAGTCTCAGATGAATTTTGCTAAGAGAAAGAAGCCAGCAGTGGAGATCACCTGTGTCAAAACTCAGAACTGACTAAGAAGTGAATTTAGCAAAGTTGCAGGATATAAAGTCACAAAAATCGGTTGCTTTTCTGTACACGAACAATGAATAATCCAAAAAGAATATCATGAAAACAATTCCATGTACAATAGCATCAAAATGAATTAGATGCTTAGGAACGAACTTAACCAAAGGGACAGAAGTGCACGGAAAACAAAAATGTTGCTGGAAGAAATTAAAGAAGGCACAAATAAATGAAAAGACACCCTGTATTCAAGAATGAGAAGACTTAATAACATGTTAATATTACCCAATGCAATCTATAAATTCAGTGCAATCCCTATCAAAATCCCAACAACAGGGGAAACTGGGTGGCTCAGTCATTAAGTGTCTGTCTTTGGCTTAGGTCATGATCCCAGGGTCCTGGGACTGAGCCCCCAGTTGGGGTCCCTGCTCAGTGGGAAGCCTGCTTCTCCCTCTCCCATTGCCCTTGCTTGTGTTCCCTCTCTCCCTGTCTCTCTCTCTGTCAAATAAATAAATAAAATCTTAAAAAAAAAATCCTAACAACAGTCTTTGCAGAAATTAAAAAAAAAAAAATCCATCCTGGACTTCATACGTAATCTCAAGGGACCCTGAAGAGCAAAAATGAATCTTGAAAAAGAAGGGGTGCCTGGGTGGCTCAGTTGGTTGGGCAACTGCCTTCAGCTCAGGTCATGATCCTGGAGTCCCAGGATCGAGTCCCTCATCAGGCTCGCTGCTCGGCAGGAAGCCTGTTTCTCCCTCTCCTGCTCCCCCTGCTTGTGCGCTCTCTCTGTTAAATAAGTAAATAAAATCTTAAAAAAAAAAAAAAGAAAGAAAGAAATTGCACCTCATCAAAATTATCAGTTTTTTGCATCAAAGGGCACTATCCAGAGAGTGAAAAGGCAATCTATAGAATGGGAGAAAATTTTTGCAAATCACATATCTGATAAGGGATTAATATCTAGAATATATAAAGAGCTAAAACTCAACAACAACAACAAACAACCCAAGTGAAAAGTGGGCAAAGGACTTAAATAAACATTTCTGCAGAGAAGATATGGCATACCTCGGAAATATTGCAGGCTTCGTTCTGCAACACTGCAATAAAGCGTGTCAGATGGGTTTTTTCTATTTCCTGCGCATATAAAAGTTATGTCTACACTATACTGTGGTCTATTAAGTGGGCAGTAGCTTTATGTCTAAAAAGTTCATACTTTATTTTTTTTTAAGATTTTATTTATTTATTTGACAGAGAGAGACAGCCAGCGAGAGAGGGAACACAAGCAGGGGGAGTGGGAGAGGAAGAAGCAGGCTTACAGCAGAGAAGCCTGATGTGGGGCTCAATCCCAGGACTCTGGGATCACGCCCTGAGCCGAAGGCAGACGCTTAACGACTGAGCCACCCAGGCGCCCCTAAAAAGTTCATACTTTAATAGAAAAATACTCTATTGCTAAAAAATGATAACCATCATCTGAGCTTTCAGTGAGTTTTAATCACTGGTCACAGATTGCCATAACAAATAGAATATTAATGAAAAAGTTTGAAATATTGCAAGAACTGCCACAATGTGACACAGAGACATGAAGTGAGCAAATGCTGTTGGGGAAATGGCACTGATAGACTTGGCTTGACGCAGCCTTGCCACAAACCTTCAATGTGTAAAAACCACAATACCTGTGAAGTGCAATAAAGCGAGGCACAGCAGATAAGGTATGTGTGCATACAGGTGGACGACAGGCACGGGAGAAGTTGCTCAACACCATTAGTCATTAGGGAAATGCAAATCAAAGGTGCAATGAGACGTCACCGCACACTCATTGGAATGGCTATTATTTTTTTAAAAATAGGGGCGCTCGCTGGCTGAGTTAGTAGAGCATACGACTCTTAATCCTAGGTTCTAAGTTTGAGCCCCATGTTGGGTGCAGAGATTACTTAAAAATAAAATCTTTAGGAGGGGTGCCTGGGTGGCTCAGTCGGTGAAGCGTCTGCCTTCGGATCAGGTCATGATCCCAGGGTGCTGGGATTAAGCCCCACATTGGGCTCCCTGCTCCGTGGGGGGGGCCTGCTTCTCCCTCTCTCTCTGCCCCTAACCCCACTTGTGCTCTCTCTCTCTCTCTCAAAATAAAAATAGATAAAAAAAAATTTTTTAATGAAATATTAAATACTCAAGAATTAAAAGCAAGACTCAAACAGATATTTGTAAACCAATGTTCACAGCAGCATTACTCACAATAGCCAAACGCTGGAAACAACTCAAGGGTCCATCAGTTGGTGAACAGATAAAGAAAATGTGGCATAATTGCCAATGCAATAGTATTCAGTCTTAAAAAGAGAGTGAAATTCTGACACGTGCCACCACACGGATGAACTTTGAAAACATTATGCTAAATGAAATAAGCCAGACACAAAAGGACAAATATTGTAAAATTCCACTTATATGAGGTCCCGACAGTAGTCATATTCATAGAGACAAAGTAGAATAGTGGGAGCCAAGCGTTGGGAAAGGGTGGGGAGTTAGTGCTTCATGGGGACAGGGCTGCAGTTTGGGAAGATGAGAAAGTTCTGGAGATGGATGGTGGTGATAGCTGCACAACTATGTGAGTGTACTTAACGACACTGAATTGTATACTCCATTACCAATTCAAATGGGTAATTATGTGTTAGGTATATTTCCCTACAATAAAAAACCCTCATACAGTGTATACTAAAAAGGGTGAATTTTATTATACGTCAATTTTTAAAAGTAAATTAAGAAAAAAAAACCTCTTAAGGGGTGCCTAGGTGGCTCAGCCAATTAAGCATTTGACTCGATATCAGCTCAGGTCTTGATGTCAGGGTTGTGAGTTCAAGCCCCATGTTGGGCTCCACGCTGAGTGTGCAGCCTACTTAAAAAAAGAAGAAGAAGAAGAAGAAGAAGAAGAAGAAGAAGAAGAAGAAGAAGAAGAAGAAGAAGAAGAAGAAGAAGAAGAAAAGAGAAGAGAAGAGAAGAAAAGAAAAGAAAAGAAAAGAAAAGAAAAGAAAACTCTTGAGATGAATTATTCCTAGATCATGAGGTTGGGCCTTCGATAACAATGCCCAATTACTGAGCATCTACTGTGTACCAGGTGCCACGTTAGATCCTTTTAGGTATACAGCAATAATAACAAGATACTTACTGAGTATTTGCCATGTGCCTAGCACTGTCCCAGTGCCTTATGTACATGAACCCAGTTATGTCTCCCATTGATTCTGTGAGTTGTGTTGTGTTAACATCCCAGCTCAACAAGGAGAGTGAGGCACGGAGAGGTGGCAAGGGGTTGGTGGCCTCACTGCCTGAGAACTATGTCCAGCTTCCCAAGGCATAGCCTGGATTTTTTGGCGCTGCTGAGCGCCACCAGGGAGGGGAGAGGAGCATACCTACATACTCAGGACCCCACCGTTGCCCCAGACACTGAAGCCAGGTTAGGGAAGGTGAGACCCAAGTCCCAGAGGCCGGCCAACCAGCATGGCTGGCCGATATTGCAGCCCCAGGGGACTCCACTCACGTAAGCAGGAGCCCAGAGGCCAGGATGGGAAGAGGTTCCCTGGGGCCCTGCTGTTTGTGCTTCCAGGAGCTGCTGTCCCCTGGGCTTCGGAAGGGCAGAGGGGAGGGGATTAGGCCTGTGGAACTGCAGGCTGTGTGTGTGTGTGTGTGTGTGTGTGTGTGTGTGTGTGTGTGGTCAGGGGTGGGGGGGACTCGGCTACCCTACAGAATTGCACCCCGGGGCTATGTGGAGTCACCCTTCCTTCCCTGGCCTGCCGCTGCTCAGGGTGAACAAAGTCGGGCTGGAGGCTGCTCCATTAATGTCCCAATGGGACCCAAGGCCATCAAGTGGAGTCAAGGGCAGCCAACAGGCCTTGACATCACAGCCACATGCCCAGACACTCCATCATAAGGGAAAGAACCCGCCCAAGACTCCCCTTCAGACAGGCTGACCACTTGGCGGCATCCTCAGGGGAAGCTGCCATCTGCCCTCACCCCTCCAGGGCCCCTCGGCCTGCCCACGTGGGCTCCCCAAGCATCGAATTGGGCCTCTGGAGGACTGTGCAGCCCAGGAGCATATCAAGGCTTTAGAGAGTTCTGCTGCAGGGGCCAATGGGCAACAAACAAGCTGGGAGGGGAGCAGAAGGGAAAGGAGACACATCCCAGTTGGTAAAAATCATAACAACAATGAAAGCAGTCAACTGCTGTTAAGTGCCACATGCTAGGCACTGTGCTGTGTCTGGGCACGTACTAATGCCCCATTTTCAAGAGAAGTAAACTGAGGTACAGACAGGATGAACAACTTGGCGAGTAGTAGAAGAAAGATTTCAACCCGGGCAGCCAGACTACAAACCTGCACGCTAAATCACCGGGTGTCTGCCTCTCCCCCAGGCAGGCCTAGCATCTCCCTGGGCTCCCTGCCCCACTTCACCCGACTCCCTCGTAGGAGGTGCCAGGCAGCCTTTATGGAAAGGCCTGGCATTTGCTTTGTGAAGGTCACACAGAGGTTGAGGGCGGGCGCTGGTGTGTGTCTGCCAGGCAGGCGCGTGGTGCCAGGTGACACGGCTGTTTGTAAGGGCTGGATGTGCACAGAGGGTCTGTGTCTGTGTGAGTCACAGTGTACGTGTGCTCAGGGGTACCCGTGTGTATAGAGGTCTCCGTGTGGATTTGTACATCCGAGTGTGTCAGTGGGGTCTGGGTGCGCATGGGTGCCTGCATGGCTCTGTGTGTCGGCATCTATGTCTATGAACCCATGTGACCTTGGAAGAGTGTACCTGGCTGCCACACATACGCCGTGACTGTCCCTGACTCCTGAGTGGGGATGAGGTGTGTTCCTGTGTGTGGCTATGCGCAGGTGGGAATCAGACCTGGCTGTGTGCCGTGGTGAGAGTGTGTTCCTGCAGGCAGTGTGGTGTACCATACTGTGTGAGACCAGGGTTCCTGTGGTCTGTGTGTCACTGCACCCATGGGTCAACCTCAGAGTCTCTTTGTGTCCCTACCAGCTAAGAGACCCATGCCTTATGTAGTAAACACCAGGTGACCCCGAATACCCTGTGTGTGGGTGTGTCTGTGTTTGTGTCGGGTGTAGCTGTGGATGTAGAGTGTGTGTGTGTGTGTGTGTGTGTCCGTGTCTGTGTCTGTGTGTGTCTAGGTGTCGGAAGGGGTTGGTGGAGGGAAACAAGGACAAGGTTGGAGCACCCTGAGACTTCTGAGAACTTCTCTGCTCCAGCAGTGTCCAGCTGGTTCTAAATAACCGCCAGGAGTTCCAGCAGGAGCCACCCTCCCTCCTCCACCCCAGCTTGGTTTTCAGCCTGGCAGCCCCAGCACAGAGGGGGTAGGGAAGACTGGAGGCACTGAGCAGAGCAGGGCCAGAGGGACCTGGCTCCAGGCCGGTGGCCTGGGAGTGGAGCCCAGGTGACGCTGGACACCCATATTTGCTGCCAGAATGAGTGCCAGAAACCCAGGTTTAGGGGCATAAAGAGGGTGAAGGGATCCCATCTTAAATAGGAGGGGGGCAGGACCGAACACTCTGTTGGAGGGTTATCACCTGCAGGAAGCCCCTAGCAACACCAAGAATTTTAGGGCCAGGGAAGGGGATGGGGCTCCAGACAGACCCTAGAAGCCACTTTGGGGACTCCGCAAGGCAGACTAGGCACCCTCTCCCCCCAGCCAGAGCCCTTGATGGTAAAGGAGGAAATTGGCCGCCCGCCACCCACCTGACAGATCTGCCTGGAGGGTGCCAACGGGTGTCCTCGTCGCTGAAGGAGAAGTGGACCAGGGACTCAAGGCCCGCGGGGGGCAGTGTCAGGTCAGGGGGCCGGGGCCTTGCCCGGGGTGCTGCACCTGAGCGCATGGGTGCCAAGCGCCGTCGGGGCGAGCATGGGGACAGCGGCCCGGTGGTGTGACAAGCACTGCTCGCAGGCCGGAGGTGTCTGTGGCCACCGCCGGCGCCGCCTCCACACCCGCCCTCCCGGTGACCCCCCCAGGGACTGCCCCGGGCCTCTCCTGTCCCCAGCGCCCAGGAGGGCTCCGCGCGGGCCTCCGCCTGCGGAACTCTGAGCACACTTCCCGCCTGCCCCCCTCCCTCCTGGCCTGGGCGGGGGGCAGGCTCCCGATTCCTGGGCTCTGGCCCCAGGCCCCCCCCCACCCCCTCTGCCACGCCTTGCCTCTGGCCCCGCCTTCCTCCCTCCCTACTCTGACGTCGAGCTGGGCCCTCTGGAGCCCTCTGAACGCTGTGCGCCCCTGGGGGAGAGAGACTCGCCCCCGCCGGCGGAGTGCGGGTCTGGTGACAAAAACCCGGGGGGAGGGACGACGGATGCGGGGAAGGGGGTGGAGCAGAGACAGGAAAGACAGAAGTGGAGACAGAAACAGAGAAACTCGGAGAGAGGCACTGATTTCCCACAAACATACCCCATCCCCGACTCCGCGCGGGGCTCCCGACCCTTCCTCCTCTTCTCTCCCCTCCCGGATCTCTTCCCCGAGTCCAGACGCCGAGCCTGTCCCCGCAGGGTCCTCTCCCGGTGTATCTCTGGACTCAGGTTCCAAACAAGTGCGTGTGGAGAGCAGGGGTTAAGAGAGTAGGCAGAGGACCCTCTCCTGGTTCTGGAGAAGCCCCCAGAGCCAGTCTGCTCCCACCTCCGGGCTGTCAACCTCCGTTTCCAAGATAAACGGACCCTGGGAAGCCAGACCGGATGTGGTCTCCAGGCTCCTCATCCTCAAGCTTCCAGCCCCCGCATCCCACCCCGGGTCTGGCCAGGAAGAGAAAGTCCATTTGCACTCAGTGCCCGATGCACCCGGTAACATCACCGTGCCTCCTGGCAAGGCAACCCGCAGATGGCAGCGCTGGCCCCATTTCACAGGCCGTTAGACTGAGGCTAGCAGCCCTGAACACACGTCCCCAGATCACCCTGGACGGCAGGTTGGTCTCACTCCTCCGAAGTCTGACCAGCCTCAGGTCTGCACAGGAAGTGGGAGGAACTTAACGCTTATTGAGTGCCTACTGTATGCCCTATCAGATGTCTCCACAGCAACCCCCGAGGGCAGGGATGATTTTTATCGCTGCCCTGTGACGGAAGAGGGGAAGTTACGCTGGGGAGAGCCAGCTAGGAACCCCAGACCTAACCCGCGCCAGATGGTCAGGGGAGATTCGAACCCACCGCCGCTGGCACGCACTTACCCAGCCCACGCCTGGCGGCCAAAATCCTGGAAGCTGCGGAGAAGCCGAAGGCGCCTGCGGAAAGTTGGGGACGGGATGGCGAAGAAGACCGGCGAAGAGGGCGGCGAACGTGGGCGGCGGGGTGCGCGCGGGACCGGTGGTTCAGGCAGGAACGCCTCGTCCTCGGCAGCCGCCGCCGCCGGGAAGGCCGCCAGCTGCAGCTCGGGGATGCGGCCCAGACCTCGCGGCCGCGCCATAACCACAGGGGGCGCGGGGCGGCCCCGCCTCGGCGGGCGCTGGGGAGCAGCGCCGCCCGCCAGCCCCGGGCAGCCCACGCAGGCTGGCCGCCCAGCCCTGGGGCCCACGGGCCCCACCCCGCCCGGCTGCCTCGGCCCTTCCGGCTTCGCTCTGGGGCCGCCCCTGGGGCGGAGCGGGCCCGGGGCGCCCACGCGGCTGCGGCAGGACACCCCTCAAACCGCAGGGGCACCCGCAATCCCCTTGAGGTCCTTACAACCGCCGGAAGCGTCTCTACAAACATCTGGGGTGCCCCCCAAATCCCTGGGGTGCTTTCACAAACCGCTGTGGCTCTCACAAACCTCAATGGCGTCCCTAAAGTCCCTCAGATGTCCCCACAATTCCAGGGAGTGTCCCAACTATCCCTGAGGTGTCCCCCACAGAACCCAGAGGTGCCCCCAAATCCCAGAGTTCCCCCCAAAAGCCAGAGGTGCTCTGAGAGGCCCCACAGACTCTGGGACAATCCCTTAGCTTCCCAATGTCCCCAACTAGTGTCCTCCTTGTTACTGATATATTCCCACAAACCCCAGGAGCACCCCAAGACTCTCAGGATGCGCCCGCAAATGAAACTCCTTCAGATCCCAGGACCAACACCAGGCTTCCTCGGATGTCCCCCAAATCCCCTAGAGCACCCCCACCATCCCTGAGTCAGGCAGAGACCCCCAGCGCACCCCTAGAATTTCCCACAGCCACAGAGTATCCCCACAGACCGCATGAGGGCCCCCCAAATTCTAGGATCCCTCACAGATCCTAAGAATGCTTCCACAGTCCCTCAGATGTCCCCCAATCCCTGAGTGGCTCCACAGCATCCCTGAGATGCCCCCACAAGTTCAGAGACACCAAAATAACCTCGGGGGTGTCTTCAGACTCAAGGGGTGTTCCCATAAATATGTATCTGCCCCCAAAATCCTAGAGTGCCCCACAGACCCCAGGGACACAACTAGATTCCTCCAGGGTTCCTAAGACAGTCCTATAACCCTAGGCTACCTTCCAAAACGAAGATGAACCCACAATCCTTGGGGACACCTCCAGAATGTCCCACCCCAGCTTCTGAGACATGCCTTATAACTCTGAGACACCCCTAGACTCTGAGTGTGTTCACAGCCCCCAGAGACTCCTGAGATTCCCCCAGTCCTGCCACTCCTTAGGATCTCTGAGGCATCTTAGAATTTGGGCCCTCCACAGCTCATGACGTGGCCCCAAGAAGCCGACCTCCCCTCAGCAGAGCAGTAGAAGCAGAGAGGGAGTTTCCGCATGCCCAGCCACTGTGACTCTGGGGGGGGCACATGATTCCCTTTCACAGATGAAGAAAGGGAGCCGGAGGAGGTGAAGATTCTAGAACAAAGTTAGCCAGCTGGTTACAATTCCAGAGACTACCCCAACCTGTCTGTGGCTCTTTGGGGTTAGGAGAAGCTTGTTTTAAATAAGAACAATGGAGTGAATCTCTATTGTAGGGCCCTGCCTCTGTAAATACCTTTCTCTCTCTACCTGTTGGCTCCATTGTCATGGGCCCCCAAGCTGGCCTAGGCTTGAGTCTGGTCTCCAGCACTTCTTAGTCATTTGACTTTGGGTCAGTCACTTCATTTCATTGAGCCTCAGTTTTCCTACCTGTAAAATTGGCATAATAATACTATGCATCTCACGGATGGACATGTGAAAAAAAAAAAAGACTTGGAAAAGCATTTGGACATAGCAAAGCACTCACTGAATATTAGCTATGATTATCTGACAAAACCTTTTTTTGAGAGCTTATAATGTGCAAGCCACTATACTAGCCAGAGGATCCAGATGATGAAGATGAAGATGGTGATGATGATGATAGCAGCTAACCTGGACATTCAGCACTCTATCTCTGATCTCTTTTCACCCTCACAAAATACCCGCAAAGTGATATACTGTTGTCCCTATTTTACAGATGGGAAAATTGAGTCCCGGCGAGAAACAGCCTGCTCAAGGTCACACAGCCAATGAGTGTCTGAGCCAGGCTCTGTAGCAGTGTTTGCCACCCTTTATTTTCATTATCCCCTCCCCGCCTGGAGGAATAGCCTGCTTAGACAGTCCCAACCCCTAAACTGCCTTCTCTGTGAAATGTTCCAGCCACCGATACACGGGCAGACCTCAGAGACACAGCGGGTTCGGTTCCAGACCATTGCAATAAAGTGAAGATCCCAACAAAGCGGGCCAAATGAATTTTGTGGTTTCCCAGCGCACATAAAAGTCATGTTTACGTGACACTGTTCTCTACTAAGTGTGCAATAGCATTCCATCTAAAAAAGTGCACATACCTTAATTTAAAAGCGCTTTATTGCTAAACAATGCTGACCACCATTTGAACTTTCAGCGAGTCGTAATCTTTGCTGGTGCAGGGATTTCTTCAAATAAGAAAACAGTGAGGTTCGCCGCATGGATCGGGTCTTCCTTTTAGGAGCAGTTTCTCTGTAGCCATTTTACCCACCATAGAAAGTCTTTCAAGATGGAAGTCAATCCTCTCAACCCCTGCGGCTGCTTTATCAACCAACGTTATGGCATATTCTAAAGTCCTTGTCCTTTCAACAATCTTCACAGCATCTTCACCCGGAGCAGATGCCCTCTCGAGAAACCACATTCTTGGCTCATCCCTACGAAGCCACCCTTGCTCCGATCCAGTTTGATCGTGAGATTGCTGTGATGCCATCTCATCTTCAGCCCCCACTCCTGATTCTACTCCTCTTGCTCTTTACACGTGCAGATCCTTCCTCCCCTGACGTCTGGAACCCCTCCAAGTCATCCAGGAGGGCTGGGGAGCCACTTCTTCCAAACTCCTGTTCCTGTTCACATTTTGACCTCTTCCCGTGAGTCAGAATGTTCAGGACGGCATCTAAGATAGTGAGTCCTTTCCAGGTTTTCAATTTATTTTGCCCAGATCCACCAGAGGAGTCATGGTCTACGGCAGCTATGGCTTTACAAAATGTATTTCTTAAATAATAAGACTTGAAAGTCAAAATGACTCCTTCATCCGTGGGCTGCAGAATCGATGTAGTGTCAGCAGACGTGAAAACAGTATTAATCTCATTGTACGTCTTTGTTAGAGCTCCTCAGTGGCCAGGCGCGTTGTCAGTGAACGATCGTATTTTGAAAGGAATCCTTTTTTTTTTTTTTTTTTTTTTTGAGCAGTAGGTCTCAACAGTGGGTTAAAAATACTCAGTAGGCTCAGTAGGGGGGCGCCTGGGTGGCGCAGTCGTTAGGCGTCTGCCTTTGGCTCAGGGCGTGATCCTGGCGTTCCGGGATCGAGCCCCACATCAGGCTCCTCTGCTAGGAGCCTGCTTCTTCCTCTCATACTCCCCCTGCTGTGTTCCCTCTCTCACTGGCTGTCTCTCTGTCAAATAAATAAATAAAATCTTAAAAAAAAAAAAATACTCAGTAAACCATGTTATAAACCAATGTGCCGTCATCCAGGCTTTGTTGTTCCATTTACAGAGCAGACCGAATAGGTGTAGCCTAATTCTTAAGGGCTCTAGGATTTTCAGGATGGCAAATGAGAACTGGCTTTCAGTTAAAGTCACCAACTGCACTGGCCCCTAACAAGAGAGGCGCAGCCTGTCCTTTGAAGCCAGGCATTGACTTCTCCTCTCTAGCTATGAAAGTCCTGGAAGGCATCTTCCAATAGAAGGCTGCTTTGTCTACACTGAAAATGTGTTTAGTGTAGCCACCTTCATTAATCATCTTGGCTCAAGCTTCTGGATAACTTGCTGCAGCTTCTACACCAGCACCTTGCACTTTTATGTAATCGAGATGGCTTCTTTCCTTAAACCTCATGAACCAACCTTCCGCTTGCTTGGAACTCGTCTCTGGCAGCTTCCTCCCCTCCCTCGGCCTCCACAGAACCGAAGAGAGTGAAGGCCTTGCTCTGGATGAGGCTTTGGCTTAAGGGAGTGTTGTGGCTGGTTTGATCTTCTATCTAGACCACTCAAACTTTCTCCAAATCAGCAACGACGCCGTTTTGCTTTCTTACCGTTCCTGTGTTTGCTGGAGGGGCACCTTTAATTTCCTTCAAGGCTTTTCCTTTGCCTTCACAACTTGGCTCACTGGTCCAAGAGGCCTAGCTTTCCATCTGTCTCAGCTTCCAACATGCCTTCCTCATTAAGCATAATCAATTCTGGCTTTTGATTGGCAGGGAGAGACATGTGCAACTCGGACTTTCACTTGAATGCTTAGAGGCCACCAGCATGATTCACTGGCCTAATCTCAATACTGCTGTGTCTTAGGGAATAGAGAGGCGCAAGGAAAGGGAGAGAAGGGGGAAAAAACTGCTCGGTGGAGCAGTCAGAACACAGCACAACTTTCATGGATTTTGTTTGCCGACTTACAGGGGCGAGGTTCGTGGTGCCCCGAAATAATGACACTAGTCCCATCAAGTGGATCACATGACTACAATAAATAAAAACGAAAACGTGTGAAACGTTGCCAGAACTACCAAACGTGACGCACAGAAACAAAGTGAGCAAACGCTGTTGGGAAAATGGCGCTGAGGAACTTGTTCCATGTGGAGTCGCCACGAACCTCCAATTTGTAAAAAATGCAGTCTCTGCAAAGCGTAATGAAGCGAGGTATGCCTGTATTGTATATCTCTTTACGTACTATCTGTTTATTTGGCTTTATACATAAATGTAAAGGTTTTTCCCCACACACACACATCACCCAAGGACCAATTTTCGCTCCCTCGTTGGGAATGCAGGGTTTCCTAATCTTGGCACTGTTGACATTAAATGTCAGATAATCCTCTATCTACTAGTAGCCAGGAGCACCCCCTCAATCATTAAACTAAAATGTCTCCAACCTTTGCCACATGTCCCCTGGAGGCCAGAATCACCCTCAGGTGAAAACTCCTGGTCTAAACCCACTAAGACTCTTGCACTGGCCACTGGGACCCTTTGGTCCAGCTGCAAACAGAAAGGAAGAACATTCTCATTTACCTGCCCTCAGGCTTCCCTCCATTGTTTTGCGGACTCTTCAAGTCAGACTTTGGAAATGGGGTTCTGAATAGGCCCATTTCACAGACGTGGAAACCTGAGGCCCAGGAAGGGGAAGTGACATGGCCAGGGTCAGGGAAAGAGCAGGGCCGGATGATGAAACCAGTTGTCTGACTCCAGAGACTGGGATTTTAGCCACTAGGCTACATAGGCCCTTCATGGTTCAGTCTCCTTCCAGCTCAGTGACCTTTGCCCCTTCCTAAAAAGTCAGAGATAAACTAAGGCCTAAAGCCAATCTTGACCATGGCCGTGTGAACCTATATGAGCTGCCCTGTCACCTCCCTGCCTCATTTCCTTCCACTCATCTCTTGTTCACTTCTACCACACTTTGCCTCTCTACTTTTCTCGAACATAACAGACATGCTCCTACCCCAGGACCTTGGAACTGGCTGTTCCCTCTGCTTGTCACCTTCTTCCCTCAGGCTCACTTAGCAACCAGTGTGTCACTTCATTTAGGTTGTACTAAAATGTCACCTCCTCAGAGAGCCCTACCCTGACCCTAGGGTCTCTCTTTTCTTCCTGTCCCACGTGTCACCATCTGAAATTATCATAGGCCTTTACTTGTTATTCCTCCTCATCCACTAGCCTGAGACTCCAGGACGGCAGGGACTGGGGGTCTGTCTCATTCTTGACCACAGCCTGAAGATGCTCTATCGCTCATTGTGGCATGAACGGCCCTGTTCCAATGAGGAAAATGAGGCTCAGGCAGGTGAATCCTCTCCTCAGGTCACATAGCAAGTCAAGGGTAAAGGCTGGATTTGAGCTCTTACTCCGGAGTGAAGACAGTGGGCTCAGATGCCCCCCTCAGAAACTCTGTCCTCACTCTGTCAGGCCCAAAGCCCTACCTGCAACTCAGAGGAGCCTGCAGTCAATCTGTGATTGGTGAAAGGGGGGGGGGTGCCCTGGCAGCCAGGGCCCAGGACTGTGGTTTGGAGGACACCCCCCTTCTGTCTGCAGACGTCAGAGAGATGCACTTTGCAGAAGTGCAGTTCTCAAAACACCATCTCCTGGCTGCCCAGCCCCAACACCAGCAAGACGTGAGCCTTACCACAGCCCCAGGGGGCGGGGGGGGGCAGATCTTATGCACCCAGTGTAGTAAGAACCCTGAGGCTCAGGTGGGCATGATCGTGGGCTCCTGGTCTCACAGCCAGTTGGCAGGCAGGGCTACAGTCTGATTCTCACCCACCAATCTGGAGTCCAGGAGACCTGGGTGTTAACCCCAACTCGCTGTGCGACCTTGGGCAAGTCAGTTCTTTCCGGTTCCTCGGCAGGAACGGCGAGCCAAAGACGCTGGGAGTTAACACGCAGGTTGGTGTTGGGAGGCCCTGGCACGGGCACGGGCAGGGGCAGGCGCCGAGGTGAGCCGGGAACTCCGTGTCCGCAACTTTTCCGCCAACTTCCTCTGCATCCGCCAGACGGCCGTCTCCACTGCGCTGGGCTGGACGGGGAGAGCCGCCTGGTCCCGCCCGGGGACGCCGAGGACCTCACCCGCAGCCTGCGGTCGGCCGGCCTGGCGCCCACTCTCCGAGGCGCTCGATACGCATGAAATAATAACCTGGGGCGCCACGGTAGTGGTGGCGGCCGTGACTTTGCTCTGCTCGGGGACTAGAGCCCCACGGGCAGGTCCGGACTCGGAACGCGCGCTCAGCCTGTGCCTTCCTCGTCACCCAGCAGAGGGCGCGCGGAGGGAGGGGCGCGAGGAGGGACCCGTTCCAGTGCACCGCCAGGGATAAAGGGAGAGCCAGAGATGAGAGGAGGCGAGGACCCAAGTGGAGACAGAGGCCACGGGCCAGAAAGAGACCCCAGTCTGGCTGCCTCTACCCCTTCCTGCGGCCCAACAGCACCTCCCTCGGCGGGAAGAGTTTGGAAGTACAGAGGGGCACGGGGGTAGGGGCCGTACGTTGGTCCTGCCTTCAATTCAGGCAAGCCCCCCCTCCCCGCCCCCACTACCACCGGAGTCTTTCTCTTCCTCCAGCTCCATCTGCCTCTTGACAGATCGTGGTGGTGCCGTGACTCAGCCCCGCAGGGCGCCAGGAGCACAGGCTCATACTTCCCCAGGTCTGGAGGGGGGTTGTGGATGCCATCTCAGATGGAGGGCAGTGCCCTCTCTCTGGGGGTTCTTGTGACTCAAGTCTAGGGCTGTCTGGATCCCCTTTTTGGTGGCTGCATGAACTGCAATGTGGGTAGCACTGGAACGCCCTGTGTGCACTCAGAGAACCCCCTTTCTGGAGAAACAGGCTGGCAGGAAGCCCATTCTAAGAAGCAAGGTTCCACTGGAGGCCTCTCAGTTCCCCCTTCCTCCTTCTGCCTAAGGGTAGGGGGAAGACGCTGGCACCTATGCCTTCCCTCTGGCCACAGCCACTGGAGGCTACGCAGGCCTACAGTGAAACAGAAACCTGAGCCCTGTTGGGATGTGGTTGAGGTTCCTATTTTTAATTCCCACCCTGGCAGAGTAGGGTCTACTCAAACGCCATCTCCTCTCCTGAGTCCAGGTCCCTGAGTGACTATCTACTGAGCACTCAGTGTGTTAAGTCCTGTACACACATCCCCAATCTCCCAGAACTCTCAAACACACCCCCTCCCAGCAGAGCAGTACCACCAGCCCCACTTTACAGATGGGGAAACTGAGGCCCAGAGAGGGCAAGACCCTGGTGCCAGGACCCCAGGCATCGGACAGAGGGGTGTTGGAATCTCAGCTCTGCCATTTCCTGCTTGTGTGAGCTTGGGCACGAAGGAGGGACTTTGCTCTGCTGGGCCTCAGTCTGTCCAACAGGAATACCTCCTGAGGCACTGGAGAGGAAGACATGTGGAAAAGTCCCCGGCACGGAGCCCGAGAGTGAGCCATTAGGAGATGGATACCACCAAGATAATGATGATGGTTACCACTCAGCCACTGTCCCCAGAGAGTCAGTACCCCAGACACCAGGGTAGAGGGAGTCCCTGGGGTCTTAAAAAGGAAGAGGGCCCAGTTCCGACTGCACCCAACTCCTTCACTGGTCTCTCAGGACAGAGACCTGAGCCAGTTTGGCGAGCAGCCCCGGGTCTTGGCATTTCCTGTTGATTCCAGCTTTTGTTTTCCTTTAGCTTCTCTCCAGTTCCCTTTGGGAAATAGCAGGCTATGTATGCTGGGCCCATGACACTTGCTTCCTGCCTGGGGGGCAGGGGTGCTGGGACTGGGTATGTCTCCAATGGGAGTGGGTTGGGTGGTTGGGGGGGTTTGTAGGGCCTGCTGGAAGGCCCCAGAAAGAGCTAGAATTGTAGGGTCACTGCCTAGAGGGGCCTCCCTCGGGACTCCAGGAGTGACAGGCCTGAATCTGACCATTTCAGTGATGTCCCAAGCAGAGGGGCACCCATGGGGGCCAGACAGAGCACACAGCTGAAGCTGTCAATCACACAGTCAGACCCCTGAGCACCACTAGAGCAGCTAGTGTAACTAAAAACACCAGGTGGTTAGAGGATGGCAGGCAGATGAGAGCACACCCCAGAAGTCAGACGACTCCTCGACGTGGGGAACAGAGGCAACTAAGAGCATGTTAGCGTCTCAATCAGTGTCCCTGGGAGATCGGACAGTCCCGCTGACATGGTCACACTGTCCCAGTGCCACCATTCCTGCCTCCCAGGAATCGTATTGTCACAGTCCGTGCCTCAAGAGCACATGCAGTCACTGTCACAGTCGCTGTCCCAGAAGCACACAGTCACATCGTCATGGGACAGGTCATACTGTCACAATTCCTGTGACCCTTAAGTACATAAGTCACACTGTCACAATCGCTGTCCTGGAAGCACACACTGTGTCACAACTACACTATCCTGAAGCACACACAGTGATGCTGTCACAGTCACGGTCTCAGAAGCACATATGGTTCCACTGCCATAATCACTGTCCCCGAGCACACATAATCCCATGTCCCAGTCACAGGTCTCCAGAAGCCCAGGCAGCGCATATAGCTAAGGCAGGCTCAGCTAGTCGTACCCCAACAGCTGGAGCCAACCCAGGTCAGTGAGAGGATGTAATCAGAGCCAGCCCAACACCTCCCCTCACTAACACTGTCCCCTCGGGGAGGCAGGGACTCCCTTACCCTGTGCTGGGACCATGCACCCTCTGGGCACCGGTCCTTCCCTCTGGTCAGCTACTGAACCCTAACACTCCTGCCCTGAGAGGGAGCTCCAACGCAGCACACAGGCCCCCACCACGGTGCTCCCCCAAGAGGCTCCCTCTGGATTTCTGACCCCAGCTGCTTCAGGGCGAGTCCCCGAATGCTCCCTCCCCCACCCTCTACGGTCCTCCACCCCTGAAGGGGACTCAGAGAGCCCCTCAGCCTGGAGGAAACATTGTGATCCCAGCAGGCGCCCTCTACATTGCCCTCTAGGTCGTCCACAAACATAGGGAATCTAGCTGCCAGTACAGTGCCCCCAGGAAAGTCCCTTCAAGTACCCAAGCTAGCCACTGTCCTGCGCTGTCATCAACTAAGGTACAGACTCCCAACGCTGCAGCCCTCAACCAAGACGTCTTTAATACTACACGCAGCATGGCGCCCCCTAAGTCGACCCCAGGACCGGCTTCAGTAGAAGGGTACCCATATACAGAGCACCACCAGGGTCGCGTCCCGGACGCCCCCACAGTAGAACTCCGCCCCCACACACACCCCCGCCAGTCACTCGGACTCCACCCGCAGCGCAGCGCCCCCTGCGGTCAGCGGGGCGAGTTGCGTCCTCTCTGCGCGCCTATCGGCTCCACGCGCGTCCGCCGCCCGGAGTCTTACCGCCTGCAGCTGCCTCCGCTCGCGCCGCTGCTGCCGGTGCCGGTACCGTGGAAGGACGAGGGCCAGGACATGCGGGAAGTGCGCAGGCCGGGCCGGTCGCCGGTGTCCACGGCGTCGGCGCGCTCTATGGGCCGGTGTGGCGACCGTTCGGGCTCTGCGCGCTCCGCGCTGTCGGAGTAGCCGCGCTGCTGGATACGAATGGGGGTCCGCGGCTGCCGCCACAGGTGCTGGGGGGGCGGCTTCAGGGTGGCCTGGCCCTCCCGGGGCCCGGGCAGAGACAGAGACAGGCTCCTCTCCGAGGGGGCGGCCGGGGGCTCCATGGCGCCGGCCCCCTCCTGCGCCCCGGGGGGCCCCGGCCTCTCCAAGGTTCACCCTGCTCAGCGGCGGGCTAGCCGACGCGCCCGAGGCCCCGCGGGTGCGCCCGGCCTCGGTGGGGCCATGGCGCCCCGGGGACAGACCCGGGGGCGCTACGGGCCGGTCGCCCCCGGGCCGGGCGCCGCGGCTTTCTGTCGGCGGCTGGCGCTCTGCTCTGCGCCCGGCAGCGCTCTCCGCGCTCGGCACCCCGCTCCGCGCCAGCCCGGGCTCCCCCGCCCCGTCCCGCCCCTCCCCGCCCCCCGCCCGCCGCTCTGTCAGCGCCGCCCCCCTCCTCCTCCTCCGTCCGGGCCAGTGGGGGGCAGCCACCCAAGGAGGGGGGCCCTCCCCGCCCACGCAGAGCCCCGCTCCCGGAGGGGAGGGGGCGCCGGAACTCGGCTCTCTCCTGAGCGCCGAGCCTAGCCGCGGCGTGCACGGGTAAGAAGGAGTTAAACGGTTAATCCGATCAGGAAGAAGACACCCGACTGGTTGCCGGTGTGTCAGTCAGCCCGTCCATCATGGCGGGGGCGGAGCCCAATGCTGGCGTGTCCTCGCCGCTACCCCTGGCCGGGGGGAGCTTGTGGGGAGTGGTCCCGGTGCCACCGACGTGGTCCCTGCGGCTGGCAGCGGCGATGTTCGGGGATTCTCCTGTCGGTGGGTCGGAAGATGGTGATGGTGTGTGCCCAGGGGAGGATGTGCGTGCACGTGGCCCCTTCCGAGGGTTGTCTGTGTTTTTGGTGTCGGCTGGAAGTGTGTGTGCGCACGTGGTTGGCTGCTGCGGTCTGCCTGCTTCTCTGGATTTCGCTGTGTGTGTATCAGTGTGTCTGTGGGTGAAGGATGTGTGCGCACGTGTGCTGCTTGTTTGGAGGGTGTGCGCCGCTGTGGGGTCTGTTCTGGTGGCCTGGGGCTGTGCATGTGTACCCACGCGTTTGGGTGTGTATTGTGTTCGGTCCGTGCTTGCGGAGTTGTGCAGGCAATTCAGCCTTAGCGGTTTGACTGTGGTGTCTGAGGGAGTCTGTATGTGTTGGTGTGTGTGTGTGGTCGGCTTGAGGGCCGCTTTGGGGTGTTTCTGGGGTGTGTCCCTTTGGTTCCCTGTGGCTCCAAGAGGACACCCCAGCTGCCTGCCCACCGCTCTGTGTATCGCTGCCTCTTGTAAAGCGCTTCTACAGGAGGTAAACTGAGGCAGGTCTCCGGCAGCCGCGGGATGCACCCCCATGCCCTTTTCAGGCGAGTAAACAGCCGCGCCTCCTCCCCGCGGCCCCCGCCGGCAGAGCCCCCCTTCCGGCACCTAAATCGGGAGTCGCCGTGACTCACGCTCCCGCCTCCCCCAGCGCCGCGCCGAGCGAGCGAGCGAGCAGAGAGCGAACGGGATCCGAGCGCCACCCTCCCCCCATCTCTGCCGCGACGGAGCCCTGGCAGTGGCCGGGCTTTGGGAGCGCAATCGCCCGGGTGCCCCACCCCCGGGGCCGACGCGCGCTCGGACGCTAAACGGCTCTGGTGCACGTCCCCGGAACCAGGTCCCCGCCCCCGCGCGCCCCCCTCACGGACTCCCCGGGGCAGGCCGTGCCGTCTGCCACCGCCCTCCTCCCCCCGCCCCCCAGCACTGTTCTTATTTCAAAAAAAAAAAAAAAAGCGGCCGTCTCCAACCCCCACAGCCGCTTTTCTCCCCGCCCGAGGGGGCTCCGGGCGTGGGCGAACGCGGAGCAAAAACCCGCCCCGCATTAGCAGCCGCGGGGTATCCCAGAAGCCAGAACTGTGTCTCCCACTTCTCTCAGGGACCCTTCCCCCCGCAGTACACAGTCAAAACGGCTTCTAGGGGATTGGCAAGGGCTGCCAGTTCTCCCCAGATCATTTGAGGGTCCTGGGCTGGGCCCAATTCTTGGGGACCGGAGGCCCTAGCGTTGGCCGGAGCTCTGGGTGTGTAACAGGGGATGAGGGGGTGGATAGAACACAGCGGGGTGGGGGTGGGGCGGTTTGCAGAAAAAGGGCACAAGGCAGTGGGCTAGGGCTGGTGTTTGGAGCTCTGGACCGAATCCGGGTTGGACCAGGCTGAACCTGAACCTGGCAAAGGGTAGAGGATTATCTGGGGGGAAGGGGAGTTGGAGGGAGATACATTAGACCCAGGGAGGGGGGAATGACAGTCACTTCCTCCCCCCATCTGGAAATGAAACATTATATCATGACCCAAGCAGAGACCCTGGAGACCTCCAATTGAGTAGATAAGGGGATGGAAAGATTGAGGCTGCAGAGAACAGTGGCCTGAGGAGGGCAGTAGGGCCAGGGGCCTGGCCAGCACAGGGCAAGCTCAGCTGTCCAGCTTTCGAACTCATCCTCTGGCCAAGATGGGGGCTGAAGTGCCCTCGGAGGACCCCAGATGAGAAAGAGCAAGGGGCTCACACATACCTCTTACATCTACCCCCAAGAGAAAGAAAAATTCCAGTCCAGCCCTCCGCCAGGGTCTCACCATCCCCTTTAAGGCCTGGAAGGAAGTGAACCCTCCCAGGAGAAATAGGGGCACGCAGCTGACTGGTGGGAGACCTACTCCCTAACCTGTCCCAGCTCTCTGATTGTGGGGGCATGATGGGACTGGAAGGCTGAAACCCTTTCCACAGTCCTACCTCTTGCTGACTCAGGCAGCTGCAAAATGGAAGAAGGGGTTCCTAGAGATTGCAAGGGGCGCCTTGGGGAAGGGGCATCACAGCCTGACCCACAAGGCTCCAGAAATTTCAACTGATTTTGTGAAAGGCCAGGGGCCTGGAGCATGGAAATGGCAACGGGTGACTGGACCTAGCCCAGCTGGCCCTGAATTTCCACCCCACCTCCCAGCCTGGTCCCCTCCTGCCTACCTGTCAGCTTTGGTGATGGAAATCCGCGGAGGGACCAGCAGTGGCAGTGTGGTGGGCCTTGGCGGCAGTGGGACCCCAGGCTCTGAGGGCTCAGTCTCGGCCCAGCCCAGGCCGGGACCCGTGGAAAGGCGACGGCGAGGGCGTCGGAGGTCAGCCCCCAGCATGTCGGCACTGGTGGGCTCGGGGGTCTCCCAAGGCCTCTGAGAAGGGACAAGGACAGGATAGGGGCCTGACCAGGTCGCTCTGAGCCCCTCCCTCCAGTAACACCCTTCCCCAGCCACTTGAGAGAGTGGCTTTTGGGGATATAGACTCCTTGTCTCCCCCTCACATCTTAGCCACTCGCTGATCCCTCCCACAAAGAGCGCTTTCCCACCCTTTCTCGGCCATAATTGTTATAGGGCTCCCTTTTGATGTTCTGGCCCTGAGGCTCTGGACACCTCATGCCTGTACACTGAGTGCCTCACTGTGAAGCCCCTCTAACATATCCCCACCCTGTACGCCTACGAGGCCCCTCCTGGCCCTACTGTCTGTGGCCCCTCCCACCCATCTTAGACCCTCAAGACCTTACCCTCGGCACCCCTCCTTCATCCTACAATCTTCTCCCCACCTGGGAAGCCCCTTGGAACCCCCTGCCTTCTGTCCCAGGGCTGAGAGCCTCTTAATCCAGGAGGCAGGAAAATTACGGAATTAAAGGAGTAAACTGAGGCACAAGGCGACGACATTCCTCCAGTTTGAGAATGTGAAGCCACACTTAGTGAACAGCCATAGTCACAAGAGGGCGCCCGTCTTCCCTGCGGCCCAAGCCCCGCCCCAGCCCGGGCCCCGCCTCTCGCACCTCGTCCCCGGTCCCGGCCACCGACAGGACACTGCGACTCCTCTTCATCCCGCCAACCTAGCGCGCCGTTGGGGCTGCGGGGGTCATGTCCGCCCGGGCCAGCGCCTCCTGAAGGACCAAGCCGAAGGCATCCGCCATTAGTGCCCTGGGGCTCCCCCTGCCGGCCGAGCCTGAATCCTACCCTCCCGAGGCGTGACGTCAGCAGGTGGCTGACGCACTGCCCGACGGATGACGTCGCCCGCCCGTTGCCAGAGCGACAGCTGACGCATGGCTGGGGTCCGGACGGCGTCAATGCCCAGGTTGGCCACTGGGGGGCCAGGAGCCTCGGGACCCGGTCGCCCCAGCCCCCACCCGTCCTCCCGCGGGGGCTTCCCCCGGCCTGGGGATCCCGCAGAGAAGACCGGGAGCTCCCAGAAGCGGCCGCGTGTGGCGCGTGGTCCGAGCCGGGGGCCGGAGGAAGCGTCTCCTCCGAGCTGTTGGGCTTTTATGCCTAAACCCGAAATAGCTCCGATGTGCGGGGGCCGGGCGCAGCGAGACGGCGGCTTGGGCACAGATGGGGGACGCACAAGCAGAGGCGCGCGGAGACAGACAGGGACGCGTGGAAATAGAAACAGACAGACAGGGACACAGACGCAGCTCCCGATGATGAGTGCGCTCTGCTGCTGGCGATCCTTGCCTGAAAGCCTGGAGGAGGGGGAGGCTGGTTCGCTTCACCTTCGCACCCAGGTGCTGCGAATTATTGCTGTGTGGCCATGGGTCAATGACAAACTCTCTGAGCCTCACTTTCTCCTCTGTGAAATGGAATGATAATCGCTACAGGGTCCATGTGAGAATGAAATGAGATCAGACCATACTGAATTCTCACCGGACAGTGTCTGGCACTCAGTAAGTTCTTAGTACTACCAACACCTGAGCCTGAGAGAGTCTGTTAGAACCCAAGTCAGATCAGGTCCCTCATCTGGTCAGAGCCCTCCATGGCTTTTACTTCACTCAGAGGAAAAGTCAAAATCCTCAAGAGGAGGCCCACACAGTCCTGGCACAATGTGCCCAGTCACCTGGCCGTCCTCACCTGTTACCACTCCCTCTCAGCCTCTGCTCTATTCACACTGGTCTCTAGCCTCAGGGCCTTTGCACCTGCTGGTCCTGCCTGGAACTCTTCCCTCAAATATCCACAGGCTTCTCACATTCTTGAGGTCTTTGCTCAAATCTCACCTTTTCAGGCATTTCTCCTGGAGTTTCTCTCCATCCTACCCCTGTTTAAAGTTGCTAGCCCCTCAGGACTCTCAGTCCCTCTTATCCTGCTCTATTTTTCACAGGTTTTACCACCTGATAACATACAATGTAATTTATCTATTACATTTACTGTCTCTTCCCACATTAAAATATCAGCTGCAGGAGGGCAATAATATTTTATCTATTTTATTCATTACCATATCCCCAGTCCCTAGAACCAAATCTGAAACATAGCAGGCTCTTAGTAAGTATTTGTTCAATGTCTGGTTATTATTTTGAGGACATAATAGCATAATTATAAAGTTCCTAGCAAGGTCTGCTACAGACTAGCTACTTTACCCCCTACTTTGGCTTTTATTTCTCTTTCTTGCCTTATTGCACTAACTAGCATTTCAGTTCAGTGTCAACTAGTAGAAATGAATGTAAACATTATCTCACCAACCTCGGCAAGCCTTTGACAGACAGTTGTTGAACAAATGGACAAATGTACAAAGATAGCTTAAAGGTCACCTCCATTTCTCAGCCAAACTGAGACAGTCCGTGTTCTGAGCTCCCACTGCTGCTTATTTTGCCCCCCTTAAAACATTCATCATTCTGAGTTGTAATTATCTGCAAAATGGTACCCATTCATTACGGTCCCCCACACATGGTCTCAATAAATGCTGAACGAATAAAGGAATGAATAAGATAGGGGCGCCTGGGTGGCACAGAGGTAAGCGTCTGCCTTCGGCTCAGGGCGTGATTCCGGCGTTATGGGATCGAGCCCCACATCAGGCTCCTCCGCTATGAGCCTGCTTCTTCCTTTCCCACTCCCCCTGCTTGTGTTCCCTCTCTCGCTGGCTGTCTCTATCTCTGTCAAATAAAAAAAAAAAAAAAAGGAATGAATAAGATAGACACAGGGAGAAAGAGGCACCCCCTTACTGTGTACGAAATCAGATACATGCACTCAGACAGAGAGAGGGCATGTAGTAAGGGCCAGGCTCAGGCTCCAAAATTACGCTGACAGGGGTGCCTGGGTGGCTCAGTCACAGTTAAGCATCCGACTCTTGATTTCCGCTCAGGTCATGATCTGAGGGTCCTGAGATCCAGCCCCACGCTGGGCATGGAGCCTGTTTAAGATTCTCTCTCTCCCTCTCCTCCACCCCCACCTCCATGCAGCATGGGTGCTTCTCTCTCTCTCTCTCTCTCTCTCTCTCTCAAAAAAAAAAAAATTACACTGACAGGCTTGTATTCAAATCCTAGTTCTGCCATTTATTAGCTGTGTGTCCTTAGGCAAGTCACCCAGCCTCTCTGAGCCTCAGTTTCCTTATCTGTAAAATGGGAACGATATCCAAACCTATCCGAAGGGGTTATTGTGAGCTGGAGTGAAGAAATGCATGTAAGGTTCTAAGCACCATGATGGGTTCATAGTGGGTGCTCACAAAACAGTAGCCACTATCCTAGTAATAATAACAATTATCATCATTGTTGTTGACTCACAAGGAGCTATAGACAGACATGGAAGACAGCAACACCTTCACAGAAACCTCACCTCCTCCCATCCTCCCCCTAGTCTCACCAGCTGACTCACTGTTCTGCAAAGACTTTAAGAATATTCAGACCTCAGGGCCTTTGTACTTGCAGTTCTCATTGACCCAAAAAAACAGGCTCGGATATCCTGTGTTCCTTCCACTTCCTGATCTCCTTGACTCTGCTTTCAGTTTGTTTGTTTCTTTTAGACTTACAACATTCTAGCAAGACAAAGAATGTACCTACTGTTTTTATCAGCTGTTGCCCGTCCTTTTATTAGGAGGTGAAGCCAGGATGTGGATCTGTTCTGTCTCTAGCTGGCTTTTCAGTTCTAGGACAATGCTGGCATACAGTAGGGGCTCAACATATATATCTTGAAAGAACGAATAAATCCAGTAAACGCCCTTACCTCCTCAGGCCTCTGCTCAAGGGCACCTCCTTCCAGAGGGCTTCCCTGATATAGATGCCTCCCTCCACCCCATCGCCCTCACTCAACTTTATCTTTCTCCTCGGCTGTCATCATCCCTGACATAGCATATATTTACATTTCTGCTGTCCGCAGCCCAAGTTCCACAAGGGCTGGGGATTTTTCAGTCTGGGTTTAGCTATACCCAGAGCCAACTTCACAGACATGTGACCTGTGTAGTCACTCACAGCCCCGTGCTTAGGTTTAACATGCTGCCCTTGTCTTGAAATGCTTCATTACTTTGACCAAGGGCCCTGCATTTTTTCCTTTCCCTGGGCTCTTCAATTTCTGTAGCCAGATCCCCAGCACCTGGAACAGCCCATGGGTTTGCAGAATAAAGGAAGGAATGGAGGAGTGGATGGCCAACAGAGCCCTGCGGTCCAGGGAAGAAGGGCAGAGACAATACACACCACTGCTGTCTGGACACCTGAGCACGTTTGCAGAAGTCAGCCTTGGCAGAACCCCCCAGGTTTGGAAGGCAGGACATCAAGAACTGGCCTGAGTGCCCAAGGTAGAGGGGTGCCTCTGAGCCTGCCTTCCCCTCCCTTGAGCAGCAGGCCGACTGGGGAGGGGGGTCCAGATGGCAGAGCAGGCTGCTCTGGGCAGCTGGCACCAGGCTCAGGCCGAAAGAGGCTGCTTCCCCTTACCCCAGCCCGTCAGCGCGATCAGTCAGTGGCCCAGCCTGGGAGCCCCTGGCCTGGCTTGACAGTAAAGCACTGGCTTCACCCAAGCCCACCACCCTCAGAAGGAGGATGCAGGGTTGGATGGCCAACAAGAGGGAAGGAAGTGAAAATAAATGCCCTTAACCACACCTTGGCCCTGAGCATTCAGGCCTGTGAAGGAAGAGTTACTAACTAGCTCTATGCCCGGAGCTAAAGCCGGGCCAGGAAGGATCACCAGGGGGCCCAGGCACACGTGTGTGTATATATGCATATATACAGCTGTTGTGTGCCGCCAAGCAGGTGGAACTTTCTGTGAGTGCCGCACAGCTGAAACCAGACCATACCTGCAGGAGTATATGTATGTGACAGGGCGAAGCCACATCAGCCTCTGTAGGAAAGAGACTGGAATGCCTCTGTGTGATTATGGCATGAACGTGTACATGAGGAGAGGGGAGACTGCATTCATGTGGACGCAGTGGGAGGCAGCATTTCACAGTACTTAGAAATGCGGGTTCTGGGTTCAAATTTGTGCTCGGCTGCTCGCTAGCTGTGTGGCCTCAGGCATGTTATTTAGCTATGCTGGCTCGGCCGGCATACGGTGTTTGTTAGTCTGATTATGTCCGTCTGGATTTAAGTGTATGTGTGTGTGTGGGGGGGATGTTTGAAGAGTAATTCGACTCCTCCAGGAGGTCCTCCTGGATACCCAACCTGAAGTGCGCCCTTCCGTTTTGCTTTTTCAACACAGCCTTCTATTTCTATCACAGTCCTAATCATAATTTGTTGTTATATATTTGATTGTGTTGTTTCTTTTTCTGTTTTCTCCATTAAATGGCACCTCTGTGGGAGCAGAGAGTTTTGTCCTGTTCCCTGCTGTGGCCTCAGCACCGGGCATATAGTAGTAGGTGCTGAATAAATACTTGTTGAGTAGAGATATTCATCACAGGAGGGCTGTGTCTGTGTGGTACAGAGAGAGAGGCAGGAGCTGGCTGCGATCATGCGTTCCTGGGGGGCCCTGTGCTCAAATCTGGTCTTGACTTTCTTCCTTTCCCCTTCCTTCAGCCACGCTCACTTTATGGGAATGATACTCCATCAACTCCTGTATTGCCTCTGACAAGTTCTTTCCCCTTTTCTGGGTCTTAGGGACTCACTTGCCTCATCTGTAAAATGGGAGGGAGGGTGGATCGGTTCATAATAAGCCTCCTTCCTGACCTAAAGTACTATGAAAATAGTCTGAATCTAATACCCTCTTTAATTCATTCAACATTTATTAAGCACCTACTGTGTGCCAGGCACTGTTCTGGACCTGGCCCTGCCCCCATATTAGCAGCTGAATGAAATGAAGGAATAAGGCAGATACCAACCAGAAATCTCATTCCACCTCGAGGACTCTTACCCGCAGTCACTCTCTATGCCCTGAGATTTTAGTCTTTACAGTCTGAATTCACCAGCGCGTATTCCTGTCTTTACACCTGATCTTGTTCCCTCACCAGCCTTTGGTCCAAGCACAGCAAACAGAGGGCTGTTTTGCTGGTTGCTGTAGTCCCACCACCTGGCTGCTGTGCTATGGCACATAGTAGACACTTGGAAATATGTGTGAAATGAACTGAGAAATCAATGACAGAGCAAAGGCAGGCTTGCATGCATGACCTCGGAATCGTCGGTGTCGTTACCCACTTTGCAGATGAGGAAATTGAGGCTCAGGGAGGCAGAGCCGATGCGGGGGGGCCCCACCGCTGCTAAGTAGTGTGTGGCTGTGGGATGCAGCAGAGAAAGCTTGGGTAGTCCAGAGGACCACTAGCAGCCGCCCACCCACCCCCACCTCACAGGTAGAAGATGCGCTGATGGTGGTGGTGTGAGAAACCCAGGGTCCGTGCAAAGCAACTCAGAGGGCTGTCTCAGTCCCCAGCTGGACATGCTGTGCTGGCAGGTTAGGAAAGTCTTGGCGCTGATGGGGAAGCTTCCGGTGCCCTGTCCCCAGTTCTGGGAGCTGGGGCCCCCAGGACCCCGTTTCACTGGGGTCGGTTGGCTCCAGTCTCGGAAACCAGGGAAAGACCTCCGCGGGAACCCGGGAATCCCGGGCATCTGGGGTCCTCCCCGCACACCCACAGCCCGGAGGCCGGCCTGAACCCCTCAAAGGGCGCACCGGTGGGCCCCGGCTTTCTTGGGGAGCAGGAGAGCCCCACAGCGTCCTGAGCCCCTCCCTCCGGGGTGCCGGGTCCCCTTCCCCACCGCAGCTCGAAGCCCCGAAGCTTACCTTGCAGAGGGGCTGGGGAGGGGATGCCCCGCCCTCTCCGGCCTGAGGGGAGGGAGGGGACAGGGGTGTCCAGACCCTTTGTTTGCTGTTGTGTGTGTATGTGTGTGTGCGCGGTTGTGAGACCCGCTGGGGTGTGGGTCCGTGCGCGCGCGTGCCCGGGCCTTGACGGCCGCGGAGATGTTGGACTGCCTGGGCTGGAGGGGGAGGGGGAGGGGGAGGAGAGGGGGACTCCCCCGCCCGCCCACTCGCGGATTTGAAAGATGCTCGAGGGGGAGGGGAGGCAGCAGGCGGGCTCTTTTGTCTGGACGGCCCCTCCCCTTCCCTGGTCAGGGGAATCCCCCCCATCTTGAAACCTTTAATCCATTCCCTCCAGCCCCCTATCTCCAAACACCCTCTCGGGGGTAATCTGGAGAAAAAGCGCCCCTCACTGGAGGGGCCGGAGCTCCTCCCATCCCACCCGCCCCCACGGAACGCCCTTTAATCCGAGATAATCCCGGCCCTAGGCTGCAACACGGCCTTTTATCCCAGTATCAAAACGAGGGTTGGGATGCACGCAAGCGTGCAGCTGGAGTCGCCCCAGCTCGCAGTAATGGAGTCTTTAGAGCCCCGGCCGAGTAAGGGGGCTCCAGACCAAAGGGGAGGGGCTACGAACGATTCTAGAGTACCACCACGCGGAAAGCCTCCATCCGCACCTCCACGATCCCCTTCCCGTCCCCCGGCTGCGCAGGGCTGGAGCACAGGCCTTTGGCTAGACATTAGCGACACCCAGCGGCCGCACGGGGAGACGCCGTGGACAAGAGCTCGAGAATCGTCAGCTGGGCGGGGGAGGGGGGTCCGGGTGATCTTAGAGGGGGAGTGTGTGCGCGAATCCCGGTTCAGGAATGACAGGACATGGTGACGCGAGGGGGAGGCTGTGGTCCGAGCCAGGGAAACACCAGATCCCAAGGCAGGACCACATCAACCTCACATCGGACCCCCCAAGGGCAGGGCCATATCCCTCCTCCACTTAGACCTTTCCATGGCAGGATCCTGTACCCCTAAGACTGGGAAAACGCTCTGATCAGACACCCCTCCCCAGCGTAAGATTAGGTCTTCTTCTCCAGGGGCAGGGGGGGAGGTCTTCCCGCCGAAGCCCGCCCCTGCAGTAGGCTCGGGCTGACGTCACTGCGGCGTGGCTATAGGGACAATCCCCTGCTTCAGTCTCGCCACCTGCCCCGCCCCTCGCGGCCGCCGCAAACGCCCACCCGGGGGCAGCGGAAGATGAGGGGGCTCGAGGTTGGAACGCCAGCCCGTATACCTCCAGAAGGTGCCCAGCGGAGACCCCGCGCCCAATGAGGCGGGGTCTTTGCGGGGACTCCAGGGGGCCGGAACACGTGCGCCTGACCCTTTAAGGCAAGCCGGGTCGCCACTGCCGCCACCGCGGTTACTAGGGATATAACGTCATGCGCGGGCGGGGAACGTGCGCGCCAGGGCGGAAGCGGAAGGGGCGGGGCTCCGCTGGCCGAGTCTCCAGCGCTGCCGCCGCCAGAGTCAGAGCCGGAGCCAGAGCGGGCTGAGCCGCCGAGGCAAGATGGTGGACTATAGCGTGTGGGACCACATCGAGGTGTCTGACGATGAGGACGAGACGCACCCCAACATCGACACGGCCAGCCTCTTCCGCTGGCGGCACCAGGTAGAGTGCGCGCGCCCATCGCCTTCCCCCCTCCCCCCCCCCCCGCCCGGGACTCCGCTCCAGAGTTCTGACCCATACTGCCAGGCACCCCACCATTGACACCTGAGATTCCCAACGTATAGTCTGGACTTTCAGTATCTCTTGGGGTTCCTCATTTTAACTCCAGACCCCAGAGCTGCCAGGACGCTGAGTCCCTACCAGAGGTACCGGGCCTCCTTTCCAATTTCTGCATGGAACTCCCAGTTGACCCCCAGGGCACCTTTCTCCAAGTCTAAACTGCTAAGATAAAGCTTTGGGGGTGTCCCCTCAATTCCCTCTGGGACCTTCCACTTACACGCAAAAGTCTGCCTCAGAGTCTGGACCCTGATCCTGTTACGGGAGGCGTTTCTGACCTTGGATATACCATCCGCCCCTCCCCAAATCGTAGAGTCCTCAATACTTTGAATTTATTCTGAGATCTTCCTCCCTAGTTCTTGACAGGGATTCCCATTCCAATCCAGAGATCCTGCTCCTCCTCCGGACAGAACAAGGAACTCTGTCCTCCCCTGAGATTTATGTTCCCGGCCTGAGAGTCCAACCTATATCTAGGACCCCTTCCCTACAATGTAGACCAGTGCTCCACCAGGCCTTCAGTCTCATTCAGGCCTGGAGTTTTGGACCCCGTTTCCCTTCCAGACCAAACCACCGGTTTCACTCTGATGGAGCCTCCCAATTCCAGCCACTCTTTACAGTCACCTACTGTGAACCCCATTTCCCATTATACCAGGAAACCCTACCCCGCAGGGCTTCCGCTCCGTCCAGAGCCCCTGCCCCTCCTTGGTATTGCAGGCCCAGGCACCACCCACCCCCAATAGTTTCCTGTAGGAGCCTCTGGCAGCCTTGGAATGCTCTGTACCAACTCCAATCCAGCATCCAAACGCACCCGGCCTTCCTCTTGACCCCAGCTCAGTCTGCAGCTCTCAGACACTCAAACTGTCCCTGCTCTCACTAGGGACTCCCCCAGTTTGATTCCAGATTTACTGCCCCTTCTTTTATCTGTTTGCCCCCAAATCCAAATCCCAGAATCCTGTCTGGGTGTCCTCCCACCTCTCTCCCTCCCCAGCAGTGCTCACAGACCAGCAGAACAGCTCTCATAAGACCTAATATTCTAACCTCTTGCTCCCCCAAATTGGAGCTCCTACACCCACACACTTGTGTGTGTTCTACTCTCACACTGAAGGCGAGGTATCTCTCAGAACCTTCCAGTTAGGAATTCTTCACCCCACCCTCGCATATGGCAACTCCCAGTCAGAACCTCCTAGAAGGGCCCTTCCCCATCCTGTGGTGTCTTTAGTCCCTACATCTGGTCTCCAGGCTCATTTCCAATCCTTACCCTAAAGCAGCAGTCTCTTGGGTAGTGTACCTGCCAGGCAAGCCACTGAGTGTAAGAAGAAAGTTCTAGCACTTCCATTTCTTGCCATGTGTACCATTTTATTATGAAATGCTTAAGGCCTGCGCGGAGCTCTGAAGACTATTCTTGGGAACACCTACTTCTCACACATAAAGAGGTTAATCTATACGGCTGTGTGGAGAACATTTTGGTCCTGCTGGGTGGGGAGCCAGTGCTTTGCTCCTGCAGAGTCTTCCCCACACGCCTTCCTCCCTCCTGGCACAGAACCCTTTGGCGTCCTGCTGAGGACTCTGGGCTGTCCTCAGCAGGTCCTCAGCCTGGTGGGGAAGAGGGTGGGGGAGGGGAGATAAGCATCTCCAGCGCAGGGCAGCTTTGGTGACAGGCAAGCTTGGGTTCTAATCCCAGCCCTACCACTTACTGCTTTACTTTCCCTGCCCCTAGAGACCATCCTAAGAATGAAATGAGATTAGGTCCAACAAGAACTTGGCTCAGGGCCTGGGAGGGAGTAAGCTTATGGAGCGAGCGGGAGGTGGGATTTGTGAGAAGGTAGATGGGTGCGCTTCTGAGCACAGGCCTGCGCACCTAGGTTCCAGTCCTGGCTCCGCGATCACTGACTTACTGCATGACCTCTGGCGAGTCGTTTGATCTCTTTGTGCCTCTGTTTCCCCAGCTGGGAATATTAAGGGTATCCACCCGATAGGGTGGTCGTTAGGAGGGGTTATCTCATTTCTTCAATGTGTGTCACGTCCTTGGGATAGATAGCATCTGGCATGTGATAAGCTCTCTGTAAACTTTAGCCCATGTCATCATTGTTATTATTCAGGTAATTCGTGCTTCTGGGAAAGAAAAATTCCACAGGTGCCAGAAAGGGACAAGGGAGTCTCCCCACTCCCTTGTCCCAATGCGGCTACTGTTACTGCTTTCTTCTGACTCCTTTCATGACTGTGTGGCACTGAGGTTCTGAGAGCCTCAGGTTTTCTGTCTGTAAGGCAGGAGGGTGGTGACACCTGCAGCCGTGCCCCCACCATGCTGTCTACCCTGCCCAGCCTGCTCCAGCCCCTCCCGGAGGTGTAAAGCGCAAGCTGGGCAGGCTGCCGCCCCCGCTGGCTCTGGGAGGTCTTTATTTAGCTTCAGTCTCCCTGGCGGCCACTCAGAGGACACCGAGAGGAGCTTGGTGGCCGCCCAGCAGGAACCTGCTGGTAGGTTAGATGGTAGGTTCCTGCTGCCACCTGAGGCCAGTGATAATGCCAACCCCAGAGAGCCCCTCACAAGGCAGCAGGGAGCCTCCAGGGCAACACAGGCCCATCGTGGAGAAGGGGACGTGGCAGGGCCCAGGGCTGCTTTCTCTCCTCTCTCCACGAGGCAAGGACCTTCTCAACCTTTATCCACATGGGGAAAGTGAGACTCGGGATTGACTGAGGCAGTCCTGTGGGGCATGAGAGAAGGCTCCAGGTTCTCCGATTCCCACGCACCGCGGGCCTGGCTCTGTGCCAGAACCTGGAGATACGGCCTCAAAGAAGGCCCAGAAGTGAGTTGGGAGACCATTCCGGTGGCAGTGGCCATGACAATGGTGGTAACAGTGGAACATGTTCGGTACTGAGTACAGGGTTGCAAGCAGTCTCCTGGGAGTAACTCCTGAGGCCCCATTTCCCGAAGAGGAACGGCAGGGCTGGGAGAGTTTTAAGGGTCTTAGGCAAGGTCACATTGCCAATAAATGGCAGAGCTGTGCGACGTGACCGTGCAGTAACAGCCGCTCCCAGTTATTGAGCATTTACTCTGGGCTGCAAATCGATGTAAACACTTGAAGTACATTTTCTTGTTTGAGCCCCAGAATGGTCCCCAGAGAGAGGGGGGGAGAGATTATCCCCTTGGATGGAAATGACAGTCACCAGCATGGGAATGGCGCTTGCCAAGCGTCCATTCCGGCTCTGGACTGTCGACTTTTAACTTCTCATCTCCTTTGCTTCTCCTGGTGCCACCCTGTGAGGTTGGTACTGTTGTCCACCTTTGACAGATGAGGAAATGGGGGACCCTAGAGGTTAGGGTATTGACCCAAGGACACTCAGCCTTTACTTGGTGGCCGTGGGATTTGAGGCCCTGAGGTTGTCCTCCAGCATCTTACCATGTCATCTGGGGATCATGAAAGGGGCCTTTGGGGTGCAGTGATGTGGCATGGGGGCACTTGGGGAAGGCTTTGTCAAAAGCTGAGACCCAGGGGGCAAAGTAGGTAGAGTGAGGGGAAGAGAGTTCCAGGTGGAAGGAACAGCCTGTGCAAAGGCCACGAGTCAAGAGCAAGCTGGTGCATTTGGGGAACCATGAGGGCCGACAACGGGGCCTTGGTGCCATCTGGGCAGCTTGGGGCAAGGGTCAGGGTTCCCTTCTGAACCCAGACACTCCAGGTTGGGGTGGCAGGGAGGGCTGCAGGCAGATGTGCATATTTCAGGGATGGCAGCTTCTGAGTCTAGCTTGGGGGGAGCAGCAGTGGAAGGTCGTGGCACCTCTCAGGGCTCAGTCCTGTCTCTGGATTGAGCAAGCGCTGCTGAGAGCCAGGGAGCGGATGGGGGCAGGCAGGGCTGGCGAATAGGCAGGGCCGTGCCTGTGCCTGGGGGCCCAGTGGGGACCTGAGCAAGAGGGGGAGTGAGAAGGGGCACCATCTGAGCTTGGCGTACAGCAGAAGAGGAGGTCTGGGGAGCACCAGCTAGGGTAGGGGGGACAGGAGGTCGGTGGGCCCTGAGGCTCAAGGAGGCGTGCCAGCCTGGAGACAGAGCTGAAGGGGGCTTGGGCAGCGGTCAGGGAGCAGTGCTCTGGGTGGAGCGAATTGGAGAGACATCTAGAAGTGAAAGCAGTCAGGACCAGGTAGCAGAGAGGGAGGGAAGGACAGGGCCAGTGAGCAGGCCTCAGCTGGGGGGCAGAGGTGGCTGGAGGAGGTGGCTGGGCAGGCCAGGGCACCCGAATGTCACTGAGGGCAGCTCTGGGGAGGAGGGAGAGCCTGAGACCCCCATCCAGCATTTCATCACTTTATTCATCCAACAAGTGTTCCCTCAGTCTTCACTGCACGCTTGTGTGTGAGACACGAGTGAGCAGACCCCCACCTCCGTGGAGCCGGTATCCTTGGAGCGGGACAGCGTTCAAAACAGTAAACACCCGTCAGCAGACGTCAGCTGGTAATGAGTGCTGAGGAGGAAGGTGACAGGCCAAGAGTCAGGGGAAGTCGCCGTCCTCAGCAGGGGGTTAGGGGAGGCCTCATCTCTAAAGTAACGGTTTAGCCAAGATGGTAAGGATGCGAGGGAGTAAGCGGCGTGGGGGGTGGGGAGAATCTGGAGAGACAGCTTTCCGGGCTGAGGGACTAGCCAGTGCAAAGGCCCTGAAGTTGGAAGTGGGTTCGAGAAAAGGTGAGGCAGCCAGTGTGGCTGGAGGGAGGGGGCAGATCACGCAGGGCCTTGTGGGTCATGGATAGGACTTGGGCTTTTGCTGAGCGATGTGGATGCCACAGAGGGTTCTGAGTAGTGTGGGGTGCAGGGGAATGTTCAGGGGCTCGGGTGTGTGCAGGTATACTGGTGGGGTGGAAGCTGGCCATCTGGGCCACAGAGGGTGGTGCAGACATTCCCTGGGCCATCGCAGGTGCAGTGGGTGGGAGCCCTGGGTGGGGTGGGGCTGAGGTCAAGGGACAGGCGCTTCCCCGGAATGAAGGGCTGTGTCTGCACAGGCCCGGGTGGAGCGCATGGAGCAGTTCCAGAAGGAGAAGGAGGAGCTGGACAGGGGCTGCCGCGAGTGCCGGCGCAAGGTGGCTGAGTGTCAGCGGAAGCTGAAGGAGCTGGAGGTGGCCGAGGGCGAGGGCAGCAAGGTGGAGCTGGAGCGGCTGCAGGCTGAGGCTCAGCAGCTGCGCAAGGAGGAGCGGAGCTGGGAGCAGAAACTGGAGGAGATGCGCAAGAAGGAGAAGAGCATGCCCTGGAACGTGGACACGCTCAGCAAGGACGGCTTCAGCAAGGTGGGGGGGTGCTTGGTGGTCAGGGGTAGGTGGGGGGGTCAGGCTTCTGTAGGTCAGGGTGGGGGGAGGGACAGGTGTGTGGGGCCAAGCAGATGAAGCACCCCACTGGTACCCCCCCTCTGATCTGCCCGAAGGCCCTAGTCCGAGGCCACACCTGCCACACCCACGCTCCCGCCACACTGATGCTCATGACACCGTCACCACCTCCGCCATGGAAGGGATGGGCTCTGCGGCCTCGGCCCACCCGGCCGTGCTGGAGGCGCTCTGCGGCCTCGCCCCAGCCCACTCCTCCTCTTGCCCCATCACAGAGCATGGTCAATACCAAGCCAGAGCAGGCGGAGGAGGAGTCGGAGGAGGTGAGGGAGCAGAAACACAAAACCTTCGTGGAGAAGTACGAGAAACAGATCAAGCACTTCGGTGAGTTGGGCACAGGGGGGCGGGGGCCCGCTGGGGGGGCTGCCTATGACAGGGGCTGGCCCTCCGCCTCCAGGGCCCTTCAGCTCCTTGCCAACCCCTTCTCGTAGGCATGCTCCGCCGCTGGGACGACAGCCAGAAGTACCTATCAGACAATGTCCATCTGGTGTGTGAGGAGACGGCCAACTACCTGGTCATCTGGTGCATCGACCTAGAGGTGGAGGAGGTGAGTGGGGCCTGCCCTGGGACTGGGGGGAGGCCCTGCTCCGAGGCCGCCACTCAGTGACATCCTGCCTGTGTTCTCTCGGCAGAAATGCGCACTCATGGAGCAGGTGGCCCACCAGACCATTGTCATGCAGTTCATCCTGGAGCTGGCCAAGAGCCTGAAGGTGGATCCCCGGGCCTGCTTCCGGCAGTTCTTCACTAAGATCAAGGTAGTGTCCTGGAGGAGCCGGGGTGGGGTGGGGTGCGGGCCTCTCCGGGGCACCAGCCTCAGTCTACGGGAGGGGTGGACGCATGTCCCCTCAGACGCATGGCCGCGGGATCAGAGCCTTCTGTATCGGGAGGGGCCGGTGGTCGGCTCCCAGACAGAGTTTGAAAGACAGGGTGTCCTGACAGCCCCAACATGGGGCAAGAGACAGAGTCGACCTCTCGGGGTTCCTCAGCTGAGCGTCTGGAAGAACAGAGCTACCCGTGCTGAGGTCGGCAGCACGTGCGGAGCGATCCAGAACTCGAGCGAGCCGTGTTGAGTGTGAGGTGCCTGCAGGCCCCCCCCTAGGCGGAGGAGGAGGTGAGCGTCCCCGGTTGTGGGGCAGGAGGCAGGCAGGCAGGCGGTCGTTAGCACGCAGATGGTGGAACCGGCTGGAGGAGACCGCCCGGGCCTCTGAGCGCCTGCAGCGGGCCGGTCCTGTGTCTGAACGGTTCTCGGCCCCCACCCTGCAGACAGCCGATCGCCAGTACATGGAGGGCTTCAACGATGAACTCGAGGCCTTCAAGGAGCGTGTGCGGGGCCGCGCCAAGCTGCGTATCGAGAAGGCCATGAAGGAGTACGAGGAGGAGGAGCGCAAGAAGCGGCTGGGCCCCGGTGGCTTGGACCCCGTTGAAGTCTATGAGTCTCTCCCCGAGGTGCGGCTTCCCTGCCCCGGGGCGGGGGGGGGGGGCAGCAGGTGGGCTGTAGGCGGGCCCCCCATGGGACCCAGGCCCTGAGCCCTGGCCCGTCTGCACCCTCAGGAGCTCCAGAAATGCTTCGACGTGAAGGACGTGCAGATGCTCCAAGATGCCATCAGCAAGATGGACCCCACCGTGAGTAACGGGGCCCCACGCCTGCCCGCCAGGCCGCACAGCCCAGGCAAGCGATGTGTCCTCCTGCCCCGTCCAGCCCTGCTCCCCACTTCGCTGGGAGAAGCGTCCCTTGTGGGCTTCACGGAGGAGCAGGGGAGGTCATGTCACCGTGGGGCAGTGCACGAGGCAGCCAGACTTACATCCACACTTGTTTACACGTGTCAAGCACCTGCTGCGTGACTGCACCCAGCAGTGAGCATGGAATTTTCAGCGTGTCCCCTGCCACTGAGTGTCACTGCCCCTGTGGGCCATTTATGAGCCTGATGGGCACACCAGGTTGACCTCACCTTTGTCCAGGGAAGGGGTGCTCCTCCCTAGTCTTGGTTACCCCATCAAACCACGGTTTCTCTGGATACCGACTTGGAGAACCGCGTGGGGGTGCTGAGCACATGGTAAATGTCAGCTGCCGTTGTGTGTATGTGTGTATTTTCAAGTAAGCGCTCTGCCCGACACGGGGCTTGAACTCATGACCCCAAGATCAAGAGTGACATGCTCTACTGACTGAGCCAGCCAGGCGCCCTTAGCTGTTGTTACTATTAGGAGCAGTGATTGTGCTGGTAGACAGGACTTTGTGTTTTAATAGACCTTGGTTTGACCCCATTCCTGCCACTTGGCTCACTGGTTGGCCACACTAGTTTGCTCATCTGTGAAATGGGTCTAGTTGCAGGACCTGGTCCAGGATTTCTAGAAGTTTCCATGAAAAAGGATATCTAGACCAAGGAAGGGTCTTCACACTGTGGTTCACAAGCTCACTGTCTGTCTTTAAAAGTAAAGTGTTATTGGAATGCAGCTTTTATTCTGGACATACGCTATTTACACTTGAGTTAAAGTTAAGTGAAACGTAAAGTTCTGTTCCTCACCTGCACTAGCCACGTTCGAAGTACTTGGCAGCCACGTGTGGCTGGTGGCTGCCATGTCCGACGATGCAGGTTACAGACAATTCCTATCATTGTGGAGTCCTCTGGACAGCTCTGGTCTAGAAGAAGCAGTGTGCGGGTTTAAGGATGTGCAGGGGATAGGTGGGCCCCCCGGGGGGAGGGCAGCCCGGCCTCACTCGCCATCCTTCTCCCCACAGGATGCGAAGTACCACATGCAGCGCTGCATCGACTCCGGCCTCTGGGTTCCCAACTCCAAGTCCAGCGAGGCCAAGGATGGGGAGGAGGCGGGCCCCGGGGACCCCTTGCTGGAAGCCGGCCCCAAGCCAGGCGACAAGAAGGATGTCAGCGCCTGACTCACCCCAGCTGCTGCCCACCTGCCTGCAGGCCCCTGTGTGCCCCTTTTCAGAAAACAAAAATAGATGCCATCTCCCCAGCTCCTGGCCTCCTCCACTTTCGCTGCTCCCGCCCAGCCTGGGCCAGGAGAGGGCCTGTCCCCACCCCCATTGCCCCCACCTCCAGTGCTCATCCAAGTCTCTGCTTTGAGTCAAGGGGCTTCACTGCCTGCAGGATGCTACCCCCCCCCCAATCAGCATTATGCCAAAGGCCTGGGGGTCCAGGGAGGGGCGGAGGTCGCTAGGCTGGTCCATGGGGTGGGGGAGGGTCCCCAGCCCAGAGGCCTGCTCTAGTCACTATGGGCTCTGTTTTCACTGTTCATCTGCTGTCGAGTCTTCTATATGGTAAACAGCAATGATCTTCCAATAAAGGATTTCAGATGCTCAGGGGGGCGTCTTGAGGGCTGTTGACACAGCTCTTCTCTTGGAGTGGGAGGGGACCCCAGTGAGTGTTGGAGGCCTGGCCTGTGGCACCTCAGGCTTTATCCTCCAGCTGTCCGGGCAGCTCCCTCTACTCTGATTCCAGGCTCTTGCTCATACTATTCCACTGCCTAGAACATTCTTCCCCAGGATTCCTTTACATCGGAGTTCTCGGCCCCACCCCCCACTCTTTGGCTTGTCCCCCAAGCCTCCCAGCCACCGCCCATTCAGGACCATCCTGCATCTCTGACCACTGCCCTTCGCATCCATGGCCTCCACCTTGGCCCAGATCCCCATCCCCTCTGGTCTGCAACCCTCCTTGTCTCTTCCCTGTTCCCCGCACCCCCATTAGACCCCAACAGGCAGTGGCCAGAGGGTAGCGATGAACACGTGAGTCGAGGCACATCCCTCCCTGAGAGCAGAAGCCCAAAGTCCTGTCTGCAGCTCACAAAAGGCCTGCGCCCCCTGTCCTGGTCTCTCTGCGTCTTCCCCTCTTTTTGCCCTCTCTCCCGCTCCCTCCTTGCAGGTCCTTGAGCACTTTAAATCTCTCTCAGTGTGACCTTGGGCAACTTACTCAGCCTCTGTGTACCTCCCCCTCTGCACCATGAGTAATGTTAGTGCCTTTCTCCTGGGCCTAGTGCTAAAATGAGATCATGCCACAGGCAAGCAGGGCACCTGGCACTTAGATGCTCAAAATGTGGGCCTTGGCGTGTGCCTGTCCCTCTCCCCGAACACCCTTCCCTGCAGCCTTTGTGGGGCTCTTTAAAAAGAAATATTTGGGCCACAGAAAAGGGCCTAAAGAATAGTACGATGAACAAGGACATAAGTTTAGGATGAAGCCAAGCAGGGAGGCCCTCTGCCTGCCCCTTTCAGGGGACCCCAGCCCTGCCAACTGTTTGTCCGTCAGACCAGAGCCCAGTGCCACCTCTTCCCCAGGGCCCTCCTTGGCTCACCTGAGTTGCCCCTCACACCCAGCCAGGCAGCTTGCCTCACCTGCCATGTGCCAAGCTTTGCCCACTGTGTGCTGTCCTCTCCCTCGTGCTGTGAGCACCACCAGGGCACACACTGAGTCTTCCGTCATCCTGAGGTGCTCACAGTGCCCTGGAGGGGTCTTGGCCCTTAGTGGGTACTCCGTAAACCTCAGCTAAAGCGGGGAGCCCCTAGATGCTGTTGTGTGCGGGCTGGTTGCCACCAGGGGGCAGTGGTGAGCTGCAGACCCTGATGGCATTCCCCTAAAGCTTTAATGCGGTGGGAATGGCAGGCGCGGATCTGGAGGGCTTGGGGAGGAGGAAGGCATCCTAAGGCCCTGGGTAAACCTCGCCCGTCCAGGATCCATCCAGGATTGGCAACTTCATTATTTACTGTGAAAACTTTCAAAGATGGAATCCACATTACTGGTTTTTCCTTTTGCCTCAGGCTCTAGTATAACTCAGCACTGTTACTGATTCTCTACTTAAAATTTCAATATTTTGTTCATGGGTGGTTTTTTTTTCACATTAATTGTGCTTTTTAAAAAATATTGCATTAAAGTATTTATCTTGGTTACTGAGCTTTTTGGCGCCCTCTTTGCTTTCATGCCTCACCTCCCTCACCCGTGTTGGCTCTCCTAAAACAGAGGATTTAAGACATCAAATGCTATTAAGAGACACTCGGGGAACCAGCTCCTCCAACCAGGTGCTTCCCCACCCCCCGATAACGGGAGCCCATGGGAACCCACTGTCCACGTTTTCTTGTGACTCCTTCCAAAGTTTCTTTTTGTAAAATTGAATGTGTTATTTTATTTGTTTTTAATTGAATGCGTTCTATCCCCTCTCCTTTACCTAAAACACAGCATGTCCTACGGTCCGAAATGCATTTTGTTTTTTTTTTTCACTGAGCCATATGACCTGCAGACCCTCCTTTATCAGTCAATCAGCACTTCCTCATTCTTTCTATCCCGTGTGGAAAGCTCCAGAGTGTGCCTATCTCAGCACTGATTTCATTTCGGGGTTTTTCCAGTCTCTTCTTACAAGCAAGAAACACCCTTGTGCATCATTTCCCATGAGCACAGGCATCCTACCTGCAGGAAAAATTCCCAGAAGCAGGATTGCTGGGTCTTAAGTGAGACAGAGAATTCAACTCGAGGGTTTCACAGAACAAACTGTAATGAAGGGATTGATGTCAGGGATGTGAGCGGGGTTGGAGAACCAACAAATGTATGTCGAGCGTATCTGTCTCCTTCAGCTGGTGTAACAACTGCAAAGCTAGTGCCTTCAACACTAATTTATTGTTTTGCAGTTCTGCAGCTCAGAAGCCTGACATGAGTCTCACTGGGTCAAAATCAGGACATTGGCAGAGCTGCAGTCCTTCTGGAAGCTCTGGGTGGGATCCATTTCCTTGCCTTGCCCAGCTTCTAGAAGCTGCTCACATTCCTTGGCTCCTGGCCCTTCTTCCATCTTCAAAGATGGCAAAGATAAGTCAGGCTCTCATATCATATCACTCTGACTTCTTTTTCTGCCTCCCCCTTCCACTTTTTTTTAATTAAGATTTTTAATTTTATTTATTTAAGAGAGAGAGTGGGCAGAGGGAGAGAGACAGAGAGAAAATGAAGCCGACTCCACGGTGAGCGTGAGCCTGACATGGGGCTCGATCTCACAACCACAAGATTGCAACCTGAGCCAAAACCAAGAGTCAGTCCATCAACCAACTGAGCCACCCAGGTGTCCCCCCTTCCAGTTTTAAGGATCCTTGTGATTACCTTGAGCCCAACGGGATAATCTTCTTACCTTAAGGCCAACTGATTAGCATCCTCAATTTCCACCTGCAAATTTATTTCTTTTTTAAACAAATTTTATTTATTTGTCAGAGAGAGAGAAAACACTAGTGGGGGGAGGGAGAAGCAGGCTCTCCACTGAGCAAAGAGCTGGATATGGGACTTAATCCCGGGACCCTGGGATCATGACCTGAGCCAAAGGCAGACGCTTAACCAACTGAGCCACCCAAGCATCCCTCCATCTGCAAATTTAATTTTCCCTTTTTATGCTTTTCCCTAACGAAGCATAACATATTCACCGAGTCCAGGGATTAGTTCCTACATGGGCATTTTTGGGGGTCTCTTACTCTGCCTGCCACAGAGAGGCACCACATCCAGGGCTCAGGTGCATGGGCAGGAAACAGAGTTAGCAGAACTCATTGGGATCCGGAGCCATGAAGAAGGCACTCTTTGCAGAATATGTGGTTGCAGAGGTAGAGCCACTGCCCAAACTGCGGCCAGGAGGGAGGGAGTAGGGGAATAGATAACCCTCCTTGGTCTCCCACGGCTGGTCTCTGGCCAGGCTTCCCCATTGGCAGAATCCACCTGAAGCCAGAGATGTGGAAGCTGGGCAAAGCATTTTGATTTCTTGTGGCCACAGGAGGAAGCCCTCAAAACACAGCTGCTCATAGGCAACAAATATCCTGGGTGCTGGGAACAGAGCCTAGAACAAGTTACTCCAGCCCCCGATACCCCTTGCCTGGCCAACTTCTTCCCTCCCTACCACTTACCACTTTCCAACATATCATAAAACCCACTAATTAGTATTTATCTGGTTTATGTTCACTCCCCGGAGGCAGGGATTCCTGTGTTTTGTTCATGGCTAAATCCTCAGATCCTAGAGCACAGCACACAGTAGGCACTCAATAAGTGTGTGTTTTTAAATTGCGGTCAAATGTACATGCCATAAAGTTAACCATTTGAGCCATTTTTGGATGTGCGATTCAGTGGCTTTAAGTATGAGACACTGTTCCGTTAAACACTTAATCCCCCATTCATAAAATACCTGTAATTCTGTGACTGGTTTATTTCAGTTAGCATGATGTTTTCAGGGTTCATCCACGGTGTAACATGTCTCAATTTCACTCCTTTTTAGAGTTGAATAATATTCCATTGTAGGATACACCATATTTTGTTTACCATTCATCCATCAGTGGACACTTGAATTGCTTCCACTTCTTCATTACTGTGGATAACACTGGTGTGAACATGGGTGTGCAAATATCTCTTTGAGTCCTGCTTTCTTTTGCATATACACCCAGATGTGGAATGGCTGGGTTACGTGGTAATTGTACATTTAACTTTAGGAACCACTCAACCATAAACATATTCTGAATTCAGTAATTCAATGTCAGGGGCCCAGAAGCAGAGTAAGAACTTGTCCTCAAAATCCCTTTTCGCCTTTTCAATTCAGAACCGTGTTGAATGAATGAATGACTTAAAATAAGTAATTCTTTAAATAAAAAAAAGAATGATGGTATAAGAATGTTTCTTGGCACCACTGGGAAACCACATAACTGTCCATCCATGGGAGAAGAGACAGATAAATTGTAGCCTATTTTTTAAAAATCCTTTAAACACTTTATTTATTTGAGAGAGAGAGCGAGAGACAGAGCATGTGTGGGGGAGGGGCAGAGGGAGAGGGAGAAGCAGCTTCCCCGCTAAGCAGGGAGCCAGCCATGGTGCTTGATCCTCACCTGACATCCTGGCAGACGCTTAACTGACTGAGCTACCCAGGCGCCCCAACATGTTTTCAGGGTTCGTCCTGTTGCGGCACGTGTCAGAGCTCCAGTCCTTGTCATGACTGGAGAGTCCAGTGTGTGGCTCTCCCACATTTTGTTCATCCATTCATCTATTGGTGGACACCTGAGTTGTTTCTGCCTTTGCCTAGCTGACATTTTTATGTATTTCCAACCCCTTTTTGCGTGCCTGAAACACGTCCCGATCAAATAATTCTGCAAAGTACATCTATCTGCAGGGGAAAAGAAAGAGCACCAAAAACTATCATTAAATGAAAAAGATAATAGCACTCACTCTGCATCCGGTTCCAAGCTCTTACATGTATTACCCTGTTTGATGTTCCTGGCATATCTCGGAGTTTGAGACTCCAGTTAGCCCCATTTTGCAGAGGAGGAGACTGAGCATGGAGAAGTAAAGTGTCTGCCCAGGATCCCACAGTGGCTGAGCTGGGATTTGAACGCAGACCGTCTGGTTCCAGCCTTCGTGCGTGTCACTCCTGTTTCCTCCCAGGACCAGCAAGGAATGTCCAGTTTAAGGCGGCTCGTGGGAATTTCCTGGAGGCATGTATTCATACATGTGCCTGAAAGGGTATGGCACTTCCTTGGAAGGATTCCCAGGAAACTGACCAGCCTCGTGGCTATTTTGGGGAGGGGGCCGACTGTTCCATGAACCCTCCAATTCAAAAGAACACAAAGGGGTTTTGTTTTTAGTTCACTGACTCTTGGCTTTTGCCTGGTCTAGTGGGAGCTTTGGGAGGTCCCTCCCTGAAGGGCCAGGGGAATCCCCCAATTCTAGCTTCCTCCTGAAAACCCGCTGGGGACAGGTGGCCAATTGTCCCAGTTTGCTCAGGACTGTCCCACTTGTAACCCCAAAAGTCCCTTGTGGGACTCTCCCTCAATCCTGGGCAAAACCCGACGGCTGCTGGGGTGACCTGGAGCCCCCCTGCTGGTCCTGGAAACTGTCTGTGATGGAGGAGTTTGCAAAGGAGGCCTTGGGTGCTCCGGGCAGGACACTAGCCTTCCCAGCAGTCTTTGTGGTCTCTTTTTTCTTCAGCTGTCAGGTGGGTGTGCTGGTCGCACTTTAAGAGAAACTGAAAGAGCTCAGCGAATTCTAAGCACATCCAGTCCGGGACACTGTGACTTAGTATCATACTCTTATTACTGGGGTTATTAGCATCATTATTATTAGTCATGATAGTCACCTGCCACTTCCTGTCCCCCTGGGTTGCTGGACACCCAGTCCCAGTCTCACCCCGTGCTCTGTGGTCCAGCCTCCAGTCCAGTGGAGGCTGCCCCACCTCACCCAGCCGGCTGTTGAAGAATCTGGCAACTTTGACTTCCTGCTGCTGCACTCTCAGGGGCAGAGAGGAAGCTGAGGCCGGAAGGCCATGGTCAGCCTTTCTGCAGCAAGCAGGACAGCAGCTCAGAGGGCTCCCTAGGCCATTCACTCCAGCACCTTTTAGGCAGCTACTGGGTGACAGGCATAATTCCAGGCGCTGAGGATACAGTGGAGAGCCACACAGACCCCTCCCTTGTGGAGCTGAATTTTAGAGGGGAAGACAGGCATTAAAATCAGTGCTCAAAGAAACTTCCAGTGAAATGTCAGGTTGTCATAAAGACTGCAGAGAAAACTACAGCAGGCAAAGAGACAGAAAGATGGGCTTGCTGATTTAGATGGAGGAGCTTCTGGGGTGGGGTGAGGGTTTATTTCTTGGCCTGGGTAGTCAGTTTATTGCTGTTGTTCTTTAAAACTGGGCCCACAGGTGAAGCCCGTGAAAGCGTTCTTTAACGCATGGTAAAGGAGAACTTTCTCTACTTACAACACTTCTGATACCCTGTGGGTTTTCCGCACCAAACAACTCTCCAGTTTTCTGTGGACACCAAATGGGAGGAACTTGATCAGATATCAAAGGTGGGGGATGACTTAAAAGGATTCTTTGCTCGCTCGGACTGGACCAAGCAGGCTGAAGACAGGCTCAGGCCAAGGTCCACCGCTATTCCAGAAGACGGCTCCGATTAGAGTGGTCAAGGAGAGGGTCTTTGTCACCTCTCCGCGCCTCAGTTTCTTGATCGGAGAAATGGGGATAACATAAGCCCCCAGGGGACTGCTGCCAGGATCAAATGAGACATTGCAGGAAAGCACTCTGCATAGCCTTCTCAGTAAACGACGGCGACTTGCTGGTGTGTGTTGATTAGAACTCAGATCGGGTGGGACTTTCAAGCGGCTGCTCTGACACCCTCAGAGGACGGGGCTGGCGGTGTGATCAGGAAGAGGATCTGAACAGGTGGGCCGGAAATGCCTCCCGGACGTCGTGTGAGGGGGTGTCTTCATCCAGCTAGGTGGAGCTGGCCAGGCGGAGACAGGGGAAGCGAGGCAGGATGGAATGGAGTTACACGGCAGGGGGCTGCAAGACTGAAGGGCGGCTGGCTGCAGCCTTGATCACCAAAGTGAGGACAAGAGGTTTACACCAGGTCCGAAAGCGTCACTTGGGCCAACGGCCCGAGGAGGAAATTGATGTCGCGGCGTCGTTTGAAGGCCGCACTCTTGAACCCGGCGTACTTGCCAGCCCTTCCGCATCTCCGCCCATTCCCCCCAGCAGCCAATCGCTGACGCTGTGGCGCATCCAGGTGCCGGCCCAGCCAATCGCGGTTGAGGGTAAAAAAAAAGTGAGGCTGAGGACCAATAGGAGCGCCGCTATTGCAACGAAAGGCCCAATGGTTACGTGCGACGGGTCACAACGGTGGCCAATGAGTTTGCCCATTTCAGGCGGCCAATGGCAGGCGGCGTCTCGGCGGCGATTCGGCGGTGGCTGCCCGCGGCTGCGGGGCGGGGTCCCGGGTTCGAGCCAGAGTCCGGGGTGGAAAGGGTGAGCCTGGAACCCCCGGGAGGTCCTTTGGAGGGCGGCGGGAAGTGCGGTGGGAGGCGCGGCGGGGAGACTGCGTTTGGCCGGGGGTGGATAGAAGCACCCGCTGCCTCGTGACTGGTCGATGCCCGGTGGGTGCGCATCGCGGCTCCTGCCCCAGCCAGCGAGGCTTCGAGGTTTTGGGGGTGTGTTGGGGTGAGCGACTGTGCGGGCCTCCTGGGTGCAGACGTCACTCCTACAGCACCTGCAAAGCTGGCTCTGCACCCATTGGGGACGAGGAAGAAGGAAATGGGCACCCCCCAAACCCCATCCCCACCGTATTTTCTCAAATGTTAACATACAATAATAGCGAACGTTTATTAAGGTAACTGCATTATTAACTGCACGCCAGGCCCTGTGCTGAGCGCTTCCCCTGCCTCATCTCTTTGAATCCTCCCAACACCCCTTTGAGGGAGAGACTGCTATAGGCCCATTTTCCAGACGTGGAAACCGGCTGAGAGAGGAGCTGATTCCTGTGGAATCTGACAGTGTGCTATAAGGACATGCTCTTCTTCCCATCACTGTTTATCTTAAAACTGGAGAACTTGGAGGCCTGAGCCCTGGGCCTGGCTCTCAAAAAGTCCCAAAGCTGGATTGAGGGGAGAGTGGAAACACAACCTCTCTTAGGCTCAGGGGAGTCAGCAGGGCCTGGGGTCACTCGTGGGGTAGATGTGGGAGGCAGGGATCTTGGCCTGCAAGAGAAAGACGGTCAGGATGATGGAATCAATAATGATGATTTTTTTTGTTTTTGTCATATTTGTTATTTTTTCATGCCTGCATTAAGGGCTAGGTGCTGTGGGGATGTCATAGCCTTCTTTTCGTGACAATGCTCTCCTCATTTTCATTTTCCGATGGGGAAACTGAGGCCCAGTGTGGCTAAGTGACTTGCCTGAGTTGACATCGGGAGAGCCGAGATTCGCCCCCTGGTCTGTCTGACCATACCTGCCTGTCTGGTGATTTGGGGAAGGTGGGTTCTAAGCAGGTTTTTATATTGGCGCAATTTTATCCAATAAAGGGGTTCAGTGTTGTTCATGACAAATCTAACAGGTGTGGACGTGTACCCTAACTCCATCAAACAGATGTAGAAACGGGCCCAGGGAGGGGAATTGGGTGCCTAAAATCACACAGTGAGGTTTCTAGAATCTTCTCAGGCCTAACGTCTGGGGGCTGATGGCCTGTCTCTTTCTAGCCAAGCCAGCTGTCAAAAGCATGCCTCTGTGCCATTGGGGTGCCACCACCAGGGACAGCAGGCCTGATGGCGATGGAACTCAGCCCATGGCCACCAGGGGAGGCCTGAAGGTTCTTCTGCACTGGGCTGGCCCTGGTGGCGGGGACCCATGGGTCACCTTCAGCGAAGCCACACTGACCGCAGAGGAGGTCTGCATCCACATTGCACAAAAAGTTGGTGAGTCTGGGGCATCAGCCCTGTGGGTGGAGGCGCTGACAGGATTTGGGCCTGTCCGTCCGTCCGTCCATCCGTCCATTCATTCAGCAGACACTGAGTGAGCAACTACAGTGTGCCAGCCTCAAATCGCTGTCTTTGGAGAGCTGATATTCCAATAGGAAAATCAGCAAGAAACACAATGAATAAGAAAACTGTGTGGGAGAGGCACCTGGGTGGCTCGGTCGGTTAAGCGTCTGCCTTTGGCTCAGGTCATGATCTTGGGATCCTGAGATCAAGCCCCACACCAGGCTCCCTGCTCAGTGGGGAGTCTGCTTCTCCCTCCCCCTCTTCCCCCCCCCCCACTTAAAACTGGGAGAGCAGAGGTAGATGATGGAGAAAAATTAAAAATTCAGGAGAGGAGCGCATGGCTCGCTCAGTTGGCAGGGCATGTGACTCTTGACTCCAGGTGAGGTGGGAGCCACAGAGGACTGTGAGCAAAGGAGGGACGTGACTGGACTCAGGCATCATGGGTGCTCTCTGGCTGCCATGTGGGGAATAGACTGTGGTGGGTGAAGGTAGGAGCAGGGAGACCAGGGTAACAGTGACCTCCAGGTAGGAGATAAGTGGGAGAGGCCTGCCAGGGCCAGATCTTACGGTGCCTTAAGTGGCAGAGGGAGGAGTTCAGAGTTACACTTTCTCCTGAGAGCAGTAAGGAACTGTGGAATGGCTGAGAGAGCCTATAGTAGAGGTACCAAAAGTATCGTTTCTTCTTCCAGAGGAGGAGAAGGTCTGTGCAATTGGACCTTGCTGATATGCCCCTTCCTCCAGGAAATCCTCTCAAACGCCCTTGCCCACAACTGGATGGGGGCCTCATGGTGGATTTCTGCCACACCTTGTACTTTCCCATTGGTGGCTGATCCTTCCAGAGCTCAGACGGGTGTGCTGGGTGGTGCGAAACATGCCCAGCAGAAGAAAGAGTGTGTGTGAAGGTCCCAGACAGCCTGATCTGTTTGAGGAAGCAGAAGACCTTAAGAGTAACTGGAGTGTCGGTTTCAAGAATTTGAAAAGGGAAGTAGGAATTGAAGTGGAGCATAATTGTCAGAGTCCAGGTCATAGTTATACCTTTTTTTTTTTTTTAAGGTTTATTTATTTTAGTGAGGGGGGGCAGAAGGAGAGGGAGAAAGAGAATCCCCTCTGAGTGCGAAGTCTGACTTGGGGCTCCACCTTATGGCCCTGAGATCATGACCTGAGCCTAAATCAAGAGTCAGATGTTTAAACGACTGAGCCACCCAGGCGCCCCCCAGGTCATCCCAGGTCATGGTTATTCTGTGCTGAGGGGGTTGAGCTTTCTCACGGGGCAATGGGGAACCATGGAAGGTTTAAGCCAGAGAGTGAAACAGTTGGATTGGTTCTTTAGGAAGTTGTCTCTCCAGGAGGCGTTCTCCTTCTGTGGGGGGGAGGGGGCAGCGTACTTGGACCCAGCAACTTTGGAAAGCCATTGGCATCATCCCACAGAGTTGGAACCTCCATTCCCTGAGGCCACACAGTTCCACTCCTAGACATGCACCGTACAGACACGCAGCTCACGTGTTCTAGGAGACACATAAGAGAATGTTCAGAGCTGCTTCATTTATCTTCATGAAAAATGGGAGACCATCTCAAAGTACCCTCTACAGGAGAACACGCAAATTGCAGTCAGGTTGAATGCTGGAAAGCTATACAATCAGGAAAAAAGGAAATTTAACCAGAGTTACAAGTATCATATGTGAAGTTTGTGTGTGTGTGTGTGTGTGTTTTTTTTTAAAAGTAATCTCTATATCCAACATGGGGCTTGAACTCACGACCCCAAGATCAAGAATCACATGTTCTACCCACTGAGCTGGCCAGGTGCCCCTTGTGTGTGAAGTTTTAAAACCTGTTATAACATGAAAAAGGAGATTGTAGAAGGACACCTATAATGTCATATTGCATAAACTAGAGTTTATAGGATTTGAGACTAGGTCATAGAGGATATGAGAATGACAAACTCTAGTTCAGGAGTGTGGTTAACTCAGTGGGAGGGGAGAGGAGGTGGAAGTAGACAGGGGCAGCTTTTATGTCTTGTGGCTGTACTTTGGTGATGATAAATTATTCTGAACGGACTGTCTTAGGTAAAATTTTCAAGTGATGTGTATAAAAGGATGCCTTGGGTGGCCGGTGTGGGGGATGGAGGCTGGGCTAGGGCTGGGCTTTGGAGCTGAAGGATCCCGGAGATGGAGGATGCGGAAAGAGCAGGCCTTGTGACCCATCTGATGTGAGTTGCAAGCGAAGTCGAGGACAAGGACCAAGTCCTAGCTTGAAGAACTGGGCAGACGAGAGGCAGGTTTGGGGACCTGGGATGAGGTCTCTTTGGGACAAGGCACGTCTAAGGGGGCTGTGATGCCCAGGGGGAGACAGCCAGGAGGTAGGTGGATATTCCTCCAGGGTTGGAACTCAGAGAGAGACCAGGCAACGTGCCAGCAGTTTGTAGAGTTGGGCTGGTCGGTCTTGGGTAGCTTCTTGCTGCAATAACAAGCAGCCCCCCAAATTTTCCTGGGTCAAGCCAATGAAGGTTTACCTAAAATCTAATGCAGGTCAGACGAGTCACCTCTGTCTCATAGCTTTGTCACAAGGGGCCTCCAACATCCCTAAGGCAGAGGAGATGGTAAGAGTTTATCCCCAGGCCTGGAAATCTGCAGATCCCTTTCAGCAGCATCCCATTGGCCAGAAACCGGTCCTGTGGCCCCCATCCCAGATGCAAAGGAGGATGGGAAATGTAGTCTGTGAAGCTGCAGCATGGTCACCATATTGCATTGTCCTCTGTGGGCAGGCAGAGGCCCAGGGAGGAAGGGTCTGTGAGGGGAAAGAGCAGGTCTGGGGGTCCACAAGGCAGATGGCAGCAGCTGCCGCCTCCTGACCCTCTTTCTTCTCTGTTCCAGGTATCACTCCATCCTGCCTCAATCTCTTTGCTCTCTTCGATGCCCAGGCTCAGGTCTGGCTGCCCCCAAACCATGTCTTGGAGATCTCCAGAGACATGAGCCTGACATTGTATTTCCGCATGAGGTGGGTGATGGCCCCTTGGGAGTCTTGTCCCCTTTTGTTCTGTCCCCTTCCCCCCCTTCACCCCACCTTCCTGGAGCTGGTCTGAGTCCATGCTACGCCCCAGCTGCCACCACTCCCTCCCCTCTTGCAGGTTTTATTTCCGGAACTGGCATGGCACAAACCCTCAGGAACCGGCTGTGTACCGCTGTGGGCCCCCAGGGGCCAAGTCTTCCTCAGAACAGGCAGAGCAGGGGATGCAATTGCTGGACCCAGCCTCCTTTGAGTACCTCTTTGAGCAGGTGTGTGTGGGGCTGGGGAAGTGGGACTCTTCATGAGGGACTTAGGAGTAGTTGGGCCCCCCATCTCTCCCCAATTCACTAAAGCTAATAGATTTCAACTCATGCCATCTGGGATCCTTTGGCTGCCTGAACCAAAGTGTTCTGAGACACGGGATTGCACGGGAAAGAGTGCTGTGATCAGTTCGTGATGTCTGTCACAGGCCGAGGGTTGGACAGAGGAGGCACGCATGCTGTGTATTTGGCCTTTCCAGAAAACGGGGGTTCCCTCCCATCCCCAAAGTGGACAGAAGCTGGGAAGTGAGCGGGTTCTCATGCCTCCCTTTCTGCCCAATCCCTCCCCCCACCCCCAGGGCAAGCATGAGTTTGTGAATGACGTGGCGTCACTGTGGGAGCTGTCGAGCGAGGAGGAGATCCACCATTTTAAGAACGAGAGTCTGGGCATGGCCTTTCTGCACCTCTGCCACCTGGCTCTCTGCCATGGCGTCCCCCTGGAGAAGGTGGCCAAGAAGATCAGGTGTCTGGGAATGGGGCGGGACGGGTCTCTGGGAGCCATGAGAGACCTCGCGTACTGCCGTGTCTTCATTCAGCACTTATCTGGTACCTGCTGCATACCTGCTGTGGTAATAGCAGTAGTTCTGGGTGTTGAGGCCCCAACAGTAAACAAGTCAGACTGCCATCACCGCCCTCCTGGAGCTCACATCCGGTGAAGGAGACAGGCAGTAAGCAAAATATAGAAGTGAAAGGTCCGGTGTTTCTGACGGTGATAAATGGAGAGGGGGAAAATTAAGCAAGAAAGGAGCATCAGAGAGGGAGGGGTGTACAATTTCAACTTGGGTGGTCCGGGAGTTCCTCACTGAGAACATAGCATTCAGATTCAAAGGTGTGAAGGAAGTGAAGGTAGGAGGCATGTGAGTATCTGGGAGAAGAGCATTCCGAACAGAGAGGACAGCCAGTGCAAAGACCCTGGGGCCTGCCTGATGTGTTGGAGGATGTGTGGCTTCAGCAGAGTAAGCTTGGAGAATTCCGTAGGATTCCAGGGAGGGAAGGACACAGGAGTGTGGGGAGCTAGGAGCCAGCTGTGGGCACTGCCGTTGCTGTAAGGGCCCAGGTAATCAGGGTACACTGCCTGGAGGAGGCAGTGGGAGACATGGATCTTTGAGGACCAGCAGTTCTTCTTAAATCACATATCTTTCCATCCCTGTTGTGTTATCACTCTGGAAGACTCGGGCTGGGACAGCGAAGGCCAGGGTGTTGGGAAGCCCAGAGGAAGTATCCTCTCTAGCCTGGACGGCAGAGAACGCTTCCTGGGGAAGGTGACGTTTCTCTTAAGACTTGAAGATTGAGTTAGCTTTAGCCAGATGTGGAATACATTGGCAAGGCATTCTAGGCAGAGGGAAAAGCATATACAAAGGCCCAGAGACTAGGCAGCAAAGACCTGTTTCTTGGGGATCTGAACTTGGAATAGGAGGGCCTGAGAGCAGGAGTCCACCAGGCTCTAGTCAGGGGGCCTTTCCCCCGAGGGCTGTAGGGAGCCCTAGGAAGCTTGGAAGTGAGGGCAAAAGGCAGCTACAACCTCGAGCTTTAGGATGCCTCTGGTCAAGGGTGGGAGAGAGGGCTTGGGACACGGAGAGATCTGTTACGCATGTGAGCTGTACTGGTAGTTGGGTGCCAGGCAGGCAGTAAGAGAAGGGGTGCGGGGGAGCTTTATGAGGAGCAGAGGGAAATTATCTGTTGATAATCATAGCACCGGTGATAAAAGCAATAGTGACTTCTCCCACAGGGCCAGCCTCTGACGGTCACCTCGTCCTTATGACGTGCCAGTCAGCAGCCCTAAGTGTCTCAGCCCTGGAGCTGGGCCCTGTCCGACCCCACATACGGATGAGAAGGCAGAGCCCTTTAGGGCCTAAGGAAGTTGTCCAAGAGCTGGGATTTTACCCTTGTCGCCTCCGGAATTCCGACCCCACCCAGCCTCCCTGTGCTGGCCCTTTATCGTGTTCTCTTCGCCCTGCACGACAGCCCGCCCGGTTTCTAGACGAGGCAGCTGAGGTTCAGAGAGGTTAAGCCGCTTGCCCGGCGTCACCCAGCTAGGCCTGCTACCCCAGGCTCCTGACCAGCCCTTCCTGGTTGCCCCGCAGCTTCAAGGACTGCATCCCGCGCTCCTTCCGGCTGCAGATCCGGCGGCACAACGCGCTGACGAGGCTACGCTTGCGGAACATCTTCCGCAGGTTCGTGCGGGCCTTCCAGCCGGGCCACGTCTCGCAGCAGGTCATCATGGTCAAGTACCTGGCCACGCTCGAGCAGCTGGCACCCCGCTTCGGCACGGAGCGCGTGCCCGTGTGCCGCCTGCAGCTACCGGCCCAGGCCGGTGGGGAGCCCTACTACATCCGGGACGGCGGGCAGCCTCCCCCAGATCCTGGGCCGGAGTTGGCCCCCGGACCCCCCACTCATGAGGTGCTGGTGACGGGCACGGGTGGCATCCAGTGGCGGCCGGTACAGGCAGAGGTGAGCAGAGTGGCTCTTGCATCCAGCGTTCCCGCTCGGGCTGGGGCTGGGGCTCCTGCTTGGCCTTGGCCTCCGACGGTGGCTGCAGTGAGCCCTTTCCCTACGTGGCTCTGGGATGTGTCTGTCCCCTGGGGTGGTTTTTGGGGGAGTGTCCTGTCTCTGTCTAACCCCCGGGGACCTCATTTCTGGGGTCTCCCCCTCTGAGGAACCCCTGTCTGGTGTCTGGGATTGAGAGGGCCCGGCTCTTCCTTTCTTCCTCCCTGAGGTTCTGGCTTCTGGCGTGTGGATCTCTTGGGGGAGGGTCCCCTCCCATCTGTGACACAGACTCGAGCGGGGATGCCACTCGAAGAGCATCCCTGGTCCCCCCAGCTCCCGCCTCTCTCCAGGGAGAACATGCGGGAGACCGAACGGTCATAGCCCTGCTTCATCCCCTGCCCCACGTGCTGGGTTTCCAGGGTCCCAGAGGCGATGGCAGCAGCAGGAATCCCCATGCTGGCCCATCTGGGAAGAAAACCAAGGCCCCAGAGGTGGTCGACCAGCCAGCAGACAGGCCTCGGGAAGCGCCATGGGCCTACTTCTGTGACTTCCGGGATATCACGCACGTGGTGCTGAAAGAACGCCACGTCAGCATCCACTGTCAGGACAACAAGAGCCTGGTGGGGCCTGGGGCCGGGGCCCTGGCAGGGGCTGGGGGCGCCTGTGGCCCATGATGCCTGTCTGAGGTCCTCCGCCCTCTGCCTGCAGGAGCTGACCCTGCCTTCCCGGGCCGCGGCCCTGTCCTTGGTGTCGCTGGTGGACGGCTATTTCCGCCTTACCGCCGACTCGAGCCACTACCTGTGCCACGAGGTGGCTCCTCCGCGGCTGGTGATGAGCATCCAGGAGGGTATCCACGGACCCCTGCTGTGAGTGCTGGCGGGGGGGCACGGGGGTGACACGGGGCAAGGTGGTGGCTGCCCAGAGCTCATGGTGAGGCAGAAATGAAGCGTGTGCGCATGTTTGTGTGATCTCACGTCTTGGTGTACGTTCACGTGAGTGCATGTGTGTTCAGCCGTGAGTGTACGTGTGGGAGTGCACGCACTCGCGTGTGCATGCGTGCAGATGTGCACACCAGGGGTGGGGGGGAGAGGGCGCCTGCAGTGGTGTGGACATGTGTCCTGACAGTACGTGGGGTTGGGACTGTCACCATGCACGTGTGCGTGTGTAACAGCCCGCCCGGCGTGTGGCCCTGCTTTATGATCACGTGTAAAACCGTCATCGCCCGTTCTTGTATGTGATGGGACAGGTGCTTTTTGTGCAGCCATGTGTTGCTCAGATGTCAGTGGCCATTCACACGTCCGCGTGAGCGTTCGCATCCCTGCGGGTGTGTGTCTGCCTGGTTATTGGAGGTCCCTGTCTGTGCGGTTCTGTCCAGACACGTGGGGCTTCAGGGCTCCTCAGACGTGCGTGTGGCCGTCCTGCACGCTGCTGGGTCAGCGGCGTGACTCTCAGCTTTTGTGGTCCTCATACCTGTGTCTGGCTGTCCCCCGTCCTACCTGTGATACCGGGACTGGCCGCTGAGGTGTCTGAGAGGTCTGACCCTCGGAGCCTGGTGTCTACATGAGCAGAGGGTGGAGGGGCCGTTCTGCCTCTTGAGGTCGAGGCGGAGGTAGGTCCCCACCAGTGTGCGCCCCCTGCCGTGTCCGTGGGCGCTGTTCGCCTGTGTCCTCGTCTGTTCAGGCGGCTGTGACAGTGCCGTTGACTGGGTGATGCAGAAACAGCGGACATCGATTTCTCACAGTTCCGGAAGCTGGAAGTCTAAGTTCAAGGTGCAGGCAGGTCCGGTGTTTGGTCGAGAGCCCCCCACTCCTGGTCCACAGACGGCTGTCTTCCGTCTGGGTCCTCACGTGGGCCAGCGGGCCAGGCAGCTCCCTGCAGTCCTTGTTGTAAAAGGGCACGAATCCTATCCATGGGTTTCCCACCCTCGCAACCTACTCACCCCCGGAGGCCCCGCTGCCTCTCCCCATCACGCTGGGGGGTAGCTTTCGGCAGCGGAGCCCTGGCGGGACACGGACGTTCGGCCGACGGTAGCACAGGAGCCCCCGCGTGTGTGGGTGTCTGGGCCTCACGTGTCGTGCCTGTTTGTGCTCGTGACAGTTGTCACCTCTGGGTCTGGGATGTCGCCGTCCCTATGCCACCCTGTCCCAGTGGGTAGGCGGCCGCATCTGTGATTGTTGTCCTGCGTGTGTGACAGACTACCCGCCGTGTGTCAGAGTGGCTGGCCAGGCGTGTGTCCATCCGGCGTCTGACAGCTGTCTCCTGTCTCTGCACGCGCGTTACCTTGTCGACACTGCCTGACCGTCGTCCCGCACACGTGTGTGCCTGTCCTGGTACCGCTTTCATCCTGTTTTCCTGTGCGTGACAGCGTTCCACTGCTGTGTGTGTGTGCTCGACTCCGCGTCACCACACGAGTGCCCGTGTCTGATGTTTGTCCAGCTGGGAGCGCTCCCCGACGGGCAGGTTCTGTGGGCCCGCAGTACGCCCCAGATTCCCTGACAGTGGCCCCCTTGTCCCCTGCAGGGAGCCGTTTGTGCTGGCCAAGCTGCGGCCGGAGGATGGCCTCTACCTCGTCCACTGGAGCGCCAGCCACCTCAACCGCCTCATCCTGACCGTGGCCCAGCGTGAGCAGGTGGGCCTGGGGCGGGGGTCCTGGGCTGGGGCTGGGCGCGCTCCCTGCCTGGACCCCTGCTCACCGCCCCCCGCCCCCCACCGCAGGCACCGGGCACACAGCACGTGCACCTGCGTAAATTCCCCATTGAGCTGCAGGCGGGGGTCTTCACGCTGGAGGGCTGGGACCGGTCCTTCCCCAGCGTGCGCGAGCTGCGAGCTGCCCTGCAGGGTTGCTCCCTGCGGGCTGGCGATGACTGTTTCTCCCTGCGCCGCTGCTGCCTGCCGCGGCCGGGAGGTACGACGTGGGGGGCCCTAGGGTGGGGGTGGGGGTGGCATCTTCCCCCACCCCCGCAACCCAAGCCAGCCCTTAGTGATGTCACCTCAACCCCCCAGAGATCTCCAACCTCATCGTCATGCGGGGGCCTCGGGCCAGCACGGGCCCCCCCAACCTCAGCCAGCTCAGCTTCCACCGGGTCTGCCGGGATGACATCACCCAGGTGCGTGTGGGCCGAGCTCTCTGGGCCCCGGGGGGCACTGGGGACGACAGCCCCGAGTACTGGTCATGGAGGTGCTTCATGCCCTGTTCCTGTAGCTCTCCCACTTGGGCCAAGGCACAAGGACCAATGTGTATGAGGGCATCTTACGAGTGGGGGGCAGAAGCCCCGAGGAGGGCATGGCAGATGGTGAGGACCCCCCCACGCCCAGTGGGGACCGTGGGCAAGAGCTCCGAGTGGTACTCAAGGTGCTGGACCCCAGTCACCATGATATCGCCCTGGTGAGTGAGCACAGCCGGGGGGCCAGGGGCAGGGGTACAGGGGTCAGGGTCCGTGGCCGTCTGACCCGCCCTGTCCCCACAGGCCTTCTACGAGACAGCCAGCCTCATGAGCCAGGTGTCCCACGTGCACCTGGCCTTCGTGCACGGCATCTGCGTGCACGGCTCTGAGAGTGAGTGAGCCCCCGTGTGCCCGCTTGCACCCCTGCTCACACCCACCCCCCACTTATGCCCACGTCCCGGGTTGGACCTCCTCACCCCCGACTCCATGCTCCACCTTGACCTATACCATGACCCCTGACCACACACGTCAGTCTGTGACTACTTGACCTTCAACCTGTACCCCAGCCGCTGGCTGCATTTCAGTACTCCCCGGACTACGCCGTAACTCCTACCTCCGCCTCAGTGCTGCCTGCACCCTCACCCGTGACCCACACCCTGACTGCTGGCTGTATCCCTGGCTCCGTCGGCCATCCGACACCTCTGCCAGCCAGCCTCTGTCTACCCTCTGACCCCACCGGCACTGGGACGCCAGCGCGGTGGGGCACCCCCGTCCTCCCAGACCTCAGCCCCTGCTCTACCCCCACCCCGGCGCTTCCTCTGCATGTGCCTCAAAACTCCCTGTCCAGACAGTAGCCCCCAGATCCTCAACCCCATGGGTCTGCCTCGCCTGCTTTCCCTCCAACACTGGTCAACACCCCATGAGCACCCAGGCCCGTGGGGTCCTCACATCACCTTCGCCCAGCCTCACGCTCCGCACCTCCACTCGTCTCCACCCAGTTCCGTCCTCACCTTTGTCACTTCCACGTCAGCTTTGCCCGACACGCCCCAGCCTCAGACGGCAGCCTTCACCTCTGCCTCCCCCTGCACCCACACTGCCCACCTTCCCTCCTGCATCTCCCCTCACCCCGGAGTCGCTCGCAAGCTGCCCCCCGCGTCTCTGCCCCAGCGCCTTCCCCACCCACGGTCCCAGCCCCTGTGTCCTGCCCCCCATATCCTGGGGGGTGGAGGCTGATGGGCAGCCTCCGCAGCGGCTGGGCCTTTGCAGACATCATGGTGACGGAGTACGTGGAGCACGGGCCCCTGGATGTGTGGCTGCGGCGAGAGAAGGGCCACACGCCTGTGGCCTGGAAGGTGGTGGTGGCCCAGCAGCTGGCCAGCGCCCTCAGCTACCTGGTGCGTGGCCTGCGGGCGGGGCCTGGGTCAATGTGGTGCGCCAGGGTGACCTCAGCATCGGGTGTGGAGGTCTCAACACATGACTCCATCTACACACTGGCCCTGGGAGATCTTTCCACGAACCTCCTCTGCTCACACACCCCTGTGGCCCCGTCTCCTCCAAGAGAAGAACACCTCATTCGTCTGTGTCCCAGGGGCCTGGCCTCAGCTCCTCCATCACTCTCTTTTGCCATTCGTCCCAGCGCCTCCTGGGCCAGTCACCCCAGTTTCCAGAGCACCTCTGCGTGCCAGGCTCTGTCCTAGGCCCTGAGGACACACTAGAGAACAAAACAAGAGTCTCTGTGGTTAGGGAGCAGGTATTTTAGTTGGGAGGGGCAAACGAATAATAATTAACTCCTCTACATAGTATTTTAGAAAGTAGTGACAGCTGTGGGAGAAAAGCAGGGGTGGAGATAAGGAGTTGCTACAGTCTGGGGAAGAGGTGAAGTTTTAAAGAGATGGGTGGGGGAAGGCCCTACTACAGTGACCCGGAGGTGAGGAAGGAGCCGTGTGTGTATCTGGGAAAGTGCATTCCAGGCAGAGGGAATAGCCAGTGCAAAGGCCCTGGGGCAGGAGCTTGCCTGGCTCGGTCGGAGGACAGCAGTTGGACCTGACCACGAGCTTTGCCCACCAGCTCCGGGAGGACAGGAAGGACCTACTGGGTACCCAGTGCTGCCCAGTCACAATGACAATGTATTTGGATCCCCATGATTGTTTTTGTTTTGTTTGACCATGATTATTTTTTTCACGTGGGCTGTCCCTGTGGAGACCACCTGGGATGGGAGTGGGGGCAGCATCTACAGCCCCCCACGGGTCACACCCCCTTTTCACCCCACCACAGGAAGACAAGAACCTGGTTCATGGTAATGTGTGTGGCCGGAACATTCTGCTGGCACGACTGGGGCTGGCGGAGGGCACCAGCCCCTTCATCAAGCTGAGCGACCCCGGTGTGGGCCTGGGCGCCCTTTCCAGGGAGGGTGAGAACCCGGGCAGGGCTGGGTACAGGGACAGGCTTCCCCGCATTCTTTCCACCCTCGCTGACCTTTGGCCCTGGCCCCTAGAGCGGGCGGAGCGGATCCCCTGGATAGCCCCCGAGTGTCTCTCTGGTGCGGCCAACAGCCTAACCACCGCAGCCGATCAATGGGGCTTTGGCGCCACCCTCCTGGAGATCTGCTTCGACGGGGAGGCCCCTCTGCAGGGCCGTGGCCCCTCTGAGGTACGTCCGGGGCATCTCTGAGCCCTTCCTACAAAGGGGATTGGTACCTCCAAGGAGTCTAGAGGGCACGTTCAGGGTCCAGAGCTGCCTCCCCTCTGGCTGTATGGCCTCACGTGTATATGTGGCCTCGTCTGTCTGGGGATCTGTCTGGTTATCTGTCAGTTGGGGTTAGCAGTCTCCACCTCATAAGGTTGTTGGGACACACAGCAAGTAAGTGATGTGCTTCGGTTTTGAGAGAGACACCAGGGCCATCAGAGAAGCCGCAGGCTGTGGGGGTGAGGGAGGACCAGAGGACTCCCCTGAACCAGCTGAGGGGTCAGGCAAAGCTTCTCAGAGCTGGTTTTAATCCAAGTACAGAAATGCTGCAGTGACCCAGGCTGGGAAGTGTAGCCTGGCAGAGGTCACAGCATGTGCAAAGGCCCTGAGGCTTTGGTGTATTCAGATTTCGGTTGGAGCTTCCTGGAGGCAGAGGAGCCAGGGCAGGAAGGGCCGAACTCGAGCTGCCCTTGAGCACAGCAGAGTCAGCTGGACTTGGGATCGAGCCCGGGCTCTGCAGTGGTGGCCAAGTCTGCTTCCCTACGTCAAGCCTCAGTCGTGTCATCTGTAAAATGGGAATGCCCGGAACAAGGACCTAGCTTGTTCTGGGAGCTTGACTGTCTTTTGGAGAAGGGGACTGGGGGTGGGGGGTGGGCACTGGGCACTGGGCACTGACTCCTGTGGGTCCCCTTCCTGGCAGAAAGAGTGTTTCTACCAGAAGCAGCACCGGCTTCCTCAGCCCTCCTGCCCGGAGCTGGCCACACTCACCAGCCAGTGCCTGACCTATGAACCAGCTCAGCGGCCCTCCTTCCGCACCATCCTGCGTGACCTCACTCAACTGCAGCCCCAGAGTGAGCCCCACCCCATTGCCGGGACCCCTGCCTATGCTGTCCTGGAGTCCCCGAGGTTTCTGCCCCGTGGCTCATGTCAAGTGTGACAGTGTCTAAGCCACTTACGGGCCTGCTGATGCCTGTGCTCACCTTAATGGTTTATTTGGGGAGAGCCACAATTTCCTTGGACAATCAGGCCCTTGCGATTTTTTGGCTTTTGTTTTCTCGTGATAAAATACCCTTTACCCGATCTAAGACCATCCCAGGTGTCCATTAGGATGCAGCAACTTCTGCATTTTGGACCCGACGTAGAATTTTCCAGCCCTTGCCAAAAAAAAAAAAAAAAAAAGTCTCCTTATATTTGAGATCAGATGCTGGGGGAGCGGTGGCCCCCTTTCTGTGCCCCCAAGTGTGGGCCTGCTGGGGAAAAGGCAGGGGTCCGGTGACACCTACTGTGGCTCTTCTAGATCTTGCTGACGTCTTGGCTGTGAACCCCGACTCGCCTGCGTCAGACCCCACCGTTTTCCACAAGCGCTATTTGAAAAAGATCCGGGATCTGGGCGAGGTGAGGGGCCTAGGTGGCTGGGGCAGGCCAGAAGTTAATTCTGCAAATATGGGTGGGGCCTGGCTTAAAAGACCCTCAGCCTCAAGGGAGGCCCTGGGCCTTTGAAAAGGAGTCCTAGCCCCCAAGGAGACCCACTTACACGGAGTAGGTGGGGCCTAGGATTTTCCAAACAGACCCGGCTGCAGGTGGGGCCTGGGGAGCCGAGGTGGGGCCTGGGGAGCCGGGGTAGGGCCGACCCGCCTGCGTGTTCCGGGACCAGGGTCATTTCGGCAAGGTCAGCCTGTACTGCTACGACCCCACGAACGACGGCACTGGGGAGATGGTGGCCGTGAAGGCCCTCAAGGCGGACTGCAGCCCCCAGCTGCGCACCGGCTGGAGGCGGGAGATCGACATCCTGCGCACGCTCTACCACAAGCACATCGTCAAGTACAGGGGCTGCTGCGAGGACCCAGGTGGGCGGGGCCGGCAGGGCCTGGGGCCAATTAGAGCTTCCGGCTGCAGCCTCGGGCCCGAGGGCGCACCAGGGTGGGGGCGGGACGGACTGGAGGCCCTCTCGCCTGGGCGTCCTCTCGCCTGGGCGTCCTCTCGCCTGGGCGTCTGGGGATGGGTTTTAGGATGGGCTGTCCCGCCTGAGGACTGGACCTGGTGTGGGCGAGTCGGGGCCCCACCTTGGGGAGGAGGGAAGCTGCGGGGCTCAGAGCGGGCGGCCCCTGGCCCCTGCCTCCATCGCCCGCATGGGCCACCCCTCCCCTGCATCAGGAGAGAAGTCGGTGCAGCTCGTCATGGAGTACGTGCCTCTGGGAAGCCTGCGCGACTACCTGCCGCGGCACAGCGTCGGACTCGCGCAGCTGCTGCTCTTCGCTCAGCAGATCTGTGAGGTGGGCCCGCCGGCCCCTGTTCCTCGAGCCCGGCCCCCTCTTGGCCTAGCCGGATGGCCCCATACCCGCTGGTCACCAGTCCCCGCTTCTGGGCCGGCTCGTCAACCCACCCAGTTTCCAGCAGCCCAGTCCCCGCCGATCCTCGCACCCCTGCTGCCAGCTCTGCTCCCACCTGCCACCCTTCCCGCGCCTGCGCCTGCCTGGTCCTCACGATCCTGACCGGCTCCCCGACCCCCCGCCTTCCAGTCCTGGTCCCGCACTCCTCAGGCTCTCCTGGCCCCACTGATGCTGAATCGCCCTTCCCCCAGGGCATGGCCTACCTTCACGGACAGCACTACGTGCACCGAGACCTGGCTGCCCGCAACGTGCTGCTGGACAACGACAGGCTGGTCAAACTTGGGGACTTTGGCCTGACCAAGGCTGTGCCTGAGGGCCATGAATACTACCGCGTGCGCGAGGACGGGGACAGCCCCGTATTCTGGTGACCAGACAGGACCCAGCTTTGGAGGGGTGTCAGGGTCACCTGGAGCACACAGGGTGAAGGAGCTAGATGCTGGGGTCTCAGATGACAGGGCCTGGTCCCAGTGAAACTGCCCCCCAGGATGGGGCCCTGACTGGGACCAGAGAGCCCCTCAGCCCCAAGTAAGGACTCCCACCTGGTCTGGCCCATGGCCTGAGTGCCCCGTCCCCCCAGGTATGCCCCAGAGTGCCTGAAGGAGTGTAAGTTCTACTATGCGTCCGACGTCTGGTCCTTCGGGGTCACCCTCTACGAGCTGCTGACCTACTGTGACTCCAGCCAGAGCCCCCCCTCGGTGAGAGCCAGGCCCTCGGCCCCACCCCATACCGGAGGTGCTAGAAAGACACGCATTGGGTTTCCAGCCCTCCCACTGTCGGGAGTGCTTAAGCCACCTGGGCCCTGGGCCGCACAGTCTCACTGTGCAAAACGGGCCCCTTGCCGTGCAGGCAGGCTTTGACTGTGATAGAAACCCACTCAGATAGAAACAGCCTGGTCAACCCTTTGCAGCCCGGGAGGCGCCGCTTGACTTAGATCCTCAGCTGTCCTCAGGAGACCCCTTTTTCTTCATCTCCACTCAGCTGCTCTCTGTGGTAGCATCTTTCAGGCAGAGGCCCGCCACCCCCACACCCCTGCTCTGTTGGGGCAACAGTGGCCCCCTAAACCCTTCAGGCGTGGCACAGCCTCCCAGCTGAGGGGACCAAAGGGCCTCCTACCCCCCACCCCCGTAATTGAGGACTTTCTGATTGGCCCAGCTTGGCTTCTGTGTCGCCACGGAGCCAATCACTGTATAGCCATGAGCCACGGTTATTGGCCAGGCCTGTGCTGGGGGAGGAACCAAGGCTATGCTAGGAGTTGATTCCCAGAGCAGAGTGCCAGTGTAAGAAGGGGGGAGAAAAGGTTCTGGACTGGTGAAAACAGTTTGCGAGAAGCTACATAGCAAGCCCCTGGTTCAGACTTACTCTATGAACATTAGTTACCTAACATCCACAGTAACCCAGTGATAGGTGTTACCACCCCATTTTACAGGTGAGTAAACCGAGGCCCAGAGAGATGAGATCATAAATCTGAAGTTATGCACCAGGAGGTGGTAGGGGAGGGACTGGAACCCCTGACCTCTACCTAGGTAGACCCGCCTCCTGAAAAGAGCTGGCCTTGTTTTTGTGTAGAAATTCATCGAGCTCATAGGCCTCACCCAGGGGCAGATGACGGTGCTGAGGCTCACTGAGCTGCTGGAACGAGGGGAGAGGCTGCCCCGGCCAGAGAGATGTCCTTGTGAGGTGAGACACCCCCCCCTTTTCACCTCCCCGCCATCGGACTGCGGAGAGAGCAGCCCCCACAGTCCCAGTTTTTTTCCTGCCCAGATCTATCTCCTCATGAAGAACTGCTGGGAGGCAGAGGCTTCATTCCGTCCCACCTTCCAGAACCTCATACCCATTCTCAAGACCGCCCAGGAGAAATACCAAGGCCAGGCCGCCTCAGTGTTCAATGTGTGCTGAAGCCTACCAGCGGCTCTGGGGGGTTAGGGGGACCGGAGCAGGCACCCACCCAGACGGCCTACCCGCCCCCAGAGGAACCCAGCAGGGAGAGGTCAGCCTCACCATCCCCAGTGCCTTACTCCTGACTGGAGACCCCACCTCTGTGAATTGACGTGCCTTCCGTCGTACTCCCTTTGGGCTGCTGTAACAGCCCCGCAGATGGGGCGGCTTATAAACAGAAGTGTGTTCCTCACAGTTCTGGAGGCTGGGAAGTCCAAGGTCCAGGCACCAGCATAGTCACATTTGGGTGAAGGCCCTCTTCGTAGTTCATAGCCCACACCTCCTGGCTGTGTCCTCACAGGGTGGGAAGGGGCTGGGGATCTCTCTGGAGTCCCTTTTATAAGGACACTTAGGAAGGTGCCCCATTCATGATCTGGCACCTGCCAAAGGCCCACCTCCTGATACCGTCACGTCGGGCATTGGAATTTCAACGTGAGCATTTTGAAGGGACGCAACCCTTCAAAACTGTCACACCTTCCATGGTTATGAGCCTGGCCCTGGCCCCTGAGAGACCCAAGACAAGCAAGGACCTAATCAGGCCCCTGGATCCCATCTTTTTGCCTCCCCCTCCAGCTCCCACCCTTCATTAGGCCCCCCCATTTCCACTAGCTGGTAATAAACTCGTATTTTCTCTGCTGGAGGCTGTATCCTTGGGCCCTTCTTCAGCCAGTGTTTGCTGTCCTGGGGACCGCAGCTAGAGCGAGCTGCTGCAGAAGAAGCCAGGCTGAACTCTTCAACCTCTCCCCCCCCCCCCCCAGACCACCAGCTAGCAGGCCAGTACCGGGAGCACAGAAGGCTCTCAGTAACTACTCGCCGCGTAGATCAACAAAGGCTGGAGGGCTTGGAGGGGCTCTACACCAGGTAGAGAAGCCTGCCAGGTTCACCCTCTCCTCCCTGTGTGACTTCGGGCAAATGGCTCTCCCTCTCTGGGCCTTAGTTGTCAACTGAACCAGGGGTAGTCATGCTTGCTACCTCAGAGGACTGATGTAAATAGCTAACGAGGTTCTTCATGTCAGATGCTTAGCAGAGAGACATGCAAACAATGTACTTAATAAACATTTGATATTTTTGCTAATCCGGTGTTTGCCAAAGTGTTTCTTTTCTTTTTTTTCAAGTTAATGATTAGTTTTTGCTCCCCCCCCCCTAAAGTTTTATGTATTTGAGAGAGAGAGCGTGAGTGGGAGGGGCAGAGAGAGAGAGAATCTCAAGCAGACTCCACACCTGTGGAGCCCAACACAGGGCCTGATCTCATGATCCCGAGATCAGGGCCTGAGCCAAAACCGAGAATCCAACGCTTCGCCCACTGCACCACCCAGGCGCCCCTGCCAGTTTCCACTGAAGGGCTGTACTGAGACAGGATATGTGTCAGCCACATTGTGAAAGGCAGTGAAACAGTTTCTCTCTCGTTGGATTTCTCAAGACCTTGTGCATTGCAGCTCCCCTTATCCAGATAAGTCCACACTGACGTATTGATGTTTGCCTTTTGTAACTGCTTTCATATTAAATATGCATTATAATTACAAACTGGGGGGAAGGAGGTAACATTGACCTAAGCAGTGAATGTCTCTATTAGCCGCTACTGTCATCTCCCTGAAGGCAGCTAATGTCATCTGGTTTCCTGTTTTTGCTTCCAGAGACACTTCATCCGGATATAAGGAAATCTGTACACATACTGTACTTTCTCATCTTTTGCAAAAATAGTGCATGTGGAGCGCGTGGCTGGCTCAGGAGGTGGGCCGTGCGACTCTTGATCTTGGGGTTATGAGTTCAAGCCCCATGTTGACATGGAACCTACTTAAAAAAAAAAAAACAAAAACTTAGGGGGCGCCTGGGTGGCACAGCAGTTAAGCGTCTGCCTTTGGCTCAGGGCGTGATCCCGGCGTTATGGGATCGAGCCCCACATCAGGCTCCTCCACTATGAGCCTGCTTCTTCCTCTCCCACTCCCCCTGCTTGTGTTCCCTCTCTCGCTGGCTGTCTCTATCTCTGTTGAATAAATAAATAAAATCTTAAAAAATAAATAAATAAAATAAAATAAATTAAAAAAAAAACTTAAAAAGAAAACAGTACCATGTGCTACTATACAGAACTCTTTTTTCCCCTCAGCCGACAGGTCTTTGAGATGGTCCCACCTCTCCAGGCCTGCAGTGTTGCCTTGTCCTAGTTCACGGCTGTGTTGTGGCCCATCACGGAAGTGGAAGCATCTGTTCCCTTCTGGGGGTCGTTGATCATTTCTAGTTCTTTGCCACGCTCACGATGCTGCTGCCGTAAGTAACCACACGCAACATCGTCGTACCCGGGGTCAAGGCTCTGCAGCAGATTCTCAATGGGAGCAGCTGCCCGCAGGACCGAGCCTGGTAATGAGCCACCTGGTAAAAGACGTTGCCGCTAGAATATATTTTGATATTTGATAGGGCAGCCTCTTCCCCCAAATTATCTGGCTTGTTCTTGGGGCGCCTGGGTGGCTCAGTTGGTTAAGCATCCAGCTCTTGGTTTCGGCTGGGGTCGTGATCTCATGGGTTGTGGAATCAGCCCTCGCTTTGGGCTCCACGCTCAGTGGGGTGTCTGCTTGAAGATCTCTCTGCCCCTCCCCCCACTGTCCCTCTCAAATAAATAAATCAAACTTGTTCATTCCTTTTTTTTTTTAAAAGATTTTATTTATTTATTCGACAGAGATAGAGACAGCCAGCGAGAGAGGGAACACAAGCAAGGGGAGTGGGAGAGGAACAAGCAGGCTCATAGCGGAAGAGCCTGATGTGGGGCTCGATCCCAGAACGCCGGGATCACGCCCTGAGCCGAAGGCAGACGCTTAACCGCTGTGCCACCCAGGCGCCCCAATCTTGTTCATTCTTGTGCAGCTACTTACTAAAAAACAAAACAAAACAAAAACCCTTTTCTTATGGACCATTTAAAGCATATACAAAACAGGGAAGAATAATGTAATGAACCTGAACTTAACCGCCAACATCAGTGTCCAATACCCATTGCCAGTCTTATGTCAGTTGGACCCCTGTCCCTACCCCCTCACTGGAGAATTCTGAAGCAAGTCCCAGACATCATGTTACCTGTATGTATCTTGAAAAGATAGAACCAGAAACAATACGTGCCATCATTATCACACCTAAAAAGCTTAACAATAATTCCTCAGTGTTGTTGTGTAGCCCGTGCGTGTGTAGATTCCCCCAGTTGTTTCTTAAGTATTTAGTGTTTGTTTACAGTTGGTTCAAATAAAAATGCAGACAAGGCCCTCCTTTAAGTTCTGGGCTCCTCTTTTCTCCCCCCTTGCAACACGTTTGTTGAAGAAACTGGATTGTCTGTCCTGTAGACTTTATCAGTCCGATGTCGCCCGTGTGGTGTCATTTAATATGCTCCTCTGTCCTCACCTTGACCAACCAAAGGCCAGGCTCCCTTTCCATTTCCAGGCAGACTTACACAGAGGGCCTTCTCAGCAGGAGGCACTCAAAGTCAGGCTCATCCCTCCTCTTGGGACTCAAGCAGCCACTCAGATACATCAAGGATCCAGTTTTTCTTTTCCAACATTTTTTTACTGAAAAATTGTGAACATATAGAAAAGTTAAGAAGAATACAGTGAATACCCTTAGATTTCACAATTACCTAAATTGCTAAATTTACTTGATCACACTGTATCTATCCATTCCTCTACCCATCCGTCAATCCATCTCAAGTTTTGGATACAAATCAGAGTAAGCCTATGTCTTTTTTTCTTTTCTTACCCTGTGGTGAAATAAAATATAAATCTTGGGGCAGCTGGGTGGCTCAGTCGGTTAAGGGTCCTGGATCAAGCCCCACATCCAGCACCCCCGACACAATGGGGAGCCTGCTTCTCCCTCTCCCTCTGCCCCTCACTCCTCCCACTCCCCTCTCAAATAAATAAATAAAATCTTTTTAAAAAACCCAAAAAAAGGGGCGCCTGGGTAGCACAGTCGTTAAGTGTCTGCCTTCGGCTCAGGGCGTGATCCTGGCATTGCCGGATCGAGTCCCACATCGGGCTCCTCGGCTAGGAGCCTGCTTCTTCCTCTCCCTCTCCCCTGCTGTGTTCCCTCTCTCGCTGGCTGTCTCTCTGTCACATAAATAAATAAAATCTTTAAAAAAAAAAAACAAACCAAAATATAACTCTTACCATTTTAAGCTCTTTTAGGTGTATGGTTCAGTGGCATTAAGAGCATTTCACCAAGTTGTGTAAGCAACAGCACCATACCCAGAACTTTGTCATCTTCTCAAACTGTCCCCATTAAACACCGACTCCCCACTTCTCTCCTCCCTCAGCCCCTGGTAACCACCATTCTACTTTCTCTACGAATTTGCCTATTCTAAGTACCTCCTCTGACTGCACTGTATGTCCTTTTGTGCCTGGCCTATTTCACTTGGCATAGGGTTTTCAAGGTTCATCCATGTTGTAACATGTCGGAATGGTTTTCTTTTCTTTTTTAGGGCTGAATAATATTCCACATATGTATAGACCATATTTTGTTTATCTGTTGATGGGCACTTGTGTTACTTCTACCTTCTGGCTTTTATTATTTTTTAAAGATTTTCTTTGTTCATTTGCCCGAGAGAGAGAGAGAGAGAGAGAGAGCGCACAAGCAGGGGGAGGGAGAAGCAGGCTCCCCGCTGAGCAGGGAGCCCGACACAGGACTCGACCCCGGACTCTGGGATCATGACCTGAGCCGAAGGCAGACGCTTCACCGACTGAGCCCCCCAGGCGTCCCGACCTTTTGGCTTGTATGCTTAGTGCTGCTTTGAGCATTGGTGTACTGTGCACTTGTTGAGTCCTTTTTGGGTATATCTACCTGGGATTGGAATTGCTGGGCCATATAATTCTACCTTTGTTTGTCTGTTTGTTTTATAATTCGACATTTAACTTTTTGAAGAGCTGCCTCACCGTTTCCCCCAGTACCTGCAGCATTTGATATTCTCACCAGCGGCGTAGGAGAGCTCCAACTCCTTCACATCCTTATCCACAACTGTTATTTTCTGCGGGGTTTTTGGTTTGGTTTATTTCTGTATGTATTTGATGGCAGCCAAGCTACTAGATGCGGACTGCTAGCTCGCTCTGGTTTCCATTCGCACGTCCCCAGTGATTAGTGATGTTGAGCATGTTTTCATGTGTTTATGGGCCATTTATACACCTCTTTGAAGAAATGTCTACTCAAGTCCTTTGCCCATTTTTTAATTGTTGTTGTTGTTTTGTTGAGTTGTTGTCTCCTACCTGCATGCCCCCCCCCAAGAGTATTGAGCTCGCCTAGAAGTTCCCCCATTGTCCTCTTGAAATGTTGCCTTGAACTCCTACCTCATCACCTCAAGGACAGTGCCTGCCTGGAGATCTCGCTCAAAAACTTCCAGGAATTTCTCTAATCTGGATACAATCCCTTATCAGATATACAGGTGTCCCCAGCCATGCAGAAGTCAAGCGTTCCTATGAAACCTTTTGTAAGTCGAAATGGCCTAAAGCGAAGAAGTAATTGTCATTGATTTACATGGAAAAAAATGGTTAGTGTTCCCAGACCCAAAGAATAAACTCCCTCAGGCTTTTCTGATACCTTAGGACACATCTTGCTAACGGGCGCACAAAATAAGTGAGGGTAAAGCACCGCTGCTGCTCGCTGCTTGCAGCACAGGTCAAAGCTGCGGGGGCTTGCGCTGGGACGCCCAGTGTCATCCCGGGGAAGGAGCTTGGCCGCCCCTCTCACTGCGCAGGGGGGGCGCTTCCTCTGTAACGTCCACTGCAAAACCAATGCTGAATACTGTTTTTGCTTTTCATCTTTTCTCCTAAAAGGGAAAATTATCTTCAGATTTCCTTGGTTAACAAAAACAGGTACTAACGTAGGTCTTTCGTAAAAGCCGAAGTGGAGTAAGGGAACTTTAGAAAAGGGAGGGAGACCGGTGATATTTACAAATACTGTTGATTTGGGTTTTAGTCGCCCTCTCAGGACTTTGTGGGAAATGGATTGGGTGGGTGGGGGAAGGGCAGCAGGGGAGAGACCTGACTGGGGGGGGAGACGTTCCGGCGGAGATGGGAGGGGTGTGGCCCTCAAGGACCTCAACAAGCGTCCTCTCTGGAGCTCAGATCAGAGGCACGAGAGGAAGGTCAGATGGAAGTGGGAGTACCCACCTGGCCCCCCCAGGTCCCTTTTATAGGGGTGGAGAAGCCAGTTGCGGGGCGCCTGGGTGGCACAGCGGTTAAGCGTCTGCCTTCGGCTCAGGGCGTGATCCCGGCGTTATGGGATCGAGTCCCACATCAGGCTCTTCCACTATGAGCCTGCTTCTTCCTCTCCCACTCCCCCTGCTTGTGTTCCCTCTCTCGCTGGCTGTCTCTATCTCTGTCAAAAAAATAAATAAAATCTAAAAAAAAAAAAAAAAAAAAAAAGAAGCCAGTTGCCTGGAGGAGTGGGCAAGGGGCAGGTGAGGACAGGGGTAAGGGCCAGTTACAAGGAGCATCTTCCAGAGATGTGGCTCAGGATTCGGCCGTACTCCCAACACCCCACCTCAGCACAACGCACAGGGAATGGGGGGATCCCCCAAGATCTTCCAAGGTAAAGCGCCCCGCGGTAGCCACCCAGACAAGTCAACGCCGAGCCAGGCGCCAGGGCCCAGTCCATGTGGGCTCTGCTCACCTTCATGTCTTCACTCATCTTAGGGGTCCCTCATCATCACTCCCAAATCTCTCGTTTGCCTCATCCCAGGAATATCGAGATCCCACGCTAATGCTTTTAGACCCCGCCTAGAAGTCCCTCCACTGTCCTTGTGAAATGTTGCCTTGCAATCCCACCTTATCACCTCAAGGACAGTGCCTGCCTGGAGGTCCCCTGTCAGGTTCCTCTCTGGGAACCGAGCACCCCCTTCACCCAAGTTCAGCAGGAAGGAGGTGTCTCACCACCTCCTCCACCGCACCCCAGGCTTCCTAGTACAGAGAACAGAGGAAGCCGACGGGGTTAGCATTTCCTGTTGGTTCACTGGGGGCCAGAGCTGTCAGTCAGGACTGCCCCGTCCAAGACTCACCAGGACCCTCTACCTCACTCGGGTCCCCCCACCCTGGACCCCCTGGGCCACAGGATATCTCCACTGCCCTCCCCCAGGTCTGGGCCGAAGAGCAGCCCCTGGACTTCTGTAATTTTAACGCTGTGGCTGGGCTTCCGTCCCCTGGGGGCCCCGCCTGCTCCCCACTGCCCTGTACCTCATTAGGGCCACTTCCTCATGCAGGTTGGCTGCCATGGTGCCCTCGGGGCTGCCGCCAGCGGCCTGCGGGACTCCACTCATCTCCCTGCTTCTGGTCTGCTGTCTGCTGCCCCCAGGTGAGGCGAGTGAGGCTGGGGAGGGCTGGAGCTGGGGGACTGGTCGAGGGTGGGGGGAGTGGACAAGGCAGAGCTTCCCCCATCCTGCTGCCTGGCCGTGGTAACACTTCCTTAAACTCCCGTCTGACCCGGTGGCCTCAACAGAATACCTCTTCACCTCAGCCTCCCGGGCTCACCGACGCCTAGTCCCTGCATGTGACTTGCCCCCCCCACTCCTTCCCGGACCTCTGTCTCTACTCTTCCCTCTGCCAGGATCTCTTCCCTTTCACTCAGATAACTCCTACTTTCCCTTCAGAACTGGCCCCATTTGTCCCCTCCTCCAGGAAGCTTTTCCTGACTCACATTCTCCTCCAGGCTGGATCAGGGTCTCCTCTAGCCTTCCTCTGGGCTCTCCCCAGTTCCTGACCAACATCTGTCTTCCCCACTGGACTGAAGCGCCATGAAGGCAGGGAGGTGGTGTTGAAAGGTGGGGCCCACGAGTGGGTGGGTATACGCTCCAGAACCACCAGCAGAGTGTCCCTCTGTTCCCACAGGTGCCCCGGGACAGCAGTTCCAGCTGAGGGCGGAGGTCCAGAGCCCTGTGGTGCCTGCCGGAGGGTCCTTCTTGGTCAACTGCAGTTCAGATTGCCCCAATCCTGAACTCATCACCCTAGAAACATCCCTATCCAAGGAGCAAGTGGGCAATGGCCTGGGCTGGGCGGCCTTCCAGCTCAGCAATGCGACTACTGACAGCCAGGTCCTCTGCTCCGGCTTCTGCAATCGGGTCCAGATGATAGGCTCCTCTAACATCACAGTGTACCGTGAGTGATGGAACCTGGGGGTGGGGCCGGTCTGGGCAGTAGTGGGGGCCGATGGCCAGCAGTGCGAGGGAGCAGGGAACCCTGAGTTTGCAGAGACGGACTAGGGCTCTGACCCAGAGTGTGGACCTGAATGTGTGTGTGTGTGTGTGTGTGTGTGTGTGTGTGTGTAGAGAGAGAGAGAAAGAGAGAGGCATCTCAACCATACACCAAGGCAACAGCTGTGAAATCAATTTACTTGGGTCCCTACAAGCATTTTTTCAATGATATCTCTTGTCTTTTATTTTCTTTTATTCCTATGGCAGGAAATTATTCATGCATGTGGTTCCCAAATCAGAAATTATAAAAAGGCATAAAAGTCAAACCTCCATTTCCTAGTGCTGGCTACGATGTTTTAGTGTGGACACTGGGTGCTCATTCAATCCGTAAGAAGCCCCAGGCTACCCTTGACACAATACATTATATGTTAATAAAATTTAAAAAATAAAAGCCCCAGGCCAGGGAGGTACACTCAGGAGCCTCCTTCTGCAGATGAGGACTAGGGAGCTCAGTGGGGTGCGGTCGCTTGTTGGGGCTCACAGCCCACGATTGGAGGAGCTGGTTGTCTGGCTCTCAAGTCCTTGCTCCTAACAAATGAGCCTTCCTCCCCAGACCCCGCTGTGACCAATTTCTTATGCTTCCTGCCAAAGTTTCTCTGCATTTAAAGGAATCCATTAGATCAGAAAATAGAGTACGTCACTCATGGTCCCTACGGTTTCGTGAAGCCTTCATAGAGAAGCGTGGTACATGCACAGGACCGTGCGTGAGCTCCTGTTGCGGGCAGTGTCCTTGTCTGTCTGTGTGCCTGTGTGTGCGTGTGTGTGTGCGTGTGCGTGTGTGTGTGTGTCATCATCTCTGCGTGTCTGCGTGAGTGTACGCAGGTGTTAGTGCGGCATATTTGCGTGTGCCTGTGATGTGTGTATGTGTGTGAATGTGCATGTGGACAGCTCTAAGGATTCGCGCCTTTGTGCATCTCTGTGTGTGAGCAGGTGTGGAAGTCTGTGTCAGGACACATCTGTGCATTTATGTCTTGGTATCTGCATTTCTGTGTAAGGTGTAGATATGCGTGCCTCTCAGATGCCTCCGTCCAGCGCTCTGTGGAAGCCTGTTGGTCCTGGCTCATGGGAGCCGACTGTACTCATTTCCTCCCAACACTGCGTCACGTTGGGTAGCTTCAAAGTAGCCAGAGTGGGAGTATTTACAATGCAGAAATCGGCAAACACTCCATGTGGGGGCTACCCCACCCCACCCATCCCTGAGTCCCCAGGCATTACTAGCTTTGGCCAGCAAACCAGCATCTCTGACCAGTGGTGCCCGAGGCTGAGATGGGGGCCTCTTTGGTAAAAACTTTAAAATTGTAAAAACAGGTTTCTCCTACTATCCCGAAGTAAAGCACTCCTGCGAATCCTTTTGTGAGTCAAAATGATATACAGTGAAGAAGCAATCAATGTCTATTGAAAAAAATCCTGAGCACTCTCAGACCCCCAAAAGAACCTCTCCTAAGCTTTTCTGATACCTTAGGACACATCTTGCTAACGGGCGCACAAAATAAATGGAGGTAAAGCACCAACGCTCGCAGACACAGGTCAGAGCTCCGGCGGCTTGCTGCTGGGCGGCTGAGGGTAATCCCGGGGAAGGAGCTTGGGCGCCCCTCTCACCGGGCATGGTCCCTGCTGCCTCTATAACGTCTCACTGCAAAACCAACGCTGAATGCTATCTTTGCTTTTGCCAATTTTTTTTTAAGGTTGATTTATTTATTTGAGAGGGAGCACAAGTGGGAGAGGGAGAGGGAGAGAGAATCTTCAGCTGAGTCCACGCTGAGCGTGGAGCTCCACTCGGGGCTGGATCCCACGACCCTGAGATCGTGACCTGAGCCGAAACCAAGGGTCGGAGGCCTAACCAACTGCGCTGGGGCGCCCCTGGCCATTTTTCTTAAAAGCGAAAATCCTCTTGGGACTACTGCTTAGCAAAAACAGGTACTAATTAATGTAGGTCTTTCACGAAAGTGGCATCATGAACTTCTGGAAAGTGGGGGGATACCTACAGTAAGATGTTAACTATTTTTCATAGCAGCGAGTGCATGGGCCTCAGTGTGATAGCTGAGGTCCAGGCTTGAGTTGTTGAGGGAATGAGATGCTTCCCAAAGGAGGCCCAGGTTTGGTACACGTGACTGGGAGGGGCACTGCAGCTGCCACTGGGAGCAGACCCAGCCTGGGGGTGTGGAGTCCCTCAGGGCTGTGCCAGAGCACCCTGAGAGGCTGCCCTGTTAGACCCTTGAGCACCTGGGACTGACTGAGGAGGCCAAGCCCAGAGTCCAGGCCAGAGGCTGGGAGGAGGAGCTGTGGGAGTCCCCGGATGTGACATCAAGGAGGCAGGTGAACACACATGGGTCTGGAGTTGGGGTGACTCACCTTCTAACCCCAGCTGGGCCTCTTTCTGGCTCTTCATCCTTGGGTAGATCACCTCACTCTCGCCTCTCCGGGCCTCAGTTTCCCCATCTGTAAAGCAGAAGAATAATAGAGATTTCACTTGGTTGCTGTGTGCATGAAGGTGGATGACATTTGGAAAATCTAAGGAAAACTCTAAATAAACAGGAACTTTTATGAGTCCTAATAACATTGTAAGTGGTCATAGCTTAGTTTCCTTCCTTCCTTCCTTCCTTCTTTTTTTTCCCCCTTAACTGTGAATTCCTCAGGAACAGAAAATCTGACTTTTATTTCAGTGCCCGGCAAGGTATCCCACGAAACAGGAAATAATAATCATGATGCTAAGGACCATAGCAAACACTTCTACAGGCACAACACTAAGCCCTCTGGGTTTATTAACTCAAAGTTCAGTTCTGCCCTGGGCCACCCTCAGCCTCCTCTCGGCTCCTGGGGTGGGAGTTGTAGGGCTGGCTGATAAGAACAATTCTCCCCTCCCTAACCCCGCCCTAGGGTTCCCGGAGCGAGTGGAGCTGTTACCCCTACCCCGCTGGCAGCCCGTGGGCGAAAACTTCACTCTGCGCTGCCAGGTGGCAGGCGGGGCGCCCCGGACCAGCCTCACGGTGGTGCTGCTCCGCGGGGAGGAGGAGCTGAGCCGAAAGCCGGCCTTCGGGGAGCCCGCCGAGGTCACGGCCACGGTGCTGGCGGGCAGAGACGACCACCTCGCCAATTTCTCCTGTCGCACGGAACTGGACCTGAGACCCCAAGGGCTGGAATTGTTCCGGAACAGCTCGGCCCCCAGGCAACTTCGAACCTTTGGTGAGGGAAGGGACTGCAGAGGGTGGGTAATGAGCTGAGCCAGAGTTGGGATGCCCTGGCTGGGAGGTTTCTTAGGAAGGGAGTGGACTGGACCTCAAGGGCTTCAGGGAAGGCATGCCCTTGGCCACTGAGGACGGTGCAGCCTCAATTGGCCGCGGTAACTAACGAGAAGCCTAAGGCGGTGTGTTCTGGGAAGGGGGTGATCCAGGCCGCAAGGTGTCCTGGGAAAAAAGGACCCTGGTTCTGGGTGGTGAGTGTTGCATGGGGAAAGGGGCGCCCATGGCTCCGGGAGACCTCCTCCTGCTCATGCCTACCCTTCTCCCCAGCACTACCCGTGACCACTCCACACCTCGTTGTCCCTCGGTTCTTGGAGGTGGGAACGAATTGGTCCGTGATCTGCACCCTGGACGGGCTGTTCCCGGCCTCCGAGGTCCAGGTCCAACTGGCGCTGGGGAACCAGACGCTGAATCCTACAGTCGAGAGCCACGGGGACACAACAACGGCCACAGCCACAGCCACAGCGAGCGTGGAGCAGGAGGGCGCCCAGGAGATTGTCTGCAACATGACATTGGGGAGCGACAGCTGGGAGACCAGGGAGAACTTGACCATCTACAGTAAGAGGGGGCGGAGCCAAGACAGCAAGCCAGGAGAGGCAAGGGGCGGGGCTTCGGTATCCCGCGTGTAGTGGCATATATATAGGGTGGAGACTAAACTGGAGAGGTGGTGCCTGTGAGGGTCCCTGAGAGAGGGAGGGGTTGTTGTGTGGGCGGGGCCTAAGCTACCCGAAGGGTATAGCTGGAGTACTCCAAATTGGACTGGGGCGGGGTGGGGTGGGGTCACAGAGTAGCATAACGGCACGGCCTGGATACCCCAAGAGGAAAGAGGCAGTGGAGGGTGGGGACTGACCGATGTGAAGGTCGTGGTCAGTAAACTCCAGGGCAATGCCCGGTCTTTAGGCTTTCAGGGGCCCATCCTAAACCTGAGTGAGCCCAGCGCCCCCGAGGGCACCGCAGTGACTGTGACTTGCTTGGCCGGCGGAGCCCGAGTCCAGGTCGCGCTGGAGGGACTTCCGGCTGCGGCCCCTGGACAGCCTGCCCAGTTTCAGCTAAACGCCACCGAGATGGACGACAGGCGCATTTTCTTCTGCAATGCCACCCTCGAGGTGGATGGGGAGATCTTACACAGAAACAGCAGCGTTCAGTTGCGTGTCCTGTGTGAGTACGTCACTCTTCTCATTAAACCCTTGCTCCCCTGGTTTGGTGGGAAGACTTTCCCTTGCCCCAATGTGCCTCGAATGTGTCTAATCATTTGACCGATCCACAGATGGTCCCAAGATTGACCAAGCCAAATGTCCTCAACGCTTGACGTGGAAAGATAAGACTATCCATGTCCTGCAGTGCCAGGCTCGGGGTAACCCGGACCCCCAGCTGCACTGTTTCCAGGAAGGCTCCGGGAAGGAGGTGCCCATCGGGATCCCATTCCTCGTCAGGTTAAAGCATAATGGTACCTACTCCTGCGAGGCGGCCAGCTCACGAGGCAGACACACTATAAATGTGGTGATGAACGTTCGGGGTGAGCCAAGACGGGGCCGCGGGTCTAGATGGGCAAGCCCGGCGGGGGGTGGGGCGGCAGAGCGTGTGTATTTATTCCTTGCTTCTCTGCATAGATCGGAATGCCCGCGCCGTCAACATCGTCCTGGGGGTGTTTGTGGTCCTGGGCGTGGTGACTATCAGCGCGGCCTTACTGTACGTCTTCAGTATGCATAAGCGGAGTGGCGCCTACCGTGTGAACCAGGGGACCACTTCGTTGCCCCTGACGTCTAAGCAGCCCGAGGAGGCTGTGGAGGAGGATAATTTCTGAGCCTCCAGCTAGGGGAATGCTGGACCAAGGACGATGGGGGTTTGGCCGTATCCTCGGGTTCCGCACCAATAAAACCCTCAAAATCCGAAGTCTGTGTCTTGATTCCACGCGTGCTGAGCTCACCCACTGCGCTTCGCGTCCTTTGAGTGACATCTCTGTGGCAGAAAAGGGTGGAGCCTGTGGCGCCCACACAGGGCTTGAACTCTGAGAGGCGGGCTGGGTCTTAGCCAATGGGCTGAAGGGGTGGAAAAGGAGGTGGGGTTTCTCCTGGCCAATCGGCGGGCGCGCCCTCGTTGCCGCTCTATGCCGCTCCGCCCAGGCTCGCTGGTCCCAGAAGGCGCCGGGTTTCCCAAGATGGCGGCCGACGTGTCCGTTACTCACCGGCCCCCGCTGAGCCCGGAGGCTGGGGCCGAGGTTGAAGCTGATGATGCCGCGGAGCGCCGGGCGCCTGAAGAAGAACTGCCACCGCTAGATCCAGAGGAGATCCGGAAACGCCTGGAACATACCGAGCGCCAGTTCCGTAACCGCCGCAAGATACTGATCCGGGGCCTCCCGGGGGACGTGACCAACCAGGTATGGGGGGGGGGGAAGCGTGGCGGGAAATACCACCTTGCGCGTGCGCGGGGGGAACCGGGCGACACCAACGCTGGCCTGCGCTTGGGGGCGTCGGCGGGAGAGTCCAAGCGCGGGATCAGTGAGGGATCGGGAGAAACCAAGAGCAGGATGTGGGGAGGGGGTGGGCAGTGATGGAGGGAGAAACCAATTTTGGACTGAGGGAGGACGTTGCTAGGGGCGACCACAGGCTTGGACGAAACCAAGTGATTGAAGGGGGCGGGGAACTGGAAGGGGGCGGGCAACTTTGGCCTTGTTGGGGGATTGTGAATGGGCTGCTATATTGGGATTGTGGAAGTAGGGATGCCAGTTGCTCCCTGCTGATTGTGTTTTTCCCCACCCCCTCTACCATGGGACGGCGGGACCTTGAATCCATAAGTTTCAGGGTTGACTGGAGTATGCCTTTCCGTAGCACGCGTTTATCGACTCCTCTGCGAGGTCCGGAAGTTGTAGTAGCTCCTGGGGTCTTTCTTCTCTAAAAGCCTTTGGATTAATTTGGAAAAATGGAGTCTAGTGCCCCCAGCTCACAGACTGCAGGAAGGGGGGTGCACTATTCTGTGCCCCCTCCCTTGACTGATCTGGCCAGGGGTGCCCTTCCTTTGGGGCCTACATGGGGCAGGGCTTCCCAGTGCTCTTTGGACCCAAGGAGATTGCATGTAGTTTCCTCTGCCCTGCCCTGCCTCAGTGAGATGGGTTCTTTCTCCCTGCTGCTGAGAAATCTCTGCTCTCTGACCCACCTGCACATCTGCCACTGACTCTCCCTGCCCATGAGTAGGCACATGGCTGGTGGGGTCTCACAGTGTGGGGAGGGGCAGACTTGGGGACAGACCTGGGGCAGGTGCCACTAAGCATGATCTGGTTTTTTCCTAAAGCTGGCTCTTCTAGTACCTACCATCTCTCAGCTGGGAACACTCTATCTCCTTTAGGGTGCACAGTGTGTCTGGCAGTGGCAGGCCCCAGAGTTTGCCTGAAAAGCTGGCTTACCAGCAGGCCAACCCTGTCAGCAGGAGGGAATTGGGAGGCACGTGAAACCATGCTCTATGGGCTTATTAAGTACACAGGGTCCCCAGTCAGGTACCCTGTGGGTGGCATTCCCTCTGCTGCCCTGACCAACTGCATGACCTTGGACATGTTCCTTTGTCTCTCTGAGCCTCAGTTTCTTCATCTACAAAATGGGTTAATGCCTAATTTGTTGGAATGTTGGAAAGAGTCCTACTTGCAAACTGAGGTTCAGATGGGTTGAAGTTATTTCCCTAAGGGCATACAAGCAGAGCTGGGACTTGAACTCAGACCCATCTGACTCTTAGGGTGTGTTGTGTTAGTTCAAAGCTTGGAGTCCGCAGCTAGGCTCTGAATGCCAGCTCTGCGTGTTTCCTCATTTGTAAGATGGGGATGCTAATTGATCTGCCTTCATAGCTGGTCAATGTGGAGGTGGTACTGGGTCGCTCCCTTCAGCCCCTAGTGACTCCGTATCCTTTGGTTTCTGTCTCCGCAGGAAGTGCACGACCTGCTCAGCGACTATGAGCTCAAGTACTGTTTTGTGGACAAATACAAAGGGACAGGTTTGTGGGGCTGTGCGTTGGGCTAGTGGCAGGAGGTAACAGTCCCTGAAACTGGGAGGGTCCAGGCCCAGTGTTTCCTATACTGAACTTCAGGCCCAACCTTGTCCCCTAGGCCATGCAGGACAGACTATTGTCCCACTCTGTCTCTCATCCTGGCTGCCCATTGTGGGGCAGCCTTGGTGTTCCTCTCCTGGGCTTCCCAGCCAGATTCCTGGGCATTGGGCTCCACGCTTCCCATGCCATTCCGCCCAGCCAGCCGGTCACCCAGGCCTGTCTGTTCTCCTTCAAGTCCTCCAGAATAGTTGGCACCCCTCCATTCCCTCCTTTTCTATCTGCTCCATGCCCCCTCCATCTTTGCCAAAAAGGGCAGCTTCCCTCTGGCCTGTCTGCCTCTGTGATTTCATGCACCTGCTTGCCCTCCCCCCAGTAGCCGGCTCTGATCCAGTTGCAGACCTGATCAAATCCAGTCCTAACCTTCCTTCATTGTTCTTCCTTCTCTTCAAAACTCTCTGAGGCTTCTCCTGACACTACCTTGCAGTGATGTGCCCCAGCCTCACCGTCCCCTCAGCCACCCATTGGATTCCAGGCTTTTCCCTCTGCGAGTGCTCTTAGCTGCCCACTGTGCCATCTGGGTGGCATCAGGCGGCTCTGCATAGTGGCCTGAACGCCCCACCCATCATAGCACTGTCACGCTGGGCTGGGCTGTTGTCACTCTCTCACTCACCTGCCTCCTGCACTGCGTGGGTGCCCCCCCCCCCCAGCACAGGAAGCTCTCTGTGGGTGTCCACGCCTGCCATGCATTTTGCCAGTATTAAACCTTCCAGGACCTTTTCTTGCTATCTGTAAGATGGGTGAGAAAGAGCTGAGGACAGGTAACTCCTCGTAACCCACCTGGTGGGCTAGGATAGTTGTTAAGATCTTGGGCCCTGGAGGCAAATGGACCTGGGTTCAAGTCCTGGTCTGGCCTCACTCTGTGGCCACAGGCACGTGATTTACCCTCCGGAGCCTCAGTTTTCTCACCAGCAAATTGGGCATGACGTGCTTGGGTTAGCTATGAGGCCAAACACCTTAAAATACCTAAAAAGCTGTGGGTGCCTGGCACCTGATAGGTGCTTACTAAATACCGTCAGGGGCAACAAATCAGAAGTATTCACTGAGCACCAGGTATGTGTATGTGCCAGGCGCCAAGAATCAGAGGTTAACTGCCACTCTCGTTCATACAGTCTTCCAGCAACGTTTACTGAATGTTGTGTGCTGGGTACCGGGTACGTAACTGTTAACCCAGTTAACAGAGACAGTCTAGTCTGCGGAGAAGGGTGTTATTCAGACAGCTGCAAACATGGAGGTTTGTACACGCGCACACACACACACACACACACACGACCAGAAGCTCCAGAGCCCTCTGAGAGCACAGACTTGGGATCTTTAACAGGAGAAGTCAGGCTAGATTTTGTGGGGGAAGTGATGTTTGCAGGCAGATTGAAGGGTGGGTGGGGTTTAACCAGGTGAAGCAGCATGGAGGTCAGGGTTCCATGCTCAGGGAAAAGCAGGCGCAAAGGCCCGGGGTGCAGTGGGCCTGGCACAGTCCAGGAAGTAGCAGCAGGAGATGGGAGAGGAGGTCAGCAAGGCCAGTGGGCCAGGCCACACAGGATCCCCTAGCCCCTGTAATGAGAAACCCCTAAACAAGGACGCGGCGCCATCTGATTATCCTTTTGAAAGGCTCCCTGTGCTGCTGGGTGGAGAGCAAAGGAGGAGTGGCAGTGGGACCGGATATGAGAGGTCTTGGTGGCCTGGAAAGGTGGTGAAGGAGGGGTGCACAGCCGGGCACTGGGGCTTCCCTGCCTGAGTTCAAGTCCAGGGGGTGCTGCTCTGGATCTGTTTCCTTGCTGGCCAAACGGTGGTTGTCAGAAGTAAGTTATTCTCGTTTCCCATGAAGAAACTGAGCCATTCAGGGGCTGGAACTGAAGCCCAGGCTCCAGCAACCTCATGCTTAACCACTGCTGTGTGTCACCCGAGTTAGTCGCCTGTAGGACCCAGCCAGGCACCCAGTAGGTGGGCCCTGCTGTGGGTGGGGAGCGGGGACGAGGGCAGGAAGCGGGGCTCAGGGAGTCAAGAGACACCTGCAGCAGGGGCTCAGGGCTGCCAAGCATTCCCTTGGCTGGTCCCTGACACGTCCTGGTTGTTGGGTGTTCTGAGGTCACACAAGGCATAGAGGGAGGTGGGGGGGCGGCCGTGGGGTGAAGCGGTGCGCCCTCGGGGTCCCCACTGAGCCTGCGCCCCCTGCCACTGCAGCCTTTGTGACCCTGCTGAACGGGGAGCAGGCCGAGGCTGCCATCAGCGCCTTCCACCAGAGCCGGCTGCGGGAGCGCGAGCTGTCGGTGCAGCTGCAGCCCACGGACGCGCTGCTGTGCGTGGCCAACCTGCCCCCCAGCTTCACCCAGCAGCAGTTCGAGGAGCTGGTGCGGCCCTTCGGCAGCCTGGAGCGCTGCTTTCTGGTCTACAGCGAGCGCACCGGCCACTCCAAGGGCTACGGCTTCGCGGAGTACATGAAGAAGGACTCGGCTGCCCGCGCCAAGTCGGACCTGCTGGGCAAGCCGCTGGGCCCGCGCACCCTCTACGTGCACTGGACAGATGCCGGGCAGCTGACACCCATGCTGCTCCACTCCCGCTGCCTCTGTGTCGACCACCTGCCCCCTGGCTTCAGCGATGTGGACGCCCTGCGCCGGGCGCTGTCGGCGGTCCACGCACCCACCTTCTGCCAGGTGAGCCCTGGGCCTGGTGCAGGGGCCTGGGGGAGCTGGGGCCGGGGCCAGAGCGCCTCAGAGGGGCCCTTTGGAGTCACCTGCCTTTTCTAATCTCCTGGGTCCCTTTTCAGTAAAGCAGCGGCAGTGCCATTTGAATGGGGTTCTTGTTAGAAAGGCCACGTGGTATAGTTAGTGACAGCCCAGCTCGGAGCCAGATGGCTGGGGTTCAGATCCCTGTGCGCCCTTTAGCGACTTGCTTAACGTCGGGGGCCTTGAGCCTCCTATAAAATGCAGGTGAGGCCGCCTTTGTGAAAGCTTGGTGTGAGGCTTGCTCACCTCTCGCTCCCATTTCCGTGTTCATCAGATGTTTGCCGAGTGGCCTCCTGGCTCCTAGGCCTGGCCTTGAGGAGGCTGACCAGAGAAGCCCACAGTCCATTTAAGCCTGGAGGGCAGGAAGCTGGGCTTGGCTGGATTCCAGCCCAGTTCTGTGGCTCCGGGCAAGTCGCTCACTCTCTGAGTCTTGGTTTCCCTCCCCCATAAAAAGGGATTCAACACTCACACGTTGTTTCTGGTTCATTCAAGTAACCTGTGTCATGCACTTACGTGTGTGTGTCTGGCCCTGTGACAGGCACGGTGGCGTGAGAACAGGCCAGGCCCACTCCTCAGCCCCCAGATAGCCTTACCGACAGACCCCCAGCATAGACATTCCTTCAGGACCCACTGAGCACATTCCTTAGAATCCCTCCATCCTAGAATAGCCCAGAGAGGCAGGTATTACCCCATTTTCAGGCAGCACAAGTTCAAGTGCCCTGCCCAGGGCTCTATAGCCAGGGTGTGGCGGGGCTGGGATTGGAATGCCACAGCCTGGCTCCCGGGCCCCAGGCCAGCCTGACGAAGGTAGGACAGCAGGGCCATGACCAACTATAAGTTCTCGCTCTGAGCCTCAGTTTCCCCATCTGGAAATAGGGCTACCAGTGCTTTGTGATTGGCTGCTTATTCATGCTTCCACTTCTGGTAGGTGTCCTGGTTGAACCGAGGCTGGGCTCAGGAGTCAGGCACGTTGAGGTTTGAGCCTTAATCTCCCTCTGTAGGAGCCGTGAAGCCTTCGTTGCCCTTTGACTCCTCTGTCTCTTCCTTTGTAAGCGGCGCATGTTAGAAGATGGGCATCTGGGCCTTGGTCAGAGGCGAAGGTGAAGTGCTCAGTAGAGGTGGGCTGATGGCGGGAGCCGCCCTACCGGGCGCTCAGAGCAGGTGCACACCTGGAGCACCACCCTTTCTTGCCCCCAGGAAGCATCTCCTTGAATGCCCACAACCACCCTTTGAGGTGGGTTCGTTTGCTGCCCCCACCTTACAAATGAAGAAAACAAGGCCCAGGGGTGGGCACGTGCAGTGATGTGCCCACACCAGCCTGCCAGTAAGGTGGGCTGGGAGTCGAGGTCCGTCCGTTGACCCCAGGGCCCCCCACTCTTAAGCGGGCACCCTTACCTTCCAAAGGCTGGCTGCCGAGCTGGGAACTGGCCATCCTGATGGGAAGCGTCATTCTCAACATCACCAAGATGAGAACATCAGGGAAATGCCCTAGCAGCCCGCTCTGGCGCGCTTTGCCCGTTACTCACAGGCCAGTCTCCATAATAGCTCAGTGCTGCGGATACGAATAAAGCAGGTGTCACAGGCCTTGGGTGTTTTAAGAAGCCTTTTCCATTTTATTTATTTTTGTGAATGGGCAGCCCAGTCCTGCTTGGAAATTCAGCAGGAACAGAAAGGTCAGTGGTGAAGGCGCCTTTGCCTGCAGCCCCTGCTCAAACCACGTGTGGTGTCTCCTTCCGGCAAGATTTTATTACGCATTTCAAACAGATGTGTGTGTATGTCCTTGCGTTCCCCTTTGCCTGACCCAGATATTGCCGTGCCTGCATCCGTTTGGTTCTTCCCCTTGGTCTCGGGCATATTTTCGTGCTCAGACACGAGAGCTTTTTCACTGCTGTTGGGGCTGCACCGTGTTCCGTTTCGTGGACTTCGCCGTCCTCTGTGGAGGGACACTGTCTTGGTTCGAAACCACGCTGTGCATCACTGGGGACCGGGAGGAGCCCCACTGGTTCTTGAAACAGCCATGGTGACACAGAGGTGGCTGGATTCTTTTTTTTTTTTTTTTTTTTTTTTAAGATTCTACTTATTTATTTATTTGAGAGAGAGAGAAACAGCCAGCGAGAAAGGGAACACAGGCAGGGGGAGTGGGAGCGGAAGAAGCAGGCTCTTAGCAGAGGAGCCTGATGTGGGGCTCGATCCCAGAACGCAGGGATCACGCCCTGAGCCGAAGGCAGACGCCCAACGACTGAGCCACCCAGGCGCCCCAGAGGTGGCTGGATTCTTGAAGGGCATCGGCTTGCAGCTCCAGCTCCGCGGCCTGGGCAAAGGACTGCCCTTCTCAGAGCCCATTTCCTCCCCTGCAGAGTGGGGGTGCTGACTGGGCCTGGCTCTGCGATGTGGTGAAACAGCTCTTTAGCGGCCAGCCCACGGGCGTGCAGGGTCCGACCGGGTTCTCTCCCGGGATCTGCCTGCCCTGGGACAGCACCCACAATGCCCTAAAAACCAAGAGGTTTGTTCCGTGAGTGGGTAGCAGGCTCACATGGTGGCAGAGCCTGCCCTGCCCTGACAATGGGCCATCCGTGGCCTTCATCTTTGTGTCTTGCTGCAGAGCTATTTGTATGTCTGATGCGCGGGAGCCCCAGACCCCACTGGGGCAATGGGCACGTGCCATACAGCCTGTGTGCCAGCCTCCCTTTCTTCAAAAAGTCTCAATCCTGGGACACATCTGGCCCCAGGGTCTGGATAAGGGGCTGTGGGCCTAAAGTACCAAAGGGCTGCTGTCAGGGGAGGCGGAAGGGCCTCGCTGGCTGTGGGACCTCCCTCCCAACTGGCGCGTCTAGTCTGGAACCCAAGCGTGGAGGCCGCGTGTCTCACCCCCGGGCTGTGTCCTTCCCTCCCAGCCCTGGCTGTGTGTCTTCATCCGGAGGCTCAGTTGAGCGGTGCTTCGGAGCCACCCATCTCTCCCGCCAGCGCCGCCTCTTCCCAGCTCTGTAATTCAAGTGCGCCACCCTGTCTCCCTGTGCCTTTGTTTGCTTGACGGTCTCCATCACAGTCCCAAAGTGGCGCTGGCCTGAGGCCCAGGGGGCTTGACCCATGCGAGGTGGAACCCAGCTTTGCACTCCTACCAGCTGCGTGACCTTGGGCATAGTGACCTCTCTGAACTTCACTTGTCCGCTCTGAAAAGTGGGTAGGATGCAGCCTCGTAGGGCTATTGAGAAGATTCAATGAGCTAATGCAAGAACAGGGCTCAGAAGAGCATAGGGCTAAAAACCCACCCCCTCTGGGGAGGCCAGTGTCACGATCAGGATCCGAGTCTGGTCACTGTTGCAACTTCACGTGAGGGCGGCTATGCCACTTGGGTGCTCATATCTGCCTCCCCCCCCCCCCAGCTGGCATATGGCCAGGATGGGCAGCTGAAGGGCTTCGCTGTGCTGGAGTACGAGACGGCAGAGATGGCAGAAGAGGCGCAGCAGCGGGCGGACGGCCTGGCACTGGGGGGCAGCCACCTGCGTGTCTCCTTCTGTGCCCCGGGGCCCCCTGGCCGCAGCATGCTCGCCGCGCTCATCGCCGCACAGGCCACGGTGAGTGCGTGCCCAGGAAGTGTGCCCCTGCGGGTGGGGGAACCAGGGGCCAGGCCCTCCTCTCTTGAAAAGTTAGGCTGTCAGCTGGACTCAGGACAAGAGGGACGGGTGAGCCCGCATCCCTGTGGCCAGGTGGGGCTCTAAGCTGCTCTTCCGTTTCTCTCTGCAGGCCCTCAATCGGGGCAAAGGGCTCCTGCCCGAGCCCAACATCCTGCAGCTGCTCAGCAACCTGGGGCCCTCCGCTTCCCTCCAGCTGCTGTTGAACCCCCTGCTCCACGGCAGTGCAGGGGGCAAGCAGGGTAAGGTGGAGCTGGGGTCGCCAGCACTCTCAGAACCCAGCGCCTCCCCAGACTCCTTTCCCATCTAAGCGCTGAGTGACTCGAGCCCGTGAGCAGGGGCTGGGATGCAAACGGCGGTCACCAGTGGAAGCTGGTGTCCCTCGCCCCTCACTGGGGGAGCAGAGCGACCTGCCATGAGACGGAAGCGGAAAGGGCTGTCCCTCCCTGCCTCAGACTCCCCTTCCTGGGCCCTTTTTTGGGGTATATCGGTTGCTTTCTTGGAGCTTCAGGCCCTGGGTTGTGCTTAACGGGGGCAGGCGCTTCCCTGCAGGGTCCGGTGCTCATTTCCCGATCTCCCCCAGGCCTCCTGGGTGCGCCTCCGGCCATGCCGCTGCTCAACGGGCCTGCGCTGTCCACGGCGCTGCTGCAGCTCGCCCTGCAGACCCAGAGTCAGAAGGTAACCGCATGGTCCTGGGCCCCGGGACCGCCGCATCCGCGCACATGCCCAGCCCCTTGTCGGTCCATTCTGCGCCCCACTCGGGTCTGCCGGTGCCTGCCGTCGGTGGGGTGATGGGACATCTGGTCGTGTCGGTGGCAGGTGCTCAGGACTCAGGCAGTGACTCAGCCTGGGGGACAAAGTTCAGGCTTCACAGAGGAGGAGCTCACTGGTGTCTTGCTCCTACCTTTTCAACGCATATATATGGACACCGTACAGACCAAGATACACACACACACACACACACACACACACACAGGTGCAGCACACAGGGACATAGACTGCTCCCAGCGCACATTCAGAGGGAGGCATGCACACACATATGCCAGTAGACACACAGACACACGCTGCTGACCTACCCGGTCTGGTTCATTAGGGCCAAGTCAGTGACATGGGTATGTCCGACAGTCACTGACGGAATTAGGGCCTTTTCCACTCTTCTGTGGCTAAAAGTGACTGGATCCATGTGTGGCTGTTATACTGTGTTGGACACTGTGCTTCCATGATGTTCAGCAGGGGGACCGGGTGTGGGACAGTGTGTGCCCGGAAAGGACTGTCATCTTATGTGTGTCTGACAGTGATTAGCAGTGTGGGGTGACAGGCCATGACACACTGAACATATGGTTCATGTCCCCAGGGTCACCCCAGGGCCTGGTATGCAGGAGGCCCTCCGTCACCACTGGGTGGCCAGATGGGCGATGGCTGGGATGTTGCAGACACTGGGGGACACTGTGCGTGTCTGCCCATGACTGGCTGGGGCTGGAGTCTGGGTGTGGTGACCCCTGGGTGTGCTGCCCAGGCTACACCGGCCCATCTCCAGCTGACTGTGCTCTGTCTCCAGAAGCCTGGAATCCTGGGAGACTCTCCCCTGGGCACCCTTCAGCCTGGGGCCCAGCCGGCCAACCCCCTCCTCGGGGAGCTGTCTGCAGGTAACAGACCCCGCCTCTCCTCATCTTTCTGGACCTGATCCCACATCCCCTTTCTGAGCCCCTTTCCTTACTGGGCATGGGCAAATGACCTCATCTCTCTGGGTCTCAGTGGCCACATCTGTCAGTTGGGCCCCCTCCTCCCAGGGTGGCCGGGAGCATCCTGGGAGGTGATGTGCTTAGAGGGCTCTGCAGAGTGCCCACCACATACCTGCTGGTCCCGATCCAAGCAGAGGCTCAGGGCCCCAGGAAGACGCGTCTTGCGGGTTTGGGCGCCAACACCTCCTTCTCCCCATAGGGGGGGCCCTGCCCCCAGAGCTGCCGCCCCGGCGAGGGAAGCCGCCCCCTCTGCTGCCGCCACTGCTTGGCCCCTCTGGGGGTGACCGGGAAGCCATAGGCCTGGGTCCCCCAGCAGCCCAGCTCACTCCACCCCCTGCCCCAGTGGGCCTCCGAGGCACCGGCCTTAGGAGCCTCCAGAAAGACAGTGGACCTCTGCCAGCACCCCCTGGGGTAAGGCTCCTCCCTGCACCCACCGCTCATACAGCCGCCTGCCCCGCAGGACCCCGCCTGCCAGGGGCCCTCACGAATCCAGCCCTCCTACCACAGGTCTCACTGCTGGGGGAACCCCCAAAGGACTTCCGGATCCCCCTGAATCCCTACCTGAACCTACACAGCCTACTCCCGGCCAGCAACCTGGCGGGTAAGGAGGCTCGGGGCTGGGGAGGCACAGGGAGAAGCCGCCGCCCGGCTGAGGGCCACCTGCCTAACCCCCCAGCCCCTGGAGGTGGTGGTGGAGGCGGTGGCAGCAGCAAAGCCTTCCAGCTCAAGTCCCGCCTGCTCGGCCCTCTCGCCAGCACCCGCCTGCCCCCTGAACCAGGGCTGCCTGACAGCTATGGTTTCGACTACCCCTCGGTGAGTACCTAGCTGCCATGTGGTCAGCCCTCCCGAGGGCCACCACTGTAGCCCTTTGTCCCTCTAGAGCAAGTCATTCTCCAAAGCATTATTTCTCTAGTACTGATGGCCAGGCGAGCACTGGGGAGATAGCGGGGAAGGTGCCAGACACAGGCCCTGCCCTAAGTCTCATGTCTGTTTGTCTCTGCACATTAGACCTGCTTCCTGTCTGTCTTTCTCTCCCAAGAGGCTTTAGGCTGTGCTTCTCCCTCTTAGAGACAAGGCTCGATGTCCCGTTGGTCTCTCTTGTCTTTCTCTCCCTTCTCTGACTCCCGTCGCTGTCCCTGGAGAGCTGCTCCTTCCGTGGTCCCGGCCTCCCCCAGGTCAGATGTGGCAGCCCATCCACCTGCAGGCCGCCTGTGTTGTGTTTGGCCCACACTGCATTTAAAAAAAATAACCAAAATAAATGTCAGCGCTAACATCTAAAAACCCAGATGCCCAGTGGGCCCTGAAACAGTGAACACGTGGCCCCATGGGGGCCACACGCCTTCACAGCAGCCGCCTCCGGGGCCGACGTGGAACCGCTACCACTCGTGCTGTGGAGCGCACACTCTGTCTCATTCCAGCTGCCCAGCCTGCAGTTGGAAGTTGCCCCCACACAGTAGAGTGTGCCCCCTGCTGGATGGGCCAGATTTCCCCGGGAACAGCTGTGCCGTGGAACTCAGGCAGGGGTGAGGCTGGTTCTGACTCTGGCCCAACATGCTTCTCCCCCTTTCCTTCAGGATGTGGGACCTCGGCGGCTCTTCTCCCACCCACGGGAGCCAGCGCTAGGGCCCCACAGACCCAGCCGACACAAAGTAAGAGCTGCCCCGTCCCTTTCACCTCCTGGGTGTATCAGTTAGCTTTTGCCCCATAACAAGCTGCCCCACCACTTGGTAGCTCAGAACAGCAGATATGTGATTTCTCACCGGTCTTCGGGGAGGCCAGCAGGTAGTTCCCCGCAGTCACCCTGGCGGCCCAGCTGGGGTCAGCAGTCTGCAGGGGTTTTAGTCACATACCCGGCGGTTACTAGGCAAGGGAGGGGACCTCAGCTGGGACGATCTATCTGCTGCCCATGGAGCTTGTTCTCCAGCAGGCCACCCTGTGATGCTGGCCTGCATACGGTGGTGGTCCCGGGGTTCCCAAGAGGAAGCAGGGAGGCCAGGCACCTCTGCCTTTATTGTCCTGCTGCTGTCCCATTGGGCAAAGCTAGTCCCATGACAAAGTCTGGTGTGGCATTTGGAAGGGTCTACAAAAGGGGTTGGATTCTTCAGTAATCTGTCTCACTCGGCCCGCCCCCTCTCTGCAGATGTCCCCGCCACCCAGTGGTTTCGGAGAACGGAGTGGCGGGGGCGGCGGGGGACCCCTCTCCCACTTCTATTCGGGCTCGCCCACTTCCTACTTCACCAGTGGCCTGCAGGCTGGCCTCAAGCAGAGCCACCTTAACAAGGTGAGGAGCTTTCCCAGCTGCGGACAGTTCCCCGGGGACAGCCAGGATGCAGGAGCCCCTATGACCTTTGGTACCTAGGCCACGGCTGAGGTGGTGGCAGCGGGCATCAGCTTGCTCAGGGCTGAGCTCAAAGAGGCCGTCCTCCCCACACCTGTGTGTCCTGCACCTAATGTTGCCCAGCCTTCCTGGCCACCTTTTACTCCACTTCTTGTAGGCTACGGTGTGGGTGGTATTAGCCCCGGTTGACAGATGAGGAAACAGGCTCAGACAAAAAGAAGTCCTCTTCTGCCAGTCTCCTAGCTGATGAGCGGTAGAGGCAGGATTTGAGCCTGAAACCCCTTGCCTTTGCCCTGGGGGCTGCTTCCTCTCCCATTCCATCTCTCTTCCATGTCTCTCAGGCGGTCGGCTCCTCTCCACTGGGCTCCGGAGAAGGGCTCCTAGGCCTCGGGCCTGGGCCGAATGGCCACAGCCACCTGCTGAAGGTATGGGGGTGGGAGTGGGGGGACAGCGGGGACATGCAGGGGAGCAGTGGCCCCCAGATGGCCCCTGACTTGCCACCCCTTCCTCTCTGTCTCTAGACCCCACTGGGTGGCCAGAAACGCAGCTTTGCCCACCTGCTGCCCTCACCCGAACCCAGCCCAGAAGGCAGCTACGTGGGCCAGCACTCCCAGGGCCTTGGGGGCCACTACGCAGATTCCTACCTGAAGCGCAAGAGGATTTTCTAAGGGGCCAGTGCCAGAGATGCTCAAGGGCCTGCACCAAATCGCTTTTGGGTTTTCTGGTGTTCTGTTTGTGTTTTTTTTTCCCCCTTTCAGTAATAGAAAAATCTCTGAAAGACTTTGTTGACCAACCAGCCGGAACCCAAGGAGTGTGGGGGAGTCTGGGGGCCACTGTGCACCTCTGGCCTGCTCCCGGCATGGAAACTCTACAGCCTTAAGAGAGAGGGGCCCTGGCCTGCTCTCTGTCCCCTCCCCTGTATCTGCCCATGTCTGTCTCTCTGGGAGTCCTCTCCTGCCTCGTCACTCCTATATCTTGGCCTTTCGAGTGCCTTGGAGGTTCCCCTGACCTCCCGTGAGGATCAGAGACTGTCCCCCTTTTTTAACTTTGACAATTGACTTTTGTTTCCTTTTCTAATTTGTATTATTTTTTAAACAACCCAGGACGACCCCCAGCTCTGATTCCTTCAAGGTCCAGCGTGTCTGGGCCTTCGTTCCACTCCTTTCGGTTTGAAATGGCTCAGCCCTTTTTCTCTCATGTCTGCTGCAGGCATGGCTGTGTCCTGCCCCTGCCTGCCCACTCCAGCCTGAATTCCAGCTGGGGGAATTCCAGCCCCCTGCCACAGTTCCCTCGCCTTCTGATGCCTTAAAGCCGGGTCCCAGGCCCTGCGGTCAGAGCATCTTAGATGCCAAGCTCCGGAAGCTTGACTCAGGACCAAATGGCTCTGGCCTGGGGATTGGGCCCCTCCACCCAGGGTCCCCACTCTGAGGACAGTAGAAGGCTAAAGCCTTGGTCTTGGCAAACCAACCCCATCATCCCTCTTGCCCAGGCCTAGGTGCAGAGACGGGTTTTCTCTGCCAGCTTAAACCAGTCCTGCTGTCAGTCTGTGGGAGTCGGGTATTGTGCATCTCACTGAGCCTCTGCTGTCTCCCTGCCCCCACCCCATGTTGAAGATGAGTTCTGCCTCTCCATCCCCAGGCTACATCACCTGGAGCTGGCCTCCTGTTGGCCCAGTGCCCAGTCCAGCAACTTCATGCAGATAAGCTCTGCCCCTGCCCACCAGCAGGACCTGTCGGCCTGAGGAGATCCTGGGCCCTCCCCCTGGCCGGCTGGGCCACCAGCTTCCCTCCCCTGACTCTGGGGGGTCCACATCCACTCCAGGGGGGTGTCGTCTCCCCAGTCCTCTCTCACAGACCTTCCTTTGCTGAATTAAAGTTTGTAAGTAAATGGTTTTAAAGAAAGCAGAGCTGGCTGGTTCTTGGGACAAATGGCCTGGGTGGGTAGTCTGGGACGGCCCGGCAGGTCTTTTGTGTGGGTGAGACCTCCTGGCTCCCTCCCACGCTGGCAGTCCCTTCCTGGAGTCCTACCTCGCATGCGCCCCCCTCAAACGACAGTGCTTATATTCGGGCAATTACGGGCCTTTTGGTCGCGTGGCTGCCACTGGGCATGCCCAGTCCCGGGTCACGTGATGCCTGTCATGGCCGCCTCCGTGGCCCGGGGAGGCGTGAGTGCTGGGTTTCTGCTGCGGGCGGCCAGGGGAGCCTGGTGGAGCCGGCCTGGGGGCTCCCGGGGGTCTGGGGAGGCGGCGACGCCAGTGACAGCCAGAAGATTCCGAGCGACAGGTACCTGGGGCGCTTTGGGGGACAGCGTTAACCCGTCGGACGCCCGCAAGGCGCGCCGCGGCCGCTCATCCAACCGTGTTTTCCAGGCTCGCGCCAGGCAGGGGAAGAAGAAGCTGGCGGCCCCGAGCGGCCCGGGGACGTGTGAGTGTGGGGGGCCAAGCCCCCCATTCTTTATCCCACGGGGTTCCTCTGGTTCCTACCTTGCCTTGCAGCCTCAATTCTGTGTCCCCCTTCTATCTCTTCCTATTCCCCTGGCCGTCAAGGCCTCCTAACTCCAGACGTGACCTGGCCACCGCGCCCACCATCAAGTTTGGTATCTGCACCCCCATCTGTCCCCAGGGTGAACGTGGTGTTCGTAGACCGGTCAGGCCAACGGATTCCCGTGAGCGGCAGAGTGGGGGACAATGTTCTCCACCTGGCCCAGCGCCATGGAGTGGACCTGGAAGGTGGGAACCCCGCACTGGGAATTGGGGAGGTTCTTATTCATTGTTTTAAAAACCCTGCAAATCAGATGCGGTTCTCTGTTACTTAACCCTCCCGTGGCTTCCCATCAAACATGGCTAAAATCCAGACTCCTCAACAATGTCTCAAAGCCTGACCAGCTCTAAACCCTCACTCTCTCAGCAGCTATTTATTGAGCATTTATTAGAGGTCATTAAAATTCCTGTCCTCCAGGAGCTTGTATTCTCTCCCTCCTTCCTCTCTCTAATCTAGACACACTGGCTTTCTTGCTGTTCCTCAAACAAAAAGCCAAGTTCATTCCTGCCTCGGGGCTTTTGCATTTGCTGCTCCAGACATCTGAAGTCCTTTCCCACCAGATCTTCTGGCTCCATTTCATCCTTCAGGTCTCAACATAAATGTCATCTTCCTGACAATCTCATCCCCTCAGCGCAGCTAAAACCCCAACCCCCGGTCACTCTGTCACCTCAGTGTGCTTTACTGTCTTCCTAAGACTTCTCAGTGTCTTCTCTCCTTTTTGTCTTCTGTCCTCAGAATGAGATCGGAAAGCCTGGCGCTATTTATCCATTGCCTGTCATGGAATTTAGATGTAACTGGTATTAAGTCAGTAATTGCTGAATAAAAGATAATCACAGCAGACATTACTTTAAGCGCATTAAATACCTATTGACTGAATCATCATGACAAGATTATGTGATAGGGGAGATTGTTATCTCATTTTATAGGCGAGGAAGCAGCCCCAGGTTAAGTTGACGTGATCCAAGGCCAAGTGGCGAAACTAGATTCAAAGCCAGCTTGTTTTAGCCTCTAATCTGTGCTGCCCTTCTACGCATATTGAACACCTACTGTGTGCCAGGCAGCAATGTACAAAACAGATGAGGCCCCTGTCATTTCACATCAATTTCAATTTAATAGGGACCATAATCCCAGGAGTAAACATGTAATTATATCATGAGCAGCTGGAAAGGGCAGTCTGGGGAAAAAAAATGTACAGGGTTATTTGTCGGGTGAATATAATACAGAGCCTGATTTAATCATTATCAGGGGTGGGGCTGTTGGGCAGCTGGTTATGGCAGACTTACCTCAAGTTCTGTTCTGGAATCCAGAGTCTAGGACAGAGATTGGAACATGAGTTTTAGAGGCAAGTGGCCTGTGTTCATCTTTTGCCTCTTACCAGCTCTAGGACTCTGAGCAAGGTACTTTACCTCTCTGGGCCTCTGATGCCTCATCTATAAAAGGGGATAATTCAGTTGCTGTCTCGTTGCATTGCTACGGAGGATTAAACAGATCTCATACGTAGTGCTGAATGCCTGGTGTCTGGTTAGTGTGCAGTGCCTAGCTGGGACTATTGTGTTCGATAATTTCTATCTCGTGGGATGAGGACGCTAATGAGGTGGGAAACAGGGCTGAGGAAGAGATTCCTGGGGACCGCCTGGAGCTTCAGGGTCCAGACATTTTATCCCCAGGAGATGGGGGCAAAGTCACCACGTCCCCCTGGGAGGTTCTTCCAGGTCAGGAGGCTGCCCTCATTACCCAACATGTGTGGAAGAGAGAGAATTCTGTCCCATTCACTTATAACACAAGTCTCTTGAGCATCCACATACCAGGCTCAGTGCCAAGTACAAAGAGGAGGCCAGGTTGATGAAGCATAGGTACACCCAGAGATTCCGATGGTAACTTGAGATTGTGGTAAATGCTGTGCAGAAATTAGAGTCCCCAAGGGCAGGAGGGGGTGGTGGGTGTGTGGGGAGAGGACAAGAAACAGGAGATGGAGGAACTGGAAGACACATGAGTTCCCTGAAGACAAGAAGGACGTAGCCATGGTAACAGAGTGGAGAGAAGAGCATTCCAGGGCAAGGGTACAGCAAGTACAGGGGACCTGTGGTGGGGGACAGGCTTGGTGCGTTGGAGTTGAGCAGGGGGCCAGTGTGGCTGGAGTGGAATGAGTGAGGGGTCAGGAGGATCTCAAGGATTGAGTGGAAGAGTTTGGTTTTATTCTGGCTGCGAAAAGGCCTCGGAAGGTTTTAGACCAGGAGGGACGTTACCCGCAAGCACGGTTCTCAGCGATCAATCCAAAGGGTGGGAATGCGCGCAGGGGAAAAGCAGAAAACCCCAGCTTCTGTATCTTTCAACCCTTATTTTCTGGTCTTGTCCCCTGCCACACTGGGTGTTAAGGAAACAGGTCCCATCTTCAGGAGCGAGAGGGAGACGGAAACCCATTTGCCCAGCACAGTGACAGGGTCCCGGCAAGGGCTTATAGGCTACAGGGACCCTGCCTGACTTTTCCCCTCTCAGCCACACCGAAGTCAAATCCATGCTCATTCATGGTTCTGTGCACAAAGTGTGGTCCACAGCCTGCTGGGGAGTCCTTGGGAGATGGGACACCCTGGACGTCCCTTTGCAGAACTTGCATGCAGCTCGGGGACAGCTAGCTGAGAGTCAATGACTGGGCAAAGGGTGCGCTCCGTGTGGGCCCGGGAAGGAGAGACGAGGGGCGCCAGGAAACAAAGGGCCTCTCCCCCCTTCTATCTTTGACCGCATGGCATCTACTTGACCGTGCCTCTCACCGGCACCTCCTCATTTGTTGCCCCCAGGGGCCTGTGAAGCTTCCCTGGCGTGCTCTACCTGCCACGTGTACGTGAGCGAGGACCACCTGGACCTTCTGCCTCCTCCTGATGAGAGGTGAGCGGGGGAAGCCCCTCCCCGCTCTAAGCCGCAGGGCTTGGCCACCGGGTCTCTGCCTCCCCGAGGTGCAGAAGCCCGTCTGGCCGCAGGAGAAGGCAGCCCCAGCCTGTCTCCTCGCTGTGGCTGCTGGCAGGGACGCTGCCCCTCCGGCCTGAGAGGTGCCTCCTCCCTGCCCAGTGGGGCCCTCACCAGCTGGACAGCGTGCCCCCTGATGACTGCTGTTCTTGCTCCAGGGAGGACGACATGCTGGACATGGCCCCCCTTCTTCAGGAGAACTCCCGGCTGGGCTGCCAGATCGTGCTGACTCCTGAGCTGGAAGGGGCTGAATTCACGCTGCCAAAGATCACCAGGAACTTCTACGTGGATGGCCATGTCCCCAAACCCCACTGACCCAGGCAGCCGCACCACCCGGGACACCCGGGGCCTCGGCCAGGACTGGAGGAATAAATAGCCAAGTCGCCAGCCCAGCCCAGAGCATGGACAGGCCCGAGAGAGATGTTGGAAGCAACCAGAAGGCCAAAGCGCCTGCTTCAGAAAGATCCCATGTCCAGGCTCTGGTTTGGGGGGCGGCCTCCCCCACGCTCATGAGAATCAGTGTGTAGATAGGGTGGAATGTGCCTGGAACAACAATAAAACTGTCTCACAGGCCTCCAGTGTCTTCAGTGTCCCGGGTGGGGGGAGGCCAGGCCCTGGGGTCTATAGCTGCATTTTCCGGACCCCCACGTCTCCCCTCGCACAGTAGCGATGGGGCCGCGGGGCTGGGGGGACGACTGAGGCAGAGACCTGGAAGCCCGCTGCCTGGAGAGCTCGCGGCCTGAGCACACGCGGATCGCGAGGCAAGGCCCCGCCCCCACAGCCGCGGAGGGATTTGGAGGGATCCAGGCGGGCCTGGCGGGGTGTGAAGGCCACCCGAGCAGACCTGGCAGAGTGGGACTGAGGCAGGCCCGGGGGCGGGACGGGGGGGGGGGGGGGGCTTGGAACCCGGTGCCGGGCGCTGGGTGCCAGAGGCGCCCCACCCCACTCGCCCCGCCCCGCCCAGGTGGGGCTCATCGCAGCCTCTGCCAGAAGCGCCCCCACCAGGCACGTCCTGCTCCACTCAGGTGGAGCTCATCGAGTGGGCTCCGGGTGGGCGGGGCCGGGCGCGATTAGGGAAGTGGGGCTGGGCCGGGGCGTGATGGAGGCCGAACCAGTCCCAGACTTCTCGAAGCTGCAAGAGCTGCTGGCGCCGCCGTGTCTGGACCCTAAGCCGCCCCGGGCGCCCCCTGTTCAGCAGGCGCCCAGGACCCCAGGATGCCCCAGACCCAATGGCAGGTGCGTTAAGGAGCGGCCCCTTCCCCGAACCTGATCCAGTGGTCAAAGGGTCATGACCTTTGGTTCCTGGGGTTATCCAGGGGTCACATGTCAGTTACTGGCACTTAGAAAGAAGTTCTGGTCCCGAGGGATACTTGGGGTCATATGGGGGTCACATGGGGGTCAGAGGCCATGCAATGCCCCCATGTCTCTGAGGACTACATAGGTTCTGCCCAGGGAAGGGGGTGACCACACTGTCCCTTGTCCCCAGGTCCTTCTGGCCTGCACGCCAGGACTCGGTCACTGCCCTGCGTTTCCTCCAAGAAACAGCAGAGGGGCTGGTCCAGATCCCTGCCCGGGACACCCAAGCCCTGCGGCCCTGCTGGGAGCTGAAGGCCTTGGAGACTCTGGGACCCTCGCCTCTGGCAAGGGATGCCAAGAATATGCTGACCCCAATCAGCCAGCCATGCTGCAGCTTGGGGCCCCCAGAGGCTCCCCCAGCCCCCTCAGCCCTACCCCAGAGGAGGGCCCGGAAGCAGTCAAAGCCCCACCCGGGCGCTGAGAAAGTGGACCCCCGGTTCGAGGGGGTGACCCTGAAGTTTCAGATAAAGCCGGATTCCAGCCTACAGATCATACCCAGCTACAGGTAGGGGCTGGCCCAGAGGAGGGCGCCCTTTTGCAGGTTATAGTGATAATGGTGGGGGCAGGGGCCTCCAGGCTTCTGTTCCCGGATGCCCCACACCAGCCCTACATTACAAACGGCCCAGCCTCTGAGCCAGACCTCAGGCTGGTGCCAGCCCCAGCCCTGCTGCCATGACCCAGCAACGTCCTGGTCCGAGCATAGGTCCTGTTTATGAGATGGGCCCGACCATACTGAGGGCTGCTGCTACCATTGTTTTTCCCAGTAATGATCATGACCACCACCTGTCAGGAACAACAACCATGAGAGGGAACAGGTAGCCCTTGATGTATACAGGCTCGTGAAGCCTTGTGAAGCCCATTTTACAGATTTGGAAACTGAGGTGCGGAGGATGCGATCGCTTGTCTGGAGTCTTGCAGTGAGGACTCGGGAGAAATGGGATCTCACACTGGCAGGCTGGCCCCAGATTTCCTACCTCTTCACAGAATAATCATTATTATGATTAATGAAGGGGCAACGCCAGGCCTTTCAGACATCAGATGCCTCCTTGGGGGATGCTTCTAATCCCGATAGTAAATCATCATGGAGGGGCCACTGCCTGGGACAAGGTACAGATCCCCCAATGCTAACCCCTGTCTACTCTCCAGCCAGGCCTGCAGTAGCCGCTCTCAGGGTCCCTCTACAGGCCCTGCCGTGGGCCGTGAGGCCAGCTCAGGAGGCGGCGAGGCCCTCGGTGAGTCCTGGTGACTTAAGAGCTATAAATATTTGGGGGGGGGGCAGTTTCCCATCCTCTCTTTCTTCCCATCCTGCTTCCCCATTTAGACCCATCCAGAAGGAGTCATGGTGCACCTCCCTCCACTCAGGCTGAGTCACCCCCACCCCCGGTTTCCTCCTCTGCTTAGCTTTGCCATCTGTCTCCCTTCCTGGCTTTCCCTCTGTCTTAGATCTGGTAATACCCAGGGCTGGCCCAGAGCCAGGTGGGGCCGTCATAGAGACTCCAACAAAATGCCCCACCTGCACAGGCCTCCTGAGCCCAGACTCTTGGCCTCTGCCCCTTACTCTTTGGCCTCTCCCCCTTCAGGGCCCCGGTGCTGTGCTTCCTGTAGGACCCAAAGGACCCCACTCTGGAGAGATGCTGAAGATGGGACCCCTCTCTGCAATGCCTGTGGTATCAGGTCCTCAGGATGGAGGGAGGAGTTTGGATGCTTAGCCAGTGTGGGGTTCTGGGAGGGGAAACACTCACCCTTGGGGAAAATGGTTCCTGTGTGGTAGTTTCTGGGCCCCTGCTGCTTTCTGATGTTGGTTTCTCGTAACCCCATCCCAGGTACAAGAAATACGGCACCCGCTGCTCCAGCTGCTGGCTGGTGCCCAGGAAAAGTGTCCAGCCCAAGAAGTTATGTGGCAGATGTGGGGTGTCCCTGGGCCCCCACCAAGGCCCAACTCAGGAAGGGTAAGCCCTTCCTCACCCAGCTGAGCCCATCCTGACTCAGTTTCTCGGGGTGGGGGAGATGGACAGAAGCCCTCCTGGGAGGAGTGGGGGAAAAACTTGGGTCTCCAGGGGTCCAGCTTGCCTCTTCTCTGCCCCCTCCCATTCAGGGATCCCAGGTGGAAGACCCAGGCCTCAGGCTCCAGAGTCCCTGTCTCAGGGGGCCACTGTCCCCCTCCCTGGCCCCTGGTCCAATCAGGTGTGGCTGAGCCTCCCCTCAGAAAATGTTCTCAGCAGTGACACTCCTGTGAACAGCAGTAACAATAAAGAACAAAACTACTCTGAGAAAGAGCGCTGTGACTTGGGGATCCCACCTCGGGCACACTTCCCCCTCCCCCCGCCCCGCGTCAGCAATGTGGGGGCAGGTGTTTTCTCATTAGGATTCTGAGGGACACACACACTCGTATATACAGGGACCAGCCCACCCACAGAGAATTAGCCACATTCACCACAACATCCCATGTAGGGCAACAGCCACCATGTGCAGACAAAGAACACATGTAGAAGGCCAGACACAGGGCGCCTGGCTGGCTCGGTGGGGGCAGGGTGCGACTCTCAATCTCGGGGTTGTGGGTTCAAGCGCCATGTTGGGTGTAGAGATGACTTAAAAAAATCTTTAAAAAAATCTTAAAAAAAAAAAAGATACGTGTGTGGGCTGACACACATTCACATACACGCAAGACACACTGACAAACTCGCATGTGCTGACACACAAGACACAGACCACACCCTAGACAGAAAGGCATGTTGACGGACACACATCTGCTGATGGACACGTGTGTCCGTGGACACATGACAGATACACATGTCAACACACAGAAGATACACTGAGGTGACACACACATTGGCACACAGTGATACACACACAGCGGTCCCTTTATTCGTCAGCTCCACCCCTGCCTGCAGAGTGTCCCCTTCCTACACGTTTCTGCATACGAGTCCCCTCTGTGGCCCCTCCCCCTCTTCCAAGAGCTCTCTAACCGCACCAGACGGTGTCCCTAGCCTGAAGCCAGAAGCCGCGCAGGAGACGAGGGCCCTGGCCAGAGCTCAGCCCTGTCACTGTTGCCAGAACACACAGGATACCAGTGCTCACTGGGAGGACTGGCGGGATACAGCCAGGGTGGGGGTGGTCCCCCATGGCAGTGAGTGAGACCTGCCTGGCCACATACCCCAGGAGGGAGAGCCCCTGTGAAACCCTCTTGTCTCCCTTGGGTGAGCCTGTGGGGAAGGTCTGGGCCCAGCTCCTCAGCCCTCAGATCCCTGACTCCTTCAGTCCCACCATTCCTCAGCTCAGAACACCCTCCCCCATGTCTCCCATAGCTGCTGCCTTCTCATTACTGCGGGGGGGGGGGGAGCCCCCATACCACATATTCAGAGCAGCCTTCCTTGACCACCCAGTCTAAAATAGATACCCCCCCTCCCATGCTATGTCAGGCTGTAGTTCAGTTCCTCACTGGTCTCCTTCTTAGAACCTACCAGAATTTTTAGTTCTCTACTGCTCTGGGGTTATTTCATGCACTTTTATCTTCCCACCTGGACCATGACTTCAGGGGTCCAAGGCCACAGCTCTGTCCCTGACCATGAGAGGCCACCCCAGGGCCTGTCATGGAGTTCTTTGGGGATGCACATTGAACACATGAAGGTCTCAGACTGTGTGCCTGTGAACTCCTGTCTGTTTTTACCCACTTATTCAGCATTTATTGAGCAACTACTGTGTGCCAGGCCCTAATGGGGACACTGTATGTGACTAGAACAAAGATCCCTGCTCTAGCGAAGCCAATATTCTAAAGCAACAGTAAACAAATATTCGATTAAATATCTAACAGAATGTCAAGTAGTGGGCGCCTGGGTGGCTTAGTTGGTTAAGTGTCTGCCTTCAGCTCAGGTCATGGTCCCAGGGTCCTGGGATCAAGCCCCGCATCAGTCTCCCAGCTCAGCGGGGAGTCTGCTTCTCTCTCTGCCCCTCACCCTGCTTGTGTTCTGTCTCTTTCTCTCACTCTCTCTCAAATAAATAGATAACATTAAAAAAAATGTCAAGTAGTGATTGATGCTGAGGAGAAAATGAAGTATGTAAGGAGATAAAGGCCACCTCAGTGATGGTTCTCTCTGAGGACAGACAGCCACGCCCTCTCTGACATGTGTGTAGAGACCTGAGGATAAGGAACTAGCTGTGGGACTTCAGAGGTGAGGACAGTCCAGGCAGAGGGAATGGCAAAAGCAAAGGCCCTGTGGCAGGCTGGGCTTGGCGGGATTCAAGGAACCGCGAGGAGGCTGGCGGGAGTGGAGGCAGGTGGTTAAGGGTGTGTGTGACAGGAGGGGCTGCACCATGCTTGGGCTGTTGCCTTCTGTATGCTGGCTTAGCCGCTAGTTCCTCCCACCCCAATCCCCAGCAACCCCCGTTTCCTGCTCTTACCTTTGCTCAGGAAATGTCTGCCTAGGGCAGCTGATGGAGTGGGAGCTGTCCAGGACTGCTTCCTTCTCTCAGGCTCTGTTCCTGCTTTTGAGGGAGGCTGAGACTGCAAGGGTGGGGGGAGGCCAGCTGTTCTCTCCTTATGCTGTAGGGGGTGAGGGAGATGGTGGTGTGCAGAGGGGGTTGCAGCTGATACCCATGTGTCTCTTCTGAATCATGACAGGCAGTCAAAAGGCAGGTTGGGGGTAAACTGAGGCACCGTGGACGGACACAGGATGGAGGAGGCATTGAGGGTGGGGCGGGGATGCACCCTTTAATAGGAGGGACATCTCACTCGTAAGTGCAGCCACTGTCTGCATTTAGTCATCCTGGCAGGACCTCAGGACAGGGGTCCAATGCCCAGACCCCTGGGAGGGGGCTCCACCCATCTTGGGAAGGCAGCCTCAGCTCTGCCTGGAACCAGGCCTGGGGGAATCACCTAGCTCCCACCCCAAGAGTTAGCGGGGTTAGAGGGCAGCGCTGGACGGAAGAGATAAGGGGCAGGGAGCTGGAGGAAGGAGTGTCGTCCCCACCCCAGGCCAAGGTTGGCTGAGAGCAGGAAACTGGACATGGAGAGAACACGCTCCAGCTCACACCGCATGAAGGCGGCTTGGGCTGTGTGTCTGACACATAGTAGGCCCTCAAAAACAAGCAAGCAAAAATAGTTTATGTGTGAATAACCCGCGGCGCTGGGACTGGAACCTTGGGTTGCTCCCACATGGCAGAGACTGAAGTGGACGGACCCAGAGTCCTTTATAAAAACTTTATTGGGGGGGGTAGAAAATGGGGGTGACGCCCCTGAAATTGAATAGATAATGAATGAATAAATAAATAAATACATAAATAAATAGAACAATAAGTAAGCCCCCGTGTCCCTCTGGGGGGCGTCCCCCGGCCCGCGGGGAGAGAGGAACCGCTCACGCCGACGTCAGCTGGATGGCGAAGACCTCGCCCCCTGCCTGCGCCTCCGCGGTGCCCGCAGCCTCGGTTCCACCTTCAGCTGCCGTGCCCCCGCCAGTGCCACCGCCCGCGCCGTTGAGACACACGGCCTCACCCGAGCTTTCGGCCTCCTGCACATTATACTCGCCCTTCTTGCAAGCGGTGGACTGAACGTAGAAGGCCAGGCCGGCCCCCGCGGCCAATAGGGCCGCGCCCCCCGCCGCGCCGCCCACGGCGACCCACAGCCACGGACCTGCGGGGTGGAGACCCTCAAAGAGAGTGGCCCAGCTCAAGGCTCCCAAGACCGCCCACCTCTGCTCCCTCCCCATAGGTCAGTCCTCGCGGGCCTGGCAAGGAACCCCAGGGGACTCACAGCGTGGCGTGGGGGAAAGGAGAAAGCCCCCAAAGGCTACCCCGAGCGCTGGTGCGACCCCAGACCCATTTTACTCGTCACCTCAGCACATGAGGAGAGAAGCCCCTAGCCCCAGGGATACCCACAAGTCAACCAACTCTCTTCACCGGCAAAAGGATGAGGGTAGGGGGGGACTGGGTCATTCCTTCACCCCGGAAAACGCCACAGATACACGAAGTGTGGGGGAGGGGATCTCAGTGGGACCCTCCTCACCTCCAGGTCCCTCTCCAACAGCTCTTCTCCACACCCTCACAGTGCGGGGTAAATTGGATCTTTTCTACCATACACAACCTACCGCGTTACTAAGCCCCTCTCACAGCCGTCACAGCCCCGGAGGGTCCCTCCCCTTGAGCTGCAGTCCGTTCCCTCTTCCTCCACCTTTCACCCCCAACCCACCATCAATGCCCCACTCGTCAGGGTGCCCCTGACTTCTGCCCAGGCCCACTTCAGTCTCATCTGCGGGGAAGGAGAGGGAAGCAAGGACCGGGTCAGGGGCCCCGAGGCGCCGACCACGCCCCCTGCAGATCCTTCGCCCCGCCCCCAGCTGCCACTTACCAGCCACGCGCACTGTGATGCGCCGCGCGTGGCGCCCATGCGCGTTGGTGGCTGCGCACTCGTACTCGCCGCCGTGGCTGCCCATGGCGCCCGCCACGCTCAGCGTGCTGTTGTTGCTCGACAGGCCGATGTTGAGCGCCCCCGGGGGCGCGCGCCAGCTGATCTGGGCTGGGGGCCAGGCCTCCGCGCGGCAGGTCAACGTGAAGTTCCCGCCTGGCCGCACGCCTCCGGGGGGCGAGGCTGCCAACTCGGCCACCACCGGCCGGTCTGCAGAGGACAGGAGTTGCAGGAGCCCCTCAGAGCCGGGCCAGGCACTGACCAAGTGCCATTCCGCCCACCACAATGAGCACGCCCCTCAGATGCGCGGGCAGGGATCCGGCCTCCCATCAGAGCCACCTCCCCCGACTATCGGGCTGTAGTCAGCACTGAAATCCTGTGCCCTGCTTCACTGAAGGAGAGGTGGGGACCTGCACCAGTACCCTTTCGACCTAGAATTTGAGGGGGCCCGGGCTCCTGCTCCCTAGAGTTTTCATTACCCTCAGGTTTAGACCGGTAATCCCGGTCCCCGGGAAGGGGGACTGGAGGAGGTACCCTTGAGTTGCCCTGGGCAATCCCACTGCTGCACGTTACTGTTTTGGGAACCGAGTGCCCTCTAACCGGTGCTGCTCCCACTCACATTCCACGCCCACGGTAACCGTCCGTGCGTCCGTGCCATGCATGTTGGTGGCCAAGCAACGGTAGGTACCCGCATCCTCTCGGGACACGCGCAGCCGCTGAGGCCTGGGCACGCCCTCCCGGGAGCAGCGCACTTGTGGGGACGGGCGACCCCGGGCGGCACAGGCCAGCCCTGCAGCCTCGGCCCCTTCCAGCCACGTCTGGTGACTTGGACAGGTGGACTCATCCATTTGCGGCGGCGCTGCAAAGCAGCCATGGGGACGTCAGAGAGGGGCCCGAACCCTGGGGCACCCCTACTTCCCGCCAGCCTCGGCCCCGCTCACACTCCGTGCTCACGGCGACTGTCTTGACCATGGAGCCGTGCCGGTTGGTGGCATTGCAGATGTAGATACCAGGTGCCAGTTCACTAGCGATGCTGGGGACTCTGGGACTAGAGTCTGGGGATGCCAGCGGCAGCAGCATCCCCTCACTGGTTCCCTCTGAGCCGATGCACTCCACGCTTGGCTCTGGCTTTCCATCCACCTCACAAGAAAACAGCTGCCCAGATCCTTCCACCCATGTCCAGTTGCTGGGGCAGCTCAGCTCCTCAAAACTGGGGCCATCTGGGGAGCAGAAGGTCACACAAGGACTGGAAGTCAGGCCAGGGTTATCCTGACATACCCCACCTTGCCCTGCGTTGTCCTCACTCACATTCCACTGTCACAGCCACATTTTTGGTCACAGAGCCTCGAGCATTGGTGGCTTCACAGCGGTAGGTTCCTGCGTGCTCCCGGACCACATGCAGCAGGCCCTTGACGACCTCGGCCTCCCCAGAGCGCACACAGCTCACGCTGGGCGGTGGGACCCCATGTGCCACACAGCTCAGCGAGACCTCTGTTCCTTCCAGCCATGTAATGTGTTCTGGGCAGCCCATGCTGTCCAGTGATGGGGCGTCTGGAGAAGGGAGTGTTGTTGGGTTTGAGGTTTGGGGACTGGCCTCATGTTCCTAGACCCTCTTTCCATACAAGGGCGGCCACAAAGGGCTGGGCAGGCTGTGCCCTGCCCAGAGACAATAAACCAAAGAGGTTTTACACTGGTGGAGTGGTGAGCTGTTTTGAGTCCTTTTTTCTGATTCCTACAAAGTGCCCACAGAATCATCCCCAAGTCTTTGGCCTAAAAATTCTTAGACGGCTTGGAAAGCCCACCTTCCCAAGAATCTGTCCACGCGCCACACCCCAGACCCTTAGGGACACATCCACCTCTCCCCCTCCCTCCTTCTCCAAGATCTTCCCCTAATCCCATTCACCAGCCTCTTCCCTTTCCCAAAATCCTGCCCAAAGACACACTTCAGACCCTGTAGGCTAGTTAACCCTAGACCCTGAGAAACAGAAATGCGTCTTGTGCACCCCCACTCACACTCCACTGTCAGCGTCACTTCCTTGACTGCCTGGCCCTGGACGTTGACCGCAGTGCAGCGGTAAGTGCCGGCGAGAGCACGAGTGACGGGACCCAGCAGGCCTAGCGCCAGCACCGCCCCGCTGTCAGGCCGCTCACAGTGCACGGAGGGCGCGGGGTTTCCGCGGGCCTCGCAGCGCAGCATCTGCTCCGGGCCCTCTGGCCACGTCCAGCTCCTGGGGCAGTCCGAATCGTCCAGCCGAGGGGCGTCTGCAGGCAGGGGCGTGGGATACTGAGAAGCTAGACACGGTCCTTGAGGAAAAGCCCCACTTCCACAACACGGCCAGGGACTGGACAGGCCTTGGAAATCACGAGGGAGGCGAGAGGTTAAAGGCCAACTCACATAGGACGCGGAGTTCGGCGCTCTTGTTCTTGCTTAGGGTCTCCCCATCCACTTCGAGGATGGCGTCGCAGAAGAAGCTGCGCCTGTCGTCGTCCTCAGTGGCATTTAGCTGAAGCTGGGCGGGCTGCCCCGGGACAACGGCTGGAATTCCGTCCAGTGTGACCAGGGCTCCGGACCCAGCTGCGCAAGTTACTGTCACCACCTTCCCCTCGGGGGTGCTGGGCTCGCTCAGGGTCAGGACTGGCGCGGGGAAGCCTGGGGACGGGGCATTGGCCGGGAGTCCACTGACCACGCCCCTCCTGCGGGTCGAGGCTGCCCCTTATCTGCCTGAACTCTCTGGGCTCCTCAGCCAAACTGTAGGTACCGCGCTCCGCCTCTCCGGATGCTTAGGCTCCGCCCCCTTGAGGTTGTCTGGCCACAAATTTACCGGGTCCTCGCTGGGTTTGCGACGTTCCCCTTCCCGTGGCGGCTCAGACTCCGCCTCTACAACTATTCAGTCTCAGTCCTCCAACTTTCCCACCCCTTAGGGACTCTGGGACCACGGCTACTCCCATACTAAGGCCCCGCCCACTCTTTCCCCTGCCTTCCCGTCCCTCTGTCTCCACCCCTGAGCCGCCGCGGTCCCGCTTCACTCCTTCTTACTGTAGACGGTCACGTTCTCTCGGCTCTCGCGGCTCTCGTCCCCCAGGGTCACGTTGCAGACCAGCTGCCTGGGACCCTCCTGTTCTGCGTTAGCTGTGGCTGTGGCAGTGGCCACGAGCGCGTCCCCCTCCAGGGTGATATCGGGACTCAGCCTGTGGTCCCCCAGCGCCAGGTAGACCCCAGCCTCCGAGGCTGGAAACAGCTCGTCCAAGGTGCAGCTCACGGGTCTTTCTGAGCCCACTTCCAAGAGCCGGGGGACAGCGAGGCGCGGGGGGTCCGGAGACAGGGCTGGGTGTCGAAGAACAGAGCTTGAATATAATGCATCGAACACTCAGTATGTACTAAGCTCTTTACCTGCACTATCTTATCGTATTATCCTCAAGGCACAGACAGGAAAACAACAGCTGGTGTATGTTGAAGTAAACACTGGAATTCAGAGCTCTCTGCCTTCAAACTTCTTAAACACTCGCCGGACCCATTTTCGTCCCCTTCTGCTCCCTCCACCCACTCACCGAAAGTTCGGAGCTCTCTGGGGGCGGAGCTGTTTGAAAACAGCCCCAGGCCATGCGGCCGCAGGTCCAGCTCCGCGCGGCAAGAGAAATTGGCCCCATGGTCCTCCCTTCGCGCCAGTACTGTAGCCGTAAGCACCGCGCCCCGCGCTCGGGGTGGCTCCCCGGCGAAGCTGCGACGGATGAGCTCCTGAGCGCCCCGCAACAGGGTCAATGTGAGGCTCCCACGAGGCCCAGCGCCTGGGACCCTACAGCTCAGGGTGAAGTTCTCGCCCACAGGCTGCCAGGCAGGCAGCGGTACCAGCTCTACACGATCCGGTCGCTCTGCAACGGGGGAACCACCGCTCTTGGAAACGCCTGGGCTCAGAGGCACGTGGCGTGGAACCCAGGGTCCCAGAGGCGGAGAGCTTGGGGATCCAGAGGGTGGAGCATGAAGGGGAGGACCCTGTGACCCAGGGGGCGGGGCTTGCAAGGAAGGGAAAATAGTAGAGTGAGAGCGTGGCCGCTGAGAACTCACGGAAAGTGCGAATGAGCCCACGAGCCTGCAGCGTGCGCCGCGCGCAGCGGAAGAAGCAGACCGGCTGGGTCTCCGGCTCGCGGATGTCCACCAGCTGCCGCGCCAGCCAGCGCAAACCCCTCTGGGTCCCATTCCGGCGCAGCGAGGTCTCCAGGCCACCGCGCTCAGGTCGTGGGCAGTTGGTGCTGCAATTCAGCCACAAAGATCCCCCGCGCTCCACGAGCGCCACGCGGGGCTGCAGGTCCGCCCAAAAGGGCTCCTGCGCGACCGCTGACCAGGGAAACGTGGGCTCAGCCTAGGGAGCCACCTTCCTGGGATCTTAGTGCCCCTATGTCGAATCAGGGATTCCCGGGGAATTAGCCGCGGCCACAGCCAAGGAAGAACTCAGAAGTCCCGCGTCCTGCCCCGGCCTCAGGTTTGGAGGCGCGCTCCCAGGGTTCAAACCTCGAGGGCGTCTCTGGGACATGGCAGCAGAGAGCCCTGGACTCCAAGGTGCCAATGGAGTGATGGGAAAGCATGCGGGGAGGGGGGATGACACGAAAGACGGGGTCTTTGACGCACACAGCAATGATGGGAAGAGGGGACCTCGTGTGGAGGAAGGAAAACGAACTGGTTCTCAGGGTTCTTGCCAGAGAGGGGGAGACAGGTTGAGGCGAGGGCAAAGGAGAGATGAGGCTGAGTCAAGGATAAGTGAGGACCCCAAACCCGGGAGAAGAACACGGAAAGAAGACTCGAGACTGGGCTCATGGAAGGAACCGCGGTAACAGCTGAGGGACTCGGTTGCCAGGGCTCCGGATGGAGCGGGAATAGCGCCTCTGAGTCACAGCAGTTGGGGAGATCGGGTCTTTCCGGACCACGACTGAGGAGGATGTCAGTCCGTGGACCATGGAGCATAACAGAGCGTGGAGAGGTACCCCGGAAAGGGACAAGGGAGACACGGGGTCTCCAGGGCATGAGATGGGTGCGGAAGAGCACCCAGGATCTCGAAGAGGGTAGGGCAGATACCTGGGCCTGCGAGGAGTCTGGAAGCTGGGTCTCCAGTCTGTGTTGATGGGAAGAGGGATAGAGGGAAAGGCCCGGGCGCAAGGTGGGGCAGAAGCGTGGGAGTAGAGCGAGACGAGGGCGGAGCCGGGAGGGGCTTGTGGCCGCTTATCTGGTCCCGGAGCTCCGCCCCCGCCCTGTCCACCCTGAGCCAGGACCCGGCTCTTACCTGAGAGGCGGAAGAGCCCCAGGCCCAGGGCAGCCCAGAGGCCGAGCAACGCCCGGCACAGCCCCGGCGAGGGCCCTGGCATCGCCGCCGCGGGGGAAGCGCAGGAGGCGAGGAGAGCGCGAGCGGTGAGCTGGGCGAGAGGACGGCGCGGCGGGTGGGTTGTGGAGGAGGCAGAGTTGCGTTCCGGGATTGGTTTAACGTTGGTAACTTGGTTTCCAAGGAGGGGGCGGCGGCAGAGGCGGCTGGGGGGCGGGAGGGCGAGCGTGCTCCAAGCTCCCGGCCTCGGCGAAGGCGTGCTGGCAGGAGCAAGCGACCCCCGGGGTCTACGTGGAGGCCCTCCCCATCGCCCGGAGCCTTCTGGGGGCGGCCGCGCGCTCCCGCGTCATCCTCGGCTGCGAAGCCGAGGTCGGGGGATGCTGGGTTGCCCTTTTCACTCCCCCCACCCTACCCCTAGCTTGGATGCTGTGGTAATGAGCTGGACTCAGAGCTCCGCCCCCATAGTTAGTTCCCCCACCCCACCCCCGCGCCCCTTGGCCCGGGATTGGTTTGAGGGCTAAGAGAGATCTGTAAAGCAGAATGGGGGAAGGCACAATTCTAGGAAAGGGTGTGGGGATGCCTCCCTCACTGATCTTTCTCCTTTTGACCCGGGGAGCTGAGGGCTATAGCCACGCCTCTAGTCCCCCTCCGGCTCCGCCCCCGCACGCGACAGAGGGGGTGGGGACGAAAGTGCCAGCGAGTCGGGAACACGTGTGCGTGCGCGCAGCGTTCGCGGGCGTCTAAATTAGGGTCGGCTCTGCTCCGGGTCTGTATTTACCCAGCGTGCAGCGGGCACGTGTCTACGCGGCGTGTGTGAGCGCAAGCCGCGGAGGAGCGCCCCTGAATCCGCTTTCGGCGCGGTGGGCGGGGCCCTGGACCGCACGGGCCCTCCCAGATATCCAGTGCCGCCCGGCTTCTGTGTCCACGCGAGACCGAGAGACCAACTATGACACTTCGACCCTGCATCCGGGCCCTACGCTTTGACACCCCCCGCATGTGCCCACCAGGCCCAGTGATTATCAAGACGTCGCCAGAACGCGAGTCTGTGACACCCCACGTGGGCCATCTGATTGTTCCTCCCCCGCAGTGACAACATGGGTACCTTTTCTTCGTATCTACGTCCCTCAGTGTGTCATGTGACCCCGTCCATTTGCGCTCTCACCTCCAGTGCTAACGGTGAACTGTGGGGGTCAGTTCTCGCTCCACCCCTGTCCTCCTGGAAAGTGCTGGGTCTGAAGTGGAGGCGCGGGGGGGAGGATGGGAAACGAAACTTAACATCCAATCAGAGCTGCTGCGTGGCCGCGGCGGAGCCAATGGGGGGGGGGGACCATACTGTGAGCCAACCCTTCCACAGCCCAAAGCCCTCCAGTGCCCAAGCTATGCCCATGTGCACCCCACTGATGATGCCCTCAGGGGAGGTGTATTACCACACTTGGCTGGGAACGCACAGGGACTGGGGGCCCCGGGTCCCCAGGTGGATGAGAATGAGGAAACCTCAGATGCCCTCAGAGATGCGAGGAGCTTGGAGAAAGTGATTGAGGCCAGGCCAAACAAGACCACTTCCTCAGAGGAGGCGCACTAGTGGGGGACCTTTAGGCCGTGTGGCAGAGGCTGACTGAGGAAGACTTTATTGAATCAGTCAGGGTTCCCCAAATTGCCCCACATTCCTTCTTCCTCCCGCTCGGCCGGCAGAGACCCTCCTCTCTTTACTCTGGTTCTGCACCAGTGGCCGGTTTCGCAAGTAGGCAGCCCCCACGACGAGGAGGATCGCCACAAAGGCTGCGATGGAGGTGGAGGCCAAGGCTTTGGGCGCGGGGCGCCAAGCTGGGGACGGGAGCTGAGAATTAGGAACGGAGCACTGGGAGACAGGACCACCCGCCTGGAGCTCCCGCTTGACTCGCTGCCCCTCCCCTCCAGTGCCCAGGATTACAATGCCTCACCGAGGACTGTGGGCGTTATGGGTGCCGAGCTGCTGCGGACCACCAAGCCATCAAGACTGAGGCGTGCGTGGCAGGTCACCGGTTTCCACAAGTCGCGGGGCCTGGCGGGCAACGTGTACGTCAGCGTCACGTTGGCCAGATCAGAGCCGGTGTAGCGCTTCAGGTTCTCAGAGTAGATGACCCGGCCGCCGCGCCTCAGCGTCACCACCAGGAAGCCCACGGGGAATACGTGCGTCACGTGGCAGCGTAGAGTGTACTCATTGCCCACTACGAGTGGAGGCTCCAGGATCACGCTTTGCGGCCGTTCTAAAGCAAGAGGGGGCCTCTGAGCCAGGGCCGCGTGCGCCCCCTAGCGCGACTGTTAAATACCCCCTCCGTCCCCCTCCCCTCACCCCAACAAGGCCTGAACCCGCGTCCCTCACTGTAGGCGGTGATCTTGGCCTTGGCCCCCCGTGTTTCTCCAGCGCAGGTGACGAAGCAGCGCACCTCGGAGCTCCAGGCCCTCACGTCCAACAGCTGGTAGGATACCCAGCCGGGCCCACTGAGCGTTTGGCCCCGCTGCAGCGGAGTGCTGAGGCTGGAATTCTCCGGCAGGGGGCAGCTAGTGCTGCAGTTGAGCCACACTGAGCCCCCCGGCTGCACCGCCTTGAACTGGGGGCTTATGCGCACCCAGAACGGCTCTGAGGTCTCCGAGGGCGCCGGGGAGCTGCCTCCCGGGCCTTGCGCCCGCGCTCCCCGGCGCCGACGCGCTCTCCCGCCTCCCGGGTAGGCGGCCGCCAGCAAAAGCAGCAGCGAGAGGGGGAGCAGAGACCCCATGGCAAAGGGCCCAGACTGAGGGGCGAGCGCCAGGGAGCCAGGGCTGGCTCTGGAGATAAGGAGGCCTGCAGCCCCGCCCCTGCAGCCCCACCCAGAGAGACGGAGGCCCCTAGAGGGCCTAGGAGCCTGCAGTACGTAAGCCCCTCAGCCCCTCCCTCAGCTCAAGAACGAGATTCCAGACCTTTGTAAAGCAAGGGTCAGAGAGTTTTCTGGAGAAGAATCTTTAATTTTCGCTTGAGTCTCAAAAGGTCCTAACAAGCCCCAGATTTGGATTAGAGCCTCAGGGGTGGGCCTTGAACCAGCAGCCTTTTCCTGGGGGAGGAAGTGGGAGGACAGGGCTGGAAAGGGTTCCAACTGGATGGGTCACCTCCCCTCAACTCAGGCGCATATGAAAAAGCTTTATTAGCAGGAGAGAGGCTTCCGGAGCTGGGAGTGGATCTTCCCAGGCCTCTCCTCCCTACTGCCTGCACCCCTCATCTCTTTAGGAACCTGGGGCTGCCAGAGTGCTCTGTTCTTGCATGGGCATAGTTTCATGGAACTCCGTGGTTTAGCTGCCAAGGTGTCATTGTGAGCACTGAGATGCATATGGGCAGAGAGGGGGCTAACAGGTCAGTGTCCGTGATGGGGGAGGAGTCGGGGCTCAGTGGGTTGTCCCTGGGCATGTCACCAACTAAACCATATCACCATTGTCAGACCCCTTCTGGAGGAAAGCAGCTTCGCCAATGGAATGGGAAATTCCAGCCCCACTTGATCTCTTCTGCCAGGTACTCCTGTGCAGTGCACAGCTAGTACGACTGTACCTGGCAACCCTGAATGAGGTTAGACTGAGAGCTCCCTGAGGACAGGAACTCATGTTCCTCTTCTTTACCATTCTAGCCCACATAAAAGGCACCCAATAAATAGCTGGTAAAAGAACAAATTAATAAATATGTCACCATCAAAATTTGGGGACAGCCTGGGGCCAGCAGGGCTGGAGCTGGCATCTGTCAGAGGAAGTATGGGGGTATGTGTTTCCATGGGGTTTGTGTCTGTGCAGGCTACTTCTCTTTTAGGACTGGAGGGCCTCAGCACACGCAGCAGGGCTGAGTTTCACTGTTTCCCAGTTGGGCGTCCCATGTTGAGTGTCGTGCCACACCCCGCCCCAGACAGGTCAGGCTTTGAGATCCCTCACAGTCATGCCCCAAGTCCTGCCCCCTCCTTGTGGCTCAGTCCTGTGGCTCCAGGTCAGGTAGGTAGGAGGCCTGGGGATCCTAAGTGTGGAGGTGCCAGGACCCCAAGTGCTGTCTGTATCCTGAGGCCTCTATCCTGTCCTCAGGCATCCTGGGAAGGTGGGCGGAGCTGCATGGCTTGCGACGACCACCGTTGTTCAATGTGGCACCGCTGCCACTGTGTGGGGGGCTGAGGAGGAGGTGGGGTCCTGGCCCCCCGTTCAGGGGGGCGTGGCCGGTGTGTTCAGCTTCATGGCAGCCGCCTCCTGGGCCTTCTGTAGTTTGTATTTCTGGATCTTCCGCTGGCGGTTATAGAGGTAAGCCGCTGTGCTCACAGTTCCTAAGATGCCAGCAACTGCCACCAGAATGATGATGAGTATGTTGCTCTGGTAGTCTGTGTGGACAGAGGGTGTGATGAGGGTTGAGCCAGGCTCACTGGCCCTGCCCTGCCCAGCCCTAAACACCAGCACACTCACAAGTCACATTCACAACCACTTCGCGGGTGACCACACCACGGGGGCTCCGGGCCTGACACAGGTAAGTGCCCGCAACCTCCCGCTTGACAGGCCTCAGGTCCCCGATGGGTAGCAAAGCATCATCCCCCTTCCGGCGACATTTCAGCTCAGGAACCGGGTTCCCCCAAGCTTGGCACCGCAGGGTCTGCTGGGAGCCTTCCTCCCATGTCCAGTTTCCCGGACAATCCGTTTGGTCTAGTCGGGGACCATCTGGAGAAACACAGCAAGATGAGGGAGGGGGTGAGGGACCAGGAGGACACCCCTCACCACCTAGGACTGGAAGACCCTGGGGAGGAATCTGGGGAGAGGACTGGGGGGGGGAGGCTCAGAGGGCAGGAGCTCATGGGGTCTTATGGGTTGGGTCCCAGGGATTAGGGGTGATTGTCCAGTGGCCCCACTCACACAGGACGCGGAGCTCCCGGGTCTGGTTCTTGTGCATCAGGTGTCCAGCCACGAGCAGGGCAGCAGAGCAGGAGAAGCTGCGTCTGTGGTCCGCAGCGCTGGCATTTAGTTGGAATTGTGCTCTGGGTGCTGGAGTCCCCGATGGGAGCCCGCTCAGCGACACCACGACTCCAGCCTGGGCCTCACACTCCACAGTCACCACAGTCCCTTCTGAGACCTCTGGCTCACTTAGGGTCAGGTTGGGTGCGGGGAAGCCTGCGAGGAGTGGGCACACAGTGAGCACCGCCCCCAGTATTGGCTCCACCCCTTGGAAGCACCGCCCCATCTTGACTTACGGTACAGTATCACATTCTCCTTCCAGTTCCGGTCTTGGCCTCCCAGTGTCACCACACACGCCAGCTGCTGGGTGCCCTCCTCTTCTGCGTTCGCCTTGACACTGGCCGTGGCCAAGACGGAGTCCTTGCCGTACAGGGGTGTACAGTGCAGTTCCTGTTCTGCCAGTGTTAGGTGGACTTCGGCCTCCACAGCTGGGAACAGCCCATCCAGAGAGCAGTTCACAGTCCACTGTGTGCCCACTTCCACAATCTTGGGGGTAGCAAGGCGTGGCTGGGTCTCTGGCAGGACTGGGGAGAGAGGGTGCGTGAGAATAGAGAGGGGACAGGCAACCCGAAGCCCCTTTTTGGGGGCATTTTCGTTCCCCCATCTGGGACATCCTCTGGTTTCCAGAGACTCTGTGGCCTGGGTCACCCCCTGTCCCGGGACCCACGCCTGGTTACAGTCTTCTCAGAAGATCCTGCAGCTAGGGCACCCCATCCCAGACCACCCCACGCCAACGGCCAAGAACATGCTCTTTCCAGAAGCCTTTGTAATCTAGGTCACCACCTTAGCACCCCCACGACCAGAGGCCTCTCTCCCCGCCCCGCACCCCAAGTAGGAACACCCCCTGAGCCTATCCTCTCTGGCGGCTTCCCAGTGCCTCACCAAAGGTTCGGAGCTGCCTGGGGGCCGAGCTGTTCTGGAACAATCCCAGCCCTCGGGGCCTCAGGTCCAGTTCCGTGCGACAGGAGAAATTGGCGAGGTGGTCGTCTCTGCCCGCCAGCACCGTGGCCGTGATCTCGGCGGGCTCCCCGAAGGCCGGCTTTCGGCTCAGCTCCTCCTCCCCGCGGAGCAGCACCACCGTGAGGCTGGTCCGGGGCGCCCCGCCTGCCACTTGGCAGCGCAGAGTGAAGTTTTCGCCCACGGGCTGCCAGCGGGGTAAGGGTAACAGCTCCACTCGCTCCGGGGTCCCTGGGTGTTAAGGGGGCGGGGGGTGGTGGTGTGTGAGCAGGACAGGCTGCCCGCCCGCAGGGGGCGCTGGGGCGCCGGCTGCACCTGTCCCAGGAGCCCCACCCCTCTCCACTCTTGACAAACACTCCCCAAACCACCTAAGCCAGGCAGGAATGTTAAGAGCTTCAGTATAAACCGGTGGGAAGTCCCCAGGTGGTTGGGAAGGCGGCAAAAGCAATTCTTTATTCACTGAAGCATCTGAGAGTGGAAAGTGGAAAAGAACCTCAAAGTCTATCACCGGGAGTCCCGTCAAATAAATGCAGGAAATTTAAGCTGCTGGGTCCAGTAGATTGTTTTTAAAAGCCCCCTGCTCCCCCTTCTCTTCTTCTTGGCCTTAGTTTTCTCCAAAGCACCTCTCACCGTCTGACATCCGAAGGTGACATACATCTACTCAGCTAACTTGTTTCTCCTCTAAGTCCCCCCCACAGAAGGCCAGCCTGGGAGGGCAGGGGTCTTTGCTTTGCCCCCTGACGCACCGCTGGTACACAGTAGGCTCTTTATATTCATAGAAAGAATAAGGTTGAGCCACCCACACTGACTCGAGGGCTTTCAGAAGCCCCCCTTTAAGGGAAAGAAGTTCTCAAATGTGCCATGCGAGCCCCTGAAATGGTAAAAATGCAAGAACAACCTACAGACACTCAAAATGAAACTCTGAATATCCCCCGAACACACAACACGTGGGCTTAGGGTCTCCGCTCCGCAGGAGGTAACAGAATATCAAGCCTGGACTGCTGGTGAAAATTGAGAGCAGCGGCCCAGTGAGCTAGGACTCAGCACTGAGACCCCCACCCCAGGCTTCCCAGGGAGGGGTCTTAAGGACTGCTGTTTACTATTCCCATCCCAAGAGCCGCTGAAATGTCTGTTGAAGTGTCAGGGCTGACGCCTAGCTTTGGGGCTTCGCTGCTGTGAGCTGTACATGAGTGACTTCGCCTCTGCAATAGTTGTAGAAATCGAGCCTCAGTTTCCTGAGCTGTAAAATGGGTTAATTGGAGGTAAGACTTTTATTCGTCCACTTAAGAGGCAGAGAGAATGACTGTTTATGGGCATGAGGTTTCTTTTTAGGGTGACTGAAATGTTCTAAAATTAGATCGTGGTGATGGTTGTACAACTCTATACGTTAAAATGTGTTGAATTGTACACTTCAAAGAGGTGTCTTTTATGGTATGTACACGATATCTCAATGAAGCTGTTTTAGGAAATAAAAGGGCAAGAAACCCCTCAGATGTCCAGTGCTTACCTCTAACCACCTGCTGCAAACACGAATTTGCAGAGCTGGTGTAAACCTCAAACCTCAGCCACCCCCCCCTCCCCCCGCCGAAATGGAATTCACATCTCCGAGCCCAGCTCCTTGCCCTTAAGGTCAGACTGGGGGAGGAGGTCTGTCTTGCTTGGACCTCTCCCTGAGCCCCAACCTTCAGTCTTGGTTACTTCACTCTTCAAATATTTGTCTGCCCTCCCTTCCTGTACCCAGCCACTGCCCACACATGTGGTCTGGACGAGGTCCACAGCCAACTGCTCTCTGGCTTCCCGTAAGCCTTCTGCTATCCAGAACCCTGGCCTGCTCACACACCCTCCATGGCTCCCTATCACTCTGCAGAGAAGGTCTCAGCTCCTCGACCTGGCATTTGAGGCCCTGCCCACCTCAGCTCTAATCACACCAATCTGTTGGTATTCAGCCCCTCCTAACACCCCTCCCCCCATCTGCATGTTTTCCCACTCAAACTTTTGTCTAGGCTCTTCCCTCTGTCCTGAGTGTCTGTCTATCAACTCCTACTCAACCTTCAAGGCCCAGTTAGGGGTCACCTCCTACAGGAGTTAACACCTTCATTCTTTCTAGAGAAAGCTCAGCCACCCAGGGATCCTGGGGGTGGGGCGGGACAGAACTAGATAGCGTGCCTCCTAGGGGACCCCTCTACTGTGTGCCGGGCATCTGTTCCATTTCACAGAGCTGGAGAAATGAGGGCAAAGTCTGGTACCCAAATGCACAGAGGGAGAAACGTCACAGAGCCAGGACTCCAACTTGGAGCACTGGGCTCTCAGCTAGCAGGCCGAAATGCAGAAGTCCTTCGGGGAGGTTTGCCTGGGGTTTCACAGGCCACCGGGAATGTTCGGGGACTCTCCTCACCTGGCCAGCATCTGCTCAAACACGCTCCAGGTCAGAAGCAAAGCTGCTATTTTCCCAAAGGCTTCCTTTGCCCGGGCCCCGTGAGGTGGAATGTTCTTTATGCCTCACGGCGTCACCATACCAGTGCGAGGAGGGCTCGTGGGAAATTCACTCAACAAGCCATGTCCCCCACCATCGCCCAGTTAGTCAGGGCCACGCTGGGAGCGGAACCCGAGACTGGCTGATCCCAAGACCAGTCGGCCAGTTCTCTTTAGTTTCTTCCTTCCTTGTTCTTTTCGTTTTGTTTTGTTCGCATCCGCGTTTTCTTTCTTTATGGCCTATGGTAATAGTAATTCTCGCAGGGCAAAATGCCCCAAGGAAAAGAAGGCACATTGGGACAGCTCGCCCCTTGCCCTCCCCCAGAGCAGCCTCCCCCGGCTTCTGTGCTCACAGCCAGCTAATACTATCACTTCCTGCGTTTCCTCTCACGCCTCCTTCATGTGCCAAAACAGGCGTCCCTCGCCCGGCCGTGCTGCTCCTTAACGCCGGGGATGGAGGCCACTCACCCTGGGCGTAGCTCCTTCCCTGAAACTTGACAGTACACCTTGGAGCTCATTCTCTGTTGGGGACACAGGAGCTTCCTCTTTTTTTTTTTTTTTTTTGTGCAGCTACATACTATTCCACCACATGGTCAAACGAGGGTTTATCTCCCCCGCCCTCTACGCCCGAGTGGCTTGCAAACGTCTGCCCTTCCAAATAAAGCTGCGATGAATAAGCCCATCGTACGCCCTGTCCAGCTCCCTCGTGGATGGGGCCACGTGGAAGCCCGGCGCCCAGGAGTGCGACTTCTATGTCCAAGCACACGGGCCTGTGTCACTTGGAGAACTGACACCCCTTTCCCTGCTCAGGGTTGTGCTTCTTGAAGCTTCCACCCTGTCCGCGATGGCCCAGGACTGCCTGCTTCCCCCCAGTCTGGCGAGCACAGCTGCTAGCGAGTCTTTTGATTGTTGCCAATACGTGAAAAATGCCGTCTCCCGGCTGCTTTGAAAGGGTCTCTTCAAGAGTCACATCTAGGATCTGTGACATGTTGAAAGAGGCCTAGAGTATTCGACTGTACTGAACCTCTGTAATGCGCTAAAGGCACCCAAGAAAATGCAAGAAGGGGTTTCAAAGGACAATGAGGCTCTCTGAAGATGGGCCCACCAGTCCTTCAGTGAGTCAGCTCAGGCCCCACCACCGAGCAACCAGGGCTGTCCTGGCCTGCGGGGACCCCCACGCGCCCACCTCTCCCCCACCAAGCCTGCCTAGTCCCAACCCCCGGGCCCAGCCACTCACAATACACGGTGAGGGTCATTGCAGCCGTCGTCTGTGTGTGACAGTTTGCAAAACATATTGGATGGCTATCTTCTTGCACATCACTCAGTTCAAAGACCTTCCAGTGGTCCCCATGGGCCACTTCCTTCTTACTCAACTGAGTCTCCAGGCCCAAGATGGGGGTCTGGTCACAGGAAGTACTGCAGTTCACCTGGATAGAGCCTCCTCGGGGTATGATGGCTTCTGGGGGGTGCGCTGATGTTTGCGCACCTCCAAGTCCTAGAACAAAAGATGGAGGAGGGGACAGGCATTACAAATTGGGTTCACCAACAATTACCGCGTACCCAGCCTGTGCTAGGTGCTGGGCGCATAGCCTTGAATGAGACAAAACTCTGCCTTCAGTGTGGGAGACAGAAAAATTCACAGGCAAACAAGATAATTAATAACAGATGTTAATACGAGTTGACAAAAACAAAACAGGGTGATAGAACAGACAGTGCCTTGGCGACAGGGTAATGTGCGTGCGAATGATGAGAAGGGGCTGGCCATTCAGAGAACGGAAAAATTAATTCCAGGCAAAAGGAACAAGTGCAAAGGCCCTGCGGCATGGTGGCCGGAGCAGAGTGAGCGAGGAGGAAGAGTTGGGAGAAAGGAGGTCAGAAGATTGTGTGGGCGGTACAGACCATGCCAAGGACTTGTTCTTCTTTCTGAGGGCAAAGGGAAACCATGGAGGATTTTAGCAGAGAAAGGACATGAAGTCAGTGTTATTCTCCCTCCTAAGATGTAAGGTGGAGGGGGCTAGCCCTCCGGGAATGGAGAGGTTCCAATTAAGCTGGCTCCCTACTCCCTCTGGCAAGTGGTCTCCCCTTCTCCAGGCCTCAATTTCCCCATCTGTAAGGTGGGTGAATATAGTCATCCCGGCTCCTGCTAATGCAATACACGAAAAAAATGTCTTGTCTGGGCCCACCCCTTCTCTCCCTCCTCCAAAGATTCCTGTCCTCAGCTTTGGGTCTACTCCACCTGAGGGGGAAGCGTGGGAAACGGCAGCTCTGTGAATTCTCCAAGAGTAATGGGATGGTTCCCATTTCTCAGAGTGAAGTGGTGAGTCTGGGAGAGGTGACATTTCTCACCTAAAAAGCAGCAGAATCCAGCCTGGCATCTGGACTAGAACCCTTTGTTGAGCTGGTAAGCACAGGTGTCCCTTCCCCACAATCGGGCTTCCCCACACTGATGGCCATGTGTGACCCACTGCCCCCCTTTCTCCCCTCCCTCCAGACTGGAGTTGGTGGAGGGGTGCTGGGGCGTCTCAGTCTCAGCCTCTGGTCCCTGGGCAAGTCAGCCCTGGAATTCCCCTGAGCAGAAGCAGTCCTGGACTTCCCCAGGGGTAGGGGATGAGGAACAGAATGTACGTTTGTGTTGGGGGGGGGTCCCCAGCCTACTCAACTTCGCGCCGGACCCGTCCCCATACCGTCTGACCGAGTCCTGGAGCCAGGTGCGGCATTGGGCCAGGACACAACCATTTCGAGGTGGCGGCTCTTGCGTTCTCCATTTTACAGCTGAGAAACTGAGGCTCTGGGAGGCTCAACCTGTAGCTTGAGGCCACCCATCGGATTGACGCAGGGTCTGGATTCGAACCCACTGCTGTTGTCTTTGACTCTAGCCCCAACTTCCCACAAACAGCTACGTAAGTACGATTGGGGCTTATACCCAGCTGGCCGGGAGTCGGTCCTCCCAGTACATCCTGGACCCCGGGAGTTGGCACGACGGCAGCCCCCACCCCTGACTCACCTGGGAGCAGAGCTCCGATCAGGGCCAGGAGTGCTGGCAGCGCGGGACGGGCGGTGCCGGGAGCCATAGCCGGCCAAAGGAGGGCGGAGAGCGCGCGGCAGAAGCGCAGAGGCGTGCGGCGCGGACTGCGCTACTGGAGAGCGCGGGAGCTTTTATAGTGGCCTGGCCGGGCACGGGGGGACAGAGGGGGCGGGGCTGCTTTCCCGGAAACCTCGTGCCTTCCCCTCCGGAAGGAGGGCTCCGGCATTTCCGGATGGAGAGGGTATCGAGCTCAAGTTGTGTTGTCCCCCCTCTCGAGCGCTGGAATTTCCGAGTTGAAGCAACGGGGGCCGCAGCGGCCCCGCGGGCCCCAGGGGCCGCTCCTGGCGCTAGGGGTCGGGTCCCGGGTCCCCGCTGACCGTGGTTCTGCGTTTACGCTGCGCTAAACGTTTTACTGAATACTGCCAACTATCCTGGACGGTAGGGACTGTTAATGAGTCCGTTCCACGGAGGGGTAAATCGAGACTCCGAGCTGCGAGGGGATTCGGACTCAATTCTGACGCCCCAGCGCATGCCGGCCTCTTTAACTGAGTGCAGGGTCCCTCGCTTGGATGGGGGCCCAGAAATCCCTTCGGGGCGTTCTCTATCAAGGGCGCCCCTCCCCAAGGAACATGTACCTGCCCAGCCGACAGATTTCCCGAGAAGCCGCAGGAGCAAGCCCGGGCACATTCTGGCGTCCGCGAAACCTGGGGGTGAGGACTAGCGGCGTCATCACGTCCGGGACCCTGCATCCCCCCCCTCCGATGGGTGCTTCCACCCCCGCGGCCTCGCTTCCCCTTTCGGCCTCCGCATTGGGGACATCTTCACGGCTTCCAGAAAAAGGAAGGAAGCCGCGTGGTCCTGACGCGCCGAGTCCCCCCCTGCGGTTCCCAGGCTCCTCGGGGAAACTGAGGCCGCAAACCTTGAGTGGAAAGGGGGCGCTCGGACCCTTCCCTTCCTCAGGGAAACAGCTCCCCGGCCCCCAAGTGGGGCGGGGAGAAGAGATGGTTAAATTCCAAGCGGTAGGCGCGGCAGCTGAAACTTGAGCGCTGGGTGCCCGCGCTGACTACGTGCGGAGGTTTGCACCCGCTAATTCCGTCAGGGCCGGGTGGGGCGAGCGTAGTCTCTGGACCGCCTGCACGCCCCCCCCCCCCCGCCACGCCAAGGCCTCGCCTGCGCGTGTGACCCCAAGACTTGGCATCTACCACGACAAGGCTAGGGACCCTGGGGTCTCCCAGCGCTAGTCCGCACCGCCCAAGGCTTCCTGTTGTGGGGCGCGCGCCGCGTCGCCATGGAGACCTCAGAAGGGCCAGGGAGGTCGCGCAGCAGAAGGGGAAGGGAGGGGGCCCCCGGGGACGTTCGGGCCCTTCCTTCGGAGAATGGGCCTGATGGGCCAGAGAGTCACTCATCAGCCAGAAACACGTCCCTTCCCCCGCCCCGATCATTCCTAAGGAATTTCCACGGGGATCTTTCTACGCGGGGTGTGGTGGGTGCTGAATTCCCGCCCAGAACTGCCTGGGCAAAGGGGCAGAGTGAGAACGCGGACACGCTGCGCCTCGAAGGGCCTGGGAAAATCCCGTGAGGGGTGGAGTCGGCGGGGGGTGGTATTTTCCGGCGGATTTTCCTTTTTTTTTTTTTTTTTAAGATTTTATTTATTTGAGAGCAAGAAAGATTTTATTTATTTATTTGAGAGCGCGCGCGAGAGCGCGAGCACGAGCAGGGGGAGGGAGAGGGAGAAGCAGACTCCGCGCCGAGCAGGGAGCCCGAGACCGGGCTCGATCCTATGACCCCAAGATCACGACCCGACTGGAAGGCAGACGCTCTACCGACCGAGCCACTCAGGTGCCCCCGGCGGATTTTTCTCGGGCTCTCCACGGTGGGTCCCTTGACCTTAGTCGAAAGTGCGCGGGCCGCGAGCACCCCCGCGCGGCCCAAGTCCTCCTTGCAGCCATAAAAGCGCCGATCTTTCTCACGCCTCCCGACCTACTGTGCAGTGTTCATTGAGCACCTGCTGTATACCAAGAATCCTTCCAGGTGTGCTAGCGACACAGCAATGATCAGAAAAGACAAAAATTTCGCCACTGTGCAGAGATGGTTTTAGTGGGACGGGGGTGGACAGACGAGACAAAAAATATATGGGGCGTTAGCTTGTGATCAGTGCTGAGGAGAAATAGAACAGGAGAGGGAATAGGCAATGTAAGGGTTGATGAACTTTTAAATAGAGTACTCTGAGAAAGACTGAGAAGGTGACATTTGAGCAAAGACCACAGGAGCTGTGACAATATCAGGGAGGGAGTGTACAAGCCAGAAAGTACTGAATGTGCAAAGGCCCTGAGGTAGGGACAGCCAGGGGCCAGTGTGGCTAGATGGCAGTAAGGAAAGGAGGAGGAAAGGAGGGTAGGAAGGAGATAGCGCAGAGCAGGCTTGTCGGCCTGCAGGGGACTTTGGCTTTTCCTCCCGGTGAAGTGGGAGCCATGGAAGGTTCTGAGCAGAGGAGGGACAGCCCTGATTCCGGTGTTTGCAGGCACCCTCCTGAGACTGCAGAAGCTGTATTCTGGGGGCAGGGAGGACAGGGTGGAAGCCAGGAAGCCAGAGAGGTGACTACTCTAGTCCAGGTGAGTCATGATGGGGCCTGCACTGGGCGGTGGCATTTGGAGACGTCAGATTTGGCATCCATTTCGGTCGCAGGGTCTACTGCACTTGCTGGGACATGAGGACAGAACAGAGTCAAGGAAGTCTTGTTGGTCCTGGTCTGAGCCCCTGGGAGGATGGAGAGCCATTTCCTGAGATGAAGATGGGGCAGCAATGGGGAACAGGTTGGCAAGAGGTGCACCCACCTCCTGGTCTTACACTCCCTTTGTGTTTCCTTGAGGAAAAGGAAAACAGATGCTCCCCAGCCCTTCACTGAAGCTTCCAGGAAGGGCAGAGCTTCCTTCAGGGTGCCAGGCAGTCTCGGGCAGGCCAACAAATGGGCCCACTGCAGACCAGAGGCCGTGGACACAGGGCAGAAGTATCCACATCCCACTCTATGGCATCGTGCCTGCTCTCCCTCCAGTCTGAGCTCTGGCATGGCTGCCCTGCCCTTCCTGGCAGCTTCCGTGAACTTCTTTTGTCTCTGAGCATTCGCAACATGCTGTTCCTCTATCCCAGAATTCCGTTCCACCATTTCTATAAAAGGTTCTCAGAGCATTGCACCCACAAGGTTGTAACAGGATGAGGAGCAGATTGGGGTTTGAATCCAGGCTCTGGTACTTACCAGCTATTTTAGCATAAGTTCTCCCCAAAAGTAGACCCTGAAACAAAACTTGGGGTTCAGGCAGTTTATCTGGGAGGTGATCTCAAGAAACACCTGGGGTGGGGGGGAGTCAGGAAGGGCACCCGTAAAGGTGTGCATTAGTGGGGTTACCTGTTGGGGTCACTGAGGTTCAGACTCACTGAGGAACTCGGAGGTGGGTAGACTCTATGCCAGTCCTGTGCCTAGCTGGGCAGAGGCTACTCCAGGAAAGTCAGCTCCCCAGTACATACGTGTGTACTTACTTACTTTATTCATTCATTCATTCATTCATTCATTCACATTTACTTATATTTACTTATTTAAAAAGTTTTTAGTCACCAGGCTGTACATTACATCTCCAGGACCTATTTATCTTTAAAAAAAAAAAAAAGATTTTATTTATTTGTCAGAGACAGAGCACAAGCAGGGGGAGCGGCAGGCAGAGCAGGCAGAGGGAGAAGCAGGCTCCCCACTGAGCAAGAAGCCCGAAGCAGGACTTGATCCCAGGACCCCGGGATCATGACCTGACCCAAAGGCAGATCCTTAACCGACTGAGCCACCCAGGCGTCCCAGGACCTAGTTATCTTATAACTGGAGGTTTGTGCCTTTGACCCCCTTCACCCATTTCCCCACCCCCTGCCTCTAGCAACCGCCAGTGTTCTCCGTAACTATAAATTCAAGTGTTGATGTTTTTTTAAGATTCCACATGTAAGTGAGAGCATACAGTATTTGTCATTCTCTGATTTATTTCACTGAGCATAATGACCTCAAGGTCCATCAAAGTTGTACCAAATGGCAAGATTTCCTTTTTTTTTTTTTTTTTTCAAAGTAGGCTCTATACTGGGTGTGGAGCCCAGCACGGGGCTTGAACTCACAACCCTGAGATCAAGAACTGAGCTGAGATCAAGAGTTGGACACTTAACTCACTGAGCCACATGGGTGCACCAAGCTTGCCTTCTTTTTTTATGGCCAGATATCACTCCGCTGTGTGTATGTAGATATACTTTCATCCACTGACGGACAGTCAGGTTGTCTCCCTGTCTTGGGTATTGTAAATAATGGCGCAGCAGCATGCGGGTGTAGATGCCTTTTCAAGGTTGTGACTCTGGGGGTGCCTGGGTGGCTCAGTCGGTTAAGCGTCTGCCTTCGGCTCAGGTCATGATCCTGGGCTCCTGGGATCGAGCCCGGCATCGGGCTCCCTGCTCCATGGACAGCCTGCTTTTCCCTCTCCCTCTGCCGCCTCCCCTGCTGTGCTTGCTCTCTCTGTCAGATAAATAAATACAATCTTAAAAAAAAAAGGTTCGTCCATGGTGTAGTATCTCTCAGCACTTTTTCCTGTTTATGGCCGAATAAGATTCCACTGTAACAATGTATCACAGTTCGTTTACCCATTCATCAACTGGTGGTCACGTGAGTTGTTTCCACCTTTTGGCGATTGTGAATAATGCCGCCGCGAACCCTGGCATACAGGTGTCTGCTCCAGTCCGTTTTCTTTTTTCTTTTATTTCCAGTCCCTGTTTTCAGTTATTTGGGTCGTACTCAATTTCTCTTCATAGCTGGATAATATTCCCTGGTATGCAGAGAGGACATCTCTTGGGTCCGTCTGTCAGTCGACGGACATCTGGGTTGTTTCTTCCTTTTGGCCGCGGTGAGTCATGCTGCTCCGCACATTCGTGCACAGAAGTTGGTATGAACATTTTTTAGTTCTTTTGGGAATACGCTTAGAAGTGAATCGGTGGGTCATATGGTAATTCCAAATGGAACTTTTGGAGGAACTGCTAGACTGTTTTCTTTCCTATTCCTTCCTTCCTCTTTCTCTCTTTCTTTCTTTTTCTTTCTTTCTTTCTTTCTTTCTTTCTTTCTTTCTTTCTTTCTTTCTCTCTTTTTCTTTCTTTCTTCCTTTCTTTCTTTCTTTCTTTCTTTCTTTCTTTCTTTCTTTCTTTCTTTCTTTCCTTCTCTTTCCAGATTTTATGTATTTATTTGACACAGAGAGAGAGCACAAGCAGGGAGAGTAACAGAGGGAGAGGGAGAAGCAGTCTCCCCGCTGAGCAGGGGGCCTGATGCGGGGCTCGATCCCAGGACCCTGGGATCATGACCTGAGCCAAAGACAGACGCTTAACTGACTGAGCGACCCAGGCGCCCCTAGACTGTTTTCCGCAGCAGCTGTGCCATTTTACTTTCCCACCAGCCACGTAGAAGCATGCAAGACTTCCAGTTTCTCCACATCTTCATCAATGCCGATTTTCTGTTTTATGATTACTACTATTATTGCCGTCCTAGCGGGTGGTTGTCGTTGTGGCCCCTGCTGCCCGCCCCCCTCCCCCCGTCCTTCTGAGCTGCCCAGCAGACAAGCCCAGCACAGCCCCGCAGCGGAGGCAGCTGGTGGGGGCGGGGGAGAGTGCGTGGGACAGCAGGTGTCAAGGATGCTGAGAACCCCCGCCGTGAGCTGTGATCTCGAGCAAACCACATCCCCCCCAGGTGCGTCTCCACGGTCTCAGCTAAAGAATGGGATGGTAACACAGACCTCAAAGGCTGGATGTGAGAGGTCACTAACCTGGTGCTTGGCAAGCGCAGAGCGAGAGCAGGTAGCAGTCGTCAGGATTTGTCTGTTTCACTAGGATCCAGCTCTCAGAATCTCCCCCTCAGACTTGCTCGGTGTTCCCACAGATGTGGTTCATGCTGGCGTCACCGTTCATCCTGGCCATCCTAGGGGGTAAAGCAAAATTCATGTTGTTTACGAGACTGTCAAAACAGAACTTTGCTTCTCCTTCCACCCCTTTATTCTCTGCTGGAATCTTGCCCACCCCTGGCTGAGAAGTCTGCCCAGGACTCAGGGCCAAGTCAGTATCATATTCTCGTCTCTGCATTTGACTTGATGTTGGAGGGGAGCCCCGGGTCAGGCCTCGCCAGGCTAGAGGCGTCGGTGAAGAAGGGCCTGGTCTCTCTGCTGGTGACCTTCTTTCTGTCTGCCTTACCCCCTCTCACTAGCCTTGGAGTCCCTCCTGCCCAGGAGCGGGAAAGAGGGGACAGGGGACAGGGCAGTTCCTCCTGGGCTAGGGCTTTACCCGCTTGGATGGCCCGGCAGTGCGTTAAGGTGGCACCCCTGGGAGATTTGGTGGATATGTGTTTTGGGGGGCTCTGAGGCTTTCTTTTCTAGAGACCCCTTGGAGCGGTGGGATCTTTGGTCTGGGTCGGGACTCTTCCCTCAGCCCCACCCAGGGGGCCTCCACGCTGACCACCAGTAAGCAGACACCTTGGCCCCACCATCAGAGCCGCCTGCCTCTCACCCTCCGAGTGGCTGGATTTGCTTTCGCTTTCTTCAGCCAGATTCAGCCCAAGTCCTGGGTCTCCTGCCTTGAATGGCTGACTGCGAAGTGCCCTACCTCTCTGGGCTCTGTCTGGGTCAGTCCATGTCCAAGCGGGTGGGAGAAGGACTTGTGGGTAGCAATAGCTCCAACGAAGAAATGTCTTTGCTCATCTCTCTCTTTTTAAAAGGGCTTATTCTAGAGAATTTCGAACACAGCACAGAGGATACACGATGAAGACACACATGCTAGTTTCCACGGTTCTCGTGGCTGATCTCGTTCCTTCTCTCCCCTTACACCCTGTCATGGGATCAACTGGTCCCCCCGCCCCCAGCAAGAAAAAAATAAAAGTGCTAACCCCCCAGCCCTGTGAATGAGTAAGATGAGGTTATTGGGGCAGGTGGGGGGGGGCGGCTAACCCACCATGACCGGTGTCCTTATGGAAAAGGGAAATCTGGACACAGGCATGTACACGGGGACGTTGCCATTCGAAGATGGGGGCATACCTTGGGGTGACCACGAGCCCAGTAATGCCAAGGATTGCTAGCAAACCACCAGAAGCCAGGGGAGAGGGATGGGACGGAGTCTCCCTCGAAGCTTTAGAAGGAACCAACCCTGCCAACACCTTGATCCTGAGTTCTAGCTTCTTGGACCATGAGATGATACACTTGTGTTGTTTCAGCCACCCAGGCTGCTGTACTCGGTTGAATCAGCCCTAGGAAACTCATACACACACCGCCCCCCCCCCGCCCCCGATATTGGAAAGCACATTCTAGTTATCAGATCATCCTTTTCTTTAAGATTTATTTGAGAGAGCGAGAGTGTGTGCTCCTGAGTGGGGGGAGGGGCAGAGGGAAGGGGAGAGAGAGAATCTTCAGCTGACTCCCCACTGAACACAGAGCTGACACAGGACTCGATCCCATGACCGAGATCATGACCCGAGCCTACATCAAGAGTTGGATGCTGGGGGCGCCTGGGTAGCGCAGTCGTTAGGTGGCTGCCTTCGGCTCAGGGCGTGATCCTGGCGTTCCAGGATCGAGTCCCACATCGGGCTCCTCTGCTGGGAGCCTGCTTCTTCCTCTCCCACTCCCCCTGCTGTGTTCCCTCTCTCACTGGCTGTCTCTGTGTCACATAAATAAATAAAATCTTAAAAAAAAAAAAAGAGTTGGATGATTAACCGACTGAGCCACCCAGGCACCCGTCAGATCATTTTTTTCTAATGTCTCTTTTCATTCTTGGTCTGGCTGCGGGTTTCCAGTATGGTCGAGCAGGTTGTGACACATTTCTTTGTAAAGTCTGTGGGAGTTGGCCTCGTTGTTTCCTGACTGCTGTGAGGTGGACAACTAGGCAGTCTTACTTCTAGATACGACGATCTGGACTAGTCTGGGTGCTCAGAACGGCTGGGTCTTCCTCTAAGCCTTTTGTCCCCATGTGGCCAGTGAGCAGCACAGGGAGAGGTAGGCAACAGTTTGGCTTTAGTCCAAGCGACATTTCCCACCCACCCTCTGCACCCCTTCTTACTACAGGCTCCAAATGGCTTTTTTACTTAGTCAAATCTGGTGCTTTAAGGGATTAAAGTTTATATCTGTGAGGATTTTCCGAGAATGTGCTATGAGCTCTGAAGGCACTCCCCAGAGATGCATTCCAGAGATGTTTTTGGCAAGGGGCAGTCTAGCCCCTGGTTGGTCACTGTGGCCCCCTGGCCTTGGCTAGACCGACACATGCAGATGTCAGTTCTGGCTGACCTTTCCTTAAAGTCACATTATAGTGACCACGTTGGCCACGTTACAGTCTGTGTTAGGACTATTACAAGAAAACTAGCTTGCGGAGTGGATATCAGCAGGCTCAAGAATTCGGGTACCATTTCAGTGTTTAAAAAAAATGTGTTTATTTGCTCATTTATTGACCACAGGGAATCAGACTCTGCTTCGGGGAAATCATAATGATGAAAGCTCAGGTTTACCCTTCCTGTTTGTAGAATCGAATCCCCTGCCTGGCCTGCAGGGCCATGGCCAATGGCAACACGAGCCCCTCAGGGATGTGAATTCTCGGGGACAGTGCTTGGCAGTGGGGAGGCACCGGGAGTGGGTTCCTAGGGACAGCGGTGCCCCCGCTCCTCTGCACGCTCCTGGGGTCTGACTCATCCTGGGGAAGCTGACTGTGGGTCATTGCTATAAACAGCCCTCAGGTGGCCCCTTGAGGACAGAGGTACCCAGCAGCACCTAGCACTGAGGAAAGAGCTTGCTTTGCTAGGTGGAATTATTTACAAAATGGCAATGAGCTGTTCTGTTTCTCTTCTTTGATTTAAAAATAAGATTCATCTTAAAAAATGAAAGAGAAAATTTGGGCCAGAGTTCAGTCCGGCTCTCTGCTGAGTTGCTCCTTCCTGGTAGTGACGCCCGCTTGGCCACTCTGTGCGCGGCCACACGGAGATGAGGGGGTTCCGCAGTGCCGCTCTGCCCTCACAGGATGGGCACGAGCCTCCTGAGCCCGTCGGGGGCTCGGCCTGGCTCTGCGCAGGCACCCAGCACAGAGGGGTCCAGGTAGAGGGCAACTGGGGCTCAGGGGAAGTCGCGGTAGGGCAGGCGGAAGGGGTAGAGGGGCGTGTAACGCGAGTCATGCCAGAGCAGCTTCTCCTCCAGGAAGGCGACGGTCTGCAGGGTCAGGACCAGGGTCTGGTGTTTGAGCATGCTGTATACGTTCAGGCCTGGGAGTGGGGTGAGAGCCAGTCCAGCTGGGCTGCCTACCGTATCTGGGGCCCCTTTTCCTCCTCGAGGAAGCAACGCCCTCCCCGTATTCCCCTACTAGAGACACACTGTGGTCCGGCATGGGCTCACGGATCTTGCAGGCTAGGTTCAAACCCCGGCTCAGCTGTTCACTGATGCCAAGACCCTGGGCAAGGGATGATCCTCAGCTCAGCTTCTGACTGACAGCCTCCTGCGTGGCTGGCTCTGCCCTGCGCTGGGGCTGGGATTCCCACCTCCCACTCCTGGGGGACAGACAGCCCCTAAGCACAGCAGAGGCATGAATGTACTGCAGGAGGCCTGTGGCTGCAGTTAGCAAGTGAGCGGGACAGGAGGAGGCAGCGAGCGCAGGGAGAGGATGGGGCCGGGTGTACAGGATCTTGTGGGCTTCAGGAAGAACTTGGGCTTTGACTCAGGGAGGTGGGAACTGCAGAGGGCTGTGGGCAGAGGAGGGACACGCTGGGATGCGTGTGCTCACGCGCGCCCTCTGGTGGCCGTGGTGGGGAGAACAGACTGCAGAATAGAGCAGGAGCCAGGGACAGGGGCAGGAGGGAGATGGGGGTGCGGGGGGTAAGAAGTGGTGGAATTCCCGATATGTTTAAAGTCAGAGCTGACAGGGTGAGCTAACAGACGAGTGGAGGGTGAGAGCATGGTCTGGGGCCTGAGCCACAGGAAGGAAGGTGTTCTGAGGTCCCAAGGTGTCCCTGAGACCCCCAGGTATAGCTGTCCAGAGGAAGTCAGTCGTGCAATCAGGAGCCGAGAAAGAGCTCTAGGGATTAGTCAATGTGGTGATGGGTGTGACATGCCCAAGCCAGGCTGGATCCCACCTCCCAGCCTCTCTAAGTGGGGAGCCAGATGAGGACAGCCAGCAGCCCTTCCACTCACTCCGTGTGTGGCACTGAGACCCGAGCTTGGACAGAGCCTTTCTTCAAGGATGGCATTTTCCCGATGCTCTGTTTGGGCAAGCTGAGGGCTGCGTTGAGGAGGGTACCGAGTGGCAGGTATAGAATTTGAATTGGCCCATGGACCGCTGGGGACCTGGGGGGAGAACCGGGGCCCTCTGCTCACCGACAGCCGGGATAAGGTTGAAGGTCTTGAGCCCAGAAGCAGCTGCTACGATGTTCTGAGGCATGTCGTCGTGGGCTCTGGAATGGAGGCCAGGAGGTGAACACCGCAGAGGACAGCACCCAGCGCCCCCACCCCTGCTCTGCCCCGCGCCCTCACAAGTCCACAAGGAGCACGGAGTCCCCCCAGCGGCGGTAGCGGGCCAGCTCAGTCAGGTACTGGGGGTCGGAGGTCGGCAGCTCCAGGGAGTCTACAATGTGCAGGTCATCCTATTAGGAAGAAAGGACAGTCTGAGCCCCCAACGGCCCCCAGGAGCTGCCTGGGCTCTCCAGTCCCCACAGCCCACACCCCCGACGCCGGTGGCTCCCGGCGGGATCAGGCCTGTACCTGGGCCAGCTTGACGGTCAGCGCCACCTTGAGGCCCTGCACCCGCACTTTCATGGGGAGCATGTAGTAGTAGCTCGTGGGGCCCCGGGGGCCATGGGCAATGCCTCCTGCAGAGACAGAGGTGTGTGGACAGCTGAGGACCCCAGCTGGGTGTGGGGATCAGAAATTTGTCACAGTGGCTGGTGTACAGAGGCTGTCAGCAGGGAAAGTGAATCAGCAAAGAGGACAGGGCCTCAGGGAGGGACAGAGAGGGGACGCTGGACCCAGCATTCCCCAGGACGGTGTCTTTGCCTCACTGGGCCTCAATGTCCTCGGCCGTCAAACCCTGAGTGAGGACCGTCTACCTGCGTGTCCACCCTCCGCTGGGCCCCGGGGCTGCAGCAGGGAACAAGATGGGCACGATTCCTGTCCTCGTGTCATTCATATTCAGACAGAGGTTCAATTGCAGAGGAGATCAGGGCTGTCTTTCTGGGGTGGCACAAGGAGTTGTTAGGGGCTGGGGACCCAAAGGAGGTCAGGGAGAGTTTCCTGGAGGAGGCACAGCCCAAACACATGCTAAGGATGAGAAGAGTTAGCCAGGGAGAGGACATTGAATCAGCTGTGTGGTCAGAGAGGATGTGGAGGAACAAGGGGGGGGGCGGGGGGCGGGGGTGGCAGTCTGTAGGCACCACTGCCTGGAATGCCAAGGTAAGGAGCTCAGACTTCCCAAAAACCCTGTAGGAGCCGCCTGGAGGCTTAGGAAAAGCACTCTGGGCGCTGTGTGAAGGGTGGTCCAGGAAAGGTGAGACGGGAGTCAGGGCCAAAAGGGGCTGCGGCCACAGTCTGATGAGAGAGGCTAAGGCCAGAGCTGGCGGGGGCTGGGAAAGTGGACGACTCTCCAATCTCGGACCCGCACATGGGTAGTGAGGTCTGGGGGCCGGAGTCCTGCTGCCCCTGCCCAGGTAGAAGGAATGGGGCTGACGAGCTATCACACCAGATGGGTGTGAAGACACCCCCAGGACCCCTCCCTCCCTTCCTCGCTCACCTCCTCGCCAGATCGGGGAGCGGATGCTGCCATGCCTGGAACGCCCACTGCCTTTCTGTGGCCAAGGCTTCCGGCCTCCACCCCGTACCTCGGCCCTAGTCTTGGTCTTGGCATAGCTCTGCGGGTACAAAGGGAGGAGATGGACGGTCGGGTTCCCGAGGCAGATGCTGTCACGGCTGAAAGGGCCCAGGCCTGGGAATACAGCAGTGAGCTGGGCAGTGGGCGCTTGCCACTGGGGAGCCCGACAACGGGAGGCACAGAGATTAGGGCTCCAGCAGGACAACCACGCAGCACTGTGGGAGGGAGAGAAGGATAAAGAAATCGAGAGTTCCCTCGTCCACTCCAGAACGTCAGCCTCAGAAAGGCAGGGGCTCTGCTGCCTGGCACAGAGTAGGCACTCAGTATTTTTTGAATGATTTTAATGTGGTGGCAACGGAAAGTGTTGTGTGGGGAAACGTGTATAGAGGCTAGAGAAAATCAGGGAGAGGTATGGGGTGGGGAGATGACAACGGACTTCGCATGCCAGGCTGAAGACTTCATTCCTAGGGCCGTGGTAAGCCAGGGAGGGTGTGAGCTAGGGGAGGACTCACTGGACTTCTGAGGTAAGCAGATGGAAAGCAGAGAGACCCCGATTGATAATGGCTTCTTCGATGCACTTGGCAAAAAATCTAAACTACTCACCACTGCTCCTGCTGACCTCTGTGGTCACACTAAGCTCCCTGCTGTCCCTGCCACAGGACCTTTGCATGTGCTGTTCCCACCACCTCTACCCTAGCCCCACTGCCCCCTTAGCCTAGTTAGCACCTACTACACACCTGAGGTTAAATGTCTCTTTTTCTCTGGGACAACTCCCCCAGTCATGTGTTTATAGGCTTGCCTACTTGATTCATGTTCACCTCTCCACCTAGACTACGAGCTTCCTAAGGGCAGGGATCTTGCCTGTCTTGTCCACTAGCACAATGCCTAATGCAAGGCGGGCGTTCAGAAAACACCTGGCAAGTCACCCATCAGTGAACGGTTCAGAAGAGAGAAGATAAGGCCCGAGCCGAGCAGTCCAGAGAAGACAAACCGAGCAGCTTTCTCTGCCTCCTTCTGCCAACCTCACCCCCCTCGGATACTCACAATTCTCTTAAAGTTCTTCTGCCAGGTGGCAACCTGGTGCAAGATATCCAACCTACGGAGAAAGAAGAGGCCGTGAAAGGCCTACGTCCAACTGAAGCCCTCCCCACCTCACCAGATGAAAACAGGGGCTCCTCCCGTCCAGTTCCAGGGCCCTGTCTGATCTGCCCCCCACTTCTCTGCCCCATCTCATACCACCGCCATGCCCACTCTGTTTCCATGCTGTGAAACAGGGTCCAGCCTCCATGCCTTTGCGCTCATTGTTCCCTCTGCCTGAAACGCTCTTCCCCAGCTGGTTTCTCCTCAGCCAGCAGCTCTCAGCCCCAAACAACACCTCCGAGAGGAGCCTCCTTGCTAAGAAGAAAGCCACCTCTTCCTCCTTCTCACGGCACCTTACTCTCTTCCTACCATTACAGACTTACTCCTTGCCACCTTCTTCACGGGCTGGTTTGCCTCTCCGGCCCTGCACTACCCTCCTAGTCGGGAGACACCGGCCACATGTGTGGCTGTTGAACACCTGAAATGTGGCCACTGCCCCATGCTGAAATGACACTGTTTTAGATATATCAGGTTAAATAAAATAGATTGTTTCTTCCTACTTTTTTTTTTTTAAACCTGGCTACTAGCAAAATGTAAATTACACGCAGGATTCACATTATATGGCTGTGTTGGACATGCCTGCCGGGTAGCTTGCCAGGGGTTGGCAAGCTACTATGGCTAGCAGGCCAAATCTGGCCTGCTGCCTGTTTCTGTAAATATGTTTTACTGGGACACAACCGTGTTTTTGCTTACAGACTGCCTATGGCTGCTTTTGTGCTACATCAGCAGAGAGGAGTAGTTGCCATGGCAACATGATAGCCTGTAAAGCCTAAAATATTTACTATCTGGCCCTTTACAGAAGGTTTGTGGACCCCTGCTCGAGACTGTAAGCAACATCAGCAACCTTGGTGCTCATTCACTGCTGAATTCCCAACACCTAGAATGGAATCTGGTACGTGGCAGATGCTTCGTAAGTTATTCACAGAATAAACAAAATATGTTGCTTTAAATTTCTTTTGTCACTCTCTACTAGATTGGGACTAGTAAAAGCAGTGGGCAAACCATGCCAATATCAGTAATAGTAATAAATTAACAGCACTTATTATGTGCCAGATACGATGCACTTGAGGGGCATCCTATGCCTTGGCAAGCGATAAGCCAGCCCAAGGAGTTGGCCCACATAAGGTTGAGATCCTGGCTCTAAAGCTTACGAGCTGTGTGACCTTGAGCAAATTTCTTAACCTATCTGTGCTCAGTTTCTTTATCTACAAAGCAAGAATAACTAAACCCTATCCTAGGGGTGCTATAAGGATTTACTTAACCAAAAGGCAAATAGGCTAGGCTATGCCAGGCACAAAGTAAGGGCTGAACCATTGTTAGTGCTTATTTTTTCAAAACTCAGTAATAGCAACCATAATCAACATATCTACAGAACTTATTAGGTGCCAGAATTAACTCATTTCATCAACACAGCAACCTCTTGAGGTTTGACAGAATGCAGACACAAGAGGGAAGGCAGGGTTTGAACTCGGTCACTCAGGCTCCGGAGTTTTGCGTCCTTAACTCTTTGAGGATGTTAACTCTTGGATCTCAACCTCACATAACCCTGTAGCAGGGAAAACCATCATCCCCGTTTGGCAGGTGAAGAAGCTGAGGCTCAAGCCCAGGTCATCCTGATTCCGTACGCCCACTCCTCCTCCCTCTGGCACTCAGTTCACCATTTCACTCCCACTCACCTGGGCGCTGTGGAGAAAACTTCAGGGTGCAGCTCGGCCAGACCCACGCGCTCCTGCTCGTAGCCCCGCAGCGACTCCACCCAGGCCTGCACCGGACGCCGCGGCGCGGGGACCGGGAGCTCGCACCTGCGCAGCACGGGCGCCTGGGGGCCTGAAGCGATCGGGAGATCGGGGGTCAGGGCCGAGCGTCAGGGCTCCCGGTTGCCGCCCCTCCTACAGCGACCCTGGCAACCTCACCCGCGCTAGCTACTGACTCTGGCTTCGCCGCCTGGGGTACTGCCTCTTCCGTCAGCGCGTTCAAGCCCTATAAACGGTGGACGAGAGTGAGAAACGACCCCCGGAACCTCCAACCTTTTTCCTCCGGACCCGTCCCCAGTCCCCGGCCTCACCCGGCAGCCCGTGGGCCGAAGCCAGGCCCGCACCCCAGCCCGTACTAGCTGCAGCATTGTCGCGCGGCTCCCCACGCGGAGAGGTCAAGGCTCCTTCGGGCTCTGCGCGGCGCCTAGCGATGACATCACGCCCGCGACACCGCCCACCCCACTCGGATCGGCGCTGGAAAGCCGAGTGTGCAAGAGAGAAGTCGGCGGAGCCTGGCCCAGCGTGCCTCCATCTCCGCCCCAAGACTAACCCCCCGGCTCCAAATTTCACGCCCGGCCTAAAGGACCCCCTGCGACACCTGGAAACACGCAACCTTGCCGCAAGAAACCGCGCCCCTTCCTTAGACCCTGCTTTTTTTTCTGGGTCCCGCCCCCAAAGAGCCTGTGCTGGAATCCAGCCAATGAGACCTCCATGGCGGTAAGGCACGCTCCTCGTTCAGCCAATGAGCGTTAAGTCTGGAAAAGTGGCCGGCCTATGGCTGGGCGGTTCTGGGGCGGGCAACTAAGGGAATATGACCAATATCTGTTACGCTTTTGGTGTCGGTCACGCCTCCATGCCCCGCCCCCTCCCCATCTGGCTCCTTCGACCCTCCGCGGTGGTTTTTCGGTTTCCAATAAGGTGGTTTTGTGTGTTTGTTTACGTGCAGGGCCTCGTCTCCTGCAGAAAGCCCTTAGTATTGAGCCTGTGGGACCGTGCCTCTCATATCCCCCAAGGCAGAGGGTATGTTTCCCCTCAAACCACAGAGTAGGTCTGTGTCTTCTCCGCCTCCTAGACAGGGTTCTGTCCCCTCTCAGACCGCTCGCCGAAAACAGTGCAAAGTGGGGAGTCCCCAGACCCTGGGTTGCTTCCCTCGTTCTCACCCTTACAACTGAAATCCAAATATTCCTTGTTAGGTTATTTGCCACGTTCCCCGCGCGGCCTCCAGAGGGCGTCATGAACCCATAGCAGCCTTCGCTGCTTCGCCGAGCCTGATCACCTGGCTGGCCTGGACCAGGAGTTTAGTGACCTAGGACGTGGTCTGGGAGCCAAACTCAGTTTCCTCAACTGGAAAATGGAGAGATCGTGAGAAGTCATGCCTAGCACAAAGTGAACACTTTAGTGGTATTATTATTATTGTTATTGTTATTATTGTTACTGAAGGTGAGTTTTGTCATCAAAACAAGTCAAGAGCCGAGGCAGGGAAGGGGTGAACCCTGGAGGACTTGAATACCTACTAAAGATGTGGGTGCTTTTTTTTTTTTTTTTTGCATCTGATATATAACATGGATATTTTTGTGTAGTATTAATAAAAATTTACAGTGCATTTCATTGTGTATCCTATCCCTGCTAGAATAATTGTGGATGGTATTTGAACCCCACCCAATCTGCAATTTAGAAAGGTCTTTCAATCCTTTATGTTGCAGAATTTTATTTATTCATTTTATGTTTGTGTAGGTAATTCACACACCCGGTAAAGAAAATTTCAACAACTACAAAAGTATAAACTGGAGTGAAGTGTCTCCTCCAGTCTCTGATCCTGCCCCTCCCTGTTTGCCTCCCAAAAGCCACCACCACAACCAGCTATGCGTCTCCTCCCAGAACCAGTTTATGATTTTATAGGCAGATTTACAAGTCTGTCCTGTGCCAGGAAGTTTGGATATCATGCAGCAAAGGATGGAATAGCACTTGCTTAATGATTTATTAGGCACCTACTGGTCCTGCGTAGGTAAATCCGGCAGACAACATTGAGATACTCACAGTGCAGTGCAGAAGGTTGAGGAGTCAGATTAGGGGAAAGGGGCGCCTGGGTGGCTCAGTCGGTTAAGCGTCTGCCTTCGGCTCAGGTCAGGATCCCAGTGTCCTGGAATGGAGTACAGCATCGGACTCCTTGCTCAGTGGGGAGCCTGCTTCTCCTTCTACCTGCTGCTCCCCCTGCTTGTGCTCCCCAGCGTGCACTCTCTCTTTTTGACAAATAGATAAATAAAATCTTAAAAAAGAAAAAAAAATAATTAGGGGAAGGGAGGCCTACAGTGTATGTGGGAACCCAGGGGAAGAACTCTTAACCTCTAAGGGCAGGGGTCTCAGAGGTGACTTCCCTGAGGCTGTAACTTGAGAACTAAGGTTTGAAGGTCCATCAGGAGTTTGTTCAGAGGAGAAAAGGTGTTCCAGACTGAGAACAGAGTTGCAAAGGCCAGAAGTGGGGAGAGAGCGGCAGGAATCGGGAGTGGCTGGACCTTCCTGATGGCAACTCATTCGTTTAAGTTGAACCCACCTCAGGGCCTTTGCACTGTTGTTTCTTCTGCCTGGAACATACTTTTCCCAGAGCTCCACATGGCTCTATGTCTCACCTCCTTCAATTCTTTGTTCAAATTGTCACCTCCTGACCTGTCCTGACCACCCTATTCAAAATTGCAATCCCCACTCCTGGCCCTTCTGACCCGCTTATCCTGTCTTCCCCCCATCAGTATTTATCTTCTTTTTTTTTTTTTAAGATTTTATTCATTTATTTTTGAGAGAGAGAGAGAGGGAACAAGCACGAGCAGGGGGAAGGGCAGAGGGTGAAGCAGACTCCCCCCACTGAGCAGGAAGCCCAACAGGGGACTGGATCCCAGGACTCTGGGATCATGACCTGAACCAAAGGCAGATGCTCAACCGACCAACCCACCCAGGTGCCCCAGTATTTATCTTCTAACATCCTATGTAATTTCCTGGTTTTTGATGCTTTTTTGTCTGTCTCCCCTATTAGAATATAAACTCCCCCAGGACAGAAATTTGCTCAGTCTCCTTCCCTGCTGTAGCTTCAGTACCCAGGATAGCGACTATAACACAGTAGGGACTCAACACATGTTTCTGGAGTGAATTCCTTTGCTCATCATCCTGTTGCAGGGGTATTACCAGAAAGAGAGAAAGCCCTCCCTTTGTCTCCTGGGTCTCAAGATCTCTAGCCCCCTGATGTCACGGGCACATAAATTAAAAAAAGAAGAAGAAGAAGAAGAAGAAGAAGAAGAAGATTATTTGCCCAATGACGCTGTATTAACATAGACACGTGTTCAAATCTAGGGGGTGCCGCTAAGTGGCTCAGTATCCCTGGACAACTGGTTAGCACTTTCAGTCTGGTCTCCTTATCCATGTAAGTGGGACATACATGAACCCTCCCCTACTGAGCTTAGTGAAGGATCGGAGTTCTCTTTTCCTTCCATCTTCACTCCCCGCAGTCTTTTTCCCTCCACGGAAGGAGCCTATAAACACCTGAGTCAGATCACATCCCTCATCTGCTCAGAACCCTCCGTGTCTCATTTCACTCTGAGCAAAAGCCAAAGTCCTCACTGGAGCCCACAAGGCCTTGCGAGGCCTGTCCTCACCTCCTCCCACCTTCTTCCTTTATTACTCTGTGGTCAGGCCACACTGGTCTTCTCACCAGCACTGGTCAATCCCATGTCAGTCTCAGGGTCTTTGCACTGGTGCTTCTCTCTGCCTGGACCTCTCCCCCTTAAATATCTGCATGACTCACTCCCTCACCTCCTTCAGGTCTTCATTCAAATGTCACCTTCTCAGCTGACACTGGGTCTAAAGTCACTGTTCCCTTCCTACCCCATATTCTTCATATGCCTTCCTGGAATCATTGTTTCTAGCACGTTTACCGCATTCTAACAGATGATGTCATTCTTATTTATTGATTTATCTTGATTCTTGATTGCCTCTTCCACTAGAACATCAGCTCCTAGAGGACGGGGTCCTTATTTCTTGCTGGGATCCCTTGCCAGGCACCCAGTAGGTTCTCAGTACATAGTAATTGAACGAATGGGATGTAGAGAAAGAAGTTTGCCCAGGACTCCTCCACCAGCATATTGATTGCCAGCGAGCCTTAATGAAAGGGAGGTAATGACCTTGAGACCTGCATACTGAAAGGCTCAAAGTTTGACCATTTTGGCCCAAGCCAGGGTGGAGTTCAAAGGTTGATGTGTCTAGCCCTCTCCTGTGGATCAAAGGCTCAATCGCAGGTGACCTCTGTCCCCAGTGGTGTGTGGCAAATGTCAGCCTTGCAGCCCAGAGAAGATCTCTGCCGACCATGGGCATGATAGCAATTTAGGGAGGAGACATCGGAAGCTGGAGGACCCCCCAACATCTGGCCTTTTCTAGTCCCCCATCACTGTGCAAGGGTTTTCACAAAGGCCAGAGGTCAAGGATGGAATACTGGGGACAGCCCTCGGATACGAGGTACGGGGCGTGGGTGCAGGCTTAACCAGGGGCGCTGACCTACTGGGGAGAGCTGCTCCCTCATCCCTGACAGAACATCTGCTTGAATTTTTTGCAGCTCTGCTCACCAAGCATGAGGACGAGGAGTCTCCCATTGCATCAGCCCCAGAGCCCCTGGGGGTGGGCCTGATTTACATAGACATTTCCATTCCCTTTAGTTCCCTTAGGTTCAGCCCAGATGGGAAGTAGAGCAGAAAAAAGGGCTCGAACCCCCTGGGGCAGGGCACATGGCTCCCCAGGCCTCAGTTTCCTCCTCTGTAAAATGGGAGTGTAATTACCCTGCCCTCACATGGTTTTTGTCGGCCTTGGGCCTAGGTACCTTCCGAGGATCCATTCCGTGCTCTGCCCTGCTGCATGGCGAGGGACTGACCCTTGCATGGGCCATCCTCTTGCCCGCTGGCTTCTGCCCAAATTTAGCCAATGGCAGGCACTGAAGGCCGACTGGAGGGCAGGAAAATAGGGGGAGCTAGGGTATTTCTCTCCATCTGCTCTGGCAACATCTCCCACTGGGCATGACCTCCCTATTTGCTGATTTTTTAATAGTCTAAGTAACCCCTTCCCCAACTTCGGTTTCTCATCTATGTAACCAACCCCGGCCCTAAATCTCCTCTGTTGGAGACATGTGGATTTCCCAGTGTAGACCCTGACTGCTGTAAGGCAGCTGGGAGGCATTTGTGTATTGTTTGCTTTAAGATATAATTTATTTTATTTTATTTTATTTTTTAAAAGATTTTATTTATTTATTTGACAGAGAGAGACAGCCAGCGAGACAGGGAACACAAGCAGGGGGAGTGGGAGAGGAAGAAGCAGGCTCCCAGCGGAGGAGCCTGATGTGGGGCTCGATCCCAGAATGCTGGGATCACGCCCTGAGCCAAAGGCAGATGCTTAACGACTGCACCACTCAGGCGCCCCCCATAATTTATTTTTTTAAGATACAATTTAAATAACATATCTCTTCCCTTTTCTGGGTACAGTTCTTCAAGCTCTCGCCAACATACATGGTCATGTAACCACCATCACAACCAAGATATAGAATTATTTCATCACCAAAAATCTGCTCACTGTGCCCTTCAGAGTCAGTTCCTCCCTCTGTCCACTGGTCTGTTCACCATCCCTCTAGTTTGGCCTTTTCTAGAATGTCATAAAAATGGAATCATCCAGTACGTAGCCTTTTGTGTCTGGCTACTTTCCCTCCTTACAATGCATTGGGCATTCATCCACGTCACTAGCGCCTTACTTTTGGAACTCGGGGTCACCAATATTATATCCGCGTGGTTTTCTGTGTGAGGGTGCCCTGCCGTTTGTCTATCCATGCTAGTTGAGGGAGCTCCTGCCAGCTTCTGACAGTAACCAGCGCATTACATATGAGTCAGCTTTTATTATTTATGCTGGGGTGAGCTTGCTGAGAAGTGGGCCTCTGACGTGCCCCGCTCCCCTAACTGCTGCCTCCCTCATCCAGAGAAAGCTCTGGAAGGGCCGAGACTGTATCTGCTGCAGATGTGCAGGGATTGGCCTCCACCGGCAGCCTTCCCGCCCAGCCCTGAAGCGGAGAGTGGGCCCCGAGCCTACGGAGGAGACAGACTGCAGCTCCACCGCCTGCCAAGATCAGCATCTGGAAAGCTTCTCCACAGTTGGGGCCCCTTCCCCCAGCGCTGCGATGACGACGAGAAACTTGGGACCTGTCTCAGACACTTCTCTTCACGCAGTCCCCCCTGCCAAAAACCAAGAGCTGGGGGCTGGGGAGGACAGCGGAGGCCCAGGGAGGGTGGAGGGATTAAGGAGAAGAATGTTCCACATCTCACCAGGGATGGATGTGGTCCTGAGTGGTGAACACTGCCCTTCTGTTCCGACCCCCTGGGACGGGGATGGGGGTCACTGCCTCAGGACTAGTTCAAGTCCCATCATGACCGTGTGCTCTGGTTTCCTCATCTTGAAAATGGGGTGACGAGGAAAAAGGAAAACTATGGAGAAGTAAACAGATGAGGGGTGCCAGGGGTTGGGGGGAAGGAGGGATGAATTGGCGGAGCAGAGAGGGTTTTTAGGGCAGTGAAACTACTCAGTATGATAAGATAATGGTGGGTCATTCATTATACATTCGTCCTCCAAACCCATAGAATGTACGCCAGGAGTGAACCCCAACGTAAACTATGGGCTCTGGGTGCCTAGTCGTTCATCCCCTGTAACAAATGCACCCCTCTGGTGGGAATGTGAGAGTGAGGAGGCTGTGCCTGTGTGGGGGCAGAAGGTATACGGGAACTCTCTGTACTTCCCGCTCAGTTTTGCTGTGAACCTAAAACTGTTCTAAAAACTGAGGTCTATTAAAAATAATGGGATGATGATAATAATGACAACACCCCCCCCCCCCCACCGCCAGAGTCGTGAGGAATCGCAGAGCCGCGCCCAGCCCTGTCTGTCTGTGTTGTGGGAGCGTTAGCCATTATTGTTGGTGGCCCTGTAATTAGTGGAGGCTGGTCCAAGCCTCTTCCTTCTCCTCTTTCCCCCTGCCTGGGAGCTCCCCAAGAAAAGGGCCCCGTTTCCTTCCTCTTCCACTGTTCTCTCATTCAGGGCCCCCCCTAGGCAGGGCTCAGCTTTCCCCTTGACCTCCCAGACCATCAGGAAGTCTAGGCCTGCAGTGTTTTCCAGTTCTTTTTCCAACCCATCCCCTCAGCTGACCGCCAAGACCTCGGGTTGACCCAGAAGTAGGAGGTGGGGGTGGGGTGGGGGGAGGCGGAAGTCGTCTGTTGGTGTATCTGTGTGTCTCTGGGGACATCACCTTTGTCTAGGAGCCACGGTCCCCCTACAGACGGCCCGGATATGTCTGTGGCCTTGATATCACCCCCACCCCCAGGTCCCTGGGGGGGGATGGCAAACTGCTGAGCCAGCCGGGGCGAGTGGGGGGGGGGACTTCCTCCCCAGCCTTCAGGTCCCCACAGAAGGCTGAGATTTCCGCTCCGATAGCTCCCTGGTGAGGGGAGGACCCAGTTTGCTTTGTGCTTTGTACCCCGTGGGTTGAACACCTGGTTTCTAGAGGTTGTCCAGACAACGCTTCACTTGGCCGAGGTTTCGGTGAGTTTTTGCCGACGTCCGATGGGACCCCAAGATCTGGCCTGGAGCTGAGTGGACGGTGAAATCTGGCTCAGGGAAAGGAGCAAAGTCATTGTGTGACTTTTCTCTGTCTCCCCATCAAAGCCGGGCTACCTGTGTTAGAACGATCTCGTTTCTTCTCTGTCCCCTCCATCGGACTGTCAGTTTTGGATGGCCGAAACCCATGAGGCACAACCAGTGCTAGCACCGAGAATTATATGAATATATATGCTGTGTACATATAGGCAGCATTAATATATTGATTTTTTTTCTTTCTTTCTTTTTTTTAACTAAGCTCTGTGCCCAATACCCGATGTGGGTCTTGAACTCATGACCCTGAGATCAAGAGTTGCATGCTCTACCCACTGAACCAGCCGGGTCCGCCAGTATATTGATTCTTAGTGTGCATTTCTTTTTATTCTTTTTTGTTTAAATGCTTATTCTTTTTTAAAAGTACGTTTATTATTAATATAAATTCATTCTTTTTAGACATGTTTATTCTCTTTAAATATGTTTATTTTTTTAAAGTATGTTTATTATTAATGTAAATTTATTTAATAGCAATATGTTGAATAATATCTGTATGTTTATTAGCCATGTTATTGTTTATATTATGGATAATATTCATTGTTTTATTACAAGAACAATTTTATGACTAGAAGTCTGGTGATTTGTTACCTATTATTTGATTTTTCATGTCTGTTTTTAAAAATTTTTTTAATTTATTTAACAGAGAGAGAGGGAGCACAAGCAGGGGGAGTGGGAGAGGGAGAAGCAGGCTTCCCGCTGAGCAGGGAGCCCGATGCGATGCGAGGCTTGATCTCAGGGTCCTGGGATCACGACCTGAGCCAAAGGCAGATGCTTAACGACTAAGCCACCCAGGTGCCCCTGATTTTTCATGTGTCAATTTTTTAAATTGGTAATATGAGCTAAAAATTTCCAACCGTCCCCCAGGGTACACCATAAAAATCTGGCCCCCTCTCACCTGTTCCCCTGCCCCCAGTTCCCCTCCCAGAGGGTAACCGCTGTGACTGGTGTCTTGTGCCTTCTCCCGGAGGCGGCCGGTGAGCCGGTGAGCCGACAGGCAAATATGTGTGTATTTATACAGCCCTTATAAATACACCCAGAAATGCAGGCAAGCAATGCAAACCGATCTGCATTGTGCTTGTTTTCAACTTAACAGGTTGAAGACAGTTTCACACCAAGACTAATTCATTTTCACTTTTTAATAGGCATAAATGGATCAATTTTAATTTCTTTTTGTATTCTTTTGTTTTTCAACACTCTTTATGAAGTAGAATATACATACAGAAGCCTGCACCAAACCTCTCCCATCTCTTGGTTGCATTGTCTGGGTATCAAGCCGCCTTAATTTTTTTTTTTTTAATTTCAGCTTTCTTGAGGCATCGTTGACGTATAAAATATTTATATTTTATTTATTTATTTAAAGATATTTAAAGAGATATTTAAAGTATACATCGTGTTGATTTGATATATGTACACGCCATGAAAGGGTACACAGCTAATTAACACACTCATCATCTCACCTATTTATGTTTTGTGTGTATCAGAACATTTAAGTTCTACGCTCTCTGCAAATTGCAACTATACAGCACAGTGTCAGCAAGGACAGCCCCCACGAGATCCTCAGACCTTATTCATCTTACAGCTCCAGTTTGCACCCTTTTACCCAACTCTCCCTTTCCCCTCCTGGCCGCAGCCCCTGACAATCACCACTTTCCTCCTCTCTGTTTCTCTGAGTTTGACCTTGTTTTGTTTTGTTTAGATTTCACATATAAGCGATACCAATGAGTATTTGTCTTTCTCTGCTTGGCTTATTTCGCTTTGTATAATTTCTCCAGGTTCATCCACGCTGTTGAAAATGGCAGGATTTTCTTCTTTTTCATGGGTGATTAATAGTCCATTGTGTGTGTGTATCATATTTTCTTTTTTAAATAATTTTATAAAGATTTTATTTATTTGAGAGAGCGAGAGAGAGAGCACAAGGGGGGAGGGGCAGCAGGCAGAGGGAGAAGCGGACTCCCTGGTGAACAGGGAGCCCATCTTGGGACTCGATCCCAAGACCCTGGGAACATGACCTGAGCCAAAGCAGACACTTAACCAACTGAGCCACCCGGGCGCCCCTACACCACATTGTCTTTACCCATTCCTCCACTGATGGACACTTAGGTTATTTTCATATCTTGGCTATTGTGAATAATGCTGCGATGAACATGGGAGTGCAGGTGCCCTTTTTCGTTGTTTTGCATTTCAACATTCTTGACTGAAGTATGATACACATACAGAAAAGTGCACTGAACCTCTCTCCCCTTATTATTGCACCATCTAGGTCTCCAGCAGTCAATTTTTAATTTAATTTATTATTGGCATAAAGAGACACTTGCACATATTACAAAAATCAAAAGGTAGGAGAGGGTTCATAGAATGAAAGCAGCCTCCCTCCCGTGCCCTGTCCCTATCTGTCCCTTCCGCTCCCAGGGAATTCACTAGTTTCTTCTTTCTGCAATATTCTGGATATTCTGAGCACATGTGGTAGAACGTCAGCTCCACGGGGACAGAGAATTTTGTCCATTTGGTTCCTGATATACCCCCACCATTTAGGATACTGCCTGGCACACAGCAGGTGTTAATGTATCTGGTAAATTGACATTGAAGAAGGTTATGTATGCGTCTTCACAAATAGTGCCCTCCTAAAAGGCTGTCTCTTGCACCTGAACGTAAGCTCCTTGAGGGTGAGGACTTCTTTTCCTGTTTTGTTCACTGCTGTACCCAGGAGGTGTACCGAAAATATTTATTGAAGGAATGAGGGGCTCTCCTATCAGGTTGTCTAGCTGCTGATTTCTCACACACACATACGTGTGCACATCAGTAAATAAAGGTGTCCTTCCATCTCAACGGCTGGGCCCACAGAGTCGCCCAGGAAAAGCTGGAAGGGGAAAAGAGGGAAACCAAAGAACTGTATAGAAGTTTGGGCCCCAGCTTGGAAGGCAGGATGAACCTGGGCCTTCTTGTCTGGTTGACCACAGCAAGGACGGGACAGCGATCCCTTAGCAGAGGCAGGGTAGACTTCTGGGTGCTCCCTCTTTTCTAAGGGTCTTTTCTGAGTTCTGAGGCCTCATCAAGGCAAAAACCAATCCTGTCCTTGGGGCAAGGCGTGGCACATCGTAGGAACTTGATTATTTGTTGGACGAACTCATAGGAGGCGCTTCATGCCTATTTGCTGTGTTGACACATAGGTGCTTAGGTGGCTTCTCGTTGAGTAAATAAGGGGGATCCCATGTTCTCCTCCAATTCCGGGGTCCCAGGGGTGAGCCCAGAGTGTATCTACAATTGAAGGCAGTTGTTTCAGGTTGAGGCCACCTGGCCAGGAGAGGCGTGACGTCACGAAGCCGCATGACGTCATGCGCCGGCAGATTCTCACGAGTGGGGGCTGGGAGGGGCAGGGCGGGGGGGGTGCGGACAAAGGGACCCCGCGCGCCTCCCCCGCCGTCCCCAGCGCGCGCGCCTGGGCCGACCCGCCACATCTGGAATTCATTGCAGCCGCCGCCGGAAAGGGGAGGGGAGGAGGGCGGGGCGAGTGGGGGGCCTAGGCGGTGTCTCTCCCCGCCCCCCTCTGTCCCCGGTCCCGAGCCCCGGGACGCAGTCCCAGCCCGGCCGGCAGCCCCAGCCCCTGCCGATGCCGTCCCGGGGACGCAGACACCAGAGCCCCTCCGGTCAGGGCAGGGACCCGGGCCGGCCCAGCCAGGTGAGTGTGCGGGACGAGGGGAAGGCAGAAGGGAGGGGCCCGGGTTCCCTAAGTCGCAGGATCGCAGCTGGGGAGCCAGGCCAGGGGTTGGGGGCGCACCGGGGCGCGCACGCGCCGCCCGTGCTCCTGCTGCACGGAGGGAGTGGTCACTGTGCGCCCTCTCCACGACTCCAGGCGGCCCCTATAGCCTCGGCCGCGAACCCCCAGGCTGAGCTCCCCGCCTTCCCCGGCGGCAGGAAGTTGGCGCCGAAGACAAGGCGGATCCGAGCGCTTTCGGCCAGGGACTGGAGGGCAGAACGGTGTGGTCCGGGACCGGGGGGGTTTGGGGAGTGTGTATGAGGGGGAGGGCCCTCCCGCCGGCGACTCGGGCTGGGCGAGACCGAAAGGTGCAGCGCGCCGCGGAGCTTCTAAGCCAAGGGGCGGGGTCCCCAGGGAAGGCCGCCTGCCCCACCGCCTGCAGGTCTGCCTCTGTGCCTCAGTTTCCCCGAGTAGTTCGTCTTCTTCAGTCACCCCCTTGGGGGCGTGGCTTTGTTCTGGAAGGAAAGGGAATGTGAGTGCGTGACTCCCGCGTCTCTCCTTTCACCTGGGGCCCAGGGACGGGGCGGGGGTGCAGTCACCCGTGGCGCGGACCCCGTGTGGTCCCGGGCCCAGCAGAGCGTCGGAACCTCGCCCCCTCCTCCGGCACGAGTTGACTCACCCGGGGATTTCCATGCCCTCCCCCGACTCTGCCCTAGTCAGATGCTCCAGGCGCCACGCGCTGGGCCCACGGTCCCCCCGCGTGGCGCGACGGCGGTTTGGTATTGGCGGTGCGGCTGCTGCTGTTATCACTACCCCCCCAAAACTCCCGCCCCTAACTCCTCTGGGAATACTGGGGCGAAGCCCCTGGCGGGACGCAGAGGTGTCCCCCACCCGCATGGGAGATGTAGGGGTTCCTCGCGTGTGGCTGTCGCGAGAGAGGAGGCGCGGCCCCAGCAGCGGCGAGTGTGGATACCGCGCATTCCACCGCCAGATAAGGAGGCCTAGACTGCAGCCCGAGGGCGGGGGCGGGTCCTGCCGCTGTCTCCACGGAGACGCGCTGGGCTTCGCAGGGTCAGGGGGCTGCCAGCGACCTGAGGCGTCTCCAGCCTTTGCTGTGATTTGGGGGCTAGGCTGAGTTTAGGTGCCTCTGCCCTCGGGGGCCCACGGGGCTTCGTTCATTCGTTCGTTCATCCGTTCAACCATCCATCCATCAATCCATCCATCCATCCATCCATCCATCACACGCGTTTTCGGAGCACCTTCTGTATGCCAGGCATCATGCCAAAGGGGCTGAAAACAGACTTGGTCTGGGGCCTCCAACACTCATATTCTACCAAGGAAGCCAGACAGAAAACAAAATACTACAATAATAATCTCTCAGAATGGCAAGTTGTGTGAAGCTAATAAAGCAGGATGCTGTAATGGAAAGGCCCTGGGGAAGGTGGCTGTGATAGACTGATGGTCGGAGGAGACCCCTCTGAGCCGGTGACTTTAAAACCGAAACCTGAAAGAGGAGAAGACAGTCATTCCCCGATTTGAGGGAAGGGCATGCCAGGTGGAAGAACAAGAACAAATCTCTGAGGTAGGAATGGGGGTGGCACCTAGGGGGCCAGTGTGGTTGGCGTTGAGAGGCCCTGGGGGAGAGTGGGAGGAGGCTAGATGGGCAGGGGCCAGGCCATTTTGGGCAGTGGGGAGCCATGGAAGAATTTGGAGCTGAGGGAGTGACACACTGTCCTGGCCTTGTGATTTAAATAGCTCCCCCTGGCTGCTGCATGGAGAACGGCAGTGTAGGGCGGGCCTTACAGCCGAAGGGAAACCAAAAGAAAGGGGGTGAGGGCGCTGCCTTAGGGCGAGTGGCATGGATCAGTGAGTGACAAGCACAAGGCCTGCCTCAGTGGAACTTGGAGGAGGGGTTCTTGGAAGCCGCTGAGGCTTCCCCTGTCCTTCCTCTCTCCTAATCTCCCCCTGAACAGTCTTGGTCTATCTTCCCTTCCCTCCAAACCCTGTCACTCGTCCCTCCTATTCTATTTCAGGCCTGGCCATTCCCCGATTCTGAGCCCGGTGACCTCTTACTGAGCCTCTGGGAAGAAGTTAGGATGGCCTTGGTGAAGGTGGGCAGGAGACAGGCCCTGTGTTTAGCCAGGTCTGGGAGCCTGACACAGGGAAGGGAAACAGCCAAGGTCTGTGTCTGCCTGGGGGTGCCTCTTCTGTCAGCCCTAATCTCCAGGCCCTGCTTCCTCTTTCTGGGAAGCATGAGCCTGACTTAAGCCCTGTCTTCAGCAAAGTCCTAGTGGGGAAGATGAGAAGAGGGAAGCAGTGTGGGCCTCAGTTTCCCCTTTTCTAACTAGGCGAGCTATCCCTCCTTCTGAGGATGCCTTGACAGCCTCCAAGGGCTGCAGAAAGTGAGTGTGCAAGCTCCCAGTCTCCCCCACCTCCTCCCCAGGGAAGAAGACAGACTTTTCGGTGGGTCTCTGGGGCGTGAGGACTGAACCCAATTCTTATTTCTCCAGGAAGCTTCCATAAGTCTTCCTCTTGGCTGCCAAACCAGAAGGTTGGTGGCCCCATGTGAGGAAGGGGTGAAGGGGGTGGCCATGGGACACATCCTGGGCTTTTCGCCCACCAGCAGGGGTGCTTCCCAGGCCTGCAACGGGCCCTTGATTCTAAGTCATGAACCCCAGGAGGGGCCCAGTAGGCCAGGGCAGCCTGGGGGCGTCTGGTCGACGTGACCCGGCGGTCAGGCCGCGGTTCACAGTCTCCCCCGGGACATCCACACAGCCCTAACTGTGTTCTCTGAAAGAAGTGGTTGGCCTGTGAAGGCCCGATCACTAGCGCCTTCCTTAGAGCGCCCCCAACTGGGCCAATCAAATGCCGAGGACGGAAAGCTCGGGCCAATGGGCGAATCGCTCAAGGCCCTGGGATTGAAAACAAACCAATCAGGGCGCGGGCTGTTTCTGCCCCGAAGGCCGGTCCAGTAAGGCCCGGGCCAGGGCCAGGCTAGCTCCCGGCCGGCTGCAGCCTGCAACGGGCAGAGGGCATCGGGGCGCCCAGGGCCCGGTCCGGCAGGGGAACAAGGGGCCTCTGTGTGGCGATCTGGGCGGGGCGGCAGTCTCCGGGGATGCGCACAAGCCCTTCTCTGTTTCCAAACTAGGACGGATGCCCCTTCACTGGGGGGGAGCAGCTGCCTCTGTCAGGCCCCGGGCCAGGGCGCCCCTCTGAGGGGGCGTCGGGGGCCTGAGATGGCTTGGGTGACCCCGGAAGCCCCCCATAATTCCCAGGCTCCCTAAGAACCGGCCTAACCAGCCTTTTCTGGAACGGTACTCCTGGAGCGCACGTGGTCCTCGCCAGGCAGGTTTCCAGGCACCTAGGGAGGGCTCTTCCCGCGCCCTCCCCCCTTAGCGAAAGGCTGGAGCTTCCTCCTGGCTCCCCTTGTGAAAGACAGACACTGCACCAGCTCCTCTGAAATAGCGCCCCCCCCCCCAAGCTGGGAGGAGGCCACGATGTTGGCCTCTCAGCCTCTCTGCCCACGCTTCTTCCCGCCCCCTCCCCCCACGGCTCAGTTTTCCTTGAGAGGGGGGTGACTCAGGCTTTCATGGAAACAAATACCGTCCCCCACCTCCCCTCAACCCCCTCTCAGCGGTGCTGCTCGCCCCCTCTTCGGCTCACATGACTTCAGCGCCTGCAGCAGCTGCCCCATCCTCCCAGCCAGGACCTCCCAGACTGGTCTCCTGTGGCTCCCCGATCCCATCACCCCCTCCCAGCCTTTCCCACACCGGATGTGACTGGGAAGTGAGGACTCCACCCTGTTTGTTCCAGGGGCCTCACATCTGGATTTCATCCTGGCTGGGGAGGGGGGGTGCCAGCGCCCTGCCCACCCCGCTGGGACCCCTCTGTCCCACAGCAGGGCTAGATGGTGCTGATGAGAACAGGATGTTGGGAATCTTGTGTGGCTAGCTCAGTCTACACCCCCTCCTCCAAGACTGGCTGGAGGGCACCTAGGCCCCAGCTGTGTGTTTGGCAGGAAGAGGGGAGCTAATATATTGGTTAATACTTATTGAGTGCTTGCTATGCGCTAAGGGTGCCTCATGTACCATTACCCTTATGCAGTGGGCCTCATGTACCATTATGAAGTGGGCTTTCTTCTCATTGCGCAGATGAAGACATTGGGGCTGAGAGGCTGAGTATTGAGTGACTTGCCTAAAGTCCCACAGCATGTCAGTGGAGTGCGGTTGAACCCTGGATTGCCTCCAAGGTCTTTGTCCTTGAAGATGCCATGACCTCTGAGATGCTTAACAGGGCCGCCCTGGTGTCTCCCCAAGACCTTATCTTGGGAGCACCCGGGGCTCAAGGCTTAGACCCAGCCTGATATCCAGGGCAGTGGGTGGTAATGAGTAGGGGATGGTGCTATCAGCAGCCAGCCTCTTGCTGACCCGGGTTGGCAGGTGGCATGAGGCCCCAGGCTCTAGTGTATTCCAGAAGGGAGATGAGCCCTCCAGGCCCTGCCCAAGGCTCATTCTCTGGGTAGGTGAGCAAGAGTTCTGGAAGTTTACTCCATGTCCCTCATGCTGTTTAGGGGAGCTTCTGTTCTTTTTGAAAGACAGTGCAGCCTATAGATTATGGAGGCTTTGGAGTGGTTCTCTGGCTCTGCCACTTCCTAGCTTTGAGACTCACAGCAGGTGAATTGACCTCTCTGGGTTTCCCATTGGTAAAGCAGGGGTGATGATACTTCTGACTTCTTGTGGCCCCTCAGTGAGGAGTGAGGGAACAGGGACTAAAGCCACACCCATCCAACGTCAGAGCCCAGGGAGCAGCCGCAGCACTGACCTGTCTGTCTGTCTTCTGTCTCTGCAGCTCTGACAGCCCCATGGCCCTAGCCGGCCACTGAGCCCCACCATGGGCGGCCTGTACTCAGAGTACCTAAGCCCCAGCAAGGTCCGGGAACACTATAATTACACCAAGGAGACGCTGGACACTCAGGAGACGCCCTCCCGCCAGGTGGCCTTGGCCCTCATCATCCTGCTCTGTTTTGCCATCGTGGTGGAGAACCTGCTGGTGCTAATCGCGGTCGCTCGCAACAGCAAGTTCCACTCAGCCATGTACCTGTTCCTGGGCAACCTGGCCGCCTCGGACCTGCTGGCGGGAGTGGCCTTCGTAGCCAATACCTTGCTCTCGGGCCCGGTCACGCTGGGGCTGACTCCGGTGCAGTGGTTTGCGCGAGAGGGCTCTGCCTTCATCACGCTCTCCGCCTCTGTCTTCAGCCTCCTGGCCATCGCCATCGAGCGGCACGTGGCCATTGCCAAGGTCAAGCTCTACGGCAGCGACAAGAGCTGCCGCATGCTGCTGCTGATCGCGGCCTCGTGGCTCATCTCACTGGCTCTCGGCGGCCTGCCCATCCTTGGCTGGAACTGCCTGGGCCATCTCGAGGCCTGTTCCACCGTTCTGCCGCTTTACACCAAGCACTACGTGCTCTGCGTGGTCACCATCTTCTCCGTCATTTTATTGGCCATCGTCGCTCTGTATGTCCGCATCTACTGCGTGGTCCGCTCCAGCCACGCCGACGTGGCTGGCCCCCAGACGCTGGCCCTGCTCAAGACGGTCACCATCGTGCTGGGTGTCTTCATCGTCTGCTGGCTGCCGGCCTTCAGCATCCTGCTCCTGGACTACGCCTGCCCCGTCCACTCCTGCCCTGTCCTCTACAAGGCCCACTACTTCTTCGCCTTCGCCACCCTGAACTCACTGCTCAACCCCGTCATCTACACGTGGCGCAGCCGGGACCTGCGGCGGGAGGTGCTGCGGCCGCTGCAGTGCTGCCGGCGGGCGGCGGGGGTTCAAGGACGGCGGGGTGGGACCCCGGGCCATCGGCTCCTGCCCCTCCGCAGCTCCAGCTCTCTGGAGAGGGGCACGCACATGCCTACGTCGCCCACGTTTCTGGAGGGCAACACGATGGTCTGAGGGGCAAGTGGGCCACCAGGCCGTGGCAGAGGGCTCCGTGGAGAGGCGCCAGTTGACCTCAGACAGAGATGGGGGCTGCCGAGCAAGAGGCCCCCACGCCACAGACCTGGGTGATATTGACAATATTTCACCCTGGGCATGGCCGGCTGAGACACCGACCTGTCGGACGGCAGAGCTGCAGTGGGTCAGAGGCTAGTGCGGTAACTGATGTGACCCCCTTCAGAACTGGTCATGGGGAGGCCCGGGGGACCTGGAAGGGGCCTGGGTGACAGCCGGTAGGCACTCAGGTGACACAGCAGGCAAGCACTCGGGGGGAGCTCAGGGCAGGAACAATTTACAACCCGGTACAAGGGGTTTCAACATTTCACGACTGTCTGACCCTCTGCCCTGTACGGAACTTCCTTCTCTGAATCCAGCCCTCCGTCACCTTTTCCTGGCAACTTTAAGCCACTTCCCCAGAAGCACTGTCCCAAAGGGCTGGAGGCCTCCTCCCTGACTGTCCTGGGCGGCCCTGGCTGACAGTTGCAAGGCCCAAATCCACAGCTTCCCCAAATTACACCAGCTGCCACTTTGGTTGCTTCTTCCCTTTCCTCTGTCTCTCCACGAGATGCTGGGAAACCACGGCGGAGGGGGGGAGGCTGGATGCCATTCTCAGACCTCATTGGCCAATTGCACTATTTGGGGCACAGAGGAGTCACCAAGGGCTGGAAAAACTGGTCTGGGGGGCTGAGGAGGGCTCTGGGCCTCCTGGTGGAAAAGGGTAGAACTTGAGAAAGTTCTAGGGGAGCTGTTGGCACAGGACCCCCACTCCTAAAAACCCCGCCCCCAAGCTACTCCCACCTCCAGCCCAGCCAAGGTAACCAGATCTCCTGAGGCAGGGCAGCCTTGAGCCTTGAGCCCGCTGTGCCTCCTTTCGAGTTGTATTGTTTGGAGAAGCATGGGGGTGGGGAGGCCACGGACGATGGTTGTGGGGTGGTTGCCCCCCCAGAAGGACTGCCCCAGAAGGACTTTGCTAAATTCCGTGGATAGATGGAAGGGACATTGCGGTACAAATGTATATTTATGTGTGTCTGTGTGCGCGTGCGTGCGATGCGTGTGATCTGTCCCCACCGTGCTCCCCCAGAATGGATGCTGTTGTCGTCTCACATCGTGTTCAAGCTGCCAAAGAGGGGTCCGGCCCCCACACAGACTCCTCTCTTACTGTTGGCTCATCTCCCCGTTTGAGAGCTGGGGTACAGCTCGCCTTGGGGAAGGAAACCTCATGCCTCAATCGATTTCTTGTGAATGCAAAGGCTGGGGGAGTGGGTCTTGGGGGGCAAGGAGCCAGTTGGGGGCTTTTCTCCCCTCATACAGCTCCCCAGATGCCCCCCGTGCCTGAGACCTGGGCCCAGGCCAATAAACGGTTCAATCCCTTGTTCCGGTGTTTGTTGTCTTTGGGGCTTAAGGCGGCCGTTGCCCTAAGTAGCACCCGGTGGCTGGAGGGTGGACGGGATGGGGAGGGTGACGGGATGGGGAGGGTGGCTGCTGCCCAGGCCACTCATACTTTGCCAGCCTTCCTATTTTGTGCCCCAACCCCGCCCAAGCAGGGTTGCAGTGGCTTCTGAGAGAACAGGGTAAATGCTGACCTTTCCCCTAGGGCATCTGTCTGGCCCTTCCCAGTGATTAGACTCTAGGCCTGCCTGCTTCCCTCCAAAGATGGCCTGGAGGGTGTGGGGAGGTCCCCTATTTCATCTCATCTCACATACATGTTCTTCCCTGGGAGATGGTTTTGGGGGACGTGGGCCCAGATAACCCTCCAGGGCTCAGTATTCCCCAAAGGAATGGGTAACTTTCATCAAGCACTTCCCAAGACGTGAATCCCAGAAGGTGAGAGTTACTATGAACTATCGTGGAGATGTGGGTTCAGAGAAGGTAAGTGAGCTGCTCAGGGTCACACAGTGAGTTGGAGCAAGCGCCTGTCTGGATACGAACTCAGGCAGGAACAATTTACAAACTGGTACAAGGGATTTCAACGTTTCACTGGGCTGACTCCCGCCAGCTCCATCACAGGGCCGGAGAGTATCCTCCACCCACTCTTTGCCGTGGAAGGAGTGGGCAGTGTGAGCAGCCAGACCCCATCCAAAACCAGGAGAAACCCAGATGGGACACAGCTGGGGGGTGGGTTCCTAGCTCAGCTCCAGGGTGACACTCCCTTCTGCCCAGAGGCACAGGGCCCAGCGGCTCCTTTGAAGATAGATCTGGGGCTTTGATGGGGAACCCAGTCCCCAAGCTAGAGCCCCACCCAGCACACCAACGCAAACACTTGAGCGGCCAGTGAGAGGAGTGGGGCCAGCAGCCAGAGGCTGAGAGATCTGCTCTTCCCTTTAGAATCCCCCTCCTCAGCAGCTCCCGGACAGCCTCTGGAAACCCGAGTCCCAGCTGAGTGGAAGGAACAGAGGAGATACCGGCCAGGCCAGAGTCAATAGATTTCCCCCAGATACACACCTGCTTTCTCTACCGCCTCCTTCTGGGCCTCCGCTCGATGATCACCTCCTCAGAGGGGCCTGCCCTGACCATCGTCTGCTCCGCCTCCACTGAGTCCCTCTCTTACTCATCATCTGGGAGGATATTATGGGTCAGTTTATCTGCTTCCTCCCCTCCACTAAACTGAGAGCACCTTGAAGATAGAACGGCATCTGTCTTACCACTGTGCCTCTAGCATCTTAAATAGTACTTGGCATGTTCCCACCGCAGGGACTTTGCACGTGCTGTTCCCTCTGCCTGGACCAATCTTCCCCCACATGTGCCTGTGCTTCCCCTGTGCTTCCTCTCTGCTCCCTCTGGTCTACAATAAAGTATCACCCTGGGTGAGGCCTCTGGCCATGCGTACATCTCTGGTCCTATCTGCTTACCTTGCTACTCTCTTATATGCAGAACATTTCGCTTTTTTATCCTAATTATTTTCTACCTCCCCCTTTGGAATGCCAGTTCGGTGACAGTGGGGGTTTGTGTCTGTCCTGTTCACGGCTTGGCCCCGGTGCTCAGAACAGTGATGTGGACACAGCACGTGCTCAATAAAGGTTTGTCAAGTGAATTAAAGCAAAAGCACATGCTGGTCTTCTGAGTGTTAAGTTTATTTCCTGTGAAGAAAATAAAATAGAGAAAGCAACAGTTTGGGGGACTCTGTAGACTCTCTTATTGGCACTCTGACAGTTTAAAAAACAAAACAAAACTGAGGCACCAGCGAGGTCAAGTAATCTGACCAAGGTCACGTGGCACGTGAGTGGAGGGGCAAGGATTTGAACCCCGGGAGCCCTTGGTTGAAAACTGTAGTCCCATCTGATGGTTCTTAGTATCCTGGCCTGAGGATCTAATTTGCTGACATCTCTCAAATCTCGGAGCCTAGAACAGAGCAGACCAACCCCCAGGGATGCACAGTGACTTTCCCTACGGAGGCTGTTGGCCATTAGGGAGCATTAGAATCACCTGGAACAACCTGGCAAAATGCAGATCCTTAAGCGTCTAGCACGTGAATTGTGGCTAGTGTGATGCAGGAGCTGAATTTTAATCTTAATTAATTTAAAAGTAAATAGCCACATGTGGCCATTGGCTACAGTACTGACAGCACAATTCTAAATTCCGGATCTGGCTTCCACCGCCTCTGAGCAACCGAACCCTCTTGCCATTATGCCATCATTTCAACAAAAGTTCATTAAGTCTTACCACCATAATTATTATTAATGACACTGTAGCTTCCACTTATTATTGCATGATTTTGGGAATATTTCTTTTTTTTTTTAAAGATTTTATTTATTTATTTGACAGAGATAGAGACAGCCAGCGAGAGAGGGAACACAAGCAGGGGGAGTGGGAGAGGAAGAAGCAGGCTCCTAGCGGAAGAGCCTGATGTGGGGCTCGATCCCATAACGCTGGGATCACGCCCTGAGCCGAAGGCAGACGCTTAACCGCTGTGCCACCCAGGCACCCCGGGAATATTTCTTTAAATTATGACATCAAGATGAGGCTCAGTTGCAGATGACAGAAAACACAGAGTATAAGTAAGTTAAGAGAGAAATTGATTTGTCTCCTATAAAACGGTTTCAGAGGAAATTGGTCCTGGATAAGGATAGACGCCTAGTTATCCGCGGTCCAGGCTCCTATCCTATGTACCTTGATCTCTCTCTCCCTCCTAATCTCTCTCCACCCATCCCTCCATCCACCCTCCGCCTACCTAAATACTTCACTGTGTTTCCTAAGAACAAGGCATTCTCTTCTATAACCTTAGTAAAGTTATCAAAATCAAGAATCTATAAACTTACATCAGTTTTCACCAATGGTCTTATTACTGACCTTTAGAGCAGAAGAAAATCCCAGGTCACTTGTGGCAGTCAGTCGTCTTTTTAGTTTCCTTTAATCGGAACAGTTTCTGAACCTTTCTTTGTCTTTCGTGACCTTGACATTTTTTAAAAATATAGGTCAGTAATTTGGCAGAATGTCCTTCAAGTTGGGCTTGTGTCATGTTTCCTCATCATTAGATTCAGGTTACGCATTTTTGGCACAAATACCACAGAAGTAATGTGTTTTTCTCAGTTAGTCCCATCTCTGGCACTTCGATCACTGGTGGCATTTGCCAAATCTCCCCACTTGAAAGTTACCATTTCCTCCTTCGTAATTATTAAGTATCTTGTGGGGAGGTACTCTGAGACTCTGTAAATATCCTGTTACTTATCAAATTTTCGGTCGTTTAGCATCTATTCTTGTCTGAACCAATTATTACTCACTGAATTTTTAAAAGAAAATCAGAGGATATCACATCATTTTCTTCCACTTTTTATTTTTAGAAGAAAGTGACACTTTTTTTTTAACTTAACCACAATACCATGATCATACTTATCAAAAGGATCAATCAGTGTTAAAATTTCCCCATCTGACTCTATTTTCTTTTTTAACATTTGACTTGTGTGACCCAGAATCCAAACAAGGCCTTCTCGTGGCATTTATGAATCTCTGAGGTATTTAAATTTTGTTTTTATTGAAGATTTTATTTTTTTTATTTTTATTTTTTTAAGTTTTATTTTATTTATGTGACAGAGAGACAGCCAGCGAGAGAGGGAACACAGCAGGGGAGTGGAAGAGGAAGAAGCAGGCTACCAGCGGAGGGGCCCGACGTGGGACTCGATCCCGGAACGCCGGGACCACGACCTGAGCCGAAGGCAGACGCTTAATGACTGTGCTACCCAGGTGCCCCTATTGAAGATTTTATTTATGGGGTGCCTGGGGGCTCAGTCTGTTAAGCATCTGCCTTCAGCTCAGGTTGTGATCCCAGGGTGCTGGGATCAAGCCCCACATCGGGCTCCCTGCTCAGTGGGGGGCCTGCTTCTCCCTCTGCCTCTGTCTCTTTCTCTCTCTGTCTCACATGAACAAATAAATAGAATCTTTAAAAAAAAAGATTCTATTTATTTACTTGAAAGAGACAGAGAAAGCATGATGGAAGGTGGGGGGAAGGGCAGAGGGAGAGGGAGAAGCAGACTTCCTGCTTAGCAGGGAGCTTAACGCGGGGCTCAATCCCAGGACCCCAGGATCATGACCTGAGCCAAAGGCAGAAGCTTAACTGGCTGAGCCACCCAGGCCCCCTTCTGAAGTACTGTTTAACAAACTTCTCTTGTGAAACCTATTTAGCTTTGTTTAATGCGGTTTAACAGTTTTCTCTCCCTTCCTTCCTTCCTTCCTTCCTTCCTTCCTTCCTTCCTTCCTTCCTTCCTTCCTCCTCTCTCCCTCCTTTCTGTCCTAACTCATTTGTTGAAGAAACCGGGTTGTTTGTCCTGGAGAGTTTCCCATAGTTTGGTATTGGTTGATGGTAACCTGAAGGGGTCATTTAACAGGTCCCCTGTCAGATTCAAGATTGGTATTTTTTGCTTCAATTCTTGATAGGTAGTGCTGGAAACTTCCATCAGGAGGACATGAAGTCTGGCTGTCTCTCTCTCTTGCTGGTAACTAAAACTGATCAAGATGTTCAGATGCCATCAGCCTAATCCCGCCTTGATAAATTCCCCATCCAACGATTCCTAATGGTCTGGTCATCCATGGACAACCGTTGACTGGATCCATTATTTCCAAAGGATTTCTGGTCCACCTCCCCATCTCCACATCCTGGCTCTTTTGTCTCATTTGTCTACGAAGCAAATGTACTCTCCCAAAATTCAAACATCTGATGTTCACCACATTTCCCCGAATGTCTTGTCTGGAAAAGTCAGATCGGTCAAAAAAAAAGGAAATGAACTTGGGTGGATGATTCATTTTTCGTGGTGACTGTGGTGTGTTAAAGGTGCAAACTAGAAAGTCTGACAAACCTGACCTCTCAAATCCAATAGTCAACAACCCAAGCCAACCTTGGGCGAGCCATCTGACAAACTTCAGCTGGTTTCTTCATCTGCAAAATGGATATGTTAATAATTCCAACCTCAGATGTACAATGGTACTGCCGCTTCGGAAAACAGGTCTGGTGGTTTCTTACAAAGGCAAATGTAAACTTGCCATATGACCCAGCAATTTGACTCCAGGTATCTACCCAGGAGAAATGAAAACCTAGGTCCACACAAAGACTTGTATGTGAATGTTCATTATAGCATTTTTCTAATAGCCCCAAGGTGGAAACCACTTAAATGTCCATCAGCTGGTGAATGGAGAAACAAAATGGGGTATATCCATACAATGGAATATAACTCAGCAAAAAAAAAAAAAAAGAGGTATATATTACATATATACTGGTATACACAATAGCATGATGAAACTCAAAATAATTGTGCTAAGTGAATGAAGTCAGACACAAAATTTCCCATATTATATGGTTCTATTGTCCATAAGAGGCAAATATTTAGAGACAGAAAGTAGGTTAGTGGTTGCCTGGGGCTGGAGGTAGGAATAGGGATTAACTGTGAGCAGGCATGAGGGCTGTTATCGGGGTGATGGAAATATTCTAAAATCACGTGGATTGTGATGATAGTTGAACAAGTTGGTAAATTTACTAAAAACCATTGATTTATACTTAGTGGGTGAAAATTTTAAGGCGTGTAAATTTTGCTTTAATAAGCTTATTAAAAAAGAAACCCAACTTCTCAAAATACATATGAGTGCTCTATTTGATTCCTACCCTCCGAGATCTTACATTCTAGTAGGGGAGACAGTCTATAAAAATAAATATATAATACAGTGTTAAGAAGTTTCCATCATGGAGAAACAGTACCCAGGTTCCTTATAAGATTAAACATAGAACTACCATATGGTCTAATAACCCCAGTTCTGGGTATATATCCAAGGGAAATGAAATCAGTATCTTGGGGGAGCCTGGGTGGCTCAGTCAGTTAAGTGTCTGACTCTTGATCTCCTCTTAGGTCTTGATCTCAGGGTCATGAGTTCAAGCCCCACGGTGGGGTCCATGCTGGGCGTAGAGCCTACTGGAAAAAAAAGTCAGTATCTTGAAGAGATATCTGTGCTCCCATGTTCGTTGTAGCATTATTCACAGTAGCCAAGATACCAAAACAACCCAAGTGTTCATCAAATGATGAATGAATAAAGAAAACGGGAGATATATATACATGTTTGTATACATATGTATGTCCCACATATATACTTATAAGTTACATATATAACAAAATGTGTGAGAGAGACGCATATATACATAATCACGATGGAATGTTATTCAGCCATGAAGAAGAGAACCCTGCCATTTGCAACAATATGGATGAACCTGGAGGACACAATGCTAGGTGAAATAAACCAGACACAGGCAAATACCGTACAATTTTGCTTATACGTGGAATCTAAAAAAATGGAACTCACAGAAGCAGAAAGTGGAATGGTGGTTTCCAGGGGCTGGGAAGTGGGGAAAATGGGGAGATGTTGGTCAAAGGGTACATAACTTTCAGTTATAAGATGAGTAAGTTCTGGGTGCCTGGGTGGTGCAGTTGGTTAAACGTCCGACTCCTGGTTTTCAGCTTAGGTCGTGATCTCAGGGTCTTGAGATCAAGCCCCACGTTGGGCTCTGCACCAGGTACGGAGCCTGCTGACGACTTTCTCTCTCTCCCTCTGCCCCTCCCCACAACTTGCTTTCTCCCTCTCTCAAATGAATAAATCTTTTTTAAAAAAGATTTCATTTATTTATTTGACAGAGAGAGAGAGCACAGCAGGGGGAGCAGCAGGCAGAGGGATAGGGAAAAGCAGACTCTGAGCAGGGAGCCCGATGTGGGGCTCGATCCCAGGACCCCAGGGATCATGACCTGAGCTGAAGGTAGACGCTTAACAACTGAGCCACCCAGGCGCCCCTACACGCAGCTTTTAGTTGCTGATTACACCTCAATGAAGCTGGGGATAATGCTTCTGAAACTTCCACAAGTGGGGAGCTTGTGAAGAGTACAGCTTCCTGGACCCTACCAGGGCTGGCAGAATCTGATGCCCAGCCCAGGACTCTGCATCTTTACTCTGAGCTGCTCCTGATGTGACCCATCCGTGACTTAGAATTTTCAGAGTGCTGGCTTGGGGCTGATTTTAGCCTGTGAGATACTGGCTCGGACAAGGCCGTTGCTTTGTCCCGTCTACGTAGAAATCGCTCTCATCCAGGGTGATCCGCAACCTCGGGGGGATGTTTGGCAATGTCTGGAGACATTTTTCTAGCCTCACCTGCAGGTGGAGATGGGATGGGGCTGATCATCGTGCCGTACAGACGACAGTCTCCCGTGACCAAGGACTATTGGGCCCCAAATGTCAGCATTGCCCAGGTGGAGGTACAGCCGCGTGTGCCCTCCTGGCTCCTTCCACCTGATCGGCTGGTTCAGGACTCCTAGGCACAGTCGGGAGTGTGAGGAACTTCTAGAGGCATCCCCAATGCCCTCATTGGAGACTGTCACGTCGCGTCTCTTTGCCAGGTACTTTTAATAACTTGTGATTGCCTTTGGAGAGGCAGTTGTGGTTAATTAGTGGTCATTTCCGGGAAGGAGGTGCTTCACGCGAAGTCCCTCCGATTTAATGGCCAAGGAAGGCCCACTTCTCATTCCTGCTCAGTGTGGTGAGGCAGGTTTTCTCTGCACTTCCGGAGCGGACGCTGTGTGTTTTCGCTTCGTGCTCCAGGAGGTGGGTGATTCCCCAGGGTCCGTCCACTGTTTTCCTCTAGGGCGGGGGGCGGGGGCTACGACGAGTGGTGGCCACAGGACTCAGGCAGACCGGGGAAGCCTGGGGTGGGCTGAGCGAGGCAAGACAGGACTTAAGTGTCTTAAGGCAGGAAGCAAGGAGGCCCAAGCTTGAAGTGGGTTAGAGAAGTGGGGAGAAGTACTCTGGTGATTTACATAAACGGAATCATGTGGTTGGTCCTCCTCTATGCCTGGATTCTTCCACATGGCCTAATGTTTTTGAGATGTGTCTGTATTTTTGCATGGAGTTACTGAGTGCTTTTTTCAAAAATTTAAATTCAATTAGCCAACATAGAGTGCTTATTCTCAATACTGAATAGCAGGGTTCTGTAAACTCTATAGTTTGAAGGCCAAATTCACCTCGCAGCCTGCTTTTGTAGGAACTATAAGCTAAGAAAGGTTTTTACACTTTTTTTTTTTTAAAGATTTTATTTATTTATTTGACAGAGATGGAGACAGCCAGCGAGAGAGGGAACACAAGCAGGGGGAGTGGGAGAGGAAGAAACAGGCTCATAGCGGAGGAGCCTGATGTGGGGCTCGATCCTGTAACGCCGGGATCACGCCCTGAGCCGAAGGCAGACGCTTTAACCGCTGTGCCACCCAGGCGCCCCGGTTTTTACACTTTTTAATTGTTGGGGGGAACAACATTTTGGGACATGTGAAAATAGTATGAGATGATTCAAATTTCAGTGTCCACTAATAAAGTTTTATTGGAGCACAGCTGTGTCCACTCAGTTACATAATTATCTATGGCTGTTTTCACTTTACAACTGCACAGAATTGTTGTGACAGAGAATATGGCCCACAAGTCCTGAAATATTTATTATCTGACCTTTCCCAGAAAAAAGCCTGTGACCTCTAGGTTTAGTATTACGTTGTATGAATACGTAATTATTTGTATCATTGTTGTTAGACGTTGAGTGGTCTTCAGTTTTTGGCTATTGTGAACAAAGCTGCTATGAATATTTTTGTACATGTCCTTTGGTGGATAGAGGCACTCATTCCAGGAGTAGAGTTACTGGGTCATTAGGGCAGGGGTACATTTAGCTTTGGACATTGTCAAATCATTCTCCAAAGTGGCCATACCATTTTGGACTTCTCCAGGAGTGTTCTGGTGTTGCTAACACTTGCATTTTTTTTTTTTTAGCACTTGCAAATTTTTCTTTTTTCATTTTAGCCATCCCAGGGTGTGTGTGTGTGTGTGTGTGTGTGTGTAAGCTGATATTGCACTGAGGTTTCACTTTGCATTTCCCTGATGACTAACGTTAAGCAGCTTTTCGTACGAGTCTTGGCCATTTGGATATCCTCTTTTGTGAAGTACCTGTTCAACTCTTGTCCACTTAAAGAGACAGATAATTCTCTATTAATTTGAAGGCATTCATTGTGTATTGTAGATATGAGTCCTTGGTCAGTGGACATATATTTATGGCTTGTCTTTTAGTGGTATCTTTTGATAAAAAAAAAATCCTCTTAATACAGCCTAACATTTTCCTTTATGATTAATGTGCTTTAGGTCCTGTTAAAGAAACAATTGCCTATCCTAAAGTCACAAAGATGTTGTATATTTTATTTTAAAAGCTTTCTTGACTTTGCTTTCACATTTAAATGTGGAAGACCTCTGGAATTGAGTTTTGTATATGGTGTGAGGTAGAGATCAAGATTTACCTTCTTCCGTATAGCCATACAATGGGCCCAGCATCATTTATTGAAAAGACCAGGCTTTTCTTGCTGCTCTGCCAGTTGTTTTTGTTTGACATAAATAATCACATGCTCCAGCATCAGCATTCCAAAAAGGCAAAGAAATCTTCCGAAAAACTCCTCTTCCTGCCCAAAGCTCCTACCCTCTAGTTAACATTCCTTATCTCCAGGAAGTTAACCATTCCTTGTTTCTTTCCCAAGGCTTTATGTATAAACAAGTAAATATCCAGAATTCTCCCCCCCCTTTTTTTTCCACATAAGCTGTATCCTACTATGCATTCCGTTCTACATCTTGCTTTGTTTCCTACTAGCAATTAAAAATAAACCTCTAAGGGGCGTGTGGGTGGCTCAGTCATTAAGTGTCTGCCTTCAGCTCAGGGCGTGATCCCAGAGTCCTGGGATCGAGCCCCACATCAGGCTCCTCCGCTGGGAGCCTGCTGCTTCCTCTCCCACTCCCCCTGCCTGTGTTCCTTCTCTTGCTGGCTCTCTCTCTCTCTGTCAAATAAATAAATAAAATCTTTAAAAATAAATAAATAAAAATAAACCTCTAAGGTATTATATGGAAAAATACCCCTTTGTTTTTTGTTACTGTGAGATCTGTCACTATGTGAATGAAATACACTTTCTTTTTTTTTTTTTTAAGATTTTTAAATTTATTTATGTGACAGAGAGACAGCCAGCGAGAGAGGGAACACAAGCAGGGGGAGTGGGAGAGGAAGAAGCAGGCTCCCAGCGGAGGAGCCCCATATGGGACTCGATCCCGGAATGCCAGGATCACGCCCTGAGCCGAAGGCAGACGCTTAACGACTGCGCTACCCAGGCGCCCCGAAATACACTTTCTTTAGCTAAATCTCACTGATGGAGAACTAGATTCTTTCCAGTCTTTTGCTACAGACAAAACTTAGTGAATAGCTGCGTCCACTTCTCACTTTGCGTACGTGCATGACTGAATCTTACGAGATTTCTGGAAGTAGAATAGCTGAACAAAAACGTGTGCATTTGTCATTTTGATGAACGTTTGTAGACTGAACATTTACTGCTGGGAGGGGGAGGAACAGGCATTACACCCTCACCTACGCAGGGTTCCATGAGGTATCATTGTCTTCTTTTTTAAGATTTTATTTTTATTTGAAAGAGAAAGAGTGCATGTGCATGAATGGGGGGAGGGTGAGGGGAAGGGGAAGGGGGAGGGGGACAAGCAGACTTCACGCTGAGTGGGATCCAGACACAGGGCTCGATCCTGAGACCATGAGGACCCTGAGACCATTACCTGAGCCGAAGTCAGATACTCAACTGACTGCCCACCCAGGCACCCCCCCCCAACTTTTTAAAAAGTAATCCCTATGCCCAACATGGGGCTTGAACTTACCCCAAGATTGAGTCACGTACTCTACTGACTGAGCCAACCAGGTGTCCCTCCATGAGTCTTTATTGTGTGCCAACTATATCCTGGGCACTTTACTAGATGTTGGGCATGGGGAGGTATGACACACCTGTTGGGCTGGGGGAGATCAGGAAAGTCCCCTTGAAGGAGGTGATGGTTGAGTCAAAATAGAAAGAATGGATTAAAGATTTTCCAAGCAGGAGAAATGGGTGTGTAACGCAACAGGGCTTTCCAGGCTAAGGCAACAGCAAATGTGGAAACCTTGCAACAATTACCTGTGGTTATAGAATAAAAAAACCCGAAGTCTGGTGGCTTAGAACAACTCCCATGTATTATGCCTCATTGTTGCTGTGAGTTGGGAATTGAGAAACACAGTGAGCAATTCCAGCTTGAGGGTCTCTCATACAGTACAGTCAGGTATTGGCTAGGGCTGCAGTTGTCAGAAAGCTTGCCTGGGGCTGGAAGAGCCACTTCCAAAGTGGCTCCCTCACATGGCTGGCAGATTAGTTCCTCTTGCCCTGGGACCTCACCACCCGGCTGCTTGAGCATCCTCACAATATGGCTGTAGCTTCCCCCACAAAAACAAGATGGTGTGATGTCTTTTATAACCCAGCTTCAGAAGTCCTGCACTTTCACTTCTACCGTATTCCTTTGGCCCTGGTTCCAAGTGGGAGAAGGCCCCACAAGGGGATGAATACCAAAAGGCAAAGAAGGTTGGGGCCTCTTGGAGGCTGGCTACCACAGGTCTTAGGCAGGAAAGGGCCGGGAATGACCAGGAAGGGGCTCAACTGGGATAAGCAAAGGAGCGATGGTAACAGCTGATGTGGGTGGGGCTAAGTGCGTAAGGGTTGGGTTTACTCTAAGAGCACTGAGAAGCCATTCAGGCTCATTCAATGGGTTAGGGAGGAGGTGACCTGATCAGATGGATTCTGAGAAGATTCCTTCCCCTGCCATGGGATTCAGTAGCTGGGTATGTGGTGAGAGGCCTGAATGGCAGCCCAGGAAGGACGCTGGGCAGGTCATCTGGGAGAGAGGTGAGGATGATCTAGGTTGGGGTGGTGTCCTTGGAGGGGCAGAACAGCAAACTGATTCGAGGGCTGTTTGAAGGAAAAACCTGCTGGGCTTGGTACCAAGCCTTCTGTGACCCAAACAAAGCCATCTGCCTGTTTAAGGGCCCTGCAAGAAGCAAGTGGGTCTGCCCAGCACACTCCAGAGTTGTTTTCCCCAGATCTGATTCCTGGACACTTGAGCCCAGAGAGAGAGAGAGAGAGAGTGTTTGAGAGGCCTAGCCTGTTGTTTCCTGCCCGGCCCCTGTCTAGGGTGAGTGGCAAAGTGTCCCTTTTGAAGCCTAGAGTCTTGCTGCCACCGCCTGAGGCTTTTGCTGGGCCTGGCACCAAACGAGAGCTCAGCGGCCATGACTAATTCCCCAGCATGTGGGTGACTCAGCTCTGGCCTTCTGACTGAGTGGCTCAAGGCATGTGGCTATCTCTCCACCAGCCCTGGCTCTTAGGGCTGCCCTGACCTTGGTTGGGCCGACACGTAGCCTCTGCTGGCTTCTGGAGTATGGCCCTTCAGCTGAAGGCTGGAATGTGGCCTCGAAAGCAGGGAGCTCAGGCCTGATAAGTCTTTCACTTGAGGTGTTCATGAGCACTACTTTGGAGACTGAGAGGTGGAGGCGGAATTAATGCCAGCAAGAGCTGAACTTGGTTTCTTCTGGAAGTTCTGTTCACTTCTCTCAAGGGATGAGCCCAGTTTTAGGTGGGGGAGGGGTTTCCAGGGGTCTAACCGGTCACTCTGGAGGTACTCAGGAGCCATCAGTATCCCTTGGGCAAATCTTGATGTCCCTGAGCCCTTGCCCCAGGTGCCAAACTAGTTGAATCATCCCTCAGTAAAGGGATTACAAAGACAATCACCGAGATGGCGCCTCAGCTAAATGCAGTTGCTCTCCTGGGAGCCAAGGCCCCTGACAAAGGATTATAGTCTATCTCCCCTCTCTCCCCCGTCCTGGGAGCACGCTGTATCTTAAGATGTGTTAGGGCCCAGATACTGGCTTCTGGCTGGTCTACAGGGCCTGAGCCTTCCCTTGGTGACATGGTCTTCTAACTACCACCCCCTTTCTGCTCTTACTCTTTAATCTACTTCCCCCAGCGCTGCCTCTGGGCCTCCAGGAGGCCTGACAACTGACCAGTTGGGGATCACTGTTTTGCATTCCGGCTCTGGAGTTAAAGACCCTTGGATTCATGGTCCCTGCTGCTTACTTAGTCTATGATCTTGGGTAAGCAGCCTCTGAGCCAGACTCCTTTGTGACAAATATCCCAGGGTTAAAAGAATTCCTCTGAAGAGAGTAGTAGAGTATGTAAGTGCTGCTAAAAATACTAATAGCTATTAATTTTAGTCTTACTAATATTTCAGTCTTCCTGGATCCTGCCCTGTATGGATAACCCATTGCAAACAGTCTGAGATACACTTCTGGCCAGGCTGATCTTTCCCCACCGGCTGTTGGGGGAACCTAGTTTATGTGTGTATTTACAAACAAATTGACTTATAAATTCTGCAATATGAAAATGTAAAAATGTACTGTAATTTTAACACTGTTCTGGTGCTTTTTTGTTGCTGTTGCGGCAGATAAATTTTTTTAAGTTTGCCCTCTATTAATGGTTTATTTTTTATTGTGGTGAAAAACATAACATTTACCATTTTAACTATTTTTAAGTGTACAGTAGTGTTAACTGCATGCCCACCGTTGGGCTGCAGATCTCTGAGACTTCTTCATCTTGTAAAACTGAATTTGTTTCCACTGAACTACTTTCTTTTTCCCCCGCTCACTAGCCCCTGGTCCCCACCATGGTTCTTCTTTTCTGCAGTTCTAGTGTCTATTTTTATCTATCTATCTATCTATCTATCTATTTGTATATTTTTTAAGATTTTTATTTATTTGACAGGGAGCAAGAGAGCACGAGCAGGGGGAGCACCAGGCAGAGGGAGAAGCAGGCTCCCCACTGAGCAGGGAGCCCAATGCAGGACTGGATCCCAGGACCCCGGGATCATGACCTGAGCTGAAGGCAGACGCTTCACCGACTGAGCCACCCAGGCGCCCTATTATCTATTTTTTAAAGTAATCTCTCCATCCAGTGTGGGGCTTGAACTCACCCAAGATCAAGAGCCATCTGCTCTATTGACTGAGCCAGCCAGACCCCCTTCGTTCTTTCTCTTTCTGAGGCTTCGACTACTTTAGAAGATACCTCAGATAAGTGGAATTATGCAGTATTTGTCTTTTTGCGACTGGCTTACTTCACTTACCATCATGACCTCAAGGTTCTTGCAGGTTGTCACAAAGGGCAGGATTTCCTTTTTTAAGGCTGAGTAATCCATTGTATATACCACATTTTCTTCACCCTTCGTCTTTCCAAGGACATTTCATTTGCTTCCACCTCTTGACTACTGTGAATAATGCTGCAGTGAAGAAGGGTATGCAAATGTCTTTTCGAGATCCTGCTTTTAATTCTTTCGAATATATACCCAGAAGTGGGATTGCTAGATCATATAGTAATTCCATTTTTATTTATTTTTATTTTTAAAGATTTTATTTATTTATTTGAGAGAGAGAGAGAGAGGACAAGAGAGCAGGGGCAGGGGGAGAGGGAGTAGCAGACTCCTCGCTGAGCAGGGAGCCTGACACAGGGCTTGATCCGAGGACCCTGGGATCATGACCTGAGCCAAAGGCAGATGCTCGACCAAATGAGCCGCCCAGGTGCCCCCAGTAATTTCATTTTTAAACCTTTTGTTGAACCTCCACTCTTTTCCATGGTGGCTGTACTATTTTACATACCCACTGGTAGTACACATGGATGCTAATTTCCACATTCCTGCCAGCACTTATTTGTGTGTGTGTGTATAATATTTAATTTATATATATTTAATAATAATAATTATATATATATACATATATATATATATTAAGTTTTTTGATAGTGGCCATTCTAATGGGCGTGAGGTGACATATCATTGTTGTTTTGATTTGCATTTCCCTGATTAGTGATGCTGGGTGTCTTTTCATATGCCTGTTGGCCATTTGTGTATTTTTTAGGGAATGGTTTATTCAAATTGTTTGCCCATCTTTAAAATCAGGTTGTTACCTTTGTTGAGATGTAGCTCTTTATTCTGGATATTAATACCTTATCAGATACATGGTCTGCAATTTTTTCTCCATTCTATAGGTTGCCTTCTCACTTTGTTGACTCCTTTGCTGTGCATAAATTTTGATCTATTTTAGCTTCTATTGCCTGTGCTTTCATGTCCTATTCAATAAATCATTGCTAAATCCACTGTTGTGAAACTGTCCCCCCCCCCTTTTTCTTCTAAGAGTTCTATAGTTTCAAGTCTACATTTAGGTCTTTAATACATTTTGAGTTAATTTTTATATGGTGTAAGTATCCAATTTTACTTGTTTGCACGTGGATACCCAATTTTCCTAACACCATTTGAAGAGACTATCCTTTCCCCAGGTTCTGGCGGGGTTTTTTTTGTTTTGTTTTGTTTTGTTTTTTGTTTTTAAACACACAGGCTGTGGAAGTGGCCCGGGGCTCACCACACTGGTGATGCTAGCTGTATAGTTTGTGCGTCCTCAAGATTTTCCGCGAATAGCACCTTTTCAAAGATGAAAAGGAAGCTGGGTCCAAATGACCTATCCAAGGTCACTATAGTGAGCATATAGATGGTGTGGGGTTCAAGTCTTCAGTTACAATCCCAAGAGCCCACATGCTGGAGCCGTGTGGGGATGCTCCTTGTTTTATCCCCAGCATACTAGGAGGAATGAATGAATGAATGAACGTCTCAGGCAGGGCTCCCAGCAAACGGCGGAGCTTGGACGAGCCCACAACTCAACGCGGGGGTGTGCGCCCATCTCGCGCCTGCGCGGCCTCTGAGCACGAACCGCTCCAGTGTATCTGCCCGCACATGGTCTGGCCTCTCTCCCTATGGTACGTCCCGCCTTCCCCCACGTCGGGGCCGAGATGGTACATGCCGCCTCAGCTCACCGCCCCTCCCCATTGGTTTCCGCGCGAAAAGCCAGGGCTGCCTCTGCCGCCGGCGCCGCCGTCTCTGCTGCAGTTTCCAAGATGCCTGCCCGCACCGCCCCGGCCCGGGTGCCCACGCTGGCCTCACGAGCCATCTCACTGCCCGATGATGTCCGTAGGCGGTAGGTGCTGCGGGCGTCTGTGAACTCGGGCGGGGGGATGGGGTGGGGTGGAGAAGTGGCACGGCGTTGGGGGTGGGGGGGGTTGCTTCCCCTCTTCGTAGCCCGTGGCTGCTGCTGACAGACGGGCGCGCATGCGCGGGACGGCACGGCGGCGGTTGGCGCGGGCAGGGTGGCACTTCCGGTCGCGCGCACCCCTGGCCGTTTGGCGCCAAAATGGGCCGAGGCCCCTCACAGTTCCCTGGTGACTAGAAACTTGGGGTCACTTCTGATCTCAAAGTAGAGCGAGCTTTGGGTTCTCCTCGGGGATCCCCTGCCTGGAGGAGCCACGGGCTTGGCTCCTGCCGCCAGTCTGGTCACGCAGGAAGTGGGCAGCCCGCGGCCTCAGGACACCCCTCGGCTCGGGCACTTCGGCCTCCACTTCCGGTGCCCGGCCCGCTTGGGGGGTCGGGCTGGTCCGGTCCCTGGGGGTATTTGGGGGGCCCCCCTCGGGACCCCTCGCAGCGCATCCCGATGGCGGCCTCCAGAGACAGACGTCGCCTCTCGGGGCCCGGGCGCGGCCGGCTCAGGTTTGCGACCCCCGTCTTCTTTGGGGGGCTTCCTTCATCTCGGACTGCTGGGGAAGTCGCGTTCTGGAAGGAACTCTCACCATGCAGCGCAGGACTAGGGCTCGGGCAGCATGAAGGCTGAATGGTCTTTTCCAGTAAATCTGTGCCTATGAGCCATGGGCGTCAAGGAAGCCTTGCTAGCGAGAACTGGCTGCAGTTTCGTGTGTGTTCGTGCGCGCGCGTGACATAAGTGGGCATGGGGTTGTGTGTGTGCCTGTGTGTCACACAAGTGACTGCGAGGTTGTGTGTGCTCCACATAAGTGGCTCTGTGTGTGTGTGTGTGCGTGCGCTTCACACAAATGGCCGCAGTTTCTTGTGTGTGCGTGTGTTGCACAGCAGTTCATGTCGGGACTGGCTGTGGCAATTCTGTGCAGGTGGGTCGTGGGCAAGAATACTGGGCCCCTATTTGTGAAGGGCACCAATTTCACTCCTGAAAATGGGCACTCCTTGGAACACTAGTCACTGGAACCTTGACCAGGCATGAACGCTTCAACCGGATTTGTGAGCTGGTTTGCCATTTCCCTATTTCCCTGTGTTTGTTTCTTATGGTTGTGCCAGGCCAGCCTTTTGGGGTTTTGGAGTTGGAGTGTGTGGGTGTGTGTGTATGGGGGTGTGGTATTTGGGGCTCCCTACCAGGTGTTTAAGGTTCAGACCACTTCTTAATCACAGAGGGGGTGTGTCTTGCTGAAGAATCCCTATCTTTATCCTCCCAAGATAGGACTTGAAATGGAATTACGGAAGTCCCTGGCTTGGTGATGTTAGACCCAACAGAGATGTTTGGCCGCAGTCTTCTTTACTCTGGTGGTGGGAACTCTCATCTCCACTGGCTTGTTTGACCTTGGGCAAGTGTCATAAACAGGCTGTAACTGTGGACCACACTAACATGGGCTTTAAACTGATACTGGATGAAATGAGAATATGCCTAGCACATAAAGTCCCACGTGTTAGCGTCGTTCTTGGCTAATCTAGCTTTTCTCAGTTCTGCCAATCAGTCACTAGTTGTATATTACACTTGACATTTTCTCATTTAATCCTCAAGAGTTCTTAAGAGTGGATGCTTGTAGAAGTTTACTATGAGGAAGCAAGGATTCCTGCTGATGTCTGCTTCTTGCCAAAAGCTTTCCTTCCAACTAGGGTTTTTGAACAAGCCACTGGCTTAGGAGTTTTCTTGGGCCAGTGCAAGTGTTTGGCTGAATTTGAATGCTCGTAGGTGAGTTCTACCATCCACCATTAACCGTAGGTTCCATATTACTTTGAACCAGAATTGCCTACTGTAGGTGCAGAATTTTGGGTTTCTGCCTTAGACCATGGGGTGGACATTGAAATTGTCTGCTTCTAGGACTTTCAACATCTTCTCTTACATTTTGAATTTCAGTGTACAAAATACATAAACATGGCATTCGACACTCCCTTAAACTTAGAGTTGTAAGTTGAGGTGTAAAATTAGGAGTATAACTTATAACACAAGAGATACTTAAGTCCAGTAGAATACTCTAGGAACAAAACTAGGCCTGGTCCTCATGCTTTTCTGTCATTTTTGCTAACTTGTCTATATTTGTCATCTTTTTTTAAACACATAGTTCCATTAGATATGTAGTAATACCAGAAAGTTTTTTCAGCGTTTGGGTTTTTAAGTCTTTAACTTCGTTTTCGAAGTATAATATGCCCCAAATCTAAAAATTATGCCTTTCAGGACGAGCTACATTTTTCCACTTATATTTCTTATTCTGTCCAAGCCACCATTTATACAAAGTGATAAATCTCTCACTGGTCTTCCTGTTGCTATTCGAGTCTTTTCTATAAGTGGAAACTGTGATCCTCTTACAAAAGTTGAATCTGATGATTTCCTTGCCCCACACACTGCCTGGTGCACTGGTCCTGAAGTCCAGAATCCCTGTCCACTTGCCTGATTGATCCTGTGCTCTTCTCACAAGCCATACAAACCTTAGGTTCTCAGGGCCTGAGACCATGCAGAGCAGCCAGTGTGACACTGAGCTCTATCTGCCCCTTCCCTAAGTTGGCTACTATCCATTCATCCTTAAGCCTGTGTTCAGAAAGACCATCACTTTCCCCCATAACAGGAAGGGTGTTGAATTCTGCTTGTGTGCCCTGCATGTTGCCTTTGCAACCCTGGAGTTGATGGTGATTTGTTTGCCTTATTTACTGTATCTGTAGCTTGGTGTAGAGTAGACTCTGAAAGGCATGCATGCCAGACTTTCCCCTTTAATGAAGCCTGGATTCAAACACAGATTGTAGCAACCTCCTTTGTACAACTCTGATTAGCCTAAGTAATTGTGATGGCTTTTTTAACTGCTAGTGGTTCTATGATTAGATTATGCTGGGTTTCAAGTTCTTAGCTCTAGTTCCATGGCTCCCACCGATTGGGTACTGAAGAGGGCAAATCTGACTCTTCTGTTTCTCCTGTGCAGGAGTATTCTAGAGGTGCAGACTACTGGAGTTCAAATTCCTTCCTACCATAGCTGTAGGGCTAAGTTGTTTAACCTCTTGGTGTTTTTTGTTTTTTGTTTTTTTTAAATTTGTCTTTGAGAGAGCATGCACGAGAGGGGGAGGGGCAGAGAAAGAAGCAGACTCCCTGCTGAGTGGGGAGTCCGATGTGGATTCGATCAGAGGACCCTGGGATCTTGACCTCAGCCGAAGGCAGACACTTAACTGACTGAAGCCACCTGGGCGTTATGAAGACCAACTAAGCTGATAGGTGTAAGTGTGGCAGAGCAGCCCCTGCAAGAAAACCTTCTGTGCTACTTATCACATGCTCAGCTGTATATTTCATTTCCATTAGGGGAGCATAATTTAGAGTAGCAACATGCAGATCTGCTACTGAGGCAGATGTTAATGTAGCAGTGTATACGTGTAGAGATGATGTGTATTCCTGCTTATCATTCCAACCTTCCTCTTTGGCTTCTTGTAGAATGGTCTAGACTTGTTCCTTCTGAGGCCACCTTCACTTTTGTGCCAGGTATCCAGTCCTACTCTTGATCAGGCATTCTTCTCAAGGATTGCGGTGGTGTTCTGTCCTCTTTCATCTCTTGGTATCTTGCTTTTTTAATCCTTTCTATCCCTGGTTTTTGTGATGCTGTTTACTACCAGGGAGCCTCTCTCTTCCCTGAATCCCCCTCCCATCCCCCCCTTTTCTTTTTTTCATTCCTGGACCCTTATCTCTTCCAGTCCTAGGCCCAGCTGCTACAAGTCCTTTCAGCTGGACAGGACTCACATCAGTTTTGATGCCTCTCCGGAGAGCCAGTTTTAATTTCTAGCTGCTGAATAGCCATCTAGTAGCTACTGAGCTACTGTTCACGGAGATGTCACTCTTCACACTCAGGGGCGGTTTACTTTTTCCCCTACCAGAACGTTCTCAATTTCTGATCTGCATTAGTTGTTAATTGCATCCATAACAAGTTATCTTAGTGGTTTAAATAGAACCTAAATTTGTTCTAACGATTCTGTAGGTCAGAAATCTGGTATGGGTCTCGCTGGATGAAATAGTGTTAGCAGGCTGCATTCCTTTCCGGAGGCTGTAGGGGAGAATGTTTCTCCACTCTTTCAGATTGTTGGCAGAATTCAGTTCCTTGTGGTTGTAAGACTGAGGTCCCTCTTCTCTTGCTGGCTCTAACCATGCCCAGCTTCTGGAGGTGATGTATCCTTTGGCTCATGGCCCACTGCCTCCATATTTAAAGTCAGTAAAGCTAGTTCTCACGTCACATCTCTCTCTCACCCTTCTTTAGTCACATCTCTTGAAATGCAGCTGGGAAGTTTTCCTGCTTTTAAGGATTTAAGTGATTAGTTTGGGCCCACCTGGCTAATCCAGGATAATCTGCCCATCTCAAGGGCTATAACCTTAATCACATCTGCAGAGTCCCTTTTGCCAGTAAGGCAACATATTCACAGGTTCTGGGGGATTAGGGCATGGACGTCTTTTTTTGGGAAGGACTCATTACCCTGCCTACCACAGATACCATCTATAGCCCTACCCCATCTGCCATGTGGCCAGTTACAAGAGGCAGCGTTAATGAAGTTCTGTAACTTCTCTAGTGTGGTCTCCATTCCTGCTGAATCGTATTACAGACCAGCATTTCTAGTTTAGGGTGTTAAAGAGTGATTTAACATCTTGTAATCTCTTCCTGTCTAATCTACATTATGTATTTTTTCAGATTAATTTTCCTAAAACATTTCTCTGATGTCGGTTTCCTCCGCCCCCCTCCACCCCCGTGATTCCTTCAGTGGTTTAACTATGGAACAAAATCAATTTTTTAGCCTGATGTTATTGACCTCCCTCAGACTGGCACCCAGCCTGACTTGTGTGGGTTTCTTGGGCGTACTGAGCCTGCTCCCCCACTGTAATGCTCCTGTTTGGGCAGCTCCCCTGCTCCATTCCCACTGAGCGCTCTTCTCCCCTGGGCTAGTCCTTCTGATGCTTTTTATACCCTTGCTCTTCAGAAGCCCTCAGGTTTGAACTGTATTTGCTTTATTCCTTCAGTTATATTTTATTTCCCTTATAGGACTGTGAGGGAAGCAACTAGAAATGAATCATGGGATCTTGGGCTGGAGGGGAGCTAAGGTTTTATCTCTTAGAACATGGCTGCTGTTCTGAGTATTCTACCTGGTCCTTCACGTCTGTTTCTAATCCTCCTGGCCCTGAATGTAAAGCAGATGTGAGGTGGTGCCAGCCTCAGTTTTGCGGGGAAAGGGATGGACTCTTCGGTGAAAGCCGGGGTGTCGGGGGAGGTGCCCTGACCAGTCTCCTCCCTGTCACACTTCTGGCTCCTCAGTGCCTGCCCTGGGCTCTGACCTTCCTATCTCGGGCCAGGCAGGTTATAATCCATCTTCACAGGGCAAGACATTTTAGGTATTCTGAAGAGTTTTTGTCCCACTCTGCCAGGCTAAACAATCCCAATTCATGGGAGAGGTCGACGGAATTTGTGTCCAGATGGGTAGTTGTCAGCATTGTGAAAAGGGTACTTTGAAGGGCTTCATAGTCTGCTGAGCATTGTCCTCAACACCTGAGGTAACCTCAGGATCAAGGGGCCGTGTTTTGCCATGGCTTTGTGAGTAGAATGACTGCAAAGTCCGATGGGAGGCTCCTGCAGCAGCGTGTGTGCCTCTGGCTGTGCGTACAGAGTTCTGCAGCTCTTCTCATCTGGCTCTCCCAGACCTGAGTTACTTCGAGGGTACAATGACTTTGAAGGGGTTGCGTGTACTCTGTGTGTGTGTGTGTGTGTGTGTGTGTAGGATATATAGCATATACTACTACTGTGTCTGCAGTTGGGGTCTTCCGTAGAAAGACCTTTCCTGACCACTCAGGTCTGAAGGTCGCTGCCTGGCAGTCCCTGCATCCCATGACCCAGCTCGTTGCCTGGAACAGGGCTTGGCATACAGAAGGTACCTACAGATGTGGTGGGGATCAAAGCTGGAGGCAGGCCCACATGCCCTCCGAGCAGCCTCTGTGTGACATTAGTCCAGCAAAGCCTATTTCTTGCATTCCTGGTTTTGCTGCTCACATTTGCTCTTTGGAAAAACCAGCCTGGGAGACCTCTGTTCTTGCCCTTTTGGCTAGTGATACTGGAGTACGTTGTATGTATGGGTGCTTGGTGGGAGTGTCCAGAGATGGTAGAGGCCTGTCCCTGGCCTGGGCACTTCTTCTCCAGTGACTGATGTTAACCCAGCTGGTTAGACCTGTTCTCCCCACACTGTCCACAGTTGGCACCCAGCCTAGGAATCACAGTTTGTCCACTCACCTCCCTTTCATCAGTGTCTTCTGCTCTTGTTCCTTGACTCTTCTCCCCCCACCTTCCCCCCAAAAAGAGAGGCAAGACGCTAATCTTCAGTGATCATATCAGGCTGTGCTTTTTCAGCCAAACTCATAACAATTCTGCACTCCTGAAGGATTAGGTATAAACATTCCAAAGGAAGAGCTCTCTAGTGAGGTGCCAGCCAACAACTCTTCTCACTTCACCTGTCACCCCTGAGTGTGGGTACTCCCTGCTGCACCAGATGCCTTTACTTCCCTTTTGTTGTTGTTGTATGTGTTTGTTTAAGTAGGCTCCACGCCCAGTGTGAAGCCCAGTGCAGGGCTTGAACACACAACCCTGAGATCAGACCTAAGCTGAGATTCAGAGTAGGATGCTTAAGTGACTGAGCCACTCAGGCACCCCTACTTCCTTTTCTTATGTTCCTCATTAGAATGGTGCCACCCCCACCCTGGCCTTTGGAAATGTTAGCTGGCTGTTCCCCATAGCATCTTATGACCCTGGCCCAGTCCTTCTAACACCGGCCACCTTGTGGTGTGCCGTTTCATGGGGTCTTGCCAGACCAACTAGAGGAAGACCACCTGTAGGTCATTTAACAGGTGGACCCCAAGTATATGGCCTGCCTCCATTTTTCCTAGTTCCTTTGGAAATAATACTGTTATAGAGCTCCTCTATTCTCTCAACATCAGAAAAACTGCACCCTAAAGGGTGGTGGTGGGGGGGGACCTCATTCAGATCACAAGTGACTTCTTAATGACCACTACAGGCATTATAGTAGGATTTCTAGCTCACGGGTAGGAGAAAACCACCATGGTGGTTTTTTGTTTGTTTGTTTTTGTTTTTGTTTTAAGATTTTATTTATTTATTCATTCGACAGAGATAGAGACAGCCAGCGAGAGAGGGAACACAAGCAGGGGGAGTGGGAGAGGAAGAAGCAGGCTCATAGCAGAGGAGCCTGATGTGGGGCTCGATCCCAGAATGCCGGGATCACGCCCTGAGCCGAAGGCAGACGCTTAACTGCTGTGCCACCGAGGCGCCCCTGTTTGTTTGTTTTTGTTTTTTTTCCCTGACACTCCTACCTGTCAAATTTATTTCCAAAGTTCTTTAAAACTGTGGTTTTCGTTCTTAAAGAGTTGCATAATTGCCTTTCTTTCTCCCCTGTTTTCTTCCCACAGGCTCAAAGATTTGGAAAGAGATAGCCTAACAGAAAAGGTAATCGCCACCTTAAATTTTATTACCAAATGTTACTATTTGACAGATACTTCGTGGCTCATAAAAAGTTTAAGTGGAGTCAGCTTTTTTTCCATAGGTTTTTTCTTAAGATTTTATTTTATTTTAGAGAGTGTTTGTGTGTGCGAGTTGGGGGAAGGGGCAGAGAAATAGAATCTTCAAGCAGATGCCCCGCTTAGCACGGAGCCCAGTGTAGGGCTTGATCCCACAACCCATGAGATGATGACCTGTGCTGAAACCTCATCAGACGTTCAACTGACTGAGCCACTCAGGTGCACCCTGGCTTTTTTCCGTAGTTTTGAGGATAACTTAGATATTATTCTTTTTTTTTTTTTTAATAATGATTTTTTATTATATTATGTTAGTCACCATACAGTACATCCCCGGTTTTCGATGTAAGGCTCGATGATTCATTAGTTGTGTATAACACCCAGTGCACCATGCAATATGTGCCCTCCTTACTACCCATCACCGGCCTATTCCATTCCCCCACCCCCCTCCCCTCTGTAGCCCTCAGTTTGTTTCTCATAGTCCATAGTCTCTCATGTTTCATTAGATATCATTCTTAATGTTCTGTGTTAACGTGCTGCTAATCTCTTGGTAACTCATTGATAAGTTTCTCAATCTAGGTTCCACACCATCCATTCTGAATTGTAACTTGACCTGGTCACATTTCTCAAAAGCACAGTTTTTTCTAATACACTGTTATATGTCTCTATCACACCTCCTAATCTTCCCATTTTTCACCACTCTGGAGATGGTATGATGTGATCTTGATGGAAACATCACAAATATGTCTTGTGAATATTCAGTTTTTCAGGCTGAGTCAGCATTGCCTGCCATTTAGTCAGTATTTCGTGACCAGGCAGCTTCACTATCTGTATTAGTCCGTTAGTGACTTGGGAGTTTGGGGACATCTAAACCTATATCCTTCCCTTAGGAATGTGTGAAGGAGAAACTGAATCTCTTGCATGAATTTCTGCAAACAGAAATAAAGAATCAGTTATGTGACTTGGAAACCAAATTACGTAAAGAAGAATTATCGGAGGTAAGTCAGTTCTCAGCATCCTGGCATCTAGAAAACGTCTCCTCCCATGTAACTCCCATGTGACCAGGGAGGCAGAATAATCCCCATCTCTCCTTGTTACCCAGTATTTGTAAAGGAAATGCGTGTTTCCTTATTCTCTTATTGCCACTTGTTTACATTCACTGCTACTTAAATTATCCTTTCCTGCTATAGGAGGGCTACCTGGCTAAAGTCAAATCCCTTTTAAATAAAGATTTATCCTTGGAGAATGGAGCTCATGCTTTCAGTCGGGAAGTGAATGGATGTCTAGAAAACGGGAGCCAGACAAGTGGTGAGGACCGCAGAGTGGGAATGACAGAGGAAAATAAATCCCCCAAACCCGTTTCCAAACTTTCCACGCCCAGAAGAAGCAAGTCCGATGGAGAGACCAAGTGTAAGACCACTTATTTAATTTTGGTGGAGACTAGCTGTCCTCTTACGTGGTACCAGACTTGGAGCCATTGGTCCCCCCGGGGCAGTACCTTCTGGTTTGTTTCTTGTGTATACTTCCTAATTAGTTTAGATGTATATACTTCTTCAGATTTGTTCTTTCCCAAGTGTAGAGCAGGAGATCCCAAAACATAGCTTAAATTGAGGATGTATACGGTAACAGGAGGTATTAATACTATTTCTAAGTTATATACCTATTTAAGCTAAATGTATAGACTCCTTTGTAGTTGAAGTAACTCTTCTGGAATTGTTAAAAACATACAAGAGTGTGGGACTTAGCGCAGGTCAGGTTCTTGGCCACTTCATCTTTTGATAATATAAGAGGAAGTTGTCTCCTTCTCTGGTTCAGTCTTTGGCCCCTCAAATAAGGGCTCCAGTAACATGGCTCAGCAAACTGGCAGGTGCTAACTGCTACCTTTATCAAGACTATTGTTGGTTGGAATAAAAAGAGAAGGTACTTAATCTTCAGAACCTGATTCTCTGCACTAGCTTCGTAATGCCGAAGAACTGTATTTGTGAACTTCTTTATTCATGGTGCCGTTTTTTTTTTTTTTTTTTTTTTTCTTTAAACAGCTGAAGCTTCTTCTTCTAGCCCCAGGATTACAAGGCAAACTACCAGGCAGACCACCATCCTGTCTCATTTCGCAAGGGGGTCAGTATATAATGAATTGACAGCCATCTTTTCTCTGGGCAAATTGTTTTTGGTAAACAGGAATGGAATTAATAGGGTATGATTTAGCAGTTTTGAGTTCCACATTGCATAGGTTTTCATCTTGCAGTTTTCATTACATACTGATGAAGAGCATTTCTCAACACCTGTATTCTTACTCTTCTGAGAATATTCAAATACATACAAAACTAGCCATGATAGTAAAATGAACTCCGCCACCCCTGCCTCAGGTACCTGTCACCCAGTGTCAGCAGTTACCAGCTGGCCATCTTTTCATCTGTACCCCATAAACACTCTCCCAACTGGATTACTTTGAAACCTCTCCCAGACGTGTCATTTCAGTATATTTCTAGATGATAAAATTGGTCTTTCTCTTTTTTTTTTTTTTAGCAATTCTAGCAAAATATGAATAAAATGTTAACATGTAGCAAACAGTCTCTTTAAAAAGATAAAACCTAACTCTAATATTTTTGTGCTTTATAAAGCATAATAATTCCTGACTGTCAGATACATAGCCAGTGTCTGTGTTTCCTCGTGTGTGGCAAATTGTGTTCACTTGATTTGTTGTAAGCCTTTCAAATGGCAGATTTCTTTCCTCTTTTCTTGCCATTTATTTGAAGAAATTAGTTCATTTGTCCAATAGAGTTTCTAGGTCTAGCTAACTGCATCCTTGTGGTGGCTAATGTCTTCCTTGTCTTATGTTTCTTGTAAACTGGTAGTTAGGTCTAGAAGCTTGAGCAGTTTCCAGCTTGATTATTTGAGACTTTTTCATAGATGGTGTCATGTCTTCCCATCTAGAGGCCTGTGGGGTTTCTTCTGTGATGCCAACAGCTGTTGATCAACATCTAGATCCATGATTTCTTAGGTTTGCAAAATGGTGGTATTCTGACCTGTCACTCAAACATTAAACTTGAAGCCTCTTTCGATATCCTGGCAGTAAGGGCATTTCCTTGGAGGGAGTAAGGCACCCATGACTTGAATCTGTCCTGAAGAGGCTGCTTTTGGGAGGGAGGAATAAAGTCCTGTCATGCCTGTTGGAGGTCTGGTGTCTGGCTGAGCTAACAGTTGGCTTTCCTGTTTCTGACAGCCCTGCCAAACGGAAACCTGAGGAAGAGCAGGAAAAAGCGAAATCGGATGATTCTCCTGAAGAAGAAAAAGACCAGGTAGGGCTGGCGTTTTCAGGTTCTTCACTCTGCCTTCTTTTGGTACATTTGCTGATAGTTCTGACTTCACACTTGGCCTAAGTGGCGTCCCTATGGGTTGTAGGACATAGCAGCATCCTGACCTCCACTCAGTAGACGCCAATAGTAACCTCCCTCTCCCCTCTCCGTTGTAACTACCAAAAGCATCATTAGATACTGCCAGATTGGGGTGAGGGGTAAAATTGCTCTGGGTGAGGAGCCGGATTGAGGGGTCACGCAGGTGTCACTGGACCACCCCTAGCATTGAGGTAGGCTTGACATCCTCTTGTAAGACAGACTGATTCTATTTTTAGAAACTTGATGTTATTCTTCATAACCTTTATTCAGATATTTATAGTTTAGTTGGGTTACCCACTCTTAAGTGGGAAACTGAGGCATGGGGAACCACTTTTTCAGATCAGTGGCCAAGCCTCTTGTCTCCTAGGAAAAAGCATTACAGACAGAAGCAGGCTGGCTCTTGTAATACGAATAGCTCTTTCCCACTTGCATCTGTTTTTGAGTGGCTTCTTGTACCCTAACCTTTTGGAAGGCTCACATAGCCTTTTCATCTCTCTTTTCAAACGTATATGTCATTTTTTGAGTTTGTGCAAGGCCTGGGGGCTTTGTGGATGAACGCTTGTAAAAACAGTCTGTTCCAATAGTCCAGAGTAAGACTTCGTGTACCAAACCGGTGGTGTCAGATGGTATTGGTCACATAAGTCATTATACAGAGATCATCTTACTTTAGTCAATTTAAAGTTTGGAAAATTTACTGTTTTAAAAACAGGTATTACATGCATTTAGTAAAACTTCTAAGTAGTACAAAAGGATGTTTGGTGCATTGATCTCCCTTCTCCCTGAACTTCGGTGTGGGGGGGAAGGGGAGGATTTCAGTTTCTTCTATGTTGTTTGAGAGAGAAAATGTATTAGTATACTAGTATAAAATCAGGGTTCTCTAGAGAAACAACCAGTAGACTGTGTATGTGTGTAAGATTAATTTTAAGTAATCGGCTCATGGGCTTAAGGCTGGCAGCTGTGAAACATGCAGGACAGGCCGACAGGCTGGAGACTTAGGGAGGAGCAGATGTAGCTCCAGTCTGAAGGTAGCCTGGAGGCAGAATTTTCCATATATACACATACAGATTTCTTTCCTATGTTTTTCAAATAGTAGAATACTGTGAGGTTCTGTGTAACTTACCCAACTTTCTTTGATGGTAGCTGCTCCTATTAACTGACACAACAGCAAAACCAGGAACTGACATTGGTATGATCTAGACCTTACCAGTTTTCACATGTATGTGTATATACTCGAATGTGTAGATTACTGCTGTAACCTCCACCTCATACAAGGTACAGATCTATTTTATCACAATATTTTGATCCCTTTTAAACATATATAGATATCCTGGAGATTGCAAATAGCGTGAATGTAGGGATAGGGTGCGCTAGGGTATTCATCCGAGAGGAGCTGGTGTCCATTGAGGCTGTCATTCTTACTTGCTGATGTGACTCTCAGATTACTATTCTGTTTTTTTCTAATGCTGACGAATTCCTGACAGGAGGTGGAGGACCTTTGGTTCTTTTACATAGCGTCACTAGACAAGCTGGTATCTGGACATGTGCTGGACCACCTCCTGGGCCTCTCCTTTATTTTGAGGGCGGTGGGACATCACTACCAGACTGATGGTTGCCCAGATCTTTTCCCCCAAACCCAGATCCTCTGCCATGTTGAACTCCATCAAATGTAGTGAATGCTTTCTCACCCATGCTTTTCATTTTGATCTTCTTTGAAATGAATATTCGTGTCTTCTTCCCTTCTCTCCACACAGGAGGAAAAAAGACGGAGAGTTACATCCAGAGAACAGTAAGAAAAATTAACACGTATTTTCTGTACAACGTGCAATCTTCATTACTGAAATGACTTTTCTGAAGAGTTTTAAGGAGCTTTATTGTGAGTTGCCATGGCGACCATAGATGGCTTAAGAATGCTGAATTTGGGGTCAGATTATTAACCTTCAATTCATGTAGAATTCTCATTGCAAAGAATGAATTGAGGGCAACTGGCAGTTGTCAGAACCAGATTTAAAGGTCCTGTTAAGTGTTAAAGTAGTATGTGCCTTTCAAGGTTCTGAGATGAAGACTGCTTTCTTGGGTAGGAAGAGAAGGACCTATGAAAACTGCTTGCAGGGGAGGAGCTTGGGTTAGTCACCCTTGGGGTGTGTGCTACTTTGCTTGACAGAGTTGCTAGACCGCTCCCTGCAGAAGAACCGGAAAGAGTAAAACCTGGAACACACATGGAAGAAGAGGAAGAAAGAGATGAAAAAGTAAAGCCTGGTCACATCCAAGTTTGTCAATTGTACTTTTTAATCTTTGAGTCCCATTTGGTTTTAGGAAGGGGATCACGGGGAGTGGGGAGCCTATATGAACAAAATGACTTATTCTAATCAAAATGACATTGACTTTAGCCAAAATGCTTTTCAAACTCCCTTGTTTTGTTGTTCATTACCTGGAAGGGGGGTTATATGGGTATGGTGATAAGCACACCAGTGTTGGGCTTGGGGGTCAGCTGGACCCTATTTCATCAATTGCAGAACTTTGGTTTATGCCCTTGCCCATCTGCCTCCTTCATTCACCAAGTCTTTGTGGAAATGTAATTTTCAAACACGTGTGGTGCTGAAATTCTATAGCAGCATCCAGATATAAAGTTGGGGGGGGTTTTTCCTCAAGATTTTATTTATTTTAGAGAGCTTGAGTCGGGGGAGGGGCAGAGGGAGAGAGAGAGAATCTCTCAAGCAGACTTTGCGCTGAGCATGGAGCTTGATGTGGGGCTTGAACTCAGGACCCTGAGATCATGACCTGAGCCAAAATAAAACCAAGAGTTGGACACTCAACTGACTGAGCCACCTGAGCAACCCCCACTTTAAGTTGTGTGGTTTTGGTTTTTGTTTTGGGGGGTTGTAGGTTTTTTTTTTTGTTTTTTTTTTGTGGGTTTTTTTTTGTTTGTTTGGGTGTTTTTGTTTTTGTTTCTAAGAATTTATTTGAGAGAACACGTGAGAGAGCACAAGCAGGTGGAGTGGCAGAAGTAGAAGAGGGAGAAGGAGGCTCCCCGCTGAGCTGAGCAGGGAGTCTGATGTGGGGCTTGATCCCAGGACCCTGGGATCACGACCCGAGCTGAAGACAGATGCCTAACCAACTGAGCTACCAGGCACCCCTAAGTTGTATTCTTAACTGAGGTCGGACCAGATTTCCCCTCCCGCCCCACCCCATCTTCCCCGGACCTACAGTTTTTTTTGTAAAATCAGAGTTTAAGGTTCTGTGAAATAGAGCTGTGCTACCTGAACCCCTTGGAGGGGGTAGGAGAAGGAATGGCGGTTCAATACCGGAAGCCTTACCATTAGACAGTGTTCCCTGTATGATAAACTGCTAACACTGAGCGATCGTGGGGGATGGAGCAATATCTGGTCCTGTTTTGTGTCCTGTCAAGGCCTCGATTAGAAGTTTCTTACAAACTTGACGAGTTACTGCTGTTATTGGGAACAGAGCTCTTAAAGGATGGGTATACAGTATTGCTCTAGTGGGGGAGCAGCTAAGATGTATGATCATTCTTGAACCATTTGGTCCTTAAAGCTAGCCTTTAACTGATCACCTTTCCTACCCTGATACTAGTTAAAATTAGACAGCAGTTATAGTTAGAACATTCCAAGCTCATTTGAGTACAGGCAGTTGTAGTGGGCTTGTTTGACCACCATCCAAAGGAGCTTTGGGTGGGATTGAAATTCCTTGTCTGTGGTCAGACTCCCAGTATCTCTTTTTGTAGTAGAATCGTCTGCGATGTGTTTCTTAACATCCCCAACCCTTGTGGTCTCTTCACAAAATGTGGAGTTTGAGGCTGAATACAACTCAGTGTTTTCCAGAGGGATGTGTTTAGCTCTTTAAACTCAGGTTCAAAATGATGTGCTGTCAGTGAGCTAGAGCACTTGTTCAGAGGGGGCCATCCTGCTTTGTGCTGTTATTATAGGTTCCTGGTTGTCTGTGAGGTTGTCCACACTTCCCGATGACAGGTGTTAGAGGATTTTGGAGGTAAAACACTGGGATCATAGAACTCTTAGATCCTGCGACTCCTGCCAGCTTACCCCACCAGAAATAAACGCTATCTTGAAGATAGGCGATCTTTACTCCCACCAGCTAGACTATAGGATTACTTTAGGTTTTATTTCCACGGAACACTTACAGAAAGATCAGGGCAGGGCACCTGGGTGGCTCAGTCAGTTAAGTATCCGAGTCTTAGATTCAGCTCAGGTCATGATCTCAGGCTCCTGGCATCGAGCTCCCGTGTTGGGCTCTGGGCTCAGCACAGAGTCTGCTGGAGATTATCTCCCTTTCTCTCTGCTCCTTCCCCGTGTGCTTGCATGTGCTTGCGCACGTGCACACTCTCTCTCTCTCTCAAATAAATAAAATCTTCCAAAAAAAATCAGGTCTAAGTGAAGGAAAACTAACTAGTTTCTTTCTCTCCGCGCCCCCCACCCCCGCCCACCAGGAAGAAAAGAGGCTCAGAAGTCAAACCAAAGAACCGTAAGTATAGTTAACATGCCTTTGTACTTTCTGCTGTGAAACTTAATTGCTAAAATAAGTGCTCTGGTAAAGAGTGGACCGGGCAGGGCATCAGGTGTGTAAGTTATACATGTGTTTGGGTGGGTCTGCTTGTGGAAGGTCAGACCACCATAGTGAAAGCAGGACTCACTTGACCTCAGCTGATCTGGACCCCAGGCCCTTCCTCAGTGGTGGTCATACAGGAAGCAGTTTGTCAGGTGGTGTTAAAGGGCACTGAATGAGCAGCTGTGTTCCTCACCTACAGCTGCAGAGACACTGTGTAACAAAACTGCCACTAAGGGCCAGTGGCTTAAGACAGCATTTATTTAGCTTTTGAGTCTGCATCTTGGTGACTGTCAGCTGATCTTGGCCAGGCTTGGTGGGTGTGATGCTCCATGACGTGGCCAGCCTGGGTGTGCTTTTGTGGCAGTGGCAGAGTGTGCGGGCAGAGGTGGAAAGCACTTCAAGCCTCTGTTGACATCCAGTTGGCTGAAGTAAATGTTGCGACTGGGCCTTTGTCTCGGGGTGGTCAGAACATCCAGATGGGGTGGCAGGGTCCTGAAGCCAAGATACCATGTGGATAGCTGGCTTTCTATGGTTGCTGGGGCCGACTGCACATCAGACCAGCTCTTGTGAACCTCTACGGGGTGACCTCAGGGCCAGACACTTGTCTTCTTCCACTGCAGGCAGAATTCCCATCAGGTTACAAGAAATCAGTGGAATCCTGTTGTGTGTTTTTGTTTTAAGCTACTGGTGTGTGTCAGCCACATCTATATGAAATGTTGATGGCATTTCTGAAGATCCTGAGTTCTGAAGTAATAAATGCCTTCCGCGTTTCCTGCAGGGAAGACTTGCCCTTCAGCTGGGAAGGGCAATCCATGCTCTGAGTCCTGGGAGGAGACTCTGTATAGTTATCGCTGGGGCTGCTTGCAATGGCGTCAGGCTCGCTGAGCTGATCGGGGTGGATGTATTTTGTTTTGTGTGACAGAACACCTAAACCGAAGTCTAAGGAGGAGCCAGACAGAGAAGGAAAAACTGGAGTGCAGGCTGAAATGGCTGAAGGAGACGAGAGGGTAAACACTGAATCTTGGTTTCTTAAATGTCACTTTGCTCTTGTTCCCATGTGGTTGAGACACATGGCGTGGGGCAGGACCCTGGGTTCAAATTCTGCCCTACCTACCCATGGGGTGACTGGGAAAGTTACCTAATCCCCCTTGTGGAGGTTGGTGGTTGTCTCTGCATGTCAGTGAACGTTCAGTTGTCTGTTGTCCATCACAGTGGATAGGGCCTGTGTGTGCCTTGATGAAGGCATGTGCATCCAGCTTCTCTAGCTCCTCCGTGAGAAGGCTTGACCTGTGTCCCCTCAGACACATTAGCCACACCTGTGCTGCTTTACTGGCCTCCTGAGTTCTGAGTCTAGGTCTCTCCATCCTGCCAGCCCCCCTCCCTGCCCCATTTCAGCTAAGTGAACACATTTAAACTCTAAAACGTTATACGTGGAGCAGGGCTGGGCCTTCTTAAAAATACAGGATGGCAAGGTCATCTGCAGGGCGGTCCTGCTACCTGAACGCTAGGGGAGGGGGTATCATGCCCTGGGGGCTGCAGCACAGGAAATCTCCAGCTCTTGAAGCAGTGTGGTCCCTTCTAAGAGAAGCTGAACTGGGATAATCAGGATTGTCTCTGTGGTTTGTTTTTGTTTGTTTTGTTTTTGTTTTGTTTTGTTTTTTGTCTGTTGAGATCTAGACAGCAGAGACCAAGGTCACAGACTTGTTGGGTCATGAACTTCCTTACTTCCCACCTGGTTGGCAGTAGGCATCCATTCTCATTCTGTGGCATTTGACCCTTTTGTTGTCACCTCCAGCTTGCTCTGCCGTTGTCTTGTCTCTCACCTTTTCTGTCCAGATACTGGTTATCTTACTAAAGGTGCTTGCCCGGAATCCCTTTCCAGGCCCTCTGGATAGACCTTAATGCTGGTGTCGAAGCACCCATTCCCTGTAGACAGACTGGCAGAAACTTTTGTCTCATGGTAGAAAGGGATGGAGGGATCACACATTTGACCCTTTGTAATATTGTTAGCTTTTCCATTTTAATCCACTAATAGACTTGTTACTCTGTGAAAATGAGTTTAATTTATCAGAGGTATTTTTTGTATGTAAGCTCAGAAGGTACTAGATTGTATATAACAAGGAGTTGGTGACTCTTGGTAATTCTTTTATTGATTTTTTTTCCATACTGGATTGCTGAGTTTTGTCCTTGATTTTTTTTTTTTCCCTGCTGTCCTGATGCCCGTCTATATGAGCTCTTCACTTTTGACCAGATGAGAGAGAGAACTACAGATGTTTTGGCCAACATAAGCTAAATGGCTATAATGTTCCCTTTTACAATGAGCTTTCCTGGGACTGGGTTGGCTAATTATGGCCCAAATCTGGCCCTCTGCTCATTTTTATAAAGTTCTGTTGGAACACAGCTGGGCCTTTTCGCTTCTGTATTGTCTCTGTTTTTATGCTATAATGACGGGGTTGAGTAGTTGCAACACAGATCGTGGGGCTTACAAAATCTGAAAATGTTTGTTTTCTGGCTCTTGATAGAAACTGTTTGCCAACTCCTGATCAGCTTTTGTTTGGAGGGGTTAGAGAATGAGGTTAAAAATTGGAAGTCTCATCTCTACCCTGTAGATTCGCCTGGATTTTCCTGTTCTCCAGTTCCACAGTGCTGTGATCGTTAACTGATACTGTCAGTTTGGTCTTGCTCTTTTCTCAGAAACTAACTTTTCCCCTCTTTCTCTCTCTTCCCCTGCTTCACCCTCTTAGGATGAAAGGAGATCCAGAAGTCAACCCAAAGATCTGTAAGTGGTTGAAATGCTTGTGCCTTTGTGCTGTGCTTTGTGAAATTTTTGTTACTGAAATTATTGTTCTAGAGATCTGTGACTATGTGGAGGTTTACAGGGAGCTGCTGATACTCTTGGAAGATTGGATCCTTTCGGGCAGGGTTGGATAAGAAATTAAACTGGCCCTCATCCTTACGCCTTACCCTCTGCCACTTGGGTAGCCGTCCCATCCCTGCACAATCTCATGTGTCTCTTAGCTCCCAGTGTTTCTTATGTGGCCCACATTGGAGGGGTGACAGGGAGTTTCTGGGGGCCTTCTTCTGGGGTTATTACAACTTAACGATGCTCCTCTTAGAGTCACCATTACAAGGGGCTTTCTTTATTGGATGGGAAGAAAGAATTATTCTGAATATCTTGCTTTTCAATAGGGAGGCATTAATTTGTTTCTTTTTAAGATTTTATTTGAGAGAGAGAACGAAAATGAGAGAGAGAGAACACAAGTTGCGGGGGGAAGGGCAGAAGGAGAAGCAGACTCCCCGCTGAGCTGGGAGCCTGATGCGGGGCTCGATCCCAGGACCCTGAGATCATGAGCTGAGCCAAAGGCAGATAACTTAACTGACTGAGCCACCCAGGTGCCCCAGATTTGTTATTTTCAATATGAGTTCGCAATATGGCTATTCTGAGCAAGTATTTGGCATATATTTGTTTACCTAATAGAGCTGCCAAACGGAGACCTGAAGAGAAAGAACCCGAAAGAGTAAAACCACAAGTTTCTGAGGAAAAAGATGAGGACGAAAAGGTAAGCTCTTGTTTTTTAATCCTACTGTGTTTCCTACATCCCAAAGTGATTTTTTTTTTTTGAAGGTAACTTTTTATTATGGAAGCATTCACATACACCCCAAAGTAGGCGGAGTAGGGTAGCAACCCCTTGCATTCTTCTCCACCTGCAACAGCTCTCAGCTCGTGGGCCAGTGTTTGTCAGTCCCTCCCCATTCTCCCAGCCTCCCTCGCCCCTGGATGATGCTGAACAAATCCCAGATGTGTTGCTGAAATATTTACAGAAGAACTACCTGTAAGAGGAAAGGACTTTTTAAATATCACCATGAGGCCACCATTAACACAATATCCAGGTCTAGTCTGTTCAAATTTCCCTGCCTATAAAAAACAGTGGAGATGAATCAGGACCCAGACAAGGTCTGGCTGGTGAATTTGGTTGGTATTTGTCCCGTCTCATCCATAGTTGTTCCCCTTCCTCTTGCAGTTTATGGAGGGAACTGGCTTACCTGTACAGAGTTTCGGGTTTTGGTTTTTTGTTGTTTGCACCTCTCTCTCCAGCCCTGTCTCCTACAGACTGATGGTTAGGTCTGGGAGCTTACCCAGACACCGGTCCCTTGTTCCCAGGGGACCACTGAGGTGGTGCCACGTGCTTCCTGTTGTGTCACACCAGAAGGCACAGTTGTCTGTTCATGGTTTCAAGACTGATCACTGGGCCCAAGTGTTGTTGCCTGATCCATCCTTTATAAAGTCCCTCTCAGCTTTTCACTTGAGGTTTTTAGCAGTTCTTGCTTAAGTCTGCATCAGTGGGAGTTGCAAACTGGTGATAGTCCAGTTCTCTCATTCCTTCATGTACCCAAACTAATTCAAGAAAGAAGTTTCCCCTTTCTTTATGGTAGCCCAAGCAGACTAATATAAAACCATAGTCTGGGTGGTTTAAACAACAGATATTTGTTTTCATAGCTCTGGAGACTCAAAGTCCAGGATCAGAGTGCCAGCAGGGTTAGTTTCTGGGGAGACCTTTCTTCCTGGCTTGCCGATGGCTGCCTTTGCACCATGTCCTCACAGGCTCTTCCCTGTGTGAGTGTGGAGGGAGAGTGGAGCCTGGTGTCCCTTCTTATAAGGACACAGTCCTGTTGGATTAGGGCCCACCCTTATGACCACCATTATAACCTTGGTCACCTCCTGAAAAGCCTTTTTTCCAAATACAGCCGCATTCTGGGTTAGGGCTTCAACATGAATTTGGGGGGACTGAATTCATTCCATAGCACCCCTCATCAGTTGTTGACTTATGAGGTACTGCTTGTACAAGAAAGCTAAACTTTTTTTTAATTTTTATTTTTTTTTAAAGATTTTGAGAGCGTGAGCATAAGCGGGGTGGGGGAGGGAGGGGCACAGGGAGAGGGAGAAGCAGATTCCCTGCTGAGCAGGGAGCCCAACATGGGGCTTGATCCCAGGACCCTGAGATCACAACTCGAACCAAAGGCAGCATCTACCTTTGGCTCGGGTTGTGATCTCAGGGTCCTGGGATTGAGCCTCGCATTGGGCTCCCTGCTCTGCGGGGAGCCTGCTTCTCCCTCTCCCGCTCCCCTGGCTTGTGAGTGCTCACTTGCTCGCTTGCATGCTCTCTGTCAAATAAAATCTTTAAAATAAAAAATGGACTCTGTTAGGAGTCTTTTTAAGGAGGGCTTTTGTTATAGGAATTTTGAATATAAGAAGAACGTTACACACCGCAGATAGCTGGGGTCTCACTGGTCCTTTGACTGCCTTCCTCCCTGCCTCTGACTAGGTTTTGTGATAACTGTATATATAAAATTCTGAAGCATTATTCAGATGTAAAATACTTTTGTACCCTTCACTCCTTTTTGTTCTCTTTGTTTAGGAAGAGAAGAGACGCAAAACTACATCCAAAGAACCGTAAGAACTAATTTTTGTCTTGGTAAAAGCAGGTCATATTAAAATTCTTGTTCGAGAAAGAAAGATAAAGAGGTTTTCAGTGAATTGTTGGAGCAGCCTTAGCTGCTTGGGTCTGATTGTATCTGATTGGGTCCGTTTGCTCAGGACCAAAACACTCCCATTCCGCGTGAGGCAGGTCCCCTCCGTGTGGAAGGAGGGGAGGGGACCCACGCCCCACCGCTGAGGCAGCAGCTGGTGCTCATCTGTGTTGGTAGATAAGGTGCGGCTTTGGTAGATTCCTACATGTTCTAAGGATTAAAAAAACCAAACCATCTTTTGCTTTATTCTCAGAACTGAGAAAAAAATGGCTCGAACCAAAACAGTAATGTCCTCCAAGGTAAACCTACAGCTGGGGGTAGAACCGGTGTTACAGCGCTAGTGGGGTTGCCCAGCGCTGGCCCTCTGAGCGCTGTTTGTGTTCCTGCCCCCAGACCAATCTTCTGCGGTGTGTGCAGTGTGGACAGTACCTGGACGATGCCGAACTAAAGTACGAACAGCATCCTCCTGACGCGGTGAGTTCCGGCTCTACTCCCCGCCCTCCATTCCCTGTCCCTGCTGCTGCCTGACGGTCCGATGTCTCCCAGGTGGATGAGCCACAGTTGTTGACAAGTGAGAAACTCTCCATCTTTGATGCCAACGAGTCTGGCTTTGAGAGTTATGAGGCTCTTCCCCAACACAAACTGACCTGCTTCAGGTAATGGATACACTTCTGCTCTTTTGTAATACAGTACTTCCCCGAAGATGCCGAAATTTTTAAGATCCTAGTGAAGTTGTTTGGTTTTGGTTTTGGTTTTCCCCCCTCCCCCTTCCCCTATCCTAATGAAGTTCTTTAGCGCCTAACCTGTAACATTTCTTAAGTTGCCATCACTTCCTGGATAAGAACCACAAAGATGGTAGGAATGTGATAGAACTCTGCTGTGTGGTTTGTTGAAGCTATACGTTTTTCATCTTCAGTCTGTACGTATCCTGAAGTTCAGTCAGATGAGGGCCAGCCATGCTAGGTACTGATCCAGGTGTTCGGGATGGAGCACTGCAGGTCCCTGCTTTCATGGAGGCAGAAGTGGGAGAAAGAATGTGTTTGGAATGGAGGGGAAGTGACTTGGGCAGAGCCCTTAGTGACCTAGAAAATAAGCCGAGGGGATAGCTGGGGAAAGACACCCCCCCCCCCCCGGTGGAGGGAACCGCAGGTGCAGAGACTCGGAGGTGGACTCCTGTTGGCCGTGGAAGACTCAGGAATGAGGCTGGTGTGGTTGGAGTTGAGAGAGCAGGGGTTCAGGGAGGGGGCGCGATCCTGCAGGGCTTTGAAGGCTGTGGCACTGACCCCTGAGTTTTCTGAGTGATGGTCTTAGCATCTGGACTATGCCTTCGGCAAGGCTCAAACAAACCTTTGAGTGCGCAGAGTCTCCGTGTTGTTACGCGCCCTCTGTCCCTTCAGCTCCAGCCTCACTCTGAGGCTTCACTTTGTGGGAAATGGCTTGACTCCAGGACTAGCCCACGGTTTCTTTAAGGCCTTGGCAGGTGCTTTTGCCCTTTCTGTGGAGAATGGTGGGGGTGGATTGCCTCCGCCACTCCTGCTGTGAGCCTCAGGTGGGCATCACTTCCATAACATCCCAGCCCCACCGCAAGTTAGGGGTTCTCTTGCCCTCAGACAGGAAGCCCAGTATGTATGTTCTGCAGCACATTTCATGCTTCCTGTGCTCGGTGGTTGGCTGTATCTTCCTCTCCAACACGATCAGGATCCTGATCTGGGTCAGGATGCTGTCCATCTACCAGGGACCCTCAAGGCTGGGCCCACACGTCTGCCAGTGAAACATGCTGTGTTGGTACAGCTGACGTGCATGCCCCCCTGTTCTGTCTGCTGTCTCTCAGGACAGAGGCTCGGGAGAGGACCAGCAGCTGGACCCAGGCCTGCCATCGTCAGGAATGTCAGAGCTTTGGGTCTCCGGGCTCCGTCCTTGAGAGGGCGTCTGCTGTAGACCCCTTCCTGTACAGTGGGGAGGTGGCATTAAGACACACTTCCCAGGGAAAATATGCTTTTTAGCCTTGGGCCGCTGGGGTCAGACTACCTGAGTTATTTAGGGACTGCTGACCTCTGGTACTTGGGCTGAAAGTGGCAAGTGGAAACAAGTCCAGGGCAGGGTCCATACTATGAACTGGTGGGTCCTGCCCCTGCCTAGAACTTAGAACTTCTCGCTGATATCACCTCTACCTAGAGGGCCCGTGGATAGCTTGTCGGGCTGGGCGCTATTTCCTCCTCTTCTGTAGGTCCGCAGTATCTTGTTCTCCTTGATAGGTGTCCATGTATCCCACTGGGCTTTAAGTCCTGAGGGCAGAGCTGTTACCCATGTCTGTCTATCATGCCTGGCACGTAGTAGGGGAGTTCACCTCAAGGTGTTCGTGTTTTCATTTTTTAAGTTCTATGAGACTTCAGGATGAGGATTTCTGGCTTCTAAGGGCCTAGGCTTTGGGATCGTGGTGGAGGGTGGTGTTCTCGAGAGCTGCAGATTATGTGTGGCCTGCCTGGGCCTTTAAGGGGTAAGATGGTACCTCTGGTGCAGAAAGTAGTCTTTGAGGCTGGCAGGAGCAGAAGGAACCCCCCAACACACACACACACACACACACACACACACACACACACACCCTGATCTCATGTTCTTCTGAAGTTTGGCATTTGATTGGTAGGACTGTGGATGCCTTCAAGCTCAAGATTTAACCCTCCAAGTGAGGCAGAAGTCTGTCCTTCCCATATCTTTGTACAGCTTTTATGCTATTATGTAATAGGCTTTATTAAGCTTTTTTTTTTTTTTTTGAGGTGAAACTCCTGTAACACTAACCATATATGAAATATCACGAGTAGGTAAATGCAGAGAAACAGAGTGGGAAATTGCCAGGGGCAGGGATGGAATAGGAAGTAGTGTCTGCTTACCAGAGATGAGGTTTTCTCTGGGGCAGTGAAAACATTCTGGAGCTAGATGGAGGCGATGGTTGCATGGCTCTAGGTGGAACGGGGCTGAGAAGCCAGTGTTTCTCTGTTAGCAGTATTCAGCCAAGGAAGATGTAGTTACTATTCCCTTATGAGGTTTCCTGTCCTCCCACCGTAAGACTCACTGATCTCCTGGTGTCACCCCTGTAGACACCTGGGTCTGCAGACATCAAGGTCCTCTTGATGCACAGGTGGGAGAATTGGGTAGAACTGTTGGGGTGAGGACACTGGGCTGATCTAGTGTTCTAGCAGCCGAAAAAGGAGGAGTCTAGGACTTGCTCCTGGTCCCGTCACCTTGGGTCTGAACGGAACTCAGTACTAATACATGCCTTCATGGGTCAGCTGGTAATGGCTGTCTGTTGCCTGTCTAGCGTGTACTGTAAGCGCGGTCACCTGTGCCCGATCGACACCGGCCTCATTGAGAAGAACGTTGAACTCTTCTTTTCCGGTTATGCAAAACCAATATATGATGATGACCCATCTCTTGAAGGTAAGTGGGGCGCTCCAGGTTCTGTTTGGGACGAGATCTTAAAAAACTCACCTACAAAGCAGTATTCTTCTGGAACTGCTGCCTCTTCAAGTTGGGACTTAGGCCCGTGCTGTGGACAGCTGTTCGCATACTCCACTGGTTCTGCAGACTGCCCGCTTTGGCTGACCAGAGAAGTCGGCTTGTGGGCGCTCAGTGCCACTGGCCCTTCTGGGGTTTGCTGGGAGTTCTAGCTCTTAGTTCATTTCTTTTCAGGAAACTTTCATTTTCTTCTCTTAGGTGGTGTTAATGGCAAAAATCTTGGCCCCATAAACGAATGGTGGATCACTGGCTTTGATGGAGGTGAAAAGGCGCTCATTGGCTTTAGCACTTGTAAGTATGCGGCCAGTCGGGGACTGTAATGGGATCTGAAGGGGGCCTTTGTTCCTGTCCTCCCTGGGGCTCAGTTGGGCTCTGGTGGGATGCCTCAGGCTCACATGAACAGCAGGTGACTAACTTGTGACTGTGTGGGAGCTAGGTCAGGTTCCAGTGGGATGACTTTTCTAGGGAGTTACAGCTGGCTCTTGAACTGACCCTCCAATTAGAAGAACGAGCAGGTCCTATTCCTGGAGCTCAAACCCAGACTGAATTCCAAAAACAAAGATGAGCCAAAGTAAGGCCACTTGGCCAGTCTCCTATTCTCTAGCTGTCCTCAGATTTTATTTAAGGAATCTCTACACCCAGCGTGGGGCTTGCACTCCTAATCCTGAGCTCGAGTTGTGTGCACTACTGAGTGAGCCAGCCAGGCGCCCCCCCCCCCATTCTCTAACTGTCTTAGACCACTTCTGAATGAGTTAACTCTGAACCTACTTTGCATTTTGTTGACTTTGGCGTATGGAATGACTTAGACTGTTCCAGAGTCTTCATAGACTCATCCCTGTCCTTTGGCCATCATAGCTGCCGTTAGATTCAAACCACTTTTTAAAATTTCTGTTGACTTCAGCTTTTGCCGAATACATTCTGATGGATCCCAATCCAGAGTATGCGCCGCTGTTTAGCGTGATGCAGGAGAAGATCTACATAAGTAAGATCGTGGTTGAGTTCCTGCAGAGCAACCCAGACTCAACCTATGAAGACTTGATCAATAAGATTGAGGTGAGAGGCTCAGGGTCTGTAACCTGGGATTTATGCCTATTTACATGCAGCATAGAAGTTGCTAGAAAACTCATCTAAAATGAGAAACCATTTTTCAGTTTTATTAGAACAGTTTTGCTTGGGGCGCCTGGGTGGCTCATTCGGTTAAGTGTCTGCCTTCAGCTCAGGTCATGATCCCAGGGTCCTGGGATCGAGCCTCGCGTCAAGCTCTCTGCTCAGCGGGAACCTGCTTCTCCCTCTGCCTCTGCCTGCTTGTGCTCTCGCTCTCTCGCTCTGTCAAATAAATAAATAAAGTCTTAAAAAAAGAAGTTTTGCTTAAGCCTAAGAGAAACTTCTGATGTTTTTCTTAAAGACCACTGTACCTCCTTCTGTGCTCAACCTGAATCGATTCACAGAGGATTCTCTCCTTCGACACGCCCAGTTTGTGGTAGAACAAGTAGAGAGTTATGATGAGGCTGGGGACAGTGATGAGCAGCCCATCTTTCTGACCCCTTGCATGAGAGACCTGATCAAGTTGGCTGGGGTCACTCTAGGAAAAAGGTAAGGATGCAGCAGAAGTAAAACTGAAGACGTGAGACCAGAGAAGGTAGAGCGTCCTGGGCGCTTCTCCCCAGCCTGCTAACACCATGGAAACCTCTGTCCCAGGCGAGCTGAGAGACGTCGGACCATTGGGCATTCTGCCAAAGAGAAGGACAAAGGCCCCACTAAAGCCACCACTACCAAGCTGGTCTACCAGATCTTTGACACTTTCTTCGCAGAGCAAATCGAAAAGGATGACAGAGAAGACAAGGAGAATGCCTTCAAACGCCGGCGGTGTGGCGTCTGTGAGGTAATCTCACTTGGGCTGGGCTCCGTGTGTAATCTGAAGAACTTCTTTCTTCTGGCTTGAGACTCACTGCTCAGATGTCACCCCTAACCCGAAGTCAGTTACCTGGGGGGGAGATTGCATGCCTCATGGGACAAACAGATTGACCGGACAGCTGTGGAAAGAGGTGTGCTTCGGCACTTCGGTGTTAATGCTCCTGTCACTAGAGAGGCTGACCTCCTGGGTGGCGTCTGTTCTGTGTGGATCGCACTGAGTCGGGCAGCCCGGGTGAGTGCAGAGGAAGGGATCACCCCACAGAGGTGCTGCCGCTTCTGACGGGGAGGACATCTTCCCAGGAACCTTGTCTCCTAGTGTAACTTTCCCAGCATAGTAAGGATGCTATCCAAAATAGATTTGAGGCCTTTTAAAAGCCCTCTCTCCCTGTGAATTCTTATATTTACTTCACTCAGGATTAGGGGGATTAATTTCTCCAGTCACCTAGAGAGGAGATGTTTTGGTGTCTACTGCAGGCCCACCTTGTCTTACTGTACTTCGCACATACTGTGTTTTTTGTCGGGGGGGTGGGGTGTGTTTTTGTTTTGGGGGTTATTTTGCTTCTTACAAACAAGTTCTGTGGCAGCCCTGCATTGAGCAAGTCTTGGTGCCATTTTTCCAGCAGCATTTGCTCAGTCTGAGTCTGTCACACTGTGGTTATTCTTGCAGTCTTTCACTCTCATCATCTGTATGGGGATCTGTGCCCAGTGATTGTAGTTTGCTGAAAGTTCAGATGGTGGTTAGCATATATTTAGCAATAAAGAATTTTTAAAGAACACCTTTTTTTTTTTTTTAAGACCTAAGTCTATTTTTTAATAACACATTTAATAGACTACAGTGTAGTGTAAACATAACTCTCATCTGCACTGGGAAACCACAAACTTCATTCGACTCCTGTTACTGTGGTGGCCTGGCACTAAGGTCCGCCTGTATTTGACTTTGGACAAAAACTCAAATGCGAAAATACCACAACTTCCTTTAGAACCTGTGTTCACACTGTCTGCTGGACTGTGTTTTCCTTTTGTTTCATTAACAGGAATTCACATGTTCTCACCATTCTTTTGGTTTTATTTTTTTCATCTAGCACATGTATGTGCAATGTTCAGAGCTTCTTAAATACACACAACTGGTATATGCCCCTGTTACGTGTTGATGCGGTTAGATCCAGTTGACTCACTTTGATTATTTAGTCGTATTTCATTCTGGGAATATCCCAGCTTATCCCTCTGTTACAGTGCCGTGGCAGTGTCCTTGAATGAGGTTTCTTGTGACTGTCTCTACATAGAAGCAAAATTGCTGGGGTGTGGGTTATATGTTTAACTTTGGTCTAGAAAACTCCAAAATGCTGGTGCTGGCTTACCCTTTGAGCATTGCAAGCTCTCGTTTCTCTGCACTTGTCCCAACACATGCCCTGCTTTTTAAATTTGCTAACCTAGAGGGTATGAATGGGATCTTGTTCCGAACTTATTTCTCATACTTAACCTAATGAGGCTAAATACAATTTTTTAAAATTGTAATTCACCAAAAAACTGGTTACCAGTAGTTACTAATGGCCATTTCATTCACTTCTTAAAAATTTTTAGGTTTGTCAACAGCCCGAATGTGGACAGTGTAAAGCCTGTAAAGATATGGTTAAGTTTGGTGGTAGCGGACGGAGCAAACAGGCTTGCCAAGAGAGGAGGTAGGTTTGGCTGACGCTCTTCTTGTAGCAGAGGAAAATACCAGCTGATGACAAATGAGCTTTGTACAGGACAGGTGGGCCGAGATTTCCAGAGCAGGCAGCCTTCCCTTGTCTAGCGTTGTCACCAGCCCTGTCCCCATTATCTTACCCAGTAGGTTTTACTTACAAAAGGGGATTTGCTTATAACAAGTAACTTTATAGGTGCCCCAACATGGCCATGAAGGAGGCAGATGACGATGAAGAAGTTGATGACAATATTCCAGAGATGCCATCACCCAAAAAAATGCATCAGGGGAAGAAAAAGAAACAGAACAAGAATCGGATCTCTTGGGTTGGAGACGCTGTCAAGGTAATCCTGGAGCAGATGGTCATCTTATTGCCACACCTCTAACAAAGCAGTTGTCCCCCTGTGTATCACTGCCAAACCTCTTCAGCAGCCTGAGCCCTGGAGCGGAGAAAGCTGCTCATTTGCCTGTGAAAGGAGCAGGGCCAGTGAGAGAAGCCAAGGCCCTTGGCCATGCACCAGAAGTGTGTTGTTGTTGCTGTTGTTGTTGTTTTGTTTTGTTTGCTTGTGTGCCCACGGACTCCATTTTCCTAACATTCCAAAGTGGGCATTTGACACTGACCTAGGGGTGTCGGCTTGTTCTCCTTCAAAGCTTGTTTCAAAGAGAGCCATCATTGCCCCCTCTGGCCTGGGTGTGGGTGTTTTTGCGACACTAGCAGATTGCCTCCCTTAAGTTCTGTGATTGTCTAAGGCACAGCTTTTACCAAAGCTGGAGAGCTTTGCTTTCCTTTAGCATTGCTTCCTTGATGTCTGTAAGCCAAAGATCTGGTCTGTAGCATGAGGCCTACCCCTGCCAGATGCTGCTGTAAGCCTGGATGTGGCTAAACCTTTGTCCTGTGCTGCTGGTCCTCTGGGACAGGAGGATAGGCACATGCACTGTCCGGTGGGTGGAGGGCTGGAGGGAGGTTGGGGCCTTGGGGGCTTCTCGAGGAGGCAACATCTGAGCTGAGACCCAGAAGGTCGGCGAGGAACCAGCCTCACAAAGATGTGGGGGAGAGGCAGGGCCGAGGCTCTCAGGTGGAAACTAGCTTTCCTTGTGGAAGAAGTAGGTCCTTGTAGCTGACAGGAGTTGGGGCTGGGATGTGGCCTTAGGATCTTGGCGTTAGGAGTTGGGACTGGTACTGTTTAAAATCAAATGCTGGAATCTGACAGCTGACACTAAAGGGCAGGGCTGACGAGGAGGAAACGTGGTGCTCTTCATGCAGATTTCCAGCTAAGGGAGGTAGATGTTTTCTGTTGTAGCCAGGTTGGTAGAGCCTCGTGACTTAACAAAATTGTTAGGAAATTAGGCTTTTATGCAAAGTAATAGGAACAGGTAGGTCAAGCCGAGACTGGACCTTCAAACCCATCCTCACCTGAAATGAAGCTCTTGTTTTCAGACTGATGGGAAGAAGAATTACTTTAAGAAGGTTTACATCGACTCAGAAACCCTGGAAGTGGGGGACTGTGTCTCTGTTATTCCAGATGACTCTTCAAAACCGCTATATTTAGCAAGGTTTGTATCTTTTCCTTTGTTTGACTTCACACATTCTCTTAGACAACTAGGAGATGCTTATGTACGAAGAGCAGCAGCGGCTCTTTGCTAGGCTAATTGCAAAAATAAAACACAAGTTGCCCTAAGTAAATTCAGTCTAGATTGGCCGAGCAAGTGAGTGGCTTTGTTCGGACTCCAGGGTCACTGCGCTGTGGGAGGACAGCAGCAACGGGCAGATGTTTCACGCCCACTGGTTCTGCGCCGGGACAGACACAGTCCTCGGAGCCACGTCGGACCCCTTGGAGCTGTTCCTGGTCGATGAGTGTGAGGACATGCAGCTTTCGTACATCCATAGCAAGGTGAAGGTTGTCTATAAAGCTCCATCGGAAAACTGGGCCTTGGAGGTGAGTGCCCAGCGCCCCTCGCGTGCCCTTCCCTCCCTGCATGGGGTCATGGCTGACCCCACGTCCTTGTGCTCAAAGGGAGGCATGGATCCTGAGGCTCTGATGGCGGAGGATGATGGAAAGACCTACTTCTACCAGCTGTGGTATGATCAAGACTATGCAAGATTTGAGTCCCCCCCGAAAACCCAGCCAACGGAGGAGAACAAGTACAAGTGAGTGCCGGGCCCGGCCAGTGGTGCTCTGGGGCCTGCACGTCTCTGTGCGTCACTCCAGACTCTCCTGTGCTGCTGTCTGGCGGGGTCTCTTTCCCCCACTAATCAAAGACCAGCCTGACTGGGTCGCAGTTGCTTTAAGTGTACGGACGGACTGGGTGCGGACTTACCAGCTTCATCAGAAGCTCTCCCATCCAGGAGCAGGACGAGTGTTTTTGTGTGCTTCTCGGCGTTTGTGCTACAGATCTTGCATGTTTCCTTGTGTTTCTGAGATGTTTCCTTTCATAAGCAATACCTCTGATGCTGCTTTATTCTAACTGGTGAGTGACTGCTTTTAGGGAGGCTTGCTTTTTTAAATTTTCTCTAGGTGTTCAGTGCCCCATGCCTGCCTTTGTAGCCTCTGTACCTCACTTGTTCGGACTCAGTGTAGCACTGGCGTCTCTCAAGCAGCAGCGAGGCTGGTGGGGTGAAGCCTGGGAGGGCTGGCTTACATGCTTCTGGTGTTTCTCCCGTCAGCCTGCGCTGCTGCCGCCTTTTGATCTCCAATGAAGGCCATTTCTAGATCTCCTTTATGGGCTTACTGATGAGAAATAATGTTGAATTTACCAGCTAGCTTTTCAGCCTTTCGAGAGAATGGTATTAGACTCCTTTAATGTCGAGTTCTCACTGAACCACTCTGCCTTCTTGCTTGGGGTGTGTTCTTTACCATATTCTACATTCTGTTTGTCTTAGGGGTTTCGTTTTGTTTTTTTGTCTTAGGGTTTTTATATCAAATACTCAAAAGTGGAATTGGCTTGTCATTTTCTTGTGTTAAATATCTTTGGTCCCAAGTAAGTGTTTTCAAAGTGTGAACATAAACTACAGAAAAGCTACTTCTTCAAATATCTGCAGCTGTTTTCTGCTGGTCATCGGAGTCTCTGGGTTAGGCCACTGGCTGCTGCTGTAGCTGCTACCAACCAGCTCAGGGCCTTTTGTTTCTGTCCTTCACTCCTTCAGGTTCTGTGTAAGCTGTGCCCGTCTGGCTGAAATGAGGCAAAAAGAAATTCCCAGGGTCCTGGAACAGATCGAGGACCTGGACACCCGGGTTCTCTACAGCTCGGCCACCAAGAACGGCGTCCAGTATCGAGTGGGTGATGGCGTGTACCTCCTCCCCGAGGCCTTCACATTCAAGTGAGTACCCACTTTGCCCAGGTCAGGGCATGAGCTCTGGACCGGTACAGAGTTGGCTTCGAGATGTCCCCAACCCTGGAACCCGAGGACTAGCTGCTGCTGGAACTGTCACCGTAGTATCTGGTGATCAGCGATGGCCAGCCGTCCTGTGTAGAGTGAGTATAGCTCACTGCAGAGTGTAGCCGTAAGCCTGAAGAAAGTCCGAGGATGCGCCAGCTAAGGGGGCGCGAGTGCCCGTGGTCGGGCCCTGCCCAGCCGTGAGGCTTTGGGAAGGAGCCCATCTCCGCCCGGTCCCTGTCTGTCCCATGGGAGGACGGTCTCGCCTGCTGGTCTCTTAGGCCAGTGCTTGGCCTAGAGTAAAGACTGAACGAAAAGGAGTTGTGATCCCATTTACCAGGAAGTATCGAGACCTCTTTGCGTATCAGAAGGTTGGGGCTCTTCGGGGACAAATAAAGCCGAGGAATTTCCACACTTGAGCCGGTCTTTGTTCTAAGAACTAGCGTGTGGCTGCATTTACAGCCAGCACTTTCTGAACTTCTCCGTTTCCTGACTTTCAGCTGCGTTTTCCTAAAGTCTCAGTTGGAACCCAGTTTCTACCCTCCATTCAGTTACTGTGAAGTACAGAACACAGAGGGCAGAGCCTTCCGGCCTCGTGCAGTCAGTATGTGTAGCCTCCTTATGCCCCGCTGTCCTTGGTGCAGAGGGGAGGGTGCCCAGGTGCTCACTGCATAATACGGCATCCACACAGATGCTCAGAGGCCCCTTTGGAACCTGTCAGACTAAGGGGGCCTGGTGGGAAAGCACAGCAGTGGCCTTCCTGAATGGCAGCCTTGACAGCGTGCAGCCAGATCGGATGACCGGCTGTACCTCAGTAGTCAGGCCAAATTCGGCTTGCCCAGACCACGAGTCTCCACTCTCTGGTTTTCACAGCATCACCTCGGTCAGCACCTCAGTCGGGAGAGCACAGGTTATGCCTTGGGAACAAGCCCTCAAATGGGGGCTTTTCTTCTTGCCCATACTGTGTGTCCATCTTGGTTCAGCAGGGCACTTGGGCAGTTGGGTCACTCAGAGCTGAGCTGGTGGAACCACTGCCTTTTCAAAGTTGCCAGTCTGAGCCAAGGGAAAGCAACCTGGAGGCTCTCCTAGCAGTTTAATGTTCCCGCCCGGAAGTGCTCTCTTGCCATTTCTCACATTCGTGGAGCAGAATGAGTCCGATGCCAGGAAGTACAGTCCTTCCATGTGGCCGGGAGCTGGGCAGATTCAGACAGTGCAAGCAGCTGTGGTAGCCAGCAGTGCACGGATGGACAAGTCTCCTTTTATTTTATTTTTTAAAGATTTTATTTATTTGGGAGCCTGCACGAGGAGGTGAGGCGGTGGAGGCGTAGTTGGGGGGGTGGTGAAGCAGACTCCCCACTGAGCAGGGAGCCCGATGTGGGGCTTGATCCCAGGACCCTGGGATCATGACCTGAGCCGAAGGCAGATGCTTAATCCACTGAGCCACCCAGGCGCCCCAAGAATGCTCATTTTAAACTGTGGGTGAGTCTTAGTATTTCTCTACATCTCAGGACACTTAGCTGCATTAGTTTATAAGGTGTTTGAGTTAAGTAGTACTATTACCGGCTGGTAAGGAAGGCTGAGGTAATTGCTTTTTATGGTTTCATGTTCAGTTACGCATAGCGCTTGCTTCTCCGTAGCATCAAGCTGTCCAGTCCTGTGAAACGCCCGCGCAAGGAGCCTGTGGACGAAGATCTGTATCCAGAACACTACCGGAAATACTCTGATTACATCAAAGGCAGTAACCTGGATGCCCCTGAGCCGTATCGAATTGGCCGAATAAAAGAAATCTTCTGTATCAAGAAGAGCAATGGCAGGCCCAACGAGACCGACATCAAGATCAGAATCAACAAGTTCTACAGGTCAGTGAGGGCCTCTGCTCTTCCAGGAGGCAGCACCCTTCTAGAAGTCGGAAATGGGGTTGTAACAGTGATATTTGAAGACTTTGGTAGAGGTAGCTGTTTTTCTAAGTGTTTCTGATTATCTGGTGGGTGCTGACAGTGACTAAATTATATCTCATAGCCTTGCTTTAGACCTTTGTTTTAAAGTGACAGAGTCTCTCCCCCAAAGAAATCCTTAAGGAGAAGTCGAGCATGTGACAAGTCAGGGGTGGAATGTCCTGGGCTCTGCCATCTATTTAGGGTTGTCAGTTCTGCCCCCTCCCCTGACCCTCCCCATTCTGTCCTGTTCTCCCCAGGTGCCCCATCCTGTTTCTGCAGTTCCCCTCTGTTTCCCAAGTTCTTGGCTTCACTCAGTCTGCTTCTGGGATCCTAGTAACTCGTAGTGGTTAGGAGCTAACCTGAAACTAATCAGAGAGATGGATATAAGGTTGCTTCACTTAACTAATGTATATCAAAGACTTTTTTAAAGTCTGTGTAATAATCATTTGTATTAGCAGAAAAGAAACGAGAAGTCTGGCTAGTATAGGCAAGACAAGGAAGCTCTAGATGCTTAACGAGCAGAAGGCAGCTGTTGTGCGTGGTGAAGCCAGCAGGTCCTTTGCTGAGTTCATGGCATAGAATCACACTCGGTTGGTAGTTGGTAGTGCCGGCGAAGGGGGATAGAAATGATGCTGGCCTGGGGCGCCTGGGTAGTACAGTCGTTAAAGCGTCTGCCTTCGGCTCAGGGCGTGATCCCGGCGTTCCGAGATCGAGTCCCACATCGGGCTCCTCCGCTGGGAGCCTGCTTCTTCCTCTCTCACTCGCCTGCTGTGTTCCCTCTCTCGCTGGCTGTCTCTCTGTCATATAAATAAATAAAATCTTAAAAAAAAAAAAAAAAAAAAGAAATGATGCTGGCCTAACTGGGGGTTGTGGTCTTTACCTGTTGGTTTTCTGAGCACCCCCAGAAATGTGGTGCTGTTTAATTCTTTGTCAGTTAATAACAAAAGAGAATTGCTAACAAAGACGCTTCGGTTTTCAGGCCAGAGAACACCCACAAGTCTACCCCAGCGAGTTACCATGCGGACATCAACCTGCTTTACTGGAGCGACGAGGAGGTGGTGGTGGACTTCAAGGCCGTGCAGGGCCGCTGTACTGTGGAGTATGGGGAGGACCTGCCTGGGTGCCTCCAGGACTTCTCCGCTGGGGGGCCGGACCGCTTCTACTTCCTTGAGGTGGTACCCTGGACTTACTGGAGGGAGGGGCTTCAGGTCAAAGTCCCAGCCCCCAAGAAAGTAGTGGAATGAACTACCCAGGGTATGAATCTATGGTATTCAAGTTCTTCTGGAACTTAACACTTTTTTAAGCCAGAAGTAACATTTGAGAGTCCTTATGCACCTACAGTTTATTTGGAGACTATTAGGTGGCCTCTGCTAGCCCTACCAGTGCCTTAATGTGAGTTAGGGAAAGGTGCCGCTTTCCCTGGCGGACTCAGCCCTGCCCCTCCTCCGCTTCACCCAGGCATCTGTGGCCAGGTGAGGTCTCTACAGCTGAGCACTGGTGACTGAGAAAGGATCTGGGAGTCTGTCCATTAAGCTAATCGCTTTTAAATTGTTTGAGCGTGGCTTTTCCTGTGTTAGCTCATCTGAAGTTGATACACACCTGTGTTTCCCCCAGGTTGCACTGTGGGTGGCCCAGTGATCACTTTGCCTGTTCTTAGAATGAGTAGTCCAGGTACTTAGAATAGCAGAAATTCCAGTGTTGGCCACATAAAATATTTGTATCCTAGAACTCCCCTCCCCCCCACCGCCGTTTCCATCATAATAAAATCGAAGTATTCTTATTGATGGCTAATTGCTTATGGCCATATAATTATGTGGATCTTTATCAGATTAACTTAAATTCCCTTTGTTAGAAAAGGGACCAGTGTGTTTCTCTGCCAGACTGTTGTGGTTTTCCTTCTTAGGCCTATAATGCCAAGAACAAAAGCTTTGAAGATCCTCCAAACCATGCCCGTAGCCCTGGAAATAAAGGAAAAGGGAAGGGTAAAGGTATGTCATTATTCCACACGGTTCCCTTCAAGTCTGTCTTACGTAAGTCAGGGACTGATGAATCATTTGGTGTGAAAATACAGCTTCTGATGTTACCTCCTTCTTCACTGTGAATTCAGAAGGAGGGTTTAAGGAGAGCAGGTTAGGGCTCTGACCTCACTTGTGGCCTGTCTCTTCCAGGGAAGGGCAGGGCAAAGTCTCAAACGTGTGAGCCGAGTGAACCAGAGGCAGAAATTAAACTGCCTAAGCTGCGGACCTTGGATGTGTTTTCTGGCTGTGGGGGGTTGTCGGAAGGATTCCACCAAGCAGGTAAATACTGCGAGGGTTTCTCTGCAGAACTAGTAAAACTGGATCAGGCCGGTTCTACCTGGAAGACGTTTTGGGCTCCGGTCACAGTTCTGCCTTGAGTGTGACTCAAGGGGGTTCTTTGCACACATTTGTCCTTGTATGTCCCAGGCATCTCAGAAACACTGTGGGCCATCGAGATGTGGGACCCTGCGGCCCAGGCATTTCGGCTGAACAATCCTGGGTCCACGGTGTTCACGGAGGACTGCAACGTCCTGCTGAAGCTGGTCATGGCCGGGGAGGCGACCAACCCCCGCGGTCAGAAGCTGCCTCAGAAGGGAGACGTGGAGATGCTGTGTGGTGGGCCGCCTTGCCAAGGGTTTAGTGGCATGAACCGCTTCAACTCTCGTACCTACTCCAAGTTCAAGAACTCCCTGGTGGTTTCCTTTCTCAGGTAAACGGAGTAGAAGCCCCTGTGTTCAGGGCTGCCTGAGGGTGGCTAGACGGCCAGCCCTGGGGCTGCGACACCAGTTGTGCCAGCAGCATGCAGTCGCTGGGTTAGCCGGTGTGCCTGCTGAAGGCTGTGTGTGCAGCCGAGGCACCCAGCCTTTGCCTCCGGGGAGTTCATGGCTGGCTTCTCGGCAGAGGGACTTGGAGAGTCAGCGGGTGTCGCCTCCCAGTGAGCAAGCGTTGAGCATTCGGGTGTAGCTTCTGGTGGAGTAGGTCTTCTTTTGGTGCATGTGGATGACCCTCGTAGTCTCTGCCACCTCCCACAGCTACTGTGACTACTACCGGCCCCGCTACTTCCTGTTGGAGAACGTCCGGAATTTCGTTTCCTTCAAGCGCTCCATGGTCCTGAAGCTCACGCTCCGCTGCCTCGTCCGCATGGGCTATCAGTGCACCTTTGGCGTGTTGCAGGTGGGCAGGCGGGGGTGCACAGGGGAGGGCTCAGTGGTCCCTGGAGTGCGGCAGGTGGTTTCTGACTGGAAATGGCGTTGAACGGGACAGACCTGTATTACAGTGACCTGTGCCAGTGAGGGTGGGGGGAGGTGGCAGCTGGGGCCCGCACCCACCGTCGCCAAGCTCGCAGCATGCAGGTCTGGGGAGCCCAGAGCCGGTGTGCCAGTAAGTCCGCCTACCTCTCACGGTCTGGAGAATCCTATCCTCTTGTGCCGGAGGAGGGGCCATGTGTTTCCAGCTCCTCCCTCATGAGAGGAAAGGGTGGTGGCCAACGGTGGAGCTCTGGGTAGCAGCTAGATCCGCCCAGGGGGTGGGTGAAACCAGAATTGGGGAAGGGTGCACAGAGTTACCGGTTAGCAGAAATATCCCTTGGGTGAAAGTTCACCTAGAAACCTCAGGAGAAGGTGGAAGATCATACTCCAGGTAGCAACTGGCAGCTTTGTCTGCATGGACAGAGATTTTGGGTGATCAGAGGGAACTAGGCTTGATCCGAAAAGCAGCTAGTCTGTATATACCTGTTCAGTAACTAATGGCATAACTAAAGATGAAGCAGTGCTCAAAAATGGGAAGAAAGTCTGGCTGGAAGGCAGTGAGGTAGTGTCTGTGTGAGCGAAGTGCTGGGCTGCCCACCACCACCCCCATGTCCGGCCTCCATGGGTCCCGGGCTCACCCATCAAACCTTGCTGGCAGCTCTTGTGACCGCTTGCTGCTAGGTAGGCCGCAGGGCTCCTTGGCTGTCTGCCTGCTCTTCTCCCCGAGCGCTGAGATCATGGGGTCCCGCGTAGAGCTCTTAAAAGAGCTGGCTGGAATTGCCAGCACGGTTTACTCCCATCTTCTCCAAGGACTAGTGGCCACCGCATGGGATCTTTCCTCTTTCATCTGGTCCCACTTATTCTTGTTGGGAGCAAACCCACTGAGTTAATTAGGGGCTGGTTGGAGGTGCCCGCCTGACTGTGTGTGTCTGGCGCGCGCGCTCCACAGGCTGGTCAGTACGGCGTGGCCCAGACGCGGAGGCGGGCCATCATCCTGGCTGCGGCCCCCGGAGAGAAGCTTCCCCTGTTTCCGGAGCCACTGCACGTGTTCGCGCCTCGGGCCTGCCAGCTGAGTGTCGTGGTGGACGACAAGAAGTTTGTCAGCAACATCACCAGGTGGGAGCCCCGCTTGCCCCCATGTCACGGCACTTGTTTTACCTGGGAGGTTTGGTGTTGGCGGGTCTCTCGAGAGGCCTGAGCTGAAGAGAACGTGTTAGAGCAGGCAGTGTGGTGTCGGGCCTGCCACACAAGCGCTTTACCTCCTCTGGTCTTGCTCTGACCTCCAGGTGAGGGCTACGTGCAGGGCAGCCGCTGGACATGGCTGTGGTCATGAGCAGAGACCATAGCACAGCTTGTCCTCTTTGTACACAAGGTCTAAGCAGGATGCCGCCCTCGTGACCTTGGGTGGTCCTTTGACTTCTGAGCTAGGTTGTCCTCCCTGGAGGGGGCAGTGCCAGCCGTCAGGATATGGCACCTGTAACATGAGGGACAGTCGTGGCCTGGGTCCCCAGAGTTGTCAGCTGTCTGCTGTGCCGTTGCAGGTTAAGCTCGGGCCCGTTCCGAACCATCACTGTGAGGGACACCATGTCCGACCTCCCTGAGGTCCGGAATGGAGCTTCGGCGCTCGAGATCTTGTACAATGGGGAGCCTCAGTCCTGGTTCCAGAGGCAGCTCCGGGGCTCACAGTACCAGCCCATCCTCAGGGACCACATCTGTAAGGTAACAGTGCCTTGCCAGAGCTGGGCCAGCCTAGTCGGTCCAGTGGCCTCATGAGAAAGGAACGTGTGGTTGGAGCCCAGCCAGGGCGTGGGGTGGGAGGCAGGAGCTGGGCCTGGGCCCTTCGGGCTCAGCCTACATCAGTGTCCTCTCAGCTGACTCCTGCCCTCTCCTCTTTGCCTCCTGCTTTTCTTCTTGCCCCAACCGTCCATGTCCCCCGCAGTAGCACACAGTCATAGAGCGTCTGAGCTGCTGCTCGTCCTGAGCAGGTGTCTGGCCACTGCTGCCTCTGACCTCATCTCTTCTGCCCACGTTCTGTGTGTCTTCCCAGATACACCAAACCCACATCTTCCTCTAGTTGGTTCTCTGATCCTGCAGGGCACTGCTCACCTGTCGCCACCTCAGAGAAGCCCTCTCAGCTTGCCCTAAGCTGTCCCTTCTCCCCCATGCTATTCCATGTCCCTGCTCTGTTACCTTCATGGCACATGCAGTCCCCAGGTTGTTGATTTGGGCTACGTTTGTCTCCCACAATGGGATACAAACCCCTTAGGGGTTCCTGGTCACTGGTGTTTCCAGTTCCAAGAATGGTGGTGCCCAGACTACCACGGATGCTTAAATGCTCCCTGGTTGAAGTGACATCTGGGCCCTGCTGCGCTTTTTCAGGACATGAGTGCGTTGGTGGCCGCCCGCATGCGGCACATCCCTCTGGCCCCCGGCTCAGACTGGCGCGACCTGCCGAATATCGAGGTGCGGCTCTCTGACGGCACCATGGCCAGGAAGCTGCGCTACACGTACCATGATAAGAAGAACGGCTGCAGCAGCACTGGGGCCCTCCGCGGGGTCTGCTCCTGTGTGGAAGGTGGGGACCCTGCCGGTGCCCTGGGTTGGGGCTTCTCTTGGGTTTACCTTGAACCCCCCCCCCCTTAGCTTCTGATCGCCTGCAGCAGTCCGGGGGCCTCCGAGGAGCAGCACTCTTGCCTGGGGTCTCCCAGCAGGAGATACTGGGGACTGCTGTGCACTGACCTGAGGCCCCAGGCAAGGCACAGACACGCCAGACCTGGATGCCATGCTGTAAATAGATGCTGAGAGCATGACGTCCTAAAAGCTTTGTCTGCAGCTGGGGACTGTCGGCTGCTCTGTCCCTCCTGTTCCATAACCACAGTCTCATCGCAGCCCTCTCTTCTAGCGGGCAAAGCCTGTGACTCTGCGGCTAGACAGTTCAACACCCTCATCCCCTGGTGCTTGCCCCACACCGGCAACAGGCACAACCACTGGGCCGGCCTCTATGGACGGCTGGAGTGGGATGGCTTCTTCAGCACGACCGTCACCAACCCTGAGCCCATGGGCAAGCAGGTAGGTCTGAGGGCGTGCCTGGGAGGGGACAGAGGCATGGGCTCAGTGGGTGGGAGCTGCCCATGAGAAGCGAGCACTCCTCACCCCCTCCTGCCTCTGTGCTGATGGAGACGGATTGAGCATTGAGGCCGAAGGCTGGAGTTTCCCGTGGGGCAGCTTCCCTCCTCCTGCCCCGAAGGGCAGGTGGGCCCAGTCTTGTTCCCCTTTCCCACCTCACCTTTCACCCCCAGGGCCGCGTTCTCCACCCTGAGCAGCACCGTGTCGTGAGTGTGCGGGAGTGTGCCCGCTCCCAGGGCTTCCCGGACACCTACCGGCTGTTCGGCAACATCCTAGATAAGCACCGACAGGTCAGTGGGCCGTGGAGCCGGGCCTGCTTTTCCTCTGTCCTTGAGGAGGGGCCGAACGGTGTCTCACACAGGGTGGCCCTGATGGGAGAGAGGCCACTCTGACCAGGGGGAAGGATGTTTCAGTGGAAAGCAGGACACATGGTCACTTCTGAGGGGGCACTGAGCACCCAGAGTTTGTTGGCTGATTGGCCTCAGTATCCTCAGGAAGGAGGGATCCTGTCCCCAGGGCCCAGGGTACCCCCAGGTCAGGCTGTCATTTAGCACATCAGTTGCTGTTTACAGCTCTGAGGCAGGTTTAGCCCAGACGAGAAAGTTCCAGGGCACTGAACTTCCGTGAAGGAGCAGAGTAAATGCAGTGGTGAAAACTCACAGTTGCTAGGGGTGGGCGTGAACCACCAATTCCTCACCGGTTCTCAGGGTGTTGAGTTGGCTCTCTCTTCAGTGTATTTCCATCTAAGACTGCCTGCACGTGGTTCACAAAGCCAGCAGTGCCTGGGGTTATAGCAGCAACCTCCTGCCTTCCCCTGTTTCCCAAATCCTGTTTTCTAGAAACAACTCCTCTTAGCCAGAGTGAAGCATGGTGACCTCCATGTCTGGATCGGAGTTTTTCTACAGCCCTTTAAAGGCCCCTCTTCTGTGGGTGGTCTTGACACGGGGTTTGGGGTGTGAAGGTGGCTGGTTGGAGGGTCCCAGAGCCATCATGGTGGAAGGGCTTTGGAGGCCCTTGTGAGCAGACCTGGGTCTTTGTGCCCTCATCACTGTTCTGAGAAGAGGCTGGTGCTAACCCCGGCCATGCCAAGCCAGGCATCTCCCACCTTCCCTCCTGCAGGTGGGTAATGCTGTGCCGCCGCCCCTGGCCAAAGCCATCGGCTTGGAGATCAAGCGCTGTATGTTGGCCAAAGCTCGAGAGAGTGCCTCAGGTACGGTGGGGGCAGCGGGCGTGCACTTGGCTCAGGGCCTTTGCTCAGGCCTGCCACGTGGCCTGGCTCAGACGCTAGCCAGGGCGGCCGGGGAATCTCTGGGGAGCACCTGGCAGCAGTCTCACTGAATGTTCATTCCGAGCTGCTGCAGCTGCTTGTGTGGTGGGCCGTGAGCATCGACACCTGGCTGTTAACACAGCCCTTGATTTTAGCCTGTTTGTGACACTTGCCTGCTGCTCGTGTAGTGTCGTCTGTGTGCTCTGCAGTGACTTTACCTTTTATTCCTCTTTAGTTAAAATCAAGGAGGAGGAAACTACTAAGGACTAGTTTTGCCCTCCCGTCGCCCGTGTTTCTGGCACCAGGGATCCCCAACATGCACTGATGTTGTATTTTTAACCTGTCGGTCTGTCAGTTCAGATGTGTCGTTCACGGTGTTTGTGGCCTTGTCTGGCATAAAACTGTTCTGTGAGGTTTGCTTATCAACTGATGACTTAGTGATCAAACTGTGCAGTACTTTGTGCATTCTGGATTTTAAAAGTTTTTTATTATGCGTTATATCAAATTTACCACTGTATGAGTGGAAATTAAGACTTTATGTAGTTTTTATATGTTGTAATATTTCTTCAAATAAATCTCTCCTATAAATCACCCTGGCTGGTGACTTGTGATTTCTGCGGGGCCGACTCTTAGCTGGGTCTGGATGAGCATGGGCTCCTCAGAGCAGAAGGGGACTCCACAGAGGGGTCGGTCTGAAGTTGGGTCACTCCAGGTGTGCCGTGTACATGCTTGGGGTGGGGGTTAGCTTGTGACGGATCTGGCCAAGAAGATGCAAGTGGAATTTGTTAGCGTGGCTCCCAGGAAAACCTTTTAAAGGAGCAGTCTTCATTGGCGTTCCCCAGTGTAGCCCTTCTTTGCTCTAGAAAGGACTGGGATGCCTGGTGGTGCAGCAGCCATCTTGTGACCATGAGGGTAGAAGCCCTGTGTAGCGGATGGTGGAGAAAGAGGAGTCGCTCGGCGCCCTGGCCTGGTACCCACAGACAAACGCTTTATTTGAGAATCTTTTAAGTAGGCTTTCTGGGCATTCAGCCTAATTCAGTCCTACTGAATTCTAAGCCAAACCTTTTCTTTGGTTTGTCTTTGGGAAAAGACTTTCTATAGAAGCCAACAGAGCAGAAGCAGACGAAGAAGTGTTGGTCACCAGCACACACGACAGAGAGGACCACTGGTAGGATAAGGAACACCTGTCCTACCACCTCTACCGGTAAAGGGCGCCCTTGGTGGCTCTTCAGCTGTCGCTTCCCCTTCAGTGAGTCACAGGTGTCTTAGTCATAAGAGTGAAGGACTAAACCTTGTCCAAACTTAAAACTACCTTCCTGCTAAGGGGTCAGATGTTTCCCTCCTGTTATAAAGAGCGCTGCACTGAACGTCGGTTGTACACGCTTTTCCATCTCCTTCGGGGAAATACTGGGGGATTCCTGAATCCTTGAGTGTAAATGTTTTCTGTTTCTACTTCAGAACATGTGACTGACCTACCCCCCTAGAGGTTTTAACGCTGCTCCCACCAACAGTGCAAACTTTCCTGCAGCCTACCCTGGCTTTTGCTTCTTTAATCCTCGTCAATGGCCTAGAGAAAGTCTTGTTAGCATTTTAAGGAGCGATTGAACACTTTCAGGTGTCCGGTGGCCGCTGGCAGTTGTTCCTTGTCTCTGATGCTGCGTGACTTGGTCCTTGCTGCTGGCCGTTTGGGCATTCGATTTTCCCCCTTGCTTGTTACTTGGACCTTGAGTCGTCCTGTCTTTGCCATGTAGGAATCTTATTTTTAGGGGTTAGATTTACATTTTTCTGCTTTTCTGTTCCTCAGAGCCTATGTGGTCCTCCCAACCCCCCAGATCAGAAACTAGTGCTTTCTTCCGTATTTCTAGGACCCCTCATTTTTAACATCGCTTTTGTAAGGATGAGAAGAAGCACCGCTTGCTTACTGGCCAGGTCACAAATGCACATGGTAAGCGACAGCCTGGTATGGTGCCTGCTAAAGTTCCCCTATCAGATTTTATTTTCCAATTATACCTTCTGTTTGTCCCGCTACCTTTTTTTTTTTTTTTAAGCTGAAAATTCATTTAGAAAGCATATTGTGAGGGGGTGCCTGGGTGGCTCAGTTGGTTAAGTGTCTGACCCTCGATTTTTGGCTCAGGTCATGGTCTTAGGGTCCTGGGACGGAGCCCTGCCTCCGGCTCCACACTCAGCGGGGAGCCTGCTTCAGGATTCTCTCACCCTCTGCCCCTCCCTCCTAAAAAAAAAATGTATATCGTGAGTAGGGAAGTATCTTTTCCCCATTCCTAAACCCCTTGACCAAGATAACAGAATCCTTCCGAAGTCCTCCTCTGCCCGAGTACAGCGCGTGTATTTTTTTTCCCCTACTACCAACAGTGGCATCGATTAAAGCTACGCCTCAAAGGCTTTTCTACTTGCGAATGTCTTGCTGGCCCCTGGTTTGGTTCTGTTTTGTTTCTGTTGAGGTCTAATAGGAAACCAGTCCTGAATGTACAGCTTGTATTTTGATAAATGAACCCACATCCCTTTCTCCCTTTCTTTCTTTCTCTCTTTCTCTCTTTCTTTCTTTCTCTTTCTTTCTTTCTTTCTTTCCTTCCTTCCTTCCTTCCTTCCTTCCTTCCTTCCTTCCTTCTTTCTTTCTTTCTTTCTTTCTTTCTTTCCTTCCTTCCTTCCTTCCTTCCTTTTTTTAAGATTGTATTTGTCAGAGAGCGAGCACAAGCAGGGGGAGCGGCAGGCAGAGGGAGAAGCGAGGAGCCCGACGTGGGGCTTGATCCTAGGACCCTAGGATCATGACCTGAGCTGAAGGCAGACGTTTAACTGACTGAGCCACCCAGGCGTCCCCAAATGAACTCACATCCTTAAGCTGTAGAATGTCTCCATCATTCCAGAATCCCCTTGTGTCGCTCCCCACCTCCTCACCCCCCTTCCCCTGCCATCAGGCAACCTCTGGTCCAACTGGGTCTCCATAGAGGACTTAGACCTATTCAGTCCAGTGTGGGCTCCTGCATCTGGTTCCTTTCACTCGGTGTGATGTTTCTGGGTTTCATTTATGCCAATGTCTATCACCAGTTCGTCCGTACTTATTTCTAAGTAGAAGGAATGCCTTTATTTTAAACTGTTGATGAGGGTGCCCGGCTGGCTCAGTCAGTGGAGTGTGCAACTCTCGATCTCGGGGTTGTGAGTGTGAGCCCCGTGTTGGGTGTAGAGATTACTTAAAAATAGCTTATTAAACAGTTTTCTTACTTTAAAACTTTTGGTTTTCTACTCTTCTGTATTTGAAAATTACTGTCCCTCAATGGGCAGTTGGTCAAATGGTGGCATGTACATTGGTTCATGTGTCCGAATCCACATGCATGGTACCTTTCTAGTAGTTGAATGGCTGGGTCAAACTGTAGATTTGGCATATCTTCTAAAAACCTAGTGGGATTTTTATAGCGATTGCATTAAACTTAGACTTCTGGGAAAAACTGATCTAATGACAAGCCTGCCTTCCTAAGAATAGGGTCTTGCCCTGGTTACAGATATTTTTGTCCCTCAACATTTGTCTTCATATAGATACTGCAGATTTTTTTTTTTTTAAGATTTTTCTTATTTGAGAGAGAGAGAGCGCGAGAGTGCAGTGGGAGGGGCAGAGAGGGTGGGAGAGGAAGAGGGAAGAATCCCAAGCCCACTGTGCACTGAGTGTGGAGCCTGAGGTGGGGTTCGATCCCAGGACCCCAGATCATGACCTGAGCCAAGATCAAGAGCCGGACACTTAACCAGCTGAGCCACCCAGGCGCAGATACTGCAGATTTCTTAACTTGATTCCTAGATATTTAATCCTTCCATCACCAACGTAAATGGGATTTCTTTTTGGGGTTTTATTGGGGGGTGGGGAGGGGGAGGATGTTCCTTTCTAAGCAGTGGTCCTTCGCCTGTGCGGACAGAGTAACTTGTCTTGATTATTGACTTTGTGTGGTACGTGGTTTGTTGGTTTTAACCTAGCCAACCTGCCGAATTCCTTTATTTTTGTGAAACTTTTCCAGTTGAAGTCTTTGTTTTAGGTAGATGACACGCTACCGAGAACCATTTGAAGATTCACTTTGGCGTGAGGAGTAGAAACTGTTGTGTGCTGTGACTTGGCCACCGGTTCTGAGCTGGGCGGTGGCCTGTCCTCAGGGGTGGCCCAGGGGAGTGGCTGCGTGTCAGGTACTCCTGCCTCCATGTACCCCAAGAGCACTGGTCTGAGCCAGCAAGGGGGAGCCCCCTGGGGCTGAGGGAGGTGACATGGCTTCCAGCAGCTTCTGCCTCTCTGGCTGCCTGGCAGGGAATCTTCTTCCATCAGAGTTCAACTCAGCCTTTTCCTGGGAAGAAAGACCTAGTGGAAGTGGGGAATCGACAAGAACAGTGATGTAGTGGGTTGGTGTACGTCTAGACGATGACGTCCACGGATGTCTTCAAGCCTCCTTACCATTTGAGGTGACTGTTAAACACAATGCCGTACTTTGACGTCAGTAAAAAGGGGGGAAGTCAGGCCTTTCTGGCAAGAATGTGTTTGATGCGAAGCAGGTGGTGCCCGCTGATGAGAAAGCTCTGTCTCCCACAGAACGGCAGCGAATAAATCAGGGGAAAGAATAGATTGCGATGATCATTTTGTAACCCCCAATCTAATTTACTCAGTCAAGAAATCATGGCTGGGTTTGGGGGTTTTCTTAGGTTGTCTTTGTTTGTTTGCTTGTTTTTATAAAGCATTTAAACCATTTTAAGTGTATAAATCAGTGTCATTCAATTGCATTCACATTGGTTGTGCAACCCTCAGTGCACTTTCCAGAACGTTTTTATCCCAGAGTCATTAAACACCAACTCCTTTTTTTATTTTTTTTTATTTTATTTTATTTTTTTTTAAGATTTTATTTATTTATGTAACAGAGAGACAGCCAGCGAGAGAGGGAGCACAGCAGGGGAGTGGGAGAGGAAGAAGCAGGCTCCCAGCGGAGGAGCCCGATGTGGGGCTCGATCCCAGGACCCGGGGATCATGACCTGAGCCGAAGGCAGACGCTTCACCAGCTGAGCCACCCAGGCGCTCATGTTTATAATCTCTTAATTGTGGTTAAATACATATAAGTTACCATTTTAACCATTGTCAATGTCCAGTTCTGTAGCATTTAAACACATTTCCACTGTTGTGCAGCCATCACCACCGTCCGTCTCCAGAACTTTCTCATCTTCCCATACTGAACCTCTGTCCCATGAAACACCGACTCCCCACCCGTCCCCCACCCCGGTGCCCGCCATCTGCTTCCTGTCTCCATGAATTTGACTCGAGGGAGCTCCTGTGAGTGGAGTCATGCAGTATTCGTCCTTTCGTGACCGGCTTAGTTCACCGAGCACAGTGTCCTTCAGGTTCGTCCGTGTCTTAGCAGGTGTCAGAGTGTCCTTCCTTTGTAAGGCTGGATAATAGTGCATTGGATGGAGGAACCACATTCTGTGTACCCGTTCCTCGGTCAACAGACACTGGGTTGCCGCCACCTTTCGCCAGTATGATCCATGCTACCTCGAGCACGGACACAAATATCTGTGGGTGTCCCTGCTTTTAATTCCTTTGAGGATGTACCTAGTAGTGGGATTCCTAGATCATGTGGTAATTCCGTGTGGAGTTTCTTTTTTAGGAACTGCCCTACTGTTTCCCACAGCAGCAGGTTATTTAATGAAAGAAACACTCAAAGCCCAGCTCTAATCCTTTTGTGTGCCTCCCAGATCCCCACACATAACCACTGAGAGGTGTTGCTTGCTGTGTCTTCTTCCTGTCCCAAGTTTGTCCACCGCTCCCACACCTGCAAGTCCATAAACCTAGCATTCTCCAGGTCTTTAAAAATATTTGGTAAGTGTTATCTTACTGTGCATATCTGTCTGCAACCTGCTTTTCTCTCTCAAGCGTGTTTGGAGGTTTTGAAGAAAGGCAAGCTATAGAAAAAGTACAATGCATCCCAGAATGACCAAAATGAAGGGTCAGCACCTGTTTCCCTTTTTACGGCTCGAGGAAGCCCGGCACCCTGCCATCATCCGTCAGCTTTGTCCACATTCTCATGCAGTCATCTGTGACTGGGAATAGAAAACTTAGGTGGATAGAGTCCTACAAGCCCTGACCGGGCACCAACTCTATTCCAGACCCGGTGCTTAGTCTGGGCATGTGGCGATATGACAAACCCACACTGTCCCTTCCTGCCTCGAGACCAAAGCAGGAGACAAAATCCACAACGAACAAGGTGATTTTAAAGAGCAAGAAATGCTACGAATAGAATCGAGGTGGAGTGACTGAACCTTCCTTTGTTCCTCTCAGATTTTATTAAAGTGCATAGATCCTATATGAGTGTGGTTGGATTACTTCTTACACATGTCCCTGCCTGTGTCATCCACTGCCCAGATGGACACGTAGAAAATTCCCACCACCCTGGAAGGATGCCTGGCACCCCTCCACCCTGAGAGATCATCTCTGTTCTGATTTCTGTTAGCATCGGTTGGTCTTGCCTGTTTGAGAATTTCCCACACACAGCATCCTATGGGATCAATTCGTTTGTGTTCTGGGATATGCATCCAGGTCATTGTGGGTGTTAGTCTGCTCCCTTTTCGCTATATTGTACCCCACTGTAGAGACGGACCACAGTTTATCTTTGGGTATCCATTCATCTGTTGATGGACTTGTGAGTTGTGGCATGCGCTGAACTGTGTGCCCCCAAAATTCATGTTTAAGCCCTAACCCCAAGGACCTCAGAATATGAATGTATTTGCAAATCGGACCGTTATAGAAATAACTGAGTTAAAATAAGGTCATGAAGGTGGACCCTAATCCAGTATGACTGGTGTCCTTATAAGGACCACGTGAAGAGACAGGGACAAGACGGCCGTCTACAAAGCCAAGCAGAGAAGCCTCAGAAGGAACCAGTCTGCTTAGCACCCTGATCTCGGACTTTGAGCCTGAGGGACTGTGAAAAAATTCATTCCTGTGGTTTGAGCCCCCCGTCTGTGGTACTGTCACAGCGGCCCTAGCGCACCGAGCCAAGTCGTTTCCGGTTTGGGGCCATTGTGAATAAAGCTGCTACGAACGTTTGTGTCCATATTCTAACATGTGCGTTTTTGTGGACAAGCATTTGTTCCTTCGGGAAAATATGAAGACGTAGAATTCTACATCGTGAGATCTGGCGAATAGCCTTGCAGCTGCGAGAGTTTCTGGGCGGGTGGCTTACCGTACGTGTTCTCCTGGCCCTCCTCATGTGCTTGGCACAGCTGGTTTTGCTCTTGTCCTGGCTGCTGCCCTGTAGAGATTCTGGATGCGGGAAGAATGTTGGTGCTACAAAAAAGAGCTGGAGGAGAAGGACACGGGAGCTTTCTTATTCATTCACCCGTGGACTCCAGCTTCTCCCCACATCCCTGTGCTCCCTTGGGGCCTCTTATTTTTCCTTGGGAAATATCTGACTTTTTGTAAAAGTGATACGTGCCTGATGTTTAAGAAAAAGTATTCCATACAGAAAAAACAAAAAGGAAGTAAAGATGAACCCAAATGGAAACGCCCAGAAGTATCCATCTTTAGTGGTTAACTTCCTTCTACGCATCCACAAACGTGCAGTTTCTCTCCAGGGGTGGTGCTTGCACAGATGGGGCAACATGTAGCAAATCCCTTGTTCAGGATGGTTGCACTGTTATCAAATTTCCAATCCCTTAAGCCACACGGTGCTGGACACTATTTAAAAAAATTAATTTTTAAAAAATATTTTATTTATTAGAGAGAGACACAGCGAGAGAGGGAACCAAGGAGGGGGAGTGGGAGAGGGAGAAGCAGGCTTCCCGCTGAGCAGGGAGCCCAACATGGGGCTTGATCCCAGGACCCTGGGATCACGACCTGAGCCGAAGGCAGACACTTAATGACTAAGCCACCCAGCCGCCCTGTGCTGGACACTTTTTACAGACAATTTAATACACTGGGACATGAATTTCCTTAGGCCAATCCTAGAAGAGGGAATGCAAGGTAGTGGATATGCAAAACACACTAAAATAAATTTGTACATTACATCTCACATATATTACACACTACAGATTTATACATAAAGTGCATAACTGGGGCACCTAGATGGCTCAGTTGGTTAAGTATCTGCCTTCGGCTCAGGTCATGATCCCAGGGTCCCACATCAGGCTCCCTGCTCAGTGGGGAGCCTGCCTCTCCCTCTGCCTGCTACTCCTCTCTCTCTGACAAATAAATAAAATCTTTTAAAAAAAACCAAGTGCATAATTTTATATGTATGTGTATACTTATATTTAAACCAAAATAATGTATACACATGGTAAAAATTTTAAAATATAGTAGAAAAGTCCAAAAACAAGCTTCCTGTCCCTGATGTCTTCTTCTTGAAGCATCCCTCAGAAAGTTTGATAATTTTTTAAAAGATTTTATTTATTTGAGAGAAAGAGCATGAGCAGGGAGGAGGGCAGAGGGAGAGGAAGAAGTAGACTCCCCACTGAGCAGGGAGCCTGATGGGGGACTCAATCCCAGGATCCCAGGATTATGACCAGAGCCAAAGACAGACGCTCAACTGACTGAGCCACCCAGGCGCCCCCATATATGTGCTATTAAATATTTACACGAATTGCTCAAAGGAAAACAGATATGGGTGAATCAGATGAAGGGGATTAAGAGGTACAAACTTCCAGTTATAAAATAACCAAGTCATGGTGGTGAAAAGTACCACATAGAGAATATAGTCACTACTATTGTAATAACTTTGTATGGTGGCAGGTGGTGACTACAATTCTTGTGGCTAGCACTGCATGGTGTATGGAATTGTCCAATCACTATGTTGTACACCTGAAACTGATATAATATCGTATGTCTATGCCGCCATAAAACAAAATTCATATGTTCATTTTAACTTTTAGTGAATGTCAAACTGCCATCCAAAAATTCTGCATAATTTCATGCATTCATGCGTGTGCAAGAGTCTCTTTCTCTACATCTTTGCTACCATTGGGTAATATCAACATTTTAAAGTTTTGCCCATCTGCTGTGTTGCTAAGATTTTGCATTTCTTGGAGTAAATTTGAGTAAGCTTGCCCAAATGTTTATTGGCCCTTTGTACAAACTTTATGTTTCGTTCTTATTGCCAAAACGCTCTCCTTTGCTCACTTTCCCAGCCTCCTTTCTCATCTGCTAATTCATTTCTTACCACTGTACCCTCTACAGGCTTCCAGAAAAATCTTTCTCACAAGAAAATATGGTCACAATGGGTCACCATTCAAAACATTGCCCGTGATCTCACCCATACTCACAGCCTACAGGGTAAAGAGCCTACACTCCTTAGTCTTTTTTTTTTTTTTAAAGATTTTATTTACTTATTTATTTGACAAAGGGAGAAAGAGAACAAGCAGGGGGAATGGCAAGCAGAGGGAAAGGGAGAAGCAGGCTGCTGCTGAGCAAGGAGCCCAATGCAGGCTCGATCCTGGGACTCTGGGATCATGACCTGGGCTGAAGGCAGCTGATTAACCAGCTGAGCCACCCACGCGCCCCTCCTTAGTCTGGTTTAAAAAGTCCTTTATGATCTAGTTCCCACCTTGCCCCAAATGCCCATTAATGGAGCACTTAGTATGGGCAGACCCCCTGGGGGTGCTGGGCACCCAAGAGGCAAACAAAGCAGGGAAATGTCTGCTTTCTGTAGATAACCTTCAATGTGGGGTTTCTCAACCTTTTATATTATTGTCCCTCTAAAGGAGAAAAGTGAGGTTATCTTTCAATTTAATTTAATTTCAACCTAATTACTTTTAATTTCTCCCTAATGATAGAAATTAAATACTTAGGAGTAAGATTTTGTCTAGGGAGGGCCACAAGCCATTGTAATATCCAAGGTGTTTTGGTACCCAAGAATTCATTTTGGCCCCCTTGGGAGCCACGTGGCTCCCACTGAGAATAATATTCTAAAGGGAGAGCTGGATAATAAAACAAATATGTGGAAAAGATCATATCAGAGGGCCAAGAATATTACAAAGGAAAGGAGGGTGAGAGGCTGAGGGGCCACTTGACATCTTGATCCTTTGAATCAGGAAAGCTCTTCCCAGGGGTGCCTGGGTGGCTCAGTTGGTTAAGCGTCTGTCTTCTGCTCAGGTCGTGGTCCCAGGGAGCCCCCGCTCCTCCCTCTCCCTCTGTCTGCCGCTCCCCCTGCTTGTGCTCTTTCTCTTTCTGTGTCAAATCAATAAATAAAATCTTATTAAAAAAAAAAAAAAAAAAGGAAAACTCTTCTCAGACTAGGAAGACCAGCCTTCATTTCTTCAGCTGCAAAACGAAAATGATAATTTCCTCCTCACAGCGCCTGGCGTATAGTAAGCTTTCAAAAAGAGATGTTTACTGTTATTAGTACATTTTTAATTTTTCTAAAAGGTAAATGGAACGCGCCTCTGCTCAGCCCCAGTACCAGTGCCCAGCAGCCCCCACAGCCGGCACCTCCACCTCCGTCCGCAGGGGGCGCTGTGGGCGCTGCTGCAGGGCTGCTCTAGGCGGCGGCACAGGAAGTCTCATCCTCCCCTCACTTCCGGCCTCTGGCCCGGGCTTGTGCTGCGTGGAGAAGGTTTGGAAATGCCGACTGGAGATTTTGAGTGAGTTGGGGGTCGCGGAGCGAACCCTGGGAAGCGGTTTGGGGGTTCTGGGGGGTATCACGGGGCCTGGGTGCGTCGGGACGGCGGGGGCCTGGCTTCGCTGACCCAGCCTTCCCCTCCGCAAACTTGTCTTTGCAGTTCGAAGCCCAGCTGGGCCGACCAGGTGGAGGAGGAGGGTGAGGACGGTGAGTATGCCGGGTCTTCCCAGGTCACCGCAGCCAGTTCTCCAGACCGGTCACTGCCGCCTGCTCCAACGTTGGCACCGCCGTCCAATCCCGCATCCGCCTTCACGGCCCTCTGCCCTGCGCCATCCTCCCTCCGGGCCAGCCTATCGCCAATTCCAGATACTCGCTGGCCAGTCCCTCCCCTCCCATGCCACCGCCCAAGTCCTCACAGCTGCTGCGGGGCGGAAGTTGTAACAGCCTGCCTCCTGCTTTTACACTGGCGCCGGATATCTTTATGGGCTGCTTTCATCTTTGCCATTGCTCGAGGTTACTACAGCTCCGCGTCCTGGCAGGGCTGTCCCAGGGCACTTCTTCGCCAGTCCTCACCCTTGGTCCCGCCTTCCTCGGCCCATCCCCAAGGTCCCATCATTTTAGCTTGGGAGCTCCTGCTCCTCCAGCTCACCCCTCCTCCCCGCACTCCCTTTCCTAGACAAATGTGTCACCAGCGAGCTCCTCAAAGGGATTCCTCTGGCCACTGGGGACACCAGCCCAGAACCTGAGTTACTCCCGGGAGGTGAGTGACAACGTCTGCTCCATTCGGGGCTGCCTCTCCCCAGCGGCATTCCCTCCTGGTCTCCATTCCCCAGGGCTCAGTTCCCTCACCTCTTCTCTCTCCCAGCTCCACTACCGCCCCCCAAGGAGGTCATCAATGGAAACATAAAGACAGTGACAGAGTACAAGATAGATGAGGATGGCAAGAAGTTCAAGGTGAGGCGGGAGGAGGAGGTGGGTGCCCCTGGGCTTGGGGGCACTTGGGCGGGGAGGAGATGGTGTGTGGGTTGGGTTGGTTGGCCCCAGGAGCCTTGAGACACAGGAAGTCCCAGCCTGTCCCCTCCCTTCCACAGATTGTCCGCACCTTCAGAATTGAGACGCGGAAGGCCTCAAAAGCTGTCGCAAGGAGGAAGGTGAGACCCTTCTCCCCTTGTCTTGGGGACTCTCCCAGGGCTGATTCAGAGGAGTTAGGAATCCTTTTTTTCTGATACCTTTATTTTGAGAAGTGAGGTTTAACTCTTTGTCCCTATCATGTTGGAGCACAGCTGAGGTCAGGGGGCGTTGGTGCTCTACTGGGGGTACTGAAAAGTTCAGCGTGCAGAAATTGGGTGGGCTTAGATTCTTATTAACTCCTTTCCGTTTGTTTACCAGGAGGAACAGAGCCAAGCCCTCCCCTCAGGTGGTCATAGGAGCTCCCATTTAAGTGGGCTGTGTGCTTAGGAAGGAGTGATAGCCATAAATGCATTTGGCACAATTTTCTGTGCACTCCTCTGTGCTAGACTCCAGTGCCAAGTGCTTTGCAGGGAGTGTTCTCTCATCCGCTCCCCCTAGCTGTCCTGAGAGGTGAGGGGCATTTGTGGTTCCCATTTTATAGAGGTTGTTTTAGCTCAAGGCCCTCACAGTCTGGGTGACCCCTACACACCCCTGGGCATCACTTCCTTGTGGGAGCTGGCTCACCTACTGTCATGGGTCCCCCAGGAATGATTAGCTGTGGGGCTGTTTCCTCCTAGGCTTCGTTCTCTCTTCTGGAACTTGGGGCCGGGAGCCGTCCCCGCTTACTGAGCTGGCATGAATCTAAGAGCTGGCATGTGCTAGGAGTGGGACCCGCTAGGAACAGGAACTGTCATTGTCACCGCTATGGAGGGCATTTTGGGAGGGTGAAGAATGTGGTTCAAGGCTCGGGCACCCTGAAGGGGGCTACCGTAGGTCTGGGGTGCCAGTGGAGGGGGATCCCGCTTGCCCTTACCTGTCCCATCCCACTCTGAGCCCAGAACTGGAAGAAGTTTGGGAACTCAGAGTTTGACCCACCAGGGCCCAACGTGGCCACCACCACGGTCAGCGATGATGTGTCCATGACGTTCATCACTAGCAAAGAGGTGAGTGGGGTAACAGGGCAGGGCCGGTGGCCATGACGGTGGTGACTGGGGCATGGCAACCTCACGCTGAGCTTCTGCTCACTGCCCACCCAGGATCTGAACTGCCAGGAAGAGGAGGACCCGATGAACAAGCTCAAGGGCCAGAAGATCGTGTCCTGCCGCATCTGCAAGGGCGACCACTGGACTACCCGCTGCCCCTACAAGGACACGCTGGGCCCCATGCAGAAGGAGTTGGCAGAGCAGCTGGGCCTGTCCACGGGCGAGAAGGAGAAGCTGCCCGGAGGTGCCCGGGCCTGGGATGCGGTGGCAGGCCATGGCGGGGCGGGGGGGGGATTGTGTGCGCCTCCGGGAGAGACCTTGGTCTTCACCTGCTGTGACGGGCTGTCCATGTCGGGAAGTTGTCATCTCTCACGTTGGCACCAGCACTGCAAGGCTGTGGCTGTGGCCTGTTGGTGTGAGAGTGAGACTGGCCTGGTTGGTGCCATGACTGTGGTAATGCCACCCACCGTTCCGTGTCGGGCCCTGGCGTACCATTCCTTTGCACGCCTGTGTGTCTACGCTGCGTGCGTTTTAGACTCGCCAGCTGTGATTGTGCTGCAGACCCTGTGACCAGACTTGAGCGTGCCGCGTCTGTCTGCCATAGACGTGCCCTCAGCCCTGGAGGCTGGTGTGTGTGCACACGTGTGCACACTGCAGACTCGCACGTGACCGCAGTCCGTGTCCTTGTCCTTTGGTGTGATTTGTTGATAGTGGGTTGAGTCTGGACAGTTCTAACACCTGTGACTTGGTGCACAGCACGCCTGTCACCTGTCCCTGCCGTGTTCCTGTGTGTTGGGAAGCTGAGCGTTCTAGACCTCAGCCCTGTGTTGCCTTGGATTGCATCGACCCGTGGGTTCTTGCTCTCACTTCCTGGATGTGACCTTTATGTCGCTGCGGCCGGCGGGCCTTGGAACCACCAAATGCCTGTGGCTTCATAGGTGGTCCCTGGCCTGGCTCAGGGCCAGAGCTGCCAGCATCCTGGGGTGGATCTGTCCCTCCTCTGTGCCAGAGTGCGGCCTGACCCAGCTGCTTTGGTCCCCAGAGCTGGAGCCTGTGCAGGCCGCCCAGAACAAAACGGGCAAGTACGTGCCACCGAGCCTGCGGGACGGGGCCAGCCGCCGTGGGGAGTCCATGCAGCCCAACCGCAGAGGTGAGTGGCGGGTGGGCACCCCTTAGCCCATGATTGTCCTTTGTTCAGGACCTGGTTAGGGCTGTTCTCTACAAGTTGCTGCTCCTTGCCTGTCTAGCCGACGACAACGCCACTATCCGTGTCACCAACCTGTCAGAGGACACTCGTGAGACTGACCTGCAGGAGCTCTTCCGGCCCTTTGGCTCCATCTCGCGCATCTATTTGGCGAAGGACAAGACCACTGGCCAGTCCAAGGTGGGCTGGTGGCCATGGGGGTTGGGGACGGGGTCACCTGTCCTGATTGTGCCCTGAGGGCCTCTGACTCCACCCCCCTCCTCCAGGGCTTTGCCTTCATCAGCTTCCACCGGCGGGAGGATGCCGCCCGCGCAATTGCTGGGGTGTCCGGCTTTGGATACGACCACCTCATCCTCAATGTTGAGTGGGCCAAGTAAGACCTCTGCCACACCCTTGCATCCCCCCCCCTTTCACAGCCAACACTCGGGTTGACCTTGGGCCCCACATGGGTTTAATAGTCCCCCAGCCTGTTCTGAGGTACAGGTTATTTACTATCTTTTTCTTCTTGAGGAGGGGCCGACTGCTTATCTGGCTCTGTGTGCCCTGCCCCCCCCCCCATTGTCACAGAGGCCCCAGTTGTATGTGGCAGGGGGTCTCGGGATTCCCTTCAGGGCCTGGAGCCCTCACACTTGCTGTCCTCACCACCTGTCTCTCTCTCTCTTCAGGCCATCAACCAACTAAGCCAGTTGCCACCTTTGCTGCTGCTGTTCGGCCCCAGCCACAGGACCCCATGGCCATAGAAGGTAGCCCCCGAGAGCAGGGGCTCTCAGCAATAAAAAGGCTCCAGTTGTCACATGCTGTCTCGTTTATTCACATTATTCACAGATGTCGCTTGCTCTGTGGCTAGTGGGGCCAGCCCTCCCCGGGTCAGTGCTGTGGGCAGAAATTCAGCTGCTGTGGCCTGGGCACTCGCCGGTCCCCCAGTGGGTCTTTCTGTAAGGGAAGCAGCGGTGATTTGGGGCCTGTTGGCGGTTCAGGGCCCGTTGGTGGCCCAGGGCCAGGGGCCTCCTGGGCTCTCGGCCCCCATTTTGCTAGCCCCAGTGCCTTGTGGTGAGGAGGTAGCAGTTCAGAATGTCAGGTTGTGGCCTCGGGCCTAGGGCCCCAAGGTTTGGGGAGTAGCCATGACATTGAGGGGCAGGACTTGCCCAGAGCTCCCAGCATCCTCTGGAGTTCGGCTCCCCCTGCAGCCGAGGCAGCTCTGGTGGCAGCAGCCCAGGCTGGGGGCCACCGCCATGTAAAGCAGTGGGTGGACGCAGATGGCCACGGGCATGAGGCCGCGCATGGCCTGGTAGCTCACGTAAGTCCTCTGATCCAGGGCTGCCGTGGCCTCGTGCACGCTGGCAAAGGCCGGGCAGCGGGCCCTCCAGCGCTGCCGGGCGTACACGTTGAGCACCTGTGTGACATAGTAGGGCACGTAGGAACTGGCATAGAGGGCCAGGCCGCTGGCCACCAGCGCTGCCACACGCAGCTTCTCGGCCGCCGTCATGCCATGGCTGCGCAGCACGGCCCGCCCGAGGGCGCCGTAGGCCCCCAGGGTAAGCACCAGCGGCAGGCCGCAGCCCAGCACCGCCAGCACCAAGCTGTAGGCTCTGTAGGCCTCGAGCTGGTGGTCATCCGCGGTCCCCAGGCACTTGGTGCAGGCCTCGGGCCTGACCGAGGTACAGCCGCCTGCCTCCAGCGGCCTCTTCAGGTGGGAGAAGCGGAGCGTCGGTGCGGCCAGCAGGGCTGCCAGTGTCCAGCCAGCGGCGCTGACGGCCCAGGCGTGCTTGGGCCGCAGGCTGCTGCGGGTGAAGAAGGGGTGCACGGTGCCCAGGTAGCGGTTTAGGCTGATGCAGGTGAGGAAGACGACACTGCCCAGCAGGTTGCAGGTGAAGAGGAAGCGCTCCAGGCGGCAGGCGAGCTCCCCGTACTGCCAGTTCTTGGGCGGGTAGAAGTAGGCAGCCAGCGGGAGCAGCGTCAGGCCGTAGAGCAGGTCGCTGATGGCCAGCTGGGCCGAGAAGACCACGGCTGGGTGCCACGGGCGCTGCTCCCGTGTGCCAAAGCGGTAGAGGGCCAGGCCGTTGCTGGCCACGGCCACCAGGAACTCAGCCACCAGCAGGGGCCACAGAAAGTCTTCCTGGAAGCCACTGAGGATGCGATCAACGGCCGCCGAGAAGTTGGCTGGGCAGGACTTAGCACCTGTGGGCAGATGGGGTCACGGCGTGAGCGCTGTCCCTCCTCGTGGCTCTCGCTGCCTTCAGAGCACCTGCCGCGTGCCTGGTCACCTAAACCCTCTGGGGGCACTCTTTCTCAGTCCCTTCCATTACCAGGAGCCGGCACCAGCCACACTTTTCACAGAGGAAATCCAGCCCAGAAAGGTCAGAAGCCTGCAGTCTTCATGTGATAGTGACTAAGCTTGCTCGGCGTCCTGAACCCTCAAGAAGGGTGGGTCACTGCCTTCGCAGGACACATGTAAGCCAGCAGTGATAACCCGGAACCACCAGTCCTGGGCGGGGGGCAACCCCCAATGGCCCTCCTCCAAGACTTGGATCAGCAAGTCTCACTGCCACCACCTTCAGAATCGGGCACAGCCTCCCAGTTCCGGACCTCATCCCTACCTGTTCTCCTCACTGCCTCCCCAGGGTGCCTAGGGACACCTGAGTCAGGTCGCATTCCTCTACTCCATGACCTTGTGGCTCCCTCCTCACTGGCAGGAAAAGGCCGTGCTTGCTTCTCCCACTGAGGCGCCCCAGGAGCGAACGCTCCCTCTCATCTCAGGCTCTCGGTGACTCACTCCCTACGGTCCTTCCCACTCGGGCTTTCTGGCTCTTCCTTAAGGCACATTCCACCTCAGGGCCTTTGCAAGGATTCTCTCTGCCTAAATCACCAGCCCCCACTCACCTCCTGGTCTCTAGCCCCGAGAGGCCCGTTCTGATCCCTCTAACATTGCGAGGGCACCCGGTCCCCAATTTCTGCAAAGCCCATACTTCCATCTGACCGCTGTCAAGGAAACCCCACCCCCAGGACATCTGGGGGCAGGGAGTGCCCCGCCACTGGCTTCCCAGTGTCCAGAACAAGGCCAGGGACTAGGAGTGTGGGGGACAGCAGGGATCGGCCCGGATTCCCTTCCACGTACCAACTCCGCCTCAACTGCGGGGAAACAGCCTGTTCCCGGTCTGTCAGGCAGGTCTGTCCGGCAGGCTCCGTGCCACTGGCTCCGCGCGAGATGCAGCACCCCTCCCCCACCCCAGACTGCCTGCCCCGCCACACTTCTGCCTCCCCATCCCATCTCTGCTCTGGGAGGAAGTCCCTGTCCAGGCGTGATTAACTCCCTCCCCTCCACCTCCTGCACGCCAGCCCCCCTCTCCCCAGTCCTGGGCGGGGTGAGCTGCATGTGCTAGGCCCCGGGACCTCCGCCTGGCTCAACGGCCCCGGCAGCGTCTGCTCCTCACCTGAGGTGGCGGCAGCCATGGCCCGCGTGCCCGACCTCTGGGTCCACTGCCCACACCGTGCTAGTCCCCAGTGCGAGTTAACCAGAGCCCTGGCTGGCTCCTCCTTTCCCCACAGCTCCACCCTCCTCCCCTCAGTGCCAGCAGCTCCACCCACAGCCAGGACCAGCTCGGCTTCCACCACCCCCTGGTTTCCTTCCTCTTCACACGCTGCGCTCCAGAGCGGGCCAGTTACAGGCTTGGAAGTAACCCTGGGGGGTGCTGTGGGGTGGCCCAGGGCCAAATCTGCCCATCAGCTTCACCTGTGAAAGAGGCCCCGCACTCCCACCGCTCAGCATGGGGGAAATGAGCACAGGCTGGGGGCAGAACCCTGTCCAGTTCCTGGAGACTCCTGGCCCCGAGCCTCTCTGGGCTTCACACACACAACTCCACATCGCCCCATTCCAAATGCAGACTCAGATTTATGGGAAATCAGGCATTTACCACAGTGGGAGGTTGGGGAAACAACTCCTTTATGAAAGGAAACCCAGGCCTGCACCTGGAGGTCCAGGCGGAAGCCCAAGGCAGAGTCTTGTGGGCCCCAATTTGGGGCATTCCAACCGATGCTCTAGCTTGGCCTCACCCTGCTTTCTTAGGTGGCCGTGCTTGGCCTCGCCTGCGGTCCCAGGCAGCTCCTCTGCGGCCCAGCTTGGCCTGGCCCCGCTGGGGCCTGCCCTTGGCCTTTGGAGGCCTATAGTCCGTGCCTGGCCTCCGTTCCTTTCCTCGCTGCTTCTTGCCTGGGGGCCCAGCAGGCCGTCTTCGTTTGGCTGCCTTCGGGAACATGTCTGTGGGGAGAGACGGCGTCAAGGCCACCAGGGCACGGGGACAAGCCCAAGGTTCCCAGCTGCACCAACCCCTGCCACATACCCTCATCGGGCTCCTCTCCCACCGCCTGGCGGAAATACTCGGCTTCGTCCTCCTCTTCCTCCTGCTGGCCAGCCCCCTCTGTCTCTGGGGTGACACCGGGATCCTCAGCATCGCTATCCCCATCGGCCCCTGCCCGTGCCCGCTTCATGCCTGCCAGGCTCTTCTTCCTGGAAAGGGGTGGCAGTGAGGGTGGCAGCCTGCACCCGGGACCCTGCCTCGCCAGCACAGCCCACTGCCACACACTTGTGTGCCTCCCGCTGCTCCCGCTTGCGCTGGATGTTCTGGGCCTGCTGGTCCTGCCTCTGGGCCTTGAGCCGCAGCTTCTCCTCCTTGGCTGCCAGGATGGCCTGCAGCTCCTCCTCTGTCTTGTGCACTGAGGAGGAAGAGACAGGTCACCACGATCCAAGTGTGTCTGGTGTGACCCCCCTCTGCGGGCCTCAGACTTCCAGCGCGTGGTTCGCAGCCCCGTTCTCACCGAAACTGTGGAACAGCACGTTCCCCTCCCCCACGCCTTCCTGGATTTTGATGAGCTGCAGCGTCATCCGAGGCCCAATCTGCAGAGACGAGGGCAAGTGTCAGCTCTTCCTCAGGGCTGGGGGCTGCCAGAAGTCACCTCCACCGCCGGGCCTGCCCCGGGGCTGGGCCTCACCTCAGTGAGCCGCACGGCGCTCTGCTGGGCCCGCATGTTGCCGCGCCCCGCCACAGCCTGGGGCAGCTCTGTAATGTTGTGCTCGCCGTCGGGCTCGGCCTCGCTCTCCGACAGCCCGGCGCCCCTGTGCAGAGGACACAGCAAGGTCAGCAGGGGATCGCAGGCTCCTGAAACAGCTCCGGGGTCCCGAGACTGCAGTGATCTCCCACCCAGTGCCCCCCTCACGTGGCCAACAGCTCGCTGATGTCCTGCAGACGGCTCATGTTGGGAAACTTCTCCTGTAGAAGCTTCTTCATCCCACGACTTGCGCCCACAGGAACGACTTTGATGCTACTGCCGAAGCCAGGGAGTGCAGAGGGGTTAGGAGTCATGAGACTAGAGACCAGCTCTACCCGCCTACCCTTTGCACAGTGCGTCAGAGCGTTTACTTTGAGACTGAGCAATCACAGAGCCTCAGCCGGAGTGCTGTCATCAGCCGCACCGGAAAGCCCCCCGCTCCACTGGCCCCGTACTCACTAATGACGGAAATCGAGCTCCTGCGAGTCGGGATTGTAATTGATGAGAAGGCAGCGCTTGATGGCGTTTAGGTTCACCTGGAAGGGACAGGCGGGGGCACCGAACCACGTGAACCACACGCAGGCTTCCCCGTGTGCCAGAAACCCACCAAGGCCAGGCCATGGCCATACTCCAGAAACCTCCCAGCAAGGGGGTGTGGGATGCTGCTAGCGCTGTGGGGACTGATGGACTGGCTGGGGCACTGGCTTGAAATCCTGGTTCGGAGGCCCACTTAAGCTATCCACACCAGACTCCCTGATGATCGGCATCTAACAGCCTAATTTGAGACCTGGTGCCAGGAATTAGGAACTGGGGCTCTGGAACCAGACCAGTTAAAAAGTTTAAAAAATCCAGTCCTGGGGCACCTGGGTGGCTCAGTCGGGTTAAGCATCTGCCTCCCGCTCAGGTCATGACCCCAGGCTTCCTGCTCAGTGGGGAGTCTGCTTCTCCCTCTCTCTCTGCCCCTCCCCCCCGCTCCTAGTCTATTAAATTAAAAAAAAAACTTAAAAAAAAAAAGGCATTTCATGCTTAAAAAGAAAAAAAAAATCCAGTTCTACCCCCTGTATCTAACCTCAGACTAGACTTCACCTATAAGCCTGTTTCTCTATCTGTAAAATGGAGTCACAACACCACGCTGCTTAGACCAACAGTCAATGCACACTCCAGAAATAAAGGACCATCAGCATTATTTTCCATCTGAGTAAGGCAGCTCGTAGGGGAGCCTCTGACCCAGTGTCATGGAACATATGAATGAGACTGGCCCTCAGGAACTGGAGCTCTCAGCCTCAGTGCTGGGAGGTGAAGACTGAGCAAACAACCTGAGGGCCTATGTGTGGGACCTACTGGACCATCTGCCCCAGCCCCCCTCATCTGCCACCACCCCAGGCTCAGCTCACCTTGTGCACATTGATGGAGGGGAACAGGTTCTGGAACATGGTGGCCATGAGCTTCACGTGCATGCCATGGGGGCCAAAACTGTTGAGCACCAGGAGGGGTGGGTGGGCAAACTGCTGCTCGTGCATGCGGTGGCGGCGCAATGAGGAGATGACGTCACGCACTAATGTGTACTGCAGGACACGTGAGGACACGTGGTTGGCACTGTCCCAAACCCATCCTCTACCCAACACAGCCCTCCTACCACCTCTGATCCTTACCTTGTTGATTCGAAAGGTCAAGGTGGGGCCTCCTGGGAGGCGCATCAGCTTCTACAGAAAAAAAGGACTGGTGAGAGTCAAGGCGTCCAGCTAGGGAGCAGGGAGTGGGAACCTCTGCTTCATCTCTTCAGAGCGTTTACTTTGAAGCCAGAATCATGGCAACTCAGAGGCATATGGGTTCATCATGAGAGTTGGGGGAGGAACAGGGCAGGGTGAAGATGAGGGCTGTGGGTATTAACTCACAAAGTAGATGTTGGTCTCCGTTTTACTCAAGATCAAGAAGTGTGTGACCCCAAGGGGGCCAGCCACTGCCACACAATCCTTCAGAGTGTTTTTCTTTCGTATCTGAGAATTGCAAAAACAAAATGGGGGGATCATAAATATCTCTTCTTGAGCAAAGACTATAAGCTGAAGCTGTTATGCCTTTTCTTGCACTTAATTTTTCGAGAAAGAGAAGAGAGGGGAGTGGAATGAGCCCGCCCTCTAAAACTGATCAGACTTGAATTTGTCCCTTGTTTACCGTGCATCACCCAATCTGCAGGTGAACCAACTGGGCCCTGCAAGGTTAATTACCTTCCTCCAGGCCTTTGAGCAAGTTTCCACCCTAACTTTGCTAACTTGAATCCCTTAACCACCAGACTCAGGCATCCAGCCACGACCCCCGCTGAGTGCGTTCATCTGCGCGCCCTCGCTTCTACCCCACAAATCCCTGAGCGGCAGGGACGATGCTCCCCATAAAGGTCCCTTCCTTTAGCCGAGACTGAAGCCACCTCCGCAACCGCGAAGACGGGGCCCATAGCTGATGGAGGTGGGCTGGGTGGTGCAGACCTGCAGGCGGGTGGCGGTCAGGGGCTCCATGACCCGACGCAGGTCCAGGCTGAGCTGCCGGACTCCGCGACCCGCGCGACCCCGCGCGAACACGAACGAGTGCGGCTGCGCGGCATAGGCCTCGAGGTTGCGGAGCTGAGCCTGGGCGCGCGCACGCTTCTGGTGCCGGGACTGCGAGGGCGAAAGACGAGCGGTCAACGCCACGGCCGCCGGGGGGACCCCCCCCAGCCCCGTCCGCCCCCCCGATCCCCCGACCCCCCGGCCGCCGTGCCTCACCCTCCCCGACTGCCCCATGCCGCCGACTCCTCCAGCAGGACCCCTCTGCCTTGTGCTTCCGGCGTTGCGCCGCTTACTTCCGGCGCCGGCGAGGTGATCACGTGAGGCGGCACGCGCGGTGACGTCACCAGATGGGCATGCGCACCAGGTGGCGGCGGGCCGGAATCCACGGAGGGGTCGCTATGGAAACACCTGGTGCTTGTTTCTACGGAAACCAGGCAAGACCAGAGTCTCAGGGAAGAGAAATGAACCGTGGGTTCGAATCCTACCTTGGCCCATTTGCGCCAGCTGGGCGAATTTGAGAGCCACTTTATCCATTCCAAAGTTCCCTCCCACAAGTATCCTAAAGGAAGGATGGTAATCATGTCTCCTCTGAGCCGCGAATTTAAAAAGAGGTTGTATGCACAATGCGTGGCACAGCAGCACCAGGCCCTTGGGGAACAACCAGAGAAATGGGTAGAGCATGGCAGTTAGGCATGTGGGCCCCCAGCTTCTGAGGGCCAGCTGTCTTCCCCGGAGGCCCTGTCTGCAGCTGACAGATGGAAACTCCACATCACCTTCTGGAAACTTAGGGCAAGGCGGGCGCTTTGTGAATAACTCACCTCCTCCCTGTTTCCGCTCAAAGCCCCAGTCTTGGCCTCAGGCCTCTGGCTTCTTCCCCAGAACCTTGGGGTGGGGGAAAGGGACACCCCCAACGTCTCTCCTTGTGCCATTGGTTTCCTTCCCCCATATGCTTCCCCTCCCTCAGCTGTCTCCCCTCCCCCATTTGCTTCCCTGTCCTGATTCTCCTCCCCAATTCTTTCCTCTCTTCCCCCCTCTGTCTTTCCCTCCCCATTCCTGTCTTCTTCCTATCTCTGTCTCCCTCTGCCCCAACTTTGTCTCTGCCATCAATTGTCTCTCATCGCCTTCAAGTTTTGATCTCTCCTGTCTCTGTTTCTATCCCCATTTCTCTCTTCTCATCCCTCTTCCTGACTCCCCCTGTCTCTGTCCATCTCCCCCATGACTCTCCCTCCTCTGTCTCTTGGACTCTCTCTCCCTTCTGTCAGTCCCTCTCTATGACTTATGAGGTTTCTTCTATGCTGCCAATGGAGGAAGCTGGAGGGGGCTGCGGGTGGGGGGCCAAGGGGCCCAGTGTTGGGGGGGCCCCAGCCCAGGCCTGGAGCCCAGCCTGGCAGCCTCTCTCAGATCTGGGACGACCATTTCCTCTTTCAGCCTGGGGAGTCCACTCGGGTTACGAGTTCAGGACGGTAGGAACTGGGCGAAGGAGACTGCTCCCTGAGAGTGTGTCTGCAGGTCGGTGAGGTCTTTGTGCAGGTGGAGACCCTAGTCCGGGCTCTGGGGGGCTTGTGTGAGTCTCTTTGTTTCTCTGAGAAATGACTGCATGGTTACTTCCGCCTGTTTTTTGTCCCTGCATGATTTGGCCTGAGGATGTGACGCTGTGTGTGGGAGACAAATGGGAACCTGTGCTCCGTGGTGGGCGGGTGGGCGGGTGCCAGGGGTTCACCTACTTAGCACCTCTGTGTGTGCCGGTGTGTATGTGTCTGACACACAGAACAGATGTACTTCACCCACAGGGTATTTTCCTGGAAGTCGTGCCGTGTGTGTGTGCAGCCATATTTTGAACACACAGTTGCTGCCAGGAAGCTCTGCTGTGTTTCCAGTTGTGTCTTTCTATGTGCCCATGCCAGGCAAATCCGCATGCACACACGCACACACACACGCACACACACACGCACACACACCACCGCACACACACATTCCATCTGGCTATCTTTGCGGCTCTGTGCAGCGGTTTGCATGTCTCATTGGCTATCCGCGTGCGTCTTTGTGTCCACACTGTTATGGGCGCCTGGGTGTGTGTGAGGGTTATGGTTATACGTGTGTGAATGCCGGAGCCGAGTTACCTGGGCTGAGTCCCATCATTGTCCAGCCGTGTGACTGCGGACAAGTCCTCACCCTCTCTCAGGCTCAGTTTTCCCTGCTGTGAAATGCAGCTGCATACAGAAGAAACCAGCTCAGGTTTCGAAGACTAACTGAGATCAAAGGTGTGGAGTGGAGAGTCATGCCTGATGCAGCAGGTGCTGCTGATGTCTGCTGTCAACGTCTTTCCCTGTGGTGTGTGTGTGTCTTTTGAGGCTGGAATTCCTCTGGCCTCCTGGGGCCTGCAGCCTCCCACGCTCTGTGCTCTGCTGTGGGGGGAACGTCCGGAACGCTGACCTGTGTTATCAGGCTCTGCTGGCCTGGGCAGGGGGATCTGGCAATTCTGCCTCTGTTCTCATGCGGGAAATGCTAAATATTTACAGTTGGAGCTCCTGGACTCAGCACCACAGTTCTAATCCCAGGCTCTGGGGGGACAGGGGGTGGTTACCAAGCCTCCTCCTCCCTGCTCTCCCACCAGCCTCTCCCCATCCTCACTTAGAGGCTCCTGCTGGACCCCGGCTCCTCCTGGGACTTCTTGTGTCTGCTTCGAGCCTTGCCAGACTCAGGGTCTTGTTCCTGAGAGGTGAGAGGGCAGGAGGGCAGGAGGGTAGGGAGGGCAGGTGGAGGCTGATTTTTGGCTGTTTGGAGACCCGGGCTTCCCAGGCCTCCTTCTTACCCCAGGTTGAAATCTTGGAAGGCGGGAGATGTCGCACACACACAGTCCTAGATCCAGGGTGTGTGGTCCATCCCTTTGTGGGAAGCCTGGTGTCTTCCAGGAGGCGGCAAGGAGAGCTCCTGCTTGCTGTGCAAGTATGAGAGTGAACATGCCTTTCTCCAGCTCAGAAGCCTCTGGTTCCACCTCAGAGTAAAAGCCCAGGTCCTGTTGAGGGCCCATGAAGCCCTGCCCATTTTGCCCCGTTCCCTCCCTGCCCTCACCTCCTCCCGCTCTCCCCCTTGCTCACTCTGTTCCTGTTTTACAGGCCTCCCTGGTATTCCCTGGGCACATCAAGCAAGCTCTTAGCTCAGGGCCTTCACACTTGCTGTTCCCTCTGCCTGGAATGCTCTTACCCTTCTCTCTTTCTTCAGGTCTTTGCTCAAGTGTCATCTTAGTGAGTCCTGACCCCCTCTGTTTAAAATGGCCCCTCATCCCGGACTCCCACCCCCTTCCTTACTTGAATGTTCTCCTAAACACTTAACACCCTCTGACCTACCCACCATCTGCTTCCCCACCGGGATGTTGACTCTGTGAGGGCAGGGATTTTTTTTTGTCTGTGTTGATCATGGCTGTGTCCCCATTACCTGGAACAGCTCTCGGCACACAACAGTCACTAAAGGAGTGCTTGCTGAATGTGTGAACAAGGCAATGTGCGTGACAATGAAGACCCCAGGGCAATGAACCTGTGTGGCCACCAGGATGTCCTGGCTTTGGACATCGTGGAACTTGGGCCGTATGGAGGTGATGTGTGGACATGTGAGACATGTCCTGAGTGCGGGCAAGTGTATGTGAGAGGCATGTATGTCCTTGTCTGAGAGGCTGCAGGTGGGCAAACTCCAAGACTAAAGGCAATGGGGGCCAGGGTAGGTGGCCTCAGTACATGTCATCAAGTGAGATACTTGTAGGAGCTCACCTATGTAAGCCGGGGAAAACACTCGGGAGGGGCCGACCTGGGGAATGTGGGTGTTGAGGGCCGTGTGGGTGGCACCAGGCACTGAACAAAACCCAGACTCAGCCTCTGAGAGCTGATGTTTCGGTGGAGGAATTCAAATAATAAACAATGGCAAACAAATGAGGCAATTTCGGAGAGTGACATATGCTAAAATGAAAAAGTTGGACTGTGATAGGGAGTGCCCAGGAGGAGCAAGGCTAAATGGGGTTGGGAGGGAGGGCTTCTGAATAAGGAGAGAGAGGGAGCCATGTTAAAATTCTGGGAAGACGGGGAGCCTGGGTGGCTCAGTCTGTTAAGCATCTGCCTTCGGCTCTGGTCATGATCCCAGAGTCCTGGATTCGAGCCCTGCGTTGGGCTCCCTGCTCAGGGGGGAGTCTGCTTCTCTCTCTCCCTCTGTCTGCCATTCTGCCTACTTGTGACTCCTCTCTTTCTCTCCCTCTGTGTCAAATAAATAAATAAAATCTTAAAAAAAACATTCTGGGAAGAATGTTCTAGGGTGAGGAGACAGCAAGGGCAAAGGCCCTGAGGCAGGACTGTCCCTGGTGTGTTTAAGGACTCGCAAGGAGGTCAGTGTGCCTGGAACAGTGACGTGAAGGGTGAGTGGGAGGGAGAAGAAGGCAAGGAGGGGACGGGAAGAGGATGCAGGGCCTTGTGGAGCATAGGAAGACTTGGGCTTTTGCTCTGAGTGAGTTGGGGGCCATGAAGGGTTCTAGGAAAGGGAGAGACACGGCTGACTCTGGCAGCTGTGGGAGAAACAGACCAGAGGTTGACGATGAACAACTGGAGCCCTGGGGGGCAGCTGCTTTAAGGAAATCCAGATGGTGTCTTGAGCTGGAATCACGTTGGAGGGTGATGATTGTGGGGGATGTGGAGGAATTCGGGGTCTAAACAGAAGAGCTGACAGGCCTGGCTGATAGGTTGAATCTGCTATGAAAAGAGAGGAGACAGGGATGATTCTGGGGTTTTGACTGAGGATGTGGGAGATGGGGTGTCTGCTGCTAGACTGAGTTGGTGAGACTTACCTCTCACCCCACCTCACCTCTTCCCACCCATTCTCCCTCTGCTTCTGCTCCAGCCTCCCAGAAGTTCCTTTAATACATCAGGAACCATCCAGCCTCAGGGCCTTTGCATTTGGTGTTCCCCTGGCAGGGATGCTCTTCACCCTCAGACATCCGCATTACTTCCTCCCTCACCTCCTTCAGGTGTTTGTGCAAATGTCACCTCCTCCAGGAGGTCTTCCTTCCTTTCAAATTGCCAGGGCCCAGATCCCCACATCCCTCCGCTGTTTTACTGCTATCTTAGCACCGTCTAATACACTGTCTTAATTCCTATAGTTTATTTACTTTGTTCCTTGCCCATCAGGGCAGGAATTTTTGTGTTTTGTTCCCTACGGTATTCCTAGAAGTGAGGCTGGCACACAGCAAGCACTCAGTGTGCACTTGTTGAATGAATGCACGACATGCTGTCCCGCAGGGCACCTGAAACTCAATGGAGAGGCCAGGGTGGGATCCCATTAGGGCATTTCCAGCCTGTGGGCGGGGGAGCGGAGGGGCTGGGGTGGGGGGAGAGCGAGCCTGTGTGGACCTGGAGCAACGCAGGTTTGGCCCAGCCTGAGAGCTGGGGACCCAGGCTAGGCTCCCGGCTCTCGCCTCCTTCGCGTTCGTCTTCTGCCTGCAGGTCTGCCATGTCGGCGCCTCCGCTGCGCACGCTGCAGCTGCTGCTCCTGCTGGGTGCGACGTGGGCGCGGGCGGGGGCCCCGCGCTGCACCTACACCTTCGTGCTGCCGCAGCAGAAGTTCACGGGCGCCGTGTGCTGGAGCGGGCCGTCAGCCGCACGCCCGGCCGCGGAGGCTGTGAACGCCAGCGAGGTGGCGGCGCTGCGCATGCGCGTGGGCCGCCACGAGGAGCTGCTGCGCGAACTTCAGCGGCTGGCGGCGGCCGACGGCGCCGTGGCGGGAGAGGTGCGCGCGCTGCGCAAAGAGAGCCGCGGCTTGAGCGCGCGCCTGGGCCAGTTGCGCGCGCAGCTGCAGCACGAGGCGGTGCCAGGCCCGGGGGCGGTGCCAGGCCCGGGGGCGGTGCCAGGCCCGGGGGCGGTGCCAGGCCCAGGGGCGGTGCCAGGCCCAGGGGCGGAGCCCGCTGCGCTGCTGGCGCTGCTTGGGGAGCGCGTGCTCAACGTGTCAGCGGAGGCGCAGCGCGCCGCCGCCCGCTTCCACCAGCTGGATGTCAAGTTCCGGGAGCTGGCGCAGCTGGTCACCCAGCAGAGTGGCCTCATCGCCCGCCTGGAGCGCCTGTGCCCGGGGGGCACCGGCGGGCAGCAGCAGGTAACCTCTAAGCTCGCCGGGAATCGTAGTCACTTCCTGTGTGCAGCATTTGTAACAGGAGACCCCAGCGACCCCACGCGCGATCTCTGATCCGCAGCTTTGAAATCCGAAAAGCTCCAAAAACCAGATTCCTACCTCTCCTCCCACAGCTCATTTGGGTCAGAACGCGACTGGTGGCTACTTAAAACCTTTACTTATCCACTTGGTATAAATATTCGTAGAGCCTGTAATTAAGCATATTACTATGTAAAGACCAAAGACCCATGTTATGGAGGTGTTACGCGATATAAATACCTGCCCTGTGTTACTCTTTCTAACTGCTGCCATGTTATCCTTAATTCTGGAACATGGCTGGCCCTAATTTTGCATAAGATTGTTGCTCTGTGACAACCCACAACTTACAGGGCTGTTGGGAGGATTCTATGTTAATACTCATTGTTGGAGGTACTCTCATTATCCCTACTTTACAGAAAAGGAGTGTCAGAGGCACAGATCAGTTCAGCTGTGAACACCGGAGTGGGAATTTAGGCCCAGCTCTGCTCTTGACAGCCAGAGTTAGGCTTTGGGGAGTATCAGTTCCAGGGCTGGGACATGCCTGTGCCTGATCTCCCACCCATCTGGGTGTTGGGGGATTTAGGGGCCCAGTGTCTTTTTTCAACTGAAGGCTATTGCAATCACATCTGAGTCTCTTGGTCACCCCAGGTCCTGCCACCACCCCTGGTGCCTGTGGTTCCTGTCAGTCTGGTGGGTGGCATTAATGACACCAGCAGGAAGCTACACCCAGCTCCAGAGCCCCAGAGAGACCAGACCCTGAGACAGCAGGGGCCCTTGGCCTCTCCCCTGCCCGCAGGGCACTCTGCTGTCCCCACCAAGCCAACAGGTAAGATGAGGGCAGGACTGTTGAGGGCGTGAGGAGCTAGGGGATTCCCAGTGCAGTGTGGATAGAGGGAAAGAGGAGCAAGGATTTTAATGGCAGGTTTCTCTCATGGTGAGGAGACTGGAGAAAATGATGCTTTTATTCTGGTGATGGAACAAGGAGCTATGGCTCTCATTCTGATAAAGACCAAAATTCTTACTGTGGTATGAAAACAGGAAAGGAGGTACTTTTCCTTTGATCGGGGGACAGGGAATTTAGGACTGCTTATTGGTAAGCATTTAAGCTAGTTCATAGTGTCGTGTTCAGGATTTCTATTCTGGTGCGATTGTAGAACCAGGATTTAAGTACCCCAGGCTCCACATTTGCTGTAGTGAGAAAAGAATGAACTAGTCTTAACTCATGTAAGGAAACGGATATTGGGGCTCTTATTTTGGTCAGAGAATGGAAGCGACAGGATTGCTATTTCGGTGAGGGGATGAGAATCAGGACTTCTATCCCAGTAAGGGGTTGGTTGGTCCAGGTTGTGTCTTCCCCATCGCTGTATCCACAGGTCCATGGCAGGATTGTGCAGAGGCCCACCAGGCGGGCCATGGGCAGAGCGGCGTGTATGAGCTGCGACTGGGCCGGCATGTAGTGTCAGTGTGGTGTGAGCAGCAGCTGGAGGGTGGAGGCTGGACTGTGATCCAGAGGCGGCAAGATGGCTCTGTTAACTTCTTCACCACCTGGCAGCACTACAAGGTGGGTGCAGGTGGGTAGGGGCAGGGCTGGGCGGATGGTAGGGGACCTGCTTCTGACCTTCTGACTTCCCTGTCCTGCCAGGTGGGCTTTGGGCAGCCTGATGGGGAATACTGGCTGGGCCTGGAACCTGTGCATCAGCTGACCAGCCGTGGGGACCATGAGTTACTGGTGCTTCTGGAGGACTGGGGAGGGCGTGGGGCACGTGCCCATTATGATGGTTTCTCTTTGGAGCCTGAGAGCGACCACTATCGCCTTCGGCTTGGCCAGTACCATGGAGATGCTGGAGACTCTCTTTCCTGGCACAATGACAAGCCTTTCAGCACCGTGGATAGGGACCGAGACTCCTATTCTGGTAAGGAGAGCTCTTATTCTGGTGGGGAGTAGGGACAGAGGAGGTGGGACTCCTAAGGAAGGAAGGAAAAGAATGAAAAGGAGTGGGGTGAGACTTCCCTCTGGCAAGGATCAGGGTAAGCAAGAGAACAGAGGAGAGGACTTTTATTCTGGTGAGGGGATGGAGAGCCTAGATTCCTTCTTTAATGAGGCAAATTCCTTCCTAATAGAGTCAAAGAGTCAAGATTCCTATTCTGGTGAAAGGTAGGGAGAGCTTGGAGTCTTATTCTAGAAAGAAAGTAGGTAAGATTTTTTCCCCCAGTAAAGGTAGAGCTCCTCGTTTCCAGAAAGGATGGAAAAGGTGTAACTTGTACTTTGGAAGGGCGATAGGGAAGGAATTAAAGCTATTACTATAAAAAAGAAAATGGGGGCCAGGGCTGTTACTCTGGAGAGGAGATCAAGGTTATATTCAGTAAGAGTGAGAAGGACCAGGGGATGCCTGACAAAAGCCTTGCCCTAGTGAGGTAGTGGTAGAGGCTTTTATTTTGGTGACAGGATATGGGTTTTTCTCTCTCCTCAGGTAACTGTGCCCTGTACCAGCGGGGAGGCTGGTGGTACCATGCCTGTGCCCACTCGAACCTCAATGGCGTGTGGCACCACGGTGGCCATTACCGCAGCCGGTACCAAGATGGTGTCTACTGGGCCGAGTTTCGTGGCGGGGCTTACTCTCTCAAGAAGGCTGCCATGCTGATCCGGCCCCTGAGGCTGTGACCATCTGTCCATCTGTCCCCCAGGTCCCAGGGGATGTTTGTCAGCAGGAGCCTAAGTTGTCCTGGCCACACCTGCTTTGACACTTAATGTGGGCCACGCCCCACAGCCCGTCCTGTTTTTGCTTTGCTCCCCAGGGCCCTGAAAACGGGACCCGGGAATCCCCCTGCCGATTATCTCAGACCCAAATGGCTCCCCAAGGGCGTCTAGATCTCAGTTTGAGCTCAAATTTTATAACAGCACAAAATCTCCACAGAGCGTGTCTGGTTTGCATCTGCCCGTCAGGGGTCACTCCCCGTGCCCGCCCTCCTCCTCCTCCTCCTCTTCCTCCTCCAGCTCCTCCTTTAGGTCCTCCAGGATGAGGTTGTCCAGGTCTTCCAGGAGGCCCCCCTGGCTCAGGCAGGTGGCCACAGTGGAGCCACTGCTGATGTGGGGGTTGCTGGGGTGCAGGACTTGGGGCAGGTGGTTCTGCTTCCGGCTCTTGGGGTGTGCGCACGACGTCCCAGGCATGTGGGGCTCTGGGGAGGGAGATGTTCTGAGGCCGTGGAGCTTGAGGCCACTTAAGACTCTGGGGGCAAAGGGGCTGCAGCCATGGGGCGCTCTGAAGAGGGGAGGGGCTGGGGCCCGAGCTACAGGAAACTCAGAGATGGAAGTCCCAGGTGTTGAAGCCACGACAGACCCAGGGACGTGGGCATCACTTGAGACTACAGGACACAACACAGGAACCAAGAACACAGAGACCACAGGGGCAGAGGCTGAGGCCACGAAACACTGGGGTAAAACCACTGAGCCTCCGGGGCAAGACCACAGAATGTGGCTGATGGATATTGGGTGGATATTAGGAGGGGCAGGGTCTTGGGTGGCCTGGTGTTGTAGGCCACGGAGACTGGGGGCGGCCATGGAAGATGCGAAAGGAGGGCTGATGCCACGGGATGAGCTAAGTGGCTCTGGGGACCGAGGCCTCAGGAGGCACGTGGAAGAAACAGGCAGGGACCTTGGTATGTGAGGCCCTAGAGGCGGATGTCGTAGGAGTCAAGGTCAAGTAAACTGCCCCAAGTGGGGGGAGGTCACGGGGGACATGCCAGGCCCTCACCTCGCCGGTTGTAGCAATCGGCAGCTGAGCAGGAGTGGGTGTGGGTGCTGCGGCGGTCGGTGTCCCGGTCCCAGCGTGGAGGGAGGATCCGTGTTGGATACACGGGGAAGCCGCACCCGTAGCAGGGGGATGAGGACCCCATCTGTGCCCAGCCCCTGGGGGGGCGGGCAGGGTTGTGAGGGTCCAAAGGTAAGGCCTGGGCCAGGGTGGGGGCAGGGCAGGGGTGGGTAGGGTAGGGGGGAGGGTGGGGTGGGGGTCAGCACCCTCACCGGAAGTTGTGCCGACACCTCGGGCAGTGGAACTCAGCAACACCCCACATCTTGTCACAGGGCACCGGCTCATAGCGCTTTCGGCATTTCCTGCACCGGGACACCTGGGTGTGTAGAGTGGGGAGGAGGCTCGCTGTCAGAGGGGCACCTCAGGAGCTCAATACTGGCCACAGTGGGAATAGGTACCCACGGAAATTGGCAAACACTAAAAATCGGGGGTTCTCCCGCCACCTCCCTGCACTAGCTGGGCTACTCAGCATTTACCAGAAGCATACCACTGATCAGGGGGTTCCGAATCCAGACTTGGGATTGTGGTTTTGGGGTCAGGTTTGCTTTCTGTGGTAGCTGTCAAACTGCGGAGTCAGAGGTCATGCTCTGGGGTAAGGGTGGAGCTGGAGAGTCGGAGGGATGGGGTCTGAGACGGAGGTGGAGCTCTGAGACTACAGGTCAGGGGCTGGGCTCTCAGGGGTTAATATGATAGTCTTAGGTCAGAGGTGTGGATACGGAGGGGGATTGGGTTGTCACCTCCTTCCGCTGGGGGTACGCGCCGCCACCAGACGTGGTCACAGGAGGAGCAGGCAAACTGCCGATCCACGGCGGGAATGAGGTCTTCCTGGGCACGCTGGAACATGCGGAGGTTGGCTTCTGTCAGTGGCAGGAGGGAGGTCGCCACATCCTGTACGATGGGGACAAAAGGGTGGTCATGCCTCCTCCGCAAACATAAACACACATCAGCCCTCTTCCCTCTACATATATGTCTCCCCTCTTCACCCATGGATGCCCTCCACTCTCCCCCGTGGACATCCTCCTCACTCCACCTGCCCCTATCCCTCACCCTGGACTCACCTGGATGTCCTGGTCCTGCTTCATGTCCTCTGGTGGGTCCTGGGTGGAGACATCAGGGGCAGAAACTGGGGATGCCGATCAGACCTCTTTTTACTATTATTTGTTGGGGTGGGCTCCGAGACGGGGAGGCAGGCTACTGACCCCATCTGAGTAGGGAGTCCCTAACTCAGGAGGAGCTTATAGAGGGCTAGGGGCGTGACCTCAGTTATCCTCACAGTTGCCTTGAGTGGGGGGCACACCTATTATCCCCACTGCTCAGACAGAGAAACCGAGGCTGAGCTGGGAGAGGGATTGCCCCAGATCACCCTGAGTGAGCATGGCTGAAACAGGCTTGGACCGCATGCTCCCTTCCTGCTGGTAAATGCCACACACTTGGTGGCATTGTGACCGGTTGCCTCTTTGAGCCTATGCTGCTTCAGGCTAAGTGCTTGGGCTCTGGATTCAGATAGATGCAAGTGGAGCGCAGCCAAACCACTCCCCCTGCATCCCTAATGAGGGGCATCTCAGAGCCGCGCCATGGTTTAAATCCCAGCTGCCACCTGCTTGCTCTGTGATCCTGGCAAGTAACTTCACCACTCTCTCAGTTCCCTTGTCTGTAAAATGGACATGATAAGTAATAGGACCTGTCCAACGGATCAGTATGGGGATGAAATTCAAGGAAACCCCACTGCAGGGGGAGTGCTCATTTTCCTATTATTATTATTTTTATTTTAAGTAGGCTGCACACCAAACATGGGGCTGGAACTCTGACCCTGAGAGAGTCGCGTGCTCCCTGGACTGAGCCAGCCAGGCGCGCCTCCCATTATCTTTATCATACCCTTTACATGTGTAAATGTAAAGAATACAATACATACCTTATTATACTCTTTAGCAACTATGGGAGGGGCCTTTCAGGCAGGTGAAATCCACAGTGCGCTGGCCACCAAAGTCATTTAAGGGGTAAAGTAGCAATGTTGCACCTGTGCCTCAAAGCCTTTCATTCATTCATTCATTCATTCATTCATTCATTCATTCAATTATCACATGGGCCCCCCTGCCCCCCTCTCTTCCCCCATTTCCTGTTTATCCTAGCCTGTCTGCATGTTCCTTTGCTCACTCTGTTCCCTCTTCCAGGAAGACTCTGTCCAACACCCCCACTTCCCAGGATCACTTCTCCTCAGCCTTGAAGACCTGGCACCAGCCCTTCCAGGAAGCCTTTCCTGACCTCCAGGGGTCCTCTATAGTGACACTAATCCTGATTTGTTTCACTGCCTAGTTTCGTGTCTCTCTCTCCCACTTAATACCATCAACATGTAAAGAGTGCCTACAGTTTGCAGGCTCCCTGGTCGGATACATGACTGAAAGGTGAGTAAGTGAATGGGGATCATGAACTGGGGACTGGTGGTGCACAGAAGGGGCTCATCACGGATACGCCAGGTCCCTTCTGTTCCCCCTCCCCAGCTACCCCATCCTTTGAGGGGATGGGGGGCAGTTTACCTGGGCATCCAGGTCATTACTCAGTTCCTGTCCATCTTTCTGTTTTACCCCTGGTGGCAAGAGTAAGTGTAAGTAAAAGGTCCTTGAAGGATCTTATGGGAGTTTCAGGGTCCCCCAGAGCCCCTATATAGACCCTTCTCAGGAGATGATCTCAGCGCCTCTTCCTACCCTTAACGCAGACCACACCTCCTCTGCGCGCTCCCCGCTCCCAACCCCTACCAGGGCCGGGGACCCCAGCTGGCTCACCGTACACGATGGAGCGCCCCACTCCCGTGTGGTCGCTGCCAAATTTCCTCATCAGAGTCCCCGCCTTCTTGGAGGATACCTTCCCATGAAACTTCTCCCGGAGGCGCCGGACGCTTTTCTCCAGCTTGGGTGGGCAAAGGGGGGTTCCGATCGGGTAAGGAGTGGAGCGATTGCCCCTCCTCCATCTCTGGGCATCCTTCTCCCAGCCCGAACTTGACCCTTGGTTTTGCCCCCCCCCCCCCATCTCTCTACGGCATTTCCAGTAAAAAGCCAAAGTCCCCACGGGGCACTGGGGGAGGGAGCGGACTGGGGAGAGCGTTCCAGGCTAAGGGAGGAGGCCGACCAGGTAACCCCTGGCCTCTGACCCTTGACCCTGCAGCCCCCGCTTTTCCTCGAGAAGGCCGCATCTCACTCTGGGAGATGTGGCGGTCATTCTCCTTTCCGAGGGGGGCGAGTGCCAGCCTGGGGGAAGGTTTGGGCTTCGGATGGAGTCCCCAGAAACTGCGAAGCCCCCTCCGTACCCCCGGCCCCTCCCCGGCGCCTCTCGCGAGCCCCCCGGCTCAGCCGAGGCCATCTCCTACCTCCACACCTTCTTGAGACATGGTGGCGGCGGCGCAGGTTCCCGCGAGGGTCCGCACTGCGCGCTCGGAGCCCCCTACCTGGGCGCGCCCGCGGGTCCAGCAGCCGCGCAGGGCAGGGGGCGGGGCCTCCGGGCGGCCCCGCCCTTCCTTCCCGGCCCCCTCTTTCGCTTTCGTTTGCGGGGGGTGACGGGGTGGACGGGGCGCTCTGGCTCCGCCCCGGCTCCGCCTCTGCTCTTGCGCCCCAGACCCGGGCGGGCGCCAGGGGTCTGCACCCTGCGGCGGAGCGCGCGGACCTCGGGCGGTGGAGGCGGCGCGGCCTCTGCAGTCGGTCACATGTCCCCACGCTGCGCGGGGTCCGCGTCTTCACGTCCCTTGTGGGGGCGGGGCCGCATCGGAAGGCCGCCGCGAATCTCCGTGCCCCCTTGGGCTCGCGCTCCCCCATCTTCATCGCTCTCTTTCCTCCCCTCCCTCAGGAATCGGACACTAATTAGGACCTGGGTCCGCTGCTCGCTCTGAGTCTCTTACGCGGCTATGTCTCCTTTCTGAACCTCAGTTTACTCCTCTGTAAAATGGGATGATACAGTGGCTACATCTTGGTTGTGTGTGTCTGCCAGGATTCGAGACCCGGGTAGAGCGGGCAGTAGCACCTGGCATGGGGTAGGCTAACGAGTCACTGGGCCACCTACTGTGTACCACAGCCAAAGGAGCAGGTAGTTGGGCGAAGGGGAAGATGCTTGTTAAAAATAGAGGTTACTGGTCCCTAGGAGTCCGGCAGCAGCCTGTAGTCTGGGGGTTCCTAGGAATCTGCACTGTAAATTGGAAGGTTGAGCATCCTCTTGGCTAGCACTTTTTTTTTTCCCCTAAAGTCGGCTCCACACGCAAGGTGGGGCTTGAACTCGTGACCCTGAGATCAGGAGTCACATGCTCCACCCCCTGAGCCAACCAAGCGCCCCTATTACGTAAAGATATTCTTTAACAAAGACACCAAAAAAAATGGAGATTATAAAATATAGGCGTTCTAATGTTTTCTACTTGACCTCCAAAGCTTTGTTTGGGGGTCTGTGCACCCCGTCTGGAGCCTATTAGTGAGTATGAACAGTTCATGGTTCTTTGTGGCTAAATGTGGACTTTCAAGCAGGGAGGGGGGCCTGTAGGCTGCATGGAGGACCTAGAATTTTATCCTGAAGGGAGGGGAGAAGCCTGGAGGGGCTCTCTTGTTATACATATATACTGTATATATAATATATAGGATGTAATTACTATTTACCCAGTGGAGAGGGAGGTCGCAGGCAGGGTGGGTGACAAGCAGGCAGGAAAACAGGTGGGAAACCAATCCAGCTCCAACATGAACCAGATCTGCTAGATTCTTTTTTTTTTTTTTTTTTAGAGAGAGAGCGGGTGCGCGCCTTGGGGGGGGGGAACAGAGGAAGAGGGAGAGAGAGCATCTTAAGCAAATTCCACGCCCAGCATGAGCCAGATGCAGGGCTCGATCTCACAATCCTGAGGTCATGTCCTGAGAGGAAACCAAGAGTTGGATGCTTAACTGACTGAGCCACCCAGGCACCTCCAGGTCCGCTGGATTCTCACAATAATGGCCATCATCTGGAGCTCTTACTCTGCGCCAGGCACTGTTCCAGGCACTGAGCATCGAACTGTCTCATACAGCTTTTGTGCATCAGGAATCTGGGAAGGGTTTTGCTGGATTTTCTGGCTCAGGGTCTCTCATAAATACTGTAGTCAAGATGTTGGCCAGGGCTGCAGTCACCTGAATGTTTGACTGGGGCTGGAGGGTCTGCTTCCAAGATGGCTCATTCAACATGGTGCTGGTTGTTGGTGGGATGGCTCAATTCCTCCCTCCTTGGGCTGCTTGAGTGTACCCCCAACTTGGCAGCTGGCCTCCCCAGGGCAGGGGGATCCAACAAGAGAAGAAAAGCCAGGTGGGAGTTGCAGCTTTTATGACCTAGTGTTGGAAGTCACACAGCATCATTTCCACCGCCATCTTTTGTATGTTAAAATTGAGTCACTAGATCCAGAGGGGAAGCAAGACCCCACCTTCTGCGGGCTCCCATCCTCCCATCTCCTGCTGGAGCCTCTCACTGGCTGCACCGGAAGGCAGGGAGAGCAAGGGAGGCAGCCATGGTGTCAGCTTCTCAGGGCAGTTGATTCGGAAGGACGAACAGAAGATAGAACCAGAGTATTGAATTTTGGCAATTGTAGATGGACAGAGAAACAAACATTTCCAGCGATCACATGGGGGGCGCTGCTTACCCACAACAGTTTTCTGAGCTTTGTGTCCATCTTGGGCTGGCCACCCGCGGCTAGTTTGTGCTGTGGTAGGAGCATTACTGCATTTTATCGTTTGCCTTTCTAGAAAGGTGTGGATAGGGAGAAAATAGATGTGCTAGTAACAGTGATAAGAAGCAGCCTCGGAGGGGCGCCTGGGTGGCTCAGTGGGTTAAACGTTCCACTCTTGACTTCAGCTCAGTTCCTGGTGTCAGAGTTGTGAGATCGAGCCCCCAAGTGGGCTCTGCACCCAGTGGGGAGTCTGCTTGACATTCTCACTCCTTCTCCCTCTGCACCTTGACATTCTCACTCCTTCTCCCTCTGCACCTCCTCCCAGTCTGCCTCTTTCTCTCTCTCTCAAATAAATAAATCTTATATTAAAAAAAAAGTGTAGCCTCTGACATGTTGGTATAATTGAGTCAAAGACTGAACCCTTACTGATCCATCCATTTGATGTAGTTTTGGAATGTCGGTGAGGTGTGGTGGGGTGAGGTCCGGAGCCGATTGCCAAGAAAGAATTCTTGAGACGTCTCTGGTGCAAAATGGTGGTTTTGTAAAAGCACGGGGACAGGACCCGAAGGCAGAAAGAGCGGCACTGGGATTGTGAGGAGCAATTGATTGTATACTATGGGAGGATGAGGGAGGTAAGGACAAAGGGAGGTGTCCAGAAGGACTTTCATATGCTAAAGAAGATCCCCTCGGGATCCTGGAGGCCTGCCTATTATCAAGCTAAGTATGTTTTTTCCTCTAGCAAAGCATTAACATTAAGATAAGTTGGAAGTTTCCTGGAGGAACGTCGCACTGATTCTACCCAGGAGGGGGAGAGGGGGAGGAGGGGGTGTCAGCCTGGGCTTTGTCCTCAGCTAGCCTTCTGCTCCCTCATCACATTCGTTAATTTGGTAGACAAGCATCAAGTGCCTCTTAACGGTGGCAAGCGTGGTGCTGGGCACCATTTCTACCCTTCCAGAGCTCATGGTCTTAATGGTAAAGGAGAAACACAAAGCAGATGATTTCACAAGTAATTATTATGTTTGATGTAGGAAAGAACGTTAGGATTCGAAGCTGAGGGCCAAGAAAGAATTCTTTGAGATGTCTTTGGTGCAAAAAGGTGGTTTTATTCAAGCACAGGGACAGGAACCGTGGGCAGAAGGAGCTGCACTGGGGACGTGAGGAGTGGCCCCATTACATACATTCAAGTTGGAAGGGGGTTAGGGATATAGCAAGTCTGTAAAGAATTCTGGAAGCAAGGTTTCCAGGACCTTGATGGGGCTAGCTATTGTTGGGAAAAGGTCATTTATTACCGTCTAATAAAACCTGAGTTATGAGACCCTTCAGATGTATATGGGTGTGCCATATGCTTGGGGATGATTGCCAACATGTTTCTTGGGGGGGGGGGGGGTTAGAGATAAAGGAAGTTTTCAAAAGAATTTTTATATGTTAAAGTAGAATTACAGGATCCTGGGGGTGAGGGGGTTGGGCTAGGATTGCCTTTTTGCCCTTAGCAAAGTGTCAACACCGAGGTGGTTGAGTCCCTAGAGGAATGTCCCTTTGCCTTTTTCAAGGACCTGTCAATGGGTTGTAGGTGGTAAGGAAATTAATTATTTTCTTCTGCTTTTGTTTCCCCATATTGTATTTATGATATATACCAAAAAAGAGTCACTGAGGGGTCCATGAGAAAGGATAACACATGGGAACCTGACCTGGGCAGGGTGGTCAGGGAGGGCTTTCCAGAGGAGGTGCCCCCTTGAGCTGAAATCCTAACACTATGAAACACTGTGCCAAGTTGTTTGAAACTATGTATTTCATGTAATCCTCATAGCACCCCCACGAAGGGGGTGAGATTATTACAAATGGGAAAACAGGTTCAGGAACTTAACTCTAGGGGCGCCTGGGTGGCGCAGTCGTTAAGCGTCTGCCTTCGGCTAGGCGTTCTGGGATCGAGCCCCACATCGGGCTCCTCTGCTAGGAGCCTGCTTCTTCCTCTCCCACTCCCCCTGCTGTGTTCCCTCTCTCACTGGCTGTCTCTCTGTCAAATAAATAAATAAAATCTTAAAAAAAAAAAAAAAAAAGGAAACCTAACTCTAGGTCTCTCTGAAGGGTGAGTAAGAGTTTCCTAGTTGAAAAGGCGTAGTCTATGCACATGAGGTGGGAAGCGGTTTGGTGCTTTACAGGAAGCTAAAGGCCACTGGGGTTGGGGGCAAAGTGGAGGGAAGGGAAGCTCATGCCAAAGAAGCAAATACTTTCAGCGGGATCCTTTGAGGCTTAACTGAGTGACCAGTTTAATTGTGGAGGTAATGGATACAATTGGGAGCATGTGTGTGCTTTTCATAATCTAGTCAATTTCTTTTCAGTTTAACCAAATGAGAAACTTGGAAATGCCCAGAGTTGGAGGTGTGGGGAAACAGGAAATCTCCAAACTGTTAGCAAGGGCATCTCTTGGTAGAATCTTTGGGGGAGGGCAACTTGGCAAAACCCACCAAAGCAATATCCATGCCGTTTTAACCATTTTTTGCATGTTCTCTATTCTGATGCTTTGACATCTTGGCGGGACGGCCGTTCCCCGGGCACACACCCCGACCATTTGTGTGTGTTTCTGCCTGCGATCTTCACACTACCTTTACTTTCTGCATTGCATATTTCTCTAACAATTGAATTTTTTGGTTTGCAACAAGCTCCCACCACTTTCGTAAGCAGGACCAAAAAATACCACTATAAGATAGATCCAATGACTTTTAAAAATAACACATATGAAATCCTGGAAATACATCTTGGACAATGACACCTAAGAGACAAAAAGTAGTTTGGGATTTCATACTTGGGTATAGTCCTTAGTAAATGGGATGTTCTTTATAGCACAGAAATCTATAGTTTGAGTTTTGCGAATCAGCTTCAAACACATTTCCAGGAATGCATTATGTGCAAAGGTTGGGTAATATGTTTGGGGGCTCTGCTCAAATGAATTCAGTAAGTGGAAAAATCACAGTGGCTGAAATACCTGGAGTGTATCCAGGGCTTGCTGGCTGCCCGGCTTTCTGTGGGGTGTCCTCAGGGCTTTGGGTCATTCATTCATTCCTCTGCCTTCTGGCTTCCGTGTCACTGTCCCTTTTTCAGACGACGAATCTGAGTTTCAGAGTGACTAAGTACGCAGGACACCCAGCATATAAGCAGCATAGTCAGGACTTGAACGCAGGCCTGCTGATCAGAACACTCCTTCCAGCGAGAATTGAGGGCGGAAGTGTACAGGTCAAGGGGGTACGCTTTGGAACCAGTCTGGGTTTGAGTCAATTGCTAACTCTTGCTTAACATTTCTGGGCCTCAGTCTCCCCATCTCTGAATGAGAATAGAGTTGTGAAGTTTCCATGCATTCATAGAGATAAGACATGTCAACTAGTGCTGTCTGACAGGGTAGCCAGCCACTGGCCACATGTGGCATTAGAGCTCTTGAAATGTGGCAGATCCTGATCCAGATGTGCTGTCAGGGTCAAACGCATGCTGATTTAGTAAGATTTAGGTAAAATAACACATCACTGGCTTTTTTATGTTACTACATGTTGAAATGATAATATTTTGGATGTACTGGGCTAAATAAAATTATCATAATTAATTTCACTGGTTTCTTTTTTTCTTTTTCCTTTATTTTTTATTTTTTATTTTTTTTGAGACAGAGAGAGCACAGGGGGGAGGAAAGGGAGGGGCAGAGGGAGAGGGAGAAGCAGATGCCCTGCTGAGTGTGGAGCCCAATGCTGGGCTTGATCCCAGGACCCTGAAATCCTGACCTGAGTGGAAATCAGATACTTAACCCACTGAGCCACCCAGGCACTCCTCACCAGTTTTTTTCCTTCTTTCTTTCTTTCTTTCTTTCTTTCTTTCTTCCTTCCTTCCTTCCTTCCTTCCTTCCTTCCTTCCTTCCTTCCTTTCTTTCTTCTTTCCTTTTTCCTTCCTTCCTTCCTTCCTTCCTTCCTTCCTTCCTTCCTTCCTTCCTTCCTTCCTTCCTTCCTTTCAAGATTTTATTTATTTATTTGTCAGAGAGAGCACAAGCAGGGAGAGCAGCAGGCAGAGGGAGAAGCAGGCTCCCCCCTGAGCAGGGAGCCCGAAACGGGACTCGATCCCAGGACCCCGGGATCATGACCTGAGCTGAAGGCAGACGCTTCACCGACTGAGCCACCCAGGCGTCCCCACTGGTTTCTTTTTACCTTGTTAATGTGACGACTAGAACATGTGAAATTTCATATGCGGTTTGTCTTACAGTTTTATGGGATTGTGCTGACTTAGAGGGTACAAAGCAAACAGTAACCTTCCAAGGAGCATGCGGCTATTTTTATGATCATATCGTCTTGGTTTATGTTGCTTTTCCTAACGTGTGGCCCTGTGGGAAGACAGTCCTCTGCTCCAGTCCTGGGCAGAGTGGCCCCATCTGTGTTCTGGCAGCAGAAACATGCCGTTAATCATTGACCCCATGTTCCAGAAAGTTCACAGGCAAAGTATCGGGAAAGTGCATGTGAGGGGCCTGCACAGAGCCTGTGCTCTGGGCCATCCCAGATGACTTCATCTGTTTATATTTTACATTTTGAAATTTCAAAAATGGTGGATGGCTCTCTGCCCCAGAACAGGACACTGCCCTTTCTTTTTCTGATTACAAAAGTATAGTGTGCTTGTACTGGGAAAAAAAAAAAAAAAAAAGTTAAACATTAAGAAATGTTTGATTTAGAAAGAGGAAGTCTGCATACACAGGAAAACAAAACCTTAAGTTATGGTTTTGTCTGTGACCACTGGCATATCTACAAACAAGGGGGAAAGGGGACAGGGGACATGCGAGCAAACTGGATAGCTCTGGTTCCTGGGGAGGGGAAGAGGGTGGGGGCTTGAGATGGCGGGGCATCACGTTTTCTTTTCTATATGTCTGCTTTTGGGGGAATCTGTTTGCTAGGGTGTCTTCACATATCATTCAAAACAATAATAATACTTGAAGGGTCTGTAGCTCCTCATTGCCCTTGCGCCTGGGATAACCCCCCTTAAATCTGATGGATATTTTTTCCAGAGCTTTGTCCTTCGCTTATTTTATTTTATTTTATATTTTATTTTATTATTATTTTTTTTAAGTAGGCTCTGCGCCCAGCATGGAGCCGAACCAGGGCTTCAACTCACAACCCTGAGATCAACCCAGGTGTCCCTTGAGATCTTTGTCCTTTGAACTACCTCTTTTTTTTTTAAGATTTTTATTTATTTATTTGAGAGTGAGCAAGAGAGAGAGTGTGCACACGGGCAGGGGGAGAGGCAGAGGGAGAAGCAGATGAGCAGGGAGCCTGACAGGGGACTGGATCCCAAGACCCCTGGATCAGGACCTGAGCTGAAGGCAGACACCCAACCAACTGAGCCACCCAGGTGTCCCTCTTTTTTTTTTTTTTTTTAAGTTTTTATTTAAATTCCTGTTAGCATACAGCATCATATCAGTTTCAGGTGTATTCAACACCTCCATACAACACCCAGTGCTCATCACAACAAAGGACTACTTATTTTTTTTTAAGATTTTATTTATTTATTTGTGAGAGCACAAGCAGGGGGAGCGGGAGGCAGAGGGAGAAGCTGGCTCCCCACTGAGCAAGGAGCGCAATGTGGGACTTGATCCCAGGACCCTGAGATCATGACCTGAGCTGAAGGCAGACACTTAACCAACTGAGCCACCCAGGTATCCCAAGAACTACTTATTTTCCTTTCTTTTTTTTTTTTTTAATTTTATTTATTTGTTTGACAGAGAGAGAGAGAGACAGCCAGCGAGAGAGGGAGCACAAGCAGGGGGAGCAGGAGAGGAAGAAGCAGGCTCCCAGCAGAGGAGCCTGATGCGGGGCTCTATCCCATAATGGTGGGATCACGCCCTGAGCTGAAGGCAGATGCTTAATGACTGAGCCACCCAGGTGCCCCTACTTATTTTTCTATCTGACTTCAGGATTGTGACATTCGAAGAAAAATAGGAACTTAAAATACACGCCCAGATTTCTGAACAAACAGGGTTTGGGATCAAAAGAGGAACTTCGTTACCAGGGACTCCAGGAAGATACACACACTTTCAGTCCCTCTGACCTCTCACTTACAAAATGGGAAGAAAACAGTCCCCATCTCAAAGAGTTGAGGGAGAAGAAAAGGCGTTAACGCGTGTGCGATTCTTAGACCAGAGCCTGCGCGTAACAGGTATTCAGGAAGTGTTTGTGATAACTCTTGTTACATGATGCAGTCTCAGACCAGAGTCCAAGAACTCTCTGGTCCACGTACCCACGGGGGACCCTGAACCCATGGCTGAACCTACTGAAGCCCCTTGTTTGCTCATCCGTGGAATGGGAACAAAGCACTCGTGCCTATTGTAGGGTTAAATGAGAGAATGAGACACACTGGAGATACCCACTCTGCCTTCAAGGGGTCCCTCGGGGCTTCAAGAAACAACCATAATGTTCCATACGTACATCCAGGCTGGCGGAGGAGGGAACGTCTGGCTGGTGTTCCAGAAGGAGGTGGCATGTGGGATGCAAGAAGCTACAGGCATGGACTTGGGTGGAGGAAGGAGGAAGAGCTGAATTAGGAGTTCTCAAACTTCAGGGAGCAGCAGAGCCTCACTTGTTTAAAGGCAACTTTCCAGTGCCCACTCCAGACCTAGTGGAGATGCTCTCGCACTTCACGGGGTCTTATATCTATTCAACAGAGGCTGCGTGCCAGGTGTTGCTCTGCAGTGAGGAAAACAGACAAAAGTCTCTGCCCTTGAGGAGCTGTAGGCTTGTATGTTTTGCCCTTTGGGGGAGTTTTCAGCCATTACTTCTTCAAACATTTTTTTTCTGCACTACAGTTCTTTCTCCTTTTTCTCTGGGACTCTGATGACAGGAGTATTGGACCTTTTCATATTATCCCACAGCTCTGTGGTTGAGATTGGATAATTTCTCTTGCTCTCTCCTCAAGTTCATTGCCTCTTTCGTTGTTTCAATCTCCATTCTGCTACTTAGTCAATCCAGTGAATTATTAATTTCGGTTATCGTATTTTTCAGTTCCAAAACTTCCATGTGGTTCTTTTTTCTTTTTATTTATTTTTAAGATTTTATTTCTTTATTTGAGAGAGTGTGTGAAAGAGAGCCTGAGCAGAGGGGGAGGGCAGCGGGAGAGGGAGAAACAGACTTCCTGTTGAGCAAGGAGCCCCATGCGGGACTTGATCCCAGGACCCTGGGATCATGACCTGAGCTGAAGGCAGGTGCTTAGCCAACTGAGCCACCCAGGCACCCCATGTGTGGTTCTTTTTCTAAACAACTTTGTTTCTCTATTGAGGCTTTCTCTGTTTCCATTAGTTCAAGAGTGTTTGCTCTTACTTCTTGGGCATAGTTATAATATCTGCTTTAAAGTATTTGATAATTCTAACATCCACATTATGTTAGGGCTGGTGTACGATGAGTTTCTTTTCCTTTGTGAGTGGTTGGGAATGACCTACTTCTTCATATGTTGATTAATTGGGGATTGTGTTCTTGAAAATGTGAATATTGTATATAACACAGTGCTAAATTATGATATGTTGGATTTTGTTTATATTTTTATTATTTTATTGTATTTTTAAAAAGATTTTATTTATTTATTTATTTGAGAGAGAGAGTGAGCGAGAGAGAGCACGAACTAGAGGAGGGACAGAGAAGCAGGCTCCCTGCTGAGCAGAGAGCCCGACAAGGGGCTCAATTCCAGGCCCTGAGCTCATGACCCCAGCCGAAGGCAGATGCGCTCAGCCGACTGAGCCATCCAGGCACCCTGGGTTTTGTTCAAATCCTATGGAGAATGTTGATGTTTTGGCAGTCAGGCAATCAACTCAGGTTCAGTTGCAAGTTGCAACCCACTTTCTCCGGGATGTGGTTCTAATATCAGTTCGGTTTTCTAAGACGTTGCAATGCTTTTTGGATCTATCCTGGGGCTACCACCCTCTCACTATGACCCATAGATCTTCCTTTCCTGCTGTTCAGACAAGTTTGTTTTTTTTTTTTTTTTTCACCTAGTGAGTAGTTCTAAGTTTTAAGCTGCCTTTAAGTCTAGGCTGGGAAATACCAGAGGAAAAATAATGATAAAGTCATTGCTGGTTTGGTGACAAGCTGAGTTATGGTTTCCTTCCTCAACCGGACTGCTACCACTTACTTAAGAAAAAAAACAAAACAAAACTTGGGGTGCCTGGGCGGCTCAGTTGATTAAGCAGACAACTTTTTTTTTTTAAGATTTTTATTATTTATTTATTTGACAGAGACAGAGACAGCCAGCGAGAGAGGGAACACAAGCAGGGGGAGTGGGAGAGGAAGAAGCAGGCTCCCAGTGGAAGAGCCTGATGCGGGGCTCGATCCCAGAACGCCGGGATCACGCCCTGAGCCGAAGGCAGACGCTGAACGACTGAGCCACTGAGCCCCAAGCAGCCAACTTTTGATCTCGGTTCAGGTGCTGGGCCGGGGGGCGGGGGGAGAGGCGAGGGGGCTGGGGGGGTGAGATCAAGCCCCGACCCTCATTGGGCTCCACACTCTGCAGGGAGTCTGCTTCTCTCCTTCTGCCCCTCCTCCTGCTCTCTCTCTCTCTCTCCCTCTCTCAAATAAATAAATCTTTTTAAAAAAAGGAATAAAACTTCTACAAACATTTGTGCGCAGGTGAACATAATTTTTCAACTTGGGTAAATACTTAGGAGTGCAATTGCTAAACTCTATGGTAAGACTGCGTTTAGCTCTGTAGGAAACTGCCAGACTATCTTACAAAGTGGTTATATCATTTGAATTCCCAATTCCCAACGAATGAGAGTTTCTGTTGTGACGTAGCCTTGCCAGAATTTAATACTGTCTCTGTGTTTTTTTTTTTTTAAGGTTTTTTTTTTTTCTTCAAGATTCTTCAAGAGAACACAAGCAGGAAGGAGGGGCAGAGGGCGAGGGGCAAGCAGACCCACCCCACCCCCTGCTGAACAGGGAGCCTAATGCAGGTCTCAATCTCACGACACTGGGATCATGACCTGAGCCAAAGGCAGATGCTTAACCAACTGAGCCACCTAGGCGCCCCTTTTAAAAAGATTTTATGTTTGCATGTATGTATAGAATACCTCAACAAGCTATATTTTAAAAAATGATTTTACTTTTTAAAGTAATCGCTGCACCCATCTTGGGACTTGAACTTACAACGCCACGATCAGGACTTGCATGTTCTACCGACTGAGCCAGCTGGGTGCCCTGATATTGTTGGTGGTTTGGATTTTGGCCATTCGAATGGGTATGTGGTAGTATCTATTATTGTTTTAATTTGCAATTTCCTAAGGATGTATGATGTTGAGCATATTTTCCTATGATTGTTGGCCATTTGTATATCTTATGTGTTGACACTTCTTTCTTTTTTCTTTCTTTCTTTCTTTCTTTTCTTTCTTTCTTTTTTTTTTTTTTTTTGGCCAATTTTCAAATCTGGTTGTTTTTCATCATTGGATTTTAAGAATTCTTTGATTCTTTGTATATTTTGGATACAAGTCCTTTATTGGATTTTTGTGTTTTGCAAATATTTTCTCCCATTTGTGGCTTGTCTTTATACTCTCTTAATCCATATACTTTGCAGAGTCCTCAGATAGCTGCTGTGTGCATTCCTGGAAGAGACAGGATGGAATGTGCTTATTCTATCTTGATGAGAACCAGAACCTCTGGGTGGGAATATTTTATCTTATTTTATTTTTTTAAGATTGTATTTATTTTTTTGACCCAGGCGCCCCAAGGCAGGAATATTTTAAAGAAAATCCGAGGCATCGTATAATTTCACCTATCAATGTTTCATATGTTTCTGTAACAGATAAGGACTTTAAAAAAAGTGTATTCACGGGGCGCCTGGGTGGCACAGCGGTTAAGCGCCTGCCTTCGGCTCAGGGCGTGATCCCCGCGTTATGGGATCGAGCCCCACATCAGGCTCCTCCGCTGTGAGCCTGCTTCTTCCTCTCCCACTTCCCCTGCTTGTGTTCCCTCTCTTGCTGGCTGTCTCTATCTCTGTCAAATAATAAAATTAAAAAATCTTTAAAAAAAAAGTGTATTCACAATATCATTATCACACACAAGAAAATGACAATAATTCCTTAATATCTCATACTGAATCAATGGTCAGTTTTTTCTAAAAGTGTTTTGTTTCAAAAATGTCTCATTTTTTGGTTAATTTATTTAAACCAGAATCCAAACAAGCTCTACACATAGCATGTGGTAGATGGTTCTCTCAAGTGTCTTTTAATATATAATAGCCCTCCTTGCTTTAAAAAATGCCCTTTAGGGTGCCTGGGTGGCTCAGTCAGTTGAGCGTCTGCTTTAGGCTCAGGTCATGATCCCAGGGTCCCAGGATCTAGTCCCGCATCGGGCTCCCTGCTCAGCAGGGAGTCTGCTTCTCCCTCTGCCTCTACCCCTACCCCCTGCTTTTGCTCTGTCTCTCCCTCTCTCAAATAAATAAATAAATAAATAAATAAATAAATAAATAAAATCTTACCCCTTTATTTATGGAACCCATGGATTTTATGATTGTGGTACCTGTGGAGAAGGAACTTCCACTCTTAACTGCCTGAGCCAGGAGGAGAGCCATATCTCTTCTGCTCACTCTATTAGCCAGGCCCCACCACATGGCTCCATCCACCTGCCCAGGAGTCTGGGAAATGTCATTTAGCAGAGTGGAGAGAAAGCAAGTTTCCAGGTTTGGGGAACACATAGCACTGTTTCTGCTACACCTCTTCCTGCCTCCGCCAACCAGCTCCTGACTTTGGATCAAAGGCCGTGATGGGAAGGAGAGGCCACGTGTAAGCCAACCAGTGTTGGATAGCGGTAGCAAGATTCAGTTTTCTGAGGCTGCTGGGGCGGTGGGTCTGGTAACAGATCAGTGTGCACTATTTGTCATGGTTCAACCCAATGGCCATGGCAATTGTACCTTCTTCATAACTGGTCCTGTGTCTTTGAGACCTGGAGCCTTATTGTCCACTCTCCTGGAAACTCATTAAGTACCCAAATATTTTTTTAAAATCAGCTTTGTTGTCATAGGTTTTACATATCATAAAATCATCCTTTTTCAAGTGTACATTTCAAAAATTTTAAAAAAAGATTATACTTAGGGGCGCTTGGGTGGCTCAGTCAGTTAAACATCTGCCTTTGGCTCAGGTCATGATCCCAGGGTCCTGGGATCGAGCCCCGTGTTGGGCTCCCTGCTCAGCGGGGAGCCTGCTTCTCCCTCTCCCTCTGCCTGCCGGTTCCCCTGCTTGTGCTCTCTATCTCTGTCAAATAAATAAATAAAATCATAAAAGAAACAAAAAAAGATTTTATTTATTTATTTTAGAGAGAGAGAGTGAGCTGGGGGTGGGCAGAAGGAGAGGGAGAAGCAGACTCCCTGATGAGCAGAGAGCCCGTTGCAGGACTTGATCCCAGAACCTGGGATCATGACCTGAGCTGAAGGCAGACGCTTAACTGACTGAGCCACCCGATGCCCCAATTTATGAAGATATTCTGCCCTGAAGGAAGGGGAACATAACTCCCCCTTGGTATGAACTGTGCAGAGACACTTCTTTCCAAAGAGTGCACTATGAAAAAGGGAGCACAGATAGTAACTTTACAGCAGGGAAACCTGACAAATACTACTTCAGCCAGTTGATCAAAGTCAACATCAATAGTCATGAATCATGTTGATTTAGGTACCCTTGATATAATATGGAAATGTCATCTTACTTCTGCAATAGTCCTCCTCTAAACCCATAACCCCACAAATCTAATCATGAAGGATATCCGATAAATCCCAGTAAAGGGTGATCCTGCAATATCCCTGACAGGATGCCTCAAAACTGTTAGAGACATAAAAAACAAGAAGTCTGGGAAATTGTCACAGACTAAATGTAATATGGTGTCCTGGGTGAGATCCTGGAACAGAAAAGGGGCGAAAGTGGGTGAACACTAAGGAAACCTAAAGTGTGGATTTCAGGAAACAAAAAATGTATCAGTATTGGTTGGTTACTTATAACAAATGTATCATGGTAGGATAAGGTGTTAATAATAGGGAAGTTGCAGAGGTATGTGGAAACTCTCTCTGTACTTTCTTCTCTGTTTTTCTGTAAATTTATTTATTTTATTTTTTTAAAGATTTTTTTTTTAACAGAGAGAGACAGCCAGCAAGAGAGGGAACACAAGCAGGGGGAGTGAGAGAGGAAGAAGCAGGCTCCTAGTGGAGGAGCCTGATGTGGGGCTTGATCCCGGAACGCCGGGATCACGCCCTGAGCCGAAGGCAGACGCTTAACAACTGCGCCACCCAGGCGCCCCTGTAAATTTAAAACTTATCTAAAAAATGAAATCTGTTTTACAAATGTGCCCACCCTTTGCCACGGAGAGACATCTGTACATGGTGGTGAGTGCATGGACTCTGGAGCGAGATTACTTGGGTTCAGATCCCAAACTTTGCCACTAACTGTGGTTGGTAGCCTTCAAGATGACCTCCAGGGACCCTGTCCTCCTGATAGTCATGCCCTGTGTCGCCCTTGTCCTTGTCCGCACTGAATCGTGCTGGCTCATGTGACCATAGAGTGTTGTGGAAATGAAAGGCACTGTGATTTCCTCCTTGCTTTTTCTCTTTGATTGCTCACTTTGGGGAAAGCCAGCTGCCATACCATAAGGACACTCCAGGAATGCTGTGGAGAGGTCCACATGGCAGGGAATTGAATCCTCCACTAACAACCACCATCAGCTTGCCAGCCATGTGAGGGAGCTCCCTTGGAAGTGGCTCCTCCAGCTTCAGCTGAGCTTTCAGATGAGAGCAGCCCCAGCTGACATTTTTTTTCTGTAAAGATTTTATGTATTTATTTGACAGAGAGAGAGAGACAGCCAGAGAAAGAGGGAACACAAGTAGGGGGAGTGGGAGGGGAAGAAGCAGCCTCCCACCAGAGCAGGGAGCCCGATGAGGGGCTCGATCCCAGGACCCTGGGATCATGACCTGAGCTGAAGGCAGACACTTAACGACTGAGCCACCCAGGTGCCCCACCCCAGCTGACATTTTAACTGTAATCTTGTGAGAGACCCTTGAGCCCAAGCCGTGAAAATATAAGCTTCCAACTCTATTAGGATATAATTTAGTAGTAGAGCTGCTCCCCATGGATTCCCAACCCACCAAAACTGTAAATGATAATACTTACTGCTTTAAGCCTCCAAGTTCTGGGGTAGTTTGTTTCATAGCAGTAGATAACTAAGGCACTAATTCAGGGGTAGGCACTTTTTTCCCCCCATAAAGGACAAGCTAATAAATATTTTGGGCTTTTTAGGTCATATGCATAGTCTTCTTTTTTAAAACTCTTTTAAAATGTAAAAAAAAAAAAAATTCTTAACTTATATGGAAACAAATTGTGAGCCCATCTTCCCCCTTGCTTGCTGGCTTCTTTCCTTCTCCTTTCCACTACCCTCTCTCTTTCCCCTCTCCTTTTCTTCTCTTTCATTTAGTCAGTCATTAATTCAGCAAAATGAACACCTACTGCGTACCAGACCTCACATGGGCTGCTGCAGTTATATCTGTGACTAAGGACGCCTCTCTGCTGTCCTGGGGCTCCCAGCAGTAGAGGAGACAGAGCAAAGCTGTAAGTAAAGAGCCCAGCATATCATGATGATCCGTAGTAGCCTGTACTCTGAAGGAAACAAGCAGGCTGCAAGGAGAGATAAGGGTCCAATTTCATCCAGCCAGGGTGGCTGGAGAAGGCGTCTCTGAGCGGAGACTGGAAGGATGAAGAGAAAGCAGTCATGGGAAAAGTGTTCTGGGCAGAGGGAACAGCTTATGCAACAGCCCAGAGGCAAGAAAAAGCTAGGAGTTTCTGGGAACCATGGAAAGGACAGTGTGGCTGGAGTGAGTGAGGTGGAGAGTGGGGGACCATGGGGTCAGGGAGGTGACAGGGCCACAGTGCAGGGCCTTGAGGGCTGTGGTGTCAGAGCAACAGGAGCTTGGAAGGGCTTTGAGCTGGGGTTGCTTGACTGATTTTTTTCTCTGACCTGTGGATTCTAGCAACTTGCTCTCTCCCATGGTCTCTTGTATTCATCGAAAGGCCAGTGAGAATTTATTGAATATTTACTATATGCTGGCACTCACAATTACTCTCTGAGAGAAGTAACATTAAAGATGAGGAAACCAAAGCACAGAGAGGTGAGTAACCCACTAAGATCACACAGCCAGGAAGAGGTGGAGGGAGAAAAACTCGGGCAGCTGCCGCCATGCTATCCTGTGGCCCCACAGCTCCAGCCTCCTCCCCAGGTTTCCTGCCATCAAATCAATTCTCATCCATCAACCAGCTGGGCCTTCTACCTCAGGGCTGGTCAGTTCCTCTCCTGCTCAAATGTCTTCCATGGCTCCCTGCTGCCCTTGATAATGAGCAAGTCCTTTAGCCTGGTATTCAAAACCATTTATGAAGTCAGCCCACCCAGCAGCCTCCCTGCCCCATGTTTCTCTTTCTCCCTCTTACCTCAGTCCCTCATTGACACCCAAAGATCAAGCCATCCTGGATGCCTTGCAGTCCCTCTAGCGCTTGGGGGTTCCTGGAGACACATGAGTTGCTGCCGTGGCTTGGCAGGTCTCCCACTCCCATCCCAGGCCGTGTGACGAAACTCATTCACTTTCCCTTGCCCCTTGTCTTAGCTCCCCAGTTGCCTGGGGCTCCCCATCAAATCTTCCTTCAGGATCAGGTGCAGGGTGGGCACCAAATTCATTCATAACTCATTCATTCAACAATCATTTCCTGAGCAGCAACTGTGTACCAGCCCCACTGTAGGAACTGAGAATACTGCAGTGAACAAGACAGTCATGGCCCCTGGTTTTAAGGAGCTGACATTGTAAGGCAGGAGAAATGCCCATTTAATAATCAAACCAATAACTATAATATACAATATATTTATAAGTGTCATTGAGAGAATAAAGCAGGGTAAGGGTAGAGAGTGATGGAAAGGGGTCTGTTTTAGATATGTTATTAAAGCAAATACCTCTGAGGAAGCAACATTTTAAAAAAACGATTTTATTTATTCATTTATTTGAGAGAGAGCACAAGTAGGGGAAGCAGCAGAGGGAAAGGGAGAAGCAGGCTCCTTGCTGAGCAGAGAGCCCAATGCGGGGCTTGATCCCAGGACCCTGGGATCATGACCTGAGCTGAAGGCAGATGCTTAACCAACTGAGCTACCCAGGTGTCCCTGAGGAAGCACCATTTAAACATTTAAACTCTGGAATATTATTCAGCCATGAGAAAGAAAAAAGTCCAAATAAGGGAAGGGTTCAATCCTTGCAGATACCTGGAGGAAGGCTGTACTTGGTAGAGGGAACAGTGATGCAAAGGCCCTGAGGTAGAAATCAACTTGGGTATTGGAAGGACACAAAGGAGGCCAGTGTAATTGAAATGAAGTAGGAGGGAGAGGGAGGAGTCAGGTCCCTGCGACGTTAGGGCTGGTTGTGCAGGGCCCTTGATGAATGTTGGAGCAGAGACAAATGTATGGACTTTGGGTATAATACTCCATGCTCTTTATTTGGAGTTAAGGCCAGTGGCCTATGCCTGCTTGGAAACAACCTCCCCCTTTTTTTTTTTTTAAAGATTTTATTTATTTATTTGACATAGAGAGAGACAGCCAGTGAGAGAGGGAACACAAGCAGGGGGAGTGGGAGAGAAAGAAGCAGGCTACCATCGGAGAAGCCTGATGTGGGGCTCGATCCCAGGACTGGGATCGCGCCCTGAGCCGAAGGCAGATGCTTAACAACTGAGCCACCCAGGCGCCCCTTGGAAACAACCTCCTGAGGGCAGTAGAGACCTCAGAGTCTCAGGACTCACAGCCATGCGTGGTCATATATTCTGAAAATCCCTCCAGCTGGTCCAGCAATTCCTTCTTGCCCACATCCCCATCAGCCGGCCACTGCATGAGGAACGTCTTCTTGCCCAGGACATAGATGTAACTGTGGGTGAGACACCGCAAGGAGGGTGAGGAGAGCCTGATGCCCTGGAGGCGTGGAGCCCTCCCTGCATGCTCCTCAGTCCTGATTGGCAGCCTCCCAGAGCCACAGCCTGTCCTGTCCCCTCCACCAAGCCATCTTGGTCCCCCAGCCTGTAGCCCGCATGTCTGGGGATTAGAACTGTCTCCCCTTCCCCTGATTCCTTACTGCCCTCCATTGGAAAACAGAATCTTTATCTACACCTACGACATCTACATGTGAATGGAGGTCCAGGAGTGGAGATTGGAGTTGGAGATTGGAGACTGGAGCAGCTCAGTGCACTGCTCAGTGCCCCGTCTGCCCTCCCCTCAGGGCAGCTCTGAAACCCGAACTCCTGCTGATAAGTGACGGGTGCTGATAGGAACTGTGACACCAGGGACTGGGCTGCGGTGGGGAAGGGGCCCACGCCTGAGTCCTGGGACCGCAGGGGCCCCCACGCACTCAGATTTGACTCTCCACAGGTCCAATGTGTGGCCCATGATGAGGTATGTCTCCTGTTCTTGCAGCCCCAGGGAGTCGTGGCAGGTGGCGTGAGAGACAAATTTCTTCATGGTGAGGGACACAGCAGAGTCTGTTCCTGGAGGAGAGGAGACCCAGTGTGTGAGCGTACACAGGCCTAGCCCTTTTGCACATCGGGATCCTCAGGGTAGAACCTCGCGCTGCTGCTTCTGCCCCCTCGGACCTACCCCTCTTGATGATGTCTTCGAGTTTCATGTTGTAATAGATGTAGGGATTGGAGGTGGAGGACTTCATGGACTCCAGCCTGACCTTGTACACTGGGAAAGCAGGGGCAGGAGGGTGTCCTGTTGACATCTGGCCTGCTGGCGGACCTCCTCCTGCCTGCTGCCTTCTGCCCCTTCCCACACTCACCAAAGTCCACGCCTGTCTCACAGGCTGCTGCCTGGAGCTCCTCCTGCCGCAGTCGGGTGCTGTCCTTCCTCGGAGACGGGCACTGTTCTGGAGGGTGAGGAGGGGAGCTGCTCTGGCTGTGCTGAGGGAGGGGCTTCCTCCCATCTGACCCCCATCTGGCCCCAGGCCAGCCACCTCTAGGTCTCTTACTCTCTCTTTCTGGTGTGTAGGGTACTCTCTCTTTTCCTCTATGTCTCTTTTCAGTCTCTTTCTCCCATCCGAGTCTCTTTACATCTCCCTCCATTTCTGGCTGTGCCTGACTGTGTGTGTCAGTCTGTCTCTGAGTCTCCTTTTCTCTGTCTCTCTTTGTCTCTGTCTTCCTGTCTATCGCTCTCTGTCTAAACTCAGCCCAGACGACAGCCAGGAGGTGATGAAGGGCTCCCGGATCCCCAGCCTGGCAGCCCCGGCCTCGGTGTCCCCATGACCTCACCCTCCGCACATCTGCAGACATCTCTGTGACAGATCTTCCGCAGGGAAGACTTCTCCGTGGGCAGGTTGTAGAAGGAGCTGCACCTCCGGGCTGAGAGAGGCGCGAGTGCCTGGGGTTGGCTGGGCCGGCGTTCCTGCGGGCTGGGTGACCCCTGGCTCCTCCCCCACCCCCCCCAATACCCCTCACCCCCTCCTGCCCTGCCCAGTCACTCCCTCCACAGGCCCCGCCCCCTTGAAGACTCCGTTCTTCTTCCCCGGCAGGCCGGTGCCCAGTCATTTCTCCATCCCAACCCCCTCCAGACTCCCCACAACTTTGACCAGCCAAGAAGGCCACACCCCTTATCACCTGACCCCTGTCGGTCCCTTTCAGCACCCCTCTTGTCCACCCCCCAAGCCCAGGCCCCTCTCGGCCACGCCTCAATCCCCCTTCCTGCCCCTGCCCCTCATCCCTCCCTCCAGGCCCAGTCCTTCGCAGTCCCCTCTCGGGATACCCCTCCACCCCTTAACCCCTACCCGTGCTTACAAGGCTCATAGTAGTCATATATGGTGACCTGGGCGGCCTGCAGAAACTCCACCTGCAGCATCCTGTGGACCCGGAAGCCCAGCACTGTGTCTTCCTTGTGGGAGAGCTGCGGGGACAGAGTCCTGTCAGATGACCAGGGCCACTGACCCCGGAGCCTTGGCCCTAACACTGACAGCGTGGCCTTGCGGCCGAGGAGCTGACCTCAGACACTGTGGTTCTCTGGCAACACTGCCCAAGGTGCTGACCGTGGAGTCTCTGCCCATCAGGCTGCCCATAGGCCTCTGGAGGGGAACACCCAGGCTTCCTTACCTTCTCCAGATAGAGGACAACGGTGTTGTCACTGGAATTCGTCTTGGTCTCATACTGGAAGGCATACATCTCCACATCACTTGTAAGCTGGGGCAGAGGGTGAGGATTGAGGTTGGCAGACACCCCCCTCCCACCGGGGTCCCCAGCTCTAGGAACTGTAGTCAGTGTGAAGTAACTCTGAAGCTCCCAGTCCTTGCCCCATCAACACCAGTGTTGGGGAAACTGAGACACAATCAGGGCAAGGATTTTTCTAAGGTCATGGAGGGAGGCAATCAGAAGTGACCATGGCAAAAAACCATGGGGCATTAACCTGGGGGCCTTGACCCCTGTGCTCACATGGGGAGTGTGGGATATTGCTAGGGCACCCCCACCCCACTCGGGAGTAGACAGGTGGGATCTACATTACCTGTTTGAGGTCATTCTGGTTGGGGTAGAAGCCGGTGAGCAGGGAGACCTCTACGATGCTCATTGTGGCCTCTCGGTTTCCCTGGAACCTGGGGATTTCACAGCTCCAGTGTGTCTTCCCACTCTCCTCCTGCCTCTCCCCCAGTGCTCCTACTGCCATCATCTATCTCATGCCTGGATGAATGCAGTCAGCAGCCTCCTCCTGGATCTCCCCGTTACTCCTCTGCCCCCAGCAAGCTTACAGATTTAGAAAGCAGGAATCTGATGGGTTGCTTCCTTGCTTAACAACCTTTACCGGGGCCTTGTCTCACCCTTCTGCTTTGCTTCCTTTCAGCCCAGACTTCGTGTGATTTTTCTAAGTGTCTCTCTCCTGCACTGGTCCTTGGCACATGCTGTCCTCTCAGCTTGGAGTCCTCACTCTTCTTTCTGCCCTGAAACATCCTTACATCTTTGCAATTTCCACTGATCCATCACTCCCTCTGGGAAGCCTTCTCCAGCCCATGCACCAGATCGTTCTCTAATTTACTCTCCTGTGCCTCCTTGGATCCCTCCTTTGCCATACGTAGTCACAGTTGTCCTTTTACATTGATTCTGGATGATTATTTGGTTATTGTCTCTCTCCCCTCATAGGCTGTGAGCTCCACCAGGCAGAGAGGAGCTGCCTTGCTCACAGCTGTACCCTCAGTTCCTAGAACAGAGCCCGGCATTCAGCAGATGCTCAACATATGTTTTTATCTGGGGCAGACCTGGGTGAGGGCATCTGGGGGACAGGGCAGAACTGGGGTGAGGGCTGGCATGTCTGGAGAAGATAAGGGCAGAGAGAGCTGTGGGTTTGGAGCTCGTTCTGGGCACCTGGGACATGGAGCATGTTTGCCGTGACGGAGCCCACCATTCCAGGACGTGGAAGACTGAGGGACAGGACTGGGGAGCAGGATGGCAGACAAGCATGGGAGGGCAGGGTAGGAGGCAGGCAGGGAGGATGGGCAGGGGAGGGCAGGATGGGTGGTAGGATGAGGGGGCGAGCATGGAGAAGGAAGCTTGGCTGGTTCCCACCCTCCATTCAAGACACAGGAGAGTTGGTGAAGAGTCTGGATACCAGGAAGTAAGGCCTTCCTCCTGCCCAGCCCAAGATCCTGGTGCCCTAACCTTGTCTCCATCCGGAGCTGGAAGGTCTCTTCCCCCTTTTTATTATCTGCAGAGAGAAGGCAGGAGTTGAGAGGCTGGGTAACACAGCTTCCTGTGTTCAAATCCTGTGTGACTTTGGGCAAGTTGCTTAAACTGTCTGTGCTTTAGTTACCTAATCCGTAAATGGGGAGCATAATATTCCCAACCCAGCAGAGCTGTAGGATTAAATGAGTAATACAGGTAAAACACTTAACACAGTGCCTTATTAGTGCTTTATAACTGTCAGTTACTGTTACTATCATTACTATTACTGCTACTACTATTACTACTACTACTACTACTATTATTATTATTATTATTATTATTATTATTAAGAAATGCAACCCAAGCCAAAGCCTTGGCACTTTTAGCCCCTAAAAGTCCTGGGGCTGATGAGGCTTATTCTCCTCATCCCTACAGTGAGCTCCCAACTGCAGAGTCCTGTCTCTTCCTCCTTGGTACCCCAGACTAGGAACTCTAGAATCCCATTTTTTATCATCCCACAGCCCCTTACCCCAGTTCAGCCCCCATCATCCCCTGCAAGACCACTGCAGTCACCTCCTCCCTGGTCTTTGCCCTCTACAGTCTGCGCCAGAAGGAGCCTGTGCAAACCTGTGCTAGGTCATATCCCTCCTCTGCTCAGAGCCCTCTATAGCTCCCATTTCACTCTGAGCAAAAACCAAAGTTCTCACTGTGGCCCATGAGTCCCTGCACCATCTGCCCCCATCACCTCTCCAACTCTTTTTCTTAAAACCCTACCCCTTGCTCCTCTGTGGCCACAGTGGCTTCTTCAAACCAGGTGAGTTCATTCTTGCCTCCAGGCCGTTGAATCTGCTGTTCTGCCTGCCTGGAATGCTATCCCCTCAGATCCTTCCTGGCTCATTCTCTCACTTCTTTCATATCTGAGCTCAAATGCCACCTCCTTAGAGAGCTTCCCTTGGACCTCCTCCAAGTGTGTATCACCTTTTTCTGCTTTATTTTGTATGGTACTTATCATCACCTGCTAGTGTGCTCTGTATTTATTTTTTATAATGCAGATTGTTATAAATAGATATCAGTAGGGGTATAATTTATTTATTGTTATATTATTGTTTATCTCCTCCTACTACAACGTGGGCTCCAGGAGAAGAAGGGGTATTTTTCTTGTTCATGCCTGTGTTCCCAGGGTCCAGAAACAGGGCATGACACATAGTAAAAGCTCAATAAATATTTGTTAAAGAGTTGAATAAGGGAATACATGTGCTTACTGAACAAAAGCTAAAATAAAATAATAAAAAAGAAGGTCTCAGAATCGCTGGATCTAGGCTCACCTTCCAAAGTACTATGGAGAGTCACATTCAGGTGGTACAGGTTGCAGGTGCCCTCCCCGGGCTCTGGGGATCTGTGGTACATGGTCAGGATCTGCTGGGGCAGGGAAGGTGTCAGAGACCATACCCACCCACTCCCTTCCTCCTCTCTCCAGTCCTCGCCTGTCCAGGTTCTGCTCCTGTGGATAATTCACAGCAAAGTCTGTGCCCGCCTAATTCCTGGGTGCACAGTCTTTAGAGTATAGACCACCTCTGTGTAGTAGGACTTTCTGCAGTAATTGAAACAGTCTCTACTTGTGCTGTCCATATGGCAGCCACTAGCCACATGCAGCTATTGTATTTTATATATATATATATATATATATATATATATATATATATATATATATGGTATTATATATGGCTAGTGCAACCGAACAACTGAATTTTTAATTTAATTTAATTTAAATTTAACTGAGGCTCGTGGAAGCCTATGACATGCCCAAAGTCACACAACAAAGGCAGAGATTCAACTGTGACTCCATTGCCGGAAATATGAAAACGGGTTGCTCAAATTCAGTGAACAAGAGGTCCGTCCTCCTGGGCCACAGGGCATGAAGACAGAAGATATAATGGAGCCACTAGATGTTGGGGGAAAGGGTGGAGTCATCCTTCAGGTCTTGGAAGGCATGTTGGAGGGAGAATCTTCCTTTGGGAAGGCGAGGAAAGAGACATCCCTTTAGAGACTCAGCAGGGGAGGGGCAGACAGGTCCGAAGACCTCTGGCTTCTACCTCTCCTGACTCTTGACTTATAACAAGTGAAGACCTTTCTGAGTCCCTATTTACCCACCTGTTAAATGGAGTCCGTATTTTTACCAACTTTCTAGGGGCAGGTTTTGAGGTGTCCTTAACTTGGTTCTCAGCAAATAGTAGTGCCCTAAATGATAGCTAAAATTATTGCTGATTTCAATCTTCTCTTGCGATAGACTGCCTCTGTTCCCCCCAGCAAGGGGGGTGGTGATGCTGGGCTCCAGCTAAAGATCTCATAGTGGGACACCAGACCTACCGAAATTGTGCCTCTCCCACTGCCACTGGCTTTGATCTCCAGATCATCCTGGGCAGAGAACTGAAAGAAAGCAAGAAGAGGATTTGAGTGCAGAGGAAGCAGCAAAACATGGCTCAAATGCAACGGGGTTGGGGAGGAAAGCACAGATGGGCAGTGAGGCCTCAGTAATTTCACTAACTTGGGGTCTAGTGACTCACTGCCCTCCCCCCACATAGATGGTTTTACTTTTTCTTTTTGATAGAGCAATTGTGGTGTCTACGCTGTCCCAGATCAACTACAACTGCCAACTCAGGCTGTGTCCTAATGCACATCTGTTCAAACTGTCCACTTTACAGTGTCTACAGAGTTCCTTGTGCATGGAGCCACCATAAGATTCTCCTCCCTGGCATCTCTGCATCTACTCTTGTTTCCATTATACATTCATCCTTCGTCAGCCAGGGAAAAATTTTACAAATCCACATCTATTCCCATCACCCCTGTTTAAACCCCATTGCTATTCTTGGGATACTTCTGCCTCAGGGCCTTTGCACCTGCTGTTTCCTCTGCTTAGATATCCACAAGGCTCACTCCTTCCTTTCTTAACGTCTTTTTTCAAATGTTACACTCTTTGTGAGAACTTCCCTGCCCCTCCTATCTAGAATTGCAACTCATTGATGTGCCCATCCCTCCTTTCTGCTTAATTTTTAGCTATAGCACTTGCCTCCATGTAACACACTACATATTCTACTTACTCACATCTCTTTATTGTCTATCTCACCCATTAAAATATAAAATTCTACAGGGAAAGGGATTTTTTAATGTCTTATTCCTGGCTGTATTCCCAGCACCTAGAATAGTGCCTGGCATACAGTGAGTGCTCAGTAAAGATGGGTCAAAGGATTGAAGGTAAATATCACTTCCTCCACAGAGTAAGGTCATGGAGATTACATTCTTCCTCACACCCAGGATATTTTCCCCTTTACACACATTTCTTTTCCTTATGTCCAGAAAGCTTAAAATACTTTTTGTCTTAGTTTCTTTCTCCAATGTAAGCTTCATGAGAGCAGAGGCCACAGATCTTTCATAATGCATCCCCATTACCCAGGAGAATGACTGGCACACAACAGGGGCTCAAGAAATGGTGGAATAAATGAATCAATATATTGACAGTATAGACACTGGTTGTAAGATAATCTTGGAGAGGGAGATTGGCAGTAACACGACTCTTGGCCTTATCCCCAGTGCCACCTCTGTATGGCCTTCCTGTCTGTCCCTCAGTGCCCTACCTTTGCTGACCGCTGCTGGTAGGCATTGTTCTGATCGATGATCCACTCCAAGTCCAAGGCTTTCTTGGGGACGCTTATCTGGACCCGGAGATCCTGGACACCATCGGAAGGGGCAGCTTCGCGGAAGCGAGTGAGGGCCTCAAGGGCCACCACAGTGGTCTAGGTGTTGGGATGGGGCCGCGGATCAGCACCACTGACAGCACCCCTGGAACTCTCAGAGTGTCAAATCAGCACCAAGGGCAGCTCCTTCCGGTGGGCTGGCCTTGTCGGCACCTCGGCTAGCGCCCCTCCCCCAACCCCCTCTTTCCGAGGCCCGGGTCACCTGGGTGGACTTGAAGCCTCCGCCTAGCTCCCGCTTCTCCAGTAGCCACTTGGCGATGGCGTGCGTCTCATTGTGCCGACCCAACACCACCTTCTGCATCAGCGCATAGGCCGTGGCCTCAACGGTGTACAGGGAGCTCTTGTCCAGGTGGTTCTGGGGCCAGTGGGTTTTGTCTGGGAGATGGATGGCCACTTTGTCTCCCAAAACTGGGCCCATCTACCCAAACCTGTCCTCTCCTTGTGTCATCTGGCCCAAATTTTCTCATTCACTATTTTATTGAGAACTTACTTTATGTGAAACTCTTTGAGGAGGCATAGAGACATTTTATTTTCAGAACAGATGTCTCCTAGATGCCTAGGAGACAGGGACTCTAACTGTTTAGAGGTGGGGAAATTAAGGTTCAGAAAAGCTCCTCCAAGTCCCACCAGTCCCACCGCAAGTGAGTTTTCCTAACTCTATTCCTCTTGACTTGGAGGAGGATGGGATAAGGACCCTTGGACAGGCCATGAGAGGCAGATCCCTCTCAGTTAACCACATTTTATGACCTTTTTTCCCCATCTTTGACCATGTCAAGAACTTTCCCAATTCAGGGCATTTGCACATTGTTATTCTCTTAGCTTGGAATGTTCTTGGCCTTTCACACAGGTGGGCCTTCTTATCTTTTATTCAAGCTGAGGAGTTCCCTTTTCACAGAGTCCTTCCCAGTTCTCCAATCCATACTCCTCTTCCCTCATCATCTCTCCTACCCATCTTGTATGTTATCATCTCAGTGCTTTTCTCAATTTATAGTCGATCTGTTTGTCTTTTGCCTGCTTCCCCCAGGGATGGTGGAAACTTTGAGAGCAAGGACCATATCAGTGTTGTTCACCTTGGTTTCTCAGAGTCTGAGCTCAAGAGTTGGCACACCATAGATGTTCGATAAACGCTAAGTGATGAATCACACATTGCTGAATTTAAAATCACACAATCCCTCTCCTCCTGCCCCCATGACTGTGGTTAACACACAGCTGGTTAAGAAGTGGCCCACACTCACCATGGCTGGCAAAGCTGTCCAGGCGGTCATTGGCTCGGGGGCTATCGGTCAGGGCCAGAGCATAGGAGACTATTGCTATTGCAAAGGTTGTATTAATTTTGGGAAGGCGTTCCTCCAGGAAGCTACGGGCTCGCTCCATGCTGGCAGGCAAATTCTAGAAAGTTAGAGAAAACAAACTAGAGGGGGTTGATTAGAGGAAAGGGGTCTAGGAGTTAGAAGAGAGGGATGCACTGGGAGGGACATGAGGATGGGGGCACTTTCTGTGGGAAGAGATCTAGAGGGCTCTGCAGAACCTGCCCTCCTCTTTGGGTCTTACCGGTATCTTTTGGCTGCACAAGTCCTTCCCCTCATCCAGGGCAATCAGGACAAGAGCTGTGAGGGATATGTCTGCTTCAGAGCCTCGGTAGCCACCCTGTGGATGCAGGATCACACCCATGATCCCCCTAGTGTCTTGGAGAGACTTTCCCCAACCTCTCCTGTGTGACCTTGAAAAGCTCCCAGGTGCTCAGCTCTGGGGTGGAGGATGCTGAAAGCAGGATGTGGAGAGAGAGGAGGAGGAACCACCTCAAGATTTGCCTGGGTGAGGTCTGCGTTACCACCCAAAGCCAACAGCCACGGAGGGTGATGTGTTAAACTGCACACTATCTCAAAGCATTCTTTCAGCAGTTCCATTTTCCTGATGAGGAAAGTCATGGTCAGAGAGGTGGTCTCCCCATTGCTGGTAAATGACTGATTTAGGGTCCAAGCTCCTCTTTAGTCTTCTAGTTCTATCTTCAGCCTCTGTATTGGGTTGAAGATTATCCCCCCAAATAAAAAATTCATGTCCACTCAGAACCTCAGAATTGATCTTGCTTGGAAATTGAGTCTTTGCAGATGTAATTAGTTAAATTAATAGGAGGTCATACTGACTAGAGTGGGCCCTGTCCTAAAAGAAGGCCATATGAAGACACAGAAGGAAGGAGGGCAAATGAGAATGGGGACAGAGGTTGGAGTGGAGCAGCTAGAAATCAAGGGATGCGAAGGACTGCCCAGAGGCCATTGAGCTAGAAGAGACAAGGAAGAATCCCCCCCCCCCCCCCAGAGCTTTCAGGAGGAGCATGGCTCTGCTGACACCTTGATCTGGGACTTCTAGCTTCCAGAACTGCGACAAAATAAATACATTTCTGTTGTTTTGGGCCATCCAGTTTGTGGTACTTTTTACAAGAGCCCCAAGGAAATAATTCCCACCCCACAATCTCTTCTTCCCATGGTGGCCAATGAAGCCTGGGAACTTTTGAATCAGGTTGTGTCCCTTCTTGGTTCAGAACCCTCCATGGCTCCCATCTCACTCAGAGGAAAAGCTCAAGTCCTCCCTGCAGCCCCAAAGGCCTTGTACCATTTGTCCCACCTCCTCCCTCAGCTCTCCTCCTCCTCCTCTCCTCCAGGGTTGTGCACTCTGTCCCAGCCTCCTCACTGTTCCTCAGACATACTGGGCACTTCCAGTCGCAGGGCCTTTGCACACGTTTCCTCTGCTTGGAACGCTCTTTCCCTGATTATCCACATGACTTGCTCCCTCACCTCCTCAGGTCTGTATGAACATCGTCTCTTCATGAAGCCTTCCAAAAGGACACCCCATCCCCTTGATTCCCCTTTCCCAGCATCTTTCCCCACGTCACTTCTGCCATGCATGCCACATCAGTTAGTTTTCTCTCATGCTCATTGTCTGTCCGTCCTTGGCAAGAGTGTCCACCCCGTGAGAGCAGAGATTTTTGTCTATTTTGTTTGACCCAGGTCCTTAGTGCTTAAAGCAGTGCCTGGCACATTGTAGGTGCCTGGTAAGTGTCTGTTGGTAGAAACTCCGATCTGTGTGCCTGTGAAACCTGTTTGTAACCTCCCTCTGTACCACCTTCTTGTACAGCATCTGGCTCCCTGCTCACACAGGGGGTTGCAATCTGTCTTTTCTGGGTTCATGCACTCACCCAGAGTCTTATTCAGCATACATTTGCCAACTATGATGAATCAGACCTGCTTCCCCCCATTGGAAGGACTCACAGCGCAAGGAAAGCAAACCCTGAACAGACCATTTCAAATCCTCATTGAGGTCCCCAAGGCCCTGCAGGTTTTAGGGACTGGCATCTCTCCTTCCTCTCAGGCTTCAGGACAGACTACCCCTTTGCCATCTTTGGGCTCTGGTCTCTTGGTTTTCCTCAAACATGCCAGGGCCTCAGGGCCTTTGCACGTGCTGCTCCCTTTTGCCTGGATCTCTCTTTCCCATTCTTCCCCCATCAACTCTGTTCCTTCTTCAGTTGCTGCTTTTTTGTCCCTTCCTTTTGCGGGTTCCCTGACCAGGCATGGCCCCTGTTAAATACTCTCTCCTGGAATTTTTTTCCCATGAAACTCAGCACAGTTGTGATTTGAACAATCACTAGTTATAACTATTTGGCTAACTTCCATCTTCCTCCCACACCCCAGCTTGTGAGTACTACAAGGCAGGGGCTGTAAATGTCTTATTTACTGCTATGTCTCCCCTCTGTCTAGTACAAGGCCTGGTACACAGCAGTTGCTGGATAGATGTCTGTTGAATGAGTGAATGACGTCCCTACTGTTGTAGGTACAATAATAGAGACACGCACAGGGCTGGTATTCAGGGGAGACCCCTGAAGGAAGTGGGTTTGAGCTAAATCTAAAGAGAACACATAATTTGGCCAGCCAAGGAAAAGAAAAAGGGATGGGGCGTGGCTATTCCATGCGGAGAGAGCAGCATAAGCAAAGACGCAGTGAGTTGGAGGGATCTGTGATCAGGGAGTAGTGAGGGGTAAGGCTTGGGGGGAGATAGAGAAGTGAGGGACATAATAGAAAGATACCGTCATAGACAACTGTGAGCCATGGAAGGGGTTTGAACAGGGGAGAGACATCCCAAACTGCTTGAAAGCTATTTCTGGTGGCTGATGTGGAGGAGTATTTGGTAGGGATGGCTGTGTTGGCTGGGGGGTTGAGAAGACTCAGCCCAGAGGGAAGAGAACCAGGACAGGAGCCACTCGAAGTGAAGGGGGCACATCGCGGGGTCCCAGAAGTTCCCAGCATCTCTGACATTGTAACAGAGTGCAGGGTGGTCCAGAGCAGGGGGATGTGATGCTGGGTGCCAGGCCCTGGCTTTTTCCTGTTCTCATTTTACCTATCAACAGGTCAGGGGCCTCAGATTCATCCTATCAATGCACAGAGCCCTGGGTTTGAACAGCCCAGGAGGGGGGAGGACGGTGGGCACCTGCATCGATGCCATGATCACAGGGCCATTCTCCAAGAAGTGCCCATCCTCTGCCTGCCTCTCAGTGATGATCCAGTTGGCAGTGGCACAGAGAGACTGCAGATCAAGCTTGCTGGTTGTCATGATAGAGTAGGCCAGGGCAAAGACCCGGAACACGTAGCTCGTGAGCCTGTCAGGAGGGAGACGGGGTGGGCGATGACTGGGAATAGTAGCCAAGGGGATTCTAGGACAGGGGCATCCACACTAGGGGGAGTCTACACCTGCTGCTCCAGACTGCTCCAGACTGACCCTTCATTTGCTGCTCTCCAGGTCTGCCAGCATGGACACTAACCCCTTTCTCCAACTTTCAGACACCAACTCTCTATTCAGGTACTCCCAACAATAACCCCTAGGTAACACCCAGACACTATCACCCGCAAAGTTACCCCCACACCATAAACTCCCAGGTAACCCTCAGGGAAAATCCAAGTAGCAATACTTCTGGCCCAGAGGCTGCCTGCCCCAAACCCCTGCTGCATGGTGCTCCTGGGGTCATCAAGCCACAGGCTGGCCCTTGGGCTTCATTCAGGGTGGTGGTGGCAGGACTGCCAACATCCTCGTCCTTACCAGGTGCTTCCCGGGTGTCCGTTGCTGATGTGGTAGGTGCCGTGTGCACTCCGGTGGGTCAGCATGTGGGTGTAACCTGGGGAAATGGGTGGAGGAGAACTTCCAGGGAGATTTGGCATTTGGGTGTGGCTATGAAGGGGAGTCAGTTATCAGGCACAATCTGGGAGCAAGATGTGGGTGGACTTGGGAGTGCATCATATCTAGGTGTAACCATAGGAGGGGTCTTGTCTAGGTGTATCAGGAGGTGGCTGCAGGGCCCAGGTGTGACCGTGGGAGCCAGTGTCCAGTGTCATCTGGGAGTAACCTTGGAAATTGAAGGGTGTGACTGGGAATTTCTGCTCGGAGGGATTGTGGAAGGTGGAACTCAGGAAAGGGGGTACTCTGGGGACCACTACCTAGGAGTTTTCTTGGGGGTTGTTTCTTGGTTATAAATTAGGGGTGTCACTGTGTCTGTGTAGTCTAGGGGAGGCTACCGCTGGGTGTAATCTTGCAGGGGTATCTCTCAGGTGTATTCTGAATGTTGCTGCTTAAGTGAAGGCTGCCTGGGAGCTTACTGTTTGGGGGTAACTTTGGGGGTGATAGTGTCAAGGTGTTACCTGAGGGTTCTTGTTGAAAGCACCTGGATGGAGAGTTGGTGTCGGAGTGTAACTGGAAAGAGGGGTCAGTGCCCAGATTGACTTGAGGGTCTCTGTCTGGGTATAACCAGGAGTGTGTGTCTCTGGTTTTATGGGAGGCGTAGATATAACCTGGAAAGGTGTAGTGGGGAGGCCACCACCTGGGATTCTGGAGTTTTCTGCTTGGGAGTTCTCTAGGGGTATGACCCAAGGCACGGCACTGACTGGGTGTAACCTAGGAAAGTGTCTGGGTATAAGAGAACCTGGGGGCTGCTGCTTTGGGGGTAAACCAGGGTGTCTGTTGTCAGACTGTAGCCTGGGAGAGGGGTCCAGATGAAGGAGTACCTGGGGGACTTGGTACCAGGTTGTAACCTGGAGATGAGTCAGAATATGAATGTTAATGTTAGGGAGAGTCCCGTGGGGACCACACTCAACCCTGGGGGTACCTCAGACACCCTTCCAGAGAGTCCCAGACACCCTCCTTGAGGTCGCAGGAGGGACCCCCCCCACTCACCTCTGACAATGTTCTGTATCACCTGGTCCCTGAGCTCCACTCCAACCTTGCCCCACTGGCCAGCAGCATCCAAATAGCGGGTCAGGATGATCACAGGTGCCAATTTGCTCAGCGTCTGCTCAGGGCAACCAGTCGGGACCCTCAGTAGCTGCCATTTTTCTCCAGGTGTCAGGGTGCCCAGGATAGTCTCGCCAAGGATGTCACCTATCAGATGAGCAGAGTCATCTCAGGAATGGCCTAAGCCACCATGGCTCTCTGATCACCCCCCATGGGCACCCCAGCCCCTCCTGCTCCTGTACCCAGGCAAGCGTGGGAGGAACCAGCTCCCCAGTCTCCCAATCCCTCCTCCCAGGAGTCCTCTCTGTCCTACGCACCTTGGACACTGACAAACACTTCTGCCTCTGTATTGGGCACCATGTTCAAAAAGTTCTGCCTTGGCAGCACCTCCGTCTGGGTTTGACCTAGGTTGAGCAGGCACGAGCTTCTGTGACAAACAGATGATTCTGGGGCTGGGGAGGTCAAGGTGTGCAGAGCCAGGAGAAGCTCGGACTGCCCACCTGGCTGGACCCCCTCATTTCAGCTCCTCCCTCCATCATGACATGGTGCTAGGATCCCACATGCTCCCTGCAGACCCCACAAACCTTGGGGGTTCAGGAGGATGCTATGGGATATTTGCTGTATCTGCCCTCCTGCCTGTGAGATGCAATGATGAAGCAAGTTAAAAAAAACAGCAATAATAGTAATAATGACAATCACAATGACAGTAGGAGGAGGCGTTGGTTAGCTATAAAGAGCACAGACTCTGGATCCTAAATATCTGGGTTCAAATCCCAACCCTTCTACGTGCTAGCTGTGTGACCTTGGGCAAATTACTTAACCTCTCTGTGCCTCAGTTTTCTCAACCATAAAAGGTTCCTACTTCATATGATTGTTCTGATGGCTCAGTGAGTTACTTTTCTTAAAGTGTTTATACCGTAAGTGCTGAACACGTGTTTGGTAAGTAAATAAATTAAGTACATAAGAGAAGTAAATAAAGTATTATTGATGGGTTGCACACAACCAGATATGAGATATAATTTTCACAGCTCTCTGATTATTATTCACAGCTCTAGGTATGATGATTATCACACCTTGCAAATAAAGAAACAAAGGCTCAGAAAAGTTAAGTAAATTGTCCAAGGTCACACAGCAGAGACAAGGCTTGAACCCACCCTGACAACAAAGTCCCATAGTGGGGGCTCTGTGATTAAACTTTCAAATCCATTCTCTTGCACCTCACTCCCATCTGAGAGGCCTCTTTGTTGATCCTGGGCATACCTGTCCATCCTGGGATCCCAGCCTGGGAGCCCTGGGGAAGCCCCACTGTCTGCCCACTAACAAGAGGTGGGGGCAACCCATTACCTTGACAAGAAGTGTTTTCCTTATGTGGTCCTCAACCTCAGTTGTCCTAATCCTGACTTCCACGTCCACTTTGCCTATCTCAAGTGGGAGAAGCACAAAGGGCACCATCTTGGTGGAGGTGGGGGGCACAACCACCACCCGGCGGGATGGGGCGTCTGGCTTTGACGCACTGCATAGCGGCTCCTTGTAGGGAAACTCCACACGGACCTGGGGCAGGGTGGGCAGTTAAGGGGTCCTGATGCATGGGCTGGTCTAGGACCCTAGTCACAATTCCCTCCCTCTCCCCACCCTGAAAATCCCAAATAGGTGACAGCACAGCATAGTAGTTGAGAGCAAAGACCTCGCCTGCCACTGATGTGCTGTGCGACCTCAGGAAAGCCCCTTAATCTCTTCGTGCCTCAATTTCCTCACATCTACCCCAAAAGCAGTAAGAGCAGCCATCTGCTGGGATTACTGTACGTTTTAAATGAGAAAATACCCCAGAAGCTTTCAAAAGGGCAACCACTTCACTGGCCCCTTAGAATAATGGCCACACTCCAACCCCTTTATAAAACACATTGATGGATGGTTTGAGAGGAGGGGAGAGCTCAGGCTTCACCTTGACTTGCTCTGTCCTGAAATTGTACAGCACAGCTTGGATCTGGACCTGCTCATTCCTGACCACGGAGGAGGGCAACTTGAGATCCACAAAAAGTGATTTCATAACTGTCAGCTCAAAGGGGTCTGAGATGCAGAGACCTAGAGCCAGGGGAGGGTGCTGGCGTTAAGCAGAGGCCAGCTGTCCCAGCTGGGCAGGACCACCATTCTCCCATCTCTTCAGCCCTGGGCTTGTGGGGTCACCTTGTCCAGGCTTGAGGCTGACAGCCACTAACTGCCACGTGGTGATGGAATCTGGCACATTCACAAGAGTGCTGTAGTGGGAGATGCCTCTGGAAGTGGGGAGGAAGGGGGAGCTTTAGTGACTTTGTGCTGCCTGGACAGAGCCTCTGCACTGGGGGTCACTGTCCAGGGGTCAGTGGGTCACTAGAGGGTCGTCCTTTTGGGGGAACCACTGGGATGCGTATCCCCATCCAGGGTGGTTATACTGACCATACTGAGAGCTCAGTGTCACCAGTGGGGGCACTGGCTATGATTGACATCCATTGATGCCCGGAAGGGCCAGGGACCAGATGTTGCCACGGGGGCTGTGATCCTACCCTGATTTACTTTTCGGCAGTTTAAACTTCATCCAGAGCCAACTCTCAGGGAACAAGGTTCGGATAGGCTGGTCCTCCAGGAAGATGTCATCTAAGTCCTCATCTTCATCCGCTGCAGGGAGGGGATGTGGGCCAGTGTCTCCTTGCATCTCTCCCACAGTCCTCCCACCCCGTCCCTTCATGGCCCGTATCTCCCCTTGACTTGTTCCCATGGCTCTTCACGCCCCTCAGGCAAGCCCCAACCCCCTGCCTCCTGCCATGGCCTCCTCACATGTCCCCAAAAGCAGCTCCTCCTCCCGGGCCTCCTCAGTCAGGGCCTCAGACAGATGACAGCAGCTCAGGAAAGCAGCAACACAGGTTGGCCCATGACGGACGTGCCGGGTCCTCTCCTCACACGACAGCCCCACTGGGCTCTCCCGGAGCCCAGCCTCACAGCACTTTCGCTCCAGCTCTGTCTTGAACTTGTTCACTGTGGGCCAGAATTAGAGGGACAGAGGAGGGGCTGAGTAGGACTGGAGGAAGCTGGGACCCATCTACCTCAAAGCCATGTACACCTGGTCTCTATTTATCCATAAGTCTGGCAGATGCTTGTCCTAGCACTTTTCCTGTATCATCCCCTGAAGTCTCACATCAAACCCATATGGTGGGTTCTGATGTGGAAGCTAAGCAACAGAGAGGCTAATTCACTGGCCCATGGTCACACAGCTCCCAAGCAGCAGAGCTGGGATTAGAATCCGTGCTACTGCTTCTCATCCTCCCCCTCCTCGTCCTTTCCCTTCTTGACAGGCATTGGTAATGCCATGTTTACATATTAGAGATACCATTTCAACTTCTTTTTTTTTTTTTTTAAGATTTTATTTATTTGAGAGAGAGAGCATACAGCAGGGAGTGGGGCAGAGGAAGAGGGAGAAGCAAATTCCCCACTGAGCAAGGAGCCTGATGTGGGGCTCAATCCTGGGACCCTGGGTTCATGACCTGAGCTGAAGGCAGACATTTAACCGACTGAACCACCCAGGTGCTTCATCATTTCAACTTCTGATTTTCATCATGTGTTTTTAAAAAATCGAAACGTAAAACTTGTTGTAAAGCATGATGTTAAGTGGAATGCTTCTAAGTTAGCAAACTGAAGGAACGCACTTAAAGATAAAAATATAGCAATTCAGGGGCACCTGGGTGGCTCAGTTGGTCAAATGTCTGACTCCTGGTTTCAGCTCAGGTCATGATCTCAGGTCGGGCTCCACACTCAGCATGGAGTCTGCTTGAAATTCTCTTCCTTTCCCTCTCCCTCTGCTCCTCCCCTTGCTCACACACTCTCTCTCTCTTTAAAATTAATTAATTAATTAATAATAAAAATATATAGCAATTCAAAAATCTTATTGTTTACCATTAACTATAATTATAGTTAAATGATATAACTTATCATTACCATAAATAAAACAACAGCTTATATTCTAAACTTTTCCCAGGAGGTTAGCATAATTTTTTTTAATACCAAAATTAGAGTTAAGGTTTTACCTCAATTTCTGTTAGGTTTCACTTACTTTCTCTTTATTTAGGTCCACAAAGTCATGAGCATTGCTCAAAGAGACTGAAAAATCGAATATTCATAGAACCCATGCTTCCAACACCACTCAGTACTGCCTCCCATTGTCAGAGCTTCTTATTCCAGTCTGCACTCTGTCCTTGGGGATGGCAGGTTTGCTAGTATCAACTGGCACCCAGCACCCAGCTCTCCTTTTGTGTCACAGAGCCTAGACATCTAGAAGGTGTATTTCCCAGACTCTCTTCTAGGGTTCTAGATGGGCTAAGATTCTGCCACTGAGACAATCTTGTGTAAGATTTGGAGGGTGGAAGAAGTGGCACTGGTAGCTGACGAGCAAACCCCAGTCTATGTGCGTTTTTATAATGGGCACATTTCTGCATTTCATTATCTACCCACCAGCATTGCAAGACATATTGGCAGTGGTTTCCTGAGATTTCAGACATTGCAAGAACTGCAGTGAGGTGATCTTGAGTCCCAGCAAGCAGCCTTTTGATATCCACTCTGCAGACCATCTAATGATTTTGAAAGCACCAAACTCCCACCATTAAATCCCTCTCTTTTTGCTTGAAGTACCTAGAGTGGTTTCAGTTTTCTTCTCTAAGCTCTGATGAGTACAGTAGGTTAGGGAGCCAGGAGGGACATGTCCAGCTTTAGCTCTGACCTGCATTCCTCTTGGTCTCCAGCCTCTTCAGGGAGCGGCGGGTGGCGGCTGGCAGGGGGGCTCTGAGGGCACTGCCAGTCTGAGGGTCAGAGAGAAGAATGAGGGGGCCATGGTCAAGATCATTATCAACATCCTTGATATTTATTGGGTGCTTACAGAATGCCCAGTGCTTTCTAAACATCATTTCACTTAATCCTGTAGCCTCCTCATATTCATGATTCACCACTTAAAAGCTGTACAGTCTTCAGCAAGTCACTTAACCTCTCTGGGCATTAATTTTTCCAGCTATGTAAATTGGTACAATCATAGTTCTATCAATGAGATCATGCATATAAAAGTACTTAGCACAGTGTCCAGCTTGTAGTAAATAGAAACTGTTATTGATATCATTATTTATAGCTGAAAGAAGACACTCTTAGTTGTCCCTAGTATCCATTCTCCCCCTTCATCCGTGGCAGCTAAACCTCCTTCTTTTGCATATCACACAGAATGAAGACTACATTTCCCAGCCTCCCTTGCAACTAGGTAGGGCTACATGACTGAGTTCCAGCAAATGAGATTTGAGAAAGTGTCTCCCCTTCCCACTTCCCTTCATACTCTTGCCTGGCATGAGGTCCTGATGAGGTGCCAGCTTGGAATATAGCAGAGCAACAAGCTAGAAGGAGCTTGAGTCCCAGAATGACCTCAGAACTGTTACTGAGTGAGAAATAAACTTATACCTTGTTTAAGCCACTGTTAGTTTGTATCTCTGATACCCATGGCCAAACCTATATCTTAACTAAGATGTCACTTCTATTATTATTATTATTATTATTATTATTATTATTATTATTATCCCCGTTTTATGGACAGAGAAATTGAGCCTCAGAGAGGAAATGTAACTGACTCATGGTAAGTAGGAGGGTCCTAGATTTTAGCTTGTCTGACACCAAAACCGCATGTTCTTAACCAGTAGACAGCACTGCCCACCCACCCTGGCATGTCCCTTCCTGTACCTGAGCTTGCCAGGGTGTGCATCCCTGTGCTCAATTTCAGGTCCATTCCAGCATCCTTGAACACAGCAAGTCCGTCTCTCCCACTGCCTGCTGTACAGCCAATGTCATGTTCTTCCACCACATCCCAGACCTGGGGATAAGATAGGAACCTGAATTTGGAGCCTGTATGACCTTTTCAGGGAAGGAGCAATGGTGCACTGAAATTGTTGCCTCAAATAATAACTCTCACACCACCTCCCAGTTATTGAGCTCTTATCACCTGCCAATCTAGCTGTGCGCTAGCTCCTTGAATCCTTGCAACCATCAGTGTTGCCCATTTTACAGCTAAAGAAGCTGAGGCCACAGTTAGTAGAACCTCCAGGCAATCTCCCGGCCCCAAACCCATGTATTCTCACCTTCTCCTGTGTGAGTTTGTATTTGCTGTTCAAGACATAGACAGCCTTGTCCACGGCCACCAACCCCACTGTGGCCTCTTCATCACCTGTCACCTTCACTTCCACTTGGCTGTTGGGCTTCAAAGTCTGGAAGGGTCTTTCTTTCTTCAAACCAACCTTCAGCTGAGCCAGGAAAAAGAGAGATGTCAGGAAAAGGGGCTTGTAAGCTACCAGGGGACTTCCCCAAGTCCACTTTTAAGTTTATGCTCCTCATGGCTCTGATGGAGCATCCAGGAACTTCACCAGGCCAATCCCAACTCCACACATTTGCTTGCATGTTCTCCATGCCCTAGGTTGAGCTTTTAAGGGCACATCTCCTCTTCCTCTTCCCTGCCCCCAGACTTGGAGCCCTTCAACTTGGACAGACTTTCTGCCCATCCAAGCTTTATGATGGTAATGTACAACTTCAAGGAATTTGGCTTACCGTCCCCATGCATCTGTCATTCACATCAACCCATACGGAGTCGGCCACCAGTTCAGGATCCTGACCTGTTCCCCTAGGCAGTAAATAAAAGGCCAGGATGCGGAAGGAGGGCAGCATCTCTGAAGTCACATCAATAGTGGCTATTGTGTGGTCACTTTTTGACTGACGTTTGGCATGCACAATCCGGCCCTTACTCAGGACCTTGGAGACAAAGGAGGACAAGAATGAGAAGGGTAGAGTCAACCTTTTCCTGAGGACATCTCAGCTCACAAGGGAGACCCAAAGTTCTTTGCTTCAGCCCATTAGTCTGAGGCCACCCCAAATGGTTCCCACCTTCACACCACTGTTTACAATTTCTCCAAACCAGCTACCCAGGGATGTTCCAGGGAAATAATTCCTTGGCTTAGGCTTTAGTCCTAGTCACTCACCAGGATGGTGAAGTGAGTGATCTGTTTCTTGGTTTCAGAATTCTGATGTCCTGTGACAAGGCTCAGGTAGATGCTGCTGCCAACCTCTGCGTCTGTCTTCACCTCAATGTGCAAGAAGTTCCCTGACCCACCCTGAGTCGAGTAAGGCCAAGCTGTCATTGTGGCTGAAGCCTGTTCTTCTGGCCGGAGAGGCTCATCAGTTTCTACCTGGGGAGAGTGATGGGCAAGTAAACTTCCAGCTCTTCTAGCTCACACAGCTCCAACATCCCTCTCCCATTAGGCACTAATTACCCATTAGGTACCAGGATAGGAAGCTTCTCCTGATTATTTGTGTTGATGGTCAAGATGGCCACTCCACTGGCTGAGGTGCGGTCTCGTTTGTCTTGGCATCGGACAAGGACTCTAGAGGCTGGGGACCCATCAGGATTTGAGACGAAGACCTGAGGTGGAATCAGGGGTGAGCTAAAAGACGGGCCTGGCGGTGGCCTGGCATGAGAAGTGGGTACTGGGAATCTGATCCGGACAGGAGTGCCTTGTATAGCTGTACAAGTTGTGCACTGAACTACACTGGGGGCACCATTCATATTACAGTCTTTATGAACAGCACCCCTTCAAGTTTTGCAGTGTGCAATCGTATGTGGTGGTCCTGGGTTTTGGTGTCCTGGTGGGGTGGAGGTGGAGGGAATTGGAGTGGAAAGATGTGGAGGGCTTGGGGAAATCTTTAGTAGAACTGGCACCAAAGGATGTCTCTAGTTTTCCTAATGTCCATCAGACATCTCAAAGGCACCCGGAATGAATGCATGTAAAAACAGCATGCTTGCTGTGCAAATGTAGCCTCAAGATAACCCCCTGAGCACCACCTTCTAGCCTGACTGTGACCACTAAGCCCCCCACAGAGAAATTATGGAGCCATCACAGTGCACTGGGGGGACCTGGGTTGAGACTTGAGAGAGGTTTGGTATTGGTCTGAGAGGCATGATGGATTCAGTTCTCAAACAGATGAATTGTGGGGGACAGGTGAGTCCAATGTGGGCTTTTTTCTCCTGAGAGGGATCTGTTAGGGGAAGGGAGCCGCAAGCGCCTGGGTGGAGTGAAGTCAGACTCTGACCTTAACGTGGAAGGGCATCCCAGGCTTGAAATACTGGGGTGTCCTGATGAACTTGATGTTGTATGGGCTCCGGACAATCTTCACCCCAGAGGTCTCAGCCTGGACCATCTCACCCCCTGGAGAGACAGGGGACTGTAAGGTCTGTGGAGGAGGTTCAGTTTCTTGGTAGGGCTGCTGGTATGGGAGGCTGGTCTTGGTGAACACAGGGAAAGACAGTAACACAATCTCAGCTCCTTCCAGCCTTTCTGGCATTTTTGCATTTGTCTGATGAGGAAACAGGCTAGGAGGTGGCCTGTGGTCACATAGGTGGAATGTCTAGATTGGGTAAGGGCACTGTCCTGACCTCAGCCAGGAGCTTGGGTGAGGGTGGCACCTGAAGAGAACACAGTGATGTTGACAAAGATTGAGGCCCCAATGAAGTCCTCTTCAGGGCCTTGGAATGTGGACATCAGTGTGTCCTTCTGGAGGGAGACGTGGCCCAGGCCTTCAGAGATCTGCTCTCAGGGTGAGAGAGAGAAGAAGAGATGGTTTCTTGGGGAGCAGAGGAGAGTTGATGGGGGGGAAGTTGGGGTGGGGAGAGGTCAAGACTCAGTCACCTCCACTTTCTGCAGGGAGCTCTGGATGGGCATCCGGTTGGAATGCAGCTTTACCCCAAAGATGGCCAGAGCATGTCCATCCACTGGCTCTTTGAATACATACCTGGGGGTGGGTGAGGGTCATTCCATTGGCTCTGAAGCACCCACACAACCTCATGTGGTTGCAGAGATGTCCTGTATGAGCTCCTGAGGCTGCAGGGATGGTGGTCAATCTTTGGGAGGGACAGAGGTATTCCCTGAAAACTTAGATGGTTTCATTGCTCACTTACGCAACCCTGGGAAGTGATAATGCGTCTCATAAAGCTTTTGTTGGGTTGCAGATGTGGCCTGTGTAACCTCACAAGATGGTGGACATAGCCCATAAAACCTCATCAGGCAGACTAGGTGGCATAGATAGCATGATAGAGCTGTAGGAATGGTCTGCATAGTGTCGAGAAGTGGCAGATATGGCCCTTACAACCTTAGGTGGACAAATGGTCTGTCCAACCTCATAGTGCTGTGGAGACAGTCTGGACAATTTCATAAGATGGCAAATGTGCCTGTGCAACCTTGTGGGCCTTCAGAGATGGTCTGAGCCGTGAGACATGGCATGACTTCATTAGGTGGGCAAAGTATCCTATACAATGCCAGAGACCTGAAGGGAGGGCCTGTACTACCTACACGTGGCAGACGTGGTCTGGACAACCTCACAAAACAATGTAGGTGGCCAAGAATATCTCATGGGTGGCAAAGAGTACCTCTACCATACCTTAAGTGCCACAGAAGTGTCCTGCTTCTCTACCCATTCAGTTTCTTGGCATTCCTGGTCCTCTGGCCAGGCTGGGGACAAGGGGACTCACCAAGCCTCGATGTCCACACCCAGAGCCTCATCGTTGAGGTAGAAGAAAGTCTTGTTTGGCTTCAGCTGGACCTCAAATGATGGGAGCACTGGGTGGAGTAATGGCGGTGGGCAACTTCAGTATTTTGCTGTCTCCCCCCTTGTCCCCTCCCTGTTCACTCCTTCCTCAGTGACTCTGGCAACCCCCAAGGATTGGAACACATAGTCCTGTTCACCAGCACCCGGCTTAGGCCCTGGCATACAGTAGGTGCACCATGATACCTCTTTTCCACTTCCAGCCCTGTTCCTTGCATGTCCCACCTTGCCCTGACCATCGCACCCTGCTCACCATAATCCCTGACATCAAAGGCTGCCTTGAACTTCTGCTTGGCTGCACTTTGGTAACTGGCTTCGATGCTCCAGGTCCCAAAACTGAGACACAGAGAATTAGGAGAAATGGAGATTGAGGAGAGCCTCCATCCCTCCATCCACAGGGCTCCCAGCAGGGCACCTGACAATCTGTGGGAGTTTAAAGGATCTTGTGAAGAAACCGTCCTCGGCCAGCAGATTCTGGCTGATCACAGTGATTCCCTCCGGGTTCTGAGGGGAGAGGGGGTGGGTGGTTCAGGCCCCAGGCCTTCAGCACATGATAGAACCTCAGTGTCTGGGATCCACCCTCCTATCAGGAGAGGCCACCTTGATGTCCACAGTGAATATCCTGGTCACAGGATCCATCTTGTGGTCCACAACAAACACCCGGTATTGAACTGGAGGGAGAGGGAAGACTCTTGAGTTCTGGATAGGATCTGGAGAGGGAGGTCGTCTTTAGGATCTTGGGCCATGAGGGGTCTTTGGACAGAGGGTGACCTTGGGAGGTGGAATACAACAGGCAATGGGGGAGACGGGGCATGAGAGTCAGCATCTGCCTTAGGCCAAGTGCCTGGAGGCTGTACCCAAGTGCTCAGGGGTGTAGATAGGCTTGTCTGTCTGGATGAAGATGTAGCCAGCATGGGGTGCCACCGGTACTATCTTCTCCATGAATGAAGTGGTCGAGATGGGTGCCCATGTGGCCCGGATGATGACATACTGCTGTCCTGGTTGTGGGGGGTATACCAGGCTCTCGGGAATCTGGGGAGAGACGCCGACACTCCTCAGGCTCTGCTGAGGTCTCCATCCCTGGGAGCAAAGCCCTGAGCCAGATCTTGGGAGAAACAATCGAATGGGGACCCTCTGGCTCTGTGGTTGGGAGCAAGGTTGCCTTCTTTGCAAGTTGCTCCTGCACGAGGGCATCCAGCCCAAGTGGGAATGCAATCCAGTCCACAGTCAGCTTCCCAAGCCACCAGCAGAGGGCGCCTTTTATTAATGCTCACAGAGACATCGTATGGGCTCGTCACTGCCTTCGCAGAGCCCAGACGCAGAGGACTTTGGATTTCTAACTGCACCGGACATAAGAGGAGCAGTAAGCATATCCAAATCCTACATCTATCTTCCAGTGTCCCTCGTGGGAAGTTTCTCTAGAGTCTGCCCCTCTCCGTCCTTGCTGTTGACCCAGAGCCTCCCTTTGTGGCCACCCGTCCTGGCCTGTCACCTACCGTCATGGAGGCCTGTTTCATAAAGTCGTTTTCTTTTGAGAGAATGAGGTGGCTCTTAGCCACCACAGCCTTCTTCATGGGGAAGTCCCATATGGTGAGGTTCACCTCCAGGGTCCCTTTGAGGGACTGCTGGGAGTCCGAGTGAGCCTGTACATGGATGGTCTCAGGGCTGCCAACCCGCAGGGCTCGGGGGGTCACCAGGACGTACCTGCCAGTAGACAAACACAGGAGCATGCGTTGGGGGGGGGGGTGCTCAAGTGGGGGAAGCAGCAGCTGAGAGGCAGGGTCATATACAGGGAATCATGCAGGCAGCGGTGGAGTGCCCTCCGTTTCCCAGACTCACAGTGGCTCAGCATGGGCAAGAGAGGTCCCCAAGAGGAGTAGAATCAACTCCACGGGCCAGGGCAAGTCCATGGCGGTGAGGGGGTGATGTGCAGCCACAGGCCACAGACACCTGTCCTCTTGTCTGCTCTGTTTGCCTTGGCCTGTCCTGGCTGAGTTAATATCTAAACAGACGTGGGGAGGGAATCCCTATAAATCCAATGGGGGAAGAGGGGGCTGCTCCTCCCTTCTCAGCCCATCCTCCACGGGAGGCTGGGGACAGCTGCACTAGGAAATATTCCAGCTCCGCCTTGGAGGCCAGAGTGGTGGTGGTGGGGTTGTCCTTTCCATGACCCAGAGCCTTCCCCTCCACCAGCAAGGAGCCTAGGATCGGGAGACTGGGCTCAGAGCTTGGTTTAGGACTGACGGGTAGGTGCAGGAAGAAACAGGATTGTCCCCACCTCTGCCCTTGTGAAATTGGTGAGTTTCTGAGGAAACTGCTCAAACAGGGGCAGGACAGGCATTATATCTTCTTTTCCCAATCACAGAACATGAGAAGCCATGGCATTTAGCCATTCGGCCCCAGAACCCACCATAATGGAACCTTCTCAGAAAGTCACAGGTCAAATCCTCTTGCTGAGCTTCAGATCTTTCTGCATAATTATGCTTGGTAAATTGTGACCATTGTCCATTGTTCTTAAATCATGCCAAGCTCTCTGGGCTCCTTTTCCAGAAGGCAAATTATACATATTAAACCAGGGACAAAAACACATCATGCTTGAGGCATTCCTGGAAGAAGGCTTTCTCTGTCCCGAAATAATTTTCACTGCTTGTTTAATATGCCCTTTAAAGATGTTGGACCCACTTTGTGGTGTCTGCCTCTTAGAAGCTGACGGGCTGCAGACAAGTTTGTCTGGTTCTTCTGTTTTTCAGTGGAGCCGATACTGCCAGCTTGGAGAGTCTTGCTTATTGGAAAGCCCCAGATCTCCCCCAAACAATGATAATATACATTTATCCCAGAAAGATTCAATAAGTATTTGCTATGAGCTCAGCCCTCCTTAGCATGCTGGGAACACAGCAGTGACCACAATAGACAAAATCCCTGTCCCTGTGGAGCGGACATTTAATGAGGACTTACTAAGGGCTTAAGGTGCATTTCCTCCTCAAATCTCACAGCCTCTTGTTAATTAGGTTGAAACTGTGCCCGCTTTCCAGACTCTACCTTTGTAGACAGCTGGAAAACCAGGTGTGTTAGAAACAAAAGGGGACGGTGGGGTCTAGTCATTTCTTCCTCAGGCATTTATTGAGCACCTACTGTGTGCCAGATGCTGTTCTACATGCTGTCTGTGCACAGGCAGAAGAACCATAAACGTCCTGCATTTATACTGAAGTAAGAATTCCCACCTCTCGTACAGATAAGGAAACTGAGGCCTGGTGAGTGAGGGCAGCTTGCCCTGGGTCAGGCAGGTGCCGTGAAGCTCCAGGGGATGCTCTTGGGTCCGTGGTAAACAACCTCTTGTGAAGCAAAGAAGCAACAGAATCAAATTAAGAGCTGGATCAGGGAAACAGATGAGACCTAATTTGGAAGGTTCTAGAACATTGGTGTCCACTTGGGGTGGTGTATTCCACTGCTGTTCCGTGCTGTCAGGGAATCTCCGCTGGTTCTGTTCAGCCCTCCCTCAGCTGAGTGTGAGCTCTCTCCTTCAGATCTTTGTCCCCACACCTGGTGTCCACATCCCCCTCCTCTGTCCCAGGGACTCCTAGGTGTCCAGAACAAGGTATGGTCCAAAGGTGAGGGATGGCAGGGGTTCTAGTCTCAGTCCCTCCTACCTTCTGTCCAGTCTGGGCTCCCTCTCGCCATGCCAGTATCTCTGTCTCCCCAGTGGAATCCTGGTCAAGTAAGCACATCTGGGGCTTTTGAAACATTCTCAGGCCTGCAGCTTCTTTGAGTTTCAGTTTTTGTCTGGGGGTTGGGCCCAGGAAGGGAAAAACAGAGGAGGTGGGAAACACCTTGAAAACAAGGTGATATAGCTTTATCATCCGATGAACAAATGGATGGAGGCGAAAGTGAGGGCTGGGTGAATGAGTGACAGGACCTCACATCTCATACATCTGTCCCCTCCTCCCCACCCCAGCCTCAGGTCCCTTAAATGAAGAATAAGCATTTGTTCAATAACTAATACATAAAATAAATGTAAGCACCCGCTGCATGTCTGGCCTTGTTGTGGGTGCTGAGGACACAGCAGTGAACAGGACGGAAACCCCTTCCCCTGGGGAGTGGGTGTTTGCTGTAGCTGCCTTCACCTAGACTGTCTCTTTTCATCCTCTCAGCATTCTAAGGACCCACTGACCCACTTTGCAAATGGAAAAACCTAAGCACCAGAAGGTGAAGTGTCCTGCCCGAAACTGTGCAGCTATGAAACTGAAGCACAGGGAGGTTAAGTGACTTGCCTCAGATCACACAGCAAGTTAAGCGAACCTGTGCTTGAGAGGGAGCCGGAGGAGGGCAGGGGGTCGCAGCCCAGCTGTGGGATCCACCCTGGTCCGCTACAGCAGTTAATGGTCACGGTCAACCTTCGCACTTGGCCGCGAGAGGGCGCCAGCGAGCCTCCAGCCAGACTGAGGAGCGCTCGGCCTCCTCCCACTGGAATGCGGGTGGTGGAGGGAGGGGACGTTGGCCGCACGCCCAGAGCAGCTGCTACTGCCGCTCAGATCCCGCCCGCCTTCCCCTCCCCGGGACCCAGGGTTTGCAGCAAGGAAGCCAGGGCGGGAGGGACGGCTTTGGAGGGATGTGTGGCCTCTGTTTTCGCTCCCTCCTCCTCCAGGCTTCCAGCCCTTCGCTTCCCGGGAAAGGCCGGGCAGGATCCAGGAGGCAAGGAGTTATACCCACAGCAACATTTCCGTGAATGGCTGTCATATATGAAACACCTAAGTTCCGGCACTTAGTAGGGACTTTCTGCCCAGCAACCCTCCCATTTTACAGGTGAGGAAACCGAAGCTCAGAAAGGTGACGTTTCTTGCTCCGGTAGGAGGTATCAGGAGCGTCCTAGCCTGGACGAAATCGCCAGTGTGTGCCCTGTTGGTCACTTCCTGTCTCAGCCCAGGCTCCTCAGGCCATTTCTTGGTCTCTGAGGGCTTCTGATCACGCACTTATTTTCCCCAAGGCTTCGGGAACTGGCCTTGCTTGCTGGTCCCTAAGGGCATCCATCACGTGCCTCTCCTCCTGGTCCAAGGAGGTCTGGCTCGCAGTGAGAATTTCCAGGGGAAGCTTGTTGCTTGCTATGGGAGGAAGGAGAATAATTCAGCAGTCACGTATGGGGTTGATTATTGGGTCTGAAAGCGGTGTGATACGCCCCGCAACAGCACTGACAGCCTGATCAGGGAAAACTACCCCATAATAAGGAGCTATGAGGGCCCAGAGAAACCTCCTAACCCATCCAGGCTGGGGAGTCAAAGAAGGCATCCTGGAGGAAGCTGTGTTTAGGCTGAGACCTGAAAGTCTCAGGAAAGGAAGGGTAATCAGATGAAGGATTAGGGGTGTGAGAGAGCAGGGGGAGGGAAGAGCCCATGCAAAGACCTGGAAGGGGAGGTGGAGCGTGGTGATTTGGGGAGTAGTAAGAAAGGGTCTTGAAATTCTTCTTAGGCCATGGAGAGTCTCATTTTGATGCATTACTTTACCCACTCATTCTTTCATTTGTCAGATATTTGGATATCTACCTTGTCGCAGATGGAGCAGCAAGTACAAAGGCCCTGATGTAGGAATGTGCATGGAGTATTTAAGAAATAATAAGGAGGTCAGCGTTCCTAGAATGAAGTGGGTAAAACAGAGAGAGTAGGAGATAGTTTGAGATTAATATTCAAGGATGAGATCCTGTAGGAGACCTCATAGTTGTAGATTTGAGTCTAAGTAAGAGGGGGAACCATTGGAGAATTTGAAAAGAAGAGTGACATTATTTTTCTGTTTTAACAGAGTCAGTCTGGGTAGGTCCTTTGTTACTCTGACTTGAAATCCAAAGGTAACAACAATAAGAAGGACGAATAATTCCATGACATAAAAATAAGGTCCAATGACACCACAGAAAAGTTAAAAAATTGGGGGGAAAGTCCACTTCATATTACAGTCTCCCTAATCTCCATAATATGTAAAGCGTTTCTAGGAATTAATAATACAAAATATAAACAATCCAGTAGAAAAACTTGAGCAAAACGTGTGGTCAGAATGTTCACAAAAAAACGAAATACAAAAGGGGCGCCTGGGTGGCTCAGTCGTTAAACATCTGCCTTCAGGTCAGCTCATGATCCCAGGGTCCGGGGATTGAGTCCCGCATCAGGGGGATTGAGTCCCGCATCAGGCTCCCTGCTCAGCGGGAGGCCTGCGTCTCCCTCTCCCACTCCCCCTGCTGGTGTTCCCTCTCTTGTTGTGTCTCTCTCTGTCCAATAAATAAATAAAGTATTTTTAAAAAAATGAAATACAAAAGGTTCTTTGACATATGAAAAGACAGTCAACCTCACTCATAATAAGAGAAATGCAAGTTAAAATAAGAGAAATATGAGATAGTAATTTTTACCCATTAGAATGGCCAAAATGTAGAAGACAAATCATGTGCAGTGTGGTGAGGCTGTGCGGAAGCGACCGTGCTAACATATGGACATCAGTCCTTCCCAATAGAGATGAATTTGATAATGTTCATAAAGATGACAAGTGCATAGTTTTTTCGGCCAAGTAATCCCGTGACAGAAACACTTGCACATGTGTGAAATGACGTATGCACATGAAGTTATTCATTGCAGTCGTTTATATAATAGGAAAGGATTGGAGCGAGCCCAAAGACTCATCAGTACAGGACCAGTTGCATAAATTATTGTCCATCTACACAATGGAATATATATTGCAGCTGTGCAAAAGAATGAGGACGTCTGCTTGGGCCGATATGCAAACACTTCTAAGACATATTATTCAAGGAAAGAACTAAAGTTTGTGTTTAGGTGTATAGTATGCAGCTTTTTGTGAAAGTTAAATAAATATATATATACGTATATGCACACGTGTATGTACATATATAGTCTGTTTTTCCATGTAAGTTCCCCATGTTTATTTTTAAAATTGTGATAAAATCTAAACACCACAAAACTTACCATTAACCATTTTCAAGTGTGCAGTTGAATGCTATCAAGCACACTCATATCACTGTGCCACTATCCCCACCATCCATCTCTAGAACGTCCCGTCTTCCCCAACTGAAACTCTGTCCCCATTAAACACTAACTTCCCATTTCCACTCCCCTCAGCCTCTGTTAACCATTGTTTTACTTTTTGTCTATGAATTTGCAGATGCTGTGTACTTTACATAAATGGGATCATATAATGTATTTGTCCTTTTGTGTCTGGCTTATATCACTTGGCATAATGCCTTCAAGGTTCATCCATGGTGTAGCATGTGCCAGAATTTTCTTCCTTTTGAAGGTTGAATAACATTCCTTTGTATGTATATACTACAGTTTGCTTATCCATTTATCAGTTTTTTTTTTCTAGTATAATTAGAAAGAAAATCTGGGTAGATAACTCGAGATGGGGGTGTCAGGAATTGGGCAGTTGAGGGAAAGAGGAAGCTGGGAGAATTGCTTTTAAAATATTCTTTTATATATACATACACATATATATTGATTTTTAAAAACACTGGGCATTTTATCAATTCAAAAGCTGCTTTTAAAGGATCTTCTGGGCTGTGGTGTGGAGAATGGATTGTAGGGGGCAGCAAGAGCAGAAGGTGGGAGCAGAGAGGGGACTGGTGCAATACTCCAGCTGAAAAGTGTTGGTGGTTGGATTAAGGTGGGGACCCAGAAGGTGTTGCGAAATGGTTGGTTCTAAATATATTTTGCAGGTCAAGTGAACAAGATCTGATTAGCTGTGAGGTATGAGAGAGAGGAAGTAGAGATGACTCCACGATTTTTGGCATGAGCAACTCGAACAGACTTATCTTTGCTAAGATGGGGAAGACAGAGGGGCAGGTGGGAGTGTAGAAATCAAGAACAAGGGTTAGTGTGTCTTCAACCCCTTCTGAACGTTGGCCAATTTCTGTTGTTTGGCAATGGCATCCAGCTAGACTATAATAACAGTCCCCCCTCCTCCACTGCATTTTTGCTTTTATGTTGCCATCTGGATTGGTGGTGATTCTTCCTTATGCAACAGAAGCTGACTTAGGGTGATTTAAGCTGCAAAGGAATTTATCCGGTGGATATTGGTGGCTAATGAAATCACCAGCCTTTGAAGATGGAAAGGGACAAAATAAGGGTGCAGGCCAGCAGCTAAGGCCACAGCTTAAATCATTCTCCTGAAACCAGCTGCAGCTCTGGCTTCTGCTGACAACCCTGGGCACTCACAATGTCCCTTCTGCTGCCTCCCTTTCCTGAGTCCTCCTCCTTTGGGTGGTGGGTTCTCAAATCTAAATCTGTACATCTGCCGAGTGGAATCAGGGTCACGTGCTCACTCCCTAGCTGCAAGAGAATCTGAGAGAGAAGGTCTGGCATTTTCGCACACCAGGAGTCTATGAGTATGGGGCTTGGAATATTGGATGCCCCACCTGTAAATAAGTGAGTTTGGCTTCACTTATGGTGACTATGTTGGCTTTCCTTCTTGGCAAGAAGATATATTTGTCTTTTTAAAAATTGTTTTAAAGATTTTATTTATTTGACAGAGAGAGAGCACAAGTAGGCAGAGCAGAGGCAGAGGGAGAAGCAGGCTCCCCACCGAGCAGAGAACCTGATGCGGGGCTCGACCCCAGGACCCTGGGATCGTGACCTGAGCCGAAGGCAGATGCTTAACTGGCTGAACCACCCAGGTGCCCCTGTCTTTTTTTTTTAAAGACTTTATTTATTTATTTATTTATTTATTTATTTATTTGAGAGAGAGTGAGAGAGCACGAGCAGTGGGGGCGGGTAGGGGGGGGAGAGAGAGAAGCCAACTTCCCTGCTGAGCCGAATGATGACACCCAGAGAAGCTTAATCCCAGGGCCCTGGGATCATGACCTGAGCAGAAGGCAGACACAACCAACTGAGCCACCCAGGCACCCCAAATTTGTCTTTTGAAATAATTTATTGAAGGGACTTTCTTGAAAAGCAAGAGAATGTTGAACACGGAAATCAGGATGGTGGAGACCCTTGGGGTAAGGCAGGCAGCAAGTATCAATCGTGTTCTAATGGTGGAGTCTGCTGGTGGGCTAGTGTGTATGCATTCAGAGTCCCGGATGGAAAGAGCACACTCAAAGTGGGTAATTTGGGGACCAATGAAGACAAGGACGATTGTAAAGGTGAGGACAGAAGGTGCATAGCCCTAAGGAGGATAGTGTCATGTCATCTTGCTGGCAATTGTGGGGTCCCATCACCATCTTTAGCTGGAAGGGGCAAAGGGAGGGAGTGGTTCTCAGAAACTGGAGCTGGGGCCTCCAGTGGATGGAGAAATGCTGCTAATGCACAGTGACCCCCATGGAGGGAGCTTGGGGGAGAAATACTCTGGTCTTACACTCTTCCCAGCCTCTCATCTCCCGCTGATGCCTCCTATCAACAATCCAAAGACCTCTTGCACATGCGGGCTTCATATATTCTTTTTAAAAAATGTATTTAGGGGCGCCTGGGTGGCGTAGTCGTTAAGCGTCTGCCTTTGGCTCAGGGCGTGATCCCGGCGTTCTGGGATCGAGCCCCACATCAGGCTCCTCCGCTATGAGCCTGCTTCTTCCTCTCCCACTCCCCCTGCTTGTGTTCCATCTCTCGCTGGCTGTCTCTGTCAAATAAATAAATAAAATCTTTAAAAAATGTATTTAATTTTTAAATCAAGATAAAATTCATATACCATAAAATTTGCCGTTTTAAAGTGCAAGATTCAGGGGCGCCTGGGTGGCACAGCGGTTAAGCGTCTGCCTTTGGCTCAGGGCGTGATCCCCGCGTTACGGGATCGAGCCCCACATCAGGCTTCTCCCTGTGAGCCTGCTTCTTCCTCTCCCACTCCCCCTGCTTGTGTTTCCTCTCTCACTGGCTATCTCTATCTCTGTCGAATAAATAAATAGAATCTTAAAAAAAAAATAAAGTGCAAGATTCAGTGTCTTTGGTATAGTCACAAGGCTGTGCAACCATCGTCATGATCTAATTTCATATACTCTTTTGCAGGTATTCCAACATCGCTTCAAAAATCCAGTGTCCTGGGGCGCCTGGATGGCACAGCGGTTAAGCATCTGCCTTCGCTCAGGGCGTGATCCCGGCGTTATGGGATCGAGCCCCACATCAGGCTCCTCTGCTATGAGCCTGCTTCTTCCTCTCCCACTCCCCCTGCTTGTGTTCCCTCTCTCGCTGGCTGTCTCTATCTCTGTCGAATAAATAAATAAAATCTTTAAAAAAAAAAATCCAGTGTCCGGGAGGGGAAAGGAGGGATTCATTTGACCAAAAATATTAAGTAACCCCATTATCTCTGCACTGACTCTTTCACGAGCCCTGAACTCAGTTTCTCTTTTCCTAGAAGAGGTTCCTAGAGACCCCTGAGGACCAGCATAGACTGAGTTGGACAGACCTAGGCTGGATTCCTGCCCCTCCCCTCTGCTCGGGACAACCTCAGTTTCCTCATTTATGAACTGGGCAGGTTCTGAGTGCCTCTATCTGATAAGGCTGCAAGAGCAAACATTAATTAAAACACCTTCGCCTGGAGCCTGGCATTCCAAGGTGGTAGCGAAACATGAACCACACCAAAAACTCCAAGTGAAATGGAAAAACAGTGCAGGGTGCTTTTCCTATCATTTCAGTGCCGTTATTGTCAGCTCTGCTTTCCGGAAGATGACACCAGGAAGTCACCTGCCCAGGGTCACCCAGTGAACAAGAGGCTGGGTCTGCATTTACACCCAGAGTCCATTTGCTTCCAAACTCTCCACACGAGGGCCAAGAAACTTGGACCCCTATTGCTTTTTAAAAATTTTTAATTGTGACGAAATATACACAACACAAAATTTACCATCTTCGCCATTTTTGAGTGCACAATTCATTAGGATCAAGTCCATTCGCACTGTCGTGCAGCCACGACCACCATCCATCCACAGAACTCTTTATCTTGCAAAATTGCAACTCTCTTCCCACTAAGCATTGACCCCCCCCCCCCATCTACTTCCTGTCTCTGTGGATTTCACTCCTCTAGGGACATCATCTAAATGGAATCAGACAGTAGTTGTCTTTTTTCTGTCTGGCTTATTTCACTGAGCATAATGTCCTCAATGTTTATTCATGTTGTAGCAGGTGTCGGAATTCACTTCCTTTTAAAGGCTAAAAAATATTCCATCGTATGGATATACCTCGTTGAGTTTATCCAGGCTTCTGCTGATGGACACAAGGTTGCTTCCACCTTTTGGCCACTGTGAATAATGCTGCTATGAACACAGGTGTGCAAATATCTCTTTGAGACCTAGCTTTCAATTCTTTTGGTTAATACCCAGAAATGGACTTGCTGGGTCACATGCTAATTCTGTTTCATTTTTTGAGGAACTACTACACTATTTTCCATGGTGACTGCAGCATTTTACATTCTCACCAGCAGTGCCCAAGGGCTGCAATTTCTCCTCATCCTCACCAACACTTGTTACTTTCTGGAGTTTTTGTCTGCTTGCTTGGTTTACTTATAGCTGCCATTCTAATGTGTGTGAAGTGAACCTTACTGCTTTTTAAATTTTTTATTTAGACATAAGGAATTGAGCTTTATTAAATATTTAATATAGTGATTGCTAGTGGTTACAAATATGTATTTTATGAAAAAATATACATGCACTGCTGGTGAGTGCACAAACATTTTGCTGACGGAGTGTGTGACCGGAAAAGTCTGAAGACCCCTTTGTCAACTCAGTTCTATGTGGAGGGGGTTTTAGATCATCCTTGTATTCCCAGGCCCAAGATAATAAAGTCCAGAGGTTGAATGAGGCAGTCTATCTCATCTTTCAAGGTCCAGCAACAATGTCCCCTCCTCCAGGACGCCTCCCTTGCCTTCCCAGACACAGCTCCAGGTCCTTGCTCTGTCTGGGCTCTTCAGCCCAGGGTCCAAGGGTCCCTCTCTCTGCCCCAGCCCTGACCATGGAGGGGTGTGTGCATGAATGCTGAGGAATTTCTGGGGTCCCGGCAATGCCCAGGCACAGAGTAGGTCAGGCAGAGTTTGCTGAAGGAAAGAAGGAAGGAAAGAAGGAAAGAAGGAAGGAAGGAAGGAAGGAAGGAAGGAAGGAAGGGTCTGTCCTGGCCTCTGAGATGGGTGTAAACTGAGGAGGCCTGGCTGTTCAGAGGTGGGGAGGGCTGGGTGAGGCTCTGCTCACCGGGGCCATATTCGGAAGCGGAGGCAGCCGCAGGCCAGACATCGAAGGCCAAGGTTGAGAAGGTGTGTCCAGCGGAAGAGCAGACAGTGTGTGGTGCGCACGTACAGGCTGCCTGAGGGGTCCACGGCCTTGAGCGCAGCCAGCGGAGCGTATCGGGCGTTGGTCTGTCGGCGCAGGGGTGGTCTGGCGGAGCTGATCACCTTGACAATGACCTATGGGGTGGAGCCCTGAGCTCTTGGATTTGGGGAGGGCGGTTTGCAGGGTGGGGCACCCTCACATACCTGAGCCATTTCTTGGGGCTCTGGGTTCCCCACTCACCTGGGCCACATCTTGTGGGCTCTGTCCTACAGAGCGGAAGAGCTCCCTGGAGGCAGGGAGGTAGAAATCCCGGAAGTAGTGCAGAGTGTCAGGGTCAGTGTCCGGGAACTCGGTTGTGGAAACCTGCTCCAGGAGCTTCCCCTCAAAGTCAGTGACCACCGGGCCAGGTTCCACTAGGGTGATGCTGGGGACATCGGGAGGGGTAGGGGGTCTGGTACCTCAACCCACTCGCTGCCCCATTACTGTCCCTCTCCCCCTCTCTCCCCCCATTTCTCTCATCATTACTTCATCCTTCCTGACTCCCCCAACCCCTCTACTGCCCATCCCCAGTACTGCCCCATCCTCTTCTGATAACTCCATTTCCCTCATTCCTGATTCCACTTTCTCACCACTGCCTTGTTCTTCCCACCATCACTGCCTTCCCAGCCCACTTCCCCTCACCACCTCCCCTTCCTTCATTTTGGTCCACCACCGTCTCCCATTCCCCCCCATCACTACACAAATGCCCGCCTCACAAGATGTTGAACTGCAGCAGCTGGACCGCCAGACTTTCGAAGAACCCCTCCAGGGCGAACTTGGAGGCTGCATAGGCTTCATTGAACACGACACCTGAGAGGATTGGAGGAGGTTGGGCCCTTTGGGGTCTGGGCGATGGGCTTGTGGGTCCAGAGGGACATGGGGTCTTTAGGAGACAGAGCAAAGAGGGCTTAAAGATCAGAATGGGGGGATATCTAGGGCCAACATGATGAGTGTATGTATGTGTGATGGGAGCATAGGCTGAAGGATGAGCCCGTGCGCTCAGAGTGAGGTTGTCTTGGGGTGCCACGTGCTGCCTCTTCCCAGTGCTCCATTTGCCCTTAGCCCTGGAAAACCCTACTTCCCTCCATCTTCTAAACCTCTGGGCCACTTGAGCATAGAATTGCCAGGGTCCCTGAGGGCAAGTCTTATTCAGCAGGGTTCTTATCTGTCCTCATTGAGAATGAATGTGACCCCTGAGGTCAGGAGGTACAGCTGAAAGAGGAGCCAACGACATGGGACTGAGTAGTAGTTACGGATTCCCCATGACGGGATAATAAATAAGGCGGATTCTTAAACAAACAAACAAACAAACAAACAAACAAATAAGGTGGATTCTTCAGGGGGCTGTTGAGGAGGTGGGGGCAGACCCCAGAGCATTTCCAGGGGGAGGAAGGGAGTCTAGAGGGGTTCGAGGAGGAAAGACCCAGGAGCATGGATGGCAAATAGGTGGTCTCCATAGTAGCCTAAAAGCAGACATTGCTAAACAATCACTGCTCTCTCTTACTGCAGAACCTCAGAGCCCCACAGCTAGACGTCTCTGGGGGCTTGGTTAGAGGTATTTGGCTGGAAAATGTCACAGGAAAGGAGTTCTGGGGCGCCTGGGTGGCTCAGTCGGTTAAGCGTCCGACTCTTGATCTCAGAAAAGTCTTGATCTCAGGGTTGTGAGTTCAAGCCCTGCACTGGGCTCCACACCCGTGGCCCCTACTTTAAAAAAATAAATAAATAAAAAGGAGTACGGATGGTTCCTTTGGTTTTGGGGAGATGGTCAGGAGAGATTTTTAGGGGTATCCAGAAGTAGGGTCGATGCTGAATGTGGATGGCCATTGGCAGCATTTATAACACTACTGCCTATTCTTGCAGCATGGCAGACATAATCTAATCCAGAAATGTTTCCTAGAGAGCTTCAGAATCCTTCTCAACACAGGCTCATTTGGAATATGAGCTAAAACCTATTTGCCATTCTTCCAGCCTGGGGAGGGTCAGATACTAGGAAGTTTCCCAGGGATGGGTCCCCAGGGCTTACCCTGCAGCCCCATGACACTGCTGACCACCACAATGTGGCCCTTTCTCCTTCTCTTCATGCCAGGAAGGACAGCTCTGACCAGACGGACAGCCCCGAAAAAGTTGGTATCAAAGACGTTCTGCATGGCAGCTAGGCTGAGCCCCTCCAGGGGCCCCACCAGGCCCACTCCAGCATTATTCACTAAGGAGGGGACTGAAAGTTACCTTGAGGTCCCCCCAACCCTTCTAGTGTCACTCCTCTAGGGACACTCCCTGAATTATCCCACCCCCTACTCCAAATTCAGGGCCAGTCCTGAGTATCTTGAGAGGACAAATGTGGAGCCCTGATGATCTTTACATATAGTTTAGCATTTGCTATGGGGACTCCGAACCCTGGGTTGGGGGAAGGGCTGCTGGGAGCTGCCTACCCGTAATGCAAGAGCAATTCAGCTCTGACCCCAATTTGCATCAAAACAGCCACACCCACCCTCCTTAGAAGGTCGTTGAGGGATCATATGTTGCTTCTTCATCATGCTCCCTTCCCCAAATGACTAACCAAATAACTTTTCCAACTACATATGGTTTTCCCCAAATGTGAGATGTTCTATTCAATAAAATTCACCCTACCCCCAGGACTCAGTTTATTTCTTGTAACCCTAATACACTGGTACCCTGGGCTTTTAGCCAGCTTGTCTACCCCTTCTGTCCAGGGCTAGAGGTTGCTGGTGAAGCAAGAAGGCTGGTGCTCAGACGTGGGAGAGGATTCACTGTAAGGAGGATCTGTGCTTAGGTCAGGGAAGGGGGGGTGACCCCAGGGGCTGTTCAGTCTCACCCAGCACATCCACTTCCCCTCCATGGATGCAGCTGAGACACTGGGCCACTGACTCGTCACTGCACACGTCCAGCTGGGCCACGGTGAGGGTCTGCCCCAGAGCTTCCCCAGCAGCTGCCTCCAGTGTCCCCTTCTTTCCCAGGTCCCTCATGGTGGCCACCACTGAGGACAGAAAGCAGAGTTGGGACAAGCACTGGGTTCCCTTCCCCTGTGCATTCACTTACATATCTCCATGATCTGGCATGAGCAGTCACAGAGGGATGGAGACCCACAGGTTTACATACTTACGTTCAGTACACAACCACAAATGCATACTGTGTACATACATTTACATGTACTTTCATCCATCCCTCCATCCCTCCATCCAACATTTACCGAGCATCTACCTAGTATACCTTATGCCCTATTCTAGGTGCTGAGACTACTGCATGAAATAAGAGGCAAAGTCCCTGCCTTCACAGAATCTATAGTCCAGTAAGTAAGACAATAAAATAAATATAAGACATACTGCCTTGAGAAAAAGAATGCATACACATTTAGGGTCAATATATGTGCCTTGTGTGTGTGTGCAAATACAAATAGCCATGTCTACATCATCCACAGAACTGTCAATTTACTGAGTATCTACTATGTGCCAAACACTGTGCTGAACACTTTTATAAGTGTTGTCTCTAATCTCACGAGAACCCTATGATTAGGAAACGGACTTATTTCCAAAGATGGCCACAACAGCTTTCATCGCATATGCTCCTTGAGAACTTTGCTGCTCCTCCTGAAGCCATGTATCTCATCTCCCTTTCTTTGAATCTTGTGACTAGCTGGGAATTAATAGAATGTGGTGAAAGTAACATCGTGTGGCTTCTGGGATTAGGTTGAAAAAGGAAAAGGTATTGCAGTTTCTGCCTTGTTTGCTGTAACGTTCACATCTTTTCTTTTCTTTTAAGATTTTGTTTATTTATTTATTTGAGAGAGGGAAAGAGCAGGAGTAGGGGAGGGGCAGAGGGAGAAGAAGAGAGAGAATCCCAAGCTGACTCCACTCTGAATGTGGAGCCGGATGCGGGGCTTGATCTCAGGACCCTGAAACCATGAGGTGAGCTGGAACCAAGAGCCGGATGCTCAACTGACTGAGCCACCCAGGTGCCTCTGTAATGTTCACTCTTCAGCCACATTGTAGCAGCCCAGCTATCCTGAGGCCACCATGCTGGGAGGAAGCCCAAGCTAGCCAGATAGAGGGACCACATGGAGAAGACCTGAGATTGTTAGAAGGAGGAGAGATGCCTGCCCCAGCCTGTGACTAGCCCCCACTGTTCTAGTTGTAGCCTTTGACCCTGAGCGAGAACTGCCTAGCTGCACCCTTCCAAATTTATGACTTTTGTAAACCATGAGAGATAGATGATTACCATTGTTCTATTACACCAGAAATTTTAGAATGATTTGTACTTTAGCAATAGTAGCCAGAATAAGTAGGTAAAGTTATTATCTCTATCATAGAGATTAACACACTGAGGCTTAACAAAATGAAGTTCCTTGCCTGTCCCACCACTAATAAGTGTTAGAACTGGGATTTGAACCTGGGTTTGTTGGAGTGCTGAGCTTAAACCCCTGTATACATGTTTGTACCCTTCATGCATGTACCCACAGTCATACATGCACAGCCTTGGGGGGCATGTTCATATAGTCTGTGGGCCTGTGTGAATCACGGGGGTTGCACAGATGAATGGGACCACACGCGTCTACATACAGTGACAAGTGTGGCCCCAGGGGCTGGGTTGCCTGGGTTCAAATCCAGGTTCTGCCACTTTCCAGTGGGGAGACCTTGGGCAAGGATCTTGGGCACTCTGTGCCTCAATTTCCTCATTTCTAAGATGGGGCTAACATTGGTGGCCACCTCATAGGAGTGATATGGGAATTAAATGGCTTACTAGATGCACAACATTTAGATCAAACCTGGCACTTTGTAAACACTCAATAAACATCCTTCAGTTTAATACACTCATCTGCCTGTCCACAGGGACACACACAGCACAACCACTTCCCTGCACACTGGCACTCAGTCTGTCACATCCAAAGCTGGTGTGTCTCTAAGACAGAGGGCAGAGGGCTGGGAGAAGCCACTCTGCCAACTGGGACAATGCCCTTGCCCTCTGCAGCCTCCTCTTAAGTAGCGGCCCTTTGCCCACTTCAGCTCTGTCCTGCTCTGGGTCAGAGGCTTGCATGGGTGTAGTGCAGACTGAGGCAATTTACTCCACAGTTGCAGGAGGCTAAGGCTCTAGATTTAGAGGCCCCCCTTAAGCCCGCAAGGTCAGGGTCACTTAAGAGCCTTATCTTGGAGCAGTAATCTGGGGAGGGGTGGGGGAGGGGAGTACTAGGGAATGCCCAAGTGGAACCATAGGGAAGCCCTCCCCACCAGCCCTTTAAAAAATATCACCTCCCCCCACCTCCTACTATACCACACACTTACTTTACTTTGCTTCTTAGCACTTCTTAGCACTAGACATATTATACAATTTTAAAAATCTGTTTATTTTCTGTCGTCCCTCCCCTCCCTCACTACACCATTGCTCAGGGCAGAGATTTTTGTCTGTTTTATTCACAGCTGTGTTTCCAGCACCTAGAACAGTGCCTGACACCCCGTAGGTGCACAAGAAATATTTGTGGGATGAGGGGATGATTCATGAACAGAGGTGGGAAGAGGGCCTCCATGTGTCCTGGGTCCTCCTCAAGCCCACACATACAGCTGATGGGATGGGCTAGTGGAAATGGTGCCAGGAAGGCTGAAGGTCCTCAGAAGCCATGCCCACCCCTGCCCCTCCCGGCCCCACCCTGGGCCTCTAACCTTGGTAGCGCTGCCTGTGGTCATGAGCCAGCTGCACTGCGAGCTCCAGGCCAATTCCCGAGGAGCAGCCTGAGATCAGTACAGTCCGGGGTGCGTCAGCCATGTTGATCTCTCCCTGGATGGGTGACCTCTGCTGGCCAGCACCTGACTCCCATCACCCATCCTTGCTTCATCCCCCCACCTCCTAGACACCCTCCTATCAATCCCCTGCAAGGTGAAGGGGCCCCGGAAGACACCAATTCTGAACTGACCCTGGGCAGGCAGCTGCGGAGGGGGGGAATCTTTTAACCTCATAATAGCCTCTTCCCTTTATCTGTCAAAAATTTCTTCTCACTGCTACACTGACAACTAGGGTCTTTTTATATGACTGTAAATCATCAGGGCTGGGGGAATTAGCAGGGGCATTCTCTCCCTGTCTATTCTGGGGAAAGAATCTCTGGTGAGAGGGCAAGAGTGAAATAAAAGGACAAAGAGTGTGGTTCCAGAAGGTTCCTTTCAAAGAGGAGAATGGGCATAGATATGTCAGAAGATGGGGGTAGACTATGAAGAACTTCCCAGCAAGGCAGGGCAGGGCACTCTCTTTAGGAGAATCTTTTAGCAGGAGAAGTCTTAGCCTCTGAGGTCCCTGAGGAGGGAGGAGGAGCAGCTTGGGGAGATTCCCTCTCTTCTCCCCACCCCACAGCCCCCATTTCACCCTCAGGCCAGATGGGGCCCCGCCCCTCCTCTCCAGGGACACAGACACTCTTTGTCCGTGGAGCCAGAGGCTGGGAGGGAGACATTGCCGGCTTCTCCCTCTTCACCAGGGCAGGGCAGTTCAGGGCCCAGGATACGCCCCTTAGGTTCCTCCCTGCAGAAGCTCCCTCAGATCCCACAAGTCTGCACTCGTTCGGTTCAATTGCACACACAGCTCCATGTGACCCCCTGGGGGGAGCGAGCTTCACAGTGGGGGGTCCCAGTAGGGTGAGGGGCAGCTCTACCTCACCCCAGGAATGGCAGGTATCCACCTCTCCCTCAGGCAGTGCCCTGTTTTGAAGGACAAAGAGTGTGGTTCCAGAAGGTTCCTTTCAAAGAGGAGAATGGGCATAGATATGTCAGAAGATGGGGGTAGACTCCCGTTTAATGGGGGCGTATGTGAAGATTTGGAATTGGGGCTGGGGCATCCATGTGGGGACCTGAATCAGGGCTAGGGATGGAAATGGGTTTGGGGGAAATTGAAAACTGTGCTTGGAATCTGGGTCAAACGTTTGGGGGTGAGGCCAGGACATCCAATTCTGGAATTTGGGAGGAGAAATGAGGGTTTGGGGTAAGGCTGGGAACACCATCTTGTAATCGGGTGTGACGTTGGAGGTGGGATGAGGATTTTTTATTTAGAGACGAAGGGAAGGCCTGGGATGAAGCTGGTACCTCCCATTGTGCGGCTAAGCCACTGGGGTAAAGCAAGTCGGTGAAAATTTGGCATCAGGCTGGGACCCCATCTGGGGGCCTGGGTGAGACAGAAAAGATTTGGAATAAAGCTGTATAAGGCCTTAATTCTAGGGCCTGGATGAGGCTGAAGGTTTGAATGAGGCTAAGATCTCTTTTGAGGGAGCCTGTTAGGAGGAAAGGGTTTGGGGTAAGTCTGGGACCCCGAATTCTAAGGCTGGGTGGGAGTGACCCTTTTCCTCCACTGTGGGGTGGGGCAAGAAGGGCCCGGCTCCCGGCCCAGGGCTCCAGCCCTAGCCGGCCAATCAGCACTCCACACAAACTTTCCCAACTCCCCCACCAGCTGTCAGCCACCCCCCTCCTCCAGCGAGCCCCGCCCGGCCGGGCGCTGGAGCGCAGGGCGAGGCCAGGGCGGGGTCTCCTGCAGTCTCCTGCCGAGCCCGAGTGCAGCGGGCCGCGGCTAGTGAGTGCCCGGAGCCTTAGGAGTCGCCGCGCCCCGTGGACGCCCCGGCCGGTCCCCGCCTTGCGTGTGGGCCCCGCCGGGATGGGGAGTCGCCGAGGCCTGGGCCAGCCGCGGGCCAGCCTCTGTCTGCTTCTGGCCTCGCTGCAGCTTCTGCTCCGGACACAGGCCGGTGAGCCGGAAAGGAGGAGATAGGAATCGGATCTGGAGTGCAGGATCTAGCGAGGTCCCAAAAGATGGGGTGGAGTCAGGAATGGGGGGAGTGAGAGGCGGGCGTGAGTGTTGCGCGTGGCGGGGGTGCTGTGTTTCGGCGCGCGTATCAGACTCTGGGCGATTTGTGGGTGTGACAGCTGAGGGGAGGCGGGAAACGTGTGACCGAGTTTTACTGGTGGATGCGTTGGAATGAATGCAATTTATAGGTGTGTGTGTAGCAATGTGTGTGAGGCCATTTGAAGTGAAATTGGGTGTGGGAAATTGGGTGTGGGAGTTGACGATTATTGTATGAATATGTGCGATGGCCAAGTGTGTGATTGTGTTGTGGGTGTGTCTGTGTGGGGCTAACTTAGAGAGTAATCGTGTGTTACGCGTGTGATTGTCTTTGGGTGACCCAATGAGGAGTTCGGTTGTGTTTGGGGGTGTAAGTAATGGCCCAGGAGGACTTGAGTGGATGATTCTGAGGGTGATGGTGAGTGGGGACGAGTATGGGAGTGGGCTAATCGGGAATTCAGAGTTTCCTTTGCCCTAATGGCTTCATCCTATTCTTCCTCTCCCTACTCTGCCTCCAATTGGCGCGCCCCCACCTTCTCTGCTCCCACTTCTCTCCCCTCCCCCCACCCCGCGCTCCCCAGAGCCGGGATCAGCACCATGGACAGGGCCTCGGGAGGGCCGCGGTGAGGGGCGAGGCGGGGCGGGGCGCGGGGCGGGGCGGGGCGGAGCGCGGGCGGGGGCGGAAGTGGAAGTTGCTCCCCCCCGCTGAGCCAGCCCCGGGTGTTTTTCCTGAGGAATTTCTCAGGGGCCTCAAGGGGTCCCGGGGGCCGCCGGACGAGTGAGTCAGCGCTGACGCACGCCCAGCTGCGCGCTTCTGGCTGGACGCCGCGCTCCGCCCGCAGGGTTCGGGGTTGGGGGCGCCCAGGGGTTGGGAAGGTCGGGGTCCCTCAAGTGGCATCCCTGGTTTCAGAGAGCCTGGGCTAGGCCCTTCTGGAAATCCCTCCCTAATGTGAACTCAGCCCTCCAACACACACACACACACACACACACACACACACACGCACACACACACCCCGTCCTATACTTTCTCACTTTCTCTGGAGTCCAGGGAGGTGCCTGCTCACGTGGATCATCCCAAATTGGCGCATGTCCCATTCCCATGCTCACACATCCACACAGTCGTGCAATCTCAGGCATCCATTCAGAATATAACCTTCTGGGACACCAGGAATGTTAAACACCGGTGCCCACGCCCCGGGCAACCCCAGCAGCCACCCGCCACAGGGTCACAGCCTTTGTCACCCTCCTACGCCTTGCAGCTCTGGCACGTGCTTCCACTGGTATCCACGCAACCCGGTCAGCGTTCACACCCAGTCACCTACTCCCCGACTTGGCCATACTCCCACGTATAACCACATTCCCCCATCTCGAGTCTGATCTATTACAGTCACAGACTCACCTGCATCACCTGCGCACTGCCAGGACCACAACTCAATGGACGTCCAGCCACACACCAGACAACTGCACCCAGTCTCCATCGGAGGCCAGATACTTGGCGCACACTGACACATCCACAAATCACATGCTCAGCCATTCCCTGGTCTCTATGGAGTTACGCACACGCTTGCACAATCTCATGCATGTATACAATGGCACACACACTCACACCTGTGCTCTCCTACCTTTCTGAGGAGATCCCAGCCATGTCACAGCCTAGTCCTTGCCTGCCTCCCTTCATATCCTAGACCCCAACCAACGTCTCCCTGGGGCCCTGATCAGCACAGGGGAGAGTGTGGGGGAAGGTCAGGCTGGGTCCCTGACAGACCCCCACCCTCTGGCCCTGCAGGCAGGACTCAATGCCTCTTGTGTGTCTCCTTGTCACAAAGCCAGCCACGAAAAGAAAGGGCAGTCAGTTTCTGAAAGGTCATTACAGAGGAGATGCAGGATTGGAGCAGGAGACATTTGGGTTAGGTGCTGGGAAGGACTTTTTCAATGTGAATGAGCAGCTGGTCAACAGGACACCCCTTCCCACAGCATAGAGACAGGGGTCTGGGTGAGAGGAGAGCCACACTGTATGGGGTCATAGATCTCAGCCCTCCACTGGGCCCCAGCCTGGGGGGGGTGCAGCTGGGATGATCATTCCATGGGGGAGTGACCCTTGTGGTTGACAGAGCCTGGGAGCCCAGATCTTAGTCCCAGGGGACTGTAACCCAAATACCTCTTAATGACAGCTCAGCCAGAGAACAGGCAATTAGAGCGGGGGCTGGTGGTGGCAGCAGAATTGGGGGGCGTGGATGGAGAGAGAGTGAGAGAGGGCTGGGGAGAGTAATCCACACAGATATATATCTATGAAATACCAATAGACAGAGAGAGAAAGAGAGAGAGCTAGGAAGTAAGAGAGAGAGAGAGAGAGAGACACTGATTCAGAGTTGGATGCCGAGAGGGACCTGGAAAGACCAGCACAGAAAGTGGGACAGAGAGAGAGGACAGGGAGGGGGAGAGAAGAAAGAAAGAACAAGAGGTTGGGGGCAAGAGTGAGCTGAGGCTGGAATAAGGGTCTGTAAGGTCTGGAGAATGAAGGGTCTGACCCAGGAGGGTCTGACCCAGGAGGAGCTGAGGGATGGGGGTCCCTCATCCACAACCCTATCTCCCCCAAGTCTGGCCCCCCACCCTGACTCCCAGTGGTGAGGTCAGCAGAACCGCCCCCAGGGTGAGGTCATGGGCAGATTTGACAGAACCAGCTCCTGCCAAGAGGCTGGGTCAGGGGGTCAGTGGGACAGTCTGCTGGGGGGAGGGGAGAGCAGGCAGGGGCTTTGGGCCCAGGGGAAGCCCCCACCCTCTCCTGCCCAAGCCATGTGGTTCCACTTAGCACTGGCCTGCTGTGCGGGGTGGGGCTGGTAGGATGGCCTGGATTCGGATCTGGTTGGGCCAGACCAGTTCCTTCCTTTCCTGGGATAAGAGGGATAGGGTCAGAGGGAGGAGGTCAGGAGGTTATTAGAGAGAGGTAGTCATAAGGAGGAGGTCAGAGAGGGTGATAAAATGGGGAGGTCACGGGTCAGATGGAGGAGACTGGTATAGGCAGAGGGAGGAGGTCATGGGTGATGGTGATCAAGAAGGAGGTCAGAAGGAAGAATTCAGGAGAGGTAGTGGTGAAAGGGAGCAGATCATGAGTGATGATGGTCGGGGAGGAGGAGTTCAGAGGAAGTGGTGGTTGAAGGAGGAGGTCAGAGGGTGGAGGTGGAGGAAAAAGACACACAACGAGCCCCTCCTCTCCAAGTGGGTTTCCCCTGGCAGGGGGCTTCAGGCTGGGGAAGCAGCCCCAGGGAGTTGGTGCGGGGGAGTGCAGAGAAGGGGACAGTCTGGCTCTGGGGCTCAGGCCAGGAAGCCTTGATTCATCCCAGAAGTAGGTCAGCTTTTCTTTTTCTTTTTTCTTTTTTTTTTTTCCCTCACCAGAAGACCAAGCGGGGGGAATAAAAAACAGGAGTCAACAGGCTGATGAAGCTGGAACAGCTGTGGGGTGGTGAGGTGGGTGCAGGTCCCAGGCCTGCTCCTTCTCCCTGACCCACAAACACAGCGGGAGGCCAAATTCCCTAAATCTGAGCTACTCACTTGGAGTCCTGGGTTTGTCTTAACTGCCTTCACCTTGGCTTCTCTCTACAGCAGGCCCTGTGGATGTGCTGAAGGCCCTGGGTGTGCGAGGGGGCCAGGCTGGGGTCCTTGAGGGGCCTGGCCTCTGCCCCCAGCGGGTCCCAGAGGGTGACCGGGCATTCAGGGTTGGCAAGGCCAGCACACTTGGCATCCCCACATGGGAGCTCTTTCCAGGTGAGTCAGTGCAGGAGGGCTTGGAGAGGGTCGTTCTGGGAGCATGGGTCCCTGATAGGCCATCTAAGCTGCCCCATTCCCTCTGCCCTTTCAGACGGGCACTTTCCTGAGAACTTTTCTGTGCTGATCACTCTGCGGGGCCAGCCAGCCAACCAATCTGTCCTTCTATCCATTTATGATGAGAATGGTACTCGGCAGCTGGGCCTGGCTCTGGGGCCAGCTCTGGGCCTCCTAGGTGACTCCTTCAGCCCCTTCCCCCAGCAAGTCAATCTCATGGACGGCAGGTGAGTACAGGGAAAGTTGGGGTCCAGAGAGAAGTGGGGTGAGAAGCACCCCCCACTGAGACTGTCCCCTTGCAGGTGGCACCGTGTGGCAGTCAGTGTGGATGGCAGCATGGTGACTCTGGTGGCTGACTGTGAGCCTCAGTCCCCCACGTTGGGCCAGGGGCCTCGATTCATCAGCACAGCTGGACTCACTGTGTTGGGGACCCAGGACCTCGGGGAGGAGACTTTTGAGGTAGGGGTTCGGTGATAGGGGAAACTGAGGCAGAGGATGGGAGCCTGAATAGGGAGAAGAGATAGGAAAAGGGAGATGTCCAGCTTCACCTTTGTGCCAGGAAGCTGAGAAGAGGGAGCGGCATGCATCACTGTGCATCTCCGTGGTGTGTGAGAGTAGAGCCACAGAACAGTCGTGCATGATGGCACACGCTTGACTTGTGGGAGAATAAGCTGGTGACGCAGGACCACACCGGTTGTTATGATGGTGTGTGACTGTGTGCAGGCAGTTGTGATGTTGGGTGCTGGCAAGGCCTGGCATTGTGTGGCTGGTGGCAGATGTATTTTTGGTGTGGTGGCTGTACTGTGTGTGGTTGTGAGATGTGTCCCCTCCATGGGCCAGGGACCACATCCCTCTTGTTCCCCTCCTTATCCCCAAAGCCCGGAAGGGCACCTGGCACAGATTAGGCGTGACCATGTGCCTGAGAGCAAAGGAATAAATGTGCCTCTGATAGGACAGGTGTTGTGGGGTATGGTTTGTGTGGTTGTGATCTGGTGTGACCATGACAGAATCTTCCTCCTCTGAATTTTGAGGGGCAGAGGGATTGCTGGGGCTGTGGTGGGGCCACCCCCTCCTTATACTCAGGGTGCTTTGGGTAGAGGGAGTCTTGGTGCATGGGATGGGGTGTCAGAGTCAGCCTGTGGCTCCCTTCCCTGACCCCCATCCTCTCCCCAGGGAGATATTCAGGAGTTGCTGATAAGCCCAGATCCTCAGGCTGCCTTCCAGGCCTGTGAACGATACCTTCCTGGCTGTGACAACCTGGACCCTATAACAACAGGGGTGAGTGAAGGACTTGTCCTGAGGTCACAGGCTGATTAATCCCTGGCTCCAGGTCTCAGGAATGAGTGAATACTGACCCCTATCCATGGGACGGAGTGACTCCTGCCCTCAAAAAGATCCTAGGCATGAGTGACCTTGATCTAGGTCACATAACTGAGTGATTCCTAGCCCAGATCATGACTGACCTTAGGTCACAGGGCTGAGTGAGCCCTGGTTTCAAAACATAGGACCACTGGGCCATGTGCCAGCATGGTCCAGATGACTGAGCAATGGGGCCTCCATTGAGGGGCTCTGGACCTGATGGGGGTCCTCTTCCCAGGTCCCCCAGAGTGAGCCAGAAACTCCTCCCCCTCGACGAAAGGGGAAGGGAAAAGGGAGGAAAAAAGGGCGAGGTCGTAAAGGGAAGGGAAGGAAGAAGAAGAACAAGGAAACTTTGACGCCAAGCCCACCTCCTGGCTCCCTGGAGAACCAGGTAAGGGATCTGCGGCCACTCACCTCTGCTCTTTGTCTGACCTCTGGTCTCTGATTCCCACTGATTGCTGGTGCCTCATCCAAGCTTTCTGCCTTTGGTTTCCAATCCCTGACCTTTGACCTCTCTCAGCTGACTGATAACTGTGTGTATATGTGTGGAGGGGGGCTGGAACTGTCTTAAGAGTTTTCCCATCTCTGCCCCCCAACATCCAGTTTTAGGGGCTAGAGGAAGGGGGCATACCCAGATGACTACCTTATTATTAGGGGGCACTTGATGAGGGATACTGTTAAGGACAGCCATTAGCTGGGGTGAATAATGGTTCATTAGAGTGTCATTGTTTGGGGTTGACTCGTTGGGGTCATTGGTGAGGGTTATTCATTGGAGGAGTCTACTTGGGGGGTATTATTTGGCTTTCCTGAGAGATTGCTAGTTGGGGGTCACTATAGGGAGATATTGATTGAGGTCGATGTTTGGGAGGTTCCTAGGTGGAGATCATGTTGGAAGTCATTGATAGAGACCACTGTTGCTGTTACTGGGTTAATGGTGGGAGGTCATTGCTGGGGATCATCAGTTGGGAAGGTAGGTCATCAGTGGGGGACCACTGATTAAAAGGCATCGGGGTCACCAACTGGAATCACCAGTTGAAGGAATGACTTTCAAGGGGTCATGGATAAGATAATTGGTTTGGGAGTCCCTGATGGGTTATTAGTTGGGAAGTCATTGATGGGTCATTGGTTAGTGAAATTACTGTTTGGGGGTCATTGGTTGGGGAGCAATAATTGGGCTCACTCATGGTTATTCATTGTTGGAGGATCACTGGTTAGGGGAATAATTGATTAAGGGTCACTGGTAGGGCTTATTAGTTGAGGGACCACTAGCTAGTGCTTATTGCAGAGGAGGTCATGGGTTAGGGTCATTGGTTGGGGAGGTCACTGGATGGAAGAATAACTAGTTGGAGTCATTGACTAGGGGACAACTGATTTGTCACTGGTTATGGGAATAACTGCTGTGAGGCCAGTGATATGAGTTATTAGTTGGAGGGGTCATTGGTTAAGTCCCTTAGTGGGGATCATTAGTCAGGGGTTATTGATGGGGATCATTAATTGGGGTTACTGGAGTTACTAATGGGTCACTGGTTGTAGGAATAATTGGAGGCCATTAATAGGGGATCATTAGCTGGTGGGTCACTGGGTAGGCATCCTTGGTGCAGGCCATTGGCTGAGGTCCCTGGTTGGTGGAGAGTCATTGGTTGCACTACATCTGTTCTCAGGATCAGTGGAGAGAAAGAAGTGATCACCAGGCCCAGAAAAAGAACCCCTCAGCCCCAGCCCCTCACCTGGGCCTCTACCAACCCTCTTTGTGCCCTTGACCAAATTCCTCTGCAGCTGTCCAAGTCTTTCTGATTGTGGCCTGCCTGGCTGACCGCTGAGCTCTGCCTTGGGAGAAGACACATAGGATAGGCTTCCAGAAGTCTGGCCCTGAGTTCTGGACCTTGACTCTGATCCCTGGGCTCTGGCCCCAGCCCCGCTCTGCCTTCCAGGTCTCCCAGACCTGGCCCAGACTTTCTCCTCTTCCATGCAAGAGGCCTCCCCCTGCTGGCTGTTCTGGTCTAGCCAGCACACGTTTGCATCCACTGGCGAGCTCCCTACCTTACACTCCCCTGGTGTTTTTTGGGAATCCTCCTTTGTTCCCCTCCCCAGACTAGGCACTCCTGGGGGGCAGAGCCTGTCTTCTCTTTTTGTCTTTATTGGAATGACCCAGACCCGATACTCCTGTCCCTGTTGCAGACCTCCACCGACATCCCCAAAACAGAGACGCCAGCTTCAACTCTGCCTCCGACTCCGACTCCTACACCTTTGGTCATCACCACTACTGTGACCATTGGCCGCAATGTCACCATGCTAGAGGTCAGTGGAAAGTGGCTGGGGCTGGAAGGGAAAGTCCTGGAGCAATGGTGGTGGCAGACAATGTGGAGGCCAGGAGCAAACTTTGGTCTGTCCCAATGTCCTCAGGCAGGCCTGGACCCTGACAATGGAACCGAACTAAGGACCCTGGAGACTAAGTTAGCCAACGAGGACAAAGAAGGAAGTGGCCCCACCATGGGCCCTGACTTCTGGGCAGCAGAACTGCCATCACAGACTCAATTTCAGATCTTTCCTGTGAGTATGAGGGTTTGGATTATAGGGGGGGGGGGTGCGGGGTGGCAGGGACTTCTGCCTGGAGCCACATACCACATTTTCTTTTGCCTTCTTTTGATCTTGCCTAGAATGCCTTCCCACTACCCCACTGTAGTTGACAAATATTAGCAGGATGCTAATGTGACAGGAACTGTGCTAATGGATGGCTCTGTGGGTAGGATGGTGCGTTTGGCTTTTAGTCCAAGCATGGTGAGAAGCCACTTGAAATGGAGCATGGTCTTGATTTGAAGCTTTAAAAGCTCCGTCTGGCTGCTGAACAGCATTTGGACTGTAGGGGGAGCCAGAGGGGCAGCAGGGAAACCAGTGGTCTGTGCAACAACAGCCTGGTGACCTGGATGAGGGTGGTGGCAGTGGGGATAGAGAGAAGTGGACCGATTTGGACCATGCTCCATTTTGCTCTTGCTACTGGACATGGAGAAAGATGCAAAGATGTCTTGGTAGATGCATGGTGACGCCTTTGAGGAAAATGGGGAAGCCTAAAGGAAGAGCAGGTGGAAAGTCTCAAGGATCTCATTTTGTATGTGCTTAATTGGCAACCCCTGCTGGGCATCCAAATGGAGATGTCAAGTGGGTGACTGGTTAGAAGATTCTGGAGTTCAAGGGACATGGTCTAGGCTGGCGATAAAGACTTGGAAATCAACAGCAGAGTGGTGCTGCCTTTAGCCAAGGGATTGGATAAGATTGCTTAGGAAAATAGTGCATACAGGGAAGGGGCCCAAGTTCTAGCCTTGGTGTTGGACAAGGGAGGAGGGGAATAATCATAGCCAACTTACCCTGAGTGCTTGTTTTGTACTAACCATTGTTTTAATTTATTCTTCTTCCCATGGGATATTATATACAATTATATACAATTATCATTCACCTCTGCAGGTGAGGCCATAGGAGTTGAATAAGTTGCTCCCTATCACTCAACTAGTGAGAGGCAGCTCCAGGATTAGGACCTTACAGCACGCTCCAAAGTCCACACTCTCCTCCTTGACCGTGGCCAGGACTCACATCTCTTTTCTCTTCGTTCCCCTGTCCCAGGGTGCTGGAGAGAAGGGAGCAAAAGGAGAACCAGCAGTGATTGAACAGGTGAGGGGCTTGGGGCTAGGAGGAGGTGGAGGAGTGTGGGCTAGGATGGGGGTCACACTCATTTCTCCCTCAGGGACAGCAGTTTGAGGGACCTCCAGGAGCCCCAGGACCCCGAGTGAGTCATGGTTGCATTCCCTCTCTTCCTTTCTCTTCTAGTTGGGGTGTTTGAACCCCTGGTGGAGGGTTGGGGTATAACGTTGTCATATCATTAGATATGGTTTGCAGCTCATAGGATGAGTCAAAATGGGGGTGGGGATGTAAGGTGGGAGGGTTGATGTGGGTCAGTATGGTATTGAGGGGCCAGGGATGGCTCAGTGATGGGTAAGGAGATCTGTATGGGGTCAGGGTCAGTGGTGGGTTAGAAGTTGTCTTGGCTCAAGCTTTGCACGTCTTATGACTTCTGTTCCTCTGTCCCCAACAGGGGGTGGTTGGCCCCTCAGGCCCTCCTGGCCCCCCAGGATTCCCTGGAGACCCTGGCCTACCGGTAAGAAACTCCCTCTGGGTTATATCCTTCTGGGGGTGTGAGGTTTCAGGCTGTGAAGCGGAAGTTGGGAACTTGTATGTCTGAACATGGATCTGAGAGGCAGGGACTGAGGACATCATGCTGAAGCTGGCATTGACCTTACCTGCTCATCTCTCTCCCCATCTGTGAATTGTCACCTGTCTTCTTTCTCTGGGGGCCTTCACCTGGTTTTCTCTTCCATCTGTCTCTGTCCCTGAGTGTCTTTAATTTCTGTCTTTCTCCCTCTGTCTCTGTCTCTCTCTCTTTCACCTGCTGCCATTCCTCTACCTCCCCATCTTTCTTTCTTCTCTCTGTCTGTCTTTCCCTGCCTTTTTCTCTCCATCTCTCTACCTCTGTCTTCTCTGTCTTTCCATTTCTGCCACTTTTTATGACTCTCCCTCCCTCTTTCTGTCTTTCTTTTGCCTACTCTCTTTCTCACTCTCCCTGCCTCCATCTTTCTGTGTCTCTCTCCCCTCTCCCTCTCTATCTCTCTCATCTCTGTCTCTGTCTATCTCTCTGTGTCCATCCCCCTCTATGTCTTTGCCTCTCTCAGGGTCCTGCTGGCCTTCCAGGAGTCCCTGGCATCGATGGGATCCGGGGTCTACCAGGCACTGTAATCATGATGCCGGTAAGAGGGAGATAGGGTGGCATATCCTTGGGGGTTCAGTCCTGACCCAGGAGGGGGCCTCTCCTTGGACTCCTCTCATGAGTAGCTGCCCCCTAGTTCCAGTTTGCAAGCAGCTCCCTCAAAGGACCCCCAGTCTCCTTCCAGCAAGCCCAGGCTCAGGCAGTACTGCAACAGGCTCAGGTAAGTAGAGGATAATCAAGAACCAACAGGGGGTAATGGGAGGACATTGAGAGAGAGACAGAGGTGGGAGATAATGAAGGCTAGTCAGGTGGCAGTGGATATTTGTCTCCTGAAGATGCCTTTTGGGAGGGTGTTGGGATTTTTGGGAGACCTGAAGTTCTGTTCCCCTCCATCTTTCCAGCTGTCTATGAAAGGTCCCCCTGGCCCAGTAGGGCTCACTGGGCGCCCAGGCCCTGTGGTGAGTAAGGAGTCTGTATGGAGGAGGGGCGATACCTCAGTGGAGGGGGGAACCTCCCTCCAACTCCATTACCTCATCTCTCTTTCCTCCAAGGGTCTTCCTGGGTATCCGGGTCAGAAAGGAGAGATGGGAGAAATGGGGCCACAGGTGAGACTGGTGGGGATGGGGACGGGATTGGATGGGAAGGGTCTTCTCCCAGAGCCACAGGATAAAGTGCTATTTGAGGACAATGACAAAGGGGCTGAGGATACCTTTGCAATTACTGCTCTCCCTAGAGAATGATTTAAAATAAGTCCTTCCTCCTTCTTATTCTCCTTTTTCTTCCTCCTTTTTTTTTCTCTTTTAGGGTCCCCGAGGCCTTCAGGGACCTCTTGGGCCCCCTGGCCGGGAAGGAAAGATGGTAAGTAAGTTGTAGGTCTTTAGGTCATCTCTCATCCATCCCTCAACATGCACCATGAGCCTTGGCTCCATGCCCCCAGGGTCTGCTGGTGTCATTGGTGGAATAAGAGCACTGAGGACAGAGAATGGCAGCTCTACTGAGAGTCGCACAAAAGTATCTGGCTAGGTCACAGAGTCAAGGAGGACTTTCTAGATGGAATGATGCTTGAGCTGAGATTTGAGGTATAACCGGGTAAACAGGAGAGGAATGGTATTCTAAGTAGAGGGAACAGCACGTGCAGAAGAAAAGACTGGTGCACTGAGGGAGATGATGAACAAGATAATTCCGGACAGTTCTAAATGCAATGAGGAACACAAGCTGGACGTTTAATGGAGACTGAGGATTTTGATTTTTGTGATGGTGGTGACATGGACTAGAACAAAGGGCCTGGAGATAAAGAATAACGGAGAGGTTTCAGATGTATTTGGGAGATTAAACTGGTACACAGAGAATCCCCCAGGATTCTGCATGAGAAAAGTACTCAACAAATAGTAATAGGTATCTTGATGCTGTCACCTCCCTGATAGGGCCGCTCTGGAGCAGATGGGGCTCGGGGCCTCCCAGGGGACACAGGACCTAAGGTAGGTGATAGGGTCAGGATTGGGACTTGGAGGGACTGTTAGGTCAAGGATTCAGGGCTCAGGTGGTGTCTCTTTGTGCAGGGTGATCGGGGTTTTGATGGCCTGCCAGGACTGCCTGGAGAGAAGGGCCAAAGGGTGAGTGTGTGAGGCCTCTCCCCCACATCAAGCCTCCTGATATTCATAGCACCCTCTCCACCCCCAGCATCAGAGCCTCCATCCCTGTGTGAGCCCTCATCCCTTGTGACTCATTTCCTTTCCTTGGGGGCTGGTCTCTATCCCCACATTTCCACTCTGAACTCCCCTCTGTTCCCAACTCCAGGGTGACTTTGGCCATGTGGGGCAACCTGGCCCCCCAGGAGAGGATGGTGAGAAGGTAAGTTTGGAAGAGAGAGAATGGTCTAGAAGCTAGAAAGCCAGAATGAGGGTTAGAGAGGAATAGAGTATTCAGGGGACAGGATGAGAGGCGAGAGTCTGTGCTGGAGGGTCAGGAACCTCGGTGGGGCTCCAAAAGATAGACTGAGAGCTGGGGGCTCATACCAGAATTAGTAGGTGAGACTCAGGATTGCAGGCCCAGGATTGGGGTCAGGGGCCTGGACTGAATCACGTGTGCTCAGTCTGTTGGTTACTGCCTCAAGCTCTGACTCTGGGATCCCCTGGAAGAGTCTGTCCAGATGAGGGAAGGTGGTTTCCTGCGTGTTTCTTCTCCCCCCTCACCAAGTGATGAACGCTTTCCCACAGGGAGCAGAAGGACCTCCGGGGCCCACTGGCCAGGCTGGGGAGCCAGTGAGTATCAGGGACCTCTGGACCATTTACCTGGAACAGGGGAGGGAGTCACAATTCATGGGGCCTCAGAACAGCGATGCTGGAATAATGCTCCTACCTCCTTGCAGGGCCCCCGAGGACTGATCGGCCCTAGAGGCTCCCCTGGTCCCCTGGGACGTCCGGTGAGAATGTCACTATCTGTCCACATCCCTACTTGTCCTTTTCTCACCTCTGTCCCCTCTGCGTGTCCATTTCCGTTACCTGGTTTCTCTGCCCCCTCATCTTTCCACCTGTGCCTCTCGGTGTCTCAGACTCAGGCTCCTGTGTGGTCTCTGCCCGGGTCTCACACCCTCTCCTCCCCCAGGGTGTAGTTGGAATTGATGGTGCTCCAGGGGCCAAAGGAAATGTGGTACGTGTTCTGCCTTCTGACCCCTAACGCTTTCTGGTGCCCTGACCCTCTGATCATCCATCCACGTCCCTGTCCACTCCCATGACCCCCATTTCAACTTCGCTGACACTTCAACACCGTGATCCCTTCCAGCTTCACAGCACCTCCCCTTTCTCCCCAGGGTCCTCCAGGAGAACCAGGCCCTCCAGGACAGCAGGGAAATCCCGGGTCCCAGGTTTGAGCTATCATTTTCAATAACTGGGGGGGTGGCAGTAGTCAGCCAAGGTCATAGACCACTCCCAGCCTTTCCACTTCCCAGCTCACTACCCATTTCTCATGCCTTTCTCCATCCCTTTCCTTAAAGAGAGAGAGCAAGCAGGGGAGGGGCAGAGAGGGAGAGAGAGAGAGAGAGAGACAATCTTAAGTAGCATGGAGCCTGATGCAGGACTCAATCCCATAACCCTGAGATCATGACCTGAACCAAAGTCAAGAGTTGGTCGCCTAACCAACTGAGCCACCCGGACGCCCCACCTTCACCTTCTTTTTTATGTCCCCAGGGAATCCCTGGCCCTCAGGGACCCATTGGCACTCCTGGGGAGAAGGTGAGTGACAGCCCCACGTACCACCACCCTCTCCTGTCTTCTTCCTTCAACTCTGTCTGCAGGAAAAGCTTCCCACCAGGACCCTTTTATTAGCCCTGGGTAATAGTAAATTGCAACATTCCTTAAATAAGCCCAGAGTTTAAAAAATATCATTGTTGGGGAAGGGTTGGTTGGGAGAAACCGAAATCCTCCGAAGCTAGATCACATAAGGGGATATTCTCAGGATGTAGGGGAACCCACAGGTGCCAGTCATCGGAAATATTAGCAGGACCCATGGTCCAGGAAAGCCCTTTCTCTGGGGCCCTGTGGTGACATCTTTATTCCTGGGCACATCTGTTCCATCTCCCCAGCAGATAGGCTTCTTTCTGCACATATCCTAGTCTGTCCTCACCCCCAAGTTCCATTTCTACATGATTTTGTGCTGCTTTAATCACAATTTCAGTCCCCAGCTCCTCTTGACCTTATAGTTTCTTTACCCAAATTCATCTGATCATAGTTTCTACAAAGTGAGTTGTTGCTTACCTCAGAATTTCGGAAGGAAATCTGATTGGCTTAGTTGAGTCACAGTGCCCACTTCCAGACCTATCCACTATTTGTAGAACATAGGGGGTCACCTCATGCCTGCCTGGGCCCACCTCTCTTCAGATGAAGACAAGGCACTTCTGAAGAAAAGAATGTGGCTGGGGAGTTGTCCCACACACTCCCTTGTCTCAAATCTCCCAGAGATGGAGGATTTCTGAGGCTCAGAGAGGGAAGGGGGCTTGCCCAGGGTCACACAGCAAGTCTGGGCAGAAATAGGGAAAGATTTCCTAGCCTGTGGGATATGCTTGTCCTGTGACCTTGAGTAGCTGCTTGTCTAAGTAAGGCTGTTCCTGGTGGGATACTAGACTCTGAGACCCTCCGTCTCTGCCTACTGTTCATCTTCTTTCAGGGTCCCCCTGGAAACCCAGGAATTCCAGGCATTCCAGGATCTGATGGCCCTCCGGTGAGAGCTGGGTGCCGGCAGAAGGAGGAAGGAGAAGTGGGAGGCTTGGGAATTTGGATGGCAAATCTCAGTCTCTGACAACTTCTTTCCCCAGGGTCACCCAGGCCATGAGGGCCCCACGGGGGAGAAGGGGGCCCAGGTGAGTGGCCTGCAGAGAGACTGGGTTGGGGATGAGGGTTGATAGTCAGGGTTCATGAAGAGAGAGATGAGGGCACTGGGAACACGGAGGGGGAAGAACAGGATGGCACTGATCTGATCTCCGTCTCAGGGTCCACAAGGGTCAGCAGGACCTCCGGGCTATCCTGGACCTCGGGGTGTGAAGGTACGTGATGCTTGGAGCCTTCAAATAGGATGAGTCTTTGGCATTGGATCTGGGGAACCAGATTTGTGAGAAACGTGTGCATGTGTGGTGAGAGGTATCAGTCTGCCAGGAGAGGTGTGGTGGGAATGGGGTTTCAATCTGAGTGACAATATGTAGACGTGTGTGCGTTACTTGGAGCTGATCAGCCAAAGGGAAGTATTGCAGTGTAATTGTCGCCTGTAGTTGAGAATGGTTAGGCCCATCAGAGGCTGGACCCATTTCATTGTAAACACAGTCCAGGTCAGCACACCATGGTGAAGCAGACAGTTGGGTTTTCACCCAAACCCAGAGCCCTGTGATCCTTAAGCACAGAAATGCTGGGATAAGCCAAGAGCTATACTGTTGACCAAGGGCAGGGACATTGGAATTCACATCTAATATGAGTCCAGTTACATTGTAGCCAAGAATGGTACCTGTGGTCTAAGAACAGAGTTTGGTGGTATCCAAGAGGCAGCTCGTCACATTTTGCATTGCGGGCAAGCTCAGTTATACTATAACCAAGGAGGTGGCTATCTTGTGGTTGGCCACTGAGTCCTGGGGGTGGCCAAACTCAGAGTTACGTTGTAACCAGGCATAGTTATATAGTTGAAGCCTATGTTGTAACTGAGTCCTGTTACATTGTAGCATTGTATCCAGGGTCAGAGAATCATGGTAGCCCTCGCTTGGTTACATTGTGGTCAAGTGAATCCCCTTGTGGCTGGAGATAGTCATGCTATTGTCAAAACAGTTATGTTGTATTTAAGTACAACTTCATTATAGTCATTGAGCTCAGTTACATTGTGTCTCTCTGTGGCTGGAGACAGTTGTGCGATTCTCAAAACACAGTTATGTTGTATCCAAATGCAATTTCATTATCGTCTCTGGGCTCAGTCACATTGTAGCCAAGTGCACTTTTCATTGCAACCAAGCGCAGGGTTTGGGCACCTGGGCTTGGACTGAGCAGCCTTGCTGTAGCTAAGCACAGACTCGCCTTGTTGCCAGGCACAGAGTCGCATTGTAGCCAGCACAATGGGGAACATTCCTTTGCCTTTAGAATGAGACTGGGGCCTGGAATGTTCATCCACTTTCTCCTGCCAGAAGGAACTGTGGACACAGTGTCCCCGGGAGATTGGAATCAATTACTCGGAAATTTGGCCTTCCCTGCACACCCCCACACAGATGACCCTGGGAGGCTGCCAGTGGGAAGAGGGGTGGGGAGGCAGCCTCTTGCACACCACTCTAGCAGGCTTTGGAGAAAGGTCATTTCCTCTAAGGCTGTCCCCTTCCACTCTTGTTCAGTATCCTTTTGGGACTGTCCTGACTGTTTCGAGGCAGGGGACTGATTCAGAGGGCTCTCCTTAAGCAGGGGAGGGACTTGAGATCTTTTTTATTTTTCAGGGCACCTCTGGCAACCGGGGCCACCAGGGGGAGAAAGGAGAGAAGGTGAGAAGGGCGGAGGTTCCTGGTTAGGGGGAACCCTAGTAATGGGACTTTGTATCCCTTCCCAGAAGCCCTGACCTCTGACCTCTGCACTCTCTCCCACGCAGGGAGAGGATGGCTTCCCTGGCTTCAAGGGCGATGGGGGGCTTAAAGGAGATCGGGTAAGATAACTTCCAGATGAGGGATCTAGTGGTTCTGGGGCGCTTGGGGAAGGCAGTGGGGGAGGGGAGGGCGCCGGGGCTAAGACAGGGAGCTGGAGGGAACAGGAGTGACACAGGGTCTGATACCTCCTTTCTATTCCAGGGGCTCCCCGGCCCCCCCGGTCCCCGGGGAGAGGATGGTCCGGAAGGGCTGAAGGGGCAGGAGGGGCTGGCTGGCAAGGAGGGTCCCCCAGGCTCAGCTGGGGAGAAGGTGAATGGACCTTGGTCACCCTCTCCAGTCAACTCTACAACTTCCCATCCTGCAGCCAAGATGTTCCCTGGCCCTTTGCCTTCTGCCCTTGGCTCTTTAATCTCCAACCTCAGGAGGCTGCTACCACACTTAGCATCTCTAATTCCTTAACTCAGCATTATGGAGCAATCTCACACACAGTATCTGATTTTTATCCCCATAACCACCACAGGCAGCAGGCATTTTTATCCCCATTTTACAGACAAGGAAACTGAGATTTGGGACAGAATAAAATAGAACGAGTTGCCCAGAGACATACCCCTAGCAGGCAAAAGCCAAGACTTAAACTCGTGTTTCCCTGAATCTCACCCTGTTGCCCCCGTCATCATGCCCCAGTCATCCTGCCCTTTCTTTTCTGTTCTTCAGGTTGTAATTTCTGATGTCTGTCCCATAATTTCTCTGCAGGGCAAGCTTGGGGTGCCAGGTCTCCCAGGTTACCCAGGACGTCCAGGCCCTAAGGTAAGAAGCTAAGGGGTTGGGGGTGGGCAAAGTCAGCATTCAGAGATTGATTAACATCTGGAAGTCCAGGTTGTGGTCTAGGGGAGTGAGCTGTCCACCCCCTGGTCACTAAGAAACAGCATAAGATGTGAGCTTTGGTATCAGACTTGGGTTCAAATACCCACTCCTTACCTGCTAAGTAACCTTGGACAAGTCTCGTGAGCTCTCTTGCTTTGTTGTAAAGTGGAGATACCAGTAGTCTTTATCTCATCAATTTGATTATAATAACATGGATAATTTTGATAATAAAACTATAGGATCCTTCTTATTTGGTGTGATTGAGGTGGTTCAGATCAAGCCAAGTAAGGAGGAGAATCACAAAAAATGCATATCTTACATATCTTGAATTATAACTTACAATAAAATGTACTTATATAAAAATGTACATTTATTTGCCAATTTTTTGGTGGATGAAGCTGCTGATTAGATATGTCTTTCTGCCTAAACCACACCCACATTACATCACTGAAGATTTATAGTTTGGGTTTATATAAGTGGAACAGAAACTTAGACACTTGGGAAGAAATTGGAGTGCAGAATCCTTCCAGAGTCCCACACTTTTGTCATCTCCATCTGGCAGTTATCTTGTGCATGCTTCATTTGACGTGACTTTTTTTAGTGACTTCCCTTTTTATTGAGTCTTTTCCATTTAACTAAGGTTTGGTAGACGTCTTTCTTTTCCTTTCTGCATTCCATCAGTTGTTGTAAACTTTCATTAAATCACATGACTCCAATAGCGAGGGCAACTGACATAAACAGATTTGGGAATAAACTCAAGGCACCATACCTAAGAATAGAACGCAGTCGATTGGAGCAGGAGCTCACGGGAGTTAGAGCAAAGCCTCTTAGCCAAGACTAGTCCATGTGTTTTGGGCAGCAAGCAATACACGACAGAAAACATGGTGTGTTGGTTAAGTTGAGGTTTGTGTCTTAGCTGTTATAACAAAAACACTTTAGACAGGGTGGCCTAGACAACAGAAATTTATTTCTCACTGTTTTGGATGCTGGAAGTCTGAGATCAGAGTGCTAGCATGGTTGGATTCTGGTAAGGACTCTCTGGTTTGCAGACATCTGTCTTCTCTCTGTGTCCTCACATGGCGGGGTGCGGGGGAGGGGGGACAGAGAGAGAGAAGACAGGGAGGGAGAGAGAGACAGGGACAGGAAGGAGAGAGATCTAGTCTCCCTGTCTTATAAAGGCATTGATCCCCTTTGTGAAGGCTCCACCATTATGACCTACTTACCTCCCAAAGGTCCTACCTCCAAATACCATTCTTCAACATATGAATCTGAGGGGACACAAACATTTGGTCCATAGCAGTCAGTAATTATCAGAATGAATAATGACAGCTAACAAGTCATAAGCACTTACTATGTGTGACACACTGTATAAAATACCTTCTATACATTATCCTATTTAATCCTCACCAAAAGCTTGTGAGGGGGGTATTGTTGGTATTCCCAGGCTACAAATAAGGAAACTGATGCTCAGAGAGAGTAAGCCACTTGTCCAGGGTCACACAGCTAGTCTAGTGGTAGGTCTGGGATTCAAAACATGGTGAGGGGTGGGAGGGGATAGCTGAGCCGGTGATGTCTTCCCCTGGGTGAAGGGAGGTTGCCTCCAAGATAGGCAGGACAGCATGGACTGGAGTTAGGTAGTTAGCAAATATCAAGTAACCTCCAACTGTATACCAGGTTGAGGGGAATAAGGGAATAAGACCAGAGCACCATGTCCTAGCAGAGAAAACAGACAATGAATAAGTAAGCAAATGAACTAGGTCATTTCAAGATAAATATTTTGGGAAAACAAAATAGGACAATGTGATAGACGGAGAGTGACTTGGAGGATGTGGTGGTCAGGATGGTGGCAGAAGACTTCTCTAAGGAGTTGACATCTAAGTGAGACCCAAAGGATGAGGAATAGCTGCCTCTGTGGGGACCTGAGAGAAGAGCAGTTTAGGCAAAGGAAGCAGCCAGTGCAAAGGCCCTGAGGCAGGAGTGAACAGTGTGCCTGAGTAGCGTTGAGGGGCCAGTGTGGCTGGACTGGAGTGAGCAAGGGCTGAGGGAGGGGGAAGAGGACAGACGGCTGCCTTGGAGGAGGATGGGGCTGGAGGGACCAAAGAAGCTTCTGGAAAGGATGGAGTGGCTGAAGGGTGAGGGGTCAACTTTACTCACCACCCACTTCTCACCCCTATCTTTTCTCTCTGATTCTCTGAATTCAGGGATCTACTGGCTTTCCCGGGCCCCCGGGACCATTAGGAGAAAAAGGGAAGCGGGTGAGTCATGATCCAGAGGTTGGGGAGAGGGTGGAGCTTGGCTGGGAGAATGACATGTACGGCTCTGCAGGACAGTGGGGAGGCCCCTGGGTGGCTGTGTCTAAGCCTGGAAACACTTGTCTGCGCACATACCCCCAGACACAGCACAGAGCCCATGTAGGTGTCCCCAGCTGGCATTCCTACATGTGTGCCTGTGCGTGCACGTGTGCCTGTGCGTGCAAGTGTGCACGTGCCTCTCAGTATAGATTGGGTGGGGTCTGGGTGCTGCCCCCTGTGGGCCTGTGGTAAGCAAGGACACGGGCCTGCGTGCAGTGTGTGACTGTGGATGTAAACGTGTGTGTGGAAGGGTGCGGATAGGCACACAGGTGCGTGTGTGTCTGTGTCCAGGAGTGTGTGCTTGTGCGTGCTGCACTGTCGCCGGGTCAGTGGACGCGGTGTATACACACACAAGTCTGTGCACTGCTGTGCTTATGAGGACCGTGTCCTCCTGTGAGTCCATGCGTGTGTGTGTTTGCGTTGAGTGTGCATGCGTGCAAGGGACAGACTGCATGTGGAGCTCCGGGTGTGGGCCTGAGGCTGCGGGTCACCCAATGTGTGCTGCTGTAGCCTGCAGTGTGCGTAAGTGGGCATCCGTGTGGGCAAACACACTTGTGTTTGGACCCTGTAGGTGCAATCATAGGTGTAATGGGGTGTCTGTGATCTTTGCACGGTGTGTGTGTGTGTGTGTGTGTGTGAGAGAGAGAGAGAGAGAGAGGGGAAAGCTTGTGAATAAATGTGCAGCAGACATCTTTCTGGGTCTGCGTCTGGATGCGTTTGTGTGTGTCAGATCTTTGCATCAGAACTTTCTTCTGCTTCCCCCTCATCTGACTTATTTTCCAGGGGAAGGCGGGGCAGCCAGGCCTGGAAGGAGAGCGGGGACCACCAGTAAGAAGATGGTTCCCCCATTCTGCCGGGACTGGAGGGGGGGAGCAGGGCTGGAAGGAGGGGCTGCAGGAGGAGAGGCAGGGGGGAGGTCGTGCGTGGGGAGGGCAGAGGGTTTGGGTTACGTAGGTGTCCCTGGTAGGGCAAAGAGGCATCACAGAGGGAGGGGGCCAGAGGACTCGGGCTCATCTCCTAGCTTCTCCTACCCTCTCACTTCTAATCTTTGCTTCTTTTCTACTCAGGGCTCCCGTGGAGAGAGGGGGCAGCCAGGTGCCACTGGGCAACCAGGCCCCAAGGTACGGGCTGGGTGGGTGATCAGGCCCCCATGAAGCCCCCCTGCCCCGGCCCAGGCTCCCCAGGGCCTTCCGGAAGCCCTCCCAGTTGGGTTTGTCCTGCAGCCTGAATCTTATCCACTGTGTCTTAGGGCGATGTGGGCCAGGATGGGGCCGCTGGGATCCCTGGAGAAAAGGTGAGTGTGTGTGTTTCTGGATGGGAGACAAACCCAGGAGGTAGGGAGGCATTATGATGTGGTAGAAGGAACACAGCCTCTAAAGTCAGGAGCTGTGAGTGAGTTCAAGTCCCAGCTCTGCCACTTGCCTGCTGTGTAAGCTTGGGCAAGTCACTCAACCTCTCTGGGCCTCGTTTTCCCCCTTTATGTGATGGGAATAACCACAGTCCCTGCCACAGAGGGCTGCAGTGACACAGGAAATGACTGACTGTGTGTCATGTGTCTGGCCCCACGCCCGGGGTGCAGAAAGTGCTCAGTACGCTTGTCCTTATGTGGGGCTCAGGCGGCCAGGCAGGAGCGATGAAGCCATGGTTTCTGGTCCCATTTCAGGGCCTTGGAGGTCTGCAAGGCCCTCCTGGATTTCCTGGGCCGAAGGGTCCCCCTGTAAGTGAGTGCACCCTGATTTGGGGTGGCCTGGAGGGAAGCCAGGGAGTGGGGAGATTTCTTAGTCATGCCTCATCTCTCTCCCACCTTGTCCCCCAGGGCCCCCAGGGGAAAGACGGGCGTCCTGGGCACCCTGGACAGAGAGGAGAATTGGTGAGTGGCCTCTTGACTTCTGACCCCTGACCCCATTAGGCTCTCTAGTTCTTCCTCTCGTGTGACACCCTTTTTAATTTTTCTCCCCAGGGCTTCCAAGGTCAGACAGGCCCACCTGGACCAGCTGGCGTTGTGGGTCCTCAGGTCAGAGTGGACCCCACAGGTCTTCCCAGTTTTGCACCAGTTGGGAGATATTTGGAGGGAAGCGCATCTCAGATAGCGCCCCCCCCCCCCCCCCCCCCCGCCAAAAGGGCCACCTCCATTCAAGATAAGCTTCCTTCCTCTTCAGGGAAAGACAGGAGAAGCAGGACCTCTGGGTGAGAGGGGCCCCCCAGGCCCTCCTGGACCTCCTGGTGAACAAGGTCTTCCAGGCCTGGAAGGCAGAGAGGGTGTCAAGGTGAGACCCTGACCCCTCGGAAATCTCAGCTGAGTGGCCCTAAAGGTTCCTCAATGACCCCATGCTACCCCGAGGCTCAGAATCAGCCCCATGGGGGAGGGGGCCCAGATTCACAGACTAGGAGGAAACACCCCTTCTCTGGAGCCTGACCTTCCTCCTCTGCACTCCTACAGGGGGACCTGGGACCACCGGGACCCCTTGGAAAGGAAGGACCACCTGGACCCAGGGGATTCCCTGGCCCCCAAGGAGCCCCTGGGGACCCAGTGAGTATCCTTTGGAGCAATGTACCTGTCTGGGCTGTGAAGCAGAGAAGGAGGGGGGGGGGCTCTGGGAAGGGACATGGTGTTGGCATCCTGGGTGGGGACAACCGTGAAAGTAAAGGAATGACAGCAGGAGGGACCTGGAGGAGATAGACCCCTGACTCTCAATGCCCAGGAAGAAGGGGGAACTGTGAGCCCCCAGGAGGAAGATAGGACCTGGGCACACCCTTGGGTATCTCTTGACTGAATTATCTCCTCCCTCAGGGACCTATTGGTTTAAAGGGTGACAAAGGCCCCCTGGGCCCTGTTGGAGCCAACGTAAGTGTAACCCCATCTGCTGGGTGGGAAGCAGGGTGGAGGGGCCTTGGGGCATCTGGGAAGCTAGGCATTGCCATAATTAAGTCCACTATTTTGGGTGTCAAACAGGCCTGGGTCACACCCATGACCTGTTTTCTCATCTGTAACATGGCCCCATCTGTGAGATGATCTGTCCCACACTTACTTACCTGCATGCCAGACATCATGGCATGATGTCTTCTTTCTCCTGGTGCTTATGTTCTAGCTGGGGAGATAAGGAATCAGTGGTGATGAATAGCACAGAGAAGGAAGAGTAGGGAGAGAGCCGTTGAAATGAGCTGGTCAAGGAAGGCCTCCTGAGAAGGTGACATTTGAGCTGAGACCCGAGGGAGCCGAAGAAGGAGCCATGTGGATATATAGGGGAAGATTGTTTCAGGCAGAGGGATAGCATGTGCAAAGGCCCTGGGGCTGGAGTGTACACTGCATGTTGGAGGAAGCAGTGAGACCTCTGTGGCTGGAAGGAAGGGAGCAAGGGTATGAGTGGGAGGCAGAGAGGGCAGAAAGTAATGGGGCAGGTCGTGCAGGGCCTGTGGGCTACCAGGAGGATTTCCCATTTCCTGAGTGAGCTGGAATGGAAGGCTGTGAGCAGGGGGACGTGTGTGTCCTGACTCAGGTCTCCCTCCGGCTGCTGTGGGGAAGGGAATAGAGTGGATAAGATGCCGGTATCTGCCCAGCTCAGTGCCTGGCAGCTTGAAAGGCCTCTATCAGTGAGAACTACTTCTGCTATTTTTCCTGACCCTTCACCCCTGTTTTCAGGGCTCCCCTGGGGAGCGGGGTCCACTGGGCCCGGCAGGAGGCATTGGGCTTCCTGGCCAAAGTGGAGGCCAAGGCCCTGTTGGCCCTGCAGGCGAGAAGGGGTCCCCGGTGAGTGCCTGCCCACTACATTCCTCAAGCATCCTTAGGACCCCCATACCAGGACCTTCCCTCTGCCCTGGCCCCTGACATCCCCCCTTCTACTCCCCCATCAGGGCGAACGTGGCTCCCCTGGCCCCACAGGCAAAGATGGGATCCCAGGGCCCCTGGGGCTTCCTGGACCCCCTGGAGCTGTTGGGCCTTCTGGCGAGGATGGGGACAAGGTGAGCGTTCATGGAGAGAGAGGGACTCGGGGGGCACAGGGTAAGGAGAGTCCAAGTTGGTCCTCCCTCATCCTATTTCCTCTGCAGGGGGAAGTGGGTGCCCCTGGTAACAAAGGGAGCAAGGGCGACAAAGGGGATGCGGTGAGTGTGGGGCCCCAGGGAGGGAGGTGGTCCTGGGGAAGGCAGAAGGATGTGAAGGATGGGGTGGGTAGCTGGGGCCCCGAGAAAATGGGGAGGGTCCTGAGGTGGTTACACCCTTCTCTCCCTTTCCCTGGTGGCATCATTTTCTCTGTCTGTGACTCTGCATGGCTCTGAGGCATCACATCCCCAGCTCCCCCCTAGGACTTCAGCCACAGTGCCTAGTGTCTGTCAGCCAGCTCAGTCCCTGGAGGGACTTCTGGGGAAAAGTCCTGACGAGCCAAGCTCAGGACGATGTCTGTGTCTGATCCCATCAGTTGGTTGCTAGGAAGACAGGGTTGTGGGGAAAGCAGCTGTTGCCTCCTGGTGGGTGGAGTGGGAGGCAGTGATTGTCATCTTGAGTGCCCTCCTAATCTTGAGCTTGAGGTGTTTTTTGGCTGTGCTCCCTCCCCCAGGGCCCACCTGGACCAACAGGCATACGGGGTCCTGTGGGACACCCAGGCTCCCCGGTGAGTGCTCCTGGCTTTGTGACCATCCCCTAGATCCCAGATGGGAAGGGACAGTGTTCTCCACCATGACCCAGACCCAAACTCAACCCCAACCCTGATCTACCCCTCCATGCTGGCATCCAACGGGAACTCACCCCAGAATCTGACTCAATCCCAATCTCATTCTGAATCTTGAATGCCCTCACAGGCCCAGTCTTAACCCTACTCATGACCTTAACCTTAATCCCAATTCAAACTTTATCTTCAAATCTGAACCTTGACCCCATCCTACCCTAACCCCAACTCTGACTCACCCTCCAGTGCTGACCCCAAACCTGAACTCAAACTTTGAATATGACCTTGGTCCCAACCTCAAACTCAACCCAAAATTCCATCTGAACCCCATCATGACCTTGACCTCAACTCACCACCCAATGCCCATATGAAAATTTTGACTCAACCCTTGACTTAATTCCCAAACTCTGACCCTTAACCTGCACCCCCAGTGCCAAGTCCAACCCTGACCCTTTCCAAATTTAATCCCAACCCTGACTGTAATCCTTAACCTCAGTCCTGACTTTGACCCTGAGCCTATCTCCAACCCTTGACCCAGACCCTAACTGTGCCCCGCTTCTGTCCTTCTCCCAGGGAGCAGACGGGGCTCAGGGACGCCGGGGACCACCAGGCCTCTTTGGGCAGAAAGGAGATGACGGAGTGAGAGGCTTCGTGGGGGTGATTGGCCCTCCTGGCCTGCAGGTGGGTGCCTGAGTTTGGGGGTTGGCCTCTTTCCCTTCACTCTGTGCGCCAATCTTTCTTCTTTTTTCCACAGGGGCTGCCAGGCCCTCCTGGAGAGAAAGGGGAGGTTGGAGACGTAGGGTCCATGGTATGGACAACCTAGGGAAGGTGGGAGGGGGAAGAGGATAGCAGAGTGATGGTGGCCATTACATCAGTTTTGGGGGAGCAGTGTCACAGGGCACACTGTCCTTAGTGATGCCGGTCACCAGCATTAAGGATGGTGTTTGTGGTTAGTGATGCCTTTGGGGAGTCATGAGGTCACTGGATGCTATTCTGACTGTCCCACAGGGTCCCCATGGAGCTCCAGGACCTAGGGGCCCCCATGGCCCCAGTGGATCAGAGGTGAGGACTTGGTGGGGGGTGGGGCAGGATGCCTGAGAGGTAGGAACCTCCATTTCCCAAAAAGGGGCTGTTGGGATCACACAGTCCCACTTCTACCCCTTGCTGTCTCTCCAGGGTCCTCCAGGGCTGCCTGGGGGAGTTGGTCAGCCGGGTGCTGTGGGCGAGAAGGTGAGAGAAAGGGGGCAGGGGGCTGCCTAGGGTGGGGGAGGCACAGCCAGTCCTGCTTGGGGGTGGCTGTTCTGGGAGCTCCTCCCTGTCCTTCATAATTGGACCTATCCCTACCCTGACTTTGCCTCCTGCAGGGTGAGCCAGGGGAGGCTGGAGACCCAGGACCCCCAGGAACCCCAGGCATCCCTGTGAGTGACTGTGTCCTACCCCTGCACCCATCTCAGGGAACCCATAACCCCTGGGCATCTCAGGGCACCCTGACTCTGGGCAGGCCTGTGTAAGCCATTGACCCAGGACCTATGGGTGTCCTCAGTTATCTTGATGACAGAGCCCTGGAAGGTCTCAGATAGGGGTGCTACATAGAGTTCTTCTGGTTGTACCCCTACAGGAGGGTGTGCAGCTGAGGGTGCAGGTGGGGGTTCAGATCCAAACCATGAACCCGGAGTGGGGCATGAATTTCCCAGAGGGATCCCCTTTCCTAATTCACTCCAGTGTGGTATCTGGGCTAGACCAACCTTGGTCATGATCTCTGAGCAACTGGAACATCCTGGCCCCTGACTCCAATAAATCCTAGATCCCTTCGACCTCTGACCCTTGGACAGTCTAGGCTCCTCTGGCCCCTGACCCCAGGAAAGTCCCAGAAGACCACCCAGATTCCTGAGGCCAGGGATACTAGCTCTTGACCTTTGAAGAGTCCAGGCTATTCTTACCTCTGACCTCTGTTTCTGCAAAGGGGCCCAAGGGAGAAATTGGTGAAAAGGGTGACTCAGGCCCATCTGGGGCTGCTGGACCCCCGGGCAAGAAAGGCCCCCCTGGAGAGGATGGAGCCAAAGGGAACGTGGTGAGTCCCAGGAGAAGTGGAGGCAGAGATCGGGGAGGGACACTTGTGTCCACTTGAACCTGCTCCCCAACATTTAGTGAGGGGTTCCTCCTCCAATGTGCTGATTCCCCGAGCAACCCAGAACGTGGCTGAACACTGAACGAGTGGATGGTGGCCTGTCACTGTATGGGGTGCAGCTTGCTCCCACACGAATCAATCTGAAAATGTTGCAGTGGTTGAGATTGATGCCCAGAGTTGGGGCTGATGTGGGATTGGCCTTAGGGCGGAGGTTGAGACCCTCCCACCATCGCGGTGGGGCTTGGGGTGGGGTGGGAGGGCTTCAGGGTCTATGGAATCTCAAGTTGGATCTGACCGCTTTTCTGAGGGTCAGTCCTATCTGTGAGTCCTGAGCTGGGAGGCGCCTGGAGGACAAAGTGAGATGATGCATGTCCTGTGCTTAGCTCAGCACCTGTACACATCAGACTCTAGAACGTTCACTTGCCCAGGGCACGGATCTTGTGTTTTGTTCACTAGTGTAACCTCAGCAGCCCAAGCTGTGCCCTGGGGCAGTTCATTTGTCAAATGAATGAATGCCCGATAATTCAGAGAGGTGACTATTCCTCATTCTATCTTCCAGGGCCCCACTGGGCTCCCAGGAGATCTAGGACCCCCCGGAGATCCTGGAGTTTCGGTGGGTGTGACCCCCTCCACAAGCCCCCACATATTCCTAATTCTGTCCCCATCTCCCCACCCTCCACAGACTTGGGCAAGGTGGGCACATTTCCCCATGTTTCTCCCCAAATTCTCGAGTGCCTCCATGACCCCTGCCCGCCCCACAGGGTATCGATGGCTCCCCAGGAGAGAAGGGAGACCCTGGTGATGTGGGGGGACCGGTGAGTGGGGGAGCAGAGGACGCGGTGCTGGCAGGGGGGTTAGGGCGGGTGAGTGGGTGAACTGGGGGAGCTGGGGGGCCAGCGGAGTTGGTGGATGAGGTGTGCAGGACCCCCGTAGATGCACTTGCTTTGCCTTCTGGGGCTTCACCGTGAACGTGAGCGGCTTCAGTGAGGAGGTGGGAGATGGCTGGTGTTGGCATGATGTCTGGGGAAGGCTGTCTGGATCAGAGGCATCCTGAAGCACAGTCATGCTCGACCAACACGAACTAATACTGTCCTGGTGCTGTTATATATCCATAGGGTCCACCTGGAGCTTCTGGGGAACCTGGCCCCCCTGGGCCTCCTGGCAAGAGGGTAAGTGAGACCTGCCTTCTGGCTGTCCTGGCTCCATCCTTGCCCCACCCATCTCCACAGGCCCCCATTCACCTCCATAGGCCCCCCAACCCCCACAGGCCTCCCTAACCCTACAAGCCCTCCTAACCTCCACAGGCCTCCCAACCCCCACAGGCCCCCCCTAACCCCCATAAGCCTCCATAACCCCCAAAGACCCCTTCACCTCAACAGGTACCCCCCTCACCCCCAAAGACCCCCCCACACACACACATACTCTTTCCCTCCTCAGGGTCCCTCAGGCCGCATGGGTCAAGAAGGCAGAGAAGGGGAGAAAGGGGCTAAAGTGAGTACCCCCTGCCCGGGGAAGGGTCCCTGTGCTGATGTTTGACCAGCAGTTGGGCCATCAAAATGGGTGTCCCAATTCCCTCCCCCTCCCTGATGGTTCTTGACTTGGAGGTCAGGAGAAAGCTTCCCTCTGACTCTGGTCTTCCCTTGCCCTGGTCTGTCAGGGGGAGCCAGGTCCTGATGGACCCCCAGGAATGACAGGCCCAGTGGGGGCTCGAGGACCCCCTGGACGTGTGGGGCCTGAGGGTCTTCGAGGGATCCCTGGCCCTGTGGTGAGTGGGGTGGGAACAAGGACGGGGCGGGGTGGGATCAGGCCCTGGCGGTGAGCTCCTACCTTATACTTTCTCACCCAAATCTGGAGTGGCTGACCCTGGGGCCGGGGTTGGCAGTATCCACACTGAGTTCTGGCTGAGGGCAGCCTCCCCATGCTCTACCTCGTCCTAGGGTGAACCAGGCCTGCTGGGACCTCCTGGACAGATGGGCCCTCCTGGACCCCTGGTAAGAGACTTCTTTGTCCCTGATACCCTGGCACTGAGAACCACACTGGGCGTCCAGGGCTGTCTGGTGACCGTGGGTGCTGGCGCAGGCTGACCCCTCACTGACTGTCCATCTGACAGTCCACCCTGACCGTCTGTGCTCCCCATCTCTTCTGACTGCTTATCCTGATGGTCTACACTGACTAACCACCCTGACCCTCCATCCTGATGGTCTACACTGATCATCCACACCGACCCTCCCTCTTGGTGGCTTATACTGACCACAGGGACCCTCCATCTTGATAGGCCAAACTGAGCATCTATCTTGCTAGTCGACACTGACCCCCCCCCGACACTGATCCTGACCACTGACCATTCCTATTGGCCATGCTCCAACCCCTTTGGTATCCCTTGTCATCTCTCCTCTCTCCTGACCATCCCCATGACCATATCCCTGGTAGGTCCAACTTGAAATCTGGGTAATTTCCCATTTGACCATCCCCCAAGTCACCCACATGAACCTTGAGATTTCATATTTGAGACTCACTCACTGAGCCTCACCCTCCTTCCAGGGGCCCTCTGGCCTTCCAGGATTGAAGGGAGATGCTGGCCTCAAGGGGGAAAAGGTAAGGATATGTCCTTCCATTATTCTCCCCCAATTATCTCCCTCTCCTCCACCTTTACCTCCCTCCCTGGCCAGAGGGCTGGCAGGTTGGGGTTTCCTCTGCTCACATACTTATTACCCCAAGGCTCTAGAAGAGAAGTCCACCAACATTCCCCCCACCATATTTCTTTCCCCATATGTGCCTCTCTTGTCTTCTAGGGCCACATTGGATTAATTGGCCTCATTGGCCCCCCTGGGGAAGCTGGTGAGAAAGGGGATCAGGGGTTGCCAGGCGTGCAGGGCCCCCCTGGCCCCCAGGGAGAACCTGTGAGTTCTATCCCCAGTGGGAAGAATGTTCAGAGGAAGGGATGGGTGGGTAGGCAGAACTGGGGCTTATTTGGAGACTGTGTGCATTTGGGAAGCCCGGGTCTAGAGTGGTAGGGATTGTGTCTGGGGAAAATGGGGGGCTCTATCTGGGGATTTGCAGGTTGGAGGCTGTGTCTGTGGCTTGTTCTTTTGAGGGGACTAGAGGCTTGTTTGGGAATGAACCCCATCAATGATGACCTTGATGTCCTTTCTTCAGGGTCCCCCCGGTCCCATCGGCTCTCTGGGCCACCCTGGGCCCCCAGGTGTGGCGGTGAGTAAGAGGGGTTTGTGGGGTGGGGTCACCGTGCTGGGCCAGCTGGGACTCCAGCCCTCCCTGTCTCCACCCCACAGGGTCCTCTGGGACAGAAAGGCTCCAAGGGGTCCCCGGTGAGTATATGCTGTCCCTTGGGCTCCCACATCCCGCCTTCCCACCCCCTTCAACTTCACCACACCCTCTGTGCCTTTGCACTCATTCGTTTATTTTTTCAATCAACACACATTCAATGGATATTTATTCAACACCTACCATTGTATTTTATCAAATCTAAGATGCCATCAATTGTAAGATGCGCCATTATTTTAGAAACGACTATGAACGAAAGCAGTTTTGACAAGGAAGCTAAGATTTGCCAAAGATGTTAAGATGTTGATTTCAGAGATGTTAAAATATGGAAAGAAAATGTGCGTTTTATACTTGGTGCTAAACAGTCCATGTCTCTCCCCAGTGCTGTGTGTGAGTGTGTCTGAGTGTGAGAGTATGAGTGTGTGAGTGTGTTGGCAGGAAGGGGTCTCCATAGACAGAGTTCACTCCCAAGTGACTTCTCCCTACAGGGATCTTTTGGTCCCCGTGGTGACGCTGGCCCCCCTGGCCCCCCCGGCCCCCCGGTAAGTTCCCCAGGGAGTATTTTGGAGTGTCCCACTGGGTCCCCTAGTGCCCAGAACTGGGTCGGGCACACAGTAGGTGTTCAGGGCATGCAGGTGGGGTGGGGGGTGCCTTGAAAGCTGAAGGAGGGTCTGGGCTGTGTTGGGGGTTTAGGGGGACACCCAGGGGGCTCTGACTGGGTCTTGTCTTGTTCGTCTCTGTCTCTGCCTGTCTCTCTCTCTCTCCCTGTCTCTCTCCATCTCTTCATCTCTCCTGGCCCTTTGCTGTCTCTATTCCAAATACTTGTTCCACTGTTTTGTCTCCGTTTCTCTCTCTCTCTCTCTCTCTCTGCTTTCCTTGCCTCACCCGTGGATCTCTCTTTCGTTGTGTTATTACTTCGGCTTTTCCCCATCTCTGGGTCTTTCTGTCTCTCCCTCCTGTGTGTCTCTGTCTCTGTCTGCCTCTCTATCTCCCCCGCCCCTTCATGTATCTCTCTCTCCCCTTTCTTATCACTCCCACCCCCCATCCCGTGTCTCTTTACCTCCCATGTCTCTCTCATCTTTGCTTGTCTCTCTTCCTGTCTCTCCTCCTGCATCTCTGCTCTCCTCTCCTCCGTCCCCACCCCTGCTCAGGGTCCCTCCACTGAGCTGCACGGGCTGCGCAGGCGCCGGCGCTCTCTCCCAGGCCCAGGGGCGCTAGAGGCCCCGGAGGGCGGCCTGGAGGAGGTGCTGGCCTCACTCACGTCGCTGAGCTTTGAGCTGGAGCAGATGCGGCGCCCCCCGGGCACGGCTGAGCGCCCGGGCCTCGTGTGCAGTGAGCTGCACCGCAACCACCCACACCTGCCTGATGGTGAGGTCCTTCCCTGGCCGGGTGGGCAGGAAGCCTGTGGAGTCCCGGCCCCCGCTCACTCACCCACCTGACCCTGCCGCAGGGGAGTACTGGATTGACCCCAACCAGGGCTGTGCGAGGGACTCGCTCAGGGTTTTCTGCAACTTCACGGCGGGAGGAGAGACCTGCCTCTATCCTGACAAGAAGTTTGAGATGGTGAGTGCCTGGAGGAAGAGGGAGAGAGGGGGTTTGCGAAACCATCTCAACCCCACCCCACCCCCTGTGCCACCAAAGGTTATCCCCTGCCTCCCCTCCCCGCACAATGCACACACCAGGCTTTGTCTGGGACTTTACCCTCCTTCAACCAACATTTGTTGAGCACCTGCTGTATGCCAAGTCCTGTGAAGGGCTAGGACTCCAGCAGAGAATTGAGAAACAAAATGAAACAAAACTCTGCTTTTGTGGAGCCTATGAGGCAAGGTGGACCAAAAAATCTAGTAAAGAAAGCGGAAATGGTGGCAAACCTTCAAATAGGGTGTAGCGTGCCAGGCTGTTCTAAGCACTTAGCTGCATTAGCACTGAGTCCCAGCCACCTGGTGTGGGGTGCAGGTGCCGTCATCCCCAGAGAGGGAAACTAAGGCACAGAGAAGTGATGGCATTACCCCAAGGCCGGCTGGCTCCAGAGACCCAGCCCTTAACCAGCCTCTGCCCTCTGTCTCATCGGCCCACGGACTCATTGCCTTCCAGGCTGTAGGTTGGGAGGTGAGACCACCTAGCTTCCCAGGAATACTGGGGTCCTCCGTCAGGGGGCCTTAAGCCTCCCAGCCTCCCCCACCAAGCACCAGGCTCAGCAGCGGAAGGCAGCGGGCCAACAGCGCCAGCTCTAGAACCCTGGGTTGGAATAGAGATGTCACCTCAGTTTTGCTCATCTGTAAAATGGGGCCCAAGAAAGTATCTGCCTTGGGATGGTTGTGCAGTGGAGGCATTGATGCGGGTGTTGGGGGCACTGACAAAACACTGACTGTGTGCGGTGCTGTGCTAAGTCCTCCACCGCCGGTGAGACTGCTGCCCGCACAGAGCCTGCAGAAATGCACGGTGATGTCCTTCTTGCTGCTGATTGTTGTTTTTGACTGGTCAGAGCCCTGGTTTAGTGGGAGCTCAACCCTCCAGCCCCGATGGGAATTTAAACAAGCTCAGACCCCCAAGTCTTGGAGGACTTGACCTCGAAACAGTTGCTGGTACCCGAAGCCTGAGCTGCTCTCACCAGCTAACCTTCCTCCTGCCCAGAGGCCCTGGGGAGGGGACTGAGGAGTGACCCAGGTGTGGGTTCCCCAGACACAGACCCTGAGACAAGGATTTGAGGGCAGGTCATTGATTTAGGAGGTGATCTCATGAGGCACCAGGAGAGCAGAGGGAGGAGGTGAGAGGGGAGGTGGCCAATGAGGATTAAAATATCACCATTGGGCACTAAAGGCTCAATTCTACTGGGGGACATCCAGGACACCGGAGACTGTGTGGAGCTGCGGTTGTCCCGCCCAGTTGTCCCGCCCAGCAGGAGAGGAAGCTGGGCATTTCTCCACCAACTCTTGTCAGTCATTGGTTGAGGGCTGCCTCAGAGGGCGGGGACCCCCAGTCCCTCGTTGGACTCACCTCCATGGCCAGAGACCAGCCCAAGAGTCCTGGGTATACAGTCTACAACTTCCAGTGTGGGGAGGTAAATGCAGGAAAGACCTTGCAGGCACCCAGGCATCTTCCACGCTTGACTACCCCCTCCCATCCCCAGGTAAAAATGGCCTCCTGGTCCAGGGAAAAGCCAGGAAACTGGTATAGCACATTTCGCCGAGGGAAGAAGGTGAGTTGCTGGAAGCTGAGTTAGGGGATAGTATGAAAACTGGTGGGAACTGGTGCAGGGGAGTGGGAGGAGGGGCTCCGAGGGGTGAAAGGAACAGGGGAGACTCACCCCTGCCTTCATGGTGATTGCAGGCTTGGGGGGGGGGGTTGGGGGGAGGGTGCAGCATCAGATGTGTGATGGGGGAGGTGCAGGGTTTGGTGGAAATCCAGAGGCAGTGCTGGCTGTATCAGAGGCTTCCTGGTAGCAGTCACAGATCTGCTGAGGTGTGAACAGTGAGCTGGGTCAGCAAGTAAGGGAGGACAAGGAAAAGTGTTGCAGGCAGAGGGAACCGCATACACAAAGGCCCAGAGTTAAAAGAGGGTCTGGTGAATTTCAAGAGAAAGCCACTTGCTCTGCTCTAGTAAGTGTTGAAGGGGAATATGGTAAGAAAGGGGGCAGGGGAGTTAAGTGAGGGCTAGACCTACCTCCCACAGAAAGACTTGTGAGCAGCGGGGAGCCATGGAATGTGTTTAAGTGAGGGAAAGACCCGATTCTAATTTCTCTGTTAGAAAGGTGCCTCCAGGACTGGTGAGGTGGGGTGGGGTGGAAGAGACTGGTATGTTGGCCCAGGAGAGTGAAGAGGTGGTCCAGGTTGGGGCTGGTGCTGTGGGGGTGGGGAGGAGGGCATGGCATGGAATATCTAGGAACGAAGTCAGTAGGACCTAGTCATTGATGAGATGGAGCGCAGGGAGGAGAGTGTTGGTGGGCTGGTTCCTGGGGGGGATTCTGAGATATGTAAATGAGAACAGCCTTGATGGGTGGGGTATCTTGGGTTCAGTTTGGAATTTGTTTATGTAACATATTTGTATGTGCCCAGCACCGGGAATGTAGCAGCAAATAAAACACAGCTCCTGACTTCATGAAGTTGATACTCTACCAGGAACATAACCAAGGAAACAGGCAGACAATAACCAAAGAAACAAAACTATAATATCATGTGGGGGTATCTTGGCTTGGGTTCCCCCAAAACAGACCCTTCAACAAAGACTCAGTTGCAGGTATTTTATCTGGGAGGTGATTCCAGAAAACATCAATTGGGGAACATGCAAGTGATACAGAGAAGAGAAGAGAAGAAAGCCAGAAGAGACGTATTACCCAGCCAGTTATCTCAAGCCCATGATATGTTAATAATATATTTTATTTGACCGTTTGACCCAGTGCATCTTAAAGAATGTCATAGCAATATAAAGGTTACTGAGGCATTTTAAATTTCTTCCCTACGAATTCTGCAGAGTCTGATGCATATTTTACATTTATAGCACGTCGTAATTTGGATACTAAATTTCATTGGAAGTTCTTGATCCATACTTAGATTTCATAAAATCTGCAGCTGAAAAGGTAGATTGACACACACAAGTTGTTCCACACCTAAGTTTCCTGATAACTGGATTGAGGTTCAATTATTAGTTATGACTTAAATAAAGTAAAACAAAATAATCAAATAATTTTAAATTAAACAATTAATTAAAATTTTAAGCAGTTTCTACCTCCTTGAGTGCATTTCAAGTGCTCAGTAGCCCCGGGTGCCTAGGAGTCGCAAGGGATCCATGGGTGCTGGATGGCTGGTGGGGCCACCCAAAGAAGGGGACGAGACAGGGGTGGCAGGTCCGCCAGGGGATTTAGAGCCTGGGAGAGTAGGGGTGAATGGGGCACTCTCATCTCCTGCTTTGTTCCACCCCCAGTTCTCCTACGTGGATGCTGATGGGTCCCCGGTGAGTGTGGTCCAGATGACCTTCCTGAAGTTGCTGAGTGCCACGGCCCGCCAGAGCTTCACCTACTCCTGCCAGAACTCTGCCGCCTGGTTGGACGAAGCTGCAGGGGACCACAGCCGCTCCCTCCGCTTCCTTGGGGCCAACGGAGAAGAGCTGTCTTTCAACCAGATGGCAGCAGCCACCATCACTGTCCCCTATGATGGCTGCCGGGTAAGGGGAGGGGCACGGGCTGGCCAGAGTGGGGAGAGGCCTTGGCTGTCCTCCTACTAACTCGCCATTCTGTCTTCCTGCGGTCAGCTCCGGAAGGGACAGACGAAGACCCTCTTGGAGTTCAGCTCTTCCCGAGTGGGCTTTCTGCCTCTGTGGGACGTGGCTGCTACTGACTTTGGCCAGACCAACCAGAAGTTTGGGTTTGAACTGGGCCCTGTCTGCTTTAGCAGCTGAGAGTCTCGGGGTGGGAGGGACATTGAGGGAGCCCCAGACGGGGCACTTTTGGTGCTGAGGCTTTGAAGCCATCATATTTATCGTCTCCTGTGACTGTGGAGCCAGGGGAGAGTCTGCTCCTCATGGTCAAGCAATATTCCTTCTCCATTCCAGGGGGCTGGGAGCTGCACACCCCTGGCCCAAGAGTCCGGCTTCCTCCTCATTGCACCACAGCTGACATACTGTAGTCTGGCTCTTTCTCCCCTCTATGCCCACCCAACCCTCAACTCCCCACCCCTGGTGCCCCATGCAGTGAACTTCTAACTCAGAGCTGATGAATGGCCCCACACTTGCCTCCCCATTCCCTGGGCAGTGCTCTCAGCACCCTGTGGTGCTCCCCTTTCCAATAGTTAAGCACTGGATGTCTCCTGATCCCAGGCTGGGACCCCTTCACTCATTCCTATTTTCAGGTGGGTTCACAGTGAAGGAACTGAAGTCAGACTACAGAGGGAAGTGGGACTTCCCTGGACTGAGCTGTGTACTCCTTCTGCTGCCTCAGCCCAGCTCTGAATACTGCCTCCCACCCATATCTCCCCAAATGCACCTTGCCATGCCAGGTGGGATGGGGGCCAAGATGGTGGGGGTGAATCAGGATCCTAATGGTGCTGCCCTATTTATACCTGGGTCTGGATTAAAAGGGAAAATCCCCTCTGTTGTATATTTAATCTGCTTCCTCCTTAGGGAAGGCTGGGATATGATAAGAGAAATTCTAGCATGATCACTACCCCTCCAGGGCCATAGGGCATATTTGGCATCTCAAGTCTGAGAATAAACCAGTGAACTGTGTCCATGTGTCTTTCATCTAGTGCTGGCTAAATCTTTCTTAAGGTCAGGCTCTTGTCTCACCTGAGGTATCTGCCACCACCTGTCTTAATTGTGTCTTTTGGTAGAGGTGGCTTTGGGAGGTGGGGGCATCCAATTATAATGGTACTCACTGGAGACGTTGGGTCTGTTTAAACCAATTCAGGCCCCTAGAAGAAAAGTTGAAAATCACCAGATCGCTAAGAGAGATCTTAAATGTTTTCGCCATAAAAAAGAAATGGTAATTATGTGATGTGATGCAGGTGTTAGCTAATGCTATGGTGGTAATCATTTTGCAATATACAAGTGTATCAAATCAACAGGTTGTATGTCTTAGACTTACACGATATCATATGTCAATTCTACGTTAATAAAGCTGGAAAAAATTGTGAACCTTTTAGGAAGACCTCAAACTTTGAAAAAGAAAGAGGGAGGGAGGGAGAAGAAGAGGGAGAGAGAATAGCTAGATCTCCATGCTGACCTTGATTAGTCCTGGAGTCATTGGCTGAGCTGAGGATGAAGGAATGGATCAAGAGGTGATATGGGACATGGTTTGGGTTTGAGATAAAATGACTAGAGGTGAAACTTCTGGGTGGCAGTTCAGGAGATGAATTGGGAGTAGGGAGAACTCAGAAGGGGAGCCTTGAGGTGAGCTGGATATTGGGGGGTATGGGTTGGGTGAGTTATGTTAAAAACGGACTGAAGATGAGTCGATTGGAGGTTGGTTTGAAGTGAGTTGAAAGAGTTCGAGGTTGTGGATTAATGATGGGATCTACTGAGTTGGAGGTTGGGCAATCAGTGGATTGAGGTCGGGATTTGGAATTAGATGTTGGATTGACATGAACGAGGGTTGACTTGGGAAGTAGGATGAATGGAGTAGAGGTAAGTATGGGTTGCTATGAATGGGGAGTGGGGATTGGCAGTTTGGTAAGTCAAGATGGCATCAGTTAAGATGAGACTTGGGTTTGAGGTGGCTTGAATTGGGGGTTAGATGTTGGGTTGAGGTTTTCTTTTAAATAGATTTATTGAGATGTAATTCACTTACCATGTAATTCACCCATTTAAAGTATACAATTAAATGGTTTTCAGTATATTCACAGACTTGTGCAACCCTCACCACAATCAATTTAGGAACATTTTCACCACCTCAAAAAAATCCCATATCCATTAGCAGTCACTTTCCATTTCCCCCAAACCTCTGAGTGGTAGACAACCACTAATCTTTCTGTCTCTTTGTATTTGCCCATCCTGGATATTTCATATAAATGGAATCATATAATATATGGCCCTTTGGATCTAGCTGCTCTCACTTAGCATAACGGTTCAAGGTTCATGTTGCAGCATGTATCAGTACTTCATTCCTGTTTATTGTTGAAGCATATTCCATTGTCTGAATATATCACATTTTGTTTATCCATTTATCAGTTGATGGACATTGCCAAATTGAGTTGTGTTAGGAGTGAGGGAGGGCTGGTGAGAGTTGAGTTGGGTCAGGTGGGATTGGGTAGTTATAGGTTTCAGGTTGGGGTGAATTGTCTCCCCAAGAGCCAGGGCTTACCCTACTACCTCTGCCACCAGGTCGCATAAGGCCATCTGAATGCTTGTCCAAACATTACTGGGTCCTAACTCTATGAAGAACGTCGGGGCTCAGGGGTTGATTGATGCATTTACTCTTTCATTCACTTACTCATTCACTTGTTTCATTCTCTTGACGGTTTACTCAGTGCCATGCGCTGTTGCAAACTACTCCTGAGGGAGATAGAGAATAGACAAACATAGCTATGTAGTGTATTTTAGGAAAATCAAACAAGATACAGAGTGATGGAGTGGTGGATATTTGAAAGAAGGTGGTTGGGAGAGATCTCACTGAAGAGGTAATATTTGAGCAGAGAGACCTAAAGGATGAGAGGAAAAGCCATATGAAATTTAAGGAACTATCCCCCACACAGTGAAGAATCCAGAAACCCTAAAATACCGATGATGACTCCTGAGGGGATGGTGTTTCCCTTGGTTATCTCTTCTCCTGATTTGTTGCTTTTGCTGATTTTTCCACACTGTTCTATCAACCCAAATGTACACCCAGGCCTGCTTCCCATTTAGTTCCTCTTCCAAACATTCTTAACACATATGGTAACACCAATGCTATGTGTTGTTTTCCTCTTCCTAATTGAGAACACATTTCCCAGCTTCCCTTGAAGTTAGGTTGGGGCACGCGCCTGGGTCTTGGCCAGCGGGATGTGGGTAACCATAAAACCTCCTGCTTGATCCTCTGAGCTCTTACAGTCTGTGATGACCTTGGAGATCTCATCTGTAAGTAAGATGGGAGTGTCTCATATGGAACTAGAAAGGGGCCAACTTCTCTGAGCTACTGCTTGGAGGAATGTTACAAGGAGACTTCCATCAAACAAATAACTTGATTGCGTTAAGCCCTTGAGATGTTTAAGAGTTGCTTGTTACAGCAGCTATTATTGATTATCCTGACTAATACAATGAATGAATCCAATTTTTACTGAAGGTCAGCATGTAAGCATGTGTGCAAACCAGGAGGTCCCGTTGCAGCAACATCAGCAGATAAGAATTTCATATTGAATATCCTTGTCCTTAAAAGTCCCTAGCATTACAGATTTGTCAGTGGTGGTGTGTTCTCCCCCAATCTGGATTTCCCATGATTCTGCTGTCCTCTGCCATCTTTCCCTCCCTGATGCCTCCTCTTGACTACCCTCTCCACTCCTTTCCTCTCAAATTTATCTCACTTTCTTATGAAGAACCATTCACAACATTTCTTATAGACCAAATCTTCATACCCACACAATCCATGATTAGTTCAACTAACACTGTTAATAACAATGACCACTGATTGACATCTACAGGCCAGGTGCCCTTCATCAAATGCTTTCCCTGGATGAATTAATTTATTTTTTATTACAACCATTGAGGGAGGTTCCGTTATTATCCCCATATTGAAGGTAAGGGAAATGAGGAACAGAGAGGTAACTTGCCCAGAGTCTAGAGCTAGAGATTTTGCTAAGCAAAAACCATCTTCTCCTTTAGGGGAATTTTTCCCATTGTTTGAAAAAAGTACATCTAGGGGGGCCCAGGTGGCTCAGCCGGTGAAGCATCTGACTCTTGATTTTGACTCAGGTCTGATCCCAGTGTGGTGAGATTGAGCCCCACATATGCCTCCACACCGGGTGCAGAGCCTGCTTGGGAGTCTCTCTCTCCTTCTCCCTCTGCCCCTCCCCCACCACCCTGCTGGAGTGTGTGTGTGCGCGCGCGCAGTCCTCTCTCTCAAAAATAAATAAATAAACAAATACATAAATAAAAATAATTGCATCTAAGACACAGCCCAGAATTTATGCATGCAGGTCCCCTAGCCTCTGCTTTTGCAAATCCAGGCCTACCCTGGTGCAGATATTTGAGGGGAGAAACAATAGTGTAACGAGTACTCTTTAATTAGCTAAAAGCTGGTTAAAGTATTAGAATCTCGGCCCTACTAAATTAAGGTAATTGACAGAGGTGTAAGGAGGGAATTCTGGGCCTCACGCTCAGCTCTGTATTTACCCAGCATCATCGCCGGCACCCAGGCTGCTGCTGGGAAAACCCCCAGCTGATTTGCATATTCAGCGGCCATAATTAATCCCACCACGTGCGCTTCCTGAGCAATTACACCCTCTGCGTTCCGAACCGGGGCTCGGGGCTCGGGCAGGGCAGCCGGTGTGGGAGCCACCTAAGGCTTCACACAGGGCTGTAGGAGGTGCGTGGAGTAGCGAATTTTACACGTACACACACCACCACTGGAGATATTCGGGCTCAACGACGTACACCGACCAACGGCCCAGAGAATCAGACCCTCATCTTGTCAGATCCCAGATCCACAGGCGGACGCAGAGAGGCAGACCTGTGTTACACACACCCATTCACCTCCAGCCGGATCCAGACAAGCTGACGCGCCCAGCAGGCCACACACACAGCTGCACACACCCAGTTGTGCCTGGACACACACCCAAAGCCGCCCTCACACACACACACAGCCATGTCCGTAAACCCACACTCAGATGCGCAGCCACACCTGAGACCCCCATTATCACACCCAGAACTGCTGCATCCCGGGGTCTGGGACATGCTGGGCAGGCAGAGGGACACACAGCCCCACACAGACAGACATGCCACCAACACATAAACTACATGCACAGGTTCTGCTAAACTGACGTCACAGACGTTTCCGAGATCCCTCCCCCACTGCGCACATCCGTCCATTCATTCAATCAACAAATATTTATTAAGCACCTACTCGTGCCAGGCACTATTATAGGGCCTGGGGATCCTGCAGTGAAACACACAAGGATCTCTGCCCTCGTGGAGTTAACACTCAAGTGGGGCCGACAGGCAGTAAGCAAATACACATATGACGAGTCAAATGGTGCTATGATGAGAAATAAGGCAGAGACGAGGACAAGAAGAAGTGTTCTTTGAGACGGAGTGGTCAGGGAAGGCTGTCTGGAGGAGGCATCCTTGAAGCAGAGGCTCATTCAGAGAGAGGGAGGGTGCCATGTGACTTCTCACACAGCCAGGCCTAGAGACACAAGACAACAAGGTGTAGGTTCACAAACAGGCACAGGCCACACAAGCTTACAAGGGCCTGTCCCCATGAGAGCACATGTGTGCCCTGTGTCTAGAGTGGCCACAGGCACCAGAGTTTCCTTTTGACAGGGTGAGCCTGTACCCTAAGGGGACAGTGTGGATACTGGGGAGACAGGGGAAGCTGAGCAGACAGAGGACCGGATTGATCTTGAGAGGTCGTCCTGCCCCTTCCTTGATGCTGGTCTTGTCTTGATAAAGGCTTTCCCCCTCTTGGTAGATCTATTTTATTTTATTTATTTTATTTTATTTTATATTTTATTATCTTATTATTTTTGTGGTAAAAACATAAAACAAAACATAACCTTAATAATTTTTAAGTGTACATTTCATTAGTGTTAAGTATATTCACATTGCTGTACAACAGATCTCTAGAACTTTTTTTAAGATTTTATTTTATTTTATTTTATTTATTTTATTTTTGAGAGAGAGAGAGAGAGTGAGCACGAGCAGGGGAGGGGCAGAGGGAGAAGTGGGCAGGGAGCCTGATGTGGGGCTCTATCCCAAGACTCTAACATCATGACCTGAGCTGAAGGCAGATGCTTAACTGACTGAGCCACCCAGGTGCCCCTCTAGAACTTTTTTTTTTTTAAAGATTTACTTATTCATTTGAGAGAGAGAGAGAGAGAGAGAAAATCCCAAGCAGACTCCTCACTGAGCGAGGAGCCTCACACGGGGCTCGACCTCAAGGCCCTGAGATCATGATCTGAGCCAAAATCAAGAGTCCCACGCTTACCTGACTGAGCCACCCAGGCGCCCCTCTCTAGAACTTTTTTTTATCTTGCAAACCTGTATCTCTGTCCTCAGTAAACAATTCCCCATTCCCCCTCCCCCAGCCCCTGGCACCCACCGTTTACTTACTGTCTCTGTGAATTCGACTATTCTAGGGACCTCACATAAGTAGAATTATACAGTATTTGTCCTTTGTGGTTGGTTTATTTCACTGAGCATAATGTCCTCAAGGGTCATCCACTTTGTCGTATGTGTCAGAGTTCCCCTTCCTTTTAAGGCTGAATGCTATTCCCTTTGTATGGATGCACCACATCTTATTTATCCATTCACCCATCAATAGACACTTGGGTTGCTTCCAACTCTTGGCTACTGTGAAAAATGCTGCTATGAACACGGGTGTGCAAATATCTCTTCTAGACCCTGCTTTCAATTCTTTTGGACCTAGACTCAGAAGTGGGATTGCTGCATCGGATACATTTCTTTTTAAGCATTTGTTTGCACAGATCTTAAATGTTCTGTTTGATGAGTTTTGACAAATGTCTACATCCCCTAAACAAGATGTAGACTTGTTTCCAGCACCCCAGAAAGTTCCTCATGTCCCTTCCCACGCCCCTTCCAAGATACCACCTCTTCTTGGACACATTTCTGGTGCTGCAAAGCTCATGAATGAAATATGGAAGGTGTATGGAGGCGGTATGGTATCCTGGCTAGAGCCAAGCCATCTGGTCCAGTTTCAGCTCCACCACTGGGGCAAGTTGTGAGCCAGTCTCCACAGCTGGGGTGGTGGGGTGAATAATAGCACCGAAGCATCAGGTCGTGTGAGACGTAAATTACCTAAAATAGGTCACTTAGAACAATGTCTGCCATACGGTAAATGTTATAAAAGTGTCATTTTTATAAAAAATACATACAGTGCAGAGGTACCTGGGTGGCTCAGTCGGTTAAGCATCTGACTCTCGGTTTCAGCTCAGGTCATGATCTCAGGGTCCTGAGATGGAGCCCCACCTTGGGCTCTGCACTGGGCGTGGAGCCTGCTTAAGATTTTCTCTATCCCTCTCCCTCTGCCTCCCCCTACTCGCGCGCGCACCCTCTCTCAAAAAAAGAAGAAAGAAAAAAGAAAAAAATACAAATAGCAAGAACTTTATAATAAACACGTGCCCACCACCCAGCCTAAAAAATAAAGCATCATACACACATTTGATGCCCCTGTATACATTTCTGCCATAGTTTGCCTTTCCCTCCCCCACTATGGGCAAATGAGTGTGAACTAAATTTTTTTAATTGCGATAAAATATACCTCACATAAAATGTACCATTTGGCCGTTTGGAAGCGTCTGGTTTGGTGGCATCGGGTACGTTCGTGTTGTTGCGCAACTGTGACCACCGTCCGTCGCCAGGACTGTGTCATTTTCCCGAACTGAAACTCCATACCCATTAAACATGATACCCGATTTCTCTCTTGCCTTGAATGTGGGAAATTCTGTCCTCAGAGTATTTCTCCGTGTTTACTGCATCCAGGGGGGCTGTATCCAGGGATGATGCACATACTTTGGCAAGTTTTTAAACTCTCTCTAACTGGTACCATATCGAACACGTTCTTTTGCAACTTGCTTTGCTAGCTCGGCCAGAGGCGTCGGCACCTTCTCCTGCAGGCACAAGTGTTTCTAGTCCCGTCTTTCTAAATGCTTACCTCAGCATAGCTATCCGTTGTACTCATGAACTTTTAGGTGCTTTCCGCTGCGTTCCATTCACACATCCTGGCATGTGTCTTTGTGCACATGGATAAATGTCTCTGGGGTGTATGAATATAGACGAATGGAAATTCAGGATTATGGGGAAGACACACCTTCAGCTGTCCTGGGTACAACGTTCATGCTAGTTGGCCAGACTACACCATACCCCTTCCTGCTCACTACTCTTCCAAGCTTCCAGGACTCCCTGTCGGGCCCCAAGTCTTTCGGTCTGGCAGCTCTGGCCTTACTGGTCACCATCCCTCAACAGGAGAGCTAACCTCCTGCACTCTGCAGCCTCAGGGCCTTTGCATCTGCTCTTCTCTCTGCCCACTGAGCCCTGCCAGCTCTTACTCAGCTTTTGGCTCCGACTTGCCCTACCCCCAGGCTAGATCAGGGCTCTCCAAACATGTGCAGAGCTCAGAGAACTCTGCCCATCTGTGCATGCACCCACTCTCAATTACTTGAGGGCAGAGGCTTTCTGGTTCATAGCCACAAATCCAGGGCAGGCTGGGTCTGGAGCGAGTGCCTTGTCTCTACTTGTGGATGAATGGAGGAGTCTTGCATCTACTTTGGGGCTTGAGCCAGAGCTGCCCAGAGACCTGAACTCCAATCCCAGCTCCACCACCTCCTAGCTGTGTGACCTCGGGCAACTAGCTTAACCTCTTTGAGCCCCTCACTTTCCTCTCCTATGAAACCCTTCCCCGGGCTGCTGTAGGGGTTGAAGTGAGCTCCAGCCAGGTCTGGCTCAGGGTCGACCCTTCTTGGTAGGAGCTACTGTGATTCTGAGCCAAGTTCCGGGCCTGTAACCTCGATTAGGGCCTCGCTCCTTCCTGGCTTGGCAGGGCTGGGAAGCGATGCTGGGTCTCCTTGTCCCGCCAACTCATCCCTCAATTCCCAGGCCGGTTAATGGGAACCACATGTGCTGGCTGCAGGCCCACCCTCCATCCTCCCCCGCCCCCTGCCCCCAGAGAGGCCTCCTTAGTCATTCTGTCCACCTCCCCCTTCCCACAACCTCATTCCCACGCTGCCCTGGCCTGGGCTTTGCGTGTCAGAGGGTGTCTGTGGGTCCCTTTGGGTCTCTTTGTGTGTGAGAACTGTGTGCCTTGTACCGTGCGTTTGCGTGTGTGACCAGGTCTGAATCTCTGGTCTTTGGGTGTTTCTTGTACAAACCGTGTCTCTTTTTCGTGTGCTTGGGTAGGAACTGCCTGCCTCTCGCGTGTGACTGTCTTGGAGGCCAGTGTATGTGTTCGTGTATGAACGGCGTGCTGTTTTACAGATGTCCACCCTGGGGATCTGTGTGTGTGAGCCATGTGCCCGGACTGCGGGGTTTGTGCATTTTTTTGTGTAAGGGGTCCATGTGTGTTGGGTCCACTGTATTCATGAGTGCCAGGTCTTGGGTAATTATGGCCTGTTGGTCTCTGATGTTCTTCCACCATCTGACTGTGGGTGTGTGTTTCTGTGGACCCTCGGCCTGGGATGTGTGTGTTGGGCTGTGGGTTGCATGTGCTTTTGTGTGCTGGTTCTGAATAACACCATTCTGTCTGGGTGTGATGTTGTGCCTGGAGCATGAATGCGGGTATGGTGCCCCTGGGTGACTGTGTGTCCATGTGTTGTGTGTGTGTGTGTGTGTGTGCACGCAACCTGGAAGGGGGGGAGTCCCAGGGGTGGCAGCAGTTCCACAGTAAGAAATGGCCCAGAGAAGGAAAGAATGGGGCTGAACAATGGAGACAGTCTGCAGGGAGCCCCCAGGGTTGAGAGCTGAGCTCAGGAACCTCTCCTGGGACGTGGAAGGAGGGCTGAGCTCCGTTCTGTGTAGCTCTTGGAGGTGCAGGGTTGGGAGCCCTGGACCTGGAGCGCACTGGAATGATCCTGTGGAGATGCATGGGTTTGGGAGGCATAGAGCTGACGCTCAGCTCGCGTGGGTGGGGCCGGGCCTTCTCGATGCCCCATGAACACCGCGGGGTCTGGCCCAGGTATTCCCCTGCAACCACAGCATAAAGAGCCTCATGTCTGGAGTCAGACATGAACCAAATTATGGCCTTAGCTCAGCTGTACATCCACTCTGTGGCCTTCAGCCAGTGTCTTCAGCTCTCTGAACCTCAATTTCTCCATCTGAGAAATGAGCCAAAGGCAGACGAGGTCAGTGCCTTGCCCTATCCCCTTGGCCTTGACACGTTCCCGTGCACACTTCTTCCCACCTCAGGGCTGTCTCAGTTCACACACTGGCCTGGCCAGAAATGCAGAAGAGGGGGCGCCCCTGGGAACAGCCCTCCGCCAATGACATGCAGGACCTCGAGAACGAACACCCACCTCCCCCCCCTCAGGTGGGACAACAGCGAGGAGCAGGATCTATGCTCTCTCCCAAGGGTCCCCGGCAGGACTGACCCTCAGTTGCCTACGTGGATTTGACAAGAAAGGGAAGATGCACAACAAATAACCCAGGATAACACTTTGGAGATGAGAAATGGAGAAAGACAGAATCCTGACGGTATAACAGGACCCCCGGATCCAGCCATGCCTGAAGTCAGTTACCTCTGATTTTTTTTTTCAGTTATGTGAGCAGGTATTCTTTTTTTTTGTTAAAACAGTTCTAGTTGCCTTTCTGCCACTTGCTACCAAAGGACCTCTGAATAATACAGAGAGGGATCCGCAGGAGCAAAGGCATGAGTAGACACGCGTGGCATAGATTCATTCACTCATTAAATTCCTTTTGGTCAGCTCTGTGTTGGGCCCTGTGCAAAGTGTGGGAAAACAAAGGCCTGGATGTGTCTTCCTCTGGCTACACACAGGAAGGAGTCACAGGAGAGTAAAGCCAATGGCTGCCCAAGCACCAATTAGGAAAAGCCAATGGTGAGTTGGTGAGAGTTGGCAGGGACCCAGTGCTCCTCTGCCCTGCCCCCATACATTGTAGAGAGAAGCCTTTGCCCAGTGCCAGACCCTGAGTCACCTGGCCCATCAGTTTCACTGCACAAGGTCCTTGAGAAGCTGATCTCTCTCCAGTGATGGTCCACAATTCTGACCACTACACTAACCATAGAGGAAGGGACACCTGTGCTCATCTCAGCACTGATGATGGTGCTGACCTTGAAGCTGACAACAGCACAACCAGGACACTGAGTATGATCCTGATCATGGTGTGACTGACCATAATTTTGACCATAGCATGGCCAGGTCACCGTCCAAAGCGAGGTCAGAACAATGACCACAGCATGACAGGACAGTGATTGCGGCTCTGAGCACATTACAGCCAGGAAACTGACCATCACGCTGACCACAATACATCCAGGAATGACCCATGGAGACCATAATACTGACCACTCTGCTGACCCCAGTAGAACCAGGATGCTGATGGCAGCACAGATCCCAGGTCCATAGGACACTGACCACAGCATGATCAGGACACAGATTACTACTGACCATGGCTGCGGTCATGACCACAGTGTAGAATGTATTGGCCAGGGTCCAGTCAGAAAAACAAAGCTCACGCCGGGTAATTCCATAGCAAAGTTTCATATGGGGATTTAGCCACAGAGATGTTAGTTAAGCTTTAAGAATAAACAGGAGAAGGCGAATTGACTCTAGAGTGAGTAGCCAGCCACCATCTTCCCAAGAGCTGATGTAGCTGAAGGGAGGAAGTAGTTACCAGAGTCCAGAGCCTGCCACCACCTGGCAGGAGCTGAACCACACTGGGGACTCCCATCCCAGGGGGGCTGAGACCACAGAGGAGACACAATGGACACTGCCAGAGATACCAAAGTGGAGAGAGAAGGAGCAATACTCTGGTTTCTCCCTACTCCCCACCCCAACCTTTCCTCAGGTCTCCCATTGGCTGAGTCTAGCCAGATACAAGCGAGCCTGGGAAATGTAGTTTGCAGGGGCCCCGCCCTGAAAAAGAGCAGAGCTGGGGAAGGATGGAGAAGGGACCTAAGGGCACATAGACCAATGTCAACCACATAACACAGGCTATGCTTGACCATGACAATGACCATCTCAGAGCGCAGAGGATATAGTTCACCATCCTGAAACACAGCTCTCACAAGGGCGCCACTCTGATAAACGGACATGGTGAGAGTTGGCAGAGACCCCCTGCCCTCAGTATTGACCACAGCCCACACGTGGTCGAAAGCTTCTGGTTCATACTAACCAACATCCCTTCCTACTCTACTCCTACCGCAGGCTGGGTCTGAGGAGTCAGCAAAGGACCATCTCCCATTTGGGGAGAGGAGGTAGAGGCATGGATGAGATGTCTTCCCCCGGCTCAGATTCTGTTCTGTGCCCCATGTCCATGTCAAGTCTCCTCAACTCCATGCCTCACTGTGTTGTGCTCTCTGGGGATTGAGTGCCGGTTTTGTGTTCTATTTGCTCGAGAGTCCCAGATGCCTCCTGACACCTCCATGAGGAAACAGGTCTCCTGAGAGAAGGAAAGCTCTTTGCCTAAGGTTGCACCACCAAGAAGTGACAGAACCAGGGTCAAACCCAGTTCTATCCGACAACAAGCTCTTTTATTGCTTGGACAAAACCATCCATGGCAGTTATCTGCCTGGCATACAGTCGGGTCAGAAAAATGCCAGTCCTCCCCCCACACCCCTCCGGGTATGTTTTGGTTGATTCCTCTGTAACCTGACTTGCTTGCTCTTCTCACCAAAAAGCCACTGAGGGGAAGACAACTGCGGAGAGGAGGGAGAAGCAGAGAAAGGCTGGAGGCAGAACAAGGACGCCCTTCATATGCAGATGAGGCCGTGTTAATATTTTGATCCTCTCCGGATTTGGTCTCCCGTCTTGGGTCCTTGAAACGGGAGTGAGAAACTGTCTCAGGTGTGGCCGGGGGAGGGCAGACTTTGAGGAAGAGGGGCCTGGAGAATGAGGTGGGAGAGGGAGAGAGAAAACAAGGTATCCCCTTTGGGAGCCAGGCCCACCCAGTCACTGGTCTCTCGCTCCTCGTTCCATCCATGTCCCACCCCCTTGTCCCGGCAGTGACCCCCTTCCCTCAACGTCCCATTTCACAAGCTCTGCCTCAGGTTCTCCGTTGATTCTTGAGTTCTTTTAGGAGTGGGCCTCTCAATTTCTCTTCTTCGTTACCAGGTCTTCCTCCTACTTCCCCCTGCCCCTTGACTCCCATCCCACCTCCATTTTCAACGTGAGAAAGGTCCTGGGAGGGTGAAATTTACAAACACGTGACGGAACCCCCTCCCCCATCTCCATGACTCGCCCCCATAGGGCCTAGGGGACTGCCGGGCCTTGTCCCCAGCTCTCCTCCCCAGTGCCAGCTCCTCCCCCTTCTCCGCCCCCAGACCCAAGCTGGGTCCTCGCCCGCAGACGAGCTGGGGGCGGGGCGGGGGGCGGAGCCCGCAACAAAGACTGGGAGCGCGCGAGGGGGGCGGGGGTGGGGCGGAATCCCAGCCGCCGGCGAGGCGGGGGAGGCGGCGGCGAGGGTCGCCCCGGCCGGGCGGGCGGGGTCGCGCAAGGTGGCGGTCCCCGCGCCCAGGCGCCGCTAGGGCGGGCGGGGGGACGGGACTCCGGGCCGGGGGCGCGTCATGTGGCCGCTCACGGTCCCGCCGCTGCTGCTGCTGCTGCTGCTGTGTTCAGGCCTCGCCGGACAGGTAGGGGCCCGGCGGGCAGGTGCAGGCGCAAGGGGCTCCAGGAGGGGAGAGGGTCTTAGAGGGTCGGGACAGAAACGCGGTTTGCGGCTCCATAAGCCCTGGGGCTGAAAGGGGCGGGGGTCGCAGCGGGGGAGGGGCTGGGATATCCACCCTGGCTTTGGGGAAGGGAAAGGGGGGTTCACATCCAGCCCCGAGCTGAGATGTTTGGGGGACAGTCTGACCCCACCTTCGGGGTTCTCAACCTCTCGGTGACCCGGAGCCCACACCCGCCATCTCACTGAAGCTGAGTGGGGTTGCGGGGGCAACTTCAGGGGGCCTTGGGGTGTTGCTTACCCTTCACTCCCCCCATTATGGCAGGAGGTGCCCGAATTTTGCAGCCCCCCGCTCCTCACCTGCACCCCCAGTGTGGGGAAGGGGGCGGGACTCACGTGTGAGTGACTGATGGGGACGTGAGTGAGGTGCTGGAGGGGTGCTGGGTAAATGTGTGTGTCTGTATCACAGCTGGGTGTGACTGAGAGTTTGTGTGTTTGGCTGTGCATGAGTTGGGGTGTGATGGGAGAGGGTGTTTGTACGTGAGGGCGAGTCTGTGTGTGACAGTGGGAGGCTGTGGCTGGAGGGTTGATGTGACAGTGCGAGGCTTGTGATTCTGCCACCCGGAGTTGTGTGTCTGTGTGACTGGTGGTGTGACAGCGAGTGAGGATTGTGTTAATAATCCTGGCGGTATTTGGGCAACTGAAGCTGTGTGTAAAGGTCTGTGTATAAAGATCCGTGTGCGTCCGCATGATTCTGTCCGTCTGCCTGGGTGTTGTACAAAATATGTGTGACCAGTGTGTGGCTGTGTGAGAGTTTGGGGTGACCGTGTGCTATTCTGTGCCTTTGAGTAAATCGCTCTAAAAGAGTGGGTGAAGATTAGGAGCTGTGTGTGCAAACGTGTACCTCCATGCCTGTGTGTGTGTGTGTGTGTGTGTGTGTGTGTGTGTGTGTTGGTGCCTCGTCCGCCCCATTCATGCTTTCACAGAAACAAGTCTTCCTCCTCATAGTATCCCCATCTCTTGGGCAGGCTTGGGGGGCCTTGCAAAATGGGTGGGGTGTCCCAGTTTTCTTCAGCTGTTGGGAAACCTCTTTCCTCCTCCATCTTGGAGGTGGGAGCCCCCTCAAGTTCTCAGATCTGTAGGAGCTCAGAGGGAAGCTGGAATCTAAAATAATAATTATAATACAGCTAACATTTATGAAGTGCTTATTATGTGTTGGGCGCTGTTTCGAGCACACAACAGGAAAGAAGGCATTTAATCCTCCTGGTACCTACTAGTGGGTGTTAGTGTTACCTTCATTTTACAGACGAAGAAACGGAGGCACAGAAAAGTTAAGTCACTTGTCAAGCTCACACAGCTCAGGAGTGGCAGAGCTAGGATTGAACAAAGGCGGTCAGGTGCCTGAGCCCACACATTTACCTTCTCGTTAAATAATCCACTCCATGGGTGTGGACAGTGCCAGTGTAGAAACCAGAAGAGTTTTTTAGGTAGAAGCTCAGAGGAAAAACAGTCCTGGCACCTTCTCTTTGCCGGTCAAGAGAAGAAAGGAATCAGACCCTTGTACCCATCCCAGGGGGCGATGGGAGGGGTGGGGGTCAGACTCTCAGTAGGATTCCAGGCCACAGGGAGAGGTTGTGGGGTCCCATCCCTCACTTCTTGGTTTCCCATCTCAGGACCCACATCCTGGCTGGGATGGGAAGTGTGATCAGTGCGTGGCATCGGGCTGCACACAGTAGATGCTCAACTGAGATGTCAGCCAGGGAGAAGTAAAGAGAGACCAAAAGAGGCAGAAGGTTGAGAGAACGCTGGCAAAAAATGAACCGGGCGGGACTGACGGTGAATTTGATTTCCAAGAAGGACCCTTGGGAATCACCACCTCGGGATTCTCCTCCACCCTGGCTAGCCCCTGGGGAACTCTAGATTTCTTTTTTCTTTTCTTTTTTTTTTTTTAAAGATTTTATTTATTTATTCGACAGAGATAGAGACAGCCAGCGAGAGAGGGAACACAAGCAGGGGGAGTGGGAGAGAAAGAAGCAGGCTCATAGCAGAGGAGCCTGATGTGTGGCTTGATCCCACAACACCGGGATCACGCCCTGAGCCGAAGGCAGACGCTTAACCGCTGTGCCACCCAGGTGCCCCGAACTCTAGATTTCTTGACCTGTCACCCAGATTGGCTAGTGGGGCAGGAGAGTGCGGTGAAATGTGCTGTTGGAGGGTGAGTTTAAGGACCCTTGAACGCGGAGGGAGTTGCTTGGGGGCGGGGCCAAGCGGGACTGCTTTGGGGAGGGACTAAACTGGGTTAGGGAGGCGGGGCTAAATGGTGAATGGGGCGGGGCTAACCTGGGGTAATCAGCTGGGGCTTGTGGGGTCCTGCAACTAACTGCAGTGCCTCCAGGCGGCCACCATGGGCACTACAGCGTCATAAATTGGCCTCAGCCCCTAGCTGCCCGCCCAGCCTGGTGCCCCAGAGAAGGAAGAGCTCTGAAGAGTGAATGCTCTACCCCCTGTCCACCCCCCATCCCTTCCCAGAGCTCCCTTCTCAGTCCCTGATGGGTCCTGCGCTCCACCAAGGGTCCTTGCTAGAAATCCTTCATTTGTCCATTCGATCAACAGATGTGATTAAGCCCTGGGGAGGTCGCCATGAATCAAGTTATCAAATCCCTGCCCTCCTGGAACTGACCTTCTGGCGGGAGAGACAGGCAAGAACTGAATAAATATGTAATACAGTGTCAACAACAAAATGAATATATAATAGAATGCAAGTGGCGTGAAGAATAAAAAACAGGGTAAAGGGGATTAAAGAGGGATAGTGGTGGTGTGGGTGGCTATTTAACAGGTGTGGTCAGAGATGGTGTCTCTAAGGAGGAGGTATTTGAGGTGAACCCTGAAGGAGGTCAGAGGGGTGCCTTCTGAGGATCCAGAAGAGCATTCAAGTCAGAGGGTATAATAAGTGCAAAGGCCCTGAGGTGAGCACATTTCGGTATGTTTGAGCAGTGGCAAGGAGGCTGGTGTGTCTGGAGAGGAGTGAGGGGAGGGGAGTTTGCGGGGTGACCAGGCCAGGGAAGCCAGGAGAGGCCAGACCAAGTAGGAACTTGTGGGCTATAGACCGGAGTTTGGATTTGACCCTGAGAACAGGAGTAGGACCTGTCAGAGGAGTCATCCATCCATCCATCCATCCATCCATCCAGGGTCTGTGTCAGATGTTCTGGGTCTGGCCTGTGAATGCCTTGGAGACTCCCAGATAGCTTTCCCTGTGGGAAAGATGCCCACTTCCCGACTACTGGGAAGTCCTCCCTAAGATCTAGCTATAAATCTGGATTGGCCACTCTCTGGATTTGAAGTCGTTTCTTTCCTGGGGTCCCCACAGGATGGGAGGGGAGGAGTGGTTCAATTTGTACAGCATACCTCAGGGCCTTTGCACTTGCCATTCCCTCTGCCTGGGACACTGTTCCCTCCCTCTCCTTCTACTTCAATGACACCTCCTCCAAGAGACCCACCTTGACCAGCCACCTATAATGACCTCCCCACAGCCACTCTCTGAGCTCTTACTCTGTTGTTTTTCTTCATAGCCTGTCACTCTTCTCCACAATTTGTTCCTTCATTCATTGTCTGTCTCCCCCTAGAGTGGCAGCTCGTCAGGGTCCAGTGGACTTTGTTGTATCGCTGCCGGTGCCTACAACAGAGCCAGGCACCCAGGAGGTGCTCAGCAAACATGTTAAAATAAAAACTTGAATGAATGGATGAATCTCCCTCCTCCGCGCACAGAGTCTCTTTCTTTCTCAAACAGTGGGGCTCTTGTACCAAAGGAGGGGTGAGGGAACAACTGTCCCCTTGGGCCATCCCCTACCCATTTCACATCAACCACCGCTCTTGGATGGGAGGCATCAGGAAAGCTCATCTTCATCTAATTCCACCGTTACAGGGCACCACTGTTTGGGGTTCACACCCTGTTCTCCTGGGCTCCTTTAGAAAATGTAAATGTCCCAGGTGGAAGGAAGTAAAAGGAAATCTGAGGACACTCAGATATAAGTGAATTGGACATTTTCTTCCTAGGGAAAGGGGGGGGGGGTGGTGTCAAACCCGGGCTCAAGATGAAAGAGCTGCGGTGACACCTGGTGGTAAAATGAGGTTTGTGCAGCGAGTGTGTGTGCGCGGCTCTGCCGAAGGTGTGCAGGCGGAAGGTGTGTCAATGCCCTGGGCCAGGGCGGGGCAATGGAGGCATTAGCCTCAGGGGCAAAATTGAAGGGGATGCCAGAAAAAAAAAAAAAAAGAAAAGAAAAAAGTCGGAAACCAAGATAATCTATTTTTTACAGATTTATTTATTTATTTGAGAGACAGAGAGTGAGCGTGGGGGAGAGAGTGAGCACGAGCTGGGGGAGGGGCAGAGGGAGAGGGAGAAGCAGGCTCCCCGCTGAGCAGGGAGCCCGCATGGGACCCTAACCGGGACTCCGGGATCATGACCTGAGCCGAAGGCAGACGCTTAATCGACTGAGCCACCCAGGTGCCTCCAAGATAAAGAATATTTTAAGAAAATCAAAATTAATGCAAAAAAACCCTGTGATAAAAATATCAAAATTTTAAATAAACACTGGAACCCATTCTGTACTTGAATGACTCACACCACTTGCCTCGTGACCCCTGGCCCTACAGGATTTCATCTGTAGTGTCCATGGGTGTCTGTGTATGTTTCAGAACCATGCACTTGGCATTGACCAAGCTGGGCACAGGGACGTGTGTGTGCCATAGTCATGTCTGTGGGTATGTGTACACAGTGACTTTTCATATGGGTTGGCCACGTGCATGGGGATGGGTTTCCCATGAGCCTGGCAACTGGCGTGGGCAATGACTTTTGTCCCCAGAACTCAGCGTCAGTGCCCGGGAGGCAGTAACTTGCTGTTTCCACTTACTTTTGCACTCATGTGTTCATTTCGAAAGTGCTCATTGGGAGTCTTCTGCCTTTTGAACCTCACACAAGACACCAAGGTCTGGGTGACAGCGTGAGCTCTTAAGGGGCAGGGTGGGAAATTTAACTTCTCTGCAGCCAAGTCTGGCTGTGCTGGGAAGGGGGTTGTGACAGAAGTGGGAGGAGTTCCCACTTTTCAGGAACTCTGCTCTGAGAACCCCGACATGTCTTCATGCTGAGTGGAAGGCTGGTGCATCTCACAGCTCTGTCCATCCAGAGCTCAGCCACAAGCCAAGAAGAAACCAGGAAGAACAGAGAGGAGTCAGAATAGACCATGAAGTCTGTGTGCGGAAGCTTATTCTCGTTGCTTCTCGGAGTCCCAGCAGGCTCTCTCCGGGCCCGGTTCTCTCACTTTGCACATAGTTCTGGCTGTCCTGGACAGCTCACCTCGCAGCCCTGCTTAGCACAGAGAACACAGGGAGTCACAGCAGGAGAAGAAAGAAACCAAAAGGCAAAGTCAGTTGAAGCCACTGAATGAAATGGCAAATAGCTCCTCACCTTTTCGGCCCTGAGAAAGTCCCAGTTGTTCCCAAGAAAAATACATGGTGAACACGTGATAAACCAGATTGTTTCTCTTCCTAATGGCTCGAAAGACATCGAGTGAGCACATACAAGCATGTGACACAGCCCACTGCGGAGTAGTTCTCAGGACTAAGTAAGGGTGTGTGCGTGTGTGTGTTTAAATAGAAGATTTTTAAAAATTATGGCAAAATACACATAACATAAAATTTACCATCCTAGGCATTTTAAAATGTACAATTCTCAGGGGCACCTGGGTGGCTCAGTCAGTTAAGCATCTGCCTTTGGCTCAGGTCATGATCCCGGGGTCCTGGGATTGAGCCCCCCATCAGGCTCCCTGCTCAGCGGGAGCCTGCTTCTCCCTCTGCCTGCTGCTCCCCCTGCTTGTGCTTGCTCTCCCCCACCCTGTGTCAAATAAATAAATAAATAAACAAATAAATAAATAAAATCTTAAGAAAAATAAAAAAAATAAAATGTACAATTGTGTAGTGTTAAGTACATTCACATGGTTGTGCAACCATCACCACCATCCATCCCCAGAACTCTGTTCATCTTGCAAAACTGAACTTCTGCCTATTAAACAACCTCGCATTGCCCTCTCTCCTAGCCCCCTCAAACCCCCTTCTACTTTCTCTCTCTATGCATTTGACTACTCTAGGTACTTCGTATAAATGGAATCATGAAGTATTTATCTTTTGCTTATTTCACCCAGCATCATGTCCTCAATGCTCATCCCATGTCCTGGCAGGCATCAGTACTTCCCTCCTTTTTTAAAATTTTAATTAATTTATTTGAGAAAGAGAGAGAGAGAGCATGAGCAAGGAGGAGAGGCAGAGGGAGAAGCAGGCTCCCCACTGAGCCTGGAACCTGACTTGGGACTCGATCCCAGGACCTTGGGATCATGACCTGACCCAAAGCGAGTCGCTTAACCGAATGAGCCACCCACGCACCCCCATCACTTCCCACCTTTTTAAGGCTGAACACAATCCCATTGTGTGAACACCACATTTAGTTTATCGTTCATCCTTCAGTGACATTTGGGTTGCTTCCACCTTTTGGCTATCGTGAATAATGCCGCTGTGAACATGGGGCGCGAATATCTCTTTGAGACCTTGCTTCTAACTCTTTGGGGCGTGTGCCCAGAAGTGGGATTGCTGCCGTACTGTTTTCCACAGTGGCTGCACCGTGTTACATTCCCACCCACGGTGCACGTGGGCTCCGGTTTCCCTACATCCTCGCGGCGTTATTACTACTGGACTTTTTGACTTAAGCCCACGGGAGTGACGTGATCTCTCATTGTGGTTTTGATTTGCGCTTCATGAAGAGTTCCTGATGTTGGGCTTCTTTTTATGTGTTTATTGTTGTTTGTGTATCTTCTTTGGAGAAACGTCAAATATTTTGTCCATTTTTAAATCAGGTTGTTTGTTTTTGTGTTATTTAAGTAAAAGGTGAGAGAGTGACGGGGGGGAGGGGCCGAGGGAGAGAGAGAGAGAATCTTAAGCAGGCTCCATCCTGAGCGTGGTCTTGGGGCTTGATCTCACCACCCTGAGATCATGACCTGAGCTGAAATTAAGAGCTGGACGCTTAACCTAATGAACCACCCACGTGCCCCTGAGTAAAAGATTTTAAAGCCAGGAATGAGACCTGGTTGGATTTGGGCAAGGGCCAGAGCCTCTGGCTATAACATGGAAGACCCTCGAGTTGGGAGAGTGAAGGCATAAAGACAGGATCACCTCGGGAGTTGGCAAGGCCTGAGGCAAAGTGGTGGCAGCCAGAGGCCTAGCAGGACTAACATTTGGGGAATGGAAGGTGTGAACCTCTCATTGTCTGGGGTCTGAGGTCCTTAACAAGGACAGCTGTCTCCTTCCCCGCCTCCTCCTGGAATTCTGAACCAGGCAGGAAAGCAGAGATGACAGAAGGGGTGTGGGGCTCTGAGACTTTTGGGGAGACACAAGCGAGACATGTTTCAACACCATTTCCAAACACTTGCTGTCACCAAGCAAAAGGCTGAAAGCAGGAGCAGGCTAGAAGATTACGCCAGTTGTGTTCTGAGGTGTGCAAAGCTGTGTGTGTGTGGACGTGAATTCATGCCTTTCTTATGTGTGAATGAAAGAGGCCACAGGGCCCCTTGCGAAAGGACACTTAAGTTTCACTTGGTTTGTGTTTTGTTTCTGTTTTCTTTTGGGATTGTGTTTCTTAGCCTTTCTGCTGGAAAGTTCCATCATTTTTACCTGCTGCAGATCATATAGGAACTCATATATTTGAATTCATATATTTGAGTACATTTTCTTCTTGACGTAAAACATATCTACGGAGAGGCATGCAGATCGTAAAGGTGCAGCTTGATAAATTGTCTTGAAGTGACATGGTGATACCAGCACCAGGTAAAGAAACAGAGCTTTTCACATATCCAGAAGTCCCCCCTCATGCTCCTTCTAGTTACCACCTGCTCCCCAAGAGATCCCCGCTAAGCTAACATCTCTCACCATGCACGGGTTTGGCCAGCTTTGTCATTTAATGAAGCCATGAGGTATGTAGTTTTGGGCCCCGCTTGTCTCGCTGAACATTATGCTTGTAAGATGCCACTGTATGACTGTATGGTGGTCCTTGCCTGTTTTCATCCCTTTATGGCATTCCATGGTGTGACGATACCATGATCTATTCGTTCTGTTGCTGGGCATGTGGGTTGGTGAAGTTTGCAGCTGACACAAACAGTGCTGATAGGAATATTCTGACACTCTGTCTCGTTCGCATTTCTGTTGGGTGTTAGCGAATACTGACTCATGGCATTGGGTCATAGCTGGGTTAGATTTCTGCAAGCCTCTGGTCACATTTTTGTTGACCAAACAATATGTCACTTAGTTTTCTGTATGTTTCTGCTAAAAAACACCTTATTTATTGTATATTGTTGGTTGATTAACAGCAAACTCATGGCCGAAGGCACTGCAACTCAGGCCTGAATGACGCTTATTGGCAAGATGGTTTTTCTCCAAAGACACGCCACAGCCTGCTTGTACTTCCAAACACTACACAGCAGTTAGCACTGTGCTTGGGGGCCACTTAAAATAGTGAAATCACTAATAAAAAGCACATGCAAAAAATGTGAAAACCTTGGCACCAGATAACCAGTGAAAAAGACGCTTAATTACGGTTATAAGAGCTGAAACTAGAAGGCAGAGTATGGATGTGTGGGGCCTCAGCTGGGAACCTGCGAGTTGGTGACTCCAATTTTTTTTGCCACTGCATGCATATCCACGCATGACCACGAAAGCCCCATGAGTATTGATTTTGGGGTTACAAATAAATCGTAGTGAGTGGGCGAGTTTGCCAATACGGAACCGGCAAATAATGAGACTCCGCGTGTACACTGAGGAGCAGAATTGCTGAGTCGTAGGGGAGAAATATATTGAGATTTAGGAGATAGCCAGTCTCCCAAAGTCTCGAAGACTCTTCAGTTTCTCCATCTACGCACCCACCGGTCATATTTGAGCATTCCAGCTGCTCCACGTCGTCACCAGCCCTTTGGTGGTGTCTCTCCTTTTTCCTTTAGATATTCTGGTGGTGTGTCGTGGTAGCGTGTTTTGGATTTAATATACATTTCCTGATGATTAATATTAAATACCTTTGCCCATGTTTACTGCCCACTCAGTGTTCCCTTTTGTGAAATGCTCTATTCTGCTGCCTGCCTTTTTCTTACTGATTTGTAGGAATATATGTATGCCAGTGTATCCAGATTTTATATCTGCATCTGTATCTATCTATACAGATCTTACATAGATTAAATAAGATATGAGTTCTCTGTTGGACATAAGGATTGCAAATATCTGCTCCCACTCTGTGGCTTGCCTTTTTATTCTCTTAATGGAGACTTTGATCAATAGAACTTCTTAATTTTAATGTAGTTCAAATAATATTTTTCCCCTTTTAAGGGTAGTGCTTGTTAGTGTCCTGTTTTAGAAATCTTTGCCTACCCTCAGAGTAATGAAGATGTTCTTCTGTATTTTCTTCTAAAAGATTTATTGTTTACCTTTCACATTTAGATGTATGGTCCATCTGGAATTGATTTTTGCATAGGATATGAGGTAGGGATCAACATTTATTCTTTCCCCTGTGAATAGTTGCAGTTGACCCAGCACCATGTATGCTCTGGAGCCTGACCGTCTGGGATAGTATCCTGGGGGCCTTCAGGAAATTTCTTAGCAGCTCTGTGCCTCTGTTTCCTCATTTTAAAGATGGGAATTGTAATCCTGTCTACTTCTACTCAGTGATAGTCTGCGGGTTAAGTGAGTTATTACATGTCCATTGCTGTAAATGATACCTAGTATGGGATAGGTACTCAGTAAACCTTAACAACCATGGTTATTATTTCTGACAGTTGTCAACTTTTTCCCTCTGGAGAATTTTCAGGTCAGGGAAAAAAGCATTTCTTTCCATGGCTCCTGGTCCTGGGGCATTCAGGTTGCGCTAACAGAATACCATGGACTGAGTGGCTCGTAAACAATAGACGTGTATTTCTCACAGTTCTGGAGGCTGGGATGTCCAAGATCAAAGTGCTGGCAGATAGGGTGTTTTCTCACTGTTCTCTTACATTCTGGAAGGGAGACAGCTCTCCCAGCTCTCTTTTATCAGGACACTAATCCATTCATGAGGGTGGGGTCATCCTCATGACCTGATCATCTTCCAAAGGCCTCATCTCCAAATACCCTTACATGGAGATTTGGTTTCAACATAGGAATTTGGGGGGGGGGGGGACACAAACATTCAACCTAAGGCACTCCCCAACACAATGCTTAGAGTGATAATGGTGATGGAGAAGAAGGGATACTTTCTTGGTCTTGGGGCACCTGGCTGGCTCGGCTGGAGGAGCGTGTGACCCTTGATCTCAGGGTCAGGAGTTTGAGCCCCGCAGGGGGTGTACATATTATTTAAGTAAATAAATATTAGGGGCCCCTGGGTGGCGCAGTTGGTTAAGCATCCGACTTGGTTTCGGCTCAGGTCATGATCTCAGGGTTGTGAGATCAAGCTCCGCATCAGGCTCCTAGCTCAGCGCGGAGTCTGCTTAAGACTCTCTCTCCCTCTTCCCCTCCCCACCTCTCAAAAATAAATAAATAAATCTTTAAAAAATAAATATATAAAAAAAGAAGGAATACTTTCTGGAGACATTTCTGCATCAAGATCAGCGTGCTCTGGTGCTGGTTTGGATGGAGTAGGGAAGGAGAAGGAGGGTGAAGGGGGCATAGTCTGTAGTTTCTACCCGAGGGTACATTTGGACCAGGACCAGGGGAAGGCAAGCAAGGAAACCAGGGCACAAAATTTAAGGACTCATTCTCACATCGGAGCAATTGCAGGGCACCTCAGGGGAGGGGGCTGGAAGGGAAAATTTAAGAATGCCCCCCTTAACAGTTTTGTTGAGGTATAATTTACATGCCATAAAATCTACCTGTTTTAAGTGTGCAATTCAGTGACTTAAAAAGTCACGTAAAAAGTAAATTTGCAGAATTGTGCAAACATCACCCCAATCCAGCTTTAGGACATTTCCATCACCCCCAGAAGATCCCTTATACCCATTTTGCAGTCCATCCCCACACCCACCCTCAGTTCCAGGCAATCACTAATCTAATTTCTAATCACCAATCTAGTCTCTATTGGTTTGCCTTTTCTGGACATTTTGTGTAGATGGAATCATACAAAAGGTGGCTTTTAAAAAAAATTTTATTTATCTGAGAGAGAGAGAGAAGGCAGGAGGTGGGGGAGGGGCAAAGGGCAAGGTAGAAGGAGAAGCAGACACCCCGCTGAGCAGGGTGCCCAATGTGGGGCTCGAACCCAGGACCCTGGGATCATGACCTGAGCGGAAGGCAGATGCTTAACTGACTGAACCACCCAGGTGCCCCAAAATGTGGCCTTTTGTATCTGGTTTCTTTCACTTAGCCAAATATTCTCAAGGTTCATCATGTTATAGTGTATATCTGCAGTTTGTTCCTTTTTATTGCTGAGTAACATTCGTCCCTTGTATGGATGTATCACAATTTGTTTATCCATTCACTAGTTGATGGGCTTCTAGATGGTTTCATTCATGATGAAAAAATGTTGGCAGGAGTAGTCACATACAAGTCTTAGAATGGACATAGTTCTCTCGGGTACATGGAATTGTTGGGTCTTAGGGTAAGTTTCTGTTTAACTTTTTTTTAATGATTTATTTATTTATTTACTTATTTATTTTAGAGAGAGAGTGGGGGGAGCGGTGAGGGAGAGGGAAGAGGGAAAGAATCTCAAGCAGACTTCACGCTAAGTTCATGACCCTAAGATCATGACTTGAGCCAAAACCAAGAGTCAAATGCTCAACCATGTGAGCCACCCAGGTGCCCCTGTTTAACTTTTTAAGAAAGGGCTAAATTGTTTCTCGAAGTGGTTGCAACATTTTATATTTCCACTAGCAATAGGTTCCCATTTCTCTAAATCATCATCACACTGTCTGTCTTTCTGATTGGGGTTGTTCTGGTGGGCATCATGTGCTGTGAGTCCTGTGGAACCCAAGTGGGAATGTCCAAGGAGCAGATGGGCATAGGGGTCTGAACTGCAGCTGGAGATCTGAGCTGTAGATATACCTTTGGGAGCCTCAGCTGTAGATTCATTTAGTCACTTAATCAACGTTTTTTGAGCACCTACTATGTGCCAAGCACTGTTCTAAGCCCTGAGGTTTCAGTTGTGAAAAATACAGCCATGTAGGTACCCTTGTGAACTTGAAAGTCTAGTGGAGGAGACAGACCATAAACAAATAAAAGTAATGTCACATGGGGATAAATGCTGTTCAAGAAAATAGAGCAGAGTAAGGGACAGAGAGTGGTGGGGGCTGGTATCGTCAGTGAAGTGGCCAGGGAAGGTCCTTCAGACGTCATGGCGATATCATTCAGAGTTCAGTTAGGGAAACAAACCACTCTAGGTGTTTCAAAGAGAGGGAATTTAATACAGGGAGCTGGTTAAGTGTAAGATGGAAGAGTTGAGAAGCCAAACTGATAGGATGATGAGGGAATCCAGCAATGAATCACAACACAAAGCCACTTGAGGGACCTGACAAATGGGTGTTGTGATGAGGAGGGGGCTCTTGTGTGGGAGCTGGGACCATAGAGGGATGTAGCCACCATCAGAACACACCACAGTCCCAAGCAGAAAGAGCGGGGAGGAATACCCTAGCTTCTCCCTTCCTTCCCACTCTCCAGTCTCCTTCCAGTGCCTCCCATTGGATCAGCCTCCCATTGTGTAAGGGAACCTGGGAAATGTAGTTTTCTGGAGAAAGGTAGGGCATGCCTCTGACCTACACAATGATAAAGCAGAGATATAAATGAAGTAAAGGAACAGCTATATGTGTATCTGTGGTAATAGTTCTGGGGGGCGCCTGGGTGGTTCAGTCTGTTAAGCATCTAGCTCTTGATTTCGGCTCAGGTCATGATCACAGGGTCCTGGGATGGAACCCTGCATTGGGCTCAGCATTCAGTGGGGAGTCCCCTAGAGGATTCTCTCACTCTCTCTCTGCCCCTCTCCCCACTCACATGCACCCTCTCTCTCTCTCTCAAATTAATAATCATAAAAAAAATAGTGTTCTGGGGCAACCCTCTCGGGCCCCCTCCCTCTTCGGGAGCTTTGTACTATCATTTTACTATCGCTCAATAAACTTTGCTTTGCTGCCCACCAAAAACAAACAAACAAACAAACAAACATACAAACAAACAAACTGTGTTTTGGGTAGAGTGGACAGCAATACATGGCACGTACTAAGGTCCTGGGGTGGGAGTGTGCCAGACAGAAGCAAAACTTTGGGAGTGGGTATGATGGTCCAGGCACAGTACAGAGAATGAGACAAGTGGGGACCCAGAACAAAACCCTGTGAGACAGAGACATTTCGGGAGAAGGTAGGAGACAGTGATGATGCAGCCAGAGAGGTGGGAGCGGAACTAGGAAATGATACGGTGTCTGTGAAATCAAAAGAGAAATTACTTTCAAGAAAGAGGGAATAATCCATGAAGACTAACCTGTGGGATAACTAAATGAGGGCTCATGTGAGGCTGTGGGATGGGCAAATTGGAAGGTCACTGCTGCCTTTGGTGAGAGGAGTTTGGAAGCATTCAGGAGGTAGGAGGTGAGGCAGTAGAGACAGCAAATGGAGTTGTGAGTGTAGACCAGCCCTTGGAGGAACTTGACTGGAAGAAGTTAGGGCCGTTTCCCATAGCACCAATGGTGAAAGAGAGAGAGTATCAGTGGATTCCAAATTCTCTAGGCTGGGAGACCTTGGAGCCCAGTGATATTGGAGTCCGAAATCAGACAGACCTGGCTGAAAATCCTGAGCCCCTATTTACCTACTGGGTCACCTTGAGTTGGTCCCCTCTCCCCCCTGAGCCCAGTTTCCTCACCTGCAAATAGGGATGTTGCTGTCCTTTTCATGGCAGGTTGCAGCTGGTGCTCAGCCAGCACATTTGCAAAGTGTTCAGCACTTGTAAATGCAAGCTGTAGTACAAGGAGGCAAGGACACATCTCATTTTTCAAAGCTTATCATCAGTCACAAATAATAACAAAGGCAGCCACTATTTATGAAATGCTTAGCGTGTCCCAGACACCCTGCAAAGTACTTTATAAGCACATCACCCACTCCCCCAGACACACACGCTCTCCCAGCTCACTCTGCTCCAACCACATTGGCCTGTTCCTTGAATACTTATGTTCCTGCCTCAGGGCCTTTGCACTTGCTGTTCTCTTTGTAACTCTTCCCTCAGATATCCAAATGGCTCCCTCCCTCACCTTCTTCAGGTCTCTGCCCAAATATCACTCATCCTGACTACAGTCTGGATGCCCCTTCCTCTCCATAGCCCATGTATTTTACTTTTCCCCCTCCTCCCCCTCCTACCTCTTGTCTTCTTGCTCCATATGATGTTCAGCTCCTCAAAGGCATTTTTATCTGTTGTTCACAGTGCGTTGCACATAGTAGATGTTCAATAATTCTTTAACTTGATTCTCAGGACACGTGAGCCCTTTTCACATATTAGGTACATGGGTCCTCACAACAGCCCACATTGCAGATGAGGAAACTGAGGCAGAGAGGTCTTTGCTGGGGGTCACCAGGGGTCAGCACCTGCCTCTCGTTGTTAAGCTCAGAAAAAAGGGCAGTTCAAGACCCCTACCGCCGTGTTCAGTGCTTCTCCCTCGGCGAGCCCTCGGCTAGCGGCCACGGTCGGGAAAGGCCTGAGTCATTGCCGCCTCCAGACGGCGGCGGCCGCGGGCTGCGGGCGGCGGCGGCGGCGGCCGGGGCGGCGGCGCGAGGTGATGCGGGGACGCCGGGAGGGGGCGTGAGTGCAGGGAAAACAGAGGAAATTAAAACCCGCCGGGCGCTCCTCCCGGACGCCTCGCCGCCCCCGCCGCCGGCTGGTGCGTGGGTGGGTGGGGGCCTCTCTGTACTACCCCTCCGCGGAAGGGTCGGACCCCCGAGCCCTGGGGCCCCGGGAAAGGTCCGAAGTGTCAGTTCCCCGCCCCCACCCCAAGTTCGAGTTGTGAGTGGAGACCCGCCTGAGACTAGTCTGCAAAAGGCTGGCCTCTCTGTCTCGGCCGCCCCGGATTACGATGCGCCCCTCGGTGTAGTGGGAAATCCTCCCGGCTGTCCGGGTGACCCCCCCCCCCCACTGCCGCACCGTCATCCAAACAGTCGCGTCTACTGGCTTTAGATCCGCTACTCTGGGCTTCCCTGGTCCCGAAACCACCGAGGGGTCCCCAGAGTGGTATCAGGGAAGCCCCTTCCCCTAGGGAAAGGAGACCCTGTGCTGCCCGGTTCAGGGGCGCGCACAGGTCTCGCCCCCACGGCCCCCGACGCCTGCGCTCCCGGGTCCAGAGAGCCGGGGTCGGTGTCCTAAACGTAGGAGGGTGGGGGCTTGCGACTCCGGCCCCCTGCCACCTTCGGGTGGTCCGCGTGCAGCGGCCGCCCACTGAGCCTGGTGGGGGGGATGTCGAGAGCCTAGGGCTCCGAAAGGGGCTGTGCGCCGAGGGTGGTCCGGGAGTGCGGGGGGGGGGGCCTGGGGGGGCGGGAACACCGCTGGGGGCGGGGCTGGGAATGCCGCGGCGGTGGGGGGTGGGGCAGGTGGGGAACGCCGCCGTAGGGGGGCCCTTACCCGGGGGGGCGGTCCTGGCGGGGCGGCGGTGGGGCCTGGGGAGGGGGGGCAGTCTGGGTGCCCCCCGCCCCCGCCGGGCTCCGGGCCGGAGCCGTGACGTCACGGCGGCTGGAAGTGCCCGGCGCGGAGGCGCGGGAGGGGGTGGGGGGGCCGAGCTGGCGCTTTATAAGCGGAGCCCGCCAGGCGCGCCGAGCCGCAGCCCGCGTCCGCGAGCCCCCCGGCCGGCCCCGGCCCCGGCCCCCAGCTCGCGCTCGCGCCCGCGCCCCCGGGGCGGCTGGGTGGCGAGGGACCGAGCGCCAGGCGGCGGGCCGGAGAAGGGACGCGCGGCGGGTGGCCGCGGGGCATGAGGCGGGGGCGCGATGTCGGTGCCGCTGCTCAAGATCGGGGCCGTGCTGAGCACCATGGCCATGGTCACCAACTGGATGTCGCAGACGCTGCCCTCGCTCGTGGGGCTCAACGGCACCGTGTCCCGCGCGGGCTCCTCCGAGAAAATCGTGAGTGGCCGCCGCGCGGGGGGCACTCCCGGGGGGCGTGGTGCCCGCGCCGCCGCCGCCGCAGCCCCCGGGGGCCCCCGCCCCCCAGCTTCCCTGCGCGCCGGGCCGGGGAGCGCCCTCCCGGGGCTGGGGGCTGGACGCGGAGGAGCCCCGGGACCCCGACCCCCCCTCCCCCGCGGCCGCGCCGTTTATTCTTGTTATTATTATTACTGCTTCTCATTATTAGTGAGCAGTGTGCGAGTGGCAACAATGTACGAGGCTCGCTCGGCTCCCGGCGCAGGCGGCAAGGGCTGCGCAACTGAGCCGGGTCCGGCCGAGTGGGGCGGAGCGGGAGGGTAGATTCGGGGGGCTGGGAGGGACCTTGCCTCTGAATGGGGGAGCCACGGGGTCTCCACCTTCAGGATCGCTATCTGTCTGTGTATCTCTGAGTGGTCCCGTCTCCTTCTCTGTCTTTTTCTCTCCGTCTCTATTCTTTCTCCTCTGGTTTGCTTCTCTCTGTTTCTCCCCGTCTTTGTCTCTATCTCTGTTGCACTGTCTCTGACTTTGTATCTCTTTTTGTCTTTTCCTCTTCCCTGCACCCCCCACCCGCGCCCCAGCATCTCCTGCCCGGTTACCTGCTTCACCATGTGCCGAATATTTATTCCCAGAACTCGCTCTCTCTAGGAGGCAGATGGCTGTCAAGACTGGGGCAGGGGCGAGGGCTGGCACTGCCCCCAGAAGCACGGGATTGCCCCTTCCCTCATCCCATCCTATCCACCTCTATCCCCTTCATCCTCCAGCTTCCCTTGCCACAGAGCTTTTTTGGGGAGGGGGCAGGGAGACTCAATCGTGATCAGTAACGGCGTTCCTGGTGTCCTGGGGAGAGGGGAGAAAGCAGCCTCCACTGCAAACTTCCCTCCGTCTCCTCCGAATGTGGCCCTCCCCTCCCATCTTTTCCACTTTTCAATCTGTTTGTGGGACTCCTCCCAATAGGTGGAACTGGGGATGATGCATGGAGCTCCCTCTCCTGCTCAGTGTTTCCCCAACTTCACCAGCTCCCCTGTTCAGCCCCCAGTGGCCACCACTTCTTTCTTTTTCCCTGGTGAAAGAAAAGAAGTCTTTGCTCCCAAAGGTTGAAGGCAAGTTGGGGGGAGGGGTTGCCAAGCACTGTGCCCAGGCTTTGTCCCACCCGCGGTAGGGGGGGCACAGTGGTATTGGGCTTGGCACTGGTGAGGGCTTTCAGTCCAAATTCTCAGACTTGAAGCTAATGTGTGAAACAATGTCTTTCTGTGTGTCTGTCACATCGAGTGATATTTGAGTATATCCTGGTGTGTTTATCTAGGCATGAGTTTTGGTATGTGAATATGGGGTTGGGTGTGAATTGAGGGAGAAAGTTTATGAGCTTTGCCAACATGAGGGTCCAAGTGTATCTTCCTGTGTGTAAAGGTGTGTCCCAGAATGAGTGTGAGTGTGTCCCTGAGTGAGTGTCTGGGTGTGGATGTGTCTAAGTATATATCTGCAGTTTTGTGTCCCTGACGGTGGGCTTGTGTGTGTTACATGATTGCATGTGCACGTATGAGTTTGTACACATGAGTCGGTGACAGCCTTCTTGCTCTTGCCTTCTGAGGGGGAAGAGAGATGGTGTCTCATTGAAATCAGAAGCTACATTCCCCTCCCCCACCCTCACAGAGTGTGAGTCTGTGTAGATGTGTGCATGTAATATGTATAGCATATGGTGTGTGGGGAAGGTGTACATAAGTGTGGAAGAGTATGGCTCTGAGTTATGATTTTGTCTGTGCCAATATGTATGTGTGTGTTTGTGTGCATGTAAGTGTAGACGTGTATGTCTTTAGAAGTGTGTGCATATGTGTGTATCTATGAATGGTGTGTGTGCCTACCTTGTATGCATGTGGGTGGATTCCCATATGAACCATTTGTTTTCTGTAAGTGTGTGTACATGTACGTGTACCCAAACAGAACTGGTCTCCATTCTGACCCATCTATAGCTAATAGGACCACAATCTAGTGCTTCCATGAAATTACCTGTTGAAAGCTAGTATTTCTCCCATCCCTGCTCCCCATCCCATCCCTCAGTCTCACTAAGCCTTGTACAAGAACTCTGTGGAGTGAGATGCCAGGAGACTTAGGATAGGACCTGAAGGGGAGCCATCAAAAGACAGTGCTCTAGAAAGGGTTTTGGGAATCTGGTAGACCAAGGTTGTAATCCACTCTCCCCCATCTTGCTCTATGACTTGCTCTTGACTCTGGGTGCCGGTGAGTTCACCACTCTGAGCTGTGGTTTCCTCATATATAAAATGGGATGATAATCCTACCTCACAGAACTCTTGTGGGTAGCAGAGATCTATAGTCCAGCTCCCCATCCATCCATCCATCCATCCATCCATCTCTTTATCCTCCCATACATCTCTCCATCCACCTGTCTCTTCAGCCAGCCATTATCCATCATCTGTCTCTCCATCTCTCCTTCCTTCCATGCATCTATCCCTCCATCTGTCTATCCGTGTATCCACTCATCCCTCTATCCATCCATCCATCCATCATCCAGCCATCTCTTCATCTATCCTCTATATATCCATCCTTCCATCCATTTTGTTTATTTGGCAAAACTATTGATTGCCTCTCTATGTCAAACATGTTTATGCTTAAAAGCTCCAGCTCGGTGCCTGACATAGTAGATGCTCGGTTAGTGATAGGACTCTAAGTCATATATATCTGGGTTTGAATTCTGGCCCTGCACTTTACTAGCAGTGTGCCCTTGGGGAAATTATTTAATCTCTCTAAGCTTCAATATCTTCATTAGTCAAGGAGAGTTTAGAGTCCCCATTAGACTGTGGGATCCATGAGGAACCACAGAGGACATCTGTGTTTTGCTCATTATTAAACCATAAGGCCTGACGTATAGTAAGCTTACAATAAATATTTGTCAAGTGACTGAACCAACAATCATATCTTCATAAGGATTCATGGATTCCACCTTCAAATGGAAACAAATGGCTGGGAGCATAGTAGGTGTTCAGTAAGGAGGAATTGCTTTATTTGCCATAGTAGCCGAGCACATGGTAGGCACAGAATAAATATTTGTCAAGTGTCAAAAATTGAGAATCCACCTTCCTGGGTGCCTGGCTGGCTCAGTCAGTGGACATGCAACTCTTGATCTTGGAGTTGTGAGTTCAAACCAAATGTTGGGTGTAGAGATTACTTAAAAATAAAATCCTAAAAAAAAAAAAAAAAAGAAAAAGAAAAAAAGAATCTACCTTCCTGATGGTTGGGTTGAACAAATGGAAGTTACTAGGCACATCTGAGGTGCTCGTAAGAGGGAGCTGTAGAAAAGTGTAGAGCATCAATATGGGTTAACAGAGGTTTGGGGACCCACGTAGCAAGAATTCCCAGCCATGAGGCAGAAGATTGGTTTGACTTAATAAAGGGACTCACTGCTGGGGTGGGGGTGAGCCCAGACCCTCTGGCCATTCTTGTCTCAGGCTTGCCCTCCTGAATACGATCTATAGAAGCAGCTTAGCATTCTAAGAGTGGTGTTACAGGCCATCTCTGGAAAGGAACAGGGAGGAAGCTTCCACCACTACTACCTTTGGCCAACTCTCAGCCATAAACCATCCCTGTGGGATGGGAGCCTTCAGGGGAATGGCTCCTCACCTGGGTGTCATAAATCCACAACCAGACTAAGAGCTGTCAGCCCCTTGCCAGTGGCTGCTGTCATTACAGCGATTGAGGAGAATTACCTGCACCTTATATGTTATGTCCTTGCCCATCCACTCACGCTTCCTTAAGGGCTGGGAAGAGGAAGGGGAGATGAACAAGAGGTATTCTGTTTGGAGAGGACCCTTTTCCTCATGGGAGGATTGGGGGGGTGGGTCTAAGCAGCTATCCACAAAAGGGCCCTTTGAGGATTTCCTGCAAAGAACCAAAGCTCAGATTTCTTGTCTTTTCTTGACAGTTTCCTGGGGAGAAAGGCATGAGAGACTCTGTATCAGTCAAGAGAGGTCAAGGTACACAAGGTACCTTGTGGTTTAACACAACACAGGTTCATTTCATTTCTCCCTTGCGCTATATATCCATTGTTGGCTGGAGAACTTTGTCCATCGTAGTCATTCAGGGATTCAGGAGGATGGAGGCTGTGTGGTGACATGATCACTGAAACAGAAAAAGGAAAGGCACAGCAAATCCTCCATCAGTTCCTAAAGCTCAACCCTGGAATGTTACTTAGGTCACATTTCATTGGTCAACACAAATCACATGGCATGCCTAACCTTAAAGAGGGTGAGAAGTGTGGTCCTACCATGACCTGAACGAAGAGGAGTGGCCAAATATTGGTGAACAGCCCTCAATAGCACCCCACTCTGCTGATCCCTCCCCCTCTTATCCTAAGTAACGAGAATTCTCTTGGAGGGTATCTCCACTTGTTCATTCATTCACTTATTTAACAAGTACTTATTGAACATTTACTTTGTGCTGGGCAGTATTCTGGGTGCCAGGGACATAATAGTGAACAAAACAGACAGATGTCCTTGTCCTCTGGGAACTGACATTCTAGGTCAGGGATCGGGAGAAATAAATAACTGTATAGATAAATCTATAATAGTTTAGATGGTGATGCATGCACTACGAAGAAGCATAAGAGCAGTGTAAGGGGAGTGGAGAGTGATGGGGGGATTATTTTAGATTGAGTGGCCCCTCCGAGCAGGTGACATTTGAGCAGAGATCTGAGGGAAGCAAGAGAGGGCTCGTATCTAAAGGAAGAGAGTTACAAATAGAAGGAAGAGCAAGTGCAAAGGCCCTGAGGTGGGAATGTGCCTGTAATGTTGGAGAAACAGTGAGGAAACCAGTGGCCGAAGCAGAGTGAGCTAAGGGGGGAAGCAGTTGGAGATGAGGGCAGGGAGGTGGCAGGGGAGCTGCATCATGCTCAGGGATGGGGGAAGCTTGTAGGGATTTTATTTTATATTTTTTGAAAGATTTTATTTATTTATTTGACACTGAGAGAGAGAGAGAGAGAGAGAGAGAGAACCCAGTCAGGAGGAGTGACGGTCAGAGGGAGAGGGAGAAGCAGGCTCCCTGCTGAGCAGGGAGCCCGATGCAGGGCAATGCGGGACTCGATGCAGGGCTCGATCTCAGGATCCTGAGATCATGACCTGAGGTGAAGACAGGCACTTAACCAACTGAGCCACAAGGTGCCCCTTTGTAGGGATTTTAGATTTAACTTGTAACTCCTCATGCTGTCCATTCCTCCTTGCGTTTTTAACCTTCTAATATACTCTGCATAGTCTGCTTATTTATCTTGTTGTCTGATTCACCGCCCGCCCTCGTGCCCCGTATAATGTCAGCTCCACGAGGACAGGGATTTTTAAAAATTTTTATTGCCTGTTGAAGCCCTAGTGCCTACTGTAGGGCCTAGCAATAGTAAGAGTTCAATAAATACTTGTTAAGTGAATAAATGGAATTCCAGGAAGGGTTCTGAGCAGAAGAGGGACAGGACTTGGCTCAGGTGTTCAGTTTCCCTGTGGCCCCTGTGAGGAGGGCAGACTATGGGGGATGAGGGCAGGAGCCAGAAGGCCAGGGAGGAGGCCACTGCACTGGTCTAGGTGAGTGATGATGGGGGCTGGACCAAGGTAGGGGCCAAGGGGGTGGAGAAAAGTAGGCATATTGTGGATTTGACCCCCACCTACCATATTTACTTGCTCCTAAGTTGTGGACTTCCAGCTGCTGTTCAAACACTTCAGAGTGTGAGGAGACATTTACTGAGCACCTACTTTGTCCGGGGAAGGGTCCTGGGCTATGGGACTTAGAGATGAGTAACATGCCTGACTTCAATCAGGTTGCAGTCTCGTCAGCAGTACTTGTGACACGACATGGTATGTGCAGTAATAAGGATATTTCTGGAGTGTTACAGGGGTGCAGGGAAGGACACCAAAACCAGCCAGGGTACAGCAGAGGTGTCCTGGAGGTGGCGGTATCACACTGGGTCTTACGGTTGAGAAGGAATTGGCAGGCGAACACAGAGCAAGACGGAACAGTGTGAACAAAGGCTCAGAGGCAGGGGGCATCCTGGTGAGCACGGAGAGACCAAGCAATTCAGAGTTCCTAGAGATTTGTGTGCCATTCTGGGAGGAGCGTGGAAATGGCCTGAGCAGCCAGAAGGGTCCATGTCACGAAGGGATTTGGCCCAAGGTGTCTGCACATCATTCTGAGTGTCAAAGGATGGGAGATTTGGAGGGCTTTGGAGCAGAAAAGGAATATGAAGTTGCCTGTTGCATTTTTAAAAAAGATTTATTTCTTTATTTTAGAGAAATAGAGAGAGCATGAGTGGGAGGGGCAGAGGGAGAGGGAGAGGGAGAGGGAGAGAGAATCCAAAGCAGTCTCTGCACTGAGTGTGGAGCCTGACACGGGGCTCGATCTCATGACCCTGAGATCACAACCTGAGCTGAAACCAAGAGTTGGCCCTCAACTGACTGTGCCCCCCAGGTGCCCCTGCCTGTTGCATTTTTAAAGAGACCTCTAGTTGTTAGGAAATCCTTCTAGATTGTGAGTGTGAAATTTCCTCCTTTGAACTTTTGCCTGCCTCACTTGAACAAAATCTAAACTCCTGACTCTGGTCCAACTCATTAAGCCTCAGTTTCTTTATCCATGAAATGGGAATAATGGTGGAATATTCCATATCACACTGTGCTTAGCAGTGTACCTGACATGTGGAAGGTGCCTATAAAGGTTAGCTATTGCAATTATTATTGTTATTATTATTACAAGACCCTACCTGCCTGAGTCTCAGGTCTTGGACCACTCTTCCATCCCTCTTCTTGTTCCTGCTCCTGGAACTTTGCATTTGCTGTGCCATCCTCCGGGAACCTCCTCTAGCCTGCTGCTTCTTACCACTCAGGTCCCAACTCACATGTCACCTCCTCAGAGAGACCTCCTTTGACCACCCCAGCTAGAATGTCCCCACACTGTTATTTGGACCTGTTCTATTTTCTGCCCAGTGCTTATAATTATCTGAAATCATCTTGGTAATTATTTGCCACCAACAGAATAGAAGTGCCATGCAAGCACTTTGTCCCTTTTGTTTATTATTGGGATCTTCTCCTTTAGGGCAGTAGGTATGTCCTGAATAGTCTCAGTTCTTTCTGCCCCCATGAGACTACTGCCCCTTCCTCCTCCTGATGGCACCTCTGACCTTAATGAGTATTTCTTTGATTCCTGAATCTTTTCCTATGGATCAGAATTGTCTGTTTCTTTTCTTTTTTTTCTTTTTCTTTTTTTTTTCAGATTTATTTATTTATTTTGAGAGAGAGAGAGAGAGAAAGCAGGAGGAGGGTCAGAGGGAGAGGGAGAGGGAGAGAGAATCTCGAGCAGATTCCCCATTGAGCATGGAGCCTGATGTGGGGCTCAATGTGGGGCTGGATCTCATGACCCTGAGATCATAACCAGAGCCGAAATCAAGAGTTGAATGCTTAGCCAACTGAGCCACCTAGGCATCCCAGAAGCATCTGTTTCTTAAAGCTTTTTTTTCATGTGCCCTTGTTTTTCAATGCTTCTCTGTTTGAACGGCTGTCTGACGAATGTGCACTTTGCCAACTTCCCACATTAAGGCATGGAGTAGTCTTGCCACCAGAGAGCAGAGTCATTCCCAACTAGGAATCATTGAGTGCCTCCATATGCCAAGTCCTGTGCTAGAGACTGGGAATAGAGCAGTGAACAAGGGAGACTGTCTCTTCCCTCTTAAAACTTCATAGGGAGACACAGTGAATGTGGAATTGTGCAAATGGCTATATAATCACAGTTTGGTAGGGATCAGGAAGGAGAAGATACAGAGCCATGATGGCATGTAATTGGGAAGGGGTGGTCAGGGAAGGCTTCCCTGAAGAGGTGACATTTGCCCTGAAACATGAAGTTTGAGTAAGAGTTGGGCAGAGACAGAGCTGGTAAGGTGGAGGGAGAGAGGCCAAGAGAACAGAGTGTGTAAAGGTGTTGGGGTGGGTTGGCAGGTGGTGTGTCTGAGGAGCTGGTGAGGTAGGCAGCAGCCTGAGCCCATGTGTGTTCTGACCACCGCCCTAGATCTCATCCACCCCAAGTTTGATGCCAACTTAAGGAATGGCTTGAGGTGCAGCCTTTGTCTCTACTGTCAGCACCATGGACAGCCATTAAGGGTCTAGGCCATAGGGCCACTTGAGTGTGGCTAAAACTGTCTTCTTCCTCTTCCAGAGGGAAGCTCTGGTTTCTGCCTCTTGGTGTCTTTCATTCTCCCAGCATCCTTCTCCCCTCTGACTCTGGATGGCTGACGTCTCTTTGTGAAGCATCAGTGGGGAGCAGCCACAAAGCTGGGCAAGGAAGAAAAGCAGCCATCTGGGGGAGGCCCAGGCGCTTTGAGAGAGTTTGATGTGGGCTTGGGTCTGTCTGTGTGTGGGAGGGAAGAGGCTGCCTCTGGGATACCTAGGGGGGCAGTCTGGTTCCCAGTCTTGGCTCTCTCTGTCTCACCCTTGATGCTTCACTGTTTTTAAACTCTGTCTTTTGAGTCTCTGTTTCTGTCCATCTCTTTCTCATATTTTTGTCTCATTAACTATATTCCCCTCTCTCTGTCTTAACTATGTATTGACAACACATGGTTGACATTCAGTAAATGTTTGTTGAGTGAATGTTGATGATTATGTTTGTCTGCCTGTGTCTCAGTGTCTGCCTCTCTTTGTCATACTCTCTGTCTTCTCTCTATGCTTCTGTCTGTCCCTATGTCCTCTCTGTGTGTCTCTGTCCTTGTCTCTGTGTGTCTCTTTTGTCTCTGATTCCGTAATCTCTGTCTCTTGGTGTCGTCTCTATATCTGTTCCATCCCTATCTCTTGGTCTATGCCTGTCTGTCTGCCTCTCTGTTTCTCTTTCTCTCTCTCTCTGAGATCCTGTTTCTATGTTACCATAGTTGCTGTATCACAGTCCAGGACTCTTACGGGGGTTGAGGGAGAGACCAGAATTCTCAGACCTGAGAGGGCTCTTGAGACAGGACAGAGCCAGAACCCATGTTGGATGTTGGCAGGATTCCGTGAATGGGACAGGATGAGCCACATCAGTGTGAGCCCTTGAAGGCCCTAGAGGGGGCAAGGGGTGTCTGGACCCCCAGGGGTGCTGGGAATTGGAGACAAGCTTTGATGGGAGCCCAGGGTGCGGTGTGGGTGGGTGCCCGAGCTCCAGGTGAGCCCCTTTCCTCCACCCCCCATTCCTCCTCCCCCACTGCCTCCTAGGAAGGCCTCCCTCTAGGACCCAGCCATCAGGCCCCAGTGCTGGCTCCAAGACGGAACAGCTGTCTGGGCTGCAGCTGCAGAAGCTCATTTTGAACAAGGGAGATGATTGCAGGGGTGATTGGGGGAGGGAGAGAGAAGGGGAGAGTAGCAAGGGCCAAAGAGGAATCAGGCTTGATTGTTGCTGCTGCTGCAGTGGCTAGTTTGCCCAGGAGATGGGGAGACCAGGTGAGGCAGGAAAAGGCAGAGGGAGGTCTGTCTGCCCAGCCGTGGTCCATCTGTCCCCACTTCTGGTCTCCCTGTCCTGAAGTTTCTCTTCCTGTCTCTGGCAGCCTCTCCCTCTTACCTGCATTTCAGGGCCTGCATCCTGACTCTGCTGGTGTCGCGTGACCCCCCTGTTGCCTGTTGTCCTGTCTCCTGCCCTGTGCTGCAGCTTCCCCATCTCTCTCTGCCCGTATCTCTCTCTCTCTGCCTGCCACTCCACCTGGATCTCTGTGTCTCTCTGAGCCCCCCTGCCTGTCCCTCGGTGCTGCTGTCATTATCGGAAGCACGGCTAGGGTTCAAGCAGCCCTTTGGATTGCTCTTTCTTTTCTTGTCATTTCTGCGATACTCAGGGGCTGGAGACAAATAGAAACAGCAAACTCCCAGGAAACGATGGGATTGTGTCCTTCAATAAAGGGATATTTACAAAGATATCTCAATTAAGACTAATTAATTAAGTGAGCCACTTCCTCTGCCCTCTCCCCCACCCTGTGGTCCCACAGCCTCCTGGGAGAGAACCATCCAATGAGTACATGGCAGAGTCCAGTGCTCAGGCGGTGTCTCGATGTTTAATTTATAACAGCCTTCTCCCCATCAATCCACCTGGAAGGGCAAGGTGGCCACAGGCATGTAGACTCAGGGGCAGAGGCTGGAGACCTGCCAGCCCCTCAGAGCCTTCTGGGGCAGGTGCGTGTCTGTTGGGAGACTGCCTCACATATCGGGATGTGTCATATTATGTTTGAACGTGTCAGGGCATGTCTTCATGGCAGGCATGCCCCTTTGTATAAGGAGAATCTGATGGCGGCCGGGCATGTCTGAGCCCATGGGATGTGTTGGAGCAGGTCAGAGCGCGTCTCATATGGGAACGTCTGGCCATAGCACGCCTGAGTGTGTCGGGGTGCCACAGGACACGTGGAGCCCAACAGAGGATGTGGCACATGACGGGGCCTGTCACAGCATGGCTCACATGCTGTGCTGTGGAGGTCTACACTGGCAGGTGAGGCATCTGTCCTCAAGGGCATGGCGAGGTATGTCTTGCAGCCCTCCCTGGCAGGAATAGCGGAGGCATGACAATATGTATAGCTTCCAGGAGGAGCTAGTCAGGTAGCCCTGCAGCTACACACTCTGAATTTACCCGGCCCCTTCAGCCCCAACAGGAGGGTTGAATTCCAGCTCTTGATGTCCTATTTGCTCCTCTGTCCTCTGTAGCTTCCCTTCCCCAGTGTCTCACTTCAGGATCCCCAGTTCCCCCATTGCTGTGGTCCTACCACTTCCCTTAGGATTACTTCTCAACGTCACTCAGGGGAGTTATCAATGCAAAGGGGGGAATGTTGCTTCTCAAGTTTAATTTTCTGGCTACAAAACTCCTCAGGATAATGGTCAGCCTGGGGGTTGGGCCCTCAGTGTTACAACCAGAAGGATGATTCCGTCTTCACATATAAAGACAGGTTTGATGATGCAACCATCAGTGTAATGCCCGACAAGGTAATGCAGCCCACAGTATAATGACTGTGTCTGTTGAGGCAGCCCTCAGTGTAGAGTGCCCTGATGAGTGATACAGCCTTCTGTACGATGACAAATCTGGAGATGCAGCCTTTGTGCGATGCCAGGGTAGTGTTGGGGCCATAAACATATCTCAACAGGCAGTGGCTCGGACGCTTGGTGCAGTGAGAAGGAAGAGGAGTTTGCTCATTACGGTGAGTGCATTCTCTGGCTATTCCAGGAGGCCAGGATTCCCCAGCCCTGCTGGCTGAGGCTGGCTCCATTAGCCCTTGCAAGTGCCATGTGACCTCAGCAGGACACCAGGCTTATTAGTAAAGCATAAATTCTGCAGGAATATTTCAGGACTGACTGCAATGCTAATGAGTTCGTCAGGGAGACCTAAGAGTGCCACTGACAGAATGTACACAGATGTCAGTTCCTACTGAGAGAAGTGTGGGAATGTTCGTGGATGCAGGTAGACACAAACGAACATAGAGGATTATACATGGAAGAACATGAGAATTCTTTTTAAAAATTTTAAATCCAGTGTATTCACCAATTTCCCCTGGTGTTCTTGGATGGACACAGATGTGTGACATGTTTGTGGCTTCTGGGGAGACGTGCACTTGGGGTCACACAGAGAGCCATGGGTATTTATGGGGGGTGTTCACCTGTGTGATCACACGTGGTGGCGGAGCTGGTTGAGGGTATAAGCAACACGCATTTACGTATGTGGCTGTGGCTCTGCACATGGACGCAAACACTTGAGGAGAAGGCAAAGAGACACAAACATATCCAGTGTGCACATATAAAGACTGGTTACGCGGATGGACTTGGGGGCTTGTGATTGTGCACAGAGCATATGGGAATAGAATGTTGATGACCATGTCAGAGTGGAGGGAATGTTTGTGGCCATGGGTGACAATGTGAGACACACATATACTTGTACTTGTCTGCTGATGCACGCCAGCCTCTGCCTGGAGTTGAATGAATGTGCACCTATAGACATGGCTAGTCACAGATGCGCCCAGATGTTCCCTATGTGTCCAGAGCATAGATGCTCACAGGTGCCTATAAACACAGGTGTCCACACAATCACAGAACTCCCGTGTACCCCAGTATCCACAAGCCACTATTTATAAAAAGTATTTTATTTATTTGAGAGAGAGGGAGGGAGCACAAGCAGGGGGACTGGCAGACAGAGGGAGAAGCAGACTCCCTGCTGAGCAGAGATCCTGACACAGGGCTCGATCCCAGGACCCTGGGATCATGATCTGAGCCGAAGGCAGACGCTTAACTGACTGAGCCACCAGGCGTCCCTCCGCATGCTACTATTTTGGGAAGTGAATGACCAACCCCCCTCTCCCCTCAGTTCCTTGGACTCCTGGGAAAGTGAGATCTCAAAGTCAATAGGAGTGGCCTTGGAACCCTCAGGTCCTTTTTGGAAGAATAGGCAGGGAGGGGAAATCCAGAGTCACATGGGCACCTGGGTGACCCAGCGACACCATCCAGGAATGTAGTGTCCTGAGCTCAGCCTCACTCACCAGACTGCCTCAACTGAGTTTCTCCCCTGTTGACTCCCTCCTCCCATCAGAGCTAATTATGGTGGCCAGTGCTGGCAAATGGCTTAGAGTGCCTGGCACAAGGAAGAGCCCAGTGAATGTTAGGGACCATAATTATCATTGAGTAGAATTGTTATTACCATTATGAATATTCTCCTTGAAATGCAAAGAGATCCTTGTCCTTTGTGTCTAGTTTTCCAGCCTTTTCTCTCATCCCCCCACCCCCGTCCTGTCCTGGCCCCCACCGTGGCGTCCCTCCTGCCTTCCAGCTTCATCTGTTTCTCTCCTGCTCTCGCTTGAGAGAGTCAGTCCTTGAAAGCCATGGTTTTCTTTCTCATTGTTTGGCTCTTCCCTGACATCTCTCTTTGTTCTCATTTGCCTCTGAGCATCACAGTCTGGTCTGTCTGCCTGGGGATGGGTGGGTGTCAGAGAATGTGTTTGGAATAGAAAGCCCCCTAAAATGGCCTGGTTTAAGAGGAGCTTTAGATAAGGAATGCAGGGAATCTCACAGAAACCAATACTTGGGGCTCCAGGACCTTGGAAAGCTATCGCTCACATACTCACTTCAATTCAGTAGCAAATACTGCACACCTACTATGTACCAGGTAGAAAGACAGCCGAGGTGCTTGCTTCCACGGAGCTGGCCTTTTAGTGGTAACAGGGAGAAATTCTAATCCTGTAAGAGCGCTGTGCCAAGAGTTAAACCAGGGCAAGGGATGTGGCGGAGGTGGGTCTACTTTGGATTCAGGAGCGAATCCCCAGTCTCCTGTCCCCCTCCACTCTGGGTGCCCCTCAGTCCAGCAGCCCCTGGTCCCCCGGGCACCTTCAGCTCCACAGCCCTACACTTTTTAATTGCCTTAACCTTGACTTTCCAATTCCATCTCCCTGGACTGGAGAATTTGCCTCTTTCAATGTATGAGGAATCCCATCTGTCCAGTTTGCTGAGACTGGACACCTTGGGCACCTGGGAGCACGTTGTTATGGAGGTCTCTCGCTCAGTGGGGATTTACAGGTAGGAGCCTACTCTTGGAACGGGGCCTGGGAGGGAAGGCAATGATAGAGACCTATCATTTACTCATGCATTCGTTCATTCACTGGGCAAACTGATTGAGTACCTAGAGTCCCAGATGCTGTTGTAGGTGCTGAGACACAGTGTGAATATGATGGATCTGTTTCAGTCTTGCGATGTGCACTTTATACTGAACACACAATAAACATGTAAGCAAATAAATAAACAAGTTCATTTTATTTTATTTATTTATTTATTTTTTATTCAACAGAGATAGAGACAGCCAGCGAGAGAGGGAACACAAGCAGGGAGAGTGGGAGAGGAAGAAGCAGGCTCATAGCAGAAGAGCCTGATGTGGGGCTTGATCCCATAACGCTGGGATCACGCCCTGAGCCGAAGGCAGACGCTTAACCGCTGTGCCACTCAGGCGCCCCAACAAGTTCATTTTAGATAGATAAGCACTGTAAAGACAACAAGGAGATGGGAAATGAAGTAACCGGGAGCCTTGTATTGTCAGAACATCTGGGTAGGCTCTCTGGGGAGGTGACATTTTTTTTTCCATCCTTATTGAGATGTAATTGGCACATAACTGTGTACGTTTAAGGTATACAATGACGTGATTTGCTACACGTATATACTGTGAAATGTTTACCACAATAGGGTTAGTTAACACCTCCATCACATAATTATATGTGTGTATATGTGTGTGTGGTGAGAACTGAAGACCTACTCTCTTAGGAACTTTTTTTTAAAGGTTTTATTTATTTATTTGACAGAGAGAGAGAGAGAGAGAGCACAAGCAGGGGGAGTGGGAGGCCAAGGGAGAGGGAAGAGCAGACTCCCCACGAGCCGGGAGCCTGATGTGGGGCTCGATCCCAGGACTGGGATCATGACCTGAGCTGAAGGCAGATGCTTAACCTACTGAACCACCCAGGAACCCCAGCAACTTTTAAGTATATGATACATTATTGTTAACTATAGTCTCCACACTGTATATTAGATTCCCAGAAGTTGTTCATCTTTAATTGGAATTTTGAGGAGGTGACCTTTGAGCAGAGACCTGACAGATGAGAGAGAGTTGGCCCTCGAAAAAGTGGGAGTAGAGCATTCTAGGAGATGGAACCACGAGTGCAAATGCCCTGACATGGGAACGAGCTTGGTGCCTTCGGGCAAGACAGGGCCTGGGTGGCTTGAGAGAAGGAGGGGATGAGGTTGTACAGGGCAGCAGGGGACACTGGGTGCAGGGCCAAAGAGAGTTGTTGGTGTTTTATTTTTCAAAGATTTTATTTTATTTATATATATATATAGAGAGAGAGAGAGAGAGCACAAGTGGGAAGGAGGGTCAGAGGCAGAGGGAGAAGCAGACTCCCTGCTGATCAGGGAGCCCGATGCAGGGCTCGATCCTGTCCTGGGATCATGACCTGAGACGAAGGCAGACACCCAACTGACTGAGCCACCCAGGCGTTTGAGTTGTTGGTTTTTATTCTAAGTGCCACGAGAAGTTGCTGGACCAGTTGCAGTGGGGAAGAGTGCCATGATCTGACTCACGTTGTTTAAAGATCCCTCTGATGTCCTTGTTAGGGAATGGGTTTCAGGGAGTGAGGGTGGAAGCAGGGAGATGAGGGAGGAGGTAACTGCAATAGTCCAAGCAGAAGCCAGTGGTGGCCGCGCCAGGAGAGAAGCATCCAGAATGGTGAGCAGTGGGCAGATTTGGCACATGTCTAAGTAGAGCCACCAGGACTTGCTGATGGATCGCATGTGAGGGGTGAGAAAAAGGAACACAGGAATGGGATGGTAGCTGGAAAGAAACATGAGGCCTAAGGAGAATTTTTTCTTTTCTTTTCTTTTCTTTTCTTTTCTTTTCTTTTTTTCTTTCCTTTCCTTTTCTTTTCTTTTCTTTTCTTTTCTTTTCTTTCTCTTCTTTTCTTTTCTTTTCTTTTTTTCTTTTCTTTCTTTCCTTTTCTTTCCTTCTCTTTCTTCTTTTCCTTTCCTCTTTCTTTCTTTCTTTCTTTCTTTCTTTCATTCAAGATTTTACTTATTTGAGAGAGAGAGAGAGAGAGTGAACATGAGCAGAGGGACAGGCAGAGGGAGAGGGAGAAACAGGCTCCCTGCTGAGCAGGGATCCCGACATGGGACTTGATCCCAGGACCCCGGGATCATGACCTGAGCTGAAAGCAGATGCTTAACCAACTGAGTCACCCAGGCTCCCCCTAAGGAGAATTTCTAAAAGAAGGGGGGACCAGAGCAGACCAGATGACAGCAGGGTCATCTTGCCTTTTAATAGCCAGGAAGAGAGAATGGTCTGCACCCCCTTCTGTGCTCTATGGAAAGCCAGTGTCTCCCCAAGATTTCCCCCCTCCCAGGGGGACTTCTATTCTCTTGGTCATCCCTTGTCTTCATCTCCCTGCTTCTGCTGAATTATTATTCTCCGTTTGGCATCTTGTGCCCTTTGGTGTCTGCCCTGACCTTTTACATAGACTGAGAGCTCAGTCCTCGAGGTGATGGAGAGCCTCAAATGCCAGGGAAGACACTCAAACTTCATCCTGAAAACAGTAGGGCTATTTTTCCATCCATGTATTTATTCAACAAGTACTTCTGAGGACCTACTATGTACATCACAGGAGAGAAGATGGTGGGCTAGGTAGACAGAGTACATGGGTCATCCTTCAAAATGGGGAGACAGATAATAATCAAATATTCACAAATAAATATAAGTGGCAGCTGTGATAACAGCTTTCAGGAAAAGATCCTTGGTATTATAGGAGCTTCTAATAAGGGGATTTGATCTAATTTGGAAGGTTGGAGGAAGCAAGAGCTGGGATCTGAAGCTAAGAGCAAAGGGTGCTCTGGGCAGAGGGAACTTCTTTTGCAAAGGCCCTGAGGTGAGAGAAAGTGTAGACAGTATGACAGATTAAAGAAGACCTTGGCGGGGAAAGACTGTGTGGGATGAAAGCAGAGGTAAGTAAAAGGTAGACCTGCAGGGCTTTGTGGTTGTGTTAAGGAGTTTTATCTGTATCCTAAGAATAAAGGGAATCTACCAATGAGGTTTCAATTGGGAGGATGTTCTGATCAGCTATGCATTGTGAAAGTTCCCTGAGGTTCTCATGTGTAGAGTGGACTGGCAAGAGAAAAGGTGGATCAAAGTAGACCAAATAGACTTTCTGGGGTGCCTGGGTGGCTCAGTCGTTAAACGTCTGCCTTTGGTTCAGGTCATGGTCCCAGCGTTCTGGGATCGAGCCCCGCATCGGGCTCCCCACTCAGCGGGAAGCCTGCTTCTCCCTCTCCCACTCCCCCGCTTGTATTCCCTCTCTCGCTGTCTCTCTCTCTGTCAAAAAAAAAAAAAAAAAGTAGACCAAATAGACTTTCTGAATTGTGAGAGTAGACCATTTGGACTCAATTGTGGCGATAAAGATGGTGAAAACCGGGGTGCATGGGTGGCTCATTCTGTTGAGAGTCTGACTCTTGATTTCAGCTCAGGTCATGATCTTGGGGTTGTGAGATCAAGCCCCATATCAGGCTTCATGCAGCAGGGAGTCTGCTTGAGATTCTCTTTCCCTCTCCCTCTGCCCCCCTCTCAAATCAATCAATCAATCTTAAAAAAAATTTTTGGAGAGCCATGGATGAACACAAAATATCAAGAAGTTAAAATCAATGAGACTTGATGAGGGAATGGAAATGGGGGTGAGGATAATGCCCGGACATCTGAACCTCTGACTTGGCGGCAGTGGGAGGAGAAGGTGCTATGAAGATGATGAGAACTAGGTTCAAGAGGAGCTCTTGCATTTCATTTGGAGCATGTTGGGATTGAGATGCTTTTGAGACATCCAAAGTGGGGCAGGTCAAAGAGTCAGCTGTATATATGGGTTTGGAGTTCTGAGGACATTCACGCATGCAGGTGGTGATGGAAGCTTTGGCAAGGGTAAGTGGTTCTCAACTTGGATGCGATTTCACACCCAGGAGACATTTGGCAATATCTGGAGACATTTATTGTCACAACTGGGAGGGGGTAGTTCTGGTGTCTAGTGGGTGGAAGCTGCTACACATCCTATAGGGCACAGAATTGTTATCCAGCCAAAATATAACTAGTGTTGAGGTTGAGATTCCCTGGTTTAGAGTAACATTTAATGGCTAGGTGGAGGAAGAGAAAAAGGAGATGCATTGAGGTAGGAGGGAAGCATGCAAGCATGTGTCATGGTGTCCAAGGGAAGGAAATGTATCAAGAAAGAGAGCACTCAACAGAGTCAAATCCTGCTGAGAGGTCAAGAAAGATGGTGGGCCGAAAAGTGTCCATTGGATTTAGAAACGTGGAGGCCATTGGTGGACTTTGCAAGAGCTGTGTTGGTGATATGATGGGGTCAAAAACTAGGTCAGAGTGGTGGAGGAGGGGTTAGTGTAGGCAACTAGGAAGAAGAGAAAAGTGGGAGACAGATGAGAGGAGGAATCAAGTAAGGCATTTTGGTTTTTTAATAGGGGAGACTTGAGTTCATTTAAAAATTAATGAGAAAGTTCTGCCTGAAAGGGAGAAGTTGAATATGCAAGACAAAGACAGGATATTGATTGTGTAAGACTCCCAAGAAGGGAGAAAAGGACCAAACAAGAACAGCTGCATGAACCTTAGGATGAAGGGCAGCTCCTCCATTGTAACAGGAATTTAGGACCAAGATGACAGGAGAAGAGGGATTCCATTTTATGGCTGTAATTTTCCCTGGGAAATCAGGGAAGGTTGGAGGAGAATGGAGAATGTCTAGAATATTTCTGCTTAGTTCAAGGGGCCCCACAACAGTATGCCTTCTCCGTGCTACATAACCATGAAGAAAGCCTTCTTCAAAGTCCCCTCTTGAACTCCTAGCCTGAGGTTTGGCCTCTGAGCCTAGAGAGAGCTCAGATGTCCAACTCCAGTATTTACGAGGTAAGATTTGTGATGGGTTCTCATAAAGTCCCCCATTCTTGGAGATTAATGCCGTTTGTAATAGCGCATCAAGAAAGTCTTGTAATAATCCTTGAAAAAGACCCATAAAATCCACTTTGATGACTTTTAGGTAATAGCATTGGAAAATAAAGTCCCCCTACCCTCGTTAATCCTGGGACACAACAATCAGTTGCAGTGGACATTCAGAGGCCTGAGCTCCAAGACTGGGGAGATGCTCAGGAAGAGGAAGCTTCAGCTAATGGGTTATTCAGCTGATTATGAAGGTCAAGCTCAGGCAAGGTAGAGCCCGATACTGAGAAAGACCAGGCTCAACTCAGGTTCCAAGACGGGAATAGTTCAAGTCCTGGGACAGAACAGGGATACTACCCAGAGGTCTTAAGATACTCTGTGGTTGACTTTGAGACAGATGAGGGTCCAGCCCAAACCCTGGGTAGACAAAGGCTGAACTTGCGTCCGGGGATAGACCAAAGATAAGCCTGGTCCCAGGAGACCAGGAACAAATCTAGGTCCTGAGTGCATGTGGGTATGGTGGAAACCTGAGATAGACAAGGCCAAACCCAGGTCCTGGGATAGACCAGAGCAGAGCTCAGGATGACAGAAAATTGGCTTATCTTGGGGGAGCTGAGGGAGAGCAGGTTTGCCTTGTGGGGATCTCCCTACTTGAAACTCTTCCCTCAAAGTGGAGTACCTCTGTGATTAATGGCCATTGCAAATGACATGGCATGTCCCAGGATGAATGAGGGGACATGAATTTTATTTTCCAATGTAAGATCATCCTAGGACCCGAGTTTGAGCCAGCACAGGCCCATGAGCCTAGAAACATGCTCAGCAGAGCTGACAGCTTGGGAATGCCCAGGGTGGCTGTCCCTCCCTCCATGTTGACTGTGACCACTGTGATGCAGACTAGAGCAATCCCTACGTCCCACACAGGCACATAACGCCAGGGGCTCACACATTCACACTGCAGCAGACACACACACATACACACACACAGCACCAAACCCACACCTGTGCCTCAAACACACAGCAACATGCTTTGCACAGATGTACACAGTGACACAGCAGGCACACACAAATCCTTGTGCATACGTGCACAGACCGCATCACAGTCTCACAGACACAGTCAGCCGGCCAAAGCAGCACACTCAGACACAGCGTCCCACTTTCATATTGGTGACGTTGGCATGATTCTAGGGGGAGTGGTGTGCTCTGAGAACAGCGCCCCCTGGAGGTGTGCAGTGCAGTGCCTTGCCTTTCACATTCACAGTCTTTCCCCCACAGTCTTGCACACTCTTACTCATCCCTGGTTTACACGTGCATATGTGTAATTTCATACACTCGCTGGTGCTCACACACTTGCATGTTCTCGGCCACACAGACACAGACGTGCCACACATCTATGTCACTCTTCAAATGAGCTCATGCAGTTGACAGGGGTCTCTGCCTTGTGTGGTCACTTGGGGACGCCAGCTGACAGAGGCTTCTCATCAACACACACTTCCACAATTGCTGAGACAGGAACGTGGCAAATCATGCACTGGCTCTTGAAGCTGTCACCGGGAAGTCACTAACACTCACACAACGTTGGCTAGAGGGAGTCACAGGGCCACACCGGGGAAGCACGACGCTATCATGTGCCTGAAAGAGAAGCAGTGGGAAAGTTGTGAACAGTTGTATTGACTGCCACAGTTTCTTACACATTCAGAGAGTTGCACGCTCACACCTGCAGAGTCACACACGCACGCTTGATCTCCTCCTGTATGGACCCATCTTTGTGACCCGTCCCTCTCCTTGGGGCCAGGGAGGGGGCTGCGTATGCCCTCCCCGTGGTTTGCTTGCAGAGCTCCTTTGCCTCCTGGCACATGTGAGGGGTCTCCCCCCTCCCTCCTGAGCCGGGGGTCCCAGGGTAATGAGTTTCCAAGCCGGAGCTGAGAAAACAGCACAGACACCTTCTCTGCCCCCGGAGTGGGTGGTATTTTTCCACAGACACTGGGGAAGAATAATAATAGGCATTGGGAGATCTCTGTATTGGCTGAGAACCTTCCCCATCTTGCCAGCTGCAGCTTGGAAGGGGAGCCCGGAGGGGAGAAGGCAAATCCAGAGAGACCCCCGTTCTCCCCACCCGCATGTCCTCCCAGCACCACAGGAGACCCTCTCCTTCCCCTCATGGTCCACCCACTCCTCCTTTCAACTACTTAAATATTCCAAGGCAGGAAGCTCATGAATATTTATAGGGGCCTGGCAGTGAGAGAGATAAAAAAAAAAAAACATTTGGAATTTATGAACCAAGATCCGTCTATAAATAACAGGCCTGTGGCTGATGGGGTTCTTCCCTCACCCACCACATTTCTTCAAGTTCAGTTCCAACCCCATCCAAGCCTCTCAGAGCTACCCCACACGTGCGCGTGCGCACACACAGACTCACACACACACAGACTCACACACACACAGACTCACACGCACACGCACACAGCTTGGCTATGGTTGCACAGACTCCCATCCTCCCGTGCACACCCACAGCGAGTACACAGACACACGTTTGCACCTGCCTGTGGTCTGGCCTGCTGCCTCCCTTCCACACGCAGAAACTCACATGCAAAATCTGTTTGAACATGTCCGAACAGCCTCCTGTGTCCATGTTCAGGCAGATACAACCCCTCAGGCTCAGACCAGCACACGTGACACACAGTCACACACAATCTTGCACACCACGGAAACGGCCGTGGCCCCAGCGCGTGGGCCCACTCCCTGACCCATGACTTCCCCTCTGGGCCTTGGTTTCCTCATCTGTGTAAGGGGGACACTTCGAGTCCCTACCTCATGGCGTGTTTGTGCAGAATTTTAACAAACCAGTACCAAGTACCTGTTGTGTGCAAGGTACTATTGTAGGTGCTGGCGACATAGCAGTGAACAAAAACAGGTAAAAATCCCTGCCTGGCGTTCTGGAGGGAAGAATGATAATACACACAGTCAGTGCACAAAGGCATCAGAAGTTGGTAAGGTAGAGAGGGGGTGGGTAGTGCTGAGACACTTGTAGTTTTGACCGGGGTGGGAGCCGCCAGGGAAGGGCTCTGGAAACAGTGACATTTAAGTAAAGATTTGAAGGAGGTGGAGGGACGTTCCAGGCAGAGGGAACAGACAGTGCGAAGACTTGTTACGGAAGAAGCAGGCTTGAGGCATTGCAGGAACAGGAAACAGACCCGCATGGCTGGAGCAGAGTGAGGGAGAGGGAGAGAGGGACAGGGGGGCAGGGACAGGGAAGGGAGGGAAGGGGCAGATCGTGCGGGGCCCTGTGGGCTGTGGCGAGGATTTTGCCCAGAGGAGGTGGGAGCCATGGAGGGTTCTAGACAGAGGAAGAATATGGCCTGAGGTTCTCACAGGCGCCCTCTGGCTGCTTCGGACCCAGGGTGGCAGCAGCGGCACCAGGGCAGAGGCACCTTCCCTGGGGAGATGACTGTTGAGATGGGGAGAAGTGAGTAAAAGAATTGGAAATTGTAAAGCTGTACGAGAAAGACGTGATTAAAGCTGTCTGTAAGTGAATGCATTCAAAGATTCCGTCTTTAATTCCAGAAATGCTTATTGAGCACGTACTATGTGCTGGACACTGTTCTAGTTTGAGGACACAGTGATGAGCAAAGCGATAAACATCCCTGCTCTTGGAGAGCCGACAGTATCATGGAGGAGAGAGACAAGAAACAAGATAAATTTTAATGCAGGATCGGGGGTAGTGAATTTTTTTTTTTAAGATTTTATTTATTTATTTGACAGAGATAGAGACAGCCAGCGAGAGAGGGAACACAAGCAGGGGGAGTGGGAGAGGAAGAAGCAGGCTCATAGCGGAGGAGCCTGATGTGGGGCTCGATCCCATAACGCCGGGATCACGCCCTGAGCTGAAGGCAGACGCTTAACCGCTGTGCCACCCAGGTGCCCCAGGGGGTAGTGAATTTTTATGTGGAAAATGCAACAGAGCGAGCCCCGAAGAGTGATGGGGGCTGCACACGGAGACTGGTTGGACTGGGCAGGACTCGGGATGCATTTTGAAGCCAGAGCTGCTCCCAGTATTGGCAGGCAGATTGCACATGTAGGTGGAAATGACAGAACTTGGTGCCTGGGTGTGAATGTGAGGTTGGAAGGGACACCCACATAGACACCCTTAGGTTGAATGTTCATTGTTCCCCTCCGTCTTAGGTTGGGTTCTCAAGAACCTGAGTCAGGGATTTGGAGCACATGATTAATTGTGAGTGGAGGGTAAGGGAAGCAGCAGTGGGGAGGGGATGGATGCAGTTTCAGGTAAATTCCAGGCTTGGCCTGCTCGACGGGGGTGGCAGTGCCTCTAGAATGTAACTTGCACTGTGGAGAGGTGGGCTTTTGGACCACTGTGTCAATCCAGTTTTGGCTGCTCCTGGGGGTGGGGGATACCTCTCAGGCCTCTCCAGGGTGTGGTGATTCCCCAAAGCCAAGGGCAGGTCTCCAGAAAAGGTCACAGGTGCTAGCTGTGAGCTCCCACTCCCAGCATCTGTGGGGTGGGTGTGCCCAGTGAGGAGATCTGGGCAGAGACCCAAGAGCATCTCCTATACCCCAGGCTCTATTGAACAGGGTCACAGGAGCACCAGGCATTTATGCCAATCATAGCGCGGATGTCTGACACCAGAACCTGTCGTCAGCTCTCTCGGGATGAAAACCAGGCCAGCTTGGCACCAGGGCTCCCCTGACACAGCTGAGATCCTTTCTGGATTCATTAACTGCCAGAGACTCAGCCCTCTGCTTCCCAGACTTGTCTGGGAATTGCAGATGGGAACTGAGAGGAAGAGATACTGCCCTGGAACTGGTCAGAACAGCTCATTTAATTCTCCCGTGGTCCTATCGAAAGACACTGCTACCCATTTTGCAGATGTGGAAACAGATGCACAGAGAAGTTAAATCACTTGCCCAAGGTCACACAGCTAGAAAGTGGAGCAGCCAGGATTTGAACTCAAGTTTTTAGGCTCTGGGGGTCTATGTGCTTCCAAGCTACCCCCAACTGCCTTAGACCGCATGACTCCTTCAAAACCCAGAGCCCTCATACCCACCCTGAGAAGGAAGGGGGAAGAAGGGAGGTGAGCCTGAGAGAGGGTGGGCACAGAGTGTGGGAGAAAGAAGTCCCATGGAGGACTTGGAGTGTGCAGGAGGCATTCATTCATTCATTCATTCATTCACATCCTGATGAGGCCTGCCTACTCTGTCCAGCATGTGCTGGTCTTGGGGCCCCAGTGGGAAAGTAGATCCAGTCCTGCCCTTGTGGAGCTCACGGCTTAGTAGGGCACACAGACGCCCACCCAGGCAAGGGAAGGTATAAAAGATAAGAACCTTGTGAGAGGTAAGGGGTAGAGAACTATGGAGACACACCAGGGGAGGGGTCTCTGATCTGTCTGCAGGGATGGAGCAGCTTCCTGGAGGCGGTGATGTTTACTCTCAGCCCTGAAGGAGGCACAGAGTGGAGAGTCTTGGGATTTGGCTGGAGGGCAGCAGAGTAGAAACACCAGAATCCATATAGCCCCACAGACCTGTGTTTGTAATTCCAGCCCCACCACTTAATATATAAAGAAGCAGCTTTGTAAAAAACACTGTGCAAACATTTATTGAGCACCTACTATGTGCCAAGTGCTGTTCTAGGCATTGGGAACATAGTAGTGGCCAAGGTGTGAGGAGTTTGTACTTGCACATTTACTTCCCTGTGGGAAAGAACCACACCAGCCAACAAATGTGTACAGTAAGATGTCTACCACGACAAGTGGCAGGCAGGGAGATGGGGACAGAAAAGGGCTTCTTTAAGGAGGTAATCAGGAAATACTTCTCCGAGGAGGTGACTTTTAAACTTAGTTCTTAACTATGGACAAGAAGGATCCAGCATCATCACTATCCCATCAGACTTAATGTGGGGCATGAAATGGGACAGTTGTTGACCTGAGCAAATGCTCTGTAAGTTTGTAGCTTGGTGGTTGAGACAACTTTAGGGAGAGGCGGCATGGGGCCACAGTCCTGTGGGCTGGTCAATTACCTGGTATTCCTGAGATCTATTCTTTGCCCTTCCTTTGTTCTCTGTATCACAGGGCAGTTGACTCCTGAAAACTACATCTCCCAAGTTCCCTTGCTCACTGGCTTCCTGTTTGGTTCAGCCAATGAGAGCCTGCGCTGGCAGTTGGAGGTGGGACCAAGAGAGAAGCCAGAGGATTTCTCCCCTCCTTTCTTTGCTGTAGGCTGTGGCCTTGTCTCCTCCCTGGGTCCAGCTCCCACCTATCCTCCACTCAGGTGGCCACGATTCCTGCCTAGTGGTCCCGGCTCCTGGGCTCTGGTAACACCCCTCCTCCCTTTGCCCCGCCAGCTCTGAAGCTTCTTGAATTTACTATTCTTTTGTTCATTCACTCCCCCCACTTACCTCTTTCAGCCTTTCTGGCTCCTCAGTATCACACTCACCATATTAAATTCCCTCCGTGGAAACATCTAGCATGGCCTCTGTTCCTCTCTGTTCCATATCAGGCGCCACCTCTCGACTTTTCCTCCCTCACCTTACACAGTTCTTAGTCTGTATGGTTCACAGACACTCATTTACCTCCACAACAACCCTGTTTCACAGATGGGGAAACTGAGGCACGATGAGGTTCAAGTCACTTGCCCAAGGTCACGTGGCTAGAAAGTGACACTGAGAGGTCCCTCGCACATGCACTGTGCATGCATAGTGCCTGGCACACAGGCAGTGCTTGGCAAGGCTGAGGACAATAATAATCATTACATGTGAAGCTGGTCTGTGCTTAGTACCGAGGCTGGAGGTAATGCTGAAATGCCACCTGGGATGGACACCACAATGCATGCTGATTGAAGGCTCTTCTGGGACCTGCCACCTGGCAGAACAATTTTCAGGCTCCTGCTGGCTCCCGTCCCAGACCTGGAGGAGAAGGGGCAAAGGGCCTCTCTCTGGCAGCGCTGGCTGGGAGCAGCTGCTCGAAGCTTAGCTGGGATCGATTTCCCTTCAAGTGGCCCATTCTCGCTAACAAAGGGCTCCGGTGACCCTGGTGGCTGTCACTGCCCCCTCCCCTCTGAGAGGAGGATGTGTCTCACGGCTGGAGCTGTTTTCTGTCTTTGAGATTCATTTCTTTGAAAGCTCTGGAAAACTCACAAGGATGGGCCAAGTCAGCCCTCCAATGTGCTCATCTGGTGGATTTCTCTGCCTCTGTCTTGCTCGGGCCAGTCCATCCTCCATGATGTTCCTGACCAGCTCCTTCCCTACTCACACATGGTTACGGGCTGAACTGTGCTGCCCCCGCCAAACTCTCTCTCCTCTGCACCCCTGTCTCCTATGGCTGCTGTCATTGACTGGGTTCCACCAAACGCTGGACGGCATGGGGTTCCGGAAGGCAAGGGCTGCAGGGGTCAGCCTCCCAGAGCACAGAGAGGATAGAGGAGTGGGGAGAGAGGATCTGGACAGACTAGCAGAATTCCCGGCTCACCTCCCACCTCCTGATTTGAGCTTCGGCACTCCATTGCACAACTTCCGAGTGTGTTGTGCCTCTGCCTACCAGAGTGGAACTGGCGTGAGGCCTGGGATCTTTGTCTCCTTTGCTGCTCTGTCTCCAGTGCGTAAAGCGTGCCCAGCACATAGTAGGTGCTCAAAAAATACTTGTGGGATGCCCAGTTCTCTCCCTTCCAGGTCTTTGCCCACATTGCTCCCTCTGCCTAGAACCCTCTCACTCACCCTGCTGACTCCTGCCCATTCATCCAGGCTGTCTGGCTATGGCTTCTTCCGGAAGGCTGTCCCTGAACCCTCAAACCCAGGATCTGTAGTCAGCCTCTGCTTACAGTATCCTGTACTGCCCCCAGCTCGGCACTTGTCATACTGTTTTATATTCACCCCTTCACTTGTCTTTCAAATATATTAGCTCCCTTAACCCTCAAAACACCAGCATTGTTATCACCCCGCCTCCCCTTTGAGAGATGGGCACACGGAGGCTCAGAGAGGGTAAGTAACTTGCCTAAGGTAACACAGAGCCAGGATTTAAATGCAGACTGTCTGTTCCCCCAGATCCTGGGCTGCTTTTGTATGTTTCCCTGTCAGCACCTATCTGCTTATTTTTATTCGATCATCAATTTTATGGCACTCCCTTGTGTATACATTGCCCGTGTTAAGCCATTTGAATATATTAACAACAATCTCAATAACATCACTCCTATTCTCAGCTCCATATTACAGTCGGGGAAACGGAGGCTTGGGGTGGCTGTCACTTGCCCAAGGTCACACAGCAGAGCTGGAATTTGAACTCGGGTGCCTGGCTCCAGAGTCAGAGCCCTCCATGACCGTGCTCTGTGGCCTCACCTTGGCTGGAGGAACTGAATGCCTTTGCGATTCACTTCCTTGAAACCCCGGGATGTTTGTCAAAGATGCAGCCAAGTGGCAAAAGGCTTGGACCCCATATTAGCTTGCAGCCCCCAGGGCGTATGCGGAGCCGGTGGAAGTGGGTTTTCAGGCAGTGCTAGCACCTGGCTATCCCTGTGCGTTATTAGCTGGCAGGTTGGTCCCCTGTCACCTCCTGACCACATGATCCAGCCTTCAAGGTTTCCTCCTTCCAGCCTCCACCAGGGAGCCTCGCAGCAAACACCTCCATTTTGTGCAGGGACGTCCCTGGCTATCGGCATGAAATGCCTCAGCCAGCCACGGAAGATAAATTTCCCCCATGACGACCTTTTCCACGCGCCGATGGATTGATTTCAGAAATCCATCCCCAGCCAATATGCCCAGCCCCAGCCCCCACCGCGGGCGTGATGGCTGCAAATTTATGCCCAGTCTAGAAATTGAATTCCTGTAAGTCGAGGGAAGTGTCGGAAACCTCACCCAGGCTCATTTTTACTTCAGACAAACTTCAGGCAAGAGATTAAACCCGGGCCAGTGTCTTCCAGCAGCGGGGACCGTGGTGGCGGGGCAAATGACCTCGATGGGGGCATTTTCCTCATGTCCTTGCGTTCAGCCTCGCCTGCCAGGGCTGAGAAATAAAAAGCAGCCAGACCCACAGGCCTGCATAGTTAAAGGGAGTTCCCATTTTTGACCTGCTACTGTTAGAAAAGGGGCACACTCTGTGAACCCAAAGGCAGGCCTCCAGGTCCCCATGGCAAATATTGAGCCATTCAGAGGGATGGGAAATAAAGCTGTTAATTCATCTCCATCACCAGCCAGGCTCCTGCACCAGTTCCTGAGGCTGGCTCAGTCTCAGCAACTTTGTGGGGTTCTAATTAAGCTTCCTTGGGCTGTGACAGAGAGGACTTCAAAGCGTGGATGATTTCAGAGTCCCAAACCCCCACCCTGCCCCTGCCAGCGGCCCAAAGGCCTGGGAGGGAGAAGCACAGAAATCAAGTGACAGCTCTGGGAAGGAAGAAACCCGTCTTACTGGAAAGATCTCTCTTACTTGCCTTGAAAAATGAGATGTCTGATGCAAATGTAGCTGCTTCTCTTTGGTACAAAAACCCCTAAATATTAAAGAAATGAATCCTTGATGTCTACAAAGAAAGGATCAAAAAGGAACCCTTCTGAAAAGAGAAGAGCTTTTATTTCACTGTGAACTTTTCTAGATCTAGCCTCTGGCAGGGATGCCTACAGAACACGGGGTGTGGGAGAATAAAGAAATAAATGATTGCCATTCATGTATTCATTCACTTAGGAAGTGTCTATAAAGCAGCTACTGTGTGCCAGGCATCGGGCGGTGCGCCAGGGAACTGCGGGGAGAAATTAAGACCTGGTTCCTGCCCTTCAAAGCCAGTGGGGCATGTGCAAAGTCCTTGACCACTAGTCCTCAAAACTGTCAAGGTCCTGAGAAACAAGGAAAGGCTGAGAAACGATCACGGACGGGGGATCAAAGAGATGAAGGAGGAGAAGAAGGAGACGTGAGGACTAAATGCAATGTGGGATTCTGGATGGGACTCCGGACCAGGAAAAGGACATTAGTGGCAAAACTGGGGAAATCCAATAAAGTCTGAAATTTAGTCATAGTGGTGCACCAATGTTGGTTTCTTGTGACAAGTGTACCGTAGGTACATAAGATGTTGTCAATAGGGGAAATCGGGTGGAGGGAGTATGGGAACTCTCCATCCTATCTTCACAACTTTTCTGCAAATCTAAAATTATTCCAGAATAAAAAAAATTATTTAGAAAAAGTCAGCAAGGGACATGGAACTATTCTAGCAACAGCAGAGAGCCTCTGTCCCCTAGGACTTGGGGTCAGATAGAAAAGGTGGTACAAACAGAGTCCAGGAGTGGAACTATTCGTGAAAGCTGAAGCCACAGAGGAGATGTAGCTATGGCCAGAACACAGGAGAGAACAAGGGGCGAAATACCCCTGCTTCTCCCTTTGTCCCGCCCTCAGATCTTCCCTGAATGCTTCCATTGGCTGCATCTTCCTGGAAGCCAGAGAGCAAGGCAGTGTGGGAAATGTAGTTCCCAACCATAAAGAGCAGGGGAAGCTGTCAAGCGGCTTACACTTAAGAGTGTGTGTGTGTGTGTGTGTGTGTGTGCACGTTCAGGGAGCAGAGGACAGTTTTGATCTCCTTTTTCCAAATGACAAAGGCCAGGTGATCTGCTTAGGAACTCACAATAGGATAGCTGCATATCCAGAAATTGAGCATTTATTCTGGTTCGACTGCGTAGTGTTCTTATGAGGATTGGTGAGAAATTAGCTGCAAGGCACCCGGAATAGGGCCTGGCTCACAGGATATGTGCCACCAATGTTAGCTGTTACTGCTGCTGCTGCTGCTATTATTAATTATTATTATTAGCACTACCACTTTCGTGGTGCTGAAGGAACCCCTCTTTGCATAGAACAGGCATATCCCATGGTCGCAGGAGTCTGTGTGTGTCTGTCTTGGGGGGCAATACTAAAAATGCCATTTAAAGCATCGAAACCAGAGCACCCCACCCTGCGGAGGCCTGAGCAGGTTTCCCCATGTGAAGGGGAGGGGGGAGTGTCCTAAGCAAAGGACAGAGCACAGACGAAAGTCCAGCAGCAGGAGAAGGGAGCTAAAGTAACCGTGTGGGGTGGACACCAGCAAGTGGGGAGGCTGAGAATTCAGCCGGGCTCCGCGGGGCAGGACTAGTGGCTGGCTTTATGTGGAGGGCACCTGGAGCCACGAAGGGCTCAGTGTGGAAGTGACTGGCTTCTCAGGGGAGAACGGATCAGAGCTGTCGGTCTTGCGGCCAAGCTTCTGCGGTGGGAGAGACTCTTCTCCCCGGAGCATCATGGCTAAGAGCAAGGATTTGAGAGTCTGACCAGCCAGGGTCCAAATCCTGGCTTGGATACTTATCTGCAACATGAGTTTAGACAACTGACTTTCCTCTCTGTGCCTCAGTTTTTCCACCTGTAAAATGGAGCACTTGTTAGTACCTGTGTCACTGTGTGAGAGGAGGCTATGAGGACTCCACGTTTGTAAAGCAGCTTAGTGTCTTAGTGTGTTTGGGCTGTAGAACACACAAAGTATAGACGGAGGGGCTTAAGCAACCGAGAGTTATTTCCCGCAATTCTGGAGGCTGCGGAGTCTATTGAGGTGCTGGCGGATTCAGTGTCTGAAGAGAACCAGATTCCTGGCTCATAGACAGTGTCTTCTCACTGTGTCCTCACGGGTCAGGAGGGAGGCGGGAGGAGGGAGCTCTCCGGGGCCTCTTATCAGCGCACCAGTCTCAGTCCCAAAGGCCTCACCTTCAAATACCGTCACATGGGGGTTGGGTTTTAAATACGAATTTTGGGGACACAGAAACATTCAGTCCATAGCAAAGGGCAACCCCTCAAGTGTTAAATAAAATATGAAGGCTCAGTGGGGGTGCTTGGTGTCTGTTCCTCCCCTTCATCTATTCTGTGACTTTAAACCCCATCCCTCTGCAGGCAGCACCCAAACGCACATCTCAGGCCAGACTCTTGATGTCCATCCCCCTCCCTCTGCCACAGGCTCCTCCTCCAGCATGCTCCATCTCAGTAAACGACACCCCCGTCCACCCACCCACCCTATTGCTCATCTCCCTCCTCTTTCCTTCCACCCATGTCTGGCCTCTCAGCAAATCCTGTGAGCTCTGACTTGTCTGTGCCAATTGCATCTACCCTGGGGAGGCCCTTTTTATGGCTCACCTGGACAACTGTGTGGCAAGCAGCAAATGCAAAGGCCCTGGGGTGATAAAGAGCTCAGGAGTCATTGGAGATCTGAAAGGAGGCCTGGGAGACTCAGCAGGCTTCGGAGAAGGTTTGTTCCCTCTCAGAAAGGTCTCCTCAAATAGGGTGTTCCTGAGTGTTAGGGGCGGGCGTGGTGGGGACTTGCACTTTCTCAAAGCAAGCTTGTCTGATGACGGGTGTGACCCTTGTATGAGAATCCCTAGCCTTAATGTAAACCCTTGCCCATAAACCCTACTTTTAGGGCTGGGATTCATGGTGGTTCCAACACAGTGTGAGCCACACTCCGACAGAATGGACTGGGTGTGTAAATACTTGCGCAAGGCAAGCCTTCTCCACACCTTCCTTGGACTTCAGTGGGGGAGGTCAGTCGAACTGAAAGACTGTGTCTCCTCCCGCATTTCCCAAGAAAGTCTGTGTCATTGATTACTGGTCCATGTTGGTGCTGTGATGACAGAGCCTAAGACATCCTTGAACGTAAGTACTGGCTTTGACTGGGGCTCAGGCAGTGCTGGGGGTCTTCTGCCAAGGCGTGGGTGGCTTCAGAGGGTAAGAGGTTGTGCTGTGGGGCCAGCCTGATAGCTGCTCGGGACAAGATGGGAGGAAGGGAATGAATGAATGACGAGTGAATGAATGAATGGGCTCACAGTTGCCCCCAGCCATAGGCTGAACAGGCAAAGCCCCAGCTGCTTAGGCTGTGGAGGCCTGGGTGGGCTGATACTGTCTTTAAGACCTATCAAGCTTATCACTCGGGGGGCACTTGCCCAATGTCTCCTAGTCTGACAGGAGCAGCCTGCTATTATCTCAAGCCCTCCAAAGGGACGCAGCCCCTGTCACAGCTCAGACGGGGCAGACAGGCATGTCCCTGAGTATTCACCACGGCCCTTCTGCCATCCCGGCGGTCAGGGAGAAGCCGTGAGCGCTTCTAAGCCTGCCGGGTGCCTGTCTCCAGCCTGATCTCTCCTCAGGACAGACAAAAGCTCGTTCGGTGGCAGAAGGGGAAGCGCACGGTGGATCTGTCAAGAGGTTTGCTCTCTGTCCCACTGACCACCCACTGTCCAGTCATTCATTCAACAAACATTCAGCGTGCCGGGCCTGAGGGGTGCAGTCGATGAGCCAGGCAGACAGGGGCAGAGGCAGGCTTTGAGCCATTGGCCACAACCATGAGGTCCTAATGGCCACTGTGATGAGCCCTTGAAGGAACACTGGGAAGGTGTGGACTGGGGAGCCAGATGGTCTGGAGGTGTGGACTGGGGAGCCAGATGGTCTGCGTTTATGGCCAGGGCCATACTACAGGCTGTGAAGGCTGGGGAAGAGATCTGAACGCTCTGCCCCAGTTTCTTCCCCTATCAAAGGCCCAAATGACAGTGCCTGCCAATCGCCTACCTACAAAGTGCTTAGAACAATGCTTGACATTGAGGAAGAAGTGGAAGTATTAGGGAAGGCCAGTGCAGGATGCCTTGGGAGGTGGGTAACATGGGGCAGGGACAGCAAGGCTGCTTTTGGAGGAGACATTTACGCGAGAGCCCCCAGGAGTGGGAAGGGTTAGCCCGGCCATGAGATGGGGCAAGAATGTTGATGGCAGAGGGTCCAGCCAAGGCAAAGGCCTGGAGGTGGGAAAAGCGGGTGTTCCAGGAAGACTGGAGGGTGGACCAGAGACAAGGGCCACGGTGTAGACATGCCGATTGCTGGCCAGCCAAGATGAGACAGGACTCGCCTTCGTCACGTAGTATCTCGGAGATACTCCGGGACAGCAGCCGACTGCGCCACATAGCGGTGAGGACGGAGCAAGCCTCTCCACCCGTCTCTTCGCTCACTCCTCTGCTCACTCCTCCCCAAGGTCATCATCCTGTGGTCTCAGCCCCAGCCCCGTGGGACTCTCACCAGTTCCTCCAGATCGTCTCACCTCCGTGCCTGCATCAAGCTCAGACCACTTTGACTTCAGGAAGTTAGTGAATTGGTTTTAGCATCATGAGGGTATTAATAATAATAATAATAATAATAATAATAATAATAGCAGCAAACACATAGCGCTCACTACATGCTGATGACTTTCATAATCGCTCGTGCTTAGAGAGCATTCACTCATTCAAGCTTCCCAGCAGCCCTGTGAGGTAGGTACAGCTGTCATTGTGTCCATTTTCCAGATGAGGAACCCGAGGCAAGGAGAGAAGAAGTGACTTGCTTCAGAAAGATAGCAAGCGAGTGGCCCAGCCAGCACATAAACCCAGGCAGCCTGACCCCCAGACTCTGTTCTTAACCACCTGCCTCTATTCTACCCTCTGAGTAGGCGTAAGAAACAGCCAAAGGAAATGAGTTGTTTCTGTCAGAAGCGTTTTTAAAAAAGATTTTATTTATTTATTTGAGAGAGAGAGAGCACACACACGTGCACGAGCCCAAGCAGGAGGAGGGGCACAGGCAGAGGGAGAAGCAGACTCCCTGCCAAGCCCGGAGCCAGACGTGGGGCTCGATCCCAGGACCCCGGGATCATGACCTGAGCCGAAGGCAGACGTTTCACCGACTGAGCCACCCAGGCGTCCCATGTCCTAAGTTTTTTTAATTGAAAAAATATACAATGTTATATTAGTTTCAGGTGTACAACATACTGATTTGATAATTCTATACCTTAGGCAATGCCCACGACGAGAAGTGTAGTCACCATCCGTCCCTGTACGATGTTGTTACAATAGATTGACCACGTTCCCCATGCTGTGCTGTTCATCCCCGGGACTTATTTATTTTATAACTGGAAGTTTGTGCCTCTTAATCCCCTTCACCTATTTTGCTCACCCCAAACCCCTGCCCAGTGTGAGAATGTGGCCGGGAAAGATGCTGGTGACATCACAGGGACTCCTTTTTGGGAGGATCGTGGGAGAGAGCCTTGCCTGTTCTCGGCACCGAAAATAGTGAAACTCGCTCCTGAGCATCTGCTGTGCTTTCGTTTCAGGACACGGGGAACCGCATAAATGACCAGCTTTTCCTTTTCGAGTTGGCTGCTAAGAAACTTGGAACCAAATTTATGGCCTGACCATATGCTGGTTGTTCGGGTTTTAAAGGGATGAGTTTTTCTTAGCCTAATTTCTGGCTCTGTCTATGTCCCCACTTTTCCCTTTCTTCCTTGTCTCCCTTGCAAAAAAAAAAAAAAAATTAAAGGATTGAGAAATTTAGAAGAGAAGACCAATCTGAAGAGGGCAATAAAAATCCCTGCTAATTTCCAGTTTTCATGGCTGCATAGTATTCCCTCCTGTGCCTGGGCCTTAAGCTTTGACATCAAGCCCCCTACTGTCCAACAGCTGGAGGTGGGGAGTTCCAGTGGTCCAATTTGAAACCAAGCTCTAATGAGCGTCCTTGTAGCGATCACATGCTCGTCCGCACGATTCCCCTGGGCTCAATTCCTCCGCTGGGATTGGCTGGGTTAAATGCAAATGCAGAAACCTTGAGGCGTTGGGTCCGGATTGGCAGACTGCCCTCCAGAAACATCGGATTCCTACTCTCCTATCTAAGTGGAGCTATTGTGTGGTAGTTTACATATCCTTGTAAACTGCTTGGAGTCCTCTGGAACAAGGCAGGGTACAAATAAATATATAAGCCCCAAGCCACTTCTGCCTCCTGATTAAATTACCCGGCCTCAAATGCAATAATATCTTTGTCTTATTAAGAGACAGCCGCTCACTCGCTTCCTGATGGCTAACCCCCCCCCCATAGCCAGTTCTCCACGGATGGCTGCCCCGAGATCTGTAGATGTCCCTCCACCCCTGGAGGGACCCGGAATTGTGTTGGAACCAGGATGTAGGTGGCAGAGCTCTAGGCGGAGATGATGATCGTGTGTGTGACAGCGAGAAACGTTTTTCCTGCGTGTCAATCCCGGACCTGTTACGGGGACTGCTGCTTAATTGGGACAGCATCCTCGGTGAAAGTATTTGAAAAAAATCCCAGCCGGGAAAGACAATTTGAGAAACAGCTCCGTGAGCATGTAGCGTACCCGCTTAGAGCCCATTAGCAGGAATATTAAACTCAGAACCAGCAGCTCAGCCAAGAGAGCAGCTGGCTTCTCCAGTTCATTTGCCACATCTGAGGTGGGACAGGCCACCTGATCGCAGGTTTCTGTACCTGGACAGTTCCTGGGCTCTCACACCTGCTGTTATCAGCATTTTTCTCAGGATAGGCCATTCTCTATCCCTAGGACTGTGACCTCCAAGAGTTCATGACCGAGGTTCCAAGCTAAACCCAGTCAGAGAACTGGCATTTGCACTCTCCAACAGTGAGCCTTCCAGGACATTTCCAGTGGCTCCCGGGGACGTGAACTTGACTGTGTATTTGAACTTGAACCTGCCAGGTGAAACTCTGGATCTCTGCTGTGCTGAGACTTGGCAGCCTAGCCCCAGGCATTTAATTACACTGCTGCAGAGAACACTTCAGCGAGGTGCGTCCAACGCAGACAATTATTTTAGGAAAGCCGTGGAGGCCTTCTCTCCTTGCCACTTAAATCTTGCTTCTCTTTTACAATTCAATATTTCGTATGTTGAGAGAAAATGGCTTGTTTGCTTCAAAGGACACACTAGGAATTGTAGAAAGGAGATGTTAATTATGTTGAACCGGGCTGCATTGTCTCTGCACAAATGAGAATCTTGGGGGGGGGGGTTCTGTCCAAATTGCTGGGGGATCAGAGCCAGGGGAACACGGATGGGGGTGCTTAGACTCAAGTTCTTTGTTTTGTTTTGTTTTAAAGAACCGGATTTGTCATGAAAGGAGACAAAGCTAACCTCACATTCTCCTGGAATCAAGGCGGAAGGTGTTCTTGGGTCCCCCCTTCTTGTCGTAGGTGGGACTGTCTCAGAAGCAGAGTTAGTGGGGAGGAGTTGAGTGCAAGTGTTCACCTGGGAGGTGATACCGCTGGGAACTGGTAGGGGAAGTGACGGACTCCCATGCAAGATCAGCTAAGGAGCTGGGCGCTGCTGTGGGCACCTGGAGCACAGGTCCCAGTGGGCTCCCCTGGAAAACCGTCTGCAGCATGCCTCTCAGAGCCCTCCGACCGGAGAGGTGAGGGCTACTGGTATCCGGCACTAACTCCTATGTGGCACTGTTGGGGACTGCCGGGGGAGAGGGGCTTCTGCTGCCCAGTGCAAAGGTGGAGTGGGCTTTGATGGCCAGAGGAAGTCTTTGGCGGGGGGATTCGGATGTTTCTGCACTGAAGGCCTGGGAGCCATGAGTGTTGGCTCTACCTGAATCATACCTGCATGCAAGAAAGGCTGGGCAGGTGGGTGACTTCATTGCTCCATGGAGGAGACGTGGACTGGTAAAAAGGGGGGTCCCCCAATTTCAAAAGGGTGAACATAAGGCACAAAGAATGACTAATTACAATCATTTCAGATGGCGCTTATGAATGGTTTGTTTTTCTTATAAATTAGTGGAGGAGTCAAGCTCATCTGTACGATTATATCACTTGCTTACATTACAATAAGCTTAAAAAAAAAGATTTTATTGAGTGGGAGAGAAAAAAGGTGGGCTAATAGCTGGCATCTCCAGGATTGCTTGTAACTCACAGTCTGGCTTATCTCTGCTACGGCTCATGGGAACAGCGTCTGTGGGGCGATCAGTTAACAGCTGTCCAAATGAACAATTATTGTGGGGCTTTGTTTCTCTGTAAAACACTTGGGTTTTATCAGAATTTCTTGCAGGTATATAGGAACGCATCCTGGTTAGGACCAGAATCTTCCATTGCCCACCTCTATGGCCAGCACCCATCCTGTTCACCTGGACCTATTCAGTCTCATTGGCCCTGGTCCTGTCTTTGCTTCCCAGTCTGTTCCCTCCATAGCCACCAGAGGGCGCCTGTGAGCACCTGAGTCTGGTGACCTCCCTCCTTGCTCAGAACCCTCTGTGGCTCCCACCTCCCTCAGGAATAACCAAAGTCCTTCCTACAGCTGACAGGTCCTGAACATGATGACCTGTCCCCTCCCTGCCCTCATCCCCCACCCCACCACCTTTCTCACTCTGCTCCAGCCATGGTAGCCTTCTCCATGCTTCCTGAACATACCAGGCACGGTACTGCCTCAGGGCCTTTGCACCTGCTTTTATCTCTGCCTGGAACATCCCCAGATATCTGCATGGCTCATCCCTCCCTCAGGTCTGGACTCAAACGACACTTTCTTGGAGGCCCTCCCAGGCCTCCTTAAAACTGCAACCCCCAACCACAGCATCCCTCCCATCATTCCTTCCCTATATTACTTCTCTCTGTGGCACTCATCACCCTTTAAATATTTGACATTTACTTGTCTATGTTTGTCTTTGTCTAACGTAACCTCCCAGAAGAGCTTTTATGTTTGCACATTTTGTTTACTGCTGTGTTTTCAATATCCAGAAAAGAGCCCGACACACAGTAGGAGCTTACCAAATATTTCCTGAACAAAAGAGACCATCATGCCCTGATAAAACAAAAAGATTGGGACTTGTGACTAAGTCCAGTATGTTCTGGGGAAGCTCAAGGGGGCCTGATCTCGGGGCCCACCATGTTCCATCCAGTGATTACTCAATGCTTTTTGAACAATGTTTCTCAAACACCTCTAGATATTTATTTGAATCTGTGCTGTCAGAAGTGTCCCCTCTCCTATTGCCTTCTCCTGGCTGACTCATCCCTCAAGTTCAACTTAAATGTCCCTTCTCTGGGGTACCTTCTCTGAAATCCCCAGCCTGAGGAAGACCCCCTGTAACTCCTTGCACTTTCTTTGGAGCATTTACTGCAGTGAATGGTTCTAGAAGTATCAGTGGGGTTACATGTGTGATGTCTGTCTCCTCCATCCATGGACAGCGACCAGATGTTTTCTTCACTCCTCTCTACCTAGCCCTATCCCAGACCCTATACCATGCATAAAATAGGCATTCACTATATATTTTCTAGTAAGTGTAGAAATTTTTGGAGTTCCCTGATGCACATTAGCATTTCAAGGGCTCTGATAAGTCCTGCATCAAAGGAATTGCTTCACCCAACAATGCAAAAATTTATTTGATCACCGAGCATGCCTGGAAAAATTGCCAATGTTCCAAAGAGCATGGCTTGGGAAATAGCCACGATTGATCACTGAATTATCTAAGCATCATAAACTGATTTGAAGTTGAATTTAGGAGTCTGCAGTGGTGCTTTCTTTTCGAGGGCCTGGAAGTCCCTATGAGGATTCTGTCACCTTTTGGCCATTACCTTATCTGGGCCTCTCAGGAGGAGTGGTGGGGTGGGAGATGACACAGTAGGGTTGCTCCTAGTGGTCCTTGGGCTATATCCAGAGTCCATGTTTCACAGTGTGCTGGGAAGGCAGAGAAGGTGGCCCAGGTTTGGGGCAGTACAAGTGGGTCTGTGCTCTGTTGACAGTTATGGAGGCAATGTTGTGTGCATGTGAACATGAGTGAGAGAATGAATTCCTGTGTTGTGGAAGGGCTTGAATCCCTCAATTCCTTGCCATATTCTTTAACCTCCCATACCTCAGTCTTATCATCTGCAAAATGGGTTTCCTTGAAGAGGAATTGAGATCCCATGCATCAGGCATTCAGCACTTGGTCCAGCACATTCCAAGGCATCTGTCATTTCCCTGGGTCCTCTTTCTCCCCCAGCATGGGCAGGGTGAATCCCCCACTGAGTTCCCGCTCTCTGACCCCTGACTTCCCTGCAGACCCTCTTCCAAAGCCCAGAGGAAGGCTGGCAGCTGTATACCTCGGCCCAGGCTCCTGACGGGAAATGCATCTGCACGGCTGTGATCCCCGCACAGAGCACCTGCTCCCGAGATGGCCGGAGCCGGGAGCTGCGGCAGCTGATGGAGAAGGTAAGAACCTTCCAGGTGCCCCAGGAAGACTGTGAAAATCTCCCAATTCCCACCCTGCCTTCGGCCCCCATCCAGGCCAGTTGGGGGCCAGATCTAGCCATGCAGGTTGTTCAGAACTGGGGGATAACCCGGCTCCCCTCCAAGTGGATATTTTAGTCAATATCTGTTCAGTGCTTCTTTCGAGAAGCTGAGTGTTGTGTGGGGACAGGGAGACAGCATCTGAGTCTCCCGTGTGTGGTCCCTGGCCCCACCATGCATGCCTTACTCAGCTCTTTAACTCACCAGACTCACCTCTGAGAAAAGTGTCTTGTGTGCCTTGGGGAGGGGTCTCACCCTCCAACCCAAGACACATACAAGATTCCATCCCCTCCTGACGATGGTCGATATAAAACAGTCCCCATTCAAAACATCCTCAGGGATGTTCTTTATAGATTGATTGCTGTCCCTTGACACTATCCAGCTGAACTGCTCATTAGGCAGCTACAGGGACCAGCTACCTCCCATCATCAACCTACAGAGGAGGAAGTGAGGGATTGGTAGAGAACAGGAGATCCTGGTCAGCTCTAGGGTCTCTGACCCACGAACTCTGCCGGATCCTGCCCTGCCCACAACACCAGCCCTGCTTTGCCAGTTTGGGACATCCACGTGGGGTCCCCTGATTGTTGACAATGGCTATAAAAATGTTGTGGCATCCAAGGTGGGTGTTGGACTGTTGGGTTTCTGAGAACTTCCAAGTGTCGTGTGAACAGGGGTTCAGGAAAATCTGTGTGTTTCCACAAGCACCTGGTGCTGTCTCTGAGTGCACCTTCACCAGGGAGCTCACTTTAACCAGGTAGAGCTCACCTTAGCCAAGTGATGTTCACCTTAGGCAGGTGGAAGTGGGAGCTAGGGGGTCCTCGTTCCGGGTTAGGAGGGGCTAGGGCAAGGGGATTCAGTTCATTCATGTAGCTGAAAAGTACTGAGCATCTAGTTTAGGCTGGTGCTGGGCCCCGGTGATTTTGCTGTGGACGAGCTAGACACGGGTCTGCCCGTGAGGATCTCACCTGAAGGAGGCAGATGAAGAAGAATGTTCCAAGTCGTAGCTGTAGCTGGGAAGAAAATAACCACGTAAGGGAGAGAGGATGGAGAGCTACTGGAGGCAGGGGCGTCAGGGAAGGCCACTCCGAGACGGTGACACTACAGATGAGGCCTGAAGGCTGAGGGTGCCAGCATGGCAAGACGAGGGGAACAGCGCTCCCGGCAGAGGGATCGGCAACTGGAAAGGCTCTGAGGACCGAAGGAGCTTAGAGTCTGAGAGAAGAAAGGGGGCTGGTGGTCGCAGGGGATGAACACGGAGAGGAGGCAGGTGCAGGGTCTGCTGGGGAAGGTGATCCGGTCTTCCTTTTGAAGAGCTCCCTCTGGCTGCTGTGTGAAGAACTGACTGTGGGGGTGGGGGGACAAGAGTGCAAGCCGGGGGACCGGGGAGCGAGGTGAGAGGTGGTCGTGGCCAGACCGGGCGGGAGGTTGCCGTAAGATCAGGGGAGCACGTTGGTTGGGTGCTGTGCCTCCGGCTCCACCAGGCCTCATCTGTGGCATCTCAGGGCTTGGGGAGGGCAGGAGTCTGGCTCTCCCTAACCCTCCCAAGCTCCTAGGTCCAGAACGTCTCCCAGTCCATGGAGGTCCTTGAGTTGCGGACGTACCGTGACCTCCAGTACGTGCGCAGCATGGAGACCCTCATGCGAAGCCTGGATGCACGACTCCGGGCTGCCGATGGGTCCCTCTCAGCCAAGAGCTTCCAGGTGGGTCCTTCTGGGTCAGGTCAGAGGTCAAGGGAAGAATTGGTATTGGCGTCCGTTAGTTCTAAGAGTGGGGTCCTGTCTGGGAAGGACCAAGGGTAGGCTGGGCTCCAGGGTCTAGTTTGGACTAGATGTCAAGGGCCAGGTGTGCATCAGAGATAAGGGGTGAAGTTATGGGTCTAAGGCTGGGGTCAGGCCTGGGTCAAAGGTCAGGGGTTAGGATCAGTGAGGATTCCATCTTGGTGGGCAGGAGCTGAAGGACAGGATGTCGGAGCTGCTGCCCTTGAGCTCAGTCCTGGAGCAGTACAAGGCGGACACGCGCACCATCGTGCGCCTGCGGGAGGAGGTGAGGAATCTCTCCAGCAGCCTTGCAGCCATCCAGGAGGAGATGGGCGCCTACGGGTACGAGGACCTGCAGCAGCGGGTGATGGCCCTGGAGGCCCGGCTCCATGCCTGCGCCCAGAAGCTGGGTATGCCTTGACCCTTGACTTTGATCCCTGACCTCCACGCCCAACTCTAATACCACCAAGTGCCCAGAAGCTGGACATGGTTTTGACCTCTAACTTCCAAACTTTGACCTTTGACTTCTCTACCCAAGGCCTAAAATAGACCCCAAAACTGGAAATGGCCGTGATCCTTGACTCCCAGTCCCCTTACCCTCAACTTAACTCCATCTTGGGACCAGATTTCTGGATCCTCCCTCACCCTTGGTCCCAGCTCTTCCCAGTTTGATCATACCACATCATCCTTGCCCTGTCTCACTTGGGCTCTTCCCATCCTCCACTCTTATCTACCCTGTTCCTGCTTCCCAGGCTGTGGGAAGCTGACTGGGGTCAGTAACCCCATCACCATTCGGGCCATGGGGTCCCGCTTCGGCTCCTGGATGACCGACACAATGGCCCCCAGTGCGGATAGCCGGGTGAGTGATTGTGCCCACTCCAGGGGTCAGAGCCTGGGGGAGACAGCCTGTGGTTGTCCACAGGTGCCCAGCAATTCCACACCAATGCCTCTCTTTAGCCCGAAGTGTCCTAGGATCTCCAGGACCCTTGGCCCTCCCAACTGTCTAGTACCCACCAGGTGACCGAGGACCTTCCAGCCGTGAGAATAGCCAAGTCTGTTGACCTTGGGACTCCCAGTGGTCTCCACGGTCACGATTGCCCATCACCTCTGACCCACAGGAACCATCCACTAACTGCCCAGTGACTATCCTAGTGACTAATGTCGGTCACTAGGTGACCACTGAGTGTCACAGACTAGAGGTAGTAAATAGCCACTGTCTCACTTGATCACTGGCCTCCCAGGGACTATGGTGGTTCAATTAAGTGGTAAAGACCTTGGGTTTGGGAATCAGAATCAGACTTGGATTTGCATCCTGCTGCCACCAAATTCTTAGCTAGAGAACCTTGGGCAGGTTCCTTAATGTCTCTGAGCCTCAATTTCCTTATCTTCAAAATGATTGTGAGAGTGTTGGCATGAAAGTTTTCAAGACGCTTAGCCCAATAATCACCAGTGAGGGCGCCCCCCCTGCTGACTGACATGGCGACAGTAGGTGACGATGGCAGAGGAGATGCTGCCGGCAGGCCGGGTCATCTTGTGGCTACAGGGGTGAATTCAAGTGACCTCATCACCCCAGGCCTGTCCAGTGACCACTAACCATCCCATCTCCAATGAGCGGTGAATTCCTGGGCCCCGTGAGCCACCAGGGACCGCGATTTCCCCAGATCTTTAGGTAGCAAGTGTCTGTTTTAAGACCAATGGTGTTTCCAGATCAAGTGATCCCATTACTGGGACCATGACCGGTCACGAGTGGTCACTGGACATCCCAAGACTGATTCATGACCCCTTAGTGACTGTGGACCCCCGTGATCACGCGTGATTGCTGTGTGGCCGCGGGGGCGTTTGGGCGGCGGCGGCGGGCTCCGCAGCGACGCGCGGCTCTCCCGTAGGTCTGGTACATGGATGGCTATTACAAGGGCCGGCGCGTCCTGGAGTTCCGCACCCTGGGCGACTTCATCAAAGGCCAGAACTTTATCCAGCACCTGCTGCCGCAGCCGTGGGCAGGCACGGGCCACGTGGTGTACAACGGCTCCCTGTTCTACAACAAGTACCAGAGCAACGTGGTGGTCAAGTACCACTTCCGCTCGCGCTCCGTGCTGGTGCAGAGGAGCCTGCCGGGGGCCGGCTACAACAACACCTTCCCCTACTCCTGGGGCGGCTTCTCGGACATGGACTTCATGGTGGACGAGAGCGGGCTCTGGGCCGTGTACACCACCAACCAGAACGCGGGCAACATCGTGGTCAGCCGGCTGGACCCGCACACCCTCGAGGTCGTGCGGTCCTGGGACACCGGCTACCCCAAGCGCAGCGCCGGCGAGGCCTTCATGATCTGCGGCGTGCTCTACGTGACCAACTCGCACCTGGCCGGGGCCAAGGTCTACTTCGCCTACTTCACCAACACGTCCAGCTACGAGTACACGGACGTGCCCTTCCACAACCAGTACTCCCACATCTCCATGCTGGATTACAACCCCCGGGAGCGCGCCCTCTACACCTGGAACAACGGCCACCAGGTGCTCTACAATGTCACCCTCTTCCACGTCATCAGCACCGCGGGGGACCCCTAGCGGCTGCGGGAGCCCAGGCAGCCGCCGGGGGTGCTGGGGGGCCGGGGCCCTTCGACTCCGCCAGCCGGGGGTCCCTTTAGCTTTCTGTCTCTGTCGGCCCCTCTCTCCCCTCTCCTGTCCACTTTTTTTCTCTCCCTCCCTTTCTCCGGGCTCTCCTTCTCTGCCCCTGTATTTCTACTAGTGCATTCTCTCTGTGTCTTTTCTCTTTTGTTGGTCTCTGATTTTGATACTTCACTCTTTCCGCCTTTTTATTGATGTCCCTTTCTTTTCATGGATCTGACTCCCCAGTTCTTTCCCTGTCTGCCGCTCTCTCTCCCTCTTCCCTCCTTGCTTCCCACCCATTCCCCCAGCCCTCCCTCCAAGCCCCATCCTCCCCTTCAAGGATTTGAGTGCATGGATCGGTTTCTTTTTTTATTTACACTCTTTCTTTCCAGGTTGCTGGAATAAACGGGACCTTTGACATTTGAGGCTTTGGTTGCTCTTTGTGTCCCAGAGGGCAGAGAGGCAAGGTGGAGGCTAAGTGTGAGTCTGGAGACCCATCCCAGTGTGTATGTGGGGGGGTGTCTTTGCCCCAGGCCACAAGCTGTGTGCACCAGGGCAGGGGAGCCCAGCCTGGGGGCCAGGTGGGCAGCATGGCAGGGCGAGCTCTTTGGGAAGACAGGTGAGGAGACCCAATCCAAAGTTTTGTTTGAAAACAATTTGTTTGAAGGCAATTTGATCCAAACAACCGAGAATTCTATCACAACGATGAAAACAGGCCTCAAATGAATCCTCTCCATCATGGGTTTTTCATTCATTGATCATGCTGGTGTATCACTGAGCCATCTGGCAACTTAAAAAAAAATTTTTTTTAAACGATTTGGCAGCTTTTAAGAATTTAGGTATGAGAGAGTAGGGCACAAGATTTTTCCTTTTCTCTTTTTGCTTTGTAATTTCAAAATCATTTTAAATGAGTCACGCCTGTTCTAAGTTCACTACTAAAAAGGTAGAAACAGCCTGAAGGGGCACTGGGGTGCCTTCAGCTGAACCCCCCGCCTGGAGCCCATTCTCGGGAAGGGGCTTGGGCAGAGATGGGCCCCAACATGAAGACCAGAGCTCGTGCCTGGGAAGGACCGGCAAAGCTAGGAAGAGCTAGGAAGTACGGGCGGCAGGACGGAGAGTGAGGGAGCCGAGAAGAGGTTGGAGAAGAGGCCAATTCCTCAGGAGCCTTGGTAATATGACTAAGGTGGGGAGTGGGGCGGCACAGAAGGGGAAGAACAGATGGGGGCCTTATTTTAGTCAGATCCCTGGTGGCCAAGGTGAGGCGGACTGCAAGAGTGGGGAGAGTTGCCTCTGGGGCTGGTGGATGGGAAGAGAGGTAGTGCTGACTGCCACCCCCACGCTAGCCCCACCACATGGCCCCCACTCAATCTGGAGAGGAATATTATGTAAAGAGCCCCAGGGGCCTAGATCCCACCCCCCTGAGACCATGGAGGAAGCTAGAGCAGCTCTTCTGGGAGCTACCCTCCCCCCGCCCATCTCTAATTAATGGCCTCTCTGATTAAATCATCTCCGCTCCTTGCTGGCATCTCCGGGAACTCCGGACACAGGGGCCATACTGCAAATGAAACCAATGAATAATAAATAGGACTGCCTAATGCACTCATTTAAAACCAATTTTTAAAGAAATCTTCAAGAAAAGCAATTAATTTCCATTTAAATGAACAAGTTTGACATTGAAAAAGAACGGATTCCTGCATAAGCCCACTGAGGCACTTTGTACCTGCTTTAAAAAAAAGGCACAGAGTTGGGGGACACTTAGGACCTCTGCAGCCCAGCCCTCCTGTAGGGATTTATTTGCAGGCAAATCCCCCAGATGAGGACGGTGCGGGTGGAGAGTGGTTCACTAGTCTCTCCGACTCCCAAAGTAAGGTCGGGAACCGAGGGCTGTCGAGTTCCGTCTTTGTCCAAAACAGGCCTGGCCCTGGAGACGCGCACGGAACGCAGGCCTGGGTGTGGGTGTGGGTGTGCGTGTCACCCCTGCACGCGGGCCCTCCAGCAGATGCCCAAAGCGCCTGGCATCATAACCGGCCTCTCCCTCTCCCACACACACAGGCAGGCCCAGTGCTCCTGACGCTTTTGCGTTTGTTGCTTTTGTTCCGACCAAGGATGGGCAGGAGAAACAGCCTCCGCCCCCCCCCCCCCCCATCCCCTGTCCCCGGCCAGGATCCTTGTGCTTTATGCTGCCTTCTGCTGCCTCATAGACGTGTGGCCTGGGTACAGTGGGAAGCTTTGTAGCCCACGGGGCAGTGCCTGCGTTACCCCAAGTTGAGGTGACCCATCCCAGGCCTGCCGCGTGGCCACAGAAGCCTGACCGGGTGCACGTGGCAGAAGGTTGGAACCCCACCCCCCACCCCTGCCCCAAGGCATTTTGGGCTGGGAAATGCCAGACGAGGGGACAGGAGGGAAGACTGCACCGCTGTCACCACCCAGAAGGCCTGGGATTTACGACCCGACCTCCAGGCAGGAGGCCATGGCTGGGGATGTGGAGCAGGTGAGGGAAGCCACAGCTACTTAACCATGCATCACGCTGACGCTGAGTGGACTCGGGGGCACGTTTATTTAACAGCGACATTCTTTTGTGTTTGCGTTTAGGCCACTGCACAGCTAGACAAAGGAAGGAGGAGGTCCACGGAGGAAGGTGGTCACACCCAGTTAGGGGGACTTCCTAGTGTCACCCAGGACACACACCTGGGGATAACTAGAGTCACATGGCCACACGCATGCTTGGGGGCACGTGCGCACATGCGCACACGCATGGATGCCCGAAGTGACAGAGAATGCCACAAAGACCATTTTCCTGTCAACCCCACACGGGAAAATATACAACACCCCCAGGAGCGTCTCAGCCCCCCCCCCATCCACCCCCTTCGTTTCTGCTCCTTCCCAGAGGCTCCAGGGGTCAGGAGGCGTGTCATCGCTCCCTCGACCCTACAGAATTGTCGGTGCAAACGGGGGTGCTGCTGCCTGCCCGCTGGCCCCCACAGGGGATGGGGGATTCTGCCTGGAGGTGCAGCCAGCCCGCCGCTCCCCTCCCAGCCCGCCACAGTGGAGAGGAAGCCCATTAAACCTTCCTAATGACACACACTCTGGCAGGCAGCAAGCAGAGAGCGATTGCTCTAGAAACCAGCCAGATGGGAGCTGGCCCAGGTGACTGTTTGAGACACAGCCCTAGGGGCCTCCCTTGGGGTGGGGCTGGGCAGGGCTTCTTTTGCTCAGGTCCCCAAGCCCTGCTAGACTGCCATGCCCCCATCTGGGCAGGTTCCCATTAAATGAGGGGGGGCCGAGTGGGCTAAGCCCATAAACCCCTTGATTGAACTGGCCCCCAGCCCAGGCCCCAGCACAGGGGTAGCTGTGAGGAGGTGACAGAAAGCAGGTGGGCCACACCCACAGGCCACCTGGGAGGGGCCTCCACATGCTTGGCCATAGGCATCCCCTCTGCTCCAAGACAGCCCTTTCCCCATGGTCCAGTATAGGGCCTCCCTCCCCCAGAGGGCTGGGCAGGATCCCCCCTTTCAGAGGCACCTGGCAGTAGCCCCCCTCCCTTCCTGGCTGGTCCCTTGTTGCTAAGGTAACAGCATCTGAGAAGGAGGCAGGACCCAGGAACAACCTGCCAGAAGCATTTGTGGTAACAGGAAAGCAGGCCTCAGGATGCTGGATGTAACCTGTTCTAGTTGGGAGTGGCTTGTATCTAGAGGATACGGATGGGTGTGTGTGTGTGTGTGTGTGTGTGTGTGTGTGTGTGCGTGTGCCCGTGCACATGCACACACAGAGGGGACCCAGGGCAGGGGGGCTTCAGTCTGGCTTTCCAAGGACCCCCGGCAGATCCCCAGCTCCACCCTGACCTGCTGAATCCAGAGATGTGAGGTCAGGGCACTGCCTCTGCATTCTAGAACATTCTTAAACACCCAAGTCGAAACACCACGGACACTCACTGGTGCCCCACTTCCCTTCTCGGACCCCCTACCCCCACCCCAGGCCCAGGATGAAGGGAGGCTTCTTGGGGAGGAAATGCAGCCTGGATACTTGGACCCTAGGGATGGCGGAAGATGACTGCTCCGGACAGCTCCCCCCTCACCTCAGCAGGGAGGGAACGAGACACAGGACAGCACAGTAGTGGTTCCAAGTTTAATCAAGGGTGCGAAGGGGGCTGCACTGCCCCTCAGTGAGGGCCCCAAGGTGGTGGGCAGCATGGGCCCCATGTGGAGCATTTGCTTTTTGCAGTTGAATAGAGGAACATAGCATAACCAGAAACAAGGCCATCCTGCCCCCACCCTGGACTTGGGTGGCGGGGAGGGACACAGGGGGCAGCTCAGCTGACTAGGCCTTCTCTTGGGGACAGGTCACCCCCACCCTTTCAGTCTGCGAGCCTCCCACCCACCTGCCCTTCTGAAGTCAATTCCTAAAGGGGAGAGGAGTCTGGCAGGGACAGCCCCAGCTGGGGGCAGAGGGAGCCCCACTGGTGAAGTGCTCCCCTCCGCCATTTTGGGAACAATAAATACTGTGACGTCAGCAGGGAGGGGCACCCACTGGCCAGCTGACAGCAGGGAGCAGAGTCTGTGGGCCCAGCCACCCGTCCCGCCCCACCCGACCCCGCAGGCCGGGACTGAGCCACCCCCACCCTCACTCCGTGCGCAGGATGATGTGGATGCCGGAATCTGTGAACACGGGCCCGCTCATCTCCCCCGTCCGCAGTGCAAAGGAGGCATCTTCAAATGGCTTCTGCATCTGACCTGGGGAAATGTGAGGGGTGGCGTGTGGGGATCAACGCCCGGCCGCAGGCCAGGCCCAGGTGGGGCGGGCAGATGGGGCTCCCACCTGCGCTGGGCCCCGTGCTCATCCATCACGCGGTTTATGGCCCTGTCAGCAGGGCAGCGGGGCCATTAAGAAGGCCCCAGGAAGCCCGAGGACAGCATGAGGGATGGCAGGCAGAGCAGCTGCCGCCGCCGCGCACTTGGGAGGCACATTTCAGTGATGAACTCGTCTCCCAGGGCCCCCCGCTGCCAGCCCCTGCCGCATCATCTGTCCCGCCTGCTTCCTGGTGCGGGTGGGCAGCTGACAGCCCCTTGCTGGCTCTCCCCACACTCCTCAGCCCATCCATCCCGGCCCCTCCCTGGTGCTCTGCTGACCCCAGGATGGAGGGGGAAGGGGGGGGAAAGGAGGAGGAGGTGGTCTGATCCGCTCTGCTCCTCCCTTCCCACTGCCTGAGCCAGACAGGCCTAAACTCCTCCCCTCACCGCTGCTTTCCCACTCCTGAGGGTGGTGTTGGGAGGGGCATTCTCGGGGATGGGCCCTGGGGCTCTCAGAGGACTCAGCCTTATACCCCTCAACCAGAGGAGAGGCAAACGGCAGCAAGTACCCACTTTGCTGGATCCATGATGGGGACAACTGCCCAGAGAGACCCCCAGACCGACTCCCCACCGCAGGAGGGAAGGACACCAGGCAGAAGGCTCCGCAGCCCTGCCACCCCGCAAGCAGGGCGAGTCCCTCTGAAGCTTGCGGGACTATGCTGCCACCTGGTGGACCCTGAAGGCCTGTGCAGCCGGGGCTGTCCCTCCCAACCTCCTCCTGGCTGGGGGACCCCCACTGCTGGGACCGAGGTTCCTCTAGGGCTAGGCGGTGCCCGCTCCTCGCGCACCTCTGCTGAAGGCACCCAGGTCTCCCCTGGCCTTGGCCGAGCTGCAGTCGCTGAACTGTGAGGCCAGAGATTCAAAGTCTTCCTCTCCTGACTTGATCTTCTGGATGTAGCCTGCGGACAGACGCCACATGGGGACATGCGGTGAGACCTTGAATCAAAATCAGGGCAGGACGGGGTGGAGGGCTCCAGGTGGAGGGTGGCTCTTCCCTCGGGAGGCATGCAACCCCTGCCCTACTTTGCACACCCGCACGTGGGAACATGTGCCTCACACACGTCCGCAAATGCCGGCCCCCCAACATGCGTGCACACCCTGACCCCACGGTGGCCTCAGTGCTGGTCTCACACCCCATTCCTCCAGCCCCGCTCCCTTTGTCACTCCTACTGCTCCCCCCCAACATAACGTGAACACAGCGTGACCTCTTCCCACCCCCCAACACATACTTTGGGGGAAAAAAAATCTACCTCTGGGCCCTGTTGGGGAGGAGAGCAGAAGGCAGGGCAGACACTGAAGAGACACCGGGACCCAGAGTCCCTGCCAAGATCCCCCAGGGCGGTGATGGGAAAATTTTCTAGATGCTTCCAAGAGAAAGGCAGGAGGCTGGGGCACCAGGCCAGCTCTGCCATAGGAGTCGGCTGAATCCTCAGGCCCTGGGCCTCAGTTGTCCAATGTATCAACTTGGGAGGAAGGCCCAGGCTGCTTCCTGGGGTGTCGTGAAGAGATCACAAGGCAGCCTAGGTGGGACACGTGTCATTCCCAGGGGCTATGGCCCCAGAGGCAGCCGACACAGTTCTCTCAGCTGCCCTAAAAGGGTGTGTTGGCATCACACTGGATTCACCCTCTGTGTGGCACAAATTGTTCCCGGTTGGGTACTGATTCTCCCGGGGGTGGGGGGGAGAGGGAGGCCAGGGGCAGCATGTGGGGAGCAGAGCACGCAGGAGGGCTGTGTGTGCCTGGCGGGGAAGAGCCCCCACTCACTCTTGAGTCCAGGCAGGAGCCCTTGGGGCCAGAACCCATCCTTTCCTCCCCTAAATGCCCCCACCTGCTCCAACCAGCTGCCCGAGCACATGAATGAGCATTCCCGCCAAACCGGCGCAGCCACCGGGTGGGCTCCCAGGACACTGAGCCCCCAACCACCAGAATGGCCCCTCACCTCCAGCTGGTCCCACGTGGCTTTCCAGGCATCTACTCTTCTGGGGACATTTTGCACACCCACCCAGCCCACACTGGACGTGAGGGTCACCTGTCATACCTGCCGGTGGGCTTCTCAACATCCCGTGACACTTCCGTCCACTGCTCCTGTCTGAGCACCACAGGGACACTGCTGGCTAATCTCCCTGGTGCTCTGAGGCCCAGACACCCAGCCAGGCCATCTGCCGGATGCTGAGCTAGTGCAAACCTCACCATGACCACAATCGAAACAGCACAAGTGTGACAACACACCTATCGGCCCATCTTACTGCGCAGCGCAGCGGCTTCCAGTGTCCTGGTAGCTGATCTGCTTGGCTGCTTCTGCGCCTGGCCCCGTCACCTCTGCCTTCCCCACGTCCCCGTCACTCATCATGTCCTCCCCATCCCTTTGCCTCTGAACCATTAGTCACCTGCCCGCAGGCCACAGAGACACACAGCACAGTGCCTGGCACGCAGACCTTGACAGATGTCACTTGCTGTCACAGATCCCCGTCCATGAGGGCTGTGCATCTCAGTGATAAGGTTCCCCGTTTCTGTGTGATCTGCCCATCCCCGGGCTCCCTCGCCTGTATGTGTCCGTCTGGTCTGGTCGTCAGTGTGATACGCTGCCTGGTGAGAAAGGCTCGCCGACGCCACACAAGCCCCGCCCTCCGCGGGCAGCGATGGTGTCCCCCTGTAACGCCCTGGTGTGGCTGCACATGCCCCTGGGGCTGCCGGGTGGCCCCCCTATGCCAGCTGCATCCACCCGTGATCCACCCTGAAGCAGACATCATGAAGGCCCCACTCCTTTTCCGCTCCCTGGACTTCTGGTCATCTCTCCGCCTCACCTGGGCAGCCTCGAGATTCTTCCTCGTCTCCCTTCTGTCTGGACCTCGATCCAGGGGCCGCGGGATCCTGAACACACAGGGCTCCCCGCGGTACCTGTCCGCGCATGCCCAGCACCTGCGGCGCTAGGCCCTGCCCCGAGCCCCGTACAAGCACCACCTGGCCGCAGCCTCCAGGAGCTGGGGCCACGAGTCTGCAGAGATCCCCGAGACTAGATGGCCTGGCCAAGGCACACAGACAGAGATCAGCCTAAAACTCAAATAAAAGCCAAGCTTTTGCCCGCCATTGTTCACAGCACCCAAATCTTCCTCTGACCAGCCAACTCTCAGAAAATACTCTGCTTGGATAGGAGCCTCAAGTGATTAAAAAAGTAAAACCACTCCTTTCTGATCTCTCCTTTCTAGAAGCTGATTTGCAGCAATCGGGCCACAAGCCAAGATGCAAGGGGACCCTCAGACCCCTGTGCATCCCCCCGGCTCAGTATTATTCCTTCCCTAGGAGGTCTCTCCCAGTCCTGCTCTGCCCCCACCACCTTGAGGCCTCTGCTTAATGGTCTCTTCCCACAGGAAGCTCGCTTGTTGTCCTTTGGCCTCCCCCAGGAGCCCTTCCTAAGACCCCCCCACTGTGTGAGTGCCTCCCTGCATTTGCCAGTGTCCTGTCTGTGTGTCTGCCACCCGCCTCGGACTGGGAGGGCAGGACCGGCTGGCCTTGCTCACTGCTGTTTCCCCGAACCCAGCTCTGTGCACAGAACAGGTGCTCGCTAATGCTGAAGGAATTCATGAATAAATGAGACAGAAACAGGCCACGGGGAAGGAGGGACAGGGATCCACCCTCCGCTCTTTAGGTCGGAAAGGTGGAACCTCATGTCTTTTCTCTGTGCACCTCAGATCAAAAGGTTCAAGAGGGGGAGAAAAGGAAGCACCTACCAGACGCCCCCTGCCGCCCTCCCGGCAATGCCCTGGCCTGGCCTGCCTGCCTCAACACCCCTCACCAAGACGGCACCCATCCAACGGGGCTCGACCCAGGGGCGGCCTCTCAAGGAGCTCCGAGTCTGAAGCAGGGAACTCCCACCTGCTTCGGGGAGTTCAGGAGCCCCTGAAACTAGCTGCTTGACAGAAGGGCACCTGTTGCTGTGGGTAGATCACAGGCTGGCCTGCTCAGTGCATCTCTGAGGCCGAGGAGGCCAAATTCTGGACCCCCTGCTGTCGCATTCAGACCTCAGCTCTATCCCTCCTGAGCTTGGTGACCCTGGTGGCTGACCGCCTCTTGGAGCCTTACTTGCCTGGCCTGTAAAATGGGCTAATGATAGCAGCTCCCACCTTGGAGGGCTAACAGGAGGGGTAGTTCCTGCTGGCCCAGTGCCTGGTACAGAGCAAGCTTCTGATGGTTACTAGCTGTCTGTCCGTATGTTGGGGACTGAATTGTATCCCCTCAAATTCATTAGTTGAAGCCTCAATCCCCAATGTGACTATATTTAGAGATGGGTCTTCATGCAAGTGGTCAGGGTTAAATGAGGTCATAAGGGAGGCCCCCAATCCCATAGGATTAGTGTCCTTACAAGAAGAGACGCTAGAGAGCTCCATGTCTCATCCCCCATGTGCACACGCCCAGGAAAGGCTGCGGGAGCACAGTGCGAGAAGAGAGCAGTCTACAAGCCAGGAAGACAGTCTTCACCAGAAACTGAATTGGTCAGAACCTTCATCTCAGACTTCCAGCCCCAGAACTGTGGGAAATAAATACCCAGCCTGTGGTATTCCGTTAGAGCACCCTGAGTTAATACACCGCATTTAGGGGAAAGTGAGTGAACAAATGGGGTGGTCTCTGACTCTTTGGTTTTTTTTTAGAGGAGGGGAGGGGCAGAGAGAGAGGGAGAGAGAATCCTAAGCAGGCTCCATGCCCAGCACAGAGCCCAACGTGGGTCTCGATCTCACGCCCCTGAGATCGTGACCTGGGCCAAAATCAAGAGTTGGATGCTTAGCCGACTGAGCCACCCAGGCGCCCCTAAAAAGGTTTAGAGACAAACTAGGGAAGGGGCCTGGACAGAGAAAAAGGTGACAGGATTAGATCTGCCATCCCAGAAGACCCAAGATCCAGCGGGAGGGGCCCAGAGAGACCAGAGAGCCAGCCTGAAGCCAGCAGGCTGGAAGGGACTCACCGAGCTTGGTTGGGGACACTAGGCCAAAGGTGCTCACTGACCCTCAGACCCTGGGTACGAGTATGTTTGAGGGGACTGCTGCTCACACCAGGGCCTCCCTGGGACCCTCAGGCCCTGGGCATGTGGGGCTGGAGGGATGGGGAGCAGGCGGAGAGGGCTTCTCCAGAGCCTGGCCTCCTTAGACAAGGACACGGGCAATGACAGGCAGCTGGTCCTCAGATCCCTGACAGGGCCTGGCCACAGCCCAGCAGCTGCAGAGGAAAAGGAGCCTCCCCCAAAACGCGGACACACTGGTTCTTGCTGCAGGCAGCCCGTCCCCTCGGGGCAGTGGGGAGCACTAGACCTCAGCGGGTACCGATGAGATCCGAGCCCCGATCCTGATCTGATCACCTGGAACAAGCCCAGGACAGAGGGAACATCCTCTTTCACAGAAGAGAAAACCAGGCCTGGACGCCCCAAGCTTGCTGACAGGGCACACGAGTGTCTGGTTACGAAGCACACCACGGCCCAGGCTGTCTCACTGTGCTCTCCTGATGACCCCCGAGGGGGGCCGTCCCAGCCCCATCTCAAGACACTGAGTAAATAGGCCAAGGTCACTGCAGGGTCTACATGTGGGACCCACCAGGCTCCCGAATCCCATCTGAGTCCCACCAGGCTGCCCAGAGCTCTTTCAGGGAAGCAGCAGATGCTCTGTCCAGACTTTGGACCCCAACCACACACGTCTGCATGACCGGGGTCCCTTGTAGACAGCAAGCGCCTGGCACTGAGCCCACTGCTCTACGGAGCAGCCCGCCCCTGGCTGGCCCCTGGATCTCATGGCCGTCCTGCCCCCGTTCCAGCTGATGCAGCCAAGGCCACACGGCTGGCACCAGACTCCATCTGTGTGTGACTCCAGGGTGAGCCACACTGGTTCTGACCTCACCCCACCCCGCCCAGCTAACCCGTTACCCAGTCCTGATTCTGCCTCCAGACCTCTCCAGAATCTGCTCCTTCTCCCCTCCCTGACCCATCAGGTCGCACTGCCTGTAACGACAGGTCCTCCCCTGGCTTCCCCCAGGCCATCTGTGCAGGTTTGTGCGTCCAGCCCCTGCTAACACGCCTGAGTCTGCACCGACTTAGGGTTAGGCCCCAGGGCCCGGCTGCTTCCTGGGAGCACTTCCTCGATCCCCATTCTCCAAGACCTAAGCTGACCTCAGCACCCCCAGGCTCCCACCACAGCATCGGCCCATCAGGCGCATGCTTGTCCATCCTGGACACCGGGAAGCACCCTCACCCCTCCCAGGCAGTCCCCATGGCCTGACAGCCTACCTTCCCAGCCATGCTCAGATCTCCCCACGCCCTCCTGCCTCAGCCTCCTGCCATCTCTTGCCAAGGTTGTCCCAAAGATCTCTGTCTCTGGTCTGGCTTCTCTGCTGAATCTAGACCCTCTCCCAGTTGGCCCCCCAATGGCTCTCCCGTGGGCCCCTCAGACTTAATGAGTCCCTCCCCAGACTGCCCCTCTTCCCAAGTCCCCTCCACCAGTCGTGGCACCTCCTGACACTCAATCTCCAAATGCCTGTTCTCTTGCCCACTCTGGTGGGTCCAGAAGCCTCAGAACAGGGACCACTTGAGCTGGGAAGACCCAAGTCACCTCGTGATTCTCTGGGCTTTCCCCACCTACTTCCTCCTCTTCCCCTGGGGCAGCCAGACCCCTCTCACTGCTCACTGCTCGACCCAAACAGCCTGGGCTCTGAGCCCTCCCGCTTCCCTGGCCCTTCACACTCCAGCCACACAGCTCTTTCCTGAAAGTAAAGCAAAGCAGGGCCGTCCCCCCATCATACGTGGCCATGTTTCCGGCTGTCTCCAGAAAGGACCCAAACCCTTCACCTCACTCAGGGCCCCCCTCAACCTTGCTGGGACGTGCCCTTGGAGGGTCTCATCCCCCTCGGTTGCCTGCACGGCGTTCCCCAGCGTCCTGGCTACGGTCTTGCCCCAGGCCTTTACCTCTGCCACTTCCTCTGCTAGGAATCCTTCTCGCTTCCCGCTGGTTCCTGAAACAAGGCCATGAGCACTGACTGTAGGCCAGGCTGTGTGCTGAGTGGTGGGACTATGGTGGGAAGAGAGCCAGTCCCCGTCCTCACGAAGCTCAGGAGGCGAGCTCTTTAATCTGCCTTCCAGATTCTGTGCATGAATTCTGCTTCTCTCTGTAACGCTGAGGTGTGAGGCTCGCAGAAGCCCGACATCGCACCGTGTGTGTGTGTGTGTGTGTGTGTGTGTAAGTAATGCCCCGGAGGCCAAATACTGGACCAGGTGAGGTGACAGTAAAACAGCCAACACTGACCGAGTGCACTTTGCCAGGCCTGTGCTCATAACAACACTCATCACGCCCGCTAGCAATTAGAGAACATTTACTAGACCCCAGAACTGTTATTCGTGCTGTACCGTATCGGCTCACAGTCTTCACAACTATCCCACGAGGCGTAAGTTCTATTATAGAAATACTAACTTTACAAGTGAAAAGACGGGTTCAGGGATGTTTAGAAAGGGCAGGGCAGAGCCAGATGGGCACTCGGGCCGGCTGGGTCTGGGGGAGGCACTGGGTCATATGGGGGTAAGAGCAGCCCAGGACGGGTCTGGGGTCTGTGGTGGCAGAGCCTGAGTGAGGACACCACACGTGAGATCCAGACCATCACTGTCTAACAGAGCTTCCTGTAAGGATGGAAGTGTTTTAGGTCTGAGCTAAGAGGGCAGCCGCTGGCCACATGTGGCTACTGAGCACTTGAAGTGCGGCCAGTGTGAGGAACCAATTTTTAATATGACTTAGTTTTAATTAATGTAAATGGAAACAGCCATGTGTGGGTAGTGGCTGCCAGGCTAGGCAGCTCTACACCAGGGTTCTGCAACTGACGGCCGTAATGGGCGAAATGCTGCTGTTTTCATCAAGTGATATTGACACACGCAACCCACTTGTGTATGTATTATCTCAGGCTGCCGTCAGTTACAAAGCAGAGTTGTGCAGCCTGCAAAACCTAAAATATTTACCATCTGGCCTTGAAAGAAAAAGTTCGTGTACTCACCACTGCTCTAGAGTGTGGAGGAAACACAGAACGGACAGGAAGAGCCTCCTTTCTCAGGGCAGAAGTAAGTCACTGACTCTGCTAGCAAGTTCTCTGTTGTGACCTTTCCAACCTCCCTCCTGACCCACCCACCTATGTGCCCCAGAACGCTGTCTGATGTCATTACCACCACCAACGGCTCCCACTGACTGAGGGCCCACCGGTCACCAAACACTCTCACCTCACTGAACTGGCCTAATGGGCTTCAGGGGCAGGTGTGGGACAACACCCATTTCACAGAGGTGAAAACTGAGTCTCAAGGAGGTTATCCAAGTCCCCCAAGGTCCTGGAGCTTACGGGGCATAGCTACCATCGGAACCCAGGTCTGCCAGCCCCCAAGGCTGGGTCCTCCCCTCCTAACCTGGCTCACCCTCGAATGCCAGACGGAAAGAAAAAGAAGAGGCAGCTGTGTGGTCCAGGCTCGTGTCATGTTCAGGCACTTCTGTGTCAGCCAACACTGACAGCTGAGTTGGCTGGGGTGAAGGGTTTGGTGTGATTTCTACAAGGCTGGCTCTGGCTCCCAAGGAGAGGACACCCCTCCACACACATACATTCCCCCCTAAGCTGTTTCCAGCCCTGCTCACCATTAATCAGCTCCAGGGCCTCCTCCTTGGTCCTGGTGATCTTCTCCTGCCGCCAGGACGAGGGCCGCCGTGACTGGCTGTGCTTGACGAGCAGGTGTGAGCAGCGGACCCTGGTGGGCTCCCCCTGTCCATTTTTGCTGCCACTGCTGCTGTTGCCACTCGGCCGCTCCCACTGGCTGGCGTTAGTGATGTGATTGAAGTAGTATACCCGGCCTGGAGGAGGGGTAGGCAGGGATTCAGCTGGGACCTGCTCAAAGGATACCACCCTGAGGCCAAAATTAGGCACTGGCCAATGGGATGCCTTCGCTCAACAAATCCACTGTGTCCACCCCGCGCTACAGGCCCTTAGGGAGCTAACATTCTAGGTGTTGGAACAGACAGGCACAAGACAAGCAAACAAGACAATGAAATAACTTTAGTTATGGGTGACTTCAAAGAGGAAAATAACCCAGAGTGACAGGAGAGAGGAAGCCGGGGTGGGGGGGGGGAGGGAGTGGCTCGGAGCATGTACTCAGTGGCCAGGCTGCCTGTTTAAATCTGGCTCTGTCACCTCTGTCATTCACTGTGTGAGCTACCCTCTCTGGGCCTCGATTTTGTCACCTGTAAAATGCAGATTAACGATAGTCCCTTCCTCTAGGGTTGTTCTAAGCAATGAGTGAGCTCATAGCTCTTAACCACACTTAGGGTAGTGCCTAGGGCACACTAGGAGTGTGACAGTGATCATCTCCATTTTATGGAGACGACAGAAATGAGGCCTCACCTTCCAGATCTTTGGTAATGTTTCCTGAGTGTACACTCTGCTCCAGGCACAAATGGATGGAGGCAGGAATCATACCCAGGTTGTCAAACACAAAAGCTCTGTTCTTAACCCGCACCCAGTGCACATTGCTGCACAACTAGGGACCAGCACTCCTGGGGGGCCAGACGTCACCCAGGGCCTGAGGAGAAGGAGTGAAGGCAGCAAGCGAGAAGACTGAAGTAGGACCCAGGAGAGCCCAGGCATGATTCCAGGGGCTGAGATTTTGCCTGGGTTGCATGGACGACTTGCACCCAGCACCACGAAGAGCTGATGTCACCCCTGAGGAAAACCATCAGGGTGGAATCAAGCAGAAATGGCAAGAGAAGGGGCCCAGAACTGGGCAGAGCATCAGATTCATGCTGCAGGGCTGGAGCAGGCTGGGTGAGAGCTGAGCCAGTGACTGACTCTAAAACCTTAGCAATGGCCTCTGTCTCCCTGAACCTTGGCTTTCTCATCTGAAAAGTGGGGGTGAAGTGAGAGAATTAAGGACATAACTTCACAGGGTTAATGTGGAGAACAGTGATGATATATGGGAAATGCTCATCAGAGGCCTGGCATTCAATTAACAGAAATCATTGTGACTCTGATTTTTATGGGTTATGGAGGCAGTGCGGTGAGGTGCTGGGCCCTCCTCACTCACTAGTCTTTACTGACAAGGGCAGGGGGCTCTGCAGTCAGACTTCTAATCCAGACCCCACCCCCTGGAATGAATGACCTTGGGTGAGTTCCTTAACTTTTCTGACCTCACTTTCCTCACCTGCAAAATAGGGGTAGTAACTACCTACCTCCCAGAGTTGTGGTCATTCAGAGAGAGAACACAAAACACACTTGGCACAATGCTGAGCGGTGAGAAGAACGTGCCCTATTACTGATATTATAACTGTGGATAAGCCTTAAATCGGACTCCCAGCACAGGGTCCATCCTCAGGCAGAACACCACCGGGCGGACTCAGCATTAGATGGGGTGGGGATGGCGGGCGGGTTAGCAGGAGTAGGTTGTGCACCCGAGGCCGGGCAACACCCTGGGGCCACGCCCTGAGCATGGGGTTGGGGTGTCCTTCCCGGGGGTGCCCCCTGGGCCCAGCGGAGTGCAGAGACGTTCCCCGGGGACGTCAGGTGCATCAGGCCAACATGTATCAGCCGGATCGGCAGGGCCAAGGCCATCACCCGAGGGAGTGCAGCGGGATCACCGGCCCTTCACCCCCCGGGCAGCGCGCTGGGTCTCTCCGGTCCCGCCCCTTGCCTCAGTTTCCTCCGGCATCCCCGCTCCTGAGGTTCGCAGCCCCCACGGGGTGGGCCCGGGCCGTTACCCTGGGAAGACGCGGAGGAGCCAAGACCCCACGGGAATCGGGCGGCGGCGCCGCGTCCGAGGGGCGAGCTCGAGCCCCGCTTCCGCGGGCCCGCGCGGCCCCGCCCCAGCCCCGACCCCCGCGGCACCTGAGCTGCGGCTCATGCGCTTCTCCCAGCCGGGCGGCAGCTTCTCTTCGTCCGCCATCTTCCCTCCTGCCGCAGCGCCCGCTCCGCCTCCACCGCACCGCCTATGCGGCCCGCGCCCGCCCACCGCCGCCGCTGATTGGCTCGGTACGCCTGGCCCCGGGGCCTGGCGACGATGCTCATTGGGCACCCTAACAGCCCTGAGAGGCTTTCAGGCTTTCTATTGGGTAACAGCGAAACTGGGCGGATCCTCTCAGCATTTTCGCCGGGTCCCGCCCCCGTACGGCCTCACCCGGATCCCGCCCCCTTCCTCACTCGGCCCCTAACTGGTGCGGAAGGTACTGGAGCCCGTCCTTCTCGACACCCTTTGGCGAGCTCCAAAGAAGTCCGGACCCCTCCTTTGCGTCCTTCGTCGCAGGCCCCATTCGATTGGCTACTGTGGCAATAATTCCCGCCTTCTAAACCGTTCCCAGAGGCCCGCACCTCCCCCCATGCGGAAGTGTCTGGGTGGTTTGGAGGTGATGGCAGCCCACGAGGTAAGTGAAAGAGGCGGTGCTGCCTTAGCCGTTGCCGTAGCAACGTAGTTGCCTTGGTGATGAGCAGCGAAGAACCCAGAAGCCTAAATTTGGCTCTTCCATCTTCCCTCTTCCCACCTGTTTCCTCCAGATGTCCAAAGCTATTCCCCCCCTTTTATTTTCTTTTGCAAGACAAACCCTTCCCTATGCCACTGACCCAAACATCTTCTACTTCTTTGGAACCTACTTTACTTAACTTATTCCCTCTCAGTCTGGCTCCTGCCTCTGTCCTGGGTGACTGGTGGGTGTTGGCGTGCCACTTAGCTGGGGACACAGGAGGACGCGCCGGTAGGAGGATGATGAGCTCAGTTTGAATCGATTTAAAATTGAGTGTGCGGCACCTGTGGGACACTGAGGAGGTGCCTGGGGACAGGCTGGAGATAGATATGAGAGGCAAAGACACCAACAGGATAGAGTTCAATGATAGTTCATCTATAACTAGACCCTTATGTGACCATTAAAAAGAATGAGGCACAGTCATATGAAACACAGGGCAATATGCCTACAAGAAATCTGAGACAGGATGTAGCAGGCTAAGAGCATTCTGGAGCCAGATCACTGGGTTCAAAGCCTGGCCCTCCACTTGCTATGAACTTGAACAAATTACTTAATCTCTGTGCTTCAGCTTCTCCCTCTGCAAATGAGGGTAAGAAATGGTATATATCTCATACATACCTTTGATCCAAAGATTAAATTAGTTAATCTGTAGAATGCTCTCAAAAGTGTCTGGCCCATAGCAAGAATATGTGTTTGATGGATGAAAAGAAAAGCTAGTGTCAGTACAACATAGCAACTATAGTATATATGGAAGCAAAGCAAAACAAAACAAAAAATCAACAAAAATCAATGGAAAAGAATTAGATCACTTATAGAAAGATACCAAAGCATTAAAAAAGCATAAAAAGGAAACCGCTGAACAGTATGAGTAGTAAAATATGTGTGGTTATCTCAACTGTGTAAAAACTATATAACAAAATTTCTGGATTCATTCAAATACATTAATAACTACCACTGGTAATTCAGGTGAAGGAGAAGTTGAGGAACATAAGTTTCAATATAACATTTTGATTTTTTTTGGCACATACAATAATAATAATAATCATAACCATAATCTTTTTTAAAGAAGATTTTATTTATTTGAGAGAGAGAAAGAGAGAGTGCGCACGAGCAGGGGGAAGGGGCAGAGGGAGAGTGAGAGTGAGAAGCAGACTCCCTGCGGAGCAGGGAGCCAGATGTGGGACTCCATCCCAGGACTCTGGGATAATGACCTGAGCTGAAGGGACGTTTAACTGACTGAGCCAGCCAGGTGCCCCACAATTTTTTTTTTAAAGATGATTTTCAACTTAGCACAGAGTTGCAAAAATAGTGTAGATTCTTCACATACCCTTTACCTAGCCATCCCTTATATTAACATCTTACATAACAGAATGGAGGTGGGGCTCCTGGCTGGCTCAGTTGGTGGAGCATGTGACTCTTAATCTTGGGGTTTTGAGTTCGTACCCCACATCCTGTGTAGAGAATGCTTAAAAATAAAGTCTTAAATAATAGAACAGAGGGGTACCTGGGTGGCTCAGCTGTTAAGCATCTGCCTTCGGCTCGGGTCATGATCCCAGCGTCCTGGGATCGAGCCCCGCATCAGGCTCCCCGCTTGGCAGGAAGCCTGCTTTTCCCTCCTACACTCCCCTTGCTTGTGTTCCCTCTCACTGTCTCTGTCAAATAAATAAATAAAACCTCAAAAAAAAAAAAAAAGTAATAGCACAGAGATCAACAGGGGTCATTTTTGTTCCCCTGGAGACATTTGGCAATGCCTTAAGACACTTTTGGGTGTCACAAATGGTGGGGAGGGAGATGCTACTGGCGTTTAGTGGGTAGAGGCCAGGGATGTTGTTGAACATCCTACAATGCGCAGCAATCACAACAAAGAATTATCCAGCCCCGGGGCGCCTGGGTGGCACAGTCGTTAAGCGTCTGCCTTTGGCTCAGGGCGTGATCCCGGCGTTATGGGATCGAGCCCCGCATCAGGCTCCTCCGCTGGGAGCCTGCTTCTTCCTCTCCCACTCCCCCTGCTTGTGTTCCCTCTCTCGCTGGCCGTCTCTCTCTGTTAAATAAATAAATAAATAAATAAATAAATAAATAAATAAATAAATCTTAAAAAAAAAAAAAAAAAAAATTATCCAGCCCCAATGTCAACAGCGCTAAAGCTGAGAAACCCTGCCATAGAATAATTATCAAACACTTCTAAATACTATTGGAAGTCAACATTAGTACAATATTATTAATTAGACTTTAGACTTTCAAAAAGAATTTCCCATTTTCCCACTAACATTCTTTTCATGTTCCAGGACACACATTGTCATTCTTAGTTTCCTCCAGTACATGACATCTTTTAGGTCTTTTCTTGTCTTTCATGACCTTTGATACTTACAGAAAGCAGAATGTCCCTCATTCTGATGTGTTTGTCATGATAGGGTTTGTCTGATATTCTCATGATTTGATTGAGGTTACATGTTATTGGGAAGGATATCACAGAGACAATGTGCCCTTCTCAGTGCATCATACCAGGTGATCAATGATGTGGCAATGTTTTACTTGTATTAAGGCATCTTTTACTGCATAGCAAATTACCCCACAAATTTAGTGGGTTAACATTTACTATTTCAGTTTCTACAGGTCAGGAATCCAGAAACAGTTTGTTTAGCTGGTGTCAGCGGGAATGGCTATGATCTCACCTGAAGGCTTAACTGAAGCAGGATCTACTGCCAAGCTCCTTCATGTGGTTGCTTGCAGGATTTAGTCGCTAAGGGGATCAGGGACTGAGGAACAGAGTTCCTCACTAGCTTTGGCTAGCGGCCTCTCCATGAGGCAGCTGGCTTTCATCAATGAGCAAGTGAGAAAGCAAGACAGCAAGACAGAAGGCACAGTCTCTTTGCAACTTAATCTCAGAAGTGATATCCCATCACTTTTGTCATGTTCTATTTGTTAGAAGCTAGGTCTGGTCTATGCTGAAGAGGAAGGGATTACACAAGGATATGAATTCCAGGACAAGAGGATCATTAGAGACCAGCTTAGAGTCTGTCTCCCACACTTGTGATGTTATTAACTCTGATCACTTGGTTAAGTCAGTATCTAAACTTACTATTTTTCTCTTTGTAACAAACTTACGATTTTCCTCTTCCTCTTTATAAACTTAATATTTTCCTCTTTTTGGGAGATACTTTGAGACTGCAAATATCTTACTTCTGCTTAAACTTTGCCCACCAATTTTGGCATCCATCAGTATTTCTTTGTCTACAGCAATTATTACTATGGTGATGCAATGATATCTTATTTCCCTCTTTCCTTCTACATTTAACTGCAATCCTTTTGTAATAAAGAATTGTCCCTTCTCCCCCATTTATTTATATATCCAATTATTTATTGATACGAGCATGGGCTCAAAGATATTTATTTTACTTTTTGATCATAGTCCAATACTATTATTATTTGGTGGTTTGGGTTGTTCCAAATTTGGCCACTGGGAGCCCTTTCACAGGTTGGCTTCTGTGCCCTTTTTTAAAAAAATTAATTAATTAATTAATTGGACAGAGAGAGACACAGTGAGAGAGGGAACACCAGCAGGGGAAGTGGGAGAGGGAGAAGCAGGAAGCCTGATGCGGGGCTCAATCCCAGGACCCTGGGATCATGACCTGAGCCGAAGGCAGACGCTTAACGACTGAGCCACCCAGGCACCCCTTCTGTGCCCTTTCTACATGCTCTCATCCTTTCTCTTTGAGCACTTCCTACTTCGTGGCACCACAAGATATTCCAGGCTCAGCTTGTATATCCTCTGTCCTAGTTCTGGAACTAATCATTTTTTTAAAAATATTTTATTTATTTATTTGACACAGAGAGACTGCCAGTGAGAGAGGGAACACAGCAGGGGAGTGGGAGAGGAAGAAGCAGGCTCCCAGCAGAGGAGCCTGCTGTGGGGCTCGATCCCATAACGCCGGGATCACGCCCTGAGCCGAAGGCAGACGCTTAACGACTGCGCCACCCAGGCGCCCCTGGAACTAATCATTTCTATAAGGCTTGGTTCCTTTCACTGGGGAATGGTATTTAGAAACCAAGATCTAGGTGCAGGGTATGCCCATTGCTACTGAGGTGTCACTGCTTCTGGTCCAAGTGGATAAAGAAGGAAATATAAGCATACATATCTGCATTTTTACATAGTAAACTAAAAACATGAGTCCATAGTGATGCCTCCAGTTCTAATCCAGTCTCACAGGGTTTATTCTAGCTACCTCATTTCATCCCACATTGTTTTATTTGTAACTTCTTCCTCTAGCAGTGAGAAATCTGGCTCTTGCTATCTACAACATCTACCCATTCATTCAACTGTGTGTGTGTGTGTGTATGATTATATATGTACAAAAGTAGTTCCAGAATTGCTCAATCATAATGCTGTGAGGAATACATTTAACTAGAGCACAGGGTTTGTGTATAATTCTTTTTTGTCTTGAGCCTTACAGTATCTAAAATAGTTTTTCCAAAGTTACTTAGGTTAGCTCCTTTCTTCCCAACCCCTTTTTGGTGTGGTCATGTGATTCACTTGTAATACAGGCAGATTCATTTGACAGCCCGCCTTCCATCTTTCTTCCTACGTCCTGGTTGACATATGCAAAGTCCTTCATCTACCACCACAGTTCTACACAGGGGAGTTCCATCATCACAAAAATCCCTCCATGCTTCCTTTTTACGTAAAAAAAAGCAAAACAAGCAAGTATCAATAAATGAAAAGGAATGAGATAATTTATATGGAAAGGTGAAAAATAAAGCATAAAAAAGCAAGCTACTGGGGTGCCTGGCTGGCCTGGTTGGTGGAGAATGTGGTTTGATCTTGAGGTCATGAGTTCGAGTCCCACACTGGGCATAGACCCTACTTAAAACAAAAAAGCACCGAATAGTATATATTACAGAATGCATAATTATCCCAATTGTATAAAAATTATAGGTTGTATTTTAGGAAATTTCTGGATTTACTCAAATATGTTAAAAATTGCCACTGGTGGAAGGGGTGCTGTCAATAAGAAACTTATTTTTTAACAAAACATTTGGATTGTTTTTACAAGCAGATAGTAGCATGGTCATTTTTTAAAAATAAAAATGAAGTTTCTATAAATGTATTAGAAAAGACCTGACTTCACAAGAGAGAATGGGACAAGAGTTTTACTTTCAGCCTGTACTTTTCTATGCTGATTTGAAATTAACAAGTAACCACCTTGTCAAGGTTGTGGTGTATTAAAAAAAAATCTTGTTGGGTTTATTTTTAAATAGACAAATATGGGAGGAGACAGCTCTAAGAGGAGGAAGAGCAAGGTATCAGGAAACAGACATTTCTTTTTGTTTTTTTTAAGATTTTATTTATTTATTTGACAGAGAGAGACAGCTCGCGAGAGAGGGAACACAAGCAGGGCGAGTGGGAGAGGAAGAAGCAGGCTCCTAGCGGAGAAGCCTGATGTGGGGCTCAATCCCAGAATGCCGGGATCATGCCCTGAGCCGAAGGCAGACGCTTAACGACTGCGCCACCCAGGCGCCCCAGGAAACAGACATTTCTGACATTAGGAGGGAGCTGAGTCCTAAGGACAGAAGGGAAGCCAAGAGGACAGGTAGGGAGGTGTCTAATGGAGACCAAGGAGAGATCATCCTCCATGAACTACAGGCCAGCAGCACCCTAGGCAACTGGCAAGTCCACTTCCCAAGAAGCTTGGTAGTGAAATGAAGGCAGAAGACTGGGTGGAGCTTAGGGGCGAAGGAAGGAGCAGTAGGCTAGACTTGAACATGTTAATGTACTGCAGGAAATCAGCCAGGTCAATACAATAGAAGGGAAAAGGGATGGGGCAAGTTTCTGGGTGAAGCTCCTGAGAAAGGCTCCAGAATGCAGCTCTGGGGAAAGGCCAACATCAACCCTGGGATCTGTGGCCACGGGAACACAGATGGGGTGTCCTGTCTACTCCTACCTGGGTGAAGGCTGGTGAAAGCTTTAAACACTTTGTTCCGGACATCCTGCTGTTTTAACTGCATTATCTCATTGAGATGTGGTGCCATCACAGTGCTCCTTTTAGAGTAGGAAACCGAGGATCAAAGAGGCTGGCTTCCCCAAAACCCACCACTAACGACCAAAGTTCAGCCTACGCCACACTGTCTCGCTGTGTCCTCTAGGACTTCAAAAGTCCAGGAACCGTGGATGCTTAACCATGCTTTGGCTCATCTACATTTCACAACATGGCAAGGAAGTAAACACTATCAGTTCCAGTTTGGATAAGGAAACGAAGGCGTAGAGAAGTTAATTACCCTGCTGAGAATCACTATCAGCGGCAGAACTGGGACTCCAACCACAGTCTGTCTGAATCCAGAACCTGTATTCCTAACTACTATATCTACTGTCCTTACCCAGGCACCCCTTGGTCTACTAGGATGACAATAATTCCATGATCTCTTGACCTTCACAGACCCATGGCAAATCCCAGAGCTGTGGGCAGGCTTCCATTCAGGCTCCCAGGCTGCTGGCTTACTCTTTCCTCATCAATCCAGTGGATCCTGAGCTCTTACCGAACAGCTAGGTACTGAGAGTATAGTGACAACCAGATGTCAACCCTCCCCAATTAGATAAGGCCTCACTCAAAGATGACAATGAAGCAACTTCTAAGATTTTATTAACATGAGTTTTTAAAAACAAGCATCCATACCAGTGTGGGGGTGAGGGTGGGAGAGGAGGGGAGGAGAGAGAAAGAGAGGAGAGGAGGTGAGGGCAAGGCAGGGCACGACAGGGGGAAGGAATTCTGCTCTATTGGTAATAAAGCTCCAGGTTCATCCCATCATGGATTTCATCTGAAGTAAAGATGTTAAGAAATTCTCACTGTGGCCTCCATCTCCCCCCCTCTCATCTTCCACAGGTAGGTCAGGGTGGCCTGAGGGCTCCACCCAGGGCCAAGGAAGCCATTTGGAACTGGGTCATTTTGATTTGGAAAGAATCCAAAAAAAAAGTTCATGCTCCCTTTGCACAACAAACTTGCCTGGGTCTCACTCCACCCTGACCTCCTGTCCACACTCAGGTAAAGTTCAGTAATATATATTTTGACCTTAAAGTGTCTTCTAAGCCAAGTCAAAGTATTTCACCAACCACCCTCCTCCCCCAACAAAACAATTATATGGCTCCCATTTTCTAAATGCTTCCCATGTGCTGCATACTAAGTTAAACACTTACGTGCAAAATCTCATACAGACTCCCAGCACTGAACAAAGAGAACCAAGTCTGGTATGTAAACCCTTCCTCAAGAAGTCACACAAAGGATACAGTCCCCCAGAGTCACATGGTCCTTAAAAATCGTGTACCTGTGGGATAGAAACCTTTTAGAAAGAAGTCTAAGGCGTCTTTTCATCCTGGAGGCAAGCTGAGGAAGCTCTGCCTAAGCCTGCAGGGCTCCTGAACCCAAACCTGACATAGTCCTGTCCAGCCCCCAGCTCTACACTGCACTCACCACTTCTTCAGGACGATCTTGTTCCAACGGGTGCCAGTTTGGGCTGCGATCAGCTTCTTAAGGTCCCCGATGGTGTCATCAGTGCTGGGCGCAGACGAGTTAAGGAAAATGGAAGGGAGAGGTAGAACGTGGAAGAGGACATTCCGGGGCTGAATGCACTCTGCCAGGACCCCATCTGCCCCCTCTCCCGGGTTTAACGAAAGTCACCCTACAACAGAGACTGAGTTGCCTGGCTCATGCCAAGCACCCCAGGAACCACTGCCTCTCGGCCGCTGGTGGATACTTGCACTTAACGCGGACCTTCTTACCTAGACGGTCATTGCAAACAACCTCGATCATCCTGTCTGGAGCTACACACGGCGTGGGGTGGAAGGCAGCAGAGTCAGGACTTCAGGGGTCTCCCAGGATCCAAGACCCCGCGTTTGAGTCTTATGTTTACCCCTCAACCTCCCAGATCCGCATCGTTCCGGGCCGCAACTCCCAGGACCGCGGACCCAAGGCAGCCGCGCCTCCCCCCTCACGTCGCCTGAAGGCCCCGCCTCAACTCTCGCAGGAGCGCACACCTTTGATGGCCGTGTCCCATCACTTTTCCCCGACTCCAGACCTCTCTACCCGGCCCCTCACCTCGAAACGCCTGGAACCAGCCGACGCCACAACCTCCTCGCTCGAGGCGGAGCCGGGGTCAGAGTGGACTCGAAGAGCCGGAAGCGGAAGTGAACAACCGGAAGTCCCTGTCCCGGCTCCCGGCTCCCCGCTCCACGCCCCTCTGACTTCTTTCCGGTCCCAGGCCGGGATGGGCTTGCGGATTCCAGGCGCGGCTTCGGGGTCCCGAGTTTGGGCAGGGGATTCCCGCCCATCGGTGCGTGGGGCCAAGTTAGGATCCCGGTCTGTGCGTGGCCGGGGAAGGGGCGTGAAAGGAAAGTCAGAGGTGAGGGGCCGGCGCCCATTCCGTTGGAAGCTGTTGGTTGAGGCCCCTTAGATGTGGGGAGATGTCGTCTTGTGTGGGGTTTGGTAGAAACATCAGGGGAGCCTGGGGACGTCCCGTGGTGGGTAGTGACTTCCTGTTTCTGAGCTCGACTAAGCCTCTTAGTTGAGCCTCTTAGCCACAGGGCTGTAGGGAGCCTGGGTCGAGTCGTGCAGTCATCTCGTCTGGCCCCCTAGCTTCATTCAGGGCCGGGCCTTGGAAGCGTTTTGCTCACCCTTCCGCTTTGCCTATCGCTCCTGACCCCCCGGGACACCAGGGCGCAGACGACAGTCAGTAAGCAGGGGAGCCGGCTGATCTCGTCCTGGATCCTCGTACTTATTAGAATAGTTGCACGCCAGCCAGCATCACAGGCAAGTAAACTGGAAACAGCACCAGTGCAAAATCACCCAGGTTTGCGTCTTCAAGGAAGATCGCTGCTGCCCGGCAGGGAGCACCTTGTACCAGATCTCAACCTTGCCTTTCAGTCCCAAAGCAGCCCCTTGACTAGTCTAGTTCTCCAGAGCTGGTGGGACAGGGGGCACCCCTCTCTAAGTTCAACCAAACAGCTGCCAGTGGAACCAGTCAGCTGTTCTTTCTCAGCAGACAGGATTTTCCCAGTTTGGTGAGCCTAAAGGGATTCACTCTGAAAATGAGCCACCCTTCCGATTTGCCCAATCCACCTTCTCAAACTGGGATGTGAGATTTGGTGGAAGACATGAGGGGCCATCCTGTGGAAAGGGCAGATGCTCTGTGACCCTTTGGGGGCTGATCTGACTTAAGGGAGCTGGCCCAAGAGGGCCTACCACAAACACTGGGCTCAGGGACCTTCCTGCTCAGAACTTTGACCTGTCATTCCTCTGAGAGTTCTGAGTGTGCTTGAGAGGGCAGGGAATCTGAATGGAAAACTTACTTAGGTTGGAGACACAGTCTTTGAATTTGCACAGATGAGTGAAAAACCCACCCTCACCCCTTATTAAACTGTATGATCTCAAGCAAGACAGTTACCCTCTCTGATTCTTATTTTCCTCATCTATGGAAATGGGATTCCCACCCTATGATTATAGTAAGGATTGGTCTCGGACCAGCTTCTGATGGTTCCTTAAGAATTTGCACAAGAACAGATGGGGCAAGAGGGGAGGTTGGAAGGTCAAAGGTGAGCTGAGGGGACTGATGTGCCCAAGGAAGTTTGGAAGGAGCACATCATTGCATTCACAGAATTATGGTGTCACACAGGATGTTGGTGGTGGTTACCACTAGATGGTGGAATTGCTGAATCTCCTGTTCCTCTGGCACTTTTTGGTGTTTTCCCAGATTATCTACAATGAACATATATTACTCTTGTAATGGGGGGGGAGTAAATGTTACTTTTTTAAAACAAGTTCTAATTTCTCAATGATTTAGAGTTACAGGCTGGGGAGTGGGGATTGGAAAGGAGTAGGGGGTGGGGCTGAAAGAGGATGAGAATAAGTCTGGGATTGTTGGGGGTTTGGGGTCCAATGAGAGGTGGTGGGGATCCACTAGGGGGCTGCCAACCCCAGGTGGGCTAAACCATCCTGAGGTGGGTAGTGGGCAGTGGGAAGTCCCAGGAGTAGGCTGCCACTGCTGCATGGACTCCCTCTACCCTAGATTTAGGTGAGAGAGGGAGAGGCCTCAGGAGATATGACACCTCACTTTAGAGACCCCTCCCCACACCCTGGTAATTAGAATTTGGAGCTTCCCATGAAAGGACTCAGTGAATGCCCCTTGAGGAACAAGGGCAGCCCCATCCCCCTGTCTGAGCAGCAGAAAGTTTGCTGTCAGAGGTGCTGGGGTGGGGAGGAGATAGATGCTTCCCAAGAGGAAGAGTTCTAGGTCACAACCTAAGGAGCAAGCTGGGCAGGCCCTCTCTTCCACCTTGTTTCCTGAGTTTCTGACCCAGAGGAAGGAGTTTATATGTGAGGTTTCCTTTCCCTCCACCCCTGTATGCTGGTGGAACAGGAAATGGTTCTTAGGAACCCCCCTGTAACTGAGCCCCAGGAGCAGGAGCACCTGGGTTTTGCTGAACTTAAAAGCAGTTGCCCCAGGGGTGCAATTTAAATCAAATTTGGCAATTGTATTTATTTTTATTTCTTTTAAAGATTTTATTTTTACTTACTTAAGAGGGAGAGAGTGAGCGTGAGTAAGCAGGAACAGGGAGTTGGGGGCAGAGGGAGAGGGAAAAGCAGAGTCCCTGCTGAGTAGGGAGCTGGATGTGGGGCTCCATCCCAGGACCCTGAGACCATGACCAACCAACTGAGCCACCCAGGTGCTCCCAGATTTGGCAATTTAATTTTTTAAATTAATTAATTAATTAATTTGACAGAAAGAGACAGGCAGAGAGGGAACACAAACAGGGGGAGTGGGATAGGGAGAAGCAGGCTTCCTGCTGAGCAGGGAGCCTGATGTGGGTCTGGATTCCGGACCCCAGGATCATGACCTGAGATGAAGGCAGACACTTAACGACTGAGCTACTCAGGTGCCCCCCAAATTTGGCTCAGTCAGTTAAGCATCTGCCTCTTGGTTTCGGCTCAGGTCATGATCTCAGGTTCGTAAAGATCAAGCTCCGTTTTGAGCTCTCTGTGCTCAGTGCCGAGTCCCCTTGGGATTCTCTCTCTCCCTTTCCCTCTGTCCCTCCTCCTGCTCGCTCTCTCTCAAATAAATAAATTAAATCTTAAAAAAGGAAAGAAAAGAAAAGCAATTGCCCCACCTAGGAATCACCAGGAGGGAAATAGTCTTAGGGGTGGAAGGAATTGTTCAAGAGTTTCCTTCTCCCAACATCTCAGCCTGTCAGCAGGCCTTGGAGATACAGCAGTGACCAAGGCTGACCCACCACCCTAGAATTCAGTCTGATAGAAGAATAAGACAAGTGAAGAGGTCTTCAGTACAGTGCTGTGAGGGGGAAGCCCAAGGCACTGGGAGCAAAGAAGGCATTCCCGGTGTGTGATGGCATAGGCTTTCCAGAAGGAATCAAGACCACGGGGTAGTCTGGTAGAGGGCTACACTGTGGCATCAGATCTGGGCCTGTGGCCCTGACAAGTGACTTGACCTCTGTGGGATTCTTTTGGCCTTTCCACAGTTGCAGGATGGCTGACAAAGCATGAAGCATTTTTTCTGTGTTTTTGTTTGAGGAAAAATATCAAAGGGGTTTGATTGATTAATAAACATTTGGAACTTACATTTTTTTAAGGTAATAAGTGCACATGGTAAAAATTCAAGCAGTATGTTATGGCAGCATAAAGTGCCCTTGCCTTCAACTACCATTAAAGTTTCCACTTTCTGGAGATAGTTCCTGCATCTTCAAACGTGTGATATGGAGCCTCCCAAGAAAATGATAAAACTTTTTAGACATTAACACATTTCAATAGATATAGAGACTTAGTATTTTCAAGTAACATACAGTATTTTAAGTTATGTCAAAGGGCAGAAACGAATGACTTAGGGTTTTTTGGTGGTTTTTTTTTTTAAGGCTTTTTATTTTTTTAAGGAATCTCTACACCCAGTGTGGGGCTTGAATTCACAACCCTGAGATCAAGAGTCCCATGCTCCACCAACGGAGCCATCCAGGCACCCTATGAATGTTTTAGTTTTTATACAGGCCTTCATGTATAAAGGGTGAAGCACATAATAAATTGTGCATTTTTTGGAGATATATGTATCTCCAAGGAGATCAAATTATATTCACTGATCTCTACACCTTTTGCTTTTTAAAGCAAACAGTATCCTGAAGATTGTTCGAAACAGCATAGAAAGACCTACCTCATTTTATTTTATTTTATTTTTTAATAATTTGAGATCCTACACCTGGGATTGTTGGGTCCAAGAGAAGCTGCAATCTTATATTGCTAAACTGCCTTCAAAGAGTTTGAATCAATTCTGCCCCTACTGCAAGGTTGAAAGGGTCTGTTTCCTCCCACCAAGGCCACTACAGATATTTTCCAGCTTCTTCATCTTTTTTTTTGGTTTTGTTTTGTTTTTAAAGATTTTATTTATTATTTATTAGAGAGAGAGCATGAGCAGGGGGGAGGGCCAGAAGGAGAGGGAGAAGCAGACTCCCCACTGAGTGGGGAGCCCTATGCAGGGCCTGATTGATTCCAGGACCCTGAGATCATAATCTGAGCCGAAGGCAGTGGCAGCGGCTTAACCAACTGAGCCACCAGGCACCCCTTCTTCATCTTTTTTAATCTGATAGATGAAAGCCCTGGTGTTTTACTTTTTATTTGTTTATGGATAAGAACAAGCATACAGATGTATTTTTTTAGCTTTATTGAGGTATAGTTGATACACAAAAATCGCGCACATTTAATGTATACATCTTAATGAGTTTTGCATTTCTTTTTAAGACAGTTTTCAGCATCTCCAGTTCCTGCCTCTGTGTGTGTGTGTGTGTGTACTGAAAACATTTATTGCCGATATACGCTCTTGGGGGTGTGATCTAGCAAAACCTCTAAATTAAACTTCACATGTCCTTTGACCCATCATACCGGTTCCTGGTTTATTTATCCCATAGAAAAAACATGTAAGAGGGACACCTGAGTGGCTTACTTGGTTAAGCGTCTGCCTTCGACTCAGGTCATGATCCCAGGATCCTGGGATCAAGTCATGCATGGAACTCCTTGCTCAGCGGGGAGCCTGCTTCTCCCTCTGCCTGCCACCTCCCCTGCTTGTGCTCTCTCTCTCCTCTGACAAATAAATAAATAAAATGTTTTAAAAACGAAAAAAATGCAAGATATATCTATAGATATATCTATATATATATTTCTATTTATCCAATAGAAAAAACATGTGAGAGGGATACCTATAAAGTATATATAAATGTTTATATATATGTATATATATAAATGCTTAGCTCAAATATTGTTTGGGTAACAAATCTGGGAACGACTTGAATACTCATCAATACAGGAATGTTGAATAAATTTCACTGTTTTTATTGATAATTTTTTAATGAATTGCTAATTTAAAAATGAGTGATGGGGTGCCTTGCTGGCTCAGTCTATGCAGCATGCGACCCTTGATCTTGGGGTTGTGGGTTCCAGACCTGTGTTGGGCATAGAGATTATTTGAAAATAAAATCTTAAAAAAAAAAATGATATGGGACGCCTGACTGGCTCAGTGGGTAGTGTATGCGACTCTTGATCTCCAAGTTGTAAGTTCAAGACCCAGTTTGGGTGTAGAGATTACTTAAAAATAAAAGCTTTTAAAAGCAAATGGGCGATATATATCTGGTGGGAGTGTCAACTCAGCCTCTAAGGAGAACAATTTGGCTCTACCAAAACGAAAAATTGAACACGCCCTTTGTTAACAAGCTATTTCGGTTCTACAAATTTATTCTTGTTCATAGGCACCAAAAAGCGTTAGTAAGTAAGAAAGTTAGGGCCTCGCTCTCTTAGGACAACCCCTGGTTGACCCCAGACAGCGCTGCTCTTAGGGCGCCTTCCGGGCTGGGTCGGGAGTCTGCAGCCCCGCCCTCCCAACGCTTGGCGCTCTCCGGGCTTGTCACCGCCCCTAGCTCCGCCCCCGGGCTGATCGTCGCCGCCCTTGGCCCCGCCCCACGAGCCTCCTCCCCGCCCTTGGCCCCGCCCCCAGCACAGTCCCAGCCTTTAACCCCGCCCTACGAGCCCTGTCCCGGCCCTTAGCCCCGCCCTCAGCCTCGTCCCAACCCTTAATCCCGCTCCCGGGCCTCGTCCTCCATCCAAACACGTCCCCGGGTCTCCCGTCACCGCCCCAGCCGCGCCTTCCGGGCTTGGTCCGAGCCCCAGCCCCGCCCCCAGCCTCGTCTGCGCCCCTAACCCCGCCTCCGGGTCGCGTCAGAGTCTCAGCCACGCCTTCCGTGCTCGGGCTTGGTCCCCAGTCCCATCCTCCGCGCTCCATCCTCATCGCCGGCGGGCCTGTCGCTGGGACCCAACCATGTCACCGCAAGAGGAAAGCTGAAACTGTCCTCCCGCCGTCGGAGGTGGCGGCCACAGCCCTGCCGGGACCCCCCCCCCCCCCGCCACCCGCTGGCGCCCCCGTAGCTAGATCCCGAATCCCCTCAGCCGCAAGCGGAAGTGCGTGTCGGTCGGATCATGGCGACTTTGGCAGACCTGCCGGACTCAGTCCTGTTGGAGATCTTCTCCTACCTCCCGGTCCGGGACCGGATCCGCATCTCCAGGTGCGGCCCCGCCCCGCAGGGGTGGGTGGGAAGGTCGGGTCGGGGTGGGACTCACCCTGAGCTGCGGATCCGGTCCCCGCGGGGCCGGGGTTGTTCTAACGGCGGGCCCCCTCCCCCAGGGTTTGTCACCGATGGAAGAGGCTGGTGGACGACCGGTGGCTCTGGCGACATGTCGACCTGACGCTGTACACGGTACGCGGGGCCGACGGGGCGGGCCTGGGCCGCGGTCGGGTGTCTGGGCCGCTAGCCCCACCCCCTCGCTCCCTGGATTTCGAGTTTGGCAGTCCCGGGCGCATTCCCGCACCGTCACTTACCTGAGTTGCTTATATTATCTATTAATGAGTTTTCCTGGAGAAATCATTTTCCAGATTCAACTTAATTTCCAGAATTTATTTCCTGAGTAGTGCAACGGAACCTTTCCCACTTTTTCCCATTTGCATCGTATTTATTTTTGTTGTTTTAGTATGAACTATTGCAAATATCTATAGAAATGTGTAGAGGGTAATATCTGAAACAACTATGTACTCATCACCTTGATTTAACCCATTTTGACCTTTGGTCATTTTTGCTGCAGATTATGTGAACAGACATGCAAAGATTTATGTATACATGTATGCACACAATATTTATGGATATATTCGTTGCATTTTTTGAAACCGTCCTCAGAGGTAACCACTATTAGAAAATGGATTTGTAGTCTTCCGATGACTTTTTTATTTCCTGTATGAGTGCCAAGAAGCAATATAAAGTTTTGTTAATGTGTTTCTCAAATTTAAATAATGGTATTCTATTTAGGTAATTAAATGCTATTTATTGTATATCTACCCACAACTAGCTTTATTCATGCCACATTGCTTTGGAGATTTATTTTAATTGAAACATGTAAATCTAGTTTGTTTCTTTTAACTTGTTAAATATATATACCACAGTTTATCTATTTTTCTGTTGACAGACATTTAGTTATTTCTAGCTTTTTACTATTATAAACAGTATTATAAAGGAGTGTCTCAAACTTGCCTGTGTATATGAATCACCCAAGGATCTTGTTAAAATGCTGATTCTGATTCATTTAACTGGACGGGGCCCCAGATTCTGAATTTCTAGCAACCTCCCAGGTTTTATGCTATGCACAAATTTTACACTCTGCAGTTTCTTTTTTTCTTTTTAAAGGTAAAATGTGCCTATATTAAGTTACATTTTGTTTGTTTTCTAGTAATTAACTTCCCAGGGTTTATTTTTGCAGCTTTCACCATTACCAGGTTGTGATGATGGTGATGATGGTTTTTTAACATAGGTGTAACTTACTCTAGGCAGTTCTAGCCTTTTTCAGCTTGTTTTGTGTTGCTTATTTCGACTGGCAGTGGTCTTTAAGAAAGGGATAAAATGCTGGTGAGTCGCTTTGCTTTCTTACTTACTCCAGATTATGAGAATCCGCTCTTGTGCTGAAGACAGATCTATTCTGATCTTCTCTTTTCCCCTCATGGCTTTTGCTCAAACCAGAAATCAAAATGAATGGGTTATATTGTGTTGTTGCTCCTGGGGAGGTGCAGGGTCAGATGAACCTGGCAGGGGAGGGGCAGAAGCCCAGGGGAGCTCTGGAGCCCCACTGGGGCTTTTTTGTCTCCAGGCAGGCAGGGGCCTTGGAATGTTCTCCATATCTCTCACCCTGTCACCCCCATCTCTGGCTCTTACAGATGCGGCCTAAAGTCATGTGGCACCTCCTTCGCCGGTACATGGCATCCCGGCTCCATTCCCTGCGGATGGGTGGCTACCTGTTCTCAGGCTCCCAGGCCCCCCAGTTGTCCCCCGCCTTGATGAGGGCCCTGGGCCAGAAGTGCCCCAACCTGAAGCGCCTCTGCCTGCACGTGGCCGACCTGAGCATGGTGCCCATCACCAGCCTGCCCTGCACCCTGAGGACCCTGGAGCTGCACAGCTGTGAGATCTCCATGGCCTGGCTCCTCAAGGAGCAGGACCCCACCGTGCTGCCCTTGCTGGAGTGCATTGTGCTGGACCGTGTCCCTGCCTTCCGAGACGAGCACCTGCAGGGCCTGACACGCTTTCGCGCCCTGCGGTCATTGGTGCTCGGTGGCACCTACCGCGTGACAGAGACAGGGCTGGATGCGGGCCTCCAGGAGCTGAGCTACCTGCAGAGGCTGGAGGTGCTAGGTTGCACCCTCTCGGCCGACAGCACCCTCCTGGCCATCAGCCGCCACCTCCGAGATGTGCGGAAGATCCGGCTGACCGTGAGGGGCCTCTCTGCCCCTGGCCTGTCGGTCTTGGAGGGCATGCCCGCCCTGGAGAGTCTGTGCTTGCTAGGTCCTCTCATCACCCCAGAAATGCCTTCCCCGGCTGAAATCCTCTCCTCCTGCCTTGCCATGCCCAAGCTCAGGGTCCTTGAGCTGCAGGGGCTAGGGTGGGAGGGTCAGGAGGCTGAGAGGATTCTGTGTAGGGGGCTGCCCCACTGTATGGTCATCGTCAGGGCCTGCCCTAAAGAGTCCATGGACTGGTGGATGTGACCACCACCCATCCATCTTAGCTTTCCTTGGGGAGCACCACACCCTCTGAACGGCACTTGCAGAGGGCCTGTAGTCAGGCTGACAGGACCTGAAAGTCACGGGTAGAGAGAACTGAGGCCTTGGGGCCTCCAGACAATTGGAATCCCTGTTTGCCAGTTCTTTGGCCTCCGTGACATCAGCCAGCCTCCTGGAGGGCCTGTCCCCACATCTGGAAATGGGGAAGATCATAGCTACCTCATGGTTATATTGCAAAGCCTTAACTCTTTACCAGCCCTGGGCCGAAAAGGTCCTTGATGAAGGGTTGTTCTCAGGAACAGGATGGATGCAGAAGGGTGGGGTTAGGAGTTAGGGGGACCTGAGAGGCCAAGGCCCCTTAGGAGGCCTGGAAAGACTGTCTATGCATGTGCACCCACACAGCGACACACCAGTGATAGACCTACTTGCACACGAGGGACATGATGAGAAAGCCAAGTAAGACTTAGGCTTTGATGATCAAAAGTGTTAATGAAGGTTCTAAGTTGTATTTTCTGTACTTGGTATTCTGTATTTTCCAAATTTTCCACAATATATATTATTTTGCTATTAAAGAAAAATAATTTTTTTTTTTTCAAAAAAGCATTTGGTTTCTTATTCAACAAGCATTTCTTGAGTGCCCGCTCTATCACAGGCTGTGTTCTAAAGTCCTGGGGCCGCAGCAGTGAACAAAGCAAGCCCTGAGTAGAAGGCAGGGCCATCAACAGGTGAACGCATTGATGGAATAGTTTTAGAGACAATAGTCCAGGCTCTTGTGATGGAGGTGCCCATGTCTGGTGGAGTGGGCGGGATGAGCCGCTCAAGTTTGGAGACCTGGGAGGTGACGAGGAACCCACTCTAGGATGTGCTGGAGAAAGAGAAAAGACCAAGACACTGAGATGGGGATGACCTTGACATTTTTGAGGATCGGGAAGAACCCTGTGGCCGAGGGAACAAGAGGTGAGCAATAGAAAGTGAAGTCAGACAGTTGCTGGGGTGAGGTTGGAGGGTCCTCACGGGTGGCACGAGTTTTAGGAGTTCAGTACCTCTCGACTTTCTCTGCCTGCTGAGTCTGAGCCACTTGAAAGAAGCAGGTGGCCGGCAGATAGCGATCAGGAGTGCCCGCCTTTGCGAGGAGTGTTACTTTGATCTGAGCTGGGGAGGATGGTGTGTGTGACTCCACAGGTTCCCCACCTGCCCACCGGCCCAGCCCGCCTGCTCTGGGGTGGGCAGAGCCAGAAGAGAAAACGGCCGAGCTGGGACCCTTGGTTCCTTGCTCCAAGCTCACTTACCAGAGGACCTGGGTGTCTCTCCCATACTTTCCCACTAGCAGGTGGAGCAGAAATTCCCCAGCAGGCCACATGAGCACTACGATTCGAGTACTCTCCCAGTGTGGCCATGGTTAGGGTGTGCTTGTCCCATGCCGTGATCCAACCCGGCAGCTCCAGCCCAGGGCACCTGGGGGACTAGACTGATCAGGCTGGGGTGTTGGGACTGGAGAAGTCTCAGGTCGGGGAAAGAGATCTGTTTAAAGTGTGTCTGGAGACCTGAGGTCTGTTGTGGGGAGCATGATGGAGTCTTATGCTGGGCTCTGCTGGTGGTCCTGGAGTAGGCGGCTGATGCCCCACCTGGAGCAGCTCGAGGAGGAAAAAAGTTTCCTTCCTTTCTTCTTGCTTTTCTTGCAGAAATGGAGCAGCAGGCATGAAATTGGAGGCAGTGGTTAACATGGAAGTGTTTAACGGCCAGCGCTAGCAAGTAGTGATGGGGCGTGGGAGCCCTAATTTGTGGTGTTTGCCCATGTCTGTGGTGTAAGTATCCCATCATGGCTGGTTTCAAGCTACCGACAGTCTAACAACTGGCTTACAAAATCCCTGCAAGTTTAACAATTGGCCCTCCTGAGCTGGCATGAGCTGGCGTCAGCATGCGCCTGGTTGTTGGTGTCTTTCTTCCAGGCTCAACCTACTTTAGTGACCCCTTCCCTGAGCTTAGCTCTGAGGGGCAGTAGGGTTATGGGACATAAGACAGAGCTCTTCCATCCCTGACCGCTGCCTGGGAGCGGGAGGACGCCCTTTGTTATTAAACGCACCTGAGATTTGTATTAATCACGTGTGGTGATAGACATGGCGACAACTGTCTTTGAAAGAAAACTATTACTTACAGTTCCCAAGAACAGGGGGCTCACCATGCCACGCAGAGCCACTATGGGGGAAAACCAGGGTCTGCAGGAGGCAGAAGTAGGGGGAAAGCACGGGCATGAGCCTTTATTATGGTTTTTGCAGGAAGAAATGGGCAAGGCAGGGGAGGCAAGCTGAGCAAATTTAGAATTGGCTAATTTGAGTAATTTTGGTGAGCTCTAGGCTCTAGGCTCTAGAAGTCCCTAGTTGCCTGTTACTTGGCCCTGGGGTGATTTAGGCAGAGGGAATATTGGTTTGCTGTGTAAGACTGAGATCAAGGAGGTAGTTGGATTGGTTGGTTTGCATATGAAAGTGTGCTCAAAGGCACCCCTTAGAGGGGTGGTCCTTACCCAGGTTCACAAGGCTCTAAGGTGTCAAAGCATCACGAAATATAGAAAATAAAAAACATGACTAGTACACCCTCCATTGAAAGTAAAGGATAATCACAATAGCGAACTTTAAGTATCTTTTTTGTGTCAGGTACTATGCTCAGTCCTCATGCATGGACTTCTTCCAGCAGCCCAATGAGCTCTATTAAGGTACAATTCACATAAATAAACAGTGCATATTTAGGTGCATAATTTGATGAGTTCTGACACATGTGTACACTTGTGAAACCATCAAGATAACAAATATTTCCATAACTCCCTAGAGTTTCCTTGTGGCTCCTTTTAACCTCCCTCCATCCCTGTTCCCAGGCAGACGCTGATCTGCTTTCTGCCACTATAGATTATTTTTATTTTCCTAGAATTTTATGTAAGTAGAATCATATATTTTATACTTCGTGTATCTATGTGTGTGTGTGTGTGTGTGTGTGTGTGTGTTGGGGGTGTCTTTCTTTCACACACCATAATGATTTTGGGATTCATCCAGGCTGTTGTAGGAGCCAAAACTTTGTTCCCAAGTAGTATTCTGTCGTACGGCTAATATAGCACAATTAGTTACCCATTCATCTTTTGATGGAGATTTGTGTTTAAACATGTTTTTTCTTAAAATAATTTTTTCTGATATTAAAAAATAACATGTTCGTAAAGAATTTTAACATTATAGAAAGTGAGGGACGCCTGGGTGGCTCAGTCGGTTAAGCCGCTGCTGCTGCCTTCGGCTCAGGTCACGATCTCAGGGTCCTGGGATCAAGGAAGTCCTGCATAGGGCTCCTTGCTCAGCGGGGAGTCTGCTTCTCCCTCTCCCTCTGCCCCTCCCCCCGCTTGTGCTCTGTCTGTCTCTTTTATTTATTAAATAAATAAAATCTTATTTAAAAAATTATAGGAAGTGAACCTCTTTCTAATCCCAGGTCCCACAGGAAATCATTGTGAGAAGTTAGACGTATAATCTTCTATAATTTTGTATGCTATTGGGACTTTGGAGAAAAATCAAAGACATTACTTTTTAAAAATTTTTAAAAGTTTATTTACTTTTTAAAGTAATCTCTGGACCCAACATGGGACTGAAATTCATGAGCCAAAGATCAAGAGCTGCGTACTCTTCCAACTGAGCCAGCCACACGCCCTAATCAATGACATCTCTTAATCTCCCTTCTGAATTTGAGACCAATCACGGGAGTTAGAGATGGAAACATCAGCTTCATGAGTAATAAAGCCTGGATTGAAGCATGATGGTTTCACTCCGCATTCCCTGTTGGCCTTATGATGTTTTACTGCTGCATTTGCCAAATGTACTTGGGTGTGGTCCAGCCGGTCAGCCACAAAGCTCCTCTGGATGTTTACTGGATGGCCCCAGCCTGATCAAACTAGCCCTTCCTGGAGTCCCACAGACTCCCAAAGGGAGAGAGAAAGGGTGAGACTTGAAGATGCTCGGTTCTTTCTTCCAAACCTGCTAGTGAGATAAAGGGTACGGGTGTGTATGTGCAGAGGTCACTTCAGCTGACGTTTGCCCTCCTTGGACATGGAAAGTCAGAGGAATGATGTTTTCTCCCTAATGGATTAAAATAGATGCATACCCGTTTTGTGTCAGTCTCGGCCTGTAATAGAGTTGCTATTGGCTAGGAATGCCTGGGGCACTCATCTGGGCCCCTACTATTGGCAGTGAGCCCCCACAGACATTGCCGGTACTGGAGCCAATGTTGTGGCTGGACCCCCCTTGTGGTTCTTATTATGATTGCAAGCCACACCTCAGCAGCAACTATCAGGTAACTCTGAAAACTAAGATTTATTACTCACAAGTGCTGGAGGTACATGGCATACCCAAGATTGCCAGGAAAGAAAGAGAGCGCACGCGAGAGAGATCGCACAGTCCTGGGGTTCTGTCTTTATTGGTGGTTCAGGATGGGGTGGAGAGCCTAGGGTTTTGTGGATTCACACTTTATTGGCGAATTTTGTTAACCTTAAAAATGAAAGTTATTTTACCAGCAAAAAAAAAAAAATGGGTTTATTCAGGAATAGCAGAGAATTACAATTCAGGACATGCAGGTTGTGGCAAAACCATAGGCAAGTCTGGAGAAAAAAGGAGAAGAATGCTCTTTTATAGGGGAAAGAGGGGATTTGTGTAGGGTTATTATAAGCAAAAAAGTCCGTTGGAGTAAATTGGGAGTTTGAAGTATAGTGGCTTCTCATTGGCTGAGCTGTGACTGTCTCCCATTGGCTGAGCTGTTGCTGAGCTAGGAGTAAATCTTTCCTCCAATCACTGGCGTAGTAAATGCTCAAGCTTCTTCATGTTGAGGATACAATGTATGTCTCTATCTGTTCCTAATGAAAAGGGCTGCAAGAAGTGGTATGGTACCCCTTCTGGCCTTCTGACTCCATTTTATATTATTCCATTTTATTAAGTAGGCTCCACACCCAGCATGGAGCCCAACACCGGGCTTGAACTTAGGACCCTGAGATCAAGACCTGATCTGAAATCAAGAGTTGGATGTTTAACCCAGTGAGCCACCTAGGTGCCCCACCCCTGACTTCATTTTAAATGAGATGTCTTTTATTAAGGTTCATAAAATGGATGCCTCTTCTATCAAAAGCTTAATATCAGGCACTTACACTGTACCTCCTTAAACAGATGTTCCCTGGGCTTCACTTACTCCTCCCTATAAAAGAAGAGACTTTTTCTAACTAACTTTTAAGATACTTATAGATCTTATGGTTGCAGTGTTCTTATTTCAAAAGGCTTTTCCTCTTTTGAAATAATCCTTTTGAATGAAGTCTTTCTCTACTAACGTCCAGAATTATTTTTGACAATGATAAACAAAAATCCTTTGGGTCATTTTTGACACCTTACCTTAAAACTACACAAATCCATCAGCAGATAGCCATCAGCTCTGCCTTAATTTTAGCATCAGAGCTGGTCCTACTCCTTCCATTCCTCCCGGCCACCTTCGTCCAGCTATCTCCATTTGTCATTGGGATCATAGCCTTAACTTTCTCATTGTCCTGCCTGATTCTGTCTTTGCCTCCCTAGAGTCACACAGCAGACAAAGAGAACTTTAACATAAAATAAAATAAAAATATACATCAGATAATGTTGCTCCTATAGCTCAAAACCCTTCAGGGGCTCCCCCATTGCACTCAAGGTAAAACCCACAATTTTAAAAAAAGATTTTACTTATTTGACAGAGAGAAAGAGAGCGCGCATGAGAATGAGCGGAAGCAGGTGGGAAGGGCAGAGGGAGAGGGAGAAGCAGAGTCCCCGCTTAGCAGGGAGCCCAATGTAGGGCTCGATCCCAGCACCCTGGGCTCATGACCTGCACCAAAGGCAGATGCTTCGCCAACTGAGCCACCCAGGTGTTCCAAACCCTGCAATTCTTACAGTTGCCCAGGTGGCCTCGTATGATATGATTCCATTACTTATCTGACTTCACTCCCAGCTAGTCTCCATCCTGCCGAACTCACTTCAGACATTTTAGACACTGGACTTCAGCTGTTGTTTAGAAGTCAAACTTCTCCTACTTCGGGGCCTTTGCATTGTTCCCCCAGAAATTCATAGTCATTCCCTAAATTCCTTCAACCAGATTGCTGGGGCTGAAGTGGAAATCCTGTGTGTACATGATTCTGGGCCTTAGTTTTCTCAACTGTCAAACTGTTGTTCCTCCTTACCTCAAACACGAGGCAGATGTTATATCCAAAGGGACAGTGGGAAGGGAAAACGCTTTCTAAAGTGAGAACGGTTGACCTTAAAAACAAAACGGGTGGTGATTTTTCCAGTAAAAGATGGGGTCATTTAGGAATAGAAAAAATTGCAAGCCCGGGCCCAAGCAAACTATGGCAAAACCATAGATAATTTCCACCAACAAAGGAGGGTAGCCTTTTTTTTTAAAAAGGAGAAAGGGGGCGTTCGGAGGGCCTATTATAAACTGAAAGTCCATTGGAATAGACTGGGAGTTTGAAGTGTAGTGGCTTCTCATTGGCTGAGCTGTTGCTGGGGGAAGAAGAAATCTTCCTGCCTCCTGTGAGGATAGTAACTTAGTGTCCACTTGGTCTCTCTCTTCCAGGTGGGTCTGCACTTGACAACTAGTGCTGCGCGTGAAAGCTCTCCCTGCCGGTCTCCCGACTCCGTTCTAAATGAGGTTTCCTTTTATTCATTTTCACAGAACTTTCCAACGGGGAAGTACAGTTTTCCGGTTGGTTTCAAGAGCCCCTGCTGGAGACAGAGTGTATGTAATACCCTTAATCCCCAGCAGATGGCAGCACGTCACAAAATTTGTCATGCAGATTATTTTACTCTCACAGTACAGGAATTATGAGAAGTTGCTAATATTTGTATACCTCTTCGCCCTTCATAAATAGGAAAATGGAAGGAAAGTATATTTGTTGGGCATCTACTGTATTGGCTGGATACTCCAATGTATATCTGTTAGTTAAATCAGAGCATGTCCCTCATCTTTCAGAATTCTCCAATAACAATCAAATGGCAAATGAAACAAAAAGTTAAACGTACGTATATATAGTGTCTAGGAGTAAACCTAACTGAAAGATACGACCCATTGAAGAAGAAAATTATAAAGTTTAAGGGCCTAAGGAAGGAACAGGATGAACGGAAGTGTGATCCACTTTGTGGACTGACGGGTACCTTTGTAAACCTGGTGTTCTGTCACGTAGGGTCTCGGAAGGGCAGAGAGAAGGAGCAAAAAAAGCTTTACTGGGAATCTTGAGGACCGGCCAATTGGAAGTGAAGCTCCACCGGAGCACTGCCTCACACCTGGTCGCCGCCCGGGCTCCGCCCCCTGAGCCTGGGCGCCACCTTAGCCCTGCCTACGATGCCCTTCACTTACTCTTAGCCCCGCCTTCTAGGATTGGTCTTCGCCCCCCCCCCCCCCCGCGCCACGCCCCCAGGAATTGTCTCCAGCTAGGCCACGCCTCCAGAGGCTGTTCCTGCCTCTAGCTCCGCCCGCTCACCCTGGTACTCGTCCCTGGGCTTCTTCGGGCTCCTCCCTCTTCCCTTTCCACCCCGCCCGAGCCCTGGAGCCCCGCCCCTTCCCCCGCTCGCAAAACCGGAGGCGGAAGTGTCGGTCAGCTGGGTGCCTGGAGGCGGCTGTATCGCTTCCCGGCGCGCCCTGCTGTGGTGTCACCTGGGTAGGTCTGGCGGGAAGGATCTCAGGCCAAAGGGCGGGTCCGGTCTGGTCCGTGCGGCGCGATTTGCAAGAGCCTTGCGGGTCCACGGCTTTTCCCGACCTACGGGGCTGAGCGTTGCTCGGTTGTATTGGGAGTACTGTGTCCAGATGATTCTGGACCTCAGTGTTCTCATCTGTTCCTCCTTCGCCCCCTTCTCCCGAGCACTAGGCTGATGTTGTAACCCGAAAGTGTAGAGGGGCAGGAACGTGCTCTTATGTTTTAAATGAGAACTTTTCAGGGGCGCCTGGGTGGCACAGCAGTTGGGCGTCTGCCTTCGGCTCAGGGCGTGATCCCGGCGTTCCAGGATCCACCCCACATCAGGCTCCTCCGCTGTGAGCCTGCTTCTTCCTCTCCCACTCCCCCTGCTTGTGTTCCCTCTCTCGCTGGCTGTCTCTATCTCTGTCGAATAAATAAATAAAATATTAAAAAAAAAAATAAGAACTTTTCAAAGGACATGAGCACGGATGATCTTAAACATGCTGGGTGAAAGTATACATATTATATGATTCCGTTTAGGTGGAGTTCTGAGAAAAACAGTCATCTGTAGAGCAAAACTTAAGAACTGTGGTTGTGCAGAAGTTTTGGGTGGAAACTGACTAGGAAAGGGACATGAACTTCCTTTTTTTTTTTTTTTTGAAGATTTTTTAAAATTTATTTGACAGAGAGAGACACAGCAGAGAGAGGAAACACAAGCAGGGGGAGTGGGAAATGGGGAAGCCGGCTTCCCGTGGAGCAGAAAGCCGGATGTGGGGCTCTATCCCAGGACCCTGGGATCCTGACCTGAGCCAAAGGAAGAAGCTTAATGACTGAGCCACCCAGGTGCCCCGAGACATGAACTTCTTCAAGTGAGGATAATTATAGCTTGATAGAGATTTGGATTACACAGATGCATTTATCAAAACTCAACTAATGCACACTTTAAAGTTAATTTCATCTTGCATAAATTTTTCCTCAAAAGAAAGCATTGTATGCAAATATTAAACTGTAGTGGATTATATATATATATATATATATAGAAAAATATGGGAAGATGTGTACTGATGTCACAAGTTACTTCAAAAAACATGTAAAAAAGACGGGTAGATGGAAGGATAGATAAATATGTGATAATGCAATATAGAAAAATGCTAATGGTAGAATCTAGATGGTGCTTATAAGGGTAACTATAAAATTCTTACAAATATGCTATATTTTTGAAAATGTGGATATTGAAATGTTAGGGGGAAATCTCATACATTTGGAGGATATGCTGTTTATGGAAATCTTGTTTAAGATGCAAATACAGGGGTGCCTGGGTGGCTCAGTCAGTAAAGCATCTGCCTTCAGCTCTGGTCATGATCCCAGGGTCCTGGGATTGAGCCCCGCATTGGGCTCCCTGCTCAGCAGGGAGCCTGCTTCTCCCTCTCCCTTTGCTGCTCCCCCTGCTTGTGCTCTCTCGCTCTCTGTCAAATAAATAAATAATCTTTAAAAATAAAGATGTAGGGCACCTGGGTGGCTCTGTTGGTCAAGCGACTGCCTTCAGTTCAGGTCATGATCCTGGAGTCCCAGGATTGAGTCCCACATCGGGCTCCCCGTTCAGCAGGGAGTCTGCTTCTCCCTCTGACCCTCCCCATTCTCTGACTCTCTCTTTCACATTCTCTCACTCTCAAATAAATAAATAATATCTTAAAAACAAAACAAAACAAAGAGATATAAATACAAAAGGAGGGGTGCCCAGGTGGCCCAGTCAGTTAAGCTGTTGACTCCTGGTTTGGCTCAGATCATGATCTCAGGGTTGTGAGATTGAGCCCACTGTTGGCTCTGCGCTGGGCATGGAGCCTGCTTAAGATTCTCTCTCTCCCTCTCCCTCCACCCCTCCTTCCCTTGCATGCACTCTCTCTCTATCCATCTCCCTCAAAAAAAGATGTAAATACAAAAAATATCTGACTACATCAAAATTTAATACAGAATTGAAAGATAGGAAGCAAAGCAGGAGAAGGCATATGTGATATACAACTTACTCCTATGTATCAATGACAAAAAGGCAAGCAATTCAATAGAGAATTGGCATGGAAATAGGCAATTTAAAGATAAGGAAAGAACAGTAACCACATTAAAGACAGAACCATTGGAATACACTAAAGAGCTCTATCGAAAAGACACCATGGGGTGCCTGGGTGGCTCATTCAGTTAGCTAAAATTAAGTCTTCTTACAACTTGCAGTCCACTGATGAATCCACGATCCCAGGTAAGCAGCTGCCTTCAGCTCATCTCATGATCTCGGGGTCCTGGTATTGAGCCCGCACAGGGCTGTCTGCTTAGTGGGGAGTCTGCTACTTCCTCTCACTCTCCCTCTGTGCTCTCTCTCAAATAAATAAATAAAATTTTAAAAAAGAAAGAATTCTTGAGATGTTTTTGGTACAGAAAGGTGCTTTTATTATAGCATGGGGACCTATGGTCAGAAAGAGCCACACTGGGATCATGAGGAGTAACTGATTATATACTTTTTAGTTAGTGGGGGTTAGGGATAATGTAAATCTCTAAGGAATTTGTGCATGTCAAAAGCAAGGTCTCCAGGACTTTGGAGGGCTAGCTATTGAGATAAGGTTGCTTTTAGTCTTTAATGAAACATCAACAGTAAAGTAGCCACGAGATCCTCGAGGAATGTCACATTCCACATATCTTGGGGATTTATCAATGGACTGCAAGTTGTAAGGAGACTTAATTTTAGCTACATTTCTCTTGCCTTTGTTCTCATCAAATAGTACAGCTAAAGGAAATTAAGTTTGCCAATTAAGTAGCTAAACCTGATGGAGTTTAGAAGTAGATCCTTATCCCACAGTTGAGTCTCTGATGAAGACTCAGCCCTGGATAACCTGACCTCAGCCTTGTGAAACCCTAAAACAGAGAACCCAGCTAAATCATAGAAACAGATAATGTGTGTTGTAAGCCACAAAGTTTATGGTAATTTGTTAAACAGCATGGATATAATTCATTTGGAAAACAGACCTATTATGGTGGAAGATATGTACACCCAAGGACCCTGTAATTCCGCCCTTTGGAATGTATACATCAGGAATGCTTGCACACGGGCACCAAGAAATATGTACTAGTACAAGAATATTCAGATAAGCATTATTTGAAATAGCCCCAAACTAGAAACGATTTAAAGTGCATCATCACTAAAATGGGAAGTAGACTGTGCTGTATTCATACAATGTAATAACGTAATACTACGGATTATCATGAGTGAACAGAAGTATACACAATAATATGCACGAATCTCACAAAACATTTTTAAAATCCTGTATGATTTCATTTAAGTAAAAAAATGTAAAATTAAACGGTAGTAATCAGGAATGAATACTTAAGTGGTGTAAGTATAAGGAAAGGCAAAGAAGTGATAACCATAAAACCCAGGATATTGCTCCCTTTTAAGTGGGGAGCCAGGAGTTTGTGATTGAGAAAGGGTACAGGGGTTGTATGTGTGTGTGTGGTTTCATTTTAAAAGTTGTTTAAAATTTAAACTATGGGGGGGGGAGGAGAAGAGAGAGTCAGGGCAGAGGTAGGACAGGGAGGCAGCCAGGCCATGGAGTGAAGAAATAGGACTCTCGTCCAGGTGGGGTAAGCAGGTAGCAGCTCCAAGAATGAGTGTGTATGTACAGCGGCACACACATATCCGTACACATACACACCACATACACACTGTACTCTACCTACACACCAACACACACACACACACACATATATACCACCATGCTTTGGCACACACACCAAAGATACACATATTTGCACACATATACCACCACACCATGTCATCATCCCTGCACACCAGACACACACACCACATATACACCGCCCACCCACCCCCCCCCACACACATCATACACACAGCACACCACACACACAACAGTCACTGCCAGATCCAGAGATCTCACGGGGATCCCACGCAACATCTGATCTTTCCTTTGCTGTCACCCTTGTCTATTTGCTGGCATCATGTTGAACCCTGAAGGGGGCCAATGAGGGAAGCCTGGTTCTAGCTACTGATGCATAAGAAAGGAGTTCTCAGCATGGTGCCAGGTACAATAGTTGGTGCTCTATGGATAAATCTGGAATGGCTTTCACCTTGGGGTATTAGGAAGGGCTATATTTAGCTGTGTGTGCTGACCTCCTATGTGATTTAACCCAGGGCTCCCCTAAAGAGTGGCCCCCACTGGGGGCCCCTGGGTGGCTCAGTCAGTTAAGCGCCCAACACTTGATATCAGCTCAGGTCTTGATCTCAGGGTCATGAGTTCAAGCCCTGTGTTGGCATCCAAGCCCTACTTAAAAAACAAAACAAAACAAAAACACACAAAAAAAATAAAACAAAAATGGGGCTCCTGGATGGCTCAGTTGGTTAAGTGTCTGCCTTCGGCTCAGGTCATGATTCCAGGGTCCTAGGATCAAGCCCTGTATTGGGCTCCCAGCTTGGAGGGATAGAGAATTTAAAATCTTGGGGCACCTGGCTGGCTCAGTCAGTGGAGTGTGTGACTCTTGACCTTGGGGTTGTAAATTCAAGCTCCAGGTTGGGTGCAGAGATTACTTAAAAACAGAATCTTTAGGGGTGCCTGGGTGGCTCAGTTGGTTAAGTGTTCAACTCTTGGTTTCGGCTCAGATCATGATCTCGGGGTTGTAAGATCGAGCCTGGGTTGGGCTCCATACTGGGCATGGAGCCTGCTTAAGATTCTGTCTCTCCTTCTCTAAAAACACAAATAAAAATAAAATTTTAACAATAAATAAAAATTTTTAAAAATAAAATTTAAACTATATATTTGCTTCCTGTTGTGAAAGTTAATAAAGGGAAACCTCACTAAAATGGAGTCGGGAGGCCAGAAGGGATAGGTCTCGTGCTGTGCCACTTCATGTTAACCACAGGAAGAACTGTCAACTACAGTCCCCCAACAGGAAGAGATGTACATTGCATCTCCTACAAGAAATTGACTTCCCAAGCAACTTAGCCAATGAGAAACTCATTACTCTCAACTCTTATTTTGTCCAATTGACTTTCATTCAAAACAACTCCTCCCAACTTATTCCTTCTTTTCCATGAATAACATTCCTCTCCTTTGCTGGACTAGCGAATGGTTTTGCCATAGTTTGCTTGTCCCAGATTGTAATTCTTGGCTATTCCTCAATAAACCTATTTTTGCTGGTAAAATAACTTTTATTTTTAAGGTCGACACTTTATTGTGCTTATTTTTTTGAAATGGTTTAAGAAGAAATGATTGAATGAATCTCCACAGGTTTGTAAATATACTAGAAATATTCCAATGTGGCATTGACAACTGTCCTCCTCCCCAGTAGAAATAAAAGTTCTGTGAAGGTGACTCAAGTTAATAAATGAAAGGAAAAGCATTAGTAAGGGAAATGATGGTAACCACATAAAACTAAAACCAGCAAACGAAATATAAAAAGATCTAAGCATGTTCATACCTAAGGAGAATCTACACATCCTTTACTATTTGTCATATAAAAACAGAAAGGTTTAAAAAATTGAAGTCAACAGTCCCAAGATTAATACACAAATGTAAGACAAGTTCAAAGATAATACCAAACAACTGAGAAAGGGCAAGAAAGTTTTTTTAAGAATAGTGAGGAGGTATGTACCCGTTATCACTGCTGCATAACGAATCACCTCCAAGCTTTGTACATCCTTGAAGCCCGCTGCAAGAACTCAGAGATGAGCATTTTTTTGAGCGGGAGCTGCCAGGCGGGTCAGGGGCGGGCGCAAGGCTCCGCCCAACAGACTCTGGACCGTTCTAGTTCCGCCCACCGCCCCATCCTCCCTCCTGGCTCTGGCCCAGGGTCCCCGGAGTGGAGCCGGAGGGGCATGGGCCCAGCTGCAGTGCCTTTGGCCGGTCACTAGGACTTCTCCGGGAGGCCAGAGGACGCGACAACCGCCCCTCCCGCTGCCTCAGCGCTTCTAGGCCCCGCGGGAGCCTTTTGCTTTCCAAGCCCCGAGACCGGAATGGGGTGCGCGTCCCCCGAGCGGCCTCCATCTTTCCTCTAACGGTACCACGGTTTTTCTCGTTATTTGTTTCCAGCACAGAAGAGTGGCTGCAGGTGTGAGATCCCGCCGGGAGCTGGGAGAAGGGGGGGTGGGGGTCTTGACAAAAGCGAGGGGGCGGGGCCTTATGGGGGCGGGGCCTCGTGGGGGCGGGGCCTCGTGGGGGCGGGGTCTCGGTCTCGTGGACTGGGAGATCAATGGCGGTTGGTCGCTTCTCTGGGTCCTCCGTTTTTTTGTGAACTGGGAGTGTCGTTGATTTTGGCGGGTAAGAGGCCTTGGTGAAGTTTCCATCAAGGAGGTCCCTTTCTGCCTTCGTAAAGCAAGGTAATTTTACTTGAGGCTTGATTTTGTGAGAAACTGTTGAGGTGAGGATATCCTAAAACTTTTTTTCGGTTAATAACGTTTGATAAATTCATTTGGGAAAATGGTTCCTCAGGAGTCTAGCGTGAGTGCCAATAAATAAAAGAATGAAATAGAGCAAGTTAAAATGTAAATAACGAGCGTTACAATTGAACGAGTATTCCGCTCCGTACTTCCCAAGTCAGCTGCACCTCCCCCAGAGCCTGCCACCGTGGCCGAGTTTTAAAACATGGGGATCTCTCACTCTCCATGTTATTAAAACGGATTTTGGTGGCACGTACTTGTGGCTAAAGCCTACATAGAAGTCTAAAGCATAAGTGAAATACATGAAATTGTGCGTCTTAAAAACACGGGGATCTCCAGGAAAAGGGAGGAAGCAGCTTTCCTAATACCAGGTCCTAGGACTACGGGAAATTTACTATTTTTTAAAAAGATTTTATATATTTATTTGACAGAGCGCGAGAGATCACAGGCAGGGGGAGCAGCAGAGGGAGAGGGAGAAGCAGGCTTCCCGCTGAGCAGAGCCTGACTCTGGCTTGATCCCAGGACCCCAGGGTCATGACCTGAGCCGAAGACAGGCCCTTAACCCACTGAGCCACCCAGGTGCCCCTATATTTCTTTTATTTAAAATAAAACTTTTTGTTCGGAAACCCCTTGAAGCTTTTTGGAGAAAGCGTTGCCAGAACAGTACAAAGAAATCCCGTTTGCTCTTTGTCTAGATTCAGCATTTGTTAATGTTTTGCCACATTTCTTGTATCTCTGTCTATACATGTACTAACTACTATTTTTGCTGGATCATTTAAGAATAAGTTTCAGGTGTAGGTTTTTTAAAAAACAGTTTTCTGATAAGGATGCTCCCTTCTTATTTAACTTTTTCCCCCCCAAAGCCATGGAATAGTGATTTTATCAAATTCTTTTACTGAATGTATTCAGATCGTATGATTTTTCTCCAGTCTACGAATGTAGTGAATTAAGTGTTTTCATAAAGATACTAAACCTGACTTGGATTCCTGCGTGGTTGTGGTAGATTCTCCTGCTCACTAGTACATTCAGTGTGTTAATACCTTCTTTCTGCTCTTTGCACTTACGCTCATGAATGAGTTGGGCTTCTTATTTTCCTTTCTTGTAACCATTATTCCGTGCCTTCTTGACTTAAAGTTGATTTTTTACTGTCAGTGTTCAGTTTCTGGGAATCCCATGACTGGGTCTCTTCTATGGCCTGGTAGGAACTGAGTTTCTCCAGAAATTGTGTGCTTGTGCTTATGTTAGTTCCTTCCCTGAGGTGTTTTGGACCACAGACGTGTTGTGATTTGGAGCAATACCCATGGGAGAGTGGACTTACGTTTGCAAACTCTCAGGAGAGTTGCATCCCAGTAACCCAGCACTAAGGCCAGAAGAACCCTGGTCGTCTTCTTGGTCCTCAGTCAGCAAGCATTCCCACTAGGGGTGGGCAAGGCAGGTGTGTGAAAGGCCAGAGGTGGGAAGGTCTCACCTGCTGAGATTGGAATTTGGGCTGTGTGCTATATCCAATAGGAGGCATTCTAGAAGTTCTTAAACTGGGAAGGAGCACGATCAGATTTGTAGGCTTTTTTCCTCCCTGGTAGAGTTCTGTTGACCTCATGGAACATTATTATTAGGCATAGAGATACAGGAGAGCAAAGGAACCAGGCTGTAAAACCCTGGAATCTTCCAGGCAGGAGGTGATAAAAGCCATAATTTGGGCACATTTTTTGCCATTTACAATGATGTTTCCTTTTTATGCACAGTGATGTATGCTTTGCACCATCTAAAGAATGTAAGATAATGTATGTGGATGCATTTCCTAAGGATGTAGATGTTTGATTTGAAAAGCTCTTCCCGGGGCGCCTGGGTGGCTCAGTTGGTTGAGCATCTGACTCTTAATTTTTTTTTTAAAAGATTTTATTTATTTATTTGACAGAGATAGAGACAGCCAGCGAGAGAGGGAACACAAGCAGGGGGAGTGGGAGAGGAAGAAGCAGGCTTCCAGCAGAGGAGCCTGATATGGGGCTCGATCCCAGAACGCTGGGATCACGCCCTGAGCCGAAGGCAGACGCTTAACCGCTGTGCCACCCAGGCGCCCCCTGACTCTTAATTTTGGCTCAGAGTTGTGAGATAGAGCCATGTGTTGGGCTCCATTCTCAGTGGGGAGTCTGCTTGAAATTCTCTCTCTCCCTCTCCCTTTCTCTCTCAAATAAATAGATGAATCTTTGAAAAAAAAAAGAAAAGCTCTTCCCTTGGTTGGAAAGAAATATAGGAAATAGATGAAATATGAATCTGTAGTCAGTAATGAGTGGGTCTAGAGTATGCTGTCGTCAGGGCTCCAAATGGAAGGCATTGGGTGGGTGTGGAGGTGAGGTGGTAAAAGTCACTTGAATCAGTGAGATTAGCTGTGTGCAAAGGTGATAATTCATCTACGTGCATTATTTTTGTTTGTACTTGACTGTTTTTCTTGATTACACAAGTGATGCATGAGTGTGTTGCTTTTCTTGCTTAACATTCAACTAATTCAGAAAACCATAGCATAAAAATGTTAATGTTTCCCTTCCCATTCTCCCTGCCAAGTGCACATAAAATTCAGTGTCGTCCTTTTCTCTAGAGGCCTTCAGTGTTACCAATGGCAGTGTGGCCTTGCTGTCATTTTTTAAAAAGATTTTACTTATTTATTTATTTATTTACTTATTTACTTATCAGAGAGAGAGACTGAGAGAGAGAGAGAGACTGAGAGAGAGAGAGCATGAGCCAGGCAGAGGGAGACGGCTGAGCAGGGAGCCCGACTTGGGGCTTGATCCCAGGATCATGACCTGAGCTGAAGGCAGACGTGTAACTGACTGAGCCACCCAGGCATCCCTCATTTTTTAAATTATTGTGATAAAATGTCCATACCATAAAATTTTCCTTTTAACCTTTTTTGAGGGTATTATTTATTGGCATTAAGTACATTCATATTGTTGTGCAACCATTACCACCATGCATCTCCAAACCTTTTTCATCTTCCCCAAATGAAACTCTACCTATTAAAAAATAACTCCCCAGGGGCACCTGGGTGGCTTGGTAAGTTAAGTGTCAGACTCTTGGTTTTAGCTCAGGTCCTGACCTCAGGGTCATGAGGTCAAGCCCTGTGTGGACTCCCCAGCAGGAAGTCCTCTTGAAGATTCTCCCTCTGCCCCTCCCCCCACTCATGCATGTGTGTGTGTGTAGGCTGGCTGCCTCTCTCTGTCTCTCCCCAGTGGGGAGTCTGCTTCTCAGCCTCTCTCCCCTGCTTATGCTCTCTTTCTCTCAAATGAATACATTTTTAAAAATCTTAAAAAAAAAAAAAAACTCCCCAAAACCCTAACTTCCAGCTCCTGGTACTCTCTATTCTACTTTCTTTCTCTATGAACTGGACTATTGTCGGTACCTCTTATAAATTGAATCCTGCAATATTGTTCCTTTGTGTCCAGATTATTTCACATAGCATAATGTTTTAAAATACATGCATGTTATAGCATGTATCAGGATTTCATTCCTTTTTAAGGTTGGATAATATAATTATATATATTTATTATAGTCACATTATCTTTATGTATATTTATAGTTTACATATTTTATATCTTATGTTATATTTTTGTATATGTTACATTATATATTTGCATATTTTGCATATTTTATATTTTTGGTATATTTGCATTTTGTATATATTATATAATTTATATTTTATGTTATAAGATGTAAGTATATCCTTATATTTAATGTAAATGTAAAATATAAATATATGCACTTATATTTATTTATGCTCTAATTTTATAATATATAATATATAAACACAACTATAATGCTATTCATCCTTAAGTATGTACATTTTATTTCTCCCTCTGTTGATGGATATCTGGGTTGTCTACCTTTTGGCTGTCGTGAATCGTGCTATGAACATTAGTTTACAAATATCTGTTCAAGTTTCTGCCTTCAGTTCTTTTGGGTATATACTCAGAAATGGAATTGCTGAATCATATGGTAATTCTGTGTTCAGCTTTTTGAAGCACGACCATACTGTTCTCTACAGTGGCTGCACTGTTTCATAATCCCCTCAGCAATGAGCAAGGGTTCTAATTTCTCCAAATCCTCACCAACACTTGTTATTTTTATTTTTATTTTTTTGATAATAGCCATCCTAATGGATATGAAGTGACATCTCATTATGGTTTTGATTTGCGTTTCCCTAATGATGGATGATGTTGAACATCTTGTCACGTGCTTATTGACCATCTGTATGTCTTCTTTGGGGAAATTTCTATTCAAATCCTTTGCCTAACAGTCATTTTTTTTTTTTTTTTAAAGATTTTATTTATTTATTCGACAGAGATAGAGACAGCCAGCGAGTGAGGGAACACAAGCAGGGGGAGTGGGAGAGGAAGAAGCAGGCTCCTAGTGGAGGAGCCTGATGTGGGGCTCGATCCCATAACGCCGGGATCACGCCCTGAGCTGAAGGCAGACGCTTAACCGCTGTGCCACCCAGGCGCCCCATCTAACAGTCATTTTTAATGCAGGTACATACCTCTCTACATATATATAATTTATAAATTATATAAATATATTTGTACTTTATCTTCAGATCTATGTCAGTTTTTGTTTTAAACACCATAATCAGGGTGCCTGGATGGCTCAATCGGTTAAGTGTCTGCCTTTGGCTCAGGTCATGATCTCAGGGTCCTGGGATTGAGCCCCACGTTGGGCTCCCTACTCAGGGAGGAGTCTGCTTCTCCCTGTCCCTCTGCCCCTGTGCCTGCTTGTGCACTCTTTCTCTCTCAAATAAATAAATAAAATCTTAAAAAATAAATACCATAGTCATATCCCATAGTACAATATATGATAATTAATGCTGTAATGTGTATTTTGATTGGTTCCAGTTTTTACCTATGAAAAACAGTTTGTAGTGGACTATCTGTCTGCACAGATGCTGGGATTTCTCTTGACTACAATCCTATGAGGTGCTGGTTTAAGGATAGGAATATTTAGGGGCGCCTGGGTGGCTCAGTCGTTAAGCGTCTGCCTTTGGCTCAGGGCGTGATCCTGGCGTTCTGGGATTGAGCCCCACATCAGGCTCCTACGCTGGGAGACTGCTTCTTCCTCTCCCACTCCCCCTGCTTGTGTTCCCTCTCTCACTGGCTGTCTCTCTCTCTCTGTCAAATAAATAAATAAAATTTTTAAAAAATCTTAAAAAAAAGGATAGGAGTATTTAAAATTTTGTAGACATAAATTCCAACATCCCCAGCACATTCCCAACTACCAATGGCCTCTAGTCATCTTTGTGGCTAAGACAGTTTTTCTACCCAGTGCTAAGGAAGCCTGACCTTGGAGCCCAGATAAGATATCCCCTAGAAGCCCAACATGTTTTGAAATTATTCCTGCCAACTCACATTATTCTCACAAGCTTAAAAACAGGCCTTGATATGCTTCTTGCAAAAAGATCCTCCCCCAAACCCCAACCCCCACCAAACCCCTCTGCCCTATCAAACTTCTCTATGGGGGAGCATACCTTGTGGGAGTGGCCCTGTCCCAGGAGGAAATTTCCCTTCCCTTCCTGAACCCTCCAGCTCTCAGCCCCTTCTTCTTGTGCCAGGATGTGGGGAGGCAGTGGTCAGATGGATAGATGCATCCCTAGTATCTGGGCTCTCTGTCGTTATATACCCCGTTTAATTTGATGGGGTATTAATTAATATTAATATTACAGCATTAATATGCTGCATGTAAAATATGTTAAATACTGTGTGTATTTATAAAGTATACTGCATATGATATATATGTATTAATTTTCACATATTATACAAAATACCTTCTTTCCCCCTGCAGAACGTCACCTTGAACAAATTTGCCTCTTCTTAATCTTTCCCTCTGAGGTTGATAGCACCATGACCTACCCAGTTTATTCGTACTGTAAAGAGAGACTATTGCCATAGGCAAAACACTCCTACCCTGAAGTATGGCACTAAGGAGCTTCTCTTTTATAGGAAAGAGTTCATTGGGGCGCCTGGGTGGCACAGCGGTTAGGCGTCTGCCTTCGGCTCAGGGCGTGATCCCGGCGTTATGGGATCGAGCCCCACATCAGGCTCCTCCGCTATGAGCCTGCTTCTTCCTCTCCCACTCCCCCTGCTTGTGTTCCCTCTCTCGCTGGCTGTCTCTCTCTGTCAAATAAATAAATAAAATCTTTATATAAAAAAAAAAGAGTTCATAAGGCTGGGAAGTGGGATGAATGGGTGGGATGACAGGATTTTTTTTTTTTTAAAGATTTTATTTATTTGACAGAGATAGAGACAGCCAGCGAGAGAGGGAACACAGGCAGGGGGAGCGGGAGAGGAAGAAGCAGGCTCATAGCGGAGGAGCCTGATGTGGGGCCCGATCCCAGAACGCCAGGATCACGCCCTGAGCCGAAGGCAGACGCTCAACGACTGAGCCACCCAGGTGCCCCGGGATGACAGGATTTTTGATCAGGGAGATCAGCTGATTGTCAAGGAGGGGCTGGTAGAGGGTTGTTTTGTGTCCCAGTGCTCAGGGGTAGGTTGGGGGAGGAGAGAAACTGGACTGAAGTTTAGTGAAATCAAATTAAATTCAAATGTATTTTATCTAGGTAGTTCAGTGGGGACAAACAGTTCAGCTACTCATTCATTAGGCAAAAATGGGAATTTGGATAGTCTGTGCCTGGCCTTGTCATAGGTAGACAAGGGGTCATTCTTCTGTCTTATCTAAGCCATATAGGGAAGGGTGTTTCATTACATTCAGGCATTTCCCAGAACACAAAAGGGTTGGAGGATTTCTTACCCATCACAGTTTTCTAGGAGCACAGGGTTTGGGTGTGAAGTCCAACACTGTCAGTATAAAGACTGGTTCCTTCTGTGGTTCCTCTAAGTTCTCTCAGTGGCTGCTCATCTCCCCCTCTCCCCACTTTTCATCCTAGTGTAAGTCCCTATCAAACTTTGACGTTTCCTCCCAAATGTATGCAATCATCTTTTCTGCTCCTCCCTTCCCAAGGAGTCTCCATTCTCACCTGGACTCTGCTGTTGCCCCTCACCACCCACCCCTGCTTCCACTCTTGCCTTCCCCTGTCTGTCCTGTGAACAGCTGCCAGTTTGATCTTTAAAAATACAAAAAAGAATGGAAAACTCTTACAAAACTCCTGCTAAGCTGCTAATCAGAAAGTGTAAATTCAGATTAGATCTAGGCTTGTTTGCCCTGGTCTTGACCTGGCTCCTGGCCCCTCTGCCACCCTCTCCCATCACTTTCCTCTCCGGACACCCAGGTCACACCAAGCTCCAGCCACACCTGCCTGGAGCTAGATCACGCCCTGGCCACTTTCATGTTCCTGAGGCCCTCTTCCTCCAGGGCTTCCAAAGGCTAGGACAAGGTGGGAGGGGAGCCCCAGGAGCCCTCCAGTCTGCTTGCATCAGGGTTGGGGCCTGGGTTTGAGAAGTTTGGGGAATAATACATTATGCCTTGTATTCTTTTTATAAACTTGGGCAATTGACTTGCTAAACCTCTCTGAACTTGAGTGCCCTCAACAGTCATAGGATTTTGCTAGTTTTCCTCACAGGCAGCAAGGCCCACAGGCCTCTTTCCTGGCTGTGAGAGACAAGACTCCTGTGGCCTTTTAGGAGTGCATGCAGGCATTTGCTTTGTTTTCATGGGGGGGGTCATGGGTCAAATGATGCAGCCTCCAGGCATGTGCTGGCTGGAGTCTAGAGCATATCCTGCCTCTCACATCCCCCCTCTTGTCCTCTAGCTGTGCCTGCCCAAGACTACCTGTCTCCAGGGAGGGAATGTGGAAGTGATGACACCGGGGTTGCTGACAATCTGGTTACAGGTAATCAGAAATCACCCTCTTTCCAATGGGACGTGTCCCTCCCTGAGGTTGGCTGTGTCTCCTTCTGGTGGCCTGAAGCCTTCTAATCTGACCAGGACTTGTCTCCGTACTTCCTCAGGACCCTTAGCCTCTAATGAATGGTGGCTAAGGGACTTCCCAGAGAATGCTCAGTGTTTGTGAATGTTTTTCATGCCTTGTTCATATTAGCTCAGTAGTCACCTCAGAGCTGTGGCAGAAAACCAAGAAAGGCTATGAGATGACTTTGTCTTAGGAATTCATGGAGACATCATTCGTTCATTTACTAAGTATTTGTCCCAGGCCGCCATGAGCTCAGGGCTGTGTGTAATCTCACCTAGGGGGCCCAGGCTGGATGAGTTCACAGACTAGTTGCAGAGAGAAAAGTTCAACCACTTGTTGAAGAGCTAATCTATGAGGCTAGAGAAGACTGCTGAGGATGTGTGAATGGAGAGAGATGAAGCGTGGAACCCCTCCCCCCCCACCCCCACCCCCCACGTGTGAATTTCCCACTCCTTGGCCTTCTGGTGCCATCCTCCTCACACCCTGCCTTCCTGGGACGCTGATGGAGATGAGCGTTGCCTGAGCCTGAATGTGTGTGATGTTTCAGGATTCAGTGACCTTTGAGGAGGTGGCGGTGGACTTCTCCCGGGAGGAGTCGGCATCCCTGGACCCTGCTCAAAAAATCCTGTACAGAGACCTGATGCTGGAGAACTACAGGAACCTCCGTCAGCCTCACATCGTCATTGGTACATTTCTGCTGTGAATATTTTTTTTAACGATTTTATTTATTTATTTGAGAGAGCGAGAGAAAGTGGGGTGAGGGGCAGAGGGAGAAGCAGACTCCCCAGTGAGCAGGGAGCCCGATGCGGGACTCAGTCCCAGGACTTCAGGATCGTGACCTGAGCCAAAGTCAGGCGCTCAACTGACTGAGCCACCCAGGCGCCCTGCTGCAAATATTTCTGGAGCACCTGTTACATTCCAGGAGCTGTTCTTGGTCTTGGGAAAAGAGCAGTGAGGAAGGAGATGAGGCCCACTCTTGAGGAGCAACAGTGTAGAGCAGGAGTGGCCACACTTTTCTTTTAGAGGCCAGAGAGGAAGTGTTTTCGGCATAGCGCGCCATAGAGTTTCTGTTGCAACTACGAAACGCTGCTAGTATCGTGCCCAGTGTAGTGTGGTGTGTCAACAAATAGAGCTGTGTTCCAGTAAAAGTTTATTTACAAAAGCACGTGGCTAGCTCCGGGCTCTAGTTCCTAATCCCTAGCCTAGCATCTTCCCCTTGAGAGTGAAGATTCATCTTTATGCCGACTTTATTTCCTTCATGATTAGAAGCTTTGGTGTTCGTGAAGTGTGTCTCTGAGCTTGGGGCTGAGGATCCCCAGTCCCTATAGGGCATGATGTGAGGTGGTTTGTTGGGGTCCTGGGTACCGACACCCCATTGCTCGTGGGGTCACACATGCCTTTCCTCTGAAAGTGTTGGCCCCGCTCTAAGGGGAAGTTGCCTTTTCATCCCTGCGCATCCCCCCGATGCGTCTTTCCCTGTGTACACGTGTCATTTCCATAAACCCGACCTGCTCACCTAGGTGGAGCAGGAGGAGCTGGGGACCAAGAAAAGGACACTTCTGATTCTCTAAGAAACCAGTACAGGTGAGCCCCAGGCAAAAGGAACTCCATTCAGGGAATTTCTAAAATGTCATGATTCTTTTAAAAATTGAGGGATAGTTGATGCACAGTGTTACATTAGTTTCAGGTGTACAACATAGGGATTCGACAACAAGTTTTTATGTTATGCTCTGCTCCCCACAAGTGTAGCTACCCTCTGTCACCATACACTGCCATTACAATGCCATTTAAAATGTTATCTCGTCTGAGAAATCATCTCAGGCCACTTGGGATGGCTTCCCTTCCTCTCCTTCTTCCTGTTCTCCCCAGCTTTCTTTTGTTCCCAGAGAAAGCTCTGTCCCGCTTCCTTTTTTTCTGAACATTTCCACTTTTGTAAATAAAGTTTTATTGGAACATGGCCCCACCTGTTGGTTTGTTCATTTTTCTGCTGTCCCCAAACTTTGATAGTGCCCTCTATCAGACTGTTAACACCCATCTCATTCTTGACCAAATCATTTCTTAGCATTTCCATCCCTTGTTTCTGTCACTATCAAATTCTTCATCTTGCTGAAATCCTTAAAGTCTGTCCAACTGCTGGGGCATTCTTTCCTGTCACATTGACTTCTCATATTTAGGGTCAGTCTATGAAAAAAAGCTATATGGGTCTGGCTCTTTGTTTTTGTTTTTAATTACCTTTGTCTCATCATTTATTTCTCTAAGAACTTAAATCTTTGTCCTCCTCTCCCCCATTAATTTCAGATCAAAAGTTTCAACTTAAAATCAAAAGACCACTACAAAGCAGAATAAAGTCTGGAAAAAACACCTACTGTCAGGAAAATGGTAAGGCTCATGAGGGCACATTGCCGGTTCTCCGCAGAAGTCGAGGATTGCTGTCTTAGAAGAAGGGCACAACCACCAGGGGGAGACACTTGGGTCCAGTGACCTTCACCCAAAAGAAGTTGTTTCTCAGGGGAGAGCCTCTGAGTATCATGAATTTGGGGAACATTCTAAACCAATTTCAGTATTTATTTATGGAGAGTTGCCATAAGTAAGCAGATCCATTAATATGACTTAGTCCATGTTGACATATAATTCAGTTTTTGTTTAAGTAATTATCAAGAAAAATCTACATAAGCAGCTTTATGAATGTCATGACTATGATGGGACCTTGTGGCAGAGCATTCACCTTACTTAAAATTCGAAAGAACTCAAATAGGGCAGGAGTGGTACATGTGCTCTGAAAATGGTAGTAACTTCTCAAGTAGTTTTTTGCTTTTTTTATAGTGCAGACTTTTTTTTTTTATTAAAGATTTTATTTATTTATTTGACAGAGATAGAGACAGCCAGAGAGAGAGGGAACACAAGCAGGGGGAGTGGGAGAGGAAGAAGCAGACTCATAGTGGAGGAGCCTGATGTGGGGCTCGATCCCGTAACGCCGGGATCACGCCCTGAGCCGAAGGCAGATGCTTAACCGCTGTGCCACCCAGGCGCCCCTGCAGACTTTTTTTTTAAGGTTTTATTTATTTATTTGTCAGAGACAGAGAGAGAACACAAAGGGGAGTGGCAGGCAGAGGGAGAAACAGGCTCCCCACTGAGCAAGGAGGCCAATGTGGGACTCGATCCCAGGACCCTGGGATCATGACCTGAGCCAAAGGCAGATGATTAACAGATTGAGCCACCCAGGCATCCCTAGCGCAAACTGGGGGGGCTAGGGGAAACCCCATGAGTCCAGTGAAAGTGAGAAAGCCTTCAGTTATCGCTTATCCCTTAACCAACAGATGCTAACTCAACCCAGAGAGAAACCCCATGAATACAGTTTGTGTGGAAAAACCATCAGAAGCAATTATAACCTTGCTTGGCCCAAGAGAAATTACACAGGAGAAAAATGAAATGAATGTAAAGAATGTGGGAGAGTGTTTAGTTATCTTTCATCCCTTTGGACCCATGTGTGAGCTCATGCTGGCAAGAAACCCTATGAATGTTTTCAGTGTGGGAAACCTTTTGGTCCTCACTCATCCTTTATGGCACATGTGTGAATCCACACTGGAGAGAAACTATGAGTTTCACCAATGTGGGAAAGTCTTCAGATCCAGCCTGAGCCTTGCTGTACTCAAGAGGATACACAATTGGGAGAAGCTGTATAAATGCAATGACTGTGGAAAGACTTCATCAGGAGCAGGAACCTGACTGTGCATAAGAGAGTGAACACCAGGGAGGGACTGTCTGTGTGATGATTGTGGCAGAACCTTTAGCAGGAAATTCCATCTGATGGCACACATGAGAACCCACAATGGGAAGAAGCTTTCCCATTGCAGCAATCATGGAAAAGCCTTCAATAGGAGCTCTAACCTGACTGCTCGCAAGAGGGTACGTACAGGGGAGATTTACCGGTGCAGCTACTGTAGGAAACTTCAGTAGTCACCCATCCCATAGGAAACATGTGAGTACTCACAGTGGAGAGAAGCCCTAGGATTGGAAGCACAGGAGAAAGCCCCATCGATCTCACGTGTGAGCAACTCTGTGAATATCGTTAGTCTGAGAAAGCCTTCCATGGGGACTTCAGTTCCTGCACAAAGAAATTCAGCGTGGGAGAGAAACCTTATGAGTGTTATAAATACGGGACTGCTTTCATCAAGGTCTTATCCTCAAAATGGAAGTCTAACTCATTTAGTTTTCAGATCGTGTTTGTGAATAAAAGCATTTAAGGCCATAGATAACCTCTAAATATCCCTTTAGCTACATTACATGGGTTTTGACCTAAGGCATTTTTATTTTGGTTTAATTCTAAATATTTCTGTTAGATGTATTTTAACTCACCATGTCGCTTTCCTTTTTGAGCCTGTCAAAATACGACTTCATTTAAATTTCACCTGAACTCTCTCCTTCCCCCAGATTTTATAATTTTCATAGGTCTTTGTTTGGTAGGATACCCATGGTTCCTTAGGTGTGTGGTCTCCCTTGTTGCAATGAGCTGGTAAACCTGACTTTGTTAGACGATAGGTTTTGTCCCTGGTGGTCTTTGGCTGATTGTGTTGGGACAATAACACGCAGTCGTAAATATGTTCTACTGTCTCGTCATCTAAAATGTTTCTAAAGAGTCCTTCTGAAATGTCTTCTAAAATATTCTTCTATCCATTATTGACTTTTTTATATGTGATGGCAGGAGGGGTCCAATGTAATTTTCTCCCTGGTAGATAACCAGTTTCCCTAGAACTCTAATCTGAAAGTCCGCTCCCGTTTTTAAGTTTCTGCGTGCATGTTTTTATGTTTCTGGGCCTTCCATTCTGTTATAATCAAATTTGTTAATTCTGTATCAATATAGCACCATCTTTAATCACTTTATATTTTTTAACATCTGAGAGACAGATCCCTACAACTTGTTCTTCAGGAGTAGCTTCTGTCTTCTGTGCCTTTCATTTCTTCATATGTATTTTACAATAAGCTTGCACAATTCCACAAAAAATCCTATTGGTATCATGTCTGGCATCCATTAGATCAGTACTAGTAGAATTGTTGTTAAATCTTTCAGGCCTTAAACTCAATATCTTCATTTATTTAGTCATTCTCTAATGTCTTTCAGTAAAGTTTTACATATTTTATAAATATACATATATATTTAAAATGTTATTATTTTCTTAAACATATGAAGTGTGGACATTGGCTTCTTAGTATCTAAAAAAAACCATTTATATTGACAAGCATGGGTCTTGAGGGAAAAGAGGGACCACAAAAAAGCAGCCTCCGGCATTTAGGGAACACGCGTTGCTGGTGGGATTGTAAAACGATGTGTGGTCATTTTGAAGAAGTTTGGCAATTTCTTAAAATAAATTTGCCATTTGACCCCCAAGAGAAATAAAAAGATATGTCCACACAAAAACTTGCCCACAAATGTTCATAGCATGTTTCATAATAGCCGAAAGAGGAAACCCTGAAAGTCCATCAACTGGAGAATAAGTAAATAAAATCTAGCTATCCGCACAACACAATATTTGGCAATGCAAAGAAATGAAGTTCTGATACATGCTACAACATGAATGAACTTTGAAAACATTATGCTCAGTGAAAGAAACCAGTCACAAAGGACTGCATACTGTATGATTTCATTTATATGAAATATCCAGAATAGGGAAAGCCATAGAGACAGATACTAGCTTCGTGTTTGCCTGGGTTGGGGGTGGGAACCTGATTAAACAGGCATGAAGGATCTTGTTGGGTTGATAGTAATGTTCTAAAACCGGTTTGTGCTGATAGTTGCTCAACTGTGTTCACTAAAAATCATTTGAATTGTACATTTAAAATGGTTGAGTTTTGGGGCGCCTGGGTGGCACAGCGGTTAAGCGTCTGCCTTCGGCTCAGGGCGTGATCCCAGCGTTGTGGGATCGAGCCCCACATCAGGCTCCTCCATGAGCCTGCTTCTTCCTCTCCCACTCCCCCTGCTGTGTTCCCTCTCTCGCTGGCTGTCTCTATCTCTGTCAAATAAATAAATAAATAAAATCTTTAAAAAAAATAAAATGGTTGAGTTTTATGGTATGTGAAGTGTATCTCACTAAAGCTGTTATAAAAGATTCCATTGTGCATTCATTTTGATAAATGGAGCTACTGTCTCCACTGTGGTAGGATATGTCAATAATACTTAGCTTTGAAGTCATTGTGGCAATAGTGGTGTTCCTTGTAGGGGACAATAGCATGATCTTTTCTCAAATGATGTGTGAGTTCAATTGAGGAATCCTTTTTGGAGTAGATGCATGACTGTAGAGTATGACCCTCTTTAGCTCATTTATGGGGATTCAGGTGAGGTATTTATTTAGCTTGAAGATGTCATCTTTTTCAGAGTCTTCCCCCTTTTACTCAGTAGTTTCAATGCCACACTTTCTAATTTGGTTCTTTTCCTTGTGTTCTTTAAAAGTCTTTTTGGACTTTTTGTGAGACCTTGAATGGTTTTCTTTCATAGGCTGTGGGTACTTCAAACTAAACCAGGATGAAAAGTTTCTGGAGAAGGGCTAGAGGTATATGTACCTTGTTGGTCCTTACAGATTATAATTCTCTTTGTATGTTGAGTTTGGCTTGTAGCGAACTCACTATACTCTTATCCTAGTAACTGATGTGTAGACCTTTTGGACTTGAACCATATTGACTAGAAGCAGTCCTAGGTACTCTTGTCTTCTTCCTGATCTTAAAGGGCATTTTTTTTCATATTTCGTCTTTAAGTGTGGTGTTCTCTGTAACATTTTTGTAGATAACTTCACTAAGATAAGAAAGTTTCTTTCTTTTTCCTAGGATGTTGGCATCCTTTCTCATGAACAGATGTTGAATTTTATCAAATGTTTGTTCAGCATCTCCTGAGATGGTAATATTTGTTCACTGATGTATTTCAAAACCCCTAGAACAATGGTAGGACACATGGTAGGCACTCAATAAGTATTTGTTGAATGAGTGAATGAATGAATGAATGAATACATGTAACATCTCTAACATGTTTGTGTGGTAAATTACTTTAATTGATTTTTCACTGTGAAGTTAACTTTGCGTTCCTGAATAACTTGGCCATCACATACCAGTTACACATCTTTGTTCCTAGTTTGCTAATTTATTAGGATTTTTGCATCTTTGAGTGAGATTGGCCTGCAGTTTTTCTTTCTCATGTCTTTTCGTTACTGTTTCAAGGATATAGTAGCCCTATAAAACTGGTTGGGAAAATTCTCCTAAAGTCCATTCCTTCACCTAGATTCACCAGTTGTCAACATTTTTTGACCATTACAGCTTTTTTCATTTGTGTATAATTTTATTTTATGGATGAGCCATTACAGACATCAGACTTCCTTAACATTTATCCTTAGAACAAGGACACTGTCAGGAACTCAAAGATCTGGTATTTTCCCCTACTTATAGTCTAACAAGTTAGCCCGCCACAGTTTCCCAGACTGTAAGTCCCAAATTGGAGACCAAGGACTTTATTACAGCACAGCAGGCAGTACAAGCTTCATATTGCTGTCAATTCCTCTTGATTCCCAAGTCCCACAGGGGTGACATGAAGTGGATTTGTATCACAGCTAGGAGCCCCAAGCTTTTCTAAGGAGCTGCAGACAAACCTGCTTGTTCTTTGCCCCAGAGGGAGACATTATCTTTATTACACTGAACAACAAAAAACCTGCCCCCTGCTCTAAGGATGTTATATAAACATCCTCAGAGACATAGTCCAGAACAGAGTAAGATATGCACACGTGAGCTACCCATGAAGAATTGCCTTTCTGCAGACATTTTCCTCTATAATCAAAATATCATTAATACACCGATGAAATTTAGCATTAACAAAATAATGTTACTAGCACACAAACTATAATCAAATCTCTCCCATTCCACAGACATCCTTTATTGAGGATTTGGAACATAATTTAGTTCTAAAAATGATTTTAAGAAATCTTATGTGGGAAGCTCTGGGATAACAGACACTTAGTAGAGCCATTTGGAGAAAGTCACTTTATTCAACTCAAAAGAATCAGGGCAGGAACTGCACAGAAAAGTCATATATTTTTATATAATATATATATAGTCCCCCCCCCCCCCAAAAGAAGGTGTGAAAGTCTTCACAGGCACTCATTCTTGTATGCGTGGGGACACATTGGTGGAAAGTCCTGTTAGTATAATGAGTATGGAAGGTCTTCAGGTATGGATCTTCACTTGTCGTTCACAAGAGAACTCGTTCTGAGGGAGAGAGGCCATGTCCATGTTGTGAACATTGGGTTGCCTTTGTGCTGCATTCTTAAGGTGGACCCCAACTCATTCATTTGTTTTTTCTTTCATAATATAAATACTCAAGAACACTCATATCCCTCTAAATGCCCTTTAAATTACTGAAGAAGTTGTGGTAGGTAATATTTGTATTTATTATGGCTCGGTTGTAAATATTGTCTCATTTCCATTTTGACGACGACTTGGACTCATGGGTTGTTCAGGAATACGTTTTTAGGATGCAGTGCCAGGAGTTCTTAGTTGCCTTGTTTTTCATTTCGCATTTAACTGCTTTGTGGTCAGAGTCGGTGATCTGTAGGATATGGATTCTTTGGCATTTGTTGGGACTTTCTCTCTAGGCCAGTGTAGCAGACACTGCTGACTGCCTCTATCCATTCTCCTTACTCTCAGAACTTGGATTTTGCTCAATTTGTTAATGTTTACTGTAAAAACAAAACAAACCCACCAACCAAAAACAAAAACAAAACCCAACCAGCTTTCTCTCTTAGTCTTTCTTGAAGGAATGGTCATGTCCCAGAGCCCTGGCCCATGGCAGGTAGGCAGAGTCACTGGTGTAGCTTCTGGAAAAGCTCTTGAAAAGGGGGAAGTCCCATGCTTGTTATTTTCACTTTTTGTTCATGGTCCTTCCTCCTCCTTTCTGCCTAGAACCTAGATGCAGAGCCCGGAGTTGGAAGGAGGTTACTTTGTAACCTGTAGGCAGAAGCCACAGGTAGAGATGGTGCAGCCAGAACATAGGGCTCCTTGCTCCCCAGGGGATTTCTTTGAGTGATTGCACCAGCCTTGAACTGCTTATTTCTAGACTCATGTTACATGAGAAAAAGAGGTATTTTTTTCAAACAAAGTCCTTATTATAGTTTCATAGTGGGGAAGCTATCAGAAATTGTGGCTGCCATGAAAACCTGCCCCTTGGGTATCCACCTGGGGGCTTAGTTGGCTGATGCTACCCATCCCAGGACCTACCTGTGGTGTTGTGCTAAGACTACTCCTAGCAGTGACTAAGCATGGCAGGAGTAATAGTGCAAGCCCATTCCTGCGGGTAGCAGGGCTCTTCTAGTGATGTCTGTGGCTCAAGAACACCCCACTGGCCTGGCCCAAAGTTGGCTAAACTGTGCTGAGGTTTGAGACTCTTCCTACCCAGTCCTCCTTGGCCCTTCCCCCTTTTTCCTAGTTGAATTTGACAATAAATACCAAAATATCAATATAAGTCCTTGATGACCTTGTCAAAGTTGATTCTGTGACCTACTGCCCACAAAAGCCTGATCGAAATGGGTTCAGGACAAACTAGGAGAAAAATTGGAGATAGTAAAGAGAAAGATTTTTTAATCTTTATTTAATCTTATTAATTTAATATTATTAGTAAAGCTGTGCCAGTTTTTTTTTTGTTAGTATCTATTATGTATTTCTCCATTCTTTTCATTTAAACCTCCTGTGTACTTAAGCTTTAGATGTGTCTCTTGTGAATAGGATGTAGCTGGATAAAAAAATCAAATCTGAAAATATTGTTTAGTTTGTAAGCCAATCTAGTCTTTTATTATGATACCTAATATTTTGGATTAATTTCTACCACCTTAATAGTTGTGATTTCTGTTCTGTATTTCTCTTTGAAAAATTGGAAGTAGAGAAGATTGATGAAAATGTACACATTCAGTTAAAGATCAGTAAACTGGTACCCATCAACCAAGCCAAGCCATAGAAGATTGCTCTACCTCAGAAGTCTGATGTGTGGGACCTTCATGATTATTCTCATGACGAAATAACTATTGTGATTCTTAAATTTATTAATTTCTTGTATGACAACATATTGCCAAGGGTTGGGGGAAGGATGACAAGAAGGTTTCTTTGTAGAGATGGAATCGTTTTGTATCCTGAGTATGAGAATGGTTACCTGAACCTATCTATATATGTGATAAGAAGTTATAAAAAGGCGGGGCGCCTGGGTGGCACAGCGGTTAAGCGTCTGCCTTCGGCTCAGGGCGTGATCCCGGCATTCTGGGATCGAGCCCCACGTCAGGCTCCTCCGCTGGGAGCCTGCTTCTTCCTCTCCCACTCCCCCTGCTTGTGTTCCATCTCTCGCTGGGTGTCTCTCTCTCTGTCGAATAAAATAAAATCTTTTTTTTAAAAAAAGAAGTTATAAAAAGTCAAACTTTATCACTCATATATTACCTACAGAATGGTATTATCTCCCCCCCCCCATAAAAGAAAAGAGTGCAAATAACAACAGATAAAATCCAGATGAGGTCTGTAGATGAATTAACAGCATTGTAGCAATGCCAGTGTCCTGGTTTGAAAATGTACTGTGGTTATGTTAGGAAATTATCATTGGGGGAAGCCGAGTGAAGAGTACATGGAACTCTGTACTATTTTTGCAACTTATTGTGATTCTGAAACTATTTCAAAATAAAGTTACTAAAAAAATCAAGGTGGGCAAAACACTATGTAAGCGAACAGCATGTTTATACATTCTCATGTGACGTACTTTTGATCACACGTTTTTGACTTTTATTTGTGTGTCTCATGTAGTTGTAGTTAATTTATTTAATTGCTGCATAGGGACCTTTTGTATGAATATACCACGGCTTATTTATCCAGTCTTCAGTGGATGGACCTCCTTGGGTTATTTGCAGCTTTTATGCATGATGAATAAGGCTGCCATAAACATTCTTGCACATCTCCCTTGCTCATATATATTGAATTACTCTAACTGAACTCGCTGGCTGTAGAATCTATATGCTAAAATTTGTTTTGTGTCTTATGTTTTTTCTTGTATTTTATACTTTTGAGTAGTTAGGAAATGGTATCTCGTTGTTTTAATTCATGTTTTGCTGATTACTATTGAGAATGGGCATCTTTTTGTAATATTGGCTATTTTAAATTTCCCCTTGGGAATTACCTATACATGTTTTTGCTGATTTTTCTTTGTATCTTTGTCTTTCCCATGATATTTAGGAGTGTAATAACTTTGATACCAATTTTTACTTTTGCTTGTAAACGTCCCTCTCTTTATGGTGTCTAGATGGCAGAGATTCTGAATTTTAGTCAAATTCGTTAGTCTTTTCCTTTATGGTGTGAGTTTTTGGGTCTTGTTTAAGAAATCCTTCCCCAAACAAGTGATTATAAATGTGTTTGGCTTCAGTGTTGTCTTCATTTTCTGAAGTTTAGTTTCACATTTAAATTCTCTATTTTCGTTTGTGACAGAACATGACATTTTTGATATGGTTTTAGAGTCTACATTGTAACTAATCTTTAAGAAATGACCATGTGTTAATTTTGATGCAGTATCAAAAAAGACTATCCACAATTATCTGAAAAGGCTGTAAAAATACTCTTTTCCATCTATGTGTCTTTGTGAAGCTGAATTTCTTCGTATACTTCAATTAAAACAAATCACAACAGATTGATTGTAGAAGCAGATATGAGTCCAGCTGTTTATCTGTTAAGCAGACATTAAAGTTATGCAAAAATATCAATGCCACTCTTCTCTCTAAATTTTCTTCTTTGGAAAATATATTTTCAAAATACAAATGTTATTTATGTTTACATGTAGTGGTTTATTGTTATTTTTAACAGATAAGTAAATAGTAATAAGTTTTTTAAAAAAAATTCCATTTTAATATTACTGTTGTTGTTTAACGCTTTAAGAAGATATGAACAGAACTTTAAGATATTTTACAGAAATGAGAGAAACTATTTTCAGAAGAATAGGTAAAGAGATCAAGACAAGATTTTGTATGTCTAGGAATCAACTGAAATGATATTAAAGTTCATAAATAAATTTCATTAGTAAAGTAGAACATATAAAAATAAAAATGGTTTTTCTGTTATCTGGTATTATCAGTTGGGTATGTTAAAAAGAACAGAAAAGAAAAATATTTCACATGTTGAGATATAAAATTAGACCTGAAATTAGATGAATGAAAAAAACATAATTTCTCAGGAATAGTCAGGGAAAAGTATATTAAAATAATACTGAGGCATTATTTTCCTCCCATCAGGATGGCAAATATTTTATTTTAAAAATATTTTTTTACTGGGGCGCCTGGGTGGCTCAGTCATGTAAGTGTCTGCCTTCAGCTCAGGTCATGATCCTAGCGTCCTGGGATGGAGTCCAACATCAGACTTCCTGCTCAGCGGGGAGTCTGCTTCTCCCCCTGCCCCTCTCCCCTGCTTGTGATCTCTCTCTCTCACTCTCTCTCTCAAATAAATAAAACCTTAAATAAATAAAATTTGTTTTTTTCCCCACGTAAGCTCTACATTGAACATGGGGCTTGAACTCATGACCCCAAGATCAAGAGTTGCATGCTCCATTGACTGAGCCAGCCAGGTGCCCCAGGATGGCAAATATTTTTAAAATTCAATGATAGGTTTGTGGGAAAACTGATACTTTATTACACAAATAGGAGTGGGTATAAATGGTAACAACCACTTTGGAGGATAATTAGATGTATTTTAAAAATAAAAATCAGCATACCGAGTGACCTAGCACTTTCCCTCTTGATAATCTAGTCTAGAAACACATATACCACAAGTACCCCAAGGATTATCTATCTATCTATCTATCTATCTATCTATCATCAATCTATCATCTATCTATCTATCTATCTATCTATCTATCTATCTATCTATCTATATCTATATCTATCTATCAATCTATCATCTATCTATCTATCATCCATATCTATCAATATCTAGTCATCTATCACATCTAGTCATCTATCAATCTATATCGTCTATCTTTTGATCATCTATCCATCTATCATTTATCTTATTAGGTAAGGTGACTCTAGCTGCCAAAGCAGATAAGTCCTGAAGTCCAGTGGTAGCATTAAAGGTGGTGATAGATGGATGAATTATTAACTGTATTTTTTGCATTCTTCATAATATTCTGAACATGGAATTGACAGGATTTTGTGGTAGATTACATGTGGGCCTTGAGAAAAAGAAAAGAATGAAGAAAGAGGACCCCAAGGATTTCAGCTTGAGCAACTATAATAATGGAATTGTCATTTGTCATTTATTGAAATGGGGTAAAGCGGGAACAAGTGTTGGGGGGAAATAATGAATTTTGTTTTGGGTGTCTCAAAATTAAGATGACCATCACACACAGTAGTGGAGATGTTAAGTAGGCATTTTGGGTACCTGCCAAGGTTTGAACAGTATCCCAAGTTAATCATAATATAATTTTTTAAAAACACTTTTTATTTTGAAATAATTTTAGACACAATAGTGTTGCTTTGCAGCCTCCTTGGGAACTTTCCTGGGTGTAATCTGAAACCAGCCCCTGTACCCTAAAGGAAGGGAGAGACGAAAAAAGAGGCAAACCATAGTGGGGTGGGGGGGATGGGGTAACTGGGTGATGGACATTGGGGAGGGTATGTGTTGTAATGACCGCTGGGTATTATATAAGACTGATGAATCACAGACCTGTAACCCTGAAGCAAATAATACATTGTATGCTAATTAATTGAATTTAAATAAAAAATAAATTAAAAAAAGAGGCAAACCATTTCAGATTGGTAGTTGTCAGTTTTAAAGATTTTACTTTTTTTTTTAAAGATTTTTTTTATCTGAGAGAGAGAGAACATGAGCGGGGGGAGGGGTAAAGGGAGAGGGAGAAACAGACTCACCCATGAGCAGGGAGCCTGACATAGGGTCGATCCCAGGACCCTGGGATCATGACCCGAGCTGAAAGCAGACACTTGACCAACTGAGCCACCCAGGCGCCCCAGGATTTTACTTTTTTAAAGTAATCTCTATACCCAATGTGGGGCTCAAACTCACAACCCGGAGATCAAAGAGTTAGGTGGCAGTTTTAATGAGCAAGGAAATTTACTTAAGAGGCTTGTTTTAGGCAGCCTCAAGACAAGTAGTTTTCAGCACCCACCTGCCATATCTTAAGTTTGTATAGAGGCCTTAACGGGTTCAGATGAATATACCGTCTAGGTAGTTTCAACACCATATTTCTAAAGTCTGTATCCTTGGGGCAGCTTCTGAAAGAGGGGAAAGCAAGTGGAACATGCATTTCAAGGACAAGGGAAAGGGTGAGTGGCCGCCAACTGCCCAGCTTTTGAGTCAACCAGTGGTCACATCTTGGTGACCTCACCTAATAGAGAAATTACAAAATTAGCACACTCAGCTTCTCTTAGTGACAACATCTTACATAACCAATGTACAATCGTCAAAACCAAGAAGTTGACATTGGCATAATATTATTCAACTATAGACCTTATGCACATTTCACCAGTAGAATAATTTTTTTTTAAAGATTTTATTTATTTGACAGAGAGACAGCCAGCGAGAGAGGGAACACAAGCCGGGGGAGTGGGAGAGGAAGAAGCAGGCTCATAGCGGAAGAGCCCGATGTGGGGCTCGATCCCAGAACGCCAGGATCACGCCCTGAGCTGAAGGCAGACGCCTAACGACTGAGCCACCCAGGCGCCCCTTATTTAATAATTCTGTTAAATGATTCCTTTATTTGAGGGTATGTTACTAAAACCCAAGTTTGGCTGCCTGTGGCTCAAAAAGTCAATACTCAAGAGATGAGTAGTTTTTTTTTTTTCAAGATTTTATTTATCCATCTGACAGAGCACAAGCAGGGGGAGCAGGAGAGGGAGAAGCAGGCTCCCTGCTGAGCAGGGAATCTGATGCAGGACTCGATCCCAGGACCCTGGGATCATGACCTGAGCCAAAGGCTGATGCTCAACCAACAGAGACACCCAGGCGCCCCAAGAGATGAGTTTTGATTGGAAAAGAATATGAGCTTCATTCAAGACGCTGGCCGCCTGGGAAGAAGGTGAACTCTTGTTCAAAGGCCAACCATTTTGTAGAGTATCTCTAGGATAAATAATTTAATAGAGGAAACATTGGTCATCCCTATTACTGTTGTAAATAGATATTAAAAATTATAAAACGATTGCAATCAAAACAATATATTAACCATCCATCTGGAGGAACACAAAGTTGCACCTCCATGTCACACTACATCCCAAACATATACTGTTACAAAGATTTCAAACTATAAGAAAATCAGGAAAATAGTCTTATAATCTAGAGTTTGGATACACACTTATTTATTTATTTACTTTAAAAGATTTTATTTATCAGAGAGAGCATATAAGCAGCAGGAGCGGCAGGCAGAGGGAGAAGCAGGCTCCCCACTGAGCAAGGAGTCCGATTCCCGACTCGATCCCAGGACCGTGGGATCATGACTTGAACTGAAGGCAGATCCTTAACTGACTAACCACCCAGGCATCCCTGGACACACTTTTTTTTTTAAAGATTTTATTTATTCATTTGTTAGGGAGAGAGAGATAGAAAGCAAGCACAAGCAGGGGGAGCAGCAGGTAGAGGGAGAAACAGGCTCCCCACCAAGCAAGAAGCCTGATGCGGAACTTGATCCCAGGACCCTGGGATCCTGACCTGAGCCGAAGACAGAACGCTTAACTGATTGAGCCACCCCGCGTCCCATGGACACACTTTTAAAAGCACAATTATTTATCCAGAAACTATAGAGGACAAATTTGACTACACAAATATTAAATATTTTGTATGACTTAAGACTCCATAAAGTTAACGAAATCAAAAGCATAAAAAAGCATTTGATAAAGTTCAACACATTTTCACAATAAAATCTCTTCCCAATCCAAGGATAAAAATTAATTTCTTTTACTTGTTAAGGTCATTGACTTTAGAACCATTGCTTTATTATTATTATTATTACTACTATTATTTAGAGAGGGAGAGAGAGGATCCCAAGCAGGCTCCACACACAGCGCAGAGCTAGACTTGGGGCTTGATCCCACAACCCCAAGATCATGACCTGAGCTGAAATCAAGATTTGGAGGCTTAATCAGCTGAGCCACCCAGGTGCCCCTAGAATCAGAAACATCAAGAAACAAGACAAGGACGCCTACTAATCACTGCTATTATTCAACATAATATTAGAAATTCTGATCAACAGTGTAAGATAGAAAAATTAAATGAGATACAATTATTGGCAGAAAAGAAAAATATATTAAAATAGATTACTGTTTAGATATTTAGACCATTTATATTAAAAAATCCAAGAAAATCAGCAGGTTATTAGAACTAATCTTTGTCAAGGTTACTAGATTCATGATCGATACATGAAAATACCACTATTTTGGGGCACCTGGATGGCTCAGTCGTTAAGCGTCTGCCTTCGGCTCAGGGCGTGATCCCGACATTCTGGGATGGAGCCCCTCATGGAGCCCCACATCGAGCCCTGCATCGGGCTCCTCCACTGGGAGCCTGTTTTTTCCTTCTTCCTTCTCCCACTCCCCCTGCTTGTGTTCCCTCTCTCGCTGGCTGTCTCTGTCAAATAAATAAATAAAATCTTTAAAAAAAAGAAAATACCATTATTCTATTAATCATATAATCAGTGTGAAACGCATATGTACGCATGCATATATGAAGCATCCAGGAAATGACTCAAACCAAAATTGCAAAAAGCAAACATGTGAAGCACAGTTTAAGAAAAACGAATGAAGGGAAGGATATAATATATCACAGATTGGCAGGCTTGCCATTATAGATATGGTTGGTCATGGTATTGGGCTGTAGATGCAAGCGCAAAGCAAAGAACACGACTTTGCAAGGACAAAGCCGCGCCTCCAAGTGGGAGTGAATTTAACAATTGTAAATACGTATGCACCCAATATCAGAGCACCTAAATATATTAAGCAAATACAAGCAGATATGAAAGGAGAAATAGGCAACAAAATAATACCCCATTTTCTACAATGGATAGATCATCCAGACAGTCAATAAGCAAACACTGGACCTGAAATACACTTTAAACCAAATGGACCTAACAGCCATATACAGAACATTTCATCCAACTGCAACAGAATACATATTCTTCTCAAGCACACATGGAATATTCTCCAGGACAGATCATGTTAGTCACAAAAGAAGTCTTAGCAAAGTCTTAAGTCAAGAAGACTTAAATCATGGGGTGCCTGGGTGGCACAGCGGTTAAGCGTCTGCCTACGGCTCAGGGTGTGATCCCGGCGTTATGGGATTGAGCCCCACATCAGGCTCCTCCACTGGGAGCCTGCTTCTTCCTCTCCCACTCCCCCTGCTTGTGTTCCCTCTCTCGCTGGCTGTCTCTATCTCTGTCGAATAAATAAATAAAATCTTAAAAAAAAAAAAAAGAAGACTTAAATCATACCAAGTGTCTTTTCTGACCCCAATGGTACAAAACTAGAAATTACCGGAAGGAGAGCTGGAAAATTCACAAATAAGTGGAACTTGGACAGCACACTCCTGAGCAACCAATGAGTCCAAAAAGTAAACAATAGGGAAACAAAAACAGTCTTTTTATGTAATTAATATATGTTTATTGTAAAAAACAAAGACAAGCAAAAAGAGGGAAGTAACCCAAAATTCCATGGAGTAATAAAACCACTATTAATCATTTTCCTATGCACATATTTTGTAATAAAATAAGGTCATATTATAATGTATTATAATTTGCTTTTCAAACTTAATAACTTACCATATATTTAAATATTTTATGACATCATTATAGAATCCATTATAGTTGCATTGTATTTCTTCACATGAATAAGCTATATTTTAGCTAATGCCTTGTTGTTAGAGACTTGCTTCTAATCTTTCTTGTTATTGTTATAATACTATAGTGAATGTTCTTTTTTTTAAATTTTTTATTATGTTATGTTGGTCACCATACAGTACATCATTAGTTCTTGATGTAGTGTTCCATGATTCATTGTCTGTGTATAACACCCAGTGCTCCATGCAATATCTGCCCTCTTTAATACCCATCACCGGCCTATCCCAATCCCCCACCCCCTCCCCTCTGAAACCCTCAGTTTGTTTCCCAGAGTCCATAGTCTCTCATGGTTCATTCCCCCTTTTGTTTACCCCCCTTCATTCTTCCCTTCCTTCTCCTGCTGATCTCCTTATGTTATTCCTTATGTTCCATAAATGAGTGAAGCCATATGATAATTGTCTTTCTCTGCTTCACTTATTTCACTCAGCATAATCTTCTCCAGTCCCATCCATGTTGCTGCAAATGTTGGGTAATCGTTTTTTCTGATGGCTGAGTAATATTCCATTGTATATATGGGCCATGTCTTCTTCATCCAGTCATCTGTTGAAGGGGATCTCGGCTCCTTCCACAGTTTAGCTATTGTGGACAATGCTGCTATGAACATTGGGGTGCATATGACTGTTCTCTTCACTACAGCTGTATCTTTGGGGCAAATACCCAGTAGTGCAATGGCTGGATCATAGGGTAGCTCTATTTTTAACTTTTTGAGGGACCTCCACACTGTTTTCCAAAGTGGCTGTACCAACTTGCATTTCCACCAACAATGTAGGAGGGATCCCCTTTCTCCACATCCTCTCCAACATTCGTTGTTTCTTGCCTTGTCAATTTTTGCCATTCTAACTGGCGTAAGGTGGTATCTCAATGTCGTTTTGATTTGAATTTCCTTGATGGCTAATAATTTTGAACAATTTTTTCATGTGTCTGTTAGCCATTTGTATGTCTTCATTGGAAAAGTGTCAGTTCATATCTTCTGCCCATTTTTTTATTTGATTATTTATTTCTTGGGTATTGAGTTTGAGAAGTTCTTTGTAGATCTTGGATACCAGTCTTTTATCTGTAGTTTCATTTGCAAATATCTTCTCCCATTCTGTGGGTTGCCTCTTTGTTTTGATGACTGTTTCCTTTGCTGTGCAGAAGCTTGTGATCTTGATGAAGTCCCACAAGTTCATTTTTTCTTTTGTTTCTCTTGTCTTTGGAGACATGTCATGAAAGAAGTTGCTGTGGACGATGTTGAAGAGATTACAGCCTATGTTCTCCTCTATGATTTTGATGGATTCCTGTCTCTCATCGAGGTCTTTCATCCATTTGCAGTTTATCGTTGTGTATGGTGTGAGAGAGTGGGCAAGTTTCATTCTTTTGCATAGAGCTGTCCAATTTTCCCAGCACCATTTATTGAGGAGACTGTCTTTTTTCCACTGGATGTTTTTTCCTGCTTTGTCAAAGATTAGTTGACCATAGAGTTGAGGGTCCATTTCTGGAGTCTCTATTCTGTTCCATTGGTCTATGTGTCTGTTTTTGTGCCAGTACCATGCTGTCTTGGTGATCACAGCTTTGTAGTATAGCTTGAAATCAGGCAACGTGATGCCCCCAGCTTTGTTTTTCTTTTTCAATTTCACCAAGGAAATATATTGAACATTCTTGTAGTTAAATTTTTTACATATCTATTGTATTTTTCCCATAAGATAAATACCTAAAAAGTGCCGTTGCTGGGCCAAAGATATTCACAGTTTAGGATTTTCTTATTTGAATTGCCTCCAAAAAATAGCAATTTATATTGCAGCCAGAAGTATAACCTGGTAATAACAAACCCTAGCTTTACCATATATAAAAAATATCTTGAAACAAAAATGAAAACACAGCCCGCCAAAACTTATGGGATGAAGCAAATGCGGGTATAAGAGGGAATTTTATAGCAATAAATGCCTACATTAAGAAAAAAAGAAAGACCTCAAATCAACAATATTACTTTACATCTCAAGGTACTATGTAAGGAGGAACAAACTAAGCCCAAAGTTAGTAGAAGGAAGGAGATAACAAAAATCAGAGCAGACATAAATGAAATAAAGAAAAGGAAAACAATAGAAAAGATCAATGAAAATAAGAGTTGTTTTTTTAAAAGATAAACAAAATTGACAAGTCTTTAGCTAGGCTTACCAAGAAAAAGAGACAGGATTCAAATAAATAAAATTATAAATGAAAGAGGAGATATTACAAGTGACATCACAGAAATACAAAGGCTGGAAGAGATTAATATGAAAAATTATATGCCAATAAATTGGACAACCTAGAAGAAAAGGTTAAATTCTTAGAAACATACAACCTACAAAGACTGAATCATGAAGAAATAGAAATTGTGAACAGACTAGTAATGAATGAGAAATTGAACCAAGAAGCAAACACCTCCCAGCAAAGGAAAGCCCATGACCAGATGGTTTCACAGGTGAATTCTACCAATCATTTACAGAAGAATTAGGGGTGCCTGGCTGGCTCAATTGGTAGAGCATGCAATGCTTGATCTCAGGGTCGTGAGTTCAAGCCCCACATTGGGCAGAGTTTAAATTAAAAAAAAAAATAAAGAATTAACACTAGTCCTCAAACTTCCAAAAAATTAAAGAAGAGGGGACACTTTCAATTTCTTGTTATGAGGCCAGCATTTTCCCTATACCAGTCAAACAAACAGAACACAGCAGCAAAGGTCAAAGTTCAATCATACCAGCAGGCAATGGTGTCTTCCAGTCCTCTGCCATCTAATGAATCCCTTTAGTAAGCCAACAGCAGTCTAGTGGCATTTCTTTCTCATTTGAAGCCAAACAATCCTGCTCAGTGTCCAGATGTTTTAACCATATTACCTTGAAGGGTGAGGTATAGTGTAGCCAGATGCAGACTGAGAGAGTAACAGAGTTTTAAACTTAATGTTATATTCACAGTTCCCGGGGAAAACAGTACTCCATACGGGGCCACTTAATGTAAATATTAGGGTTGGTCACAAGGCAGAGGAAGGGAATGGAACACCTGGGTAAACACCTGTATTATGGTATCCATGGGAAGGAAGTGAAGCCACCTCGGCCCTTCTTTAGGCTTTAGCAAGCATCCCTAGCCCATGCATTTGATTAACTAACCTTTCTTTGTATATCTGTAGATCAAACATTCTTGCCTAGAAAAGAACAAAGCACTTCTGCACGTCCTAAAACAGAAACCAGACCCCCTTTTACAACCTTCAAGCACCAAGATAATGTCTGTAGCTGGTGCCATCGAGTCTGTGTGTAATCAAGAAATGTTATGGACCACTACACTCTTTTTACTGATTAACTTCCATAAACACCTTTAAAAACTCCAGGGCCAGGCAGAAACCTTGGAGTTGGCCTTTGGACAACAGTCTGCCTTCTTCCCAGGTGACCAATCTTCTGAATAAAGCTCCTATTTCTTTCCATCAAAACTTATCTCTTGAGTATTGGCCTTTCAAGCAATGGGCAGCCAAACTTGGGTTTTGAAATAGAATGAGCAAGGCTGAATAAGCAGGCATAAGATCGGCCAGCTATATTTGAAAGTGGTTTCTCCATGAAATTGATATTAACTGTGACTGTTAGAGATTATGGTTTGGGGCTGTCTAAAGTCTCCAGATGTTTTTGGGTGAGCCAGGGTTTACTTGGGAACAGCTAACAGCTAGTAACTATTTTGTAGCTGTTAAAGCATCAACATGCAGAAATTAAAAGCAGGTTAAAACACTGGCGTGTTTGGACATAGAGACCAATGCAATAGAATTGAGAGGTCAGAATATGCACGTGTGGCAAATGGATTTTTTTTTTTGTAGTTTCAAGTTTTTATTCAAATTCCAGTTAGTTAACATATAGCATAATATTAGTTTCAAGAGTAGTGATTCATCATTTACGTACAACACAGAGCTCATCACAAATGCCTTCCTTAATACCTATCACCCATGTAACCCATCCCCCTGCCCACCTCCCCTCAAGCAACCCCCAGTTTGTTCTCTAGTTAAGAGTCTGTTTATGGTTTGCTTCTCCCTTTCCCCCACTATGTTCATCTGTTTCGTTTCTTAAATTCCGCATGTGAGTGAAATCGTGGTATTTGTCTTCCTCTGACTGACTTATTTCACTTATTAGCATAATACACTCGAGCTCCATCTATGTTGTTGCAAATGGCAGGTTTTCATTTTGATGGCTGAGTAATATTCCATTATATATAGTTTCTTTTTTTATGGCTGAGTAATATATTTTATATATATCTTCTTCATCCATTCATCAGTCAATAGACATTTGAGCTCTTTCCACAATTTGGCTATTGTTGATAATACTACTGCTATATACATCGGGGTGCATGTGTCCCTTCAAATCAGTATTTTTATGTCTTTTGTGTAAATACCTAGAAGTGTGATTGCTGGATTGTAGGGTAGCTCTATTTTTAACTTGTCAAATGGATTGTTGACAAGGGTGCCAAGTCCATTTGATGGGGGAAGAATAATCTCTTCAAAAGATGGTGGTGGGACAATAGGATTTTCAAATGCATAAGCATGAATTTGGACCCCTACCTACTACCATATACAGAAATTAACTCAAAATGAATAAAAAACCCAAGTGTAAGAGTTAAAACTATGAAACTCCTAGAAGAAAACATGAGATAAAAGCTTCACGACATTGGATTTGACAATGATTTCTTCGATAAGGCATCAAAAGGACAGGCAACAGCAACAAAAAAATAGATAAATTGAATTTCATCAAAGTCACAAACTTTTGTGCGTCAAAGGACAATAACAAGAAAGTGAAAAGACAGCCTGCAGAATGGGAGAAATATTTGCAAATCATATATCTGATAAAGGGCTAACATCCAGAATCTATAAAGAACTCCTACCACTCAACAACAAAAAACAACCACCCAACTCAAAAATGGGGAAAGGACTTAAATAGACATTTCTCCAAAGAAGATATACAGGTAGCTGATAAGTACATGAAAAGATGTTTAACATCAGCAATCACTAGGGAAATGCAAATGAAAACCACAATGAGATACCACTTCACTCCCATGAGAGTGGCTACCGTCAAAAAAAAAATTGAAAATGGTGCAACTGCTGTGGAAACAGCTTGGACGTTCCTCAAATAATTACACAGAGAATTAACCATATGATCCAGCAATTCCACTTCTGGGTATATTTCTAAAGGAACTGAAGTCAGGGACTTGAACAGATATTTGCACAGCAGTGTTCACAGCAGCATTAATCACAGTAGTCCACCGGTGCCAAATGCAAATTTTTACACATTCTGTTGTTTTAAACATAGTTCAAACAAGGAGACTTTTTAGCCATTTAGAGCCTGCATGCTTCGTATATGCCACAAAATTATGACCAAATCCAATAGGTGTAGATAAAATAAATCCTGGGGCTATAAAGACCCCAAGCTGCTCCTGCCTTCAGAGCTTTGTGACCCCCACTAGCTGCTGAATAACATACCCTAGACACATAAACCCCCTCTGTGACCACCTCCCGTAGTAGGAGTTTGCCTACTCCCCCTTCTGAGTAGTAGCTTTCATGCTATAGCTTCTGTCTTTTCTCATACCGTGAGGGTCTTTCCCCACATGAAAACCTGTCAAAGTTCTGCCGCAATAAAGCTTTGGCGTGCTATTGCCACCTCATGATATTTCTTTTTCCTGAATCATCCCAGAAATAATTTGAATAGCCTACATAGGTCTATGGCTCGCCACCACAGCACGCGCGCGCGCGCGAACACACACACACACACACACACACACACACACACACACACACATCCCTGATCCATTTGAAGTTTAGTTTTGTGAGTGATGTGAAGTATATATGTAATTTTATCTTAGCACCACTCATTAAACAGTTCATTTTTGTCCTGGTGATCTGAAATACCCTGTTATGAACTAAATTTTTCATGTTTTGGTGTTTATTTCTAGATATTCCATTGAATTAAATTTGTTTCCTATTCATGTGCCAATACCACAATTTTAATTATAGTGGCTTTATAGTATGTTTTAATGTCAGTAGGGCATCATCACTTGTTTTTCCAGTGCTTTCTCTGACAACATGTTTGTTCTTCCATATAAACGTTAGTATCAATTTGCCTAACTCCATTTTATTTTACTTTATTTTTTAAAAAGATTATGTATGTATTTTAGATAGAGAGGGTGCATGAGTGGGGGAAAGAGAGAGAGGGAGAAAGAGAATCCTCAAGCAGACTCCCCACTGAACAGGGAGACCAATGCAGGGCATAATCCCAGGACCCTGAGATCATGACCTGAGCCAAAATCAAGAGAGGCCACTCAACCTACTAAGCCACCTAGGTGCCCCTGCCTAACTCCATTTAAAAAAAGCTTGTTGGCATTTTTTAAAAAAGATTTTATTTATTTATTTGACAGAGAGAGACAGCCAGTGAGAGAGGGAACACAAGCAGGGGGAGTGGGAGAGGAAGAAGCGGGCTCATAGCAGAGGAGCCTGATGTGGGGCTCGATCCCATAACGCCGGGATCACGCCCTGAGCTGAAGGCAGATGCTTAACAACTGCGCCACCCAGGCGCCCCAGCTTGTTGGCATTTTTATTAGAATTATGTTACATTTCTGAATTAGCCTGGGGAGAATTGATATCTTTATGATGTTAAGCATTTTTATCAAAAATGAGGAATGTTTTTCCTTTTGTTCAAGTCTATTTGTGTCTTTCAGGAGTATTTTAAAAGTTCCTTAGATGGGTTTTATACATTGCTTGTTAAGTTTAATCCAAAGGTTTTTTTTTTTTTTTCTATTATAGATGAGGTTTTCTCTACCTTACTGGTTATTGGTTGAGTAAATGAAGGCTTTGATTTCTAGACGGCAATTTTTATATCCTGCTAAATTCTTTATTGTTTACCACTAATTTTACCATTAATTCTCTAGAGCTTTCCTTGTATAGTACAGCATCTGTAAAAAGAGATGGTTTTACTTCTTTTGCAATTCTTTTTTTTTTTTTTAAGATTTTATTTATTTATTTGACAGAGAGAGAGACAGACAGCGAGAGAGGGAACACAAGCAGGGGGAGTGGGAGAGGAAGAAGCAAGCTCATAGCGGAAGAGCCTGATGTGGGGCTTGATCCCATAACTCCGGGATCACGCCCTGAGCCGAAGGCAGACACTTAACCGCCGTGCCACCCAGGCGCCCCTTCTTTTGCAATTATTGTGTTTCTTATTAGTTTCTCTTATCTAAATGCATTAACCAAAACCAACAGTACACACCCAGACACACATGTATATACACACACACAGAGCTATAAATATAGGCAATCATCTTTTTAAAAAAGATTTTATTTATTTATTTATTTATTTATTTATTTATTTATTTATTTATTTAGAGCATGAGCAGGGAAAGGACAGAGAGAGAGGGAGAGACAGAATCTCAAGCCGACTCCAGGTGGAGCATGGAGCCCAACGCAGGGCTTGACCCCACAACCCTGAAATCATGACCTGAGCCAAAATCAAGAATCAGACACTTAGCCAACTGAGCCACCCAGGCGCCCCGATATAGGCAATCATCTTAAGATATTCATCAATTTCTATTTTTTGATTGCTTTTATCAATAATGGGTATTGATTGTCAAAGGCTTCATTGGCATCTATGGAGATAATCATATGACTTGTTTTCTTGTATTGATATGGTATATTATTTAATAGATTTCCTAATAACTAAACAAACCTTGAGCTTCTGGAGTAAATTCCACTTGCTCAAGGTTATTATTTTCTTAATGTGGTTTCATATTCTTTTTTAAAAGATTTTATTTATTCATTTGAGAGAGAGAGCACAAGTAAGGGGAGCAGCAGAGAGAGAGCAGGGAGCCTGACGTGGGGCTTGATCCCAGGACCCTGAGATCATGACCTGAGCCAAAGGCAGATGCGCAACTGGGTGAACCACCCAGGCCTCCCTCATATATATATATATTTTAAGATTTATTCATTTTGGGGGGGGGGCAGAGCGAGAGGGAGAGAGAATCTTAAGCAGACTCTGAGCTCAGCCCAGAGCCCAATGTGGGGCTTGATCCCACGACCCTGAGATCATGACCTGAGCCAAAACCAAGAATCAGATGCTTAAAAGACTGCACCACCCAGCCACCTTTGTGGTTTCATATTCTTTTTGCTAATATTTAACATAGCTCATTTGAATCAATAATCATAAGTTATATGGCTTTGTAATTTTCTATTTTTGTATTCTATTGGTTTTAAATGAATGTTATCTTCATAAAAGGAATTAGGAAGTTTTTCTTCATTCTCATTGGTCTTTTTTTTTTTTTTTAAGATTTTATTTATTTATTTGACAGAGAGACAACCAGCGAGAGAGGGAACACAAGCAGGGGGAGTGGGAGAGGAAGAAGCAGGCTCCCAGCGGAGGAGCCTGATGTGGGGCTCAATCCCAGAACGCTGGGATCACGCCCTGAGCCGAAGGCAGACGCTTAACGACTGAGCCACCTAGGCGCCCCCATTCTCATTGGTCTTAAACAACTTATAGAGTAGTACAAGTATCTGAACTTTGAAGGTATAGTTCTCCTAACTAAAACACCTGGGCTCACAATTATGGTCCAGTGATGCTCGGCGAGGGTGCCAAAACAATTTAGTAGGGGAACAAATAGTCTTTTCAACAAATGGTGCTGGGACAACTGGATATCTGTACACCAAAGAATGAAGCTGTATATCTACCTCACACCATATTTGAAAATTACTCAAAGTGGATCAAAGAGCTAAATGTAAGAGCTAAAAGCATAAAACTCTTAGGAGAAAACATAGTGGTAAATCTTCAGTGATCTTGGATTTGACAGTGGTTCTTAAATTTCACACTAAAAGCATAAGCAAATGAAGAAAAAAATAGACAAGTTGAAACTTCACCAAAATCTAATTGTTTTATACTTCAGAGGATACCATAAAGAAGTGAAAAGAGAATTGGGAGAGAATATTGGGAAAGTCTGTATCTGAAAAGGGGCTGACATCTTGAATACATAAAGAACTCTTGGAGTCCAATAATAAAATGGTAAATAACACAATTAAAACAGTCAAGGATTTGAATGGACATTTCTCCCAATAAGACAAAAATGGCCAATAAGTACATGCAAAGATACTCAATACCCACTAGTCATCAGGGAAATTAAAATGAAAACTACAACGAAATACTACTTCACATCAACCAGGATGGCTACAATAGTTTTAAAAAAACAAAACCAAACAACACTAAATATTGTAAAGGTTGAGGAGAAATTGGAACCCTCAGACATTGCAGGTGAGATTGTAAAGTGGTACAGCCACTTTGGAAAACAGGAAGTTCCTTTAAAGCTTAAACATAGTGTTACAATATGACCCAGCCGTTCCAGTCCCAGGCATGTATCTAAAAGAAATGAAAACATGTCCACATAAAAACTTGTACGACAGTATTTCATAGCATTATTCACAATGGCCAAAGACCGAAAACAACCCATATGTCCACCAACTGATAGGAATATTATTCATCAATTAAAAAGAATATTATACTAGGGCATCTGGCTGGCTCAGAAGAGCATGCAACTCTTGATCTTAGGGTCGTGAGTTTTGAGCTCCACATTGGGTGTAGAGATTACTTAAAGAAACTTAAAAAAAGAATAGAGTACTGATAAGTGCTACAATATAGATTAACCTTGAAAAGTTTATGCTATGTGAAAGAAAGCAGTCACAAAAGACCACATAATACTTTTGTTTAAACTTACATGAAATTGTCAGAATAGGCAAATCTAGAGAGACAATAAATAGATTATTAGCTGCTTAGGGTTGGGGTGGGATGGGGAGTGGGGGTGGTACAATTGTTCTAAAACTGATTGCGGTAATGGTTTCACAACTCTATGAATATAATAACCACTGAATGTACACTTTAAATGGGGGAACTGTATGTGAATTATGTCTCAGTAAAGCTGTTACCACCCCCACTCAGCCAAAAACCAATCCATGTAGGCTTGAAGCTCTTCTGTAGTGTTAAGTTCCTATATAACTTTCTATGGTGGTTTGCAATGATATTCTATTTCTACGTTTTTTTGTTTTTAGCTTGATATATATTATTATCTCATTTTTCAGGATAAAAACATTTAAGAATATGAATTTTCCTCTGATCACTGTTCAAAAAATATCCCATATTATTTATAATAGTCAAAAAAAGGTGAAGTAACCCAATGTCCATCAACGAATGAATGGATAAATTGTGATACACCCATACAGTGGAATTTCATTCAGTAAGAAAAAGAAATGAAGTACTGGTACATGCTACAACATGGGTGAACCTTGAAAACGTTATGTAAGTCAAAGCAGCCAGACACAAAGACCACATATTGTAATATTTTGTTTACATGAAATGTGAGACTAGGTAAATTCCTAGAGACAAAAAGTAGATTAGTTGTTGCCTTGGGCTTGGGGTGAGGTGGATTTTATAGCCAAGAGGGTACTGGGTTTCCTTTTGTGATTATGAAAACGTACTAAAATGGATTGTGGTGATGGATACACAGCTCTGACTATACTAAAAGCCACTGTATGGTGCATTTTAAATGGGCTCGTTATGTGCAATGAGAATTCTATACCAAACAAGACTAAAGATCCAAAAAGAGGACTGAATGAGCGAGGAGTTCATTTTAGGGACTAGCAGGATTATCTTTATAAATATGCATGGTGCTACGTGCAGCGGAACCAACAAGGAGAAAGACCTGTAGAAAAGCACTTGCTGAGCTTCCTTGGCCCGGAACCCGGAGGCAGACCCCGCTCACCGCGTCTGTCCCTCTTCCAACTCGGTCCCCTGCGCTCCGCTCGGCTCTCCGGCCCGGTTGGTGAGGAATGCCTGCTCCGGATGCAGGTGGAACCTCCTCCCCGGAGGTCTGGAAAAAGCGGCGGCCACCCGCAACCTGACCTCGATGCTCCTGAGCCTCCGCCCCTTACGCTGACCTCGTGGCGGAAACCGGAAGCGGAAGTGCTCGTCGGATAACAGCTCACTTCCCGCTCCGCCCTGCGTGGGAGGTAGGTTTTGCACCCCGTTGGCCTTCCGCCCGGCGCTCAGCCCCGGGGGTTTCGAACTTCCCGGGCTGGTCGGGGATCGCGGCGCCTCCTCCCCGCCGGTATGCTGCGCCCGAGGAACTGCGGACGCCCGGGTCCCTCCGAGAGCCTCTGTCGGCTCCGCCCGCGCGGGTGGGGGTTGGGGCTGTGGCTCAGGGGCCCCGGTGGAGGCAGGGTCTTTTCTCAGTCCGGTGTGTGCCTCTCTTCAGAAGCTGCCGGAACAAACACTGCTCTTTCTCCAGAGGAGAAACGTGTACGCAGTGGTGGAAAACGGCCGCAGTGCCCTCTTCTCACTGACCTGGTGATTGCGGGCCGCTCTGGTGAGCATTGGACGGAAATGCTCTGGCTGTGGGCAGCCGTTATTGAAGGTTGATGAATTATTCGGGTTGTTACCTTGTTGCACATTGACCGTTAGTATTTTGCATGCGTAGTGTATCTCTTTCTACATCTCTGTCCATGTGTATAGTGAAATGTTTATGATGAGCTCTTTGAAAGTAAGGAGATTAGAATAATTTGCAGGCATGATATTCGACCTTTAGTACTTGGTTAATTGCCTCACATGTAACGACAAAGGAGTTACGTAATAACTCCTACAAATTAATACCCAAAGTGAAAAATGAGTAAGAGGTTTGGATAGGCTCTTCAATAAAAGAAAAAAATGCAAATGGACAACAAATAAATGAAAAGGTGCTTCATATCATTAGCAACCGGAGGTTTGCAGATAAAAACCTCAGCGTAATACTACTGCACACACTGAATGTCTACAGGTAAAACTAAAAAGAGTGACGGTGCCAAGTGTGGGTTGAGATGTGCTTACACTGCTAGTGGAAACACATTTTTAAAGTGTATCAACTAACTTACACACCAGTAATACACACACATGTCCACTGTGACGTTTATGAACAGACACACTATTTGTAACATCATTATTTGAAATATCCCTAAATTGGAAATAACCCAAAGTGAATCAAGGGACGAGTGGATGAACTGTGGCATAGATTTTTTGTGGCATACTGTTTAGCAAAACGAAGGAGCCCAGATGCAACAACTTGGATGAACGTCGCAAACATAATGCCGAATGAAAGAAGCCAGACGTAAAAGAATGCGTGCTGTTTGATACTCTTTCTTTAAAACTCAAAAACAGGCAGAATATAGAGTGTTAAATGTCCGGATAGTGGTTGCAGTTGGGAAGCATGGAGTGAGTGATTTGGAAAGGAGATAGGGAATATGTCTGAGGTGCTTGATTTGGATATATTCTATTTCTCAGCCTGAATGATGGTTATATGGAGCTGTTCGTTTCTTAATACCTCATTGAAATTTTTATTCATGATTGCCTCCCTTAGTTGTATGTATGCTGTAATTTAATAAAAGAAGTTCGAGAAATGGAACTAAGCATGCTACTTCATAAGGTTGAGCAAGAAATGTAGAAGTAAAAGAAAATATACTGAAAGGATGAATAAAAATTAATGATGGAAAAAAGTAGAACTAATCAGTAATTTAAAAAGGTGAAAAGATACACGGTATATTTGTAGACTAGTCTTTGTGGTTAACTGTGAGAGAATATGGAAAGCCTTCAGTTTCAACATTAAAATAAAAATGACGACACGATTCAGATGCTGTTGCAGTAGCTAACATGAGAAATGTATTTTGAGTTTTTCTAAAATTAGATATTTCCAGTGTGGATGTCTGGGTCAAAATTTGAACACTACTTTTTAAGTAAGTGAGGTATCAATTACCACAGTCCTCTGAAGTGAGTATTTCCCTATTCTGTCTTTATCCTGCCTTTAGCTAGCCTTGTGTCTGCATCAGGAACGTATTTGCGTATGTGCAGTACTCCTTATACTTTAATGGGATTGATTCTTTATACCGCTCATCACCACTGATAATCAGTTATCTGTTTATTACCTGCATTGCCCGATTGAACTGTGAGATACCTAAGAACTGTTCCGTCCTCATTGCTTAGTAGCTGGCCTGGCAGAAGGAAGGCCCTTACTAAGTATTTGCTGACTGAATGAAGGAATAAGAGACAGCAGGAGGCAAAGGTTTTCAATCCAAGCAAGCTCCAGCAGGGGGCTCAGAGCGACTTCTCCTTTCATAAAACCTTTTGTATTTCTCATCTCCATTATGCCTAGCAGAGGATGTGGACTGAATTCTGGTCATGTCAGGAATAACAGCCACCACAGGAGATAAGGCTCTTGCCATACCAGTATGTGTCTGCCTGGCTTACCTTTCCAAACGGGTGATTTGAGACAGTTATTAATACTGTGTGAACCTCCATTTTCTCAGTTATTAAATGATAGTTATTAATACCCAATCTGGAGGGTTATTAGGGCAACTAGAGGAGTTTGTATATGTAGAACTACTAAGAGTACTCAGTAAATAGAGGTTGGTATTAATATTTGCATGGTAGGATGTTCGAGTTTTTAATGCTGTCACATGTTTCATCTACACAGAGGTGGCTAAGGAGTGATGTTTGATGATTGAGGGAAAATGTCTGTTGCTTAATGATGGATATTGTGAACCAGTTACCCAGACACTCCAGTATTCAAAGAGAAATTGAGATCAAGCTCTTTTTTTTTTTTTTTTAAAGATTTTATTTATTTATTTGACAGAGACAGCCAGCGAGAGAGGGAACACAAGCAGGGGGAGTGGGAGAGGAAGAAGCAGGCTCCCAGCGGAGGAGCCTGATGAGGGGCTCGATCCCAGAACACCGTGATCACGCCCTGAGCTGAAGGCAGACGCTTAACGACTGAGCCACCCAGCTGCCCCTGAGGTCAAGCTCTTAATTTAAACTCAAAAGCTTCTCTGAAGTGGTCTTCTTAGCAAGAAATGGGGAATATTCTGGAAACTCTCACTATCCTGTTCACAGGATGGCAGCCCTTGATGTGAATCAGGTGTGTGGTGAGTTCTTGTTGATGCTTCTTTTCATATAGTTCCTTCACAAATGGCAGATCCAGTGCTCAGTGGCTGAGTGATCGTACAGTGGGCCATATAAGAGCTACTGAAATGAGCCGAGCGTGTCTAAGTCAGGTTCCTGGGATTTGGGAGGCTAAAAGGTGTGTGTGCTTGTTGAGGGGGTAACATATTCATGAATTCTGTTGTGTCAAACAGCTCTGCCTCTCTGTACTGTAATTTGCGTAACTCTAAGATGGAATATTTAACCTGTTCCTCATGCATAGCAAGATCCAGAAAACCATTTTCTTGCTCCAGGTAACTCAGAGTACTTTGCCAGTTTATGGAATTAGTGCATTTGTGGTACGTTCCATGCGTGGTGTGGAATAGCTTATAGGCATGTGATTACTGGAATTGGATTGGCTTCAGAGTTCATGGCATTCTTCTTTCTGAGGTCATCTTTCTTGGGACCCTTTCTGTCTTCATGAGCGAAAAATTGAGGAGGCAAGGATGGTGGCTGGGTTACTGATGGATCCTTCTCAGGTAAGTGGAAAGCTGACCTTTCTTCAGAATAGGCTTATTTGTCAGGTGGCCGTATCTCCTTGTAATGTCCCCAGGCTTCTTACAGCGATTAATGACCCTGCTTAAGCAATGAGTCTCAGGTCAATTTCTTCAGGACTCATGCCATCTCAGAATATATAGGGATTACACTGGGTATGATTCTTTTATCTCAGTATTCATTAATTCTTTCTGATCCTCAGTCTTGCTTGTTGGCTTATCGTTTTGCTAAGTGTTATGATAGATACCGAGGAATGATATGAAGGTATCTAATCTCATGGAATGTGTGTGTTACTATGGAAATAATTCATCTGTTAGTAGATTTTACAGTGTTGCACTGTGTTCAGTGCTAACTACAGCTTCTAAGTAGAGGACGAATAAAGCAAGAAGAGCCCACAGTCAAGTTGTGGTAACATAAATTTAGTCACATGTCAGTGATGCTGGTAAGTCCATGTGACTGGCTGTGATCACCAGGCAGGATCTGTAGCTAGAGAAGAGGTCAGGGCTCAGGAGTATTGTAGGCTTCTGGTCTACCTTCCTCAGTCCCTCATGCATCTTCCTGAGACCCTCAGAGAAGATGATGGTTAGCTGAAGCCAGCATGTATTTCATGGTTTAGCACTTAGTGACCTTCGAGGATGTGGCTGTGAACTTTACCTGGGAGGAGTGGACTTTGTTGGATCAAACACAGAGAGATCTCTACAGAGATGTGATGTTGGAGAACTACCAGAATCTCATTATACTAGGTAAGGCTGGCATCATTTCTTCACTGAGCCCTTTATGAAATGAATGTTTCTTAAGTATCTTTGCTGTCAAATGGGAATACGGTGGTAAACAAGACAGACATAATCCCTGGCCTCAGGGGCCTTACTGTCTAGAGGATTCCCTGTGAGAATAAATGACTTTATTCCTTCTAGGGACTGAAACCCTTAGGACTTTAAATGTATGTAGATGCTGGACATGATTTTCAGGTCTTAGAGCTCTCTAGTCATTTGAGGGCACAGAAAGAATGTACTTATAGTTTTGTCCTTTTAGAATAGTTTTATTGCATCGATTTAAATTTTTGTTGATTATTTTGCTGTTTGTAAAGTGAGACTTCACCCTCTACAGAAACCCTGAAGCTAAAGTGTTGGTTCCTATCCAAAGAGCCACGTTTCATGTCTTGCAAGGTCCTCTTTATATGTTTTTCCGTAAGCAGGATACGAATCATGCGGACCTGATCTCAACTCTCCAGTGGGAGGAGCAGAAGAGCTGAGGACAGGAGGGAGAGGAATTCTGCAGGGTAAGTTCATGAATATGGTTTTGTGGCGAACGATGCTAGCCTGGGAAAGGTGCAGTACGTTTGGAAATGCCACTTGGCAAACTTTCAAAGGTATATTCTGAGAAGGCTGAAGCCATTCGGTTTCTCAGTTTGCTTATTAGGAACCTTCAACTCCCTTTACCTTTAAATTTCCATTGATCTCAACCTTTTTCTATTCTCCCAGAAAGATGTGTCTGACGCAATTGAAAATTTCATTATTTTTCAGATAGCTCATTTTACAGTATATGCTGTCTTGTTTTCCTGATTCTATCAGTGTATTTTGTTTACTGTCAGCCTTAGTTTTCCAGAGTATTAAGCTTTGTTAATTGCCTACAATTTTGACACCATACCCTTATCATTGCCAAACTCCTGTGTTGTCCAACTTCCCTTTTGTCTCAACCTTTTGTCTTGTCTCATGCATATTTAGACATACGTATGTGCCATATTTTTTTTAAAGGTAGAATACACAAAAATTAGCCATTTTAGTGAATGTGATTTATTGGTATTGAGTACATTCACAGTGTTGTGCTACCATCAGCTCTTTTGAGTTCCAAAATATTTTCATCACTTGAAAAGGAAAACCTTTAACCATTAAGCAGTCAGCCTCCCCTCAGCTCTACCCCCACTCCCTGCAACCACTAATCTACTTTCAAATCTACAGGTTTGCCTATTCTGTACATATCAGATGGAATCTGTATAGATTCTATACAGATAAGAATGCTGTATAGAATTCAATTTCATGACTGTGACTTACTTAGAAATAGAATTGTGGGGGCATATGGTCATTTTATGTTTAACTTGTTAAGGATTACCAAACTGTTTTACGTAGAGGCTGTACCATATTCCATTCCGTCCAGCATATTCCATTCCCTGCACATCCTTTTCATCACTTCTCCTTTCTTCCTCCCTCGCCCCTTTCCTTTTTTTTTTTTTAATAGCGACCATCCCAGCAGTAATGTAGTATCTTACTGTGGTTTTGATTTGCATGTCCCTAAAACAAATGGTGTTGGGCATCTTTTTGTATGCTTTTTGACCATTTCTATGTCTTTGGAGAAATGCCAATTCAAGTTCTTTGCCCATTTTTTTACCTTGGGTTGTTTGTTTTGTTGTTGTTGAAGCATAGGAGTTCTTTCTGTACTCTAATAGTGGACCCGTGTCACGTGGATGATTTGCAAATATTTTCTCCCATTTTTGGGGTTATCCTTTCACTTTTTTGATAGTGTTCTTTGATGTACATTTTTCATTGCGGTGGGGTCCAGTTTATCTTTGTTCTCTTTGGTGCTTTTGATGTCATATCTAAGAAAGAAAGATTGGACACCGTCAAATCCAAGGTTCTGAAGATTTACCCCCTTGTTTTCTTCTAAGACGTTTATGGGTTTAGCCTTTACATTAGGTTTTTGATCTGTTTTGAGTGAATTTGTGTATATGGTGTGAAGTAGGGGTCCAGTTTGATTCCTTTGCATAGAAATATCCAGTTATCCTAGGACTGTGTTGAAGAGACCATTCTTTCCCCATTGAATGGTCATGGCGCAATTGTTGAGAATATATTGCTTCTAGATGTGTGGGTTTTTTTCTGGATTCTCTCTTCTATTCGTGTATATGTCTGTCCTTTGGCCTGTACCACACATTTCTGATATTGTACTTTTTGGCTCCAGAATTTTGTAAAAAAAAGATTCTATTACTTGACAGAGACAGCAAAAGCAGGGGGAGTTGCAGAGGGAGAGGGAGAAGCAGGCTCCCTGCTGAGCAGGGAGCCTGATGTGGGGGCTCGATCCCAGGACCCTGGGATCATGACCTGAGCTGAATGCAGACACTTAACTGACTGAGCCACCCAGGTGCCCCTTGGCTCCAGAATTTTATTTGGTTCTGTTTTGTAATTTCTGTCTCTTATTTCACAATCTCTTAAGTGAGACATAATTCTTCTAATTTCCTTTAGTTCTCTGTCCATGGTTTCCATTAGCTTTTTGGGTATGTTGAAACAGATTGTCTTAAACTTATTAGTAAGTCTGATGCCTTGGCTTTCAGGAACAATTTGTATTAATTTTTTTATTGTTCCTTTGCATACCTCATATGTGTTAGTTGGAAATGTAAATTTTAGGCATCATAATGTGGCGATTTGAGAATCTGATTCACCCCCTCCCTGGGTTTGTTATTGCTGGTTGTTGTGTATTGTTGGTGTTTGTTTAGTGGCATTTATAAATTGTTTTTGTATATTCTGCTTTCTTTTTAGTGCAGTCCCTGAAATCTGTGTTCTGTTAGTTCAGTGGTCACCTTAGAGTGACAGAAATTCCTTAAATACCTGGAGCTAAGAAAAGAAAACCAAAAATATTCTTTTGGTTTTCGTTGATTGGCTATGTGTTGGGCCCCTCTGTCAGTGTTTAGCTAGGCTATCTACAGCTCTTCCGTAGCCTTCCATTCCTGGCTGAAGGTCAGCCAGAGGTGAAAGCTTTGGGTCCTCTCCAGCCTTTCTGAGCATACATCCAGCCCCGGGTGTGCTTGTGGACTTCTTAATTCCCTGGTAAACACTCGAGCTTTCATTTACGTACATATCGACATTCCCAGTCTGTTCCTTCTAAGGCTTTTCAGGCTGTCTTTTGTTTGTTGCCAATGCTTTCCCTTTCCTTGGACTGCTGTAGACGATACTTTGCCTTTAGACACTTTCATCAGTCGTTGTCTGAGATGCCGCCTTGCTCCTGGGAACTCTCTGGAGTTGGGTGAGATAACGGCACAGCGTTGCAGCAGTGATACTCGAGGAAGCTGCCAGACCAATGGAAACACACAGCGGCAGTTCTTTAACGGAGTCCACAGTGCTCCTCTCAGCGCTTGTAACTTGCTCGGGGATGCATCCTGCTGTGTGCGTGGCTGCAGCTGATCTGCAGAGTGGGGATGGCAGGTGTGTAATTAAAATGGCTCGGCGCACTCTTGGTGAACTATAGCTGCTGCTTCCTTCCAGAAGTGTTCCGTTGGCGGTTGTAAGTTTTTGGCTAGATTCCAAAGTTCTGTAATAGTTGATTTGGATAGTTTTTGTAAGCTCGTTAGTTGTTTTCCGGTGGGAAGGAGTCCTGGCGTTCCCTACTTCACCGTAGTTTGTGGTGTCGTTCTCTATGCTGTATGCTTTTACATCACTTTATCCCAGGATTTTTCCCCAAAACTAAATTTGTCTACCTTTTTTCAGAATTGGATTTGCAGCTCAAAACCAAAGTTTCCACACCCCTTCAAGATATTTCTTTGGAAAAAACATCAAATGGAATACAGTTGGTAAGCTCTCCAAAAGTAATTCTTTTCTTCCACACCTGGACCAGAAGTACAAAATCTATGCGAATGATATGAAGTAAATGTCATTTACCCAAAGAAAGCAGAATCTGTGAAGAGATTCTTTGAATATCAAGAATTTGAGGAGCACTCTAAACCTACTTCAAACCCGTTTCTCCTCAGAGACCCACATAATATAACTCAGATGTCCAGTGCTTGATGCACTGGGATTTAGTCGGAATAATTTAGGTTTGAAATGATTTAGTATGAATAATTACCAGGAGATACTCTGTGAAAGTAGAGTATAATTCAGGGTCCTAGCTTCAGAGTCTGTTTATTCAACTTAAAATAACTCAAAAACAGGGCAGGAACTCCATACACTGAAATGGAAAAAACACTTCAATTATGATGATGTTTCCAATGCATTAAAGTTGTGATGAGGGAGAAATTCTTATAGTGAGGGTGCAGAAGTCTTTACTTATTATTTAAACCTTAATTAACGGGAGAGAAGCAACGCTGGAGCAAAACAGTATGGCTCTAAGTTGTGTGGAAGAGCGTTTAGTGGGTACTCATTTATGACTCACAGTAGACAGAAAACTTCTAAGGGTAATCAGAATGGAAAAGCCTTTAAAAAGAACTTCATTTGTACTTTGCTCAAGGAAATCCCTGTTCAGGAGAAAACTTCTGAGAATGTTCAACATGATAAAGCCTTTGGTCAGCTTTCAAATCTTACTGGGCACAAGAAAACTCAGACACGAGGGAAAGCGTGTGAATGCAAAGACTGTCAGAGAACTTTTGTTAATCAGTCATCCCTTAAGGTACACATGAGACCCCACACTGGAGAAAAACCATATGCATGTAAAGAATGTGGGAAAGCCTTCACTCAAGCCTCATACCTTACCGATCATAGAAGAATTCACAGTGGACAAAAGCCCTATGTATGCGTGGAATGTGGGAAAGCCTTTACTCGATCCACAGGACTTATTTTACACATGAGAATTCACACTGGAGAAAAACCATATGAATGTAAGGAATGTGGAAAAGCTTTTATTCACTCTTCATACCTTACAAAACACGTGAGAATTCACAGTGGAGAAAAGCCGTATTTATGTAAGGAGTGTGGGAAAACTTTCACTCGTTCCTCGGGACTTGTCTTACACGTGCGAACACACACTGGAGAGAAACCCTATGTATGTAAGGAATGTGGGAAAGCCTTTAATAATTCTTCAATGCTGAATCAGCATGTAAGGACACACACTGGAGAGAAGCCATACGAATGCAAGCAATGTGGGAAAGCTTTCACTCAGTCTTCAGGCCTTACCACACATTCAAGAACTCACACTGGGGAGAAGGCCTATGCGTGTAAAGAATGTGGGAAAGCTTTTGCTCGTTCTACAAATCTTAGTATGCACATGCGAACGCACACTGGAGAAAAGCCGTACAAATGTAAAGAATGTGGGAAAGCCTTTAGGTACTCCACGTGCCTTAATATTCACATGCGAACTCACACTGGAGAGAAACCATATGAATGTAAGGGATGTGGGAAAGCCTTCACTCAATCTTCGGCACTTGCTAAACATTTAAGAACTAAGGCATGTGAAAAAACCTGTAAATGTTCTTCAGGCCTTAGTAGTCACATCTAAACTCATCTGGATAAAGTACCTTATGAAAGTAAATAATGTGTGGGAAAGCTTTACTCATTTCTCGTCCTTACATGATAGGAACTTCTGGGGCAGAATTCCCATTCATATAATGTCTGTGGAAGAGCAGTAATTGTCCATACTTTACAGAATGTGTAAGAACTCACATTTGAGAGAACCTTCCAGTTATAAGGTATGTGGAAGAGCCTTTTTGTTGTTGCTCTTACATGAATTTTACACATCTAACATTCCTGTAAAAGTCAGGGGCGCCTGGCTGGCTCAGTTGGTAGAGCAGGCACCTCTTGATCTCAGGGTTGTGAGTCTGAGCCCCACGTTGGGCATAGAGATTACTTATAAGAAATTGCTATAAAAGTGATGTGAAGGTCAGAATGAGATACAGCCTTAAAATATGACCACATGCTGTGACAGAACATGAAAACTCACACGAGGGATAAATCACCTGTATGTAGGGGATGCAGTAAAATCTTAATGCCCAGGCCTTAATATCCACATGAGACCTCGTATTGGTATAAAACCCTACAAATGTAAAGGACCCAGGAAGACCTACAGTTGTTTTTTTTTTTTTTTTTTTGTATCTTTTAAGAACTCAACATTTTAAAAAAACAGTGGAGAGATTTCTAGGCATGTAAGAAACATGGGAAAGCTTCAGGAAAGCTTTTAGAAATTCTTGATTGCTTCGTATGCAAGGAGACTCAGGAATATGAGAAATGTTGAAAATTTTTAGGTGTTAATGAGTAAGTCACAACACAGTGAAGAGAAACCCTATGATGGTAAAGTCTGTGGGAAAACTTGGCCCTGTGTGTTAACATTCTTTGGTAATCTCACAAAGGGAGAAAATGCTATGAATGTTAGAAATCATGAGAATGACTTCGCGTGTGTGTGTGTGCGTGTGTGTGTTTATTTTTTGGCTTTTGACCTTTAGTAAAAATAATCCACACTGGAGAGACAGTGGTTGTAGGAACATGGGAAATGGTGTATCCATCTTACCCGTCTTACCCTACAGCTTCATCTGCTTCATGCTGGAAAGAAGCTGAATGAATATAAAAACATGGGGATGATTTTTGGTAAATACACATCCCTTAAGGGACTCACAAAATACTCACTGGAGGAATGAAGTGTGAATGAGAGGAACTGGGGGAAGCTTTCAGGTACTGCTCTTCACCGACAGTACGCAAGAGAACTCTTGCTGGAGGTCGTAGGAAATAAATGACATAAATGCAGTCGCCTTCCTGTGTGTCTTGTTCTCGAGGAAAGCACCTGGCACTGTGGTTTGCTGTGGTGGTTTTGTATTACAAAGTTTGAGTTGCTTTTAAAGATACTCTAAGTAAAATTTCTGCAGTATTATACTCATTTCATGTAATGGTGTTTTCATTATGGTTCAGATCTAAAGACTTCCCCATATATATGTCTTCATTGAATTATATGAGATATTTGGAACTTTATTTGGCAATGTAAGAGCATTTTAAAAAAGATTTTAATTATTTGACAGGGCACAGGCAGGGGAAGCAGCAGGGAGAGGGAGAGGGAGAAGCAGGCTCCCCGTGGAGCAGGGAGCCCGATGTGGGGTTCGATCCCAGGACCCTGGGATCATGACCTGAGCTGAAGGCAGACACTTAACCAACTGAGCCACCCAGGTGCCCCTGTAAGAGCATTTAAAAAAAAAACAAACTTATTTTGAGAGAGTGTGTGTGTGTGAGCTGGGGGAGGGATGGAGGGAGAGAATCTTTCAAGCAGACTCCAGTGCAGCGCTTGATCTCACGACCCATGAGATCATGACCTGAGCTGAAACCAAGAGTTGGACACTGGACTGACTGAGCCACCCAGGTGCCTTGCAGTGTAAGAGCATTTTATTATGTTTTTAGGTACTGCTTTCTAGTGTATTTGCAAGTGGGTTATAAAATGGGGCTCTTGATATCTGATGATAGGAAAATTCTGGCTCTGTAGGGCAAGTAGTATTTAGTCATCTCAATATGCCTTGTCCTTTACACATAGAATCCAGATTATCTCCAGGCACATAATTAAAAAAAAAAATCGTTCCTACTTCTCAGGTCTCCTTGGGTTCGTGGGAAGGCCATATTTCACAGTCCTGGCTAACAAGAAGTAGGCAGAAGTCGTCAGTGTGGATTCTGGGAAAGCTGTCAAAAGGGACAGTCTCCAACGGCTTTTTCTCTTCAAGGATTGCTCTTACACATCGTGTGCTATGAGGACAAAAACTACAGGCAAATAGGTTATGGCTGAAAAACAGATGCTTTCCGCTCATAGTGCACCACACGGCTTCTGTGTAGACTTTCTGGGACACAAGAACAAGCTTATTAGGCTGAGCACTTCTATTTCAGAATCATCAGTGTATAGGTGGCACTTAAAACCACTCAATTAGATAATTTCGCCTGAGGATCGGCAAGCCCTGGGACTCAACTTTGGCAGTTGGAGTCATGAGAGGAAATAACGAACGAACGGAGAATAGTGGCCCATGAAATAGGAATAGAATTACACTGGTGTCCATGAATCCAAGGCCAGGAGCAGTGACCGATCAACTATACCAAATGCTGATTTGGGTGAGTTGAATGAGGATGGGATTTAACCGTAAAAGTCACTGGGGACCTTTTTCAAAAGTTGGCTTTATAGAACAGGGTGTGCCAAGGTCTTGGAATAGATTTCTGAGGAATTGTCCATCCTAGTCTACCCTAGCTGTTCTATCCTAAATAAAGACAGCTGCTTCTCTTTGCCCTCACAATCTGTACCTGAAGATTCCAGCTTCACGTTGTTACTAGTTTACTCTTGCTGCTGTAACAAACCACCGGACAGGGTCGTAAGACAGCTAACATTTTACTACCTTACAGTTTTGGAGTTCAGAACTCTGAAAAGAGTTTCAGTGAACTAAAATCAAGATGTTACTAGGACTGTAGGACTCCCTGGGAGGCTCTAGGGATGAATCCGCTTCCTTTTTCCAGCTTCTAGGATGCCCTTCTGCTTTCCCTTTCTCCTGGATCTTTTTTCCTTCTCGAAGGCCAGCAATGTCAGTCCATCTCACACTACTGTCTCTCTGACTCTTCTGCTTTACCACCTCCTTTTCCTTTTCTTTTTTTTTTTTTTAAAGCTTTTATTTATTTATTTGAGAGCGAGCACAGAGGGAGAGGGAGAAGCAGACTCCCCACTGAGCAGAGAGCCCAACACAGGGCTCCATCCCAGGACCCTGAGATCATGACCTGAGCTGAACGCAGATGTTTAACTGGCTGAGCCACCGAGGCGCCCTCCTCCTCCTTTTTTTTAAAAAAGTAAACTCTACTCCCCAACGTGGGGCTCAAACTCAAGACCCTAAGATCAAGAGTTGCATGCTCTCCTGACTGAGCCAGCCAGGCACCCCACCTCTGTTACATTATTTTAATGCTGTTCTGTGATTTTTTTTTCCCATTCTTAAAAATGTATTTGAGAGAGACAGAGCTTGAGTGGGGGAGAGGGAGAGGGACAAGCAGACTCCTTGCTGAGTGCAGAGCCCAACACAGGGCTTGGTCCCAGGACCTGAGATCATGATCTGAGCAGAAGTCTGATGCTTAACTGACTGAGCCACCCAGGTGTCCCTTTATTCCTCCCATTCTTAAATTTTATAATTTTAGCATACATACAGAAAATAGTGTGAAAATGCATAAGTGCTGCTAAGAAACTACAAAATAGTGTGTCCATAGGTATCCACCTTCCAGATAAAGAAATGGAAGTTTACCTTGCCCATGTGAATCTCTTCCATCTCGAATCACCTTCCGTCCAAGAGGAAACCATTGTGTGTGGATGTTGGCTTAACCATTGTATTAATCATGCTTTTAATTTTTTATGTATTATATAGCTTTAACATCTTAGGGTCTTGCTGCCTGGAGAGACTGCCCCTCCCAGGACTAGCTTTTTTTTTTTTTTTAAACCTAAATTGTTTAATAGGTAAGGATTTTACAGACATTACTTACATTAGCGGTAACAGTGGAGCTGGAGAATATTGTGTCCTCTCCGTGCTGCCTGGTGAGAACCACTAATAATGTGGCGGAACTTGTGACTCTTTCCAAGACCACGGTTCTTGCAGCCTGCCGATGTCAGCTCTCCCACCTCCCTGTGCTTGTGGACCGGTTTAGTGATCCACTGGGTGTCAGATTTCTTCTGATCGCTTTATGGAATGGATCAATGAGGATAACCTCAAAGAATTTGTATGTGGAATCTTCACCAACCCAGTAAAATTCAAGACTCTCAGAGCCCCAGTGGTGTCCAGCTTGCTTCTCTGCAACAGACTGAAGGTATTGGGCAAAGTTTGCTGGCTAACACCATGACGGACAGGCTCGCCATAGGTTGCCCCTTTAGGAACTGGGTATTTGTGGTCACTACATCACACACGAATCCAATATATGTTATAAACTTGCTTGGCCTTGTACCCTAGTTTGCTCACTTTATCAGGCTGGGTTGGGCGGAGGGCCCTGTGAGGTGCAGAGACTGGCGGTACTGCCAGCAGTGCCCCCTGAGAAGAAAGTGCATTAGGTTGGACTGCTTCCTCCTCCATAGCTCCTAGATGTACTTGTAAGTGCCCCTCTTGGCTTGCCTTTCAGCCGATGGCTGCCTCCAAAGGACTAGCTAATTTTTTTTTTTTAGGATTTTATTTATTTATTTGACAGCACACAAGAGGGGGAGCGGCAGGGAGAGGGAGAAGCAGGCTCCCCCAGGGAGCCCAATGTGGGCTTGATCCCAGGACCCTGGCATCATGACCTGAGCTGAAGGCAGCCACTTACTCCACTGAGCCACCCAGGTGCCCCTGGACTAGCTAATTCTTAAAGATAGTAAATAACTTCTTTGGAAGCTCACCTTTCATATGCAAACCAACCACTCCAGAGCCCTATTCCAACCACCTCCTTTATCTTAACTCTCACACAATAATCCAGTATTTCTCCTGCCCTAAATCAACCTAGGGCTAGGTAATGGACAACTGCTGTGATCCAGAGCCCACGGGAATTATTCAAGCTCCACAATATTTAGCTATTCCCAGTTCTGCCTTGCCTTTCCTGAAAAAACCCCAACACAGCTCTGACCTATGCTTTCCCCTCACTCCTGTTTTCTGCCTCCTGACTGACCTGGTGCTTCCCTGTCGATCCTGCATTACCTGGTGTGCCCCGTTCTCTTGGAACTGTAGGTAATCAACCTCCAATGGCATTAACCTGTCTGTGTTATCCAGTCACCTTTCTAATTTAGGACCCCAGCACAAATCAGTTGGCACAGGGTGACTCTCTTTGGGGGTGGGGGGCATGCCTCTGGACAGCTCTGGGCTTGCTCACTGTCTGTACCACACAGCAAGCCCTGCCTGAGAGTACTGCCGGCTCCTGGTGCACCTGCACTTTGACCAGTGTTGCCTTGTGCAGTGTCTGCACGTTCTTCTGGGCTTTTCCAATCTAAACTGTGGTAAGAGATGGAGCCCAGATTCTAGCTTTGTATAGTTACTATGATTGGGTGTATGAGAGGTCCCCAGTCAACATTTTATTAAGGAAGTGTTCTACTGGATGGGAAGTCATGGACGCATCCAGGGATAACTGGCATTTACTAAAACAGGCACAGTGGAAGCTTCCTGGAAAGTGGGAAGCACAGAATGGTTATCCTCAAGACTGCTGTGAGGGTGCTAAGACTGGTCCACTGGCCTGCCAACACCGTAGAGCACCACCAAGAGCCACCATGGACGGCTCAGGAGCCAAGCTTTTAGTCCCAGGTGCTGTTCCTTCTTTGTGAGAAATCTACTTTGATGGACAAATGAGTCTGGGGTGAGTATGTGTTCCACTGACAGGCCAGTTCCAATGACATTAAAAACTGTCATTGAATGTTCCTTGGAAATTGTGACCCTTGGGAAAAACTCATCCATTTGATTTGAAATTTGGACAGGCCCCTTTCAGTCATCAGTTAGGGGGTCCATCCTATGGGTAATCCTGGCTTCCAGAAATTTAAATGCTGCTTTAAAGGCAAATCCCTTTGTTGATGCTTGCTTTGCTGCTTTGTTCTCTGACCTAGTGGGATAAAGAAGATCCCATCCATGGAGACTGGTGGCCCCATGTCTAATGAAAAGGGAAAGAAGGAAGGAACATTTTGTTTTTGCTTCCCTAACACCTTTGAGGAGGTTTCTCAGCTCCTATGAGGTTGTCAGTCTTGGGTGACACTTGGGCACTCGTGAGTGCTGGTGCCTATCAGCCTGCTAAAAGCATCCTCCTGAAAATCAAATTATCACAAAAACAGGATGCTGCCACTGTTTTTCTCTTGGATTTAAACCTCAGCCCCTCTAACGTTGATAGGGATCCCCTAGAAAGAGAAGGTGATGCTCACAGGAGGGGCCACTTGGGACCACCAGGAGCTTATCAGGTAAATAATTTTTTTTTTTAAGGGAAACATAATCGAGGTCAGACAGGAGACTAAAAAAAAAATAATAAAATAAAATAAGGGCTGTGGCTTTTTTGGGAAGCACTCCCTCCCCAAAAAGAGAACTTTAAATTTTATGTACCCAGCAAATGTCAGTTATAGAAACCATAGCGCTGCTCTTACATTACTTACTGATTTAAAAACAAGAAATCCCTAGATGCAGGGAGAGAAAATGAAAGGTAGCTAAATTTAAAAAAAATGTATACATAATATTTTAATATAGAACTGAAATAAATTATATAACAAAGACCCATAATTAGATCCAAACTAGAATTCCAAAATTTGTATGTTAAAATTTCATATCCCCAAAACTTACATAACTAAACTTGTAATAATCATATGTATAAAGCTATGTGATAACATTTATATGCTCAAAAATTATGGAAGAAAAAAAAGGGACAGTGATTGGCTTTTGTGCGTTTGTGTCTTCAACGTAACTTCTGCGTTAACGTTTGCTAAAATGCACTAATTGAAAAAGCTTCGTAGGCTTAATCAATACTGTGTCTCAAATATAGTTATACCTGGAGATCACACCAAATTTAAACATGATATTCTTTATAATCTTTAAAAAGTAATTAAAAATAGGGGTGCCTGGGTGGCTTAGTTGGTTGAGCATATGACACTTGATCTGAGGGTCGTGAGTTCAAGCCCTGCATTGGGCTCCATGCTCGGCATGGAGCCTACTTTGAAAAAAAAAAAGTAATTAAAAATAAAATAGAGGATAAAAATGTGTGCCTTAAACTGTAGCCTTACCTAAATTTCCCATAGTCCTGGGGCACCTGGGTGGCTCAGTCAGTTAAGCGTCTGCCTTCAACTCAGGTCATGATCCCAGGGTCCGAGGATTGAGCCCCGCGTTGGGCTCCATGCTCGGTGGGGAGCCTGCTTCTCTCCCTCCCTCTGCTGCTCCCCCTGCTTGTGCTCGCTCGCTCTGTCAAATAAGTAAAATCTGTAAAAAAAAAAAAAAAAAGTTCCCATAGTCCTAGTACCTATTGCCCTAAAATATATCATGTTGGGTATGACAACAATAAATAATAAATGATGTTAAGTAATTGGCACTTACAAGTTTTCTTGATAAAATAGGACCCTATGAATCCCTCATTAAAATAATTAATATGGCCCAATGTAAGTTAAAACAGGGTCACCAAGGATTAAAACTTATTATATAAACCCCATTACTAAAGAGGTGATCGTCTCCACTGCTTCAAAGCTAAATAACCCAGTTTTGCCTTTTTTCTGAGAGACAGAGAGAGTCCAAGTGTGCTCCCGAACAGGGGGAGGAGCAGTGGGAAAGGGAGAGAGAATCTTAAGCAGCTTTTATGCCCAGTGTGGAGCAGATGCGGGGCTCAATCTCATGACCCCAAGATCATGACCTGAGCCCAAAGCAAGAGTTGGATTCTTAACCAACTGAACCACTCAGGTGCCCCCAATTTTGCCTTTTCTTAAGGCTGAAAATAAGTACATATATAGATAAATAAATCCATCCATCCATCTATCCCTTGGCTACCTGGGGAACCCCTTGGGATTAACTGAGTAAACAGCAATGGGGGTTCATGGACTATATGAACTGCTCTGCCAACCACCCAATGTGATGGAGCACAGTGCAATGTTACTGCTTTCCATCTTTTTTTTTTTTTTAAGATTTTATTTATTTATTTGACAGAGATAGAGCCAGCGAGAGAGGGAACATAAGCAGGGGGAGTAGGACAGGAAGAAGCAGGCTCCTAGCAGAGGAGCCTGATGTGGGGCTCGATCCCAGAACGCCGGGATCACGTCCTGAGCCCAAGGCAGACGCTTAATGACTGTGCCACCCAGGCGCCCCGGCTTTCCATCTCTTAACCAGAATGTTGCTAATAAAAAATAGGACCCCAGGAAACACTACACTTGGCCAAATTTCAGGCAAGAGTCATTTTGGCTCTGGATGCCCTGGCCAATGAATTGCCCCATTCGTGTTTATTATGAACCACTGGGCCATCACCTAAAAATTATCCCCTTCAGGGCCAACAACTCTGAGAATCTCTTGCCTCACAGATACCCAAGTTATATATCTCTGATATATACAGAGACCATAATGCAAGGTCTTGTCAGGATACTCCTTAGTCCCTTTGAAGTTATTGACATCACTAATAGTAACCAAGGCACACGTTTCATTTCTCAAAATACCTAATTCTAGGCTCTTGGAAAAGGCGTTCATTGAAACTTTTATGTCCCTGATGGATCCCAGACAGCCAGTTTAATTGGGAGAGCAATGAACTGGTCCTTGAATTGTGCAGTTCCTATTTTTCTTTTTATACTCAGTACGTTGTGGGAGATCCATTTACACACACACACACACACATACATATATAAAACACATATAACACATATATATTACATATATAAAAATATATATATTTTTTAAGATTTTATTTGACAGAGAGACAGCCAGTGAGAGAGGGAACGCAAGCAGGGGGAGTGGGAGAGGAAGAAGCAGGCTCATAGCAGAGGAGCCTGATGTGGGGCTTGATTCCAGGATCCTGGGATCACGCCCTGAGCAGAAGGCAGACACTTAACGACTGAACCACCCAGGCGCCCCCCATTTATATTTTTGTATCTTTTTTTTTTTTTAATTTTTGGTTCTCCAAAAATACTTGGTCTACTTTTGATTAGACATTTGCTGAAACTAAATCACTTTTAGAATTGCACTTTTTGCATTTTTTTGTATTGCACTTTCCAATCCAAGACCAAGGTGATCCTCCCTGTTTAAGTCTTCTTCAAAGAGGTCCAATTTTTTATAATTTTCATCCCACAAAAGCTCTGCATGATATTAGATTCACTCTTAAAGCACTTAAAATTTTCTTACCACAATTTTATTACACATGTATCTCATACATTTTAATTTAAATTTCCTGATTGTCAGTATACAAAATGCAGGTGGTCCTTATATATCGAAATTAGCAGCTTTGCTAATTTTTTTTTGTTGTTGTTGGTTGTTTCTTTTTTTTTTTTTTTAATGATTTTTTATTATATTATGTTAGTCACCATACAGTACATCCCCGGTTTCCGATGTAAGGCTCGATGATTCATTAGTTGTGTATAGCTTTGCTAAATTTTATTTACAATTCTTGTGTTTATGTTTTCTTCTGGGTTTCCCACATAGGCAATCATATCATTTAAAATAATGACAGTTTTATTTTTCCATTTCAATCCTTAGAACATTTGTATCTTTTTATTGCTTTACTGACTAAATAAAATCACCAGTAAAATAGTGACTAACAGCAATAAAATAAGTATACCTCTTGTTAATATCAATGGGCTACACATTCCATCTTTACCATTTGCTTTATTGGTGTTGTAAATTTGATAAGGTTTTTTTTTTTTTCTACCTTTCATAGTTTAGGGAGGCTTTCTCATGAATGACCACTGAGTTTGTTATGTGCTTTCCTCTGATTGCTTTGAAATGGTGAAATTTGTTCCATTATCTAATTCAGGTCCTTAAAACTGAATATTTGAATGACTGAATGAATAAAAGGACTCTTTTAAAAAATAAATGTGAATTAATTGAATTTCCAAAGTTATAGCAACCTTGTAATTCTAGGAAAACACAACTTGGACCTAAAGAATTACCTTTTTAAATTATTTGAATGTATTTTATATACTGGTATTTTAGATATATTTTTTAAGTATGTTTGATTAATATTAGCCTGTAATGTTCTTTTCTTACTCTATTTTCACCTGTTTTCTCATGTGAAGATAGGAGTATTTCCCCTCTTAAAAAAATGTTTAAGTAGTCTCTGTACCCAACGTGGGGCTCAAACTATGACCCCGAGATCAAGAGTCACATGCTCTTCTGACTGAGCCAGCCAGGTGCCCCTCCCCCTTTTGATAAACTTTAAAAGTATTTCCTATGATAAGAATGGTTTTTTATATGAGGAAAAATTCACTGGTTACATTATCTGCATCGGGATTAGTTGTCACTAGTTACTGCATTTTGTTTTCCTTTTTTGGAATGATTTTAAAGCAAGTATCAAATAGTTCTTAGATTTTTAGGACGGCTGAGGTGTCCAGTTTCACCTTAAGTCAGTTTGGGCAAGTTGTGTTTTTACAGGCATTTTTCTATTTCAAATTTAGAGTAAAAATTCATAATATTTTCTTATAGTTTATTATTCGTGGGTTTTGTAAATACTGCCATCTGTTTCCACATGCTGTCTAGTCCACCCATTAGAGACCTTAGCGCCTTAGTCACGATATTTCTATTCCAGTTTGATCATTCCAACATTCCTGCCATCTCTGAACCTAGTTTTGATGTTTGTACCATCTCTTCAAAATGTAGTTTTCCCTTTTAGTGTGTTTTATATAATTACGTTATAATTAACGAGGCAAATAAAACTGCTGTAAATAAGTAAGTCTAAAGCTATGTGATGATGGTAAGGGAAGCACTGTATATGCCCTACGAGCAGATCTCATTCTTTCAGTGACCCTTTACCTCTGAATTGTGAATTTCTCACTGCTTCTCGGTTTTTCTCGCTCTTTGGTGGGACAGGATTGCCGGAGTCGGCTGGAGGTGTTTTCCTCCTCCTGTTCCCATGTTGAGGCTATCTGGGGTGGAGTTGTGTGTCTCCCTTCCTTTAGGTGAGTTAGGCTCCCATAAATCCGCAGCAGGTCAGGCTCTGGTTAAGCAGTCTCTCCTTAGGGCCGACCTTGTGAAGAAGGTGAGAATGCTCCGGCGTTTTTCAGCATGGTTCCTTTTACCTTCACCTTTCCAGAAGTTCGAGGGACTTTTTCTCCAGTTTTCACAGTGAGAACCTGTTTGAGCTCCTACAGGTAAAAGCCACAAATGTGTGGGGGCTCCCAGTGACTGGGCCCCCCCTGGAAGTTTTATGCTGCCCTCCATCAACTTGTCAATTGTAGTTCGGTTTTCTCGATCTTGGTGTTTGTTGCCACAGAGGTCGTGGGCCCTGGGTTCTATCTAGAGTGTTGTGATTCTCTGTCGTTCTCTCCAGGTGCTATTTGCCCTGAAATGTCCGTGTCTCCGCGGGCTCAAGAATTACTGATTTTTCAGGTTGCTCGGTTTTTCATTCCTTGTTGGGACAGAGTGACCACTCCCAGGTTTTTACGGAACAACCCGGGAATTGGCATGTTCTCATTTACTTTTTAAAATGAGAAAGGAGGGGCGCCTGGGTGGCACAGTGGATGAGCGTCTGCCTTCGGCTCAGGGTGTGATTCCGGCGTTATGGGATCGAGCCCCACGTCAGGCTCCTCTGCTATGAGCCTGCTTCTTCCTCTCCCACTCCCCCTGCTTGTGTTCCCTCTCTCGCTGGCTGTCTCTGTCCTGTCGAATAAATAAAAATAAAATCTTTTAAAAAAATAAATAAAACGAGAAAGGAGTGCTGAGTTTTATCAAATGCTTTTTCAGCTTCCCTTGCAATAATTCGGTTTTCTTTCTACTGTACTAATCAATTGTGTTAAGACAATTTCTGAATATAAGCCACTCTTGCAATCCTGGAATAAACCCGGTTATACAGCGTTATTCTTTCATGTCACAGATAGATTAGTTTTGCTAGTATTTTATTTAGAATGTTTGCATACAAATAGGTGTTCTTTTAAAATATCATTAGCTCTGGCTTATTTATACTAGTGCCCTCACTTGAGATGGTGCATTGTTCTGTGTCAGTCTCAGTGCGTTGATAATGATCTCTCAGCTAGAAATGCCTAGGGGCACCCACCTGGGCCTGTACCACTTGTTGGGCGCCCTGCAACATTCCCCCATGAAGTCAGTGCTGTAGCTGGACCGGCCCTTGTGGTTGTTACGATTGCAAGGTGTACTTCAGCAACAACCATCAGAGAACTTTCAAAAAAGAAAAAACAGAAAACAAGGTCCTGGATGGTATAAGGCATGCCCAGGGCCACATACCAAGGTGGGGGCAGGAGGAGAGGGGGAGGGAGAGGACGGGCATGCATGCACACACCTGGGACTCTGTCTTTATTGGTGTCAAGCGTGGGGTGTCTAGGGTTTCATGGATTCGCTTTTCCCCCTGCATTCACTCTTTATTGGTGAATTTAAAACATAACAAGAATTACTTGTGTCAGTTATCTAGATCACCCAGGGCTTTCTGAAAGGGGAACTTCATAGGTGGGATAGCCTGGCTCTTTAGTTGTGCAGCTGGCAATATGTTTATTCAAGATGGATGTCTTTTTTTTTTTTTTTGAGAGAGAGTGCAAGAGAGCCTGGGGGTGGGGGGAGGGACAGAGAGATCAGGAGAGAGAGGGAATCTTAAGCAGGCTCCATGCCCAGTGCAGAGCCTCGATTTCACAACCCTGGGGATCATGACTTGAGCCAAAATCAAGAGTCCGATGCTTAAAGAGCTGAGCCACCCAGGCGCCCCAAGATGAATGTCTTTGAATTAGATGCCTCAGCAATTGAAAGCTTAATGTTGTTAACCTTAAAAATAGACACTGCCTGTTCTTTTACCCCCCAAAGATGAGTTTATTTGGGAATAAGAGAGAACTACAATCCAGGACAAACAATCTGCAGCAAAACTGTAGGCAAGTCTGGGGAACAAAGGAGAGGCACATTTTTTTAAGGAGAAAATAGTGAAGTTGGGAAGTTTATTATGAACTAATAAAATCCCCTGTAGTAAACTGGGAGTTTGAAGTGTGGCGGCTTTTCACTGGGGAGCTGTTTTTCTTGGGGGGGAGGTGAGGAAAGTGTTTCTTCCTTCTGCGGGAGTAATAGAATAGTATCCATGTGCAAGGTCAAGTCTGTCTCTTCCTGTTGGGTCTGTAATTGACCGCAGTGTTACTGGACGCAGGTCCTTGGACTCAGCAATGGTAGAAACAAGGCTGGACCCAAAGTGTACAAACACAGGCATGGCTTTACTGGGGCAATGTCTGGTGTGTCCAACTGGCTCTCTGAACAATGGCCAGATAAAGTTTTAAAGGGCCTGAGGAAAGGAGGGATGTCTAAGGATGTAGGGGTGGGGCAACAGGATGCACAGGTGCAGCTGACAGAACATGCTTCTTCATACATGGCATGTTTCTCTTGCATATTAAGTCTCCATCTCTGGGTGTGATTTTTAGCATTGTAACGAGGGAAGAAGTCTGTGAAAGGTCCTATTTGGTGGCTGTCTTGGACTCGTCTGAATCAGTCTGGGCTTCCTCCGTGGTCTGTGCTTTGCTGTGCAAGAAAAGGGGTAACAGCCAGCAGGAAGTGCCCAGGGCACATAGGGGCTTGTTCTTAAGGTCTCTATCTCAGTAGGGCAAGAACTCGCCCTGCCGAAGCCTCCTGACTCCTTTTCTTTTTCTTTTTAAAATATTTATTTATTTGTCAGAGAGCACACACGAGCAAGTACGAGCAAGCACAAGTAGGGGGAGTGGCAGGCAGAGGGAGAAGCAGACTCCCTGCTGAGCAAGGAGCCCCATGCAGGACTTGATCCCAGGATGCTGGAATCGACCTGAGCCAAAGGCAGATGCTTAACCAACTGAGCCACCCAGGTGTCCTACCTCCTGACTCCTTTTTAGTGATGTTTCCCATTACTAATTTTCACAATCTCAAGCACTTATGTTATAATTTTAAAAACTTACTCTCACAGGGGCACCTCAGTGGCTCAGTTAAGTGTCTGACTCTTGATTTAGGCTTAGGTCATGATCTCAGGGTGGTGAGATCCAGCCCCACTTTGGGCTCTGTGCTCATCAGGGAATCTGCTTGGGATTCTCTCTCTCCCTCTCTGCACTCTCCTCCCCTGCTCTCTCTCTCAAGTAATAAATCTTTAAAACAAAAACAAAACCTTACTGTCATGTACTTACACTGCAGTATTGTCACACAGCCCCCTGAAGCTCTGTTTCTCATATAGTGTCTATTTTGGGATTATATTCTGGACATTTTATATATTATGCTAGGACACTCTGGGTCTTTAAATCCTATAAAGAATGCAGGTTATTTTTCTTTTACCGGGCAGTTGACCAACTTGGGTTCGTCTCATCAGTTTCAATCAGCATTCTGTGCGTTGTGGTTTCAATGTGAATTTTCACAACATGTGCAATTTTCTGTCTCCACCTAGAAGACAGTCTACTTTGAGGGTCATCTATTTTATATTCCAGTTCTCAAGGTCTATGGTGTGTCTCTCTGCTATCACAAGATCTCCTGAAGCCTGGAGTATAAGTAAATGTGGAAAACAAAAAACTCATATTTATCTTATCGAGCACTGAGAGACTGCCTACCTACTGCTTGTGCCAAGACCAAAGGGCATTTTCTGGAATAATCTCTGCTGTTGCTGATACTTACTTTTGGATTTTCAACTGCATTGAGTCCAGGCCAGGTTATACCAGAGGGAGAAAAATGTAAATTTGCTGCCTGTTCACCTGGGTGGCTCAGTTGGTTAAGCATCTGCCTTCGGCTCAGGTCATGATCCTGGGGTCCTGGGATCAAGCCCCACCTCAGGCTCCTTGCTCAGAGGGGGAGTCTGCTTCTCCCTCTCCCTCTGCCTGCAACTGCTTACTCTCTCTCTCTCTCTCTCCCTCTGACAAATAAATAAACAAAATCTTAAAAAAAAAGAGACTTAAACAATTAAAAAAAATTGCTGCCTGTTTCGTGATACTTTGAAATCTGGTGTTTTTCATCAGTCTATCTGCAAATATTTATTTTTTGGGTTCCTCAAATAGCTGCTCCAGGCATTGTGTCCAAGCTTTATACCTTCATTCAGTGGGCCAGAGTAGATAAATTGTGCTTATTTCATCTTTCCCAAAACTAGTACTAATTTTGCCTGGTTTTGATTTTTTTTTCTTACACACAAACCAGTATAGTATGCATTCTTTTATGTCTGGTTTCTTTTACAGCGTGTTTGTGAAATTCATCCATGTTCTTGCATGTACTTGTGTAGTATGCAGAATTTTGAGATGGTCCTTATGATTCCTACCCTCTTGTGTGCCTTTGTTTAATCTCCTTCAGTTGCATGTGGATGGGATATACAACCTCCTTCTCATCAAGAGAATGGCAGAAATGAGGAGATATCACTCTTGTTGCATTAGTAGGCAAAATATATAAAGGATTTTTGCACACATTTAGTCCATAATCAGCTGAATGTAAGCTCATCAAAAGGGAGTGTCTTGGAGGTGGCCTGACCTAACCAAATGAGCTCCTTCAAAGAGGGACTAGAGATCGGAGATTCAAAGCCTCTCTGTAGCTCTCCTTCCTCTTTCTGTTGCTGGCTTTGATTTAAAAAGCTGCCAAGAATTCCACAGCCACAACAGATTAATTCTGCCAACAACTGGAGGAAAATTGGAAGCATATCCTTTATTAATTGAGCCCCCAGATAAGAATGCAGCCTGGCCTACACCCTGGTTTCTGCCTTGCAAAATCCTGAACAGAGACCTGGCTAAGCCATGCCAACACTTCTGACCTACAGATATTGTAAAGTAATAAATGAGAATAGTTTTAAGCCACTTAATTTGTGGCAAGAGTAGAAAGCTAACACAAATGTATAAACTATCACTTTTCTTTGTGGTAGTGTTCCATGAAATAAGCATACCAAATTTATTTTTCCTTTTCTTCTGTTGATGCAAGTTTGGATTTTTTACACTTAAAGGTGTATGTTTTATTTTCTTCAATTTGATTGAGCTGTAACTGACATACAGTACTGTATAAGCTACAGCATAATGATTTGACTTACATATATTGTAAAATTAATTACACAATAAGTTAACATCCATCATCTCCTATAGATAAAAAAGATTAAAAAAAAAAGAAAAATATTTCCTTTGGCACGAGAACTCAGGAATTACTCTTGACAACTTTCAAATAGACCACACAGTGTTAAATACAGTCCCACCTTATTTTTATTTTTGTTGCCTTTGCTTTTGGTGTCAATCCCCCAAAAATTATTGCTAAGACCAATGTCAAGGAACTTACCAGCAATATTTTCTTCTAGGAGTTTTATGGTATCAGGTCTTAAGCTCAAGGCTTTAATCCATTTTGAGCTAATTCTTGTGTATGGTGTAAGAAAGTGATTCAGTTTCCCCAGCACCATTTATTGAAGAGACTGTCCTTTCCCCATTGTATATTAACTCTGTTGTCATAAATTAATTTAAAAAATCTGTGTGTTTATTTCTGGGCTCTCTATTAGGTTCCACTGAAATGTGTGTTTTTATGCCTATAACGTACTTTTCTGATTATGGTAACTTTGTGTAACTTTTGCATAATTTTGATAACACTTTGCAATCAGGAAGTGTGATACCTCCAGCTTCCAGCTTCATCCTTCTGCCTCAGGATTGCTATGGCTCTTCAGGGTCTGTTGTGGTTCCATTCAAATTCTAGGAATGTTTATTTTATTTCTGTGAGAAATTCCATTTAAATTTTGATAGGGATTGCACTGACTCTGTAGACTGCTTTGGGCTCTATGTACATTGTAACAATATTACTTTTTCCAATCCAAGAACATGGAATATCTTTCCATTTATTTAGGTCGTCTTCAATGTCTTTCATCACTGTCTTATAGTTTTCACCATGCAGGTCTTTCACCTGCTTTGTTAAAATTATTTCTAGGTATTTTATTCTTTTTGATGCAATTGTACATGTGATTATTTTCTTAATTGATCTCTCTCTCCTTAAAGTAGGCTCCATGCTGGGCATGGAGGGCCCAAACTCATGACCCTGAGATCAAGACCTGAGTTGAGATCAAGAGTTGGATGCTTAAAAGACTAAGCCCCAGGTGCCCTCTTAATTTCTCTAATAGTTCATTATTAGTGTATAGAAACACAATAGACTTTTTTGTATATTGATTTTATATCCTGCAACGTTACTGAATTCATTTATTCTAATAGTTTTTTTTTTTTTTGGTGGAGTCTTGATATATATATCATGTCGTCTGCAAATAGTGACAATTTTACCTCTTCAGTTCCAATTTTGATACACTATTTGTTCTTGTTCAGACTAGGACTTCCAACACCATGTTGAATAAAAGTGGTGAGAGTGGGCATTGCTTCTTTTTCCTGATCTTACAGGAAAAGCTTTCGGATTTTCCCTAGAGTATGATGTTAGCTGTGGGCTTGTCATAAATGGCCTTTAATATGTTGAGGTACATTCCCTCTATATGTACTTTGTTGACAGCTATTATCATGAATTGTAATTTCTTAGATGATTTTTTTTGCATCTATTAAGATGATCATATGGATTTTTTGGTGTGATTTTTAAGAAAGTCTTTATTTCCAGCTGGTTAATACACAGCATTGTATTAGTTTCAGGTGTACAATATAGTGATTCATATGGTTTCCATGCTTCATTTTGTTAATGTGGTGTATGAGATTCGTAATGTTGAGCCATCCTTGAATCCCTAGAATAAATTCCACTTCATTGTGATGTATGATCCTTTTCATGTATTGTTTTAATGTATCGTCAGTTTGCTAATATTCTGAGTGTTTTGCATCTATATTCATCAGGGATATAGGCTTGGAATTTTTTAAAGTTTATTTATTTTTTAGTAATCTCTACACCCAACATGGGGCTTGACCAGAGATCAAGAGTTGCATGCTCTTCCAACTGAGCCAGTCAGGCACCCTTGGAATCTTCCTGTGGTACCCTTGTTTGGTTTTGGTATCAAGATAATGTCAGTCTTATAAAATGAACTTAGAAGTGGTCCCTCTTCTGTTTTTTTGTAGGCTTAAGAAATGGAATTCAGGGACGCCTGGATGGCTCAGTTCGTTAAACATCTGCCTTTGGCTCAGGTCATGATCCTGGGTTCCTGGGATTGAGCTCTGCATCGGGCTCCCTGCTCAGCGGGGAGTCTGCTTCTTCCTCTCCCTCTGCTGCTCCCCGTGCTCATGCTCTGTCTTTCTTTCTCTCTCAAATAAATAAAATCTTAAAAAAAATCAGAATTCATTCTCCTTTAAGTGTTTGTTAGCATTCACTAGTGAAGTCAGCTGATCCCGTACTCTTGTCTGTTGGGGTGTTTTTGATTCCTGATTCAATCTCCTTACTCAGTATTGTTCTGTTAGATTTTTAAATTCTTTATGATCCAGTTTTGATAGGTCATATGTTTCTAGGAATTCAACCATTTTTTCTAGGTTGTCTAATTTGTTAGTGTATAATTGTTTATAGTAATCTCTTAAGATCTTATGTGTTTGGGGTGCCTAGGTGGCTCAGTTAGTTAACCCACCAACTCTTGGTTTTGGCTCAGGTCATGATCTCAGGGTCACGGGATCAAGCCCCACATCGGGCTCCAAGCTGAGCGTGGAGTCTGTTTGAGATTCTTTCTCCCTCTACCCTTTCCCGCTTGTGCGTGTTCTCACTCTCTCTCAAATAAATAAATAAATAAAATCTTTAAAAAAGAAAGGTCCGTTGTCTTTCTATGGTATATATTGTTTTGTCTCTTTTTCATTTCCAATTTGACTCTTCTCTTTGTTTCTTGATGCGTCTAGCTGAAGGTTTGTCAATTTTGTTTATCTTTACAAAGAAACAGCTCCTGGTTTCATTGATCATATCTACTGTCTTTTTAGTCACCATTTCCTTTATTTCTTCTCTGATCTTTGTTATTTCCGTCCTTCTACCACTTGGGCTTCACTTTTCTCTTTTTACTGAGTATAATTAACATACAAAATTATATTAGATTCAGGTGTACAACATTGATTTGCCAATTGTATACGTTACTTAATGTGCACAATGAGTATAGTCACCATGTGCTAGCATACCGTGTTATTACAGTATCGACAATATTCCTCATGCTATACTTCATATCTCTGTGACTTATTTATTTTATAACTGGAAGTTTCTATCTCTTAATCTCTTTTATCTGTTTCACCCACCTTCCTTCTACCTCCCCTTGGGCAACCACCTGTTCTCTGTATTTAAGATTTGTTTTTTGTTTGTTTTGTTCTTATATTCCACATATAAGTTAAATCATATGGTATTTCTCTTTCCCTGCCTGACTTACTTCACTTAGCTTGATGCCCTCTAGGTCTATCTATGTTGTCACAAATGGCAAGATCTCTCTCTCTCTCTTTGTTTTTAACTAATATTCCATTGTGTGTGTGCGTGTGCGTGTGTGTATACAGTTCTCTTTAATTCTGAATCTGTTTTTGTTCATTTTTTAAAGATTCTATTAGTAGAATCATGGTATTTGTCTTACTCTGACTTATTTCACTTAGCATTATACAGTCTAGGTCCTCCATGTTGTCTCAAGTGGCATGATCTCATCCCTTTTTTTGGTTGTGTAATATTCCATTTTGTATATATACCACATTTTTCTTATCCATTTGTCTACTTAGGGACACTTAGGTTGCTTCCAAATGTCTCAGCTATTGTATATAATGCTGCAATAAACATAGGGGTGCATGTATCTTTTCATTTTCCCTGGGTGGGGAATTCCACCCAATAGTGGAATTATTGGATAATATCATTATTTCTATTTTTAATTTTTTGAGGAGTCTCCATACTGTTTTCCACAGTGGTTGTACTGATTTACATTCCCACCAACAATGGACAAGTGTTCCTTTTTCTCCACGTTCTTGCCAACACTTGTTGTTTCTTGCATTTTTTATTTTAGCCATTCTAACAGGTGTGAGGGTATATCTCATTGTGGTTTTGATTTGCATTTCTTTTGTTTTTTACATTTTTTAAAAAGATTTTATTTATTTATTTGACAGAGACAGAGCCAGCGAGAGAGGGAACACAAGCAGGGGGAGTGGGAGAGGAAGAAGCAGGCTCATAGCGGAGGAGCCTGATGTGGGGCTCGATCCCATAATGCCGGGATCACGCCCTGAGCCGAAGGCAGATGCTTAACGACTGTGCCACCCAGGCGCCCCTGATTTGCATTTCTTTGATTAGTGATGTTGATTAGTGATGTTTTCATGTGTGTATTCACCATCTGTATGTCTTCTTTGGAAAAATGTCTATTCAGGTCCACTGCCCATTTTTTTAAATCAGATTGGGGTTTTTTGGTGTTGAGTTTTATAAGCTCTTTATGTATTTTCTATGTTAACCCCTTATTGGATATATCATTTACAAATACCTTCTTCTATTTAGTAGGCCGTCTTTGTTTTGTTTATGGCTCCTTTTGCTGTGCAAAACCATTTTATTTTTTTGTAGTCCCAATAGTTTATTTTTGCTTTTGTTTTCTTTACCTGAGGGTACATATCCATGTCTCCATGACATATCCATGTTGCCAAGGGCAATGTCCAGGAGATTACTGCTTATGTTTTCTTTAGGAGTTTCATGGTTTCAGGTTTCACATTTAGGTCTTTAATCCATTTTGAGTTTATTTTGTGTATGGTGTAAGAAAGTGGTCTAGTTTAATTGTTTTGCATGTAGCTGTCCAGTTTTTCCAGCACCATTTATTGGAAGAGTCTTTTCCCTATTCTGTATTTTTGGCTCCTTTGTCAGATTAATTGATGATATAGGTGTGGGTTTATTTCTGGGTTCTCTATTCTGTTATATTGACCTATGTGTCTAATTTTGTGCCAGTACCATATTGTTTGATTACTATAGCTTTGTAGTATATCTTGAAGTCTGGGATTGAGAGATCTCCAGCTTTGTTCTTTTTCTCAAGACTGCTTTAGCTATTGAAGGTCTTTTATGGTTGCAAACAAATTTTAGGATTATTTGTTTTAGTTCTGTGAAAAATGCTATTGGTATTTTGATAGGCATTGCACTGAATTTGTAGATTGATTTGGGTAGTATGGACATTTTAATGATATGAATTCTTCCAATCCATGAGCACGGTATATCTTTCCATTTGTGTTGTCTTCAATTTCTTTCAACAGTGTCTTATAGTTTTTACTGTAGAAGTCTTTCAGTTCCTCGGTTAAATTTATTCCTAGGTATTTTATTCTTTTTGGTGGAATTGAAAATGGGAATGTTTTCTTAATTTCTCGTTCTGTTACTTTTTACTAGTGTATAGAAATGCAATAGGTCTCCGTGTATTAATTTCACATCCTGCTACTTTACTGAATTTATCAGATCTAATTTTTTTTGGTGGAGACTTTAGGGCTTTGTATGTATAGTATCTTGTTATCTGTAAATAGTAACAGTTTTACTTAACAATTCCGTTGCCTTTTTTTTTTTCTTGCCTGATTAATGCAGCTAGGAATTCCAATACTGTTTTGAATAATGGTGGTGAGAGTGGACATCCTTGTCTTGTTCCCGATTGTAGAGGAAAAGCTTTCAGTTTTCAGCACCGAATGTGATGTTAGCTGTGGGTTTTTCATATACGGCCTTTATTATGTTGAGGTATGTCCCTTTAACCCCCCCCCCCCTTTTGAGAGCTTTTTAAAAACTATTTATTTTAGAGAGACAGAGTAAGTGCAAGGGGTGCAGAGGGAGAGAGAATCTCCAGCAGACTTTGTGTGTGGAGCCCATCAGGGGGCTTGATCTCACAACCTGAGCCAAAACCAAGAGTCAGACGCTTAACTGATTGTGCCACCCAGGTACCCCTTGAGACTATCATGAATTGATGTTGGGTTTTGTCAAATGCTTTTTCTTCATCTATTGAGATGATTATATGGTTCTTTTTGAGGAAGTAAATGTTTTTATTAATCACAACATGAACTTGACATGATGTACCATTAGAATTGAACTAGGATAAATAATGCTTTCATAAAATTTATACTTGTATCTTGGTGTGACCCTTGGGTTCATCTTCTTAGGGGCACTCAGTGCTTCTTGGACTTGGATGTCTGTTTTCTTCCCCAGGTCAGGGACGTTTTCAGCTGCCATTTCTTCATATAAGCTGTCTGCCCCCTTCTTTCCTTCTGGGATCCCTATAAATGAATATTATTACGCTTGATGATGATGTTGAGTTCCCTTAACCTATTCTCATTTTTAATGCTTTCTCTATTCAGTTTGGTTGCTTTCCATTACCATGTCTTTCAGATCACTGATCTGCTCTGCAGCCTCTAAGTTGCTGTCGATTCCCTCTGTTGTACTCCTCCTTTCAACTGCTGAATTCTTCAACCCTAACTGGTGGCTACTACTGCTCTTCCTCATCTTCCCCTCTTTCTCCCCCCCCCCTCCTTCCCCTTGTTCTTAAAGCTTTCTGTCTGTTGAAGTTCTCAGTGAGAACATCCTCTCAAGTATTATGGCCGTGACTTTAAAATTCTTTATCAGGCATATTGCTCTTCTGTTTTATTTAGCTTTTTTACTGTGATTTTGTCTTGTTCTTTCATTTGGCACATATTCTTCTGTGTCCTCATTTTGTCGAAATGTTTGCTTCTGTGTATTATGTAGGTAAGCTACATGTCTTGGTCTTGAAAGTAGTGGCCTTCTGCAGAAGTCCTATGGTGCACTGTAGTGCAGTTCTCCCTGGTCTCCAGAATCAGGTGCTCCAGGGTGTCCTGTGTGTGGGCTGCTATTCCCCTACAATTGTGGCTGAGACACAATTGGCTTGAGCCCAGTCAGCTTCAGTGACCCATTTTGCCTGCTATGAGCATACTGGGCAGGGTTTGAGAGGACAGAGGTCGCCATGGACTTGGTGACGGACCAGGCCAGCAGTCAGATTAGGTGCCTTCTCTGCCACAGCTTCAGGTGCCCCAAAGGACAGGGCCTGTTCCCTGGCATCCGAGAGGCTCTCACTGGTGGTCAAGGCCAGCCACCAGATTAGATGTCTGTAATTAGCCCTTCTACCTCAGTTGCAGGCTCACTGATGCTGAAGTCTTGCTCTCTGCACAGCCAGCTAAGAGGCTGGGCTGCTGGACTTTGGGTTTGCTGGTGTGTGAGGCTATCTCCCCCCTTTCCAGGGCAGGAGTTCCTTTGGAGTGGCACTGGTCTCTGCGAGGGTTGCCTGTATAGAATAGCAGGGAAGGAGTTGCTTTGGAGGAACACCTCCTGAGGTGGGTGAGTTGGAAGGGGTGGGTGAGCAGGGCACATGGGGGCAGGGCACACACTGCTAAAAGGTAGATTGAAAGTATTGGTGCTGGCTCCCACAAGCATCTGGGAGAGAAATGGTGTTGACCAGCACTTTTATTCCTGGATAAATCTCCTGAAGACTCCTGCCTTCCAGCACATGCTCTAAGATTAGTCAATACATCTCCTTCACTTACACCCCAAGCACTTTTCAAACTGCTGCTTCTGTGCTGTTTCTTGGGCAGAGTTATTTATTATGCTGGCTCTTTAAGGGCAGGGACCCAAGTTTCCTATCACCCTCTGGCGCTCTCAGCTTTAAGCTTGGTGATTTCTGAGATAGGGATTTTTAAAAAGATTCTATTTTTTAAATCTCTGCAGCAAACACGGGGCTTGAACTGACAACCCTGAGATCAAGTGTTGCATGCTCTACCGACTGAGCCAGCCGGGCTCCTCTAAGCCTGCTAATTTTTAAAGCTCCTGGTTTTCAAAGCCAGATATTGTGGGAACCAGTGCAGGTTCCTAGTGCTGCCAGTGCCTCATGTGGGGTCTGGTCTCTTCTCTGTTTGTGGTGCCCCTCCCATTTGTGGTCAGTCCTCCCAGGGTTTTTGTTCTCAACCGTGTCTCTGCCCCTCTTACCATTTTCAATGTGGCCTCCTCTCTTATGATTAACCATGGAAAGTGTGTTGTTGCAAGTTTTCGGGTCATTTTCAGTTAGTTGTATAGATGTAACTGTTATCTCAGTGTGTCCATGGGATGAGGTAAGCCCTTACTCCTCCATCTTCCAAGAGTCTCCTTCATTTACTTATCGAATTCCTTTGGGAGTAAACTTAGGTTCTTTATTTGAAACTTTTCTTCTTTCTTTTTTTTTTTTTTTTAAAGATTTTATTTATTTATTCAACAGAGATAGAGACAGCCAGCGAGAGAGGGAACACAAGCAGGGGGAGTGGGAGAGGAAGAAGCAGGCTCATAGCGGAGAAGCCTGATGTGGGGCTCGATCCCGGATCGCCGGGATCACGCCCTGAGCCGTGAAACTTTTCTTCTTTCTTGATGTGGCATTTGTTGCTGTTGCTTTTGCTGCATACCGTATGTTTTGGTATATTTTCATATTCATTTGTCAAGGTATTTTTAATTTTTAGTTTAACCCCTTCGTTATTCAGTAGCTATTATTTCATCACCACAAATTTGTGAATTTTCCAGTTTTCTTCTTGTAATTGACTTCCAGTTTCATATCACTGTGATTGGAAAAGATGCTTGATAGGATTTCAACATACTTATATTTATTGACTTGTTTCGGGACTTAAGATGTGTTCTATCCTGGAGAATGTTCCATGTGCAGTTAAGAATACATATTCTGTTGCTTTCGGATGAAATGTCTGTTAAGCCCATCCGGTCTAATGTGTCAACTAAGACTAATGTGTCCTTTTTGATTTTGTGTCTGGATGATCTATCCATTGATGAAAAGTGGATATTAAAGAACCCTTCTATATTGCTGTCTATTTCTCTCTTTAGGGTCGTTAATATTTGCTTTATATATTTAGGTACTCCTATGTTAGGTGTGTAAATACTAATGTTGCATCTACTTGTTTAACCCTTTTATCATTAGTGCTGTCCTTTGTCTCTTCTTACAGTCTGTTTTTAAGTCTGTTTTGTCTGTTATAAGTAAAGATAAGCCAGCTTTCTTTTGGTTTCCATTTACATGGAGTATCTTTTCCCATCCTTTCACTTTCAGTCTGTGTGTATCCTTGTATCTGAAGCGAATCTCTTTTAGTCAGTATATAGATGTGTGAACTATGTCTATTTTCATGCCAACATCATACTGTTTCTATTACTCTGGCTTTGTAGTATGGTTTGAAATCAGGAAGTATAATTGCCTCCGGCTTTCTTCTTTTTCCTCAAGATTGCATTAGCTCTTTTTGGTCTTTTGTGATTACATACAAATTTTAGGGTTGTTTTTCCTATTTCTCTGAAGAATACTATTGGTATTTTGATGAAGATTGCATTAAATCTATCGATCGCTTTGGCTAGTATGGATCACTTTAACTATTATTTCTTCCAGTCCATGAACATGGGATGTCTTTCCATTTGTTTGGGTTTTCTTTGATTTCTTTAGCTAAGTCTTACAGTTTTCATCACACGGGTCTTTCACTTCTTTGGTTAAATTTATTCCTAGATATTTTTTGTTTTTGATGTTGTGAATGGAATTATGTTCACTCTTCTTCAGATGTTTTATGATTAGTGTATAAAAATGCAACTGAGTTTTGTATGTTGCATTTATATCCTGAAACGTTACTAAAATCATCGATTAGTTCCAACACTTTCTGGTTTTGGTTGAGTCTGGGATTTCTTATATAAAAAATTCATATGATTTGCAGATAGCAAGTATTTCTTTTCAAATTTAGATGACTTCGATTTCTTTGTTTTGCCTAATTGCCCTAGCCAGGACTTCAGGATTATATTGAATAGGAGTCCTGAGAGTGGGTAGCCCTGTTGTTCAGAATCTTAGAGGAAAACCTTTTTCTCTGTGGAGTCTAATGTTAGCTGTAGGTTTGTCACTTATGGCCTTTATTATGATGATATATGTTCCTTTCATACCCAATCTTTCAAGGCTTTTTAAAATAATATTGTATTTCCTCAATACCTTTTCTACATTAAGATGATATTTTAATGTTTCATTAATGTGACATTGCATTTATTGATTTGTGTATATTGAACCATCCTTGCATCTCAGGGAAAAAAATCCCAACTGGTCATAGTGTATAATCCTTTTAATGTATTTCTGGACTTGGTTTGCTAATATTTTGTTGAATTCTTGAGTCTATATTCATCATGGTATTGGTATATAACTTTCTTGTAATGTCCTTACCTGGCTTTGGGTATTAGGGTAATGCTGGTAGATGCCTTACAGAATGCATTTCAAAGTGTTCCTCATCTTTAATTTTTCTTGAAAGAGTTTGAGGAGGATTGGCATTAATTTAAGTGTTTGGTAGAATTAGCTAATAAAGCCATATAGTCCTGGGGTTTTGTGTGTTGGGAAGTTTGTGATTACTGATTCAATCTCATTAGTAATTGGTCTGTTCAGATATTCTATTTCTTCATGTTTCATTGATTTGTTTCTAAGATTATCACATTTCTTTTTAGGTTATCCAGTTTTTTGGCATATAGTTGTTCATAGTAGCCTCTTATCCTTTCTATCAGTTATAATGTCTACATTTTCATTTATAATTTTGTCAATTTGGGTCTTTTTTCATTGGTTAAGTCCAGCAAAAGATTTGTCAATTATGTTTATTTTTTTAACAGAATGAACACTTACTTTTATCTTTTCTATTGTTTCCCCTTTTCTATTTCTCTCTCTCCTCTAGGCCTTCTATCTTTCCTTCTGGTAACTTTGGGCAGTTTGTTTTGTTCTTTTTCTAGTTCCTAAAGGGTTGTTAGGTTACTTGATTTTTTTTTTTTTTTAAAGATCTTTCTTGTTACTTAATGTAAGCATTTATTGTTAGGAACATCCTTATTAGAAATCTTTTTGCTGCACCCTGTAGGTTTTCATATGCTGTGTTCCCCTTTTTGTCTTAAGATACTATTTTATTTCCCCCTTATTTAACTCATTGTTTATTCAGTAGAGGGTTTAATTTTGAAGTGGTTTTGAACTTTCTAGTTTTCTTCCTGTTTTACCTTTTCTTTTCATGCCATTGTGGTCAGAGAAAATTCTTGGTATAATTTCAATCTTTAAATTTGGTAGGATTTTTTTTTTTTTTTTTTTGGTGGCCTAACATATGGTCTTAGATAATATTCTAGGAGTGCTTAAGTAAAATTTGTATTTTATTGTCAGATAGAATGTTCTGTATATGTCTGTTAGGTCCATTTGGTTTGTGGTTTTGTTAAAATCTATTTCCTTACTGACTCTGTCTGATCTATCCATTGTTGAGAGTGGGGTATTAAAGTCTCCCAATATTAATGCATTTCTGCTTTTAGCTCTGTTAGTTTTTGCTTTGTGTATTTGGAGGCTCTGATGTTGGATGCATACTTACATTAGTTATATCTTCTTGAATGATTAATCCCTTTATCATTAATGTAATAACCTTGTCTCTTTTTACCATTTTCAGGTTAAAATGTATTGTCTGCTACAAGTGTACTTAACCCTGCTTTTTTCTTTTTTGGTTACCATTTGCTGAGTATCTTTTTCAATCCCTCCACTGTTAGTCTGTGTGTATCTTTATGGCTAAAGTGAGTCTCCTGTATGAAGCATATTGCCAGATCTTGTTGTCTTAGCCATTCAGCCATTCTACGTTTTTTGATTGGAGAATTCAATCCATTTATATTTAAAGTTATTGATAGGTAAGGACTCACTATTGCCACTTTGTTCATCGTTTTCTGTCTTACCCTTTAATCCTTGTTTTTATCCTGCTCTTGGGTTGTTGTTTTTCTCTGCTATCTTTTGGTATCAGTTTCTGACTTATCAATGTGGGGCTTGAACTTATGAACCCGAGGTCAAGAGCTGCATGCTCTACCAACTGAGCCAGGCAGGTGCCCCTATTTACTTTTACTACAGGTTCCACCCCCCCATAGGGTTAATTGAGACTTACATAAAATATCTTAAAATTTTAACACCCTGTTAAAACTGGTAACAACTTCAGTGGCATTTCTAAATTCTTTACTTTTACTTCTCCCTCTCACGTTTCAGGTTAATGAAGTGTACGTACAGCTTACATATTTTTAAAACATATTGTGTACAGAACAAATTATTATACTTATGGATATTTTTACTGTATTTGTTTTCTAACTTTTATATTGGGGTTGTAAGTGAATCATGCACCACCATTACCATATTACAGAATCCAACTTTGAGTATTTACTGTTACCAGTGAGTTTTACACTACCTTCTTATGTTTTTATGATGTTAATCAGTGTCCTTTTACTTCCACTCAAAGAACTCCCCTTAGCATTTCTTATAAAGCAGGTGTAGTGGTGATGAATTTCCACAGCTTTTGATTGGTCAAAAGAGTCTTTCTCTCTCTTTCCTTTTTGAAAGGCAGCTTTGCCCAGTATAGAAGTCTTGGTTGACACTTTAGTTCTTTCAATATTCTGAATATATCATTCCATTCACTCCTGGCCTGAAAAATTTCTATTGAGAAATCCACCCATCATGGGAGCTCCCTTATATATATCAATTATCTCTTTTCTCTTGCCACTTTCAAAATTCTTTGTCTTTGACTTCTGACAATTATGTGTCTTGCTGCAGCCCTATTCATGTTCAGCCTAGTGGGGGTCCTATGGGTCTCATGGATCTGGATGTCCATTTCTCTCTGGGTTTGAGAAGTTTTAAGCCCTCCGTGATTTAAATCTTCTTCTGGATTTCCCATAGTGCAGATATTGTTTCTTTTCATTATGTTCTTTTTCTTTTTGCTGCTCCGATAGTACTTTCAACTGTCTAGTCTTCTAGGACACTGATTCATTCTTCTGCATGGTCAAATCTGCTTTTCAAGCTTTCTATTGAATTCTTCAGTTCATTAATTGTATTCTTCATTTCTAGGATTTGTTTTCTTTTTTTCTTTTTCTTTTCTTTTCTTTTCTTTTTTTTTTTTTTTAAGTTTAATTGCTACACCCAGTGCATGGCTCAAACTCATGACCCTGAGATCAAGAGTTGCATGCTCTGCCAACTGAGCCAGCCTGGCACCCCTCTGTTTGACAAAGAAATAGAAACCATCAAAAACAACCAAACTTCTCATCTTCTCCATGCATTGTTTTTCTAATTTTATTTAGTTATACATCAGTGTGTTCTTCTAGTTCACTAAATTCGTTAAGTGGAATATTTTGACATTTTATAGATTTCCATTTTTTAGGGTAAGTTATCAGAACTTTCTTAATTTCCTTTGTCAGTATCACATTTACCTGGTTTTTCATGATCCTTGATTACTTACATGGGTATCTGCAAATTTTGATTAAGTGGTCTCCTCTTTCAGGATTTACAGGTTCACTTTGGCAGAGACAGTCCTTTACCAGTCAGGTCAGGTTAGCTTTCTGGACTGTTTGCTGGTAGTGTCCTTGGGCAGATGGGACTGCTAACAATGGTATAGGAATGCTAGCTTAGTTACCTGCCCAAGCAAGGCTGTAGGATGGACTCTTAGTTGCCTGGGTTCCCCAGTCAGGCTTACTAGCTGGTAAGGACTGGGTATTATACTCAAGAGGAAGGCAGGGTTATGAATTATCTTCTCTGTCTTGGTTGGGCAGCCAGACAGACTTCAGTGCCTACATGGCTCATTGTTTGAGGACCCAAATCAGGCAAGACTAGGCACTGAATTTTCTGGGCACTTAAAGCTACTCAAATCAAGTTCCTATGAGTAACCTTTTACATTATGTTGATGGTCACATTTCGTTGGATAGGGTGTACCTATGTTACAATTCAGTAGAAAATGCCAAATGGATTTTCCAAATATATTGTTCAAGAAAACACACAAGGTCAGCCAATGAACAGCGGGGGAGGATACAGAAACATCACCTTAATGGAAAGAAGTACAAATAATCTGGAGCCATTCTTCATATATCACAGTATGTATCTGGGCTTCAATGTCTGCATCTAGGGGACTGTCCATTATGTTTGCCTATTTATCAGTTTGTTTCCTAGTAGTTGTGTCCACAGGTTTGTGGTTACTATTATATTTTATCTTGTGTGATTCTGGACTTGTCTATAAGTACTGTATCTAGGTATAATTCAGAAGGTAGTTGATTAAAATGACTGTATTCAAAATTCTTTGTATGCTTTATGAGAGAGGAAAGATACCGATTAAAACTTTTAACTTTTTTTTTCTTATCTCTACACCCAATATGGGGTTCGAATTCACTACCCCAAGATCAAGAGTTGCATGCCCTAGTGACTGAGCCAGCCAGGTGCCCCTAATTAAGACCTTAAACTACAAAGCTTTCAGTGTAATACAGTGTATACATTTTAGACATCAAGAGAAAAAATAAGTGAGGAAAAAATGGAATTCAAAGAAAGAAAAACAAAAATAAGACAAATGAAAAGCATAAAATTAGATAACTGAATTAAATCCAAATATTAGTAAATATATTACAAATAAATGGACTAAATGCTTCCATTAAATGAGATTGTTATTGTGGATTTAAAAACTATCAATATTGGTGCAACGTGTGATTCTGAATGCACCCTGGCCCAAAAAACAGGCCAAATAAAGTTTGAATAAGGTTTGTAGATTAGTTGATAATATCTTATCAATGTTAATTTCCTAGTTTCATAATTATACTATGGTTACCTAAGATGTTAACCTTCAGGAGAGGTGGGTGAAAGATCTACAGGAACATAGGTCCTATTTTTACCTCTCTGAATGCCTGAATTTATTTCAAAATGAGAACTTTATTTAGAGTTTTTAAATGACAGTTATGTTTTTAAAAAGTCATCTAAAACGTTTAAAAAACCAGGTTGAGAAATACAGGAGAAACAATATGATAAAGATACATAAAAGTTGACAAGAGATTTTAATAAAATGGGCATTTATAGAGATAAAGGGTTACTCGTAATATTTAAAAGTTAATTCACCAAGAAGCTACAGCAATTCCAAAATGGAATATAACACAGCTTTCAAAAACAGAAAACAAAAATGGACCAAATAAACAGAGAATTATAAAAGATACCATCAGAGTAGAACATTTTTTATACACCCCTCTCTGGAATAGAATAGAGGAACATTCAATAACCACAAAGGCTAGAGCAAAACAATTAATGAACTGGACCCAGAGACACAGAGCACTGCTGGCTGCAAACATTCTTTTCAAGCTTGCATGGAATACTTCTGAAAATTGACCATATACAAGGCCAGAAAGCATATCTCAAACATTTCAAAAGATTAATATAATTCTGTAAAGACAATGAAACTTGGTTATAACCAGTAACAAAAACATTAAAAATACAACATATGGTGGAATAGACACATTTTGAAACAATGTCAAACGGTACACCACAGTGCAAATTAAATATTTATAACTGAAAAGTAACAAAATTACTAATCATCCAAACTTTGTTAGAGATTCACCTCTAGAAATACAGAGATAGCCAAAAATTCAAATGCTTACATAATAGAAGAAAGTCTGAAGAATGGGCTATGTATTTGATTTGAGGTAGGAAAAGAATAATAAACACAGAAGCACCTGGGTGGCTCAGTTGGTAAAGTGTCCAACTCTTGATCTCAGCTTAGGTCTTGATCTCAAGGTTGGGAAATCAAGCCCCGCACTGGGTTCCATGCTGGGTGTGGAGCCTATTTAAAAATACATACTCGGGGCGCCTGGGTGGCTCAGTTGTTAAGTGTCTGCCTTCGGCTCGGCGTGATCCCAGAATCCTGGGATGGAGCCCCGCACTGGGCTCCCTGCTCCCCTGGGAGCCTGCTTCTTCCTCTCCCACTCCCCCTGCTTGTGTTCCCTCTCTCGCTGGCTGTCTCTCTGTCAAATAAATAAAATATTAAAAAAAAATACACACATACATATAAAGAAAGTAGAATGGCCTAACTACAACGCTGCTTATTGACAGGCCAAGACTGGCATAAAACAGATGGAAAAAGATGTTCTATGCAAAAAGAAACCAAAAGAAAGCTGGGATAGCAAAATCAGACAAAACAGACTTTAATACAAAGACTGTAACAAAAAACAAAGGTGTGGAGTTATTCTTAGAAAATATATTGTAAGCCCTAAGGGGTGATCGTGGAAGCAGCTGAAACATCAGCAGCATTCCTGTTCTCAGGTTATTGAATGCAATGGCCCAGTGGTCGCAGGATCCCATGATCTCCAGGGGCAGGGCACAGGTTAGGAGCTATGGAAGAATGTAACCCTCAGTGCCCCCCTTTTCGCACCTGGCGATTGCTAGCCCAAATATTCCTCTCCTCCCTTATCCCGTGACTGCCTCCCTACATGCCTATGCGTAGGGGAGAATGCAAGCCTGCTTTATGGCTTCAGGATATTTGCCATCTCTTTGAACTCCTTTGCCACACTTTGAGGCATCTGTCCTTGCTTTTCTGATAAAATAAAAGCTGTGTGCAGGATTCAGCTGCTGCTACTCTCCCTCGCAGAGGCAGCCCTGCATGGCCGCTCAGATTGGTGTCTGAGAACTTTATTTCAGTGCACGACGAAAAAAAGGTGACTACAAAATGCTAAAAGGTTCAATCAGCAAGAGGATAAGACAGTTGTAAATATGTATTCATCCAACATAAAAGCACCTAAATACATAAAGCAAATATTAATAGACTTAAAGGGAAAAACGGATAGCAATACAATAATAGTAGAGGACTTTAGTATCCTACTTTCATTAATGGATTATATCACCCAGACACAAAATCAGTAAGGACATATTGACCTTAACTGACATGTTAGACCAAATAGACTTAACAGATATATACAGAATATTCCATCCAAAAGCAACAAAACATTTTTTTTCAAACACACATGGAATATCCTTCAGGATAGAGATGTCAGCCATAAAACAAGTCTTAATGAATTTAAGTAGACTAAAATCCTATCAGGCATCTTTTCGAACCACAATGCTATGACACTAGAAATCAATTATAAGAAAAGTGGGTGGGGGGGGAGAAGTGGAGATTAAATAATATGCTTTTACTAAAACAATGCAAAGAAGAAATCAAGAGAAAAAAAAACACACCTTGAGACAAATGAAAATGGAAATACAATATACCAAAACTAAAAGGATGCAGAAGCAGCAGTTCTAGGAGGGAAGTTCACAGCAACAAATGTCACATTGTGAAACAAACAAAATCTCAAATTACCTTAAGAACCTACAAAAAGAACAAGTTGGTTAGATGCCAAAGAATTGCAAACCTAGAAGAAATGGAGAAATTCCTGGAGGCATACAACCTATCACGACTGAGTCAAAAAAATCTCAAAAGATCAATTACTAGACTAGTGAGGAGAATCAGGAATCAAAAACATCTCTACAAACAAAAGTCCAGGACCAGATGGCTTCACTGTGAATTCTACCAAACACTCTAAAAGAATGAATATGAATCCTTCTCAAACTATCCCAAAAAATGAAAGAAGGAACACTTGCAAATTTATGTTAGGAGGCCAGTATTATCCTGGTACCAAAACCAGGTAAGGACGCCACAAGAAAGGAAAATTACAGGCCAATATCCCTGGGAAATAGATGTGCAAAAATCCTCAACAAAATATGAGCAAATTCAACAATACATTGAAAACATCATATATCAAGGTGCCTGATATATGATTCTCTGCTAGAGAAATTAGACAGGAAATAGAAAAGGCATGCAAATTGAGTAAGACAGATGCTCTCTGCAGATGCCATGATATTACATAGAGAAAACCCTAAAGATACTACCAAAAAACTGTTAGAATAAACCCAGTAAAGCTGCAGGATACAGAATCAATATATAAAGGTCTGTTCCATTTCCCCGCACTAATGAAAATTAAAACAATTTACAGTTGTCAATAAAAAACAAAATGAGGTACCCTTTTGTACCTGTTAGAATGGCTATTCTTAAAAAGACAAGAAATAACCGTGGGTAAGACTGTGGAGAAAAGGGAACCCTTGCGTACTACTGGAGGGAATGTAAATTGGTGCAGAACGATGGAAAACACTATGGAGGTTCCTCAAAAAATTTACATGAAACTATCCAATGACCCAACAATTCAACTTTGGGAATTTATCCAAACAAATCAAAAACACTAACTCAAAAAGATATATGCAGCCCCAAGTTCACTGCAGCATTATTTACAATAGCCAAGATTTGGAAACAACTTAAGTATTTCCACCAACCAATGAATAAGAAAAATGTGATACACACACACACACACACACACACACACACACACACACACACAATGGAATATTATTCACTCATCAAAAGAAGGAAATCTTGCCATTGTGAATGGTGAATGGTCTTTGAGGCATTATGCTAAGTGAAATAAGTCAGACAAAGAAACACAAATACTTTATCATATCACTTCTAAGTGGAATCTTAAAAAAAAAAATCAAAACATAAAAACAAGAACAAAGCTCATGCATACAGAGAATAGACTGGTGGTTGCCAGAGGAGGAGAATGGGGGTTGAGTGAATTGGGTGAAGGGGTTAAAAGGTGTAAACTCCCAGTTATTACAACAAGTAAGTCATGGGAATGGAATACACAGCATGGTGATGATAGTTAATACTGTATTTTATTTTATATTTCAAAGTTGCTAAGAGTAAATCTTAAAAGTTCTCACCACAAAAAATTTTGTAGCAATCTAAATTTATTGTGGTGACCATTTCAAAATATATACAAATATTGAATCATAATGCTGTATCTGAAAATAGTATGTTATATGTCAATTACACCTCATAACTTTCTCGTTACATTTCCAAACATACTGAACTTCTCCTTGATGAGGGATGTTCTTCACACTCACCTTGAAGACTACCTCTCTCTACTGTCCTCACTCTTCTTGTTCCAACCATGAGATCAGAATGGGTTTAGAGAGTTGATAACCTACTGATGGGGAAAATACATTAATGGAAGAGGCTCATGCAGGAGATGAACCTTCCCATGAATCAGATGTTATATTACTAACGACAGACGTAAAGATTTCAAATGAGATAAAAATGCAAATACCCTCTCTACTGTGAAAGACTGGTCATTCATGAAACCCAGTCAGCTTATATATACATTTACAAGCCCTAGTACTCTACTGAGATAGGAAATACAGTAAGGGCAACAAAGGATTTTCATTTTCATAGAGGAAACCAGTAACCAGTGGTTCTCAAATTTTAGTGTGCATCAGACTCACACAGACTGTCTGTTAAAAAACAGATTATTAGGTCCCACTGCCACCGTTGCAGCAGATGGAAGTGGAGTGTGAGAATGTACATTTCTAACAGTGAGACAGTGATGCTGTTTGTCCAAGGATCACATTTTGACAGCAACCACACTGGATTAGAACACTAAATCAGTGAAGTGTCTTTGTGTTGTGTTCAGGTCTGACATCACCCATCCTGCAACACAATAAGTACGTAATACATATCTGTTCAGTAACAGGCTATAGGGATGATGGCAGCCTTACTCCTTGTGCTCAGGTTCTTGGAGTTCTCCAGTATTGTGTCTCTGTGTAAGTTTCTCTAAGAGGAGTCCAGAAAAGTCCACTCCTCCAAGATGAAGTCCACAGCCACACCACCAAAGGTCACAATCCAAATAATCATACATATGGTGACTTGAACCAAGGAACATTATCCATGTTCAACTGGAAAGAGGATGAGAAAAACAGCGGTAATAAAGAGTTTCAAGGTCTCTCAGACTCCAAGGTTCAGTGGTCTAGATCTTCTAATAGCTACATTCACTCACTCCAGTCACATGGCTTCGAAAGAAATTCGAACTGGTCTCACCACACCTGGACAAGGAGCTCTTGTCTCATGTCCCTCTAATGCAGCACACACCGAGCACATCGCAGACATCTGATAAATGCTCGTGAATGAGTCAATTCTCTGAGAAAAGCACACCTTCATCTTCTTTATCATCTGTGAGACTGTACAGCAAATACAAAAGGTCACCATCACGAGAGTCAAGTTTAGTGAGTACTTACAGAAATGCTGAGATTATTTTCAGAGTATTCCCTCACCACCAATACGAAAGGCTCTATTTTGTGGGGAAATTCAACAGGGAATCAGTCTTTGAGTGACTTTATTTCTTTAAGAAGCTCTGGAGACAGGTCCACCTAAAAGGAAATGTGTCCATCTGGTGAATACGAGTATGTCATTTTGTACAAAGATACACTTTTTTCTTAGCCAAGAACAATCTCTCAGCCAATCAACCACCATCCTTTCTGCTTTTATCTTTTCCTCAGGAAGGCAGAAAGGGACCTTAAAAAGACATAGAAGAAAACAAAGAAGGCAGGTACACCCAGAGAGGACCATGATTCCCACATTTACCTGCCCAGAAGTCACTGTATTCTAGTGTGAAATTCCCAAATATCCCTTCAAGAAATCTTACACAAATACAGACTACTGCCATGGGATATCAGAGTGGTCCTGTCTCACCCAGAGCCCGGAAAGAGGACAGTGAGTCATGCTGCCCATGAGGAAAATAGGCTCAATTGACAGGGAAGGAAACTTAAAGCCCTGAGAAATGTGACTCAGTTTTTCCTCAAAGCAATATGATAAAAAAAAGTTTGTAGTATCTCTTCCCAATGTACATATATTAGTAAGGTAACTTAGAGAACAGCAGTCACTGGCTCACTTTGGCTCCTCCTAAATGAGCCAGCAGTAAGTGGCTCAGACTACTGATTTCAACTGTGCAAGAGGGACTTAAAGCAGAGTCTACTGAAAACAAAGGGTATTGACAAGGACTTACCAGAGGACAAATCAATGGCTGCCATCCTGTAAGGGTGACATGATTTACCTGACATTCCTTTCTTTGATCCCAAGATCATTTCAGGGTATCTTATGAATGTAAGTATATATGGCCATCTCCATCCCTCTGGGGACAGGGTTATCTGGAGTCCTACTATGTAATGATCATTAATAAATATCACTCATCAAATATATGTTAGCTCTGTGCAGATGATATGAGAAACCCACTAAAAATGGTAAGCTCTTCCACTCTGGACAACAGGATGGAGCTTCCTCAAAAAGTTGAAAATAGAGCTACCCTATGACCCAGCAATTGCACTACTAGGGATTTACCTCAAAGATACAAATGTAGTGGTCCAAAGGCCCACTTGCACCCCAATGTTTACAGCAGCAATATCCACAATAGCCAAACTATGGAAAGAGCCCAGATGTCCATCAACAGATGAATGGATAAAGATATAATAAACACACACACACACACACACCAGAATATTACTCAGCCATCAGAAAGAATGAAATCTTGCCATTTGCAATGACATGGATGAAGCTACGGTATATTATGCTAAGCAAAATGAGTCAGTCAGAGAAAGACAAACACCATATGATCTCACTCATGTGGAATTCAAGAAACAAAACAGATGAACATATGGGAGGGGGAAAAAGAGAGGGAAACCATAGAGACTCGGAAAGAACAAACTGAGGGTTGATGGAGGGAGGTGGGTGGGAGGTAGGCTAGATGGATAATGGGTATCAAGGAGGGCACTTGATATGATAACTGGGTGTTATATGTAAGTGATGAATCACTGAATTCTACTCCCGAAACCAATATTGTACTATATGTTAACAAAATAGAATTTAAATAAAAATTAGGGAAAAAAAAGAATTCAAAATAAGTCATAAAGATATTCAAGAAACTCAGAAGAATGGATGAACACAGTAAACATTTCAACAGAAATAGAAAATATCAAGTAACAAATAAGGCTGGCCGTGTTGGGGCTGCCTCTCTCAGAGAGTGTGACTTCTTGGGAGAGACTACTTTTCCTTAAGAGGAGGAGAAAAATGTCTCTTTCATTTCTAAAGATGATGTCCCAGGAGTCAGTGAAATTTATTTTTTTTTATTTTATTTTATTTTTTTTAAAGATTTTATTTATTTATTTGACAGAGATAGAGACAGCCAGCGAGAGAGGGAACACAAGCAGGGGGAGTGGGAGAGGAAGAAGCAGGCTCACAGCGGAGGAGCCTGATGTGGGGCTCGATCCCATAACGCCGGGATCACGCTCTGAGCCGAAGGCAGACGCTTAACCGCTGTGTCACCCAGGCACCCCTGGAGTCAGTGAAATTTAGAGATGTGGCCGTGATCTCTTCTCCAGACCAGTGGGCTCATCCGAGCCCTGAAGAGAGAAAACTGTATAAAGATGTGATGCTGTGATTACCTTGTATTTTGGGGACACTGTGTTTTGGGACACTTATAAGGTAGAAGTGATAGCCTCTTTGAGGCACGGAAAGGAGCCTTGGATGGGGGAGAGATGTAACAAGTGCTCCATGCCCAGTGTGTCAGCAAGCTCTCACCACGCTAAAGATAGAAAACTTCGTACTTCTGCCCAATGTTACGAACATGACGAGTGCGTCATGACTTTCTTTTTCTTTTTTTTTAAAAGACTTTATTTATTTATGTGACAGAGAGACAGCCAGCGAGAGAGGGAACACAGCAGGGGAGTGAGAGAGGAAGAAGCAGGCTCCCAGCGGAGGAGCCCGATGTGGGACTCGATCCCGGAACGCTGGGATCACGCCCTGAGCTGAAGGCAGACGCTCTAACGACTGCGCTACCCAGGCGCCCTGCATCATGACTTTCAATCATGTCTTCCACCTTACTGAACATCAGTGAATTCACAAGGTAGAGAAAGCCCACAAACACAGTCAAAACACAAATGCCTTTAGGCACTGCTCATCATTTAGAACACTCTAAATAATTTATATTCTAGATAAATACTAGGAAGTGGCAAACCCTTTAATGGAGCTTCAAAGTGTATTCAACACCAGAGCATACACACAGACTGCAGCCACACAAATGTGATGGATATCAGAAGGCCTATAGATTTCTCTCATCCTTTCACACACCCCAGAGGTTTCATGTTGGCAAGACTAAACCTGACTCACCACCAAAAAATTCATACTCAACAGAAACTCTTTGCCTGTAAGTCTTGTGGACCTTTTACAATTTCTCAGGAAAAAAAAAAAAAATTCCACACCAAAAAATCCATATTAGAAGAAAGTATCACAATTATTTTAAAAAGGACTTCAGCCCATACGATTTATCCTACATCAAGAAGTTCATACTAGAGAGACCCTACCAATGTAACGATTGTGAAAAATCCTTTAAAACCAGCTCAAATCATGGGGCACCTAGATGGCTCAGTTGGTTCAGCATCTGACTCTTGGTTTTGGCTCAGGTCATGATCTCAGGGTCATGAGATCAAGCCCCGTGTCAGGCTCCTCACTCAGTGAGTATGCATGGAATTCTCTCCCTCGTCCCTCTCATGCTTGATTGTTGTCTCTCTCTCTCTCAAATAAAATATTTAAAAAAATAAAAATTAAAAAAAAAACAGTTCAAATCTTAATAAACATCAGAAAATTCAAACTGGAGAGAAATTTTTCTTTTTTTATTTTTAAAGATTAATCATTTATTTGAGAGAAAGAGCACAAGTGGGAGGGGCAGAGAGAGAGAGAATCTCAAGCAGCAAGAGGCTGACATGGGACTTGATCTCACAACCCTGAGATCACGACCTGAGCTTAAACCAAGAGTCAGATGCTTAACTGCTGTGCCACACAGGCGCCCCAGCTTTTCCTTTTTACATTTTAATTCCAGCGTAGTTAACATACAATGTTATTTTATCTTTTTTCTTTTTATGAGAGAGCGTGCGAGCAAGCAATCGAGCAGGGGGAAGGGGGAGAAGGAGAGACTCTTAAGCAGGCTCCTCACTCAGCGCAAGGCGCAACACAGGGCTGGATATCACGACCCTGAGATCACAACCTGAGCCGAAATCAACAGTTGGACACTAAACTGACTGAGCCATCTAGGTGCCCCGTATGCAGTGTTATTTTAGTTTCAGGTATACAATGTAGTGATCCAACAATTTCATGTATTACTCCGTGCTCATTAGAATAAATGTACTCTAAATCCCCTTCGCCTATATCACCCATTCCCCACCTCCCCTCTGGTAACCAACCATCTTTGTTCTCTATAGTTAAGAGCCTGTTTCTTGGTTTGTCTCACTTTTCCCCCTTTGTTCATGTTTCGTTTCTTAAATTCCACATGTGAGTAAAATCACATGGTATCTGTCTTTCTCTGACTGGCTTATTTCCCTTAGCACTGTACCTCTAGATTCATCCATGTTGTTGCAAATGGCAAGATTTCATTCTTTTTTGTGACTGAATAATATTCCATTGTATATACACACCACATCTTTTTATCCATTCAACAAATGTCCTTTTTATGTAATGAATGTAAAAAGACCTTTACCCAGCTCACAGATCTTCAACATGACCAACAAATCCATACTGGAGAGAAACCTTACATATGCAGTAATTGTAAAAAGACTTTTGTCTGTTTCTCAGAATTAAATTGACACTGAAGAACTCATACTGGAGAGAGACCATACCAGTGTAATGTTTGTGAAAAACCTTTAAATATCACTCAAATGTTATTAAACATCAGAAAATTCATTTTGAAGAGAGGCCTTTTACAGGTAATGAGTGTGAAAAGATCTTTTGCTATTGTTCAGTCCGTAAGTGACATAAAAAAATTCATACTAAACAGAAACCCTATCAATGTGGTAAATGTCAAAAAAATTTTAACAACAGTTTAAATCTTGGAAATACAAAAAAATTCATACTGAAGAGAAACCCTTTGTGTGTAATCACCGTGGAAAAGTTTTTAGCTTAAAACAAAAAATTCTTGACATCAGAAAATTCATGATAAAAAAAAAGCTCTAAAAATATTCAGGATGCAGAAAGGCATTTAGAAATAACTTACATTTGGTTTAATTTCCAATTTCTAGGAAAAGAAACGTGGAAAACTTTTTAGTCAAAGCCCCATGCTTCTGCATGCATTCAACCTACAAAGAGTATTTTAGAGATATAAATACATACATGGTGAAGAAGTCACAGGGAGATGTGACTACAAATGTACTTTCTATATTGCACTGAATTGACTCTGAGCAAAACTGGCTAAACATGTTCAACCAAAACTTGAAATTGAATAAGGCTGTTCCTATAATAAGTAGTAGGTTAAGATGCAGCAGGAAGGGTATAGTGAAAAGAACATATTCATTTTGCTGTCTGTTCATAATCTATTTCCACCAGATGAATATAACCATATTTTTAATACAGGCAGATCTCTAAAGATGTAAACTTTTGTAGGGAGAGGACACAACCCTAGTCTAAGCATAAGTAAGGAAAACAAAAGCCATCTCTTTGGAATTAGAACTATCAGAAAAGAGGGTTGCCTGGGTGGTTTAGTCGGTTAAGCATCCAACTCTTGATTTCGGCTCAGGTCATGATCTTGGGGTTGTGGGACTGAGGCCCATGTCATGCTCTATGCTGGGCATGGAGCCTGCTTGGGATTTTCTCTCTCCCTCTGCCCCTCCCCTCTGCTCTCTGTCAAAAAACAAAACAAAACAAACCCCACAAACTATCAGAAAAGAAGAAACTTTGCCAGTGGACAATGAAAAATGAAAAGTTGATTATGATGAAAAAAACTAAAGAGTTAAGAGGGTAGGAGGATGAAAAAAGATGGCGGAGGAGTAGGGGACCTTTTTTCAGCTGGTCCCCTGAATCAAGCTGGATATCTACCAGACCATCCTGAAAACCCATGAAATCAGCCCGAGACGCAGGAAGAAACTAACATCTCCAGCGCTGAGTATTGAGGTACGAAGCAGGGAGCTGTGAATCTGCGCAGAGATATCGGAAGATAAACGGAAGGGGGAGGGAGCCGCCGCGCTTGGGCGCCGGGAAGTGGTAGCCACCTGCACTGGGGAGCAGGCTGGGACCAGGCGCTCCGGAGTGTTCGTGTGACCAGACTGAAAACTGGAGCTCCGGAGCACGCGCGAACCACACTGAAGCAGGGAGCTCGGGAGCACGCGCAGGAACCGGGCGGCTGGAGGTGTTAGAAGCACAAAGGACAGAGACGTGCGGGCCCTGGAAGTGAGGGCTGGGACACGGGTTGCCCGGGATGCTGCGGGGTTTTTAGCAGCACCGAAAGAAACAGTTTCCCCAAAAACAAGAGTCCAGGGCCTGACGGATTCCCCAGGGAATTCTACCAAACATTCAAAGAAGAAATAATGCCTATTCTCCTGAAGCTGTTTCAAAAAACAGAAACAGAAGGAAAACTACCAAACTCAATTCTATGAGGCCAGTATTACCTTGATCCGCAAACCAGGCAAAGACCCCATCAAAAAGCAGAATTACAGACCGATATCCCTGATGAATATGGACGCCGAAATTCTCAACAAGATCGTAGCTAATAGGCTCCAACAGTACATTAAAAGGATTATCCATCAAGACCAAGTGGGATTCATCCCTGGGATGCAAGGGTGGGTCAACATTTGCAAATCTATCAGTGTGATAGATCATATCAAGAAAAGACTCAGGAACCATATGATCCTCTCAATTGATGCAAAAAAGCATTTGACTAAATACAGTATCCTTTCCTGATTAAAACCCTTCAGAGTGTAGGGATAGAGGGTACATTCCTCAATTTCATAAAAACCATCTATGAAAAGCCTATAGCGAATATCATTCTCAATGGGGAAAGGCTGGAATTAAGATCAGGAACATGACAAGGATGCCCATTCTCGCCATTATTGTTTGACACAGTACTAGAAGTCCTTGCAAACAGCAATCAGACAACAAAAAGGAATCAAAGGTATTCAAATTGGCAAAGAAGTCAAACTGTCTCTCTTCGCAGACGACAAGATACTCTATATGGAAAACCCAAAAGACTCCACCCCCAAACTACTAGAACTCAGAGAGCAATTCAGTAATGTGGCGGGATACAAAATCAATGCTCAGAAATCAGTTGCATTTCTATACACGAGTAATGAGACTGAAGAAAGAGAAATTAGGGAATCCATTCCATTTACAATAGCACCAAAAATCATACTATATCTTGGAATTAACTTAACCCGAGACAAAAAGGATCTATATTCTAGAAACTACAAATCACTCTTGAAAGACATTGAAGAAGACACAAAAAGATGGAAAAATATTCCATGCTCATGGATCATAAGAATAAACATAGTTAAAATGTCCATGCTACCCAGAGCAATCTACACTTTCAATGCCATCCCGATCAAAATACCAATGACATTTTTCAAAGAACTGGAACAAACAGCCCTTAAATTTGTGTGGAACCAGAAAAGGCCCCAAATCGCCAAGGAATTGTTGAAAAGGAAAAACAAAGCTGGGGCATCATGTTGCCAGATTTCAAGCTATACTACAAAGCTGTGATCACCAAGACAGCATGGTACTGGCACAAAAACAGACACACAGACGAGTGGAACAGAATAGAGAACCCAGAAATGGATGCTCAGCTCTTTGGGCAACTCATCTTTGACAAAGCAGGAAAAAACATCCAGTGGAAAAAAGACAGTCTTTTCAATAAATGGTGCTGGGAAAATTGGGACAGCTCTACGCAAAAGAATGAAACTTGACCACTCTCTCACACCATACACAAAGATAAACTCCAAATGGATGAAAGACCGCGATGTGAGACAGGAATCTATCAAAATCATAGAGGAGAATATAGGCTGCAACCTCTTTTTTTTCTTTTTAATGATTTTTTATTATATTATGTTAGTCACCATACAGTACAACCCCGGTTTCCGATGTAAAGCTCGATGATTCATTAGTTGCGTATAACACCCAGTGCACCATGCAATATGTGCCCTCCTTACTACCCATCACCAGTCTATCCCATTCCCCCACCCCCTCCCTTCTGAAGCCCTCAGTTTGTTTCTCAGAGTCCATAGTCTCTCATGTTTCATTCCCCCTTCTGATTACCCCCCTTTTCTTTATCCCTTTCTTCCCCTACCGATCATCCTAGTTCTTATGTTCCATAGATGAGAGGCTGCAACCTCTTTGACATCGGCCACAGCAACTTCTTTCATGACATCTCCGAAGGCAAGAGAAACAAAAGAAAAAATGAACTTGTGGAACTTCATCAAGATAAAAAGCTTCTGCACAGCCAAGGAAACAGTCAAAAAAAACTAAGAGGCAGCCCACGGAATGGGAGAATATATTTGGAAATGACACTACAGATAAAAGACTGGCATCCAAGATCTACAAAGAACTTCTCAAACTCAATACATGAGAAACAAATAATCAAATCATAAAATGGGCAGAAGATATGAACAGACACTTTTCCAATGAAGGCATACAAATGGCTGACACATGAAAAAATATTCACAATCATTAGCCATCAGGGAAATTAAAATCAAAACCACATTGAGATATCACCTTATACCAGTCAGAATGGCAAAAATTGACAAGGCAAGAAACAACGAATGTTGGAAAGGATGTGGAGAAAGGGGATCCCTCTTACACTGTTGGTGGGAATACAAGTTGGTACAGCCACTTTGGAAAACAGTGTGGAGGTCCCTTAAAAAGTTAAAAATAGAGCTACCCCATGATCCAGCAATTGCACTACTGGGTATTTACCCCAAAGATACAGACGTAGTGAAGAGAAGAGCCGTATGCACCCCAATGTTCAGAGCAGCATTGTCCACAATAGCTAAACTGTGGAAGGAGCCGAGATGCCCTTCAACAGACAAATGGATAAAGAAGATGTGGTCCATTTATACAATGGAATATTACTCAGCCATCAGAAAGAACGATTACCGAACATCTGCAGGAACATGGACGGGACTGGAGGAGATTATGCTAAGTGAAATAAGTCAAGCAGAGAAAGATGGTTATCATATGGTTTTACTCATTTATGGACCATAAGAAATAGCAGGGAGATCGGTAGGAGAAGGAAGGGAAGAATGAAGGGGGGGGTAAACAGAAGGGGGAAGGAACCATGAGCGACTATGGACTCTGGGAAACAGAGGGCTTCAGAGGGGAGAGGGGTGGGGGATTGGGATAGGCTGGTGATGGGTATTAAGGAGGGCACATATTGCATGGAGCACTGGGTTATACACAAACAATGAATCATGGAACACTACATCAAAAACTAAGGATGTACTGTACGGTGACTAACATAACATAATAAAAAATGTTAAAAAAAGAGTTAGGAGGGTAGACAGAAGAAATACAAAGGTCAGTGGATGAGCTGGTTTCTGTTGCCTTGTCTAAATGGATATAACTCTAAGACACCTAGCCTCCCTGTATAATTACACCATTCCTAGATGGATCTAGAGAACAAAGAGGAGATGAGCAAATTGCAACAATTCTATTTAGTTTCAGGACATGCAGAATCTATTACTTATACTGTTATTTGAAATAAACTGATTTCTAGTATGCTTTAATGAATAAATGCTAGGGCTTTTATTTATTTATTTGAGACAGAGAACATGTGAGCAGGGGGAAGGGCAGAGGGAGACGGAGAGAATCCCAAGCAGACTTGTGCTGAGCGCAGAGCTCATGCAGGGCTCAATCATGACCTGAGCTGAAACCAAGAGTTGGATGTTCAACCGACTGAGCCACCCAGGCGCTCCAAATGTTGTCTTTTTTTTTTTTTTAAGGGAAGTTAATGAAGTCACAGAGCCGAGGAGTACAATAAGTGTACTGAAAAATACACTAGAGAGGTTCAATAGCAGACTAGATTAAGAAGGAAGGATCGGCAAACTTGAAAACAGAGTAGTGGAACTCACCTAATCAGAGCAGCCAGAAGAAAAAAGAATGGAAAAAGGAGTGATGATTCCTTCAGGGACTTATGGGACAACAAAAAGTGGAACGACATTTGCATTATAGGAACCCCTTAAGGATAAGAAAGAGAGAAAGGGGCAGAAAGCTTATTCAAACTAATTATGGCTGAAAACTGGAAACAGTTTTCTGGAAACAGACATCCAGGTCCAGGAAGCCTAGAGAGTTCCAAATAAGATGAACCTAAAGAGATCCAAACCAAGACACATTATAATTAAAGTGTCAAGATAAAGACAAGGAGAGAATCATAAAAGGAAAAAAATCGACCTGTTATATACACAGAAGCTCTATGAAACTGTCAATTTTTTTCATCAGAAACTGCAGGCCAGAATGTAGTTGCACAATAAAGTCAAAGTGCTGAAAGGAAAAACTGCCAACCAAGAATATTTTACGAGGTAAAACAATCATTCAAAATTGAAGATGACAGTGGCACCTGGGTGGCTCAGTCAATTAAGTGCCTGACTCCAGCAGGTCCTGATCTCAGGATCCAGGTACTGAGAACCGCGTCCAGCTCTGCGCTCAGCGGTTGCGTCTGCTTGTCCCTCCCCCTCTCCTTCTGCCCCTCACCCTACTCGTGCTCTCTTTCTCTAACAAATAAATAAAATCTTAAAAAACAAAAACAAAACTGAAGACAGTTTTCCAGACAAACAAAAGCTAAAGTAGTTAATCATCAACGGACCAGTCTTACAAGAAATGTTAAGACTTCTTCATGCTGAAACAAAGGGCACTAATTAATAACAGGAAAGCATATGAAATGTAAATCTCACCAGGGAAGAAAATATGTAATAAATTCTGAACACTCTAACGTTGTAAAAGTGGTGGGTTAACAATTTAAATGCTAGAATAAAGCTTACAACACAAAAGTAGGAAAAAACTATACAATAATTAGTTAAGGGACACATGAGATAAAAAATATATATTGTGACATAAAAACATAAATCATGGAGGGGAGTAAAAGTGTAGAGCTTTAGAATGCAATGAAACTAAAATATAAGCTGTTATATGTACGCCCCTACCCACACGGTAAGCAAGGAGCCTGATGAGGGACTTGATCCCAGGACCTGGGATCATGACTTGAGCTGAAGGCAGACACTTAATCGACTGAGCCACCCACGTGTTGTGGTGACTATAGTTAATAATACTGTATTGTATATCTGAAAGTTGCTAAGAGTAGATCTTGAAAGTTCTCATCATTTAAAAACAACCAAAACCTTGTAACTAGATGTAATGGATTTAATTAGTTATTGTGGTTATTGTTTCAAAATATATACAAATATCAAATCATCACTAGATGATTGTCATACACCAGAAACTAATGTTATATGTCAATTCTACCTAAATGGAAAAAAACCCACCAAAATGTAAATAGGGGAAACCAACAATTAGTGTATGACATTCCCTAGAAAGGACAAATCAGCCTCTCGGTGCAGGTGGGTAACACTGGACCTCTTCTCTCATGGTGATGGCAAAGATTCACTCTCAGTAGAACAGATTCACACTCTGGATATGGATTTGCCTTTCCACTTACAGTGCTTCTACTGGTACCACTTTGTATGTAATCACAAAATGCCTTATCTATACATGGCACTCGCACATTTTGTTCCTAATTAAGAAACACATTTCACTGCAAGGTGAAACAAAAGCAGCATGTCCTCAGAATCAAATGTCCTTATTACATACCTCCATGACTCAGGAACTGAAGCAAATAAAAAGTCAAATAGCTTACTGAAAACATAGTTACAGTGCCATTAAGAGACCGCCCTTTAAAGTGATGGGCTTCTGTCTCATGGGACACAGTATATGCTTTGAGCCAGAGAGCATTACGTGGTACCCCCTACCCACAGCCAGAATACATGGATCCAAGAGTTGATCGGTCAACATAGGAATGGCTCCATCAACAGAGTATCTGCTTCTGAACCCAGCAATTTATTTTATTTTTTATTTTTTTTATTTTTTAAAGATTTTATTTATTTATTTGACAGAGATAGAGACAGCCAGTGAGAGAGGGAACACAAGCAGGGGGAGTGGGAGAGGAAGAAGCAGGCTCATAGCGGAGGAGCCTGATGTGGGGCTCGATCCCATAACGCCAGGATCACGCCCTGAGCCGAAGGCAGACGTTTAACCGCTATGCCACCCAGGTGCCCCTGAACCCAGCAATTTAGAGGGCTGAGGGCTGGATACCTAAGTTCCTAATGAGGAATGATTTCCTCAGACAACACAATTATAGTTCCACTAAATGGGAAGATGAGATGGCAACATGGTCATTTGGAGCAGTTTTTTTTTTTTTTTTAAGATTTCTTTATTTATATTGAGAGAGAGAGAGAACCTCAAGCAGACTCCTTGCTGAGTGCCGAGCCTGACGCAGGGCTCGATCTCATGGTCCTGAGCCAAAATCAAGAGTCCACTGCTTAACCGACTAAGCCACGCAGGCACTTTGTCGTTTGGGGCTTCTTCTAATACCACTAAGCCAACTGTTAAAAAACCGATGCTTTTTTTGTTTTGTTTTTTAAAGAGGGAGAATGAGTTCATACACTGGCTGGGGTGACTGATCCCATCTACCAGAGAGAAAATGGGTTACTGCTATACAAGTGAGGCAAGAATTTAGTGTAAGAGGTTTCCTAATACTTCCATGCTCCACAGAAAAGGTTCAAGGAAAATTACAGCTGGGAAGAAAAAGCAAGACCAGAGACTTGGACCTTTTCAGACTGAAGAATGTGGGTAACTACCAGGCGCAGAACCCAGAGTTGTTGATGTTCTGTTAGAGGGTAAGAAAAATATTGAGTTGGGCACTGAAGAAAGCCACGCATATCAACTACCATGCCAACACCAATTTACAGAAGAACCGTAGTTTTGCAAGTTTTTTTCTTTCCTTGTTACATATCTTTATATGCATGTGTTCACTTTTATAAACCACTGACTTCTTATTTTTACTTACATACAAGTATTAGAGTATTTAGGTAACAGAATATCCAGTGAGACTGCGACTAAACCTGGAATAATTAATAGGGCCTGCAATGGGGACACAATGATTATCGGGATTTTTGCATCTCTCACTTTGGGGAATGATGAGAAATTCTTCACTTGAAGAAATAAAACAACTTAGAGTTGTTTTATTATTAGAAGGGATTGCAAAGGTGCACACAGAAGGGTACATATGAATGCCAGTTACCAATTCATTCATCACAGCTCCAAAATCCCTCCAGTACCTCGTATGAAATAAAGCAGTGGATTCTTTAAGGCTTTTTATCTTTTACACTGAACATGTGAAGCTTTGTCAATTGAGGGCAATGCGGAAGCACTGCATAAAGCAGGGAATTTCTCTTGCTATAGGATTCTTCCATCAGGTGCAGGATGGGTCAACGGTGTGGGCTAAAGACATCTTGCGATGCTTCACCCGTGCCATGTAACCAGAACTCACAGTCCCCAGGTAATCCTGAAGCCTTGGTACAGTCACCACCTTCCTGGGCCCCTTGCAATAGTAACAACTTACGCTAAAAAGCTTCCCTCTTGCAGACACACTCTGTATCCCTCTGGACATAGGTGAACTCCTAGCTTCTTTACTATATCCCTCATGACATGTGACACTGTGTGTTCCAGGATGCATACCGCATGCTGGCCCAACTCCCTCTTTGCACTAAACCACAATTAGCCCGTGCCCCATGAACTGTCCTCCAAGTACTCCAGGTGTGGACACGGCATTGGACAATCTCCTCTTCTTGAGTGGATCCAAGACCTGTGACTTGTCTTTAAGTGATACAATATAGCAAATATGAAGAGATTCTATAGGTGTAATTAGGGTTCCAAGTCAGTAGATTCTGAGTTCATCAACAGGAAATTATTTGGTAGGCCTCACTTAATCAGATGGAAGTCTTTTAAAGAGTATCTAGGCTTTCCCTCAGATTATTTCCCTTAACTGGCCAACTGGCAAGGTAATACCCGTGGCTTCTAGGAGCTGGGGCCAGCCCCCAGCTGCAAGGAAATTAATTTTGACAATTACTAAAGTGAGTGTGGAAACAGATTCTCCCCTAGTTAAGCTCTAGTGACTCTTCCCTACTTAAACCTGATAAAAACAAAACCCAAGCAATATCCTGACTGTAGCCTTTTGAAATTCTGAGTAGAGAACCTGTGTAAGCCATGTATAGACTCCTGACCCAAAGAAACTGTGAGATAATAAATGCAAGATGCTGTAACCCATCAAATTTCCCATATTTTGTTAGGCAGCAATAGCTAAATATATACCTACCATAGTAAGGGCTGAATTCTTGCCTTGGGGAGGGGCATCCACTTCTGCACATAGCTTCTGTCACTTGACATTATGTTTGGTCAAGTTCATCCACATTGTTACAAAGCATTTCAACAGTATGAAAATACAACAATTTACTCATTCTTCTATTATTCCATGATTGGAATTTATTTGATTTAAGGCTCTTTCAAATAGTGCTGGTATCAAAAGTATTTATGTTTACTTGATATACATGTGCACGCCTTACTGTTTTGTCATAGAAAGATGCATATGTAAAAATTTAGTACATACTGGAAAACTAAAAAAAAATTTTTTCCCAATACTCTCCCAAACCAGCAGTAAATGTATATCCTCAGCAACTCTATCTTTAAAACATTCATCGGGGTGCCTGGCTGGCTCAATGGGAGAGCATCTGACTCTTGATCTCAGTGTCACGACTTCAAGGCCCATATTGGGCATAGAGCTTACTTAAAAAAGAAAACCAGGGGCGCCTGGGTGGCACAGCGGTTAAGCGTCTGCCTTCGGCTCAGGACGTGATCCCGGCATTATGGGATCGAGCCCCACATCAGGCTCCTCCGCTGTGAGCCTGCTTCTTCCTCTCCCACTCCCCCTGCTTGTGTTCCCTCTCTCGCTGGCTGTCTCTATCTCTAATAAATAAATAAAATCTTAAAAAAAAAAAAAAAAGAAAAGAAAACCAACCAACCAACTAACAAGCCTTCAGCAATTGTTTCCTTATGGCCAGCTAGCTCACTGGAATGTCTAAGTGATAAGCAGAGAGGCTGACAGCAATTATTTCCAAGCCTCATGGACCCTTGAGAGATTTCTGGCAGTTTGCATGGGCAGGGAAATCCAGTCATTTACCTATGGACTGATTCCAAACCCCTAGAGGTGTGTCTATAAGGAGTCACAGGTGTATGGTTACTACGGACATTCCTTAAGGCAATCAGAAATCCAGTTTGCATAGGAAGAGAAACCCAAGAGTGGACTTCCAAATCACTAAAAGAGACTGTGACTTTCTGTTTATGAAAACAAACATGTCTAAAAAAACAAAAACAAAAAACCCAAAAAAACCCACATTTCTAAGATTGATAATAATGTGTGAATTTTCACGGAGAATTTTTTTTTTAACATTTATTTATTTGAGGGAGGGAAGGACGAAGGGAAGAGAGACAGCGCACGGGCTTGGCGGGGGGTGGTCATAGGGAAAGAATCTCAAGCAGACTCCCTGCTGAGCATGGAGCCTGGATGTGGGGCTCGAGTTCAGAACGCTGAGATCATGACCTGAGCCGAATTCAAGAGTCGGATGCTCAAGCACCCAAGTGCCCTGAGAAATTATTTTTGATGCTCAGTCACAAGGATTTTGACTAAATCCTTGAATGAATGTCCTATTTATCAAAATAAATCACAATCATGTTTTTTCTTATTCTCTCTTGATTCACATAATTTGAAGAGGTATCACTTACTTTTCCTGTCAGTAATACACTGATAATTAGATTCCTCCCTCGGCATTTTTCTCAACCAAATAAAACGTCTCTATGAATTCTGGGAGTGGGTCTTGACACACTCCCCTCTCTCAAACTTCAATGTAATCAACCAAATATAGAAGGCTTTCCCAATGCCTACTCTCATCACTTCCACCCCGGCTAACTCCTATGCTTTGTCTTTTTCAGATTTCAATACTGATTCTCTTTTCTTACCTCTCCCTACTCCCACATAGAGAAAACAATACTATTCTCTACTCCGGCTCCAGAACACTAATCAATTTTTATCCAATTTTCTTGGATAGATGTTCACCTCCTCTAACAGTTGACAAGTTCCCTAAGAACTGCCCTGGACTGGATTTTTCCCCTAAGCACTAATCAAATATTTAAGCATTAACTAAGTGAGGCTATATCCTCTAGTACATGTATAAATGAAGAAAAGATTGCATTCTCACTCACTTTCCCCTTCTACATGGCTCTCAAATCATTTCCTATTTTTCTTTTCTGTAACAAGCATCCTCACCTAGGGGACCAAGATTGTATTTTAAAACCTAAACATCCTAAAAAACAAACAAACAAACAAACAACTTACGCATCCTAAAATTCTATCTTGACTCCAAGCCCTCATTCTCATCTTTCCTGAAGTCCATTCCCAAAGTGGGAGTTAGTGGATTCTATTTAAGTTGTAAATGGATTCAAATCATTCCCAGGCTTAGGCACTTCCGAATGGTCTTAGAATGTTGGCTAGACTGCCTCACTTGTTCCCCTGGTCCTGTCCTTGCTCTCCACTCCATCTCCCACCACTTGCAGTCTGTTCACCTTCTGCCAACACTCTTGCCTCAGTTCAAGAAATACACTCATCTTCCAACTAGGCTATATTTTGCTCACGAAGTTCCCTTCATCTGACATTTTTCTTATCCACTCGACAAAACCTCAGGACCACTCAAAAACCTGCTTACGTAAATCCCACTCATGCTTCCCTTCACAATGTAAATATATCAGTCCCTTCCAATAGGTACTACCACCTCATATTAACCCATTCTTATGTTCCTATTACAAATGTGCCAGTATTTATCTGAAATCTCTTTCCCAGGAAGACTGTATACCCTATGGTGGCAGTACTATGTCTGTTTTGATGGTCATTGTTTCCCTGTCCCTGGCACACAACCTAGCTCATTAAAAGAATTCAATGACCCTTTGTGGAATGTGAGACAATTGCCACTCACCACCAAAAATGTTACAGTATAGTACATAAAAAGAAAAGGAAGACAAAAATTGAGTTATAACATGAAAACCACTTAAGTCTCACATAAGATGTTGCCACACAATATAACATAAAGCAAAATACTGTACTTCTGCAGTATATTACTCAGAATTGGACAGGATATTCTTTTTGAACAAGTAATAGGCAATGAAAATAAAATTTGTTCTTTGTATTTCTCCATAATTTTTAGAAGTTTTTAAAGAGGTGATTCACTGTCATGTGTCACAAGAATTATCTAACAGAATTTACAATATCCAGCAAAAAGTATGTATACTTGTTCTTTGACTGAGAAAACCAACCTGAGAAGCTTACCCTTACCTTGAAACACATCCCCACAAATGTGAAACACTATATACAAGAGTTTATTCACACATGTATTAACAGAAATAAAGCAACTGAGGCACCTGGGTTAAGCGTCTGCCCTCGGCTCAGGTCATGATCCCTGGGTCCTGGGACTGAGACCAGTATAGGGCTCTCTGCTCAGCAGGAAGCTTGCTTCCCCCTTTGCCCCTTCCCCTGCCTGTGCTCTCTTTCTCTCATAAACAAATAAAATCTTAAAAAAGAAAAAGAAAGAAAGCAACTGTTACAAAGGCTGTTGTGAAATGAGATATTCTGAGTATCAAAGTATCACCCCATATGTGACTTTTCTTCTACCAAAGGAAAAGTCTATCTTTAAAACAGAGTGCTCTGGTGACCATTAAGAGGCAACCAATCAAACCTGGCAACCGAGGGATGGTATAAATTTAAGTCTTCTTGACAGAATATGCAATCTGATGTATAAAACATCACCTATAGAATATTCTGAAATGATGTTTTGAAGCCTCTGCAGCAGGAATTGGCACACTTTGGTCACAGGCCTGACTGGTAAACAGTTTTCTTGGAACACACCTATCCCTATTTGTTGCCTCAGGTCTGTGACTGCTTGCACACTACAAAGGCACAGGTGAGTAGTTACTTTCTGGACATTTCCAGACAAAAAGTTTGCCACCCTCTAGTCTGGACCCAATTGCCAGCTGACAGAAAATACAAGAAATGGAAGAAACACCTAAACACATTGTGAAAATAAATTACAAAATTTCAAAATGCGTGACTTTCTAAAAGAACACAGATGGTTCATAAAAAGTCAATATAATGCACAAACAATAGGGAATGGTGTAGGTTAAAAGACTAAAACAATCACCATATATAAACCTTGCCTGGGTCCTAGGTCCAAAAATCACCAAAAAACATACGTTAGAACAATGTGGGGAAGTTCAGCTTTTACACAGACTAGAGGTAAGATGGCATTATCCTCCTTAATTTTCCTGGGTCAAAGAAAGACTGTGGTTTTAGTAGGATAATGTCTTTATCTTCACAAGATACATTACCAAGTATTTAAAGATCAAGTATTATGTCCGCATTTTATTTTCAACTTATGCTCTCAGTTCACCATAAAATGCATTCAGTTATCCAGAGAAAGAGCCCGCATGCAAAATGGTAAAAATGGGTGAAACTACTGTAACGAACATTCACTGTACTGGATGTTCAACTTTTGTTGAAAGTTTCAGATTCTACAGAAGAAAAACTGAGAGGAAAAAAACCACACTTAGTCCAAACATCCCGTTAAGGGTATACTCAGTTATTTTGGAACTGGTGTCATAAAGCCCCCATCTTTTTCTCCTGGAGGCCTTCTTATGATGGTTTGTGGGGGATGCACGGTCGTTCAGAGAACGAGATAGCGGAGTATTCTTGCTTTCATCTAGAAGAATGACTTGTGGCTCACACGTTCGTACTTATATACGGAAATATGCACACTCTTGAACCTAAGTCTCTTTTCTTTCTACCTGTAGGTAACGTTCAAAAAGAAAGAACAGGCAAAGACAAGGCCAAACGCTCGCAAGAAACTTTCTCTTGCATATGAAAAGAGCAAAGGCCCACCGAACCAATGGATTCCCCAATACTCACCAGAACGGCCAGGAGCGCCAGAGTCGTTGAGAACCGCAGGGCACGGGGCCGGAGCAACCTGCCTCGCTCAGCGGACATTCGCTTCCTCCTGGAAAAGAGTCACGAAGGTTACCTGGGCGTCTGAACAGGGAGGCACCGTGGCCGAAAACACTCTGCAGGCGCGCCCTCACCGCACCTCCCGGCCGGCCCAACGCAGGCACCAGCGACAGCGAAAGGCGCGAGCTCAGGGGGCCCGGCCCCTCTCAATAAGCCCCTTGGCGACTGGGACACACCTGTGTTTTAACGCCCTCCTTGCACGCGGCCTTACCGACGTGCCTTACTGACTCAGACCCACGACGACCAACACGAATTATCCCGGAAGACGCTGAGCAACCCGGCAAAGACAGCCGCGGGCGAATGACGCCACTTCCGCTTCCTGCCTCTCGTCCTAAGGGGCGGGGCTTCAATTCGGACCGCAGGCCTCGTGGTTCCCTTCACGCCGGGAAACTGTAGTTTCGTCCCCCGTGGGTGCGGAGGGCCCTGGAGTCGGCCTAGCGCGGGGGCAGAGGGCAGGGACAGACCCGAGGGACTAGGATGGGGCTCGAGGCAGGCCCCTGCTGTGTTTGGAAGTCAGGAGGGCAAGGCTGGAGGGGGGGGGGGTCGGGTGCTCCCCTCAGAGGATGCTTACTTAACAATTTTGAGGGTTCCCGCCTTACCTTAAATATTCTCTTCAAACTCTAGATTCCATACAGATTTCCTAATTTTCTTCTAAGTGTATTACTTTTAGTCACATTTTAAGAATGTATTTTCGTGGGCTAGTGGATCCGTCCTTCCTTTTTCTTCAGAAATAAACCCTACTGTAGTATTATCTATTGATAAACTATCCTTGACATACTGATTTGAAATTCCACTTTTGTTACATAGTAAATTCCTCTATATACACTTGCATCGTTTTCTATTTTTTTATTTTTCAAAATTTTTCCATACAATCCAGGGCTTCCCATACTAAGTTGTGGATACCAGGCATTTTCAGTTATTCAGCAATGATTCCAAAGTTTCTACCACTGTCATGTGTGATGTGGATTTCAGTGGGTGGTTGTGGTGGTTAATAAAGGTCCTTTTAGATCCTGATTTATTAGCACACACACATTTACTGAGAATGGTTTATGTGGGTTATCAAATGTGTTTTACTCATTTCTCGAATTCATAACTGTTTTGCTACTTTCATGTTTCATCTGTTTCTGTATAAAATATTTCATTTTCATGTAGCCAAAGGAGTCTTTTGAAAAAAGTCTCTTGGGGTTTTGTTTTGTTTTGCCTTGCCTTGAAAAATTCTCTTTAAACTCTAGATTACATACAGACTTCCTATTTTCTTTCTTAATGTAGAAGTTTTAATGACATAATGTTTATTCCTCCAAGAATGCAGTTTAGCATGTGGTGTGAGATAGTGGATCCATTTTTCCTTTTTCTCCAGAAAGATAGTCTACTGTAGTATGATCTATTGATAAGCTATCCTTGACATACTGTTTTGAAATTCCACTTTTATTAAACAGTGAATTGCTCTACATACACCTGTATCAGTTTCTAGACTTTTCTATGAAAACAATATCTTGTGACTTAGCGTCATATCATACTTTTTTCCTTGCAATAATTTTATACTATGTTTTAGCATTGAGTGGTAAAAATATGGCAGTTAATGGTTATTACATCTTTCTCCTCAAGGTTCTTCAGAGACATAAAATTATTTATGAATTTACTTATGTAGCTATTATCATAATGTTCCCTTTTGTGTTTTGCAACATCTCAATTATATCGAGATATAATTCACATACCATATGATTTATTCTTTTAAAACTATACCGATCCATGTTTTTTAGTATGTTCAGAGTGGTGCAAGCATTACATTTTAGAACCTTTGCATCACTCTGTAAGCACCCTTGTCTGTCCAACCCTTATTTTCCTCCTCCCTCAACATCTAAGCATCCACAAATCTTTATTGATTTGTATTATATAGTCATTTCATGGAAATGAAATCATATAATCTTTTGTGAATCATTTTTCACTTAATATGCTTTTCAAGATTCATATGCTTTGTAGTATACATCATTTTCTAAAAGATTTTATTAATTTGAGAGAGAGAATGCGTGAGCGTGCTTGAGTGGGGGGAGGGGCATAGGGAGATGGGGAGAGAGAATCTCAGGCAGACTCCATGAGCACTGAGCCTGGCTGGGAGCTTGATCCCAGGACCCTGAGATCATTACAGCCAAAATCAAGAGTTAGCAGCTTAACCAACTGAGCCATCCAGGTGCCCCCATCATTTCTTTTTCTTGGCAAATGAATATTCCATTGTGTGAGTACATTACATTTTATTTATTTATTCATAAGTTGATGAATGTTTGGATTGTTTTCACTTTGTGGGTATTAGGAGTGTGTTTTTTTTTTTTTTTTTTTTTTAGTATGCTCTATGCCCAAGGTGGGGCTTGAACTCATGACCCCGAGATCAAGAGTCGCATGTTCTTTGTTTTTTGTTTTTTTAAGATTTTTATTTATTTGTCAGAGATAGAGAGCACAAGCATGGGGAGTGGCAGGCAGAGGGAGAAGCAGACTCCTGACTAAGCAGGGAGCCCAATGCAGGACTCTGGGATCATGACCTGAGCTGAAGACAGACACTTAACGGACTGAGCCACCCAGGTGTCCCAAAAGTTGCACATTCTATGGACTGAGCCAGCTGGGTGCCCCCTGTGGGTATTAGGAGGAAAGTTGCTATGAAAATTCATGTATATCTTTTTGTGCAGAAGTCTTTTTATTTTTCTTGGCTGTTGTATTAGTGGTCGCCAGAAAACAATTAAAACACACACACACAATCAGGATTTAGAACATTAATATCACCTCCCTCCAAACTCTGAGTTTCTGTCAGACAGGCCTCTTAAGGGGTTTTGAAGGGTGTGAGAGGGTTGCAGCTGTGCCCATGGGGGGGTGGGTATGGGAAGGGGGTTGACTTGGTCAAGCAGAGAAGGAGGTTGCAGGTTTTCGAGGGGCTCTGTCCAGGGCTCATCTGGGACATGGGTTGTGGTCAGGCTAGAGAAGAATATGTTTTGTAGTTGGGGTCTACTTTCCAAGAATGTAGGGTACTGTGAGCTAGAAAAACAAAGAGTTAGGGCCAAGTGCATATACCTGTCAGTTTTATCTGTAAGCTTGGCGGAGGGTGGTGGGGGGAGGGGGAGTGGCTTTTGAGTAGATTCCTTCCAAAGGATAATGCACTATACAAATTTCATCCAGTGACAAATATTCAGTTTGTGTATGTGATGTTTAGTATCAGGCAAAAATTGATACTAGAGAGAGAGCGAATGTGAGACAAGTCTGCACTCCAAAGATCATTCTATCAGCATTGGTACAATTGACTGACATATGCATTCAAACATTTATTAACTGCTAGATTCTATGTACTTGTATGACATTTGAAACAAAATGAAGGCCCAATAGAACTTACCTTTTATTGGGAGAAAGAAAATAAACATATATAAATAAAGAGTAATAATGGAATTTCTTATAAGTGCTAATAAACAAGTAAAGACTATATAGGAATCCTATTTTAACCTCACATTATTGTTACTTAACCATCTAGGACATTCCATATGGAGAGGGAAAGAAGTAAAGAAGGAGAAAAGGAAGGAAAGAAGGAAGGAGGGTGGGAAGGAAAAACACTGGGTTCTTGAGAGGTACAGTCTGATGTACCTATGAAACACCCCACAAATAATTTCCTCTTGGCAGTGGCATGGTTGACCTTGTGTTGTGTCTAATGACAGTAGTGGGAAATAGAATTGGGTTACAGAGGAGCAAATCTGAAAGAAGATTATGCTTGGCTCAGCCTTCCTCAATGCTCCTTGTTTGAAAGTGGAGAAAGCAGGGGTCCTCTTAACTGAGAAGGCACTCTGAGACCCAAAAACAAAGCTGATGACTCCATAGTTGTTTTTTTTTTAGTTTTTTTTTGTTTAGTTTTTTTTTTGTTTTGTTTTGTTTTTTGTTTTGTTTTAAAGATTTTATTTATTTATTCGACAGAGATAGAGACAGCCAGCGAGAGAGGGAACACAAGCAGGGGGAGTGGGAGAGGAAGAAGCAGGCTCATAGTGGAGAAGCCTGATGTGGGGCTCGATCCCATAACGCCGGGATCATGCCCTGAGCCGAAGGCAGACGCTTAACCGCTGTGCCACCCAGGCGCCCCATTTTTGTTTTGTTTTTTTAACTTATGTGAGAGAGAAAGTGAGCAAGCAAGAGAGAGCACGAGTAGGGGGAGGAGCAGAGGGAGAGGGAGAAGTAGACTCCCTGATAAGCAGGGAGCCTGACGCTGGACTCGATCTCAGGACTCTGGGATCATGACCTGAGCCAAAGGCAGACGCTTAACCAACTGAGCCACCCAGGTGCCCGACTCAATACAATTTATACAGGGATTTTACTCAGGACAACTTACAGATGGGGGTGGGAGGGTCGGGTGCGTGACAGTCCAGGTGCTACACAGCTGTTCTCTGCAAAGTCTGGACCTTACTCCACAAATTTTACAAATCAAGAGGATGCCCCCCCTTCCTTTTCCAGGGGGGAACTGTAGTGAAATCAAAGGTTTCACATGCACCCAATTGACAGCTAACTTTTAGATTTTGTGGTGCACTCTGTGTTTCACAAAGGGGAGAGACTATGTTACCTTTAACAAATTTACAGAGGACCAAAGCAAGCCCCAAGAGAGGTCATTACTGGAACATGAGCAAAAAGGAGGGTCAAAACTGCAGTCGATATTGTCAGCAATCCTACAGTCCTTCAGTTCTCACTGTGGCTCCCACTTCCTAAGGACAGCCCTTCCCAACTAGTGACCCTCATGCATCACAAATAAACCCTCATGGACACTGTACATATTGTTGGTCATGAACCAAATGCTAATGGGGTGGACTGTAGTAAACCCTGTGTTGGGTCACCTACTTCTCCCTTCAAAATTAAGGGCTTATTCTCCAGGTTCAGGGAGTACAGTCATCTGACAGCCCTCATCCTTTAACCCTCTTAGAATTGCCCTCAGCTAAAGGAAGCTGACTCACTTACCCCCTTAGATCTCCAGCTATGGGAGCACAACTGCCTGACAGCCATCTGTATCCACTACCGTCTTTGCTCTGTGGATGCTGCTGGGCTGCTCCCATCCACGGACTGATCACAGGTAGATACCAGTGCATGCCCACTGCCACACTCACACAATGACATTCATGACCAGGGTTAATGAACTCTGACAAATTGGTGACTCCTCTTTCTGGCATGACGGACCTCAAGTGCCAGGCAGCTGGAAAGCTTCAAGTTCAATAGGACCTTGGCCATGTCTCTGGAAGGGCTATCCTTGTAGGTGTCAAGACCTCTAAACCTGCTGAGGCCAGAGTTGAGGAGACCTGAAGCAAATACTGCCCAATTGGCTCACTGGGCATGACATTAGACAGGGCTGCTTCTACTAAGAAGCCTTGATTTCTGGACCCACATATCCCATATATTTGAGTTAGAGCATATTATGATTGTCACTGACTTAGAGTGTACATGCATCCTGCAAATTGTGTAGCCAGAATATCTACCGTATGCAAATGTCTGCTCTAAATGTGATCATACTCTTTGAAATTAAACTTGTTGCATATTTTCCATTAAACAAACTTTTTAAAACTAACCATACTTCACATTTTTTTTCTCTCCACGGTTTTACCTCTATTCTCACGTTCCGAGACAAACATAGGTGGCTTATATTGGCACCTCTATTTCCCCCATACTCACTCATCAGCCCACTCTACCTGGATTACATATGCCCCTATCCCTTATGTTAGAGGTAAAAAATGGAGTCCTCCCTAATATCAACAAAGACCTTCATGTCACCAGCAAATGTCAAGGGATATTTTCAGTCCTCATTTGGTTAGTCCTTTCAACAGAACCAAAACTATTAACCACTCTGCTTTTCTTCGGAAAGACCTCTTTGCCTCCACAACACTGTGGACTAAGTGATCTTTGAAATCTCCAAAGATTCTTCAAGGAATGAGCATCCCATAAAGTTGATTCCTGGTTTTGGTTCTTGTAGGAGTTAAATGTTTCTTACGGGGTATTTTCTCATTTTAAGTCAAACCGTAGAAAGAAGAATTTCTTTTTTTGAGAATATACCTTCATCTTTGCCTACTGTTGCCTACACAGACATGACTGAAAATTTGCCATTCTTTCATCTTTGTATCCCATGGGACCTGAATTGTTTGCAGCGAGGAATCCAGAAGAACAATTTATTCAATGAAGACTTTTGAGAATTCAGCCACTGAGATGATAATAACATGTCCTGTTGCCCCTTTTCTATAATTCTCTGATGGGAGCCTAGGGGAAAACCCAAATGGGCTCTCCTGGGACAGACTGCAGAGAAAAGAAAGCTTCAGTGATAATCATCAGAGAGGGTAGGATCATTGCTTCGCAGTCAGGGCTAGAGTGAGAAAGTGGGCACTGGGCTTATCTCTAGAGTAATGAGACAGGTACAGTCCCACATTTAGTCTACAAAGCTTAAGTCTCTGTAGTTTGAAGGTGCTTTACTTGCTACTTAAACCAGTCTTCCCCAGCTCTTGTTCTGTTTACTTCTCTCTCTTTCAGAATCCAGAGACGCTCTGCAGTAAGTTATTTTCCAGTGAGTCTCCTCTTTATTCTTTCCGATGAATTCTAGGTTCCTGTTCCATTTCCTGTCCCATCATTTATCATTAACTACTCACTCGACATGTGTTATGCATGATGTGTTGTCCTCTTTGTTCCTCAAGTGATTGGATTTTTAAAAATTATATTCCCTGTTTTTGCTGGCAGATTTGTCTTACTGATAGCACTTAATAGTTCTGTACTGTTGCTTTCCTTTAGTGTCCACAATATATCTACGAAGAATGTAATCATTTCTGACATTCAGTATTCGGGCTAATATCCATTTCCTATCTTACTAATCTCTATAAATATTCAAGAGAATATCGAGTGATTAAGTTGGAGTAGATTGTCTGGGCCTGCTCACAAATTTAATATAAATAATTTAGTGTGTTAATGTAGAATACCCTGTTAGCTGCAGTTTTTTTTTTTTTTAAGTGATCTCTATGCCGAGCATGGTGCTCAGACTCACAATCCGCATGCTCTACTGACTGAACCAGCCAGGTGCCCCTTGGCTGCAGTTTTAAACAACTATTTTTTATTGGGTTAAGAAACTGACCAAAGTTTCTTCATGTAGTAAGAGGCTCTTTCCAGGCAGCTAACCACAGTAATGACTGTTACATTTTCTCAAATACTTTTTCCATTGTGATTATGGTTATGATTCCTCTTTATTTCTCTATTTTTGTGATGTATACTTTTAGCAACAGCATTAATGAGCTTTCCATTCCTAAAATACTTGTGTTACTTGCTTAGGATATATTACTCTTCTTAAATAGATATGACTGCATTGTATTTAACTTCACTATTCCGTGTTGTTGTTGTCTGTCTACATTTAGTCATATGATGAGCTTGAAGAGTCCTTTTTTTTGTGTTATAGTGGATGCTTTTGGTCTCAATCTTTATTATACACCTAACGTTTCATGTGTTAACACCTAGTATGTGCAGGCACCATGTAAATCTTTAGAAAGACAATGGAGAGCAAAAACAGTCACAACCTCTGACCCACAAATAAACATAAAATCACCAATGTGCGAGGCACATTAAGCAATAGTACAGGTTGCTCCACTTGTGCTCCTCACATACTCTGTTCCTCCTGAACCTCACTGTCTGCTCTCCATCTCACTGGCCTATCAAATCCCTTCCATTACCAAGCTCACCCAACCATGGGGAAAGTGCAAATTCTGTTCTCAGGACCTGAAATATGTGCTCTTTCCCTATTTCCCTTGATTAACAATTACCCATCCCTCCTCCTGCAGCTCAAGTATACCTGTTTCAGAAAAGACTTCTATGTACCTCCTCAGACTAAATTGGTTCTCAATATTTTTTCTCTCTTTAATTAATTACAATCTCTAGACATTAGGAATAACAAGGACCTCCCTTCTATCATGATAATGTAAACATTAATTTTCATGTTAAATTTGCCTTTTAATTTTTTTGCCTTTTAATTATTTAAGGATAATTTCCTTTACAGAAGTTTTTGACTATTTTAAATCAAATCTACCAATCATTTTTTTTTTTTTGCAAAGAAAGTGCTGATTTTTAATACAACAGACACCTGCTCCAGAGTGAGCACACAGGGGCACACACTCCCACACAAACTTCGTATTTTACTTTAATAGTTGTGTGCTTCTGTTTCACCCTATTATCTATGTCGTACACCTGCTTTTCTCTCTTCTTAGAAGAATCCACCTGGCAGGTGGTATCTGAAAGAGGGTGGTATAGGCTATTCATTTATGAGAAGTGCTGGAAGGTGGTCAAAAGAGGTACCAGACCTATTGTGTTTTTAATGATCAGAATTATATCTTTGATGGCTGTCTCAGTTTAATACTGATAAGCAATAGCCATACAAGACAGATTTATTGTGATGGTAAGGACAAAAGCTCACATTTTTCAAGTGTCCACAGAATATCACAAGAATCACAGTGTAAACATTACATGCACCATCTCATTTAATTCACTAACCAGGTTTACAGCATAGGGAATATTTACCACTCCCATTGTAGAAGTGTACTATCTGCAGCTACAAGAGATTAACTAACTTTCTCAGGGTCACACAGAGAATAAGTTGGTAGACCAAATTTCTGTTCTAGAAAGACTGACTCAAGATCCCATGTTCTAAATCACAGCTCTATACTGAATTTGGGGATATTTATCTACCAAAGGGATTGACAAATAAAAATAGCTATCATTTATTGACATCCTACTGTGTACAAGAGCACTTTGAATCCTCACAAAGAAGCTAACAGCAGTAACCACATATTTAGGATGAAAAATAATAAGACAATAGTTAACCGTCACATTGATATGAAGCATCACCTCATCGAATTAAGGCTATTTGAGTTGAATACATATTGTATACATAGTATAGAGATATTTGAATTATGGAGATTATCAAAGAAAGACATTTGAAGTCTTCACTTATTTTGAATGCTCATATCATAGAAAAAATTGGTTTATGTCCATTGCCTCAAATAGAACTAGACCAGTGAATAAGAAATTTTAAAAAAATAGAGATGTAAGCTAAATTTTTAAAAGGATACCTAAGTACATTTAGATTGAAAATGAGCTGAGTGAATGAATTATTGCCTTTGAAAGGACTGACGGAAGGTGAAAGATGTCCACCTAACGGTGTTATTATAAAGGTGATGACTGGCTGATGTGCCAGTTGGCTATTCACTGAATATTGCTTTCAACTCCTTCTCTAGCAGGCACATTGGCTACATGGAAGCAGGAAATCATACCAGAGTATCAGAATTCTTCCTCCAGGGCCTCTCAGATGATCCAGAACTGCAGCCCCTGGTCTTTGGTTTGTTTCTGTTCATGTACCTGGTCACTGTACTGGGAAACCTGCTCATCATCTTGGCTATCCTATCTGACTCCAATCTCCACACACCCATGTACTTCTTCCTCTCCAACCTGTCCTCTGTTGACATCTGTTTCATCTCTACCACCGTCCCAAAGATGCTGGTAAACATCCAGGTACACAGCAAAGACATCTCCTACACTGGATGCCTCATTCAGGTGTATTTTTTTATGATTTTTGCTGGAATGGATGGTTTCCTCCTGACTGTGATGGCCTATGACCGGTATGTGGCTATCTGCCATCCCCTGCACTACACAGTCATCATGAACCCACGACTCTGTGGCCTGCTGGTTCTGGTGTGTTGATTCATCATTTTCTGGGTCTCCCTGATTCATGTCCTACTGATGAGGAGGCTGACCTTCTGTCCAGGCACAGAAATTCCACATTTCTTCTGTGAAGTGGTTCAGATTCTCAAGGTGGCCTGCTCTGACGCCCTCATCAATAACATCTTCTTATATGTGTCCACTGCCATACTGGGTGTGTTTCCTCTCATTGGGATCTTCTTTTCATACTCTCTGATTGTCTCCTCTTTAATGAGAATATCCTCTGCAGCAGGAAAATATAAAGCATTTTCAACCTGTGGGTCTCACCTCTCTGTGGTCTCCTTGTACTATGGGACAAGCCTGGGGCTCTATTTCAATCCCTCTGCAACTCATTCTTCCCAGAGCTCAATTGGCTCAGTTATGTACACTGTGGTCACCCCCATGCTGAATCCCTTCATCTACAGCCTGAGGAATAAGGATGTGAAGGGGGCCCTGGGAAGACTCCACAATCGAGGAGCCCTTTGTCCATGATGGGCCACTGGCCTCAGAACCTAGGGGACATTGTGGGCTCCAAAGGCAAATATTGTGCATGCAAATCTTCTGGGTTTTTTCCTTCCTTAAAAAACAGGCCTCATTGCTTATATTCCCAAAGTACCCATGGGTTTGCTTTTGTTAGTTTTTTTTTTTTTTTTTAAGATTTTATTTGTTTATCTGACAGAGAGAGAGATAGCCAGCGAGAGAGGGAACACAAGCAGGGAGAGTGGGAGAGGAAGAACCAGGCTCCCAGCGGAAGAGCCTGATGTGGGGCTCGATCCCAGGACTCTGGGATTGCCCTGAGCCAAAGGCAGACGCTTAATGACTGAGCCACCCAGGTGCCCCTGTTAGGTTTTGTTTTTATGTTGGTTTCTCCTTAACAAACTCCTCAATGATTCTTTTTCTCCTTTTTCTTCCCTATTTGCAATCCATAACATTCTTTGGTCAGCTTTCCTATAGCCATTCCTGAGATTTCCAATATTAGATGTGAAGTGCTTATATCAAGTGCTAGTATGGTTTACTCCTAAATGGTCCTCTGGAATGCTGATATCCTTTACTTTAATTTGGTTGTACATTTGCTTTTCCCTGGAAGAAATGGAATGGAAATCATACAATACTCATAACCAAAGTGCCTGCCATATCAATACTGTACTTGTTGCTCTACATCTGTAAATGTATGTATCTTGACATTTCCTTAAGATATTTTCTCTTTTTTAAAAGATTGAGATTGGGATGTGGAAACCTGACTCTGAGCCCACACTCCTAAGTTTGCTACCATAGTGTTCCTGAAAACACTGCTGTCATTTTCAACTTCAAAAGTGGGGATGTTGATTTGAAATCTCATTTGTTCAGGTTTTTTTAATAAAGATTTTATTTATTCATTTGTCAGAGAGAGAGTGCACAAGCGCAGGGGGCGGCGTGGCAGAAAAAGGGAGAGGGAGAAGCAGGCTCCCCGCTGAGCAAGGAGTCCGATGTGGGATTTGGTCCTAGGACCCTGGGATCATGACCCGAGCCGAAAGCAGACACTTAACTAAGCCACCCAGGTGTCCCTCATTTGTTCAGGTTTGTAGGTAATGTATTGCGTATCACTCAGATATTGCCTCCTATTTGTCTTCTTTCCTCTTCCTTCTTTCCTTCTTATCCTCTGCCCATTCTTTGTTCTATTGGACCTTTATTTCCCATTATTGTGATTTTTAGATACATCCTCAAGATCCTAATACATGTAATAATGACTATAATAGACTAAGACTATTCTGGGGGGAGAGTATTCACAGTAGGTGTAATCAGGGATTGTAGTTCCACACTTGTGAAATGTATTCAGAATTCACTTCACTTGTTAAAAAGAATTTTGATACAGGGCACCTGGGTGGCTCAGTTGGTTAAGTGTCTACCTTTGGCGCAGGTCATGATCCCAGGGTCCTGGGATAGAGCGCCATGTCAGGCTCTCTGCTCAGTGGAGAGCCTGCTTCTTCCTCTCCCTCTGCTTGCTGCTCTCACTGCTTGTGCACTCTCTCTGTCAAATAAATAAAAACAAAATCTTAAAAAAAAAGAATTTTGATAAAAATGAGCCTGCAGTGAGGAGTGTAGTAGTAGAAGCTGTCAGCATTTCTCCTTCATTCCCAGGGATCCTTTCACTTTCTCCATTGCATACCAATCTGACTGCAAATGTTCAGCAACAGGTGCATGGGGTAAGAAGGAACAGGGAATTATGCCCCACCAAGGCCAGCTCTTGATGGAAAGGTGTGAAGTATACCATCTTCTTCACCAAATAGCTAGGATAATTCTCATATTTCCATTTTGCACCACTTTCCAATATTTCCCCACAGGATGAAAACCGCTCAGTTGTTGTGGGAGCTGACTAGGGCATATTTTATTGGATGTATTTTCCTCCCTATATCACCTCCCCTCTCCCTAATCCACGTCCTTGTTCCTTGCTTCTTCCAGTAATGTGCTCACTAATGAATCGTTGGCTCGATGTCTTCTTCTGAGGAACCTAAATGAAGTGAGGTAGTAAAGATTGTGATGGGTATTAAAACAATATCACGGATGGAACTAGTAACTTTTGGGACAAAACCAAACTGAACAAAAAACAAGTATTCCATATATAATTAGATCTTCAAACTACTGAAAAAATCATCACATTTCAGCAATATTGGGGTGGCTTCAATTTACTTTGATTACACTAAGTTTCAAGCAGTGTTTAATTATTGTCTATGTGTACAAATTGAGAGGACCAAAGAGGTAAATAAAATTACAATACAGAATTGTGAGCGTAATACAACCTGTTGAAAAGAAAGGTAAAAGTTTTCAACTCGAGTATCCAGAGAAAATATTTACTTAATGAAATTATTGAGCTATAATTTGCATACCATGAAATTCACCCATTCAAAATGTAAATTCAGTAATTTGAGTAAACTTATAGAATTTCTGTGACCATTACGACAGTGCAATTTTATTTTATTTTTTTAAAGATTTTATTTATTTGAGAGAGAGAGAGAGAGAGACAGCCAGCGACAGAGGGAACACAGGCAGGAGGAGTGGGAGAGGAAGAAGCAGGCTCCCAGTGGAGGAGCCTGATGTGGGTCTCGATCCCAGGACTCTGCGATCATGCCCTGAGCTGAAGGCAGATGCTTAATGACTGAGCCACCCAGGTGCCCCCACAATGCAATTTTAGAACATTTCTATCACTCTAAAAGTTCCCTTGTCTCCAGTTGCAGTTAATGTCCACTCCCACCTCAGTCCTAGTTAACACCTTATCTGCTTCCTGTCTCTGTAATTAGCTTTTTCTAGATATTTTATGTAAATGTAATCATACAATATGTAGTCTTTTGATTCTGGCTTCTTTCACTTAGCATAATGATTTTTGAGGGTTATCTATGTGGAAAACTCATATCAGTATTTTGTTTCTCATAACTGCAGAATAATATTCAAACATATAAATATACCTGTATTTGTTTATTCATTTATCAGCTGGTAGACACTTGGATATTCCAGTCTGGGGTTATCATGAATAATTCGGTTATGAACTTTTGCATGTGCATGTCTGTGTTGACATGTGTTTTCATTTCTTTGGGGTAGATAACTCATGGTGTAATTACTGAGTCACATGGTAAACTGATGTTTCATTTTTAAAAATCTGCTAGACTGTTTTTTCAAAGTGGCTCCTCTATTTTACATTCCCACGAGCAATGAATGATGGTTCCACATTTTCCACATCACCAACACTTGGGATTCAGCAAAAACTTCTAATGGGACAATACTCTTGAGCACTGGGTAACAAATAATCAGTAGAAATTTAACCGAAGAATGGTTTGGGTAAGAAGTAGAGAGGAGAGCTGGAACTACAGGAGAAAGGAACTACATACACACAAACATGGAAAATTCAAGACTAAGGCATTCCAGGAGGATATATGGAACTGATGACCAAGTTATTAAATAAACTAAGATATGTAGATGGAGGACAGCCTATTAAGAATCTAATTTGAGGGACGCCTGGGTGGCTCAGTCGGTTAAGCATCTGACTCTTAATTTTGGCTCAGATCACGATCTCAGGGTTGTGAGATTGAGCCCTGTATTGGCTCTGTGTGGGGAACAGAGCCTGCTTGAGAGTCTCTCTCTCCCTCTGCCCTTCCCCTCTCCTACTCGCTCTGCTGTAAAAAAAAAAAAAAAAAAGAGAGAGAGAGAGAGAGAGGGAGGGAGAGAGAGAGAGAGAGAGAATCTAATTTGACATACCAAGGATTTTGAAAGCAATGGAACACTAGGGCCATGCTATAATCACAGGTGTAGTAATTTAGGATTGTTCTGAGTGGGAGAAATTGGAGGCAGAGAACATTTAGGAGACTGTTGAAGTAGTCGAGGGGAAAAGGTGATGGGGACCTGACCTAGCCAGTGGCAATAAGATGGGAATATTTTGGAAGAGAGGTGTATTAATTTCCTATTGAAGCTGTAAAACATTGCCATAAGTCTAGTGGCTTAAAATGACACAAATTTATTATTTTACATTTCTGGAAGTCAGAAGTCTAAAATGCATCAGCAGTGCTGCTTTCTTTCTGGAGGTGCTTGAAGAAGTCTGTTTACTTGCCTTTTCCAAATTCTAGAGACCTCTCCATTTGTGGGAGTTTTGGAATTCATGTATAAGACTACAAAGCCCTAGTAGAGACCAAGAACAAGGAAAGACATTTTGAGAAGAAGACCTACGCCCAGGCAGTTGGCTTGCTGACCATGGTCCCAGCCACACATGGGGAAACAGCCATATCCTCATGTGGACTTGGCTACAGCCCCATTTGGCCTTGGCACCAGCACCACCCCTCAGGCCCCAGAAGGAGACACATCCACCCATGCCTCTCAGGTAACAGGCTGCTGGCCTCACTCTGAGACGCAGACCTTGAGCAGCCAGCCTGTGATCCAGCACCAGTCTCTCTGATCTGTGGTCTTCTCCACATAAGAATCCAGAAGGACGTATGTCCATCTGTGACTTGGGAGGCAAACCTACTGACCTGGTCTGACCACAGATCTTGAAGCAGCCCACAACCCAGCTCTAGACACTCTGAGCCACGATGTAGGAGGAATCATGCCCACCCAGAGATCCAGGGGGAGACTCATCCATCAGTGCCCACTGAGGCACTCTGTCATGGATGTGGACCCTAAGGCAGTTCTATGACATGGCTCCAGCCCCTCTCAGCTGTGTTGTGGGGTCATTCATGCATTCCTAGTTAGAGCCATACTTTTCTACACAACTGGGAAAATAGCCCTGCCACCTGTGGATCCTGAAGAGAACACTCGTCCCAGGGCCAGTCCTACTGACCAAGGTCCTGGAGGCAGTCCTGTCTACCCAGGGACCAGACAATGTTCACTTCTCTACTAATAGGATTTCCAACCACAGATTGTACTATAGATCCAGGAGCAGCTGTATTACATGGCTCCAACCCAACTCAACTATGACCCCAGAGGCAAAACCCCCAGGCCTGAAACCCAGCAGGAGAAGGTCTTTATCTAGAGAAAGCAGCCTCTGAAGACTGAAAGAAGTGTTTGCTCCTTCAAATGCACAGACCCTAATACCAATACCACTTGTCTGCATGCTCTACCAGCTGACCTGTGAAGAACGCTAAGCTAAATACGTACTGCAGTTACATGCAACAAATATTACCTACCATTATATATTTACCATGAAACATTAAAATATATAAAGCTACCATATCAAGAGTGAGATATGTTTATATATAAACACATTACTAGTACACAAGAGTTCTAGAAACTGATACAGGTATTTATAAGAAATTGTTTTTTAAATAAGGGTGGAATTCCAATTCAGTATGCCAATTAGTTTATCAGTAAGTGGTACTAAAACAATTAGCCATGTTTTCGGGAGGAAAAAATGTGATTGGATCCACTACCACATACTACATGTCAAAATACAGTCCATGCAAATTAGAGATTTAAATGTCTTTAAATATATTTAAGAAGAAAATGATAAAATCCGAATACAATCTATAGTTTAAAGAGATTTTAAAATTAGGGCAAGAAATGCAGTCTTTTAAAAACGGTCTTCTTTGGGGGCGCCTGGGTGGCTCAGTCAGGTAAGGGTCCAACTCTTGGTTTTGGCTCAGGTCATGATCTCGGGGTTGTGGAATTGTGCCCTGCATCAGGCTCCTTGCTGGGCAAGAAGTCTGCTTGAGATTCTCTCCCTCTGCCCACCCCCATGCTCTCTCTCTCTCATAAATAAATAAAATCTTTAAAAAACCAGACTTCTTTGCCTAAGTAACACTTATACCTCTGTACAGGGGGCCTGGAGAGCAGGGTGTGAGGCATGCAGGAGGCAGAGGGGCTAGGCTGGGGCAGTGCCAGGAGCATGAGGGCCACAGTGCTGCAGCCCTGGGGTCCTGGCATTTTTTAGCAACTGTGAAGGCTTCCTTGCAATTCATTTCTTCTCACTACAGTATTAAGAATTATACCAAATTGAAAAGATATGAATGAATATCCTAAAACAAGAAAAAGTAAGACATTTCACTCTTCTTGTTAGTCAGATTCCTCTGGAATAAGCAGAATTGCAGATGGCTTCAATGCAATTTTTTCTGACAGTTACAGTATTTGTTCTATGAGAAAACCAGACCTAAAATATTTTGACAACTAAGATGATGACTCTTATACAGAGACATCAAATGATTTGCCAAAATTTACAGATGGAACCAAGGCCAGATATAGAAATCATAACTACCTGGTTCCCAGTCCTGTACTGAGAATTCTAGACCACACTGCCTTATGTGAAAAAAAAAAAAAAAAAGAGCTGATACTGAAGTGTGTGATGAAGAGTGTGACTCACCTGAACTGGTCAACCAACACACTCAAGAGGAGAGTCCCACAGAAGTTCACACTGCTGAAGATGTTCCGGTTGTTGCAGAAGTGCATGCGCTTTCTGAAGGTTATGATATAGAGACAGAAAACAATTCCTCTGAGAGGCTCCAAGACCAAACTGATGAGGAGCCACCAGCTAAAGTTTGCAAAATTCTTGACAGGAGCCAAGCTTTGAATGTGCCTGCCCAGCAGAACTGGCCTTTACTGAGAGCTAATAGCAGTGACTTCTATAAAGGCAAACTTTGTGAGTTCAACAGCAAATATTTTTCTGCTATAAAGCAGCATATGATGCCGAAGCACAAAGGTACCGATTCAAATGTGTGTCAAATATGCAAGGAAAGTTTCTCTACCCACATGATTCTGATTGAACACAGCAAACTGCATGAAGAGGATCCCTACATTTGTACATACTGTTATAAAACAGTGATTTTTGAGAACCTCAGCCAGCACATTGCAGACACCCATTTTAGTGACCTTTATTGCTGGGAGCAGTGCGATAAACAGTTATCTTCAAGCAGTGAACTCCACCTACATTTCCAGGAGCACAGCTGTGATGAATAGTACTAGCGTCAGTTTTGTCAACGTGAAACCAATGATCCAGAAGACTCGCAAAGCCATGTGGTAAATGAACATGCATGTAAATTAACTAAGTGTTAGTATAACAATGGAGAACATGGACAGCACAGACTCTTAAGCAAAATTACCTTTTTTTGAAAAAGATTTTATTTATTTATTTAGAGAGAGGGCACGTGGGGGGTAGGGGCAGAGGGAGAAGGAGGGAGAGAGTCTCAAGCAGACTCCCCACTGAGTGTGGAGCCAGACACAGGCTCGATCTCATGACCCTGAGATCATGACCTGGGCCTAAATCAAGAGTTGGATGTTTAACTGACTGAGCCACGCAGGCGCCAGCAAAATTCCCTTTGACAAATGTAAAAACTTCTTTGTATGTCAAGTATGTGGTTTTCCAGGTAGACTTAATGTGAATGGTAACAGGCATGTTGCTATTGAACATACTAAAATTTTTCCTCAGGCTTGTGATGACTGTGAAAACAGCTTTTCAAGTATGCTTAGACTATTGCAAACATAAAAATTCACATTTATCTGAAGGGATTAATTTATGTCAATACCATTAACATTCAACACGACAAACTGAAGATCTTAAAGTTCATCTAGATTTCAAGCATTCAGCTGACTTATTTTATAAACATAGTGACGGCTTGATGAGGTTTGGAAATGAGAGGGATTAATAAGTCACCTTCCAGTCCATGAGACAACTTAATTATTTACTTTAACTTCTACAACGTTGATGTAAACTAATAAATTTGACATTTTTGGATATATTAAAAAAACAAATGTTTGTACAATAAAAGACGAAACGTGAACATAACAGAGATTATCAATTCAATCAATGCGTAAAACACATTTGATGATGTGCATGAACAAGACGTTTCTCTTTTTATTGATGAACAACTGACATACAATATTTGATTAGTTTCAGGAGTACACAGTGATTTGACATATATACATCTCATGAAATGGTCACCACAGTAAGTCTAGTTAACAGCTGTCACAATACAAAGAATGGTGAAATGTTACACTGACTATAATCCATAAGTGGGTACATTACACCTCCTATCTTAATTATTTATAACTGGAAGACTGTACCTATTAATCCCCTTCACCTATTTCGTCCATTACCCCCCCGCCCCATAGTTTTGAATAGATGGGATACCCAACCGTGTTTAAAAAGATCTTTATTTAGGGGCGCCTGGGTGGCTCAACCGTTAAGCGTCTGCCTTCGGCTCAGGTCATGATCCCAGGGTCCTGGGATGGAGCCCGGCATCGGGCTCCCTGGTCAGCGAGAAGCCTGCTTCTCCCTCTCCCACTCCCCCTGCTTGTGTTCCCTCTCTCGTTGTGTCTCTCTGTCAAATAAATAAAATCTTAAAAAAAAAAATCTTTATTTACTGCACAAAGGCCACCCAATGAACACCACAGCAAACAAGAGTCCGGGGAGACTTTATAACCTTGCGTGAACACGACAACAATGCCTGGCATCAGTGCTATGCCACAAAACCAAAAGCAGATATACATGCTTGACACAGAAAAAAGATTTACAGGAAATGTCATGACAATGAAACAACGGCGTCAACGACCTGAGCTTAGGAGGGTGTCCGACGTAAATGACACTAAGAGGAAATAAAGGCCCCCAAACGGGATGGACTGCTGGGGTCTCGGGCTTATCGATATGGGACAGCGACCGTAAAAGTTCTAAGATGTGCAGGGAGGCAGGCAGGAAACCTTTCACTGTGCAGGTTGTGAGGTGAATACGAGGGGTCCTTCCACCGCCCAAACCGGGGCTGAACCTCGCCCCACGCAACTCCGGCCCGTCCCCGCGCCGGGGTCTCGCCCTCCGCCCATAGTCGCGCCCACATACCTGCTTCCAGCTCCAGCCGCGTCCTCCGAGCCGCATCCACGCCTCAAACTAAGCGCCCAGCCCAGCCCGCCACGCCGAGCTCGCGCGGGAGCGAACCACAGTTTGGCGGTCTGAGGTGGAAGCCCCGCCCCTCGAGCCCCGGCAGGAAGCGGAAGCGGCGTCACACGCCCGCCGGGGTCTCTTCCGCTGCGTCCTCCGTGCAGCGTTTAGCGCTTCGGGATGGTAGTGGTCACCAGGGGCCGGCTGTGGTGAGGGTGGCGTGAAGGGGAGGGATGGAAGGAGGAATCCAGGGACAGGTTTAGTCAGGGTCGCCGATGGGCCTGTTGAGGGGCCGGGCCGCGCGGGTTCGCATCCGCCTAGATCGCCCGAGAGTCCGCTGGGGCCGGTGGTTCCCGCCTGGAGCCTCTATGGACCTGCTGTGAGGGCGCCTCCGTGGGGTCTTTGTATCCGCTGTGCAAGCGACCTTTGTGACTTTTCTCCTGAAGGAAAGGAATTTCCGCTGTTGGGAGTGACCCAGACTCCGCCCCGCGTCCTCGTTTCCTCCGGGACCTGACCGGTGAGCATTGGGAAAGTTGGTTCACAAGGGCCTGTGTTTCCTTTTCGTGTGGAAGAGAATGTTTCACCTGAGAATGTGGCTTTGTCACGCTCGTCTTTTATTTTGGACACACAGTATCTTAGTAGGAAGGTAATATGCTTGCTCGGATGTCTGTAGTGTGCGTATTTCAGTAGCCAGTTATATACACGTACACCACAAGTCTGTACTAAAGAGAAACAGTTTTCATCTACCTTAACATCCTTCCCTCCCGAACCCGCCCATCCCCACCAAGTTTCAAACCAGGGGACTCCTGGAGAAAAGAATGGAGGCTTTATTACCCCACTTTAAGAATAATTGAATTTCACAATTATAGGACATTTGGATTAAGTGTGTATTTTCCTGACATTTTCGTTTCGTAGGATCTTAACCCTAAAGGAAATGTAAATACTACTGCTATGGCTGTGCGTCGAAGTAGATTGACCCATTTTCGCATTTTGCATGGTTGCTCTCTCTGGCTAAAGAAATGTATTTTTTAGTGGACTGTTTGAGAGTAAAAAGGAAATAAATTGCAGGCATGATATTTGGCCTTTAAATACTTGGTAATATGTCTCCTAAAGATAAGGACATTTTGCTACTAAAATAACACATTGATTTTGCCCCCCAAAATTAAAAATGTTATCTAATGTCTGCTCTGTAAAAATTAAAATCTTACACATTGTTTCAAAATATGCTTTTGGATCTAGGACATGATCAAGGTTCATATATGACAATTGTTTCTTTCAGTCTCTTAAGCTAGAGCAGAGCTATTATTTCTTCATAATACTGACTTGAGTCACATGTTCTTTGAGAAACTCATACTTTCTGATATTTGTGGTTTTATATCCATGGTGTGTTTAAATATTTTCTTTATCTTGTAATTTTGTAATATGGTAATCGGGTCCAGTACAGAGGTAGATAGACTTCTGTCAGAAACGGCCGAGGTAGTAATGCAGTGGGGGCTTAGGAGTGCAAGAGCACCTGTCTCAGGGATTCTAAGAGACGAGGTTCAGCCACTGGTCTCTGACAAAATCAAAGATAGAGAAAGGAGTGGTGGTGAAACAAGATAGAAATATACATCAGTGAGGCCGATACCAGGAAGAGAGGGAACTAGCATCTCAGAGATGGTCTCCAGAGTTCTGAAAATACTTCCGTTTTTTTATAAGGAACATGTGGAACAAAGGTCAGTGTGCACCTCAGGTGAGCAAAGAAAATCCGGTCAGTCGTTGCCTTGGAGTCAATCACAAGGGGTCTTGCTGGCTCAGGGCAGCCCTTAAAGCTTGAGCGGGAAGTTTCAGTTCCCATCTGGGATGCTTTGCCCGTTTGGACTTTTGTCCGAGTTAAGAAATGAGCTGGAAAGAAGACCTTAATCAATTAGAAAGTTTGAGGTCAAAATGGAGGTGGTTGCAGTCCTCTTTCAGTGACTGCATTATGATTTGTTGGCTCTAAGGCCCGGAATTGCTCGGCTCTGCCTTCGTAGTGCACAAGCAACCATACACCTTAGTAAATAAATGGATATGGCTTTGTTCCAATAAAGCTTGATTTACAGAAACAGCCCTGTGATTGATAGTTTGTCAGCTTCAGGGCCAGAGGCTTCAAAAGATCTTTCACTAACTATTTTGTGGGTGATATGTACTTCAGATTATGTTGCATAGAGGAGTTATAAATGTACATCAGGAAGAGTCATTTTATCTCCCCCACAGTCCATAGTAAATGCTCTTCAAATTTACAGTTTCACAAAAATCAGTTAGTTATCTAACGAATAAATTGTAATGTTATCCTGTAATAACTTGTATATTAATGAAAATGGGAAGGATATGGAAGAAGTGAATGGCTAATATATATAAACAAACACATGCACATAAATAAATACATACAACATGTCAATCCAGTACAGTTTAGGTTTAGTTTAGGTTTCTGGAATTGGTCTTGGGGTGATTGTTGATGTCCATAGTTTACTTCTTCAGGGCCAATCCCCTGTTTTCCAGTCTTGACGTTGGCATTAGTCTTTGCATTTCCCCCTGCAGTGTTGCATTGTTTCTGGGTTATTTTGTCCAGTGGTGGGGAATTCCAGGATCCTCTTTTTAGCTTTTCCTACCATGGTGGTCCTTACCCTATGGGTCAGAGATAAAGGAATTCGGCGGGTTGCCAAAAATTCCAACTATATATTTAGGTTTTGGGGAGAGAAATAAACATAGGGTGGGTGCTTACTGCAGCTGGGTCCAGTGTGAGTTCATTGAAGTTAAGACTTTTTAAAAAATCACCTGACTACCATAAGTCTCCACTTTGGTGGTGTGCCACAATGATATTTTGGATCCTCAGGAATTAGTGCCTTAAGTGTCCTCTTAGAGACTGTTTCCTTTTCCCCCATGCATAGTCACTTGTAAATGACTGTACATCCCTTCGTGAAGAATCTGTAGGAAGGTTTATAGTATGAATAGTGGTGATGGTGCAAGATCCTTCCTTTTTGAAGGAGTTCTATGTTTGTGATATGGCCTATGTCTGGAAGTTGGATAGCGGGCTGTGCTGTTCCACTGTGGTCAGTCAGGTCAGAGTTTTGGTTACTGTACTTGAAACTACTTGTTACAGACATCAAATAAAATTCTAGTACATAGGTTGGCAAACCTGGACCCTGGGCCAAATCTGGCCCTCCACCTGTTTTTGTAAATATAGTTTTAGACAAACTTAACCATATTCATTGGTTTACATATTTTCTATGGCTTCTTTGAAACCACAGTGACAGACTTGAGTATATATTAGCACAGAGACTGTTTGGCCCGCTATGCCTAAAATGTACTGTATGGACTGTTAGAGCAGCTTGTTGACTTCTGCCGTAATAGGGTGCATATCTGTTTCATTGCAAGGGACCGATTAGGCTGGGATCAGTGAGCCACCACTAGAGATCTCTGCAGGCCAAAGCACTCTGATTCCTGTTTTATTCCCACTGCTCTTGGTGGTTCATGTGCCCACTTTGTCTTTGGCAATTAAGTGCCGCCTACTTGATTTCTGCTACTTTGGCTTCTCATCATCCGCATTGAAATCAGGGAGTTCGTCTCAGTGATGGTATAGTCCCTACAGTCATACCTCACCTATCATGGAGAATAACCACAGAGGCTTCTAGGATGGAAGCCGTCCACTTATTGGTTTCTCCGTACCTTTGTGGAGAATCTTCTGTTCCCTCAACGTAGAATGGGGAATGGGGCTGTGTATCACACAGGATAAAGCCAATGCCACATTGCTATCTCCCTAGGATTTGCTCCTTCACGTTTTGTTGTGGAAGTTCTGGCATGTGAACTCATTACTGTAGGTCACCATTGAGTCTATGGTACCATCCAAGCAAGTAAGTTGTTAGAGCTTTCTCCAGGTCCATGAGCTAGTAAATATTAAACACAGACTGTCTAATAAGTGCCCCCATGTCAATCAATTTGGCCCAGTTTATTGTTACATTCCACCCTTATGGGTCTGGCATGCTTACAGTTTATTCCCCCACAGGGTACCCAGTTTTCTTCTACATACTATCCTAGTTGGAACTGTTTTGTTGTACAGGCTGTTTTGTCTTGCACAGTGTTGTATCGCTGTTACTCTGGACTGTGAATTCCTTATGTCACTGGAGGCAGTAGCAGGTGGTTTGGGTGGATTTTGAAGAGAAGGAGCATTTCCTTCTAAGACTTGTGCCCCAAGTGAGGTTTCCTCAGTATTTTTAAGCAGAGGAAGGCTCATTTCAGAAACCAAAGGGCAGGAGACTTCCTGATAAGGGAGAGTTAGTGTCTTGTGGATTTAAGATTGTGAGTTTCATCTTGGTCTGACTTGATATCCCCATTCGTTTTTTATTTTCTCATGTTTGATTTTTTGCTCCATAAGCACTGATAAACAGATGTGTCCATTAATAATTGACTGTCTTGTCCCTTAGGAATGTTGGGCCGTTAAGCCCCAGAACATTTTCTTTTTTTTTTTTTTTTTAAGATTTTATTTATTTATTCGACAGAGATAGAGACAGCCAGCGAGAGAGGGAACACAAGCAGGGGGAGTGGGAGAGGAAGAAGCAAGCTCATAGCGGAAGAGCCTGATGTGGGACTCGATCCCATAACGCTGGGATCATGCCCTGAGCCGAAGGCAGACGCTTAACCGCTGTGCCACCCAGGTGCCCCCCAGAACATTTTCTATGTTTCATTGTTTTCTGCATAGTGCCTAGCACGAGACCACAATGTCTTAATTATTTGTGGAAAGAACAAAGGAATAAGCCTGTTACGATAAATTAAAAGGAGGCACAGGGCTCCAAGCCACTCTAAGCTCCGTCAAGTGAAGCTCAAGGGTGTTAACCAAGTTAAACACTTCATTTTTCTCCTCTTCATAATATCCGGCAGTATTCTAGGCCAGTGCTGGTCCATGGAAATATAATGTGTAGGCCAAGTATGTGATTAAAGCTTTTCTGTAACTGCAATAAACAAAAAAGAAGGAAATCATATGTAATAATATACTTTATCCCATCTATTGAAATTCAGCATGTAACTTATATAAGAATTGAGGTTTTTAAAATTCTTCTCATCATACCAAGTATTCAGAATTCATTGGACACTAAAGTTTCATCAGATGTATTTTATGTGTTTGAATCATGTAATAAATACAGTTGAGAAAGTAGATGTATTTAAGTTTATGCAAACATATTTAAGTTTTCTAATAAGTAAATCTGCAAAAAGTTTTAAATTTAAAATTTAATTAAAAATAAATAAAATCCAAAATCCTGTTTTACTAACTGCATATCAAGTACTCAATAGTGTATGTGGCTTCTGGCCACAAAATGGACAGGGCAGTTCTAGAATGATGTCTGATCATATTTGGGAATAAGAACCTCAGAATCTCAAACATTTGAGAGAAGCCTATCTGCATTCAACTGTGGCTCTCTTTTTTTTCTTAATTGCCTGGTATTGGACCAATGATTAGAGTTCTGTGAATCTAGCTGTATCAGCTATGGAATAGGGCTATGACATTTATTGTAAAGGGTTGTTATGATAATTAGGTGGGCTGATGCACGTACAGCTCCTAGTGAGACAGGCATCTGTCATGTATCTATCGTCAGGAAATGGCAATAGCTGTTACTGACTTTCATGCCAAAGGTTATAACATTTTTGGTGAGTTTCCCATATATCATCTACAGAGAGCTAATGTATGATGTTTGATGATGAATTAGTAATGCTTACTGATTAATGATTGATATGAAAAGTACTCTGGGTAACACTGTGTCAGGAGTAATGACTGCCGTATTTACTTAGATTCTTAAGTTGCACTGAAGTGATCTTGGCATCAAATTTCTCATCAGGCAAATTTCATCACTCTCCCAGGATGGCAGCCATTGATCTGACCCATGGTAAGTCGTTGATTCTCATTTTCAGAGGATTCTTAAAGGTCACCCCTACACAATATAGGGCCCAGGGATCTGGGCCGAAGCAGTCAGGCTGCTGGTTCAGTTACAGCTGAAATATGCTGGAGAATGCTGTTATCTAAGTTAGCTTCCTTGTGTGTATGGTTTGGGACTTGGTGTCGGATAATCCCATTGATGAGTTTTATTATCTTGGGCAAATAAAGAATCGGATTTCCCAGGGATTAGGTTTGCATATACCTGTAAAAAATAAGATGATGACCTGTTTCCTCGTGGGCATTATGTCTAGCATGTCCCTTTTATGGTTCCAGGTGAGGCAGGGCCACTCTGATATTTTATGGCAGTAGTGTGAATTTGTTTGAGATTTCTTGAGTGTGCAGGGATATACGGGAATCTCAGACTATGATGCAATGATTTTCAGGTGGGTGAATCTGGGAAATATGGTCATGCTGTGTTCTACGTATTCTTTTTTTTCCTCGAAGATCTTTCTAGTGGTCCTTTTTCTCTCCCTGAGGAAAATACAGAGGCAGAAAGGATGGTGGCTGTCTGGCTGAAAAATTATCAACAGGTAATAAAAAAGCGTATCAATCAACAGAATGCCATATTTATATCTACCAGGTGGGTACATTCCTTCTAGGCACATCTGTGTCCTGAGCTCCTGACAGGAAATAAACCCCACACAAGGACTGGATCCCCAGTTGCATTTTCCCTGGGAGTGGAAACTCTCATATTGAAAAGGGAGTAGCCTGAAAATAATCTTAGTATTTCAGTAATCATTTATGAACCTCATGAATACCAGGGGCAAGTTTCCACCTTGCTAGGTGCTCTGCCATGGTAAGGAAGGTGTAAGTGCCTTTTTCTCAATGAATTTAGTCATTCTACGCTCCTTATCAAGGATCTTTAGTGTGCTCAGAAGTCTGCTGCAATATAGGGAAATAAGAAGAACTGCTCTGGTTTTGCTGAGATAAACTCAAAATCTTAAAAGGTGCCATTAAAGCCATATGAGTGGAGATGAGCAGTGAGTGAGTCTAGATGGGGAGAAGAGGACCTAGGAGCATAGACCTGTGGGAGGATAATGAGAAATCTCATAGCCCTGCAGGGGTATTGAGTCTTGCACCCTCATTCTCCCATGAACGTTGGTGTAGATCTTTCTTGTCTCAAGCCAACATGGGTGTGATGGTTTAGATTGCAGTGACCTTCAAGGATGTGGCAGTGGACTTCACCCAGGAGGAGTGGCTATTACTGGACCTCACTCAGAGAAACCTATACAGAAACGTGATGCTGGAGAACTACCAGAACCTGGTCGCAGTAGGTAAGGCTGCCAACATTCCAGATACGTGTCATATACTTCATGTGTTTCCAGCCTTGATGATGCCCTGTCTGAACATAATTGGAAAAAAGAGGTGCACAGTCCCTGCCCTAATGGGTCATAATATGCAGCGGGTGTTCTGTAAACGTGGCCCTGAGGCCAACAGCAGCACCATCACTCTGTTTGGAATTTACCATCTTAGACTCCACTTTTGGCGTTTTGAATGATAAAGCTGGGATTGTTGCCCCATCTTCTGTGTTTCATTAAGCCATCCTGATAATTGTGATGCACTCCAGTGTTTGAGGACCACTGTTCTAGTGGTTTCCCCATCAGAACGAAGATCCCCTTTCTTCATCTCCTTTATTTCCTATTTGAATAAGTGTCTTTATGCCTTTTGAACACGTGCATACATTCAAATTTGGCTTTCAGGGGTCAAGAGATAAGTACTCTAGTCACAGAAGGGGAGTATTTGCCTCTTTTGTGGTCCTTTCGGGATAATTTTTCTGCTTTCATTAGAAATACAGTTCCGGATTCATCAGAGGCTGTGTCATCTCTTGCATGAGGCTCTCCTGTTAATGTATCTTTTCCTGTGGACAGAATATCAACTGTCGAAACCTAAGCTGATCGCTTGGTTGGAACAACAAGAGCTGAGGACAGTGGAGAAGGGAGTTTTCCAAGGTGAGTGTTGTTAACAGACTTAACTGGTCAATCAGAGGGATGGCATCTTTTCAACTTTAATGTGTAAAAATTTTAAGATACATTTGTCTCAGAGGGCTGAAACTGTTTATCTCTGATGTTTTTGGATATCTTCAACTTCCTTCAGTCTTCTACTTAAAATTTCTATGATTGCACAAATGACTTGTCCTAAGTCTTTAAGTTTATCATTTTGGTGTATCCTCCTTGTCCAGGTATTTTTCACGTGTCTACTTGATGATACGTTACCTTGATAATATTTTGTTATTGTTTACATCATGTTTGATTTTCAGAAAATTATTTTTTAGTAAGCCACTGAAGTCTGTCCCTACACACTTGTTGTATTTTTCCCATAAACAAATTGGTGAACCTTTTTTCTTGTTATTTTATCATTTTTAATATTAAATAAAACTGAGTCTTTTTTTAACTTTCTTTTTTATTATGTTATGTTAGTCACCATACAGTACATCATTAGTTTTTGATGTAGTGTTCCATGAAAAACTGAGTCTTAATTTAAAATTGTTTAGCCTGTGATTTCTTTCTGCAAATACTTAAATTTGTGTTTTTGTTTTACTTCAGAATGGGAAACACAACCTCAAACTGAAAGGTCAGCGTCTCACCAGGATTTTTTTGGAGGAAAAACAGCCATTGAAATACAAAAAGTAAGATTGATATGTGACATTTCTTACATTCCACGTTGAAAAAAGATTGGTGGTCCTATTATAAAATTCAGTGCAAGTGTGAGATATTTGAGACAAATGGCATTCACCAAAAACAGAGAATGAGAGATACTCTGAATGTGATGATTTGGGATTTATAATCCAAATCTGTCTGGAAAATTATTATTCCTTAGATGCCACAGGTACACATTCCCAGATATATAACTTGTTATGGAATCTTTAAAACATTTTTATGAAATTTTAATGGAATGATCTTAAGAGTAGATGGCATCAGTTTTTGGCAGAAGAGTTCCCTGGTTTAACTTGAAAGAAATCAACAGGAACTGTATTTATGTAATGAAAATGCTAAGAGTCATCATCATCATGTTTCTTGTATTATAAGGTTGAGATTTATAATCAGTCTGAAAATCCTCTCATCAACTTTCATCCCTTCATCCACAGGAAAGGACCCGCCATGGAGCAAAACTCTCTGACTGTGAGCAACGTGGCAAAGTCTTGAGTAAACATTTAAACCTTAAGACACACATGAGAACTCAAAATAGAGGGAACAGTTTTGAGTGTAATCAGTATCACAATGGCCTTCTTAATCTGCAAAAGAAAAACTCTGCTAGAGAGAAACTTTCTGAGTTGAATCAGTGTGGTAAAGTCTTTAGCCGGACTCCACATACAGTGTATGAGAGAACCAGCGTGGCAGAAAAGACTTTTGCATGCAGTGACTGCGGGAAAACATTCATTAGTCGTTCACACCTTCAGGCACATAGGAGAACTCACAGTGGAAGAGAGTTCAATGAATGGAAGCAGTTTATAAAAGCTTCCGTTTTCTCAGCAGGCCAGAATGAGCATGTGCAGACACACGCTGCTCAAGAACTCCATGAATGTAAACAATGTGGGAAGTCTTATGCAGATTCCAAGTGCCTCAATAATCACATCATCCGACTTCACACTGGAAGAAAACCCTTTGAATGTAGTGAATGTAGGAAAGCCTTCACTACATCCTCACGCCTTTATGTGCATTTGAGAATTCACACTGGAGAGAAGCCCTATCGATGTAAAGAATGTGGGAAACACTTCCAGTGGCCCTCACTCCTTCGTAAACATGTTCGTACTCACAGTGGCGAGAAGCCCTATAAATGTAAGGAATGTGGAAAAGCTGTCAGTCGTTCTTCAGTTCTTAATGAACATTTGAGAATTCACACTGGAGAGAAGCCCTATAAATGTAAGGAATGTGGGAAACACTTCGCTTGGCTGTCAGTCCTTCGTAAACATGTTCAAACTCACAGTGGCGAGAAGCCCTATAAATGTAAGGAATGTGGGAAAGCCCTCAGTAGTTCCTCAATTCTTAATGAACACTTGAGAATTCACACTGGAGAGAAGCCCTATAAATGTAAGGAATGTGGGAAAGCCTTTACCAATTCCTCACGACTTAGTGTACATTTGAGAATTCACACCGGAGAGAAACCCTATCAATGTAAGGAATGTGGGAAAGCTTTTGTTTGGCCCTCAGTCCTTAAAAAACATCTACGAACTCACAGTGGAGAGAAGCCCTTTGAATGTGGTGAATGTGAGAAAGCCTTCAGTAATTCCTCATATCTTAATGAACGTTTGAGACCTCCTGCTGGAGAGAAAACCTTTCAATGTGGTGAGTGTGGGGAAGCCTTTCGGACTTTCTTATATTTTAATAGCCATTTAAGAAATCACTCTCGAGAGTAGCCCTATGAACGGAAGTACTGTGGGAAAGCTTTCACTAGTGTTGTCCTCCTGATTTGACATTTAAGTATTTGCACTGGAGAGAAACCGTGTTAATGTAAGGAATATGAGAAAGGCTTCACTTGGTCTTCCACGCTTCATAAACATACACAAATTCAAAGTAGACAGAGACCCTGTAAGTGTACGGACTATGGGAAAGCCTTCACTACTTGCACATTTGAAGTCACACTGGAGATAAACGGTATGAATGTAAACACCGAGGGAAAACCTTCTCTGTTTCCTCAAGCCAAACTCAACATGGAAAAAATTGATACCAGAGAGCAACCCCTTGAACGTAAGGAATGTGGGAAAGGCTTCACATCGTAGTCATGATTTAACACCTAAAACATGCACAATAGATTGAAGACTTAACATACATAATAAGTGTGACAAGGTCTGTTATTCCAGTGCATTTCAAAAGATAAAAGAAGCCGCATTGGAGGGAAACCGTATGAATAAATATGAGGAACGTGGAAAGGCCCACAGGTGTCCCATTGAGTACATGAAAGAACTCACTAGTTAGATGCCTATGATGTTAAGCAATGTGGAAAAGCAATCAGAGTCTCCTACAAACCATGCTGGAGGAACACAGTGAAGTTGTTAAATGTGAGAGACGTGTGGGACTCAGCTTACAGGCTCACTTCATAGATCTGTTGTGAACACGTGCCACTCTGCCCTGGTCATTGGCTTTCTGGCCCTGATAGCCGTGCTAGTCCAGTCTCGTCTCTATGCCTGGTTTGCAGCCTGGCCCCACGTGGGACTGCCACCGTTAGACTCGATGCTATACAAGGCACCTGGATCCTCTAGATACACTGACCTTGTCTGATGTGTGAAGATGGTGAACACATGAATCAGTTCACTGCTCACAGAGTCCCATCTACAGCGCCTCATGCTGGTGAAGGGGGAGGATAATCAGGTTTCTATAAGTTTCCTGAAAATGCTCCGTTTCTTTCTCACACCTGATCTTTCTGGGTCAGGAAAGACGTTAGAAATGGTGAGGTTATACACCCTGATCTCATAGCCCTGGAAAGAGAGCAACACACGTAATACTAGGTTAGAAAGTATTTTTAACCTCAGGCAGTACGTGGAGAGGCTGGGAACAGAGAATGTTCTCTTTGTTCCTAAATCACCACAGCCTGGAAGAGCAATTATGTCCTTTGCCTGTGACATGCTGGCATGTGACACGCTGGTTCGTTTACATCACATCAAATGCTGTGACATAGGAAACCTTGTGAATAGGACCCGTCCTGATACTCTGTTATACTTGATGCCCCACTGGCAGTTCTTGAAAGTGGCCTTTGGACAGAGACACAGAATCCATCAGAACCTTGTTTCATATTTTGAGTTAACACATTCATATACTTGTAACGCTTGAGCAGCCTTTAGTTACATCATGGGTGGCCTTGGAGGGTACAGCAGCTTATTGTCACTTCCCTTCTGGCTTAATCAAATCAGTGCAGTACACTCCAAATCAAGTTTAATGATAACTCCTGATCAGATGTGACCTGGATAGGGGCACCTGGGTGGTTCAGTTGGTTAAATGTCCCAGCTGTTGATTTCAGCTCAGGTCTCGATCTCAGGGTTGTGAGTTCAAGCCGTGCATTGGGCTTCAGGCTGAGCGTGGAGCCTACCTAAAAAGAAGTGAGCTGGGTACATTCCTCTCTGTGTTTGAAGGTGACTGAGATATGAAGTGATTCTCTTTAAGTGTGGGTATAGTCGTAACTGCATCGTGTGTATTGCAGTATATAATAACACTGGCCTTAAGTGACATTATCTCAAAACCCACAAGTCCTAATTCCATCAATTTGATACCACCATCAGTAACATCTCTGTGTGCCAATAACAATGCTCGCTGACTTTCGTCTCAGTGGGATCCTCTTTTCGTACTCTGGGATTGTCTCTTCCTTAATAAGAAATATGAAGCATTTCCCACCTGTGGGTCTCACTGCTTGTGATCTCCTTTTCCTATGGGAGAAGCCTGGCAGTCTAGCTCAGTAGAGAAGCTCAGTTACCTCAGTGATGTGCGCTGTGGTCACACCCATGCTGAACTCCTTTGTCAACAGCCTGGGCAACAAGGATGTAATGGGGATCCTGGGAAGACTTCTCCACCTAGGAGAGAGAGTCTGTGTTGGGCCACTGGCCTCAGACCCAAGAGGACATTGTGGGCCCCAGATGCAAATATTGTGAATTTAAGTTTTCTGGTTATTTTACTCATGTAGTAGGTGTATTTATTTTCCTGTATTCCCAGAGTACCTATGACTTGCTTCTATTTGTCTTTGTTTCTCAACAGCCTCTTCAGTAACTACTTTGTTACCTTTCTTCCTAACTTACAGCACCAAATTTCCGTCTTGGTCAGATTTCCTATAGCCATTCCTCATATGTCCAACATTAGATAATGAAGCACATCAGATGTGGCATGATTTTCACATTCATTTAGTTGGGTGTGTTCTTCACATAAGTGGAATGAAAAGGGTACTACGGTTGTAATTGAAGCGCTTGCCATATCCAGACTGTTCTTGCGGTTTTACATGTGTCATTTTATGGAATTATGAGATTTCTTAGAGATATTTTCGCATTTACCCTATTTTTCACAAAAAGTTTGTGATTGCAATCTATCCTACCCGGGACACAGTGACATAATTTTGAACTTCCAGTGTAGGAATCTAGATTTGAGTAGTGCTTTGCTTAGGTGTTTTTATGTGGCATATTGCATAGGGTAAGTCTGACATATTGCCTCATTCTTTGTCTTCTATCCTCTTTCATCCCCTCTCTCCCTTTATTATCTTTGTTAATTGCACCTTTATTTTCTTATTGCCAACAAGACCCAGGTGGAAACTACTTTTCTCAGTGCATGACTGGCAGCTGGTGGAGGGATAGAAGAATGAAAAATGAATGTTTAATGGGTAGAGTATCCTTTTGGGAATATGAAAACATCTGGAAATGGATAGTGGTAATGGTCGCACAAAAACCAATATACTTGATGCCAACTGAATAGAATTGTACACCTAAGTGTTTAAAATGGGGAATTTTGTTACATGTGTTTAAACAATAAAAAAGTGACTAAATGGAAAGAGATTGTGAGATTTCTTTCTGATAATATCTTTAATTCCATAATGTAATTGATGGTTGCTGGGATTTTTTTAAGAGAAATTTTTTAATATTAGCCCTCAATAGTCTAGACCAGGATCTCAAAACATCAATATTGACGTTGATGTTTAATAGTTTGTTGTAAGGGCTGTCCTATGTATTGTAGACTTTTAAAAGAACCCTGTCATCCATGCAGTAGGTGCCAGCGCATAGTTGTGATAACTAGAAATGATTATAGACACTGCCTATTATGGTGTAGGGGGCAAAACTAGTCTGTCTGACAACCACTGAAGAACAGTTTGTAGGTGCTAGAGTTGATGGTGTTAGCGTTTACATCGATGGGAATAAGAGGAAGAAGAGAATTGCGGGGAGGATAAAACATTAGCTTAATATTGATTAACAGTGAGTTGAGGGACCTACAGAACACCTCATTGGTAATAGTGTATCAGTTGTACTGGTGTGTTCATCGGTCTGCACTGGTGCTAGTATAAATTAAGTACATACTTCTCCAGTTTGAGAGCCTGCTTCTCTCCCCTCCCCTAACACAACATACCACCATATGCAGCAATGACTGAGAAGTGATCAAATACATTTTGGATACTATTGCCCTAGTCATCTTTTGCTTTGATCTAGTTATGTGATAAATTAAGATTTCCTTAAGATGAAAGGTGGCAGAATATGAGGTCCCCACTTGAATACCCCCACCGCAACAATAATTAGGCAGCCTTCTGTGAACAAAAGTGCCTTCATGGAAGTTTTGAAATCAGTAGGAGACTGCAAAACCCTGGTAGAGCCCAAGAACAGGGAGGGACATTTTGAGAAGGCAGACCTGTGCCCAAGTGGTCAGCTTGCTGACCATGGTCCCAGCCACATACCTGAAAATAGCCATATTCCCATGTGGACTTGGCTACAGCCCCATTTGGCCTTGGCACCAGCACCATCCCTTAGGCCCCAGAGGGAGATAGATACATCCACCCATGCTTCTCAGCTGTGGTCTTCCCCACAAAGGAATCCAGAGGCACTTGTGTCCACCTGGTTCCTGGAGGCAGGCCTGCTCACTCTGGTCTCCCTGCCGACCTTGAAGCAGTGCACGACCCAGCTCCAGACACTGAGCCATGAAGGAGGAGGATTCCTGCCCACCCAGGGGAAGACTCACCCATCAGTGCCCTCTGAGGCAGGCTGCAGAACTTGGGTCATGATGGGGCACCATCACGCAGTGATCCCTGCATTCTGGGATCGAGGCCTCCATCAGGCTCCTCTGCCGGGAGCCTGCTTCTTCCTCTCCCACTCCCCCTGCTTGTGTTCCCTCTCTCACTGGCTGTCTCTATCTCTGTCAAATAAATAAATAAAATCTTAAAAAAAAAAAAAAAGCTTGGGTCATGGATGTGGACCCTAAATTAGCCCTGTGACTTGGCTCCAGTCCCTCTCAGTTGTGATCTGGGTCCATTTATGCCTGCCAAACGACATGTTAGGAGCCCTACCTATCCACACAACCAGAAATACTACTGCTGTCTTTGGACCCTGAACTGATCCCTTGTCCTAGTGTCAGCTCTACTGACCAAGGTCCTGGAGTCATGTCCTTTCTGACAGGGGTCAGGACAAGGTTGACTGCCTTGGTAACAGGATTGGGTACCATAGACTCCAATGCAGACCCAGCAGCAGCCAGGTCTGGCCTCAATCCCACTTGACTGTTTCCAGAGGTAAAACCCATCAGACCAGGGACCTGACATGAGACTGTTTTTATCCATGGAAACTGTCTATACAGTCTGAAAGAGATGTTTGTTCCTTCAGTTACAGACACCAATGACACGGTCAGCAGACCATTAAGTAGCCTTAGTTGAGCTGACAGATGAAGGACTTTTCTGTACTGATGTGACACTAAAGACTGGAAGAGTGATTACTCAAATGTGCAGATATAAAGAGGCAATGATCACAAGAATTAGGCAAACACGGTATCACCAATAGAAGTACCTCAAGCTGAGTACCTACAGTGGTAAAGCAACAAACATTACCAACCTTCATATATTTACCACTAAATATTAAGACTTTTATAAAACTATAATCAAAACTGATATGAGCGTAAGTAAATGCAATACTAGTGCAGAAACATCTAGAGACTGATACAGGAATTTATTGTTTAATAAAGTTGGAATTTCATATCTGTAAGTCAAAAATAATTTATAATTGGTACCAAATCAGCTGGCCATCTTTTCTGGGGAAAATAAGTGATTGGATTCACTACCCCACCCCACACGTTAAAATATATCCTATGAGGATTAAAGAATTCAGTGTTTTTAAATGGTTTATATTTAAGAAGTAAACTATAAACTCTGTATATAATTGAGAGTTTGAAGGGACTTTTTAAAGCAAGTTAGGAAATCCAGATACAATTTTTATTTTATTCCATTAAAAAAAAAAAGATTATTTGAGAGAGAGCATGCACGGGATGGAGGAGCAGAGGGAGAGAGTCCCAAGCAGAGTTGGTGCTCAGAGCTCGATACCATGACCCTGAGATCAGGACCTGAACTGAAACTGAGAGTTGGATGGCCAACTGGCTGTGCCACCCAGGTGCCCCTCCAGATATAATTTTTAAAAACACTTCTTTGCCTGCATAACAATTAAAGGATTTGTGCAGTAAAACACAAAACACTAATATAGCAAAATAGATATCATCAGTTCAGTAGATGCATACAAATCATTTAATGATGCCCATGAACAAGTCTTGATGAAATATGTTTTAAATCAGTGTTTTTAAAGAGCCTTATTAACTGTACAAAGACGGTCCACTCAAAATCACAGCAAACATGACTAATGGAGTAACTTTATAACCATTCTCGAATAAGGGAAGAATGCCCAGTGTCAGTGCTTTTTCACAAAATGTGAACAAAAATATGAAAGTTTTACAAAATGTTATTATATTGAAAACAAGGAATCAACGATTAGAGTTTACTATTGTGTCCAACATAAACAAGAAGAAATAAGGGGAAATAAAGGCCTAAGTATGAGGTTGATGGAATAGGGGCAACATACTAGTTTACGAATTAGGGGGAGATACATACTGAAAAAAATGAGATGCTAGACATAAATCCATATTTATTAGTAACTACCTTATATTATGGACTAATGTTCCAAATGAAATAAAAGAATTTTTAAATATGATTTCAAATAGATAAGATCCACATACAGTATGTATAAGTGGAGACTATCACAAAAGGGTACAGGAAGATTAACAAATTAAGAAAAAAAAGCTGATGTAACTATAGTACTTAACCAGGTTCATGAGGAAGTAGGAGAGTAGGGGCCCTATTCACATCTTGCTCAGATCATGAGGAAACCTTTTGTGGAAGAAATTTCATTACTGCATTGCAGATATTCATGTTTTCACACACAGCCTGGCCGCCATTGTTCTCCCTCTCCCAGAAAGCCATGACTCTATTAACACGTCATTCCCATTGCCAAAATTCTTGAACGTGTGATTTGATTATTCCCTTCCTCCAAGGTCTTAAGTTAGCCTGTCACTACCTCATGGATGTTGGCAGAGGAGCTGAAACACTAATGTCAGAGACAAAGGCCATTACTGACTCCCGGTATAGCCAATAGCACGAGCACCAACATGTGTGAATTGGCTCCCTTTGTCCCCGTCTCTCAGGGGTTAAAGGACCCACGTGGATGCCCCAATACACCCCACGTGCTGAAGAAGAATGCTGAGCTTGTAGAACCTAGTTTATTTGTAGTAAGTGAGCCTGCTCTTAAGTCACCTCTCAAGTTTCCTCACTGCAAAGGCACATCTAACAAATGTCCCAGGGAAAGAGCGATCAGGGTTTTGCATTCTTCCCAGGTAAAAAAGTGAATGAGAGCAAGAGAAATATGTGCACAGATAATTCGTATTGAAGCCATAAGACGCGGGAAGCTTGATTTGGATTATCACTACAATGGTTTCATTAAGCCTCAAAAAGCGTCATCAAGCAGCTGCAGCCCTGATGGCCACACATGACATAATCCAACCCAACGCTGCTCGGGCATCAGAGCTATATAAATTTGTATCACTGAGGCTGTTTTCACAGCGCGTGGATGGAATGACAAGCGCAGAGCCAGACCGCAGCTACAAACATGGTAGGGTTGTTTTGCCAGGCTGTGGTGCTGGACGTAGCGGCGGAAAAGCAAATCCCTTATTCACATCCTCTTGCTAAACAGCTTAAGTCAAAGGGCCTCCCGAGCTGGTAGGGTGGTGTTTATAGGGCATGTGCTCGTGGTGTCTCATGTTACTAGGTGTAATCTCACTTTTTCTCCATTCATCGCATGCTTCATCCTGAGATTTCTCAAGATAGGATCAGGTGAGAGAGGGACACAAGGTCTTCTTTCCATAACTGCCAGACATGGTTTACATCCCCTACTCTGGCTAGAGTGAGTCAGTGTGGATGGAATCAACGTGCAGTTTGAACAGCGATGCAGGCACTGTGCTCGCAACGTAAGACCACGCCAATCCGGTAAGAGAATCCAGGTGGGTAGAAGACAATAAAGCGTGAATCGTGCAGGCCCACTTTTGGGCAGGATGCGAAGTTGAAGGTGCTGCACGTAGACTGGTCTGGCCAGTCAGGGCAAAGATAGACCCTACCCCCAGCAGAGGTTGTGATGCAGTGATGAATGTTTAAAACAGATCTTACGACCACCCACAAGGCTAATGTCTGCCAACAGACATAAGATTCTGACTCAGTATCATTTTCAGTATTCCCTACAGTTTCTCTTGAGTGTGAATCGCCTCGTGTTTATTAAGGATGAGGAACATTCTAATGAAAAATGACAAATATCTTACACCCATGAAGCCTACTACACAATGAGATCACAAAAGAACACCGAGGAATTCAGGACAAGTGCAGTTTTCCCACATGTCTTACGGCCATAGAGTCTACACTGCAGCATGTACCACATTTAAGGAACATATTTCACTGAGGATATAGTAAAGAACTTTCCATGTTTCTTTAATAGCATGGCATCACTGTGAGACCCAGCATACTGGGTTGTCAGGAGATTGATGGCTCTCCCACATTCTTTACTCATGCAGACCATCCCACCAGTGTGTTCCTTTCATATCTTCAAAGTGAATCGGGACTGCTGAGGCCTTCAGCACACTCCTTACATTGATGGGATTTCTCTCCAGGATGAGTGTGTTCATGACAGTCAAAGGAATGGGGAGAAGTGCAGGCTGTCCTACACTTCTACCATTTGTGGGGTGAGTTCTTCATGTATCCAAAGTGAGTTGGAATGCGTGTAGGCTTTCTCACATTGTTTACATCCTGGGTTTCACGCCGTAGGTTTTTACATGTTTGTAAAGGCCTGAATGCTGAACCAACGATTTCCCACATTCATTACATTTCCCTGGGTTTCTCTCCAGTTCAAATTCTCACATGTTTATACAAGTTTGATGATAAAGCAAAGGCTTTCCACGTTCGTCACATTTACGGGATGCCTCTCCAGTGTTTATTTTTACAGGTGGTGTTAGGCATGAGGAAAAAGCAAAGACTTTCCTACATTCTGTACATTCATGCGTTTCTCCCCACTGTGCATTATCTTATGATTAATCAAATATGAGGGCCAACCGAATGCTTTCTTACAGTCATTACATTTCTAGGGTATATCTGCAGTGTGGGTTCCCATGTGAGTATTTAGGTGGAAAGGATATGTAAAGCCTTGCCCACATTCCTTACTTTATAGGGTTTCTCTCCCCTGTGCATGCTTACATGTTTGGCTGGCTTAGAGGTATCAAGGAAGGCTTTGCCTTATTTCTTACACTCATAGGATTTCTCACCATTGTGAGTACACACGACAGCAATAAGAAAGCAAGTGCTTTTTCCGTATTTCTTGTCCTCATAGGTGTCCCTTTCATTTTGAGTTCTCTTATGTGTCTTAAGGCACGAGTGTTCACTGAAGTCTTTTCCACATTGCTCACAGTCATGGAGTTTCCCACTGGACATGGCTTCTTGCCTGTTGTTGAATGGATAAACGATGCTTCAAAGATTTCTCAGACTCATTAATGGATCCTACCCATCTCAAAATAGAAACAGCATTCCCATGCTGATGAGGATTCTCACCATTTCCAGTGCATTCATACACCTCCTGCCCTGTTCATTTCTTTCCAGTTGAAAATTTCAGACTGAAAGATAAACCGAATTGTGAGAAAAAAACCCTCAAGCTTAATATACTATTTTCCCCTGGTGCTGGAGTTTTAGTCTTGTGGGATCCATAAACTAGTTGTCCACCTGTTCTTCCAATCTGTCTTCTGGGGGAGGGGACTGCTGTGCTGCTTCTCGGGTATTTTTGCCTGGGCAGAGTTGCATCGCCCCCTACCGGGGGGCTGGGCTCAGCATAAGCTGGTCCTCTGTGTGGCTTTTGTTCCCTGGAGGCTTTCCTCCTCTCTTTAGCCTGTTAGAATAAAAATGGCTGTGCCCTGATCTCCAGCCCCAGAGCCAAAAGATCACAGTTCCCCCTCCTCAATAAACCCTCTGGGAAAAACTGTCTTCACTTTTCTGTGTGCCAAAGTCTGCAGACTCTTGCGGTACATGCCCGCTGTACATGCCCCCCTCCTATGGGGGAGTTTGAGGGACCCATGTTATTGCCCTTCGTGTGCCCTGGGACTGAGAGCAGTTGTGAGCTTGTGTGTGTGCCCCACTCCACTGCTCCCAGGGGATGGCTGGATATCACCCTACTGTCCTTTCTGGGGCTGCCACCCTGAGAGCTGTTGCCCGGTTGTGGGCGTACCCATTTTACCCCTCCAGGGGGATGGCAAACGGCCCATGCAGTCCAGTCCTTTTTCAGGGCACTCAAGGCAGAGTGGTCACCTGACTGCCTAGCTCGCTGTTTATGGTGACAGGAACAGAGAGTCCCCTCCTGGTTTCCATGCTCCACTGCTTGGGGACTCTACCAGTTCAGGCAATCCCGTTTGTTCTGTGACTCCTGGGATCCTGAGACCACAATGACCCACCCAGAATTTTGCCCTTTTCATTCCCTAAGCCCCTTTCAGACAGGCATGTCTCTCACTGGAGCAGATTTCTCAGACAGTCATGTCTCTCACTGGAGCAGATTTCTAAGGGTTCTGATTTTGTCCTCCAGGGTTGTATCACTTCCCGGTAGCCAGCTTATGGAGGCCCCTTCTCCCCTCCATTTGTCTTTTGATATCTCTCCTCAGATTCACATCTCTGCACCTCTTACCTTGCAAAAAGTAGTCACTTTTCTACTTGTAGAATTCCAGTTTTATTTTCTTACATCTCAGGCTGAATTCATGGGTGTTCAGAATGGTTTGATAGATATCCAGCTGAATTCAAGGGACCAGATGAAGTGAGGGCCTCTACTCCTCTGCCATCTTGCCTCTGGGATTCCATTTCTTTCCAGTCGAACAACGAATTCTTTCTGTCAGTGTCATGGGACATCTCCTATAATCTTAAAGGGATTCCTGTCGTTTCATGGAATTATTTTAAAAAACTCAAAGTCCAGTTATAAATGTAGGAATGAATACTTATTGGAATTGTGAAGTGACAAGTCTCAAGCTAGGTTTAGGATATCCCCAAATTCATCACATTGAGAATATCTCACTAGAGACATTGTTTTCTCTTTGGTTAATGCCCCTTATCTCAATTCTCTATCTCATGAAAATCTCAATATTGTAGTATGAGGACCTTTAGGATTGCTCTGAGTGGGAGAAACTGGAGGCAGAGGAAACAGTTAGAAGATCATTGAAGTATTCAAGAGGAGAGATGATGGAGGCCTGACTAGCCAGTGGCAGTAAGATGGCAAATTTTGGAAAAGAGATGTATTAAATTTCTATTAATGCTGTAACACATTGCCATAAGTCTAGTGGATTAAAATGATACAAATTTATTCTTACACTTCTGGAGGTCAGAAGTCTAAAATGTATCAGGAGATCTGCTTTCTTTCTGGAGGTGCTCAAAAAGTCTGTTTCCTTGCCTTCCCAAATTCCAGAGACCCCCCCCACACACACATTCCTTGGCTCATGGTCCCTTCTTCTATCTTCAAAGTACAAAGTATAGCACCTTCACATCTCTCTCTAGTCCTCCTACTTCCTCTTCTAAGGACTCTGATGATTACACTGAGCTGACCCAGAGAATTCCAGGTTCATTTCCCATCTCAAGGTCCTTAAATTAATAACACTTGCAAAGAGCCTTTTGCCATCTAAAGTAACACATTGACAGATTCTGGAGATGAGAATGGACATCTTTGGGAAGCTATTATTCACCTTACCAAGGGAGATGTGTGTGAGTTACACTTTTCCACCAACTGGTTGATATGGCCTTGAGCTGAGAATGTGAAGGGTCCGTCACAGCACTCCTTGATTTTCAGTGAGCGTGATCATCTCATGGTCCTGGCTCCCGTAAAGATAAGGCTTCACTAGACTGCTTTGCTTCGACATCAAATGATAGAAAAGAATTCCCTGATTCATCTAAACATAACCGAGCAGAGTCACAACTAGACACTGGGGCCCAAGCACCATGAGGATTTCCTTTCACGCTATAAGCTTCGTTTTCTCAAACTGGCCACTTTCAAATGGAAAGAGACACAGAGACCAGCAACTCACACTTCACATCTTCACCACTTAAGAACTGGATTTATTTTATTAGTGTTATAGAAGACCAAACGATGGAGAATAAAGAAGCTGAGAAAGAGAGAGATAAACAGCTACAGGATCACGAGGGGAGAATTAGAGAGATAAGTGATATCATAAAGTGAAACAATATTAGAATAATTGGGATCCCAGAAGAAGAAGAAAGGGGGGGACAGAAGGTATACTGGAGTAAATTATACCAGAGAACTTCCCTAATTTGGGGAGGGAAACAGGCATCAAAATCCAGGAGGCACAGAGAATCCCCCTCAAAATCAATAAAAATAGGTCAACACCCTGACATTTAATAGTAAAACTTACAAAACTCAGAGACAAAGAGAAAATCCTGAAAGCAGCTTGGGACAAGAAGACTGTAACCTACAAGGGTAGAAACTAGATTGGCAGCAGACCTACCCACAGAGACCTGGAAGTCCAGAAAGGACTGGCATGATATATTCAGGGTACTAAATGAGAAAAATGTGCAGCCAAGAATACTTTATCCGGCTAGGGTGTCACTGAAAATAGGAGTGATAAAAATCTTCCAAGATAAACAGAAACTAAAAGAATTTGTGATCACCAAACCAGCCCTACAAGAAATATTGAAAGGGATCCTCTAAGCAAAGAGAGAGCCCAAGAGTAACATAGACCAAAAAGGAACAGAGACAATATACAGTACCAGTCACCTTACAGGCAATACAATGGCACTAAGTCCATATCTTTCCATAGTTACCCTGAATATAAATGGGCTAAATGCTCCAATCAAAAGACACAGGGTATCAGACTGGATAAAAAAGAAGACCCATCAATATGCTGTCTGCAAGAGACTCATTTTAGACCCAAAGACATCTCCAGATTTAAAGTGAGGGGGTGGAAAACTATTTATCATGCTACTGGACATCAAAAGAAATGTGGGGTGGCAATCCTTATATCAGGCAAATTAGATTTTAAACCAAAGACTGTAATAAGAGATGAGGAAAGACACTATGTCATAAGTAAAGGGTCTATCCTACAAGAAGATCTAACAATTGTAAATATTTATGCCCCCAACATGGGAGCAGCCAAGTATATAAGCCAAGTAATAACAAAATCAAGGAAACACATTGACAATAATACAATAATAGTAGGGGACTTTAACACCCTCCTCACTGAAATGGACAGATCATCTATGCAGAAGATCAACAAGGAAAGAAGGCCTTTGAATGACAGACTGGACCAGATGGACTTCACAGATATATTCGGAACATTCCATCCCAAAGCAACAGAATACACATCCTTCTCTAGTGCACATGGAACAGTCTCCAGAATAGATCACATCCTGGGTCACAAATCAGGTCTCGACTGGTACCAAAAGATTGGGATCATTCCCTGCATATTTTCAGACCACAATGCTTTGAACCTGGAACTCAATCACAAGAGGAAAGTTGGAAAGAACTCAAATAAATGGAGGCTAAGGAGCATCCCACTAAGGAACGAATGGGTCAACCAGGAAATTAAAAAGAACTTAAAAATTCAAAGGAACAAGTGAAAATGAAAACACAACTGTTCAAAATCTTTGTGATGCAGCAAAGGCGGTCCTAAGAGGGAAGTATATAACACTAGAAGCCTTTCTCAAGAAACAAGAAAGGTCTCAAATACACAACCTAACCCTACACCTAAAGGAGCTGGAGAAAGAACAGAAAATAAAGCCTAAACCCAGCAGGAGAAGAGAAATAATAAAGAGTAGTGCAGAAATCAATGAAATAGAAAACAGAAGAGCAGTAGAACAGATCAACAAAACTAGGAGCTGCTTTTTGGAAAGAATTAATAAGACTGATAAATCCCTGGCCAAACTTATCAAAAAGAAAAGAGAAAGGACCAAATAAATAAAATCATGAATGAAAGAGGAAATGTCACAACCAACACTGAAGAAATACAGACAATTATAAGATATTATGAGCAACTATATGCCAACAAATTAGACAATCTGGAAGAAATGGATGCATTCCTAGAGACGTATAAACTACCAAAACAGAACCAGGAAGAAATAGAAAACCTGAACAGACTCAAAACCAGCAAGGAAATTGAAGCAGTAATAAACAATCTCCCAATAAACAAGAGCCCATGGCCAGATGGCTTCCTGGGGGAATTCTATCAAACATTTGAAGAAGAATTAATACCAATTCTTCTGAAGCTGTTCCAAAAAATAGAAATGGAAGGAAAACTTCCAAATTCTTTTTATGAGACCACCATTACCTTGATCCCAAAACCAGAAACAGACCCTACCAAAAAGGGGAATTACAGACCAATATCCTTGATGAATATGGATGCCAAAATTATCACCAAAATGCTAGCCTATAGGATCCAACAGTACATTAAAAGGATTATTCACCATGACCAAGTGGGATTTATTCCTGGGCTGCAAGGTTGGTTCAACTTCCACAAATCAATCCATGTGATACATCACATTAATAAAAGAAAGGACAAGAACCATATGATCCTCCAATAGATGCAGAAAAAGCATTTGACAAAGTACAGCATCCTTTCTTGATTCAAACTCTTCACAGTGTAGGGCTAGAGGGTACATACCTCGGTATCATAAAAGCCATCTATGAAAAACCCACAGCAAATATCATTCTCAATGGAAAAAAACTGAGAGCTTTTCCCCTAAGGTCAGGAACATGGCAGGGACGTCCACTACCACCACTGCTGTTCAACATAATACTAGAAGTCCTAGCTTCAGCAATCAGACAACAAAAAGAAATAAGAGGCATCCAAATCGGCAAAGAAGAAGTCAAACTCTTACTCTTTGCAGATATATGATACTTTGTGTGGAAAACCCAAAAGACTCCACCCCAAAACTGCTAGAACTCATACAGGAATTCAGTGAAGTGTCAGGATATAAAATCAATGCACAGAAATCAGGTGCATTTCTATACACCAACAATGAGACAGAAGAAAGAGAAATTAAGGAGTCGATCCCATTTACAACTGCACCCCAAACCATAAGATACCTAGGAATAAATCTAACCAAAGAGGCAAAGGATATGTATTCAGAAAACTATAGAATACTCATGAAAGAAATTGAGGAAGACACAAAGAAATGGAAAAACAGGGGCGCCTGGGTGGCATAGCGGTTAAGCGTCTGCCTTCGGCTCAGGGCGTGATCCCAGCGATCTGGGATCGAGCCCCACATCAGGCTCTTCTGCTATGAGCCTGCTTCTTCCTCTCCCACTCCCCCTGCTTGTGTTCCCTCTCTCGCTGGCTGTCTCTATCTCTGTCAAATAAATAAATAAAATCTTAAAAGAAAAAAAAGAAATGAAAAAACATTCCATGCTCATGGATTGGAAGAAAAAATATTGTTAAAATGTCTATGCTATGTAGAACAATCTACACATTCAATGCAATCTCTATCAGAATACCATCAACTTTTTTCACAGAACTGGAACAAATAATCCTAAAATTCGTATGGAAACAGAAAAGACCCTGAATAGCCAAAGGAATGTTGAAAAAGAAAACCAAAGCTGGTGACATCACAGTTCCGGACTTCAAGCTCTATTACAAAGCTGTAATCATCAAGACAGTATGGTACAGGCACAAAACCAGACATATAGATCAATGGAAAGAATAGAGAACTCAGAAATGGACCCTCAACTCTGTGGTCAACTAATCTTCGACAAAGCAGAAAAGAATATCCAATGGAAAAAAAGACAGTCTCTTCAACAAATGGCGCTGGGAAAATCAGACAGCTACATGCAGAAAAATGAAACTGGACCATTTCCTTACACCATACATAAAAATAGACTCAAAATGGATGAAAGACCTAAATGTGAGACTGGAATCCATCAAAATCCTTGAGGAGAACACAGGCAGCAACCTCTTTGACCTAGCCCGCAGCAACTTCTGGCTAGACATGTCTCCAAAGGCAAGGGAAACAAAGGCAAAAATGAACTATTGGGACTTCATTAAGATAAAAAGCTTTTGCACAGCAAAGGAAACAGTTGACAAAACCGAAAGACAACCAAAAGAATGAGAGAAAATATTTGCAAATGACATATCATGTAAAGGGCTAGTATCCAAAATCTGTAAAGAACTTACCAAACTCAACACCCAAAGAACAAATAATCCCATCAAGAAATGGGCAGAAGACATGAACAGACATTTCTCCAAAGAAGACATCCAAATGGCCACAGACACATGAAAAAGTGCTCAACATCACTCGGCTTCAGGGAAATGCAAATCAAAACCACAATGAGATACCACCTCAGACCAGGCCGAATGGTTAAAATTAACAAGTTGAGAAATGACAGATGTTGGCGAGGATGCGGAGAAAGGGAGCCCTCCTACACTACTGGTGGGAATGCAACCTGGTGCAGCCACTGTGGAAAACAGTATGGAGGTTCCTCAAAAAGTTGAAAATAGAGCTACCCTATGACCCAGCTATTTACCCCATAGATACAAATGTAGTGATCCAAAGGGGCATCTGCACCCCAATGTTTATAGCAGTGATGTCCACGATAGCCAAACTATGGAAAGAGCCCAGATGTCCTGGATAAGATGATGTGGTATACATATACAATGGAATATTATGCAGCTATCAAAAAATGAAATCTGAGATAAAGAGAGGAGCCAAGATTGACTGCAGGATTTGGGGCCCGAACACCTGAAAGAATGGAATTGTATCCATTGATACAGGGAGGGCTGTGGGTGGAGATTATTTGGAAGGAATATAGATTTCAGAAGTTAAAATTTGGAAGTGTCAAAAATAGGACATTCTGAATTGGTAACTATTATATGGTTCTACTTACATGAATAACTAGAGTAGTCGATTTCATAGAAAGAGAAGGAGAACAGAGATTACCACGCTGAGAAAAAAGACCTCAATAATTAGGCAGTAATAACTGACAGACAAGATTTTGGTCTGACTGCAGATCTTGAAGCAGCCCATAACCAAGCTCTACACACTCTGAACCACGATGTAGGAGAAATCATGTCCACCCAGGGCCCCAGGTGGAGACTTGCTCATCAGTGCCCCCTGAGCCAGGCCTGCAAAACTTGGTCATGGATGTGGACAGGCAGCCCTGTGACCTAGCTGCAGCCCCTCTCAGCTGTGTTCTGGGACCATTCCTGCCTGCCTGGTGAGAGAGCCATACCTTTCCACACAACTGGGAAAATAGCCTGGCCATATGTGGACCCTGAAGAGAACCCTCGTGCCCATGCCAGCCCTACTGCCCAAGGTCCTGGAGGCAGTCCCAGGGACCAGACAAGGTCGATTTCCCTACGAATAGGATTGCCAACCGCAGACCCCACAGCAGAAGCAGCCTCAGCTGTATTACCTGATCCAAGCCCAGTGAACCATGATCCCAGAGGCAAACCATTAGCCCAGGGACCCAGCAGGAGAAGGTCTTTAGTGAAAGCAGCCTCTAAAGACGGAAAGATGTCTTTGCTCCTTCAAATACAGACTCTAACAGCAAGTCCCTGCGCCTGCACGCATGACCAGCCGGCCAGTGAAGAACGCCAAGCACAACACCTGCTGCAGTAACCTGCAACAAGGATTACCTACCATTAGATATTTACCATGAAATATTAAAACATATGAAACCGGGGCACCTGGGTGGCACAGCGGTTAAGCGTCTGCCTTCGGCTCAGGGCGTGATCCCAGTGTTATGGGATCGAGCCCCACATCAGGCTCCTCCGCTATGAGCCTGCTTCTTCCTCTCCCACTCTCCCTGCTTGTGTACCCTCTCTCGCTGGCTGTCTCTATCTCTGTCGGATAAGTAAATAAAATCTTTTAAAAAAAACACATGAAACTAATATAATAAAAAAGTGTGATATGCACATAAATATATTACTAGCACAGAAGAGTCTAGAAAATGATACAGATGTCTATAATTATTTTTTCAATAGGAGTGGAATTTCAGATGAGTAGATCTTGAATAGTTTATCAATAAATGGTACTAAACAATCACCCATTGTTTCTAGAGGAATAAAGGTGACTGAATCCAGGACCACACCCCACATGTTCTAATATATCCCAGGAGGATGCAAGATTTCAATGTCTTTATACGAGAAGAAATGTATATGTATATACATGTAAATGTATATACATATACAAGAAGAAAACTATAAAATCTGAATATAACTGCTAGTTTGAAGAGGATTTCAAGTCATGAAGGCAATGCAGTCTTTTAAAATCAGACTTTCTTGCTACATAAAAATGAAGCATTTCTGGGGCACCTGGGTGGCACAGCAGTTAAGTGTCTGCCTTCGGCTCAGGGCGTGATCCCGGCGTTATGGGATTGAGCCCCACATCAGGCTCCTCCACTATGAGCCTGCTTCTTCCTCTCCCACTCCCCCTGCTTGTGTTCCCTCGCTCGCTGGCTGTCTCTCTCTGTCAAATAAATAAATAAAATCTTTTTAAAAAATGAAGCATTTCTACAGTTAAAAATAAAACATTAACATAGCAATAGACATAACAACTCAATCGATGTATAAAGCACATTTTGTGCTGCACACGAACAAGGTCAGTCTTTACCTTTTTATTGATGAACAACTGACATACAATACTGGATTAGTTTCAGGCATACACCGTGATTCAACATATGGACACGTCATAAGATGGTCACCACAGTCAGCCTAGCTACCATCTCTCACCGTACAATGTTGTTACGTGTTACGTTGACTTCTATTCTCTATGCCGAACATTACATCTGCTGGGAATGGCCAGTAATCCCTGTACATGGACAGAAGAATACTCCAGACTTTGCTGTGAAAGAGAGAAGGCAAGGGGGTCAATGCTCAGAGATGAAGGCCCTTTGCTCTTTACTCTTTACTTATTCTTCTTTACCTTTATTCATACCTCAGGATAATCATAAATCTTTATTACTCTGTTTCTCAAGCAAGTGATGTGTGGCAAGGGGTCTTACAGAAAATGGAAGTCTGATTACAGGAAAGATACACGTGCTAATCAGGTTGTTCTAGGGGTTCTGTTAAACACAGCTTTAGGGGACAATGCATACATCTCTTCGTCTGTTCGATCACGGGGCAGCTGTTTGGGCTCAGAAAGCTTTGGGGGAAGGTAACTCCCTGTGGCAATCCTGTGGCAGACTGGTCGCACAGGCCTCGGCATTCCTTCTTGCCCCAGCAGCCTCCGTGTTACATTTTAGCAAGCCAAGTATTATGCGTTCATATACGTTAACCCCAACATACCCAGTGTTGTAGCTTGTTATTTTAGAACTGGAAGACTGTACCTCTTAATCCCCTTCACCTATTTCGTCCATTACCTCCCACTCCCTTCTCCCCTGGGATCAAGAAGCGGGGAGCCTGCTTCTCCCTCTCCCTCTGCCTGCTGCTCCCCCTGCTTGTGCATGCGCACGCGCACGCTCGCTCTGTCAAATACATAAAATCTTAAAAAAATTAAAAATGGAAAAAGTTAAAAAAAATTTAAAAATTACCCCAAAAATGTATATATACAAAATAGAAGAAAGAAAGAAAAAAAGGGGGAGGGTAAAGGGGGCTATAATCTCTGAGTGTGGACAAAGCAGGGTGTTTCAGTTGTTCCTGGGTGTACTTTTGTTTCTGTGTTAGAGGATACTATGTCCCAAAATCACTAGAAAGTAAAACTTGTATATATAAAACGGTAAAACTGAGAAGAGTGAAAAATGGGCTAAAATAAAGCATAAATTTATAAAAAATATAGATGTGTAAAAATATAAGTTAAAAAGCACCTATAAAAAAACGAGTTGGTATAATAACCATCTAGTTGAAATGAAGAATAGGCATAAAGAAGAATACAGCAGGGGAAAATGGCATGAAAAAAGGAAAACAAAAAAAAAGAAAGAAAAGGAAAGTAAAATTGTATCTGAAAAATAAGTCGTGAGGCCACATCTGGAGCTCAATATACAATTTTCCCCTTGTGTTGGGATTTTATAGTCGTATAGGATTGTCATGCCCCCCCCCTTCTTCCATCCTGTCTTCTGGGGGAGGGGCCTGCTGCTCTGTTTCTCAGGTAATCCTGCTGTGCAGAGTTGCATCACCCCCAGTCTGGGGGATGGGCTCAGTGGAAACCGGACTTCTGAGTCTTTTGTACCCTGGGGCCTTTCCCCTCCTCTTTAGGGGATCAGAGAAAAAATGGCCATAGCCAAATCTCTGGCCCAGAGCAGAAAATTCACAGTCTGCCCTCTTTAATAAACTCTGCAGGACAGTCCTCACTTCTCCTTGTTCTGCTGAAAACCGCAGCTTCCCACGGTGAGCACCCACACTACTGTCTCAGGAGTGTTTTCAGGGGCCTGGGTGGCCAGAATTAATAAGACAGGAAACAACACGTGTTGTCAAGGATGTGGAGAAAGGGGAACCCTCTGACACTGTTGGTGGGAATGCAGGCTTATATAGCCACTCTGGAAAACAGTATGGAGTTTACTCAAGATGTTAAAAATAGGGGCGCCTGGGTGGCACAGCGGTTAAGCGTCTGCCTTCGGCTCAGGGCGTGATCCTGGCGTTATGGGATCGAGCCCCACATCGGGCTCCTCTGCTATGAGCCTGCTTCTTCCTCTCCCACTCCCCCGTTTGTGTTCCCTCTCTCGCTGGCTGTCTCTATCTCTGTCGAATAAATAAATAAAATCTTAAAAAAAAAAAAAAAAGATGTTAAAAATAGAGCTGCCCTATGACCCAGTGATTAGGTATTTAGCCCAAAGATACAGATGTAGGGAAAAGGAGCACATGCACCCCAGTGTTCATAGCAGCATTGTCCACAACAGCCAAACTGTGGAAGGAACCGAGATGTCCCTCAACAGATGAATGGATAAAGAAGATGTGGTCCATATATACAATGGAACATAACTCAGCCATTAGAAAGGATGAATACCCACCATTTGCATTGACAGGGATGGAACTGAAGGGGATTATGCTAAGTGCAATAAGTCAAGCAGAGCAATTATCATAGGACTTCACTCATATGTGGAACACAAGGAATAGCATTGAAGACCATAGGGGAAGGGAGTGAAAACTGAATGGGAAGAAATCAGAGAGGGAGACAAACCATGAGAGACTCTGGACTCTGGGGAAACAAACTGAGGGTTACAGAAAGGAGGGGGTTGGGGGATGGGGTAACTGGGTATTGGGTATTAAGGAGGGCACGCGTTATGATGAGAACTGGGTGTTATACGCAACTAACGAATCATTGAACACTACACCAAAAACTTATGATGTACTATACAGTGGCTAACTGAGCGTAATAATAAAAAAAGATCTTTATTTCCTGCACAGAGGCCACCCAAGGAACACCACAGCAAACGAGTACGGGGAGACTTTATAACCTTGTGTGAAGAAGAGAACAATGCCTGGCATCAGTGCTATGCCACAAAAACAAAAACAGATATACATACCTGACACAGAAAAAAGGTTTACAGGAAATGTCAAGACAATGAAACAAAGGCGTCAACGACCAGAGTTTAGGAGGGTGTCCAATGTAAACGACAAGAGGAAATGAAGGCCTAAAAACGCGATGGACTGATGGATTTTGGGGTTTATCAACATGGAACCACCACCATAAAGGCTCTAGGATGTGCAGCGAGGCAGGCAGGAAACCTTTCACTGTGCAGGTTGCGGGGTGAGTACAGGGGCGTCCTTCCGTTGTGGGAAGCAAAGGCAGAAGAAAGCATAGATCAAATTAACTGTCCTTATAACTTGCAGCCCATTGACAAATACTTGAGGTTGGCAGATTATAGCATTCCTCTAGGAAACTCTCAACAGTCTTAAAGTTACTACACGCTGGAGGGAAAATCAACCTTAGTTTGACAATACCAAGGCCTCCAGAATCCCGAGTCTTCTTTAGCATACCAAAGCCCTTTTGGAATTTGCCTTATCTTTACTTCTCCTAACCCCAAGGTAGAGAATCATTTGTTTCTCACAATCCCAGGGCAGCAGCGCAGATCAGCCTCCGCCCACGCCCTCCCCAGCCCGCCCCTGCACTTGGGTCCCGCTCTCTGCCCACAGCTTTGCCCATATGCCCGGTTTCTGCCTCCGCGTGTCCTCCCGGCCCAATCCGGGCCTCAGCCCCAGCGCCCAGCCCAGCCAGCCACTTCTCTGCCTATACCCCCCTACCCCAGGGAACCACAGTTTGGCGGTCGGAGGTGGAGGCCCCGCCCCTGGAGCTGGCAGGAAGCGGAAGTGGTGCATCACATGCTCGCTGGGGTCTCTTCCATTGCCGCCTCCTCGTCTTGTTCTGCACTTTGGGTTGGTAGTGGTCATGCTGGGGTCGTCTGCGGTGAGGGTGGCGTGACGGGAAAGAGGAGGGAATCCAGGGATGGGTTTAGTCAGGGTCGCCGATCGGTCCGCTGTGAGGGCGCTTCTGTGGGGTCTTTGTATCCGCTGTGCAAGCAACTTTTGTGACTTTTCTCCTGAAGGTAAAGAATTTCCGCTGTTGGGAGTGACCCAGACTCTGCTGCGCAGTCCTCCGGGACCCGACCGGTGAGCACTGGGAAAGTTGGTTCACAAGGGCCTGTGTTTCCGTTTCGTGTGGAGTGAGAATGTGGCTTTGTCGCGCTCGTCTTTCTTTCTGGACACACAGTATCTTAGTAGGAAGGTAACGTGCTTGCTCGGATGTCTGTAGTGTGCGTATTTCAGTAGCCAGTTACACACACGTACACCACAAGTCTGTACTAAAGAGAAACAAGAGTTTGCACCCACCATTCATGTAGTTTGGGAATATAGGTGAGGCCCGGAGCCGACGTCTTCAGTGCGAGAAGGTGGTTTTATTAAACATGGGGACAGGACCTGCCGGCAGAAAGAGCTGCTGCGCAGGGGCTGCGAGGAGTGACTGATGGTGTACTTGGGAGTTGGGGGAGAGAAAGGAAAAGGGAGGTTTTCAAAAGAACTTTCGTATGCTAAGGAGGACCTACAAGATGCTGGAGGCTTTGGCATGGTCAAGTTAAGGCTGTTTTTCCCTCTAGTAAAGCAATAACTTTAAGATAGTTGGGAGTTTCCTTCTGGAAGCTAGGCTTTTTTCTTGTAAATCACTAAGACATTGGTAAACTGAGCGGGACTCTTGTCTTGCTGGATTGTGATGTCTATTTCTGTTAGTTAACCATTTGTTTTTTTTTTTTTCCCCTTCCCTTAGTTTTAGGGCAGGCAGGAGTGCCTGAGGAATGTTACACACATCCCACCTGGGAATGGGGGAGATTGGGGGGTGTCAGCTTGTGCTTTGTCCTCAGCTTGCTTTCTGCTCCTTCATCATTTCCCCCCTGAGCAATTCTGAACCTTAAATCTTGTTGAAGGTGGAAGGTCTTATCTTCTGTAACGTCTTCCTGCTGAATAGGAGCATAGAGATGTCCCTACCTATGGGTCAGTACTGGTCACTTGGAGAACATATAGGGAGTTAGGAAAGGGGGAGGCAGCTGAATGAAATGAGGACAATGTGTATGAACCTCCTTGAGTAGAAAAGATCATCTGTCAGCTGGAAGTTATGGTAGTGAAGGAATCTTGGCACTAGGCCAGGAGACGCTGGCAACGATGACAAAGTAAGGTTAATAATGAGAAGGAGAAGCCTGAATAGAAGACCTTTACTAGTTGACCATAATTTTTCTCCAGTCCAGGAATTTTAACCAGTTATAAATGAAGGAGATCATTTAAAATGCCCATTTGAGTATTCATATCAGAAACCCAGCAATATTTTTGTGATAATCTGAAATGTATAAACAACATTCTGTTCTTGTGATAGCACACATTCCACTTTGTGCAGCAGTTGAAACATCTGATGCCGTCCTGTTTTGTAAAGCTGCTTTGTGCATCTGTGCAACTTCAGTATTAAGTAAGGAGATGCGGTTCAGTGAATCGTTGAGTGCCTGCGTGGTGTATTACATGCCAAAGAACATCCTCCAGACTCAGAGGGAACAAAGAAGGATGCTAGGTGGTCATACAATGAGACACAGAACATGTCCACCATCATTTTAAATTTGGAAATCTGGCTGGGTTGGTGATGGTTTTAATAGTGTGTCCATGCATCCAGGCAAAACCCAGCGTATGGTGGCCTATCCAGCCTGAGGGAAGCCATGGCCACAAGTTAGTCACATAGAGGTCGGGTCCTGTTAGGAGCCAGCCATCTAATACTGGGCCTCACTGAACTATAGTCAGGCTATCAAGGGCTGTTTGGTGTTGGAGGGTGATTGCATGTCAAGCTTAGTGAAAGATGGTCACTGTATGCAAGGCTAAATAAGGCCTCTACTTGCAATTTTACCTCAGCAGAGGCACTTTCTGGGACAACTAATGACTAAGGGATAAAACCATCAAGAAGCCCTTTTTGTTTGTGGTACAGCCTTAATATCGTAATTACAAGGAATTACTGGCAAGTGGGAGATTTGTTTCAGTGGATAAGAGCATCCCCAAGTGCATCATCCAATCCAAACATAAAGTGGGGTCATCCATTATCTCCACAAGTCCATAGTTAACCCCATGGGGTGGGGGTACACTCTAGCTTCTAAGGAAAAATTACATCATCCCAGCCATATAGACTGGGTCAAGGTGCTAGTTGTTCAAATAATCATATGCCCATCAGGTCCTGTTATTATCCCCACAGAATAAGAAGCCAGAAGATTGTCTAGGAGCTGTTGTAGCAATTTCTCTGTGAAGTTCACCTCAAGTTGTCCAGCATCAGTTTTTAGGGCTTTAGGAAAAGGCAGTTTTAGTTTTTAATGAGTAAGTCAAGAGAATGTAAGATTAGAAACCTAATTTGGAGAGCCATAGCCAAATATTTGAGGAAACCAAAAGAATTCAGGATCTAGTCTAATTTATAATAGTATTAAAATTTAATATTTACAAAGATGTGTTACTGAAACATTTTCTCCCATTTTTAATCAGAGCTAAATCACGACTCATTTATTCAAAAAACAAGTCCAGTTTTAGGAAACGTGGCCTAATTATTTATGTAAGCTCAGCAGGAATAATGATTTATCATACAGATTCTTTTTTAGAATCTGCTTTGCTGGAACTTTTAATAAGGAATCTCTAGGTTGAACTTTTAGTAGCCTCTCCAGGCCAGAAGCCAAGCCAAGTACTTGCCATCAGACATGCCTGTAATACCTGTAGATGTGGGCAGATTCCTCTTAATGAGGTCCCCAATATATCCTGAGGTTCCTGCACCTGCCAGGAGGTGACATTCTTTACTCACCTGGTGAAGCAGCTGGGAACTCTGTAAGCAAGGTGTCAGGCCAGCAGTTCCAAGGGGCTTTATGGCTCCATGTTTCCTAGTCAACCTTGGTTCCTTAAAGCTGTATGGTCATATTTGAGTCTATGCGTGTCTCAAATATGACAGTCCAGGCAAAGCCATGGTAAGGTAACCAGTGTTTCCAGTGGTGTCCTGTTACAAGGAGAACAGATTCTTATTGAACTTAGGCAAATGACTGATGTCATGGAAGAATACTTATTGAGACCTTTCAAATTTCAGAGGGTTCAGGTAGAAAAGTTAAATGCTTCAATTTGTTCATCATGTTTCTGTAAGTCAGATATTTTAAGGAAAAGTTTCCTTAATCTTCAAGAGTGAAACATGAGAGAACCAGCAGTGTTTCAAACAAGAATCACAAAAACTACAATCATTTTCCCCAATTCATTTAGTTCCGTGTTACTCTTCTTGTTCAGTTTGAATGCAGCTTTACCTAGTTCTGGAAATTTTTATCTATTTTAGGTTTATGATCTTACTGAATACCTGTATTTGTCTTAAAAGTTCTTTTTATGAATCTCCTTGAAGATGAAACGCATTTTGCAAGACATTAAGAACAATTGTAAATGACGAAAACTCAGAAATGGGACATTGTTATGATCCAATATGAGAGTTCATTATGATGCAGTTGACAAGGAAATCGGTTATTTCTGTGACACATAACATATTAATAATCAGAATATGGAGTGATGATGACCTGCTACCAGAATGTAACATACCAAAGCAGCCTAAATAATCAATGAGACTTCGTTTTACGATTTAAATCTTGGGAAAGTTTGTTAAAGCCTTAGAAAGTTTTAAAGCACATACCTAAATAGGATTAGGGATCATCAGACCTGATAAAGGCAAAACAAACTGTTATTTCTGGGCAGACTTCACATTTTCTTATCAAGCACACCAATAATTCAAGAAAACTTTGTCTTTTTAACAGAAAGCAGACTTAATCTTATGCCAGTTTACTTTAAAATCCATTCATTTCAATCTTAGTCTGTCTTGACCATACCTAAAATTCCTTTCCAAAGACTTTCCTACACAACAAACGTTATACAACTCTCCTTTGCATTCAGAATTTGTCCCAAACCATTTCTTTCTAAACAACCAGTCTCATTTAGGACAAAATTACCTTTGTTTACCATTCCTTGCATCTTTTTTACACATACCAGAGTTTCCCTATTTTTATCAGTCTTAATTACATTTAGCAGAATTCTGCACTCTTAGAAACCTTAGTCTCCAGTGAAAACTAAGTAGTAACCAATTGTGAACTGTCACATCAGAATTCTTTAAACAGCAAATTAATGAACTGGTTAAGCACAAAGTAGGTTTACCAACAGACCCACATATTTCTGAATATTTGAATAAGAAGTCAGAAGTGTAAACCTACATCCAGTAATCAGTGTTTTAGCACTTTATCCTATTTGGACAAGACCTAGATGTCCGATGAGTTCAATCCCATTTATCATCCAAGCAAGACTTTGAAAGTTATCTTAGCAATTACCCATGAAGACTTTGAGACAGACAAGATTAACCATCATTTTAAGTCTTCTTTTTGCTAACATTACAACAGAGATAACACCAAGCTTATTTGACCTTTAGCAAACCTCATCAGAATAAAATTTCACATTTAATGCTAACAACTTTAAAGACATGTCTATTAAATCAACAAACTTAGTTTAAATACCAAATTATGTTCCACCTGGGTCCACTAAAAGTTACTCAATTTGTTCCCATTGTCAATTTTTTTACCTGAGACACTGGTAGGGAAATCGGAAGTGGGCGTTAAGTCCGGGGGGTGCTCTTCTTCCCTCCTTGATAGTGAGGGTAGGAGGAGGAGCCATTGGTGCTGAAGGCACCAAGGATGGTACAGAGTGAGTTGTGCAGGCCGCACCCGAGGTGGTGCAGAAACAGGAGGAGGAGGCAGAGAGGCGAAGTGGTACCAGAAAACCATGTTTTCCTGCCAACAAGGGGGAATAGGCAGCCCGTATTGGGCTGGGGAAGACAGATTCTCCCCCAAACAAAGGGAGTTTTCGGCAGCTGCTAGGGAACATTCCTTAAAAAGTCCCTGTCCTAAGGTAGGCTAACCACAGTTGGCTCCAGTTGTTACAGGATTTCTTTTCCTCTTGTGCCCGCAGTTCGTGGTCACACTGCTTCCAAGAATAAAGAGGTAGACAGCAAGGCAAAGTTTATTGAGGGATAGTACAAAGCTCCCAAAGAGGGAGGGACCTAAGAGGGTTGCCGATTTGGCATTTAGATCTAGGGATTTTTATGGGCTTGTTGGCAGGCTGTTTTAATCTGATGAACCCTCCATGTGCCCATCATCCAGTCAGGCTTTATTATGTGGGAAAGGGGAAGCCTCCTTCCAGGGTGGTGTAAAATCCTTTTAAGGTCGGTTTCCTCTTAAGGCCCAGGGCCCCTTGTCCCTGCCTGCTTTTCTTTCAGCTGTCCTTCATTTCCCTCTCTGAAGAGGTAACCCTAGCTGCCATTAGGGAAGAAGGGTAACGACCAATCGTAGGTACTTGTGCTGGCCGGGGGCGTTGGATGGGGTGGCACTCAGGGTTCCTCTATTCCCTGCCTATCAAGGGGTCCCTTTAGAAGTCTGGTTTGACCTCCATATGAGACTCCACCATTTGGAGTTTGATGACCTTTCTTTTGGAAGGCATAAAGTGGGTTAGGAAACATTTAGGAGGCAAGACCCAAAGCACATTGCAAAACAGAGGATAAACCAGTTAAGTAGCATTTAAGAAAACTTACCTGTGTCTTGCCACTTCAAGACTAGTTTGAGGTCCTCTCTGCGTTCAGAGAGGGATTTTGGGTCCTCGTTGTTAGGCCCTACTGGTGACCAGGGTTTGACTCTGGAATGATGGATCCAGGCTTCAGATTCAGGCATTTTGACTGCTGTTGGAGAGGCTAAAATCACTGTATGTGAGCCTTCCCAGACCGGCTCCAGGGAGATAGATAGAGAAGGAAGAATTTTAACAAGCACTTGGTCCCCAGGGTGAAATGGGACAGGTTCGTTATTTTGGGGCTGGGAGTTGGGAAGCTCCCTAAGAATTTGTTGAAATCTTGAAAGAAGGATGACATGACTTACCAAATTAAGGACTTGTCTACCAGCAGGACATTGACAAGGAAGGGTCTCCCATATAAGATCTCGAAGGGGCTCAACCCTTTTCATGAGGGTGTTTCTAATTCGGAATAAGGCAATAGGGAGTAGAGACACCCAATTTTGACTTGTTTCTTGTGCTGCTTCATTAGTCCCCCTGAGGATTGAGGCCTCCAGGCACAGTGTAAGTGATAGTTAGTTTCTGAAACCTTGGGTACTCCCTCTGTTACTTGGAACTTGACAGAGGGACCATTATCACTCGGAAGGGACTGGGGGAGTCCAAACTGAGGGGTGATTTCCTTGAGCACTTCTGAGGCTTTTTAGTTTCAGCAGGGGAAGTCTCAACCCAATGTGTGAAGGTTATTTATCCAAACCAGGAGGTACTTGTACCCATGCCTTTTAGGCAATTGTGAAGTCCATTTGCCAATCATCCCCAGGGTAACTTCCTACTCGCTCTGTGCCTCTGGGGATTTGTGGATGGAAGAATGGGTTATTCTTCCGGCAAATGTTTTTTTTTTTTTTTAAGATTTTATTTATTTATTTGACAGAGATAGAGACAGCCAGCGAGAGAGGGAACACAAGCAGGGGGAGTGGGAGAGGAAGAAGCAGGCTCATAGCAGAAGAGCCTGATGTGGGGCTCGATCCCATAACGCCGGGATCACGCCCTGAGCCGAAGGCAGACGCTTAACCGCTGTGCCACCCAGGCGCCCCTCTTCCGGCAAATGTTAACACGTTCTTCCTGTCCCAGAGTTCATAGCATCGGGAATCGAGGGCAGGTGGCTGCCGCTGACCTAAGGCATGCTGGCCAGCCACAAGTCACCATGTCCAGCTCTTAGCTTTAATATCCCACTGGCTATTGAGCTGGGTCCCAGACCTGGGTTAGGATGCCCAAGGCCATTCCCTTTCTTTCTGTCACATACAAGTTGTAAGCCCTCCTGGTAGGAAGACTTAAAGCTGGGGCCAGAACCAGGCCTTCTTGAGATTTTTAAAAAGCTTACTCTGCCTCTGGATCCCACATTAATAGATGGTTACCGGCTGTCTGGGTGTCCTTGATCAACTGATACGGGGGCGTGCTATTTCTCCATATCCTGGTATCCACAAGAAACAGTATCCTGTTCAATCCAAAAAACCTTTCTGAGAAGGGATATTTGTGTATGGTGTATGGGAATGGGCACTGCAGCTGAGGCCCTATCTCCTTCTCCCTGAGTTGCCCAGACCTGGGGATTAATACCAGCCTCTATTAAGGGAAGGTAATTGCTAGTTTGCCCGTGGACTACCTAAGAGAGGTGTGGGACTCTTGGGCATTAAGAAAGAGTGAGAGGGGGCGCCTGGGTGGCACAGCGATTAAGCGTCTGCCTTCGGCTCAGGGCATGATCCCAGCGTTATGGGATTGAGCCCCACATCAGGCTCCTCTGCTATGAGCCTGCTTCTTCCTCTCCCACTCCCCCTGCTTGTGTTCCTTCTCTCGCTGGCTGTCTCTATCTCTGTCAAATAAATAAATAAAATCTTTAAAAAAAAAAAAGAGTGAGAGAAAATACATCTCCCCAGGTGCATCCCAGAAGGCGAGAGAAGAATTTGGCTTATGGGTCACTCAGTGATGCCACTGCGATTGGACAGTTGGCTCGGGGCAGAGAGTAGAACAGAAAAGGTGGTTGGAGTATCAAGAAGGAAACCAACTGGTTTTCCTTCTATTTCCAGAATTACCTGAGGCTCTGGGTTCCCTGTGGTGAGCTGTTTCAGAGGAGCCACCGCATGGAGACCTGAGCCCTTGCAGACTGATGTCCCTGAGTGCATTCAGATTTCCAGTGTCCCCTCCACCAGCGGGACAAGGGTTATGGGGCTTGGTTTTTGCCATTGGGGACATTCTCACTTCAAGTGTCCCAGGTGGCCACAGAGAGGGCATTTGGTGCTGAGGCTGAGCTGGCAAGGCGTGCAAGGCCACAACAAAAGCCTCAGACGACTTCTTTAGCTTCTGTTTCTTACTCTCCTCTTGGTAGTGATTGTAAAAGACCTGCTGGCAGCTCATAAGAGGTCTTCTAGTGTCCCCTTGGGGCCAGCAGCCAACTTTGGCAGTTTTTCCCAAATATCAGGGGCCAGTTGGGTCTTTAAGAATGATCTTGGCCTTGGGAGGAATGGGGGGGAGAGAGTGAGGGGAGATAGTGGTGTATTTAATGAGAGCCTCTCTCAATCTAAGAAAACTGTTGGGTTTTCTTCCTGAGTTTGGGTTGACAGTTAATTTACCAACAGACTCAGATATCCTTTACCAGAGACTTTGAAAGCTACCTTAACAATTACCCATGAAAACTTTGAGACAGACAAGATTAACCACCATTTTTTACCAACATACCCAAATATCCTTCAAAAGTACGGACCTACTTCCAGTAATCAGTACTTTAGCACTTTATCCTATTTGGAAAAAAGACCTAGATGTCCAAGCAAAACTTTATTTATTTTTTTTAATGATTTCATTCATTCATTCATTCATTCATTCATTCATTTATCTGACAGAGAGAGAGAGAGAGAGACAGAGAGGGCGCGCACGAGCCAGCGAGAGAGGAAACGCAAGCAGGGGGAGTGGGAGAGGAAGAAGCAGGCTCCCAGCGGAGGAGCCCAATGTGGGGCTCGATCCCAGAACGCTGGGATCATGCCCTGAGCCAAAGAGAGGTGTGGGACTTTGAATACTTTGAGACAGACAAGATTAGCCGCCATTTTACCCAAGCTTATTTGACCTTCAGTAAACCTAGATAGAATCATTCCCAGTTCTAAAGTTTGTCAACTTGTACAGACAAGCAGACACCATGTTTGTTTCCACCAAACTGGAAATACGCAGTCCATGTTAGGCCAGAGATACACGGTCCATGTTAGGCCGGAGAAGACAGGTAATTTCCTTGAAACAAAGGGAGTTTTTCAGCAGCTGCTTGGGAATATTCCTTAAAATCTCTGTCCTGAGGTAGACTAACCACAGTTGGCTCCAATTATAGCCATTAACCTGGAAATGAATGAGGGAGAAGCCCCCCCCCCATGTACTGCTCTATCCCTCAAGATGCAGGCTCAGAAGTGACGGCAATACCAGTTGCCAAGGGGATCATCAGGGTCCCAGTTGGGGTCTTGAGGTGGTACAGCCTGGGCTCCAGTTTGAAACTGAGCTCACCCATCCCTTGATCCCCATATCTTTCAGCAGTGGCCAGAACCCCACGTTTCTCTGCCTTGGAGAGGGTCTGATTTAACAGAACTTCCAGGTTCAGAAAATTTTCCAAGGTCCCCCTTTGTCTCAGGTCTTGTAGCAGCATCTCCCCTTGGTCCCCCTCCAAGCACTACCTGTTCTTACAGAGAGTAAAGCCCTTGAGCACTGGCAGGGGGTAGCTTGGACAGGTAAGGGGATTCTTAAATCTGGATAAATTGATCTGACTCTACTTTTGATGTGGGTGTGGTGTTCCTTTGTTCCTCTCCTCCACCCCACCTGCCCAATGGGGGTTGGGGGGTGGGGGGTGGGATGCATGGAAGAGAGCAGCCAGGAGGCTGGGATCAATCCTACACTGCTGAGATCAGAACAAAAATGAGCCGCCTTTTCCCTGGTTAAAACCAGGAAGGCAAAAGTCCCTCAGGTGGCCATGTCTCATCCTCCAACTTATACTGTGGCCATGCCTCAGAACAAAAGAAAACAAGGCACTTTGGCCTAGGTAAAACCAGGAAGGCATCCGAGTAAACATTACTGAGCATCTTAACGGGTCTGATACTCTTCCTACAGCCTACAATACTCTTCCTACAGCCAGGAAGGGACTCTAAAGGAGTACAGGTCTTGGTCAGGGAATTGCCTGTCTTCAAGAAAAGAGGAAAAGGCGTCCCTTACCTCTATTTCTTACAGTTGATCAGGAAGACCTGGGGAGAGGAAAAGGCGTCCCCCACCTCAGTTCCTCATTTTGTCCTAACTGTGGCCCCTAGCTACTCATGCAACTGACAGCCAGAGCCCCTGTCTTCTCTGCGAGGTGCTGGGAGAAGTTGCACTTACCCAGGCTTGTCTCTACCTCCAGAGAGTGACCCTGGTTTCCCCCACCCTTAAGACTCTCTTAGAAGTCAATGAATGTACTAGACTTCTTTAAGTAGAGTTGTTCTGTCTGGCATCGCCGCATGGAAGAACAAGATAGGGCACCCAGGGAGGGGACATCCACTGGGATAAGCCCGGATGGAATCAGAAGTTGGGAGATCCCTTAGATAGACATTAGTTCTTTTGCCCTGCTTGGGCTTTACTTCACATAGGTGGTGTCACCAGTCGGGGTGGGGGGGTTCCTAGTAATGCCCAGGATAGGAATCAAACAGGAGACTATTCCTCACTGTAACAGGGAACTGTGAGTGTGATTCCTTGGTGGCCACCTGAACCACTCACAAGAGAATGTCCGGGGCACTGTCCCGGGCTTTCCCACTCATTCTCCTAGCCGAGAGAAGGCTAATAGAGGAGTTTCTTTCCAGATGCCAGGACAGGCAATAAGGAACCAGGTCCTCTGAGAGCCTTCGGGTGTCCAACAAAGGCTATCCTTGGTCAGTCCCCTCAATTGCTGTTCAGTTTTCCCTAGGCCCCTCACATCTGTAATCTGCTTCGAAAGGAGTTCTGAGTCCTTACCAAACCGACACTCCCAACTTCTTTTGGGGGATCAGTGGGAAAGGAGTCCAGAGAGCCTATCACCCGAGACGGAGAATGGCAGCGGTGCTAATTGCTCTTACATTGCTGAGGGGTGCCCATTGTTTTGACAAACAAAATGGAGAGAGGGAGAGAAGGAGGGAGAGAGGGAGAGAAGGAGAGAGAGAGACAGACTTGCTGCCCACTACTCATGGTTAGTTGTCTTTAACAATGGTGGAGATCCCAGATGAGCCCCCATAAAGTGTTGCAGGATTTCTTTTCCTTTTGTGCCCACGGTTCTTGGTTACACCACTTCAAAGAATGAAGAAGTAGACCAGATGAAAAATGGTAGGCAGCAAGGCAAAGTTTATTGAGCAATAGTAAAGTTTACTGAGAGATGTAAAAGCTCCTGAAGCGGGGGGGACCCAAGAGGGTTGCTGATTCGGCATTTAGATCTAGGGGGTTTTATGGGTAGGCTGTTTTAATCTGATTAATGCTCCATGTGCCCATCATCCAGTCAGGTTTTATCACCTGAGAAAGGGGGTTGGGCTCCTTCCAGGGTGGTGTAAAATCCTATAAAGGTTGTTTCCTCTTAGGTCTGGGCCCCCTTGTCCATACCTGCCTTTCTTCCAGCTATCCTTCATCACAGTTATAGCCAGGTAGGGAGAAAAGTTAAATGCTTCAATTTGTTAACAAAGGACTATTTTATCACATTGCTGTGTAAGCAGTTTCCTTAAATCTGGAAGAGCAAACAGTACAGAACCAGCAGTGTTTCAAACGAGGGTCACAAAATCTATAATCATCTTACTTAACTCATTCAGTCCTATGTTAATAGTTTTTGTTCTGTTTGCAGCATTTTCAGGAGTTCTGGAAATTCACGCCCATTTTAGCTTTAATGCTCTTAAAGAGCAGAAACCTGTATTTGTCAAAAGTTCTTGGGGCGCCTGGGTAGCTCAGTCACTTAAGCGTCTGCCTTCAGCTCAGGTCATGATCCCAGGGTCCTGGGATCAAGTCCCACATCGGGCTCCCTGCTCAGTGGAGAGCCTGCTTCTCCCTCTGCCTCTGGCTCCCCCTGCTTGTGCTCTCTTGCTCTGTCAAATAAATTAAAATCCTTGAAGAGAAAGAAAGTTCTTTTTATGAATCTCATTGAAGATGAGACACATTTTGCAAGGGCTTTAGAAGAAATAAATGACAGAAGACTCAAAAAATGGCATGATTAAAAGATCTGATGAGAGTTCATTATAATGAAGTTGACAAGGAAATTAGTTATTTCTGTGATAAACCACATTTCAGTAATTAGAATGTCAAGTGATCACATGAAGAACCGATCAAAACTTCAGGAATTTCCTATATTTTCTAGAACAGTTACAGCACTTACTCATGTGATATAACCTAAGAAGGTATATCATCATTTGTTTGACAAGTAACTGAACATACTGAATAAACAAGCCTAATTAGTCAAAAAGATTTCTTTTAGAATTTGAATCTTGGGAAGTTTGTTAAAAACCTCAAAGTTCTATTATATATATTTTAAAGATTTTATTTATTTGACAGTGACAGAAGAAACACAAGGATGCGGAGTGGGAGAGGGAGAAGCAGGCTTCCCGCTGAGCAGGGAGTCTGATGTGGGGCTCAGTCCCAGGGCCCTGGGATCGTGACCTGAGCCGAAGGCAGATGCCTAACAGCTGAGCCACCCAGGCGCCCAAACCTCAAAGTTTCAAAGTACATGCCTAAATAGGATTGCAGATCATTACAAAATTTAATATTTCATTATCTATTTAACCCAGGTGGCAATAAGAGATTCTACAAATTATACAATTTTTAGCAAAATTTAGCTCCGTTAATATTGGGAAGGTTTAGTTCTCTTAGGTAATCAAACTGTTTTCTAGGCAGATTAAAAAAATGTTTACAATTTCTTATGAAGAACAGAGAATAGTTCAAGAAAACTTTTTTTTAAAGGATTTTATTTATTTGACAGAGAGACAGTGAGAGAAGGAACACAAGCATGGCGGGTGGGAGAGGGAGAAGCAGGCTCCCCACTGAAAAGCAAGCCTGATGCGGGACTCGATCTCAGGACCTCGGGATCATGACCTAAGCCCAAGGCAGATGCTTAACTGAGCCATGCAGGTGCCCCCAAAACTTGTTTAACAGAAAGAAAACAGAATTTCACTTTTATACCAGTGTACTTTTAAAATCCATTCATTTCAACCCTAGTCCCGACCACACATAAAATTCTTCTCCAAAGTTTTCCTTTCACAAACCTTCTCCACCTTTCTCTTTCATTCAGATTTTTGTCCTAAGCTTGCTTGCTTTAAAGATTTTCTTTTTCTCATTTAAGAGAGAGAGCACGAGCAAGAGCATGAGTGGAGAGGGAGGGGTGGAGGGCAGGGAAGAAGTAGACTCCCTGCTGAGCAGAGCGCCTGAGGCAGGGCTCAATCCCAGGACCCCCCAGATCATGACCTGAGCCAAAGGCAGCTGTCTAACCGACTGAGCCAGCCACGTACCCCCTAAACTTGCTTTCTTTAAATAACCAGTTTCATTTTAGGACAAAATTACTTTGTTTTTCCCTCAAAAAAATGTGTTCCCATTCCTCTTACCTTTCTTACACATCTCATACTTACTACCTACAGCGTTGCTTTATCATTTCCATTACTCTTAATTACATATGGCAGAATTTTAACTCCTGGAAACCTTAGTCTCCAGCGAAAACTAGTAACCAGTTTGAACGGTTATGCCAGAATTCTTTAGATTGTAAATTTATGAATATATTTAATAATTTCTAGAAATGTGTTTTTCCATTGTACAGTCTTTTAATAAAGCATAAAGCACATTTACCAACAAAGCCAAGTATCCTCCTAGGAAGCCAGAGCAGATAAACCAATGTTCAGTAATCAATGCTTTCATATTCTTATTTGGAAAACACTTAGCTATCCAATGAATTCAACCTAATTTATCATTGAACTTAGCAAAACTTTATAAACTTTCAGGTTACTAAAGATTTTGAAAGCTATAAACTTTTAAAATTTATTCAACCTACCTGTTCTTAACAGTTACCCATGAAGAACTTATGAGACAACATTACCTATCACTTGAAGTCATCTTTTTGCTGACACATTGCAACAGATACAACATGAGTTTAACTTAATAAATGCAGGTAGAACAAAAGCTGATTATCTTTATCATATGCAGTGCTGCTAACTCCAGAAACATGCCTGTTTTAATTAAACCAGCAACCTTGAAGTACCTTTAATATTGAGTGTGTTGCACCTAAAAAGTCAGTTGATTTGTTCCCACTGTCAGGTTTTATTTGGGGCACCTGCAGGAAGATCTGAAGTGGGCAGTTCAAGTTTAGGGGAGCTCCGGGATCCCTTCATGCTTCCATGGTCTTCTAAGTTAAGAGATGAGCTGGAAAAAAGCCTTAATCAGAAAGTTTGGGGTCAAAAACAAAGGTAGTTGAAGTCCTCTTTCAGTAAGTGCATTAATCTTTGCAGGCCAGAAGACGGAATTACTCAGCTCTGCCTTGTGGTGCACAAGCAACCATAGTCCTTAATAAACAAAGGGGTATGGCTTTCTTTTTTTAATTTAAAAGATTTTATTTATTCATTTGAAAGAGAGCAAGAGAGGGGTGAGGGGCAGGAGAAACAGACTCCCCACCGTGCAGGGAGCCCAATGTGGGTCTTGATTCCTGGACTCCGGGATCATAACCTGAGCTGAAGGCAGACACTTAACTGACTGAGCCAACCAGCTGTCCCGAGAGTCATTATTTTTTTTTTTAAGATTTTATTTATTTATTTGTCAGAGACAGAGCACAAGCAGGGGGAGTGGTAGGCAGAGGGAGAAGCAGGCTCCCTGCAGAGCAAGGAGCCTGATGGTGGGACTTGATCCCAAGACCCTAGGATCATGACCTGAGCCAAAGGCAGGCACTTAACTGATTGAACCACCCAGGTGTCCTGAGAGTCATTAATTTTTAACAAGAATTATCGTTTAAGGGGTGCTTGGGTGGCGCAGTCAGTTAAGCAACCAACTCCTGGTTTCGGCTCAGGTCATGATCTCAGGGTGCTGGGATTGAGCCCCGCGTTGGGCTATGTGCTCAGCGTGGAGTCTGCTTGAGATTCTCTTTCTCCTTCTCTCTCTCTGCCCCTCCCACTCGTGCTCTCTCTCTCTATAAAATAAATAAATAGTTTTTTAAAAAAAAGTTATCCTTTAAAATGTATAAGGTTGAAAGATAACAAAATAAGAAGGGTGGGTGTCTTATTAAAAAGGAATCAAAAGAAAAGGAAGGAATGCCTGGGTGGCTCAGTTGGTTGAGTGTCTGCCTTCAGCTTGAGTCATGATCTCAGGTCCTGGGATCAAGCCCCCAGTCAGACTCCCTGCTCAGCAGGGAACTTGCTTCTCCCTCTTTCTCTGTCTGCTGCTCCCCCTGCTTGTACACTTTCTCTCTCTCTCTCACTGTCAAATAAATAAATAAATAAATAAATAAAATCTTAAAAAAAAAAGAAAAGGAAAATTTAGTGTAAAAAAAAAGAACTGATAAATAATACGAAAAGGAGGTACTCTGGGAAGACTCAAAATAGAGCAGTGTGGAGCGAAGTCTGACTTGGCATTGCTCCTTCACCAGGGTGAGGGGCAGTGGGCAAACGTGCTTGAATGGAACCTCATTGAAGACCCTACTGAGGCTGTTCAGTAGTTGAAATGTCTTTTGAGTTTTGTAAAAGCCTTCTAGCATTATTTTTCTTATCTTTTTGGATCAGATTAAGACTAGTCAATGGTTACTTTTCTTTAATGTCATCACCATGCACAAGAAGCATTACAGAATATTTGTTTCTACTTTCTGTTTGTATATAGGATACTTTTTATTTTCTCACCTATTTGATTCCCCCGCCATAAGAACTGCTGAATGAATTAGTGTTCATCAGTTGCATATAACACCCAGTGCTCATTACAAGTGCCCTCCTTAATGCCCATCACCCAGGTACCCCATCCCCCCACCTCCCCTCCAGCAACCCTCACTTTGTTTCCTATGGTTAAGAGTCTTACGTTTGTCTCCCTCTCTGATTTCATCTTATTGTCTTTTTTCCTCCCTTCCCCTATGTTCATCTGTCTTGTTTCTTAAATTCCACATATGAGTAAAATCATGCTATTTGGCTTTCTCTGACTTACTTCCCTTAGCATAATATCCTCTAGTTCCATCCTTGTTGTTGCAAATGGTAAGATTTTTTAAATGGATGAGTGATATTCCATTGTATATATACCACATCTTTATCCATTCACCTGTTGATAGACATCTTGGCTCTTTGCATATTTTGGCTATTGTGGACACTGCTACTATAAACATTGGGGTGCGTGTGCACCTTTGGAACACTATTTTGTATCCTTTGGATAAATACCTAGTAGTGGAATTGCTGGGTTGTAGGGTAGGTCTATTTTTAACTTTTTGAGGCACCTCCCTACTGTTTGCAGAGCAGCTGTACCAGCTTGCATTCCCACCAACAGTGGGAGAACAGGGCTCCCTGTTCTCTGAATCCTTGACAACATCTGTTGTTTCCTGACTTGTTCATTTTAGCCATTCTGACTGGTATGAGGTGGTATCTCATTGTGGTTTTGATTTGTATATCCCTGACCACAAGTGATATGGAGCATTTTTTTCATGTGTCTGTTGGGACATTTGTATGTCTTTGGAGAAATGTCTGTTCATGTCTTCTGCCCATTTCTTAACTGGATTATTTGTTTTTTGGGTGTTGAGCTTGATAAATTCTTTATAGATTTTGGATACTAGCCCTTTATCTGATAAGATGTTTGCAAATATCTTCTCCCATTCTGTAGGTTGTCTTAGTTTTGTCGACTATTTCCTTTGTGCAAAAGCTCTTTATCTTGATGAAGTCCCAATAGTTCATTTTTGCCTTTGTTTCCCTTGCCTTTGAAGACATGTCTAGGTAGACGTTCCTGTAGCCGAGGTCAAAGAGGTTGCTGCCTGTGTTCTCCTAATTAAAAGTAAAAGTAAAATCCTCTCTTACTAACTGCATATCAAGTACTCAATAGCATATGTGGCTGTTGGCTATCAAAATGGACAGTGCAGGTCTAGACTGATGTCTGATCATATTTGGGAACAGGACCCTCAGGAGATCAACCTTTTGAAATGAGTCTATCTCTGTTCAGTTCTGGATGAGGGTTGTTATGATAATTAAGATGATTTAGGTAATCTTAGATAATTATGAAGCTAACTGTATATATATTAAGTGAACTGATATATAGCTCCTAGTGAGAAAGACATCTGTCACCTATCAGTCCTCAGTGAATACTAATCTATGTTATTTTCATGCCATAGATTATACCATTTTCAGTTAATCTCCCATATATCATCTGCAGAGAGAAAGCTAAGGTATGTTTGATTATGGATTAGTAATGCTTGCTGATTAATGATTGATACGAAAAGGACTCCAGGTAAACTTGTGCCAAGAGTAATGAAGATTGCCATGTTCACATAGATTCGTAAGTTGTATGGAAGTGATGAAATTTTCCATTAGGTAGACTTCTTCACCGTCACTGCCAGGGTGGTAGCTATTGATTTGACCCATGGTAAGTCAGGTTGGTTCTCGTTTTCAGAGGATTCTATAGGTCATCCCTACACAACATAGTGTCCAGAGATCTGGGTCTAAGCAGTCATGCTGCTGGTTTATTTAGAAAGAGTCAACGTATTCCAGAGAATGCTGTTATCTAAGTCAGTTTCCTTGAATGTGTGGTTTGAACATGGTGCCATATAATTCCATTGATGAGTTTTATTACTGGGGCAAATAAAGAGTCACATTTCTCAGGGATTAGTTTCCTTACCTATAAAATAATACTATTACTCCTTTCCTCATGGCTACCAGGTCCCTTTCCTGGCTTCAGGTGAGACAGGTATACTCTGGCAGTGTTGTGTATTTATGCAAGATTTCTTGAGTGTGCAGGGATATATGGGAATCTCAGACTAGGATGGAATGACTTTCTCGTGGGTGATTCTGGGAAATAGGGTCAATCTGTATTCAGAATTGTACTTTCTTTTCTCCAAGGTATTTCTAGGAATCCTTTCTCCCTTCATGAAGAAAACACAGAGGCAGAAAGGATGGTGGCTGTCTGGCTGAAAAATGATAATCAGGTAAGTAGTAACCATATCAATCAGCAAAATGCCGTCCTTACATCCGCCAGGTGGATACCTTCCTTCTAGGCACAGCTGTGTCCTGAGCTTCCTAAAGCAAATAAAGCCCCATACAAGGACTGAATCCTCAGTTGCATTTTACCTGGAAGTGGAAACTCTCATATCAAAAAGGGATTACCCTGAAACAAATCTCAGTATTTCAGTAAGCAATCCTGAAGCTCATAGATACCAAGTACAGGTTTCCGCCTTGCTGCTTGCTCTGACATGGTAAGGTTTAAGTGTTCTTTTCTTAAAGGATTCAGTCATTCTGTGCTGTTTTTGAAGGTTCTGTAGTGTGCTCAGATGTATGTTACAGTAGAGGGAAATAAGAGCTGTTATCGTGGTTATGTTGTCATAAGGTCATGTTTGAAGGATGCCATTAAAGCCATGAGTGGAGATGAGTAGTGAGTGAGTCTAGATCAAGAGAAGTGTACCTAGGAGCATAGAACCATGGGAAGATAATGAGAAAGCCCATAACCCTGCATAGATATTGAATCTCCTGTCCACATTTCTCCCATGAACTTTGGTGATGTTTCTTGTCTCAAGCCAACGTGGGTGTTATGGTTTAGATTACAGTGACCTTCAATGATGTGGCAGTGGACTTCATCCAGGAGGAGTGGATACTACTGGACCTCACACAGAGAAGCCTATATAGACATGTGATGCTGGAAAACTACCAGAACCTGGTAGCAGTAGGTAGGGCTGCTACCATTCCTTGTAACTTCTCAGGAAACAGATATGTATCACATACTTAATATGTTCCAGCATTGGTGATGCCTAATCTGAACATAATAGGCAATCAGAGATGCATCTTCTCTACACTAATGGTTTATTTATTTAAAGATTTTATTTATTAGAGAGAGAGCAAGGACAAACAGGGGTGAGGAGCTAAGGGAGAGGGAGAAGCAGACTTCCTGCTGATCAGGGAGTCTGATACGGGGCTTGATCCAGGAGCCTGAGATCATGACCTGAGGTGAAGGCAGATGCTTAACCGACTGAGCCACCAAGGCACCCCTTCCCTACAGTAATAGGTTTTAATCTGTTTCTGTAAATGTGGCCCTGGGGCCAACAGCAACACCATCACTCTGTTAGGAATTTACATTTTCAGACTCTGCTGTTGACATTCCGTATTATAAAGCTAAGGTTGTTGTTCTATCTTCTCTGTTCAGTTAGCCATCCTGATAATTGTGATGCACTCCAGCATTTGAGCACCATTGCTCTAGTGGCTTCCCCATCAGAAGGAAGATCTCTTTTTCTCATCTCCTTTATTCCCTATTTGAATAAATGCCTTTATGCTCTGTAAATATGTACATACATTTGAAATTGGTTTCTGTGGGTCAGGCATAACTAATCTTTTTGCCAGAGTAAGGGACGTTTCCCTTGTTTGTCCTTCTGTAACAATTTCACTGGTTTCATTACAAATACAATCTTGGGTTTATCAGAAGCTTTGTCATCACTTGCATGAGCCTCTCCTACTAATGTACCTTTCCCTGTGGATAGGATATCAACTGCCGAAACCTAAGCTGATCACTTGGTTGGAACAACAAGAGCTGAGGACAGTGGAGAAGAGAGTTTTCCAAGGTGAGTTAGAAACTTCACTGGTGAATGAGAAGAATGTCATGTGGTCAATGTGATGTATAGTATGTTTGAAACTAATGTGTAAATTTTTAGGATATGATTTGTCTCGGGTCTGATGCCATTTGTCTCTGATGTTTTTGGATATCTTGAACTTCCCTCACTCTGTTACTTAAAATTCCTACGATGTCAGGGCACATGGGTGTCTTGGTTGGGTGACTGCCTTAGGCTTGGGTTATGGTCCTGGAGTCCTGGGATTGAGAGCCATGTGGGGCTCCCCACTAGGCAGGGAGTCTGCTTCTCCCTCTGACCCTCTCCCCTCTCATGCTCTCTTTCTCTCTAATAAATAAATAAAATATTTAAAAAAGAATTCTATGATGTCACAAAATGACCTAGTTCTGTACTGTTTTGTTATATCCTCCGTGTCCAGAGGTTTCCCAGTTGTCTTCCTTGATATTCTGTTACTGCTAACCATCATATTTAATTTTTAGGAAGTTATTGTTTTAGTAAACCACCAAATTTTGACCATCCACACTTAGTGTCAAAGTTTTCCCATATACAAATTGCTGAAATCTTTATTTATTTATTTATTTATTTATTTATTTATTTATTGCCATTTTTAACATAAAAATAAAAAAAAAAAGACTTTTCTTTTTAAAATTGTTTAACCTGTCATTTGTTTCTGTGTGCTTAAATTTGTTTGTTTTTGTTTTTCGTTTTTTGTTTTTATTTCAGAATGGGAAATGCAACATCAAGCCAAAGGGTCAGCATCTCACCAGGATTCTTTGGAAGGAAAAACAGCCAGAAAAATTAAAAAAGTAAGGTTTAGTTGTGATTATTTCCTTTTTTCCACATTCAAAAAACATTATAAAATCAGTACAAATGGGAGATATTTGAGACAAATGGCATTTACCAAGAGAAAGCACTTCAGAGATACTCTGATTATGATATGGGGGGTTAATGCAAATCTATTTTGAAAATTACTGCTTCCTAGATACCACAGGTACACAGTCCCACATACGTAATGAGGGATTAAGTCTAAATATTTTAATGAAATTTTAATGGAATGTTCGTAAGAGCAGAGCAGATGGCATCAGTTTTTGTCAGAGGGGTTCCCTCATTTCACTTGAATGAAATCAACAGGAATTGTGTTTATGTAATGAAAATGCTAAGCGTAATCATCATAATAATGCTTTTAGGTTGATAAGGGTTGAAATCTATAATGAATCTGAAAATCCTATAGTCATCTTTCATCCCTTCATCTACAGGAAGGGACCCACCGTGGAGCAGAACACTCTGACTATCAGCAAAGTGGGAAAGTCTCAAGGAAACACTTAATCCTTAAGCCACGGATGAGAACTGAAAATAGAAAGAACACTTTTGAGCATAATCAGTATGCCAATGGCTCCCATACTCTGAAAAATAAAAGCTCTACTAGAGAGAAGCTTTCTGAATTTAATCAGTGTGGTAAAGTCTTCAGCCTGACTCCACATACCATGTATGAGAGAACCAGCGTGGCAGAGAAGTCTTTTGAATGCAGTGACTGCAGGAAGATGTTTGTTAGTCATTCACGCTTTCAGGCACACACAAGAATTCACAGTGGAGGAGATTTTGATGAATGGAAGCAATTTAAAAGAACTTCAGTTCCCCCACCCAGCTATCCTGAGCATGTGCAAACACACACTGTTAAAAAAGCCTATGAATGTAAGGAATGTGGGAAGACTTGCACAGATTTGAAAAGCCTCAATAAACACATCATTCAACTTCACACTGGAACAAAACCATTTCTGTGTAGTGAATGTGGAAAAGCTTTCAATACTTCCTCTTGCCTTTATGTACATTTGAGAATTCACACTGGAGAGAAGCCCTATAAATGTAAGGAATGTGGGAAACACTTCTCTTGGCTGTCAGCCTTTCGTGATCATGTTCGGACTCACACAGGTGAAAAGCCTTATAAATGTAAGGAATGTGGGAAAGCCCTCAGTAGTTCCTCATATCTTAACTATCATTTGAGAATTCACACTGGAGAAAAGCCCTTTGAGTGTAAGGAATGTGGGAAAGCCTTTACAACTTCCTCACAACTTAATTTACATTTGAGAATTCACACTGGAGAGAAGCCATACAAATGTAAGGAATGTGGGAAGCACTTCTCTTGGCTGTCAGTTCTTCGTAAACATGTTCAAACTCACAGTGGTGAGAAGCCCTACAAATGTAAGGAATGTGGGAAAGCCCTCAGTCGTTCCTCAGTACTTAATGCACATCTGAGTATTCACACTGGAGAGAAACCTTATGAATGCAAGGAGTGTGGGAAATCCTTCCCTCTTTCCTCAAGCCTAATTAGACATTTAACAATTCACACGGGAGAGAAACCCTATCAATGTAAGGAATGTGGGAAAGCTTTTGCTTGGTGCTCATTACTTAAAAAACATTTACAAACTCACAGTGGAGAGAAGCCCTGTAAGGTGGTGAATGTGGGGAATTCTTCAGTACTTCCTCATACATAAATGACCATTTGAGAACTCCAGGTGGAGAGGCACCCTATGAATGTAAGGATGGCAGGAAAGTCTTCACTACTTCTCAAGCCTCATTCAACATTTAATAATTCACACTGGAGAGAAGCCCTCTATGTAAGTAAAGTGGGAAATTCTTCACTACCTCTACATCTCTAAATACACATTTGAAGTCACACTGGAGACAAGGCCCATGAATGTACATATTGAGAGAAAGCTTTCAGTGTTTACTCAAACCTAACTCAGTATGTAAAAATTGATGCCAGAGAGAAACCCTGTGAACATAAAGAATGTGAGAAAGTCTTCACATCATGGTCGTGACTTAGTAAACACCTAAAAATGCTCAATGGATAGAAGACTTACATACGTAATAAATGTGGGAAAGCCTCAATTTCAGAAACATGAAAAAAGCCACACTGGAGGGATACCATGTGAGTATGAGGAATGTGGCAAAGCCTACAAGTGTTCCACTGATTCTGAGTACATGAAACAACTCAGTTATTGGATGCTCTACGAAGTTAAGCGATGTAGGAAAGCAATCAGGATATTCTACAACCCTTGCTGGAATGACATTGTGAAGTTGTAAATGCGGGAGACATGTGGAACTCAGCTAACAGGCTGGTTTTGTAGATCTGTTTTCAACATGTGTCACTCTGCCCTGACCATTTTGGGGAATGATCTGGCATTCTTTCCTCAGGTATCCATGCTAGTCCAGTTCGGTTTTTACGTATGGTTGCAGCCTGGCCCCACATAGGACTACCAGCTTAGACTTAATGCTGTTCAAAACCACCTGGATTCTCTAATTGTATTGACCTTGTCTAATACTTTGAAGATGGTGACCACTTTAATTAGTTCACAGCTCATGGAATCCATCTACAGTGCCTCATGCTAAGCTGGGGGATATAGATTTCTAAATTTTCTGTCCCCTCTCATACTTGGTCCTTTTGGCTCAGGAAAGACTTTAGGAATGGTGTGGCTATACACCCTGATGTCATGGCTGTAGAAGGAGAGCAAGATGCCCAGCACTAGGGAAGGAAATACCTCTAATGTTGGCAGTTTGTGGAAAGGCTAGGAATGGAGAATATTTTCTTTGTTCTTAGATCACCACAGCCTGGAAGAACAACCATGTTTGTCTTTGTTGAGGAACAACTGCAGCTGGCATGTGACTTCCTGATTAGCTTCTTATCCTTGTGTATGCTGTGAAGGAGAAAACCCTGTGAATATGGCAGGTCCTGATACTCTGATGTACTTAATGCCATCACTGGTAGTTCCTGAAAGTGGCCTTTGGATAGTGACAGAAACCATCACAACCTTGTTTCAATTTTGAGTTAACACATTGGTTATACTTAAGACACTTGAGGGGCGCCTGGGTGGCACAGCAGTTAAGCGTCTGCCTTCGGCTCAGGGCGTGATCCCGGCGTTACGGGATCGAGCCCCACATCAGGCTCCTCCGCTATGAGCCTGCTTCTTCCTCTCCCACTCCTGCTTGTGTTCCCTCTCTCGCTGGCTGTCTCCATCTCTGTCGAATAAATAAATAAAATCTTTTTTAAAAAAAGACACTTGATTAGCCTTAGATATATTGTGGGTAGCCATGGAGGCTGCAGCTGCTTAGTGTCACTTCCTTTGGGGGTTAATGAAACCAGGGTAGTATACTCCAAAGGTTAACGATAAATCCTGATCAGAAGTGACCTCGGCATATATGTGGTATATATGTGTTTGGAGGCAATTGGGTTACAGTGTGATTCTCTTGGGTATGGGCGTACTGTTCACTGCTTTGTGTGTGTTGCAGTGTATACACTGGCCTCAGGTGACATCGTTAGTCATGTCAAATCCTACATGTCCTACCTAGCATAACAATGTCCTACCTAGCATAAATTGTTATAGTTGAATGAGAGTGAGCCCCTGAGTTACATGGGTGAGGTCCATACTGCAAGTTGCCCTTATCTAACTGCTTGGATTTGCAGTAATAGCATTACTAAATACTGCATGAGATAAATCAAACAGATGTGCTGATAATCTCTGTTAGTGGATAACAAAGTGGTATATTGATGTGAAAAACTGCCAGAAGTTTTTTTCCCCATGTTTTCTTAATGAAAAGGAATTCTTAATTTTGTGCGAGCCAGATTTATAATTTTGTCATGTATGCAGATATTTTACCTTGTGTTTTATATACTGTTACCTCCATCTGAATTTTTTATTTTTTTTGTTTTTGTTTATTCTTTTATGTTTATTTACTCCATCTGAATTATATTTTAATATGTGGTATCACTGTATGTCTAGTTATCTCTTGCTTACTACTGCTTAGATACTGAAATTACCTGGACCATTTACTGAAAAGACAATCTTGCCTTTCATCTCTGTAGTGCTGTGTGAGAAGGCAACCTATACCCTGGTGGCAGGCTTGCTTACTATGGTCCATGTTCCCATATGGACTGGGCTACAGCCCCATTTGGCCTTGACAGGATCATCCTTCAGGCTGTGATAGGAGTCACGTCCACCTGTGCCTCAGGGAACAGGCCTGCTGACCTCACTATGAGATGCAGACGCTGAACAGCCAGCCTGTGACCCAGCTCCAGCCTCTCAGCTCTTCTTTCCCATGTAGGCATAAGAAGGACATGTGTCCCTCTGTGTCCCTGGAAGGAGGCCTGCTGACCTTTCTGACTACAGACCTTAAAGCAGCCCATAACCCACCACCAGACACTGGTCATTATCTAGGAGGCAACATCCTCACCTAGAGACTTGAGGGGAGACTCGCCTATCAGTGCCCCTGAGGCAGACCTGCAGAACTCAGTCATGGATGTGGACCCTAAGGCAGCTCGGTGACATGGCTGCAGCCCCTCTCAGCTGTGTTCTGGGGCCAATCATGCATGCCTTGTAAGAAAGCCATCCCTTTCCACCTGGAAAAATAGCCCTGCCATCTGTGGACCCTGAAGCGATCCCATGTCCTAATGTCAGCCCTACTGCCCAAGGTTTTGGAGGGACCTGGTAATGGGATTGTGTACCACAGACTCCCAATGCAGACCCAGCAGCAGCCATGTAACCTGGCCTCAACCCCACTATGATTCTGGAGGCAAAACTATCAGTCCAGGGACCTGACATGAGACAGTTTTTATCTATGAAAACAGTCTATAAAGTCTGAAAGAGTCAGTTGCTCCTTGACATGTAGAGACCCAAATGGTAGGCCCAGTTACCTGCAGACAACCAGCAGAGCATTAAATAGCCGTTAAAAAGCTATTAAAAGCTGAGCTGACAGGTGAAGGACTTTACCTACTAATGGAAACCTGTAAAGACTGGGGGAGAGATTACTCAAATGTGCAGACATAATGCAGAGAGGCAATGATCACATTGGTAAAGCATTAGGTAAACATGCTATCACCACAGGAAATACCCCCTAGTGAGCATCTATAATGGTAAATGCAACAAACATTAGCAACCTTTATATATTTACCTCTAAATATTAAGACTTACAATAGCACTAAATCAAAAGTGTGATATTAGCATAAGCAAATATATTATTAGCACAGAAGTGTCTAGAGCCTGAATCGGAAGTTGGTATTTCAAATTCATTTGAACCAGGCCAAGAAGAGTTTATAAGTGGTACTGAATCATATAGCCATCTTTTCCTGGGGGGGGGGAGGAAGAAGTGGCTGGATCCAGTACCCCACCCCACATACTAAAATACGTTCTTTGAGGATTAAAGAGTTCAGTGTTTTGGGCACCTGGGTGGCTCCATCAGTTACGCCTCTGACTCTGGCTTGGGTCATGGTCTTGTGGGTCCTGGGATGAATCCCTGCATCAGGCTCCCTGCTTAGCAAGGAGTCATCTTCTCCCTCTCCCCCCACTTGAGCTCTGTCTCTCTCAAATAAATAAAATCTTAAAAGAGTTCAGTGTTTTAAAACAGATTGTACTTATGAGGTAAATTATAAAGCCTGTATATAATCAAGTGTTTGAAGGGACTTTTTAAGGCAAGGTAGGAAAACCAGGTAACATTTCAAAAATGCTTCTTTGCCTATATAATAATAATTTTGTGCCATTAAGTGTGACTCTCTACCATAACAAAATAGGTATTTCGGCTGATGCACAGAATATATTTAATGATGCACACAAGTCTTGATGAAATGTGTAACTTACCCAGCGTTTTAGAAGATTTTTATTAATTCTACAAAGACAACCCACTCACAGCAAACAAGTTCAGAACCATACCTGAATGAGGGAAGAATGCCCAGTGTCATTGCTTTAAAAAAAAATATGAAAGATTTACAAAAATATCATTACACTGAAAACACAAGGAATCAGTGATTAGAGTTTACCACTGTGTCCAACATAAAAAGAAATAAGGGGAAATAAAGGCTTAAATATGAGGTTGATGGGCTAGGGGCAATATACTGGTTCATGAATTAGGGGGAAATACATACTGGAAAAAAAGATGTAAGATATAAATCATATTTATTAGTAACTATGTTATATTATGGAGTAATGTTGTGAAAGAAAAGGATTTTAAAGTGTGATTTCAGGGGCGCCTGGGTGGCACAGCGGTCAACCGTCTGCCTTCGGCTCAGGGCGTGATCCCAGCGTTATGGGATCAAGCCCCACATCAGGCTCCTCCGCTATGAGCCTGCTTCTTCCTCTCCCACTCCCCCTGCTTGTGTTACCTCTCTCACTGGCTGTCTCTATCTCTGTCGAATAAATAAATAAAATCTTTAAAAAAATAAAGTGTGATTTCAAATAGATAAATTCCATGGGGTACCTGGGTGGCTCAGTCAGTTTAGAGTGTGCCTTCGGCTTGGGTCATGATTTTGGGGTCTTGGGATCCATCCCCACCCTGGGCTCCCTGGTCAGCGGGGAGTCTGCTTCTCCCTCTGCCTTTGCCTCCCCTCACCCGCCACTGTGTTCTCTCTCTTAAATAAAATCTTTTAAAAAACACAACTCCACATCCAGAATGTATAAAAAGACTATCACAAAAGCATATGGAAGATTAACAGATTAAGGACGCATGAATCATGTAGGTTCACTTTTGGGCAGGTTGCAACGTGGAAGATGCAGGAACTAGACTGGCCTGGCCAGGCCTATCAGGGCAAAGATACATCATGCCCCCAGAAAAGGTTGGGACATGATAAATTTCTAAAAGAGATCTTACAAGTACCCACAAGGCTAATGCCTGTCAACAGACATAAGATTCTTGTTTTTAAAAAGATGTGAGAGAGTGAGCGAGCGAGCACGAGCAGTGGTGGTGGTGGGGGGAGGCAGTGGTAGAGAATCTCCAAGCAGACTCCCTGCTGAGTGCGGAGCCCTATGTGAGGCTCAATCCCAAGACCCATGAGATCATGACCCGAGCTGAAACCAAGAGTTGGACGCCCAAACAACAACTACCCAGGCGCCCCAGCAGAACCTAAGATTCTGACTCAGTATCATTTCCAGTATTCCGTAGTTTCTCTTGAGTGTGAGTCTCCTTGTGTTTATTAAGGATGAGGAATTATCTAATGTAAAATGATAAATATCTTACACCAGGGGCACCTGGGTGTCTCAGTCGTTAAGCATCTGCCCTTGGCTCAGGGCATGATCCTGGAGTTCTGGGATCGAGTCCTGCATCAGGCTCCTCCACTGAGAGCCTACTTCTTCCTCTCCCACTCCCCCTGCTTGTGTTCCCTCTCTCGCTGCCTCTGTCAAATAAATAAAATCTTAAAAAAAAAAATATCTTACACCAATGGAACATATTGCACAGTGAGATCATGAGTGAACACTGAGGAATTCAGGAGAGATGAAGTTTTCCCACATATCATATAGAAGATTCTCTGCACTGCAGGATCTACCACATTTAAGGAATTTATTTCACTGAGGAAGCAGTAAAGTGCTCCAGATGCTTCTTAATAGAATGGCTTCACTGTGAGAGCTAGCATATTGGGTTTTCAGGAGAGTGATGGGTTTACTACATTCTTTACACATGGAGACCATTCCTCCAGTTTTCCTTTTGTATCTTCAAAGTCAGGGGGGAGTACTGAGGCTTTAGCACATTCCTTACACTGATGGAATTACTCTCCAGGGTGCTTTCGTGACAGTTAAAGGAACTGGGGAGAACTGCTGGTTGTACCACAGTTTTAACATTCATAAGGGTAAATTTTCATGTATCTAATATTAATTGGAGTAATTGGAAGACTTTCTCAAAATGTTTACGTTCTGGGTTTCTTTGCATGTGTTTATGTTTTGAAAGGCTACATCACGGAGAAATCTGTCATTTATAGGGTTTCCCTCCTGTATGAATTCTTACATGTTTAAGTTAGTCTTCAGGAAAAAGGGAAGGGTTTTATGCATTCCTTATATTGAAAGACTTCTCTCTAGTGTGAGTATGTCTGTAAGTGATAAAGCACGAACAACAGGCATATGCCTTCCCCCAACATTACACCTTTTCTCCAATGTGATTCTAAGGTAAATAGGATTTAAGTGGCAAAGGTTTCCCGCATTTGTTATATTTTGAAGGCGTCTCAGGGCACCTGGGTGGCTCAGGTGGTTGAGTGCCTGACTCCTGGTTTCAGCTCAGGTTGTGAGCTCATGGGTCTTGGGATCAAGTCCTGTGTCGGGCTCCACGCTCAGCAAGGAATCTGCTTGGGATTTTTTCCCTTTTCCTCTCCCTCTGTCCCTCCCCTGCCCTATCTAAAATAAATAAATCTTTTAAAGGCTTCTCTTCTGTCATTTTGTTATGTTCAGTGAAGCTTGAGGATGCATCGTAGGCCCTCCCACATGCTTTATACGCACAGGGTTTTAATCCAGTTTGAATTCAAATGGGATTAAAAGATGAATAATCTTGGAAGGGTTTTCTGGATTCCTTACACTCAAAGTACTTCTCCAGAGTGCAATGTTTTAATGTTTACTAAGAGAAAAACTACTAATGAAGGTTTTCCCACATTCTTTACATTTACAGGGGTTTTCTCCAGTATGAATTCTTAAAGGTCTTGCTACTTTTGAGACATCGATAAAAGCTTTCCTGCATTTCTTCACTCACAGCATCTCTCTCCAGTGTAAGTACGCGAGTGATAAAGTCAAAACTGGCAAATGCTTTCCTACACACACTACAAAGTTTCTCTCCATTGTGAGTTGAGAGGATTAATAAAACATGAGAAAGTAGTGACGTGTCACATTTAAACGGCTTCTCTCCAGTGTGAGCTTCTGTATGTTCAATATGTTTTGAGAATGCAGTACAGGCTTTCCCACATTCCTTACGTTGGTAGTAGTTTATTCGAGTGTGAATTCAAATGTGATTAAGACATGAGGAACTTTTTATAGCTTTCCACATTCCTTACATACAAAAGTACTCTTACCAGTATCCGATTTTGTGCGTCTCTTAAAATTGGAAGATGTAATAAAGGCTTTCCCACTTCCTTACATTTATAGGGTTCCTCTTGTGTCAATTCACATGTGTATGTAAAGGTTTGCACAACATGGGAGTATTTTTATCATGTTCCTTACACTCAGAAACCTATTAGCAGGCAAGTTTCTTCATGCACTCATGAAATAACAGGTGTCTCATCACCTTCCTTGCTTCCATAGACTTTCTTCTCCATCATGAGCTGTCATATGTTCTTTGAAGTAAGACTGATCATGGAAGTCCTTCCCATTGTCACTGCAAGTGAAGGCTTTCTCTTGGGTGCTGGTTTTCCAGTACAAAATATTTAGAGTCAGATAGATGGGTTTTTCTGTACAGATTAAACCCAGAACGTCTGTCTCCATGTCAGGTTTTCTTTTGCAGAGAAAGGAAGCTTTTTCCGTATTCCCAATCCTCGTAAGCTCTCCATTTTGAGTTCTCCCGTCTTTCTAAAGGCACGAGCATTCACTGAAGTCTTTTTCCACGTGCTCACAAAGAGTTCCCATTCAACATGGTTTCTTGCTTGTCGGGGAACAGGTGAATGATGCTTCAAAGATTCCTGAGACTCATTAATTGATCCTACCCATCTCAAAATAGAAAGAGCATTCCCATGCTGACTAGGATTCTCACCATTTCCAGTGTATTCATAATCCTCCTGCCCTGTTTCTTTCTTTCCAGCAGGATGATGGATTCCTTCTGCTATAATCCTAATCTATAATTCCATCTCCTATAATCCTAAAGGGATTCCTTTTGTTTCATGGAATTGTTTTAAAAACTCAACATCCATTTATATATGTGGGAATGAATACTTGTGGGAATTGTGAAGTGACAAGTTTCAAGGTAGGTTTAGTATATCCCCAAATTCATCACACTGAGAATATCTCACGAGATACATTGTTTGGCTTTGGAAAATGTCCCTTATCTCAAATATCTATCACTTGGTGCTAATGTTCTACCTACGGAAAATCTCAATCTTTTCCAAGTGTGGAAAATAAAAAAAATATCACTTTATAAACATAGTGATTTTACTGTTCCTATCATAGTGGATGTTTTTTCTACCAAAATATCGTGCTGAATTATTGTTTGGTTTTATGCTGCATTTCCTGTTTGACAGTAAGAGAGAATACAAGAAATTGTAGAAATAAATGTAGGTTAAAGGAGTTAAAAATAGTGAGGTTCATTTGAATTTGTTACAAACTTTAACATCCCAAAAGACAGTACAATAGATTTGAAGAGTTTGGCTATGTCAACGATTTAGTAATGATATTGAGGAGTTGATGAAAAAAGTGACTATGAAATTAAACACCATGACTCTCTTCTTGAAGGGCAGCATGGCTCACAATGCCCTTCTCTGGCTACATGTGAGAGAGGACTACTGCGGCACTGTATGGCAGTAGTGTCTGTTTGTGTGGGTTTACTTGAACACAGAGAGAGATTCGGGAATTTCAAGCTAGAATGGGATGAATTCCAGTCAGGTGAATGTGGCAATTATAGTAATCTCTGGTGTTCAGCCTTCTTTCTTTTCTCCTAGGTTTTCCTTCTAAGGACATGTTCTTTCTTGAAACAAAGATAGAGGCAGAAAAGATGACTGTTTAACAGGTTCTTCTCAGGTAAGAAAAGTTTGTCCTTCAACAAAAATGACATAGTACATCCACCAGATAACATACATTTCCTTCTAGGTAGACCTGTTTCCACAGCTTCCTAAAGGAACAGAGCCACTCTGAGCCCTGCTGAATTTTCTCACAAAGTAGAGCCTATCAGAATGATGAGAGAATATCAAATAATCTCAGTATTTGCATTTTGTAATGGTGACTGCATGGTATTTTGGTAGATGCTTTGACATAATGAGGCTGAAAGTGTGCATTCCTCAGTTTATGTATTCATCGGCGCATACAGATGTCTCTTTTCTCAGGAGTTTGCTGCAAGAAGAAAATTGGACAAGAGCTTCTAGATTTGTATTAAGTTTATGTGCTGGAGGTTTCATTAAAGCCAGGACTGAAGTATATCAACCATGAGTTATCAAAAGAGAGAAGAATATTTAGGACTGTTTTCTGAAAGGCATATGCAAAACAAACTGCAAAGGCCAAAAGAGATGGGAGACCAAAGAAGGCAGACAAGTGTAGTTTGATGAGAAATGGTTTACTAAGGGGAGTCACAGACAGAAGTGTGCCTTGGGTAGTCACAAGACAAAAAGGTCTCCCCAACCCCACGAACCTTAAGATGTGTTATTATAGCCCTAGAGGCTGGGAGTACATTCTGGGGTACCACACAAGAGGAGAACGTTTCACAATGGAAGTATGCCATCATATCTCCAGGGCAGGAGATATGATGCCCTGAAGGTATTCTTAAGGGTGTGGTTAAACAAAGGGGAAATAATTTGGGGGTTGCTGTGAGCAAGAAGAGCTGAAGTCACAGAATGGTCCCCAAGGAGGATTGTCCAAGGGGCACCTGGGGGGCTCAGTCAGTTGGGTGTCTGCTGCCTTCAGTTCGGGTCATGATCCGAAACCTGTGCTGGGCTCATTGCTCAGCAGGGAGTCTGCTTCTCCCCCTGCCCCTCCCCGTGCTAGTGCTCACAGTCACGCTCTCTCTCAAATAAAATCTTTGAAAAAAAAAAAAAAGGGAGGATTTGTTTAAGATGGCACATTAGCCTGGTTCACACAAGGAACACTATGCCTTGGGGGAAAATGAAGAGACCTTGAAACCTTCTACTGCCATTGGGTCTCCCATCTTAATTCGCCAGTGAAGGCTGATGGCAATGTTACTTTATTAAAGCCAGCACATATGTGATAGTTTAAAATTCATGACCTTCAATGATGTGCCTGTGGACTTCACCAAAGAGGAGGAGACTTTACTAAACCATCAGTGAAACCTATACAGAGATGTGATCTGGAGAGTCATGGTTTCATGTCACAGGTACACACACTTAGGCCTCAAGTAATATGATTCTTCTTTTGTGAAGGCAATAAAATTAATAAGATTATGCAGCAATTCTACCCCATGTACACATAACAGGAACCTGACATACAGAAGAGCATTCTCTGGCCCACTCCAGCTCCTGTTAGATGAACCAGAAGCACAATCAGGCTCTGACCTCAGGACTCTGTATTGCGCAGGCAGAACCTAAAGCAGAATCTCTGAAAAAGGGCATTAACAAGGACTTATCATGGGACAGATCCCAGGCCACCATCCTGCAGAGCTGAGGGTGAAATCTGCTTGAATGATGCAGCTGAGGGTGAAATCTGCTTGAATGATGCACTGTGTGAACCAAGATCATTTCAGAGCAGCTTAGGAATTTAAGTGAATAGGGCCACCTCCATCCCTCTGGAGATCAGCTTACTTCGAGTTGGGCTCATATTAATTAAAAATATTGATTAGTAATGATTCTATAGGATCGATTACTTTTTCTGTGTAGATGACATGCATGAAAGCTACTACAACAGTATGGTGTACAAAAGATTATTAATATCAACTGTCATTAACTGAGAACCATTATGTATCAGATGTCTTACTAGGAGTTTTTAGGTGACATATCTGTGGAAAAATTTATATATCGGAATCTATTTTTTTAATGATTTTATTTATTTATTTATTTCTGTTGCCCATCTTTTTTTTTTAATGATTTTTTATTATATTAGGTTAGTCACCATACAGTACATCCCCGGTTTCCGATGTAAGGCTCGATGATTCATTAGTTGCGTATAACACCCAGTGCACCATGCAATACGTGCCCTCCTTACTACCCATCACTGGTCTATCCCATTCCCCCACCCCCCTCCCCTCTGAGGCCCTCAGTTTGTTTCTCATAGTTCATAGTCTCTCATGTTTCATTCCCCCTTCTGATTACCCCCCCTTTCTTTATCCCTTTCTTCCCCTACCGATCATCCTAGTTCTTATGTTCCATAGATGAGAGAAATCATATGATAGTTGTCTTTCTCTGCTTGACTTATTTCACTTAGCATTATCTCCTCCAGTGCCGTCCATGTTGTAGCAAATGTTGAGAACTCGTTCTTTCTGATTGCTGAGTAATATTCCATTGTATAGATGGACCACAACTTCTTAATCCAGTCATCTGTTGAAGGGCATCTCGGCTCCTTCCACGATTTAGCTATTGTGGACACTGCTGCTATGAACATTAGGGTGCATATGGCCCTTCTCTTCACTACGTCTGTATCTTTGGGGTAAACACCCAGTAGTGCAATGGCTGGATCATAGGGTAGCTCAATTTTTAACTTTCTAAGGGACCTCCACACTGTTTTCCAGAGTGGCTGTACCAACTTGCATTCCCACCAACAATGTAGGAGGGATCCCTTTTCTCCACATCCTCTCCAACAATTGTTGTTTCTTGCCTTGTCTATTTTTGCCATTCTAACTGGCGTAAGGTGGTATCTCAGTGTGGTTTTGATTTGAATTTCCTTGATGGCTAATGATTTTGAACATTTTTTCATGTGTCTGTTAGCCATTTGTATGTCTTCATTGGAAAAGTGTCTGTTCATATCTTCTGCCCATTTTTTGATTTGTTTATTTGTTTCTCGTGTATTGAGTTTGAGAAGTTCTTTGTAGATCTTGGATACCAGTCCTTTATCTGTAGTGTCATTTGCAAATATATTCTCCCATTCCGTGGGCTGCCTCTTAGTTTTTCTGTTTCCTTGGCTGTGCAGAAACTTTTAATCTTGATGAAGTCCCATAAATTCATTTTATCTTTTGTTTCTCTTGTCTTTGGGGATGTATCATGAAAAAGGTTGCTTTGGCTGATGTCGTAGAGGTTGCTGCCTATGTTCTCCTCTAGAATTTTGATGGATTCCTGTCTCACATCAAGGTCTTTCATCCATTTGGAGTTTATTTTTGTGTATGGTGTGAGATAGTGGTCAAGTTTCATTCTTTTGCATGTAGCTGTCCAATTTTCCCAGCACCATTTATTGAAGAGACTGTCTTTTTCCCACCAGATGTTTTTTCCTGCTTTATCAAATATTAGTTGCCCAAAGAGCCGAGGGTCCATTTCTGGGCTCTCTATTCTGTTCCATTGGTCTATGTGTCTGTTTTTGTGCCAGTACCATGCTGTCTTTGTGATCACAGCTTTGTAGTACAGCTCGAAATCCGGCAGTGTGATGACCCCAGCTTTGTTTTTCCTTTTCAACAGTTCCTTGGAGATTCGGGGCCTTTTCTGTTTCCATACAAATTTAAGGACTATTTGTTCCAGTTCTTTGAAAAATGTCCTCGGTATTTTGATCGGGATAGCATTGAAAGTGTAGATTGCTCTGGGTAGCATGGACATTTTAACTATGTTAATTCTTCCGATCCATGAGCATGGAATATCTTTCCATCTTTTTATGTCTTCCTCAATGTCTTTCAAGAGTGATTTATAGTTTCTAGAATATAGGTCCTTTACATCTCTGGTTAAGTTAATTCCAAGGTAACGTATGGTTTTTGGTGCTATTGTAAATGGGATGGATTCCCTAATTTCTCTTTCTTCGGTCTTGTTATTCGTGTATAGAAATGCAACTGATTTCTGAGCATTGATTTTTTGTTTTTGTTTTTTTTAAGATTTTATTTATTTGACAGAGATAGAGACAGCCAGCGAGAGAGGGAACACAAGCAGGGGGAGTGGGAGAGAAAGAAGCAGGCTCATAGTGGAGGAGCCTGATGTGGGGCTCGATTCCACAACGCCGGGATCACGCCCTGAGCCAAAGGCAGACGCTTAACCGCTGTGCCACCCAGGCGCCCCTGAGCATTGATTTTGTATCCCGCCATGTTACTGAATTGCTCTATAACTTCTAATAGTTTGGGAGTGGCTTCTTTTGGGTTTTCCATATAGAGTATCATGTCATCTGCAAAGAGAGACATTTTGACTTCTTCTTTGCCGATTTGAATACCTTTGATCCCTTTTTGTCGTCTGATTGCTGTTGCAAGGACTTCTAGTACTATGTTGAATAATAGTGGCGAGAGTGGGCATCCCTGTCGTGTTCCTGATCTTAAGGGAAAGGCTTCCAGCTTTTCCCCATTGAGAATAATATTTGCAGTAGGCTTTTCATAGATGGCTTTTATGAGATTGAGAAATGTACCTTCTATTCCTACACTCTGAAGGGTTTTAATCAGGAAAGGATGCTGTATTTTGTCAAATGCTTTTTCGGCATCGATTGAGAGGATCATATGGTTCCTGAGTCTTTTCTTGTTGATATGATGTATCACGCTGATTGATTTGCGAATATTGAACCATGCTTGCATCCCAAGTATAAATCCCACTTGATCGTGATGGATAATCCTTTTAATGTACTGTTGGATTCTATTAGCAAGTATCTTGTTGAGGATTTTGGCGTCCATATTCATTAGGGAAATTAGTCTGTAATTCTTTTTGAGGGGGTCTTTGCCTGGTTTGGGGATCAAGGTAATATTGGCCCCATAGAATGAGTTTGGCAGCTTTCCTTCTGTTTCTATTTTTTGAAATAGCTTTAGGAGAATAGGTATTATTTCTTCTTTGAATGTTTGGTAGAATTCCCCAGGAAAACCGTCCGGGGCTGGAGTTTTGTTATTTGGAAGGTTGTTTATCACTGACTCAATTTCTTCATAATTAATTGGCCTGTTTAAGAAATCAATTTCTTCAGGTTTCAATCTTGGTAGTTTATAGGTTTCCAGGAAGGATTCCATCTCTTCCAGATTGCTTAGTTTATTGGCATATAGCTGTTGATAAAAATTTCTAGTAATCCTTCCAATTTCAATGGTGTTCGTCGTGACCTCTCCTTTTTCATTCATAATTTTATTTTTATTTTATTTTATTTTTTTAAGATTTTTTTTTTATTTATTTATTCGACAGAGATAGAGACAGCCAGCGAGAGAGGGAACACAGGCAGGGGTGTGGGAGAGGAAGAAGCAGGCTCATAGCGGAGGAGCCTGATGTGGGGCTCGATCCCATAACGCCGGGATCACGCCCTGAGCCGAAGGCAGACGCCCAACTGCTGTGCCACCCAGGTGCCCCTCATTCATAATTTTAATAATCTGGGTCCTTTCTCTTTTCTTTTGGATAAGTCTTGCCAGTGGTCTGTCAATTTTATTGATTCTCTCCAAGAACCAGCTTCTAGTCCTGTTGATCTGCTCTACTGTACTTCTGGTTTCTGCTTGATTGATTTCAGCTCTAATTTTGGTCAACTGCTTCCTTGTGCGTGGATTAGGCCTGTCCCTCTGTTGCTGTTCCAGCTTCTTGAGGTGAGAATATAAAAACTGCATTTTAGATTTTTCTATTCTTTTGAGTGAGGCTTGGATGGCTATGTATTTCCCCCCTTAGGACTGCCTTTGCAGTATCCCATAGGTTTTGGACTGTTGTATTTTCATTCTCATTGGTCTCCATAAATTGTTTAATTTGATTTTTGATTTCCTGGTTTATCGAGTCATTCCTGAGCAGGATGGTTCTTAGTCTCCAAGTGTTTGAGTTTCTTCCAAATTTTTCCTTGTGGTTGAGTTCCATTTTCAGAGCGTTGTGGTCTGAGAATATATAGGGGATAATTTCAGTCTTTTGGTATCGGTTGAGACCTGTTTGGGTCCCAGAAAATGGTCTATTCTTGAGAATGTTCCATGGGCATTAGAATAGAATGAGTATTCTTTGGTTCTGGGGTGTAGTGTTCTATATATATCTATGAGGTCCAACTCGTCGAGTATGGCATTCAAAGCCTTTGATTCTTTGCTTAGTTTTTGCCAGGGTGTTCTGTCTATTTCTGGTAGTGGAGTGTTGAGGTCCCCTACTATTAATGTATTTTTATTTATATGTCTCTTTATTCTGGTTAAGAGTTGGCTTGTGTATCTTGCTACTCCCCTGTTGGGGGCATATATATTTATAATTGTCATATCCACTTGTTGAATACTTCCTTTAAGAATAATATAGTGCCCTTCTGCGTCTCTAACTATAGTCTGTAGTTTTAAATCCAATTTATCTGATATGAGAATTGCTACCCCAGCTTTCTTTTGAGGTCCATTTGCGTGAAAGATGGTACTCCATCCCCTCTCAGTCCGAATGCATCTTTGGGTTCGAAATGAGTCTCTTGTAGACAGCAAATGGATGGGTCATTTCTTTTTATCCAATCTGCAACCCTGTGGCGTTTAAAGCAAGAATTTAAACCATTAATATTAAGACTGAGTACTGAGAGATATGATTTTAATGATGCCACGTTGCCAGTAAAGTCTTTGTTTGTATTAGCTGTGACTTTCTGTTCTGTATCACTCTTGGGGCCTTTTTACTTTTATAGAACCCCCCGTAATATCTCCTGTAGGGCTGGTTTCGTGGTTACAAAATTGGTTAGTGACTGGCGATTCTGAAATGTCTTTATTTCTCCATCAATTCTGAATGACAGCCTTGCTGGATAAAGGATCCTTGGCTGCATGTTTTTCTCTGACAGAGCTTTAAATATGCTCCCCCAACCCCTTCTCTCATTCCAGGTCTGTGTAGACAGGTCTGACGTAATTTTGATGCCTTTGCCTTGGTACGTGAGAAATTTCTTTGCCCTGGCCGCTTTCAATACTCTATCCTTGGATCTAATATTTGCGAAATGCACTATGACGTGACGTGGTGTAGGTTTGTCGTGGTTGAGCTTGGGAGGGGTCCTCTCTGCCTCTTGGACACGAATGTTTGTTTCCCTCGCTAGATTAGGGAAGTTTTCAGCTACAATTTGTTCAAATATCTCTTCTAGACCTCTGTTTTTCTCCAACCCCTCGGGGATGCCGATGATTCTAACATTGGATCGTTTCATTGAGTCAGTAATCTCCCGTAACCTACATTCGTGGGCGTGGATTTTTTTAAGACCATCTTCTATTTTCATTTTTTCCTCTATTAAGCCATCCTCCAATTCACTAACCCGTTCCTCTTCTTCTGTGACCCTGGCCGTCAGAGCCTCTAGTTTTGCCTGCATTTGGCTCATAGAATTTTTAATTTCTGTCAGATTCGCTCTCATTTCTGTCCTTAGGGATTCTGTATTCTCAGTAATCTTTTCGTTAATACTTTTTTCAATTCTACTCATCATTTTGACCATCATTACTCTGAATTCCATTTCTGATACTTTGGTTACATCCATATCCATTATTTCTGTGGCAGAGACCACAGACTCACTGTCTTTTCTTTGCTGGTGGGGGGGGGGGGGCTTCTCCTTCTTGTCATTCTGAGGAGGAGAGGTTGCGGGGTTGTCCAGAGCCCAAATTATTGACTGGGTCCCAGGCCGTGCCCCTTGTTTTATAGGGATCTTAGGGATGTGGGCTTCTTCTTTAAAGATTTTATTTATTTATTTATGTGGCAGCCCACCAGCGAGAGAGGGAACAGAAGCAGGGGAGTGGGAGAGGAAGAAGCAGGCTCCCAGTGGAGGAGCCCGATGAGGGACTCCTTTCCGGAATGCCGGGATCACGCCCTAAGCCGAAGACAGGCACTCAATGAGTGTGCCACCCAGGCGCCCAGGTTGTGGGCTTCTTGATTTTTCAGCCTGCCTTCTGTGTTCTGGGGGAGGGGCCTGCCGCGCCAATACTCAGGCAACCCTGTTTGGGTAGAGTCTCCGCGTCCCCTGCGAGGGGGGATGGGGATGGGCACACTGAGAGCCGGTATTTCCAGGCTTTTGTTCTCTGGCGGCTTTCCCTGGTGGTTTGCTATGCCTCTTCTGAGAGAGCAGCAGCGGCCGAATTTCAGCCTCTGTCACGGAACAGAGGGATTGCGGCCCGTTCTCCACTGATGTTCTGGCCACTTTAACTCTGTTACTGTTGGTGCTGCTCAACCCTGCAGCGTCCCGGGATGTGTGCCCAGTGCGTCTCTGTCCTTTGTGTTTCTAACGCCGCCAGCCGCCCCCGCGTGCTCCGGAAGCTCCCGGTCTCAGTCTGGATCCAGTGAGCGCACCGGGATTCCGGTGTTCCGCGAGATGCCTGGTGGCGCGCGCACCCGGCTCACAGTCTCAGTCTGCTGTTTTGCGGATGCTGTCCGCGAGCCCCGCCCGCTCTCCTATGCAAGTGACTACCGCTTCCCGGCGCCCGAACGCGGCGGCTCCCTCCCCTTCCGTTTATCTTCCGATATCTGTGCACGGTTTCCTGGCTCCCAGCTTCATACTTCAATACTCAGTGCTGGAGATGTTCATTTGTAGAGATCCAGATGCATCTTCCTGCATCTCAGATTGGTTCCGTGGTTGTTTAGGCTGGTCTGGTACCTATCCAGCTCAACTCGGGGGACCGGCTGAAAAAGGTGTCTCCTACTCCTCCGCCATCTTAACTCCTCCCCTAATGATTTTATTTTTAAGTAATCTCTACACCCAACATGGGGCTCAAACTCACAACCCTGAGATCAAGAATTGCATACTGTACCCACTGAGCCAGCCAAGCATCCTTCCCCAACCTTTTTTTTTTTTTAAAGATTTTAAGGATGAATCTATTCTTTCAACTGTAATGATCTAAACACAAATCAAGTACATCTGATAAAAATTTAGTGTCCAATGAATTTTTAACTTTGAATGAAGAAAACACAAAAATATCTCAATTTTTGGTACTGAATGCATGCTTTAGTAACTATTTTATTATATAAAGAAGTAAAATATTCTTCAAAATAATCGTTTTCATTTTTGTTCATTGAAGATATTGAAAATAATTATATACATGGTCTACCTATACTTTTACTGGACAGCACTGGTTGAGACTGCTGCTGGCCATATAAAGGAAGAAAAAAAGGATATTTTTTTTCCGGTCAATACCACTGAGCTTGCCTTGTTGGGTGGTGAAGTTTGAAGCTCTTGTCTGTTTCAATTCTTATAGCTAATTCCTTTTTTCCTTTCAGTATATAATTATTAAATTATATCTGTGGCAGATACTCATGAGAACAGTTACGTATACAGAAAAAGTCCCAGGGATAAAAGATTCAACATTCTTATTGTAGAAGATAGACAATAAAGTAATAATTGACATATCAATTCATAAGTGACTTGGGAAAATAAACAGGTAGGGGGAAAAAAAAAGGATGTCCTATATACACACCCCACATACATTCTGTTGGTTTCTGGGCAAGACAATGGAGAAAAAGGGAATCATTAGCTCTTCCATATTTAACCTAAAAAGATTAAAAAAGGAATATCAAAATTTTTACGAAATAACTCAGAATATATTAAAGTCCTGAGAAGCTCCCACAGGTGTTGGCTGGAATCTCCAATCAGAGATGTGTGCTTCCCCTTGCCTTGGGGGAGGGGCAATGCCATGCCACACTTTGCTCAACGCATGGGCATTTTATGTGTCTTTCCAGACAACCACCATTATAATATAATTTGATATAATTAATGTATAATTAAATGCAGAGATCTTAAGTATTTAGATGAGTTTTGACAACTGCATGTATCATGTGATCACAAGCCTCAGCAAGATACAGAATATATTTATTTCCCTAGAAGTTTTCTTGCCCGTTGCAGTTCATTCCTTCCTCCTCACTCCCAGACAGACACTTTCTTTTTTTTTCCTTTTTCTATAAGCAAGATTTATTTTTTTAAGAGAGAGAGAACACAAGCAGGGGGTGGGTGCAGAGGGAGAAGGAGAGAGAGAATCTTAAGCAGACTCCCTGCTGAGTGTGGAGCCTGATGCAGGACTCAATCTCAGGACCCCGATATCATGACCTGAGCTGAAATCAAGAGTTGGCTGCTTAACCGACTGAGCCACACAGGTGTCCCAGGCACTTTCTGATTTCAATCAGTTACTCAGATATACTATTTGGATATGTATAGAGATTTTCCTACTATCTAAAAGCAGCGTTTTCTTATGAAACTTTTCTCTACTGGGGGCACCTGGGTGGCTCAGTCAGTTAAGTGTCTGCCTTCAGCTCAGGTCATGATCTCAGGGTCCTGGGATCCAGCCCCATGTTGGGCTCTCTGCTCCTCCCTCTCACTTGCTCTCTATCAAATAAATAAATAAATAAATAGATAAATAAATAAATAATCTTTGAAAAATTTTCTTTTCTGTGCTGAAATGACACAAAGCAAAGAGTAACCCCCAGGTTCTGAAACTATGTTATGCCACTTTGCTTTTACAAAAGACCTACATTAGTTCCCATTTCTGCTAACTGAAAGAAACCTGAAGAGGATTTTCAGTTTTGTGAAAAAAAGCCCTTACCGTACTAATGCAGATCTTTTGTAATAGTGAAATGGCCCAACACAGCCTTTCATAAAGTGGGCGACACCTGCATTAGGCAGTTTCCATGTCATTTTCAAATGTCTATCCTGATTTTTCTAGTTTAGTGAAATATTAGAATTCTCCCATTAGACATGTCTGTCAAGCCTTTGGACTTGAGCAAAAAGCTGACCTCCTTGTCAATGGGAACAACATTCATATTATGAGAAGACAGGCATACTTTGGAGATATTGTGGGTTTACTTCTGCACCACCACAATAGAGCAAGTATCACAATAAAGCAAGTAAAATGGATTTTCTGTTTTCCCAGTGCATGTAAATGTTTACACTATAGTCTATTAAGTGAGCGACAGCATTATATCTAAAAAAAAATGTACTTACCTTCGTTTAAAAGAACTTGGGGATGCCTACCTGGCTCAGTTGGTAGAGCACGTGACTCTTGATTGTGGGGTTGTGACTTCGAGCCCCATGTTGGGCAAAGAGTTTATACACACACGCATATACATAAATAATAAACAAAAAATATTTATTTATTGCTAAAAAGTGCTAACCACTGTCTGAGGTTTCAGCGACTTATAATCACTGATATATGTTACGGTAATAACGTAATGTATTAGTAATGTAAAAGCTGGAAATATTGCTAGAATTATCAAAATGTGACAGAGAGACACAAAGTGAGCAAATGCTGTTAGACAAAGGAAACTGACAGACTTGCCCAGAGTACATAACTCCCCTGGTCCTGTGTCCACCAGCCAATTTACCTCCTACTATTCTCTGGTTGTGCTGTTCAGCTAACCACTCTTTCCTCAGCTTAGGAAATACACTAAGATCTCAACTGTTCTAGTATTTTCCTTATAAAGTTCCCTTCATCCGAATTCTCACTCTATACCTTTTTCTAGTTCAATCTCAACTTTAGTAACAACACTGCCCACTACATCTTTTCCCCTCATATTAATCCGTTATTATGTCCAGAGAACAAACTGGCCAGTACTCATTTAAAATCTGTTTTCCTAGGGGCGCCTGGGTGGCTCAATTGGTTGAGCATCTGCTTTCAGCTCAAGTCATGATCCCAGGGTCCTGGGATCGAGCCCCACATCGGGCTCCCTGCTCAGTGGGGAGTCTGCTTCTCCCTCTGCCCCTCTCACCCCCGCTTGTGCTCTCTCTCAAATAAACAAAATAAAATCTTTAAAATCTGTCTTCCTCAATAGACTGTAAGGCCCATAGTGGCAGTACCATCTCTGCTTTGATGGCCATTACTTCCCTGCCCCTGGCACATAACTTAGCTCATTAAAGTTATTCAATGATCATTTGTGGATTGGCAGAGTATTGCATTCCCCATAAAAATGGTACAGCATACGCATGTACAAACTGAAGTCCCCCCACAATAGAACTACAACACAAAAGTTAAATAGGAATTATACAGAATGTCAGTGCACAATACAATATAAGCCAAACACTGTACTTCTAAAAAGGTATTGGGTATTGTTACTCAATACTGCAAGCTGGTGCCTTGCAGTTAAAATTTAAATTTGTTCCTTATGCTTCCTGAGCAGTTTTTTTTAAGTTAAGTTATAGGCCCTACATGGGGCTTCAACTCATGACCCCGAGATCAAGAGTTGCACGCTCTACTGAAATGAGCCAGCCAGCACCCCCTGTGCACTGTTTTTCAGGCACAATGCTACTGTGCGGGTAAGGACTACAGACTGCAAACATAACTTTCATGTACACTGGGAAACCAGAAAGTTAATCTGACTCATTTTACCAATATTCACTTTATTGCAGTGATATGGAACCAAAACTGTGATGTATCTGAGGTACGCCTGTATTTTCTTATTCAAGAGGCCAAGTCTAGCTTTAAAATAGGCCAGGTGATCACTACCTTTTTTTTTTTTTTTTAAAGATTTTATTTATTTATTTGACAGAGACAGAGACAGCCAGCGAGAGAGGGAACACAAGCAGGGGGAGTGGGAGAGGAAGAAGCAGGCTCATAGCAGAGGAGCCTGATGTGGGGCTCGATCCTGGAACGCCGGGATCACGCCCTGAGCTGAAAGCAGACACTCAACCAGTGTGCCACCCAGGCGCCCCAACTACCTTAAGTAGTCATACACAGCATCGCTAACAGGAAGATGATACAAATCTATGTCTTCATGATGAAATGTAACTTGCGATACACAACATCACCTACAAAGTATTTTGTAATTGATTTTTTGAAGCCTTTAGACCAGGAGCTAGCAAAACAGTCACAGGCCTGTTTTTGTAAATAAAGTTTTATGGGGAAACAGTTATATCCATTCATTTACTAAGATCCATGGCTCCTTCATGACAAAGGTAGAACTAATTCAAGACTTTCTGTCTTGCAAAGCAAAACACACTTCCTATCTGGTCCTTTTCAGACAGAGTTCACCAACCACTGTCCTGGACCCAATTACCAATCGTCGCAAAATAAGAGAAATGGAGTAAACATTTAAACCAGGAAAATAAAGTCATAAATATCAAAATGCTCACAACCTAACTTTACACCTCAAGAAACCTGAAAAGAACAAATGAAGCCCAAAAGTAGTAGAAGAAAGTAACATTGATCCGAAAGGAGACAGAGATAAAAAAGGCAATAGAAAGGATCAATAAACTAAGAGCTGAATTTTTGAAATGATAAAACAGACAAACCTTTAGCTAGACTCACACACACAAAAGGGAGATAAAATTAAATATGTAAGAGGAGGTGTTACAATTGATACCACAGAAGTGTAAAGGATCCTAAGAGACTACCATGGACAACTGTACATAAAAAAACTGGGCAACCTATAAAAAATGGATAAATTCCTAAAAACATACAACCTATTAAGACTTCATCATGAAGAAACAGAAAATTTGAGCAGACTGATTAAAGAGAATCAAGAATCAAAAACCTCTCGGTAAACAAAAGTCCAGGACCAGAAGGCTTCACTGGTGAATTCAACCCACATTTAAAGATGAATACCAATCCTTTTCAAACTCTTCCAAAAAACAGGAGAGAGCACTTATGTACTTATTTTATGAGGCCAGCATTACCCTGATTCCAAAACCAGACAAATACACCACAAAAGATAACTACAGGCCACTGTCCCTGATAAACACAGACACAAAAATACTTGACAAATTATTAGCAAACCTGGGGGGCCTGGGTGGCGCAGTCGTTAAGCGTCTGCCTTCGGCTCAGGGCGTGATCCTGGCATTCTGGGATCGAGCCCCACGTCAGGCTCTTCCAAATGGGAGCCAGCTGCTTCCTCTCCCACTCCCCCTGCTTGTGTTCCCTCTCTCACTGGCTGTTTCTCTCTCTGTCGAATGAATAAATAAAATCTTAAAAAAAAAATTAGCAAACCAAATTAAACAACCATTAAAGGGATCAAACACCAAGATCAAGTGGGATTTATCCAGGGAGGTAGGGCTGGTACCATATCTGCAAATAAATCAATATGATAAACCACATTAACAAAATGAATAAAAGTCACATGATCATGTCAATATACGCAGAACAAGCCTTTGACAAAATTCAATACCCACTTATGATAAAAACTCTCAGTAAAGTGGGTATAGAGAGAATCCCTATCAAAATTCCAATGGCATTTTTCACAGGACCAGCACAAACAATCCTAAAATTTGTAGGGAACTACAAGAGACTCTGAATACCTGAAGCAATCTCGAGAAAGAACAAAGCTGGATGCATCACATCCTGATGCCTGATTTTAAACTATACTAGAAAGCTATAGTAATCAAAACGGTATGGTATGGGCACAAAAAGACACATAGATCAAAGGAATAGAACAGAGGGCCCAGAAATAATCCCATGCAAATATGGTCAATCAATTTATGACAAAAGAGTGAAGAAACACAATGGGGAAAGGAAATGGTGGAAAAACTGGACAGCCACAGGGAAGAAAAAAGAAACTGGACCATACACAAAAATTACCTCAAAAGAGACTAAACATGTGAATTTAAGACCATAAACCATAAAACTCCTAGAAGAAAACAAAGGTAGTAAGCTCCTGGACCCTGGTCTCGGAGAGGGGTTTTTGGATTTGACACCATAAGCAAAAGCCACAGAAGCAAAAGGAAACAAGTGGGACTACATCAAACTAAAAAACTTCTGCACAGCAAAACTGGTTGTCATAGGTGTGAGCGGGGTGGAGAAACTGGTGAAGACTGTCAAAAAGTACAAAGTGCCAATTATAAAATAAGTGCTAGGCACGTGATTATCGCTAATATGATAAGAGACGGTAATAACACTGTATTGTATATCTGGAAGTTACTAAGAGAGAAGGGCTTAAAAGTTCTCATCACAAGGAAAAGAAGTTGCAACCACGTGTGGTAATGGATGTTAACAAGACTTACTGTGGTGATCATTTCCGAGTATAAATGATACTGAATCGTTGTGCTGTACACCTGAAACTAATAATAAGGTTATCTCAATTAAAAAAAAATCAAAATGTGTGACTTTCTAAAAGAACATGTGACTTTTCAAAAAGAAAATGGAGAAACAATAATAAATACTGTAGGTTAAGAGACTAAAAGACAAAAAAACCACCACATATAATCTTTGATTGCATCTTAGATCCAAAAATGCCCCAAAGCTTATTTTGGAAAAATATGGAGGATTTCAGTTCTTTCAGAGTAGATAGAGGACATTATTATTATTTTTTCTTTCTTTCTTTCCTTCCTTCTTTCTTTCTTTTTTTTTTTTTTTAAAGATTTTATTTATTTATTTGACAGAGAGAGACAGCCAGCGAGAGAGGGAACACAAGCAGGGGGAGTGGGAGAGGAAGAAGCAGGCTCATAGCGGAGGAGCCTGATGTGGGGCTCGATCCCATAATGCTGGTATCACGCCCTGAGCCGAAGGCAGATGCTTAACCGCTGTGCCACCCAGGCACCCCTCTTTTTTTTTTTAACTGTAGATCACAATTTTATTTTTTTAATAACAATATTTTTTTTATTATGTTAGTCACCATACAGTATACCCTCAGTTCCTGATGTAAAGTTCCATGATTCATTACTTGTGTATAACACCCAGTGCACCATGCAATAGGTGCCCTCCTTACTACCCATCACCAGCCTATCCCATTCCCCCGCCCCCCCTCCCCTCTAAAGCCCTCAGTTTGTTTCCCAGAGTCCATAGTCTCTTATGGTTCATTCCCCCTTCTGTTTACCCCCTTCCTTCTTCCCTTCCTTCTCCTACCGATCTTCCTCCTTCTTATGTTCCATAAATGAGTGAAACCATGTAATTGTCTTTCTCTGCTTGACTTATTTCGCTTAGCATTATCTCCTCCAGTCCCGTCCATGATGACATTATTATTTTAAATATTCATGGGAGAAATACTACTACTGTGGTTTTATTAGCACGATGTCCTTATCTTTAGCAGATGCAGTCCCAATATTTAAAGGCCAAGTATCCTGCCTGCAATTTCTTTTGAATTTACTCTCTCCTACCGTTCATCAAAAAATATACTTATTTATCTAGAGGGCAAACACGCAAAATGCTATAAGTGGGTGAATCTACTTCAGTGGAAATTCATAGTACTGTATGTTCATATTTTATTTAGGTTAAAGATTTTTCAAAGGAAAAAAATACACGTAGTCAAAATATCCTGTTACTGGGAAGTTCAATTATTCCAGAACTAGGACAAAAAAGCCTCCATTTGTTTTTGTTAGAGGCCCTTCATTTAAAGTTTTGTGGGGTTGTAGTCTTAACGACGTTCAGATGAAGACACAGGTGAGTATTCTTGTTTTTCTTTAGCAAAAAGACTGTGGCCTACATATGCTTCCATTTCCCTGCAGAAATACGCACACCACAGACATCTAAGAAAGTATATTAATTTCCTACTTGAACGTAATGTTTCAAAAGTACAGAACGCGCAAAAATAAAGCCAAACCATCAGGTGAAACATTCCTTTGCATCCAATAGGAAAAACAGGCCCTTCCGGAACAGCTCCCCCCACAATGCTCACCAGAATGCGCTGGAACCGCGTGGTCCGCAAGGACGCGAGGACACGCCCAAAATCGGCCAGCTCGACCAGCGGAAGTTCTTTCCCCCTGGAGGAAAGTCACAAAGGTTGCTTTGCAGGCTCCTGAAGAGGGAAGCAGTGTATGAACCAAGCCCCCAGAAGCGCCGTTACATTTCCCGGTCCAGCTACTCCCGAAGACACCCCCAGCGGAAGGCAGTGGTGCGCGCCAGGTCTTTCTTTTTCTTTTTTAAAGTTTTTCTTTTCGTCATCCCTACACCCAAGGTAGGGCTCGAACTCACGACCCCAAGATCAAGAGCGGCACGCTCCACCGACTGAGCCCGCCAGGCGCCCCACGCGCCAGGTCTCTTTAAGCAGGCTCCTGGGAGGCCCGGGCCAAACTCGTCCTTAACTGCCACCTTCCAACCCCTTCCCTCTCCCTCGCGGTGACTTCCAAACCTGGCCTGCGGGGACCCACAGCCAAAGCGAAACCTGACCAGCGGCGGAAAAGACCCCTGGGCCTGCGTGACCCCACTTCCGCTTCCTGTCTGAGGCCGGAAGGGGCGGCCCCCGCTTTCCGGGCGTCGGCCCCATCCGACCACCTCAGGCGGGAAATTTCTAATTTCCTCCAGCGTGGCTGTGGGCGGACCGGGGTGGGCCGGGCGCGGGAGCGGGGACGGAATTGGGCCCGCAGACTTGGCGGAAGTTAGAACCAGCGCCGCGGGCGGGGCCTACTCCTGAGGGCGTGGCTGCAGGTTGGAACAGATCCAGTACCTGTTACCACTGCTGAATATTTGAGCCGGAAAGGCGAGTGTGCGGGTGGGCGCGAACCCCACAACAAGCACCGGGGGGACCTGCCTGCCCCTCCCCTTGTTCCTGGAGCCCTTGCAAGGATTCTCCCCTGACATTCTTGCCAGTCCTTTAAAGTGGTCTAGCTCCTCCAGTCAGTCCTTCTTTAGGCCTTTATTTGACCACCATGGTAAACTCCAATTAAGTGATTCCTTTAGATTTTCAATGTAGTGAGATTTTCTGCAAATCTTTTTTTTTTTAAGATTTTATTTATTTATCCATCAGAGAGAGAGGCAGAGGCAGAGAGAGAAGCAGGGTCCCCGTGGAGCAGAGCCGGATGTGGTACTCGATTCCAGGACCCTTGGGATCATGACATGAGCCAAAGGCAGACACCTAACCAACTGAGCCACCCAGGAAGGTTCCCCTCTGCAAATCTTCCCCCTGCCCTTTACTAATGTGTAATTCTCTTTTTATTTTTATTTTTGAAATAGCACTGATGCCGGGCATTCTTCACTTCTTAGGAATACATCTGAAGTGTCTCTAGTAATCATGTTCGCTGTGGTTGCTGTGGTTTTCAGTGGTTGGCCTTTGTGGAGTTAGTAAAGATGTTTATTTTATTTTATTTTTTTAAAGATTTTTATTTATTTATTTGACAGAGAGAGATAGCCAGCGAGAGAGGGAACACAAGCAGGGGGAGTGGGAGAGGAAGAAGCAGGCTCTCAGCAGAGGAGCCTGATGTGGGGTTCGATCCCAGAACGCCAGGATCACACCCTGAGCCGAAGGCGGACGCCTAAGGACTGAGCCACCCAGGCGCCCCAGTAAAGATGTTTGAACTCTGATTTTATTAAGACATTTGATAAAGACTTGCTCATGTGCATTATCAGATGTGTCTTATGCATCTATTGATAACTATTTTGCTAGGTTGTTTCATGTGTTGCTGTACAAAATACTAAATTTATGTAGCCAAAGAATCTGTTTTTTAAAAATAGTTTAAGGAACGCCTGGGTGGCTCAGTTGGTTAAGTGCCTGCCTTCAGCTCGGGTCATGATCCCAGGTTCCTGGGATTGAATGCCACATCGGGCTCCTTGCTCAGCAGGAAGCCTAATTCTCCCTCTGCCCCCTCCCTGCTTGTGCTCTCTCTCTCTGAAAAATAAAATCTTTTTAAAAAATAATTTAAGATTTTATTTACTTGAGAGAGAGAGCATGAGCAGGGGGAAGCACAGAGGGAGAAGCAGACTCCCTGATGAGTAGGGAGCCCTATGTGGGGCTCAATCCCAGGACCCTGAGACCACAACCAGAGCTGAAGGCAGAGGCTTTTTTATTTTATTTTATTTTTTTAAAAGATGTTATTCATTTATTTGACAGAGAGAGTGAAAGAGCACAAGCAGGGAGAACAGGGGGAACAGTAGAGGGAGAGGTAGAAGCAGGCTCCCTGCTGAGCAGGGAACCCGATGCAGGGCTCCATCCCAGGACTCTGAGATCATGACCTGAGCAGAGGCTTAACCACTTGAGCCACCCAGGTGCCCCCAAAATAATTTGTTTCTTGCCTTTAAACGTCTTCAAACTGTGTATATTGAATTTGTTTCTTACATTTATTAAAGACATTATTTTTTTGAACGCTTTTATTTATTTGAGAGTGAGTGAGAGAGGGAAAGAAGGGCAGAGGGTGAGGGAGAAGCGGACTCCCTGCTGGGCAGGGAGCCCAGTACTGGGCTCAATCCCAGAACTCTGGGATCATGACTGGAGATGAAGGCAGACACTTAACCGACTGAGCCACCCAGGTGCCCCTATTAAAGACATTTAAATCTTTAATCCTCTTAGAGTTTATTTTGCCATGTGGTGTGGGGTAGTGGATCCAATTATTTTATTTCCTCCAGAAAAGATGGCCAGTTGTGGTACTTGCTTACCAGTAAACTTTTTTTCATCTAGTCATGAAATTCCATCTTTATTAAATAAATTCCTGTATGTGCCAGTATAAGTTTCTAGACTCTTCTGTGCCAGTAATACTAATGCCCATATCATACTTTTTTTTATTATAATAGCTTAATAGTAAGTTCCAATATTTAGTGGTAAAAATATAATGGCAGCTAATATATGTTGCACCTTACTGCTCTAGGTGCTTCAGGGACATGACATTTTTTATGCTTCTAAGGATGCAGCTATACCATGATTTTTTTCTTTTGTTTTTTGGAACAGCTTTATTGAGCTATAACTCATATAACCTATACTTTGTGCATTTGAAACTTTAACATTCAGTTTTTTAAAAAAATTAAATCCCAGAGTTGTGAAACTAGCACAGTTTTAGAACTTTTTTTTTTTTTTGTCACTCCGAAAGAACACTTTGGCTGTCATAATCCCATTTTCCTCCTCTCTTGATGTGTAGGTAACCATGAATGTATTTTCTGACTGTACACATTTGCCTTTTCTGGACATTTCATGTAAATGAAATCATAAAATCCTTTGCCAATAGCTTCTTTTCACTTAGCGTGTTTTCAAGGTTCATATGTGTTGTAGTGTATATAGTGTATTTTTCATTGCTGAATGATAGTCCATTGTATGGATATACCACGTATTATTTACCGGTTGATGCACATTTGGGTTGTTAACACTTTGTGGGTATTATAAGTAATGCTGCTCTGAATAGTCACACATTTTTGTGTGTGTGCAGACATATTTTAATTTATCCTGCATATTGTATTAGTCAGAATTCTCCAGAGAAATAGAACATATAGCCCTGAACTTTTATGGTGAGCTCAGAAAGATCTGTTATGTACACACACATACAATGGACATAACATACATTATATGTACTTATTATCTACACAAAACATGACTTTTATGTAAGGAACTACTTATATAACTATGAAGGCTGAGAAGTCTCACAATCTACCATCCCCAATCGAGAGACCTATGAAAGTAGGTGGTGCCATTCAAACACCTGAGAGCCAGGCTGCCAACGGTGCAGATTTCAGTCCCCGTCTGAAAGCCCGAGAACCGGAGCACCTAGAGCAGGAGCTCACTATCCCAGTTCAACAATCAGACAGAAAAAGAGAATTTAGTCATCCTTTACTTTTTTGGTCCATTCAGGCCCTCAATCGGACAGGAGGATGTCCACCCGTGATGGGGAGGGTGATGTGCTATGGTCAGTCTATTGATTCAAATGTGAATCTCCTGAAACATGCTCACAGACACCACCAGAAATTACATTTAATGAGATAGCTAGGTATTTCATGACACAGTCTAGTTGACACATAAAATTAATTACCATAGGTATCTACCTACGAGTGGAATTGCTGGGTCATAGAGTAACTATATATTTGACATTTTGAAGGAGTACCAGACTGTTTTCCAAAGTGGCTGCACCATTTCACATTCTACCCATCTGTGTATGAGTTCCTATTTCCTGATGTCACTTGTTAATTTTTGTTTTTATATATTAGCTATCCTAAGTGGTGAGAAGTGATATCTCCTTGTGATTTGGGTCATTTTTCTACTGACCAGTGATGTTGATGACTAGTGGTGTCTTTTCATGTATTTGTTGCTATTTGTTATCTCCTTGGAGAAATGTCTCTTCAAAACTCTGGTCCATTTTAAAATTGGATTATTTTTTTATTGTTGAGTAGTAAGAATTCTTTATATATTCTGTACAGAAGTTGCTTTTTGCATATATGAATTGCAAATATTTTCTCCCATTCCATGGATTGTCTTTCACTTTCTTGATGTGTCCTTTGGAGTACAAAAGTATTTAAATGTTGATGATTGACCTCTGATGTACAAAAGATCTTAATTTTGATAAACTACAATTTATCTATTTTTTCTTTGATTGCAAGGCGCTTTTGGTATCACATATAAGAAATCATTGCCAAATTCAATGTCAAGAAGCTTTCCTCCTGGGGCGCCTGGGTGGCTCAGTCGTTAAGCGTCTGCCTTCGGCTCAGGTCATGATCCCAGGGGCCTGGGATAGAGCCCCGCATTGGGCTCCCTGCTTGGCAGGAAGCCTGCTTCTCCCTCTCCCTCTGCCCCTGCTTGTTTCCTCTCTCGCTGTCTCTGTCAAATAAATAAATAAAATCTTAAAAAAAAAAAAAAAAGCAGCAGCTTTCCTCCTATGCTTTCTTATAGGAATTTTGCAGTTTTGTCTTAATGGTTGATCCTTGATCCACTAGTTTTTGTATATAGTATAAAGTGGGATGGAAAGCAGTAACATTCCAGTGCTTCATCACATACGGTTAGCAGTGCCATTTGCACAGTCCAGAACTCTTAACTTCTCTTTACTCAGTACCAAAAGATATAGTTATTTATTTATTCTCAATTTTTGAAATAGGCTAAATTGAATTATTAAGTGGAGAAGCCACAGAGATAAGCACCTCTTTATTAGTTATGTTTATATAATAAGTTTTAAACCTTGCAGGCCAATTTTAACACATACTGAGCCATATTAATTATTTTAACTAAGTGTCCATGGAATCACATTTTATCAAGGAATAAAGCCAAAGACCTTAATTTATTTTTCATTGTTGTCAGGGCATCTATGCTCAAGATGGGATATTTTAGGGCAATGGGAAATTGAGACACAACTACAATTGCAGTAAAGTAGACCTGTTTTCCTCTATTTTAATTATTTTTTTTATGATTATAGGAGGAATAATGTTTAAATTTAGTGGGGTCCCCAGGTATAACCATAATTTGAGTCCTTGTATTGATTACAATTTATGAAGCCTTGTCAATTAGTGTATTTTAGCAATGTTATGTTTAATTTAGAACTTACATTATAAAGGCGCAAAAGCCTTAGTGCCCCTTTTATCTTTTTGGTATGTAAATTTTAATATATAAATTTGTTACATATTTGTTATATATATGATAATTACATATAAAACTTAAGTTTTTAACATATAAACTTTACTATACAAACTAGGTTTTCAATTGGTTCAAATTATGGATCTTTGTTTTAATTTAGTTTTGTATTTTATAATTTACATATATACATCTATATTAAATGTTACAAATGTATATAATCTACTTTACCTTTTATTTTCTCCCCTGTATCTATGGGTTTATTTTTTACTGTTGTTTTTAAATGAGTAAGCAATTGAAGACTAACATTATGTTTCTTAGACCTGACAGTTACTTGGTACAGAAGATTTAAAGTTCTCATTCTTTGGGAAGGGAGGGATTACTTGTAGCCACGTAAAGCCCCTGCCGCTATACTTTTTTTCTTTTGATCTCTTATCTTCCCCCTTTTTTTTCTTTAGGTACTTACCTATAAACTCCTGATGGTCCTGAGTGGACCTCTGCTACGTGCATTGACCTCCCTTTCTAGACTGTCCCTTTAAACTTCAGAGGGACTGGAGTCTCTCTACAGGAGAGCAATATGGGGGAATCCTAATTTTATAGCATTTGGTTTTCAAGAAGATACTCTTACATATTGATAGGCAGTGGTACTCGAGAGCCCATGCACACTGACCAGGAGATTTACAAACTGGTTTGAGTTGAGAAACCTCCTGAGGTTTCTTAGCGGGAGCAGGGAAAAATGTTCTTACCCTTTTCCCTTTTTCATGAAACATGGATCTCATCCCCCACCAGGTAGGCAGGAGAACAAATCACGACAGAAGCAAAGCAAGGAACGAGAGACATATGTGAGGGCTGCCGCTGTCTTTGGCAGGGAAAGCTGCTGAGGACCTCCTGCTCTCTTTGTCCCCCACAGGAGATGTGGTAGCCAAGGAGATCCCCCTTGGTGTTCTGGGAACACCACCACATAGTTTTGAGGAGAGGTTGTTTCTGATTGTCCTTACATACTGGTAAGGAGAAAATGTTACTGGCTAGGTCAAGAGTCTGCATTTACACCTAGTGAATTATAACATTATTAGGGAAATGGGCCCTATATAAGAATGAAAGGACAGGGGTGCCTGGATGGCTCAGTTGGTTAAGTGTCTGTCTGCCTTCAGCTTAGGTCATTGATTCCAGAGTCCTGCAATCCAGCCCCAGATCAGGTTCCCTGCTCAGTGGCGAGTCTGTATCTCCCTCTGCCCCTCCCCCCTTCATGCTTTCTCTCTCAAATCAATCAGTCAATCTTAAAAAAAGAATGAAAGGACAATTAATCAGAAATATAAAATGAGGGGCGCCTGGGTGGCTCAGTCTGTTAAGTATCTGCCTTCGGTTCAGGTCATGATTCCAGGATTGAGCCCTGCATTGGGCTCCCTGCTCAGCAGAGACCCTGCTTCTCCCTCTGCCCCTCACCCTCCTCGTGCTCTCTCTCTCTCTAATAAATAAATAAATAAATGAAAATAAAATCTTAAAAAAGAAATATAAAGTGACTACATTTGTATGCATCTAGCTATAGTGCCTCAAAGTGAGACAATTTAAAAAAACAATCCGACTAGCCACAGTGATAGTGACACATTAATAAAGGACAAACGAGGAGAGAAGGTTTGTAATATAAATTTTAAAAACACAAAAGATTCATCCATCAGACACACTGATTATACCAAATAATTACAGATAGGCATTGTTTTCAACCATACTTAAAGGATTCATTAAACTTGACCACATATGAGATGTTATCAGTTAACTGAAATCCCTTGTAACAGAATCTTCCCTCCAGAGTGGTTTACATCAGTTAGGAGTTTATTCTTCTCGTGTTAGATGAAACCCAGAAATAAGCAACCCAAGGCTGGTACAGCCAAATAATACTGTATGTCCCTGTGTATAATTAGTAGCCTCTGACTATCATCCCCTTGGTCTGTTTTCTAGGAAAGAAAAAGAGATGAGACCCAGGGCAAATGGTGAAGAGAAAATGCAGCTGAGATACTCCCATTGCCATGGGCTTCTTTAGAACCCACAAGCAGTGACCTCTGCCTGTTTCTCACTGGCCAGAACCATGGGCTCATGGGCACTCACGGCAGCAAAGAAAGTTGAGAGAGTTCCTTAAAAAATTGTCCACACTGCCAACTTGAATACAATTGTAGTTTTGTTACTTTAGGAAAGGGAGGGAGGAATGGATCTGGGGATACTCATTGTATCTGACACATTGGGCCACACAGCAAGTCTCCAACAATTTTGTTTGAATAATGTCATACAGAATCCACATCATGAAGGCCACACATTTGTGTATCATCCAATTTAAATTAAAAATCTATAAAAACATAACTAAAATATGCAGAGTCTGCACATTAAAAACCACATTTCTAAATACCCTACAGGTCCAAGGCATCTTGATGAGGATTGGACATTTAGTACTAAATTATGGTGAAAACATCATTTATCAGAACTTTTGTGATGTAGATTAAGGGGAAATTAGAGTGCCATATAATCTTTAATACTCATCAGTTAACAAGCTGTCACACTTTCAGGATGAGAAACTCACTGATAAAAAGACAATCACAGAACAATAACATTTGTAAGATCGGTCCCAGTATAGTGTAAGTCAAGAATTGTGCCTCGGCTTTCTACATTGGTCACAACAGGGCTGCTCTTCAGTGTGAGTTCTAAAATGAGGAATGAGGTGTAAAGGCCCAATAAAGGCTTTCCTATAGTCATCTCACTCATACTTTCTGCCCAGTATGTATTCGCTTGTGCATTATAAGGTTAGTGCTGGTGCTGAATGCCTTTCCACACTGAACACATTGATAGGGCTTCTCTCCCGTGTGAGTTCTCACGTGTACCCTTAGGCACGAGGAATTCCTAAAGGCCTTCCCACATTCTTTACACTCATAGGTTTTCTCTCCAGTATGAGTTCTCTTGTGCACAATGAGGTAAGAGCCTGTGCTGAAGGATTTTCCACACTGACTACACTCGTAAGGTTTCTCTCCAGTGTGAGACCGCGTGTGTTTCTTCAGGGATGACTGATCGATGAAGGCTTTCCCACAGTCACTGCATTCGTAGGGTTTCTCTCCAGTGTGGGTTCTCATATGCTTCTGAAGGGATGAAGGAACAGTGAAAGCCTTGCCACATTCCTTACAGTCGTAGGGTTTCTCTCCAGTGTGAGTCCTTTTGTGCACATTAAGATGGGAGCTCTGGCTGAAGGATTTTCCGCAGTGATTACACTCATAAGGTTTCTCTCCAGTGTGAGATCTCACGTGCTTTTTAAGGGAAGACTGGAAAATGAAGGCTTTCCCACAGTCACTACATTCATAAGGCTTCTCTCTGGCGTGAGGTCTCACACATTTCTGAAGGGATGAGGAGCTGGCGAACGCCTTCCCATGCTCCTTACATTCCGAGCTTTCTTCCATGGTACACATTGTTTTGTGGACACCAAGGGAGGCTCTTTCTCCATGATCATGGCATTCACAGAGTTCCTCTCCGGTAGGTATTTGCACACGTACTGAAAAGGAAGGGTGTAAGCTGAAGGACATAAGACACTGATTACACGCATGAGATTTCTCTCCTGTGAGAGTCCTGAAGTGTTTCCTAGGGGATGCCTCTTCACTGAAAGCTTTGCCACAATCATTAAACTCACGAGTTTTCTCTCCACTGTGAGTACTTACATGACTGCTAACAGTTGAGGGGTGGCCAAGGTCTTTCCCATATTCTTTATATTTGTAGCATTTCTCTCCCTCACAATATCTTGTACATGTAAAGTGATAATTCTTTCTGATCAATTTTCCACAATGATCAAATTTCAAGGGTTTCTTGCCAGGTTGAGTTGGTGCCTGCAGAACAAGGAGTAAGTGGTGACTGAAGACTTTCTCACTTTCTTTACATTCATGGGAATTTTTTTCTGTGTGGATTCTGCCATACATAGGAAGCACATGATTATGACGGACACTTTTACTATTTTCAGTGCATGGATGTGATTTTTTTTTTGCCCTATTAGTTCCTTCAAGTTGAATCAACTGAATGCTCTAACCCAGGATTCCATCATTCCTAACAAAGGGCATCCTAAATACAGAGTTTTGCCAATAATGAGTGAAGAATGAATTAACTGTGTATTCAATACTTAACAAAGGGATCACATTTAAATAAATGTTTGCTTTTTGGTATTCTCTGTGGGGCAGCAAGTGTTGAGCTTGGTTTAGAGATTTCTCTAATTTTATGAGATTCAGGAAGACTTTCCCGAGACAGCTTTCTGGGGAGTGAATGCCACCTGCCTCACTGTCTCGCCTCATTTGGAAGCTGGTGCTTTAACTCAGTGGCATTCAAAAGCTTCTCCTACTGTAAAAAATCAGAAATCATTCCTGGTGAATCTTACCGGTTTTATGCCATTGCAAGTTTTTTCCCCAGGAACATTCTGCATAGGAATTCCATCTTTTGATTTCAGTTGAATATCCCAGTCTGAAATTGAAAATTTTTGTAACTATTGGGATAAATAGGGGGGATAACAGAAAAAAGGAGGTGGGCACCCTATGGATTTGTTTTCAGTAACACTATATATGGAAAGGAAACGTGAAAGAGAAGATGTAACCTGTGACCAGAGGAGCTGTTGTAGGAACTTCGCTCTGGAAGAAGATGCCAATGATAGGAACAAGCAATGGAAATGGGAAGTATTTTACTTGGAAAAGATTCTGGAGGTTTGAGATAAGGAGATAAAGGAGAGTGTATTACCTGGAAAGCAAAGTAGGGAAAATGGAACAAAAAGTAATCAAGGAAACATCAAATTGAAAGAGGAATTAAAACAGCTTTTTCTCTGAGACATAAAAATGTGAATGGATGGCAAGATGGTGAAAGACGGAAAGCTCACATTAACGGCCTTTCTCCCACAAACTGATGCTCCCAAATGGACCGTCCCTCACCATGGCTGCTCCATGTAATGACTCCTTTCTGCCTGGGGCTCACCTGTACAGGCACCTTGGAGAATTCCCCCCTCCTCTGTCCCCAGCGCTTCCTGCTTCACCTCTGTGATCAGACTGTGTTTGCAGAGAGGATACCCTGCTCATGGAGAAAGACACATGAGGTGGGGGAACTGGCAAGGAGACAAGAAATCTGTCCATGAAATGGATTCCAATACTTTGATATTAAGGGATTCTGAAGACAGGTAAGTAAAACTTCAGGAGTTACCAAAGAATCATATCCAAGCTCTTTTACAAGGTCCCCAAAACAGACACCTACACGTGGCCTATTCACAGGGAACTGACGTTGAAATCCAAGCCCAAGAGCAGATACATACTGCAAATTACCTAAATCTTGTAATAATAATGAAAATGAAATCAGTGTGATTTTACGGGAGGCCGTGAGACTGCCCCACAAGGGCAGGGGCCATTCATTTTGTGTTTATCATGTACTGCCATTCTTTTCACATATCCTGGAACACGATGTGAGGAAGGACCATCTGCTGCATGAAGAAATGAGAAAATGAAGGAATGAGGCCAGTCTTACCCACGGAGGCCAGGTTCCTGTAGTTCTCCAGCATCACGTCTCTGTACAGGATTTTCTGAGCAGCGTCCAGCAGTGCCCACTCCTCCTGGGAGAAGTCCACCGCCACCTCCTCAAAGGTCACTGAATCCTGAAATCACACACACACTGTGGCTCAGGCAAGGCCCATCTCTAACAATGTAGCAAAAGAACAGTGGGGGAGGCTGCCAGCACTGGGGAAGGAGACCAGCACACTGCAGGCTCACATGTGCCTGGAGGCCTCCCATTATCTGCCCCGCCCCGAGGCTCAGTTCTTGGAACTCTCTTCTTTCACTCTCCCTGCCTGGACCATCTCATCCGGACTCTTGCTTTCAGCAGCTTATCTAATACACAGTTGACCTGATCTTTCCACTACTAGGTTGTGAGGGCTCTTCCAGTCTTAGTCAAGATTGAGTGTAGACTGTACTGCAGGATGAGAAAAATACTTGGAAAATGAATGATTTTCCTAGTGAAAAATCTCTCTTGTCCTGCATAGCACCCAGCAGAATATGGAACTAATACTCAACCTGGAGAAAGATCTGGGAAAAAAAAGACATTAACAAATGTTGTAATAACAGAAGTCTTTCCTAAGGCATTCTTTGTCTCGTTCTAAGAGGCCCAGAGAACTCGGGAAGCCTGAGGCCAGCTCAGTTGAAGCTGTAGGTCATGGGCAAGAGCTGTGGCCTTTGGGAACAGCAATGATTTTTGGAAACAGAATAATTTCCTTTATAATACCTGTGACCAGGTTGTCAGCAATCCTGCAGCCATTCTTCCTCTTGTATGTCTCCCTCCTTACCAGACAGGGGTCTGAGCAAGCAGACCTAGAGAAGAAAGAAGCCATAAGAGTCTAGGCTTGACAGATATTCAACTCTTACAACCTAGAAGCTTCCTCATAGTAGCTTCAGAGGGACCACACACACACCTACATACCCACAGTACAGTTCACTGTTAGGAATCTACCTCCCTGTCCAAGAACAACTAGGAATTAGGAATACAGTATGCACTTATTTTTAGTTTTTAAACTTTTCCTAGACTGAACTACTAAAAATATCTACACTTAATAGGCACTGTGGGGAGCAATGGGCCCCCCTAGTACCAACATGCCTCTTAAATGTCATTTGCCCATGAAAGAAACCAGGGCTCATTTGAGAAATAGCTGAGTCCAGTGTAGAACATGAAATGTTCAAGGTGAGTCTGCAACATCTTACAGCAGAAAGCAAAAAACCCAGCAAAGACTAATGGGGTTGTGTTAAAAAGACACAAGAGAAAACTTAAAAAAAGAGCTCCCCCGGGCTTAAGATGGAACAATTTAATAAATAATGACTGTGGTCTGTTGAAATCATCAAATCTAAAACAAATCATGAGTTTGTAATGATATTTTAAAACACCCCTTACGGTCAGTATTAGCAGAGGCCAGGATATCAACTCATAATTCTGAAAATTCTAAAACGAAAGAATCAAGCATATATCCCTCTCTCCTTTGTGAACAGTATTTTATGATTGCCAAACTGTTCTGATGAGGCAAAGTTCTTTACAGAAGACTCATGCAAGCTTTATAAGAAGCCTCTTTTATTATAAAGAAAATGCTAGTCCGAAAGTCACCATTTCACAAGCATAGTAAATTAATGGATCATGGCAATGACAATCAACAGCTACTAAATTATTGGGTGAAAAGTGAATGGGGATGTTTATTTTTAACTTTTAATTCTGAAAAAACTCTCAAACTGAAAGAAAAGAAGAATGGTGTGAATATGATGAACTTCCACAGACTTTTCATCATTAAAATTTGCTTTCTCTGTTTCAGCATTCCATGTTTCAGCAAGAATTGAGAAGAATCTGTTTGAGGGGAAACAGCAGATGTCATGACCCTTTCCTCCTATATATTTGAGTGACACAGGAACTTGGACATTCTCTAACATAACCACAATGATCAAAATCTGGAATGTTTAACATGAATTTAATATTATTATGTAACATATACTCCACATGCAGAATTTTACTAACTGGTCCAATAACGTCCTTTATAGCAGTCACTTTGTAAATTTCCCATGTGGGACCATGCCCTCAAACCATAGTGTTTTTTTTTTTTTAAGATTTTATTTATTTATTGGACAGAGAGAGACACAGCAAGAGAGGGAACACCAGCAGGGGGAGTGGGAGGGAGAAGCAGGCTTCCCGCTGAGCAGGGAGCCTGATGCGGGGCTCGATCCCAGGACCCTGGGATCATGACTGAGCCAAAGGCAGACGCTTAACGACTAAGCCACCCTGGCGCCCCTCGAACCATAATACTTTACTGTTCTTTAATCTGGACCCATCCCTCAGCCTTTCATCTTTCAAGAAATGAGGAGTCCATGTCAGATGTTTGACAGACTCCACCTCAATTCTGGCTTGTCTGGCGTTTTCTCATGATTAGATTCAGAAAATTCATTTTTGGGTGAAGGATTACATGACTGATGCATGTCCTTTTCAGTGAGCCACTTCAGGAGGCACATGATCCAGTCTGTCTCCTTGCTGGTGATAACTTTAATCACATGGTTAAGGTGGCATGCCACAGGTTCTTCTATTAAGTAATCATTTTCTCCTGTTGTAATAAGGACTCTTATTAACTAGGGGTAAATGAAGACTGTATAAACAAGCTGGAGAACTTTATAAAGGAAGGATCAAGCTGACACTGGAACTAGCTGATAAATCTTAACATCACAAAGTAGGTATCTGGATCGCATGGAAGTTCTGGTATGATGTAAGAAATAGCACTATCTGTGAAGTATTTTTGCCAAAAATTCCTGACAAATCCTTTCATGTAATTAGCAGTTTATAGAAGAGAGAGAAGAGAAGAGACTGAGGGACATGTTAAAATTACATCATGATGGGGCACCTGAGTGGCTCAGTCAGTTAAGCGTCTGCCTTCAGCTCAGGTCACCGAGCCCCATATCGGGCTTCCTGCTCAGCGGAGAGGCTGCTTCTCCCTCTGCCTCTGGCTCCCCCTGCTTGTGCTCTCTCTCTCTCTTGCTCTATCTCCAATAAATTAAAAATAGTAATATAAAATGACATCATGAAGATATAAACAGCCAAACCCAGACTGGAGGACAGAGCGGGAGGACTGCTACGGGCAAAGAGACTGGTTATGAAGTATAACAGCCCACTGCAGCATGTGGGACTCAGACAACACCAACGGTAAAAACACATTTTGAGACATTTCGGGGTAACTGAACACAGACTGGGTATTAGATGATACTGGTAAAGAGAAAAGCAGCCTGACATCCAGGAGCTGCCCTGGTACTGTCAGCTAAGTCTGTGTGTTCTCCCACTGAACATAAGCAACTTCACAGAACAGCAACAGCAGACAGGGCCGCTCCGAGACCATGACATACTAAGACTAAACCAAGGCCATTCTGTAATCATGTCTGAACACAAATGATACATAAACATTATCTAGGCCTAAAAAATGACCAAACATCCCCTCTTTCTGGCCAACATGAACCACTGCTGCTTCTTTATCAATTACAGCTTGCCCCTGGGTGTAGTCTTCCTTCCTTCTAGGAAGCTTTACCGATGAACCCAATCACAGAGTTGCTCTCACTTCCCGACATCTATCCCAGAACCCCCAAAAGCACCTGGCACGACAGGTGTACAATGCTATGTGTGCTTCCTTGCTGCAAGAAGTGATAAACCCAACTTGTGGAACTACATGTGTAGCCCAATTTGTTTAGCCAAAGACAAATAGAAAATATCAAGAAATACTATTCATTAGCGTGGTATGATAAGGTATTGTGATAATGCTAAAAACTTCCCATTAAACATTTATTTTCATTTGTGGGACTGCATCCGTAGTCTCTTAATCTGTAACAGTTCTCCCTGAAATTTTAGCTTAAATTTAAATAGCCACAAGTGGATAGTGTATTAGATGGTCAGACTATGATGATCAAGATAGGTAAAATATTGGTAATTGTCAAAGCTGAGTGTTGATGAACTAAGGATTCACTATACTATTCTATTCTTGTGTATGCTTGAAAATTTCCATATGAAAAGCTTAAAAATTTAGAAGAAGGATAAAATAAAGACATTCTTAAGTAAAGACCTGAGAGAGTTTACCCATCAAAAGATCATCACTAATGTAAATTCTCGGTATTCCAGGAAATGGGAATTTGTGCAACTGAAATGTTAAAAAAGTAGACTGAACAAAAATCAAATGGGTAAGACTAAGTGAAGCTTGATCATATAAAATGGTAATAATAGTATCTAATTTGTGAGATGGAACAGCAAGCTAGAACCCTAATACTGAATAATAAAAACACATAAATTTGGAGGGAGGTGATTGCAATTTTATGTTCCTTGTATTCTTGCAGGAGGGAATAGAGATGTTGATTAGCTTTTGACTTTAAGTGTGCCTGATAAATAGCAAGGGTGACCACTAAAGGACTCAGCAGATTTAACTCAGTCTAGAATAAAAAATGGAATGGAAAAAAAAAACTCAATTATTCCAAAAGTAAGAAAAATAAGCAGGAAAAAGAAACAAAGCAGGTAAAATAAAAAGCACAATGAAAGACAGTAGAAAATACTGTTATCAATAATCACAATGGATATACAGGTAAATGGATTAAACCTTACAGTTTAAAAGCAAAGACTGACATGTTAGATTAAGATGAATTCCAGCTCTATGCTCTTTCATGAGATGCATTTAAAACCAAAACAAGGGCATCTGGGTGGCTCAGTCAGGTCATGATCCCAGGGCCCTGGGACAGAGCTCCGCGTCAGGCTCTCTGTTCAACGGGCAGCCTGCTTCTCCCTCTCCCTCTGCTGCTCCCCTGGCTTGTGCTCTAATAAATAAATAAAATCTTAAAAAAAAAAAACACACACAGAAAGACTGAATCTCAAAACCAAAAATTATACACCAGGCAAATATTAGCCAAAATTGTTTGATTTCACACTTTTTAAACATAGGCTCTGTGCCCAGTGTGGAGCCCAATATGGGGCTTGAACTCACAACCGTGAGATCAAGACCTGAGCCAAAATCAAAAGATGGATGCTTAACCGACTGTGCCACCCAGGAGCCTCTGATTTCACACATTTTAAAACAAAAGGCATTGTGAAAGGCAACTACATTAGGATATAAGGTTCAATTCACTAGGAAGACATAAAGATTCTGAAGTTGTGCACACTCATAGTCTCATAAGAGCTAACAGAATTAAAGGAAGGAGAAACAAATCACCATCAGTGTCACAGACTCTAACACACTACTGTCAGTGATACAGAGATCAGTGGGGAAAAAATAATAAAGACTTGAATAGTAACATGAACAAGCTTCAACTAAAACACTTATGAACACTATATTCAATAAATGGATACACATTTTTTTTTCAAGCACACGTGCAGTGTTTACAAAAACTAGCTCTCTTCTATAATATACAGGTAGTCTTAAAGCTTTCAATTTTAGTATATGTGCTGCCGATACAAGCACTAGTTTTAAAGCTTTCAAAGGATTTATATACAGATATTTTCTTCTAGCAAAATGAAATTCAGTTAAAAAAGAATATTATGTTGAGCCATATGACACTGCCATTTTTTTTTAAAGATTTTATTTATTTATTTGACACAGAGAGAGCAAGCGAGCACAAGCAGGGAGAGTGGCAGGCAGAGGGAGAGGGAGAAGCAGGCTCCCCTCTGAGCAAGGTGCCCGATGTGGGGCTCGATCCCAGAACTCTGGGATCACGACCTGAGCTGAAGGCAGACGCTTAACCCACTGAGCCACCCGGGCGCCCCAACACTGCCATTTCTATAGGTAAAAAAATGGTGAAAGGTTAGCAGGTTCATATGGTTCAATCTAATATTAAAAGCCATACATTTGGAGTTCAGAGAACATATTTATGAATAACTCTGAATAAAATATATAATTAATAAATTAAATTGGAAATCAGAAAATACGTAATACTATGGTTATCGATCAGTTCTAAATACCAAAATTTGTAAGCTGCAGCTAAAGTAGATCTTAGGGGAAAAAAAAAGTAAGCTTCATATACTTACATTAGAGAAAAATGAAGTTAAAGTTAGTCCAAGTTTCCAGTTTAAGAATTTAAAGAAAAAACTTAGAGAAAAAATTAAGAGAAAAAAAATTCCAAAATAAAAGAAGGAAAGTTGAAGGAAGGAAAAATAGGAAAAAAACCCAAAGAATTAGAAAACAAAAAGTAGGGGCACCTGGGTGGTACAGTCGGTTAAGCAGCCAACAACTCTTGGTTTCAGCTCAGATTATGATCTCAGGGTTGTGAGATCGAGCCCCGCCTCAGGCTCCAAACGGAGCACAGAGCATGCTTGAGATTTTCTCACCTCCTCCTTCTGCCCCTCCCACTTGTGCAGTCTTTTTCTAAAGCAAATAAATCTTAAAAAGAAACAAACCCCCCTAAAATTAGGTCCTTTGAAATTGATAAAATAGGAAGAAGTCATGCTAGATTATTCAAGAAAAGGGAGAAGGTTCAGAGAAAATTAAGAACCCCCCCAATTATAGATGCTGCAGAGATTAAACATATAAGATATTATGATTAACTTTATGCCAATCAAGCTCAAAACTCACAGGAAATAAACCAATTTCTTTAGAAATAAAACCAAAAAATGACTCTACAGAAATAAACTGAGTAGTGCTAAAATTACAAAAAATGAACTAGGCAGTGATGGCTATACAACATTGTGAATGTGATTAATGCCACTGAATTGTATGTTTAAAATGCTTATAATGGCAAATTTTATGTTTTCATATATATGTATATAACACATTTATGTATATAACGTGTGTATATAACACACATTATGTACACATACGCCATATATACGTGATAAATGTACACGTGTTTGACATATATATACATACATTTGTATACAGCATTTATTTATTTAACGGGGCCTGAACTCATAACCCTGAGATCAAGACCTGAGCCAACATCAAGAGTCAGACACCCAAACAACTGGGCCACCCAGGTGCCTTATATTATATATATTTTTCATTACAATAAAAAAATGCAGGAAAAAAACCCAAAATAATCTGGGCTGACGCTGACCTTCTCAGAGAGATTTCAAGCCTCCCCTGTTCAAACAACTTACTGCCTGGATAGATATCTTAAACAAAACAAAATATAAGAAAAAAAAAAAAAAAGAGATAGGCATTTAAATTTACCCACAAAGAAAACACCATGCTTGGGTTGTATAAGTTGGTTCTGAGATTCAATGGAGAGAATTCCAATCTGACTCAAAATTTTCCAGGGATCAGACACACTTATGAAGACCCCGGTTACATCACGTATTTGTATATTACTAAACATTAGTAAAGATAATAACTTACTGAATCTATAAAGCAAGAGTTATATATTTAGAAGGTTTAATTTATAAATTTAGGCATCGTGCAAAACTCCAGAATTGTGCATGACCCAAAATGTCATGTTTGCATTTTGATTATTCTGTTCCAATATCTTATACAATTACCACCTGGGAGAAAGGGGAGAAGATGGACATGCCTTTTTTATAACAATTTTACAAAACAGTTTGACTTTACCAAAGGGATTACCTTGATAAAGGGTATAAAGGGAAGAACGTTCTTTGTGACTGGTATAATATTGACATCAAACATTACACAGCCATGAATTTTAAAAAACCAAAATGATAGGCAAATCTCATTAATAAACAGATATAAACAGCCTAAAGTTCAAACCAAATATATCAATAAATGACAATGTTAATACATCAGAACCAAGTTGCATCTATCCCAGGAATACCAGAGATGCTTATTAGAAAATCAATTAATATAATGTTTTATTCATAGATCAAAGGAGAAAACAGTGTGATCATCTCAATGACATAGTAAAAGTGTTTTGTAATAGTCAACATATCACATAACTTAAAAATAATCTTAACCAGCTCTATTAAAAAACACGATTCAAGGGGCACCTGGGTGGCTCAGTTGGTTGAGCACTGCCTCTTGACTTTGGCTCAGGTCATGATCTCAGGGTTCTGGATGGAGCTCCCCCCTGCCCTCTGTAGGGAGTCTGCTTCTCTCTCTCCCTTTACCCCTCCCCCCTTGCTCATGCTTTCTCTCAAACAACATCTCTAAAAACAAAAACAACTAACACAAAACAATCTTAGTAAACAAAGCAAAGAAAGGATAGAAATAAATGTCTTTAACTGGAAAATGTATCAGAAGGTAGAACATCTAACTTCCTAGTGGTAAGCTGAGGGCCTTTATTTTGAGACATGGAAAAAGACAGAGGTGACTCCTCTAGTCAAGTCTGAAGTCTTAACCAGTGTTGTGTATTAGGGAGGGTTGGGGAGAAATGCGAGGTGGGGAGGTGGGGACAAGGACAGGGAGACATAACAGGGTGGAAGATTACAGAGGAAGAATAAACCTGTCATTACTCATAGACGATATGAGCGTTATGTAAACATCCAAGAATCTACAGGTAAATTACCTGAGAACCAAAGAGGTCTGCAGCTTACTGCAGAGTGGAAAACAAACACTCTGAATGTCCAAAATAGAACAAGCCCCATGGACCGGGGCGGTTGGCAATACCTAGAAACACTACACACGACCCAACAACTTTACCTCTAAAAATCGACCCTGGTGCAGAAATGGGAAGAAATACGCACAAGCCTGTACAGAGGGGAACAACACAATCGTCCGTCTACAGGGGACTAGGATGCATCTGCAGAAATCCAAGCCAGGTGGGGGGTGGGGGGAAGACCTTTGTGAAGTGATGAGTATTTCAAGGTAATGCCGTTAACGCAGAAAATGAGATACAGAAAAGGGCATTTTCTTGTGGAAAAATAACTCTAATTTGGGGGAGAATTTTAAAGAGACGCGTACAGGGGCTGGGTTGAAGGCTTCGCCGACGCACCCTGACCGCATCACCCCACCTGCCTCCTCGTGGGGCCCGACGTCCAGAGTGGCCGCGGGTGGAAGGGGGTCGAGGCTCAGGAAGGAAAGGCAGGGACGGCCGGGACCCCCGGTGCGGAAACGCGCGCGACGAGGCCCGTAAAAAACGCCGTGGCCTCGGAGCGGCTGCGCTGGGAACCGTGCCCTTGACCTCTCCCCAGTCTCGCACAGCCCTCTTCAGCCCGCAGAATACACACCTGGGGTAGAGCCAGGAGAGGTAGACCACCAATGGGCAAAAACACGGGTCTGTTTCCGTAGCAGCCCCGGAAGAGGGCACCGACCAGGCGCGCTTCCGGCCTCAGCCTCGGCCTCCGCCGGCGCGAGTTCAGAGACTGGGGCCTCCAGCGCGGCCCTGCTGTGCGGGAGAAGGACTGGGAGTCACTGCTGGGTAAAAGTCCAGGAAAGAAGTTTTTATTCCCTTAAAAAGGGAGGGGGGGGTGCGGGTCCTGGCTGGCTCAGTGCGTAAGGCCCAGCACACTTGATCTCGGGTGGTGAGTTCGCGCCCCACCTTACGTGCAGACGTTAAAAAAAGAGTGAACGAGCAACACGAAGAGTGGAGCAACTGCTCTTCATCACAGAGCGGTCTTTGACGCTATACGATCTACCCAAGGGGAAAAAGTAGGAGTTCCCCAACACTGAAAAAGGAGCTGAGCGGCAAAGGAAAAAGGGGCCTAAAACCTCACTTCTAAACTATAATGCATTCACTTATGAGGTCACTGCCCCTCCTGTCTTCCTAACCAAAATAAGCCCCCACCGAGGTCGGACTCAATTTAAACAACTATATCCTGGTATTTAAAAACAAAAAGGAAAACTTAAAACCTTGGGTCTCAATCAGCGGTTTAAGTTACCCAACAAGAAATGGTATTTTATTAGGGCCCCAAGGATTTAAATCAGCATAAACGGAGTCCATGATCTAAAAGTGAAAATCCCAATCTGGTAGAGGAAAGGGGGGTTTTAGGTCCTTTGGGGTTGTTGTTCCTACATTTAGAAACTCCAAACTCACGATTTAAAAAAATCTCCATAACCCCCTCTTTGTGACTTTTCCTGAAACCCCCATGTATAAAACATCTGCCCAGACACCGAAGGATTTAAGAATTAAGAGAACCATTATTACTATTTAATGAAGCTACCCAGAAGTGGAGATCTGTGGTTAACAAGAAATCTCAATCCCTTCCTGGTGGGCTTGTGCTTCTTAGGCAGATGGCTCCATAGTAACACCAGCCAGTAAACAGAAGGCCCTTTAAGTGCTAGGAACCTAGTTACTAATATTAAATTTATAGATTAGAACCATGTGTTTAAAATGGAAAAATTTCCAGCACCTGGCTAGCTCAGTTGGTGGAGCATGGGACTCTTGATCTTGGGGTTATAAGTTCCAGGCTCATGTCCGGTGTAGAGATCACTTAAATAAATTTAAAAAAAAATTCAAAAATGTAAAATTTTCGATCTACATTTCCCTGAAAAGAGATTTCAAGGAGGCTAGGGTCTTTACCACATAATGTGCACAGCCTTACTGCTAGCTGAACTGTGAGAATGTTTACACACTTTTATTGACCAAGGACTGTTGGCTTTGCTCTGGACACAAAGCATGACATTTTGAGAAAGAAGTAAAACGTCCACTAGCCCTCCTAAGCTCCACTGTACAGACACACACACACACACACACACACACACACACACACACACACACAACCTTGGGCAACAACTCTGCCCTGGCCATCTTTGTTCATGCACTGCACTGGAAGCCCAGAGCCTCTTGTTCCTACAGGAAATGATACAGCTGCACATGCAGATGCAGTCAGGCTGCTTGTTCATAGAAATACAGCCTAGAAAAGAGTTCACTAATGAAATTTGATTCCATTGTTTAACAATTTTGGGGGGGCTGGGGGAAAAAGGAAATTCCAGAGTCAAATGGTCCAGAAACTTAGACAGTGGAATGTCTCTTCTCACAACCAGCTCTGCTCCTTGCTGTCAGTGAACCCTGGGCCCTCACCTCAGAGCTCTTCTACTCAGAGGACTACCAAGGGCCAATCCTACCTCCCATGGCTGCAAACATTTGGGGAGGGGAGTGGGTATGGGGTGGGACGCTAATTTTTATATCAAAGATAAACAGAAGGAACCCACATAGATGCCTTCAAGGTGTCAAGCAGAACCTGGGGACACGAATGGGGTTGGCATAAAACTACTGCACCAGAGATGAATTTCCCATTTGGATGAATCTTGTTTGAGACCTAATGACACAGGTTTCTCTTACTGGGGCCCCTCTGGGCTTTGACAGTCCAGTCAGATTTGGGGTAAGTAGGGTAGAAATGCTAGAGATTTCCTCACAAGCATTTACAAAAAGCCAAGTTAGGATAACTGCATTTATTCTAGCCACCACTGGCTCATACAAATACAATAACACTTTGTGATGCATTTGCCTAAAATCCTTGCACTCTTAAAGCAAAAGGACCTCAAACTGAGAACAGGTTTCAATCTCAATGGGTAACTCTTCTTCCATTAGAAATCTTTGCATTTGTATTTCTGGTTTGTGTATTATTGACCAAACTTTCAGATTAAAAAAAAGAGACTACTTCAGGACTAGAAAAAAAAAAAAAAGAAAAGTCCCTCTCACTATTTATACCAAGATCAAAACCTGGCAAAATTGTACCACATATGGGTTAGGAGCAGAGACATCTATCTTTTCCTTCCTTCCCTCCTTTCTTTCTGTTAAGAGCAGAGACATCTTTTTTTTTTTTTTTTTTTTTTTAAGATTTTATTTATTTGACAGAGAGAGACAGCAGAGAGGGAACACAAGCAAGGGAAGGAGTGTGAGAGGGAGAAGCAGGCTTCCCGCAGAGCAGGGAGCCCAATCTGGGATCATGACCTGAGCCAAAGGCAGATGCTTAACGGCTGAGCCACCCAGGTGCCCCAAGAGCAGAGACATCTTTCAATAAAAATTCCCAGAAACTAAATCTGGGGGATTTCAGGGTTCCAAAATTAAAATCTCTAGCTTCATTAAATACTCATGTATACTTTTAACAAATTATCTACCTGCCCTTGGCAAATGCTTTTTTTTTTACAACAGACAAATGAAGATTTATTTCCTCTTATTCTGATGACAACAAATTTTTCATTTTCTTGAAATTCCTGAAAACCAACACATAACTGTGATAACCTGAAATTAAATCATTTGTACTGTTACAGGTGCCAAAACAGTGGAGAAAAATAAACATCCCTTCTATTTGTGGCTCTGAATTTGAAGAATGATTACTAAAAAGCAAAATGAGAAGCAAAAAGGTCAGTCTTGTTCTGATATGATTTTACTGTGATTTAATAGGTCTCTGGTGCCAGCCATGGGGATTTTCAGGTTCATTTTGGGATCTGCAGAGTAAGTGGATTAATAATAAAATCATGTGCTTAATTAACTATCATGCCTGTATTCATTCTGTAATATTTAATGTTAACAAGACTACACGATATGCATATGCAATCAGATGGATGAAATTGCCTGTGTAATTTCCACAAGAGAGGGGAAAGAAACGGGAGGAGTAAAAATAAGGAGAAAAAAATTATTCATTAAAATTACTCGAAAAACTCACAGAAATTACTCAATCACAGCCGCAAAACCATGGGCCAGTCTTCACTCCTATCAAGGTCCAGCCTACGACTATCTACTACCACTTCTACCAAAATGTGTGTTTCACATTCTTTACAATTAGTAGTTGGCCACATTTTGAGAGCAAGGGCAGACTCGTTCTGCTGGCAGTTCTGGGTCAGCTGCAACATCAACAATGGGTTTCTGTGTGGAGATATCTGTGTTCCAATTGAATTTTGAGTTCTCTGCTGATGGGAACACAGTAATTCTGAAAATGTGGCCACTTGTAATACAGAACACAGAGGAACAAAATTTGGCTGCTGTTAATTCCGGATGAGGCCAGAAAGCCTGGAGTCAGTGGCTAGGGTTCCTCTGTTAGCTCTAAGTAGAATAAGAACAGTGGCTCCCTCAGAGAGCTGTAATGAAGATGAAGTGACTCAGTCCATGGAAAGCTTTCAGGGCATACAAATAAGTGCAAAAATAACTGGGAGCTCTCACCAGCCCTTGTGAGTCACGACTGTTAGCAAGTTTCCACTGACATTTGGTAACAAATCATTTGCCTTAATAATGATCTCATTTAGCAAATGGAAATGAGGCTTGGGAGGAGAGGCTAAGGGAAGTACCCAAACACACAGCTCAAAAGCAACAATGGCAGGACCCACACTCTACCAGTCAGGCTCTAATCTGAGCCCTTAACACCCAGGCTCTACTTGGGCAAAAAGCAAGCCAAATTCTGAAGCACATTGGGAGCCTGGAATTTTCCCAGTTAACTGTCTAGGCCACTGAAGAGACTAATCATAAAAAAGAGAAAGGCTGTTATGGTTATTATTGCTGTGTAACAAACCATCCCAAAGACAGTGATATATAACAGCAGTTCTCAAAATGTGGGTGCCAGACTGAGGGACCCCAAGACAGTTTCAGGCAGCCCGTGAGGTCAAAACTATTGTTGTAATAGTTCTATTATTTACCATTTCATCATGCTGACATTTTTATTGATGATATAAAAGGAATGGTGGATAAAAGTGTTGGCGCCTTGGCAGAAATCAAGGCAGTGGCATCAAGTGCCACAGTCATTGTCATTGTATTCTTCTTTACCATATACTCATGATAAATAAAAAATCCAGTTTTCCTTAAAAATGTCCTTGAGGCAACAGAAAAATCTGGAAAATGTATATATCTGCAACCATGATGTTGGCAGTTTCTCAACATTTACAAACTTTTCTGCTACTATCAACGGTTATATTAGTGTATGATGCTAGATAATAAAATAGGTCAACATTTGAAAAATATGCATAATGTAGTGACCTATTCCCTATACCAGTAACACATGATGGCACAAAATCATGTATGGGTAAAATATCCAAAGTGCAAGAAAAGTCAATGGATTTTAATGTAACAGAACGGGAAGATTTCACTGATAGAACTTCATACTCCACAGTGCAACTAAATCTTTAAGAAATTACCATTAGTTGAATTTTGGCAAAGTATCAAAGAGCCAGAATTATCTGAAAATACTTTACTTTTCCAACTATGTATCTCACTGAAGCCAAATTTTCTATATATAGTTCATCTAAAATAACTTACAGCAAAAAAATTGAATGCAGAAGCATGTATGAGACTCCAGCTATCATCAACTAAGCTAGACAAAATGATTTATAAAGTCTTTTTGTAAAGCTTGTCATTCATCTGGTAAGGAAAAATACTTAGTGACACCTGTTAAAGACGGTGAGGCAGACTTTTTTCAGCCATTGAGATAGGTACAGGGACCACTGCAACAAGACTTTACAGTGGGAGAGAGAATGGGCTCAAGTTCAGGTATAGCAAGGTAAGTGGGAACCTATAGCCAAGGACCAGGATAGGGGTCAGTGGATGGAAAACTACTAAGAGGAAATAAGAGGGGTTAGGGATTCTGGCTGAAGTGACCTAACAGAATCTTTGCTGAAGACAGGCCAGGGTGATTAGAAATCACTGAAGGATGGTGGAGGATGAGGGAACTCTCGCTAAACTGACTTATAGCAGGGTTCTTGCTAGAACTGGATTTTATAAGGAAGTGCACAGATGGACCCTGGAAAAGGTTCAGGAACTTACTAAAGCTTGGTCAAGAAGAGACTCTCACTTCTCATGCTTTTTTGTTTTCATTTTGGAAAACAGTTATTTTTCATAAACATGTACATTATGAAATGAATTATAAATATTTGAAACATCTGTCTTAACTTCTAGTACATCAAATACTCATACAGTGTCCATAAAATAAAGCATTTTGGATGCTCAATTTTAGAGTATACAGGAGTCCTGAGGTCACAAAGTTTGAAAACTGCTGGTGTGGACCCACCACCATTTTATGATTTTCACATATCACGAGTCAGGAATTTGGACAAGACACAAAGGGAATGAATAGACTGTCTCTCCCCTACAAAGACCAGGGCCTTACCTGGGAAGACTCACACAGCTCAAGGTGACTCCAAAAAAAAAAGCCTGGAGTCATTTGAAAACTCACACATGCATCTGGTTGCCTTCCTTGAACTAGCTAGAGGGCTGAGAACAGCTGGTCACTGCTGAGAGGAGCATCTCCATGCAGCCCCTCCATGTCACAGTGTAACTGCTTGTTTCCAAGGGAAGTATATCTGCTGGGAGTATCCCAACAGAGAAAGATGCCAAGATAAGCAGGAGGGACTAGCATGGCCTCTTATGGCCTAGACTGGGAAATCACATGGCATCATATGTTGTATTCCTCCAGCAAAAGGTTAAAAGTATGCCCAGATTCAAGGGAAGGGAACAGTGTCAAAGAATTTGGGGGCCATATTTTAAAATCATCAGTCTGCCACAAATTATTTACGTACCTTCCACATACACAAATAGTCACCGCCTATTAAAAACCATGCCAAAATCTTAGGCCCATAGTATCAGACTCAAGCTCTACATCCAGAATCTTGACATCTAAATCAGGTCCAATCTGACAAAAACTGCTTGGGTTTGGTTTGAGTATGATACTCTTGATTTGAAGATTTGTGAAGTAAAGAGACAAGTTAATTACTCCCCACACATACACTCTCTCTCTATATATATATAGTTGTGAGAGGAGGAAAGGATAATCAGAGTAGACATTCATATTAAGAAAGGGGTGGGGGCTGGCTGGCTGGCTCAGTCGCACACTGGGTGTAGAGATTACTAAAAAAAATAAATAACCTTTAAAAAAATAAAATGCTGGCTGCTTATCATTAAAAAAGGAAGGAATGAATCATGGAACACTACATCAAAAACTAATGAAGTACTGTATGGTGACTAACATAACATAAAAAAAGGGGGGGGAAGGAAGGAAGGAGTGAGAGTAATGGGAGGCCTACTGCAGCCAATGATCCATAGCAATTCTGAAAAACAGGAACATCTTGTCTATTCCTTTCTTAAGGAGCATCACAGGAATGATTCTCTGTGGAGTTCTGCTACCTGAATCATACCTGCTTTCCCACAGGACCGTATTTTTAATGGAGTAGTTTTACAGACCTATTTCATCTTGCTCCCTGCCCACAGTTTGGGGATTCAAAGGTTTCTATTTACTTTAAGCCCTTACTTTCCCCCGACAGTTTTAGGCTCACAATGGAACTGAGCAAAATACCCATATACTCCTGCCCCCACATATGGGTAACCTCCACCATTACTAACATTTCACACCAGAGTGGTAAATTTGTTACAACTGATGAACCAACACTGACACATCATCATCACCCACAGTCCCTTAGGATTCACGTTTTGTGTTGTGCGTTCTAAGGTCTGGACAAATACAGAATGACATATTCACCATTATAGTATCATACAATGTATTTCACTGCCTTCAAAATCCCTTGTGCTTTGCCTATTCATACCCCAAGCTGCCCCTCCCCCAACCCAACCACCACTGATCTCCACAGTTCTGCCTTTTCCAAGATGTCATACAGTTGGAATCATACAGTATGTAACCCTTCCAGATGGGCTTCTTTCATTTAGTATTATGCATTTAAGGTGCTTCCAGGTCTTTTCAAGGCCTGATAGCTCATTCCTTTTTAGTGTTGGATATTCCACTGTCTGGATGCACCAGTTTATGTATTCATTTACCTACTGAAGACATTCATTCACTGAAGTTTTGGCAATTAGGAATAAAACTGCTATAAACATTCATGTGCAAACAAAGAAAAACCCCAGAAACACCATGCATGTGTTGGTTTTTGAAGGAACGTAAGTTTTCAACTTCTTTGGGTAAGTACCAAGGACCCTGGATACTGGATCATTTGGTAAGAGTATGTTTAGTTTTACAAGAAACCACCAAACTATTCCAAAGCAGCTGTACAATTTTGTATTCCCACCAGCAAAGAGGCATTTGGTGCTGTTAGTGTTCCAGATTTTGGCCATTCTCATAGATGTGTGGTAGTATCTCACTTTAATTTGTATTTTTCTGATGACACGATGTGAAGCATCTTTTCATAAATGCTTATTTGCCATCTGTACATCTTCTGTGGAGAAGTGTCTGTGAAGGTCTTTGGCCCATTTTTGATAGGCTATTTCTTACTGTTGAGTTTTAAGAGTTCCTTGTATATTTTGGATAATGGTCCTTTATCCAAATGTGTCTTCTGCAAATATTTTCTCCCAACCTGTGCTTGTCTTCTCACTCTCTTGACAAGGTCTTTCACAGAGCATAAGTTTTTAATTTTAATGAAGTCCAGTTTATCAATTATTTCTTTTATGGATCAAGACTTCAGTTTTATATTTAAAAAGGTATTGCTACATCCAAGGACATTTAGGTTTTCTCCTATGTTATCTTCTAGGAGTTTATAGTTTATTTTCCACTTAGGTTTACAATGCATTTTGAGTTAATTTTTGTGAAGAGTGTTCAGTGTCTAGATTCATTCTTTTGCATGTGCATGTCTAATAGTTCTAGCATCATTTGTTGGAAAGAATTACCTTTACTCCATTCCACTGCCTTTGCTCTCTGTCAAAGATCAGTTGACTACTTTTGTGGGCCTATTTCTCAGCTCTCTGTTCTGTTCCATCAATTTGTCTATTCTCTTACCAACACCAGCTGTCTTAATGTAGCTTTATATTAAGTTTTGAAGCCAGGTAGTTTCAGTCCTCCAACTTTGCTCTTCTCCTTCAATATTGTGTTGTCTATTCTGGGTCTTTCTCATCTCCATAAAAACATTAGAATCAGTTTGTCAATATCCACAAAAAAAGTTGCTGGAATTTTGATTGGACTGAATCTATTAGTCAGGTTGGGAAGAACTAACATCTTGACTATACACAGTCTATCCATGAACATTAAATCTCTCCATTTATTTAGTTCTTTGACTTCATTCATCAGAGTTTTAAGTTTTCCCATATAGACTTCGCACATTTTTTGTTGTGCTAATATAAATAGTATTGTGTTTGCAATTTCAAATTCTATTTGTTCATTGCTAGTGTATAGGAAAACAATTGATGATTTCATGGATGTGTGTATGCATCAAAACTTAAGTCATACACTTAAGATATGTACAGCTTATTGCATGGCAATGATACCTCAATAAACCTGTTCATTAAGAAAACCAAACGTAATAACAAACTAAAGACTCTAACAAGAAAAAAGATATTTGAACATACATTTCGCCAAAGATAAATGGATGACAAGTATGTGAAAAGATGTTCAACATCACTGGTCTTTAAAACTGTGGGTCTATTTTGAGAAAAGATACACACACAGGGACAACTCATTTAAATAAAAATGGTTTTCTTTTCCAGTATCAATTTTTTTGTATGCAGTAAGTGAAGATTTGCACTCTAAAACTCCCAAAGTTTTACACTTTTAGGTCAGAACTCTTGTAACAAAACAAAACAAACAAAAAACCTTTTGTAACAAAGGTTTTTTATTTAAAAAACCCTTTTAGAACTTTAATTTTTATAAAAAATATATGTAAGGTATTTACTGAAAGCACCATTTTTACATTCACACAGAATCTCTCCAATGTGACTTACATGTAACATAAATTAACATAGTCTTTTCCACATTCCCTACAATTATAATTTACAGTTCCTCTCCAGTGTAAATTATGTTTCCTAATAACAAAGAATAATCAAAGGCTTTCCTATATCCCTTTCACTCATGGGATCTTTACTAATGTATGCTTTCATATTCTCCCAAAGTGGGGGATAAAAATAAAAAAAAAATCCTACACTTTTTAGATTTATAAGATTTTTCATACCTGTGAAATCACAGCTGAATAGTAAAGTATAAGGCAGAGCTAAAGGCTCCCTACATTCCTCACTAATAAGGTTACCTTCACTATGAATTTTGTATGTGTTTTCTAAGTGAAAGTATTAAAAGCTTTCCCATATTCTTTGCAAGCATAAGCTTCTCTCAAGAGTGAAATCTTTTACATTAAGTCATGAAGAAGTAGTAAACGTTTTCCCACATTCCTCATCTATATATGGCTTTTCCCCACTGTTGAGTTCTTAAATGCTGAATAAGATATGTGGACTAAGGGACACCTGGGTGGCTCAGTCGGTGAAGCGTCTGCCTTCGGCTCAAGTCACGATCCCAGGGTCCTGGGATCGAGACCCACATCAGACTCCTTGCTCAGCAGGGAGCTTGCATCTCCCTCTGCCTGCCGCTCCCCCTGCTTGTGCTCTAACAAATAATAAATAAAATCTTAAAAAAAAAAAAAAAAGGTACGTGGACTGAGTGAAGGCTTTCCCACAGTCCTTACATTCAAAAGGTCATCCACCAGTGTGAGTTCTCATATCTACCATAAGGCCTGATGAAATAGTGAAGGCTCTCCCACACTTTTTACATTCACATGGCTTCTCTCCAGTATGTGTTATGTTGACTAAAGTACGAGGAATATCTAAATGATTTCCCACATTCCTTACATTCAAAAGGTCTTTCTATACTGTGAATTCTTAAATGTTGACTAAGAAATGAAGATCAAATAAAGGCTTTCCCACATTGATTACAATTATAGTTTACTCAAGGTGAGTTTGCATGTGACTTTTAAAGCAAGATGAGTTACTAAAGGCTTTCCCACATTCCTTACGTTCATAATGCTTCTTGCCAGTGTGAGTTCTTATACGTACAGTAAGGTGTGAGGAACTAACAAAGCTTTTCCATATTCCTTACATTCATAAGGCTTCTTGCCAGTGTGAGTTCTTTTGTGTTTTATAAGATCTGAAGAATCAGTGAAGGTTTTCTGACATTTACTACACTCATATGGTTTTTCTCCAGTGTGGACTCACATGTGAATATTAAGTTTTGGGAAACGAGTAAACTCTTTACTACACTCCTTGCAAACACAGTGTTTCTCTCTCATATGAAACTGTGTATACAATTTAGCAAGATTTGGGGAACAAGGAAAGGCTTTCTCAAATTTCTTACATTCCATAGGCATCAGTTCACTTTGAGTTCTTAAATGATGAATAAGACAGGAAGATCAAATAAAGGTTTCCCCACATTCTTTAGATTTGTAGGACTTGTTTCTATTGTTCATTTGCGTATGTACAAAAAGGCTTGTAGAATGAGAAAAAGCTTTCCTACATTCCTTAAAGGTATGTGGCCTTTCTCCACTATGAATTCTTATACATTCTCTAAGGTGTAAGGAAGAAGGAATGCCTTTCCCACAGTCAGTGCATTTATAGGGTTTCTTTTAAGTTTAAGTTTTCTCACGAACAGGATGTGGATTTTGGCTGGAAACTGTTTCACACTGATTACATTTAGGAGGCTTTTCTCCATTATGGGTTTTGTTGTGTAGATTAAGGGCAGAGCTCTTTGTGAAGGCTTTTACACACTGGTTGCACTCACGAGTTTTGTTTCTAATGTGCTTAATCTGTAAATCCTAAAGCAGGAGTGTTCACTCAAGGCTTCTTCCCAATTGTTAAAATTAGACAATTCCTCTCCAATATGGCTTCTCTCCTGTTGATGAAGAGATCAGTGTCGACTTATAAAAGTTTTTCAGCTTTACTACATTCAGAGAGCCTCCACTCTGCCTTAAATTCTGTTATACTACACAGGAAATAAATCAGTATAACTGAAGTTTTTTGTTTTCTTCCATTTTCACCACATGCAATGCATGGTTCCAGACCTGAGTGCTTTCAAGCAGAATGAAGCGACCATTCTGCTAAAAAGTTCTGTTGTAGTCTTTACTTTCACAGGGATTCTTATAGAGTTTAGCTGGTAATTGCTTGAGATGAAATTACTTATCCAAAACTTTATCTGAGTTATATATATGGAAATACTGAGTGAACACTGTGTGACTATATCTCAGGGAGTATTTAAGGGGTTTGTCAAATTCATAATGCTCAGACTCTGTGATCACAGTTTTGTTTGGGATGAGTAACACTAGCCCCAAAAGTCTGTTATGGTTATCATGCTGCTTTTCTATCTTATGGAATTTCCAATCTTCCACTGGTGTGGAAGGCAAGGAATTACACACTGTGAATCTTACCATTTCTACCACACTGGGTGTTTTCCCCTGCAAAATATTCTGCTGAGGTGCTGACTTTTGGTATTAAGACAAATCTCCCAATCTGAAATAAGATTAAAAAAAACATTAAGGTCTTGGAGAAATAAATGATGGAAGGAAAGTGTTAAAAATAAAGGCCAATGTCTACTTACTTTCAAAGACTGCCTTAAAATATAAAATAAGAAGAAATTAATATACAGAGATTGAGAAATCTGACTATCTTAAGAGTTTGGCAACAATAAGGTGCTGGTCAAATTGGTAGTGATTTCCTAAGAAATGATTCTATAAATGTTGAGACTGATGGTGAACAGAAAGCAGCATGACCAGGAAAAGCAAGATGAAAGGAAATGAATAAAGAGCTACATGCAAAATTTAAAGAAGAAATAGATCGTACTGTCAGGCCAAACGGAAGTTTCAGAAAAGTGGATTAAAAGTTAAAGAGAAGTCTGGGGCGCCTGGGTGGCACAGTGGTTAAGCGTCTGCCTTCGGCTCAGGGCGTGATCCCAGCGTTATGGGATCGAGCCCCACATCAGGCTCCTCCGCTATGAGCCTGCTTCTTCCTCTCCCACTCCCCGTTTGTGTTCCCTCTCTCGCTGGCTGTCTCTATCTGTGTTAAATAAATAAAATCTTTAAAAAAAAAAAAAAGTTAAAGAGAAGTCTAAAGTACCCAAGGAACCACAGAAACCAAAGACACCAGCATTCTCAGTAAAAATCCATCTTCAAAAGCTTCCTATTTAACACTTCCAAATAGACTGCAGCTCTCATGGATTCCTGCTGTTTTTCATAAAGAAATCACCTCTCTCTTTTCCCTTACTTTGCAGAAACCTTCCCACTATCCTCCACTCTCCTTTTTGTTCCACCTTAAAGATCAGACCTGGTCTGCACAGCTGGTACCTGGCTCTCAGAGAAAGAAGCCTGATACAGAAAAACACTCAAGGGATGACAAAAAATTCCATAAATGAGGACCAAGATTCTGCTCTCCAAGGATACCAAATACTGTCAGGTACACTTGAGAAACAAAAAAATGTTTGTGACAACTTTATCAAACCAATAAACTTTGTTTTTCAGACCAATAAACTTTCAAATGAAACTAAAATGCAAACACATACTCTCATTGTTCACCAAAAGGCGTGCCAATCTTTCCCCTGAAATCCAGGCTCAAACTTGTATTTCGAAACATTTTTGAAGTCCTAAGCCTTTCAAACCATAGAGAAAATAAAACCAGACAACAAACAGGTCTTCATTTTCAAGAGGAAGCCACTTCAAGATAAGATCTACAAGAACAGAAACAACGTCTGCTCTTTTTTCCACTGCATCGCCATTAGTCAGCATAGAATCTAGAATACAGTCGTTTAAGAAAGATTTGTTCCAGAAAAAACTAAACGAAGACATGGCACCAACCTTACCTATTGCCGCCAGACTCTTGTAGTTCTCCAGCATCACATCTCTGCACAGCCTTCTCTGAGTTTGATCCAGTAAAGTCCACTCCTCCTGGGTGAATTCCACAGCCACATCCTCAAAGGTCACTGGGTCCTTAACCATCACAAACATCCCAGCATCAGGAAACTGCATCTAAACCCGTGTTCACTGAAGAAAGAGAATGGGAGACCCAAAGCTTAGATAGCATTCCGTGTTCTCCCATCATCTCTCCCAGGGCTTGATGGTCCTCATGTCCATTCTCCTCTCTACCTGGACACATTCACTGGTGACCTCATCCAGTCATATAGCTTTAAGAGCACCTCTTTCACCCAATTGAATGCATCTCACCACAACTACATCGTACACTTTTCTAGTCTTTTTCTTCTCTATTGACAGGACTTACCACAGTCTGAGCACATTACAGACACAATAAATGCTGGTGAATAAATGAATCATTCCTCCAGCGACAGCACAAATTGTGAGAAACACATGTCCCTCCCTCACAGTGCATCACAGCACACTGAGAGCACACAACCACCATGGATGAGGGTTGGACTGAATTAGTAAACACTGGGATAATAGTATCATTTCCCTATGTCATCTGTCAACCACATAAAAAAAATCCCAAAACCTGAGGAAATTTAACTGGGAACTCAGTCCCTAGGCAGGCCCTATACACATAAGGAAACTCTGTTCCACTAAAAGAAAACATGCCTACCTGGTAGAAAGAAGCATGTACTTTTATAAAAGAAAAAATTTCCTACTTACCTGAGAATAATTTGTCATACACCTGGTCATTGTCCTTTCCTCTTCTGACTTTTCCTCACAAAGACAGAAAAAATCTTGAGAAAGGTGACCTTGGGGAGAAGAAATAAAACCTGAGAACCCAGGCTGCCCAAGATTCCCACTCAGGCTAGAAGCTACTCCACACTAATTCTAAACTGACACACATGCTGTTGCCATAAAATACCAAGCAGCCTGCCTCATCTGAAATCAGAAGAAGGGTTCTGAACTTTGGGAGGAAGAGTTTAATAATTCCATTTTATGGAAAAAGAAATTTAAAGTCCAGAGAGTTAAAGTTGTTGGTTTCTTTGGCCAACAATAATGAATCTCATTATGTGATTAAATAGACTCTCTCCCACAAAAATACCCATCCTCACCCCTTCTTCCCAAATCCCAGGATGTAGACATCAGAATGTTCTTATCTACTTAAGACCCCTCCTTGACAGCATAAAACAGGACTGCTTAGACCCTGACCACAGACAGGCTGTTCACAGGCCAGGTAAAACAGTCTCTGACAGGAGCATCAACAAGGACTTACCAAAAGAGAAAAGATCAAAGGCTGGCATCTTGGGGGTATGACAGTAAAATCTGCCTGAATTCTTCCTGTCCCCAAAGTCCTTCAAGACAGTGTCTGAATTTAGTGAAGACAGGTCAATCTCAATTACTCTTAATTAAGTAGTGGAGTCGTCTTGCCACATACCACCAGTTTTTAAGCAACAGGCATTACTCAGCTGTCATGAAGCATCATTCATTAGTCAGCTCTCTGTAGAAAATGAAGTTACACTATGTGAAAGCCATTAAAAATTGCAGAGTATACCACATGAAGATAAATAACAATTGTCATTTACTGAGAACCTATTATGTGCCAAAAGCAGTGGTAGCTCATATGATTACCAACATAGCTATTATTATTGTCATTCCACAATTGAGGCAACCTGCATTGAGAGAGCAGCAGTCACTGGCCCAAGATCACCAATTAGGAAGAGTCAGAATCTGAATATAGGTTATTCTATCTCAAAAGCCTGAACTCCTGAGGATATCGTTATTTGCCAACACACCTGGACGATTATAAAATGGTGTACAAGAAATGATTAACTCAGCAGGTCTGGGTTGCTCAAATCCTGCACTTTCCTGAGAAAAGCTTGTCTTCAGACCTACTCTTGGTGGGGCTTGCGGGAGACAACCTGAGACCATGGAATACACTGCCTGATGTGTTTGTATGCCTGAAGCCTTGGGCCAGTTACCAGTTGGACCAGATAGTTTATGCTAACAATATAAATTATGGTGAACATCTGTTTTTAGATGCCTGAAGCTTTGGGCAACGTTCTAACAGTTTGGACTCAGGCTGGAGCTTAAGTGGCTGAAGTCAGTCATGCAGGTGGTGCATGCCTCTGGGACTGACCAAAATAAAAACCTGGACACCAAAGCTCAGGGACTATAGACTGAATGTCTGCACCTCCCTGACTCTTCATACATTGAAACCTGATCCCCAATGTGGGAGATGGGGACTTTGAGAGGTAATTATGGGATTAGTGCCTTTATAAGAGACCCCAGCGAGCTACCTTGAACCTTCTGCCATGAGGTAACACAGTGAGAAGACTGCCTTCCATGAACAAGTAGGTCCTCACCTGACACCATATCTGCTGGCATTTTGATCTTGATTTTCCCAGCTTCCAGAACTGTGAGAAATTTCTGTTGTTTATAAGCCACCCAATCTATATTTCTGTTACAGCAGTCCAACTGAATAGTCGAATGTACCGGGTGAGCTTCCTTGGTTGGCAATATTTCACATGCGATGTTACACATTATTACTAGGAATATTAAACGATGCCCATTTGACTGCACTGGGAAAAGACACTTGGATGGTTGTGCCTGGTTTGTTCTGGAATTAATCCCATGTGTCTTATCCCTTTGATGATTCTGATCTGTATTCTATAAACTATAATGGTGGGTTTAACAGCACAAGTCTTGTGAGTCCTACTGCATTGCTGAGCATGAGGGTGGTCTTGAGGATGCCCGGCACAAACGGTTTATTTCAGACATCTTTGAGCTCCTCCAGTTGGCAAAACCACATAGGTCCAGTTGCCTTCCTTCAAGCCCTTATATCAGCTTATGTCTTTATTCATTATGCAAATATTTATGAAGTGTCCTTCCCTCTGCTACATAATATACTAGGCACTGAGGAGAGCACAGCAAACTAATAGAAAATGCCCCATACCTTAGATTTTACACATTCCAAAGGGCTAAGCAGTTACTAAACAATAAATCTGTATTCCAACAGTCGGTGTTAAATATGAACAGATAAGGAATATTATCTTCGGCCTTCCCCAATACTCATACACACACACACACCCCCCCCAGGATTTTTCTTAGCAAGCTCAGGACTAGCTCTGCGAAAGATAAAGACAGAATAGGAAAAAAAAAAAAAAAACATTTCAGGAGGCTCTTGAAAAACTAACATCTGACTTGCCTAAAAAGTGATATTCCACTTTTGATCCAAAGCACTAGAACAATTCCATGGTAAACACAGAATACATTTCAAATACTACTCTACTTCAATGGCATATCAGCTCAGAAACACTCATGTAAGATATCTGACCAATCCCCTAAGTCTTACCATAGGGTATGCTGAGAGTAGGTGGAGTGCTAAATCAGACTCTGCCCAAAGTTTATCTGCTTTTTTCCCTAAAAAAACTCACCTCTTAGTTCTTTCTTCATTAAATTTGCCTTTTTAAAATTCCTTCCTTTCATATACACACACACACACGTATTTTTTAACTTATGCCTTATGTTCATTTTGTTGGTCCTTTCAAACACTTGGAAATTATAGTTAAGTTCATTTTTCAAACATTTTATTGAATTATACATTCAAACAAGTGTAGAATTACAAGCGTACATTATCATGAATTTCTCCACCCCGGAGCACTTATATGCCTCATCTAAATTACTCCTTTCTCCTCTCCGAACGTAAGCACTATCCTGACTTCTAACACTGTAATTTTGCCTGTTTTTGAACTTCATATAAAATCACATGATATGCATTAATGTGTCTAGCATCTTCCATTCAACATCAACATGCTTCTCACTCTCCCTCGGCCCCTCCTCCTTGCTTGTATTCTCTCTCTCAAATAAATAAGTCTTAAAAAAAAGAGTACAAAGTAAACTGGGGGTTTATTTTACACTTAAAGACTAATAGCGTTTAAAGACTAAAGGACTCATGTTGAAGGGACACAGGATTCAAAAGGACTACCCCTGGGCAAATTTGGGACCGTTTGAGCATCAAAATAATAGTGAAAGAAAAGTCCAAGAACATACTGTGATATTCCAAAAAGAAAAAAAAGTATAGAGGACAGGGGAGGTGGGGAAAGAAAGCTGCATAGTTAAAAAATAGAGAAGGAATGAGAATTGGGAAAAATATCATTTTGTAACTCCCCCCATCATGTAAAAAAAGATTGAAGCAAAGACTGACCAAGTGTTGTGAAACCCTTGGATGAAAGGCTGTTAGGAAAAAGATTTCCCTGTTGCCAAGTATCACCCAAGGATTACCTCAAAAAAAATATTTGACTATGAGAAGCGCACCTTGACTAAATGCTTCTCATTCCTAATAAACAATGGGACAACTTGCACTTACCTGCTTCCGGATGAGATACAATACAAAGTACACAGAAACGTTCAAGTGTCTAAATTTGCAGTCTAACTAGGCAGGCACTGGCTGGTTCTTTGGGTACTGTGAACATGAAATGTGGCTAGTGTGACCAAGGGACTAGATTCTTAAATTTACTTTTAATTAACTAGAATTTACAAATAAAATTGATTCAGTTACTAAAAAAACTTTTCACTATGTTTGAACAATCTGGGTTTGGAGCTCTTTTTCCACAGTAAAACAGTTAAGAGAATCAAGAATTAAGTAACAGATCAAGAATTTCCAATGAAGGGGCGCCTGGGTGGCACAGCGGTTAAGTGTCTGCCTTTGGCTCAGGGCGTGATCCCGGCGTTATGGGATCGAGCCCCACATCAGGCTCCTCCGCTGAGAGTCTGCTTCTTCCTCTCCCACTCCCCCTGCTTGTGTTCCCTCTATCACTGGCTGTCTCTCTCTCTGTCAAATAAATAAATAAAATCTTAAAAAAAAAAAAAAAAAAAAGAATTTCCAATGAAGGGGCGCCTGGGTGGCTCGGTCGTTAAGCATCTGCCTTTGGCTCAGGGCATGATCCCAGGGTTCTGGGATCGAGCCCTGCGTAGGGCTCCCTGCTCCGCTGGGAGCCTGCTTCTTCCCCTCCCACTCCCCCTGCTTGTGTTCCCTCTCTCGCTGGCTGTCTCTGTCAAATAAATAAATAAAATCTTATAAAAAAATTAAAAAAAAATTTCCAATGAAAACTCAGCAATCACACTGAGATCCAGCATACACACCCGGTTCCAGCAACTTATTACAAAAGGAAAGAAATGTAAAATTTCTCATTAATAATTCTCTATTAACTACATTCATCATTAATTTCACTAATAAATTTAAACTGATAACTGGATAAGTTGAATTAAAGAAGACACATCAAAAATTTCACAGGTTAAAATCTTTCTTATTTGGTTATTAAAAATTATTTTAAAAAATTACATCTGTACCTCACAACATATACGTATTAGGCAGTACTGCTCTAGACCCAAGTCTACTTTACAAGAGATAGACAAGTTAATTAAATGAAATCATAGGAAGGGACGCCTGGGTGGCTCAGTGGGTTAAGCGTCTGCCTCCCACTCAGGTCATGATCCCAGCGTCCTGGGATGGAGCCCCACATCAGACTCCTTGCTCAGGGGGGGAGCCTGCTTCTCCCTCAGCCTGCCGCTCCCCCTGCTTGTGCCTGCGCTGACAAAATAAAATAAAATAAAATAAAATAAAATCTTAAAAAAAAATGAAATCATAGGAAAACAGCATCATATTGAAATACCAATATTTCACAACAAAATTCTGAAACGTTCAAGAACCAAATGCAGGCAAAATATTTTAGGTAAAAGAGATCAGAGAGCTAAAACATAATGCAATACGCAAATTGTTAGGATCCTAGCTCCAAAAAAATCCCGACAGCTCTAATAGATACTTGAGGAAAACTGGAGAAATTTTACTTTCTTGGACTGACAGTGGAGTTCTGTTTTTAGTAGAAGATTGTCCTAATTCTTAGGAGATGCATGCTTACCATTAAGGGATGAAGTAAAATGTCCGCAATTTACCATTAGTTGGTTTATCATAACAATACATAGGACGAGAGACAAAATCTTAACAATTAGTGAACGTGGATTAAGGTTCCGCGGATGTTCGTTCTATTGCAGCTGCAGATTTTAAGGACGAATTTCCAGATGAACAGCCGAAAGAAAAACCCACCTGTCCAAATTCATTTTACTTAGGGTTAATTCCATTCCAGCTAACGGCCACCAGCCAGCCTCGTCCTTCCCCTCAAGAGACTCCTACACTCGAAGTTCCGGGCGTTGGCAGCGCTCTGCCGCGCTAGGTTTGGCACTTAGGCGAATTCATTCACTTCTGCATTTATTTGTCACACACACGTGCTCCCTAAGAACCTGCGAAGGTCCCTCTCTTCACCGGAGAACTTACCGAATTTCAATAACCGACACCCACAAGCGCACCGCGTGCCTGCCCGCAGGAAACAACCGCCAGGCTGCCGGGGGCGGAGAACGCTGGAGCCGGAGTCACCGCGACCAGAAAAGCCCTGGCCGGCACGCCTCCCCCCGGGGCTACTGTCACCGCCCCGGGGACCCAGCCAGCCCAGCTCTCGGAGGAAGGGACCTTCAACCCCGCGCCTCCCCCTTGGGGTCCTTCCTTTCCGCGTTCGCCCTCCGAGGCCGTGCGCTCAGAAGGGAGGACTTTGCCTCGGACGCGGGAGTGGCGCGCTGCCAAGATGGCCGCCGCCCTGCGCATGCGCTTTTCCGGTCTCCGCGAACCGCGCAAGGGGCGGGGCCGCGCGGGAAGGGCGGGGCCGCGCGAAGCCGCGCGGACACCTGTTCTGCCAACTGCTGGAGAAGGAGAGATGCAGTTTTCCTCCCGCGCGGACCAAGTGGGCCGCTGGGTCCGGAGTGGTTTATTTTCCTCCCCAGCCCGGTGCTCTTACACGTCTTAACTGATTAGCATTTGCTTTCAAATCTTGGTGCATACGTGAACGCATCATACTCTTCACTGCACAGCTGTTGTTGCCCGGTTCCCCGTGGAGATAATGAATACAATCCCTGTATAGCTGCACTTGATCTTTTCCTATGGCCACATAAATTCACTATTCATGATTCATTTTTTTCAGTATAGTTCACCCCCTACCTGTGATTCCCCTCAATCTGGGAAGGGAGCTGCAAACTGCACCTGAGGCAAGAGGGAGAAAACGCTGTAACAGCACCTCAGTCCAGAGTCTCTAACACTACACTGGAGGTGAAGAGGTGATCTTAAATTTAAATAAGATGGCCTGTCTAGGTATGCGGCTGAGGCTACTGTCTTCTTTCCTGGGTTAGGAGAGTAACTGTTATGCCTAATGGGCCTCCGATTTCCATTAGGATTTTGAGTTAAAAATCCAAGAGCTTGGACATCCCTTTCAGGCACCAAGAAAAAGAAAACCGCTTATTATAATTTGGGAGACCCAGAGTAGGAGAGTTCTCTATATTAGTCATGGCTTCAGGGATGTCATGAGTCGTGTCACAGGCAGATAATTACAAGTTGGAAATGGACAGTCTACAGTAAGTCTTAGGAATCCTCTATATTGTCTTTTGGTGAAAGGGGAGGGAATTCTGAATTGCTGTAATTCTTCTTAGCTTGAGGGATTTGCTTCCCAAGGATATGTCATGGACTAGGTAGTGAACCTGGTGATCTGATAGAATTGTAATTTATTCTCAGAAACTTTGTCTTGTGCGAAGAGAAACCTTACTAAAATGCAGTTGAGAGGCCAGAGGGAAACTCTCACAGGGTACCACTCCTCAATCACTGTAAGAATGATCAATTATAGACTCCCCAACAGAATCCTCAACAGGAAATTACAGCCCCCAACAGAAGATGTACATTGCATCTCCTACAAGAAACAGACTACCTCAGCAATTTAGTCAATGAGAAACTATCATCGCCCTGAACTCTTCGTTTTCTCCAGTGGACTCTTGTTCAAAACAACCTCTCCCAACTTTCTCCTTCTCCATAAAATCATGTTCCTCTCCTTTGTTTGTTGGACTAGCACATGGTTTTTGCTGTAGGTTGCTTGTTCCAAATTTCAGTTCTCTGCTATTCCCAAATAAACCTTTATACACTTTCCCCAGCTCCTTCCTATGCTCCTCCTGGGAGATCAGAAAGCATGCGTAGCCAACATACTGATCAAAGAAAAATGCACCCAATGAGATAAGATAGTGAAGGACAACGAATGTTTTTAAAACCTGCGGTAAAACTTAAACTTACTACTTCAGCCATCTTTAAGTGTACAACTCAGCGGCATTCAGTACGTTTACAAAGTTGTCCAACTATCCCCCCATTGTCCAATTCCAAAACTTTCTCATCACCCAAACAGAAACTCTGTAGAGAAACAAATATTTCTGTAAGATCTGGCCAATGTTTTGTTCTCCAAGATCTCTGGGATGGGAAAGTGTGAGTAAAATGAGGATGCTGAATTTGTAATGACCCAGTAAAGCTCTAAAAAAGTCTCAGTCCATAAACTTTCTCTCCATGCCCCAAGATAACCTCTGGAATGGATGCTCACACTTAGACACTTCAAAGAACCTCTCGGGAGGAGCAGCCTCCTTTGATATTGAACATGAATTAACATAACAAAATTAACTTTCTGGACACTAATATGATTCCCTTTGGCCTCATTCTATTATTATTGGCCTATTTTGTACATGTCCCACAGACAATGACAGTGTTCTAAACACTTTAGTGTGAGTGGTAATGAACAACTGTGTTACCTTGGACTTCCTGCTGGCCAGCTGAAGCAGGGTATGTTCAGCTGCTAATACCTCTTGCTGCACCCAGTTTAACTATTTAATTGGCTTGGCTCTGCATGGGGAGCCTGGCTGAAGTATATCCTTCATGTACCCCTCATTACCCTACTGGGAGTCATGGTCCTGGTCAGTCTCATCCGAAGTTCCCTAAAAGAACAGAATCAAGGGCACCTGGGTGGCTCAGTCAGTTAAACGTCTGACTCTTGGTTTTAGCTCAGGTCATGATCTCACCATCCTGGGATCAAGCCCCACATCTCACTTAGTGCAGAGTGTGCACTAAGAATCTCTCTCTCTCTCTCCCTCCTGCTCACTCTCTTTTTCTCAAATAAATAAATCAATACAACCTTAAAAAAAAAAAAAGAAAAGAATCAATTTTGGTATAAGCCCCTATGGGTACAATTAATTACAGTTATCTATGTTCACCTCCTATTGCTGCTGTAGCAAGTTACCAGAAACTCAGTAGCTTAAAACAAAACAAATTCATTATCTCATGGTTGTGAAGGTCAGCCATTTGAAATGGGTCTCACTGGGCCAAATTCAGTGTGTCCACAGGGGCTGTGTTTCTTTTGAAGACTGTAGGGTAGAATTCCTTTCCTTGCCTTTCTAGCTTCTGGAGGCTATCTCCATACCTTGGCTCATGACTATAAATCATTCTGATCACCGCTTCCATTCTCACATTTCTTTCTCTGACTCTGACCCTACTGCCTCCCTCTTTGACTTCTAAAGATCCCTGTAATTACACTGGGTCCACCTCAATAATCCCCCCATCTCAAGAACCTTAATTTAGCCATACCTGGACAGTCCTCTTTGGCATACAAAGTACTACATTCACAGGTTCTAGGGACTGGGACATGGACATCTTTGGCCTCTGCCGTGGCACCCTTGAGACTTTGTATCTATCTACATAGGCCATGCAGGCAGAGGCTTGACCTGTGGCCAATATGAATGTTGGCAGAATGCCCTGTGATTCTCCCAGAAGATGAGGGGATGGGAAGCCTGTAAGGAGCTGCTATGAGGCCATCTGCCACTCACCTCCCCTGGCAAACTGTCAGAAGACAGTTTCTCATTGCCTCCTAGGTTCTGATGAGCTAAGGGGCTTTTTGCCCTGCCCCTTCAGCAGAGAAGCGCAGAATACAAAACTACTTAGCTGCAGTCTAGACTGGGCTCTTCAGCTACGGGCAAGAGGCACAGTCACAGAGTACAGGTTAAAGCTGATGGTCATCTGTGGCTGGCATTATCTATTTAGTCTGAGGGGATTTGGTCTACTTCCTGGGTATTGGGAGCAGGTCGGGGTGTCTGGGTGGCTCAGTTGGTTACGTGTCTGCCTTCAGCTCAGATCATGATCTGAGGGTCCTGGGATTGAGCCCCTGCATTGGGCTCCCTGCTCAGCGGAGAGTCTGCTTTTCCCTCTCCCCCCACCCCCATTCGTGCTCTCTTTCTCTCAAATAAATAAAATCTTAAAAAAAAAGAGAGAGAGAGAACACAGCATGTGGGCAGTGGGTGAGGATGCCTCTTTCTCCTGTGAAACCTTCTTTGAGTAGAACATATTAGCCAAATTTATAACTTCGGCTCAAATGTCATCCATTAAGGCAGTGATATCTGTTTGGGGTGCTCTAATGAAGGGAATAATCATGTTTCGCTATAGTCTACAGTCAGCTTCACTTATGGTTACTGGCTTTAAGCACAAGCTGTACCAGGAACTAAAAGGTGAAATGGCAGGAACCGGTGTCCCTTCTTTCACTAAGTCAGCTAGGATGGGCCGAACTCCTTCAGTGCCCTTCCTCAGCCAGGAGTTCCTGCGGTGTACTGACCACCTCCACGGGTAAGGGAAAGTTAACTGGTTCTCAACAGCTGGCGCCCACCAATAGCAAAAACTTTTGGCTTGTTTCATGAAGTTGGCTCAGCAGGTGCCATTCTAATAAAGGGAAAAGGGACTGTCTGGGAGGGACAACCAGGAAAGAATCACCTTTAAGCGACAGTGGGCCAATTTTACTAGTTAAGCTGATAATCGTTAATTCTCCTCCCAAGGCATTCATTTCCTGGGGTGGGGGAGAGAGAGTGGGTCAGGCCCTTAAAGATGGAGATGATGTGTATTTCCTCCTCCAAGACTCAGCCCTTCCTTTTTTTGCCTTCCCCTTTGGCCTTTTTTGTCTTTTACTACTTTTTGGAAGGTCACTGGCAAATTGGAGGATAAAACGTCTCAGTTCTTACAGTACTTTTTTTTTTTTCTTCTTTTTTTCCAGCAGAGGGGACAAGTCCAATCCTTTTTTTCTGGGATCCTGCACTCTGTCATGTCTCATCTCCCCCAGAAGTTTGGGCTCTTTCCTTCTCTGGGTGGCATCCTGGTGAGAAGCTGTGGTAAGCAGGACCCAACACCCATCTATGGTTTAGAACACTCTTTCAGTAAAATAGCCACCTTCTTTGGGCTCCTGGGAAGGGTAGGGATATAAACTACTTTTTTTTTTTTTTTAAGATTTTTATTTATTTATTTCAGAGAGAGAGAGCACGAGCAGGGGGAGGGGCAGAGGGAGAAGCAGATTCTCCCACTGAGCAGGGAGCCCGATGCAGGGCTCAATCCCAGGACCCCGGGACCGTGACCAGAGCTGAAGGCAGATGCCTAACAGACTGAGCCACCCAGGCACCCCTTGATTTTAGTTACTTTAGGTAATGTTTTAGCTGGCTGGGCCCAAGAATTGGGGGTCTTGATGTTCTTCTGGGGAAGGGCTGGAATGCCATCCTTGAAGCAGATCCGAGTGGGACAAGCCTGCTAGCTGTGAACAAAGGCACAGCTGTGCTTAGAAGACCTGCCATTTCTGCCTTCTGGGCTTATTAACCTGTTGTACAATCCCCAGGGACATGGACAACCTCTTGTCTCAGAGTACCCCAAAACACCAGCCTGGTCATGGGGACCTCCTCTTGCTACAGCCCATGATGGGGTCAGAAGCAGGCCACCCCTGGTCCAGAGGTGGGCACTCCTCCCCTCTTCCTATTTGGATCCTTAAGTCCTACAAGGCCCAGTGGCTGCTTAGTGGGGGACCAGGCAGGCAGGCTGACCTCTCTCCTCAGGCAGCTGGACCTCTGACCCCAAAAGTCAGTTCCAGTGGTGTGGGTTCACTCAAATACCTGTGAGGTAGGGGAGCTGAAGGGACTCCATTCTAGAATGGCTCTATCTCTACTGTTTTTCTGTTAGGTCCCATTTACTATGTTCAATATTTTGCCTTTGAATAAGCCAAAAAAGCTATGTTCCCACTTCAAAGGGGATACAAGGAAGTTAATTATTCTGAGTTTTGTCCTAGGCCCCAAACACCTGATCACACCTAAGAAAAGCCAGATCCCAAACACGTTCCAGGATATTCGCTTTGAATAAGCCTCGGCTGATATTGGCATCAATACCCCTACCTTTAGTAATTTAGGGAATGGTACCTATTGTTCACCTGACACTTGCCTTTGAATGGCCCCATCCTGGATTCCTGAAAAAACACATACTCTAGACCCTTTTCCAATATCAACCCTTAACCCCAATGAAGCAAGGACAATACTCATTCATTTTTCCTTTGCAAGTCTCCCAGACACTCCATTTGCTATTTTATGTTACTCACACTCTTCAGTACACTGTTTCTCTGGCCTGCGTCTGATTTCTGTCCTTTGAGAAGCCAAGGACCCTGTTGGCTGGTCCCGTGGGACCCTCCTCTGAGTCCTTGGACCCAGCATGCCTGCTTCATGTGCACTACCGCTTATTGAGGCTAATGACACATAGTAGGAGATCACAAAAAATATACAGAGTAAAACAGCACAGAGCAACACCATGTCAAACAGCCAACAGAGGTGTTTTGGAGTTTTGACCACTCGAGGCTGTCCAGTATAGTTTTGCCGATTGATTGCCCTATTGACTGGGTGGTCCCTGTACCTATTTCCCGATTACCTCAGTCCCAGCCTGATCACCTGTAAGGAATTTGACAGATTTGGAGGCTGATCTAGGAAGAAGATAGGACCACAAGAAGCAGTAACATCCAGTGAGCTTTACTGGATTAACAAAGATTCTCTTCCTCCCCAAACTCTACTCAGGCCCCCCTGACCTCCTCTGCCACTAGGTCTTGACTTTTGGACTTCTGTGTTTGTCTCTGTATTGCCTAATTTTAGCAAGTCAGTTTAGCCAGAATTTCCCATCCTCTGTATCTGATCATTCTTGATATCTACTCAGGTTCCTCATCCCCCACGTGATATCTGATCACCTGGCCTGCCTTCAGCAAGAGTCCTGTTAGGTTGATTTAGTCAGGAATCCCCCTTACCTCTGATGTTTCCTCTTAGTAATTTTCCATCCACCAACTTCCACCGTGCTCCTTGCCTATAAATTCTCATTTGCCCATGAGATATTTGGAATTGCACCTAGTTCTATTATATTGAGATCTCTTTTTCCGGGGTGCAATAGTGCTGATTAAAATGTTTTACCACTTTAAATCCACCAGTTTTTCCTTTGACAGGGTGGCACTTGGACAGAGTTGCATGAGAGGGTAAGTCCCAGCATGAGACCATCCGAAGGCTTATGGCACTGGAGCCACCATCCACAAGGGGAAGAGGGCAAGGGAACCCCTGGGGGAGGGCACCTGGGAGGGAGCTTGGATGTAAGTGATTTGCTCAGGAGAATGGAGCGGTCACAGAGCTCTGAAAGGCCACAGCAGCTCAGTGTCTTATAATCACAAGGCTCTATTTTACCAATGTTCAGTAGATGCTGGGTGATGTTTTCACAGAGTATATAGAAGGCTCTGAATAGCTAAAAATATGCTATTTTGGATATGTAAAAGTTTGAGTTTGGCCCCAGTTGGCTTCTGAGTTAATGTGTCTTAGCCTGTAGTGAAGAAATAAACCTAGGGGCCAATATACTGAGTCCTACTGTGCTTATTAGCATAACAAATCTCTACTTCACACTACATACCAAAATGCATTCCTGGAGGAGCAAAGATTGAAAAGTTTTAGGGGCAGCTGGGTGGCACAGCGGTTAAGCGTCTGCCTTCGGCTCAGGGCGTGATCCCGGCGTTCTGGGATCAAGCCCCACATCAGGCTCCTCCACTATGAGCCTGCTTCTTCCTCTCCCACTCCCCCTGCTTGTGTTCCCTCTCTTGCTGGCTGTCTCTCTCTGTCAAATAAATAAATAAAATCTTAAAAAAAAAAAAAGATTGAAAAGTTTTAAAAATAAAATGTGGAAGAAAATTGGGAAAATACTTTTATACTCTAGAGTTTGGGAAGACTTTTATAAAAGCAAGCTAGGAAACCCAAAAACCAATTTTTAAAAGGTATAGATTCATCGGGTTATATAAAATTAAATATTTTATACAGCTATGATACCAAAAGAAAGTTAAAGGAGCAAAATTACATTATCAGTTAAGGGGGCGCCTGGTGGCTCAGCCGTTAAGCGTCTGCCTTCTCAGGTCACAATCCCAGCGTTCTGGGATGGAGCCCCGCATCGGACTCCCCTCTCAGGGGGAAGCCTGCTTCTCCCTCTCCCACTCCTCCTGCTTGTGTTCCCTCTCTCGCTGACTCTCTGTCTGTCAAATAAATAAAATCTTAAAAAAAAACCTTCATAAAACCAGATTTTAAAAGGGACTTCATTAACTCGATAAAGAACACAACCTAGCTTACCTAGGATTCTTGATAATGATTACTGACAAAGACAAGAACGCTTGCTTGCTTTCCGACTTTGTAACAATTTGAGGCCCTGCACAAACAAGAAAAGGAAATGAGTTAGTATTAGAACAAGAAAAAAGTATGAACAGAAAATGTTATTTACACGGAAAGTCAAAATAAGACAACTATTAGAGGAGGGCAAGGTTTCCAGGTAAATGGACCTACATAAATATTAACTGCTTTTCTCTAAAAGAGCAGTAATCAATAAAACAATGAAACGGAAAACTAAAGACCCAGTGAAAGGACTGAACGAATGGGAGATCTCAGGAATCGGTATAGACTCAAAATTCTTTTTTTTTTTTTTAAAGATTTTATTTATTTATTTGAGAGAGATAGAGACAGCCAGAGAGAGGGGGAACACAAGCAGGGGGAGTGGGAGAGGAAGAAGCAGGCTCATAGCAGAGGAGCCTGACGTGGGGCTCGATCCCATAACTCCGGGATCACGCCCTGAGCCGAAGGCAGCCGCTTAACGACTGCGCCACCCAGGCGCCCCTAGACTCAAAATTCTAAGTATTGTGTTCTGTGTACAACAACGTGGAGAAGGGCATAAACGCAATTGATGAGCATCCAGTTTTCTAGCTCCGGAGGCTGGATGGGAGGCCCTAACCCTATCCCCGCCGGTAGTCCCATCCACCTCAGCCATCCCCTGGACCTTAGCTCCCCAAGAATTTTCAACCAAGTCCCGCCTTGTCCCACCCTAAACCCTGCCCTTCGGAATACCCAACTAAGCCACGCCCCTAGGCGCTGCCTCGCCCCAGCTCCGCCCCACAGGCCTAAGCAACCAAACCCCGCCACCGACCTGAGCCCCGTCCAACCCCAAGTCCTGCGCTGATCCGGCCCCAGGGCCCAACCGCGTCTCTCTGCAGGACGAAACTAGCATTCCTCTTTCACTCGCGGATGGAACAGCCGTCTGCCTTCTCACCGCCCACCCTAATCCTTATGGCCGAGGTCCCGAGGCCCCGCCCCTTACGCTGTGCGCGGCTCAGAAACCGGAAGCAGAAATGAGCTCTTGCGCGTGCGCGAACTGGCGGCCATCTCTCCGCGGTCCCCCACTAGCGTCTGGGGCGGTTTTTTTTGCCTCAGTTCGCGGCGTCCTTCCTGGCTTGGTCTGGCCAGTCCCAGGTCCGGTCTGCGGGAGGGGGAGAGGTCAGCTTTGGGAGGACGGCCGCTCTGGCCGTGCCCTTTGCCCCCGCAAGAACGCAGCGCCGGGGGCCTCACCCGGCCGCGGCTTGTCCCAAACTCACTGAATCAGGAGCTCTGGGCTGCGTGCGGCAGCCGGGGTGAGTCGGCTGCAGGCCGGAGTTAGAGGACCACCCTCCTATGTAGTCGGCCTTACAAAGCATCCTTTGCTGTCTTTTCGGAAAGTAAAAGCATCCCTGCCATTCGGTCACGGGGACGAGCGCCTCCACCTCGTCTGTACGCTGGTCAGTGGATTTCGGCGTGTTCGGTGAGCACGGGGTGACGTTTGCCTCAACGCCGTTCCCATCTCCCCTCCTGGTACAGGAGATATTTCATCGGTGAATTTTACCTTGCCTGTGGGCATCAGTTTGATACATTATATTCAGGTACATAAACGTGAACTGATTACTTAGTATCTCTGTAACCCCCTTCGTGGTCGAATGCAGCTATAAATTTTAGTTATTTATCTGTAGATTGCTTTGAAATTCACACCGAGAGTGAGATCTTGTGCCATTTTCAGCGTTTGCTCTTTTATTCCTGTACCTTGCGTTCCTTTTTATTTTTTTAGTGCGTTTGCTAGGACCAGTGGACAGACAGTACTAGAATAGCATATAATTTGCATCCTTGCCTTGTTCCTGATCCCAGAGGGAATTATTCTATCATTTCAGCGTTTAAATAAGATATTTGTGGGCGCCTGGATGGCTCAGTTAAGTGTCCGACTTTTTTCTTTTAAGCGAGGGAAGGGAGAGAATCTTAAGCAGACTCCCCACTGAGTGGGGGAGCCCCACCCAGATCCCTGGGATTGGATCTCACAACCTTGAGATCAAGACCTGAACCAAAATCAAGAGTCCGGTGCATAACCAACTGAGCCACCCAGGTGACCCCAGCCTCAGACTCTTTGTCCCAGCTCAGGTCTTTATCTCAGGGTGGTGAATTCAAGGTTCACTAGGCTCCACACTGGGCACGGAGCCTCCTTTAACGAAAAAAAAGTTTGCTGTAGCTGTTTTAGGTAGTAATTATTTTTTCCTAATTAAAGCTATTCTCCTCTAGTTCTAATGGGTTAAATGATCAGCAATGGATATTGATTGATATAGATCGGTCACTATTTTGTATCTAAGGGGAAGAGTCATAATGATCTTTTTCTGTTAATGTGATGATTATATTAATTGAGGATTCAATTATATATAACCACCTTTCATTCCTAGGAGGAAGTGAACTTGGTTTGTGATTATGCCCTCATTATTCAATTCTTGACTGTACTAATACTTTTATATTATTTTGCGTTCATATGTGTGAATGAGATCTTTCCTGTTTTGAGTTGTACTTTTTTGCCTTGGAAACACGCAGGAAAAACAGTATTTTCCACTCCTATAGTGGAATTATGAATCCTTTACTTGTTTGGTGAACTTGCCTGTGAAACAATTTATAATTCATATTTCCTTTGTGGGCATGTTTTAAACTACTGGGTTTTGTTTTGTTTTCGTTTTAGGATTGCCTATAATCAGATTTTGTATTTTATTTTATTATTATTTTTTAAAAGATTTTATTTATTTGTCAGAGAGAAAGAGAGCACACAAGCAGCAGGGTGAGCGGGGAGAGGCAGGCAGAGGGAGAAGCAGGCTCCCCACTGAGCGGGGAGCCTGATGTGGGACATGTGGGACTTGATCCCTGGAGCCTGGGGTCATGACCTGCACCAAAGGCAGACACTTAACTGACTGAGCCACCCAGGCAGCCCTAAGTTTTGTATTTATTTTAGATCATTGCCAGAAAGTTGTACTTCTCTCTAGAAATTCATTCATTATCTGTACATTTTCATATATATTCTCCTAACTTTTTTGTTGTATTCTCCCTTCAACATCTGTGATTATGACTCATTCATAACTCTTTGTCTATGCTCTGTTGTTAAAATTGCTAAAGCTTTGTTGATTTCATTAGTTTTCAAAGGGCACATTGCTCGTTTTTGTTTCTTTTTATTAGTTTTTTAAAATATTAATTTTGTCCTATTTTCATTTTTCTAAACCTTTATGCTGTTCTTTTTCCATCCTTTAAGTTAAAGGTTAGCCCACTCATACTGATTTTATTTTCTCTGGGAGTTGACGATATTCATATAAATATGTAAACATATGTACCATACCAACTGTGGACTTCCAGTGTTATCTGAAACACTTCTTTCAATTTTCTCCTGCTTCCCTGCCACAAAAGTAGTCCTAACTGGCTAAAAATAAATGTGTGTTGTGATTCTTTATCCCTGTAATGTGCTACATTATTATGTGTCATATACCACACCTGATAACATTTTGGTCATTTACTGCCCTCCCTCAAATGATTATAACATCTGTATCCTTCAGGATTTTTCTGTTTTGTTCAGTGCTGTATTCCCTGTGTCTGTATATAGTGGGATTGGGGTAAATATTAAACGAAGGATCAAGAGGTAGGGAGGGGTCTTAAGGGAAGCATCCTTGCTCAAAACAGGGGGCTTAGTCAAGAGGAGCTCAAAGATAAAACATTTATTTTTTTAAAAAATTTTATTTCTTTATTATTTGAGAGAGAGAGGAGCAGAGGGAGAGGAACAAGCAGACTCTGCGCTGAGCACAGAGCCTGATGGGGGGGCTTGATCCTACGACCCTGAGATCATGACCTGAGCTGAAATCAAGAGTCGGACACTTAACCAACTGAGCCACCCAGGTACCCCAGGATAAAATATTTAAATAGAATACTTCATTTGTCTACTTTCCATAGTGCACAGTAGGATTCTAGGCTAGACTCTGGTAATGTTAGTAATAACAGCCTCACTGACAACTAAATTGTAAGATATATGTTCAGAAATACACTTTTGGGGAGTTTAGGCTTTGACGACAAACTGGCCTGCATTCACACACCTGTCTATGTAATACACGCTGTGTTACATACACCTCAGCAGCTTTCTGACTGGGTAACATTGAGTGTGTGGTTAATTGACTCTCAGATTTCTCAACTATAAACTGGTTGCAATAATACCTGATTTGCAGTGCTTCAATGAGAGAAAAGCTCTTTGCAAGGTCATTCTCACATCATGGTTACTTAAATGGCATGTTATTAATATAGTGGAGGATGTGATTTTTATCAGTTTTAAAATGTACTACTTGATCCACTGCATGGAAAAAAACTGTTGTGTTTTTGTTATTTTAAATATATGTAATAGAGCTGCAGATACCACTAATGGGAGAGGACATGTTGCTAACTTCACTTCAGGTGTTCTTGTTCTGCTCTTCTATATTGTGTAGGCTCAAGTTAGCACGAGAGTCACATCATGGCAGTCTTCTCTGCCTCCTTTGTGTGGAATTCAGTCTGTTGATGCTTTTTGGAAAAAATCAAGTTTCAGAGGCCCAAAACCCGTGGAGGGGAGGGTTCAATGGTCAGGGGCTGCGCAGCAATGCCTGTTAGCCTGCCAGTGGTGCAGAAGTAAGAAATACTGGGAGCAGGGCCCCCAGAAGTCGCATCTGTAAGTGCTTTTTTGAATTTGACACAGTGTGTATTTTTATGGTTGCAGGCCTTGTCTGCTTTTGTTTTGTTTTGTTTTTCATTATCATGGGAAAACTGACAGCTAAACTTTTTTAGATTTCAGTTAACTTAGAATATGGGACTTTTAGCTTTTTTTTTTTTTTTTTTTAAATTAGCAAGGACCCCAGCAGTATTTTTTTTTTTAGCTCTCGAGGAGATAAGATTACTCCACCTCCTTACAAGATCAGTGTGTGTTTGGTTGGGTGTCTTGGGGGTATGCTTTGTGTGTGTGGTGTGTGTTTTGAGGGGAGTGGTCCTTCATAATGGATGTGCTACAGCATTCAGGCTCATGAGTTGTGGAAATTGTAGGGAGACCTGGATTCTTGTGTTTTCTCTCTCCTTCCTCAGCTCTAACTTCTCAGTGCTCTGACTTCCTTCATGAAGGGAACATGGAAGAAGAAAGAAAAGCTGCTGAGTTACAGAAAAATATGACACAGGTAAGTAGGAGCTAGTAATTCTCTAAAAGATTTTCCATTCCACCAGGACCTTGACCTCCTTAATTGTTTAGAGTAGTGGTCAGCAATCTATTTCTCTATTGGGCCACGTTGTAAGTATCTTAGGCATTGAAGGCTATAGAGTTTCTGTTGCAATTAAACTGCCAGTTTAGTTTGAAAGCAGCCACACATAGTGCATAAACAAACGCTTTATTGTGTTCCAAGAAAACTTTACTTACACAAGCAAGTAGTAGGCTGGATTTAGCCCATGTGCGGTAATTTGCTGACTCCTGGCCTAGAGTATAAGACAGTGTGGCCAGCTGTGGGCCTGAGTTGAAAGTTATATTTCTGTAAGCTCCTGGGCCTCAGATTTCTGGGAAGAAAAAAAAAGAAAAGCTCCCTGTTCCTCAGTGTGTTTTTATGCGTTCAAACCTCATTTGGATTTGACCCAGTCTTTCATGTTGTGCTAATTGCGTGGGAAAGAAGGAAGCAGGTGAAATTGTTTGTGTAACAAGGAATTGCTGGTGTCAGTGTGGAAATTATTTCATCTCTAGAGCATTTCTGTCATTTCTGCTATAGGCTCTGGAGTGTCCTTGATCTTTATAAGACTGGAATTGTTCACCATCAAACTGTGCAAGATATAAATTTGGTGTTTTAGAAGTGTGGTTAGATCCATGAGACAGGACGGGGTCAGTTAGGAAGGATGTAATGGGTAGAAAGAGAAAGTTCTGGTGTCTGAATTCTAGGGTAGATGTTGGGAGACCATAAAATCTTCAGAACTTCCTGTGAATTGATTCTCAGTTCCCCAGTATTAACAACCTCATCAATCTTCCTGCACATGTGGGGAGAGTTGGTACCTTTCTGAAAAGAATATATGTGGGATGTTTTAGGACTCCGTGGTCTTTGAGGATGTGGCCGTGGACTTCACCCAGGAGGAATGGGCTCTGCTGGATCTTGCTCAGAGGAGCCTCTACAGAGATGTGATGCTGGAAAACTTCCAGAACCTGGCCTCATTAGGTAAGAATGGCAACATTTCTTCATTTAGTTACTTAGAAGACAACTTTACTAATTGACCTTGTTCTAGGCTGAGGAATTGGAATAAATTGGTAAATAAGACCTACATGGTCACTGACCCCAAGGAACTTAGAATGTAATGGCTTCACCATGAAAATAAACATCTGTGTAGTGAACTGCCTTTTTCTTTTGGTTAAAAGCCTTGAGGCTTATTAAGTGTTGGGCATAGACTTCAGGGGTCATTTTGGGCCTTAGGGAGGTTTGTGGTTTGGGTCCTTATGAGAATTTTACTGATGTCCAAGCTCTTTACTCAGAAACATACCCGTAAACAAGGGGGGTTATTACGCAGTGCAGGGAGAGAGAGCACATGACTTGGGGAGCTGTGATGGGTCTCAAAAAGAACGTGTTAAAAAGTACATATTATAGGGTTTGTACTTTGGGTAAGTGATTTGGAGATGGGTCTGTGGAAGCAGGCTGTATTGGTTTCCTAGCCCTTTCATAACAAAGTACCACAAACTGTGGCTAAAAACAGCAGAAACTTACTCTTTCACATTTCTGGAGACTGGAAGTACAAACAAGGTGTCAGTAGGACCATGCTCCTTCTGAAGGCTCTATGGGAGAAATCTCTCCTTGTCTCTCCCTAGCTTCTGTGGTTGCCAGCAACACTTGGTGTTTTTTGATTTGTAGCGATATCATTCTTTTTTTTTTTTTTTTAAGATTTTATTTTTAGGTGATCTCCACACCCAACGTGGTGCTGGAACCCACACCTTGAGATCAAAAGTCGTATGCTCTACCAGATGAGCCAGCCAGGCGCCCCATGCAACTAGATCATTCTAATCTTTGCCGTTACCTTCACATGGCCTTCTTCCCTCTGTCTCTGTGCCGCTCCTTGTAAGGACACTAGTCAATGGATTTAAGACCCACTCTAATGCAGTATGCCTCCATCTTTACTTGATTAAGCTACAGAGACCCAATTTCCAAATAAAGTAACATTCTGAGGTTTCAAGTGGACATGACATTTTGTTTTGATACGCTTACTTTTTTTAGAGCAGTTGTAGATTCACAGCAGGAGTGAGTGGTAGATACAGGGACTTCTCATGTACGCCCTGCTCCCTACAGGTACAGCCTCTTCCACTATCAGCATCCTACCAGAGTGGTACATTTGTTACAGTTGAGAACCTGAATCGACACATTGTCATCACCCTGAGTCCATAGTTATACATTAGGTATAACTTTGGTGAAGTCATTCAACACAGAATACGTTCTGTGGTTTGGACAAATATGTAATCGTATATATTCATCATTATAGTATCTTATAGAGTAATTTCACTGCCCCAGAAATCCTCTTTGCCTCTCAGTTCATCTCTCCTTCCACGCTAATCTGTGGCAACCACTGATCTTTTTGTCATCTCCATAGTTTTGGCTTTTCTAGAATGTCATGTAGTTGGGATCATATGGTATAGGTTTTTCAGTGGTTTCTTTCACTTAGTAATACGCATTTATGCTTCTTTCATGTCTTATGTGGCTTGATAATTCATTTTTTTAATTCTGAATAATATTTCATTGGGTGTACCACAGTTTTATTCATCCATTCACCCTCTGAAGGACATTTTAATTGTTTCTAAGTTTGGGCAGTTGTGAATAAAGCTTCAGTAAACATTCATGTGCAGGTTTTTGGGTGGACGTGTTTGCAGTTTCTTTGGGTAAATTCCAAGGAGTGTGATTGCCTGACCATATGGTAAGATAAGTTTTGTAAGAAGTTGCCAACTATCCTCCAAAATGCTGTACCGTTTCTCATTCCCCCTGGCAATGAATGAGAGTTCCTGTTCCACATCCTTGCTGGTGTCAGTGTTCTGGATTTCAGCTGTTCTCATAGGTGTGTGGTGATTTCTTATTGATTTAATTTCCATTTTCCTGATGACATATTAGGCTATCTTTTCACACGATGTTTTCTTCAAGGAGTTTCATAGTTTTGTATTTTACATTTAGGTCTTTGATCCACGTGATCCGTTTTGAGTTGATTTTTGTGAAGAGTGTAAAAGTCTGTGTCTAGATTAATTTTCTTGCATGTTGATGGCTAGTTATTTCAGTCTCTGTTGACAAAAGACTATCTTCTCTGTGTATTGCCTTTGCTCCTTTGTCAAAGATCAGCTGACTCTATTTATGTAGCTCTATTTCTGGGCTCTCTGTTCTGTTTCATTGATCTGTTTGGATATAAATTTTCAGGGGACACTGTTCAACCCAGTCCACAGGTAGTCACTTTAGATTGAATGCTGATAAAAAGAAGTAGAAATCTTATTATTGAGTATTTTGTGGGTGGCACAGTGACTTTTTTGGGGGGGGTCATTCTTAGAGTTAATTATGTACTGGCTTTATTTTGTTTGATTTTATCATGGTCTCAGAGTAATCTTGTTTAAGATGGGTATTCTGTGAGATGATTTGTGTGCAATAGGAGAACAAAATGTCCTGGTTGTATCAGACCAGCTTCTGATATTGAAGTTTAGATAATGAATGTCACATCAGTTCTAGAAATCAGAGGCCGTGGCGTTGTCTTTGTCATTGTCTACTCCCCCGCCCTGCCCCTGCTTTAAAAAAAGCTTGACAAACATTTCGTAGAAATTCAGTTTGCTCTTGCTCATAATTACAGTATCAGAAGAGCAAAATTTTGAGCCTGTCTCGTGGAAATGTTTATGGTTCCTCATTGTTTTCCCTAATGATAAGCCTTTCTGCATTAACAGGGTATCCACTACACACACCATATCTGATCTCCCAGTGGAAACAAGAGGAGGACCTGGAGACAGTGGAAAGAGGACCCATCCAGGGGGAGCACCAGGAAGGCAAGAATCCTTGGGAAAAACTCCCCTGGTTGGGGGGGTGTGATGTTTGGAAAAAACAAATAAAAGCAAAACAAAACTTTGTTTTGTTTGAGGAGTCTGATCTTCCAGATACCTTAGATTACTATTTTGACTTTTTATCAGTATTCTCACACTTTCCTTGTTCTCGGGAAAGACTGTCCATATTTCTTCTTGTAAGTTAGTATTTGGTCATGTGCACTTCAGGAAGGAACTGGTTCCTTTTTTTTTTCCTTTTTAAGTTTTATTTATTTAAGCAATCTCTACAACCCGCATGGGGCTCGAGGTCATGACCCCAAGATCAAGAGTTCCATGCTCTTCTGACTGAGCCAGCTAGGCGGCCCTTTTTCTCCTAATAATACCTCATTTGTATTACTGTCAGTCTCAGTCTTCATAGAGTAATTTCTTGCTTACCATTTGACCCTTGTGTGTATTACCAAAGTCCTGAAACAGCCACGTTGCCAGAAGTCCTTTGCTTATAGGTGCCTTTACTTCTTTGTTTCAGATTTTGAGATTCAACTTAAAACTAATGAAGCAGTAGCTCCACAAGATATTTATGGACAAAAAACATCCAGTGAACAGAAAATAGTAAGATTCAAAAGGAATGATTCTTGCTCATCCATTTTACAGAAAAACTGGAAATACCATGGTATTTGTTATCAGAACAAAAACCATGAGAGACGTTTGAGGTGAGTGCCCTTCATAAAAGAAAAAGTAATGCCTCAGGAGAGAATCTTAAAATGTCAAAACTTAAAGAACATGTACCTAGAACATGATCAAAACTTTTGATTCAATAAAGAATTGTTCCAAGATTTTTTTCCCAAAAATGACATTGAGATCTAAAGTGTTTGACACATAGTTCAGTTGTAAGCAAATATCGGAAAAATTGTCTTGTTAAAAAAAACCTCAGTGATCATATTGGCTATTGTAGATCCTTCAGTGAGAACTTTGAACTTGTAACTTGACAGGGCAGAAAAGGTACATAGTCACTAAAAATGATAAAAGTGTATTTATTACTAATAATGTGCTTTTATTTTTAAAAGAAGTCCAGTTGTGGAGAACATCTATGAATGTAATGAAGAAAATCGATGTGGACAAGCCTTTGGCCAAATTTCACGTCTTAATATACTCAAGAGAACTACTGAAGTAAAGTCCTATGAATGCCATGAGTGTAAAAAGGCCTTCACAGATCATTTATCCCTTAAGAATCACATCAGGTCTCACACTGGAAGCAAACCCTATCGGTGTAAAGAATGTGGGAAAGCTTTCCATTTTCTTGCTTGTTTTAGAAAGCATGTGAAAAATCCCACTGAAGGGAAACCCTACGAATGTAAAGAATGTACAAAAGCCTTCGGTTGTTCTTCCTTCTTTAGGGCACATATGAAGATTCACACTGGAAAGACGAGCTATGAATGTAAGGAATGTGGGAAAACCTTTAGCTGTTCTTCATCCCTGACAGAACACAAAAGGATTCATAGTGGAGATAAGCCTTATGAATGTAGGGAATGTGGGAAGGCGTTCAGTTGTTCCTCCTCACTCTCCAAACACAAAAGAATTCACAGTGGAGATAAGCCATATGAATGTAAGGAATGTGGGAAGGCCTTTAGTTCTTCCTCTCACCTTATAATACATATAAGAATTCATACCGGAGAGAAGCCTTATGAATGTAAAGAGTGTGGGAAGGCTTTTAGCGAGTCCTCAAAACTCACTGTACATGTCCGAACACACACAGGAGAGAAACCCTATAAATGTAAGGAATGTGGAAAAGCCTACAATTGTCCCTCCTCCTTAAGTATCCATATGAGAAAACACACTGGAGAGAAGCCCTATGAATGTCTGGAATGTGGAAAAGCCTTCTATCTTCCCACTTCCCTTAATACGCACGTGAAAAATCAAAGTAGAGAGAAACCCTATGAATGTAAGGAATGTGGAAAAGCCTTTAGTTGTCCCTCATCCTTCAGAGCACACGTGAGAGATCACACTGGAAAGATACAATATGAATGTAAGGAATGTGGGAAGGCCTTTAGCCGTTCCTCATCCCTCACTGAACACGTAAGAACTCACACTGGAGAGAAGCCTTATGAATGTAAAGAATGTGGGAAAGCTTTTATTAGTTCCTCCCATCTTACAGTACACGTAAGAACTCACACTGGAGAGAAACCTTATGAATGTAAGAAATGTGGCAAAGCCTTTATTTATCCCTCAGCTCTGAGGATCCACATGAGAACACATACTGGGGAGAAACCCTATGAATGTAAGGAATGTGGGAAAGCCTTTCGCCATTCTTCATACCTTACTGTCCATGCAAGGATGCACACTGGAGAGAAACCCTTCGAATGTCTGGAATGTGGGAAAGCCTTCAGTTGTCCCTCATCCTTTCGAAGACATGTAAGAAGCCACACTGGAGAGAAACCATATGAATGTAAGGAATGTGGGAAAGCCTTTGTGTGTCCTGCCTACTTTCGAAGACATGTGAAAACTCACACTAGGGAAAATGTATAAATGGTAAGAACTGTGGGAATGTCTGCAAGGTGCTTGCACCTCGTAGCATAGCTGGAACGTTGTGGAGATGTGTCATGAATGTAAGAAAGCATTGCTTTCTTGTAAGATAAGCCAGTGCTTATCTGTTTGAAGACTTGAGAACTTGCAGCTGAGAGAAACCTGTGTACGCACACTGTGTGGGAATGCCTTTGTGAACGTCACTTCCGGCACATAAGAAAATTCACACAAGAATCACAGATCAAGGCCTCACCTGTAAAGTGGATTGCTGGCTCGTTTTCAGTTTCTGTTTTCTGATACGAATATTTGAGGTGATAAATTTTCCTCTACTACTTTTTTATCTCTAAGCACATTTTATCATAGCTACTTTTATTTCAGCCGAGATGTAAATATTCTTTACATTACAAATTCTTTTGGACCCATGGGGGATTCAGGGTGTTTTTCATATGCAAGCAGGAATGGTCTTTTTTTTTTTTTTTAATTAGTATCTAATTAATGCTCATTGTTCTCCAGGTGTGCAGTCATTATGGTAGCAACACTTTGGTACTTGTAATTTCTTTTGTAACTTTTTTCTTATAATTGGTAATTCCATTTTGATTTGGTATGGCAGATACTGGAGATTGCGTAGCCAATATTTTTTTCCTTTTTTTTTTTTTAAACTAAAAGAACCTAAAGTTTTTGAGGTTATCAGTTTTTACTGTTAAAAACTTTTCCTGCCTAATAAGTCATTTCAACAGAAATTAATAATGCAAAGGTCTCAAAAGAAGAGTTGGATCTAATATACTGTTTTTGTATTTTATTCTTTGTCCTTAATCATGGCTGGGAATTGGACCCAGTGTTTTGAGTTTAAAAAGGGACCTTGTGACAAGAAAGGTAGAAGTAAAGTTGGTTGAGCTGGCTTGTGTGTTAATTTGGACATGGTTGGGACTCCATTTCTCAGAATCATTTCCTTACCCAATCCCAGGTTAGAGTTGTCTGAAACAGAGTTTGCATGAGAATTGGAAGGCAGAGGGAAGAAGCTATTCTCTGTCTAGTGGGGCCATAAGATGGAGACAGGTGCATAGGGGCCTGGTGAGCCTCAGTGTCCAGCTCATTTTCCTGATGATTGGACCCACCAATCAATGCTAGCTTGAAACAGAACATTAAATGCTTTTACTTCAGTAACGTCAGAGGCAGCAGCTCCACAGACCTCTCCATAAGTTCCTTCATCACGGTCATACACAGCTTCCTGGATTCTCCGGCAAGTTCCAGCATTGTCATTTTGCTGATACAGCAGTCCCTCTGGCACATCAACTGACTATGTCGGGGTGGCCCCAGTTGGGAGCACGATCGTTTTCTGTGTAGTGCAATCGCATCATGTCACTTTGCTCAAGGGGAAAGACATCTGTGTAAGTCCACGGGTATCTCCAGCAAGAAGGGCTGTGGACAGTAAGGAAAGTTAGGTATAAGTAAGGTAAGCATCAGACAGGGCATCATCCTATTTTAGCGGAGGAAGATTTATGTTTGACGCCTTCAGATTTTTCTGCTTTTTTATTTGAGAGACATGAAAGTTATTTGGTTTGTGTTTCTTGAGGTACCTCTAGCTGTGCTTCTCCCTTCCATTGTATTTACCCTTTATTTCTGAAAGTAGACCTATGCCACCTTCCCTTCATCCTCTGCTGCTGTTTTAGTAAAGTGTGTGTACACTAATGTACACGACGTGTGCTAATTTTAAGTGTATAGCTTAATGAAATTTCACTTACGTACACACCCCGATGAACAGAACATTTCCAGGACTCCAGAAAGCTTATTTATCTGCCTTCTCAATAACTGCTCCACAGAGGAAACCACAGTTATGACTTTTATTCAGTTTATTAGGTTCGTTTCTTCTTGATCTTGATCCTTATCTAAGTGCTTAAGTGCAATATGTACAATTATGGGTTTGGCTTCTTTTCTCAGCACGATGTCTAGTTTGCCTTTCAGTTGCTCTTTTCGCTGACCTACACTTATTTCTCTTGGCATATGTTTTGTTTGTAGGAATGAGATCACTGACTCATAGGGTAGACTTTAGCTTTAGTTTTAGTAGGTATTCCAGTTTTTCAAAAAGGTGGATTCCACCTGTCATCCTAAAAGCAGTGCAGGAAAATTCCAGTTGTTCCACCTTAGCTGGTCAGCCCTTTCTAATCTTAGGCATTCAGCAGAGGACATGGCAATATCCTGCTTTGGTTTTAGTTTGCAGTTACCTGATATGTAGTGATGGTAAATACTTTTTTATGTGCTTATTGGCTATTTGGATATCTTTTATGAGGGCACCCTATTGAAGCATTTCTCCCATTTTTGGTTCCTTTTTTAAAAGAGTTTCCTTCTAGTGACTTGTCTTTTATTGTATGTATGTGTATCATATGTATGTCTAGTTACATACACATATATAAAACCATGTGTTATATATATATGATACATATAACTTATGTATATTATATATACATATATTGCAGATAACTTTTCCCCATCTCTGACTTCTCTTTTCACTCTTCTCATATGTGTAAGTTATAAAGGGAATTTATTGGTTTGATTATTTGAGGAGTTCTTGGGTATAACTAGCTTCAGGGAGGCTGGGATCCTGGGGCTAAAAAGCCGTTACCTACGTGAGTTCTGTGTCCGTGTCTTGGCTGGTCATCTTGCATTTAGGTATTCTTCCTGGCAGGCTATTTCTCTCTACCATGGGTCCCAGAAGATCCAGGCTGCTTTCTTTCTAGGTTGACGTCTCAGGGAGAAAAAAGCGATGGTCTTTTTGAACAACTCCAATATGATCATTATAATAGAACCCGATTGGCTCACTTGCCAATAGTTACCTAATCACTGTGGCCAGAGGAATGTAATACTCTCATTTGTTGAGGACCTGCTCCTGTGCTCATCCAGAAACCAGAGTAGAGTTTGCACCAACTGAATCAGAGTCCTGACCATTGTGCTGTGTACGGAGAGGGGAGGAGGCAGCAGGGGGCATGTGGGGTAATATTGTCAGCTAGCATGTTGTGCTTACTGGAGTCCTAGCAACAGGAGGAAACTGAAGTCTGGTAACTGAGCAGGGGCTGAGTAGTTCTAGAAATCCTTTCACAAAGGTTAAATGCTGTCTGTTAACATATCTTTGGATTGCTAAAGATGGCTTCTCAACCTTTATGTTGCTTTGTGGTACATTTAGAAATCTGGTAGTGAGAGAGTTACGACATTTTTATTCTTTAAGATTGTCCTGCCTTCTCTATTCCTCATTCATTTCTATATTATTTTTAGGATTTCCTTATCAATTTTCACAAATAGGCTGAGAGTATGCTTGGAATTGCATTGACTTGATGCCATAACCTGAATGAAATTGACATCTGTACAATATTGAGTCTTCCAATTAAACATAATATAATCATCCATTTACCTAGGTTGTCTTTAATTTCTCTTAACAGTGTTTCGTAGTTTCATTGTAGAGGTCTTGAATATCTTTGTTTAATTTATTTCTAGGTATGTGGTATGTTTTGCTTTGTAAATATTTTTATTTATTTCCTTTCTGATGTTTCAGCTAGCATGAATTGGAATTTCTTTTTGTACATTGATCTTTTTATCCAGTGACATTTATAAATTAAATTATTATTACTTGAATTATTCAAATAATTTGTGGATTATTTTGGATTTTCTGTGTACAATCCTGTCAATAACAAAAGAAAGTCTTACTTGATTTCTAAACTTATATCTTTTTTTTTCCCCTCATTACTTTACAGTGATGAATAGAAATGGCGAATATGAACATCTTTGCCCTGTTCCTGATCTTAGGGTAAAATGTTCCATATTTCATAAGTATAATACTAGCTATAAGTTTTTCATAGATGACTTATAATAATGAAGAAAATTGTTTTATTCCCAATTTATGAAGTTTTTTCTATTGTGAGTGAATATTTTATCCAGTGCCTTCTCTGCATGTGTCATGGTCTTAAAAAAAAAAAAATCCTTTGGTTAATGTGAATTACTACATTCCTTGATTTTCAGATGGTTAGATGTCTTCCTGGAATAAACCACACTTGGACATGGGATATGTTGGCTTATTAGCCTTCTCATTTTGCTAGATTCATTACATGACTTTTAAAAAATTACTTCTGTGTCTCCTAATTAGACATTTGTCTTGTAATTTCTTTTCATGTACTTGTCTGTGTTTTGTGTCAAGTTTATGTTGCTCCATAAAAGGAGTTGGGAACTGTTCTGAAAGTTTTTCTATAAAATTTGAGCTAGTTAGTCCTTACGTGTTTGGAACAATTCACCAGTGAATCTGTCTTCTGGGTGAATTACACCAAATATAAATAGACAAAATATTAATCAGTTTTTTTTTTTGTTGTTGTTCTTGTGTTAGTTTTGCTAAATTGTATCTGTCCATTCCAGAACTTCTCAAATGTGTTGGCATAATTTTTGTTGATAATATCCTATAATTCCTTTTAATGTTTGAAAACTGTCATTATATTCCCTTTTCATTTCTGATATTGGTAATATATATGTTCTCTTTTTCCTCATCCTGTTAGGGATTTAGATATATTACTTTTTTCAAAGAACCAACTTTATTCTGCTTTCTGATTCTTTAATTTCTGGTTTTATTCCCTTCTATTCTATTTGGGTTTAATTTTTTTCTAGCTATTTGAGACAGGTGATCGTATCACTGCCTGTCTCCTGCTATGCCCTGTCTGCTTACAAACTTATCCAATCAGAACATTCTACCATCAACATTATCAGTAGCAATGTGCTCAAGATATATTCTGAAAAATGTTTATGTGCCCCTTGTCTTAAGGTCATGGGACTTCCTTGGTGGAGTGGAAAGAAAACTGGCCTGGGAGTCAAGACACCTGATGGTATTCATTTTTCAACTCTACCTCTGTGACTTTAGAAAAGTCACTTAAGCCTTCTGGTCCTGAGTTTGGTGTGTGTGTATATGTGTTTAAATTCTTTTTTATGAAATAATTACAGATTCACAGTATCCTGTGGAAAAATACGTATGGGGAAATTCCATGTATCCATCACTTATTTTTCCCAGTGGAAATCCAAGAGCTTATTCAAATTTTGCCAGTTTGAGATGCATGCGCACACGTGTGTGTGTGTGTGTGTGTGTGTGTGTGTGTATGTTTCTTTGCAGTGGAAATCCAAGAGCTTATTCAAATTTTGCCAGTTTGAGATGCATGCGCACACGTGTGTGTGTGTGTGTGTGTATGTTTCTTTGCAGTTTGAACATGTGTAAATGAATGGACCTGCTACCATAATTGGAATACAGAGCTGTTCCATCACACAAAAGAACTCCTGGGCGCCTGGGTGGCTCAGTTGATTAAGCGGCTGCCTTCAGTTCAGGTCACGATCCAGACCCTGGAATGAGCCTCACATCAGGCTCGCAGTTCAGCAGGGAGTCTGCTTCTCCCTCTGCCACTCCCCCTGCTTGTACTTGCTTGCCGGCTCTCTCTCTCTCAAATACATAAAAAATATATCTTAAAACAACAACAACAAAGAAATCACAACTCTTTAGCTACTTTGTATTCAGACCCAAACCTCTCTATTGCTAGCCCTAACTGCCAATATGTTCACCTGTATAATTTTGTTTTCTTCGAGAATGTTATGTAAATGAAACCACATAGTATGTAACCTTCTGGAGATAGACTTTTTCCACTGGGCATAATCCCCTTGTGATACCTCCAAGTTGTGTGAAGCTGTGTCCTTTTTTATTGCTAAGATGTTTTCTTGAGGTGCTTTTCATCAAGTTAATTTCCCCTCTTCCTAGTTTGCCTAGTTAAGAAAGAGGTTTTGGGTTTTGTCAAATGCCTTTTCTGCATCAGTTGGTATGATCATAGCCTGTTGATATGGTGGATCACACTGCTTTTCAGATAATGGACCAGGCTTGCACATCTAGGATGCATCTCTAGTCATGATGTGTAATTCCTTTTATACATTGCTGGATTCAATTTACTAATAGTTGCTTTTTTTGTTATTTACCTCAATTATAAAATATATTTTAAGACTAATATATTAAAAAAATCTTCAAGGTGTTAAAAATAGGCAAGGAACAAGAAGTAAGTTTTTGTGTTTAAGGCAGATATATTATCAACATTGGCCATAAATCAAAGTCATTCAGTACCATCAGATGCATACAGGAGGTGCTACTGGAGTGGCTGGGGTGGGGGCAGGCATCACATCCTTTATGTGGGATCAGAAACACTTCCTTCACTGCCCCAAGTTTTTAGACTGTGGAAGAATTCAGAGGATGAAGATTTGATCGGAGATGATTTGAAGAGAAGGGGGCTGGCTTGGTTTTATGAAAAGAGAGGTAAAAAAATATTTAACATTTGACGAGCTTTTTTTCTGTGTCATTCACTTTTAATTTCCATGTATTATTTGATCAGCACAAAAATTTTATGAGGCAGATACTTATTTTATCAACATAATACACATGGTGAAATAGAGTCACAAATGAGCTCAAATGCCCGGAATTTCACACTATGCAGTGGAACTATGTCTGAATCCAGAACCCAGGCTTTTAAACATGACACTCTACTGTCTCCAGGGACCAAAGAATTTTGAAGAGTCAGGACAGGCGGATTGGGTGTGGCTGAAGGGGAACTACTAGGGTGGGGCTGTGAGTAGCGTTCTGGTGTAACACTCGCTTGACATGTTCTAGGCAAGCACCAGGTATCTCAACCATCTGTGTCATATGGCTCCCTATGTTATGGAAGCAGTGTGGTTACAAGGGAAGAGAATCCAGTCAAAGTATGAAAGACCAAGGTTGTTTTATCTTTGAAAACATAGGGCACACTGTTAGCATTAGGTAAATATTGATAGCTTGATTTGACCAAAAGGTTTATTGAGTGACTGTGTCAGGCACTATTTGAAACACTTTATAGCTGCAATGTGTTTACTCTTCACAATGACGAGTAATTTCAGATAAGATAATTCTACTCAAGAAAAACTAGAAACACTCAGAATAAAGAGTACTAGATAATGGAAAAAGTACAACTTAATTGTTTTATAATATGGCATTATAAATCAATTAGCAACAAATGAAACCAATGCTGTCATTCAAATTAGGAAAGAAAAAAATTACCAAGGAATAAACTCCATAAGGAATTAGAAGTACTTATATTAAGAAAAGTATGAAGCTCTCCCTGCAGACATAAATGTACAAATATGGAGATAGTTTCAGGTTTTAGCATGGGAAATGTTAATAAGGATGCCAGTATTCCTGATATTATTTCATCATCAATGCTCTTTCAATAAATCAAAATTGCAATAGAATTTTTAAGTGGAAATAATCTTTACAGAAAGAGCCTTCCTTGTGGGTATGTGCCTAGAGGAGGCTGAATGAACTTCCCTCTGGGAAGAGAGGGCACTCAGAAGTCATTGAGCTGGACCAAAAGCACTTTTTCCTCCTATCGTTCTCCAAGATTGTGTAGTCTTCAGGGAGTGGAGTTCATGGACCAGTTCAGCTAATTATGAGCTCTGCATCCACGTCTCCAGGCCACAATTCCACAATCAGTCTGTGTCTCCAGCCTTCCAGGTTGCCAGTCCCTGTCTAGGGGGCTTCATCCCTGTGTCTCCTCCCAGAGTAGTCATCTCCACCAGGAGGCCTGGCCTGAGTCTGTCTGTCTGCCAGTCCTAAGGACAGACCCTCAGCCATTGTTGTTCACCCGGTAGGTGAGGGGCAGCCCCCTTCCTCCTTGCTCATGCACCAGCAAAGTCACAGCGCAGTCAGTGATACCATGGTGACAGTGGATGGAGGAGGGGCTGGGGGACCATGGTTTCCTTATTGTCAGGCGAGCAGAACATTTGGTTAGACGGATGGTAGGGTACCAACATGTGAAGTTTTCACTCCAAGCACTGTAAAGTTTATGTTCTTTCTAGTGAGAATCTAAGAACTCTCATTCAGATTCTGCTTTCCTCCCACAGTGGTTCTAGCTCCACAATGGCAGGAAACCAGTCTTTCTGAACTGACCCCGAGTACTCCAAAATCATGAAGTGGTGAGGACGATGAAGACCGTAAGCATGATATCGTTAACTTTCATTGGCTTCCTACGAGGAGGCTCTGAGCTAAGTGTTCTGTGTAGCTTGTTTCATCTGCATAACCCCCTCCCCCCAAGGAAGAGGACTGCACATCATCGTCATTTTACAGATGAATTAGGGAGCACAGCATTTAAATATAACTTGTATTAAGTCATGGGGTAAAATGGGTATGAATTCAGATTTGAATCCTCACATCCAGGCTCCAGACACAGGTCATCTAGCCATTATTCCCTCCTACCAACCCAGTCTGTCATTTCTCCTGCCAGGTCACTTCAGGCAGAGACCCTCTGTGCACTGTGATTTTCCCTTTGGAGGTTTCCAGTAGACCTCAGAGGGGAGTAATGGGTACCCCTTGCACCTGCTAGACTATAGTAATAGACTATAAGAGAACAGCTGAGATCAAGATAGGGATCATAGAAGGGTCAGCCAATTATAGTTTAGGGCAGGTCTTTCTCTTGTCCCTGCTCCTACATTTTCCTTACACTGTCCTCTTTCTCCTTCATTCTAGTTGCAAGGTTTAAACAGTATAGTGGAAATATATATGATGAATGTGTATAGAAAGTGCAAAATAGATTTCAGATATTATTAATAGACTAGTTTTATACTACTTGATTAAAATATCCTGTGATCTGAAGGTACGGATTTCCCTAGATCTTTGACAGGACATTTTATTTTGTCCTCATACACGTAGATACTGAGTGGAGGGAAATACGGAGTCTCACTCATGTCTGATTTCTCAGAGCCTATCCTATCTTTGGCACAGAGTAGGCTACAAAAACAAAAAGAAATACATCTCTGTTAAACATTAAATAACCCCTTAATTTTTAAGTTGACATACATAAACATGAGTTTATCGGTCATCAAATGCATTCAAATGACTGAGCAATTTAGGGAGAATTAGGACTTCTGTATCAAGAAACTGGTAGTATTTCCATTTTCTCAGTTAATATTTGGGAGCTCTAAGAACACTTAACATGAGCCCTACCTTTTAAACAAATTTTGAAGTGTTCATATGTTATCGTTGACTTTAGGGACAATGTTGTAGATCTCTAGAGCTTATTCATCTTGCCTGACTGAAACTTTATGCCCTTTGATTAGGAACTCTCCATTTCCCCCTCCTGCTGCCATTCTACTCTAACTCTATGAATTTGACTATTGTAGATACATAAATGGAATCATGGATTATTCATCATTCTGTGATGGGCTTATTTCACTTAGCATAATATCCTTAAGCCTCACCCGTGTTGTTTCAAATGACAGAATTTCCTTCTTTTTCAGGCTGAATAGATATATAATAGTATATACTATACAAGTATAGTAGTATATATACAAGATAATATATATATACACATACACTTTTGTATATATATGATTTGCAGTTTTTTGATGAATAGTGATATTGAGCACCTTTTCATATACTTGTAAGCTGTTTGTATATCTCCTTTGGAAAAATGTCTATTTAAGTCCTTAACCCATTTTTATTTTTTATTTTTAAAGGTTTTATTTATTTATTCGACAGAGATAGAGACAGCCAGCGAGAGAGGGAACACAAGCAGGGGGAGTGGGAGAGGAAGAAGCAGGCTCCTAGCGGAGGAGCCTGATGTGGGGCTCGATCCCATAACGCCGGGATCACGCCCTGAGCCGAAGGGAGATACTTAACCGCTGTGCCACCCAGATGCCCCCTTAACCCATTTTTAAAATCAGGTTGTTAGTTGTTTGTTTGTTTACTATTGGGTTGTAGGAGTTCCTTATATATTTTGGAGATTAACCAATTTTTTTTAAAGATTTTATTTATTTATTTGACAGAGATAGAGACAGCCAGCGAGAGAGGGAACACAAGCAGGGGGAGTGTGAGAGGACGAAGAAGGCTCCTAGCAGAGGAGCCTGATGTGGGACTCGATCCCAGAATGCCAGGATCACGCCCTGAGTCGAAGGCAGACGCTTAACGACTGCACCACCCAGACGGCCCTGGAGGATAGCCAATTATTGGACATATGGTTTGCAAATGTTTTCTCCCATTCCATAGGTTGCCTTTTCGCTGATGAGGAACTGAAGTGCACTGATTTGCCACAGATCTTAAATTGTTGCTGAGATCAGGTGGAAATGTGTCTTTAAATCCCATACCCGTTCTATTATCTGTGATGCCATTCCTATATCAAGGATATTAGCACCACTCCTAGGTAGCTACTGTGGACCTTCCTGGCACATTTCCATACAGGCTTTCCCCTCCACGAATAGTGTTAATTGATTAGTAGCACATGTTCTAAATGTTGAAGTTTGATGAGGAAAAAGAGAGTGTCACCTGGTGAGAGAATGTTAAATGAGATATCAACAGCAATATTAGTAATGTATTAGGGTTCTCTAGAGAAACGGACCTAACAGGATGTGTATATATTTACATAGAGAGAGATTTAGGAAATTGGTTCACATGATTATGGAGGCTTGCTAAGTCCACGTTTTGCAGGATAGGCTAAGCAGGCAGGAATTACAGGAAGAATTGCAATTCAAGTCCAAAGACAGACTGCTGGCAGGATTCCTGTTTCCTCTGGGAGGTCAGTCTTTGTTCTAGTAAGGCCTTTAACTGATTGGTTAAGGCCCACCTACATTATAGAGGGTAATCTGCTTTACTCAAAGTCCACTGATCTAAATGTTAATCTCGGCCAAAAAATACTTGAAAATACTACCAGATTCTTGATATAGAAGTCCTAATTCTCCCTAAATTGCTCAGTCATTTGAATGCATTTGATGACTGATAAACTCACATGTTTATGTATGTTAACTTAAAAATTAAGTCTGAGTTTTTTATTAAGGTGTATGAAACTTGACAGTCAGAAGGAGTACAGGCGCTATTCCTCCTGAGAAGTGGAAGGCCTCAGACCCTACAAAGGATATTTACTTTTCTTATGATCCTGGTCCATTAATATTAACAAGCCTTCAGAGACTGGGAGAACTCAGACCAATTTGGTTAATTATGAGCTCTGTGCATTGAGCTTTCAAGCCCACACAACCGTAAATAATCGGCTTGTGCCCTGCGAACTTTCAGTTGGCCAGTCCCACCCAGCACAGTTGGACCTGTATGTGTGTCTTCTCTTCCCAGAGCTGCTGTATGCATCAAGGGGTCCATACGTGACTCTGTCTTCCTGCCAGTCCTGAGAACAGAGCCTGAGCCTTCATCACTCGCAGGCATAAGAAGGGTGATGGATCGTCATTCCTTTGTCATGGCCCAGCATAGAGGCCCCACAGTCCAGTGAGTGATGTTGGAGATACTGGATACAGGAACAACCTGGGGAGCATTGTTCCTTCATCATCAGGACAAGCAGGACAGTTGGAGTAGCTGGATGGAAGGGCACCAACATGCAAGTTCAGCTCAGAGGCCTGTGAAGTTTATATTCTTGGTTCTGGTGGGAATCTGAGAATTGTTATTCAGAGTTCAGCTTTCCTTCCACACTGGTTCTAGCTCCTGTAGGAACCTCCCTCACCAGAGCAGGAAATAAGTCCCTCTAAACTGTCCCTTAAGCATTCCAGAATGATCATGAAAGTGATGATGAAGATGAGCAAGTGAATGATGCCAGAAGACCATACACATGTTATCGTGAAACTTTATTAAGGATTCCAGTCCTAGGCTCTGAAATAAGTGCTTTATGCAGACTGTTTCTTTTCACCTGCCTAGGCAGCCCTAACACATTATTGTTTTTTTTACAGAGAGGAGAGGATTATAGCCTTTAATGTAACTTGTCCCAGGTCGTGGGATAGAATGGGATGAAGCCAGGTTTGACTCAAACAGTCTGACTCCAGACGCAGTGCACCTGGCCAGTATTCTCCCTCTGCCAATGCAACCAACCATTTCACTTCTCTGGTCATTTCATCCATGCACTCTTTGCTCACTGTGCTCTTCTCTTTGGAGGTTACTGGTAAACCACAGTGGTCAACTATAGGAAGGACAGCTGAAGATCGCTGGCAGGGATCATAGAAAGAGCTGGCTCATGACAGTTTAGGATAGATTTCTCGTGCGTGCCCCTGCTCCTGGATTTTACCTCAGCTGTTCACTTCCTCCCCCATTCTTATAAGTTAGTCCTTCTCCATTTCAAAGGGAGACAATGTCTCAGGTTCTACCCATACTCAGTAAACGAGAAACTATTAAAAGATGTACAATAGATGTGCTATTGGATAAGACGTATGGATCTCTGCTTTAAAATTTTTTAACAGAGTAAAGAAGTTAATTGCATGTGCCTCAGATCCACAATATAATTTCAAGTCCTATCGTCTCTACTTATTATCTAGTGAGCTGGAGCAAGTTCTTAGTATCTCTGAGCCTCAAAATTGTCATCTGAATTGATTCCTAGTTGATACCACTCCACTAAGTAAAGACTAAGTAGATACGAATACTTCCAATGTGGTTAAATATGTGATGGATACATACAGTAAGGGCAATTTAGATATTATTATTGATAATATTAATATTGTTAACACCAACTTTTATACCCTTCGACCAAAATATCCTGTGATCTGATCATTTGGTTTTCAGTGGCTACCTGAAAAAAATTTAATTTTTATCCCTATACAAGTTAAGTACTGAGTGCTTGGAAGGAAATGACTGAATCATATTCATTTATGATTCCCCAGAGCTTATATCATCTTTGGCACAGAGTAGGCAACAACAACAAAACCCCCAAATATGTTAATTGTTGAATAGACCCTTCTCTGAGTTACAGGAACAAAGCATAGTCAGTATGGCTTTGCATGCACTGGTGCTTTCCTGCCTGTACCTTCATCCTTGTTAGGGACGGCCCATTGGACAAGAGATAAGAAAAAACAGCACTTGTTTGTATGTATGTCATAAACATTCAATAAGATCTATTATTTTTTTTAAAAGTAGGCTTCATGCCCAGTGTGTTGCCCAATAGGAGGCTTGAACTCACGACCCTGAGATCAAGACCTGAGTCTGAGATCAAGAGTTGGGATGCTTAACCAACTGAGCCACCAGGCAGCCCTCTATTATTTTCTATTTAACAGCATCTACAACATTCAGTTATTCAAAAATCATCACGGTGATTTTTGTAAGTATGTAAAAGAAGAGACAGGATGAGAAGGGGAAGATAAATTTTACTGTGTAGGCTTAGGATTTCTAGTGCCCGGAGACAAGAGAGAGTCCAGATTCTCTGCCATCTAATCCAATAAAAGGTTATTAAAACTTTCTTAGGATTGTATTTCATCAGTAAACCCACAGTTACAATAATGATTCAAATTCTGGTTATAGGGGGGTGTGGGTGCTCTGTCGGTGAAGCATCTGCCTTGGGCTCAGGTCCTGATCCCAGCATCCAGGGAAGGAGCCTTGGATCAGGGCTCCCTGCTCAGTGGGGGGTCTGCTTCTCCCACTTCCTCTGCCCCTCCCCCTGCTTGTGTGCTTGTGCTCTCTCTCCCTCAAATAAATAAATAAATAAATAAAATCGTAAAAAAAAAAAAAAGCAAGCAAAAACCAAATTCTGGTTACAAAACAATGACAAAATATTTATTAAGTTCTACTTCCCTTGGATGCCACACATCTCTGACGATGACTGTTAACCTTTGGATTTCCAGAGAAGTGAGGCCAGCACAGACAGGTTGAGGGATTTACTACGTATTCCTGTGAATTAGGGTACTGGACCAGTGATTTTCAGGAGCACTTAGGGCAGTAATATGGTGGATTATAGGATTTCCTATGAATAGTAACGCACTTTTCAGCCCAGTTTGAAAATCTGAGATATGGAAATATTATTCCCTATGTGAATTTTTATACAGAGCTATCACAGAATGACTATTATTAGATACTTGAGAAATATTTTTGATTCTGATTCTATACTTTAATAATACGATGTAGTTGATAGCAACTAATTTTTCTGGGAAAACAAATGTAGGCAGTAAGTAGTGAAATTGAATTTGCATTGATTTTTATAACACAAATGATATCCTCCATGCAGATGTCATATAGAAATTCTCACTTGGATGATATGCAGAAAGACAAAAGGATTTTCAAAGGGATGTTGAAATAAGGAATTGATAAACAAAATGAAGTTAATTCCTCAGTTAATACTATGTATCACTTGAATTGTTGTCGTAAACCTAGTAATATACTATTTAGGTAAATTTTCAAGAAAACCCCTTGAAAACACACAAATAATAACATTATGGAAACACCAAAAGAAAATATACTCACCTAATTTATGACAGTGGTTGCTCTGGGGGACAGGTGTGCAGGGCAATGAGATCATGCAGGGGTTTAAAGAAAGCTAACATTTTATCAGTAATATTTGAAATCTCTATAAAATATGAGTTTGGAAGCAAATCTTAGTAAATGCTTTTATTTTTAATATAGCTACTGGGTATTTATTATAGTAATAATACATAATATTCATCGAACATATTCTAAGTGCCTGGAAATATTTTAAGGCATTGTTCTTGACCCTGGCTGTATATTAGTACCACCAAGAATTGTGCATGTAGAGATTATTATTTAATTGGCTCTAGGCAGTTGACAGGGCATCAGTACATTTTTACAATATTAACGGGTAAGTGTCATAATCAACTAGGATTGAGAACCAGGGGTCTGAGCACTTTATGTTTTATTTAATTTCCTCAAACAACCCAATAAGGTAAGTTCCGTTGTTATCACCATTTTACCGATGTGGGAACTCCCCAGGTGTTTGTTATGTACTTTTCTATTTGGCATTTTTCTCTAAATTAAATCGTAGTGTGACTTGTCAAGAGAAATGAATATCAGAGTTGCCTTCAGGGAATTGATTTAAAAATAATTGTATTTAGGGGCGCCTGGCTGGTTTAGTTGGTGGAGCGTGCAACTCTTGATCTCGGGGTTGTTGCTTTTTCCTTCAGTCGGATGTGGAGATTGCTTCAAAATAAAATCTTAAGAAATATATATATATATATTTAAGGAGAATTGATTTTATTATCTATTTATGTATTTATTTATTTTCAACAACATGGATGGACCTAGAGGGTATTATGCTAAATGAAATAAGTCAGAGAAAGACAAATACCATATGATTTCACTCATATGTGGAACTTAATAAACAAAAGAAATGAACAAACAAAAAAAGACAAACGAACAAACCCCTCCCGGATTCTTAAGGGGAATTAATTTTTATTTTTATTTTATTTATTTATTTATAATAATATTTTTTATTATATTATGTTAGTCACCATACAGTACATCCCTAGCTTTTGATGTAAAGTTCCATGATTCATTACTTGCGTATAACACCCAGTGCACCATGCAATACGTGCCCTCCTTATTACCCATCACCAGCCTATCCCAAGGGGGAATTAATTTTTATAAGAATGAGTTAAGGAGAATTCTCCTTGTTTCAGTCAAGATTGAAGTTAAGGAAGCATAAGAAGGCTGGATTTCAGACCTGGTTTGGGGGGCCTTGTATGGTCCTAAATTCCTTGGTTATAAATAAGAGAGTTGGATTTCATGAGGATGCAGCAGTTCCAAATGTTTAGGGTTAGAAATACATATAAGCCCTTTTACCAATTCCAAACCACTACAAAAAAGAGACCAAAAAACCAACTAAACAAATAAACAAAAAAACCCCAAAGACATAACATAATAAAATATCATTGTAAAAGGGGCGCCTGGGTGGCACAGCGGTTAAGCGTCTGCCTTCGGCTCAGGGCGTGATCCCGGCGATCTGGGATCGAGCCCCACATCAGGCTCCTCTGCTGTGAGCCTGCTTCTTCCTCTCCCACTCCCCCTGCTTGTGTTCCCTCTCTCGCTGGCTGTCTCTATCTCTGTCGAATAAATAAATAAAATCTTAAAAAAAATCATTGTAAAAAATAAATAAATGTACTTCTATTACTTCAAAAAAAAAAAAAACCCAAACCCCAAGGAGCAGTGTCAATTTCCCTGAGATTGTGTAGGGTTGATATTTAATCCTGCGTAAACTGAGAGATAGGAAGAAAAGTATTTTTAAAAAGTTATTGTTTAATGACCCACAGCTGCATTGCACAGGAATGTCAGCTATGGGGTCACTGACACTGCATGATTTTGTGCATTTAACCAACACATACTTATCAAAATTTGAAGTCTGTCTGGCCGCAGTTAAGAGTTATATTTGAAAAGACTTTAAAAAGACAACGCACATATTTGAGTGAGCATGTATTTCCATGGAGGAGAAATGTCAGAAAACCAGAGAGTGATGAAAAAACCCCTGAAGATAATTAACACATTAAAAAATCTTTCTGATTGTAAACATTTGATTTTAATTTAGAATGTCAGTAATGTATTTCTAGCAATTATACAGTTTATCAGTATTCTAAAGGGACTTTCTTGCACTTATTTGAATAAAATAAGGCTGCTTCTAAGTGTGCTTTAATTAGAATGATTTTTTTTTCCTTAAAGAGAGAAGAATGTTTCTTATTTGGTATGTTTATTTAAAGGAGTATTTTATGGTGATCATGGATTTATCATTTATCTCTAAATGTTCTTGCTTCTCTAACATTCTTCAGTTGAGTGTCTTTAAAGTGTGTATAGAGAGATGTGAATAACACAGAAACCAATGAGGAAACAGTTCTAAGAAAATTGGATTCTAGACACAGAAATATTGCTGAAGGCACTGGAGGCTATGGCCCCAGCTGTGAATATTTTACTTGTGAACTGCTTGAATACACAACAGGGACACAGTGCTGGATGCCCATTTACTTGATTCACTTTTCCAACCCCCTTTTCTTTTTCAAAAGGTGTCCAAGCCACATAGAACAACAAAATCTAACGAGTGTCTCAGAATTCTTCCTCACGGGACTCTCAGACGATCCAGAACTGCAGCCCCTTCTCTTTGGGCTGTTCCTGTCCATGTACCTGGTCACCGTGCTGGGGAACCTGCTCATCATCCTGGCCGTCAGCTGTGACTCCCACCTCCACACCCCCATGTACTTCTTCCTCTCCAACCTGTCCTTGGCTGACATTGGTTTCACCTCTACCACCATCCCCAAGATGATCGTGGGCATCCAAACTCAGAGCAGAGCCATCTCCTATGTGGGTTGCCTGACTCAGATGTCTTTTTTTATGCTTTTTGGGTGTTTGGATAGTCTCCTTCTGGCTGTGATGGCGTATGACCGGTTTGTGGCCATCTGTCACCCCCTGCACTACATGGTCATCATGAACCCCCGCTTCTGTGGCTTGTTGGTTTTGGCATCTGTTTTCATCAGCCTGTTGGTCTCCCAGATGCACAATTCAATTGTGCTGCAGCTTACCTACTTCAAGGATGTGGAAATTTCTCATTTCTTCTGCGACCCTTCTCAACTCCTCAACCTTGCCTGTTCTGACACCTCCACCAATAACATAGTCATGTATTTTGTGGGTGCCATCTCTGGCTTTCTCCCTATCTCAGGGATTTTTTTCTCTTACTATAAAATTGTTTCCTCCATTCTGAGAGTCCCATCCGCAGGTGGGAAGTACAAAGCCTTCTCCACCTGTGGCTCCCACCTGTCAGTTGTTTGCTTGTTTTATGGAACAGGCCTTGGGGTGTACCTCAGTTCAGCTGTCTCACGTTCTCCCAGGAAGGGTGCAGTGGCCTCAGTGGTGTATACTGTGGTCACCCCCATGCTGAACCCCTTCATCTACAGCCTGAGGAACAGGGACATCAAAAGGGCCATGCGGAGGCTCTTCAGCAACACAATTTAATTGCAGTACCCGTGCCATCCATCTGGAGTGTAGGCTGGAAAATGCAGCAAAACTAAGCACCTAGACCTGCAAATCCTGCCTCTCACCACATCATCTTTGTAGTTGTCATGGCTTTCATCTCTCTCCTTGCTTAACATCTGAAAATTGCTTTTTTTCATATGTCTTAAATAGAACTGGGGGAGTGTTCTGGGGTCCTTTGTATATCATAATCACTGCATGACTGAATCCTATTATATCTATGGAGACACTTTGCGCTATCATTGGTGAATCAAGCGTCCCAGAAAGACGAGCAATTCTCTTTTTATATGTTTAAAATTCACATATTTTGCACAGTTCTTGTGTATTTTCCATATAAGTCACTTATTTATCCAATTGGTATATGCAGGTTATGTGGGAGGATGCATATCACTGGTTCTCAAAATAGGTATTTATTTATTTGTTTATTTTCAAATATAATTAGCATTCAGTGTTATATTATTATGATGATATAATGATTCAACAATTCTATACATTTCTCAGTGCTCATCAAGATAAGTGTGCTCTTTTTTAAAAGATTTTATTTATTTATTTATTTATTTATTTATTTATTTATTTATTTATTTATTTAAAACAAAGAAAGCACATGAGCGGGGTTGGGGAGGGGCAGAGGGAACCAGAGAAGCAGACTTCCCAGGGAGCAGGGAGCCCAACTTGAGGCTCAGGCTCGATCCTAGGACCCTGGGATCGTGACCTGAGCCAAAGGCCAACACTTAACCGACTGAGCCACCCAGGCACCCCAAGATAAGTGTACTCTTAATCCCCTTTATATATTTCACCTATCCCTCCATCCATCTTTCCTCTGGCAATCACCAGTTTGTTCTCTGTATTTAAAAGTCTGTTTTTTTTCGTTTGTCTCTTTTTTCCTTTGTTCATTTGTTTTGTTTCTTAAATTCCACATATGGGTAAAATCATACGGTATTTGTTTTTCTCTGACTTATTTAACATTATACCCCATAGGTCCATCCATGTTGTTGCAAATAGCAAGATTTCATTGTTTTTTTATGACTGAATAATAATCCATTTTATATATAAACACACACATGCATGCCACATCTTCTTTTCTTCTTTATCCATTTATCTGTCAATGGACACTTGGGCTGCTTCCATATCTTGGCTATTGTAAATAATACTGCAATAAACATAGGAGTGCAAATATCTTTTTGAATTAGTGTTTTCACTTTCTTTGGGTAAATACCCACTAGTAGAGTTACTGGATCATATGGTAATTCTATTTTTAATTTTTTGAAGAACCTCCATACTGTTTTCCACGGTGACTGCACCAATTTGCCTTCCCACCAAAAATGTAGGAGGTTTCCATTTTCTCTACATCCTCAACAATACTTGTTATTTCTTATGTTTTTTATTTTAGCCACTGGACAGGCATAAAGGAATTTGTATTTCCCTGATGATTAGTGATGCTGAGCATCTTTTCAAGTGTTTGTTGGCCATTTGTATGTCTTCTTTGGGAAAATGCCCAATTTAGTTGAATTATTTGGGTTTTTTTGGTGTTAAGTTGTATCAGTTCTTTACATATTTTGGATATTTACTCCTTATTGGATGTATCATTTCCTCTACACTCATCTTTGGCAGTGATTCTAATATCTCTTCCACTCTACCCACTATGCTGACTTAAGTTTAATATTTTTGCTACTGTCCAAATATCTTTAAAAACCCCAATACTCACCTCCCCCCTCTCCAATGTACTTCTACCCACCGCCATTTGGTCATGGACACTCATCATGGGAGAGGGAACTGGAAATTGGAAAAGAATAAAGCATACATCACATTTTACTGCACAAACATAAATACCTTCAGTTTTTCCTATTCCATGTCCTGTAAATTCATCTTTATCATGACCCTAGTATCCTATCCCCCCTACTAATGTCTTTATACACTGTACTATTTACTAACTTCAGTCTAATAACACATTTTTACTATGGGCTAAGTATTCTAAATGCCTTAACACCACATATCGCCCTCTCTTATCTACCTCTATATATCTGCCACGTGCTCTCCCCTAGAAATACCCTCTGTCATATATCCACACACAGGTAAATAGCGTCCATCCCTCCATATCCAATTTAATTGGGTATACACTAAAATTTTCTTCATATCACTTAATGACAAACCAATCTCCATATTCCTCAGCAAAGAGATCTCTGAGTCAGGAAAGATGCATAGATAGGACTTAGAAGGTTACAATGTGCCACTATCCACATCTCAGTTTATCCACTAGAAAAAAACAGATAAACTAAAACCACAGTTTATTTATATTTTCAAGGGCTGAGAACCCAGAGAAATCTAAAGAAAATATACTCTGGAGCAAGTTGGTTCCTTTCTAGTTAGCAGAAATCAGAACCACTAGGGACATTTGTTAAATTTGGCCATGGAATGGCTGCAAATTGGCTTACTGTTGGTGGGAGGGGCTCTCCTGGTATAACAGAAACCAGGGAGTCTACTTAAGACTGCGTTACCGGAAGCAGTAAAGTGAAGTCTGCAGAATACCCAATGGAGAGGAAGTTCTACCCATTTGGCAGTTTGTCTCCTAGGAATTTTCATTGTGTGGCAAATTTGGGACTATACTGGAAAGCAGACACATATCACATGAGTCTTGAAGTGCTTGGAGCACAAAGTTCTTACAGAGGATGAGACTTGTATGGTGGGCAGTACCTGAGATGCTCCCAGTGATCCCCAACTCCTTGTTTTCTTGCTCTTGCATATGTCCCTCCTATTGAGTGTGAAATAGACAGAGTGACTTGCTTCCAACAATGAGAATGTGGAAGAAATGTTGCGAAGTCACTTCCAGGAATAGAATGGAAAAAAAATCTCACTTTCTTCCTGCTGCCTCTCTCTTGGTCTCTTGGTTGCTCATGTTGATAGAACTCAATTGCCATGTTATGAGCTACCCCATCAAGAGGTCCATGTATCAAGGAACTGAGGGAATTCTCTGGCCAATAGCCTGGAAATACGTGAATCCTGCCAACAGCCCCATGAGTGACATTTTAAGTGGACTTCTGCCAGTCAAGTCTTGAGATGATTACAGCTCTGGCCAACACCTTGATTGTAATGTTATGAGAGGCTCTCTGAAGTATTTAAGTAAAGTATCAGTTACCAAAAAAAAAAAAAAAAGTAAAAATCAATAGTTTTCTAATACCAATGTAATTCAATTAGAAAAAAAACAGAACTGAAGTCTGATTCAAATTAGCCAAAAAATAAACAAAAGAGATGAACATAGGAGAAGGGAAGGAAAAATAAAATAAGATAAAAACAGAGAGAGAGGCAAGCCATAAGAGACTCTTAACTATAGGGAACAAACTGAGGGTTGCTGGAGGGGTGGTGGGGGGATGGGGTAATTGGTGATGGGTGTTAAGGAGGACACTTGTAATGAATACTGGGTGTTGTATGCAGTTGATGAATCACTAAACTCTATGAAACTAATACTATGCTATAAATTAATTATCTTGAATTTAAATAAAATAAATAAAATCTTGAAAAAAATAAAAAAAAATAAAAAATAAAAAAAATAAAAATAACCTGTGGATCTCCAACATATAAAATGCCGACCCAAGGAAGAGCTAAGGAAATGAAAATAGGAAGTTATCCTTAGAGCAAATATCAACTGAGAAAAATGGAAATAGTATCATATTCTTTGTATAGAAGACCTAATTCTGGGGCACCTGGATGGCTCAGTCGTTAAGCGTCTGCCCTCAGCTCAGGGCGTGATCCCGGTGTTCTGGGATCGAGCCCCACATCAGGCTTCTCCGCTGGGAGCCTGCTTCTTTCTCTCCCACTCCCTCTGCTTGTGTTCCCTGTCTCGCTGGCTGTCTCTCTCTCTGTCAAATAAATAAATAAAATCTTTAAAAAAAAAAAGAAGACCTAATTCTGTCCCAATTTCATGATTCATACGATGGTTTTACAAGTACCAAAATCAAATGATTCAATTGAAAAAAATCTGAATTTTATGTTAAGATCCTACAACTTGGAAGTAAGAAGCAAGGAGTACAGCTGAATTTCTTCCCGAGGAGAGGAAGGACCCAGACCCTCCCAAAAACATTCACTTGTTTCCCTTCTCTCTTCTATTAACATTAGCAAGTCCTGAGGCATCTGGATAGCTCAGTCTATTGGGTATCTGACTCCTGGTTTTGGCTCAAGTTGTGATCTCGGGGTCATGGGGTGGTGTTCCATGTCAGGCTCCATGCCCAGTATGGAGTCTGCTTGAGATTCTCTCTCTCCCTCTCTCAGCCCCTCCCACTGCTCTCTTTCTAAATAAATAAATAGATAGATAAAATCCTTAAATAAAACAGACAAAAAAATTACCAAGTCCTCAGAGGTTGGGACAACATGGACCAATTGGTTAATTATGTGCTTTGTGCATTGAGCCTCCCAAGTCATACAATTGTAAATAATTGGTGTGTGCCTCCAGCTTTTTAGTTTGACAATTCTAATATAGTGGCTCCATACCTGTGTCTCCTCCCTTTGTGGGCATCTGCATCAGAAGTTCTCAGCCAAGTCTGTTTTCCTGCCAGACCTGAGGAGGGACTCTGAGCCTTCATCATACACCAGACAGGCTCATTAGTCATGCTCCAGCAGAGATGCATCCCAGTCCAGTAAGTGCTGAAGGAGACAGTGATTGGAGGAGGGACTATCAGGAGTATTTTTTCCTCCTCAACAACACAAACATGATGATACAGGATAGACAGATGGGAGGGCATCAGTATATAAATTTTCAGATGAGAGCCCTGTGAAATTTATTTTCTTGGTTCTGGTGGGGGTGTGAGAACACTCATTAAGAGCTCTGCTTCCACTCTCACTGGTTCTGGTCTGGTTGGCATCTCCCCCACCATAGCCATAAATGGATCTCTTTAACCTTTTCCCTACGCTACTCCAAAATGATCATGAAGGAGATTATGATGATTGGAAGGAGGAGGATGACATTGACCATTAACCACAACATCATGTACTTTTATTGAGGGCTTCCTAAATGCCAGGCTCTGAGATATGTATTTTACATCTCTTGTTTGATTTCGTCCACATAATCTGTCCCAAATTGTAAGTGCACAAGTTACTATTATTTTACATAAGATGAAAGGAGTGCAGCATTTTATGTAACTTGTATGAGGTCATGAGTTTGAAAGGATTGATGCCATGTTTGAATCGGGGCATCAAACTAGTCTTCTACCCTGCCAAACCAAAATGGTCATGTCACTTCCTCTAGGGGTTTCTGGTAGACCACTGTTGGAGAGCAGTAGATAGCACTTCCTGCATCAACTGCAGGAAGAATGGCTGAGATCACAGGTAATGATCATAGAGAGTTGGCAAATGATTATTTAGGGGAGATATCGCATGCTTTCTCCCTCTCTCTCTCTCTCTCTCTCCCCTGTTTCTGGATAGAACTCCATCCTTTTAAAAAATTTATTTATTTATTTATTTAAGATAGAGAGCTAGCAAGAGAGAGAGGAGGAATAGGGGAGCAGAGAGAGAGGGAGAAACAGGCTCCCTGCTGAATAGGGAGCCCAATGTGGGGCTCCATCTCTGGACCCAAGATCATCCTGAGCCGAAGAGATATCTCTTTGTTATCTCTTTGGAAGGATTTGGATCCTTTGGAAGGATTTGTTATCTCTTAAGCAGATGCTTAACCAACTGAGGCACCCACATGCCCACCTCCCCTATTCTTATAATCAGCCTACTCAATCACAAAGGGAGACATAAAGTCAGTCTTGGGGTCCGTTTCTACTCAGGAAACTGAAAACAGTTAAAAATGTATCTCAGATGTGCCTGTAGTTAAAACTTCTGTGTCTCTGCTTAAAACTTTCAGAAATTCTGGAAACAAGGAAGTTAATGGGACTCAGAGAATGACAATTTAATTTTAAATCCTGTCTGCTCCATTTATTATTAGTGTGCTATGGGGCGAATTCTTGGTATCTCTGAGAATTAGGGTTGTCATCTAAGTTGATTCCTAGTTGATACAGCTCAACTGAATAAGGATTAAACAAATAACAGATGCCTTCTATGCAATAAATATGTGATGAATGCATAAAGTAAGGGCAAATTAAAATTTTTTAAGATTTTATTTATTTATTTGAGACAGAGAGAGAGAGGACAAGCAGGGGGAGGGGCAGAGGGAGAGGGAGAAGCAGACTCTTCGCTGAACAGGGAGACCCATGCGGGGATCGATCCTGAGATCATGACCTGAGCCAAAGGCAGATGCTTAACCGACTGAGCCACTCAGGAACCCCAAGCACAAATTAAATTTTAGATATTTTATTACTAATAATGATAAAGCTAATTTTCATGTCACTGGACTTAAATATCTGGTGACCTGAAGTTTTGATTTCCCTACAACTCTAACAGGACATTTCACTTTTGTTTATACAAGTACGTCTTTAGCATATGGAGGGAAACAACTGAGTCTCATTTATTTCTGAATCCCCAGAGCCTATACCTTTTGGCACAGAGAAGGCATCAGAATTTTTTAGATCTGTTAAATACTGGATAGAACTTTCCATTGTTCACAGAAACAAAGAAGAAACTATCTTCATAGTCATCAATGTTGTATGATAATGTGCACTTAACTAAACCATATTTATCAAAACTTGAAGTCTGCCAAAGCCAATGGTAGGAATTATGTACTAAATAACTTTTAAAAGACAGCCAGCATTGGGTCATAACTTATTTCCATGAAGGAGAGAAGAAAGAAAATCAAAGGTTGATAAAACCCATGAAGATAGCTAATACAAAAAATATTTTTAAATTTTGAACATTCAACTCTAATTTAGAATCCAGGTTGCACAGTTCTGCCTTTCATGGAGTATTTATAAATACTCTAAATGAAGAGAATATCTAGCATTGCATTTGAATAAAATAAGATATTTTTAACTGCTTCAAAATTTCTTTAAATTAGAATGTTTTTTTTTTCTTAAAGGAGGAAGGGTATTTCTAATTTTATGGTTTCTCTTAAAGAAGAAGGTTGTATTTACTATGATCATGGATTTGTTATCTCTTACATTCTTGATTCTCTGATAACCGTCAGGAAGAGTTTCTCTAAGGTAATGTGTATAGAAAGAGATGAATAAAGCAGAAACCAATGAGGAAATAAGTTCTAAGAAATAGGATGTGTCACACTGAGAAATATTGCTGAAGGCACTAGGGTGTATGACCGCAAGTATGAATATTTTATTTGTGAACTGCTTGAATACACAACAGGGACACAGTGCTGGATGCCCATTTACTTGATTCACTTTTCCAACCCCCTTTTCTTTTTCAAAAGGTGTCCAAGCCACATAGAACAACAAAATCTAACGAGTGTCTCAGAATTCTTCCTCACGGGACTCTCAGACGATCCAGAACTGCAGCCCCTTCTCTTTGGGCTGTTCCTGTCCATGTACCTGGTCACCGTGCTGGGGAACCTGCTCATCATCCTGGCCGTCAGCTGTGACTCCCACCTCCACACCCCCATGTACTTCTTCCTCTCCAACCTGTCCTTGGCTGACATTGGTTTCACCTCCACCACCATCCCCAAGATGATCGTGGGCATCCAAACTCAGAGCAGAGCCATCTCCTATGTGGGTTGCCTGACTCAGATGTCTTTTTTGATCCTTTTTGGATGTATGGACAGTATGCTTCTGACTGCAATGGCATATGACCGGTTTGTGGCCATCTGTCACCCTCTACACTACTCAGTCATAATGAACCCCCGCCTCTGTGGCTTGTTGGTTTTGTTGTCTGTTTTTGTTAGCCTTTTGGACTCCCAGGTGCACAATTTGACTGTGTTACAACTTACCTGCTTCAAGGATATGGAAATTTCTAATTTTTTCTGCGACCCTTCTCAACTCCTCAGCCTTGCCTGTTCTGGCACTTTCACCAATAACATAGTCATGTATTTTGTGGGTGCCATCTCTGGCTTTCTTCCTATCTCAGGGATCTTTTTCTCTTACTATAAAATTGTTTCCTCCATTCTGAGAGTCTCATCCGCAGGTGGGAAGTACAAAGCCTTCTCCACCTGTGGCTCCCACCTGTCAGTTGTTTGCTTGTTTTATGGAACTGCTATTGGAGTGTACCTTGGATCAGCATTATTGCCTTCCCCCAGGAAGGATATGGTGGCCTCAGTGGTGTATACTGTGGTCACCCCCATGCTGAACCCCTTCATTTACAGCCTAAGGAACAGGGACATCAAGAGTGCCCTATGGAGGTTCCTTAGAAGAACAGGCTAATCTCAGTATGTGTGCAATCCTTTTTGAAGTGTGGGTTGAAAAAAATTGGCAAAACCAAACATATAGACCAGGAGATACTGCTTTCTTGGTCACATTATTTTTTCAGTCTCATGGTTTTCATTCCTCTTCCTGTTTCATATATGAATACTACTTTTTAAATTTGTTTTTAATTGGATTGGGAGAGTATTCTGGGATGCTTTATACATCATAACGAATGCATGAAGTTCTCCTCACCTGGACCCTGGTATCCAGGTGAAATGTAGAACTCACTCTCTTTTTGAATGATTTATTTACTTATTTGAGAGGGGAAGGAGGGGCACAGGGAGAGAATATCAAGCAGACTCCCCACTGAGCTTGGAGCCTGTCACGAGGCTCAATCCCACGATCCTGAGACCATGACCTGACCTGAGACCAAGAGTTGGGTGGCTAACCAACTGAGCCACCTAGGTGCCCTTACAACTTTCTTTTCACATACCTAACAGTTATTTCCTTTTCCATGGTTTCTGTGTATTTTCCATACAAATTTTGCATCTGTCAAAGCTGTTTATTCAGGTAATGTCTAAGGATGCCGTTTACTGGTCCTTAACCATGGATTTTGTTAGAATCTCCTGAGGAGTCTTGTAAATAATGATGACTGAGTCTCATCACCAGAGATTCTGATTTAGTTGAACAGGTGTGTGTCTAGGTATGAGGATTTTTAAAAAACACCCAAGATGGTTTAGTTGTGAGTCCCTAAAGAGATCAAGTTATGAAAAAACGTGTTGTAGCTCCAAGCGATGTTTTTTTTAAAATGTTTTCTTCAAATACATTGTTCTTCAAATGTTTTCTTCAAATTGCTCTTCAACATTGTTCTTATAAGCTTTTCATTGTGCTGGTTAAGTCTCTCTGCTCCAAACTCACCCTTCTATACTTTCTTCAAATTTTTACTTAAATTCCAGTTAGTTAACATACAGTATAATATTATTTTTAGTTGTGAAATTTAGTGATTCATCACTTACATACAACACCCCATGCTCATCCCAAGTGCCCTCCTTAATACGTATTACCCATTTAACCCATCCTCCTGTTCACCTCCTCTCCAGTAACCCTGTTTGTTCTCTATAGTTAAGAGTTGTTACATATTTTTATTTTTATTTTATTTTATTTTTTTAAGATTTTATTTATTTATTTGACAGAGACAGCCAGCGAGAGAGGGAACACAAGCAGGGGGAGTGGGAGAGGAAGAAGCAGGCTCATAGTGGAGGAGCCTGATGTGGGGCTCGATCCCACAACGCTGGGATCACGCCCTGAGCCGAAGGCAGACGCTTAACGACTGCGCCACCCAGGTGCTCCTGTTACATATTTTTTTTTAAGATTTTATTCATTTGACAGAGATAGGAACAGCCAGCGAGAGAGGGAACACAAGCAGGGGGAGTGGGAGAGGAAGAAGCAGGCTCATAGTGGAGGAGACTGATGTGGGGCTCGATCCCATAACGCCGGGATCATGCCCTGAGCTGAAGGCAGACGCCTAACCGCTGTGCCACCCAGGCGCCCCCCTGTTACATATTTTTAATAATGGTCAGCAAGTGTCTTTATAGCCTAAAATTAAGTAAAGTTCACCACTCCCTCTAAACCCCTAAGCCCTCGGTGTTTATTGGCTTGTCTCTCACCACATTGTTCCATTTTTTGCTTTGTCCTGCAGTAGCTGTTTAACCAACTACCACACTCAATTCTTTTTATTAAAATAATTAGCTTGATTTCTTTTTTCTATTTATTTATTTATTTGAGAGAGAGAGAGAGAATGTGAGTGGGGGGAGGGGCAGGGGGAGAGGGAGAGAATGTTAAGCAGACTCCATACTGAGAATGGAGCCCAACTGGGTGCTTGATCCCATGACCCTGAGATCATGACCTGAACTGAAAACAAGAGTCAGATGTTTAACCACCTAAGCCACCCACGTGCCCCTGATATCTTTTTTCTTGACTGAACCCTGAATGTTAAATTATAACATGAGGAGAAATGTGTGTTATGGGAGTTGTGTGCAGTTGGAATATTGCAAAATGAGCTCATAAAATTAAGGTGGTTTTAAAATATATCTTTGTTAGGAGTGTACAACTGAGATCTAAGTACTGGTATCATATTTCCAGTAGATGGGTGGCTCTAATGGTATCTGAGGATTACTAAGTCACAAATTTCATCATAAATAAATTGTACTTTGTCTTCATTTTTTAAAAAAATCCTCAGCAGCAAAGGTTTATGTTGTCAGCAAAGGTGAGCTCTTTTCTTTCTCTAGTAATGGCCTGTTTAGGACTCCACTTTGCTACCATGCTTCCTTGTCTTCTGTCATTGATAAATCAGTCTTTGGGCTCCATTTGGTTCTTCAACATGAGTATCCATCTTTCTTTAGAAATGTCATACATAGTTTTTTGGTAATAATCTTGGCTTTCTGAAAACCTGTCCAACAACTAGTTTAATTTACTCGGCCTTTTACCTCTGAGGTAAATCACCTACCAACTACATTGATAAGGAACTTTGATATTGAAGAAGGGCATGAAATTGACAGATGATGAAGCCAAAACAGTTAGCAGGAGGTTACCATCCAATAAAAATCACTACATTTCTATATTTGCATATCCATTTATGCAAACCTAAGTGATAGCCAAAGAACCTTGTTAAGTGGGAAAGTTATGTTGCCATTTGATGTCAAATGGTAGACTTTACTCAGAGGTAGCGCTTTGGTTTTTGTTTGTTTGTTTTTAGATTTAGATTTGGAAGAGTGCATAGGAAAAGACTGGAAGACTCACACAGCCATCGAATGTGGTGTGACAATTTTCGATTAGAGTAGGAAACAGAGATAGTAGAAAAAATGTGGGATAAGAAAATACTCCACTGCCCAAATATTATAACCTATTTCTATTTAAATTTCTCATCTATAGAGTTATGACAACAAGAGCACTTAAATGAAAGTCTGGTTGAGAAGATATCACCGAATGTGCTGAATATAAAATGATTTAGTGTGTAGTAGGAGATCAATGAAGGCAAACTGTCATAATCAATATAGTAACAGGCCAGTGTATAGTCTGAACATATGGGCTCTGTAGGCCAAAATTCGATTTGCAACATCAGCTCTTCTAATGCATTAGCTGAGTGCACTGGGATATATTTCTTTATAACTTTTGTGGCCTCTAATCCTTCATTTTAAGTGATACTTATCTGAAAGCACTCTAGGATTAAACAGACAATATGCACATGGTAAGAACTAAGTAAATATGGATATCCTTATCATCATCATCTACTCTGTGGTTGATATATTTCTTATTTCAACTTTATGGAGCTATAATTTTTTTTTAAAGATTTTATTTATTTATTTGACAGAGAGACAGCCAGCGAGAGAGGGAACACAAGCAGGGGGAGTGGGAGAGGAAGAAGCAGGCTTCCAGCAGAGGAGCCTGATGTGGGGCTCGATCCCAGAACGCCGGGATCACGCCCTGAGCCGAAGGCAGACGCTTAACCGCTGTGCCACCCAGGCGCCCCTATTGAGCTATAATTGATATGCAACATTGTGTACGTTTAAGATGTACAATGTGTTGATTTGGTACACTGATATATTGCAAAGCGATTGCCACCATAGAGTTAGCTAACACTTCCATTATGTCGCATAATTACCATTTCTTTTTTTGTGGTGAGAACATTTAAGATCTACTTTCTTAGCAACTTTTAAATATATACTACGGTATCGTTAACTACAATCACCATGCTGTACGTTGGATTCCCAGAACTTGTTTCTCTTATAACTGGAAGTTTGTACCCTTTAACCAACATATCCTTACTTCACCCCGACCCCTGATAACTACTTTTTTACTTTTTGTTTCTATGATTTTGGCTGTTTTTGATGCCACATATAAGAGATATCATGCAGTATTTGTCTTTCTCAGACTTATTTCACTTAGCATAATGCCCTCAACGTCTATCTCTGTTGCAAATGGCAGAATTTGCTTCTTTCTTATAGCTAAATAATATTCCATTGTGTGTGTATATATATATATATATATATGTCCCATCTTCTTTATCCATTCGTCTGTTGACAGACACTTGGATTGTTTTTATATTTTGGATAATGTGAATAATGCTGGAGTGAACATGGGAGCACAGATAACTCTTTGACACCCTGTTTTCACTTCCTTTAGATATATGCCAAGAAGTGAGATTGTTGGGTCATATGGTAGTTCTATTTTTAATATTTTGAGACAACTACATGCTGTTTTCCATAATGTTCATACTGATGTACATTCCCACAACAGTACACAAGGGTTCCCTTTTCTCCACATTCTTGCCAACATTTGTTTTATGTGTCTTTGAAGATAGTCATTCTAACAGATATGAGTTGATATCTCAGTGTGGTTTTGCTTTGCATTTCCCTGATGATGAGTGATGTCAAACACCTTTCATGTAACTGTTGGTCATCTGTTAGCCTACTTTGGAAAACTGCCTACTTAGCTCCTCTGCCCATTTTAATTTTTTTATTTTATTTTTGTCATTGAGTTATGTGTTCTTTATATATTTTGGATATTAACTTTTTATCAGATGTAAGATTTCCAAATATGTCCTCCCATTCTCTCATTCTGTGGTTGCTTCTTCATTTTTTTTTTTTTGTTTCTTTTGCTATGCAGAAGCTTTTTAGTTTGATGTGGTCCCACTTCTTTATTTTTGCTTTTGTTGCTTGTGCTTTTAGTGTCCTGTCCAGGAAATTACTGCCAGACCAATGTGAAGGAGTTTTTCCCCTATGTTTTCTTCTAGGAGTTTTATGTTTTCAGGTCTTATGTTTAGGTCTTTTTTTTTAAAGATTTTATTTATTTATTCGACAGAGATAGAGACAGCCAGCGAGAGAGGGAACACAAGCAGGGGGAGTCGGAGAGGAAGAAGCAGGCTCATAGTGGAAGAGCCTGATGTGGGGCTTGATCCCGTAACGCCGGGATCACGCCCTGAGCTGAAGGCAGACGCTTAACCGCTGTGCCACCCAGGCGCCCCGCTATGTTTAGGTCTTTAATCCATTTAAGTTCATTTTTGTGAGTGGTGTAAAATAAGGGTCTAATTTTATTCCTCTGAATGTGGTAATCTAGTTTTCCCAACACTATTTTTTGAAAAGAATATCCTTTCCCCATTGAGTGTTCTTGGCTCCCTTGTCAGATATTAGTTGACTGTATATGCAGGGGTTTATTTCTGGGTCCTTGACTCTGTACCATTGGTTATCTATATTTATGTCAGTACTATACCCACTTGTGGCTGATATTGGTAGTCCTTACACTTCTTCCTTGTTTCTAACTGTATCTATATGTGCAAGCTTTGCCATTCTGTGCATGCATTAAAACTGAAGCATCAGAAAGAACGATTACCCAGCAACATGGATGGGACTGGAGGAGATTATGCTAAGTGAAATAAGTCAAGCAGAGAAAGACAATTATCCTATGGTTTCACTCATTTATGGAACATAAGAAATAGCAGGAATATCAGTAGGAGAAGGAAGGGAAGAATGAAGGGGGGGTAAACAGAAGGGGGAATGAACCATGAGAGACTCTGGACTCTGGGAAACAAACTGAGGGCTTCAGAGGGGAGATGGGTGGGGGATTGGGATAGGCTGGTGATGGGTATTAAGGAGGGCACATATTGCATGGTGCACTGGGTGTTATACACAAATAATGAATCATGGAACTTTACATCAAAAACTAAGGATATACTGTATGGTGGCTAACATAACATAATAAAAAATTATTAAAAAAAAAAAAACCGAAGCAAGCCCTTTGTGCAGTGCACTGAAAGGCTGGGCAAGCTGGTTACTTGCCCCACTCTCCCCTTCCTGTTGAGGGGAACTCTTCTAGCTGGGGAGTTCCCTCTTGGTGCTAAGCAGTCCTAACTGGGGAGATGGAATGATGCAGGCAAAATAAAGCTGTTCTTCCTTCCCTTTTGTGTGGTTATTCCCAGGTATTTTGTTCTGCTGTTTGCAGAAGTTTCTTAAGTCGACTTCTGAGATCTTCCAGAGCTATTTTTGTGCATGGATAGCTAATCATTGATCTCTGGGGGTGGGAGGGACAGAGGCCGAGGTTGCCTTCTTCACCATCTTGGTTTAATTGATCTTTCTTTGCATCAGATAATGACAGCTCAATCTCTGAGTTACTCATCAAGAATCCTCTGAGCCAGGAGAACCACGTGGGTAAGATGTGGCAGGTTGCAAGAGACCATCATTTACATACAATTTATTTTGTCAACCAGAAAAAAAAACCCCACAGGCCCAAATCACATTTATTTAAACATTAGGATCTGTGAACACAAAGTAATCTAAAGAAAATACATTCTGGGGAAAATGAATTCTCGTTGTACAGAAATCAGAAACCACTGGGGACATTTGTTGAATTTCAGCACAGAATGGCTACATCTTGGTGGGATGTCAATGGAGGGACCCTGGTGATAGAAGAGAAATTGCATCAGCTTCTTCTGACTACATGTGCTAAAGCAACATGGTGGGATCTGCAGAAATACCAAATCAGAGGCAATTTCTGCCCACATGTCAGATCTTCTGCAGGGGAAATTTGTTGAGAGCCTTTTAGCATGATGGGTTGTGGACCGTGTTGGGAAGGAGAGACATCTCCAGAGTCTTGTGTTGTTTAGAGACCAACGTCCTGGTAAAGGGTGAGGCTCGTATGGTGGGCAGATTTTAATGCTCCCAATGACCTCCACCTCCTATATTTATGGCATTGTGGAGACTCATCCCCTTAAGTGTGTCCTGGGCTAGTGACTTGCTTCCAACCAACACAACATGGCAAAACTGATGGGATGTCACTTCTGAGATTAGGGTACAAAAAGACTCTAACTTTTATCTTCCAGTCTGTTGTTTCTCTATCACCTGTCTGCCTATTCTGATGGAAGCCAACTGCCATGTGTGAGCTTCCCCATGAAAGACCCATGTGGCTGAGAACTAAAGAATACCTCTGGCCAACACCCACAAGGGATTCCATCCTTCCAACATCTATGTGAGTGGGCTTGAACAGAGGTCTCCTCTCGGTCAAACTTTGAGAGGAGCGTAGCTCTGGCTGACACATTGACTGCAATCTTGTTAGATACTCTTGTTTATTTAAGAAAAGTAGCAAGTTATAAATAAGCATATAAAAATTAATAATATTCTAAATACATACATACATCAACGAAAGAAAAACTAGGACTTGGGCTGTCATTTAAGTAAGGGAAAAAAAACGTAAAAAAGGGAAATCGGAAGTTCCTCTTAGAGACATAAATCCTAACTGAGAAGATGAAAATAGTTTCTGATTCCTGGTATAGAAGACTGAATTCTCCCTGATTTACATGGTCGACATAATGGATTTGCAGATGTCAAAGTCAAAAAGTCATAAATTAAATTGAAAAAAAGGAGTCTGTACTTTATGCTAAGATTCTTGAAATTGGAAGTCAGAAGCAAAGTGTGCAGGTGAACTTTCTCCTGAGAAGAGGAAGGGCCCAGACCCTTCTAAATAAACTCACTTTTCTTCTTTTCTTCTTCTGTTACTAGGAAGTCCTCAGAGATTGGGATGACATGGACCAATTTTGCTAATTATGAGCTCTGGGCATTGAGCTCTCAAGGTCATACAGGAATAAATAATTAACCAATGTCTCCAGCCTTCATGGGTACCAGGACCATTAGACTGCATACTGTCTTCTCCTCCCATAGTCATCATCCGCATAACAGGATTCATGCCTGAGTCTGTCTTCCTGCCAGTCCTGAAGACAAAGCTTCAGCCAGCATCATTCACCAGGAAGGAAGGGGGAGTGAATCTGAACTCCTAGTCATGACTCAACAGAGGTACAGCACAGACCAGTGAGTGCCCAGGGAGATGGTGGATGGAAGAGGGACTGCCGGGAACTGTTTCCTCAACAACTAGATGAGCTGGGGCTGGCCAGATGGGAGGGCAGCGATATGCAAAGTTCCAGCTCAGAGATCCATGAAGTTTACATTCTTTTTCCTGTTGGGGATTTCAGAACTCTCATTCAGAATTCTGCTCTCCTCCAACACCATTTCTAGCTTCCACAGGCATCACTCACATGAGAGCAGGAGACAGATTTCTCCAAACTGTTCCCTAAGCACTCCAAAATAATCATGAATGTGATGATGGTGATCATGATGGTGATGAGGAGAGTAAACCATACTATAAGATTTTATTGAGGGTTTCCTTGTGCCAGGCTCTGATGCTACGTAGCTTTTAATTTTCATTTGCACAATCACCCCCAAGATAGAGGTGCACAGTTGAGGAAAAGAGCACAGCATTCTTATTTAATTTTTACCAGGTCCTGGGGTAAAAAGGGGTGAAGTCAGGTTTGGATCTGAGTAGCAAGACTCTATTCACAAGGCACAGGGTGCGGGCAATGTCTTTCCATACCATTTAGTTTCATGTGGCTAATGAGCCCTTGAAATGTGGGAGGTCCAAATTGAGATGTTCTGTCAGTATAAAATACCAGATTTTGAAGATGTACAGAAGAGAATGTAAAATAATCTCAATTTTGTGTATTAGTGAAATTAAAATATTTTGGGGGTAGTATAGTAAAATTTGGTGTAGTAAAATTTTTTATTTTATTATAAATAAAATATTAAAACAATCCCCCCCAAAGCAACCAATGACTCAACCTACCTTTCCTTTCTCTTTCTAGGTCACTCCAGGCAGAATGCCAGCAGGGAAACAACTGAGCCTCATTCATTTCTGATTCCTCAGTACCTACACTGTGGTTGGCACAGTGTAAGCAACTAATACATATCTGTTTATATACATTAATTATATATTATATATGACGTATTGATTACCCTTTGTTAGTTCACACGAACCCAATGTAGTCAATATGGCTTTCATATACTGGGGACTTTCTTGCCTGAGCTTTCATTTCTTCCAAGGATGTCCTGTATGAATGATGAATGAGATTCAGTGGTTTCCCTCCAAGCACTCTTCCAGAGTGACAAATAAAATTAATCAAACCCTGAAGAAGGGGCCATGGGAACCCTCAGTTTTGTAGCCAAATTGGACAGAAGTTGGATGGAACAGGAGGGACCTACTACTTGCGATTGGCATGTGAAGTGGGGTGGGAGCAGCCTTGTGAGATATCCTGTGGGATTTGATGCTCCAGGCAGATAGTGTCAGAATTGAGTTAAATTGTAGGACATTCAGCTGATGTAGACAACTGCTTAGTATGGGAGGAAAACCCCACACATTTGCTGATCAGAAGTTTCAGAAGTGAAGTATTCTGTGTAAAAGTCAAGGAGAAACACAGGAGGTGAAAAACTGGGTAGGTTTTTCCTATACAGTGCCAAAGACTTAATTCAATTTTAATTTATCCCTTATTAGGTAGGGAGTGTCCATGCCCACTATGGGATCTTTGAAGGCAAGGTAATAGTTTCAGTGGTGAAGGTGAGAACATGTTTGTTCTCTGTTCTTATGTTCAAGAACCTCCCAAAGATTCTAGAGGGCACCTTGTTTAAATTTAATGGGATCCCCAGCTATCACTGTAATTTGAGCCGCAGTAGTGATTGAGAACATGGAGGTCTGCCAATTGGTGCATTTCAGCAGATATTAAAGTTAATTCAGAATCAACGTTGAAGAGATGTAAAACACTTTTCTATTTTTTGTTCCATAAATTCTTCTAATACATTTCAGACTTCTAACTGGGTCAAATTATATACCTGTTTCAGTTTTTTGTTTCCTCCCCCATATGCAAGTGTCTTTCTTTCTCTTAATTTCTTTTCCTTTTTTTCTTTCTTTATTTTTTATCACTGGGTATATTTCAAGGAAGGTCCTCTCTATCCTCCTCATATTTGTAAATCTCTTTCTCCAGAGAGCCTCAAGCTAGTATCTTCAGGGTGAGGGACCTCCTCCATGATGATAATTGTTTCATAGGGTTTATATACCCTGTGCTTAAATCAGGTTTGAATTAACCCCTTTACTGTAATACAGGGGTGCTATGGATGTTTCTCCCTATAACCCTGAGGATCTGGATCTTTGTTGCAACAAAGGTGTAGGCGACAGGAGCAGCAGAGGTACTGAAAGGTCCCAACCTATTTTTAGGAATGCTGACCTCAGCATGACACACACGACAGCTTTTCTTCTCCTTCTCCTTCCCTCCCTTTCCTTCTCACTTCCCTTCTCCCTCTCTCTCCTCTCCAATGACATTCTTCCATGAGCAACCACCCAATGGACCTAGATCTTGCACAGGGTATACTCTGAACACCTTTAGAGGCCAGGCCAATGCCTGGTTGAAACACACCACCAATCAGGGTAAGAGACTTTCCCTGACTCCAGTGTCAGTCACAGCTTCATTCAGAGACATATGGATAGGTCTGGGCCAAGACACAAGGCCCAGGGCCACATTAAGAAAAGACCCAATCTCATTGTCTTGTCTCTAACAGCCAAGTAATTATTGAAACTTCCAAATTAGGTCATTTAGATCTGTAAGAAAGGATTGGAAGGGCTTATGAAATGCATCACGGTGCAGTCCAGTCTGGAGTGCATGCTTCATGCTCACAGCAGACAGCAGAGCCAGTGAGCAAGCCAGAGCAAGAGAAGAAGGACCTTGTATGGTGGTGGTTATTGTTTCGTGCCCCACTCGCTGCATCAAATAGAACACTCTGCAGAAATAGGATGGACTCCTATTCAAAATTTGGCTTGCATGTGGAGGCTGATAATGCCACACATCCAAGAGGGTATAAAAAGTTTTATTCATATGAAGACCTCTCTGCCTAGAGAGAGCATAGCAGACCTTCTACACTGGTCTGAAATGGCACAAGAAAAGTGGATGACTTGGGTTTTTAAAAAAATTTTTTTATTGTGGTTACAATGTGAGTTCAGAGTGGGAGTTCCTCCCTATGTACTTATGAGGTATGTCACCAAAGGACAGAGAATCCAGGCTTGCTTGCTTCCTTGCTTTTTTTTTTTTTTTGAATTGAGATATAATTGACATATAATATTAGGTGTACAACATAATGATTCAAAATTTAAACATATTGCAAAATGATCACCACAAATCTAGTTAACATCCATCACCATACCTAGTTGCAAAACTTTTTTCTTGCAATGAGAACTTTTAAGATCTACTCTTAGCAGCTTTCAAATATGAAACACGGTATTATTAACTATGGTTACCATGCTGTACATCACATCCCCAGAACTTATTTGTCTTATAACTGGAGGACCTAGGCTTTCTTATCACCTAGCCCAGATGTTGTGCAGATGGGCTAAAGAGAGCAATATGCCTTAAACTCAGCAATCAAATATCACACGAAAAAATGGGTCAGACACTTTATTACATAGATCTTATAGGGTGTTTATAAATAGTTCAAATCAAGATAATTAATTTCTCTGCATTTAGATAAAATAAAATACTTTTGACTGCTTATTAGTGTCCTTATATTAGAACAATTTTTAAGGGAGAAAGATATTTCTTATTCCTTTTATTTCCTTTAAAGAAGGGGACTGACTTGTTAGTGTGTTTATGGATTTTTAAATCTCTAAGTATTCTTGCCCTTCTAATTTCTTTAGCCCAGTGTTTTCAAAGTGAATGCACATAGAAATGGTGTATGGAGCAAAAGACAATGAGAAAAGAGTTCTAGGAAGAATGTGTTGCAACGACTGAGAAATTTTACTAGATTTTCCTCAAGTGTGAATACTTTATTTATGAATTGCTTGAACCCAAAATACAGACACACTGATGGATACCTGTATACTTGTTTCCTTTATTTAAACTCTCATTTTGGGTGCCTGAGTGGCTCAGTTGGTTAAGCGACTGCCTTTGGCTCAGGTCATGATTCTGGAGTCCCGAGATCGAGTCCCACGTGAGGCTCCCTGCTCAGCAGGGAGTCTGCTTCTCCCTCTGACTCTCCCCCCTCTCATGCTTTCTGTCTCCCTCGAATAAATAAATACTATCTTTAAAAATAAATAAACTCTCATTTATTTCCTAAAAGCTGTCTGTGCTATGTGGAGCTCCAGAATCTAACAGGTGTCTTGGAATTTCTCCTCCTGGGATTCTCAGATGATCCAGAACTGCAGCCTGTAATCTTCAGCCTGTTCCTGTCCATGTATCTGGTCACCATGCTGGGGAATCTACTGATCATCCTGGCTGTCAGCTCTGACTCCCGCCTTCACACCCCCATGTACTTGTTCCTTTCCATCCTGTCCCTGGCTGACATCGGTTTCACTTCTACCACAGTCCCGAAGATGATTGTGAACATTGAAACTCATAACAGAGTCATCTCCCACATGGGCTGCCTGATTCAGTTGTCTTTTTTAAATCTTTTTGGTTGTTTGGACAGTGTACTCTTAACCGTGATGGCCTATGATCGGTTTGTAGCTATTTGTTATCCTCTGCACTACCCAGTCATCATGAACCCCCGCCTCTGTAGCCTGTTGATTCTGGTATCTTTTTTGATCAGCCTTCTGGACTCTCAGCTGCACTGCCTCATGATGTCACAACTTACCTTTTGCAGAAATGTGGAAATTCCTCATTTCTTCTGTGACCCTCCCCAGTTTCTCAAGCTTTCCTGTAATGATACTTCCACCGATAAAATATTCATGTATTTTCTTGGTGCCATCTTTGGTGGTATTCCAGTCTCAGGGATCCTTTTCTCTTATACACGAATTGTTTCCTCCATTCTGAGAGTCCCATCCGCAGGTGGGAAGTACAAAGCCTTCTCCACCTGTGGCTCCCACCTGTCAGTTGTTTGCTTATTTTATGGGACAGGCCTTGGGGTGTACCTCAGTTCGACTGTCTCACGTTCTCCTGGGAAGGGTGCCGTGGCCTCAGTGATGTATGCTGTGGTTGTTCCCATGCTGAATCCCTTCATCTACAGCCTGAGGAACACGGACATCAAGAGGGCTTTGCAGAGGCTCCTCAACAGAACAACCTAGTCTTAATACTTGGACTTTTTTTTGGTCTGTTGATTAGAAATGGTTGTAAAACCAAACATATGGGATTGGCAAGCATGCCTCTTTGGTCACATATTTTTTGTAGCTCATGGTTTCCATTCCTCCTGATTTGTCATATCTCAATATTGCTTATCTTGGCACATCTTTGATAGAATTAAGGGAGTATTCTGGGACCCTGTGTATGTCAAAATCACTGCACAAATTGAATCTTATTAAACCTGTGTAATCTTCGGTATTTATCACCCATGACCCAGGCATCCTGTAGAAATTCACCACTCTCTTTTAAAATATATACACAGTTCTCATCCATTTTCACTGTCATGTCTATTTCCCATAAAACTATGGCTTTGATCAAATCTATTGAAGCAGGTTGTATGAAAGAATGTATGTCACTGGTCCTCAATCTTGGCTTCATGTTTGAAGCATCTGATACGCTTTAAAAATCCTCATGCCTTAGTCCCACCACCACAGATTAAGATTCAATTGGACTGGAGAATAAAAAGACCATGAACAGTTTTTTAACAGCACCCCAGGTTGGTCTAATGTGCAGATAAGGTGGAGGACTGTTGAATTTTGTCAGACACTTCATTCAAAGATGACTTGCATATGTTGGGTCCTTTATTGTTCATGATCAGGCCCTGAACATCTCAAAGTGATCAGAGATCAGAAAGGAGGAGATATGAAAGAGTTTTCCATAGCAATAGCCAATGTGATTTTCCCCCTCATATTCTTTTTTTTTTTTTTTAAAGATTTTATTTATTGATTCGACAGAGATAGAGACAGCCAGCGAGAGAGGGAACACAAGCAGGGGGAGTGGGAGAGGAAGAAGCAGGCTCATAGCGGAGGAGCCTGATGTGGGGCTCGATCCCACAACGCCGGGATCACGCCCTGAGCTGAAGGCAGACGCTTAACTGCTGTGCCACCCAGGCGCCCCAATCCCCCTCATATTCTTGATAATATTTTTTACATATCTTCTCCCGCCACACTCTACAGCTGGTTCACTGTGCTGGATATTAAGTTATTGTTTTCTGCTCCAAACTTACCCTTCTATACTTTAAGTTGTGATGCTGTGGTAGGGGCTGGGAATCTTTAAACCACTGCTCTGATTTTTCATCTGGCTTCTCTTTAAGTTCTTCTAATAATGGTAATAACAATCACATGCACTAATGCCCAATCAATTCCCTATACCTCTTAGCCATGGTGTTACCACTATATCCTGCAGCTATGGGTCTGTTACCATATTTTTCCTTTTGTGCCTTTCACAAAAGTATTTAATCATACCTATACTAAAACTACCTTCATTAAAATAACTAGAGTGGTTTCTCTTTTCTTGATTGAACTCTGACTGATCAATCAGTATTGGGAATAAAACTACATTGTGAGATGCAATGGGGAGATTGCATTGTGAGCTCAGGATAAAAAGGTGGTTGTAATGATATATCTTGGCCGAGGGTATACACCTGAGGTTTCAAGTAGTGGTGATATTTCCAGTGGCTGTGTGGTTCTAATTGTGCCAATAGATTGTTAAGTCACCTAAGTCATTATGGATAAATTTAACTCTATCTTCATTTTCGTTACTCAAGGATAGCAAAGGACCATGTCCTCAGCAAAGGGGTGATCTTTTCTTTCACTAGGAACCACCTCCTTAGGATCCGACTTTGTCAGCATGCTTCCTTGTCTTCTATCATGATCAATATGTCTGTGGGTCCTTCTGTCTTCTGCTACATGCCCAGGAACCACGTACACATCAACCTCTCCTTTACAGATGCTACACGTAGTTTCTGAGGTAACAATCTGGGCTTTTCGAAAAGCTGTCTAGGGGCACCTGGGTGGCTCAGTCACTTAAGCATCTGCGTTCAGCTCAGGTCATGGTCTCAGGGTGCTGGGATCAAGTGGCAGGCAGTGTGCTTGTGCTGTCTCTGTCAAATAAATAAATAAAATTAATTAAAGAAGAAAGAAAAATTGTCTAATAACTGGTTTAATTTGCTCTGCCTTCACACTAAGCCAAATGGCCCGCCAACTTCACTAACAATGAACCTGGTATTGGATCGGCTCTTCCTGCTACAAAGTGACTTCAGTTTAATACTAGATTTTCCTCCTGTTCGAGCATTCTAAAACATACAAACACTCACACCTTCTTCTCCAATCCTTCTCTCTTTGGTCATTTGGGCTCTCTAAAATTTTCCTCTGCCATTTGTGCACATACACATAATTAGCACAATTTCTTTCATACCCAGTTTAATTGGGTAAATACTGACGTTTTCTTCATATCAGTTAATGAGAAATCAAGCTCCGAGTTTGTCTTCCAGTCAGGCCTTGAGATGACTACATTCCTTGTCCCCATTTTGAACATAGGGATCTCTGAGAACCCCTGAAGTATTTAAGCAAACGATCAAGTCACCAAATAAAAATATAAAAATGAACAGTTGTCTCATATAATAACATACATTACTGGACAGAAAAATAAAACCTGGGCTGTCTTTCAAAACAGCAAAAAACATACATCTCTGATGCATAAAATTCCCAACCCCAAACTATGACTATAGAAAGAAAAATAGAGGGGTGCCTGGGTGGCTCAGTAGGTTAAGTGCCTGCCTTCGGCTCAGGTCATGATCCCAGGGTTCTGGGATGGAGCCCCATGTTGGGCTCCCTGCTCAGCGGGGAGCCTGCTTCTCCCTCTCCCTCTGCCTGCCACTCCCCCTGCTTGTACTCTCTCTCTCTCTGTCAAATAAAAAAATAATAGAAAGAAAAATAGTTCTCCTTAGAGACATAAATTTTAACTGAGAAGATAGAAATTCTATAAGATTCTTGGTATGAAGACCTAATTCTCTCTAAATTACCTGATTAAGTCAGTGGCTTTACAGATATAAAAGTCATATGTTTCTTTCTGTAGTTGAAAAAAAATGTGTCTGAATTTTACGATGAGATAAGTAACTTGGAAGTCAGACATGAGGAGTAGAAGTCAGCTTCTTCCTGAGAAGAGGAGGGGTCTAGATACCGCCCCCCACCCATTACATTCACTTTTCTCCTTTTCTTCTTCAATTAATAATAGCAAGTCCTTAGAGATTGGGAGAACATGGACCAAATTGGCTAATTATGTGCCATGTGCTTTGATCCCTCAAGGTCGAACAACTGTAAACAATCAGCCTGTGCTTTCCAGCCTTTTAGTTGCCAGTCCCAGTTCAGTGAGCCCCATCCATGTGTCTCCTCCTCCCAGAGGTCTCTGCTCCAGGACACCCATGCCTGCATCTGTCTTCCTTCCACTCCTGGAAACAAAGCTTCTGTCCTCATCCAGCTCCAGGTAGGGGAGGGGGAGCCAGATCTGCATTTCTCAGACCTGCTCTAGCAGAGACATAGTACAGACTGGTGAGTAGCAAGTACAGTGGGAGTGACTGAATGCTGGAGGGACGGGCAGAGCATTGTTTCCTCCTCATCAAGACCACCGGGACAGTTGGGATAGCCAGACAGGAGGGGACCAAAAAGCAAAGATTCAGCTCACTGCCCTGTAAAGACCTAGTGTTGTTGGTTCTGGTGGGGATCCTAGAAGTCTTATTTAGATTTCTATTTTTGTCTCACACTAGTTCTATTTCCCTTGGGCATCTTCCCCATCAGAACAGGAAATAGGTCCTTTTTAACTGCCCCCTAAGTTCTCCAAATGATCATGAAGGTGATGATGATGGTGATGATGGAAATGATATCAGTAATCACAATGTTACAAACTTTTACCTTGGAACGCTAAGTGTCAGACGCTGAGATAAATTTTCAATGTAGTTCATGAACTTTTATCTGCATTACCAATCCTGAAAGACAGCTGGACAAGTTCTTAATGTCTTTGAGCCAGTTTATACCACTGCACTGAGTAAGAATTAAGATGAGCATTGAACACGTGACTAAATATGTGATCGATGCATATATTAAGGACAAGGTAAATTTTAGGTATTATTGTTGTTGTTTTTGTTGTTGTTGTTATTGTCATTTTCAAGGCTAAGCACCATCTATCCAACTAAAATATCCTGTGATCAGAAGGTTCAGTTTTCCCTAGATCCTGAAAGAACATTTTTTTTTTTTGTCTGTATGCAGGTAAATACTGAGTGTTTGGAGGGAAACAACTGAATCACATTCATTTCTGATTTCCCAGAGCTTATACTTTGCTTGGCACAGAGTAGGCTACAAGAAAAACAGCGATCTCTGTTAAATATTGAACAGACCCTTCTTTGGTTCTTGAAACATAGAAAACGTGGCTTCCATGCACTGGGTGCTTCTCTTCCTTCCAATGACATTTCATCGATCTAGATGAAAAATAAAACAGTGCTTGTGTGTATCTCTGCCACAGATTTTCTAAGAGAGCGATCATTTTCCACTTAATAGAATCTACATTTAAAAATTACTGGAGATCTTCATAAAGATGAAAATTAAAAGAGAGAAAAAGAGAAAGGGAGGTAATCTTGTTGCATGAACTCAGATACATTTTAGGATTTCCACCCATTCTTTTTCTTTCTTTCTTTTCTTTTTTTTTTTTTTTTGGAGAGGGAGAGGTGGGGGAGGGGCAGTTTTGATCCCACAACCCTGAGATCATGACCTGAGCCAAAATCAAGAGTTGGACGCTTAGGGGAGGAGTTAAGATGGCGGAGGAGTAGGGGTCCCCTTTTTCAGCCGGTCCCCTGAGCCGAGTTAGGTAGGTACCAGACCAGCCTGAACATCCACGGAATCAGCCTGAGATGCAGGAAGATGCATCTGGATCTCTACAAATGAACATCTCCAGCGCTGAGTATTGAGGTACGAAGTGGGGAGCCGTGAAACCGCGCACAGATATTGTAAGATAAATGGAAGGGGGAGGGAGCCGCCGCGTTGGGGTGCCCGGAAGCGGGAGCCACCTGCACGGGGGAGCGGGCGGACTCATGGACCGGCACCCGCGAGAGAGCAGACTGAGACCAGGAGCTCCGGGAGCGGGTGCGGGGTGGCTGGCGGCTGGCGGTGTTAGAAACACAAAGGACAGAGACCGGCCGGCCCTGGAAGTGAGGGCTGGGACGGCAGGTGTGGGGCGCACATCCCGGGACACTGCAGGGTTGAGCAGCACCAACAGAAACAGAGTTAAAGTGGCCAGAACATCAGTGGAGAATGGTCCGCGACCCCCCTGTTCTGAGACAGAGGCTGAGATTCAGCTGCTGCTGCTCTGACTCTCAGAAGAGGCACAGCAAACCGCCAGGGAAAGCCGCCAGAGAACAAAAGCCTGGAAATACCGGCTCTCAGTGTGCCCATCCCCATCCCCCCTCGCAGGGGACACGGAGACTCTACCCAAACAGGGTTGCCTGAGTATCGAGGTGGCAGGCCCCTCCCCCAGAATGCAGGCTGAAAAATCAAGAAGCCCACATCCCTAAGATCCCTATAAAACAAGGGCGCACGGCCTGGGTCCCGGTCAATAATTTGGGCTCTGGACAACCCCGCACCCTCTCCTCATCAGAATGACGAGAAGGAGAAATCCCCCCCAGCAAAGAAAAGACAATGAGTCTGTGGCCTCTGCCACAGAACTAATGGATACGGATATAACCAAATTATCAGAAATGGAATTCAAAGTAACAATGGTCAAGATGATGTGTAGACTTGAAAAAAGTATTAACGAAAATGTTAATGAGAATATAGAATCTCTAAGGGCAGAAATGAGAGCGAATCTGGCAGAAATTAAAAATTCTATGAGCCAAATGCAGTCAAAACTAGAGGCTCTGACAGCCAGGGTGAATGAGGCAGAACGTATCAGCGAATTGGAGGATGCGTTAGTAGAAGAGAAAACTAAAATAGAATCTGGACTCAAAAAAATCCATTCTCAAGAATGTAGGTTATGGGAGATTACTGACTCAATGAAATGTTCCAATGTCAGAATCATCGGCATCCCCGAGGGGGTGGAGAAAAACAGAGGTCTAGAAGAGATATTTGAACGAATAGTAGCTGAAAATGTCCCTAATCTAGCAAAGGAAACAAACATTCGTGTCCAAGAGGCAGAGAGGACCCCTCCCAAGCTCAACCACGACAAACCTACACCACGTCACGTCATAGTGCATTTTGCAAATATTAGTTCCAAGGATACAGTATTGAAAGCGGCCAGGGCAAAGAAATTTCTCACGTACCAAGGCAAAGGTATCAGAATTACGTAAGACCTGTCTACACAGACCTGGAATGAGAGAAAGGGTTGGGGGGGGGCATTTTTAAAGCTCTTTCAGAGAAAAACATGCAGCCAAGGTACCTTTATCCAGCAAGGCTGTCATTCAGAATTGATGGAGAAATAAAGACATTTCAGAATCGACAGTCAATAACCAATTTCGTAACCACGAAACCAGCCCTACAGGAGATATTACGGGGGGTTCTATAAAAGTAAAAAGGCCCCAAGAGTGATACAGAACAGAAAGTCACAATCTATAGAAACAAAGACTTTACTGGCAACATGGCATCATTAAAATCATATGTCTCAATAATCGGTCTCAATGTAAATGGCCTAAATGCTCCCATACCGCCACAGGGTTGCAGATTGGATAAAAAGACATGACCCATCCATTTGCTGTCTACAAGAGACTCATTTTGAACCTAAAGATACATTCAGACTGAAATAAAGGGATGGAATACCATCTTTCACGCCAATGGACCTCAAAAGAAAGCTGGGGTAGCAATTCTCATAACAGACAGATTGGATTTTAAACTAAAGACTATAGTTAGAGACACAGAAGGGCACTATATTATTCTTAAAGGATGTATCCAACAAGTGGATATGACAATTATAAATATATATGCCCCCAACAGGGGAGCAGTAAGATACACAAGCCAACTCTTAACCACAATAAAGAGACATATAGATAAAGATACGTTAATAGTAGGGGACCTCAACACTCCACTATCAGCAATAGACAGATCACCTAAGCAAGAAATCAACAAAGAAACAAAAGCTTTGAAGGCCATACTCGACAAGTTGGACCTCATAGATATATATAGAACACTACACCCCAGAACCAAAGAATACTCATTCTATTCTAATGCCCATGGAACATTCTCAAGAATAGACCATGTTCTGGGTCACAAAACAGGTCTCAACCGATACCAAAAGACTGAAATTATTCCCTGCATATTCTCAGACCACAACGCTTTGAAATTGGAACTCAACCACAAGGAAAAATTTGGAAGAAACTCAAACACTTGGAGACTAAGAACCATCCTGCTCAGGAATGATTTGATAAACCAGGAAATCAAAAATCAATTAAAACAATTTATGGAGACCAACGAGAAAGAAAGCACAATGGTCCAAAACCTATGGGATACTGCAAAGGAAGTCCTAAGGGGAAAATACATAGCCATCCAAGCCTCACTCAAAAGAATAGAAAAATCTAAAATGCAGTTTTTATATTCTCACCTCAAGAAGCTGGAACAGCAACAGAGGGACAGGCCTAATCCATGCACGAGGAAGCAATTGACCAAGATTAGAGCAGAAATCAATGAATTAGAAATCAGGAGTACAGTAGAGCAGATCAATAGAACTAGAAGCTGGTTCTTTGAGAGAATTAATAAAATTGACAGACCACTGGCAAGACTTATCCAAAAGAATAGAGAAAGGACCCAAATTAATAAAATTATGAATGAAAAAGGAGAGGTCACAACCAACACCAATGAAATTGGAAGGATTATTAGAAACTTTTATCAACAGCTTTATGCCAATAAATTAAGCAATCTGGAAGAGATGGAGGACTTCCTGGAAACCTATAAACTACCAAGACTGAAACAGGAAGAAATTGATTCTTTAAACAGGCCAATTAATTATGAAGAGATTGAAACAGTGATAAACAACCTTCCAAAAAACAAAACTTCAGGCCTGGACGGTTTTCCTGGGGAATTCTACCAAACATTCAAAGAAGAAATAATACCTATTCTCCTAAAGCTATTTCAAAAAATAGAAACAGAAGGAAAGCTGCCAAACTCATTCTATGAGGCCAATATTACCTTGATCCCCAAACCAGGCAAAGACCCCACCAAAAAGGAGAATTACAGACCAATTTCCCTAATGAATATGGACGCCAAAATTCTCAACAAGATCCTGGCTAATAGAATCCAATAGTACATTAAAAGGATTATCCATCATGACCAAGTGGGATTCATCCCTGGGATGCAAGGGTGGTTCAATGTTCGCAAATCGATCTGTGTCTTAGATTTTATCCAGAAGGAAAAAGCCAAAAATCATATGATTCTCTCAATAGATGCAGAAAAAGCATTTGACAAAATATAGCATCCTTTCCTGATTAAAACACTTCAGAGTGTAGGGATAGAGGGTACATTCCTCAATCTCATAAAAACCATCTATGAAAAGCTTACAGCAAATATCATTCTCAATGGGGAAAAGCTGGAAGCCTTTCCCTTAAGATCAGGAGCACGACAAGGATGCCCACTCTCGCCACTATTATTCAACATAGTACTAGAAGTCCTTGCAACAGCAATCAGACAACAAAAAGGGATAAAAGGTATCCAAATTGGCAAAGAATAAGTCAAACTGTCTCTCTTCGCAGATGACATGATACTCTATATGGAAAACCCAAAAGAATCCACTCCCAAGCTATTGGAAGTTATAGAGCAATTCAGTAATGTGGCAGGATACAAAATCAATGCTCAGAAATCAGTTGCATTTCTATACACAAATAATGAGACTGAAGAAAGAGAAATTAGGGAATCCATCCCATTTACAATAGCACCAAAAACCATACGTTACCTTGGAATTAACTTAACCAGAGACATAAAGGATCTATATTCTGGAAACCATAAATCACTCTTGAAAGACATTGAAGAAGACACAAAAAGATGGAAAAATATTCCATGCTCACGGATCGGATGAATTAACATAGTTAAAATGTCCATGCTACCCAGAGCAATCTACACTTTCAATGCTATCCCAATCAAAATACCAATGACATTTTTCAAAGAACTGGATCAAATAGTCCTTAAATTTGTATGGAACCAGAAAAGGCCCCGAATCACCAAGGAACTGTTGAAAAGGAAAAACAAAACTGGGGGCATCACAATGCCGGATTTCGAGCTGTACTACAAAGCTGTGATCACAAAGACAGCATGGTACTGGCACAAAAACAGACACATAGACCAATGGACAGAATAGAGAACCCAGAAATGGACCCCCGGCTCTTTGGGCAACTAATCTTTGATAAAGCAGGAAAAAACATCAGGTGGAAAAAAGACAGTCTCTTCAACAAATGGTGCTAGGTAAATTGGACAGCTACATGCAAAAGAATGAAACTTGACCACTCTCTCACACCATACACAAAGATAAACTCCAAATGGATGAAAGACCTCAATGTGAGACAGGAATCCATCAAAATCATAGAGGAGAACATAGGCTACAACCTCTACGACATCGGCCAAAGCACCCTTTTTCATGACACATCTCCAAAGGCAAGAGAAACGAAAGATAAAATGAACTTGTGGGACTTCATCAAGATAAAAACCTTCTGCACAGCCAAGGAAACAGTCAAAAAAACTAAGAGGCAGCCCACAGAATGGAAGAATATATTTGCAAATGATACTACAGATAAAAGACTGGTATCCAAGGTCTACAAAGAACTTCTCAAACTCAATTCGCGAGAAACAAATAAATCATAAAATGGGCAGAAGATATGAACAGATACTTTTCCAATGACGACATACAAATGGCTAACAGACACATGAAAAAATGTTCAAAATCATTAGCCATCAGGGAAATTAAAATTAAAACCACACTAAGATACCACCTTACACCAGTTAGAATGGCAAAAATTGACAAGGCAAGAAACAACAATTGCTGGAGAGGATGTGGAGAAAGGGGATCCCTCCTACATTGTTGGTGGGAATGCAAGTTGGTACAGCCACTCTGGAAAACAGTGTGGAGGTCTCTTAAAAAGTTAAAAATTGAGCTACCCTATGACCCAGCCATTGCACTACTGGGTATTTACCCCAAAGATACAGACATAGTGAAGAGAAGAGCCATATGCACCCCAATGTTCATAGCAGCATTGCCCACAATAGCCAAATCGTGGAATGAACCGAGATGTCCTTCAACAGATGACTGGATTAAGAAGTTGTGGTCCATATATACAATGGAATATTACTCAGCTATCAGAAAGAACGAATTCTCAACATTTGCTGCAACACGGACGGCACTGGAGGAGATAATGCTAAGTGAAATAAGTCAAGCAGAGAAAGACAATTATCATATGATTTCTCTCATCTATGGAACATAAGAACTAGGAAGATCGGTAGGGGAAGAGAGGGATAAAGAAAGGGGAGATAATCAGAAGGGGGAATGAAGCATGAGAGACTATGGACTCTGAGAAACAAACTGAGGGCTTCAGAGGGGAGGTGGGTGGGGGAATGGGATAGGCTGGTGATGGGTAGTAAGGAGGGCACGTATTGCATGGTGCACTGGGTGTTACACGGAAGTAATGAATCATTGAACTTTACATCAAAAACCAGGGATGTACTGTATGGTGACTAACATAATATAATAAAAAAAATTTTTTTAAAAAAAAGAAGAAACAGCTCTGACCAAAAACATACACAACAAGAAAAAAAAAAAAAAGAGTTGGACGCTTAACCAACGGAGTCACCCAGGCACCCCAATTTCCACCCATTCTTGAATGAACTTCCTGGAACATGATAGGCTTCTACCTCTCTGATATATAATTAAGTAAAACCTTTCTTAGGATTGGGTTTCATCAGTAAACCCACCATTCCAATAACAATGCAAATTCTGATTTACAAACCATGACTGAATATTTAATGGGTGCAAACCTTTTAGGTGCCACACGTATCTTGAAATGGATGCTGTTCTCCCCATTTCTAGATGGGGGATACCAGCACAGAGAGGTTGAGATGTTGATCTGTACTCCATATTTAGTTTGATTCCCATCCCAGGGCTCTGTGCACTCCATCAGTGTGAAATGATGGCTTTCTTTTCAAACGTGCCTTAGTTCCAAATGAGCAAACAGAAAGAGGACCACCAATTCCTTCTCTTGGGATTTTGTGAGTTCACCTGTGAATTAGGGAAATGGGATAAGTAGTTTACAGGGGCCTTTACTACATGAATATTATAGATCATAGGATTTTCTGTGAATAGTAATGCATTTTGCAGCCTATTTTGGAAATCTATGATATGAAAATATTATTCCCTATACAAGATAGGAATTGTCATGTGAATCTACCATGGAAAGACCATGGCAACCAGACTTCAGGGATCTTTCTGATTCTATACCTTGACAATAAAAGCATGAAGTTGATTTTGGGTCTACACTTTTTTTTTTTAAAGATTTTATTTATTTATTTGACAGAGATAGAGACAGCCAGCGAGAGAGGGAACACAAGCAGGGGGAGTGGGAAAGGAAGAAGCAGGCTCATAGCGGAGGAGCCTGATGTGGGGCTCGATCCCATAACGCTGGGATCACACCCTGAGCCGAAGGCAGATGCTTAACCGTTGTGCCACCCAGGCGCCCCTGGGTCTACACTATTTATTAGGAAAATAAATGTAGATAATTAATAGTAAAATTGTGCATATATTGATTTTTACAATTCCTCCCCCTCCCTTTTTTAAAAAAGATTGTATTTACTTATTTGACAGAGAGAGAGACAGCCAGCAAGAAAGGGAACACAAGCAGGGGGAGTGGGAGAGGAAGAAGCAGGCTCCCAGCAGAGCAGGGAGCCCGATGCCGGGCTGGATCGCAGGACCCTGGGATCACGCCCTGAGCCGAAGGAAGATGCTTAACAACCGAGCCACCCACGCACTGCTGATTTTTACAATTCTATCATCTTTTATGCCTATATATTATAGAAATTCTCATTTGTGTAATATGGAGGTGGACACACAAATTTTATTAGGAATATTTTAATAAGGGGCGCCTGGGTGGCTCAGTTGGTTAAGTGTCCAAATCTTGATTTTGGCTCAGGTCACGATCTCAGGGTCCTGAGATGGAGCCCCACATTGGGCTCTGCACTCAGTGTGAAACCTACTTAAGATTCTCTCCTTCTACCTCTGCCCCTCCTCCTACTCGCACTCTCTTTCTCTGTGTATCTCTCAAAATAAACAAAATCTTTAGAAAAACAAAATGGAATATTGTAATAAGAAATTAAAAATAAAATATATTTCATCTTTCAGGTATTACTATGCCTCATCTGAAGTCCTTGAAATAGATGTGTATACTTCACAGACACTTAAAACACATTATTGTGGTAAGTGAGAACTCAGGAAGCAATATGTGTATTATTAAATTTTTTAAGAAACATATTTATGGATACATAAATCAAGACTAATATGGAAACATTGAAAGGAAAATATATCTACCACATTCATGACAGTGTTTGCCTTTGGGCAACTGAAGTGCAGGGGAATGGGATCATGCAGGGAAAGCAAGAAAACTCAATTTTTTACTGGCAACAAATGTGGGTTCTTAAGCAAGTATAACTAAGTATTTCTATGTTTATACATTTGTATGTTTCTCTAACATTCTTTGGCTCAATGTCTTCATGGTGGGTATATATAGAAACAGGTGAATAGCCCAGACAGCAATTAGGAAAGTGTTCTAAGAAGAGTTTGCAATTGAGAAACGTTGCTGAAGGTAACGGGATGTATGCTCCCCAAGTGTGAGTTGCTTGAATCAAAATATGCACACTTAGCTGGGTGTCTCTATACTTGTTTTGTTTATTCAATAGTCTCTTCTTTTTTGAGAGGTGTCCCACCTGCATGGAACCACAGAATCTAACAGCTGTCTCAGAATTCTTCCTCATGGGGCTCTCAGATGACCCAGAACTGCAGCCCATTCTCTTTGGGCTGTTCCTGTCCATGTACCTGGTCACCGTGCTCGGGAACCTGCTCATCATCCTGGCTGTCAGCTCTGACCCCCACCTCCGCACCCCCATGTACTTCTTCCTGGCCAACCTGTCCTTGGCTGACATTGGTTTCAGCACCACTACAATCCCCAAGATGCTGGTGAACATTCAAACACACAGCAAATCTATCTCCTATGCAGGCTGCATAACTCAGGTGTCCTTTTTTTTTCTATTTGGGTGTTTGGACAATCTACTCCTGGCTGTGATGGCCTATGACCGGTTTGTGGCCATTTGTCACCCCCTGAACTACCCAGTCATGATGAATCCATGCTTCTGTGGCTTGTTGGTCCTTGTGTCGTTTTTCACCAGCCTTTTGGAATCTCAGATTCACTGTTTGATGGTGTCACAACTTACCTTCTGCACAAATGTGGAAATCCATCATTTCTTTTGTGATGCACCTCAGCTTTTCCACCTTGCCTGCTCTGATACCTCCATTGACACCATACTGATGTATTTTATTGGTGCCGTTTTTGGTGGCATTCCACTCTCAGGGATCCTTTGCTCTTATACTCGAATTGTTTCCTCCATTCTGAGAGTCCCATCCACAGATGGGAAGTACAAAGCCTTTTCTACCTGTGGCTCTCACCTGTCAGTTGTTTGCTTGTTTTACGGAACGGGCCTTGGAGTGTACCTCAGTTCATCCATCTCTCCCTCCCCCAGGAAGGGTGCAGTGGCCTCGGTGATGTACACGGTGGTCACCCCCATGCTGAACCCCTTCATCTACAGCCTGAGGAACAGGGACATCAAGAGGGCACTGTGGGGGATGATCAGAAGAACAGTCTAATCTCAGCATCTGTCTTTTTTTTTTTTTAAAGATTTTATTTATTTATGTGACAGAGAGATAGCCAGTGAGAGAGGGAACACAGCAGGGGGAGAGGGAGAGGAAGAAGCAGGCTCCCAGCCGAGGAGCCCGGTGTGGGACTCAATCCCGGTATGCCGGGATCACGCCCTGAGCCGAAGGCAGACGCTTAACGACTGCGCTACCCAGGCACCCCCTCAGCATCTGTCTTAATCCTTCCTGGTTCAAAGAACTGGAAAATGCAGCAAATCTAATGTGAACAACAAGAAATTCTGAATCTGCAGTCACATAGTATATGTCCTCTATGGATCTCTGCTTTTTGCTTTCACAATTTTTCCTGTTAGCATAGCTCTAATGGAATTTGGAGATTATTTTGGACTATCCACTTAAATTATAGCCCCTGCAGGATTATGCATATATCCTCACTTTCTTTATGCATTGCCCAGGACTCACGGTCATGAACAGTCTTGTTTCTATCATTGCAAAAAATAATCATAGTTCTCTCTTTCTTGTTATTTTCCTATGATTTCCACACACCCCCCCGATTTGTTAGGAGGATCTAAATCCTACATTAAGCACCACAACATCTAATACATTTTTGTTCCTTACTGATCTTGGTCAGACATATGTATATATTTTTAAGTAGGCTCCACAACCAGGGCAGAGCCCAACACAGGGCTTGAACCCATGACTCTAAGCTCAAGACCAGAGCTGAGATCAAGAGTCAGATGCTCAACCAACTGAGCCATCCTGGCGTCCCATCTTGATCAGATTTTTAAGTGAATAGGATAACTATTTAATTTCCTTTTGAAACTAAAATGGGTCACTATTAATATTGAGTTTGAATACACGATTGTCAAGTTTCCTAGGACTTCCCTAGGAAAACTAGTATCTGCGGTTCCCAAGGAGTATATGGGAGAAGAACCACCAGAGCAGAGGTGATTCCCAATTTTCCTGATGATTATCTCTCCTATTCAATTGAATTACTGCTCAATCATATTACATAACCAGACACAAAGGGACAAATACTGTATACTTCCACTTATATAAGGTGCTTAACATAGCCAAATTCATGGAGACCAAGAGTGGAATGGTGGGAGTCAGGGTCTGGGAGAGGGAGAGGGGTGGATAGTGTTTAATGGGACAGAGTTCCTGTTTGGGAAGATGGAAAAGTTCTAAAGATGGTTGGTGGTGATGGTTGCACAACAGTGTGAATGTACTTAATACCACTGATCTGTACACTTAAAAATGGTTAAGAAAGATGATAAATTTAATGTTATCTTACCACAATAAAGAAAAAAAAAGATCTCACGTCAGGAGTAAAGGACTTGTTTCTTCAAATGTTGGGTGTTATTTAACTCTTGCAATCAACCCCTGTAGGGATCTGCCTCAGCAAGGTCATGCCTCCGTCCTGGGGTAGCCCACATCTGATAACTGTTTGATGTGGGGGTGTAAACACTTGTTCCATTTCCCCTAATTCCTGCCAACTCTAAGAGATCATCTTAACTCCAGAGCTCCCTGCTGGTTTTTGGAGGTCTTTGATGGGCTTCAGCTTGGCTTGACTTTTTCCAGTGTTCTTCTTTGCTGCAAAGAATTTGCCAAAACACAAACTGCCCTTACCTCTGACCCCAGCCACAAGTTCAGGGGTCCCTAGGTCCACTCTCACATCAGACCAGTTGGATACAAATTTGGGAACTTTTTCACATTCGATAATTTGCTAGAATGATTCAAACTGAGAGGCCTCAGATCTGATAACGCACTAGAATGACTCACAGAACTCAAGAAGCAATGTACTATGATGGCAGTTTTATTATAGCAAGAAAATACAAATTAGATTTAGCCAAAGGAAGACACACATGATGCAAGATCTGGACTATCCCATATGTCAAGCTTCCTGTTGTCCCCTTTCCTTGGAGTCCAGACCCGTTACCTTTTCCTGGGACAATATGTGTGACAATACTCAAAGACTGTTAGCAACCATGTAGCTCACCTGAGCTCCAGTGTCCAGAATTTTTACTGAGGCTTCGTTACATAGATATGATTAGTTGAGTAATGGCTTGTATGGTTGAACTCAATTTCCAGCCTCCCTCCCGAGGTTGGACTGATATCACTTTCCCCAAAGCTCCAACCTTTTAATCACATGGCTGGTCTTTTTGAAATGGCCAACCCCCATCCTAAGTCATTTCATGAACAAAAACTATCAGGTGTGGTCTGTGAGGCCCTCCATGAATAATCAATCACTCTTATCACTAGGGTGAATTTCAAGTGTTTAAAGGTTACCTCTGGGAGCTGGGACAAAGGCCATATCTCTTTCTAGGTGAGGCCAAATTCCTTACTACACATCTGCCCTTCCCCAGGTGTTGATTCCAGGAACACTGCCTGGTAAACATCCTGCATGCTAATCATGTCTAAGAGTCTGCTTCACAAGGAACTCAATGTGGGACACCTTGTTACTAATAAAATTTATTTGAGAAAATTTTAAAGACAGTTCCAAGGTTGTTGAAATGGTCCACAATATTCTTTGAATTACAAACCCAGTGCTGAGCTCAGGAATGGGAAAATTCAAGGAAAGGAGAAGAATGGGAGCATTCATTCATTCAAGGCCTCCCTGGGGGCAGCAGGGAGCTCCCCATTGAAAAGCTTAAGGAATCTGGAAACCCAAACTCAAAGATGTTTGGAAATGCTCTCAACAAACATATGGAGAAAAGTTCAACCTTGCTAATAACAAAATAAATAATTTATCCATCAGTGTATATTCTGTTTGGACATATAATGTGATCCGAGAAACTGATATTCTGGATTTATGCCCTATGAGGGCAAAGATTTTTGTCTGTTTTTTTGTTTGTTTGTTTGTTTGTTTTTGTCTTCCTCATCACTGCTGTGTTCCAGACACCTACTGCAGCCTGGCACACGAAATGTGCCTAGTAAATAGGAACTAGCAATGGTTATTGATAAAATGCACTATTTCATAATCCTCATGCAACTATTCTGAATTGGTACTTAAAGTGGCTGCAGGACTGGAAATCCAAGCTGAGGTGCAATAATATGAAAGTTAAAGGAGGGGATGTGGAGAGTAGCACTGAGGATAACAGAGCAGTCAACATAAGAGGTTAGAGTACATAAGAAAAAGTATTCACAAGGCAATTCTGAGCAAAGTCACTTATGAAGGATAGGTGAGAAGCAAAACTCAATGTGATTAAGAGGCAGGATTTCTTTAGCTAACTGCTGCTATCCCTGTCAGCTCAGAAACCCAGGACTAGAGTTCCTATCACTGAACATAGAGTGTTCTCCCCAAAACTTTTTGTAGAGCTTTCTTGATGTCCCTGTTCCGTAGGCTGTAGATGAAGGGGTTCAACATTGGGGTGACCACAGTGTACATCACCGAGGCAATCATGCCCTTCCAGGAAGGTGCATCAGAACTGAGATACACACCAAGCCCTGTCCCATAGAATAAAGAAACCACACACAGGTGAGATGCACAGGTAGAAAATGCCTTATACTTCCCATTAGTTGATGGGATTCTCAAGATTGAGGAGGCAATTCGGGTATAGGAAAAAAGGATCCCAGAGAAGGGAACAATGCCAAGAAGACTAGTTACCATATATAGAAGGATATGGTTGACCAATGTGTCTGAGCAGGCAAGCGTGAGGGCCTTAGCAAGTTCACAGTAAAAGTGTGGAATTACCCAGTTGGTGCAGAAGGATAGCCGTAATATCAACAGACTCTGGATCAGAGAGTATGACAAGCTCATGAACCAGGACATGAGAACCAGGAGGCCACAGAGCTGGGGGTTCATGATGACTGGGTAGTACAAAGGGTGACAGATGGCCACAAACCGGTCATAGGCCATCACAGTGAGGAGAAAAGTGTCCATACCTCCAAAAACCATAAAAAAACACATCTGGGTGATGCAGCCTGCATAGGTGATGACTTTGCTCTGTGTTTGGATGTTCACCAGCATCTTGGGGACGGTGGTGGAGGTGAAACAGATGTCAGCAAAGGACAAGTTGGAGAGGAAGAAGTACATGGGGGTGTGGAGGTGGGGGTCACAGCTGATGGCCAGGATGATGAGCAGGTTCCCGAGCACGGTGACCAGGTACATGGACAGGAACAGACCAAAGAGAAGGGGCTGATGCACTGAGTCTTGGGAAAATCCCAGGAGTAAAAACTCTGAAACACTTGTTTGATTTCTTGGCTCCATGTCTCCAACTCATCAGCTAGATGATTGAAGCAGGGAATGAACATGAAATAGGCATGGGTAAACTCTAGAGCCTCTCTACTGTTTTTATTTCTTGAAGTGAAACACTGGGCATAAAAGCCTTAGCATTACAAAATTTAGGAATCCTACATTCTGTTATTCATTACATGTAACATTTAATAATGTTCATCAACCCCTGTCCATTGGCCTCTGGGACACTCATTTATCCTCTATTTAGAATCATCAAATCTAAAAAGTTAAGAACCACTTTGGGCCTTAGCCATAAATGGTCCAAACTCACTCTAACACAAATGTGGAACATGAGGTCTGGTGAACCCCAGTAACTTAATCTGGATTATCTGCCTTGTCTGGGACCCAAAAAAGGTTCAGATAACTATGTCTCAGAGGTGAGAAATTTTGAGAGTATCTCAAATATCTGGATAGATGATTTCAGGATGAGTAGAATGTATGTTTACTCCTCAGGAAAAAAGAAAGGAAGAAAAAGAACATGTCTTTACCAAATAATAAACCACATGAACAAATTCTCAATGCTTAGTGTACCAGGAGCCATCACATCCTCAGGGCCATGGCCAGATGCTTCCCGGACATTTGTTGCTTGACAAAATGCCCTTCATCTGTGAAGTTAAGGGTTGGTGAAAATGTCTAATGAAAACGCAGATATCAAGGTTTCAACCATTTCTACATTTCAACCATACTACAAAGGTCACAAACAGAATTTTGAGTCATATCCTCAATGGTGCTCATTAAATACTTCCCCAGTATTTAATGGGGAGCCCGTGTTGGGCTCCTTGCTCAGTGGGGAGTCTGCTTCTCCCTCTCCCTCTGCCTACAGCTCCCCCTGCTTTTGTTCTCTGTCAAATAAATAAATAAAATCTTTTTAAAAAAATTTTCCACGAGAAAAAAATTTTTGTAACTGTGTAATAGCAGGTGTTAACTAGATTTATTGTGGTAATATGTCAAATATTACATGTGCAATATATAAAAATTATATATAAATTTATACCTAAATTTATATATATAAACATACATGTAAATTATAAAATTTACATAAAATATATACACTATAAAGATTTTATTTATTTATTTGACAGAGAGAAAGACAGAGATTGAGCATAGGCAGGGGGAGCAGCAGAGGGAGAAAGAGAAGCAGGCTCCCCACTGAGCAGGGAGCCTGATGTGGGGCTCGATCCCAGGACCCTTGGGATCATGACCTGAGCCAAAGGCAGGCACTTAATCAACTGAGCCACTCAGGCGCCCCTATATGTGCAATATATTGAATCATTATGTTGTACGCCTGAAACTAATATAATGTTACATGTCAATTTTATCTCAAAAAAAGAAAACCCACAAAAAACCCCCAAAGCAGATAGTGTCTCTAGAATAATAAAAACAATCATACCAGAGACAAATTGTTTAACTATGAACAAACATCTTTGTTCTGACCCTTGGTGGGGAGAGCCGTTTGCGATCATCTCTGCTGGCTTCTGGTGAGAGGTATTCTAAGCAAATGGTCATGACTCATCTTTAAAGTATGAGAGTTTGTAAAAAAATTCCCTTTACTTCTCATAAGTGTGGCTTACCCTCTTGCATTCCGATCTGTTTTGTTGAGCAGAATATCAGAGAATGCACAGGAAATGCCCTCAATTCTGGGTATTTCCTGGAATATGCTGTGTGTGTTAACATCATCAATTGCATTAGAATCAAGGGAAAATTTTCATTTCGTATTGGGGGTGGATTGTGATTCAAATGGGTCATGAAATGAGGAATGGCATTTGTCTTAGAAAGCGTTTCCCACACATTAGAAACATTTTATCTTAGGACCAGAGTTTAGAAATTAGAGGTGGGGGATGCAATCATTTGTCATTTATACTCTCCCCTTTATTTATGCACCAAATACATGTTTATCTTCTGTTTCTAGTGTCTAGTGCAAGAAGGGCTTCTTTGGGACAGGCTCAGTGTTAGCTGAGGATACAAAGATTCGGGATACAAAGATTAATGATATGGTTTTGTCCTGAGGAACCCCACCTTCCACAGGTAATGACGGATACAGAAGCCTGACATTGTAATACAGTGAATTAAATGCTAAGATAAAGGCAGTGCAAAGTGCCTGGACAGTGAAGGACTGTCTGCAAAGTGAAGGACAGAAAGGAACCCCAAATTCACTCTGAAATAATGGAGTCAGGGGAGCATTCCTGGAGGAAGAGACCCCTGGGCAAGGAGTTGTCTAGGATGGTGATTGAGTATGGGCTTTTCTGGCACAGAAGGTGGCAAAGGAAAAGGCACATGAGCAAAAAGCAGCATGGGACAGGGTGCTCTTAGCAATTTGCTGAAGCACAAAGTGGGACGTGGAGCAGTGAAGAATGAGATTAGAGAGATGACCGGGGACCGCATCTCTGGGAACCCTGAAAAAAATAATGGATAGAGGATAGGGCCTATGTAGGGACTGTGACCAAAGGAGTAACATGATTCATATCACAATTTTCCCTGGTGCCTGGAGTTAAAGATAGATTTAAGGCAGGCAAAAACTAGGGTCAAAGGGAATGGGGTTGGGAATCCTCACATCATTAATGTTGAGGGGACCAAGCCACTTGTTTTAGGGAACAGGAACAAAGGCCAGAAGAGGTGAATAAATTAGTCCAATGTCTTGCTAATGATTCCATGCCCCTACTTAAGGATGAGACCTGATTCCCAAGCGCAATCAAGGGAACTATAAGAAAGGGACATGTGAGTTTCAATGTCTCCCAGAATGTTCCCAGAGCAAAAGGGTAGAATGTCAAGAGGGGCCTGGACATTGGACCTTCCTGCGTACTTCCCTTTTCCTCCCTTATCCACCCTGCCCTTTGTCTTCTATATACTGTGGCCCCAGACACCAGAGAACACAGACTCCTCACTCTTGAAATTATAAGAACCACAGATAAGGGTGAAGAAGGAGGAGGAGGGACAGGTCCTTTTGAAGAAACAGGAGATGTTCCCCAGCAAATGAAGGTGGCAAAGAAAGAGTCAGAAAGAATTTGTCTAGGCTGAGTGAAGATGGCAGCTCTTGAGTTTGGGGGCCAGGTAGGAGAAAACAAATCAATACTTCACAGTGAGCAACCTAAAAATCTATCAGTACCTGGGGCCATCCATTGGTATACCTCTGACTGGTAACTGTATCACTACACAGTGTGGTTCTGGAAAGTGCTATGGTATCCAAGAGTGGACTGGGTGCTTAGCCTCTTCCTCCTCATCTCTATAATCTCTGTCAACCACCCACCCAAATAACATGCAACCAAAGCAAAAGCTCACTAACAACAGCAACTTTGAATAAGATGTATAGCTATTTACCCTCCCAAGCAGTTGGCCCCTAGAGCTCCTTCTGCATAGACGTCATAGGGTGTGCCTGCCATATGCATAACAGTAGTCAATGCCCTTTCTACCCAACCACCTCTTTTCTCTATTTTCCACAATACTTACTAGGCTGTGCATGCTTGGCAATGTGGACTCACCACAGGGGCCAACTGCCCTGAATCTTGTTCTCTCACAGAGGGTGGGTAATGAAGAAAGATTTGTTTCCCAAAAGAGAAGGGATACAGAGCCAGGCATGTAACACAGGGCCTGGCTGATTTCTCCTGGAGAAGGCATGAGTATCTTGAGAGTGGTACATGGGCCTTGGTGACTATAAGTCGATGTGTTACAGGTTTTGTGGCCCTGGGGATTGAATGCCCTCTGAAGCTTGTTAGACAAATTGATCAATGGATTTTCCATTCCCTGATCAGTTGGACTCCTCAAAGGCAGGGACCACACAGGAGAAACAGTCTCTGACCTGCCAATTCCTTATCCCTGGGAGAGTAACAGTGGGGCCAGATGTGACTCCTCTCTTCTGGGTCCTTTTTCTCTTGGAAGACTCTCTCCAGTCTTTTTTAGATTTCCTCTTGGGGACAACTGACTTGTAGTAGTCACATTAAGCAGATGGCTGAGTAGTGAAGGGTCCCAGGAGTCACTAGGGTAATGGTTCTCAAACTTTAGCCTGCACCAAGATGATTTTGAGTTATTTGTTTAAACAGATTTCTAAGCTTCATCTCCAAGTTTCTGTCTCAGTAGGTCTGGGTTTGGGTCTGATAACTTTGATTTTTCACAAGTTCCAAATTTTGCTGGTCTCTAGGACAATGTTTCGGGAACAGTTGCCCTAGGACAATGTTTCAAAATGTAAGCTGTATCAAAAGTATCATCTGGGGCTATTGTTAATGTAGAGCTTCCCACCTTATTCCAGACTTACCCAGTCAACATCTCTAGGGAAAGAGGCTCTGATCTAAAATTATAACAACTTTATTTTATTCTTATTTGTATTTTTATTGTGGATATATACACATAATTTATTTTTTATATATTTACATATGTAATTTATATATTTATATATATATTTACACAATTCTGTAGCATTACGAACATTCACAGTAGGGACACCTGGGTGGCTCAGTTGGTTAAGGTCTGCTTTCAGCTTGGGTCATGATCCCAAGGGTCCTGGGAGTAAGTCCTGCATCAAGCTCCTTGCTCAGCGGGGAGCCTGCTTCTCCCTTTCCCTCTGCCTGGTGCTCCCTCTGCTTGTGCTCTCTCTCTGATAAATAAATAAATAAATAAATAAATAAATAAATAAATAAAATTTAAAATGTATAAATGTATCAAATTAACCTGAATTAGGCAGCGTCCAAGGAGCTCTAAGAAGCCATATAAAATGGAAGACTTTTATAGGCAGAAGAGAGCAGGAACAAGGCAGCTGTACTAGGCAAAAAAGCGGGTTGGTTATTGCAAGGTTACTTTCCCTGTAGGGGGTGGCAGGGGCCCACCAGGCAGGTCACCTAACTAGTGCTGATGAGGTGACTTCGATCAGCTATTTTAAAATTCCATTTCTGGGGTAGCTGATTAATTTAATCTCTGTTTGGTTACATGAGGGTTGGCATAAATGACTCCATTTTGGGCCTGTTGTCTTGTTTTTAACAATATCAAAACAAAAAGTAAAAGTTGAAATACAGTGGAGTCTTTATGTCAAGGTGTTTTCAAATGGAGCTGGGAGGCCATTAAGGGGATGGGCCTTCTGCTCCTCCTTGCAGGTGGAACCATGATCTGGCCCAACTGCAAAAATTCCAAAGATTCTGCCTGAACACCTGTGACTTGTTAGAGTAATAGACTTTTGCTTAGTGATAGCCTTAGCCAAGATCAGCTTTCTGCCATCAACACCAATCAAAAATCTCTGTGAACAGCAAGCATTCTCTTTTCGCTTTAAAAAACCCTGACTTTTGCTTAGTGGTGGGACACTATTTGGGTCACTACTAAAATCTGTATACCCAAATTGCAATTCTTTGATACCGAATACATGCTTTTGCTTAATTATTGCCTCCTGACAATTTTAGGTTGACAAAAAAGTTGGCAAATAGGAAGAAAATGTATTTGGTAATTTTTAATAGCCATTGCTGTAAGTGGTGGCGTATACGTGGGCAGGAGGGAGGGGATGCAGGCTCTCAAACTAGAAAACAATAAGGATTTATCTTTAAAATGATAAATCATCACGATTTTTAAATGAGATGGTCAGCAGAACATGGATGCATCAAGAAATGACAATTAATGAACACAAAGGGTCGCAGCTATGAACCAGGAACTTGTAATAGCATTCTGATAATTCAAACAAATGCGTGAGATGAAAAAAGAGAGGGGACACAAGCTTTGTAAAGCAAAAAGACAAATGTGTCATTATTTGTAGGTAAGATTTTGGAAGTGGAGAGCCCTCAGACCTCTGAAGATGCAGCCCTGGGTGGGTCCTTCATCAAGCATTTCAACAAATCCCCTCAGGCCCTTGTTTTCAAATTTTTAGCGTAAAATTCACCTGGGTGGCTTATTAAATGCAAATGGTTGGGCCTGACCCTGGAGTTTCTGATTTAGTAGATCTGGGATGAAGGTCAGGAATTTGCATGTCTAACAAGCTCCCAGGGTATGCAGATAGTGCTGATCTGGAGACACTTTGAGAAACACTGCTGTCGTCTGTGTCCCTAATGCTCTGGTCTAGTTAAAAGTTTTTCTCCACTGTTCACATCTCCTTCACCTGACCCCTACCCTGAGCCTTTACTAAGATGGACTGACTCTTTCAGATGGCATCAGGGAAACCCCTGGTTGCCCTGGCTCTTTCTCCTACAGTGACTTTCCCTCAGAAATTTCAAGGAGATGATCCAGGCAGGGAATTCATCACCCATATCTCTGGAAGGCCCAACATGATCTGCTTTGGGGACACCAGGGCTTATTCAAAGTTTCCCGGCACTTGGAGGCTGAATTCTCAAAGCACCTCATTAAATAAATTGTTCTATTGTCACCGTACTTTTTAAACAATTAAGATCAGGAGAATAATAGAAATGAAACTTTCTCCCTCTTCCGTTTCCCTGAAAATAGCTATGCAGAGAGGCAAATTTCTTTCTTCCATTTATTCCTTCTTTACTCGGTATATCCAAACATGTGCAGTCAACAAGATCGTGCTCCTGGAGATTAAAAAAGCTTTATCTTCCTTCAAAGAAGTCTTCTAGGGTTCCTTAAGATCCTGCCCTATAAAAAATAACAAATAACTCCTCTCTTTATCTCACACCCATATCCTGACGAGAACAAATCCTCTTGGCTCTACCTTCTCAGCATATCCCCAAGAACCACTTCTCAACCCTTACACTACTAGCACCACCCTGGCCCTAGCCACACATATTCCACATGGTCTTCGGCAGTCGGCTCCAAGCAGACATCCTCACACCCTGCAATCAATCCATTCTCAACCCAGCAGCTAGAATAATCTTTCAGATCCTAAGTCATATGGTGTCATGTATCTATCCCAAACCCTGCAATGACTCCTCACATCACTCAGAACAAATGAAAGCAAAAGTCTTTCAAAGGCAGGGAAAGCCTCACACGATCGCTGTGGACTCCTGTCCTCCTCTTGCATTATGCTCCCATTCTCCACTCCAGCCAGATCCATCTCAGGCAAACTCCCACCCTTTGTATTAACCTTACCATCTGTCCAGGGCGCTTGTCTCCTAGACATGCATTCACCTTCTTCACAAATGTAACGTACTCGATGAGGTTTATTAAGAACAGGAATTTGCATGGTGCACTGGGTGTTATACGCAACTAATGAATCATCGAAAACCAGGGATGTATTGTATGGTGACTAACATAATATAATAAAAAAATTATTATATAAAAAAAAGAACAGGAATTTAATATGACAAACCATTCTTCCCATACACCTGTACCTGTTTATCCTTGCAGTGGTTGAAGCTAAAATATTACTGACCCAGTAAACAAACAAATGTTGTTCTAAAGGGGCTGCTGGTAACATTGTTTCCTGACCATAGTTGACTGGCCCAAGCTGGAAAGAACATATTTGTGCAGATGAAAATCGTTTCCTGAGATTTTTTTCCTTATCCCCCCCCTTTTTCTTTTCTTTTTTTCCTTCTTTCTTCTTCCTTCCTTCCTTCCTTCCTTCCTTCCTTCCTTCCTTCCTTCCTTCCTTCCTTTTTTTTATTATATTATGTTAGTCACCATACAGTACATCCCTAGTTTTTGATGTAAAGTTCCATGATTCATTACTTGCATATATCACCCAGTGCACCATGCAATACGTGCCCTCCTTACTACCCATCACCAGCCTATCCCAGTCCCCCACCCCCTCCCCTCTGAAGCCCTCAGTTTGTTTCCCAGAGTCCATAGTCTGTCATGGTTCATTCCCCCTTCTGTTTACCGCCCCTCTTCTTCTTCCCTTTCTTCTCCTATTGATCTTCCTACTTCTTATGTTCGACTTATTTCGCTTAACATTATCTCCTTCAGTCCCGTCCATGTTGCAGCAAATGTTGAGAAATCGTTTTTTTTAATGGCTAATATTCCATTGTATATATGGACCACATCTCCTTAATCCTTTCTTCTTCTTCTCCTTCTTCTTCTTCTTCTTCTTTCTTCTTCTTCTTCTTCTTCTTCTTCTCCTTCTCCTTCTCCTTCTCCTTCTCCTTCTCCTTCTTCTTCTCCTTCTTCTTCTTCTTCTTCACCTTCTCCTCCTCCTCCTCCTCCTCCTCCTCCTCCTCCTCCTCCTCCTCCTCCTCCTCCTTTTCCTCCTCCTTTCTCCTTCTTCTTCTTCTTTGGCACATGAGTAACCAAAGTAATTCCAGTTCTTAAATAGTACAGCTGCGAGGTGTGAGTTGTGAGAGCTGCTAGTCTCTGTGTCTCTTTCTGTTTGAAAGTGGCCAGTTTGATAAAACAAAGCTGATAACCTGAAAGGAAATCCTCATGGTGTTTGAGCCCCAGTGTCCAGCTGAGCCTCTGCTCAGTTATGCTCAGATGAATCAGGAAATTCTCTTCTATCATTTGTCACCTAAGCACACCTGCCTAGTGCAACCTTATCTTTATGCGAGACAGGACCATGAGATGATCGTGTCCACTGAAAACCAGCAAAGAGTGCTGTGACGGACTCTCCACATTCTCAGCTGAAGACCTTATCAACCAATTGTTGGCAAATTCTAACTCACGTGTCTCCCGTGGTAAGGTGAATAATAACCTCCCAACGATGTCCGTGCACTAATCCCCAGAATCTGTGAATGTGTTCCTTTAGATGACGAAAGGCACTTTGTAAGTATTATTAAGTTAAGGATCTTGAGATGGGAAATATGCCCTGAATTACCTGGGCGGCTCAATGTAATCATCAGGGTTCTTACAAGGGGAAACAGAGAGCCTGATTTGGGGTTTGATCCCGGGACTCTGGGATCAAACAGATGCTTAACTGACTGAGCCACCCAGGTGCCCCAATAAAGATATGTTTAAATGTAAAAATTTAAAGAGCTTTTTTTTTTTTGAAATCCTCAAGGTGGGTTGAAAACTTTTACCTTTGTTTTCAACAGGATCTATGACACGCCAATACTATTATGCTCGCCACTCTGTTTTGTAATCATTTGGCTCCCTCCTCAATGTGTACATGGCAAAAAATAAATTCACATTGGATTAGACTTAATGGAATCAAAGTGAATTGAAGCCACATCAAATAAGTCTTTTCTCTCTAACAAACTTTAATTTTTGTGTAATTTTGCAGTCCTAACTATGTTCCCGATAATTAGTTCCTTTTTTTTTTCTCCAAAAATTTCTCCTTTCAGGATATTGTCTTGATACATTATAGGCTTTACAACTTGTCTTATCTTGGGTTCCTAGGGAAGCAGATGCCAAGCCAAGGATTTATGTGCAAGCACTTTATTGGAAGGAACAAGGAGCATTGGAACATGGGTGAGAGAGAGGAGAAGTGACACATGGAAGAAAATACATCCAATTAAGTTTATATTAAGTCAGCTAACACAGGAAATGAGCAGAGTCCTCATCCTGTGGAGAAATTCCGGAAAATGCTACAAAATACAAACCTCAGAATTATCCCAGCTAATGGGTGAAAGACATGGTAAACCCCATAGCTCTCCATCAAGGGTTGTCTTGGTGCGGGCATAATTCCCTGGCACTTTGGGCCTATTGGGAAAAGTTGGTGCTGACTGGGGCTGGTAATTGGCAGTCATGCAGTGAACATGGTGAGAGGATCCCAGGGAATGTGGGAGAAATGTGGACAGCATCTACTAATCCTACCTTCACTGAACACTCAGTTCTATCAACATTCTTCTCAAATGAGCTAAGTTCTGAACACATTCCACATGTGTGTAACTACCATTCCTAATGGCACCCTCAGAGAGTTCCAGAAAATAAAAATTAAACCATGTGAGAGAATAACTCTTAATTTTAATGTATTCATTATTACATGTTTTAGGATCTTAGAGGGTGTATCTTAAAATTGCATGTATAGGAAATAAAAATCAAGTAAAATAAGGAATGAAAGGAAGGAAGGAAAGGTGAAAGGATCACAAAGAATGAAGCTACACCTTAGTGTTCTTAGGCAGTATATTATGAATATAATCATAGAAATCTAGATTCCTATTTTGAAGTTGAAAATCACATCACTGTTCATATAAAAAGTAGAATAGAAACTCCATGAGAGACTATGGACTCTGAAAAACAAACTGAGGGCTTCAGAGGGGAGGGAGGTGGGAGAATGGGATAGGCTCATGATGGGTAGTAAGGAGGGCACGTATTGTATGGTGCACTGGGTGTTATACGCAACTAATGAATTATCGAATTTTACATCAAAAACCAGGGATGTACTTTATGGTGAATAACATAATATAATAAAAATATTATTATGAAAAAAAAAGAAACTCCATGACAGCTAACATGTTATAGGCCAACTCAATCTCACTCTCTTCTTTTGAGAAGTGGGGTGAATGAGAGGAAATGTCTCCAGGACATTTTTTCAAGATGATGCAAAGTCAAACATGTGAAGGAACGAACAGGCACAGTTCTGATATGGTACACACTTTGGTATGACCATGTATGATCTCATTCCATTTCTTGTGGGGAAAACAAGGACACCAACAAATGAGGGTGAAGCACATCAATGTTTTAGAGGATAATTTTGGGGGCAACCACAGAAGCACTTGATATGATAAGTACTTTAAGCCTAAAGTTAGAAATCTTGAGAATGGCTGTAAGAAAGCTGGCCAAACATGGAACTTTATGGACAGTATATAGAGAAGAAAAGTAAAAAAAGACTATGGAGGGAGCTGTTGAGGAGAGACTAATACAAAAACAAATAAAAGGGAAGTCACGGGCACTTTGGGAATCAGATAAATCAAACATGTCTATTAGAAGAGAAAAAGACAAACTTAAGTTCACATTTGAATTGCAGCCCACAATATCCACTTGGTTCTGAGGTCAATGGCCCATCATGAACACGAGGCTGCTCTACTGAAGAGCCTTCGCAGGGCCCCCTTTACATCCTTGTTCCTCAGGCTGTAGATGAAGGGGTTCAGCATGGGGGTGACCACAGTGTACATCACTGAGGCAACTGAGCTTCTCTGGGAAGAATGGTTCACAGCAGATGTGAGGTAGACCCCCAGGCTTGTTCCATAGAACAAAGAGACCACAGAGAGGTGAGACCCACAAGTGGAAAATGCTTTATACTTGCCCTCAGTGGAGGACATCCTCATTAAGGAGGAGACAATCTGAGAGTAAGAGAAGAGGATCCCAGTAAGAGGAAACATGCACAGCAGGGCAGTGGCAACATACAAGCAGATGTTATTGATGAGGGTGTCAGAGCAGGCCACCTTGAGAATCTGAGCCAGTTCACAGAAGAAATGTGGAAGTTCCGTGCCTGGACAGAAGGTCAGCTGCCCCACCAGTAGAATATGAATCAGGGAGACCCAGAAAATGGTGAGCCAACAAATCAGAACCAGGAGGACACACAGTCGTGGGTTCATGATGACAGTGTAGTGCAGGGGGTGGCAGATGGCCACATACCTGTCATAGGCCATCACTGTCAAGAGGAAATCATCCATTCCAGCAAAAACCATAAAAAAATACACCTGAGTGATGCAGCCTATATAGGAAATGTCTTTGCTATGTGCCTGGATGTTCAGCAGCATCTTGGGGACGGTGGTGGAGGTGAAACAGATGTCAACGAGGGACAGGTTGGAGAGGAAGAAGTACATGGGGGTGTGGAGGTGGGAGTCAGAGAGGATAGCCAGGATAATGAGCAGGTTTCCCAGCACAGTGACCAGATACATGGAGAGGAACAAGCCAAAGAGGAGAGGTTGCAGTTCTGGATCTTCTGAGAGGCCCAGAAGGAGGAATACTGATACTTCTGTCTGGTTTCGGGCTCCCATGTAGCTGGTGCGTTTGCTGGAGAAGGAGGCAAAAGCAGCCTTCAATGAACAGCCAGCTGGCGCCTTCCAGTATTCACTTTTGATCCCATTTTGCATGCATATCTTTTACCCTTCATTAGGACTTCCAATGCCGGGTGATCCACTCATTGAAGTGATAGCCCATTTCCATTTTAAATGTGCATAATCATTCAGACTATCTTTAACTTAGCAGAAATCTTTCTCTTTTTATCTGCTACTCACTAGTTCTAATTCTTCTATTCAAATCTGTGGATATAAACCGATTTATTCTTTGGTATGATCTTCCAAAATAATGAAGACATTTACGGTCTTTTCTTTGATAACTTCCTTTATTCTAATAACCCTATCATAGTGATTAAGATGGGGTTTTCAACTCAACAATCTTCACTTTGTGACCTGATGTGTCCTACTGATGTCACAGTTAACTCTCAAAGTGTCTTTTTTCCCCTAAAAATGTGGTTACTGCTATTAACTTATTTATAATGATTCAAAATGCTTTTGTACGCAGTAGGATGTCAATAAATAATAACTATTCTTATTAATGTATTCCTTTTATGACAATTTTTTTAATATTTAACTGTCCCAAAATACAGTATTATGTAACTGTGATTTAGAAACAGGGATCTTGAGTCAGACTTTCTGGAATAAAAATTTGGTCTACCAACTTACTCTCTGTGTGACCCTGACAAAGTTAATTAATCTCTCGTAGCTGCAGATACCTCACCTCTACAATGGGAGTAGTAAATATTCCCTACATTGCAAGCCTGGTGAGTGAATTAAATGAGATGATGTATGTAGTGTTTCTACTGTGGTTCTTGTGACATACAGAGGACACTTGACAAATGTGAGTTTCTGTTCTTACCATCACAAAAATTTTGTCTTGCATGGCTATCATTTATCAATATTCTACTTAAACTGGGGCAGCCATCAAAGATGGAATTCTGATCATTATAAACACAACAGGTCTGTTACCTCTTTTGACTACCATGTAGTGCTTCTAGTTAATGAAGACCCTATGCCTCCTTCTTTCAGATACAGCCTACCAGGTGGATTCTTCCAAGAAAGAGGAAAAAGCATATGGACTACATAAATAAGAAGGGGGAAAATCACAAATCGTTAAAATAAAATACAAAGCATATGTGAGAGTATATGCTTGTGTGTTCATAGTGACAAGTGGGAATGTGTTATATTAAAAATCAGAGGAGTTAACTGCAAAAAAAAAAGAGATCTATTGATTTGTTAAAAAAAATTTAAAGCTTCTATAAATCAAATCATCCTAAAAATTGAAAGGCAAATTTAAGATGCGAAAATAAATGTGTACATCTTCTGTGATAGAAAAAGCTTCAGTATCATTAAGGTCTATAGAATGCTAATTAACTAAAAGGAAAACAGAATCATTGAAGACCAATTTAGCCTAGGGAGGTGGGTAGAAAAGACTTCTCTGAAATATGAATATCTGAGCTGTGAGAGGAAAGATGGGTAATTGTTAATTAAGGGAAATAAGTAAAGAGCACACATTTTGTGCAGAAAGAACAGAATTTGCAGTTCCCCCATGGTTCGGTGAGCTTGGTGATGGAAGGGATTTGAGAGGCCAGTGAGATGGAGAGCAGTGAGGGTCAGAAGGGACAGAGTATGTGAGGTGAACTTGTGAAGCATCCTGTACTACTCCTTAATGTGCCTATCATGTTAGTAATTATGTATATCATTTTTGTGGGTTGAAATGGAGATTGTTTTTGCTCACCATTGTCTTCCCAGGGACTTACATAGTGTCTGCACATAGTAGTTGTTCAACACATGCAAATGCTAGATGTATAATAAAGATTGAGACCAAAAGTGTCAACTGTAATGCAAAAAAGGAATCTTCAAGCTCATCATATACCTGAATGTGAACACAAAATAGAATAGTCAGGTTAAATGCAATGCATTCATACCTATTTAAAAGAGTAATATCATGAACAAGTCATACCTATTCTGGGAATGGAAAGATGGTTTAATGCTAGGATGTTTGAAAACACAGTTCATCATAAATACAGGGAAATGAGGGGGAATCATGATCATAATCACAACAGAAAATGGATTTGAGAAAATGTAGCAGCCATACCTGTGATTAGTTGCCAGGATAGAGCCTCTCATTAAGGAGGAAACTAAGAATTTCCTAACCCAATAAAGAATAGCTGTTGAAAACTGCAGCCAACAGGATACTCTACATTAAAACACTAAAATATTTGTGTTAAGTTCACGAAAAGGCCAAGGCAGTCCATTCCAATTTCAATCATTCAACATGTTCATGAACACTTGAAGAGATTGATGAGAAAAGGAAATTAGCGTGAGTGCCAAATGCCAGAAATAATGACATTATTTGTAGATATATTGTGGACACTAAAGGGAAACAAAATAATACAGAACTATTAAGTGCTATCAGTAAGTCAAATCTGCCAGCAAAAAGAGGGAATAGAATAGAAAATTCCAATCACATGAGGAAGAAAATAGTCAATACCTTGTGCTTAATAGATCTTCAGTGAGTAGTTAATGAATAAATGATGGGACAGGCAATTGAACAGGAGCCTACAATTTATGGGAAAGAATAGAGAAGAAGAGGAGACTCACTGGAAAATAAGTCTTACTGGAGAGAAGCTCTAGATTCTGAAAGAGAGAGAAGGAAACTTAGCAAGAGCTGGAAAAAACTGACTTAAGTAACATGTAAAGCACCTTCAAACTACAGAGACTTCAGCTTTGTTAACTAACTAAATATGGGACTTTCATTATTTTACAGATAGAACCCAGTGCCCACTTTCTCACCCCTTTCCCTTGTACTCCTCCAGCCCTGCCTGGGAAGCAATGATCCTACCCTCTTTGAGGGTTATCATTGAAGCCTTCTCTTCTCTGCAGTCTGTCCTGGAGAAGCCCATTTGGGTTTTCCCCTATCCTGGCAACAGAGAATTATAGGAAAGGGGCAGAAGGGATCGGCTATTATCATCTCAAAGGTTGAGTTCTTAGAGCTTCTCATTAAATAAATTGTTCTACTGATGTTCCTCTCTCTGAACAATTCAGCTCCCTTGGGACAGAAAGATGAAAGAATGGAAAAATTTCAGACAATGCTGTGTCTGTGTAGACAGCAGTAGGCCAAGAGGAAGGTATTTTCTTCAAGGAAAGATTCTTCTCTCTTTGGTTTGACTTAAATGACAAGGTATCCCCTAAGGAACGTTTAACTCCTACAAGAATGAAAACTAGGAGTGAACATTCTGTGATGTTCATCCCTTGAAGGGTCTTTGGAGATTTCAAAGACTACTTGGTGTCCACAGTGTCATGGGGGCAAAGAGGTTCTTTCTGAAGAAAAGCAGAGTGGTTAATAGTTTTGGTTCTGTTGAAAGGACTAACCAAATGATGACTGAATATATCCCTTGACATTTGCTGGTGACATGGAGGCCTTTGTGGATATTAGGGAAGGCTCCATTTTTTACCTCTAAAGTGAGGGGTTAGGCATAAAAAATCCAGGTAGAATGGGTTGATGAATGAGTATGGAGGAAATAGAGGTGCCAATATAAATCACCTATAAAATTTGTCAGGGAAGGTGAGGATAGAGGTAAAATATTACATAAAGAAATCACAGAGTATGGTTAGTTAACAAAATTTTTGCTTAATGAAAAATAAGGGAACATGTTTGATATCAAAGAGTATGATCATATTTACTGCAGGCATTTAAATACACAGCACATTCTGACTACACAATTCACATGATGCATGTACACTCTAAGTCAATGACAATCATAATGTGTTGTATCTCCAATGTGTAGGACACGTGGGTTCAGAAATCAAGGCTTGTTAGTAGAAGCAGCCCTGTCTAATGTCATGCCCAATGAGCCAACTGGGCAGTATTTGCTTCAGGTCTCCTCAACTCTGACCTCAGCAAGTTTAGAGGTCTTGACACCTAAAATGGTAGCACTTTCAGAGACATGGAAGAAGTCCCATTGAACTTCAAGCTATGCAGTTGCCTGGCACTTGAGGTCCTTCATGCCAGAAAGAGGAGACACCATTTTGGCAGAGTTAATTGACCCTGGTCCTGAATGTCATTGTGTGAGCATGGCAGTGGGCATGCACTGGTATCCACCTGTGATCAGTCCGTGGATGGGAGCAGCCAGCAGCATCCTCAGAGCAAAAAAGAGTGGTGGGTACAGATGGCTGTCAGTAGTTATGCTTCCACAGCAAGAGATTTGAGTGGTGTGACCTTAGGTAAGTGAGTCAGCTTCCTTCAACTGAGAGCAATTCTCTAAGAGGGCTAACGGCTGAGGGCTGTCAGATGGCTGCACTCCCTGAACCTGGAGGATAAGCCCATAATTCTGAAGGGAGAAGTGGGCAACCCCACACAGGTTTACTGTCCACCCCATCACCATTTGGATAGTGACCTGCAACAATGTGTACAGTGTCCTTGAGAGTTTATTTGTGACACATGAGCATCAGGAATCAGGAAGAACTGACTTTAGGAAGTGGGAGCCACACTGAGAAACTGAGGATCTTGAGTAAGGCTGAGCCAAGCATAATGTTGTCTTTCTGACCTGCTCCTCTGTAACCCACTAAGGCCATTAAGGTGGAACATGAGATCAACCCGTGCCACAGCCAAGTGGAAATTATTTGTGGGGTGTTTCACGGCACATCAAACTGAATCTTCCCAACAGCAAACTCAATTTTTTCCTTCCCTCTCTTTAATAGGGATGAGATAGGGGGCGCTTGGGTGGCTCAGTTGGTTAAGCATCTGTCTTCAGCTCTGGTCATGATCCCGGGGAGCCTGCTTCTCTCTCTCCCTCTGCCCCCTCCCTCCCCACTCAAGCTCTCTCTCTCTCTCAAATAAATAAAATATTAAAAAAAAAATAAAAAAATAGGGATGAAATAAATGTTTCCCATGGTCTGTCTTTTCAAAACTTTTTAAAAATAAACTTTCAAAACTTTTGAATTTGAACCCTGAACCTAAACCTAAAGAATTTTAAAAGAGACAAAAAACCAGACTCTTACACTGTTGGTGGGAATGCAAGTTGGTACAGCCACATTGGAAAACAGTATGGGGGTTCCTCAAAAAGTTAAAAATAGAGCTACCCTATGACCCAGCAATTGCACTATTGGGTATTTACCCCAAAGATACAGATGGAGTGAAAAGAAGGGGCACATGCACTCCAATGTTCATAGCAGCATTGTCCACAATAGCCAAACTGTGAAAGGAGCTGAAATGCCCTTCAACAGATGACTGGATAAAGAAGACGTGTTCATATATACAATGGAATATTACTCAGCCATCAGAAAGGATGAATACCCACCATTTGCATTGACATGGATGGAACTGGAGGGGACTATGCTAAGTGAAATAAGTCAAGCAGAGAAAGACAATTATCATATGGTTTTACTTATATGTGGAACATAGGAATAGCATGGAGGACATTAGGAGAAGGAAGGGAAAAATGAAGGGGGGCAAATCAGAGGGGGAGATGAACCATGAGAGACTATGGACTCTGGGAAACAAACTGAGGGTTTCAGAGGGGAGGGAGGTGCAGGATGGGGTAGCCTGGTGATGGGTATTAAGGAGGGCACGTATTGCATGGAGCACTGGGTGTTATAAGCAAACAATGACTCATAGAACACTACCCCAAAAACTAATGAAGTACTGTATAGTGACTAACATAACATAATAAACTAACTAACTAACTAACTAAATCAATCAATCAATCAATCAATAAATAAATAAAATATTAAAAAAATAAGACTCTTAAATATAGATAACAAACTGGTGGCTGCCAGAGGGGAGATGAGGGGATGGTTGAAATAGGTGGGGGAGTGGTGAAATAGGTGAGGGGATTAAGAGTACACTCATCATGATGACATTGAATAATGTATAGAATTGTTGAATCATTCTATTATACACCTGAGATTAATATAATACTGTGTGTTAATTATGCTGGAATTTTTAAAAAACTAAAAATTTTTTAAATGAAAAAAAAAAAAAGATCAGTGGCACATTTGTCCCCAGAAAGAATTATAGTATAGTTTAAGTTCTATAATGTACTTGCAGAATGATTCATCTGTCTTCCCCAAAATAGTCCTTGGCATCAATGGATCCATTATCGGGAATTCAGTCTTGCTCAAGGAAATCCATCCTCTCATTTAAAACACTTATGAAGTGAAATGAATGACACAAAGTTCTTTTCCACCTCTGTGAGTCTATGGTTAAAACCTCTTAGTCCACATTTATTTCAAAAAGTTGGTTCAAAGTTGGTTTCATTCATTTGACAAATATTTGAGTGCCTACCATGTGGTAGAGACTCACTGTGTATAGTCCGACCAAAGTTGGCTAAATACAGATCATACAATGACTGTTGTGTAGGACGTGGCAGATAGCCACAAACTGGTCATAGACCATTATGGTCTGGAGGAAAATGTCCAAATACCCAAACACTATGAAAAAATGCACCTGGATGATGTGGCCTGCATAGGTAATGGCTTTGTTCTCTGTGTGGATGTTCACCAGGATTTTTGGAACCATGGTGGAATTGAAACAAATATCAGAAAAAGACAGGTGGAAGAGGATGAAGTACATGGGTGTGTGGAGGTCATAGTCAGAGCTGATGGCCAGAACAATAAGTAGGTTTTCAAGCGTCGTGACCAGGTACATGGACAAGAATAGTCTGAAGAGGAGAGTCCCAAGAAGAGAATTCTGAGACACCTGTTTGGTTTCCTGCACCCACTTAGATGATAATTCTGCCAGGAAACAGGCAAAGCAATGATAATTAAAAACTAGCATTAATTAAAATTAATCAATCAATTGATTGATTAAAATAAACAAACCAGAAGGGCGCCTGGCTGGCTCAGTTGGTAGAACATGCAACTCTTATCTCTGGGTCATGAATTCAAGCCCCATGTTGGACATGGAACCTACTTTAAAATAACAACAACACGGAGCACCTGGGTGGCTCAGTCATTAAGCGTCTGCCTTCAGCTCAGGACGTGATCCCGGTGTTCTGGGATCGAGCCCCGCATCAGGCTCCTTTGCTGGTAGCCTGCTTCTTCCTCTCCCACTCCCCCTGCTTGTGTTCCCTCTCTCGTTGGCTGTCTCTCTCTCTGTCAAATAAATAAATAAAATATTTAAAATAAAATAAAATAACATCAACAAAATATTATCTTGTATAGGTATCATTATGGGGATAGTCTATTCCCTCCTTCTGATCTTTATCACAAACTAGCCATTGCTTTCAGATCTATCCCAATGGACCATCAACCTCTGGATGTCCAGCTCAGAAGCAGTCCATTTTAGGTACAGCACATCAATGGTTTGAACATTTTTCTTTCTTTTGGGCTGAAATCTGTCTCTTGGGTAATCTGCTTTTTCCGCAGATTTCTTTCATATTGTAGTAGATCCGTGCATGTTGGTGGTGCTCAGGCCCTACTTTGCTCTGTGGTCCTAACCCTGACAACAGCTACTTGGATCAGAGAGCAGTGTCTGGTCCAACCTAGCCAGTTTCTCCCCTGAGAATTTGGAAATGAAACTCAGATTCTGGTTAATAATCTGAGGGGGTGGAGTTGATGGGATACATCAACCATCAAATTTATAAATAAGATAAGCACGTCTACTATCATCATCATCTCATCATCATCGTTGTTTAATTCACTCTAGAGTCTGAAGTCCCCTTCAAGGTCACAAATCTAGAATCTCTAGGGATTTTTAACTAGACTCTCTTAGCCACTATGTCCCTGGAGTTACTGCTAGCAAAACCTCACATGCACTCGTTAGACATTCCCCCTTCCTTTGGATCACCCAGATTATAGTGGGGGAAGAAGAATGTGGTTGTACTGATGGATGGTACACCCCAGAAATAGTGTTTGTGTGGGATCCAAGCAGCCCTGGGGTCATCAGGACAACAATATTATCCTTATTGTCCTGGTCAGTGAGCTGGGAGCAAAGGGGTAGACAAGAAGCATTTATCCTTTCAGGGACATCCAAGATTGAAATCTCAAAGATCCTAATTAAATAAGCATTCGTTTGTTACTTACTTTCTTTCATTTTTTTTAAGAAGTCAAACTCTCTCTCTTTGCAGATGACATGATACTTTATGTGGAAAACCCAAAAGACTCCACCCCCAAATTACTAGAACTCATACAGCAATTCAGTAGTGTGGCGGGATACAAACTCAGTGCACAGAAATCGGTTGCTTTCCTATACAGTAACAATGTAACTGTAGAAAGAGAAATTAGGGTCTCGATTCAATTTACAATAGCACCAAAAACCATAAGATACCTTGGAATAAACCTAACCAAAGAGGTAAAGGATCTATACCCTAGAAACTACAGAACATTTATGAAAGAAGTTGAAGAAGACACAAAAAGATGGAAAAATATTCCATGCTCATGGGTTAGAAGAATAAACATTGTTAAAATGCCGATGCTGCCCAGAGCAATCTATACTTTCAATGCCTTCCTGATCAAAATACCAATGGCATTTTTCAAAGAGCTGGAATAAACAATCCTAAAATTTGTATGGAACCAGAAAAGACCCAAATCATCAAGGAAATGTTGAAAAAGAAAAACAAAGCTGGGGGCATCACATTGCCTGATTTCAAGCCATATTACAAAGCTGTGATCACAAAGACAGCATGGTATTGGTACAAAAACAGACACATAGACCAATGGAACAGAATAGAGAGCCCAGCTGTGGACCCTCAACTTTATCTTTGACAAAGCAGGAAAAAATATCCAATAGAAAAAAGACAGTCTCTTCAATAAAACGTGTTGGGAAAATTGGACACCTGTATACAGAAGGATGAAACTCGACCATTCTCTTATACCATACACAAAGATAAACTCTAAATGGATGAAAGACCTCCATGTGAGACAGGAATCCATCCAAATCATAGAGGAGAACATAGGCAGTAACCTCTTTGACATCGGCCAACCTCTTTGACACAGCAACTTCTTTCAAGACACGTCTCCAAAGGCAAGGGAAACAAAAGCGAAAGGAAACTTTTGGGACTTCATCAAGATAAAAAGCTTCTGCACAGCAAAGGAGACAGTCGACAAAACAAAGAGGCAACCCACGGAATAAGATTTTATTTTTAAGGGGGGGGGATAAAAAAAAAGATTTTATTTTTAAGCAATCTCTACACCCAACATGGGGCTTGAGCTTATAACCCAGAGATCAAGAGTCTCATGCTCCACCCACTGAGCCAGCCAGGTGCCCCCTGTTTGTTGTTGTTGTTTGTTTGTTTTGGTTTTTTGTTTTGGTTTTTTTTGTTTTTTGTTTTTGTTTTTGTTTTTTATTTCTAAGCAGTTTAGCTAGTTGGGAGAGAGAGAACCATGATAAAATGGAAACTGTGCTTGACAATTCTATTCCAATGTGGGGAATTTGATGGTGATCGTGTTTTTCTTCACAGTGGGAGCTCTTCTCTCCTTAGGTATGATCTCATAGTTCAGGATTCCCTCTAACAAATATCCATTGGAGTCTGAGCTACATGCTCTTTGCCAATCAAAATACTTAAATAGCAATTGTAAAGGAACTGCTAAGTGTCTGATGGTACCCTAAGTCAAAGACTTGCCCTATCAGATATGAATATAAAAACAATAACAGTGCCAAAAAAAACTACTAACAAAACCAATAGTAAACACCATAGTCTTTATCATTATTAGTTCATATAATATGAATAGCACCCCCTGGCATGTGTTATCATTTTTACTTTAGAGATGAGTAACAGAAGTAGAGAGAAGCTGACTGACTTGCAAATGGCAGAGCTGGAATTGGACCAGCTGCCTGACCTCAGAATAGGTAGAAAATGTGGTTTGCGAATTTGAAAATTAAAAGGTGCCTTTATAAGTCAATGGGAAAGGAAGGACTAGTATAAAGTGTGAGAACAAATTTGTTTTTCATTTGGAAAGACTAGATCTCTACATCCCACTGAACAGAAATACATCAGAGGTAGAGTAAATTTTAAAAATGAATACGTAAATTTGAACTATAGGAAAAAACTGTTGAAAAGTTTGTTACAATACATAGACAAAGATATTAACAATATTATGCAAAATCACAAGGCATATCATGTCATATCAGAGATATCACATGTTATACTGGAAGGAGATGGTGAATTATGACGCTAAAGGAATGGGATTTTATATGTTAAAAACCCTATTCAAGTTACCATTTTGGGAACTAGACTAATATTCTTCAGGGGTCCAGTTAGACAACGTGATATCTCCTACAGTCCTTTAAATGGTTAGTGCCAGTCTTATTTTAAGTTATACAGGACTCCAAGGCTACCGTAGAAAGGATTACTACTTCAGAAGAACTTACCTGCCATTGAAAGAGCATATCTGGGGGCATCTGGGTGGCTTAGTTGGTTAAGTGTCTGACTCTTGATTTCAGGTCAGGTCATGATCTTGGGGTTGTGAGATTGAGCCCCGCATTGGGCTCATGCATTGGGCATGGAAACATGCTTGAGGTTGTCTCTTTCCCTCTCACTCTGCCCCTCCCCCTACTCTCTTTAAAAAAAGAGATAGCGAGAGCATTTCTGGTACATAATAAATTAATTCTCCTCTTTCAAGGATGTAGGCCATGTATAGATTAACACATGTATGTACATGTGTATATATGTGTGTGTATAAGTATTAGTGTGAAATTGAGTTAAAGTTCTCAAAAGAGAGTGGAAGGATCCTTCAAAGGAATGAAAAAGGAGATCTCAGATTTACTCTTAGCCTGACAGTAAAAATCATCAGAGTAGACAAAGTCTCAAATTTGGATTTCCAGCCTTGAGATATGTAACAGTCAGAGTAGGTTAGGCTATGTTGTTGAAAACAGCAACAGTGTGTGTAATAGAACTAAAATGTTACTGATTTAATGAAACAAAATCTTATTTCTTTCTCTTGAACAGTATCTACCAACTTGGGCAACCATCCAGGGGAGTCCACATATTGGCCAGCTTTCTAGACTCTTTGGATCTTGTGATGCCTTCATTCCACAATAGCTGTATCAAGGGAAGATTGAACGTAAACAATGTATCAGCTTTTCAACAGTTTTAGTCTAGAAGGGACCCATCACTTCCACTCATATTTTATTGGACACATCAAAACATATTGTTAACCACCTTTAACTTCAAGGGAGAAAGAAAATGCCATTCTTTTGGGTATCCAAAAGGAGAGGATAACCAGAACTGTTGTCAACCAAGCAGTAAAATCCACCATTCAAATGTCCCCATTGAAATCCATGTGAAAAGCTGGGCAGCCTGTTTTAAGAATATGGGCTCAGGGTCAGAGTTCTGCATTTGAATCCTGCTTTTGCCACTTGGTTCCTCTGTAACTTTGGGAAAGATTTTTAAGCTCTTAGATTCTCAGTTTCCTTACCTCTAAAATGGAGACAGTAATCATTCCCGTTGAGGAAGATTACATAGAATAGTAGAGAGCAGTTAGAATAGGCTTACCATATAACAACTACTAAAACACTGACTGTATTTTAATATGTATCTTATTTATTTATTTATTTGATAGAGAGAGAGAGAGCAAGAGAGAACACGAACGGCAGGGGCAGGGGCAGTGGCAGAGGGAGAAGCAGACCCCCTGCTGAGCTGAGAGCCTGACTCGAGGCTCGATCCCAGGACCTGGGGATCACAACCTGAGCTGAAGGCAGCCGCTTAACCAACTGAGCCACCCAGGTGCCTCTTAATATGTATTTTAACCATATTTTATCCAGTAAAAAACCCCAAAACACTGTTGGTAATACATGCACATGAACAACACAGATCCACAACAAGATACATAGAAATAAGTTCAGGAGAATGATCAATAGTTTAAGCATTCTCTGCCAACATCTGAGATAACAAGGTTACGTAAATGCTCCAAGTTAGAATTCACCAGCAAGGAAGTTAGAAAGAAGATCGAGGACATACTTTCTGGACAACAGATAGGGCAGAAAGACCATCAGATAAATTATGCGGAAGTTAGTTGTTTAAAAGTGTGTAAAACTAGGAGAGAGCAGTCATAGATCCTTCAGGATTGAAAGAGGGTTTGCAAGATACAAGAGTAGACTTGAGAATCAAAGTTTTTGTCCTTGGGATCCACAAAACTGCTCAGTCCTGGGGCCAAGAGATCCATCACAGACAAGAGGTGGCTCTACTGAGAAGCCTTCCCAGAGCCCCTTTCACATCCTTGTTCCTCAGGCTATAGATGAAGGGGTTCAGCATGGGGGTGACCACCGTGTACATCACTGAGGCCACTGAGACTTTCTGGGGGGAGTGAGTTACTGCAGAAGTGAAGTGGACCCCAACACCTGTCCCATAAAATAAAGAAACCACTGAGAGGTGAGACCCACAGGTGGAAAATGCTTTTTGCTTCCCCCCCGATGAAGACATCTTCCTAATGGATGAAGCAATCTGTGAGTATGAGAAAAGGATCCCAACAAGGGGGAAAACACCCAGCACACCAGTCATAAAGTATATCAGTGTGCTGTTCAGGAAGGTATCAGAGCAGGCCAACTTGAGGACCTGTGTCAGTTCACAGAAGAAATGTGGAATTTCAAGATAGCTGCAGAAGTTCAGATGCATCATCAGAGAGATGTGAAGAAGGGATGTCATGACACCAATAAACCAGGTCACAAAAACCAGCAGGCCACACAGACGTGGGTTCATGATGACTGTGTAGTGCAGGGGGTGGCAGATGGCCACAAACCGGTCATAGGCCATCACAGTCAGGAGTAGAGTGTCCAGAATAGGAAAAAACATGGAAAAATAGACCTGTGTGAGGCAGTCCATGTAGGAGATGGCTTTGTTCTCTGTGTGGATGTTTACCAGCATCTTGGGCACGATAGCAGTGCTGAAACAGATGTCGACCAAGGACAGGTTGGAGAGGAAGAAGTACATGGGGGTGTGGAGGTGGGGGTCAGAGCAGATGGCCAGGATGATGAGCAGGTTCCCCAGCACGGTGACCAGGTACATGGACAGGAACAGCCCAAATATGAAGGGCTGAAGTTCAGGATCCCCAGAGAGCCCAAGGAGGACGAACTCTAAAATTCCTGTTTGGTTTCCTGTCTCCATGTACCTCATATATCTACGAAGGAAGGGACAAGAGCAATATGAATTAGCAGCAAACTGGTACCCTCCATGTCTCAAAAATGTTGACCATGCCTTCCACTCAGGTTATTTACGAAATCAGTCATTTTGTCTAAGTGTTAGGTCTCCTTTCACTTATAAGTGAAATCTGAAAAAATGGAGTCTCTTATGCCAACCACCCATCTTAAGCAAAACAAGTAGTCAGAGAAGGACAAAACATGATTTCACTCATGTGAAATTTAAGAAACAAAACAAACGATCATAGCAGAAAAAGACAGGAAAACCTGGGCACCTGGGTGGCTCAGTCCGTTAAGCATCTGCCTTTGGCTCAGGTCATGATTTCAGGGTCTTGGGATCCAGTCCCACCTTGGGCTTCCTGCTCAGCGGGGAGTCTGCTTCTCCTTCTCCCTCTGCCCCTCTCCCTCTCAGGCTCTCTTTCTCTCAAATAAACCAAAAAATCTTTAAAAAAGAGAGAGAGAAAGAGAGAGAGAGGAAAACCGAGAAACAGACTCTTAACTATAGAGAACAAACTGATAGTTACCAGAGGGGAGGTTGGTAGGGGGATGGGTTAAACAGGTGATGGGGATTAAGGAGTGTCCTTGTTGTGATGAGCACTAGGTGCTGAATGAAAGTGCTGAATTGGGGGCGCCTGGGTGGCTCAGTCGGTTAAGCATCTGCCTTTGGCTCAGGTCATGATCCCAGGGTTCTGGGATGGAGCCCTGTGTTGGTCTCCCTGCTCAGCAGGGAGTCTATTTCTCCCTCTGCTGCTTCCCCTGCTGTGCTCTCTCTCTGTCAAATAAATGAATAAAATCTAAAAAAAAAAAAAAAGGAAACTGTTGAATCACTAAATTATGCAGCTGAAACTAATACTAATACTACATTATATGGTAACTAACTGGAATTTAAATAAAAACTGAAAAAAAAACCCAAAACTGAAAAAAAAATCCATTTTATAACAAAAGAAATAAAATGGAATCCTACAGAATGGAGTCTTAAATTTCTAATCACCTATCTTTAAAAAATTTTTTTAATTTAAATTCAATTTAGTTAACATATACTATATTACTACTTTCAGAGGTAGAATTTAGTGATTCATTAGTTGCATATAACAGCCAGTGCTCATTACATCATGTGCACTCCTTAATGCTCATCACCCAGCTACCCCATCCCCCCACCCACTCCAGCAACCCTCAGTTTGTTTCCTAGAGTTAAGAGTCTCTTATGGTTTGTCTCTCCCTCTCTGTTTTTATCTTATTTTGTTTTTCCTGTGTTTTTATCCTAATCACCTATCTTAAGCATCCATTTTATAACGGTCCTGTTGGATGGTCATGGAGATTCAAAATGGGACACATCAATATCATGTATGTATCTCCTGGTAGAAGGTACTGGAAAGGACCCAATGTTCCGTCTGTGAGATTCCTGCCAAAGATGCAGGACTTCAATCCAAAGACTAGGGAGCATGAGACAAACCCAAACTGAGGGACATTCCACACAATCTGTGACCTGTGCCCTTCAAAAATGCAATGTCATCAAATACAAAGAGATTCTAGGAACTGTTCCAGATTAAAGGAAGTTTAAGAGCCACGTCAACCGAATGAAATGCATGATCCTGGATATTCTTTTGCCACAGGTGACATTGTTAGGGTAATTGTCAAAGTAGGAATGAGTTCTGTAAATTTGATAGTAGTATTATATCAATGTTACTATCTTTTTTTTAAAAGACTTTATTTATTTATTTGACAGAGAGAGAGACAGCCAGCGAGAGAGGGAACACAAGCAGGGGGAGTGGGAGAGGAAGAAGCAGGCTCCCAGTGGAGCAGGGAACCCGATGCGGGGCTCGATCCCAGGACCCTAGGATCACGCCCTGGGCCGAAGGCAGATGCTTAACGACTGAGCCACCCAGGCGCCCCTAAATGTTACTATCTTGATTTTGATCATTGTACTGTGGTTATGTGAGGAGGATGTCCTTGTTTTTAGAAAATACTGAAGAGTTAGAGGTAAAGAGGTACCATATTTGCAGTGCAACTTACTTGCAAATGGTTCTGAAAACACACATGAAGAAAAGGAAAAGAGAAAAGTGGATGAAGACAAAAGTAAAAATGGTGAAATTTAACATCTAGGGGATCTGGTAAAGGACATACATAGGAGCTATTTACATTGTTCTTCCAACTTTTCTGTAAATCTGAAATGAAATCAAAATTAAAAGTTAAAACGTAGCATTTTCACACAATGCCCAGTGCGGGGGGGGGAGAAGAAAAATCCATCCATGAGATGTCAGGAAAGAGTCAAACTTCTAAGAACACTGCAGGTGAGGTAACCACTCACAGATTTAGAGCCCACATTCACACTCCCCTAGAAACCTCAGCCAGAGGAATTAGTCTAAAGTGGTCCTGGATGAATTGTATTCCAGGTCTCAGGCAGAGGCAAACACAAATCTCTGGAAGGGGCTTTCATCTGAGGATGTCTGCCTCAGCATCCACTAGGGAGATGGGTCTGAGATTTTTCTTTCTTTTTACAGCCTTTCCATGCTTGCCTGCACATGCTGTTCCAACTTCCCAGTCTTATCAAGGCCCTCACCAGCCTTTCACTCTCAAAGCACCAACAGTTTGCTTTCTTAGGTACTCTGAACATGCTGCGGTTCTTCCCTCAGCCATGCCTGTGAAGTACTTCCTTCCCTGCGGGGCTCTTGCTTGCTTTTGTCTTCCCAGTGGTTATTCCTGTCCTTCTTTCTCAGATGAAACATCACTTCCTCGGAGGAGCCTTCCCTGAACCCTCCCTGCCACCAAGTGTAGTCCCCTAATCCATGCCTTTACAGTCTCCTGCATTTTTCTTCACTGCACAAATCATAACTATATATTCACATTTACTTATGGAATTATTTGATTAATATCTGTCCCTCTCACCACTAATCATAAACCACACGAGTTCAGATCACATGTTACAAAATTTACTTCTCCCTATACCCCCAATGCTTTGTACTCAAAGGGCATGGAAAGTGGAATAAAGACTGAAACCAAAAATGATCGCATATATTACAAACCAGGAATCTACAGGTTGATCTCGCATTGACTATAGAAGCAACAAACTGAAAAAGGAGTAAAATGAAGCATGAATCAATCGGTACAGAAAATTATATAGCTTCAAAACAAATCAAAACACATTTAATAAAATCTAACAGTTACCGATGGGAAGGGAATAGAGTAAAATTTTAGTCACATGGAATTGGATAAAAGGTGATAAAGAATAGCTATGTTAAAGCAAGTGTTAATCCAAGACCCATTATTAAACCCCTGAAAACAAAACAAGAAGACAAAAAGCCGAAGGGGGAAATGATGCCTGCTATCATTATTTAACATTGTTTCCAATAATTCAAAAGAAATGCCGTAAGACAGAGAAGTGAATGAGATATAATATTAGGAAATCAAAAGCAAATATGGTCGCTATCGGCTGCAGATGCGATTGCCTGCTGCAACACTAAAGAAAGTCAACTTAAACACGATTAGAACGAATCAGTGTCATTAGGTTCTTAGGGATCTGTAAACAATCATTAGGAAGGATAAGAGAGAAAGGTCTATTTACAGTTGCAATGGCGACATACATAACACCTGGCACAGAGAGGGCATTCAGTACATATTTCGTGAATCACAGAGTATCTATATACAACCCGGTAGAAACCAAGTCATGATGGCGGTGGGGCGGAGAAGCAGACACCCTGCTGGACAGAGATTGTTCAATTATCGCATGCACTAGAATCACCTGGAGGACTTGCTAAAACAGATTTGTGGGTCTCCCCCCCAGAGTTTCCATCAGCAGGTCTTGGGCAGAGACTGAGAATATGCATTTCTAACAAGTTCCCAGCAGATACTGCTGTGGCTGCTCCAGGAACCCCACTTTGAGAACTACTGCATGAGAGAAGCATAAGGAAGGTGTGAGCAGGTGGGTTAGAAACTCTTAAGAGTCCACTTGAGGGAGTGCCAATGCCAGTGACACTGGAGAAGTCACTAGTTTCCAGAATGAGGGCCCATTGGAGCTGGGGGTGACAGAAAATAGTAGCAATGGAATCCAAAAAGACATAAATAACCAGGGAAATAAATTCCAGAAGTTAAAAAAAAGGGGGGGGGGTCATGAGTCACTATCAACCTTATTACCTCCTTCCCCCAACTGATTTTTAATCCTCCTTTTCATACCTCCTCTGCATACTCACTAGGACGGTGTGACTCAGCTGGCTGGCGTTGCATAAAGAAATGTGTGTGCAACCTCTTTGTCCTCTGTTAGATGCTGATGACAGACCCTGTACCAGAGAATGGCAGGGAGACAGAACCTGTCACCAAGTCATGTCTGTGAGAGGCACAGGTGTGGTCTCCTCCTGGTCAGGTGTCACCAAACTACAGGTGAGGATGCTAGGGAAGTATTTATGGTTTCTCAAATCCCTGGGGGGATGATTTCTCATTGCTCCTCATTAAATAAATTGTTCCTCTGATGTGCTACTCTTCAAGTCATTCAGCTTTGGCGTAATGAGAAAATGGCAGAATGGAACAGCGTGTGCTAATTCTGTTTCCAGGAAGGCAGCTTTGGAGCCAGATGGAGCTCTCTGTCCCCATGGGCTTCTTCCTTCTTGGAAGAGCTTTCATCACTATGGATTTGGCTTTGCGGAAAAGACATTCCCCCTTAGGAATGTGTCCCTGCTGCAAAGACCCACCTCCCTGTAGCCACAGTACTTAGGGTCTGTCTCAAAGTAACACAGTGAATCCCTTGTGATCATATTGTGCCGCATAGGCTACATGGTGGTGAACATGCTGTGTAGATAAACAAAGTCATGTTTCAAGAAAGGGAGGGTCAACCATGTAAAATGATGATACTAGGTCAAGTAATGAAGGCTGAACGATGTCCTTTGGATTTATTGACATGGAAAATAAGAGAAAGAGCAGTTTGGTGGAGTGGTGGGGAGGAGTATACTTGTACTGGGACTTGGGGGTGACTTGGCAGTGAGAAAATTGACCTCTTGAGTGCAGAAAATTGACCTCTTCCTCTGTTAAGAATGCTCTCTATAGAGGGAGGGTAATACCATGTGTTTTTTTCATTTTGGACATGAGAAAATATTTAAATGACAAAGGAAACACTCCAGTTGATTGTAGAAAATTAAACTGATATTCCAGGATTTACCATAAAAACAAGTTCTTCCATATGTTTTTTAATGAATAAATCAAGGGCACTTGGGTGGCTCATTCGGTTAAGTGTCTGACTCTTGATCTCAGCTCAGGTCTTGATCTCAGCATCGTGAGTTCAAGCCCTGTGTTGGGCATGGAACCTACTTAAAAAATTTTTTAAATGAATAAATCATTTGTTTTATAAGTTATTTACACTTAATTGTAAGTGAAATGTATCATTTTTAATTAGTTCAGTAAATTAAAACTGGAGTGGTGAAATCAAAGCCAGATGTGTTATTAACACGTTACTTCAGTAAGTAGAAGCAATTTCCTGTCAACAAGCATAAATAGCTTTCTACCACATACATATAACTTAACAAGCATTTGTAATCTCAGCGGTATAATCCAGCAGCCATTGGAACCATAACTACAAGACTTCATATATTATATAGGAAATTTCTTCATCCCTTTTAGTAAATAGTCTTAGAGAGCAAAACCTCCACTACAGCAAGATTCAAAAAACCTATGACAGGAATTCATATTATTAGGCTATGAATGGAACACATTTCTTAATAAATTTATAAATTCTTTGAGACAAAATGTATCAAAACATTAATTGGACAGGGTCCCTTATACCACAAGACTCAGTGAAAGAAAAGTATTTGCATTTTTTCAGATTTTGAATCAATTGTTTTCTGATAGTCTTTAGACTGTGGGTAATTGTTCAGCGGTGAAACTTGCACGTTAAAAATATCCTTTTTAGTCTTTTCCTGATAGTTTCCTAACAAAATTTTGATAACTGAAAAAATCTGTTTTATCATCCTTCTAAAAATCTTTCTCTTTATTTTGTGTGTAAGATTCCGAGCCATACATGTAGCTGACCAAAGTTGTAAGATCAGATCTGGGGGGGAAAATGGCTTTAAAACGTCTGTTGGTTTTACGCCCCTGTTCACAGCAGGCTACTCACATAGCCAAAAGCTAGAAGCCACCCAAGTATCCATTGACAGATGAGTAGGTAAACAAAATGTGGTGTATACATACAAGGAATATTACTCGGCCTGAAAAAGGAAGGAAATCTGACACACACTACAACGTGGATGAGTATTGAAGACATTGTGCTCAGTGAAACAGGGCATTCCTGAAAGGACAGATATTGTAGCACTCTGCTTAGAGGAAGTTCCTAGGGTAGTCAAATTCACAGAGACAGAGAGGAGATGGTGGGAGCTAGGGGTGGGCCTGGGGGTGGTCAGTGCCGCATGGGGACAGAGTCTCAGTTTGGAAAGATGAGAAAGTTCTGGAGACAGATGGTAGGGGTGGTTTCACAACAATGTGAATGTACCCAATGGCACTGAGCTGTGCACTAAAATGGTTAAAATGGTAACTTTTATGTTATATATATAGTGTGTGTGTGTATATATATATATATATATATTTTTTTTTACCACAATATCAACAAAACAAGTTAAAAAAGAACTTCTGCTAGACATTGGTCACCTGATTTCAGGTTCCAAAATTAATAAATTTTTAAAAGATTTTATTTATTTATAGAGAGAGAGCACACAAGAATTAGGGAAGAGGCAGAAGGAATCTTCAAGCAGACTCCCCACTGAGCATGGAGCCCAATGCAGGTCTGGATCCCATGACCCTGAGACCATGACCTGAGCCAAAAGCAAGAGCTGGACACTTAATTGACTGAGTGACTCAGGCACCCCACGTTTTGCGGTAATTTCTAATCCACGGACCAAAGGACAAAAAAAAGTCCCAGGTATTGCAATTAGGCTGTTCTGCTGAGGAATCTCCACAGCACCTATTCCTCCGACTGTAGATGAAAGGGTTCAGCATGAGGGTGACCATTATGTGCACCACTGAGGCCACTGCATCCTTTTTGGGGAAGGTTCGAATCATACAGTATGTAGCCTTTTCAGGCTGACTTTTTTCAGTAACTTAGTAACTGAAGTAACAAGCTTTTAAAGTTCCTCCATGTCTTATTGTGGCTAGATAGCTCATTTCTTTTTAGTGCTGAATAATATTCCATTGTCTGGATGTCCCACGGTTTATTTATCCATTCATTCACCGATGGACATCTTGGTTGTTTCCAAGTTTTGGCCATTAAGAATAAAGACACCATAACCATCCATGTGCAGGTTTCTCTGCACATAAGTTTTCCAGTCCTTTGGGTAAATATCAAGGAGTGTAATTGCTGGATCAATGTAAGACTATGTTTAGTTTTTTAAGAAGCCACCAAACTCTCTTCCAAAGTAGCTGTACAATTTTGCATCCCCGCCAGCAATGAATGAGAGCTCCCTTGCTCCACATCCTTGTCAATATTTGGTGTTGTCAGTTAGTGTTAGTATTCTGGATTTTGATCATTCTAATAGCCATAGAGTGGTCTCTCATTGTCGTTTTAATTTGTGTTTTCTTCTTTTTTTTTAAGGTGTACAGCATTCTTTTTTTTTTTAAGATTTTATTCAATTATTTGCCAGAGAGAGAGACAGCACGGCAGGGAGAGTGGCAGGTGGAGGGAGAAGCAGGTTCCCTGCTGAGCAAGGAGCCAGGGCGGGACTCAATCCCAGGACCCTGGGATCATGACCTGAGCCGAAGGCAGATGCTTACCCAACTGAGCCACCCAGGCATCCCTTAATTTGCATTTTCTTGAAAACATATCATGTTGAGCATCTTTTCATATGCTCATATCTTCTTTGGTGAGATGTCTATTCAGGGCTTTGGCCCATTTCTGCCCTTTTTAAATCAAATCATTTGTTTTCTTATTGTTGAGTTTTAGGAGTTCTTTGCGTGGCGGGGGGGCTGGTTGGCTCAGTCAGCTGAGCAACGGACTCTTGATTTCAGCCCAGGTCGTGATCTCAGGGTCATGAGATTGAGCCCCTCGTGGAAGCTCGCATTAGGCTCTGCACTTAGCTGGGAGTCTGTTTGAGGTCCTCTCCCTTTGCCCCTCCCCCCTGCTTGTGTGCTCTCTCTCTCTCTCAAATAAATACATAAATCTTTATTTTTTTATATATTTCTAAGATATTTTTAATTATTTATTTGAGAGAGAGAGTGAGTGAGAGAAAGCACAGGGCACGGGCAGAGGGAGAAGCGGGCTCCCCACTGAGCAGGGAGCCCAACGTGGGGCTCAATGCCAGGACCCTGGGATCATGACCTGAGCCAAAGGCAGCCACCTAGCCAATTGAGCCACCCAGGTGCCCCTAAAATAAATAAATAAATCTAAAAAAAAAAAAAAAAGAAATGTCAGACACAGAAAGACAAATACCATATTATTTCACTTATATTTGGAATCTGAAAAAGGAATGAACAAACAACAAAAAACCCCAGTTTCTTTCTTTCTTTTTTTTTTTTTAAGATTTTATTTAGGGACGTCTGGTGGCTCAGTCAGTTAAGCGTCTGCCTTCCACTCAGGTCATGATCCCAGGGTCCTGGGATCAAGTTCCACATCAGGCTCCCTCTTCAGCAGAAGCCTGCTTCTCCCTTTTCCTACTGCTCCCCCTGCTTGTGCTGTCTCTCTCTGACACTTAAATAGATGAAATCTTAAAAATATGTATACACACACACACACACACACACACACACACACACCCCAAACAGAAAGGGTAAACACATCACATGTAAATACAGCTTGATGAAATGCTCTGAGGTGGACATACTTGTTAACTGCCAACCAGATTAAGCTATGCAGCATTACCAGCACCCCAGAAATACCACACATTACTCCCCAAAGATCATTGCTATTCTTTTTTTTTTTAAATATTTTATTTGTTTATTTGACAGGATAGAGACAGCCAGCGAGAGAGGGAACACAAGCAGGGGGAGTGGGAGTGGAAGAAGCAGGATCCCAGTGGAGGAGCCTGATGTGGGGCTCGATCCCAGACCACCGGGATCATGCCCTGAGCCGAAGGCAGACGCTTAACGACTGTGCCACCCAGGCGCCCCAGATCATCGCTATTCTGACGTCCATCACCAGAGATGTGATTTGTTTATTTTGGGCCTTGATATAAATGAGGTCATACTGGAAAAAACATTTCAAAGAATGATTCCATGATAGCTCCACATGAAATTTTCCATATCTCAGAACCCAAACTGGGCTGTAAAATGCACTTTAACAGGCATCCCTGGGCATCTTGGAGAACCTTGCTCTGGATACCAAGCAAGACTTGGCCAAAGATGTTTCTTGATTCTCAGATTTGTAAAGAAACTGGAGATGGAGCGAGATGTTCCCTAAGGGAAGCTGTGTACCCTGGAGGCTACACCCAAGAGGAGAGGAATATTTTAGGAAGAAAAAGTCCCAGTGGGGTCAGAGGGGTGGGGCTGGAGGACATGTGTGTATGTTGGGGGGGTCGTGTGGATCGTACATGTGGCTCCAGCTCTGCTCCCAGTGGGTAGACAGGGCAGAAAAGATCACGTCCCTGACCCTTCAGAGGGGGTGGGGAGTCTCCAGAAACAGACAATCAAAACAGCAACTTATTTAATGAGAAGTGAGGGAATTCAGCCCCTAAGAATCCTCCTGTGCCCTTCACCTCAGGCTTGCCTCTCCCACGTCAGGAGGAAATGCCCTTGGGCCCCCATGCTTAACTATTGGTCCCTGCTTCTCTGCCCTTATTTGTCTTCCACTGAGAGAAGCTAATATAACAGAGCCCAAATCTTCAGCAATTCCATTGTGATGTCCTAGCATTGCTCTGAAACTGCTGTGGCCTAAAGAGGTAAGGAGACGGGGGAGCATAGCTTTTACTTGCATGGTTTCCTGGCATATAGGTAGGGATGCAGAGGGAGGAAAAGCCCACTCAAATCAAGTGAAAGTCCCCGGCTCTGGACAGGGCTCGCCAAGCCCCCCTGCACCTTACGTTCTTTCCTCATCTCTAGCTCTGCTCTCCTTTCTCTGCCTCTTAGTTCTGGGTCTCCTCCTCAGAACTCTCTCTCCACCCGCTTGTACATCCCTCCCTTTTATTTTCTAGAGGGAACTTTCCACATGTACGGAGTGTCTCCCTTGTGCCTAACACAGAGCTCAGGTACTGCATTTAAGAAGGTAACTACAATGTGTTGCTTCCCTCAGAGGATGAAAGCCTCAGGAACAAACACATGCATGCACTGTGACAGCTGCCCCATGTGGTGGTCCAGTGTCTACAAGGTACAGAGGAGGTGCAAAGAGAGGGTGGTCAGCGATTCTTAGGGGGTGTTAATAAAGGACAGAGCACGGGAGGAGGGATAGGACTTTTCCAGGTGAATAGGCAGGAAGAGGATGCCAGGGGAAGGTAAATGCAAAGGTCCAGAGCTACAAAACTGCATAGAATGTACCTAGAATTGTAAGAAATATCGAGTATCTGATATCTAAGCATTATTTTCTGATAGATAAAAATCTGACTCTCATACGAATATATGGTGAGTATATGTCAAAGACTTATTTATTAACGAGGGAGCCAGGAGAGTAAAGCTAGTTTGCCGAGCATTTGAGGAATAGGGATTTATACACATAGGAAAGGAATAATGAAATTAGTTTCCCAAGTTGGGTGCAAAAATACAGTAGCTATGGGGGTACCTGGGTGGCTCAGGTCATGATCTTGGAGTCCTGGGATCAAGCCCTGCATCTGGCTCCCTACTCAGCAGGGAGTCTGCTTCTCCCTCTCCCTTTGCCCCTTCCCCCACTCATGTGTATGCGCTCTCTCTCTCAAATAAAATCTTTAAATTTCTTTTTTAAAAAACCTGCAGCTTTTGGGGTTATCTTCTCTACCAGACAGAGATTCATCATCCCACAGGGCAATGGACAATAATCTTTGGGATGATCTTCTTAGCTGAACAGAAACACTCTGCATCTCTACTGGACAAAAATCACTTGTAGTTTATTAATCCCCCATGTGTTAGCACTGACGTCACAGAGTTAGGTCTCAAGCAAAGAAGGAATATTCCCCCAGGAAATGGGAGAATTAAGTTGGCCTCTTTGGCAATACTTCAATGTAATGTTCAAAAGAAATGCAGCCATCCTTTTGAGGAATTTAAAAATTTTGGGTAATTTCCTCCTTAATACAAGGGATGGATCAGAAGACAGGAGGGGGTTGGTAGAATGGGTGATGAGGCCAGAGCAAGAAGACAGGGGCCAAACCACGGAGGGAGTAGAGCTTGGATCTTTCCCTGGAGAGATACTGAGCCACTGAATGACTTTTAAAAGTTGTGGGCAATGAAGAGGTGGGAGCCATCCTGACCTCTCCTGCATAATGGGCTAGGAGGGTGCCAGTCTACGTGTAGCCCAGATGAGAAGCTACGAGGACCTGAATTAAAGCCCCATTGGCGAGTGAAGGTGTCCAGTGAAAGTTTATGTTGCCATTTTGATACCAAAGAGCCAGATTCTCCCTAAATACTGATCTTCACATAAAAGTCTTGTAGCATAGCCATCCTCACCCACTCCTGACTCCCCATGTCCTACTGCACGGAGGGTCTCAGATGCTCCCACTGGCAAAGTTCCTCTCATTTGTCTTCCTACGATCCATGGAATCCTGAAGCAGTCAAATTCACACTTGTCCTCTAGGCTGATTATAGTCTTCTCACATCTGAAAAATCTGCCCTAAATCAGATCTTTCATTCTGTGTGCCTGCCACACACACCCACCACCACCACCACCAACAACAACAACACATACTCAGAATCAAAGCAAGGATCTCCAGCGCTTTGCTAGAGTCATCAGCATGTCTGCCTTCCATCAGTGGCCTGCAAACAGTGGACATTACCCCCAATTCACAATCAGACTCATTAATCTTGCAACCAGGTGGACAGCTTTCTAGTCCTGCAGGCTGTTACCTTTTAGCTGAAATCACCAGATATGATGCATACGCTTCTGTGCTGGTAAATATTTGGTCAGTTCTGGGTGTATGTGTGTGTGAGGGTGTTTCTGGATGAGACTAACATTTGGACCTCTAGACTGAGTGAAGCACATTGCCCTCTCTGATGTGGGTGGGCCTCCTTGGATCCACTGCAGGCCTGCACAGAACAAAAAGGCTGAGTAAGAGATCATTCCTTCTGCCTGACTGCCTTCAGGCTGGCTTGCTTCCAATCTGGAATTGAAACGTCAGCTCTTCCTAATATAAGCTGCGCTTTTATATTTCCTTATAAATTTTCCCTCTCTCAGACTTTAATTTGCCTTTTAATGTCATTTGGTATTATTTTTTTTAAGGATTTTATTTATTGACTTGAGAGAGAAAACACAAGCGGCGTGAGGGCCAAGGGGCGGAGGGAGAAGCAGAGACTCCCCACTGAGCAGGGAGCCCTACATGGGGCTCGATCCCAGGACCCCAGGATCACGACCCGAGCTGAAGGCAGATGCTCAACCAACTGAGCCACCCAGGTGCCCCAACATTTGGTATTATTGATAAACACATAATTTATTGTATATACTTTAAACAACTGATCTAATTCTTTGTAATCTTTCACTATTTCGCTTAGGAACTTTGCATACACTTTTTCTTAAATGTATATAAATTTGAAGACAACTGCCTCTGAGTTTAGAAACTCCCTCCTGTCACAGAGACCTAATATTCAAACGTAAACTAAGGCTTCTTCCTTTTTTTTTTTTTTTTTTAAACACGGTGAAAGAAAAGGTAGGGCTCTCATTCTCTGTTCAGTTGAAAAGCCTTCATGATAAATGTTGTCGCTTCCTGGTTAAAGGATTTTATGATAGGGAATTTGCTCTACCACACCCTGAAAATTTCTTCTGTCACATTTTATTTTTTTAAAGATTTTATTTATTAGACAGAGAGAGATAGAGAGAACAAGCAGGGGGAGCAGCAGGCAGAGGGAGAAGCAGGCTCCCGGCTGAGCAGGGAGCCCAAAGTGCAGCTTGATCCCAGGACTCTGAGATCATGACCTGAGCTGAAGGCAGATGCGCTCAACTGACTGAGCCACCCAGGAGCCCCTTATTTTATTTTTTTTAAGATTTTACTTTTAAGCAATCTCCACACCCAATGTGGGGCTTGAACTCATAACCCCAAGATCAAGAGACCCATGCTCTGCTGACTAAGACTACTGGGTGCCCTGGGACATTCATTTTAAAGAGGTGATCCTGGTAGTGGTGATAGAAACAGGAAGGCGAGGATGTTACTGAAGAGATTTTGGTCAACTAAAGAAATCACAACTCTTAGGTAAGACATTTGACCTCATGAGTTTGAAATGTATGGCATATTCTTGTTTTGTCATTGTTTTAACATTATTCTTGCCTCTTTCCAGGCAATTTCCGTAACTTGTATGGAAGCAGGGAACCAAACAGTGGTTTTAAAATTCATCCTTCTGGGACTTTCAGAAGATATGGACTCACAGCCCCTCCTCTTTGGGCTGTTCCTGTCCATGTACCTGGCCACCGTGCTGGGGAACCTGCTCATCACCCTGGCCATCTGCTCTGACCCCCACCTCCACACCCCCATGTACTTCTTCCTCTCCAACCTGTCCCTCACTGACATAGGTTTCACTTCCACGACTGTCCTCAAGATGTTAGTGAACATCCAGACACGAAGCAACACCATCACATATGAAGGCTGTGTTACCCAGATGTATTTTTTCATGATTTTTGCTGGACTAGACAATTTGCTATTGACGGTGATGGCCTATGATCGGTTCGTGGCCATCTGTCACCCCCTGCACTACATGGTCATTATGAACCCGCACCTTTGTAGTCTCCTGCTTCTGCTTTCTTGGTTAATCTGCCTGACATATTCTTTGTTGCAAAGCTTGATGTTTTTGAGGGTGTCCTTCTGCAAAGAGACAGAAATCCCCCACTTCTTCTGTGAGCTTACTCAGATCCTCCAGCTTGCCTGCTCTGACACCCTTGCCAATGACATCCTGCTGTATTTTGTAACTGGCCTGCTGGGTGTTATTCCCCTGACTGGGATCCTTTTTTCTTATTATAGAATTATCTCCTGCATAATGGGCATTTCCTCGGTTGCAGGGAAGTATAAAGCCTTTTCCACCTGTGGGTCTCACCTCTTGGTTGTCTCCTTGTTCTATGGTGTAGGCCTTGGGGTCTACCTCACTTCTGGAACAACTCATCCCTCCAGAAAGTCCTCAACAGCCTCAGTGATGTACACGGTGGTCACCCCCATGCTGAACCCCTTCATCTACAGCCTGAGGAACAGGGACATGAAAAGGGCTCTGAGGAGACTTTTTAGAAGAGGAGCTTACTCTCAGTGAGATAACCAAAGCTAGGGACAGACGACAGAGATCCAAAGTGCTGATAACTGGTGTTGCTTAATATGTAATCTGAAGACAAAACATAAATACTATTCATGATTTACTAGAAAAACATTCCTGAACTGAAGACAGACTTGAAGCAGCAGCACACCAAAATCTCATCGTCCATTCAAGAAAAAGAATGGTCAACCAATAACTAAACTTCTCATGAAAATACACTGTTTCAAGGACACAGACTCCTGTAAGCATCAAGGGAGCAGAAGACAAAGCAAGGAGTGCACTGGGGAGAAGTGGGGCAGGAGTGACAATTGTTTCATGTTACTAACTCATCTTCACCCTTCTCAGTTATGTTCTAGCTTCTAGCACCATGAATGCCAGACCATGGGTTTCCCTGGTCTCAGTGTGGAAACCATTGCCTATCTGGATAGTCTCATACTGACCTCCCTCACCCCATAAAATTTTACTTACTGAATCTTGCTTTGGTGGTGGCCATTGACCTATACTTGGGATGTTAATAAGAAGCTTCTTTAGGAAACTCACTGTAGTGTCTATTTTAAGTGAAAGAAAATCCTGGCCTTTGTTGATCCACATAAGAAGCAATCTACTTGCCATCTTCCTTGCCTGGTACACACTTTGCCAAATCTTCACATGCCTGGCTCCTTCTCATAATCAGGCTTCGAATCAAAACTGTCAGCTCTTCAGAGGCCTACCCTGACCACCAACCTCCTACCAATCCAGATTTCATAGCACTTGCCATGTTTTGAGGGGCAGCAGAGCACAGTGACCAAGAGGGCCCAAATCTGCCATTATTCCCAATGGCGCAATCTTACACAAGTTACTTCTCTGTGCCTCTATGCCCTTATCTGTAATAATGATGACAATACATTTCCTGAAGAGTTCTGGTGGGGATCAAATGTTACACATAAGAGCGCTCAGAACAGTGTCTGCCATAAGCACTCAGTATGTGTCAGCCATCACGATCCATGAGGGCCACCAAGGTCTGTGTTGGCCATGAAAAGGTGCGGAGATTGTGAACAGTCACCATACCTTTAACCCTATTAACTACAATAGCTTGCACTGCCATGGAGCAAGGGAGATGGCACAGGGAAGGGATCCATAACCACCAGGACAGATTTGGGAAAACTGACTAGAGAGGATTGAACAGGCTATGGGTTTAGATGGAGCTGAGTGGATCTCCAGAGCTCACTCAGGGCACCAAGGAAGCCACATAGGAGAGGGGCCCTGTTCAAAGCTGAGCCCTCTGAACAGCCCCAGGAGCACCACATGCTGTAGGTCAGATCTGCACAGACCAGGAGAGAACTTTCCTGAACCTACAGATTAAGGATTAGACCAGGAAGTGGCCCCAGACAGAGACTCCCTATAACAGGGAACTGTGAGGGCAAAGCATCCTTTATACTGGTTGAGCTAGACTGGGTGGAATGGGCAGATTCTCTTGAACTGAGGGCAAAAAATGTCTTAGATTGATCTGAGGACTGTTGAACCCTCTTGGTGATCACTAGATTTGGACTCAGGCAGATTCATCCTCTTGTCCCATCGAGTGGCCGAACCCAACTCCATCAAGAACTATTGCCTAAACTTATCATAAATCCCATTGCAAACCACTGGAGACACACCCAGGGAAAGAAAACAGGATCGACGGCCAGTGTCATCCAACTGAGTCGTACTTCTCTACTAAAAGGGGACTTCTATCAACCAACCAGATAGGATGCCATCCATAGATAACACCTACGATTCTCAATGCCCAGAAAAGAGATATAAAGGCTCTAATGTCTCTAAAAACACAAATGAATGGTGGGCCTCAGGTAGAACGTGGCTGGAGAGTGCTGCTTTCACCTACCTACATCAAGACTTCAAGGTACAGAAACATGGAGCCAGTGATCAGAGCTTGCAGGGTTTACTCTGTCCCAGTAGTACATAGGAGCCCAGGGAATTAGCCAGATTTATGATTTTTGAGGCCCTTCAGATAGTAGCTGCTTATTACCAGGGTCTTAGTAGCTGGAGAAAGAATTTCAATCTCATAAAAGAATGTGCTTTGGTCTCCTGGGGTGATCAGCTTCTCACTGATAAGCCAAATTTTCTCCCATTCCAGCACAGTTTCCATGCCTCCACACCACATGTAACTCCGAGGCACCCCAAACAAGTGCCTGCTCAGATCTCTGCATCTTCCACCAGAGGGCACGAGAACCTCCACCGTGAGCCCTGTACACAGGCCACAACTTACCAAACTGATGAAGCATGTGCAGTTCATATAGGTAGTTATAGCTCTATAAAGTTCTCTCATTTGGACTTTTTTTTAAAAAAGATTTTATTTATTTATTTGAGAGAGCAAGAGAGAGAATGAGCAAGGGGGAGGGGTAGAGGGAGAGGCAGACTCCCCACTGAACAGGGATCCTGCCCCAGGATTCGATCCCAGGACCCTGGGATCATGACCTGAGCTGAAGGCAGACGCTTAATGACTAAGCCGCCCAGGTGTCCTCTCATTTGGCCCTGTGGGGATTCTAGAAATGGCCACCATTTCTTCCCTTTCCTGTACCCACTTCTATGTGACTGATGACCCCTCCACTCTGGGCCCAGGAATGTGAATGCACTGGTCAATGGGGTGCCGAGATGACACAAGCAAGGACTTGACGAAAGCTTGCACAGGGGAGCTGTTGCTCTTCTGGAATGCTCTGGCAGGGCAGGTACAGGCCTTGTCTGGATTGTTGGAGGAGGTCTTGAGTGAAGGCACTGGCAAGCCGAACTGGCAGCCCATGGCAGACACAAGGGAGCCTTGCCAAGCACAGCGCAACCTGTCAGCCAACAATAAACCGTATGGTGGTGTTTTTAAACCACTGCTTTGGGTAGTTTATGCAGCAGATATAAACACACGCTACTGAAGGGCCCGGTTACCTGTCTAAACTGCCCCTCTCCTCATACATCAGTGGATTTTCATCAACTTCCAATTAATGTTTGAGACGGATACATAAAATGTTGATGCATATGTCGTGTATATTATATAATCTATCCCACATCACCCCGCCAGGTTTATCTACCATTTCAAAGAGAATCCTGTAACCTGTCAGAGAATGATTTTTTCTGTGCCTTTGCAACTGGAATTGGCATGTTTATTCAATTCTGATCACGAACACTATACACAAGGCGTCTACACTTAGCTTGCGTCACCTCTATGTAGCTCTCGTTGTCAATATACCCTCCTTGGGACTTCCTGAACGGACTAACTGCCCACACTGGCAATCTTATTGTTTACATGTCTCTCCTCCTAGACCTTTATTCCCTTGAAGACAGTACCTTATTGTCTCTCTTCGCAAATTCAGTGTAAGGCACTTCACCAATATCCATTGGCTCCCTTGAGGGTAACCCGAGTGGACTGGAGTTACCCAAACATTGAGGATACAGCTGGTTCCTATTGGAAAGACCCAAAGCACAGAACGCTAGAGTGAGACATGGAGACTGGGTAAGAGTGTAATTAGAGGGCCCCTCCAGAGAGATCACATGCAAGATGTTTGTCCTGACAATGGCAGGGAAGCGCAATGAGATGCAAGAGGTCGAGGCCACTTAGGTGTCACTGGGAATTGAGCTTCCTTCTGCTCTTGTAATTGATGTGATGGAGGGACTGCACAGAGCGTAGCTGCGCTGGATTCCCAAGGCTCCTAATTAAAGACACAGCCCCATTTTATCTATGCCAAGAAAGTGCTCTCCTCTCCCTGGGCCTGGCCTCTAAGGTACATTTTTTCTTCCCCCAGACTTAGGCAAACGCCAGTCAATGACTGCTCTTCACTAATGAGCCTGGGAAAACTTTCACCGAGGCCTGTGGGACGTTGAGCACCTCTGCTCACAGATGTGCAAGTGCCACCACCGCTCACACAATTATCTGCATGGAAGCACTGCAAGTGGAAAGGAAGGGTGCCGGGATTTCAGGAAGGCAAATGGAAGCTGCAAAGCCACGACCACACGCCCCTCTTTGTTGTGCACCGTCAGCCAAACCGATTCACCGAGTGCAAGCACCCGATACCATGGTCTGTTTCCAGCAGGTAAGCACTCTTCTCACCTGTCTTCTGTAGGAAATGACCACCTTACAGTGGTGTGTGGAAGACAGCAAGTTCATCTGTGTGAAGTATTCAAATCTGCCATCTTCTTGGATAAGGTAGAGAAACTCTTTTTAAAACAAGTATGAGAAATATGAAGTCAAAACAATTGTCAAAGGCCCAAGGCTGGAACTTGTCTTTAGGAAACATATTTATTTATTTTACTCTCAAGGAGTAATTGGTAGGCTTACAAAAAAAATCAGCTTTTATCCTGAATTCAGGTAAGTGGCAATGGGACAAAACAAACATAAAGGAACTCTTGTTGCTTAAAATTGAAGAATGAGAAGGATCTTCTTGGCTCCTGTATGAAGACTCCAGTTAAAAGAGTTGCTAGTCTTAGCCCAGATTTAAGGAATCTCTCGAAGAACCCAAAGGAAACAGGGACACAAGAGGAAACTCTGGCCTTTCACACAATAACTACAGCACCCTGTAAACACAGGCCAACGTCTAGCCAGGAAAACTAAAACACACTGAGGGCCTATTACTGCTGATCCTTTTACCTAATGTGTCATGTCAAACTTTCAAAAAAAAAAAAATTGCAAGGCGTGTTAAGAGGCAAGTAAGAACAGTCTAACATGAGATAAGCAAACGTCGGAACCAGACTCAGTTATAGAAGAGTCAGACCAGGAATCTAAGATAACTACGGTTAATATGCTACGTGTTATCTAATGGAAAAAGCAAACATGCAAGAACAAATGAGTAATAAAAGCTGAGAAATGAAAACTCTAAGAATCAAAAGGAAATACCAGAAATCAAAACACTACAACAGAAATGAAGACTATCCCTGATGGGTGTGGCAGACTGGACCTGGCTGAGGAGAGACTCGGTGAACTTGGAAGATGCTTCAATAGAAACTTCTAAAACAGAAATGCAAAGAGAGAGAGAGAGAAAAAAAAGGAATGAAAAAGACAAAATATTCAAGAACCATTGGACAATTTACAGAAAGTGTAGCATGTATGTTAAGGGAATACAAGCCCACGTTGGGGGGGGGGAGAACAAGAGAGAATATTTTAAAAATAATAATATACGAGAATTTTTCAAAATTCGTGACAGACACCAAACCACAGATCCAGAAAACTGAGAGATCATCAAATGGGATTAATTCCACCCCCACAAAGCATCTCCATCTAGGCCTATTATATTCAAACTGCAGAAACTCAACATACAATAAACCTAGAATTTACGAACAAAAATGAAAAAGATTCTTGTACTGGGAAATGTAAAAACCTCTATTAACTCCTGAATGAAAAGGGAAATACAAACTGAAATTACGGAATTTCAAAGAAATAGTGATGATCAAAACTATGTATTAGAATCCATGAAATGCATTTTAAAGCAGTAATCAGAAGAAAATTCAATGCAGAAAGCACTTATTGATAAAATGAAAGACTAAGAATAAATTAATTTCTGGTTAAGGAAAAAAGTGGAAAAAGATAAACCAAAAAGAAAGCATAAAGAAGCAGTGGGGATAAAACCAGAAATTAATGAGGAAAACAGAAAAATAATATATCTAATTAGTAAAAATTCCATTTTTAAATAAGCAAAGAAACCAGTAGCTCACCTGATCCAGGAAAAGAGAAAGCAAATATATAAAAGAGGTGATGAGCACTGAATCAGAAAATATTTTAAAAATCATGAGACTACTTTGCTGATCTCCACGCTAAATGAAATAGATAATTTCCTAGGAAAATACAGATTACCAACATGGATTCAAGTTAGAAAGCTCAAGAAAGATAAATTTCTATGGAAGAAATAAAATTCCTAATGAAATATACCACTAAAAAGCACTTGACTGAGACGGTTTCACAAGGGAATGCAACCAAATCTTCCAAAGCCACACAGTCCTAATGCCATATAAGTTATCCCTGAGCACTGAGAAGGAAAAATTCCCAATACCTTTTATGAAGCAAGTGTAAAACTAATACCTAACCAGACAGAGACAGTACAAACTACAGACCAATTATCATACGTTAATACCAATGAGAAATTCTAAACAAAATAGTAGCAAAAAAGGATCCAGCACCATTTTAAGAAAACAATACACTGTGAACAAGTGAAATTCACTCCCGTAATGCAAGATTTGTTGAATACTGAAATATTTATTAATATCATATACTTTATTAATAAATCAGAAGAATCATGATCCTCTTCATAGATGCTCAAAAAAACGGACAAAATTCAACACTCATTCATGACAAAACATTCAAGAATATAGGATATCTTCTCAATATGATAAAATAAATATAATACCTTAGTTCTAAAAGACATTATCTTAATGAACGGGCAAACACGGGGGCACCTCCTCTAGGACACAGCAAGGACGCCCGCTATCTCTGCTGCTATTTGTCACTGTGTAGAGGTCATTAGCCAACGCAGTTAGACAAGAAAAAACAATTAGAGGCGTAAGAACTGGTAAACAAGGTATCTCAACTTGCAGGTGATATGGCAGTATACCTGGAAAACCCCAGAAAACCAGTCATATGGCGAACTCAAAAAATAATTCAGCAAAGTAGCGAGTTATGAACTTAGCTTTCATGTACAAAGCTGTTTCTGTGAACAGAAAACAATGGTGGAGAAAAGGTCATTTATAATAAATGACTAAATACTTAGAGAAAACTTAACAAGAATGTATAAAACTTGTATATGGAAAACTTTTAAACGTTCCCGACAAACACAAAAATAGACCTGAACAAATGGAAAGATATCCTCTGTTCTTGGATAAGTGACTTTACATTGTAGAATTGTTAGTTTTCCTCAAGTTCACTTAGAAATTCAAGGCAATGATAACAAAAATACCAACAAGCTAATTTTACGGCGTTGAACAAGATAACAGGAAAAGTGCGTGTATATATATTTAAAAAAAACCCAAAAAACCAACAGGGCGCCTGGCTGGCTCAGTCAGTAGAGCATGTTGACTCTTGATCTCAGGGTTATAAGTTTGAGCCCCATGTTGGGTACAGAGGTTACTTAAAAGAAAAGAAAAATCTTAAAAGAAAAACCAAGCAAGAATACCTAGGAAGACACCGAAAAAGAGGGGGAACTAGACATTCCAGACATTAAAGCTTATTATAAAGCGTCTTATAATTTAAACACTGTGGCATGGTACATGAACAAATAAATCAGTAGAATAAAAAGCCCAGAATTAGACCAAATACATAAGGAATTCAATATATGACAAGGTGACATCTCATATTCCTAGGGCCAAGATGTACTTTTTGTATAAATAATGCTGGGTTAATATGGAAAAAGTAAAACTAAGATTAATAGCTCACACAACACAAAAATCAATCTCACATGGACTATAGATCTAACTATATACAGACCTATAGGTATATACTAAAACCAAAAACCAAAACCGAAACCAACTTGTAGAAGAAATCAAAGAATGTCTGTCTTCTTGCCTTCTGGGTGGCAAATACTTCTTACACAGGAACAGAAGAGTGCTGTCCAGGGGCACCTGGGTGGCTCAGTCATTGAGCATTTGCCTTTGGCTCAGGGTGTGATCCCGGATCCCTGGGATCGAGCCCCGCATCAGGCTCCTTCCACTGGGAGCCTGCTTTCTTCCTCTCCCACTCCCCCTGCTTGTGTTCCCTCTCTCGCTGCCTTTCTCTGTGTCAAATAAATAAATAAAATCTTAAAAAAAAAAAAAGAGTGTTGTCCATAAAATTAAAATTAGGAACTCATTTCAACCAAATACACCATTTAAAACACTGGAGATAAGCAACAGAGTGGGAGAAAACATGCACCATCCAGAGGGCTCATAATGGAATACGTAAATCACAGTTAAGAAAAAGGCAGGCAGGGGCGCCTGGATGGCACAGTGGTTAATTGTCTGCCTTCGGCTCAGGGCGTGGTCCCAGCGTTGTGGGAATCGAGCCCCGCATCAGGCTCCTCCGCTATGAGCCTGCTTCTTCCTCTCCCACTCCCCCTGCTTGTGTTCCCTCTCTTGCTGGCTGTCTCTATCTGTGTTAAATAAATAAATAAAATCTTAAAAAAAAAAAAAAGAAAAAGGCAGGCAACTTCAGTATCTTAACCAACTCTATAAAATAGCTTGTTGGGAAACAAATCTGCACAACCACTTTGGAAATTTGGCATCATCTACAAAAATGAACATATGCACGCCATATGACCCAGCGATTTCAGTCTAGGGCATACACCCAAGAGAAATATACACGCACTTGCACACTATCAGAAATGTGAAAGTATGTCCATAGCAGCATTATTCACAATAGCCCCCAACTGCAAAGTGAAATGTCAATTGACACAAACTGCTTAAATAAGAAGGATCAATTTCATAGAAATAATGGGCAAATTCAGACGGACACAGAAGAACACATACTATATGGTTCCATATAGAGTTCAAAGAAAAAAAAACCAACCACCACCAAACAAACAACAAAAAAACCCAAGCCACACGGTCAGAATTCTGGTTACCTGTGCAGAGTAGGGCAGGGTTTGTCACGGGCATGAGGCAAAGAAGGGATGTCGGCTATGCTGGTAGTATTTCTTCTTGTCTGCTCATTACATGGATTTGTTCACGTAATTAAGATGTACATGTGTGAACTAAGCAGTTTTGTGTTACAGTCAAACCTGCTTTCAATATTGTGAACATGCACACACAACCATAGCAGAAATGATTTTGGCACCAAATGTGCACAGACCTTACACCAGCAATTCACACTCCTGGAATAACTCACCGATACTCCAGAAAGTATGCACACCATCTCCTAAAGCAGCAACGTTCGTCTGGAAGTGAAAATTACAGCTACATTCATCCATGTGTATCTCAACCCTCCCCCACTACCACCAATCTGGCCCCCGGCGTATCTAACTGCAATTCCCCAACAGCTTTCTAACAGGCTTGTTTGTACTTTGTCCTTCCTTAACCTGTCAACCTGGAAGCCAGCGATTCAAACAGAAATCAGACAGTCGCCACCCCTCTGTTCAAAACCCTCCACCCACTTCCTACCACATGGAGGATAAAAGGCAAAGTCCTTCCAGTAAACCCACAAAATTGGGATCCTGACCCAGATCTAGCCTCATCTTCTGTGGCTCCCAAGCTTGCTCCACTCTGGCCACATTGGCCCCTTCGCTACTGCATGGCAGTGCCAAGCAGTTTTCTTTTTCACGGCCTTTGAACTGCCAAGGGTGCTTTTTCCAATTACAATATGGCGCACTCACAGTTCATGGACATCGCTGCTCAAATGCTCAACTAAAGGCAGGCTTTCCCTGCCCACCCAACAGGTTTGCTGAATCCCTGCATTTCCTCTCACCAGCACCATGCTTAAATTTTCCTCCATTGTATGTACCACCATTTGATACACATTTACCCATTTGTTTATCAGGTGCCTTAACCTAAGCAGAATGTAAGCACCACGAGGGCAAAAATCCCAATTCACTGCTACAGATGTAGGGCATGGACAGAACGTGGCCCGACGTAAGAGAAGTGTGGACTGAAATATAAGCCCAACTACTGGTTTGGGGGTTGACCTCAAACAACCTAAACTTGTTTGCCTTTGAGTCTCCATATGCAAAAGCGAGACAGTGATGGCACTTGCTTCCTAGGGCTTCTGTAAAAACTGATACACTTACGTCAAGTCTATGAAAATAAATACTTAAGTATGTCAAAGACTTGAAATACGATTTTAAAACATGGCTTAAAGATGTAAAAACCCCCATATCCAACGGTTGAAAGTGTAAGCAGATTATACCCACACACACAGCAGTTAGAAAACCTTACTAATGACTGAGTGTACGTATTACAGATGGCAGCCACCTGCAGTAGAACCCTCCCCCAACCAAAAAATTATTAAACTGATAAACAATGAAATATCCAAAGCTGCTTACACCGATGATATTTTATTTTTTTCTCCCGTAATAGGAAGTCTGGAAATAACAAATCCATGGCTAGTGTGGACGAAGAAGCTACCGGGGAGGCCAGGATTATGACTTTTCTGCAGGATCCTCTTCAGCCTGTGGCTTGCATCCTCATGGTCACAAGATGGATCTTTCCACACTGGGTCCTTGATCTCCTTACAAGGTGAGAAGTAGGGCAAACAGCAAAAAGGAAACATGTAGAAGAATCCAGATAAGAATGATCCCTTTCTAAGTGCTTTTCTCTCACAGCCCACACAGGGATATCTGCTTCTCTGTCAATGGCCAGGGTGGGAGACAAGGACTGTACTAGCCGCAGAAAACTCGTAAGAGACTCTCAAAAACGGCGTATGTTAGTAATCTGACAAAAGCTGGATTTTCTTGACACAGAAGAGGAGACACTGGGAGAGCAATGAGTGGTGTACGTCACTCTTGGCTGGACGGGAGACCGAGAACATTCCAGAGGATCCATCTGATGGAAGACATTGTGCGCTGATCCAATCCATTTGAACTAGACACTCGTAACACAGGTATTAAAAATACCCATGTTACACAGTATGTAACACAATTCTGAACAGTCCACGGGTCAGGTAAGTTATCCAGAAGGAAATTAACACACATCGGGAATGAAACTGTAATAAAAATACTATATACAAACCTTCTGTGATGAAGCATAAGCGTTAAGAGGAGCATAATCTTAAAAATAGAGACTACAAATTAATGAACGAGGGTCTATTTTCATGATTACAGACTGATGAATGCAATTTCATATTCACTAGAAAATTCCATCTGGGTATGAATTCTCATAAGCACAAGTGAGGGGGGCTGTGGTTAAAATCATCTCCACATGGGGACTGTCTACAGTGTGGGTTCTCACTTTTCCTGAAAGAATTACACTGATTATATTTTTGAAGTTTTAAACAGAAACCTCTCCTACTGAACATTTCACAAAAACCGAGGGATTGTCCCAGGCTAAGGTTCTCAATCTCAGCAATATCGACATTTTGGGCCACAGAATTCTCTACGGCCGGGGCTCCTATGCATTATGTGCCAGAAGCATATCCCCCGAGTTTTAACTATGAAAAATGTCTCCAGACAAACAAAATCATCCCCGGTTAGGAACTGCTGCTGGAGACCAAGGGTTGGCCAAGTTTTTCCATAAAGGACCAGAAAATAAGTATTTTAAGCTTTGGGAGTTGCATGTGGTGTCTGTCACACATTTTTCTTCTTTAAAAATGGAACAACTATTCTTAGCTTGCAAACTATACAAAAATAGACAGTTGGCCCGTTTGCTGACCTCTTATAGACCTTCCCACATTCCTACCTTATAGATTTTTCTCTTTAGTATGATTTCTTTCATGAAGAATACAGGGTGAGACCAGTAAAGGTTTGCCCAGCAGGCAGATTTACAGAGCTTCTCCCTAGTGTGCTTACTCATATGCCCAGAAGGTGCCGGGTGGTGCTAAAATCATCTTGACCTTAAATACCAAGCTGTGGTTTCTCTCCCTCAAGTTCTCATTTGCTTTAAAGAGCCGAATGTACACTGACAGCTTCTGGACACCACAGGTATGTTTTTGCCCCCAGCATGAGTTCTCACGAATCCCCGCAGTGGTGAGAGAAAACACGTCTTTCCCAGCCATGACACAAACTGGATTTCTCCCGTACGGGTACTCTTTTGTGCCCAGTTGAGCTCGTCAAAGTGCTCCTGCCTTCCTTACACCAACGAGGCTTTCCCCCGGTCTGAGCTCTCGTGCTTCCCCCAAAGAAGATGCATCACTGGAGCCTCTTCCACACGGATGACACAAAGAGCTTCTCTCCCCGGTGAGTTTTCACATGACTCCGAAGGGATGAATGGTCACTGAAGGCTTTCCCGCAGGCCAGGCATTCGTAGGGCTTCTCCCCAGTGTGTATCCTCCTGTGCACATTAAGGTTTGAGCCGATGCTGAAGGCTTTCCCGCAATGATCGCACTCGTACGGCTTCTCTCCTGTGTGACTTCTCATGTGTGTCTTGAGGGTCGACTGGTTTCTGAAGGCTTTCCCACACTGCCTACATTCAACGCGCTTCTTTACCAGATGAATGCTCATGTGCCTCCTCCGGGATAAGTAGTCCCCAAACACCTTCCCACAGGCGGCACACTCATAGCGTCTCTCCTGAGTGTGGATTTTCCTGTGTGTGGTCAGGTTTGAGCTCGCACTGAAGGCTTTTCCACACAGGTCACACCCGTAGGGTTTCTCTCCAGTGTGAGAATTCATGTGTGTCTTAAGGATGGATTGGTTTCGGAATGCTTTCCCACACTGTCTACATTCAATGGGTTTCTTCACAATATGAATTCTCATGTGTTTTCTCCGTGACAAGAGATCACCAAAGGATTTCCCACATTCTTTACATTCGTACGTTTTCTCTACCATGTGGTTCTTCTTGTGCAAATTGAAGTTCGACTTCCATCGGAAGGCTTTTCCACACTGTGTGCATTCGTAGGGTTTCTCTCCAGTGTGATTCCGGACGTGCTCTTTGAGATGGGAGGGATGCTGGAAAGCCTTCCCACAGTCGTGGCATTCGTAGGGTCTCTCTCCAGTGTGTGTTCGTTTGTGTGCAATGAGGTGGCAGCTCCTGCCGTACGCCTTCCCACACTCATCACACTTGTAAGGTCTCTCCCCCGTGTGGACTCTCATGTGTATCTTCAGGGAGGAGAGGGTGCGGAAGGCGTTTCCACACTGACTGCAGTCAAAGGGCTTCTCTGTGAGGTGCGTTCTTGCGTGACTCCTGAGGGCAGAGGGATCGTTGAAGGCTTTCCCGCAGGCGTTGCATTCGTAGGGCTTCTCCCCAGTGTGTATTCTCCTGTGCCGTGTAAGGGACGCGCTCGTGGTAAAGGCTTTTTGGCACTGGTGACATTCATGCATTTTCCTCCCATTGTAAATGCTCACGTGTTGGGCTAGATGTGACCTGTTCTTGAAAGCTGCCCCGCAGTCCCGGCGGTGATAGGGCCTCTTGCCAGCGTGCCTTCCTATCTGCTGAGTCAGGTGTGTGCTCATGCTGAAGACTTCAAACAGGTGAGAGTACTCCGTGGATTTCTCTCCGAGACGTGTTCTCTCCTGCTGATTAAGAGATGAGCGCTGACTCAGACATTTCCCACAACTCACTGCATTCCTACGAATCATCTGGCCATCCCTACACAAGCTGATTAAGTAGAAGCGTGTCATTGTGACGAATGACATTATGATCTGGAGCACCAAAACCCTGTTCCTACCCCATCTGGGCTCTATCAAATTAAAAGGTGGATGCCACCTGCTAAGCCTCCATGGGTGTAACTTTCACACAGCTTTCTGCATATATACTTTGTTAACTGTTTAAATCTGAACTGAGCCCCAACGCTATCTGAGGCACAGGTACAGAGAGATCTGGCTGTCACAACTCTGAGTCAAGAAATTTGAGGTTAGGGTGCCTGGGTGGCTCAGTTGTTAAGTGTCTGCCTTCAGCTCAGGTCATGATCCCAGGGTCCTGGGATCGAGCCCCACATCAGGCTCCCCACTCAGTGGGAAGCCTGTTTCTCCCTCTCCCACTCCCCCTGCTCCTGTTCCCTCTCTTGATGTGTCTCTCTCTGTCAAATATATAAAATCTTAAAAAAAAAAAAAAAAAAGAAAAGAAATTTGAGGCTAGGTTTAGGGTTTTCCCGCCAAAGCTGGGACAATCAGGGTGTGAAACAGCTGCCTCTCAGGGAAGGCCATGCGCTTGGCTCTTGAGCTGCTTTTCTGAGGCTGCCCGTCTCCTCTCAGCATGGGAGACCTGGGATTACCCCAAGGAGATCTTACCACTGTCACACCGCTGGACGTTTCCTTCCCAAAAATATCTTCCATGAGAATGGACCATTTGCTTTTAGATGGAGCCTCCCAATCTGAAACAAATTGGTAAAATATTAACCCGGGGAGAGAACTATTAGCTGGAGAAAGAGATGGTGAGATGGTAGTGACAAAGACGGGGGGATTTCTTTGCAATACTAACCCTAAAGAAGGAAAGGTGATGTCAAAGGGGGGAAACACACGTGAGTAAAAATGTCTGTGAACCGTGGCAGTGTGAGGCATCTGCCAGTGACAGGGGAGACACTGAACTTGATTCACTAAGGAATAAATTCTTCAGAGACTCACACTGGTAACAAAAGAAAGAGCAGGCCCAGGAACGCTGAATATGAAAGGATGGGACAGAGCTCATGTGGATGTGTCAAATTCAAAGATGACACTGAACAATTCTTCTTCTGGACATTTATCCAAAGAAAACAAAAACACCACCTTGAAAAGATATCCACACCCCCACGTTCACAGTGGCATTATTTACGATAGCCAAGGCAATGGAAGCAATCTAAGTGCCCCCTGATAGAGGAATAAAGAAAATGTGGTTTATACACACAACGGAGTATTATTCAGCCATAAAAAAAGGGACTCTTCCCATTTTAGACAACAGGGATAGAGGGCAATAATGCTAAGTGAGATAAGCAAAGGAAGACATACCGTATCCCACTGAAGCATGGAATCTAAAAAACAAAAACCAAACCACCCTCCTCCCGCCAAAAAAACAGAACAACTGAGCTCATGGATACAAAGAACAGATTGGTGGTGGTTGTCAGAAGTGGTGGGTTGAAAAAATGGGTATGAAGGGGGTCAAAAGGTACAAACTGCCAGTTATGAAATCAGTCAGTCCTGGGAATGTAACACACAGCATGGTGACCACAGTTAATAATACTGTGACGTACTACAAGTTGCCAAGACAGTAAATCTTAAAAGTTCTCATCACAAGGAAACAATACTTTTATAACTGTGTGGTGATGGATGTTAATCAGACTTACTGTGGCGGTCACTTTGCGATATATACAAGTACTGAATCATCACGTTGTACACCTAACACCAACACAGCGTGTCAGTTATATCTCAGCAAAAAGTCAGTCGGTAAGTGAATAAGTAAGTAGACAGACGAAAGCAACAAAGGAAGAAATACACACACACACACACACACACACACACACCCAGAGGAGAGGACAGTGAGACCAAAGGACTTGTGAGAGAACGGAGAAGGATCATCTCAAACTCCCTACGTGCCATTTCCTAATGGATCTCCTGCCATCCCATCACTGCATACAGCAGGTACCCAGAAGCACTTGCATCTACCTGCTGTCTGCCTTTTGCTCACCGGGAGATGTGGCTCGGTGAAGCGCCCTCTCTTCTGTCCTCGGCTCCTCTTCTTGCTCCAAGTGGGAGATGAGGCTGGGTTTGCCCACCTGATACCCTACTCACGGGGAAAGACACATGTTGAGGGAGGATCGTGCAGAGGACAACCCCTTCCATTAAGCTGGGGTCAGTGTTTTGGTCTTCAGTGTTCTGAAGATGGACAAGTCTGACTTAGGAGCAGCAAAATGATGGTGCCAAATTTCTAAAGAACACAGTGAAAGGTTTTCATAAAACACAAAACCACAAAGACCCACAACACTTTGCCCTTCAAAAGAGTGAGGATTTCTTAACTCAGAAACCTATGCCCAAACTCAGACACACGTGACAATGTCCAAGGTCAAGGCAATGAAGAGATCTCAACAACCACCGGGAGACACCTTGAGGGGGGCACGAGGTCAGCTTGGTCACAATTATGTTCCAAATCCCCACCGTCCCCGGGTCACAACACGTATTTAGAACAAACACATCGGATACTTAAGGAGAGAAAGGGTTCCAGCCTTACCCACTGAGGCGAGGTTGCTGTAGTTCTCCAACATCACATCTTTGTACAGTTTCCTCTGAGAAGAATCCAGCAAGGGCCACTCCTTCTCAGTGAAGTCCACAGCAACATCCTGGAAAGTCACTGACTCCTGAATCACCACACACATTTGGGGTCAGTAAGAAACCAGCCTATCTGCGTTCACAGAAAGATGGCTGAGGCTGAAGCCTGGGCATGAGAGACTCCAAACACAGGACTTTCAGATGGGCTTCTGGGGTCTCAAATGTGTTCTAGAAGCCACTCCTCAAGACTCTTCACTGCAACGTGATCTCACCTCTTCACATTTAACTCTGCTGACCTGGGACCAAAGCTCTCTCCACGTCTAGCCTGAGCATTCTGAGCTCTACTATGAGAGAAACACCTGCTACACAAGAGTTCGTTTCCCCTAACCAGGTCCCTGATACCAAGGAGAACACGGCAACAGTCTCTGGCTTTTGCTCCTGTGCCCTGATCCGGCACTGATCAGCCTAGGTGAGGCTCTCAAAGAACTAACAAGTGGTGCTGGGGGCATTCCGGGGAAGTGCCTCTCCCACCCCCAGGGGCCCAGAGATCTTGTACCTGAGACCCAACACCAGCTGGCATGGGGCATTCCAGGCCATTGCAAGCAAACAGGTCCACATCCTGAGAACAGGAATGGTCTTCTGAAGAAGGAGGAGCTTCTGACTCCTGGATACAGGCAGGGTCCTGGGTGGACACAGCTGGAGAAGAGCAGATCCACGAGGATTACAGCCGGCCCAACACTCACAGATCAGGGAACTGCCCACACCCGCTGTAAGTGTGCAGTGTCTGTCCCCGTCTCTCTCTCACACGCAATGGCTGGTAACGAGCAAGAGCAGCCCTGCTCACTCAAGGACAGAAAAAGGACGGTGGGCTTTCATGCCCACAAAGAAAGTGATATAGGTTCTCAATCAATGAGTGAAGAAATTAAAACTCTAAGAGGTAGAGCTATTGCTTTTCTCAGATTTATCACAATAATAAATGGATTAAAAAAACAACAGGGGCTCCTGGCTGGCTCAGTTGGTGGAGCATGCAACTCCTGATCTTGGGGTTACGAGTCTGAGCCCCATGCTGGGTGAAGAGATTACTTAAAAATGAAATCTTTAATAACAATAGTAATAATAACTAATATAGGGTTACCCATTACAGTCCTTCCTTATACATCAACCACTGACAAACCCTACTTCACCCAAACTCACAAAGACCCCAAATGAGGCACAGTCACTGGGAGGCTACCAAGACTTGGCTCCCACCCTTTCTCAGGTCCTCCATCCTCTCTGGCAGCCCTCCCTCTGGCCACACACAACCCCGACCTCTGTGAAATCCAGAGGCCACTTGAGCTGGACTTCTGAGGGCATCCATTCATCACCCCAAGAACCTACCACATGTGGGAGACAGACCAAGAGCTGCCATCCCGTGAGAATGACAGCCAATCCGCCTGAACAACAGGGCACTGGCAGCAGGAAGCTTCCCTCTCGCAGTCACGGGACTCCTCAAGCAGGCATCTGTAGTAAATGACAAAAACACTAAGGAGCAGTCAAAGGCTTTCTGCCTCTTGGGCTCAAAGGACAATTCCAATTTTTGCTTTCCAGCATCTCCTCTTTGGAGCAGCAAGTTCTGTCTGAAGATGGGCCTTGTCTTACTCAGGAAATCCTCCAGGCAATGTGGGGAAGGTCCCTAATGTGCCTCAAGATTCAGATCCACTGTCCCAAGTAATCTGTCCCCGAGCACAACTCGTCAGACTCCCTTATCTGTTAAACACTTGGGCTCCAGACTTCTCTTCTTCCTTCCAACTTCAAGGCTCACCATGGTTTAGGATGGTTCTAGGAGCCATGGGGATGGTCCACCTAGAACCACGTGTTCCAATCTCCAGTGCCTTTTGGCCGCACACTCCATACACACACACCAACACATACACCCTGGCCACAGACCAGGCCTTCTCATCACTGGAATCATCACTGCGAGGTGCGCAGATAATGATTCAGAAATCTTGCTCTCTACAAAACCTCCTCTACAACATTTCACACAAACTCTCTCACTTGAGGATTCCAGGCCACCCATGCTGCTACCATCTTGTTCCCTAACAGCAAATTCCTTTTTTCACCACCCCACCTACCCAGCTGGAAGTCATCATGAATCTATAACATCTATGACTCTCTGCCCATAACACCTACTGACCAAAAGACTGGCCTTGGATGATTCCAACCATCTACCTCCTCTCTGAAGGTACCCGGCAAGATCACGCTGCACACAACCCCGTAACCTTCAAGACTCAGCTGCGAAAGGAGCACCTACATTCAAGAAAAGCATACTATGCAACCTGACCTTCCAATCTCCCAAAAACCATGTAAAATCTTGCCAGTTTTTCCTGACTCAAAAGCTGTCTTATCATTACTCTTACTTTTAGCAAATAATTTTATTTTCATTTCACAGTAATCTCAACTAAAAAAACATACCTGAGCAAAGAACTGGAAAATAAAACTTTAAAAAAAAAAGCCATTTATTGCTGTATTATTCGCGTATATTGTGAAATGATCACACAATGTCTAGTTAACAACCATCACCACACACAATTACAACATTTTTCTTGTGATAAGAACTTGTCAGATTTACTCTTCAAGCAATTTTCAAATATGCGATACACTGCATTTAACTACTGTCACCATGCTGTATGTTACATCCCCATGACTTATTTTATAACTGGAAGTTTGTACTTCTTGAACCCCTTCACCCATTTTGCCCACCTGGTTCTTGATATCTGTACTACAGCTGTGTATTATTATTGGGTGAAACTTGATAATGGGTGTACGGGACCTTTTGTTCATGTTTTAATACTTCCTATTAACCTATAATCATTACAAAATAAAAATGTAGAACGGCTCACCCCTGAAAAAAGCCATGTTACCTTTTCAACTGTACCCATTTAACAACCCCACAAACTCCTACCATGTGTCCATTTATATCAGGTTCAGAAATATTATTTTGCCTTATTAACTGCCAAGAATATATTTTTTTTCTTTCTTTTCACTATTAGACAAATCCAAATTGTGGGGCATTCTACAACAAACCAGGTCTGAACTGTTAACAAATATCAATGGCACAAAAGACAAAAAAAGGTAAGATTGTTCCAGTATCTTAAATCTTACAGAACAGACACCTGACAATCAAATACAATATGTACATTTTATTAAGGACATCCTTAAACGTATTTTTGGTAAAATTTGGAAAATGTGAATGTAGACTGTATTAGGTATGATACCTATGTTACATTTTGTTGTTGCTGTTGTTTGAGATTTTACTTATTTATTTGACAGAGTGTATGTGCACAAGCAGGGGGAGCAGAAGAGGGAGAAGCAGGCTCCCCACTGAGCAGGGAGCCTAATGCAGGGCTTGATCCCAGGACCCTGGGATCATGACCTGAGCTGAAGGCAGATGCCTAAGTGACTGAGCCACCCAGGCACCCGTAGGTTCATCAATTTTAACAGGTGCACCATTCCAAGGGAGGTGTCGATAATTGAAGAGGCTATGCACGTGTGTTGGGGGGGCAGTGGTACCTGAGAATGCTATACCTTTCACTTAGTTTTTTTTTTTTTTTTTAAGATTTTTTATTTATTTGACAGAGATAGAGACAGCCAGCGAGAGAGGGAACACAAGCAGAGGGAGTGGGAGAGGAAGAAGCAGGCTCATAGCGGAGGAGCCTGATGTGGGGCCCAATCCCACAACACCGGGATCAAGCCCTGAGCCGAAGGCAGACGCTCAACCGCTCTGCCACCCAGGTGCCCCCTTTCACTTAGTTTTGCTTTGAACCTAAAGCTGCTCTAAAAATAAAGTCTACTAAAAAAAAAAAAAAGAAAGAAAAAAAAAGCCATTTATGATAGCCTAAAACATATAAAATACCTAGGAATAAGTTAGAAGCTGTGTTAAGACCTTGACAACAAAAACTGTGAAACACTGCTGAAAAAAAATTAAAGACCTAAATAACTAGGCAGGGATATCATTTTCAGAGACTACGAGAGTCCCTGTTACTAAGGTAGTGTTTATTCTCCCTGAGTTCACCTGCCAATGCAATGCAATCCCTATCAAAATCCCAGCAGGGTTTTTCTCTAGAAGTTGACAAGCCAAATCTAAAATGTACACCAGGGAGGCGTGCCTGGGTGGGTCAGTTGGTTAAGCATCCAACTCCTGATTTCAACTCAGGTCTTGATCTCAGTGTCTTGAGTTCAAGCCCCACATTGAAAAAAAATAAAGAAAATGTATAACAAAATGCAAAAGATCTAGAGGAGCCCAAACAATTTTAAGGAAGAAAAACAAATTTGGAGGATTCATACTACTAAGTGCACCACCGTAATTAAAGATTACTGGAATAAGTAGCAAATAGGTCAATAGAATAGAACAGAGTTAGAAACAAACCTGTATGTGCACAAGTTATTTTCAGTAAGAAAACAAAGCAATTCAGTAGGGAAAGCAGTCTTCTTAACAAATGGTACTGAAAGAACTCAATGGGTAAAAAGGAACTGCGTTTTCTACTATCCTGTATAAGCAAAAAATCTGAATTAAAAACTTTTGAAATGAATCAGAAAACAAAAAATAAAACCCAGCGAAAATATTTTAACAACCTCGACTTACACAACAGTATTTTAGACTAAACACAAGTAGAATATTTAAAAAAAATCAATAAATAGGATTTCCTCAAATTAAACATTTTTAGTCAAATAACATCATTTGAAATGATGAATAGCGGGGCGCCTGGGTGGCAGAGCGGTTAAGCGTCTGCCTTTGGCTCAGGGCGTGATCCCGGCATTATGGGATCGAGCCCCACATCAGGCTCCTCCGCTATGAGCCTGCTTCTTCCTCTCCCACTCCCCCTGCTTGTGTTCCCTCTCTCGCTGGCTGTCTCTATCTCTGTCGAATAAATAAATAAAATCTTTAAAAAAGAAAATGATGAATAGCATAAAATGAATAGCATAAAACATAGATCAATGGAACAAAAATGATACCAGAAGTCAAGTCACATATACGTAGTCAATTACTTTATCACAAAAAATCCAAGAATATACAACGAAGAAAGTGACAACAGTCACTCAAATAAATTATGTTGGTACAAGTGGAGAGCAACATGCAACAGAATGAAACTGGACCACTATCTTACACCACACACAAAAAATAACTCAAAATGGATTAAAGACATGAATGTAAGATCTGAAACCACAAAACTCCTAAAAGGAAACCTAGGCAGTAAGCTTCCTGACATTGGTCTTGGCAATTATTGTTTGACTTGACACCAAAAGCAAAGGAAACAAAAGCAAAAATAAGTGGGACTACACCAAACTAAAAAGCTACTGTACCGCAAAGGAGACCATCAGCAAAATAAAAAGGCAACCTACCTAACACAAAAAAATATTTGCAAATCATATCTGATAAGGAGTTAATGTCTAAAATATACAAAAGACTCATACAACTCTACAGCAAATAAACCAATCCAATAAACAAATGAGCAGAGGATCTGAAGAGACATTTTCCCAAAGAAAAAATACAGATGGCCAAGAGATACCTGAGATGCTCAACATCACTGAACATTAGGGAAATGCAAATCAAAACCACAACGAGATACCACTTCACACCTGATAGAATGACTATTATCAGAAAGACAAAAAAAAATGTGGCACCTGGCTGGCTCAGTGGATAGAGCACGCAACTCTTGATCTTGGAGTTGTGAGTTTAAGCACCACACTGGGTATAGAGATTACTCAAAAAATACATTAAAAAAAAAAAAAAAAGACAAGAGGGGCACCTGGGTGGCTCAGTCTATTAAGCATCTGACATTGATTTCGGCTCAAATCCTGATCTCAGAATCGTGAGCTTGAGCCTGCTTGGGATTCTCTCTTTCCCTCTCCCTCTGCCCCTCCCACAACTCGCGCTTGTACTCTAAAACAAATAAATAAAATCTTAAAAAAAAAAGACAAGAAATAACAAGTGCATGGGGAAGAAAGGGAACCCCTATGCACTGTTGGTGGGAATGCAAATTGGCACAGCCACTATGGAAAATAGTATGGAGGTTCCTCCAAAAATTAAAATAGCTACCATAAGATCCAGCAATGCCACTTCTGGGTATTTACCTGAACGAAAACATTAATTTGAGAATATATCTGCACTCTTATGTTCACTGCAGCATAATTTACAACAGCCACGATATGGAAACAACCAAAGTGTTCACCAATGGATGAACAGGCACAGAAAATGTGGTTTGCATGCACGCACACCTGAATATTACTCAGCCATTAAAAAAATGAAACCTAGCCATTGGCCACATGGATACACCTTGAGGGCATCGTGCAAAGTGAAATAAGCAGTTTTAGAATAAGCGGACAGAAAGAAAGAGATAAAAATTGTATGTTTTCACTTCTATGTGGAATCTTTAGGAAAAACCAGAAAACAAGGTGATCGATATAAAGGACAGGTGATTCTCTGAGGCAGAGGGCAGGTTAAATAGGTAAAAGGGGTGGTACACATTTCTAGTTATAAAATGACTAAGTCTTGGGGATCTAATGCACAGCATGCTGACTACAGTTAGTAATACTGTAGTATATATTTAGTACTATAATATTAATAGTAGTACTATTAGTACTACTACTTAGTACCTACTAAGTACTACGTACTACTTAGTACCTACTACGTACTACTTAGTAGGTAGTAAGAATACAACATAGGGAATATAGTCCAAGATATTGTAATAACATTGTACGGTGATAAATGGTAGCTACACTTGTGGTGAGCTCAGCATAAGGTTTTTATACATGAAACTACTGTAACGTTGTGTGCTAACTATACCTCAATTTAAAAAAATTGAGGGGAAATCCACTAGGAGAGTGGATCCTGAAAGTTTTCATCATAAGATAAAAGAATTTGCAACTATGTATGGTGATGGTATTAACTACACACTTATTGTAGTGATTACTCTGCAATACATACAAATATTGACTCATTACACTGTACACCTGAAACTAATATAATGCTATGTCAATTATATCTCAATTCAAAAAAAAAAAAAAAAAAAAGGAACAGGCAAGCCACAGACTGAGAAAAAATTTTTGTAGTATATATATTTAACAAAGAGTTCGTGTTCAGAGCACATAAAGAACTCCTACAGAGGTGCCTGAATGGCTCAGATGGTTAAGCATCTGCATTGGGCTTGTTCAGCTCAGGCCATGATCTCCAGGTCCTGGGATTGAGCTCCATGTCGGGCTCCCAGCTCAGTGGGCAGTCTGGTTCTCCCTCTCCCTCTGCCTCTACCCCTGCTTGTGCTCTGTCTCTCTCTCTCTCAAATGAATAAATACAATCTTAAAAAAAAAAAAAAAGAACTCCCATGACATCGAAGAAAAAACCCCACTCAACACAGAAGGCTAAAGACACTTCACAAAATGTAATGAATGACCGATATAATAAGCTTGTCAAAAGGTAGTCAACATCATTAGTCATCAGATGAATGCACAACAAAACTGAAGATACAGGATTCCAACCCAGTAGAGTTGCCAAAATAAAAAAAGACCACCAACATCAAATGTTGGCAAGGATGGATGGCTGGAGTTGAAACAGTTCAACTACTTTGAACAACAGTCTGCCAGTTTCTTAAAAGTACACCTTATCATTTGACTCAGCCATTCCACTCAACGATATTTACCCAAGAGAAATTTTTGAAAACACGTTACAAAGACTCATACAAAAATGTTCAGAGCAATCTGATTTCATAATAACCCCAAGCTGGAAACAATCTAAGTATCCATCAGTAACAGAATGCATAAACAAATTGTGATGTGTACGATGGAATACTACCGACAAATAAAAACCACTGAGACACACAGCATGGCTGAATGTCTACAATGCACATCAACAGAAACCAGAACCAAAAAAGGCTCTGATTCCAGTTATATGACATCCACAAATAAGCAAACTTATTTTAGGCTGTTAGCAAAATTTGTTTATCTCAGTCAAGAGAAGTCAAAAAGTGGTTGTCTCAATGGAAGAGTAGGAGATGAAGAGACTGAGAGAAGCAAGAGGAACTTTCTAGAGCAACTGAAATGTTCTTCATATTTTCCTTTATTTTTTTAGTTAGCAGTTACACAATGTACACAACTGTCAAAACAATTCATCAAACTGGATCTAAGATTTGTAAATTGTCTTCGATGTAAATTATACTTTACCTTAAAAAGTTAGAAGGAGTATTTCTAACTTTCTGGTCTCTAGTTCTACCAAAATTCTACCCAAAACTGATCTCTGATATTCTCCTCCTCTCCTATTACAAACAAGGACGGAGAAGTCTGCCCTTCCTTCTAATCCAACCTCTTAACAGTAAATAAACACATAAACAAATTCAAAAAGTAAGGAGAAAGGTGTGCCTGGGTGGCTCGGCTGGTTAAGCATCTGACTCTAGATTTCAGCTCAAGTCATGGTTATCTCAGGGTCCGGGGATGGAGCCCAACCCCATGTAAGGATCGCCGCTCAGAAAGGAGTCTGCTTGTCCTTCTCCCTCCCCCTGTTGGCGTACTCTCTAAAATAAATAAATAAATAAAATCTTAAAAAAAAAATGTACAGCAAGGGGAGTCTGAGTGGCTCAGTCAGTTAAGTGTCTCTCTTTGGCTCGGGTCACGATCCCAAGGTTCTGGGACCAAGCCCTGCATCGCATCGGGCTCCCTGCTCAGCCGGGAGCCTGCTTCTCCCTCTCCCTCTGCCCCTCCCTGCTGCTCCCTCTGCTTGTGCTCTCTGTCAAATAAATAAATAGAATCTTAAAAAAAAAAAAAAAAAAGCTGGTTTTAATATATTAGTATCAGACAGAAAGGATTAAGGCAGAAAGGTTCATAGAGAAAACAGGTATCCCAGAACAAAGAGGTGTAATTAAAAAAAAGCTGTATATGTTTTTACATCCTCAAATACACGAAAAAATAAAAAAGGACAGAACTCTAAGGAGAATGGACAAAGCCACCACCAGAGCTCTCATTAATATAGTTCAAGCAGACAATTCAATAACTACATGCAGACTGTGACCAAAATGAAACCATATCCCCTAGCTACTATAACATCCAACCACACAGGCACAATGTGTCTCAGAAAATGGCATCTATCTCTGAAAACAGCACAATGAGGTTAGCAAACAACGTCCAAAAGATAACCAGAAAAATGTCACAGGAATGGATATTAAAAGAAAAAAATCCTAAATAATTCGAAAGTCAAAGAAGCCGTAATATTCAATATTTAGAACTGAATTATACGGAAATTCTTTGGAATGGTGACAGGTGTCCAATGTTAGAAACTGGAAAGAAACCCCCAAAAAAGTAAAAGGAAGAAAGTTAAAAATAACAGAAAATTATAACATAGAAGACATTCATATTATTAAGTGGCTCAATTAAGCCAAAAGTTTTCTAAGAAAAAACCAAACTGACAAAAATCTGGCAGGGCTTATTTTATTTTTTAAAAAAGGAAAATATAAAAATAAACTGATTACAGATGTGACAAACATTAAAAATGTAGTAAGAACTTTATTAACAACTTTGACTACACAATTTAAACCTTAGAAGGAATGAATGAGTTCCTAAAGAAATTTTACTAACCGTAATGAAATAAAGAACTTAGATGCCCTACTGATGTGGGAAATAAAGGCAGAAGAAAAATTATTAAATTTCCTTACTACTTACAGCCCCTTGACAAGTCCTTGAAACAGGCAAGGTGACATTCCTCTAGGGACTCAGCTGCGTCAATGTTAATACTTTGCTAAGGGCAAAAGGCAATCTTGGCCCAACCCCCTTTAAGTCTACTTTAACATACAAAAATTCCTTTGGGAACTTCCTTTATCCCCCAAGATGCATGTTGGCAATCATCCTCCAAGCATATGACCCACCAATACACATCTGAAGGGTCTCATGACTGAGGGTTTACTAAACAATAAGAAATGACCTTTTCCTCACAATAGACAGACACCTCAGGATCCTGGAAACCTTGTTTCTGAAATACCTGGGAGGCTTTCGCTATCCCAAACCCCCTGCCAACCTGAACGAACGTAATATAATGGGCCACTTCTCAGAACCCCAGTGCAGCTCTTTCTGCCCACGGGTCCTGTCCCCGTGCTTTAATAAAACCACCTCTTTGCACCAAAGACATCTCAAGAATTCTTTCTTGGCCTTCGGCTTTGAACCCTAACACCTTTCTTACATCACTATGACCCTTAAAGGAACTGAAACAACAGCTCGAAAAATTTCCACAAAGCGAACTCCAGACCCAAATGGTTGTTCTAACACAGCTCCCTCTTAAGGAAAAAGTCATTTTACTCTTAGGCAAAATATTCCAGAGTTTAGGAAAGAGAGGGAATATTCCCACCCCATTTTATGAGGCTGACATAAACCTGAAACAGAAAAGGAAAACTGCGAGCCAATTTTACTCACAGGTCCAAATAACCAACACTGTAGCAGATAGAAGCCAAAAATGATACAATAGGGCCTGTCCTTTACAAGTAACTTATTTACCAAGGAAAATGTAGTGAATCATTAGAAAATCAATTGGCTTAATTTACAATAATATCAGATAAACAAGAAAAGCATATAATTCACTATTCATTCAATGCACAACAGCAATAGCACCTACCCCAAGCCAGCTATTGGAAAAGACCAGGAAAAGAAGGGAGCTTCCTTTACTATCTTTAAAAAAAGAGCCTCCAGCAAACATAAGGTCAATTCCCCTCAAGGTCAGAAAAAAAAAAATAGGACTGCCTAGAGTCCGCTATCCAAAGTCCATTCAATGCTACCAGGAGTCCTGAGCCTGTCTAGCAAAGTAAGTAAATAAAACACGAAGGATGCAAACAGAAAATAAATTACCTAATTTATTCTATACAGATGATAACACTGTCTTTGAAGAACATTCAAAACACTACACAAAAACTAACCCAAATTCAATAGACCTAACCGTTGGGGGGAAAAAATTCCTAAGCGCTAAAAAAAAGTTCCTATGAATAAATCTAACACACACACACACACACACACACACACACACCCCTAGGGGCGCCTGGGTTGTTCAGTCAGTTAAGCGTCTGCCTTAGGCTCAGGTCATGATCCCAGAGTCTTGGGATTGAGCCCCACATCGGGCTCCCTGCTCCGTGAGAAGTCTGCTTCTACCTCTACCCCTCACCCCACTTGTGCTCTCTCTCAAGCAAATAAATAAAATCTTGAAAAAAAATTAAGCCATTAAGTGCCTGAAAAAGAATGGTTGTGTATGTACTTCATCTACAAGATATTTACAAATCTCTAAATTAAAAAGTGGACTTGCATTAATGGAAAAAAGGATGTCTCTGAAAGTACTTAAGAGTGTGAGTCCATTCACAAATAATTACCAAAATTAGGAAGTGCATTTTTCGAAAAACATATAAGCAGTACAATCCATAAAGGAAATCACAGGGAAAGAGAAGTTTGCAGGAAAGAGTACTCAGGTTCCAGAGATTTCGTAAACTCTTTTTGGGCCTGGTTTGTAGATTCGCTTTATTGTTGTCCTTTTAAGAGTGTGTGTGTGTGTGTGTGTGTTTTCATAACTTTTTCTTGCATATGTTTTATACTTCAATTTAAAAATATTAAAGTTAAACGATAAATAGCAAGCACAATAAGATGGTAAAAATCAATGCAAAGTAATCACAATTAGTAAAGTAATCACATATTAGTAATCACAATAAATATTAATGGACTAACTCTTAAGTTAAATTAACAGAATGTTGAAGTGAACATTTTTTTTTTTTGAAGCGAACTTCTAAATCTAGTTACAGGCTGTTTACACGAGTCAACTAAACGAACAGGTAAGTGCACCGAAAACTTTAAATATAAAATTTAACATTCAATGCAAATGTTAATAGAAAGCCAGTGTACCTCCATTAATGTTGGAGAAAATGGACCGCAGAGCAAAAGGAAGGTATTATCCTCGCGGTATCCCCCAGGTCCTGAATTCACCTCGGCGGGGCTTTCCCCTCCCCACCCCAAGGAGTCCTTTTTTTTTTTTTTTTTTTTTAAAGCAGATCACCATTGCCTTCCCCTTGTCCTAAACACGGTGGTCGTAAATTTCAGTCCTCACATACTAGCGTTTCATATCGCTGATCACAGTCTAAACCACACTCCTCTCCTGGCTGCCTGGCTTTCCGGTCCCAGGTCCCTGTCCCCATTTACTCCTCCCTGCCTACGGGCCTTTCGCGTCCTCGGGAAGACCGAGGGTAAAGGGTTAAGTGAGGAAAGCAGGGCTTACAAGGCTGAGGGTAGAATCGGGTGGAGTGGAGGTCACGGAAGCTGCCGCTGAAGGCACGCCAAGTTCATACAGCAGGACCGGTCTGCGGCGGGGAAGCGGACGGTCCCCAACAGCCCAGAGGAAGCCGCACCCCTCCCCCGCCCATGTGTATAGCCACAGTCGCCTCCCAAGAGCAATGGCTTCCGCTTCACTTCCGCCTTCTAAATATCGCGGGACTTCATAGACCGCCTCTAACTCGGAAGCACCGGGCGGAAAGGAATCTGGGAAATGTAGTTCTCGAGTTTAGACGGTCTTGGCGTTGATTCCCGGGTGAAGTCTGGCGATCCGCATTTCCCGACTTCCAATTGTTCCAGTGTCCACAGACTCAGTTCTCAAGTTTCTTTTCGTCTTCTAATCATTCTCTCTGTGGTAGCAGCGAATCTCATCGTTTTAAATACTGTTTATGCACTCAAGGCTCAAATTTCCATCCACAGCCCCACAGTTCTACCCTGGATTCCAGATGGCGAGACTTGCTCTCTCCACTTGGTTATTTTATAGACACTTTAAAATGCCACAAATCAAACTCCTGACTTCACCCTCTCAACCTTAAGTAATAGCAACCCCATCTTTCCACTTGTCCGCTGTAAACCTTGACAACACCCTCAACCCTTTGATTTGTCCCATCTATCCACCAGGTAATGTTCAGTTCTACCTTGACCGTCAACCCAGGGCCTGATCACTGCCCCCCAAAATGTTTTCCTTGCTTCTGAGTCAAGAGAGGTCGTGGCGGGGCCTGGAGAAGTCCAGGTTAGCGTTTTGTGGTCCTCTTTTACAATATTTTAGCTAGAAGGTTAGGAGGCCCAGGTTCCGAGTAAGGGCGTTTATCTGGGCAAGGTGAGCTCAGGAGGAATGCGAGAGCCGACCACGCCTGCTTCTTAGCACGAGCTCTAATCCCAACGCCACCAAGACAGGCAACTTCAGTGTATTTCCTATAGCTTGCCCCTTCTGTAAAAATGAGCTGCCTCTTAAGTTGTTGTGAGACTCAAATGGGAAAAGTAAGTAATTCTGATTACTCTTTACAGGGGCAAAAAGGGGACAGAACAAGCCCACTGCAGAGAGGTGAGCAAAAATGGAAAGACCTGGGGGCGCCTGGGTAGCGCAGTCATTAAGGCGTCTGCCTTCGGCTCAGGGCGTGATCCTGGCGGTCCCAGATCGAGTCCCACATCGGGCTCCTCCGCTGGGAGCCTGCTTCTTCCTCTCCCACTCCCCTTGCTGTGTTCCCTCTCTCGCTGGCTGTCTCTCTGTCACATAAATAAATAAAATCTTAAAAAAAAAAAAAAATGGAAAGACCTGGAGCAGTGGGTGCTTGGGGTCAAGACTGGGGAAACTCCAGAGAGGGGAAAGGGTCACATCTTAAAGATCTGGAGGCAGCACAGAGGAGGAAAAAAGGAAAAAATATTCAGTTATGACTCAGGCAGGACCTGGGGGCATGAAAACAGAAATTGGGTATTTAAAATTAGTAAACAGTGCTGGGCCAGGATCAGATTTTGTCTAATCAATGCTGAATCCCAGTAAACTCACAAGGATTAATTGGTGGAATGAATGAAAGGGAAAAAATATCACTCACTTAACTCTTCAAAATTAAATGTAGGAAAATTCTGCAATACTCCTCAGTGGGAAGCATTGTTAAGGAGAATAGCACCCTGAAGGTTGGGAAAACTTCATACACATTGAATTTCTATATAAAGATATGATTATTGTAGAGGGATAAAATATTATGTTAACCTCAGGGACACCTGGGTGGCTCAGTTGGTTAAGCATTTGCCTCCAGCTCAGGTCATGATGCCAAGGTCCTGGGATTGAGTCCCACATCGGGCTCCTTGCTCAGCAGGGAGCCTGCTTCTCCCTCTGCCAGCCACTGCCCCTGCTTGTGCTCTCTATCTCTGACAAATAAGTAAATAAAAAATTTTATAAAATATTATGTTAACCTCAGAAATGAAACTGCCAGTTACTTCACCAGCAAAAAAAAAAAAAAAAAAAAAAAAAAAAGAGGGGGGATTTATGTGGGAATAGCAGAGAATTGCAACCCAGGACAAGCAAGCGAAGGAGTCCACAGAACAAAGGAGAGGAATGCTCTTTGATAAAGAAAAGCAGGAAGATGGGATGGCTGTCGTAAACAAAAAGTCCGTTGGAATCAACGGGTAGATTGAAGTATAGTGGCTTTTCATTGGCTGAGTGGTGACAGTCTCTCATTGGCTGGGCTGTTGCCAGGAGAGGAGAAAACCTTTCAACCGCTTACTGGGGTAGTAAAGTGGTATCAGCCTGCGAAGTGCCTCTTTCTGTGTGGTCTGCAGTTGACAACCAGTGGTAGGGCTGAGAGGGTCCCCCCTCCCCCCACCTTCCAGATTCCATTCTAATTTCCTTTTTAAAATTTTCGCAATTGCTGAGTTTATACTGGTAAACATCCCCCTCCTTGTGTAAATGGCTCTTAGTCAGTCATTCACGCTGCCTAGAGAAACTGGAAGGAGATAAAGTGGACTTTTTATTGATTTATTTTTATTTATTTTTTTAATTTTTTTTTTTTAAGATTTTATTTATTCGACAGAGATAGAGCCAGCGAGAGAGGGAACACAAGCAGGGGGAGTGGGAGAGGAAGAAGCAGGCTCATAGCAGAAGAGCCTGATGTGGGGCTCGATCCCAGATCGCCGGGATCACGCCCTGAGCCGAAGGCAGACGCCCAACCGCTGTGCCACCCAGGCGCCCCTTTTGATTTATTTTTAAAGTTATTTGTTGAAGTATAACAAACATGCAGAGAGTCTGTGAATAAATTTTAAAAGTGAACACACCTATGCACAAATCATCAAAATGTCCACAAAGGATACATGCCCATGCAATTGCTACCCAGGTTTTTTATTCTTTATTTTGTTTTTATTTTTTACTTATTGATTTTTTTTATGCTACCCAGGTTTTTTAAAAAGAAAATTACCAGGAGGGCACCTGGGTGGCTCAGTTGGTTAAGCGTCTGCCTTTGGCTCAGGTCATGATTCCAGGGTCCTGGGATCGAGTCCCACCTTGGGCTCCCTGCTCATTGAGGAACCTGCTTCTCCCTCTGCCCTTCCCCCTGCTTGTGATCTCTCTCTCATTCTCTCTCTCTCTCTCTCTCAAATAAATAAAATCTTTAAAAAGAAAAGAAAATTACCAGGAACCCAGAAGCCTCTTTCATGGTTCTCCTGGTCACGACAACCCTTCATTCTCCAAGAAAAACCCTGTTATGAATTCTTTTAACACCTGACAGGGCTCAGAATACAGCTGCCCTAAAATATGGCATCTTAGCATACTGAATACATTAAGTTGAAGGAATTTGAGAAATGGCAGGTTCAGGAAGGATTCTCTGACCTTCCCCTGAAGCAGACTGTAAGATGCTCATGTGATAGATGTCTTTTCTATACCCAAAGGAAAGAAACATCCTTATCTCTGAAGATGGAGGGACACGGAGAGTAATCCTAATGAACGGGGTTGCTGAATTTCCCTCAGTTCACTACTCTTAAACTCATATCCCAGGGTCGTAGCACATTTTCCCACTACTTTCGACTCTTCATCAAACCTAGCATTAAAACAGCTATAATGAGGGAGCAGAAGGCTGGCTGAAGACAAAGCATAAACTGACACCCTGCAACCTTTCCTCACCTCCCACTCTTGGATGGGAGATGTGTGACATTCTTCCTGGAAGCCCCCAACCATCTCAATGCTAAAGCCTTGCTAGAGGGAAAAACAACCTTAACTTGACAATGGCAAGGCCTCCGGTATCCTCTGAGACTTCTTTAACAGATGAAAGTACTTTCTCAACCTCCCTGTTTCCTTACCTCCCCCAACCCCACAGTATATAATCAGCCACCCCTCGCGACCCAGGCTGCAGCTCTTTCTGCCCATAGATCCTGTCCCTGTGCTTTAATAAACCACCATTTTGCACCAAAGACGTCTCAAGAATTCTTTCTTGGTTGTCGGCTCTGGGCTCCACCCCACCGAACCTCACCTATATTCCAAAACCACATCATCTAGGTTGGCAACTTCGTGTTTTCACTTCCTTGTAAAGGGTACCAGGCCATGTAAAACTGAAATACATTTGCATGTTTTCTCTTGTTAATCTTCCTTTTGTTACAGAACCCCAACTAAGAACCTGGAACAGTAGAAGGGAAGATTTTTTTCACCCTCTCCTACACATCATAGGAGTTTTGCCTGTTTTTTGAACTTTGTGTAAATAGCATTACTGTTTTTTTAAGTATTTCTTTTTTTATAATAATATTTTTTTATTATATTATGTTAGTCACCATACAGTACATCCCTGGTTTTTGATGTAAAGTTCGATGATTCATTAGTTGCGTATAACGCCCAGTGCACCACGCAATACGTGCCCTCCTTACTACCCACCACCAGCCTATCCCATTCCCCCACCTCCTCTGAAGCCCTCAGTTTGTTTCTCAGAGTCCATAGTCTCTCATGCTTCATTCCCCCTTCTGATTACCCCCCCTTTCTTTATCCCTTTCTTACTTTGGGATTGATGCAAGAGTAAAAACATTACCAATGCAAGAGAACACTGCCACCTAGTGTATGATGGGAATGACTGTAGTGGGGCAAGGGACCATCTTTTCAGTAAAGCTGGAATCATTTTCATACTGTATATAAAAATCAAAATCATTCTGGAATGGTTGCAGAAATAAATACGAGAAGTAAAACAAGACTATAGAGAAAATGTGACTTCATTTCTTGGTATAGGCAGATATTTATTAAATAGGAGGCAAAGGAAAGAAAGATTTGATAAACTGGCATGCATTAAAATTAAGAATGTTCAAAAAAAAATTAAGAACTGCTCATCAAAAGACATCATTGGGGCACCTGGGTGGCTCAGTCAGTTTAGCGTCTGACACTTGATCTCAGCTCAGGTCTTGATCACAGGGTTGTGAGTTCAAGCCCCGCATTGGGCTCCGCATGGAGCCTACTTAGAAAAAAGAAAAAAAAAGGAAAAAAAAGACAAACAAACAAACAAACAAAAGACATCATTAATAGTGGAAAAGCAACCCATGAAGTGGAAGAAAAACATATCCACAAAAGAATACATATTTAGACTATGTAAAGAACTTTTACAAATTAACAAAAAAAAGTCAACTCAATTTAAAAATAGGCAAAAAAAAAAAAATCTGGACACATCACAAAACGGGATATCCAAATGGCCAATAAATGTAGGAAAAGGTTCTCAACTTTGTCAGGGAAGTGCTAAGTAGGTCCACAATGAGATACCACTATTCCTCAACAGAATGGGTATAAGAAGACTGAAAATACTAAGCATTAGTGAGGATATGGAAGAAGCAGAACTCATGTTGCTGATAGGAGGGCAACTTGGTATAGCCACATTGGAAAACTGGTGGAATCTACCACAGCTACACAGATGCATATCCTATCACCTAGAAATTCCACTTCTGAACAAAAGACAGGTGCAAAAATATGCACAGCAGCATTGTCATTAGTAGCCAAACTTTGGAAACTATGCACGTGTCCATTAACAGAAGAATGAATAAATTATAACATATTCACATACCACGAATGAACAAACTGCCACTGTATGTCCCGTTCTGGATGAATATGGCAAACATAATGAGTTGGGTAAGAAAGCCAGACACAAATGAGGACATAGTGTATTTCCCTGATACACAGAGTACAGAACAGGCGAAGCAATGTGTACTGTGAGACCTCAGATGGTCATTACCTATGGGGCTGGGAGACCTTGATTGCTAGGGAAATGGAGCGCTTCCTGAATGCTGATAGAATTCTAGTTCTTGATGACGGATGCTGATAACCTGGGCATGACCAGTTTGTGAAAACTCATCGAGTTATATGTATATTATAGTTCACTAAAAAAAAAAAATTATAACTCCACCCCCAACCCCTAAGCTCCACTATTTCCTCATCTCAGAAAATGGTAACTCTTTTAAAAAAATTTTTTTCTATTATATTATGTTAGTCACCATACAGTACATCCGTGGCTTTCGATGCAAAGTTCGATGATTCATTAGTTGCTCATAACACCCAGTGCACCATGCAATACGTGCCCTCGTTACTACCCATCACCAGCCTATCCCATTCCCCTACCCCCTCCCCTCTGAAGCCCTCAGTTTGTTTCTCAGAGTCCATAGTCTCTCATGCTTCATTCCCCCTTCTGATTACCCCCCTTTCTTTATCCCTTTCTTCTCCTACCGATCTTTCCAGAAAATGGTAACTCTTAACAAACAATTCAAGTCAAAAAAACTTTTGAGTCCTTCTTGACTCCTTTCTTTCTCTCACAACCCAAACCTCAGCAAATATTGATGGTCTACCTAAAAAGTATACCCAGAATCAGCCCAGTTCTCACTATCTACACTACTATCTTTTTGGTTCAAGCCTCCTTCCACTCCACCAGATTGTTGTAATATCTCCTGTCTGGTCTCCCTGTAGATAAGAAGCCCTTAATTCCTACTGAACCCAACCATCACAGCAATCCTTTGAAAGCCTAAATTGGATATCAGTCCTCTGCTCAAATCTCTCCCATGGGGCACCTGGGTGACTCAGTCTGTTGAGTATCTGCCTTCAGCTCAGATCATGATCTCGGGGTCCTGGGATTGAGACCTAGATTGGACTCCCTGTTCAATGGAGCTCAGTCTGCTTCTGCCTCTCCTTTTGCCCCTCCCCCCACGCACGAGGGCGTGTGCTGTCTTGCTCTCTCTAAGTCTTAAAAAAAAAATCTCTCCCGTGGCTTCTCACTGATGTTGGATATTTTCCATTTGCTACTCTAACCCATACTTGGGTTGATCCTTTCAGTCTTCATCAAGAGATTTCTTTGCCCTCTGGCACCACCAAGATGTCAGAGGTAAGAAGAGTGAGGTTTGGGTATTTATGCCTCCTCATCCTTCCTGCAGGTCACCAACGGCTGCCTGCACCCCCTCAGATCCCTATTCCTGTAATGCGGCCTTCTCTTAACAGACGTAGGGTACCACATGACTCCTTGTGATTTTCCTAAACCCCACCCATACCTTTGTAAATGTTGCCTTACTAAGCTCTACCCAAGTTATTCTAAATTCAGTGTGTCATCTGAATCCTACTGGGCCTTGTTGAATATAGTAAAGGGTATCATGACTGGCCTCAAGAAAGAGGCTCTCATATAGGAGTCTGAGGTTGATTTGGTTACATGTTTAAGGAGACCTGGATGACCCCTTTGTGAGAGGAAAACGGGGCATGGATAACATGGCAGATAGTGGTGTCAAGATGACTCAAATTATCATCCATGGTAGCTGATGAAGCCCAGGTGAAAGCATTGGGGGATGAAGTGGTGTAGAACCCACTTCACTGCTGGGACAATAGCGACTACGTAATTTGTGGAGTCTCCTGCTTTCTAAGCCATCCCTAGAGAGAGACACAGGTGAAAGGAGAAATGAAAAGCTGTAAATATACATTGTGTGTCTGGCTTTGTCACAGGTGAACAAGGGATCACCAGTGAGTCTTATCCAAGTCATAGGGGGAAGGGAAGCTCTTTGTGGTTAAGTAGTTCGTGGAACACAAAAGGGCGGGAGGTGGGGGGATTAACTGTCCTAGTTTCCTGGCAGCACAGGTGAAGTTGAATATTGTCATTCTCCTTTACACGTTGATATTTGAACCACGGACATAAATGACTACTTTCCTCTCAGATGACTTACCGGTCTTCAATTATTATTATTATTATTATTATTATTATTATTATTTGGAGCAGGGGTTCTCAATGAAGAATGATTGGATGTCATAGCGGAGTTTGGGTGGGGTGCTACTGGCATCTAGTGGTGGCCATGAGGACGCAGCTAACCGTCCCCCAATGCGCAGACCACTCCCACAGCAGAGGTACATTGGGCTCCAAACGTGGTTAGCGCTCAGGTGTGGGGCAGGGGGCGTGGGCACAAAAATCACTGCCTGTCTCTCCTTCGAGAATCAGGGCTTTACATGCTGGGCAGCCATGTCTGAAAACCTATACTTCTCCTGAGATGCAGAAAACAAACAGGATCTGAGGATTTTGAAGTGCGTCTTGATTTTTCCCTTAGAGTTACTGATATTATTCATGTGTTTGTTAACTTGCATTTGAAACACAGCAGCTCGAACTTGTAGGATTTTTATATGGAGTTTATCAGATTTTAGTTATAAGAATTCAGAAGCAAGGGCCTGAGAACCAGAAAAGGGCAGGAAGCAAATGTTTTCTATAATGGGCCATATAGTAAATATTTTAGGCTTTGTGGGTCTAAAGAAAATCTCACTTCCCCCCGTGCATCTCCTTTAACCTCACACAACACTTAAAACTACTTCTGATACTTCTGGCCTCCAAATGTGCTTGTGTGTGTCCCCTCCCACTAAATGGTTCTCACAGTTTCTGGCTACCAGCTGGGTGTCCTGCAATTCAACTTAGCTCTGATACTATCTACCTGGGTTCCCTTGGCCCTCTCCTCAGGTTCAATGAATTTTCTAGAGCAGCTCACAGAATTCAGGAAAACAGGTTACTTACTAGGTTACTTGCTTTTTTTTTAATTTTTATTTTTTTAACAAAGGATAAGAATGAACAGCTAGGTCAAGAGATATGTAGGGCCAGGTCCAGAAGGGTCGTGAGCACAGGAGCTGCTGGCGCTGGGGAGTCTGGGGTTCTCCACCCTCCTGGAACATGGATGTGTTCTTGTTCACCAACCCAGAAGCTCTCTGAACGGTGCCTTTCTAGTTTTTTTGTTTTGTTTTGTTTTGTTTTGTTTTTAGGTTTCATTACTTAGGTTGGATTGATTGAATCATTGGTCATTGGTGATTGGTTCAACCTCCAACACCTGGAGGTTGGGGGTTGGGGCTGAAAAGTTCCCATCTTCTCATCACTGCTTGGTCTTTCCGGCAACCAGCCCTGAAGGTATCTAGGAGTCCCTGAGCCAAAAGTTGTCTCATTAGCATACCAAGGGCACTCTTATCACTTAGGAGATTCCAAGGAGTTCTGTGCCAAGAACTGGGGACAAAGACCAAATATTTTTCCATAGGCACAAAAGCCAGCCTTCCATCTATACAAATATTCTCCCCATGCCACTCTCAGAGAGCACACAGAACACACCCCAGAAATTAAGCTCTGCTTACAAAGACTGTTCCCGGGATGCCTGGGTGGCTGTCAGTTAAGCGGCTGCCTTCGGCAAAGGTCATCATCCCAGGGTCGTGGCATCGAGTCTCACATCCAGCTCCTTGCTTAGCGGGGAACCTGCTTCTCCTGCCTGCTTCCCCTGCTTGTGCTCTCTCTTTCTGACAAATAAATAAATAAAATCTTAAAAAAAAAAAAAAAAAAGGACTGTTCCCTCCATAGAACCTGCTTAGTACAGAAATTTAGCTTCAAACCTAAGATAGCACTGATTTAATAATCAAGTGTGTAATATTACTCTGCCCATTTTATAGATGTTGACGTGAATTCAGCGTTAGGTTACTAAATGACAGGTACTAAAACAAAGGACAGTAGGATTTAATACAAAAACAATTTGACTTGAAAGCCGTGATGAACCACTTTGTTAGAATTGAATTAGGGGGGAGTCAGGATTTCTACCATACCCAGTATTTAATTTCCTTTCAGTCATTCCAGAAGCCTATACCCAAGGCAGATGTCGGAATCCTGAAAAGGAAGATGTTCCAGAGATGAGATTCCTCAAGGCTCCCTTCATGTCCCTGTTCCTTGGGCTGTAGATGAAGGGGTTCATCATGGGGGTCACCACCATGTCCATCACTGAGGCCACTGCTCTCCTTGGCGGGGAGAGGAAAGCTGCAGAACTAAGGTAGACTCCAACCCAAGTCCCCCAGAATAAGAAAACAATGGACAGGTGACACCCACAGGTGGAGAAAGCTTTGAACTTTTCCACCAGTTGATGGGATTCTCAGGATGGAGGAGACAATTTGAATGTAAGGGAAAATTATCCCTGAGAGGGGACCAACCCCCAACAGGCTGGTCACTAAATACACCAGAATGTTACTGGTAAGAGTATCAGAACAGGCAAGTGTGAGGATCTGAGCAAGCTCACAGAAGAAGCGGGGGATTTTCAAGTCTGTGCAGAGGACAGTTGCAACACCATCAGACCATGAAGCAGGGCATTCACAATGCTAATGAGCAAGGAGAGAAGAACCAGCAGGCCACAGAGGTGTGGGTTCAGGACGACTGCGTAACACGGAGGATGGCAGATGGGCACATGGCGGTCATAAGCCATCACAGTTAGCAGTAAATTGTCCATACATACAAAAACCATGAAACGATACACCTGTCAAGGCAGCCTGCATAGGTGATGGCTTTGTTCTCTGTCTGGGGGATCAGCAGCATCTTGGGGATGGTGGTGGAGGTGAAGCAGATGTTAGCCAAGGACAGGCTGGAGAGGAAGAAGTATGTGGGGGTGTGGAGGTGGGGGTCAGACCTGACGGCCAGGATGATTGCAGGTTCCCCAGCACAGGCACCAGGTACGTGGTCAGGAACAGCCCGAAGAGAAGGGGCTGCAGTTCTGGATCCTCCAAGAGACCCAGGAGGACGGATTCTGATAGTTCTGTCTGGTTTTCTGATTCCATGTTGTTGAGGTGGGAGCACCCCAAGTGTCCACTAATGAGTGAATGGATAAACAAAATGTGGTGTATCCATACAATGGAGTATTAAATATTATTCACGTTTGGCAAGAACGACGTTCTGACACATTCCGACACCTGCTACAACATGGATGAACCTCATGGACGTTAGGTTAAGTGAAATAAGCCAGACTCAAAAAGATAAGTACTATACGATTCCACTTCTATGAGGTCCCCAGAAGAGTCACATTTATAGAGACAGAAAGTAGAATGATGGGTGATGGAGCTGGGAGAGGGGGGGGGGAAGAATTAGTGTTTAAGGGGGACAGAGTTTCAGTTTTGCAAGTTGAAAGAATTTCTGGAAATAGATGGTGGGGATGGCTGCACAACACTGCGGATGTACTTAATACTACTGAACTGGACACTGAAAAATGGTTAAAATGGTACATTTTATGTCATGCATATTTTACTATGATTTAAAAAATTAATAAAAAATGTTAAAAAAAACTTTTTCTGATTTACTTTATTATGCTCCTGTCCTTCATGGTGGTTTGAGAAATCAATTGCCCCTCATTTCTCACACTTCATGGATGTTCCTAGGGAACACAGCCCCAGGGGCAGATGGATGAAATGGACAAAGGGGAGGAGTGTCTGGGTGGCACAGTCGGTTAAGCTTGATTTTGGCTCAGGTTATGATCTCAGGGTCATGGAATTGAGCCCCAAGTCCGGCTCTGCACTCAGCGGTGAGGCTGCTTGAGCTTCTCTCTCTCCCTCTCCCTCTGCCCCTCCCCACACTCTCATGCACTCTAAATAAATAGATAAATAAATAAAATATTAAAAAAAAAGAAATAGGCAAAGGGGATTACAAAGTACAAACTTCCATTTTAAAAGAAATAAGTCACGAGGATGAGAAATACAGCATAGGGAATATAGTCAGTAATATTGTAATAACTTCACATGGTAAAAGATGGTGACTATACTTACCATGGTGAGTATTTTTTAATGTATATATTTGTCAAATCACTGTGTCGTACACCTTAAAACAATATAATATCGTAGGTCGACTCTACTTCAGTTAAAAAAAAACCCACACAGATCTGTTTCCTACCCAAGAATTTCCAGTTGACTAGGTCTGGGGTGGGGCCCTAGTACTTGCATTTCTAACAAGTTCCCAGGTGATGCTGATACGGCTGGGAGGAGTGGGGGACCACACTTTGAAAACCATTGCTGTAGAAGTTTCTAAAGCATGGTGTAGATTAAGCCCATCTGGATTCAAATCCAATGGATTTGGATTCAATCCAATCAAAGCCAATGAAGGAAATCATGAACACACTTGAGCTTTTGTGTCTTTTCTTTTTTTTTTTTTTAAGGTTTTATGTACTTGTCAGAGAGACAGAGAGAAAGCACAAGCAGGGGGAGGGGCAGGCAGAGGGAGGAAACAGACTCCCCGCTGAGCAAGGAGCCCAATGTCCGGACTGGATCCCAGGACCCTGGGATTATAACCTAAGCCAAAGGCAGATGCTTAACCAACTGAGCCACCCAGGCATCCAGAGCTTTTGTTTCTTATGTGGGTAATAGAAATGAGAATATAGTATCTACATTCTAAGAATGCACATGAGAAGGAAAAAGCAAAGCACACGGCGGAGTGTCCACTCATTTGCTCATACTATTTATATTACTATCACTGGAACTTGATAAGATCCTGACATGATTCCTCCCTTTGAGTGGCACATATTGGAGGGTGTAGGGGAAAAGGACAGGAAGATAAAGGAGGAGGAGGAGAGAGAGAACAGGTATGGTGCAACACCCATGAGTTGTGAGGGAAGAAAACCATTTTGAAAATTCTACTAGGACTCTTGATTACATTAAGGAGCAAATCGACTGGGGAGACTGGCCTCCTTCCCTTGCATTTCAGTGCCTCCCTCAAAGGATTGGATTTAACACTAACAATGTGAAGATAGAGCAGAGAGGTCCCCTTCTGTTCTACCTGGGAAATAAAGTGGGGCATCGGAGCAGCCCGGAATCCTTAGAGAAGTTTAGAAAGGGAATCAGGGGCGCCTGGGTGGCTCAGTCGTTAAGCGTCTGCCTTCGGCTCAGGGCGTGATCCCAGCGTTGTGGGATCGAGCCCCACATCAGGCTCCTATGCTGGAAGCCTGCTTCTTCCTCTCCCACTCCCCCTGCTTGTGTTCCCTCTCTCGCTGGCTGTCTCTATCTCTGTCAAATAAATAAATAAATAAATAAATAAATAAAATTAAAAAAAGAAAGGGAATCAGTCCTCGCAAACTTCAGGTGAGGAAAAGGTGTCAGCAGAATCAGGAGCAATTGTGAATCTAGGGCCAGGGGACTTGAAAATATGCCAAGTAGTTAATGAAAAATCGGGAATCCCTTTAGACAGCTATTTTCAATCTTGACCATGCATCAGATTCACCTGAAGGGCTTCTTAAAAACTGGTTGCTGGGCGCCACCCCAGAGTTTCAGCATGTCTAGGTGAGGACCGAGAAAGTGTATTTCAAAGGACTCCCCAGGTCATGACATTTCAGGCGAAACCAGCTGCATCATTTCCAGGTCCTGGGGCAAAATGAAAATGTGGGACTCCTAGTTAAAAAATTTCAAGACAGTAACAGCAAAGCGTTAAACCAAGAGTGGGGTTCTCTGCGACTGTCCATGTCGTACACATATGAACCCAGCCCTGACTGCTGGTCTGGGCACATTTTGAGAACCACTGCTTTAGACTTCCTAATTAATGTAGGACTACCCCTACATGGGAATAATAATAATAATAGTAAATTACCCCTTTTCTCCAGAACTTACAAGGGATTTCTGTATCTCCAGGTGTTGAGCTTCTCCCCAGGATGTGGATGTTGAAGACAAGTTGGCCTTTGAGAATTTCAAGGAGACAGTCTTGCGTGGCGTTTCTGGACAAGACACGTTCTCTAACAAGTGACGCAGTAGCCTCCTTCCTGGTCTGGTAGGTGTGAGATTGTGTTGATACGGGACAGGAAGTCTGTTCACATTTTTTCTGCCCCTAGAAGCCCCATTTCCAAAGCTCCTCTATAGCCACTTGTTCTCTCTCTCTCTCTTTTTTAAATAATTTATTTATTTGAGAGGGAGAGAGAGAGAGAGAGAGGAGAGAAAGCATGCATAAGTGGGGGGAGGGGCAGAGGGCAAGGGAGAACCAGGCTCCCCGCTGAGCCCTGAGTGGGGCGGGGTCTCAGTCCCAGGACCCTGAGATGGATCGTGACAGGAGCCAAAGTCAGATGCTTAACTGACTGAGCCACTCAGGTGCCCCCAAATTGTTCTGTCTTCATTCTAATCCTGCAGCAGAAAGCAAGAAAGTGCTGATTTCCTCATTACCTGACAGGGCATAAGGCATTTGCCGTTTCCTTCTCCTGCTTCTGTTCTGTTCCAGAGTTAGAGCTCACAGTCCAGGGCTGATGAAGACGCTCAAAAGCAGAGAGAGTTACCATTGATCACGTACTACTTACTTTTCCAGGAGGCAGTTTGCCAAACCATGAGTGTTTTCGTGGTTGTTGCCAATACTCTCGTTGACTTGAAAGCAACTCTTCATTGGCAAAGTTTAACTCACCACAATCCCCAGCACATCTTTTTTCTAAGCAAATGTTTTGTGTGTGTGTTGGCAATATATTTTCTTAGATGTACTGAAATATGTAGTAGGCGCCACTGTTATACCCATAATAGAAATGAGGAGACCAGGGATAGAGGCAATGGTTTGCTGGGAAGTTGGTAAAGGGTTCTGATTGGCGGCATTGGCAGGTTTCTGTAGTGTGAGTTTTCCCACCACCACGATTTCACTCCGCTCCTGGGTCATCAAAGGCAGAGTTGAAAGGACACTGAGTGGTCAGCTCTGCAGAGTGGCCTTCAGCTCCCCCCTGAGAGGGAGTCTCTCTTCTGCCAACTCTCCAACCTTGTTCACGCCCAAAGACCTCTGTACTGGCGTTTCTCTTTGGAAATGTCTTCTCCCAGGTATTCCCATCATTGGCTCTTGTAATGCAGGTTAGCAAATTTCTTTTTTTTTTCTTTTAAAGATTTTATTTATTTATTCGACAGAGATAGAGACAGCCAGCGAGAGAGGGAACACAAGCAGGGGGAGTGGGAGAGGAAGAAGCAGGCTCATAGCGGAGGAGCCTGACGTGGGGCTCAATCCCATAACGCCGGGATCACGCCCTGAGCGGAAGGCAGACGCCCAACCGCTGTGCCACCCAGGAGCCCCGGCAAATTTCTTTTTAAAGGACACTTCAAAATTAGTAAGGAAAGACTTTCTTAAGGGGGACTCTTGCAACAGGAGGATCTGTGAAGTCCATGCCAGAGCAGGGGAGGGGTGGGCGAACAAAGCTTTACTATGCAGAGGCTGGAAGCTGGGGAAAGGGAAAGAGGGACGTGTCCTGAAACGCAACAGCCTTCATTAAATACGGCACTAACAGGAAAGTTGAGGCAGGAATGTTCATGTGTTGTAGGCAGGTGGGGGAGGGGTGGGAATCTGGACCTGATGTGGAGCAAACAAGTTATACTGGGGGAAGTGCACAGAAAATTAGGGCTCAGCTGTCTCAGTCAATGTCAAGCACAAAGTTTGGTCAGTCTTGTCAAGATCTCAGCTGGGACAGTAGCTCCTCAAAGTATGCCTGTGTGGCGTCAACTGTTCCTCAGTAAAAAAAAAAAAAAAAAGCCCACAATTGCTAATTAGGGAAAACAAGAGTTCCTGTCTTCACCTACACCGATCACTCACTATCCCTTTAGAATGTACTTCTCTTTAAGCATTTGTCATCTGTGCAAGCTTTCTCACTTACTTGATTTTTCTATGTAATTGTGTGTTGTTTCTTCCACATTCCTGGTATTTAGAATCATGTGTGGTATACAGTAGGCACTCAATAAATATTTACTCAACGAGTGAATGAATGAATGATAAAATACCCTGCAAAACGATGCAGCAATTTAGATTTTCATAGGCAGTGAATCACCCTCCTGAGGTTTCTGAGTCCTTGTATCTTTCCGGATGTTTAGGAAACGCCAAGTAACTGGAATTAAGATCATCAGGGCGTATTCCTCAGTTATCAATAACCCTACACAAAGTGCACTCTGTAAGTCCGATTGAGGAGACCGGGGTGTGTCTTTTAGTCCTTTTGTCCTTTCAATTGCATTACTAGATAAAAGTCGGTGACCTTGTGTGTTTCACCAGACCGAAAGCACACTGTAGCGCGGGAGGGCAGAGCCCCTGGCTCAAACCTTTACCTTCATGACCTATGGATTTCTATGTATCGTGGTGAGTAATTGTGGCAGGGGTTCCCCACTACCCTTCACTTTGTAAGAGAATTTTTAATTTATAGAATGTTTGCTTTTTTTTTTTTTTAAAAGATTTTATTTATTGAGAGAGAGAGAAAAAGCTTGAGTGGGGGGAGGGGCAGAGAGAGAGAAGCAGGCCCCGCACTGAGCTGGGAGCCCTATGTGGGGGTCGGTCCTGGGACTCCGGGATCATGACCTGAGCTGAAGGCAGATGCTTAACTGACTGAGCCAGACACCCCAGAATGGTAACTCTTGACGTGGGCTTCAAGGTGCACTTTGAAGCTGGGGTATTTGGTGAAATGTAATTTTTCAGTTACTTAGGTTGGGTAGGTTTTGTTCACAGGGTATCAGGGTGGCAATGTCTTACCTTTTATTTTTTTTTTAATTAAAAAAAATTAACCTTTTTTCTTTTCTTTTTTTTTTTTAAAAAGATTTTATTTATTTGACAGCGAGGGAGGGAGAACAATCAGGGGGAGTGTCAGGCAGAAGGACCACCGGGAAAAGCAGGCTCCCTGCTGAGAGGGAGCTTGCTGTGGGGCTCGATCATGACCTGAGCCGAAGGCAGATAGATGCTTAACCAACTGAGCCACCCCGGTGCCCCACTGTGTATTAGCTTTTAATTGTGAGTTCTATTACGAGCTTTGTTCTTTTCACATGAGCTCAACTAAAATTACAACCCCCAATGCTTGAAAATCAAGAGAGCTAAAAAAAGTAACGTAACTTCATTAAGAAGTTAATGAAATTAGAGTTGAATTGACAACATGAGATGAGTTTTGCCGTAGTGTTAATGAGATCTGTATTTATTTCACCACAAACCAGATAAAACATAATGGGCAAATTAGGTATCAGCTTTGGCTTTAAATGCAAGGGATTTGGTCATAAAAAAATGTATTCTTTTACAGAATTTGAAGCCTTGTTTACCTAGATAGAATTCATCTTATTTAAAAAACTCAATAAACTTTATTTTTTTAATCTTTTATCATTACATATATTTTAGTAATCCTTATTTAGTATGTTCACGCTAAAAGGTTATTGGGGTGAGTTTTTTTGCCTGGTAATGGTCCACAAATAATTAAGTGTCTACACTGAGCTTGTCACTGTTGGCTCAGTCCTATAGGTTTAATGGCAAACAAAATTAATAAGGGTCAGGTCCCCTGGATTTTACAGTCCAGCCATTAAGCGTGATAAATGATAGCTGGTGGTGAGTTACTGTAAATGAGAGGATATCAGAGGAGGACTTGATCTAAGCTTCGTAAAGCTGCTGGGAAAGAATAGACATTAAAGCCAGTCTTAGAAATGACTAGAGTAGAGGCTGCTTTTAGGTAAACAGGCTTGAGCAATGGGATGCAGAAAAGGCCATAGTGACCCCCTGGCTGAAGACAGGCCCATCAGGCAACCCACCTCAAAATATCCATAGGCCCTAACTTAACCAATGGGCTACTTGCAACCAGGCGCAGTTCCCAGAAAAGGCAAGATGCCATATGTCTGCCATACCTCTCCATCTTTCCCCTTCAAAGATTTTTTTTTTAAGATTTAATTTATTTGAGAGAGAAAGATAGCTAGAGAGTGGGGGGTGGGGAGGGGGGTATAGGGAGGCGGAGGGAGAAACAGACTCCCCGCTGAGCAAGGAGCCCAATATGGAGTTCGATTCTGGGACTCTGGGATTATGACCTGAGCTGAAGGCAGATGCTTAACTGACTGAGCCAATCAGGCGTCCCACAAGATTTTTAAAAAAATTTATTTGGGGGGGGAGGGGCAGAGGGAGAGAGAGAGAACATGAAGCCGACTTTGAACTGAGCGAGGAGGGGATGGGGGCTCCATTTCAGGACATTGAGACCATGACATGAGCTGAAATCAAGAGTTGGACACTGAACTGACTGAGCCACCCAGGGACCCCATCTTCCCCCTTAAAAACAGCCCCCACACACTGCCTCATTGCAGACACCCGTTGTGCTGTCTGGTCTGCTGCTCCCTTGCAGTGTATTCAATCAACTTGTATCTCCTCTGTTCTGCTTCTGGTGAATCCTTTCACCACCCATGCCACCGGCTTCTGCCTGATCGTGCCCACATTTGGGGGACCCCCATCTGATCAACCCCACTGATCCCCACTTAGGGACCACAGCTAGGGTACAGCTAGGCAATTACCCGGGCTGTGGTGGGGCCAGGAATGGGGAGAGCGTTTTAGCAGGATGGCTGTGCCCATGCAAAACCTCTGGGGCAGCTGAGAGCTCGGGAGTGTTCTGGGAACTGAGCAAGAGAGGACAGGGCTGAAAACAGAGCAAGAGAGGAGGAAGGTGAGTTAGATGGTATGATTTTTTTTTAAGATTTTATTTATTTATTTGACAGAGATAGAGACAGCCAGCGAGAGAGGGAACACAAGCAGGGGAAGTGGGAAAGGAAGAAGCAGGCTCCCAGCAGAGGAGCCTGATGTGGGGCTCGATCCCAGATCGCCGGGATCACGCCCTGAGCCGAAGGCAGACGCTTAACTGCTGTGCCACCCAGGCGCCCCTAGATGGTATGATTTTGAATCTGGAAAGCAAGATAAGGATTTAATCTAAGGCTGGTGGGAAGCCATTGTGAGTTGGGGAGGCCCGCAGTTGGGTTGGTGTTTAGCTTAGAGCTGGCTGCATCGTGAGGATGGAGCGCAGGAAGGACAAGCTTGAGGGAATGGAGGTAAGATGAAGGATTAATAGGGTTTAGGAGTGGATGCTGGGAATCTAGACTCTTGGTTTCATTTTTTAAAAAATTTATTTGGGGGAGAGAGGGAGAGCCCGTGAGCACAAGCAGGGGGAGCAGCAGGCAGAGGGAGAAGCAGGCTCCCTGCAGAGCAAGGAACCTGATACAGGGCTCGATCCGAGGACCCTGGGATCCTGACCTGAGCTGAAGGCACGTTTAACCTGAGCCATCCAGGCGTCCCCAGACTCTTGGTTTCAAAGTGGAGTGAGTGATGATGTCGGGGACAGATGGAAGGTGGAACCGATTTTTTTGGAGACTCATTTCTTCACCGGGAATTCCGGGCACGTGCTGTGGCTAGACATGGTCCAGTGACTGGGGTATAGTGTTTTAATAAGAAAAGGCCACTCTTGTACTTTTGAACATAATGGTCTAGGGGAGGAGAAGGAACGTTAAGTAAGCAGAGAACTAAATACCTAATTACAAATTGTGGAGAAGGCTGCATGGGAAGAATAACAACTCTTAGGCAATAAGAGACTAGCTTTAGATTGGATGTGGGGCCCACGGTGAAGGTGATTCCAAGAAAATAACAGCAAAGAGACCAAAAAACTGGAAGAATTATCCATATGAGGCAGGGGTTGGGGATGGGGGCAGAGTTCTGTAGTTGGGGAGATTGTCTCTGGAGAAAGCACCATTAAATGATTGATAGGGTTTGGGTGTTGGGGGGGACATGGTTTGGATTAATGTGAGTTTCAGCCAATTTCTGCTACGTGGTGGGGTGGAGGATCCCGTCAGGGAATAGTTTAGGTTTCAAGTGATTGTTGCTGCTGTTTGGAGGTGGGAGAGAGAGTGTGCCTATATTTTAAATTTTCAATTGATGTTGTAGCCTGAGGGAGAGGAATCAAGGCTTTTGTTAAGGTTTTGATTCCCACCCATAGGAGGCCAGAAGCCCTTGTCAAATGCTTAATCTTGTTTCAGTTAATTGTAGCTGTGGTAGCTGTGGGGTGGGACGAAGGGTGGGATACCAATAATCCTTTCTACCTGCTTTGAATAGCCAGGGAGCTCCTCTGCCTTAGCAAGAGCGCAATGTTTGAAGTGAAACAGTTTTTTTGGGAAGAGATAAGTAGTTCAGTTTTTTAAAAAAAATATTTTTTATTAACATATAATGTATTATTTGTTTCAGGGTACAGGTCTGTGATTCATCAGTCTTACACAATTCCCAGCGCTCATCATAGCACATACCCTCCCCAGTGTCCATCACCCAGCCACCCCATCCCTCCCAGCCCCTCCACTCCAGCAGCCCTCAGTTTTTTCCCTGAGATTAAGAGTCTCTTATGGTTTTTCTCCCTCTCTGGTTTTATTTATCTCTTGTTTTATTTTTTTTCTCTCTTCCCTTATGATCCTCTGCCTTGTTTCTCAAATTCCGCATATCAGTGAGATGATTGATAATTGTCTTTCTCTGATTGACTTATTTTGCTTAGCATAATACCCTCTATTTCCATCCACCTCGTTGCAAATGGCAAGATCTCAAATTTTTGATGGCTGCATAATAATCCATTGCATATATGGACCACATCTTTATCCATTCATCTGTCAATGGACACCTGGGCTCTTTCCATAGTTTGGCTATTGTGGACATTGCGGATGTAAACGTTGGGGTGTGGGCCCCTTTGGATCACTACATTCAGTTTTTAAGTTTCATCAGAGGAGTCTGAAAATTTTAGATGACAGAAATTTAGTAGTTGAAAAGCAGCAGGATATGGGTCTTAATTTTTTTTTAAAGATTTTATTCATTCGTTCGACAGAGAGAGAGAGACAGCCAGCGAGAGAGGGAACACAAGCAGGGGGAGTGGGAGAGGAAGAGGTAGGCTCCCAGCGGAGGAGCCTGACGTGGGGCTTGATGCCAGAACGCCGGGATCACGCCCTGAGCCGAAGGCACACGCTTAACGGACTGAGCCACCCAGGTGCCCAGAGGATATGGGTCTTAAGCATAAATTTGACATCCCTTAGTGGAGGTTTGGGTGTTACCAGCTAGAGATGAAAATTAAGGAGATGAATAGATACAGAAGGCACAGAATGAGGCAAGAAATGGAGGCCAAGACTGATCCTGGAGGACAGTCAGCAATGGGAGAAGAGCTTGCCAAGGTGAAAAGAGAATAGCCAGAGAAGTAAGCCTGGTCACGAAAGCCCAGGGAAGAGAGTAACTTAGCGAAGAGAGTAGCGATAGAATTCCTCCGCGGGACCAACTTAAGTCAAAGACAGAAGTGCATTACTGGATTGATTCTCTTAAGTCTCTCGAATACACAATCTTGGCAGATAGGGGGGCAGTGGGCTGGAAGCCAGGTTGGAGTGTGTATTAAGGAAGGTGACGAAATGGGGACAGTGTGAGGGTAGACTACTCTTTTGAGAAGTTTGGTGGTGAAGAAGAGTGAGGGAGCAGTAACCAGAGGGATAAGTGGGACATGAGGCACAAGTTTGTTTCAAGATGGGAGAGATGTATTATGTTTATGTTATGTTTAAATATTAAAGGTATGGGATGCCAGCGTGGCTCAGTCAGTTAAGTGTGTGTCTGCGGCTCACGTCATGATCCTGGAGTCTTGGGATCAGGTCCCACATCAGGCTCCTTGCTCAGCAGGGAGCCTGCTTCTCCCTCTGCCGCTCCCCCTGCTTGTGCTCTCTTTCTCTCTGACAAATAAATAAATAAATAAAATAATTAAAAGATCAGTATTAAAAGTATGAGTACAGTGACGTAGAAGTTGGTGGTGCTCCCCAAAACTGGGTTCACCTCGTGGTGTGTGTTGAGTCAAATGACACGATTAAGTCAAAGAAGAGGAAAAGGGTTTTACTTACAACAAATAAAGGAGAACTCTGGGGATATTTCCTAAAGCCATGTCGTCTCCAACAACAAAACTGGGGAATTTTTAAGCTAAGGGTGCATACATACTCATGAAGGGGCTTGGGCAATGGGGAATTTCAGCATGGAACTGGGGCAAAAGTCATTTTAAGGTGATAGAGTCCAGGTCTTAGTTGATGGAAGTCACCAGGCCAGCAAGGGTCAACATCTGTCAGTTCTCAGGCTCCCTTTTGTCTGGTGTTTGAATGATCAAAGGGGTTTAAATCCTGCAAAGATAACTCAAGAATGTGCTTTGGGCAAGTAGTCCTGGTCAGGCATATATCACCAAGGTGGCCTGGGGCCTAAAATAACTTTTCTTTCTTTTTTTTTTTTTTTAAAGATTTTTTAATTTATTCATTCGACAGAGATAGAGACAGCCAGTGAGAGAGGGAACACAAGCAGGGGGAGTGGGAGAGGAAGAGGCAGGCTCACAGCAGAGGAGACTGACGTGGGGCTCGATCCCATAACGCCGGGATCACGCCCTGAGCCGAAGGCAGATGCTTAACCGCTGTGCCACCCAGGTGCCCCTAAAATAACTTTTCTTATGTCAAGAAAGCTATGTCTCACTTTTTCTGAGGACCCCTAACTCTTTGTGCTTACAGTGGTGATGGAAAAGAAGAACCAAGGAGTAACAATAGAGTAAGCCTTCTGAGAGAAGATAGGAAGGGATTAGACCAGTGGTTCTTAATGGGGGGGGCAGTTTTGCTGCCTGGGGGACACTGGGCAATATCTGAAGACAGTTTAGATTTTGCAACTGGAGAGGATCCTACTGACATCTGCTGGGTAGAGTTCAGGGATGCTGCAAAGCATGTGGGTGCCCCCATTGCAAAGAGGTATCCAGTCCCAGATGTCAGTAGTGCCAAGGATGGGAAACTCTGGCATAGCAAAGTCAGAGATCCTGGCTTTTGATAAGAAGAGGGGCACCTGGAGGGCTCAGTGGGAAGAGCATGTGACTCTTGATCTCGAAGTTGAGTTTGAGCCTCACATTGGTTGTAGAGATTACTCAAAAATAAAATCTTAGGGGCGCCTGGGTGGCACAGTGGTTAAGCGTCTGCCTTCGGCTCAGGGCGTGATCCCGGCGTTATGGGATCGAGCCCCACATCAGGCTCCTCCGCTATGAGCCTGCTTCTTCCTCTCCCACTCCCCCTGCTTGTGTTCCCTCTCTTGCTGGCTGTCTCTATCTCTGTCGAATAAATAAATAAAATCTTAATAAAATCTTTAAAAAAAAAAAGGAAGACACTTCCTTGTTGTCAAATCAAGGGAGAAAGAAACCATGATGGTGTTGGACTACATTTGAACTAGTGGCAAGGAGAGGAAAAATCCTTCTAATTGTTACTGTTTCTTTGTGAAGTAAGATAGAAGATCATTTATTGTTGAAGAGGAAAAGTTGAGACCATGTGAGATTCAAAGTCCTGGAGAAATTGTGAAAAGAGCTTTGGATAACTAAGGGATTAAATTGCTTGTAGGGCTTTTTCTTTAGCATTGAAGGCCTGTTTAGAGTAGATGGCCTCAAATTTTTAGTGCTTCCCATGTAACTGCTTAGGTAGGAATCACCCAGGTGGGATAGACACATGGTTGGAATTATCCAGAGCAGGTGTTACAAAAGTCCAGAGAGAGAGAGAGGAATTTGAGGTTTGGAAAATATATTATTGAAAGAGCAGGTGCAGTACAAATTAAAAAGTGAACAGGGTGGAAGTATAGCTTCCATGTTGACAGTGGGATGGTGTGACTTCTGTCTTGGCGAGGGCAGGAGTCTCAGGTAAGAAGTTCAGGGTACGTGACAGATGTGAAAATCATGGATGTTCACTAGCTTATGCCCTAGAACATAGAATTGTCTTGAATCAAGGCAGAGAGTCAAGAGTGCGAGTCAGGTGCTGATGACGTAATGAGTTAGGTCTATGCTTTGGTGCCATTGCAGATGAGAAACCAGGGAAGTGCCTCAGCAGAGATGGGAGTTTTGATAAGTGATGGGCGTTGTGGTTTGGTAATGTGGTAGATTTACTTTGGGGACGAGGGAGATCAAGAACACCTGAGATCAAGAACACCTATCATATTGCTTTGAGGTTGTCCATGGCAAGACAAAGACCCAGGATCAAAGACTGAATCTGAGAGGGACACATGCTAGATGGGCTATGATGGAATTGTCCTCAGTGCAAAGGAGAAACAGAAAGCTTGCAGATTCTCTCGTTAACATTTCTTCATTTCAGAGTCCTGCCTGCAGTGGACCAGAGCAGCAAGAAGAGGAGCATCCTGGGCATATTGACTCAAGTCTTGCAAAATGGCAGCCATGCATCTGTCTGCTATATTCGGTAAGTTCTAGGGTAGATGCACTTCACTAGAATCAAGTGGCCTTTCCCCCTTAGAGTGGGCACCAAAGAAGAAAGCCGAGTCGCCATGGAGGAGGACTGGGAAGGAGAGGCTAACGTGAGAGGAGCTGGTGTGGAACTCTGCAAACCCCTGGAGCCCCAGAATTTGCTCCCTTATGATTCAGTGGTCTTTGGGAATTTGGAGGAGGAGGCATTTGTGCATGGTGGAGAGAGGGAAGAACATTTAGGGGTGGCACTTCATTATCCCATCCATTTGTTTTATAAAGTTGGGAAAGATCACAACTCTACCATTCTGAGTTTCAATTTCCCTGCCTAAGAAAATGGAGACTAAATCCATTCCTCATGGGTATCAAGGCACCCTGTTTTCTGGCTCTGGCTAATAAGGGCATGTGTATATGTATGGATGACTCAGCTGGTAATTGGACAATTTCTAGACTTGCGGGTGTTAAAATACTGGATGTGCCTAGGCTCTCATGTCACCTTGTCTTCTATTTCTGCTTGTTGTAGACCCTGCTGGTGCCCGTGAGAGGATCACAAAGGTGGAAAACATCCACTCTGCATTACAGGTGAATTTTCTTCTAAAATAACATTTCTGTCCTGGAGTGAATGTGTTTCCTGCCAACACTCCAGAGTGTTAACCTTAAAAATAAAACTTGTCAGTGATTTTACCAGCAGAAATGGGTTTATTTGGGAATAGCAGAGAATCGCAATTTGGGGCAAGCAAGCTACAGTGAAACTGTAGGCAAGTCTGGAGAACAAAGGAGAGGAACCTCTCTTATAGAGGAAAGGAGGGAGTTGGAAGGCTGTTATAAACAAAACATCTATTGAATAAATTGGGAATTTAATGTATTGTGTCTTTCCATTGGCTGAGTTGTGTCAGTCTCTCATTCCCTGGGCTGTGCTTAAAACCTTCTTCCTCCTGCTGGGGTAGTAAGTAGTAGCTAAAGGAGTAAGGACTTGCAAGGTGTGTCTCTTCCTGTTGGGTCAGCAATGACCACTGGTGGTGGGGGTGAGAGCTCCCCTTGCTGGCCAGCTGGCTCCATATCAGTGAGGTTTCCCTTTACTAATTTTCGCAGGACGCTTAACAATCCATCTTTTATCTTGAGACCTGATGGTGGTTCCTCCAACAAAATTACTCCACTACTCTGCAGTCTTTTTCAGGCATCTTTTCTACTTAATGATGTTAGGGAGAGTAAAAGGATATAAAGTATATGGTCATGTATTAGGGGGAAATGTATTTAGCAAGTAGGGGGAAATGTATTTAGCAAGTATTTGTCTTGCAGTGGGTTCAGGTCTGTGTTGGATCCTGGAGATAGAGTAAGACTGTGAAAACTCTCAGGCTAGGTGTGGAGAGATACAGCTCATCGTGTGTTAGAGATGCTTTAAATTCTTGAGACTGACTGAGATCCTTAAGGAGTGAGAGGGAAGAGGACTGACTTCTAGGATCTTGAAATCACTATGAAAGATCATCCCCAGTGAGGTCACCCTGACTCTCTTCCCAAGAATGTTGGTGGGGTTGGTTGCTGATTGAGACAGGATGTGTTGATATTTTAGAACTCAATAACCTTTGAGGATGTGGCCATGGACTTCACCCAGGAGGAATGGGCGTTGTTGAATTCACGTCAGAGAAAACTGTACAGAGATGTGATGCTGGAGAACTATAGAAACTTGGCATCTCTGGGTAAGGCTGACGATCCATTTATTTATTGAGTTTGAACATGGATTTCTGGGGTGAATAAGCCCCGGTTACCTTGTGGTTAATATGAATATTCCTGTTGGTTTCTTGTAGGTTTTTGTGGATTTTTACTTTTAAGAAAAATAGCTTGTATTAAGATATAATACACCTACCATAGTTTAGCCATTTAGAGAATACAAAGCAATATGTTGTGTATGCGTGTCTGTTTCTTGATTTTTTGTTTTGTCTTGTTTTGTTTTTGTTCAGAACATTCTCATTGCCCTGCATACAGGGCATTTCATTCCTCCCTGGTCTCTAGACCCTGGCAGCAACTAATCTACTTTCCATTTCTACAGACTTGCCTATTCTGAATATTCGTATGAATGGAATCATACCACATGCGGTCTTCTGTGACTGGTTTCTTTCCCATAGCATAATGTTTTCTATGTTTATTCATGTTGTAGCATTTATCACTACTTAATTCTTTTTTTTTAAAGACGCGTCCATTTTATTTTTTATTTTTTTTTCCATTTAGAGAGAATATTTTTTTTATTTTAATGATTTTTTATTATATTATGTTAGTCACCATACAGTACATCCCTGGTTTCCGATGTAAGGCTCGATGATTCATTAGTTGGGTATAACACCCAGCGCACCATGCAATACGTGCCCTCCTTACTACCCATCACCGGTCTATCCCATTTCCCCACCCCCCTCCCCTCTGAGGCCCTCAGTTTGTTTCTCATAGTCCATAGTCTCTCATGTTTCATTCCCCCTTCTATCACTACTTAATTCTTATTTATTACTGAGTAATAGTCTGTTATGTAGACCTACCCTTTTGGTTATCCATTCATTAGCTGATGGACATTGATATTTTTGGCACTTGCTTCTGTGAATGGCGCTGCTACAAGCATTCATACAATACAAGTTTTTGTGTGGACATACATTTTCATTGACCTTGGGTATATGCCTGCGAGTAGAGTTGCTGGGCCATTTGGTAACTCTATGCTTAACATTTTGAGGAACTGCCAAACAGTTTTCCAAATTGGCTGTGTTATTTTACATTCTCTCCGGCAATGTATAAATGTTCCAAAATCTCCACATTCTTGCTAACACTTAACACTGCCTGCTTTTTGTTTATAGATATCCTAACATTGGTAAAATGGTATCTCACTGTGGTTTTGATTTGCATTTCCTTAATGACTAGTGATGTTGAGCAACATTTCATGTGCTTATTGGGCTCTGTGCTCAGTGTGGAATCTGCTTGAGATTCTCTCCCTCTTCCTCTGCCCCTCCCCCCACTCGTGCATGATCTTTCTCTCTCTCAGATAAATAAATCTTTAAAAAAATTCTTTGCCCTTGGGGCGCCTGGGTGGCACAGCGGTTAAGTGTCTGCCTTCAGCTCAGGGCGTGATCCCAGCGTTCTGGGATCGAGTCCCACATCAGGCTCCTCCGTTATGAGCCTGCTTCTTCCTCTCCCACTCCCCCTGCTTGTGTTCCCTCTCTCACTGGCTGTCTCTATCTCTGTCAAATAAATAAATAAAATCTTTAAAAAAAAAATTCTTTGCCCATATAAGAATTGGATTGCTACTTTTTCTATTGAGTTGTGAATGTTCTTTATATATTCGAGATATAGATCCCTTATCAGGTATATGATTTGCAAATATTTTCTTACATTCTGTGTCTTGCCTTTTGACTTTCTTGGTGGTATCATTTGTGGCATAAAAGTTTAATTTTAATAATCCAACTTTTCAGTTTTCTGGGCTCTCAATTATATTCCGATGGCTTATATTTCTGTCCCTGTACCAGTACCATGCTGTTGATTAGTGTTGTAGCTTTGTAGTAAGATCTGAATTGGTAAGTGTGAGTTTTCCAACGTTCTCTTTTTCAAGATTGTTTCAAGACTATTCTGGATACCTTGCATTTTCATATGAATTTTAGGCTAAGTTTGTCAATTTCTGCAAAGAATTTAGGTGGGATTTTGATAAAAGCCGCATTGAGTCTGTAGATCAATCTGGGGAGTGTTGACAACTTAGCAATATTAATTATTCCAATCTATGAACATGGGATATCCTTTCATTCATTGAGGTCTTTATTTTGTTAATATATTTTTATATTTTATTATTATGTTAGTTACCATACAGTACATCATTATGTTAATATATTTTTAATTAAAATTTTAAATTAAAGTATAATTAACATACAGTGTTACGTTAGTCTCAGGTGTACAATAGCATGATTCAACAGTTTTATACATTACTTAGTACTCATCAAGATAAGTGTATGCTTAATCTCCTTCACCTTTTTCAGGAGGTTTGTTCTCTATAGTTTGTTCTCTGTAGTTAAGAATTTGTTTTTTTTGGTTTGTCTTTTTTTTTCTTTGTTGGTTTGTTTTGTTTCTTAAAGTCCACATATGGGTGAAACTCACATGGTCTTTTTCTCCAACTGACTTACTTAATGTTATACTCTAGATCTATTCATGTTGTTGCAAATGGCAAGATTTCATTCTTTTTTATGGCTGAATAATATTCCATTGTATATATGTACCACATGTTATTTATACATTCATCTGTCGATGGACACTTGGGTTGCTTCTGTATTTTTGCTGCTGTAAATAAGGCTGCAATAAATGGGGGTGGAGTTATCTTTTTGAATTAGTGTTACCATTTTCTTTGGGTAAATATCCGGTAGTGGAATTACTGGATCATGTGGTAATCCTAGTTTAAATTTTTTGAGGAACCTCCATATTGTTTTCCACAATGGCTACACCAGTTTATGTTCCCACCAACAGTGCAAGAGGGTTCCTTTTTCCCCACATCCTTACCACTACTTACTATTTCTTGTGTTGCTGATTTTAGCCATTCTAACAGATGGGAGGTGATAGCTCATTGTGGTTTTGAATTGCATTTCTCTTATGATGAGTGCTGTTGACCATCTTTTCATGTGTCTGTTGGCTGCCTGGATGTCTTTGGAAAAGTGTCTATTCATGTCCTCTGCTCACTTCTTAATTGGAATATCTGTTTTTTTGGTGTTGTATAGGTATATTTGGAATATTAACCCCTTATTGGATACAGTATTTGCAAATATCTTCTCCCATTTAGTAAGTTGTCTTTTCATTGATTGTTTCCTTTACTGTGCAGAAGCTTTTTATTTTGCAGTAGTACCAATAGTTTAATGTTATTTTTGTTTCCCTTGCCAGAGCACTTGTATTTAGAAAAATGTTTCTACTGCTAATGTTGTAAATTACTTACTGCCTATGTTTTCTTCTGGGAATTTAATGGTTTCAGTTTTCATATTTAGGTCTTTAATCCATTTGAGTTCATTTTTGTGTACAGTGTAAGAAAGTGATCAGTTTTATCCTTTTGTATGTTGCTGTCCAGTTTTGCCAACACCATTTGCCAACACCCTGGGATCATGACCTGAGTGGAAGGCAGATGCTTAACTGGTTTCTGGGTGGCCCCAGAAACCCCTTATAGGATGAATTTGGGAATTTTCCTTTCTCCTTTTTTTGGGCAACAGTTAGAGATGAATAGGTATTAACTCTTCTTTCTTTAAATTTTAGTTTGGTAGAACTCACCTGTGAAGCCATCCGATCCTGGACTTCTGTTTTTTGGAAGTTTTTTTTGTTTGTTTGTTTTTTGTTTTGTTTTGTTTCATCTTACTGATTCAATCTCATTGTTAGCAATTGGTTGGTTCAAAAATTCTATTTCTTCCTGATTCAGTTTTGGGATGTTATATGTTTCTAGGAATTTATCTGTTTCTTCCAGGTTGTCCAGTTTGTTGGCACATAACTTTTTATAATATTCTCTTATAATCCTTTGTATTTCTGTGGTGTCGGTTGCTATTTCTCTTCCTTCATGTATGATTTTGAGTCCTTCCTCTTTTGATGAGTGTGGCTAAAGGTCTCTTGATTTTGTTAATCTTGTCAAAGAACCAGTTCCTGGTTTCGCCGATCTGTTCTATAGTTTTTTAGTCTCAATTTCATTTATTTTCTTTTTCTTTTTTTTCTTTTTAAGATTTTATTTATTTATTTGACAGAGAGAGATGGCCAGCGAGAGAGGGAACACAAGCAGGGGGAGTGGGAGAGGAAGAAGCAGGCTTCTGGTGGAGAAGCCTGAGGTGGGGCTCGATCCCAGAACGCCGGGATCGCGCCCTGAGCTGAAGGCAGACGCTTAACGGCTGCTCCACCCAAGCGCCCCTCAATTTCATTTATTTTCTAATCTTCATTATTTCTTTCCTTATACTGGATTTGGGATTTGTTCTTTTTTGTAGTTCCTTTAGGTGGAAGGTTAGGTTGTTCATTTGAGATTTTTTTCCTGCTTCTCGAGGTATGCCTGTATTGCTATAATCTTCCCTCTTAGAAAAGTTTCTGCTGCATGCCTAAGATTCTGGACAATTGTGCTTTCATTTTCATTGGTCTCCATGTATTTTTAAACTTCCTCTTTGATTTCCTGGTTGGCCCATTCATTGTTCAGCAGCATGTTACTTAATCTCCATGTATTTATATTCTTTCCAGATTTTTCATTCTTGTGGTTTATTTCTAGTTCCATACCACTGTGGTTGAAAAAGATGCATGATATGATTTCAGTCTTTTCGTATTTGTTGAGACTTGTAAACTAACATGTGGTATCTTCTGTAGAATGTTTTGTGTGCACTTGAAAATAATATGTATTCTGTTGTTTTGGGATGGAATGTTCTGAATATCTGTTAGGTGCATCTGGTCCTGTATGTCATTCAAATCCATGGTTTCCTTGTTGATTTTTAAAAAAACATTTTGTTTATTTGTGTGTGTGTGTGTGTGAGAGAGAGAGAGAGAGAGAGAGAGAGCGAGCGCATGAGCAGGGGAGAGGGTCAGAGGGAGAAGCAGACTTCCTGCTGAGCAGGGAGCCCGATGTGGGACTTGATCCCAGAATGTCGTGATCACGACCCTAGCCAGAGGCAGATACCTAACTGACTGAATCACCAAGGCGCCCTCCTTGTTGATTTTCTGTCTGGATGATCTGTCCATTGATGTAAATGGAGTGTTGAAGTCCCCTGCTATCATTGTATTACTATCGATTTCCTCTGTTTTTTATAGTTTTATGTATTTGGGTGCTCCTTAGTTGGGTGCATAAATATTTACAGTTGTTAGGTCTTCTTGTTGGGTTGTTTCCTTTATGATGATGTAGCGTCCTCTCTTGTTACAATCTGTTTTGAAGTCTATTTTGTTCCATGTCAGTATTTGCTACCTCAGCTTTCTTTTCACTTTCTTTCCATTTGCACTGTAAATGTTTTTCCATCCCTTTACTTTGAATCTGCATGTGTCTTTAAGTCTGAAATGATTGTCTTGTTGGTAGCATATAGATGGGTCCTGCTTTTTTTATCCATTCAGTCACTCTATCTTTTGGAGTGTTTAGTCCATTTACATTCATAGTTAATTATTGATAGATATGTACTTATTGCCATTTTGTTACTTGTTTTATGGTTGCTTTTGTAGTTCTTGTCAGTTCCTTTCTTCTCTTGCTCTCTTTCCTTGTGGTTTTGTGGCTTTCTTTAGTGATACACTTGAATTCCTCTCTTTATTTTTAGGGTATCTATTACAGGTTTTTGACTTGTGATTACCACTCTTGGGTTTATATATAATATCTTACGTGTATAGCAGTCTGTATTAGATTGGTCTCTAAAGTTTGAATCCACTCTAAAAGTACTAAAATTTTACCCCCCTACACACAGGTTTTATGTATATCATGTCATACTTTACATCCTTTCATTTTGTGAATCCCTTGACTGATTTTTAAAAATATTTTATTTGAGAGACAGAGAGAGAGTGAGTGCGTGCATGACCAGGGAGAGGGGAGGGGCAGAAGAAGGAGAAACAGACTCCTTGCTGGGCAGGAAGCCTGATGCGGGGCTCAATCCCAGGACCCTGAGATTATGACCTGAGCTGAAGGCAGACGCTTAACTGACTGAGCCACCCAGGTGCCCCTCCTGACTGATTTTTATTGATATAATTAATTTTATTGCTTTTGTGCTTTAATCTCCACACTGGTTTTACAAATGATGAATCTGCTACTTTTATTATGTTGGAATGTACCTGTGAAATTTTTTCCTTTTATAGTTTTATTACTTCTGATTATGGCTTTTCCTTTCCACTCAAAGGATTCCCTTTAACATTTCTTGTAAGACTGGTTTATTGGAGTTAAATTCCTTCAACTTTTCTTTTTCTGGGACAGTCTTTATTTTGTATTCTGAACAACAGCGTTGCTGGGTGGAGTATTCTTGGTTGCAGGTTTTTATCCTTCCAGCACTTTGAATATGTCATGCCACTCTCTTCTGGCATGCAAAGTTTCTGCTGAAAAATTAGCTGATAGCCTTATAGGATTTCCCTTGTATGTAACTGTTGAATCTTGCTGCTTCTAAAATTCTCTATCACTCTTCTTTGCCAGTTTAATACCTATGTGTCTGGGTGTGGAGTTTCTTAGGCTGATTTTGTTGGGGGTGACTCCTGGATCTGGATGTTTGTTTCCTTCCCCAGATTAGGGAATTTTTCATTCATTATTTCTTCAAATTTTCTGCCCCCTTTTCTCCCTTCTAATCTAGGATCCATATGATGCAAGTATTGTTATGCTTGATGATGTCATTGAGTTCCCTCAACCTACTCTCAAAAATTTTTTTAACTTTTATTTTTAAGTGATCTCTACACCCTACGTGGGGCTCAGACTCATAACCCTGAGATCAGGAATCACTTGCTACACCAACTGAGACAGCCAGGTGCCCCTATTTTTAATTTTAAGTGTTCTTTTTTTCCGTTCATCTTGGTTGCTTTCCACTACCTTGTCTTCCAGCTCTGTGATCTGTTTTGCTTTCTCTAGTCTACTATTCTCTCTAGTGTATTTTTAATTTCAGTTATTGAGTTCTTTATCTCTGATTGGTCGTTTTTATATTTTCTATCCATAGAGGTCTTTAAATTCTGTTAACAATGTAAGTTTTTTTTTAAGATTTTATTTATTTATTTGTCAGAGAGAGAGAGTGTAAGCAGGGGGAGCAGCAGGCAGAGGGAGAAGCAGGCTCCCCACTGAGCAAGGAGCCCAGTGTGGGACTTGATCCCAGGGTCCTGGGATCATGATCTGAGCCAAAGGCAGACACTTAACTGACTGAGCGACCCAGGTATCCCTACAATGTCTAAGTATTAGACAGTAAAAAATACTTTATAAAAAAGATTTTATTTATTTATTTTAGAGAGAAAGAGAGCAAGAGAGAGCCTGCATGAACAGGAGGAGGGAAAGGGAGACAGTCTCCTGAATACTCCATGTTGAGTGCAGAGCCTGACACCAGGCTTGATCCCACGACCCTGAGACCATGACCTAAGCTGAAACCCAGAGTTAGATGCTTAACTGACCGAGCCACCCAGGCACCCCTAAGTCTTAAACTTCTTATGTTTTTTTTTTTTAAAGATTTTATTTATTTATTTGACAGAGATAGAGATAGCCAGCGAGAGAGGGAACACAAGCAGGGGGAGTGGGAGAGGAAGAAGCAGGCTCATAGTGGAGGAGCCTGATGTGGGGCTCGATCCCACAATGCCAGGATCACGCCCTGAGCCGAAGGCAGATGCTTAACCACTGTGCCACCCAGGCGCCCCTTAAACTTCTTATGTTAAATTTATCCCTAATCATTTTTTGATCCTGTTGTCAATGGAATTGTTTTCTTGGTTTCATTTTCATTATATTAATTGCTGGTATATAGAAATAAAATAGATACATTGTGTATGATCTTTTCCTTGCCACCTAACAGTTTTTTTTGTGTGTGGATTATTTCAGATATTCTATTTATAAGCTTATGACATCTGTGAATAGAGATGGTTTTTCTTCTTTCCAAATTGGATAACATTTATTTCTTTTTTCCTTGCCTAGTTGTCCTGGTTAGAATTTCTAATGTAATGTGGAATATAAGTGGCCAGAATGGACATCCTTTTGTTGTCATTCTTAATCTTAGGGGGATAGTTTTCAGTCTTTGTCCATTAAGTCTGTTCGGATGATTTTAAATATTTTATTAAATATTTGTCTACTAACTCCGAAGTATGGCCTTTTAAGGGATGTTTTCTATTGGCTGCTTTTCTTACCCCCATATGTATGGTATACTTTCCTGTTTCTTTGCATGTCTCTAATTTGTTCTTAAAAATGACATTTTATTTTTAATTTTTTAAATTTAAATTCAATTAGCCAACATATAGTACATCAGTTTTCAGATGTAGTGTTCAGTAATTTATCAGTTGCATATAACACCCAGTGCTCATTACATCAAGTGACCTTCTTAATGCTCATCACCCAATTACTTCACCCCCCCACCTGCCCTCCAGCAACCCTCAGTTTAAGAGTCTTTATGGTTCATCTCCCCCTCTGATTCCCCCCCCTTCAGTTTTCCCTTCCTTCCCCGAATGTCCTCTGTGCTATTCCTTACGTTCCACAAATGAGTGAAACCGTATAATTGTCTTTCTCTGATTGACTTACTTCACTCAGCATAATACCCTCCAGTTCCATCCACACTGATGTAACAGACACATGAAAATGACATTTTAAATAATATATTCTACTAACTCTAGTATCAGATGCCTTTGCTGTCAATGTTTATTGTTTTCTTGTTGGTGCTTGTTTGTTTAGTGACCTTCCTAGCTGAATTCCACACGTTCTGTATTCCCTGAAATGCTCAGCCACAGAGTTTTCTCCTAACTTTTAAAGTGCTTATTTTGTGGCACTTGGGTGGCTCGGTCAGTTAAGTGTCCTATTCCTGATCTCAGCTCAGGTCTTGATCTTAGGGTTGTGAGTTCAAGCCCTGTGTTGGGCTCTACACTGGGCATAGAGCCTACTTAAAAATAATTTAAAAAATTAAAAAAGTAAACACAAAGTAAAAACAAAAAAAGAACAAATAAAAAGTAAAAAAATAAATAAAAATTAAAAAATTAAAATGCTTTAAAAAAATTTTAAGCGTTGTTTCCTGGTCATTGTAACTTAGTCCAACAGTAATTAGAAGCACTTTCTTAAATGCCTTGCCTATGTCTCTTCATCTCTTGCCAAGTAGATCTATGTAAGAAGTCATGCCTTTAAGCTTCAGGCAACTTACAAGACCAGGTTATTTTTCAGTTCTGGCTTGGGCAGGGTCTAAAAGTCAACCAAAACTCTGTGACTTGGGACTTAACCTCTTTCCTGGGAATGTGCATAACCTTGCTCATGTACAGAATTCTGGATCCCCAGGAACTGATTGGAGCTTTTAAAAGTCCCCAAGGCATCACCCAAACCTCAGAGCTTTTTTCCTGCTAAGCTGAGCTCTGAGTAAAATCCAATAGCCACAGCACCCTGAGGGTACAGATTTTGTGGGGAGCTGCAAGCTTAGATTAATAATGAATTAACAGATTATGGATGGTAGGTTTTAATGGAAAAGGACTCATTGATGGACAATGGATTTTAACGTAAGAGTACAAAGGACTCATTGATACGGTTTCAGATCCTACATTGCAGCTAACCTAAAGAAACCTCCACTTGTTGAGTTTTGGTGCCTTATCAAAGAATATCCACACTGATTTTTAAAGACTATTAATATATTCCTCCCCTTTCCAACTACTTATCTGTGTGAGCCTAGATTTTCTTCATATCTTCAACCAAAACAACATAGAACACACACTGAATGCAGCAGTGGATATGAGAATCCACTGGTCTTCTTTTGAGCCATGTATTAACGAGGTGTACAAAAATGTAAAAAAAATGGTATCTCTCTCCTCAGTAGCTTTTTAAAAATAAATAGAAGTACTTTAGAAAAATAATATAGACTGTTCTGGGGCTTGTCCTTTTAACAGTGCTCAGGTCTCTGTTGACTGCAAGGCATCTGGCTTTTGACTATTATGCCATAGAGCTAAGGAGAGAGCAAGAATAGAAATACTCTGAAGTTAAAATGTCAAAGACCCTTTTCTCTTACCGAGGTTCAGTGCTTTTTCTTGGATAGACAAATTTCCATGTGTTCTCTGTCTTTGGTTAATTTCTAGAGTTCTGAATTGATAGAATCAATTTGTTTTGCCCATCCTTGGTGGTTTTAGTGGGGGAGGTGACTTAAACAGGGTCCTCATTCTATCATTCTGAAAGCTGATCTCCCAAGTGCTTTACTTTTGCTTTGTCTGTTAGAAATTTGTCATAATCATTTTGCTGCTCCTAAAGCCACACTTGACCTACCTTCAGAACCTCAAAGACAGAGTTGCCACGGTTTGATGGTAGTTTTGTTGTACACTACATGGTCCCTCACATGCATTGTTCCCCATTATAGAAAAGCAGCACAGCAAACCCACTCTGATCACCCAGATGGAACAGGAAGATGAAATGAAAACAGAGACAGGAAGTCACCAAGATATCTGTTCAAGTGAGCAATGGGCATATATGAATGTTTTGTACTACATCTGGTGGGGGTGAAGAAGAGGTATATTATAAAAAGTCAAACAGGGAACGTAATACCTTTTAAATTTGAGGAGAAAGCAGAGACCATTTGGTGTGAGTTTATTCATGTACTTTCAGAATTCCCTGGTCTTTGGCTTTTAACCTATCATTTCATACTTTTCTTGCTCTGAAAGACAGACCTGTCTTGTGCTTTAATGTTTACATATAGAATCACTGTCAAATTCTTCCCATTTTGTGCATATATATTTATTTGCATATATATACATGCGTGTACATACATATACATACATATGTATATATACACATATACATATATGTGTATGTGTGTTATATATATATATATATATATATATATATATATAGCCTTTGCTTGTTAACATAATTTTCAATCATGATAGAACCGTTCCTTAGTAAGTGATACAAAACACTAAAGCATGTAAATATCATTCTTTTGATCAAGAATGAATTTTTCTTGCACATTGTCTTCCTAAGTTTAGGGTCTGTTTGAAGAGAAATCCACATGGACCTTAGTTTTGTCCTTATCATCCTGCCATTTCATACTTGAGGCTGTTCCCTGTTTGTTTCAGATTGGGCTTGGGCTTTACCTGCTCTTGTCAGCATACTGACAAAAACTTACTTTACTCCCCAATTTGTTCAGATGGGATGGTTCTCCTTAAAACCAAACAAGCGCAACATAAGCAAGATACTTCGGAGAAAGAAGCACTCAGTGGCAGGAAGGTAAGAGTCACATGAGAATTTCCTGCTCTCTGTTAGAAGTCCAGAATTCTGTGTAATAAAAGGAACACATGAACTAACGGGGCAATTTGAGGCACTCATTCTACCAATAGAAAAAAGGAAATTCTCTAAATATCATGAATTTGAAGGAAACTCACACACTAGCTCCAAAAATGGTTGCAGAGAATTCCAAAAGTAAATATTTTCATAGTGGAAGTTAGATATTAAATATTGAAAACATTCACTCCAAAGCATTTACATGTTAAAACCCTAAAGACACCCTGACGGGAGCCATCTGGTTTAAGATTCATCTTTATTCAAGCTAATAAATTCATACAGGAATTGTGTATGTTCACTAAGAAGATGTTAGGTAAGCTCTGGTTCTAATAAAGTGCTTGTTTAAACATGTCAGAATTTATGAGTATGGGGAGGAAGGTTCTCAATCAATATAATGAATGTGATAAATCTAGTGATCATAACTCATTTAAATCAATAGGAGCAAACTCATGGAGCAAGATCCATTGAACAGAATAAAATTGCCTTGAGCTTGAAATCTAGCATCACTTGGAATCAGAGAATTCATCCTGGTGGGAATCCCCATCAACCCCTTCATCTTGGGAAGGCCCTCAGAGATTGGATACACCTTAACCCACATGAGAACATTGTTTCTGGGGGAAAATCCAATGACTTTAAAAATGATAAAAATACCTTCATCGGGAATTCTTTCTTAGCTGTTCACAAGAGACAACATACCAGAGAGAAATCCTATGAATGCACTGACTCTAGGAAAGTCTTAAGTTCAGTCTTACACTTTAAGCATGAAAAAGCTTGCATTAGAGAGAAATCTTTTCAGTGTATCCTGTGTGGTAAAGTATTGCAGAACCACTCATCCATTGCATTGCACATGAGAACCCACAGTGGAGAAAAACCTTTTAAATGTAACCAGTGTGGGAAGGCCTACAGTTCAAGCTCTTACCTTACTCGGCACAAGAGAATTCACACTGGGGAGAAGCCCTATGAATGCCGTGACTGTGGAAAAACCTTTAGAGATAGTTCACTTCTGAGACAACATGAAGGAATTCATTCAAGGGACAAACCCTACAAATGTGATCAGTGCAGCAAAACCTTCAGTAGAAGCTCAAGGCTTACCATGCACAAGATAATACACACGAAAGAGAAGCCCTATTCCTGCAGTGATTGTGGGAAAACCTTCAGTATTCTTTCATACCTTACAAGACATAAGAGAATCCACACTGGAGAGAAGTCCGTTGAGTGTAGCCACTGTGGAAAAGCATTAAGTAGTCCATCAGCCCTGAAGACACACCTGCGGATACATACCGGAGAGAAACCTTACAAGTGTGATCTGTGTGGGAGAACTTTTAGAATGAGCTGTAATCTTAATGTGCACAAGAAAATGCATGCTGGAGAGAAACCATGTACTTGCAATGACTGTGGGAGAGCCTTTAGAGATCACTCGTGCCTTAAAGAACACGTGAGGATTCACACTGGAGAGAAACCCTTTGCATGTAATCAGTGTGGGAAAGCCTTCAGAGTGAAATCTTTCCTCACTTTGCACAAGAAAATTCACACGAGAATGAAACAATATGAGTGTAAGGAATGTGGGAAAGCCTTCGGTGGTCTCTTATCTCATAGGAGGCATATGAAAAAGCATACTAGGGAAAAGAAACCCTTCAAGTGTAGTGAGTGTGAAAAAGCTTTTAGGAGGCATGTGTCCCTTACAATACACATAAGAACTCACACTGGAGAGAAACCATATGAGTGTGATCAGTGTGGGAAAACCTTCAGTGTAAGGTGTAATCTTACTGTGCACAAGAGAGTCCATACTGGCGAAAAACCCTATCAGTGCAATGTCTGTGGGCATGCTTTCAGTAAGCTCTCGTCTCTTCGGCGGCATCACGAGAGCACTCATGCTGGATAAAATTCCTAGTAGTGTCCATGTGCAGTAGTTTTCAGTGAACTTTCCATCTTGAAGGCATACAAGCAAATGCTAACTGCAGAGAAGAACTTGATGTAAAGAATGGGAGAAAGCCTCCGAAAAATAGATTTGTGGAAGAAATACAAGTTATGCAGTGACTGTGATAAATCCCCTATTCATCCCCTAGGTATGTGACCACTTGATGCTGAAAGTAAAAACCTCTTAGTGTCTTCAAGACTTGTCACTTGAGAAAAATAAATGCCTAATGTTTTAAGCCTCCATGTTTACAGTGTGTGAGTGTGTGTGTGTTTTGGGAGGGAGGTTTTATTCACAAATGACTATCACTAACATATAACCCATGACAGTGTTTTAGAAATTCTTATGCATAATTAAAGAATTGAATTGCTGCTGGGGTACCAGGATGGAGGTTACCTGTATTAACTATTAAACACACTGGTCAAGAAGTAGAACACTATCAACACTAAGAATCCTCCTCCAGTGCTTCCTTTTCACTCATGAATCACCCCGTTTCTTGCCACCAGAACAGGTATCCTCTCTGGATTCAGTGCATTTTTTAAAAGATTTTTTTAAAGTAATCTCTGCACCCAGTGTGGGGCTCAAACTCACAACCCAAGATCAAGAGTCACATGTTTCACTGACTGAGCTGGCCAGGTGCCCCTAGAATCATGCATTTTCAACAGCTTTATTGAGATACAATTTACGTGTCAAGGTATAAAATTCAGTGGTTTTTAGTATGTTTACAGAGTTATATGCACTATTGCACCTGATACGTTATCACCGTATCTGGATTCTGCTCAACACTGTATTTGTGCGATTCATCTATGTTCTTCCTTTAGCAGAGTTTTATGCTCATTGATACATAGCTTTCCATTTTATGAATATGCACAATTCATTCAACTGTTCTGGACATTTGGGTTGTTTATAGTTGGAGTATTTTTTTTAAAGATTTTATTTGAGAGTGAGCGAGAACAAGAGAGACACAGGGAGAGGGAGAAGAAGACTCCCCACTGAGCTGAGAGCCTGATGTGGGACTCGATCCCAGGACCCTGAGATCATGACCCAAACCAAAGGCAGACGCTTAACCAACTGAGCCACCCAGGAGACCTATCGTTGGGGTATTTTATAAGTAGTTCTGCCATGAACATTCTTGTACATGCTTTGGTTCACAGCTGTACATACTTTTGTAGGGTGTATGTTTTAGGAGTGCAGTCTGGGTCATAGGGAATACGCATGGTCACATTTATTCAACACCACCAAACAGTTTTATGAAGTAATTATTTTAATACACATGTCTGCTCTCTTGGTAGTATTTTACATTGTCTTTTTCTTTTTGGCAATTTTGATGTGTATGCTGTAGGACCATATTTTGATTTTTAAATTTTTGAAAAACTTTTTTCATTTTGAACCAGTTTTGCACTTACTAGAAAAGTTTGTACAGAGTCCTGTATATCCCTCAGTTTCCCAATGTTCATGTAATTAATTTATCACCTGCTTCCTTCTGGTTAGTGTTTCTTTGTGTGTGTGATCTCTAAGATTGCTGTTTTTGATGTCTGTTTTCCAGGTAACCTCCAAAAGCCTGCCCAAGTAACTAGTAAATTGTTTTCTTTGCATGCACGCTTCTATTACAGTACTTACCACATTCATGAAGAGACTTTATTTCTTAGAGTGACTTTGTGGAGATAATCCCATGATAACATGCTCTGCGTCCCCAGTCTCTGTTCCTATGGGGACTTAAACACCACTTTGCTTCTCTTACTCTTCCAGTGATAATCTCTGCCTCAAAGAATGCTGGGAATTGTTATAATGAGAAGCTTATCAGTTCTCTTAAGGTCAGACCCAAGAAATCCAAGAATGAGGTTCCCTGCCTGGAGGTGAGAGGAAACGTGGGAAGAGAATTGATGTACCCCTGTCCTTTCAGGGTCAGGAAGTCTGGTCATCCATGAGTCCTTTCTATTGAGCTGTTCTCCTTGAGGATTTGAAATGCCTTGGGGAAGAAACGACAGTACATATTTGGCTAATGAGGAGCTTTGGAAATTGAGCTCCCAGGGCCACAGAGATTATAGGGTCTACCTGTGACCACTCCTCTCAAAGCCCTGCTCATGTCAGGAAACACAGTTGAGTCTCCTGAGATGATCCCTCTTGCCCTGGAGCCCAGTTGCCTTACTTGGTTCCTCTGCCCTTTCTGGGAACAGATTCCCCATCTCTACCCTTCAATATCTAGAGGAAAGGTGAATTACTCATTGGTGACTTCGAGGCAATCTGATGTGCCCTACTAAATGCTGTGAGAAATTGAAAGATTTTTTTTTTTTAAATCAGCCTATCTGGAGAACCTCCAAGAGGTAAGAGAAAGTTTAGTAGGATTAAGTTACACTGAATTTGCCATCGGCTTTCATTTCCTGCTCTTATTCTGCCTTTTAAATTCCAGGGACTCTTTCCCTACCAAACATGAATTAGCCCCTTCAGAAATTGGACACATAGGGGCACCTGGGTGGCTCAGTCAGTTAAGCATCTGCCTTCAGCTCAGGTCATGGTCCCAGGGTCCTGGGATCCAGTCCCGCATGGGCCTCCCTGCTCAGTGGGGAGCCTGCTTCTCCCTTTACTGCTCCTCCTGCTGGTGCGTGCTCACTCACTCACTCTCTCTCTCTGTGTCAAATAAAATCTTAAAAAAAAGAAATTGGACAGATAATTCTACAGTTCTCTGGTTTCCCTCATTTTGGGGGGCTGTGAATGGGACTAGGATGGGTGAGTTTGGCTTCTCCTTTTTCCCGTATCTGGTTCCAGCCTTTATCCTCAGAGAACTCAAGTCTTGACCCAACCTCTTACTGTAAGGACCTTGAGAGAGGAGGTTGAGACCCATTAGTCTACCTTGCCAGTCTTTCTCTGAAAACCCCCAAAGAAAACACGAAATATTTTAAACATTCAGAACAGCACAGTGAGCAGTAAAATAAATAGCTATGCAACTACTTTTCAGAATTAATGCTGACATTTTGGCTGCATTAGCTTCAGACATTTTAAAAGTAATTATAAGTATACATGATACATATTATATTTTAAACTGAGCATCAGATCCAAATCCGACAGAGAAAGGCCTTTCTTTGCCTTCAGACGGGTAATTACATATGATATATATAAAAAAAATCATGGACAAATCCTCTATTATTCCCCTCCTCCCCTCCCAGAGGTTACCACTCTGGAATTCGTGGGTATTTGCCATGGATAGTTTAACACTACTAGTACATGTGAACATGTCTGGTAAATCTATAGAAAAAAACTGTAATTAACCCAAATGCCCATTGATACGAGAATGTATGTTAAAACTAATAAACCAGATCTTGTTGTGTCAATCTTGATAAATATAGACAAGACAATGTAAAGCCAAAAAAGTTGCTGATTTGAATAATATACTATGTATAATAAATGCAAGCATGTAACATAATGTAACCCATAAACATAGAATATTTATGGGCTACATTATTATTCATGTGAAGCATTCTAGGGGAATGATAACATGCAAAATTCAGTGTCATGCTTACCCTCAGAGAGGGATGGTCACTATTAAGATTGTGTATGAATATGCTGGGGCTTCAAGGAGATCTGCATTGTTTCTTAAATAAAACTGGGGCAAGCTTGGCACAGTATCAAATTCGTCATGCTGTCAGGTGGGCTTAAGCCCTTCATTGTCACTTTGTACTTGTTGGAATACTTACATTGAACATAAAAAACATGAAATAATTATTTTAAGGAGTATTTATGATGACATAAACTTCATCATGCTATACCTGTCATATAAACTGCTTGTCTCCTTCAGTAATTTTTGGTCTAATTTTAAACAGTGAGAAGTAATGTAAATATTTAGATTTTGCATATTTAAAACAACATTAAAAAATTAAGGCTGATATAATAGTATAAAATACTAAAATGGCGTACCATGAGTATGCCATAACTATGTATTTCCATACTGATGATATTTCAGTTATTTCATTTCTCTATTTCGCTATACTGAGGGCTCCCAGTGGGGTTTTGAGTACGTCCCTTTCAGCCCTGAGATCATACTCTCGGGGTGCCTTCCCTCCTTGCCTCTTTCACTCTGTCTCACTCTGTTTCCCTTCTGGACATTAGGACTTGTCCACAGCTAAAACCAAAAGTGATAGGAAAAGTTATTGCAAGGCCCCACTATGCTTGGTGCTTTTCATCTCTGCAATATCTTTGTATGTTTTTTATAGTAGTTCCCATTATAAAAATGAGAAAATTGAATCTGCTCAGAGAGATTCAGGGATCTTCTAATGTCACAGATCTGTGTTACAATTGGGGGATTAATGATTAAACCAAGGAGTGTCTGTGTTCAAGCCTTACCCCTGAGATGGTTTTTATGATGCTTGTCTTTCTCCAGGAAAAAAGTCAACTCCACTCAGGGCCTCAATTTGTGAAGCAAAGGGCTCACATTAGGTGGGCTCATTGCATACATCTTGATTCTACCATATATTTGAGATACTGTTACAGAAATTCCTTCAATTCAGGAATGCCTGGGTGGCTCAGTCAAGCCTCTGCCTTTGGCTCAGGTCATGATCCCAGAGTCCTGGGATCAAGTCCCGCATCGTGTTCCTTGCTTGGCAGGGAGCCTGTTTCTCCCTCTGCCTGCTGGTCCCCTTGCTTGTGCTTGCTCGCTCACTGACAAATAAATAAAATCTTAAAAAAGAAATTCCTTCAGTTCATTACTTCACGAGAATGGTAAACTGATGGTTAGACACTGCCAGCCCATGCCAATCCCCTATTGCCACTTTTTTTTTATTTTAATGTTTTTTTTTAATTATGTTAGTCACCATACAGTACATCCCTGGTTTCTGATGTAAAGTTCGATGATTCATTAGTTGCGTATAACACCCAGTGCACCATGCAATACGTGCCCTCCTTACTACCCATCACCAGCCTATCCCATTCCCCCACCCCCCTCCCCTCTGAGGCCCTCAGTTTGTTTCTCATAGTCCATAGTCTCTCATGCTTCATTCCCCCTTCTGATTACTCCCTATTGCCACTTTTGGGGGCATCATCAATTTCTCAAGAATCTGGATAAGCCAAATGGGATACGAGAGGCTTAAAGCTCGTCCTGAGCTGGTCCACATGGGACTCCCCCCAGAACCAGGGGCTGAGGTGGCCGAACCAGGAATAATAGGAAGGAGGGTCTGACCTATGGCTTACTCTTAACATTTTCTTTCTTTTAACTGAGATGCAACATTGCAATAGTTTTAGGTATACGACATAATTGCTTGATACATGTGAATATTGCAAAATGATTACCAGAATAAGTTTCAGTAACACCCATCGCCACCATGGTCACACATTTTTTTCTTGTGATGAGAACTTTTAAGATAACATTTTTACATTATCTATGATATAAATGAAAGACATAGGTTAAGACAAAAATAGGAGGGACCTATGCTACTGGATAAAGAGAGGCTAATTTTCACTTTCAGCAATTGCGGTAAGGAAAAATGTTGAGAGAGAAAGACATTATGGGGCATGTATTAAGGAAGTAAGTAAAACGGTAAGTATATCTATACAGACTCTATTAATCTAAGCACAGAGCTTGACTCTAATGACTTCCATTAACATTTGAATATTTTTGGAATTAATTATCCACCCCCTTTCTTGTTTTCTTTTATTCTTTTATGTTTTCTTCTTTTTTACCTCATCATTTTGTGGTTAAAGAGTGTTAAGTGGAGAAGAGGTGTGTTTATTTTAGAAAATACCAGTGAGGAAGAGGTAAAGAACTAAAATTGAGTGTCATTTTTTTCCTCCCAAACACAGAGATAATTGGATAAAACAGACTGAAGTGTTAGTATTTGCATGTGCCATGTCAAACACCTTGCATTTATTACTCTAAGTCCCCACATTACCCTGAGAGTGTAATCATCCAGGTGTATTTGCTTCTTTTTTAAAGATTTTATTCATTTATTTGAGAGAAAGCATGGGAAGGGGCAAGGGCAGAGGAAGAAGCAGGCTCCCTCCAGGGAGCCTGATGTGGGGCTCAATCCCAGGACCCTCAGATCATGACCCCAGCCAAAGGTAGATGCTTGAACGGACTGAGCTACCCCCGCATTCCTGGGTGTATTTGCTTCTATTTCCTTCTTTCTCTCCACCAGCCTTTCTGGGGGCTCAAGTGTTCAGTGGTTCAATATCAGGGTTAGCTAATTAAGAGATACTTTTCTAGGATTATGAGGATGACCCACTTAAAAAATTTTATTCAATTAAGACCCCTTATATGTCATTCTTTTTTCCCACTATTCTGTTATAGAAAAGAAGTGCTTCACTCTAGCTTCAGAGAGGGATATTAAGCCTTCAAATAATGAAAAGAAAATTGCAGCAACATACTTTCCTGGCCTATTTATGTTTCTCTGTCCTTAAGAGAAAAAATTACGGAATTTGCAAACACATTTTAAATCTACCACAATCATGACTAGCAAGGCCGCATGTTCCAAATAATACAACTGCAAGACTGTGGGGTCCCCATCACTCTGGGTTCCTGAGTGACTGTGGAGCAGAACCGCTGTGCCCAGTGTCTGTTAATCATATGCACGTATGCACATGTGTCTAACTCATGACAGATTCATACAAGCCTCTCTGAGCCGGCAGCATTTTCTAAGCTTGACTTCAGGTCCTGCAGATGTGCTCTGTTTTTATGTTAGCCAATACACACCACGTGGGAACACAGGCATGGGAGGCTGAAGACCCAGACACTGATGAGTATAGACCAATTTTCATGCCAAAGTTAAGGGAAACCTGAAAATGTGAGCTTTGTTTCAGAAGGTCTCAGGAGGCAGGTTGAGAAGTCATGATTGGCCAAAGATGGCACATTGTCCAAAGGTGAACATTGTGTATCATGCTGAAAGCCGTTTCATTATTTTAACAAGTGATGAGTACAGGAATCAAGATGTGACCTGCCTTACAAGAATGCAACCTTCAGGTGACCACTTTTATAATATGGGAAAGTTCCTCTTTTTTGAAGTTTGTTATTTTTTTATTTTTTATTTTTTTATAATAATATTTTTTTATTATATTGTGTTAGTTACCATACAGTACATCCCTGGTTTTGATGTAAAGTTCGATGATTCATTAGTTGCATATAACACCCAGTGCACAATGCAATACGTGCCCTCCTTGAAGTTTTTTAGCCCATAAATGAAAGAACTAGAATGTGTCAGCATTTTGTAACTCCCAGTGAATTAATGGATCAAGGTGATAATTATTACAAGAAGTTACACAGAGATGTGCTTCTTCATGAAAATATTTAAAAGCGTTTGCCAAAAATTGAACCTACATCTTAATCAGGCTTCCAGACTAGAGGCAGGCAGACTCTCTTAGTAAGGAGCCAGGTGGTAAATATTTTAGATTTTGTGGGCCGTGTGGCTTCTTACAAGTACTCAACTCAGCTGTAGCTTACAGGCTGCCATGGACGACATACAAATGAATGGCTATGTTCTAATAAGCCTTTATTTACTGGATCTTGCCCATAGGCTGTATTTTCTCAAACTGTATTCTAGAATGCAGCCTCAATAATTTTATTCTAGAATTATTTGCTTGCAGACATCTTTTTTTTTTTTTAAGATTTTATTTATTTGAGAGTGAGAGCATGAGCAGGGGGAGGAGCAGAGGGGAGGGAGAAGCAGACTCCCCACTGAGCAGGGAGCCCAACTTCGGGCTTGATCCTGGGACCCCAGAATCATGACCCGAGCCGAAGGCAGACGCTTAACTGACTGAGCCACCCAGGCGCCCCTGCTTGCAGGCATCTTAAAAGGGCAACGTTTCATTCCTCTTATTAAATCCCCCTACTTGACAAAGGATTGATAGAAAATAACAACTTGGAACAGGATGGTATGGGGAGGAGTGTTTGAGGAGAACACGAAGCAAGAAAAGGAGGGGTAAAGAGGGGAGAGAGTGAAGCAGAAGAAAAGATAGGCATGTTTAAGAAAGTTTCTCTTAAGTTTTGTTTTCGTGTCACCTCCATCTTTCCTATCAGACCCCTCAGCAACATGAAACCAGGAAACCTCTCAGATGCCATAGAATTCCTCCTCCTGGGACTGTCAGAGGACCCAGATCTGCAGCCCATCCTATTCTGCCTGTTCCTGTCCATGTACCTGGTCTCTGTGCTCGGGAACCTGCTCATCATCCTGGCCATCTGCTGTGACCCCCACCTCCACACCCCCATGTACTTCTTCCTCTCCAACCTGTCTTTTGTTGACATCTGTTTCACCACCACAACGATCCCAAAGATGCTGGTGAACATCCAGACACAGAGCAAATCCATCAGTTACACAGGCTGCCTCACACAAATCTGCTTTGTCCTGACTTTCGCTGGATTGGAAAATGGAATTCTGGTCATGATGGCCTTTGATCGATTTGTGGCCATCTGTCACCCACTGAGGTACAATATCATCATGAACCCCAAACTCTGTAGGCTGCTGGTTCTGCTGTCCTTTCTTATTAGTGTTCTGGATGCCCTTCTCCACACTTTGATGGCACTGCGGCTTTCCTTCTGCACAGACCTGGAAATCCCCCATTTTTTCTGTGAATTAGCTCATATTCTCAAGCTTGCCTGTTCCAATATCCTCATCAATAACATCCTTGTGTATTTAGTGACCAGTCTGTTGGGTGTTATTCCTCTCTCTGGGATAATTATCTCTTACACTCGAATTGTTTCCTCTGTCCTGAAAATCCCATCAGCTGGTGGAAAGTATAAGGCATTTTCCATCTGTGGGTCACACTTAATAGTTGTTTCCTTGTTCTATGGGACAGGTTTTGGGGTGTACCTTAGTTCTTCAGCTACACACTCCTCCAGGAAGAGTGCAGTAGTATCAGTGATGTACACTGTGGTCACCCCCATGATGAACCCCTTTATCTATAGTCTGAGGAACAAAGATATGATGGGGGCTTTGAGGAAATTTATCTCTAGAATATCATCTTTCCATTAATATGTCAGCTGCTTTGGGCTTACACTGCTGGAATTTGACAGAGAGAAATAATGTGTGATCCAGATAGCCTGACCAACTTTGAATATATGAAACCAGAGATCAAATGGTTAAGGTTGAGAATTTTGAAATCAGGGGTACCTGGGTGGCTCAGTCATTAAGCGTCTGCCTTCGGCTCGGCATGATCCCAGCGTTCTGGGATCGAGCCCCGTATCGGGCTCCTCTGCTGGGAGCCTGCTTCTTCCTCTCCCACTCCCCCTGCTTGTGTTCCCTCTCGCTGGCTGTCTCTCTCTGTCAAATAAATAAAAAAATCTTAAAAAAAAAAAGAATTTTGAAATCAGACCAGCTGGGTTTGAGTCCTGCTTCCACTAAAACATAGCTATGTGGCTTTTGACAATGTATTTCAACCCTCTAAACCCAGTTTCGTCGTCTATAAAATTGTCATGATTATATTCCTTTATATTTTGGGAAGATTTGAGATACTTGAACTCAGCGAGGATGCATGCCTGCAGCTGTACGAAGGCAAAATTCTCAACTCCAATAGGGTCAAGTGATAAAAACAGTCATCTTTCCTAACAAAAACTTCAGGGATTGGGTAGGTCCAGGCACAGAACTACAGGGCTGCATTTCACTCTGCCATGTGGTGGTATTTGCCTATTTGGGCTATTCTCCTGGTGGTCACTGATGCCGGCTCCAGTGCAGAGGACTTTCAGACCCAGAAACAAAAACTGACAGCCTCTCCTTGGGTTTCATTGCAACACAAACATAGTATATCCAAGGAAACATCCAGAAAGCATTGTTATCATCAGCCCAAATTGAGATATGTGTTCTGTATTGGTTTCCTATTGTCATTGTCACATGTTCAAACTTAGCTGCTTAAAACAACACAAATGTATTCTGTTGCAGTCTGAAAATCAGAAGTCTGACATCAGCTATATGGCAAAGTGTTCAGTTCCTTCTGAAAACTGGTTGGAGAAAAAGTTATCAGTTAACAGTTACAGAATTTCTGTTTGGGATGATAAAAACGTTCAGGAAATGGACAATGGTGATGGTCATACAACACTGTGAATGTTCATAATACCATGGAATTGTATGCTTAAAACGGCTGAAATAGTAAATGTTATGTTATACATATTTACCACAATAAAAAAACTCAAAAGGATTCATTCCAATATACCAAAGCATTAAACACAGGAATCAAAATGATTAAATATTTCAGAAGACAAAATAAGAAAATGTTTTTATTACCTCAGAGAAGTTAAGCATTTCTTTTTTTTAAGATGTATTTATTTTTAGAGCGAGAGAGAGAGCGTGTGTGACTGTGCATGGAAGTGGGGGAGGGGCAGAGAGAGAGGGAGAATCTCAAGCAGACTCCCCGCTGAGCCCGGAAGCCCACCAGGGCTCAGTCTCATGACCCCAAGATCATGACCTGAACAGAAATCAAGAGTTGGAGGCTTAACTAACTGAGCCACCAGGTGCAACGAAGTCAAGCATTTCCTAAGAGAATAAGCACAATCGATAAAGACTGAGAAATTCAAGCACTTTAAAAATGATCCACAAAACAAGTGACTCATTCAATGAAAATTCAGAATTGTTCTTTCAATAGAACAAGAATAAAAAAGCAGGGTAGATAAACTTCCGGTGAAATATTTCCAGATGGGATCTTGCTCACTGTGTCAATAGCAACGTGTTTTATTAGCACAGACACAGCTGTTAGTATATTCCAGCACACTAAAAAAAATCAGTCCTTTCTTCCCTCCCCTGGTAACCACATTCTACTTCCTGTCTTTATGAATTTGCCTAGTCTAGGTACCGTAAGCTAAAATTCTACGGTATCTGTCCTTTCTCATCTCATTTTACTGAGCATAAGTTTTTAGGGTTTCATCCATGTGGTAGCACCTGTCAGAATTTCATTCCTTCTTATGGCTGAAATATATATATAAATAATTTCAACCTACAACTGTCATCAGACTTCCTGATATCCAAGATGCCAAAGGAGGGCATGTGAAATAGAAGATGTGAGCAGAAACAGCTGGAGAAATGAGTGGTGAACACCTGGACTTATTACATCAGGGTATCAACCATCTTGAATTCCTCAATTCTGTTGCTTTAGTCTTAAAAGAATTTGCACTGCCCTGGGATCAGAATGACACTATAATTGTTTGGCTAATGAAGAGCTTTGGATATTGATCCTCCAGAGGTACAGAGACTACAAATTGTGACAGCTTTGCTCAACAGCCCTGCCCCAGTAATGAAACAGCATACCTGTGCCTTGACCTGAAGATGATCTCTCTCGCCGGGGACACTGATGCTTCACTCCATCCCTTTCCTCTTCCTACGAGTGGAGCACCAGTCTCCATCATCCAACATCTAGCAGAGATGTCCTGTATCATTCCACAGTGATGTCACCTAGGTAACCTGATGTCCCTTAGTTAATATTTGGAAATGAGGGCATATATTTTACTACAAGTTTATCCAGCAGAAACTGTGAGGGGTACATGCATAAAATGATTAGAATCAAGACATCCATTTGTCTCCCACCTGTATTCTATTTTCTTGACATGTTCCCTTGTACCTTTCCTCCAATCCCCAAATAGTTATCGTTCTGCCAGTTTCCCACTCTCTCTCTCTGTAAGGAAAAAGACTGTTTTCCTTCTCACAGGAACATGCTCATTTGCAAATATGGTGGTTGTTATAACATTTGCTTAATCCTTCTACTGGTTTCTGAGAGTTGGCTGGGCAGTTTCCCTGTATCTTCCAATTCTGGGTTTTAAAAAAAGATTTTTAAAAAATTTATTTGAGAGCGAGGGAGAGAGCACAGCCAGTGGAGGGGCAGATGGAGAGGGAGAAGGGAGCCCAATGTGGAGCTTGGTCTGAGCCAAAGGCAGATTCTTAACTGACTGAGCCACCCAGGAGCCCCACAATTCTGGGTTTTTAACATACTGTTGTATTATCTATTGGCAGGCTGTGAGTTCTCTGCAGAAGGGGGTAGAGATGCAGATAGACTCATCGGTCTTACTACCCGTTTCTCCTAATGAAGTTACCAAATTAAAGAACAGTCTAATTAAAAAAATGATGATTCCTCAGCCTTGTCCAGAATTAACAAATTGTGACTCACTGCTTTATTAACTTTAAATCTTTTTTCAAAATAACAAAATAATATGCAAAGAGAAGGCATCTCTCCATCTGACTCTTTCCTTTCCCAACGAGGTGCTTGTGCTTGGTGATACTCCTGCTGCTTGCCAACATTTCATTGTCTTGTTACCATATCATTTCCATCAGATTCATCAACAATATGGAACCCAGAAATGAAACAGACATTTTAGAATTTCTTCTCATGAAAGTGACAGAGAATCCAGAACTGCAGTCCCTCGTCTTTAGCCTGTTCCTGTCCATGTACCTGCTCACCGTCCTGGGAAACCTGCTCATCATTCTGGCTGTCAGCTCTGAGTCCCACCTCCACACCCCCATGTACTTCTTCCTCTCCAACCTGTCCTTCACGGACATCTGTTTAAGCACAGCCACCATCCCAAAGATGCTGGTGAACATCCAAACACAGAATCAGAGCATCAGTTATACAGGCTGCCTCACCCAGGTCTGCTTTGTCCTGGTTTTTGCGAGTATGGATAGTTGTATTCTTTCAGTAATGGCCTATGACCGCTATGTGGCCATTTGTCATCCAGAGGTACACAGTCATCATGAACTCCCTCCTCTGCGGCCTCTTGATTCTTCTCTCCCTGTTTATTAGCATTGTGGATGCCCTGATGCATAGTCTGATGGTGTTGCAGCTGACCTTCTGCACAGACTTTGACATCCCTCTCTTCTTCTGCGAAGTGGTTCAGGTCATCAAGCTTGCGTGTTCTGACACCCTCATCAATAACATCCTGATATATTTTGCAACTAGCGTATTTGGTGGTATTCCTCTGTGTGGAATCATTCTCTCTTACACTCAGATAGTGTCCTCTGTTTTGAGAATGCCATCAGCAGGTGGAAAGTATAAAGCTTTTTCCACCTGTGGTTCTCACCTGTCAGTTGTGTCTTTGTTCTATGGGACAGCTTTTGGGGTGTACATTAGTTCTGCACTTACTAACTCTTCCAGAAACACTGCGGTGGTTTCAATGATGTACACCATTGTCCCTCAAATGATGAACCCCTTCATCTACAGCCTGAGGAACAGGGACATGAAGGGAGCCTTGAGGAAACTCATACATAGAACACCTTCTCTTCTGTGACTGTGTTGCCTGCATGGACTGGGGCTTCTAGAATGAGTCAAAGTGGCAGAAATATGTCTGATTCTTGCATCATCAAGTTCTTCTAGAATGACTGGAGAACTTAATGGGTAAGTTCATCTTAATTTTGGGTTGAAACTTGATTTGTTCTTTGAATAGCTCAGTGATGTTTTGAAATAAATTCCATTATCAAACTCAGTTTCTTTGGTCAGGTCCATAGGGGTTTACCTGAGGCAGGGTATACAGTGATTTTGTTTGGATATTCAAGGAAGAGGAAAAGTAAAGAAGTTGGATGGATCATGGATAGGATCCAAATAAGTCTGTAGTCTTAGAGACATAACTCTGCCAATTTCATAGATTGCACCACTTGAATTGCACCTCGAAAATAAGCCTCCTAAAACATGGGAGGAATGGATCTTTCATACCCAATTTGGTAATTTTCAAGAATGGTCACTGGGGGACGCCTAGGTGGCTCAGTTGGTTAAGCGTCTGCCTTCGGCTCAGGTCATGATCCCAGGGTCTTGGAGACCTGGGAGTGGGGGGCCTGCTTCTCCCCCTCCCTCTGCTGCTTGCCCTGCCTGTGCTCTCTCTCTCTCTGACAAATAAATAAACAAAATCTTTAAAAAAAGTGGTCTCTGGTAAACTGTATCTGTGCAAGGCACTATCAACATCTACTACAGTTAGTTTCATCATCTATAAGATTGTTACAATTTGATTATCTCAGTAGTTTGAGATGATGGTGAAACAATTTATCTTAATTTGTGAAAAAACTTTTGTTTCTGCTAAAAGAAAGTAACCCTGACTGTAATAGACACAAGGAATAAAGACTGTTATATTATTTTTGTTAAGCTTTTATTTTAATTCCAGTTAGGTAACACACAGTGTTATATTAGTTTTGGGTGTATGATATAGTGATTCAGTAATTGCATACAACACCCAGTGCTCATAACAAGTGCCCTCCTTAATCCCCATCACCTATTTCACCCATTCCCCACCCACGTCCCCTCTGGTAACCATCAGTTTATTTAAAGTTAAGAGTCTGTTTCTTGGCTTTCCTTTTTCTCTTTTTCCCCCTTTTGCTAATTTTGTTTTGTTTCTTAAATTCCACATATCAGTTAAATCATGTGGTATTTGTCTTTCTCTGACTGACTTATTTCACTTAGCATTATACTCTCTAGCTCCATTCATGTTGTTACAAATGGCAAGATTTCATTTCTCTTTATGGCTGAATAATATTCCATTTTATATATCTATTTCTATATATAATATATAGATATATAATGAATATTATATATATACAGTAGAATATTATTCATATATATACACATATATTTATGACATCTTCTTTATTCATTCATCTCTCAGTGGACAGTTGGGCTTCTTCCATAATTTGGCTATTGTAAATAATGCTGCAATAAACATAAGGGTGCATGTAACCTTTTGAATTAGTGTTTTTGTATATTTTGGGTAAACACCCAGTAGCATGATTACTGGATCATAGGGTAGTTTTATTTTAACTTTTTGAGGACCCTCAAAAAGTTGACTTTTCTGGTCTGAGTAAAAAAAAAAGAAAGGGCAGAGGTTGATCTTATTTGCTTAGAAACCTTCTAATTTGTTTATTCTAAGAATGTATCTGAGTTTTCATTTTTGTCCTTAGTCATCTTTTACTGCTGTGTTTCTTACATATCTCTGATGGAGAGACATAGTTGAATAAAATTAATTATATCATTAATGTAATAGAGATTGGGTGCAGTCTTAAGGCTGTAATGCAAATATTTTAAATGTGTCTTTATTAGTAAAGTTATTCTATGGAGAAATGCCTCTCTCTCTCTCTCTTTTTTTTTTTGACAAGGGGTTATTGAGGGTAAGAGTGGAGAAAAGGGAAATTGTCAAGATTAGGACAATTTTCTTCCCCATAAACACAGAAAAGAAGGTCCATACATTAGGAAAAGGTTAAACAGTGGAGGTCTCAGGAGAATCAAAGGAGTTGCTGGAGAACTTGTTATTGGAGATTGAGTGATGGTTTTATTTTCAGCACCACAGCTGAGAAACAGCTCCCTGCCTGGCACTGCAAGTGTCTCTAGTGAGACGGTACCTCTATTGAAGCCCACAGGACAGCTGCGGAGGTAAATCACCCGAGACCTTTGTTCATACTGAGGTTTCCCTGACTCCAGCAAGAACGACTGACTGAACCTCTGGGGAGACATTTGAGGGATGTGCATGCACTTTTCTTTTTTTTAAAGATTTTATTTATTTGAGAGAGCGCAAGCGAGAGAGCACAAGGGGGAGGAGCCGCGGAGGGAGAGGGCGAGGGAGAAGCTGACTTCCCACTGAGCAGGGAGCCCTATGTGGGGGGCTTGATCTCAGGACCCTGAGATCATGACCTGAGCCGAAGGCAGATGCTTAACCAACTGAGCCACCCAGGCACCCCTGTGCATGCATTTTTACACTCAGAACTATATTTGAGAGTTTTTTCAAAGCATGACCCATTTTAATTAAAAAAAAAAAATGGAAAGAAGGGTGCCTGGGTGGCTTAGTTGGTTAAGTTTCTGCCTTCAGCTCAGGTTATGATCTCAGGGTCCTGAGATCAAGCCCCCCACATGGGGCTCCCTGCTCAGTGGGAAGTCAGCTTCTCCCTTGACCTCTGCAGGAGGTTGTGGGAAATCCCAGGGTTGTGGGATAGAGCCCTGCGTTGGTCTCCCTGTTCAGCCAGGAGCATGCTTCTCCCTCTCCCTCTGCATCCCCCCCCCCCACCACCACTTGTGCTCTCTCTCTCTCTCTCTCTCTCTCTCAAATAACTAAATAAAATCTTAAAAAGAAAAAAAGAGCAAAGAAAGAAAAAACCATATGGGAGAACGTGTTTAGAGTTAGGAAGATGTCAGATCTTTCTTCAGTTTTGCTTTTTAATGTTGTATATACTAAATAGTGCATAAAATCTACCTGTAGCTTTGAAAGAAGAGTCACATAATAAGAACATTTATACCTACCCAGGGGTTCAAAAGAACAATGTGATCTGCCACTCACATCACCCTCTCCCCATTTTAGGTGCAACCACTTCTGACTTGTGTACTTATTTTCCTTGAAGTTCTTCTTTTGGGTTGAATTCTATGAAATTTCAAGTATTTGATCATATTTGGCCTATGAAACTGGCAATGGAATTAAATGTCATTGTCTTATCACCCTGATATATGTTCCTGCTCAGTTTATAAATTTGCCTCTTTTCAAACTTGTTAAAAATTTAATGTATGAATTTTCATCTTAATTGTTTTTCTCATTATTGTACTCTGATATTTAATCACATTGTTGGGCATATCAGTAAATAATTTATTTCCAATCCTCTGTGTTTTTATATGATATATGGTGACTTTTCAAAGTAGGTATCCTGTCCAATATTGATGGAAATTTTGTTTGTAACTAGTTTTCTGTTATTATGAATAAACCTGTTGGAATATTCTCATATATGTCCCTTGGTGGAAATAAGAGAGTCAATTACACACATCAGAAGGTCCTGATAATCTATATCATCATCAGTGTACTTTCAAGGTTACTGATAACCTGGTGGGAGTAAAAATAATTTATTAATTGGCATATCTTACTGTTATGTGGCCGGACATCTTCACATATTAACTTTCTTTTCTTTTGTTATTTATAATTTTTAATTAAAAAATTTTAATTCCAGGGGGCGCCTGGGTGGCAGAGCGATTAAGCGTCTGCCTTTGGCTCAGGGTGTGATCCCGGCGTTATGGGATCGAGCCCCACATCAGGCTCCTCCGCTAGGAGCCTGCTTCTTCCTCTCCCACTCCCCCTGCTTGTGTTCCCTCTCTCGCTGGCTGCCTCTATCTCTGTCAAATAAATAAATAAAATCTTTAAAAAATTTTTTTAAATTCCAGTACAGTTAATGTACAGTATTATATTAGTTTCAGGTATACAATAGAATGATTCATTATTCTATACATTATTCAGTGCTCATGATGATAAATGTACTCTTCATCTGCCTCACCTATTTCACCCATCCTTCCACCCACCTTCCTTCTGGCAACCACCACTTTATTCTCTATATTTAAGAGTGGTTTTTTTTTGGTCTCTCTTTTTCTTTCTTTTTTTTTTTTTTTAAGATTTTATTTATTTATTTGAGACAGAGAGCAAGCGAGAGAGAGAGCACGAGTTGAGGGGAGGGGTAGAGGAAGAGAGAGAGCAGAGTCCTCGCATGTGGGACTCAATCCCAGGATTCTGGGATCATGACCTGAGCCAAAGGCAGATGCTTAACCTCTTCAGCAAGGTGCCCTGTCTGTCTTTTTCTTTGATGGTTTGTTTTGTTTCTTAAATTCTACCTGTGGGTGAAATCATATGGTATTTGTCTTTCTCTGACAAATCTTGTCATGTTGTTGCAAATGGGAAGGTTTCATTGTTTTTTATGGCTGAGAAATATTCCATTATATATATATATATATATATATATATATATATATATATATATATACCACATCTTCTTTATCCATTCATCTATGAATGGACACTTGGGTTGCTTCCATAATTTGGCTATTGTAAATAATGCTGTAATAAATATAGGAGTGCATGTATCTTTTTGAATGAGTATTTTTGGATTCTTTGGGTAAATACGGTAGTAGTGGAATTACTGGACCATATGGTAATTCCATTTTTAATTCTTTGATGAATCTCCGTACTGTTTTCCACAGGGGCTGCACCAGCTTGCATTCCCACCAACCAGTATGTGAAGCTTCCTTTTTCTCCACATCCTTGCCAACACCTGTTGTTTCTTGTATTTTTGAATTTAGTCATTCTGACATGTGTGAGGTGACATCTCATTGTGGTTTTGATTTGCATTTTCCTGATGATTAGTGATGTTGAGCATCTTTTCATGTATCTGTTGGCCAACTGTCTGTCTTCTTTGGAGAAATGTCTATTCATGTCCTCTGCCCATTTTTTGATTGGATTATTCGTTTTTCTGGTTGAGTTGTGTAAGTTATTTGCATATTTTGGATACTAACCCCTTATCAGATACGTCTTCTCAGTAGGTTGTTTTTTGTTTTGTTGATTGTTTCCTTAGCTGTGCAGAAACTTTTCATTTTGATGTAATCCCAATAGCTCAATTTTGCTTTCTTCGTATTTATTTTTTTATTTAAATTCAATTAGCCAAAGTATAGTACATCATTAGTTTTTGATATAATGTTCAATGGTTCATTTGTTTTCCTTGCCACAGGAGGCATATCTAGACAAAGTTGCTATGGCTGACGTCAGAGAAATTACTACCCGTGCTTTCTTCTAGGATTTTTATGGTTTCAACGTGAGCTTCCCTTTCTTTTAAATATATCTATGTGGTATTTCTGCTGAGCTGTTTATGTTTTTCTTATTAATTCATCTGAGTTCTTTAGATAAATTTAACCCACAGTCCCCTAGAGTGAACAAATATGTACATTGAAAATATTGTGAAAAAATTAGAAAAAATAGTTACAAATATATAAAAAGAAGTAACAGATTTTTCTTCATTGACTAGAGACAAATTGTCACACAGGATAAATTAGAATCTACTTATAAATATACACAAGGAAGATTAAGCTCCAGGAAACAGTGACTCTTAGAAGAAAAACTTTTGAGAGTTCCCCATTTTACAACAACTCAGCTATATTTTATTTTTTTATTTTTTTATTTTTTAGATTTTTTAAATTTATTTATTTATTTGACAGAGATAGAGACAGCCAGCGAGAGAGGGAACACAAGCAGGGGGAGTGGGAGAGGAAGAAGCAGGCTCATAGCGGAGGAGCCTGATGTGGGGCTCGATCCCATAACGCCGGGATCACGCCCTGAGCAGAAGGCAGACGCTTAACCGCTCTGCCACCCAGGTGCCCCTCAGCTATATTTTAAAATGTATTACTCATATCAATATATACAAACTATATTTTCACAACTAAAATTGGTATCAGACTTACTGGTGTCATTCATTGGATAGAGATCCCTTCATTAATACCTAAAAAAAGAAGACTGAAATTCAATTAGAGAAGGAGTGTGTCTGTATTTGCAAAGCATTTGAAATGGAGATGAACAGACCAGATGTACATGATGTACACCTGGTCTCCTAGGGTCAGGAACGCACCATCCTGAATCCCACTGTTCTAGAGTGTTGATCTTTAAGGATTTACACTGCCCTGGGATGTCTGTGACAAAAAAATTGCTTAGTTAATGAGGAGCTTTGGAAATTGAACCTCTAGGGATACGGAGACTACAGTCTGCCTGTGACCACCTCATTCAAGATGAAAAGTAGTAGCACACCTAAGCCTCTCCCATAGATGATCCCTCTTGCTCAGGAGCCCGGGTCTCTCTCAATCCCTCTGCACTTCCTGAGAGCAGATCTTCCACAAGGTACATCAGAAATGTCAGTCATCATTCCACCATGATGCCAACCAGGTAACCTAATAGCCCTTACTCAGTGTTTGGAAATGGGGTCAAATGTCTTACTAAAGGTTCATCCGGGGCAGCTGTGAAGAGAGTACAAACACCAGATGATTGAAACCAAGTCACCCATGGTCCTCCCACCTGTCTTATCTTCACATGTTTCCTTGTGCTTTTTGCCATCATTCCATTTACTAATACTTTTCCCTCACTTGTATGGCCAGGACCATTTCTTCCTGAGTAGAAATTTGTCTTTTAAAAAACATGACTGTTGAGGTGCCTGGCTGGCTCAGTAGGTTAAGTGTCTGCCTTTCACTCAGGTCATGATCCCAGGATCCTGGAATCGAGCCCTGCATTGGGCTCCTTGCTCAGCAGAGAGCCTGCTTCTCCCTCTCCGTCTGTTGGTCCACGTGCTCGTGTTCTCTCTCTCTCAAAGAAATAAAATCTTTAAAAAAAATAAAGTTTAAAAAACTTGATCATTATAAATTTTTCTGACATTTACTTATAATCTTATAGTGGTAAGAGGGCAGGAAGTTTGGGAAACGTTTACCTTATCTTCTCATTCTTGGTTCTTGACATATCTATGTATTATCTCAGTTGTCTGCCTCTGAAGTCTCTAGAGATCCAGACAGAATTTTTTTTTAAGATTTATTATTTTAGAGAGAGAGCATCTCAAGAAGACCCCCTGCTGAGTATGGAGCCCAAAGCAGGGCATGATCTCACAACCCTGAGTTCATGACCTGAGCTGAAACCAAGGTTGGAGGCTTAACTGACTGTGCCACCCAGGTGCCCCCCAGACAGAATCTTCAGGTGCCTTCCCAGTCTGTTTCTTTTTATAAAATTACCAAATGTTTTTTTCCCCCAGAAGTAAACATTTTTATTGAAGTGTAACAAACACAAAGAAAGTTGCACTAATTGATGAATTTTCTTAAAGTGGAATAAACCCACATAATTACTAAGTCTGATCAAGAAATTAAACATTACAAGCTGTTTACATTCTACATATCAGTTTATTTTTAAAAAAGATTCTATTTATTCATTTAAGAGAAAGAGAGACAGAGAAAGAGAGAGAGCATGAGCAGGAGGAGGGGCAGAGGGAGAGGGAGAGAGAAAATCCTGACATAGGGCTCAATCCCAGGACTCTGAGATCTTGACCTGAGCTGAAGTCAGATGCTTAACTGACTGAGCCACAATTGGTATTTTAGGTGCCCCTAAAATTACCAAATGTTTTAAATAAACAGAGCATCATAAACAGTGTAATTTTTAAAAATGACTATATGTTCATCCTCTCCAGACTTAACAATTGTTTATGCTCTGCTATATCAGCTTCAGATTTTATTATTATTTTTTAAAGGTTTTTATTTATTTATTTGTCAGAGAGAGAGCACAAGCAGGGGGAGCAGCAGGCAGAGGGAGAAGCAGGCTTCCCGCTGAGCAGGGAGACCGACGTGGGGCTCAATCCCAGGACCCTGGGATCACGACCTGAGCCAAAGGCAGACGCTTAACCAACAGCCACCCAGGCATCCCAGGTTTTTATTATTTTTAAAGAAACAGAATAATATACATACAGAAGGCACCCATCTCTTATTCCTCTCTATTAGTCTCCATCCCATCCCAAGATGGTTTTTGCCTCTAGTGATGCTCCTCTTCCTGGTCTAGGAAATTCACATTTGACTGACTCCATCTTTTCCATCAGATTCATCAACAATATGGAACCTGGAAATGATACACATGTTTCAGAATTCCTTCTCATGAGCGTGACAGAGGATCCAGAACTGCAGTTCCCCCTATTCATCCTGCTCCTGTCCATGTACCTGGTCACCATCCTGGGAAACCTGCTCATCATTCTGGCTGTCAGCTCTGAGTCCCACCTCCACACCCCCATGTACTTCTTCCTCTCCAACCTGTCTATTAATGACATCTGTTTAAGCACAACCACCATCCCGAAGATGCTGGTGAACATCCAAACACAGAATCAGAGCATCACTTATACAGGCTGCCTCACCCAGATTTGCTTTGTCCTGGTTTTTGCAAGTTTAGAAAGTAGTCTTCTTGCAGTAATGGCCTATGACCGCTATGTGGCCATTTGTCATCCATTGAGGTACGCAGTCATCATGAACTCCCACCTGTGTGGCCTGCTGGTTCTACTCCCCCTGTTTATTATCATTGTGGATGCTCTGATGCACAGTCTGATGGTGTTGCAGCTGACCTTCTGCACAGACTTTGACATCCCTCTCTTCTTCTGCGAAGTGGTTCAGGTCATCAAGCTTGCGTGTTCTGACACCCTCATCAATAACATCCTGATATATTTTGCAACTAGCGTATTTGGTGGTATTCCTCTGTGTGGAATCATTTTCTCTTACACTCGGATAGTGTCCTCTGTTTTGAGAATGCCATCAGCAGGTGGAAAGTATAAAGCTTTTTCCACCTGTGGTTCTCACCTGTCAGTTGTGTCTTTGTTCTATGGGACAGGTTTGGGGGTGTACATTAGTTCTGCTCTTACTGACTCTTCCAGAAACACTGCGGTGGTTTCAATGATGTACACTGTTGTCCCTCAAATGATGAACCCCTTCATCTACAGCCTGAGGAACAGGGACATGAAGGGAGCCTTGAGGAAACTCATACATAGAACACCTTCTCTTCTGTGACTGTGTCGCCTGCATGGACTGAGGTTTCTAGAATGAGTCAAAATGAGATAAATACTGGGTGAGCCAGAATGTCTGATTCTTGCATAAGCAAGTTCTTCTAGAATGACTAGAGAGCTTAATGGGTAAGTTCATCTTAATTTTGGGTTGAAACTTGATTTATTCTTTGAATAGCCCTGTGATGTTTTGAAAATGAGTTCTAATTCCTAAGCCTGGTATTTTTGGTGGGATCCTCACAAGCTGTCCCAAGGCAAGGGTGATACCGATACTGAAATGTCAGAAGAGAAGTGGGAGAAGTTGGGTAGATCAGGGAGAGGACCAATATGTCTGTGATTATATCAGAGACTTGAGTCCGCCTGATCTCATAGTTAGGGCCATGTGAATTGCACTTTAGAGACAAGCCAAGTGTATGACATGGTGTGTGTATGTGGAGAGCTATTCTTTCATACTCTAGTAATTCCTGAGACCTGTCACTGATACACTGTGTCAGTGCAGGGCAACATCAGCATTAACTATACTCAGTTTTATAATGTATAAAACTGCTATAATGTGATTATCTCATTGGTTTGAGATGATCATTAGACCTTTGATCCTGATCAGTGAGGAAGCCATCGTATCTACTAAGAGAAAGTAATCCTGATTGTAAAATGCCAAAACAATAAAGATATTTGTATTTCCCTGATGATCAGTGATGGTGAGCAACTTTTCATGTATCTGTTGGCCATCTGTATGTCTTCTTTGGGAAAATGTCTATTGATGTCTTCTGCCCATTTTTAAATTGGATTTTCATTTTTTGGGTGTTGAGTTTTATAAGTTCTTCATAGATTTTGGATATTAACCCTTTATCAGATATGTCATTTGCAAATATCTTCTGTTCCATAGGTTGCCTTTTAGTTTTGTTGATAGTGTCCTTCACTATGCAGAAGCTATTTATTTTGATGAAGTCCCAATTGTTTATTTTAATTTTTTGAATCATGGGGTATTTTTGTTATAATTTTGTATTCCAAAGTGATTATACCAATTTACATTCTCATCCACAGTAAGTGTATTCCTCTTGCTTCATGTTCTCACCAACACTTTGATTACCAGTCTCATGAGTGAGGGTATATGGTATTACATTATGGTTTTAATGTGCATTTCCTTAACTATCAATGAGATAGAACTTTTTTAAAAAGATAGAACATTTTTAAATAGGTTAATTGGCTATTTAGCTTTCTTTTTCTGTGAAGTGCATATTCTAGTTTTTGCCTCTTTTTCTGATTTTTTCTTTTTTTTTTAAAGAAGATTTTATTTATTTAAGAGAGAGTGAGCAAGTGAGAGAGAGAGCACACAAGCAGAGGGAGAGGGAGAAGCAGACTCCCTGTTGAGCTGGGAGCCCGACGTGGGGCTCGATCCCAGGACCCTGGGATCATGACCTGAGCCGAAGTCAGACGCTCAACCGACTGAGCCACCCAGGTGCCCCTACTGATTTTTTTTCTAACTGATGTGTATAAGTATATATCCTGGATACTGAGCTGTTATCAGTTTTATCAGTTGCAAATGTCTTCTCCCAATTTGTGCCTTGTTTTTTCACTCAACTCATTGTGTTGTCTTTTGGCAAACAGAAATTCTTAATTTTAGTATAGCTACATTTATTAACTTTCTCCTTTATGGTTTGTGTTTTTTGTATCATATTTAATAAATCCTTCTCTACTCCAAGTTATTAAGGTATCTTTCTGTATTGCTTCTAACAATTTCATAATTTTGCTTTTCATATTTAAATCTGTTTAAATTTTTTTTATTTGAGGGGCACCTGGGTGGCTTAGTCACTCTTGATTTCGGCTCAGGCCCTGATCCCATGCCATGAGATGACGCCCCAGGTTGGGCTCCGTGCTGTTCACGGATCCTCCTTGAGATTCTTTGTCTCCCTCACCATGCTCTGTCTCTCTCCCTTCTTTCTCTCTCTCTCTCAAAAAAAGATTCTCTCTGTCCCTTGCCCTCTGTCCCTCCCCCCCCCAAATTTTTTATTTGAGCATAGTTGACATGGTTTTATTTACATGTGTTTCTTAATCTTAATGCATCTAAAATTTATTTTCACCACATAATCAATTCTCTCTGCATCCTGTATTCAAACATTAATTCTTTCCCCTGCAGATTTGCTTTAAATTTTCAAATATACATGGATCTACTTGTCTCTCTATTCTTTTTTTTTTTTTTTAAAGATTTTATTTATTTATTTGACAGAGATAGAGACAGCCAGCGAGAGAGGGAACACAAGCAGGGGGAGTGGGAGAGGAAGAAGCAGGCTCATAGTGGAAGAGCCTGACGTGGGGCTCGATCCCGTAACGCCGGGATCACGCCCTGAGCCGAAGGCAGACGCTTAACCGCTGTGCCACCCAGGTGCCCCTTGTCTCTCTATTCTGTTCCAATAGTCTATTTGTCTCTCATCGAACAGCTTTTATAAATCCTAATATTTAGTATTCTGGTAAAGTAAATCCTTCATTTTTATACTTCCTCAGGAATGCCTTATTTAGTTTTAGTCCTTTGCATTTCCACATAAATTTCAGAACTGGCTCATCAGGCTTAAATATACAATTGGGATTTTGATTGGATTTGCACTGAAACTAACTTTAAAAAAAAAGATTTTATTTATTTATTTATTTGAGAGAGGGAGCATGAGTGAGTGAGAGAGAGCATGAGCACCAGCAGAGGGAGAGGCAGAAGGAGAGGGAGAAGTGGGCTCCCCACTGAGCAGGGAGACCGATGTGGGACTTAATCCAGGACCTCAGGATCATGACCTGAGCCAAAGGCAGACTCTTAACTGACGGAGCCACCCAGGTGCCCCACACTGAAACTATAGACCACTTGGGATAAGTGAAACCTTTATAATGATATGTCTTCTAATCTGTAAACATGGCATCTACATCAAAAACTAATGATGTACTGTATGTTGGCTAATTGAATTTAAATTTAAGAAAAGAAAGAAAGAAAAACATTTGGGGGGATGCCTGTGTGGCTCAGTTGGTTAAGTGTCTGCCTTTGGCTTAGGTCATGATCCCAGGGTCCTGGGATTGAGTTCTGCATTGGGCTCCTTGCTCAGCAGGGAGCCTGCTTCTCCCTCTGCCTGCCATTCCCCCTGTTTGTGCTCTCTCTCTCTCTGACAAATAAATAAAAATTTTTAAAAAAGAAAGACATTTGAGAAGACCTAAATCAATTGTTTATTTTTGCTTTTATTTCCCTTGCCTCAGGAGACATATCTAAAAAGAAGTTGTTATGGCTGATGTCAAAGAGGTTACTGCCTCTGTTTTCCTCTAGGATTTTTCTAGTTTTTTCTAGTTTCACATTTAGGTTTTTAATCATTTTGAGTTTATTTTTGTGTTTGGTGTAAGAGAGTGGTGCAGTTTAATTCTGCATGGTGCTGTTCAGTTTTCCCAACATCATTTGTTGAAGAGACTATGTTTTTCCCACTGAATTATTCTTTCCTGCTTTGTGAAGATTAATTGATCATTTAGTTGTGGTTATATTTCTGGGCTTTCTAGTCTATTCCATTGGTCTGTGTGTCTGTTTTTGTGCCAGTACCATACTGCCTTGATGACTTCAGCTTTGTAATATAACTTGAAGCCTGGAATTGTGATGCCTCCAACTTTGCTCTTTTTTCCCCCTGCAAGGTTGCTTTGGCTATTCACAATCTCTTGTGGTTCCATACAAATTTTAGGAATTTTTGTTTTAGCTCTGTGAAAAACGCTATTGATATTTTGGTAAGAATTGCATTGAACGTGTAGGTTGCTCTAGATAGCATAGACATTTTAACAATATTTGTTCTTCCAATCCGTGAGCATGGAATGTCTTTCCATTTCTTTGTGTCATCATCAATTTCTTTTGCCAGTGTTTTATAGTTTTCAGAGTACAGGTCTTTCACCTCTTTGGTTAAGTTTATTCCTAGGTATCTTATTATTTTGGGTGCAATTATAAAGGGGATTGATTCCTTAATTTCTCTTTCTGCTGCTTCATTATTGGTGTGTAGAAACACAATGGATTTCTGTACATTGATTTTGTATCTTGCCACTTTACTGAATTTGTTTATCAGTTCTAGCAGTTTTTTGGTGGAGTCTTTTGGGTTTTCTGTATAGAGTATCATGTCATCTGCAAATAGTGAAAGTTTTACTTCTTCCTTTTGAATGCCCTTCATTTGAATGCCTTTTATTTCTTTTTGTTTTCTGATTGCTGTGGCTAGGACTTCCACCATACACAGTGAAGGAAACCATCAACAAAACTAAAGGCAACCAAAGGAAGGGGAGAACATATTTGCAAACGACGTATCCAATAAGGGTTAGTATCCCAAATCTATAAAGAACTTACCAAACTCAACACCCAAAACACAAATAATCCAGTTAAGAAATGGGCAGAGGACATGAACAGACATTTTTCCAAGGAAGACATCCAGATGGCTAACAGACATGAAAAGATGCTCAATATCACTGGGCATCAGGGAAAAACAAGTCAAAACCACAGTGAGATACAACCTCACACCTGTCAGACTGACTAAAATCAGCAACAGAAGAGACAACAGGTGTTGGCAAGAAGGTGGAGAAAAGGGAACCCTCTTGCACTCTTGGTGGGAACGCAAACTGGTGCAGCCACTGTGGAAAACAGTATAGAGGTTCTCAAAAAGGTAAAAATAGAACTGCCCTGTGATCCAGCAATTGCACCACTAGGTATTGAACCAAAAAAATACAAAAACACTAGTTCAAAGGGATACATGCACCCCAGTATTTATAGCAGCATTATCGCAATAGACAAATTATGGAAATAGCCCAAGTATCTGTTGATCGATGAATGAATAAAGAAGATGGGGTGTATACCTATACAATGGAATATTACTCACCATAAGAAAGAATGGAATCTTGTCATTTGCAGTGACATGGATGGAGCCAAAGAGTATAATGCTAAGCAAAATAAGTCAATCAGAGAAAGACAAATACCGTATGATTTCACTCATATGTGGAATTTAAGAAACAAAACAAATGAGCAAAGTGATTAAAAAAGAGAGAGAGAAGCAAACTAAGAAACAGACTCTTAACTACAGAGAATAAAGTGATGGTTACCAGAGGGGAGGTGGATGGGGGATGGGTTAAATAGGTGGTGGGGATTAAGGAGGGCACTTGTTGTGATGAGCACCGGGTGATGTATGGAATTGTTGAATCACTGTATTGTACACCTAAAACTAATAGTACACTGTATGTTCTCTAACTGGAATTTAAATAAAAACTTAAAAAGAAACAATGGGAAAAAGACAGTCTCTTCAACAAGTGGTGTTGGGAAAACTGGACAGCCACATAGAAATGAATGAAACTGGACCACTCTCTTACATCTTATGCAACTTGCATGATTTTTACGTGTGCAGTTTGGTAGCAAAACTACACTCACAGTATTGGGCAAACATTGTATCTGTTTCCATAAGCTTTCATGAATCAAACAGAAAATCTGTAGCCATTTACCAATAACTTGATCTAATGCCACAGAACCCGCCCTTGACAACCTCTGGTCTACTTTCTATCTCTATGATTTTTCTTAATCTAGATATTTCATATAAGAGAAGTCATAAAATACATGTTCTGTGGCATCTGGCTTATTATACTTAGCATAATGTTTTCAAGGTTTGTCCATGTTTTAGCATGTTTCAGAACTGAATTCCTTTTTATGGCTGAAAAATAATCCTCTGTGTGTGTGTGTGTGTGTGTGTGTGTGTGTGTGTTTCCACATTTTGGGTATTATCAGTAATACTTCTATGAACATTGTTACATAAGTACCTGTTTGTGTTCCTGATTTGAATTCTTTGGCTATATACCTAGGAGTGGAATGGCTGGGTTGTATGGTAGTTCTATGCTTAGCTTTTGAGGAACTGCCAAACTGCACTCTCTGAACTCAAAAAGTCTATGTCCCCTGATTTTATTCTGTATGAAGTTGTTTGGGCTGATTGGGGCCCCCTGCAATTCCATATGAGTCTGAGGATCAGGTTTTCCATATCTGGAAAAAAGGCATTGTCCTTTTTTGCACAAAAATAATGAGAGGGATTGCATTGAATCTCTAGGTTTCTTTTCTTTTTCTTTTCTTTACTTAGATTTTATTTATTTGAGAGAGAGAAAGAGCACAGAGGGAGATGGAGAAGCAGACTCCCCGCTGAGCAGGGAGCCTGATGCGAGGCTCAATCCCAAGACCCTGAGATCACAACCTGAGCTAAAGGCAGATGCTTAACTGACTGAGCCACCCAGGTGCCGCTCTAGGTTTCTTTGTACAGATTGACATCTGAAAAAATGAAGTCTTTCTACCCATTAACACCAGACACATTTCCATTTATTTAGGTTTTCTTCAATTTCAGCCGTGTATTTAGTTTTCAGTTACAAGTCTCTTACCTTCTTGGTTAAATTTATTTCTAGGTGTTTCATTGTTTTAGATGCTATTTTAAACAGAATAACTTTCTTATATTCCTTTCAGTTGCTCCTTTCAAATTGTAAGAACACAACGATATTGTTGTGTTGATCACATATCCTGCAACAGTTCTTTGCTCAACTGATAAACACCTGTGAAATTAAACAACAAATATTGAATTTAATACCAAAAACAAACAAACAAACAAACAAACAAACAAACAAACAAAAACCAGTTCTTTGCTCAATACCTTTCCTATGGACTCTTTGGAGTTTACCATATATAGGATTAGGTCCCTGTGAATAGAGGTAGTTTTACTTCCTCCATTCCAACCTGGATGACTTTTATTTGGTTTTCTTGACTAATAGCTCTGGCTAGAACTTCCAGTTCCATGGTGACCAGCAGCATGTAGGCTTCCCTGCCTTGTCCCTGATGTTAGGGAGAAAGTTTTCAGTCTTTCACTATCAAATATGGTGTTAGCTGTGGGTTGTTCATAAAAACCATTTAACATCTAGAGGGATTATTGCACTATCCCCAGTTTTCTGAGTTTTTTGTTTTTAATTATCATGAATGGGCTTTGGATTTTAAGAAATTCCTTTTCTTCATCAATTGAGATTGAGTTTTTTGTCCTTTTGTTTATTGATGTGATGCATTTCCTTGATCTAGTTTCTTATGTTGAACCACCCTTGAGTTCTTGGATAAATATCATTTGGTTATGGCAAATTATCCTTTTAATTTGGTGTTGGATTCAATTTGTTAATATTTTGTTGATGATTTTTGCATGTCTTTTTTTTAAGTTTAATGAAATATTTCTTTCTTTTTTAAATGTTTTTTTTTATTATATTATGTTAGTCACCATACAGTACATCCGTTTTTTTTTTTATTTAAGATTTTATTTATTTATTCAACAGAGATAGAGACAGCCAGCGAGAGAGGGAACACAAGAAGGGGGAGTGGGAGAGGAAGAAGCAGGCTCCTACCGGAGGAGCCTGATGTGGGGCTCGATCCCATAACGCCGGGATCACGCCCTGAGCCGAAGGCAGACGCTTAACCGCTGTGCCACCCAGGCGCCCCAGTACATCCCTGGTTTTTGATGTAAAGTTCGATGATTCCTTAGTTGCGTATAACACCCAGTGCACCATGCAATACGTGCCCTCCTTACTACCCATCACCAGCCTATCCCAGTCCCCCACTCCCCTCCCCTCTTTATCAGGGATATTCCTTTATAATTTTACTGTGATGTCTTTATATGGATTTGGTGTCAGGTTAGTGCTGGCTTCATGAGATGATTTAGGAAATTTTTCCATCTTTAAAATTTTTTGGAAGATTTTGAGAAATATTGGTGTAAATTCTTCCTTAAATGTTTGGTAGAATTAACTAGTGAAACCATGTCATCATGAGCTTTTTTGTGTTGGGAGGTTTTTTATTACAGATTCAGTCTCCTTCCTCATTATTGGTCTCTTCCAGATTTTCTTTCTTCATGATTCAGTGTTGGTTTCTTTTATGCTTTTAGGAGTCTATCCATTTCTTCTAGGTTATCCAGCTCGTTGGCATATAATTGCTCATAGTAGTCTCTTATGATCTTTTGTATTTCTGTGGTATCAGTTTTAATGTTTCCTCTTTCATTTCTAATTTTATTTGAGTCTTCTCTTTTTTTTTCTTAGTCTAAATTTTCTCAATTTTGTTTATAATTTCAAAAAAGCCAGCTCTTAGTTTTGTTGTTGTTGTTTTTTTAAATATAGTTTTCACAGGGCACCTGGGTGGCTCAGTTGGTTAAGGATCAGACTCTTTGTTTTGGCTCTGGTCATGATCTCATGGGTCATGAGACTGAGCCCTGGGTTGAGCATCCAACTCTTTTTTTTTTTTTTTAGAGTTTATTTATTTATTTGACAGAGAGAGAGCCAGCAAGAGAGGGAACACAAACATGGGGAGTGGGAGAGGAAGAAGCAGGCTCCCAGTGGAGCAGGGAGCCCAATGCAGAGCTCTATCCCAGGACCCTGGGATCACGCCCTGAGCCGAAGGCAGACGCTTAATGACTGAGCCACCCAGATGCCCCAGAATATGTGTCTAATTCTTGACTTCTGTTGGGGGACAAGGAGGCTGGTGTCTCCTACATCCCCATTCTGGTGATATCTGTTCTATTCTCTTTCTAGTCTCTGTTTAGTATTTCTGCTTTGATATTTGTTTTTTTCTTCTTTCTACTGGTTTTTGGCTAAGTTTTTTCTTTTTCTTGTTCCCTGTGGTATAAATTTCGGTTGTTTATTTGAGGTCTTTCTTTTTGCTTACTGTAGGCTTTTATAGGTATAAACTACTCTCCTAGAACTGCTTTTGCTTGAGCCTATAACTTTTGGCATGTTGTATTTCTATTTTCCTTTGTTGTATGATTTTTTAAAAAGATTTTATTTATTTATTTATTTGTCAGAGAGCGAGAGAACACAAGAAAGGGGAGCAGCAAGCAGAGGGAGAAGCAGACTCCCCACTGAGCAGAGAGCCTGATGGGGGGCTCGATCCCAGGACCCAGGGATCATGACCTGAGCCAAAGGCAGACATTTAACCAACTGACCACCCAGGTGTCCCTGTTGTGTGATATTTTTTTAATTTCCCTTTTGATCTCTTCTTTGATCTATTGGTTTTTCAGGAGCACATTTTTTTCTCCACTTATTTGTGAATTCTCCAGTTTTCCTCCTGTTATTGAATTCTTGTTTCATACCACTGTGATTGCAAAAGATAGGCTGATTTCAGTCTTCGTAAGTTTGTTAAGACTTGTTTTGGGTGGCCCAATGTATGATCTATTCAGGGTAATGTTCTGTATATGCTAGAGAAGAACGTGTGTTCTGCTGCAATTAGGTGGAATTTTCTGGATGTATTTGTTAGGTCTATTTGGTAAATTGTGCTTAAAGTCCAATGTTTACGTACTCATTTTCAGCCTGGATGGTGTAGCCACTGCTGAAAGTAAGATAATGAAGACCTCTACCATAATTTATTGCTGTCTATTACTCGCCAGATCCATTTATATTTCTTAATGTGTTTATGTACTCTGATATTGGATAGATATACATTTATAATTGTATAATTGATTATAATACATTATAATCAATCTTCTTTGCCTCTTGTTATAATTTTTTATTTTTTATTATTTATTTATTTTAAAGATTTTATTTATAATTTTTTAAAGATAGATTTATTTATTTGTTTGTTTATTTATTTAAGAGAGTGCAAGCAGGGGGAGAAGGGCAGAGGGAGAAGAAGAGGAACAGACTCCCTGCAGAGCCGGGAACCCAACACGGGGCTAGATTCCAGGACCCTGAGATCATGACCTGAGCCAAAATCAAGAGTCAGACACTTAGCTGACTGAGACACTCAGGCGCCCCTGCTTCTTGTTATGGTTTTTGACTTAAAGTCTATTTTATCTGATATAAGTATGGACACCCCTGCTCTCTTTTGGTTTCCATTTGCATGGAATATCTTTTTCCACACCTCCACTTTCAGTTTATGTGTGTCCTTAATTGCTGAAGTGCACTCTTGTAAGCATCATATAGATGGGATTTAAAAAATAAACAACCAACTGTTCGTCATTTTATGTGTTTTGATCAGAGACTTTAGCTCCTTTTACTTTTAAGTAATTATTGATAGGTGAATTCTTACTATTGTCATTTTGTTAATTGTTTTCTTGGTGTTTTGTAGATCCTTTGCTCCTTTCTTCCTCTATTGCTGTCTTCCTTTGTGATTTTTGATTTTCCGTGATTTGTTGATCCGTTTCTGGTTTTGTTTTTATTTTTGTATCTACTATAGGGTTTTGATTTGTGGTTAGCATGAGGCTTATATAAAACATTTATAGTTATAACAGTCTATGTTAAGGGGCGCCTGGGTGGCTCAGTTGGTTAAGTGTCTGCCTTCAGCTCTGGTCATGATCCCAGGGCCTTGGGATTGAATCCCACATTGAGCTCCTTGCTCAGCAGGGAGCCTGCTCCCCCTCTGCCTGCCACTCCTCCTGCTTACGCATGCACTCACACTCTGTCTCTAATAAATAAATAAAATTAAAAAACCCCAGTCTATGTTAAGCCAACAATTTAATTTTGATTACATAAAAAACTCTACCCTTTTGTTTCCCCCATTTTATATTTTTGGTGTGTCAATTTACATCTTTTTGTATTGTATATTTTTAAAATTAATGCAGTATAGTTATAATTAATAATTTTGTCTTTTAACCATTACCCTGGAGTTATAACCATTAAAATATTAGACTTTTTTTGCATTTGACTACCTTTACCACTGAGTTTTATACTTTAATATGTTTTCATGTTACTAATTGACATCATTTTTATTTTATTTTTATTTTTTTTATTTTTTAAAGATTTTATTTATTTATTTATTTGACAGAGAGAGAGCCAGAGAGCACAAGTGGAGGGAATGGCAGAGGGAGAGGGAGAAGCAGGATCCCCACTGAGCAGGGAGCCAGATGCAGGGCTTGATCCTGGGACCCTGGGATCATGACCTGAGCCTAAGGCAGACACTTAACCGACTGACCCACCCAGGTGCCCCAACATCATTTATTTTGGCTCGAAGAACTCACTTAGAATTTCTTTTAAGGCTTGTCTAGTGGTGATGAACTCCTTCAGCTTTTGGTTTTCTGTGAGTATCTTTATCTCTCCTTTAGTTCTGAAGGAAAGCTTTACTGGGTAATATATATATTATATATAGTAATGTATTCTTAGTTGGCAGGTTTTTTTCTTTCAATATTTTACATATAAAATCTCAGTCTCTCCTGGCCTTCAAGGTTTTTTCTGAGAAATCTGCTGATTACCTTATGGGGTTTCCCTTGTATTTGATGAGGCTCTTTTCTCTTGCAGCACCTCCAGAATCAGTGATGAAGGTCCAGGACAGGTAGTTGTGATGGTCAGGGTTAGCAGTGTGCAAACACTCTGCTGTGGGTGCTAGCTGTAGTTTCCTGCATGGTGGCACAGCCGACTGTAAGTACTTGCATGGTGGTGAGGGTCAGGGCAATGACAGGGGTCAGCTGTAGATGTGTGCATAGTGGTAGAGGCCAGTGATAAGGGTTGAGGTTTTCTGCCTGTGTATGCACAACTGTGATTTCTGGGGCTGTGTGGTATGTATTTACATCATGACAGAGATAGCCATGGGTATGCATGGGGTGGAGACCAGGGACAAGAAATGGGGCTGGCTGCATGCACATGTGTAGCTGTGGGGACTAGGACCAGCTGTGAGTGTTTGCTTGGTGGCCATACTGACTTCCAAGACCAAGGCACCTGTGGTGGTGGGAATGGAGTGGGACTCAAGCTGTTGGTTTTTTAATGTGAAACGTGCAGAACTCTTGGTGATGAAAACTGCAGGGAGACTGGAGCAGCTGAGCTGGCTTTTGGTTTCCTCGGTGATGAAAGCTTCTGGTGTCATCTGTGGAGCAGACCTCTGGGGTCTGCAATGGTGAACACTTGATAGAATATGGTATATATACACCATGGAATATGACTCCTTAAAAAGGAAGGAAATCCTGACCCATGAAGTTACATGGATGAACCTTGAGGACATAAAGCTAAGTAAAATGAGCCAGTCACAAAAGGACAAAGACTATGGTTCTATTTATGAGGTCTCTAGAGGAGTCAAAATTATAAGGCCAAAAATGAAATGGTGTAGGCTGGTGATGGGTAGTAAGGAGGGCATGTGTTGCATGGTGCACTGGGTGTTATACGCAACTAATGAATCATCAAACTTTACATCAGAAACCAGGGATGTACTGTATGGTGACTAACATAATATAATAAAAAAACATTTAAAAAACCCAAAAAAACCAGGGATATACTGTATGGTGACTAAAATAATATAATAAAAAATATTACTATAAAAAAATGAAATGGTGGTTACTCGGGGCTGGGGGAGGCAAGGGATTTGGCCTTGTTGAAATGACATGGAGTTTTATTTCTACCAGATGAAGACTTCTGGAGATTGTTTGCACAGCAGGGAGAAATACTTAACATTAATGAACCACACACTTAAAAATGGTTAAGATGGCAAATTTTATGTTTATGTTCATGTTAATGTTTCAGTCCACAGTCCCCTAAAGTGAGGAACACTATACCTTGAGACTTGTGACAAAATTAGAAAAGATGACCATGAATACCAGTCAGAATGGTGAAAATCAACAACACAGGAAACAACAGGTGTTTGTGAGGGTGTGGAGAAAGGGGAGCCCTCTTACACTGTTGGTGGGAATGCAGACTGGTACAGCCACTCTGGAAACAGAATGGAGGTTCCTCAAAAAGTTAAAAATAGTTACAATCCAGCAATTGCACTACTAGGTATTTACCCAGAGAATACAAAGATACTGATCGGAAGGGGCACATACACCCTGATGTTTATAGCAGCATTATCAACAATAGCCAAACTATGGAAAGAGCCCAAGTGCCCATCGACTGATGAATGGATAAAGAAGAGGTGGTCTATATATAGAATGGAATATTACTCAGCCACCAAAAAGAATGAAATCTTGCCATTCGCAACAACGGGGATGGAGCTAGAGTGTATTATATGCTAAGCGAAATAAGAGAAAGACAAATACCATATGATTTCACTCATGTGGAATTTAAGAAACAAAACAGATGAACATATGGAAGGGGAGGAAAGAGAGAGAGAGGGAAACAAACCATAAGGGACTCTTAACTACAGAGAACAAACTAGGGGTTGATGGAGGGAGGTGGTGGGGGATGGGCTGGATGGGTGATGGGTATTAAAGAGGGCACTTGGGATGAGTGCTGGGTGTTGTGTGTAAGTGATGAATAACTGAATTCTACTCCTGAAACCAGTATTGTACTGTATGTTAACTGACTGGAATTTACTTTTTAAAAAAGATTTTATTTATTTATTTGAGAGAGAGCGTGAGAGAGAGAGAGCGCTAGTGGGCACAGGGGAGGGAGAGGGACAAGCAGACTCCACGCTGAGCAGGGATCCCTATGCAGGGCTTGATCCCAGGACCCTGAGATCATGACCTGAGCCAAAGGCAGTTGCTTAAATTGACTGAGCCACCCAGGTGCCCCAACTGACTAGAATTTAAATGAAAACTTGAAAAAAAAAAGTGACTGTGAAAACCTAAAGTGGGAGTAGCAGGTCTCTTTGAGTTAATCAGAGAATTGTCACAGAGAATAGATTAGAATCTATTGTATAAAACATTGTATATGCCCTGTGTATACACAGTGAAGATTAAAGACTCAGAGAGATAAACCTTAGAGTGTTTGCATTTTTACAATAATGTAGCTATGTTTTTAAATATCTTATTTATGTAATATTTATAATGTAACAATACATATAAGATATATTAAAATATATCTCATATATATAAACATGCACACTGTATTCTCACACCCCAAATAGGCATCAGATTTCCTGATGTCATTGATTACATAGAAATGTCTTTGTCCATAACTAACAAAAGAAGACTCTTATGCAGTTAGAGAAGGATGGTGTGTCCACATTTACCAAGAATTTGAAATGGAGATAAGCAGACGCAGGTGGAGAAAAGTACATGGTGTGCACTGGGCCTCACAGGGTCAGGGAATTCCTTCCTTCCAGATTCTTGGTCTCGAAGGATTTGCACTTGCCTGGAATCTCAGTGACAATGAAATTGTTGGACTAATGAGGAGCTTTTGAAATTGAACCTCTAGGGACACAGAGACTGCAATCTACCTGTGACCACTTATTTCAGCAATCCTTCCTATGAAAAGTAGTAGCATAATTGGTTCTCCTCCCATAAATGATCCTTCTTGCCCAGGAGCCTAGGTCTCATTCAGTCCCTCTGCCCTCTCTGAGTACAAATCTTCCAGACAGTGCATCCAGGGGAAATGTCAATCATCATTCCACTGTGATGCCAGCCAGGTAACCTACATGGACGTTTGGAAGTGAGGGCAGGTGTTTTACTACAGGTCCATCCAGGGGTAGTTGCAAAGAGAGGACATGTACCAGGTGATTAGAACCAAGTCATCCAGGGTCCTCCTGCCTGTGTCTCATCCTCTTCATATCCTTATACTTTGCACCAATTTCAAGTACCTCCATTTCCTAATGTACTCACTCTGTACTATGGCCAGGGCCATTTCTTAATGAGAGAAGAATTCTGCTTTTTTAAAAAATAGGATGGCTGTTAGACAAGTCTCTGACATTTACTTACAATTTTGTAGTGGTGAGAAGGCAGGAAATATTTGGTAAAGTTCACTTTACCTTCCCATTCTTGGTTCTTGACATACTTATGTATTATCTCAGTTGCTCGCCTCTGAGGTCTTTGGGGATCCAGACAGAATCTTCAGCTGCCTCCCCAGTCTGTTTCTCTTTATAAAATTACCAAATGTTCCAAATAATCAGAACAGTATAGATAGTGTAATTTTTTAAAAAAATGGCCACCTCTTGACCCTTGTGGGAATTAACAATAAATGACACGCTGCAGTATCAGCTTCAGGTTTTTGTTAAAGGAACAGAATAATATGCATACAGAAGGCACCTACTTCTGATCCCTCTCTATTAGCCTCCATCCTATCCTAAGATAGTGTCTGCCTCTGGTGATGGTCCTTCTGCTGGTCTAGAAAACACACATTTGATTGTGTTCTCACTCCACCTTTTCCATCAGATTTATCAACAACATGGGACCCAGAAACAAAACAGGGGTTTCAGAATTCCTTCTTATGGAAGTGACAGAGGATCCAGAACTGAAGCCCCTTCTCTTTATTCTGTTTTTGTGCGTATACCTGGTCACCATCCTGGGAAACCTGCTCATCATCCTGGCTGTCAGCTCTGACTCCCACCTCCACACCCCCATGTACTTCTTCCTCTCCAACCTGTCCTTTACTGACATCTGTTTAAGCACAACCACCATCCCGAAGATGCTGGTGAACATCCAAACACAGAATCAGAGCATCACCTATACAGGCTGTCTCACCCAGATCTACTTTATCCTGGTTTTTGCAAGTTTAGAAAGTAGTCTTCTTGCAGTAATGGCCTATGACCGCTATGTGGCCATTTGTCATCCATTGAGGTACGCAGTCATCATGAACCCCCACCTCTGTGGCCTGCTGGTTCTACTCTCCTTGTGCATTAACATTGTGGATGCCCTGATGCACAGTCTGATGGTGTTGCAGCTGACCTTCTGCACAGACTTTGACATCCCTCTCTTCTTCTGCGAAGTGGTTCAGGTCATCAAGCTTGCGTGTTCTGACACCCTCATCAATAACATCCTGATATATTTTGCAACTAGCATATTTGGTGGTATTCCTCTGTGTGGAATCATTCTCTCTTACACTCAGATAGTGTCCTCTGTTTTGAGAATGCCATCAGCAGGTGGAAAGTATAAAGCTTTTTCCACCTGTGGTTCTCACCTGTCAGTTGTGTCTTTGTTCTATGGGACAGGTTTGGGGGTGTACATTAGTTCTGCTCTTACTGACTCTTCCAGAAACACTGCGGTGGCCTCAGTGATGTACACTGTTGTCCCTCAAATGATGAACCCCTTCATCTACAGCCTGAGGAACAGGGACATGAAAGGAGCCTTGAGGAAACTCATGGGTAAGATATCATTGCTTTTTCAGGAGTGTGTTGTTTAATTTCCATATATTTGTGTATTTTCCATTTGTCCTTCAGTTACTGATTTCTAGCTTCACACCGTGATGATCAGAAAAGACACTTTGAATGATTATAATATTTTTAAATTTACTGAAACCTGCTTTGTGGCAGGTTTGTGTATGATCTATCCTGGGGAATGTTCCATGTGCTCCAGAGAAGAATGCATTTTCTACTGTTGTTGGATAGAGTGTTCACATGTATCTGTTAGGTTTTGTTTGTTCATACTGTTTTTCAAGTTCATTATTTCTTGTCGATCTATCCAGGGGCACTAAGCATTGTGGAATGTGATGTATTGAAGTCTCTTAAGTATAAATGTGGAAACGTATTTCTTACTTACTTCTGTCATGTTTGTTTCATGTATTTTGAGGCTCTGTTGTTTGGTGTATATATGTTTGTAATTGTTATATTGTTTTGATTATTGATCTTTTAATCTCTATTTCTGTGTATCTATTTATTTTCCATCTTGCTTGCTTTGTTTATTTTAACAGTTTTGACTTAAAGTCTTTTTTTCTTCACCTGATATTAGCTCTCTTTGGTAACTGTTTTCCTGGACTGTATTTTTTATTTTTATTTTTATTTTATTATTTATTTATTTATTTTTAAAGATTTTATTTATTTATTTGACAGAGAGAGACAGCCAGTGAGAGAGGGAACACAAGCAGGGGGAGTGGGAGAGGGAGAAGCAGACTCCCAGCAGAGGAGCCTGATGTGGGGCTTGATCCCAGAACGCTGGGATCACGCCCTGAGCCAAAGGCAGACACTTAACGACTGCGCCACCCAGGTGCCCCGGGACTGTATTTTTTATTTTTAAATTTAAAATCTATTTGTGTTTGTGAATCCATAATGAGTCTCTCATAAACAGCCTATATTCACATCATGTTTTCTTTATCTTTCTTCCAATCTCTACCTTTTGATTGGGGAGTTTAATCTACTTACCTTTATTTTTTTATTTTATTTTTTATTTTTATTATTTTTATTATATTATGTTAGTCACCATACAGTACATCCCTGGTTTTTGATGTAAAGTTCGATGATTCATTAGTTGCGTATAACACCCAGGGCACCATGCAATACGTGCCCTCCTTACTACTCATCATCAGCCTATCCCATTCCCCCACCTTCCACCCCTCTGAAGCCCTCAGTTTGTTTCTCAGAGTCCCTAGTCTCTCATGAAGCATGAGAGACTGCTTACATTTAAAGTACTTACCAATAAGGAGATACTTAATTCTTCCACTGAAAATTTTATTTTATTTATGTCTAATACCTTTTTATGTTCTTTATTTCTTCCATTACTTCCCTCCTTACCGCCTTGTTGATTTTTGTAGTGAACATTTTGGATTTTGTACTCATTGTCTTTTTGGAATATATCCAGATAATTGTCTTTATGGTTATCATGGGCATTATATTTAACATGCTAAGTTTATAAAACTCTAGTTTGAACTCATACCATTTTTATTTCAATAGCATGCAAAACCTCTACTCTTATATAGCTCTGTCTTTATGTTGTTGCTGTCACACATTAAATCTTTATAAATTGTTTCTAATAGCAGAGATTTAACATTTTTACATTTTTTTAAGATAGTAGGAAATAAAAAGTGGAGTTATGAGCCAGAAATACAATGCTGTTTTTTTATTTGCCCATGCATTTATCAGAAATCTTTATCTTTTTCATTCAGAATTGAATTACTGTTTAGTGTCTTTTCATTTTTAACCTGAAGGAATCTGTTAAATATTTTCATAGAACAGGCTTAGTGGTAATGAACTCCTGCAGCTTTATTCTTCTGGGAATGTTTTATTTTCCCCTCATTTTTGGAAGGAAAATTTTGTCAAATATAAAATCCTTGGTTGTCAGTTTTCTTTCAGCACTTTTAAATATGTCGTCCCACTACCTTCTTGCCTTCATGGTTCTTATGAGAAATTGGTTTTTAGTCTTATTGAGGACATCTTGTATGTGTGGAGTTATTTTCTCTTAAGTTCTTGTATGTGATGAGCTCCTTTCAAGACCCTTAACCTTTGGCTTTGCCAGTTTAATCATAATGAGTCTTAGTGTTTATCTTTGACTTATCATCCTTAGAGTTCACTAAGGTTCCTAGTTTTGTAGGTTCGTGTCTATTATCATGTCTGGGGAGTTTTTGTTCATTTTATCTTCAATTACTCTTCTCTTTCTGGGGCTCCCATAATGCGTATTTTTTTTCACTTGATGTGTCCCACTGGTCCCTTAGGGTCTACTCATTTTTCTTCATTCTTTTTTCTTTCTGCTTCTTAAACTCAGTATTACAATGTAATCACTCTGGGTATCAGAATCTCCCCCAGAGTTTGCTCTTTTCCACAGTTTTATTGAGAAACAATTGACATACATCACTGTGTAAGCTGAAGGTATAGAGCATGATGGCGTGTTTTACATATATTGTGAAATGATTACCACAGGTTTGCTTAACATCCATTGGGGCGCCTGGGTGGCGCAGTCATTGGGCATCTGCCTTTGGCTCAGGGCATGATCCTGGTGTTCTGGGATCGAGCCCCACGTCGGGCTTCTCCCGCTGGGAGCCTGCTTCTTCCTCTCCCACTCCCCCTGCTTGTGTTCCCTCTCACGCTGGCTGTCTCTCTCTGTCAAATAAATAAATAAAATCTTTTAAAAAAAAATCCATCGTCTCATATAGGTACAAAAAAAAAAAAAGAAAAATATTTTCTCCTTGTGATGAGAATTTGAAGGATCTGCTCTAACATATATCACATAGCAGTGTTGGCTGTAGTCATCATGTTGTATGTTACATCCCTAGAACTTATTTATCTTATAACCAGAAGTTTGTACTTTTTGACTTCCTCCCTCCAGTTCCCCTTCACCCCACCTCTCATCTCTGGTAACCACAAATCTGTTTTCTTTTTCTGCGAGTTAGGTGTTTGGGTTTGTTTTTTAGATTCTACATATAAGTGAGATCATACAGTATTTGTCTTTCTCTGATTTATTTCATTTAGCTATGCCTTCAGGGTCCATCCATGTGTGTCCAGTGATGGATGAATGGATTAATAAGTTATGGTGTGTGTGTGTGTGTGTGTGTATGTGTGTAGCATAAAAAAATGAGGTAATCCTACCACTTGCTTTTTAAAAAATTCTTCAAGGTGGTAGTAGTCTGTTTAGTAACTTTCCCAGAATGTATTTGCAAAGACTGTAATTTTTATTTTATGTGTTCATTGAAATCTATGTTCCTTACTTTGTTCAGCTAGCGTTGTGACAGAATTCCTTAAATGCCAGGAGTGATACAAACACACAAAGAAATAACACAGCTCTATCAGTCCTTTCAGACTAGATCCGTGCTGCAGAACTCTTTCAGTGCTTATCCAGGTTTGCACTGAGTATAGAGATCAGTGTTAAAGTTTAGGATCTTCTCTGGTCTTTTCTGAGTATATGTCTTCTTTTCTGAGTATATGTCTTGCCATGGTTATCCAGGTGGCTTTCTAAATTTTCCCATATACTTGGTTGCTTTTTTAAAATTTTATTTTATTTTTTAAAGATTTATTTATTTTAGAGAGGGAGAGAGCACGAGTAGGAGGAGGGCCAAAGAGAGAGGAGGGAGAGAGAATCTCCAGCAGATGCCCTGCTGAGCATGGAGCCCAACGTGGGGCTTGATTCCATAATCCTGAGATCATGACCTGAGCTAAAATCAAGAGTCAGATGCTTAACCAGCTGAGTCACCCATGTGCCCCAACTTGGTTACTTTTAAACATCCTAATTTCCTAAAGAAAAATTCCCCAGTTTTACTCTGGGGTTTAGCTGGTCTGTATTATTGTTTTTAAAATTTTACTAAAGATTTTATTTATGTATTATTTTGGAGAGAGAGACAGAGTGCGAGTGGGCAGAGGGGAGAGGGAGAAGGAGAGGGAGAGAATCTCAAGCAGACTCCACACTGAGTGTGGAGTCCCACGTGGGGCTTGATCTCACAACTCTGAGATCATGACCTGAGCCAAGACACTTGGCTTGATCCTAAACTTTCATGTTGGTTAAGCGCAAGTCAGCCGCTTTATCAACTGAGCTACCCAGGTGCCCCCTATTTTATGTTTTGACTTAATCTTTTATCATAACTGCATATAGGCTGCTGGTTTGGTTTGCAGTATTTTCGAGCAATGCCGTCTGCTTTTCCAGCCTGAGTTCTGAGTTAGGCAAACAGAAACGAATGCCTTGTGTCAGTCCTTCAGGTAGCTCCCAGACAGGTTAAAACAGACATACAGCATGGTTTGAGAAAGGATCTACTCTGGTTCCTCAGAATACCTGGACCAGGTCTCATGCTGAGAATACAGGCTATAACCATTTTCATATTAAGACTATTGCCATGCCACGGAAAGGGAGGGGCAAGGACAGGTAAAAGTGCCACATAACTTTTCTGCCAGTTTGAAGTTGCTTTTTTCTTGATTCAGCACTTACTTGGTTGCTGTAAATTTTGACTGTTTTTTAGAGTTCTCACGAAGTGAGTTCTGACATTTCTGCTTGTTTTTTTTCAGTGTTACTTTGAGAGGACAAGAGCTTTGAGCAGCCCGGTCTCCCATTTTGCCTTTTTCCTGAGGCTACTTTTCCATGAACAGTTCATTTTGATTGTAAGGAATACCTTAGAAATTGTTGAATATACAGGTCAAGGCTCTCAGGCTGTGCTGTCCCAGGGGGGAGCCACTGCAGACATGTGGCTGTTGAGCACATGAAGAATGGTGGTCCGAACTGAGACAGGTGTTGGGTTTAAAACCCACAGTGGATTTCAAAGAGGAAAAAAAAAGTAAAATATCTCATTAATAATTTTATATGGTTTAGATATTGAATTAATATACTAAGTTAAATGAAATATGTTGTTAACATTTATTAAAAAAAGAAACTGTTGAATATAATATGTAGAAACAGAATACAATGAGCCATACATAGAATTAGTCCTTAAAATTTGCTTCTTATGGTATATTTGCTATATTATCATGCATATTATCACTTGCATTTTATAGGTGATCTATCTATCATCTATCTATCTCCATATAATAAACTATACTTTTGAGCTTACATGTCCTGTTTGTCTTCCTTAGATTGTTGCTATAAAGAGTGCCTTTGAATGTACCTTAGGAAACAAGACTAGAATACAATTGCAGAAGGGAACTGCATCTCTGTTTAAAAGGAATTTGAATTTGAAATGGATATGAAAAGAAATAGGTGGATGGAGAATTGCATACTTTTGGCCTCCCAGGATGAGGGAATTAGCCAGTATTAAGTTATTCCTTCTCTGAGCCTTGTTCCTTAAAAATTTTCACTACCTGGGGATCGGCATGATAGCAAAAGAATGGGACTAATGAGGAACTTCGGATACTGGATCCTGAAGGACCACAGAGTCTGCAGATTGTCTGCCTGTGGCCACTCTGTTCAGGTTCCTGAGCAGCACGCCTGAGTCTTTTCTCAGGGACCATTATTTTGTATAATGGCCAGTCCTTTGAGCTGTGTTCTCAGTCTCCCTGAGAAGAGGACTTCCATTTATCTCCCTTAGTATCAAAGGGAGAACTGGGTATCATTCCTTAGGGCTGGCATCCAGATAATCTGAAGTTCCCTATTATATGATTTTCAAATAGGAAGAGGTGTTTGTCTACTAGTCCATTTGGGTCTGTGAGTGAGAATATGCTGCAGATGACCTGATCTTATTAATCCATGAAGTGCCTCATTGTTCATCATCTAATATAAACATGTACTTTTGCAGCAATACCTAATAAGTCTCATTTTCTACTCTGAACCCAAAATTCTAGAGATCTTTTCCACCCTCAGGAGAAAATTTCTCTTGAAAAAGTTTGTGGAAAGTTCTAGAAATCTCTTAAATGTTTCTTAATTTCTGGGCACAGAATTGAGGTAAATGGTCAGCATATATTTATCCCCCCATGTCTGTTTTTTAATATTCCTTTGTAGGGATGATCCTTGGTCTGGGTCCTGGTGCCTGTCTATGAGGACTCTGGAACAGGAGATGGACCAGGGTAAATCCCATAAGCCACATCTCTAGTGCTGGGCCCTCTTTAGTAACCTACTAAATATTTAAAAAATGGAGACTAATACAGAATATTAGGACAGGTTCTCATGTATCTGTGTCTGGAATTAATAAATTTTGATATTTGCCATATTAGTTTTCTTCTTAAAGCAAGAAAATAGTTTGCATAGAGACAACATTCTATTTTTGTTTTTGTCCGTTTCTGTCCTTCCATTCCCAGAGGCAACCACACAGTCTTTAGTTGGTTGGGTCTCTTGGCCTTATGGTAAACTATTTTTACACAAACATATGTGTATGTGTATTTGTGTGCATGTATATGTAGGTGCCTGTATGTGTGTCTGTGTGTCGCAATGCAAATGCCCATTCCTTCAAGAGAAAATAAATAGTGACGTTGTAAGACAGGGGAATACAGCAAAGGAGTGAAAGTCAGTGAACCAGAATGAAATGTACCAAGGTTTGTTTCCTCTCTCTGCTTCTATACATGAGCAAGATTTACAGTGGAAGTTTTAGCACATCAGTTCCTTCCTGAAATTTGTTACCATGCCAGGATTGTTCTTTCTTTCTCTCTTCTTTTTTTCATCTTGTCCCACCCCTTCCTTCCCTCCCTATAATGAACCATGCCTGTTAGTCCAGTCATTGTCATGACATAAACAAATCTTTTTTTTTTTTAAGGGGGGCAGGGGCAGAGGGAGAGGGAAGTAGAGAATCCCAAGCAGGCTTCTTGCCCAGTGTGGAGCCAACATTTGGCTCAGTCTCACAACCTTGAGATCATGACCTGAGCTGAAATCAAGAGTCAGACGCTTAACTGACTGAGCCACCCAGGGGCCCCTCCATAAACAAATTCTTACAGGCGAGATGAAGAAGATCCTATGTGTCAAGCACTGTGTTTGGTGGTATTTCTTACTTGTAAACATCTCCTTATTCCCAAAGCATGTGCTGGAACCTGGAATAAACTCAGGTGTTTCTGAGTCCAAATTTATAGCAAATGATCAGTTCTGATATAGTTGCTTATTTTCACAACCCCATGCATGCATGGCTCAGATTTTCTCATTGGTGAAGCAAAGTTTCTATATTGCTATTCATAATTTTTTTATTTTTTAAAGATTTTATTTATTTATCCATGAGAGAGAGAGAAATAAGAAATCAAAGGCATCGAAATCAGCAAAGAAGAAGTCCAACTCTCACTCTTTGCAGATGACATGGGGTGGGGCATGGGGTAACTGGGTGATGAACATTAAGGAGGGCATGTGATGTAATGAGCGCTGGGTATTATATAAGACTGATGAATCACTGAACTGTATCTCTGAAACTAATAATACACTATATGTAAATTAATTGAATTTAAATAAAAATAATTTTAAAAAATCTCATCTTAACCCAGGAGATAGGAGAGTCCTAGAGTTGATGCTGGTGCATATGTTCTGAATATACTCAGGAGGCACTGCCCGAAGCTGCTTGACCCAAGCTTTAGTGGGGCCCAATTGGGCAAAAAAGGAGGATCTGAACTTCTGTGATGGATTTTTTATAGTGCAGCCATGATTTAATTAATTTATAAAAGCACTTTATTTTAGATATGATTGCGATGTAAAGAAGCTGTACATACTAACATATGCAACTCAATGAGTTTGGGATAAATGTGTATTTGTGAAACCATCGCCACCATCAAGACATATCCGTCATATTATTTTTATTATTATTTTTCATGATGGTAATACTTAATATAAGATCTACCCTCTTAGCAAATTTTGAATGTACAGTACAGTATTGTTAGCTGTAGGCACTATGGTGTATAGTAGATTCCAGAACTTTTATTTATTTTGCACAATTGAAACTTTGTCCCCTTTGACCATCACTCCCCTATTTACCTCTCTCCCAAGCCAGTAGCAACCACCATTTGACTCTGCTTCCATGAGTTTGACTGTCTTAGATTCCACATATAAGTGATGCCATACAGTGTTTGTCTTTCCCTGTTTGCCTTATTGCACTTAGCATAATGTCCTCTGGGTCCATCCTTGTTGTCACAAATGTCAAGATTTCCTTCTTTTTTTAAGGTTAAATAATATTCTACTGTGAATATATACCTCATTTTCTTTATCCATTCTTGCATTAATGAACATTTAGATTGGTTTCATTTCTTGGCTATTGTGAGTAATGCTGCAACAAACATGGGAGTGCAGGGATCTCTTTGAGATCCTGATTTCAATACACCTGACTACATACCAGAAGTGGGATTGCCGGATCAAATGGTAGTTCTATTTTGAACTCTTTGAGGCACCTCCATGGTGTTTTCCATAGGGCTGTACCAGTTTATGATTTCCACCAACAGTGCACCAGGCTTCGTTTTCTCCACATCCTTGACAACACTTTTTGATCTTTCCTTCCTCCCTTATTTTCTTCTTTCCTTCCTTCCTTCCTTCCTTCCTTCCTTCCTTCCTTCCTTCCTTCCTTCCCTCCCTTCCTCCTTTCTTTCTTTTTCTTTCTTTCTTTCTTTCTTTCTTTCTTTCTTTCTTTCTTTCTTTCTTTCTTTCTTTTTCTTTCTTTCTTTCTTTTTCTTTCTTTCTTTCTTTCTTTCTTTCTTTCTTTCTTTCTTTCTTTCTTTTCTTCCTTCCTTCCTCCCTCCCATCCCCCCTTCCTTCCTTCCTTCTTTCCTTCCTTCCTTCCTTTCCTCCTTCCTTCCTTCCCTTAGTCCTTCCGTCCTTCCTTCCCTCCTTTCTTTCTTTTTCTTTTCTTCCTTTTCTTCTTTCCTTCCTCCCTCCCTCCTTTCCCCCTCCCTTCCTTCCTTCCTTCCTTCTCTCTCTCCCTCCCTTGCTTCCTTCCTTCCCTTCCTCCCTCTCCCCTCCCTCCATCTCTCTCTCTCTTTCTTTCTTTCTCTTCTTTCTCTTCTTTTTCTCTCTCTCCCTCTGTCTCTCCCTTCCTTCCTTCCTTCCTTCCTTCCTTCCTTCCTTCCTTCTCCCCCTTCTCCACCTCCTTCCTTCTCCCCCTTTTCCTCCTCCTCCTCTCCCTTCTCCCCCCTCATCCCCCCCCTTTTTAAAAGATTTTATTTATTTATTTGACAGAGACAGCCAGCGAGAGAGGAAACACAAGCAGGGGGAGTGGGAGAGGAAGAAGCAGGCTCCCAGCGGAAGAGCCTGATGTGGGGCTCGATCCCAGAACGCTGGGATCACACCCTGAGCCGAAGGCAGACACTTAACGATCGCACTCCCCAGGCACCCCCATCCCCCTTTTCCCCTTCTCCCCATCCCCCTTTTCCCCCTTCTCCCTCTCTTCCTCCCCCCTTCTCCCCCTTCTCACCCTTTTCCTCCTCCTCCTCCTGCTGCTGCTTCTGCTGCTGCTGCTTCTTTTTCTTCTTTTACTTTTTCTTCTTCTTCTTTCTTCTTCTTCTTCTTCTTCTTCTTCTTCTTCTTCTTCTTCTTCTTCTTTTTCTTCTTCAGCAGCTATCCTAACATGTGTAAGGTGATTTCACATTGTGGTTTTGATTTGCATTTCCCTGATGATTAGTGATTTTGAGCATCTTCTCATATACCTGTTGGCCATTTGTATGTCTTATTTGGAGAAATGTGTTTTTAGGTTCTTCCATCATTTTTTTAATGGGGTTACTATTTTTTTTCTTTTGCTATTAGTTTGGATATTAAGTCCTCCTCAAATGTGTGGTTTGCAAATATTTCTCCCATTTTGTAGGTTGTCTTTTTATTTTGTTTGTTGTTTCTTTCCTTTTGCTGTGCAAACTTTTTAGTATGATGTGTCCAACTTGTGTATTTTTTTCTTATGTTACTTGTGCTTTTGGTGTCATATCCAAAAACACATTGCCAAGACCATGCCAAGGAGCTTTTTCCTTATGTTTTATCCTAGGAGTTTTATGATTTTATGTCTTCTGTTTAATTCTTTAATCCATTCAAGTTGATTTTTAAAATATCTATCTCTTTATTTTACTTTTACTTTTTTAAATTTGAGAATAGTTGACACAATGCTATGTTAGTTTCAGGCATACAACATACTGATTCAACAAGTTTATACATTATGCTATGTTCACCAGAAGTGTAGTTACCACCTATCCTAATACATTGCTATTACAGTATCATTGACTATATTCCTTATGCTGTGCCTTTTATTCCCATGACTTATTCATTCCATAACTGGAAGCCTGTATCTCCCACTCCTCTTCATCCATCAATAGATGAAAAAATATAAGGAAGATGTGGTATACATACACAATGGAATATTAGGCAGCCATAAAAAGGATGATATTGTGCCATTTGAGACAACATGGATGGACCTAGAGGGTATTAAGCTAAGTGAAATAAGTCAGACTGAGAAAGACAAATACCATATGACTTCATTCATAATTGTTTTTTTGGTATGGTGTAAGATATGCATCCAATTTCATTCCTATGCATGTAGATATCCAGTTTTCTTTTCTTTTCTTTTTTAAATTTAATTTATTTATTTGAGGAGAGAGAGAGAGAAAGGGAGAGAGAGAGGGCATGATTGGGGATGGGGAGAGGGAGAAGCAGGCTCCCTGCTGAGTGGGGAGCCCGATGCAGGGCTTGATCCCTGGACCCTAGGGATCATGACCCCAGCTGAAATCAGACGCTTAACCAACTGAGCCAGGCACCCCAATGTCCAGTTTTCTTAATACCATTTGTTGAAGAGACTACCCCTTCCCCATTGAATATTCTTGGAACCCTTCTCAAAGATTAGTTGACTATATATGTGTCGGCTTATTTATGGACTCTCTATTCCATTCCATTGGTCTATGTGTCTGTTTTTATGCCAATATTATACTGTTTTGATTACTATAGCTTTGATATGTAGCTTGATGTAAGGAAGTGTAATGCCTCCAGCTTTGTTTTTCTTGCTCAAGATTGCTTTGACTCTTTGGGGTCTTTTGTGATTCCATATACATTTTGGGATTTTTTTTTTCCATTTACTTAAACATATTGTAGAGTGAATTGTATATACCTGGCCTCAGAATCAGAAAAGCAGTCATCCTGAATTCCTCCCTCTAGAGTCTTGGCCTTGAAGGATTTGCACTGCCCTGGATCACAGTGACAATAAAATTGCTTGGCTAATGAGGAGCTTTGGAAATTGAACCTCTAGAGATACAGAGACTGCAATCTGCCTGTGACCACTTGCTTCAACAATTCTTTTCCAGAAAAGAAGTAGCACACCTGAGCCTCATCTCGCAGATGATCTCTTTTGCCCTGGAGCCCAAGGGCGACTCGGTCTTTCTCCCCTTCCTGAGTATTTATCTTCCATTTGGTATATTCAGAGGAAATGTCAAATCATTCTACTATGATACCCATCAGGTAATCCAATGTCCTTAGTCAATGTTTGGAAATGAGGGCAGATATTTTACTACAGTTTCATCCAGAGGAAGCTGTGAAGAGTACATGCATCAGATGATTAGAACCATGTCACCCAGGGTCCTCCTGCCTGTCTGTCATCTTCACATGTTTCCTTGTACTTTACACCAATCTCAAGTATTGCTGATTTACTAATACCACACTCAGTCTCTACTATAGCCAGGACCATTTTCCTACTGAGTAGAAATATGCTTTTTATAAAACGGGATGGCTGTTATAAAATTATCTGACATTTACTTTCAATCTGATGGTGGTGGGAAGCAAGAAATTGGTAAAGTTTACTTTATCTTCCCATTCCTGGTTCTTTTTTTTTTTTTTAGATTTGTAGATGGTAGATTTTTATTATGTGTATTGTACATCAATAAAATATTCCTGGTTCTTGACATACTTATCTATTATCTCAGTTGCTTTCCTCTGAGGTCTTTGGGGATTGAGACAGAATCTTCAGCTGCCTCTAGAGTCTGTTTCTCTTTATAAAATTAGCAAACGTTTCAAGTAATCAGAACAGTATAGGTAGTATAATTTTTTAAAAAATGGCCCCCTCTTGACTCTTGTGGAAATTAACAATGGATGACACTCTGTGGTATCAGCTTCAGGTTTTTGTTAAAGGAGCAGAATAATATGCATACAGAAGTCATCTACTTCTTTTTTTTTTTAATTTATTTATTTGCCAGAGAGAGAGAGCACAAGCAGGGGGAGCGGCAGGCAGAGGGAGAAGCAGACTCCCTGCTGAGCAGGGAGCCTGATGTGGGACTTGATCCCAGGACCCTGGGATCATGCCCTGAGCCAAAGGCAGACACTTAACTGACTGAGCCACCCAGGCGTCCTGAAGGCACCTACTTTTTATCTCTCTCTATTAGCCTCCATCCTATCCTAAGATAGTGTCTGCCTCTGGCGATGGTCCTTCTGCTGGTCTAGAAAACACACATTTGATTGTGTTCTCACTCCACCTTTTCTATCAGATTCATCAACAACATGGGACCCAGAAACAAAACAGGGGTTTCAGAATTCCTTCTTATGGAAGTGACAGAGGATCCAGAACTGAAGCCCCTTCTCTTTATTCTGTTTTTGTGCGTATACCTGGTCACCATCCTGGGAAACCTGCTCATCATCCTGGCTGTCAGCTCCGACTCCCACCTCCACACCCCCATGTACTTCTTCCTCTCTAACCTGTCCTTTACTGACATCTGTTTAAGCACAACCACCATCCCGAAGATGCTGGTGAACATCCAAACACAGAATCAGAGCATCAGTTATACAGGCTGCCTCACCCAGGTCTGCTTTGTCCTGGTTTTTGGTGGTTTGGAAGGTTTTCTTCTTGCGGTAATGGCCTATGACCGCTATGTGGCCATTTGTCGTCCCCTGAGGTACACAGTCATCATGAACCCCCACCTCTGTGGCCTGCTGGTTCTACTCTCCTTGTGCATTAACATTGTGGATGCCCTGATGCACAGTCTGATGGTGTTGCAGCTGACCTTCTGCACAGACCTTGACATCCCTCTCTTCTTCTGCGAAGTGGTTCAGGTCATCAAGCTTGCGTGTTCTGACACCCTCATCAATAACATCCTGATATATTTTGCAACTAGCATATTTGGTGGTATTCCTCTGTGTGGAATCATTCTCTCTTACACTCAGATAGTGTCCTCTGTTTTGAGAATGCCATCAGTGGGCAGTAAGTATAAAGCTTTTTCCACCTGTGGTTCTCACCTGTCAGTTGTGTCTTTGTTCTATGGGACAGGTTTGGGGGTGTACATTAGTTCTGCTCTTACTGACTCTTCCAGAAGCACTGCGGTGGCTTCAGTGATGTACACCGCTGTCCCTCAAATGATGAACCCCTTCATTTACAGCCTGAGGAACAGGGACATGAAGGGAGCCTTGAAGAAACTTATATGTAGGACACCTTCTCTTCTGTGATTGTGTCATTGGCATTCAACTGTCGTTTCTAGAATGAGTCAAAGTGACAAAAATACATGATGAGCTAGAATATCTGATTCTTGCATCATCATCTTCTGAAATGACGAGATAGCATAATGGCCATGTGCATTTTAATTTGATGCGGAAAACTAACCTGCACTTTATCAAGCAATGTGGTGTGTGGCAAGTGATTTCAAATCTGTAATCTCAGTTTCTGAGTCAGATTCCCTCAAAGCAGAACCTGAGTCAGGGGTTCTTGTCATAGCGATCTTGTGAGATGTGTTTTCAGAAGAGAAGTGGGATAAGGTGGATAGAACAGGGAAAGAATTTAAATGAGGGTGTCGTGAGTCTACCTGATTCTGGGATCATGCCATGAGAATCGCACTTCAGTGTTGAAAGTGCTAGGATGCCAGGTGCTGATATTTTTTACCCTGATTCAGTAATCACCAATTCCAGTCGCTGGAAACTGTACCTGTGCGGGGCAACATCAGCAACCACTCAGTTCCATGACATCTAAAATGGCATTATTAGGTTATCTTAGTGGTTTGGCATGCTGGGAGATCATTAAATTTTATCAGTGAGAAGGTCTTTGGTTGTATAAGAAAAAGAAATCCTGACTCTAATATGCTCAAAACACAGAGAGGGTTATGAGGTGATGGATGTGTTAATTAACGTTCTTGTGGCAATCAGTGCACAGTGCATACATAGAAGTCGTCATATTGTACACCCTCGCTTTATACGATTTTGTTAATTATACCTCCATAAAGCTGTAAAAAAAGAGTTCTCTTTCATTGTAAGGACTTCAGAAGTAGGGCTATACAAGAACCGGACAGTAAGGCTTCATTTGTTCCTCCAGGTGGTGGCTTCCTCCTGGGTCTAGCTCCCCTTATGGTCCAGATGGTTGCAACAGGTGGAAGAAATCTATGGAAGAATGTATTTAGAATCTGGAACATGAGACCTTTCCTGAAGTTCTCTTGTTAAAATATATAGAAAGTAGTATATAAAATCTATCTATGGTTTTTAAAAATAGTAAAACATGTACCTCCCACCCAGGTGAGGAAATGAAGCTGTGCCACAGACAGTCCATTTGATGGTGTCCAAGCCACGTTACCCTCTCTCTCCCAGGTGACAAGCACTATACTGAACTTTGTATTAATAATGTTGTTAGATGTTCTTCCATTAGGTTGAATCCTATAAAGTTGTCAGTATTTGATCACAGTTGCCCTCTAAAATGGGCAGTGGGATTCAATGTTATTATCACTCGCATGTATCCCTATCCAATTTGTAAATTTTTTTATTTTTGAACAAGTTAAAAGTTAAATCTTAATGGTTGCATTTTGGGTCTTGATTGTTTTTCCATCTTTGTGCTTTTGAGGTTCAAAAGTGTTGGTTGTAGCAGTAATTTATTTTCATTGCTATTATTATATTACGTATGGAGACATTACAAGATCAGTATTCTTGTGAGGCTGAAAGATATTTTGGTTGGTACTCTTCTTCATTTATAAATAAATCTGTTTGAATATTATATACATTTCATGGTGGAAAGGAGAATGTTTTATACGTGGGATAGAATTATTATGTATATAAATATACCTATTCTCCTTTGGATATTTCTTTTTTTTAAAAAAGATTTTATTTATTTATTTGACAGAGAGACAGCCAGTGGGAGAGGAACACAAGCAGGGGAAGTGGGAGAGGAAGAAGCAGGCTCATAGCGGAGGAGCCTGATGTGGGGCTCGATCCCATAACGCCGGGATCACGCCCTGAGCCGAAGGCAGACGCTTAACCGCTGTGCCACCCAGGCGCCCCTGGATATTTCTTTTTTAATTTTTAAATTTAAATCCAATTTGGTTAACATATACTGTATTATTTGGTTCAGGGGTAGAATTTAGTGATTCATCAGTTGTATAAAAAGCCCAGTGCTCATTACATCAAGTGTCCTCCTTGATGCCCATCACCCAGTTACCCCATCCTCCTACCCACCTCCCTCCAGCAACCTCAGTTTGTTTTCTAGAGTTAAGAGTCTCTTATGATTTGCCTCCCTCTCTGCTTTCATCTTATTTTATTTTCCCTTCCCTTCCACTATGTTCATCTGTTTTATTTCTTAAATTCCACATATGAGTGGAATCCTGTGGTATTCCTCAAAAAGTTAAAAATAGAACTACCCTATGACCCAGCAATTACACTACTAGGTATTTATCCAAAGGATACAAACATAGTGATTTGAAGGGGCACATACACCCCAATGTTTATAGCAGCAACATCCATAATAGCCAAAATACAGAAAGAGCCCAGATGTCCATTGACAGATGAATGGATAAAGAAGATGTGCAAGATTTATATATATGGCACTGGAGGAGATAATGCTAAGTGAAATAAGTCAAGCAGAGAAAGACAACTATCATATGATTTCTCTCATCTATGGAACATAAGAACTAGGATGATCAGTAGGGGAAGAAAGGGATAAAGAAAGGGGGGGTAATCAGAAGGGGGAATGAAACATGAGAGACTATGGACTATGAGAAACAAACTGAGGGCCACAGAGGGGAGGGGGGTGGGGGAATGGGATAGGCCAGTGATGGGTAGTAAGGAGGGCACATATTGCATGGTGCACTGGGTGTTATACACAACTAATGAATCATCGAGCCTTACATCGGAAACCGGGGATGTACTGTATGGTGACTAACATAATATAATAAAAAATCATTATAAAAAAATATATATATATAAATTTAGATATATATATATATATAAAATAAATAAAGATATATATATATATCTTACTCAGCCATCAAAAAGAATGAAATCTTGCCATTTGCAACGATGTGTATGGAACTAGAGGGTATTATGCTAAGTGAAATAAGTCAGTCCTCTGGATATTTCTAAGGATTTTCCCTAAGTGGTTGGATAATTTAACATGCACACCAAAATTCCTGGTGATCCATATCAGCACCAACACATTTTTATTTATACTGACAGTCTAGTGGGCATAAAATTATTTTATTTGGCATTTCCCTATGAGATTGAGTGTCATTTCATATATTTATGGGCATTTATTTTTACTCTCTGTTGACTACCAGTTTATGATTTTTCTATTGAGCTGTTGTCAAAATGGCAGAATTTCTTTCTATTTTGTGGCTGGATAATAGTGCATGGTATGTACACCAAATTTTCTCTATTCATCTGTCAATAGACACAGGTTATTTATATATCTTGGTTATTGTGACTAATGCTGAAATTAACATGTGAGAGCAGATATCACTTCAAGATACTGATTTTGCTTCCTCTGCACATATACCCAGAAGTGGAATTACAGGGTTATATAGTAGTCCTATCTTCAATATTTTAAATTGAGGTATAATTGGCATAAAACATTACATTAGTTTCAGGTGTACAACACAATGATTTGATATGTGTATATCTTGTAAAATGATTACCACAATAAGTCTAGTTAACATTCATCACCATAAATAGATAAAAATATTTTTTTCTTGTGATGAAAACTTTAACTCTCTTAACAACTGTTAAATATGCAACACAATTTATTACATCCCCATGATGTATAGTTGGAATTTTGTACCTTTTGACCACCGATACCCATTTTCACCAATCCCTCAGTCCCCACATTTGGCAACCACCAATCTATTCTCTGTATCTATGGGATTAGGTTTTTTTTTTAATAATAATGTTTTATTATATTATTGAACTCAACATGTAAGTGAGATCATATGGTATTTGTCTTTGTCTGTCTGTCTTATTTCATTGCACATAAGGCCCTCAAGTTCCATCCATATGTCTCAAATGGTAGGATTTCCTTCTTTTAATGGGTGAATGATATTCCTGTGTGTGTGTGTGTGTGTGTGTGTGTGTGTGTGTGTGTGTGTGTGTATACATACATATACCAATCAAATTTCTTTATCCATTTATCTGCTGATGGACACTTAGATTGTTTCCATGTCTTGGCTCTTGTAACTAATGCTGCAATGAACATGGGAGTACACATATCTCTTCAAGATAGTGATTTCACCTCCTTCAGTTTTATTTCCAGAATTGGGGTTGAGGGATCATACTGTTTTCCATAACGATTGCACCAGTTTACATTCCTACCAACAGTATGCCAGACTTCCTTTTTCTCCACATTCTTGCCAACACTTGTTATCTCTTGTCCTTTAATGAAAGCCATTCTAACAGGTGTGAAGTGACGTCTCATTGTGGTTTTATTTATTTATTTTTAAGATTTTATTTATTTATTCAACAGAGATAGAGACAGCCAGCGAGAGAGGGAACACAAGCAGGGAGAGTGGGAGAGGAAGAAGCAGGCTCATAGCGGAGGAGCCTGATGTGGGGCTCGATCCCATAACGCCAGGATCACGCCCTGAGCCGAAGGCAGACGCTTAACTGCTGTGCCACCCAGGCGCCCCAATCTCATTGTGGTTTTAATTTGCCTTTTGTGGTGATTAGTGATGTTGAACATCTTTTCTTGAACTTGTTAGCCATCTGTATAAAAAAAACCCAAAGCTAATATCCTAATGGGGGAAAAACTGAGAGCTTTTCCTCTATGGTCAGGGATGTCCACTCTCACCACTTTTATTCAACATAGTACTGGAAGTTCTAGGTATGGCAATCAGACAACAAAAGAAAAGGCATCTAAATCAGCAGGGAAGAAGTAATACTTACACTATTTGCAGATGACATGATACTATATATAGAAAACTCAAGACTCCACCAAAAAAACTGCTAAAACTATAAGTCTTTAGAAAATATTTATCTCCTCTGCTGATTTTTAAATCAGATTATTTTTTTGCTATTAAGTTATATGTTTTTTATATATTTTGGCTATTAACCTCTTATCAGATACATGATTTAAAAGTATTTCATTCCATAGGGAGGCTTTTCATTTTGTTCATGATTTCTTTGCTGTGCAGAAGCTTTTTAGTTTGATGTAGATACACTTTTTAAGTTTTGCAGTGTGGCTTGTGTTTTTGGTGTCATAATTGTCGCCAAGACCAATGTCAAGGAGCTTTCCCCCCAAGTTTTCTTCTAGGAATTGTATGGTTTTCAGGTCTTATGGTTAGGTCATTAATAATTTTGAGTTAATTTTTGTGAGTGGTCTAAGACAGGGGTTCAATTTCATTCTTATGCATGGGGATATATAGTTTTTCCAACAGCATTTATTAAAGAGATTATCCCATCTCCTTTGAGTATCCTTGGCTACTTTGTCAAATACAAGTTGATTGTATATGTGAGGGTTTATTCTGGTTTCTAAGTCCTGTTCCACTGGTCTACGTGTGCACTTTACTGTCAGTATCACGTAGTTTTGATTACTATAATTTTGTAGAATAGTGTGAAATCAGGACATCTGATGCTTCCATTGGAAATATCCAGAAGCCATTTCAGGCTTCCAGAGGAGCCCAATAGATCACAGATACAGGCTGATTAGAGCCCAACCCTTGGGAAAGTATGTAGTCAAACACCTTCCAGGGAAAAAGTGGAAGCCTTGTGTTTCTACCTTCTCCCTCTGTGCTGGGCCCAGGGGGATAACCATGAGAAATACTCATGTACCCCTGTAAAAACTGCCTCTTGATTTTCTGTGGTATCTGAGGATTTGGAAAAGCCAAGCCACATTGCTGTCAAAGCTAGAAGACTTGGGAGCCAGTCCCTCAGGTTTGCCATATCAGTTGGGGCCCTGTGTGTGTGGTCTTAACCCTTCACTCCTCAGGGATAAGCTGGGTTGGGGATTCTCTCCTGGTTGTAAGGTGCTATCCTAGGGGTGAGATGGGTGGTGTGAACATACCTCAGCTTTTCCTCCCTGTTTAGAGGTAGGTATTTTCTCAGTCCTCTGATACGTAGGAGTCACCCAACCAGTTTCTGGATTTCTCTCAGAGGGAATTAATCTGTGTGTACCTGTATGGTGAGTGTGTTCCCAGGAGGAGAGAGGTCAGGAACCTCCTCTTCTGTCATATGGCTGGTGTTGGTGAGAATTCATTTAGTTTAAATTTTTAGCCAGACCAATATTAGGTCAAATTTATTTAACATGTAGTATTGGGCAATGTAAAGGAGTGATAAAAAAGACACATTAGAGTTCTATTAAAGTGACAGTTTTGTAGGATAAAAATGACAGTTTTATAGGATAAAAATGGTCAAATACTGGAGATCAAATACTGGTGGCATCAATCTAACATCTGTCTCCATGGTCACATCACCGCCTCCTTTTCTCTATCTTCTTCAGTTCTACCTATTTTTTAAGGAAACATATGATTTCTATTTAGGGCCCACCCAGATAGCCCAGTATAAGTGCATCCTTTGCAAAGACCCTTTTTCTAAGCAAGTTCCAGTATCATTCATCCTTTTTATCATACGAGTTACTAATCACAAATGAGGGGGATTAGGATGTGGACATATCATATTGAGGGCCCCCATTTCACCTCCTGTAGATGTGCTTTGATTGACTCCATCAAGAGGCCTATTCTCGGTTATCTGTCCCTGGGCATCACGTTCAAGCATGACATCTATATTTGCTGCCACCACCTTGCGACTTGAGGAGAACCAGTCCAAGGGCAAAGCCACCAAATGCAGAGGTGGCATGAAACCTACTCCCCTGTTTTACGTTCCCTGTCTCTGAAGTCCTAGTAATGACCAACAACTGTTTCCCGTTTGACCATATTAGAGATACGAATTTTTTCTTATTAGAACTGAAGGCTTCCTCCTTGATGAAGCACAAATATCTTACAATTATTTCAAAATGTGATGATATCATTATGCCACTCTTATAGATAATGAAACTGAGTATAGTGGATGCTAATATTGCCTCAATGGAATATGGTTTAGCAGTGACTGGTCTCCATAATTACTAAGTTGGGCTGTGAAAGGTGAGCTCTCTTGCCTCACTGTAGGCCTGACTTTGGGTTTCAATTGACATGGTCTAATCACAGGATCAAGTCGAAGCCAGTCTCTAGATATGATCACAGTTGTGTTTCTATCCACTCTCTGAGCTATCCATATTCTACGACTTTCCTTCTTCTGAGAGTGGTCCATACAAACAGTATAAAAGTTTGACCTCTGTCTCAGGTTCTGCCTCTATGAAACTGAGAAAAACATTGAAGTAAGAATTGAAATAATTTGTTAAATATAAAAAGGCTAAAGAAAAATAAAAGGTTTCAATTCTAAGTTAAAATATACTTGGCTGTTATGTTATCTAATCATGTCAGAAGCATTTGGTGACAGAAGAATTAAACTTCCTGGTTCTCCTGTGATTTGTATAACTTTGATTTATTCTTACAACCCAGCCCAAGGTACATGGCACAATCATAGAAAAGAAGGTATCCTACTGACAAGTTTCTTCAAGGCACCCTGCATGTCACTATTCCTCAGACTGTAGATAAAGGGGTTCATCATTTGAGGAATCACGATGTACATCACTGAGGCCATGGCAGTCTTCCTGGAAGAGTCACTAACTGCGGAGATAATGTACACTCCAAAAGCAGTCCCATAGAACAAGGACACAACTGACAGGTGAGACCCACAGGTGGAGAAAGCTTTATACTTCCTGCCTGCTGATGGCATTCTCAAAACAGAGGAGAAAATTTGAGTGTAAGAGAAAATGATTCCAGAGAGAGGAACGCCCCCAAATAAGCCAGCTGCAAAATATGCCAGGATATTATTGATGAGCGTATCAGAGCAGGCAAGCTTGACAATCTGACCAAGTTCGCAGAAGAAGTGGGGGATGTCCAAGTCCTTACAGAAGGATAACTGTAGTATCATCAGACTATGGAGCAGGGCATTGACAATGCTAATGAGCAATGAGAGCACCATCAGCAGGCCGCAGAGTTGGGGGTTCATGATAACAGTGTACCTCAGGGGATGGCAGATGGCCACATAGCGGTCATAGGCCATTGCTGCAAGGAGAAAATTTTCCAAACCAACAAAAGTCAAGACAAAGCAGACCTGGGTGAGGCAGCCTGTATAACTGATGCTCTGATTCTGTGTTTGGATGTTCACCAGCATCTCTGGGATGGTGGTTGTGCTTAAACAGATGTCAGTGAAGGACAGGTTGGAGAGGAGGAAGTACATGGGGGTGTGGAGGTGGGGGTCAGAAATGACAGCCAGGATGATGAGCAGGTTTCCCAGGATGGTGACCAGGTATGTGGATAAGAATAGGCCGAAGAGTAGGGGCTGCAGTTCTGGATCATCTGTCAATCCCAAGAGAAAGAATTCTGAAAATACTGTTTGGTTTCTGGGTTCCATGGCATTGATGAATCTGATGGAAAACATGTGGTGAAAATTGAAAAAAAAAAAAGGAACAGTCCCTGGATGAGTCAAGTAACTTCACCTGGGAATTGTTAGAAATGCAAATTCTGTTTTCACTCCAGTTTTACTGAAGATAATAATCTCTGAGGTGAGGACCAGCAATCTATTTTTGGCAAGCCCTCCAGATGAATTTGACGTACGCCAAAGTTGAAGAGCCAGTGCTTTTAGAAAAACAAAACAAAACAAAAAACCAAAAAAACTATTGAGAATCCATGTGAATATTCCAAACTTTCCCTCTGCTAATTTTTCCCTCTATCATCATTTCTCTTTTTCCCCGTCCTCCCTCTATTGTCCCCCTTTTCTTGATCACCAGCTCTGCTTCGCACATTGTGCTAAGTTTTGAGTCTATAATGAATAAGAATGGTGTTTCCTTCAGAAATATTTCTTGCCATCAAACAAATAGAAGGAAGAATGATGTTATCCAGTCTTTCCTACAGAGTCCGCTCTGCCATCTTTGATATGCTCAGAGTCATCTGAAACGTATGTCAAATTACTGATGAGTTAAATCATATTATTACTCCATTCACCCATGGGGACACTTAGGTGAGGTGAGATTACATCATGGATGTGAAGTACACAGTGTGTGGCGAAGGGTAGGTCTGAGTTCAGATTGCCTGACTGCCGAGTTGACAGTCTTTTTTTTTTTAAGTTTTTAAGTTTTTATCGAAGTTCCAGTTAGTTAACATACAGTGCAATATTAATTTCAGGTAACAGTACAGTGACTCAACACCTCCACACAGTACCAGGTGATCAACACAAGTGCCTTCCTAGATTCCCGTCATCTAAACTATCCCCCTACTCCCTCCCCTCTGGTAACCATCATTTGTTCTCTATAGTTAAGAGTCTAGGTTTTTTGGTTTGCCCCCTTCTCTCTCTTCCATCCCTGTGCTCATTTGTTTTGTTTCTTAAATGCCACATATGGGATAACTTGACTGTCTTGACCTATCATTGTTAATGTTTCTGGATGATATCACATTAGCATTCCTAAACCATCTTATGTTTCATAGGTTCCTTTCAAAATTTTAATACTTTCATCTTGAGAAATGCCTTAAATCTTTCCCTCACCTACAAGGCATGTCCACCTACCTCTACCCATGATGCAGAGTGGAAGTGTGAAAAATGGAGCAGGTCATGGCATCCATTCAAGCATATGCTCTGCACCTGAGCATAGATTGAAAAATGTTGCTTATAAACTTCAAAGTCATAAGACTCCTCCATGGAAATGCTACTCATCTGCATTAGTGACGCATCTAAGAGAAGTAGGCAACTATGTCAATTATGCTGTCTGTCCTCGGGGACTTTTCCACCCAAGGTGACAGGTGGCATATCAGTTTTTAAAAACAGCTACATGAGGGGCGCCTGGGTGGCACAGCGGTTAAGCGTCTGCCTTCAGCTCAGGGCGTGATCCCGGCGTTATGGGATCGAGCCCCACATCAGGCTCCTCTGCTGGGAGCCTGCTTCTTCCTCTTCCACTCCCCCTGCTTGTGTTCCCTCTCTCACTGGCTGTCTCTCTCTCTGTCAAATAAATAAATAAAATCTTAAAAAAAAAATAAAAACAGCTACATGAGAGAAAGAATCAAATGCATAGACTCTTCAAAATAGAGGAAAATTCAAACAATTATTGGTCCTTGGAAGACAAAGACCTTCAAGACAGTGCAGATTTATAAGGTACTTAGAAGATAATCGAGTGCCCTACTAGGACTGCTTCCGTAAAGCAGTGGTGCTCCCTCACCTGGGGGACACAGAAGTGGCCATGACAGCCTTTATCATCTGGTCTATTACTTAGACTCAGAACTCTGAATGTAACCCAAACCAGCACTTGCTTTGCGAGTGGGGAAAGCTGTTCAACTGTATGGAGGCCTTGGTGTCCTCAGTGTAGAATGGCGACTGTCATCAAGTCTTATGGGGATGTTGCAGTGATGAACAGTGCATAGAAGAAAAGCAGCCAGCACAGCACTCAGCATGTGGGACCCTCCTGATAACATTTGCTATCGTGTGTGTCCGTGCGTGGTTTTTGGTCCATGAACATGGCACCTGAAATATTTCTTCCTTCTCAGAAGGTAGCATGATAACTGCAAATTACAGAGAAGTGTTTCTGACCTGAAGCGCTAGCTGGGAATCTTTATTGTGTAGAAAAGGAATGAAGTGCACAGGAATGATGTCAGTGTTCATTTGGTATGACAGGTGGTGAACCATAGAGCAATCGAAGTCAATTAAAGAAAAAATGAATCAGAATTATAGGTTGATAAAAAATAAAAAGGTACAAAATTTATATGACAAAGAGCCAACGGCATGAGAAAACTTTAAATATATATTGAAATCTCTCAGATAATATAATCCCTAATAAAAATCAACCCCAGCAAAAAATAATACACAGACCACAATGAAGTGCTGGGCTTCCCACTAGTTGATATGATCAAGTTTAGACACTTCAGTGTCCTCATTCTAGGTGTTTCTATTGCAATAAAGAGTAGAGATAGTGGTGAAGCCCTCACATCATAAGTTTGTACAATTTGATTCTTTTCCTCTGGGAAACCAGTACACTGACTTTATACACATTATTCCCCTGCAATTTTTACTGTGATTAGTATTATCCTTTCATAAAAACTTACATTCTTTTGCATTTTCAAAGCTTTATATACATGGAACCATACAGTACATGCCATTTAAAACTAGCATGCTTATGCAATTTATTTTTTGATTATGTTGGTATATTTAGTCCCATTCAGTAATTTTAATTACCAGAGAGTGTTACATGATATTGTTACATCACAGCTTATTTCTCCATTCCCTAACTAATAGGTATTATGGTCAATGCCTTTTATCCTATGTGTGTTTATGAAGACACGTGCAATGTGAAACTAGGTATGGCTGATACCATCATATTCCAGATTGTATTGTGTCTGGGAAGGGAGAACAGGAAAGGAGGGGGAGAAAAAGAGGTTCTTTCTCTTTGCACATATGTACGTTTTTTTACTTTATAAAAAAGACCCAAAGACAGTATGGCAGAATGTCAATTTTTGCTCATTCTAGAATGAGTGGAAGGGTTGTCATATGTTTTTTATTATACATCTCTGCTATTGTTACATAAAATGCTTGGTAATTTTATGAAGAGAAGTACGTGGACTAGGAAAGTATCTGGCTATATCTGTCTGTATCTGACTCCCTCCCTTGTGTCCTCAACTGAGCTACAGGGATAATACACTCATGGATGCAGTGGTATGTCAAGAGCCAGGAATGCAAGTAAGGGGAAAAGCTGACCCAAACCCTTCCCCATGACCATCACAAGAATTGAAGTAAATGTGAGAAAGTGTATAACAGTTCTCTTGTTTTAAAAGGAGCTGATATCTATAAGGAGGAAAATATGTTCTGCCATGTTTTAGAGAGATTTAAGACCAGCTGATTGAGACTGGGGTCAGTATTAGTACAAACACATAGGAACTTGTCAACAGGAAGACAGGCTGGAATGCATGGGACACCTAGGTCTCATTGTTTCATTCATGCACGGTCCTCATTGCTTTCCCTGGATAATCTGTAGTAAAATATTGCCCTCCTTACTGAAGCATTAACTAAAGGACTTTCAGTTACCTGGCTGGCATCAGTGTGGAATGATGTGTGATATATCACCTAGATACAAAGATGGAAGATCTGTCCTCAGGAAGGGCAGAGAGACCAAGTGAGGCAGTGGGCTTGAGGTCAAGAAAGATCATTCCTGGTTGGAGCCTCAGCTGTGCTTCTTCTTGACTAGGCAAGGGCTGTGGAATAGGTTGTCACTGGCTGACTCTTTACAGTGTTCTATCCCTGGGGGGTCAATATCCAAAGGTCCTCATTAGACAATATTTTTAGTGTCCTTTTGATCCCCGAGCTCTGCAAATCCTTAAAGACCAAGCAAGACTATGGAAGAGAGTAATTCATGATGGCTAATCCTTGAGCCTCTGAGGCCAGGAGTATGTCGTCTATTCTCCCTACTGTTCATGCCCATCTCTATCTCACACACCTTGCACGCATATACTCACACTCTTTCTAATGAATTCTAGGCTTCTTTTTTTAAAGTTACAAAGAGAGATATCAGTATGTGAGTAATGATATCTTGAAGCCTGATTCCAATTTTAAGTGTGCAAATACTGTTTATGTATTGGTTGTAAATAATATATTTATAAATAAGATATTGTATAATTCAACTCCTAGGGATATTTCACCTTTAGAGTCATTGAATGTTTCTTGTGCCTTCTTTCTGTTCCTTATGTTTTACATGGGAATATACATCATCTATTCTATGTGGTCATTGTGGCTGTGATCAATGTAGACAGACGTCATACTCTCTTTTTAATCTTTCATAATCACCTGTTCCAAGTTCTGCACCATAGATACAGTGCACATTTTTCTTCCCACTGGGGGATTTTTGATTGAATTATAGCTCTTCATTTTTATTTATTTATTTTTATTTATTTTAAAATCTTTTTGAGAGAGAGAGGATGAGACAGTGTGAGCAGCAGGGGGAGAGGGAGAGGGAGAGAGAGAATCCCAAGCAGGCTCCATGCCCAGTGCAGAACTGGATGCATAACTCAGTCTCACAGCCTTGAGATGATGACCTGATTCTAAATCAAGAGTTGGATGCCTAACCAACTGAGCCACCCAGGTGCCTCAAGCTTCTTTATTAATGTTTTCAGGATTTATTTATTTATTTATTTATTTATTTATTTATTTATGACACAGAGAGAGAGAGAGAGCACGTGGAGCAGAATGAGAAGAAGAGAGAGAGAATCTCCAGGAGACTCTCCACTGAGTGTGGAGCTCAACTTGGGACTTGATCCCATGACCGCAAGATCATGACCTGAGCAAAACCAAGAGTTGGACACTCAACTGACTGAGCCACCCAGGTGCCCCAAGGTTCTTTATTTTTAATTGTGTTGTGATAAAGTACAGTGTCACTGAAAGGCAGTAGTGTGCAGTTTGTTCATCACCCAGAGAGTTCATCGGTAATAATAAGTGTGGATGATACTCCTTGTTAATATTCACTTGAAAACATTTTTCTTTTAGCATTTTAGTATTTTCATGTATTCACCAACGTATTTCACATTTTAACTTTTTGTAATGGAGTTTTCTTTATATTTTCTTTCTTATTTTTTAAGGATTTTATTTATTTATTTATTTATTTATTTATTTATTTATTTAACAGAGAGAGAGAGGCAGTGAGAGAGGGAACACAAGCAGGGGGAGTGGGAGAGGGAGAAGCAGGCTTCCCACTGAGCAGGGAGCCCAACACGGGGCTTGATCCCAGAATGCTGGGATCATGACCTGAGCTGAAGGCAGACGCTTAACACCTGAGCCCCAGGTGATCTTCTTTATATTTTCAAAATATATTTTTTGAAAATAGACTTATGACAAGAATACATTGTAATATCAGTCTTCACCATGTTAACACCAGTAAACTTCAAACACAGGAGTAATGAGGAAATATGAAGACTTAGCTGGGCTCAAAAAATGATAAGTCTTCTATGTACCATAAGAAAGTGAAAACATAAATGGTAGGTGGGCTGGAGCCAAAGGGTTCTGCTGATTTATGTTCACAGGTAAGTGGATACTTACTCTTCTGGGTAATGAGGATTAAAGAATGAAACAGGACCCCAATCTTTCACCACTCACAAAAGTCAACTCAGAATGCATTAAACACTTAAATGTAAGATCTGAAACTGTAAAACTCCTAGGACAAAATGTAGGGGATAATCTCACTGACATTGGTCTTGGTGATGATTTTTCAGATTTGACATGAAAAGCAAGGCAACAAAGCAAAAATAAACATGTGGGACTACATCAAACTAAAAAGAATCTAGGAAAAGGAACAATCAAGAAAAAGAGAAGGCAGCCTATGGAATGAGAGAAAATCTTTGCAAAGCTCATATTCAATAAGGGTTTCATATCCCCACTATATAAGAAACTCATACAACCCAACGGCAAAAGGTCAAATAATCTGATTTTATTTTATTTATTTTTTAAAAAGGTTTTATTTATTTATTTGACAGAGAAAGAGAGCACAGCAGGGGGAGCGGCAGGCAGAGGGAGAGGGAGAAGCAGGTTCCCCACTGAGCAGAAAGCCCAACATGGGGCTCAACCCCAGGCTCCTGGGATCATGACCTGAGCCAGAGGCTGACACTTAACCGACTGAGCCACCCAGGTGCCCCTCAAATAATCTGATGTTAAAATAGGCAAAGGGCTGAATAGACAGCTTCTTAAAAAAGACATACAGATTGCCAACATGTATGCAAAATGGTTCTCAACATTACTAGACATCAGGGAAATGCAAATCAAAACCTCATTGAGATATTACTTTATACTTGTTTACATGGCTGTTACCAGAGACAATAAATACCCGTGAGTAGGTGGAGAAAAGGCATCCCTTCCACATTATTTGTGGGAATATAAACTGGTACAACCACTGTGGAAAACAGTATAGCAGGCCCTCAGAACATTAAAAATACTTACAAAGGAGACCCAAGCAAATTGAAAGAATATTCTGTTTTTGGGTAGATATGCACAATGTCATAGAAATGCCATTTTGCCTTAAATAGATGTATAGATTTAATGGAAATTCTGAGATGTTATTATGTTTGAGAGACTATGAAAGAGTAATGGAAAAACAATATTTGACTTGATGGCAAATAAGAACAGAGTAATTGCTTTAGTATATATCAAGATTACTTATGGACATACAGTAACTAAAATGGTATGGTTCTGGAGCAGAGTGAAAAGCAGAACCAATGAGATGGGCACACATAGGAAGATTCTTTTGAGGACAGACGCAGTGGACAGTTTACTTAGGACAATGTGGCATTGCAGGGGAAGGATGGTGCCATTCAACAAAGCCTTTAGGTTGTAGGACTCAAGATATTTAAACAATACAAGTTGCCTAGCAGGAAACTGGCATTGTTGGCGTCCTGGTTAAGATTATCAGAATAATTGGTAAAGGGGGGGCGCCTGGGTGGCTCAGTCGTTAAGCGTCTGCCTTCGGCTCAGGGAGTGATCCCAGCGTTCTGGGATCGAGCCCCACATCGGGCTCCTCCACTGGAAGCCTGCTTCTTCCTCTCGCACTCCCCCTGCTTGTGTTCCCTCTCTCGCTGGCTGTCTCTGTCTCGTCAAATAAATAAAATCTTAAAAAAAAAAAAGAAAAATTGGTAAAGGAAATGAGACCTCAATTTGCCAAATTCCTTACCTTTCTCAAATTTGCATAGGCTGTTTGCTTTACGCTGAGACTGAAAATGCTATGCTTTTCTCTCCACCTCTCTTTCTTAAATTTATTTTTTATTTTTTAAAAGATTTTATTTATTTGAGACAGAGTGAGCGGGAGAGAGCAGAGCACAAGCCAGGGGAGGGGCAGAAGGTGAGGGAGAAGCAGACTCCCTGCTGAGCAGAGATTCCAATATGGGACTGGATCCCAGGACCTGGGATTATGACCCGAGCTGAAGGTAGATACTTAATGACTGAGCCACCCAGGTGCCCTACTTTTTATTTTTTTTTAATTATTTTTATTTATTTTAGAGAGAGAGAGAGTGTGTGAATGTGGGAGGGGCAGAGGGAGAGGGAGAGAATCCTCAAACTACTCCCTGCTGAGCATAGAGCCCATCATGAGGCTGGATCATAAGACCCTGAGATTATGACCTGAGCTGAAATCAAGAGTCGGACCCTTAACTGACTGAACCACCCAGGTGCCTCTCTCTTTTTTAATTATATATTTGAGGTGTACATAATGATGATTTGAGTGGAATTATTACTGTGGGGAAGCTAATTAACATATCCATCTCCTTACATAGTTACCATTGTTCTAGTGTCTAGTGGTTAAGAGCATATCAAATCTAGGCTGAGGCCAGTCCTCTGGCTATTGTGACACCCTTGTTTAACACTTTCCCCACCCTAACCTTCTGTCACTAGCATTTTCCTGAGAATGGGTCTCTTTATTTTAGGGGGACCCCATAGAAAGTATCCCTTACTCTGATTCTACTTCGATGGTTTCCAAAAAGTCAAGCTCCGAGTGTTCACACAAATTTTCAAAAATACCAAAGCTAGAAAAACCAAAGTCAGTTTTCAAGCCTAAGTTGAACTACCTTTATGGTATCTAACCACTGAAACATAAGAACTTAGTGAGGGAAAGGTCAGACAATCTGACTCACCCCGTATTCCTGTACTTTGACTCATTTTAGAAGCCCAAGACCATGGCAGTTGATACAATCACAAACAAGATGTTTCTCAGATGAGTTTCTTCAAGGCTCCCTTCATGTCCTTGTTCCTCAGGCTGTAGATAAAGGGGTTCAACATTGGAGGGACCACGGCGTACATCACTGAGGCACTTGCAGTATCCTTGGAAGAATGAGAAACTGCAGAACTAATGTACACCCCAAAAGCTGTCCCATAGAACAAAGAAACAACCGAGAGATGAGCCCCACAGGTGGAAAAGGCTTTATATTTCCCCCCAGCTGATGACATCTTCAGAGTGGAAGAGAAGATTTGAATGTAAGAGAAAATAATCCCAAGGAGAGGAACACCACCCAATATGCTGGTCACTAAATATACCAGGATGTTATTGATGAGGGTATCAGAACAGGCAAGCTTGATGACCTGAGCAAGTTCACAGAAGAAATGGGGAATTTCCAGGTCTGTGCAGAAGGAGAGTCGCAGCACCATCAGACTGTGGAGTAGGGCATCGGCCATGCTGATGCTCAGGGAGAGTAGAACCAGCAGGCCACAGAGGTGGGGGTTCATGATGACGGTGTACCTCAGTGGATGGCAGATGGCCACATAGCGGTCACAAGCCATTGCTGCAAGGAGGAAGTTTTCTAAGCCTGCAAAAAACAGGACGAAGCCAACCTGGGTGAGGCAGCCTGTGTAACTGATGGATTTACTCTGTCTTTGGATGTTCGCCAGCATCTTGGGGATGGTGGTGGTGCTGAAACAGATGTCAGTGAAGGCCAGGTGGGAGAGAAAGAAGTACATGGGGGTGTGGAGGTGGGAGTCAGAACTGATAGCCAGGATGATGAGCAGGTTTCCAAGTACAGTGACCAGGTACATGGTCAGGAACAGTCCAAATAGAAGGGGCTGCCATTCTGGATCTTCTGAGAGACCCAGGAGCAGGAATTCTGCTACACCTGTTTGGTTTTCTGGCTCCATGTTCTTGATGAGACTGATGGAAAAAATACAGGGGAGAGGACACATAACAGATGTACAAGGATCCCTTGTTTTAGAAAATTCTGACATGGATTGAATAATATTATTTTTTCTTTTTTTAAAAGTTTTTATTTATATTCCAGTTAGTTAACATACAGTGTAATATTAACTTCAGGTGTATAATACAGTGATCAACACTTCCATACAACACTCAGTGCTCATCAGAGAATTGAACATTATTGCTCTTTTCTGGGGGGCCTGGGTGGCTCAGTTGGTTAAGCATCTGGTTTGGGCTCAGGTCATGATCCCAGCATCCTGGGATCAAGGCCCAGCATTGGGCTCCCTGCTCAGTGGGGAGCCTGCTTCTCCTCCCTCTGCCCCTCCCTGCTGCTCTCTGTCTCTCTCTTTCTCTCTCTGTCTCTCTCGCTCTGCTCTCTCTCTTTCTCTCTCTCAAATAAATAATATCTTTTTAAAAATATTTTCCTTTGCCTTTTACCTCTTTTTTCGTCTCTCTCCTTGCCTCAACCTGTTTTGTTTTTCTCCTCCTCTTTCTTATACTACTCTATTACTCCAATTCTATTTATTCTTTCTCACACTGTGCCAAATAATAGGAATAAGATAGGAAAAAATTAATGTTTTTTAGATTTTATTTATTTATTTGACAGAGAGACAGCCAGTGAGAGAGGGAACACAGGCAGGGGGAGTGGGAGAGGAAGAAGCAGGCTCCCGGCAGAGAAGCCTGATGTGGGGCTTGATCCCAGGACCCCGGGATCATGCCCTGAGCCGAAGGCAGACGCTTAACGACTGAGCCACCCACGTGCCCCAAAATTAATGTTTTTATTTCTTCAAAATTCTCCAGCTTCCAGTTAGGAAGCAGGAAATTCAAAACCAAGCAATATTAAATCAGGGTTTCAGAGCAGAGTTTCTCAAACTGTGCCTTGCATCAGAATCCACTGGAAGGTTTGTTAAAACTCATATTGCTGGCCCCCAACTCTGAATATGAGATTCAGGCTTGGGCATCGGACCGATAATTTACCTTTCTAACAAATTCCCAATGTTGCTGCTCTCAGTCTGTGTTTTAATTTGAGGATCCCAGTTCTAGAGCATAGAAGATTGTGGGCATGGAAAATCAACCTGACTACATGTTGGAGTAGACCCAGCATAACTATAGGGAAAATGGTAGCCTGGCTCTTAACACTCGGCAGAGTGAGCCAGCTGGGAGTTCAAACCCATGTCTCAGTTAAGCCTCTTTATATTCTTTTTTCCTTTCCTTCCTTCCTTCTTCCTTCCTTCCTCCCTCCCTCCCTTCCTTCTTTCCTTCCTTCCTTCCTTCCTCCCTCTGTCCCTCCCTCCCCCCCTCCCTCCCTCCCTCCATTCTTTCTTTCCTTCCTTCCTTCCTTCCTTCCTTCCTTCCTTCCTTCCTTCCTTCCTTCCTTCTTTCCTGGAAATAACACTCTGCCTTTATTAACTCATTCTTAATTACAAAACAGACTCTGTCGTCTCCCTGTCGCTATAACTGTTGAGAACTCCAGATTTAAACCTCTTCATTTTCAGTGGGTCATCAAAATCTGCCTATGGAATATCCCATTTCCATTTCAGTGTCTGGTCATTGGATTCTATAACAAAACCCTTGCTATAATTGTTGTAATTAATGGTAATAGCAGATATTATACAAATAAATATAATAATTACTTTAAACTGCACACACTACCTCTAACATAGCATCTGTTACCAGGCATGGTCTTCAGTAGTTTTCTCATGCTAACTAATTTTATTCTCTCTACTGCCCTATGAGTCAGGTGCTTCTGCCATCCTCCTGTTCACTCCTGACCTCACATAAAGAGAAATGTCAGGGGGTGCCTGGGTGGCTCAGTTGGTTAAGTGTCTGCCTTCGGCTCAGGTCATGATCCCAGGGTCCTGGGATTGAGCCCCGCATCAGGCTCCCTGCTCAGCGGGAAGCCTGCTTCTTCCTCTCACATCCCCTTGCTTGTGTTCCCTCTCTCTCGCTATCTCTCTGTGTCAAATAAATAAATAAATAAAATCTTAAAAAAAATAAAAGAACTTAATCCATATAAATGAGCTTAGTGCCTGCGGAGTGTGAAGCACTTGTTATTTAGGATGATTGTGACAACTGATGAGAAACGAGACCTCAGTTTTAGGAACGACTCACCCCTCCCCCACCTCCAGGATTCCCCCCCCTCCCCACACACGTCGGCATATGAAATAAATAGATGCATTCTCTTTTTTGTTTGACCGTGCTTTTTGTTTGGCTGCCAGTCACATTTTTTATACATTTTTAAAGATTTCGTTTATTTATTTATTTATTTGAGAGAGAGAGAGCATGCAGGGGGAGGAGCAGAGGAAAAAGGACAAGCAGACTCCGTGCTAAGTGCTTAGCCCAAACCTGGGCTTGATGTCACCACCCTGAGATCATGACCTGGGCTGAAATCAAGAGTTGGACTTTGAACTGACTGACCCACCCAGATGCCCCTGTGGGTCACATTTGTACATGCAAAGGGATAGAAAAAGACTTCAAACAAATTCAAATTTTAAACAAATAAGTGTGATAATTATCTTCATTAGCAGGCAGTTACTTCCAAGGTAATTTTGAATCTTTTTTCCTCTCCAAAGTAGCTTAATGAGATCAATCCCTTCTTTCATTTCCCTCTTTTTATGGTAGATACAGAAATAATCCCTTCTTCCTCAGCAGTTTAAATGATTTTCTATTGCCTTTTGTTTGGAATAATAATTCTGTCCCTCTTGTATAACAATTTTCAGATCCTCCTCTTTCTATGTGTTTTAGGCAGCCTTGGCCTCTCACTTCCAAAGGAATCCTTAGTTTATGTATCAGGAAGAACTCAAGGATACCTGTTTCCTTTGTTACAGTGAGCTCCTGAAAATACTGTTATTGGATCACCCAAAACAGGCAAGACATGACTACGCCCTGGGTGCATTAGTGGAGCTGCCAGATATTCTTATGAACCAATGTTCTAGAAAAAGTCTGTAAAGTCTCTTCTGTGAACAGCTCATTAAGATACTAATGTTCAGAACTGAATGGCCCTAGGTAATCTGTTTCACCAATGAGAAACTATGAGCCCTTAGCATGGAGTCATGAAAGCAAGCAACCCATAGCATCAATCAATATTTCAATGCAGACACACATGATTTTGATTCTGTCATCAGCACTTGCTTTGTAAAGAAGGACATTTTCAACTGTGCAAGAAGCCTCGGTCTCATTTGGATGTTGGGAACCATTGTAAAACCTTATGGGAATGTTGCAGGAATGAGTGATGGATAGATGAAATCACCAAGCACAGTGTTTGATATATGAGACACTCTTAATGTTTCCTATTGTGATTTGTTTCTGCCATGGACACAAGTGTACCACTGGCATGGCTCATTATAAAAGGGAAGTGATAGGAGCGGTGAACTGTAGGAAGAGAAGAGAAATAAAGAATATCTTTAGCATGGCAACCATACGTTTCAAGGAAAAATGGATGTGTTGAATCTCTTTGTGGGATAATTGTTGATGTAGGGAAACTGAATTAAACAGTCTCGATGAATATCGGTAGTTAATGCTCATTTCTCATGGCCATATGATAAAATGTATAGCAACTGAAATGAATAAATTAGACCCAGATATATCAACACAAGTATTAAAAACTCCAAAAAGAAAGTAATTTTCCTAACAAGACCTATATCATGATACAGTTTAAATGTTTTAAAATAGCACTGATCTTAAATCTTTAATTCCTTATTATAAAGCATTTCAAGTATACAAAAACTATGGAGAAAACAAAGTCCTGGGTATCTACCACTAAGGACCACTAAATTAAAATATATTCTCATATTTGCAGTAAAAAAATTTTTTAAGATTTTATTTTATTTATTTGACACAGAGAGAGAGATAGCCAGTGAGAGAGGGAACACAGGCAGGGGAAGTGGGAGAGGAAGAAGCAGGCTCCCTGTGGAGGAACCTGATGTGGGGCTTGATCCCAGGACTCTGGGATCACGCCCTGAGCCAAAGGCAGATGCTTAACGACTGAGCCACCCAGGCGCCCCTTGCAGTAAATATTTTAAGAATTAAATTAATCCATATTTATTTTCCCATTCCTGAATAACTTTTTCTTGCCCAAGGGAACCACCATACTGAACTTGGCATGCATGATTCCCTTGTGGTATTAATATTTGAATAAAAATACATAAACTTTTGTTTTACATTTTAAACTTGGCATATTGTACATTTTGCATTTGGTTTTTAAAAGTAATACATTCAGAAGCATGAGAGGCTATGGACACTGGGAAACAAACTGAGGGCTTCAGAGGGGAATGGGATAGGCTGGTGATGGGTAATAAGGAGGGCACGTATTGCATGGTGCACTGGGTGTTATACGCAACTAATGAATCATCGAACTTTGCATCAGAAACCAGGGATGTACTGTATGGTGACTAACATAATATAATAAAAAACATTAAAATAAAAAAAAATAAAGAAATAATGGGCAGAACAAATAAAACATATCTGTGGGTCAAAAAAATAAAATAAAAGTAATACATTCAATGTCTTGGTACATTTTTCTCTGCTTCATTAACTTTAAATATCTCACTGCAACACAGTTTATTTATCCTTTCTCCAACTGAGGCATTTTGTTGCCTTTTATACACACACACCAACACACACAATGTATAAACAATTTAAGTAATGTGGAGAAGAACCATATTCAAGACTGTGGTTGCCTCTGGGAATGGAGGGGAACATAAAGGGATGCTCTATTAATTCATATTATTTTGTTAGTTTCAAAAACATTTTAATTCCAGTATAGTTAACATACTGTGTTATATTAGTTTCAGGTGTCCAATATAGTGATTCAACAATTCTGTACATTACTCAGTGCTCATCATGATAAGTGCACTCTTAATCCCCTTCCCATATTTCACCCGTGCTCAACCCAACTCCCCTTTGATTACTACTAGTTTGTTCCATGTTATTGTGTTATTTAAGAAAAGAGCTCTGTGTGGGAAACAGTGGTTCCTCAAAAAGTTAAAAATAAACCTACCCTATGATCCAGCAATTTCACTACTGGGTATTTACCCAAAGAATACAAAAACACAAAATCAAAGGAATACACGCACCGCTATGTTTATAGCAGCATTTTCTACAATAGTGAAGATATAGAAGCAGTCCATCGATGGAGGAATGTATAGAGAAGTGGTAGGTATATACAATGGAATATTATTCAACCATCAAATAGGATGAAATCTTGCTATTTGCAATGACATGGATGGAGCTAGAGAGTATAATGCTAAGTGAAATAAATCAGTCAGAGAAAGACAAATACCTTATGTTTTATTTCAGATGTGGAATTTAAGAAATAAAGAAATGGGAAAAATGAGAGAGGGAGAGAGAGTAGAGAGGGAAAGAGAAGTCAAGAAACAGACTCTTAATTACAGAGAACAAACTGATGGTTATCAGAGGGGAGATGGGTAGGGGATTGGTTAAACAGGTGTCGGGGATTAAGGAGTACGCTGCTTGTGATGAGCACCAGGTTTTGTATGGACTTGTTGAAACACTATATTGTACACCTGAAACTAACATAAACATGGAACTAAAATAAAAACATAAAATTAAAAGGAAAAAAGAACTCGGATGGTAAAATATCAAAATTTATGAATTCTGGAAGCATGGGTACCTGCTTATTTGTTCTATTATTCTATGCTCTTTTGCTTTTTAAATACATCCCAGATTACTAAAAGGAAACAGCACGGGGTGTAGTTTTGGGATCTGCCTCATTCTCCACCTCCTCTGTCTCAGAACACTCATAACCAGGAAGCAATGTCAAAAGCAAAGAGCTCTTCTAGAAAGGAGTATCATGAGCCAGGAGTGGAAAGGAAAGGAAAGCCTGGCCACACACCTCTGCCCTTTGCCAAAGAAATTAAAGAAAATGTTAGAGAATTCTAGAATATTCTTCAAAATTGAGCCAAAGTAGATTCCTCTTGAGAATGGAAAAAGTCCCAGGACTTTAGGGTCAGAGTAGGAGATTAGCAGAATGAGAGATGGTCAAGCATTGGTGCAAAGGTGCAAGCAAACAGGTTGAGAAGATTGATGGGTCCTTAGGCAGGCACCTCAAAGGTCACCTAACTCTGCTCATCTTCTGCATGTTCTCATCTCACAGTTACCAGATGGACCGCTAAACAAAGAACTGTCCTTATTGCAAAACATGAAGTAGGGGACTTCAGATTACCTGGGTGTCAACAGTAAGGAATGGCATTCAGTTCTTCCCTGGATGTGAAGAAGAAAAATGGGAGTTCTGTTCTCAGTGAGCAGAGAAAGATGGTGGAGCCCTGGGCTCCCGTGCAGACATGCTGGACCCTGGAACAAGGAGGCCCAGGTGGCCTACAAATGACCTGGGTATGGCTGTTGAGTGGGGTGATCACAGGCAGACTATTTGGAGTCTCTTTGTCTTTTGGGGGTTCAATATCCAAAGCTTCTCATTAGCCAAACTCTTTTATTCTCAAGTGATCACAGGGCAGCGCTAATCCTGGAGGAGCGAGGCTCAGAAATGAGGAACTTTCCTTTGTATGATTGTCTCACCCTGAGTGGTCAAACATATGTTATCTTCTTCCTCCACAGTTCTTGGCTCACATCCATTTCAAGTCACCTACACACCCAGCCGCATCTTCCTTCTGTTATTAGATTCTAGACTTTGTTAAAGGTATATTTAAATTCATCTGTTTTAATTACAATCTCAAGAAGACTGATAGTACATATGAGCTAAAAAAATATGGTTTCCTTACATGGATAGATGAATAGTACCTGGATTAATATATGTGATGATGTAGGAAATGTACCCTAAAAAATGCAAACACTCAGGGCTAATGTTATGTGTGGCTCATTGAATGTTGATTCTGCTTGTGTATATTATATTTAGCAGTTGCTAATAATTTCTGTATACTCAAGTGTACCGTGCATTTGTACAATTTTATAAAGAAATTTCACTTTCAACTTTCCCAATTCAATATTAATGGCTTCAATATACTTTTTTGACATTAAGGACCATGGGTTAAAATCATGGGTTTTGGTTATCAATATCGTTGCAGTAAATTACAAATTATCAGAGTAACAGTCAACTTTGATAGCATGTGACTCCGAGGAAGTAATCATAAGATTTGGGCCTTGTTTTTTTTTATTATGTTCAATTAGCCACATATAGTACATCATTAATTTTTGATGTACTGTTCAATGACTCATTAGTTGCATATAGCACCCAGTGCTCATCACAACACATGTCCTCCCTAGTACCCATCACCAGGTTACCCCATCCCCCCACCCCCCTCTCTTCTGTATCCCTCAGATTGTTTCCCAGAGTCTAGAATCTCTTATGGTTTGTCTCCCTCTCTGATTTCTTCCCATTCTGTTTTCCCTCCCTTCCCCTATGGTTCCCTGCACTATTCCTTATATTCCACGTATGAGTGAAACCATATGATCATTGTCTCTCTCTGCTTGAATTATTTCATTTAGCATAATACCCTCCAGTTCCATCCATGTTGATGCAAATGGTGCATAGTCATCCTTTCTGATAGCTGAGTAATAGTCCATTGTATATGTGAACCACATCTTCTTTATCCATTCATCTGTTGAAAGACATCTCAGCTCCTTTCACAGTTGGCTATTGTGGACATTTCTGCTATGAAATTAGGGTGCATGTGCCCCTTCTTTTCACTACGTATGTGTCTTTGGGATAAATACCTAGTAGTGCAACTGCTGGGTCATAGGGTAGCTCTATTTTTAAGGTCTTGAGGAACCTTCATACTGTTTTCCAGCAATGTGGCAGGATACAAAATTAATGCACAGAAATCAGTTGCATTTCTATACACTAACAATGTGACTGAAGAAAGAAAAATTAAGGAATTGATTCCATTTACAATAGCACCAAAAACCATGAAGTGCCTAGGAATAAACCTAACTGAAGAAAGGATCTATATATAGAAACTACAGAATACTTATGAAAGAAATTGAGGAAGACACAAAGAGATGGAAAAATACTCCATGCTCATGGATTAGAAGAATAAACATTGTGAAAATGTCTATGCTTCCCAGAGCAATCTGTGCTTTCAATGTGATCCCTATCAAAATCCATTGATATTTTTCACAAGCTGGAACAACGATCCTAAAATTTGTATGGAACCAGAAAAGACCCTGAATTGCTAGGGGAATGTTGAAAAAGAAAACCGTATGTGGGGGCATCACAATGCCTGACTTCAAGCTATATTACAAAGCTGTGATCATCAAGACAGCATGGTATTGGCACAAAAACAGACACATAGATCAATGGACCTGTTTGTTACAACAACAAATTTTATTTTATTTTATTTATCTTATTTTTTTAAGTTTTTATTTAAATTCTAGTTAACATATAGTGTAATATTGGTTTCAGGTGTAGAATTTAGTGATTCATCACTTACATAGAACACCCAGTGCTTATCACAGCACATGCCCTCCTTAATACCCATCACCCATTTAGTTCATCCCCCTGTCCCACCTCCCCTCCAGCAACCCTCCGTTTGTTCTCTATAGGCTCTTATGGTTTGCCTCCCTCTCTGTTTTTATCTTATTTTTCCTTCCCTTCCCCTATGTTCATCTGTTTTGTTTCTTAAATTCCACATATGAGTGAAATCATATGGTATTGATATTTCTCTGACTGACTTATCTCAGTTACCATAATACACTGTAGCTCCATCCACATCACTGCAAATGGCAAGATTTCATTCTTTTTGATGGTTGAGTAATATTCTGTTGTTTATATATATACCACATCTTTTTTATCCATTCATCAGTCAGGGACATTTGGGCTGTTTCCATAATTTTGCTATTGTTGATAATGCTGCTATAAACATTAGGGTGCATGTGTTCCTTCAAAATTGTATTTGTGTGTCCTTTAGGTAAATACCTAGTAGTGCAATTGCTGGGTCATAGGGTAGTTCTATTTTTAACTTTTTGAGGAACCTCCATACTGTTTTCCAGAGTGGCTGCACCAGTTTTCATTCCCACCAACAGTGTAACAGGGTTCCCCTTTCTCTGCATTGCCACCAACATCTGTTGTTTCCTGTGTGGTTAATTTTAACCATTCTGACAGGTGTGAGGTGGTATCTCATTGTGGTTTTGATTTGTATTTCCCTAATGATGAGTGATGTTGAGCCTCTTTTCATGTGTCTGTTAGCCATCTGGATGTCTTCTTTGGCAAAACGCCTGTTCATGTCTTCTGCCCATTTCTTAACTGGATTATTTGTGTTTTGGGTGTTGAGTTTGATAAGTTCTTTATAGATTTTGGATACCAGCCCTTTATCCCATGTCATTTGCAAATATCTTCTCCCATTATGTAGGTTGCCTTTTAGTTTTGTCTTTTTTTCCCCCTGTGCAGAAGCTTTTTATCTTGATGAAGTCCTAATAGTTCATGTTTGCTTTTGTTTCCCTTGCCTCTGGAGACGTGTCTAGTAAGAAGTTGCTATGACCAAGGTCAGAGAGGTTGCTGCCTCTGTCCTCCCCTAGGATTTCGATGGTTTTCTATCTCACATTTACGTCTTTCAACCATTTTGAATTTATGTTTGTGTGTGGTGTAAGAGAGTGGTCCATTTTCCTTCTTTTGCATGTGGTTGTCCAGCTTTCCCAGCAGCATTTGTTGAAGACTGTCCTTTTTCCACTGGATATTCTTTCCTGCTTTGTCAAGGATTAGTTGACCATATAGTCTTGGGTCCATTTCTGAGTTGTCTGTTCTGTCCATTAATCTATTGTCTTTATAGGAGTACCATACTGCCTTGATGATTACAGCTTTGTAATATAACTTGAAGTCTGGAATAGTGATGCCTTCAGCTTTGTTTTTGTTTTTCAAGATTGCATTGGCTATTTAGGGTTTTGTGGTTCCATACAAATTTTAGGATTGTTTGTTCTAGCTCTGTGAAAAACGCTATTGGTATTTTGATAAGGATTGCATTAAATGTGTAGATTGCTTTGGGTAGTATAGACATTTTAACAGTATTTGTTCTTCCAATCCATGAGCATGGAATGTTTTTCCATTTCCTTGTGTCCTCTTCAATTTGTTTCATAAGTGTTCTGTAGTTTTCAGAGTACAGATCTTTTACCTGTTGGGTTATGTTTATTCCTATTTCATTATCCATATATCTGTTGATGGACACCTAAGTTGTCTCTGTGTCTTGGCTATTGTAAATAATGTTTCAAAGAAGATGGTGGTACACATATCTCTTGAAGATAGTGATTTCATCTCCTTCAGTTATATTCCCAGAAGTGGGGTTGAGGGATCATACGGTAGTTCTACTTTTATATTTTTGAAGTAGGAAGTACTTACGAGTACTTCCTACTGTTTTCCATAACGACTGCACCAATTTACATTCTCACCAACAGTATGCCATATTTCCCTTTTCTCCATATCCTTGTCAACGTTTGTTTTCTCTTATCTTTTTGATGATTCTAATAGGTGTGTGGTGATGTCTGATTGTGTTATTGATTTGCATTTCATGATGCTTATTGATGTTGAACATCTTTTCATGAACCTGTTGACCATTTGTATGTATTCTTTAGAAAATGTCTATTCAGAAACGCCAGAGTGGCTCAGTCAGTTAAATGTTTGCCTTCAGCTCAGGTCAAGATCCCAGGGTCCTAGGGTGGAGTCTCACATTGGGCTCCTTGCTCAGCGGGGAGCCTGCTTCCCCCTCTGCCTGCTGGGTCCCCTGCTTGTGCTCTCTCTCTCTGACAAATAAATAAATAAAATATTTTAAAAAATAGAAAATGTAATCAAGTAATGGGTATTAAGGAGGGCATGTGTTGGGATGGGCACTGGGTGTTATACACAGCTAATGAACCGTTGAACGCTACAACAGAAACTTAGGATGTACTACATGCTGGCTAACATAAATAAGTAAATAAATAATAAATAAATAAATACATAAATACATAAAGTCTATTCAATTTCTCAGCCCATATTAAAATCAGACTGTTTATTTTTTTGCTATTGAGTTATATGAGTTTTTCATATATTTTGGATATTATCAGATATATGACTTATAAGTGTTTCATTCCATAGGTAGGCTTTTCATTTTGTTGTTGGTTTCTTCCCTGTGCAGAAGCTTTTTATTTGATGTAGACACACTTTTTAATTTTTGCAATTGTGGCTTATGTTTTTGGTGTCATAATTGTTGTCAAGACCAATGTCAAGGACTTTACCCCCTGTTTTCCTCTAGCGGTTGTATGATTTTCAGGTGCTATGTTTAAGTCATTAATAAACTTGGAGTTAATTTTGGGAGTGGTGTAACATATAGGGTTCAATTTCATTATTATGCATGCAGATATATCATTTTTTAAAAAAAGATTTATTTATTAATTTTAGAGAGAGAGACAGAGAGAGAAAGAGAGCAGGGGGAGGGACAGAAGAAGAGGGAGAGAGAATCTCAAGCAGATTACCTGCTAAGCTTGGAGCCTGACGTGGAGCTCAATCCCATGACCCTCTGATCATGACTTGAGCCAAAACCAAGAGGTGGACACTCAACTGACTGAGCCACCCAGGCGCCCCTGTAGTTTTTCCTATACCATTTATTAAAAAGTCTATCTTTTCTCCTTTGAGTGTCCTTGGCTCCTTTGTCATATGCAAGCTGATCGTATATGTGAGGGTTTATTCTGGGCTCTCAGTCTTGTTCCATTAGTCTATGTGTATGCTTTAATGTCAGTACCACACAGTTTCGATTACTATAACCTTGCAATATAGTGTGAAATCAGGACATTTCATGCTTCCATCAGAAGTATCCAGAAGCCATTTCAGGCTTCCAGAGGAGCCCAATCAGATCAAGATACAGGCTGATTAGAGCCCAACCCTTGGGAAACAGTTGGGAAAGTATGCAGTTAAGCACTTTCAAGGGAGAAAGTGGGAGCCTTGTGTTTCTACCTCCTCCCTCTGTGCTGGGCCCAGGGGGATAACCATGAGATGTACTCATATACCCCTGTAAAAACTGCCTCTTGGTTTTCTGTGGTATCCAGGGACTTGGAAATGCCAAGCCACATTGCTGTCAGAGCTAGCAGATTTGGGAGCTAGTCCCTCAGGTTTGCCATACCAGTCGGGGCCCTGTGTGTGTGGTCTTAACCCTTCACTCCTCAGGGATAAGCTGGGTTGGGGATTCTCTCCTGGTTGTATGGTGCTATCCTAGGGGTGAGGTTGATGGTGTGAGCATACCTCAGCTTTTCCTCCCTGTTTAGAGGTAGGTATTTTCTCAGTCCTCTGATACGTAGGAGTCACCCAACCAGTTTCTGGATTTCTCTTAGAGGGAATTAATCTGTGTGTACCTGTATGGTGAGTGTGTTCCCAGGAAGAGGGAGGCTAGAAACCTCCTCTTCTGCCATATGGCTGGTGTTGGTGAGAATTCATTAAGTTTAAACTCTTAACAAGACCAATATTAGGTCAGATTTATTTAATACATTGTATTGGGCAATGTAAAGGAGTGATAAAAAAAAGACACATTAGGATCCTATAAAAATGACAGTTTTGTAGGACAAAAATGATCAAATACTGGTGGCATCAATCTAATATTTGTCTCCATGGTCACATTGCCTCCTCTTTTCTGTGTCTCCTTCACGTCTACCTATTTTATAAGGAAACATATGATTTCTATTTAGGGCCCACCCAGATAACCCAGTATAAGTGCATCCTTTGCAAAGACCCCTTTTCCAAGTAAGCTCCAATACCATTCATATGAGTTCCTAATCAAAAATGAGGGGGATTAGGATGTGGACATATCATATTGAGGGCCCCCATTTCACCTCCTGTAGATGTGCTTTGATTGACTCCATCGAGAGACCTATTCTCGGTTTTCTTTCCCTGGGCATCACGTTCAAGCATGACATCTATATTTGCTGCCACCACCTTGTGACTTGAGGAGAACCAGTCCAAGGACAAAGCCACCAAATGTAGAAACAGAGTGAAGCCTACTCCCCTGTTCTTGTACATTCTCTGTCTCTGAAGTCCTAGTAATGACCAACAACTGTTTCCTGTTTGACCAATTTAGAGACAGGAATTTTTTTTCTTTCTAGAACTGAAGGCTTCCTCCTTGATGAAGCACAAATATCTTACAATTATTTCAAAATGAGATGATACCATTATACCAGTCTTATAGATAATGAAACTGAATATAGTGGATGCTAATATTGCCTCAACGGGATATAGTTTAGCAGTGACTGGTCTCCATAATTACTAAGTTGGGTTGTGAAAGGTGAGCTCTCTTGCCTCACTGTAGGCCTGACTTTGGGTTTCAATTGACATGGTCTAATCACAGGATCAGGTCGAAGCCAGTCTCTAGATATGATCACAGTTGTGTTTCTATCCACTCTCTGAGCTATCCATATTCTACGACTTTCCTTCTTCTGAGAGTCGTCCATACAAACAGTATAAAAGTTTGACCTCTGTCTCAGGTTCTGCCTCTATGAAACTGAGAAAAACATTGAAGTAAGAATTGAAATAATTTGTTAAACATAAAAAGGCTAAAGAAAAATAAAAGTTAGGTTTCAATTCTAAGTTAAAATATACTTGGCTATTATGTTATTTAGTCATGTCAGAAGCATTTGGTGACAGAAGAATTAAACTTCCTGGTTCTCCTGTGATTTGTATAACTTTGATTTATTCTTACAACCCAGCCCAAGGTACATGGCACAATCATAGAAAAGAAGGTATCCTACTGACAAGTTTCTTCAAGGCACCCTGCATGTCACTATTCCTCAGACTGTAGATAAAGGGGTTCATCATTTGAGGAATCACGATGTACATCACTGAAGCCATGGTATTCCTCCTGGAAGAGTCACTAACTGCGGAACTAATGTATACTCCAACAGCTGTCCCATAGAACAAGGACACAACTGACAGGTGAGACCCACAGGTGGAGAAAGTTTTATACTTCCTGCCTGCTGATGGCATTCTCAAAACAGAGGAGAAAATTTGAGTATAAGAGAAAATGATTCCAGAAAGAGGAACACCCCCAAGTAAGCTAGCCAAAAAATACACCAAGATATTATTGATGAAGGTATCAGAACAGGCAAGCTTGACAATCTGACCAAGTTCACAGAAGAAGTGGGGGATGCCCAAGTCCTTACAGAAGGATAACCGTAGTGTCATCAGACTATGGAGCAAGGCATTGACAATGCTAATGAGCAATGAGAGCACCATCAGCAGGCCGCAGAGTTGGGGGTTCATGATAACAGTGTACCTCAGGGGATGGCAGATGGCCACATAGCGGTCATAGGCCATTGCTGCAAGGAGAAAATTTTCCAAACCAACAAAAGTCAAGACAAAGCAGACCTGGGTGAGGCAGCCTGTATAAGTGATGCTCTGATTCTGTGTTTGGATGTTCACCAGCATCTTTGGGATGGTGGTTGTGCTTAAACAGATGTCAGTGAATGACAGGTTGGAGAGGAAGAAGTACATGGGGGTGTGGAGGTGGGAGTCAGAAATGACAGCCAGAATGATGAGCAGGTTTCCCAGGATGGTGACCAGGTATGTGGATAAGAATAGGCCGAAGAGTAGGGGCTGCAGTTCTGGATCATCTGTCAATCCCAAGAGAAAGAATTCTGAAAATACTGTTTGGTTTCTGGGTTCCATGGTGTTGATGAATCTGATGGAAAAGCTGCAGTGAAAATTAAAAAAAAAAGGAACAGTCCTACATAAACAGGGGATTATGCTAAGTGAAAAAAAAAGCAGCTACATGAGAGCCAAGCAACTTCACCTGGGAATTGTTGAAATACAAATCCTGGTATCAGTCCAGATATACTGCTAATAAACTCTGAGGTGAGGACCAGCAATCTATTTTTGGCAAGCCCTCCAGTTGAATTTGATATGCACCCAAGTTGGAGAGCCAGTGCTTTTAGAAAAAATGAAACAAACAAACTATTGAGGATCCAGGTGAATGTTCCAGCTTTCCCTCTGCTAATTTTTCCATCTATCATCATTTCCCACTCTTCTTCCCCTTTCCCTCTGTGCCCTCCCTTTTTTTGATCATCAGCTTCGTCAGAAATATTTCTTGCCTTTAAACAAATAGGAAGACTATCTAATCTATCCTACTGCCCAATCTTTGACATGCTGAGAATCATCTGAAAGGTGTGTCAAATTACTGATGAGTTAAATCATATTACTCCATTTACCCATGGGGGCACTTAGATGAGGTGAGATTACATCATGGATGTGAAGCACACAGTGTGTGGCAAAAACTAGGTCTGAGTTCAGGTCACCTGACTGCGAGTTGACTGTCCTTTTTTTTTTTTTAAGTGTTTTTTACTGAAATTCCAGTTAATTAACATACAGTGTAATATTAATTTCAGTTAACAGTACAGTGATTCAACACGTCCACACAGTACCAGGTGATCAACACAAGTGCATTCTTTGATCCCCATCATCTAACCAGTCCCCCACCCCCTCCCCTCTGGTAACCATCCATTTGTTCTCTATACTTAAGAGTCTGTTGCTAAGTGAAATAAGTCAAGCATTGAAAGACAATTATATGGTTTCTCTCATCTATGGAACATAAGAACTAGGAAGATCGGTAGGAGAAGAAAGGGATAAAGAAAGGGGGGTAATCAGAAAGGGGAATGAAGCATGAGAGACTATGGACTCTGAGAAACAAACTGAGGGCTTCAGAGGGGAGTTGGGTGGGGGAATGGGATAGGCCGGTGATGGGTAGTAAGGAGGGCACGTATTGCATGGTGCACTGGGTGTTATACGCAACTAATGAATCATCGAACTTTACATCAAAACCCAGGGATGTACTGTATGGTGACTAACATAATATAATAAAAAAATATTATTATATAAAAAAAGAGTCTGTTTTTTGGTTTGCCCCCCCCCACCTCCCTATGTGCATTTGTTTCGTTTCTTAAATTCCACATATGGGATGACTTGACTGTCTTGACCAATCATTGTTAACACTCCTGGATGGTATAGCATTAGCATTCCTAAACCATCTCATGTTTGATAGATTCCTTTCAAAATTTTAATATTTTCATCTTGAGAAATGCCTTAAATCTTTCCCTCACCTACAAGGCATGTCCACCTCTACCCATGACATAGAGTAGCAGTGTGAAAAAATGGAGCAGGTCATGGCATCCATTCAAGCATATGCTCTGCACCTGAGCATAGATTGAAAAATGTTGCTTATAAACTTGAAAGTCATAAGACTCCTCCATGCTACTCATCTGCATTAGTGACGCATCTAAGAGAAGTAGGCAACTATGTCAATGATGCTGTCTGTCCTCGGGGACTTTTCCACCTAAGGTGATAGGTGGCATATCAGTTTTAAAAAGACATTCTCCAAAGAAGACATACAAATGCCTAACAGACACATGAAAAAATGTTCAACATCATTAGCCATCAGGAAAATTCAAATCAAAAGCACATTGAGATACCACATTACACCAGTTAGAACAGCAAAAATTAACAAGACAGGAAACAACAAATGTTGGCGAGCATGTGGAGAAAGGAGAACCCTCTTCCACTGTTGGTGGGAATGCAAGCTGGTACAGCCACTCTGGAAAACTGTGGAGGTTTCTGAAGACGTTAAAAATAGAGCTACCCTATGACCCAGCAATTGCACTACTAGGTATTTATCCCAAAGACACACACGTAGTGAAAAGAAGGGGCACAAGCACCCCAGTGTTCATAGCAGCAGTGTCCATGATAGCCAAGCTGTGGAAGGAGCCAAGATGCCCTTCAACAGATGAATGGATAAAGAAGATGTGGTTCATATATACAATGGAATATTATTCAGCCATCAGAAAGGATGAATACCTACTATTTACATCGACATGGATGGAACTGGAGGGGATTATGCTAAGTGAAATAATTCAAGCAGAGAGAGACAGTTATCATATGGTTTCATTCATATGTGGAACATAAGGACTAGCACGGAGGACATTAGGGGAAGGAAGGAAAAACTGATGGGGGAAATCGGGGGGGAGATGAATCATGAGAGACTGTGGACTCCGGGAAACAATCTGAGGGTTTCAGACGGGAGGGGGGTAGGGGGATGGGGTAACAGGTGATGGGTATTAAGGAGGGCAAGTGTTGTAATGAGCACCAGGTGTTATACACAAACAATGAATCATGGAACACTACATCAAAAACTAATGAAGTCCTGTACGGTGACTAACATGATATAATAAAAAAAAAGCAGCTACATGAGAGAAAGAATGAAATGCATAGGCTCTTCAAAATAGAGGAAAATTCAAACAATTATTGGTCCTGGAGGAAAAGACAAAGACCTTCAAGACAGTGCAGATTTATAAGGTACTTAGAAGATAATTGAGCGCCCTACTAGGACTGCTTCTGTAAGCAGTGGTGCTCCCTCACCTGGGGGACACAGAAGTGGCCATGACAGCCTTTATCATCTGGTCTATTACTTAGACTCAGAACTCTGAAGGTAACCCAAACCAGCACTTGCTTTGCGAGTGGGGAAACTGTTCAACTGTATGGAGGCCTTGGTGTCCTCAGTGTAGAGTGGCGACTGTCATCAAGTCTTATGGGGATGTTGCAGTGATGAACAGTGCATAGAAGAAAAGAAGCCAGCTCAGCACTCAGCATATGGGACCCTCCTAATAACATTTGCTATCGCGTGTGTCCGTGCGTGGTTTTTGGTCCATGAACATGGCACCTGAAATATTTCTTCCTTCTCAGAAGGTAGCATGATAACTGCAAATTACAGAGAAGTGTTTCTGACCTGACGCGCTAGCTGGGAATCTTTATTGTGTAGAAAAGGAATGAAGTGCACAGGAATGATGTCAGTGTTCATTTGGTATGACAGGTGGTGAACCATAGAGCAATCGAAGTCAATTAAAGAAAACATGAATCAGAATTATAGGTTGATAAAAAATAAAAAGGTACAAAATTTATATGACAAAGAGCCAACGGCATGAGAAACTTTAAATATATATTGAAATCTCTTAGATAATATAATCCCTAATAAAAATCAACCCCAGCAAAAAATAATACACAGACCACAATGAAGTGCTGGGCTTCCCACTAGTTGATATGATCAAGTTTAGACACTTCAGTGTCCTCATTCTAGGTGTTTCTATTGCAATAAAGAGTAGAGATAGAGGTGAAGCCCTCACATCATAAGTTTGTACAATTTGATTCTTTTCCTCCGGGGAACCAGTACACTGACTTTACACACATTATTCCCCTGCAATTTTTACTGTGATTAGTATTATCCTTTCATAAAAACTTACATTCTTTTGCATTTTCAAAGCTTTATATACATGGAACCATACAGTACATGCCATTTAAAACTAGCATGCTTATGCAATTTATTTTTTGATTATGTTGGTATATTTAGTCCCATTCAGTAATTTTAATTACCAGAGAGTGTTACATGATATTGTTACATCACAGTTTATTTCTCCATTCCCTAACTGATAGGTATTATGGTCAATGCCTTTTATCCTATGTGTGTTTATGAAGACACGTGCAATGTGAAACTAGGTATGGGCGATACCATCATATTCGAGATTGTATTGTGTCTGGGAAGGGGAGAACAGGAAAGGAGGGGGAGAAAAAGAGGTGCTTTCTCTTTGCATATATATATACATTTTTTTTACTTTATTAAAAAGACCCAAAGCCAGTATGGCAGAATGTCAACTTTTGCTCATTCTGGAATGAGTGGAAGGGTTGTCATATGTTTCTTATTATACATCTCTGCTATTATTACATAAAATGCTTGGTAATTTTATGAAGAGAAGTACGTGGACTAGGAAAGTATCTGGCTATATCTGTCTGTATCTGACTCCCTCCCTTGTGTCCTCAACTGAGCTACAGGGATAATACACTCATCGATGCAATGGTATGGCAAGAGCCAGGAATGCAAGTAAGGGAAAAAGCTGACCCAAACCCTTCCCCATGACCATCACAAGAATTGAAGTAAATGTGAGAAAGTGTGTAACAGTCCTCTTGTTTTAATAGAAGCTGATTTCTACTCAGGAGGAAATGTGTTCTGCCATGTTTTAGAGAGATTAGGAGACCAGCTGGTTGAGACTGAGGTCGGTATCGGTACAAACACATGGGAACTTGTCAACAGGAAGACAGGCTGGAATGCATGGGACACCTGGGTCTCATCATTTCATGCACGCACACTCCTCATGGCTTTCCCTGGATGAATCGGTAGTAAAATACCTGCCCTCCTTACTGAAGCATTAACTAAAGGACTTTCAGTTACCTGGCTGGCATCAGTGTGGAATGATGCGTGACATGTCATCTAGATACAAAGATGGAAGATGTGTCTTCAGGAAGGGCAGAGAGACCAAGTGAGGCAATGGGCTCCAGGTCAAGAAAGATCATTCCTGGTTGGAGCCTAGCTGTGTTTCTTCCTGACCAGGCAAGGGCTGTGGAATAGGTTGTTACAGGCTGACTCTTTACAGTGTTCTATCCCTGGGGGTCAATATCCAAAGGTCCTCATTAGACAATATTTTTAGTGTCCTTTTGATCCCTGGGCTCTGCAAATCCTTAAAGACCAAGACTATAGAAGAGAGGAATTCATGATGGCTAATCCTCGAGCCTCTGAGGCCAGGTGTATGTCATCTATTCTTCTCCATCTCAGACACCTTGCACACATATACACACACAGTTTTTCTAATGAATTCTAGGCTTCTTTTTTTAAAGTTACAAAGGGAAGCATCAGTATGTGAGTAATGATATCTTAAAGCCTGATTCCAATTTTAAGTGTGCAAATATTGTTTATGTACTGGGTGTAAATAATATATTTATAAATACAGTTAAGATGTTGTAAAATTCAACTCCCAGAGACATTTCACCTTTAGAGTCATTGAATGTTTCCTGTACCTTCTTTCTCTTCCTTATATTTTATATGGGAATATATATCATCTATTTTTTGTGATCATTGTGGCTATGATCAATGACGTCATACTCTCTTTTTAAACTACTATACGTTGGCTAATTGAATTTAAATTAAAAAATGAGAACAAAAAAATAAACTTTTTTCCCCTAGATTTTATTTACTTATTTGAGAGACAGAGAGAGAGAGCATGAGTGGGGTGAGGGGCAGAGAGTTGAGCAGACTCTCCACTGAGCAGAAAGCCTGAGGTGGGGGCTCGATCCCAGGACTCCAGGATCCTGACCTGAGTGGAAGGCAGATGCTTAACCAACTGAGCCACCCAGGCGTCCCTCTTTAAACTTTCATAGTCACCTGTTCCAAGTTCTGCACAATAGATACAGTGCACATTTTTCTTCCCACTGTGGAATTTGGGTCGAATTATGGTTCTTCATTTTTAATGGGGTTGTGATAAAGTACAATGTCACTGAAAGGTGGTGTGCAGGTCACGTATCACCGAGATTTCCTCTGCAATTCAATAGGTATGGATGATACTCTGTGTTAATGTTCATAGTTAGTTTCATCTATTCATCAATTTATTTCACTTTTTCAAAAAGATTTTATTTATTTATTTGAGCCGGGGTGGGAGGGGCGTGTGGGAGGGGAGGGGCCAAGGGAGAGGGAGAGGCAGACTCCCCATTGAGCAGAGCAACCGATGCAGGGCTCCATCCCAGGTGGGTGAGATCATGACCTGAGCTGCAGTCTGATGCTTGACTGACTGAGCCACCCAGGTGCCCCTATTTTACATTTTTAAAAATTTAAATTCAAGTTAGTTAACAAATAGTGTAGTATCGGTTTAGGAGTAGAATTTAGTGATTCATCACTTACATATATCACACAGTGCTCATTACATCCTGTGCCCTCCTTAACTCCCAACACTCATTTAGCCTATCCCCCACCCACCTCCCCTACAGCCACCCTCACTTTGTTCTCTGTAGTTAAGAGGCTCTTATGGGATGGGGGAGAAATCAAGATGGTGGAGGAGTAGGAGACCTTAGTTTCATTTGGTCCCAGGAACTCAGTTAAATAGCTCTCAAGTCATCCTGTACACCTGCAAACTCAACCGGAGATCTAAGAAAGGAATAGCTGCAACTCTACAAATAGAGAAGCGTCTACTTTTTGCAAGGTAGGAGGTGCAGGGAAGTGAATGCGAGGCAATGTATGGAAAGGTAAACCATGGGCGTTGGGAGCCTCCGTAAGCCAGCTTCCAGAAGGTCATACAGCAGCGAAGCACAAAATCAGAATAGAAGTCTGCTCCGGTGAGGGACGTCACTCAGGTGGCTAAGTGGGGGTGGAACCCTGGCTGGGACAGTGTGGTCTCGGGATCCTTGGGGTCACAGGAAGACTGGGGGTGCCTGAGTGCAGCAGAGATCCCAGGCATTGGAGCGGGGAAGCCAGCTGCAATCAGCGAGCCCTGGAGTGGACTCTCAGGTCCAGGTTGCCATAAATCACAAACTGGGGCACAGTCAGGTGACTGATCTCTGAGCAGGGGCCCAGCCAGCAGCAGAACCGACAAGACCCGCCTTCCTCCCCTGGGGAGGAGTGACGCAGGAACGTGCCACAGGAGTCTGCAGGGTTTGGAGACTGGAAGGGGCTTGTGTGCCCGAGATAGAAATGCTCAATCACAGGCTGGGTGAGCATGGAGTGCTCATGGAGACCAGGGAGCAGGAGTGATTGACTACTTTTCTCTGGGGTGGGGCTCCCAGATTTCTTTCAGCTCTAGGGCTGCAGATTGATTGATTCTCATCCTCTAAAGCTGCGCAGAAAGCCTTCAGGGAACAAAAGCCACATAGGGCAAACTAGCAGACCAGAGCAGAATACTTAATCTGGCCCCCTGGCAAGGGCAGTGCAATCCCGCCCAGGGCAAATACACTTGAGAATCAAAGCAGCACGCCTCTCCCCCAAAAGATCAGCAAACGTCCAGCCAAGACCAAGTTTACCAATCAATGAGAATTGCAAAACTCCAGCGCTAGGGGAATATACGTATAGAATTCATGGTTTATTCCCCATGATTCTTTAGTCTTTCGATTTTAATTGTTTTCTATTTCCTTTTTCAACCAATTTCTTATTTTATGAACTCTTTATATAAATCTTCTTTAATTTTCATTTTTACAGTTACATTCAATCCCTTCATTGTATTTAACTTTATTTTTGTATATATATAAGTTTTCCTTTCATTACAATTTTGTGATGGAGTTTCTTCTGACAAACCGGCCAAAATACACTTAGGATATAGTGTATTGCTGTTCTGTTCACCTGTCTGTTTATATCCCTTCCTTTTTTCTGTTGTTTTTGTTTTCTCTTTTGTTTTTTCTTGTCTTATCATTTTCATTTTTACAGTTACATGCTATCCTCTCATTGTTTTTCATTTTATTTTTGTACATATGTAAGTTTTTCTTTCTTTACAATTTTGGGATCCAGTTTTCTAACAAACAGACCCAAATACACACAGGATCCAGTGTATTGCTCTATTCTGTCCACCTGTCTAATTATATTCTCTTTTTTTTTTCTTTTCTTTTTACTTTATTTATTTATTTATTTTAAAATTTTGGATCTCTTCTGATTTGTTTAGTGTATATCTCTCTGGGGTCATTGTTGCCATTTTAGTATTTTGTTCTCTCATTCATCTATTCTTCTCTGGACAGAATGACAAGACGGAAAAATTCACCTCAAAAAAGAGAATAAGAGGCAGTACTGACCGCCAGGGACCTAGTCAGTATGGGCATAAATAAGATGTCGAAACTAGAGATCAGAATAATGATTATAAAGATACTAGCTGGGCTCGAAAAAAGCACAGAAGACACTAGAGAATCCCTTTCTGGAGAAATAAGAGAACTAAAATCTAATCAAATCGAAATAAAAAAGGCTATTAATGAGATGCAACTAAAAAAATGGAACCTCTAACTGCTAGGATGAATGAGGCTGAAGAGAGAATTAGTGATACAGAAGACAAAATGATGGAGAAAAAAGAAGCTGAGAAAAAGAGATAAGCAAGTACGGGATCACAGGGGGAGAATTAGAGAGATAAGTGATCCCATACAGCAAAATGATATTAGAATATTTGGGAACCCAGAAGAAGAGGAAAGAGAGAGAGAGGGACAGAAGAATAGTAATTAAAATTTAAAAAGTAAAAAGGAAGCTAGATCCTACTTCCCATAGAGCTGGAGCTTTGCAGCATCTTTGATCAGTAGACTTGGGGCATGTGAGGTGTTTGTCCTGGTCTTCTGGGGAGGGGCATGCTGCCCTGATTCTCAGGTGGACTTGCCCTGGTGGAGAAGTACCTCCTGGGCTCAGGGGGGTGGGGTGGGTGTAAGTGGCTCTGGGCTCCACTAGGTGGCACAGTTTTGCTCCCTGAAGGCTTTCAGCACTGATGCGCTGGATGCAAATGGTGGCGCCCCCCAGTTAGAATGGCAAAAATTGACAAGGCAAGAAACAACAATTGCTGGAGAGGATGTGGAGAAAGGGGATCCCTCCTACATTGTTGGTGGGAATGCAAGTTGGTATAGCCACTCTGGAAAACAGTGTGGAGGTCCCTTAAAAAGTTAAAAATTGAGCTACCCTATGACCCAGCCATTGCACTACTGGGTATTTACCCCAAAGATACAGATGTAATGAAGAGAAGGGCCATATGCACCCCAATGTTCATAGCAGCATTGTCCACAATAGCTAAATCATGGAAGGAGCCGAGATGCCCTTCAACAGATGACTGGATTAGGAAGTTGTGGTCCATATATACCATGGAATATTACTCAGCTATCAGAAAGAACGATTTCTCAACATTTGCTGCAACATGGACGGCACTGGAGGAGATAATGCTAAGTGAAATAAGTTAAGCAGAGAAAGACAATTATCATATGATTTCTCTTATCTATGGAACATAAGAACTAGGAAGATCGGTAGGGGAAGAAAGGGATAAAGAGAGGGGGGTAATCAGAAGGGGGAATGAAACATGAGAGACTATGGACTCTGAGAAACAAACTGAGGGCTTCATAGGGGAGGGGGGTGGGGGAATGGGATAGGCTGGTGATGGGTAGTAAGGAGGGCACGTATTGCATGGTGCACTGGGTGTTATACGCAACTAATGAATCATCAAACTTTACATCAGAAACCAGGGTTGTACTGTATGGTGACTAACATAATATAATTTAAAAAAAAAAAAAGAAAGAAAATGGCGGCGCCCCACTCTAGCCCCAGAGTTGAGAGTTCATGCCCCCAACTCTTCAGGAAGCCCTCACAGAAAAGCAGTCAGTCACTCTTGTGTCCCCAGCTTCTGTCAGACACCTTCAGACACCCTGCCTGTATCCTAGCAGTTTTACCTCCGGTGTGTGGCTGAGTTTCAAAACTCCAAATTTTAGGGACTCTCCTGGCACGGACCCACCCTGATCCTCTGAGGGAGGGTCTTGGCACATTTTTGCTGTTTGCCAGCCCATGCCAGGCAAGCAGTTGCATGACTCTGCAGTGGTTGAGTTTATGGAAAGGCAGAGCAGAGAGCTGGCACCCAGGCTTGCTGCCCTTGGCTGGACTCCTCACTCCTATGCCTGGGAACTGCAGCATGTGGGTGCCACCCATTCTTGTGACCTCTGACCATGCTGTCTATCTATGCCTGGGCCTCCACACCCTTCCCCACCTGAGCACCTTTAAACCAGGCACAGCCCTGGTGGTGGTGGACTTCTAAAATTTCAGATTTTGTGCTCCACTACTTATAATATTTTCTGTAAGCAGGGCTCCCTCCCCGCTGCAGTACCCACAGTTATATCTCCCCCACCCAAATCAACTGTCCACACCTCCTACCTTCCAAAAGCTGGTTGCTTTTCTACACGTAGACTTGCAGTTTTGTTCTCTCAGACCTCACATTGATTTCTTGAGTGTTCAGAATGATTTGATATCTAGCCGTATTTGAGAGAGGAGGTAAGCTTAGGGTTCCCCCTATTCCTCTGCCATCTTAACTCCTCCTCCTGTGTTCTTTTAATATTTATGTCATGTTTCTCAGACTTGGAGTATATCAGAGACTTACAAAGTACTTATATATAAACTCATCCGTTGCCTGTCTCCCCAGTGATTCAGTCAGTAGATCTCAAAGTCAGCAGATCAGAGATCTGCAGTGTGAACAAGGGCCTCAAGTGACCCATCTCTGCAGGTGTTCTGTGGATGTCAATGGAAGAAGTCCTGCACTAGAACTCACCAGGATAGCAGGCAGGAAGCTGTCCCCCAGTTGTGGTACTGACGTAATACTTCCTTTCCTCACAATGAATGGTACTCCTTTGGTTATCCTGGGAGACCTCTGTCATTCTCCCTTATACACACATCCAGAAAGATACTTCTGGGGGTGCCTGGGTGGCTCAGTTGGTTAAGAGTCTGCCTTAAGCTCATGTCATGATCCCAGAGCCCTGGGATGGAGCCCTGCCTCGGACTCCCTGATCAGGGGGAGTCTGCTTCTCCCTCTCCTTCTGCCACTCTCCCTCTGCCCCTCTCCCTATTCATGCTCTTTTTTTCTCTCTCTCTCAAATAAATGAAATCTTTAAAAAAAAAAAAAAGAAAAGAAAAACACTCCGATGTCCCCATATTTTTGTACTTGTGGAAAAAGTGATGGTCCCTAACACTACCAACTTCTTTTTTCACCTGTCTTATTCTACACTCCTCCACAGAAACACTGTTTTATTCACAATAACACATTAGTAAGTTTTGCATAAGAGCCTTAATTATGCAGCCAACTCTTTAAGACTTTAGTCACTCCATCAATTTTAATTGTGTTTCTCTGTGTGGACTCCATCTGAGATTAGTAAGAAATACTACAAGGAGAGGTAATTAAAATAAATAAAAATTCAGATATGTTGTGTTTTTTCCAGATACATTCTTTTTTTTTTTTTAAGATTTTATTTGACAGAAAGACACAGCGAGAGAGGGAACACAAGCAGGGGGAGTGGGAGAGGGAGAAGCAGGCTTCCCACTGAACAGGGAGACCGATGCGGGGCTAGATCCCAGGACCCTGGGATCTTGACCTGAGCCGAAGGCAGACGCTTAACAACTGAGCCACCCAGGCACCCCTTCAGATACATTCTTAGCAATAAATCAATGAGAAGGAATCAAAGCAAATAGGGTGTCAGACAAAAGATGAACATCCATTACCCTGCCTATTCAGTAATTAATTATTTGATTATATTACTCAGACCAGAAAAACTACAGTAAAGATAAACAAATATAAATGTTGAAGCAGGTGGTAAAAATATGTGAGTTCAAAAGGATTCTAAAAGTTATGAATACAAGCAAGATATGAAAAGCTATGATACAAGTTAAATGTTGTTGAGTCCCACCGTATGTCAGGCATTGTATTAAGTGCCTGTCATGGTTATGACAGCTGATTGCCCAACAAGAATTAACCCTAGATGGTCAGTCTGAGGCTTTCATATTAATCATTTCTCCCGTAGCAGTAATTAGATTAAGAAGGAGCATATGATCCTCTTCTTAGTGGTGAGATTTAAGGGGATATCTTCTGGATGGTGCCATGGAAAGGTCAATTTTCAAATGGCCCAGGGAAAGACAGTCAGTTTTCTGTCCCAGCCGAGTATGACACCTGTGTCTGCTGCTACCACCAGTTCCAGAATGATGCCGCCTCATGGAGAACTAAATGAATCCCTATTCTCTCATCCTTGTACATTCCCTACCTCTGAGTGAAAGATAGCACCCTTTCTTGTTTGAGAATATTAGAGAAAGGTTTTCTTTTCTTCTTCTTCTTTCTTTTTTTTTTTAAGTAGGCTCCACGCCCAGTAAGGAGCCCAATAGGGGGCTTGAACTCATGACCTGAACTGAGATCAAGACTTGAACTGAGATCAAGAGTCAGACGCTTAACCAACTGAGCTACCCAGGTGCCCCAGAAAGTTTTCTTTTTATTATTAGAACCAAAGACTTTCAGCTTCAGGTTTACATATCTCACAACTGTCTCAAACCACTGAGATAATCAGATTACCTGAGTCTGTAGGTGATGAAACTGAGTTTGGTGGGTTCTGATGTTGCTCCAGAGAGATGCAATTTGGTAGAGACAACTCTCGGTGATTACCGAGTGTGGGTAAGAAAGGCCAGCTGCCTTGCCTCGTAGTATATGCCTGTTGGGGGTTAGATTCGCATGGTCCTAGATGTGGGATAACGTGGAAGCTAGTCTCTACCTGTAACCATGACCCTGCCTACACCATTTCCCTGCCCTATCTAACTTCTTCCACTTTATTCTGAACATGCTGTCCCCCAAAATCACTATAAGAGGAAACCAGGATTCAGGTTCTCCTTCTATAGAACATGACCCCCCCCCAGAAAAATATGACCAAGTTTAGACACTTGAAATCACTGTCAAATATCACAGTTAGACAAAGAGCAAAATCAGTTCAAACCCAAGTTGTAATGTATGTAGCCATCATGTTATCTAGTCATTGTAGATGATCTCGGCGATAGAAAAGTATTCTGAAACACCCGAATACCTTTTGCTTTGACTCATTCTAGAAAACTGGCCCAAAAAGATGAAAAGTTATCCTACCCGATTATTTTTCTCAAAGCTTCCTTCATGTCCCTGTTCCGCAGACTGTAGATAAAGGGGTTCATCAACTGAGGAACCACAGTGTACATCACCGAAGCCGCTGCAGTGTTTCTGGAAGAGTCAGTAACAGCAGAACTAACGTACACCCCCAATCCTGTCCCATAGAACAAGGAGACAACTAAGAGATGAGACCCACAGGTAGAAAAGGCTTTATATTTTCTGCCAGCTGATGGCATTCTCAAAAGAGAAGCGAGAATTTTAGTATAAGAGAAAATGATCCCAAAGATAGAAATACCACCCAACATACTAGCCATAAAATTAGCCAAGATGGTATTGATGAGGGTGTCAGAGCAGGCGAGCTTGATGACCTGCGCAAGCTCACAGAAGAAGTGGGGGATTTCCAAGTCAATGCAGAAGGACAGTTGAAACACCATCAGACTGTGGAGGAGGGCATCCATGATACTAATGTACAAAGAAAGTAGAATTAACAGTCCACAGAGTTGGGGGTTCATGATAACGGTGTACCTCAGGGGGTGGCAGATGGCCACATAGCGGTCATAGGCCATTGCTGCAAGGAGAAAATTTTCCAAACCAACAAAAGTCAAGACAAAGCAGACCTGGGTGAGGCAGCCTGTGTAAGTGATGCTCTGATTCTGTGTTTGGATGTTCACCAGCATCTTTGGGATGGTGGTTGTGCTTAAACAGATGTCAGTGAAGGACAGGTTGGAGACGAGGAAGTACATGGGGGTGTGGAGGTGGGGGTCAGAAACGACAGTCAGGATGACGAGCAGGTTTCCCACAATGGTGACCAGGTACACGGACAGGAACAGGCAGAAGAGTAGGGGCTGCAGTTCTGGATCCTTGGTCAATCCCAGAAGAAGAAATTCTGATACATCTGTTTGGTTTCTGGATTCCATGTTGTTAATATAAAATATTAGGTGACAAGAGAATAAAATGTATGGTCACTGGACCTGCAGCAGCAGTACCTGAGAACTTGTTAGAAATGCCCATTTTTGGATCCCACTCCGGACTTACTGACGAGAAGCTCTAGGGATGATGACAAGCAGTCTGTTTTAACAAGCTCTCCAGATGATTCTTATATATGATAAAGTCTCAGAACTGTTGTTCTCAAAAAATGTTCATCTATATTGTGAACCCAAGTGAATATTGAAATCATTCCTCTGTGTATTTCTTCCTCCATCCTTCTTCTTCCTTCATCCTCTTCCCTCCACTCAGTTTATCAGCCAAAATTCTTTATTTTTTAAAGATTTTATTTCTTTATTTGAGAGAGAGAGAGAGTGACAGGGCATGAACAGGGGGGAGGGGCAGAGAGAGGGAGAAGCAGACTCCCCACTGAGCAGGGAGCCCTACAGGGGGCTCGATCTCAGGACCCTGGGATCATGACCTGAGCCAAAGGAAGATGCTTAACCAACTGAGCTACCCAGATGCCCCATTAGCCAAAATTCTAATGAGCAATGAGTGTCTAAGATGTATTAAGTTTTGAGAATGAAGAAAGAAGACATGGCTTTATTCCTTTAGAATTATTCCACACCTTCAAACAGTCAAAAATAAAAGAATAAAATTACAGGGCCACCTGGGTGGTTCAGTCAATTAAGGTTGTCTTTTTCCTGAGGGACACAAGTGGCCAACAGAGGATCAATCACTTGGTATAATACTTAGACACTTTGAATTTAATCCAGGCTCCAGGACTTGCTTTGTGAATAGGGGAAAGTTTTTAACTGCATTAGAATCCCAGTGTTCTTCTTTTTTTTAAAGATTGTATTTATTTATTTGACAGAGAGACAGCAAGAGAGGGAACCCAAGCAGGGGGAGTGGGATAGGGAGAAGCAGGCTTCCCGCTGAGCAGGGAGCCTGATGTGGGGCTTGATCCCAGGACCCTGAGATCATGACCTGAGCCGAAGGCAGACACTTAACAACTGAGCCACCCAGGCGCCCCAGAATCCCAGTGTTCTTGTGTATATATTGGGAACTCTCATAATACTTCATGGAGTTGTTTCAATGAAGAAAAATGAATAGGCTTAAATCAGTCAGCAGAGTGCTCAGTTCATGAGACCCTTGTAGTGACATTTCTTATTGTGATTTTTTTTTTCCTGCCATGAACAACAGCATCTGGCATGTTTTACTCCTAGGGTGGAACTGGTGGGTTGGGGCAAGTTGAGGAAAGAGGAAAATAAGAGAACATCCTCAGTGTGATAATTGCAAATTTCAGGGATGGGTTTCTATGCTGAAACTCCCTCTAGCAATCTTGGTCATGGACAAGGGAAAGGAAGGAAATATCAACATATCAATATTTATTTGGCCTGGACATAAAGCAATTAAAACAAACTAAATATTAGAATAAATTAGATCTATGAATCAATACAAGCAATGAAAACCAATAAGATAAAATAGTTTATATAAAATACCATAAATATATATGCATATATTACACACAGATACACACAGAGTATGCTTGGGGGATACCATTACATTGGTGTTGCCTCTGTGAGGGGAACTAAGGGGAACACAAAAAGAGTGCCTTCTCTATTTATATCATTTGGTTAATTTAAAAAAATAGTCATGAGATAATACAATAGAATGCCGACATTTGTTAGTTCTGGAAAGGGGTTAATGGTAGCATATTAAATTCATGATTACGATATCTATGCTGTTCTTATAATTTAAAACACATGACAGTTTTATAAAGAGGAACAAGTACATGAAGAAGGTAGCCTGCTCTGTCTTTCTGGGTCTACACTTCCTTCTTCTAAGTCCCCACAGCCAGGCTATAAAGGTAACGCCAAAGGTTCTTCTGTACAATGTACAGGGCGTTAGAATGAAGCTAACTATCTCTCCCTTCCGCCACGAGAGGATGCGAGTAAATGTCAGAGAATTTTATACTAGTTATCGTGTTTGTGAAGGGGAGGATTCAAGAGCAAAATGGTTCCTGCCATTAAACAGACAGAATAGAAAACTAGAGGTACGAAGTTACATGTCAAGATGATGACATTCAGGCAGGTGTCCCTTTGGGGACTTAGTACTGATCGTCTTAGGCATGCACTTGCATCATGGCTATGCAGGGAAGCAACTCCAGTAGACACCTTCCCTCATGTCCAAAGCATTGTGTAAGGGACTTTCTGTTACCTGGCTGGCATCGCTGCAGGATGATACTTGATATCGTCCCTGGATATTGAGTGATGGAGACAGAAGGTCTGTCTCTGAGAAGGGCAGAGGGACTGAGTGAAGCCCCACATTTCTAGGCAAGTGGGATCATCGCTGGGAGGTGGCCCAGGTGCTGCTTCCTAACTGGGCAGGGCTGTTAAGTCAGGTGGTCATAGACAGACTGCTGCAGTTCATCCCTGAGGGTTCAATATCCAAAGCTCCTCATTAGACAGACACTTTTATTTGGATCCCAGGACACTGTAAATCCTTAAAGACTAAAACTACAGAAGAGAGCAATTCAGGATGGCTGATCCCTGACCCTGTGAGGCCACACGCATGCCATGCAGTTCCTCCCACCTGCTCACGCTCACCTCATGTGTGGACACATCATCCTTCTCTAATTGGATTCCTGTCTTCAGGTTTTAGATACAAGCAATGGCATCTCAATCTAATTAGTGATATCAGGATACGAGATTCTAACTTTTTTTAAAAAAGATTTTATTTATTTATTCGACAGAGATAGAGACAGCCAGCGAGAGAGGGAACACAGGCAGGGGGAGTGGGAGAGGAAGAAGCAGGCTTATAGCGGAAGAGCCTGATGTGGGGCTCGATCCCATAACGCCGGGATCACGCCCTGAGCAGAAGGCAGACGCTTAACCGCTGTGCCACCCAGGTGCCCCACGAGATTCTAACTTTAAGTGTGAAAACACAGCTTACGTGTGTGGGTACAAAATATATATTTATAAATACGGCTAAGCTGTGGAAAAATGCAAATAATCAGTGATGAGTTTTTTTCTGAGAATCATTGATGTTTCCTGAACATTAACTTTCATTCTGTATAGTTCCTACTGCAGATTTTTATCTATAATCTCTAAACAATTCTGTGATCAATATAGACAAGACTTTAGAATTTCATAAACACCATTTCCAATTTCATCACGATGGGTTCAGCATACATTTTTCTCCACATTAGTGGGTCATGGGTTGAAATTGTGACACTTTTTAGAAAATAGATTTATGAGAAATTGCAATGCCATGGACAAGGCAACAGTATGCTGGCTCATCCATACTCTCAGAATGAGTGAGGTTTCAGCCATAATTTAATAGGGAAAGATGGCTTCATGTTAATACTTAATTACAAATTTTCATTATTTAATATATTCACACACTTATCAATTTACTTTTGCTACATGTTAACTCTTTCTGTATAGCTTCACTTTTTAAAAAGATTTTGCTTATTTATTTGAGAGAGAGAGAATGCACAAGAGGGATGGGGGGCAGAAAGAGAAGAGTAGCAGATTCCCTGCTGAGCAGGGAGCCCGATGTGGGGCTCGATCCCAGGACCCTGGGATCATGACCTGAGCCAAAGGCAGACACTTAACCAACTAAGCCACCCAGTGGAGTTCTTGTGACAGTATTTGAAACCAACATGAGACAAGATGGCATTTGAATGTCATCCTTTCACTTCAACACATTAATAGGTACATATAAAAATTCACAGCTGGTCTCATAAAACAAGACAAATCTTTCCATGTGCTGCAAAAATAACTCACACATAAGGAGCGAGGGCACTGAAGCCTAGAGGCTCTATGGAGTCACCTCCATAAGGAAGAAGTTACCGTCTCCAGTTAATGAACATCCTGGAAGCTAAATGTCCTAGAAGAGATTAGTGCTTAAAGTCAAAGACAAAAATGGCGCTTCAGTATTTGAGTAATACGGGTGAACACAAAAGTTGTGGACACTGCGTGGACCCAACCATAAATATGGGTTTGGAACAACTGAAGGTTTCAGAAAAGCCCCAATATCCATCCAGGTTACCTATTGGCTTAGAGACTGGGTTTGTGATATTCACAATATGGAAAAAATAATCCTCAAATTTGTATGGAGTCCCCAAAGACCCCAAAGAGCCAAAGCATTCCTGAGTAAGAAGAACAAAGTTGGAGGCATCACACTTCCTTACTTCAGACTATAATGGAAAGCTAAAGGAATCAAAACAGTATGGCACTGGCCAGGGACCAATGAAACATAATCAAGATCCCAGAAATAAACCTCAGTGTATGTGGCCAACTAATATTTGACAAAGGAGATCCATACTCAATGGGTAAGGACAGTCTTTTCAATAAATGGTGTCAAGAAAAATGGATAAACACATGCAGTAAATTACAGGTGAACCCCTATCTCACACCACTTATGGAAATTAACTCAAAATGGACTAAAGACTTAAACAAAAGACATGAAACCATAAAACTCTTAAAAGAAAACTTGGGGAAAGGTCATTGGTCCTGGCAACAGTTTTTTGGATGTGACACCAAAACAAAAACAACAAAGGCCAAAATCAACAAATGGGACTACATCAAATTAAAAGCTTTACGTAGAGAAGTAAACCATCAACAAAATGAAAAGGCAACCTACTGAATGGGTGAAAATATTTGCAAATTGTATATCTGATAAGGGGTTAATATCCCAAACATATAAAGAACTCATACAACTGCATAGCAAAAAACTAAACAACCCAATTAAAGAGTGAACAGAGAAACTGAATAGACATTTTTCCAGAGGAGACATATGGATGGTTAAGGGGCACATGAAACAGTGCTTGACATCACTTATCATCAGGGAAATGCCAATCAAAACCAGAATGTGACCTCACACCTGTTAGAATGAGTCACATCAAAAAGAGAAAAGATAATGTGTCAGCAAAGGTGTGGAGAAGAGGGAACACTTGTGCACTGTTGGTGGGGATATAAATTGTTGCAACTCCTGTGGAAAACAGTATAGAGGTTCCTTAAAAAATTAAAAATAGAGCTACCATGAGATCTAGCAATTCCACTTCTTGATACATATCCAGTGGAATTAAAATCAGGATATTATAGAGATACCTACACTCCCGTGTTCATTGCAGCATTATTCACAATAGCAAAGTTACGAAAACAACGTAAGTGTCAACAGATGAATGGTTAAAGATGTGGGATGTATACAACAGAAGATTATTCAGCCTTGAAAAAGTAAGAAATCCTGCCTTTTATAACACCTTGAATGCATCTTGAGGGCATTATGCTAAGTAAAATAAGTCAAACAGAGAACGACAAATACCGTGTGATATCCTTTACATGTGGAAAATCTGAAAAGGTGGAACTCACAGAAACAGACTATATGGTGGCTACTGGGGGTTGGGCAGTGGGGAAAATGGACAGATTTTTGTCAACGGGTATAAACTTCCAGTTATAAGATTAACAAATTCTGGGGATCTAATACAGGTCATGATAATTACAGCTAATGGTACTATATTATATACTTAAATATTGGTAAGGGAGTAGAATCTTAAATATTCTCGCCACGGAAGAAATGGTAATTAAGTGATGGGATGGAGGTTTTATCCATGCAATGTGGTAATCATTTTGCAATATATAAATACATCAAATCAGCGCATTGTACACCTTAATCTTACAGAATGTTATATACAATTATATATCAATAAAGCTGGAAAAAATGACCAAATACTGGAAATTAAATACTGGCTGCATACATCTAATCTCTGTCATCATCGTTACATTACCTCATTTTTCTCTGGGTCATTTCCACTTCTGCCTATCTTATAAGGATACATGTGATTATATTTAGAACCTACCCAGATAATAGGGAAATAAGCTCATCTTCTACAAAGACTCCAAGTAAGTACCATTTACCCTTCTGTCAAAAAATATTAGTAAGTTATGGGACTAAGATGTGGACAAATTCTTTTGAGGACCATATGACCCATTACATCTGGGGTTCTAGTTGGCTCTTATAATTGTGGAAAATTCTATAATCATCTGACTCAAGGAAGGACAGTCAGAGTTCTGTCTCTGGGAATTCAAGTCCAAGTATGACATCTCCATCTGGTCTCCAGCTGATGACCCTGAGGAGAGCCGGTCCTAGGACCATACAATCCATGGAGGACTGAATGAATTTCCACCTGTTCTTACACACTCCCTGCCTCTAAGTGCTCGTAATGAAAGATAACACTCTTTATAGTTGGTAATATTTGAATTAGGAATTTTTTTCTTATTGTAGCTGAACGTTTCATCACTGAGAAAGTTCAAATATCTCACAATCATCTCAAACCACTGAGATAACCTAATTACACAAATTTCATTGATAATAAAATGAAATATGGTAGATGGTAAAGTTCCTCAGAAGGATACACTTAATAGTGAACAAATTAGTTAATAAATAGGTGTATAAAAGGTAAACTCCCGCACTCCATTATAGGTCTAACTCCAGAGTGTTAGTGACATGACCCTACCCTGAAATCAGGTGGAAGCTAGTCTCCAGATAGGACCCCAGTCTTGTTTCAATACTTTCTCTGTCCTTCATACTTTCTGCAATATTTCTTCTGAGAGTGATTAAAAAAATCACTATAAAAAGAACACTTGCCTCAGGCTCGGCTTCTGTGTAGAACCTGAGCAAAGAAACTGAAACTTATTTACATAAGACTAGACAAAAAAGCAAAGTATGTTTCAAAAAGTAACTTGGGCATTCTGTTGTCTGGCTAGTTTAGAGGAGTTCAGTGATGGAAAAATCAAGCATTATGGCACATCCTGGATTCCTATCATTTTGCCTCCTTCTAGAAACCCAAGTCCAAAGTAGATGACATAATCACAGCAAAGAAGGCATCGCACTGATGAGTTTTCTCAAGGCTCCCTTCATGTCCCTGTTCCTCAGGCTGTAGATAAAAGGGTTCATCATTTGAGGAACCACAACATACATCACTGAAGCCACTGTAGTCTTCTTGGAAGAGTCAGTAACTACAGAACTAATGTACACTCCAACAACGGTCCCATAGAACAGGGACACAACTGACAGGTGAGACCCACAGGTGGAGAAAGCTTTGAGCTTTCCCCCGACTGATGGCATTCTCAGAACAGAGGAGACAATTTGCGTATAAGAGAAAATGATCCCAGAGAGAGGGATACCACCAAATAGGCTAGCCACAAAATAAATCAGGATGTTATTGATGAGGGTATCAGAACAGGCAATCTTGATGACCTGAGCAAGTTCACAGAAGAAATGGGGGATTTCCAAGTCCTTGCAGAAGGATAACCGTAGCACCATTAGACTATGGAGCAGGGCAACCACAAGGCTGAAGAACAGTGAGAGTAGAATCAGCAGAACACAGAGTTGGGCGTTCATGATAACAGTGTACCTCAAGGGGTGACAAATGGCCACATAGCGGTCATAGGCCATTGCTGCAAGGAGAAAATTTTCAAAACCACCAAAAGCCAGGACAAATCCAACCTGGGTGAGGCAGCCTGTATAAGTGATGCTCTGATTCTGTGCTTGGATGTTCACCAGCATCTTTGGGATGGTGGTTGTGCTTAAACAGATGTCAGTGAAGGACAGGTGGGAGAGGAAGAAGTACATGGGGGTGTGGAGGTGGGGGTCAGAAATGACAGCCAGGATGATGAGCAAATTTCCCAGGAGTGTGACCAGGTACATGGACAGGAAGAGGCAGAATAGGAAGGGCTGCAGTTCTGGATCGTCTGTCAGTCCTAGCAGAAGAAATTCTGAGACATCTGTGTGATTCCTGGGTTCCATATTGTTGATGAATCTCATGGAAAAGATGGGGTAAAAGTAAAATAAAATGAATGGTCCCTGGATGCATCACCTGGGAACTACTTAGAAATGCAAATTCTTGGTACTGCTCTAGATACACTGCTGATAAACTCGGAGGTAAGGACCAGCAATCTATGTTTTCACAACCCCCCAGATAAATGTGATATATGGTAAAGTTTGAGAGCCAGTGCTTAAGTAAAAAGAAATAGAACTTTATGTATATGGTGAAACCAAGAGAATATTCAAATCTCTCCCTCCGCTAATTTCTCCCTCCATCATCATCATCATCTCTTACTTTTCTTTCCTCCACTCAAATTTTTGGCTCAAATTTTTATTGATCACCAGCTCTTTTTCACACAGTGTGCCAAGTGCTGAGACTGAAACAAAGAATAAACCGTGACATTTCCTTCAGAAATATTCCTTGTCTCAAACAAGCAGACGAGGATGAAGTTATCCAGTCTCTGTGGTCGAGTGTGGTGCCCAACCCTTGATGTGCCTCAGAATCGGCTGAAGGGCTTGTCAAATTACAGATGAGTTAGATCATACTGCCCATTTATCTATAGGGACATTCAGGTGGCGTGAAGTGCACGGTGCCTGGAAAAGACAAGGTGTGAACTCAAATGGTTTGACTGCTGAGTTGATTGTCTAGACCAATCATTGTTAATGCCTCTGGATAATACAGAATTAGCATTCTTTTTTTTAATGTTTTTTTTATTATATTATGTTAGTTACCATACAGTACATCCCCGGTTTCCAATGTAAAGTTCGATGATTTGTTAGTTGCGTATACCACCCAGTGCACCATGCAATACGTGCCCTCCTTACTACCCATCACCGGCCTATCCCATTCCCCCACCCCCCTCCCCTCTGAGGCCCCCAGTTTGTTTCTCATAGTCCATAGTCTCTCATGCTTCATTCCCCCTTCTGATCACCCCCCCTTTCTTTATCCCTTTCTTCCCCTACCGATCTTCCCAGTTCTTATGTTCCATAGATGAGAGAAATCATATGATAGTTGTCTTTCTCTGCTTGACTTATTTCACTTAGCATTATCTTAAACCAACATTCAGATTTCATAAACTTTCCTTTAAGATCTTAATGTATTCATCTTGAACAATGCCCCAAATCTTACCCCTTGTCTACAGCATATGTCCACCTTACCCATGTAGTACTGAGTACCAGGTGCATGACATCCGTCCAAGCATATGCTCGGTACCCCAGCAAAGATTAGAAAGTGTTGCATATAAACTTGAAGCTCATGAGACTCCCCCATGGAAACACTACCCACCAGCATCAGCAATTAATTCTAAGAGAAGCTGGGCAAATGTCAATGACATTCTCTATCTTATCCTAAGGAGACCTCTTCCCTAGGTGGTAGGTAGCAGGAATATCATTAAAAACAAACAAACAAACAAACAGCTAAATGAGAGAGAAAGGAAGCATAGTCTTCTAAAAACAAATAGGTGAAAAGAGCAACAATTTTTGGTCCTTGGAAGACAGAGAATTATAAGGTAAGATGGACTCAATCATAAGATAATCAGGCATCCTTAACAGTAGTACTTCTGTAAAGCAGTGGAGACACAAGTGGCCTTGCCTGAAGGAGACAGAGTGGCCATGACAGCCTTTATCATTTGGTGTATTACTTAGACTTAAATACTGAATTTAATCCAGACCAATACTTGATTTGTGTGTTGGGGTGGGGGGAAGAATTGTTCATTTATGAAAAGCCTGGTGTCCTCATTTTATAATGGGGACTATCGTAAAACCTCATGGGGATGTTGCAATGATGGGAAATGAATAGAGGAAAATCATCTGGCACGTACTCAGTATACAGGACCCTTGTTCTGTCTTTTCCTACTGTGTGTGTGTGTTTTTCCTGCCATGAAAAACAGCACCTTGTACATTTCACTCCTCCCAAGGAAACAGTGGGGTGGGGTGAGTTGAGGAAAGACAGAAAGAAAGAATACCCCTAGCATGATAACTGCAAATTTCTGCGAAATGATTATCAGCCGGGAACTTTTATCATGTAGAAAAAGAATGAAGGACTCATCAATAATATCAATATTCATTTGAAATGGACACAGTGGGGGATGGGGTAACTGGGTGATGGGCATTAAGGAGGGCACGTGATGTGGTGAGCACTGGGTGTTATATGCAACTGATGAATCACTGACCTCTACCTCTGAAACTAATAATACACTAAATGTTAATTAATTGAATTTAAATTAAATTAAAAATTTTAAAAAGAGAAAAATAAAATGAAATGGATATATGATGGGGGTGCTTGGATGGCTCAGTCTGTTAAATGTCTGACTTTGGCTCCGGTCATGATCTCAGGGTCCTGGGATCAAGACTTTCTGCCAGGCTCCAAGTTCAGCCGGGAGTCTGCTTGTCCCTCCCCCTACTCATGCTCTCCTCCACCAATATACATAAATAAAATCTTAAAAGAAAAGAAATGGACATATGATGAAAAATATAGCAGTTAGGGTCACCTGTGTGGCTCAGTCGGTTTAGCATCTGCCTTTGGCTCAGGTCAAGATCCCAGGGTCCAGGATGGAGCCCAACGTCAGGCTCCCTGCTTGGTGGGGAGCCTGATTCTCCCTCTGCCCCTGCCCCTGCCCCTGCTTGTGCACGTGCGTGTGCTCTCTCTCTCATGAATAAAAGCTTTAAAAATATGTGGCAATTAAAAAAAATTACATAATAAGATGTATTAGATATACAACTAAGTATAAATAATGAAAACCTATAAGGGAAATATTTTTGAATGACATAAAGTATACATCATTAGAAAAATTTAAATATATTTTGAACCATTACAAGGAATAATCCATAATAAAAATAGAAACCTGTTAGGTTTATTTTTATTATGGATTATTCAAGCAGAAACAAAAAAAACCCATAGAGGTACATGAAAGGTGGTACCCACCAAGCAACAGCATAAAATTCACACGTCACCATCTTCATTCTAAATAGGTTTTTATTTTTTTTTATTTTTTAATTTTTTTTAAAGATTTTATTTATTTATTTGACAGAGATAGAGACAGCCAGTGAGAGAGGGAACACCATCTACTTCCTTACCGCTGTGCCACCCAGGCGCCCCTATCTCTGTTGTTCTTATACAGAATCATTGTTCATTTTACAGAGAAACAGGTGTACTAAGAAGGCAGCCAGCTAGATCCCTCCGTGTCTCCACTTTCTCCTCACTGTCCGCAAGCAAGCTACAGGGATAATATACTCCTCTGCACAGTGGTGTATCAAGAACCAGGAATGCAGGGGCGCCTGGGTGGCACAGCGGTTAAGTGTCTGCCTTCGGCTCAGGGCGTGATCCCAGCGTTGTGGGATTGAGCCCCGCATCAGGCTCCTCTGCTATGAGCCTGCTTCTTCCTCTCCCACTCCCCCTGCTTGTGTTCCCTCTCTCGCTGGCTATCTCTATCTCTGTCAAATAAATAAATAAAATCTTTAAAAAAAAAAAAAAAAGAACCAGGAATGCAAATAAAAGGAAGAGCTGACCAAAACCCCTCCCCATGACCACCACAAAAATTCAAGTAAATACCAGAAAGTTTTATAACAGTCATCTTGTTGGAGAAGGGGTGGATTTTTCTGCCCTGGAGAATAACTGGGTTCTGCCATTTTTTAGAGAGATTAGGAGACCAGCAGATTGAGAACAGGGTGAAGATCAGTGTATCAGTACAAACACACGTGGGAACCTGTTAACAGGAAGACCGGCTGGAGCGCGTGGGACACTCGGTTCTCGTCATTACAGGCACACACACTCCTCATTGCTTCCCCTGGATGAATCGGCAGTAAAATATTGCCCTCCTTACAGAAGCATTAACTAAGGGACTTTCAGTTACCTGGCTGGCATCAGTGTGGAATGATGCGTGACATAGCGCTGGGATCCTAAAGACAGAAGGTCTGTCTTCAGGAAGGGCCGGGACGCTAAGTGAGGCAATGGGCTCGTGGTCAAGAAAGATCATTCCTGGATGGAACCTCAGGTGTGCTTCTTCTTGACTAGCGAAGGGCTGTGGAATGAGGTTGTCGCAGGCTGACTCTACAGTCTCTCTATATCCCTAGGGAATCAATATCCAAAGCTCCTCATTAGACAAATATTTTTAGTATCAGTCTTATCCCCAGGCTGTGCAAATCCTTGAAGACCAACACAATAGAAGGGAGCAATTCGTGATGTCGAATCCCTCACCATGTGCGGCCAGGTGTTCTCTCCACCTGTTCCTCCTCGCCCCCATTTCACACACCTTGCACGTACAGATGCACCATCCCTCTCTAACTGGACTCCAGTCTTCGGTGTTTAGATAAAGGCAAAGGCATCTCGATGTAATTAGTGATATCAGGAAACCAGATTCTTTTTTTTTTATAATGATTTTTTATTATATTATGTTAGTCACCATACAGTACATCCCCGGTTTTCGATGTAAGGCTCGATGATTCATTAGTTGTGTATAACACCCAGTGCACCATGCAATACGTGCCCTCCTTACTACCCATCACCGGCCTATCCCATTCCCCCACCCCCCTCCCCTCTGTAGCCCTCAGTTTGTTTCTCAGAGTCCATAGTCTCTCATGTTTCATTCCCCCTTCTGATTACCCCCCCTTTCTTTATCCGTTTCTTCCCCTACTGATCATTCTAGTTCTTATGTTCCATAGATGAGAGAAATCATATGATAGTTGTCTTTCTCTGCTTGACTTATTTCACTTAGCATTATCTCCTCCAGTGCCGTCCGTGTTGTAGCAAATGTTGAGAACTCGTTCTTTCTGATAGCTGAGTAATAGTCCATTGTATATATGGACCACAACTTCTTAATCCAGTCATCTGTTGAAAGGCATCTCGGCTCCTTCCACGATTTAGCTATTGTGGACAATACTGTTATGAACATTGGGGTGCATATGGCCCTTCTCTTCACTACGTCTGTATCTTTGGGGTAAACACCCAGTAGTGCAATGGCTGGATCATAGGGTAGCTCAATTTTTAACTTTTTAAGGGACCTCCACACGGTTTTCCAGAGTGGCTGTACCAACTTGCATTCCCACCAACAATGTACGAGGGATCCCCTTTCTCCACATCCTCTCCAACAATTGTTAGGAAACCAGATTCTAACTTTAAGTGTGAATACACAGTTTATATACATGGGTATAAAAATGTATATTTATAAATACAGCTAAGCTATGTAAAAACGCAAACAGTGATGGTTTTTTCTAACAGCCATTGCATGTTTCCTGAACATTAATTTTTATTCTGTATAGTTCATACTGCAGATTTGAATCTATAATCTGTAAACTAATCTGTGATCAATATAGACAAGACTTTAGAATTTCATAAACGCCATTTTCAATTTCATCGCAGTGGGTTCAGTGTACATTTTTCTCCACATTTGTGGGTCATGGGTTGAAATTATGACACTTTTTTTTTTTTTATCATTCTGCTACTCTTTTTTTAAAAATTTTTTATTTAAATCCCAGTTAGTTAACATAGAGTGTAATGTTTGTTTCTGATGTACAATATACTGATTCAACACTTCCACACAACACCCAGTGCTCATCACAAGTGCCCTCCTTAACCCCCATCGTCTATTTCATCCATCCCCCCACCCGCCTCCCCTCTGGTAACCATCAGTTTGTTTTCTATAGTTAAGAGTCTGTTTCCTGGTTTTCCTCTCTCTCTTTCTTCCCTTTGCTCATTCGTTTTTCTTAAATCCCACATATGAATGAAATCATATATTTGTCTTTCTCCGACTGACTTATTTCACTCAGCGTGATACTCTCTAGCTCCCTCTCTGTTGTAGCGAATGGCAAGTTTTCATTCTTTTTTTTTTTTTTAGTAGAGTTATAAGAAATTTCAATGTCCCTAGCAAAGCAGTAGTATGCTGGTTCATTCATACTCTCAGTAGAATGAGTGAGATTTCAGCCCAAATTTAATAGGTGAAGACTGTGCTCAATGTTAATAATTACAAACTTTTCATCCTGAGTGAACGTAATATGTCTAAAAGAAAGTAAAGGAAGTATAGAATTCTATAGTCTTTATGCAAAACTTAATACTTTAAACACATTGCATGATCAAATTTTGTTGAGTTAATGGTATTTGACCGGAAGGAGTTGACAAATTCACTGATTTATCTTCTCTTTTACCACGTAACTCTGCCTTCCAAATCCTTCCCCAAATCTGTAACAGACTGTGTCGTGAATGTTGCCAACATCACAACCTATAGAGTTTCATGGCCTTCAGGCAATCATCTCTTGTCTCAGTGACATTGGCCAAAAATGAAAGTTCTTCCCAGACCATCATGTAGATCCCCGGAGCAGATGTTTAAGTTACGAGTCATGCCATTTCCGGTCTCAGAAATGCTTATGGCTAATGCGTTATTTTTCTAAAATTGAGGTAGGGGTGCACCTGGGTGGCTCAGTCGGTGAAGTGTCTGACTTTGGCTCAAGGTCATGATCTCAGGCTCTGGAATCGAGCTCCGTGTTGGGCTCTGCGCTCAGTGGGGAGTCGGCTTCTCCCTCTCCTTTTGCTCCTCCCCCCCACTTGTGCTCTCTCGCTCTCTCAAATACATAAATAAAATCTTAAAAAATAAAATAAAATTGAGTAGAATTTACCTAATGTAAAATTAAACATTAACTATTTTTTTAACTGAAGTGTAGTTGCACGCAACGTTGCATTGGTTTCAGGTGTACGACACAGGGACTTGACAAATCTGTACATACGCTGTGCTCCTCTCAAGTGTAGCTACCATCTGTCATCACGTGATGCTATTTTAGTATCATTCTCTATGCTGTACCTTTCATCCCTGTGACTCATTCATTTCATCACTGGAAGCCTGTACCTTCCACTCCCCTTCACCCATTTTGCCCATCTCCTCACTCCCTTCTGGCAACCATCAGTTTGCTCTCTGTATTCATGGGTCTGTTTCTGCTTTTTGTTTGTGTATTCTTTTTTTTTTTTTTAACATTCTACACATAAGTGAAATCACAACACATTAGCCATTTTTAAGTGTTCAATTCAGGGGCATTAATTACTTTCACGGTGTTTTGCAACTATCGCCAAGATTTGTTTTCAAATCTTTTCCATCACTCCAAACAGAAACTCTGTAACCATCAAGCGAACACTTACAATTTCCTCTCCCTCCAGCCCCTGGTAATCTCTAACCTACTTTCTGTGTCTGTGAATCATACAACATACGTCCTTTTGTGTCTGGCTTATTTCACTTAGAATAATGTTTTCAAGGTTCATCCATGTTGTAGCAGATACCAGGACTCAATTCCTTTTTATGAGTAATAGTCCATTATACGTACATCCACCACTGGGCTGTCTTGGGCATTAAGGATGCTTAGTAGCTTAGATGCCAGGAGCACTCCCCTCAATTGTGACAACCAACACTGTGCCAAAAACATTGCCATATATCTGCTGGGGGACACAGTCATCCTGATTGGAAACCACTATCTTAACCTCTTTCTGCCTCATCCACGAGGGACATACACATTCAGGAATGACATTCATATTTAAATAATGGAAAAATCATTACTAAGGCCTAGCTGACAATTTCAAGATGGCACTCGACTGAGGTCGTGATGTCTACCCAAAGCTGACACACTCAGGTAAACTCCTATTCCAGGTATAGAATTTGTATCAACTGGGGCTCTCAGGGACAGGGGTTCCTCCTTCTTGTAAATGGATAACACTCACCCACTGATCATATCCCAGAGTTCAGTGTCAGAGGGTGCCCACCCTTACTCATCTCATTCCGCATGCCTCAGTGTAACTGTAGTCCCATAGTAGGCTTTGTCCCAGCACAGAGCAGACAAGGTCCTTCTGTGTGTGTGTGTGTGTGTGTGTGTGTGTGTGTGTACACAATTCTCCACAGTATAGTCTGACTCAATTTTGTGTCTAATAGAATACCATTTTCTTCTAAGGAAAAGAAAATTTTACACACACACACACATACACACACCTTGACATCACACAGGCACCTATTCCAAGGCAACAATTTATAGAGGTGTCATGGCTGTTCTTTTTTAAAAAAAAAACAAGACAAAAACTGGTGTATTATGTAAGTACATCACAAACCCCCCACTTTGGTCTTTTGGTTTTATCCAAATTTATACACACACACACACACACACACACACACACACACAAATGGTCAGATTAGACAGGTTGAGGCCCTGGCCAGAAGGATCAAATCAACTTTCTCTTTCTGATTCCCAGTAAGAAACACTAAGGCAGGGGCGCCTGGGTGGCTCAGTTGGTTAAGCGGCTGCCTTTGGCTCAGGTCATGATCCCAGAGTCCTGGGCAGGGAGCCTGCTTCTCCCTCTCCCTCTGCCCCCCCCCACCGCCCCAGCTCATGCTTGCTCTCTCTTATGCTCTCTGTTTCTCTCAAATAAATAAATAAAATCTTTTAAGAAAAGGAAACACTAAGATAGTCAACCATAGTAAATTCCCATAAAACAGAAACTTTGATTTTTTAATCTCATTGGAGGCAGAGTTCCCATCCTGCTCATGCTTTTTTTTCACTTGTTATTTTGAAATATTTTTAGACTCACACAAAAGTTGCAAAAATAGCACCAAGATTTTGATGTACGCTTTCCAGAGCTCCCCTAGATGGTGATGTAATCTTTCATAATCTTAGTAAGTTACCCAAACCAGGAAACAGACCTTAGAGCAATACTATTGGTTAAAACTATATGCCTTACTGGGATTTAACCAGAGTTCGCTTTTGGAAACACAGAAAAGACAGACTTCGTGCATTCACACTGAGATCAGATGGAAGCCTTTGTCTGATCAAAGTCTCAGTTCACTAAAAGAGGACATAGCCGTACTTGAAATGATGAATAATTGATTTCCAGTCTCAGTGTGTGCCAGCCTGTGTTCACAAAAAAAGAAATCACTCCAGGACACCCCTTTGTACGCTAGTCCACACGATGCGTGCGTGTCTTTTCCTTCTCAATCCCCTAACGCTGAGGCTCTCAGGCTGGCTGTGCTTTTGAACCCTCCTGTGGTGCTTTTGAAAATTCCAGTGCATGACACTCATACTAGACCAATTAAATTAAAATCTCTGGGGGCCAGCTTTTAAAAATTCTCCAGTGATCCCAAACTACAGCCAAAGTGGAGAATCACTGCTTTCATAGATTCTGCGATAAAAAAGACTCAAATGGACAGGATCCCAAGCTAACAATAAGCTGCAGTGGGAGACAGACTCCCCACTGAATTTCCCATCAAGGCTAATTTTAATTTGTGCAGTTCAGAGCCGAAGGGGCCTGTTCTCTACTGCCCTCCAAGCTTTCGTGAGCAACTGGCAAAGAAAGAGGATAGAGAAGGGGCGCCTGGGTGGCACAGCGGTTGAGCGTCTGCCTTCGGCTCAGGGCGTGATCCCGGCGTTATGGGATCGAGTCCCACATCAGGCTCCTCCGCTATGAGCCTGCTTCTTCCTCTCCCACTCCCCCTGCTTGTGTTCCCTCTCTCGCTGACTGTCTCTATCTCTGTCAAATAAATAAATAAAATCTTAAAAAAAAAAAAAAAAAAGAAAGAGGATAGAGAAAGATGACAACCAGAGGGCACTTGTGAGCTAATGTCAGGAGAAAGATTTGACATGCATACCGTTTTAAAGAAAACAAAAGGCATTCAAAAAAATAATTCTCTAAATGGAAACATACACCAGTTTCTACATGGAAAGACAGTATTGTAAAGTTTCGGTTCATTCCAAAATAATTCTAAAAGTTAATGTATTTGTGAAATTATACCAAATCACATTAGAAGATGATTAAAAATCCTAAAATTTACTTGCAAGAATAAAAAGATAGGAATTCCAAGAATATTTTAGAAAAGCTGAATAATAGATGTACTTACAGCAATTGTCAAAATAAAGTAAAAAAAGATTTTTTAAATGATGTGGTACTGATCTCAGGAGAGATCAGATGTAGACCAAATTACTTAGATAGAAAACCTAGAGGGGCGCCTGGGTGGCTCAGTCGTTAAGCGTCTGCCTTCGGCTCAGGTCATGATCCTGGGGTCCTGGGATCGAGTCCCGCATCGGGCTCCCTGCTCCGCTGGGAGCCTGCTTCTTCCTCTCCCACTCCCCCAGCTTATGTTCCCTCTCTTGCTGGCTGTCTCTGGAAAAAAAAAAGAAAAAGAAAAAAGAAAACCTAGAATAGACTTCGAAATTGAAACTGAAAGAATCAAGTGATTATCTGTAGGCTTAGGTTGTCCCATTAGAATTGTATACTTGAATATGAAATCAAAACGTTCAAAATGAAGTGCGGCTATGTTGAGTTTTGTTTCCTTCTGCATTTATTTCCTCTAGAGAAATAGACACATTATAAATTATCATCATCATCATAGTTATTGCTATCACAGTTAATTTGTATTTAATGCTTCCTCGTTGTGTCAGAAACTATTCTAAGCCCATTATGTGTATTGTATCATTTAATAGACATAATAGCTTTATGAAGTTGATACAATTATTTGTCACAATTTATAGATAAAGATCCTGAGACTTAAAAAGTTGCAGTAAATGCCCATAGAGAGTGATGGTGAGGCCAGGAGGCCAGCACAGGCAATCTGATGTCAGAGCCCAGGTTCCCAAGAATTGAACTATAACTTCACATGTACACATATGCTTATATTTTTAGGTATTATTACGTAGCAGGCCAAAGTCACGACACAGATGCACTGAAATAGCAATGTCAGTTTTCTTTTGGAAGTGATCATTTTATTTTCTTTATACCTGAATGTTTAAAAAATTATGTAGTAAACATTGCTTTTTTTTTTTTTAAAGATTTTATTTATTTATTCGACAGAGATAGAGACAGCCAGCGAGAGAGGGAACACAAGCAGGGGGAGTGGGAGAGGAAGAAGCAGGCTCATAGCGGAGGAGCCTGACGTGGGGCTCGATCCCATAACGCCGGGATCACGCCCCGAGCCGAAGGCAGACGCTCAACCGCTGTGCCACCGAGGCGCCCCAGTGAACATTGCTTTTATAAACACAAAAGTACTTCTAGAAGGTGAAAAAAAAAAAATCCTCTACCTGTCTAGTCTCAGTAGTGGTCACACTATTATTAGACCCAAAGGAAGAAAGTCAAACAGAAATGCCCGGCAAAGGAATTGAAGCTTCTCTGTAAATGTAATTTCCAGACAGTAGATTCAAGGGCGGATTTCTATAACACCCAGTTCGAATGCATAGTGAGAGCTGAAAGCAGCGTACTGTAAACAAGCAAAAATGACTTAGCTCCTGGAAGTTAAGAGTATGAACCAACTAAAATAATTTACTTACCAAGATTAACAGCCAGCTCACGAAGACTCACTGCGTTAGGACCACCGTGCAAAACTACCATGTCATGAACCACCCTGTCCTAACCAGTGCCCCACCTTAGAAGACCCCAACTTGAAATCACCCAGCCCAGCGCTAAGGCCCTACACATATCCTTCCTTGATTTCCCCTCTGAGACACGACTGAGATCCTCGCAAGGTGGTGTTCTTTGCTCTGGTAAGGCCTAATCAGCGTAGCCACCTGCTCTACGACATTTTCGGGTGGTGTTTTGAAGAGTCAACCATTGACAGCAGCTTCAAGATTCATGGTTACATCACACTTTTTTTTTTTAAGATTTATTTATTTATCTGAGAGAGAGAGAGAGAGAGAGAGCAGGGAGAGGGACAAATAGAGAGAGGGAGAGATTCCTTTTTTTTTTTTTATGTTATGTTAGTCACCATACAGTACATCCATAGTTTTTGATGTCGTGTTCCATGATTCATTGTTTGCATGTAACACCCAGTGCTCCATGCAATACGTGCCCTCCCTAACACCCATCACCGGCCTAGCCCATTCCCCCACCCCCCTCCCCTGTGAAGAGGGAGAGATTTCTTAAGCAGACTCCCCGCTGAGCATGGAGCCCAACACAGGGGTCAGCCTCATGATCCAGAGATCATGACCTGAGCCAAAATCAAGAGTTGGATGCTTAACCAGCTGAGCCACCCAGGTGCCCTACATTACATTTTAAAAGTCCACACGGGGAAGAGTGATGGCAGCAAGATGGCAGCATAAGGGTCACTGGTGATGATATACTCCTAGAAACATCCTTCAAAATGATGACCCATACAGGCAAATACCTTCAGGAGAGCTAAGGATTTGGGGGAGGGGGGTGGTTACAGCACAGACATAAGAGAAGATGCGTTGAAGATGGGGAAGTCAGTTTCACTTTACCTTGACAACGCCCCCCCAAGACCAGGCAGCACAGCATGGACAGAGACACCCTCCTGTAGCACAGGGAGAGTGAGGCGAGCACCCTTTTTCACCATGTACCCCAGCACCAGGGCAACTGTCGTGGTGCCAGGCTCCTGGCCCACCTCAGTGCCAGGTCAGCCCCTGTGGACCTAGACCCCAAGCCAGTACCCACAAGCCCAGGCTCCTGGAGCACCCCAGCACCGGGTTGGCTCTGGCAGCCCCTGGTTCTAGGCAGGTTCGCAGGCACTGAGGCTCCTGGCCAGACCCAGTGCCAGGTCAACTGCTATAGACCCAGGTTCCTGGTTCACTCCATGGCCAGGGTGGATCTCATGACCCCAGGCCCCTGGCCTGCCCCAGCACCAGGCCTGCCCCTGTGGGCTTGGAATCCAGACCAGCTCCCATGGACCCAGGCTCCCAACCCACTATCGCACTGGACTAGCCCCTATGACCTGAGTCTCCAGGAGGGCTCCCACAGACTCAGCTTCCAAGCTTGCCCCAGCACCAGGCCAGCCCCAGGCTCCCAACTGCTCCCAGCACCTGGCTGACCCCTGTGGCCTTAGGCTCCAAGTGGGCTCCCATGAACCCAAACTCTGGTCTTCCCCAGTCCCAGGCCGGCCCCTGGGCCCCCAGCCTCCAGGGCAGTGACCACAAACCCAAACACCAAACCCATTTCAGTGGTCTCTGGTGCCTGTTTGGCCTCCATGCACCCAGGATCCAGGCCCACTCATACAGATGCAGGTCCTAGGCCCATCCCAGTGAAGGCAGGTTGGTCCCCACGTATCCAGGCACCAAACCCGCCCATCTGGCAACCCAGGTACCAGACTGCTTGCTTGAGAACTCCAGGAGCAAGCATGTAAAAAAGCCAGTTTTATTGGCCAAAAATGGTGGAATGTTGGCAATTTCATATGACTCAGCCTAGTACTATGTTCTCTACTTTTGTCTATGGTTGGGTGATTTCCATAACTAAACTTTTTTTTTAAACTGGCACTTAATGTATCAATCAGTTCCATGGGTGTTTATTGACCCATGACCCGATAATCTGGCAGTGACCTCATAAAACTGAATTCCTAAAGATGCAAAGGTAGAGACTCCCACTGATGCCACCCTGGGACCAATACTCAGAGCAAGGATCTGGCTGCGGACCCAGCCTCTCTCTTCATGTGTGCCCATCAGGTAAGATTCTACTTGCTCCATTAGCAGAACTGGATGGAAGCCATGGTGTCTTTACAGAGAGTTGCCCTCTTGAGGGTAAGTGGGGCTGGAAGCAGCCTTCGTTTCTCAGAGTGACATCACTGCGTGAATGCAGGAGGGTGTTTCTCGGTTCTTGAGCTGATGAGGAACACCGGTGGACGCTTCCTCTAGAAGAAGCTCTGATCTTGGGGAGACAGAGTTTAGGAGGCTAGGAGAGTTTGTTCCCCAAGGAGAGGGTGCAGAGCATGTTGGGAAACCTACAACTTGCAGCAAGTTGCCTCCTGAAGACCTAGATAGTCACTACGGTCTTCCTACTGCCATGTCCCAGCCCTCATAGGAATCTGAACTATTCAGGGAATAGGGGTGAAATTGGACAATTTGTCTAACAAGGAGCCTTGGGAATTGACTTCTGATTGGGCCAGAAATTGTAAATATTCCCTCTGTTCTTATAATTCATCCCCACCGTAGCTTTTCTTCTTTGGGCCAGGTGGATACCTACCTGTGCCTCTATGAGGCATCCTCTGTCTCCAAGATACACCTTCATCATTCTTGTCCTTTCCTGGAAGCAGAGCCAGCATCTTTCTTGACCATCACCAGGGAGGAAATGGAGTGAAGTTTGTTTCAGTGATAATGTAAAAAGAGGAAAGATAGTCCAGTAAATGGACTTGGAGGACAAAAAGAGAGCAAGAGAGAGAACTTCAATGAATGTTGACAAAGTGAGTAGGTGGCAGGCTTTGTATTTCCAGAAACACTGGGAGATTTTACTTGGTTGAGCTCACCACCATTTCCCAGCTCAGAATTCAATAACCACACCTACCTACCTAGCTCAAACTAGTGCAGCTATAATGCCACCAATCTCTTTCTAAAGCCAATGATTTTCCAAGTCCACTTGAGCCCCTCGAAGAACAAAGGCATTCCCTCCAAGATGCTTGTATTATTCCCACCATCGAGACCCGGAAGCCCTTGGATTTCTTGATCTTTTCAGGCTGAGAGGCCCTACAAATAAGTCCTGGGGTTCGTCTGGGATAGGATTTGGGTTTACTTGAGTAGAGCCTACCAAGAAGATAAAAGGAACACATGCATCTCCTGGGTCCTAAGACTTAAAGCTTTTCGAAGAGCTTTGAAGGACAAGGAGGGACAGAGTAAGTGAGTGATAGCTTAGGTGTGCAGGACAGAAGAATGTGAGATGAGCACATCGATTCAGTTAGTGATTTAATCTATAAAGTACTCACTAGTTCCTTTTGGTGTTAAAAGTATCAGAGTCTTTTAGCCAAATTATGATACCATGAGGTAGGACGTTGTCAGTGCCATAGAGTGGCATAACCTCTGATCTGACATCAAAACACAGGGTAAGAAACCACCTTTGACATGGGGGCTCCGTGGGGGTGGAATTTAGTGGAGGATGGTAAGAGGGCCAAGGAACTCCAGGAAGAGATAATCCAGAAGGACAGCGTGGCTCAGTGGAGGGGCCATGAGCTTTGGACTCAGGAAGACACAGTGGAACTAAGCTCACTTCCAAGAGCTGTGGGAGCTACACATCCTTTCTCATCTTTGGGCCTCAATGATCACATCTGTAAAAAGGGATCATACCCCCTTCCTCATGGTTTGTTGCTATGACAATATGTCATATATGTGAAGTATCTATTGTAGAGGTTGGCACATATCAGGAATTAACTACTTTGAAATGTGAAGAAGCATGGAGACAGAAATAGCGGAAGGATGAGCTTTTAAAGGGATTGGCATAGTGTCCCCCAATGCTGGTGTAAAGCGATTTTAGGTGGGCAGTAGTAAACAAAGTGAAAAGTATAGATCTGCATAGGTGTTTTCACCTTTGAACAAATAAACACTTCTTCCAGACTTTAGGGACTGACTTCAGTAAGAGAACAATTTCGCTTGTGGGTAGGGGCACGCTGGAGCATGCTGTGACCCTGGGTCTAGTGGTGCGGGGTGCCAGGTGCAGGGGCTTGCGGTGGCTTGGACAGGGAGGGGTGATGTCTTTTCACCCGAGACTACTGGGACCTACCACAACAACAACTGTGTGGTGGTCCTTGGTGAGTTCTGTGAGGGGTCCTCAGTGACTGCAAGGGCACTTGGGGTCCTCAGCACTGCCTCCAGATCCTTCAGTTAAGGACCACAGCAGGCGGGAGTGGTGGCTGGAACCAGTGATGTGCATACACTTGGCCGTGGGGACCAGGGGCAGGTGCCTGTGTAATGGCAGGGGCTGGGTGCAGATACGCATGTAGTGGTGGGGGCCAGGGTAGGCAGCAAGGGCTGGGGCCAGCTGTGGATTCACTGGCAGCTGTGGGAGCCCTGGCTGTTGGTGTGTTTTCCCGCGGCTGCATAATTTCCCCACTGGCGTTTGCACTGCATAGAGGCCAATAACGAGTATAAGGCCAGAAGCTTGCAGGTACACAGCTGGGGGGGGGGGGGCTAGTCCCGAGCGTGCACATGGTTGTGAAAGTCACAGGAGGGTCTCGTCGGCATCTTGCACTCGTACAGCTGCAGAGGCCTGAGTGGACTGCTGGTGAGGCTCCTGGGCTCTTGCCAGGGCAGGGAGGGACTCCGACAGCTGGCTTCCGTGAGTGGGAATCACTGTGGGGCAAAAGCTGGTAAAATCTGCGGGTGGTCCTGACAGCTGTGCTCACCATGGATTCCTTCTGCAGTGATAAAATCTGCTGAGTTTGTTAGCAAAGCGGATCGCTGGGAACTGTAATCACTTACGCTGCGTGGCTGCTTTTCTTCCTTGCTTTTAGCTGTCTCTATACATCTCAGCTTTGTGGGGTTTGGGTGGGGTAAAACCGCAGCAGACCCTTTGTGCGGTGCCCCAGAAGGCTGGAGAAGCTGGCTGTTCACCTGACTCTTTCTGGTAAGAGGATCTCTTTCGAGTTGGGAAGGTCCTTCTTGATGCTGAACGATGCTGACTTGGGGGAAAGGATAGTACAGGAAAAAAAAAAAAAGCTGTCTTCTGTTCTTGTGTGATTAATCTCTGGTTTTGTGTTCCATTCTGTTGCTTAAATTCCTCGAGTGGATTCTAGAGCTCTCCCAGAGCTTGTTTTTGTTCATAGATAGCTTTCTAATTGTTGATGTTTGCATTGGGGTGGAAAGGTTGTGTCTTTTGTGTTGCCGTTTTGGTCTCTGGTGCTTCCCGGCTGATTTTAATCAACCTCGGATGACTTAAAAATATCGTTTAGCTGTGATGACCATAACCATGACTATAAAAACTTTCACTGAGATCTGTGAGTCTTTCTAGCAAATTAACGAACCTCAGGGGGTTTGGGGACCCCTTGAAACCTGCAATTGGTGTCAGACAGGGGAATGATCTTGTAGACTGTGTGCTCTTTAATTCTGTAGTGGGCCAGCTCCTCGCAGGTGGTGTCAGAGCTGGATTCGCCAGAATGACCCTAACTCCCTGAAAAACACTCATTCTTCCACTTTGACTCTTGGATGGCATCACAGGAACTGTGCCGTGATCAGTTATTAGAGGTAAAAGTTATCAATGGAATTGAAAAATGATGGGTCTAAATCCTGAGGATTGGCTCACTGAATGCATCAGGAAATACAAGCTAACCAGCAATAAGCTTGGTCTCCATGCAGTCACTTCATTACTGTTGTCCGTAATAGCTAAAATATAGTAGAAGGACAACGTTGGGGCAGATCCTGACTCTGGTCCACGTTTGGATATGGGACAGAGGGAAATCCATATACTCAGCTGGCACATCAGACGGATTTGCTGACCGAGGCTCCAAATGGGTCTTGATAGGCCACTTACTCTGCACTGGGCTTTTCATACTCAGTGGCAGATGCAAATGCTCAAAACACTATGGAAGAGCTGAATCAGAAGATACTGTATCACTGCGGACTACATCGTCACATCAGACCGAGGAACACACTTTCATCCTCGAGTTATAGTTTGGTAGAGAATTGGAGTGAATATTTGAAACACTGTTGTCTAAAACAGGGAGAGAGATAAAGGCATGATGTGCTGGCTTACACACTTTCACAAGCATGCTATCACACTCAATATCAGGGGGCCCAGGATTTCCTCCACTAGATAAATTCCTTCATTTTTCTGGGGGATCTGGGTAAGTTTTGGGGAGGACCCAAACCTGTAACTTTGTATTATGACCATGCAATTCTTCCTCACATCATCTCAATTTTATTTTTCCTGCCTGGGTTCAACAGTCCTGGATGCAAGGATAATCCCTAATCGAGGAACTGTAACCATACTTTTAAAACTTTACATCAGACTTCCCAAGAGCCTGACAACTTCTATTTTGCCTTCACTCCATCTAACAAAATTGGGAGTGGTAGTGAATGTAGCTACATCACACGGTAGACCAGATAGCCACCAGTTCTATACTTATGTAACTTTATTCCATGTAAGTGGGAGCGGAAGGGGAAGCACTTGTTTAAGTATTTCTGCCCACCATCTGGACCAGCAGAGGAACAGAACAAAGGTGTGCAAGGTTGGGTGAAAAGAAATGATAAATGGGGAAAAGGAAGAATAGTCATTGAGGGTAAAGGGATATGTAGATTAGGGGAAGCCAGTATTATACTGGTGCCTTGACACAGGCTCTGAGCAAAGGATATTGTTTCTTAGCTTAATTATACCAGATGCTGAGATCACCTGCTTTTGGAAGGCTGCAACTCTGAATGGCATTGCTCTGGATGACATTTTGTTCATGTGATATGATAATGGACTGGACTCACTGTTAATGACTGACTGGTAATGTTCCCAGTGTCTCTGGTGTATTTCAGTTTGCGTCTACTACCATACCGCAATATAGTACAACGCTGGCATTGTTGGTAAGATTATAATACTGATACTGATGGTTTAATGTATTGGGAAATCGAGTTAAAGCCTCCTCATTATGTAATACTAATGGAAAATGGTCTGAGAAAGGGCTGATTTTAGCTAATTGTCAATTGCTTTCTACAGCAAATGATTCACAAGTTTATCATGATGTATAAGGAGAGATAGATCGAGTGACAAAAATATGAAAACAGATGTCATGACTTTATACAGTGGATTAGTTGTTTCTTTAAATGTATCGTTATCCACACTGATAGTGACAAGCGTTAGGCACATAATCATATAGGAGAGCCTTAGCCAAGGATGGCATGTGTTAGCCTGCGTGGTAAAGAACTTATCCCTGCTCCAAAAACTTCTGGGAGGTAATCTAAAGCCCTTGGAATGTCATGCCTGATAAGAGAGTCTTTGTTTGTCTGGAGGTCTCGAGTCACACTAGACGTGGTTTGGGGTAGGGACTGGCTGTACCAGATAGTCTTAGGGAGGAAATGGCCACAAAAGGTAGTAATAATGTGATTTCGGGAAGGGATCTGAGTCACACGGTATCTGCCAGTCTTCAGAGGACTGGAGCTTGGGGACTGAAATGAGTGATGTGGACAGTCATTCATACTCATATGATGGAGTCTTAGTAAAAATTCTGAATGCTGAGGTTAAGGGGAGCTTCCCTGATTGGTGATATTCTGTGTGTGTTGAAAGTGATGTTGTCATGACTCTAGGGGTAGTGGACAACAAAGGCTCCATATTTGGTATTTTACTGGGCTCTCCCCTGTTCTGCTTCTATTGGTTGACTTTAATCTGTACCCTTTAGCTGTAATAAACTATTTTTTAATTGAATTGTAGTTGACATACAATGTTCTGTTAGTTTCAGGTGCACCAAATAGGGACTCAACAATTCTATACATTACTATACATTACACAGCGCTTACCACGATAAGTGCAGTTATCATCTATCACCGAACAAAGTTATTAGAATATGACTGATAGCTGTAATAAACTTTAACCATGAGCGTAATAGCTTTAACTACGAGTATAACAGCTGTGTGTCTTTCCAGTGAATTCTGAAATTATGAGTTGTTCGAGGAACCCCTAAACATGCAGTTGGTGTCAACGTAAGGACAGTTGTAGAATGTGTTCCTTTGTAGTGGGCCAACTGTCACACTCTGATTCATAGCATTCGGTGATTTCCATAGTGTAAGTAAGATCACAATGATCTATTTAGGCTACCAGCATCTTAACAAAATTTATTAAAGTTTAAGGATCTAGTCTTGTGAGACACTAAGCCAACTTCAAAACACCTTTCCTGTTCTGGGCGGTGTGATGAAAAGGTCTTTATTTCTAGTCTACCCATTGTACCAAACTAGGAGCTACACACTCTATGTTCATTATTTTCGTGATTTCACAAAGTCTCTTATCATATGTGTTTGACATAGAAGATCCAAAATACTCAATATTTCTATTCTCCTGCAAATCAATATAAGAACTTTATAATATTTTCATTCTAATTAGCCTTATTATATTCTCTGTTGTTGTTGCCTGATATTTTCATTCACCTTGATTACACACTTTTTACAGTTATTACTTTACAGACTCAGTGTTTTATTTAAATGTTTCCTACATATACACCAATTTTTTAGTAAACCATTGCTTCTTGGACTTCACTTACTCTGTCCAGATTCAATTTATTTTAGCCTGAAGCATATTCATGAGTAATTATTTCAGCAAAGATCCAGGCATGGTGTACTCTCCCAATCTTTATCTGAAATGAGAATATTCAATCAAGGTCCTTTGAACTGAGTCTTCAAACCTGCGTTCCTGCAAAGTATCAATTGTTCAAGGTGCAAAACATGTATAAGTCGTAAATAGCACAGATAAGAAATTGGTTATAAGCTCATCTAAACTTCCAGAATCATCTTCATAGATTCATGTAACTTCCCCCTTTCAATACTTCCAGAGGACTCATACCCATGGAACCAAGGAATCAATCCAGCACATCCGAATTTATCCTCCTCGGACTTTCCGAAAATCCAGAGCAGGACACAATCCTTTTTGCTCTGTTCCTCTGCATGTATGTGGTCATGGCCATGGGAAACCTTTCAATCATCCTGGCCATCAGCTCCGACTCCCACCTCCACGCACCCATGTACTTCTTCTTAGCCAACCTGTCTTTGGTTGATTTCGGTCTGGCCACCAACACAGTCCCCAAGATGCTGGTGAACATCCAAACCAAAAGCAAGTCAATCTCCTATCCCTGCTGCCTCACCCAGATGTACTTTTTCCATTTCTTTGGTATTGTTGACAGTGTTTTAATTGCTGTGATGGCTTATGACAGGTTTGTGGCTATATGTCACCCCTTACACTACACCACCATCATGAGCCCACGCCTCTGTGGCCTGCTGGCTGGTGGCCCATGGGTGTTTTCCTGCTTCATCTCCCTCACTCATATCCTCTTGATGGTGCGCCTGGTTTTCTGTGGGAACAACAAGATTCCTCACTACTTCTGTGACCTCACTCCTCTTCTCAGGCTTTCTTGCACTGACACCTCTGTGAACAAGATCTTTGTGCTCACCGTGGCCGGGATGGTGATAGCCACGCCTTTCCTCTGCATCCTGGCCTCCTATGCTCGCATCATTGTGGCCATCATGAAGCTCCCCTCTGCAGGGGGCAGGAAGAAAGCCTTTTCCACCTGCAGCTCCCATCTGTCTGTGGTTGCTCTCCTTTATGGGACCACCATTGGGGTCTATTTGTGTCCTTCCTCTGTGCGCACAGCTGTGAAGGAGAAAGCCTCTGCTGTGATGTACACGGCAGTCACCCCCCTGCTGAACCCCTTTATCTACAGCCTGAGGAACCGGGATCTGAAGGGCGCCCTGAGGAAGCTTGTCAACAGAAAAATTTCTTCATCTTCCTGACCACAAGGACACCTGGAAACTTCTGGAAAGTCGGATCTCAACATCTAGGGTCCTGGGGAAAAGAATGGAATTGCACAGTGTGGGAGAGTAGCCACTTTGGATTTTGAGTTGCAGAAGTTTAAAAGGATATTTCAAGATGACCCTGTTACTATTTTCTCAGTTACGGAGACAAGTAGGAGTCCTTTTGGATATGTCTGATGCTGTCTTCCCAGAAAGATCAGATTGGATTTATCCTGGTTCAAAATCCAGTTAGCTCTCAACAAATACTTATGGAGTTCATATTCTGGGCTTGCTGTAAGTGCTGGCCAGGGAGTGGCGAGCAGGAGACACAAGGTCCCTATTGTGTAGAGTTTACAGTTGAATGTGGGAGAAGATACTGGATGAAATATGCATGTGAGGGCCAGGATAGGATAGAGTAGGAACACCCTACAGAATCTGGAAGGGCAATCAGGGAACGCTTCCTGGAAGGGATGATCCTAAACCTCAAAGGATAAGATGATGTTTTTCAGGCAAATATGAGGAGAAAGAGTATCAGAAAAAGTTAAAAACCCAGTATGTGAAAAGGTCAGAGAGCAAGAGAAAGAGAGAGAAGGATGCATTTGTGAAGTGAAAAATCCAGTTATGGTGAATGACTTGGAGAATGCCAGGTCAAGAAGGACTTTGGGCCAACTCAAGAGTTTGGCTTTTTCCTGAGAACCAGATGGTTCATAGACTTCCAGGGACCAAAGTTGGGAAGCACATAGGTGACTCATGGCTTCCCCACTATCCTCACTCCTATTCTGTCTTCTGGGGGAGCAAGATGGCATGTGCTAGATAAAAGTTCTACACAGCACAAAAGAATTCAGACCATGCATTAAGGAAATGAAGAACCTCTTGATATATGTCTTCATAGCCAAAAGGGAAAATACCAATCAATTAAATCATGAACGTCAAAGCTAAGGAAACAGAGGCAGGTCTCAGTTGCCATATATGCCTGTGGAATGCATATGAGTAGTAACACTGCTCACAACAGAAATAAGAGCTATTCATTATGAGCTTCTCTTGTGCCACACACCGTACTGTCTTTCTTCTCTTTGTTTCATTTAGTCATTCCGAAGCCCCTATGAAGGCATTATGTTTCATTTACTTTACTGGGTAGTAGTTCTAATACTCATGGAGATTTACAACTGAAATGAAATGAGTGGTCAGAAATTTTCAAATGACGAGAAGGAGCTGACATCATCTTAAGCAGAATGGCTTTGAATAATCACACATCCCATTTTCTTTTGGTACCTCTTTCCATGACAATTAAATTAGAATTTCTCAATTGAACAAACAGATATCCAGACCTGGTCCTGTTATAGCAACGATTAGCGAGAGTACAGGTAGAAAATGTGGGGAAAAAAATCTAGCGGGGAATATTCTAATGGATAAAATACAGAATTTAATAATTTTGGAGTTTACCCTCTGCAGGGGGCAGGAAGAAAGCCTTTTCCCCCTGCAGCTCCCACCTCTCTGTGGTTGCTCTCCTTTATGGGACCACCATTGGATTCTATTTGTGTCCTTCCTCTGTCCACGAAGTTGTGAAGGAGAAAGCCTTGCCATGGAGCACCCATGCATCAGGTCATGACCTTTTTCAAATAACCAAAAAGACAGGTGAAAGGTGATCCACAGCCCCCACTCTTCCTAAGTTCCCTACATTCTCTTGCCACATGCATGGAAGTAGTTACAGTGTTGGCTGGAGGAGAGCTGGAATTTGCACAGTTGGAAGCTTATTATAACCTGGGACTCAGAATATTTGTGAATGCTTCTCTCTCCGATACAGAAAGATACGGCTTGAGCTAAAGCACTGATTTGACCACTTCCTCCTCTGTGGAATGAGAGATTTCATTGGCCAATAAAAATCTCTTAAGATTTTGTTAGCTAAACAATCTTCATCTTGTTCTGTGTTAAGAAAGAAAGCCCATAGATTCAGGAGATCCAGTTCTGTCCCTGTATCACTGAATATCAAATTCCATCACTTGTTGGCCTTGACATTTGCCTTATCCATTCATTTAACAAATATTTACCAAATGTCTACTCCATGATAATTATTTTGCTCCACATTGGCGATAGAGAATTGAACAAGCAAGCGTAAAACCTTCCACGTGTTCACAAAGAGGTAACAAGAGGGAATTTTTGGAATGTCCTAGTAATGATCACAGGGCAATAATTTTTAAGGGCCAGAAATTTTCAAATGGTGCTCTTCCCTTCAATAACCATGAATCTATACATGGGATAAAATTCTAAGCACTATGCATCAAAACCAAAACAAACACATTACTTATTGATGTTAATTTTATTTTTTATTTTTTTGAAGATTTTATTTATTTATTTGACAGAGAGAGAGCACAAGCAGGGGGAGCAGCAGGCAGAAGGAGAGGGAGAAGCAGACTCCCTGCCCACCGAGCAAGGAGCCTGATGTGGGGCTGGATCCCAGGACACTATGATTATGATATGAGCTGAAGGCAGACGCTTAACCCACTGAGTCACCCAGGAGCCCCTGATGTTAATTTAAAAAATAAAATTAAACAACACAACACAAAACAAAACAACCATTACTAGTCCAGTATGGAAAATAACAATTAAAAAATAATTAATTAACCAAATACCAATGGTAAGAAGAACATCAAAGGCATAATGCCAAATGAATAGTTAAGAACAAGTTTGCATTTGAATGAATTTTAAGTAGTTATCCGTGTCTTTTTCATAAAGATTATTTCCCTTCTCAATCTTGGAATAAATTTTGCAAGCATTATGAACCCAATGTATAGTTCAGCTTAAAACAATGCTTAAAACATTATCTCAGAGTTTCTGTGGATAAGTGTTCCAGTATGACTTAGCTGAGTGCCTCTGCTTTAAGGTTTCTCATAGGCTGCAATCCAAGTATCATGAACAGAATAGCATTCTTATAAAAGAGACCCCAGAGATCTCCCTTGTGCCTTCCGCTATGTGAGGACTCAGTGAAAAGTTGGCCATCTATACAGAGAAAGGGGAACCCTCTTGCACTGTTGGTGGGAATGCAAACTGGTGCAGCCACTCTGGAGAACAATATGGATTTTCCTCAAAAAGTTAATAGAACTACCCTAGGGCACTGAGGTGGCTCAGTTAGTTAAGTGTCTGCCTTCAGCTCAGGTCATGATCCCAAGGTCCTGGGATCGAGTTCAGCATTGGGCTCCTTGCTCAGTGGGGAGCCTGCTTCTCTCTCTGCCTGCTGTTCCCCCCGCTTGTGCACGCTCTCTCTCTCTCTCTCTCTCTCTCTCTCTCTCTGACAAATAAATAAACAAAATCTTTAAAAAAAAGTGTCTGCCTTTGGCTTGGGTCATGATCTTGGGGTCCTGGGATTGAGCCTCGGGTTGGGCTCCCTGCTCAGCAGGGAGTCTGCTTCTCCCTCTGCCTCTCCCCACCACTCATACACTCACTCTCTCTCTCAAATAAATAATTAAAAAGAATAACTACCCTACAATCCAGCAATTGCATTACTAGGTATTTACCCAAAGGATACAAAAATACAGATTCAAAGGGGTACATGCACCTTGATATTTATAGCAGCATAATCAACAATAGCCAAACTATGGAGAGAACCCAAATGTCCATCAGCTGATGAATGGATAAAGAAGATGTGGTCTATATATATATAATGGGATATTTCTCAGCCATTAAGATGAATGAAATCTTGCCATTTGCAACAACGTGGATGGAGCTGGAGTGTATTATGCTAAGTGAAATAAGTTAGTCAAAGAAAGACAAATACCATATGTTCTCACTCATATGTGGAATTTAAGAAACAAAACAGATAAACATATGGGAATGGGGGGAAAAAAGGAGAGAGGGAAACAAACCATAAGAGACTCTTGACGATGGAAAACAAACTGAGGGTTGATGGAGGGAGGGGGATGGGGGATGGGGGATGGGAATTAAAGAGGGCACTTGTTGTGATGAGCACTGGGTTGTATATAAGTGATGAATCAATGAATTCTACTCCAGAAACCAATATTGCACTGTATGTCGACTAAGTAAATTTAAATGAAAAAAGGAAAATTTAATAAAAAAAGAAAAAGAAAAGCTGGCCGTCTTAAATGAGGAAATAGGCCTTCACCATACACCACATCTTCTGGTGCCTTGATTTTGGATGTCCTAGCCATCAGATCTGTAAAAATAAATGTATGTCATTTTTGAGCCACCCAGTGTCTGGTATTTTGTTACAGCAGCCTGAACAGACTAAGACAACTGCTAAAGAGGGAAATTTATAGCTATAAATAGTTACACTGAAAAAGATCTGAAATCTAATGAGCTTTACAATTTAAATAACTAGGTAAAGAAGATCAAACTAAACCCAACACTAGTGGAAGGAAGGAAACTAAAGATACTAGAGCAGAGATAAATAAAATAGAGAATAGAAAATCAATAGAATTAACAAAATCAGAACTTGGTTCTTTGAAACCATCAACAAAATGAGCAAATCTTTAGTTAGATTGACTAAGAAAAAAGAAAGCTCAAACAACTAAAATCGTAAATTCAGGAGGGAACATTAGTAGTGATTTTACAGAAATAAAACGGATTATAAGAGAGTGTTATGAAGAATGCATGCCAACAAAGAAAAGTAACCTAGACAGGGGTGCCTGGGTGGCTCAGTCGGTCAGGTGTCTGCCCTCAGCTCAGGTCATGATCCCAGGGTCCTGAGATTGAGCTCCATGTCGGGCTCCCAGCTCAGTGGGAGTCTGCTTTTCCCTCTCCCTCTCATGCTTTCTCACTCTCAAATAAATATATAAAGTCTTTAAAAAAACACAAAACAACAAAAGCAGTAACCTAGGCAAAATGGGCAATTTCCTAGAAAAACACAACATACCAAGACTGAATCACAAATAGAAAATCTGAATAGACTTATAACTAGTAAGGAGATTGAATTAGTAATCCATAATCTCCCAAGAAAGAAGTGCTTGGGACCAAATGGCTTCAGTGGTCTAAACTTTTAAAGAAGAATTAGCACCAATCCTACTCAAACTCTTCCAGAAAGAGGAGGAAACACTTCCAAACTCATTCTATGAGGCCAGCATTGCCCTGGTATTGAAGTCAGACAAAGACACTACAAGAAAAGAAAATTACAGACCAATATCCCTTATTAATATTAATGTAAAAAACCTCACCAAAATACTAGCACATCCCAACATAGTAACAGGATTGTACATCATGACCAAGTGAGATTTGTTCTTGGAGTGCGAGGACGTTCCAACACAAGAAAAAACAGTCAATGTATGTCATTCAACAGAATGAAGGAGGACAACACATGATTATTTCAACGGTTGAAGAGAAATCATTTGACAAAATTTAATACCCTGTTATGATAAAAATATCAAAGAAACTAAGAATGGAGGGAAACTACCTCAATATAATAAAGGCCATACACGAAAAACCATAGCTAACACCATCCTCAATGATGAAAGACTAAAAGCTTTTCTGCTAAGGTCAGGACAAAACAAGAATGCCTGATCTTACTACTTCTTTTCATTATAATACTGGAAGTCCTAGCCAGAGCAATTAGGCAGGAAAAATAAATAAAAGAAATCCAAATTGGAAAGGAAAAAGTAAAATGATCTCTGTTCACGGATGGCATGATCTTATGTAGAAAACCCCAAAGATGCCACAAAGAATTAGAATTAATAAATTCAGCAAAGCCATACAAAGTTGTACGAAGAATACAAAATCAGCATGCAAAGATCAGTTGTGTTTCTACACACTAACAATGAGCCATCGGCAAAGGAAATCAAGCTAAGAATCCCATTTACAAGAGCATCAAAAAAGGATCTTAAAAAGAATCCAATGTAATTCTTAGGAATAAACTTAAGGAGGCAAAAAGTTTGTATGCCAAAAACTACAAAATATTGCTGAAAGAAATTGAAGAAGACACAGATTAGTAAGAAAGGCTTCTGTGTTCATGGATTGGGAGATGTAATATTGTGAAGATGGTACTACTTGAAGCAGGTGACAGATTCACTACGCAATGAAATCCCTTTGCAAATTTCAACAATGTTTTATGCAGAAATAGAAAAACCTACAGTAAAGTTCGTATGGGTTTCAAAGACTCTGACTAGCCAAATTATTCTTGAAAAATAGTAGCACACTCAGAGGTCTCACACTTCCTGATCCCAAAATTTACTACAAAGCTACAGTAATCAAAATAGTATGGTGCTAGCATAAATACATAGAAACTAATGTTAGAATAGAGGGCCGAGAAATAAACCCTTGCATACATGGTCAAATGATTTTTGACAAGGGTGGCAAGACAATTCAGTGGGAGAAAGGACTGTCTTTTCCACAAATGATATTGGGAAACTGGATATTCACATGCAAAAGAATGACCCCAAATAGTGGACCTCTTCTTTCCACCATATGCAAAAATTAACTTAAAAATGGATCAAAGACTTAAACCTAAGAGCTGTAACTATCGAGTAGTTTGGAAGAAAACCTAGAGGAGAAAGTTTGACATTGGATTTGGCAATGACTTCTTAATTTCTTAATATGACACCAAAAGCACAAGCAACAAGAGAAAATATAGATAAAATGTACTTCATACAAATTAAAAGCTTTTACACACCAAAGGACACAATCAACAGAATGAAAAGGCAGAGTTCCACAGAATGAAAACTCATGGAATGGGAAAAAATATTTGCAAACCATATATCTGATAAGGGATTAATATCTAGAATATATAAAGAACTCCTACATGTCAACAACAACATCGGGACCAAAACAACCCAATTAAAAATGGGGGAAAGATTTAAGTAGACATTTCTCTAAAGAGGATATACAAATGGCCAATAAGCACATGAAAAAGTATTCAATATCACTAATCATTCGGAAAATTCAAATCAACCTCAATGAGATATCCCTTCACACTTATTAGGATGACTACTATAAAAACAAAACAGGCAAATAGAAAAAACAAGTTTGGCAAGTATATGGATTCGTTGGAACCTTTGCTGGTAGAAATATTAAATGGTATACATGCTATGGAAAATAGTATGGCAGTTCCTCAAAAAAATTAACACAGAATTATCATCTGATTCAGTATTCCACTTTTGAGTATGTGCCCCCAAAAATTGAAAGCAGGGACTCAAACAGATGCTTGGGTATCCGTGTTCAGAGCAGCATTATTCATCATAGCTACATGTAGGGAAGCTACCTAAGTGTCCCTTTCTCCTACAACATAGATGAACCTTGGAGACATTATGCTAAGTGAAACAAGTCATACACAAAAATCCCAACGCTGTGTTATTCCACTTATATGAGGTGCAAAGAGGAGTCAGACTCATAGGTACAGAAAGTGGAATGAATGGTAGTTACCAATGGCTGGAGAGAGAGGATGGGAAGTTAGTGTTTAGTGGAGACAGAATTTCAGTTGGGGAAGATGAAAGTTTTGGAGCTCGATCGTGGGGATGGTTGCACAAACGTGAACGTCCTTAATGCCGCTGAACTGTACAGCTAAAAATGGTTTAAGTGGTAAAGAGAGAGAGGGAGAGAGAATCTTTTCCTTTGAGCGGTGAAAATACAAGCGATTTTACGTTCTCTGTTGTAATTTTCTGTGTTTTCCAATTTTCCTTCAATTAACATTTGTTGCTTTTGTGAAAAGAAGAAGCATGAGGGGCGCCTGGGTGGCACAGCGGTTAAGCATCTGCCTTCGGCTCAGGGCGTGATCCCGGCGTTCTGGGATCGAGCCCCACATCAGGCTCTTCCGCTATGAGCCTGCTTCTTCCTCTCCCACTCCCCCTGCTTGTGTTCCCTCTCTCGCTGGCTGTCTCTATCTCTGTCAAATAAATAAATAAAATCTTAAAAAAAAAAAAGAAGAAGCATGAATGCCTTTAAAAATAACATTTTAAAGGATGTTAAAGAAACAACACAAAGTCTATTTCGAAAGTTGACTTTTAACAGCTACGTCTAATGGCAATAGCATCCGACAAAACAGAACAGATGAAGCTAACCCATGTTTTAGAGGCAATTTCTTTTAAAAAATTATTTATTTGTGGGGGGGGGGAGACAGCGCAAGTGGAGGGAGGGGCAGAGAGAGAGAGAGGGAAGGAGAGAATCTCAAGCAGACTCCCCGCTGAGTGGGGGAGCCTGCCACAGGGCTCAATCTCATGACCCTGAGATCATGACCTGAGCTGAAACCAAGAGTCAGATGCTGAACTGACTGAGCCCCCCCAGGCGCCCCTCAAAGCAATTTCCAAGGTGACTTTAATGGGTCGAATACTCTCCACCCCCCAAATTCATGTCCACCCAGAACCTCACTGTGACCTTATGAGGATTTTGAGTTTTTGCAGGTGAAACGAAGGTAAGGATTTTAAGATGAAATGATCTTAAGGTGAGTGTGAAATCCAGTGACTGGCATCCTTCTATAAGAAGGAAGAGGTAGCTTTGAGGCACAGACACAGAGAAGGTCATTGAAGATGAAAACAGATTTTGGATTTAGTCCCACGCCAAAGAATGCCAAGGGTCTCCTGCTGCCAGCAGAAGCTAGGAGAGAAGCAGAAAACTGATTCTTTCTCAGTCTCAGAAGGAACTAAGCCCGCCCAGACCTTGACTTTGGACTTCCGGCCTCCAAAACTATGAAAGAATAAATTTTTGTTGCTTTAAAAAAATATTAAAAATACAGGGATTCACATCATGATTGAAAAAAAAAACCCACACTCATTGTCACCTGTGGAAAATGTTAGGGAGAAAAATTATTTTGAAAACCAGTAAATAAATGGAAATAATAGAAAGATTCAAGCATTTTTGCTGACTTTCCCCTACAAATAGTACCTCAGACTGACCAGAGACTTAAGGAGGGGAAGTTTATTTTTGTAGAAGTATTCCAGCTCCTAAGTGAAAGTCTGATAGAACACTTTCATTTGCAGCCTTTCATGAAATGATGTATCCAGGCAATGAATCTAAACGGCTGCAGATTTCACAAAAAGAGAGACAACGAAAAATATGTGCTTCCTCCAGCATTACACTGTTTGTGGGAAATGTAAACTCGTACAGCCACTATGAAAAACAGCACGAAGCTTCAGGAAGTAAAAAACAGAACTACTGTATGATCCAGCAATTTCACTTCTGGGTATATATCAAAGGAAATGAAATCCACTTGAGGAAATACCCGCACTCCCATGTTCATGGCAGCATTATCCACAATAGCCAAGGTATGGAAACAACCAAAGTGTCCAACAATGGGTGAATGGATAAAGACAATATGGTGTGTGTATATACAATGGAATATTATTCAGCCTTAAAAATGAAGGAAATGCTGCCATTTGCAACAAGATGAATGAACATGAAAGGAATTATGCTAAGCGAAATGAGCCAGTCAGGGAAAGACAAGTACTGCAAGGTATCATTTATATGAGAAATTTTAAAAAGGGTTGAATTCATAGAAACAGAGAGTAGAATAGTGGTTGCCAGGAGCTGGGGAATGGGGGAAATAGGGAAACATTGGTAAAAGGATACAAACTTTCAGTTATAAGACGAGTAAGTTCTGAAGATATGTGTAACGTGATGACTATAGGTGGTAATACTGTATCACATGATTGACATTTGCTGAGATAGTGGAATTTAAGTGTTCTCACTAAAAAAAAAAATAAACATATAAGGTGATGGATGTGTTAATTAACTTGATTGTGGGAATCCTTTCACAATGTATGTGTCTAGAAAATCACTATTCTGTACACTTTAAATGTGTTACAAAACAATTTTGTCAAGCATATCTTAATAAAGTTGGGGAAGAACATATGTGCCTCTTGAGAAAGTCCACCAACCACCTATGGAGTATGCTTCTCCCCCAGTATCAGCCCTGAATTTGATCAGATATCTAGATCTAAGCATCAGTTTATAATTACGACCTTCAAGAGACATATTTGAAAATTGCTTACAAATGCAATCAGGAAAATCCAGACCATTTCTTCAACAAATTCCGAAGGGGATAAGCAAGGGGCGGGGGAGAAATCCCAGAGCTTAAAAGAGACTTTAGACAACTATCAATTAATTGGAATATATAGATATTATTTGGTTTTTAATGTGAAAAATGATAAAAGTTAGGAGGCAATTTGGGTAATTTGAAGAATGGACTATTTAATGACACAATTATTAATATTTTAAAGTAAAATAATGGTATTAGGTTTATGCTTTTTAAAAGAAGGGTTTTTTAGAGACATACTGAAATCATATGATATATGAAATTTACTCTGAAATAATTCCAATTAAGAGGTCAAAGTAGGTAGAATACAGCTGAAACAAGACTTTGAATTGATAATAATTGAAACTGAGTGATGAATACATGGGGTTTCATTGTATTAAGCTGAGGCATAAGAAAAATTACCCATCTTATTGGCCAAAAATGGTGGAATGTTGGCAATTTCATATGACTCAGCCTAGTACTATGTTCTCTACTTTTGTCTATGGTTGGGTGATTTCCATAACTAAACTTTTTTTTTAAACTGGCACTTAATGTATCAATCAGTTCCATGGGTGTTTATTGACCCATGACCCGATAATCTGGCAGGGACCTCATAAAACTGAATTCCTAAAGATGCAAAGGTAGAGACTCCCACTGATGCCACCCTGGGACCAATACTCAGAGCAAGGATCTGGCTGCGGACCCAGCCTCTCTCTTCACGTGTGCCCATCAGGTAAGATTCTACTTGCTCCATTAGCAGAACTGGATGGAAGCCATGGTGTCTTTACAGAGAGTTGCCCTCTTGAGGGTAAGTGGGGCCGGAAGCAGCCTTTGTTTCTCAGAGTGACATCACTGCATGAATGCAGGAGGGTGTTTCTCGGTTCTTGAGCTGATGAGGAACACCGGTGGATGCTTTCTCTAGAAGAAGCTCTGATCTTGGGGAGACAGAGTTTAGGAGGCTAGGAGAGTTTGTTCCCCGAGGAGAGGGTGCAGAGCACGTTGGGAAACCTACAACTTGCAGCAAGTTGCCTCCTGAAGACCTAGATAGTCACTACGGTCTTCCTACTGCCATGTCCCAGCCCTCATAGGAATCTGAACTATTCAGGGAATAGGGGTGAAATTGGACAATTTGTCTAACAAGGAGCCTTGGGAATTGACTTCTGATTGGGCCAGAAATTGTAAATATTCCCTCTGTTCTTATAATTCATCCCCACCGTAGCTTTTCTTCTTTGGGCCAGGTGGATACCTACCTGTGCCTCTATGAGGCATCCTCTGTCTCCAAGATACACCTTCATCATTCTTGTCCTTTCCTGGAAGCAGAGCCAGCATCTTTCTTGGCCATCACCAGAGAGGAAACGGAGTGAAGTGTGCTTCAGTGATAATGTCAAGAAGAGGGAAGATAGTAAGTGGACTTGGAGGATAAGAGGAGAGAGAGAAAACAGGAGAGAGAGAGAGTGAGAGAGCAAGAATGAAAGTTTGAGAGCAACTGGAGAGAACGCTGGCAGCAGAAAGAGAGGATAGACACTGTGTTCTCAGAGAACTGGGTGATTCTATTGGGCTCAAGTTAGCACCTAGGTCTCGGGCCTGAATCCTGTGGCCACTCACGCATCTGCTCAATGTCGTCCCGCTGTGATGCTAGCAAGCCCTTTCCAAAGCCCAGAATTTGCAGCATAATCTTTTTTAAAATTAATCTATAAATTTTATTTAAAAAATTACTCAGAAACATGTGTAGACTCCAATGAGATCTCAGTACTGTATTAAATTTTACATTTTGTTCACCAGAGAGATTACCTTCATGAATAGATAGTTTTATAAAGCTGAGATTTTTATAATTCTAGAGGCAAGTGTAATTTCCTCACCAAACGTCCAACTATTTCAAATATTAAGGGCCTTTAAAGCTAAGATTTGCTGGAACTTTTATAATTAATGGTAAATCACCAGTGAAGAGAGACAGCTTCTAATAAATATTCAGTTTTTGTCATTAAGCTAATATTTAATTTTGATTTGCTTATGGGTTTTATGAGTTAGAGGCCAATTTTATTAAAAATTATTTATCATTTTAAAACTCTTAAAAATATCATTTTGTTGATTTAAATTTTCAATTTTCTGGTTAAGTATACTTCAAAAATAAAAGGTATCAAACTGCCCAAAAATACTTTGGAGCTTTTGCCACATAGACAACTAGTGTGTCCCTTTAAACGGTTGTCTGCATTTTGACTTACATTATCTGATCAAATATTAATTTTTAAAAATTTTTATTTTGTTATGTTAGTCACCATACAGTACTCATCATTGGTTTTTGATGTAAAGTTCCATGATTCATTGTTTGCGTATAACACCCAGTGCTCCATGCAATACGTGTCCTCCTTACTACCCATCACTGGGCTAACCCATCCCCCACCCCCCTCCCCTCTGACCCCCTCGGTTTGTTTCCTGGAGTCCGCAGTATCCCATGGTTCTTCTCCCCTTCTGATTTGCCCCCCCTTCATTTTTCCCTTCCTTCTCCTAATGTCCTCCATGCTATTCCTTATGTTTCACAAATGAGTGAGACCGTATGATAATTGTCTTTCTCTGCTTGACTTATTTCACTTAGCATAATCTCCTCCAGTTCCATCCATGTCGATCGATGCTAATTGTGGGTATTCATCCTTTCTGATGGCTGAGTAATATTCCATTGTATATATGGACCACATCTTCTTTATCCATTCATCTGTTGAAAGGCATCTTAGCTCGTTCCACAGTTTGGCTATTGTGGACAATGCTACAATGAACATTGGGGTGCATGTGGCCCTTCTTTCCACTACATCTGTATCTTTGGGGTAAATACCCAGTAGTGCAATTGCTGGGTCATAGGGTAGCTCTATTTTTAACTTTTTGAGGAACCTCTACATCAAATATTAATTTTAAAAAATTATCAAAATTTAAGTATTGCAGTTGGGGCGCCTGGGTGGCACAGCGGTTAAGCATCTGCCTTCGGCTCAGGGCGTGATCCCGGTGTTCTGGGATCGAGCCCCACGTAAGGTTCCTCCACTATGAGCCTGCTTCTTTCTCTCCCACTCCCCCTGCTTGTGTTCCCTCTCTCGCTGGCTGTCTCTATCTCTGTCGACTAAATAAATAAAATCTTAAAAAAAAAAAAAGAAAGGTAAGTATTGCAGTAAGAAAAGAATCCATCCCAAAATGTGAATCATGAACCTTGACAGACAGTGATTCAAAGTAATTGTTTCACTTCTTTTAATATCCAGGTTTGGATGTAAAAACGTTTGCTAAATGTGATTAATGTTCTCCCTACTATTTAAGATTATCGTATGTGTATTAATACATTTTTTTCAAAACTTAGGTTAAACCACTAATTCAAAAAAGGCATTAAACCACTATTAAAACCTAAATTGAAATTTTCCTTTTATATGAACATTTATCATGTTGTTCGGGCAAATTAAAAAAAATTAGTCATTGAAACTCTTGAGGCTTTCAAATTCAACCGCCAGATGAAAACTATGTTTCTTTAGATGAACAATTCTTTGAACTGGAGACATTAAGTATAAGGAGTCTTCCTTCTGCAATAAGCTTGTAGCACAGTGCAGACCTGCTTTTCCAAGTCCACTTGAGTATCTCAAAGAAGAGTGTTTCCACCAGGCTCTGTTGGCATAAGTTTGAGTTATTTCCATCACTGAGTCTCTGAAGTCATCGAAATTCCTGATCTTTCCTGCTGAGAAACCATGGACACCAAGCTCTAGGGTTCCATGTGAGATAGGAGTTGCGTTTCTTTGAGGAGAACGTCGTCAAGATGATGAGGGAGCACGCGAGTCTCCTGGTTCCGGAGACTTAAACTTCTCCGAAGAGTTGTGGGAAAACGCAGGAAGAGGAAGTGAGAGGGAATTTGGTGGAAGATGGTAAGGGGGCTAAGGAACTTCAGGAAGAGAGCGTGCAGAAAAGTAGCATGGCTCCGTGGAAGGGCTGTGAGTTTTGGACTCAGGCAGACATCCAGCGGCAGCTCACCATTTAATAACTGTGGGAGCTCCACATCCAGTCCCCATTTTGGGCCTCAATCATCTCATTTGTAAATTATAATCCCTTCCTCACAATTTGTTGTTAGAGTGATGTGCCATATATGTAATATGTCTATTATAATGCTTGGCACATACTAGGAATTCATTAATATGAAATGTGAAGAAGCATGGAGACAGGAAATGACAGGGAAGGATAGGTAGTGAGGGGGATTGGCATATTGACCCCCCAAATCTGGTGTAAAACATAATTTTAGGAGTCAGTAGTAAATAGAGCAAGACAGGAAGATCTGCAGTAGAATCAGGAGATTTTTGTCATGTGAAGGTGAACATTTGGAGTTTGTTCAGTGGACAACAGTGTTTCACAGTCCCTTGTGCAGATGGCAGACTTTCCAAGAATCACTGACTGATTGAGCTGCATTTCCTGTGGACTCTTATAATTCTCAGGGTAATTTTCTATTATGTCCATTTCTCCATAAATTGATAAATGCCTCTTGAGTCTGTTTCCTTTATGAAACTGTGAATTTATCAGTTCACTCCAGATTCTTAAAATTGTAGAGATTAATAAGAGTACAGGCACCAGATTCAGACTGCTTGGCTTAGCTCTGCAACCTGTTGTCTGTGAAGCACCATTTGATTTTTTTTAAATGTTTTTTTATTATATTATGTTAGTCACCATACAGTACATCCCTGGTTTTTGATGTAAAGTTCAATGATTCATTAGTTGCGTGTAACACCCAGTGCACCATGCAATACGTGCCCTCCTTACTACCCATCACCGGTCTATCCCATTCCCCCACCCCCCTCCCCTCTGAAGCCCTCAGTTTATTTCTCAGAGTCCATAGTCTCTCATGCTTCATTCCCCCTTCTGATTACCCCCCTTTCTTTATCCCTTTCTTCCCCTACCGATCTTCCTAGTTCTTATGTTCCATCGATGAGAGAAATCACCATTTGATTTTATTAATCTCCTTGGGTCTCCATTTCCTTATATGTGAAAGAGACCCAAGCTCAGTGGGTTGTTGCGAGTAGCAAATTGGCAAAGAACTTAGAGCAGTACCTGGTGTTATAGGAGGCACTCAGTATAAAAGAGGGTCATTATTTATTCATGCAAATATTGAACAGTTGTGTGTATGCCTTCTACATCCCAGACAAGATGCTGGCCACAAAAATGAGCAAAGACATACAATCCCTGCTTTCGAGTGTCTGGAGGATAGGGTCTGTGTCATTTCATGTCTTTGTCCCCGCCACTCAGCCCAAACCACAGTATATGGCAACCATCAATAATTGATCATGGAATAAATGAGTGGATGAATGGAAAAATGAATAAAAGTGATATAATCAGAGGTATACTTCATAAGGATCAATCAGGCAGTGATTTCAGGATGGTTTGGAGGGAGGAAAATGGATGCATAAAGACTAATTAAGAACTAGGACTTGGCGGGGTGCCTGGGTGGCACAGTCGTTAAGCATCTGCCTTCGGCCCAGGGCGTGATCCTGGCGTTCTGGGATCGAGCCCCACATCAGGCTTCTCCGCTGGGAGCCTGCTTCTTCCTCTCCCACTCCCCCTGCTTGTGTTCCCTCTCTCGCTGGCTATCTCTCTCGGTCAAATAAATAAAATCTTAAAAAAAAAAAAAAGAACTAGGACTTGGCAACCCAGAAAGAATGGGAGCCTTGATTTGCTTTCAAGTAATGGGGGGGGGTAGATGCAAAATGAGTATAAGAATAGAATGTTCAACTTCTGGAAGATGCAGCGACTCATTGATGGATTGCCTTTGGCAGTGGAAGAAATGTTTCAGTCATAGTTGTCTAGAGGGATGGTGATTTCATTCACAGAAAGAGAGGCTCTAGAAGAAAAGAGACTTTATTTTTTATATAATGAACTTGCCATGCAGGACAAAAAAGAAGGAGATATCACTGCTTATTATAACCATTTTATTCTGGGTCAGACACTGTAGATAATTTTATATGCATATCTCATTTGATCCTCAAGAAAACCCTATCCATTATATACCATTATCATCATTCCCTTTTGAGGAAAGTGAGGGTCTAGTGGTTAGGCAATTTACTCAAGGTCACTTAGCTAGTACGTGGTGAGCCCATGAAGCATATCCAGGTGTTTCTCTTTTCAAAGTCCTTCCTTACCATCTCAGGTAATGCTGCCTGATGTTGGCTGAGACCATGCTGGGACACTGAGCACTACATGGGTCACTCTCCACGTGCTACCCCGCTTTAGCTTCTTCTTCTTCTTTTTTTTTAATGTTTTTTTATTATATTACGTTAGTCAAAAACCAGGGATGTACTGTATGGTCGCTTCAGCTTCTAAGAAAACTCAGAGGTGGGCATTATTTCTCCCGAGTATAAAGATACAGAAAATGAAGTTTAGAGAGGTTAATAGTCACTAGGTTAAGAAGCCAGGTTTTTAATTCTGGTCTATCTGGATCCAGTTACCTGTGTGCTTCCCATCATTCCACGCTGTATTCATAAAAATTTTCCAGGTGGAAATACTGAGTTTGCAGGCAGGAATTCAGGTCTGGGTGTTGGAAGCCTAGAATTTTAAGTCTGAGAATCACCTCTGGAAACTAGCAAACCTCTACAAAGAAAGCTTTTAACAGTGGACCCTAATGTGGAGTTAGGACATTTCATGAACACCCCGAAATGGAATGCAAAGCGATGTCAAGGTGTATATTTTCCTGGGGTGGGGGTCAGGGAGGAGGGGAGTCTTATAGTTTAGCAGAATCTCCAAAGGATTGTAAGACCAAAATTGTTAAGGAAAAGAGAGCCAAAGTGAGAATATTTAAGATCTACTGTCTCAGCAAATTTCAAGTGTACAATACAGTATCAGTAATTATTTGCACATTAGATCCCTGAATCTTATTCATCTTGTAACTGCAAGTTTATACCCTTTGACCAGCATCTCCCCACTTCCCCAAGCCCCTGGTAGCCACCATTCTACTGTATCTTTCTATGAGTTTGACTTTTAAAAAAAAATTCTACATATAAATGAGGTCATATAATATTTGTCTTTCTCTGCCTGGAATCTTTCACTTAGCATAAAGTCCTCTGGGTTCATCCATGTTGTTGCAAATGACAAGATTTCCTTCTTTCTCATGCCTGAATTTTATATATAGCCCACACCTTCTCTATCCATTCCCCATTGATGGACACTTAGGTCGTTTCCTTATCTTGGCTATTGGGAAGAATGCTGTCATGAATGTGGGAGACCAGATAGCCATTTGAGATGCTGACTTGGTTTCCTCCAGATACAAACCCAGAAGAGGGATTGCTGGATCGTAGGGTAGTTCTATTGTAACTTTTTGAGGAACCTCCACACTGTTTTCCACAGTGGTTGCACCAATTTACATTCCACCAAGACTGTACAAGGATTCCCTTTTCTCCATATCATCACCAACAGTTGTTGTATATTGTCTTTTTGGTAAAAGCCACCAAAAGGTGTGAGGTGATCTGTCGTTGTGATTTTTATTTGTGTTTCCCTGGTGTTGAGCACATTTTCATGTACCCGTTGGCCATTCGTCTCTTTTCTTTAGAGAAATGTCTATTCAGGTTCTTTGCCCATTTTTAATTGGGTTATTTGCATTTTTGTTATTGGGTGGTATAAATCCCTTATATATTTTGGATATATCCACCATCAGATATATGGTTTGCAAATATTTACTCCCATTCTATAGCTTGCCTTTTTCTTTGTCAATTCCTTCCTTTGCTGTGTGGAAACCTTGTAGTTTGCTCTAGTCCCACTTGTTGATTTTTGCTTTTGTTCCCTATGCTTTTGGTGTCATATAAAAACAAATTATTGCCAAGACTGATGTCAAGGAACTTTCCCCTATGTTCTCTTCCAGGAGTTTTATGAATCCAGATCTTACATTTAAGTCTTTAATGCATTTTGAGTTGTTTTTTGTGAGTGGTGTAAAATAGGAGTCCACTTTCATTCTTTTGAATGTGAATATTCCGTTCCCCCAACACCATTTATTGAAGAGACTATCCTTTCCCTAGTGTGTGTTCTAGGCACCCTTGTAAACGATCGGTTCACCGTTGATGCATGGGTTTATTTCTTGGCTCTCTGTTCTGTTCCACACATCTATGTGTTTCTATGCCAGTACCATACTGTTTGATTGCTAGAGCTCTGTAATATAGCTGAAATCAGGAACTGTGATGCCTCCAGCTTTGTTCTTTCTCAAGATTGCTTTGGCTTTTGGGGGTTTTTTGTGGTTCCATACAAATATTAAGACCATGTCCTCTATTTCTGTGAAAAATGTCATTGGAATTTTGATAGCGATTACATTGCATCCATAGGTCACTCTGAGTAGAAGGAACATTTTCACAATATTAATTATTCCAATTGGTGTAACAGAATGTCTCTCCATTTATTTGTGTCTTCTTCAATTTCCTTCATCGGTGTTTTAATTTTTGGTTTACAGATCTTTTATCTTTTTGGTTAAATTTATTCCTGAGTGTTTTATTGTTTAGGTGCAATTGTAAATGGGATTGTTTTCTTTCTTTTTCAGATCATTGTTAGTGTATAGAAATGCAACTGATTTTTATGTCTTGATTTCATATCCTGCAGCTTCACTGAGTCATTTATCAGTTCTAACCATTTATGTGTGTGTTTGTGTGTGTGCATGTGTGTGTGTGTGTGTGTGAGTGTGTGGAGTTTTTAGGGATTTCTATATATAAGATCATGTGCATGTATTTCTTTTCTGATTTCATTGTGTTATCTTTCTGTGTTTTTGTTTGTTTGTTTGTGTTTTTAAGTAGGCCCCATGCCCAGCGTGAAGCCCAATGTGGGGCTTGAACTCGCGACCCTGAGATCAAGAACTGAGCTGAGATCAAGAGTCAGACAAAACCGACCGAGCCACCCAGGTGCCCCCTTTCCGTGTTTTCTTGTAGCTTGTTGAGTGTCCTTAAAACATCTATTCTGAATTCTTCATCAGGCAGATCATAGATCTGTATTTCTTAAGGGTAAGTTACTAGAAAATTATTGCATCATTTGGTTGTGTCATGTTTTGTTGATTTTTAATGTTCCCTGAAATCATGCATTGATGTTTTCACATTCGAAGAAGCAGTTACCTCCTTCAGTCTTTCCTGACTGGCTTTGGGGTAAAAATCCCTCTGTTAGCCCTTCTAGGGGTTCTTAGGTTTTTCAATGGATTTTTAGACCTTTTCAATGAATACACCTGCTCCATACTTCTTGTCCCCATGGGGAGGGGGCATTCTTAAGACTGTATACCTTCTCTTGATCCTGCAAAGCCAGGCCAGAGGCTGACAGCCTCCAGTTTGCTTTCCCTGGGGTGGTGCCCTGAAATGCTCAAGTTTGTGTGTTTTCTCTCAATTCCTCATAGTTGGAGAGGCTCCCAGCCTTTCCCTGCCCTCAGTCACGTAGCTCCCCTCAGTGTTGTGCATGGGGTGAGAAGGAAGTGGGTCCCTTTGGCAGCCTCCTGCACAGCTGGGGGAGTCAAACACTCAAAAGCTCTCACTTTACCCCTTTGGAAAAATCAAGGGCTGAGGGTGTCTTCTGGGCACTGAGCTGTGCTGCTTTGGGGAAGTGTGACCATGGCTGCAGTGAAGCTGTTCCTCTTACCTCTTCAAAGTATCAAATCTCAGGTTGTTTTTGCTCTAGCTGTGTGCTGGAACTTCTCCACTGGACCCCGGACTCCTACACACATACTCTGGTTGATGGATAATTGTCAAACTTGGTGTTTTTTTGCAGGGAAGATGGAAAACTGTCCTGCCGTCTCCATGACATCACCCAGTAAGTCATCACTAAAGGGAAACAGGAATATGAACTGAGCGAGCATGATCATGTAATCTAATTGTGGAAGTCTTCTCTTAGGACCTTCAGTAGTTCTAAAGTTTCAAGCTCTGTTTTCTAAATTACGCATTTAAGAACATGAATTTGCTTCTACATACTGGTTTACCTGCACCTCCTTGGTTTAGGTAAGTTTTTTTGTTTTGGGGGTTGCTTCTTTTTGAGTATAGTTGACACAGTGTTACACTAGTTTCAGGTGTCCAATCTAGGGATTCGACTTCTCTAGACATTATGTTATTCTCACCACAGGTCCAGCCACCATCTGTCACCATGCAACACTATGACATCATTGACTGTGTTCCCTATGCTGTGCCTTTTATTCCTGTGACTTCATTCATTCCCTGAAAGCCTGTATCTCCCACTCCCCTTCACCCATTTTGCCCATCCTCCCACCCCCTCCCTCTGGCAACCATCAGTTTGTTCTCTGTATTTATAGGTCTGATTCTGTTTTTTGTTTGTCCATTTGTTTTTTTAGATTCCACACATGAGTGAAATCATATGGCATTTGTCTTTCTCTGTCTGATTTCACTTAGCATTCTACCCTCTAGGTCCACCCATGTTGTTGCAAATGGCAAGATGTCATCCTTTAAAAGGCTCATAATATTACATTGTGTATATCTATACCTATATATCTACATAGGTAGATAGATGATAGATAGATAGATGATAGATAGATAGACGATAGATAGATAGATAGATAGATAGATAGATAGATAGATAGATAAGTGATAAATAGAAAGATGGATAGGTTTTTTAAAAAGTATAAATATTCCTGGTTTCAATGATGATGTCTGCTTTGATGCATACATTATTTTTAAATGTGCTTTTAAAAGTTCCAAACATATAGGAAGAGGCTGATTATCTTTTGTTATTGATTTCTAATTTGACTACATCATGATCAGAAAACATGCTCTGTTCGATATGTATTCTTTGATATTAACCTTTGCTGATTTTTGGAGATATGTGTCCTTGAAAAACATGTGGATTCTCTGATAATTTCATGTAATGCTCAAATCAAGCTGGTTAATTGTGTTACTCAGATTTTCTATACCCTTACTAAAAATTTGCAACCCTCCATCCCCGGTGTCTCAACTACTAAAAAAGATACGATAAAATCCCCTAAAATGATGTGATTTATCATGTTTTCCTTACAGTTCTGTTAGTTTTTTCTTTATATATTGTAAGCCTGTGCTATTAAATGCATATTAGTAGCTGTTTGATTTTTTTTTCTTTTTCTGGTGAATTTTCCTTTTATTATGATATAATGACTTTCCTTATCCCTTTCCATGCCTCTACCTTAAGTATGACTCATCCGATATTGACAAGCTGCCCGTCTTCCAGCTTGCTTCAGCAGCACATAGCCTAACATAAGCTGTTCATCTCCATTTTGGTTAGTATTTTTTTTTTAAGATTTTATTTATTTATTTATTTGACAGCGAGAGAGGGAACACAAGCAGGGGGAGTGGGAGAGGAAGAAGCAGGCTCCTAGTGGAGAAGCCTGATGTGGGGCTCGATCCCAGAACGCCAGGATCACGCCCTGAGCCAAAGGCAGACACTTAACAACTGTGCCACCCAGGCACCCCTGGTTAGTATTTCTTGATATACCTTTATTATTTCCTGATGGTCAAACTTTCCATGTCATTACACTTTAGGCATATCTGTTGCACACACAAGTTCCAGAATTTTGTTCCTTTGTCCAATCTGAGAGTCTCTGTTTTTAAAGATTAGTTAAAGCCACTTAAACATTTGTCGGAATCACCCATATATTTTGTGATTTTTCTTTGCTTCTTTATATTTCCTTTCCTGACTTAAACTGGTTCGACCAAAATCTCTTTAGTTCTATAACAAACCTACTATAATTTACAAGTTACAAATTCTATGTCCATTATTTTGTGGTTACACCCAAACTTTAGTCATGTGGAAAGTCCAAAATACTCAATACATTTCTATTCTCCCACAACTCAGTGCAAGAAACTTTCAACTTATTCTAATTCCTCTTCCTGTAGTACGTATAATTGTTCCCTGGTGTCTTAATCTATCTTGTTTATGTGAGTTATTATTATTTTAAAACTCAGCATTTTGTTTATTTTTTTCTACATATAATCAGGTTACTTGGGTGTTCATTGCTTCCTGGATATTGCTTATTTTTAATTCAATTTGTTTTATCCTGAAGTAAATCCCTTAGTGTTTTGTTTTGTTTTGTTTTCAGTAAGTTTTCTTGCATGGAAAACTCTCTCAATATTTTTCTGAAATGGGAATACTCATAGGAGGGTCCTACTACCAAACCTTGACATGAGTTGCTGTAAATGCTTCCGCAATATTTCAAGATGTAACCCGTATATAAACAGGTGTTATACTTAGTCTGGATGGGAAATTGGTTGTAATCTCATCTGATCTTCCAGAATCAACTCTGTAGCGTTCCTGTAACGTCTCCCTTTCAATACTTCCAGAGGAATATTACCCATGGAACCAAGGAACCAAACCAGTGCATCCGAATTCATCCTCCTGGGGCTTTCGGAAAATCCAGAGCAGGAGACCCTCCTCTTTGCTCTGTTCCTCTGCATGTATGTGGTCACGGTAGTGGGGAACCTGCTTATCATCCTGGCCATCAGCTCCGACTCCCACCTCCACACCCCCATGTACTTCTTCCTGGCCAATCTCTCCTTGGTTGATTTTGGTCTGGCCACCAACACAGTCCCCAAGATGCTGGTCAGCATCCAGATCAGGAGCAAGTCAATCTCCTATCCCTGTTGCCTGACCCAGATGTACTTCTTCCATTTCTTTGGCATTATGGACAGTGTCTTGATTGCTGTGATGGCTTATGACAGGTTTGTGGCTATCTGTCACCCCTTACACTACACCACCATCATGAGCCCACGCCTCTGTGGCCTGCTGGCTGGTGGCCCATGGGTGTTTTCCTGCTTCATCTCCCTCACTCATATCCTCTTGATGGTGCGCCTGGTTTTCTGTGGGAACAACAAGATTCCTCACTACTTCTGTGACCTCACTCCTCTTCTCAGGCTTTCTTGCACTGACACCTCTGTGAACAAGATCTTTGTGCTCATCGTGGCCGGGATGGTGATAGCCACACCTTTCCTCTGCATCCTGGCCTCCTATGCTTGCATCATTGTGGCCATCATGAAGGTCCCCTCTGCAGGGGGCAGGAAGAAAGCCTTTTCCACCTGCAGCTCCCATCTGTCTGTGGTTGCTCTCTTCTATGGGACCACCATTGGGGTCTATTTGTGTCCTTCCTCTGTGCGCACAGCTGTGAAGGAGACAGCCTCTGCTGTGATGTACACGGCAGTCACCCCCCTGCTGAACCCCTTTATCTACAGCCTGAGGAACCGGGATCTGAAGGGCGCCCTGAGGAAGCTTGTCAACAGAAAAATTACTTCATCTTCCTGACCACAAGGACATCTGAAAACTTCTGGAAAGTCGGATCTCAACATCTAAGGTCTTGGGCAAAAGAATGGAATTGCATGGTGTGGGAGAGTAGCCACTTTGGATTTTGAGTTGCGGAAGTTTAAAAGGAAATCTCAAGATGGCCCTGTTACTATTTTCTCAATCACTTGGACCAGTCAGGGTCCTTTTGGGTATGTCTGATGCTGTCTTCCCAGAAAGATCAGATTGGATTTATCCTGGTTCAAAATCCAGTTAGCTCTCAACAAATACTTATGGAGTTCGTATTCTGGGCTTGCTGTAAGTGCTGACCAGGGAGTGGCGAGCAGGAGACACAAGGTCCCTATTGTGTAGAGTTTACAGTTGAATGTGGGAGAAGAGACTGGATGAAATATGCACGTGAGGGCCAGGATAGGATAGAGTAGGAACACCCTACAGAATCTGGAAGGGCAATCAGGGAAGGCTTCCTGGAAGAGATGATTCTAAACCTCAAAGGATAAGATGATGCTTTTCAGGCAAATATGAGGAGAAAGAGTATAAAAAAAGAGAGAAAACCAGTATATGAAAAGGTCAGAGAGCAAGAGACAGAGAGAGAAGGATGCATTTGTGAAGTGAAAAATCCATTTATGGCGAATGACTTGGAGAATGCCAGGTCAAGAAGGACTTTGGGACCAACTCAAGAGTTTGGCTTTTTCCTGAGAACCAGATGGTTCATTGACTTCCAGGGACCAAAGTCAGGGAGCATGTAGTTGCATCATGCACCCCCACTCCTATTCTGTCTTCTGGGGGGAGCAGGATGGCGTGTGCTAGATGAAATTTGTACAAGGCACGGGGAGAAAGATGTTGAGACCATGCACTAGGAAAATGAGGACTCACTTGATGGTATAAGTCTTTGTAGCCAAAGAGGAAAATACCAATCCGTTGAATCTCGAATGTGTAAGCCAGAAGGAGAAGCCGCGGCAGGTCTCAGTCGCCATATGTGCCTGTGGAATTCATGTGAGTAGTAACAACAGAGATGAGAGTTACTTGTAGGTTTTCCTTGTGTCTCCTCCCCTGTTCTACTCCACTGTCTCATTTCCTCATTCTCTAGCCCCCAGGAGAGCAATGCATCTCATCTGTGTGTATTGTGAAGTCATTCTAATGTTTATCTGGAGATTCACAACCCAAATGGAATGAGCAGTGGGTTTGGGCTCTATTTCTGGGCTGAATGAGCAGTGAATGGGGCCAGAATTTTTCAAACGGTGCTAAGGAGCTGACATCATCTTAAGCAGAATGGCTTTGAACAATTTGTACCTCCAGTTTGCTTATGTTACTTTCCTTCCGAGAGAATTAAATGAGACTTTCTCCGTTGAACAAACAGACCTCCAGACCTGGCCCTGTTGTAGGCTGGAAAGGGGTTGCTTTCTGGGGATACTCTGGTGAATAGAACCCAGAACTTAAGAATAGTGGAGTTTGCTGTAGGGAACCCATCATCTGGTCCGGGCTTTTTTGGAACAACCAAAACTCAGCCGATAGCTGAACCACAGCTTTCTCCTGGTAGGTCCCCCTGCCATATGTGTGCGAGTAGTTACAGTGATGGTTGGGGGAGGCAATGCAATGGGGGATGCCTGGTGCCAATAAAAATCTCTTAAGAGCCTGTCAGCCAAACTATCTCTGTCTTGTTTTGTGTTAAAAAGCGAAGGTCTCATCTCCAGGAGAGATCTGTCCCGGGAGCCCTGCAATATCAACTTCCAACATTTGCTGGCATCGATAAATGTTTAATTAATTAATTCAACAAATATTTACCAAGTGTCCTTTTTGCCAGCTAATATTCTCAACACTGGCAATAGAGCCGTAAGCAAGAGAGAGAGGGGAAAAAAGCCCTTTCCTATGACTACAAGCTTTCGTACCAAGGAATTTTCTGGGGAGTGGAACTGTTCCGTATCCTGTTAGAGCAATGACTTCGAAGGTACTAAAAAATTTAAATGCTCTATCTCCCCAGATCCCACAAATCTATATACATGGGATAAAATTCCAAGGACTAGACAGCAGAAAAAAGAAGTTAATTTTACTGATAGTAATTTTTTCAAAAATAAAATTAAGCACTGGGATAATAAAGCAACCATTTTCATTTCAGCAGGGAAAACAACAAACAAAGAAATAATCAGTATGTCAGATAATTACCAGTGGTGAGAGGGACTTCAAAGGTATAATGATAATGGAGAATATGTGACAGAGACAGGTGGAGGGAGGTATTTTAATGTGGGCATTTCCGAGAGCAGTTGGTCTCCAGTAAGACGACTTGTGAGCTGAGACCTAATCAGGCCAAGAAGAAAGTCTTCCTATGAAGGAGGTGGGAACGGAGAGTCAGGAGAAGGGAACCAGGCATGCAAAGCCAGGAACAAGTCAGTATTTAAGTGTTAAGGAGTTGTCCACGTTTTAAAAATATATTTAGATTCGTTATAATTATAATTTATATATTTATAATTTAGATTTGCAGGAACAAAATCCTGCAAGCAGCATAAACCCTACATATAACTTGGCTTGAAACAACCGACAGTTATTATCTCACGGTTTCTGTGGGTCAGGAAACTGGGAGCGGCTCAGCTCCGTGACTTGGCTCAGAGCCTCTGATCGGGCGGCAGTGACCACGTCTGCGGGCACTGTGGTCAGGCCCTGTCGTCCCTCGGGCAGGAGCCTGGTTCCACCCTCTCTCTGGGCACATCTCAGTTCTTCACCGAGCAAAGACAGCAGTTCCTGGACATATGGCTGTCTCCGTAGTGGGGCAGGAGAGAGAGAGGGACAAAGTCGGAGAGAGAGACAGAGACGGAGAGAGGGACAGAGACGGAGAGAGGGACAGAGACAGAGAGAGACAGAGAGACAGAGTGACAGAGACAGAGAGAGGGACAGAGACAAAGAGACGGAGACAGACAGAGAGAGGAACACAGACAGAGGGAGAGAGAGACAGAGTGACAGAGACAGAGAGAGGGACAGAGACAAAGAGACGGAGAGAGACAGAGAGAGAGAGGAACAGAGACAGAGGGAGAGAGAAACAGAGTGACAGAGACAGAGAGAGGGACAGAGACAAAGAGACAGAGGGAGAGGAACAGACACAGAGAGGGAGGAAGAGAGAGACAGAGGGAGAGGGAGAGAGAGACAGAGAGGCAGAGGGAGAGAGAGAGAGACAGAGAGGGACAGAGACAGCGAGGGAGGAAAAGAGAGAGAGACAGAGAGAGACAAGACAGAGAGACAGACACAGAGACACGGAAACAGAGAGAAAGAGGGAGAGACACAGAGACACAGAGGGAGAGAGACAGAGACAGAGAGAGGGAGAGAGATTGAGACACAGAGACAGAGGGAGACAGGGAGAGAGAGACAGAGAGGGAGAGTGAAAGGGACTGGGGGAGACAGAGACGGAAGGGAGAGACTGAGAGGGACACCACCATCCTCCCAGCTGCTGCCTTCTCAGGCGACTGACCCACAGTTCCCGGGGTGTTGGCGGCCTTCTCGATGCCGGTGTTGCCCTGGGCTGCACACTCTGAAACCATGCAGTTCCAGTTTACGACACACGGGGGCAGCAGAGACACCTAGCGGGGAGCCTCACTCACCCGCTGCAGGAACAGAATTTACAGGGAGCCTCTGTGCACCAGGCACAGACCTTCTGCTAATCCCGGTTCCTGACCCTACCTCCGCCTCAGCCCCGTCACCGCGGGGGAGCCACAAACCTGCAGCTTCCCGAGGGCATCCCAAGTCGGGGCGCATTAGGAGATTGGCCTTCAGGGTTCAAATCCCCTGTCCACCCCACCCCAGGACTCCCTGAATCTGTGCTCTCTTTCCCCACCCCATCCAGACTGGGGTTGTCTGGGATCCAAATGGGGGGGGGGGGGCCACGCGGCCCAGGTAGGGTGAGACAGAGGTGGTGGGGGAGGGGGGGGAGGTACTGCAATCGTGATTAAGACTAAAACAACAGCATCCGTGTACGGAGTCTCAAGTCCAGAGGCGACCTTGGGACAGGTGGGATGTCGTGTCCACTTCATGGGAGGGGCGGGACCCAGGCAGGATGTGGAGAAGGCCAAGGGGCAGGTGCAGAGACAATACTGACAGAGCAGCTGGGTGTTCGGGACCCTCAGCCTTCCCTTCAGAGATATTCACTGGGTGCCTGTGATGTTCCTGACAAGTCTCAGGCCTGGGGAGATGATGAATTAATTGGGGGACGGCCAGTCTCTGCCCTACAGGAGCTAACATTCAAGTGTCAGAGTCCGTGAATATAATGAAGAAGCACCCCGAGGAGGATGTGAGGTCACGTTTTTTTGAAGAACAAAATACGGGTAAGGGTAGAGGGGTATGAGGTCGTTTTCTCTTTACAGCTTTATTGAGATACAATTCATATAGCATACATTCCCGCATTTAAACCACACAATTAAAAAATATACAATTTAGCGGTTTTCAGTATGTTCACAGAGCTGTGCAACCGTCACCACGATCACTTTTAAAAACATGTTCATTCCCCCAAAAGAAATCCCGTACTTAATGGCAGTCCTCGTACCCCATTTCACCCCTACTCCTTAACCCCCAGCCCTAAACAACCGCTAATCTATTTTTTGCTTCTGTGGCTTTGCTGATTCTGGACATTTTTCAGAGATGGAATAGAGGGTGTGTGACGGGCTCCTTTCACCAAGCATAGTTTTCAAGGTTCATCCATGTTGGAGCATTAATCAGCGCCTCGTTCCTTTATGTGGCCAAAGAATATCCCCCCACGTATGGGATATACACGCAGAGATACCACATTTTGTGTATCCATTCATCAGTGGATGAGCATTTGGGTTTTTTCCACATTGTTTCCACTTTTTGGCTGTTATGAATAATGCTGCTATAAGCATTCATATGCAAGTTTTGTACGGACAGGATTGTAGGGTGTTTTTATTATTTCTGTATCAATGCATAATTGACTTAGAGCTTCTTGTTAGTTTCAGGTGTCCTACGTGATACAATATTCGTGTATATTGCAAAATGATCACCACCGTAGGTCTAGTTCACCTCTGTCACCATACATAGTTGCAAAACTTTTTTTCTCTCCATAAGAACTTTTAGGATTGGGACGCCTGGGTGGCTCAGTCAGTGAAGCGTCTGCCTTGGGCTCAGGTCATGATCTCTGGGTCCTGGGACAGAGCCTGCGTCTGGGCTTCCTGCTCAGCGGGGAGTTTGCGTCTGTCTCTCTCTCCCTCTGCCCTCCCCCCTGCTCATGTTCTCTCTCTCTCTCAAAAAAATACATAAAATCTTTTTTAAAAGTAAGAACTTTTAAGATCTACTCTCTTAGCAACTCTTGGCAATACTCCGTTGCAGCGTCACTACCAGTCACCATGCTGTACTCAGGATTGTAGTTTTAAACTCAGTAGTTAGGGAAGGCCTCACTGAGAAGGTGGCATTTGATTCGCCATTGAAAAGGGGAAGGAGGGAACCACTGGGACCGGCACAGGGACGGCCAGCTCCCAGGCCCTGAGCTGAGAGCAGGCTGGTGTGTTGAAGGAATCCCTGCGAATAGGAATCCGACTGTGTTAACAGCGTTAAATCAGCAGCAGCTTTCTTAACCATTGTGCGCCTGTTGGAGCAGGGCCCAGAGATGACAAAGAGCTTGCAGGAAGCGTGAAGAGCTCGGTAAGGTGGGGGGAGCAGAGGGGTGCGGAACAATGAAAGCGGGGCAGGTGAGTCATGGCCACGGGAGTGTGAACGGAGGTGTTACCTGGGTCAGTGAGGTGTTACCCTGGGGTCGGAGCCAGCTGGGCGGGGGTGGTGCCCCCAGTGAAAGCAGGCAGACCTGGGCTTTGGAAAGTGAATCCGGTACTGCAGTGGCCTGGAGCTCCCCTTGGGGAGCTGGAATTGGCCCACATTCCCCACCCTCCTCAAAGCCCGAGCTGGGAAGGCGGCTTCCCTGTGGATGCCACGCCCCCACCCCACAGAATGCCAGTCTCCCGTGTCATTAACACCTGAGCTGTCGAAGGAGTTGAATGAGATCAGATTTCCCTGGGGAGGCCTGATGTCTTTGAAGGAGGGATCCCACAGTCTGTCCTGCTTATTTCTGTCCCCAGTGCCCCCACAACACTAAAGAACCGTCACTATTCACTGTGGACAGGCTCTCTGCTTTGGGGTCAGGGAAGGGGCCAAGGCTTCCTCAAAGTCTGAGAATAGGTTCGAACTCTTAAGAGAGAGTCAGGTTTCAGCAAACCTAAGGAATGTCCTCGAATGTACCCAAAAGGTGGGGGAAGTGGAAAGGAGCTTTTCCCGTAAAGATTTTATTTGTTTATTTTTGAAGGAGAGAGAGAGCACAAGCAGGGGGAGCAGCAGGCAGAGGGAGAAGCAGGCTCCCTGCTGAGCAAGGAGATCATTGATGAGAAGTGGGGCTTGATCCCAGAAACTTTGACCCCAGGAACCTGGGATCATGACCTGAGCCGAGCAGCAGATGCTTAACAGACTGAGCCACCCAGGCGCCCAGAGCTTTTCCTTTAGAACAGAGCGGGGTTCCCTAGGACACCATGGGCAGGACGGCAGCGGGTCTGATGAACAAGATGTCCAGCCCCTTCCCCAGACTTTGAGAAGCAAGGGCAGTGGGAGTTCCTCCTGAGAAGGGAGACATCTTAAAGCAGCAGCCCATATCCTGTGTGTGAGGTGGGGGAGTGGTCCCAGACCCTACTGAGAATCACACTGGGGCTGGGAGCCCCTCCCTGGAGAAATGCACATCCGTAGACACTGGTGGCTCAGAGCAGCCCCCGGGGTTCGGCTCCTGGGCTAAAATCCCAGAACCACCACTTGCTAGCTGGGTCACCTTGGGCAGAGTCCTTACCCCTCCATGCTTCAGGTTTCTCTCTGTAAAAGGAGAAATACTGATAACCTTTCCTGCCTCATTGGAGTATTGGATGATTAGATACGATAAGGCACGGGGAGGGTTTAGGGCAGCATGTAGCGAAGGGGAAGTACTCAGTTCTCATTATTATTACTGATGAACCCCATGCATCGGTTTTCTAGGGCTGTATGGAGCTGCTTATGTCCTTAGTGACTAGAGGAAGAGGCACGGGTTTGGGGAAGGCAATTCCGAAAATCTGTGGTTTTGCCCTCAGTCGGCCTCAAGGCTGATTTCCACGGAGAACAGTGGTAAATCCAACAGGTGCAGCTTTCACTGCGTAGAAGTTAGGGACACCAGGTGGCTGAGCCGGAAGGACAGCGGGGAGGGTGTGATGGGTGGGCTTTGGGGATGAGGGTGGGAGGTGATGAGGGAGGGGGGAGCTGTTCTGGGACCCCGTTGGTCAAAAGCCTTGGGAGGCCTGAAGCCTCCAGCAAATAGCATGAGGTTAACGAATTTCTCCTCCTGGGGGAATAGAATTAGCAAGATTAATTGGTCACGTCTGCCTGGGCCTGAGCGAATGAAGAGTGTGGTGTGTGAGTGCGGGCATGCGCCTTCCTGCTCATGGGCCTCATTCATTCCTTCCTGGAATACCCGTGAGGTCCCAGAGAACGTGCCAGAGGGGAATGAGGCCCTGGCGGGAGCTGTGCCCACGGCTCAGCCTGAATGTGTGGGGTGGAGGAGACAGTGAAGGCTTTCTGGAAGATGTCCCCTGCGCTGGAAGGCTTTCTGGAAGATTATCCCCGTTAGCCAGGTGAGGTGGGGAGAGGTGGGAAGGCAGAAAGAGTATCCCAGCTGAAGCTGCATGGGGGGGGCAGAAATGGCAATTGTTTGATGAAGTTGTGGGATATCGGTGAGGTGAGGTGGGGTGGAGTCCGGAGCCGATGACCAAGAAAGAATTCTTGAGACGTCTTTGGTGCAAAACGGTGGTTTATTAAAGCACAGGGACAGGACCCGTGGGCAGAAGGAGCTGCACCGGGGTCATGAGGAATGGCCCATTATATACCCTCAAGTTGGGAGGGGGTTAGGGATAGCGTAAGTCTCTAAGGAATTTTGGAAGCAAGGTTTCCAGGACCTTGAAGGGGGCTAGCTGTTGCTGGGAAAATGTCATTTATTACCGTCTAATAAAACCTGAGTCATGAGACCCGTCTGATGTATATGGGTGGGCCATATGCTTGGGGGATGATTGCCAACACATTTCTTGGGGGGGTGGGGGTAGAGATAAAGGAAGTTTCCAAAGGAATTTTTATATGTTCAAGTAGGCTTCCAGGATCCTGGTCGGGGAAAGGGGGTCAGGCTAGGACTGCCTTTTGCGCTTAGCAAAGTGTCAACATCTCGACAGCTGAGTCCCTAGCGGAATGTCACCCTGCCTGTTTCTAGGACTTATCAGTGGGCCCTAGGTGGCAAGGAAGTTTCATAATTTTTCTTCTGCCTTTGCTTCCCACATCAGCTTTGTCTGGGAAGTTGGTCAAAATGCCAACGGGGTCGGCAAGGCAGGTGACTTAGAAATTTCTAAATACATTGATTAACCTGAAAGACATAGCTGTTTGTTGCTTTTGCTCTCTCCAAAGTGTGAACTTGACGGGGACAAGGATGTCGTCTGTCTTGTTTCCTACCGAACATGGACATGGACAGCTGGACCCGGGCTGGGTGTGCTGGTGAAGGTTCCACAGCCCCTCCTCGGGAGGAGGGGGAGGGGATCCCGATACGTAGGGTTTGCCAGTTCCGCTGGTTTAAATATTTCCATCCCGGGCTGATTTCCACAGCCATTGTGACATCACCGAACGTGGCCTTGGGAAGAGATGTGCCTCAGCGCGGAAGCCTCACGTTAAAGGTCCTAACCGTTTTACCTAGCGTCCCCATGAGGCGGTTATCTTTCTTATCCTTGTTGGCAGGTGATGAGACAGAGGCTCAGAGACGTTGAGTAACTCACCCAAGGTCACACAGGTAGCAAGGAGCCAAGTGAAGATTTGAACTCTGGCATCAGCTCTAGAACCTATACTCTTAATCACTGGGCTTCCTTTCGGCCTGTGTGTGTGGCAAATATATCAGAATCTGGGAACAGGGACCCAAACCTGGGGAAGCCGTTCTCTTTTAGCCTGACACTGGGGTACTGGCTCTGTTGGACCCAGACCCAGGCCCGTTTGTATCCTGAGATACTGAGCAGTGACAGGCCCCCTCCCCCATCCTCCAGGGTTATTTCCCTGGTCACGTGGGAGGAGACAATGGAGCCAAAGCTTAAGGACAATGGAGCAGCTCAGTTACTAATGCCACTTCTGGGCAGGGTTCCTGCATTCCCCAGGGTGATGAGGGAGCTACAGCTTCCTAGTGGGCTGCAGGGAGCTGGAGGACCCAGGAGCCAAAACTTCTGCTCAGATCTTCTGGGCTCTGGGTCTGGTTTGGCTAAAAAACTTACCCATGTTAAGGGACTCTGGTCACCCCTGTCCCAGGGGGCTGCATTTGAAAAGAGGAACCTGGTGGGCAATTTGTAACCCAAAGGAAATGAGTGCCTCCTCTGGGTGGCCCTCCTTGATCCCCCCACTCATGTCAACTCCATCTTTAGTGAATATTTCCATCCATCCATCCATCCATCCATCCGTCCGTCCATGTATTTATTCACTCAGCAAGCACGTTCTATATTGCTGGGTGCCGAGATGAACAATATGACAGAGCTCCATCCCTTAGATCTTGCTCCCTCACTACCATTTCTGTGTGTATCTCCCTCTGACTCCATGTTCCGCAGCCACACTGGCCTCAGGCACATTCCCACCACAGGGCCTTTGCACTTGCTGCTCCCCCGCAATGCTTTCCCCCTGGCATCTCCTGCATTTTGCATCTTTGTCATCTGTACATATCACATCCTCAGCTGCCATTCCTGACCACCCCATCTAAAGTGTCCCCTCTGCAGCCCTCCTGCTTTGATTAATCACTGGCTCCTCCCCATTTTAATCCCTTAATAGTTATTGGTATCTGAAATGATCTTGCTGATATATTTTTTAAAGATTTTATTTATTTATTTATTTATTTGAGAGAGAGAGAAAGAGAGAGAGAGACAACCCAAGCAGGGAGGAGGGGCAGAGGGAGAGGGAGCAGACCCCTCACTGAGCAGGGAGCCCAATGTGGGGCTCGATCCCAGGACCCTGGGATCATGACCTGAGCTGAAGGCAGATGCTTAACCGCCTGAGCCATCCAGGCGCCCAGATCTTGATGATATTTATTTGCTCGCTTGGGATCTGCCTCCCAATGAGACAGGGGTGTCTGTCTGTTTTGTTCATTGGTTGCTAGAAGCCTACCACATAGTTGGCACTCAGTAAATACGTGTTGCCTGGGTGCACGGATGGGTGGAGCTCATAGGCTTGAAACAGAGCAGCTATGAGAACACATCGGTGCAGAAGTGAGCTCAGTTGGTCAGAGAGAGAAGTGACAGCGGGGTACTGACATAAAGGACGGGATGAGCAGCTTCCTGAGTCGGTCAAAGGGTTATCATAGGGTCTTATAGGACGAGCAGCTGTTTGCTAAATGGGTGCAGGGAACAGCATGCCAGACAGAAGAACTAGAAAGATCAGCTGATGGGGCTTAGGGGAAGGCAAGAGGTTCGGAAGTGCAGGAACAAAGTGTGCGTGGGGAGGGACAGAGAGACACGTGGGGCCACCCGATCAGGTGGAAGAATTCACCTAAGGCAGAACAACAGAGATAGTTTATTGAATACACTGCAAGCAAAGGAGAGACTGTTTGCCAGGAGGCAGTGGTGGGGCCTGTAGTTAAGGGGGTAAGTGAGGAGGTGGGGGGGCATGTGGAATTTTCTGGTTTTGTTACCTGTGCTCAGTTTTAAGTAGCCCACTGGTCAGCTAGGGCTTGTGGATATTTTGAGGTGGGTGGCCTGATGGCCTGCTTGCATTCAGCCCGGTGGTCACTCTGGGCCCTTCTACCTTAATCAGGTTTCTGCAGCTCAAGCCTGTTGCCTAAAGCGGCTTCTGTGAGACAGAGAGGACACTAGTGCAGGGAGGTGGGCGCAGGGCCGGCAGATGCCACCCCCTTGCCGACAGGACCGGGCATCTAACACGTAGGGCCCAGTGCAAAAGGCAGGCAGGGGCTCCACGTTCAAAAATGATGAAGAATTAGAGACAAGGGCCGCAGAGCGTCCAACCACCCCACCCCTGCCTGCACGGTCTGATTTGCCGACAAAAGAACTGGACCCTGTTCTGGGGTCACGAGAAACCACGGAAGGTTTTCAAGCTGGGACCAGATGCAAGGCTGTGCGGGGAGGCACACAGGAGAAACACAGGGTTACCGCTCGCCACTGCCGTCCTGGAGTCCTCCTCCTCCTCCCCTCTGCCCTCCTCATCCCTCACATTCCAAGGCCCCCCTCTGCCCCACCCACCTGGCGTCTGCTCCCTTCCCTCTGTCCCCACCGCTGGGGCTCAAATGACACTTTCCTGACTTAGCCTCACTGGCCCCTTCACTGCCAGGATTTCTTTATCCAGACCTTCCTTAACATGAGGGGCTTTTTCTAGAATCCCAGCTGTTCCCTGCTACTGCTCTGTTTCAGACTCCCCAGCACCTGTCCAGAGACTTTGGAAAAGGTTCAAGTCCCCTGCCCCGCGTTCTGGCCCTTCCCGATCGGTGGGAATTCTGCAGAGCCCAGCTGTCAGGAGACTCTGCAGCCAGATCCCGGTGCCATTGCAGCCCTGCCCCTCACTGGCGGAGTGAGCCAGGGCAAGGTCCCCGGGCCTCAGTTTGCCTCCTCCGAAAAATGGGGATAACTCTGGCTAACCCAGCAGCGTCCTGGGACCAGCAGGATCGGCATCACCCGGGAGCCTGTCCGACATGCAGATTCTGAAACCCACGGAATCAAGACCCCCAGGTGACTCGTGCCTATAAAATTTGAGACGTGCAAACAGCACGTTCGGTGAGAGTTCTGGTAAGGGAGGCTTTGCTTTGGGCCTGGCGCACGGCCAACACCCAGTAAATGATTGTGAGCACACAGTCACCGCCTTTCCGTCCACGTGGATAACAGGGGACGCATCACGGTTGTGAGCACAGATCTCTGAGCAGTGAATCTCAGCGTTTGGGAAATAACTTCTCCGTGATGTTGGTTATAGCAGTGAGTTACTCCGCAAGCTTCACAGCCTCACGGCAGCCCCGGCGGAGACCACGGCTATTACCCCCGTTTAATCGGAGGGGAGGCTGAGGTTTAGCAAGGTCAAACTGCCTGAGATAACACCCCCCCCTCCACACACACACATTAGGGCAGCGAAGGATGATGGCCCAGGACCCTGAGGCAGTGCACGTTGTCTGACGCCAGCCAGCCTACATTCAAATCGACTGTGTGACTTTGGCAAGTTCACGCAACCTCTCTGTTCTTAAAACGGGTCCTGGATGACACAGGTTTGGGAAATGCCAGATTTGATGGGTTTGTTTACTCCTGAGAGCTGACTCATTCTTCAGGCCGGAAGGTGCAGGGCCTGGGGCCCAGAATACCTTCAGGGGCTCACAGAAACGCTTTCATCTTTTAAAATCAGAAGGGGAAAAAAAATACATCACTGTGAATTATATTTACCGTTATGCCAAAGCGGGTGAAAGATATAGTTTAAAACATTTTTGTTACTGGAAGGGGTGGGGGCTCAAAAGGCGGAAGTACCCATCCCCCCGGAAAGTCATGATTGTAGCTCTGGTCTGGGGATAGGCCAGGGAAAGCCTGCTAACACGGGCAGCTGAGCCAGTCGGCTCCCCCTGCCCCCCTTGCCCACGGGTCTCTGTCTTCCTGGGAACCAGACAGGTTGAACCAAGGGCCGAGGAAGCCAATTGGGCTTTGGGAACAGAAGAAGGGGCCCTTCCCAGCCCCACCCAGCCTCAGAGGGATTAGGCCAACCGGGCACATTTGATACTCGCCAGAACTCAGCCACCTGGCTGCTGGGCCCTGGGGAAGGGGTTCTGGTCATGTCAGTGGGCTCGGCTCGGGGGCTGCACCAAGGGCAAGGAGTGGCCCCCACGCGTTCCTGATGCCTTGAATGGCTGGCCCATGGCAGGGCCCCCCCGGAGGCCAGCATTGGCTCCTGGTGCTACTGGCGCTCAGATACCTGCTGCCCACAGGTAAGGGCCTCTCCGGGTCCTGGTCCTCTGGGAAAGAGGAGACGTGGGTGCACAAGGGCCGTGGGCTCATTCTCAGATGGCCTTCCGTGTCAATGCACTGGTCTCCCTTTCCTGCCTGGTCTCCACCCAACCACCTCCTGTTTCATGTTCCCAAACACCTCACCAAGAGACCACTCTCCCGCTCTTTCTCCCCCTTACTCTCCAGCTCTGCACCTGTCATTACATTCTACCATTGTTTATTTACTTGTTCGTCTATCTCCTCCTCCAGCCTGCGAGCCCCTTGAGGTCAGGGACACTGTTTTGTTCACTGATGTGTCTCTAGTGCTTGGGATGGCTCCCAACACATAGTAGGCCCTCCATAAATATTTATCTTGTAACCTAGGGCAGTCTGACTGGAGGTGGGAAGCATGGTGGCTGAGTTTGGGGGCTGAACCCACTTTCACCTTGCGCTGGCTGGGATTCCTAAAGCCACCTGACTTGGCCTTTATGGGCCTCAGTTTTCCCATCTGTAAAATGAATGCCGCAGCGATAACAGCAGTTTGTAGGGCATGTTGGGAGGGCTCGATGGGGTCGTGGAGACAATGCCTGGTGTGGTGAAACGTCCGTGAGAGATGGCCTTGCTGTCGTGAAGGGGAAAGGACGTATGTGGGTGGGGTGGGGGCACAAATGGGACCCTCTCTGCGTGGCACCCAGAGGAGACCGCATTTTCCATGCAGGCTTGAGGAGAAATGGCGTGTCGGATTTCGGATCACACAGGGATCTTCGAGATACCACTTAGCTCATGACCCCATTTTACTGAGGAGAAAACTGAGGTTTAGAAGGGTCAGAATTTGCTCTGGACTGCACAGTGGGAGAGGTGGGGCCAGGCCACTCAGTCACTCAGTGGACATTTGTTGAGTCCCTGCCATGCACCCCTGTAGGCCCTGAGACACAGCAGATGCTCATGGGGGAGCAGGTGGGAAAACGGAAGCAGGGTTGGAGAGGCAAGGGCTTTGGAAGTTGTGGGAGTTTCCTGGCTCTGCCGTAGCAAAGGACAGCGGCTTAAACAACAAATGTCTTGTCTCGCCGTCCTGGAGGCCAGGAGTCTGAGATCCAGGTGTTGGCAGGGCTGGTTCGTTCTTCGAGGCTCAGAGGGGGACTGTTTCAGGGCCCTCTCCGAGCTTCCGGTGATGTGCTGGCAGTCCTCGGCGTCCCCTGGCTTCTGGAAGTTTCTCTCCAACGTCTACCTTCAGCTTTCACGGTGTTCTGCGTGTGCCTGTCTGGGTCCAGATTTCTCCTTTTCGTAAGGACGCAGTCATGTTGGATAAGAGGCCCAGCCTGCTCCAGGGGGACGTCATCATAATTTAATCAGTGACATCGCCAGCGACGCTATTTTCAAATAAGGTCACATGCAGGGCACCTGGGTGGCTCGGTTGAGGGTCTGACTCTTGATTTCAGCTCAGGTCATGATCTCAGGGTCAGGCTCCATGCTGGGTGCGGAGACTGCATAAGAGTTTCTCTCTCTCTCTGGGGCACCTGAGTGGTTCAGTTGGTTAAACATCTGCCTTCAGCTCAGGTCATGATCCCAGGGTCCTGGGATCCAGTCCTGCATCGGGCTCCCTGCTCAGCAGGAAGCCTGCTTCTCCCTCTGCCTGCAGCTCCCCCTGCTCGTGCTCTCTCTCTCTCTCTCAAATAAATAAATAAAATCTTTTTTAAAAAATGACTCTCTCTCCCTCTGCCCCTCCTCACCTCTCTCTCTCTCTTTCTTACAAAAAAAGAAAAGTTCAAATAAGGTCACATCCTGAGAGGTACTAGGGATTAGGACTTCAACATATGAATTTGGGAGGGAGGCAATTCAAGCCATAACCCAGGCATTGGGGAGGTGAAGACAGCTGAAGTATGCTGGGGTGCGGGGTGGGCGGGAACCTTCCTCAAGAAGGTGGGGTGTCTCATGAGCTCTAGAAGAAGGCTTGGACCTCAGAGGCTCTTTCACTGGCCTGGCCTGAGGCAAGGGCCGGGGGTCCCAGCCCCAGAGGGCGAGGTTTCCGTCAAAGGATACCCGAGCCCGAGCGAGGGTGGACTCTGCCCACCCCCCACCCCCAGGACCCACATTTGCAGAGAGAGAAGTGAGAGAAAGAAGAACCCTTTACTCCTCTGGTTCTCAGACTTGAGGGCACGGTGGCCCCTACAGAGCTTATGAAAACACAGTTTCGGGGACAGTAGGTCTGGAGTGGGATGACGTGGTTTACAAAGAATTAGCCCCTCTGCTTCACACCCATTCAGACAACTGCTAGAAAAATAAATACATCCATTTTTGAAAACCCCAAGACGACAAGTGCTCCTGAGAAGAAACTAGAACCCTTATGCCCTGCTGGTGGAAACGTAAAATAAGGTAGCCACTGTGGAAAATAGGATGGAGGTTTCTCAAAAAATTAAAAACTCGAATTACCATATGATCCTGCAATTCTGCTTCTGGGCACATAGACACACAAAAGTGTAGAAAGCAGGCCATGAGTAGATACTTGTCCACCATGTTCATAGCAACATTATTCATAACAGCCAGAAGGTAGAAGGAACCAAAGGTCCATCAACCAATGAGATGAATGGATGTGTGTAAGACGTATACAGAGGGTGGAATATTATTCAGCCTTTAAAAAAGCAGGGAATCTTTGGTAGTATATCTTGAAATCTGGGGATTGAGATGCCTCTAGCTTTGTTCTTTTTCAGGATTGCTTTGGCTATGGGGGATCTTTTGTGGTTCCATACAAATTTTATTATTGTTTGTTCTCGTTCTATGAAAAATACTGTTGGTATTTTGATAGGAATTAGAATCAAGCCTGTATTGCTTTGGGTAGTATGGAAATTTTAGCAATATTTTTTCTCCTAATCCCAGTCTTTCCATTTGTGTCGTCTTCAGTTTCTTTCATCAGTGTTTTATAGTTTTCGGAATACAGGTCTTTCACCTTCTTGGCTGAGTTTCCTCCGAGGTATTTTATTCTTTTTGGTGCAGCTATAAATGGGATTGTTTTCTTAATTTCTCTTTTGTTACTTCATTATTAGTGCATAGAACTGCAACAGATTTCAGTATATTGATTCTGAATCCTGTGACTCTACTGAATTCATTTACCAGTTCTAGTAGTTTCTTGGTGGCATCTTTGAGTTTTCTATATATAGTGTCATGCGATCTGCAGATAGTGAGAGTTTTACTTCTTCCTTACCGATTTGGATGCATTTTATTTCTTTTTCTTGTCTAATTGCTGAGGCTAGGACTTCCAGTAGTGTGTTGAATAACAGTGGTGTGAATGGACATCCTTGTCCTAGTCCTGATCTTAGAGAAAAAGCTCTCAGTCTTCTACCAGAGCATGGTGTTAGCTGTGGGCTTTTCATTTATGGCCTTTGTTACATTGGGGTTTGTCCCCTTTATTTATTTAATTTTTAAAGATTTTATTTATTTATTGGACAGAGAGAGACACAGTGAGAGAGGGAACACAAGCAGGGAGAGTGGGAGAGGGAGAAGCAAGCTTCCCGCTGAGCAGGGAGCCCGACACGGGGCTTGATCCCAGGACTCCGGGATCATGACTTGAGCCGAAGGCAGACGCTTAACGACTGAGCCACCCAGGTGCCCCTGGGGTATGTGCTTTTAAACCTACTTTGCTGAGGATTTTTATCATGAATGGATGTTGCACTTTGTCAAATGCCTTTTCTGCATGTATTGAGATGATCATATGGTTTTTATCTTTTCTCTTGTTAATGTGATGTATCATATCGATTGATTTGCACATATTGAACTGCCCTTGAAGAAATCTCATTTGATCATGGTGAATATTTTTTTCATGTATATTTGGATTCAGTTTGCTAATGTTGAAGATTTTTGCATCTACATTCATCAGAGATGTTAGTCTATAGTTGTCTCTTTTTTTATAGTGTCTATCGGGTTTTGGTATCAGGGTAATGCTGGCCTCATAGAATGAATTTGGAAGCTTGCTTTCCTCTTCTATTTTTTTGGACTAGTTTGAGAAAATAGGTATTAACTCTTCTTTAAATGTTTAGTATAATTCACCTGTGAAGCCACTGAGTTCTGGACTTTTGGGAGTTTTTGATTACTGCTTCAATTTCATTGCTAGTAATTGGTCTCTTCATATTTTCTATGTCTTCCTGATTCACTCTTGGAAGGTTGTATGTTTCTAGGAATTTATCCATTTCTTCTAGGTTGTCCGATTTGTTGGCATGCAATTTTTCATAGTATTCTCTTATAATCCTTTATATTCTGTGGTGTCAGTTGTTATTTCTCCTCTTTCATTTCTGATTTTATTTATTTGAGTTCTCTCTCTCTCTCTCTCTTTTTTGTTACTTAAATTTTTTTTATGAGTCTGGCTAAAGATTTATCAATGTTGTTGGTCTTTCCAAAGAACCAGCTCCTGGTTTCATGGATCTATTCTATTGGTTTTTTTTTTTAGTCTCTATTTCATTTATTTCTGCTCTACTCTTTATTATTTCCTTCCTTCTACTGGCTTTGGGTTTTGTTTGTGCTTTTACTAGTTCCTTTAGGAGCTAGATGCTGCAGTGCTACAAAGCCATCATACTACAAAGTTGTATAAATAAAACAGTATGGGCTTGGCACAAAAATAGACACACGGATCAGCTGAGCAGAATAGAGAATCCAGAAATAAACCTATGCTTTTATGGTCAACTAATCTATGACAAAAGAGGCAAGCACGTGCAATGGGAAAAAGACAATCTCTTCAACAAATAGTGCTGGGGAAACTGGACAGCCACGTTCAAAAAATGAAATCTTGCCACTGTCAACAACATGGATGGATCTAGAGAGTATTATGCTAAGTGAAACAAGTCAGAGAAAGACAAATACCATATGATGTCACTGGTGTGGAATTTAAGAAACAAGCAAACATGGAATTTAAGAAACAAGCGAACAAAGAGAAAAAGAAACAAGCTAAAAACAGACTCTCAACTACAGAGAAGAAACTGGTGGTTACCAGAGGGGAGGCGGGGGGAGGGGGGATGGGTGGAATAGGTGAAGGGATTAGAGTACATATCGTGATGTTGCTGAGGAATGCACGGAATTGTTCAATCACTATATTGAAACTAATATAACACTGTATGTTAATTACACTTGAATTAAAAAAAAAAAAAAAGAGAGAAGGGAATCCTGACACGTCCTGCAGCATGGATGGACCTCGAGGACCTTGTGCTCAGTGAGATAAGACAGACACAACAGGACAGATACCGTGGGAATGCACGTACACGAGGGGTAACATTCATAGAGACAGAAAGTGGATGGTGGGAGCCAGGAGTTGGGGAGGGGCGTGGGGAGTCAGTGTTTAATGGAGTCAGAGTCTCAGTTTGGGACGACAAAAACATTCTAGAGATGTAGATGGTGGTGATGGTCACACAACAATACGAATGTGCTTAACGCCATTGAACTGGACACTCAAAAATGACTGAAGTAGCAAATTTTATGTTATGTGTATTTTACCAGAATTAAAAAAAAAAAAAAAAGGAATTAGTCCAGTGTCTGCCATATTGGTCCAAACTAAATGTTAGCTTTTGTCAAGAATGGGGACATCATTCCACTGTTATTAATATCGGGGTTTGAAAGAAAGTGAATCCTGGGGCTCCTGGGTGGCTCAGTGGGCTAAGCGTCTGCCTTTGGCTCAGGTCATGATCTCAGGGTCCTGGGGTCGAGCCCCATGTCGTGCTCCCTGCTCAGCGGGGAGTCTGCTTCTCCCTCTGCCTCTTCCCCTACCCCCTGCTTGTGTTCTCTCTCTCAAATAAATAAATACAATCTTAAAAAAAAATGAAATAGTGAGAATCCAGTAAGCATGAGCAGCCCTAAAATAACGGTGGTATTATTATTATTAGCTACCATTATTGGCTTCATGCTGGGATTTGTGCTAAGCCTTTTGGCCCGTTGGTCTTGCCAGTGACCCTCTGAAATGGGTGCACATAACCCTGATTCACTGAAGAGAAACAGACGCAGAGAAATGGAATGCCTTGTCCAGGGCCACACGTGATTTGAATGCAGAACTGAGGACAGAGCCCACTGTGCTGCCATAAAATTATAATAACAAACCGGGCCATCCCTTGTAGATTACAAAAAAGTAGGACGTGACATGCAGATATTGGGGAAATATAATAAAAACCATTAAATTGTAAGCATTAAACCAGCATCTGACAGGCAATGTGTTCAGAGAGTGCAAAGCAAAAAGGAATGCCACTTTTTTTTTTAAAGTAGGCTCCACGCCCAGTGTGGCGTCCAATGCGGGGCTTGAATTCACCACCGTGGGATCAAGACCTAAGCCGAGATCAAGCGTCAGAAACCTAACCAACGGAGCCACCCAGGAACCCTAGGAATGCCACCCTTTTACACAGCCAACCAGATGTAACCCATCACATGCGTGTTTTCAAGATAATGATTAATCCTCCAGTCAGAAGACTTGACAGCACCATTTGTCACACACAGGTCATCTGAGATTCGCCCTGGTAATTGGGGTGATCATCTGTGTTAGCTTATAGGCTCTATGCACCGGAAAACCAAACTTCTCCCATCTTTATGACAGGAGGTGGGTTTGCAATTTGGAGCAAGGAACCCACTGAAGTTAGTCTCTTACCCTCCCACAGAAACTGGGAGGCAGGGAGATTAAAACCTCTCATTTTTAATTTTTATTTGTCCTTCCACAGATAAGTCCAGGATATAAAGTCAAAGGAACATAAATATGGAAGCAGAGAGAGGAGGGTCCCCCTTTGCCTTGTTTTTGTCATTCAGGGGACTGCAAAGAATTCACAGGAACTAGGTTTCACAGGAGCAACAGTGATAAGGGCCTAGGGTGAAGCCAACTGGAGCATGAAAGGGGACCCAGGATGCTTGTAAAACCACCTCCCACTCTCATGCTTAGGCTCCCAGGGGCCCGTCCTCTGGATAAAATGCTAACTCCTCACGTGCCCTACAAATGGTACATTCTGCTCTCCCGTTCTCAGCTCCTTCCTCCAGGTACACTGGCCTCTGCTGTTTCTGGAGAGGTTTGTGCCACAGGGCCTTTGCACGTGCTACTCATGCCTCCCAAGTGTTCTCTCTGTAGCTCTCTCCAAGGCTGGTGTGAGCTCTCAGAAAAATAATATAGGAAATACCCTGTTTTTGAAACTTCAGAGCATTGGACTATCTGAAACTACCTTGTCTGCTTAATGATTCTGTCTCCTGCACTAGACTGAATGTTCCATGAGGGTGGTGAGATGCAGGGCAGTGAAGAGCACTGGTCTGGGGCCAGATAGCCTAGGTTCAAATCCCAGCTCAGCTGTGTAACTTGACACTGCTCTGAGCCTGCATAAAATGGGGGAAATCATTTCAATAAGGATTCAATAAACAACTCCTAGAACTAGGAGACAGTGACACAGAATAGAAACTACAGGAGTGTTTGCGGCTTTTGTTGTTATGTCAGGAATAATAGTAATCTTCAGGAGTTCTCCCTTATCTGTGGTTCTGCTTCCCGAGGTTGCAGTTCCCCGTGGGCAACCGGGTGGGGAAGCAGATGATCCCCCTTCTGACCCGAGGTCGGAAGGTCAGTCCCAGCCTGCGTCACTCCGCTCACTGTGCCTCATCCCATAGGCGTTTTGTCACCTCCCGTCATCGCAGAGGGAGTCCAGCACAGTTCGATATTTTGAGAAAGAGCACATTCACGTAACTTTTATTACAGTAAATTACCATTGCTCTGCTTTTATCAATGTTGCCATTAGGGGTGCCTGGGTGGTGCAGTCGGTTAAGGGGCGGACTCTTGGTTTCAGCTCGGGTCGTGATCTCAGGGTCATGAGATGGAGCCCCACTGTGGGCTCTGCACACTCAGCACGGAGTCTACTTGAGATTCTCTCTCCCTCTGCCCCTCCTGCTTATGCTTTCTCCCTCAAATAAACAAATCTTTAAAAACTGTTGCTGTTTATCTCTTACTGTCCCTAATGTACAAGTTACACTTTGTCATGCGTAAGCATGAACATACAGGCTTTGGTACCACCTACGGTTTTGGTATCAGGCATTCACCGGGGGTGTTGGAACATAGCCCCCAACCCCCCCCACCTCCACCAGCAGATAATGGGGGACTCCTGTAATCAGCTTCTAGCATAGAATTTAGCATATATCAGATACTCAGTACATTTTTGTTGGTTGGATGGATGGATGGATGGATGGATGGATGGATGGGTGGGTGGCAGGTTTCTGAGCTGCGAAGGGCAGCACCAACCCCTTTCTGCACTCTGGCTGGGGCTTCTATCAGAGTCTGGTAGAGGGGACAGGGGGTTTGCTCTGGCCAGGACTCCTCAGACCCCCAGCCTCCCATCTCTCCACTTCAGAGGTCAGATCAATCAAAATGGACAGAAACATTGTCAGGAAGAGAGGTCTGGTCGGTCTTTGAGGGGTTGGAATCTTGAAAACCAAGTTCATTTTAAAGCAGTCTCAGCTGACTTAGTTCTCAGCTGCTGGGGAGAGAGAGAGAGAGAGAGAGAGAGCGAGCACAGCTCTTGGCTCGAAGCCAAAAAATCACCATCCTAAAGCTTCTATTTGTTCTAGCCCTTTTACTTCCCCTTTAATTTCAGAAGGAAGAAAAGGCTCCCCGCAATGCAAATGGGTGGGGGGGGGACCAGGGGCCCCCCACTCCTGTCCACCTAGTTTTATTGTTTTTCCCCCAGCGCTGCTGCTTTTGTGGTCTTGCGGGAAATTATGTGCAGCTTTCCTCCAGCTCTTAAGCCTCGTGACCAATCGTGTTTGGTTGGGATTAGGACTGCTCAGTTTGAGCCTTTGCAAGACCTGCCAAGAAGTCATTTATATACTTCAGGCCTCCGGGCGCTTCAGGGCTCAGAAGTCAGTGAAAATGAGGAGACGAAGAATGGCCCTACGGAAGGGCTTGTAGTCTTCCTCTTTGGGGGTGACAGATGTGAGACGCGACAGATGTAAACGGGGAGAGAGAAAGAGACACAGAGAGATCCTGAGAGAGACACACACACAAAGAGATTTTAATGCACAGCTGGGATTGAAGTCCATTGGTGCACATCAGGTTCTCGAATGATGACCTAGGGCTTGACTCAGGCTCAGGACCATCAGTATTTTAAAATCCCGTCGTTCATAAGTTTCCAGTTTCCAACTTCCTTTAAAAAGTTTGTAGTTTCAGCCATCCTAGGCGCAGCTCCCAGGAGAAACAGAGCAGCAACTGTCCCTTTAAATGGAGCAGGAGAAGCTCTCCAGCTTGCCACAGTCCCCACCACTCCCTCTTGCCTCCTGGATGCTGACCTGGGGCACCCAACCCCCCTCCTTTTCCTTGCGCTGCTGTTTCTACTTGCAATAAAGTTTAAGGGAAGGTGAGGGTGCCTGGGTGGCTCAGTGGGTTAAGCATCTGCCTTCTGCTCAGGCCATGATCCCAGGGTCCTGGGATCCAGCCCCGCATGGGGCTCCCTGCTCAGTGGGGAGCCTGCTTCTCTCTCCTCCTCTGCCCCTCTCCCCAGCTCCTGCTCTCTCCTCTGCACCCTCTCTCAAATAAATAAATAAAATCTTTTAAAAGGGGCGGAAGTGAAATATTCGCTTAGCGTTAGCATCTTCAAGTCAAGTGGGAAATGAGAGGCTCAGATTCCCAGAAACAGAACTATTTCGCCTGTAATAAAAAGGACGTGTTGCTTATGGCTGGGTCAGCTCAGTCATGGACATTATACATCCCGAGGGTGGAGAGTCATGGTTAAAGAAAGGGCCCCGGGGCTGTGCTTCTCAATAGAACAGCCTTTAGTCACATGTGGCTATTTAAATGTAAATTAATAAAAATTAGATAAAGATAAAAGATAAGTCCCTCAGCCACAGTAGCCACGTTTCCAGCGCTGGGTAGTGGGGCAGGACGGCTGGCTACCATGTTGGCTGGTACAAAACGTGTCCGTTGCTACAGAAACATGCAGGGGTCCATCCGGGAGGGATGCTTTAGCGGGAGACTGCCAGGCTTCGAAACCCCACGTTGACACTTCCAGGTTGCGTGACCTTGGCAAGTGACTCTGCCGCTTCTCACTTCAGTCTGCTCATCTGTAAAATGGGTTTATTTAATAATGACATTGACATGGAAGGGCTGGTGTGAGAATTCTGTGACTTAATATATGTAGAGATTTTGGAAGAGTGCTGGGCACATGGTAAATGCTTATTAACATTGTAACAGCATTCAATATTTCTATTATTGATACTAGCATATGTTTATATAATAAAACTTATTGTATATTTAAAAATTAGATCATATACTGATATATAATAAACATATAATAAACGTAATACATCAGTTATTATATATTATAAATATTAGGTATAACTATAATATGTGTATAATATAAAGTAATAACATTAATTGACATCTGTTCTTTTTTTTTTTAAGATTTTTTTTATTTTTTTATTTATTTGACAGAGATAGAGACAGCCAGCGAGAGAGGGAACACAAGCAGGGGGAGTGGGAGAGGAAGAAGCAGGCTCATAGCGGAGGAGCCTGATGTGGGGCTCGATCCCAGAACGCCGGGATCACGCCCTGAGGCGAAGGCAGATGCTTAACCGCTGTGCCACCCAGGCGCCCCGACATCTGTTCTTTTTTTGAAAGATTTTATTTATTTATTTGACAGAGAGAGAGCAGAAGAGCACAAGCAGGGGGAGCAGCAGAGGGAGAGGGAGAAGCAGGCTCCCCGCTGAGCAGGGAGCCCAACTCAGGGCTCAATCCCAGGACCTTGGGATCATGACCTGAGCCGAAGGCAGTCGCTTAACCAGCTGAGCCACCCAGGGGCCCCAGTTGACATCTATTATTAACATTAATATTATTTTATAGTTATATATAGCTATTATAGTTATCATTACATATTATTTAAAACATACATATAATAACCTCTAATATAATACAAAACAAGTTAACATCTATTATTAATCCTTTACTATAATAATCATTATATTGCATATTATATTATCTACTAATACTATTTCTTATATATAATTATATAATTATTATACTTGTAATACTCTATTATAAAATTATATATAATGTAATATAATAACATTCATCAACATCTAGTACTAACATTAATATTGTTATTTATTTTTACTCTAATCATAGTAGTTATTAGTGTACCTCCCTGGTCCAGATGAGCCTCCCATCCCCTCTTAATTCTCAGCCATTATTTATAAGGTACACATTATCCACTCTATTTCACATATGGAGAAACCAAAGCTCAGAGAGGTTTTGTCGCTTGCTAAAGGTCAGCAGCATTGAGGAGCTGAGACTGGGATCCAGTTTATGTTGTTAGATTCTGATGCTCGTGCCTGTCCTCTCTACCAAAAGCTCGTTTGAGGTGGAAGCATAAACAAAGGTCCTGGGGTAGACATTACCAGGTGTATGGTGTGCAGGCCAGTTTTGATGGAATGCAGGGTATGTGGAAGGGAGAGATTCAGAGGGAAATAAAGCTAGAAGCCTGGGTAGGGGCTTTAGGGAGCAAGGGAGTGCACTAAAAAGCATCTGATCTGAGATATCCTGCCCCCTAGCTTATGCCAGCGAAAATAGCAGCCCACGTCTACTGAGCGCAGACTGTATGGGGGATCATTGCCCACGGTCCTTCTCATGGAGGCCTTACTTCTCATGGAGGTTTTATTACTGCCATTCCCACTTTACAGATGAGGAAACTGAGGCTCAGAGAAGCCCACACAACTGGCCAGGGGTGGATGCAGGTTGCACCTCAATGACTTCTTCCTGGCCTCGCTGTGGCAAGGCTGTGCCAGGGGTCTGCTTAATCTGTTGGCTCAGGAAGACAAGCATGGGGCAGATCTTATGGCGGGTGGCAAATTCTGGTGCTGGCAATGCAGAGTTCCCTCTAGAAGCATTTGCATGACATGGATGTTAAGGTGCCTTTGGTCTCGAAGAGCTTCCAAAGGTGCGGCCTCACCGAAGTCAGACCATGGCCCTACGGGGACTGGTCCCTCTCCCAGGGGGAGGGCTCCTCCCGCTCTTCCTCTGCCTCTATCCTCCTCCTCCTGAACATTCGCTGGGGGGTCCTTTGAGGATTAAAGGCGAGGATTTGTACCGTTTGTAGAAATGCTCAGCAGAGCCTATCCCATAGCAAGTGCTCAGTAAAAGCCGTATTTGATGATGGTAGTAGCACTGTGACTTCTACTGTCATCTCTGTCCTCGCAGAGGTAACAAGACCCACCCCGATTTTGGTGCCTTAGGTCATGAGGAGGCTGTGACGTAAAACTTAGAGGAAGGGATGGACCCTGGTGCCCAAGGAGTCCTTGTGATGTTTGTGAAAATAGAAGCAGCTTCCCGCGGTGGGAAATACCATATGGCAGACGGTTTGGGGTAGAGGATTTGTGAAAGGAAACTTAAGTCCCCTGAATTGTGTGTAATGTTGTGTGTGTGTATTTGCATTTTTTCAGGGAGAGGGACCAGCGTTTTTATAGTTCTCTCAAGGGTGCGTGTCCCCCCCCCCAACAAAAGATCGATAATTATTCATTCATTCATTCAGTATTCATTCATTCATTATGGAAATCATTATAATTATTAATCATATTTAGGGACGCCTGGGTGGCTCAGTCAGTTAAGCATCTGCCTTCGGCTCAGGTCATGATCCCAGGGTCCTGGGATCGAGTTCTGGGTGGGACTCCCTTCTCAGTGGGGAGCTTGCTTCTCCCTCTCCCTGTTCCCTCCCCCCTGCTCACTCTCTCTCTCTCTCTCAAATAAATACATAAAATCTTTAAAAATTTTTTTAAAAATATCATATTTAGACAAGAATTATTATTGCAACAGCTCATTCCACCATCGACTGGATGTTTACACTGAGACGTCATCTTACAGACAGTTTTGCACTAATAATTCCACCTAGAGGTGGTCCTTGACGTGACGTCTGAGCAGACGAATGACTGGGGTGATGGTGGGACCATGTAGATATTTGGTGAAAGGATGTTCCAGGCAGTGGAACAGCCAGTGCAAGGGCCCTGAGGCAGGAGCATGTTTGAGAAACAGCACAGAGGTCAGAGTGGCTGACTGAGGAGGAGAGAAGGGATTAGGGGAGGGACGGGGTGGGGGTGGCGGGACACATCAATAGGTCCTCATAAGCACTTTGGCTTTCACTCTGACATCAATGCAGGGGCATAGCGCTCTGGCAGTTTGAGCTCTGTTCCTATTTTTAGCTGCGCAGCAAACAGACCAGGAGGTGGAAAGGGTGGAAGGCAGGGAGGCCAGAAGGAGGTTACTGCATCATCGAGGAGAAAGGTAACTGTGGCTGGGCATGGTGAGAAGCTGTCCACTTGCAGATAGGTTTTATTTATTTTTTACTATTTTTATTATTTTTTAGGATTTTATTTGACAGAGAAAGCACAAGCAGGGGGAACGGCAGGCAGAGGGAGAGGGAGAAGCAGGCTCCTGGGGGAGCAGGGAGCCCCATGCGGGGCTCGACCCAAGGACCCTGGAATCATGACCTGAGCCAAAGGCAGACCGTAACCAACTGAGCCACCCAGGTGCTCCTTGGATAAGTTTAAAAGACCTTGACAGGGGGGTGGGGAGGATGGGATAGGCCAGTGATGGGCACTAAGGAGGGCACATATTGTATGCAATGAATCATGGAACACTGCAGCAAAAACTAAGGATGGACTGTATGGTGATTAACATATCATTAAAAAAAACGACCTTGACAGATGTGCTGATAGGCAGGCTTTTGGGAAGGGGGGTGAATGCATCACAGTGCAGGGGATTCAGTGGTTAAAGAAAGGAAATTCTCAGGGGCGCCTGGGTGGCGCAGTCGTTAAAGCGTCTGCCTTCGGCTCAGGGCGTGATCCGGGTGTTCTGGGATCGAGTCCCACATCGGGCTCCTCCGCTGGGAGCCTGCTTCTTCCTCTCCCACTCCCCTGCTGTGTTCCCTCTCTCGCTGGCTGTCTCTCTGTCACATAAATAAATAAAATCTTAAAAAAAAAAAAAAAAAAAAGAAAGGAAATTCTCAGTGCCTCCAATTAGTATTTACAGAAGGGTCTGGGGTGAAAACCTGCAGTAGAGAAAAGGAACAGCTCGTGTCTTTATCACTTTCATGGAAGCAGGGAAAAAGCTTTGCTCTGGAGTGATGGGAAATGTCCCGCGCCTGGGTCACATGGTCCGACAGGCCTGTGAGAGAAAGCTCTGGGGCCAGGTCAGCGCGGTGGGTGAAGAGCTGGGGCGTTCTGGATCCTCTAGGATGTGTGTGGTCGGAGAGGGGGAAAGTGAGAAAGGTAACCACAGCTGCCCTTTATTGAATGCTTATTACGCTTGGGCCATGCATGGAAGGATTTAGGAAGATATTAGCTCATTTAATGCTCTCTACAGCCCTGCAGTATGGGGGCCGTGCGCATCTCCGTTCTCCAGATGAGTAAACTGAGTCAGGGAGCATAGGAAATGCACCCAAGTTAACAGCCTTTTTCTGGCTCATCAAAACAGACACGAATGCGGAGCAGGGGCAGACGGTAAACACGGGTGCTAGTAGATAACGTCAGGTGCAAGTAAAGGGAAGGGACGGGGTAGTGAGTGAGGGGAGGGAACCGGCGTGAAACCAGCTGGGAATTCACTGGAGGCAGGGGTGCTGGGAGAGGAGTCAGATTTGTTGGATTTCGGACATCTCCTGCCCGAAGGTCTGCCGTTGGTAGGTGCTCGCTCCTGGAAGGAGGGCAGGACGGATCTGGTCCTTATGGTGAGTGCTGCTTTGCACCCGGTAGAAAACAGTTAGACGGGCTCTGGAGTGGAAAGATCCTTTCTTTCGAGCCGTGGTCCAGCCCACTCAGCTTGGTGGGGGGAGGTCCCTCTCTTGCCAGCTTGCCGGGTACCCCTGGCCCCCTCTGATGGACCTCATGTTCTCTCTAAGCTGCCCCTGAGATTTGGGTCCATTGGCTAGAGCCAGAGAGTCCCCCACGGCAGCCACTGGCTTCCAGTGGCCACTGAGCGCTTGAGATATGCCCAGTCCAAACTGAGATGTGCCCTAAACATAAAATAAAGGCTTAGTTAGTATATGTTGGCTAATTGAACATAATAAAAACAAATAAATAAAGGCTTAGTTAGAAAAATAAAATAGCAGGGCTCCCGGGTGGCTTAGTTGGTTAAGCATCTGCTTCCGGCTCTGACCCTGATCCCAGGATCCTGGGGTCTGCTTCTCCCTCTCCCTCTGCCCCTCCCCCCACTCATGCACACACACTCTCTCTCTTAAATAAATAAATAAAATCTAAAAAGATAAGGAAAATAGAATAAAGGAATGTAAAATTTCTCATTGATATTTTAAAACATTTTTTATAAGTCAAATGATAGTATTTTGAAAATATTGGGTTTGATAAAATATAGCATTAGAATTAGCATCATCTGTTTCTTTTTACTTTTTAAGAAAACATGGCTAATAATGACAAAAAGAAGGGCGCCTGGGTGGCACAGCGGTTAAGCCTCTGCCTTCAGCTCAGGGCGTGATCCCGGCATTCTGGGATCGAGCCCCACATCAGGCTCCTCTGCTATGAGCCTGCTTCTTCCTCTCCCACTCCCCCTGCTTGTGTTCCCTCTCTCGCTGGCTATCTCTATCTCTGTCGAATAAATAAATAAAATCTTTAAAAAAAAATAATGACAAAAAGACTCTCTCCTTAAACACATTTTCACCAGCTCCTTGGGTCCCTCTTCTCTTGACCTCGGCCTTCTGCGTCCACTCTGTCCTTGTCAAGCCTGTCTACCCCAGTCTGAGCAAGGACACAGCTAAGTCAGCTTATGGAGAATCCCCCCAGCAAGAATCCCCTCCTCTCCCCTCAGTGTGTCCTTTTAGTTGCGTGCCATGCACGGACCCCTCACTCTGCCTCTTGCCTCTAAATCCCCACTTGCCCTGTTGTGTGCTGAGTTGACCCCAGTCTTTCTCCCCTACTAGGATTCCTATCTTATCATAGTCTTGAGTCAAGCCTTCCTCCCCATTTTAACAAATGTCAGAATATTTTTTTTTTCACAATAGACAATTACGAATCATCTACATGGCTTGACTTTGTGGCTTACATCATATTTCTAGAGAGCAGCACTGCTCTGGGAGTTGGCACGGGATCCAACCCCTCTTACTCTGGGCTGATTTTCCCAGACCCGCTGGACCTCCTTCCATTGCTGACTATGAGCTTGTTTCTTCCTTCCATCCATCAGTCTACCTCTCCCGTAGGCTCAGCATCCTGAGCCAAAGTTCACTGCTGGCACACAGGGTTTTGAACGGTTGTTCATTCATTCATTCATTCATTCATTCTGCCAATGTTAAAGAAAAAATAATGTAATGACACTTATTAGAACATGGAAAGGAAGACTTTTATTCAAGGCGGGGACAGACTGTCGAGGTAGGTATAGGGACCATTGCAGTGGAATTTTCCAGTAGGGGAGAGAGATTGGGCTCAACTCTGAAAGCTTTACATTTGGAGTTTACATTTATGGCAAATCAGTCTCTCAGTCCCTGAGCTGTGTTTCCCTGAGGGCACATGTGTGAGATTTTCCATTTTATATCCTCAGGTTCCATTTCAGATTGACATGCTTTCACAACTCCAAATGGAGAAGTCAAGCACGCGGTTTGGTACAGGAGAACGGAGCTCAGTGGAGACACGGTACCAGAGTTTCGGGCCAACAGACCCTGTGCACACTGCCCCTGAGCCCCCTCTCCGTTCATCTGTCTTCCTGGCTCATTCCGGCAACACTGTCCCCTTTCTATTCATCAGAGTAATGTCTATAATGACATTTTTTTTCCTGGTTCGGATCCAGTTAAGAATCATGTGCTGAATTCAGCTTCCTCTACCCTGGAAGAGTGCTCAGCCTTTGTCTTTCATGACATTGACATTTTTGGAAAATCAGGACACTTGCTTTGTAGAACACGCCTCACTGTGGATTTGTGCAATGTTTCCGTGATGAGATTCCGGGGATGCATTTTGGTGGGTGCCGTGGAAGTGACGCTGTGTCCTCCTCAGTGTGTTGTATCAGGAGGCCCGTGATGTTGGTTTATTCCATTCCTGGGGATATTAACAAATCCAAGTTAACAAAAGGCAATCCAGGGGTGCCTGGGTGGCACAGCGGTTAAGCGTCTGCCTTCGGCTCAGGGCGTGATCCCGGCGTTATGGGATCGAGCCCCACATCAGGCTCTTCCACTATGAGCCTGCTTCTTCCTCTCCCACTCCCCCTGCTTGTGTTCCCTCTCTCGCTGGCTGTCTCTCTCTCTGTCAAAAAAAAAAAGACTTTAAAAAAACAAAAGGCAATCCAGCCTCTTTAAGCTGATGTCAGCCGAGTTTCTCCGCTGTCAATATACTATTTCCTTTTTGTAATTAATAAGTAATTTATGGGGAGAATCTCTGAGACCATGTCCTGTACCTCATTAAACCTTTACCTGCTGGGTTTAGCACCTGCATTAATCAAAGTTCTCCAGAAAAACAGAATCAACATACCTATACCTATGGAGAGAGGGAGGGAAATTAATTTTAAGTAATTTGCTTTTGTGATTAAAGCTTGGAGCTGACAAGCCCCAAGATCTGTAGGGTGAGTTGGCAAGCTGGAGATCTAGAAGAATCAATGGTGTAGGTTCCAGTCTGAGTCTGAAGGCCCGAGAACCAGGAGAGCCAATGATGTCATTCTGGTATGAAAGCCAGCAGGCTGGAGATCCAGAAAGAACCCGTGTTTTCTTTGAGGCTGAAGGCAGGACTGTATCAGTCCAAAGGTAGTCAGGCAGGAGGAATTCTCTCTTAGTTGGGGGAGGGTCAGCCTTTTTGTTTTAGTCAGGCCTTCGACTGATTGGACAAGGCCCACCCATATTAGAGAGAGTAATCCACCTTACGCAGTCCACCATTTCAAGTGTTAATCTCATCCAAAATACCCTCGCAGAAAAGCACCCAGGGTGATGTTGGACTAAATGCCTGTGCTCCCTGCTGCCCAGCCAAACTGACACAGGCACCGAACCATCACGGCATCAGGGATGATTCCTGCTGAATCAGTTATTCCCATGATGGTCGCAAAATGTTGGTTTTCTAGCTCTCCTGTTCCATCCACATTTATTTGTTGGCATTCTGCTACAAGGGAAGGTTTCTCTTCTCCCTCATTTAGTTACGTGTTCATGACCAGCAGAGTATCACTGGTCAACTCACATTGTTTATCTTGAGGCCCAAACCATCCACAGCCTCAGCCGGTAGGAGAAGCTCTTTCAGGTTGGCTCCTTTGTCCTATCATCGTATCCCCGTTCATCCCTAAGCATCTTCCTTACTTTCTGGTGCAAGATATTCCAGGTTCTTGATATATTTCCCAAGACAGGAAGCTTTGTTTTCTTCAGTGATGTTTAAATGTTTAAAAGGGGGCCCAGCACACGATAGCCACTCAATATGTATTTGTTGAATGAATGAGGGGTCCCTGGCTAGGGTTTGAGAGGTACCACTCCTTTCTTGTCTGTCTACACCCTTGGTTTTATGTATATTTGTTTCCTCGCCAGGATCTAGATGTGTCAACGGGTAACTAAGGGCGTGTGTGGGTGTATCTGTAAATTGGTAAATGTCAATATACACACTTCCGTATGTCTTTGTGGTGAATTCTGTGGGCAGGTCAGTTGGTCAGTGGTGCTACTGTCTGCCTGTGGGATTTTCCATATTTGGGGCTCACTTCCTGGTGCTGCATATTTATGGGTCTATGTTCAGGGAGCCGTGGGCACCTGTGTATAGGATCTGTTGGAAAAGTGTTTTTGGTTAAGGGCACTGAATGTCTGCACATACATTCAAGAGTGAGGACTTGTTTACTTTATTTTTAAAATTGAGATATGATTGACATACATGGTAGTGGTTTCACACGTACAACATAATGACTCAACATTTGTATCTATTGTAAAATGATCACCAGGAACTCTAGTTAACATCCACAGCCCTACATAGTTACACACTTTTTCCCGTGATGTGAACTTCTAAGATCTAGTCTTGGTGCCTTTCATATACACAGTACAGTATTATTAACTATAAGCACTATGCCTTAATTACATCCCCAGGACTTACTTATTCTATAACTGGAAGTTTGTACCTTTTGACCCCCCTTCACCCATTTTGCCCTCCCTCTAACCCCAACCTCTGTGTTCTCCATATCTAGGAGCTTGTTTTTTCTTGTTTTTGGATTCCACATATAAATGAGATTTATTTACCTTTATTTTCATTTACCTTTCTTTTCATTTCCTTTTTTTTTTTTTTATAATTTTATTTATTTATTTGACTGCGAGAGAGCACAAGCAGGGGAAGCGGCAGGCAGGGGAGAAGCAGGCTCCCACTGAGCAGAGAGCCCAATGTGGGGCTCGATCCCAGGACCCTAAGATCATGACCTGAGCTGAAGGCAGACGCTTAACTGACTGGGCCACCCAGGCGCCCCATGTTTCTTTTCGGTCTTATTTTACTTAGCATAATGCCTTCGAGAGCCATCCATGTTGTTGCAAATGGCAAGAGGTTATTCTTTTTTATGGCTGAGTAATATTCTATTCTATGTATATTGCCACATCTTCTTTATCCATTCATCCAGCAGTGAACACGTAGGTTGCTTCTGTCTTTTGGCTATCGTAAGTAATGCTGCAACGAACATGGGGTTGCAGATCTGTCTTTGAGTTAGTGTTTTTATTTCCTTTGGAGAAACACCCAGAAATGGAATTGCTGGATCACATGGTAGTTCTATTTTTAACTTTTTGAGGAACCTTCATGCTGTTTTGCATAGTGGCCGCCCCAAGTAACATTCCCACCCACGATGCACAAGGAGAGCCTGTTTATTTTTGCTTGTGAACATCAGTACTGTTTTGTATTGCTCTGTTTAAAAAATGTGGCACCTTAAAACAATAATCATCTTCAGCAGAAGTGAAGTCCTTGTGTCCATGTAGGGCTGGCTGAGGCTGCAGTCACGTAAAGGCTGGACTGGGCCAGACCTCCTGGATGGTTCTCCTCTCTGGGTGGGAGCACTGCTGTCCTCCCCTTGGTGTGGGCTTCCACAGCAAGGCAGGTGGATTCCTGGGGGGAGTGTTGCCAGCCTCTTGCAGAGGGGGTCTGCTACAGTCTAAGGCTGAGCTTCAGAAGTCCCACTTCTACCAAGTTCTAAATTGCTCAAAACAAGTCATGAGGCCAAGCCCGGATTCGAAGGAAGGGGGAATGAACTCCACCTCTCAGTGGGAGGAAGGATTTATGGCCGCCCCAAGCGCACTGCAGCTCTCATCATCACCACACTTCACAAAATTGATGATGCTTCCTTAATGTCCTCTAACACCCAGTCCATGCCAAAATGTCCCAGGCATCTCCGACAGTTTTTTTCCACAGTTCTTTTTTTTAAGTTTTAATTCCAGTTAGTTAACTCACAGTGTAATATTAGGTTGAGGAATAGAATTCAGTGATTCATCACTTTCATACAACACCCAGTGCTCAACACAACAGGTGTGCTCCTTAATCCCCATCACCTATTTCACCCATCCCCCAGCCCACCTCCCCTCCGTAACCATCAGTTTGTTCTCTATGGTTGAGAGTGTCTTTCCTGGTTTGCCTCTCTCTCTCTCTCTCTCTCTCTTTTTCCTTTTGCTTTTTGTTTTGTTTTGTTTCTTAAATCCCACCTATGAGTGAGATCACATAGTATTTGTCTTTCTCTGACTGACTTATTTCACTTAACATTATACTCTCTAGCTCCATCTATGTTGTTGCAAATGGAAAGATTTCGTTCTTTTTTATGGCTGAGTAATATTACACACACACACACACACACACACACACACATATATATACCATGTCTTCTGTATCCATTCATTAGTCGATGGACACTTGGGATGCTTCCATATCTTGAATATTATAAGTAATGGTGCATGTATCCCTTCAAATTAAGTGTTTTTGTATATTTTGGTCAATACCCACTAGTATGATTGCTAGGTCATAGGGTAGTTCTATTTCTAGCTTTTTGAGGAAACTCCATACTGTTTTCCAGAGTGGCTGCACCAGTTTGCATTCTCACCAATGGTGAAGAGGGTTCCTTTTTTTCCACATCCTCACCAACCCCTGTTGTTTCTTGTGTTTTTTACTTCAGCCATTCTGAGAAATGAGGTCATTGTAGCTTTGATTTGTGTCTTCCTGATGATAAGTGATGTTGAGCATCTTTTCATGTGTCTGTTGGCCATCTGGGTGTCTCTTTGGCAAAATGCCTGTTCATGTCTTCTGCCCATTTCTTAACTGGATTATTTGTGTTTTGGGTGTTGAGTTTGATAAGGTCTTTATATATTTTGGATACTAACCCTTTATTGGATATGTCATTTGCAAATATCTTCTCCCATTCAGTAGGTTGCCTTTTAGTTTGTTGACTGTTTCCTTCCCTGTGCAGAAACTTTTTATCTTGATGAAGTCCCAATAGTTTATTTTTGTTTCCCTTGCCTCAGGAGACAGATCTAGAAAGAAGTTGCTATGGTCAACATTAAAGAGGTTACTGGTTGTGTTTTCCTCTAAGATTTTTATGGTTTCAGGTCTCACATTTAGGTCTTTAAACATTTTGAATTTATTTTTGTGTATGGTGTAAGAAAGTGGTCCAGTTTCATTCTTTTGCATGTGGCTGCCCAGTTTTCACAACACCATTTGTTGAAGAGACTGTCTTTTTTCCATTGGATATTCTTTCCTCCTTTGTCGAAGATTAGTTGACCATATAGTTGTGGGTTCATGTCTGGGTTTTCTATTCTGTTCCATTGATCTTTGTGTCTATTTTTGTGCCAGTACCATACTGCTTGGCTCACTATATCTTCGTAATGTAACTCAAAGCTGGGATTGTGATACCTCCAGCTTTGATTTTTTTTCAAGATTTGCTAGGCTATTTGGAGTCTTTTGTGGTTCCACACACATTTTAGGATTGTTTGTTCTAGTTCTGTGGAAAATGCTATTGGTATTTTGATAGAGATTGCATTAAAAGTTTTGATTGTTTTGGGTAGTATAGACATTTTAACACTATTGGTTCTTCCAATCCATGAGCCTGGAATGTCTTTCCATTTCTTTGTGTCATCTTCAATTTCTTTCCTCAGGGTTTTATAGTTTTCAGAGTACAGATCTTTCACCTCTTTGGTTAAGTTTATTCCTAGGTATCTTATTATTTTGGGTGCAATTGTAAATGGGCTTGTTTTCTTAATTTCTCTTTCTGTTGCTTCATTATTAGTGTTTAGAAGTGCATCAGATTTCTGCACATTGATTTTGTAGCCTGTGACTTTACAGTTGGTTTCTTTGAATATAAGAACACAAGGTCCATACATTTGGTGGTTGTTTTTTTCTTGGGTCTTTTACCATGTAAGAGATGTGGGGTGACTTGTGGTCTGTGGGGCGGACTGAACAACTGCAGAAGAGTCCTGCAGGTCTGTTCCTGGTTGAGAATTTTCTTGGAAATGATGCAGTTGCAGAGACAGGTAATAGTGGCAGTGTGTTTCTAAGTGCATGGGCAGGGTGGTCGGTGGGTTTGTGCGAAGATCCTGTTGAGATATGTTTCTGAGTCCCCGTGTTCCCGAGGGAGCATACCAGGGAGGGGTGAGGACTTGAGAGCGGCTGTACCTGGGTGGGTAGTGCAGGTTTGGAGTGGATAATCTGGGTGTGGATATCCCTAACCACAAGTCAGTTTGGTTTTAGTGACAGGCGAGTGTGGCTTTCAATAAAAGTCTCTAGAGGCAAAGAGAGTGGACATTGAGAGACTGGCACCTATAGTCCCAGGAAAGGTCTTGAGTCCCAGTGAGTCTGACCAGCTGCAGACCTTTCTGCTTGGGACAGGTGTCCTTGGAAGCTGGGCACTGACCTTGGCTCTGTCCCTAGGGCCAGCCACACTCAGAGAGAGAGAGAGGAAGAGAGAGAGAGAGTTTCGTTTACTTTAAACCCAATCATCCAGAAACACAATTGTGTTGTGTTCCACACCTCACTGTTTCTTCCACCTGGTGCTCACAAATATTTCCTTTGCGGTGTGTTATGAGGCCCGACGTGAGGACGACTGAGATCCGCCCTGGATGAGAATTTATAGGAGAGAGACAGACAGGTCCAAACATGTTGCTCAGCCTCAGGCTTGCTCTGTCCAGTGCAGACAGGCTTGGTACCTCGGTGCAAGCGCTCCCTCCTTGAGGTGGAAGGTGGGGGCTGGTCTCCGATCCTCAGATATTCCACTTCCTGTAGACCTCACCACTGATGGATGGGGGATATTGGGGTGAGGACAGTGGTTACGTGCCCTGACTTTGGAGCCACACGTTCTGGATTCAAATGCGACACAGCAACTTGCTAGCTGTGTTGCACTGGGCATGTTACTTAACCTCTCTGTGTCTCAATTTGCTTCTCTGCAAAATGAGAGTAATTATAGTACGATACTGGCCAATAGAAATATATTGTGAGCCACACGCATAATTGTAATTTTTTTTCTAATAATAATATTTTTTAAGGTAAAAATAAACAGATGCTATGGTCTCCACTACCCCAGCCCCTAAATTCTTATGTTGAAATCCTAATGTCCAATATGACAGTATTAGAAGGTAGGTCCTTTGGAAAGTGCTTAGGGCATGCTGGCCAAGCCCTCATGAATATTCATGACCTATAAGAGAGATTTCGGAGAGCCCCCCCCTCCCCCCGCCATGGGAGGATTTGCCACATCTGTGAGCTGGAAGAGGGCTTTAATCCAGCCGCACCAGCAGCCCCATCTCAGACTTCCAGCCACCAGAACTGTGAGAAAAAAATTTCTGTCGTTTGTAAGTTCTCCTGTCTGTGGAGCTCTGCTGTGGCAGCCCAAACAGACTGAGACAGAAGTGAAGTGAACTTTACCAATAAGTTTTATTTAACCCGATTTATCACAGTATTATAATTTCAAACTTATACTCAAAATAAAAAACGATTAATGAGGCACTTTGCATTCTTCTCTCTGTACCAAGTCTCCAAAGCCAGGTGCATATTTTATATTCGCATCTCATCTCAATTTGGACTAGCTGCATTTTTGTTGGAGATACTTGGTCTTACAGTTGAAGGAGTAGATTCACGTACCCAAGTTGTCCCAAATGAACTGAACGGCTTTCTAATAATTGGCTTGAGGATCACTTTTTAAATTTAAATGAACTAAAATTAAATAAAATGAGAAATTCAATTTTTGTGTTGCACCGGACACATTTCTAGTGGCCACATGGGACGGTCGGCCGCCATATTGGATGGCCTCTGGTACCTAATTTCAAGAATTGCTTTTAGTATTAAATGAGTTAGTACCTTTAAAGCACGCAAGTGTAATGCTTGGTGAGTGCGACATTAAGTGTCTGTTGCAGAGCAAAGATACACAAATAATATTTATTGAGTACCTACTTTGTACCCAAATAGTGTGTGGGGTGTTGGGCTCAGATAGGGAGTAACTCAAACCCAACCTGGCTCTCAGGTAGCTGACTTCGATTCCGGTGGTAATAAACCGACCGTCACAAAGTTTGTGCGTGGTTAGGCATTGCCATGAGACCCACAGAGAAGAGGAAATCACTACCAAGGAGGTCTTTCTAATGGGTGGATCGGGAAGGGGACACCTAAGCCTCCTCATCCAAGGACTGAATCTGAAAGAAACAAGCAGGACGAAAGCCCCAGACAGACGGAGCAGCCTGTGCCGAGCCCTGCCATGCGAGGCAGGATGCCACGTGACTTCCTGAGACACCCCCACCACCACCACCACCAGTGTGTCTGAACCAGAGAGAGCCAGAGGAGAAGGACCTCACATGGAACTGGTCAACCCTTGCAGGGCCTTGGACGCTGGAGGACAGCCTTTGGTCTAGATTTTCAGGGTCACGGGTTTGAATCCTAGTTACAGCTCTGTGACCTTGGGCAAGTTTCTGAACCCCAGTGAGCCTCAGAAGGAAGGGCCGGCCAGGCATGTCAGAGGTACTCAAGAGTGCGGGATGTGGTCACCTGGCCAGGACAGCCCAGCTTCCTTAGCTACTTCTGTGGGGCCTCCTGGGGGTCTTCTGATCAGCCCCCAAGACTGTTTCTCCTCAACGTATCCCTCTCTTGCTCCCCATGTCTCCTCCAAGTTTGAAGGCAAGGCTCAGACAGGTAGAGTTGACCAAACCCCACAGCCCTTGGGCTGCAGAGCCCCTGGGGGAGAGAGGGCTCCTGGGGTCAGCGGGCTCCGATGGTGGCACCTTTCATCTCTTTGCGATGTGCACTCCTGCATCCTCAAATCCACTCACCTGTGTGACCACAGCCTGTCCCAGCACCTAGAGGGAAATCCTACCCCCACCCCCACCCAAGGTTCTCATGCTCTACCAGATGAGGGAACAGAAGGCTAGCTGATTAAGAAGTTGTGGTCCATATAGACAATGGAATATTACTCAGCCATCAGAAAGAACGAGTTCTCAACATTTGCTGCACCATGGACGGCACTGGAGGAGATAATGCTAAGTGAAATAAGTCAAGCAGAGAAAGACAATTATCATATGATTTCTCTCATCTATGGAACATAAGAACTAGGAAGGTCGGTAGGAGAAGAAAGGGATAAAGAAAGGGGGGGTAATCAGAAGGGGGGATGAAGCATGAGAGACTATGGACTCTGAGAAACAAACTGAGGGCTTCAGAGGGGAGGGGGGTGGGGGAATGGGATAGACCGGTGATGGGTAGTAAGGAGGGCACGTATTGCATGGTGCACTGGGTGTTATACGCAAGTAATGAATCATGGAACTTTACATCGGAAACCAGGGATGTACTGTATGGTGATTAACATAATATAATAAAAAAAACATTAAAAAAATAAAAAATAAAAATACGGAAAAAAAAAAAAAAAAGAAGGCTAGCTGAGGACAAAGCAGAAACTCACACCCTGCAACCCCTCCCCCCCCAGGGGATGTATGTGACATTCCTCAGGCACTCCGGGCTGCCCAAAGGAAAAAGAAACAGTTAACCTATAGAGACCACAATCCTGCAAGACTTGAGTCTCCGTCAGTTTACAAATGTCTTAGCAGTCCACAAGAACAAAGCATTTCTATCAATAACCCAGCTTCCAGAAGGGAATGTAAATACAATTAAATATCTTTATAACCTGCAGCCCATCGACAGATACTTGAAGCGGGCAGAGTGTCATGTTCCTCCAGGAAGTTCCCGACTGTCTTCCTGTGAATGCCTTACTAGAGGGAAAAACAACCTTAACTCGACCATAGCAAGGCCTCTGGTATCCTGTGAGTCTTCTTTAACATATGAAAGTACTCTCTTGAAACCTCCCTTTTTCCTTACCTTCCCCAACCCCATAGCATATAACCAACCACCCCTCACAACCCGGGGCAGCAGCTCTTTCTGCCCACGGGTCCTGTCCCCGTGCTTTCATAAACCACCATTTTGCACCAAAGACGTCTCAAGAATTCTTTCTTGGTCGTCGGCTCCAGATTCTACCCCACCGAACCTCCCCTATATCTCAAAACCTCATCATACGTATCCAGCATCCTCCAATCACCAGCAGAGCTGACCTCCTCCTGCTTCTCCAGGCTTATTACAGGCAGGGCCATGCTCGAATGGACGGTGGATGTGAGGGCACTAAGCCCTTTGCACTGACCCTTACCTCGGAGGGCTCACTGACTGCAAACCTCTCTTCTCTGCCTTATTGTCTCCTGGGGCACAATGCCTGAAAAACAGCAGGTGCCCGCTATAGACTTCCAGGTGGATTAAAGACATAGATGAACAGATTCAAGCCTGGTACATTGGGGGGCACTGGAGACACAAAAATTACAAAATAGAAGGCTCGATCCCTCTTTGTCACAGAGCTAAAGGTATGGCAGGAGGGACATGGGGCTCCGACAAGCGTTTGTAATAAACAGCAGTGGATATTACGACAGGGATGGGCAGTGTGTGCAGATGAGGGCTAGGGGAGAAGATGGGGTGTCCTCTGGGTCTTTGGAACCGATCAGCGGGTGTTGGAATCATTAAACAAGAGGAAGGAAGAACAGTGCTGGGTACGAAGGGGTCATCTAGCTTGGTTGCAGTCAGATAGGTTGGTATATAGGCAGCCGTATAGGACTTGAGGTCAGTGAGGTATCCCATACGGGGCATCTGGGTATTTGGTTCTGGACCTCAGGAAAAAGAAAGAGGTGGGCGGGCTTTTATGCCGAGTGTATGAGAGATCATTTAAGCCATGCCATGACCGGGGAGGGTGTTTGGTGTAACGTGATCAACCAGAGGGACAGGATTAAAATTTTTACACTGTTTGCACTGGCTCGCAAGAGACAGTTGTGAAATCGCTAGGACCTTTGCGTGCAGGTTGTTAGACACGGCCGTTCTTAAAAATGATATCAAGTTGTAGTTAAGTTACATTAAAAATGAAAGGCATAAATACTGAACACCTCAACACGTGCTAAGTATTTTGAGACATTTTAACTTCTCTGAGATCACACAGGTGAAGAGGCTCACGACCCACCATTGAGGGGCTTTTCCACTCCCTGCGAACGGTCAACATCACAGATCCGAGGAGGAAGGACAAGTCTTCCGGCTCAACGACACAGGCTCATTTTGACAATTTTTTTTCTCACTGGTAGAATAGAGATCTAGTTAAAATGTATAACACCAGAAGTATCTCCCTCGTTCACTCAGCAAACAGGTACCGAGCATCAACACTGCGCCACCCATCAACCACTGACTGCCGCTGCCTTTCGATGCTGTTCTTTGCGAGTGCTCATGTCTTTGGGGCAGCTGGGTTTCTTATTTTTACAAAGCTTTTTTTAACCAAAATGTTTACATATTTGTGATCATCCTGTAGGAGTCATTTTGCGCTTTTTTTTTCATTTACATCGATGACATGACTTTTTAAATTTCTCATCAGAGGTGTTAGGTCCCTCTTTTTTCAAAATAAAACCGCAAAGTTGACCTTTTCCCCGGCTCCTCTCAAATGCATGAGGGCGACCCTTCAGTGACTCTGCTCATTGTTTTTCTCCTGAACAAATGTAAATTCCATCCATGAGGATCTGGAAGGGATATCAATACTTGATAAGATACTGATTTTATTTCCTTTGGATGTATGCCCAGTAGCGTGATTGCTGGATCTTAGAGTAGTTCTATTTTTACTTTTCCGAGGACCCTCCATACCGTTTCCCACAGTGGCTGCACCAGCTTGCATCCCCACCAACAGGGCACGAGGGTCCTCTCTTTTCTCCACGTCCTCACCAACACTCATTATTTCTTGTCTTTTTGATACCGGCCATTCTGACAGGTGTGACGTGATATCTTGGTGTGGTTTTGATTTGCATTTCTGTGATGATGAGTGATGTCCAGTAGGTTTTCGTGTACCTGTTGGCCGTCTGTATGTCTTATCTGGAAAGATGTCTGTTCAGCTTCTTTGCCCATTTTTAAAATTGCATTGTTTGGTTTTTCTGCTGTTGAGTCATAGAATTAAAAAAAAAAAAAGAAAGAAAGAAAGCTGAACTCATAGTAACAGAGGGTAGAATGGTTACCAGAGGCTGGGTGGTGTTGGGGGGGAAAGGAGATTAAAAAAAAAAAAAAAGTGGATGGCAGGTACTGGGGGTTGGGGGAGGAGGAGTCCATGTTTAAAGGAGACAGAGCTTCAGTTTTACCAAACGAGAGGAGTTCTGGAGCTGGATGGTGGTGGCCATACCCAGCAAGACGAATGTACTTAATACCAGTGACCTGTACACTTAAGGAAGATTAAGACAGTGAACTTCATGGGCCGCCTGGGTAGCGCAGTCGTTAAAGCGTCTGCCTTCGGCTCAGGGCGTGATCCCGGCGTTCCGGGATCGAGTCCCACATCAGGCTCTTCCGCTGGGAGCCTGCTTCTTCCTCTCTCACTCCCCCTGCTTGTGTTCCCTCTCTCGCTGGCTGTCTCTCTGTCACATAAATAAATAAAATCTTTAAAAAAAAAAAAAAAGACAGTGAACTTCATGTCTGCATTCTATGTGCGTATTTTACCATGGTAACACAATTGGAAAAAAGTCAACAAAAGAATGATTGGCTGCATTGAGCACTGACTATCGCTGCCAAACCCACTGTGTGAATGACCTTCTCCAACGCCACGGCCCCCGCAGGTGATAAGCGTTGATGAGGGAACAGAAGGCAAGCTCAGGACAAAGCAGAAACTGACACCCTGCAACCCCTCCCCACGGGACGTACGTGACATTCCTCAGGTCCTGGCTGCCCTCAAGGACAAAGAAATAGTTAACCTATAGAGAGCACAATCCCTCAAGACTCCCCCAGTTTACAAATGTCTTAGCAATCTACAAGAACAAAGCATTTCTATCAATAACCTAGCTTCCAGAAGGGAATGTAGATACGGTTAAACGTCCTTATAATCTGCAGCCTCCAGGAAGTTCCCAACCATCTTTTTTTTTTTTTAAGATTTTATTTATTTATTTGATAGAAACAGCCAGCGAGAGAGGGAACACAAGCAGGGGGAGTGGGAGAGGAAGAAGCAGGCTCCCAGCGGAGGAGCCTGATGTGGGGCTCGATCCCAGAGCCGGGATCACGCCCTGAGCTGAAGGCAGATGCTTAACGATTGAGCCACCCAGGCACCCCAGTTTCCAACCATCTTAATGCTAATGCCTTGCTAGAGGGAAAAACAACCTTAACTTGACCATAGCAAGGCCTCTGGTATCCTGTGAGTCTTCTTTAACGAAAGTACTTTCTTGAAACCTCCCTTTTTCCTTACCTCCCCCAACCCCATGGTATATAATCAGCCACCCCCACAACCCAGGGCAGCAGCTCTTTCTGCCCACGGGTCCTGTCCCTGGGCTTTCATAAACCACCGTTTTGAACCAAAGACATCTCAAGAATTCTTTCTTGGTCGTCGGCTCCAGACTCCACCCCGCTGAACCTCCCCTGTAGTCCACAACCTCATCACGTGGAATTGGGTGAAATTGCTGATATCGGATTTCGACCACAAAAAAGCCAAGTTAGTATGGATCTACCTCTTAATATCCCCATTTTGAAGAGGAAGAAACAGGCTTAGAGACATCAGGTGACCTGGCAAAAATTGCACCCACCCGTGAGCTTCCCCTTCCTCATGGGCGCTTGAGACCTTCTGGTGTGCTTTTCCCCAGCCTTATGGAGACAGAATTGCCATATGCAAGGTGGCACATGATGACTGCAAAATGATGACCGCTGTGCCGTTAGCTACCCCCTCCATCGCGATACATGATTGTCGTTTCTCTTTTGTGGTGAGAGCACTTAAGATCTACTCTAGCCAGGAAAACAAAACCCCAAATGATCCGATCGACAAAGGGGCAAAGAAGCTGAATAGACATTTATCCAAAGAAGACATACAAATGGCCAAGGCACGTGAAAAGTTGCTGGACGTCACTAACGATCAAGGAAATGCAAATCACAACCCCAGTGAGAGATCCCCTCACACCTTGGAGGTAAGGGCTGGGAGGATGCCTGCCAGCCTTAGGGGACACTCCCTGTACCATTCCTTCTGCTTCCTCAGAAACCTCGAGGGGGGGCATTGTCTTGTTCCAGGAACTGTAGTTTCAAAGTTTAATTTTTATTTATTCATTTGGCAGAGAGAGAGAGAACACACAAGCAGGGGGAGGGGCAGAGGCAGAGGGAGAAGCAGGCTCTCCACTGAGCAGGGAACCCAATGTGGGGCTCGATCCCAGGAACCTGGGATCATGAGCTGAGCTGAAGGTAGATGCTTAACTGACTGAGCCTCCCAGGCACCCCCAAAGCTTAATTTTTAAAAGCCTTCCATTTCACATCAGGTTCCACAGCTTCTCAGTGTCCGCTGAACCCATTAGCGTCCCAGGTGTGTGTGAGTCACTCGTGGGGGCGGGGGGCAAGCCCTGGGGACACTTTGTCCTAGAACAGGTCCTTTCTTTCTGGGCTCCCACACCTGCACCTCCTGCCTGGGGTTGACGCCAGCACTTAGCAAGGTGTGTGGCTAACCCATCCGGGAAATACCTTTCCTCGGGGTGCTGGGAGGCGAGTCTCGCCGACTTGGAGAGACGGGCTCTATGTCCCTTCCTCACCTATCCACATGCCACCTGCCTGGAGTGTGTCCTGTTTCCCAGGATATGCCGGGCTGGTCTGCAGCTCTGACGCTTTCCCGGGAATGTGAACACGCAGCAGACAACACCCCCTACGCTAGCTCCCTGCGCGACCCCGGATCTCCGCCCCGAGCTTCAGTTTCCTTCCCTGCAAGGTGTCTCTGGCCACCTCACTGAGCGGCTGTGACAATTATTATAATTAAATAAGAGTGACGTCCACCCACCTCTTGCTCCACGGCAGGTGACACGCCGGAAGGCTTTTTAAAGCTATGTTGGCATTTAGTAACTGATATTTTAGGATTCCTGTTTTATGCTTTTTTTTTTTTTTTTTTTTTGGAGGAAGCCGAAATGACTTCAACAAACTCTCTACAGGCTCAAACTTTGGGTCCTCCGTGAGCCTAAACTTGTATTCTGAGGGAATTATTGAAGGGAGAGGGAGAGGGAAAGAAAAAAAGAGGGAAAGTACTGGCTGCATCTTGGAGTATCCCTTAGGACAATGGAACACATGAGCTGATTACATTTCTCCCTTTACTTTGGCTCAGAGACAAATTTACACCCCCCCCGGGACTTAAGAGAAAGCACTTTCGAGCGTGAAAAATGGGCATCACCTTTCAGGGACACCGCTTCATTTTTCCCCTTCCCTCTGATGTGCTTACTCAAGCTTTAGCCCGTGTAGCTTTATTTCCTTTTTCACTTTGCACGAGGAGGGGTATGCGTGCGTGCGATCTTAATGAAAAAACGCCTGGAATGGACGCAGTCCATCCTTGTTGACGGGTTAGGGCTTTTCAACCGAAGTCCGGGAACTCCTGGGAAGGTTTTCAGATGGTCCATAATCTTCCTAAATATTTAGGAAGTGGGTTTGGATGGATGTCTAGGCATCCCCTTCCCATCCGCAGAGAATTAATAGATCTCATCAGATTCTCGAATGGATCCATGACCCCCCAAATATTATGCATATAATATAATATAAATATTATATTATATTATCTCTGGGCTGGAGAGTAGAAACGTCACGTCTGGATCGAGCCAGACCGTCAGAAAGTGGCTTTTGTCCCCCCTTGGGGGGCCCACTGTTGGCAGGCTTTAATCTATGGGTCTGACCCCCCAGGGGACCACTGAGGCGTTTCTGGGTGTCGCCCCTGGGGCAAGGGGAGGCTTCTACGGCACCTGGGGGAAAGAGGCTCGTCACCCTACAAGGGCACACAGTGCCTCACTGTTCTGGTCCTCGCTGTTTGAATCTGCCGAGGAGACGTCTCGCTGGGCAGAGGAGTGTTTTATTGTTCTGGTTCTGTACTCGTCAGTTTAACAGATGTGGAGTTTGTGCCTCATGCCGAGGGTCAGAGGTCATTGCTGCCAGCCCGGTGGTCCAGGCTTTGCAAGGCCCAGAGGCAAACAGCCAAGGGAGGTATCAAACACATCACGGTAAACTGTGATGATCTGGAGGAAAGGAGGACTCGGGGTTCAGGCAGGGGGGCCTAACCTGGGGTAGGGGTCTGGGTTTCTCCATTAGGAACTGAAATTGAGAAGTTCACCAGCAAGGGGGGTGTGGGAAAGATGCTGGGGTGGGGGCCTGGGGGGGTGTGCATTGGTGTTTCTTCTCCTTCCTCCCACCCTCCTCTCCTCTCTCTCTCCTTTCCTCTGTTTTCTTTCCCTTCCCTCTTCCCATTTCTCTTTTCCCTCCCTTTCCAGCTTCTCCACTCACTTTCTTTGCCCTCTTCTCCTTCCTTCTCCTCTTCCTCCTTCAAGTATTTTAAAATCCATTACCATTGGTTTCTCAAGTGCTTCAGGTCATAAGCAAAGGCCCTGTGGCCCTGTGTTTGTAAAGACCTCAAGCTCTGAATGGTTTTTACATATTTTAAAGGTCTGGGGCAAAACTTCCAAACCGAAAACCACAAAAACCAAAACCTACCCAAAGCAAAGCAGACTGTGCAGCAGAGACAACCACCCTCGAAACCTAAAATACTTACTCAGAGCCTTTGCAGAAAAAGTTTGCCGAGCCCTGAAGTATGTGATTCATATAGGTTTCACCTGTTTCTTTTTACTTTTGCTGGGTGTGGCTGCTGGAAAATGTTTCATTGCGTCGTGCTGTAAATTGCACTGTATTCCCCCTGGAAGAAATTACAGTCTCTAAAGGGGTTCCCAGCATCTGTCCCAGAGAGGGCATGCATCCTGCCTTGGCTTTTGCTCATCGTTGTCCCTGTGGGCGCAGGTCGAGGTGGGGAGGGTGAGGAAGACCGTGGTTATCCTTGTTGGCGTCTGGCATCGGTTCAGGCTTTGAGTCCCAGCCCTTCTGCATCCTGGCTGTGGACACAGCGCCTATCCCGCTGACCTCAGCTCCCTTGTCTATGGAAGGTGAATATAAGAGCAATGCTGCCCCTCGGATTTCTGGGAACATTTAATGCGCTAACGTGGGGCAGACACTTAGCACAGTGCCCGGCTCACGGAACTCACGGGGAGGAGGATGTTTCCTTAAAGCCATTGGCGGGGGACCCTGCAAGTCACTACCTCCCTGGGACCACATGAGTACTTTATACATTTAAAGAGAGCCGGGGCACCTTGGCCGGGGCTCTCCTGATCTGGCTCCACCCGAACCCTTCCTGGCAGCCCTGCCCAGCTGCTTCTGTGGTCACTTGAGATTAGCAGCCTGTCGTGGTGTTCCCTGAGCTGGCTGACACCCACAGGTGTGGCCAGGAGACCTTGAAGACCAGTAGGGCTTGTCGGTCACTAGACCAACTGTAGGGCAGGAGGGAGTCCTCCCTGCAGGTGGGAAGTGCCCCCCAGCCTCTGCCGGGGGTGGAGGAAGTGAAGGCTGACCCCTGCCTGCTCAGCCAGCAAGAGCTGCGCAGGATGGGGTGCTGGACCTCGGGCATGTGGCCCCAGCTCCCGCTCTTGCTTTGTTTTCCAGCTCAAAGCGTCAAGCAGACGTGTCTCCTTGGCACCAGCTTCGTTCCCCCACTCACTCACCTGGCAAATATTCATTGAGCACCTGCTTTGTGGCTACGCTTGTGCCAAGCACGAAGGATGCACGGCAAGGAACATGCTACAGGTCTCTGCTCTCACAGAGGCCGAAAATCTAGAAGGTTCTAACAAAGGGAACGTAGAGCCAGGTGAGCGAGGGGCTGGAGGCAACTACAGATAAGGTGGTCCGTGAAGGCCTCTCTGAATCGGCGATGTCGGAGCCAAGACCGAAAGGGATCCCGCAGGGGGAAAGGCATTTCAGGCAGATGGAACAGCCTATGTGAAATCTCTTAGGAGAGAATATGTGTGGCATGTCCAGGGAGCTTTAAGAGGGCCGAATGGCTGCAGTGTGTGAACAAGGGGTCAGAAGAGGTCAAGGAGGTGGGCAGGGGCTAGCTTGGGGAGGCATTTGTATCCGTCATCCGTTGCAGCAGAACAGATCGGTCCCCCACCCCCCACACACTTACAGGCTTAAAACAACATTTGTTATCTTAGTTTCTGTGGGTCAGGGATCTGGGTGCAGCTCAGCTGGGCCCTCCATCTACCTTGGGGTCTCCCGCAGGTTGTCCTCCGGCTATCACCCGACGGCCCCACCCGGGAAGGATTTGCCTCCAAGTTCACTGTTGGCAGGATTCAGTCCCTAGTGGCTGCTGGATTAGGGCCTCTCAGTTTCTTGCTGGCTTTTGGCAGGAGACTACCCTCAGTTCCTCCCCCCACGGTCCTCTCCCACCTGGCCGTTTGCTTCGCCCAAGCATGCAAGCCAGAAAGGCAACAGAGAGAGTCTGACAAGGTAGAAGCTGTACTTTTGGGAACCTAATCACAGAAGGGGCCTCCTGTCACTCTTGCCGTGTTCTGCTCATTAGCATGGCTTAAGTCCAGCCCACACCGGAGGGGAGGGGACTCCACAAGGATGCCATGATCAGGAGGTGGGGATCATTGAGGGCCAGCTCTGACAGTTGCCTGCCACAACTTCCTCAGCCAGTGTGAGGGTTTGGATCTCAATCTGAGTGCAGTGAACTGAGCACACACTTACATACCCTTATTTTGTGATCTGCTTCTGGCTGAAGAAAAAGCCAACGGATTGCACATTGGAAGGGAGAAGACTTTGTAGCTCTAGCAATCAGAAATAAGTTATCAATAGAGAGATGTGATCATGATTAATCTTGAGTGTTGGGATTACTCATGAAGGTTGAGTAAGGTAGTGAGCTCCCCATCACTAGAGGCATGCAAACAGAGGCTGAAAGTCTCCTCATGGGGAATGTTGTAGTGGGGCTTTATAGATTAGGAAAACCCAAGCATTTTCATGTAATTAAAATCTGTCCCCATGGCACTACCAAAAAGACCACTCTTGGGAAGTTCCTTCTTGAAAGAAAACAGTATAGTATGGATTCCCTTGCAAGGCCTTAACCTGGGGCTTGTGCCCCTTGCCCCCTCCCTTGCATCCCGGAGCTCAAGGTCTCCTCAGAGAGTCCCTCCCAGAGATGTCACCGCTGCCACGTCCTTGGAGGAGTGTCCTCGGAGAAGGACATCTCAGCTGCAGGGTCATGGATGCTTTTGCTGGCCTATTCATCTATTTTAACGAACACACAGTGAGGGACACTGCTGGGAGCATATGGGTGCAGGCTCTGGACTTGGACCTGCCTGGGTTCAAGTCCTGCATTTGCCTCTGCTTCACCGAATGAGCAAGTTGGTTGTTTGCTCTGAGCTGTGGTTTCCACGTCTGTGAAAAGGGCAAAGTAGCACGGAACTTGGAGGTGTGTTGTAAGCCTTAAAGGAACACACCAAGGTCCTGCTGGTCAATGCCTTCGTGTGCCATTGCCCCCCAAAAAGGGCGGTGGTGGCAGTGGTGACAAGGGTTCCTGGCTTGTCTGTTGGTTCATCTATTCACATAGCTGTTTGGCAAACATTTCTGGGCACCTGGGTGCCTGTGGGGGAGTTAGCATCTCTCCTCTGAGCTGCCCCGTGATGGCACCCCTGACTAGTCCCGGGGTGTACAAGTTTCCTATGGCTGCTGGACCAGGTCACCACACACTGAGTGATGGGGAGAATCTGCTTCTTGCCCCTTCCAGCTTCTAGAAAGTTCCTTGGCTCGTGGATTCATCCTCTGTCTTCAAACCAGCAGCAGAGCATCTTCAGATCTCTCTCTACTTCCCTTATCACATCTCCTTCTGGGACTCTGACCCTCCCGCCTCCCTCTTAGAAGGACCCCCTGAGGACACTGGGCCACCTGGGTCATCCAGGAGCACCTCCCCATCTCAGCATCCTTAACTACATCTGCAGAGACCCTTTTGCCCCGTAAGGTCACATTTGCAGGTTTGGGAATTAGGACGGAGACCTCTTTGGGAGGCCATGATTCTGTCAACCACGCCTGGGTCCACGGCCTTCTGGACCTCACCACCTGTCCCTCCAGATTCTCTCTGGGCCTTTCTCACCTTGAAGGAAACTTCTGCCCCAGCTCACCCTGGCCTCTGGTTTGGGCATGCCGAACTGCTCCTCTGCCCTCCCTTTGTCTGATGTTACTCACTCTTCAGGGCTCCACTCCACCCCCAGGTTCAGCAAGCCCCAGGCTAGATTGAATCCCCACCTTGCAGGTCGTCTGAGGTCAGAGACGCACGCATGCTGTTCCTTCCTGCCTGCCTCCGTCCGCCCCTCCAGAGCCCCCTAGGGCAGGGGCTATCTTCATATCTGGCACAGTTCCTGGCAAAAACCTGTCAGGATTTTTTTTCATTATTTTATCTTACTTTATTTTAATTCCAGTAGTTAACATACGGCATTGGATCCGTGTCAGGTGTGTGATACGGTGATTCAGCACTTCCGGACATCTCGCAGTGCTCATCGAGACACGTGCCCTCCTTCACCCCCGCCACCTGTTTCCCCCATCCCCTCCCCTGCCCTCTGGTAACCATCAGATGCTTCTCTAGAGTTCCGAGTCTGTTTCTTGGTTTGTCTCTCTCTTATTTTCCCCTTCACTTGTTTGTTTTGTTTCTTAAATTCCACATGTGAGTGAGCTCCTCTGCTATTTGTCTTTCTCTGACTTCTCTCGCTTGGCATTGCACTTTCTAGCTCCATCCATGTCGTTGCATTGATAGACAAATGGATAAAGAAGATGTGGGCTATGAAGTCAATGGAATATTATTCAGCCATGAAGAAAACCTGTCAGTGTGAATAGACTCCTTGCCCCCTGCCCTCCTGCCCCATTGCTGGTTTCCTTGTTGCTACTTGCAGGCGTATTCACTTCCTAGGGCTCCTGCAACAAAGTGCCACAAACGAGGTGTCTTCAACAAGGGAATATATTATGTCACACTTCCGGAGGCTAGACGTCCATGATCGATCAGTGTGTTGACGGGTTTGGTTCCTTCTGACAGCTGAGGGAGAATCCATTCCTTTCCTCTCTCCTGGCTTTTCTGAAGTCTATCAATATCTCCCCCAGGACGATTGCAGAAGGCGTCTGTCTTATACATGCTCCACATAAGTATGCTTCGTGTCACCTCTCGTTGTCACTGGCTTTGTTACAGGGATACGAGGCATCACATTTCAGCCTCAGTAGCAATGTTGCAAGGTGGGTGCCGTCGTTGCCTGCTTGAGATGCACGGGAAGAGAGGTCATTGTCCAAGGCTGCACACCTGAGAAGTGGTGGGGTCATGATTCGAACCCTGTGTGTCTGATGCCAGAGCTGTACCTTGCCTCGATACGTCACCACCCCAAGCTGATGGGAGAGGAAGCAGTTTCAGAGGGAGAAAAGGCAGAGCTAGGTCAGAGGTAACTCTGACCCCAAAGCCATATAGACTCTTATTTTGTCCTTTCTTAAGGAATTAGAATTTAGGCACATTAACAGCACAAAGTTAAGTGTACATCCCAAGGCATTGTTTTCCAACATCTTATTATGAAAAATTTCAAACATACAGCAAAGTTGAAAGAATGTTGCTGTGAACTCTTTAATACCCACTACCTAGTTTCTATATTCACATTTTGCCATATTTGCTTTATTACACATCCATCCATCCATCATCCATCAGTTCATCCATCATCCATCAGTTCATCCATCATCCATCCATCCATCCATCCGTCCATCATCCATCAGTTCATCCATCATCCATCAGTTCATCCATCATCCATCCATCCATCCGTCTGTCATCGATCAGTTCATCCATCATCCATCAGTTCATCCATCATCCATCAGTTCATCCATCATCCATCCATCCATCCATCCATCCATCCATCATCCATCAGTTCATCCATCATCCATCCATCCATCCATCATCCATCAGTTCATCCATCATCCATCCATCTGTCCACCATCCATCAGTTCATCCATCAACCACCCCTCCCTCCCTCCCTCCCTCCCTCCCTCCCTCCCTCTATCCACCTTATCTAACCACCTTATTTTTTATGCATTCCAAGGAAGTTGTATTGTCAGTACTATCCCCCTCTAAATCGTTCACCATGCAGAAAGCTGACTGAAGTTCAGTATTTATGTGTAGATTTTTATCTTGTGAGATCAAATTTACGCTCAGTGGAATGGACAGATTTCAGGTATATTTTTTAAGTTTTTTTAAAGAATTTTTTTTATTTGACAGAGAGAGAGCATAAACACAGGCAGTGGCAGGCAGAGGGAGAGGGAGAAACAGGCTCCCTGTCGAGCAGGGAGTCCAATGTGGGGCTCGATCCCAGGACTCTGGGATCGTGACCTGAGCTGAAGGCAGACACTTAACCCACTGAGCCACCCAGGTGCCCCTTTATTTAAGTTTTTATTTTAATTCCAGTATAATTAACATACAATGTTATGTTAGTTTCAGGTGTACAATATAGTGATTCAAGCATTCCGTACATCAGCTGGTCCTCATCACAACAAGTATACTCCTTAATATCCTTCTCCTACTTCGTCCATCCCCTCCCAGCCCACCTACCCTCCGGTAACCATCAGTTCTCTATAGTTAAGAGTCCCTTTCTTGGTTTCTCTCTCTCTCTTGTTTTTTCCCTTTGCCTATTTGTTTTGTTTCTTAAGTTCCTCATATGAGTGATATGATATGATATGATATGATATTTGTCTTCCCTGTCTGACCTATTTCACTTAACATTATACTCTCTAGTTCCATCCATATTGCTGCAAATGGAAACAGTTCATTCTTTTTATGGCTAAGTAATATTCCATTGTGTATATAGACCACATTTTCTTTATCAATTCATCAGTCAGTGGATACTTGGGTGCTTTCATATCTTGGCATTGTAAATAATGCTAGTATAAACATAGGGGTGCATGTATCCGTTTGAATTAGTGTTTTTGTATTATTTGGGTAAATACCCAGGAGTGTGATTGCTGGACCATAGGGTAGTTCTATTTCCAACTTTTTGAAGAACCTCCATACTGTTTTCCAGAGTGGCTGCACCAGTTTGCATTCCCACCAACAGTGTAACAGGGTTCCTTTCTTTCCCGCATCCTTGGCAACACCTGCTGTTTCTTGTGTTTTTTATTTTAGCCAGTCTGACAGGTGAGGTGATAACCTTTTGTAGTTTTCATTTGTATTTCCCTGATGATGAGTGGTGTTGGGCATCTTTTCATGTATCTGGATGTCTTCTTAGGAGAAATGTCTGTTTGTGTCTTCTGCCCATTTTTTTTTTAAAGATTTTATTTGTTTATTCGACAGAGATAGAGACAGCCAGCGAGAGAGGGAACACAAGCAGGGGGAGTGGGAGAGGAAGAAGCAGGCTCATAGCGGAGGAGCCTGATGTGGGGCTCGATCCCAGAACGCCGGGATCATGCCCTGAGCCGAAGGCAGACGCTTAACCGCTGTGCCACCCAGGCGCCCCTGCCCATTTTTTAATTCGGTTTTTTTTTGGGGGGGTGCTGAATTGTATACGTTCTTTTAAAAAATATTTTATTTATTTATTTGAGAGAGAGAGAGCATGAGCAGGTGAAGAGACAGAGGGAGAAGCAGACTCCCCACTGAGCAGGAAGCCCGATGCGGGGCTCGATCCCAGGACCCTGAGATCATGACCTGAGCCAAAGTCAGACACTTAACTGACTGAGCCACTCAGGAACCCTGTTTATGGTCTTTATGTATTCTGGATACTAACCCTTTATCTGATATGTCATTTGCAAATATCTTCTCCCATTCTGTATGTTGCCTTTTAGTTTTGTTGATCCTTTGCTGTGCAGAAGCTCTTTATTTTAATGTAGTCCCAATAGTTTATTTTTGCTTTTGTTTCCCTTGCTTCAGGAGATCTACCTAGAATCAGGTATAATTTGCTAAGTTTGGACAAATGCATACATCAGTGCAACCCAAAGTCCTATCAAGACATAGAACATCAGCTTCACCTTAGAAAGATGTGGAATATCACCTTCCCTTTTTTTCTTTTATATGGAGGTATAATTTATACCCAATAAAGCCCACAAATCTTAAGTGTATAATACAATGAATTTTTATGAGACCAATAAGCTTTTAGCCACTGGGCGATACTTGCAGTCACTTCTCTTCTTGATAACTTGATTTTATTTTTGGGCCAGATTCTTTGGTATTCATATAAATCTGTGGTTCTCAATTTGGAGAGATTTTGCCCCCCGAGGAGAGTTGGCAATATCTGGAGGTATTTTGGTTGGCACCACTGTGGGGGAGGGGGAGAGAGTTGCAACTGACATGTGTGGGTGAAGGTCAGGGATGTTGCTGAGCACCGAGCAATGCAGAGGACCTCCCTGCACAGCTAAGGACTACCCATCCCGAAACGCCAGTAACGCCAAAGTGCAGAAACCCTGATAATAACAGACCTCCAAAATCTCCCAGATGTGCTTGGATTTGAGACAGAGTCAGCTTGGGCTCCATCAGAGGTCCTCACACCATACACAACGAGCTACCCACTGAAGCTGGAAGGAGGATGAAGCACAAAAGGGGTATAGAAAAGACCAAGGAGGGATGCCTGGGTGGCTCAGTTGGTAGCATCTGCCTTCAGCTCAGGTCATGATCCCAGAGTCCCGGGATCAAGCCCCGTGTCTGGCTCCCTGCTCAGCGGGGACCCTGCTTCTCCCTCTGCCTGCTGCTCCCCCTACTCTTGCTCTCTTTCTCTCTCTGACAAGTAAATTTTAAAAATCTCAAAAAAAAAAAAAAAAAGAAAAGAAAAGAAAATGAAATAATGAAATGAAATGAAATGAAATGAAATGAAATGAAATGAAATGAAATGAAAGAAAAGAAAACACGGGGGAGGTGCAGTGGGTAGGTAGAAATTGATTGGATTTTTCAGCCGTGTCTGTCTCATTCACCTCTTTATCCCCAGTGCTTGGTGCCTGGTGAGTGGCCCCCAAAAAATGAGTGAATCAGTCGGCAATTTTCTCTTCTTTTTTTTTTTTTTTTTTGCATACCTGCTGCATGTGTCACGTACCCTACGTGGTATTCACGAATCTAGGAGCCGTAAGGGATGAAAACACAGATAGGAGATGGCGTGGTCAGGCTCCTCATGGAGGAAGTTCCAGGGTGCTCTGGAAACCGGGAGGGGAGGTAAGCATTCCGTCCGTGGGAGGCAGTGGGGAGCTTTGTGGATCACGGGGCAGGTCAGCAGAGCCTCCGAAGGAATGTGTCAGGTGCAGAGCAGGACGGCTGTCCTGGCCGGGCAAACTGCCCCCCCGGGAAGGCTCGCCAGGGGGAAGCCATGTCAAATGTGGCGGAGAAGACGGGTTTTTGGCAAGACTGAAGCACTGGTTATGGGGGAAATTGTGGTTGGGGGAATGGGGGGCAGGTCCTGGAACAAGGTGGGCCTGAGAGCCAGGCTGCAGAGTTTGGACTTGATCCTGAGGGTGATGAGAAGGTCCCGAAGAATTTAGACCAGAGGCAGGGCATGGTCAGTTTGCATTTTTGAAAGGTCAATCTGTGGCTGGGTGGAGGGGAACTCAAGAGAGGGGAGCTGGGGCAGAGGATGAGTAAAGAAGCTGTTTCGAAAAGCCAGAGACGATGAGGGCTTGAGCTAAGGTGGGGCGGCTGGTAGAGAGTCAAGAGTTACGTAAAAGATTCCATGGTAGGAAAGGAGGGGTCCCAGGAAGCAGTTCACAGAGAGTGCCCCCAGAGGGCTGCTTCCAAGGCGGCCATGCCCTCATACAGCGAAACTAAACAGAACAGGACTCCCTTCTCAGCCCCGGTAAGGAAATCTTAGCACTTTAGTTACTTTTTAAATTCAACCCATGTTTGAGAGCCTGTTGTGTGCCTTTCTCAGAGATACAGCCATGACTAAGACTGACCCAGCCCCTGCCCGTCAAGGGAGAGGGAGGCAAGTGAACACATGGATGATAAATTAGAGCCTCAGAGAATTGGCAGGTGCTAGGGAGTAAAGAAAGAGGATGGTAAGGTGGTGAGTGAGGGAGAAATCAGGACAGTTTGGGGTGGTGAGGGCAGACTTCTCTGAAGAAGTAACATCTGAGTGGAGGCTGGAGATGGGAAGGAGCCAGTTGTATAGAGAGCCAGGCAGAGGGAAGAGCATGTGCAAAGGGCCTGCGGTGGGCGAAGACTTCACATGTGCCAGTTCCAGCACAGAGGCCCATGCAGTAGAGCCGAGCAGACAGAGGACAAGACCCAGAGGTGGCTGGAGGCAGACCTGAGGGCTGTGAAGGTCATGCTGGGGAATTTTGCTCTGACTACAGTAGGAGGACATTGCACTTTGAACAGGTGAGCTGTAGGGAGATTTGGAGAGAGTAAGAAGGCAAGCAGGGAGCCCAGTGAGCAGGACGTTGCCACTGCCCAGATGAAAAAAATATTATTCAGATAGGCCTCAGTTCAGTAGCACACTCTGCCAGTGGTAGTTTTAAAATTTTAAGTTAAATTTTGAAAACTTCCTGTTGAGATATGACCTCCACCCAGTAAAGTGCACAAAATGCCCTCCTTGTAAGTGTGTGACTCAATGGATTTTTACGTATGTGTAACTCTATACAGTTGAAGGCATAGAACATTCCTTTCCTCTAGAACACGGCATCTCGGCCTCTGCAGTGTTGACTTTGGGCGAGGGAGTTTTTCGTTTTGAGGGGCTGTCTTGTGCCTTTGGGGATGTTGACCTTGACCCCAGCCACTGTCCTCTAGATGCCAGTAGCCCCCAAGCCTCTCTGGTTTTTTGTTTTTTTTTCTGGAAGTTTTTATCTTTTTTTTTTTTTTTTAAAGATTTTATTTATTTATTCGACAGAGATAGAGACAGCCAGCGAGAGAGGGAACACAAGCAGGGGGAGTGGGAGAGGAAGAAGCAGGCTCATAGCGGAGGAGCCTGATGTGGGGCTCGATCCCAGAACGCCGGGATCATGCCCTGAGCCGAAGGCAGACGCTTAACCGCTGTGCCACCCAGGCGCCCCTGGAAGTTTTTATCTTTTGATCATCTTTTCCCATTTCCCCCACCCCTACTCTTTGCCTCCAGCAGCCGCCAATCTGTTCTCTGTATTAGTGAGTATGGTTTCCTTAGATTCCATGGGTAATGGGCTCACACAGTATTTGTTTTTCTCTGTCTGGCTTATTTCACTTAGCACAATGCCTTCCAGTTTCATCCGAGTTGTTGCAAAAGGCGGGATTTCCTTCTTTTTCACAGCGGAATGCGATTCCATTGTGTATACCGTGTTTTCGTTTTCCATTCATCCACCGATGGGCACTTAGGTTCTTTCCAGGTCTTGGTGATCGTAAATAAGGCTAAGTGAACATGGAGGGGCAGATATCTCCTTGAGATCCTGTTTTCATTTCCTTGGAACACGTACTCAGAAGTGGGGTTGATTGCTGGATCACAAGAGAGCTCTAGTTTAAGTTTTTTGAGGAACTGACATACTGTTTTTTCTTGAAGTGTTTATTCTAATTCCTGCAGTTAACAGACAGCGTTATGTTAGTTTCAGGAGTACAGTCTGGCAATTCATCACTTCCAGGCATCACCCTGTGCTCCTCACGGGTGCCCTCCTTCCTCCCCATCACCTGTTTCCCCCATCCCTCCCTCCCACTTCCCCTCTGGTAACTAACAGTTTGTTCTCTGTAGTTAAGACTCTGTTTCTTGATTTGTCTCTTTCTCTCTTATTTTCTTTTCCCTTTGCTTGTTTTGTTTCTTAAATTCCACAGAGGAGTGAAACCATGGCATTTGTCATTCTCTGACTCACTTGTCTCACTTAGTATTATACTCTCTGGCTCCATCTGCGTCATTGCAAGTGGCAAGAGTTCATTCCTTTTGATGGCCGAGTAATATTCCATCACGTACACATATCACATCTTCTTTATCTGTTCATATGTTAAGGGACTGGGTTGCTTCCATCTCTTGACTATTGTAAATAATGCTGCAATGAACGTAAGGGTGCATATTATCCCTTTGACCAAAGCACATTCCCGCCAACAGAGCACAAGGGTTCCCTTTCCCCGACCTCCTCACCAACCGTTGTTATCTCCTGTCTTTTTGATAACAGCCATCCCAGCAGGTATGAGATGACATCTCATCATAGTTTTGATTTCCATTTCCTTGACGATGAGTGACTTCGAACACGTTTTCATGTGCCTGTTGGCCATTTGGACGTCCTCTGTGAGAATACCTGTTTGTTTTTTTTTTAAAGATTTTATTTATCTATTTGATAGAGAGGGAACGCACGAAGGAGGACTGTGAGAGGGAGAAGCAGGCTTCCCGCTGAATAAGGAGCCCGACACAGGGCTTGATCCTAGGATGCTGGGATCAGGACCTGAGCCAACGGCAGACGCTTAAGGACTGAGCCACCCAGGCGCCCCGAGGATACCTCCGTTTTGATAGCCAAAGGTCTCCAGACATTGCCAAATGTCCCCTGAGTGGGAGGCATAACTGCCCCCCATTGAGAACCACTGCTCTGAAAGTTTCCCTCGTGTCCCTTTTCCAGGCACTATTCCCAACCCCAGAACATTATTCCAATTGCCATCCCCATCCATGAGTCTTGCCTATTCGTGGACCTGTTGTGAATGGCAAGCTACAGCGCCTCACTGCATGGTCTTTGTACCTCAGTCCCTTCCTCTGTGCAGTGGGTCGATGAGCACCCCACCTCACAGAGACACCTCGAGAACCCAGTGGACCGTTACAGTCGGTGCAGGGTGGGGCTCAGAGAAAACATTGCGTAAATGCCACTTGTGAATGCTGTGGTTTCACGTTAGCACTCTTAGCCCCTGGCACCCTTCTTCCTGGTTCCCCGATGCCTGGCATACAGTAGGTGGTCAGTCCACATTGTCACTGTTGTTGTCACAGTCTTCTAAGCGGACAAGCTGGCATTCTCCTGCAGGGAACTCCCTTCTCAGGCATCACCTGACAGTTCCTTCTTGAACTTCCTCCACCTCCGCCTTTTTTATGACATCTGTGTGGGGGGGTCTCTGTTGTCCTAGAAACCCACTCCTCCTGCTGGTTCCGTGATGACACTGCGGGTTTCTTCTCCCACTTCTCTGAGCGTGACCCCTCTGTCTCTGCCGCTAGCTTCCTTCCCTCCTTCTGCCCGGTTGGTCCCGGTCCAGACCTCAGTTTTCTTCTGCTCTGATCCCACCGTTCTCTCCACACACCCGCAGAAGGACAGGCACACCTCTGAGAGAGGAAAGCTCCCAGAGACCTGCCCTGTCATCCCTAATTCCCAAGTGGTCCCACTGGCATATCTTAGACACCCTCAGGGGTGGAGAGGGGAACGTGGATCCCCGTCGCTGTCATTAGTGCAGGAACTGCCAAGACGGGGGAGACAGAACAGAGAGAGGTGAAGGTATTTATAGTTAAGATGATTAAGATTCCACAGTTGAACAATAATGATGTAATTATCCTAAACAATTAGGATTATTTGTAGTGGGGAGTACTCGGATCCCGGACCGGCTTTATCCAATAGAAAGGGGCCTCAAGTCACATTGTAATTGTAGAATTCCCAGGAGCCAGGCGAAGAGAGTAAAAGGACATCAGGTGCAACTAAGTTTCATCAGATATTTTATTTAACCCAATATATCCAAGTACGTATCATTTTAATAAGTAACCAGTATGAAAATGACCAAGGAGGTGGTGTACACTCTTTTCCCCACACTCAGTCCTCGAAATCCAGTCGCGTTTCCAGCGACAGCCCATCTCATTTCAGACGCTAGGTTCTTCGTCTGAACTACTTGATCTGCGTTGACGTTTCATAAAATTCCGGTCGGAAAGGTTCGTGCACATACCCGAGCTGCTGCAAGTCTACTCGCGGATTTTCCACGGACTAAAAGGAGGGTTGGCTTTGTAAATTAAGATGAAACGAAATTAGAAATTCCGATCCTAGTTGTACCAGCTGCCTTTCAAGTGCTCCAGAGCCCCGCGTGGCTTACCGTGGGTGGCCCCATCGGGTGGCACGGGCATAGAACCTGAACATTAACCCAGAAGGTTCTGATGGACGGCAGCCTGGCTTTCCTCCAGGATTTCGGATCGGAGGCACTATTGACATTTGGGGCCGGGTAACTCACTGTCGAGGGGGCTGTCCTGGGCATTGTAGGGTGTCCACCAGCATCCCTGTCCTCTTCCCACTTGATATCAGCAGCCGTCCCCTCTCCTGTCATGACAATCGAAACTGACTCCAGACATCATCCACCGTCCTCTGGGGGAAGAAATCACCCCTAGATGAGAAGCACCGTTCTAGATCAAAGCTGAGTTCGAAGCCTAGCTCTGTCTGCTCTGTGAGAGCCGAGTGACTTTGGGCGAATCCCGAAGCCTCGGTGTTCTCATGGCCCCATGGAACAATGAATAGCAATCACCTTACAGAATGGCTGTGAGGTAAGACCTGGCTTCGTCGTCCTGGTGATGACTAGAGGCCATGCCCGCGCATAGCTCGGTGTCCAGTAAACCGAGGCTATGATCATCCAGTGTGAACCTGAACCCATTAGCCCCCATGTGCCCCCTGGAAAGCAGGGCAGAGCGGGGCAGGACCTTGAAGTTGCTCAGGGGTGCTCGTTGTCAAGTTCTAGAGCAAGGACATTTGAATTGCTTTTTTTAAAAAAAAAATATTTTATTTATTTACTTGCCAGAGAGAGAGAGAGCACAAGCAGGGGGAGCAGCAGGCAGAGGGAGAAGCAGGCTCCCCGCTGAGCAGGGAGCCCGATGTGGGGCTCGATCCCAGGACCCTGGGATCATGACCTGAGCCGAAGGCAGACGCTTAACTGACTGAGCCACCCAGATGCCCCCCAAATTTGAATTGCTTAAATGAGAAGAGTTTGGGGAATCCAGGGGTCTGGGGTGTGGTCCCAGCTGTGTCACTAATCTGATGCTTTGGGGTGCCCTGCTTTCCCCTCTGTGAGGTGGGGGGAGTGCATATGGTGGTCACCTCCAACAGGACCCAGTGGCTCTGCCTCTGTTTCTCCAGGATTGTTTTCTTAAAGAAGGGAGGGGGTGCCTTGGGGTAGAGAACCCTGAGTGGGGGTCGGGACAAAGGCCAGACCCCATTTCCTCCTTCCTGCCACCTCCAGTCTTTGCTAACCCTGTGTCTTTTCTCTGGACCATTCCCTTCCTCTCTCTCTCTCTCTCTCCCTTCCTCCCCTGCCTGGCCCAGCTGATCCATATCCTTTAGGTCTTGGTGTACCACATGGCACTTCCTTCAGGAAGGCTTCCCTGATTCCCTGCCCCCTCCTGGTTTGAGCCAGGTGTCTCCCGTCAACCTCTACACTTCTGCTCTCCAGCTCGATCACCTGTCTTGTTTGTTGTCTGTCTCGGCCAGGCCGCGTGCACAGAGCAGAGCGGGGGCTCGAGGTGCATCTGTCCTAGGAGTGTGTGAAAGGGAGCAGGGCGAGACGACAGGAGAGTAGGTTAGCAGGAAGTTACGCTGAGCGTGGAAGGACCTGGGGGTTTCTCACCAGCTTGCCTTGCCCCCGGGTTCTTGGAGTTTGGCTCTGGATATACGAGGCAGGAGAGGTGTGAGGCCCCGTAGGGTGCCCGCTGCCCCCCATCTTCACACCAGGCCCCTGCATGTGCCCTCCCCTGGAGGAGCAGATAAGCCCACCCGTCAGGCTGTCGGAGGCTTGAGGAGTGGGGTCTCCCAAGTGCAAGACAAAGGAGGAGTGGAGGGGTGGTCGAGGGGTGGTCGGTGAGGAGCGCCGTGCCTGAGGAGGGTCCTTCTGTCCATCTGAGCGGGGTGGGTGGCTGGGGAGACACACTTTCTGTTGTACAGCTGGAGCCCGGGGTGATAAGAAGCCTGCGGAGGCTACAGAGTTTTCAAGGAGGAGGCAGAATCCCAAATCCCCTCGCTGCACCCCTTTGCCAGCCCCTCAGGCAACGATCCGCCCTGGCAAGGACAGCTGAAGGGTTCAGCTTGGGAGTGAGGGGCTGCAGATCCCAGGAGGGCCTTGTGGGGCAGGGCGGGGGCGGTGAGGGCAGGGTGAGGTGGAAAGGTACAACAGGCCCAGCCCTCGGCTCCCCTGGCAGCCGGGCAGTTCCCACGTGGGAATGCGGTCTCCTGTCCACTCCCGCACATTCCGAAACGCTCAGAGCCAGACGTGCCTCCCCCAGGGAGGGTCCACCCAGCCTCAGTCTGGTGGTGCCAGCCCCGGAGCAGGAAGGTGTCCGGTGCCCATCAGGGGCTTCAGAGAATGGGACGGGTCCCTGCCCTGGGTCCCTGTCCTCCCTTCAGCCCAGATGGACCCACGGGGTGTCTTGGTTTGACCGCAGTCCTGGGAGCCCAGCTTGGCTGGTGGGTGGCTGTCGCCTCTGTCCCTCCTCACAGAGGGTATCGGTCTGCGGGTGTTAGTCACCACATGGGCACTGAGAAATGCCAGCTGACCTTTGCCGGCAGCGAACCACGGCTTCCCCCGGGGCGGGCCCTGCCCCTCTAGGAAAGCTCAGCAAGGCGTGTCCTCACCACCCTCCCAGGAGCCAGGGCCGGGCTGGGCTGGGTTCAGTCACTGGGACTCGTTCAGGGGGTGAGGAGCGCAGCCTGGGCGGCCAGGCAGGAGCATGGGCTGGGAGGGCCCTGGACACCCGGGCCGCCGGCCCCGGCACCTGCTGCCTCTGGCTGTGGGCCTCCTCCTCCTCTGTGGCCCAGGTAAGTGGGGCTGGGCGGGGTCCGCTAGAGGAGAGGGGCAGAGAGGACAAGGGCCTCAGGCTCCCCAAGCCCCCACGGGCACCCAGGAGGCCGGACGAGGCTGCGTTTTCCCAACTGCCAGGCAAATTCACAAAACCACTGTGGTCATGAATGAGATACCCGCTGGGATCGGTGTAGAGATGGCCGGGCTTTGATTCCTTCCTGCGCTGGCTTCCTCACTGCCTAGGAGTTGTTTCCCTTGACATCTCTGCTCCCAGCACCTGCGCCTAGCTCTCAGGTGGGAAATGAGCCTGTCGCAGTGCCGGGCTTCCCTGCGCTCCTGGCCGGCGGGCCAGGCAGGCGGCCACCCGGTCACGAGGGCTGCGAGCCTGAGGAGGAGCCCTGACGGCCGGGAGTCTGCCCAGATGGCAGGGTGGCACTGGGGCTGGCAGGGATTTCTAGGGGCACGGTCAGTGGAAGGGAGGGAAGGGCCGTCCTGGCAGGGAGATCAGGCCACGGCCAGGAGGCAGGAAGCTGCCAAGTGCATTTGGGGTTGGTCGGTGTGATGTGAGTGTATTTGGGCCGCACGATGGGAGAATGCAGATGAGGGGCGGACTGGGAGGAGTGGGGAGAGGAAAAGCAGTCTGTGAGGTTTAGGGGAGGTGTGTTCTTAGATTCCAAAGGGGACTTTGCAGGCCTGTTGGTCATTTTGGGGGATTAGCGTGGGCCTTGTTGCCTAGACAAGCCTACCGGCCTCAGGGAGAGGCATGGGCCCAGCTTGTGTGTTCGCCTGCTGTGGGGAGAGACCGGGCTCCATCTGGTACAGAGAGAAGGTCCACGATTCCCCACCTGTGGCCCCCGCGCTGTCCAGACCCCTGGACTGTTTTACTCCAGCTGCTTCCTTGGACGGGAAGTCTGGGCTTTCTAGCCAAACCTTTTGGGGGTGCAAGACATCCGGAGGCTTGTACAGGGGGCATCTACCATCTGCCAGGTGCTTAAGGTACCTGTCCCTTTATTCATCCCAGGAGAAAGGACTGTCCTCAGTGTTTCATTGGGAAACGGAGGCCACCAGGTCATGAAGGGCAGTGGAGAGGGGCTTCCCCCTCCTGGAAGGGCATGAGACCCTGGACAGTGGTAGTCTGGGAGCCGCCCTGCCCTTCCCTCACCCAGGCCAGGCTGCAGCTCCCAGAGCAGGTGGGGAAGGCTCCCCAGCCCCCCAGCCCTGAGTCACCGAGGCCCAGCTCTGGCCCCGGGAAGAGCTTTGTGGTTAGATGTCATTGTGAGGCATCCGCACAATGACCTGAATGGTGGGCGGGTTTGTACGGGACAACTCCACCACCTCCGATCCAGTGGGGCGTGTCCCCCTGAGCTGTCCCCAAAGCACGTAGCCACAAACAGAGGCTGTTTAACAGCTTTTGTCCCTGAGGCTCACTTCCAAGTCTGATGCCAGGGTGCTGCTCGAGCTGGATAAACTCCTGCTCCTGTCCCGGGGAGTGCTGGTCACCCGGACTGTGGGTGGACACCCCTCCCCACCGCCCCATCATTTCCATAGTACCTGGGACACCTCTCAGGGTAGGGGTTTCCCTGGAATCAACCCAGACACCCTCCAGGACTTTCGACTTAAATGCTGGAAAAGACTCCCTTAATCCCTGGGCAGAGATGAAAAGAAATCTAAATCTAGCCCTGACAGGCCAGACACTTAACCTCTCTGAGTTTCCCTCTCCCCAAAGAGTAATTTTTGAAAAAATTCCAGAGCTGGAGGAGATCCATTCCTCACTCACCTCTCCCTCCACCTTGGACCCCATCCATGTTTTCCCACATCCGTACCCTGTGCTCTTTCCCTCCTTGCCTGGGGGCTGAGACACTCCAAGATCCCCAAGGACCTTAGTAACGGTCATCTCGTCTTGTGCACGTCCTCTGTGCCAGGGACTCATCTCCCGAAAAAGAGGAAAGATTTGTTCCTGTTTCCCCTGAGCCTCAAGGAACAATCACCTTTCTTCCGAGTTACTGGGTGGCCTCCCCCCAAAAGGAAGGTGATGGGTCCAGGCAGGTGGGGCAGCCCTGGGCTTCTTCGTGTCCAGCTTGTCACCTGATGTTCCCAGGGCTGCCCCCAGGTGGCCAGTTTCAGCAGGTGAATGAGCTCCCTTCCCACCTTCTGGGAACGTCAAGGCCAGACACAGTGGCTTACACAGGGACCTACCCACTTTTGACAGTAGACTCCGTGGTCCAGATGATTCTCCCCATTTTAAAGACGAGGGGGCAGAAGCTCAGAGGACGGTCCCCCTTGTGGCCAGGGGACAGCTGCGCTTGGAACCCGGGCTGTGATTCCAGACACCGTGCTCGGATTGCCCCGCTACGATTGAGATCTGGCTTCTGGCTGCGGGTACCAGTCTGCTCCCTCGTCTTTAGGCTCCCTGCTTGGACCTCAGAGCTGCCCCAGAAGGTCTAGAGCTGTGGGAGCATGAGTGCCAGGTCAGGAGGACACATCCCAGGAGAGCCACCACCTAGCCGTCCTGGTTTCCTGCAGACAAGGGTGTTCCTGGGGTGTGGATCTCTAAGTGCTAAAATTGAGAAAGTCCAAGGGCAGACCACGAGTTGGTCCCTGTCCATCCTGGTCCGTGTCCTGTACTTACTCCATTCCCGGCTCTTCTCCTTCCCGGTCTGGCACACTTCCTCTGCCTTACGTGTGACTACTGGCTTCGCTAAGAACAGGCAGGAGAGAGGCAGCCGGGCCCTTATCCCTCTGCCTCTGCGCTCCTGGCTGCCAATCCACATCTGCACGCTGTCCGGGGGGCGACGGGTGTCAGCCTGGCCCTAGCCATCAGCTCCAGCACGTGCACAGGCCGGTCTCCTGCCGCTCGGATGTCCCCTTGGTGGGGACCAGTGCTGACCAGAAGAGGGAGTTTTGGGGCCGGAGTCCCATCTGGGTTCTTCATGCTGCTCTCTGCTCCTTACCCCTGGGTGATGGGTCTTCCCCCTCCCGGAGTCTAAGTGGTTCCCTGTATTTGGATGACAAAGGTGCAACACAGCGGAGCAGTTAGCAGTACCGACACTGGTGCCTGAGAGCTGGGTTCAAATCCCACCTCTCCCACTCCCTGGACAAGGGAGGTAACCTCTTTAAGCCTCCAGGTTCTTATGTGTAATGTGAGAATAAATGTAGGATGGGGTAGTTGAGAAATCTAGATTAAATTAGAAGATACTTCCAAAATAGCGGTTCTCAACTGGGTGTGATTTTTGTTCTGCCCTCTGGAGACATCGGTGGTGTCTGGAGAGATTTTTGGTCGTCACAGCCAGAGGGCAGGGCTACTGACATCTGGTGGGGAGAGGCCAGGGATGCTGCCAAACTTTCTGTTCTGGCTTCTTCCAGTGCACCCTTTTTGCAAGAAGACTGCTCAGGGGCCTGCTGTCCTCTGAGCTGGGATTCACACATCGGGGGCTGTGTCTTCTTGGGAGTACTGGTCTCATCTCTGGCAGGGCCTCTGAGAACATTTACGCCAGTCTCTGGTTCCTGAGACATGCCACCGAGACCTCTCTGTGCTCCATTCCCCCAAAAGTGCATCCATCTCTTTAATTGCTTGCAAGATGGTAACCTGGTCTACCCGGTCCTAAAGGTTCCTTGCGTTCCAGATCTAGCAAGCTTTCACAATCCTGACCTTTACTCTGTTTTGAGATTTCACTCCTTACCAGTTGGAGGACAGAGAGCCAGTATGTAACCTCGGCTTTGGACTCTGTACCAGAACCTTCTCAGAAAGAATTCTCTGTCCGGAGAAACAGTGAGCTGATGTATGTCCGTGGCTCCTCGTGCCTTCCATCGCCTCCCACAGAGACCATCATGCCAAGCTCCATGGAAAGAGGGGGTGGAGGGGTAGCTGGTGGCACTCAGGTACTGGAGAGAGCTGTCTGTACCTTGGATATGAGGGAAAAAAAATGATCTTGTTTATCTTACCTCTGCATTAGGTTGTCCTGAGAAGGTAGAATACTGTGGTACCAGGGAGCTTCGAAAGCTGTGGTTGGGTGTGTTTCCTCTCATCACTTGGTTGGTGTCCGTCTTCCGCACCCCCCTACAAGCGCCCGTCCTTAGGTGTTTTTCCCAAAGCCACATCATCACCATAACAAAAGACTCCTTTATAGCTCTCCCCGCTTAGGAAATTCCAAGGGTTTTAGGAGTTCTTTGCCAAAACAGGAACAAAGACCAAATATATGCATTTCTTATTATAAATCACGACACCACAGCTTCAAAGAAGACCTTCCAGGGGAGGAGATGATCGAGCCGTGCATTTTTAAAATTCACATTACAAAAAAAGAAAATGAGCGGTGATTCGTAATGTGGAAATGTTGGGGTTTAGAACAGATGGTCAAGAAAGTATTCCAGAGATGTCTTCAGTGCAAAAAGGTGATTTTTCTCAAGCACGGAGACAGGACCTGTGGGCAGAAAGAGCCACACTGGGGTCATGAGGGTTGGCTGATTATATACTTTCAAGTTGGAAGGGGGTTAGGGAGAGTGTAAGTCTCTAAGGTTTCCAGGACCTTGAGGGGTCATTTACTAGTAAGTGACCTTAGCCATGAGACCCTTCAGATGTCTATCAGCCGGCTATATGCTCGAAGGGTGATTGCTAACCTATATCTTGGGGGCAGAGAGAGAGGACGTTTCCAAAGAACTTTTATATGTTCAAGGAGACTTACAGGGTCCTGGAAGTTGGGCTAATGTTAAGCGAAGACTGCCTTTTGCCTTTAGCAAAGTATTAACAGGGAGGCAGCTGGGTTTCTAGAGGAAGGTCACTCTGCCTGTTTCAAGGACTTGTCAAGGGGCTGTAAGTTGTAAGGAAATTTTTTTAACGTTTACATTTATGTACATATTTAATGTTTACAGCCTCTCTCTTTCAAAGTTAAAGATAAAAATAATCAAACTTAGATCACAATTTAAAAATAAATATGGGGCGCCTGGGTGGCGCAGTCGTTAAGCGTCTGCCTTCGGCTCAGGGCGTGATCCCGGCGTTCTGGGATCGAGCCCCACATTAGGCTCTTCCACTAAGAGCCTGCTTCTTCCTCTCCCACTCCCCTGCTTGTGTTCCCTCTCTCCCTGGCTGTCTCTCTCTGTCAAATAAATAAATAAAAATAAAGTAATATACTAATCAACAACAACAAAAAATGCAGACTAACAAAAAAATTCACTAAGACACTAAAATGACTTCTAAATGAACAAAGAAGAAACAAATGTCAAATTACGGTCATGTATCTTTCACAATACAGTTATAAATGAGAAACTCCAGGAGTTTGCCCTAAAACAGAACCTTAATCCTAGTTTGAGCAGGAGTAGCAATTACTAATATACAGCACCTAAAGGATGTAACTGTATTGAATAATGCTCTTTTAAAAAAATTATCACAATACCTTTTTATTTTAAAATTTTTTAACTTCAATTCAATTTAATTAACATATAGTGTATTACTAGTCTCAGAGATAGAATTTAGTGATTCATCAGTTGTGATGAGGTTGTGGAATATAGGGGAGGTTCAGTGGGGTGGAATCTGGAGCCCACGACCAAGAAAGAATTCTTGAGACGTCTTTGGTGCAAAATGGTGGTTTATGAAAGCACGGGGACAGGACCTGTGGGCAGAAAGAGCTGCTGCCCCGGGTTGTGGGGGTGGCTGATTATATACTATGGGGTTGGGGGAGGTAAGGAAAAAGGGAGGTTTCAAGACTCACAGGATGCCAGAGGCCTTGCTATGGTCAAGTTAAGGTTGTTTTTCCCTCTAGTAAGGCATTCACATGAAGATAGTTGGGAACTTCCTGGAGGAACATGACACTGCCCGCCGCAAGTATCTGTCCATGGGCTGCAGGTTACAATGACATTCAATTGTATCTACATTCCCTTCCGGAAGCTGGGTTATTGATAGAAATGCTTTGTTCTTGTAGATTGCTAAGACATTTGTAAACTGAGGGAGACTCAAGTCTTGCAGGATTGTGGTTTCTATAGGTTAACTGTTTCTTTTTCCTTTAGCATAGCCAGGACCTGAGGAATGTCCCACACATCCCCTGGGGGGAAGGGGTTGCGGGGTATCAGTTTCTGCTTTGTTCTCAGCTTGCCTTCTGTTCCCTCATCAGTTGCATCTAACACCCAGTGCTCATTACATCACGTGCCCTCCTTAATGCCCACTACCCAGTTACCCCATCCCCCACCTACTTCCCCTCCGGCAACCCTCAGTTTGTTTCCTAGAGTTCAGAGTCTCTTATGGTTTGCCTCCCTCTCTGATTTTATCTTATTTTATTTTTCCTTCTCTTCCCCTATGTTCATCTGTTTTGTTTCTTAAAGTCCACACATGAGTGAAATTGTATGGTATTTGTCTTTCTCTGACTGACTTATAAGTTGTAAGGGAATTTTTTTTTTTTCCTTTTGCTTCCATTCCCCACATCAGCATTTATTTTCCTTCTCAGACTTTCCTGCAAATTCCAGTGGAAGGAATGTGTGCACATTGTAGAACACTTAGAAAATTCAGTAAGGACAAAAGAATGACTACATGAGCTTGAACTGAATCTTGAGTGACGAATGGATATTAATTTGTGAAAGACGAGAATGATAACTGGACAGAAGGAAAAGAGGAGAGCAGAATTATGATCTGTTTGGCTGGGGAACTGCAAGAATGTTGCTATGACTTACAGAAGGTGACGGGAAGGATGTTGTGGGAGGTACAGCTGGGGCGAGTTTTCTGGACCTCAGGCTTCCTGACCTTTGGGGTCCAGTCTTCTTTTTTTTTTTATAATGATTTTTTATTATATTATGTTAGTCACCATACAGTACATCCCCAGTTTCCGATGTAAGGCTCGATGATTCATTAGTTGTGTATAACACCCAGTGCACCATGCAATACGTGCCCTCCTTACTACCCATCACCAGTCTATCCCATTCCCCCACCCCCCTCCCCTCTGAAGCCCTCAGTTTGTTTCTCAGAGTCCATAGTCTCTCATGCTTCATCCCCCCTTCTGATTACCCCCCCTTTCTTTATCCCTTTCTTCCCCTACCAATCATCCTAGTTCTTATGTTCCATAGATGAGAGAAATCATATGATAGTTGTCTTTCTCTGCTTGACTTATTTCACTAAGCATTATCTCCTCTAGTGCCGTCCATGTTGTAGCAAATGTTGAGAACTCGTTCTTTCTGATAGCTGAGTAATATTCCATTGTATATATGGACCACAACTTCTTAATCCAGTCATCTGTTGAAGGGCATCTCGGCTCCTTCCACGATTTAGCTATTGTGGACATTGCTGCTATGAACATTGGGGTGCATATGGCCCTTCTCTTTACTACGTCTGTATCTTTGGGGTAAACACCCAGTAGTGCAATGGCTGGATCATAGGGTAGCTAAATTTTTAACTTTTTAAGGGACCTCCACACTGTTTTCCAGAGTGGCTGTACCAACTTGCATTCCCACCAACAATGTAGGAGGGATCCCCTTTCTCCACATCCTCTCCAACAATTGTTGTTTCTTGCCTTGTCTATTTTTGCCATTCTAACTGGCGTAAGGTGGTATCTCAGTGTGGTTTTGATTTGAATTTCCTTGATGGCTAATGATTTTGAACATTTTTTCATGTGTCTGTTAGCCATTTGTATGTCTTCATTGGAAAAGTGTCTGTTCATATCTTCTGGGTCCAGTCTTCTTTGCAGGGCGGGCTGGTCTGAGCCTCTGGGGTTTGTGGCGGCATCCCTGGCCTCTGCCACTAGGTGGCAGCAGAGCATCACTTGTTGTAAAAACCCAAACTGGCCCGGCGAGGAGGGGGTGGGGGTGGGGAGTCAGAACTCGGTTGAGAACTGGTGTAAGAGGCAGAGGCAAGGTGGATCGTTAGGGACACAAAGTGCAGAGATCCCAGTTATATCGTGCAACAGAAAAAATTTCAGGGAGCCCACTGGCAGCCAGCAGCCTGCTCTCAGGGGCCAAGTCTTAGACCTGCCCCCAAAAGGCAAATGCTGACCCGTCCCTGCTTGACCCCGTGGGCCTCCTTGGGTCCGGTGCTCCTACCCCATCCCGGACCACGAGGCCAAAGCACTGAATCCACATGGACACACACAGGCACCAGTTTGCCATGTGAGGTTCTTGCTGGTGTGACCACAGTGAACAAAAGTGCCCTGTTTTTTACCTCCCCAGCTGAGACCACGACCAGAACCTCTGCTCCTGGAAGAGAGAACAATCTGACTGTCACCAGCAGGGCGACAGGTGATGCTCAGGTGTCCTCACCCCACCCAGGGTACAGCACCAGCATGGCTGCCCCGGGGAGCTCTGAGCACCCCAGGGCACCCCTTCCCAGCACCCCAACAGCCATGTCACAGACCCAGGCAGGCTCAGTTCAGTCCACTGGTGAACCCCGGCACGCTCGGTGGACAGAGACAAATCCTGGAGTGGCATCAAACATCATGGAAACCGCCGTCAGCCCTTCTCCTCCTGAGGAAGTCCCTGGGCTCTCCGCTCTGAAGAGCAGCCCCCCCAAAGGAACTTCACCCAGAGAAGCCATGGAAGCCAGAGGTGACCCCATCACCCACTGGCAGACTGTCCCCACCGGGGTCACAGTGACAGGAAGCAGCAGCACAGGGAGTAGCAGGGCCACAACCAGTCCCCCCCCAGAAAGCACCACTTCATCTGAGACACCCACAGGTGTGAGTCAGACCATGAAAAGTGCCCCCGTCGCCTCTCCAGCTGAGACGGGCACAGCCGCTGGTTCAAGTACAACAGAAGGGACTCACTCATCACCTGAGATGCTTTCTCCTACTTATCCCGAGACCGCAGCTAGGGCGACCCCAGATTCCAGGGAGCCGACAAGCCCAGGACTGACTCTGTCCAACACTGGACGTCCCTCGGCCTCCCCTGAGCCTGGTTCTGAGGGAGATGCCACGCCAGCCTCCCGTGTATCTCCGCTGTCGCCTGCTCCAGATCTGGGTGATCAAGGGTCAGCCTCCAGCACATTCTCAGTGCAGACAGTGACCTCTTCTCTGACCGCAGGGACCCTTTTTCCCATGACACCAAGAAATACAGCAGCAGGTGCTTCTGGGAGAGTTACAACTTTGACCTCTGCCCTGGCCCATCCCTCTCCCCCAGGGGAAGGGACAGTGGGGAGGGTGCTCTCCTCCAGCACCTCCCCCGAAGCCCCAGACACACCCAGGACTCTGGCGTCGGAACCGGCAGGTGGCCCCACAACCCTCAGCATCACCAGCGTTTCCAGAATGAGAACTTCCCTTTTTCCATCGCCCTCCCCTGCCTCAGAAGAGACCAACACAGACTCAGCGGGCCCTGAGTTTCCTGCAGCTTCTCGATCATCTCGGGCCTCCACCTTTACTTCCGCGGCAGCGAGGTCACAGACCCACGAGAGCGCGGTTAATGATCCCCCTGCCCTTCGCAATAGCGCCCGGCCGGAGACCAGTCCCAAATTTGAGACAAGGTCCCCTTCCGCACGAAGCTCTCTTCCAGCCGCTGCCACTCCCCCTGCTGCTACCGGTGTGGTTCCTAGAATCAGTCCCCTAAACACCAGCTCCGTGGAAGGAATGTCTCCGAGGGAACCTTCAACGGCCACGCTCACAACACGCAACACGGGGGGCCCAGCCGCTGTCGGTGCTTCCAGCAGGGTCCACCCCACAAGGGGACCTGGCGGCCACCGAAAGTTGGGAACTACGCACCTGCCCTCTGGAACCACATCCCCCACCGAGACGTCCACGGATGCAGCCTTGGCCACGGACAGGGTCCCAGTCTCAGCAACCGCGTCTCAGTCCCCGGCTGCTGCCAGCACCGTGGGGAAGACAAGCCACTCGCCTGGTACGTCGTCTGATGCCCTCTATCCTGTGCCGCCTGCAAGGATGACGGTTTCTGGCGATGAGACCAGCCCACCTCTCACTCCAGAAACAGCCACAATTCAGTCACCTCCGGAGCCCAGCTCTATGAGAAGTCGCTGGCCCAGCCTTCCGGCTTCTTCTCCTTCTGCTTCTGCTGCCGAAGCCGCAGTGACCACCACGTCGGTACCCCAGAGTAGCACCCCCGCAGGCATGCTAACAGGTGTATGGGACCCGCCCAACTTACCTTCCAAGACGTCCTCATCACCTAGGGAGCCCCCAGCCGGTCCCGATGCAGGGAGACGTGCCACCGTTCCCCGGGGTATGTCAGCCCCATCAGTGGGGTTGTCAGAAGAGAGAGTCCCTGCCTCCAGCACCCACCCGGCGTCAACAGACTCATCCGGCTTCAGCCCCGGAGCACGCACCAGTTCAGAGCGTCCCAGCACGGTGGTAGAAACTGGTTCTTACCCACCCCTCGCCTCTCCCCCCGTGAAGACCACCACCGCTGTATCACTAGCAGAAATGGACACTAAGGAGACGTCTTACTCTTCTGGATCACCCCCTGAGGTGTCCGTTCCTGGAAAGACCAGCACCAGTGGTACCATATATGTCACCCCTCCAGATCCCAGCGCGACACGTTCAGCTCAGGTCTCCTCCTCCCGCCCAGTGAAGGAGCTCACAACCACAGGCACCTACGCAAGAACAGGGTCCCCCAGCCCAGCTACTCACCCCGAAAGCCCTAAAATCCCAAGGACGCCGGGTCCCACTAGCCCAGCCCCAGGAGCATGGACCAGCACAGAGACAGCTGAACACGCCACTGGATCCCAGGGCACAGATCTGGCAGAAAAGTCCCCTGGATTCAGGACGCAGTCCACCCCACGACCCGCGTCTGCAGCGGCCTCTGTCTCCCCTACCTCTGGAACCAGCACATGGGAACTGACCTCCGATGCCTCGGGTGAGTCCTTGACAAGTAAGGAGAACACAGTCACTTCTCTGCTGGGGGCTCTCACTATGTCTCTCCCCGTGGTCACATGGCTGAGTACCAGCTCGACAGAGGACGCGGCCTCTGCTGCCCCTGATGCCTCAAGTCCGAGTCCATCCGAGACAACGTTGGTTATGTCTACACGTGTACCTTCCCGTGAACTTTCAAGTCCGGGGGTAGACAGCAGTGCTTTCCAAAAAAAAGATTTGACCACCGTGGGCCAGCACCGAGGAGGGGGCATGGCCACAGCCTCCCACCGGCTCACCCTGGGCCCAGAAACAGATGCATCCACCTCACTGATTTATTCACCCCCAGATACTTCAACTAGAGGTATCACAGCCTGGGGGACAAGAGGCAACACCGACGGGTCTGAATCCAGACCTCCGGGCCCCCCCAGCACAGAAACCGGACAGAGCTCATCTCCACCCCTCCCCATTACTCCTCCATCAGTAGAGCCCACGTCCCCAGCGGCACTCACTGCTTCGACATCCAAGAAGGGACTCACACCATCAGAGGCAGCAAGACCGGTCAGCTCTGAGCCTGAAGATGAGCCAAGCTCACCTCCCCAGTGGTCTACACAGGCTCCGCGTCTCGCTTCCAGCTCCGTGGAAACCAGCGGAGCGGTGACTCAGACATCTGACCGTGGAAAAACCATGGTCGATCTGGGAACAAGTTTAGTCGCCAAAGGGAATTCATCTCTGCCTTTAACTCCAAGCACTCCTGGAAGGCAAAGCGGCCCCTGGTCAGCATCATCACTGACCGTAAGGAGAGTTGGGCCAGGATCCTCTTCTTCCACCTCTTCTGTGTCCCCCGAGGTGGCCGCTGCATTGGGCATCTCCCCCACAATGGGGGAGACTGCTTCCTCCTTGGCCTCTGTACTGCTGGGCACGAGATCTTCCCCGTCTCCCCCCGTGGCCACGTCTTCCGTGGGCACTGGCGAGGATGCAGGGACAAGCTCCACCGTGCCGCAGTCCCGCTCATCCTCTGCAGGGGGAATAAATTCCTCTATTTACACATCCCCCACCATTAGCAACAGTCCTGATGCTTCCGATCTGTCCGCCACAGCCCTGACCCGGGCCTTTCCCTTAGATCCCACAGCCTCGACCTGGGTCTCCTCCTCAGCCTTTACCCGCATTCTGGTACGGACTAGGCACCCTTCTCCCAAGACTCGAAACGGGGGGCTAGAGCACGGCAGCCTGGGAGCAGAGACTGAGCTGGCCGTAACTTCGTCAGGAGCGCTAACCTCTTCTGGAGCTGAGACAGAGCCCCCCCGGACACCCACCTTTGCATTGTCAGAGGCCCCACCCCGCAGAGGTGAGACTCCTGGGTCAGGAATCCGCTGTTCCTGATCTGACAGCTTGCCCCATTCATGAGTAAGGACCCGCTACATCTGCCTCCTTGGAGATGGGTTTGTTTTCCTTGGTTGGTCATTGAACATGGTAAGAAATCCGTGCCCTGTTTTTAACAAGGTATTTGACTTGCATTCATTCAGGATTCTGGCTGCAGGGAAATGTCCAGTTGGCCCGGTGGCCGCTTTAGCTCCCTGTATCTGGTTTTCTAGATGACTGTAGAAGTCGCCTGCTTGTACCCAGAGTGTGGGGTTGCTCATCCATGTTGGGCTTTGTAGCCATTCCTGATGAATATCATATTTTTTTTAAAAAAATGTATTTGTTTATTTGAGAGAGAGAGAGAGCATGAGCACGGGGAGGGGTAGAGGGGGAGGAAGAGGGACAAGCGGACTCTTCGCGCATCATGGAGCCTGACACAGGGCTTGATCTCATGACTCTGAGATCAGGACCCTGAGATCATGACCTGAGCTGAGACCGAGAGTCGGAGCTTAACCAACTGCACTACCCAGGCGCCCCACGCATGTCACATTTTTTTTTTAATGTTTTTTTATTATATCATGTTAGTCACCATACTGTACATCCCTGGTTTTTGATGTAAAGTTCGATGATTCATTAGTTGCATTAATACCCAGTGCACGCATGTCACATTTTTAAAAGACTTCTCTTTTATTGAGGTAAAATCTATGGTTCAGCAACATTCGGCACATTCCCATGGTTGTGCAACTGTCCCCGCCATCCGTCTCCAGAACTTTGGTATCTTCCCAAACTGAGACTCTGTTCCCATTAACCACTAACTCCTCCTTTTCCGCTTCTCCTCGCATCTGCAATCACCATTCTGCTTCTGTCTCCATGAATCTGACAATTCTGCGTGCCTCACGTACGTGGAATCACGTAGCATTGGCCGTTTTGTGTCTGCCTTATTTCACTTAGCATGATGTTTCCAAGGTTCGTCCGTGTGGTAGCAGGTGTCAGAGTTTCCTTCCTTTTTAAGGCTGAATCGTATCCCGTTGCGAATATACACCACCTTTTGTTTATTCACACATGGTTGGACATTTGGGTTGTCTTCGCCTTCTGTCTTTCATGAATCATGCTGCTATGAACATTAGTGACAAATATCCGTTTGAGTCCTTTTAATGCTTTGGGGTAAATATCTAGTAGGAGAATCACTCCACATTATGGTAGAATACTACCTTTTTATGTTTAGGTTTTGAAACTTCTTCTCGGGGTCACCTGTTCTCACCCAGAGGAGAATCAGCCCATCATGACTAAGTTTCCCTAGGTATCCCTGGGGGGCGATCCTTCTCGGGAACACTGGTGGGAATAGAAGTATGTGGCTTCTGTGTCTGTCTCGTCTTCCTGCGATGACTGATCACATCACCTTAGTTGTTATTACCAGGAAAACAAACAGCTTCCCATCAGGGATCTGACAGTCTTTCCTGACACTCTCTACTGTATGCCCTCCACTATGTCCTATTGGAATATCTGACTTGAAGTCCCCTGGGCAGCCATCTGCCTCACTCATATACCTCTTTGACCAGCCCATTCTTTATAGAATAGACCAGCTCTTTGATACCCCTGACCTCCAGACTTTATTTGGATTCCTTTGATGCTGAAACTAAAGAGAGAAGAGGATCAATTACTGCCCATTAATATCTTATTCCGTTGTGCTTGTTCACGGCACATTTTTATTTTTATCTTCTGTTTTACTTTATTTATTTATTTATTTATTTATTTATTTATTTATTTTTAATGTTTTTTTATTATATTATGTTAATCACCATACAGTACATCCCTGGTTTCCGATGCAAGGTTCGATGATTCATTAGTTGCATATAACACCCAGTGCACCATGCAATACGTGCCCTCCTTACTACCCATCACCGGTCTATCCCATTCCCCCACCCCCTCCCCTCTGAAGCCCTCAGTTTGTTTCTCAGAGTCCATAGTCTCTCATGCTTCATTCCCCCTTCTGATTACCCCCCTTTCTTTATCTCTTTCTTCTCCTACCGATCTTCCTAGTTCTTATGTTCCATCGATGAGAGAAATCATATGATAATTGTCTTTCTCTGCTTGACTTATTTCACTTAGCATTATCTCCTCCAGTGCCGTCCATGTTGCAGCAAATGTTGAGAACTCGTTCTTTCTGATAGCTGAGTAATATTCCATTGTATATATGGACCACAGCTTCTTAATCCCGTCATCTGTTCAAGGGCATCTCGGCTCCTTCCATGATTTAGCTATTGTGGACAATGCTGCCAAGAACATTGGGGTGCATGGCCCTTCTCTTCACTATGTCTGTATCTTTGGAGTAAATACCCAGTATTGCAATGGCTGGGTCACAGGGTAGCTCAATTTTTAACTCACGGCAAAATTCTTGTGCAAGGTTGGCATTCAAATTACCCTAATGCTATGTTCTCCTGTCTCTAGCCTTTGAATAACACTTCCTTGTAAATAATCTTTGTTTCCAAAGTGTGCACATACTGATTTTTCTCGAGTGCCTTCCTTCTAAACTGACCAATATCCATCCAACCCACCTGTCTCTCCTACAGGCACTGACGGGACTGTGGTGTCCATTACTAACTTGCCCACACATGAAAATTCCTCATGGCTGAACGGTGATCCTTCGACACCTGTGACAGTGGTCGACCCTGAAGGTATGATAACTGCTGCCTAACTTTGTCTTTCGAGAAACCATGTTTTCTGTTCTACGGTAAACTCTGCTTTTGTTAGAACTAGTCTGAGAAGTTGGTACCACCTGGATTTCTCCTAAGAATGTAGGTCTCTTGGCCCTGTTTCTTCAATGTGGGTCTTAAGTATCTCCAAGAGCACAAGAGACCATTCTGTGCTCGAAACGTGTTCATTAGTATGTGGCTCTTACTGAAAGAAGTCCAAAACTAGCATGATAAGAATTGATCAGGGACGGGTGCCTGGGTGGCTCAGTTGTTAAGCGTCTGCCTTCGGCTCAGGCCAGGGTCGCAGGGTCCTGGGATTGAGGCCCGCATTGGACTCCCTGCTCGGCAGGAAGCCTGCTTCTCCCTCTCCCACTCCCCCTGCTTGTGTTCCCTCTCTTGCTGTCTCTCTCTGTCAAATAAATAAATAAAATCTTAAATAAAAAAAAAAAAGAATTGATCAGGGATGGTTGATGGCTCCTGGAATGATCCTTACATGGGAAAAAGCCACCATCTTGGAAGATGTGATGCCATGAGAAAGTCAACTCTGTGTCCCAGAGGTTTTTCTGAAAAGGAAATGGTTCTCTCTTGTCAGGAAGAAGTAATAGAGGTTTGGAGACTGACCTATTTTATACTCTAATTTTCCCTGCACTTGGCTTCCTTTAAAGGCCAAACAGGAGTTTCCAAAATGGGAAATAATAAGAAAGGATGGGTGTTAAATTACGGCCTAATTCCTTAGAAATAATACTCAGTGGTCAAGGGTTTCAAGGAACAGGGACCACAGGCAGGGGTGAATAAGGCCAGGTATGGGGAAGGAGCAGTACGTGTAGAAAAGAAGGGACAGACTCTCCCCCAGGTGGTCAGAAACAAGATTTGTTATATGTTCTCTCAGGACAAACTCAAAGGTATTAATCTATAATCATGGGAAACCTCACCACAATCACTAATACTTCCTAAAATCATGAGCACATCTTTTAGCAATGGAGGGCTAAGGGAACAACTACACCGTATCACGTCACAACTTCTCCTGATGGCCAGCAGATGACCACCATGTTTGCTGAGACTTCAGGAGTAGATCAGACTGACAACACTATATGTTTCCATCACTTCTGAGAATCCAAGCACACAGCCTTATGTAAATGATCCCTTTCTCGATACTCTGCCTGACCCTGCATCTACCTTGACCTGGACAACTAGTTAATACCCATCATCAGCATCTATCACCGGTCAACTGCTCAGAGAGATACAAGTTCCCAGGAACTCATTCTGGAGCCTGAAACCAGCCTATCCAACTCAATATAGGCCTTCTCTTCAGGGTCCAGGACAGATGGGGACAAGCATTCTTGGATGGCCAGCAACACAGGAGTGGCCATCTATAGGAACACCAGTCCTTACCAGCATGGAGGGCAAACAGAGTTCTCCCTCAACTTTCACCATGGTATTTACAATGTCAGGGCACAAGTCCCCAGGAGCAGTGACCCCTCCTGAAGGAAATCTGACTGAGTATGAGTTCCAAGGGACAGAGCTTGAAGCCTTCTACCCTAGAGATGACAATGTCACCCATTTTCAGAAGAGAGGTACCACTGACCACTGAGATGATGGGGGTTTCGGCCAACTGATGGGTCACTCACTCACATGAGAGCACAGAAATTGAGAACAGTTCTCCAACTTGGATCAATACCTCAGCGGAGACACTAGCTGCTTCTGAGACCCCCACAGACACAGAGGGAACTCATCCTTTCACTGATGTAGTGGTGGCCACTTCTGGGGCTAACCATGTTCCTCTGTTCCTACCCGCTCAGAATCACACAAGGTCACACCACCAATGGTTGCAGCTTCACTATGGAGGCCACCAGCCTTTACATTTCAGCCTCTGTTCTTCCTAAGTCTGCAAGAACTGGGGCAGAATCTGGTTCCTCACAATCTCTTGGACTGAGGGAGACTAGTACTTCTCAGGATTCCAGCATAGGCACAGACTCAGCATGGTCTTTTCCCAAATGTTCTATGACGCTGTTTCTGAAGTCACTGGGACTGAGTTCACTTCCTGTGACAGAGTACCTGGCCCAGATTTACTCAGGCAGTGGCTGACACTGACATCCCAGGCAGAACCAACATCAGCCATTCTGTTTCCCCTCCCATGGCAGATTCTTTACACATGACTGTCCACACACCAACAAGCCCATCTAGGACTATAGCAAACAGTACTCTTACTCTGGACACCACAACCTCCTGGGAAGGGTCCCCTCTGCTGAGACTCAGGGTTTTTCACTCTCAGAAACGCCACTCCTAGGAACAGAATTAGAGGCTCCATCATAGACAAGACCTCCTTTTGAAGAAGAGACCAAATCTCTGTCCTCCCTGGAGCCTGCCCTAAGTTCAACCTCAGCTTCTTCTATTTCCTCCAAAGCAGAGAGGTCCAGAACCCCTAATTCTCCTCCACCTACCCCAGGACTAACACCATCCACATCACCCATAAACATTCAATCCTAGAAAACCACAGCTTCCCCAGGCACTGGCTCCCCAGAAGATTCCTTCTGGTCCCTGAGCACTACTGTGGGAGAAGACAGGACCTCTGAGATAACTTCTTTGGCCAGGCCACCGAAGGTCACCGCAGATGGTGTAGCTGTGACTATAGCCACTGAGGAGAGCTCCCCTGGTGTAGAGACCAGCTTAGCTCCAAGTCTTGATAACTCTATTCCATTTACAAGTAAGAACCTTGTTCCTGACTTCCCTTGCATTGGCATTTTGAGGTTTGCTGGCTACTACTCGGTGAGGAGGAGAGAGAATTCCTTCTAAGAATGTCCTTCTGGTTCCACATATCTCATAGGATCACTTACTTTCTCTATGTAACTAGTGACACTTTCAGCATCCTTGGGTCCAAATTCAGTTTTTTCCAGTAAGAGCCTACCTTTCCCCTCCCCAGATATGAAGTCTCATGATGATAGTTATAAAGGAATGATAAAGGAAAATGACAAAGTACATAACGAAGACGTATTATTTGTATGTGTTTACTAATCTGATATAGTAATCCATGGGATAATCCTGATTTTACTTATGGAGTCTAAAACGTGGGAGGGAAAAAATTAACCAATGGCGAAATCACATATTGTAGGTGACGGAGACAGAGTATCACCAAATGCTTTTGCTTGAGACCAATCGATTCAGCAGTCCCACCATCAACGAGAAGCTCTTCTGTAATTATGATGCATGCCATCTTGTGGGTTTGATTTCATGCCAACAAAAGAATTCTTCCTTGCAACGTGCCTTCTCAGAGACAGATGAAGACATGGCTGAGCCAGTGTCTAGTGCAAGCATTTCTTGGGTATGCGCACCTTGAGGGAATGCTAGGCTGACATCTCAATCCTCTTATCCTTCAGGGACACAGGAGTCTGTGGCAGCCACCACTGGGGAGCTGAGTGAGGGAACGTATGGAGGCACCACGTGGTCAACGGGTGACCATGCGTCTCTGGTGACTACCGTCAGCCTGGGTAGGTATGACCATCTGTGTATACTGTGCTTAACACTGGTCTTGGAGTAAAATGAGTGCCTGAGTCCTCTGTGCTGGTACATAATCAAAACTTTCTGCTGTGGTTCCAGAGGCTGTTGATAATATTTTTTTAATTTTTAACTTATTTTATTTAAATTCAATTAGTTATCATAGAGTGTATCATCAGTTTCAGAGGTAGAGGTCAGTGATTCGTCAGTTGCATGTAACACCCAGTGCTCATTATATCACATGCCCTCCTTAATGCCCATCACCCATTTGCCCTGTCCCCCCCACATACCTCCCCTCCAGCAACCAGTAGTTTTTATGGAGCATTTATTGATTTCTTTCTTTTTTTTTTTTTTTAAAGATTTTATTTATTTTAGAGACAGAGAGAGTTGGGGGAGGGACCGTGGGAAAGGGAGGAAGAAAATTCTCAAGCAGACTTCCCACTACGCACAGAGCCTGACGCAGGGCTCAGTCCCAGGACCCTGAGATTGTGACCTGAGCAGAAATCAAGAGTTGGATGCTTAACCGACTGAGCCACCCAGGTGCCCTTAGATTTGTTGATTTCTAATATGAATTGTTTCTCCTGAGTAATTTATATGTTTAAGAGCCAATCACTCAGCCTTAGGAACAGATACAGTGTCTCTACAAATCAGTTGACGAATTGTGAAGGGCCTTCCTAACTCAGATACCATCACTAAAGTCAGGGATTGCCACCAACAGGGAAAGGTTCCCTTGAGCTGCCATGGGTTTGTTCTATGGGACGATTCATAATTATAAGATGATTATAATACTATCCACTGTTACAATGTTCAGTACATGGCCTGAAGGGGAGAGGTGTCCACTTAAGGTGCTTACGAGGATGAATACAGCTGACCTGATTCCTGAAAGCAATCATTTGATATCTCTTTCTACGCTAGGAGGTAAAAACATTCTGCCTTTTCCTGATGAGAGGTGAAAGAAAATGAAAATATATAGGAAGTGAGGCTCCTTGATCTACCTTTCCCCTTAACCTGTTAAAACCAAGCCAGAGAGCTTTTAATTAGAATCAGTTTTGAAGTCTAGGGGATAAAGGCAGATATCAGACTAAAATAGAATGATTGAAGGCTGGCCCAAGGAGGAAAAACAGAGCAAAGTATGGGAGAGTTTTCCCCTGTTCCTGGGTGGAATCTTTACCCTCCATTAAGACATGAGACGTGGTATATAGGTCTTCATGGAGGCCACACTGATAGAGAAACGTAGGGTGCCAGAGGGAGTTCTGCAAGCCAGTAGACCAAGCTTATACACCCAACATTAGACACAAGGATGGACAATAGGATTCCTGCCATCCAAAGGAACAGAATATGTGCAGATCTGTAGGGAGAAAGGAAGGAGAATCAAAACCAGAAGAACCCCTTTTTTACCTCCTTGCAAACTTCCTAACTGAAGAGCTGTTTCGGTCACAGGCCTGTCCAACAGAACCCCAGGAACATCTGAAGATACCATAAATCCAAGCTCCAAGGAGCCCAGCAGCAGCCACAAGACCAGGACCACGGTGGGAACTTCTTTTAGGGAGACTCCAGCAGAGACTGCCCCTGCAGACACCACAGTGGGACTGGCCACCTTCCAATCCGTGCCCACAGGGAGTGGCAGCACCAGACTCCTTCGCTTGTCCACAGGAACCATGGTGCCGGGAGAATCATCTATAGAAACGGCAGTCATTACAAATAACATCTCACGCTCCCCGTATCCAGTTGGAGCTCGGGCCACTACATACTCTGGGACACCAGAAGGGACAAGCCAGTCAAGAGGAGCAATGTCTTTCCTCCACCCAGAGTCAACTTCCACAGGGAGTGTCCAGCAAGCCAGCTCAGTCCCAACTTCTAGAACAACTAGAATGGAGTTGTCCACATGGCTTGGCTCCAAGGAGGGGACCACAGTGGGCACGCATCTCCCTTCTAGCACATCTTCCACTGGCCATCGGGACACTGCAACAACTTTGGTTATAGCCCCCAAGGTAGCCACCAGCTCCGTGACAGAGAAATCTGAACTTCAAACCATGACATGGGTCAACACTGTGGTCACTCCTTCCACTGCCTTCAGTCCAAAGGCAATGGTGGCTGAACAGCAAACAGGTGGGTCCGTGGGGGAGGCTTACTCATCGGCTAGCCCACAGTCAAAGCACACAGCTGGGAGTGACCCAACCCTGAGTGCCTCCCCTGGGGACCCCGACGCCACTATTACCACCCTCCGTTCTGATAGGTCAGAAGGCTCAGCCGCTATCAGCCTCATCAGTGTGGCAAGAGGGAAAGCTGGCTCCGCTGTAGCTGCTAGCTCCCCTTTCGTGGGGCCCCTGTCTGAGTCCCTCACAGGACTGGAGACCACTGAAACCGCATCTCCACCGGAGGCTCACTCTGTGACATCACCTCCCACAGAACTAACAAGCGAGGGTGGGGCCCCCACTGTGGAGGTCGCCCCCTCCAGCCCCAGGGGAGCAAGCTCAGTTCCAACTGTAATGCCTAGCCCAGAGAGGACGGCCAGGACCACGGGCCAGAGCCGAGCACCGGGGACCTCTCCATGGACTGCCTCAGACACAGCTGCCCACGTCCATGTCACTGGTTTGCCCATGGACAGTTCTACAGGGAGAACGCTGGCTTCCTCGGCACTGGTCGTTGCGACATCTGAACCACAGGCAAGTCTACTCCCTTCAGTGGAGTCTCCGACTCTGGTGGCCACCACAGGTGTAGTGACTAGGGACGCTGCCACTACCACTGGACAGTGGTCACAAACCTCACCTCCCGCAGAAGGGAGCATTACGCGTGTAACCACAGCCCCCACTCCAGATGGCGCCACCACCATCACCACCATGGGAACCAACTCAGGCCTGACTGCCACGCCCAACCCAGAGGGCAGAGTGAGCACCCTGGCCACAGACACCAGCATGTCTGCCCTAGAGGATCCTTCCACCCGGTCAGCTACAACGCCTTCCGCCCCAACATCAGGCCGCTGGGCGATGACAGACACAGCTTCAACGCTGGCAGTCACAGGCGCCCCTGAAACAACTTCTGTAATGGGCACAGCTTCATCCTTAGCATCTGGCACTGAATCAGGCTATTTCTCTATTCCCATTGGCCTTGTGACTGTCACTGGAACCAGCCTAGCCATTCCATCTCCTCATGCTTCAGCTGAAGGGACAAAGTCCACAAATATGCGAACGCGGAGTCCCTCGGACACAACCGAATCGATGCCCGTCTCAACGACATCTGGTATCCAGAGAATGAGCCCCTCACTTCCTCAGGTTTTAAGCACAACGTGGACTCCTGAGCATTCGAATACACACACTGACCCAAATATCCTCAATTCCATTTCTCCGCCTCATTCTCTGCCCACTCGTGACGGGGCTCCAGGGAAATCTGTGTCATCACCCACAGCCTCTACCTCAGTTCTGCACAGGGACGGAACCCAAGAACTCCCCGTGGAGAACAACACCAGCCCAACTACCTCACAGATGCCAATGTTTACGACAGAAATTAGGAGTGGGGTCACCCCGGTTGAAATGGTAAGTCTTTCTAGAGTCAGTTTATCAGTAAGGACAGAGCGCATGAGCAAAGAAACAGAACACAGTTCTAACCAGGATCCTAACACAAATGCTATAACCATGACCATGGAAACAGTTCCCACCAGGGCCACATCACACGGCACACGTACCACAGATGCTGCCGCCACAGCCTCCTGGGCAGAGAGTCACTTGACTGGCACTCAGGGTTTTCTAAACTCAGAAGGAACCACTAGCATGGACATGGGTTCTGAGGATGAGTCACGGACAAGCCCTACCTCCGACGAAGGTATCACATCTCCTTCCCCCCATGGGCCTTCCCGTGCCACGACGCCCCCTTCTCTAGCTTCCCCCACATCACAAGCCAGGGACCTTTCAGCACTTGTCCCTGTCACCTCACCTGGGGCCGCGGGCACGATGGGGACCAACGGCCCAGTGAGCACAAGCTTGGGACCTGGGACAAGTTCACCTTCAGATGTGAGCAGCACCTCAGCCGAGACCTGGGTAATTTCAGAAGCTACAACCACCACAGAGGGACACCACCCTTCCAGGAACACGGCAATGACCAATGTGGGGACCATCACTTCTGCATTGGAATCCCAGTCCTCTGCCCCAGCGGACTCACAGACACGCAAAGGCACCACTCCAATCATCACCTCTTCCCCCACTGGGGACAGCACGGTTTCCACAACAATGGCTGGCCTTCCTGAAACCACAGATGTGAGGACAAAGTCAACATCATCCCTTGGTGCAGAACGATGGGACACCAGCACCTCAAGGCCCACCATCATGGGCTCCGAGAAAATCACTGTCCCTTCTATAATGTCCACTGATATGACTGTGGAGGCTTCTAGGACTGATGTCATCTCCTCTAGCAGGACATCCAATCTGGACCCTGCACAGTCCACGATGTCACCAAACATCCCCACGGGATTCAACACCAGGCTCTCTACCTCCCCCGTCCTGACAGAGTCCACAGCTATAAGCATGGCCACCAAAACAGTTCTCCCTGGGGTTACATCACAGGGCACACGTATCACGGATGCCTCCACCACAGCCTCCTGGGCAGAGAGTCACTCAGCTGGCAGTCAGACTTTTGCACGCTCAGATGGAACCAGTAGCATGGACATGGGTTCTGAGGATGGTTCACGGACAAGCCCTTCCTCTGAGCAGGACGTCATATCTCGTTCCTCCCGTGGGCCTGACCGTGAGATGATGCCCCCTTCTCTAGCTTCCCCCACATCACAAGCCAGGGACCTTTCTGCATCTGTCCCTGTCACCTCACCTGATGCTGCGGGCACACTGGGGACAGCTGGCCTGTTGAGCAGAAGCCTGGGACCTGGGACAAGTTCACCTTCAGATGTGAGCAGCACCTCAGCTGAGACCCAGGTAATTTCAGAAGCCACGACCGCCACAGAGGGACTCCACCCTTCCAGGAACATGGCAGTGACCAACATGGGGACCATCACTTCTGCACTGGAATCCCAGTCCTCTGCCCCAGCGGGCTCAGAGAGACACACGGACACCACTCCATTCATCACCTCTTCCTTCAGTGAGGACAGCACGGTTTCCACACCAATGGCTGACCTTTCTAAAACCACAGATTTCAGGACACAGTCAACGTCATCCCTTGGCACAAAGCCATGGGAAAGCAGCACCTCCCGGCCCACCAATATGGGCTCGGAGAAATTCACCGTCCTTTCTGTAATGTCCACTGCTACGGCTGTGGAGGCCTCCAGGACTAATGTCACCTCCTCAAGCAGGATATCCACCCCGGACCCTGCTCAGTCCACAGTGTCACCATCCATCCCCATGGGAATCGCCACCAGGCTGTCAACCTCCCCTGTCTTGACAGAGTTCACAGCTATAACCATGGCGACCGAAACAGTTCTCCCTGAGGCTACATCACAGGGCACACGTACCCTGGATGCCTCCGCCACAGCCTCCTGGGCAGAGAGTCACTCGGCTGGGACACAGGGTTTTGGTGGCTCAGATGGAACCACTAGCATGGACACGGGTTCTGAGGATGAGTCACGGACAAGCCCTTCCTCTGACCAGGACGTCACATCTCCTTCCTCCCATGGGCCTTCTCGTGCGTTGATGCCCCCTTCTCTAGCTTCCCCCACATCACAAGCCAGGGATCATTCTGTGCCTGTCCTTGTCACCTCACCTGTGGCCGCGGGCACGCTGGGGACAGCAGGCCCGTTGAGCAGAAGCCTGGGACCTGGGACAAGTTCTCCTTCAGATTTGAGTAGCACCTCAGCTGAGACCCCGGTAATTTCAAAAGCCTCGAAGGAAACAGAGGGACGACACCCTTCTGGGAACACGGCACTGACCAATGTGGGGACCATCACTTCTGCACAGGAATACCAATCCTCAGCCCCAGCAGGCTCAGAGACACCCGAAGGCACCACTCCAATCGTCAGCTCTTCTGTCACTGGGGACACCACGGTTTCCACAACATTGGCCGACTTTCATGAAACCACAGAGTTCGGAACACAGTCAACGTCATCCCTTGGTACAGAACAATGGAACAGCAGCAACTCCAGGCCCACGGTCATGGGCACGGAGAAAATCACTGTCCCGTCTGTAATGTCCACTGATAGGACCATGGAGGCCTCCAGCACAGACGTCATTTCCTTTAGCAGGACATCCAACCCAGGTCCTGCTCAATCCACTATGTCACCAGACATCCCCACGGGATTCAACACCAGGCTGTCAACCTCCCCCGTCCTGACAGAGTCCACAGCTATAAGCATGGCGAACGAAACAGTTCTCCCTGGGGCTTCATCACAGGGCACACATAACCCGGATGCCTCCGCCACAGCCTCCTGGGCAGAGAGTCACTCGGCTGGGACGCAGGGTTTTGCAGGCTCAGATGGAGCCACTAGCATGGACACGGGTTCTGAGGATGAGTCACGGACAAGCCCTTCCTCTGACCTGGATGTCACATCTCCTTCCTCCCACGTGTCTTCCCGTGCCACGACACCCTCTTCTCTAGCTTCCCCCACATCACAAGCCAGGGGCCTTTCTGCATCTGTCACTATAATCTCACGTGCGGCCGCTGGCACACTGGGAACCGCTGGCCCATTGAGCACAAGCCTGGGTTCTGGGACAAGTTCACCTTCAGATGTGAGCAGCAGCTCAGCTGAGACCCGGGTAATTTCAGAAGCCTCGATGGCTACAGAGGGACTCCACTCTTCCGGGAACACGGCAGTGACCAACGTGGGGACCATCACTTCTGCACAGGAATCCCAGTCCTCTGCCCCAGCGGGCTCAGAGACACACACGGACACCACTCCAATCGTCAGTACTTCCCCCGCTGTGGACAGCACGGTTTCCACATTGGCTGGCCTTCCTGAAACCACAGAGTTGACGACACAGTCAACATCATCCCTTGGCGCAAAACAATGGAACACCAGCACCTCAAGGCCCACGGTAATGGGCTCAGAGAAAATCACTATCCCTTCTGTAATGTCCACTGATACGAGTGTGGAGGTCTCCAGGACCGACATCATCTCCTCTAGCAGGACATCCAGCCCGGAACCTGCTCAGTCCACGATGTCACCATCCATCCCCACGGGAAACACCACCAGGCTCTCTATCTCCCACCTCCTGACAGAGTCCACAGCTATAACCATGGCGACCGAAACAGTTCTCCCTGGGGCTCCATCACAGGGCACACGGACCACGGATGCCTCCGCCACAGCCTCCTGGGCAGAGAGTCACTCAGCTGGGACGCAGGGTTTTGCACGCTCAGATGGCACCACTAGCATGGACACGGGTTCTGAGGATGAGTCATGGACAAGCCCTTTCTCTGACCAGGACGTCACATCTCCTTCCTCCCATGGGCCTTCCCGTGCCACGACACCCTCTTCTCTAGCTTCCGCCACATCACAAGCCAGGGACCTTTCAGTCCCTGTCACCTCACCTGATGCTGCAGGCACACTGGGGACAGCAGGCCCGTTGAGTAGAAGCCTGAGACCTGGGACAAGTTCTCCTTCAGATTTGACTAGCACCTCAGCTGAGACCCCGGTCATTTCAAAAGCCACAACCGCCACAGAGGGACTCCACCCTTCCGGGAACATGGCAGTAACCAACATGGGGACCATCACTTCTGCACAGGAATCCCAGTCCTCTGCCCCAGCGGGCTCAGAGACACCCAAAGACACCACTTCAATAGTCAGCTCTTCTGTCACTGGGGACACCACGGTTTCCTCACCAGTGGCTGGCCTTTCTGAAACAACAGAGCTGGTGACACAGTCTAAGTTATCCCTTGGCACAGAAGAATGGGACACCAGCACCTCAAGGTCAACCACCATACGCTCAGAAAAAATCACTGTCCCTTCTGTAATGTCCACTGATACGAGTGTGGAGGCCTCCAGGACCGATGTCATCTCCTCTAGCAGGACCTCCACCCCACGTCCTGCTCAATCCACTATGTCACCAGACATCCACACGGGATTCAACACCAGGCTCTCTACCTCCCCTGTCCTGACAGAATCCATAACTACAAGCATGGTGACCGAAACAGTTCTCCCTGGGGCTACATCGCAGGGCACACGTACCCCGGATGCCTCCGCCACAGCCTCCTGGGCAGAGAGTCACTTGGCTGGGACGCAGGGTTTTGCAGGCTCAGATGGAGCCACTAGCATGGACACGGGTTCTGAGGATGAGTCACGGACAAGCCCTTCCTCTGACCTGGATGTCACATCTCCTTCCTCCCATGGGCCTTCCCGTGCCACGACACCCTCTTCTCTAGCTTCCGCCACATCACAAGCCAGGGACCTTTCAGTCCCTGTCACCTCACCTGATGCTGCGGGCACCCTGGGGACAGCAGGTCCGTTGAGTAGAAGCCTGAGACCTGGGACAAGTTCTCCTTTAGTTTTGAGCAGCAACTCAGCTAACACCCTGGTAATTTCAGAAGCTACAACCGCCACAGAGGCACTCCACCCTTCCGGGAATATGGCAGTGACCAATGTGGGGACCATCACTTCTGCACTGGAATACCAGTCCTCTGTCCCAGCGGCCACAGAGACACACACAGACACCACTCCATTCATCTCCTCTTCCTTCAGTGAGGACAGCACGGTTTCCACACCAATGGCTGACCTTTCTAAAACCACAGATTTCGGGACACAGTCAATGTCATCCCTTGCCGCAAAGCCATGGGAAAGCAGCACCTCCTGGCCCACCAATATGGGCTCGGAGAAAATCACTGTCCTTACTGTAATGTCCACTGATATGGCTGTGGAGGACTCCAGGACCGATGTCATCTCCTCAAGCAGGATACCCACCCCGGACACTGCTCAGTCCACGATGTCACCAGACAACCCCACGGGAATCACCACCAGGCTCTCTAATTCCCCCGTCCTGACAGAGTCCGCAGCTATAAGCATGGCGACCGAAACAGTTCTCCCTGGGGTTACATCACAGGGCACACGTACCACAGATGCCTCCACCACAGCCTCCTGGGCAGAGAGTCACTCGGCTGGGACGCAGGGTTTTGCACGCTCAGACGGAACCACTAGCATGGACATGGGTTCTGAGGATGAGACACGGACAAGCCCATCCTCTGACCTAGATGTCACATCTCCTTCCTCCCATGGGCCTTCCCATGCCACGACACCCTCTTCTCTAGCTTCCCCCACATCACAAGCCAGGGACCGGTCCGCGCCTTTCCCTATAACCTCACCTGCAGCCGTGGGCAGTCTGGGGACCCCCGGCCCAGTGAGCACAAGCTGGAGACCTTTGTCAAGTTCTCCTTCAGATTTGACTAGCACCTCAGCTGAGACCCCGGTCATTTCAAAAGCCACAACCGCCACAGTGGGACTCCACCCTTCCGGGAACATGTCAGTGACCAGCATGGGGACCATCACATCTGCACAGGAATCGCAGTCCTCTGCCCCAGTGGGCTCAGAGACACCCAAAGACACCATTCCAATAGTCAGCTCTTCTGTCACTGGGGACACCACGGTTTCCTCACCAGTAGCTGGCCTTTCTGAAACAACAGAGTTGGTGACACAGTCTAAGTTATCCCTTGGCACAGAAGAATGGGACACCAGCACCTCAAGGTCAACCATCATACGCTCAGAAAAAATCACTGTCCCTTCTGTAATGTCCACTGATACGAGTGTGGAGGCCTCCAGGACCGATGTCATCTCCTCTAGCAGGACCTCCACCCCACGTCCTGCTCAATCCACTATGTCACCAGACATCCCCACGGGATTCAACACCGGGCTCTCTACTTCCCCTGTCCTGGCAGAATCCATAGCTACAAGCATGGTGACCGAAACAGTTCTCCCTGGGGCTACATCACAGGGCACACGTACCCCGGATGCCTCCGCCACAGCCTCCTGGGCAGAGAGTCACTTGGCTGGGACTCAGGGTTTTGGAGGTTCAGATGGAACCACTAGCATGGACACACGTTCTGAGGATGAGTCATGGACAAGCCCTTCCTCTGACCAAGACATCACATCTCCTTCCTCCCACGTGTCTTCCCGTGCCACGACACCCTCTTCTCTAGCTTCCCCCACATCACAAGCCAGGGACCTTTCTGCATCTGTCACTATAACCTCACCTGCGGCCGCTGGCATCCTGGGAACCACTGGCCCATTGAGCACAAGCCTGGGTTCTGGGACAAGTTCACCTTCAGATTTGAGCAGCACCTCAGCTGAGACCCGGGTAATTTCAGAGGCCTCGATGGCTACAGAGGGACTCCACTCTTCCAGGAACACGGCAGTGACCAACGTGGGGACCATCACTTCTGCACAGGAATCCCAGTCCTCTGCCCCAGCGGCCACAGAGACACACACAGACACCACTCCAATCATCAGTACTTCCCCCACTGTGGACAGCACGGTTTCCACAACATTGGCTGGCCTTCCTGAAACCACAGAGTTGACGACACAGTCAACATCATCCCTTGGCACAAAACAATGGAACACCAGCACCTCAAGGCCCACGGTCATGCGCTCAGAGAAAATCACTATCCCTTCTGTAATGTCCACTGATACGAGTGTGGAGGTCTCCAGGACCGACATCATCTCCTCTAGCAGGACATCCAGCCCGGAACCTGCTCAGTCCACGGTTTCACCATCCATCCCCACGGGAATCACCACCAGGCTCTCTACCTCCCCCGTCCTGACAGAGTCCACAGCTGTAACCATGGCGACCGAAACAGTTCTCCCTGGGGTTACATCACAGGGCACACTTACCCCGGATGCCTCCGCCACAGCCTCCTGGGCAGAGAGTCACTCGGCTGGGACGCAGGGTTTGGCACGCTCAGATGGAACCACTAGCATGGACACGGGTTCTGAGGATGAGTCATGGACAAGCCCTTCCTCTGACCAGGACGTCACATCTCCTTCCTCCCATGGGCCTTCCCGTGCCACAACGTCCCCTTCTCTAGTTTTCCCCACATCACAAGCCAGGGACGTTTCAGTCCCTGTCACCTCACCTGAAGCCGCGGGCACACTGGGGACAGCAGGTCCGTTGAGTAGAAGCCTGAGACCTGGGACAAGTTCTCCTTCAGATTTGAGCAGCAACTCAGCTGACACCCTGGTAATTTCAGAAGCTACAACCGCCACAGAGGCACTCCACCCTTCCGGGAATATGGCAGTGACCAATGTGGGGACCATCACTTCTGCACTAGAATACCAGTCCTCTGTCCCAGCGGCCACAGAGACACACACAGACACCACTCCATTCATCTTCTCTTCCTTCAGTGAGGACAGCACGGTTTCCACACCAATGGCTGACCTTTCTAAAACCACAGATTTTGGGACACAGTCAATGTCATCCCTTGCCGCAAAGCCAAGGGAAAGCAGCACCTCCCGGCCCCCCAATATGGGCTCGGAGAAAATCACTGTCCTTACAGTAATGTCCACTGATATGGCTGTGGAGGCCTCCAGGACCGATGTCATCTCCCCAAGAAGGATACCCACCCCGGACACTGCTCAGTCCACGATGTCACCATCCATCCCCACGGGAATCACCACCAGGCTCTCTACCTCCCCCGTCCTGACAGAGTCCACAGCTGTAACCATGGTGACCGAAACAGTTCTCCCTGGGGTTACATCACAGGGCACACTTACCCCGGATGCCTCCGCCACAGCCTCCTGGGCAGAGAGTCACTCGGCTGGGACGCAGGGTTTGGCACGCTCAGATGGAACCACTAGCATGGACACGGGTTCTGAGGATGAGTCATGGACAAGCCCTTTCTCTGACCAGGACGTCACATCTCCTTCCTCCCATGGGCCTTCCCGTGCCACGACACCCTCCTCTCTAGCTTCCGCCACATCACAAGCCAGGGACCTTTCAGTCCCTGTCACCTCACCTGATGCTGCAGGCACACTGGGGACAGCAGGCCCGTTGAGTAGAAGCCTGAGACCTGGGACAAGTTCTCCTTCAGATTTGACTAGCACCTCAGCTGAGACCCTGGTCATTTCAAAAGCCACAACCGCCACAGAGGGACTCCACCCTTCCGGGAACATGGCAGTAACCAACATGGGGACCATCACTTCTGCACAGGAATCCCAGTCCTCTGCCCCAGCGGGCTCAGAGACACCCAAAGACACCACTTCAATAGTCAGCTCTTCTGTCACTGGGGACACCACGGTTTCCTCACCAGTGGCTGGCCTTTCTGAAACAACAGAGCTGGTGACACAGTCTAAGTTATCCCTTGGCACAGAAGAATGGGACACCAGCACCTCAAGGTCAACCACCATACGCTCAGAAAAAATCACTGTCCCTTCTGTAATATCCACTGATACGAGTGTGGAGGCCTCCAGGACCGATGTCATCTCCTCTAGCAGGACCTCCACCCCACGTCCTGCTCAATCCACTATGTCACCAGACATCCACACGGGATTCAACACCAGGCTCTCTACCTCCCCTGTCCTGACAGAATCCATAACTACAAGCATGGTGACCGAAACAGTTCTCCCTGGGGCTACATCGCAGGGCACACATACCCCGGATGCCTCCACCACAGCCTCCTGGGCAGAGAGTCACTCGGCTGGGACGCAGGGTTTTGCAGGCTCAGATGGAGCCACTAGCATGGACACAGGTTCTGAGGATGAGTCACGGACAAGCCCTTCCTCTGACCTGGATGTCACATCTCCTTCCTCCCATGGGCCTTCCCGTGCCACGACACCCTCTTCTCTAGCTTCCGCCACATCACAAGCCAGGGACCTTTCAGTCCCTGTCACCTCACCTGATGCTGCGGGCACCCTGGGGACAGCAGGTCCGTTGAGTAGAAGCCTGAGACCTGGGACAAGTTCTCCTTTAGTTTTGAGCAGCAACTCAGCTAACACCCTGGTAATTTCAGAAGCTACAACCGCCACAGAGGCACTCCACCCTTCCGGGAACATGGTAGTGACCAATGTGGGGACCATCACTTCTGCACTGGAATACCAGTCCTCTGTCCCAGCGGCCACAGAGACACACACAGACACCACTCCATTCATCTCCTCTTCCTTCAGTGAGGACAGCACGGTTTCCACACCAATGGCTGACCTTTCTAAAACCACAGATTTCGGGACACAGTCAATGTCATCCCTTGCCGCAAAGCCATGGGAAAGCAGCACCTCCTGGCCCACCAATATGGGCTCGGAGAAAATCACTGTCCTTACTGTAATGTCCACTGATATGGCTGTGGAGGCCTCCAGGACCGATGTCATCTCCTCAAGCAGGATACCCACCCCGGACACTGCTCAGTCAACGATGTCACCAGACAACCCCACGGGAATCACCACCAGGCTCTCTACCTCCCCCGTCCTGACAGAGTCCACAGCTATAAGCATGGCGACCGAAACAGTTCTCCCTGGGGTTACATCACAGGGCACACGTACCACAGATGCCTCCACCACAGCCTCCTGGGCAGAGAGTCACTCGGCTGGGACGCAGGGTTTTGCACGCTCAGACGGAACCACTAGCATGGACATGGGTTCTGAGGATGAGACTCGGACAAGCCCATCCTCTGACCTAGATGTCACATCTCCTTCCTCCCATGGGCCTTCCCATGCCACGACACCCTCTTCTCTAGCTTCCCCCACATCACAAGCCAGGGACCGGTCCGCGCCTTTCCCTATAACCTCACCTGCAGCCGTGGGCAGTCTGGGGACCCCCGGCCCAGTGAGCACAAGCTGGAGACCTTTGTCAAGTTCTCCTTCAGATTTGACTAGCACCTCAGCTGAGACCCCGGTCATTTCAAAAGCCACAACCGCCACAGTGGGACTCCACCCTTCCGGGAACATGTCAGTGACCAGCATGGGGACCATCACATCTGCACAGGAATCGCAGTCCTCTGCCCCAGTGGGCTCAGAGACACCCAAAGACACCATTCCAATAGTCAGCTCTTCTGTCACTGGGGACACCACGGTTTCCTCACCAGTAGCTGGCCTTTCTGAAACAACAGAGTTGGTGACACAGTCTAAGTTATCCCTTGGCACAGAAGAATGGGACACCAGCACCTCAAGGTCAACCATCATACGCTCAGAAAAAATCACTGTCCCTTCTATAATGTCCACTGATACGAGTGTGGAGGCCTCCAGGACCGATGTCATCTCCTCTAGCAGGACCTCCACCCCACGTCCTGCTCAATCCACTATGTCACCAGACATCCCCACGGGATTCAACACCAGGCTCTCTACTTCCCCCGTCCTGGCAGAATCCATAGCTACAAGCATGGTGACCGAAACAGTTCTCCCTGGGGCTACATCACAGGGCACACGTACCCCGGATGCCTCGGCCACAGCCTCCTGGGCAGAGAGTCACTTGGCTGGGACGCAGGGTTTTGCAGGTTCAGATGGAACCACTAGCATGGACACGGGTTCTGAGGATGAGTCATGGACAAGCCCTTCCTCTGACCAAGACATCACATCTCCTTCCTCCCACGTGTCTTCCCGTGCCACGACACCCTCTTCTCTAGCTTCCCCCACATCACAAGCCAGGGACCTTTCTGCATCTGTCACTATAACCTCACCTGCGGCCGCTGGCATCCTGGGAACCACTGGCCCATTGAGCACAAGCCTGGGTTCTGGGACAAGTTCACCTTCAGATTTGAGCAGCACCTCAGCTGAGACCCGGGTAATTTCAGAGGCCTCGATGGCTACAGAGGGATTCCGCTCTTCCAGGAACACGGCAGTGACCAACGTGGGGACCATCACTTCTGCACAGGAATCCCAGTCCTCTGCCCCAGCGGGCTCAGAGACACACACGGACACCACTCCAATCGTCAGTACTTCCCCCACTGTGGACAGCACGGTTTCCACATTGGCTGGCCTTCCTGAAACCACAGAGTTGACGACACAGTCAACATCATCCCTTGGCACAAAACAATGGAACACCAGCACCTCAAGGCCCACGGTCATGCGCTCAGAGAAAATCACTATCCCTTCTGTAATGTCCACTGATACGAGTGTGGAGGTCTCCAGGACCGACATCATCTCCTCTAGCAGGACATCCAGCCCGGAACCTGCTCAGTCCACGGTGTCACCATCCATCCCCACGGGAATCACCACCAGGCTCTCTACCTCCCCCGTCCTGACAGAGTCCACAGCTATATCCATGGCGACCGAAACAGTTCTCCCTGGGGCTCCATCACAAGGCACACGGACCACAGATGCCTCGGCCACAGCCTCCTGGGCAGAGAGTCACTCGGCTGGGACGCAGGGTTTGGCACGCTCAGATGGAACCACTAGCATGGACACGGGTTCTGAGGATGAGTCATGGACAAGCCCTTCCTCTGACCAGGACGTCACATCTCCTTCCTCCCATGGGCCTTCCCGTGCCACAACGTCCCCTTCTCTAGCTTTCCCCACATCACAAGCCAGGGACGTTTCAGTCCCTGTCACCTCACCTGAAGCCGCGGGCACACTGGGGACAGCAGGTCCGTTGAGTAGAAGCCTGAGACCTGGGACAAGTTCTCCTTCAGATTTGAGCAGCAACTCAGCTGACACCCTGGTAATTTCAGAAGCTACAACCGCCACAGAGGCACTCCACCCTTCCGGGAATATGGCAGTGACCAATGTGGGGACCATCACTTCTGCACTAGAATACCAGTCCTCTGTCCCAGCGGCCACAGAGACACACACAGACACCACTCCATTCATCTTCTCTTCCTTCAGTGAGGACAGCACGGTTTCCACACCAATGGCTGACCTTTCTAAAACCACAGATTTTGGGACACAGTCAATGTCATCCCTTGCCGCAAAGCCAAGGGAAAGCAGCACCTCCCGGCCCCCCAATATGGGCTCGGAGAAAATCACTGTCCTTACAGTAATGTCCACTGATATGGCTGTGGAGGACTCCAGGACCGATGTCATCTCCTCAAGCAGGATACCCACCCCGGACACTGCTCAGTCCACGATGTCACCAGACATCCCCACGGGAATCACCACCAGGCTCTCTACCTCCCCCGTCCTGACAGAGTCCGCAGCTATAACCATGGCGACTGAAACAGTTCTCCCTGGGGTTACATCACAGGGCACACGTACCACAGATGCCTCCACCACAGCCTCCTGGGCAGAGAGTCACTCGGCTGGGACGCAGGGTTTTGCACGCTCAGACGGAACCACTAGCATGGACATGGGTTCTGAGGATGAGTCATGGACAAGCCCATCCTCTGACCTGGATGTCACATCTCCTTCCTCCCATGGGCCTGCCCGTGCCACGACACCCTCTTCTCTAGCTTCCCCCACATCACAAGCTAGGGACCGGTCCGCGCCTGTCCCTGTAACCTCACCTGCAGCCGCGGGCAGTCTGGGCACCCCCGGCCAAGTGAGCACAAGCTGGAGACCTGTGTCAAGTTCTCCTTCAGATTTGACTAGCACCTCAGCTGAGACCCTGGTCATTTCAAAAGCCACAACCGCCACAGAGGGACTCCACCCTTCCGGGAACACGGCAGTGACCAACATGGGGACCATCACTTCTGCACAGGAATCACAGTCCTCTGCCCCAGCGGGCTCAGAGACACCCAAAGACACCATTCCAATAGTCAGCTCTTCTGTCACTGGGGACACCACGGTTTCCTCACCAGTGGCTGGCCTTTCTGAAACAACAGAGTTGGTGACACAGTCTAAGTTATCCCTTGGCACAGAAGAATGGGACACCAGCACCTCAAGGTCAACCATCATACGCTCAGAAAAAATCACTGTCCCTTCTGTAATGTCCACTGATACGAGTGTGGAGGCCTCCAGGACCGATGTCATCTCCTCTAGCAGGACCTCCACCCCACGTCCTGCTCAATCCACTATGTCACCAGACATCCCCACGGGATTCAACACCAGGCTCTCTACTTCCCCCGTCCTGGCAGAATCCATAGCTACAAGCATGGTGACCGAAACAGTTCTCCCTGGGGCTACATCACAGGGCACACGTACCCCGGATGCCTCCGCCACAGCCTCCTGGGCAGAGAGTCACTTGGCTGGGACGCAGGGTTTTGCAGGTTCAGATGGAACCACTAGCATGGACACGCGTTCTGAGGATGAGTCACGGACAAGCCCTTCCTCTGACCAAGACATCACATCTCCTTTCTCCCACGTGTCTTCCCGTGCCACGACACCCTCTTCTCTAGCTTCCCCCACATCACAAGCCAGGGACCTTTCTGCATCTGTCACTATAACCTCACCTGAGGCCGCTGGCATCCTGGGAACCACTGGCCCATTGAGCACAAGCCTGGGTTCTGGGACAAGTTCACCTTCAGATGTGAGCAGCACCTCAGCTGAGACCCGGGTAATTTCAGAGGCCTCGATGGCTACAGAGGGACTCCACTCTTCCAGGAACACGGCAGTGACCAACATGGGGACCATCACTTCTGCACAGGAATCCCAGTCCTCTGCCCCAGTGGGCTCAGAGACACACACGGACACCACTCCAATCGTCAGTACTTCCCCCACTGTGGACAGCACGGTTTCCACAACATTGGCTGGCCTTCCTGAAACCACAGAGTTGACGACACAGTCAACATCATCCCTTGGCGCAAAACAATGGGACACCAGCACCTCAAGGCCCACGGTCATGGGCTCAGAGAAAATCACTATCCCTTCTGTAATGTCCACTGGTACAAATGCGGAGGCCTCCAGGACAGACGTCATCTCCTCTAGCAGGACATCCACCCCGGACCCTGCTCAGTCCACAGTGTCACCATCCATCCCCACGGGAAACACCACCAGGCTGTCAACCTCCCCCGTCTTGACAGAGTCCACAGCTATAACCATGGCGTCCGAAACAGTTCTTCCTGGGGCTTCATCACAGGGCACACGGACCACTGCTGGCTCTGCCACGGCCTCCTGGGCAGAGAGTCACTCCACAGGGACACAGGGTTTTGCACGCTCAGATGGAACCACTAGCATGGACACGGGTTCTAAGGATGGTTCACGGACAAGCCCTTCCTCTGACCAGGACGTCACATCTCCTTCCTCCCATGGGCCTTCCCATTTGACGATGCCCCCTTCTCTAGCTTCCGCCACATCGCAAGCCAGGGACCTTTCTGCGCCTCCCCCTGTCACGTCACCTGATGCTGGCATGCTGGGGACTGGTGACCCATTGAGCACAACCTTGGGACCTGCGAGAAGTTTTCCTTCAGATGTGAGCAGCACCTCAGCCAAGACCCTGGTAATTTCAGAAGCCACAACCACCACAGAGGGAGTCCACCCTTCCTGGAACACAGCAGTGACCAACATATGGACCATCACTTCTGCACTGGAATCCCAGTCCTCTGCCCCAGCGGGCTCAGAGACACCCAAAGACACCACTCCATTCGTCCCCTCTTCCCCCACTGGGGACAACACGGATTTCACAACAATGGCTGGCCTTCCTGAAACCACAGAGTTGGGGACAGAGTCAACGTCATCCGTTCGCACGGAGCCATGGGACAGCAGATTCTCACAACCCCCTGTCATGGGCTCAGAGAAAATCAGTGTCCCTTCTGTAATGTCCACTGATACGAATGTTGAGGCCTCCAGGAGTGACGTCATCTCCTCTAGCAGGACATCTACCCTGGACCCTGCTCAGTCCACGATGTCACCATCCATCCCCACAGGAAGGAACACCAGGCTCTCTGTGTCTTCCCTTAGTGTTGAACCTGGAACAATCACTTTCTTTGCTATGAAAGGTACCCTTTGGGTTGGGTGAGAAATCCTCTAGTCTTGGTTGCATCGGCCGCATTCCTGCGTAGTGTAGTAGGTCTGTCACGGGAATCACGAACACTCGCTTCGTAAATGGTTGCAAAGAGATAGCGTGTGTCAGATTTTTTATGTTTTCTCTTCTTGTTTTTTCAACGTTTGTTTTTCTTTCTGCAAACTTTGCTGTTTGTGTTTCTGGCAGTTATCCCTTCCACAAACTTCCTTTCTTTAGATTCTTTCGCAGTGTCTGTTAAGAAACTGTCTTTTCCATTCCTGTGACCTCACTTCTCATTTCTCTTCCTGTAAAGCTCCGTGTTTTCTTAGTTATCATCGTGCAACCCAAAATCGTTTTACCTGCTATTTTTAAGAGCGCGTGCTTTGAAAGAGTGGCCAACTTTGATGTTATTGCAGATAAAAAGAGTATGATTTTTTTTCACATACCTATTTGTAAGTAATGTGCCGAATAGCCTTTGTAGATATGAGGCACCTTCCCCTGTCCCCGTTCTCTCTTTTCCAGAGGATATTATCTGTTCCATGGAGGAGGCCACTATTTTCACCTCAATGCCTGTCTTCTTGACCGTAGAACTCTGAGACAGGGCCCCTTTCCCATGTCTCTTCTTGACCACAGGAGACATTCAGATCCCTGGACTCTAGCTTAGCCATTCCCACAAGCACACCGTTATCTCCTGTGTCCACTCATGCTTTGAAATAGTCCAAGAGTGATATCACCTGTTCCGTGGAAATTAGAGTTTCAGACCCGCCTTTGTCTTGGCAGTGTGCTGAAATTTCAGCAGAAATCTCTCTCTCACACTTATGCTTCTGTCATTTGCGGGGTCTGCTGGTGGAACCTCCTTCCCACAACCCAAGCTTTCCGTGTCTGTCTCAGAAAGTACTCGTCACCTGGGTATGGTAATGTTGTCCTCAGCCGAGACCATCTCAGCTGACCCCCTGGTTCTTTCTCTGTCCACAGTTACATCTGGGCTTCCAGATGCCAGCTCAGCCACCTTCTCAGCCAGTCCCTTTTTGAGGACAGAACCAGGCCCTGGAGATGGTGTGTCCACCATTGCGGAGAGCCTACCTCCATCAGCTTCAGTACCATCCTCCTCTTCGACCTTCACTACTGCTTACTCTTCAACCAGTCCAGCACCCCCTGGGATTCCTTCCTCACTGGTTACCCAGCCTGTGGTGGGCACCAACACCGGGGCAGAGCGGAGCACTGCTGAAGAACCCTTGGTTGTGGTCAGTACTTTGGGGACGAAGACTGAGCCAGTCAGGACATCTTTATCATCCGTTACAGATACCAGAACGACAGAGCGTACTCAGCTGGGAACAGTGACAAGGGCTTTCCAACTTCCTCCACACTCAACACAGTTGACAAGTAAGGTCCCACAGCTCCTCTGCTCCCATTATTAGTGGCTCATAGGAAATGACTCTTTTCCTGAGAGGCATAAAGGAGTTATTAGAGTTTATTACTGCACAGAAATTCTTTTAGCAAACTTTTGTTTATCTATCCTCAGTTCTAGGCATTGGACTAGGCATTGTGGAAACAAAGATAAATAAGCAAGCAGATGATTCCAGTACCATGATAGATGTTTTAATATTACTGAGATTCTGTCGATGATAATGCTAATGACAACAGACTTTTCCTAGGGCAGCTATTCTCTGTCAAGCACTGTTCTATTAAGTTACGGGAATCCTCACTGAAATACAGTTTGAAGCAAGGATGATTACAAGCCCATTTTATAGATTAGTAAACTGAGACACAGAGGGTTAAATAATTTACTCAAGATCATAAAGCTAATAAGTGGTAAGAATTCAGACTATGTGGCGCTAGGAATCTATGCTCTTAGTTATTAGTCTAAGTAGGAGTGGTCAGAGAGGGAGGAGAAAAAGCAAGAGATTCTGGCATCACAGAAGCTGTAGGAGGGGAGAGTTTCAGGAAGGAAAATGGTCAGTTCTGCCAAATGCTACCAATAGTCAAATTGAAGTGGGGTGAGTCCTTTGACAACCTGTGGGCCCTCAGGGACTCTAATGAAGGGCGTGTGAGTAATTTGCAAAGAACTAGAACAATAGCTTAATTACACATAGATATAGGGGAGATAGCCCCCTTTGAATTGAGTGTGTTTTTACATTGAGGACCGAGTCAAAAGCAAGGGAAAAGAGGAAGAAAAAGGTGAGCAAAGAAAAATGATGGAACAAAGTACCTATGGGATGTGGGAAGGACTGGGGGCCTAGGAGCAGGCACACCACTTCCAAGAGATCCACAGACGAGGAAGGGAAACTCTTGGGGATTCCATTCCTCTGAAAAGTTGAATTTGCCCCCAACTTTTGTTTGGGAGACAAGTGCAAAGAAGTCCTCTAACTAGTTTAGCACCTGCTTTGCGAGCCAATATCTATAGAAAGATGACTTGGTTACCTCTCGATTCACAATAAAATTAGACACATTGATAGGAATTGACCCACGTCTTAAAATGTGGCTCAGTAGTTGAGTCATGGGTGTTCGGTACGCAAGCAATGAGCAGGACAGTAAGAAGGTAGATGTGTGGTTGGATGGATGGAGGGATGAAAGAAAGAATGGAAAGACAGAGAAATGAAAGAAGAGAGGGTAAATGTGTGGAAGGGAGGACAGATGTAGAGAAAGGAAGGAAGAAGGAAGGATGGATGGGTAGATACAGGGACGTATGGAAGGAAAGATGGACAGATCCACAAGTAGACGAGCGGGTCAATGGACAGGGGTGGCCATTCGTGGCACATAGCCCTGGCTCAAGTCCATACAGATGGACTCGAAAAGAATTGAGTTGTATAGTCAATTAAGTGAATCCACTTAGACAGTGCTCTCCTGGGTGAGATGAATTAACCCAGGTTTCTTCTCCACCCTCACCTGCAGGGACGGATGGCATCGTGGAGCGCATCACGAAGATACCCAATGAAGCAGCCCATGGAGGAACCACAGGACCAGTCCATGTCCCCGTGGCACCCACATCATCTTCTAGTCCTAGAGGTAGGTTCAGTACTTGCTTACTTCCCAGTAATCTCACTTGTGGCCTTATTTCCTCCTCCGGAGAGATGAAATGTTTGTTTCTTTAGAGAAAGAATAATGTGGGGTGGCCATGGGCTTCCCTGTCTTCGCCGGATCTTTGTCTAATGGTTACCAGGTGGATGTTACCACTTTTCTTTTCCTCATAACATGCGTAGTGAATTTAGTTCACGGTTGGGTATGTCAGTTCCACAAACATGACCCAGTTTAACTTAACTCTGAAAATGCTTATTAATCGCTTTCTCTGTGTTAGAGACTGCTTTAAGCGGAGGATGCACGGATGAAAATACTTGGGCACTGTATCCGTGAAGCTCTCAGACCAGCAGGGAAGCAACAAAGGAACAGAATAACTATGATGCAACTTTAAACATATGCAAGAAGATATATTTGAACTATAGAAGGAAAGCTTAATGAGCAAGATAATATTTGAATTGGGTTTGAAAGGATGACTAGGGATTTACCAGAAAGACAAAGGGAGTTGGTGAAGACATTCTGGATAGAGAGGACAGCCACATGCAAAGGCACAGAGAGGGGTAAAGCTGGAAACATTTGGGAGATACAAATAATTCGCCTTTGCTAATGTATGAAGTAAAGGATGGGGTGGTAGGAAATGATACTGGAGACACAGGCAGAAAACAACATTGAGGAGACCTCCTAAAGCTTGGTGATGCTTGGATACCCTTTGACAAAACGACAAAGAATTTTGAGGCCAAAAAAAAGAAGAAAAGTTTGGCAAAGATGTTGTTCCTTCCTGAAGAACCATAACATGCATAAGCATATTAAAGACTCTGAGAAATCCTATTGTGAAGAAATTTGTTTAGCTTTATTCAACCTAGAGTTTTTTTTTTTAAGATTTTATTTATTATTCGACAGAGATAGAGACAGCCAGCGAGAGAGGGAACACAGCAGGGGAGTGGGAAAAGAAGAAGCAGGCTCACAGCGGAGGAGCCTGATGTGGGGCTCGATCCCATAACGCCGGGATCACGCCCTGAGCCGAAGGCAGACGCCTAACCGTTGTGCCACCCAGGCGCCCCCATCAACCTAGAGTTTTACACAATTACTTGACTGCAATAATCTTTCCCCCTAAAAGGCACCTGCTAACATTTCTCAGTGTGATTGTCCTGCCTGAGAGTCTAAGAGGTGCAGGTGTTTATGGCAAGGGGTTCTCCTCACTGTGGGGTTAAAAGGTAAAGCTCCCCGTTAATTTATTTCCAGATTTTTGGAGCCCAGACTATTATACATTTTGGAGGCTTTCTGCAAGATGCAGGCTTTAGACAGAATTACCCCTACTCCACAATCAGATAATTAGTCTTATCCTGTGACCGGCCATCTTTGGTTGGATTCCCCAGAAGCAGACTTAAGGTTAGGGGGCAAATGGTTTGTCTCAGGTGGGGGATGGTCCCAGGAAGCACTGGAGAAGACAAGGAAAGGAAGTCAATGCAAATGGCATTCACGAGCAGGCCACAGATGTGGGCAACAGTGTCAGTCCCATTGGGAAGCTCTGGGAGACAGCACAGAGCACCTCAGTGCTGGACGCCTGGGTGTCTCAGTGGGTTAAGCATCTGTATTTGGCTCAGGTCATGATCTCAAGGTCCTGGGATCGTGCCTCACATTGGGCTCTCTGCTCAGTGGGGAGTCTGCTTCTCCCTGTCTCTCTCCTTCTGTGCTCTCTCTTTCTCTCACGTAAATAAAATCTTTTTAAAATTTTTTTAAAAAGAACACTTCAGTGTTGTCCTATCTGAGGAGGGAAGTAGATGGGGCACTTGTTATCCAGCTCTGTTCTATCGCTGGCTGTAGGATGCTTGATCCTGGAGTAAAAACCCTCAACACTCCCAGCCTACCCCCTGCCCCTGCCACAGGCTAAGTGAAAGCCCTCAGGCGTGGAGTCACAGGGGCTGCATCAGGACCCCGTTGGGGTTACTCTATGGGGTATAAGTAGGGCATTGACAGGATTGGGTACCTCAGTTCTCCAGGAAATGAATCACTGGGTTTCAGGTGGCAACCAGTGTTTAGATGGCAAAGCTTATAGAAATAGCGAACAGTATTCATAGACTCCTTTCCACACAGAGCGGGGTTTCTCAGCCTCAGCCCTATCGGGCAGATAGTTACTTGTGGGCTGTCCTGTGCGCTGTCCAGCGTCTAGCAGCACCCTTGCCTCTACTCGCTAGATGCCAGGGGCACCCCGCACGTGCACATGAACAAAAACGTCTCCCAACATTGCCAAGGAACCGCCGGGAGCAAAATCACCCCGGCTGGAGGACCTGAACTAGGAAACTTTGGTTTAACCTTCTTTCCAGATGGACATTTTCTCCTTACGTGCTTCTCTTTTCACCCTGGCCCCACACATCCTGAAATTCAGTCAGGGGATGCTATACACGGTGCTGGGGAGCGTGGGTTGAGCAGTAGGCGGAAGGCTGTTCAGATTCCCGCCCTGGCCGTCAGTAGCTGTGTGACCTGGGCAGATGATCGCGGAGTTTCCGTCTTTCTCTTCTATGAAACCACAGGAATAATGTGATGTACATTCCATGTTCTGGTGACGATCAGAGAGAAAGCATGCCAGGTGCTTGCTGATGTCCCTCTCCTCCTCCTCCCCCTCCCCCTCCTCATCGCCAGATACATGTAAAGCACTTCAGCAGGTCCGCTCTCAGAAATGTGGGCATTTTGGATGGGCTTGGCAAAAGAGGGACATCGCTCCCGCATCAGAGTCTAAATCCCCTTTATTTTATCCCTGGATCAAGTGCCGGTGGGCTCTGTGGTCTTTAGAGAGAAGCCTCCTGGTCGTTCTCCCTCCTTCTTGGGGACCATTTTTTCAAAATATATTTTATTAATTTTTTTTTATTTTTTTATTTTTTTAAAAGGTTATTTATTTATTTATTCGACAGAGAGAGAGACAGCCAGCAAGAGAGGGAACACAAGCAGGGGGAGTGGGAGAGGAAGAAGCAGGCTCCCGTGGAGGAGCCTGATGTGGGGCTCGATCCCATAACGCCAGGATCACGCCCTGAGCCGAAGGCAGACGCTTAACTGCTGTGCCACCCAGGTGCCTCTAAAAATATATTTTAAAGGGTACCATGTTTTGAAGCTCTGGTCAGTAGCTGCTGTGTCAGCCAGTGCGACTTTACTCGTCTTCAGAGTCTGCATTCCGGTCACCTTGGCCAGCGTCAGGACTGGTCCGGCGTGGTTCCTGGCAAACCCAGCTCAGCGAACACTATTTTATCGTGGAAATAGAAAAAGTAGTAGCAGCAGTAACAGTAGAAACGGTAGTAATAACTCCAGCGATAGGTACAAGTAGCAGCAGTAACAGTAGTACGAACAACGATATGGGTGGTCATAGCAGGAACAGCAGGAGCGGTAGGTGTTAGCAGTGGTAGCGGTCACAGCCTAAGTAAGAGTAGCAGTAAGAGCGGTGATGGTAGGTAGGACCAGGGACAGTAGCAATGGTAGTAACAGCCGGTAGTACTCAAAGTAGCAGTGGTCGTATTGCGAGCCCAGAGGCCCCGGGCTTTGTGCATGTTTATCAGCATTCTGAGATGGCCACTGTACTACACCTCCTTCACAGGTGAAAATACGGAAATCTGGCAGGTTCGGTAACACACCCAGTTAGCGGAGGGGCCAGAATCTAAGTGCAGAACTCTCTTCTTCTAGAGACCAAGCTCTTTTTTTTTTAAAGATTTTATTTTTTAAAAAGATTTATTTATTTATTTATTTATTTATTTATTTATTTATTTGAGAGCGAGAGAATGAGAGAGAGAGAGAGAGAGCATGAGAGGGGGGAGGGTCAGAGGGAGAAGCAGACTCTCTGCTGAGCAGGGAGTCCGATGTGGGACTCGATCCTGGGACTCCAGGATCCTGACCTGAGCTGAAGTCAGTCACTTAACCAACTGAGCCACCCAGGTGCCCCAAAGATTTTATTTCTTCATTTGACAGAAAGAGAGAGAGAGAGAGAAAGAGAGCACAAGCACGGGGAGTGGCAGGCAGAGGGAGAGGGAAAAGCAGGCTCCCAGCTGAACAGGGAGCCCATCATGGGGCTCCATCCCAGGACCCCGGGATCATGACCTGAGCTGTTGGGAGTCACTTCACTGAGCCACCCAGGCACCCCCAGAGCCCAAGCTCTTAAGCACAGTGACACATGATCTCCGGGCAGAGGAGACCTGCCCCTGCCTACATCCATCTGCGCAGCCATTCATTCATTCACTCATCACTCACTGAATAAATATTTGTGGGCACCTACTACGCCAAGCAGTCTTCTGGCGATTAAGAGCCGTTACCAGGCAGACTGCGAGGGGCGCTATGGCGCAGATTCAGACAGTAGGATAAGGAAATATTGAGAAGGGAGAGATGAATTCTGACGTGGCTTCGTAAAAGTTGATTTGCGTTGGGGTTTGAAGAAGGGCAGAATGTAAGGAATCTGATGAAAGATGGACAAGGCAGACAGAGAAAACAGCTTGAACCAAGGCTTAGGGGCTGAACAGCACAGACAACATTTGGGAACAGGGAGTGGGTAAGATTTCACGGAGTTACGGCACAGTATGAGAAGGGGAAGGTGCAGGAATGTCAAGGACAATTCCTTTCCCCATTCCAGAAGCATGGCAGGCATATCTCAGACAGAGACATTTCTCTCCCTTTCCTCATGTGGAGAAAAAAATAAGCTATTGCCAGTCCGGTAAGTGGCAATCATTTTGTCCAAACTGTGTGTCCATCCCTCAATTCACAGGACCACCAACAGAGTGGACGGAAAGAGCAGAGATCACAGCTCTGAAGACCACCTCTACAGCAACTTTGACCACTACGGTCTCTACTCCCACTTCCAGAATGCTGACTCTCCTCGGGACATCAGGTAAAACGGCCAGCACAAGCACAAGAGGAACGATCATTACAACCCCAGATGTTTCCCCTGATGTTCTAGAGATGACAGCTTCATTGGCCACCAGACCTGGAGCAGAGATCAGCATAGAGCTTCCCAGGACAACCTCATCTGTTTTCAACAGAGGGTCAGAAACCTCACCCTCACTGGTCCCTAGTTCTGAGGCAAGGAACAGTCCAGCTGTTCCAACTCTGACTGTTTCCGTTGGTGAGCCAGAGACCACAACCTCACGGGTCACTCATCCTGCAGAAACCAGCTCAACCGTGTCCAGGGAAACCCTAAATGGTTCCCACAGTGAATCAGATAGCACACCCCCTATAGCTACCGGTTCTGGGGAAGAAGTCAGTTCAGCTGTTCCAACTCTGACTGTCTTCCCTGGTGTACCAGAAATGGTGACTTCACTGGCAACTAGTCCTGGGGCAGAGACAAGTATGGTCATTTCAACCCTGACTGATTCCCAAGGTAAACCAGGGACCACTGCCTCGTGGGTCACCCATCCTGGGGCACAGAGCAGTTCATCCATTCCAACTCCAGATGTCTTCCCTGGTGAGCCAGGGCTGGTGACCTCACGGGATACTAGTTCTGGAGCAGAGACCAGCCCAGCTGATCAAACTCTGACTGTTTCTCTTGGTGAGCCAGATACAACAGTCTCCCTGGTTACCCATCCTGGGGCACAGACCGGTTCGCCCATTCCAACTCCAACTGTCTCCCCTGGTGTGATAGGGGTGGAAGTCTCACCAGTCACCAGTTCTGGGGCAGAGACCAGTACAATATTTACAACTTTGACTGATTCCCCACATGAACCAGAGACAACAGCCTCACGGGTCACCCATGCTGGAACAGAAGCCATTTCCACTGTTGGAACTTTGACTGTTTTCCCTGGTGAGCCAAATACAAGAGCCTCAGGGGCTCACTCCACAGAGAACAGCACACCTGTTTCCAGAATAACTCTACATTTTTCCCAAAGTGAATTAGACACCACACTCTCAATGGCTACCACTCCTGGGGCAGAAGCCAGCTCAGCCACTCCAACAATCACTGTTTCACCTGGTGTACCAGCTATGGTGACCTCACAGGCCACTAGTTCTGGGACAGATGCCAGTACAGCCTCTTTGACTCTGACTGAATCCCTGCATGAATCAGATACAACAGTCTCCTTGGTCACCCATCCTGCAATGTCCAGCCCCAAAGTTCCCAGGACAACCCCGAATGTTTCCCATAGTGAATCAGACAGCACACCCTCAACAGCCACCAGCCTTGAGACAGAAGCCAGTTCAGCTGTTCCAACTACACCCATCTCCCCTGGTGTACCAGATACGGTGACCTCACAGGCCACTAGTTCTGGGACAGATGTCACTATGGCTATTTCACCACTGACTCTTTCTCCTGGCGAACCAGCAAACACAGTCTCGTGGGTTAATCATTCTGGAGCCCAGACCAGTTCTTCCATCCCAACTCCGACTGTCTCCCCTGGTGTATCAGGGGTGGGGACCTCACTGGTCACTAGTTTTGGGGCAGAGACCAGTGCAACTTTTCTAACTCTTACTGATTCCTCGCATGATTCAGAGACAACAGCCTTATGGGTCACCGATTCCACAAAGACCAGCACACCTGTTTCCGGAACAACTCCAGATCTCTCCTATAGTGAATCAGATATTTCACTCTCAACAGCCACCACTCCAGGGGCAGAAATCAGTTCACCTTCGGCTTCAACCATCTCACCTGGTGTGCCAGGATTGGTGACCTCACTGGTTACCAGTTCTGAGGCAGAAACCAATACAACTTTTTCAACGCTGACTGATTCGCTGCATGAACTGGAGACCACAGCCTCATGGGCCACCCATTCTGAGAAAGAAGCCAGTTCAGCTGTTCCGACTCTGCCTGTTTCCCCTGGGGAGCCAGATACAGCAGTCTCATTGGTCACCCAACCTGCAGAGACCAGCCCAACTATTCCCAAAGCAACCCCCAGTTTTTCCCATAGTGAATCAGATACCACACATTCGATACCTACCAGTTCTGGGACACAGACAATTTCAGCCACTCCAACTCGGACTGTCTCCCCTGGTGTATCAGGGGTGGAAATCTCACTGGTCACAAGTTCTGGGGCAGAGACTGGCACAACTCTTACAACACTCACTGTTTCTCCAGGTCAACTGGAGACCACAGCCTCATGGGTCACCCATTCCGAGACAGAGGCCAGTTCAGCTGTTTCAGCTCTGCCTGCTTCCCCTGGGGAGCCAGATACAGCAGTCTCTTTGGTCACCCATCCTGCAGAGACCAGCCCAACAGTTCCCAGGACAACCCCCAATGTTTTCCACAGTGAATCATATACCACACCCTCAATGGCCACCAGCCGTGGGGCAGAAGCCAGTTCAGTTGTTCCAACTCCAGCCGTCTCCCCTGGTGTACCAGATACGGCGACCTCCCAGGTCCCTAGTTCTGAGACAGACGCCAATATGACTATTCCAACTCTGGATCTTTCTCCTGGTGAGTCAGTGACCACAGCCTCGATGGTCACTCATTCCGGGGTACAGACTAGTTCAGCCATTCCAGCTCCAACTGTCTCCTCTACTGTGCCAGAGCTGGTGACCTCAATGGTCACCAGTTCTGGGGCAGAAGCCAGTACAACTTTCACAACGCTGACTGTTTCTCCAGATCAACTGGAGACCACAGCCTTGTGGGTTACCCATCCTGGGACAGAAGCCAGTTCAGCTGTTTCAACTCAGACTGAGTCCCCACATAAGCCAGATATAACAGTCTCATCGGTCGCCCATTCTGCAGAGACCAGCCCAACTGTCCCCACAACACCTGCAGTTTTTTCCAAAAGTGAACCAGACACCACACACTCAGTCACCACCAGTCTTGGGACGGAAGCCAGTTCAGTTGTTCCAACTCCAGCCATCTCCCCTGGTGTACCAGATACGGTGACCTCCCAGGTCCCTAGTTCTGAGACAGACGCCAACATGACTGTTCCAAGTCTGACTCTTTCTCCTGGTGAACCAGCAACCACAGCCTCATTGGTCACCCAGTCCAGCGCCAAGACAAGCACAAGTTTTCCTGGCTCCACTGCTTTTCCTCATTTACCCGAGACCATAGCCTCACCATCCATCCAGCCCGAGTCGGAGACTAGTGCAGCTCTTCCAACTCAGACTGTTTCCCTCGGTCCGGCAGAAATAACATCCCTCACCACACCTGTGACCGAGACCAGCGGAGCTGATCTAGGTCCAACTGTCTCACTTGGTGTCCCTGCAGAAACAGCCTCCCTCTCCACCCACCCTGGCACACACATCAGCACAACTATTTCCACGTCAACTCTTTCCCCCATTTTAGTGGCAACCACAGGCTTACTGGCCACCAGCCCTGCATCAGATGCCAGCACAGGTGTCCCAACATTGACTGCTGGTGTTCTGGGGCCTGTCAGTACCCCTGCAACCACTGGTGAGCCTCACACCTTAACCTCCTGGGGCACAGAACCCTCACCACCTGTCACCTCAGGTGGACTCCCTGAATTGGCCAAGACTGTGGCGGGGAACACTGTGACTTTGATAACATCAGAGACCCCAACACCACCTAAAACCAGTCACAGAGAAGGACTGAGTACGACCACTGTCCTGAAAACCACAACTCTTGAGACCACTAATTTAGCTGCTACAGGCTCAGGCCCCATCCCGGCAGAGACCACAGGCGCCTCCAGTACATCAGCAGGAAGTCCCTTTGTCCCTGAGACCTCAACTGGGATGTCCACCTTGACCTCTCTGAGTGTGACTTCAGAAACAAGTAAGAATGACTTTTTTTACTGTGGTAAAAATGTATACACACTGTAAAATCAGCCGTTCGGAATGTACAATTCAGTGCCATCAGTTATAGTCACAGTGTTGTATAAATATTATCCTATCTTTCTCCAACACTTGCCACCCCAAACAGGATCTGTGTACCCACTAGTTTTCCTTCCCCACTTCCCTCAGCCCCTGGTAACTCTCATCCACTTCCGTCTTCTTGAATTTGCCTATTTTAGGTATCTCACCTACGTGGAATCACACAGTGTGTGCGTGTGTGTGTGTGTGTGTGTGTGTGGCTTATTTCACTGAGTGCAATGTCATCGTGTTGTAGTGTGTATCAGAACTTCGTTCCTGTTTATGGATGAATGACTTTCCATCGTATGGCTGGACCACATTTCATCTGTCTGTTCGTCTGTTGATGGGCACTCGGGCTGTTTCCACCTTTTGGGTACCGTGGGTAATGCCGCTATGAATGTGGGTGTGCATGTATCTGGTTGAGTCCCTGTTTCCAATCCTTTGGGGTACATACATAGAGAAAGAGTTGCTCAGTCATGCAATGTACTGGTTCGTTAGGGCAACAGTAATGAAGTACCAAACCCCAGGTGCCTGGAACAGTAGAAATGTATCCATTCTGGAGGCTGGAGGGACCCTGAGAGAATGCGTAGAACGTGAACCTTGGAGTCATCCTCTCTGCAGGGGGTGGTAAGGGAGCTGCGGTATTTATCCACCAACTCCCATCGGTCATTGCTAGTGGGGTGCTCCCTGGGCCTGTTCCCCCAAGATGAAGAGATGCAGGTGCGACCGTGTGCCGAAATGGTAAGAGCCGAGGGGAAGTGGGAGGAGGGTGACCAGCTCATCCTGGTTTTCCCAAGACTGTCACCTTTCCAACTGGACGTCTGCATCCCAGGAGCTCACATAGTCCTGGGAAAACTGAGATGGTTGGTCACCCTGTGTGGGAGGGTCTTGAACAGCAGGCCAATCTAGGCTAAACCCCAGCTCCGCGCTGGAGTTCAGGCGTGTCCTTGGAGCCTTCCCTCCCACCCCCAGCCCGGGCCTGACTCAGGACTGGGCTCATTTACTCTTCCCACCTCCACAGCTGCAGCTCCTTTCTTGACGCCTTTTACTGTCAACTTCACAATCACCAACCTGCATTACACAGAGGACATGGAAAACTCGGGCTCTGAGATATTCAATGCCACTGAGAGAGACCTGCAGCACCTGGTGAGAGCCCCCTGCCAATGCTCACCTTGTCCCAAGCCTGCCACACCCCAGAGTCTTGGCCCCTCCAGCTCATCACCCTCTCATTCGTTCCCAGCTCAGGACTCTGTTCAGAAACAGCAGTGTCGGTTCCCTCTATGCTGGCTGCAGGCTGACCTTGCTCAGGTAAGGCTTCTTCCAAAGCGCCGACAGAACCCCAATTCTCTCCCTTTTTGGTCCTCCACATCCCAGTCAACCACAGCCTTGGGGCTTTGCCAAGACGCAGCGTATCATAGTGGACCCGAAGTGTCCGGGTTTGAACCCTTGCTCTCCCATTTGCTAGCTCTGTGACCTTGGGCAAGTTGCATAACCTCTCTGTTCTTCAATCACATGATCTATAAAGCAGTGATAATCTAGTGTCTTATTATTGAGGTTATTAATCACTCATTGCAATGCCTGGCCCATCGTGAACACTCGATAAGATCCCATAGTATTAGCCAGTGTAGTATCTTTGCCAACTGCGTCCCCAGAATCCCTGACACTCTCCCTGCCCCAGCTCATATGTACCCTATTGGCGACAAATCCTGGACACTGCAGTTCTGCAGTATATTCCTGGAAAAGAGATAGGGACCTTCCCAAAGGATGTTACATAGAACCCAAGGGAAAAATAAACCAAATGTTGAATATGGTCAGGATATATTGCAATTTAAAAACTCCAAAGTAGACCTGAACTCTACAGAAATGGCCCGTTTTCTCCTCTCTGCCTATGCCCATTTGGTGTCCTCTGAGGTCAGTGGGCTCAGAGCCCTTTCCTTTCATTTCACGACCCTAGGACCTCTCCTTGGGGTCCTGCATCCAGCCAATGCAGGTCATCCTGCTAGAGACGTGGGTCCTCTACTCACATGACATCACGAGAAGAGGTTCCTGGAGTGTTACAGACCAAAACCGTCCTAAATGAGCTCCACCCACCACACCTACCCCATCACCCCATGAGATGGGCGAATCAATCAGATAGTATTGCCCATATAATATGCCGCCCAGAAAGCTACGTGATGTACGTGTTTCCATTCATTTCATCTTCACAACAATAGGATTATTATCCCACATTGCAGAAGAGAACACGGGGGCTCAGAGTAGTCAAGTTCCTTGAGAGGAGCTAGGATTGGAACCCAGAGCTTCCAGTTTTTGAGTCCCTCCTTTTAACCGCGATACAGCAGTACTCAAGACCACTGGGCTCAACAGCTTACATCCTTACAAGTACTCAGAACTCCAGTGAGCTTTTGGACTTGAGGGTTGTATCTGCCAGTATTTACTGAATTAGAAATTAAAACAAATGTTACAAATATGTATTTATTAATTCATTAAAAGTAATAAATCTATTACATGTTAACACAAGTAACATAATTTTTATGAATGGCAATAGTTCCTCCCCCCACCAAAAAAAAGCATAATAAGAAGAGAGCCATTATTTACATTTTTTGCAGATCTTTTTAAAGTCTGGTTTAGTAGAAAACAGTAGGATATCTGCTTCTGCATTTAATCCTTTACAATATTTCACTTTGTGGCCTCTGGAAAACATTTCACAGTATACTCCTGAGAGAATAAAAGTTAAAATAATGTCTTGGTATGCATATGAAAATATTTTTACTTGGTGGATTCTCTGTAAGAGTTTAGGAATACCGGGAGTCCCTGAGCCATACTGTGAGAACTATGCTTTAAGGCTTCAGAGGGGAGGGGGGTGGGGGAATGGGATAGGCTGGTGATGGGTAGTAAGGAGGGCACGTATTGCATGGTGCACTGGGTGTTATACGCAAGTAATGAATCATCGAAGTTTACATCAGAAACCAGGGATGTACTGTATGGTGACTAATATAATATAATTTAAAAATATTATTATAAAAATAAATAAATAAATAAATAGCGTGGATAATAACAAGAATTCCCAGGCACGGGAAGGAGGGGATCTTTCTTCCTGTAAAGCCCCTGTTCTGGGTGAATCACTGTAGGTTCAGCTTAAATTCAGGACAAAAGTATTTTTGAACTACATTGCCCCATATCACCTCTTAATTCATTTTCTCTGTTTTTCTCCAAACTTGGTTGCCTGCCCCAGAGTTGCTCCCAAGCAGCTGACCTCAGCCTTGGGATTCACCAACTTGAAACAAAAGTCTTCCCTTCAGGGCCACAGGAGTGACTCACTCACCTCCAAGGTCTTCAGTCCTTTGCTGTTCCCTTCCATACGCTGCCTGGGCTCAGGATTCTCATTTCCTCCCTGGGAGGTCCACACCCGCAATCTTCTGGCCCCCGCAGGGCTCTGTACTTACCTTCTTGAGTGGACAGGGACTGGGCTGGGTGCTGGTAGTTGAAACAGTGAGCGTGAACCAATTAATAAAAAGATTGGGGAGCAAAAGAAGAAAACCAGGTACAGAGTAGGCCTGGAGAACACTGCACTTAAGGTGGGGTGGTCTGGATCCCCATATGAGAGAGAAAAAGATGTGTTTGAGACGGCAGGTGAAACCCGGAGAAGACCGCTAACGTAAACACCACGGGGTACAATTGAAGGAAGGAGTTGTCAAGAGTGCCCCACTCTCAAGTGTCTCTGCACGCCCCTATTCCCGTGTCCCTCCTTCCCCAGGGCTGAGCAGGACGGAACAAGCACCAGAATGGACGCAGTCTGCACCTACCGCCTAGATCCCACAGGCTTCAGGCTGGACAGAGAGAGGCTGTACTGGGAGCTAAGCCAGCAGACCTACGGTGTCACGCGGCTGGGCCATTACACCCTGGACAGGGACAGTCTCTGTGTCAATGGTGAGTACCTCCATTGCTGTTGGGGTCTCCTTGCAGTGCAGTTTCTCAGTACCTGTGTTTATAGTTTTGGGCCAACCTAGAATTTCCATGGGGAATTCTCTTCCATCAGAACAGCCACAGAGCAACATCTCTCCCTCCCTCCCTCCCTCCCTTTCTCCTTCTCCTTCTCCTTCTTCTCCCTCTCCCTCTTTTCTTTCTTTCTTTCTTTCTCTTTCTTTCTTTCTTTCTTTCTTTCTCTTTCTTTCTTTCTTTCTTTCGTTCTTTCTTTCTTATAAAACTAATATTTATTTTGTACACTGTCATTTTAAATATTAGAAGCTTTGAGAATGAAAGTGGTTTTGGGGGGGGAGTGTTCTTAGGACCCTTCTTATCACATTATTTACAATACAGAGCTTGCCTTTTTCTATGCCAGGATGAATTGTCATATTATTTTCTAAATTTCAATCAGACTCTAGCATTTTACCCTGTGTGCTTTCCGTATGATAAACTATCTCTGAAAATTTCATTCATGTGAAGTTTTGTTTGCCGATGTCACTTCCTTTTTTGTTACAACTCTTCTTGTGAGTGCTGGTAAGTGTGTCTTCACTACATTCCTCTGGTTGCACAAATGGAGTCTCTCGAATATCAGCAGGGTGAACATTCCACGGTCACTTAATTTGTCTCCAAGTCCTACTATTATTTGTTTTTATTTTATTTAAGTTTTTAAAAAATTCCAGTTAGTTAGCAGACAGCGTTCCATTAGTTTCAGGTGTGCAGTATAGTGATTCGACACTTTCATCCACACCGAATGCTCACAGAACAGCTTCCAAGGTCTGGAATCCAGGCTCCCTGCATCGTCTTCTTCATTGCAGTGACCTTTCACAGAAACCCAACGGGAGCCTGAACCCATCAGGGAAGGAAGAGGGTAAAGCGAGCCCACGGTGGCTGCTGGCGTTCAGTCCTCCCCAGCAGCCAGCGAGTTCCCAAGGTGGTGACTGATCTGCTTCTTTCTCTTTGTCGTGACAGCCCGTGGCCCTTTGCTCGTCCTCCAGGGGCCATCCGGACTCCACCCCACCTGAGAATCAAACCTAAAGCCGTTAGCCATGTTTTTAGCAGTAAATCCCTCCTCGGCAATGCTCTTAGCAACAAAACCCACAGTAACACCTGCACTCGAGGCTCATATTTATGGAGGGATGCCTGTGATCCGGCACGTTGAGTGTGTTATGTTTGACAAACCTGGCCCAACACTCTGACGTATTGTGTATATTTTACAGAGGAGCAAGCAAGGCTCGAGGAGGGAAATCTGCTTTCCCAAGATCAGACGACTGATAGAAGTGGTAGCATCAGGACTCAAACCCTAAGTTGCCTCTAAGGCCCTGAAGAGACCCCCTCGCTACTAGGCTACCCTGCAGGCTAACCCGGCTAGAACAAGCCTCAAATCTCAGGATGGGAAGGCATATCAAGGAGCTTCTAATACAACCATTTAAACTAATGCTCAATTAATTATGTCCCCACCGTGTTGCCTTTGATACTGTCTACATTGTCTTTCTATCTGGATTAAAACCTGTATTATATTTCAATAGTCCTCGAGAATGACTTTAAGCTGTAACTGACAGCGTGGCTTTGGGTGATTTACGGGTCTTCCTTTAAGTGCTGCTTCTGGTTTTTTGCTCACCCTGTGGCCCTGGGCAAGCCAGGCAACCTCTAGGCTTCAGTGTCTATTTTTAGAATGGAATTTTAAAAAACGTCATTCAAGATTATTGTAAAGGTCAAATGAGGTAAATCCGGAATAAGTAAACCACAGGGCGGTCTCCGCTAGGTCCAGTCTCGAAGAAGAGTTTCATTTCCAGAAACCCGGTCAGACCACCAAATATGCAATAGGTCTGAGTTTTACTTGTGTTCCTTACAGAGCATCAGAGAGGATTCAATCCATGACCCAGAACCATATGTATTCAAACCCTCTTTTCCCCATATCCCTCTTACTCTCCGGCTTTATACTCTCTGGTTCACTCCCGCGTCTCTCTGCCTGCCTCACTCTCTCACCGTCATGATCTCAGTTCCACATTACGGAAGTCCAGGAACTACGTCCCAGATCACGCTGTCTCTGAAGTGTGGGGTAGTAGGATACACTCAGAGATCAAGGACAGAGTTATATTTAATTGGCATAAAAAACACGAATAAGGCCGGAAACACTCCCATAAAGTTGTTGCTGGTATCATTTGATGAGGTCGATGTGGTCCCAGGCACCTAGTGAACCCTGCAAGATGAGGGGTATTTTGGTCATCATCGTCTTTGTGGTTGATGACCACGAGGACAGCACAGCGGGGAGCACGGGAGTTCGAGGCAGTTAACTCATAAAGACTTGACAAGTCTCAGAGAAAGCACTTGAGAAAGTTCGTGTTGTGTGTTTCAAGTCCTACCCCTCACCCTTTTCTTAGCCTCCTCCCACCAGCTTACTCTTCCTCTCTGGCTCTCTCTGCAGGTTTTAACCATCAGTACTGGATCCCCACCACCAGCAGTAAGTCACAAGGGCCCAGATACCCCTGCACCCCTGGGACACTTCGTCCCTATGCCTGTTCCCCCCACCACCCTCCGGGTTCTCAGCCCCAGAACAGCGCCAGACCACCCACTAGCGATGCAAGCTCCTGTCAACAGCCCTGTCCTCTCATCCTCTCACTGCTGCATGATTGGGCCCAACAATTGATATTCATGTTGTATTCTTTCATTCCTTCAGCTCCCCTGACTTCCACGTCTTCTCCGGGACTCCCTGCGTCTCTGCCTCCCACCTCCAGCTCTACAGGTAGGAGTCTACCCTCTGAGTCCCATGAAACTTCAGCTCCTGTTCTGGTTGGTGAATCTCTGCATGATGGGGAATCTCTGGGTGGGACCCTGCTGCCCACCCAGCCCCAGCCTGTCCCACTGTCTCCCTTGCTCCCTCATCTCGGGGCATACCAGCCTCATTTCTGTTCTTCCAGGGACCAAACCTTCTTCCCTCCTCAGGGCCTTTGCTCTCATTGTAACGCGAATTCAGCTCTGTTCCTGGTTTCTCTTGGTCTTTCGGATTCAGGCCGGTTGGCTCTTGCTCAGGCCTCCTCCTATAAAGCAGCATTTCCCCATATCCCGCACATGGGTGGGATCTAATCGCTATTCTCTCTCTATGAGCATTTCCGTCATGGAAATGACTACTGTTTGGATTTCTTGACTGCTCGAGCATTTGTGGCCTAAGGTCTGAGCACAGAATGTCTTGGTCCCTCCTCTTCCCACCAAAATGTCGATGACAGGTCGGCCTTTGGACACTCTGGGATGAGAGGATCGAGGTTTCCTTTTGAGCTGACATGATACATCTAACGTGGAGCCCCCCTCTCCTCCCTTGGCTGGCTGAGGAGGGAGAAGATCCCGGATGACCTATCTCAGGCTTCACCCACTGGCTACTACGGACAGAGAGACGGCACCAGTCCCTTCCCCCTGACATACAGCTCAGGCCTAAGACTGTGCTGGGTCTCCCCTTCTCTCCCTCCAGCTGCAGGTGTGGGTCCCACCCCGGTGCCATTCACCCTCAACTTCACCATCACCAACCTGCGCTGCACCCCAGACATGAGGCGCCCAGGCTCCTTGAAGTTCAACTCCACTGAGAGGGCCCTGAGTCACCTGGTAAGAGCCTGACCATGCCTTCCCTGGCCTGCCTTGTCCTTGAGCCACCCAGTCACCTCAGCCCCTCCCGCTCACCTCTCTCCTTCCTCCCCAGCTTGGTCCTTTGTTGAAGAACACCAGGATTGGTCCTCTGTACTCTGGCTGCAGACTGACCTTGCTCAGGTGAGACGTCCCTCCCCTACAACATGAAGGCTTGCACTGTCACAAGCAAGTTCACCTGGAGGTCAGGACCTGAACAGAGCAACTAGAAGAATCATAAATGGCTGTGGCCTTCCAGGAATTCAGATAGAAGGCATCCACTCTGGCTGAGTGTATCAGAGAGGGCTTCCTGAAAGAGGTGGCTGTCAAATAAAGGTCTTAAATTACTTGGACAAGCAGAGCCATGGAGCATTCATGCTCCCTAGTCAGAAAGGGCAGCACTGACTCATTAGGCAGACATGAAATGAGGTACCTCAGGCCATGCCCTGTGACAGGTGCTAAGGGCGCCGAGAGAATCAGTCAGGGGCCTTCGCTCGAGGTACCCACAGTATAGAGAGGACAGCAGCCATACGGACTTAAAACCGTAATGGGAACGGGATTAGTACAATGATAAAGCACTACACGGAGGCCACAGGAGCCTAAAGATAGACTTTCAGTTCACTGTGAGGGCGTAGAGCGGACACAGGCTGGAGAAGGTGACGCCCGAACTGAATGAACATTAGCCAGAAGGAACTTCGGCAAAGGTATTTCAAGGGGTGGCTTATCTCTCAGATCTGTGGGCACCATGGATGTCAGCAGAGCCTTGCTGTGATATCCTTTATCCTAAGTAGTGCGCCGGTAGATACGGGGATGGGAGGGTTGGATGTGAGGATGGGACAGGAGGTGGGGAAACCTGGGGGATGTCGAGCTGGACCTGGATGTGGCTTGGACTAGGGAACCAAGGACAGGGGAAAGTCCAGGATGCTTCCACCTGTTTGGCTCTACATGTTTGGCTCATCCATGATGAAAAGGTCCCAGAAAAGAATGCATATGAGGAACCAGACAAGACCCAGTAAGAAAAACGTCATAAAACCAACGCTGGGGCCGGGGGCGGCAAGATGAAGGCGAGAGCTGAACATAAGTCTCCCACATCTCAGGACGCCCCTATTCCCATGTCCCTACCACCCTAGGACTGAGAAGGCTGGAGCAGCAACTGGAGTGGACGTCATCTGCACCTACCATCCTGACCCCGTGGGCCCCAGGCTGAACAGAGAAGAACTGTACCAGGAGCTGAGTCAGCTGACCCACGGTGTCACGTGGCTGGGCACCTACACCCTGGACAGAGCCAGTCTCTACGTCAATGGTGAGTGTCTGTGCTGCGGCTGGGGTCTCCAGTCCCATGCTTCTTTATGCCAGTAGTTCTCAACCAGGATGATTCTGCTCCCCGGGGGGCATTAGCAATGTCTGGAGATATTTCATGTCATAACTGGAGTGGCACTAGTGACGTGCAGTGGGTAGAGGCCAGGGGTGCTGCTAAACATCCCACAATACACCGTGCAGCCCTCCACCATGAAGTATCTAGACCAGACTGTCAATAACGCTGAATTTGAGAAATTGCTGTGTACACATTTACAGTTCTGATGCAAACCTAGCATTTCCTTGGGGACTCATTTTTGAATGCTTACCACACCATGGGAGGCTGATTTCCTTTTCCTTTCACCTCCTGGATGACATCTTCCTTCCTCCTTATTTCCGCTGCTTCCCATAGGAGCCTAACCATAGCGTGCAGACTCTAGGGAAAGAAGTGGGTGATGCAGAACTCTGTGGCTGAGGTTTCTGAATGGGCAGCAGGTGACATTGCCAGCCCTCACCCCATGTCATTCTCTCCATCATGACAACCAATATGCTAAGGTCCCGCGGGCCAGTCAGAGCTACACACACCTCATGAGATGACATCACACTTAGCACATACTCCCTGAATAATAACTACGTACACAGCGCCACTGGCAACAATCCTCCTAACAGCAGTGTGAACGCCGGGAATAGTAATTATAATTGTGGCTGATTCTTTTGTTTTTTTTTTTTAATATTTTACATATTTATTTGAGAGAGAGCACAAGCAGGGGAGCAGCAGGCAAAGGGAGAGGGAGAGGCAGGCTCCCCGCAGAGCAGAGAGCCGGAAGTGGGGCTCGATCCCAGGACCCTGGGATCATGATCTAAGCCGAAGTTAGATGTTTAACCCACTGAGCCACCCAGGCATTAATTAGGGCTAATTCTTATCGAAACGTTCTTATGTGCCAGGAATTGTGATAAAGTCTTCGTTTGTATTATCTCATCTTGATCTTACCCAAAATGCCGTGAGTGTTTATAGTCATTCTTACAGACGGAGCCATCTTGCATTCAGACAGGAAGTCATTTGCCCGAGATAATCCAGCCATCATGCATGACAGAGTCAGGACTCCAACAAAGCAGGATTGAATCTAAACCGCAAGTCCCTAACCACAAGGCAACACCGCAGATCCCCCAGAAAGAGAAAGCCTCAAATCTCAGGACAGGAAGGGCATGAATGACCTCTAACCTAACAATCTCACCCAATGCTTGATTAGTTATTTCCCCTGTATACCAACTTGGAGATTTCCTTAAAGCAAAGGCTAAGTGCTTGAGGGTTGGCAAGCGTCAGACCTGTTTGATGGTGGACAAGCTGAGCAACCGCTCTAGGCTTTAATAGCCCATTTTCAGAATGGAACAAACATACATACCATGCGGGATTGTCCTGAGAGCCAAATGAGAGCGTTCAGGAATAACCCAAGTAAATGGCAAGGCTCCTCTGGTCCCGTCTTCCCTCCTACCCCTCACAGAGCATCCAAGGAGGTGACCATGACTCAGAGAAACACTCATGAAAAATTTTCTTTTCCCCAATTCCTTTCAGACTCCAATTTTTATACCACCCATCTGACCTCTAATTCTCTTCTCATGTTCATTATCCTAGCCCATTTCCAAAGTTTCTCTAATATTCCAAATCACAGGTACATCCCCTCTCCTCCGTCTTGTTCACTTCCACAGACCACTCTCTCAACCTGCCACAATTTTGTCACCTCTACATCACAAAAAAAAAACCCAGAAACTAAGCTAGAAAGAGAAAGTCATACTATCATAAAATTTTTTGAAGGGAGGGAAGCTGAGAGAGCAGGGATGAAGTTACCTTTGTGGATTGAGAGGACATCAGTAAGGCTGGGAACACACTTGTTTGTCAATTTGTCTCATTTCCGTGTCATGTGTCGTTTAGCATTATTTCTGGTGCGTAGTACACTCCCAGTAAATAGGGACAGCCCTTACTATTGTATTTTTATTTCGGCAATAATAACAGTGATGATGTTCGTCATTATTTGCAAAGGACAAAGCACGTAAGGGTACTGAATAAAATGTAGTCATTATTGTTCATTTATAAATCTCAGCAAGTTTGTTAATGAATTTCATCTCTAGGCCTACCTTCTAGGCCTTCTTAACTCTTACCCGTTATAACAGTCCTTTACTCCTTCCTGCAGGTTATAACCATCGGTACTGGACCCCTACCACCAGCAGTGAGTATTCAAGACTGGGAAATTTCAATGTCCACTGGACCATTATTCCCCAAAGCACATTCTTCTGGAGAGAACCTGCCAATGCTCCCTTCCTAAGTGTCCAGCCTCCTTAAGTGTATTATGAAGATAATACAAATGTCTCCGAGGAGCCCCAAACTCACCCAGGGTTTTGCTCTGAGTCCAAAGAGAAGCCCAAATTCTAATGAACAGCTTCTGTCCCACATTCCTTCGGGATGAGACTTAATTTTTCCCATGTTGTTTTTTTTTTTTTTCTCAGCTCCAGTGACTTCTACATTCTCTCCAGAATCTTCCACGACTCTTTCCCCCATCCTCAGCTCTACAGGTAGGAGTCTGCTCTCTGGGACCTGTGAAACTTCAACTCCACATGGTCGAGTTGCCGTCAGCCACCTGGCCTCAGCCTGTCCTACTCACTCTCTCCCTCACTCTCTGAGCTTTGGCCACATCAGACACTTGTCTGTTCCTCTAGTGTCCTCACCTCTGTCTGGCCTTTATACCAGCTCTTCCTGGAGATCAGCTGCACCTGGCACCTTATTGCTTTTCAAATCTCAGCTCAACCATCACCTTCTTTGAAAGACCCTCCTAGACCTAGTTATGTGCTATTTATGGCCCATGGGTTTTCCCTATCCACCACCATAAGTATTTTCTCATGGAATTGACGACTGTTGGCTTTATTCAGTCTTTATGTATTTGTCACCTTGAAGCTGAGCATCTAGTCTGCACTTACTTTATCTTTATGGATGGGATGAATGGATGGACGCAGCGACCTTGTATATGTCCACATTTGTGGATTCTATTTCAACATCCAGAAAATCACTCGGGATCTCAGTCATGAATTTGGTTCTTGCTCTGTCTCTTCATCTTCCCCAGATGAGGGCTCTTGAGTCTCCAGGAACCTGCACGGGGGCTCGATTTATGTCGGGAAATCTGTCTTACTCCAACTCTTAAGATTTATTTTAAAAATTGGGTCTATGGGTATTTTTCAAGCTGACGTCATGACTCAGGCTGAGCGTCCTTGACCTTGAATGCTGCCATGGAAGTCTGGAGGTGTGGGATACAAGCTGGTGTCCTGTAATTTGAATTCTGCCTTCTGGCATTCTGTGTTTCATGGGTCATGACACTGCAAACTTTTTACAAGTTTTAGACAGAATGCACACTCTCCACGTCCTTACTTCTCCACCCTGATCAACTCATCCATTTCTGTGACAGGCCTAACTCCTACAAGCTTGTAGATACGTGAAATGTGCCATAGACCAAGTCATTCCACAATGATGACATCATTTTCCTATAGACACATTCAAGATTTCTTCTTCATCTGTGGTTTTCAGAAGTTTGAGTATGATGTATCTGAGCATGGCTTTCTTTCAGTTTATACTGCTTGGGATTTTTGAAGCTACCTATATCTGAAAATGTATGTTTTCAAGAAATTTGGGATAGTTTTAGCTACTATTTCTTTTTTTCCCCCAGTTATACCAGTGTCATTTGTTTAGAAAATTTCTTTCTCCATTAAATTGTATGGGTACTCTTGTTGAAAATCAATTCATCGTAAGTATGAGGATTTGTTTCTAGACTTTCAACTATACCCCACTGATCTACATTTCTATCCTCATCCAGTATCTTACTGTCTTGATTACTGTAGCTTTGTCTGCTGTAATTTTCTTTTTGTGTGTTTTTATTTAAATTCCAGTTAGTTAACATACAATGTTATATTAGTTTCAGGTGTGCAGTACAGTGGTTCAACACTTCCGTACATCGCCCGGTGCTCATCACAAGTGCCCTCCTTAATCCCCATCACCTATTTCACCCGCCCCCCCACCTCCCCTCTGGTGACCATCAGTTCTCTGTAGTTGAGAGTCTGTTTCTCGATTTGCCTCTCTATTTTTTTCCCTATGCTTGTTTGTTTTGTTTCTCAAATTCCACGTATGAGTGAAATCATGTGGTATTTGTCTTTCTCTGACTGACTTATTCTGCAGGCTCCATCCGTGTTGGTGCAAATGGCAAGATTTCATTCTTTTTTTTATGGCTGAATAATATTCATATACATACATATATATATAAACATATATACACATATGTATGTGTATATATATATGTATTTACATTTATACGTATGTTACATCTTCTTTACCCATTCATCCGTCGATGGACACTTGGGTTGTTCCCATAGTTTGGCTATTGTAGATATGCTGCTATCAACATTGCGCGCATGTATCCTTTGAATTAGTATTTTTGCATTTTGGGGGGTAAATACCCAAGAGTGCAATTATTGGATCATAGGGTAGTTCTATTTTTAACTCTCTGAGGAAACTCCGTACTGTTTTCCAGAGTGGCTGCACCCGTTCGCATTCCCACCACCAGTGCAGGAGGGCTCCCCTTTCTCCACATCTTCGCTAACACCTGTTGTTTCCTGTAGTTTTGATTTTAGCCTTTCTGACAGGTGGGAGGCGATCTCTCATCGTAGTTTTGATTTATACCACACCTTGTTTATCCACTCACACGTCAATGGACACTTAGGCTGCTTCCACCTTTTGACTGTTGTGAATAGTGCCGCTATGAACACGGTTGTATGAACAGAAAGGTATCTATTTTTGCGTCAAAAAAGACATTGTAGCTGTGCTGTTTATTTGTTTGAGGGACTGGGGCAAAATTTACTTTCTCTGAGCCTCAGTTTCCCCAAGTGTGAAATGGAACTGGTAATACTTAACTCTCAGGATTGTGGCGAAGGTAAGCTGAGATCTTGTAGATGTGTGCCTGGTACAAAGTCTAGCACACGGTTGCTGTTCCTCAGATGAAATTTGTAAAGGGTATCGTCACCCAGTTCAGACCTCTGGCCTTTATTTCTTCATACCCTAATCCCAGGATGACCATACAGTTGTTTTTTGTTTGGTTGGTTGGTTGGTTTGGGGAGGCACTTTTGACAAAGAAAGGGAAGGTTGACATTAATAGTTATGTGAGAGCCACATGACTGTCCGGGGAAAACCAGGAGATGTGGTCAGTCCACGTATAATCCACTCTTCAAAGATGGCTTAATGAAACTGAGGCAGGAGTCACTCTCACAGGGAACAGGCTGGACCACTCAGCAGTTGCACATTCTCTCGTGGCCAAGTCAGAAGACTATGCTGGATCTCCACCCCAGGGGGCAGTGGAGTGACTTTGCTCCTTTTCCTCCCACCAACATGTCTACCAACTGTTTGTCCTTACACACATTGGGCTGAAAGGTTGAGGTTCTTTTCGCAGCTGGTGTCATCCATCCAGTATAGAGGCCCCTCCCCACCTGTAAGTCTGGCTGGGCACAAGGGTGACACAGGTGGGGTGGTAACCCTTGGATCTGCTGCTTACAGCCATCCCAGTCAGAGAGCATAATGAACCCTCTTCTCCCTTTCTGGCTGCAGGTGTGAGCCTGTCTCTGGTGCCCTTCACCCTCAACTTCACCCTCACCAGCCTGCGCTACACAGAGGACATGGGGCTCCCAGGATCTGAGCTATTCAATGCGATAGAGAGGACCTTGAATCGTCTGGTGAGAGCCCTTCCAATGCCTACCCTCCAGTGCTACTTTTGTCCTGCCCAGCCCCTCAGCCCATCTACTTACCTCCATGTCTTCCATCCCCAGCTCAAACCCTTGTTCCAGAACAGCAGCATTGGGCCCCTCTATTACGGCTGCAGATTGACCTTGCTCAGGTGAGAACTCCAGGGTACACATACAGGCAACGTGCCTGCTGACCACGAGCCGGGCCACCATCCCAGGGACGGCTGACCAGTCTGTGTCACATTGTGTTCCTAACCAGAGAATGCAGAATCGTCTCAGACTCTCCTTTCCAGGTGACAACGTTGACCTTTTCAGAAAGATCTTTCTCTGGGAACCATCAAGAAAACGACAAGTCAATCATGCCGGCTTTACCACAGGGAGCCCTAGTTTTCAGCCAGGAGTGATTTCCCTCCCAGGGGATATTTGGCAATGTCTGCAGACATTATTTGCTGTCGCACCTCAAGGGTGGGACTTGCTACTGGCATCTCCTGGGTGAGGCCAGGGGTGCTGCTCAATATTCGACGAGGCAGAGCACGGTCTCCCGGGACCAAGAATTCTCTGACCTGAAATGCGTACGATGCCAAGGTTGGGAACCTTGCTCTAGGGGATGCATGATTCTCTCCCCTGCTTGTGTCACATTTTGGCTAATGATTGGCCTGCCTGGAACACCTAGCCAGCCCGCCCTTGTACTGTCCCCCGGCAATGACCAAATCCTGCTTTCTGACCTCTCGGAGGTAGACTTGGGATCAATCTGAGTAGTCACGTACAGTGGTTACACAGGTTTATTTAGAGTCTGACAGGCCTAGCTCCCCTACTTCGAGGCTGTGTGACCCCTACAAGGTACCTGACATCTCTGTGCCTCAGCCTCCACACCTGTTGATCGGAGTGTCTCAGTTGGCTTTCTTGTGCAACACATTTAGCCTATGATTCTGCTGGATGGTGATTTGGCCTGGATTCTGCTGGGAGATTCTCCTGCCCGAGCTGGCTCACCTGATCTCAGATGGGGCTCATTCATGTGTCCGCAGTCAGCTGTGGACTGGGATACCTTGGTTCTCCTCCACCTTGTCTCATCCTCCAGCAGGCTAGCTTGGGCTCACTTACATGCTCAGAGCTCCAGGAGCCGCAAGAAAGGGCGAGCCCTGTGGCACACACGCTTTCCAAGCCTCTGCTTGCATCGCATTCGTGACCGTCCATTGGCCGATGCCAGTCCTGTGGCCAAGCCCAGATTCAAGAGGTGGAGACACAGACTCCGCTTCTGATTGGGGGGAAGAATCTGTGGCCAGTTGTGTGAACATAACGAGAATTAACCTGAAAGGTGCTTAGCGAAGGAACTAACATATAGAGAGCATGCAGTAAATTATTCTCGACATTTCCTAGACCCAGGTGCTGAGAATTACTCTTGCATGTGGGAGCCCCCACGTGTACACTTGGGTCAGCTTACCCCTGTGCGAGATCTCCCAGTCACTGACGTTTTGTCTGAGGATGGATTGCTCTCAACTCCAAAGATATCATTGTTCTCCAGCCACCATGCCGTGCCTTCCCTTTCCCCTGGCCTTGAGATTTCTCTGGCTCTGGGATACCACATAGCCCCATGCCCTTCTCCACCCCAGGCTAGCTGCTTGGCCTCACTGTTTCTGTCAAAAGGCTCAGTCTCTCTCACTGCAAGGTCCATGCACTAAGAACTTTGTGTCTATTAATGCCTAATACAAATGGCTCCCCTTTCTTGAGCACTTGCTAGGGCTGTGAGGTCTGTCCTGTTCACCTGATAGATGAAAAACTGAGCCACAGAGAGGATGAGAGACTTATCAGAGTCACCCAGCAACCTAGCAGCAGAGCTGGGATTTAAGCAATTTGACATCGCCTATTTTTCACCCGGTCTAAGTCCCCCCCCTCGTGCTTCTGTTGTTAGCGTGTAGGTTGCCTTGTTATGATTGTCATTTTAAAGCTCCACAAACATCCTCTGTGCTCAGGGACCCTGGTTGTCCTATTCATTTCCAGTCCTCCTCCAACACCAAGGCCCTTCCAGCTTGCCCACCAGTCCTCCTGCTTTCTCTGTCACTTCCCTCAGGGAGGCTTTTCAGGGCCCCCCCCCCCCCCCGGAGTCCCCACCTTGCCGTTCTCGTGTCCTTCCCTGCCCAGGCCTGAGAAAAAGAGAACAGCCACTGGAGTTGATGCTGTCTGTACTCACCGCCCTGACCCTGCGGGCACTAAGCTAGACAGAGAGAAGCTGTACTGGGAGCTGAGCCATCAGACCCATGGCGTCACCCAGCTGGGCTCCTTCACCCTGGACGAGAACAGCCTCTACGTCAATGGTGAGCAACCTTTTTGTAACCACAAGTCGAAGCAGAGAATCTGCCCCCAGGAAGGGATGTGGATTCTCCGCTTTGCCACAGGACCCATCATATGTATTATTTTCTACCTGAGCCATGTCCCTTGATGAGTCAAGGATCCCCATAGGCCCTCCAGTTCGCAGACCCCTTTCTTCCCTTTGTATCCCTGCATTTCAGGGCTGTGATTTACATACTTGTCTAGGCCACAAAGTCTTTATTCAGACTGATGAAAGAGGATATCCCTCTTCATTGGCTGAAGTCAATGACGATTCAAGCACCTGGCCATCTTTCTCCCTGTCAATATCTCAAAATCCCCTCTGGACCCTGAAAAGCACAGTTGGCAAACCCATTTCTAGAAATATTGGTATATTTATCTTCCCCAATAAATTGCAAACTCATGAAGACAGGGGGACTGAGTCTTTGATTTCTCAGCCTTTTAGGAACAAGGTATAGCTACCCCTGAATCATAATTGTTGAACTATGTAGACTTAAGTCTTTGTTGGGGGTAGGGGCTGGTGGGCTTTGGGCTGCATCTCGGACCTCCCTCCCGTGCTTGCATTCCAGTTCTCCTTTCCTCATTTCAGGTTACACCCACCAGACCTCAGCCCCCACATCCAGTGGTGAGTACCCACAGCCCTGACAACCAGATGCTCTCAGCCCCTGGTGAACAGCCACTGACCTCTTACCCCAGGGCCTGAGGGAGAGAAGAAGCCAGGAGACCCTCTCAGTGTCTCAGGGTCTTTACTTGCCAAGTGGGAACAGTCACACTCACAAGGTCATTGTGAAGGTTGAATGAAAGTGTACAGAAGCACACAGTACAGGCGCTACTGGGGAATGCAGTATGACAGCTGCCACTGGGCATGTGACCTGGGCCAGGCAGAGGGGGGAAGATGTCAGTCAGGTGGGGTCCCTCCCCTCACCAAGTTCCAGTGTATTGAGAGACTGGAATTGAATGTGCAGTTACAATCGACAATAATGATAAAAGAAAACCATGTCATTCAGCACTTAGACATGCCATGCCATGTACTCCTGCTTTTTAATTTTTTTAATTTTAATTTTTCATTTTGAAATAAATACAGATTCATAGGAAGTTGCAAAATGTAGTACAGAGTTCCCTGTGTGCTTCACCCAATTTCTCCTCAATGGTTACATAACTATAGGATAATATGATAACCTGGAAATGTTAAAATCCACAGACCCCACATTTCAGGTGTGACTAGTTTTACACGGACTCGCGTGTGTCCTCACGTGTGCATGCACTCGTGAGCGCGCGCGTGGTTCTGTGCCATTTTATCACACAGATTTCTGTAAGCATCACTGCAATCAAGGTACAGAACGGTTCTATCACTGCAAAGATCTTTTTTTTTTTAAGATTTTATTTATTTATTCGACAGAGATAGAGACAGCCAGCGAGAGAGGGAACACAAGCAGGGGGAGTGGGAGAGGAAGAAGCAGGCTCATAGCGGAGGAGCCTGATGCGGGGCTCGATCCCACAACGCCGGGATCACGCCCTGAGCCGAAGGCAGACGCTTAACTGCTGTGCCACCCAGGCGCCCCAACTGCAAAGATCTTTTGCAGTCACACCCACCCAGCCTCACCCTGGCAACCACTAATCTATTTCCCATCTCTGTAATGTTATTTTGGGAATATTGTATCAATGGCATCAGATAGCCTGGGACCCTTGGGGATTAGCTTTTTTTCACTCAGCATAATGCCCTTAAAATATGCTTACTCTTTTAACAAATAGCCACTTACCCTTTATAATTTCTCTACAAAGTAGGATTTCCCTCCATTTTATAGCTGAAGATATGAAGGTAGAGTAGTCCCCCTCTTATCTAGGGAGGATTTATTCCTAGACCCCCAGTGGATTTTCCAGAACCATTGATAGTATTGACATATATATATGTTTTTTCCTATACATACGTACCTATGATTAAGTTTAATTTATAAAGTAGGCACAAGAAGGGATTAACAACAATAACTAATAAAACAGAAAAATTATAACAAGATACTGTCATCAAAGTTTATGTGAACGCGGTCTCTCTCAAAATACCCAATTGTACCACGCTCACCCTTCCTGTGATGATGTGAGATGATGAAATGCCTAGGTGATGAGATGAGGCGAGGTGCATGATGTAGTGTTAGGCTGCTGTTCCCCTCCTGATGATGGGAGGTCCTCAGCAGGACCATCTGTCTCAAGGCTGTGGTTGACCCCAGATCACTGAAACCACGGAAAACAAAGCTGCGGATAAAGGGGACTACTGTACAGACAGGTTTAGTAATGTGTCCATGGTCACGCGGCTGGGGAGGGGACGGAGGGGATCTGACATCAAGTCTGACTCACCAGTGTGGTGATAATCCTAATAACCACAGCTCCGGACGTGGCCTCTTTAGTCAAGGTCAGCTCCTGAGGGTTATGGGGCGGGTGGGGTGGGATAAGCTGAGCAGGTGACAGGAGGCCTCCTTTAAGAACTGATGTTTGGCGCATATTTAAAAATGAATGTTTTTTCTGTGTTGGATGGGATTGAACTGATTTTTTTTTTCTTTTTCTTTTCCTCCTCATCCGTGAGATTGCTCCAATCCTGTTACTTTTAACCTCTCAAGTAGAGGCTATCAGGGCCAGTCTGGAGCCTCACCAGGGCCCAAGACCTCAACCCCTGGCACCTACCCTGGCCCATACATAGACTCAAGATTTTGATCCAGCTGCTACATTAAACAATTTTTATGTAGGACATAGAATTTACCATGTTACCCACCATTAAGTGGATAATTTAGTGGCATGACATTCCCGGTGTCATGCCACCATCACCCCTAGCCATTCTCAGGAATTCTTCAGCATCCCAAGCAGAAACTCTGTTCCCATTGAACACTAACTCCCTATAACCCCTACCCCCAGCCCCTGGTTACTTCTACTCTGCTGTCTGTTTCCATGAATTTGCCTATTTTAGGTAACTCACGTAAGTGGAACCATACACTATTTGTCCTTTCGTGTTTGGTTTATTTCACTTACTATAATATTTTCACGGTTCGTCCACGATGCAGCAGGTGTCAGAGCTTCCCTCATGTTCGTGTCCGAATGCTGTTCTGCCGTGCGTCTGTGCCACCTTCGGTTTAACCGTTCCTCTGCCGACGGGCTCCGGTTGTTTCCACCTGTTGGCTCCTGGGAATGATGCTACTGTGAACATTTTGTGTTCAAGGATCTGAGTCCCTGTTTTCAGTTCTTTTGGGTCTATACCTAGGAGCAAAATTGCTAGATCGTATGGTAATCCCATATTTAACTTTTTGAGGAACCGCCAAACTGTTTTCCGTAGCAGCTCCACTGGCGTTCCCACGAACAACGCATGAAGATTCCAATTTCTGCACGTCTTTGCCAGCACTTACTTTCCTTCCTTCCTTTTTTCTTTCTTTTCTTCTCTTCTCTTCTTTCTTTCTTCCCTTTCCATGGTAGCCTCATAGCTGTCCTAACGGATGTGCATGCTACTGTATTTAGTAGCATCTGGCTTTGCTCTTTATCTGGCATCTGTCTTTGGTCCTAAGGCAGCTAGCCTACGTGCCTACTCTGAACCCCTGCTTCCTAAGATCAGGACCCTCCATCTCTGTCCCCAGAAGTTGTCTTAGAGACCAGCCCAGGCCTGACTCAGGCATGGCCTCCTTTTTCCTTCCCCTGCTACAGCAGCGGTCCCTTTCCTGGTGCCGTTCACCCTCAACTTCACCATAACCAACCTGCGCTGCGAAGAGGACATGCAGCGTCCAGGCTCCTGGAAATTCAACTCCACGGAGAGGATCCTGCAGGGTCTGGTGAGAGCCCCGCCTACCTGTTCCAGCCCCGCCCCATGTCACCCCCGCCCCGCCCACCGGTGCCAGCCCCGCCCACCGGTGCCAGCCCCGCGCCTCGCTTCTGCCGCCGCCCCTCTCACCTCTGCCCCATTCACTTCACCAATACCCCGGCTCCCCGTGGCCTCCTCAGGGGTTCCTTCTCACCTCCCTCTCCTTCCTCACAGCTCAACCCCCTGTTCAAGAACAGCAGTCTGGGATTCCTCTTTTCAGGCTGCACGCTAGCCTCGCTCAGGTGAGACTCTCCCCAAGAACACAGCCCAACAGGTGTAGGGGACCCTCCCCTACGGGCTCCCTGACTTTGTCCATACTTGGGACAACCACGGCCACGGATACGGCACATCCTCATTGACAACAACGAGCCCCGCAGCTAGCAATTCCTAAGATGCGGGGCACTGTGCTGGCACCTCACGTTTCATCCTGTCGCACTCACCACAGCCTCACGACGCAGGAACCGAAGGTGCGACAGGCTCAGAGGACTGAGTAGCTTGTGAGGGTCACACACAGCAACCTGCATTGCGGGTTCTAGAGCCAGACTCCTGGCTCCTAGGCAGCACTGCCTCCTCCGCGTCCTTATGACCTTGCAGCGTGTGGAAATGGCCAACCCAGCAACCTCTAAGAGGGAGGGAAAGCAAGCACACGGTTCCAGAGAGAACGTGTGCTCCTAGATGGGTCAGACCCACGGAAGGCCTGCCCTGCCCTGGGATGGCTCGGGGTTGGGGAGGATGCCGTCCCTGGGGTGCAGCTGGGGGGGGAGGCAGGTGGTTGACATCACTCCACACCTCCCACATCTCTCAGAATCTATAGGTCCGGTTCGCCTCACATTCCCATTTTATCCCAGGCATCTACATCCAGCTCCCCTTCCTTCCTGGGGGAAGAGCTGGCCGAGGAGCCTAGAGGCTAAGAGCCTCAGCGAAGCCACAGCAGAGTTCAAATGCCAGCTCTGCCATTTACTGAGATCCCGGGCAGGTGCCAGAACCTTGCTGCGTCCCATTACTCCGTGTGTTACATATGATACATGGGGCCCATGCGTAATACATGTATGCTAATATATGTGTATACAGGGAGAGAGAGTTGACCCTTGGACAGCGTCGGTCCACTTATACATGGATTTTGTTTTGATAAATACAGTGCAGTGCTATAAATGTGTTTTCTCTTATGATTTTCTTATCATTTTTTCTCTAGATTACTTTATTATAAGAATGCAGTATATAATACCTATACCATAAAAAATATATGTGTTGTTTTTTTTTTAAGATTGTATTTATCCACTTGACAGAGAGACAGCCAGCGAGAGAGGGAACACAGCAGGGGAGTGGGAGAGGAAGAAGCAGGCTCCCAGCCGAGGAGCCTGACGTGGGGCTCTATCCCAGAACGCCGGGATCATGCCCTGAGCCGAAGGCAGATGCTTAACGACTGCGCCACCCAGACGCCCCCGTAAAAAATATATGTTAATTACTGTTATCAGTAAGGCTTCTGGTCAACAACACTCTAGTTAAGTTTTGGGGGGGTGACTTAGTTGTTAAACGTCTGCCCTCGGCTCAGGGCATGATCCCAGGGTCCTCTGATGGAGCCCTGCCTCGGGCTCCCTGCTCAGCGGGAAGCCTGCTTCTCCCTCTCCCACTCCCCCTGCTGGTGTTCCCTCTCTCGCTGTGTCTCTCTCTGTCAAATAAATAAATAAAATCTTAAGAAAAAAAAGTTTTGAGGGAGTCAAAAGTGACATGCAGATTTTCAACTGTGTTGGGTGTCAGTACCCCAACCTCCATGTTGTTCAGAAGTCAACTGTAAATATACAAATATGCACGCACATGTATATATAGAGAGAGAGAGGGAGAGAAAGAATAGGTGTAATTCTATAGTATATCTGTTCTATCTATACCTAATATGTACATTATACCTATATATAATATATACAACTATAACATTTATACCTATACATAATATGTAATACATAATATATTATGTATAAGTATAATAAGTATAATATATAATTATACCTATACTTCATATATAGGTATATATTACATATATGTTATATATAGACATAATATGTATAATATGTCATATACAGGTATAATACCTAATATATATGATGTATATAGGTATATTCCCTAATACATATTATATAATATACATATTACCTAAGTATAGATAATATGAGATATAGGTATAATATATAATTATACCTATACTTTATATACAGGCTTATGTTATATATATTATATATAGGTATAATAGGTATATTATGTGTAAATATAATATCTTTTATATATAGCATATATAGATACAATCCCTAATATATATTATCAATTATATATATTAGGTGTAGGTATAACGGGTATAATATATAATATGATAATAAATAAAATATAAAATAAATATGTAACAGATATATATCATATACTTAACATGTTAAGCAGATCGTTATATATTATATTTATATTATGAATAATTGCATTGCATGTGATATATAGCGTGATGGGTATAATAACGGTGGGTGTTGAGCAATACAGCCCACAGGGACGCTCTGAGGGTTAAGTGATGCGGTCATGAGTACAAAGTGCTGGGCCTGCGGCGCGCTCAGAATTTAACAAGGGGTGGTGGTTATTATAAGAGACGTTCTACCTGTGGCCCTGGAGTGTGGGAGCACTTTCTCTCCATATCTCAGTAGCGTATGGCTGGGTGCGCAGGTAGGTGGGTCAAGGTCCTGAGGCTGGAGGTGGTGCTGAGACGTGGACAGGTCATGCTCAGACAGACCCGCCCAAAGGGCATGTGTGTCTCTCCAGCCATTTAGTCTCTTGAGTCTCCAGAAGTACCCCAGCCCTGCATCCAGACTGAGTGACCTCAGCTTTTTGATTTCACTATTTGAAAACCCCAACTCTCTGCAGGAAAAGTCACCCAGCCAAGCTGTGGTCACTGTCCTGGGGCCACTGCCACCCATTTCAGCATGACCCCAGGTGCGTGTTGTGTCCATCAACACCGGTGACAGGACGTGGCTGTCGTGGCTTCCTCTGGCATCCCACATGAACACTACCCTCTGTGTACCTGCCGCACATCCAGGGCTTTCAGAGGCTTCTCCCCCAGGCAGGCAGGAGGCTTCAGGCCTGTGTGTGCTCGTTGTCTATGGAGGGCGTCCCCCTGAAGACAGCGGCTTCTGTTAACTGGGGTTTCCCAAGTTTCTGCCTTTGGGGCTGGCAAGGAGAGAGCGGGAAGGACCAACAGGTAGAGAGCTAGTTAGACTGACTGTGGTGATTCTTATCCAGGCCTGAGAAGGATGGGGCAGCCACCAGAGTGGATGCCACGTGTCTGCATCGCCCCGACCCCGAAGGCCCTGGACTGGACAGAGAGCAGCTGTACTGGGAGCTGAGCCAGCTGACTCATGGCGTTGCCCTGCTGGGCCACTACACCTTGGACAGGGACAGCCTCTGTGTCAATGGTGAGCAACCGTGATGTGGTTAGGGTCTCTTCCCCCTCACCGGGAAGCCTCTGTCCTCTGGCTTGAGAACGCACTCCCTGTCCGGCCCTGAAAGGGCTTGGCCCTGTGCACTGGGTGTGCTGATTCAGGTCTGCACTTCATGGTCTCCTCTACTTCTTGGACTGACTTCACCCTCAGAGACTTCCTTCTTGTTGGGTGCTGATGGAGAATCCCCAACGGCGCCCCCTGCTAGAACCACCTCCACTGCTCCGGGTAGCCCTGCCTCCTGTGTGGTCCTCCACCTCTCCCTTAACCCTTACCTACAATCCCCTCTCCCTCTCCCTACAGGTTTCACCCATCAGAGCTCTGCACCCATCACCAACAGTGAGTATTCAACTATGACCCAGAGTCCCCCAACACACAGGGCAGGCAAAGCATTGATGCCTCCTCATATCTTCTCTGGGAGGGACAGAGCTCCTGGGAGTCCGCAAGTTCTTTACTGTCCTCTCTGCCCCAGTTCCGAGGGAATCTCAAGCTCGTGTGGCTCAAGCCCCACTTGCAGCAGGCCTCACAAATGGTCTGTCTGCTGTGTGACTGCCTTTCTGATTTCACTGATGGGGCTTTTCCTCAGCTCCAGGGACCTCCACAGTACACCCGGGAACCTCTGGGCCTCCATCCTCCTTCCCCAGCCCCAGCCCCATGGGTAAGTACCAGTGAACGGCACATCTGTTAGAGGGGACCTGATAAGTGTAAACACATTTGACATTATTCGCTCAAATAAAGATGGAAAGTCATAGGAAATCTAGTGATAATGAGTCAATCAGCAACTTTTATTGAGCACCTACTCTATGCCAGGCCCTGGGGAATATAGCAGGGAACCCAAAACAGAAAAAAATCATTGTCTTCATAAAGCTTATATTCTCATGATGATGATGTTGATGGTGATGTTGATGATGATGGTGAATGTGGTGAGGGTGATGATGATAATGGTGATGATGTGGTGGTGGTGGTAGTGGTGGTGGTGATGGTAGTGATGGTAGTGATGATGGAGATGGTGGTGATGGTGATGGTAGTGGTGGTGGTGATGATGATGATGATGATGGTGGTGGTGGTGATAATGGTGATGGTGGTGATGATGGTGATGGTGGTGATGATGGTGAATGTGGTGAGGGTGATAATGATAATGGTGATGATGTGGTGGTGGTGGTGGTGGTAGTGGTGGTGGTGATGGTAGTGATGGTAGTGATGGTGGTGATGGTGGTGATGGTGGTGATGGTGATGGTAGTGGTGGTGGTGATGATGATGATGGTGGTGGTGGTGATAATGGTGATGGTGGTGATGATGATGATGATGGTGGTGGTGGTGATGATGGTGATGGTAGTGATGATGGTGATGGTGGTGATGATGATGGTGAATGTGGTGATGGTGATAATGATAATGGTGATGATGGTGGTGGTGGTGATGATGGTGATGGTGGTGATGATGATGATGGTGGTGGTGGTGATGGTGGTGGTGGTGGTGATGGTGACGGTGGTGGTGGTGATGGTGGTGGTGGTCGTGGTGATGGTGGTGGTCGTGGTGATGGTGGTGATGATGATGATGGTGGTGGTGGTGATGATGATGATGGTAGCGATGATGGTGGTGATGGTGGTGGTGGTAGTGGTGGTGATGGTGGTGGTGATGTTGATGATGATGGTGATGGTAATAGTGACAATGATGATGACGATAATGATGGTGATGTTAGGCCATTTGTGCATGGTAAGTCCATAGGAAGTATGTGGATTTTTCTCAGAATAAGAAGGGATGAAATACACTTTCTTGTCATGTGTGGAAATACTCCCTTCTTGTCCTTGTTCAAATCTTTAATGACTGTCAGATTCTGTCTAGGACAGACAGATGGCATCTATGCCATCACTCCCCAATCCCTCATCCATGGCAGACATCACTAAATGGTAACAACCTCCATTCTTTCTGAGTTCAAAACAGCTCCAGAGGCCTTACCAACAAAATACCCTTGGCAGTTGCTACTCATTCAGTTGAAGTTGCCACGGGATTGTGGGACAGAATTCAAGGAAATTAGGTTCCTCAGCGTGTGGAAGGCTCTTTGGTTTTCCAGGAAGGCATTCGTGAGCTGGGAAGCTCCGCTCAAGCTCTGCTGGGTCATGACTGAGAACAGGCTTGATCCAAGCCCGTCCACACCTCGTCCTGACCAGTGTCCAGAAGTTAGCAGCAAGTTTGGCCCGCACCTTTGGTTCTTCCTGCGGAGGGGTGTACATTCACAGTTCTCCTGGGGATTCACTGAGGGATCAGACACTTGGAGAAGGGGGTACAGGTGGCCGAGGGATAGTCTGTGGACGACCTGGTAGAGAAATCCCTCCCTGGGTTTCTGGGACATTCTCTGGAGTTTGTCTACTGTGTCTGCACTTTGAGGGAGCTCTCTAAATGCTGCTTACATAAATAGATCCAGAGATACCCAAGGAACCCCAGATTTTTGCCACTTCCTCCCATCCCTACAACTCTTCATACTTTCTCTTCCTGTCTTTCTGCAGATTACACCCATCAGGTCCTGACCTCCACCCCCAGCGGTAAGTAGTAATTTGGGCCCTAGCGCTGCTCTGCCTCGGGGCCCATCTCTCCTCCTCACTATGCCTACCCCACGTCCCCAGGGACACAAGGGGCCTGGAAAGCTCCAGTCTATCCCCACCTTCACTCCCAGAATCAGAAAAGACAAGCCTGGCACAGGCCTGAGGAGTGTCTCATGGCCCCATCATGGGCCCCATTTGGCTGGGGAGACCCTCCTTCCTGCCATATTCGCCTCACTGTGTTTTCTTCTCAGTTGCAACAGCCTCCACCATCTCCCCAGCAACCTCAGCGACCCCCATCCCTGCCTCCACAGGTAGGAGCTTCCTCTCTGCCATTCCTATAGTGCAAAGGTCGGGTGTACTTGGCCAGTGGGAGGTATCACATAGAGCACCGTGCCCGCTCTTTCTTTCTTTCTTTCTTTCTTTCTTTCTTTCTTTCTTTCTTTCTTTCTTTCTTTCTTTCTTTCCTTCCTTCCTTCCTTCCTTCCTTCCTTCCTTCCTTCCTTTCTTTCTTTTCTTTCTTTCTTTCTTTCTTTCTTTCTTTCTTCTTTCTTTCTTCCTGCATTAATTTAGCCCTTACTGGATGAAAGGCCCTGGTAACGCAGCAGCGAACAGAATAGAAAGGGCCCTAGTCTTTGATGGGCTTGAGCAAGAAAGAGAATAAGGACTTGAGTGTACAAAGAAGTATTGACTTACAGTCAGCATGGTTGTGGGGCGAGTTCCGCAGGTGGGGGGGGGGGGCTTCTTTCTCTTGAGTACTTGTTTTTCATTTCCAAGAAAGAAGGGAGCGGCGCGAACTACATGTGTACCTGAAAATGCCCGCCTACAGGTCCTGGTTAGGGATTTCAGCAGACTCTGGTTGGGCCAAGGGCTAACTTGCCATTCTTGGCTTCTCAGTGGCCCAAGGCAGATTTTGATCCACCCATTGACCCTGCTGAGGGTCCTGGATGACCCATCATTACTAACGCTGTCTTTCTCGAGTCTCTACTTACTCATCAGCTAGGGCCTCCTGAAGGTGTTCTGACCACTGACCACTCAGGCCAGAGGGAGCAGGGCACTGTATGGACCTGTCCGTGGTGCTAGAGTGGATGGGTTAGGAGCACACACTGTGACCACAATGCCCAGGTTTGAACTGTGCTCTGCCATTTATAGGTTGTGTGACTGCAGGCACATTATTTAACCATCCTTGGGCTCAGTTTTTACATCTGAAAAATGGGGATGAGAATACTATCTCCCTCTGAAGGGTTTGCCTCAAGGCTTAAATGTGTTAAAATTTAAGTGAAAGACTGAAAACAGGGCCTGACCCATACAAATGCAATGTGTTTCTCCAAATAAATCTTTAAAAATCAGTAAATGATCGGCTCTCACAGAAATAATTTGGGTTAAAAAAAACCCTCAAAAAAGGGGATGTCTGGAATTTCAGCCAACTGGAGGGTCAGAATGTTTGCTTTCTGTGTGATGATGCGTTTACCTCCATAGTGTAATTTTCCACACTTATCCCCAGAGCCCCTCACTTAATGCTAATGTCTGGGATCTCCTTCCTATGGAAATTGCCCATCTTGGAGGAAGCCCCTCCCCAGTCCTTGAAGAGACGAAGGTGGGATGACCCACGCTTAGGCTCACTGGCGTCTCGCTCCCGCCCCCACTGCAGCCACTGGTCCTGCCCTGGTGCTGTTTACTCTCAACTTCACCATCACTAACCTGCACTACCAGGAGGGTATGAGTCGCCCTGGTTCCGGGAGGTTCAACGCCACCCAGAGAAACCTGCAGCGCCTGGTGAGAGCCCCGCCCGCCACTCTCCTGCCTCACCCCCCCCCCCCAGGCACCACCCACCTGCTCTCTGCCACGCCCACAGAGACCCCGCCTACCTCACCTGTGCCGGCTACCTTGCAGCCCACGGGTGCCAGCCCCCACCCCTCACATTTCTACCTGCTCTCCACCCCACCCGCCCGACCTTCTACTCACTTCCCTCTCCTTTACAGCTCGGACCCTTGTTCAAGAACACCAGTGTGGGCCCCCTGTACTCAGGCTGCAGACTGACCTTGCTCAGGTGAGTCCTTGCAATCCCCGGCCAGGGCTGCCTCAAGGGCTCCCAGAGTCCAGGAGTCCCCTCCACTTCCTTCCTGCCTTCTCTGTCCATGTCCTCAGCAGAGGCAGAACTCGGGGCACCAGCTCTAGGATCAAGGCCTCTTCTGATTGTAACCACCCCCCACCCCCACTAACACCCCAGATTCTGTGGAGCCCCTCAGCAGGATGGGGACCCTAGTCTGGTCATCCTTCCAAATTCCCTCCTGTCTCCCTCTGACCAAAGAGGACATTTCCTTTAGGCTTTCAGTTCTGTCCCCAGGATGGAACTCTCAAGACAAGCGTGACTTTTCTCCTTGTTTTAACCCCAAATTCCAGCTCTTCGCCTGTCTCAGGCAGGAGCTGTCCTGTCCCCATGCCCTGAGGTTGTAGGTTTCACACTCGCAATTCGATACAAATCCTCCCACCCATTGGCTGTGTGCACAGCCCCTCAGTTGCCCTGGCCCCTTCCTGTCCTGCCCAGGGGTCCCAGGAGCCCTGCCTGGGGACTCCACCTATTGTTACCCCCACCCCCCACCCCCAGGCCCGAGAAGGATGGGGCGGCCACTGGAGTGGATGCCGTCTGCACCCACCGCCCTGACCCCGTGGGCCCCGGGCTGGACAGAGAGCGGCTGTACCAGGAGCTGAGCCGGCTGTCCAGTGGTGTCACCAGGCTGGGTCCCTACACGCTGGACCCAGACAGCCTCTACATCAATGGTGAGGGATTGCCGTCTGCGTCCACATTTCCACAGGCCCCACATCCTCCTCTCCATTCCTCCCTCTCGCTCATTACTTGCCCTCCTCACCCCTTCTCCCTCTACCTGTGCAGGTTACACCCGCCAGACCCGGGCCACCACCCCGAGCAGTGAGTATTCAGAGGCTTCAGAAGTCTCTGCAACCCTGTGAGTCCCTCTGCAACCTTAGAATGCAAACAGCCAGGAGCCCACTGCCTGCCCTCCACACCCCTGCTCCAACCCAGCCTCGGGTGAACGGGGACCTATACCAAGAAATTCCCAGACATGGCCACTCCCTCGCTGGTATCCCCAAGGTGAGGGATCTCCACCACAAACTCTTGGTTTTTTTCTCTCCAGCTTCTATGGTGGCCACATTTTCTGCAGGGATGCCAACCTCCTTTTCCAGTCCCACAGGTAGGCACTCTCTCCTCTGAAGAGGCTCCCAGCTACTCCTGTTGGGTCCTCATCACAGGACATGGGAAGAGGGGTAGAGTGGGTGGCATCTCTCAGGGGAGCCCAAGGCTGACTCCTGAGGATCTGCTGAGCCCTACCCAGGTCCCAGGGATTTCTTGAACACCAATCCCACCCCCAGCACTGGGAGTCCTGAGCTATTCTCTGTAACTTGTGTCTGAAACCTATAGGTGACCCCTGACTTCCAAATCGTCCTGCAACCCTTGGAAAGTAGAGCGCAGATCTATTCACTGATAATAGATTTGTCCGGTGGCCAGTTTGCCAAAGCTAACTCGGTAAAGGGCCAATTCTAATTCTTTTTCAGTGTCCCCAGTTAACCAAGTTACCAACAACTTGTTTTAAGGAATATTCCCTATGACTCTATCCAATAGATGCGACTTTATTCTTCTTAAAATGTCTTTATGAATATGTTCCTTGTGAATATATATAGTCTTCCTGACCAGAGTCAATGCATAAAATCATTTCATTTTAGTGGCATTTTAAGGAATGTTTGATCTGTTAAAGTCTAGGGACCATGGGGTCATTTCCACTTTTCATGAGTATTTTGTGTGTGTTTGCACCCCCCACCCTCTTTTTATTATGAAAACTGTCAGAAGTAGCAGAAACATTGAAAGAATAGTGCAGGGAACAGCCATCTGTCCGCCACAGTTGCGGACCTTTTGTCTTATTTACTTCTTGTACATAGTTCTATTATGATCTAACACAGGTGGCCCTAAACTATGCCTTGCAAAATCACACAATGGAAAGCATAGGGCTCAACACTCAAAAACCTTGTCAGTGACATGAAAAGTAGACATCTAATAAAACAGCATAGTTTTATATATGTTAAACGGCTAAGAAATACAACAGAAATTACTACAATAAATACGGCGCTAAAGAGGTCTGACATTGGCTTGCGGAAGTAGTCAGCAAACAGACTGAAGCTTGTTGAGCAATTGTGAAGAAGTTCGGGAGGGTTGCCCGAAATCCTACAGACACTGGGAACCCGAGGTGGCTATGGGTGACCCTCCTAACACCTCAGGGGTGGTGATTAAGCCGACAGGCGTTTGAGTTGTGTGCGTGCATTTTCGTGTATGCCTACAGAGCTAGCGTCAGCTGGGTACTGGGTTTAACTAGTGTTTCCTTTGTGTGTCCTGCGGACAACATCGCACATGACCGGATGGGAAACTTACGTTACGTTCACATTGTTCCCTAATGTATCGATGACCCTGAAAAATGGTGTTTTCAAAGCAAGCATTATGGCAGAGCTGATGGTACAAAGCTGTAGACATAATTTGTTTTTCTTGAACCATTTGAAATTTGAAAATAGCACAATGCTTCACTATTAAGGATTTCAGCAAGAATCGCCACAAAATCAGGACATTGCCTACGTAACCATAACAGCATTACCGTGCTTCAAAAAATAAGAATACTTTGGTGTCATCTGGCATACGGTCCATAGTCACATTTTCCCCAATGTCTCCCTTTTACGGGTGGCTTTTTTCATACCAGGGTTTAGTCAAGCTTTCCATATTGATTAGGTTATTGTCTTTTTAGTGTCTTAATTTAGAATAATGTCACTTACCACCTGTTTTTATTAGGACCACCTTGTTTTTATTGACTTTTAAAGACAACAGAACAGAAGCTGGTTTTGCCTGCTTGCTTTAAATATACTTTTGAATAAGAATTTCTTTTTTATTTCTAATTTTATTTTATTTAAATTCAATTAACATAGAGTGTATTATTAGTTTCGAGGTAGAGCTCAGTGATTCCTCAGTTGCATATAACACCCAGTGCTGACAACATCCGGTGCCCTCCTTAATGCCGTTACCCAGTTACCCCACCCCCCTACCCCCCCCACTTCCCCTCCAACAACCCTCAGTTTGTTTCCTAGAGTTAAGAGTCTCTTATGGTTTGTCTCCCTCTCTGATTTTGTCTTGAATAAGATTACTCTTGAGAGGAATTATTCACAAAGTACACCTTATTATTTGAGTACATGGCGGGGGGGGGGGGGGGCGTTAGTTGGCAAATTGCTCCTGAGGCAGATTTTCAAATGCAGCAGTGAGGGCTGAACCTGTCTGGGAGGGTTTCCAAAGCGGTCCTGGTAAGAGGAAGAAACTGGCTCAAGCCAAGTCAGTCTTACCGTCCTTAGCTCTGGGTTTCTCACCGATTCTCCTGCGGGTCCAACCCGGAGTAGGGGTTTTGAGGGATTTCTGGGTTGAGCGGAGAAAAAGACACGACCACTAGATGGCAGTAGCACCCACAAACGTTCGGCGCGGGGGAGGTGCCTCAGGGCAGGACACCTTCAAGAGGTTCTGGGTGCAGATCCCTACACAGAAGGGGAGAAGGGCAAGGGGACTCCCAGGGGAGGGGAGTGGTCGGAGAAGACAGTGTCCCGTCTAGGCGATGTCCCTCAGCAAGCAGCCTGGTGGGGAGTCTCTGGGTTAGATAGCTCTGCCCGGAGTGGGGGGTGGAGGCAGTGGCCCAGGCTCTTGGAGGCCCAGGGTTGATCTGTTTTATAATTATCGGCTGCTGGGTGCGGTGTCATGGGGCATGCAAAGCAGGCAGGCTCGGGGTGGCTGAAAGCTGCCTGTCCAGGCTATGCTTCAAACAACTGGATAGAAACATTGTGAGTTTGGTCCTGGCAGGCTTTGAGCTCATGGATCCCAGCCTGTTGTGAAGAATTAAATACCCTACGAGCTCCTGGGCAGGCACCATCTCCGGCTCTTTATGTAACACACAGACACCAGCATCTCCCGCTTCCCTATGTGGCCAAAGCTGGAGACAATGGACAATAGTTCTATCTATCTACCACTGACTCGGGGCGCGGCCTCTTCTCTCCCCGCCCCACTGCAGCTGCTGGCCCTGCCCCGGTGCCCTTTACCCTCAACTTCACCATCACCAACCTGCATTACACGAAGGCCATGCGGCCGGGCTCCGCGAAGTTCAATGCCACGGAGTCAATTCTACAAGACCTGGTGAGAGCCCCCTGCTACCCATCCCCCTTTTCCGGCTTCCTCCCCACCCTCTCTGAGTCTCCTTACTACGCTTTTGGAGGATACAGAGGGCTTGAGGGGCAGACAGTTTCTGGGTTCGAAACTTGGAACTGCCACAGGCCGGTGATGGGCCCTCGGAGTCGTGATCTTGCCTCTTGGTACCGTTTCCTCATCTGTAACACTAAGACAAGAAAAGCCCAGATCCCAAAGGGTTCTTCTGAGAATTCAGCGTTGTATTATACAGAGATGACTGGGGAGCTGCTGTTTGATTTGAAAATCTTGTGTTTTAGAACGGTGATTGCTTTTCCATTTCTTTTTCACTCCCCCACTTCTTCCTCCACAGCTCAAACCCTTGTTTGCCAATAGCAGTATTGGGTCGCTCTACATTGGCTGCAGAGTGACCACACTAAGGTGAGACCTCCTCTTTGCCTGGCCTTAGGAGATAGAGGAAGGTGTGGGCTGGTTGGGTTGGGCTGGCCGGGGCCCGGGCTAGAGAGACAAGCGAGATGCCTAGCGCGCAGAAATGACGGAGGTGCTTGCTCTCAGGGGCTAACCTGTGTCTGCACAGCCCTGAAAGTAAGCACTCCCCTCGATGCTGTGTTCAGGCACCTTGCTGGTCTCACACAGCTCTCGGCTCGGGTGCCAGTCCCGTGCACTGCCCTCTCTAGGTCATCTGAAGCCCAATTGGAGGATCAGACTTGCAAGATCTAACTAGGCCATACAGAGACAGGAAAGGGCATGCCAGCGGGCAGCATTGGGCATTTCTTTCTTTCTTTTTTTTTTTTAAAGATTTTATTTATTTATGTGACAGAGAGACAGCCAGTGAGAGAGGGAACACAGCAGGGGAGAGGGAGAGGAAGAAGCAGGCTCCCAGCCGAGGAGCCCGATGTGGGACTCGATCCCGGAACGCCGGGATCACACCCTGAGCCGAAGGCAGACACTTAACGACTGCGCTACCCAGGCGCCCCTGGGCATTTCTTTTTCATAAGAGCCTTCTTGGCAGTCCAAGCACTATTCTTTTGGCATCCCGGTGACAGTTAAAGTGCAAAGAAAATATAATCTCAGTGGAGGTTGCTGGAGGGGAGATGGGTGGGGGGATGGGGTCACTGGGGAATGGGCATTAAGGAGGACACGTGATGGAATGAGCACTGGGTGTTCCATGCAACTGATGAATCACTAAATTCTACCCTGAACCTAATAATACAGTATGTGTTAACTAACTTTAATTTAAATTAAAAAAAGAAATAATAACCTCGGTGGCTAGATGACGGAGCCACCCTGGCTTACGTGCCCCGTGTCCCAAAAGGTAACCAATATCTCTTGTAACAGTCCTGCCAAGTTAAGAGGTTTACCATACCTAAGGAAGCCCAAAGCTATAGCTTCCTGCCAGGTATTATTGTCCATCTTCCGCCCTCCCAGGAAAGATGCGGGTCATCGACGAGGGCTCATTCTCACCATAAGCAACATAGCAGGCGACACAACTGACCTTGCACCTTTGTCAGGTTTCTAGGAGACCAGAGCTAGAAGTAGCTTGGCTCAAGGTCACTTCCATCCTGTTGAGGTGCAAGGGATACGCTCTTCCTCCCCAGAAATACTCTCGGGCGGTGCAACATGCTGGATCCCCCAGGTTACCCCTTCAGGGTTAGTTTTTCCTGCTTCCCCAGATACTGGGAGCACAAGAAACAGGCACGCAGTGGCTGGGGGTCTTTGCTGGGCAGCGTCTCAGGCTCAATGCTCAAGTGCAAGAATTGGGTTGGGTCAGCCTTCCGAGAGCTGATGAATCTGTTCAGAGCCGCTCTCCAGTGCTAGGGACTGTCGATGTTCGGCTCTGTGGGTATTTGTTTAATTAAACAGTTAATTAATGAGTATTTGGCTCCGGAGCTAGGTGTGGTATATCCATCATTTCTGAACCCCACGAACATTCCAACAAAAGGGTTAGACCATTATCCACGCTGCAAAGATGGGAGAACCGAGTCAGACCACTTCCATGGATTATTCAACAAGTGACAGAGCTAAGGTTTGAACTGGAGTCATCTGACTCTAGAACACCCACTCTGGTCCTTTGTTGCACAAGGATGCAGCTTCTCTTATGAGCGGCTCATGTCTGGACCAAAAGAGCAGATAAGCAGGCAAGCACATACCAGTGGGCTGATGAAATGATGTCCTGGCAGGGATGTCCCTTTGTCCTGTTCCTGTACCCATGTCCTTCTCCCCCCAGGCCTGAAAACGGTGGAGCAGCCACTGGAGTTGACGCTGTCTGCACCTACCAACCTGACCCCTTGGGTCTGCAGCTGGACAGGGAGCGGCTGTACCGGGAGCTGAGCCACCAGACGCATGGTGTCACCCAGCTCGGTTCCTACGTCCTAGACAGGGACAGGCTCTATGTCAACGGTGAGCATCTGGAGGTGATGGGGGTCTCCATTCTGTTGATGCTCTGAGCTCTAGCCAGAGGATACATCCATGTCTCCCTCTACACTTTTCTCTCCTCGTTCTTCCTTTCCTTGTGAGATCCCCCTTCCCCACCAGGGGCTCCATCACATACAGGGAGGTGGGAAGTCAGAGAAAGGTTACAGGAGGTACCATTGGCTGTCTGGCTGGGACAGGACCTCCTGATGGGAACTCTTCCTCCTCTAATGGCCCAGCCCCTTCATCCCTCACTTAAGCCTTTCAGACATCCCACCTCGCTCTTATCCACTCCCTGCAGGTTACACCAGACCACCACCGACCTCCATCCCCAGTGGTAAGTGCCCAAATCCTAGATGGTCCCATGCCCCCACACCTTGTGGGAACAGCTGCTGCCTCTCCCCTAAGCCCAGAGCTTCATGGAGGAAGGGAGCCTTAGCGGCCTTCCCCCGCCGCTGTCTTCCGGGGCTCTGGCTGGGCATCAAGCGCCCCTGCCTCTGGCGTCTCCAACGTGATGGGGCTTCGTCTCTCTTATATCTGCTGCTTCCTCCTCAGTTGCCGTGACTTCCACACCCTCGGAAACCTCCGTAGCTCCAGTCTCCTCCAGCTCTACAGGTAAGAGCCTTCTCTCCGTGTCTCCTTCCTTCCCAGCCATACACCTTTGTGCTTTGAAATGAGAAGGGCAAGAGAGGGTGCCTGGGTGGCTCAGTCGGTTAAGCGGTTGCCTTCAGCTCAGATGATTCCAGGGTTCTGGGATCAAGTCTCGTATTGGGCTCCTTGCTCAGCGGGGAGCCTGCTTCTCTCTCTCCCTCTGCCACTCCCCTGCTTGTGCTCTCTCTGTCTCTCTCTCTCAAATAAATAAATAAGTAAAATATTCTTTTTAAGAGAAGAAGAAGAAGGGCAAGAGAGTAGGCGCACACAGCTCAAAGCGAGGGGACAGCGTGGGGAGGGTGATCCTCGGGACCACGCCCTCGTCACCACCAGTCCAGCTCCATCCCTAGGTTTGGAGAGCTCTGTGACTCTGGGTTTTCAGTCCTAGGCTGAACCAGTCACTCCTTTTAATCCGCCCTTTGCTTTCTGTGAAGGTTTTGTATCAGCTAGGTTTTCCTGCCTAACAAACGGCCCTCCAATCTCCGGGATTAACACGGTCCTCTACTGCTGCTCGCTGGCATAGAGGTCAGCGGGACAGTTCCTCCGCTCTGAGCCAGGCTCCCTTATGTGTCTGCGCTGCCCTGAAACTTAGCTAGGAGACTCTGCTCTGGAGGATGCCTGACTGATGGCTGGGGTGCCTCAGTCTCCTTCAGGTGGCCTCTCATCGTCCCACAGACTAGCTCTGGCTCCTTCCTTTGCTGGTCGTGGGCTTCCTAGAAGCAGGAGAGGGCAAGCCTCGGCGCACAGGCACTTCCCAAGCTTCCGCTTGCACCACGTTTTTCTTGTCCCCTTGGCCAAAGCAAGTCATGGCCAAGTCAGAGTCAGGAGGTGGAGAAACAGACTCCCACCTGTTGGTGGAAGGGGCTGCAAGACCACACTTCCAGGGTGCAGGGCACGGAGTGAAGAATTTGTGGTCACTTTCACAGTCTACCCCAGGTGGCCTGCCAGGGACCAACTTGTGACCGTGTTGGCCTTAGGGGACCCAGGGGCTCAGTTAGTGAGATTAGATGCAGTGGTACATTCTGGAGCAATTCTCAAAGCTTGACCTTCTGCTCGAATGGAATGGAAATAGTCACGGGCAAAGCCAGGACTAATTGCCAAAGGGCAGAGACTGAAGCAGAGGAAGCAGGTGGTGGCAAGGACAAAATGACTACAAGGCACGGCAGCGGTATTCACTGACTGTGGGTCACATCAAGGGCACCCTGCTTCACACGCACGGGCTTTGACCCCAGCAGGTGGACGCTGCTGTTTCCCTGTTAAAGAGAGGCATAGACGGGTTCTAGGGGGTCTGGGTATTTTTCTGAGGTCACACAGCCAGTGGATGGGCAGGACTCATGTTTAAGTCATTCAAACTCTAGAATCTGAGCTTCTTCTCCAAAATAGCTGTGTGGCTTTGGGGAAGTGACTTGACTTCTCTGAAACTTTTTTTCAGCCTCTGTCATTTGGAGTAAAAGGATTCACTTCCAGGGTTTGTTTGAGGACATGAGGTAGTGGATGGAAAGTTCTTAGCACAGAGTGAGCTCTTACCAAACGTCAAGTCTTACTATTACTGCGGTTTTTACTGTCATTATTAATATCATTACTATTAGTAGAATAACAAAACAAGGGTTCCCATTTGGGGCGGAGATATTCTGAGCTCTCGCACCGGTTGTGAATATACTGGGCACCAGGGACGTGGATCCAGACTTTACCCCACTATCCCTAAATCCAGCTTAGGCAGGGACTCAGAGCACGGCTTCTCTCCCAACCTCACTGCAGTCTCTGGCCCCGACCTGGTTCTGTTCACCCTTAACTTCACCATCACCAACCTGCGCTACACGGAGGACATGCAGCTGATGGGCTCAGCCAAGTTCAACGAAACAGAGATGATCTTGCAGAGCCTGGTGAGAGCCCCACCCACCTCAACCCTCCACTATCCACTGATGTCTTCCTACCCAATGATGCCAGCCCCACTCACCTCTCCCATGCCCCACCTACCTCCCCATGCCCCGCCCCCTCTTCCTGCCTCCCCCCATGCCAGTCCCACCCACCTCTTCCACGTCCTGCCTACCTCCTGCATGCCCCACCCACCTCTCCCTGCCTCCCAACTGATGCCAGCTCCATCCAGCCCTCCCCAACCCTGCCCTTGTCCAGCTCAGTCCTTCTACTCACCTCCCTCTCCTTCAACAGCTCAGACCCTTATTCAAGAACACCAGTGTCGGTCCCCTCTACTCTGACTGCAGACTGACCTCGCTCAGGTGGGACCCCCAGGAGATGGCCCAGTGAGGCACAGTGGAGATTCTTACCATGGGCTGGGTCCTCCCTTTAGCCTCAGCCCTTTTCAGCTCCCAACCTGGAGTAGCCACTGTCCTTTGGGCTGTTGGCCCCCAGGCCCTGTTCTGGACCTTCCCATCCTCCTGAGCCTCAGATCTCCCATGCAATATTTAGTAGGAACAAAATAACAAAACACAGCAACTGGAAAGTTTGCCCCGAAATCCTTTATAAAGGATGCAATCCCCAGTCTACTGTACCTCCAACCTCACACCGCATGTAAATAGTTTCGAAGGCTAACACACAGCAAGGACTTAGCATGTGTTCGACATTGGGGTTCCTGATGCATGGTCACTCTTGACACTGGGGGCCAAATGGTTATTGTCACGGGCGGTTGTCTCTGCACAACAGGGGGTTCAGCAGCCTCTTGGCCACTGGATAGATGCCTGTGGTATCCCAGCCCCCAAAGTCGTGACAACCAGATCTGTCACAAGACATCGCCAAAGGTCTCCTGAGTCACTGGCTGAAATGCTTCCTGGCCATCATTTCCCTAGACTCTCTTAACAGCACTCCTATTATCCCTATTTTACAGATGAGAAATCAAGGCACCAGCAGGTTAAGGAACTTCCCCAGAGCCAATGGCTGCCAAATGGTGGAGCCAGGATTCAAGCCCAGCCTCCTTAGGGTCCATGCCCTTTCCCACTAAGCGTGCTTTGCTTCTTTTCTCTGGGAAGAACCATAGGATCGCTCCCCTTCCCCATAATCCCAGCCTTCAATTCCCTGCTCCCTTCCAATGCAGACACGTGCAGCTTGGCCCCACTTTACCGAACGATGGGGCTTCGGAGCGCGAGTGGGCTTCTCCATCCCAAGGTCCCCTGGAGAGTTAAGCCTCAGTGGGCATCTCCCCAGGATATCTCCATGCCTCCAAAAATAGAATTTGAGAAAGGATTCCCTCGCTGTGGTGCTGGAATAGAGGGGGATGGAATGAAGCGCTGTTTCTTAGGGCCTAGCCCAGGTTGCTGATGGCAGAGTGACCTCTCCACTCCCCTGGCCTGGAGAACCACAAATTTTCTTTCCATCCACAAACATTGCTTGAGCACCTACTGTGTCCCAGCTCTGTGCTGAGCTCCGAAATCTCCATGGAGGCCAAAAGCATAGACTCTGCCATCAAGAAGAGTGTATTATATTAATTATATGTAAACACATTTATACAAATTAATTATCTGTAATTATTATATGTGAATTATGTAATTAATTCACATATAATTAATAGTAAAAGTAATGGCACATAAAATAGTGGCAGACACTGCCCTAGCACTTAGGGATGTGCCGGATACTATTGTAAGCCTTATACTTACATCGGCAGACTTAATCCTCACAAGATACACCTGAGTACCATGATTATTCCCATTTTCGAGATGAGAAACTGAGGCCCAGAGAGACTATTAGAGTGTTGGGATATGGGAAGTGTAGTGGGTGTGGAAGGACTTGGAGTGGCAGCTCATACCTGGAGAGGAGGTCGCTGTGGCCAGGAGGCACAGCTCTGGGCCAGGAGGACAGATTCAGGGAGAGGGAACCACAGGTGGCGAGCAGAGCAGAAACGCTCTCCTGCCAGGGCGGAGGCAGAGATAGGCGCAGGGCGGCCGGGTGGACGCCCAGATGGGGTGTGTGTGTTGGGACGGGCACAGCGGGGCTTCATCCGTAGGGAGCCAGAGGATTTCAGCAAACTCCTAATGAGGGAAGATTCCCATTTTAAGTGAAACCTGGTGCTGTGATGATGACAGCGGGTCGGGAAGCACGGGGAGGCCTTTTCAGAATGTGGAGCAAATTCCCTCCGCGCTGGGTGACGGCCTCCCGGGGCCTGTCAGCAGGAGCCCCGCTACTTCCTAGCCTTCCCCATGGCACCCCCATAACGGTACCCCCGAGAACGCTCCGCAGATGGATCGTAATCAGCTGCACCGCTGTGTCCTGCCCTCCGCAGGCCCGAGAAGGCTGGAGCAGCCACCCACGTGAACGCCCTGTGCTTCGGCCGCCGCCACCCCCCCGGGCCCCGGGCTGGACAGAGAGCGGCTATACTGGGAGCTGAGCCGGCTGACCCATGGTGTCACCAGGCTGGGCCACTACGGCCTGGAGGAGGACAGTCTCTGCGTCAGTGGTGAGCAGCGGCCCCCTGCGCGCTGCTGAGCGGTCAAGCTCACGGTCCACCCCCTACCCCCTCACCCCTGTCTTCTTTATTCCTGCTGCACCTCAGCGCCTCCCCTCTCTCCTGTGCTCTCTCCGCAGGCTACACCCACCAGACACCAGTAACTGCCCCCAGTGGTGAGTACTCAGGGGTCTTCAGAGCGCCCCCCCCCAACCAGGGAAGGAAAGCAGCAGGCCCCTGCCCACCAGGCCCCTGCTCCAGCTGTCAGGGAGGGTAGGGGTCGGGGATGCAGGCTGGGAATTCACTGCAGTAAGATTCCGCTGTGCGTCACCTCTGTGCTGTTGGCTGGACACAGAGAAACGGCCAGCGCGTGGGGGTTGGGTGGATGCAAGAAAGTTCCCAACGTGGGCTTGAATAAGTAAGAATGTTAGGTGGTAGATTGTCTCCTGTAGGTCCTGCCCACCTTCACCTGCTGCGTGGGACGGTCTCAGGTTGTCCGCACTGGGGGTTCTGACATTAGGTGCCCAGGGACCCTCAGCACGTGCTACGGTCTCCAGTGAAATAGGCCCAGGTCCCAGGCCCTGCCCCTGTATCCACCCCGGGCCTGACTCACGGTGGCCTGTCCTCTCCCTCCCCTGCTGCAGCCACGGGACAACCCCTGGTACCATTCACTCTCAACTTCACTGTCACCAGCCTGCGCTACACGGAGGACATGCAGCCGCCCCGCTCCCTGAAATTTAACAGCACAGAGAAGTCCCTGCGGCTCCAGGTGAGAGCCCCGCCCACCTCCCCTGCCAGCCCCGCCCACCCAGCCTTCATCCCGCCTACTGATGCCAGGCCAGCCTTTTCTGCCCAGTCCTTGGGAGCTAGCCCCTCCCACCTCACTCTTGCCCCACCCACCGATGGCCATCCTGCCCCTGCATCTCACATCATCTGGTTACTTCCCTTGCTCTCACCCACAGCTCGGACTCTTGTTCAAGAACACCAGTGTGGGCCCCCTGTACTCAGGCTGCAGACTGACCTTGCTCAGGTGAGTCCTTGCAATCCCCGGCCAGGGCTGCCTCAAGGGCTCCCAGAGCCCAGGAGTCCCCTCCGCTTCCTTCCTGCCTTCTCTGTCCATGTCCTCAGCAGAGGCGGAACTCAGGGGGCACCGGCTCTAGGATCAAGGCCTCTTCTGATTGTAACCACCCCCACCCCCACTAACACACACCCCAGATTCTGTGGAGCCCCTCAGCAGGATGGGGACCCTAGTCTGGTCATCCTTCCAAATTCCCTCCTGTCTCCCTCTGACCAAAGAGGACATTTCCTTTAGGCTTTCAGTTCTGTCCCCAGGATGGAACTCTCAAGACAAGCGTGACTTTTCTCCTTGTTTTAACCCCAAATTCCAGCTCTTCGCCTGTCTCAGGCAGGAGCTGTCCTGTCCCCATGCCCTGAGGCTGTAGGTTTCACACTCGCAATTCGATACAAATCCTCCCACCCATTGGCTGTGTGCACAGCCCCTCAGTTGCCCTGGCCCCTTCCTGTCCTGCCCAGGGGTCCCAGGAGCCCTGCCTGGGGACTCCACCTATTGTTACCCCCCACCCCCCACCCCCAGGCCCGAGAAGGATGGGGCGGCCACTGGAGTGGATGCCGTCTGCACCCACCGCCCTGACCCCATGGGCCCCGGGCTGGACAGAGAGCGGCTGTACCAGGAGCTGAGCCGGCTGTCCAGTGGTGTCACCAGGCTGGGTCCCTACACGCTGGACCCTGACAGCCTCTACATCAATGGTGAGGGATTGTCGTCTGCGTCCACATTTCCACAGGCCCCACATCCTCCTCTCCATTCCTCCCTCTCGCTCATTACTCGCCCTCCTCACCCCTTCTCCCTCTACCTGTGCAGGTTACACCCGCCAGACCCGGGCCACCACCCCGAGCAGTGAGTATTCAGAGGCTTCAGAAGTCTCTACAACCCTGTGAGTCCCTCTGCAACCTTAGAATGCAAACAGCCAGGAGCCCACTGCCTGCCCTCCGCACCCCTGCTCCAGCCCAGCTTCGGGTGAACGGGGACCTATACCCATTAAAACCCCAGACATGGGCGCTGGTCCCTGGCATCTGCAGGATGAGGAGGTCCCCGTCCTGAGCACTCGTCTGCTCCCAGCTTCTCCGATGACAGAGTGTACGTCAATGGTGACTGCCCTGTAGGGCCGTCCTCCGCGCTGAGGGCCTCTGCTGCATCAGGGTTCTGCATGAGTTCAGACCTCCACTGGGGGTTCACGTTTCCAAGGGCTTTGAGCAGGTCCTTTGTCTGGAGATGGGGCGAGTAGACTTTGCTCCCTTCCGGTGCCTAATCATCTTCCTTTTTAAGAATCACAGCTGCGATGCGCCAGCTGCCATCTCCCCAGCAGCCAGGTTGCCTCTTCACTGAGGACCTCTCCCTTCCCTGCTCACTGTCACTCCCCCTCTTCACAGGTTACACCCACCCAGCTTCAGCCACCGCCCCCAACAGTGAGTATTTCAGACTTCTGTGAGCCTGGGCCCACCACCCTCTCCCTAAAGATAAGATCTGCTCAACCAGCCAGGCCTTCCCTCCTGTTCCCCCTTTCTGGATGGGAAGGAGTCCAGAGGATGTGCATGGAAGTGTGGGCTGAGCTGGAGGGGACAGGAGCCACCCCCCCCCACAACACAGCCGAGGACGATGCCCCGACTCCAGGCTAAAGGGGGCATAGAGCCAGGCACACAGTTTATAACTAGAGCCCCCACTGCCACCATTCCCTTACAGGCATAACACACCTTTGATTTCATCCCTTGTGTTCTTTCCCTCTGCTGCTGTGACCCCTGCATCCTTCCCCAAATCCTCTCTGGCTCCACCCCTCAAGCCTGCAAGTAGGAAAGTCCTACCAGTACCAAAATCATTACTACAAAATCATTCATTCAACATCACTTCTTCCCTCCTTATTGCTTACTTAGCTTCCCCGGGGAAACTCGTGCATTTCTGTGGGTTTCAGGGACCATCTAGCTGTTCAAAGTCCAGCTGTTCAGAATCCTAATCCTGAGTCCAGCCCACTCCACACAGCAGCTCCTGGCGCTTGGTCCACCCACCTCCTGGACATCACCCAGCCCCTTGGTCTCTGACCCTCCCAAACTTGCTCCTTTTCCTTATCACCAAAGGCAGGAACACAGGTGCCAACCTTGACCTTCCCTCTCACTCACCTCCCATCCATCCATCACCAAATCATCTTTTCTCCTTTCATAATATCTTGCACGTCCTTGCTCTGCATCTGTCATTCAGCCTTTATTCAGACCACTGGCATTTTTTGCTAGGACTGGTGCAGTAGCCTCTACTCTGTCCTACAGTCCTCTGCACAGCAGCTGCCAACGACCCTCCCGATGTACTTCTGTCCACAGAATTCCTGTCTTGTTGACAATCTTTGGATGACTCCACTTTATCCATAAGTCATGTCCAAACCCCTGAGCTAGTCACTGCTCCCCTTTTGGGGCTCAGAGGGCCCCTCCAGTCTCATGTCTCTACATGGCCATAATGAAAACAGTCAAGTCCCTTGAGTGCAACTGCTCTGTCCTCCTGTCAGGCTCATACCCAGACTGATTTCTTCTGCTTGAGCACTCCTCCACTTGCTCAGCTCCTGTTCACCTAACTCTTTTTTTTTTTTAAAGAGTTTTTATTTATTTATTTGACACAGAGAGAGACAGCCAGCGAGAGAAGGAACACAAGCAGAGGGAGTGGGAGAGGAAGAAGCAGGCTCATAGCAGAGGAGCCTGATGTGGGGCTCGATCCCATAATGGCAGGATCACGCCCTGAGCCGAAGGCAGACGCTTAACCGCTGTGCCACCCAGGCGCCCCTTGTTCACCTAACTCTTATTCATGCTTTCGGTCTCACCTAAAATGATGCTTCCTCCCGGAAGCTGTCCTCAGTCCTTGGCTGGGTACCTCCCTGGAACTGCACACCCTCCTGATTCCGCGTGACAGTCTGGCTACTCTCCTGGCCACAATTTTAGGACACTGTGCCCTATTTACCCTTGGCCTGCAGAGCCCAGCACAGACCCTCGCACACATTAGATACCCAATATACACTGGCTGAATGAATGAGCGAAAGTTCCTGATGTCTAAAAATCCCATAACATTTTCTCCTTCAGCTTCTGCATCATGGCTGTACTTAGGTCCATTCCTGGTGCTCCACTCTTAGAGCTCCAAGCAATCTTAGTCCTTGCTATGGTCCAAACTGGACATTTTTCTCTTCCTCCCCCCCTGCAGCCACTGGCCCCACTCTGGTGTCCTTCACCCTGAACTTGACCATCACCAACCTGCACTACACGAAAGACATGGGGCACCCAGCTTCTTCCAAGTTCAACTCCACTGAGCGGATCCTCCAGCACTGGGTGAGAGCCCCTCAATGACCACCATCAGCCCCTCCACACACTGGCTCGTGTAGCCCTTCAGCCCCTCCGCTCACCCCCTCCTCTTTCCCCACCAGCTCAGGCTTTTGTTCAGTAAGACCAGCGTCGGCCCCCTCTATGCTGGCTGCAGACTGGCCTCGCTCAGGTGAGACCCCCAGATGGAGGGATGCCTTGGGTCTGGTGGACCTTCATGTACGGGCCGGCAGGGCTCCGGTGTCCAGCACCCACCATAACACCTTCACGTGTTCCTTGTGCCCAGGTGGTGGGAGCGCTCAGTCCTTAGAAATAAAGCGTCACGTTTCTCCTTACGGAATTCAGATGATCATTTGTTTTAGATGAAAGCTTTCCTCTTGGAAGAACCTCTGTATCTTGTCTTTAAATTCCAATTCAAGTGTTTTCTGTTCTTAGATGTGAGGGGGTTGTCTCAGACGAGAGACGCTTCGTAGAGCCCCCTCTGGGCTTGAGCCAGCCCTTTCTGTCCCCTCTCAGCCACCTGCCTTCTACGCTCTTGCTTTCCACATCCAGAAGGACCCCTCCTCAGTATTCCACGTCCACACGTCCTTCCTTCCCCAGGCTTGAGAAGGGCGGAGCAGCGACTGGAGTGGACATGATCTGCACCATCCACTCTGAGCCTGCGGGCCCCAGGCTGGACAGAGAGCAGCTGTACTGGGAGCTGAGCCGGGAGACCTATGGCATCACCCAGCTGGGGCCCTTAGCCCTGGACAGGCACAGCCTCTACGTCAATGGTGAGGAGCTGTGCTCTGGGCAGGGTCTCTCTCCTGGCCAGAGTTTTCTTTCTCTAAAAGGAGCTGTGGTACATCTCCTTCTTCTCTGGTCTTGGTTCTGATAATGTAACCGTGGGCTCCAGCCACCTATAATGTTCTTGCCTGGACACCTCCTCCCTGAACATCCCCTCCACTGCCTCTTCCCCTTTGCTTTTCCTGCAGAGGCCCCTAAATCCTACGTTTCCCTTGATCCTTTGTGCTCACCCTGACTCTTACTTAGCTCCTCTGGCCTTCTCTCCACAGGTTACACTTACGGAACCACAGCCCCGACCACCACTAGTGAGTATTCCTGGCCCTGGTTTCCTGGGTCCCAATCCCACTCTGTTCTCCTTTACCTCCTGTCCTCGGTGAGAAAAACAGCTGGAAGGGCCCCTCACTCATCCCTTCACTCCCCGGGTTCTGGTGGAGAGTCCCAGCCCAGGGCAAGAACATCTCACACCCAGATCTGTCCTCCTACCATTCTGACCCTCACGTGGTTATCACTCGGGCTCTCCTAAAACCCTGCCCTGTACTCTTCTCGTATCCTCCTACTCACCTCTCTGTCCGCTATTCCGAGAGTGTCTCAACGTCAGTGTTGCACCATTTGTTGGGTTTTCAGTGAACACGTGTCGAAGCTGACCGCCTTCCGGGCACCGTGCTACGTCACATGCTGTCTGGTCAGCTCTGGCTACCAAAGCACGGTATCACAGGCCGGGTGGCTCAGATGACAGAAGTGGGTTTTCTCACAGTGCTGCAGGCTGGAAGCCCAGAGCCAGGGGCCAGCAGGGTCGGTCGCTCTGAAGCCTCTCTCCTTGGCGTGCAGGTGGCACCCTCTGGCCACCTCTTGGCTGGTCAATCCTTTGCACACACATTCCCGGTGTCCCTCTGGGTCCTAATCTTGTCTTATACCAATAGCAGCCAGATTGGATTAGGGGCCAACCCAGAAGCCTCATTTTAACTCAGTTACCTCTCTAAAGGCCCTGTCTCCAAATACAATCACCTACGGAGGTACTAGGGATTAGAGCTTCTCGAATTTTGGGGTGTGTATGCGGGGACGAGGGGGAGACACAATTCATCCAAAACACATGCACTTTATCTTTTAGTTCTCCTTGCTACAACCATGTGACTTAGCTCCGTTTCAGCTCAGGCTCAGAGAGGCTGCCAAGCCACACAGCAAATAAATAATAGAACCAAGAGTTCCCGTGACTCCAAAAACTCAGTCTCACTCATCTATCAGTTAATTTCTTTAGAAAGACATGCTGATTTTTGGTGTGCACCTGTTGTGTTCCAGTTCTACCCCAGCAAACCCTGGAATGAGGACCTTGTAGTTTTTTCAAGAATTAATTGCCCTTGCATTAGAAGTGTGTTTTTGCAAGCCTCTCAAGCTCTCTTCTTGGGTCCGTCTCTGGTCTTTTACGCCACAGCACCCTCCCTTGCTCCTTCCAACATCAGCAAGGTTTCGGGCTCCTCAGGTCCAATGACAACCATCTTTTCCCAAATGATAGGAGGAAAAATAAGTTAAAGTCAGTTACATTGACTGTGTTTTGTTGATCAGTATCCAGTTCTCGGAATAGGGCCAGAAGCATTATAGGATCAATTCAAAGTACATGGAGGGAAGGCAAGATGGATGGATGGATGGATGGATGGATGGATGGAAGGAAGGGAGGGAGGAAGGAAGGAAAGAAGAAAGGAGTGATGAATGGAAGGAGGGCAGAAGATGGATGGGCAGGTGGAAGGAAGAAAAGATGAATGAAGGGAAAAAAGGAGGGAGGGAAAATGTCTAAAGAGGTAGAAGGAATAGATATGGAAGAAAGGAAAGATGGATGGATAGATGGAAGAAAAAGAAGGAAGCAAGGAGAGGTGGATAGATGGAAGAAAGTGGGGATAGAAGGAAGGACAGACAGAAGAATGCATAGAAAGAGGTATGAATGGAGAACAAGGAAGGAAAAGAAGGAGTGAGGAAGGAAGGAATGGTGTATGCAAGGACGGTGGCTGGATGGGTGGATGTCATGGGTGGCTGGATGGGTGGATGTCATGGGTGGATGTCATGGGTGGCTGGATGGGTGGATGTCATGGGTGGCTGGATGGGTGGCTGGATGGGTGGATGGATGGGCGAGTGGGTGGCTGGATGGGTGGATGGATGGGTGGATGTCATGGGTGGCTGGATGGGTGGATGCATGGAGACATGGAGGATGGATGGATGGAAAGATGGCTGGGTGGACAGACAGATGATAGAAGAAAGGAGAGAAGGGATGGAGGGAGGTGGAAGAAAAGATGGCTAGATGGAAGAAAAGATTGAAGGAAGAAAGGATGAATGCACGGATGACTAGAAAGAAGGATGGAAGGAAAGAAGGAAGGATGGAAGGAAGGATAGACAGAAGGGAGCTCGGAAGGAGTGGTGAACAGAAAGAAGGGAAGGAAGAGGGGAGGTCAGTTTTTCTTCCAGAGGTTTGTCCTGAACAGTTAACCCTGTGCTGCTCACTGCTTATCTATTCTAGAGTCAGGCCACTGGGCCTCTGGTCTTACTTGCATCAGATGTTCATTTATAGTACTTCTCCTGGGGTCTACAGAAGTCACCCCAACTAGTGAACACTGAGCCAGCTGCATGTGTCTAAGCAAGAGCGTGTGTCTTCGCAGGGGAGTCATGAGCAAGGACTCTGGGATTGGAGAACCTGAGTCCAAACCCAGACGCTCCCTCCCCAGTCATGTAACCCTGGGCAGAGGACCATTAACGTACTGTGGTTCCTCCTTCGTATAGCGTGGATGATTCTAGCGCCGGCTCGTATTTACCCAGGTGGAATCTCCGCATGTAGTGGGTGATCAGAAAGTATTTGCTCAGTCGTTTTCTACAATGACCACTTCTGTAGTGCTTACTCCGCACCCAGCACTGCGCGTAAGCACTTTACGGAATTCGACTTGTTCAAACCGCATCACAGCTTTCGAAGGAGGAATCATTATGACCTTACAGATGAGTAAATCAAGGGGCAGAGAGTTTGATTACAGCTCCTGGTTGGCTTTTTTTTTTTTTTAACGCAATGCGTAGAAGATTGGCATGCCTGGGTGTAAGAGAGAGACAGAGAGGAAAAGAAAGACAGAGGCACAGAGAGATACAGAGTTAGAGATGAGGGAGCAGAGAGACTATGGAGGACAATGTCTGGGGTTTTTCCCGGTTCCGCATCAGTGTGGTAAGTTGAGCCTCTCCTTCCCAGAAAGAACAAAGCCTCTAGTGTGTTCACAGAGCCCTCCACTCCTGTACCTGGGTGGGACTAGCATCTCCGGCCCCCAAATCAGGAAGCCTGTCCTTTCTTGCTGTTGGAGTTGTCGCCATTCACAAGCGACACTCGGGTTTATCGGGAGGAGGACAAGAGGCCCTTGGAAGCCCCACTGTGGGTGGACGTTGGGCGCCCCAACTACCCACAAGCCTTGGCTCTCTCTGCACCTGTCACAGCTGGGGAGGTCAGCGAGGAGCCATTCACACTGAACTTCACCATCGACAACCTGCGCTACTCGGCGGATATGGGCCGCCCCGGCTCCCTCAAGTTCAACATCACGGACAGCCTCATGCAGCACCTGGTGAGAGGCCAGCTTCCCCGTCCCTTCCTCCACGACCTCTCTTCGGGGCTGTCGCCAGCTCTGACCACACTGGCCCTCTCCTTCCTCTCCAGCTCGGCCCGCTGTTCCAAAGAAGTAGCCTAGGCGCCCGATATGCAGGCTGCAAGGTCACCTCACTAAGGTGAGAACCCCTCCACCCACCCACCATGGCCCACCGCCGAAGGATAGGACTTCTGACTGCGGGGGCCACTCCCGGTTGTGGCAGACTGTCTTGGAGGGTCATTTTTGGCATCCGTGTCTTCATGATACATTACTGTTATAATTCTGACAAAATGCGTATAGACATAAAATTAGCCATTTCACCATTTTCAAGTATACATTTCAGTGGCACCTGTTACGTGCACAGTGCTGTGCACCCATCGCCACTGCTGGTGCTGAAATTCTTCATCACTCTCTACCCATCGGGCAATGACTTGCGCTTTTCTGGGTCGGTGTGCGTTCTGCCGGTGTTTACAAAGCACTTTTCCATCTGTGTTGTCCATTCCACTGTCACTGGTGCAGCTCCTGAGGCAGGTGGGGGTGCCGCAGTGACAGCACAGGCGCTGCCCCTGCACTCGTCTCGCGGAGAAAGCAGAAACTCGGTAGGAGAATAACTATCTAAAAGGGTTTCAAATACAGTAAGGTGATGGGAAGCAGAAGTGCACAGACGGGAAAGCAGCTTTACCAGGGCACAGGATAGCTGTCTGGGGAGGTGATTTTTGATCGGTGTCTCAGTTGGAAAAGAAGGATTTGGCCATGGAAACTGTTGCAGGCAGAGGAAACAGCATGCGCAAAGGTCCTGAGGTAGGCATGCGTTTAGCATGTTCAGTGAACAGCAAGGAGGCCGGTGTGGCTGGAGCAGAGAGAGAGGGACAGAGAGAAAGGTGGTGTGTTTCCAGGCAGCAGCAAGGTCTACACTGTGTAGAATCTTGGTGGGGATTGATTTTTTTTTAACTGTGGTAAAATACACATAATAGAAAATTTACCATCTGAACCATTTTTAAGTGTCTGGTCCAGTAATGTTAAGTATATTCGTATTATTATTGTACAAACAATCTCCAGAACCTGAAAAACTGAAACTCTATACCCATTAAACAACAGCTCCCTGCTTCCCTCTACCCCCAGATGTTAGCAACCGCCATTCTGCTTTCCATCTCCATAAATTTGACCACTCTGGGTACCTCATACAAGTGAAATCATATGGTATTTGTCTTTGTGTGTCTGTCTTATTTCACTGGTCATAACGTCCTCAAGGTCCATCGACGTTGTGGCAGGTGTCAGGATTTCCCTCACCTTTAAAGCGGAATCATATTCCATTGTATGGATGTATCATATTTTGTTTATCCATTCATCAGGACTTTGGTTTTTACATGGAGCAGGCAACGTGTGAGGTGCTAGGAGTTCAGGACAACAGTGAGCTAAACTGCCCCATTCCTTGACCTCATGGAGGCCACTGTCTGGAGGGAACAGGAACAAATAATATATGTTCACACCGAGGGCCATCAGGGCTCTGATGGGGAAAGCATGAGGTCCTGTGGCAGCCAGGACCCTCTCCTGACTCAGCCAGTTCTTGAGAAGGAGGAGGTGTCTAAGTTGAGATCTGGAGGATGACCTGGAAATTACTGGAGAGTAAGGAGAGAAGGGGAGAGACCTGCAGACAGAGGTCGCTGCATGTGCAAAGATCCTGGGGTGAGAGAGTGTGTCCAGGCGGAGAACCTGTGAATGGTTCAACAAGGCTGGAACACAGCATGTGAGGTGTGCAGTGACCACAGGTGGCAAGGTGCCACATGGGCTGCAGTCCCTAAACATTAATCTCTCCATCCTCAGGTCTGTGAAGAATGGCGCCAAAACAAGGGTGGACATCCTCTGCACCTACCGGCAGCCCCCCAGCAGCCCGGGTCTGCCTGCCAAGCAGGTGTTCCATGAGCTGAGCCGGCAGACCCGCGGCATCACCCGACTGGGTCCCTATTCTCTGGACAAGGACAGCCTCTACCTCAATGGTGAGCGGTTCTCAGCCCGCCTCACTGCTTCCACCCCCCATCCCACAGGTCAGGTCTCTAGGGGAAACCTTACAACAAACTAAGGTGTGACTCGCAACACCATACTGACCCCCACCCTCCGACAGTCACTCTGTAAGCCTGTCCCTGATCACACCTGTTTTACAGATGAAGAATTAGAGGCTCTGAAAGGTTAAGGAATTTGCCCCATGGGTGGAGCCAGAGAAGGGTGGAGCCAGGCATGAGCCCTAGCAGTCGGCATCCAATGCTATGCCCCACCCTATGCCTTTAACTCCTAGAAGGGTCATTCCAGGAGAGACGTGGGGACAGAAAATCCCACATGTATCTCCCCTCCCAGCTTCTCGCCCTAGACCAGGGATGGGCTTCTCTTCTGGCTGGGGCCCCAATGCCAGGAAGTTAGGCAGCCACTCTAAACATCTGGGGGGGTCCAAGCTTTGGACATGCTGGGCATCAGCCTAGAAGCCAGGAAGGGACCGTGTTTAAGAGGGTGACCCTCCTCTGGGGTTCTAAGAGGCAGAGCATGGAACATGGTGAGGTTTATTGGAATAACTCAGCTTCTCTCCTCTCTGTCCCCATCTTGGGAATGGCATTTGGCAACTCACACTTTCTTATCACCATTGCCACGTCAGGTGGGCAAGGAGACATCCTGGTCCTTTATGACTCCCATTTGAGCAGAGAGGGAGATGTACAGAGAAGGTAGGGGACCTTCCCATGCCAATAGTAGGTTTGTGGTCTGTCTGGGTCTTGGTGTTCTGAGTTCACATCTGTTCCCTTCACCTTGGCCATTACAGGGGCCAGCTTAGGCTACTTCCCCCTGAAAAATATGCTTCATTTTGTTCACTCAGTCAGCAGTCACCAGCATCTTCTATAAACCAGACCTCATGCCTGGCACCAGGAACACAGACAGGCTACTTGGGCTACCTGTCCTAATGTAAGCTCCAAAGGGGCAGAGACATTTTTTTCAGGGCTATATTCCCCAAATGTAATAGAACTTGGCACACAGTAGGTTCTCCATAAATATTTGTGGGATGGAGAGAAATATTGGAGGGAGGGTGGAAGGGCAGGTGGTAGGATGGATAGATATGTGGCAGAATAAATATGTGAACATAAATGTGATGAGAGTCTCTTGGGGGCAGGCTGAAGAGGTGGATAGGGAAGGGTCAGCTCTACCTGGAAGATCAGGAAAACCTTAATGGTGGAGATGACATTTGAGTCTGATCTTAGAAGATGCATGGATGCTTACCTGGTACACGCAGAGAAAGGCATCCCGCAGGAGCCCCACATGGACAAAGGCATGGAATATCTGGGATTGTTCTGTCATCTCCCCTCATGTGTGACATTTTTGTTTCCAGGTTATAATGAACGTGGTCCAGATGAGCCTCCTCCAAGTACGTATCTTTGCATCCAGTACCCGTATCAGCCTCTGTGGGCCTTGAGCCAAACTTTTCTCCTCACTAATAAAGGAAGCTTGCCCCAAACTCAGCCTGCTCTCCTGAGTGGGGCTGGGTGTCAGTGGGAAGAAGAATGCCGAGTCCTTCGTCTCTTCTGGGCCTGCAGGCATGGCATTGGCTTTCTAAACTTTCCACACCCTTCTGGGTTGGAGGAAGAAATTGAACAAGCATTTCCTACAGGGATACAGGTTGAGGTCAGACGATGAGTCCGTGCCTCCTGAAAACAAGATCTCCCCTACAAGAGCCACAGAAGGGGCCTCAATGTCAAGCTGCAGACTGCGGTGGCCACTCAGTGGTTTGGCCAAATTTGCCTGTTCAGTTGTCCAATGGTCCCTTCATCTATCTTTTAATCCATCCATTCTTCCATTCTCTGAGTTTTCTCTCAGTCTTTTCCATTCTTCCTTCCTTCCCTCCACCCATCCTTTCTTCCTTCTTTCCCTTTGTCCATCCATGCATTCATCCATTCTTCCTTCCTTCCATTCATCCATCCATCCTTCTTTTCTCCTCCCTCTTTTCTTTCATCCACCCATCCACCCATTCATCCATCCATCTTTCCATCTCTCCTTCCCTCCATCCATCCTTCATTCCTTCTCTCCTTTGTCCATCCTTCCATCCATCCATCTTTCATTATTTTCTTCCTTCCATCCATTCATCCCTCCATCCATGCTTTCTTCCTTTTCCCTCCATCTCCATCCTTCATTCATTCTACCCTTCATCCATTCTTCTATCCTTCCTTTCATCCATCCATCCATCCATCCATCCTCTGCCTATTCACTTGCTTGTCTTTTCCTCCTTTTGTCCTTCCTACCATATCTCCAACTTTTCTTCCTGTGTTTATTCTTGCTTTCTCTCTGACCCTTCATTTGTTCATTCTTCCTCTGTCCTTCGAGGTATCCCATCTGTCTGTCCACTTTTCTTCCCATTCATCTCCCTGTTCTCTTTGCTTAGTCTCTCTCTTGTTCACCTACCCTTACTTTCTTGGGTTTATTTCACTCATGGGCTCACTCACCCCTCTGTTCACACAATTCCTCTTTCCCTTACTCTCATTTATGGCACACCTGTGAATGTTTGTCCTGGGACAACCCCTGCTGGAGCCCAGGCAAGCTTTGGAGAGTTTCTCCCACTCCGTGGAGACTCTATTCCTTCCTGATGACTGCCCTTTCCACAGCTCCTGAGGCACCCACCACATTCCTGCCTCGTTCATCAACACCTGTGCAACCAGAAGCCACCACAGGTATCTGGGAGATTCTTTTTCCTTCCCAAGAAAAGCTCTCCAGTCCCACGCCTCTACCAGTCAGCTATAAAATTCTGGTTTAGGACAGTCATGTCAGTCGCAAAGATTATACTGTTGCATACCCTCTAACACATACAATCTAACGCATACCCTCACGGAGCCCCCAGTCTTGCAAGATCAGCAGACCATTATAACACAATGTGAGATATTTTGGGGAGAGGCACCTAGTATAATTTTGAAGGGAAGGGCTTTCTGGAGAAAGTTTCACCCAAACTGAGTCTTTAAGAATGAGAAGGGGTCATCCAGGAAAATAGGGAATGAAGAGTTTTCCTGGTATACGAGATTCAATGAGCAAAGGCTGAGTGGCCAGAAACAGCATAGTGTATGGAGATAATTGAGAGGATTTGGTTTGCATAAAACACAAAGCGTAACCTGGAGTAGACGGGTAAGTGAAGCTGAAAGGTTGGCAAGAATCATGTTGGGAAGGACCTTGAGTGCCAGGTCGAGAAGCTTGAACTTGACACTGAAGGCCAAAGGAAGCCATGGCTAGTGGTGAATATACTGAGATTTTCACTTAAGAATTTCTTCGAGTGTTCAGTGTAGAGAACATTCTTTAGAGAGGACATCCTGTAAGCCTGCAGGGGTGTTGGTCCAAGTGAGACAAGATAAGGCTTGAGCTGGAACAGGATAGAGAGGATGTATGTGAGGACCGTTCTGCAAGTGGACTTGGGGTTACTTGGAAGGGAGGGAGGAAGAGATGAGTGACATGCTGGTTTTGACTTGGGCGACCAAATGGTGGGTGGTGGTGCCACTGGAAGAGAAGATGACAGAGTATAATGAATGCAGGTCTCATGCCAACTCTCAGTAGCAGCCATCTCTCCCGTCTCTTCTCGTAGCTATGGGACATAATCTGAAGCCGTTCACACTCAACTTCACCATCTCCAACCTCCAGTATTCAATGGACATGAGCAATGGCTCAGCTATGTTCAACTCCACCAAGAGGACCCTGCAGCGCCTGGTGAGACCCTGCTCCCAGCAGCTCCTAGTGAGATAAATCCCCCACTCTTCCCCCACCCTTGTCTCTCTTGTTCATCCTCCTCCTCCTTCCCCAGCTTGGATCCTTATTCCAGAAGAGCAGTCTGGGCCCCTTCTACTCAGGTTGCAGACTAATCTCCCTCAGGTAGGACTTTTTCCTGAGCATTTGTCAGTAGTGACCATTTTGGTGACCAACCCTTCCAGTCTTCCCACTGACCTCCCATTTGCTCCTCTCTCCTTGTGGACCCCATAGTGAGGTTTCAGGACCTCTCTTTGGAGTCCCCACATCCCTCTCTCCCCAGACCTGAGAACGACAGGGCAGCCACCCATGTTGATGCCATCTGCACCTACCGCCATGATTCCATGGGCCATGGGCTGGACAGAGAGCAGCTCTACTGGGAGCTGAACCAACTGACCCATGGTGTCACCCAGATGGGCTTCTATACCCTGGTCAGTGACAGCCTCTTTGTCAATGGTGAGTGTTTTACAGCAATCCTTATTAGTCCCCATTCTACTTTATTTCCTCTTTAACAAGTCAGCCCACATTCTGATTAGGAGACACCCTCCCCAAACTCTCCATGGAGAGAGTCTTTCCTGTTATTTCGGGTAAATAGCATGAAATTCTTTGACAAATTAATACAATGAATTTTAATTTGAACCCCAAAAGTCTGACTCATGGAATCTCTTGGGACAGGAGTTCTTCTATGTGAGGCCCCTCTATGTCAGTGATTCTAATCTAGAGGCAGTTCTGCCCCTAGATTCTGCCCCTCAGGAGACATTGACAATGACTGGAGACATTTTGGTTGCCACAACTGGGGAAGAGTGCTACTGGCATCTAGTGGCTAGAGGCCAGGGAGGTTGCTAATGTCCTCCAACGAACAGGAGATCCTCACCACCAAGATTTACATAGCCCCAAATATCAGTAGTTCCAGGGATGAGAAACCCCACTGTACATGGCCCCTGGTTCCTAGATGGGCACCAGACCAACTAAGCATACTTCGCCACAATTCTTTAATTATCCAACTCTATGAAATTAAGGTCTTGTAACGTGCCACTACAGCCTCGGTTCTTTATGGGTCAGTACGTCGTCACACCCAGTGAATGAGTAAATGAGTGAACACATGGGAGATGCGTATTTCAGCCCCATATTTGAGGATCCCCTGCAGTTCACATTCGCTCATTCAACAAACACATAGACATTACCATTCTGTCCCAAGCCACGTGCTGGGTACAGAGATAGAACATACAGGTTCTCTCCCTGAAAATCTTATAACCAAGAGAACCGAATATTACTTAGGAACACACAGAAAAGACAGAGACACCATTATTCACAAGGTGCCGTGGAAGCACAGAGGAAAGACAATTCAGGGAGGGCTAGAAGAGTATATCATGTACCCAGCACTGTACTAGGCCCTGGGACATGGCAAGAACAAGACAGATGGATCCCTACTCTCCTGGGGTTCCATCTCGTTGGGGTTCTGAAACATGAGTAGGAGTTTTCCAAGAAAAGCAGAGGATTGAAGAACATTCCAGCAAGTGGGAACTACATAAGCACAAGCAGAAAAGCTCACCCCGGGAGAATCCCTGTAAAATTTCAGTTTCACCCTCTGTGGGGTGACTTTCCATTTGGAAGCCCCTATCATGTGGGCCTGAGTTTGGCTGATGGTGACAGTAGGCACCATGCTTCTCTCTGCACTAAAGGGTAAGCCTCTCCAGCTGTCTTCTCTTCCTCTCATTGGCTCCAGGCTATGCACCCCAGAGTTTATCTACCCAGAGGGAGTATCAGCTCAATTTCCGCATCATCAACTGGAACCTGAGCAACCCAGACCCCGCATCCTTGGAGTACACAGCCCTGTGGGGGGACATTCAGGACAAGGTAGCGTCTCTCTCACCCGTCCTATCTCTCCTTGCCCTGGGTTCCCCCCTCATTCCTCTGTCTGATTCACATCTATTAAGTAATTATTTCAACTCTGCACTTTACCTATGTGTTCTGAGTTCTCTCAGTTTCCAAAGGTGGTGCCTCGGCTGCCTCCTGCCTTTTCCAGATGGGCAAACTGAGGCTCAGAAAGGGAAGTGGTGTGCCTAAGATCACACAGCCAGGATTTGAACTCAGAACTCCTTTGCTCCAAGGCCTGCGTTTTTTTACTGGCTCCAAAAGCCCCCTGCAGCCCCAGGAGGCCTCCATCTCACCCACTGTCACCCTTTGTTCCAGGTCACCAAACTTTACAGAGGCAGCCAACTACAAGACATATTCCACTCCTGCCTGGTCACCAACTTAACGTAAGTTGGGGAGGTTGGAAGCTGGCCGAGCTGGTAGCTTGTGGCTCTGAGCTTCCGTCCTGGCACAGTCATTGAGCTGAAAGTCACTGACATGGTACCCATGCTCCCCCATGTCCCTGCCAGCTATTCCTACCGTCTCCTTCCATAGGTCTTCAAGGGGGAGGGCAGGAAAAGAATTAACCTCACGGGGCCACCAACACTAGCCTCCACCACCTTCTCCTCTTCTGGATACTTTCAACAAAGATCAGCCCAGTAATAACATTTCCCATGGCCACACCCCTGCTGAGCACTTTCATGCATGGTCATCTCACGGGATTCTCATGCAGCCCCCTGAGATGGATACTACTGTGATCATCCCCGTTGTTCAGAAGGGGAAGCTGAGGTTCAGAGAAGTGAAGTGAACAGCTCAAGAATTGCCCAAATTGGGTTTGAACCCAGGTCTGGGAGGAATGGCTGGAAGAACTGCGACATCTACACTGGGTAACAGGAGGATCATGGGACACAGTGCCGACTTTGAATGTTTCCAAACTTCAGTTCCTTTGTCTTTAAGAGGGGGATAATTATAATACCGTCTATCAGAGTGATGTGAGGGAACGTGTCAGTCACTCCCTGGAGATGCTCAGTAGATGTTCATCATCTTTATAGTTATTTTTTCTATTCCCAACTCCTGGAAACCTGGTGTTTTTGGTCAGTGTCTCTTCTCTAGCCTGGGAGATAATCTCTCGCTCCTTGTCTCTAGGTCTTGAGGTCTATAAAACAGGAACTCGGGAGACACTGCTGGTGTTGAGTGATGGCTGAGTTCCATGATCTCTGTCCCTAGGTTGGGCTCCATGTTGGTCACCGTCAAGGCACTGTTCTCTTCCAATGTGGACCCCAGTGTGGTGAAGAAAGTCTTTCTGGACAAGACCCTGAATATCTCATCCCACTGGCTAGGCGCCACCTATCAGCTGGCGGACCTGCATGTGACAGGTGCAAGACGGGGGGCTGGTTTCATGGCTTGAAGAGATGGGGCAATGAGGAAGGATGGGGCTTCTCAGTAGCAGTGGAATGGATGGAAGTTCTGGAGGGGAAAGGGGGGCTTTCCGGAGGCCCATGTTGACAACCCATGGCCGTGGATCAGCCAACAGGAGGTAGGAAGAAAACATGTAGCAATTGCACCCAAGGGAATGGTTATTTTTACACATAAATCTTTCCAACCCAAAACATAGAGTATCCTGAGTTGCCCTCTTAGGCCTTCTGGCATTGATTGATTGAAGGACTCATTCATTCATTCAACAAATATGTCATGAAAGTAAATAGGTACTGGTGATGCACTGTGATAACTGCTATAATCAGGGAATTTCAAGAGCTTATAGGAACCCCAAGGAGGGATACACACAACCCAACTGGGAAGTTTTCGGAGGAAATGATAAACAAACTGAGATGTGATGGCGAACATGACCTAGCCAGTGGGAAGAGATAGGGAGTTGAGCTACATGTGTTTATAACCTGAAAGACAGAATACCTGGGGAGGCTAGAAGGTGTTTGGTGTGGCTGGAGCAAACACTTTGACATGGGAGAAGTTGCAGGTAATCTATAGATGCAGAGAGGGACTTTCTTGGGCACCGGAATCGTTTACAGAGGAGCACAACACAGAGTTCTGCTTTAGAAAGCTCACCCTCCGGGTGTTGTATAGAGAGAGGAGTGAGAGGGAGAGAAGACCAGAGGCAGCAAGTCACATTAGGGACCTAGGTCAGCAAAGGTGTATGACAGGGGTCCCCCGAGGTGATCAGGACCTGCACTTGCCTTCTGTGCCCCAGTCGGGCCAAGTTTCCTCTTCCCCACATACTAGGGAGCTCTCACAGTGCTTGGGGAGAGTTGGATGGATAGTGGCCGGGTGGAAAGAGGGTCTCCTGTAACACACCTTTAAAAATCTGGCTCCAGTCACGTTGCCAGGAACAAGTAGACTAGCTGAAATGACTTCTTCGCTAAAATTTTCACCTGATTGAGACTTTAATATCTTCTTTTTATTGTAGAAGTGGAGCCATCGGCTTATCTACCAACGGAGAAACCAACCAGCAGTCCCAGCCCCGAGCACTTCCAGCTGAATTTCACTGTCACCAACCTACTGTATTCCCAGGACATAACCCAGCCAGGCACCACCAAACACCAGCGGAACAAGAGAAGTATTGAGAACGCGGTGAGAATGGGGTTGTGTGTCCACTCTGTCCCCATGTAGAGACCGACCTATGGACACTGGGCAGTCAGAGGGTGATTTTTCATAACAATTCATGAAGACAGTTTCTTGTGCCCATTTACAAATTAAGAAACAGGCCCAGAGAGTTGCAGTAGCTAGTCCAGGGTCATGTAGCTAAGTCATACCCTGGAATGGGATGTCCTTTGGTACAAATATCTGGGCTAATGTTTGTTGAGATAAGAAAAAATAGATGGGGAACTGTGCTCAGTGGCTAAAAATTCTCTGATGCCACTGGGCCCGGGATGAGGATCAAGGGAACATCGCCCTGTCTTTCAGCTCAACCACCTCTTCCGAAACAGCAGCATCAAGAGCTTTTTCTCTGGCTGTCAAGTTTTAGCATTCAGGTGAGTTCCAGCTCAGGACCGAATCACTCTGGAGACTCTCGCTGTCCTTTCAGTAAAAGCGTCCCCATGTCATGGTCCCCGTTTCTAGCTCTTATGGAAGATAGCCCTGGGAGTATAGAACTCTTACCTAAAACCCAACTTGTTCCTAAACCAGTGAGCTGAACTGACTTAGAAATTTGAGAGAGCCAGGGTAGGCCTCCGCAGACATGGAGGTGCCTGGTGTCGGGGCCACGGAATATGGAGTGTAGCATCCATGCCTCGAGAAGTTATCTGTTGAAGTCAGGATCCATAGAAGACGGGGTGGCTAGAACCACATGACTTAGAATCCAGCGGTCTATCTGTGCTGCTCAAGAGTGTGGGCACTGATCAGTGAGACAATCCACACTGTTTATACATCTACTGAGATATGATTCACATAGAAAATGTATCCCTTTGAAGTGTACAGTTTAGTGGCATATTTACCGAGTGGTACAACCATCCCACTATCTAATATGGAATATTTTTAAAAAATTTTTTAAAAATATTTTTTAAATATTTTAATAAAATAAATATTTTTAAAAATAGATTAAAAAAAAAATCCTGTCTCCATTAGCAGTTGCTTCCTATTCTTCCCTTTATCCCCATCCCCTAGCAAACAATAATCTACTTTCTGTCTCTCTGGACTTGCCTGTTCTGAACATTCCATACAAATGGACTCATATGCTATGTGGTCTTTTGCAATTGACTTCTTTCCCTGAGCATAATGTTTTCAAGATTCATCCATGTCGTAGCCCATATAGATACTTCATTCCTTTTTTTTTTTTATGACTAAATACTATTCTGTCCTATAGTTCACCACTTTTTCAAAAACTTTTATTTAAATTCAATTTAAGTAACATATACTGTATTATTAGTTTCAGGGGTAGAATTTAGTGATTCATCAGTTGCATATAACACCCAGTGCTCATTACGTCAAGTGTCCTCCTTGATGCACATCACCCAGTGACCCCATTCCCCCACTCACCTCGTCTCCAGCAACCCTCAGTTTATTTCCTAGAGTTAAGAGTCTCTTATGGTAGCAAACCACAAGGGGGGCTATACCACTTCGCGTTTCTCCATCCATTCATTGATGGACCTTGGGTTATCTCTACTTTTTGCCTATTACGAATAATGCTGCTATGATCATTCTTGTGGAAGTTTCTGCATCAGTTTGTGTTTTCAGTTCTCTTGGGCGTATGCACAGGGCTGATACTGTATGGTCACGTGGTAATTTCATGTGAACTTTTGAGGAACTACTGGACTGTGTACCACAGAGGCTCTACCGTTTCCCATTCCCACAAACAATATAGCAGGGACCCAACCGATCCAGACCCTCACCAACAATTGTTATTACCCTTTTTTTACTCCAGTCATCCCAGTGGATGTGAAGTGGTATCTCACTGTGGTTTCAATTTGCATTTTCCTAACGATTACTGATGTTGAACATTTTTTCATGTACTTATTGGTCATTTCTTTTTTTCTTTAATGGCACAAAAAATGTTTATTATCTATTAAGTGAATATAAAACAGATTATAAAACAGTATGATTTCAATAGTAGTTATTAACGTTTGTTGATTTCTTTTTCTATCCTAGGCACTGTATTAAGTGCTATACATGCATTTTTCTTAATTTTGCCCCTTAATAGTCCTATGAAATGGGTAACATTGATGAAGTTGAGTGACTTTATTTTTTTAATTTTTTAAATATTTTTTTTATGATGTTAATCACCATACAGTACATCCCTGGTTTCTGATGTAAAGCTCGATGATTCATTAGTTGCGTATAACACCCAGTGCACCATGCAATACGTGCCCTCCTTACTACCCATCACCAGCCTATCCCATTCCCCCACCCCCCTCCCCTCTGAAGCCCTCAGTTTGTTTCCCAGAGTCCACAGTCTGTCATGGTTCATTCCCCCTTCTGTTTACCCCCCTTTCTTCTTCCCTTTCTTCTCCTACCGATCTTCCCACTTCTTATGTTCCATAAATGAGTTTATTGTTCATTTCTCTGTCTTCTTTGGAGAAATGTCTGTTCAAGTCCTTTTCCCTGTTTTACCTTTTTTTTTTTATCATTGAGTTATAATCATTCTTTGTATGTTCTGGATACTAGACCCTGATAAGATATATGATTCACAAATATGTTCTTCCATTTGTTACATTTTCACCTTCTAGGTACTACCCTTTGAAACAATCATTTTTAATTTTGATGACTCAATTTATCAATTTTTTCTTTGGTTGTTTCTGATTTTAGTCCCAAATCTAAGAAACCATTGCCTAATCCAAATCAAAGACTTATACCTTGGTTTTTTTCTAAGCGTTTTATAATTTTATCTCTTACATGTAGGCTTTGATTTATTTTGAGTTAATTTTTGTATATGTTGTGAGGTCCGAGGCCAACTTCATTCTTTTGTTTGTGGATATCTAACAGTCTCAGTACCATTTGTTAAATAGACCATTGTTTCCCTATTATCTTGGCATCCTTGTTGAAAATCAGTTGTCCGTGATTGCATGAGTTCGTTCATGGATGCAAGTTCCATATAAATTTTTTATTTAAATTAAATTTAGATAACATATAGTATCTTATTAGTTTCAAAAGTAGTATTTAGTGATTCATCAGTTGCATCTAACACCCAGTGCTCATTACATCAAGTGCCCTCCTTAATGCCCATCACCCAATTACCCTATCCCCCACCCACCTCCCCTCCAACAACCCTCAGTTTGTTCCCTATAGTTAAGAGTCTGTTACGGTTTGCCTCCCTGTTTTTATCTTATTTTATTTCTCCTTCCCTTACCCTATGTTCAATTCCGCTGACTATATGTTTATTCTTATACTAATGGCCACTGTTTTTATTACTGTGCTTGGTAGTAAGTTTTGGAATTGGGAAATAGAGTTCTCTAGTTCTGTACTTCCTCCATATTGGTTTGCTATTTGAGGTCCCTTGCAACTCCATATGGATTTTAGAATCAGCTTGTTAATTTCTATAAAAGACATCTGGGATTTTGGTAGGGGTTGCACTTAATCTGTTGATCAATTTGGGGAGTATTTTAACAATAATAAATCCCCAGTCCACAAGCATGGAGTGCTCTTCCATGTATTTAGGTATTTTAAAATTTCTTTCAACATATTTTATAGTTTTCAGTATACAAGTCTCACAATGCTTTTGTTAAATTTATTCCTAAGTGTTTTGTATTTTCTTCTTTGATGCTATTATAAATAGAATTATTTTATTAATTTCATTTTAAGAATGTTAATTACTAGTGTATATAAATACGATTGATTTTTATATATTGGTCTTATATCCTACATTCATGCTGAACTAATAGTTTTTAGTTTCGTGTGTGTGTATTAGGATTTTCTATATTTAATAATATGTCATCTGCAAATAGAGATAATTTTACATCTTTCCTTCCAATCCGAATGCTTGTTCTTCTTTTTCTTGCCTAATTGTTTTATTAAAATGTAAATAAGATATGAAATGAGGGAAGACAACACTGTCTTGTCTGTGGTCTTGGGAAAAAAATTTTGTCTTTCACCACGGAGTATGGTTTTATCTGTCGGTTTATCGTGGATTCTATTTTTCAGGTTGAGCAACTTTCTTTCTATTCCTAGTTTGTTGAGCTTTTTATTTTTTCAATCATGAAGGATGTATTTTCTCAAATTCTTTTTTTTGGGTGTGTCTTTTTTTGGTTGTGTGTTTTTGTCCTTTATTCTATTAATTTGCTTTATTCCACTGATAATTTTTTTCAGATATTAATATCTGAAACCTTTTAGCTAGAGGTGTGAGATTAAGACCTTTTCAAGTATTCACACAACCTCACGCACTTGTGACCTTCTAGATGTCCCCCACAAACCCATTGGAGCTTTTCAAAACCCCTCAGGGACATCTCATACCCACTTTTAAAAAAGTTTTTGGCTCACCTCTTGCCTGCCCCAACCGGTATTGCTCCCTCAGGCAGCTGCCATGTTAAACAACTATCACTGATTGTTTTTAGCAGTGCTCTGGAAATAGGCTTTTCTCACTGAAAAGTCTCTGAGTCAAATAAAGACAAGCCCAGAAAATGGGGCTTTTTAAAGGAATCTGCAGACCAGTCAACCATTGAAAATTCAATGGGAATGGGTCTTTTGGGGGAATTCCAAATAGATTATGGCTGCTAGGCTGCTGGTTTTCACAGCTACCATGGTTCTCATACTGGTGGCTTTCAAAGTTTCTGTGGATATTATGAGAGCAGGATGGGAATAATGCAAGTTCTAATGCCATAAATCTTGTTTCCTTTACTAAGATTCAGCCATTTTTTTTTCTTAACTAAATGATCTTCAGATTGTTGCAAGCCTTTGGTTAATTTCTAGACTACTGAAAAAGTTGATTTTGACCATTCTTGCCAGTGTTCTCAATGATTTTATGGATTTTTGGATGTCCTTACTGAAAACATTTCAAAAATGTTCTCCCCATGGCTTTTTACTTATAAACTAATTAAATTAAATAAAATGAGTCATTCAGTTCCTCACCCATGCTAGCATATTTTAAGTGCTCAACAACAAAAGGGCTAATAATGACTGTATTTTGATATTGCAGATACAGATGTTTGTATCATTGCCGAAAGTTCTTTTGAACAGGACCTAGAAGCAGGGTAGAATTCAAGATACCCTTGTTCATCCTTTTTGCCCTTCTAGGTCTGTCCCCCATAGCAACCACACTGGGGTGGACTCCCTGTGTACCTTTTCACCATTGGCTCGGAGACTGGACAGAGTTGCCATCTATTTGGAGTTCCTGAGGCTAACTAAAAATGGTACCCAGCTGCAGAACTTTACCCTGGACAGAAACAGTGTCCTTGTGGATGGTAAGGCTTCTTGGTCATTGGGGCAGGAGTGGGGGGTCCAACCTTCACATGTGGGGCCTTTCCTGGGAATCTGGAGACCTGGGGTTGAGTCGGCCTTAAACTTCTTTAGGCTGACAGGAGGTGGCATACCCCCCAGGCTTTATCCACCATTGAGGGAGAAGAAGGGACACCCAGTGGGATATTGGAGATTCTTGCCTTTTCAGAGATAGGTCTGTAACCTCAGGCTGGTCACTTCCCCTCTCTGGAATTCTGTTTCTCATCCAAGTACTGAAAGTCACATGGCCAGTGGTCAGTGAGGGACTCTAGCTCTGAGCTGTATGTGAACCAGACTTGACAAGCATAGGGGATGGACCTCTTTTCTCCCACGACAGGCTGTATAAAAAGAGGACCTGTATAAAAATGGACCTGACTTGGCCCATAGGCTGTAGTTTGCCAAGTTCTGCTCTGGATCAGCACCATGCAGTAGAACTTTCCACATGATGGGATGTTCTATATCTGTGCTGTCCAGTGTCATAGCCACATGTGACTATTGGGTACTTAAAGTCTGGCCATTATGACTGGCTTTTATAGTTACTGATTTTTAATGTTACCAAGGTACCAGATTTTTTATTTGATTTGATTAAAATTATTTTTAATTTAAGAAGCCACTTGTAGCTGCTCCATATTGGAAAGCACACCTGTAAGGAGTTGGCCAGGGAGAGGGTGTACAGTAGGGTGACCTGAAACTCTCCCCCATGCCTGATGGGTGTGTGTCTCTACGCTGGGGGTTTATGTTGCAGTTGTGATAACAAGAATAGGCAATTGGAAAGTATTAATTATTTGGTGTGAAATATAATTCATACTTGGGAGTGGTCATCAGAGAAGACTTCCTGGAAGAAATGACATTGTAGGTGAATCCTGGAAAATGAGTATAAAACAGCTTGGTAAAGGAGAAGGGGTGAATGTGTTTCTGGGCAGAAAAGAGAACATTTGAGTGGGAATTACAAATTTAGAACTGTCCCTTGGGCTTGCCATTCTCCCCCCAACCATCATAAGATAACCCAGCCCAATTTCAGTCCTCCTTGCCCAGAGGTATGAATTTGATTTAATTCATTACACTCCTGGAGTGAGATAATAGCCTTGGCTCATGTATCAAAGTGTCCTCATGTTTTAGAGAAAAATGTATGAACATCATGATTTTGCTTCAACATTTCAGTGAAAATATGAATGAAGCAAGGTTGACAAGTGCTGACAATTTTTTTTAAAGATTTTATTTATTTATTCGACAGAGATAGAGACAGCCAGCGAGAGAGGGAACACAAGCAGGGGGAGTAGGAAAGGAAGAAACAGGCTCATAGCAGAGGAGCCTGATGTGGGGCTCGATCCCATAACGCCGGGATCACGCCCTGAGCTGAAGGCAGACGCTTTAACCGCTGTGCCACCCAGGCGCCCCTATAAGTGCTGACAATTTATACATTGGATGAAATAGTTTTAATTGGGTGAAATATACATTGTTAAGTCTAGATGATGTATGTTTTGATATTGTTGAAAAGTTTTATTTAAAAAGCATAAAAACAAAACAAAAAAAAAGCATAAAACACACTCACATGTATTCTCCATTTCATTCACTTCCAGGGTATTCTCCCAACAGAAATGATGTCTTGACTGAGAATTCTGGTAAGCCTCAAAGAACCCCCAGCCCAAGATGGGGAAGGAATGTCTTGATGCTGTAGCTAGTCAAAGAAAACCATGTACCCAGAGTCTTGATAATGATGAAAGCTGGACAACCCATGTCAGGGACTGTTAGGCACAGCGCAGGGAGAGCAGGAGCCCTAGGGGAATGACAGGAAGTGACTCACACCAGCACTTGTCTCCCCAGACCTCCCTTTCTGGGCCATCATCCTTATCTGCTTGGCGGGACTCTTGGTACTCATCACATGCCTGATCTGCTGCTTCCTGGTAAGTAAGGAGGGTTGCTTGTCTTTTTACTATTGGGTTATAAGAGTTCTTTATCTTTTATAAATATATGTCCTTTGCTGGGAGTATGTTTTATGAATTTTTCTCACAGTTTGTGTGTATCTTGCTTTTTCCTTTTTTTTAAATTATTTTTTAAAGATTTATTTATTTGAGAGAAAAAGAGTATGAGCAGATGGAGGGGCAGAGGGAGAGGGAGAGAGAGAATCCTCAAGCAGACTCCCCACAGAACGCAGAGCCTGATGTGAGGCTCAATCCTAGGACCCTGAGATCATGACCTGAGCTGAAATCAAGAGTCGGCCTCTTAACCGACTGAGTCACCCAATGCCCCTTGCTTTTTCCTTCTTTTAAACAACATAAGTCTTAGGGAAATATAAGTGAAAGTCATAATGAGATACTATGACACAAGAGGACGGCTAAAATTAAAAAGATTGACTCTGACAAGTGCTGGTGAAGATGAGGAACTACCGGAACTCTCAAACAGTGCTCATGAGAAATAGCATGGATGCATCTTTAAAGGATACATATACCTACCCAGCCGTTCCACTCCTAGGAATTCATGCCAGAGAAATAAAAGAATAGAATAGAATAGAATAGAATAGAATAGAATAGAATAGAGTAGAATAGAATAGAATCTATACAAAGACTTGTACCCAAATATTTATAATAACTTGATTTTACTAGCCAAAAACGGAAAACAACGCAGAGGTCCATCAACAGGTGAATGGATAAACAGACCGTGGTTAACCCCACAATGGAATACTAATTCAGCAATAAAAAGGAATGAATTATGAATACATGCACTGACATACACAAATCTCAAAATAATAATGTGGAGTGGAAGAAGCTAGATAACAGTGAGTCCATAGCATATGATCCTGTTTATAAACAAATTGCAGAATACGAGCTGATCTGCAGGGAGAGCAATCAGATCGGGGGTTGCCTGGGAACGAGAATGTGTTTGCAAATGGCAGGGAAGGAGGAATTACAAAGGAGCATGAGGACACTTTTGGGGATGACAAGCATTCCTCGTCTTGTTTGTGATGGTTCACAAAGTCATAATCAAAACTTACGAAGCGTTCACTCTACGTGCATACAGTTCCTTGTACACTGTACACATTGTACACTGTGTGGAGGAGGAGGGAGGGGGCGGTTATGAATGGGATGTTGGAGAAAAGGGTAGAAAAACAGAGTTAAAGGGAAGAGAGACGAGAAAGGGATAAAAGAGGGACAAGGCATGCATGAGAGAAAATGAAGTAGAAAAGGGTCGAGAGACACACAGGGAGCAGCAGGCACCTGCGGCTTTGGCCATCCCCCTCCCTGTGGTCCCAGGCCATTCTCATGCCCTCTCCTTGCCCTCACAGGTCACTGTCCGCCGGCGGAAGAAGGAGGGAGACTACGAGGTTCAGCAGCACAGCCTGGGCTATTACCTGCCGCACCCGGACCTGAGGAAGCTGCAGTGAGAGCTCCGCCTGGGGCTCCAGCGGAGCTTGGCTGGAACAGGAATAAACCACATTGGTCGGACACAGTCTCTGGGCCCTTCTTGACTTGGCCCCTGACTAGTTCACAGGGGGTCAACATGGAAGGTTTTCCCTTTCAGTGAGTCTTGAAGGACAACTGTCTTTTGGTTTCATGCCATTTCATCCCTCAGAAGCACCAGAACTGGCAAGAGACCCAGACATTGTCATCACGGAACATCAACATCCCACCTCAGTGCGAGGTTTCCCTTCCTCGAAACCGTAGAGCACACCTCCCCTTGGCTCTGGTGCCAGCCACCACACCCACGTCCGTTCCTCCATGTTTCCCCACCCCCAAAGTCCCCCTAACACGGTCTCATTCCCTGAAGCTCAGGTTCACCAGGACTTCCAGACCAGTCTGCCTCAGTGGCTCCTCTCCCTTCGTGGGTCCTCCAAGATGGGAAATGGTCCAAGAAGGAATGAGTGAGTCAGGAAGGACTTGGAGCTGAAATCACTAGGTATCCGGGAAGCCTCGGTGCCAGAGAAATCCCAAGGCTTGAGAGCCCTAATGTCTGCTTTGGATATAAAGATAAATAACACTCAGTGGGAAAGAAGAAATCGGAGGAGAAAGCGAGACCGTCTTTCTTCATCTTCCTCTGCACTGACTCCAGCTGTCTCCCGACAGAGGAGGGTCTCCCCAACAAGCAGCCCCAGATGAGCTAGGCACGAGGCAAGCTGTGCTGTCTTGCTTTGGGACTGTGGCAGTAATTGGCATGATCTCTACACATTTTGCAGACGACCACAGCTGAAGACACCCAAGGGCAGAGAAGTCACAGCAATGCCACCCATTCAGACTGACTTGGTGTGAGCTTCATATCCTCAGTCTTAAGCAGTCATTCGCTAGGAATGCCTTCTCTGGAGATTATAATAATGAGAACGAGAACTCTCATTGTTGACGCCTTAATATCTACTAAGCAGCATGAGTGGCAAACTTTCCCAGCTGCGCTCTCAATCTCCAGCCCCCACGTGCATCGTCTCAGGTACCTCCCCCTCCTTGAGAGCTGTATTCCCGTTTTATAGCTGATGACATGGAGGCCCAGAAATACTAAATAACCAGGAAGCAAAAAAAAAAATTACTAAGAACCTAAATTAACACCTCACCACACCATCTGTCGAAGAAAAAGAGAAAAAGCTTCCTGAACTACAGACAGACTCAACGTTGACCTGCCAAAGGCCTTCAGTCAAACACCCAGTCAACAATATACGTCAGGAAGCAGAAATGTGAACCCAGAAAAATGCAACCGGAGTCATGAGGGAAAGAAAAAATTCAGTGTATCTAAATCAGAATTAGTTTTAAAACGAGATGTTAAAACACATTCGAAAATTCCAGATGAGTGCCTCATGGAAGAATAGAGGAGAGAAGATTCAAATTTAAAATAACTCCTTTTTAGTGAAGATAGAAATGTTACAAATATTATTTTTTAATAACTCATTCTCAGATACTGATGAATCCATGAGACAAAAGTTAAGTAATGATGAAAAGGATTTGAATGTTACCACAGGCTGCTCAAGTAAGCTGACAATCGAATCCCAGTGAGCCATAGCTCAGTGGTAGATGAGTGATGCTGGAGGCGGTCTGTCTTGACATCGTGATCTCCAAAACGGCACATCAGTGTTCACGAGTCCAATTTCCAACACGTACAGATATTTTAAAAAGTGAGAAGTCTGTTATTCCCTTGTACTGAACTCTGAATTAGCATGCAACAAAGAACAGAAAAATAGAGACCTACCAACAAATATCTTCTTTGAGAACATAAAGAAAATACGATGTTGGAACCTATTGGAATATTAACACAAAAAGAATAGTCCATTTCAGCTAGGCGTGTTTCACCCTGACTGTGAGGCCAGAACACTACATAATCCCGTGATTTTGGTCAGTCTCTGTTGACTTTAAAATACAGATAACATACAAAGGAAGGAAAGATAACAGTACAACATGGAAAGATCTCCTTTCTCTCCTTGCCAGAAACCCAGTCTTGCAGCTCAGAAAGATCACTGTCTCTGTTGTCTATGTCACACAGAATAATTTAATACAAGAAAGTACTGGTACATATTAAAGTTTTGAGGGCTCAGAGCGCAAAGACATAGTGGACACTGCAGAGAGACTAATAAAGTGCCGTGCCCCATGTCATCTGCGCTGGCTTCTCTTTTTTTTGGTGGTGTTTTTCGGGATGTCCTTCTTGGCCCCTCCTTGTCTCTGCCTCTCTAGCGAGTCTGTCTGCAGCCAGTGCCGTGGCCAACCTTTCTCTTGCTATCTTCACTTTCCTTTCCTGCTTCCTGATATCTTCCTCAGTCACCAGAAATTGTTTGCACAGGAGCTGTGGGATACCCAGACCAGCTCCTGGAATCTCCTTTGCCAAATCCGAAGACCCGGCAGGGGTGGGCGTGGGGCTGGAGTTCAGACCACCTGCAAGAACACCTGGCAGATATTCACCTGTGCGCCTAGGCGCAAGTTTTTGCAAGGCTTTGGCAAGATCCAGAGTGCTTAATGGTTCCCCTGTGCTGCTGCGGGCCTGGAGACCTTGCAGCCTCTTCTGCCAGCACACCTGTTGGGGTTTGTCCAGGGTTTCCTCCCAGTGATGGCATCTGACCTCGTTGCCAGGGTGGGATGTGATTCTGGTAACTGGCCTCTTGAATATGTAACTGGACATCCTCAAAGGGATTGAGACACTTAAACGAGACTTTGGTTTGGATTGGTTTCCACAATCATGTTGCTTCTTCTGTGGAGTCCTGACCATCATACTTCTTTTCCTTTTACCCGATAAAAATAAATCATGAGATTGGATTAAAATGACAAGTGAAGGCTGCCTTAGCACCATTGTATCCGTTATCTTCCCTTCTACCTCTGAGGATAGATCTGACCTGGGTCCTGGGATGTCATCAAATAGACGGGTCAAAACTAGAAAGTTCAAGGTCAAAATTCAGGACCTACTCCAGATCATTTCTCCTTCACCATCTTGTAAGACCCTCTCTTTTATGATTTATTCGCACTTGTCCTTGTCACTCTCAACCATACAAATCCTGGCCTTCCTCCCCACCCCCAGACACACGGTGCCCAGTCTTTTTCTTAAATCTCCAGCCCCACCATCCTTCTGCGTTAGGTGACTATTCATTTGGTCAACCTGTTGACCACTTGGTTTTCATAGCTCCTTCAGAGCTTAAACCAATAGTGAAATTATCATCTACCCCACTCTTAACAACTCACTCCAATATCCCAGACGTTTACGTCAACTCACATGGTCATGGTCAAAACAAATAATTCAGAAAACATGTTCACCCACCACAATTCCTGATTTTCAGTTTTCACTCAAACACTTACACAATAGTTACCTGTCCCTCAAGATTGGAGGTGATGCCAGATCACCATATCTTCACCTTACTTCCTCTCCTATTCCTAGCAATCCTGGATTCCATGGTCTATGATCTCAATAATTCCCTTGGAATAATTCAGAATTCCTTCACACTTATCGTATCTGCCTTGTAAAATTTCAAATCTGGAAGACCCTGGTTATCCACCATGCCACAGCTTCTGCTAATCTTAGGATAACTGCTGAGAAGAGCACACATACTTTGGTACCACTATAAATCCAAAATCATCTGCATCCACTGCAAAGCATCCATCATGCCTGGAAATTTTACTTTATTTTTACATGTTGGCATATTTATTCCGTGGCTTTACGCAAAGCTTGTTTCAAACATTCCCTCCTTTTCTTTTTACTTCATACACGTCCAAGATCCCTTAACTTGCCTGATATTTCACAGAGAAATGGCCCTTTATACTCCTCCCCGTTCATTGTGAATCACTGAGAAAAGGTCATCTACACCCTGTGCTCCTGGGGCCTCATCTTCAAGCACCTCCTCCGACCACCCCACTCTTGCCCCTGCTCTCCCCATTCTGTGGGTGCTTCCTTGATAAGGTCACAGTGACTCCTTTGTTACTAGACCCAGTAGGAACTTTTCAGTATTCAGATGACAAGATCTTTAAGGGGAACTCTTACAGGTAAGTTTGCAACGACTTAGATATGTGAATCCTGTTTGACATCTGTGAATAGTATACAGTCTAAATACAAAGAAGATACATCCGACAGAATTCAACTTACAAAATGAGACGGTGTTGTAAGTGGAAAGTGCTGGATTTCTGATACTCAGTGCACACGAAAATGTAAACTATCTCTGTTAATTTTTACATTGATTGCATGCACAGGTAAAAATATCTTGGTTATAATGTTTTAGAATATACTATTAAAATTCATTTCACACATTTGTGGTTTTTTGTTGTTTTTGTTTTTGTTTTTTTTAAAGATTTTATTTATTTATTTGACAGAGAGACAGCCAGCGAGAGAGGGAACACAAGCAGGGGGGAGTGGGAGAGGAAGAAGCAGGCTCCCAGCGGAGGAGCCTGATGTGGGGCTCGATCCCAAGACTCTGGGATCATGACCTGAGCTGAAGGCAGACGCTTAACAACTGCGCCACCCTGGCGCCCCACACATTTGTTTTTATCTTTTTAAGGTGGCTACTAAATTTTTAAAAATCCATATTACAGAGTGCTTAGCGGTCCTATTGACAGTACTGATCAAGCCGTGTGTAGAAATAGAGCCCAGAGCAAAATGTCTGGGAAAAACTTTCCCAAGGAGAGGAGTCTACCTCCACCCCATAGCAAGATACAGCACACACACACACACACACACACACGCACACACAGTAGACGTCCCACCATGACTTCTCAAATGCCATGAGGTTGCATTCCTACAGAGTCCAAACTGGACTTGATCTCAAGAGAGAAGTCAGAAGTCCATACAATTCATCAACTAGGAATGGCCAAACCAGAAACTATGCATAAAAATTTTTTGTGAGTTGCCCATCATTGGCTTCTATCAAAAATTCAATTTGTTTGGGAAACTCTTTCAGGGACGGTCATGTTAAAAATACACAGTAAATGTAAATAATAATCACTCTAGCCAATAAATGAAAATGAGACGATAGAACGCAATATCATCATCAAATCACTGCTGGATTTGTGAGTCAGGGAACAGATGAGGTTGGATTAATGAGGACTCATCAGGCTGATTCTAATTGCACAGCCACGATATAGATATTATGCTAAGACTTCTGAAACATGGCAGCCCTCCCAACTGTTGAACCACCACGGCCCACCAACCAGACCAGCTGTTGCCGGCAAATCCCCTGGCTCCACCCCTCTGACAACACCTGGAGGATTTTCCCAACATCTCACTCTGCCATTGCATTCTTCCTCCTGCTACAGGCCAAGGAAACATTTTCTCCAAGGTTCATGCTCTGTGTGTGTGCCAAGCTGTGGGGGTCACCCTTCTCTCCCAGGTAAAGAGAAGGATCAGGGTGCTGGCCTGGGAGCTGGAGGGATTGGACAAGGACTAGGATTTGCTGACACAGAGAAGGACTCTATAGTGTACAGGGTTAGCAGAGTCCAAGAAGCCCCAGTAATTCCTGGGTAGAAGCGGAGAAGAGGATGCCAGACAAAGCAGGTATGTTCGGGTGTGATTTTACTTGGGAATATCAAGAGGACGTGTGTGACGTAGGTAATACATTCATAAATGTCGTTCATTCATATATCCATCCTTTGTTATGGAGTGCTTTCTACATACATCGAGGCACCGGCTCTTGCCCTCTGGAGCTTACAGTCCATGCCAGAAGAATTTATAAATTTTATTTGTAACATACGGATATAGCACTTGAGATATGTTAGATGTTCCAAGACTTTTTCAAACATTTACTCCGTTAATAGCTCTCCATGACCTCACAAAGTAGGTGCCCTTGTTGTTATGCCAAACAGATGGAGAAACTGAGGCACAGACAAGGTAAGTAACTTTCCCAAGGTCAAATATCTAATAAATGATAGAGCTGGAACCCAGACCTGTTTTGCGTGGTATTCTGTGCTCTGTTCCCTGCTTGTAATTCTCATCTCTGAGTTTATTCATCAGATACGTATGTCACCAACCCACAGGTGTTGCAGATAGAAGCTCATGTACGCCTGGTCATATCTAAAAGAAGTCGTCGCTAGCATGGATCCCACTGTGCAGGTTGGGAGACTGGAGAGGCCCCCAGTGGCGCAAAGGCTTTTCCAGGACAGGGAACTGACAGAGAAAAAAAGAGGACTGAACTCAGCTCTGTCCCTTCCAACCTGGGACCCTGGTTACACTCCCAAGGAGTGGTGGGGCCGACTGTGGTGGGTATTGGTATACAGTTACGGAGATGACACGGCCAAGTGGAGCAAGCAGTCAACAGGCTAGTGGAGGCTTTGGGTGGGTTTCAGGGAAGGAAGGGGCCCAGGAAATGGAATCTTGAAGAAGAAACCTCACTTCCTTGGTGACAGAACCCAACAGAATTCTGGTCACCAGACACCCACATTCTAGAGGCAGCCCCTCACCCAGCTCACCTGACCAGAGGTGCTCCACAGAGCAGCGTGTGGTCCCGTCATTTCCCCACTTTCCGAGGCTCTGGCCTCGGGAGAGCCAAGAGTGAGAACCCTATCAGTCGCTGCAGACATTGGCTCAGCCCTTATTTCTGGGCCTTTCTCGGCACAGGGTACCCCAAGGTAACACGGGGCAGCCCACACAGGTCAGGCCAGGCCAGGCCACAACCGTGATCCCACCAGGGCAGCCCCATGCCCTTTCCCCCTTCCTGTGTGTGTGTGGAGGGAAGGGGGTACGGCAGGAAACGGGAGGGGGTGCCTTCCTGGGCAGGAGCAGGTTGCCAGGTGTGGGAACCCTGGCACTCTGTCACGTGCATCCCCCAGCTCATGGCTGGCAGGATGGGAAGGTGAGTTCTGGGTACCAAGCACCTCCACCCCCATTCCAACCCTCGAGGTGTCATCTCGTTCCCTCCCTAGCTGGAGGTCTATGCAGATGCTCCTCTGTGCTGGGTCTTGGGAGCAAACTGAGGGTCCTCATTTCCTCCTGTGGTTTTGTCCAAGCAGGTGCCTGAAGCCTCCTCCCCAGTTACTCTTTAAGAGCTTTGTGGATTAAAATGGGTCCCAGGGGAAATAGGCATTCAGGTTTTATCTCTTAAGTCTCCATCACATTTTTAGGCTTTTGAACAATAAGCCACTCAGATACATAACATTATATGTTTATTCATTCAGATATTAGAAAACAATCAAAACTGTTTTACCTCTATTTATCAAGGGATTTTCCCCTCCCTTTTTAAGAGTCCCTGTCTACACCTACCCTCAGCCATCGAGACTCACAGTTGGTCTTCCATCTTGGATTAATGCTACCCTTGAGGATTTGCTGCTGTATCTAGCTACGTCTTCCACCACTGAATACACGATAAGTATGTCCGCTACTGCTTCAGCCACTCTGCCCCTGAAAACTCATCCCCTAACTAAGAACTTTTCAGACCACCCTTTATGTACCTTCTATGTTTTGTTTTGTCAACTGACAGTATAAAGATTCATATTTCGGTCAAATATCTAAGTTACACATGCTTTTGCCATGGTGTACTTGAACTATTTTAGAAAAGTTTTTAAATTTAAATTTTAGCTTTAAAACTTTCTCTGAATGCAGACATCAGCCAAATTTTAAAAGACGTAATATATTCTCCTTAATTTTAAATAATCATTTTCCAACTTAGTTGAAATGCTGAATTTATCAAAAACTAAACTGCCATATATACAAGGGTTTTCTTCTGGAACCTCCATATCCTTCTTCAATTTGTTGGGGTTTTTCCTTCCATACCAAATTGTAGAGAATGTTGTGGTATATTACTTTTTCCATATCCTCCCTTGTTGTTCATTCCCCCCAGCCCCGCTCCTGCCAAAAAAAGTTCTTCTTTCTCTTTGAAAAATTTCACTTCCAGGGCGCCTGGGTGGCTCACTCAGTTAAGTGTCCAACTCTTGATTTTGGCTCAGGTCATGATCTCAGGGTCTGGGATACAGCCCCTCCTCAAGCCCGGTGTGGGGCTCTGAGTTCAGCAGGGAGTCTGCTTGAAGGTTCTCTCCCTCTGTCCCACCCCAACCCATGTGCATGTGCCCTCTCTCTCTGTTTCCGTCTCTCTCTCTTAAATAAATAAATAAACCTTTAAGAAAAAAGAAAAAGAAAAGAAAAATTTCACTTCCTTGTGAATTTGAGAATCAACATCTTCATCTAAAAATTACATTATGGTTCTATTCTAACTTTATTACATTGAATCAAATATTTGGGGTGAAAATGAATTCTTTACAATATTGTAAACCATTGATAAATACAGTTTATTTAATCACGGGCTTTATTTCCTTTTTAATGTTTTATCATTTTTTCATATTATCTATTGCATTTGTTTTAGAATTTATTGACATTATTATTGTCATTGCTTTGAGTATATGTGCTGCCGAACCAAGCACTACCAATTGCTTTGAGTTTATTTTCCTTTCTTTTTAAAATTTCTTGAGGTGGTAGCTTAGATTAATGATTTCCGACATTTCCTCTTTTCTAATGTAAGCGTTTCGTTCTATAAATTTCCCTCTGGGGACTGCATCATCTGTATGCCACAAATTTTGATATGTTGTATTATTTTCATCTTTTTTAAAATTTATTTATTTATTTTTTAAAGATTTTATTTATTTATTCAACAGGATAGAGACAGCCAGCGAGAGAGGGAACACAAGCAGGGGGAGCGGAAGAGGAAGAAGCAGGCTCATAGCAGAGGAGCCTGATGTGGGGCTTGATCCCACAACGCCGGGATCACACCCTGAGCCGAAGGCAGACGCTCAACTGCTGTGCCACCCAGGCGCCCCTTTTTTAAAATTTAAATTCAATTAGCCAAGGTATAGTACATCATTAGTTTTTGATATAATGTTCAGTGGTTCATTAGTTGAATATAACACACAGTGCTCACCATATCACATGCCCTTTTTAATTCCCATCACCCAGTTACCCCATCCCTCCAACTACCCCCTTTCCACAACCTTCCAGTTTGTTTCCCAGAGTCAAGAGTCTCATACGGTTCATCTCCCTCTCTGATTTCTTCCCATTCAGTTTTCCCCCCTTACCCTATGGTCCTCAGTGCTATTCCTTATGTTCCACATATGAGTGAAACTATATGATAATTGTGTCTCTCGGATTGACTTATTCCACTTAGCATAATACCCTCCAGTTCCATCCATGTCGATGTAATTTCATCTTTTTTAGAATTTCATTTGGGAGTGTCTATTGAACCATAAATTATTTATAAATGGGTTGATTAATTTCCAGTTATTTGGAGACTCTTTTGTTACCTTTATGTTGTTGATTTAAGGATGGTTCTATTATGGTCAGAGAATACACCCTGTATGATTTCTATTTATTTCAGCTTGTTGACATCTCTTTTATGACCCAGTATGGGTGGATGTTCCATGGGAACCTGATAAGAATGTGTATCAGCTGTTGTTGGATGTAGCGTCCTGTAAATGTCATTGAGTGTTCTACAAACGTTAAGTGGATACTGATATTTAATGACATTGTTCAGTTCTATATCTTTGGTGACTTTTTGTCTAGTAGTGCCATAAATTTCTGAGGGGGATGTTGAAGTCCCCGATTATAATTTTGGATCCCTCTATTTTCCCTTCCAGTTACTTTCTGTTTTAGATTCTGATTTAATTATGAACATTTTCAAGGATACAGCAATTGAAAGAACTTCACAGGGACTCCCTGCATACTCACCCCATAGATTTTACCATTTTAATGTTTTGCTATGCTTGTTTGTTTAGCATATAGCTATCATCTAGCATCAATAAAACCATCCTATGTTTTGATACACTTCTCTCTTTCTCTTTTTCCAGCTTTATTAAGAGACGGTTGATGAGCAAAAATTGTAATATTTAGGTTGTACAATGTGGTATCTTTTTTTATAGTGTACAATGTGATGACACATCGGTTTTTGATTCACATATTTTGATTCTCTGTTGTAATCACTCTCCTCTTGGTGGAATGATTCTTTTACCATCAAGTGATTCTCTTGTCCCTAGTAATTTTCTTTGATCTGAAATTTACTTTTGGCATGTTCTTTCCCCAGTTCCTTCCTCTCCAAGATCCTCTCTCTGTCTTTAATTCAGAGAATAAGGGATGCCACGTGCCACCACTGGAAGGGAATGGAAGTTCAGAGTCTCATTCCATCTCCACTGACAATATGCTAGCTGGGAAAGGGAGTACAACCCTTGGTTGCCTGCTGATAGCACTTGGTTGGGCAGGGAAGGAGTGAATGACCAGACTTCCTACTCATTCTCCCCTGACACTGATCCAGCAGGCTATCTTTTACCACACCAGTGGGAGACAAAGAAACAGACTCCCAGCTCTGTGTCCACTGACGCTGCAGTGGAATAGGAAAGCACCCACCTGGGATGCCTGCTGTTGCCCAGCGAATGGCAAGAGTCCTGGTGTCTGGCTTCCTCTTTGTTGGTGCTGCTCGTGGGACAGAAAAGTGTCTTCCTGGGGCATTTGCTGCCGCTGAATCAGGGAGTCAGTAGAGACCAAGTCAGCGGTAAGAAAGTGCCTGCCTGGGCTGCCTGAGCTGATGGTAAGAAATAGGTGTCTATACTCCCCACTCAGTTCCCACTGACAGCACAGAGTTTGAGTAGGGTAGGGTGGGCATGGCAAAAAAGTGTTTCTGTCCTGCTGAGTTTCCCATGACCTGACCCTTTAGCCAGAAAGAATGCGCTTGTCTAAGGGCTCTTATTTTGCCTGGGTCTCTTGATGATTCCAAGTTGCAGGTATCTATGGCGATCAGAATTGTGTAAATAGGAAATTTTAATAAAATGTAAGGAACTTGTTGTTGTGTCATTCCTCGAGTGCTGAGGTCTTTAGCCAGTCCACCTCCCTCTTTCTATCTTTTAGTCTTCATACAATTATTTGTTGAATTATTTCCAAGGCTTTAGATTATGTTTAGCAGGAAGAAACAGGGAAAAGTGAGTCTATACCATCTCGTCCCAAACCATGAGCCACATTTTTTTCCTTTACTATTTGGGTATTTTTTCTTCCCCTCCCCCCCGATTTGGGTATTAAGTTTTTGCTTCCTATTTTTCATGTTTTGTTGATCTAAAAAGGAGTTCTTTTTATCTATTGTATTTTCGACGTGTTATCCTCAGGTGTAAAATCTTCTTATCCATCTGTTTTGTACGCAGTCACCATGATGTGCTTACTGATTATAAGTCAAATTGTGATGGGGCACTGGGGCGGCTTGGTCGGTTAAGCGTCTGACTCTTGATTTTGGGTCAGGTCATGATCTCAGGGTCGTGAAATTGAGCCCTGTGTGGGGCTCAGTGCTCAGCAGGGAGTCTGCTTGAGATTCTCTCTCTCCCTCTCTCTATGCCCCTCCCCCCCTTGTGCACTCTCTCTAAAAGAATAAATAAAAATTAATAAAATGAAAATCAAATTGGGAGTAGAACCCCTAGGATTTCCTGGGCAGATGATTTTGTCATTAGGAACATTAATGATGCTGCAGATATCCTTGTCCTGGTCTCATATAGTTTGGGAGTTGTTCCAGTCCTTAACCGTTAGTGATTGTTATGGGCTCAAATGTGCACCACCCCCTTCCTCCACAATTCCTATGTTGAAGCCCTAACTCCCAGTATCTCAGAGTGTGACTGTATTTGACAATAAGGTCTTTATAGAGGTAATTAAGGTAAAATGGGGTCAACAGGGCAGACCCTTACCCAAATGACTGGCATCTTTATAAGAAGAGGAAGTATCTTCCCAGATGTGAGGCAGAGAGCAGAAAAATCATAAAGTGATTGCTATACTTAACTATATCCAAAGAAAACTGTAGTTTTATTAAATCATTTTTACATACTCTTTGCTTACTTGTTAGAATAGCACATATTATTTTATTAATGAAAAGAGAATTCAATAAACAATTTTAAAATCAGACAATATGTGTTAGAAGTTCTATGAAATATGAAAATTTTAGCAATATGCGGCTATCAATTCCCTCATCTGTAAACTGTAGAGAGATAATAGCACCTTCCTTATAGATCTGCTGTGAAAATAGGAGTGATGTGCGTAAAATGCTTATCATCACGTATGTTGGAAAGTAATGCTCTATTTTTCCACAAGGATGATTATAGCTTTTTTTATGCTAAAGACTGAAGTTTTCAAAATATATCCTGTTGTTGCAAAGTGGATCACTTTCATAAATTATTCTTACAGTTTGATGATTCCTTTGGAATACAAATTCAGGCTTCTGTGTATGTATGCATGTGTGTGTCTGCCTATATACCTATATCTTAAATAATGCTTAAAGCCTTATAATGAAAAGCTATCCTCCTCACTCTTTTCTGACTCCCAGAAACAACTTTATGGTAAATTGTAACTCTGTGTTCCTAAATTAGCTCCTTATACAGTGTTTTCATTTTTCAGCTTTTGACTTTTTCTAATAACTCCTCTGAAAAAATAGCATGTAGTTCTCTTACATATCTTTTTTTTTTAAGATTTTATTTATTTATTTGACAGAGAGAGACAGCCAGCGAGAGAGGGAACACAAGCAGGGGGAGTGGGAGAGGAAGAAGCAGGCTCATAGCGGAGGAGCCTGATGTGGGGCTCGATCCCAGAATGCTGGGATCACGCCCTGAGCCGAAGGCAGACGCTTAACGACTGAGCCACCCAGGCACCCCAGAGCCACCCAGGCTCCCCTCTCATTTTTTTTTAACCTTTTAAATGGTGAAATTCTCTTCTTTATTCCTATCAATTCATCACTGGTTTATCCCATTCCACCAGAAATTTAAATCTCTTTTCTGTAGATCCAGATGCATGGGACAGTTTGTCAGTTACAGTTGTTGCTTGCAGACCTCCCTCTTGGGCTTGAGGATATACATACACATACATACACACCTATATCTAAAAGGATAGAGGAGGAAAGATGTTTATCTCTGGGCAAAGGACTGGGAGACAGTGCTGGGAGTGAGGATATTTTACTGACTTTGCATCACTTTTTAAAGTTTTCCTATATGTGTATTTATGACCTAATACCCTCCCTGTCCCCCCAAAATTCTTAAAATAGTGTTTGATCTCTTAAGGCAAGTTGTAGAGCAATGTGCGTACGTAATCCATTTTTAAAGAAATTAAGACAGCAAGCATGCACAAAAAATTTAAAGCCCTAAATATGGACACGTCGTTCTTTAGGGTTGTGTGAGGCTGTGTGAAGGTGGAGACAGGATTGCATAAAATGAAGCATGAGAGACTATGGACTCTGAGAAACAAACTGAGAACTTCAGAGGGGAGGGGGGGAGGGGGGAATCTGATAGGCTGGTGATGGGTATAAGGAGGACACGTATTGCATGGTACACTGGGTGTTAAATGCAACTAATGAATCATTGAACTTTACATCAAAAACCAGGGATGTACTGTATGGTGACTAACATAATATAAAAAATATTATTAAAAAAAAGTTTCTCGTGCAACCTGCTGCTAGTGCGGTCTAGGGATACACGTAAAGCCCCGCCTCTAGCCCCGCCCCGGGAGCTGAATTCCTCCCACCGCCCCGCCCGTCAGCCTATTCCAGCCACACTCCTGCCCCTGGAATTGGTCTCCGCCACCATACTTCCCCTTGGCCACGACCCCGCCCACTTCCGCGCCCCAGATCTTGTCTCCGCCAATTTGCCCGCCCGCTGTCTCGCTGTTCCCGCCCACAGCCCCACCCACAGACCTCGTCTCCGCCCGGATGCCTGGCACCGCCCACAGCCCCGCCCCTAGGACTGGTCTCCGTCCCTGGTGCTGACCCAGCCCGAGGCCGTGGGGCCCTCACTAATTGAAGCAGAAATCCTCCCCCGAGGCAGGGGTACTTGGCGGTCGACCCCGCCCGACCCAACCCAGAGACCCTAAACGTCCCTCTCCACGGCGGCTCGACAGAGACCGGAACTGGGGCGCGAGGCGGCCAGCCCGAGACCGGAAGCGGAAGCGTGGGGCGGTGCCGTGGAAGAAACCTCGGGTGGCTTGCTGCGTGGGGTGTGCGATTTTCTCCGCGCGGGACCGGTTTCACGTGGTATGTTTGGCCTCGGGGCGAGGGCCGGACTCGGTGCGCGGCGGGCAGTCCGGGGCTTCCGGTAGGCGCCCAGGGAGGGACAGGGGCGGCGGACATTCCCGTCTCGGGCTCTGGCGTCCCCGCGTCCCTCCGTCCCCCAACCGGAGCCCCGTTTCCTCCCCTGGACTGTTTCCTCAGGTCGGTCCCAAGCTGCTGTTTCAACTTCGGACGCCGCCGCCCCCCAACTCTGAGGGGTGATTTTGCCCCCCCCCCAGACTTTGAGCAATGCCTGGAGGCATTGTTTTGGTTGTACAAATGGGGGTGTGGGTAGGCGCAACTAGCATCTAGCGGGTAGAGGCCAGAGATGCGGCTCAGCAACGGCCCCCCACAGCGATGCATTATCAATAGTGTGGGGTCGGGAAATCCTGCTGCAGGGCCCCAAAACCTCTGAAGTCCTGAGTCAGCCGTGGAAATTGTTTCAAAGTCAGCTGAGTCACTTATCCGCCCCCGAAGTGACAAGCCGTTTTCAAAGTGTCTGGAGTCAGCGGGCGCCTGGGTGGCTCAGTGGGTTAAGCATCCGACTCTTAGTTTCTGCTCAGGTCATGATCTCAGGGTCCTGGGATCCAGCCACCCTCAGACTCCTTGCTCAGCATGGAGTCTGCCTGAGATTCTTTCCGTCCCCTTCTCCTCCTCCTCCCCCAGCCCCCTCTCGCTCTCTCGCTCGCTCTCTCTCTCAAATAAATAAATAGATATTTTTTTAAAAATTAAAAAAAAATAAAGCATATGTAGTCGCCATAAAATCTTTATCCAGCCAGATGAGTTGAGCAAGTCAAATTCACACACAGCATGACACTGCTTTCTCCCACTTGGGGTGCAGATGGCTGGATGGGAATCAGGTAAATCCAGTCACCACCAACATTTACACTGTAATTAAATGGAAAAGAACACAAGAAAGACGGATGGGTGGTCTACTTATCCAAGAACTATTACTGTCTATAAAAAGGCCTCAAAAACAATCTTTGTGCCTTTTTTTTTTCCCAGACAAGAAAAGCATCTCTTGAGCTCAAGTTTGCGTTAAAACCAGCCTCAGCGTCCACCAGCCTCACTGATCCGTGGATTTGTGTGACCAGGTGAGGACCGTGAGGAACTTGTAACAGGTTCCAGCAGCCTCCACTGTGCAGAGGAGCTGTTAATCAGCTTTCCTGTGCTCAGGCTATAAACACAAAGAGCCGCTAAGAGTGAGGGTATCTTAAGAAAAATTATTTGTATGTTTGATGGATTATGTTCAAAGGAAAGATACTAAGGTGAGTGTCATTATATGTGTGGAAATAGGCAATAAATACAGTTATGTGCAAACAAGTACACATTAAACAAATACGTAAATCACTAAATGTGTGTAACGGTAGAGAAATACAGATTTTCTTGTATTCCATAATACTAAAAATTTCAGGACTTTATATATAAGCATAACTATGTGAAGTTTTTACATGTATATGTAGTATTACAAGTCATCCCAGTAAAGATTAGCAGGACTCCTCAGCAGCATTCCTCAGGCCCATTCAATTTGACTTCTAAAGCCCTATAAATCCTCTTCAGAGTTTCACAATAAAGGGACATCTGGGGGAAAAAATGCTTTGAACTTCTTTCTTTTAGTAACAGAAATTTAAAATTGAATTGACCAGCAACCAGATGCATTTTGAAGAAGTGGATTTTTTTTCTTAATGAGATTTAAAATTATTTAGAGGAATATCCAACAACTTGTATGTGGAAAGTAGGACACTTGTTTCCACAGAGATTGTCCTCTCTACCTTGTCTTCTGGCAGGAATTAACTTTATTTCTTAAAACTTTTCTGAAGTAATGATCTGGTGACTCACATTAGAGAGGATCCTGTTAAGTCAGTTTCTATTTAATTGTTGGGTTTTACTAATTACACGTATGTGTGCCTGTGTGTCCCTTTTTCATTCTCACTTTCCTGTAATGTTTTGGAGGGGAATGTTTATTTGTCATGCAATAGCTGTTCTTTGAGTGCACAGTTTATGGTGACCTACCCTCCTTGTTTATTTGAGACTGAGAGGTTGGTTTACCAGGACACGGGACATTTAGTGTTCAAACCAGGATGGCTCATCGTCTCTGAGCCAGGCCCTGGGCCAAACAGACCTTGTTCTGCCTCCATGGAACTTAAATTCTAATAGGGAATTGCGATTTTATTTTTTTTTTAAGATTTTATTTATTTATTTGAGAGAGAGAGAACACAAGCAGGGTGGGGGGCAGAGGGAGAAGCAGACTCCCCACTGAGCAGGGACACACACCCCCCCCCCCCCGATGCGGGACTCGATCCTGGGACTCCAGGATCATGACCTGAGCCGAAGACAGACGGTTAACCAACTAAGCCACCCAGGCGCCCGGGAATTATGATTTTAAACAACTAATGACAGGAGTGATGTGGGAGCTTGGCACAGAGAACTCAGTTGAGGGAACAGGGAAGCCTTTTTGAGAAGGGCTGATATTTACCTTAAGAGCTGAGGTTGGGGTCAGATTTAGTAGCTGTAGAGTTGCTGGAGCAAGGGTGTGGGAGTATTTTCAAGAGAGCATTTCAGGCCAAGGGAGCTGCATGAAGACAATCCCTGAAGCAGGAGAGAGCTGTGTGTGCTCCATGAGCTGGGAAGACAGGAATGGCTGAGCTGAGACAGCAGAGTGGGGAGCACAGGGCAGGGCAGGCCAGTCCAGGTCAGATCTTAGATTGGACTCTGTTCCAGGACCAGCGGAGAGACAGGGTGGCGATGTGAGTGCTCAGGGAATATGATTCACATTTGGTCTATACGTGTGGATTAAAATGGACTTCAGGATTCAGAAGGAAGACTTCAGAGGCAAGACTGGGGATGGCAGGAGGAAGTTTAGGGATAAGATGATGGTTTCCAAGCCCAGATGGTGGTTGTGGAATGAAAAAGAAGTGGGAAGAGGAGACCCGGGAGTTTAGGACTGAGAAAATATAACGATGCTTTCATTCGTACTTGTATTTGTCAGATGGTACCAGGCCATTCCTCTGCCCCCAGCTCCTGGCCATGTGAACCTGCAGGCCTCCCCCTCACCCAGGCCCTCACTTTCATCCTGCTTTGCCACTCACAGGCCCCCTCCTCTGCATCCTGGAAGAAGTCAGGCCTGAGTATGTCCATGGCTGCCCTGTCTCCTGTGGGAGCCACGGGTCTCCTGTAGCTATTTCAATGAAACAAATGAGAAATACAATCAAAATTTCATTTTTTTTCAGTCCTCCTGGCCACATTTCAAGTGCTCAGTAGCCTCATGTGGCTTGTGGCAGCCAGTAGGACAGAGCAGAGTTAGAGGACATCTCTGTCATCCCTGAAAGTTCTGCTGGGCAGCACTGGTCTAGAGTGGCCCATCCTCTCTGCCCTTCGTCCAGCACTGACGTACACCCGGGTGCAGGAGTCACTGACTCGCTAAACTGAGCACAGACCCCTCTGCCTGCCTATGAGATTTCACCTGCCAGAGACCTCGATGGGGTCTTCGCGGCCTGAAAGTGCCCCCAGGCACCTTCTCAGCCTGCTTTTCCTCTGGGGGCTCCAGGAGCGGCTGGATCCCAGCCCTCTCACTGCTCAGCTCAGTGACTGGGCTCTTCCTAACTGCAAATTGGGTCCCTGGTGGGGGGAGAAAGGAGACATCCCCCACCTGCAGAAGGGAAGGAGGCTCCACAGCGGTTGTCTGGGTCTGTGGGACTCACTCCAGGCCTCGGAAGGTTGGATGTGAGAGGCGGTATTCCTTTTCTGTGGTTGCTGTGACAAATTGCCAGAGACTCGGTGGCTTAAAGCAACACAGACTTCTTCTCCGGCCATTCTGGAAGGCAGAAATCCTCAGTGGTCCGCAGGGCTGCATTCCTTCCAGGGGTTCTAGGGAAGACTCCTTTTCCGTGTCTTTTCCATCTCATAGAGGCCACCAGCCTGCCTTGGCTTGTGGTTCCTGCCTCCATCTTCAGAGCCGGTGGGTAGCATCTTCATCTCTCTCTCTCTCCTGCTTCCATCACCACAGCTCCTTCTCTGACCTGACCTCCTTACCTCCCTCTTGTAAGGACTCTTGTGATGACATTGGGCTCACCCAGAGAATCCTGGATACTCTTCCCGTCTCAGGAGCCTTGCCTTAATCACAGCTGCACAATCCCTTGTGTATGGAAGCTCACACATGCACAGATTCCGAGGAGTAGAATCTGGACCCCTTTGGGGCAGGGGCGTTAATCTGTCTCCACACAGGCCCTGGAGGCAAAGATGCTCTGAACTCTTTCTGTCCGCCTGGCCAAACTCTCAGCGTCCCACATTCCCCTCTCTGCTCACACTCACACCCTTTATTGCTTTTATCTCTTGGTGCCGGGAGGGCACACATAGACACCTCAAGGAGCTGGTTCAGTGGAGTTACATTTGATTCCCAGCTCCAGGGAAAGGAGGCACGCATTCCCTTTTTATAAAAGAAGCATCCCATAGACACTGCTTTGAACCTTCATTTTGTTTTCATTTAAATGTATTGGCGATCAGAATCTCTATCAGTACCTAGAGATCGTCTGTTTTTTTGGCTGCGAGTTTCTTCATTCTGTGGCTGTGCCGTAACTTTACTGAGCTGACTCCCTACTGATGATCAACTGTATTGTTTCCAGTGCTTTGATATTCCAAATAAGGCCGAGGCGACTCATCGCGCCCTTGTCCTTTACTATTTGTGTGTGCTCAAGGTAGGTCCCTAGAAGCGCGATTGGCAGGGAGGGCGTAAATGTTGCTGCATTTTGCTTGAAATTGGCAATTTTCCTTCCATAGAAATGAACTATGCCCAGCAGTGCGTGAGCGTGCCTTTCCAGACAGGCTTGCCAAGACGAGATGTGGTCCACCGGGTCCTTGTTGATCCGACAGATTAAAAAAAATGGAGTCAGTGTGGCTGCAGTGTGCATCTCTGTTATGATGAATAAGGATGAGGTTTGGGAGGCTGCGTTCAGAGAGACATTTCTGAGCTGTTGTTCTAGATGGTAGAACAGGGTCAGGTGATGACCTGGGGTGGTGCCGATGGAAGGTTTGGCCAACGTGGATGGGGACAAACTCATAACACAGTGAGGGTCATCCTCACACCCTCTGACATCATCCAAGGGCAGTAGGACTAGACGTTGAAAGTCCAGTGGGAGGCAGGTGCCAGCGTGTCCAGTTGGTAAAGGGTCGTGGCTGGGAATGTGTATGTGACAACCGCTTGGATGGGAAGAATGTGCCCTGAGACACAGGGCACAGGGGTGAAGCTGAGGATGTAAATGGGGGTGGCGCTGGGGCACCTGGGTGGCGTAGTCGTTAAGCATCTGCCTTCGGATCAGGGCGTGATCCCAGCGTTCTGGGATCGAGCCCCACATCGGGCTTCTCCGTTAGGAGCCTGCTTCTTCCTCTCCCACTCCCTCTGCTTGCGTTCCCTCTCTCGCTGGCTGTCTCTGTCAAATAAATAAACAAAATCTTTAAAAAAATAAATAAATAAATGGGGCGGGCGCAGCCATGTGCTGGTCGTCCCAGTTAGGACAGAAAAGGACAAGTTTTGTCCTCACATGCCCTGTGTTCATCACCTCCTAAGCAAAGTAAAGACCCAGGATTGGAGACCCCACTTGCATTTTGAAGGAGGACACGGTGGGCTAAGACAGGGAGAGGGAGAGAGGCTGTGAAACTTACTGTTTTCCTGTTTCTTCCAGAGCCTGGCCTGCGTGCACTGTGGGGACGAGAGGAGGAGCATCCGGGTTCTCTGTCTGAGTCATAGGATGGCGGCCATGGTTCTGTCCCCCACTTGCGGTAAGCTGGAGGGCCCTCAGGGTCCAAGCGTTAAAGTCCCCTGCACCACAGAGCAGGAAAGGAAGGGCTGAGCACTGAGGTGGGAGAAGAGCCCTGGACGCCCGGGGGTCACTGGGACCCCATGTGGTTTTTGGGATTTGGGGTGTTGGTGGTTTAAGTGTCTGTGGAGGTGTCATCTGTATGGTGAATATGGGAGAGCCTTTGAATTACACCTCCAATTCTTTCTGTGAGCTTGATAAAATAACAGTGCTGCCCCTTGAATTTCAATTTCCTCATCCGTGAAATGGAAATTATAATCTTTTCCTCCAGTGCAGTAAGGGCTTGGCCTTGGTGAGACAGGGCTCTGGTCTGGTGTCCTGTGAAAGCTGCGTGTGTGTGTGTGTGTGTGTGTGTGTGTGTGTGTGTGTACGCGCATGTGTGTGTGTGTGTTGGGGTGTGGTCAATTACAGGTAGGCGGGGAAGCCTCCAGACTGGCGAGTGCTAGAATATAGAGCAGTCCTGGACTCCTCTGACTCGTTTCTTCTCCTGCAGCTCGACCTTCCCTGTACTCAGCCTCTCCACAAAAAGGCTGCCCAGAGGAGGAAGGGTTGGTTCATGGCTTCCTGACAAGCTGGTTACCGGTGAGTCAGATACTCCTTTTTCCAAATCATGATTCCTTTGATCAGCAATTGGATTCATTATCTTTCAGTGCCCTGGAGCCCCACAGCCAAACCAGGTCTCAGAGCGCAGGGTCTCCGGGCACCTGATAGGGGGTGAGGGGCTGCCCAGCCAGCGTCAGTGTTTGTCAGCATTTTCTACATGGCAGAGCTTCCTCCAGGGTCCCTGGCTACGTCATGTTCCACTGAGAGTTTAAGGGGAAGCTAAGCTCAAGTGTCCTAGACTCAAGTAATTGATGGCTGTGGGGAAGTCACTCATTCGTTTACCAAGTATTTCTCTGACATCTGCCATGTCCCGGGCCTGTGCTTAACCCTGAGACTGAGGGAAATAAGACTGCAGGATTTCACAGTCTCACTGGAATAAGGGACTCGCCTACGTGTTAGAGGTACATTCAACCTTGGGAGTGGGCGTCAGTAGACAGGAGAGGAGCACTGCAGGCTGAGCCCAGAAGCCGTGGAGAGCAGAGCTCAGAACCCTGCCTGTACATCTTGTGCTTGGAGTTTCCTGTTTCTACTCCTGTCATCCTCCTGTCAACTTGGTGGGGGTGGTCCTTGGCTAAGCCACGATGCTTGTGACGGCTCAGGACTTGGTGACCTTCGAGGATGTGGCCGTGGAGTTCACGCAGGAGGAGTGGGCACTGCTGGACCCTTCTCAGAGAACACTGTACAGAGACGTGATGCGGGAGAACTGCAGGAACCTGGCCTCGCTGGGTAAGCCCGACCTCAGCCCTGCATGTGTGGAACGACTCAGGTGACATGACTGCCGGCTTCCTTTTGTCCTTTTTTTTTTTTTTTTTGAAATTGACATGACATTCACATACCGTAAAATTCACCATTGTAACTATTTTAAAGCCTACAGTTCAGCAGCTTTTGATACATTGCATTGTCCTGCAGCCATAACACTGTCCAAATGGGGAACATTTTCATCACCTCTCAGCCTCTCCCCCAGAGTGCTCAGTAGCCGTACCCCCTGCCGGCAACCACTAATTTGCCTTCTGTTTCTATGGCTGTGCCTTTTGAGAACGTTTCATATCATTGGAATTCTAAAAGATGGGCTCTCTCTTGTCTGGCTTCTTTCGGGCAGCATAATGGTTAAAGGCCCAGCTATGGTGTGACATGTGCCGGTTCGTTATTCCTCGTCGTGATTGAATAACATGCCATTTTACGGATATACCACATTTTTAAAATTCATTCACGGGTTGATAAGCATTTGGGGGGTTTCCAGTGACTGGAAACAAGCAGTGCTGGCGTGCATATTGTGACGACGTTTCCACTTTTGTTGGGTATGTGTCTAGGAGTGGAACGCTAAATCACATGTTACCATGTTTAGCTTTTCGAGGAGCTGCCAAACCATTTTCCACAGCAGCTGCACCAAGGTGTGAGGGGTCCAGTTTCTCCACATCTTCCCCAACTTTGGTTTTTCTGGTTGTAGCCGTCCTCATGGTTACGAAGTGGGATAGCATCGTCACGTCGTCGTTTTGAGTTGCATTTCCCTCGTGACGAATGACCTTGAGCACTTTTTCACATGCTAGTTGGCTGTCGATCTTCTGTGGAGAAGTGTCTACTCAAGTCCTTGGCCCCGTTTGAAATTTGGTTGTTTATCTTTTATTCTTGGAGTATAAAAATTGGTTGTGTATTGTGAATACTGGTCCCTTGATTTGGAAATAATTTCTCCCATTTTGTGGTGTATTTTCATTTTCTTGATAGTGTCCTTTGACACACAAGAGGTTTTTACTTTTTTTAAGTTTATTAAGTTTTTATTTAAATTCCAGTTACTTTACATCAGAAACCAGGGATGTACTGTATGGTGACTAACATGATATAATAAAAAAACATTAAAATAAAAAAAATAAAAAAATAAAAAAGAGGAAAGAGAGATGCTTCTAAACTCAAATTTGAAAATATTTTTGGCATCTTAACATATAACAGGTACATTAAAGTTATTGAAATGAAAGAAAAAAGTTAATTAATGAAGTCTTATAACGAAATAAAGGGAACTTAAAGTGAAAAAAAAAATTCCAGTTAGCTAACATACAGTGTTACATGAGTTTCGGGAGTACAATGCAGTGATTCAGCACCTCCGCACATCACCCAGTGCTCATCCCAAGTGCACTCCTTAACCCCCATCACCTATTTAACCCAACCCTCCATCCACCTCCCCTCTGGTAACCATCAGTTTGTTCTCCATAGTTACGAGTCTGTTTCTTGGTTTGCGTGTCTCTTCCTGCCCCCCTCCCCCGCCCCGGTTTGCTCATTTGTTTTGTTTCTTAAATTCCACGTATGAGTGAAATCATGTTTTTCCAAAGAAGACTCTGGATGGCCAACAGACACATGAAAAGATGCTCACCATTTCTTATCATCAGGGAAATACAAAAAACTACAATAAGTATCACCTCACACCTGTCAGAATGGCTAAAATCAACACAAGAATTAATAGGTGTTGGTGAGGATGCCGAGAAACGGGAACCCTCTTGCTCCGTTGGTGGGAATGCAAACTGGTACAGCCATTCTGGAACACAGAATGGAGTTTCCACAAAAAGTTGAAAATAGAACTACCTATGGCTAGGCAATTGGACTCCTCTAAGTATTTATCCAAAGGATACAAAAAAACTTATTCGGAGGGGCACGTGTACCCCAATGTTTATAGCAGCACTATCAACAGTAGCCAAATTATGGAAAGAACCCAAATGTCCATCACCTGATGAATGGATAAAGAAGATGTGGTGTGTATATACACAGTGGAATTTTACTCAGCCATAAAAGAATGACTCTCGCCATTTGCAATGAGTGGATGGAGCTAGAGAGTTTTGTGCTAAACAAAATAAATCAGAGAACGTTTTAATTTTGATCAAGTCTTATCTATTTTTTCTTTTTTTTGCTTGTCCTTTGGTATCATACCTAAGAAATTATTGCCAGATCCACCAAGGCTTTGAACATTTACCCCTATGTTTTCTTCCAGGAATGTTTTTTAGTTTCTCTTCAGTTAAGTCTTCAGTCCTTTTTCAGTTGATTTTCTTTATGTCTGGGAGAAAGTACCAGTTTCATTCTTTTGCATGTGTTTACCCAGTTGCCCAGCATTCGTGTAGACTATTCTTTCCCATTGAATTGTTTTTACTCCCTTGTCAAAAATTGACCACAGACGTATGAATTTACATTCCCTCTGTCCTATGCCGTTGATCTCTGTGTCTCTCCTTGTGCCAGTACCGCCATGTGTCCATTACTCTGGCTTTGACGTAAGTTTTGATGCCAGGAAGTGTGAGTATTCCTATTTTGTTCTTTTTCAAGACTCTTTGGTCTATTTGGGATCCTTTGCAAATCCATATGAATTTTAGGCTCGGTTTTTTTTCGGTTGTGCAAATAATTCCATTTGTTGGAATTTTGGTACTGCTGGCGCTGAATCTGTAGATTGCTTTGGGTAGTATGGTCACCTGAGCAATATTAAGTTTTCCAGTACGCCTCTTTCTGTTACTGATTTTTTATTTGCTTCTATTATAGTCAGAGAAAATACTTTGTATGAGTTCACTGTTTTTAAATTTATTCAGACTTGTTTTCTGGCCTAACATACGATCTGTCTGTTCTGGAGAATGTTCCATATGCACTTGAGATGAATGTGTATTCTGTTGTGGAGCAGAGTATTTTATATATGTCTGTTAGGTCTAGTTAGTTTGTAGGATTGTTAAGTCCTCTTTTTCCTTGTTAACCTAACTAGTCGTTCGACCCATCATTCAAAGTGGGGAGTTGAAGTCTGCAACTATTGTAGAACTCCCTATTTCTTTCTCCCTTCAATTTTGTCAGTTTGAAATGTAATATTGTAGAATTCTGTTGTTATTGGTCTGTAATTGTTACGTCTTCTGGATGAATTGACCTTTTTATCATTAAATAATATCTTTGTGTCTTATAACAGTTTTTGTCTTAAAGTCTATTTGGTCTGAAATTAACATAGCTACATTCTCTTTTGGCTGCTCTTTGCATGGAGTATATTTTTCCATCTGTTGACTTTCAGTCTCTTAGTGTGTTTAGATGTCAATTGAGTCTCTTACAAGTTCTTATCTATTCTGCCAAAATCTGCCTTTTAATTGGACGGATTAGTCTATTTATACTTAAGGTAATTATTGGTAAAGACCCACGTAGGCCATTTTGTTATTTTTTACATGTCTTATACCACTTTTGTTCCTCAGTTCTTTCATTGTTATTTTTGTGTTAGATGTTTTCTAGGGGACCATTTTGATTTGCTCTCATTTCTTTTTGTTTTTTAGTTATTTTTTTTTTAATGGTTGCCCTGGGGACTACAATTAACATTTTAAATTATAGCAATCTATTTTGATTTAATACCAACTTTGTTTCAATAGCATACACAATTTTTGCTTTTGATTAGGTGCACACACACACCTTTTATTGCTTTGTCACAAATTACGTCTTTATACCTTGTGTGCCCATTAACATAGATTCATAATTATTGGTTTAGGCATTTCCTCTTAGAAGTCATATAAGAAAAAGAGGAAAATTTCAAACCAAAAATGTCATTATTATTGGCCTCTGTATTTGCATTTATTGAGTTCTTTATTTCTTTGTGTGGATTTGAGTTAATATCCATTATCCTTTCATTGCAGCCTGAAAGTCTCCCATTAGCATTTCTTGTAGGATAGATGTGCTAGTGGCCTCTGTGTCTCTCAGTTTAGCCCACTTGAGGTTTCTTAAGCTTCTTGGTTGTGTACATTTGTGTCTTTCTTCAGTTTTTTGGAAGTTTTTGGCCATTCTTTCTTCAAATATTCTTCCTACCTCATTCTCTTCTCCACTTAAGGAACTCCCATGATGTGTGTGTTGGTATGTTTGGTGGTATCCCACAGGTCTTTAGGGCTGTGTTCATATTTTTTTCATTCTTTTTTTCTTTCTCTTCTTCCTACGAGGTAATATAAATTGTCCTGTCTTCATGCTTATTGATTCTTTCTTCTGCCTGTTCACATCTGCTGTTGGACACCTCTTCTGACTTTTTCATTTCAGTTTTTGTACTTTTCAACTCCAAAATTTCTATGTAGTTTCTTTTTGTAGTTTCTCTTTCTTTAACATATGTTCTATTTCATGAGAATTCATTCTTATGGTTTCCTCTATTATTTATACAGAGTTTTCTTTTGGTCTTTGAGCATACTTCAGAATAGTTGATTTAAATTCTTTGACTAGCAAGTCTGATGTTTGGGCTTCCTCAGGAAGGAAATTTTTTCCTGTAATGGGCCACGCATTTATTTCTTTGCCTGCCTCAAAATTTTGTTGTTGAAAAATGGCCATTTGGAACATTATTGTATGGCAATTCTGGAATCAGATTTTTCCCTATCACCAAAATTTGTTGCCACTTGTATGTATGTTTAATGATAACCCTGAACTGATTTTGTAATATCTGTATTTGTCATGTGTGGTCCATGAAATGTTAACTTCATGCTTAGCTAGTAGTTTGTCAGAGATTTTCTTGAAGGCCTGGAACAAAAAGTAAAAAATCTGTGGTCTCTGCAGATGTGTTCCATGTGTGTATAGGGACATACCTTCAAAGTCAGCAAGCAGTTTACAACTCCGCCATAATCTTCACTTTCTTCTTGTGTAGAGCCTGAAGGTCAGCCAAAGCCGAGGATGTAGTGCTGTTTCTGAGCATGTGTCCAATCCTGGCTTTCTAGATTCAAAGAAATAGGAGGGAAATTTTTTTAAATTCCCCAAAACACCTTTTCCCACACTTTTCCTCCCAAGGTTCTTGGTTAGTCTTTTGTTTTCCTGTACTATTTCATAGGCCTCAGGCAATGGTGGCTAATATATTTGCCTTTAAATATGTTCAGCACTTGTCCACTGAGTACCCAGCTCAGCCCTTGGAGAGTTTGAGATTAGATAAATAAAGGCAAGCCCTTTGAGCCAAACCTTCAGAAAGATCCAAACACACAACCACAGAACTTTGAGAATAAGGTCCATCCTGCTCTCTCTAACACTAGGAATGTGAGCTGTCATCTTCAAGGTCACAGCCAAGCAGGGAATAGAGGGTGAGACAAGGGTCAGTTAAAATGTCAGCTGGTTGTTGTCCTTGATTAAACATTTTCCAAGTTGCTGTAAACTTTTGATAGGTTCTAAATTTCTGAAAAAGTTGATTCTGATGGTTTTCCCCACTTTATTAACTGTTTTTTAGAGTTATGGACTTTTGGTTCAGTATCCCTCAGTTTTCAGTATTGTCACTTCTCACCAGTGTTTCTGAAGCACTTCTGTGTCCCTGGGTCTATGCTGGGTTTAGGAATTCAGTGATGAATGAGACAGATGTGGTCCCCACCCTCATGGAGCTTTCTGTCTGATGCCTTCCCTATCAACTGAATAGATGTTCCTTACCCTGACTTTATATTCTCCGTGGATAAAAGCTTTAGAGTTTCTGAAGTGTGTATGTAAACTCGAACATGAACTTTGGGACTGTTTATGTCCTGTCACCTGGATATTGAGTGTGCTTGAATTCTTGTTTCTTGGCAGTTACTATATTCATTACAATTTATGTGTAGTTTTCCACTGCTGCTAAAGTCATACTTGATCATCTTCAGAATTGTTGGCTCCAGTTTCATGGGGTTGCTTGTCACCTGTACAGTCACCCAACATCATGTATCTTTTCTCCATGAATAGGGTATCATGTGGATAAACCCAATCTGATCTCCCAATTGGAGCAAGAAGACAAGGTGACAACAGAGGAGCAAGGAATTCTCCCAGGCACCTGTCCAGGTGAGCAGCAGGCAGACAGGTGGATATGAGTCTTTTTGAGGAATAGCTCTGGCCAGTGATTTGGCACGGGAGTATTACATTTAGGAAACGTCAAACAGGGAAGTTTGTACAGTGTCCTTTTCTCTGACAAATATGGTCAAGAACGTTTGGTATGAGCTTCCTTGTGTACGTTCTTTCTTTCCTTTTTACCTTTCTGTTCAACACCTCATACGTACCTTGGAGTCAGAGAAAGGAAAAAAGATGTATCTCTTTTCCTTTATTTTTTTTTAATTGAAGTGTAGTCACATACAATGTTATATTAGTTTCAGGTGTAAGATACAGTGATTTGACAAGTTTATAAATTATACTGTGTTTACCACAAGTGTAGCTACCATCTGTCACCATATAATGCTATTCTAGTTCTCCTTTTTAAATAAATCTCATATGAGCACTTTGTCCAATTCCTTCCTACTTTACATTCCTGATAATCCCTTCTGTAAATCTCTGATCAGTCTTAATCCTTCTAGAATCATTTTTTAAATGCTTACAGTTTTCATACTCCTATCCCTTTCATGGCAAACCTTCTCAAAAATGCTGATCCCTCAGAGTCTGCATTTACTCACGTGTGCACTTTACTGTTTCTTTTCTCCATCAACTTAAATTTCTTTTCTTTTTTTTTTTTTTTTTTTTTTCAGATTTGGAGACTGTACTTAAAGCCAAATGGTTAACTCCTAAGAAGCATGATTTTAGAAAAGAACATTCCAACGGTATAAAAGCGGTAAGACTAATAACATGGCTGATTTCTGGTTTTCACAGTAGGAGAATAGGTTAGAAAAGTCTCAAAGTGAACAGAGTTATTAAAGGAAAGTCATTTACACAACAGGAAATTGTGTCCCTGGAGAGATACTGTGAAAAGTTGTGAATTTGGAAAAAACTATAAGTTAGCTCCATACTTGTTTCTTCACTGGGACTTTCCACAAGTAAATATTTCCTTAAATGTGACATACAATATTAGCTCTTGAAATACAAAGTGGTCTATCAGAGTTTATCAGAAGATGCTCTGTGAATATGATAAGGACTTGTGGCAAAGCGTCCATCTTTTTTAACTTCTAAGAGCTCAGAGTGAGCAGAAGCCATATGCAAGCACTGAAAATATCCAAAACATCAATTGTAACAATATAACAGAATTCCTGGGAAAGAGAGTTCAGATGCATAAAATTCATTGGATATTGAAATTACTTTAAATTATAGTTACCATTCATGTCTTAATCAACAGGAAAGAAATCATCTTGGAGTGAAACTCAACGAATGTAATCAGTGCTTTAAAGTCTTCAGCACAAAATCTAACCTCACGCAGCACCAGAGAACTCATACTGGAGAAAAACCCTATGACTGTAATCAGTGTGGCAAATCCTTCAGCAGTAGATCTTACCTGACTATTCATAAGAGAATACATAATGGGGAGAAGCCCTATGAATGCAATGACTGCGGGAAAGCCTTCAATGATCCCTCATCCCTTAGACTGCACGTGAGAATTCACACTGGAGAAAAACCCTATGAATGTAATCAGTGTTTTCATGTTTTTCGCACTAGTTGTAACCTCAAAAGCCACAAGAGAATTCATACGAGAGAGAATCACCATGAATGTAATCAGTGTGGCAAGGCCTTCAGCACGAGATCCTCCCTCACTGGGCACAATAGTATTCATACGGGGGAGAAACCTTATGAGTGCCATGACTGTGGGAAGGCCTTTAGGAAGAGCTCATATCTGACCCAGCATATGAGAACTCATACTGGAGAAAAACCCTACGAGTGTAATCAGTGTGGAAAATCCTTCAGCAGTAGCTTTTCTCTTACTGTGCACAAGAGAATTCATACTGGGGAGAAACCCTATGAGTGCAGTAACTGTGGGAAAGCATTTAATAATCTCTCAGCTGTTAAGAAACATGTGAGAACTCACACTGGGGAAAAACCCTACGAATGTAATCATTGTGGAAAATCTTTCACCACTAACTCTTACCTGTCTGTGCACAAGAGAATACATAATAGGTGGATATGAATACAGTAACCAGGAAGGCATTCATCGATCTCTGAATTCTCAGACAACTGATGGTAACTCACTAGATGTATGGGTTATCTGTTGCTGCATAACAAATTTCCCTCCAAAACATAGTGGCTTTAGATAACACCCATTAACTATCTCACAGTTTCTGTAGGTCAGGAATTTGGGAATGGCTTAGCTGTGTAGTTCTGGCTGAGGGTCTGTCACGAGGTGAGGTCAAGATGTCAGCTGGAGCAACTCTCATCTGAGTCTTTACTGCTGAAGAATCTTCTTCCGTCATGGCTCACTCACACGTCTGGCAGGTTCATGCCAGTGGTTGGCAGGGAACCTTCGTTACCTCACCTCCACAGGGCTGGGTGTCTTTATGATGTAGCAGCAGGCTCCTCCCAGAGCACCTGGTCTATGGGAGAGCTGACGCAGAAGCCACGTTGTCTTTTTCGACCTAGCCTCAGAAGGACATACTGTCTCTTCTTCCAGACTGTATTGCTCACACAGTGTGGGAAGAAACTACACAGGGTATGTATATTAGGAGACAGATCGTAAGGAACCATCCGAGAAGCTTGCCATGAAATCAGTGAAGAAAAGCCTTTAGCAGACTCTCATTCTTTCAATCTATTCCCTATGAAGTAGCCTTCGATAACTCGTGTTAATTCACTCTGGAGAGAATTAATGCGTGCGATCTTTGCGGGAAGCTTTCAACTCGGACTCACCCTAAGGTGCACAAAAGATTACTTATGGGGAGAAACCTGAGGAATGCAGTAGCTGTAGGAGAGCCCTCATGAGTCGTGTGACAGTTCACACTAAGGAGAAGACCTTATGCATAGCATCAGAGTGCAAAAGCCTTCAGGGACACCCATCCCTGAGAGCACCTGTGAGAAATCACTACAGAGGAGTATTTGTAGAATGTGGAAAACCCTTCAGCACAAGTGTTCGCGTTACTGAGCAAAAGACGAGGAGATATTCTGAACACAATTACTGTGGGAAGGCCTTGAATGTTCTCTCAGTTTCTAAGAAGCATGAGGATTTATCCCGAAGAGAAGGTCCTGTGGAATGTCATCAGTCCTGGACAGTCATTTTCCCACATTCCTTAGGAAACTGAGAATTCACTGCAGACACTTGTGAATATAAAGACCAAGGGAATGCCTTGAATAATACCTCCTACATTAGGAAAAATACGAAGTTTGGTTGCAAAACTTGTGAGTGTATTAATTTTGAAAAATCTTTCAGCGATTCTTTGTTGATTTGTGAGAACTTACATTGGAGGCAAACCCTAGACAAGTAATCAGTATCTGGATGCCTCAGCTCTTTACTGAGTGGCCCCAAAATAAACTGGGAACAGAAAGAATATTGAGTGTGGGATTACCTTTATCAGTGTCTCATCCTAAGATCGGGCCACGAGTTCGTTAGTTTTCAGTCTTTTTGTTTTAGTATAAGCACATGTCTATAGCCGTACCCTAAAATAAACCTTAAGTTATGTTATAGTTTTGTATGTAATATGTTGGCTATAATTTACTCTTCAAAAATATCAGTACGTAGCATATTCAAAAAGGCATTTCTGAATATCTCCTGAGTGAATTCGTTTATCGTAGTGGAAATTAGACTATATTTACTATATACTTTTGCTAGTTTAATGGCATTTCTGTCAGGTAAGTGGAGTTTATGATGCTGATTCTTTTTTCTCTTTCTACCCCGGAACGGCATTTTGTTTAGCTGCTTTCCCAACGTCCATTCTCCCCTACTTACTTACTTTAAAAATATTTTTGTCGTTGTTCAAGTTGTCAATGAGCAGGAGTGAAAATACTCGATCTATAAGGCTTCTTTGAAGCCCAGAGGGGTGTCGGTTTACTCTGCTGACCATGAGAAGTAGGTAGAAGTCACTGGGGAGAACATCATCTGGCTTGTTTGCCTCACCTCTATCCTGTTTGTCTTACCCGTTCTTTCTCTTGAAAGTGGACTCAAGGCCAGGGGTTGGAAGAGCTGTATTTTGATCGTGACGACAAAAACCACAGCGTGGCAAAAAATCACAATGATACGGGCTTCCCCAAAACCTCTGATTGGCGGTATCAGCTCTGGACTCCTTGTTCCCAGGCCTGTCCTTATATGATTAAAAGTAACCTCTAACTGGTTGAAGCCAAAGTCATTTTTTGGGTTTGTTTTTGAGGGGGTGTTCTGCTCTTATCTAACCGGGTGCGGTATCTACCTAGTAAACCTCTTAGTTGGTCACATTTTATAAGTGTTTCATGTTTCTTTGAAAATAATGTATATTCTCCAAGTTTTAGATGTAGAGTATGTGCCCATTAACTCAAGCTAATTGTGTTTTCAGGTATTATGTACATTCGGATTTTTGTCCTCAGATTTATTTAGTGATAGATACGTATTAAAGTCTTCTGCTATGGATATGGATGAACACTTTTTTGTCATTTCCGTCGTGTTTTTCTTTATATATTTTGATGTATAACGTTCAGGATTAGGTTTTTTGCTTGTGAATTGTTCCTTTTTATGTAGGGGTCATTTTTTGATAGTGAATTATTTCAATACATTAATAAATGACTACACATTTGCATAGCCCTTCCTGTAGATGAGACACTCTTCTGAATGTCTTATGGCTATTAACTTCTTGAGTACTCAGTATAAGCTTAAGGAAGAAGGTACTATTATTATCCCCATTTTACAGAGGAGAAAACTAACATGGCATACCTGTAACTTGCCCGCGCTTCCTGGTAAATGGTAGAGCCCAGATTTGAACCCACACAGTCCGTGCTCCTAACCTCTAGTCTATCTGTTGAGTACAGTCTGTATACCAGGCACTGTTGAAGACACTGGTGTTTATAGCCGTGAATGAGACTCAAGTTTTGCTGTTGAAGCTCTTACACTTTAGTGGGGGAGAGACAGATTATAGAAAAATCAAAACGTGCTGTTGTAAGTGTTGAGCGGAAAAGCAAAGCATTATAAAATAGTTACAGGGGATTGGGATCTTGCCGTGGTATATGAAGCAGGAAGGGAACATCTCTTAGTTAAGGGACACTTGCGCAGAGCCCTTAATGAGTTGAGACAGTGAGTCATGAATTTGTGTGGCAAGAGCAGTCTTTGCCTGCAAAGCCCCACAGCATAGCAGCCAATGAGACTGGAGTAGAACAAGTTGGGAATTTAGTGAAGGTGTGGTGGAAGAGGTGGTCAGAGACGTGGTGGGTCCTGATCTTGCTGGGTTTTATGGGTCACATGAGGACTTTTTCTTATACTCGGAAGGAGTGGGCACGTCAGTCCGACTCCCAGCAGGAAACAACTGCCAAGAGGAGGACAATTCGAGTAGAATTTTCATAAAGTCAGAATAGCGGCCAGGATGTAGGAAAACCACAAGAAGTCGTTGGTACCTAGTAGCTGGTAAGGGCAGGGCTCTATTAACATCCCTAAGCCCGAAAGGGCAAGAGAAGGGAACAATTCCTGAAATCCAGAGACAAGAGAGGAGAGAACTGCATTCCAGGAGCTGGGAGGTCAGGAGTAGCATCCAGCCCCACATTTTGCAAGAAATAGCCAGAGCTAGACTTCACCTTCTTTCATCCTTCTGATTTCATACCCAGGCTCCCCACCAACCAAATCCAATCAGAGGCTATAAGGCAAGGAAGCCCATTGATGTAGTTCAGATTGGTTAAAGTTACTAGGTTCAGCAAGGAAGAGAAAGTGGGGCCATTGGGGCAAATGGAAGCTATCCAGAACTATTCACCCCTTTTGCTTCTCAGAATCTCCGCTTGTCAGTCACCCGGGTAGAAGTTTCATATCCCTGAATTCTGTCAGCTACTATACTCTCTTGGGTGTTGTCAAAGCACTGATGCTCCCGCCGGCAGTCTAGAACACTTGCCTTCGCAAGTGTTCATATAAGATGGGTCGTGGGCTCTTGGGAGGAAAGCACAAAAAATAACCTAAAAGCCCTAGTTTCCAGAGAGGGAACACTTTTGTCAGCAAAGTAAGGGTCCCACCGAGCTTTATGATTGCTCTGAGACCACAGGAGGAAAGAAGTCACCCTGGCTTCTGGCATGGGGAATCCTGTGCCGGGGGATGCGGTACTTCCATTGTGCAGTGAGGGCGGAGAAGACATTTGGCAGTCAAGCAATCCTTTGGGATGTTTCTTTCCCCAATTTTGTTGATAGATAAATGTAGCAGCCGTATCCTGAGAAGGGCATGTTGACCAGGTGTTCAGACTCCTCAGGGGTGAGGATCTGAATCACCCCTCCAAGTAAAACACCTAGTCCAGCAGAGGGTAGTCAAGGGTGAAGGGAATCTAGGACGGGATAGTAGAAGTGTGATGATTACATATTAGTTGCAGGGTGCCTAGGTGGCTCAGTCAGCTCAGATCATGATCTCAGGGCCGTGAGATCGAGCCCCGTGTCAGGTTCTGCACTCAGCATGGAGTCTGCCTGTCTCTCTCCTTCCCCCTCTGCCTCTCCCCTGCTCTTGCTCGCTCTCTTCCTCTTTCTTTCTCTCTCAAATAAAATCTTTTCTTAAAAAATATCAGTTGCGGGGCGCCTGGGTGGCTCAGTCGTTAAGCATCTGCCTTCAGCTCAGGTCATGATCCCAGAGTCCTGGGATCGAGCCCCACATCAGGCTCCCTGCTCGGCGGGAAGCCTGCTTCTCCCTCTCCCACACACCCCGCTTGTGTTCCCTCTCTCCTTGTCTCTCTCTCTCTCTCTGTCAAATGCATAAAATCTTTAAAATATATATATATATCAGTTACAACACCATGCAAAGCTGCTGTTGAGAGAGGTCTATAATTTGTTCTAGCAGTCTTCCTCTTGAACGTTTCTGCAAGCAAGAGGACCAACCAGAATCCTGTGTGCATTTACTTTTAAGAAGCAAGTGCATCTAAGTGGCATTAAGTGTTGGACCATGATAGAGACAGTGGTGTATTTCTCAGATTCTTTCAGGACTAAGTCACTCATTCCCCCAGCTGCTGCAAGCGTTCTAATGGCTCGTCCTGCCATTCTCTCAGGAATTCTCGGGCCAAAGGAGAGTGCCACACCTAAGGTTATGTCCACCCTCAAGGGGGAGCCCAGTTCCAATAACTAGTTGATATGAGGAGTACAAATGCCCAATTCCTTTGCCTCAATTTGTGACGCCCCTGAAGGGCCACCCCGGCTCTAGAACTTCCCATGGGATCAACTGTTATCCCCATTTTTAACTTACCAGAATTCAGTCTCTCCTTCTGCCGATCCTGGTTCTCTCCTTTAGAGATGTTACCTCAAGCAAGTGACAAACTTTTTTGTCCTAAAGTTGTATTTCTTCATCTGTAAAATAGAAACAATGGAATGCCTCCTTTGTAGATTTGTATTAAGGTTTCAGTTAGCTGACCTATGTAAAGCATTTATGAGACTTCTGGTATATAGGAAACATTTTATTTTTTATTATAAATTCATTAAAATTTATTGTAGGAATATACTGAGCAAGGTAAGCCACACAAAGAGTAAATGTATGAATCTATTTGTATGAATTTTAAGAACAGCAAAAAAAAAAAAAGCTGTGATAGGAAAAGAAATCAGAATAGTGGTTGCATCTAAACTCAGGTTGTGGGGGCGAGGGGTCAAGGAGCAGGGATTGACCGAGGCGTGACATGAAGGAACTTTATGGGATGAAGAGAATGTTCTGTATCTCAACCGAAGTATAGGTTACATAAGTATGCTTTTGTGACAATGCATTAAACGATACACTCAAGATACGTACATTGCACTGCATGTAACTTACACCTCGGTTTGATTTATTTTGCTAAGTGAAAGCAGCCAGATATGAAAAACCAGTTCTTGTATGATTCCATTGTATGGCATTTCAGAAAAGGCAAAACTCTAGGGAAGGACAACAGATCAATGGTGTTCAGGGGCAAGGAGTAAGAGAAGGGGATGACTGCAAAGGGGCAGCACAAAGGAATTTGGGAGTGACGGAATTGTTCTCTCGTGACTGTGTTCACAGATACACAACTGTATGCACTAGCCAGAACCCACAGAACTGTACGCCATGAAGAGCGACTATTACTGTAAGTTAAAAAAATAATAATAATCTGCCAGGTAGCAGAGGGAATGCAAAAGAAGATAAACTATAACGAACAAACCTAACTGTATTACAAATGAAAAATAAGCCACGAGGAGGGAAACCAAATTTACTTTGGAAAGCTGTATTTTGACCAGATACGTAAGACTGACTACAAAAAGAATTGTCCAGAAATCCTCTATTTTAGTTCAAAAATTTGTTTCTTACAACATTGTGGATTAGTGATTGTGAAACTGTTTTATGTGTATACCAGGGCTGAACAAGTAAACATGTTGTAGGTCCTGAAAGCCAGTTTCTTCTCACTGTCCAAGAGACATGCTACAAACCAGGAAAGAGAGAAGACAGGAATAAACACTGTGGTGTTGGATTGAATTGGAATTGGAGGTCTCAGTATGAATGCATGCTTTTTGATGGATGCATGGATGGAGATTGTGTGTGTGTGTGCGTGTAGTGTGCACGTGTGTGTCTAGGATAGTGCACATTCGTATATTTTCAAAGCCTGTCAGCTCGGAAGGCCTAGTAGCAGTGACAGTCCAGTAGAAATGAGAATACCTATTGCCTCCCCAGATCTAGGTTTCTAAAACACCATCCTAGGAAAAGGAGGAGGGGGAGGAACAAGAACAAGGAGAACCAGGGCTCTGTGGCGCGATGGGGGCTGTCAGAGGGAATATAGAATCCGAGTTTCTTCTAATGGAAAATATTGACAAAGAAGAAACTCCAAAAATCTGCCTTAAAAATTCCCTCCTTAAATAATACCTAAGCTGTGCGTGTGCAGGGGAAGACTCTAGGAGACTTACAAGAGAGTAGCTATTGGAAGCTGAAGGTTGTGCAGAAATTTCAAAGATCACACATGCCAGGAGTTGGAGGTTAGTTTTTGGGCTCATCTGGAGTGGAATGACCTTGGTAAAATACATACCTACATAAATATATACATAGTGGGTTTCGATTACGTCGCTAGAAATGTCACAGCCTGAGAGTAAGTCCCGTGCCCTGCAAGTAAGGACTGCATCTTACAAGTCGGTGCAAAACTGAAATAGATCTATGCGTTTAGAGCCTTTTATAGGCTCAGGGTGATCCATTAGTACTATAACTTCCTGCCGTAACAGAACCTGATCTTCAGAGGAAGATACGATAATTAAGAGCCTTTATCAAGTATATTGTTCACAAGATCCCGCAAACAAGAGTACTGGACACGCAAAGCAGCAGGAAGATGATCTCTCAATTAGGAATATATAAATCAGTAGAAGCAGACCCAGAGACCAGATACTGGGGTTAGCAGACAAGTATTTCAGAATAACTGTGAATAGTATGTTAAGAAAAATGGAGAAAGGGGCGCCTGGGTGGCTCAGTCGTTAAGCGTCTGCCTTGGCTCAGGGCGTGATCCCAGCGTTCTGGGATCGAGCCCCACATCAGGCTCCCCCGCTGGGAGCCTGCTTCTTCCTCTCCCACTCCCCCTGCTTGTGTTCCCTCTCTCGCTGGCTGTCTCTCTCTCTGTCAAATAAATAAAATCTTTAAAACAAAGAAAAAGAAAAATGGAGAAAATGTGGAAAAACTGTAGAAAATGAAAGACAAGCTGCAAATCTTCAAACCAACCAAAGAAAGGACATGTTGCTTTCAAAGGAGCAACAGACTGAAGATTTTCCAGAAGAAACTATGGAAGCAAGAAAACAAGGACTTCTGACATCCAAAGGTTTGAATGGGGGGGAGGGGGGATATCAACTGCCAGTGTAAAATTCAGTGACCTAAGAAAAATATTCTTCGAAAAGGCAGACAAATTGAAGATGTGTTCCAACAGGGGTTTTTAAAAAGCAAAAGCTGAAATAATTAATCAACAGCAGAACTGCACTTCAAGAAAAACTAAAGAGTGTTTTTAGGCTGGGGTGCCTGGGTGGCTCAGTCTGTTAAGTGTCCAACTCTTGATTTTGGCTCAGGTCATGACCTCAGGGTCATGAGTTCAAGCCCTGTGTTGAGCCCCACGTGTGTCTCTCTCTCAAATAAACCTTTAAAAAAGAGTTTTGAGGCTGAAGGAAAATCATGTCATGTGAAGACACATAACTCCAAGAATCAAAATCAGCAGGAAACAAAATGTAAGTAAATATAAATGAATGTTGACTGTATAAAAGGAGCCCCAGGCCACTGACCCACCCAGTCTATACCAACAATACTGACAAGGGGAGACCCAGAAAGTGACTCTTCTTGTCCTCCCCTCACACTAGATAAAACAATTTATATAAAAAGACTCCCCCAGTCCCCATCACTAGAGATAAGTGGGGTCCCATGCAATTATCCCCCTGGTCCTCTCCCCAAATTAGAGACAATGGGATCTCCATCCAGTGGTCCCTCCGTGTCACACCAACACTTGAAAAATGGGAGTCCCAGATAAGCAGTGACCTTACAATCCCCTGGCATCAGAAACAATAGGAGCCCCAGCCTCATACTTCACAGTTACCCCTAACATCATGAGGGTTCCATCTGATGGTGGAAGCTTCAGCAAGTGATCTCCCTTATCCCTCCAGGATTAGAGATGATGGAAACCCCAAAAAGCAACTTAGAATCCCCTACACACTAAAGGAGAAAGGAGCCCCAGCAAATGTCACACCATTCTCACACAACACAAATCCCAGCTTGCCTCCCTTGACTCCATCAGACTAGATATAGTACTCCCAGCAAAGAGTAACCTGTCTCCCCAAAGGCAAGCAATACCAGTTTCAACAGGCAACACTCCATGTTCTCTAACATAGGTGTCGAACATTCCCAGAAAACTGCATCTCTTCCCATTACCACAAAGTTGAAAGAAGGGTCAGCAAGCAGCACCCTTAACCAAATAAGGAGGGAAGCCCGCAGTGCAAATCCCTCAAGTCTTCCCCAACATGAGATGACTGCCCTTGTGATGACCCCTCCTTTATCCCAAACACAAGGAACAATCTGAACCCCAGCAGGCAACTTTCCAGCCTCCTCTTGCAATACGGATATCTCTGTCCCCAGGTTATAGTGGGTACATAGAGCCCCAGCAAACCAGGTGTCCCCTGTCCTGGGGAATGTTGAGGACCCAGCCTCAGAATAAGGATGACAATCGTAGTCCTGATAGGCCAGCAGATAGCCCAAGCTCCAAGATCCCCTTATTCAGGTGAGAGGAACTCTTCCTCTGACATTTCCTGTCCTAGCAGACCCTTCTTATCTGCTGCATTCCCAGGTGACCTTCAAAAGGGGCACTAGTGGGCAAGAAAGTTTGGAGCTGGGGTCAAGGCTGAGAGGGATAGAGAGGGGGAAAGGAATAAAAGAAAGTAAAGGGGGAAAGGAGACCTTCCCAGTTGTTCCACCCCCACACAGAAAATTCACGGGGCTCCAAACAGCGACACTGAAACCAGGCTCTCGGGAGAAAGCGAGCAGAATAAAGGAATTCTGGCTTGATGAAGTGAAGTGGCCTTGGGAAGAGGTGGGTGCATCAGCTAGCCTTCAAGATCATCACCAAGGGTCCTTGCCACCTGATATTCATGTCCCGTGCAGCCTCCTTCCACACCGAATCAGACATGACCCAGGTGATAAGCACAGTGTGGCAGAAATGACAGTTTGTCATATCTGAGGCCATGTCATGAAACACATTAGAGCTTCCTCCTTAGCCTCTTAAGTTGCTTCCTCTCCAGGGAAAGCCACCTACCCTTCCATGGAGATAGTCAAGCAACCCCAGGGAGATGTCCACATGGAGAGGAACCAAAGTGCTAGCCACGCAATGAGCTGCCTCGAAAGATCTCCCAGCCCCAGTTTCTCAACTCTAATTAATAAGTGTGCTAAAATATTTAGGGGTGAAGTCTCCTGCTGTCTGCAACCTACTCCAAAATGCTTTTTTTTTTTTTTTTTTTAAGGAGGACGGCTGGCTGAAAGAGGAATGGATGCAGCAAAGCGAGTGTAGTGATGTGGCAGGATCGGAGGGCGAGATTATATTAGGACCGCCATATCAAACTAGCGCAGACTGAGTGGCTTCAACAACAGAAATTTATTTTCCCACAGTGTGAAGGTCCAAGGTCAAGGTACCAGCGGAGCTGGTTTCTCCTGGGGCTTCTCCCCTTGGTCTGCAGATGACCACGCTCTTTACATGGTCATCCCTCGGAGTGTGTGTGCTCCTGTCATCTCTTGGTCTGTATGTTTTAATCTCCCTCTTTTAAGGACACTAGTCAGATTGAATCAGGGCCCACCCTGATGGCCTCATTTAATCTTAATTCTTAAAAGGCCCAACCTCTGAATGTAGTGGTTATGAGGTACCAAGGATTTGGGCTTCAACATATGAACGTGCGGGGACAGAATTCGGTCCACAACACGAAGTGTTCACTGTAAAATTCTTTCAAATTATCTCCATACTTGAAAATTTTTCATAATAAACTGGGTGCAAGTGATGTGCTAAGTCAGTAAAGGAGAAGTGGATTGTTTTTGAAAATCATGATGGAACCACACATTGGTCTATGAAATACACATTTTATTTGATTCAAATGTAAAAATGAAGCTATGAAAGCCCTAGAAGAAACCAAGGCAGAAATATTTTATATATAATCTCAAAGGAGAGATGGTCTTTTAAAACTATACATAAAACAAGAAGAAATAAAAATTAATACGTTTGATTTCATTTTTTTAAATCTGCATGGCAACAACTAGAGGCAAAAAAAAAAATTTTTTAAGAGGAAAATGTTGGCAACTCATCACCAAAAGCTAATTTATTAATTAATATTAGATAAATCCTGCCAACCAAAGAAAAAGACCAAGAATCCATTGAAGAATATGTAAAGGCTGGAAAAGAGCTCACAGAAAATACAGAATAGTTTCAACAGAAGAGATGATTCCCAAATTAACCCATCAAAAAGAAAAATACGAAAATACGGAGATTCCTTTTTTCATGTATCAGATTGGGAACATTCTTTTTTAAGTTTATTATGTTAACAGCCAGGATGTGGGGAGAGTGGCACGCCCACACCGCTATGACTGGGACGTGGATTTGAACCTCTGCCCACACATACGAGCACCTGACCGGACAGGGCGAGCCCACCAGAGCCCCGTGGGGCGGGGAGAGGCGGAAACACCCGAACTGTGGCAGCGAAATCGGAGAAAGCAGACACCCGGCGGAGGGAGCCCAACGGAACCAACCGGCACGGAGGAGCGGGGAGAAGCGGAGGGAGGCGACGCTGCACGGAAAGAGCCGAAGATGGGCGGAAAGAGCCGAAGATGAGCGGAAGGAACCGAGGTCTGGCGAAGGGCGAGGCGTGGGCGCCGCGCAACGGGAGAGATGGGAAGTGGCGGAGAGAGCCGAGCCAAGTCCTCCCTGGGAAGGACGGAGGTCCTGGGAGGCAGAAAGAGGAGAGGCTGGCCAGGCAGGAACGGGAGGCGGAGGCGACAGTGGCGGAGAACAGGGCTACCGTGCCCTGCGGGAGGAGCCCTGGAGGCGGATCCCCGAGCCTTCCTGGCGCCCCCGCGCGATGGCGGACGCCGCTCTCCCGCTGCGGGTCTCTCTGCCCCTCCAGCTCTGCCGCTGCCCACCCGCCCCGCAGCGTGTTCTCCCCGCGCTGGATCGCTCGGGGCTCGATGCCTGGGTGGAGGCTGGCGCCGATGCCCGCCAGTGGGGATTGACTGCCCTGGGCTGCGGCGTCTGATCGGGGCTGCGCTCCTGACCCAAAGCCGGGGGAAGGCCGTCCGGGTGACTTGGACCGTCGCCAGCAGACGCGGGGGTCTAGGAAGAACCCCCGGATCCAAGAGGGAGGCTGGAGTGCAGAGTGTGGGCCCACTCCTGACCGTCTCTCCAATTCCAACAGCAATGCAGTCTTCAGCGAGACCTCGCTGGCCACCACCTGTCCCAACCTCTGCCCCTTAGGGCCCTTGCTGAGGGCGTCATCAGTGTTTGCACTGAGAGGAGCCAGCGCTGGGATCCTTGGCCACCAGTAGGTTTTCCCAGTCTCTGCACTATTGACATTTGGGGCTGGGTAACTGCTTTGTAGGATGTTTGAGAGTGATGTGGGAAACAAGAACAATCATAAATTTCCTTACTACCTATTGACGAGTCTTTGAAACTGGCAGGGTGACATTCCTTTAGGAACTCAAGTGCTGGAATGTTGACGCTTTGCTTAGGGCAAAGTATAATCCTAGCCCAACCCCCCTAATCCTGTAAATCTACTTAATCATATAAAAATTCCTTTAGAAATTTCCTTTATCTTTAAACCCCCCAGGATACATCTTGGCAGTCATCCTGCAAGCATGTAGCCCACTGATACAAATCTGACGGGTCTCATGACTAAGGTTTTATTAGACGGTAATAAATGACCTTTTCCGACAACAGCTAGCCCCCTCAAGGTCCTGGAAACCTTGCTTCCAAAATTCCTTAGAGACTTACGCTATCCCTAACCCCCTCCCAACTTGAAAGTGTATAATGGGCCACTCATCGTGACCCCTGTGCAGCTCCTTCTGCCCACGGGTCCTGTCCCCGTGCTTTAATAAAACCACCTTTTTTGCACCAAAGATGTCTCAAGAATTTCTTGGCCTTTGGCTTTGAACCCTAACGTTCTTTTCTACATCAAGAGTACTCCTGGCCCCCACCCACTAGTGCCAGTAGCAAGCCTCTTCCCCCTAACCTTGTGACAAAGACGGATGTCCTCTCCCCCAACCTGGTGACAAAGACAAATGTCTTCAGTCATTAACAGAGGTCCACTGGAGTAAAACGTCACCCTTTGTTAATGACCAGTGCCCTTGACTTGCTCTTTTCTGAGCTACGTACTAAAGTTTTTTTTTTTTTTAAAGATTTTATTCATTTATTTGACAGAGATAGAGACACCCAGCGAGAGAGGGAACACAAGCAGGGGGAGTGGGAGAGGAAGAAACAGGCTCATAGCGGAGGAGCCTGATGTGGGGCTCGATCCCAGAACGCCGGGATCACGCCCTGAGCCGAAGGCAGACGCTTAACCGCTATGCCACCCAGGCGCCCCCGTACTAAAGTTTTATGCTTAGAATCATTTTAAATCTCTATCTTGGGTCATGACAGTCCTTCATTGTTCACCCATCTCTCTTGCAGCACCCATCTTGCTCCTGGATCTTGGCCCAGTGATGCCCCCACTTGGGAGCCGCATCAGACACCTCAGGTTTGCCTGCGGGACACTGGCTTAGGCAGAGAGCCCAGGCCTGATCCTTTTTTCAAATTTCAACCCCAGAGAATCCTTTCATCCACCTCCTGTTTTCCACAGCAGCCTCCACAGGAATTTCATTTCTTGGGAGAGCGTAGTCGACTTGGGGAGAGCAGGTCCCTAAGAGCTTCCTTCCTACGTCATCAGAAGTCCAGCCCCGCTCACCAGCAGCTGCCGCAAATTCCCACCTCACAAAGACAGTCTCAGCAGCTCTGCCCTGCAGCCGGCTCTTGGGTCTTTGTCATTAATTTTCATGATATTTTCCTTCTACAGGTGCTCCCCGTTTGCATCCGGATACCCGTTAATTTACCAACTTGGGGCTAGGAATTTTAGGTAACCTCCTCCACCTGATTTTTTTTTCAATATGTTCAAAAAATTGTAATTTTAACTGAAATTTATACTAAAATGTGTTTCTACTATGGAAGATGGAAGGCATAAAGAATAGTATAAGGGTTCCGTGTAATAAATGAGAACAGGGTAATATAACTTGAATATCACTATTTGCCACCACTAATGACAGACTGAATCCACCGAGCTGTGAGTCTTTGTTAATTTCAAAGTCGGATTCTTCCACGACATCAGTTGCCTGCTGAAGGATGGTCACAAAACCATTTAAGAATTCATCTTTCTAAAAACAGAACAGGAACACGATCATCAAGCCTTCATTTCCAACTATTATTCCCCTAGAACAATAGACACCAGACTTAAACGTTAAGTGAAAGCATGGATTGCAGGAAGCAAAATCCAAACTGTATTAAGCTCTGCAAGACATACAACCCCATTCCTTCTAGAAATAATTCACACACACACACACACACACACACACACACACACACACACATATCATCACCATCATCGTCGTCATCATCATCATCAGCTTTCTCCACCCCCCCAACAGGGATGAGCTATGGAGATTGAAGAGATTTCACGTACAGGTCAACCAGTTGCAAACCGTGGATTTTACAAAGATCCTTAATCAAGTGAAACGTAAAACCAGGGAACAAACAAACAAGATAATTGGGGAGATTGGAAAACTAACAAGATCTTTGATTATGGGCAGGACTTATTTTAATTTTAGTATGTGGTAATGGTGTTGTGTTCCTGTTCTAAAGATCCCTGTCCTTAAGAGATACTGAAATGTTCACAGATAAAATCATACACTCTCAAGAATCGGCTGCGCTTTCATCCATGGGAAGAACATTCAAATTATTTATGAGTTGACAGTTTTTGAGGTAACATGACGGATACGTGGGAGTTGGGTTTTCTCTAATCTCTACCTCTGCAATTTTGAAAAATTTCAGAACAATATTTTCATATCGTATACTCAGTTTACTGTTTGCATCACAATACTTAAGAAAAATTTAACATCACAAATATATGAGTCCCTCTGAACATTTGTTTCTGATCCTTTCTGATTGCATGTAGAGATATCCACCATGTAAAATCTAGAGTTTTTATTCTAATTTAACTTTCTTTGAATTCCTTAGGCCCTCTGGGCCATTAAACTAAATGCATCCATCCCTGAGGTCGCTGATCTCAAGGAGCTGCGCAGACCAGCTAATCCAGAGAGTAATCTACTTAGTTCTTTCTTCACGGATTGCCATGAATTCTCCTTTCTCCAAATCTAGTGCTCTGGCTGGCACAATTAGCTGCGTGTTTAAGTCACCTAGGTAAGTTTCAAAGTACTGTTGCCTTCCCCACCCCCTACAGATCCTGCCTGGGATCCAGTCCTTTCCAATTTTACCAGGTAATTGTAATGTGCTGAGAAGCCTGAGAAACTCTGAAATGAGAAAAAGGTCCTCAACTTGCAGTCAAAAAACTTGGTGTTCTTACAAAATAAATTCTGTTGTGGGGCCCCTCCCACAGCCACTGTCAAACACTTGGTCTGGGACGTGTCCAGGCACCCAGAATGTCAAAAGCACTCCAGGTATGTTTCACACAAATCAGGGTCCAGGACCTCAGCCCCCAAAGCAGCTGGAGGAGTAGCTTCTCATCTAGGCTGTCCTTTAGACCCCAGGGGATTTATTTGTAAAGTTGCTGCAGACCAGGCCGCATCCTGCCTCAGCAGAAGAGAAGGGCTGGGACCAGACACGGCCATCAGCCGTTGTAAACCGTCCGGGTGATTCCAGTGTACATCCAGGCTGACAGCAACTGAAACACATCATCTGCCATTAATCACGATTCAAATCAGGTGATGCCAGATGATAAATCTAGATTCTTCCGCTTCCTCCGGGCTACCGGTCTGCAAGGGCAACAGACCCCGTTTCACCTCAGTGTGAGAGGACCTACGTCCAGGCTTTGAAGCAGCTTTTGGAAGGAAGAGGAGCTCTGGACGAGAGGCTCAGCGATCAGGAAGTAAGTGCTTGAGAGCGGGGCACAGTGCGTGGTCTCCGCACGAAGAGGCAAAGGGAACACCAAGAAAACCCCCTGGATTGGGGGGGGGCGGTTTGGGGCTCTCCACTCTAGTGATGATGCCTCCGCTGGCCGCTCGCTGTCCCCGGGTGCTCGCTGCCCGGATGCCAAATTCTCTAGGTTATGCGAACCCGCACAGATATCGTCTAAGGATTCCACCCCCTTGCTTTACCCCGTTGAGTCTCAGGTCACACTGGGGTGTCTCTCACTGGGCGAGCCCCTCCGGACCTGTAACAGCAGCGCGGATAGGTTTTGCCAGCTTTAGTGTTTTACAGGCAGGGAAGGGAACCACAGCGTCACGGGCTTGGGCGTGGGTTAACTTAGGTTCGCGAGATGGCTCTTTAATATTGCGGCCGCTGTTGTCTGCGACTTGTTGCTGCAGGGCGGGGGGGGGGGGGGGGGTGCTCTCCCGAGGGTGCGCGTGCGGCCGGTTTCCAGCTCGGGGCTACTCCGGGTCCCGCGGCCGCACGGGGGCACGTCTGCGGTGGGCACGCACTGAAGTGGGGATTGTTCGTGCGCGGGGAACACGGGGGTGCATATGCAACTTTAGTGGGTGCTGCCAAGGAGCTTTGCCAAGTAAACCAACAACAGCCAATAACCGAACTGGTCCTACGGATCTAAACCCCCACCAGCTGTGCGTGAGTGAGCCGGGCCTGCGCCTGGGCTGCGCTTGCCTTTGCTCTTTCTCGGTTTTGCTCGTGTGATGTGTATACAACAGTATCTCACTGTGGTTTTTATGAGCATTTCCCTGAAGCTGAAGAGGTTAACATTTTCCCCTTCGTGACCGTTTGTTTCTCCTCTTTTATGTAGTGCTTATTCAAGGTTTTGGGGGGGGGGGTTACCCATTTTTCTTTCTTTCTTTCTTTTTTTTTTTTAAGATTTTGTCAGAGCGAGAGAGCACAAGCGGGGGAGGGGGGCAGCAGGCAGAGGGAGAAGCGGGCTCTCCACTGAGCAGGGAGCCCGATGCAGGACTTGATCCCAGGACCCCAGGATCATGACCTGAGCCAATGGCAGATGATTCACCGACTGAGCCACGGAGCCGTCCCTTTAACCATTTTTCTTTTTTCTTTTTTTTTTTTTTTTAGATGAAAGCACATATAAGGTATTTATTTATTTATTTTTTAATTATATTATGTTAGTCACCATACAGTACATCCCTGGTTTCCGATGCAAGGTTCGATGATTCATTAGTTGCGTATAACACCCAGTGCACCATGCAATGCGTGCCCTCCTCACTACCCATCACCGGTCTGTCCCATTCCCCCACCCCCCTCCCCTCCGAAGCCCTCAGTCCGTTTCTCAGAGTCCATAGTCTCTCATGCTTCATTCCCCCTTCTGATTACCCCCCCTTTCTTTATCCCTTTCTTCCCCTACCGATCTTCCTAGTTCTTATGTTCCATAGATGAGAGAAATCATATGATAATTGTCTTTCTCTGCTTGAGTTATTTCACTTAGCGTTATCTCCTCCAGCCTTTACCCATTTTTCTAATAGATGTTCAGAATATATATTTTTATCTGACAAAACTCTTTACGCACCCTGGCTTAATGGACTTCACCAGATATAGAATGCCAGTCTCCTCTCCCACTCTGGTATTCCAACCTTCTCCCTGGTAAACTTTGAGGAAAAGTAGCTCCTGATAGATCTTGATATGAGCCAAGTTATAATTTTCTCCCCTCTATTTTGTGTTTTATTGTGTCGTAAGAAATTTTTTTCCTCCTCAGTTGTGAAGCTGCTCTTCTGTAATTTCTGAAAGCCATTGTGGTCCATGTTTAGATCTGACATTCAGAACATAAATGAAGGTAAGATTAAACCCGGCAAAAAGGCGGGCTACTAAACTGAGTACAGTTCAAGAGCAGACATCCCAACAGAAGCATGAGGTGAACAGCGTTGGAAAACTCCGGACAGAATTAGAAGACAGGTGGGATGTGATTAAAAGAGGAGCTGAGAGAACTAGGGGAGGAAATGCTGTCAAAAGTGAAGAAACACAGCGTGTTCCAAATTGCCAAAGGACATCAACCCCCAGATTCAATTAGCCCAATCCCCCCTAAGCAAAGTGAAACCATAACCAGCTACACACCACGGTCTCAAAACCAAAGAAAATGAGAAAGATTTTTAGAGAATACAGGGGCCAAATAAGCAGGAAAATGGACAGCTGACATCCCAACATAAATAAAACAAGACCTTAATGAGAGCCATTTTTAAGTGTTAAGTCTCTTGTCGAAGCAGATTTCCATACCCAGCAGCAAAATAAAAATGCCTGAAGAAATGTGTAAGCCGAAACATTTCATTGTTAGCAGGCTCGAATTAGAAAAAATACTAGAGTAAGTTCTTCAGTCCAAAGGAAAATAATTCCAGGTTGAAAACTGGAAATGCAGGAAGGAATGAAGGGCACCAGAAAGGTTAGTATGTAGATAAATATTATGGAATAATTATTTTATAAAGCTACCCTAGAAAAGTCTCATAAAGATTAAAATAATGTAAGATTAAAACGTGCGACAACGGTAATACAAAAGTCAAGGTAAAAATGGGATTAAAAGTGTTTTCATATAGTAGCTTTTGGGGGGGTTATGAAAATAATTATATTAAGCTCTATTAAGTGAAGGATTCACAATCATTGGCGCAAATTCACAGAAATTTGTATGTGAATCTAACGAGATTGTAGAGGGAACAATGAAGTAACGAAATATTCAAAGGAAGTCAAATGAAGAGATTAAAGGAACATTAAAAAGTTAGGTAAGAGGGGTGCCTGGGTGGCTCAGATGGGTAGCTCCTTCTCCTACCGATCTTCCTATTTCTCAAATTCCATAAATGAGTGAAACCATATGATAATTGACTTATTTCACTCAGCATTATCTCCTCCAGTGCCGTCCATGTTGCTGCAAATGTTGAGAACTCGTTCTTTCTGATAGCTGAGTAATATTCCATTGTATATATGGACCACAACTTCTTAATCCAGTCATCTGTTGAAGGGCATCTCGGCTCCTTCCACGATTTAGCTATTGTGGACAATGCTGCTATGAACATTGGGGTGCATATGGCCCTTCTCTTCACTACGTCTGTATCTTTGGGGTAAATACCCAGTAGTGCAATGGCTGGATCATAGGGTAGCTCAATTTTTAACTTTTTAAGGGACCTCCACACTGTTTTCCAAAGTGGCTGTTCCAACTTGCATTCCCACCAACGGTGTAGGAGGGATCCCCTTTCTCCACATCCTCTCCAACATTTGTTGTTTCTTGCCTTGTCTATTTTTGCCATTCTAACTGGCGTAAGGTGGTATCTCAGTGTGGTTTTGATTTGAATTTCCCTGATGGCTAATGATTTTGAACATTTTTTCATGCGTCTGTTAGCCATTTGTATGTCTTCATAGGAAAAGTGTCTGTTCATATCTTCTGCCCATTTTTTTATTTATTTGTTTCTTGTGTATTGAGTTTGAGAAGTTCTTTGTAGATCTTGGATACCAGTCTTTTATCTGTAGTGTCATTTGTAAATATATTCTCCCATTCCGTGGGCTGCCTCTTAGTTTTTTTGACTGTTTCCTTGGCTGTGCAGAAACTTTTTATCTTGATGAAGTTCCACAAGTTCATTTGATCTTTTGATTCTCTTTCCTTTGGAGATGTGTCATGAAAAAGTTGCTTTGGCCGATGTCAAAGAGGTTACAGCCTATGTTCTCTTCTACGATGATGGATTCCTGTCTCACATCGAGGTCTTTCATCCATTTGGAGTTTATCTTTGTGTATGGTGTGAGAGAGTGGTCAAGTGTCATTCTTTTGCATATAACTGTCCAATTTTCCCGCACCATTTATTGAAGAGACTGTCTTTTTTTTCCACTGGATGTTTTTTCCTGCTTTGTCAAAAATTAGTTGACCATAAAGTCGAGGGTCCATTTCTGGGTTCTCTATTCTGTCCATTGGTCTATGTGTCTGTTTTTGTGCCAGTACCATGCTGTCTTTGTGATCACAGCTTTGTAGTATAGCTTGAAATCAGGCAATGTGATGCCCCCAGCTTTGTTTTTCTTTTTCAACATTTCCTTGGCGATTTGGGGTCTTTTCTGGTTCCACACAAATTTTAGGTTTGTTTGTTCCAGCTCTTTGAAAAATGGCATTGGTATTTTGATCGGGATAGCATTGAAAGTGTAGATTTCTCTGGGTAGCGTAGACATTTTAACTATGTTAATTCTTCCGATCCATGAGCATGGAATGTTTTTCCATCTTTTTGTGTCTTCTTCAATTTCTTTCATCATTGTTCTGTAGTTTCTAGAGTATAGATCATTTACCTCTCTGGTTAAGTTTATTCTGAGATATCTTATGGTTTTTGGTGCCATTGCCTCGTCTAATCTGTTGATTCCTTCTAGTTATTGAATTTTTCATCATTTGGTCCCTTTTCATATTTTTTATCCCTTTGCGAAGACCTCGCTGATGTCCTCCACTCTTTTCTCAAGCCCAGGAAGTATCTCTATGGCCATTACTTTGAATTCTTATCAGGCATATTGCTTATCTCTCCTTCATTTAGCTCTTTTTCTGCGGTTTTGTCTTTCTCTTTCATTCAAAATATATTCCCCTGTCTCCTTATTTTGTCCAGCTCTCTGTCTTTGTTTCTATGTATTAAGAAAGTTAACTATGTCTCCTGATCATGAAAGCAGTGCCTTTCTGAAGAAGAGATCCTGTGGTCACTAGACCAGGTATTTCAGGGGTGCCTACTGTGTGGTTACTATGTGTCCTACAGTTATGACTGAGCCTCATTTCCTCAGCTGCAATGGTCCGCTTTGCATGTTAAGAGCATCCCAGGCAGGTTTGGGTCCCTGTGCTGTTAAGGGGCTAGTCTGGCCTGGGACAGGTTTGTAGTTGGCAGTCAGACCAGATGGTTGCCCTCAGCCCATTTGCCAGGACTGTAGTCACACTGATCGGCAGCGTACTCTCTGCATTGCCAGCTATAAAGTTTGGCTTCTGAGACTACAGGCACACTGGTGTGTGTGGTTGTCTTCTCTCCCCAGAGCAGGCGTCACTTTGGAATGGTGCTGGTCCCTGCTGGGGCTGTTTAGAGGGTGTGTTGGGCAGTAGCTGCTTTGGAAGGATTCCTGCTGAGTGGGGCAGGTTGGTTGGGGGCAGATCCTCAGGAGAGCTCGAGGGTGGGACAGGTGATGCTATCAAGGCAGGTGCAGAGTGTTCCTGCTGGTTCCTGAAAGTGTCCTGCTATCTAGGATGGGGGGTGTTGTGCGGGAAGAGGGCGAGAAATGGTGTCCACCAGCTTTTTTTTTTTTTTTTTTTTTAATTCTTGGAGAAGTCTCCTAAAGATCCCTGACCCTCCAGGGCACATTCTGAGATTGGTAAATAAATCTTCATGTCACCCCAGGCACTTTTCAAACTGCTGCTTCTATCCTCTAGCTCAGCAGGCTTGTTCTGCTGTATCTCTTAGGGTGGAGACTCGGTTTCCTACTGCCTCTGGCTGTCCCAGAGCTGAGCATGCTCATTTTTATTTTATTTTATTTTATTTTATTTTTTTTAAGATTTTATTTATTTGACAGAGATAGAGACAGCCAGCGAGAGAGGGAACACAAGCAGGGGGAGTGGGAGAGGAAGAAGCAGGCTCCCAGCAGAGGAGCCCGATGTGGGACTCGATCCCGGAACGCCGGGATCACACCCTGAGCCGAAGGCAGATGTTTTAAAGACTGCGCTACCCAGGTGCCCCTAAGCATGCTCATTTTTAAAGTGCCTGGGATTAAGCTCCACTGACTGTAAAAAGTCAGGGAGTTAAGCCCCACTGGTTTTCAAAGCCAAATGTCACGGGGACTTATCTTCCTAGTGAGGTCTCCCGTGTCTGGGGCACCTGCTGTGGGATCTGTTTTTCTCCCTTCTCTGTGCTTATGGTGTCCCTGCTGTTTGTGATTAGTCTCGCTGGGGGGTTGCAACTGCGTTTCTACCCCTCCTACCATTTGTCATGTGGCCTCCTCTCTGTTACTAACTTTGGACAGTCTGTTCTGCCCATCTTTGGGTCCTTTTCTGGGCTATCTACACTGATGTGGCAGATATCTCCGTGTATCCGTGGGATGCGTAAGCTAAGGCGCCTCTTACTCTGCCATCTTCCCCGCATCGCCAATTATTCTTCTATTTGCCTTTTGATAAAATCTGATCGCTTTCAGAAGGTTACTTCACTTTTTAAAAATCTTAGTTCTCTAGGTAAATTATTTCTCTATTCCTATTCTCCAAGCCCTTTATTCTTTCTTTCATCTGGTCTGCCTTGTTGCCAATGCTCTCTATTGCATTATTCACCTCATTCACTGATTTAATCAGCTCTAGAATTTACTTGGTTCTTTCTTACAGTCTATTTGGTAAAGAACTTCTGCTCATTAACTTTGTTACTGAATTCACTGAATTGTCTGAGAATTCCTGCAGCTCGTTCAGTTTCTGTATAACAACGATTTTAATTCTGTATGAGTTCTGTCACAGTATTCCATGCCTTTGTGTTTGGTTGCTGGAGAATTGTCATTTTCTTTTTTAATATTAATTCCAGTGTAATTAACATACAATATTAGTTTCAGGTGTACAATATAGCGATTCAGCAATTCTATGCATGACTCAGTGCTCATCACGGTAAGCGTGCTCCTAATCTCTTCACCTATTTTACCCATGCCCTCACCCACCTCCCCTCTGGTAACCATCAGTTTGTTCTTTTGTTCCTCTGTAGGTAAGTGTCCGGTTTTTTCTTTTTTTCTTTATTTGTTTTGTTTCTTAAATTTCACATATAAGTGAAATCATCCAGTACTTTTTCTGACTGACTGACTTCACTTAGCTTTATTTGTCTGGATCCATCCATGTTGTTCCGCATGGCAAGGTTTCATTCTTTTCATTTTGTTTATATTTCAGGTATTTTTCATTTCTTCAAACTTATTTATCAGGAGTGACTGAAATGAAAAATATAATTGAGTCCCATCATCATGGAAATGGCTTTAAGAGAAAACTGGTCAGATGAATATTATTGCTTCCCATTTTCAACCAGCAAATTGTTTCCATTAATAAACAGACAGCCAACAGTCTATCAAGAATGCTCAAGATATGTTATATAATAAAATATGCCTTTTCAAAGGTGTTCGGGGGGGAACTAGGAAATAACTTGTCTGATGAAATCAAGAAGTTCACATAAGACAAGCACAAAAGCACCGCCCAGGCCTCTGAGAACATTGGACCACGCGCCCTTGAAAATAAAAGCTGTGGCTCTTTCCTTGCAAGCAGTCTTCCTCCAGCAGCCCAGTGTGCTTGTGTACAGGGTGTCAATTCTTTTACATCCTGACTGCATCACCATACAGTGATGAACAACGTCAAATGGATAGGAAGTCGACACAGCAACCACCGTGACAGATCGTGCGATCATTCAGCTGACAGAGACGTGCATCTTCTTGGGATCGCGAAGCATTCCCTTTGTAGGGTATAGATTCTGAAGTAGGCCTCTGCTTGATAGATGATAATACCCTGCACCGACCATTAAAGCCTTGGTACGGGTTCTCACTCCCATCAGATTTGTAGATCTTAACCAGGTGGTCACTGAGGCCTCTGAATTCCCTTTCAGCTCCAGCTTTACCCACTTTGTCCATCAGCTGCCGGACGGGTATGAGTAAAATCGAGAGGATACACAGAACACAAGGATGCGGCCCCAGCGGCACCACCTGTTGCCAGATTCCCTGCAAAGCAGCACCAAAACTAGGTTCTCTTGTCCACACCACCCGGAAAGATCTGCTTGTATGTCTTTGAAGGCACAGTTAAGAGCCCAAGTGGGGAAGTATCAGATGACCTGGGCCAGGTTAGCATGCCAGAAGGACAGGACGCCCTGCTCCTTGGATATATGAACCCTGCAGTCTGTAATGCCCTTGTATTGCTTATCTGAGGATTTGCTTGCTGCCGTGTTGCACCTGTAGCAGCAGCCTGACCCACTCCGTAGGCACGGCTTCAGTCCTGGGAGGTGGCCGCAGGCACTCCACCCACCAGGAAGTCCTTGGCAAAGGACACAGTGGCATCTGTCATGTTGCAAGGAAAGGGGAGGTGGGCAATGGTGGGACTGTGGTAGGAACCAGCTGGGACTCTGGAGCCCTGGGCTCATTCTTTCTTATGACTCAGTTATATTCCATTGTGTGTGTGTGTGTGTGTGTGTACACACACCACACCATCTTTATCCACTCATCTATTGAGGGATACTTGGGTTGCTTCCATAATCTGGCTCTCGTGAATAATGCTGCAATAAACATAGGAGTGCACGTGTCTTCTCAAATTAGTGTTTTTGTATTCTTTGGGTAAATACCCAGTAGTGAAATTGCTGGGTCATATAGTAATTCTATTTTTATTTTTTTAATGTGGGTTTTTCTCCAGGTTTATTGGGAAATAATTGATATACATCACTGTACAAGTTTAAGGTATACAGTGTGAAGGTTCGGTTTACATATATTGTGAAATGATTATCGTATTATGTTCAGCTAACATCCATCCTATCATATATAGATACAGTAAAAGAAAGAAAAAAAATTTCCCTGTGATTCGAACTCTTAGGATTGGGGTGCCTGGGTGGTTCAGTCATTAAGCATCTGCCTTCGGCTCAGGTCATGATCCCAGGGTCCTGGGATCGAGCCCCGCATCGGGCTCCCTGCTCAGTGGGAAGCCTGCTTCTCCCTCTCCCTCTCCCCCTGCTTGTGTTTTCTCTCTCGCTACCTCTCTCTCTCTCAAATAAATAAAAACTTTTAAAAAGAACTCTTAGGATTTACTCTCTTAACTTTCTTATATATAATACAGCAGTATGAGCTAGAGTCCTCATGTTGTACCTTGTATCTCCAGTACCGACTTACAACTGGAAATTTGTAACTTTTGACTCCCTTGCTCCAATTCCCCCTCCCCGCACCCTCGACCTCAGGTAACCACATGTTTGATTTCTTTTCCTATGAGGAGTTTTTGTTGTTGTTTAAGATTTCACATGTAAGTGAGATCATACAGGATTTTTTAAAATTATTGTTTAAATCATGATAAATGTATTCTTTAATCCCCATCAGCTATTTCTTCCATTCTCCCCTCCACCACCTCCTTTCTGGTAACCATCAGTTTGTTATCTTGGGTTAAGAGTCTGTTTCTTGGTTTGTCTCTTTTTCCTTTGCTCATTTGTTTCATTAAACTGCACATATAAGTGAGCTCATATGGTATTTGTCTTTCTCTGCCTTATTTCACTCAGCATTATACTCTCTAGCTCTATCCGTGTTGTTGCAAATGGAAATACTGCATTTTTTATGACTGAATAATATTCCACTGTAAATATATACCACATCTTTATCCATTTATCTATCGATGGATGCTTGGGCTGCTTCCATAGTTTGGGTATTGTAAATAACGCTGCAATAAACAAAGGGGTACATGTATCCCCTTGAATTAGCGCTTTTGTATTTGGGGGTAAATATCCAGTAATGTGATTACCGGATCATAGGGTAGCTCTAATTTTTAATTTGAGGAGTCTCCATTCTGTTTTCCTCAGAGGCTGCACCAGTTTGCGTTCCTATCAGCAGTGCCCAAAGTTCATTTTTCTCCACATCTTGGCCAATGCTGTTGTTTCGTTCTTTGGTCATTCTAACGGGTGTGAGGTGATATCTCACTGTGGTTTGATCTGTATTTCTCTTATGAATGATGTTGGGCAACTTTTCATGTGTCTGTTGGCCATCTGGATGTCTTCTGCCCATTTTTTAATTGAATTATTTGCTTTTGGGGTGTTGAGTTGTATTAGCTATTAATATATTTTGGATACTAACCCTTTCTCAAATATGTCATCTGTAAATATCTCCTCCCATTCAGTAGGTTGCCTTTTAATTTTGTTGATTCTTTCCTTTGCTGTGCAAAAACATTTTATTTTGTCGTAGTCTCAATAGTTTATTTTTGCCTTTATTTCTCTTGCCTCAGGAGACATAGCTAAAAAAAAAAAAAAAGGCACTATGGCTGATGTCAAAGAAATCATTCCTGTGCACTCCTCAAGGATTTTTGTAATTCGGGGTGTCGCATTTAGATCTTTAATCCATTCGAGTTTATTTTTGTGTATGAGGAAAGAAACCAGTCCAGTTTCATTCTTTTACACGTACCCATTCAGTTTTCCCAACACCATTTGTTGAAGAGATTGTCTCTTTCCTGTTAATATCATTCCTCCTTTGTCAAAGATTGACCATATCATCATGTGTTTATTTCTGGGTTTTCTGTTCCATTGATCTATGTATCTATTCTTATGCCAGCACCATACTATGATGATTACTACTGCTTTGTAATATACCTTGAAATCTGGAATCGTGATGCCTCTAGTTTTTCTTTTTCAAGGTTGCTTTGGCTATTTGAGGTCTTTTGTGGTTCCATACAATTTTAGGATTGTTTGTTCTAGTTCTGTGGAAAATGTTGTTGGTATTTCGAAAGGGATTGCACTAAATGTGTAGATTGCTTTGGGTAGTAAAGACATTTTAACACGATTCGTTCTTCCAATCCATGAGCATAGGATGTCATTCCATTTCTTTGCATTATCTCAATTTTTTTCATCATTGTTTTATAGTTTTCAGAGTACAAGTCTTTCACGTCTTTAAGTTTATTCCTAGATATTTTATTGGTTTTGGTGCAGTTGTAAATGGGATTGTTTTCTTAATTGCACTTTCTGCTACTTCATTAATAGTGTATAGGAATACAACCGATTTCTATACATTGAGTTTTGTATCCTGCAACTTTACTGAATTCATTTATCAGTTATAGTCGTTTTTTGAAGTATTTAAGGTTTTCTATATATATAGCACCCTTCATCTACAAATAGAATTTTTCTTTTTCCTCACCAACTTGGATGACTTATTTCTTTATGTTGTCTAATTACCATGGCTAGAACTTTGAGTACCATGCTGGATAAATGGTAAGAGGGGACATCCCTGTCTTGTTCCTGGCATTATGGGACAAGCTCTCTTTTTTGCCATTGAGTATAATGTTGGCTATAGGTTTTTCATATAACGCCTTTATTATCTTGAGGTATGTTCCCACTAGAGCTACTTGGCAGAGGGTTGTTTTTTTTTTTTAATAAAAATGGATGTTGTACTTTGTCCAATGCTTTTTCTATATCTATTGAAATGATGATATGGTTTTTATCCTTTCTCTTACTGATGTGAGGTATCGTGTTGATTGTTGCAAATAATGAACCACCCTGCATCCCACTTGATCGTGGTGTGTGATTTTTTTTAAGTGTGTTGTTGGGTTTGGCTTGCTAATTTTTTATAGTTGAATAAAAGTTATTTTATTCTATTAAGATATTCCATAAGGTGCACAGCTTCCAACCCCAGACCTCTCTATTATCTATACCACCAGGTACAATGATTCTTCCTGAATAAATCTGCATCAGTAAAGTGGTAAATCAGGATGCGTTTAAAACAATGAAATGAAAAAATCAGAGAAATCTTAGTAGAAAACGTGACAGGCCAAGTCTTACCAGATTGGCTTCCTGACCTCATTTCCATCTCTGATGGGAAGCACTGCTCCTTGTTCGCGGGCGCTGGGACACCACCGGCTCAGGCTTCAGCTGGGTTGGCAAGTCCAGGCAGGAGCGCCCCTTGTGCGGTTGGTGCGTGTGTCCCCACATTCTTGTCCAAATACTACTTTGTATTCTGTTTAATGCCTTTACTAGCATGGAAGTGATACTCTGCACTTTGTGTGTGTGTGGTTGCACTGAGGACTACAATACGCATCTTTTATTTATTTATTTAGTGACTCATCATACAGTACATCATTAGTTTTTGATGTAAAGTTCCATGATTCATTATTTGCACATAACACCCAGTGCTCCGTGCAATACGTGCCCTCCTTAATACCCATCACTGGCCTATCCCAGTCCCCCACGCCCCTCCCCTCTGAAGCCCTCAGTTTGTTTCCCAGAGTCCATAGTCTGTTGTGGTCCATTCCCCATTCTGTTTACCCCCCCTTCATTCTTCCCTTCCTTCTCCTACCGATCTCCCTGCTATTTCTTATGTTCCATAAATGAGTGAAACCATATGATAATTGTCTTTTTCTACTTGACTTATTTCACTTAACATAATCTCCTCCAGTCCCGTCCATGTTGCTGCAAATGTTGGGTAATCGTTCTTTCTGCTGGCTGAATAATATTCCATTGTATATATGGACCGCATCTTCTTAATCGAAGGGCATCTTGGCTCCTTCCACAATTTAGCTATTGTGGACAATGCTGTTATGAACATTGGGGTGCATATGGCCCTTCTCTTCACTCCATCTGTATCTTTGGGGTAAATACCCAGGAGTGCAATGGCTGGATCATAGGGTAACTCTATTTTTAACTTTTTAAGGGACCTCCACACTGTTTTCCAAAGTGGCTGTTCCAACTTGCATTCCCACCAACAGTGTAGGAGGGATCCCCTTTCTCCACATCCTCTCCAACATTTGTTGTTTCTTGCCTTGTCAATTTTTGCCATTCAAACTGGCGTAAGGTGGTATCTCAATGTGGTTTTGATTTGAATTTCTCTGATGGCTAATGATTTTGGGTTTTTTTTCATAATATTTTTTATTATATTATGTTATTCACCATACACTACATCCCTGGTTTTTGATGTAAAGTTCTATGATTCATTAGTTGCATATAATACCCAGTGCACCATGCAATATGTGCCCTCCTTACTACCCACAAATGATTTTGAACATTTTTTCATGTGTCTGTTAACCATTTGTATGTCTTCATTGGAAAAGTGGCTGTTCATATCTTCCGCCCATTTTTTTTTTAAAGATTTTATTCATTTATTTGACAGAGACAGCCAGCGAGAGAGGGAACACAAGCAGGGGAGTGGGAGAGGAAGAAGCAGGCTCATAGCGGAGGAGCCTGATGTGGGGCTCGATCCCGGAACGCCGGGATCATGCCCTGAGCCAAAGGCAGACGCTTAACCGCTGTGCCACCCAGGCACCCCCCGCCCATTTTTTGATTTGATTATTTGTTTCTCGTGTGTTCAGTTTGAGAAGTTCTTTGTAGATCTTAGATACCAGTCTTTTATCTGTACTGTCGTTTGCAAATATCTTCTCCCATTCCGTGGTTTCCCTTAGTTTTATTGACTGTTTCCTCTGTAGTACAAAAGCTTTTATCTTGATGAAGTCCCAAAGGTTCATTTTTTTTTTCTTTTGTTTCCCTTGCCTTTGGAGATGTGTCATGAAAGAAGTTGCAATGGCTGATGTCAAAGAGGTTACAGCCTATGTTCTCCTCTAGGATTTTGATGGATTCCTGTCTCACATTGAGGTCTTTCATCCATTTGGAGTTTATCTTTGTGTATGGTGTGAGAGAGTGGTCAAGTGTCATTCTTTTGCATGTAGCTGTCCAATTTTCCCGCACCATTTATTGAAGAGACTGTCTTTTTTCCACCGGATGTTTTTTCCTGCTTTATCAAAGATTAGTTGCCCAAAGAGCCGGGGGTCCATTTCTGGGTTCTCTATTCTGTTCCATTGGTCTATGTGTCTGTTTTTGTGCCAGTACCATGCTGTCTTTGTGATCACAGCTTTGTAGTACAACTCGAAATCCGGCATTGTGATGCCCCCAGCTTTGTTTTTCCTTTTCAACAGTTCCTTGGTGATTTGGGGCCTTTTCTGGTTCCATACAAATTTAAGGACTATTTGTTCCAGCTCTTTGAAAAATGTCCTCGGTATTTTGATCGGCATATCATTGAAAGTGTAGATTGCTCTGCGTAGCATGGACATTTTAACTATGTTAATTCTTCCGATCCATGAGCATGGAATATTTTTCCATCTTTTTGTGTCTTCCTCAATGTCTTTCAAGAGTGATTTATAGTTTCTAGAATATAGGTCCTTTAGGTCTCTGGTTAATTCCAAGGTAATGTATGGTTTTTGGTGCTATCGTAAAAGGGATGGATTCCCTAATTTCTCTTTCTTCAGTCTCATTATTCGTGTATAGAAATGCAACTGATTTCTGAGCATTGATTTTGTATCCCACCACATTACTGAATTGCTCTATAACTTCTAATAGTTTGGGGGTGGATTCTTTTGGGTTTTCCATATAGAGTATCATGTCATCTGCGAAGAGAGACATTTTGACTTCTTCTTTGCCAATTTGGATACCTTTTATCCCTTTTTGTTGTCTGATTGCTGTTGCAAGGACTTCTAGTACTATGTTGAATAATAGTGGCGAGAGTGGGCATCCTTGTCGTGCTCCTGATCTTAAGGAAAGGCTTCCAGCTTTTCCCCATTGAGAATGATATTTGCTGTAGGCTTTTCATAGATGGTTTTTATGAGATTGAGGAATGTACCCTCTATCCCTACACTCTGAAGTGTTTTAATCAGGAAAGGATGCTGTATTTTGTCAAATGCTTTTTCTGCATCAATTGAGAGGATCATATGGTTCCTGAGTCTTTTCTTGTTGATATGATGTATCGCGCTGATCGATTTGCGAATGTTGAACCACGCTTGCATCCCAGGGATGAATCCCACTTGGTCATGATGGATAATCCTTTTAATGTACTGTTAGATTCTATTAGCCAGGATCTTGTTGAGGATTTTGGCATCCATATTCATTAGGGAAATCGGTCTATAATTCTTTTTGATGGGGTCTTTGCCTGGTTTGGGGATCAAGGTAATATTGGCCACATAGAATGAGTTTGGTAGCTTTCCTTCTGTTTCTATTTATTGAAATAGCTTTAGGAGAATAGGTATTATTTCTTCTTTGAATGTTTGGTAGAATTCCCCCGGAAAACCGTCCGGGCCTAGAGTTTTGTTATTTGGAAGGTTGTTTATCACTGACTCAATCTCTTCATAATTAATTGGCCTGTTTAAAAAATCAATTTCTTTCTGTTTCAGTCTTGGTAGTTTATAGGTTTCCAGGAAGGATTCCATCTCTTCCAGATTGCTTAATTTATTGGCATATAGCTGTTGATAAACGTTTCTAATAATCCTTCCAATTTCATTGGTGTTGGTCGTGACCTCTCCCTTTTCATTCATGATTTTATTAATTTGGGTCCTTTCTCTATTCTTTTGGATAAGTCTTGCCAGTGATCTTTCAATTTTATTGATTCTCTCATAGAACCAGCTTCTAGTTCTGTTGATCTGCTCTACTCTACTCCTAGTTTCTAATTCATTGATTTCTGCTCTAATCTTGGTCAACTGCTTCCTCGTGAGTGGATTAGGCCTGTCCCTCTGTTGCTGTTCCAGCTTCTTGAGGTGAGAATATAAAAACCGCATGTTAGATGTTTCTATTCTTTTGAGCGAGGCTTGGATGGCTATGTATTTCCCCTTTAGGACTGCCTTTGCAGTATCCCATAGGTTTTGGACCGTTGTGTTTTCATTCTTGTTGGTCTCTATAAATTGTTTAAATTGATTTTTGATTTCCCGGTTTATTGAGTCATTCCTGAGCAGGATGGTTATTAGTCTCCAAGTGTTTGAGTTTCTCCAAATTTTTCCTTGTGGTTGAGTTCCAATTTCAGAGCTTTGTGGTCTGAGAATATGCAGGGAATAATTTCAGTCTTTTGGTTTCGGTTGAGACCTGTTTTGTGACCCAGAACATGGTCTATTCTTGAGAATGTTCCATGGGCATTAGAATAGAATGAGTATTCTTTGGTTCTGGGGTGTAGTGTTCTATATATATCTATGAGGTCCAACTTGTCGAGTATGGCATTCAAAGCTCTTGTTTCTATGTTGGTTTTCTACTCCGGTGATCTGTCTTTTGCTGATAGTGGAGTGTTGAGGTCCCCTACTATTAACATATTTTTATCTGTATGTCTCTTTATTCTGGTTAAGAGTTGGCTTGTGTATCTTGCTGCTCCCCTGGTGGGGGCATATATATTTATAATTGTCATATCTACTTGTTGGATACATCCTTTAAGAACAACATAGTGCCCTTCTGTATCTCTAACTACAGTCTTTAGTTTAAAATCCAATCTGTCTGTTATGAGAATTCCTACCCCAGCTTTCTTTTGAGGTCCATTGGCATGAAAGATGGTATTCCATCCCTTTACTTTCAGTCTGAATGTATCTTTAGGTTCAAAATGAGTCTCTTATAGACAGCAAATGGATGGGTCAAGTCTTTTTATCCAATCTGCAACCCTGTGGCATTTTATGGGAGCATTTAGGCCATTTACATTGAGACTGATTATTGACAGATATGATTTTAATGATGCCATGCTGCCAGTAAAGTCTTTGTTTCTATAGATTGTGACTTTCTGTTCTGTATCACTCTTGGGGCCTTTTTACTTTTATAGAACCCCCCTTAATATCTCCTGTAGGGCTGGTTTCGTGGGTACGAAATTGGTCAATGGCGATTCTGGAAGGTCTTTATTTCTCCATCCATTCTGAATGATAGCCTTGCTGGATAAAGGATCCTTGGCTGCATGTTTTTCTCTGAAAGAGCTTGAAAAATGCCCCTCCAACCCTTTCTCTCATTCCAGGTCTATGTAGACAGGTCTGATGTAATTCTGATGCCTTTGCCTTGGTACATGAGAAATTTCTTTGCCCTGGCTGCTTTCAATACTGTATCCTTGGATCTAATATGTGCAAATTGCACTATGACGTGACGTGGCATAGGTTTGTCGTAGTTGAGCTTGGGAGGGGTCCTCTCTGCCTCTTGTACCCGAATGTTTGTTTCCCTTGCTAGATTAGGGAAGTTTTCAGCTACAATTTGTTCAAATATCTCTTCTAGACCTCTGTTTTTCTCCACCCCCTCGGGGATGCTGATGATTCTGACATTGGAACGTTTCATTGAGTCAGTAATCTCCCATAAGCTACATTCTTGAGCGTGGATTTTTTTGAGTCCAGATTCTATTTTAGCTTTGTCTTCTACTAACCCATCCTCCAATTCACTGATACGTTCTTCTGCCTCATTCACCCTGGCCGTCAGAGCCTCTAGTTTTGACTGCATTTGGCTCATAGAATTTTTAATTTCTGCCAGATTCGCTCTCATTTCCACCCTTAGAGATTCTATATTCTCATTAACATTTTCGTTAATACTTTTTCAAGTCTACACATCATCTTGACCATTGTTACTCTGAATTCCATTTCTGATAATTTGGTTACATCCATATCCATCAGTTCTGTGGCAGAGGACACAGACTCATTGTCTTTTCTTTGCTGGGGGGGGACTTCTCCTTCTCATCATTCTGATGAGGAGAGGTTGCGGGGTTGTCCAGAGCCCAAATTATTGACCGGGACCCAGGCTGTGCACCCTCGTTTTATAGGGATCTTAGGGATGTGGGCTTCTTGATTTTTCAGCCTGCCTTCTGGGGGAGGGGCCTGCCGCGCCGATACTCAGGAAACCCTATTTGGGTAGAGTCTCCGTGTCCCCTGCGAGGGGGATGGGGATAGGCACACTGTGAGCCGGTCTTTCCAGGCTTTTGTTCTCTGGTGGCTTTCCCTGGCTGTTTGTTGTGCCTCTTCAGAGAGTCAGAGCAGCAGTGGCCGAATCTCAGCCTCTGTCTCAGAACAGAGGGATCACGGACCGTTCTCCACTGATGATCTGGCCACTTTAACTCTGTTACTGTTGGTGCTGCTCAACCCTGCAGCGTCCCGGGATGTGCGCCCCACAGCTGGCGTCCCAGCCCTCACTTCCAGGGCCGGTGGGTCTCTGTCCTTTGTGTTTCTAACACCACCAGCCTCCAGCCGCCAGCCGCCCCCATGTGCTCCAGAGCTTCCGGTCTGAGTCTGGTTCCAGTGAGTACACCGGAGCTCCGTTTCAGTCTGGTAGCGCGCGTGCACCTGGCTCATGGTCTCAGTCTGCTGTTTTGCGGGTGCCGGCCCAAGAGTCCGCCCGCTCCCCCGTGCAGGTGGCTACTGCTTCCTGACACCTGAACACGGCGGCTCCCTCCCCCTTCCATTTATCTTCCGATATCTGTGCGCGGTTTCACGGCTCCCCGCTTCGTACCTCAATACTCAGCGCTGGAGATGTTCATTTGTAGAGATCCAGATGTATCTTCCTGCGTCTCAGGCTGATTCCGTGGATGTTCAGGCTGGTCTGGTACCTACCCAACTCGACTCAGGGGACCAGCTGAAAAAGGGGTCCCCTACTCCTCCGCCATCTTAACTCCCCTCTCAAAAATTGAGCTACCTTATCCAGCAATTGCACTACTGGGTATTTACCCCAAAGATACAGACGTAGTGAAGAGAAGGGCCATATGCACCCCAATGTTCATAGCAGCATTGTCCACAATAGCTAAATCGTGGAAGGAGTCAAGATGCCCTTCAACAGTTGACTGGATTAAGAAGATGTGGTTCAGGGGTGCCTGGGTGGCGCAGTCATTAAGAGTCTGCCTTCAGGTCAGGGCGTGATCCCGGCGTTCCAGGATCGAGCCCCACAATAGGCTCCTCCGCTGGGAGCCTGCTTCTTCCTCCCCCACTCCCCTGCTGTGTTCCCTCTCTCGCTGGCTCTCTGTCACATAAATAAATAAAATCTTAAAAAAAAATGTGGTCTAGCATGGTGCACTGGGTGTTAGATGCAACAAATGAATCATCAAACTTTACATCAGAAACCAGGGATGTACTGTATGGTGACTAACATATAATAAAAAAAACAAAACAAAAAAAAGATGTGGTCCATATATACAATGGAATATTACTCAGCTATCAAAAAGAATGATTTCTCGACATTTGCTGCAACATGGACGGGACTGGAGGAGATAATGCTAAGCGAAATAAGTCAAGCAGAGAAAGACAATTATCATATGGTTTCACTCATTTTCGGAACATGAGAAGTAGGAAGATCAGTAGGAGAAGAAAGGGAAGAAGAAGGAGGGGTGGTAAACAGAAGGGGGAATGAACCATGAGAGACTATGGACTCTGGGAAACAAACTGAGGGCTTCAGAGGGGAGGGGGGTGGGGGATTGGGATAGGCTGGTGATGGGTAGTAAGGATGGCATGTATTGCATGGTGCACTGGGTGTTATATGCAAGTAATGAATCATAGACCTTTACATCAAAAACTAGGGATGTACTGTATGGTGACTAACAATAAAAAATTATTATAAAAAAACTACAACTCCTAGAGTATTGATGAGGTTATTGATATTACCTTTTAATCCTTGAACTAGAGCAGTTCTTGACATTGTTGCGGGAGATAATTATTTTTTTTAAACTAAAATAAAATTCACATAGGATGTGAATAACATGTGAATAACATGATAAAAAATTATAAAAAAAATTCACATAATATAAAATTCACCATTTTAAAGGGTACAATTCAGTGGGTTTTAGTACATTCACAATGTTGTACAATTATCACTACAGTCTAATGCCAGAATATTTTCATCATCCCAAAGGAAATCCCATGCTAATTAAGCAGATAGTCACCATTCCACCCTAAATCCAGCTCTGGCAACCATGAATCTACTTTCTATCTATACATCTGCCTGTCTGGATATCATATGTCTATAATCATAAAATATTTGTTCCTTTTGTGTCTGGTTTCTTTCGTTTAGCATAATGTTTTCAACACTTATAAGTATCAATAATTCATTTCTTTTAATGGCTGAATCATATTCTGTCACATAGATATACCATATTTTGCCCATCTACTCTCAGTTGGACATTGGGGTTGTTTCCACTTTTGACCATTAGGCACAGTTCTGTAAATATTCATATACAAATTTTGGTTTGGACACCTATGTTGAATTTCTTTGAGGAAATAAGAGTAGAAGTGTTGGGTCATATAATTCTATGTTTACTTTTTTAAAACAAAATTCACATTTAGGTTGAAATAAACTCCATGAATTTAATGTTTTACACCAAAAATGACAGCATTTTCTATTATTCCTAGATAAACCAAAAAAAAACACTTATTTTTGTAGATTTCTAGGTTTTGCCCAGAAATCAAGATAAATCAGTAGCTATAGGCTTCGGGGCGGGGGGGGGGAGCAGAAGAAAAACAACCTATCAGTTGTGTCTATGGCTTCTGATTCTATCTTGACCATGAAACAGAAGGGCTCCACATATACCTGATAAAAGCCTTATGAAGAAGTAGGCTCAACAAAGGGCTGTGAACAGCAACAACCAGATAAAGTATTTGTCTAGTGACCCCTGAGGGCTTCCTCAGGGACCATTTTTATTTACATTAATTTTTCCTATGTATGAGCCATCCTGTTTTGTCTCTTTGTATGCCTTGTAATTTTTGTTGAAAACTTAATATTTGGAATATTATAATGTGACATCGGTGGAAATCAAGCTCCCCCCTACCCAGTATTTGTTGTCGCTGCTTATTGTAATTGTTGTTAGGATGCTTCGCGTGTTTTCTAATCAAATCTTGCATACCCGGTAGTCTTCGTCATGTGTGGCCACTGAACTCGTTCCATTAGCCTAGTGATCAGCCAGGAATTTTTTTAAATTCCTTCAATGCTAGGAATAAAAACAAAACTTTTCCCTAACTTTGTGGACGGACTCTCCGTGCATGTTGGAGCAAGCCTTTAACATGTAGGCATGTGGTTACAGCTCTGCTGTAACCTTCACTTCTTGTTTGGATGAAGCCTGAAGGTCAAAGATGAGAGTTTAGGGCCTTCTCAGGGTTTTGTGGGTTTTGTTTTGTTTGTTTGTTGATTATAGGCCTAACACTGTGCATGGCCTTCTAGATTCCATGGAATATATGGGAGCTTCTCAAAGTCCTTATTCTCTGAAGTATCTCTTACCCCAGCCTTTTCTCCTATGCATTAGTTTTTCTATAATTTTCTCCAACTGTTATTCCTGACCCAGGGTGGCGGCTAATACGTTTACCTTTAAAAGTTTTCAACAAAGACCCACCCAGGTAGCCAACTCAGCACTAGGAAAGTTTAAGAAAAGGCAAAATAAAGGTAGGTCTTTGAAAACGTCCTTCGGGGAGCCACCAGATAGCTCAGAACAACCAAGCACAATTTGTAAGAGTAAGGTCCATAGTGTTCCTTCTGGTATTAGTAATCTGTGTTAGGAACATGGGGGGTTGTTTTCACGCTGGGGGTGGGGAATGGCACTAGAGTAAACTGAAACATCACAAAGCTCTCTTACCAACATTAGCTGTTTTTTCTTCTTCATTAAGCATTTCCCTTGTTGTAAGCTTTTTTTTTTTTTTTTTTTTTTTGACAGAGAGAGAGCGAGCACAAGCAGGGGGAAGCTGCAGAGGGAGAGGGAGAAGCAGACTCCTCGCTGAGCAGGGAGGCAGACACAGGGCTCTATCCCAGGACCCTGGGGTCATGATCTGAGCCAAAGGCAGACGCTTAACCAGCTAAGCCACCCAGGGACTCTTGCCTTGTTCTAAGCTTTTGATTGAATGCCAAAATTCTGAAGAAGTTAATTCTGACTTTTTTGGGGCCAGATTTTTTAATTTATATTCAATTTAGTTAATATATAGTGTATTATTAGTTTCAGGGGTAGAGTTTAGTGATTCATCGGTTGTATATATCACCCAGTGCTCATTACATCAGGTGCCCTCCTTAACTCCCATCACCCAATTACCCCATCCCTCCACCCGCCTCCCCTTATTTTTTACTTTTTTGGAAGGACATACTGTTAGAGTTCTCTGCCATTTTTGCTGACATCCTATTATTGTTTAAGCAACTGATGTTTAAGTTTTCAATCGCCTGCGGTAGAAGCATCCTAAATAGTCCAGAATCACATCCATGAAAATAATCTTGGAAAGGCCATTTACTTTTCTAAGAACAAACACTAGATGAGCTCGAAGGTGTATATCAAACATTACAGCTGTTAATAAAATGAAAACCAGCTAGTAAATTAACTTTCTGATATAATTTTACATGTACATGTTTGCTTTAAATTTATATTAAAAGATACTGCATGTATTTGATCTGATAAATTTATTGGATTTAATCAACAGCTTGATTAAAGGTATTTATCCCTTGTGCATAGAAACAGAAGTTTCTAGATATCGAGGAGTTATGGATTCAGATAAGCCTGGGGCCAAATTCCGGCAAATTCATTTACAGCCTGGGAAGAGACCCTGAGTTTATACGCATCATCACTGTTGTCGGAGTTAAATATAGGACCACAGTCCTGCTCTCGTGTTTGTTGCAGGTTTTGTAAAAATAGTTCTAAAAATAATTCTTTTTTTTGACTGGCCTCATTTCACTGGCCTTCATTTGGCCATTTTTTTTTGACTGGCCTTCATCTGACTGGCCTCCTGGCCAGTTAGCTCAGTTGGTTAGACCGTGGTGCTGAGAAAAATAATTCATGTTCCAGGGTCAGTCATGTAAGAACATCATGTAAGTACTTCTGTTTTCACCAAAATCACTTCATGGGACACATGGACTGCAATACATACAACATCATAGATGCAATACCTGGAGTCAAATATGCTCATTATGTCAATATCTTCTGGCATTGGGTGAATTCCCAAAAAAGTATAGATTTTGCTAATGTTTGATTCTCCTATGTTTTAAGTTGTGTGGATATTTCACAGCATTTCATCCTACATTAGGAAAATTTTTTGGTATAATTTCTAATAGTTTGAAATTAAAGTCCCCAATGGTAGAATTCTCAAAATAGATATAACATTTACAGATCTACACATAACCACTATGAAAGAACTATCCATGTCGCCTACTCCTGTTGACCTTGAGACAAAAATATAGTCATGATGTTGTATCACAATGAAATACCACCAGGTACCATCAGGTTTTCTGTCCGTATCCTACATCTGAAGAATTACCTTCCAGGGAAGAAGCATAGATTATATCTCTTATAGAACGCACTTCTGTTTCTACCAAAAGCGTTTCACGGCGGGCTTGGGCCATGGTGTACACAGCATCACAGATGAAATAGAGTAAGACACGGTCATTAAGTCAATATCTGGCATAAGCTCAAGACTTTGGTGGGCGCTTGCCATTTTTCCACATAGTGATCCAGAAAGTGAACAATCACAAATTTCAAGCCAAAATTTACTGAAGTTAAGGTCCTCTGGATATTGGGAAGGATTAACTGCCTTGCGAAAGTGCATAAAAGCAGGGATATCCCTCTTCTGGTGTGAAATGAAAACTTCCACGGAAAGAATGCCAGACGTGGCCCATCTTATACAAACAATATTGCACTTTGCTATCATGATCCACACCTTCTCCAAGGTTAACTAGGATTCTGTCATCCTGCCAATGGTCATGAAGCTAGCTACATGCGCCTTTGCAGATGAAACTCTGGTCCTGGTTATGAAATTTATGTCACTTGGTCCATACCTTCTCTTAGCGGTAGGGATTTGCACTATGAAGTCCACATGCACCTTTCTGTGCCTTCTGTTTTCAGGTCCTCAAGGAGCAGCTCCCTTTGCCTATCATCAGAGAAAAAAAAAAAAAAGTGCCATCCAGGTCCAGCCAAAATGCAGCAATAACCAGATTATTCCACGGAGGAGAGAGCTGTCCCTGGGGGCCATCTGATAGTAATGGGAACTGGTCTTTATCATTCAGAATGGGATCAAAAGAACCATATGTGACCTGAATAAGAAAAGGAAAATAGGATTCTGAGTTTACTGGATTTTGGAATGTCTTCCTTGGGAAGAGGGTACGTGAATTCTCTATGTGAGAGGGAGAGTGACCAGATGATTTGGTGAAAAGGGACTATGGTGGACATGACGCAATTCTCATTTCATTCTGGGCACATAGAAGACCATGTTTCCTAGACCCCTTGCTTTTAGAAAGGATATGTGGTTACTTCTAGCCAATGGCATCACTTTTAAGCCAAAGAATAAAAAATGATGTGTGTTATCCCTAGGTGCTTTTCATCTCCTTCCTTGGCATGAGTTTCGGATCACATACCAACAAGATCATGGTGCGTCCATCAGCCTTGCCCTATGTGCCTAGTAAAGCAGTCCGATGTTTGATGCAACAAATCTTTAATTACTGAACTCTTAACTAGGGGATTAAATTTATCACCACAGCATTACTATGTTATCCTACCCTCTCAGGTTTTCTAAAAAATAATTTTTCCAGAATAGAACCCTTTTAATGTAATGCTGCTATGTTCAGGAGTAATGTCTCCCTATTGCTATTGGCCACAGATCAGTCCCTAGGAAGAGACTCTGAGATAGAGGGTTTCTGTGGGAAGTGAGGAAAGGCAGGAATGGAAAGGAGAAGCTGAATCAAAAAAAAATAGTTGCAACCGAGTGTCAGCCAATCCCAAGGATCTCTGGACTGGGACAACCCTTTAGCATTGTCCCAAATGAAGTCCGGGAAAACAAGCTTCATCTTCCCATGTCTGCCAGAGATGGGCCTCTGGCTCTTCCCTAAGAGAGTTGCATCCTTGAGTAAGGTCACTTGCAATGATGTGGGCACTTCTTCTGAGGTTGAGCTGTGAGCTGGCATCAGTCAATATTCTCAGTCGCTGTGGGTTGGATGCCTTGACCCTGAGCACAAATCTGGGCTCTCACAGGATCTATTGCATTTATTCACCTTCTTCCTCTTTCTCAACCTGGTTAATCATCTCACCACCTGAGAACGTCCCTGGGATGGCATACATACACACAGCTTCTGCCTTTTCTTTTTTGATTGAGGAAAAGGCATTGGGGAAAAGCAAAACATCTCTCTCCAGAACTCAGGCCCACTTAGCTGTGGGCTTTTGTAGAGCCCCAGAAGTGTTCCAGTCCCAGCTGAAAATTCTGACACTCTTCCTGTAACAATAACCACGGGTTCGCTGTGTCTCTGGCAGCTGTAGACTGTAGAATAGTCTGACTCCCTCCAGAGAACCAAAACAGGGCAGGCTCCGAAGGAAAGGCACTGTAGAGATCAAAACCCAGGGATGGGTGGGGAAATGGGAATTCTTGTTAACCACTTCGGTGGTGAAGAGAAGGGCCAGAACATATTGGTAGTTCTTCAAGAACGACCTAAACACAGGGAACAAGATTAGGGAGGATGGTCAAGTCATGTAATTCAGGGACCAATAGTAAGCCAAGCCAAGGGGAGGAAGGGTTTTAGACTCACGTTTTCCATTCAGAGATTCCTGTCTATTGGCTCATGGAGATGGTATGAATGATTTCCCAAGGCTCTAAAGATCCTGGCATGGCTCTCTCACTCAGCTCACTGTGTCCAAATCACCAAAAGAGGTCTGCAAGCCACTGTGAGTGGGATTAGGTGGCATTTAGCTGAATGATGTAGCTGTCAACTGGACAGTGATTTTGTTGGCCATAAATGGAAGGTGCATCAGCATATGGACAAGACAGCAAGACAGTCTCCTCTAGGTACATAAGTAAGGAGTGCAAGAACCATCTCATATGCCATTTTGGAAAGAGTTGAATCCCAAATGTTGGGAGCCAAGATGCAAGCATTCCTTGTTTCCCTTTTACATCTAGAATAGTTTAAGTAACACTGGACTTGCCAAGTCCTCAAATACTTTGGAAGATTTCTTTCTGACACCGTGTTCACCTGGGACATTTTAAGGGACTTTTACAGTTATCTCCTATTCTAAGTAGTCAGCTCTTCTGAAGCCAATTATGTTAAATTGTATTTTTCTTGAAAAATAAACATTTCATCCACATTTTCTAGTTTACATTCATAGACTTCAGCCAATTGTTCCAATAAGTTTTCTTTTTTGTGGTGAATTCTCCTTCATTATTTCTTATTTTATATGTGACTTTCCTTATTTTTTTCTTTAATTTCATTAGTTAAAAATATAAGTTCTCTGATATTTAAAATATTTCGGTTTTTTGTATTTCCTAAAGAATTAATGTCGTCTTTCCCTTTGTTAATTCCTATCTTCTCCTTTCCTTGGCATTATTTTGGCATTTTTCTAACTTTGTGAATTTCAAACTTAAACATTCTGAAAATCAATTCTGGGTTGTTAATTATAATAAATTAAATGTTTTCACACAAACAGTGCTCTGGCTGTTTTCTAGTGGTTCTTATATGGTTTCAAGATTGCGACTGTCTAGATAATGTGCAGAATTTTATTTGGGGTTAACTCTTTACTGAAATATTATGAGATATTGTTTCAATAGCTCCTAAGTAGTAGTTACATTTCAAATTAAAATCGGTCATTCCTCTGTGCTCAAATAATTTTATGTGTATTACTTCTACTTTGGGAATTTTAGCTTTTCTTGTGTTGCCTAAACCTGTCTTTTTCCTCTCCAAAAACCTTTGAAAGAAAACCGTAGACGTACATACAGAGGACTGACTTGATGTAAACTATAGTTGACCCTTGAACAATGTGGGTTTGAACTACACAGGTCCACTTATTCATGGATTTTTTCAATAAATTCAGAAAAGTACTGTAAGTGTATTTTTCTTATGATTCTCTCAATGACATTTTCTTTTCTCTAGCTTGCTTTATTGAGAATACATAATGCATGTAACACACAATATGTGTTCATTGACTTTATATTGTCGGCAAGGCTTTCGGTCAACAGTAGGCTATTAGTACTTAAGTTTAGGGAGAGTCAAAAGTTGTGTGTGGACTTTCGAGTGTGCACTGGTTTGGTGCCCCTAACTCCCACATATCCTCTGCACTAATTATGCTCTTTGGAGCTTTCTTCCCCTTAGTTTCATGTGTTTCATGAATGATCATAGACTAGAAGAGGTGAATTCACTTTTTTTTCTTTTACTTTTAAGATTTGCCTTATATCTTACTTTCTTTATGGAGGCAATCTTTTTGCTATTGGAGTACAAAGCCTGAAGACCGCTTTAAAGTGGTCTTGTTTCATTATCTATTCCTCAGATTTAACGTGTCAGGTGTTAAGTTCATGACCCTGTGCCCAATGGGTAGAAAACCTGAAGAGATCATAAACATCAACGAGGTTAGATTTGTACCCTAATTTTCCACACAGCACACACAGCTCCCAGAGAGAGACTGCTTTACCAGTGGTGGTTAATAAACTCCAGGGTACAGTGCCAGAAAATGAAATGGAGGATTCGCTTACCTATTTTTTTTTTAAAAGATTTTATTTATTTATTTGACAGAGAGAGAGACAGCCAGCGAGAGAGGGAACACAAGCAGGGGGAGTGGGAGAGGAAGAAGCAGGCTCATAGCGGAGGAGCCTGATGTGGGGCTCGATCCCATAACGCCAGGATCACACCCTGAGCCGAAGGCAGATGCTTAACCCCTATGCCACCCGGGCGCCCCATGCTTACCTATTTTCTTGAGGCTAGAAGGACCATGACACAAATCCAGATAATGAAGGAGTTATTTTTGTCCCATTGCACTGATAAATCTAGACGTGATCATTCTACAAAACATGGTGGCTAATGAATTCCAACAAGGTATCAAGAATAAAATTGGGTGGGAGGAGTTAAGATGGTGGAGGAATAGGAAGGGGGACCTTAAGTTTGTCTCGTCCCCCAAATACAGCTAGAGAGTGATCAGATCATTCTGAACACCCAAGAATTCAATCAGGGATCTGAGAAAACAAATGTTGCGAGTCTACAAGTAGAGAAGTGACCGCCATTTGTAAGGTAGGAGATGCGGAGACCTGAATCAGGTGTGATATAGCAGAGGACAGGGCGGTGGGGAGGGAGCCTGCCTACCGAGGCCACCGCAAAATACTGTCAGCAGCAGATTGCAGAATCCGAACTTTCAGAAGTTGGCTACCGTGGGGGACGTGCCTGACTTAACGGTGCTCAGGTGGTGAAGCAGGGCGGAATCCCAGGTGTGATAGTGTGGTCTCAAGATCCCTGGGGTCGCAGGAAGAATGGGGATGCCTAAGTGCAGCGAAGTCCCCAGGCATAGGAGCAGGGCAGCCAGCTAAGAACAGCGAGGCTAGGTGCGGGCTTTCTGCTCTGCGTGGCCATAAACCGCGAACCGCGGCACGGATGTGCAACCACTTTCCTGGCAGCGTTCTGGCAAAAGGCAGAAGCACGGTGAGACATCCCCCCACCTGTCCAGGAACAGCATGCGTCTGCTCGGCAGGAGTCTGTGAAATGTGGCATCTTGAAACTCAGCTGTGTGCCCGAGATAAAAACATTCGGTCACAGGCCAGGTGAACAGAGTTCTGACAAACTGGGGAGACAGGAGCGATTGATTGCTTCTCTGTGAGCGCTCACTAAAGAGTGGGAGACAGGAATTTTCAGTTCAGGGGCTAGAGAGCAAGGCATACCCATTCATCCTGCCCGTCAGTGCTGGTAGCAAAACAGCGCCACCTAGTGGAGTCCAGAGCAGCTTACACTGAGCCCTGCCTCTGAGCACAGGAGGCACATTTCCACTAGAGCAAGTCCACGTGACACTCAGCACAACAGGCCCCTCCCCCAGAAGACCAGCACCAACAACTCGCTCTCACCAAGTTTACTGATCATAGAGGGCTGCAAAGCTGCAGTTCTTGGGGAAAACCGTATATAGCATGCTTTGTATTTTTATTCTTTAGTCTTTTAGTATTATTTCAGTTATTTTATTTTTTCAATTCCTTTTTTATTCTTTAATTTTAATTTTTACATGTACTTTATATTTTTTGTTTCTTTTCATTGTATTTTATTATATATGCGTATATATGTGTGTACATATATACATGTGTGTTTCCTTCTTATTTTGAGATCTAGTTTTGTTTTTGTTTTTAAGATTTTATTTGTTGGGGGAGGGCACAAGCAGGGGGAGCAGCAAGCAGAGGGAGAAGGAAGTCCAGCTGAGCAAGGAGCCTGACATGGGACTCGATCCCAAGACCCTAGAATCATGATCTGAGCCAAAGGTAGACCCTTAACTGACTGAGCCACCCAAGCGTCCCAGAGATCTAGTTTCTTTTAACGAGCAGACTAATACACACTTGGGATCTAGTTGTGTGTTTTTCCCCCCTGCTGCTGCTGGTTGGTTGTTTTTTCTTTCTCTCTTCCATTCTTTTCTGTACGAAATGACAAACAGAGAAATTCACCCCAAAAGAAAGAACAGGAAGTAGTACTCATCTGCCAGGGATTTAATCAGTATGGATGTAAGTAAGATGTCTGAACTAGAATTTAAAAGCAGTGATTATAAAGATAACAACTGGGCTTGAAAAAAGCATAGACGATACTAGAGAATCCCTTACTGTAGAGATAAAAGAGCTAAAATCTAGTCCAGCTGAAATTAAAAATGCCATTACCAAGATGCAGTCCCAAGTAGAGGCCTTAAAAATGAGGATGAATGAAGCAGAAGAGTGAATCAGTGATATAGAAGATAAAATGTTGGAAAATAAAGGAGCTGAAGAGGGAAAGAAAACTATTAAACAAAGGTAGACTTAGGGAACTCAGCAATTCCATAAAGCGAACTAATATCCGTATTATAGGAGTCCCAGAAGATGAAGAGCGGGGGGAAAAGGGGCAGAAGGTTTATTTGAACAAATTATAGCTGAGAACCTCCCTAATCTGGGGAAGGAAACAGGCATTCAAGTCCAGGAGGCACAGAGAACCCCCCATCAAAATCAACAAAAATAGCTCAACACCTCGACATACTATAGTGAAGCTTGCAAATTACAAAGATAAAGGGAAAATCTTGAAAGCAGCTCAGAACAAGAGGTCCATAATCTACAAGGGTAGACACGTAAGGCTGGCAGCAGACCTGTCCACAGAGAGCTGGCCAGCCAGAAAGGACTGGCATGATACATTCAATGTGCTAAATGGGAAAAATATGCAGCCAAGTATACTTTATCCAGCAAGGAGGTCATTTGGAATAGAAGGAGAGATAAAGAGTTTCCAGGACAAACAAAAACTGAAGGAATATGTAAACACTAAGCCAGCCGTGCAAGAAATATTAAAGGGGGGGAGGCTCCTGGGTGGCTCAGTTGGTTAAGCAACTGCCTTCGGCTCAAGTCATGATCCTGGAGTCCCAGGATCGAGTCCCGCATTGGGCTCCTTGCTCAACAGGGAGTCTGCTTCCCCCTCTGACCTTTCCCCCCTCATGCTCGCTCTCTCAAGTAAATAAAATCTTCAAAAAAATTTAAAAATTAAAAAGAAAGAAATATTAAAGGCGATCCTTTGAGGGGAGAGAGAGCCCAAGAGTAACAAAGACCAGGAAGGAACAGAGACGATCTACAGCAACAGTGACTTTACAGATAATACAATGGTACTAAATTCATATCTTTCAGTAACTACTCTAAATGTAAATGGACTCAATATTCCAATCAAAAGACACAGAGTATCAGAATGGATTAAAAAACAAAAGCCATCAATATGATGCTTACAAGAGATTCATTTTTGACCCAAAGACACCTTCAGATTAAAAGTGAGGGGGTGGAGAACCATTTATCATGTTAATAGACATCAAAAGAAAGCTGGAGTAGCCATTCTTATATCAGACAAACTAGATTTTAAACCAAAGACCATGATAAGAGATGAAGGACGCTATGTCAAAAAGGGGTCTATCCAATGAGAAGATCTAACAATTGTAAATATCCATGCCCCTAACTTGGGAGCAGCCATATAAACCAATGAATAACAAAATTAAAGAAACTCATTGATAATAATAGTAGGGAACTTTAACACCCCACTCAGAGCAATGGATAGATCCTCTAAGCAGAAGATCAACAAGGAAACACGGGCTTTGAATGACACACTGGACCAGATGGACTTCACAGATATATTCAGAGTGCTTCATCCTAAAGAAGCAGAACACACGTTCTTTTTGAATGCACATGAAACATTCTCCAGAACAGATCGCATACTGGGTCACAAATCAGGTCTCAACCAGTACAAGAACATTGAGATCATACCATGCATATTTTCAGACCACGGTGCTATGAAACTTGAAGTCAACCACAAGAAGAAATTTGGAAGGACCACAAATACGTGGAGATTAAAGAACAGCCTACTAAAAAATGAATGGATCAACTAGGAAATTAAAGAATTTTAAAATACATGGATGCAAATGAAAATGAAAACACAACTGTTCAAAACCTTTGGGTTGCAGCAAAGGCGGTCCTAAGAGGGAAGTATAGAGCACTACCGGCCTTCCTCAAGAAACAAGGGAAGTATCAAAAACACAACCTAAACTTACACCTAAAGGAGATGGAAAAAGAACAGCAAATAAAGCCTAAACCCAGAAGAAGAAAATAAATAATAAAGATTAGAGCAGAAACCATTGATACAGAAATTAAAAAAAAAAAAAAACAGTAGAACAGATCAACAAAAATAGGAGCTGGTTCTTTAAAAGAATTAGTAAGATTGATAAAAAAACCCCTAGCCAGACTTACCAAAAAGAAAAGGGACCCAAATAAAATCATGAATGAAAGAGGAGAAATCACAACAACACTGAAGAAATACAATTATAAGAGGTATTATGAACGATTATATGCCAACAAATGCGGCAATCTGGAAGAAATGGATGCATTCCTAGAAACATATAAACTACCAAAACTGAAGCAGGAAGAAGTAGAAAACCTGAACAGATCCATAACTAGCAAAGGAATTGAATCAGTAACCAAAAATCTCCCAATAAACAAGAGTCCAGGGCTGGATGGCTTCTCAGGGGAATTCTAGCAAACATTTAAAGAATTAATTCCTATTCTTCTGAAGCTGTTTCAAAAAAACAGAAATGGAAAGAAAACTTCTAAACTCCTTCTATGAGGCCAGCATTACCTTGCTCCCCAAACCAGACAAAGACCCCACCAAAAAGGAGAATTACAGACCGATATCCCTGATGAACATGGATGCAAAAATCCTCACCAAGATACTAGCTAAGGGGATCCAACAGTACATTAAAAGGAGTATTCACCACGACCAGATAGGATTATTCCTGGGGTGCAAGCATGGTTCAATATCCACAAATCAATGTGATACACCACATTAATATAAGTAAGGACAAGAACCACATGATCCGGGGCGCCTGGGTGGCACAGCGGTTAAGCATCTGCCTTTGGCTCAGGGCGTGATCCCTGCATTGTGGGATCGAGCCCCACATCAGGCCCCTCTGCTATGAGCCTGCTTCTTCCTCTCCCACTCCCCCTGCTTGTGTTCCCTCTCTCGCTGGCTGTCTCTAACTCTGTCGAATAAATAAATAAAATCTTAAAAAAAAAAAAGAACCATATGATCCTCTCAACAGATGCAGAAAAAGCATTTGACAAAATACTACATCCTTTCTTGATTAAACACAAACAAAAAACAAAAAAAAAAAAAAACAAAAAAAAACCCTCCACCATGTAGAGATAAAGGGAATAAACCTCAACATCATAAAAGTCATATATGAAAGACCCACAGTGAATATCATCCTCAATGGGGAAAACCTGAGAGCTTTTCCACAATGTCAGGAACAAGGCAGGGATGTCCACTCTCACCACTGCTGTTCAACCTAGTACTAGAAGTCCTGGCCTCAGCAATCAGAACAAAAAGAAATAAAAGGCAACCAAATCAGCAAAGAAGTCGTCAAACTTTCACCCTTCAGAGACAACATGATACTCCATGTAGGAAACCTGAAAGACTCCAAAGAATTGCTAGAACTGATACAGGAATTCAGCAAAGTCACAGGATATAAAAATCAATTCACAGAAGTCTGTGTTGCATTTCTATACACTAACAATGAAGCAGTAGAAAGAGAAATAAAATAAGTGATCCCATTTACAAGTGCACCAAAAACCATAAGATACCTAGGAATAAACCCAACCAAAGAAGTCAAAGATCTGTACTCTGAAAACTACAGAACACTGATGAAAGAAATCGAGGAAGACACAAAGAAATGGAAAAACCTTCCATGCTTGTGGAGTGGAAGAACAAATATTGTTAAAATGTCTATGCTTCCCTAAGCAATCTACAGATTCAATGCAATACCTATAAAAATACCACTAGCCTTTTTCACAGAGCTGGAACAAACAATCCTAAAATTTGTGTGGAATCAGAAAAAAACCCTGAATAGCCAAAGGAATGTTGAAAAGGAAAACCAAAGCTGGAGGCATCACAATTTCAGACTTCAAGCTCTATTACTAAGCTGTGATCATCAAGACAATTTGGTACTGGCACAAAAATAGACACACAGATCAGTGGAGCAGAATAGAGAAGCCAGGAATGGGCCCTCAACTCTATGGTCAACTAATCTTTGACAAAGCAGGAAAGAATATCCAATGGAAAAAAAGACAGTCTCTTCAAAAAAAGGTGTTGAGAAAATCGGACAGCCACATGCAGAAGAATGACACTGGACCATTTCCTTACACCAGACACAAAAATAGACTCCAAATGGATGAAAGACCTCAATGTGAGACAGGATCCATCAAAACCCTAGAGGAGAACACAGGCAGCAGCCTCTCTGACCTCGGCCGCAGCAACTTCTTGCGAGACACGTCTCCTAAGGCAAGGGAAACAGAGGCAAAAATGAACTATTGGGACTTTGTCAAGCTCAAAAGCTTTTGCACGGCAAAGGAAACAGTCAACAAAACTAAATGGCAACCTACAGAACGGGAGAAGAATTCCTTCTTGGCCATCAGCTCTAGACCTCACCCCACCAAACCTCACCTACATTCCCAAAGTACATCAGAGGGAATTTCCTCAACTTGGTAAAAAACACATGTACGAAAAAACTTACTACATAGATCCTACCTCATGGGGACACCTAAATATATTAACCAAATACTAACAGATCAGAAGGGAGAAATAGACAACAATACAGTAATCATAGAGGACTTCCTCCACACCCCACGTTCAACAGTGAATAGATCATCCAGACAGGAAATCAATAAGGAAACTAAGTGAAAGAAGTCACTCACAAAAGACTGCACGTGACATAACTCCATTTCTATGAAATGTGCCAAATAGGAAAATCTATAGCAACCATAGATTAGTGGGCTGGAAAGAAACCAGTAGTGGGTATGGGATTTCACTGTGGGGTGATGAAAATATTCCACACTTAGATTATAATGATGGTCACATGACTCTGAAAATACCAAAAACCACTGATTGTACACTGCACAAGCCTGAATTTTAAGTTATACGACTTATACTTCAGTAAAGCTTATTTTAAAAATTCAGGGGCGCCTGGGTGGCGCAGTCGTTGAGCGTCTGCCTTCGGCTCAGGGCGTGATCCCGGCGTTCCGGGGTCGAGCCCCACATCGGGCTCCTCCGCTGGGAGCCTGCTTCTTCCTCTCCCACTCCCCCTGCTGTGTTCCCTCTCTCGCTGGCGGTCTCTCTGTCGAATGAATAAATAAAATCTTAAAAAAAAAGTAAATAAATAAATAAAAATTCAATATAGGCATAGAGACATAAGTGCTTGAGTTAGAGAAATAATAAAACAAAAGTGGAAAAATAAGACTTTACTATATAAATGTGAGCACTTTTTAAATTCTCCACACCGTCACACAATCAAATGGCCAGACAGAAACTGGGGGTAAATAATTAAATCCGTGACAATAGGCTCAGATCATTATTAAAGAGTATCATGGATAAACAAGCAGAAGACCAACACCCCAGGAGAAAAATCATTAAAGATAAAGGCTATGAATACTTTATTCACAAAGATGTACAATGGCCTATAGATGTAGGCAACAATATTAAGATTCTAATCAGCAAAGAGGTACGAATTAAAATAATGTCTCTCAAGTAATACAAAAAGTAGAATGTCTAGTTTGGCAAGAATTTAGGAAGCGGACGACCCCGTTCTCTACTTACGGCGTTGTAAGCTGCGGGCTTCCCAGCCGGCACTTGACAACATATACCAAAGCTGTACAGAGGTTTCTTTTGATCCAACAATTTTATGAATGTTGAGGATTTATTAAAAAGAATGGATCATCATTCATTTACTGTCACATACAAGCAGTAACAATGGCTAAGTATTGGCGTATCTATATGAAATGACATTTGAAGGTATTAAAATAATAATGTCAATGTACATTTACTTAAATTCTGTTCGTGATATAGTATTATGTAGGAGAAGCTATTTGTGCAGTGAAGTTGACCATATTTATTCGCATTATAGCCCACAGAGTTTAGGAAAGGAAAATTCCAGAGCTTGACAATCACATGATGCCTGGGATGCTTCTGCCCAGAACGGAGATGGTGTATTGGATGGATGGAGGTTTCCGTGATTTGTCCTGCATAATGACCACCCCAACCTGACCCTAGGCAGGCAGGCTAAAGAATGTTATTCGTGAGACTTGTGCTGCCTAAGTGACCTCGGGAGCCTGATGAGTTGACATTAGCTGGCCTCCAGGTCAGAATCAGCCCTTCCGGTCTGGACGCCGAGAGCTGTAAATCTTGCTTTGCATCCCCTCCTGCTCCAGCCTGGGCTGGCCCCCCAGAATGGAATCCGGGAGGGGAGGCCAGCACATCTAGCCCAGCCTCCTTGAAGATGTAGAGACATGATAACATAGAAATGCGGCTGGCTCCAAACTGCACGTAGGCAAACAAATATTTAACTTCAGACCCGTCACTGGCCCTATAAATACGGCCCTTATGGGGATGGTCGGCGGGAAGTCCCACCTGAGGGGAGGACACTCTACCTGAGCCTCTCAACTGGGACTCAGCCTGCTGTCTCCACGGGGCGTCCGCAGCTGATGAGGTTAGATGTTGTAAGTGCCGGGTTTGACGTAACTCTTTCTTATTCTCCTTTACTGCTTACTATTGCCCTCACCTATACGCAGATTTCCCTTTTTCTTCTTTCTGTTCCTATTAGATTTTTATAATATCAATAAAGTGTTTCTTCCCCTTCAAAACCAAGAGTATGGCTGCCATGAATCTTTTTCTTTAGAACAGATGGCCAGAAAACTGCTCGGGCTGGAGGACAGAAGGCAGAGTGCAAAGTGTGGCCTCCAGCCTCGTATGACATTACTAAAGACTCTCACACCTCATCCCACACTGGCCTCGTGGACAGAACAATTCTCTTTCCCCCACACAATGCCTGAGATCAGAGGTTCCCTCACCCCCTGATATGCAGCCTCCTGCCGTCCTAACTTGGGTACAGTGAAAGTAATCAGTAGCCTCCGTCATTATCCCACCATTATTTATGAGATAATTTGCATAAAATACTCCAATTTCATATTGTGGTTAAGATTGAGAGAGGGAAGAAAAAAAAAACAAGAGGGAAGGAAACATGAAATGAGATGGCCAGAAGGGACGAAGAGGTCCTCACACGGATGAGAGAAAACAAGACCGAAATTCTAACCTCAAAGATCAGCAGCCTGACCGTCAATTTCCTCCAATGCAACGGCACCTACTGAAATGACAAGTGTGAAGTAATCCCCCCAAAAAACTATTATGGACAGAGGCACCCCATCGAGAAGAGTGAATTGTGCACCTCATTGAGAAGCTCTGGGGATACTTCCATCCCGGGGCTGTGCGCCTGTCTTCCTTCCACCCTGGTGAAAAAACAATTAGGAAAAAGATGTTGTTCCTCATACCTCTATAATTATGGTCCATGACCAGTACACCTTCCAAGGCAGCGGTGAAGACAAGCTCATTCCACGATAGAGAGCTCCATAATCCTGTGCCCACAATTCCCATGCCTACAAGGAGCTTGGGGTGGTGGTCAGACTACTGCTCTGAAAGACTTGGCAGGGTTAGAACAAGCTGGTGTTTGAATCAACAAAGGACCTTGTAGCATAATTTCATCTGATGTCTTAGCAAGAAGATAAAGGGTAAACATCAGTCATTGGTAATGACCTATTTAACCCACAGAGGATGCTTTATTTCAAATAAATATTCATTTATCTCAAATGTATTTATCTTGTATCAACAACCTAGCTTGACATCTTAAAGAATTGAAGGAAATAATATAGGTTAGAATGGAGATAAAATAGTCAAGAGAAAACAGAAAATCAACAAAGTTGATTCTTGGAAAAGATCAACAAAATTGACACGACTTTAGTTACATGGACTAAGACAAAAGAAGAGAAGACTCAGATTGCTAAAATAAAAAATGAGTGTGGGGGTGCTACTATTGATTTTAAGAAACAAAAAGAATTGTGAGTGCTATGAGCAATTATATGCCAACAGACTGGACAACCTAGATGAAATGGACCAATTCCTAGAAACACAGCCTACCAACACTGAATCGTTACAAACTAGAAAATCTGAATAGACCTACGACTAGTAAGAGGATTGAATCAGTAATCAAGAACTTTCCAACAAAGAAAAGCCCTGGACCACACGACCTCACTGTTGAATTCTACCAAACATGTAAAGAATGGTTAATATCAATCCTTCTCAAATGCTCCCCAAAAATTGAAGAAGAGGAAACACTTTGTTACTCATTCTTCGAAGGCCAATAGTACCTTGATCCCAGAGTCAAAGACAATACGAGAAAAGAAAGCTACAGACCAATATCCCTCATGGATATTAATGGAAATATCCTCAACAAAATGCTAAAAAAACCAAATTCAGCAACATATTCAAAGGATCATACATCACATCAAAGTGGGATTTATTGCTGGAATCCAAGGATGGTCCAACATATGAAAATCGATCAATATAATACAACATTGACAAAACGATGGTGGGAAAAACCCACATGATCTCAATTGATGCAGAAAAAGCATTTGAAAAAAATTCAACACTCTTTCATGATAAAAAAACACTCAACAAAGTAGGAATTGAAGGAAACTTCCTCAACATAATAAAGGCCATATATGAAAAACCCACAGCTATCCTCATACTCAGCGGTGAAAGTCTAAGTGTTTTCCTTAAGATCAGGAACAGGACAAGGATACCTGCTTTTGTCACTTCTAGGTAACATGATATTAGAAGTCCTAACCAGAGCAATTTTTTGGCAAGAAAAAGAAATTAAAAAGCATCCAAACTGGAAAGGAAGAAATAAAATTATCTCTGCTCACAGATGACATGATCTCACATGTAGAAACCTCTGAAGATCTCTCTCTCTCTCTCACACACATACACACACACACAGCACGTGCACTGCTAAATGAATTCAGCAAAGCTGCGGGATGCAAAAATCAACACACAAAAGTCATCTGTGTTTCAATACACAAAAATTCAAAAAGAAATTTTTAAAAAAATTCTATCTACGGTAGCATTGAAAAGAATAAACATCTTAGGAATAAACTCAGCCAATAAGGCAAGAGATTTGAACACCGAAAGCTATAAAACATTGCTGAAAGAAATTAAGGAGATGTAAGTAAATGGGAAAACATTCCACGTCGTGGATCAGAAGACTTTGTATTGTTAAAACAACCATACTACCCAAAGTGATCTACGCATTCAATGCAATCCCTATCGATATTCCAGTGGTGTTTTTTTTTTCCCAGAAACAGAAAAATCCATCCTAAAATTCATATCAGCTCTCAAGGGATTCTGCACAGACAACAATCTTGAAAAAGAAGACCAAAATTGGAGGCATCACACTTTTTTTTTTTTTAAGATTTTATTTATTTATTTGACAGAGAGAGAGACAGCCAGTGAGAGAGGAAACACAGCAGGGGGAGTGGGAGAGGAAGAAGCAGGCTCCTAGCGGAGGAGCCCGATGTGGGACTCGATCCGGGAACGCCGGGATCACGCCCTGAGCCGAAGGCAGATGCTCAACCGCTGTGCCACCCAGGCGCCCCGGAGGCATCACACTTCTTAATCTCAAAGCTTACTACAAATCTACAGTTATTAAAACAGTGGGGTACCGGCACACAGACCAGTGGAATAGACTCTAGGGCCCAGAAATAAACCCTCATATACAGGGTCAAACGATTTCCAACAAGGCCAAGACCATTCCATGGGGGAAAGGACCGTTTTCCCACAAATCATACTGGGGCAAGTGGCAACTGGAAGGTAAGGTGGGAGTTTGCCTGCATCGAGAAGCCAGGGCGGAGCCCTTGAGAAGGCACCATTCCTTGGGGTGACCGGCCCTGGGTGGCACGAGATTCCATTGGATTATTTTGGCCTTTGAAAGGGAAGTGTTTCATGTTTACTGTGTTAGACACTTACTCTGGATTCAGATTCGCCTTCCCTGCACACAGTTCTTCGGTCAAAACTGCCACACACCGACCCACAGATGCTCTATCCACCATCCCTGTATTCCATAGCTTCTGTTGGGGGACTCACTGCCAGGCCGTGTGTGGACAACGAACAGGAGCTCAGGGATTCCCTGACTTGCCCCGGTTCCCACCATGCCGACGGAGTTGACTTGAGAGAATAGCCGAATGGGCTTTGGACGACCGAGGGACAGTGTCCCCCATGGCAACACCTCGCAGGGCTGGGGTGAGGTTCTCCAGGAGGCTGTAGATGTTCTAAACCAGCATCCCATTACATGGCACTGATTTTCCCATAGCCCAGATGCAGGAGTCCAGTGACTGAGGGTGGAAATGGGAGGGACACCCTTCACCGTTATCACTAGTACCCCTAGGAGTCCACTAGCAGAGTTCCTGCCCATCTAGAAGCCTTAATTCCTAAGGGAGTTAGACTTCAACCAGGAGACACGTTGATGGGGTGCCTGGTGGCTCAGTCAGTTAAGCGTCTCCGTTTGGATCGGGTCATGATCTCAGGGTCCTGGGATCGAGCCCTGCTCAGCAGGGAGTCTGCATCTCCCTCTCCCTCGGCCCCTCCCCCCCCCACTTGTGTGCACGCTTTCGCTCTTTCTCTCAAATAAATAAAATCTTTAAAAGAAAAAAAGAGGAGACACGTCGATTCCATTGAACTGGAGGTTAGGACTGCCTCTGAATTTACAGGCAAAGAAAGAAATTTTTTTCAGTACTAGCTGAGATGACTGACCCGGATTACCAAGGGGAAATCGGTCTGCGGCTCTGCGGTGTGGATAAGGAAGCCTGGGTCTGGAGTCAGGAGATTCCTTAAGGTTTTCTTAGTATCACCGTGCCCTGTGATTGAAGTCACCGGAACACTAGAAGAAACCAATCCAGGTGGGACTAATGGCCCAGGCCCTTCGGGAATGAAGACTGGGCTCCCTCATCAGGCAGAGAACCACGACCAGCTGCGGGGCTTGCGGAGCACAAAGCAAATATGATTTTTTTTTTAAAGATTTTATTTATTTATGTGACAGAGAGACAGCCAGCGAGAGAGGGAACACAGCAGGGGAGTGGGAGAGGAAGAAGCAGGCTCCCAGCGGAGGAGCCTGATGTGGGACTTGATCCCGGTACGCCGGGATCACGCCCTGAGCCGAAGGCAGACGCTTTAACGACTGCGCCACCCAGGCGCCCGCACAAAGCAAATATGAAATAAAGCAGGAAGATAGTTTCCGCCAGCTATGAAAAGCTAATCAGTTGCAAAATGGACATTTGATTGCTCCACTCCTTCCTTATTCTGGTATGAATGAGTTTGAGTGTGTGTGTATTTAATTTACATGAATATAAAACACAAATATTGCACATAAGTGACCCTCACTGCAACCATGAGTCCCTGTCGGGTGCCTCCCAGTACACTATTAGCCAATGGTGTCCAAGGATGCAGTAGACTGTCCCTCCCAGCCATATGGTAGGCGCACGACTTAAACATTCTTGCGCGCTGGGTCTGCTCTCAGAAGCCTCATGGTCCTGCACGAGAAACCCTTGCGACCCCCGTGCCTCCTGCCCGGCCCCGGGTTAGCCCTGGCACCTGGGCCTGCTCTTTCTCTTCGGAGGGAAGGTACAGACTTACCAACTCTCCTTATGTGAGCCGCTTTCCGGGAGGACTGTGCCATGTCCGGAAGGGCCTGGGTTCGTCCTCACTGCTGGCTATCCCGAAAAGGCCTCCCTGGCAGAGTCCAGCCTGCTGTGTTTCTGGGCGACACTTGCAGCCATCACAAATGTGGCAGACAACCCCGTGTGTCAGTCGAGTCGTCCGGGCCTTGCTCTTACCGGGTGTTACCAGGGGGTGATCTTTAAATTGCCAGGTGGTAACCCTTTAGGTCCTGGTCATGCGGGGGGTGGGGGGGGTTGGAGCTCAGGCCGAGCTCAGAGCAGCGTATGTAGCTGACCACCCAGATTGGAAGCATTTCAGTATTTTAGTTGGTAAAGCTGTGTCCATGCTTGTCCACAGATCATCAGTTTGGGGGTCTCCCCCTGCTGGACCCCTACCCCTGCCCCCTCATGCCTCAGCTTTCAAAGCTCCCGACAGGAAAGGTTCACAGCCCCATGCCGTAACCACAGCACAAGCCCGGGGAAGACAACACAGACATGCCCGGGGCTACACGCTACACAGGCTCGGGCCCAGCTGCCCCTCTTTAGGACAAATCAGTAACAACACGACTGAGTGTAGAAACTGGTGATTGCTGAGACCGGGGACCTCAGAACCACAGGCACCCAGAAGCCACCCTCGACAGCAAGGGAGAATGTGGGGTCACTCACTGACAAGCGTTCTGGTCCCTTACCCTTGCAAACCGGAGCTCACCCATGATCCATCAGGCCCCCGCCAGAGAGGACGGACCATGATAGAGAGGCAGGGGCCCTCTAGGGAATTTCAGCCCTAAAAAGAATTGAATAAGAAAGTGTGGGGAGGCTGGAAACCCTAATTCACAGGGAGCCATGATGTTTATGGACCCAAGCCCAGCTGTAGCCTGAAAAGCTGCATCACAAATCATTCCCTCTGATGGGAAACAAACAGGAAAAGGAATTCAGAGGTCGTGGACAAGGCTCTCAGGAGACTCACACCTAGGTAAAGGGTCAATCAGGGAGCCCCTAGAGGGGCCTGAGGATGGAAAGTCCTGCCCGCCCTCCTGGCCTTGTCCCTTCCACATGCACGTTCTGAACTTTTTTTTTTTTTTTTTAAAGATTTGAGAGAAAGAACGAGAGAGAAAGAGAGAGCGCGCATGCACCAGTGGGGTGAGGGGCAGAGGGAGAAGCAGACTCCCTGCTGAGCAGGAAGCCCAACAACACCAGGATCCCCGGGACCCCAGGATCATGACCCGAGCCAAAGGCAGACGCTTAACCGACTGAGCCACCCAGGCGCCCCTGTTCCAACCTTTCAAACGGTTTTCCCCCACTAAGGCTGATGCGGTTCCAGAGACTGAATGAGAAAACCACAAGTTCCTAATATTTGGTCAAAAGAAACCTGCCTCCAGAGTGAGGGGAGTTGGGGGTCTTCTTCAGGAGCCAAGGCAGGACTAGCCCTTCTCCGTTCTCCCCCTACAATCAGCTGATACCCCAGAGGAGTTCTTAATTCAAGGAGAAAGGTGAGATTCTGTAAGTCTAACAGATGAGCCCAGGAACTCAAAGAACCACACCACGACTCCCAGGCTGTAAAGAAACACGACTCGAATATTTACTACTTACGACAATTATTGCCCCTCCCCAGAGGGAACACTGAGGTAGGGGAGTCAGGGAGTTGGGGCAAGGTCATCCCCAAGATCATGATAGGGGGAAACCATGTTCAGGAAGGTGAGGGGATCCCCCCCACCCCGTCATGGGACTGGTGAACAGAGGAGCTGGGGGTCCCTCCAGTGGCAGCTTTCAGAGACCCCAGACCCACCCTCAGCCCAAAGCATTACTGAGCGCCCGAATTCAGCCACTGTCGGCCTGCGTACTCACTCAGCCCTCGGCTTGAGGACGGCTAGCGCTTCTCAGCCTCGAAGGACGGTCGTATCTCGCTGACCCACTGGCAGGGGCTGTAGCTACAGCACAGGGGGTCACCTGCGAGCTACCAGGAGCCACACCTCAGGTGTCCCTCCCAGAGCGAGCCAGCAACTGGAGTCCAGATGCCCCAGGGGTCGCCGTGCAACCAGGTGTCCACTGACGGGGGCCACCACCCGACTCCTGCCCAGGCCTCCTCGCTCAGCCTTGATAAGGGGCTCCAGGGCATGAAGCCACGCCCCCAGTTGCTCCTCGGGCTCCAGGTTGTAATGATTTGCAGCCTCCCGGAGCAGCAGCTGGATCTCCCTAATTATTCCTGGGGCGGAGGACAGGTTGCAGACCCAAGGAAGGGAGCCAGAGAGGATCCGCCCCAGGAGGGTCTCGGATTTCCACACCCCTCTGTCCCTGCAGTGAGGCCACAGCTGCTGACCTCATTCTTTTTCTGGAAGTTGATCGTTTCCCCCTGGAAAGCAGCAGCCAAATTCCATCAGAAACAGTCCCCCTGGCCCGTCACGACGCGGCACCCCCACGGCTTCTCCTGCTGCGCTACCGCCAGGGCCCACCAGGGGGCAGCCACGTGCAGAGACGGGGCCCGACCTGGCGCCAGGCTCTGGGCTCCAGAGAACCGGGACAAGGGAGCGGGGTCCAGAACTTCCAGCCCAACCCTCTCTGATGACAGACGGAGAGACTGAGGCCTCAGGCAGAAAGGGATTGCTTGCGCACTGGTGTGCTTCCTGCATTGGTGGAGCCCGGTTTCTCTCCCCTGACAGCAGGGCCGGAGGGAGAGGCTGAGTCGGGCTCCGGCACGGCCTCCTACAGCTCTGTAGTCAGGCAGCCCTGAGCTCCCTCTGCACAGGGAACCGGGACCGCGGCTTAGGTGGGCGCTGCCCTCACTTAACTCTAAGACATGACGCCCTCGCTCCCAGGATGGCTCATGAGGTGCTGAGGGGCCCCAGAGGCCACAGGCCCTGTCCCCCTGTCCCCCTGCCTTCATCCACCCCCAGCCCGACCACTGACCAGGGGCCCAACCTCTGAGCTCTTGGTGGGTGTCCAGGCCCCCAGCCAGGGAGAGAGATGGGGTGCCAAGGGGTGCCCGGTTGAGTGGCTCCTGGCTGCCTCAGCCCCCAGGGGTCTCTAACCCCAGCCAAGGCCCAGGATCACCGCTCTAGGAACCCCCAGGGTTTTCCCTACACAGAACCCTTCCTTCATCCGCTCAGGAAAGGGACCCCCAGGTGCTACCACAGACTGACAGAGTCCAGGGTGTCCAGGGCACTGGGTGGTAACCCTTCACTTCCTCTTTTACATGGAAAGTTCTGACTTCCCATCAGGAAGGATCCATTAGGAACCCATCTGTTCCATGGACACTTCTCATCCCCATTTGGGGGATATGTCATTGCCCGGTAGGCACCGGCCGAGACTCCTGCTGGGACTGATTAGCGGTGACTTTCTACCTGGGAAGACTAGCGGTGACTGGTACAGGGGCAGAGTGGGCAGTTGCAGACTCGGACCCAAGGCTAGGCAGACTCTGTGTCCCCCTGGCCCATGGGATCCCGCAGTGCCCATCCCTGGTGTAGGCAGTGTGCCCTCCCGTGGAGTTTCACTGAAGACAGAAGGAGCAGTGGGGGGCTGGCTTCCTGAGGACAGAAAGAGCTGGTTTAGGAAGAAAGGAAATCAAACCCACCGTATCCACCCAGCAGCCAGGAGAGGATTGCCAGCTGATGGACCAGCATGGAAGCCAGAGACCTGCTAATTCTGCCAACTGCTAACCATTCTGGAACCTTCCAGCCAACACCACTACATCCCACCAGCAGGGCCTCCTGCTCTCAAACTGCTCCCAAACTGCTCCCCTGTGCCCGGGACCAAACACACTCCTCCTGCCAGTCCAGACAAGACAGGCTAGATGTCTGGTGTGAATGTCTGACCGTCCAAATAGAATTAGGGCCCAGGAATTGTGTCTGCTTCATTCACTGAGTTTTGCTAAGTGTCTAAAACAGTGGCTGAATGTAATGAGTGGGTGCTTAAGACACACTGTTGACTGAATTAACTCCAACCAGAACCTTTCCAAGATATCCGAGTGGGCTAGGAGCCCCTCTGCTGCCCCGAGAGATCCCTCATCTGGCCACACCAAGGACCAGGACCAGCTAGATAAAATCTCAAACCTCCTTTACTCGTGGAGGAAAAAAAAAAAAGTTGCTTTCCATATGATTTTCCAAACTCAGGCCACAGGCCGATGATGGGTGAGACAGATGGCTTCTCACGGGGGAGAGCGAAGTAACAACCAAGAACAGCCACAGCTCAACCGCAGCCCTTTCTGCAGAGCCAGGTGCTAGGTAAGCACCTGCCAAGGATCCTCCATTAGTTCCTACAAGAACGCTCTGAGGTTGGTCATCTGTGACCCCACTTTCCAGAGGAACAAACTGAGGCTCAGAGAGATGCAGTGACGTTCACAGGACACATAGCGAGCGGTGGGCAGAGTCAGCACTGTGCGGAGGAGGGGTGGGTGCTCCCCGGGTGAACAGCTGGTCCAGCAGCTGTCGGGTGGTGCTGAAGGCCGGGCATGGGAATGGGAAGATGGTGATGTGGAGTTAGTTTCTACCTGGGAAGACTAGTACCATGGGCTCTGCCAGTTTCCCCATCGTGCTCGCCTAGAGGGCCCACGTCCTACAGCTCTCATCCATGTTCAGGGTGGACCCATCTTCACACTGGGCGGGACAAGGAGGGACACAAGGTCAGCAGCATCACTGTGAGCCACCAGGAGGATCGTGGTCTGGAGTCTACTAGGAACTCCCAGCCCCTCAGTGACGTGAGCAGGAGGCAGGACAGCAGTCCCCGCAACGATAAAGGTTCTAGGCTTTAGAAGTACTATTTAAATTTAGGGGGACTATTTATACAATTAGTGCCTTCAAGGCATTTTGTTAGCTGGGGAACAATAGACCTCCCTGTATTAAGAGCTTGTATTAAGAGCATTGTCCAAGCAAGTCTTCAACAAACATCCCCATTATAGAGATGAGAATCCAGAGGCTTAAGGATGTCAAGTGGCCGCTTACAGTCCTGTGGGTCGGAACTAGGACTGCGCACACCAGGGCTGCATGACGCGGCCTCTAAGCTGAGGGTTGGTCTGCCCCTGATGTGGAGGGAAAGGCCCTTCTCAGTTTGGAGACAGCATACAGGGTGTGTCTTCTGATCACTTTAAAGCCACTGATTTTTCTTTCACATTAAAGGGAGTTTTGAGGGGCACCTGGGGGCTCAATCTGTTAAGCGTCTGCCTTCCGCTCAGGTCACATGATCCCAGGGTCCTGGGATCGAGTCCTGCATCGGGCTCCCCACTCAGTGAGGAGCCTGCTTCTCCCTCTACCCCTCCCACTGCTCGTGCTTTCTCTCTCTCTCAAATAAATAAATTAAATTAAAAAATAAAGGGATTTTTGAGACCCTCAGTATGGAGATCCCAGAATCAGAAAAAGGGCAAAATTCAAAGATACTCATGATTTATTTTTAAGTGAAAACAACATTAATTTTATTCGCTAATATATGAATTTGTGAAAACTATCTTTCCACCCTCCCACCTAGCTGGGGGGGGGGGGGGGGAAGTGCAGGTGCAGACTCCTTCGGGAGTGAGACCGTGAAACTACTGCAGAAGCCCTAGGAAGGTCCAGAAGAATCCCCCGATTTGGGGTTCTGGGCCCTGCTCATTCATCACAGCATCCTGGATAGAGACTCGGGCGTCCGCTCTCACCTCAGACGCACCCTGGCTGTTGGTGGTGGCCTGATGCACCGGCCCCTGCCCGGGGAGATGGAGTAGTTGAACCCACCCAGCAGCTCCTTCATGATCTCCTGGGTGGAGCTCTGCCAAGACAGGGTCTGGTGGCCAGGGAGGAGGCTTTAGGGGCCTTGTAAACCCTCCACAGGGGGAGTACCCCACCACAAATTCTTCTTCCAAGACCCAGCACAGAGGAGAATCTGCATAGATCTCCAGCCAGGGAGGGAACGAGATGACACCTCAAGGGTTGGAATGGGGGTGGAGGTGCTTGGTACCCAGAACTCACCTTCCCATCCTGCCAGCCATGAGCTGGGGGATGCACGTGACAGAGTGCCAGGTTTCCCACACCTGGCAACCTGCTCCTGCCCAGGAAGGCACCCCCTCCCGTTTTCTGCCATACCCCCCTTCCCTCCACACACACAGGAAGGGGGAAAGGGCGTGAGGCTGCCCTGGTGGGATCACAGTTGTGGCCTGGCCTGGCCTGACCTGTGTGGGCTGCCCCGTGTTACCTTAGGGTACCCTGTGCCGAGAAAGGCCCAGAAATAAGGGCTGAGCCAATGTCTGCAGCGACTGATAGGGTTCTCACTCTTGGCTCTCCTGAGGCCAGAGCCTCGGAAAGTGGGGAAATGACGGGACCACATGCTGCTCTGTGGAGCACCTCTGGTCAGGTGAGCTGGGTGAGGGGCTGTCTCTAGAATGTGGGTGCCTGGGGATGAGAGTTCTAAGTCCTATTGGGGGTCTGTCACCAAGGAAGTGAGGTCACTTTTTCAAAGTTCCATTACCTGGGCCCTTTCTGTCATTGAAACCCACCCAAAGCCTCCACTAGCCTGTTGACTGCTCACCCTCCTTGGCCGTGTCATCTCCGTAACTGTATACCAATACCCACCACAGTCTGCCCCGCCACTCCTTGGGAGTGTAACCAGGGTCCCAGGTCGGAGGGGTCAGAACCGAGTTCAGTATTCTTCTTCTCTGTCAGTTCTCTGTCCTGGAAAAGATCTTGTGCCACTGGGGGCCTCTTCAGCCTCTTAGCCTGCACAGGAGAGATCTTGCTAGAAACTTCTTGCTCGCAACGTCTTCAGGTATATGTGACATAACACCTGCAACACCTGTGGGCTAGAGTCACATGTGTCTGATGAGGGCCCAGCAGAATGACTGCAACCACTTTGCTGGCTTTCATCTGCCTGGACCTTGAAAGTAGGTCTGAGCAATTTCTTTCTGTTTAATTCATGGAGGGGGAAGGGTCTGGGTTTGTAGAGTCTTTTAGGCAACAGCATGTTCCTAAAAGCTGAGTCAAAATTAAATCTCTGTAGATCAAAGGAGAATGATGTCAGCATCATAGAAGAAGAGGCCCCTCACTTTTCTCCCTCTACCTCCCTGCCAACAATAATTTGGCATCTGTCCATAGACGAAAGTGTCTTTATGAGAGCAGTGGGATTCAGAACTATACACCACGGGACCCGGGAGCAGTCTCTCCTACCTGTGCGTCTGGTAACTGGCAGACAGAACTTGGTCCCAGGTGTGGACACGGCAGTGGCCTGTGAACTGGTTCCAGCCCGTCTTGGCCACTGTGTAGGAGCCCCTGGAAAATACTGTCTTGGACCGTGACACATGGTTAAGAGACCCTCTGTGAAAGTCCATGTTTCCAGAGGAGAAGTTTCAGCACACCATTAAAGCGTGTGTGTGTGTGCGTGTGTGTGTGTGCGCGCGCATGTGTGTGTGCGTGTGTGCGTGCGCGCGCGTGTGTGTGTGTGTGTTTGAGTTTGCACGTGTGGTGAAGGGTTTGGATGCACTGGCAGATTCACTCCTGGAAGGCTTTAGAGAAACTCAGGTCCTACTAGCTGCACTGTGACTCCCTCCAGAAGCCCACCCATGTGTTGCTGAAAATGCCTCACCTGGGGACACCGCAACTGCTCTGTGTGCCTCACCCAAACACAGCGCCTCTAACCACTTGCTCTCTGTGTGACCCCAAGGGTGGAGGTAAAGGTGAGCTTTGGCAGGCAGCCAGTGAGCATGTGCAGAAAGCTGGCCCAAATCTGCAGGCCAGGGAGAGACCACAAACTTGAGCTTTCACGTCACTTTTGGAAAAACAAAAGGGAGGCTGTCAGCACCTGGTTTGATGTATCGCTGGACCAAGAGAACACATACAAGCTGAAAAATTCTGCCGTGTAAGAGAACGATGAGCACCAAGGTGTATAGTGGGCCCAAGAATTCCTAGCAGGGCTGTGGACGGAATTTCTCTCCTGAAATTAGTTAGTGAAGATGGGAGGACGTGACTGCTACTGCAATACAAAGACAGCAGTGCTGAACTTTAAGGAACATGAAAAGCCAGGGAAACTTGACACCGGTGAAGGATTACAATAATCTTCTAGTAACTGATCCCAGATACATGGAGACGTGAGATTCGCCAGAGAGAGAATTTGAAATAGCTGTTTTCATGAAACTCAGTGACACAGAAGGTAACACAGAAAAAAAAAATGAAATCAGGAAAGCAACATAAAAAATGAAACGGGAAGTTTAACGAAAAGATAGAAATCATTAAAAAGAACCAAATAAAACTTCCGGTACTGAAGAATACAGTGAATGAAATTAAAAATGCAATAGAAAATACCCACAGCAAAATGGATCAAGCAGAAGAAAGAATCTGTGAGGCAGAAAACAGGAATTTTGAAACTACCCAGTCAGAAGAGAACAAAGGAAAAAGGATTAAAGAGAGTGAGAGGAGATGAAGTGGTCTGTAGCATACCATCAAAAGAGCCAATCTGTGAATCTGGAATTAGAGTTGCAGAAGGAAAAGAAATCTTCCGAGGGGGCTGAAATCTTATTCAAAGAAGTAATGGCTGAGAATTTCTCAAATCTGGGGAAAGATTGGGATATCTGAGTCCATGAAGCTCACAGGTCATCAAACAAACTCAACCTAAAGAGATTCTCTCCAAGACATATTATAACAAAACTGTCAAAAATCACAAAGAGAGAATCTTAAAAGCAGCAAGAGAAAAGCAGCTTATAAGTTACAAGGGAAATCCCATAAAGCTCTCAGTGGATTTCTCAGCAGAAACCTTAAGGCCAGGGCAGAGTGGAATGACATACTCATAGAGCTGAAAGAAAAAAATCACTAACCAAGTATACGCCATCCAGCAAAGTTACTCTTCAGGAAGTAGGAGCGAGAAAGACTTACCCAGACAAATAAAAGCTGAGAGTAGACATCACCTCTAGGCCTGCCTTAAAAAAAATGCTGAAAGGAACTCTTCAAGACGAAATGAAAGAATGCTAATTCATAATATGAAAACGAAAAGCATACTGATAAAAGTAACTATATAGTGAAGTTCAGGATACTCTAATAATGTGATATAGTGATGTGTTAAGATTCTAGTTACTCCTCAAAAACTGTAAAACTTCTAGAAGAAAACAGAGAAAACACTCATTCATATTGGTCATGGCAATACATTTTTGGATATGACACCAAAAGCACAAGCAACAAAAGCAAAGTAATAAGTGGGACCGCATCAAACTAAAAGCTTCTGCATAGCAGAAGTAATCAAATGAGAAGACTATGGATTGGAGGAGAAATATTTGCAAATCGTATATCTGATAAGGGGTTAATATCCAAAATACATAAAAACTCATATAACTCACAAAAACCCAATTAAATATCAGCAGAGGAGTGAATAGGTTTTTTTCCAGAAAAGAAATACAAACGGCCAACAGGGATATGAAAAGATGCTCAGCATCACCAGTCATCAGGGAAAAGCAGATCAAAGCCACGTAACGTATCGCCTCACACCTGCCGGAGTGGCTCTCATCCAAAAGACAAGAAGTAACAAGAGAATGTGGAGAAAAGAGAACCCTTGTGCACTGTTAGTGGGATTGTAAATTGGTGCGGTCACTATAGAAATCTGTTTGGAAGGTCCTCAAAAAATTAAAAATAGAACTACTACATGACCTGGCAATACTACCTCTGGGTACAAAGGCAATGAAACTGAAGCTGGATGAGATATCTGCACGCCCATATTCATTTCGGCATTATTCACAATAGCCGAGACACAAAAACAACTTAATGTCAATGAACGAATTGACAAAGAAGATAGTGAGTCATATCTCAATAAAGCTGGGGGTCATATATAGTGAGTCATATCTCAATAAAGCTGGGGGAAAATTTCTTTTTTTTTTAAGGACTTTTTATTTATTTATTTGACAGAGATAGAGACAGCCAGCGAGAGAGGGAACACAAGCAGGGGGAGTGGGAGAGGAAGAAGCAGGCTCATAGCGGAGGAGCCTGATGTGGAGCTTGATCCCATAACGCCAGGATCACGCCCTGAGCCGAAGGCAGACGCTTAGCCGCTATGCCACCCAGGCGCCCCTGGGGGAAAATTTCTAATAATTAAATGAGTAAATAAAAATGCCAAGATTATACTGGTACAGCACTTTAAAAATAAACATATTTTGGAAAAAATATAAACATAAAAATGACATTGCAAATGTTGGGGAAAGGAAGGAATATTCCATGAATTCTCTTGGATCACTGGATGACCACAGGTAGATGGAAGGGAAGGAAACTCTATGATGTCTGCCAGTCGAATTAGAAAAAAATAAGTGGAAGAAGCCAAGTGAGAAACATAAGAACAGTTACTACACACACAATTTAAGCCACAACAGCAGGATTAATTCGTACATTTAATGTGAGGAATCCAGAGTGAAATCCAAAGTTGAAAAGTTGGCTGATTGACAGTAGCGCTGCTCCTGACATTATTAGAGAAATAAATGAAAGCCACGTGTCCACTGAAGAAAGTAAATCCCACTAACGGCCTAACATCTGATGCAAGAATGGTGTAGCTTTGTCCTTCAACCTTCTGTTTATTTTAGGAATCACATGAGTTAAACTTAAGAAGGCTTACTGCTCCCAGAATGTGTTTTATTTCTTAACCCATGCAGACTGTTCCTATTGGACCTTAACAAAATAATGTAGCACCTGATAGCCCTACACCTGAGGCCGAGAGGGAGAAGATCTCCATGGCCACCATGACCTTGCCCCTTGCTGGTAGATGGGGAAGGGGGTGACCCAGACCCTGCAGAACACCAGCATGCTGGATGGCAGGAATGTGGCTTCACTGAGGGTGTCGGGCAGGTTCTGGGCCAGGAAGGCCACTGCGAAGCTGTCCAGGGCTGAAGAGCTCAGGGATCCTGGGACAGAAGGCAGCGACCGTGCCCTTGTTGCACATGGTAATGGTGTGGTTGTGTTCAGAGTGCGATCTGTGTCAATGAAGGGAGGAGAGGTTCCCAGGCAGAGTCCACAGATGATGACTTGGATAACGGAGTAGATAGGAATGATGACACCAACCACTGCCTCGTTCTTTTTCCTTGTGTGGTGACCTTGAAAGCCACAACCACAGTAATGGCTTTGGCCAGGACAGTGGAAACAGCCACAGGGAAAACAACTCCAAATGTGATTTGTTGGAGGATGCAGGTGGCTGTGTTGGGGCAGCAGATGAAGAGTAAGGAGCGGAAGAAGTCCAAGACAAGGGAAGTGAGCAGGCCGTAGCTGAGAGCCCTGTTACTCACCTTGACTATGGGAGTGTCTCAGTGCTTCACAAAGACCCCCAGGACCACAGCCATGAGGACAGAGAAGCACAGATCCATCCCCAAGGGGTCCTTCTAAACCAGAAAGGTCACCGCTTTTTGGAGGCAGTGATCTCCCTCTCTGTTGGTGGACTGATGATCTGGACACCTTCCATGCTGATCCACATCTGGGAGGAAGTGCCAAGTGTGTTCAGCCCAGGCTCAGTAATCTCTTACTCACGGGCCCCAGCGAAGCACACTGTACAAGGTTAGCCAAACGTCCTCCTTCGTTGCTCCAGACACCACAAAAAAGAATGCTTGGCGTGGGACGATTCCCACTTAATGTTGCCTACATCTTTAGGGTTCAGTAAACAAAACTATTATTCTTCTCAGTATCTGTCTTGCATATTCACGGGGGCATTGTTTTTTTCTCACAAGAAAGCTGAAATCCCTCCCGGTCTCGCTGTTATATCTCTATCCACTGTGGTTTGAGTTATTCACTCAATGAGCAAGAACTCTTTGGGAAACCACCATAAGCTAGATAACTTGCTATGTTCCAGGGAAACAGAGATGACCAAGTCAAGAGACCTCACTCCTAGGGAGCTTCAAAATGACTCTCTCTGCCATCTAAAATGACCTCCAATACATTCCATCTTGACTTCACTCCCACTACCTCTGTTAAGATTCTAGTCACTTCTCTCCTATGTCATCAAAGTAACTCTCTGCTCTGGCTCCCTGCTCAGCCCGGCATCACTAGTGACATTTCCCTATGTAAATGTGCTCATGTTTATCCTACACTAAAAAAATCCCACTAACTTTTAGAAAGACCAAAAGGATGCTACATATATACCCAACATTTGCAGCAACATGGACGGGACTGGAGGAGATTATGCTAAGTGAAATAAGTCAAGCAGAGAAAGACAATGATCATATGGTTTCACTCATTTATGGAACATAAGAAATAGCAGGAAGATCGGTAGGAGAAGGAAGGGAAGGATGAAGGGGGCGGTAAACAGAAGGGAGAATGAAGCATGAGAGACTATGGACTCTGGGAAACAAACAGGGCTTCAGAGAGGAGGAGGGTTGGGGACTGGGATAGGCCGGTGATGGGTATTAAGGAGGGCACATATTGCACGGAGCACTGGGTGTTATATGCAAATAATGAATCATGCAACACTACATAAAAAACTAAGGATGTACTGTACGGTGACTAACATAAGATAATAAAAAATTATTATTAAAAAAAAAGGATGCTATAAAAACTTGGCCTTGTCTACCCCTACTAGCTCTGCTCTAATTTTTAAGATTCCCAAATCCTCATGCAATTCTCAGACTGTTTCTGCCCGCTCACTCCTGCAGGTACTAATGCATGTTTTTTTCCTTCTGCATGAGGCATCATTCCTTCTTCTATGTGTTCCTTTAAAATTTTCTTTTCATGGGGCGCCTGGGTGGCACAGTCGTTAAGCGTCTGCCTTTGGCTCAGGGCGTGATCCCGGTGTTCTGGGATCGAGCCCCACATCAGGCTCCTCCGCTGGGAGCCTGCTTCTTCCTCTCCCACTCCCCTGCTGTGTTCCCTCTCTCTCTGGCTGTCTCTCTCTGTCAAATAAATAAATAAAATCTCTAAAATAAAATAAAATAAAATTTCCTTTTCATATTTAGAACTACAATCTGCCTGGAAAACTCTCTTCCTTCCTTTGAAGGAAACAACAGAGTCAGCAGGAGAGATGAAATTAATTATGGACACTCTGGGACATGGGGGTGCAGGGGGAAGGACAGGACAGGTGATGTCGAGAGCCTTGGTCCATCCATCCACAGACCCCTGAGGCCCCCTCCAGCATAAAAATCAAGCAGAAGATAAATGAAAGGCACTTACTGCTGGAACATGACCCCCCCCCCCTTACCCCAACATCAGAGACCAGGAAAACTTCAGCAAATGACCTCTATGACAAGTGTCTAGAAAAATATAACTTGCCAAATGCGACTAGATTCACAGGGTGGCACTGGAATGTTGGAGTCTTCCAAGTTTTTCCAGGGCTTTGTTTCTGAATCTTTAAGGGATACATGCTGGGACAGCCCAAGGCAAGGGCATCTGGGGCCTGTGCATGTAGCATCCTGCACCTGTGAGTCACTCTCTGAGGGGTGAGGGGAAATGGAAGGAACAAGCCTGGCACGTGCACCCCTGTGTTCACTGCAACATTATTCACAATAGCCAAGATAACGAAACGACCCACGCCCATTGATGGGTAAATGGATAATGAAAATATGATTTTGTATAAGCAGGTCTAAGCAGAATATTATTCTGCCATAAAAAAGAGTGAAATCTTTCCATTTGCAGCAATATAGATGGACCTTGAAGGCATTATGCTAAGTGAAGAACGTCAGACAGAAAAAGACAAATACCATAGGATTTCACTGATATGTGGAATCTAAAAACAAAAACAAAACTCAGTTCATGGATACAGAGAACACACTGACGGTTGTCAGAGGCAAGAGATGAAGGGGGTCAAAAGGTACTACTTTCCAGTTATAAATAAATAAGTACTGGGGGATGTCATGTACAGCATGGTGACTATAGTTAGTAATACTGTGTTGTGTATTTGCAAGTTGCTAAGAAAGTAAATTTTTAAAATTCTCATGACAAAAAAACGTAACTCTGTAGAGTGATGGGTGTTAATTACACTCCTTGTGGTGATGATTTTGCAATATTTTCAAATATCAAATCATTATATTGTACACCTGAAACTAATATAATGTTACATGTCAAGAATATCTCAATTTTAAAAAGAAAAGAAAAACTGGGATCTGTATTAAAAAAAAAAAGACTGGCACAGGAGGATGCCTACCAGGAGAATCATGATGATGTCAATACCAGGGATTCATACTATCTAATACTTGGCAAAGACACTCTATGTGCCATACATGAAATGACTCTTCATCTGCACAATACCGGAAATCAGGTCACTATGCTATTTTATTAGTTTTCTCTTGCTGTGTAACAAATTTAACAACTTAAAACCACACATTCATTCATTTTCTCACCATCTCTGTGGGTCAGGAGTCTGGACATCATTTAGCTGGGTCTCAGGGTCTCTCAAGATGCAATCAAGGTGTCTGCCAGTCCACATTCTCTTGTGGAGGCTCAACTGGAGAAGAATAGGCTTCCATGCTCATTCATGTTGTTGGCAAAGTTAATTTCCTTGTGGTTATAGGACTCATGACACCAGCTTTATACTGGCTGATGGCTGGAGGCCACCCTCAGATCCTAGGGGCAGCCACATTTCCCTTCATGTGACCCCTTTCTTAGGCAGTTCACAATAGGATTGTTTGCTCTTCGACACCACCGGTAAAATCTTTCTCCAACCTGCTAACATGAACTCTTGTATAGTATTCCATAATCATGGGAGTGACATTCCATCATCTTCTCCATTTTCGATGAGTTAGAAACATGTCATAGGGATGCCTGGGTGGCTGTCAGTGAAGCGTCTGCCTTCAGCTCAGGTCATGATCTCAGGGTCCTGGGATCAAGCCCCGCATCGGGCTCCTTGCTCAGCGGGGAGCCTGCTTCTCCCTCTGCCTGCTTCTCCCCCTGCTTGTGCCCTCTCTCTCTCTCCCTGACAAATAAATAAATAAAATCTTTAAAAGAAAGAAAGAAGAAAGAAAGAAGAAAGAAAGAAAGAAAGAAAGAAAGAAAGAGAAAGAAAGAAGAAAAGAAAAGAAAAGAAAAGAAAAGAAAAGAAAAGAAGAGAAAAGAAAAGAAAAGAAAAGAAAAGAAAAGAAAAGAAAAGAAAAGAAAAGAAACAAGTCACATACCTGCCCATAGTCAGGGAGAGGGGATCATACAAAATGGTAGACACCAGGAAGTAGGAGTTATTGATGGGGGGAGGGGTCATCCTAAAGTGTACCCACCACAGCTATTTTCCCCAACATGACAGGACAGAAAGGAAGATCAGTGATGTTCCTTCAACCCCCTGAAGCCCGGGTACCACACCTGTGAAACACAGGGTCGTCCTGAGCATTCCGCCATGTGAGCTTCATGAAAGGACCCCATGCACCGTGGGACTCATTCCCTGAAGCTTGAGAATGTGTATTTATAATAATAAAAATACTAATAAAGCTACTTACCTGTATTGAGCTTATACCACGTGTCGGGCTCAGTGCTTAATGCCTTTCCAGTCTTACCCAATTTAATCTCAGAATGACCCTGCAATAGAGGTTCTGTGATTATCTTTTTCTAAAATTGAGGAAACCGAGGCTTAGGGAGGTTTAATGGGTCGTCTCAGACTGCCTGGTGAGCAACCAGCCAATTCACAAATCTCTGACTTTGAAGTCTTGTTGTGAACTAGCTGGAACCTCCGGAATACCCTTAACCACGGGAGCTCTGCCTTCTTCCTTCCTCTACTGCTCAGCATTCTGTATTTCTCAGGGCAGCCATGGAGGGACTGTGCTCAGAAACCTCACAAGGGGGGCGCCTGGGTGGCTCAGTTGGTTGAGTGTCCGACTCTTGGTTTCAGCTTAGGTCATGGTCTCACGTCTTGAGATCAAGCCCCACGTCCAGCTGTGCACTCAGCATGGAGTCTGCTTCAGGTCCTCTCTCCCTCTTCCTCCCACTCTCTCTCCTCTCTCTCTCTCCCTGCCCAAATAAATAAAATCTTTTTAAAAAAGAAAACAAACCTCAGTTCCTTGTTTCTGCTTAATGCTGGAATGCCAGATGTACCCGTAGGGCCATCAATCAGAGCACAGTGGAATGAAGCAACTTGCTGTGCTCTCTGATTCATTTTCTAAAGCGGACAGTGAGAGCCTCCCTGAGGTCCTACCATCTCTGGTGTGGTAGATTGGGTTCCCCAAGGGAAAAAAGTCCGCGATCTTTTAGCCTGCCATCATCAGACAAGTGAGCGAAACCATCCTGAATCATTCAGTCCAGCCAAACCACTGGCTGACCCAAGAGGTTAGACACAGAAGCCTGGATTTAAATAAGTGCTGGCCTGGCTTATGGAATGGTGAGAAATAACAGCTGTTTGTTGTTTTAAGCCACTAAGTATTGGAGTGTTTGTTAACAGCAACAAATAGAGAGAGGGTTAGTTTATTGACATGGGGGAGTTTTATCAGGGGGTAACCTGGGATCAGCATCTGTAAGGGAGGGAAGCGCGTCTGGGCAGAGGAAAAACATCACACTGCAGGGCATCTGCAACCAAAACCTTACCTGGTCCCACAGAGAGCACTCTGGCTGTGGTGGTCCTTCAGAGCTGTCCACACTGCACTGTTTACTGGGGCTGCTGTACCGAAGGACCACAGACTGGGGGGCTCAAACAACAGAGATGTGTTCTCCCACAGTTCTGGGGGCTGGCAGTCCAAGATCAAGGTGTCAGCAGGGTTGGCTCCTTCTGAGGTTGTGAGGGAGAATCTGTCCCTTGCTTCTCTTCTAGGCTCTGATGCTTCCCTGGAAATCTTTGGTGTTCCTTGGCTTGCAGGCGTATTGTCCCAGTTTCTGCCTTTGTCTTCACATGCCGTTCTCCCTGTGTGTCTGTGTCCAACTTTCCCTTTTATAAGGATCCCAGTCATATCAGATCAGGGGCCCACCCTACTCCAGTATGACTTCACCTTAACTAATTGCATCTCCAGTGACCCTATTGCCAAGGAAAGTCACATTCTGGAGGTTAGGATTTGAACATACCTGTTTTGGAGGGTTGGGGGGGACACAATCAAATCCATAACAGGCACAGGGGCCAGATCTTCGTACCCCACATAAACCAGTCATTAGATGTGGCTGCCCTAACAGAGGGACCGTAAGTGTGGGCAAAGCAGCTCCCTTAAGCCTAGGAGAATGCTGGCAGAGGGACTCAGTTGTGAGCCCCCAGCCGACGACAGCCCAACAGCTGGAAGGGTGAGTATCTGGGTTCTGAAGAGGTGTTCTGGATGGTGCACTACAACGTCAACTCCAGCAAGCACGGCGGGGTATTTCCCACAGCACCCGCTACGTCTACCACCTACCACATAGGTCCACTACCTACCCACTAGATGTACTACAGCATCTACTGCAGTGCCCACCTGTGGCTCTGAGTACAACAAGGGAACCTTCTAGAGGTGCTGGAGGTGTAAGACTCCAGGTGAGTCGCTTTGAGGGCACAATCTCAGGCAGCACAGTCAGCTTCATGGGGTTGAAACCATGCCCCAGGAGATGGGTCAGCAGCACCCAAGGAGATTAGAGACCAAGAGCTAGAAAACGTGACCCTCATCACACATAGTCTAGACCACCTGCTAACCACGTCAGCCCTGTTAAGAGTATCGCTGCCCTCTTCTGTGGAGCACTTTGGAGCTACCAAAGCTTTCATGTGCTTCCTCTCACTTGTGCAGTATGCTGGTGATAACTGTCTCATCTGTGGTCATGCAGCACACACTTGGGGCAGAGTCATGGCCAGAGCTTGTCCTTCCTGGCTCCCAACCCTGAGCCATTCAATTACTCACATCCCCGTTCCAGCCCAGAGCCCAGAGCTCGTCCTCTGGTTGCAAGACTGTTGCTTATAAAGCCCAGCCAAAGACCATGCTTCCTCAGCCTTGCCAGGTTCTCACTGAAGTTCGGGAGTCTTGGATGGATGGATAGATGGGTGAACAGATAGACAGACAGGTGGCTGAATGGGCAAACAGGTGGGTGGATAAATGGATGGATAGGCAGATGGGTATACAAACATATGGATGATTGAACAAATGGATGGATGGAAAGAGGGAAGGAAGGAAGGAAGGAAGGAAGGAAGGAAGGAAGGAAGGAAGGAAGGAAGGAAGGAAGGAAAAGAAGGAGGGAGGGAGGAAGGAGAGGCAGAAGGATGGCTAGATGGATGGATGGGCAAACATGGGCAGACTGAACGACAAATGGACAGATGAATGGGTGAATGGTTGGGTAAATGGGTGGATGAGTGGACAGATGGATGGATGGATGGAGTGAGGCTGTGACCAGAAGACCCACCCAGTCAACACACAGAACTGTGAGAAATAAATGTTTGCTATTCTAAGCCACAAAGTTTTGAGGATGTTTGTTACACAGCAATAACTAACATGTGAAGTCATGTGACTCATTCCAAGTCACACAGGGAGCTGAAGGCAGGGAGTCCATCTCCTTACCCACTACACTCTGTGTATAGCTTGTGCAAGGCTGCTTAAAATCCTCTTTCAATCTGTGGTCCCCTACTGACCACCCACCCTGGGGTTAGGTCCATGCTACCAAGATGACATTAAAAGTATCCAATATGTAAGTCTTCAGCAGGTGGAATGGAGAAAGATCCTGGAGATTCCCTCGTATTCCTGGAGTGAACCCCTTAGTGCTTGCATCATGGGAAGGTCTGGGGGTCTTTGGGGTAGCAGTTACTTACCAACTGGTATGGAAATAGTTCAATATTTAAACCACCAGTTCAACCGTACAGGTAAGTACTAGCGGATCACCAGCCCTGATTATAACAATATTTAACCTCCCGCTCCATTGTTCTGAAGAACCCATAGGTTTGTTCCTTCTTAAAACAAATCCCCACAACTTCCAGATTTCCCTTAACACAGCCCACCCCATAGCCACAATCCCACACAGGTCATGGGTCCTTGCTCGAACACCACACAAAAACAAGACTATTCTCAGATAATTTATTCAGAATTTTCATATAAACAGGTAATTATCCCATATTTTACATGCAGAGCAATTTCAATATTCAAAAAAAAAAGGCATATTCTGTACATGGTGCTACTTGGCTCTTGTAGGAAAACATTGAAAAAATAATTGAGCTTTTGGTGGGCTTTGTGTTTCCGAGTTGTTTTCCACATAAACCAAGGCACACTTGATCCTGTGCAGCTGACAGCAGAAGGGAAGTGTCTGCTGCTGACATCAGGGCCGACACCGTCCCCAGGCACACAAAGGAGAAAGACTACGCAAGCCATTCCTGAATGTGTGCATAGACACACACTTGTCTTGGAAGTTGTTCCTTCCTTCGAAAGGGGACCAAGAGCCTCAGATTCACGATCTGGTTTTTAACAAGGACTTTTAGGGCCCACATCCAAATAAGAATTTGGCTGGAGGTTGGTTCTGGACCCTGACTGGTATGAGGTGACTGTGAGCTCAAAAAGTCAGTGTTTCCCACTGCTTCTGGGGGACCCCAAAGGAACCATTCACCTTCAGCTGTAGCCCCTGAAAGTCCATCACATTCTTTCAAACACAGGAACAAATTAGCCTTTGTTATTTCCATCTCAGCTTCACCTCCGGTGTAAATCAATATTCTAAAAAACATTCTGGAAGGTTTTCTGAAGGGATACCATTCTATGTGCACCATTTATATACAATCAGCATTTCCCTATTCCCTACCCCCAACAAAACCATAATTTCTGAAGAGCCTGAGATGTCAAGCACTTGCTAAGTGGTATCCAAAAGACATTTAACACCGAACTTCCACCCACCGTTAAGTAGAAAAATGATTGTCCCTGGGACTACAGCACATTCGTCATCTACCCAGATGGCTAGCATGGGCCATGCTCTGATGGCAATGCTGCCCACCGACCACTGTTTTGACAGCTACAAATGAACACCTTCCAACCCAACAAGCACATCTTATGGCAGATTGTCTGCTCTAGCGCGAGACAGTGGAAGATTTGCCCATCAATTGGCAGCAGTCTCCAATGGTCACAGGATTGTATGCGCAGACCCTTACATCAATTCTCACACCTTCTCCGTTGTGCTCAACATCTCTCCAAGAGAACCAGCAGCATTTCTTCCTACTAACTTGAAATAACAGGAAAGCACCAAGGACAGCTCCCAGAATACAAACATTTCAGAAGTGTGTTTGACATCACTGGTCCTGGGAGAAAGTAATGTGCTTGCTATTCTCCTCCTGGAAGAAGAAACTACTATGTGGATTAGGCCACATTAATGAAAAGGGTTTTAATGAGACATCTTTAAAAGCAAACAACAAAAATGTCAACCTAAGCTGGCTTTGTTGCTTTTTTTTATAGCCCATCACTACAAGCCCCCCCCAGTAGAGCCCATCACTACAAGCTCCCCCAATATAGCCCAACACTACAAGGCCCCCAGTATAGCCCATCACTATAAACCCCTTCTCCAGGGCAACCATGACTTTCTAGGACCCAAAGTTGTTAGAGTCAACATTATGTGATGAAAAAGGCTTGTGACCCAATGGCTGCTTGCTCTTCTCACTGCAGTAGCGGAGACAGCTAAAGGAAATAGACAAAATCCCATCTGTGCAGGTGGGCCCAGCACTCCACTGTGCCTCTCCAGGGTAAGCACAGAAGGGTGAGCCCATGGGGGCAGTGACTAAAAGTATGACAGGGGCAGTGAGGTTTGGCAAGTATGTCAACAGGCCCCCTGGCCATTCCCAGACTTACAAATGGGTTCTCAAAGCCCCACAAGTTCAAACAGTATTAGCCTGAGGTCAACCAAACACAAGGGTCCAAGGTTTTGTTGCTAAAAAATGCACTCAGCATGCTGGTGGGTTTCGGACTGGAATTTCTCCACATTCCCCCTTTCCACTTAGAGAACAGAAATGCTACATCAGGTGTTTGCATGTGAGGTGCCCCCAAGTGCAATTTGTTCCACTCCCAAAAAGCATCGGGGCTTAAAAGGAGCAGGAACAAGCCATGGAAAGCCAGGGCACCTCAGTGCTCACTTCAGGGGGATGCAGTGGGACAGTGGGGATGCTGGCTTTGCACTAAAGCCTCTTTGCCCCAGCAGGAGATGGGGTATCTTCTCCTCCCCAAAGGAAGGCTGCTCAGGCCTGGGCACCCCACACATCAGATACATCACGATGGCCTGAAATTCAGTTCCTGTCTGAGAGCACGTCAATGGATGGAGGATCAAAACATAGTGGAGGGGGACTGCATTCAGAGAAGATTATCAGCCAGAAAAAGGATCTATGCTCCCACGAAAACCATACTTTGTCCCAACTCCCTCCCTCAAAATTCTTACTGGTCCCTGGCATTTGGAATCAGCTGATACAGATTTTCCCTAATTCAGATTGGATCCAGGCAGAATTCTGAAGTCTCATGATGTCCATTATTGAACCACATCCTAATGATACACTGAGGTAGACTGTGCTGGAAAAAAAAAAAAAATCATTACCCCACATTCACCGGTTTATTTTTCTTTGATAAAAATTTACATGCACTCCATTTTTTACGAAAGTGATTTTTACAGTGATTTTTATATATTAAAATAAATAATTTTCCCCTAATATAAGAAAACCTTTCTGAATTAGAAAAATGTGAAAATTGTTGCTAGTGTCGTATACGGCCACTACAAATTTACTATGAAAAGAACAAAATACCTAGACCTATGTGTTCTTAATTTACGTACAGACCCTCTTATATGTACAAAATAAATTTGGCGAAAATAATTTCTGTACTCTTGTTCCTTGTACCCAATCACTGAGGCTCCCCAGAAATATTTCACATGCTGTAATTTCTCAAATCATATAAATAAGATCGTGATAGGCAATTGGGAGGTGTGTCTACCTGTGTTCTTAATCAAGAATTGAGAAGGGTCAGAGGTCGCCATTGTCTCGCTCCTGTTCCTAAGCCCACAACTTTTAAGAGAAGCGGAGAAGGAAGCAATCAAAAACTCATGAGAAAATGCTCTCAGGGAGAACCCGTGGGTGATGATTCCGATGAACCAAAGTAATGAGTTCACCATGTTCTTTGAGCAGCTGCGATTCTTTCCCCAAAGGGAAGAAACGGGATTCACACCCATCCAGAAGTTCTTGGCGGCGTGAAGGTCCTTAGCGGTTTCTCCTCCAGACTCTACTGGCTTGGGGACTGCGACATCGTAAGCACCCGAGAGTTCTGCTCAGGCCCCACACCTGGCCCAGCTGAGGTCGCCGGGCGCGGAGCAGCTTCTGGGAGGTCAACTCTGAGGACAGTTGGATGCCCTGAGGGTGGAGGGGACCGACAGATGCATCTTGCTTCATATTGCTTTAGTGTTCTCCAAGTCCACGGGGGCTGTCGCACTTTGGGGTTTGCTTTTGTTGTGGTATGTGCACACCCCGTCGAGGAAGCGTGCGAGGTACACAGACACAAGGAACCAACAGATCCAAGGGCCACAAGGGTGTCTGAATGCGGGACTCCGCTCCGGGGGGCTGTCGGCTCACCCAAGCACAAACCAAACCATCCACCAGCCCCAATCGCCCACACCCTCCGTGTGGCCTCATCACGTCCAAAAGGGTCAGCAGCTAATGTGGCTTTATTCCCAGAAAGGTGGGTGTCTTTCTGACCAAACTTATCGGCCGCTGGTGCTTCACGCCCCCTCTGCACACAGGCAGACCGACCCCCGAGCCCGCCCCCCACCCCGGGAACCGGTTAATAACTTACGAGGCTGACGTTGGAGAGTTTTAAAAAAATTAAATATGTTACAAATATATTCTCAAAACTCTTAATCATCTCAGTTCTTTTTTTTTTTTTTCTTTTTCTTTTTTTTCTTTTTTATGTCCTAGCTTTGTTTGGTCTTGAAAAGATCCATTATCACTCCAAACTACTCCCTTGGCTCCTGGAAAACATTTTTACCAAAGTGAAGGGAGAAAAGACTCCTGAGACTAGGCTTGGGGCAGAAGAATCCGCAGAGGGCACAGTCTCCCAGTAAGAAAGAAGGAAGGAGACGGGAAGGTCAGGAGCTCGAGAACAGCAGAACCTTCACGAGCGGACCCCCAAAGCGTCAACTCGGCACGAACGCTTGGCACGCGCGCGCACGCACACACACACACGCGGACACACGTGAGCCACACGCGGGGACTGCAGATCCTTATCAAAAGTATAAAAGCAGCAACTATTGGTCAATTTGAGGAACTGATTTTGTGAAGAAAAAATATATATATATCCTTCAGCCTGGATGAGAAGAAAAGCCTTCCTGAAGCCCACTCCGGAAATCCTGGATTCTACTGGAACGGGGTTGGCTTTTTTTTCTTTCTTTCAAATTTTTGTTCCACAAACAAGTTTTATGCTTTATACTGTAGCTAAGACACCAGGAGGAAAAAAAAAAAAAAAAAAGATGTGTAAAAAATAGGTGCTTGCTCTCAATCTACTAGAAAAAAACAGTCACATCCTGGCTTAAAACCGCAGTTGCCTATGAGGACAGCAGCCGAGGAAACCCCTTCTCCTCCAGGGTCACAGTTAAATTCTCTGACAGCTCGTCAAATTGGCAATCAAACACATGTTTTTAAGTCGCAGAGGAACAGCAATGGATAGCAGAGATCTCTGAGCTCCGTCTGACACTGTGGGAGATTCACAGAATCCTGAGTTTTCTGGAGGCCTTCAAACCAGAGGAAAGTGGAGATGGGAACCCCTCCGCGAAACAGGCGTTGTTAGGAAGGATTCGACCTCGGCAGAGTCAGAATCCGTCCGTTTTTCTTGCCCCCGTTCATGTGGGTGTAGGGGATGTGCTCCTCGTAGTTTCGCTTGAGGCCCAGGGAGGACCCTCCATCCCGGCCCCCGGCCTCCTCCCTCTGAGAGTGTGAGGCCCGATCCAGGGGGACACTCTCCATGTCCTCGAACTCCATCTCCAGCTCCTCGCTCTCAGGCGCCTTGTTCTCCTCGCTATGGAAGAAGGAAACTTCCGGAAAGCTGGGGTGCAGGTCGTCCTTGAGCAGGTCGACGATCTCCAGGAAGGTGGGCCGCATCTTGGGATTGAACTGCCAGCACATGCGCATCAGGTCGGTGCTGCAGGACAGAGGGACACGTCAGGCATGCGTCCGGGGGCATCCGGCCGAGCAGTCCCCACCCCAGCCCTGTCGCCTGCGGCCCACACCCACGAGAGCAAGTGCCAGTGTCAGAAGGCGGCCACCAGTGCAGGCAACGGTCAAGACGAAAACGGGATTTCTACCGGTACTTTAAAAAAAAATAAAAAAGGTTTTGGAAAGAGAGCCAAAGGGGCTGCCTCCTTCCCAGGCCAGATCAAGAAGGGCCCCTCTTGATGCACCCACATGTTGGACAAGGTTGATCATTTTATATGGTCCTGATTTTTTTTTCTCCCGTTTGGTGCATTTCATAAAGTTTAATTCCTACTGGGGATGCTTGAAAGACCTCCCTGTGCCAAGGAACAATCTTTCTAGGGTCAAAGATCCTTCAGGGTTGAGATGCTTGAGGCTTGATGGGGCAGCTGAGTGGACCGAACCTAGAGGGTCAGCTCTGAGCAGCCACCTTGCAGGCCTAGCGCTCACGCTCACCAGGGTGCTAGCAGGGGGCTATCACCCGCCTCGGCCAAGAGCACACAGTACAGGTGCTGAGGGCTTGGGGTTTCTAGTTTACCTCTTCCTCTCCCCACTACAACTACCAAATCTGGCCCCCTGAAGTGTCTCTGTAAATAAAGTTTTATTGGCACACAGCCACGCCTCTTCACTTATGCAATGTTCATGGCTGCCTTCAGGCTACACGACAGAGTGGAGCAGCTGCAACAGAGAGCTACAGGGCCCACAAAGCTGAAAATATTTACAATGCGGCCCTTTGTAGAAAATGTGGACCTCTGCCCTAGGGCCCACCTAATTTCCCTGGGCCTGGAACTACAGTCAGCTGCTGTAGTTTCCAGCTGGCCAGGAAAGGACTCTCGCGAAGCCACATTCAAAAATACTCTGCTCAGAGTTTCTAAATAACTCAGCTTCATACTCTTTTTCATATGAGGTCCCTTCCACCTGGGTTTCCTAAATTAACAGTCTTATTCTTTGAGGGATGAAGCCTCAAAATGGCCTTTCCCCCTGGATTTTTCAGGAGGGCACAAACTTTTTTCTTAAGAAACACTGATAAAGGACTTTATACATGAACAATCTCATGGTAGAAAGAAAACATCCCAAACATAGAGAAATACAGTTGGCACACAACTCTCCTTCAGATCTAACCTCTTGACTTTTCTATCTGGAGACATTTGGAAATGTAATATATACACACTTTTTATACTTAATATTTAAACATAGGCTTATTCACCAAGTTATAAAATATTTTTATTAGCATCATTTGAAATTTCAATTGCTATATCATTTTATTTTATTTTATTTTTTAATAGTTTTTTTTTTTTTAAGATTTTACTCATTTATTTGTGAGAGACAGAGAGAGAGGGAGTGTGGGCACAAGCAGGGTGGAGAGACAGAGGGAGCGGACTCCCCGCTGAGCAAGGAGCCCGATGCGGGACTCGATCCCAGGACCCTGGAATCATAACCTGAACCGAAGGCTGATACTTCACCGACAGAGCTGCTAGGTCATATTAATTTATAAAGTTACTGGCAGTTCTCCTATTGTTGGGTACTTAGATCATTTCCATTTTTTGAAACTTTAAATAACATCCTCTGAGCAGCTATTAACAACAGGGGGATAAGAATGATTATCTAGGCCATCCACTTCCAGCACTGAGTATTAAAACTCTCTTTTCTTCCATTCTTCCTTCCTCTCTTTGCTCATTTAGGAAGATAGTACTTTCCTTCATTTTACTCTATATTTATCGGACTATTAGTGGGACTGCACAAGTCTGCAAGTGCTCAATGGCCCGCTTGTATGTGTTGTCCGTTTGGTCCTATAACAAACATTTATTTATTTTTTCTATGACCAAAATTTACAACAAAAATCAGGGGAGCAGGGAGATAGGTAACACATATTCTTGACCAAAAAATAATTTTAATGTTTCTGCTTCTGATTTCTTTTTTTCCCAATTCTGTTGAGCTATAATAGACATGTCAGATTGTATTCATTCCCTGACAAAATGTTAAATATATTAAGGACCGACAGTTACACATAAATACCCCACCCCGGCTACCCAGGTTCCTTCTCCCATGCGGGGTCTCTCTACAACCTTCCACAGGCATGCTATGCAAGAAAGCACAGGCGTAAAGATACGGCACGCAAACATAAGCACGTATATAGAGGTACGACACGCAAACCAAAGGGCAATGCCTTTTTGATGAAGAGCCCACACTCCGCCCGGTCTTCTTTCCACACTTACACTCTCTCTGGACAATTGTCGGGTTGATCCAGATACCCTCCATCCATGACGAATTTCAACACCTGTTCATTAGACAGACCCTGGTATGGCTGTTCTGCCAAGCTGGTGATTTCCCAAAGGACCACGCCAAAGGACCTGCCGACAACAGTTGAAAGTAGTAACGGAGAAGCCATGAAAACACACACACACACGCACACACGCACCCCTCCCTGGTTTACTAGAACGTGGTCGGCCAGTTAATTAAACAATTCGTGCTGCATTCAGAAATGCCTAGATTAGTCTCAATCGGAACATAAATAGCCGTGCAAGGGTCCCCCGACATGACCTCCCCTTCACCTTCTTGATCAAGGGGCTGTGAGGAAAGCAGGTTTTAACTGGCCCCCTCTTGCCGGTCACACGAACGGAACGACCTGGGATTCGAGCCCAGCACTCTGTCCACCGATCCATGCACCACTCACCACATGTCAGAAGAAGTGGTAAAGACCCCGTCCTTCAGGGATTCCGGGGCCATCCACCGCACGGGGAGCAGACCCTTGCCTCCTTTCCGGTAGTAATCCGTTTCATAGATGTCTCTGGTCATCCCAAAGTCTGACAACAAAGGGTTCACATGGTCTTAACATTCAGCCTACAGCCCTGTCTCCATCTTGCCCCATTGCCTTACAGAGCCCTCGGATGGGCTCACCTGCCCCAGGTGTGTGCTCACCTGGGTGGTGGCCAAATCCCGTGAGCACAGATTCTGAGGGTACTCATGGGGATGTGGAGGGAAAGGATGGGCCACCACGTACAGGGAAGGAAAAGGAAGCACGAAGTGGGAAAGAAGCGACATTCCGGCCCACGGCCTGGGAATCCCATTCTCGGCAACACTTCCTTCCCACCCATGACCTTGCAGGCATCCCAAACTTCCGAACCAAAGTGTTGGGTCTCAGAAGCCAACCTGCTATTCTCCACTAAATATGGTCCCACCACTACCCAGCTGCCCAGCTCAAAACCCAGGGTCGGGTCCCCTTTGACCACGCCCCTTTCCTCATACCCACATCTCAGACATCGGGGAGTCCTGCCTACTCTAATCCAACTCTCCCTCTCCATCACTCCAGCCCCACCCAGGCTCACCACCATCTCTCACCTGCAGGACCTTCCCTCCGTCTTGACCCTGACAGCCCACCGCCCAAGAGAAGCTACATAAATAGGGTCACGTTATTTCTTGCTTCCCATGGCTAACGGAGGATAAGGTCTTTTGGGATTATAAACAGGATGACATCACTTCCGGCCTCCCTTGCGGATAATGTCGTTTGGGATCATAAAGAGAATCACGTTACTTCTAGCTTCCCACTGGCTCCTTAGGATAACGGCTAGATGACTCACTGACTAATAAGGCCCTTCCAGGTCTGGCTCCTGCCTCTCTCCCTAACCTCACAGCTCATCCTGCTCTGCTCCCCTCCACGTTCCTTCTATTCACACCACATCTGCCATCCTTCCGGTGTCAGGCCTTTGCATACGCTGGAATGCCCCCTGGGATGCTGTCATTCAGGTCAACTCATCCTGCAAATTCGGGCCAAAAGGCTGTCTCCGTGCAGGGAGAGGCTTCTGCTCTCTACCATGGAACTCTTTATTTCCTTCAGTCCTCTTATCTCCAGTCTTCCTCATCTTGTTTACACAAGCACTATTTTACTGTTCATCTTTGAATACCCCCGTCCAGTAGAACCCTCCGTGATGAAGAATGCGGTCTACGCTCACGCTGCCCAATATGGCGGCCACCAGGCTCAAGGTGGCGAACGCTCACTTGCAATGCGGCCAGCGCAGCCAAAGGAATACATTTTTAATTCTAGTTCATTTAAGTTAACTTGAATGTAAATGGCCAAGGCGGCCAGTGGCTCCTGTGCTGGGTGATGCGTGCGGGCAGAAAAATCAGGGCGACTTATCCATCATCGGTCACATCTACGGGCTCCTAGTGCGACAGCTTCCACCACCAGGGAACTCCGTTATGATCCAGAGCAGGAAATGAGCGAGCTCACGAGCACGTGCGATCGCAGCCTGCGGGCCGGGCCCTCTTTGCACTACTGGAGAAGACTGAACTGCTCAGGACAGACAACTCCTTCTGCGGTCACACTGGGCCCGGGCCACACATTTCCCAGCAGAGGGCCAGACGCACCTCCAATTTTGACGGTGAAGTCGTGGGCGACCATGCAGTTTCGGGCCGCGAGATCCCGGTGCACGAACTTCTTGGCGTTCAGGTAGGCCATCCCGTCGGCGATCTCCGCCGCCATCTGAATCATCTCTTGCAGGGTAGGGGGAGGGCGGCCGGGGTTATTCTGAAGTCGAAACATGGGGTCGGGTTCAGGGACCCGGGCGCCCGGCGGCTGGGAGCGGGCGCCCTGCCGGGTCCCCGGAGCCAGCTCACCTCAGCCTCCGGCCGCAGGGAGCGGAGGTAGCTCTTCAGGTCTCCATGGGCCATCAGCTCCATCACCACCAGCGTCGGCTGGCCCTTGGACACCACCCCCAGGAGGCGGACCTGTGGAGTGAGCACCGAGCGATCTTGGGGGAGGGTCCGGGGGAAGGCTTCCACCCCCCAAGGTCCCCCCATCTGACGTCTGCGATGCGCGCGGCACCCTGTGTGGGGAGCCCTGGTCTGTCTGGCTCAAATGCCAGGGTCAATGCCTTGTGGGGACAGGGTAGTCAGGGGAGGACGGGGAATTCAGGACTCATGGTCTGGGGGGAGGGGGGAGCAGAGAGACATGTCCACACACAGCAACACTCTGAGGCAGACCCTTGGAGATCTCCTCGGGGGCCCCGAGCAGATAAGGCACGTTCCCACCTCCCAGGCCTTGTACTTGCTGTTCCCTCTGCCTGACCCCTCTGTTCCCTGCCAGGTCGCCGTGGCTCAGTGCCTCCGTCCTTAATACACCTTCCCCATACCCACACTCCCAGCCCCTGACTCTGCTCTCTGGTTCCATCCTGCCGTGGCTCCGGCTCCTAACGTCCTCCATAAGGAACTTATTGGGCTTAGGGTCTGTCTCCACGGCCGTGCTAGAAGCTCCGTAAGGGGCAGGAAGCTGCTGCGTCGAAGAGTCAAGACTGGGGCTCAGCACAGAGCAGATCCCCTCAGCCACACGTGGCAAGGAAGAAAGGACGCAAGGCTCGAGGAGAAGCTATGGGACCACGTGGGAGCAGCAGAGCAGGAAGTCTGTGCCGACTTGGGGTGGGGGGACAGGGATGCGGGGACAGCGTGGCTCATCCATCATGTGTTCCAGGGTTACAAAGGGGCCAGGAAGAGGGAAGAGACAGAAGATTCTGGAAAGCAAGGGAATGAGTCTGGCTCCATGCAAGGTGGGAGAGGATGGGATTCAAGAAGCGGGAAGGGAGGGAGCCTCCCCCACACCTTTAGGGTGCTTAGCAGAGTGGGGGACAGGCAGGGGGTCCACACCTAGAGTCCTCCTGCTCTGTGCTGGAGGAGGGGGAAGGACAGACGAGGGGAACAGGGAAGCAGGCGCGGAAGGACGCCTCTGTCGGCTTCGGGGCAAATGCAGGACTCACCACGTGATGACAGGTGAAGCCCTTCATGACCGAGGCCTCGTTGAGAAACTCGATCCTCTCCCGCAGACTGGCCGACTCATTGACCGTCTTCACCGCCACGCGGGTCTCCGCCTCGCCCTTGACGACGTCTCTGGCGTTGCCTTCGTACACCATGCCGAAGGAGCCCTGCCCCAGCTCACGCAGCAGAGTGATCTTCTCCCGGGGGACCTCCCACTCGTCCGGCACATACACAGAACATGGAAACACTACTCCTCATTTATCTACACCGTGTCCGCGGTGGACCCCCAGCCATCTCCCACCAGAGGCCCCCCTGGCAAAGGTTCACTAAGGGGCTCCTGTGGTCCAGGACTTGTGCTGGGCACCGGGCACAGAGCCGAGAACAGGACAGCCGTGGGTCCCTGCCCTTCATGGAGGGGACAGCAGATGCTTGGGATGGAAACACCACCAGTCCAGGGTCCTGGCCGGTAAGCGCCGAGCCGAGCCTGCGTCCTCGTCCTTTCTGTCTGATTTCAGCCCCGCCACCCCACAATGCTACTTCCCATCTGAGGCTGTTGTTTCTGCAAAGTGCCAAGGGCCTGGCAACCGCTGGACATCCCAGTGAGCCCATCCGAGGCCACCGAGCGCCGGCTGATCGGCAGGCAGGCTGCAGCCGTGTGAATGAGCCCCGGCGGGGTCAAAGGATCTGCCCAGCTCAGCAGAGCCCAGGCGGCGGACCCACCGAGTCCTGAGCTAACAAATGCTGGTTGTTTCAAGCCACTAACTTTGGGGTGGTTTGTTACACAGAAAATGATTTGCAGACAAAGGCACAAAGGCCTCATAAGAAAAGCCAAAATGGTTCCTGCTGTCCTCCAAAGGGGGACTAAATTGTGTCGTGTCCCCCCCCCCACCAGAATTTATGTTGAGGTCCTAATCCTGGTACCTCAGAATGTAACTATATTTAAAGACAGGGCCATTCCCGAGGCAATCAAGTTCAAATGAAGTCAGTGGGGTGGCTCCCATCCCATATGACTGGTGTCCTTACAAGAAGAGGACACTGGGACACAGACATGCATGCAGGGACAACCACATGAGGACCCGGGGAGAAGACAGCTGTCCACAACCCACAGAGAGAGGCTTCAGGAGAAACCAACCCCGTTGACATCTTGATCTCAGACTCCCAGCTTCCAGAACCGTGAGGAAACAGAATTCCGTTTCCTAAGCCATCCGGTCCGTGGTGTTTGTTACGGCAGCCCCGGCAAACCCCGACGGTCACCGGGGCCTCGGGCAAGGACACTACAGAAGATGAGCACGCACAGAAGCTCAGTGGGGGCACCCTGTCCCCCGGGGCTCCGAGCCGGGGTCTTTCCCTGTGTGTACCCCTCGGCCCAGGCCTTTCCAGCCTTAGAGAACCTTGAGCTCCAACTTCCAGCTTTCACCAGGCACCCTTGTGCACTCGGCCATTCCTGCATTTCCAGAAGGAAGCAGGGCAGTAGGGTAGAGAGGCAGCCCTGCGTAGCCATCCTGGCCTCACCCCTTATCGCGGGGTCCCGTGGCAGCCCTGAGGTTCAGCTTCCCCACCTCCAGTGTGCAGAAACAATGCCAACCCCAAACTGGGAGAGGAGGCCCCTCCGTCCGTGTTCATTCCCTCCTGCTCCTGCCTCCTGCACACGCTCCTACCTGGAACGACCACCTCTCCTAGTTTCCCTATTCTGATGCCTTAGCAGCCGGGGCCTCGATGACCTTGGAGGGGCTGCCCTGCCCAAGGGCGGCCGATTCCTAGAGACAGCACATGACTTGCCTGTGAGAGCACCTTCTATCTGCAAAACCCACCAATCCAGAGCCCAAATCCTAACCCCCACCTCTAGGGGACCCACTCAGCCCCAGGGCCAGGCCCTACACCCCAGAACCCACTGAAATCATCAAAACAGCCAGTCCTTGCTCTTACCCCGCCTTGCCCTCCCAAGGACGCCACAATAAAGGTTCTTGTCCACCTTCTCCCACACTCCCTCATCAGACCTGATGAAAACAAATCCTGGGTGTCCTTAAAAACATCACCCCGTATCCCCCGGAGGCAACAGCGTTCACTCCTCCCAAGTCACTTTCTGATTGCTGCTGCGTGAAGTGCTTTAGAAACTTGTAACGTGGCAGATGCTCTCTCCTCGGAAGGAGAGTCTTATCTGCAGGGGCTGCTCACTGCCCTTCGTACAATCAAGGGAGATACAGGTGTCAGTCCGACGCTCCCACCACCAGCATCAGCGACCCATTCGTGTTCAGCCACCGCCAGCAGCCGATAGAGTCCCTGGCGCCCACACAGCCTCCTGCGTACCCCATCTTACCCTTCACTCTTGTCTTCCCCGCCCCTTATCCCCAGTGTCCGACCCCCACCTGCCAGCCTGGATAGCAAGTCCGTACGCAGCCCTCTGGCTCTGACCCTCGGCGTGGTCTCTGGCACAGTCCCAGGTTCCACCCACCCAACAGCTGGGACCCTGGATTCTCTCTCAGCCTCCCAGCCCAGCTCACGGGCCCCAGATTAGCTCAATGAGCCCATCCAAATAGTGCTAGACAGCGGGTGTCTGGCTGCTCCCAGGAACACGGTCTCTGCAGCAAGGGGCAGGTCTGCGTGCTCACGTGAACAAGAGGGCTCATCTCGGCCTCCCCGGGTGCCAACTGCCGACTTGCACTTGACATTGATGGCCAAGAGCCCCAAAGGGCAGGATTCTGGCCACACAGGGGGACAGGGAGGGTACTCACCATCACTCGCACTGAGGTACTCAGGGTTTGAAGAAGCATACAGCGGTCCCAGTGGCCCATCCGGCTGCCTGGAGGAGAAAGAGGAAGACATTCCAGTTCGATATTCTCACGGGGCTCCGGGTCACTCGCGGAGGGGCTACAAGCTCCCGATGCCAACGGCAAACCGTATCACCAGCAACCCTGTGTCCCCGACACAGTCTGGGGTGTCAGGAGTAGAAGCCCGTCAGACTACTTACGCACATCAACGTGGGACCATAAACTATAATTTATGCTCATCCATTAACACCTAAAACCCTCGCCCTTTGCGGATCTCATCCCAGCTCATGAGAAACAACTGCTAAGTTTTCAGGAAATCTGACAGCAGGTTGTTAATACAGCCATCGTCCAAAATTAAATGACACCGGCTTACGATGAGATGAAATGATATTGAGAACAGAACCCACCACTGCCTGACTAGCATACAGCTTCCTACTATCACCAGTGGGATGTCTGCAGCTTGAAATTGGCCACAGCAGGAATATATACGTCACAGAAAGAAACAGGACGCTACCAACCAAGACTTGATCTATTGCTCTGTTGTCCGTCCAGGCTTGAGGAAGGGATGGCACAAAAATGTCAATCAGATTAAACTTAAAAGTGTGTCATCTCGGGGCGCCTGGGTGGCTCAGTCAGTGAAGCGGCCAACTCTTGATTTCAGCTCAGGTCATGATCTCGGAGTCGTGGGATCGAGCCCCACGTCGGGGCTCTGCCCTCAGCGCAGAGTCTGCTTGGGATTCTCTCTTTTCCTCTGCCCCTCCCCCTGCTCTCTCTCTCTCTCTCTAAAATAAATAAATAAATCTTAAAAAAAAAAAAAAGGATGTCATCTCTGTAGCCACGATGTTGCAAATGGCAAAAAAAAATTTTTTTTGAGAAAATGTTCCTCCAGCACAGTTCTACCCGACTGAGCGAAGTCACTTCTTCGTTGATGAAGCTATGCCTCTTAGTTCATTTGCACCTTACTCCTACGAAAACAAAGTATCAATCCACATTCAGGCCGGGGCTACGCTCACTCATCACTTGCAGCCACAGGAGGGCTGTAGATACAAAGGCTCGGGGTGGGGGGCGGGGGGCGAAAAATCTACCAAAACATTTGGTGAGAATCAACCAGCTGGAGGGAATTTATGATAGAGTGTTACGTACTTATTATGACCATTACCTGTAAGTTGAGTGCTATCCACATCGCTTATGTCAGTCAAATTTATAACACACTTAGCTACAGCTCTCCCTGTAACTAGGCATACTTCCTCTCCTGGAGAGCCGGTCTAACAATTCACCAGATGCCACTGTACCCACCTCTTTCTCAGGAACAGGTAAATACTTCCAATCACAACACTGAAGAGAAAGACAAAGATGAGGGGGCCGATGATGATTTTTGCAATATTCGATGGGACATCTACTGAAATAGAATGAGAAAATAAATGGTTCACATCAAAATGTGTTCACATCACAAATCACACCTACGCCTATAATGGGAGCCCACACGCATCTGCCCCTTCCCTTGTCCCCGAGCCTCTCCACCGGGCTCCCGGGCCCTTCTTTTCCAGCAGTCCTAAAACACCACCTGGCTCCACAGGGCTGGGCGGCAGGCTCAGAGGCCTTGACCCCCAGACCACTGCCCGCTGCCAGCCTTCCCCCTGCCCTCCATCCAGGGCCAGCTTCACGGGAACGTAACCCTGGCCATCGCCCAAGTCCCCACACTTGGTAGGGCCATGCTCCCTAACACTCCACTGTCACCATCTTGAAAGTCTTAATAATTTTTAGGGGCACCTGGGTGGCTCTGTCAATTAAACATCTGCCTTCAGCTCAGGTCATGATCCCAGGGTCCTGGGATCAAGCCCCACATCGGGCTCCCTGCTCAGCAAGGAGTTTGCTTCTCCCTCTCCCCCTGTCCCTCCCCCCCATGCTCGTGCTCTCTCTCTCAAATAAGTAAAATCTTAACCAAAAAAAAGTCTTCATGATTTTTAAACAAGGGGCCCTGCATTTTCATTTTGCAGTGGGCCCCACAAATTAAATAGCCTATTTTAAGCCCAACAGCACCTCTTACAAATGAAAAATTCACCAGGACCCTGGGTGCTAGGGCGTCCTCCTCTCAAAAAAAAATCCTTTCAAATAATTCACCGAAGAAATGCTATGGAGCCTTCATTTTTTAAATTTGCACGTCAGGCTGAGTTGTCTGTTTGTCCACATGCCCGTGTATCCAGACTCTCCCAAGCCAAGGAGGAAAGTGGGTTCTAAGGAATCCCGGAGGAAACCTGGTCCCTGGTCCCTAAGGTCTTTCCTATCAATAGCGGTTTACCGAACACTTAGGAACACACCAGGTGCTATCTGAAGTGCTCTGTGCTGGTGATTTTACTTAATCATCACGTAAGCCAAGGCGGGAGGGGCCGTGGCTAAGACCAGTTAACAGACTGGGAAAAGAAACTCAGAGACTGGAGGGGTCTTGCCCCAAATCCCAGAGCTGACCCCCGTGGCACAGGGATTTCAAGCCGGGCCATCCAAGGAAGTGCTTGGCCACGGCCCCACAACCACCTACGGGGGCCAGCAACACCCTGAGATGCCCTCCTGCCCCTCCCTGAAATGACAGCCACCTGCCTCCTCCTCTCCCCGGCAGCTCCCGGCCACAGTCTCCGTAAATATTTGGTGGCTGAATGGAACATGAGAAAAGGAAACCTATCTGTCACCTGCGTTGTCTGCATATCCTCCGTGTCCCTACTTCTCAGCAGCAGGGAAGCTGGAGGCCCCACGTGGCCGGGACTCAGCAGGTCTCAGGACACAATCTGAGAGCCAGGCTGCACCCCCCACATGCCGCCTCGGCTTCCCAGACCCCACAGTCCTGCTCACACCGCCGATTGCCATGGCCACCGGAACCAGCGTGAAGAAAGGGAAGCACCCAGGGTGCAAAATTTGAGAACTCTTGCTCTGTGCCCTGGAGACGTAGGGTCAGCCCTGGGGGTAAGCGCCTCCTTAAAATTTGCCCCTTGGGTGCCTTGCTTGCCTCCCCGTTATAATATAAAGAATTCTAATTCCCCAGAGTTTTTGCTATCTTTGGTAATGCCGGGCTGTATTTCCTTGAACATGTATCTTTTTTGGACATCTCTGATCATTTCCTCAGGATAAATTTCTAAAACTTCTAAAATTTCTTTTTTTTTTTTTAAAGATTTTATTTATTTATTTGACAGAGAGACAGCCAGTGAGAGAGGGAACATAAGCAGGGGGAGTGGGAGAGGAAGAGGCAGGCTCCCAGCGGAGGAGCCTGATGCAGGGCTCGATCCCAGAACGCCGGGATCACGCCCTGAGCCGAAGGCAGGTGCTTAACAACTGAGCCACCCAGGCGCCCCACTTCTAAAATTTCTTTCTTTTTTTTTTTTTTTAAGATTTTATTTATTTATTCGACAGTGTTAGAGACAGCCAGCGAGAGAGGGAACACAAGCAGGGGGAGTGCAAGAGGAAGAAGCAGGCTCATAGCAGAGGAGCCTGATGTGGGGCTCGATCCCATAACGCTGGGATCACGCCCTGAGCCGAAGGCAGATGCTTAACTGCTGTGCCACCCAGGCGCCCCATCCCACTTCTAAAATTTCTAAAACCAAAATTTGTTGGTTCACATAGCAAGAGCCTTTATAAGATGTTTGATACATATTATTAAGTAGGATATTTTAGGAGCACCCAGGTGGCTCAGTTGGTCAAGTGTCTGCCTTCAGCTCGGGTTGTGATCCCAGGGTCCTGGGATCGAGCCCCACGTCGGGCTCCCTGTTCAGTGCGAAGTCTGTTTCTCCCTCTCCCTCTGCCCCTCCCCTCAAGCTCATGTGCTCTCTCTTGCTTGCTGCCTCAAATAAATAAATAAAAATCTTTTAAAAATTAAATAAACTGCTATATTTTAGCACTCCCCAACCACGAAAAAGTATGTCCATGTGTCTATACTCTTGGACAACAAGAAGTACTATAATTAAACAGAAACAAAAGCCCTGCCAATTCAATAAGTTAAAAATTACATCTTGTTTTAATGTGCTTTTTTTTTTTTTTTTTTGGTGTGGTTTTGAGGTTGGACTTTTTTTCTTATGTTTTCTATCTTTACATATTTTTTTAAATTGGCTATTTAAGTTCTTTGCCTAGTCTTGTGTTAGGATACATATATGTTCTATTCATGTACCATATGTATATTTATATTTATATTTATATTCATTTTATATCAAGGATATTAACTCTTTGTCAATGATGTCACAAATGTTTCTCCCACTTCGATGTTTTCCTTGGAATTTTATTCACGGTATCCCTGGTTCTTGAGAGACAGACTCCAAATTCTTAAATTATCCTGGGTAATAAGAGTGTCTTTGCTACTGACGAGCCCCTTGGAACACACCTGAGCTTATGCTATGAGATGAGACGACCCAGGATGGGGGCCGGTCACCAGCAGACCAAGCATGTGATTGGAAGGTTGGGGCCTGCGCCAGTCTGACCTCCAGGGGGCAGAGGGGCTGGAGATGAGTTCCATCACACAGCCAACGATATGATCAGCAATGCCTAGCCAGTGACACCCTCGACACCAGAGCTCAGGGGGGTTCCCTGGCTGGTGAACACACGGGTATGCCGGGAGGGCAACGCCACACATCCTGATCCCACCGGGAGAAGACACAGGAGCTCAGCGTCCTGGACCCTCTCGGCCCTCCCCTCTGTTTCTTCGTTTGGGTGGTCCCAACTGATAGCCTTTATGTGACACCATCCTTGTAATACAGCACTTTCCTGAGCTCTGCGAGCTGATCGAGCTAATGACTGAATCTGAGGGAGGTCGTGGGAACCCCTGAGTTTGCTGCCAGCTGGTCAGATGTGCGGGGGGCTTGGAGAACCTTCGATTCGCACCTGCCATCTGAAGTGAGGGCCGTCTTGCTGGGAACCGTGCTCCTAACCTGGCAGGTTCTGTGCTCACTCCACTAGGCGGCATCAGAATCGCAGTGTCGCACACCCAGCTGGTGTCCGGACGCTCACCCCAGCCTTGACGCTGGCCAGAGCCTTCCCAGCAAGAGTCACTTCCCACTTTCCAAAGTCCCACCAGGCCTGGTATGTGACAGTCCAGCCGGCCAAGCAGGAGCCTTGTCTCACCTCTCCCACCCAGGCTCCCACTCCTCCCAGTCTAGAATCTCCCCTCCTTCCAAGTCATTTGTTCACTCAGTCAAGTGTCTAGGCTCCTATCACATGCCAGGATGACCATCTTGTTTTGTCCCCACTTGTACATTCTTCCGGGTCTCACTCAGGATGTCACCACCTCCAGGAAGCATTCCCTGACCACTTCAGCCTTCCCCAGCCTCCCACCCTGCTGTCCACAGTGTGCCCTGCTCACCCAATGGCAGCACTCACTGCCTGCATATCAAGAGCACATCTGAGACTCAGTAGGCAAGCTCCCATGTTCTCCCTTGGAGGGCACAACCCATCAAAAATCAAATATTAGGACACTAGTAGCGGGAGCTAATGTATTCATCAGACATGCCGTGGGCCAGCCACTTGACATTCATCATATCACCAAAACCTCCTTTCACCTCCAAGGTGGGGGGGGGGCTCCTATTATTATCCCCATGGTCAGATGAGGAAGTAAACGCTCAGAGAGGGCAAGCACATTGCCCAGGTCACACCGCGGCAGCCAGCAGACCCGGAGGTCAAGTCCAGGGCCAGTGGGCACAGCCTCCAGGCTTCCCCGGCCATCCTCTGAAATGTCCTGCCATGTCCAGCCCCAAGCGCAGACCCGACCAGAGTCGCCGCGCAGACTTACAATAGTCTGTCACGTAGAAGTAAGTGGCTTCTGTCCAGGAGCCGTTGCCGGCCAGGGAGGTGGCCCGGACTCGCACGCTGTAATTCCCCGGCGGCAGCCCGCGCAGCCTGCAGCCCCGCTCCAGAGCAAAGTGTCTGCGGGAGACACAGAGGTGCAGCTCCTGCAAGACAAGGGCGCAGAGGGGGCGGGTGTGCGGTCGTCCTTCGCCACTCGGGAGTGCCCATCCCCCATCGCTCTCCGGGGAAGGAGCAGACGCGGAGGCTGTCATCACGGATAACAGCCAACCTTCCTAAACCGCAGGCCACGCATCTGACCTGGACCGGTTACGACAACCGCCCCGGGGCGCGGCCTCATGCCGGAGACAAGGACGTGGGGGGCCCGGGGCAGAGGTCCGTGAACTTCGGCTATAAAGGGGGCCGGACGGTCTCTGTGGCCCACTCACTTCTGCTGCTATAGCGAGAAGGCAGCCGGAGACCAATCCCAAATCCGTAACATCCGTCCACAGACGGACGTGGCTGTGTGCCCACGGAACGTGGTGGATGCCCGACGCCGAACTTCACCTTCAGTTGACACGTGTCGTGACACTATGCTTCTCTCGACGTTGTGAATTTTTTTTCCAGCCATTTTAAGATACGAAAGCGATTCTTAGATCTCAAGCTGTACAAACCCAGGCGTACAAAAATAGTTTGCCGACCCCTGGTTGAAGAGACGAAATGGTTGGTCGGAGGTCTCCTTGCTGGTAAGTGCCTGGGCCAGCCACCCTTCAATCCAGAGCCATCTGGCTCCCAACCTTTTTGGAACCACTGTGGGGCATTGTCACCAGGCCGCTCGAAAGCCCCAGAAGGATGGGAAAGAAGAGACCCACATGACCTAAATCAAATTTCAGGCTTTGCCCCCACACCTCCTGGCCTCAAAACCAAACACATGCATGGGCTTAATTTCTTAAGGTCAAATTTTAAAGCTCCTTCCTTCCCCTGGTGCGGCCTCTTGATTTGATTTGATGTATTTGACCATTCTGAAAAAGAGTGGGCACCTACCTCCATCTCTGAAAACAGAGAGGAGATAAGTAAAGCACACACCCCAGTGATAACTGCGTACACAGAGATCAACCCAGAGCTTAGCAGGAGAGGCGAGAGGCTCACTGGGAAGTGAGACCATGAACCCTGCACGCGTCGGGCCAAATTTTAAAAACTTTCCAAAACAGCTCCAAGTTAATAGTGCATGCAGAGAGCTGGACTGGAAAATTTTAGTGGGCAGAGAAAGAAACGTAAAAACTCCCGTGCTCGTCATGTGACAATAACAGCAAGAAAACAGATCGGGCTGGATCAGGCTGGCGGCAGGGGTGGGGGCTCCGGTCCAAAGGTTCCTCCAAGTCCGATGAGTCACCAAGTAGAACGGGACAAATAAGCAAATATAGAAACCGAAGGTAGCTGCTATCGGGGACAAAGGGGAAATGTACCCTCTAAGGCCGGCCACGGACCCCACACACCTCATCGGGTGAGAGGACCGGGAAGGGAGCCTGAAGGGAAGGAACTAGACCCTGAGGCAGCTGTCTCCACAGATACCGAGAAACAAAAACAAAAAGCGAAATGAGAAGCGAAACCTGACAAAGAGTAAAGAAGCCAATGACATGAAGGTTTGTGCCAACAAGGAAGAAGCTAAAAACCATGAAAGACACTGAAAGATAGGAGAACACCACAAGTCAAAAGCCATGCTCCTTTCAGGGAGGGGGTGGTCCCTGGGGCCAGGGTCTTCTGAGCAGAGAGGAGACGAGGTAAGAGGGCAAATGACTCGAATGTGAGATTCAGGGAAAGAGAGATTCGAAAGTGAAGCAGCTAGAGGTGATCTCAGCTACTAACCTCGCAAATACCAAAAAAACCCCAAAACCAAAAACCAAAACCAAAAAAACCTCCCATCAAATGTTACAGACGATTTTGTAGATTTTGGCAAAATCATACCCCAACAGTATTAATGGTGTGTAAACAAAAAAATTTTTTTACAATATTTTCTTACTTTTTCAAAGTGATACCAGGCAATAAACAAAAATACTGGAGGTGATCCACCATCTTGTCCATGAAAAGGTTTTTTAAAAGGTGATCGTAATTTCTCCCTCTCTCCTATTTCCAACCCTCCACACCCAAAATCTGTTCCCCTAAAGGGCAAACAGGGCCACTCTGTCTGGGATTGGTGCTGCCCCATGGGGGACAAAGGCTTAGTGGGGATTCCTACTGGTGACTCAGGAACGGGGGAGGCAGTCCAGTGGAAGACAGCTGGGAGCATTTATGCCAGTAGGGTACCCAACTGTCCCAGTTTACCCAGGACCATGGGGTTCCTAGGATGTAGGACTTCAGTGCTCAACACTGGCAAATATGATGCAAATGGGAAAGAGCTGGTCACAGCAGCAGGAATAAAACCAAGGAGGGTCTGCAGTGGAAATGTGTTGCTCACTGCCCAGAATCCATATTCTCTTCCTTGCTGCCAACAACACCCCAAACTCTCTTTGGAAGCTGCCCCTCCCCCTTGAGGGGCTCTTGCCTCCCATCCTCAACCCCACCCCGGTTCCAGGGCCGAGCCCAACTGCCCGGGGCTGCCTGAGGCTGATGAGTCCCATGGGTTCAGGGAAAGGCACAAAAACTCAGGTCCAAATGAGCCATCAGGAAAATGCACATCGAGATACCATTCACAGCCACCAGCGTGGCTCTAGTCAAAAAGATAGCCCAGAACACATGTCGGCGACCGTGTGGAGAAACTGGAACTCTCAGACACTACCGGTGGGGACAGAAAATGGTGCAGCCACTTGGGGAAAGAGTGGGCATCTCCTTAAAAGAGCTGGCACAAGACCCAAGAGTTCCATCCCTTGATATGCACCCAGGAGATCTGAAACCTTACGCGTCCGCACAAACACGTGCACGCAAACGCTCTGAGCAGCATTACTCACAACGGCCAGAAGGTGAAAACGACCCAAATATCCATCGACAGATGAGTGGACAACAAAATGTGGTCCATCCACATGTGGAGTATTGCTCAGTCATGAAAAGGAAGGGGGCGCTGACACGCTGGCTCGGAAGGACCTCGGAAATGTTATGATGATGACAGACGCCAGCGACAGAAGGCCATGTGCTGTACGATTCATTTATAGGAAGTGTCGAGAACAGGCAAATCCAGAGAGACAGAAAGTAGGTGAGTGGTGCACAGAGGCTGGAGGGAGACGAGGCAGGGGAGATTGGGGGATACTTTTTAGGGTGATGAAAATACTCTGAAATTGATGTGGTCATCGTCACACAACTCTGTGAATTACTAAAAACCACTGAACTGTAGGGGGCGCCTGGCTGGCTCAGTTGGTGGAACGGGCGACTCCTGGTCTCAGGGTTGTGAGTGTGACTCCCATGTTGGGTGTAGAGATTACTTAAAAACTGTAAAATACCTTAAAAAAAAAAAAACCACCATTGAATTGTATATTTTATTTTATTGTATTTAAAGATTTTATTTTTAAGTCATCTCTACGCCCAAGGTGGGGCTCGAACTCACAACCCCAAGATCAAGAATTGCACGCTCCACCAATTTTATGGTATGTGAATGTATCACAATAAAGGTGTTATTCTAAAACAAACAAACAAAAACCCTCAGGCCAAGCCTGACTTTATGGCTCCCAAAACTAAAAACTTTAACTCTCTGGCCATTTATAGAAAACGGTCTCTGACCTAAGTGACCGCCCTCAGCGGCAGATGGTAGATTCCAGAGCCCAACAGCCTGGATTTAAGCGCTGGGTGCGTGACCCTGAGCGAGCCCACTCAGCTCCTCCACACTCCTGGCCAAGAAAGGAGACACTAAGAGATCCCACCTGATCGGGTCACTGCGAGGTTCAAATGGACGGCTGCAAAGGACTCCGTGCTGTGTCTGGGACAAGGGCAAGGCTCCGTCAAACCCGGGAGGAGATGCGACTTATATGCTTGAGGTCACACGGTCAAGGGGAGAATTATCCGCAGGTGATTCAAGCCCCGGCCAGCGTGCCTCCAGGCAGGAGCAGACCCCAGCCCTTCTGGGGATGGAGATGCACCCCACAGTAGTTACGGGCGCGGCTTAGGGCGGGGCAGGCCAACGCCAGCCTGCTGCCTGTTTCTGTAAACACATGTCTCATCGGCACACAACCGTACCCATTAGTGTGCATCGCCCCTAAGGTGGCTTTCAAGCTGCAACAGCAGAGCTAAGTATTGACGACGGAGGCCGTCCGGCTGCAAAGCCAAGTATGTTCAGTACCTGGCCCTTGACAGAAAAATAAAGGTACCAACCCTCGGGTTAGAACATCGGAGCGTCTTGGGTTTGAATCCTGACTGTGTTCTCATGGACCCTGGACAAAAAGTTCTGGCTGCCTCCATACCAAGCTCGCTGGGTTATTCTGAGGATTTCCTGCATTTCATCCGTCCTGAGAGGCATATTATTTTCACATTTTGGCATCGCTGAAACTGCAAAGCAGCTCAGAAGCAACACCAACTTACAATTAGAATTGGCAGCATTTTCGTTTTTAGCAGTCCCTAGAAATCATGGGGCCGCTTGGCCTGACTCAGACGAGATGAAACAGGATCGAGGAGATACGGCTGTGTGTACGGGTGTGTGATGTGTGCGAGACACACGGTGACCCCTCAGGACAGCTTGGCTTCTTTTCTGCTCTGCGTAGACGCCCTATCTCGGGCATCTCTGCGTTCACCCACCACCCCGCATGGCGTCTGGCAGTGAACGAAACGTTCCTTATTATTAAGATCTTAAGTGATTTCTCCCCAGACTCAGAGAAGTCTGTCGAAAGTGAAACGGGTCTCCTGTCATGTCAGGAGGGACACAAATGCAGGCTGCCATCATTCGTCTTGTCGGACGGAGCTGAAATGGGAGAAGCGATGTGAGAAACTGAGGGAATAAGTCAGTTTGCAGATGGGCACACTTTGCAGATTTCTCACCCGTCTCCCTGGAAAGTTATAAATCGAGGCATGGAGTCCTAATGACAACACAGCTAACTGGCGAAGCGTTTGGGTCCGGATTTAAGAAGAGGGAGGGGTACCAGCGACAGCTCTGACACACCCAAGCAGCAGGAGTCTTACCTCATCACCGTAGCGTCGGTAACTCACTTCATACAACACGATCAGACCGTTGGGCTCCTTTGGCTCCTGCCACATCAAGTGAACAACGTTGTTCTCGAAGATTTCGTGGGTCACGGGGCCAACAATGTCGTCTGCCTTAGCTGTAAAGAGCAGTGTTTAGAGCCTGGCACCTGACCCCTGGATCAAATCCCACCTCCACCACCTACCCGCTGAGCAAACCACCTCGGGGCTGCTTGCGTAACTTTCCTGTCTCCCACCTTCCTCGTGGGAAAATGGACACGTAAAACTCACTTCTTCACGGGACTGTCTACATACCTGTCTACCCATCTGTCCATCTAGCTCATATCCCCCTGGTTCTGTTTCTCTGGAGAACCCTGATTAATACCATACATGTGGCGCGACTCGTGCAATCAAACAGTAACACAGGCAAATACGGATGGAGCCTAAGGGCATTCTGCTCAGTGAAATCGGTCAGACAGAAAGACACACACTGTGTGATCTCACTTATACGTGGACTCGAAAAAGGCAGAAGTCACGGATAACAGAGAGCAGAATGGTGGTTACCAGGGGCTGGGGGCGGGGCAGGGCGGGGCGGGTAATGCAAGGATATGAACCAAAGGGTACAAACTTCCAGCTTAGAAGACGAAGAAGTCGTAGCGATCTAACGTACAGCATGGTGACCAGAGTTAACAATACCTTACTACACACCCGGGACGTGCTAAGAGAGGAGATCTTAAGTGTTCTCACTATAGAGAAAGAAGTGGCAGCCATGTATTGTGACGGAGGGAGCAGCTAATGCTACGGTGGTCATCATACTGCACCACGTACACGTATCAAATTGACACGCTGTACACCTTAGACATACCCAATGCTGGAGGTCAACTGGTATCTCAATGACGTCGGGCGCAAATGAAAATAAGAAACCATAAAGGCAGGTGAGTTCAAGTACACACCTACACTGCCTAACGGACAGAGAGCTGCCCCTTGGTCAGCCTGGGTCTCCAGGCGCCACGACGTGACCACCCACCTTCGGGCATGGTCCTGGCGCTGACATAAGCCGCCACGCTGCACCTCTCCTCTGGGGAGTCTTGGTTGCAAGCCTGCAGCTCGATGCGGTAGCCAGTGAAGTGACGCAGCCCAGAGATGACCAGGGATTCCTTGTTCACCACTTTCTCGAAGGGCTTGTGCTCCTCCGGGCTCGTGGGTGCGCTGGTGGAGGTGTTGGGGAAACCCGGAACCGTGGGCGGGGCCGCCGTCACATTGGCAACGTCACCGAGGGCCCTGCGTTTCCGCGATGGCCTGTCATGAAAGCAGGGCACACATGGTCACGCGATCGCCGTCTTTTAAGACAAAAATGCTGCTGGGGAATAAAAGGCTCAAAAATCAAAGACTGGTGCGGTGGGGATGCAAGGAGGCACACAGATTAAATGCAGGTTGCCCGGAATTACAACCCAGAGCAGCTTTCAGGATGCCCTCGAGGGGACGGGGCTCCAGGACCATCCACAGGGGACACACACCAATATTCCCCTCAACATGCTTGATTTCACGTTGTCATGTCGCAGATTAATCAGCCACCCCGGGTCAGTGTTAAAGATGAGATGCCCAAAGCATGTCAGAATCTAACTTCAGGAACCCTGTCAAATGGCATGAGCCCAACAGCCCAAACTACCGGCCAGCATCATCAGTCTAAACAGGAAACACGCATCTTCTAATTCTTATGACCACATAGGGCATCTGCACCATCGTAGTGACTACATTTCAATTCTTGGGTTAAAAAAAAAAACTTACCACTCAAGTGGGTTAAAAAAACAAACCCATGCAGTCGACACACATTTCCCCCCAATTAAGAAGAAATTAAGAAATAGATTCAATAGCCTAAGAATTTATAAACACACATACACAAACAGCATAGAGAAAATTTATATGATTCATCATTCCACTGCCCTCCGTTTCCTGGGTGCAATTTTTTTTCCCTAGAAATATTATGTGTAGGTATAATGAGGACCAGGCTAGTTTTGTAATCCTTTGTTCATTTGTTCTGTTGGAAACATTCATCAAAGAGCTCCCTTAAAACAAACGCCTTAAGTACTTAGCACAGAATTGATGTTTTGTCTTTTTCAAGGTGAAGGTTTTCCCTCCCTGGTACAAAAGGAGCACATGCTCACTGCAGAAAACTTGGAAAACTAGAAAATACTCAATTTAATGCACGAACCATAAATGACCAACCATTCTCCTATTTTACTTAATACAAATATGCCTCACGTTATTGCATTTGGCTCTATTGTGCTTTGCAGATCCTGCATTTTTACAAACTGAAGGTCTGTGGCCGCCCCGCGTCGGCCAAGTCTACGAGCACCACTGTCCAGGAGCATTTCCTCACTCTGTGTCTCTGGGTCACCTTTTGGGGATTCTCCCACTATTTCAAGCCTCCTCATTATTATCATGTTTGTTACGGTGACCTGTGATCGGTGGGTGCGGCTCACTGAACGCCCTGATGATAGCTTGCATTTTGCAGCAATATTTTTTACTTAAGGTGTGTGCACTGTTTTGTTAGACGTAATGCCATGGCACACCTAGTAGACTAGTCTGGTATCAACAGAACACTTATACGCACTGGGAAATCAAAGATCATGTGACCTGCTCTACTGCAGTATTCGTCTTACAAAGGTGGGTCTGGAACCGAGCCCGCAGGACCTCTGAGGATGTCTGCGGAGAGTATCCCCAGGGTTTTTTGCTCTTATAAATATTGCTTTGATCATTGTTGGATTGTCTTATTAGATCCTAAAACTAGACTCTGAGAAGGGAAATCACTAGGCTGTGCCTCTTCATCGGTACAGCGAAATTGCTCTCCGGGACCTTTATACTGACCGGCGGGTGGCGGAGGGTGTCTCACCAACAGCCCCTGAAACTGCACCTCGGGATAACCTCATCAGTACTCAGAGCTGAAGGGTTCTTTGGGGTTCGTTTGTTTCTTTGTTTGCCGATTTTCAACCCAAGAGATTGACTGAAAAACAAGGCACTGTTCCTTTTTCACATCTCTTGATACCATCCCGTGTGATCTCGTCTTTCCTTCCTTGTGTTTCTCTAGGGAAGTGTCCTCCTTTCTCCTCCGTTTTATGATGTTCTAGTGCTTTCCTCACTGTTCCTACTCTGCCTGTTTATTCACTAAGGATATTAACACTGTATCAACCCTACGACCCGTGACTTTTCTTTAAATGATTGGAAACTGTCTTTCACATGTATCTGGACAATCTTGGCGCTCAGCAGACGTTTACATTTTCTCCTTACAGTTAATTCTCCATGGCATTACCAAGGTAGTATGGCGATTACAAAAGGGAACGTCTCCTCTGTTTTCTGTTCTAACTGTTCATAGTGCATCGCCGTGCTTTTTGTTTATTCATATTGTACCTTCTTTCCCAAACTCTCCTCTAAGAGCCTCATAGTTGACATCCTTGGGTTTTCAAGGAACACACTAGAAAAAGAGTCCGCACACTTTTCCTGTCGATGGTAGGAAGGAAATATTTTGGATTTTGCGGGACCTGTGTCACCAAGTTCTTTTTGCCTCTACTCAACTTCCAATGGCTTTCCAGCTATTGTAGCTTGAAAGTAGCACACACACAGTGTAAACAAACGGGAGTGGTTGCATTCTGATAAAACTTCACTGACAAACACACACACACACACCCGCCCCACCCAGGGCAGCCAGCCTGCCACGCCCCTAACGCCACAGCACGTCCACCCCTTGTGCGGGGCTATCTGCGAATCTCAATGACGTTGCTTCCCACAATCCATTCTTCGCTATTCTCATTTCTGTTTTGGGTCTTACTGCATTGGCTAGATACCCAGGAACACGTTAATTAGTAATGACGACACTGGGCTTCCTTCTCAACGTAACAGGGACAGTTTAAGTACCATGTTAGCCTGGTGTTGGTTTCATCTAGGTAATATTTATTTACCTTGTAGCAGAAGTATTCTACTCCCGCTTTTCTAAAAGGCCTCTTTTTCACTCGTTTCCCTAAATTAGGAATTGTTCATTAATGCTGTCTCATGAGATTATCATATGATTTTCCTTACTGGGCCCCTTGATGAATTATCCTTATCTCCTGATCATAAACTATCCTTGTACTTCTGAGTGAAACGATATTGTCAGCACGCTGTTTCATTCAGGACATTTGGACCTGAAGTCTCACACTGGCTGGTCCTGGGCCTTCTGTCAACAGAGCAGCTACACCAAGTTCTGCTAAGGGGCGTTATGTTACTTTCATAAATGCCCTGGAAAGATTTCCATAGATCTCTATGCTCAGAAAAGTTTCCATATTGGGGGCGCCTGGGTGGCACAGCGGTTAAGCGTCTGCCTTCGGCTCAGGGCGTGATCCCAGCGTTATGGGATCGAGCCCCACATCAGGCTCTTCCACTATGAGCCTGCTTCTTCCTCTCCCACTCTCCCTGCTTGTGTTCCCTCTCTCGCTGGCTATCTCTGTCGAATAAATAAATAAAATCTTTAAAAAAAAAAAAAAAAGAAAGAAAAGAAAAGTTTCCATATTACAGAGTTTGAAATAACTCATCTGTAAAATTCTCTGGGCCCAGGGCCTTTCTGAGACGTAATTTTTAGTCATTTACCAAAGTTATTAGAATATTTAATTTTTTCTGCTTCATCTTGAATCAGATCAAATTAAAACTTCCCTCCTCATCGAAAGCTTCAAATTGAATAACCCAAGACTGTCAACATTAAAATCTTCCTTCAACCGTCATTTTAGTTCACCCGTTTTACTTCTGGTTATTTGTGGTTTTCACCCTTATATTTGCAAGTTCAGCGATCTTGATGTCCCCTCCCCTGCAATACATTTCTATTTTTACCTTTTTAGGTTTTTTTCTTAACTTGCAAAATCACTGAAGGCTACTAATTCACATCGAAGCCCAGCTTGGGCAATATTCTACAAATTTAAGGTACATGATATTCTCATTCCCACTATTTTCCAAAAGGACTTTAATGAAAGTCTCCACATCTGCTTCTCCCGAAAGGTATCGACGTGATCAACTTCAGATCACCAAGAAGCACTGTTCTGTTCAAATGTTTGAAGCCAATTTTTAGTTCCTACTGCACTGTAGTCAGAAGACAAACCCTACGTGGTGGGGGGGGATGACACGCATTAAAGTTATTTGTATGGTCTCTTCATGTGCAAAGACCAGTGACAGTTCTTGGACAGAAACCAAAAAGAGACTCACGTTTGCAAGATTCAGAATATTTCCATCCAGGCACAAATGCGCCTTTTCCCAAATGACCACGACACTAGTGCCTGAGGAATAACTACCAAGAAATAGTTGTCCAAACAACTGGAAACATGAAAAGTTCTCATCAAACAAGCCGAACGTACATGCAGTCGCCCCCTGCTCTCTGTGGTTTTGGGTTCCCACAGTCTCCGCTGCCTACACACCCCACAATCTCATACCAAACCAGTGGCCCTCAACCAGGGGCGGGGCTGCCCCTCTTCCTCCCCCCACCCCCTCACTGGGGGACGTCTGGCGTGTCTGGGGACATGGTTGGTTGCCACTACTTGGGGGAACTGTGAGCTACGGGCGTTGTGAGACCAGAGACCAGAGATGCCACTCTTACCACGCACAGGGCGGGCCCCACAACTGAGAATGATCTGACCCTAAATGTCAGTACGTCTGAAGATTTGAGAGGCCCTGATCTGGACCCACGCCTCCAATGTCTAGGCCTTTCTTTACTGCAGGTTATATTCCAAATCGCCACTAGAGGTCAGATCAGGGCCACACAAATAAGCCTGAAACTAAGCAGCAAATCCGCCGCTGAGAGAATAAAACCCCTCCCCATGGCCCTGACCTGCCTTTCCAGTCTCCCCTCCAGCTCCTCCCAGGGACCCGTGATTTATCCCAAGGCCTTCCTTTCCCCAGCTTCTCTCTGCCTGTCCTCTCCTCCAGGACAAACACCCTTGGGGCTTCAAGACGCAAACCGGAGGGAAGCCACCCACCCGGTCTTCGGTGGGGTTCTGCAACACGGCACACCTTTGCTCTCACGCCTGCAGCCCCGTACTTGTCACACCAAATAAAAACATTCTGCACACAAAGCAGGCTCCCCCCACTACCTGCGGCACGTGGCTCAGACTCAGCTCCAGGCATAGCCCGACCCACGCCGTAGGTGCCGATAAATGTATGTTCAGAGAGTGAGTGCATGGAGGGAAATGTGTGGCATCTACCAGGTGCCCAGAAAGTACCCCCTCTATTCTGTTTTGTTGGTTTTTTTAAGCCCCCCAACGTGGGGCTCGAACTCATGACCCAGAGATCAAGAGTCACTGACTCCACTGACTGAGCCGGCCAGGCGCCCTTGATTCTATTTTAGTAAGAGTGCGTTAGTGCGGATTTGTTCCCGACATTCACGCCCAGAGCCCATTGGAGGGTGAAGGCAGGTCACGAAGGAATTCAGGAAGCCTCTGGTCTCGGCAGAGCAGCCCACCGCATGCATTAAAGCCATGGACGCCTCTGGAGTCTCAAAGGCACACGGCATGCTTCCTGCCCTGCCTGGCCCGCGGCCCCGCGCTGGGCAGCCCCCAGCGGCCACGCAGACCTCCTGCAGGTGAGTCGTACCTAGTGTCCTCAGCACCAGGGCTTGAAGAGGATTTTCTGTGAAAACAAAACCAACCACTTTGAGGACAGACAGAACTCGTTCAGACAGACCTCTTGCTTCTGGCACAATGGAAGCCACATTCCCTCTGAGCAGCCCAAGGGTGCCCTGCCCGTGGACTGTGGACCACGTCTCCCACCCGCCAAATGACATCGTCTCCACCAGATGCAGGGAACACAGCAAGGCGGGCAGTGGGGGGAGTCAGAGAAAATACCCCGCCCCGGGAGACCTGGCCAGCTGGGGTCCCCCTCAGATGCCAAACTTGACTACATTTAAACATCACAACTGACTCAGCCGTTTCCTTACGCCCAGCAGCATTTTGTTTTTAACGGGTAAAACAGTAACCGCCCCCATGACAGTGACATTTAATGCTCTTTTGGACTCAGGGTCATGGGGAAAAAAACCCAAGAAAGAATTTTTTTTTTAAATGTCACACATCGATGGCTCTGGGAAAACGTCTATTCATATGAGAAGCAATGGTAGGCATTCGAAGGGACCCATTTTAGAATCGTATTTTATCCCCACGTCACCCTTTTGGGGTTGCGATGCACTTTGGAAACAGCCCATTGCATGAGGCATTGCTGGGGGGCCCGTCTGCTGTGGGCGGTAAGGGGAGCGGGACAGGAGGCGGCTCACAGCCCACACCCCTCGCCAGCTGCTGGAAAAGGGGTCGGATCCCTCGCCAGCTCAAAACACCGGCTTTGGACCCATGAAGGGGAGGGGACGGCTACTCTAAAGACCCATGAATGAGTACGATACAGACAGCGCTGGTCATGTCTGGTGGGGAGGCAGGGACGCCGCTCCTCTCCCTGCACAGGACGGCCCCGCGGCAGAGCACGAGCTGGCTCCAAACGTCCACAGGGTCAAGGCTGTGAAGCCTGGGTGACTCGTGTGCTCCCACAGTCCGAACAAATAAGAACTACTGTTATCTGCACTTGACAGGTAAGTAAACTGAGGCATCGAGAGAAGCGTGCCATTTACCAAAGCGTCTCTGCTTCTGGGAAAGGCAAAGACAGATAAGTAGCCTGGGGTCACTCTCACTGCAAACCCTCTCAGGACCAACGTACATCAGCAGATCCCTGCACTCACTAAAGGAAACTCAACAGAGTTAAATAGAAGCCTCCGGGTGTTGAAGATGCCATAGAAATTTCCAGAAGGATGAGAAGGCTGGAGAGATGAACAGAGAATGCTCCAAGCTTGAGACCTGAAGATAAACCAAGCGTGGGGCCACGCAGGCATTCCTCAAGGGTGCCACAAAACCTCACGGAGCTTATTTAAGAACGCCAACGGAGGCCCGAGCTGAGATGGAGTCTGGGCCACGTGGGAGAGCACATGTTGAGGGTTTGCGGGTTTTTTGTTTTTAACTTTTCCCCATTTGGAGTGTTTATTTGCCCTTTCTGGGAAGGTTCCTACCGAATCTCCTCCTTTCCCCGCCCACCCCTGCGTCCCCTCCTCGTCTCGTTCCCCAGGTAATGAACACCCCCCCCCCCCCCCACCGCCGCGGAGCCAACGAAGAGTCCTGACCTGGGGACGAACACCACATTGTGCAGGTAATCCTCGAAGGTCTTCCTGAACGAGGACTCCTCCAGCTCCTTGAGGATCTGAGAGTCCGTCTTGGGGCAGGAACAGCACTCGCCGGCAGACTCCTCGTACTCACTCTGGTTGTGCTTCTGCGAGCCCTCGGCCTCGAACGGCGGAGACCAGGTGCGGGAGGGCAGCTTCAACCCTAGAGACAGGCAGAGCGGGTGGCCTTGGATCCTCCCCCCGACCCCGCAACACACACACCGCCAAGGGGGTCTTCTCGGGGGTGCTGGCATATGGGACACCTGTGCATGTCAGGGTGTTCCAGAAACCAGAAGATGCCATAATCCCATTGGGCTGGAGACTGTAAGGTAACCAGGTATGTCCCAGCCCCACAGAACCTACAGTCTAGTGGCTGGTAATGGGCGGGGGGGGGGGGGGGGGGGGGCTACATAATAAACACACACACATACGCCCTGGGTCAGCTGGCAGGGTGAACGCACAGAGGGTGTCAGGCTGATGCTTTTCACAAGGTGGTCTCGGAGGAAGTGACCGCTGAGCAGTCCCAAATGACAGAAAGGAATGAGCTACGCACACATCTCGGTGTAAAACAGTTCAGATGGAGCAAAAAGCAAGTGCAAAGTCCCTGGGGTAGGAATTTCCTTGGCATGCCAGAAGACACCAAGAACCCCAAGTAGCTAGCAGGACAGAATGAGAGACAGGACGGTGGGAGGTGGGATTAGAAAAAGACTGGGGGCGGTGGGGGGGGTAGGTGACATGAATGAATCAATCAGCCAGTCAACCATATAAAGTGACGGGAGGCCATAGAAAGGGTCCGCCCTACAGACCCAGTGGTTACAAATAAAAGAATCTACAGTTCATTCAGGAGTCCAGAAGTCAGAGTACAGCAGTGGTTCTTCCCCAGGGTTGTGGGGTGGGGGGTGATTCTGCACCGTCCCCCACCCCCAGGACACTGGACAAGGGCTGGAGGTGTTCTGGCGGTAAGGAACGCTGGGGGGCGGAGGAGGCTCTGGCACCCGGGGGGTGAGGCCGGGAGTGCTGTTCACCATCGGACAAGGCACAGGACAGCCCCTCCCCAGAGAACGATCCGGCCCCAAATGTCAACAGGGCTGAGGTGGAGAAACTGCACAACGTGAGGGGAGATGGGGGAAGACTTTTTTCAAATAAGCACAGAAAAGGGATTGAAAAAGAAAAAAGAATTAAAAAAAAAAAAAAAGAACACCAACTTCTGGAAGGCAGTGTCCTAAAAACACAAAGTCGTTTCGTAAGTACCGCAGCCGGCCGTGTCTCGACCCCTGAGTCCAATCCCAGGGACACCTGCCATCCACCGTGTGGGCCACAGAGACGCTTCAGGTGTGACTGCGAGGATGAATGCTACTCTCTCCGGGCAAAATCCACGGAGGGCCCTGGGTTCACCTCTCCCGCCGCCAGCATTTGTGCCCGAAGCCTCCTAAGGGCTACCGAGCATTTTTTTTCCTCTCCCCTTGAATGGGTCCTGGAGACAATGGGCTCTAAGTACCTCCCCATGAATGGTGAGTATCCACTTGGAAGCCCAAGTATTTATACAGCTGTGAACGGCTACAAGGGACTCTTAAAAATACTTCTGACATTTATTAATAGACACAGACTAACCTGGCTGGGTTACCCATTACAGGGACTGGTCAGGGCATTACGGGTAGAAGAAAAAGGTCGGGATTCCTTTGTCAGGGAGCATCCTGAGAATTTTCTGGAGAGGAAAGGACTTTTTCATCAGGCCAGACACAGTTCCTCACTCCTGTTACCCTCTCCGGCCCCCACCGCAGGGCATGTAGTGTCCCATGGTTTTTCTGTGATGACAGTAGAAGTATAGGTAATGGGACACCTAGGACAGTCCCGTCCACACAGACGACAGAGGAGACGGTGGGCGCCAGGGCTGGGGGAGGGGGTGGGGAGTCCGTGCTTCATGGGGACAGAGTCTGTTAGGGAAGATGAGAAAGTTCTGGAGACGGATGGTGGGGACACCAATAAGTGTGCTTATCGTCACTGAACCACGCACTGAAAACTGGTTAAGATAGTCAATTCTCTGTTGTATGTATTTCACCACAATTTTTAAAAATGCAGTTGATAACACTGTATTCTAGAACTGAAATATGCTAAGGGAGCAGAAGTCAAATGTCCCCCCACACACATACACACAAAGACAAAAATACGAAGTGATGGGCGTATGAACGCACTCCCTACCTGGGAGAAATCCCTTTACGGCATACGCGTGTATCAAAATCATCCTGATGGGCACTTTCAATATCTTACAGCTCTACCTTTCAGTGTCTTATAATTCAACCATATTTCAATAAAGCTTGGAGGAAAAAAACCCACCGGTAATACTAATGGGAAACCACGACTAGTCATAGTAAGCTTATTTATTTTGCGTATTTTTTTTCAGATTGTGGCAAAATCCATGTAACATAAAATTTACCATCTTAATCATTTCTAAGTGCACCGCTCCGTGGCCTTAGGTGCGTTCACACTGTCGTGCACCCTCCGTCTCCAGAACTTTCTCATCTCCCCGAACTGAGACTCTGCCTTCATGAAATACTGACTCCCCTCCCCCTAACCGAACCCTGGCTCCCGCCATCTACCTTCTGCCTCTGTGCACAGGACTCCCCTAGGGACCTCCTATGGTGGAATCGGACCATAGCTGTCCTTAGTAAGTTTATTTTTCAATTCCATAAATTTTGTGATCATTACAAATTAAGCCAGGTTTAAATGGCCACATTGTAATGATAGATTTAGACTTCCAGAATTAAAGTTGTTACTCCTTAAAAAAAAAAAAAAAAAAAGGAAAGCACTGAGGGCCACTGCTGGTGGTGGTTCAAGCTGGTGGTTTCGGTTACTCGAATGCAGGGCCAACAGCTCACAGCTAAGCCGAGGCCTGGGCTTGCTGCTGAGTTATATAAAGCATCTGAGGAGATAAATCACGTTTGCAAGCCTCAGCTCAGGCGGGGAATGAGGTCACAGGCATACATATAGCACATGATCTTAGAGCTGGGACAGCTCCCGGAGATCATCTGGCCTCCTGCCCCTTCTCCCGAAAAGGAGGCAGCCAGTGACAAGCTCGGTGACTTGCCCAAAGCCCTACAGCAGGTCAGAAGTCCAGCCAGGAGTCGGCTTCAGGCTCAAGGCCTCCGCCATGCCTCGCCAGAGGTCCCTGAGCCTCTGCCTCCAAGGTCAAGGGCTGAGGAAATCACTCACTCAAAACAATCTAAAGAAAAATAAATACAAACATAAAAAAACAAACAAAAAACTAAAGGAAAAAAATGACATCTGTTTCTCTGGTTTGATGGGTTTTTTTTTTAAATCCAGCTTTAAAAGTTTAAGCTAATTTATACAAACTAGTTTGAGGCTCAAATAATTTCCTATTTTCCTGCAAACAGATGAAACCTGTTAAGTAAACGAGATTAAAGACGGCGGGGAGGGGGGAATAATCATCACTAGTATAAATTTTTCATGGAAAGCACAGAAGGGAACACATTATCACTCCTCGCTACCTCAATCCTTACAATGTAAGGGTCTAAATGTGGGGGCTAAAACTCTTCCCTGACTTTTGTCATTAACCTCTCGACTCCTGGCTTAGCCCCAAAATCCAGGGGGTGAACAGAGCTGCATCCCCACAGCGGGCAAGGGGGAGGGGGAGAAAATTTCAGAAGGAAATGGTGCCAAGACATGGGAACTGTCTGGTTTTGACACGAGTCTTCAGAGTGTCGTGAGGCGGTGGTATGTAGAAATGTGTCCGTGTGTTTTTGTACAAGAGGCAATGGAGCGTGTGGGCACCTGGCCCCACACTTACACTGGGAAGCCAGCACGGGGGGAGATGCTTGCCCGGAAGCAGAACCAAACGGCTCATCTGCTCCCACACTCCCCGCCTGCACTCACCTTTGAGGCAATAATCCAATTCATACAGCTCACTGTCTTCTGCCTGCCTCTCCCAGAAAACCAGGTAGTGTGTGATGTTGCCGTTGGGGTCAGAGGGAGGCTTCCACTTCAGAATAATCTGGGATGAGGAATTCGAGACGGAGATTGGATCCAGGGGGACGGAAGGGTCTGCAAAGGAGAAGGGAACAGGTGCTTGGTGAGCAGGAGGGGAACCGAGGGTGGGGCGGACGTACGAAAGAACACACTGGTTAGAGATATCACGGGGATGTTCACTGCAGTGTTATTTAATAGCAGAGGAAACCGAGGACGTGTGGAAAGCTCACCGGGCAAGCGCACGGGGTACCAAGTTACAGTCCATTCATACCACAGATCACACAGCCATACGTTTCCTCATTTATGCAACAGAAGGCCCAAACTGGGTGCCAAGCTGTCTCTGTTCCAGGCACTGGAAAGATGCTGGGGAAAGGGAGGGCAGTGGGAAGAGATGAATAAACTCACATTTTCCAGGTAACATCTGCCCCACGTTGAACCCAGTCACCGGGTAACTTTCAGCACTTGGATGCCAGGCATCCACATCTCTGAGACGGCACCTCCTCTAACACCCCCCAAAACGCACCACCTTTGGGCTCCACAAAACCTGCCCCTCAAGAAAGCAGATGGCTGAAGGACTCAGCGAGGGGTGGAGGAGTGAGGCTCTCAAGGCAGAGGGCATCGTGGGTACAAAGATCCAGAAGCTAGAAGCTTCCAGAAACTGTGGAGTCCTTGGTATTGCTGGAGGAGACAGGAAGAGGGGGGCATCGGCCAAAAGAGCTGGGCTGGCTCCTAAGGCCTGGAGTGAATCCCACGGGGCAGGGTTTCTCACCCTCAGTGCTACGGACATTTGGGGCCAGATCATTCTTTGTTGTGGGGTCTACCCTGTGCACAGATGCTAAGCAGCATAGAATGCCTATAGCCCCACGTCCACCGTCATCGCAACCAAAACTGTCGCCAGACATCACCAAATGTCCGCGGAGGGGGCAGAATCACCCCAGGGTTGAGAACCTCTACGATCGGAGAAGGACTTAGGCTTTATGGAAATACAAACCCCACTGAATTGCTAAGAAACAGTTCAGCCCCCTTCAAAAAAATGAAGGGGGGAGGAGCACAGAGATGAAATAAAAACAAAACATTGTAATTGTTGAAGCTGGGAGATAGTCTGTGGGGCTCATTTTTCTCCTACTTTTGTGAATTTCTGGAAATTTTCCAGAATGGGAAGGAATATACACACACACACACACACACACACACACACACAGCTTGTTGCCACTGCCTTGTCCTTTGAAATTATAAACTTCGGCACCCGGCTCTTTCAGAAGCCAATAACCACATCAAAGAGTACGTCCTGCAACATCACCATGTCAACGTGTTCAAGGCCAGATGTCCATTTCACGTAAGAAACACTCACTAGTGGCATCTGTCTGCACATAGATGATGTCACTCTTGGCCCCGTACGTGCGGCGTTCATCAGAAAAGGTGACCAAGGTCTTGACAAAGATGGCATACTGGGTCCAGGGCTTGAGACCCCGCATCAGCCACCCTGGGTGGTTCTGTGACTTGGGGTCATTGGACCGCAAAGGCGGGTCAATGTCCACCACCGTCCAGCTGTTGGAGCCACACGCGTCCTGCCCGTCGAACTCGGTCACATTCTGATAAGGGCTTTCAAGACAAAGCAGAAGGCGGCGGTTATCATTCCATGACTCTCGCTCTGAGGACCGAGAAATGCAGCAGGGAAGGTGACATCCTACAGGGTTGCCTCCTGTTCACCGACAATCTTCTGCCACAAGGAAAAATGACACAGATCCCAGAGAGGAGGGACCCCTAGCTCAATTTTCTAACTATATCAGTAGTGATGACGATACCAACTACCTCGATACTTATTGGTAAGACCGCATGAGAGGGGCGCCGGGGTGGCTCAGTCGGTTAAGCATCCAACTCTTGATTTCGGCTCAGGTCATGACCTCAGGGTTGTGACAGCAAGCACCACATCAGGCTCTACGCTCAGCATGGAGTCGGCTTGAGATTCTCTCTCCCTCTCTGCCCCTCCCCCCACCCCCTGTGTATGTGCGCTCTCTCTCTCAAATAAATAAATAAAATCTTAAAAAAGAAAAAAAAAAAGACTGCATGAGAGATTGTGTGCTACTTCTCGGCACATAAATAAAAATATTTTTCGAAGACGAAACAATTATTAATATGAACACTATCAAGACTTCCATCACCTCCCTTTAAAATTTCAGCACAGTCAGGGGTCCCTGGCTAGCTGGGTCAGTGCAGCATGCAACTCTCGATCTCAGGGTTGTACGTTCAAGCCCCATGCTGGGTATAGAGATTACTTAAAAATAAGACCTATAAAAAAAATTTTTCAGCACAGTTGCATACAGGAGACCCTTGAACAACATGGGCCGAACCGCGTGGATCCACTCACGTGCAGATTTTTTACAGTACAGGACCATATACGCTTTCCCTCCCTTATGACTTTTTAAATAACATTTTCTTTTCTCTAGCTGACTTTCTTGTAAGAATACAGTCTATAATACATATACAAAATACGTGTTAATCGACAGGTTATGTTATTGGTAAGGCTTCTGGTCAATAGTAAGCTATTAGTAGCTAAGTTGTGGGGAATTCAAAAATCATATGTGGGTTTTTTTATTCGGGGGGTGGTCAGTGCCCCTAATTTTGGCATTGTTCAAGGGTCAACTGTACTCAAAATGACCGGGTGTTGTTTAATGGGGACAGTCTTAGTTTGGGAAGAAGAGAAAGTTCTAGAGACGGACACTGGAGACAGGTGCTAACACTGCGAATGTGCTTAATGCCACTGAGCCTGCACAGAAACACAGCTCAAATGGCCAATTTTATGTTTTGTAGGTTTTGCCACAATTCTTTAAATGTTGGGAAAAAATACAAAATAGACACGAAAGTCAATCTTTAAAAACCCACTAAGTGGACTGAGCAAGTTTTGTTAAGGGTATCTTGGTGAGATATATGGACGTGAGGCAAAACGGAACACTGCTGTAGGGAATGGGCCAAAAGAAACCGGTTTGTTTTAATTTCTGGTTTTAACAATGGGGGTGTTACTAACCTCACATGCCATCAGCTTGTGAGATGGCAGAAAGGGACTTATGACAGCTATTCCCCGAGGAAGAGAGAGACAGGAGTCTCAGGGGGAGCCTCGAACACACACAACCCCCACACCTCTTTACCCTCCTACTTACGCCTCTTTGTAGAAAAGCATGAAGCCCAGGAGGTCTCGGAAGTCAGGGGGCCAGTATGGCTCCCATTTCAGCAAGATCTTGTCATATGATGTCCGAATGTAAGAAAATTTAAGGAGTTCGTTTTCACCTAGGAAAGATTAAAAACAGTAACAGTATTAAAAACTTGTTTCAGTCCAGCCCGAAACAGGGGATCCTATATCCCTAAGAGCACCCGTGAGAAGGGGCACGTCAATCTGCTATTCCCTCGATGGGTCTCACTCCCACGCACCTTCTCCCGGGGTCTGGGGGCAAGAGCTGGTCATGTGAGTTGGCTGCGACCATCAGCCAGTGACTTGGCCAGATGCTCAACAGAGTAACGGCAGTCAGCACCGAACCGAGAAGGACACCAGGCCAATCACTGCTGGGAAAAGTGATTTTCAAGAGTAACATTTGTCCGGGCACAATATTGTCATATGTGTGGGCTTTCGAGCCTTACATGTCGGAAGACATAACTCCAGTGCAAAATGAACACACGCCAAGGGAGTGCAGAGAGCGTGCAGATCTCGGAGAGACAATGCCTTAGAAAGAGTGCAATGTAAGCCCTCCCTTAAGCTCCACCCCAACCTTGCGCTCTCCCTCCCCTGAATTCCCACACTCTGCCGCAAGGACCCAACTCTACGCGAGGGTATTATATGGAAGCCTTGGCGCCTCAAGGCTCAGGTGTCCCTTCAAGAGAGCACCTGCCAGAGGAGTGCAGTCAGCTAGCAGCCTCCAGCTCTACAGCCGCTAAGGGACCTGCTACAGCATTGGAGCCAAGGCCATCCACACAGAGGAATCAAATCATTCATTCATTCATTCAATGCCGATGTGGCACCTTCCAGCATCAGGCACTGTATCTCTCTAATCACAGAGATAAGATACACCTGTCCTCGGTATTTCAAACTAGAACTCTGTGAGACAGAGTTGTTTTAGCTCACTGGGGGCAATGACACCTGCCCCGAGGGCCAGTGCAGTGCCCGAGGAGGAGGGCAGCCACCTGGGCTGGAAGGACCAGGACATCCCCACTTACAAGACGCCTGGTCCCCATTGGTCTTCAGGGCAATGTCATTCCTCTCCTGGCGCCCCTTGGTTCCTGAAACTTCCTCCATCTTGTGAATTTCCGACAAGCAGAGTTTGGGATTATAGTGGAAGAAGAGCTTCCCCTGAGTGATGGTGAGGTTGTGTTTGCTCCAGTCCCACAGCTGCCTTAGGTTCTGGTTGTCCAAGGCGTAGAAAGAGTAGTTCCTATGGAAACATACACAAACCTAGTCATTCACTGGCTTGTCACCTCCAACGCCAAGACAACAGGGCCATGGCTGGAGTTGTGACCCTGAGGAGCACAAAAACGGACAGAACCTGGGTCCTTGATGGCACTGCTGGACAGCCGTCCTCAGACTTGTTGCTCATGAGTCTATCTCCGTCTGCATGAAACACAGCTAGTCTGGCTTTCTGCTGTTTTACTGACCTAAATAGAGTCAGCAGACCTCGAGGGGAGAGGATCTGAGAAATGAACATGGACAGCTGGGGCAAGGAGAGGAGTTCCATTTTGTACATGTGGCATTCGAGGCTTCCAGGGGTCACCCCGCTAGAGACAGGCTCGAGAGTAAGCCAGGGCTAGAGGTCGCAGCACACATAGGACATCGTGAGAGACACAGCCAAGGCTGGGAGCCCAGCACACTAACTCTCAAAGGCAGGTGGAGTAAAGGGATCTGGGAGGGAGATGAGGAGGCAGGGAGAGTATCTCCAGGAAGTAGAATCCTATGGGCCAGAGATGAGAATTTCAGCAAGGAGCAGGTGCAGCCAATGTCAAAGGGGACCAGGAGGTGAGAAGGTACAGGACACAACACTCCCAGGTCCCGGTTAAGCCAGCACTCCAACTCATAACGAAGCCCAAAGCACATCTGGAGGGCACAAAGTCTGAGCAGTACCCCCTGCGATTTCCCAGGAGTGACTGTATCAATTTCCTTGGCTAGATCTCTCGACACGTCCCAGCACATTCCTTCTGCAGGCACTGTCTCCTAACAGATCCTTTGGGGGGGCTTTAAAAACCCCTAAGTTCTATCATTATAAGTACAGCTAATGATACTGTATCACATATTTAAAAGCTGCTAAGAAAGGAGATCTTTAAAAAGTTCTGGTGGCTCAGTCAGTTGGGCGTCTGCCTTTGGCTTAGGTCATGACCCCAGGGTCCTGGGATCGAGCCCCACATCCAGCTCCCTGCTCAGTGCGGAGCCTGCTTCTCTCTCTCCACCACCCCTGCTCATGCTCCCTCTTGCTATCTCTCTCTCAAATAAATAAAATCTTAAAAAAAAAAGTTCTCAACACAAGAAAAAAAATTCGAACTGTATGTGGTGCTGGTTGTTAACCAGTTACCATGGTGATCGTTTTGCAATATATGCAAATACAGACTCACTATGTCATACACCTGAAACTAACATAATACTGCAGGTCAACTGCACCTCAATTAAAAAAAAAAAAAAAAAAAAAAACGCAAGTTCCCCCCCACCGCCCCCAGTTTTATTGAGATATAACTGATTTATAACACTGTATTCGTTTCAGGCATCCAACATTACGATTTGCTCTTTGTAGATATCGTGAAATGATCACCACCATACGTTCAGTTCATATCCATCACCTCACATGATTTTTTAAAAAAAAAATTGTTTCTTGTGATGAGAACTTTTAGGATTTATGCTCTTAGGGCGCCTGGGTGGCTCAGTGGGTTAAGCGTCTGCCTTCGGCCCAGGGCGTGATCCCAGGGTCCTGGGATCGAGCCCCACATCAGGCTCCCTGCTCAGCGGGGAGTCTGCTTCTCCCTCTCCCTCTGCCTGCTGCTCCCCCTGCTTGTGTTCTCTCTCTCTGTCAAATAAATAAAAAAAATTTAATTTAAAAAAATAAGATTTACGCTCTTAGCAAATTTCAAATGTATAATGCGGTATTGTTAACTAGGTCACCATGGGTACATTACGTCCCCACGACTTATTTATTTTATGACTGGAAGTCTGTACCTTTTGACCCACGCACCTGTTTCCCCCACCCTCTACCCCCGCCTCTGGCAACCACCACTCTTTCTCTGTATCTTGAAGCTTGGTGTGGTCTTGTTTTTGATTCCTCATATAAGTGAGGTCCTACAGCATTTGTCTTTCTCTGACATGCTTCCCTCAGCGTAACACCCTCAAGGTCCATACGTGTTGTTGCAAAAGGCAGGATTTCCTTCCTTTTTATGGCTGAGTGATATTCCACCGTATGTACCAGCCACATCTTTCTCCATTCATCCGTCCATGGACCCAGGTGTTTCCGTGTCTTGGCAAAAACCCCTCAGTTGTTTTAACTCCCGAACCCCCTAGTGAGCATTCGGGCCACACACGGAACCAGGCCACGTACCCGATTTCCAAGGTCTCTCCTCGAATCAGCCGTAACTTCCGGAAAAAGGAAAGGGACACAAGAGCGTAGGATCTCCGGATTTTCAGATACCCGGAAATTTCTTCAATGAGTCCGAGGTTGGCCTCCAGCTCAGCTGCCAGGTTGTCTAAGGAAAGGAGAGAATATCCAGTGAGCTTCTACAGAAATATTTTAATCTTCCCATAATCTCTCACAGTGAGGCGTCAACCTAGAGGCTTCAAGTGACTTCGAAGTACCCTGATCAAAATGCCTCGTCCTTAGAATACCACCGAAAGCCTTTACTGCAGGGTCTGCAAGTCCCTATATAAGTGACCAGCGCGCGTTTTTTTCTCATCCTTTACCTTGTCTGCCCGCCTCCAGACACATGGGCCTCCCCACCATCCCTTAAGCCAGGCATCCTTCTGCCTCAGGACCTTTGCACTGGCTTCCTCCTTTACCCAGAATATTATTCTCTCATAGATCTGCTTGGTTTGCTTCATCTCCAGCTCAAAGCATCTCCTCAGAGCAGAAACCCTTCAAAAATAGCAGACCCCTTTATTCTCTTATTCAGAGGCTGGCCAATGACAGACAGCCCAGTGGCCAAATCCAGTCTTAGATTTTGTAAATAACGTTTAATTGGAAAAGAGCCACGCCCATTTGTTCACAGGTTTTCTGCGGCTGTTTTTACAGCCGCAGAGTTGAGTAGTTATGGCAGAGACCATCCAGCCTGCAAAGCTGAATACATTTATTATATGGCCCCTTATAAGAAGACGTTACCAATCTCGGCTCCCCCCATTACCCTGCTTTACTTCCCTTCCTAGTGGGGCCCACCCCAAGTTTAAGTTATACGTTGATGTGTTTATTTGTAAGATCCATCCTGCCTGGGCTTTGCTTTGTTCGCTGTGAGTATTCGATAAATGTTTGCTGAATAAATAAAAAAGGGATGCCTTTTTGCCTGCGACGGTATTTCTGGAAACACGGGCCCCCAGACCTGACACAGGGCACACGGCCTACTTGTTAAAAATGCAGATCCCTGCGTAAGAACATCAATTTCCAACTCGGAAAATTAGACTCTCTGGGTAGGCGGGGCCAGGACTGAGCTTCGAATTTCAGGTCTGGAAGCCAACTCCTCAACTGACTCCCCTGGTGTGTAGATGGGAAGGCGGGTCCCAGCCGGCAGCAGCCCCCACCCCCCGAGCACTCACTGCCCCCTCGAATGTTGATGATGAGGCTTCCGTTGACAACAGTGCAGCCTCGAAGCTCCTGGGCAGAGGTCACCGAGTCGATGGTCTTCTCGCCCTCCAGGATGTGGCAGACCTTGGGACAGGGGCCCAGGCATGGGGTGCACATCAGGCTGAAGAAAGAGCGGAGAGAGGGGGTCAGGGCACCCAGGACCCCACGTGCCAGGACTGCTCAGGGTCCCAAGGGACAGGACTTATGCTGTTACCCTAAGGTTGGGCGCTTCAACCACAGCACCGCTGACATCTGAGGCCGGAGAATTCTCCATCGTGAGCGTGTCCTGAGCCTGGAAGGCGGTGCGCAGCCTCCCTGGGCCTCACCCACTCGATGCCAGTAGCACCTGCCCCTCAGCACGACAGCCAAAAATGTCCCCAAACATCGTCCCCTGTGGGGACAGGGGACAAATCACCCCTGGTAAGAACCACCGTGTAAGGGGCAGGCGCATGCCGTCCTCCATGGTGGCAAGTCCTACAGCTTTACCCTGAAGGCAGGCGACTCATGCTTTTCCCCTAAAACGATGGGGCTCCTGCCATTCCCCAAAGTAATGGGATTGACACTGCACCCCAAGGAGGATCCCGTTCTACCCCGAAGACGCAGGACTCACGTCATCATACTCAAGGGACGGGACTTGCGTGTTAACCACAGTGATGGGAATTATTCCGAGCTGATGGACCTTCCGGAGGATTTCCACGGCCCCATACCACAGTGCTGCTGTGCCCACAGGGCAGAATTTGGGCCGCCGCCCCCAAGGAGACCAGGTGCTTGCTGTTGCGTGGGGTCTGATGTGCCCACGCCTGCAACACCACCTCTCACGGGATAGTGCATGACGGCGGCAGCCCTCGGCTTGGGTGACTAGAGCCTATGGGCCTCGAACACACAGCCCCCGGGAGTCCTTCGGGAACCAGCCCTCCCCCACCAAGGTCTGACATGGGTTCTTGGCTAGCACAGCACTCCTAGGTCCAGGCAAGACACAGGATCCAGGCCAGGCTGGGCACCATCTTCCAACCCCCTGGGGGATTCAGAGGTGGGCACGCACCCAAGTCAGTCCAGCGAGGGTTTTACCAGAATTTCCCAGAGGGAGAAACTATCTAAAGTACTTGGCATGTAGAAAACAAGAATCGTTAGTCCTTGCTCTGTTGACCACTTTTTATTAGTGGTATCACTGTGGCTACCGTGGTTGGTTACCCACCCCTGGCATACCCAGTTCTTCAGAAGGACCTTGGTGACGGCAGTCTCAGGTCCGGGCACAGAGCTTCAGAGGCCCTGGGAATTCCTTGAGAGGAAGGAGCATCTTTGTTATGCTAGTGAGATGACGGTGTGGCCCTCCCTGCGTAGCTTTGGGATGGGGGCTGGTCACCAAGAAGACCACAGACGGGCTCAGATTTGTGGATCTTTCAACCACTGAAGATGGAGTTGAATCACACGGTCAAGGAGTCAATTATCAGAGTTACATAATGAGAGCCCACAGAAAATTCTGGACACCAGCTCGGTGAAGTTTCCTGGACAGTGAATGCAAACACATGCTGGGAGGGCCATGTCCCTGATTCCACGGGACAGAGCTGGGATTCCCCATGATAACGTGCGCGTCCTTAATAATAAAGCTGCAGCTGTAAGTGCCGTGTGAGCCCCCGACAGTGCGCTCTGACTGCCAAGGCATCCATTTCAGAAGACATCGTTCTGGAATAAACACACCCCCAGCTGTAGGGCCCAGCTCTGAGCAACCCCGCCAGATAAGGAATTCGGCTGCCCCGCCCCTGAAGCTCCCTCTTTCAGAAAGCCCTGGGTGGCCCAGATAGTTGACTGCCTGAGTGACCCCACTTCTCCCTCCCCACCCCAATTCCTCTTCCTACACTTTAAATTCACCAGTAAAGGGTGAACCCACGAAACCCTGGACACCCCGCCCTCGGACCCTAACGAAGACAGAGAGCCCCAGGTCCACACTGCCTCTCTCTTTACCCATGATCTTGCTGTGCGGCCCGCGAGGGTGCCGTGTGCCCTCCTGCGAGGACTTGTGAGTCATCACCCTCGTTCCTCGAAGTTCCCGGATAGTCTTTGCTGAAGTGCGTCTAGCGATCATAATAAGAACCACAAGGGCCAGCCCAGCCATACATAGAGGCCCTGATGGGGAAACATCTGGAGCTCGCCACAAGCAACGTGTGCCTCCTGGGCGAGCCCTGCCCGCGTCCCTAACCGAGGGCGCTACCATGAACAGGCTCAGGACTGGCTGGAGGTATGGCTTTTTTTTTTTTTTCTTTTTTTTTTTAATACTGTGACCTTTTCTAGCAAATTACTGAACCTAAAAAGGCTATGTGAGAACCCCTACATGTTTTGCCAACTGATGAGAAGTATGGGTGGCCTGGGTACCCCAAAGCGTGGCCGGCGTCTGCGGGGAAGCAGTGCTGTGGAGGACAGAGTCTGATGCTCACTCCGGGTAGCCAGGCGCAGAATCGCACTGTAGACACCCGGTTGATAGCAGAACAGCGGGGCGGAAATGGACTAGGGACCAAATGTTTGGGTTCTTTTGTTGATTCTGCAAATACTCCCGGAGCACCTACTGTGACAGGTGATACTCCAAGCCAGGGGCCAGCCAACGACGGCCCGCGGGCCAGATCCAGCTGGCCACCTGTCTTTGTAAATAACAGTAGGCTGGAACCGACCGCACCCATGGGTCTGCATATCATTGAGGGCTGCTCTTGCACTATAGGGGCTGAGCTGCCTAGCTGCAACAGAGGCCATATGGCCCTCAGAGCTGGAAATATTTACTATCTGGCCCTTTGCCAGCCCCCGTTCTAAGCTGCAGGCATGCATGAGTGAAACAGACGATCTACTTTCCCTGTGGGAGATTACAACGGCCCCAAGTTGTTTGCAGCCCACCCCACCACGAAGTGCCGTGTGCGTCCCCATTCAGGGAATCTGGGCTTGGCCACGTGACTTGCTTTGGCCAATGGGATGTTAACAGATGTAACGCAAACAGAAGCTTGAGAAGTACTTGCACACCGGGGCAGGCCCTTCCTGGCTGCAGGGCTGAAGAACCACACAAGGGCTGCCCATCCGAGATATGAGAGGCTATGCTATAGCACCCAGTCGTGGCCGGTTCAGCCCAGACCGGACAAACCGCCCCTCAACCCATGAAACCATTATAAATCACAAATGAGTGTTGTTTTAAGCCACTAAGTGTTGGGTGGTTTGTTACACAGAAAGAGCTCACCCATACACTCGTGAAACATATGGTCGGGTTGGGTAAAAGTAACAAATCGCAATTAAAATATCAATTAGCCGTAAATGCCATGAAGAGTGAAAATGACGCCATGGGCCAAGAAGTGGCTGAATGCTAATTTAGACAGGGTGGTCAAACAGGGAAGGGTTCTTAGAGGAAGTAACTTTCCGGCAGGACCTGGTTGACAAGAAGCTGGCCTGGCAAAGATCATTCTAGGGGGAAGGAACAGGGATGCCCGATGCCCACCACACTCTTAACATTCACCCCAAATATCAAGCCCTCCTCGTCCCAGGAAAGCGCACCCCGGCGCTCCCACCAGGAACCTCAGAGTGACCATAGATACTGGTGGGGCTTCTTAATGAATCACGTGGCTTCCCAGTCCTCTGTTCCAAAACTATCAGAAACCATTTCCCAGATAAACCACCAGAATGGAAGAAAACCTATCTGGTCCTATTTGATATCAAACCACATTAGAAAATGAGAGCACTGGAGTCTTTCGTCAAATAAAAGCTTCAGAAGGAAAGCTAGTATTAAAAAAAAAACCAACAAAGTAAAATATTGCTGGGACAAGTTATAATTGGCATCCCTCACTTTGCCTTCGTTCCCTCGGTAAAGGTCCCAGGCTTCATAGGACAAGCTGCCAATCTCCCGGGGTTTGGGCTCTGGGGATGGCTGCACCATCGGCCAGCACATCAAAGAAATCCTCCTCTACGTCTCAGGTCTCAGTTACGGTCAGGAAAAAAAAAATACCTTTTATTTAAAGCCAGTGTCTTTGAAACAAACATCTCACCGGAAGATGTTAATATCCATGCTTTATTTCCAACGTGGAAAAAAAAACACAAAAAACAGAAATAAATCAAAAGGAATATGGTCATTTTCCCAACCTGACTGATAAACTGGCCAGGGGAAAAAAAGGAAAAAAAAAAAAAAAGAAGGAAAAAAAAATCTCCGTCTGGCCTCCAAAGGTGATTTATAGAAGCCTATTTTTGGTCAACAAAGCCACTTGATAGGTTTTATCAAAAACAAGTAAAACAAAACACGTTGTACTTGCAGGTTTCACAAACACTCAAAGAGAGGCTCGTAAGAACTGAAATAAAGATTGTTTTCCTTCCCACCCACTCCACCCGGGGAAATAAAATTTCCCACCAGAACACGCTCGCTTGGCTAATTCTCAAGTCTGAAGAGGAAGATTTTTTACGTAAGCAGATCAGCTCAAGGCCCCTTGACGTGCGTCTGTTTCTGATTTGTTTTTTGTTGTTTTGTGGGTTTTTTTTTTTTCAAACCCTCAACACAAAAACCAGGAAACAGATTTTTTAAACTTGGTTACAGCCCCGAGACACTGAAATAGCTCATCTAAGAAGCTCACAGCACGAACAAAAAGTCTGCGATGTGCATAGGAAATTTGACTCACCCCCAAAGACAGAAAACCGTATTCCTCACCCGAACATTAGGGAACGAACGGTTTGATGGCACTGTCCTTCAAAATGCAGCAAAGTTCTGAGACGAGTCTAGAATGGAGCCTCTTCCTCTTTGTGCTCCGGGCTAATCTCAGCACGCTGTCTAGCTCCAGCGTGGAGAAAACATAAAAACCTCAGCTCTGTCCTTGGCTGTAACATTTGGGCAGCCGCATCCCCGGGGACAGTCCTGTCCATGTGAAGGATTCTAGTGGAAACCAAGGACTCCTGTCTTTCTGTCTTCTGTTCCCAAAGCCAAGCACAGAAAAACTTTTAAAAATGGTCTGTTAAGACAGGAAAATATTTACTCCCTCGTCCTTTACGGAAAGTTTGTCGACTCCGGCTCCAAAGACCAGGACCAACACAGGAGGCAGGAACAACATCCGACGGACTCAAGAATATCGGTACGCGGCAGCCACCCCCTCGCTCGCTGCCAGTTAACTCTAGTTTTTCACACAGTTTTAGCAGGTGCCACCCCCCACACACCACTACCACCACCAACCCCGCGTCGCTTCCCGTCTTTGCAGCCCCGCCGACCACCACCCCCGGCCACCCAGAAACTGTACCCAGGACTCACTTGCTGGAATTCATCGTGTAGCCAGAGGGGCACTCGGGGATGCACTTGTTATTGTGAATGACGTACTGGTGGCAGCCCTGTCTCCGGGAGTTCTTGCATTTGTTGTGCAAATCCTGGCAGAAGCTGAAGTTCACGCAGCGCCAGTCTTGGAAGTGGTAGTACGGGGGCGGGCAGGTCTCCACGCACCTGCCATCCAGGTAGAAGTTGCGACAGGCCACGCACTTGGTGGGGTCATCGGGCTCGGAGCAATTGCCTAAACACTCGCTGTGGCAGCAGAGGCCCTCGGCGGTGCAGCCGTGCGACTTGCAGATGGTGGGACAAACTGGAGGGACAGAGACAACAGCTGGTCAGCAGCTCTGCCCGACTGCCGTCTGCACAGGACGGCAAGTCCAGATGAGGGAGGGCAAGCCAAACAAAATAATAACAGTAAGGGTCTCGCTACTACCGCACTCGCTTCGCGCCAGGCACGGCTATTAACTCAGGTCAGCCCCCCCACCCAACCAGTGGTGTGCTCCTAAGCGTGTGAGACCACGTCGGGGAGGCAGGCAGGCAGAGAGGCTCTGACTCGCAGCATTTGCAAAGCGCCCTGGTGTAAATACCCCCACCTTGGTCCACTGGAAGCTACCAGCAAAATGCTGCTCAACGTTGTGCTGAGGAGAGACACACAGTAAGTAGCCCAGCGTTAAACAGCATCTCCACCGTTAGCTACAATAGTAGCACATAACCTCTAATGTGTAAGTAACCAAAAAATGTAGGGAGAGAATAGGAAGTGGTGAGCTCTGAGTATTTATTACCGCTGTTTTTAACATGATTTGTTCATCGTGAGTCAGTACTGTGTACATTTTCCTAACAGCTACTTTAATAGCTAGTTCACGAATTTCCTGAAAATCTGACAGTCGGTTCTAGCAAGCTGGCTCCAGCAAGCTTCTGCAGCACCCGTATAAACAGATACATTATTAGGGCCATTTCCTCCGCGTTACAAACGGGGAAACCAAGGTACGAGAAGGTGAAGCAAGTCACCCAAAGGTCATTTATCACTTCAACAGACATCTGATTGCCCTGATCTAGCTGTTGCAGCCGAGGAACAACGAACAAGGTGCAGGAACAACAAGGTGGCCGCAGCCCCTCCTTCCGGAGCACAGGGTCCGATGGAGGAGGTAGGTTCGTTCCTTAAACTCACAGATGCGCAATCCCATAAGCCACAAGCACGGAGCTGGAGGTAAGGGGAGGGGACATGTCTGTTGCAACCTGAGGAGATAATGAACAGGAAGAAAAGAGAAGGCCCTGCAGATGGGGAGGCCAGAGGCTTGCCTCTGATCTCGTGGCTGGGGGAGTTTCTGGTCCCCTGCAACTGAACTTGTCCACCAAAGGCTGGACTCTGCCCCGGGTTCCCGCAGCAGCTCGTCACCCACCCCCTCTCTCCCCATGTCTCGCTACTCATCGCTTCCTAATTACCCCTTGATTTCAGTCCCTTGGCATCTGGCCTGGTCCTTAATGACCAGGCCTCCCTGCCCAGGCTGTCGGCAAATCTGTCCGTGGACAAATGGATTCCCTGAGGCTGGACAGACCTCGGCTGCGGCATGGCCTGTTCTTGGAGTCTCTTTCTTCGCTCACTCACTCTGCACGGCTTGAAACACGGTTTGGAAGCTGGGGAGTGTTACTGACCCCAAGTCCTCAGGCTCTTTGGTGCAGCAACTTTAAGGCCCCAGTGGACCCCAACGACTGGCCCCAGGAAACAGAAGGGGCCCCTAAAGCTGCATTCACACAGGAGCAGTGCTGTCTCATGGAACTTTCTGCAAGGACGGGAACGTTCTCGAGACGCACTGTCCAACACAGTAGCCACTTCTCCCCTGTGGCTCTTGTGTGTGGTTACTGCAATGAGGAACCAATGTTTTTTAATCGTGGCAAAATACACACAGCATAAAATTGACCATCTTAGCCATTTTTAAGGGCACAGCTCAGTGGCACAAAGTGTACTCATGTTGTCATGCAACCATTCCCACCATCCATCTCCAGAACTTTCTCATCTTCCCAGACTGAAACTATGTCTCTCTTAAAACACGGACTCCCCACGCCCTGCCCAGCCCCTGGCTCCCACCGTGTACTCTGACTCTGTGGATGGGTCTCCTCTGGGGACTTCCTGGGAGTAGAATCAGACACTATTTGTCTTTTTGTGACTGGCTTGTTTCACTGAGCATAAGGTCTTCAAGATTCATCCACGGTATAGCAGGTGTTGGACTTTCTTTCCTTTTGAAGGCTGAATAGCATTCCACTGTGTGTACATACCACCTTTTATGTATTTGTTCACCCATCAATTGGCTCTTGGGTTGTTTCCACCTTGGGGGCATTGTGAATAACACTGTTAAGATCATGGATACACAAATACCTCTTCAAGACTCAGCTTTCGATTCTCCTAGAACTGAAAACTCCAGAAGCAGAACTGTTGAATCACATGGTAATTCCATTTTTAGTTTTTTGAGGCACCGCCATACTTTTTTCCACAGCGGCTGCACCGTTTTACATTCCCACCGAGAGCACACAAGGGTTCCGATTTCTCCTGAGGAACTACACTTTTCACTGTGTTTCAGTTTTGATTTTACCAGCCATGGGTAGCAACTGGCTTTTGCATTGGACAGCAGAGGCCTCCAGAATGAAAATAAACTTCTTGCCAAGGCCTACAGGTCTCTTGTGGTCTAGCCTGCTGGCTTCTTAGAGTCCTTCTCCCAGCCCCAGGCAGCAGCCATCTGGGTCTCCTTTCTGCTCCCCCCGCCCCGTCCACACATACATACACACACACACACACACACACACACACTCCTACCTGAGGACCTTTGCATCTGCTGTTCCTGCTAGCTGGAGCGCCCTCCCCGTTATCCTCCCATGACGGCTCCTTCGTGACCTTCAGGTCCCAACACTTTAGAGAGACCTTCCCTGACCTCCCCACTGGAAGTCACTCCTCCCCCCTTCTCAACCACGTTCTAACACATTATCTGATTACATTTCCCTTACGGTATTTATCACTCTCAAAAATTACACTGCGTGTTTGTTGACCGTCTGTCTAGAGGGAAGGCTAGAGGACAGGCCGTGCCCGCTCCATTCACAGCTCCAGCTCCGAGGACACCCACTCCTATGACGGGGCTGGCACCAGCCGGAGTTCAGTACGCTCGGCTCCAATCAGACAGGAGGAAAAGGAATGACTTTGGAGCAGTTCCAAGTACCCCATTTTCAGCCACTGGCTCAAGAATGCATCCACGATCCACCCCCCCCCCCCCGCCCCCAGTTGCAGGTGCTCCACAAAGACCATGAAAATACACGCAAATGCAAACCCTGGGGCATCACACATAGAGCATATTCTGATTTTCTACGCCACGGGCCCAGAAAGAACAAGGAAGCTGTAACAGGAGCAACGTGGGTGATGGGAGAAGGTCCGTAGAGGTTTTTTAGGGATTACATGCCGCCCATTAGAGTCGCACTTAATTCTACCAAAGACTCCGGCAGGGAGAGGGTAAGTACGTCTCTCCATCTCACAGAAGCAAGGCCACAGGCCGTTGTGAGAAGCAGCAGGGCCAAAGCTAAACCCTTGATCTTTTGGCTCTGAATCTGGTATTTCTGGGTCTAAAGAATCACCGAGGCCATCCACTGGGTCCATGCAGTTAAGGAAGACGTGACCTGGATTCAGCTTGGGCAACACAGAGCCCACCACCCCACAGGCGCACCGTAAGGATTTCCTTAAAGAAGCAACAGCCTCGGTTTTCTTGTTTATAAAAGGGGATAACAGTCCCTTAACTTCTCACAACTAAACAAGATGATGTGAATAAAACACTGGATTCTTTGGGGGATTTTTGTTTGTTCTGTTTGTTTATTAAGTAGGCACCAAGCCCCGCATGGAGCCCAACATCTCAGCGTTGTGAGTTCAAGCCCTGAGCCGAGATCAAGAATCAGATGCTTGGGGCACCTGGGTGGCACAGCGGTTAAGCGTCTGCTTCGGCTCAGGGCGTGATCCCGGCGTTGTGGGATCGAGCCCCACATCGGGCTCCTCCGCTAGGAGCCTGCTTCTTCCTCTCCCACTCCCCCTGCTTGTGTTCCCTCTCTCGCTGGCTCTCTGTCAAATAAATAAATAAATAAATCTTTAAAAAAAAAAAAAAAGAATCAGATGCTTAACCAGATGAGCCACCCAGGCGCCCCCCCACCCCCCGCCGGCTGGATTCTTTGATCAACCTACAGGTTTTATATAAGTTAGCTACTACGGGTCCTATTATTACGATCATCATCGTTATCAATGATCTGTCTGCAGGGCCCCAAGGGCTGAGACTCAATGGCAGGAAGCAATATTTAAGGCAGACAATTACCTAGGACTCACAAAGACCACACCCTCTGGGAAGGCACATGTGAGAACAGGAAGGGCTCTATTTCCTGGGCTGGAGCTGTGTCTGAGGGTCAGCCCTTGAGTTCAAAAGCAGCATTAGCAAAGACCCAACAAAAACTTCCCAAACACATAAGCCTTCCGGCCCAGACAATGCCAAGAAAAAATACTCAACACTTGCACACAAGGCCGGAAGCTGACAGCAGGAGTTTCCAATTTTAAGCTGGAGCCCACCTGAGAATCATCTCATTCCCTAGCAAAGCAGCTGGCAAGCTTTTTCTGCAAAGGGTCACAAAGCAGCCCCAGAGAAGCCACGCGCACACGCGCACACGCGCACACGGGTGTGACTGTGCCCAGCGAAACGTCACAGAAGCAGGAAGCAGGCAAGGGGCTGGAGGGTTTGCAGGAGTTGAGTTACTATTCCTATCAGGGCCTAACTCCAGGGAGTCAGATGTCATCTCACAGATGGATATGCTGTAAACGATTTATTTTATTTATTTATTTGAGAGAGAGAGGGAGGGAGAGAGAGCACAAGCAGGGAGACAGGCAGAGGGAGAAGCAGACTCCCCACAGAGCAGGGAGCCCGATGCGGGGCTTGATTCCAGGATGCTGGGATCATGACCTGAGCCGAAGGCAGACACCCAACTGACTGAGCCACCCAGGTGCCCCGCTGTAAATGACTTTTATCCACCAGAAGACACAACCTCCCAGCGAGGACAGCGTTGTGGCCCCAGAGGACATGAAACAGCCCTGTATCTAACTTTGCAATCCTATTTCAGAGAGAACAAACCCTTTGGCTTTGCCCTCCTGCAGTCCCCCTCACTAAAGAGTTAAAAAGAAATGTGTTGACGGATGTTCTTCGGCTTTTTTTTCTTTTTACATAAAAGTCGTGTTTTTCACTTTTGAGGACTATGCTTTGATAATGATAAGCCACCAGGGGGTGTCTCCCATTCTGTTTCCAAGTACTTGAACTTTTTTAACAGAAATGCCACTGGGCCAGCCGCTGCCCCCCTCCCCAGGCAGAATTATGAAAACCACAGGTTGTGCAAGATGAAAAACGACCAGATGGAGGACTTTCCTCTCCCCGAGCTCCTCCACCAGCCCCCTCTCATAGACACCGATCCCCAGCCCCAGCTGCAGTCCCAGCAGCTCAGGCTCAGAGGGCCACGGCCCTAGGCTGTTTCTGCCAAAGACAATGGCAGCCTCTTCCAGAAAATGCCAGGCAGTCCAGGGGCTGCCCACTTTCCCAGGACAGGTGCATGCTACATGTGTAGGAAGCATCCACCCGGACCTTCCAGAGACAGCAAGTACCAGTCCTTCCTCCTCCAAACACACAAGTCCTTTGTCCATCCATCTCCGTCTCCCTCACAAGCTGCCCTGGACTGCTGGCCCCAATTCCCTCCCACTTCTCCCTAAAGGTTCCCCAAACCCCTGGCCTCCAGTTACACTAGGAGAAGCAGCCCCAACCTTCCCGAAACTTGACCTCAAGTGGCTTTTCCACTATGCCCTGCTGAGAAGATTGATAACTGAACTCTAAATAAATCCACAGAGTATGGAGGTAATGGCGTCAGAATCCTCTGGTTAGACCCTCTGAAGGAAGCGCGACACTCCCACCAAATGATGCCTGCCCCAGAGGGAGACCTACAGAAAAGGCAACTTACTTAAGAAGAGGGGATTCAAAGCCGAGGAGGCAAGTGCAGTTTGGCCCCATATTTCTCCTGCTACGAATTACCCTGCAGACGAGAGAGAATGTGTGTGTGCAGACATCTGGACAAGGGTCATCTTCACCCTGCAGGACATTACCAGTTGGGTTGATAACAGCAAAGGACTGGAAACAACCTAAAGGTCCGTATACGGAGACCACGTGAATAAATGACTGTGGATCCAGGCGTGGAATAGTACGCAGTTGTAAAACAGAAAGCAGCTCTACGCGTCCTGATGCTGGAGTCACTTCCAAGGGAGCACAGAGTGAAGCGAGCAAGATACAGAACAGTGTCTAAAGAACTCCGTGGAGGGGCGCCTGGGTGGCACAGCGGTTAAGCGTCTGCCTTCCACTCAGGGCGTGATCCCGGCGTTCTGGGATCGAGCCCCACATCAGGCTCCTCCACTATGAGCCTGCTTCTTCCTCTCCCACTCCCCCTGCTTGTGTTCCCTCTCTCACTGCCTGTCTCTATGTCTGTCGAATAAATAAATAAAATCTTAAAAAAAATAAAAATAAAGAACTCCGTAGAGAAAGGAAGGAAACACACATAGCGGGAATACAGACCAGGGCAGCTCATTTAGAAAACAGTTTGGTAGTTTCTTACAAAGTTAAACGTGCGCTTCTTATCCTTACCACACAACCTATGGGTTTACTCAGGTGAAATGGAAAACAAACAAATCTCCCGTGTTCACACAAAGACCTGTATATTCAAATGTTTATAGTGGCTACATGCGTAATCACCCCAAACTGGAAACAATCCAAATGACCCTGGACTGGGGAATGGATAAACATTATACCTCCATACAACGAACACTAGAGAGCAATCAACTAAGAATGATGAGCTGACACCCACAGTAACGTGGATGAATTTCAAGTGTGTTGTATTGAGCGCAAGAAGCCAGTCTTAAATACTATATGCTGTATGATTCCATTTACAGGATATCCTGGAAAAGCCAAAACTGTAGGGACAGGGGACACATCAGTGGGTTGGAACTGAGAAGGGGCTAAAAAAGGGTCCAGGGGAATCTGGGGGGATGATGGAACCATTCCATATCTTGACTGAGGTGGTAGTCACACGAATGTATGTATCAGTCAAAATTCGCAGAACTTTACACCAAAAGCGGGCAGATTCTGGTATATATAAATTTTATCTTTAAATGGGAACCGGGGGGGGGGGGGGGAGAAAAGGTCAAATGAGACGTACATCCCTCCGGAAGGGACACAAGAAATGTGCCCCAAAACTGTGGGGAGGGAAATGAGCTTGGAGTGGATGGTAGGCAGGACATCCTTACATACCAGCAAATTTGGTGGGGGTTTTTTGCTGTGTAGGTGTACGACCCTTTTAAAACTAACATCTATTTGAAAATACATTTTTTTAAAAGCCTCTGGTAGACAATAAATAAATACTATTGATCAACCATACAATTCTACCCCCAAATTCCCCAGTAAAATTATATGAGAAAAGCTGCCTGACATCACCGGGAGCTTTTACAAAGGTTTTCTTAAGATCATTTTTGCTATATTACAAAATCAACAGCCAAAGCAGCTAAATAAGAAGTGTGGTCTTAGATTCAAAAGAAAGTCAGGGAAAAAAATAGTATTGATGAAGACAACACTGGCAGGAGAGATGAGATTTATGCACAAGCTTGTGGATTAAAATATTGCATCATTGTTAACTTTCTGATTCTGCTCATTGCACTGCAGCTGTGCGAGATAATTTTCTTGTCCTTAGAAAACCACTGAAGAATTAGAATTACGAGTAAAGGCCCAGTGCGCCAGCAACTGATTCTCAAAAAGCTCAGGAAAAAAACAAATATATGTATATAATGTATGTATATAAATGCTTTAGAGATAGAACAAATAGGGTAAGATGTAAACAACAATGAATCTAGATACAATTCTTGCAACTTTTCTGTAAACCTGAAAACTACATCAAAATTAAAAGGTTAAAATAAATCCAAAGTAAGGTTAAAAGGCTAGGAGAGTGGGAAAGACTAACGCAGCGCCGCGTTGCAAACGACATGCTTAGAAAACGACATCCACCTTTTTTTTTTTCCTCTTTGCCTTTTTTTTTTTAAGTTCAAATCGTTTTGGTGTTCCTTAATTAAGAAGCTATATGGTAGGGGACGCCTGGGTGGTGCAGTCGTTAAGCGTCTGCCTTGGCTCAGGGCGGCTCAGGGCGTGATCCCAGCGTTCTCCGATGGAGCCCCACATCAGGCTCCTCGGCTGGGAGCCTGCTTCTTCCTCTCCCACTCCCCCTGCTTGTGTTCCCTCTCTCGCTGGCTGTCTCTCTCTGTCAAACAAATAAATAAAATCTTAAAAAAAAAAAAAAAGAAGAAGCTATATGGTAAAATGCAAAACTAAAGCCAAAGGAAAAAAGCCACTATGTTTCCATAGCACGACATATGTTAATAACATTTTGTTACATTTCTTTCCAAACCCTGCAGTTGGGGAAAAAAAAAAAAAAAAAACTCAAGATTTATTATTCCCAAAATTACTGCTTTCCAGAAATTTCCAAACGGAACAGTTGCGTCATGGGCCTGCAGACACATTCCCCGCAGGGCCCATGGCTCTCCCTGGAAGTATGAATTTTATAAACTCTGCAGAGTCATTTACCCGGTTGCCATTGACAGACCTTCTCCCCCACGCCCGCCCGATCCCTGGCGGCGGAGGTTCGAGCCCCCGAGCCCAGAGCGCGGGCAGCACAGCCTCGAGAAATTCCACCCCCTGGTGATTTAATGGTGGGGTAGGGGCCGGGGGCGAACTTCTGACAGCGGAGCGGTCAACAGACGCCCTTTCCAAGTCCGCGATCCACGAGAAGCGACGACTGCAAGGACGCGTGTCCTTGAAGCAGGGAAGCTCCCCCTTTGCTTCCCTGACAATGCCGCCCCCACGCGCGCGCACCGATTGGCTTTCCAGATGCGTTTGGAATCGAGTTGCGAAGCTCTTAGGAGACATACGGCGCACGCAGGCCAGGAAGGGGGCGGGCCCAGGGGGAGGGGCGGGGTGCTCCCCGTTAAGGCAGCCTCAGGATTGGTCGGTGGCAAGCATCTGCGTGTGTATAGTTACTAACGGGCGGGCCCAGGACGGGAGAGGCCCCGCCCCTCGAGCCAGCGGCGTCCGCGCGCCGCACAAAGCCCGAGGCGCGTTCCGTTCCGTAGACTCCGGGCCGTGCGGTGGCGGTGGCCGCAGCGCCGCCCTCGCGTTCAGCCAATAGACGGGCGTGTTGCCGGAGCTCTGGCCCCGCCCCCAGGCGCGCGGGGCTCGGTCGGCCTGACTGGTGCTCGGGCCGTGACCGCCGGTAGGCGGTCCGCGCTGAGGGGGCCCCCGGGAGGGCCTCCCGAGGATGCAGACCCTGCAGGACGGGCCTGCAAAGAATGGAACTTCGGAAAAAGTTAAAGAAAAGATGAAACCGAGTGTGTGGGCCGCCCCAAGCAGCCACCGCGCGACTTGGGCAGCTCGCGAGCTGGGCGTGTGCCCGGGAGGAGATCGGGTCACCGCGTGGCAGCGCCTGGGATGGCCGAGGGGCGCCCTGGCCCCAGGCCTCACTCGCTAGGGGCCCAGAGAGGGGCAGCGGTTCTCCAGGGTCAAACAGCAAAATTCCCCAAATTGGAGGCCGGAGGGAGCGGCAAGGGAAGAGTCCGCACAACCGGGACAGCGCTCTCTCGGACCCTACCCCCAGTATTTCCACCCATCACTCACCCAGAAAACCAAGGGCCATACTCATAAATTACACTTTTAAGAAAATCTACAGGCTTTTAGCGGGGGGGGGGAGGGGGTGCCCTCCAGCCAATGTTCCCTATAGATTTGAAGACGTCAGACCTGGGTGCTCCGTGTGTATTTGCAATTCCAGTAAACCGAGGCAGCGAATGGGCATTATCTCTAACCACCTCCCCCCAACAATACAGTTTAAAATGTATATTCCATTTGCCGAGTACAACGTTCAACCCACATCGGTTAGGAAGCTATTAATCCTATTATTCAAACAACCATCTCCTTCTGAGGCACAGAAAGGCTGCTTTGCTAATGCTAACTCAGCTAGCAAGGTCAAAACTCGAACCCAGGTCTTCCAAGGAGAATGGTGCTTGGTGTGGCATCATGGAGTTCTTTGGGGTTTATTCACCTGTTCCTCACCCTGGCCCACCTGGATCTGGCCCCTTCGAGGCACTGGTATGCAGAAATGAATGGAGACACTGTCTCTTTTCTCTCAATAAGCACTGTGAAAGGGGAGACCTCACCTGTCTTATACTGGGTCCCAGAGCCATGCACACAGTAGGTGCACAATAAAGCTCATAGTGGGGGAAAAAAAGGTAGGGAATCAGGTGACTAGCTTTATCCCATGGGGGAGGGGCAGTACGTGCAAATGCATGAATCATCGGGCCTGCCTTTGGGCAACTATAAACAGTTCAGAGTTGATGAAGGGCAAAGTACAGGGGAAGAGGCATGGGAGGTCAGGGCAGACAGGAAAGTTAGGGAGCCGAGGGGCTTGGACTTTGCGCCTCCGGAGGAACCAAAGAAGGGCTTCAACCAGAAAAGATACCATCGGATCCATGCTGGGGGCAATTTTCTAGCACTCTGGTGCACAGCTGAGGAAGGCAAGGGCAGAGGGGACAGGAAGGAAGAGGCTGGCTTCTGAAACCACCAGGGACGTGGAGCCTTCAGGACTTATCTCCCAGATGGTTCCCAAGTTTCCACTGCGGGCCGCTGGACAGGACTCATAAGACAGGCAAGGAAGCTGGGTCCTCAGACTTCCCTGACCTGGGTTTGACGTGTAGAGTCCAGAACATCTGCTAAGTCACTCTTCAACCCACCCCAGCCTGGTCCTAAAAACCACTCTTGCAAGGTGCGAGGACCCCACTTTGTTTATTGTGGACATGTTTAAAGTTGTGTTCATTTGTGTATGTAATACATACACGTGTTAGGCAGTGACTCTAAGAGTCACTTTTTAAAAGTTGTTTCCACCTACCCAGGTTTGTGGCTTCTTGAGCCCAGGTAAACTTTAAAGGCTATTTGGAAATGAACAATGGCAATGGCCCAGCTTAGGAGATACAGGCATAGCTGCTCTTGGGGGCAAAATCACAGCCTTAATTTCTTCTATAAGGTACTGATCAATCTAGTAAAATAAGCACTTAAAACACGAAGTGAAGTTATTCCAATAATATTCCCAAAAGTATTACCAGAGCTATCTATAATTTTTTACCGGGTTTTAAATTATGGGGGTGCCTGGGTGGCTCAGTTAAGTGTCTGCCTTCAGCTCGGGTCATGATCCCAGGGTCCAGGGATCAAGCCCCACATCGGGCTCCCTGTTCTCCCTCTCCCCCTACTTGTGCTCTCTCTCTCTGTCAAATAAATAAATAAAATCTGTAAAAAGAATAAATAAATAAATAAATAAATAAATAAATAAATAAACATTTCTCTTTACATTCTTAATTTTACAATATTTGTCCTCCCCCCCCCCCGCTAATTTTTTTCCCTTAGTTACATTACTTCATAAATTCTTTGGAAAACAGCACTGTCCTATAAACGTTCTGCATTGACAGAAAAGTTCTGTGTCTGTCCTGTCCAAGTTTACTAGCCACCTGTAGCCACTGAGAGCTGGAAATCTGTCTGATGTGACGGCAAAACAATTCATTTTCACGTGGCTGGTGGCTACCTTACCGAACACTGCAGCTCTAGAAGACCCAGCTCTTGAATTTGTCAGTTCTATTTGTTTTCTAAACCAGTCAGTCTCTGTTAATTTATTATTTCCTTCTTCCTGGGTAGATCTGTTCTACTATTTGTTGTGTCGTTTTTGTGATTTCTGTAGGCGATCGCTTATGGCCCTGCATGTCTCTGCATCCACTCCACGGCTTCCTAAAGAGCCTCTCCTTCCAGTACTGAGCTCCTCCCTAACCAAAGTTAAGAGTTGTGTTTTGTTTTTCATCATCACATGGTAGGAGTTTGTCTCGCATGCTTGTTCAGTTAAGCTTTTAAAAATTAATTTCCACTTACGTTTACTTGCAGCAAGCGATTAAGGCCAGTGCAATGTCTGCTTTTTGGGGCTGTGTTGGGGCTTTTTTTTTTTTTTTTTTTTTTTTGAGATTTAACAGATGATTAATTTTGCTAAATATTCCAAGAGAAGAGCGCTTTCAAATGTGTATCATTTGTAGAGTACAAAGTTCAGTCTCTATCTGTTACCACGATCTTATTAACCGTATTATCCAAACTGCTTGTTGCTTAATTGAGGTTTAGCTACATGATCAAGACTGCGCTGAGGCTCCCCAAAGGTTTCTCAATTCTTCTTGTATTTCCTACCATTTACTCTCGGAAGTTTGATGCTGTGCTAGCGGACCCGCATTAAGGATTGTCCCTTCACACGAGGCAAAACCTTTCCTTTACTCCCTAATAATGCCTTTGGCCTTGAGTTCTCTGCATATTTTTCTCTGCTGCTATTTACACACATGGTCAAGTGTTCTGCGTCATTTTTGGAATTAGGTATAACCATTTTCTAGTTGGGGGGGGGGGTGGAGACAGAACTGCAGCCTCCATGGGAACAAGGAAGTAGAAATGGGGAATGTCAGAGTTTGAAATCTGTCACTGTGGAAGGTCTGAATTGCAAGGAGGGTTTCCCTGGGGACAATCTCAACCATAAAAAGGTCCAACGGCTCACATGACTGATGGCTTTTCAATAACAAAGTACACGGTGGTCTTGAATGTATACAGGTAGACAGAAGCCAGTTTCCTGGGAGCTGCTACACACATGAGCTGGGAGGGTTTAGACACAGTGACAGGGAATGGAGAAAATCTCCCCAACTTCTCAAGGACAAAAGTAAACAGCAGAATGTACTGCATTTTTTTTTTTTAAAGATTTTATTTATTTATTCGACAGAGATAGAGACAGCCAGCGAGAGAGGAAACACAAGCAGGGGGAGTGGGAGAGGAAGAAGCAGGCTTACAACGGAAGAGCCTGATGTGGGGCTCGATCCCATAACTCCGGGATCACGCCCTGAGCCAAAGGCAGACGCTTAACCGCTGTGCCACCCAGGCGCCCCGAATGTACTGCATTTCTGCAGAGACACACCATGAAGTTGAATCGAGTTTACTTTAAAAAAAAAAAAAAAAAAAGACACCTATTTCAAATTCCACTGTGACCAAAGGGAGAAAACCTTCGGCTCATTTCCTTACTGAGTTGGTTCCTAAAGCTAGTCTGGCTGCTTTATTTTCTGTCTAGAAAAGACCAGAAGCTCCATGTGTCATCTCCATGCCAAGAGCCCCGTGGCTGTTCTTGGGACACTAAAGTGTGTATACCTCAGACACTGCTATTTTATGGGAGGGTGGGGGGAAGAAGTTCTCTGATTTGGGGGAAAACCCATTTCCTGCCCGTGTTTATTTCAGCCACGGAAAAGAAAGAGTTTGCCCTTTTGCCACTGGCCTCAGACTTTGCTAGCTCTTTAGACCCACTTTGCAGCCCTCCGTCTACCTGAGCAAACAGCCCATCCACCTGCCACTTCCTGGCTCCACCTCTGTTTACGCTGCCAAGTCCGGGCACACACTTAGGGAAAGTACATGAAGGAAAATAAAGCCGGAGAAATGCTTTCCCATCAGACCGGATGCCTCGTATCATCTAAAAAAGATGGGTAGTTTCACCACACCCAAACAAAGTCACCTTCCGTCCTGATGGAGAGAAGGCTCATTGGGCTCTTTTACACGCACGCTATGACCACGGAGGAATTGTGCTTCCCCACCAGGATCAACAAGGTCCATGCCCTCGCTCTCTGGCCAGTATTTATTCACAGGTGGATTGTTTTCTGCACCATGGAGATGCCCTGGAAACCCCTTCGACCTTTACAGACAGGCTGCCTGACTGTGAACTCTTCGTTTCTTAATTAAAAAGTTCACTAGGGTGCTCGCTTTGGCAGCACATATACTAAAATTGGAACAATACAGAGAAGATTAGCATGGCCCCTGCGCAAGGATGACACGCAAATTCGTGAAGCATTCCATATTAAAAAAAAAAAAAAATTCACTAGGTAGCAAAACACATCCCGTTGCCAGTACTCCCCCCCCCCCATCTTCCTTTTGGTCCCCTCCGTCCACAGATCTGAGCTCCTACTGAGCCACAACACCATCCTAAACTCTGGACGCAAGCTGGTGAACAGAACAGACACAGCTCCACATACCTCTTGGGGAGACAGACAGAAGGGCTCGGGAGCAAGGGAACATTTAGTTACATATCAAGAACATTTAGTTACCAACAGTGCTGACACTCCAGACAGTTCACAGGGGCCTGTTAATTTCCTCGGAGGGTTATTCTGTAAAAGCTAACGTGTTTCTTTCTTGCATTGAACAGCCAGAGAGCTAAATGCCATCTTCTGGCGGAACCCTCTGCCTTGCCTTAGTCCCCACGGCCTCCCTCTCCATCGTCACCACTTGGAATCAAGCTGCTATCCAGACAGTCAGCCACACATCCCAGTCCCTTGGCCACCAGGACTGGAATGTGGGCCGTATAATGGATGGGCTTGGAGAAATTCTGCGTTGTCCAAATCTGCTCTCTGGAGGCTTTCTCGTCAGACCTGGGATCCGTAGCTTCAAAGCACCCCAGCATGGAGCATGAAGAATTATGACTTCAGGCAGACCTGGGTTTGGGTGTGGATGCATGCTACTTTCTGGTCACATGACTCAGCATTCCGTGCCTCAGTTTCCCCATGTATATACATGGGCATAGTAATAGCAGCTTGGGCTAGCTTGAGGATCAGATGGGATAATGCATGAAATGTGCTCTGCACAGCGTCCGGCCCCATGCAGAGCCAAGAAAGGCATTTCCGAGGTGTCCTTAGCACCAGCAACAATGTCAGGTATCTCACGTGTCGGCCTTGATTCCTCCACAAAGTGGTGGACCTCCTACAACCCACTGGCGGGCAGGCATTGGATGGATTAAATGACCAAATCTAAAATATGCCCCAAGAAACTTTCATTCCCCTCCCCCCAAAGTATTTTTGGGGAAAGTGTGTTCATCCACAATTTTGTAGGTTAGTTCTCAATCGGCTAAGTATGGGACAGAGGTGGGGGAGGGGAGGCAGACAGATTTGGTATCTGGTGATCCTGGAAACCCAGCCTGTCACTGTGCTCCATTCAGTTCCCTAAATGCAAACATTTCCGTGCTCTGTGCTAGGCAGCCCGAGGCCAGGCAGGCGCCCAAGGCAGAAAACACGGGGGCTGTCCGTGCTCCCCAGGATCACCACTGGCCAGCACAGGAAGGTCCCCGCCAGACACTTCTATGTGTCCATTCGGATCCAAATCCAGTCTCTCCACGTTTGCATCAACCCCACACTCACCTGCTCCCCCAAAGGAAACAGCTAACATGATTGTCAGGGATCTAAGCTCAACACCGGATGTGCTCTTTCTATAACCCAACAACATCGTAAAACCACCACACTTCCCGATGCTACCTAACGGCCTTTGAGACCACTTGGAAGTTTCTAGAAGAGCTCACCCACAGTAGCAGAACACTGGAGACTGAAAGGGAAAACACAGAATGCCCAATTTTCCTCTCAGAAATCAAGATTTAATAGCCCCCTAAGGAAACCATAATTGGAGGGCTTTGGGGCACATTCCTCCCCGAGGCCTGTGATTATGGAATGCTGGAAAAGGTTGGGAATTGGGGCCTTCAGTGACTTTGGGCTCAAACTTAAAACGACTAAGACCCAAAGCAAGAGGTATAACTGGGTCCCTTCACACACACACAGACACTAAGAGAAAGGCTGGGGGGAAAGAAATCCTCATGCAGAGAAACAAACCTTCAGCCTCAACAGAGACACGGCTCCCCCTCTGTGAGGTCTCCCCAGCCTGGCTGAGGCCAGGGGGCGGTGCACAGAGAGGACAGACTTGCAAGGGGATTTATGGTGAAGACCTGTCCCTTGCACCCGCAGGAAAACAGCTCATATTTGGCTCACAGACCTCCACTTCTTGGAACTGCTCTCAGGCAATGACAGCCACCCCTCTGAGATGTCACTGCGCCTGTGCCACGAACTCCCTGTGCAGCCACTGGCCGGACCTGCGTGCGGGTTTGGCCTTCCTGGGCACGCCCCTTGCCCTCACTCTCAGCTCACCTGGAGTTTCCCTCCGTGGCATCTGAAGATCAAAGGTGCACCTTGGTTCTCAAATAGACATCCACCCCACATACCCGCCGAATTTCCTTCCTATCTGTTCCTTGGCAGTCCTCACCCCTCCCCCCCCCGCTGCCCATTATTCACAAAGAGTTCCACAGGATGCAAAGATAAAAATTAATGCACTTTTCCTTAGCAACCAAAAAAAAAAAAAAAAAAAACCACCTTGGAAAATTAAACAGCAGGTACCCAAATAGAAACTTTGCATTAGAAAAACGGGGTCACTCACAAAGACACACAAGCATCATAACCTTGAGGAACTTCAGAGAACAATCGTCACATGTGTGAGAAACCAACAGCCAGGGAAACAGGCGTGGGAAGTGGCCAAGATAAACACTGGCCCACTGGTGCCAGACCGGAGACCCCTCGCAGGAGAGGTGGAGGAGGCAGCTACCGAGCTGACAGAGGTGGTCTAAAGGAGGGATGGGAGGCAGGGCTGTCATCGGTTCACGGTAGGCATACCAATGGCTACAAGCTCAGTGCAGAGAATCAGGTCCAAGGTGGCATCTGCCACTGCCTGACTCTGAGCTCCTAGGCAAGTGTCTTGACCTCTCTGAGCCCCTTTCCCCTTTTGTAAAATGGAAGATCATCTGGCCACCCATTTGCAGAGTTGCTCTGAGGTTCATTCTGGGCCTTGATTGTGGCACTGAATGACCAGGCAATAAAAAGCAATTCCTTAAAAAAAAAAAAAAAAAAAAACAGGCCACCCCAGGGCCCTTGCACATGCAGTTCCAGCCCCCTAGCAGCCACTTTGCTCCTGAGTGCCTCCCAGAGAAGCTTCCCCTCAAGGGCCCTCCCCTGACCTATCCACCTAATGGAGCCCCCACTCACCCCGGCCTGTCTTGTCACCCTGCCGTCATTCCTTCCTAGACTTATCAGCAACCTGAAATGATCTTGGGCGCCTATCTGTGGACATGTTTCCTGAACATCAGACCCACTGAGTACGGGCTGCATGAGCGCTGGGCCCTCTTTTTTATCCAGCAAAGAGCAAGGGCGGTAGAACAGTGGCCCCTGCTTTTAAGAACGTCGTCACGTGCCAGGGCTGAGAGCTCCGCCAGCCACAGTGAGTCTGGCGCCAGCCCTAAGCCTGGACGTGACAAGACTGAGGACTTGCAGGTGACTGGCTGGGCCTCGGGCTGATGCCACCCGCCACCTATGAGGGGCCTGGAGGAGCCGGCTGATGCTGGAGCCGCGTGCACATGAGTGTGTAAGCCCACGCGGCTGGGTTCGGCTGGCAGCGGTTTTCTGAGTTCAGTTCGCCAGGTGTTTCTCAGAAACAGGATTGCGCCGAAGCAAACATAAAACGTGCATCCGGCTCACGTGGTTCTACTGTTCGCCATCGTGTCTTCGCTGGAATCTTCCAGTGGCGCGGGAGAGCAAGGCTGACAGTACGACCTCGGGTACAGGTGAGACCAGGTGGAGCGCTGCGGGGAATGGCCCACACCTGGAGGTGCCTGCAAACCCACCGGAGCCTGGGCGTCACCGTAATAATTAAGACTTGGTTCCTCCAAGTTCACGGTGCAGAGAGCAATGAATATATAACTTGCACCTCACCCCCGACAGCCCGAATAAACCAGACATTTATTTGAAACCTCTAGCTTCTGCTCGTAAATGTATGCAAATGTCAAGATCAACTCTGTAAAAGTTGTGTATTTTACCCCATAAAAGATCCATGTGGGTTTGAGGATAAAAATAAAGCGTGAGTAACTTACAAGCTGAACTACAGAATGTTCTCCATCGCCCCATCTTTGACTACGACTTCACCCACCCTACTGCAATTCAAGAGCAAGGGCTGGGATGCTCTCGGCACTCGGGACGGCCCCTCCTCCAGGAAAATTCTGTGCATTTCAAGTACAAGGACAGCCCACTGCTTCACCGTTTATAAGAACAAAGGGCTGCAAATGTCCGTTGACTGCAGACTGGACAAGTCCATTACAAATGGCTTGGCCACAAAAGAAGAAGCTGCAGATGACTTGCAAGAACTGTTGTTCAGGGAGAAAGCCAAGGCACAGAGCGGTGAGGAGAGTGTATTTGTGCAAAAACGGGGGCAGGCAGATGTGAGCGGCATCCACACACGTGTGCATACAATTCCTCTCTGCGGTGAACAAGAAACTCAGAGGAGCAACTTTTTCTGGGGAGACAGCAGACGCAGCAGGACCTTACTTTTCCCTGTACGCCTCTTTACGGTGGCTGACCACTGCATGTATAACACTCGGTTCTAAAAACCGGTTGAATAGATAAACTGTGATTAGACAGATATAAATATAAATGTATAGGTAGACACACAGAACATTACTCAATGTTGAAAAGGAAGGACGCTCTGACACCTGCTATAATTTGGACGAACCTTAGGGACATTACGCTTAGTGACAGAAGCCAGACACAAAAGGACAGATACTGCAGGACCCCACTCCCGGGAGGTCCCCAGAGGAGTCCCATCCACAGAGGCAGAAGGTAGATGGTGGGAGCCAGGGGTGGGGCAGGGGGTGGGGAGTCCGTGTTTCATGGGGACAGAGTCTCGGTTTGAGGAGATGGAAAGTTCTGGAGACACAGGCTGGGGATGGTTGCACGACCGTGTGAGTGTGCTTCACGCCACTGAGCTGTGCACTTAACCATGGTTAAGATGGTAACTTTTATGGTATATACATTTCACCATGATAAAAAAAAATTTTAGTAAAAAAAAAAAAAAGATAGGTAGAAATCTGATGGTTTGAGCACGTAAGTGACAAGGTTCTGCATAATCCATGTTGCCATGATTTAATTCAAGGTAAAAGCCGAAAAGAAACAGGTGTCTCCTCCCTGTAAATGGGTAGAAGAGACTCTGGCCTCCCAAAACACACAAAGTTAGGAAGTCAACAAGAAGCTGAAAGCCAGAAAAGTTTGGATTCTGGAGTCCCCGCTCAGGCTCGAGTCCCTGCCCCAGTCTGCTGGCTGTGACCCCACGATAGAAACCCAGCCTCCATGGGCCTCAGTTTCCGCATCTGTAGAATGAGCTAAGAAAACGACCCAGACTCCCAGGGACTGGAGTAGGGCGAATGAGGCACTCGCCTCAGGCACAAATGTAAAGGGGGTGCCAAAGCACAGTCATCAGAACAAACAATATTCTGAAAAATCAAAATTAAGGCCAAAAAGTCCATGGTGTAACCAAATACTTAAAACCACGATTCGGTGGGACCAAGACTGCAGTGAGGTGAGTAGGGTCAGATCCCATTTTTATTTAAAATTTTGAAATTTTGGGGAGCCTGGTTAGCTCAGTCGGTTAAGCATCTGACTCTTGATTTTGGCTCTGGTAGTGATATCAGGGTAGAGAGATCGAGCCCCACGTCCGGCTCCGTGCTCAGCACAGGGCCTGCTTAGGATTCTCTCTCTCCCCCTCTGCCCCCTCCCAGCTCATGCACGTGTGTGCACTCTCTTTAAATTTTTTTTTAAATTTTATTCATTGTAAATATTTTCACCTTAAATTTGATTTTATTTATTTATTTATTTGTTTGTTTATTTATTTATTTTTATTTATTCGACAGAGATAGAGACAGCCAGCAAGAGAGGGAACACAAGCAGGGGGAGTGGGAGAGGAAGAAGCAGGCTCATAGCGGAGGAGCCTGATGTGGGGCTCGATCCCATAACGCCGGGATCACGCCCTGAGCCGAAGGCAGACGCCCAACCGCTGTGCCACCCAGGCGCCCCTGATTTTTTTTTTTTAAATACAGCATAATACACTGAATATTTCTGGTGCCTCCTTAAATTTTGTGCCCCTATCCAGAGACCTCAATCTGTCCTTGATACAAGCAGGTTTAATTCTAAAAAAACTGACCCCTTGGGATCGAGTTGTTGGTTTAGCCAGCAATAAGGTAAATTCAGTTTTCAGGAAATGTTCCTGTCCTGGAACAGGGGACAATTTTACTCCACCCTCTGCTTTTTCCAAAGCCAGCCTTTGAAAAGGACGTGCGTGCCACCAAGCTTTCTCAATGACCTGGGGCTTCAGGGCCAGGTAAGTTCCGGATTTTATTATTAGTAACAAATTAAATTGACTCACAACAAAAGGAAAGCACACAATCCAGTGACCCTCTGAACCAAAGCATACACGAGCGCATTTGCACGGAAGCCAAATAATGAGCTGGGCGGCTGCCTCCTCTCCCACCGACAGAGCGCTTCGGGGCCAGTAGCTGGGGAGTGGGGAGCTGCCCCGTCAACGCCATCCGAAACAATCCACAAAGCTTATCGAGAGAGATACCATGCGCAAGAGGCAACAAATACACCTTCTGCCAAACAGAGCTTTGGAGGGAGTACTGATCTGTCCGAGGCAGGACGGGACCACCTGCCAGCTCCTTCCTTGCCAACTGCACACCTGGGAACTCTGGGGTGCTTTCCCAAGTCACAGATTTGGGAGATGTGGGACCGATCTGGGACTGACAATTCCACCATCACTGTTGTCTTGGACCGGGTTTCTCGACCTCAGCACAGCTGGACATCGAGAGCCGGATCATTCTCTGTCGTGGGGGGAGGGGGAGTCTGTGCAAGAGAGAAGGTTGAGCCGCATCCCTGGCCTCCACCCTCTAGATGCCAGCAGCACCCTCCCTCCTCCAATCATGACAACCACAAATGTCCCCAGATATTGCTAGAGTCACCCTCCAGTGAGAACCACTGCCTCAGAGCGTGACCGGTGGCAAAGACAGAAGGAAATCACAAAAGTGAGTGGGGCTGAAATCGGGAAGTTTGTCTGTCTGTCCATCCAGCCCTAAGGTACAGCTGCAGACGCTCCAGCACCCCACCCCACCACTGTCACACCTCAGTTTCCAGAGTCCCCACAACCCACGTCTCATATCTCCAGCTCAGCTCTCAACTTGCACACGCACGTGCAATCCACTGCATGAATAAATCTTAGAAAGAAAGAAAGAAAGAAAGAAAGAAAGAAAGAAAGAAAGAAAGAAAGAAAGAAAAGAAAAGAAAAAAGAAAGAAAAGAAAACAAAACCCAAGGCTCACCACTGATGGATGAATGCATAAACACAATGCAGTCCATCCACACACTGGAATATTATTCAGCCCTAAAAAGGAAGGAAATCTGACACCTGCCACGACGAGGACACCGGGCTCAGCGAGAGCAGCCAGACCCAGAAGGACACATCCCGCAGGACCCCACTCCCAGGAGGTCCCCAGAGGCGTCCCGTCCACACAGACAGAGAGGAGCTGGTGGGAGCCAGGGCTGGGGCAGGGGATGGGGAGTCCGTGCTTCCTGGGGACAGAGTCTCCGTGTGGGGAGACGGAACGTTCTGGAGATGAACAGTGATGATGGTTGCACACCAATGTGAATGTACTTAATGCCGCTGAACTGGACGCTTAAAAATGGCTGAAATGGTAAATGTCACGTTATGTATATTTCCCCACACGCGCACACACACACGCGCACACACACACGCGCACACACACACGCGCACACACACACGCGCACACACACACGCGCACACACACACGCGCACACACACACACTCTCTCAAGGAGTGATAATGGTAGCCAGCCCCATAAGAGGTCTGCCTCCGCCGGCTAACCACATCAGGTACAAAATTATCCTTACTTTGTAAAGAAGGAAACAGAAGGTTCGGTAATTTGCTCAAGATCACACATCAAGGGCGTGGCAGATGGAGGCAGGATTTGAACCCAGGCAGTCTGGCTCCAGAGTCGGAACTTTTTCACACTGTAGAGTCTTCAAATTCAGGATTCCTAATTCTGACTTTCTGCCAACACCCCCTGCCTTCCAGTAAATTCCTTCCACTTCCCTGAGTGAATCTGCAAATGTTGCCTTTCTACCCATGATCACCAAGACGACGGGTGGGAACTGTGATGATCACAGGACCCCCAGCCAAGCCACACACACTCCTTCTCTGGTTGCCCTCGGGCTGGGCCCTGGGGACACAGGGGGGCTCACGCGTCTCCCAACCCGTGGGGAGCAGGACAGAATAGATACCAACTAGAGCTCAGAGCTCAGACTGTGAGGTCGGGCAGACCCAAGGTCAATGACCAATTCTGCCCTTATGTGAAATCAGGCAAGTGAGCCAACATCCTTGGGCCTCAGTTTCCCCATTTGTACGCAGGGGTTAATGAGTAACAATCCCTACATAACAGCTGGTTAGAAAATTAAACATGCTGACGCACGGAAAGTGACTAACCCAGGTCCTAGAAAATCAGAAGTCCTCGATAAACAGAAGATGCTACTGTCACATATCCTATTACAAAAGTAAAAGTCTCTAACAGTCCTAGTGACAGGAGAAACCTACGAGCTAAAAGGGGACCAAGAACAGAGCCAGAATTCTGTAAGCCTGAGAAATGATTCTGGAAGAGGTGCCTGTGAATGTGGGTTTTTTAAGGAACAATGGCTGATACATAGGACATAGGCTCTTGAACTTTCTAGAACCTAAGCCAGTCGGCTAGTAACAGCCTGGCCAAACAAGATATAAATCAGCTCCTGTCAAGGATATTAACCCGATGAAGGGCTTTTCTCTTTGGGATCAAACTATGTACGTGTCCAGGGCCGCCTGGGTGGCACAGCGGTTAGGCGTCTGCCTTCGGCTCAGGGCGTGATCCTGGCGTTGTGGGATCGAGCCCCACATCAGGCTCCTCCGCTGTGAGCCTGCTTCTTCCTCTCCCACTCCCCCTGCTTGTGTTCCCTCTCTCGCTGGCTGTCTCTATCTCTGTCGAATAAATAAAATCTTTAAAAAAAAAAAAAAAAAAAAACTATGTACGTGTCCAAAGGGGGGAAATGCAGTGTAAGAAGCAAACCAGGTTGGAGAGGAAACACTCCCCCTCCCCCAGAAGGGACGCAGGCAGTGACCTTCCCTCTGCTGGCCCCAAACCCCTTTCTTCCAATGACCTTTCATTTAGGCCCACCGCAGCGCCTGAGACAGCAGGGTCTGGGTCATGTTTCGCCTGTGCCCGCCCTCCATGAACATTTAGCGAACAAGTAAACCAATGGGTTGGAGGCAGCAGAAACCTCAAGATGCCTGGGCCGCCAGCTGCCTGACCAGAGGGAACTAGTCTTCAGCACTCAAGTTAAAAGTTAAAAGCTTCCGCAAGGTCACAGAGCCAGGTCTCTTTAACCTGGCTAGAGGTCTTCGTTCCTCGCTACCGAGCTTACCCAGGATTTAAAAAAAAAAAAAAAAAAAAAAAACTTTTCTACAGATGGGCCAAAGTTTGGGGGTTTTCAACCCACCACTACTAGAGTCCAAGGAGAAATAACCAAGGCCAGCTCCATGTCAGGCACTTGTGTCATGGGATCTGTGGACACTGTCTTGTGTAATCCACTCCACAACCGTATGAGGCAGATCCAATCATTTCCCTCAATTTTACGGAAGAGGAAACAGAGATGTTAAGTAAATCCCAAGGTCACACAGCAAGGAATGCGGAGAACCAGAATTCGAACCCAGGACTGCGGGCTCCAGGCCACGCATGTTACCGTGAACTCCAGTGAGCCCAGGCACACCCAGCCCTCTTCGGCAGCGTCAGGTGCTTCCCACGAGGACACGGGGAAGGTCATGGCTCCTCGTAATTGTCCTCTGTGTCACTGTCTAAATCTGGGGAAAGAATCACAACCGAAACACCACAATAATCTCCCAGATTCTCGATCCAGCAGAGCAGGCAGCTGCCGCCACCACGACCCACATCTGCTCGCACAATCCCCCTTTCTCCGTTCCACGTCCTCAGGACTCCAAGACTCAAGCTCAGCGCTTTGCCTGGAGCGCTGGCGAGCCCCAGAAAATACGGAGTCTTCTTTCCCGATAACGTTCCCCGTTTCTGCTTCCCTGTCTTCCTTCGAGGACATGTTCGAACCACAAGGCCCTGCCTGTTTGGGAATTTGGATGAAAACTGAAACGGGTTCCTGAAGCCCATGGCCACGTTTGAAGGGAAAGTGGTGGAGAACACTCGGCCCTGTGCCGGGCACATCCTAAGCACCCCATGAATATTCATGGCTATCATTTTTCTGCAGAACGCCCGTTCAGAAAGGCTGCATCCGAGTCCAGGGCAGGCTGGTGTCTGGGCCCGGTGTCCTCAACAGACGAGCAGGTCTGGAGCGCCTGGGTGGCTCAGTCAACTGAAAGTCTGACTCTTGATTTCGGCTCAGGTCGTGATCTCAGGGTCGTGGGATTGTGGGGGCGGGGGGCATCAGGTTCCATGCTCAGCGGGGAGTCTGCTTGAGATCTGCTCTCTCCTGCTGCCCCTCCCCTTGCTCCCACTCTCTCTCTAAAATAAATAAATAAAATCTTTAAAAATAAATAAATAAAATCTTTAAAAATAAATAAATAAATAAAAATAAAGGAGCAGGGGTGACTGGTGCTCAGCGGACAGCAGCAAGGTAATGGAAAGATGGTAGCAGCAGTTGGAAGGAGAAGGGACTCACTAACATCTGGCCCAGCCTGACCCTCTGGGCTGCAGCCGGAATGCAAATGCCTGGCCTCTGATGACCTTTAGTTGTCTTGGCCCTGAATCCTAACCCCGAACCTGTTTCCTACTTATTCCGCTAATATCTGACACTCGACACTCCCACACTGCCCCAGAACTCCGACACGCGTGTGGCTTCGCTAACTAATGGTGACTGTACCCACCTTGGCTGGCTCTTGCGCGGGGAAACAGCCATGTCCTTGGGGAGGGCCAGGCTGGAGTGATTATGTTCCCTCAGAAGAGGGTACAAGGAAGCCCGCTCGCTTCAGGGACAGGGGTGGCCGCTCCTACATGAAGAGGGCGAAGAGGGCCAAAACTACAACAGCTAAAACCAAAAGGGGCTACTGTGTGGCTGGAACTTTGCTTAGCTCATCGAAAGCATTCATGACCTCCTTTCATTCTCACCCAAACCATGAAATGGAAGGATCTAGGAAAAGAACCTCAGCATGAAGAAATAAGGGAGCATCTTGAGAGATGAGCGTTGTTGGGGATGCGTTAAAGGGAATTCAGTGGGTCTCCAGGCACTGGTGTAAAATTCTGCTGCTGGGTGAAACCTAGGGAGACCAACAGTTCTGGTTTGCCTGAGACTGGTGGGTTTCCCAGGAAGCAGGGCTTCCTAAAACTAAGAAAGTCCTGGGAAAGCCAGGGAAAGTTGGTCACCCTTGTCACCTAATTATGGCCTCCAAGGTATTCACCTCTGGCCAATTCTAGGAGGAACAGGAGGCCAAAGTCAGTACAGGATCGTTCTTCTTCATCAAACTCCTATTCAACCTTCAAAACCCAGTGCAGAAGGTCCCTTCCTCTGTAAGGCAGAGTAGAGCAAGAAAGGCTGGGTTTCTGGAGCCAGACTTTAGGCTCAAATCCTACCTCTTTTGACAGTTAGGAGGGTCATGTATCCAGTAGATGGTGCCTAACAAATAATGGCTTGTGGGTGTTCCCAGGTGCTCTAGAGCCCTTAATCTGCTCTATCTGTTACCTATCCTTGTCCTTCCTTAGACCCAGCATTCCCTACTTCCCTTCTCTGAACCACCAGAACAGACTGACACACAATTTAAAAAAAAAAAAAAAGATAAAATCTTATAACATGTGCAAACCAGTTCATGCAAATCTCCATTTCGGTCTCTCTCCATCACCCTCAAGGCCTGACACCAAGCAGGGCTGTTTTCCACTTGGCTTTTCCTCTCCCGATGATTTCACAAGAGCCCACAGAGAGGCGTGCAGTGAAGTAAACAGGAAAGCTCTGAAAACCCATTCATGGGCAGCTCAAAGGTGCCGGGCAGCCAGCGTGTGCAGCCAAGTCTTCCGCCATGGGGACAAGGAGCCTCCGTGAAGCCACGGGAGACTTGCCGACGGCCCCACTCCAGGCGACCAAGCCACATCTTGACCAGAGGAGCAAGAATGCACAAAGAAACACACTGTCGCCACCAGAGGCCGAAGGTCTCAGCCAGTACCCTGCAAGGGGCAAAGAAGCTGAAAGACGTGCAGACCCGAGGAAGCGCACCGTGGTTAAATATAGCGGAAGGTGTTTTGATGAGGCTCATGTCTGAAAGTGGAGACGGTCCTCGCTAAGCAGCCGCAGGTGGGCTTTTGCACAAATAAACCCCGGGCCTTTTTCCACAGAGGCCCAGGGACTGTACAGAAAGAAGCCTCCAGACTCCATTAAATAGCCAGGTTGCACTTGTCTCTAAGTTGGCCTGCTGACCAGGAGAAGGTCAAGCCGCAGGGTCAGGGGTGGGGTGGGGAGGTCACAGCTGATGTGGGGAGAGGCGAGCACCCCACCCAGGTAGCAGGGGAAAGAAAGTCTGTCCCCAAGTGCCGCCTAACACCTAGACGGGCTTTCTTGCACTCCAAGCACCTTTCCAACGATCAAGCAGCTACTCCTCCCAACAACCTTAGGCACTATTATCCCCATTTTACAGATGAGAAAACCAAGGCACAGAGAAGTTAAGCAACCTGCCTGTGGTCACACAGCAAAGCAAGTGGCCGAGCCACAACGAGACAATGTTGCTGTGGGCCAGTGGCCGTCACAGGCATAAGATGATTCCTTTTTATTCTGTCCTACTGTGTGTGAAGAAGCACCCTGGGGGAAATGCTGAAAGTCCCCTTCCCTGGCTCTTCTTCCAGATTAGATTGGGGCTACCCGAGTCCCTGGACCCCACCCCGAACCAAACAAACTTGCCCTGTGCCCTGTGCTTTCCTAGTCAACGATGTCATTAATCAGGTGTTTAACAGATGGTATCCAAGAGGGTGGTAACCTGTCCGTGTTGCTCCCCGTCGCTTTGTCCTCTCCTCCTAAGCACAGTACCTGGGAAATCCATAAACCCACCCGCCATGGACTGTAATCACATTCCCTCGGATTCTTTGGTCCCCCTGGGGTGGAGATGTGGTTTTTGTCAGCAGGCTCCACAGCAATGCCAAACCACTGATTCTACACACACGTGGCTCACAGCTGCTTGCTCCAGGTTTCCATTATGCCATGAAAAGGAGAAAACTCTGGAGTGCCTCCCCTTTGCTAGATTCCACTGTCCCGGTCAAACAGGGGACAGTTCTGTATGCTCCTCCCACCCCCCGGGGGACACTGATGGTGTCTGGAGACATGTGTGGTTGTCACAACTCTGGGGGAAGGGGGCTACTGGTATAGAGACAGTGGAGGCCACGGATGCCGTTCAGCACCCCACAGAGCACGGGGCAGGCCCTCACCACACAGAACGGGCTGCCCTTGATCACCCAAAGTGCCAGGGCAGAGAAACTCTGCCCCAGCATGAGAAGGTCCCCCTCTCAACTGCATCAAAGCCAAGATCAAAACGTCTCTAACTTTGACACAAATTCAGAGGAAAAGTCTTGCTTGGCTACAACATTAAAAAAAAAAAAATGAAATTAAAATCGAAATTTAAAAAACGATGTGGTGGCGCCTGGGTGGCTCAGGCGGTTAAGCGTCTGCCTTCAGCTCAGGTCATGATTTCAGGGTCCTGGAATCAAGTCCCGCATCAGGCTCTCTGCTCAGCGGGGAGTCTGCTTCTCCCTCTCCCTCTGCCCTTCCCCCTCCCCCACCCCCGCTCGTGCTCGCTCTCTTGCTCATGCTCGCTCAAATAAATAAATAAAATCTATAAAAATTAAAAAAAAAATGTAAATGCCCAAAGAAGAGATAAATCCTAGAAACCAGCCCCGTTTTTCCCCCATACACCCACATCCCAAACAGCTTTCCCCTATTGCAAAAACGCGATAAAAACCCCTCGGGCGCACGTGACGCGTGCTCCCCCCACCCTTCTGGTGCTCTTGAGCAACACCCCAGCAGCTCCACTTGGACACTGGAAATATATGCCAGAGGAGACTTATTACACTAATTTCCTTCAGTAAACAGTTCAAATCTTACCTTGGAAACCAATGAAACAAGGGGAGCTGGCCGCAGGGCCCCGTGAATCCCTTCCTCTCAACACCAGCCATCAGGCACTCTGTGACCTCGACGCTTGGAGGGGTAAACACGGATGCGGTTAGAATGGCTTGGGTCTTCCAGCACATACGCTCCCCGTTTATGTTCCGTAGGCTTGGGGTGAAAGATCAGATGGCCAGGGAACAAGCAGCAACAGACAAGGTCAGAAAACCAAAGAACGCACAGCCCGTCTGGGACAAAGGGAGCAGCGCCGCGAAGGGGCTGAGCCACCGTCATCGGGCGAGCACTTGCGTGTTTGCCTAAGGCTGATGTGCGTTCTCCAAAGCACGTTAGAGTTCTGTGTCTATTCTAGCCGGCTCAGAACCGAATTCGGGAGGTCGAGCTCCCCTTGCACCAACCCGCCCTTACTGCGCATGCTCTGGTCAATTACACAACAGTGTCTGCACTGAGCCCCGCGTGGTCGCGGACTGGAAAGGCAGCCCACCTCCACGAAGACCCCAGCGGCCATACCGTCTTTCCGGCTGGGGTTCTGAGGTTTTTTTCCTGAAAACCGACATGTGTCGCCAAGTATTAACAATGTGTTCTGGAAAGTGTTTTTCTGTTTCTTATTGTACCTGGAACAAGGTAGTCTGAGACCCACTCTAAGGTTCTATTTCAACACAGGAATGAGGGCAGCATCACCTGGAAAAAAACCTCTAGCAAACCTGGACCAGACTGTCCCAAACCTGGGGCCTCTCTCAGGGCACAAGAAACAACTCTTGTAGGTCCCCAGTGGGTCCTGCTCACAAAGTCAGCTTCTCTCTGGCTACCATTGTGCAGGGCAGCTCTGAGACCTACCCCAACCCCAGTGAAGACAGACAACGAGGGTCCCAAGAGTTCCCACGTCTGAAGCCCACGGTGGGTATGAAGAGCCTCCCTGGAAAAGCTGCTCCAGCATGAATATGGCCATTCGGCAGGAGGCAACAAACCAACACTCCACCCTGCTTGAAAACTGGGGTGGGGGCTTCAAGGCGATTTTAACAGCTTAACACACCGCATCTGCCCTCCTTACAAACAGACAACTGGCAGTTGTATCTCTCGGATATATGAGACAGTCAAGAGTTCATGATCACACCCCATTTACTAAAGGAGGCTAAAAACAGGAAGGTCAAGAGTCTTAACAATTATATAATTATCCTCCGCAGTAAAACAATTCAAGCATTCCAGTCCAATGAGGAGTGAGCCCGGCTGACCACGTTCAACTCTGTCATTTAACGCTGCTCCGAAAGTCCCTGCTGTAACAAGGTTAACAGCAATCACTGGCGTAATTATTGGTAAAGGGCAGCAAATCATCATTATCTGCAGGTGCTATGATTATAGAGTTAGAAAACCGAAGGAAATCAACTCCATGGCTTTCGGAATTAGTACACATTTCGTAAAGGAGCAGTGAACAGAGAAAACACAATCCCTGTCTCGTATTCTGGAAAATCACCTCATGTCATGCTTTTTAAAAAATCTCTCCCACGTTAGACAGACAGATAAATAAATAGATGGATGAAAAGGTACAGCATGGATGGATGGGTAGATGAAAGAATGGGTGGGAAATAAAAAGAATGGCTAGATAACAGGTGGGCGGGTGGATGAATAGATGAGACAGACAGACAGACAGACAAATGAGTGAATGGATGGACAGATGACTAGGGAGATGGAGGGACAGATGGATAGTTACATGGATGGTTAATGGAGCAATGGAGGGATAGAGAGAAAGCCAGTCAACCTAAGAACAGTGCTCACGAGACTCCTATTCTATCTGAAGAAAAATCATAAGACATGTCTAAGAATACAAAGGAACCCTTGGAAAAGTGGAAGGGTACAAAGAAATATTGTCAAGATGCCACTTCTCTCCAAATCAGTTTATAGACTTATCATCCCACAATAAAACCCACACAGAGCTTCCAAGTCTGTTGTGGTTTTTTTTTTTTCTCTTTTTCTTCCCCTCCTTTTTCTTTCCTGAAACTTTCTTACATCGTCTACATTGTAAGAAGAACGAACAAAGCTAGGGTGCTTTCAAAAGCTAGGAAGGAGGAAATTACATGGAAGATATTTCTAGGAACACTTTAGTTGTGACATGAAGGCAATAAGAAATGCAAAGATTGATGCTTGAGAATAAGGGGTTCTAACATCAGATTCCCCCGAGACCAAGGAAATACACAGGAACTCCCGTCCGTGACACGGACCATTCAACACCCAGTGCTGACAAATTTGATTACTTGTCACAGTCTCACCTCTCGGCAAAGGTAAACCCCAGAGGTGTGTGAAAAGCATAGATTAAAAAAAAAAAAAAAAAACAAAACAAAAACACAACAACTAACATATGGATAGCTGTTTCCTACACATGGGAGGAGAAAAACTTTCCAGAATAAGACAATAAGGGAAATTACAAATTGGAGGGCAGATGGGAGCACAAGTCCAAATTTAGAAGCCTGAGGGGCGTGTGAGTATAAACTCCAAACCCCCCTCACGTCAACCCTGTTGAGGCTTTCCACCCATTTCTGTCTAGAGATGGGCCTCACGCAGGGGTCCTGGGGCTGCTGTTAACAAAGGACCACATACCACCTGGCTATGACATCAGAAATGTCTCACGGTTCTAAAGGCCCGAAGTCCAAAATCAAGGTATCCGCAGAGCTGGCTCCTTGGAGGGCTGTGAGGGAAGGGTCTTTTCCAGGCGTGTCCCCTTCTCTTACAGTTGATCATCTTCCCTCTGTAGGTATCTGTCTCTGTGTCTGGCTTCCCTCTTCTTTTAAGGACACCAGTCATTCGGATTAGGGCCCACCCTAATGATCTCATTTTGGCTTATTTCCAAATAAGGTCATACGCTGAGGTCCTAGGGCTTAGGACCCCAGCATCTCTTTTGGGGGGCACACAATCCAACCCGGAACAGAGCCCACTAGGGCCACAGTGGCAGGTAGGGTCCCAGAACGTGGCAGACGCCCCCGCTCAGCCACAGCAAGCCCACGGGTGCCAGAACACAAGAACCTACCTCTCTTCTCCACTTCCCTGACAGGGGCCCCCTGCCCTGAGCACGCTTACCAGCACCCACTTCTGTCCCCCAACAGACCCACACTTCTTACTCTTTCATGCACTGAATGGCACTGCTGCCTGCCACGTTGCAGCCACCGAGCAGCTACTGGAGACACGGAAGATGAAAAAGCCACGTAGCTCCAGCTCTCCAAGTGGGACGAGACACTTCCGAGGCTGCCAAGGACTTTACAACACACTGGAGTGAAACCCCTACGTCGTCCCACAACTCATCTTATTGTCCTTTCCCTTTTTTTCTTTTCTTAAATTGTGATAAAATATACATAACATTTACCATCTCAATCATTTGTAAGGACAGGTCAGACATTCACCATGCTGCAGCCACCCCCACCCTCCGTCTCCAGAACTTACTCATCTCCCCAAACTGAACCTCTGTCCCCAGGAAGCACTGACCACCCCCCAGCCCCTGCCCCAGCCCTGGCTCCCACCAGTTCCTCTCTGTCTGTGTGGGCGGGACTCCTCTGGGGACCTCCTGGGAGTGGGGTCCCGTGGGATGTGTCCTTCTGGGTCTGGCTCCTCTCACCTCCTCAAGGGTCACCCACGTCGTGGCAGGCGTCAGGGTTCCCTTCCTTTTCAAGGCTGAATCATAGTCCACTGTCTGGATATACTCTACATTTTGTTTATCCATTCGGCTGTTGGTGGACCTTTAGGTTGCTTCCACCTTTTGGCCACTGTGGATACTGCTGCTGTGGACGTGGCTACATGAACCTCTCTCCGAGTCTCTGCTTTCAATTCTTTGGGGTGTGTGCTCAGAGGCAGAACTGCTGGGTCAGGGGTGCCTGGGTGGCGCAGTCATTAAGCGTCTGCCTTCGGCTCTGGGCGTGATCCCGGCGCTCTGGGATCGAGCCCCACATCAGGCTTCTCCGCTGGAAGCCTGCTTCTTCCTCTCCCACTCCCCCTGCTTGTGTTCCCTCTCTCGCTGGCTGTCTCTCTCTGTCAAATAAATAAATAAAATCTTAAAAAAAAAAAAAAAAAAAAGAACTGCTGAGTCATAGGGTGATTCTATGTTTCGTCTTTTGAGGAGCCGCCATACTGTTTTCCACAGAGGCCACGGCCATTTTACATTCCCACCAACAGCGCCCAAGGGTTCTGATCTCCCCACATCCTCGCCAACACTCTTTTTTTTTCTGGTGTCTTGATAGTAGCCGTCCTGGCGGATGGGAGATGGTATCCCAGTGGCCTCCAGCTTATTACTGGTATCTGTCCTTTCCCCGAGGGAATGTCAGCCCCCCAAAATCAGGAACTCATCTCTACTGTCCTGGCCACGTCCTCAGGGCCTAGAACAGTATCTGGAACTTAGCAGGTGGACTGGAAGCAAAAGTCAACTGACAAGCAGCTTGGACAGGCAAGATGGACTTGAGGCCATTTAAGGAGTTCGAGCCGCAGGCCTCAAAGGCTGTTTGGAAGGATGAGGGGAGAAAGGGCTCCGGCTCTAGGCCCAGTCAGGCTGTGAGCGGGGGCAAAAGCTGCAGGCCGACTTGGCAGGAGCTGGGTCCCCTTGGGTGTGGTATCAATTTCTGTCCAAGCCTCAATTTCTTCCTCCATGAGATGGAAATGAGAATGGTGTCCACTTCATGAAGTCACCGAAGAGTCGGGACGAGAATCCTCGCAACGTGTCTAGCTTGCGACAAGGCACACCACCCTCCACAAACATCAGCTTACGGCCTCCCCGAGGAGACACGAAATCGGGTTGTTCCTCACACAGCAAGGCCCTCCAGCACGCCCAAGAGCCCCAGAGGTCTGTGCAGAAGAGAAACTATCTAGGGAATGTGTTTTCAACAAAGTGAACGCCAAAGGAACACGTGTCTAGAGCCGGAGCTGTGGCCTTTAAAAGCCTCCAGCTTCCCCGCCTGGCTCAGGACGCGGGAAGCTCACTCCCTTGGCTGGCCCGAGACCTTGGGCGGCCTCTGCAGCGAGAGCCAGGAGCCGAGAGCCGCACCGGCCTGCTGAGTCCCCGACCGTCAGAGTGGTTCACAGGATCAGCACAGCCTGGAAAGCAAGCAAGGGTGGGGGCAAAGCTCCTGATCCTGAACTTGGTTCTGCCAACACCGTTTTGGTTCAAAAGCTCCATGTTGTCTTGATAGAGTTCAAAGTCACTGGGTGTCTGGGGTGTATTTCTGCCACCACGCCATCAGCCACACATCCCTCTCCCGCCTCCACCAAATTCTTGGTCTCTGAATCCTAACAGCTCGTGGCAGTGAATCGCACCTTCCACAGCCTGCCAACGGCTCTTAAACTCCTCCAGCCGAACATTTCCTAGGCCTGGTCTGGAGCTCGGTTTTGCACTTCTGCATGAAAGACATGACAAGCCCAGAGTGACAAGTCCTCCCTGGGCCGCCCCCACCCTTTTCCCAGCCCCCCTCCCCACCATTCATGCATTTCTTTCTCCACTCTCCTTTTTTTCAAAGAATAAACTGAATGACAACCATCAATAATGATGACGATGATGGTAATCAAACAGCAATGCCCAGGGACAGGAGGAAGTCATTGGGAAAGGGCACAGAGGACTTCTGGGGGTGACGGCAATGGGCTCCATCTTGGTCTTGGTGGCAGTCGCACAGTTGCATATTTGTCAAGATCCACTGAACTGACCACTTAAGATCTGCACTTTACAGTGTCCCGTTATTAAAATCAAAAAGAATGACCCAACAGCAACAGTGTGAATACATCTTTGACGACGAGACAGCCCCAATAACAGCAGCGGCGTAGCTAACTATAATGTTTACCATTCCTGCCTTAACTTTATTTGATCTTTACAACTTCATGATACGTTTCTATTCCCATTTTACAGACAAGGAAACTGAGGGACTTTGGAGAATTCCAGTAACTTGCCCAGCCTCCCACAGTTAGGAAGCGGCAGGGCCAGGTTACAGATCCCAGTAGCTCCCCGTGTGCCCGGGGATGTGCTGCCATGTGTTTTATACGATCACAGCTTTTCCAGAAACTTCCGCAACGAAGCCCTAAAGCCAAGCACTGCAACTGCCACCGTCAATGACAGCAGCCCCAGGTGGATGCCGGCACGCTGCCCACTGAGCCAACCCACCACCTGGACATCCGATACTTTCCAAGCAAGGATGGCAAGTCCCTGCAACTTTGAGCAGCTCAAGAAAGTGAAACATCTTTTTTTTTTTCCTCCTAACTACTGAAAGATCTATTTATTCTGGCTCTTAACAAAGTTCTTTAGGAATCCAAAGCTAGAGAGTATACATATGTGTGTGATTTTTTATTCTTAACAAAACAAATATAGACAACGGGCCTTTTTTCCCCACATGCTTGACGTTCGACTGCCTCCCCCTCACACTCTTCAATCCATACTGCAATATCCCAGCTCTAAATGACTTCCTACTCTGTCCTCAATGTTTTATGTGCACCGTCTTACGACAACTCCATGAGGAAGCTCGGACTGTATTCTACCTTTTACAGGGGGGAAAACAGAGGCTTTTTTTTTTTTTTTATCCCAAAAGAATAAACAACCTGCCCAGAGCGGTGAACAACGGGGTTGAGATTTAAACTCGTCTGAGCCCTTAATCACAGTGACAAAGTGATTCCTCAAACATGACTTCCAAGTCGTTTGGCTTTGAGTCTTTCGTTTTGATAATCTGGTGTCTGTGGACACAACCCTGTCGATGGGAACTCCTGAACAACCTCTACAAAACAGAGCTCCGTATTCTCACCAGCTCCTCTCAGGGCTTACGACTTCATACCTTTGCTCGGGATACCCCTGGGCCCCAGAACACCGTACCCTTTTAACACTACACGTTGTGTGTTTGAAATGTGATTGCAGTCACGGTTAACGTCGGATCCTCGCAGAGATCCAGGACCTCATGTACAAAAAGAACAAACACAGGAAAATCCACCTGCAGACTTTTGCACAGGGAGTAAAATGCTGTTGCTCCATTTGAATGTATGTAGCACTGTGTTGGCTCAACATTTAGTGAAAACTATGGTCTTGGCGTAGTGAAGAGAAGGGCCATATGCACCCCAGTGTTCATAGCAGCCTTGTCCACAATAGCTAAATTGTGGAAGGAACCGAGATGCCCTTCAACAGATGACTGGATTAAGAAGCTGTGGTCCATCTATACAATGGAATATTACTCAGCCATCAGAAAGAACGATTACACAACATTTGCAGCAACACGGATGGGACTGGAGGAGATTATGCTAAGTGAAATAAGTCAAGCAGAGAAAGACAATTATCATATGATTTCTCTCATCTATGGAACATAAGAACTAGGAAGATCGGTAGGGGAAGAAAGGGATAAAGAAAGGGGGGTAATCAGAAGGGGTAATGAACCATGAGAGACTGTGGATTCTGGGAAACAAACTGAGGGCTTCAGAGGGGAGGGGATGGGGGACTGGGATAGGCCAGTGATGGGTATTAAGGAGGGCACATATTGCATGGTGCACTGGGTGTTATACGCAAATAATGAATCATGGAACACTACATCAAAAACCAAGGATATACTGTATGGTGATTAACATAACATAATAAAAAATTATTATAAAAAAATATGGTCTTGGCAGTCATTTAAAAAAAAAAGTTATCTCTGGGGAGAGGAAGGCAGTTACGATTGGAAAAGGACATATGGGGGAACGCGCAGGGAGCCCGCGCTGTCCCGCTACTTGCCCTGAGTCCGACTCCCCTTATGATGACTTGCTAAATTCTGCAGATTCTATGCACTTTCCCGCGGGCAGGTTCCGTGGTACAACACAGTCAGGTGGAAAAGAAACTGAGCAAATTGACAACTGGAAGTACCAGGACCTAAGGATAAGATTTCAAAATTTGTTTTCATATGTTCAAATCACGGAAACGAGGGCTTGGGGGGGGGGGGGGTTCTTCTCCTCCATTCTTTAAAATATTTCTGGAAATAGATTTTTCACAAATGCTCCTGAGACCACATGCTAGAATCGGATCATCACTCCTGACCAGTCAGCCCTAACTTCGGCGGCAGCCCTCCCTTGCCGAACTTTAAACCTGGTCCACAGTCTAAAAACAAGGCAAGGTTCAACCTCCAGCTTTTCCCCCTTGAGAGATCCTGAGACGGTCATGAGACCACTGTTACACTTCTCCCTCTCCATGGACAGTCTTTAACTTCTTGAACTCTGACTCCTATACTTCCAATGGAAAACCAAACTAACATCTTTACTCCAAACTCACACGAAGGAGAAGTTCTAGTACGCTATGGAATGAAGTTCCGGGAAGGAGGGAGGGATGGACAGGTGGAGCACAGGCAATGTCCAGGCAGCGAAACCACTGTGTCTGACATCGGAATGGCGGATACTTGCCATTATACGTCATGCCGCTACCCAGAGGATGTCCACACAGCATGTGAACGTGAACGTAAACCAGGGACTTCGGTTAATAATCCTGTATCGATATTGGCTCATCAATTACAACAAATGTACAGTAGTTCCCCCCCCGCCCCAGCCAACCACGGTTTCAGTTACCCACGGTAACCACACAGTCAACCACACGGTCCAAGGTTCTGCTGCACCATCGGAGGGTCTGCCGCAGCCTGACGTGACGTCACAATGCCCATGTCACTCCCCGCACAGGCACTTTGTCACGGAGGCATTTTATCATCTCACATCATCACAAGAAGGGTGAGTACAGCACAGCAAGAGTTTTGCGAGAGAGAGGACATTCCCATAACTTTTATTACCTTATATTGTTATGACTGTTCTATTTTGTTGTTAATCTCTTACTGTGCATAATTTATAAATTACACTTTACTACAGGTATGTGTGTACGGGAAAAGGCATAGTGTAGACAGGGTTCAGTACCATCCGTGGTTTCAGGCATCCACTGGGGTCTTGGGACAAATCCCCCATGGATAAAGAGGGGGTATGGCCGTACCACCTTAATGCAAGATGTGAATAGTAGGGGAAGCTATGTTGGGGAGGGTGAGGGACTCTATGAGAAATTTTTTTTTTTTACTTTCTGCTCGATTTTTCTATAAGCCTCAAGCTGACCTTAAAAATAAATGCTATTCATAAACAAACAAAAATAATAAAATCTGGCAAATGTCCTATATCTGGGGCTAGGGCTTCAGGTCGATTCTCAAAGCCACAACTTGCAGCTAATTAAATTAATAATATCACCTTGTTAAAAACTGTTCTTTAAAAGACACTGTTTAAAAAAAAAAAGTGAAATGGTTAAGCCAGTCAACGGGAGAAAATATTCACAACACCTCTCTCTGACATCATTCTTGATTGCAAAATGTATAAATAATGAAACAAACCACCCCCCCAAGGGGGAAAAAAAGGGCAAAGGATTTTAACAATCCTTCCACAAAGCATATACGGATGCCCAATACACCTGTGAAAAGATGGGCAACACCATCAGTCAGCAGACAAACGCAAATTCAAGCCATGATGAGACGTCCGTTCACACCCACTAGAAGGGCTCATATTAAAGAGACTGACAGTACCAAGTGCCGGTGAGGACACGGGGCCACTGGAACTCTCTCTTACGTCTCAGGGGGAATCATAATGTGGTACAAGCACTTAGGGAAACAGTCTAGTAATTTCTCAAAGTTAAACCTGTGTCAATGCGTGCATGCCACTCCCAGGTACGTATCCAGGAGAAATGAAAGCGTATATTCCCACAAAGGCTCACGCACGAATGTTCACAGCAGGCTTTATGCGTAATAGCCGAAAATGGAAAACCACCCAAAAGTTCTTTAACAGGTAAATATGAAATACTGTATGCCCACACAATGGAATACCCCTGCGTGATCTTAAAAAGGGATAAGCTGTTGATAAATGCGGTAACATGCGTGGAAGTCAAAACACGGGCTCTCTCTCCAGGAGCACGGCCCAAGGAAAGGCCAGGCACGGCACAGCGCAAAGGCAGCCCACGAAGCAGGCTCTTGCCACGAACAGAATCTGGCAATGCCTTGATCTTGGACTTACCAGCCTCCAGAACAAGAAGGAATAAATGTCTACTGTTCAAGCTATGCAACCGATGGTATTTTGTTAAAGTAGCCTGAGCTGATGGAGACCCCTGCCCAAGGCCAGCAGACATTTGCTCTATCCACATGGACAATCGTGACCTGCTTTCCCCAAAATGCCAGGGTCAAATGCCAGGGGATGCCAAAAATCCCAGCCGCCCACCCAAGGACAGGGCTGCTGCCACCCTCCTGGCTCTGTTCGCTTTGAATTTTCTCAACAAGGACCCCAGGGCATGGGGAGAGCAGGCAGGCATGTGCTGGCTAACCGTGCCCAGCTGAGGACTCATGTGGGAGAGCCCCAGGAGTCGGTAACTAGAGTAAGAGGTCCACGCCTCCGTGCGACATCCCAAACCAGAGTGACGAAGGCACCTGCAGATCAGAGACCTGCCCGGTCCTCCCGTTCGCAGCACACACACACCTAACACGCCACAGGGCACGCTTGGTCTCCCGCAGAGATCCAGAGGCCTTGATACCCACTCTCAGATCCTATCACCTCCGTCTCAGAGAGGAGTTACGCAAACCGTACTTTGTTCTGTTAAAAAGAAAAACAATATAAAGTGAGAGGACAAGAGCCCTGCTGGGTTTCAGCTTGCTTTTGTACAGGATTTCACTGAGCTGACAAAACAGCTCCTTGCTCCACATCCCAGCTGATTCCAGTGAGAGTGCTGTCAGTCGGGCGGGGACTCAGCCAGCAGCAGGGGCTGTCCACATGGGGACCCCAGGGGAGGGACTCATGGAACTCAAGGTGGGCCAAGGCACGGCTCAGGATCGCTCCACACCGCATTGCACAGAGTGGGTCCAGAAGCTGTCACGTTGGTCAGGCCACCCCCTGATGCCTCAGTTTCCCCTTCTATAAAATGGGGAGGCTGAAATCTTGTCTTTCAGAGGGTTGCCGTGAGGATTCGTGTGCTCACCAGCACACAGCAAGGATCAAACAAATGTCAGAGCTTTGAATCCCCTGGCTGCGCTGCTTTTCCTTCCGACTTCAAATCTTAGGCACGGCCTTCGAATCCCCAAAGCCTCGATAATCACAAGAGAACAGTCTTAAAAAACAGGAGGAAACGAAGTTTATCTGCTAAGCTACCTTCCCAGATACCGACACACAGAACCGAGCTCTGACCTACCTGGATCGGTGCCCTGACTGAGAAAAGGCCCAGTTGCCGGTTCATTCCAATATTCATGGGGTGCCCGTGGAATGCTCAGCCCCAAATGGGGCTGGAGGAGGGCCTGCAGAGGAGAATCAAGCCAGTCCCCGGCTCAAACTGGGCTAAATAGGGTGACACTGGGATCTGCCCCTGAAGAAAACATCTAGGGGAAAACTGATGCTAAAAGAAGAACGGCTCAGGGACAGTCTGATGGAGGTATCTGGGGTTGGAACCAAGTGGGGGGTAGTGTGGAGCAGAGATTTCACTGCTGAAAGATGCTTCTGGCTGGGAACCAACGGGTGAGAAATTAACTGCTGGGCACCACTCACATTACCAACTGACCTCAACAACACCTTCATGGAGGTACCACTATCCCATTTTACAGAGAGGGAAACTGAGGTTTGTGCATATTCGACTACTTACCCACCCAAGACCTCAGAAGTGTTAGGACTAGGAAAGCATAGGAATAAGAAGGAAGGTACTGGCCACGTGATCCTGGGTAAACTACTTAGTCTCTCTGTGCTCAGTTTCTCCATCTAGAGAATGGGAATAACAGCAGCACCTACTTCTTTGGGTTGTCAAGAAGATGAAAGGTATCAAGACCTACAAAGCTCTAAGAACAGCGTCCAACACAGAGTGAGCACCAGGGGTATACTTTTGCCAAAACTCTTTGCACCACTCGCTTCAAATGTGTGTCTTTTATTGTTTGTAAATTATAGCTCAATAAAACTATGAAAAAATAAAAGTTGCAAACAATCAGAGAAGTAAACAAACATAAACATCAGAATCTTTGTTGCAGCATTCTCTCACGCCAATGATAAATCGGAAACAACCTTACAACGTCCACCAATACAGGAATTAAAAGTCTGATATAGATTCATATTTACACTGGGAGAATATTAATAGATCCAAGAGGAAAAAGAAAAACAGACTGCAATACAGGCATCAGACGGCATCATATAACCTCATTTTCCTGAACACATTAATAGCATTCCAATTGACAGACATATGTTTGCAGAGATAATTATGAAAGATTTCTCAACGAAATTAAGAAGCCATGCTTGGGGGTAGGGGTAGATTTCAGGGTGACCTGCTACTCTTCCTTTTACTGATATTTCACAAAAATAAGCACGGATAACTTAAGAAATAAAAAGTGTACTTTTTAAAAAAGACCTAATAAATGTTTTCTTTTTACATGGGCAAGAATCTAGGGATCTGCAATGCAATTAACAGCAGCCCCCCCCTTACCCATGGGGGATACATGCCGAGATCCCCGCAGGAAGCCTGAAAGTGCGGATTGTACTGAACCCTGTGTATTTTATGTTTCTCCTATAAGTACCTATAAATCAGGCACAGCAAGAGATGAATAATAGCCAATGACTAAGTAGAACATTGTAACAATAGACCGTAATAAAAGTCACATGAATGTGCTCGCTCACTCTCTTTTAAAAGATCTTACTGTGCCGTACTCCTGCCTCTCGCTCCTGTGATGGGACGAGATGATAAAATGCCTACGTGATAGGACGCAGGCGACTCGTGACCCTCTGACATTCATCAGGAGGATCGTCTGCTGGCCGCCAACAGCTGACCACAGGTAACTAAAACCACAGGAAGCGAAACCGTAGATAAGAAGGGACTACTGCATACAGAAACACAAGGGAGTGATTATTCACACTCAGACCAGTGGTTATTGGGCAGGAGGCTGGGGGGGGCGGGTATGAAAGAGACTGGGAAGCTTGGCCCATCAAGGGGCTTAAGTGGGAACCCACAAGGCGCTGTTTCTTGAACTGAACGAAGGCAATGAGGGTATTCACACTAGAGCGCTGGCTCTCGGCCGGGGAGCACGGGACAGCGATGCCTGGAGACGGCTCTGGTCCTTGCGACTTGGGACGATGCTGCTAGTGTCTAGTGGGTGGAGGCCGAGGATGCCGCTTACCACCCCGCCGTGCACAGGACGGCCCCGAAACACAAATTACTCAGCGCAAAATGTCAGCAGTGTTCAGACTGAGAAACACCCGCCTAAACTTCTCGTGTTAAAAAGAGAAAAAAACAGAAAAGTGTTCACGATCAAGAAACATACTAAGAGAGGACCAGCTTTATAAAGTGATCCAGAAAATGCATGTTAAAACCCCAGTGATATACCCTCCCATGCCCTCCACCTGACTGTAAACAAAAAACTCTGACATTCCCCCCACAGTTTGGGGGAAAGATGTGGGGGAAAAAACGGTGACTTTTATTCTCTACCGAAGTGAGTAGAAAGTTAAAATGTTTTCCGGATGCTTGGGTGGCTCAGTTGGTTAAGCACCAGACTTTTTTTTTTTTTTTTAAGATTTATTTATTTATTCGGGGGAGGGGCAGAGGTAGAGGAAGAATTTCAAACAGACTCCCTGCCCAGCTGGGAGCCAGACGCAGCACTCGATCTCAGGACCTGGAGATCATGACCTGAGCCGAAACCAAGGGTCCAACGCTTAAGGGACCGAGCCCCCCAGGAGCCCCAAGTGTCTGACTCTTGATCTCAGCTCAGGTCTCAATCTCAGGGTTGTGAGCTCAAACCTGAGGTTGGGCTCCATGCTGGGCGTGGAGCCTACTTAAAACACACACACACACACACACACACACACACACACACTTTCTTTTAATGTTTTCATTGTTAATTGCCTTAGAAAACAAATAGCCCTTATCCATTGTGTTCGATCATTAATTTAAAATTTTTTTACACCTGTCTAGGATGCTATGTTAAACAAAATTGAGGACGTAAAATTGTGACACTAAAAATATTTGCATGTTGCGTATCTAACAAGCTATTAAAAATAAAAGCTTTCGGTCAAAAAAAAAGAAAAGAACAGAACTCCTCTAAAGCAGGACTCTTTAGGGTCAGCACTTGGCTCTCGGCCTCTGCCTGCAGCCAAGACAGAGAAAATGAGGTTTTGGATGATGGACCCGATCCTCCGGGCGGATGTGAGCAACCACCGCCAGCCCCCCCACCACCCCCAACACCACCCTTAGTCATGAACAATAAAAAAGTGTAAGGAACACAGACTCCAGATGGCAGATTAAAACCTTTATTAGATTTCAAACAAAAACTCCTACTGTAATACTTCTAACGTGATACAGCCCCGTAAAAATAAAGATGAATCACAGACCATTTTAAAGGAAAGGTTTGGCCGCGTGACGTCACAACAAGTCACACTGACTTGCAGCATCCTCACGCTGAGAGCAAGACCCAGAAATAGCAACGAGGGCCAAACAGCGGGGCAGCCCACAGGTCAAGTTCAGCGCTGGCCCAGCCCGTGCTCCTCCAAGCCAGCATCACAAAACCATAAGCACATGATGAGGGAAGGAGAAAGTGCCTTTGCGAAAACTAGTTCCAGCTGTCTCAGGAGGCAGGGTAGCTGGGCTAACAGAGCTAGCGAGGAAGGAGGCTTCCCAGCTCTGGCAGGGCAGAGACATTTTGCCGGCGAAGTAAAGCCTTTATTTCCACACCCCATGTGCACGTCCGTCCCGGGGGGCGGGGGGGGGGGGGGGCGGACGTTGTTCTGGTGGAACAGTAGATTGTGAGCTCTGACTAAATTTGCCAACACTAGCAGCTTCCAAGCAACCTTCAGAGAAGCCCATCGAACAGTCACTCAGCTACCAAAAGGCCTCACGCAGTGATAAAATGCAGAAACTCTCGACAGGTCACAACAAGTTAAATTTTTAATCCCCTCTACTGGAGATTGAGAACCCATTAAAATAAACAGTTAACTTTTTCTTTTTAAACCCAAACGACTAGTGATTAAAACTCACTCAACTGGAGAGGCCGAGTAGCAGAGTCACAAAGGCATGTGGTTTAGAATCAAAACAGACCTTGGGCTAGAGGCCAGTCCCGGCCCCGCCCCCACCCCCTTACCTGTGCGACCTTGGGCAAGTCACTTTCCCTCCTGTAGCGCTCAATTTCATTGGCTGTTAAACTAGGCTGTAAAGCAAGGAAAATTCCTAGGGTGCCTATGAAGATTAAGTCAAAGCATTCATATAAAGTGACTGAAGCGAGTCAGCCCTCAAGAGCAGCTTTCCCGACAGTGATTATCAAAAATAACAAATCAAAATTATATTCACAAACTCTTTCAAAAACAAGAATGTTAGATAGCCAAAACCTTGGAGGGCAGCCAAAGCCACATTCAGGGGTTGAATTCATAGCCTTAAAAGCTTTAATTGTATTCAAAGAACATTATCAAATTCATTCATTCATTCATTCATTCCCCAGTTTATTCCAAAAAGGATCTCAGTATCTGGTGAGTCATCTAAACATTTAACACCGGGGCGGGGGGGGGCAAAAGCATGGCTCAGAATAATCTAAAAATGAAAAAAATTAAGATTCCTTTAAGTAACTAATAAATTGTGGGGAAAGAACTGATAAATAAATCCAGTATCTGCTTTCCTGGAAAAAAAAAAACAAAACTGGCAACTCTAAACAGATGTAAGGAGAATATACAAACAAGATTACAGCAAGCATAATAGCATGCTATTAAATCCGAAAATCTCAATGAAACGATCTACTAAGAAAATACAGATCACAAAAGCTGACTCAAAAAGCTCTTACCAGAGGTTAAAAAAAAAAAAATTTAAGCTGAATTCTCTAACAACCTAGTATGAAATTTTTCAAAGGTTATCAAAGAATTACTTCCCCAGAAGGTTATATAGCACCATATGATTTTTCCAACAAATAATTGGTTCTTCAAGTGTTAGTCCTGATGCCATAATTCCAAAATATTTAAAATGGAAAACTGCCTAGTTCATTTTATGTGGCTAGACTATCAGATAATAAAACCTAATGAAGAGATTGCAGGATCAAACAGACCAAAAACACAGCACAATTTCACTCATGAACACAGACGGCAAAAATCCCCCCAAAATAATAAAGACTAACCAGAACAAAGCAAACCTAGGAAATCAAATGCAACATTATGCTAAGAGAATAATTCATCACAACCAAGTAGGGTTTACCGCAGGAAAGCAAAGATGATTTTATCTGAGGATATCTGTTAACCATGGACGTCAGGTAACACCACCGTTAAATATTTAATATCAGTCGTGAAGCCCAGGTCAAGAGAAGATTTAAAACTGCAGTGAGAGGTACCACATTTAAGACAAGATTTAAAAAAAAAAAAAAAATGACCAAAATTTGTAGAGGATAAAATGGCACACGATGAACAAAAAAATTTAAAACTGACCCATCAATGCCACTAAAGGAACTGGATTCAGGATAAATACGCCCATTTGCAGTAGCAACAACGAACAACAAAAACTCCACACACAAGGGTGCCGGGGGGGGGGGGGGGGGGGGCGCACTCAGGTAAGCATCAGACTCTTGATTTTGGCGCAGGGCGTGAGATCAAGCCCCACGTGCACTCCCTGCTCAGGAAGGAGTCTGCAGACATTATCTCTTTCACCCCTCCCCCTCCCCCCGGCTTGTGCGCTCGCACTCTCTCTCTCTCAAATAAAGAAATAAATCTTAAAAAAAAAAAAAAACCTCTATGATACAGGAATCATCATAGCAAGAAATAATACAGAATAGATATTTTTAAGAGAACAACATAAAAAGATTTGAACAAATGGAGGAATTGATTACATACCTGCATGAAAAGGAGAAATACGAAAATATTACAGTGTATCTCTCAAATTAATTTACAGATTTAATACAATTTTTTCCATCAAAATTTCAGTGGGCTTTACGTGTGCTGAAGGGGCTAGACTTGGAGATTCTCAGGTTCAACCGGAAAAAAACGAACACTTTGAAAAAGTGCAACAGGAAAAGCTAGATCTAACATTAATAAAACATGTTTGAAATCTATGGTAATTAAATCAGTATGGTATTGGTATAAGAATAGAAACAGACGAATGAGACAGACCTGGCATCCCAGAACCAGGCCATGGTGTTTGGCTGAATTTAATAAATGATAAAGAAAACATCAAGAGTCATTTTGGGAAAGGAACCAATTATTCAATCATTGGAATTCAGGAAATTAAATAACTACTCAGGAAAATCATTTTAGGCTCTCAGTTACACCACACACAGTCTTGGTGTTTGATCAAGCTCTAAGTCCTGGCTAAAATGTCTCAAGAGTGCCACGGCACTTCCCGCCCTGGGGTTCTGTGGTAGATGGCAAAAACCACCACAAATTCCTCCCCTCCGATCAAGACGTGGAGTCTGCCCTCCCTCCAGCTTCCAGCTTGCCTTAGCCATGTGACTTGCTTTGACCAATGGGAACTCAGCACACACGAAGCAAACGGAGACTTGGAAAACACTTGTGCTCTACGGATTAATCTCTTGCCGCTTTTGGAACTTCCAGACCATCAGGTGATCCAAGTATAAGCTAGCCTACTGCGGGACGAGCGGCCACAGGGAGGAAAACCAAAGCATCCCAGTTGACAGCCCAGTAGCAACTGCCAGGCACGTGACTGAAGGCCATGCTAGATCACCCAGCCACCAGCCATCCCGCCAGCTGATCCCAGACTCGGGAGAGAGCCAAGCCCGTGTCTGTGGTCAGCTGATGGGTCCAGCCCAGCAAACCCGCCCCACTAACCCACAGAACCGTGAGGAAAGTAAATGACAGCTGTGGAAAGCCATTATGTTTCGGGGAGGTCTGTTACACAGCAAAAGCTAGCTGATACAAGTTCCAAAAGAAGGGTCTACGTCCTCCCAATAAACCACACACCCCCTACCCCCGCAGTTTAGGTTGGTCTGAGTCGATTCCCGTCACCAGCAATCACGAGTTGACCGAGACGCTCAATGCTGAGCCAGAAAGACAAAATCAGACTGAGGTTCCCACCCTCAGTCCCTTCCCCATCTGGAAGCTACTTCCTCTCTGCTACACCCATTCTACTCTGCTTACACTGAAAAGCACTCTGTTCCCTGTTCCCCCAAGAGAGAAGAGAAGCCAGGAAGGAGCTGACATATTCCTCGTTCTTGATAACACTCTCATGCCCCACTCAACACACCTACCCCTTCCTTGTTCCTCTTCTCATTCACACGTACCTAGAATAGCCTCTTTGTTGTGTGTGTGCAACTTTCCCACGTCTCTCCTTCCTCTATTCCACGGACTCTCAAGGAGGTACAAAGGTTGAACAACAATTCAATGTTTTATTTCAGAGTTAAGAGAGGGGGAAAAAATCAAGATAAAAAAAGAGCAGAGGAATGAGATTTTTATTTTTATCAAAAGAGGGGATATCAGGTCAAAGTTGAGAAAAAATGATGACAGATGGGGTCCTTTACCATTTTCTCATTTCAGATGAGGAAACAGAGGCTCAGAAGAGCCAGACAACTTGTCCACGGTCACGTGACAGATACAGGACTCAAATCCAGGTCTGTCGGACCCTAGAGCTATCTCTAACCATGGAATGAAATGCTCTAGAATGATGAAGATGCCCTGGAGCGACACTGCCCAATAGAACTTTCTGGAATGATGGAAATGCTCTACATCTGCATTGTCTGAATGGTGTTGACGGTAACCGAGGAAGAAATGTTTCATTCCGTTTACTTTTAATTCATTTAAACTTTGCCACATGTGACCAGTAGGGCTACCTTAGGGAGAGCCCAGCTCTGGAGTTCACCATGTTGGTTCTCCACTGCCATCAGAGGTGGGACCCTCAAGATCGTTACCCTTGCTGAAGCCCACCCACCCACCCACCCACCCACCCAGAAGGAGCAGCAATTGAAAGATGTAAGACATTCAGGGGGAGAACAGCGTGAGCAAAATGGGCTTACCACCAAACCTAGGAAAGCCTTCTAGAAATACTCTAATGTCCTCTAGAATAGAACAGACGGCCCATGCCACTTCAGCAAGAACAGACCCCTAAGAACCGAATCCCATTGACCATTCCCGGCTGGCTAGAACCTTTTCAAGATCTCCTTCACCAAGTTGGGGACAAACAGAAATTTGTTTGCCTCTGTGTAGGCAATATTCGCACTGTGGGTCAAGGGGGAATCAAGGTCATTTTCTGACTTCTTTGATTCAGAATTTGTAACTTTTATGACCTGGGTCCACCTTAGCTTCCTTCATCCCTCCTCCCAAGACCTCAAGGCCAATGTGCCACTGTGCCCTTCACTCTCTCGCATCCCCAACTCCTGTTTTTCATCCTACAGATGCCCAGTATTTTTATCTGCCCTCCCCAACATAAGACACTGATAAACTCCCAATGGCCAGAAGTCCCAAAATCAAGTCAAGCAGTGAACCAGATTTGTGGCTGTGTTTCAAAGGCATCCTTTCAAAACTGTGAAGAACGTCTGTGAAGAATTACGCCCTCTCCTGAACCACAGGGGTATCTTTTTTTTTTTTTTTTTTTTCAGAGAGACAGTGAGTGCAGGAGTGTGCGGAGGGGGAGGGAGAAAGAATTTTTTTTAAGATTTTATTTATTTATTTGAGAGAGAAAGAGAGAAGACAGCACAAGCAGGGTGAGAGTCAGACAGAGGGAGAAGGAGAAGCGGACTCCTCACTGAGCAGGGAGCCCCATGCAGGGCTCAATCCCAGGACCCCAGGATCATGACTGAGCTGAAGGTAGACACTTAACCGACCGGGCCACTCGAGTACCCCGAGAACTTTTTTTAAAGATTTATTTATCTATATGAGAGAGAGAATGCACACAAGTGGTGGGGGGGTACAGAGGGAGAATCAGGCTCCCCACGGAGCAAGGAGCCTGATGTGGGACTCGATCCCAGGACCCTGGGATCATGACCTGAGCCGAAGGCAGACACTTAACCGACTGAGCCACCCAGGCATCCAGGGAGGGGGAGAATCTTAAGCAGCCTTGATCCCATGACCCTGAGATCATGACCTGAGCCAAAATCAATAGTCAGACGCTTAACTGACTGAGCCACCCAGGTGCCCCGATGTGGGCATCTTTAAGACAATTCTCCACCTTTTTTTCTTCATCAAATTCATCCCTATTTGGAACATCTCTCCTTTCTCGGATTCATCTGCTGTTTTCCCTCTGGAATGTGTCTCAAGGTCTTGTCCACTCTGTCTTCTGCAGAACCACGAGCCCGAAGATCAACTTCTTGGGTTGTTGTTTTTTTTTTTTTTTCTTGCCCTTGTAAAAGTCCTTTGCAAATAACCCTCATACCTCACTCCCTTATAAAAATAGTTTTCTTAGCAAAAGTTGCCTTCATAAAGAACACAAAGTTTCATTACGAAGTTCAGTCTGTGCCTTATTTATTATACACTAAAAACAGGGAGACCAATGAGTACCATTTTACTACATGACAGAATTTTCAGATTTTAAAAAAGAAAAAATAATCAAAGAGCCACAGCCTTGCCCAAAGGGAGGAGCAGCCATCAGGCTATACATTCATTTTGTGTGATTTTCTAAATCCGTGTCTTCTTTGATAATACAATAATTAAAAAAAAATAATAAGACCAAAAGCGGGGCGCCTGGGTGTCTCAGTCAGTTAAGCATCTGCCTTCGGCTCAGGTCATGATCCCAGGGTCCTGAGATCAAGCCCCAGATCAGGCTCCCTGCTCAGGAGGAAGCCTGCTTCTCCCTCTCCCTCTGCTCCCCCTGCTTGTGCTCTCTCTCTGTCAAATAAATAAAATCTTGGAAGGAAGGAAGGAAGGAAGGAAGGAAGGAAGGAAGGAAGGAAGGAAGGAAGGAAGGAAGGAAGAGAAAGAAAGAAATCTCGACTCAATCCGTTAAACAGAATTACTAAATGACCCAGCAATCCCACTCCTAGATGTGTCCCCCAAGAGAACTGAAAAACGTATTCAAACAAAAGCTTGTACAGGAATGTTTATAGCAGCACCACTCACAACAGCCAACAGGTGGAAACAACTCAAATATTCATCTGTTGGTAAATGGATACACAAGACTGGCATATCCATACAATGGAATATTATTCAGCAAGAAAGAGGAACGGGGTCCTGATCTATGCTACAATACGGATGAATCACAAAACCATGTCTAGGGAAAGAAGACACAAAAGCCACGTATCACATGATTCCATTTATACTGAAACGTCCAGAATAGGTAAACCCACAGAGAGAGAAAGCAGACCAGTGCGGCCTGGGGGTGAGGGGGAGGGGTTGCAGGGAGGAGGGGGAGGGGAACGGGGAGTGACTGCTAACGGGTACAGCTCCTTTGTGCGATGATGAAAAGTATATAGTGGTGATGGTCGCACTGCCCTGTGAATGTACCAAATGTCGCTAATAGTAAATCTTATGTGTATTTTACCACAATTAAAAACATTGTTTTTTAAAGAAGAGAAATCTTGAATGCTTCGGATCAAGCCCGTCTTGCTTTTGCATGCTTATCTCCTTCTGTGATAGCCAGCAGCTTCTTTGCAAAGGTGAAAAACCTTTAGCCTCCACACCACTAACAAGATAGCCTGTGGCAGGAATCCCACTTGTCCGTGAACAAGGGTTGCAGGTAGTCGATCGGCAAACACCAGCCCTGCGCACACTCGTGCCGTGTGACTAGCTGTCGGCACTTGAAACCCCGTCCTTATCAGATCTTCTGAAGAGAAGAGTTTCTCATAGGCAAGCACTTGGAAACACTCTAGAAAAAGCCCATCAAGGAACGTCCCTCTCTAGACAGCAGCCAGCAAGCCCGGGATCATAAAAGACCCAAGACCCTCCCTGATGGGACAAAAAAAAAAAAAAAACAGCAAAGAAACTTCTATAATAAAAAGGTCAAAGGACCCTCCACCCAAAACCCTCCAGGCAGTTGACAATTGTAGGATTTTATCTACCAGATGCCCCCCAGCTCCATCCCGTCCCTCTGTGTCCCGTGGCTTGAGGCTGGATTGGGAGACCTTGGGTCACTTCCCAAACCTAGAACTGGAGGAAATTAGCCCAATTGCTGCAACCCATACGGTCCCACCCATGACAGACAATGGGGCCCCAGAGGAAAGCAATGGGGGTTTTTTGTATCCTATTTAACATTATTTCTCTCTAAGCCTGAGCTGGCCCAGACACCCTCCAAGCCCGAGAGAGACAGAGAGACAGAGAAGAGCGAGGAAGAATGGAAGAGGGGATACAGTTTTGAAACTCTTCGCTGGGAAAGGGAACGTTCTATCCGGGACAGGTGTGTGGAGAGAGAAAGACGGGCACATGGTTCTGTATTCCAAGCCCAACTGGACCTGAGGTCCCCGGGACCTCCCGCGGCATTTCAGGTGTTCAGTCACAAAGAACAGATTTTAATTCTGACAAAGGGTCTGGTGACACGGTGCGAAATAACTAGTCAATGAATTTGGTCAAGGAGGAGGGAATAAAAGACAGACTTGTCAGACCAGTTAGCAAGTTACCAGACAGCCACCTTTCCATAATTGTGTATTTAACTCTACACCACCTTCTTCCAAAGGATTGGGCCAATTTACTTCTCTAGGCGAAAAAGCAGTTAATTGGAATCCCTTAAGCCCTCTCCAGGAAGCCGGGCACCCGTCCAAACTTAAGTCTGAATCTTCACTACTAAAGAGTTGGACAGTACTGTCCCCAAGATGCCAGGGAACCACACAGTCCACTGGTCTACCTTCTTCCCTCAGCATCCTGGAGCTACCGCAACGCTTTCTGCCTAGTTTGTAACCTTATAGTGACGTCTTTGACTTTTTCTCCAACTCAGCAACATGGGGTCCCAGCAACATGCCTGGTTCGGCACAGCCGTTCACTCCCTATCAGTGAAACAGGCCGTCCGGAATACAGCCCCAAGGTAACCTTTATGACCTCTCCCTTGCGCCACAGGAAAACATCTGGCACCCAAAGCACGTGATGGTCTGAGGCTCTGCACGTCATGAGGCAGCCTCCTTACTCTTGCCCACAAAAGGCATCAATGTTCTTTGTCATTGCCATTCCACCCATCTGGAATACCCTTCCTTCTTCCCCTCTTTCTAAGCGTCATTTGCCAGCTGAACCAAACCACTCCAATCTGGAACAACCACTCTCCTTCCACAAATGCCAACGGCAACTTGTCATCAACCCTGGGAAGGACAGGGAGCACTTGCTCTTTCCTGCTACACAAAACCCAGTCGTCTCCAAAACCAGAAGTTCATTTTAAAACTTCCAATCATCGCCATGATAAGGAAATTACCATGACCCTGGATTTTTTTTTTTTTTTTCCAGTTTGGTGCTTTTAGTCCTCCCCTAGATTGTTTTAAAAGATTATTGACAAAAACAAAAAGGAATATGGATGACAAATTCAAATGGTCCATCAGGCTACACAGTCCACCATCTTTTATTATTATTATTCAATACCCGTGTGCACGTGTTAGACTTCCCTGTTTTCTGCAGGGACCACAGTGACACGGCCACAAAGGAATTTAATTTATCAATATTCTGCAGCGATATTATCTAGAGAACATTGTGATTTCCAGGTGCTCTGGCTCCAGACATGTCTAGAACCACCAATCTGATGACTCACTTGGAGGGGAACGGGGAGGGGAGGGGAGGCACCTACCTGCCTTATGGCGTCTCCTGCCAGCTGGGTTCCTTGAATGGTTAATTCGCTCCTGCCCTTTGACGCCCCAACCGAGCAAGAGCTCCTGATGTAAGGTAAGCTAAGGATGGCCTGCCATACCTCGCAGTCCCCTCCCCTCGGTGCCAGCAAGGGGCAGGGGGACTGCGTTGGCCAGATGCTAGGATGCTCCCAGTTTCCAGTGAAAACAGCCTCTACCCCAATGCACCCCCTCATCTTTATAAGGCGCATAGCCAAGAACAAAGGTCGGCACAATTTTTTCTGTAAAGAGCTGTACAGTCTCTGTTGCAACTACTCAGGCCATTAACTGCAGCCTCAGGCATTATGGAAATGAACGTATGAGCGCCCTGGGCCACATCCCAGGGAGACTTTATTTGGGGACACCGAAATGTTCATTTCATAGCATTTTCACCTCTCATAAAATATTATCCTTCAGATTTACACATACACACACACACACCCAACTTTTTAAAATATAAAAAGCATTCTTAGCTCACAGGCCACACAAAAATCACTGATGGGTTGAATTTGGCCCGTGAGTCAGTTTGCTGCCTCTGGTCAAGGGCACCAGACAAGCCTGAGGTCAAGCCATTTCCCAGCAAGGTCTCCAAGAGTAAGTTCCTTAGTTACTCCTCTAGCCTCAGCGTGCCCTTCTGTAAAATGGGAATCGCAGCCTCTCCTAGGCTGGCTGGGGTGAGGATTGGGTGAGGCAGTGCTTGTCACTTAGCACTTAGTAGGTGCTCCATAAACACCGGCTAGGACCGAGGGGTCAAAGACGCCACTGCTTATCTACATGACGGGTGCAGGGGACACAGCAATAAATGCCACAGTCCCCGTCTTCAAGAAATCTTAGCCTGATGCGGGAGGCAGCTCCTACAAGGCGGAGGAAAAGAGCCGTAAGCAGAGGCAGCCAGAATGCTGGCAGGCGAAAATTCCAGGGGATTTCCCCCTCCCCTCCATTTCTTTGTCTTCTGTCCTTCCCCAGCTGTGCACCTTGAGTGCAGGAAAGCACAACGCTGAATAGCTCACCTTCTGAGCTCGAACACCTGGGTTCCCAGCTGGAATCCCACCTCTACTGTCCACTAGCCCTGTGATCCGGGGCAAGTGGCTTATCGGCTGGGGCGGTGGGGGGATGGGGGGGCGTGGCCTCGTCTGTGAGAAGGAACTGTGGGGACACTCAACGCAGCGTCATCGGCCAAGCGCTTAGAACAGTGCCCGGCACAAAATAAGCACTGGCTACCAAGAAGATTCTGATCGTGAAAATGTCAAGGGCGGAATTATGATAGTTACTATTTCATATGAAGAGAGCACCCCAACACTCAGAGAACCTGAAACGAAGATGGAAGGAAGTCCAAACCCGGGGAGGAGAGACCTGCCTCCTTCCACCTCCCGCTCCTCCTCTCTCGCCGATGGCCCACGCAGCGTCGCGGCCAGTGTCCTGGCACTCTGCGTGCCCCGGCCTCACCCACCCCTCTGACTGGCAGCGAGCAGCTGGGGTGGCCTTCCAGAAAAAAAAATTGCCACTGGGTTTGGCTAGAGCAGCTGGTCAAGCAAGTTCTGTGGCTTCTGCTGCCCCCAAAAGCCCAGAGCTGGGGGTCTCTGGAGCATCTGAAGGCGCCCCTCTGGTGCTGTGGGTCCAACACCCACCCCTCCATCAGCGGGTCGGGCGGTGGGCTCTCCTCTGCCTGTTCCAAACCCAAAATCAGAACCGGAGCCAAACCCTGGCAGGCGGGTCTGCTCAGAAGGGTAGTGGAGCCATGATGCTCCCAGGAAGCTTCCAGAACACTCATGGGTGCCAGGTGCAGGGCTAAATGCACCCCTCTTCCACCTCACCTCCTCCCAACCCACAACTCTGATAAGCAGGTCCCAGCATTGTCCCCATCTTTTGGATTACCAGACAAAGGCTTGATCTGGCTCGTGACCAGTGAACAGCAAAACAGGACTCCACGCAGTCCTGATAACCGCCTGGGAAAGGGCCGGTGAGGCCAACCTTCGGCGTCTTCATGACACACCGATCTGGGGGAGAGGAGCTATTCTCAGACCCCAAAGGCAAGTCTGGGGCTTTGAGCCTTGCTCCCACCCGCAGAGAGCCCTCCCCGGTACTCTCCTGGCGGGACTGCGTCGCCATATATTCACGGTCAGTATTGGCCCCCAGAAGGTCCTCTCCAAGGAGGCGGGGGCGGACTGGTCCCCACCCTGCGGCCCCAAGGACCCCAACGCCCAGCACATAGTAGGCTCTCGATAAAGGCGATTCGTGACCCAGCTTGCATAGACTCCGTCTCCACTCTGCCCAGCCAAGGCCCCTCGCATGTGGCCTCTCCTGCACCCCAAATCCGTGGGCAGGGTGACAGAGAGGAAGCACCTCCAGCCACACACCACAGTGATTTTTTTTTTCCTTTTAATTACCTTGACCCTCCTTTAGCCTTCCTTTGCTTTCTCTGCTTAAAGCATCATTGTTTTGAGAACAGAGAGAATGCTACACCGTAGAGAAAGCACAAACCGGGTCCAGAGAACAATCCAACACTTTCATCCCAAACGCTGGCCAGACCCCAAAAGCTTCCAGAGCCTGACAATCACGCAAGAAAAGGACAATGGCTCTGGATGGTTCGGGAAGTTTTTGGGAGGATTCTAGACAACTAAGCAAGTTGATGGATAGCTTTTCATTGGCAGGTGCCTGTCACCTAAGACAGGGGGGCGTCCCCTATGAAGGTTCACTTTGCTCTGTCTCTGTGTTCGAGTCTCACAGGACATTAAATAAGCCTTCAAAAGCCAGGACATCAAGGTAACCTGAGCACTGAAAAGCCAGAGATACACACCCACATCCGCGGCAGCCTTATTCACAGAAGCTAAAATGGGGAAGGAGCCCATGTGCCCATCCACGGACGATGATAAATAAATGTGGTCCGTCCACACCATGAAATACCAGTCAGCCTGAAAAAGGGAGCTCGGACGCACACACGACATGGATGAACCGTGAAGATATCACACTCGGCGAAATAAGCCAATGACAGGAGTCCAAACACCGTAGGATTCTACTTCTATGAGGTCCCGAGAAGGGTCCCGTCCACACGGACAGAGAGGAGACGGTGGGAGCCAGGGCTGGGGCAGGGGGCGAGGCGTCCGTGCGTCATGGGGACAGAGTCTCCGTGTGGGGAGATGAGAAAGCTCTGGAGGCGGAGGGTGGGGATGGGTGCACAATAGTGCAAGCGTGTTTAATGCCACTAAACTATGCACTCAAAAGTATTTAAGATGGCAGGGCACCTGGCTGGCTGAGACCGCGGAGCGTGTGTGTGACTCCTGAGCCCGGAGTCGTGAGCTGCAGCCCCGCGCTGGGCATCGAGCTTACTTCAAAAAATAATAATAAATAAAAATAGCAAATCTTTAAGAGAAAAAAAAAAGCTTAAGACGGTAAGTTGCGTATTATGTGTATTTTCCCACAATCAAAGAAATTCAGGGGAAAAGAAGAGGCCCGAGCGGAACTGCACTCAGCAGACAGGGGCGCTGGTTCCAAGAACAATCATTTCAACGGCTGTTACTAGGACGGGACAGTGCTTTGCTAGGGGACCTTAGCACTGATCACACACCAGGAGCAGGTGACATCCGAGCAACCAGGTGCCTCAGCAGGTGTGGGTCACAGCAGTACGCACAGAGCCGTACCTTCCCCCGTGATAAACCCCCCAGTGCTGAAAACACAAGCCTGTTCTCAAAAGCAAAAGATTAGGGGGAAACACACACACACAGACACACCACAAAAAAAACACACAAAAAACTGCTCACACCAAGGACACTGCTGCAGATAATACTGTTCTGGATATTTTGGCTAAAATGTGTACAGAAATAAATCCACAGAGGAATGTCTTAAATTATATCTCAAGACACAAGAGCCCGGAGCATTTCAAACAAGCACCTAAATTTGGAGACCTCAGCACGGGAATAATAAAAGTGTGTTCCCTGTTTCCCTGGTGCCCCAACTGCAAGTGGCTCAACTGTTTCTAAACAGAGGGGACAACCACCCCCCCAAAAAGAAAACCATATGCCTTTTTTGTGTCTCAGACTCAGCACAAACCCCAACTGTCTTTATTAGCTGTGTGGCCTTAGGTAGGGTAAGTAACCTCTCTGGTCTCCAACATGAAAGAACTGGGCTCCCCTTGCAGCCGTGTGCCCTCGTAACATAGATCCTAGACATCCTCTTCTCCCCTCACCCTCGTGAATGCCATCCCCCCAATCCATTGCTCCCAGCTTATTCACCCTTACCTGCTGCTGACCCCCCACCTCAGAAACCTCCCTGTTCTACAAAATTCCTAATCCACAAGTAGTCGTTCTACTTCTGCTGAGACTTTGCCCCAACTTTGTGATTTAGCTTCTGTCTGTCCCTGACCTACCAACGTCCCCAACACTGCTCCACAATATAATAATCATCGTACCCTCCCCATCCTCAAACAATGAGGCTCTCTTTTTCTTCACGGCCCAACCTCTCAGAAGAGGTGTGGCCTCCACTCTCACTTTCTGTTATCCTATCACCCAACACCTGTGCCTCGGAATGGCTCCTCCCCAGGGCTCCGATGGCTCCTCACTGACAATTCCGTGGATTCTACTCAGGACTCACCTTGTGTGGCTTCACGATAGCTTTGGGCTCAGGCGAGAACACCCTCCTTTCTCCTTTCCCTTGTATCTTTTGTGATACGACCATTAAGCACCCCCCCCCCCCACTTTCTCCGACCTTGATCTCAAGCTCCACTAATTCTTCCCAGGGAATGTCACGATCTATGAAAGAGTTGAAACAATAAAAAAGTAACGGCCGTGTGTTTGGAACATACCTTCCTGGTTATGAAAACACTATAAAACTACAGTGATTAGAACAGCAGCAGGCCTGGTGCAGGAACATATTGATGGATATCCAAAAACAGACCCCAGATCAATGACAAAGGAGTAAATTTCTGCAATAAATGGCAGTGAGACCCCAACAAGTTATGGGGGCAGGTGGGGGGGGGGGAAGCAATGTCCCTTCGAATCACGCACACAGATAGATCCCAAATGTCCCGGATGGATTTTTTTTAATGATAATTAAAATCAAAACAGGGAATTTGGGGGGAAAAAAAAACATTCATTTATGGATGGAAAAGGACTTTCTAAACATACAGTAACAAGAGAGGCACGCAAAGCTCCCCACTCTGGACTCCATAAACATGGGAAGCTTCTCTGGCAACAGCCACCAGAGCATTTGCAGCACTGAACAAAACTGTCTGAAAACACATTTGGCAAAAGGGTCAATAGCCTTCATCTATGAAAACCGCACACAGACTAGTATTTCGAAAACCACTGAAGTACTAAAGATAAATGGACAAAGGATATGAACAGGAAGAGAAAACCCAAATGATAAATAAACACGTTTTAAAAGGCTCAACCCCGAGAGCAATCAAAGAAATGCAAATACAAACAGTGACAACACCTCGGCTCCTCCCTGCAGTAAATTATGAAAGACGTTTCAAACAACACTCGAAGCTGGCCAAGGTGTTCCCTCTCAGCCAATGCTAGGAGGAGCGTGCATCGGTACAACATTTCCGGAAAGTCATTTGGCAATCGGTATCAAGAGCCTTTGGCCCAGAAATATCACTTCTGGAAAAGCAAAACCCAAGGAAACAAATCCTCGATAAAGCTCTGATCCCAAAATGTTCATCCTTCTCTTTAGAATAACTGGAAATTGTCTAAATGCCCAAACACAGGGAAAGGTAAATAAACAAAGACACGACAGAACCACGAGAAGGAAGTACCCCACTTGCTTCCTTCCTTTACCCATTTCTTTTCCCAAATGTCTACCCGAGCAACCTTACTTCTATAATCAGAAAAGAGATAAACCATTTTTTTTTCCCAAAACAAAGTCCGCACTCGTCCACCTCTACCCCTCTCAAGCAAGAGGAACATTTGACTGCCTAGCACAGGAGTTGGCAAAACTTGGCCCACAACTTGGCTTGTCAATAAAGTTTTATCGAAACATAGCCATGCCCACTGTTTACGTGTTGCCTGTGGCTGCTTTCCTGATATAATGGCCACGCTGAGGGGTTGTAATGGGAGACCACATAGCGTGCAAAGTCCAAAGTATTTACTGTCAGAGCCTCCGCAGAAAAAGTGCGCCCCCCCCCCCCGCCCCAGTCTGAGGAAGGCCTCCAGCTTCTTGCTAATGAACGAGGTGCAAGAAGTGGCTAGGAGCCCGGCATACCCCAGCATACCTTTCTGGCAGTGGCTGTGTGTCCAACACCTCTCGACAAACTGCCCGTTGATGACAGTGGCCGGGCAGTTGGTCTTGCCCTTTGCAGTGCCTGGACAGATGTCCCCACACTCCTCATTGTCGTCTTTGTTCAGCACAATGTAATTATCCTCCACGGAATCCAGGATGCGTGACCAGTCGATGGTGGCCAGGTAGCAGAGCTCATTATTCTTCTCGATGCGGACGGAGCCCCTGGTAATGTTCATCAAGCTATAGAGGCCAAGCTCCTTCAGGTGAACCATCTCGAAGATGACCAGCGCGTAGTTGAAGAAGAGGCGCGAGCCCCGGATGACCGTGAGGTTGGGGAACAGGTCCTTCAGGCTCTCCAGCCCGTAGACCCGGAAGAGCAGCAAGTAATCGGTGATCATGATGAGTTTGGGGAAACTGAGGTCTCGGAAATCCTCGGGCCTCGTTTTGAACATCAACAGTATCTGCAAATGTCCTTCAATGACTGAGCAGTTGGCCAGCTCATGCAACCTCGTGAGGTTGTTCCGGATATCCATGCCAGGACACACTAGAAGTGAAAACAAGCAGAAAGCAAGACAGGTGAGCAAACATGCGATGGATGGGTTATAAGAGTGAGTGGCAGGGCCAGCTTCACGGGTGTGTAACCTGAGTCGTGGGACTCACTCAGGAGGGCCCTACCCTTGGCTCAATGCTCTCCCATCCATCTTGAAATCCTTCATCATTATTGAGCAAGGGGCCCCACGTTTTCACTCTGCACTGGGTCCCTGCAGATGAGTGAGCCCTGATGATGAGTGGTTTTCTCTGCAGCGTCTGTGCCCAAGTCATCGCTTTCGGAAGGCGAAGAACATAGCTCCTTTGGCAGTGCCTGCGAGCAGCCCGAGAACCACAGCATCGATGCACTGGAGACACTGGGACTACACGGGATTGAGAGGCGGCAGGTGCAGAAGGGAGAGGGGAGCTGTCCCCAATGAGTCAACCCTGGAGATCTCCACGAAACGGTCTGAGCAGGATAAAGGTGTCTGCATCAAAATGGGGCAAGGAGAGCTGCCTCGGTTTTGTCAATTCTCCTACCTCGAGGACTCCCCTTCCCAACCTGCCGTCCTCGTTCCCTGTTACCTGATCTCCCCTGCACAGACACCCTGCTTGCCCATCTCCTGAAGGTGGTCCTTCCCCGGCTCCAGCACCCTCCCTGGCTCCTCATGACCCTCACTTCTCCCTCCCGGCCCTCAGGGCTCCCCACCTCGCTCACTCCCCCACGCCCTGCTGAAGAGGCTGCCCACAACTCACACACCTCCAAGGTTCTGTGTCCTCTCCTTACAACATAACCTGTGAGACGCAGTGAGTGGAGTAACACAGGCATGCAAGGCGCCCAGCACATAGTAGGTGCTCACGGAACACCAGCTCTCTTGCTGTTGTTTATTTCTCCCAAACATATCACAATCATCTCGGGGCTCTGTGCCTTCACTTCCCCAGCTCAGACAGTAAATATGTTCAGCTTTACAGTCAGACGGTCTGGGTAGAAAATACTCCACTCTGCCACTGTCGCTCAAAAGCAGCCAAAGACACTGTGTGAACAAGTGGATGTGACTGTGTGCCAATAAAACTTTATTTACAAAAACAGGTGGTGGCCTGGAGTTTCGTTCCTAGGGCGGTAGTTTGGTAACCCTGGCCCTCGTCCAGTGCTGTCCAACAGAACTTTCAGCACTGATACCAATGTTCTCTATCTGTGGCGTCCACCATGGAGGCCACCAGTCATTTGTGGCTCTCGAGCAGTTCAAATGGGGCTAATAAGACGGAGGAACTGAATATTTAATTTTACTTCCGTTAATTTAGGTGGAAATAGACACATGTAGCTAGTGGCTACTTACTGGACAAGGGAGCCCTAGCTCTATTGGCTCTCAGAGCCCTTTATACCTTAGCTCCCTGTTTCTAAATCCAGCCCATCATCCTTCAAGATCCAGCTCAAATGCCACCTCCTCCAGGCAGCCTTCTCTGATTTCCCTTCCCCATATACCTTTTGGAAGCTTTTCCTTCTCCTTGTGCCCCTTAAACTCGAGTTAACATTCACTGGAATCAAACTCTTGAGACAGCTTCTCCTTGCCAACACACACACACACACACACACACACAACACACACACACACACACACACACACACCCCACATCCCTCAGCACCTGGAATATAAGGCTCAGTACACAACTCTACTTATTATATTCTAAGACACTACACCAACCCCCAATACCTTTGAGGCAAACAGATTATCCTAAAGAATAGCAGAAAATTCTCCTAAAAATCTACCCTGAGAACAACTTGCAAGAGAAGCACAAATTAGGAAGAAAGGGGAAAAAAAAAAAAAAAAACTGCAAAGCAAACAATTGGAGGAACAAAGCTGCGATGTTCCTTAGTCACGTTCTCTGCAGATTAGGCTAAATCAAGGCAAAATACATGCACATACTCATCTCCTCGCTAGGAAGTTGGGACAAGGACACAGGTTCGAGTCCTACACACTCACACCACCCAGGCTCCACCTACGGCTCCCAGCTGCAGTCACATCCAAACATCCACACGCAGAGGTCACCCCAGGTACGGCGCCACTGACGCCTCCCACGAGCCCTGTCCCCACCCGACCAGCGGCAGGCAGGGTTAGATCTGACGAATAAAAATGCAGGATGCCCAGCTAAATTTAAATTTCAGATAAGCAACAAGTATTTCTTTAGGATAACCATATCCCATGCAATGTCTGGAGCATACCTAGCCTTAGAAATTGTTGTTTATAGGAAATTCAAGTTTAACCAGGTGCCCTGGCTTTTACCTGGCAACATATGGCTTAGGTTTGGCCTCCGTTCTGGGGCCTGAACCTCATCCTGTGTTTCACATGCACACACTAAAATTTTATGGTGCTGGAGCAAGAAAACACCTGCCTGCCATCCTCCCCAGGTTGTGGCAGGACCAAAACCAGAGATGAACATTCATTCAACTGTTGAACACCAGGGAAATGCAAATCCAAGCCACAATGAGACACCACGTCACTCCCACGAGGATGGCTAAAATCAGAGATGGACAGTAACAAGTGTTGACAAGGGTGTACAGAACTGCAACCCTCATACTTTGCCGGTAGAATGTAAAATGATGCAGCAGCCGTGGAACACAGTCTGGCGATTCTTCATTAAGCAAAGAGTTACCACGTGACCCAGCAATTCCACTCCTAGCTAGATACCCAAGAGAAATGAACACACACCACAGAGTAACTTGTACAGGCATACCCTGGAGATACCGTGGGTTCGGTTTCAGAACACTGCAATAAAGCAAATATCTCGATAAAATGCATCGAATGAATGTCTTGGTTTCCCCAGTGCATATAAAAGTTATATTTGGGGCACCTGGATGACTCAGTCGGTTAAGCATCCGACTCGATTTCGGCTCAGGTCATGATCTCAGGGTCCTAAGATAGAGCCGTGTCAGGCTCATGCTGGGTATGGCGCCTTCTTGGGATTCTCTCTCTCCTGGGGGCACCTGGGTGGCTCAGTCGGTTGAGTGTCTGCCTTGGGCTCAGGTCATGATCCCAGGGTGCTGGGACTGAGTCCTACATCGGGCTCCCTGCTCAGCGGGGAGTTTGCTTCTCCCTCTTCCTCTGCCCCTTCCCCCAGCTCATGGTCTCGCTTTCTCTCTCAAATAAATAAAATCTTTAAAAAATAAAATGAAAAATAAAATAAACTCATCTGATTTTGAAACGTCACAAAAAAAAGATTCTCTCCCTCTATCTCTCTGCCCCTCCCTTCCCCTCTCTCTAAAAAAAAAAAGTTATATTCACACTCTCCTATAGCCTATGAAGTGTGCAATAGCATGACAAAAAAAAATGTACAACCCTTAATTAAAAAATAATTTATTGCTAAAAATGCTAATAATCATCTGAGCTTTTGGTGAGTCATAATCACTGATCACCGATCACCAAACAAATATAATGAAAAAGTCTGAAATAGTGTGAGAATTGCCAAACGTGACACAGAGACATGAAGTGAGCAAAGGCTTTGGGGAAATGGCACAGACAGACTTGCTCGACGCAGGATGGCCACAAACCTTCAACTTGTAGAAAGCGCGGTATCCACAAAGCACGGCCAAGTGGATAGCAGTAAAGCTGCGTATGCGTGTATGCAATCGTCCACTGGAGCACTATTCACCAACAGACAAAAAGTGAAAACAGCCCGAATGTCCATCAGCCAATGAATGGATAAGCAAGATGCGGCTGATGGGGCACCTGGGTGGCTCAGTCGTTGAGAGTCTGCCTTTGGCTCAAGTCATGATCCCAGGGTCCTGGGATCGAGCCCAGCATCGGGCTCCCTGCTGAGCAGGAAGCCTGCTTCTCCTGCTCCCACTCCCCCAGCTCGTGTTCCCTCTCTCCCTCTCTCTGTCAAACAAATAAATAAAATCTTAAAAAAAAAAAAAAAAAAGATGTGGCTGAAATACAATGCGGCCGTAAAAAGGAATGAAGTTCTGATACGAGCGACAAAGTGGAGACAGCCTGCAAACCTGACGCTCAGTGAAAGAAGCCAGTCACAAGAGACCGCATGCGCTATAATTCCATTTACGTGGAATGTCCAGAAAAGGCAAACCCATAGGGACACAGAAAGTAGATTAGTGGCTCCAAGGGGCTGGAGAGGAGGGAATGACGAAGGACAGCTAACGAGGATGGGGTTTCTCTTTGGAGCGAGGAAAATGTTCTAAAATTGACTGTAGCCGATGATTGCACAACTCGGCGAACGTAGTCAGAGCCGCTGAATTGTAAACTTTAAATAGGTGAATGGTATGGTACTGAATCATAGCTCAATAAAGTTGTTATAAAAAATTAAATGACTATAATAGTAGGGAACAATAAAGAACTGCTCTTTCAAAGTCTCCAATGAATCTCACTCAACTCATTAAAGCTGTGTGTCCCTATTAGTCTAAACAATAGAGCAATTTACTGTTGGGACAGAAAATATCCCGAGGACGTTAGAAAGAGTGCCAGAAATAAATGTAGGGCTTTCTGCTGGCTTTTGGTACCTCCGGGTGGGAACCGAAGAATGCTTCAGGCTCTTGTAAGTGGTACCTGGCCAGTCACCCCTCTACACAAGGGGAGAGAAGGACAATGGGGAGCAGGGGCACTGGGGGATCCAGCGACGGCTAATACAGTAGTCCCCTGTTATCCGTAGGTTCGGTTAGCCGCGGTCAACTGCAGTCAGAAAATATTACATGGAAAATTCCTGAAATAAACAATTCATAAGTTTTGAATTGCCCACCATTCTGAGGAGCGTGATGAAATCTCACACCATCCTGTTTCGCCCGGTTTGTGAATCATCCCTTTGTCCAGCCCACCCGAGCTGTGTGCGGTACACGCCCGTTAGCCACATAACATAGGTATGTGCGTAGTATAGAAAATAAACACAGCGTCTGTAGGGCTCAGGACTACGGTGGTTCCACGCATCCGCTGGGGGTCTTGGAACACATCCCCTGCACATAAGGGGGGGCACTTACTATGTAAAGTACCTGGCCCACTCTCTGGCTCACTGAATTCTAAAAATACTCCCCAGTGGAGGTGCATTTCATGCCCATTCGTGTGACAAGCAAATCGAGACTCACCCAGGCTGAGTTTTAAGTGGTGGCTCGAGGTTTGCAACCTTGTGATTACATGCAAAGTCTATGCTGTAACTATGTTACAGTCTGACCGTCTTTGTTCCTTCAAAAACACGCCTAATGAAGAAACTGGTGCCTGTGACATAAATCAGGAAACGGTGAAACAGTTTTCCTGCCATGACAACTCGGAGAAAGCTCGTCAAAGATCATTTCCTTTGTTCACTCCTTCAGCAAATATCTGAGGAGGACCTGCTCCGTGCCCAACACTATCCAAGGACGGGAGGGCCACAGAGACTAGGACAGATCCAGATTCCTGGATCTCTCAGACCAGATAGTCGCTATCAACTACCTAAGTCAACTTAAAATATAACCAAGAGGATGCCTGCAAGGAGAGCTTCAGGGGCCAGAAGAGATCACAAAAACAAGCTATTTGACTTGGTCTGGGACAATGAAGGAGGGCTTCCTGGAGGAGGTGGCACTAGGACTCACACCTACACAAATAGTGCCGTAATTACTTAGTTCTGCCTACCTCATTGGAAGGCCAAGGGCAATGGCAAACTATAGCTCATCGCCGTGGGTGACCAGGTTGCATGGGGTCTAGAGCACTACCGTGCAACAGAAATGTGATAGGAGACACGTGCAGCATTCTAAATGTTCTCTAAAAAGGTAAAAAGAAACAGATGAAATTAGGGACGCCTGGGTAGCTCAGTCGGTTAAGGGTCTGCCTTCAGCTCAGGTCATGATCTTAGGGTCCTGGGATCGAGCCCCATGTCCACCTCCCTGCTCAGCGAGAAGCCTGCTTCTCCCTCTACCCCTCCCCCTGCCCGTGCTCGCTCACGCTCTCTCTCTCTCAAATAAATAAAATCTTTATTAAAAAGAAGCGTGAAATTAAATATATTTTAGTTAATGCAATGTATCCAAAAATTTCACTTCAATATGTAAGCTATACTTAAAAAATGATCAATGAGACCCTCTACAGGATTTTTTTTTTTACGGGAAGCTTTCAAAATGCCAGGCAGCAGGTCTCAAGTCAGATGCTAAATCTGCAGCAGAAATACTAACCTGTAATGTAGAGCTCCCACAACATAGCACTGAAAACGTAGGCGCATTTTCCCAACTTGTTCCAAACGTACCAAAGGGTTTTCCAACCACAGAATCAAATACTGACTTTTGTAATATTTAAATGAACTGAATTAAATAAAAGGAAAGATTCGGTCAGCCTGGCCACAGCTTCAACAGCCCCATGTGGACAACGGCCACCCTATTGAACAGTCCACACACAGAACATCTCCCTCACAGCAACACGTTCTTTCGGACGGTGCTGGTCTAGAACTTCCTGCCCGGCCAGTGGGATCTGAGGATTTTCCAGGTGAAAAGACTTAACATGAGAGCCATCCTGGAAAGTGTCCCTTCTCCCTGGTTATCTCTCCACCGTGAAAGCAGGCAAGGAGAAGTGTGGAGGGGCAGGGAAGGAGGTATCTAGAAAGTTCTGAGAGTGCTTTCCAATGCTGAGAGTTTTACACATTCTGCGTTCAATCATGAATGTACTCCACATTCTTCAGCTGCTCCCTGGTGACCTCGTCTGGGGCCACATGTTCTCTGCATTCTTCCGAGTCTTAACACCCCGAAATTCAGAAGTCCTGTGCCGACGAGCCTTGGGTTTAGGTGTCCGGCCACCACCCATACCAGTTCCGGGCTGCGCTAGAAACCCAACAAGTCTGCCTTCCTACCCTAGCACCTGCCAGCTGCGTCATCCTGAGCCATCCCCTCGGTCTCTGCCTCCGTTTCCTCACTGTGAACGATGGCAGCAGCGGGATAACCAAGCTACGGAGAACAATGAGAACCGGGACGTGTTAAGTGCTCCACTCCGAGCTCACGGGACCAATTCCTGGATGCACTACCTTCGGAACTGAGAACTCGGGCACACTGCGGTATCAGACATCCTGAAGATTCCCCACCTGCCCGGAAGACTGGCTCTTAAAATTGGCCTCCTCAGAGAAGGAGAAATGGGGGAGCTGGAGCAGGTGGCAGGGGGAATCAAGACCCCAGGATTCTAATGTAGGTTCCAGGACCAGGACCAGAGGCCTGATGGCCCCAGGTGCGAATCTCAGCTTTGCCCATCAGCACCTGTGTGACCTCAGGCGAGTGGTTTAACCTCTCTGGGCTGCCATTTTCCTGGCCCCACTGGGTGGGAAAGCAGGTGCACAGAAGGCAAACGAGGCAGGAGGAACAGGGAGCCGAATAAATACCACAGGGAAGCCAGCTCAGACAAGATCTAAGGGACTTCAAGGGGCCTGGGGGACCTATCCTGACGATGTGGGGTTGAAGGGTAAGTGATGAAACCACCAAGGCTCGGGGGCAATTTTGTAAGCAAAGATGCCCCTGGACCCAGAGATTCCTGTTCTGGAAGCCTGCTGCAGATAGGTTCACACATGCGACTCCGGAAGGTATATGGGTGGACCAGAGGCGGGAGGGCGGGGGGGCTAAAGCACTGTAGTATTTTCCTGCAAATTCCTGGTGAAAATCCCCAGTGAGAGAAGCCACAGCCCACAGACCGGAGACCTGAGGAAGGTCGTTCTTGAGCCCAGCTGGAAGGAGTAGACGGGAGGGTCCCTCTGCAGCCACAGTGGCCAGCCACAGGGGTGAGGGGCCCCGAGGTGGGTGTTGGGGGCTCGGACACTCGGGAACAGAGGATGCAGGTAACAACAGCGGACCAGCATCACACATGGAGGATGGAGAAGAAAACCGTGTAAGCAGACAACCAGAGGGGAAAGGCAGCCCTGATGCGACATTCGCCATCCAGACCATCGTCCTTCTAGAAACTTCTCAGTCTTGGAGGATCCACCAAGGGGGGGATGTTCTGAACAAACCAAGAGCCAACAACGTGCTGTGGGAGATGTGGAAGTCAAAGAGAGCCCCGGGAAAGATATCACTGAAATCCCTGCAGGTCCTCCCTCCTCGGGAGAAAGGAGATGCCTGATCTGTGATGTCCACAAGGCAGGGACATCAAAAGGCCGGGGGAGACCTGTGAATTCCTCAGACCGGGGAAGATAAGCTCTCAACAACAGACTTTCCAAGGGTGACCGCAGAAGGCCACATCAGCCGTGAGCACGTGAGTCGGGCTCCACCGGAAACTGCTGGACACAGAGGGGTGGAAATGCCCTGAGGGGTGGGGGTGTGCAAGGCTAGGACACCGACAAAACACTGTGCACGTGCTGCCCAGACAGCTTCTCTAGAAAAGGAAAGTGACGGAGGCTCAGAGACAACTGTGTCCTCCTCAAGGCCACACAGCAAATATGAGACACAGCCGGGACCTGAGCCCCACGTACAAGTTTGCTCAGGCTGCCATAACACAGACCCGCAGGCCGGGGGGCTTGCACACCACACGTTAATTTCTCACAGTCTTGGGGTCTAGGAGTCCAAGCACAAGGCGTCCGCAGGGCTGGTTTCTTCTGAGGCCTCTCTTTGGCTTGCAAACAACCACCTTCTCCCTGTGTCTTCACGCGGTCGACCTGTGCATGCACAGGTCTGTGTCCAGATCTCCTCTTCTTAGCAGGACACCAGGCACATTGGATTAGCGCCCACTGGGAGGCCCTCGGTCTTACCTTGATCACCTCTTTCAAGACCCAATCTCCAAACACAGTCACACTTTGAGGTGCTGGGGGGTAGGGCCTCAACCCATGAATTTGGGGGAGAGGGACATAATCTAGCCCATCACGTATAGGTCCCTAAGACACCAGCACCTGTGCCCTTAACCATCACACAGGGCTCCCCAAAGTGTGCTCTGGGACCGCCAGCATCAGAATCATGGACGGGGAGAATGCAGATTCCTGGGCCCGGCTCTAGACCAAATAAATCAACATATCCAGATGCCAGACCCAAGAATCTGCATTTTAAATGAGGTTCCCCAAGGGATGTGGTGGGGACTCAAGTCAGACAGACATACCATCTCCCCATTCTGGCCCACCTCTCCAGCTGGGGACCCCCCCACCTGTCTGTCCCCTTTCTTCTGTCCCACCCGCTCCACTGAGCACTTCACCCCAGGATCGACGCCATCAGATGCCTTCTCTGGGGGCTGCTGACTACTGCTAGAGAGAACCCCATAAACATGGTGGGCCGCCCCCAGCAATTCCAAAGAAAGCTGGACCCACACCCATTTTATCTGCCAGTGTCCCTCGCCGCTGGGTTTCAGAGCCGATTCTGATCTCCGTTCTCATCTTAGTCCCCTAGGGCTGCCATAAGAAAACACCACGGATTGGGCAGTGTAAGCCCGGAGAATTATTTCTCACAGTTCTGGAGGCTGGGAGTCCGAGATCAAGATAGCCAGCTTGGTCCGTTTGTGGGGAGGGCTCTCTTCCTAGCCTGCAGACTCTGCCCTCTCGCTGTCTTCATGTGGTCTTTCCTTGGTGCGCCCAGGCAGGAAGAGAGGGATCTCTCTCCTCCTGTCCTTAGGAGGCCACCAACCCTATCAAATTAGGGCTCTACTCTTATGACCTCATTTAACTTAATTACCTCCCAAAAAGCTCCATCTCCATGCACAGTCCCATTGGGGAGTTAGGGCTCCCACGTATGAATTGGCAGGGGTGGGGGCTACGGGATGTCGTTTCTTGCTCTGGACAAACATGTATCAAGCCCTTCTCCAACCTGCACGTAGACCATGATCTCATTGCCGATGCCTCACTAGAACGCGTCTCCAATGAACAAACCAATGTCTACAGGGAGACACACAGACACAGCCGGTCTGTACTGAGAGGGAAGGAGAAGGGGGATGATGAAGCTGGAGAGGGAAGGAACGAGGCCTCTGACCCGGTCCCCTGAGGGAGAAGCAGGTATCGTGGGCGAAAGGGGGACCAGAAACACAAGCAAGAAGGCTGAGGCAGGAAGACCAGGGAACCCCAAGGAACAGCAGCCAAGAGCTGCAGACAGCTCGAGTGCCAGGGGAAGGGGGTTAGCTGGCAGCTGCGGAAGGACCCAAGTAGGAAGCAGAAAATCCCTGTGGCAGCAGAGGAGAGAAAGTACTGAACAGGGCACACTGGCTGAGAAGAAAGGGAGCCTATCGTGGGAGCGGGTACAAGGAGAGGCGAGGCCACAGAGACACTAGGGAATTACCGTCAATGGGACGTGGGACCCAGGGAGGTGAAGCAGGGGAGGGAGAAGTGAGGGGCAGTCACTAATGAACATGGACCCAACCCACCCCAATACCACCTTCTACAAGCCTGAAAGCTCCAGAACATTTAGGCTAATTCCTAGTTCCACTCACAGCTTTGCACTCCTATGGGCATCATACATCAAACCACAGGGTCCCTTGGGGATTCTACCCCCTCACTTATCTAGATGGGGACAGACAGTGCCACAGGAGACACAGGATAGAACACCAAAAGAAGTCTTACAAGACCAAAAGGCACTTTGTTTTTAAAAAAAAAAAAAGTAGCAGGTGACTTTGATACAACGCAACCACATGTCATTAGGAAGGAACATCTCAGAACTCATGCCCTTTCTGATCTTCTGCAAGGAAACAGGATACATCTTTGGAAACTAGATTGGCAACAAGAAATCACAGAAGAGCTGCAGGAAAACAGTGGGAGCTCTATTCTCTTTATCCCTTTGTGTCCAAGCACTACCTTTATGCACATGGTTAGCAAACACGGTTTTTGGAAAGTACCTATGTTTTCCACATTCCCACAAAGGCACAGGAGAGAAGCGAGACTCTCCTAACGAGCTGCTGTTCCCGAACACACAACAGAGGCTACTATACAGACCGGATGACACCATACCCTTCTGGAATTGGAAGAAAACCCCAGATCGAAACTCAAATGTTAATCCTCGTGAGTCTGCCTTGAACTCCAACTGGAACTCATGGCACAGCAAATCTCTTTCTAAAACGCCCAAAGCCACTGGAGCACTCCCCTGACACCCAGATCAACAGAACACAGGCGACCCCTCCTTGAAACGAGGGCCGGGGTTTGGTGTCATCTCATGAACTTTCCGAGATGTAACCAAGGATTCCTGCACAGACAAAAACAGGACCAGAGGGGCAGATGTGTTCCACAAAATTCTACATGGGCCCCGGCAAATGCAAATGCACACATTTTAAAACACGGTGCCCAGAAACCACCTCCAGCCCATTCTCATTAGTTCTGACTGTCCATGGAGTCCCCGGGAACACCGGCTTAGCAAATAGCGAGCCACTGTCGCTAGGGAAATACAAGGTTAGGTTCCTGCAGCCTCTGGCCACCGAGTTTTTGTCAATGGATTAATCCATAATCTTGTTTTATGTGTGTTTCTGTTTAAATACACCTTATTTTAATAGACAGTGTTGATTCATTAACTTTGAATCACAGCCAACAGCACCAGGCACTGGCTCTCGGACCGAGCGAAGCTTATCTACCCATGTATTTTCTCCATTAGCACATCACAGCCCTCCTGCGTCCATTCGTGCATTTACGCGAAACGCACGAAAATGTGCAAAATGCAGCACTATGTACATCGCCAAAGGAGACACCTGTTTCATCTTTGAGGCTTGTCTGAATCCACCGTGCCAGAGATAAACCAAGCAGCTCCACCATGCCTGACCTCAGCTGGGAACGGGCCGGTTCCGAGACCCAGATGGTCTGATGCTCCACGCAGGTCCAGGAAGAACCACCCAAGCGCGCTGAGTACTGATTTTAGAGTTACGGATTAATTTTAGCAAGAAGGCAAATTCACAAATAGGGAATCCGTGAGCAACGAGGAGCTTATGAGTGTTTAAATTAAAAATGTCAAATGTTAAGAATATTAACTCAGTTGGGGCTCAGTCAGCGAAGTGACTGACTTCGGCTCAGGTCATGATCTCAGGGTCCTTCTCTCTCTCTCCCTCTCTCTCTCAAATAAATTAAATCTTTAAAAAAAAAAAGAATATCGGGGTGCCTGGGTGGCTCAGTCGTTAAGCGTCTGCCTTCGGCCCAGGGCGTGATCCCAGGGTCCTGGGATCGAGCCCCGCGTAGGGCTCCCTGCTCCGCTGGGAGCCTGCTTCTTTCTCTCCCACTCCCCCTGCTGTGTTCCCTCTCTCGCTGGCTGTCTCTCTGTCAAATAAATAAATAAAATCTTTTTAAAAAATAAAATAAAATAAAAAAAGAATATTAATTCAATTATATGTTTTAAAGTCTACAGAGAAAACAATGAAGAACAAATCAGTGTTGCTAGGGTTAGGGATGGAGAGAGCGTAACCATAAAGGGGTGTCTGGAGGGAATCTGGGTGATGGCACTGTTCCGTATCGCAGTTGTGGGGACAGTCACACAACTCTGTGCATGGGTTAAAATTCACATAACTCTGCACACACACCCACATACAATTAAGATGCAAACTGATAGCACAGTCACCTCGCAGGACAGAAATGGGATGATTTTAGGGACAAACTGTTGCAAAGGGACTTTTGTCTTTTCCTCTCCAGGTTTTTGTAAATTTTTTGCAATAAGCATGCATTACTTATTATTTTAATTTAAAAGACCATAAATAGGTCCTGTTGTAAAACATAAGCCAATGTATATATTCTTTTTCTTTTTTTTTTTAGAAGATTTATTTATTTATTTTAGAGAGCAAGAGCAGGCACGCACACGTTGCAGGAAGGGGCAGAGGGAGAGGAAGAGAATCTCAAGCAGACTCCCCGCTGAGCAGGGAGCCCGACCAGGGCTGGATCCCACGACCCTGAGATCATGACCTGAGGCCAAATCAGAGTCTGACGCTCAACTGACTGAGCCACCCAGGTGCCCCTAATGTGTGTATTCGTAATAGAAATTAATACAAGGGGTCTTGAAAAAAAATCTCATAGCAGACACCACTTTCGAGTTCCAGACACAAAGCCAACAGCAAGGGATCCTCATTCAACACTAAGATGACTGTCCAAATATATAAAACTTGAGATCATACACGCAGTTAACGAGGGAACATCACGGTATTTTCTCACCGCTGGAATCCATATATTCAGGGGGCATAAACTTCTTTAATACAGCTTTCTCTGTGAAGGGGGAAATGCAGCATCCCCGAGCGTTCGTGATGCAGTCACGTTGTACCAGGGACCACACAAGCAATCAGGCACGTCCTCATGATCCGCAAGGGGTTTGTTGTAAATCAGGAGTCCACAAACTCTCTCTGTGAAGGGCCAAAGTATCAATATTTTTGTGGGCCATGCGATTGCAACTACTCAACCCTGCCGTGAGGGCACAAAAGCAACCACAGATGATGCCAATAAAACTTTATTTATAAAACCAGCGTGGGCAGGCAGGAGTCCGCCTATGGGCCGTAGTTTGATGGCCCCTGTTCTGGAAGAGGGAGTCTGACTACATAAATTCAAAACTGGGCTGAGAGTGGATGGCAGTAGGGACTGGCCCTCTATGAAGAGAGAGCTAACATCTGAGCCCAGGAAGGTGGAGAGCGCGCCAGGTGCAGGTGAAAACTCTGCAGGAGACTGTGCCTTCCTGCCTTCCTGGGGGAGGGAGTAGACAGCGGCAGACCCAGAGAGGTCAGCTGGGGTGAAGGGACAGGAGGTGCACTTGGGAGATGAGGGATGACCTTCACTAGATCCATGGGCAAAGCAAATCGATGGAGACACTAGCCAGAGGCTGTGGGCAGTGCAGAGGGTGAGAGGTGGGAGGGAGGGTGGTTAGGGCCCACCGGGGAGGCTGGGCAGGGGAAGGCTGGAGGTGGGTGGTGGGCAACGGGGTTCAGGGAGTACTGACTGTAGGCTAGAAAGGGAAAGGCTCCAGGGAGACCCCACTACAGAGAAGAGAGCAGGGACTCAGGTGCGGAAGTGCCCTAGATGAGGAAGAGGCTATCTCCCTGAAGCCAGTTGTTCTCAACTAGGGACAGCTGGCAATGTCCAGCGACACTATGGATTGTCATGACTTGGAGAGAGGAGATGCTACAGCATGTTGTGGGTGGAGGAACCAGGCATGTGGCTCAACTTCTCACGGTACACAGGATAGCACCCCCACAACCAAGACCTAGCTAACCCCAAATATTAAGAGCACCGAAGTGGAGAGTTTCTACTCTAACCAGGTTAAGAATGGAAGTCAACAATGGAGTGGGGGTGCAGTGGGGACCTCAGGGACCTCACCCCCATGACCTCTATGAGTAAGTGGGGCAGGGATCACGGGCCCGGCTCCAGGAGAGAAGCAAAGGTTAAGAATAACCTCAGGGAGGTTACTGAGCAGGCAGAAGTTCTGCTCTGGGGGCCCCAAAGCACGCAAGAGAACGCACAAGAGAAACATCTGGGGCCACCCTTGAGAAATGAGGGGCACCTGAGAAATAACGGGACTCTGGAAGCAAGCCTCTCACACCTCAATTAGCCGACTCGCTGGTCTCCCCCAAAGCCCTGTGGGTTTCTATTTTAATTAATCCCACATTGCCTTCATTCTTTAACTTTGCAATGCCCCCGAGTAATCTCAGGCCACAGCCAGCCAGGCCGAGGAGACATGGAGGGGGAAGCCACCGCCCAGTTGAGTGGAGCAGCAGGGACTCCACGGGAGAGTGCACTGGGTGGCACATCCCATAGGACAGCTCCAAGAAAGTCCTTCGTTTCTGAAAAAAATCACACCACCGCTCCCCCAAACCCCAGCCAAAATGCCCTACCGGGTGACATTAGAGATTAATGATCTGTAAAGTTTCTCGAAGTTTCCAAACCTCCGAGGGGCATCACATCTCATTTAGTTGATAGGATTTAGTTAACCATTACCATGGGCCAGGGGTAGGGAAGCTCAAGCCCAAGAGGGCAACTTTTTTTTTTATAATAATCTTTTTTTATTATATTACGTTAGTCACCATACAGTACATCCCTGGTTTTTGATGTGAAGTTCGATGATTCATTAGTTGCATATGACACCCAGTGCACCATGCAATACGTGCCCTCCTTACTACCCATCACCAGTCTATCCCATTCCCCCACCCCCCTCCCCTCTGAAGCCCTCAGTTTGTTTCTCAGAGTCCATAGTCAAGAGAGCAACCTTTTTTTAAGAAACCTGGGCTCTGCCACCTAGCCCAATGGCCCTGCAAAAGGGAAAATAAACCCTACGTCACAGGGCCATGGTGAGGATTAACTGAGATTAGATATCCAAAGCATATGGAAGAGTACCCACCAAGAGTTTGCTCTTATTAGTACATATTAGTTAGGCGTTATCTGAAGAATAAAAGAGCCATGGCTTGGAGTACTGGTGAGAACACGAAGAATACGAATGGACTCAAGAACACATACGTTAACCAAACACCTCGTATGCACCAGGCACTGTTCTAGGCTCTGGAAACGTAGCTGTGAACAGAAGAAGCATAAGCCCCTGCCCTTGTGGAAACTGTAAACACGTAAAGAAGTGGTAAATCCATCTACTGGCCCCTGGAAGCCCAGGCATAAATCCACAATTAATTACCAAAGCTACAAGGAACAGAAGAGCAGGGAACCCCACACACACAGGCGCGTACATACACAAAACCTGGAATAGGTCTAGCGTTCGTCCTGGATTTTCCTAACGAGAACCCAAGCCGACGGCCACCTTTACTGAGTGCCCACTGTAGGCCAAGCACTCAGGCCTTGGAGCCACTGTCTGAGAGAGAGGAGCTCAGCAAACCTGGGTTGGCAACTCCAGAGCCTGTGTGGGTTTTCTCATGGACCTCATTTGGCATCAGGGAGCTCCTTCCCTCCCCGACCCCTTCCTCACCATGACTGATTTCCTTTTATGGAGAATTCTGAAAAAGTAACCCAACAGATATTTTTAAAGCAGGGCCTCAGACACCAGTGGGAAACTCCAGCCATGTTCTCTTAGAGGGTTCTTCATTTCTTGCCCCACAACCAGAAAGGACTGCTACCAAGCCCAAGGAGGATGCTGGAGTTGGGGTTTGCCTCCATCTGCTGCCAGCACAGGAAGGCCCAGGAGCGAAGTCCATGGGGTTGGGGATATGAGAGGCTCCCCTGAGGTTAGAGACCTCCCTGGGCAGACAGGTAAAGAGTGCTTCATGAAGGGTGGCGCTGGAGGGGAGCTGGGTGCGGGGGTTACAGGGAGACACGGGACATCCAGCAGCAGTCCAGAGCCTCACTCGGGCACCACACAGAAAGGTTTGAGTTCTCCCTCTGGCACTGACTTTAGGGCAAGTCGAACTGTCTCCTACTGGAGCCTCAGTTTACTCCTCTGTGAAATGGGCAAACAGGATCAACCTCCGGGGGCCACTGTGAAGGTGCAGAGTTAGCCCGTGGCATTTGGTGACACCGTAAAATCATGATAAAGACACCACTGCTTCTGTGCAACAAAGGCCCTGTTGCCAAGGCGCTAGAGTTTGCCTCCGGACATCTGGAAACAGAACCCAAAAGTGTAAACATGGATCTGAAGTCCGCGTAGCCACGGGCCTAGACCGAGGGAGCGGGACAGGATTCTACAATTCTCCCCCTGGAGTACCTATCCGCAGGGACCCCAAGGGACCCTCAGTCCGTCACCCTCGACCCTGGCTCCAAACCCCGTGTGCCCCCGGCATTTGGCTATCCAAGGCCGCCCGGACTCAGGGACCCCACTTTACAGAGGACCCGGAGAGGACGCGTATCGCCTCTCCGGAGCGAGCTGGGCTCGGAGAGGGCTAGTCACGGGTCCGAGACGCGCTCGGAGAAGGCACCCCCGGAGGGGCGGGCACTGGGGCAAGGTTCCTCCGGCCCGGGGCCCGCACGCGGGACGCGGAACGGCGAGCCCAGGCGGGCAAAGGCCAAGGTCAGCGGCTTCCCGCCCCGCGCGGGGCAGAGGCTGCGGTCCTGGCCACCCGCACCCCCACACGCGCCGAGGAGGGCTCTGGCTCCACGGCGGTGGGCTCCATTTTGGCAAAGGGTCCCCTCCCCACCGCGCTGCTCCCCGCCCACTCCCGGACCCCCAGACTCACCCTCTCCGGGGTACAGGTGGCCCGCGGCACCCAGCAGCAGCGCGGCCACCGCCAGCAGCAGCGGCGCGGTCGCCGCCCCCCGCCCAGCCCCGGCGCCCATGGCTGCTGGAGCGCGGGGTCCCGGCGGATCAGAGCGCGCGGCGCCGGCCCGCGGGGGTCATGCTCTGAGGCGGCCGCCCGAGCGGCGCTGGGGGACGCGCGTCCTTCTCTTCCACGCCGGCGGCCCGCGGGCCGCAGCCCCCGCCCGGGAGGGCCCTTGAAACAGCCCAGGAGGGGCGCGGGGCCTCGGCCGCTACAAATCCGGCGGCGCGGCGGCGGAGGCGGCCCCGACCCCGGACCACAGCGGCCCGGGCCCCGTCCCGCGATCTCACGGCCCGGAGCCCCTCGCTGCGCTCCGGCCGCCCGGCTCTCGGCCCGGAGCGCTCTGGGCCACTATCTGCGAACGCTGAGACAGACGGACGCGCGGACAGACGGACGCGCGGACGGGCGGGCGGGCACCTGGGCAGGCGAGTGGCGGGCGGGCGGCGGGAGCGAGGGCTGCTCGGCCCGTAAACAACGCGGCCCGTCAGCTGGGCCCCGTGCGGGTCGCGGGAAAAGGCGGCGCGGATCGAGACTCGGAAGGGACTCGGCGCCCAGGAGAGGCCCGGGAGGGGTGGAGGGAGGACCGCGAGGGGGAGGCGCCGCCCCGCCCCGCCCGCCAGCCTCCCTACCCTGGGCCCCGCGCTGGAGGTCCCCCGAGCGCCCCGGCCGAGGGGGCGTCCCAAATACCCCGCGACTCGCGTTTCAGAGTTTGGGGGCGTCCCAGATACCCGACCCATGGAGACGGATCCCTTCTTTGACTTTTTTGCTATTTCATTCCCTTGGACTTTGGGAGGTTCATTTTGATTTTTTAAAATATTTCATTAAAATACTGTTTATGTTGGTCGCTGGGTTTTTTTGGTACTCCCTTAAATGTTGCGCTCGCGTCACCCTCGTCCCAGTCCTGCCAGCGCGTCTCATACTAGACGCGCGGGCGCCCCCGCCCAGCGCCAGGGCCCTGGGGACAGCCACGTGCACGCGCGCCCAGTGCGCTCAGTGTGCTCCGTGGCAGGGCTAAGCGAGGGTGCCTTAGGCGCGGCCTGTGGTTCAAGTTGGAGAAAAGACACCTGGGAGAATGCGCAGAACCTCGCAGAAGAGCAAACCAGGCCCCACAGAGCCGGGTTACAGCACAGGTGGACACACGATTTCCAATACACAGACCCAGAGTCCGTGTGTGTCTGAATGTCTAGCAACGTCATTCACGAATAGGGCATGATCTTACGCGGGGGGCTGGGGGGGGGTCTTAACTATAGAAAGCCAGAACCCAGTGGAATGAGGCTCCCCCTCCCCTCAGTTCCTGTGTGGCCTTGGACGCGGGACTTTGCGCTCTCTCTCTCTCTCTCTCTCTCCCTCTCTCTCTCTCTCTCTCTCTCTCTCTCTCTGGGTTGGCCTCAGCCCTGTAATGGATATAACGATACCTGCAGGTCGGATTTGACGAGGTCCAAGAGCAATAAAGCAGGAGAAAGTACCCAGCACAATTCTAGGCAGAGGGCGCTCATCCTTCCTCTGGTCCATTAAACGTATATTATTAGTTTGCCAGGGGCTTAGCCCACTGTTCCTCTAATGCCCCAAACCTACTACTCCCGCCTCGGGCTGTCCCTCTGCCTGTCCCCCCAGTGGCCAGCTGCACCTCTGTGCTCCAGTGAGCCTTCCCTGACCTCACTTTGCAAATGCCCCCCCCATCGCTTTGTTCCCTTCCCTGTTATTTACATCACCCCAGTATCTCCTGAAATTCTTGGGGTTTTCTGTATATCTTCTGCCTTCTCCACGAAGCAGAAATTGTGTCAGTCTTCACTATTTTACACCCAGTGCCTGATTTATCTGTTGCTTAATAAATATCTGTTGAATGGAAGAATCAACATGCAACAAGTAATGAGGATTTACAATGAGCAAAATAAACACATCCTGTTTCCTTGTAGACCTCCCAGTCTGGCAGCGGAGACGGCCATTAATTAAATAATCCTCGGGGCATAAAGTGGGGGGGGGGGTAGGGAAGGACCCTCCGAGGAAGTGAGTTTGGGCTGCAATCTGCAGGTGAGGAGAAGTCAGCCAAGGCAGGCATGGAAGGGTTCCAGGTGGGGAGACCAGCATGAGCAGGGGCCCAGAGGAAGTCAGGCAGGTGTTCTCCGAACTGACCCAGGCACAGAGAGAGGAGAAGGGGAGGTAGACTCAAAGTCAGGACTAGAAGGGGAGGAACCTTGGATATAGCATGTTAAGCCCCCTCCCAAACCACCTTTATCCTAAAAGCAATGGGGAGCCACTAGGGGGTTTACACAAAAGGGCTGACATAATCTGATCTTCTTTCTAATAATCTCTCACCCTGTGCCATGGGGCAAGCATGGACCCAGGAAGAACAAAGAGAAGGTAGCTGTAGTCCCAGGGTATCAAGAATTGTGGGTTCGATCAATGTTCCCCTTCTTCCTTGTGCAAACTGTCCAGAGCTGTGGGCTTCCCTCTAATCCACAGGAGCGCCCAAAAGCCACCACAGTTCCACGCAGAAAGTGAGTGCTGAAACATGCTGTCCTCTGGAAATCCTTCAGGACGCAGGACTTGTGTGTTGGGTGTAAGTCGAAAGAATCATTTCAGTTGTGACTTGGAAATGAGGACACCACCACTTCCTGAAACCGCTCAATGTTTCTTTCGTAAAAGCCCCCCAACACCCCCAAAAACAGACATCTAAAAATTGAAAGTCAACCTCTGCCTTTTAAAAATCATTAGAACAGAAGCAGAAAAACCACCCTTTGGCAATCTCCAAATCATTGATTCAGGCAATAACCATCTGTGAATGCCAAAACTAATGGTTAGAGTTTTGAAAAATCAAGAAATATTTCCATGGTCTCTCAGTGTCTCTCTGCAAGATACTTGTCAATGATAAAGGAAAGGAAAAACAGTAGCTTCATAGAGGAGAAAGCTGGCAGACATCACCTTAATTAAGTCACCAAAGTTGCTTCTGGATTTTCTGTTGTCATGTAAGACATTACCGGGACAGTTGGGGAAGACGAAAAAAGGTCTATCAATTATATAATAGTATTGAATCAATATTAATTTGATTGTTGTATGGAGACAATGTGAGAGAATGTCTTTGGTTTTAGGAAATACATACTGAGGGGTGCCTGGGAGGCTCAGTCGGTGAAGCGTCTGCCTTCGGCTCAGGTCATGATCCCAGGGTCCTGGGATTGAGTCCCACATCAGACTGCCTGCTCAGAAGGGAGCCTGCTTCTCCCTCTCCTGCTCCCCCTGCTTGTGCACTTTCTCTCTCTCCCTCTCTGTCAAGTAAATAAATAAATAAATCATAAAAAGAAAAAAGGAGGAAATACATACTGAATGAAGTATGTAGGGATAAAGGGACAGAATGTCTCCAACCGACTTTCAAATCATTTCAAAAAAAAAAAAAAAAGAGAGAGAGAGAGAGACAGAGAAAGAGAACAAAGCAGATGTGATAAAGTGTGACAAAATTTGTGAATCTGGTGATGAGTGTGGACATAGAGATTCTCTGTACTATTCAGGCAGCTTTGCGTGGGGTCTAGCATCATAGCAAAATCAAAAGTTTTATATTTTGAAAAACTATTTGGGGTGGGGCGCCTGGCTGGCTTAGTCGGTACAGCACATGACTCTTGATCTCGGGGTTGTGAGTTCAAGCCCCACATTGGAAACTACTTAAAAAAAAAAACTATTTGGGGCTTTTTATTTCACTTTGTTTTTGTTAAACTGACTTTGGTTTGACATTTAAACATATTGTACTCTGAACGCATGATCTAAAGAGAAAGAAAGCTGGTTCATAGTTTGTGAATATAGGCAATGAACACTTTTGTTGCCCATCAAAGAGGGCTTGGGGAGACCTCACCATCAACCTGCTGGGGGCCTTCTCTTAGCAGGTCCCCTCTGGTGCAATCATCCTCAATCTAGCTGTTTTCCATTTCATTGAAGCAGGAAACCAAATGTAAATCCAGACTCCTGTGTTGTCATGGAAACCTGCTTTAATATATTACACTTAGGAGTCAGGAGGCAAAAAAAAAAAAAAGTACAGCCTGAGTTCACTTATGAGTAACAGTGCAAAAACCCAGCATAGAGAATTTACTAACAGAAGCAGGCAAATTAAAAAAGAAGAAGAAGAAGGAGGAGGAGGAGGAGGAGGAGGAGGAGGAGGAGGAGGAGGAGAAGAAGGAGGAGGGGGAGGAGGAGGAGGAGGAGGAGGAGGAGGAGAAGTAGAAGTAGAAGTAGAAGAAGAAGAAGAAGAAGAAGAAGAAGAAGAAGAGGAGCCAGGCAAATTAAAACACACACACACACACACACACACACACACAGCACCAACACCAACAGTAGAGTCAGGAGGAACCAGGAGTGCAAAGATGGTTCAATGCCAGGAAGTCTAGCCACTGAGATCATTGTTTTAATAGATCCAAGGAGGGAAGACTCATGAGCCCCTACGACAATGACAATACTATAGATGTATTTGATGAACTCCATAGCCATTCAAAAATGAAACCAAAAGATGCTACAATGTGGAAATATTGTTTCATAAATTCAAAGTAGGGAATATCTCAGTAAGCAAGGCACAAGTCCCAAATCTAAAATCCAAAAATAACAAATTTGGCTACGTAAAAACTAAGATTATATGAATAGCAAAAAAAAATGCATACATAAAGTCAAAAATCAGATTTTTTAAAGTGAGAAAAACAATTTTAAGTGAGAAGAGATTAAAGGACAGATAAAGGACATCCATTCTCTTATATTACAAAATATACAAAACGTAGTATTTTTTTCAGTGAAATAAAACCCCAAACTCTTGTTTGCCAAATTTTCAGTGGCAAAAAACATGAATGCAGCTCACAGAGACACACTGCTGAAAGGAAAAAAAGAAAAAGAATACAAAAGGATTGAAACATATACGAGGGTGTGCAGCTTTCCTCACAGTTAGAGATATGCCCACATCATTTTCACTGAATTTGCCAACGATCAGAAAAACAGGCAACACAATGTGAGCATCTGGGAGAAAGCAGACATTCACGTAATCACTGGTATAACCAATGGTCAGTCAATGGGAAGTGATTTGGCAATGACTTTCAACAAGTAAATCGCACTGACCCTTTCCACCTCTCATCCCATTTCCAGGAATTTATATGCAGCACAGTTATACACCCATGAGTGTAAATATATATATTTATATATCTTATAAATATATATATATTTATAAGAATATTCACTGTAACAAAACATAGACTCAACATAAATAACTTTTTCCCCCAAGAAACAGAGAGACCTATACATTCTCCTCAAAATACCTCATCAATTCAAATATTTCAAATTTTTCGTGTTCTTTTTCTTTCTTTTTCATCTCTTTTTTTTTTAAGATTTTATTTATTTATCAGGCTCCCAGCGGAGGAGTCTGATGCGGGGCTCGATCCTAGAACTCCGGGATCACGCCCTGAGCCAAAGGCAGACACTTAATGACTGAGCCACCCAGGCGCCTCTCTTTTTCATCTCTTAAAACATTCACATAGAGTTGGCATCAACAAGTTATGGTAACTTGCAATCTTCTCATATTTTTTCATGGTTTTTTTTCCTTTTTTTTTTTTTAGTTTTGAAGTTATAAAAGCAGGGTGTGACATTGGTATAAAAAAACATTCACCTCGGGGGCATCTGGGTGGTACAGTCGGTTGAGGGTCTGACTCTTGGTTTCAGCTTGGGTTGTGATCTCGGGGTGGTGGGATGGAGGCCCCCCACACCCCCCTCCCATCATCAAGGTCTCCACTCAGACAGAGTCTGCTTAAAAGACTCTCTCTCTCCCTCTGCCCCTCATCCCTGCACTCTCACTCTCTCTCTCTCTCAAATAGATAAATAAATCTTAAAAAAAGAAGGAAAGAAAAGAAAAGAAAACAATCACCTTGAACTTTTGTAAACAGAGAATAGAATGGTAGTTACCAGGGGCTGGGGAGGGGAGAATTAGGGCACGCGGGTTGAGGACACAAATTACAACTAGTAGATAAATGAGCTCTCAAGTTCTAATGCCCAACAGAGTGATTACAGTCAACAATGCTGTATTATAAACTGCAAAGTTGCTAAGAGACTAAATCTTAACTCTTCTTAACAAAAATAAATATGTGACATGATAAAGACGTTAGCTAATGCTGCTGTGTTAATATTGCAATATATAAACACATCGAACCAACACATTGTAGCACTTACATTTACACCACGTTATATGTCAATTATATCTCAATTTTTAAAAATCTAAAAAGAAAAAAAAAAGAGAGAACAGACGTGCTCACGCAGCTTGATGTCTGTCAGTCCTGCTCCCCTGGGGGGTATGTTTTCCGCTTCCACGGAGCTCTGTGATTCTTAAAACCTCCATTTCTTATCCCTACTCAAATACACTCGGTTACTGTTTTGCTTCTTTTTTTTTTTTCTTGTGCTAAAGGGCACATAACCTAGAATTTGCCATCTTCACCACTTTCACGTGTACAATTCAGGATTATTTAGGATATTCACAACATTGTGCAACCGTCACACCAGCTCCAAATTTTTTTTCAGTGCCCCAAATGGAAACCCCGTACCCAGTAAGCAACCGCTTCTCATTTCCCCACCCCTCAGCCCCTGGCAACCACTCATCTACTTTCCGTCTCTCTGGATTTGCCTATTCTGGACATTCCATATCAATGGGATCATGTAACATGTGACCTTTTGTCACTGGCTCGTTTCACTACTTAGGAAAATGCTTTCAAGTTGCGTCCGTTATTGTAGCGTGGATTAGCCCTTCACTCCTTTGTGTGGCTGAATGCTAGTCCATTATCCGTTGGAGTTTCAGTCATCAGACCCGCCCCCATGCTCCCATCTTGAACCTACCCTTGAACCCACACTTTATGAAGTCTGCAATGTAGCTAACGTACAGCCCCCCAGGGCATTGCTGAGTAAGGGGCTCCTCCTGGCTTCTGAGCTACTGACTGCACAGCTGTTGTCAAGACTGCAGCTTCGTTTCATTTCAGAGAATTTAGATAGTAACTGGACTGAACGAATAAAATGCTTAGAAGATGGGAAAGCTTCCGTGGGGAACTATTTGTGCCTGAGTAAGACCAAACAATTATTCAGGGAGGCCTGCCAGCTCATTTGCAAGTATGGGCACCGAGGTGTTTGCCTCTCCTGTCTACTTGCCCTCCTTCCAGTGCAGCTCTCAAGAAAGAGAAAAGACATGATGGAACGCACGTGAGATCTTTTTATTTCTCAAAAGCATTTCTTTTCATGCTGCCATGTACAGGACAGGTTCCTCCCGGCTGTGAGTGAGTTACCCGACTCTGGGTAGAAACACGGTACATAAAAAGTTATAATTCAAAGAAAACTTTCTAACATAAATAAATAATGGGAAAACAGCCAGTGGAACGGACACTGAGACCTTTTAACAAAAGGATGCGTTAAATCTACATGTACTAAGATGAGGAAATCTGCAAGGTATATACTCTTTTTATACAAAAAAAGTTAAATGAAGAATAGCGCAAGGGAAATGCGACCATTTGTGTTTTAAAAGAGAGCGTGAGATACAGCAACAGAAGCTGACATAGACCTATCCCCAGACATTTCTAGATGCATGAAATTTCTCTCAAAGAATACACAGGAAACTAGTTAACCTTTTTCTGTTTGGATTGTTTAAACTGTGTGTGTTAATTCCCTTTTCAAAAATCAGCATAAGACAGAGACATTTTTTCAGAATAACATCACCGTATCTACCACATGAAATAAAATGAACGCAGAGGAACAAATTTAACAGTCTCTGACCTATTAAAAGAAAACTATAGTACTTTATAGGGGGACATAAAGTAGAACTTAAAAACAGAACACTGTATAGGGGCATTCCCTCTGCCCCCCCCCCAAATATATATAAATCCAATTCCATATCAAAATTTATATCTAAAAGAATACATGAAAATTATTCTGAAGTTCATCTCGGGGAGGGTTTGTCAACCTTGGGAAAATGGACACGTAGAGCCAGAAAATTCTCTGTCGTGGGGGCTATAGGATGTTTAGTGGCATCTCTGATCTCTACGCCCGCAGGTGTGACGATCTAAATTGTCTCCAGACATCGCCAGGTATGCCCCAGACTGCAAACTCCTGGCTGGGAACCACCAATCCACAGAATAATTAAATCAGCACTGAGAAGAAAATCTGGAAAAGAAGGGTAATCAGGACGGCAATAACACTTTCAGATATTAAAGTATTAAAAAGCTGAAATAAATTCAAATAGGCACAAGAATAGGCAGGGAGTTGAATCAGTATATCAGAAGAACTAACCTGGAAATATATCCCATTTTTAAATAATTTATCTTAAAGATGCCTCCCAATCAGTTGGAGTTGGAAAGAGAAAAATTTTCTCCAATACCATCATTCAGTAAATGAGGCTGAGAAAATCGTTCAGTAATTTGAGACGGAAATCTGTAAAGTCTTTAATGAGTATATTTAAAAGCTAGATCTAGGGGCGCCTGGGTGGCGCAGTCATTAAGTGCCTGCCTTTGGCTCAGGTCGTGATCCCTGCATTCTGGGATCGAGCCCCACATCAGGCTTCTCCACTAGGAGCCTGCTTCTTCCTCTCCCACTCCCCCTGCTTGTGTTCCCTCTCTCTCCGGCTGTCTCTCTCTCTGTCAAATAAATAAATAAAATCTTCTAAAAATAAAAATAAAAGCTAGATCTAGGGGCGCGTGGATGGCGCAGTCAGTTGAGTATCCGATTCTCGATTTTGGCTCAGATCGTGATCTCAGGGTCCTGGAATCAAGACCCTCATCAGGCTCTGTGCTCAGCAGTCAGTGGGCTTGAGGATTCTCTCTCTCCCTCTCCCTCTGCCCCCCATCCCCTGCTCATGTGTGCTCTTTCTCAAGTAAATAAATAAATCTTTTTAAAAAGAATAAATAAAAGCTAGATCTAAAAAAGAGTTTAAATCTAATTTGCCACATTAAAAATTTGCCAAACTTAAGATTGTTCTATCCTGCTAGACCCAACTAAATGAATAGAAAATTGGGTGTGTATCAGTCTTCCAAGAGAAAGCACTTGCTAAGCATAATATCAGCAAAAACATAATAACAACGTCAAGATTTCACTTCATGAAAATAAAAATGTCTACATATCCAAAAAGAAATGACCACGATGAAAATATAAGCAACAGAATGGGGAGATACATTCCACAAGCAAGACACAAAAGAGGTCCATATCTCCATATGGACCCTATATATATAAAGGGTGTTCTCAAGTTGATAAGGGTTCCACCTCCCAGATAACAAGCAAATGGTATTAAGGGACTGTTTCCAAGAGAAAATAAAACTGCCACGCGGCCAGATGTTCGGTTTTACTTCTAACCAAAGAAACATGAGTGAAAATAACAGGTAGATGCCATTGTCCACCTAGTAAATTCACCAGTTTAAACACAGGATACAAAAAAGACACAAGGATTACTGTATGATCCAGTAATCCCACTCTAAGATATACACCCAAGAAGAATTGAAAGCAGGAACTCAAACAGATGGTTTTAACCGATGATCACAGCAGCATTGTCCATTGATGAATGAATGGATAAGACACAGTGGTCCATCCATACATGTAGTATTATTCAGCCTTAAAAAGGAATGGCAGGCGCCTGGGTGGCTCTGTCGGTGAAGCGTCTGCCTTCGGCTCAGGTCGTGATCCTGGGCTCCTGGGATTGAGTCCTGCATCGGCCTCCCTGTTCTGTGGGGAGCCTGCTTCTCCCTCTGCCTCTGCCTCTCTCCCTCTCTCTCTCTCTCACGAATAAATAAATAAAACCTTTAAAAAAAAAAAAAAAAAGGAATGGCACTCTGGCACCTGCTACAAGAGGGATGAACCTTGAAGATATTAAGCTGAATGAAATAAGCCGGGCACAAGAGGACAAATAGTGTTATGACTCCATGTAAAGGATCTACAGCAGACAAATCCATGGACAGGTAGTATATTAGCGGTTACCAGGGGCTGAAGGAGGAAGGCGGATAATCGGTAGTTGTTTAACTGAACAGAGTTTCAGTTTGGGATGATGAGAGAAAAAAAAAAAAGTTCTGGGTATTTGCTAAGAGAGTAACATGTAAGCATTCTCACCACCAAAAAACAGAGCAAAACAAAAAAACGTAACTATGTGAGGTAATGGCTGTGTTAATTAACCAAGTTGTGACAATCATTTCACAAAGTATACATATGTCAAATCATCACATTGTATACCTTAAGTGTATACAATTTTACTTGTCAATTATACATCAGTAAAGCTGGCGGGGGAAGTTCTGGGAATGGATAGCGGCGAAGGTTGCACAAATGTTGTGATGTATTTAGTGCCACTGAACTGTACGTTTAAAAATAGTTAAAATGGGGGCACCTGGGGGGCTCAGTCGTTAAGCGTCGGCTTTCGGCTCAGGGCGTGATCCCAGGGTCCTGGGATCGAACCCCATATCGGGCTCCCTGCTCCGCTGGGAGCCTGCTTCTTCCTCTCCCACTCCCCCTACTTGTGCTCTCTCTCTCCGTCAAATAAATAAATAAAATCTTTTAAAAAATAGTTAAAATGGCAAGTTTTATATTTTACCATGATTTTTTTTTTAAGATGGTATTTATTTATTTGAGAGAGCGAGCACAAGCTGGGGAGAGAGGCAGAGGGAAAGGGAGGGGCAGACTCCCTGCTGAGCAGGGAGCCTGATGTGGGACTCGATCCCAGGACCCTGGGATTATGACCTGAGCCAAAGGCAGACACTTAACCAACTGAGCCACCCAGGTGCCCTTACCATGACTTTTTTAAAGCAAAAAAAAAAAAAAAAAAAAAAAAAAAAACTAAAAGGAGGGACCTTAAATGCGTATCGCTAAGTGAAAAAAAAATCACTCTACAAAGGCTACATGCCCTAGATCCCAACTATAGGACATGCTGAAAAAGACAAAATTATGTAGAGAGTAAAAAGATCAGTGGCTGCAGGGGGCTCAGGGCAAGGGATGGACAGGTGGAGTGCAGGGGCTTGGGGGGCAGTGGAACGATTCTATATAACACTGTGCTGGTGAAATCACGTCTTTATACTTTTGTCAAAACCCAAAGAAGAAGGGCGCCTGGGTGGCTCAGTCGGTTAAGCATCTGCCTTCGGCTCAGGTCATGATCTCAGGGTCCTGGGACCGAGCCCTGCATCGGGCTCCCTGCTCAGCGGAGAGCCTGCTTCTCCCTCTGCCCTTCCCCTTCCCCCTCCCTCTCCTCCTCCCCCTTCACCCTGCTCCTGGGCTCGCTCTCTCTCTCTCTCAAATAAAAAAAAGAAGATACAACATCAGGAGTGAACCTTATGTAAACTATGGATTTCTGTTAACAATAATGCATCAGTGTTGGCTCATTGGTTGTGACGAATGTACCAGCCTAATGCAGGATATTCATAATATGGGAAATTGAGGGGAGATGAGAAAAAAGGGATATGGGAATTCCCTGTATTTTCTGCTCTATTTTTCTGTAAACTTCAAACTACTCTAAAAGGTTTTTACAATAAAATTTTTAAGTTTTAAGGTAATTTTTTATTTTTTTTAAGATTTTATTTATTTATTTTTGCAAGAGAGAGAGAGAGAACGAGTAGGGGGTAGGGAGAGAGGGGCAGAGGGAGAAGCAGGCCCCTCACTGAGCAGGGACCCCAATGGGGGACTTGATCACAGGACCCTGGGATCATGACCCAAGCCAAAGGCAGACACTTAACCGACTGACCCACCCAGGCGCCCAAGTTTTAAGATAATTAAAAAAAGAAAAGAAAAGAAATAGAAATAGAAGAACACTCTTGGACATGTTAGCCAGCATCACTGGGATGCAGTGCGAACAGCAGTTTAGGGGTGGGGGGTGATCAAGAAACCCCTTTTCTGTTTCTGAACTGTCCCCACGGGGGGCATTTGCCAGCTCTGACCTTGCACTCCACACCCCCTCACTGCCAGTGCTGAGGAGCTGGCCTGACCCAGAGGTGAACTCCATTGACTCCAAGATCCCCACCCCACTCCTGGCTGCCCGAGGCCCCTTTAACTTAAAGTTTACTGCACCATCTCCAGTTCTGAGTCACGAAGTCACCTCCCGATCATTCATTTAACAAATACTAATTGAGGGGTGCCTGGGTGGCTCAGTGGGTTAAGCGTCCAACTCTTGAATCATGGCTCAGGTCGTGGGATTGAGCCCCATGTGGGGCTCAGCGCTGGGCATGGAGCCTGCTTAAGATTTTCTCTCTCCCCTCTCCCCTCCCTCTGCCCCCCCCCCAGGCTCTCTCTCTAAAAAGAAGAAATTAATGAAGCATTTACTAGTGCAAGCTGTGTGGCCATCCCCTATTGCTACTGTAACGAATCACCATGAACTTGGTAGCTTAAAACAACACATTTATTATCTCACAGTTCTGGTGGTCGTTAAGTCCAAAACCCTCTGGCTAAAGCAAAAACCAAGGCATCCACAGATTCTTTTTCCTTCTGGAGCTTCTAGGAGAAAATCCTTTGCCTTTCCCGGCTTCTAGAAGATGTCTTCGTGCCTTGGTTCATCGATCATCCATCCATCTTCAAAGCCGGCACCATCAGGCCAAGTCCTTCTCACGCCACCACGTGTCTGGTTCTCTCTCTGCTGCCTCCCTCCCTCACGTTTAAGGATGTTCGGGATTACACTGGGATCCCACAGATAAGCCAGGATCATCTCCCCACCTCCGGGTCAGCTGATTAACCACCTTGATGCCCTGTGGCCAGGCAGCCTCTCCGGTCCCTAGGTTCCAGGAATTAGGAAGTAAACATCTCTGGAGGTGCCGTAAGTAAACCAAACAAGATCTCTGCCCTTGTTTGTAGAGGCGACAGTCTAGGGGTAGAAAACAAGCAATAAACATGCTGGGGGAGGGGAGGCGGGAGTGATAATAAAGATAATGGCCGATAACAGGGAGTGCTGTGAACAAAATAAAACAGCAGGATCCGATAAGAGTAAAAACACTACGTGCCGGACAGCTGACCAAGAGCCCAGTGGCATACCAGCCCAGACCATCTTGCAGTGTGACCACGCACAGAGGGGAAGGCAAATGTGGTGTCCTCTTGGATGCTGCTTCTATGTGAATGCCCCCAGCACTAGTTTGGAGAAAGAAAACATCAAGACTCCTAAAGGCATATCATCTTTGATAAGAGTAATTCTGCCACCATCTCTAATTACAAAGGAGGTCAACGAGGATCGAAGGAATAAGCCACTCGGATGCGGACAGAGGGGGAGCGTACATAGTAAGGAACAGGTGCACAGGCCTCCAAGGTGGAGGACGGCCGAGAGGAAACACATGGGCTCTATGTGCCAGGCTCAAAGAGGAGACTGGGAAATGAGGCTGCAGGGAAGGAAGGGGACCCCCACATCAATGACTGATCTCAGCCTGCTAAGTCAGAGAGGGAGGATGGGACGAAATCCTGAGTGCGATGGGAATCCTGAGTGCGATTCTGCTGCACTCAGTCCGATCCCACATTATCTTTCCCATCTTGGACTGTGGAGGCTCCTCCTTTCCCATTGCACTGGCCGAAATCATCCTTGGCGTCACCTTGTCACTCCCGCCCGTCCTTCAGAAGATAACTATCGGTTCTACCTGCAACATCCATCCAGAAACCTAACGCTTCTTACCAACTCCTCAGTCCCCAACCTAGTTCACTCCATCATCGCTCACACTCACCCAGACTAGCACAGACACCACCCTACCCCACACATGGTACCCTGCCCCCCCTTCCTGAACCCCTGAACCTTGTCCCCCCTGAAGAAGCCACCAGAGGGTGCTGTGAGCACCCAAGTCAGGTCCTGCCCTCCTTTGCCCACAGATTTCCAGGGCTCCCACCTTGGGAGGAAGGGGGATCTGAGTCCTCTCTTAGCCTGCAAGACCCTGGAGAACCTGACCCTGTCCCCTCCCTGCCCTCCCTGCCTCCCCATCTCTCCCTCACTCACTCAGCTCCAGCCACATAGCCTTCTCCCTGTTCCTTTAACACAGCAGACCCAGTGCTGCCCCGGGACCTTTGCACAGGACTGTGCCCTCTGCCTAGAACACTCTTCCCACAGATACCCACATGGCTCCCTCCCTCCCTTTCTTCTGATCTCTGCTCAAATGTTAACCTCAGCAAGGATTTCTCTGACCACCCTATTTTAAAATCTGCATCACACTCTCACCCCCCAATGATTTCTGTCACCCTCTCTCTATCTTGTAGTTACCACCATCTGAGTATGCTATCGGTTGTGTATTTTTATCATTTGTTGCCTGGCTCCCTCCTCTCAACCATAAGCTACAGAAGGGGTGGTGTCCCTGTGTTGAGGACTGCTAATCCCAGAGCTCAGTAGGTAGTGAGAGGTATTCATGGATGGGAGGATAGGTGATTTCTGTTCTGAGATCACGCTGGCTATGGATGGAGGATGTACTATGGGGCAAGAGTGGAATCTCGGGTAGAAAACGGTGTGGCAGTTCCTCAAAAAGTGAAACCTAGCAGTAACATACAATGCAGTGATCCCACTTCTGGGCAGATACTCAAAAGCAGTGAAACCAGGGCCTCCAGGAGATCTCCGCACACCCACGTTCATAGCAACATCAAATGTCTGTCAGTAAATGAGCGGATAAACAAAATGTGGCCCATTCATACAACGGAATATTAATCGGCCCTAAAAAGGAAGGACATTCTGACACCTGCTACGGAAGGGTGAATGTGCAGGGCATTCTGCTCTGTGAAGCAAGCCAGACACAGAAGGACAGATACGTTGGACCCCACTTAGAGAAGTCCCATCCACAGGGACAGAGGAGACAGCGGGAGCGAGGGGTGGGGAGGGGAAGGGGAGTCCGTGTTTCATGGGGACAGAGGTTCAGTTTGGGGAGATGAGAAAGTTCTGGAGACAGATGGTGACGGTTGCACAACCATGTGAACATGCTTAATGCCACAGACCCATACAGCTAAAATGGCTTAAATGGTAACTGTTATGTAACGATTTTACTACAATACAAAGATGGAAATTAAGTAATTCAAGTGAAGGGAAAAGCGCAGGTAAATAAAAGGATTGTGGCAGCGGAGGAGGTGAGACTCGCTAACAAACACGCTCATAGTTAATAACACCGCGCCAGAGCGTTGAATCCTCATGAGCAGCACGCTGTGATGATCCTGTTGTTGTTTCTATCTTACAGATGGGGAAACTGAGGCACGGCAGTAACGTTCACACAGCTGGCAAGTGAGCAAGTGCGAAGGCTAGGTTCTGAAAGCAGGCATCCTTAACCACAAGCCCTAGCCCTCCTTCCAATTCTCTTCTCATACTATACACTCATTCTAAAATTATTGGAGGCTTCCTATGTGCTGTGCATTGAATCAAATCCTTGAGTGTGTTAACATATATATTCCTGCCAATATTCATATGTGGCAGATAATATTATTACCCACATCCTGCAGATGAGTAAATCGAGGTTATGGCCTCCTCCGCAGGGGCTCTGACCTCATCACTCCCCAGCTGGAAACCGCCTGTGGCTCTCCACCACCCTCACGCTAAAATCTAAGTTTACCTTAGCACGACCTTCAAGGCTCCTGGCAAGCTCGGAATCTTATTTATTTATTTTTAAGATTTTATTTATTTATTTGACAGACAGAGCGCACGCACAAGCGGGGGAGCAGCAGAGGGAGAGAGAGAAGCAGGCTCCTCCATGGAGCAGGGAGCCCGAGGCAGGGCTCAATCCCAGGACCCCCGGTTCGTAACCTGAGCTGAAGGCAGATGCTTCACCGACTGAGCCAGCCAGGTGCCCTTCAGAATCTTATTTTCACCTCTCCCCCCAGCATATGCATCCTTTGCTCTGGCCATTCCTGACTCTCTGCAGAGATGAACAGAACAAACGTGTTCCAGCCTCAGAGCCTTCGCAGGTGCTCTTTCCTCTGCCTACAAAGTTCTCCCTTTCAGCCCAACTAACTTCTTTGCCTGTTAATGCTAATCTCTTGGGAGATTTCCTCCGGCCATCCCCAGGCTCTCCTTTCTCTGTTCCTGCGATGCCTGGTGCTCACCTCTGTCCCAGGTAACGTTGCCCGTTGCCCGCAGCTCCTGCATTAGCATATCCACTGAGCTTGAAAGCTGAGAGCAGAGGGATGCATCAGTTCAAACCCTATCAGCTCCAAGTGTTAGAAACCCCAACTAGAAGCGCCTTAAATCTTAAGAAACAAGTATTCCGTGATCTCACTTATGGGGAATCCAAAAAAGCTGAACTCAGAAAACCAGAGTAGAATGGTGATTACCAGGGGCAGGGCGGGGGAGTTGGGGAGACGATGTTTTAAGGGTACAAACTTGCAACTAGCAGATACATAAATTCTGGAGATCTAATCCACGACATAGTGATGATAGGCAACAGTATGTGTTATAAACTTTAAGGCTGCTAAGAGATTAGATCTTAATTGTTCTCACCACAAAAAAGAAATTGTAATTATGTAACATGGCGCTACTGGTGGTAATCATATTGCATTACATAAATGTATCAAATCAACTTGTTGTACACCTTAAATTTACACAATTATAGTTCATTAAAACGAAAACCCTTAAGGGGACATATTATGTCTTGGAAGGAGGAGTTGTGGTGTTGGGTGGCTCCCGGGCTCCTAAATTCAGCAGAGTTAGAATTCAGATTCTTTCTATGTTTCTGCCCATCCGTCTGCAGCACGTCAGGTGAATGAAGATGTTGAGTTCAGTTTGGAGATATGCTGAGTCCTGGGCAGGGGGGCGGAGTACCCAGGAGGAATATCCAGGAGGCAGCTGGATATCAGAGCCCAGGGTGAGACAGGAGACAGAGTCATCCCTACACCACGGCAGAGGATCAGACCCTGGCAGGGTATGTGGAGTGAGAAACTGGCTTTGCCCAGCATTTATGAAGCACCTACTGCATGCCAGCACTAGCTGGGCTCTGGGGATTCAGTGACTCCATGGGGTGGGTTATCCCAGCAGCAGACCCCAAGCCAAGAATTTGGATGCAAGCATGGATTAAAGAGGAGCCTGCATCCTGTGGGGAGCTCTGGAGTGTGAATTGCGTCTCAGAGTCTGTCCTGTCTCCATGGGAGGGAGTGAGCTTTGTACTTGCGCACATGTCAGTCATGACAGGTAAAGAGGCAGGGACGCTTCTAGGCACTTCCGGCTCACTTCCGGGAGAGCCACTCCAGAGCCGAGGACAGCACTGAAGGCCACAGTGAGCTCTCAGTAGGAAAGCACTAGGGGGGAATGAGCCCTCAGAGCTGGGAGAGAGACCTGGGTAGGCACCAGCAAGTCCCTGTCCAAGTCCATGGTGCCACTTCCCTGTGTGTGATCTCAGACAAGACCCTTCACTTCTCTGGACCCCGTTATGCAATAACCTCACTTTAAAATGGCGCCTACCTTGTACATTCATTCTGCAAATATTACTGAGCGCCTACCGTGTGTCAGGACTGGGGATCCAGGGGTGGACAGAGCAGTTAAAACTTCCTAGGAAGGAAACACACAAAAAACAGAATGAGTAACTGACCTATACGATGTCCGTCGGGCTGGGAAGTCCGCCATGGAGAAAAATAAAACGGGGGTATAAACGTTGCCAGCCAGGGGTTTAGAGAGTGGAACTTTCAGTAGGAAGAGCCACAGGGCCTCTCTGATGTGGCAACATCTGAGCAGAGATCGGAAAGGAGTGAGGGAGGGAGTCACGTGGCTTTCTAGAGGAAGAGCATTCGAGGAAGAAGGAACAGCCAGTGCAAAGGTCCTGGGGCAGGATGGCTCTGCTCCGGCTTGTTGGAAGAACAGCAGGAGGCTGGTGTGGCTGAAGCAGAGTGAGAGGCGGTAATTTCAGACAGGGAGGAAATGGTGCTCACACACCACGGGGTCTCATAGCCCATCATAAGAACTTCAGATCTGACTCCTAGATCTGTGAATTATTTAATTTGGATTAAATGAGACAAGGCAGGGGCGCCTGGGTGGCTCAGTTGTTAAGTGTCTGCCTTCGGCTCAGGGCGTGATCCCGGCGTTCTGGGATCGAGCCCCACATCAGGCTCCTCCGCTGGGAGCCTGCTTCTTCCTCTCCCACTCCCCCTGCTTGTATTCCCTCTCTCACTGGCTGTCTCTCTCTCAAATGAATAAATAAAATCTTTAAAAAAATAAATAAATAAATGAGACAAGGCAGGCTATGCCCTTAACACAGAGCCTGGTACATAGCAAATAGTCAGGAAACACCAGCCAAGGATTACTTCTTGAGACCATCAACAGAAAAGAATGTGGAGCCTTCCGTAAATTGCATTGAAGAAATGGAAACCATAAACAGCCCTAGTAATAAAATAATTATCTCCCGCCATAGCCACCAGGCTATCGACAGCCAACGAAACTCCTAGAACTCGGGTCCAGGCGTACAGTTCTCCTATGTGGCCTGACCTCTGGTCCAAGGAATGGGTCTGTCTGAGACCTCAGAGCATGTCCCCAGCCCAGGAGAACCCAAAGGGCAGTTTTGAAGTCACATCTTCTGTCCACCATCAGGCATGTCCAGAACAAGCAGTAGTGGATAAACCGACTCTGTTCTGAGTAGGTTCCCACGCCCCGCCCTGCCCTAAATGGAAAGACACTTCTTTCTCCTTGGCTGAGAAATGCAAAGGTGCTCAATAGCACAGGAGGAAAAAAAGAATAAAATGATTCCAAATGAGGAATTCAGCCACTTAGGATAGTCAGTTAGGATAAACCCCAATGTTTTAGTCCTGTCTTGCTTCCTTACGTAGCTGTCTCTGGACCTCAGCTTCCACATCTGTAAAATGGGCACCCTGGGTTGATGAACGGATGATTCAGAGATAGTCCCTTCCACCTTGTGCCTCTGTCGTCCCTGGGATCTCTGCACACGTTTGCTGCAGCATTCCTTAAAGGGGGAGAGGGAAAAACCCAGCTGTCCATCTGCAGGGGACTAAGTAAATAAATACTAAAGAACATTCATGTTATAGAACAAGGGTCGGTTTTTGTAAATAAAGTTTTATTGGCACAGAGCCATACCCATTTGTTTCTATATCGCCTGTGACTCCTTTTGCTCTAGGACAGCAGAGGAGAGTGGTTGCCACGGAGACCATTTGGATCTACAAAGCCTGAATATTTACTCTCTGGCCCTTTAAGAAAGCTCGCCAAGTCCTGCTACAGAATATTATACCACCCTTAAAAGCAGCATGCCAAGTCTTGTTTTTCAGATAATGACATGGAAGGATAAACATGATCTATGATTACAGCAAGGAAAAAAAGTGCAGAAGGTTATGCATAGTACAGTTCCGTGCTGGCAAATGGGCATAATTTATTTATTTGAGCGTAGACAGAGAACCTAAGAAAACACATACACAGGTGCGTTCGTGTGGTTATAGCATTCGGGGACAATATACGAATGCTAGTTACCGTGCTGGGAATCACCTCCAGGGACTTCCACATTCTCTATTTTGGTGTTGTTGGTTTGGTTTTGTTTGCTTTTTTACAAGATGTACTCCTTTTTTTTTTCAATTGAGCAATTAAAAACTGATTGTGAAAAAAGTGTTTGTGGCAAAACACACATAACAAAAATTGACCATTCTAACCACTGTTAAGTGGCATTAAGTACATTCGCAGTGTTGTGCAATAATCCCCACCATCCGTCCCCAGAACTGGTTCATCTTGCAAAACCGAAACTCTGGCCCCATGAAACACTAACTCCCCAGCCCCCTCCCCCAGCCCCCGACTCCCACCACTACTTCCTGTCTCTATGAATTTGATGACTCTCGGGACCTCAGATAAGTGGAATCCTGCAGTATCTGCCCTTTCGTGGCCCGCTTGTTTCACTGGGAATAAGGTCAAGTTTCATCCACGTTGTAGCAGCTGTCAGAATGTCCTTCCGTTTTTGCTAGATGATACTCCGTTGTACGGATACGCACGTTCGGTTTACCCATTCGTCCCTCAGTAGACATTCGGGCTGCTTCCACCTTTCGGCTATTGTGAATAATGCTGCTGTGAACATGGGTGTGCAAATGTCTCTTAAGCCCCTGCTTTCAATTTCTTTAGATATGGACCCATAAGTGGAATGCTAGATCACACTGGCAATTCTATTTTTAATTTTTTGAGGGACCGCCATACTGTTCTCCACGGTGCCTGCAGAATTTTACATTCCTATGAGCAATACACAGCTTTTAAAATGAAATCCAGGGACGCCTGGGTGGCTCAGTCTGTTAAGTATCTGCCTTCGGCTCAGGTCATGATCCCAGGGTCCTGCGATCGAGTCCTGCATTGGGCTCCCAGCTCAGTGGGGAGCCTGTTTCTCCCTCTCCTGCTTCCCCTGCTTGTGCTCTCTCTCTCTCTCTCTCTCTGTAAAATAAGTAAATAAATCTTTAAAATAATGGAATGAAATCCAACCTCACTATCCCCTGTTCTGAGCAAAATGAATGTTACACATTGGTAACATTTTAAGAAACAAAATTTGCTGAGCAATCAGTAAAGAAGACAGACATAGTCCTTGCCCTTATGAATTCATGTTTTAGTGAGGAAGACAGACCACAACCACATAAATAAATAAATTTCAGATTGTGCTGAGTGACAGATGCTGGACAGAGATTGACATAAAGTAATGGAATCAGCAGTAACAAGGCACTTTTCTATAAGCGTAACATTTTTCACAATTGAAAAACCTCTGTAATGGGAACAGACCTTCAGTCTTGCAAGATTAAAAGGTTCTGGAGACGGGTTGCACAACGATGTACATATACTTCATGGCGCTGAACTGTACACTTAGAAATGGTTAAGATGGCAAATTTTATATCATATGTTTTTTAGCACAATATTTTTTAAGACATTACACTCTGATGTTATTTATATACAATTTTTAAGTACAAAAAAAAATCCGGTAAAAATACCACACTCTCTTTAAAGAGTGATGTAGGAGGCATTTTAGGTAAAATAGAGAAGGTCTGTGAACAAGGGATATTGAAGCAGAGACCTGAAAGATCAGAAGAGGCTGACCTTGGGGGCGCCTGGGTGGCTCAGTCGTTAAGCATCTGCCTTCGGCTCAGGTCATGATCCCAGCGTTCTGGGATCGAGCCCCGCATCGGGCTCCCTGCTCAGCAGGAAAGCCTGCTTCTCCCTTTCCCACTCCCCCTGTTTGTGTTCCCTCTCTCACTGCATCTCTCTCTGTCAAATAAATAAAATCTTTAAAAAAAGAAGAAGAAGAAGAAGAGCGACCTTGGAGCGACTGCAGAAAGGAACACCAGGTAACTGTGGTGAGGTGGGAATGAGTCCAGGGCATTCTGGGAGCGAAAGGAAGGACGGCGAGTGCAGAGCTTGGGGAGTGAGGCTGAGAGAAGCAAGAACGAGACTCAAGAAGTTCTGCAGAGCCTGACAGCTGAAGACACTTGACATCGTTAGTCGAGGGAAACGCAAATGAAGTCCACAGCGGGCTGCCGGCCCGCACCTGCCAGGACGGCCAAAATTAACAGCAAGGGCATTACCGAGTGCCCTCAAGGAGGTGGAGGAACTGGAACGCCGAATGCTGCTGATGGGGAGTAAAATGGTACACACGCTTTGGAGCAGTCCTGTGGCTTCAACTCCTGAGTCTTTCCGCAGAAGAGGTGAAAGCATATGTCCACATGTGGATTTGTACGTGAAGAAGGATCATAGCTCGGGGTGCCTGGGTGACTCAGTCGTTAAGTGTCTGCCTTCGGCTCAGGGCGTGATCCCAGCATTCTGGGATCGAGCCCCACAGCTGGCTTCTCCGCTGGGAGCCTGCTTCTTCCTCTCCCACTCCCCCTGCTTATGTTCCCTCTCTCGCTGGCTGTCTCTCTCTGTCAAATAAATAAATAAAATCTTAAAAAAAAAGAAAAAGAAGAAGGATCATAGCTCTACTTGCAATTGCCAGGAAGCGAAAGCAATCCCAATGTCCATTCTTAGGAGAGTGGATAATGAAGTTCTGGTATCCGTCTGCTGGATGTGACTCAGGAACGAAACAGAGATCATCAGACTATGGGCACGCAGAACAACGCGGATGAATCTCGAAGTCATTATGCCGAGTGAGGGCACAGGCTAAGACCAAAAAAAAAAAAAAAAAAAGGAAGAGCATATGGTACGTTTCCACTTACATGAAGCACTAGAAAGTGCACACTGTCTACGGTGGCAGAAAACACATCAGTGTTTTTTATTGGTGATTTGGGGGAAGGGGTGAGACAGAAGGAAACGATGATGAAGGGCCAGTAGGAAATACAGGGGGTTGACCAAACATTCATGATCTTAATTGTGATGAGGGTTGTACAGGTGTACAAATAGGTCAGAACTCATCAGATTTGTTACTTTAAATATGTGCGACTTACCATGTGTCCGTTTGGGTTCTAGGTACTTTTGCCATAAACATCTTTGCTGTGGCCATTTTCACCACAAACACTTTGGTCCCGTAACTCATTGGCCGCAAGGCGATTTTACCATACAAGATTAAAAAAAATAATAATAATAACTGGCAGACAGTTTGGTTCAGCAGCCTGGTTTCATTTCTCCGTTGACACAGCACTCTCATTTTCACATTGTATAAATCTTAGTCCTCCTAATGATCTATACAGGGGTGCAGAGTTTGAGCCCATGTGCCCCACAGAAGTTTGGAACATCTATCAATGGACGTGTGACAATTCGTCAGAAAAAAACAACAGTGGAGAAGGCTCTCACAATGCAACACAAAGCTCAGTTACAAATACACAGTCTACAATCTGGAAACGGATACATTTTGGGATGGGGTGGGGAGAAGAGGGAGGGAATCTTCAGCAGCTTGCCCCATGCAAGGCTGGATTTCACAACCCTGAGGTCATGACCTGAGCTGAAATCGAGTTGGACGCTTAACAGACTGAGCCATCCAGGCGCCCCTCTTTTTTTTTTTTTCCAGTAATCTCTACACCCAACATGGGGCTTGAACTCCAGATCCCAAGATCAAGAGTCAAATTCTCTACCACCTGAGCCAGCCAGGTGCCCCCAGATACCTTTCTTAATGAAGGAAGAAATGTTAGTGAAAGAAGACAAAGTGGGTTACCAAATGAGAAGAGTCAACAAACGAATACATGTGCAGTACTATGAACGGAAGGCTTCGAAGACAGCTCCTTAGGTACCATCCACAAAATAAAAATCAATTATTTGTGCAGCATTGCTATGAATTACACTAGACGTGTGGAATGTATTCAAATATTTCGTATTTCACAATAAAGTCTTTTTAATTTTATTCTTCCTTTTTCATGTTTCATTATGTCCTTTTTTAACGTCCCTCTTATTTTTGTGTTTGAACGTGTTCAGCAAAACTGCCTTAGGTCAATTTAAGTGGCAAAAATCTTTGCAGCCCAGATGCTTACAGCGAAAATATCACACCTGGTCACTTCCGCCTCAACAAAGCCACTGAAAAGAAAAACACTGTGGTCCCTTTCAGTCCAAAGTAGCCCTCCTGAACACGCAGCTGCCCCATAGGCTCCCGACTCCGACTCCGCAGACCCTTCACCCCCAACCTGTACCTCGGCGCACCTCCTCCCTGACCTCCCAGCTTCCACTCCTGCCCCCTAGAGTCCATTCACAGCACTGCAGCCCCCGGGCTTTTCTTTCTCTTCAATGCAATACAGTCCACGTGGTGACCAGGGCTCAGCGGACTGGCAAAGCCCCTCATGACTGCCTCTGCTGACCTCCCACCACACTCTCTCTGGCTCCTATGTTGCCGCCAAACGAATCTTTCAGCACCACCCATCAGAAAGGCTCTGTTCACTACTGTGTCCCCCAATGCCTGGAACAAGCCTTGGCACCATGCGGGCGTCCTGGGAGCTCCTTTCCTCAATAACCCTCTTTGGGCTGGGTCCCAGAATTGGCACTAGAAAACAGTGGTCTCTCTAAGCCCTCATGGAGCTTACAGTTGAATCAAATAATCCCAAAAATGAATTAATATATTATATTATAAATAGATTGTATAGTTTATAAATATAATAGATAAATATATTATTACAAATGCCATTCATTTCCTCATTCAACTGCACCTTGCCAGTAATCATTTCTAGCGCACGGCGGGTCTTTCATCCTTCTGTGGCTGGTGTCTCAACTGGAAAGAACTTCTCCATCTAGAAAATTTCTATCCATCCGTCAAAACACAGCTTCAAGTGTAAGTCCCCCGACTCTCCTCCCTCCTCCACTTCATAAAAGGAACCCCTCTCTCTACTGAGCTACTGTGGAAATAAATAAACTGCTGGAGCGTTCAACTCAAGAAATCCGTAAGAGAGTAACAAAAGCCAAGAAAGGAATTTGTAATGAGTTTCAAAGATCTTACATCAATTAAAACACACACACACAAAAACACACAAAAGGAATTTGGAAGCTGCATAGCCACGCCTCTAGCCGGTTTATCCAAGAAACAGAAAGAAAACAAACGCTATTCTCTAAAACTAGATAAACAGGGGCTTTTTTTTTTTTTAATAAAAGAATATGACATACAGCACTATGCTGAAAAATTTGAAAATCTCAGTGGAATTGAGCTTTCTACAAATGTATCCATTACCAATATTAACTCAAGAAGAAATAGGACACCAGGGCACCCGACTGGCTCAGTCAGAAGAGCACGAAACACTTGATCTTGGGGTCATGAGTATGAGTCCTATGTTGGATGTAGCGATTACTTAGGAAAAAAAAAAAAAAACTTAAAAAAAAGAAAGAAGTAGAACACCTGAATGAAACAATAAATACTCATGAAAAAACTAAAAATACTATCAAAAACAACCTCTCCAAAAAAGGTCAATCCCAAGAAGTTTATGCCATTGTTCCTCCTTCAAAAGTTCGAGAAATAAGTAAAAATTTCCAAAAGACTTGGAAAACTTCCTAGTCATTCTATAAACAGCCCAACCCTGATACAAAACCTGACAACCTAGAAAAAAATTTGAAGACCAAGCTCACCAAAAAAACTATATATATATAAACAGAGAGAGCAAAAGTACTCAATAAAAACTCAAGTTCACAGACACATCCATAATTCCGAAACCAAAAAAAAAAAGCTCTGAACTTTTGGGTAAGTTCATCACCAAAACTAACTTGGTGGCCAACTTGACCCAAAGTGACGGGAGCCTCTTTTGTGTATTTATGACCGTAGAACGTGTCATGCGTTTCTGCTGCTAAAATATTAATGTGCTTGATTGCAAGGTCCCCCCACACACCGTAGGTGTGTTCAGTGACCGCACTGTGTGCCATCTACTGTGTGTGTGTGTTAAATTGATAATTTGCCACGACCTTAGAGGCTACTCCCGGGAATGCAAGTGGAAATCCTTGTTGGCCCGAACAAGAGTGCCCCTCTTCCTAACTCCTCGCTCAGCGACATCGCGATGGTAGCTTGAAACCCCCCACGACGAGAGTATTTGCACCACAGATGGGTCTTCTTTTTCCCCATTTGCCAGCACTCTACTGAGCACTGAGGGTTTTTTTAAAATGAAATTCACTATCAGCCAGTGAAAGAAAACATACTGCATGTTCATCTACAAAGAAGTCCAAAAGTTATTTTGGTCAACTCTTGATCCAGCCCTGACGGTAAAAATGTAGCGAGTTGGTAACGGAAACTGTAGCGAGTTTTTATGGAGGGCATAGCACACAGTTAGACACACAGGCTCCGAAGTTCTATGGCCTGTGTTCAAATCCTGATTCCTCTCCATTGGCTATTTTCCTTGAGTTCTCTGACCCTAAGCTCCTTTCTGTGTAAATGGGAATAACAATAGCACCTTACTTCCGAGGGCTGTTTTTAGGAATTAAATGAAACAATCCCTTTAAAATGCTTAGAAAAGTACCTGGCAAATATGAAGAATCTAGTAAATGGTAACGATCGCTATTCTTTGTCAAATACGGAAAAAAAAAAAAAAAAACAACTTCCTAATGTGAAATTGTTTTATCTCTATGACTCCATCACATTTCATGGGGAAACACGAACTTTCTTGTTACAATTAAAGGAAAAGAATATGTTTCCATTATTAGAATGTCGGTTGTCATTGTTAGTATTCGGATGTCCTAACCATCAGTATAACAAGAAAAAATAAGGAAAAAAAAAACATTAAGAGAAAAGGAAATCAAATAATATTTCTCTACAGGAAATAACCTTACTTACCCTAGAAAATCTAGCCAAAAAACTATTACAGTTAATAAGAATTCAGGAAGGCAACAGGATACAAAATAAATATATAAATATGAGCAGACCAGTAATTACCAGGAAACATAATGGGGAAATGACTCATTTTATATTATTCACCCAAAATATGTACAACCTATGAATATATTTCATAATAATGGTATAGGGGTTCATATGAACAAATCATTCAATTTTTAAGGATATAAAAAAGCTAAACAAAGAAATATTCCTGGGTGGGAAGTATATTATGATGATGTCACTACAGGACAGATAACGAAAAAGACATTTATAGAAAAGAACAGAAAATCCTTAAGCAGACCCAAATGTAGATTATTATTTGGTATTTATAAATGAAGAACTTCACATCAGAATGCAAACAGCTACTCAATTCAATAAACGGACCTGGGACAACTCAGTCATCATTTGAAAAAAACAGAATTAATCTGACATGGCTGCCCATCTACCCTCACAACCAAATAAATTCCAGACAAAAATGTGAAACCTAAAAACACTGCAGGAACCCACCACTGGAAGAAAATACAAGATGGATATTTACCAAGGGTATAAGTAATAAAGGAAAAGACTGACATATTTGATTAGATTTTAAAAAAAACTTAACTTCTAGGGGCTTAAAACCACTTAAAAGAAGTTAAAAGAGAGGCCCCTGAGAAGCTCAGTCAGATAAGCATCAGGCTTTTGATCTCAGCTCAAGTCTTGATCTCGGGGTCGTGAGTTCAAACCCCACATTGGACAGAGAGATGACTTAAGTACATAAAGCTTTAAAAAAAATTTCTTTAAGTTAAAAGAGAAAAGAAAGCTGGAAAAGAATGTTTGAAATGTATTTGCCAGGATGCCTGGGTGGCTCAGTCAGTTAAGCATCTCAATCTTCGGCTCAGGTCGTGATCCCAGGGTCCTGGGATCGAGTCCCACATTAGGCTCCTTGCTCAGCGGGGAGCCTGCTTCTCCCTCTGCCTGCTGCTCCCCCTGCTTGTGCTCACTCTCTGTTTCTCTCTCTCTGACAAGTAAATAAATAAAATCTTTAAAAAAAAAAAGAAACGTATTTGCCAAAAGATACTTTTTCCATAAGAAATCTAAGAAATCAATGTGAAAATATGAAAAACACAAGGCCAGGAGACATGTGAAAATTTTGACTTTTATAAAGGTATCAAAAGTTTACAAATAAAATGAGCTGCGTTATTTGCCTATCGGTTTGGTAAAACGTAACATCCCGTGCTGGTGAGGATGTGGGGAAAGAGAAACAACGAATAAACTCAAAGAGCATCCTGAATGTAATCAAGAAACTAGTGCCCAGTGACCTGACGGTGAGTGATGGGTGGGGTGTTTCCACTCCAGAGAGCAGATAATATTTGACCCAAGGCCTGGAGAATGAGAAGGGCCCAGCTGTAAATGTCTGGGAGGGAAGAGAACACCAGGCAGAAGTAAGAGCAAGTGCAAAGACCCTGGGGTCAGGGAGGTCTATCGGAAGAACAGAAAGGCGGCCCGTGTGGCTGGAGGGTGTTGAGCAGCGGGAGAGGGGTCCAATTCATTGGGAGGAGGATATACAACCGCATGGATAGCATCTCAGCCCAGCATCTCAGCCCTGGGCCTGGCACACAGCCTAGGCTCAGTAAATGTAACAATTGTTACGAAGCTTTCAAAGTGGTGGGAGCTGCCTTTGCTGCCCCAGAGGCTGAACTTTGGGACGTTCCCTGGCCTTCAGATGTGGCCACGGGACAAGTGCCAGCCGTGGGAACCTCTGCAGGGCCTGGCTCAGGAAGGCCCCAACCCGTCATCTTCCTCAGGTCCTCAGCGCCCTGCCGCCACCCACACCCACCTGCTGGGAACCGGGCCGGAGATGCGGCACTGTCTCGCCATTCTCCTGAGCAACCTCCGGCAGACATCAGGGACTCTTTTATACAATAGCCATGCTCCGTGCGGGGTTCTTAAGAAACCAGAGCCATCGACATTGTAATGGATGTTGGTGCCAACCAGGGACAGAACATCCTGAGTCGTGGCATTGGAACTGGGCTCCCTCCTCCAGTGGGAAGCCCCACGAGCCCCACGCGCCCTGGTCTTGCACCTGGAAAGCCATACTCTGCTTGACCAGATCCGGCCTGGAATCCGGGCTGGCCACGTGACTTTACGCCTTGGTTTGACTGACAGAACGTGGTTGGACCATCTCACGTTCCACTGGCGATAGTGGAGAGTTCCAATGGCTCCGTCATTTTGCCGACGCTGGGTGTTGTTGGAATTTCCCAGGCTGGCGCTCTGGTGGGCCTGCGGTGGTGTCTCGCGGTGCTCCTAAGTTGCGTTTTCCTGATGTGCGATGGTCCTGAGCACCTTTTCATGGGCTCTGGCTCTTCATCTGTTCTTTTTTTTTTTTTTTTTTTTTAAGATTTTATTTGTTTCTCTGACACAGAGAGAACGTGAGACAGCACCACCAGGGGGAAGGGCAGAGGCGGAGGAAGAAGCAGGCTCCCAGCTGATCTAGGAGCCTGATGCGGGGCTCAATCCCAGGACCCCGGGACCACGACCTGAGCCGAAGGCAGACATCTAACCGTCTGAGCCACCCCGGTGCCATCTATTCATGTTCTTATGTTCTGAAGCATCTGTCAAGTGTTCGCACCTAAGACACCTTTTATGTCTCTAAACTCAGCTCACACTTCAGGATCCATCCTGTCTCCTTCCCGTCACGCTCAAAATGCCTTATGAAAGTTTCCCAGCCGGGGTACTATCTGCATTCGGGGCTGTATCACTCTCTGCCTTGGGGCGGGGTGGCGGGGTGGGGTGGGGGCGTCCTGTGCTTTGTACGAGGTTCAGCGGCGTCTCTGGCATCCACCCGCTAGAATACAGAAGCGCATCCCCCTGGCTGGGGTGTCAACCAAAAATATCTTCAGACACCGACAGGTTTCCCCTGGGGGGGACGTTGCCCCTCCTTTGAGAACTGCAGTCTCAGAGTCACCCCGCCCCTCTGGGTCTCCCCGGCTCTGGAACGGGACAGGTTGATGTGCCCCTCAGAGCGTGCGGAGAATCTGGGGCCGTAACCTTCCGGATCCACCCCCCCCCCCCCGCTACACCCCAGCTGCCCTGTGGATCACGTTTATCACCCAGTTCTGTCTGAACTTGGCAGTGGAGTCGCGGAGCTGGTGCAGCCGGCAGAACCAGCCCCCAGACGTCCCAGCACACGTGGTCCCGGCTCCTGTCCCTGGGAGCCAGGGGCCCCCTCCAAGAAGACTGCTCCCACTCCAGAAAGTGCTGGAGACCTCCCTGGGAACGGCCCAGAGGCCTGCAAGTGGCCAGGAGGAATTTCCTCCACTGTATCCTGGTTCTTTGAAGGCTCGTTTGGCTTGGGGGGGAGCCCAGAGCGGCTGGGGTCAAAGCAAGAGGGAGAAAGGGAGTCTCCGTGGGCCAAGCTCTTCCCTGGGTTTGAAATACAGCAGTGCTGGGCGGGGAGGGACGGGGGTGTCAGGAAAGCCCTGGGATCAGTCATGGCCGGGTCTGAGGGCATGTGGGCACACCTATGTGGGTACATACACAGGCACGCAGGGGACACACATGTATTCATGTGGGCACATGCACAGACGTGCTTAAGCACACGTTTGCACGTTAGTAGGCACACAGGCAGGAATACATTCACACACGCACGCAAATACACACACGGACAAGCTTGCGTGCACGTGGACACCGTGTGATCCCACATTCACAGGTGCGCTCTGACACATCCATGTGGGCGCACACACAAGCGTGGTCCGCACATGTGAGCACACACGTGACACACGCAGAGACCCACACACAGAGTGGTGACACATCCCCTGTCCCCAGCAGCCTCTGTTGCTCTCATCTCCATCCCCAGCCCGAGCTCTGTCCACACTCAGATTCGTGCTCACCAGTGTCTGCGGAGAACCTCATGTATGTGTGGGGCTCTGCGCTTGACTCTGGGGATCCAGGGGAGCTACTTAAAAACCACACTGATCTTGCCTCCGGATCACACAGACCAGAGGGGACACAACACCTCAAATCCGGCCACCTGCCGACACAGACCTGATGGCAGGGGGGATCCTAGGGGAACCACGGGATCCCAAGATTTCCAGGCGGCGTGGGGCCGGTGCCAGCAAGGGGACTCAAACTCCACTAGGGAGTCAGACAAGGCGGCCTCGGAGTGAGACTTCCACAGACACAGGCACTCGAGCTCAGGGGTGCACACATGTTTGCACCCCCTTCTCCCCACACATTCCCCACAAGGTATTTACCCCCAAGTAACGAGAAGCCAGGAGGACTCACGGGAGCCGATGCCTCCTAGGGGGGCACCTCCAGGCCCCTCCCTGGAACTGTAGCTCCTGCCATCTCCCACCTCCCCTTGCCCCCAGCTTCTGACGCCCCCACCTCACCCCCACTGCCTTTGCTCCTCCTCTTCTGGGCCTCCACCTTCTCAAGCACTCCCCAGTGCTCAAAGCAACACCCTCGGAGCGTCCTCGCCCACAAGCTTTCTCTTGTCACACAGTCTGTCCAGTCTTCCCCTGCACCCAATCTCAAATCTCTCCACGTGCCCAGGCTGCAAAACGTACCCAGGATTCTACCCCCTTCCCTCCTCCCCCTGCCTCACCTGGTCAGCTCCCATCCCCTCCCCCTGGGACCAGTGCAGTCCCCTGCCCCTGGTCCCCCTGCTCCCACCCTCATCCCCACAATCCGTCCTTCCCACAGTGGCCTCCAGAGGGGAGTCTGCCCTCCTCTGCCCGCAGCCCTCCAGGGCTCCCACCTCCTTCAGGGTAAAAGCCCAAGCCATCCCAGGGCACATAAGATCCTGCAGGACATGCTCCTGTCCCCTCCCCTGCCCTCATCTTCTCCCGTTGTCCCCCTCACTCACTCTGCTCCAGTCACATGGGTCTCCCCTCTGTTCCTCCATCACACCAGGCAGGGTACTACCCCAGGACCTTTGCACTGACTGTTCCCTCAGTCCAAACTGCTCTTCTCCCTGATAGTCCTACATCTCACTCCCTTACCTCCTTCGGGTCTTTATTTTTATTCTCTGTCCCCTGCCACTTGAAAAGGTCACCCCAAACAGTGTTGTCTATAGGCTTCATTCTCTGCTAGAGTCCCATTTCCAAATGGCACAGGGCCACAATAGGCGTTCATAAATATTCCTTAAATGTTGAGTATATGTTAGACATTATTGTTGCGATCGTCAACCTATTTTTGTCTCTCACTTCCCTATCATCTTCCCGGGGCAGGGGCTCTCCCCTTCTTTCAACAGATGTTTATTGAGCACCTACTGTGTGTCTAGTGGCAAAGGAAATAGACAAAAATCTCCTTTCCCCCCAAATCAGCATTCGAATGCAGGAGGCAGATCAATGTGTGTAAACCAAGAAATGATTTCAGAGAACAGCCAGGAAATACAGGGAGGCATGGAGGGCGGCAGGGGTGAGGCAGTTTGCCCCAGACAGGCGCTCTTTGAGCGGAGGCTGCATTACGAAGCGCCAGCTGCCCGGAGGTGGAGGTGGGGCGGGGGGCTTCAAGTCCGGCCTCTGCATTACCAGCTCTAATGGGCACACACAGACACGGGCACACGGGCTCCAGCAGGCAAGACATGCTCCTGGGCCACGTGCACATGTGTCCAGATGTCCCAAACACGTATGCCCCAGCCCCCGACCTGGGCCTGGGATTCCTTGACCCCTGAGTCCATGAGGGCATGGGAAGAGAGGCCCCATGGCTGAGACACCCTGCCCTTCCTCCAGGGTTCCCAGCCGCCCTGACACAGGCCCCCCTGCAGGAAAAGGAAGAGCGTCAGCCCGGGGCAGCCTCTGCCTTGTAGGCCAGCTGCTGGGGTGGGGGAATGTCTTCCCAGCCTCTTCCTTCCAGGTGACCAGAGGGGCTGCCGGAAAATCCCAGGCACAGGAAATGAAACCGGGCAAATGGCGGGAAGTAGGCAGGGAGCTTACACTCACAGATTAGCAGACACGAAGGCCCTCCGTCACCAGGGCTGACCCTGGAGCCTCCCCCAGGGCCAGCCATCTAGGGCACCGGGCCAAGAGCCAGGAGGCATGCTCACTCCCTACCTCCCATGTCTACACAAAGTCAAGCTCATTCTTCCTTCTGAATCCCCTTCAAATCCACCCACCGCTCTCCCTGCCATGCCTGGGCTAAGCCATCACCCTCTCCCAGAGATAACAGTGCGGCCGCCTAACCAGCCTTCCAGCCTCCTAGAGTGCATCCTGTTTCCATTCTCGCCCCCACCCCCTCCCCACCCCCAGTCAGAGGGATCTTCCCAAAACACAACAGCCTTTGCCACTACCCCCTGCGTACAGCCTCTCATGGCTCCTCATTGCCCTTGGAGCAAAACCCAAAGCTCTTTCTAAACCCATGTCTTGGAACCCAGCACACACTGGCCTCCATCTCTAGCTTCCTCGTTATGGCCACTCCCCCCATCCATGGCTCTCCTTGTTACAGACAGGTGGGATCACTTCTGCTCCCCAGTAGAGCCCTATGCTTGTCACGGGGTCCCCCAGCCTCACCCATCCTTCAGGTATGTGCTGAGCTTCACTTCCTGAAAGCCTTCCTGGACCACAAGTCCAAGTTCACCTGGGCTCCCCCTAGAGCACAGGCCACATTGCTTTGTACTCACCAGGCTCTCTGTCTCTCAGTGGACCCGACCTTGCAAGGCCCTCCCACACCTGGCACAGTGTCTGGTCCCAAACAGATAAGCATGTGCCATCTTGTGCAAGGAGGCAGGTTTCATCGGACCGTGACAGGCTTCATGGCTCATGCTGATGGTGGACATAGGTCTACCCTCTTCTGCTCTCTTAGCCAAGACAAGATTCATGGGCTAAAAAAGGAACCTTCTCAGCAGAGCCCAGGGCAGAATTAGAGTCTGAAAGTGATAAGCCTGGGTGTCCCTAGCTGGAGCCTTGGATGACCCAGACGTTGGGTCACTCCCTCTCACTGGTGATGACCCTGGTCATTAGAAGGCAGCATTTGGCACCATCTCTCTCCAGCCTCTGTGTGCCGCACCCAGCAGCTGAGCCTGACCCCTGCCCCACTCCAGAGGGAGCTTTGGCTGGAAGAAGAAGCCACAAGGCTGGGGGTTAAGGGTGGTAAGACACTGGTGAAGGACAAGGGTGCCTCAGTGCTTTCCAGGAAGGCTGGAGTCCCAAACTGGAGGAGCTGCATGATGAATGCAGTGGTGGCAATAGCCAAACTATGGGAAGAGCCCAGATGTCCATCGACAGATGAATGGATAAAGAAGGTATAGCGCGCACACACACACACACACACACACACACACACACAATGGAATATGACTCGGCCAACAAAAAGAATGAAATCTTGCCATTTCCAATGACCTGGATGGAACTAGAGGGCATTATGCTAAGCAAAATAAGTCAGTCAGAGAAAGACAGATACCATGCGATCTCACTCCTATGTGGAATTTAAGAAACAGAACAGATGAACATAGCGGAAAGGAAGGAAAAATAAGGTAAGATGAAAATAGAGAAGGAAACAAACCATAAGAGATGCTAAACTCCAGGAAACACTGAGGGTTGCTAGAGAGGAGGTGGGTAGGGGGATGGGGTAACTGGGTGATGAGTATTAAGGAGGGCACGTGACATAATGAGCACTGGGTGTTGTATGCAACTAATGAATCATTAAATTCTACCCCAGTAACTAGTAATACATTATATGTTAACTAAATTGAATTTAAATAAACAATTAAAAAAAAAAGAACACAATGGTGGGAAGGAAACAGCTGGGGAATGGTGACTCCTGTGGGTGCAGTGGCGGCCAGAGGCTATCCCCGTCACCAGCCACACGAGTCCCAGTCACTAGCAGAGACAGGCAGGGCTAGCAATACAGGCACATGGATGCCCCCGGCCGCAGTGGCTGGCACAGTGGCCCAGATGCCGTCCCTCTCAACATGTCCTTAACTAGGCAGATGTTCTAAAGGTTTCTGCACACCGCAGCCCCCGGGAGGCCATGTAGCACGGAGCCTCGCCTCACCGAGCCTCAGCTTCCTCGGAGGCAGAATGGGGCCAAGGGAACCCAGGATGGCCATGAAGATTAAATGAGAGAAATAAGCCATGTAGAAAGTTCTCAGAGGGTAGTGACCCTTCCTTTATGGTTCATCACCGGCTCTGGGAGCCACTCGGGACGCAGCTGACAATTGAACTACATAAGGGCACAAGGCTGTGCTTCTGCGGGCATCTCGTTATGAGAACGTTGGTTTCTTGGGTTATATTAAGATGCGGTTTTCCTGTTCAAGCCTCTGAAATCCCCTGTGGGTTCTCTGGGGGTTCAGCAGCAGGGGTAGAGGTAGGTTCTCAACCAGGAGAGGGCAGAAAGAGGCCCAGCCTCCCTGCCCTTTGTGTTGCTTCCTGAACTTGGGAAACCAGCCCCCAGGGGCTTGGGGGCTACCACGAAGCGTCGTCCCTAAGCAGGGTCAGCACCATTAGCAAATAAAAGTGTAAGAGGTCCAAGGGCGCCTGGTGGCTCAGTCGATTGAGTGTCCAACTTGTGACTTTGGCTCAGGCCACGATCTCAGGGTCCTGGGATTGAGCCCCGAGTTGGGCTCTGTGCTCAGTGGGCAGTCTGCCTGAGGATTCTCTGTCTCCCTCTCTGCCTGCCCCTCCCGCCCCCTACCTCCCCCGCCACCACCACGCTTCCGCGCTTTCTCTCTCTTTCTCTAATAAATAAATAAATCTTAAAAAAAAAAAAAAAAAAAAAGCATGGGGCGCCTGGGTGGCTCAGTCTGTTGAGTGTCTGTCTTTGGCTCAGGTCATGAGTTCTGGGATTGAGCAGGGAACCTCCTTCTTTTTCTCTATGCACACCCCCCCCCCCCCCCCCCGCTCATGCTCTCTCTTTCTCTCTCTCTCAAATAAATAAATACAATCCTTAAAAAATAATTAAAATTTAAGATTTTTTTAATTAAAAAAAAAACCATAAGAGCTCTACTTGCCCGTATTTTATCTGGCAGCCCTGACTCTCTGGGTATGCCAGGGACGGATAAATAGGATCTCCTGCATGTGTGTAGGTCTATTTTGGTAACGTGGGTAGGTGCTGTTTGGCTTCAAAAATACAAACTGATTCAAGGCATTAATTAACTCCTCTTAGCTTGTTGCTTACACACACACACACACACACACACTCACACACATGCACACACAGAGTAGTGCAGTTGAAGATGGACCAGAAGACTATTCCAGCAGAGCGCGTGGTGGGTGCAAAGGCCTGGGGCTGCAAGCGGATGGCGCCAGACCCTGTTCCAAGCTTGTCACCAGCATCGTCTCATCAAAGCCTCTGTCGTGGGAATCCTGACACATTACAGCGTCAGACGGCTTGCACACTCGGGATGCACAAGTGATGGGAGCAAGTGATGGAAGGATCAGGAGTTGGACCCAGAACCGCACACTCTCAGCCCTGCTCGACTCTCCCGCCTCCACTCTCCATGCAGGGGTCTCATGAGCCCCAGGTTTCTGATGTTACCAAGGGGCCCGCACACAATGAGACACCACCAAACGCCAGCTAGAATGGCTAACACTAGCAAAGGGCCCCACCGAGTGCTCTCAACCGTTGCTGGGGGAATACATTATTTTTTCGTCCACTAAGACAGAGAAGAGATGATTTATGGTCCGCGGGTTACACTCAGCCACAAATGAAAACGGCATTCACCCTGAGAGTCACAGGTCCGGGGCAAAGGACCCAAAGGGACTGTTTTGGCATGAGCGAGGCGGGTCTCTCTAAGGTGGTTGTGGCGATCACAGGGCGATCGATGTGCTTTGAGTCACGTTCTAGAAAGTCGGTGTGCCGGCCAACGGTCTGTACCTGCATCCCCAGCCTCTCTCTCCCCTTGTTTCTGCTTCTGTGGCCTCCAGGGAGGGGGGCTGTGCACAAGCTAGCGGTGTGCTGGGAACTCGGCCTCATCTTTCTTCTCTTTCAGAAAACGGTGCATTGTTCACACTATTTTGGAAGACACTTGAAATGATTTTCATAAAGTTGAACGTACATTCCCCTTAGGACCCAGCAATGCCACGCCTAGATATAAAGAGAGAAATAAAGACTTGTGTTCACACAGAAACCTCAGCACGAAGGTTTATAGTGGCGTTATTCATAATCGCCACCAACTGCATACCGTCTAAAGGACGTCAGTGGGTGACTGGACAAACAGTGGTATACCTTGTAACAGTGATAAAAAGAAGCACACAGGGGTGCCTGGGTGGCTCAGTTAGACGAGCATCTGCTTTCGGCTCAGGTCATGATCCCCGGGGTCCTGGGATCGAGCCCCGCATCCAGCTCCTTGCTCAGCGGGGAGCTTGCTTCTCCTTTCTCCTCTGCCTGCCGCTCTGCCTGCTTGTGTTCTGTGTGTGTGTGTGTGTGTGTGTGTGTGTCAAATAAATAAACAAAATCTTTCAAAATAAATAAATAAATAATTTTTAAAAAGATTTTATTTATTTATTCGACAGAGATAGAGACAGCCAGCGAGAGAGGGAACACAAGCAGGGGGAGTGGGAGAGGAAGAAGCAGGCTCCTAGTGGAGGAGCCTGATGTGGGGCTCGATCCCGTAACACCAGGATCACGCCTTGAGCCGAAGGCAGACGCTTAACCGCTGTGCCACCCAGGCGCCCCAAAATAAATAAATAAATTTTTAAAATAATTTTTAAAAAATTTTAAAAAGAAACACACATAGCAACCTAGGTGAATCTCAAATGTGCTATGCTGGGTGGCTGAAGTCAGACTCAAAGGCTAAATACCTGCATGATTCCATCGATATAATATTCTGGAAAAGACAAAACTCCAGGGACAGAGAAGAATTCAGCGATTTCCAGAGGGAGAGAAAGAGGATGCCTGCAAAAGGGCAGGAGGAAATTGGGGGAGATGATGGAATGGTTCTATATATTGATCGTGGTGTTGGGTACATGAGTGTACGGATTAGTTAAAACTCGCAGAACAGTGCTCTCAAGGGATTGAATGTCCCTATATGTTAACCTATGTCACTTTGTAAACATTGAGAGAAGACAGAGGCCCATACTCAGAAAATGAGACCCTACTGCATATTTTCTTCCTTGGGACTTTCATGAAATGTGGTGAGAAATGGTAAGCAAATTCTAGAGTGTAAGCTCTCCTTCTGAAACAAGAGACCGGAGAGCAGGGGCTGCTAAAGCTCTGACCGTTCATGGTTATACACATTAGAGGAAGAGTTTCTAAATACAGACAGTCCCTGACTTACGGGGTTCAACTTAAAAATTTTCGACTTTGCGATGGTGTGAAAGCAATATGCACTCAGTAGAAACTGTACTTCAAATTTTGCATTTTGTTCTTTGCCCAGGCTGCCCATATGTGGTATGATCCTGTCATGATGCTGGGCAGTGGCCATGAGCTACGGCTCCCCGTCAGTCATGAAATCAGAAACTTAGATCTTTGATATATCAATGGTTGCACAACTGTTACTGTATACACTGACAACCACTCCAGTTTTCACGTTCAGTACCGTATTCAGTAAATTATATGAGATATTCAATTCTTATCATAAAATAGTTTTGTGTATGATGATTTTGCCCAGTGTAGGCTAACGTAAATATTCTGTATATGTCTCAGGGAGGCTAAGCCAAGCTATGCTATTTGATAGGTTAGGTATATCAAATGCATCTTGACTTATGATACTTTCAACATATGATGGGTTTATCTGGATGTAACACTGTTGCGAGTCAAGGAATATCTGTGTAAGACGATATGCATCACTACTCTTTTCTCTACATCTCTGCCAGCAATAAGTGTTATCATTTTTTAATGTTTTTTAATCACATTTTTTACGTGTTTTATAGTGACAGCTTGGAAATTTTTGTTCAATCTTAGAAAATATTGGGGATCGTAGATAAATTAAATATGTAGAATTTCACAAATTTTCTGATTTCTCCTATAATTTCATCTACAATAAGATGATAATCAGACACAATTTCTCACTTATTTCTGTTGTCGTTGACACTTTCTTGGGTGTGAAGTGACAGCCAGATGTCACTTGTTACTGAACATTCACACTCTGGGCTCCTGAGGACATATTTTCATATGTTCTTTGGCTCTTGGTTTCGAGAAATACCTGTTCACGTGATTTCTCAGTTTTCTATTTATGTTGTTCGTCTTTTTCTTATCAATGTACCGAAATCCTTTTTATATGAATGTACTAATCTTTCACAGACAACTAACTGATCTTTACTTACTGGTTTTGTTTATAACATCTCCCCCCTACATTTGTGTTTAGCTTTTATATATCATCAGATATTTCTGCCTTGTCATTCATGACTTCTGAGTTTCCTCTCTTAGTTTAAAAAAAAAGAAAAGAAAAAAGCTTTTCAACCCAAAGTGTAAAAATTGCCTTGTAAATTTCTTCTACAAATTGTATTAATTTGGGGTGTTGGTTGTTTACATTTGCCCTTTAGCCCGTCTGGAAATTTTTTTTTCCCTGCAGCACAGAAAATATCACTCCACCACCTCTCTATCAAAAGCGAGAGAAGGAAAGGTGGACCTAACGGACCCAGGTGTCCCTCACTAACTCAAGCCAGGGCCCCACACTTAGGCGGTCCGTGTTGCATTCCCAGCCTGGTTTTGGGGTTTTTTCTCACTGTGGTCTTGGGTTGGCCGGCAGAGAAGCCCTGGTGAAGCACTGCCCTCTAGTGGCCCTTTCAGTGATAGCAGCTATCGTCTTAAGAACCATTTCTTAAAGCTAAAAGCAGGATGGGTTCATTTCCTCTGGGGTCAAAACTCTCCAGCAGTAATATCCAAAGGGGTTCAGATGAGGGATTCCAACAGATATTTGCACATGCATGTTCATAGCATCATTTTTCATGATGGCCAAAGGTGGAAAACAATCTAAATGTCCATTGACAGATAGACATAAACAAAATCTGTCCATCCACACAGCGCAATATAATTCAGCCGTAAAAAGAAAGGACATTCCGGGGCGCCTGGGTGGCACAGCGGTTAAGCGTCTGCCTTCGGTTCAGGGCGTGATCCTGGCGTTATGGGATCGAGCCCCACATCAGGCTCCTCCGCTATGAGCCTGCTTCTTCCTCTCCCACTCCCCCTGCTTGCGTTCCCTCTCTCGCTGGCTGTCTCTATCTCTGTCGAATAAATAAATAAAATCTTAAAAAAAAGAAAGAAAGAAAGAAAGAAAGAAAGAAAGAAAGAAAGAAAGAAAGAACATTCTGACACCTGCTACAACATGGAAGAACCTTGAGGGCATTATGCTCAGTGATATAAACCAGACACAAAAGGACAGAAATTGTCTGACTCCACTCATGGGATGTACTCAGATGGCAAATGGAGGGACACAGAAAGTCCAACAGAAGATACCAGGGGTGGGGCAGGGGCTGGGAGTCAGTGTTTCATGGAGGCAGAGCCTCACTTGGGGGAGATGACAAAAGTCTGGAGATGGATGGTGGGGAAGGTTGCACAACAGTGTGAATGTGCTTAATGCCCCTGAGCTGTGCACTTAGAAATGGTTAGAAGAGTAAATCTTACATTATGTTTATTTTGCCAAGGAAAGAGAAAAGGGTACCTCAGGCAGAAAGGATCTCCCTGGAGGTGAGACGGGGGAGTAGAGGGAGAGGAGAGCCAGGGGTACACAGCTGCACAGTCAGCATCTAGGAGGCCACGGGGACCTCGGCAGTGGAAGGAGGGCAGTGAGGAGGGGGTCCAGGGCAGAGGGCCAGGGAAGCCCATACTGAGAGCAGGGAGAGCATTCTCTAGCAATCGGACCACAAGAAGGAGAGCAGGACAGGGAGACAGGGAAGGGGAGATGCCTGAGAGAATTTAAATTCTGGCAGGGGAGCCCATGAGAAGAGGCAGAGAGAAATGGAGGTGGGGGGGAGAGAGAGAAGCCCTTCCTGGGCCAAGGACTCTAGACTCCTCACCCTCCGTCCCAGCACCACCCAGTGATGGCGTCTGTGTGGGTCTCTGGGGCTCTGCACCCTCTGAGCCATCTTGTCCCCGCCTCTGCCCCTTCATTCCCTGCTTAAGTCCCCCCCACCCCACCCGGATGACGCCCATCAGTCATGCTTGCAGTCTGGGCCCCAAGGCCCTGCAGGTCTGAGCACCGCCCACCTCATCTTCTAGGGCTGTCCCCCTCCAGCCTCACTCCCGTCACGCAGGCATTCCCCAAACACGCCAAGCTCAGCCTGCCCCCTAGCCTTTGCCCCTGCAGTTCCTGCCCCACGGAATGTCCCAGATCTTCATTTGCATGCCTGGCTCTTTCTGAGCCTCCCCTGGCGCCCCCCCCCCCCCGCCCCCGCGAATGCAGCCTCCACCCCCACCCGCTCTCTGTCACATCACCAGGCTTGCTTCCGTTCACAGCAATTAATACGGTGTGGGTCTGTTTCCGGCTTCACAGCTTGCCTCCAGCACTCCAGAGCAGGGGGTTGTGTCCGCCCTGTTCACCATAACACCCCCCCCAGCCTACAAAAAGACCCAGCATATAGTAGGTGCTCAATAAATGTGTGCTGCATTCAGTAAATAACCAATGGTTACAAAATGGGTTGTGCGCGTGAATCTTCCCTGCCTCCTGTGTCCTGCGTGTGTCTTGTGTTTGTTTCCGTGGGCTGTCGGCTGGAGGGCGCTGGTCTGTGATGTTTGCCGGCTCCCATGGTGTCCGTATGTCTCAGGGTGGCCCATTTCCAGGTACCAGCGTGATGTCACCGACCTCAGGGCTGGGAAGAGATGCCCAGGAGCACCCCACCGTCCAGTATTGCCCCCAAACGGGCTCCGTAGTCATAAATAACCTCGAGAGCACGGATAAGAGAAAAATGAAGCAAAATCATTAGGGAAGGTTGAATTTCTTCATTTTATTACAGCAAAACGTGCATGACATAAAATTTACCACGTTAACCATTTCTAAGCATACAGTGTGGCATGAAGTACACGGTGTTGGAATTAAGCGGCTATTACTTTAGTTCTTGACGTGATTTATTTAACTGTAAGTTAATATAATTAAATGTTTTATGATGGCAGCCTTTAACACCAGCCTGCGAAACTCCTGATCCTTTACAATCGGCTCCGTGAACCGGGACGAGCTGGCTGTACCTCCTTGTGTCTGCTCTCGGGCTCCTCTCTGGCCTCCCGGTGAGCGTGCCCGACTGCCCGTGTGTGATTCCATGTGTCCCCATTGGTCATGTCGTGGGCACACCCTGTGTGCACGTGCACCCACCTGTGTCTGAGCATAAAGGGCACCCGGGGATGTCTGGGGGTGCACCACTCTGCACACCCCCACGTCTACCTGGACCCCCAGGTATCCACGGACCCGTATGCCACGGGACCCTTGTCTGTGCAGGAAGCACGTGCCTGAGTATCCACTCTAATGATGCGTGGAGTCCCGTCTGAGCGTTTCCTCCTACCTCCATGCTCAACGGGGTCGGGTTGGCTTTGCAATCAGCTGCGTGGGGCTATTTACACCACAGGGATCCGCGTTTGCTACATTATCAGGGCGGCTCCTTCTTTTCTTTTCTTTCTTTCTTTTTTTTTTTTGGTCTGTGAGGTGGTTGGTAAACATTTACCGCAACACCATGGGGACCCACGTGTGTACCCACACACACGCCGGTGCGGGTTCCCGGGGTCTGAGCGCCTGCGTCTCCGTGGGTACACGCGGCTTCTGTGCCCCCTGCATCTCCACACGCCCGTGTACCCGAGTGAGGCCCTGGCACCCCGCTCCTCTTCACCAGTTGGTTCCACAGGAAGCTGCAGGGGTGGGGGCGAGGGCGCTGAGGCTCCCCGCCCCATTCCTCACCCCACCTCTCAGGACACCTGCGCTCTGGGGGCTGAGCAGCGGGGGAGGTTCCCCGCTTCTGGAACCCAGCCTGGGCAGTGTCCTCAGGCCCCCGCCTCGGCCCAGGGCTGGGGTCAACAGAGGCGCCAAGCAGGCGGGCAGACCGTTGAGGAAGAGGAAGCTGGGGCAGAGTTGGGTCACCCTGCGGTTCCCCTGGGGCCCCAACCCGCCAGTGCTCCCCCTGGGCCTCCTGGAAGCCTTAGCTGTGGGTCCTGTGGGCCGCAGGAGCTGGTAGCCAGCCAGGTACTCACGGCAGCGAGGACAAGCCTCCCTCTGGTGAGTGACCATCACGGGGGCGTGGGGGACAGAGGGGCCAACAGAGACAGAGTGGCAGTGGGTGGGGGGAGTCCGGCCAGCATCGGATAGACCACCCACAGTGTCTGTCCACCTTGCAGCCAGCCTGCTTCCTGAGTGGGCAGGGAAGGCTGTTTGACCCGGGTTTGCTCTGCAGGGGTCTGTGCGCCCAGGAGGTCCCCCCAGGGGGCTGGGGTCCACCGCACGTGCAGCCCATAAGACCGGAAGATGGGGGCCCTTGTAGCCAAAGCCCGCACAAGGGACCCAGCCAGGGGGCAAATGGGGTGCTCCCTGTACAGAGTCACCAGGCACGCTTCGTGAACTGGATCCCGGCCACCGCCACCCCCACCACCCCTACCCCCCCTTCGGGGCTTGGGTGTCTGACTTTCACAACAAACACTGCCTTCTAAGTTTGACGTCTGAGGGCCCGTCCTGGGGAGGGCGCACCCCAATCTTCCGAGGTCAGCGGAGGAAGAGGAGGACCCTCCTTCTGGGCCACCCTCCAGGTCGAGCTCTGCCTGGGGAGTCGCCCCCTGGCTCCCACCGAGGCCCACCTTGCGGAGTTCAAACCCGCCTGCCTGGGGTGGGGCGGAGGGGGCGGAAGGCTGCGGTTTGCACAGGGCACACCCAGGCCCGCTTCCGCCCGCCCCGGGGCCACAGGGCTTGCAGGAGGCGTCAAGCACAGAGGGTCTGGTGGCCCTGGGGCAGCCTGGAGGGGGTGAACTGAGAGGGGAGAGCTGGGGCCGGGAGAGCAGAGCTGCTGAGTCAGGCTGGAGGCATGCGGAGAAGGCCTCGAATGCCACCCCCAGGGGGCTGATGCTCCAGGGTTCCGCTGGCCCGGTCACCTGCAGTTCTGAGGAACGGGCTTGACGAGCAAGTGCAGCCCAGGGAGGGCTCCCCCCCGCACCCCCCACCCCGCTCTCAGCCTCCTGTGAGTTCTCTAGCCTCTGCTGTGGGCCCCTCTGGGAGGGCTTCCTGGCAGAAGCGGGCTTTTCACGGGAATGTCAGCTGCCCACAGACATCAGTGTATCTGTTCAGGGCTGTTTTCCCCATGTCCCCTCAGACCCCCAGGGCTGGACATGGTCCGGCACTCGGTACTGTCGCTGTGGATGGTGGGATGGCTGTGTCCACCAGGTGCGGGTTCAGATCCTGGCTCCCCTGACTCCGTGTGGCTGAGGGCAAGGGGCTTTCACTACTCTGGCCCTGTTTGTTCCTCTATGAAAGGTCGGGGCCTTGCAGGTGAAATCTTAACACGGTGCCTGGCACCCCACAGGAGCTAGAAAGCACGGTCAGCCTGCCCGTCCCCATAGTCTGTCCCCATCCCAAAGCTTTGCTTCAGCCACAGAAGCTCTCACATCTGCCCCCCACCCAGAGGTCCTGGACATCCCAGCGGCATCCATAGCCATCCAGGCAAAGGCGTGTGGCGGGAGGTGGGGAACTGAGGCCTGGAGCACAGCCTGGAGGTGGTTATGTTAAACCTCCACGCGCTGTTCTCTGGGTTTCTATGGGTTTCTATGTAGGAGTCTGGCCGTCTGTGTATGGTTGTGTGTGCGCGTGTGTCTGACCGTGTGTGCGCGTGCACGTGCTTCTGGGTGTGAAGGTACGTCTGACTAGTGTGTGCACGTCTGTGGTTGTCTGTGTGTGCTGGAGTGTGTTGGCTGTTGCTGGCATGGGTGTTTTTGTGTCTTTCTGTTAGTGACAGATTTGGGGTCACCTACTGGGGAGGTGCAGATGGGGTCGTCAGGGCCGGGGTGGGAGGCATGAAATGACCAAGGACAGAGTTCAAAGGTCAGACAGAGAAAGGAAGATGGGCCAAGGCAGGAAGGGAGACTGAGGAGGACGCAGGAAGGAGAAGCCTGTGGCATGGGGGTGGGGGGTGTTTAAGAAAGAGGGGGTCAGAAGCATCCAGCAAAGGTGGGGCAGAAAATGTCCGCTGGATGTAGCCCCTAGAGAGAACGAGAAGGCTGGAGGGGATGGAAATCAGCCTACAGGGGCTGTGGGGTCGGGTGGGTGTGAGTAGGCAAGCAGATAGATAACCCTTCAGAAAGTGTCGCTGAAGACGGAAAAGTGACAGCCTTCTCCTCCAAGGGGGAGGTGGCAGGCCAGGACGCAAGGAAGGAGAAGGCCTTGATCCTCTCACCGGTGACAGCGGTTTGAGGCTGGGAGGTCACAGAAAGGATTTGGGGAGCAGAGGACGAGGTCAGCAGGGAACAAAGCCAGAATTTCGTTGCCCAGGGAGCGGGATTGTAGGAGGGAGGCTTGGCCACCAGGGGGCAGCGCTGACATGGCCACGCGCTGCCCAGTGCCCGACACCGGACCGCACACCCACCCCATACACCCCACTCACACCACCGGGCAGACACACAGAAAGCGAGGCAGGCACCTAGACTCCTCACAGATAGCAGACACGGATCTCCCCACGTTCCGGGTGAGCCATGTAGGTCCAACCCTACAGATAACAACGGGCATCCAGACACACGCGCAGGATCGCAGATAGAGATACAGATATAGATAGATGCAGATATATATTTTAACGCCCATTTAACAATATTCAGCCGTAAAAAGGAAGGAAATCCGGCCATTTGTGACAACATGGATGGACGTCGAGGGCATTCTGCTACGTGAAATAAGACAGAGAAAGACAAATACTGTGTGATCTCACCTAAATGTGGAATCTAAAAACAGCAACCGAACTCGTGGATAAAGGGATGGGATTTGTGGTTTCCAGAGGCAGGGGCTCGGGGAGGAGGGAGAACGGGAGGAAGGGGATCACAAGGGACAAACTTCCAGGTCCGAGATAGGACAGTGCTGGGGCTGTAACGCACGGCATGGTGACTCGCGTTAACGCCGCTGGGTGGTGTGTGGAGAGTTGCTAAGACAGTAGATCCTGAGGGTTCTCACCACAAGGAAAAGAAGATTTTTTTCATTTTTTCTGTACAAATCTTGTTTTCCATATCTATAAGAGGTGCTGGGTGTTAAGTAAACTTGTTACGGAGATCATTTCACAGTATAGGTAGTCAGGTCATGCCTTAAATTTATATAGCGCTTGTGTTCATTGTATCTCAATAAAACCGGGGGGGGGACCACCTAGATGTTCATATTCACCCCCACCTAGGCAAGGTGACACTCAAGATTTGCACTCAAACACACACTCACGGACATGGAAGGATGCACTCTACGTACAGACTCACAAACCCAGTGTCGGAATCACAGACGATGGCACACACGCACACACAAACACTCAGACATTCAGGCACACATAGGCTCACCTCAGGACCCAGTCTAGACTTGCTTTCCGAGGACCCCAGTGTCACTACCACTCACACTGCCGTCTTCGGCTCCTCCTGGGAATGTCTGGTCCAGCCAGGGTGAGAGGCTTCCGGGTCAAGGAAGGGGGGTGGGGTGGGGGTTGTACCAAGGGCTTGGCCTCCCCCCAGGCTGGAGTCCCTGGGCCCCCCAGCCAAAAACCCCAGCCCCCCTGCCCTAGCCCCACGCTCCCATCAGCTGATGCATCTGGCAGCCCCTGGCGGCAGTCTCCGCCCCTCTTGCTGGCAGCCCCATCTTGGCAGGGACTCCCAGCCAAACTCCGGCTTCATCCCTGCTGTTCACCCTCACTCTCGCATGCGTGGGCCCCCATGGCTAACTCGGCGCTCAACCACTCCTGGCCAGCCCTCTCCAAGCTGTGGCTGAAGCGATGGGCCTTCAAGAGAGGTAAGGGGGTGGGCAGTGACCAGCAGGCACGGCCACCCCGGCAGGGCTCCCTGGACAGCCTGGAGCCTTTTCTTGGCCTGGGGCACGGACTCTGCATGATCCAGCCCCGAATTCCATGATCCCTAGCCCCCCACACACACACAGCCCACAGAACATCACAGACTTCTGGGGTCCCTCTCACTTCAGAGGAACCGTCTCCCTAGGCCCAGCCAGGACCTTGTCTCAGGAGGAAAATTTGCGGAAAGAGAATCCATCCCAGAGCTCTGTCTGGGCAGCCTGGTGACTTCCTGGGGGTTCTTGATGCTGTCTGCTCCTGGAAGGCTGCGGGACGGAGGCTCAGGGAGGCAGCAAAAAAAGAAGAGGTTGGAGACTCCCAGGGGTTCTGGTAGATGCCGCCCTCAAACACACACACATTGTCTGGTGCCAACCCCCTTCCCGGTCCTAGGGCCTCAGTTTACCTCTATGGGGGCTGGAGAGGCCCTTATAGTACATCCCTTAAGGTGTGGGTGAATTGCTTTGGCACATAGACGCGTTTCCTTAAAGCTCAAGGCGAGTTTACCCTTGAAGATAACCAGACAGTGTCCGGGGCCACAGGGGGTTTCAGTTGAGAGGACCCTCCTGGATGTCCTTGCCCCTCTGCGCCTCCCACCTTTGCACAACCCTCCCCCACCCATCAGGCAACCCATGCTTAGCCTCCGCAAGTCCTGGCCACTGCCACCTGCATGAGTCGAGCACTGCTTCAGGGTGGCGGTGAGTGTTCGTGAAGGGGGGAGGCCAATGAGAAGATTCCTTAGCTCATTCTCGCCACAGACTCTGTTTGAGAGCCGAATGTGTACCAGGCACCTGCTTGGGTCAGGAAGGAGATGGGACTATCCGAGGACCCGGAGGCTGGGGCTGGGGAGAGAGAGGGTGGCCTGGAGACTGGGATGCTGTACAAGAGTAGTCAGAAGAGGGGCGCCTGGGTGGCACAGCGGTTAAGCGTCTGCCTTCGGCTCAGGGCATGATCCCGGCGTTATGGGATCGAGCCCCACGTCAGGCTCCTCTGCTATGAGCCTGCTTCTTCCTCTCCCACTCCCCCTGCTTGTGTTCCCTCTCTCGCTGGCTGTCTCTATCTCTGTCGAATGAATAAATAAATAAAATCTTTAAAAAAAAAAAAAAAAGAGTAGTCAGAAGGATGGAAGCTGCTGCCAGGTGTGGAACCCTCGTGATGCTGAGAGAGGTTGAGTGACTTACTTGAGGTCACACAGCACACGCATGCTGCAGGAGGCAGGATTTGAAAACAATTCTATACCAAGGCTACCCTTGTGGTGTGTTCTGACCAGTAAACGAGGCTATCAGTGTGGGTGGCTGGAGGGCGGGGTGGGAGGCAGTTAGACCCACCAGTGAATAGCAATACCAGAGAACTCGTGTGTCAACCAAGGACCACCAAAGTGCCTGTCTGTGACCCAGATCCTTACGACGTTCCACCCACTCCTGGCCTCTCTGCCCACCCCATCTTCCAGCCCAGGCAGACTGAGACTGGCAAGTGGGGGAGCGAGCTGAGGGAACCAGCAGTGACTCTTACACCCTTTTATGGCTGGTGATGCAGGGCCTGATGGAAGAGGCGGCCTGGGACCTAAATCCGGGATCCTTAGAGAGAAGCATGGTGTTGGGGAGCGAGGTCTTTCCTAACAACGCCCTTCCAGTCTTTAGCCCAGGGGTGGGGAAGCCCACTGGAAGAGGGAATTTTTGTACCCCGCTTAAGCTCTCTAACTGGCCATCCAGGCACCTCACGGGACTTCCTGAAAAAATGATGGGGTTGGACTTGAGGAAGCAAACAAGGCTGAGGAGAGGGTGGTTGGGACCTGCAGTGAGGTTCCCTCAACTGCATGTGTAAGGAGTGCATTCTATGTCTTAACTTGGTTTTCTTCTTGCCTGGCTTCTCTGACTCTGTTCTGTCCCTCTTCCATCTACATGTCTCCCCCCTCATCCCCTCAGAATGCAGTCTCCTGAATGTAATGGCTCCCTGCCTCTGAACACTGCCACCCCACCTATCCAGCTATCCATCCATCCGTCAATGCATGCATGCATCCATCTACCCACCCATCCGCCCATCTAATCGTCCATCCATCCAACTGTCCACCCATCTAACCGTTCACCCATCTAACCATCTATGCATCCATCCATCCAAATAGCCAGGCAGCCAAGTATCCATTCATTCATTCATCCCGGCAGCCATCCATCCATCCATTTATATAAGCATCTACCCATCTACCCATCCATCCATCCATCCATCCAGGCAGCCAGCCAGCCAGCCAGACAACCATCCATCCATCCATCCATCCATCCATCCATCCATCCATCCATCCATCCAACCATCTAGCCAGACAACCATCCATCCATCCATCCATCCATCCATCCATCCATCCAACCATCTAGCCAGACAACCATCCATCCATCCATCCATCCATCCATCCATCCATCCATCCATCCACCCACCCATCCATCCGTCCATCCATCCATCCAGCTCGCCAACTAGCCAACTATCTAACCATCCAACCATCTATCGAACAATTTATTCACTCATTCATTCAACCATCCACTCGTCCACCCATCCAATCATTTATTCACCCACCCACCCATTCATCAGCTTACCACAGGATAGCCTGGTGGTTATAAACCCCTGCTTTGGAGTCAGAAAGACCTGGGTTTGCATCCCAAATCTTCCTCTTACCAGTATGGTATGACCTTGGGCAGGTCTCTAAGCCTCCGTTTCTTCTTTTGTAAAGTGGGGACTCGGGGGTTGTTATGAAGATAGAAGAACGCAAAGTACATGGCAGACTTAGAACTAGGCAAGGGGCATATAGGAACGAATCAATGCAGGTAAGATTGTGCTACTTGGGGCTTAGGGATGTAAAAGCGGGACAGACACAATACCTGTCCTCACGGACCTCCTGGTCTGGAGCAGGGGTCAGCAAGCTTTTTCTGTAAAGGGAGTAAATATTTTCAGCTTTGCGGGTCATACGTCTCTGATGCAATTACTGAGCTCTGCTGTTATCACATGAAAGCCGTCATGGATAATACGTACACAAATGGGCATGACTTGTGCTAATAAAACTTTATTTATAAAGTCAGATGTTGAGCCAGATTTGGCCCATGGGACTCCTGGTCTAGAAGGAAACAAGTAAACCAATCACAGTGTAACAGTGGGTTAAAATTGTGGTTGACAATTGTTCGTGTGGGAAAACCCCAACAAGAATTGTGGTTGCATAGGGAGGGAAATAATGGGGACTGAAATTCAGACAGTGGCAGGGGAAAGAAGGAGAGAGGATGGAGTGGAGAAATGTCAGGGAGGTCACATTGACAGGGTTTGGTGTCCTGAGAGGTAGTGAGGAGGGAAGACTGGTCTCCAGGTTTCTGGCCAGGTCACAGGGAGGATAAGGCATTCACACAGCTATAGGGACACAAGATGAGGAGAGAAGACAATGAGTTTGGTCCTGACAGCTTGAGGTTGGCGTATGGGTGGGAAGGTCAGGCAGCAATGACCAGAGGCCACTGGAGACAATGCCTGGAGCCTGGGGGGAGAGAATCTTCCACCAAAACCAGAGCTCACTGTGCAACGTCAGTCAGAGCTCAGTCTGAGCAGCATCAGGGTTCAGCTTGTGGCACTGATGGGAGCTCAGTCTATGACACCAGGATCAGGACTCAGTCTGTGATATGAGGATTGGGGCTCAGTCCGTGATACCAGGACAGGGCTTCATCTCTGATACCAGGATTGGAGCTTAGTCTATAACACCAAGAGGGGCTCAGTCTGTGATATTGGGATTGGAGCTCAGTCCATGACCCCGGGATGGGGCTCAGTCTATGACACCTGGGTCAAAGTTCAGTCTATGACCCTGGGGATCAAGGCTTATAGTCTGTGACACAAGGATTGGGGTTTCGGCGTGAGATACCAGGATGAGAGTAGAGTCTGTCATCAAAGTCGAGCCCAGCCAGTTCTTGGGTCAGAAGATTCTATAGAAAGAATAAACTCATCCCTGGCCTTTCACTTTCAGCCTGTGGATCCCAGACCCCCAGGGTTTGCAGAGACAAGGGCTGAGGTTCGCCTTTAACCCCTACGTGCTGTCAAGGCCTCAGACCTCCATGAGGTCCCTGCCCAGTGAAGCAGGCAGACCTGAGGCCCCCGGGGTGCTTGGCCAAGGGATGGGACTGACCCTTGGGCCAGCTCCTCCTCCCCTCCCAGGCCCGCATCAGCGCCCCAGACCCACCCCCACATCTGGTTTTTCTCCTTCACAGCCTGCTTGTTTTGTTCGGACATTTCTCTGAGTCATAGACGCCGCCTTGGCTTCAGGGTGGGGAAGGCGGGAGATACAAGGCTTACATGAGGTACAACAGAGCAGAGTCCCTCAGTCAGCCTGGGAGGGCAGCTGGGAGAGCAGGGTCGGTGGAAACAATGACGTTCTCGCACACTGTGACAGGCCCAGACATCAAAGGCTCATCTACCTTGAAGGAAATGGAGCGGAAGCCCATAAGCTCCCACCCAATCAAAATTCTGCAAGGGCCCTCGCCATTTTTTTTATTTTGGCAACAATTTCGTTGAGATAGAATTCACACCCCCTGCGATTGACCCATTTAATGGGCACGATTCGGTGACTTTTAGTACGTTCATAGTGTTACGCGACCCACACCACAATCCATTTTAAAACACCTTCATCACCCCAGTAGAAATTCGTATCTTCTAGCTCTTCCTCCACACCCCCCATTCCCCCCCCCCCACAGCCTTAGGCAACCGCGAATATGCTTTGTGTGTCTCTAGACTCACTTATTCCAGACGTTTTCTTTTTTTCTTTTCTTTTTTTTTTTTAAGATTTTGTTTATTTATTTGACAGAGATAGAGACAGCCAGCGAGAGAGGGAACACAAGCAGGGGGAGTGGGAGAGGAAGAAGCAGGCTCCCAGCGGAAGAGCCTGATGTGGGGCCCGATCCCAGAACGCCAGGATCACGCCCTGAGCCGAAGGCAGACGCCCAACGACTGCGCCACCCAGGCGCCCCTATTCCAGACATTTTCTGTAAACCCGCGTAGCATGCGGTCTCTGTCAACCGGCTGCTTTGCTTCTAACGTCTTCAGGGTTGATCCCCCAGCTGGCAGTAGGGGTCAGAACTTTTTCCCTTTTTGTGGCTGAGCACTACTCCGCTGTACGCCTGAACCACACCTTGTGTATCTGTCCAACCATTGGTGAATATCTGGGTTGTTTCCACCTTCTAACTATTGTAAATAACACTGCTCAGGAGCAGGCACGTATAGGCTTTTGGGTGGACGTACAATTTCATTTCCCTCGAGGAGATACCTAGGCGTGGGGTGGCTGGGTCACGTGATGGCTCTGTGATTTTCCTTTTTAAGGGACTGCCACACAGTTTTCCAGTGTCCTTGGGTTTTTGCACACGGGCATGTGCCCACCTAACTCCTTTGCACTCATCTGTTCACGACGTGTGTTTGTTTCTGCCTTGGCCGTTTTCTGCCATCCCGGTTCAGAGGCCCTGGCAATTTTGTATTCATAATTTCGTATTCTTTCCTAAAAGAAGGCTCCTCCAGATTGTGTACATTTCAGGGCCTCAACACTTGGAGCAGTGTTCGCAGGTCCGCAGCCAGGACGAGAGGGAGCATGAGTGGGTGCAGACAGCCCCGTTGGAATAGAGGGACATCATCGACCTTCCTGCTAGACCCTTTGGAGTATGAATGGGGGTGTTGCTCATAATCAGCCTGGCTCAGCATTAAGTAGGACTGTCCCCAGCAAACCAGGACATGGGGTCACCCAGCCATAGGGGACCCAAGCTACCTACCTAACTCGGTGCTTTCCAAAAGCATCTGATGTCCCACTCCTCCACCCCATCTCAGCCCCACCTGAAGCTACCATTACTCTTACTTAGAATGTGCTGGTCTGGTCGGTCCCTTAATGAATCCCTTCACTGGTATCTTCTCTCCTTCATCTCTACCCACCTCCCCAGGCCTCTCCTCCAGGCACTCTCCTGTCACCTCCCTGGTCTCAGCAGAGCCTGGGAGGTCTTGAGGCGGGGTAGAGGAGTGAAGGGAGTCCAGATGTCAAGGCAAGGCAATGAGATGAAATGCACGTGAGAGAGGCACCATAGGTAGGGGTGGCCAGAGATTTCTGGAAGGAATACAGTGAGGTCTCCGGGCAGACAGCCTCAGGGCAGGAATGGAGGGGGAAGGTCTCAGGCAGCAGGTCCTGCGGGAGCAGGGATGAGACACGGAAGGAATCTCCCGGTGGACATCGGTAGCCAGGCCAAGAGTCTCAATACCCTTCCTGCAGGCAATGAGGAACCTCCGCAGGGATGTGAATAGGCAAGGGTGACCATTCTCGCTGCGATGTAAGGGGCAGGGGATAAGAAAAGGGGCTACCCACTCCTCCCACAGCAGGGGACTCAGTCCAAGACCTGATGTCAAGCCAGGGCAGCCTCCTGACCCAGAGAGCAAGGAAGGTGGCTGAGACTGGCCAAGGACCACACATGCAGGGCCCCTTCCCCCTCCCCAAAGCTCTGAAAGGCATTGTCACACCCACCTTCCAGGTGAGGAAACAGCCTCAAAGTGCCTTCCCCAAGGGGTGGGCAGCCAGTAGCGACAGGTCCAGGCAAGGACACAGTCTGCTTGACCCTAAAGCCCTGGTCTTTTCCTCTATCCCATGGCACCCAGAGGTCCCTGAAACCCCAAATACAGCATCGGGGAGAGATAGCCTCAAGTCCCACCATTAGAGACCCTTACACATGTGGGCATTGGGACTTGGATTTGATCTTAAGGAGCCATTCTATTGAATGAGAGCATCTTAATCCGCAATACCTGCTGGAAATGGTGCCCGGGGAGGGAAATCCTAAGGAGATAAAAGATCAGCAGGAAAGAGCCTCAAATGTCCTCCACAGGCCCAGGATGGGGAGGTGACAGCATGTGTGCTGGCTTAAAAGTCATCGAGACCATCTTCCTCCACCACCCCATCTTATGGATGAGAAAACTGAGCCCCACAGAGCAGCAGCAGATGCAGAACTCAGACTCCCGCTCCTCAGCCCTTCCCACTTGGCCCTGACACGGGGTCCCTCCTCTCTCCGCAGGCTCGGAGCCCAAGCCATGTGTCCAGCCCTTTGACTCTGGAGCTGCAGCCTCAGACACCGAGAGCAGCGGTGCAGCCCAGCGGTCCGAGCAGCCAGACTTCCCCACCATGGAGCACGAGCAGGCAGGTGTCTGATGGCTGAGACGGGCAGCGGCTGATGACGCTGGTCGCAGCAAGTACACTTTGTAAAGCACGTGCGCTCTCCCAGGCACCTTGTGCACATTAGTCCAGAGAACTCTCCTTAAAACTTGGCCGAGGAGTTATGATCCCGTTTTATAGATGAGGAGACTGGAATCCTTCCTGGAACAAGGGGAGGGAGGGAGGGAGGGAGGGATAGGCAGAAGGCTGCTGAATGGACGGATGGAAGAAGGAAGAACTGGCAGAGGGATGTCTACATGGATGGATGGACGGACAGATGGATGGATGGATGGATGGATGGATGGAATGATGGATGGACGGGAGGAAGGAAAGAAGGTTACATGGGTGCGTGGGTGGGTGGATGAAATAGAAGAAAAAGCTTCCGAGGGGAGCAAGGAGCAGCCCTGCAGAGTGGTCTCAAGTCAGGCTGAGATGGGCGAACCATTATGTCCCCGCATCGATCAGTGGTGGCCTGTGGGCTGCCCGGGGAGGGGTGTGACTTCCTGGAAGGGGTCTGACAGCTGACAGCCATCTGCAGGCAGCCCCCCTCCTCACATCTGGGGCGGCACGTCTTCACTGGATGGGGTGCTGAGTGGCATTTTGCACGGCCCCCCGCACTAAGGAAGGGGGGTCTGTTACAGTTAACGCACACAGGGCATCCTGTGGACCCACCCCGTCATTTTGTAGAAGAGGACACTAGGGCCCGGCAGGTACGAACTGGCCCCAAGGGTCAGGGAGGATCCAGGGTGCACAGAAGTAACATCAGGACTCAGGTTTAGTTCAGGGCTCTGAACCTCTTGGGATAAATTCTAGGCTGCAGGCAGTGGACGGATGAGGTGGTAATGCGGGAACTGTGTGCCTGGGGAGGCAGGGCGCCCTGGGAGTACATGGCCAGGCTCAACCCCCCACCACCACCAAATGAACCCCTCCACCTGCGTCCCTGTCACTGTCATCTACCTGGTCACCGGACCTGGAGGCAATGGAAGGCACTGCCCTTGTCCCTTCCCTCCCCTACTCTCACCCGGGCCCTGTGAGCACCGCACGGGCACAGCCCTCACATCTGTCCACGTTTCTCCCTTCTGCTCCACTGCCCAGGAGGAGGCCACCACCATCACTCCCCCCAGCGTCCTCAGGGCTCCGCCAGCCTCCGTCTTGCCCCCCTCCAAGCCCAGCTCCTCTCTGCTTCTTGCACGATCTCTTTGAAGGCAAATCGCAGCCCCTTCCCCCACCTCCCTACCACCACTGTTTGGAACTTAGAGATTAAATTCTTGCTGGACCTACCAGGCCTGCTGGTCCGGCCCCATTTCCCCCTCCACACCTCCAGCCCCAAGGAACTCCTGCCAGTTGTCGGAAGGCACCAGGACCTCTCAAGCCTGCAGGCTTCTGAACGTCCTGTTCTTTTGATGCCTGGAATGCCCTTGCCTGTAACTTCTGCCTAGCCAACTCCCATTTTTTCCTCAGAGCTTCATTGGCTGCCACCTCCTCCAGGAAGACCCCCTGGTTGGTTTCTTTCTTTCTTTCTTTCTTTCTTTCTTTTTTTCTTTCTTCTTTACATTTAGTAGAACTTCTTCATGAAAGTCTACTGTCTCCTAACTGGTAAGACATAGATCTTTTCTTTTTTCTTTTCTTTATTTTTATTTTTTAAGTAGACTCCATGCCCAATGTGGTGCTTGAACTCATGACCCTGAGGTGAAGAGTCCCGTGCTCTACCGACTGAGCAAGCGAGGCACCCCAAGATGTAGATCTTTTTAAAATGTATGAAACACAACCAACGCGTGAAAGTTGGCTAGTTCAAGAGATCATTCACGTGTCATGTGGACGCTATTGTATGTGGTCGGAAATAGTTCTTTCTGGGTTTTGTTGTGGCTATGGAAGCTGTCTAAAGATTGTCTAACTTTTCTTAATTCATTTGTACTTAGTAGGTTTTTTACACCGATGCTTACCCTGGGTTTCGTGCTTTGAAATAGAGGGGATTTTCTAAGTAAAATTCCAATCCAGAATTTCTATCCCTCCAGACAGGGCCCGCTGGCCCCCCTCAGTTCTTTTCTTCAGCCTGCTTCCTGGAACATTCTATCATACTTGATTGTGATGGCTGGGTTAAACCCTCACTCTGCCCGCACCTAGCTCTAGGGGGTGCAGGGGACGGGCTGTGCAACTGCATCTGACACAGCCATCAGCTTCCTCAGAGGGAGAGCCCTGACTCCCGAAATAGAAAAACAGCACACACTGTAAGATCGGCTTCCACTGACCCAGGGCTTGCAGTGTGCACACATCACCTCATTGCACCCGCACAGCAAGGAGTCCTACAAGAAGGCGGCATTGCATCCATTTTACAGAGGAGAAAACTGAGACCCGGTGAGGGTTTGGGACTTGCCTGAGGTCCCGCTGAGCTCATAAAAGTCATGCCAGGGATGCAAACCCTGACCGAGGTTTTTCTACCATTCGAGCCACTCAAGAACCAGCCGCCCTGTCATCTATTTGCTATTTGTTCGATACCAATCTCCTCTCTTACCTGATGAAATGGAACCGGAGAAACGATATGCTCGAAGCTGCTTTGGCGTGCCCTGGCTTGCTAATATACGATGAAATAAATAACTATTCACATTTTTAAAAACCAGTTTATCCATGTACTGTCCAAGTTGCACCCAGTAAGCCCTTCTGCAGAGAGCATTCCTGGGACATCTCGCCTCTGAGTCTGACGGGGAAGCCCATCCCCCAAAGCTCCCCAGGGTGCATGCAGCGAGAGCCTGGATTTATTACATCCTCTCTGGTGTGTCAGGGCCAGCATACACTGTTTAGGCAGACGCCTAGAAAGGCCCCCATTGGGCCGGCTCCCGCCTTTTCTCACCCAGGCAATGTTGGAGGAAAGATTCGGGTTCCCAAGCAAAGGATGAGGCTCCCCTCCCCCTGTCTCCGTCCGTGTACCTGCCGCCAGGAGCTGGGACAGCCTGTGCCCGCAGCTGCCCACCACCCCTGCCACCCCCAGCTCTGGCCAAGTTTCCACTTCTGCCTCCGGTGAGAGAGGCCAGATGCAGGAGAGGGAGAGGGGGCCCGGTCCAGGCCAAGAGGCTGTCCTGACATGTTTATATTGACAGAAGGATAAAAACCAGAGACACCAGGAAACCTTTCAGGCAGTGGCAGAGCAGACAGGAGTCAAGAGAGGGAGGTTGTCCAGGCACCAGGGATGGGACTGGAGTAATTTGGGGAAAGGGGAGACCCGCCAGGAGGCTGCCGCCCAGGTCACAGGAAGGGGCAGACGAGCCTGAGACGTGGGTATTCCCACAGAGACCGGAGAAGAGGGGCCCTGGTATATAGAGGACAGAGGGAGGACACCGAGGCAGGGGAGGACACCGAAGCAGAGAAGGAGCCGCCGGGGAGGTCGGAGGGACAAAGATCAAAGGGAACAAAGCAGAGATTCCAGAGAAAGGGAGGCCGTGTGAACAGACTAGAGCGTGCTCCAAAAGTCAAACCCAGAATTTCCGCCGCCTCCAGCAATCCCCCTTCCGGGTACCTACCCAAAACAACTGAAAGCAGGGGCTCCACCGGCTCTCTGTACACCCATATTCCCAACAGCCAAACATGGAGGCAACCCGCGTCCATCAAGGGATGGATGGGTACAAAGAAGAAGGAAAGGGTAAAACTGGAGAGAGTTCCAAGCAGGTGAGGTCAGGGGGAAAAGCCAGATCCTGCAAAGCTCCTCTTTCCGGGTGCTTTCGACTTTGAATTGGAAGCTTCTCTGCAAATCCCCAAGACCAAGCATTAGCAGGGGGCCTCCATGTTCTCCCTCACCTGCTAAGGACTGGCCCTGCCTAGCCAAATGGTCCAGGGGTGGGGTTGCAAGACTGAGCAAACAAAATTACAGGACACCCAGTTAGATTTGAATGTCAAATAGTGCAATGTTTTGGGATATATTTCTACTAAAAAAAATACTTGTTGTTTATCTGAGACTCAAATTTAACTGGGCGTCCTGTATTTTATCTGGCAATCCTATCCTGGGTTTTTTTTTTTTTTTTTAAGATTTTATTTATTTATTTGACACAGAGGGAGAGAGAGCACAAGCAGGCGGAGGGGTAGAGGGAGAGGGAGAAACAGGCTCCCTGCTGAGCAGATAGCTGGATATGGGGCCTGATCTAGGACCCTGGGACCATAACCCGAGCCAAAGGCAGACGCTTAACCAACTGAGCCATCCAGTCACAACCCCCCCCCCAAGAGATTTTATTTATTTATTTGAAAGAGAGAGAGAGAGAGCACCAGTTGGGGGATGGACAGAGAGAGAGGTACCCCTGGAGGACTTTTTTAAAAATCACATTTATTCACGTCACCACCAATCTTTTTATTTATTTGTTTGTTTGTTTGTTTTAAAGTAATCTCTACACCCACCATAGGGTTTGAACTCACGACCCTATGATCAAGAGTGCGTTCTCGGGACACCTGGGTGGCTCAGGTGTTTAAACATCTGACTCTTGGTTTCAGCTCAGTTCATGATCTCAGGGTCCTGGGATCGAGCCCTGCATCTGGCTCCGTGCTCAGTGTGAAGCCTGCTTAAGATTCTCTCACTTCCTCTGCTCCTCCCCCTGCAGTCTCGGGCATTCTCTCTCTCTTTCTAAAATAAATAAATAAATCTAAAAAAAAAAAAAAGTTGCATGCTCTACCAACTGAGCCAGCCAGCACCCCTCCTGGGGGACTTTTGTAGAGTCCATTAAGGGGGACCATGTCCCCTCAGTGGTCCCTTCAGGCCACCAACTGGGACAGTCCATCGAGGGCTGCCTGAGACCACAGAGATGCCCGGGGCCATGTCTCAGTATTGGCTTTGCAGGGAGCAATGGGAGAGGCCCACCCACCACCCTACCCACCAAACGCGGTCTGAGGTCGGTCCTAACAAAGGTCTGGACCAGAGAAGTCCCTGGGCTACAGATGGCGACAGCCCAGAGGAGGGACATCTTACCTAGTCTCGAGGGTCAGGAAGGCAGCCTGGAGGGCATGCCCAAGCTGGCTTTTGAAGGCTGAATAGGAGTTCTCCAGGCCAGCTGTAGGTGGGCTGGGAGAAGAGGTTTTCCAAGAAGAGGAAAAGGCAAGTTCCCTAGTTGGAAACAAAAAAGGCAACTAGAATGATTTGGAAGGAGAAAGAGAAGAGAAAAAGGAATAGGAGGAGGAGAGAGATGGGTGAGAAAGAGTGTGGGGCTTGGATCCAGACAGACCTGAGCCTGAGTCCGGCTCTGCTGCTGGTCGGCCACCTGATCCAGGGCCAGTCTTCCTTCCTCCCTGAGCCTCAGTCTTCTGATCTGGAAAGTGGGATAACAATGCCCCCTCGTGGTGGAGCTGCTGTGGCAGTAAGGACAATGCCCGTTCAGTTCGGGGTGGCTGTGTGTTGGCACTCTGGCGGCTGGCACGTGGTCATCTACGTCTGCATATCTTCCGCGGCGTCTAACAGCGCCTGGCACACTGCGGCCTCGCGGGCGGGCGGTGGCTTGAGGCTACAGAGGGGCCAGAAGCCGAGGGGGCTGACCCTGTGGCCTTTTGTAATGTGCCCCCTGGGCTTCTGCCTTCCAGGAGGGGAAGGTATTGGCTTAAGTGCTGGGGTGTTCCAGACTCTGGTAGGAGGGAGCAGGGCCAGGAATGGGGGACGGGAGCCAGGGGAGTGGTACAACCGCAGGGCCAGTACTGTCCTTATTTAACATTTTAGTAACGCGCTCATCGTGGATCTCCTTGCATTACTCGACTTTTTAAAAAAAAATACTGCACTAACATGATTTTCCTGGATTCCTGAGTTTGAGGGCGCCCCCTCCGATTTTGTGCCTGAAGCGAGGTCCTCCCTTGCCTCACCCTAGCCCGGGGCCTGGGAGGGAGACTTGGGATCCAAGAGACCCATGAGGACATGCCCCAAGCCACCCAGGGATGCGACTGGGAGTCCCGACCCTGCCTGAAATTCTGCAGTAGTGTCCAGGATAACTTAGGTCCGTGCAGCTGCATTCAGTGAGGGGCAGGGCAGAGCGGTCAAGCCGATCAGAGGGAACCAGCGAGTGAGGGGGCGTCAGGGCTAGAAGCCCAGACTTCCAGCCCCTTTTTGGGATGAGGCCTTGAAGTCCCAGGTTAGACAGGGGGCTGGAGGGACTACCCTCATTCTACCCCACCTGCCACGAGAAGGGCGCGCTGAGCCCAGGTTGGGCGGGAGGGGGATGGGCAGGGTTTGGTACCGGGGCTTCTGGTCCCCTCCGTCAAGCCCTCTTCTCCCCCCCACACCGGCCTACAGGAGGATGGAATTCCGGGGCAGCTCGGCGACAGCACGGAGGACCTCGGCCTGGATCTGGGGGCCCTGCAGGGCAGCGAGTATCTCCAGGACCTGGGCCTTGGGGCCTTTTCCCACAGCGAGCCTGGGGGGGCCAGGGACAGTGGCGTCCCCAGCGAAGAGGCCGGAGGAGAAGCGACCTTCTCCAGCTCAGCAGAGCCCCAGGGCCTGCCTCGGAGACGCAGCTGGGAGAGGTCTCGGAGCTGCTCTGAGAGCTGGCAGAGGTCAGCCCGCGCGGCCCCCCGCTGCCTTCCGAGACACACCCCCAGGACAGGGCAGGGCCCCCCCTGCAGGCACACAGAGCCAGTGCGCACACGTGCCCCCGTGCACAGGCGAGCACCTACAGCTGAGGGAGGGAGCACGCTCAACCCCAAAACAAAGACTGCATGCTCACACCGCGGGCAAACACAATCCCAAGCATGCACACTTGCCCGTATACACAGGGCGTGCATGCCCGCAAGCTTGCACACTCACCCCGCTCCAACCCATACAGAAAAGCCTGAATGTGTGACGAGCACACGGGCTGCACAGATATGCACAAAGCCACAGATGCATTTGTGATTAAAACACGGGTGCGTGCATGACTCCACACACAGTAGCTGCCCCAGGCAGTGGAGCGGGGTGCTTTAGCCACCCCCACCTGCCTCCCTTAACCCCCGCCCCCCGAAGTCACCGCAGGGAGAAGTCCAATCTGCGTAAAAATGTGTCTGCCATGCAAGGACATGGATCTACCTGCAAATTCGCCAGCAAGGCTCCCCCGACGACCCCTCCCATGGAGAGAAACCGAACACCCCTCCAGATTCTGACCGCTCCTCCCTGCCCCAGAAGGATCACCCCGCAGTTCCCCCCAGGTCCCTGGATGCTGGCATCAGGGCAACCGCCAGGTGTAAGAGACTCGCTGAAGACCTGCCTTCCTCATTTCTTCCACCAGGCTCAGCTTCGAAGCCTCGGCTGTGAAGGAGGGGCCCTGTCTCCCTCGGACGCTGGCTAGCCTTGCTCTGAACCTTCCGGGAGAGGATCTGCAGGCCTGGACCCAAGAGTGTCTGTCTGGGGGTGGAATCTCAGCAGAGCTCCCAGGCAAGGTGGGTGCAACCTCCAGCCACCCCTGACCATGGCACAACTCTGGGCCCGGGGGGCCAGCGTGGCGGGTGGGAAGGAGCTCCTTACCCATGGCTAGTAGAACTTACCTGTCATAGCAGGGCTGTCCATGGGGTAGCCCAAGACTGGAGGGTCACTGAGTCCTGAGAGTCCGGGCCAGGCCTGGGGGTCCTTCACTGGGGTGGGGTCCAGAGTAGGGGATCCTCAGTCACAAGTGCAACCCATGGTCTGGGAGGCAGGGGAGATGGTCTCTGCATCTTTGCAGCTAGAAGGAAGCCCCACACATGCCTGGTAGATCTTGTCTCGGGTCTGTGATTCCAGCCTCAGGACTGTAGCCTGTGGCTGGGGCATCTTTGCCCAGGACCATGACCTGGGGAGAAACCCCTAATGGGCTGGAATCTGGAGCTCAGAGTTTGGGGGCTCCAGCCCACAGCTGGGGAAGTCCTTGGCCAGGACTGCAGCCCATGGCTGGGGAAGGTATGGCTCCAGCCCTCAGCAGCTGCTATGGAAATCCATCCCCGTGCCCTGGGCTGAGGGGAACCCCTGCCTGCGGCTGGAGGTGGGTGCTGTGGACCCTCCATCTGGGGAGCTTGCCTGCACCCCGGGCTGCCGCCCGGGCTTAGTGAGATGCTTATTCCCCGCAGGAATGTGACAGCCCTGAGAAAAGAGTGAGGTCACGGTCCGTTCCCGTGTCCTTCGATGAGATCAGCTCCCTGGAAATCTCTCCCACTTTGGAGGTGCCCACTCCAGCTGTTCAAGGTAGCCCAGCCTGGCAGTGTCCCTCATTCAAACCAAAAGGGTAGGGGGGTTCTGCTGGAGGGTTCCCTGGATGGGGCCCCAGATGTGCCCGAGACGGGAAAGGGGGGGAGTTTAGGGCCCCATGGGCAGGAACTGGGCAGAATTCCTGGAGTGGGAGGTGGGTGGAGGAGAAGAGGCGTCCAGCACCTACCCCTTCCCCCCGCCCCCGGGCCTCCCACCATGGTGGACTGCACCGCTGCAGTCCCCTTGCTCTCCTAGGACTCTTCTTTTATCTCAACCTCTGTTCCCTACTTTACCTCCCTCGTTATCTCTGAATCTCTGTGCTAAGAGCTTGTTTCTCTCTGCTGTCAAAGGGACCTGAAGTCTAAACCCAAATCTACCACTTTCTAGTAAGTCTCTGAGCCTTGTGGCTTTCTCTATGAGAAGCAGGGACGCCTGGGTGGCTCAGTCGGTTAAGCCTCCGACTCCTGATTTCGGCTCAGGTCATGATCTCAGAGTCGTGAGAAGGAGCCCTGTGTTGGCTCCACGCTCTGCTGGGCCCTTGCTTGAGAGTCTCTCTCTCCTTCTGCCCCTCCCTCCCCCCACAAAATAAATAAATAAATCTAAAAACGAATAGAACCGTAAGTGTGTCTCCTTAGGGCTACTTGGAGGGTCCACTGAGTGCACATGCGCAAAGCGCTTGGCACGTTGTCCGCAGTCTGGAGACACGGGGCGCACCTCCAACCCCGGAGAAGGCTCTGCCTTCTTGGTGCCTTTCCTCCTGGAATGGCAAGCCCCGCCTGGAAGGTCTCCAGTTGTGCAGGGATGGGTCACAGGGGGCCCAGGCAGGGCTGGTCTGCCCCAGAGCCCCCTCACACCTGGACCTCCCGGGGTGGGGGCTGCTTCCAGGCCTGGAGCCCCCGGTGCTGGAGTGCATGGAAAAGGACCACGTGGAGTCAGATCACGTGTGAGTGTCCGCCTGGCGGTGGGGAGGGGACCCCAGTGGACAGCCACGGGGTCAAGGCTGGGGTCCCTCCCAAGCCCCCCGTAACCTCGGGCTTCTCTCCCACACCATCCTTCTCTCAGAGGAAAGACCCAGGCCTCTCAGAAAGGTTCTCAGTACAGCATCAGGGGAGGGGTCGGGTCTCCCAGTGAGGGTCTGCATTGGGACCGGGGCCTGGGTGGACAATCACAGGTCATCTTGGGGAACACGTCTATACCCTGGGGCAACTGTGAGCTGTTTTTATCCTCACTTCCCCCACCCCCTGCCCCAGGCTGATTGTCCAGCAGGTGCTTCAAGAACTTCGGCAGTACCATGGGTAAGTGGGGAGGGGGACAGGTGTGACGGAGCAGGGGTGGGAAGACAGACGTGGAGGACGAGTATGGGGGAAAGCGGAGGGGGACAGTATAGGAGTGGACAGGTGGGGGACAGGTGTGGAGAAGACAGGGAGATAGGGGAGAGAAACAGGGACAGGAGAGGTGGGGGGTGTGGACAAATGTGGGAAAGGGCAGTGGACATAAACTGGTGAGGAGGGAGCCCATGAAGTACCTTCGCACAAGTGAGAAACGGTGCCTTTTTCCCAAGACACCGCCATTTGCTAGAAAATCTTCCTGACTGGCTGATTTAGTCTGACCAAGATATGTTATCACCCTCTGCTGGAAAACCAGTCGCAGTGACCATGGGTAGAGCGCACAGAGGGAGGGGTGGTGAGGTCTCGATGTGGCTCCAGGGCACACGGAAGCATTGGGGGAGAGAGGAGGCAGGAGATGGGGCAGCTGGGGAAGGAGGGGCCGCTGACCCAGGGATCTGTCCTCTCTGAGCCCACAGGGCCCGGCAGAGGGCTCGCTTGTCAGTCAGTCCCGGAGGAGCCCACTCAAACCTCACCTGGTTTGAGTTCCTGTCTGAGTAAGTCTGCAGAGCTACCGCGGGAGGGAGCTTTGGGCTGGGATCTGCCCTGGGTCTGCACACGTTTACCCGCGGCCATCTGTGCAAGACCCTGAGCTGGGGGTGGGGGGGCAGGAGGTGGAGCCCCCGTCCTCTCCCTGGAACTGCCAGGGCAACGGTGGTGATGGGGCCAGGGGAGGCTCCTCATACACCCTGGGAAGGCAGAGGAAGACTTCCTGGAGGAGGTGACGGCTTGAGCGGGTTTCCAATGGAAGAGTAGGAGTGTACCAACACATGGAGAGGAGGACCAGGGAAATAAAGAGGCGCCTTCTGGGAGAAAGGGCAAGGCCTGAGGAATGGTGTCAGGTGGGGTGGGGAAGAGGGAAGGGGAGGGACGTCAGCAGAGGCCAGATCACCTCAGTGACACTAAGGAGCACAGCTCTCCGGAGACTGATAGCGGTGGGCACAGACAAGGCTGGGGGCAGGCAGGGGCTGCCGCCTGGAGGCGTGGGATCTCCCTCCAGTGAATAGATTCTACAGGGGCTGGGTTTGTTTGCGGCTGACTTCATAAATACAGCTGATCCTTGAACAACGCGGGTTTGAGCTACATGGGTCCACTGGTACATGGATTTTTTTTTCGATGAGTATAGGACTGTAAATGTATTTTCCCTCTCTTAGAATTTTTTCTTAGTGACATTTTCTTTTCTCTGGCTTACTTTACTGTTAGAACCCAGTACCTAGGGGCGCCTGGGTGGCACAGCAGTTAAGCGTCTGCCTTCGGCTCGGGGCGTGATCCTGGCGTTATGGAATCGAGCCCCACATCAGGCTCCTCCGCTATGAGCCTGCTTCTTCCTCTCCCACTCCCCCTGCTTGTGTTCCCTCTCTCGCTGGCTGTCTCTATCCTGTCGAATAAATGGATAAAATCTTAAAAAAAAAAAAAAAAGAACCCAGTACCTAATACCTATAACACATAGAATATGTCTTCGTTGATGGTTGACGTTATCAGTAAGACTTCTGATCAACAGCAGGCTATCAGTAGTTAAGTTGGGGGGGAGTCAGAAGTTATACGTGGATTTTTGACTGTGCAGGGGGTTAGCGTTATTCAAGGGTCAACTGTATTTATTAAATGAGGGGGTACCAGTAATCCAGGAGAGGCATGACAGTGATCCTTGGCTGGAGTGTTGGGGGAAGAGAGGAGTGGGATTTGAGAGATATCCCAAAGGAAGAATGGGCAGGATTTGGAAGCTGATTAGATATTGGGGTCAGGAGTGAATCAGAGGAAGGAGGCAGAAATGGACAGAGCCAGGATTTCCAGCCTCACCACTGAGGGACCCCAAGCTTGAGACCATGTCACAGTCCCCTCTGTAAACCCAGCCCCACAGTTCCGGGAACTTTGCAAATATCCATAAATGTTTGTTGAGTGAATAAGTGAGAGGCAGAAGGAGGGAATTCAGGGACCACAGAAGTGAAACAGGACTAAGGGGCTGCAGGGAGGAGACAGATTCCAGGTGGGGTCCAGGAGCAACTTGCAGACTGAAAATGGCCCTCTGGCCATGCTGCCCCCCCCCCCCCCGCCCCCGTTCATCCTTCCATCCTTTAGGAGCGAGGACGGCGCCAGCAAGGGTGAGCGGAGTAACAGGAGCACCAGGGTGAAGCGCAGACTGAGCTCCCTACGTTGTCGGGTCACCAGGCAGAAGGAGAAGGTCAGGGGGCCGGGCCAGGGGGACCCCCCCTCTACCTTCTCCAGTTTTGCAGTATGCCCCCGACCCTGGAGCCCCGTGATTCGAGGTAGGTCTGAACGCACAAGGCAGTCTAAGGTTCACCTCTGTCCCCCACAGGGGAAGAGCCCAGTGCTTCTAAAGGACAAGGGTCAGGATGCTAGAGAGAGGAAGGAATGTATCAACGGGCACCAGCTGACGCAAGGAACCTTCCTGGGCCACTCCAGCTGCCCCCTGTGTGGCAAACCCTTTCTGAGCTCTGGTAAGTCTCGTGGCCCGGCCCAGCCCTCTGGATGGCAGCCACTTTCTCCCCTTTATTGCCTCTCATTCTCTCTTGTGGTCTCCTTCACCTGTTGCGTCCGCATCCCATTTCACCCTTGCCAAGCAGAGGCTGACTTCAGCTCCCCTGAGAGCACCAGGTCCCTTAAGGGCAGGGACCATGTGGTCACCTCAGGGCCCACAAAACCCCTCTAAATCTCAGTGTTTGTCACTGCAAAAACCCTCAGGCAGTGTATTAGTCAGCTAGGGCTGCCTGGCAAAATACCACAGTCTGGGTGCTTTGAACAACAGAATTGTGCAGTTCACCCTCGAACAATGCGAGGGTTAGGGACGCTGACGCCCCGCCCCCATACACACACACACAGTCGACAATCCACATGTAACGCTTAGCACTATCTTGGCACAACAGACTAACTACTGGGTCACCCCTTATTCCCCTCGACTTTTAATTTAAGAATCACAGAAAAGTGGAGAGAGCACAGAGTGTCCCCTTCTTTCACCCGGGTTCCCGTCATGGCAGCATCTTCTGTGACCACAGTACATTGGTCACAGCTCAGGAATCAACACTGGTGCCGTATTATTAATCAAACTGCAGGTTTTCCTCAGATATTGCCAAGGTTTCTTCTTCTGTTCGGGTTCCCTCTGTTTCCAGACACAATTCAGAATCCTGTGTTCTCTTTCATCACCCTGTCTCCCTCGTCTCCCTGGTCGATGAAGGTTTCTCAGTCTTTCCTGATTGTTCATGACCTTGACAGTCTTGAGAGGTATTAGCCAGGTGTCTAAGACAATGCCCCCCCATCTGGGTTTGTCTGGTGTTTTCTCATAATTAGACAGGGTTATGGGTTTGGGAACCTTCTTGCCTCATGAGATCAGGGGTAAGTGCTATCAATCTCACATCCCTGAGGATGTTAACCTTCATCCCCTGGTTAAGGCAACATCTGCCGGGTTACTATTCTTTCCCTCTCCCTACTCTGTTCTTTGGAAGCAAGTAACTCAATCCAGCCTGCTCTCAGGATGGTGGGAATCAGGCTCCACTTCCTGGAGACAATATCTGATTTTCAGAACAGCAATTTGAGATCACAGGAGATTTGAGTTGGTGTAAAAGAAAAATGTGGGTTGCCCTTAAGAGCGTGGTGCCTGGTGCATATGGGCAATGGTAGCATCCGTCATCATCATCTTCTTCATGATGTGTTGTTGAGTTAAAGCTGGCAGCTAAAACGCAGACCCACAACCGTGGGCTTTGACTACAGCTCCCACACTGTGTAGGAGGCCTGCGGGGCCAGGACAGCTGTGGCTCACTCCCACCAGGCCGAGAGCAGGCAGCTCCCAGGTATAACTAGCCACAAGCCTATCACCACTGGCGGTATTCAAAGCCAGATGTTACTATCTGTCCCTTAGAGGAAACAGCCCATAGTAAGTTCAACAGAACAGGGAATGAGTCACACTCCAGGTAATTATGGAAGGTGGGTCGCCAGGATAAAGCTGAGATGGTTTCTCAGAAACCAGCCCCACTGATGGAACGCCATTCCAGACAGTCTTTTTTTTTTATTTTAAGATTTTATTTGAGAGAGAGAGCACACGCACATACATACGCTCGCACGCTCAAGCAGGGGGAGCGGCAGAAAGAGAGGGAGAAGCAGACTCCCCACTGAGCCAGGGCGCTAGGATCATGACCTGAGCGGAAGGCAGACGTCTAACCGACTGAGCCACCCACGCACCGCTCCAGACAGTCTTATCACTGGCCTTGACCTCGGAGGTTCTTCACAGTCTGACCCCGCCTACCTGTCCACTTTTCCCTTCCACTACTCAGCCACCGTGAAGTCTCGTGGCTGCCCGCACACATCACCTGCACCTTGCTCATTCAGTGCTGTTCCTGGAACTCCTTGGCGACCTAACTCTTACTCACCCTTTAGAGCCAAGCCAGGGCCACCTCCCCCAGGAAGCCTGGATTGTGGATTGGGCGACTGTATCAGCATCTGAGTGTCTCTTAGGCCAGTTGCTGTCAGCCAAGAGGACACTGGCAATATCTGGAGGCATTTTTTGTTGTCAGGACTGGGGTGCTGCTTGCATTTACGTGGATAGAGGCCAGGGGTGCTGTTCGACATCCTCCAACACATAGGATAGCCCCAACAACAGGCTCAGTTGTCAATAGTGCCAAGACTGAGAAACAGTGCCATAGATTTACATTCCCTGTGTCTCCTTAGCTCTTAACAGAGTCCCTGGCCCATGAGAAGGATGTAATAAATGCACAACAGAAAGATAAAAGAAAGACGAGAGATACCGCTCCTTGTTGCCAGGCTCCTTGAGAAAGGTGGTTTCTACATTTAGGGGAGAACTGTGTCAGCCTGAAGGTTTCTATAGCCAAGATAGCTAGAGCAATAAGGAGCATGCCACTTTTCCTGCTTAAAATCTTCAGTGGCTCCCCACTGCCTTTGGAATAAAGTCCAAAAGTCATAGGAACTCAGAGAGTGAACATTTACACATCCATTGAGACCCCAAAAGTACCCGTGTCAGGTTTCTGACCTCTGATGAAGCAGTCCTTACACTTCTGGAACCTCCAATTTCCTGGACGTGCTCCCTCTCTTGACCATGACAAAATGGACTTAAGCTGAAGGCAGGTCACTTGGGGACTCTGCCACCCTGTTTCTGAACTGAGGGCTGTCGGCCACAGATTGTGGGTGTTTTGAAGTGAGTCTGGCTTGGAAAGATCTCAGCCTGGTTGGCCAGCTTGAACCTGGTGAAAGAGGTGCTTGGCTCCTCTCCTGGGTCCTGCCCAACTATCTCACCAGTGGCCAACCTGGGTTGGAACAAGCAACCTCAGAGCTTGGAAGTCTGACGGCACTTGAGGGGTGGAGGTGCTGGAGGAGGCATCCAGCATGTCTTCTGGTGTCTGAGAACACCTGTGTGGGGGTAGTCTGGCATGTATTTTAGACTCTGAATACCTGTTTGGGGGTATCTAGTATGTGTTTGGGGGGAATATCTAAAAGTTTGGGTAGGGTCTCTCACATGTCTCTATTTGGGGGTATCGATGGCTCCTGGGTGAAGGCGTCTGGTACCTTTGGGTATTTTGGCATGTTTTTCAGATTCTGAATACTTTGCGGTAACTGACAAATCGAGGTGGGGTGTCTGACCGATTTGGGATCACCTGAAAGCATGTTTTGAGTATCTGATAACACCTGCCTGGGAGTCTAGTATGCGTTAGGGGTACTAACAGGTCGTACCCATGTTGGGGTGTCTGGGACCACCTGAGAGGTATATGGCTCATTTTCCCCAGATTTGTCTAGCTTCTTGTAATCTACGCTGCCCCTTCTTCTCAGGTGACGGACCTGTTTTCTCCATCGCTTGCACCATGCCCTCAGCATTCTCTCCCCAGGCTCAATCCCCTTAGCCATGCCCAAGTGCCCGCTAATCCCCCGCTCCGGGCACCCCTGATTCGCTCAAGATGCCCCCCAGCCCCTCTGACCCTCCCCGCGAGGATCGCCTTCACCCCTCCGCAAAGACCCTCCCGGTTAGGTCCTGGGGTCCCCTACAAGGCCGGGCGGGGGTGCCCTCCCGACCGGCTCCAGGTTCCGCCAGAAACAAAGTCCGCAGTTGCCGGGACCCGCGGACCCGCGAGCCCCGCCCCCTTCCGGGCCCACGCCCTCTGACCCGCCCTCGGGGCGGGGACACGCACGCGCAGCTCGCCCGCGCGGCTTCCCGCTTCCGGCCCCGGGCTGCGGGTTGCTGTGGATCCGGGGAGGCCGGGCGGCAGCGGTGGCGGCGGCGAGCGGCCTGCGGGGGACCGGGCCGAGGTGAGGGCAGCGGGGCGGGCCCGAGGAGAACGGAGCTCGGGAGGGAAGTCTCGGGCCTCGGGAAGGCGCCGTCGGGCCTCGGGGGCGGCCTCGGGCACGGGACCCCCGGGGCTGCCTCAGCCTCGGGCCGGGCCCCCGTGGACCCCTCCGAGCCGGCGGGGGGGTCCTGCAGTTCAGGCTGTCCCTTCGGTGCGTTTGGGCTCTGACTGGCGAATGCAGGGGTGCAGACGATGCCTGCTGGCCCCATCCGAGCTCCGGCCCTTGGGCGGTGTAGCCTCCCCCCCCCCCCCCGCTCCGGAGGGGGAGGTCACCGGGTTCGAGGTTCAGGAGCGCCCGGGGCAGGACCGGGGATGTAGTGATAACCGTAAACAGCAGCCAGCGCCGTGGTGCTTCGGCGCTCTGTGGAGAACTCACTTCCCTGGCGTGGACGCCTTCCGTGCTAGGGAGCTTTTGGGTAACGAACACTATACGAAGTGTGTGTTCTTTGGATCTTCCTTACTCCAGTTCCTTGTGGAAGAATTTAGATGGTGCGGGGCAGCTTTCGCTGCAGGGAGGAATCAGAGGCCCTTGATCCTTGCATGATTTGTGGCAGTTTACTTCCCCGTCTGTTTTACCTGTTGCTCTGTTGAGATGGAAGCCTTAGGAGAGATGGCTGGCGCAGAGTGTAAAAAGTTTTCTTGGGAGGGGGAAAAAAAGCTTTCTTTAAGTTTTACAGTGTACGTGAAGAACACAACTCTTCCTTCTTCGCCTCATTTGAGGGGAGTGGAACTCCAGCCAAAAGCCTCAAAGGGCCTTTTTTCTTGTTGGGTAGAGAGAGTTCAGGACGGCAAGAGCAGCCCCATGGCCAAGGGCGATTTGGGGATGATCTTGCGGGTATCTGGGTGAAAGATTAATCCTAAAGCTTTGTGGAGAAGTGTCAAGAGCGCAGGCTTCAGTGTCAAATCAGATCTGGGTTCTGGTCCCCTGTTCCACCACGTATTAGCCATGTAGCCTTGCTAAGACTCAGTCCCCCCCCATCCTTAAAATGGGAATAAGGATTGGTTAGAGATTCCATACGGTAGTTTGTCTCAAGTGCATAGCAGAGTGTCTGGCATATAGTGAATGCTCAATAAATGTTACGTATTCTGTGTATATGTGCATGCCCCCAGACTTGTATTTTTAGGCTGACATTGCAAATAATAAAGAGTCTGGAAAACTTGAGCATCTCGGTTGTTGTTTGAACTGGGTCAGAGTGTACACTTATCAGTAGTTTGCTATCCTATGGGTCAAGCCCTTTTGAGAAAAAGGTGGTTGTAAAGCGAATAAGAGCATATCGCCGGAAGGCATAATAAATTCAGTTCTTGTAAACATAATTTGTTTTGGGTTTATATTAGCTTATTTTAATTTTTTTTTTTTTAAGATTTTATTTATTTATGTGACAGAGAGACAGCCAGCGAGAGAGGGAACACAAACAGGGGGAGTGGGAGAGGAAGAAGCAGGCTCCCAGCAGAGGAGCCCGATGTGGGACTCGATCCCGGAACGCCAGGATCACGCCCTGAGCCGAAGGCAGACGCTTAACGACTGCGCTACCCAGGCGCCCCAGCTTATTTTAATTTTAAATGGCATGCATAGAGAAATGGAAAAGGCGATTCTTTGATTCTTTTGATTCTTTTCTTTCTCTCTTTCTCTCTTTCTTTTTTTTCTTAAATTGACTTGAGAATGCCCCCACTTTGAAAGCTGAAGCGGCACGTACATTGTTTCTGGCATAAGCTGTGTTATAATTTTCATTCTTGTCACACAGTAGCAATTACCACTGGCTGCAGGGCCATTACCCTTGTCACCAGCCCCTGGGACTAGGGCTGTGGTCACCAGCTGTGCCTCCCTGGGTGTTTACCTACCACATGTTTAGCATATTTCTGATCCTTGTGTCAAGGTCTCCTTCATTCTTCCTCATTCACCCTAGGTCCTGTTTCCATTTCTTCGAGTTCCCTCTAAGACTTTGAGAACCTTTTCATCTCGGCCCTCTTAATACGTAATTTAAAACTTTACAGAGTCCAATTTACTTCTTTAGTATTTATTAGTTGAGTTCTACCACCCCACCCCCCCCAAGTGGTGGAGAGTGGCTGTTTTGAAAACTCTTTCTCCAGGTGCAAAATAATTCCTGAGCTCTGGAGCTGCCTGTAGGAATTTTCTGGAGGAGGAATGTGACGGATGGGGGAGGGGGCAAACTGATGAAAATAATGTCCTCAGTGAAAGGGCCCCTGCTGCGGTACTTATTTTTTGTTGTTAAAGTTGCCCTTGAGTGTAAAATTCAACTGGCTGCCTTCTCCCCTTTTGTTCTGAGATAGTTTTCAACTGAGTGCATTTGGTTGTGTTCAAAGTAGCAATGACATAAGCTGATTTACATCGTACGTTGAAAAAAATGTTGTAAAGTTTAGCTGAGAGTGTACATTTAACACATCGTGGGTGGTTACATTTTAAACTCATGCCACTCCTCTTTTTCCCTTAATATAACAGCTTTATTGAGCTATAATTCCCGTACCATAAAATTCACCCTTTTAAAGCGTGCCATTCAGTGGATTTTTCACAGACTTATGCAACTGTCACACTATCTAATTGAGAACATTTTATCATCTGGTTGTTCTTGTGGGTGAGTTTCAGGAGGTGAGAAAGGCAAATGAAAGGTGGGCTAGCAGGTGCCCCGTGGCTCCGCTGCAGCATGCGACCCAGGGAGGGAAGAACCGCATCAAAGTACTTGGCTGGAATCCAGCGTGTGCCTGAGCGCAAGGACGTTTATGTACTGTGTATGGATCCCTCTGATTTGCTGAGATTACAAGGCAGAGCGAAATGGACTTGAGAAAGAATCATAAGTCATGAAGCCATCCACAGTAGCGCGGTTAATGTGCTCACAGTCCCCTCACGAGACTGAAATGGATAGCGACTGACCATCCATAATGTAGAGCAGAAAACCAGCATCTGTGGGCATAGGAAGCAGGAAGGGAGGCAGCTCTGTGGTGCTCATAACACCAGGATATGGTGACTGATGGCCTTTGCAATCTTTTGCAGTGTCCACTTAGAGGCTCCTATTCAAAGAATTTAAAGAGATGGGAAGATGGAAAAACTGAGACCCTCCCAGATGCTGCTGGTGGGGCTGTAGGATGGGCCAGCCACTGTGGAAAACCAGTCTGGCCGTTCCTCGAGAAGTTAAACGCAGAGTTACCCTGTGACCTAGCGATTCTACCCCTAGGTATGTGCCCGAGAGGGATGAATACAGGCTGCACGAAAACTGGTACACAGACGTTCACAGGAGTGTTGTTCACAGTAGCCAGAAAGTGAAAACAACCCAAATGGCCCATCAGATGAATGGAAAAATAAAATGTGATCCGTCCATACAGTAGCATTCAGCGGTGAAAAGGCGTGGCATTCTGATACAGGTTACAGCATGGATGAGCCTTGAAAACGCCGTGCTGAGTGAAAGAAGCCAGGCCCAAAAGGCTGTGTATCTTCTGATTTCATTTACGTGAAATATCCAGAACAGGCAAACCCATAGAGACAAAAATAGATGAGTGCTTGCCCAGGGCTGGAAAGAGGGGAACGAGGCGTGACAGCCGAGGGGTGCAGGGTTGCTTTCAGGGGTGATGCAGATGTTCTCACACCGTGGTGGTGGATGCACAGCCCTGAACACACTAACAGCCATCGCCTCGTTCGCCGTGAGAGGCCGAGTTGTGTAGTATGTGAATTCCGTCTCCATAAAGCTGCTGAATAAGACAGAGGCCGACAAAGACACAGGATGAGAACTAGAAGCACAGTGGAAGTGGTTATGAGCGTGGGACAGAACTGCAAGAAGTGGTTGGAAACTAGGAAGCTAGTCTACGGCCATACCACCCTGAACGCGCCCGATCTCGTCTGAAACTAGGAAGCTAGAAATCCAAGGGGGATCGATAAAAAAAACCCTGAAGAAACAGGGAGCACCTCTCCAGAATAAATAGCACGGGGTCAGATTACAGACATTAAGAGATTCTTCTTTTCCTAAAGCTGATCATAGACAGGTCCCTGCCATGTTGGAAACGGTCACCAAGCCCTGTGTGCCGCCCATGTGACAAGGGTTGAGGCGGAGATGTGGGGTCAGAATCTCCGGGATGTAGCTCCGGCCTGGGCAGGAAAGCCCTCTCTCTCCTGAGGGATGAGACTCAGCTGTTGATGGGGTCGGGGGAGGGGGGCAGCTTATGTGAAAGTCAGAGTCAAGAAACGTGTGCTGTTGATCAGGTAGCCAGGGAGCGCTGAGTTGGGCATCTTACAGGCTGGCGTGTTACTGCAGAGGACTTTCTGGCCCTAGCCATCAGTGGGTGGAGGCTAGCTTGGAAAACGCAGAGGCCGGAGACAGGGAAGTTCTTTGAGAAGTGACCTGGGCCTAAATAGGGACAGTGTGGGAAGTGGTCAGACTTGCATCTGTGCAAAGGGAGGTGTGTCAGGGCTTCGTAGGCAGTGTGGAGAGAGTGGGATGTAGGTAACATGGGAGGTAGGTGACAGGGCCCCAAGATCATCAGCTAGTAGGACTCTTCCTTATGCAGCAAGGGCACCCTGAGGCGTGTAGGTGCTGTCAGTATGACCAGTTTGGACCTCTCTCGAGTTTATCTTGCACTGGAAAGGGGGAATCTGTGTTCCCTGCACTCAAATCAGGGTCTCTTCCACTCCCCCAAGCACCTCCACCCCATCCCAAGGCTTCCAGGGTCTAAGAGCAGTAAAAGTAGCCCTTCGAAGACCCTCAGAGGTCCTGAGGTTGTAGCGCTCTGGGATAGAGTGGGGGCGGGGCGGGATAGCAGTCACTGCCTGCCAGCGGTTGGAGGTAGGAGGGAGAGAGACAGAGAACTTGGCAGCGAAGTGATGTGAAACCCATCAGTAGAGTCATGATCTGGTTAATGTGCTTGCATAACCAGAGGTGGCAGCCTTCGGAGTCTGACTCCTGTAAGCCCGTGCCGTTCTGGGGCTTTTCTGTCCATTCGCAGCAGCAGTCACCCTTGTTCTCCCCACAGCACAGTATGCATGGAGAGTTGTGGCCTGGGAGCCTGGAGGGACATCTGCGTCTCTCCTCTGTGATGTGATATATAGCCCCCCACCTCTCACACCTCACTGATGTGAAAACATCTTAACCGGTGCGGTAGGCAGGACCACGGCGCCCAGAGATACTTGCATCCTAACCCCCAGGACTTGCAAACACGTGACCTTCTGTGGCAAAAGGAACTTTGCAGGTGTGATTCAGGATCTGGAGATGGCAGGTGAGCCTGGATTATCCAGGTGAGCCCATTGTCATCCAGAGGGTCCTCATGAGAGGGAGACGGGAGGGTCCGGGTCGGAGGAGGAGGTGTGATGGTAGAAGCAGAGGTCAGAGGTAAGAAGGTGCTCAGCTGCTGGCCTAGAAGGCGCGGGAAGCCCAGGAGGTCAGGTGCCACCGGCAGCTGGAAAGGGAGGGGAAACGTGTTCTCCCCTAGAACCTCCAGGAGGTGGCAGCCCTCCTGACCCCGCATAGCCTTCTGCCCTCCAGCCCCACTGGAGAAGAACCTCAGTGTTGTTTTCACCCACTGTTTGTGGAAATTTGTGACAGCAGCCTTTGGGAACGCCCACACCCACTTTCCATCTCCAGTGTTTGAAAGCTCAAATTCTCAATTGACTTGGGACCCGCCCCGCCCCCCACCCTCCCCAGCACGTCTTTCTCCTGTGGAAGTTTCTAGCACTCCCGCCTGGCCTCACTCAGGATTCTGTGTGCCTCCAGCCGGGCCACTCCCGTTGCCCCTTCGCTAGACACGTACACACGTGAGCCCCGTGAGCAGAAAGATGGTAGCAGGGAGCTCAGGCCTGCTTCTCTGGTATTAGAGATGCTGCTTCAACACTCTGATCGTCGGTTTCCTGGCTCTAAAATTAGAAGTCTAATAGCATTCCTTATTTCATAGGGCTGTGATTGCTTGTGAAGGGCTTGGCAGTGTCTGGGTGTGTCCCTCCATTCCTTCAATACCAGGATCCTGCCGCAGTGAACACAACTTAGCCCTTTTTTTTTTAATCTGAAATATATAACTTCATTAACAAAGTGCAGAATATATGTACAAATGAATAAAAATAAATTATTAAAAAATGACGTGCCACCACTATGGGCTGCTCCAGAAGTCTGGGGATTAATTATAAGTCACATCTTGTAAATTAGTGCTTTTAAGTTTGTCATTAGCTCCACCTGGCTTATTGGCAGGAAGCTAAAACCTTCCTTTTGGTGTGTCTCCCTCTTCGGAATGTTCCAAAAGCCCTGATCAAAGGAGAAGGCCCTCCATTTTCCCTGCTGTCTGCAGAATTGGCCATCCTGCTGCTGCTTTTTAAAATGGGGATAATATAATTCACATACCATAATATTCACCCCTTTAAAGTGTACGATTCAGTGGTTTTTAATATATTTATATGTACTCCTCACCCTAAACGTTCTCATCACCCCAAAAGTAAACCAAGTAGCCATGAGCAGTCACTCCCCTTTTCCCGTTCCCAAGCCACTGGCAACCACGATTCTGCTTACCCCTGAAGATGTTCCACACTGGGGTAGCTTTCCATTGGTCTAGAAGGCTCACTTCTGGATGGGCCCAAAGATAGGGGCTTCCGGGACTCTACAGTGTGTTTGGTTTTGACCATGACCATGATGAAAACCAACACTTTATGACGTTGTGATCTGGTGAGCACATACACACATACACGATGCGATCCAACGTTTTGCTGAAGACTAAGAATACTCGTCTTTATTACTCAGTAGAGACTCTGTTCTGTTTGATTTTGTGGGAAGCTATTTTCCCCCAGTTGACTAAGGGGTCATGGTCCTCCATTTCAGAACACTGCCTTGGGATCCCAGTGCGCCATGCTGTAGGAAAAAAGTTTAGCAAAGGAGGGAGCATTTGGCAGTACAATTAATAGCTTTGACTTTCGAGGACTGTACTCGTTTCTTAGGACTGCTGTAACAAATCGCTACCACCCGAGTAGCTTAAAGTAACAGAAACTTACTCTCTCACCATTCTGGAGGCTCAGAGTCTGAAATCGAGGTGTCTACAAGGCCGCACTCCCTCCGAAGGCTCCAGGGAAGGATCCTGGAAAGCTGCCCTAGGCTGTGGGTCCTTGGCTTGTGGCTGCATTACGCCAGTCTCTGCTTCTGTATTCACTTGGCCTTTACCTCCGTGTGTCTGTCTATCTCTCTGTGTCCAAGTCTCCCTCTTGGCCTTGTAAAGACGCCAGTCATTGGATCACCCTTAATCCAGGATGATGTCCTCTTGAGATCCTTAAGTTAATTATATCTGCAAAGACCCTCTTTCTGAATGAGGCCACATTCCGAGGTCTGGGTGGACGTGCATTTTGAGGGGACCATGTTCACCCAACCACAGGAGCCTTCTATTCCTAGTGGCTTGTAAGTGAGAACAAGTTGACAAGCTATTAATACTGGCTTCTTAGATTTCTTACAACACATAGTAATTTTCACATTATTTAAAGTGAAATTAAGCACTGGACTTCAGCTCACTCTTGGGAACCCAGGAAGTGAAGAGAGAAACGTGGAGGAGATCTTAAGAACCAGTTTCTCACTTGAAAAGCTTCTAAATCTGATTCCTCTGTGAATATCATTTGCCACACAGTAGAAACAGGTGCCTCATACTACAGTATGTTAAATGTTTGCTTGTTTGCCTGTCCTTATATAATCTATTCTTTCCCCCATGCATTCAAAGACCACCTTCATCAAATATAAAAGTTTTATCAATTTAGAGAGGAAAAAACAGTTCCATCTGCTTGGCCCTGCACCTAGCTTACATAAGTACTCGAAACTGCTTTCTTCCTGACCTTGAGACGTGAAATATATTAAAAGATATTCAAGCTCACACCTTTGCAGTACTAAAAGGAACACTAATGAAGGTCTTTGCAAGGTTTTGGAATTTTCCTAATATAGGAGCTGATTGCCGACTCACATGAATAGTTACAGCTGGCTTTCTTAGCCAGTGTGGGGATCTTGAGATGCTCGGAAAGCAACCTGGTACCTGTTTGCTGCCAGCGTACACTCTTTCACGGCTCTGGAATTCAGTAATGACTTCACACAGTTAATCCACTTCACTGCTTCCTTTATTCCATTCCCTTCCGTGGGCCAGGGATTAAAAATGGGAGCTTCTCGTGCCCCATGAGCCCTGCTGGGTGCATTTTGGTTGTTGGAATAGGCCCTCCCTTCCAGAACGATCCAAGTAGATAAGGTAGACCAGGAATCAGCAGACTTTCTCTGTAAAGAGCCCCGTAGTAAATATTTTAGACTTTGCAGACCACACAGCCTCTGCCGCAGCTACTCCCCAAAGCAGCCCCAGACAACAGGGAAGCAAGTGGGCATGGCTATGTTCCAATAAAACTTTATTTACAAAAATAGGTGGCTGGCCCTCAGGCCGGAGCTTGCCCACTGCTGCAGAAGATTTGTGATTTTCACCATTCTGTGTCAAGGGCTGTGACTCCGATTTGGTGAATTTGGTGAGGGACATGGGTGAAGGGGACAGGGGATTCTCTCAGATGTGTGTTTGCACTGGGAACTCCTTATGGAGCGTGTCTCTGAGCCTCAACAGCCCTGACAGGATTTCAGTTGTCTTTTTTACAGAAATGCAGTGTCCTTGAATAATTCCCAGGCCACCGAAAGCAAACGGTTTTTTTCTGGCATTGTATGCGCCTGTTTTTCTTCCTTGCTTTCCACCTTTAACAGAATGCTTTTTATCTGGTGAAAGAGAAACCCACTGGACGCTGTTAAGTGTTTGATTTCCTCTGCCCTCCTTATAGCTACCTCTGCTAATATTTGCTCTTTATTTCCCAAATAAAAGGTTTTAAAATATATATATATATATATATATATGCCTGGGTGGCTCAGATGGTTTAGTGTCTGCCTTTGCCTCAGGTTATGATCTCTGGGCCCTGGGATCGAGCCCCCCCCCCCCCACTCGGGCTCCTGGCTCAGTAGGGAGTGTGCTTCTCCCTCTCCCTCTGCCCCTCTCCCCCGCCCCATGCTCTCTCTGTGTCCTTCTCTGGAATAAGTAAATAAAGTATAAAAATATATAATAATAGTAATAAGGCCAGTTGGGGTTTTCTGGAAGATTTCAGATGTGTGGTAGCGACACCTGAATTAATCTTTCCAAATCATTTGTTTTCATTGAAATGTTTTCTAGCCGCGTCATTTTGATTTCTGTACCGTCCGTTGAATTAACATAATTGTTTCAAACACCAGCGGGGAAAGCAGGGCTGCCCCTCCTGGCAAGGCTGGGGGAAGTGGGGGGCATTGTTTTGCTGGGATCCCCACAGTTCAGCATCTGGCCTTGTTGCCAGGTCACAAGAAATACTTACTCACATGGCATATGCTTTTCAGGGTCTGAACTGCCCACGGATGATGCTGAAGGTACCTCCCTCCTGACACCAGAAATAACGTAAACTTGAGCAAAGGGGAACGGGTGATCCGCACCCCATCCTTAGCTCCGCACGCTCTTTCTCAGATCCGTAAATAACGAAGTGGAACACCAGGTTCTCTCGTTTTTAGCAGTCCCCTTCCGGCCCTGGGGTCACACCTCTGTCCCTCTGACCAGGTTCACCCCTCATTGACCTTACATTGAAAGGTCATTTCCACTGGTGTCGATGTCATCCTTTAGGAGCGATTGTTACTAATTCTGTCTTGGTAAAATGTTCCAGAGCCACCTGCACCCGAATGGCCCCTGTGAACTGGTCAAACTTGTTCATCAGAATGAGTGGAAACACCCAATGGAGCAGGGTTTTGTTCCCCTATTTTCATTAAGCATCCTCGTTAATTGCTAAGGGCGCTTTGAGGAGAGGGCGCTAGAATGCGGGGGCAGGGCCCTTCCAGACCATCGGGGAGCCCTGCAGAGTTCCCCGAGTACTGGAGCCAGTCTCCTGAGGAAGATGGTAAGTAGGTCCTGTCACGCCAGGAGGGGCCGGCAGTGACAGCGGACAGAAGTTCTCAAGTGCTGCTTTGTGTTTACCTTCTGTCTTGGGGAATGTGAGGTTCCTGGGAGAAAATCTGAATCCACGAGGGCTGAGTAGCAGCTGCTGAAATTCAGGTCCCCTGCAGCATTAGTTGTACCTTCAGAAAACAGCACGTTAACCATTTTTCAGTGTCCAGTTCAACCGCATAAGTGGACGCCCATTGTTGTGGTGCTGTCCCCACCATCCATCTCCAGAACGTGTTCATCTGCCCCAAACGGAGACCCCGTCCCCATGAAATGCTGACTCCCCTCCCCCTCCCCCAGCCCCAGCACCTGCCGTCTACTTCCAGTTTCTATGGATGGGACTCCTCTAGGGACCCCACAGAAGTCGAATCAGACAGTATTCGTCCTTTTGCGTCTGGCTCATCTCACTGAGCACAGTGTCCTCCGGGTTCGTCCGTGTCGTAGCAGGTGGCAGCATGGCCTTCCTTTTTAAGGCTGAGTCATAGTCCGTTGTATGGAGGGACCACACTGTGTTTATCCGTTTCTCTGTTGGTGGACACTTGGGTGTTTGCACCTGTGGCCAGTGTGAATAATCATCCTGTGAACGTGGGTGTACAAGGGTCTGAGTCTCTGCTTTTAATTCTTCGGAGTCTACACCCAGAAGTGGGACTGCTGACGCTTCTAATTCTTTTTAGAATTAAAAAGACTTTTTGAGGAACTGCCCAACTTGTCGGCAGCAACCGCGTCATTTGACCTTCCTGCCAAAAGTGCATCAGGATTCCAGTTTCTCCACGTCCTTGTCCACACTGGTTATTTCCCATGTTTGCGAATGGTAACCGTCCTAGTGGGTGTGAAGTGGCTTCTCGTGGTTCCGAGCTGCATGTCCCTGATGATGGTGCTTAAGCATCTTCTCATGGGGCCGTTGACCGCCTCCCTGTCTACTTCGGAGCAATGTCTCGTCACGTCCTTTGTCCACTTTTGCGTTGGGTTGTTTCTCTTCTTTAAGGGTTCTCTCTACTCGTTGCATCTGACGTTCTAGGGTCTCGCAGGAGCTGAAAAGCAAGTATGACATACCTACAACCTTGGACATCTCGAGGCCACCACCAGAGGCGTGGTGGTCCCAGGCCCGGGCAGGAAGCAGAATTGGCGTGGTGTGGCTTCCCAACCACAGACCAGCCGACTCCTGCCACCGAAGGGTGGGTGTTTAGAGAGGCGGGCAGCAGCAGTCATGAGCCTGGGAGCGAGTGTGAATCATTAGGAAGAAATCGTGTCCCATCGACCTCATTTCCTCTTCTAGTGACAACGACCCAGCCCAGTAGACCGGAGAAACGAGGCGGAACGTGTGGAAGTGGGAGGCATCTAATCAGGTCCCCCACGACATTCTTGGGGCAGGATGAGAAGTGCACAGAGGTGTTATGATAATTCTGAGCTAATTATCCTTTAGCCAGGCTCATAACTAGTTGGATGGAAGTTCCTGAAGGGTGTTAATTAGTGTCCCAGGGTCAACCGAAGGGGAGACCGCCCCTGGGTCCCGTCCTCTGCTGTGTCCTGACTGGCTGTTTACTCTGTAATTTAGAAAGATAAAAGATGTAGAAAGTTTAATTATCGAAGCTGGGGATCGCAGCTGGAGGGGCGGCCTTCATCCCAGTGTCCTGGAGTCAGGGCCCAGAAATCTCAGCGACTGAAACAACCGGCCAAAGCCAGTGAGGTAACATGAGTGCGCAGAACGATTCAGTCTCTGTGCCGGCCGCTAAGTCATCCCAGCCTCGGCACTGTGGACGTTGGGGGCCAGGGGATTCTCTATGGTGGGGCCATCCTGTGCTCATGGGATGTTGAGCCGCATCCCTGGGGGTGACCCACGCCATGCCAGGAGCACCCCCACCATCGTAGAGTCCACAAGATTTCCAGACAATGCCAAATGCCCCCCCCCCCCCTCCGGGACACAGACTCCCCTCTGGTTGAGAACCACCGATCTAAGTAAGCTGCCCTAAGGAGAGTTAGCTCCATGTCTCATCTGGTTCGGTCCCAGGAGCTCTGCAAAGCCGGCTGAACTCCTAGCCCTGGAATCTGGCCCACTCCTGGCCTTCTGGTCTTACGCAGATTTGCCTCTCTTGTTCACACCTCTTTCCTGAGCGCCTGTTCCAGCCTCAGCTGCCACCTGCCTTCCCCCGGCATCCTCAGGGGCAGCTTGGGTGACTCCACTCAGAAGTCGATCACCGCCTCTCCCCGTGCCTGACCTCTGGCTCTGCCCTTCCCGGGTCACCTGTGTCCGGTCCCGACACCCTCCTCGTCCATCACCCTGCGTCCGCCTGCATCCCCTTGCAGGCCCTTTCCCGCCGCAGCCACCACTCCTGGAGGCAAATATGATCGAAGACCCCGTGTGTAAACTTTTCAGTGACTTCAGTTGCAAGGATGAAATATAAACCAGGGATCCCAAAGGCCCGTGACAGAACCTTCACACACAGGGTGTTCCCTCCATCCTGCCCATCTGCCCCCTTCATCTTTCCTTCTCTCTCCCCTGACCTACCCTAGACCCGGTCTCCCTCTGCCCCTTCCTTCAGCAAATATTTATGGAGCAGCTACCCCGCCCCAGGCCCTGTGCCAACAACGAACGACAAACAGAGATCCCCACGTGTGTGGAGTGTCCCTCCGAGGACACAAAATAGAGTTCACTCTTTGTTTGTGGATTCCGTATGTACGAATTCACCCACTGGCCACAGTTTATCTGTAACCCCCAAGTCAATACTCCCAGTGCTTTCTTGGTCACTTGACGACACGCAGAGTGGCAAAACACTGGAGTTGCCCAAAGTGCCTATTCCCATACCGCCTCTGTTCGAGCTCGTTCGGTAAACAAGTGTCCTTGTTACAGTGTATTTAGTGCCACGGTTTGTGCACTCTTGTGCTTTTCGTTGGTGATTTTGCTGTTGAAAATGGCCCCCAAGCATTGTGCCAAAGGGTCTAGTGACCCTGGCCCAAGAAGGCTGGGATGAGCCTTATGGAGAAAATACGCGTATCAGACAAACTTCTTTCAGACGCGGGTTAGAGAGCTGTTGGCTGTGTTCAGTGTTTATGATACAACAGTGTAGATTAAATAAGGTCTCTTCCAGCCAAAACACAGGAACACAAAGTTAGGTATTGATGGGCTGATGAATATATGACCAGAGTCTCATAGGACCTGAATTCCCTGGAAGCAGGGGCTTGGCGTTAACTAATTCAGTGTTGACAGAGCCCTTCTAGACCCAACTGTCACAAATGCTGAGTGCCCACTCTCTATAGCAGGAGAAGACGGCACAACCGTCTGATCCTCTGGAGTCCAGGGCGTGAGAAGGAGGGGAAGTGGAGACCCTGGGGTGTGGGGAGGGGGTTCATAGTTCTTTTACGTCTCTCCAAAAACTTGTTTCCTACGGGTCTTTCCCAGCACTGGTGAATGAGAGACCTCCCCGATTGGGCTTCCTGGCGCACCTTTCCCTTCATTTCTGCGCTAGGGGTGTCTCTTCTCTCCAACCCACATTTGTTCCTGTCTGCCCCCCACTCCCCATGCAACCTCACTGCAGCCCACGAGCCCCATCGCCAGTAAAGGAAACAGCCTGTCCCCAGCCTGTCTTGGGAGCACACCCTTGCCCTTATCCAGAGCCTGCCTTTGGCGCTGGGCTCCCGAGCCCCAGGCTTCTCCGATTCACCCTCGTCCAAAGCTGTTTCCATGAGACTCCACATTCCATGGAGCGCTTGTCCACAGGCCCTGGACCAGCCAGCTGGAGGATAGGTTCGAGTAGGGTGTGAAAAAGTCACACGGGAAGTCTGGGCAGAGCCCTTTTCTCTGGGTATAGGCTTTTCAGCCTCCAGCCTGCCCAGGTGGCGGTCTGCGGAAGGACTGAGCCCAGCCCTGGGCCCCGGCTGCAGCCTGTGTGTGCTCAGAGATGATCAACTAACCAAAAAAGGCCAGCAATTATTTTTGAAAGTTAGAAGCCTTAAATACTTCATTTAACTTAAAGTAGATAAACGTACTTGTATTTGCCAATCTTTTGGTATCCGACAGCCTTCCCTTTGAGAATGGAAATCCCTGTCATCTTTCTTGCCTTAAGCCAGACCTGTAGGGGGCGCCTGGCTGGCTCAGTCGGTAGAGTGGGTGGCTCTTGATCTCAGGGTTGTAGGTTCAGGCCCCATGTTGGGTGTAGAGATTGCTTAAAAATAAAGTCTTTTTAAAATAAACAAACCAGACCTGCAGTATAGACTCTATACTCTAATTTCCACTTAATGAGAATTTCAAGAAAACCAGAAGCCTTCTGAATGCTGAACACTTCTAGATTTCTGTGATCGGTTTCCCCTAATTTGGGCGGGTGGGGGGTGTTAGATCACCTTCTGCTAATCAGATAGTATTTTGGTTTGCTCGTTTTTAAGTGACTTGCTTGTAAGTGTTAGAAACACTAACTCTTTTGCACTGGTGGTTCAAGAGTTGAAGTGGCATTTTGTTAAGGAATGTATCTGTAATGCCGAGTGCTGCTGGCTTACACAGCTCTGGAATTGACTAGAAATGGCTCTAGGGGCGCCTAGGTGGCTCAGTCATTAAGCGTCTGCCTTCGGCTCAGGGCATGATCCCGGCGTTATGGGATCGAGCCCCATATCAGGCTCTTCTGCTGGGAGCCTGCTTCTTCCTCTCCCACTCCCCCTGCTTGTGTTCCCTCTCTCGCTGGCTGTCTTTCTCTCTGTCAACTAAATAAATAAAATCTTTAAAAAAAAAAAAAAAGAAATGGCTCTAGTTAAGCAAATGTTTGCAGGCGGACGGCCACAGAGCATCCTTTCTGCCTAATTTGCCTCATCCTGACTTGTGCACCTGGATGGAGAAGAGGCTTCAGTTCTTGGGATGGACCTGTTAAATGCGAGTTGCCTAAGAATGTACCTGTTCGGGGCACCTGGGTGGCTCAGTTGGTTAAGCGTCTGACTCTTATTATTATTTTTTTTAAGATTTTATTTATTTGAGAGAGAGAGAGAGCACAAGTTGGGGTTGGGGGTGGGGGAGAAGCAGACTCCCCTGTTGATCAGGAAGCCCGACATAGGGCTCGATCCCAGGACCCTGGGATCATGATCTGAGCCAAAGGCAGGCACTTAACAGACTGAGCCACCCAGGCGCCCCAACTGTCTGACTCTCGATTTCAGCTCAGGCCATGATCTCGGGGTCATGGGATCAAGCCCCACATCGGGCTCCACGTTCAACCGGCAGTCTGCTTAAGATTCTCCCCCCCCATATCTCTAAAATAAATAAAATCTTTAAAAAATATATATATATATATACCTGTTCACCCAGGATGGAGAGCAGACAGCTCATAGCAAAACGCTGTTTTTACTAAATATCGTTCAAGTACTCATCATATTTCCCTTGAATGTTCCAGCTATTTCTACACATGGATTGGCCCCAAATAGATATTCCCAGGTTCTACTGTTATCCCGTATTTTCAGCTGCTTTCAGGACTTCTTTTTTTTTTTTTTTTTTTTTTTAAGATTTTATTTATTTATTTGACAAAGAGAGAGGGAACACAGGCAGGGGGAGTGGGAGAGGAAGAAGCAGGCTCCCAGCGGAGCAGGGAACCTGATGTGGGGCTCGATCCCAGCACCCCGGGATCATGCCCTGAGCCGAAGGCAGACTCTTAACGACTGAGCCACCCAGGCACCCCGGCCTTCAGGACTTCTGTACTAGCGTCCTAGGGGCGTTTCGGACTAACGATGTCCACACCGAGCGCTCCCGTGTCCCCCTTGCCACTGCTCCCTCTCCCTAGCTTCTTCCAGTCCCACCCGCTGAAGGTGCCACCCAGTGGCCCAAACCAGATGTCTCGGTCTTCCCAGTTTCTGTGGCTACCCCACCCTCCCTGCCTCCATCAGGGACACCGACACTGGCATGCAGATCACTGAACTGGTTCCCTCCCTCCATCGTCCCTCTCTCTGCCTTCTTGCTCACCCCTACCATCACCATTCTCTCGGAATGTGGATGGTCTCATCCTGTATGTCCTTCACTTGAAATCCCCCATGATTCCCCATCAGGAAGTCAAAGTGCCCAAGAGTGGCTCATGAAACACCACACACTCCCAGCCCAGCCTGCCTTTGATCCTCGTCTCTGGCCACACTCTTCCCCCTCCTCCCCACTCCCTGCCTGCCCACCCTGCACGGATGCCCACTGCCCTTTCCTGGAATGGCCTTCCCCCTTCCTTCTTTTCTCCTGACGACCTCCTACTCATCCTTCAAGACCCAGTGCAGGTGACCCCATAACCTTCCTCCTCCCCCACCAGGAAGAATGACTCCTCTTCCTCCCTGGGACACTCCCAGTTCCCAGTACTAGAAATCCCATAATTATTGCTAATGTGTCACCTTCTTGATCATCTGGGTTCCTCAGGGCTGGGGATCTCCCTTACTCAAACACCATTATTCCCATGGAAAGAGGCGTTTTATGTTTTCTAAACTAATTCACAAACTTTTTATCAGTATTATTATGGGAGAAACCTAGCCCTTTTAGCTGTGACTGCCTGGGCAGCACAGGGCTCTGCAGAAGGAGCTAAGCCCCAGTTTCCCCACTTCCCAGTGTTCTAAGGTGTCGTGTATTCTGGGATTGAGCCCAGTCCCACAGCTTGTCTGTGTTCAGGAAAATGTCAGTCTTTCTTTAATGAGGTGCTTGGATGTTAGGGGCAGGCATGGAAAGCCACCAGTTGGCCCCTTGCCCTATTCCTATACCTGGGTGTAGATTTATTTCCTCACCGAATCCTCCCCTGAGCCCCGTGAGGTAGATACCGTGTACTGTCTGCACAGATGATGAAACAGTCCTGGGGGGACTAAGTAATTAGCCAAGATCGCAGAAGTAGCAACAGCAGGGGACAGAGTCAAGATTCAGACCCCCACTCTTCCTGACCCCAGAACCTGTTTCGGAAGAGAACAGTCATGTACCAGAATGTCCCTAATTCTGCACTCCCACACTTGGGGGAAGAAACTGAAGTCATGGATTTTATATAACCTAACAGCAGCGGCCCATGCAAAACCCAGCTCAGTGCTAATTTGGGGTGGCATCAGAAATTGTCACCATCTGCTTTGAGCTTTTTCTCCAAGTAGTATTTTGAAATAATTTAAGATTTATGGAAGAATTCTAAAGAGATTGTGCAGAAAGTTCCTACAAATAGGCCCTGCACCCAGCTTCCTCCTCATGCTAACCTGTTTTTAATTATAAAAATCAATTATAAAAAAAATAAAAATTCTGCATCGCAGAAAATTTGAAAACTAGAGAAACAAGGGAAAACAGCCGTGATCCCACACAGCTACAGTAAGTCATTCCTCTGTCGTGTTGCCTTCCAGATTTTCTGTCTTTATCCATATTGTCCTGCACGGGTGTCCTGGGTGGTGCAGTCCTTTGGAAAGGCAGTTTGGTGATAACCAATCTAACATCATAAAACATAGCTAACCTTTTGCCTCCTGAACGCTGTCTCTTTGAGACTCGCAAGGGTCAAGGTCTGACGACAGAGAAGTAATTCAGAGAAGTAATTAAAGTGGAACTTAAAAAAACCAGAGCAATGCGAGAACGGGAAACATGTATATGTCCGCCGTGGTTAATGAACGTGAACACCCGGGGCGCCTGGGTGGCTCAGTGGGTTAAGGGTCTGCCTTCAGCTCAGGTCATGATCTCAGGGTCCTTGGATCGAGCCCCACGTTGGGCTCCCAGCTCAGCGGGGAGCCTGCTTCTCCCTCCCTCTGCCCCTCCACGTGATTCATGCTCACGTGCACACACACGCACGCGCTCTCTCAAATAAGTTAAATCTTCAAACAAAAAAATGAACCCATGCAGATACAGATCAGGGTACAGAGACCCCTGTGAATGACAGAGAGACTATGGATTTGTTTCAGTTCTAATTTTTCCTTTTTTTTTTTTTTTTTTACATTGAAGTTCAGTTTTGTACTGTTAAGAAGGGATCCCGTCCAGGTAACAGTGACACGGGCGACGTTTTCTCATGTGCGCTTGTCTGTGTTTGGTGAGGACCGCTCTCATCAGCCAGGAACCAGTCTCTGCAGGTGAAGAGTTGGTGCCTCATTCTGTTCTTAAGGACCATAAAGTGCAGCCAGCTGGATTTGCACCCCAGAATGTTCTCCTTTGTTCCCTTTTTTCTTCCCCGAAGATGACTCACTGTAGCCATTTGCCTTCATTAGTTCTTATCTTTATTAAACAGAACGACTTAGAGAAATGCTGTCTTGGTGTTAGACATGACTTTGGAGAAATGGCTTATTTATCAATAGAGTAAATAAGCAGGTGCCCTCCCCAAAAAAGCCCTTTGAAGTTAAGTTTTATTAAGAATGATAAGGATTCACCCCCAGGCAGTATTGCAGGTTCTTACTGGACATCTGGTCGTCTGGGTACAAGACCTGGCTCTCTGCCTGCCTGTCCCGTCTCGGCCTCGTTTTCCCTCTTGTGCAAAATCAGAGTGATGTGTTTCCACACCTGTCACAGAAGTGGTGCTAGGCTGCTTGAGGGAGTGCTAGAACGGCATTGGCCACTTCTGCCAGGATTAAGGTCTTACATCGTTATTTCCGGTAAGCAACACACATGTGTTGTACCACGAAGCCGCCCTGACTCTTAGACATTCCAGAAGGAGAAGCAGCTCCACATGGTTTTCATGGAGACTTGTGGCTTCTCACCACGGACCCTGCGGTCTTTCTTAGTGTGGTAGCACAACTTTTTTTTTATCATGGGTCACCTCGCAGTGTTGGAAGGGTCTGAAGAGGCTTCTGCATCTCAGACGAAGGCAGCTCAGAGAATTCTGGGGCTGGAGGAGGCTGACGGAGCTCCGGTCCTGCTCTTGCGGGTTAGAGATGAGAACACCAATGGCCCCTTCCCTGTGTTTCCCTGGACAAGCTAGAGGCCTATAACCCTGCCTCCAGGCAAATAATGTGGTTCTGTGAGGAAAGCGCACAGGCTGGGGCCAGGGGCAGGTGTGCGTGCGCAGTTCCCGAGGACGGGGATGCTCTGGGCACCCGGAGGAGGGGGGGGGGCTGTCCTCATGACGTCAGCCGGGGTAGCAAGAACCCCACGGAGACTCCAGGAGAAGGGTGGGCTGGGAGAGGCCAGCTGCAGAGGGTGCGGGCCAGAGGCCAGGGCCATCGGGGCAGGAGCTAGATCCCCAGCCGGCATGTCTGAGGGTGAAGACAAACAGGAAGTTCCGGGGGCAGAGGAGGTCATGAGGGCACGAGCCACGGGGATTGACAACCGCTCACTTCCTGGCCACCTCCTTCCCACACCTTCCAGCAGAATCCAATGGCCCCACAGCCTGTTAGGTGGACTTTTTTAAAATCCCACCAGAGATAATGCCCCGAAGGCAGCAGGTTGCCTTTAAGGTGAACTAGTAGGCCTCGCCGTTGGGCGCCCTCCCCATCCCTCTCCCCTCTCCACGCAGTGTCCTCCCCACCTGGCGGGGACGAGGTCTGTGGACCCGTGCTGGGAGCGAGCTGGCCCAGCATGTAGATCAAAGCAGTGTTGACATCCAGAAATGAGTGACACCTGACCCTTGCCCTCCAAGAGGTCAAGGTTCAGTGAAGCATGAGGCAGTGTGATAAACGCCGTCATCAGTAGTGTGCACAGAGGTGAAGGAAGGGCGCGGGAAGGCCTAGGCTTTTGGGGGCAGGGAAGACGGAGGGCAACCCAGAAGGACTCTGGCCAGGCCCCAAAGCTCACCAGGCAAAGCGGTGCCTGGGCCAAGGCGCCCAGGGCTGCACGTCAGCGTGGTTGGGGACAGAGTGCAAATGGTGCGCCAACAGGCCAGGGAGTCAGAGCCAGAGCCGTGGGAATGCTAACGGGTATGGGGTGAGACCCTCGTGCAGCAGGGCAGGTGGGAGGGGAGGGCACGGGCGGCCCCCCAGGGAGGTGGCAGCTTGGGCTAACTGATCAGGGAACGGGTGTGAGGCCCATGAAGTAGAAGGCAGGGCCAGTGACCCATTGGCCCTGGGGGTGCAGGAGAAGGCTGGACTGCGGGTACCACCCACTCAGGAGCTGGCACACGGAGGGAATGAAGGAGGTTCCTATGATGATGAAGGAGGTTCCAGAAGAGCACGGGGAGGGGGAGCCTCAGTGAGAAGGGAGAGAATTATACAGAGAGGGGAGGGCGCCTCTTCTGGGAAGTGAGCCTCCGGATCTAGTTCCCTGGCGGGCGAGGGCCTTGTGTTCCCAGGGCAGCAGGAGCGCTCCGAAAAAGTCTGTCAAACGCACGCTGATGGATCTGAGAATCCGCACCCTCCACCCACAGCAGAGTGCAACTCAGGGTGCTCTCCAGGAAGCCGGAGATACAGGGCTTGACCAGACGGACACTGGCCTGCTCTCAGGAAGCTTCTGGCTGGAGGGGAACACTGACAGTCTGCACTGTGGTGGGAGCAGTTGGACTGAGGAGACTTAGGGCAGGGGCCCCAGCTACTAATAGGAATTTATCCCAAGAAAGTATCCAACGCAGATGAAGTATTTCACACATCTGTTGGAGGTCTTTCGTTCGTTCGTTCGTTCGTTCTGATTTAAATTCAGGTTAGTCGACATATAGTGTAGCATGAGTTTCAGAGGTAGAGGTCAGTGATTCGTCAGTTGCATGTAACACCCAGTGCTCATTATATCACATGCCCTCCTTAATGCCCGTCTCCCAGTTACCCCATCCTCCACCCACTTCCCCTCCAGCAACCCTCAGTGTTTCCTAGAGTTAAGAATCTCTTATGGTTTGCCTCTCTCTCTGTTTTGATCTTATTTTAGTTTTCCTTCCCTTTCCCTATGTTCATCTGTTTTGCTTCTTAAATTCCACATATGAGTGAGATCATATGGTATCTGTCTTTCTCTGACTGACTGATTTTGCTTGGGATAATACCCTCTAGTTCCATTGGTTTTACCACATCCATTGGTTTTATTATAACCGTTGGAAGCATCCCAGGAACATGCCGTTGGAGGACTATTCCTGTTTAATAAGCAGTTTCACAGCCATTGCAAAAGATTTCTGCAGGAAAGAAATTGTAGAAGTTTCCTGAAATATATTTTACAGTGCAGTAGAATGTTTATGACATAATCTTAAGCAGAAAGGCAAGATGCAAAATTTGTACATTCAGTGGGAGCTCACCCGTGCATTAGGTTGAACCGTGTGGATTTTTGTAGGTTATAAATGGTTGATTATTAGCAACAGTTCCGCATAAATGGAATTAATAGAAATAAGAAGGGAATGGAATGTGCTAAAACAGGAGTAGTGGTTCTTTGTGGTTTGTGCAATACTGGGTGTTTGCTCTTTTATTCTTACTAGAAATTCCTCACGTGCACTAACCTTGCCACTTGTGCTGTGAGCCTCAGAGGAGAGACTTTTCCACACCTGCCACAGGCCAACCCTTCTAGAGGACCATCCTTGGGCTCCTTTTCTCTGGCCACCATCCCCATTGTGGCGCTCTTCCTCTCACGTCGTGGCTGGGATCCCTTGGTTGTCCCAGCAACCCTCTGGGCTTGCTCCACTTGGCCTGCCTTTGGCCCATGTGGGCTCCTCGGCCCACCTGCAACTGACCCTCCGTGGTACTGGTCACAATACAGCTTTCTGAGTGCCATCCCGGCCGGTGTCACAATGAGCCATCTACTCACTGAACTTGGCCTTGGCCTGAGAGAAACCCCAGGGCAGGCTTGGCTGGCCAGCAGCTTGGCCCTCCGGACTCTCGTCATCGCACGGATATTGATGAGGTCTAAGATGACCCAGCTGCACCCGCTCCCCAATGCTGATTTACGGACTCTGCGGTGGGCACCCAACAACCCCCTAGATGATCTCACCTGTGCCACTGCTGGGGCTCCCCCACCCACACGCCACCTGTCTTTGCGGAGTCTCTTGACATTTCCTTCGTGGTAGCCTGTCAGGTTAGTGTTGGGTCAGCTCATCTCTCTGTCTTTATTTCCAAACCGGATTTGAAGCAGCTCCTCTCTTCCATGTGAATTTGATAAGCAAGCCATCTGTGTTCTTATCTCGGCAAGATGAGGACAGAGCCCTTCGACATCCCGCTAGAGATCCCCCTTCTACCTGAGATAGGTCCGTGACCAGGCTCGGGTATGAATGGTCAGTAAGTTTTAAAGGCACCCAACCTGGGGCACCCGGGTGGCTCAGTCGTTAAGCATCTGCCTTCAGCGCAGGGTGTGATCCCAGAGTCCTGGGATCAAGCCCCACGTCGGGCTCCCTGCTCCGCTAGGAGCCTGCTTCTTCCTCTCCCACTCCCCCTGCTTGTGTTCCCTCTCTCGCTGGCTGTCTCTGTCTCTGTCAAATAAATAAATAAAATCTTTAAAAAAAATAAAAACTAAAGGCACCCAACCTGTATTTATTTCTCCGGTTCTGATTTCTCCCTCACATTCCCCGGGATGCCATGTGGGATTCAGCCAGCACCTTGCTGATACCCCAGGGGCTGGTATGTAATATACTCCATCTCCCCACTGGGCCCGGAGCCACCAGAACGAGCCACCCGTTCTCTATAATGACTATAAACACCTCTCTGTCTGCTCCTCACTTGGGCCGCAACGCACAGCTCCCAGAGTTCAGTCTCTCTTTGTTCAAGGTAATGGGAAACCCCGATTCACGGCCTGTTTCCCGTGTTCACAGCTCATAAGCCCTTTTTTTCTTCTCTCTCTCTTTTTTTTTTTTTTTGCCACAGACTAACAGTGAGTTTTTAAGATGAATTTCCTTTCTCCTTTCGCGAACCATGATCACTTTGCCCTCCTGCCGCCTTCTGTCACTTCTGTCCTCCCCGGCTACCCGGAGTTGCCACGTACAGGCTCAGACAGGCTCACCTCGAACTATCTTCCTGACTGAGGTGAACTTCTGATCTGGAGACTTGAATTTGTGCAGTTTTGTGGTCAGCGGCTGCCGTGTGCCAAGCACTGAGAAACCAAGGTTGGCTAGGTGTTCCTCTCTCTCTCCTTTTACTTTTCCTTCCTGCCCTTCTAAGCAAATTTCTCTGACCCTTCCCCTTGAAAGTGCTGGGGGTACGTAAAGAACAGAAATTTATTTCTCAATTCTGGCGGCCAGCAGTTCAAATTCAAGGTGCCAGCAAATTTGGTTTCTGGCAAGAGTCCTCTTCTTTGTGCAGAAGGATGGGGTGGGAGGAGGGAAGCATCTGGGCTCCCTGATGTCTCTCTCTCTTTTTTTTTTTAAGATTTTATTTTATTTATTTGAGAGAGAGAGAAGCGGACTCCCCACTGAGCAGGGAGCCAGATGCAGGGCTTGATCCCAGGACCCTGAGATCATGACCTGAGCCGAAGGCAGACGCTTAACCAACTGAGCCACCCAGGCACCCTTCTCATGTCTCTTCTAAGATAAGGACATTGATCCTATCAGATCGCCTCCCCCCCCCCCCCCCCCGCCACCTGACGTTCTCATTTAACCTTAATGACTTCCTTGGAGACCCCATCTCCAAAGACAGCCACTCTGGGGGTTAGGGCCCCAACATACAAGTTTTGGGGAGACAAAAACACAAACATTCAGTCCATAACATGGATGAACCTTGAAAACATCGTGCTAAGTGAAATAAGCCAGGTACGGAAAGACACATACTGTGTGTTTCCACTGATGTGAGGTACCTCGAGAGGATAAACTCAGAGAAAGTAGAATGGTGGGGGCTGGGACTGGGGGAGGGGAGTTTTTGTTTAATGGGTACAAAGTTTTTTTGGGGATGATGAAAAAGTTTTGGGTAGAGATGATGGTGTTGGTCACACACATTGTGAGTATATTTAATGCTGTTGGATTGTACACTTAGGAATGGTCCAGTACATTTGGTTCTATACATTTCTTTTACCAGAGTACAAAATAATAATAAATAATAAATAAATAATAAATAAATAAAAGAAGGAAGAAAGAACGAAAAGGGGAGAGCCAACAACACCCAGCCCCCTCAGTTCCAGGAGAGACTTCCCAGCTTGACAAGGAGCAGTCCTGTTACTAGAGGCCAGGTGGGCCCAGGGCTTCCATGCCACAGGTGTCCTGCGCCAGCAGGAGGGGACAGAAGGTGACATCCCAGACCAGGGTCCTTGGTGGTTCCCTGGAGGGGCCGCTGCACAAAGCCCCCAGGTTCGCACCCAGGAGAAAGTCTTACTTTGCCCAGCTCAGAGTAGGGTAATCCTACGTCCTGCGGATTGCTCACTTCTCATGTTTTCTCATCGATTTTTATACTCCTCACAGTCCTGTTTGTCTCCCCAAAGTAAGGTAATTTGCAGTGAGATCCTCAGGCATTTCTCATTTCCACGATAATCCTCTGAGAATGTTTTGAAGTCTCCTTTCTTAGAAAGAACTATTCCCAGACCCTCCTCCTTGGCCATCAGAACTGCTTTCTGGGAGCTCCTCGGTGACTCAGTCGGCTAAGCATCTGCCTTCAGCTCAGGTCATGATCGCAGGCTTCTGGGATCGAGCCCCACATCGGGCTCCCTGCCCAGTGGGGAGCCTGTTTCTGCCGCTCCCCCTGCTTGTGGTCTCTCGCTCTCCCTCTCTCTGTCAAATTAATTAATTAATTTTTAAAAAATCTTAAAAAGAAGAACTGCTTTCTGGAGTCTTGGTTGCATGGTGTCCGGCGCCTTCTTCCAGTAATCCTTTCTGAGAGGCCATGCCCTTTGGTCTTCCCCCTGTTGAGGTAAGGGGAAGGAAGTCCCCCAGTCCCGGCCCCCACCATTCTGCTTTCTCTTTATGAATTTGTTCCAGTCCAGAATTCCTTACTGTTTGTGCGGAGGCGTCCAGTGAGCAATGAGTTCTTTATTTAAATATATACTTAGGACACATGGTTTTATTCGTTGTCAGATGCTGTGGGCTGAATTGTGTTCCCCCCAAATGCCCATGTTGAAGCCCTGGCCCCCGGTGTGATGGTATTTGGAGGTGGGGCCTTTGGGAAGTAATTAGGTTTAGATGAGGTTATGAGGGCGGGGGTCCCCACGATGAGGTTAGCGCCCTTGTCAGAGGAGACCCAGAGAGCTTGTTCTCGCTCTCTCTCCACCCCTTGAGCACCCAGGGAGACCTCAGCTGGCTGGCCGCAAGCCAGAGAGAGAGCCCTCCCCCGGGACCGAGGCTACTCACACCTTGATCTTGGACTTCCCAGCCTCCAGAACTGTGAGAAATTAATGTCTGCTCTTCAGCCCCCCAGTCTGTGGTACTCTGTTCTCGCGGCCCACGCTGACCAAGACCTTGGTCATGAGTGTTCTTTCTGGGTATTTTGCTGGTGGTGCTTTTGTTTATTTCAGACTTTTCCTTTTGAAATCATTATGGACTCACAGCAGATTGCAAAGGTCACATGTACCCTTCACCCAGCTTCCCCCGGGGTTCCTTTCTGAGTAACTGTTGGGATATCAAAACAGAAAATTGCATCGGGGGGCGCCTGGGTAGCGCAGTCGTTAAGCGTCTGCCTTTGGCTCAGGGCATGATCCTGGCGTTCCAGGATCAAGTCCCACATCGGGCTCCTCCGCTGGGAGCCTGCTTCTTCCTCTCCCACTCCCCCTGCTTGTGTTCTCTCTCGCTGGCTGTCTCTCTGTCACATAAATAAATAAAATCTTTAAAAAAAAAAAAAAGAAAATTGCATCGGGACAGTGAGTGCGTCTGGTTCTGTGCCATTTGATCACCCGTGACCACCACTGTTACCGAGGTCCCGGGCTGTTCACCACCATGGAGATGAACCCCTGCACATCCCCTCCACCATCGCCAACCCCAGCAGCCACTCATCCCTTCCCATCCCGGGAACTCCCATCATTGCAAGGATGTGACATAAATGAAATCATCCAGTGTCCTTTTCAGCTTGGCTTTTTTCTCTCAGGACGGCCCCTGGGAGGTCCACGCGGTTGTTGCATGTCCATGGGGGGGGGGTAGGATTCCGTGGTCTGCACGGACCGTGGTTTGTCTGGCCATTTACCCCGCAGGACATCTGGGTGATTTCCAGTTTGGGGCTATTCCTGAATAAAGCTGCCACAGACGGTCACATACAGGTTGCTGTCTGGCCATATGTTTTGTGTTCCTCTGAAATTAATACCCGAGGGTGCTGTTTCTGCCATTTTCTCTGCACACTGCCCCGCTGTTTTCCAGGCTGGTGGCACCATTTCCCTTCCCGCTGTGACCCAGCTTCCACACGCCCTCGCCGGCTGCAGAGCCGTCTCTCTGGTCTTGGCCCTGCTGTACTGCTGTCTCCTGGTGGCTTTGCGGAGCACCTTTTCCTGCGCTTTTTTACCATCTGTAGGTTTTCTTTGGGGCAATGCATCTCATCCCTTTGCTGATTTTCTAAATGGATCGTTTGTGTTTTTATTACAGAGTTTTGAGAGCTTGTTGTATGTCCTACGTGCTAATCTTGGGTCGGCTAGGCGGCTTGCAGAAAGCCCAGCCCCTCTCCCCCATCCTTTTAACGAGCGAAAGTTTCTGGTTATGATGAAGTCAATTTAAAGGTTTTTTTGTTGTCGTTGTTCTTTTGTGGATCAGACTTTCGGTGTCTTATCAAAGAACACCTCATGAACCAAACCCTAGTTCCTGAAAATTGTATCCTTTGTTACCTGTGAAGCATTTTATACTGTTAACATTTTTCATATCAGTGTGGTCCACTTTGAGTTCATGTTTGGGAAAAGCATGAAGTTCAGGTTGTGGTTCATTTTTATTCCCCAGGCACACAGGAATTATTGTCCTATTTTTAACTTCCAAAATTATCCACAGATTAGTAATACAGACTATTTTGCAGTATCTTTTTTTTTTTTAAGATTTTATTTATTTATTCGACAGAGATAGAGACAGCCAGCGAGAGAGGGAACACAAGCAGGGGGAGTGGGAGAGAAAGAAGCAGGCTCATAGCGGAGGAACCTGACATGGGGCTCGATCCCAGAACGCCGGGATCACACCCTGAGCCGAAGGCAGACGCTTAACGACTGAGCCACCCAGGCGTCCCACTGAGCCACCCAGGCGCCCCTATTTTGCAGTATCTTAATTCACAAGTATATCACTCGCTGGCATAACCCATATGTCCTGCATGGTATTCCTGCAAAAAATTCATATATGCTATTAACATTATTCTTTTGCTGTGTGGAAGGGATTTTTCGAACCCAGATCTTAGGATCAGTCACTATTAAACATTATTTCTCAATTTACAAAACCATTTATACCAGGAGCAATTAAGTGTGGGTGGCGGCATTATGGATTATTTCTCCTTTTATGCCTTTTTGTGATTTTTAAGTTTTCTGCACACATAGTACTCAAGAAGATAAGCACTTTTTTTTTTATGGCGTTTACTGGGTTTGACGTAATTTGGGAATAGAAGGCTCGTGAATGATTTTTATTGGCTAATATCGGGTTTAGGAAGAGTATTCTTTCTGGCTCACGCTTACCTTCTAAGCCCCAAGATGCTTTTTTTTTTCTCCTTTGTCCCCTGAGGCACAGGGTTAAGGTTTTTCGTTGTGTGGTGTTTCTTTCTCTTCTATAGCTTTGTCCGTCTTCATAACATCTTGCTTGTGTAACGTCAAAATAAAGCAGGGCAGAGAAATCAATGAGTTGTCTTGGAATCGATTTAGTCTATTCTCAGGTGGCTGGAAAGCCAGGAACTGTGAACCGAAGACTTCATTTTGTCTCAGATTTTCTTAATTGTCTCTCGAACACTTGCCCGAAGCGCGTGCTTGCTAGAACTCTCCAGAGACAGGCGGCAATCTCAGCCTGAAAGAAAAGTCTTCACTGAGACAAAGGATGGGGGCAGGGATGGGGACACAGGCCCTCAGTAAAGATGAGAAAAGTAGCAGTTATTTTGAAGCCAAGCCTTTGAAACGGCTGTGCAGCTGGGGAAGGCCATTCCCGCCTAAAGCTGCCACTTGGCTGGTCCCTTTGTGTGGCCTTTTGCAGAAAATTGGGGGGAGGGGGACTTCTGTGCCAGGGCCCAGCTGCCTTCAAAAGATGTTCCCAGTTGCTTTCCCATTGAGCAGCTGAAGGAATCTGCCATTGAGAATATAAAATTCTTGCTGCAAAGTCAATATTTTTAGAAACAAGTATGCTTCTAGATTGTAGAAGACAGTTTAAAGCCAGTTAAGATGGTCACTGGATATGTCACATAGGGCTTCCTCCAAAAAGGAGCAACAGGTTTGTAACTATAAAGTCTCGTTAACGAGCGTTCCTTGTGAATCCTTACGATTCTACCAGAGCTAATGGGTCGTGCTTGTGTATCGGGGAAAAGTCTGTAGCCTAAAGGACCTATGAGACACCAGGGTCATGCTGGCAGTACAACTATGCTGGAAATTAGCCCCTCTGAACCTGAACTTCACAGTGCGGGGCCTGAAGCTCGAGCAAAGCATGGGAATACCTCATTTTATCGCACTTTGCAGATACCGCGTTTTTTACAAATTGAAGATTTGTGGCAAGCCTGCTTCAAGCATGTCTGTCCGGGCCATTTTCCCTCACTTTGTGTCTCTGTCACATTTTGGTAATTCTCATACTCTTCTAAACTTTTTCTTTATTCTCTTTGTCATGGTGATCTGTGATCTGTGAAAGCTCAGGTGATGGTTAGCCTTTTTTTAACAATAGAGTGTGTGGGTTTGTTGTTGGTTTTTTTAAAGATTTTATTTATTGTCAGAGGGAGAGAGCATAAGGGGGGGGTGGGTTAGCACAAGCAGAGGGGAAAGCAGGCTCCCCACTGAGCAGGGGGACCAATGCGGGACTCAGTCCCAGGACTCTGGGATCATGACCTGTGCCGAAGGCAGACGCTTCACCAACTGAGCCACCCAGGCACCCCAATAATAAAATGTTTTTTTTTAAGGGGTGCCTGGGTAGCACAGTCAGTGGAGCATGTGACTCTTGATCTTGGAGTTGTGAGTTCGAGCCCCACGCTGGGTGTGGAGATTACTTAAAAATAAAAATATTTTTTTAAAAGGTGCTTTTTAATTAAGGGATGGCTATTGTTTTTAGACGTAATGCTATTGCACATTTCATAGTTGACAGCGTAGTATGAGCATAACTTTTATAGGCACTGGGAAACCAAAAAATTCCCGTGACCCGCTTTATCACGGTGGGTCTGGAAGCGAACCCACCGTATCTCCGGGGTTCGTAAGTAGGATCATGCTGTCTGTCACACAGGCTTAGCCATCCTTAGTGCTCACAGAGACCACTCTTCCAGACACCAAGACAAAACAGGTTTTAAAGAATCATCATCATGAGAACAGGCTGCTGTCTGTGTTGCTGAGAACAACGTGTATTTTTTTTCCTCTCTGGGCAGAGAACTTTTTCCATTTTCTCTGCTTGCTTCTTATTTTTGTCCCTGCCCCTTCCCTGGGTCCCCTCGTAGAAACGGCTCTGCGGCACAGTCTCTGCAGCGGGCCCGGCGCGCCGATCGATGGCCCCTCTCAGCAGTGGGCAGACGGTGCTAATTAGGCTCGGAAGCCGCTCTTCATGGCAGTGCAGACAGTGCTAGGCAGCCGTGCGCCCGACTTCCACGCCGTGGCCCGGATCCCAGCACCACGCCACGGCCCGTCCGGCCCGCCGTGGCTGTCTGGTTTCGGAAAACACGATGGTGGGGCGAATACGCTCAGAGCCAAGGGCAAGAGCAACTGGCTCACGCTGGGTTCTCCTCCTGCAGAAAGATGGCTCTGGCTCACGGAGTTTATTCATTTGCTTGATAACTTGACCAAGATGGGCCTCACATACCCTACGATCCCCCCAGTTAAGTGTACCGTTCAGTGGCTTTTCGTAGAGTCACAGTCCCCACGATCGGCATTTGATCCCCCAAGAGAACCCTTACACCCGTTAGCCGTCACCCTGCATTCTCCCCCCAGGCCTGCACAACTGTTAAACTGCCTTCTGTGTCCTTGGATTTGCTGGTTGTGCCCATTTCCTGGAGGCGGGCTCCTACGATCTGCGGTCTTTTGTGTCGGGCCCTGCCACGCGGCAGAGCGCCGGGTTCGTCCACGTGATAGCCAGGATCAGTGTTTCATTCCTTTTATGGCCGAGGGATACTCCGTGGTATGAACAGACCACATTGTGTTTCTCCGTCCTTCGGTTGACGGACATCCGGGGTCGTTTCCACGTGGGGCTGTTGTGAATTACACTCCCGGGAGCGTGTATGTACAGGTATTTGTGGGGCAATACCTGGTCGCTTCTGTTGGGCACATACCCAGGAGTGGAACGTAGGGTGACTCTCTGTTTACCTGTTTGAAGAACCACCAGTTTTCCAAAGTGCTGCGCCGTTGTGACTTCCCACCAGCCGTCCCACAACTTCCATGTGTCTAGGTGTAGGAAACTGCCCCCAGAGGATGTTCGAGGCTCCCAGCCCTGGCAGGCAGACCTCTGGGCCCTGGGTGCCTGGTGTTTGAGGGTATCCAGGATTTGTTTTAGCCAGATACGGTAAGCCATGCAGGTATGCATATGACTGACTGCCAGGAGAGAAGTTTGTACGGAGCGGGAGGCAGGACACGCCACCGAGGGCCACAGTGGGAGGCCCTGGGGTCAGTCAGAAGCCAGAGGGCATGATGGGAAGACGTGGGCAAGAGCCTTTGCTGTGGTTTCTGTGGGGAGGAATGGGTGGGGGTGAACAGGCTTAGGATTGGCTAGTTTGAAAAATCTCAGTGGGCCCTGGGGCATAGGGGCTGTCCCTAGTTGTCTGGCACCTGCCCCAGGGGTGTTCAGGGCAGGGGGACGGTGGCCCGGAGTGCGAGAGCCCCATATTCTAGGGGTTCAGCGTGTGGGCTCTGGATTGGTGGGCTCGCATGTGAGAGGCGCTCTTGCAAGTGAGTCCTTGACTAGCACTTGGAACCCGCCAGCCCTGGGAGGGGCAGGCTTTCCTGGGTCAGCAGGGGCCCAGCTGTCAGATCATCAAAAACACAGAATAGAAAGACGTGGTTGAAACAGCCGGGCTGTGGCAGAGGCACCAACACGTGTCCGGATCAGGCAGTTATTTCTGTGGCCGTGCAAGGTACAGAGAGACGCAAATAGTGATTGTCCACCCCTTATTTTAAGTCTTAGTTAAGTACTTTGAGAGGGGCAGTGGTGGCTAGACCCTCCAGGGGAAAAGAATGATGTATCCCAAGAGGCCATATTGCTGCCAAATGAGGAGCATTACGTTTTCCTGTGAAAAGGCCCCCCAGCTCGGATACTTTTTGGGCGTATGTGTATAATAGGTCCTAAAAGGCCGTACAAAGAGTATCAGCGCTCTAAAGAAATACGGTATGTACTTGAGTAAACAAGGGGGTTCGAAAACGTCACCATAATTTCTCACTCGACACCTTTCTTGTATACAGTCAGTCCTCCTTTATTCACGGATTCTGTATTTGCAAGCGTACCTACTCGCTCAAATTTATTTGTGACCCCAAATCCACACCCGTGGGGCCTTCACGGTTGTGTGCGGGCATGTGCGGTGAAAAACATGAGTCACCCACCATGCATGAGGCAGGACAAGGTGACACCCTGCCTTCTTGTCCCAGCTTGTACTGTAGACAAGTGTCGTTAATGCCATGCTCTTCGCATTTTTGTACTCTCCGTTGGTGGTTGGGCTGCTTAGAATGGCCCCCAAGCATCGTGCTGAAGGGCCGTCTGCCATTACCGAGTGCAAGAAGGCTGTGATGCCTCGGACGCGGAGAATCCACACGTGAGATACGCTCTGTTCAGGCCTGAGTTGTAGTCCTGGTGACTGTGAGTTCAATGGTAATAGTCAGTGATCAATAGCGTATATTAAATAAGGTGTCTTTCAAGAAAAGCACACATAAAACAAGGTTACGTACTGAGGGGTTTATGGAAGTGTAGGCAGAAGCTCCCAGGAGCCCAACTTTGCGTCTCCCCTAGGAGCAGATTCAGCACTGGCTAATTCATGCCTGCTGCGACTCCACGGAACGTCGCCACGGTGAATACTGAGAATCAGCTACAACTTTTTATTTTGAAATCATTTAAGATTCACAGAAAGTGGGGAGTCTGGGTGGCTCAGTTGGTTAAGCGTCTGCCTTCGGCTCAGGTCGTGATCCCAGGGTTCTGGGATCGAGCCCCACATCAGGCTCCCTGCTCAGCGAGGAGTCTGCTTATCCCACTGCCTCTGCCTGCTGCTCTCCCTGCTTGTGCTCTCTCTCTTTCTCCATCAAATAAATAAAATAACATCTTTAAAAAAAAAATAAAGCCCCAGGTATCCTTCTCCGAGCCTCCCCCAGTGATAATCTCTGATAACCACTGATAATCCACGGTCAAAGCCAGGACACTGGCGTTGGTAGGCTGTCGTTAACTCAGGGACAGACCCTATTTGGGTTTTGCCGGTTGTTACATTGCACTCTTTACTGAGGGAAAGGGAATGTATAGTTCTATGAATTTTTTTTTAATTTTATTTATTTGAGAGAGGGAGAGCACACGAGCACGGGGAGGGGCAGAGGGACAAGCAGACTCCCTGCTGAGCGGGGAGCCCGACACGGGGCTCCATCCCAGGACTCCGAGATCATGACCTGAGCCGAAGTCACTTCACCGACTGAGCCACCCAGATGCCCTAGTTCTATGAAATGTTATCCTTGGCATATGCAGATCTGAGTAACCAGCACCACAGGCAGGATGCAGAACTGTTCCCAAAGAAGCAATGATTTCTTTTTTTCAAACTGTGGTAAAATATACATACACATCAAATTGACCATTTTAACCATTTTTTAAGAGTATAGTCCAGTGGCATTAGGTACGTTCACATTGGTGTGCCACCACCCCCAACGTCTGTCTCCAGAACATTCCATCTCCCCACACGGAGACTCTGTCCCCAGGAAGCTCGGACTCCCCATCCCCTGCCCCAGCCCTGGCTCCCACCAGCTCCTCTCTGTCTGTGTGGACGGGACTCCTCTGGGGACCTCCTGGGAGTGGGGTCCTGCAGGATGTGTCCTTCTGGGTCTGGCTGCTCTCGCTGAGCACAGTGTCCTCGGGGTCCCTCCACGTCGTGGCAGGTGGCAGGATGTCCTTCCTTTGTATAGCTGAATAATATTCCGTAAAACAATGATTTCTTGACCTGTTTTGTGGGAGGCACTGTCCTCCGTTCTACTGGGGAAGCAGACAATGGATGATCAGAATAAAGAAATGATGTCGTATGTTAGAGGGGGGCAGCTTATCATTCATTCTTTCCGCCGAAATTCTATCCCTTGTGCCCCGGAGTCCAGTGGCACCTGGTGTCCCTAATCATGACCCTTGGACACGGATACCTCCAAGTATCTTCTCCATTATCAAGGGAAGGTTTAAGTTACAATAGATTTAGTGTACCCATCATTCATTAAAATTCTTTGGGAATGGTGATTCCCAGAGGGTGTTGATGATGACACTTCCTCCTGTGGACTGTGATTAAAGCAGAACCCATCTGACTTCAGGCAAGATCTCGGCTCACAGGAACACTCTGTCACCCAGGCAAAGGACTCATTTCAGGGTTTGTCCCGTATTTGTACATTTGGGTCATAATTGCCTGGGGGGGTTTCAAGTGGTATAGAAATGGCAGGAAATGCCTGCCCTGGACCAGGGAGACCTCGATTTACGACTTTCACCTTTATGAATGTGGGTGTTCGTATAGGAATGATATCCTCAGCACCTTTGTCTCGGCGATAATAGTAATTGTTAGCCACTTAGGATCCTGACGCCGGGACGTCTGAAGTCACCGACCAGATGTCCCCTTCACCATGCGGGGCCGTGTTAATGAATGGCTGTGAATCTGTGCTCCATATGGAACACGGTGTCACCTGCTTGCTGGTGCAGTTTCCGCTGGTAAGCTTTGCTCATGACTCCTTGACCAGAAATGTTCTCTCCGACACACACCCGCCTGTACACTTGCAGCCGGCCTGCATTTCCACCTAAGTTAAAACTCTCTGGGGGCACCTGGGTGGCTCAGTCGGTGAGGCGTCTGCCTTTGGCTGAGGTCATGATCCCAGGGTCCTGGGATCGAGCCCCGCATCAAGCTCCCTGCTCTGCGGGGAGCCTGCTTCTCCCTCTCCCTCTGCCTGCCACCCCCTGCTTGTGTTCTCTCTCTCTTTCTCTCTCAAGTAAGTAAATAAAATCTTAAAAAAAAAAAAAAATCTCAGAATGTTGAATCCCACTCCCCAAAAAAGCTCTTGAAAGAAGTACATTCATTTTTCTCTGGTGCTGGTCCCTTACCCAACCCTAAAGGTCGTGGTCTGCATGCTGCAGAGAACCACAGTCCCCACTGCTTTACCTGTGTGACAGAAACCCATGGGGGGGTGCATCGGGGACCCAGGAGCCAGGTCGGAAAGGCTAGTGGACAGATCTCTTGCTAACGCTGCTGGTTATCCTTGCCTGGAGGAGTGCTTTCAAGTGTGCCCTTCACCCTGAGACTGAGCGAGCCAAGCAGTCCGTCTCAGCCAGACTCGATTTGTCAGATTGGAGAGGGTGACAGTTTGGCTTTCTGAGGTTCATCTTTCCGTGAGTGGGAAAGGTGATCAGAGCACACACGCGTCCTACTACCTCAGTTCCTACCTTAATGAGTGGAGGCGTGTGAAGAACCCTTTGGAGCCCCCGTTGTGTGTTAGGTTGGTTTATAACCCTTGTATAAGATAGGATCGACCCCTCTTGTCCGCTGTGGTGCTCAGATTCCATTAGCGTTCTTACGATCAGGGGCGTGTGTGGCCGTCCATCATGCCTGTGGTCTCTGGGTCTCAGAGTCATCCTGACATCTGATTGCGGGTCAATTAGTCGTGAGTGTGTGTGCGTGTGTGTGTGCGTGTGTGTGTGAGACAGAGAGCGAGAGATGTCAGCACGAGCCACACCAAGTGCAGAGCTCCCTGTTCAGTGATCTCAGATTATTTACAGTGAATCTAAACTCCTTTCTGCTTTTTTACCCCCTGCCGAGATGGAAGGGGTGTCAGGATTTTTTTGTTGTTATTTTACCAAAGGAGAAGATACTGTGCAATTTCCAACTAAATGGTCACAGTGGGGACCAATTTCCTGCCCTCCAGACCTGCTGTCTCAGCCAATACAGTAGGAGAAGACGCAGCTTTACATTTCTAGAAGGATCACACGGAGGTATAAAAACGGCACAGCCCGGCCTCGCGCCGCGCTGGCTCTCGGAGCCCCGACCGTGAACATGGGGAACACGCATTCCAAAAGCAGTGACAGAGATAGCGCGCTCCACGGCCGCCCGGAGCTGTCTTTCTACAGCTCTTTTCCTCGGAAATGGAGCGAGAATGTCTTTCTGGATAACGAGCTGCTGACCTCCAAGATCCTGTCCGTGCTGCGGCCGCAGTCGGAACGGGGCTTTCGGACGGGCCACCTCCGCTACCCTGCCCACTTTCTCAGCACCAACTCTGTGTTTGCCTCTGTCGCAGCGTCCCTGAAGGAGCACCCGAGGGCCACCCTCTTGTCTGATGGCAGCCCGGCCCTGTCCAGGAATGTCGGCATGACGGTCTCACAGAAGGGGGGGCCACAGCCAGCACCCAGCCCGGCGGGAACGGGGACACAGCTTGGGTAAGTGGGGTCCTGTCCCTGCGCCAGGTGCCAGTGAAGGGGGGGAAGGAGGGAGCAGGATGTGGCATCCTGCTGGGACCCCGCAGCTGGGCTCTCCGAAGGGAGACCCTCAGGTCCGTTTGAACCTGCTCGTTGGCCCCCAGCCATGCCATGAAATTCCTGTTAACACTGGCTTCGGAGATTCGATCCTCTTCTTTACTGAGACACCGTGTGTTCTGGGCGTACTTGGCCGTTGTTTCATACTCTGGAAGGGCCCTTGGACAGGGTTCCTGTCTGTGCTCGAGATGATGCTAGAAATCCCGCTGAGGTTGCCGCTGTTTATGCCCTAAGCTTGTCCTCGAGGACTTGGAGTTGGTGTTGCCCTAATCCTCCACTCAGCCGTGTTCGAGTGGAACATCTAATACTAACAAATGTCGCTGTGGCGGTCCTCGTACGGGCTGGCGAGGAAAGGAGCCGATATCTTCTTCCACTAAGAAAGGGCTCTCCCTCCTCCCTCAGCTCTGTGACTGTGTCCTCCCAACTCTTGCTAGAAAGAATTCCAGGGGCTCCAGTGGGCTCTGGTGGCCGTTAAAGGAAGCATACGATTTAACGCACCCTTAGAACGTACCTGGACGTTGGATTGACGTTAGTTACGATGGAGGAAGTCCTGATGTGACGTGGACAGACAGTCTCCTAATTCTTACAAAGGATCTGTGACAAAGTTTATCTTGAAATCCAGAAAGTTCTCCGATAGATTTGCCTTCATAGAGTGGGCATGTGTGTTTAACTCATTATTTTAGAATAATCGTTTTTGTGATTTTTATTTAGACCGGTCACAGGAGAGATGGATGAAGCCGACTCTGTATTTTTAAAATTTAAGCAGGCAGCCGATGACTCTCTCTCGCTTACATCTTCGAATGCCGAGCCCGTTTTTGTAGAAGGTACAGTCCCCCTCGATTCCTTCGTGGACATCCCGCAGTCTCCACCCACACGGGAAGGGCTGGGACGCACACAGTGTGTCCACGGGATGCGGGCCGGGGCGGCGCAGAGCCAGCGAGGCCCCAGCCCCGAGCAGCAGCCTCCTGTTCCTCCCTCAGACCCCTGCACGGCCTCGCTGAGGAGTGAGATCGAGGCGGATGCCCGCAACTTCGAGGCCGAGTCCTGGAGCCTCTCCGTGGACGCAGCGTACGCAAAGAAACAAAAGAAAGAGGTGGTGAAGAGGCAGGATATTCTCTACGGTAAGAAGTTCTGCGCCGTCACGCTGACCTTCCACTTACTCCTTTTCCACCTTTGTTCTGATTGGTTGCGCCTGCGAGTCCGGGCTCCACTGAGATCTCAGGCTCCTCCCTGAGACTGTAGGGCCCACTCCACCTGCTCCCCCGGGGCAGGCAGTGAGGTGGCCCAGGAGGGCTTTGTGAGAATCTGTTCCTGAGGACGAGTGTGGCCGAATGCCCTATCCTGACTCATCCCGACCCTGCTGGTGACCCTGAGAGAGAAGACCGTCTGGGCCCATCCCAGCCATCCCTGGTGACCACAGACAGGCCTGGGTGGCTGTGACGAGGGGGTTTGGAAGACATATGACACAGCACTGGCTCCAGGGTGGACGCCCTGGCTGTGGGCAGCCCCTCTCCTGAGATGGGGATTATAGGTCACTGTGCAAACGATAGCTTTTGGACACAGAGCCCATCCCTGGGCCAGGTGCCATGTGGGGGGCCCCACGTGTGTCCCTCCAGGCCTCTGGACCCCCATAAGCAGGATGATGAGGACCCAAGACACCCTCACTAGAATCTGAGGCCTTTCTGTCCCCAAAGCCCTTACTTGTTCTTATGATTCTATCTCCGTGGGAATCATTCCCCAAGACTGAGAGTGTTGTGTCGTCCGAGGAGGTATTTTCTGTCCCTCGTCAGTGCTCCGTGAGGAGGCTCTGGCATATATGTGTCTTCACTTTCCACTCATGTCTGGTTGGCGATGGTGGGGCCCACTGGCCCCTGCGTCCCTCCACGTCTCACACCCTGAGCTTGCTTTGTTTTTTCTTTTTCTTTTCTTTTCTTTTCTTTTTTTTTAAGATTTTATTTCTTTATTTGACAGAGAGAGCAAGCACAAGCCGGGGGAGCGGCAGGGAGAGGGAGCAGGGAGCCTGACATGGGGCTTGATCCCAGAACCCCAGGATCATGACCTGAGCCGAAGGCAGATGCTTAACCAACTGAGCCCCCCAGGCACCCCTCACACCCTGTGCTTTCTGCCCAGGCCAGAGTAGATTGGGGTGTGGGCAGGAGAACCCTATAGATGCTTTGCCTCAGGGCCCCAGACTCCGGGCAGAGATCCTGCAGGGAGGGACAGAGAGGACCAGTCTGGATGCTTCCATCTGGGCAAACACAGACTGCCTCCAGCCCCCACAGCTGGCAGCCCTGGGCCTGGCTCTGCTGACCTCTGTCTGGTCTCTAGCAGCTTCTAGGCCTTAATTTGAACAACAGCTAAACTCCAGCATGAAACCTAATCCGCCTTTGCCTTTTACCGAGAATTAAATTCTTCACGTGAACTCTGCTTTTCCATCGGTTAGAGTCTGGGTCTGGTCACTGATGTGCACAGGCGTGTAGTTTCGCCTTCCAAGGAATAGTGTTCACCAGAACAATCTTCCTGCTTAAAACAGCCTCGAAATGTCTTTGGGCCTGAAATCCTCCTGTGAATTGGAGGTCCCAGGACATGTCCTGAGTCCTCTCTTTCCTGACATCACTCCAGTCCTTGCTGCTCCCTTACACTGGGACTCCTGCGGCACTGGGCTGGGGGGGATGGGAGGCCCGCCCCCGGGCAGTAACACCACCAGGGGAAGGGCCTCGGCGGAGACCTGGGAGAAGCCAGCCAGGCGCCTGGTGCGCAGGCGGTACACATGCGTGCCATCTTGGGACGCGGGAGGGCGGAGTGGCTCAGTCCTTGGGTCCGTGTCCCCGCAGAGCTGGTGCAGACGGAGGTGCACCATGTCCGGACACTCAAGATCATGCTGAAGGTCTACTCCAGGGCACTGCAGGAGGAGCTCCAGTTCAGCAGCAAGGCCGTCAGCCGCCTCTTCCCATGTGTGGACGAGCTGCTCGACGTGCACAGCCACTTCCTCTCTCGGCTGAAGGAGCGCCGCCAGGAGTCCCTGGAGGAGGGCAGTGACCGCAATTACATCATCCAGAAAATCGGGGACCTCCTGGTGCAGCAGGTGGGCGCACTGGGACGGGCACCTTGCCCGGATGCCCTGCCTGGTCTCTGTTCCGTGCGGTCGTAGAAGGAGCACAGCCTCTGTTTATGGAGAGCCTACAGCGGACCGCGGTCCCGGGCCTTTGCAGGTGTGCAGGCAGCTGCTAGGGACACAGAGGCCTAAGTGCCCGGTGCACCTGTGTGCGGCCTTGCATTCTGGGCTTCCGTTTGGTTGCTCGGCTGGGCTCTTTGTTTTCGGTTTTCTGGTTTTGACCTCCGTGTTTTTGGCTGTGAGCAGCAGGTCTGTGGTAAAGGGTGCCAACCCTGATTTGACTTCTGAGTCGACATCCGAGCCTAGGCCAAAGTTGACAGAGGGGACCCGGAACTCCTTGTCTGACTTCCGAGTACTCCAGGCGTCCGGAGTCAGCTCATGAGAGTAAATTGGAAGAATACCCCTTTTGCTCTTCTTTTATTTTTTTAGGATTTTATTTATTAGAGTGCAAGAGAGAGAGAGAGCATAATCAGGGGGAGGGGCAGAGGGAAAGGGAGAAGCAGGCTCCCCACTGAGCAAGGAGCCCAATGTGGGACTCGATCCCAGGACCCCGGGATCATGACCTGAGCTGAGAGCAGACGCTTAACTGAGCCACCCCGGTGCTCAGCTTTTAAATGTTTCTAACATTCTTTGGCTTAAATGTACTCCTCTTTCCTGGATTTCAGGAAGTTTTCTGGCGCTCCGACACAGTAAAGCCCGTTAGAAAGTTTCCTTTCCTTGTGTTACTGTACCTTGCGACGAGACCACCCCCACCACCCCCACCCTGTCCTGAAGCATTTCCCTGCCCGAGTGTGTTAGACGAGAAAGTGGAGTCAGAAGTACACTCGAAACGTATTTTAGCAGAGTCAGCCGAGCCAGACGAGAGCACTCCCAGGTGCTTTTCCTGCTCCTTTCCACTAACCTCTCCGTCGTCTTTCTGCAGTTCTCCGGCGAAAGTGGGGACAGAATGAAAGAAAAATATGGTGTCTTTTGTAGCGGCCACAATGAGGCGGTCAGTCATTACAAGTTGCTACTGCAGCAAAACAAGAAATTTCAAAGCCTGATCAAGGTAAAAAAAAAAAAAAAAGTTTTTTTTCTTAATAAAAAAATGTATCCTCTTTGCTGTAGCTTGTGTCCCACAGGACTGTAGCCTTTGGGAGAGCTTACAGTTATAAGGTAGCCGTTACAAACGAGCACTTTTCAGGTGTTTGTTTCCTTCTTCACCACAAACTTGTTCAGAACACGTCAGGGAAGCCCAGATGTAAAACAAAGCAGAACATACCTGCGGCTTTGTTCTCGGCCACACCAGCAGGCCCCGGCGCGGAACCTGCCAGCCGTCATTCCTCAGACTGCCGAGGGGACACAAGTGTCGTTTCAAGGGGCCACTCTGCCCTGGGATCTGCCCCTCCCTCACCTCCTTCCCTCTCAGGTCCCCACTTGTCCCCCACCCCCGTGCAGGTCCTCAGAGCCCAGACCCCAAAAACACAGCATCCAGCCTGAGTCCGCCAGGTTGGGCAAGACCCCACCTCCCGCATCCTTGAAAACGCACCAGGGTCAAGGCCACTTGGCCGTCGGCATGTGCCCTGCAGCCGCTCCCTCACCTGCTGCTTGGTCCCTGAGGACTTTAATTCAAAGTGATAGCTGATAACGAACGTCTAGAGTTAAGAAGGGCAGGTTTTTAAATCCCGCTCCCTCACAGTTGCAGTGGATAGACAGAAAAGGGAGAGGGTCGGTCTGGGGCTGGCCCTCAAAGCTCACAAACCCCACGGGACTCTTCTGGTCCTGCTCAGAAGTGGCCCTCACGATTGCTGGCATTACTGGAGTGCGTGAGTGCAGGGGGAGCAGAGAAGCAGAATGTGTGGAATGCTCTGGAGGGCACCGGAAACTGCTCTCCGCCCTGCCAAGAAACGGCTTCGGATGACGGCTTCCTGGGTCCTTAGGCAGAGGTGTGCGTGAGGAGCCAGCAGGGGGCTGACTCAGGCACAGGCTCGGGCTAGTTCCAGAGTCTTCGTATGTGGATATGTGTGCACGCGTGGGTGTGTGTGTGGGTGTGCGCACACCCCCCGGGTGGTTCTGGTTTCTTCTTAACGGGTCTGACAAGGAGGGAGGCTGCCTTTGCCTCTGTGGCCTCCCCGTATACAGCAGTCAGGGCCCTACTTTCAAAGAATAGTTGAAAAGGTCCTGGTGAGCTGAGAAAGGGAGAAGCCCCAGCCGATCTGGCACGAGACAGGATGCCAGCAGGGCCTTTTCTGTTCCACGTCATAGAAAATTGGCAACTTTTCCATCGTGAGGCGGCTTGGCGTGCAGGAGTGTATTCTTCTGGTCACTCAGCGTATAACCAAGTACCCCGTGCTGGTGGAGCGCCTTATTCAGAACACAGACGGTAAAGTAGCTCCCCTCGCAGCCCTGCCGTTGCTGCTTTGAGGGCCAGTCTCTGTCTTTCTGCCCCAGGCTAGCAGTGGATTGGATAAGCACCCCTCTGTGCTCCATCCCTGGTTGTCTGGATTCATGCTGAGTGCTGGGGCTTCCAACCCAAGAAAGATGGGGTGCCAGGTCTTATTTGCCCACTATTACCCCGTACCTCTGGCATAGGGTGGGCCGAAGGCGGCCCTGGGTCATTGTCTGGGGAGTAGATGAACGTTGACCCAGACAGGCACATTCGTGTCGCGCGCCTGGAACCTGGAGTACCCTCCAGGAAACGGGACACACGGCCCCGCCTAGAGTTCTCAGAGGCCAGGGCCTGACCACACCTGACCACCCCTGACCACACCTCCTCCACCCCCAGGAGATTTGGGCCCTGGGAGAAGGAGCAAATTCTCCCGCCACAGAAGCCACCCTTTGGAGTGAGGGGAGCCAGCTCTTGGTAATGGCGGCAGGAGGAGGGAATGTCTTACGAAGAGCTGGCGGGCCAGGGGCAGATGTCTAGCAAGGAGTGGCCGCAGGGCTATGCACGGCCGCCTTTCTTTCGGAGAAGCATTTACATCTCAGGAGATCCGAGTGGGAAGGTGGATTCTCGAGGGTCCTCCGAGCCGTGGCTGCAGGGGCCGGCCCTCGCAGCCCCCAGCGCGTGTCCCCTCGCGCGTGCTTGTGGAAGGCGGTGAAGGGAAACGCTAACTCTGCCGTGTGTGGCAGCTGACACCGAGGACTACAGAGACCTGACGCAGGCCCTGAACCTCATCAAGGACATCATCTCCCAAGTGGACGCCAAGGTCAGCGAGTGCGAGAAAGGCCAGCGCCTCCGGGAGATTGCGGGGAAGATGGACTTGAAGTCCTCCAGCAAGCTCAAGAACGGGCTGACCTTCCGCAAGGAGGACATGCTGCGGCGGCAGCTCCACCTGGAGGGGACGCTGTGCTGGAAGACGACGTCGGGGCGCCTGAAAGGTAAGGCCCTGTCCCTCGCCTCTGCCGGGGGCGGCGTCCTCCTGGAGGAGCGGGTGCCGGCGACGCAGCCACCGCGGCCTGGCTGCTCTGTGGCCCAAGGGCGGTTGTGCGCCGAGTCAGAATGAGACCGGCAGCCAGGAGTGGAGTAAGAGTGAGGCAGCACCCTCTTTCTCGGGCTTTGAGGTGTTGCGGCATCCACCAGGAGGGCCACTAGATCAAGGGGGCACACGGAGCCGGGACTCCCCAAGTTTGTCAGAGGCCCCGGGATGCCAAACAAGCAGCCGCTGAAGGGCCCGCATGTGGGTCGACGCGCCACCCGGACCACTGACCTCCACGGCCCTGAGCATCCCATGCGCTGCTCGGGGTGTCCTCCGAGCCCCACCTCCGAAATCCACAGTGTACTTCAGACCAGAGAGCACTCAGGACTCAGCCCTGAGTTCGTGGTTCATTTCCTGCACTGCTGGAAACATCCTCACCTGTGCATTGACAGCATCTTTTTGTTCTTTTCTAATAATTTTTTTAAATATTTTATTTATTTATTAGAGAGAGAGACAGAGCACAAGTGGGGTGAGGGCAGAGAGAGAAGCAGACTCCCTGCTGAGCAAGGAGCCCGATGCGGGGCTCGATCCCAGGACCCCGGGATCATGACCTGAGCCGAAGGCAGACGCTTCACCGACTGCGCCAGCCAGGCACCCCCACATCAGCATCTTTAAATAGATCTTTAGGGGAGTGTTGAGATGGCCAGTGACCAAATGTATTTGTCCGGAATTTGCACAGGCGAGCATCCCGCGGACGGGCTGGACACCGAGGTGGGCGGTAGGAGGCCCTGCCCTCGGGGCTTTAGTCAGTGGCCCAAAAGGGAGAAATGAGGAAACAAACAGAAACTAGTGAAAAGTGCAATAAATGCTTCAGAGGAAGCCAGCAGGCCGCAGTCGAGAGAATCGTGTAGGGAGAGGCCGTCTGCTCTGGGTGCTGCGCCAGAGGCCGCTCTGGAGAGGACCGTGCTCACACTTCCCGAGACGCAAAGGGCCGTTCAATTCAGGATGTGCGCCTGTGAGCCAGAGCTCTGCTGCGCAACGCTCCTGCGGGGACAGGCACCGAGCCTGCTGTCACCCGGGGTCTCCAGGCGCGAGGGGCCTGAGACAGGCTGCGAGCGGCCAGCGGCTTGGGTCCCAGCTGACCTGGGAGCGGGAAGAACGGAGGGGCAGTTCCCATTCGAGAAAGCAGCAACAGGCTCTCAAAGAGCAGACCTGCAGACGACGGGGGATGGGACGGCAGGTGCCCAGGCCGGGCAGCAGCCCAGGAACCTGCGGGAGGGGACTCCGGCCGTTGGCGTGTGTGAAACGTTGAAACCCAGGAGGTGCTAGTGAGGTAGATGGAAACCCTCAGGCTCCTGCAGGACCATCACGGCTCCGGGCCGGGTGTCCAGGACCCCTCCCCTGGGGCCGAAGCCTCTCCGGAACACTCGTGTGGCCCTGCGACCCCGTGGGACGTTTCCTTCTGTGCTTTCTCCGTAGATGTCCTTGCTGTCCTGCTGACTGACGTGCTTTTGCTGCTACAAGAAAAGGATCAAAAATACGTCTTTGCCTCTGTGGTAGGTGTTCTGTCTCTTCAGACAAGAGGTCCTGCCCGCCTTAGGGACCTTAGGGGCCCTGCTGGAAAGCTGTCTGCACAGATGGCGGCTGTATGCTAACCCACTGTCCCAGGTCTCCCAGGGCCAGAAAGTTCCAGCAAGGGAGGAGTAGAATTTTCCGAGACCCCAGGGTCCCATCTGGTTACCTGGGGAAGCTTTTCAGGGGGTCACGCTAACATCCTGTCCAGTCTTAGCCTTTACGTTTCTGTGGCTCTTCCTGTCTCGGGGCTCAGGGGCTCCAGCTGACTGTCCTGCGTCCTCTCCCGGGTAGGACCCCAGTCGTACTGGACTGGACCCACCCTAATGACTTCGTTTTACCTTCATCACCTCTGTAAAGGCCCAGCTCTAATCACAAAAGGGTCTTTTCCCCCTAGATCGCAGGTATCCCTGCTCTGAATTATTTGAGAACAAAGGGGGCACATCCCCCCCACCCCCTTCCCTTCAGACTCTCGGTTCCACAGCTGCTTAGATGCAGCAGGGTGAAAGGGGTCCCCCCCCCGCCTTCCACCCACACAGGACTCGAAGCGCCCGGTCATCTCGTTACAAAAGCTCATTGTGAGGGAAGTGGCCAACGAGGAGAAAGCCATGTTTCTGATCAGCGCCTCCCTGCGAGGGCCCGAGATGTACGAGATGTACACCAGCTCCAAAGAGGAGAGGAACACGTGGATGGCCCACATCAGAAGGGCCGTTGAGAGGTGGGAAGGGCCCGTGTGTGCGTTCCCTCCCCCCAGCTGTTTTGCCCTTGGCTTTGACAGTGGGCAGAGCAGCTGTGACCTTGAGATACCCAAGAGAGTGCTGGAGGTCACGGGTAGGTAGGAGACCGCTCTGCTGTTCTTCTCCCTCATTCTGCCTTGTGCTTTTTCCATCCCTCTCATCTAAAGGGGGCACGTGGCCCCATTCTGGCTCCTTCCGGCAACAGCTCAGCTGGTCAGATGCTAAAAAGGCCCAGATGTTGCTGGCCAGTGAGTGTGGGGCCAGGCTGTCCTACCCTGCTGTACTGGTGGGATGCAGTGAGTGACACCTGACCCAGGGGTCAGACCTGAGGAGGCTGTGGCATCCTGTCCTTCTTCCTTAGGCCACGGGACCCCTGGGGACCCCAGCCCAGTGGCTCTTCATGATGCCTGGCTCCTGGTCCACCTGACTAGGGAAAGTGGTCTGGGCCTCAGGCCCAGGCAGCCTGCTGCTGCTCCCTCTTTTTATGCCTGGAAGCTTCCTGAACCTGCTCAGAGCTCCCTCAATACTCATTTTCAGCTCTGCAGGTCCCCAGGACATGAGCTGTCCTCAGTCTCCTCCCCCACACGGTGGCCAGGCGTGGAACCTGTGGCCGGTGACGTGTGGACACTTGGAGACAGGATCAGTGCCGATGGCCGCCTTCCTCTTCCCCCTCATGTTTCTTCCGCCCCGTTATCAAGACCAGTCACCCACAGGACAAGACGCTCTGAGCAGCTGGTCCTGCCGACAGAGCTCAGTGCCCACCGCTGAGGTCAGCCTGCCCGTGAAGCATTGTTACCCATCTGCCCCCTGTCCCTGCAGCTGTCCGGACGAGGAGGAGGGGCCCTTCAGCGAGGCCGAGGAGGAGAAGAAGGTGTTCGAGGCCCGCACCCTGAGGCTGAGGGACTTCCAAGGTAAGGGGAGTCGGTCTGGACCTCCGTGCCCACAACGTGTCCCCCATATGGTGAGAAGGCCCTGGGACCGCCAGTGGCATTTCTGTCCTGTCCCACTGGGATTGGCCCTGGAGCAAATCTGCACCCGAGCAACCAGGCGTTTTGCTGTGGGCCGTGTCTCATCCCGCAGCTCTACGGGGCCTTTGCGGTGAGGCTTTGTCATGAGATAGTGGCGCTCGGGGTCCCTGAGCCATTTCCAGACACTCTAGCTTTGCCACACGCCCTGCCCCCTGCCTCGGACCCTGTGCAGCAAAGAGCTTGCTGTGGGTGTCCCGGGTCACGTACGTAAAAACCCCAAGAGGACTTGGAATAGCACAGGACCCCACAGTCTCCTTCTAGAGCCTGGCAGACCCAGACCAGCCCTGGCTTCGTGGCTGCGGACTCAGCTTCTTCCTCCCTGTTTTAATCTGTTTTAACTGTTTTATTTAGCTATAACTCCGACACGATACAATCCAGCCATTTAAAGTGCACCATTCGGTGGCTGGTAGTGTCTCTCACGAGACCGTGCAGGTTCAGATCACTATTTTAGATCATTGTCATCACTCCAGAAAGAAGCCCGGCCCCGTCAGCTGTCACTCCTGTTCCTTCCTCCCTCGCCCCCTGGTAACCTCCGTTCTGCTTTCTGTTTCTGTGAATTTGCCTGTTCTGGGGACCTTGTGTAAATGGAGTCTTGCAGTGTTTCTCCTTTTGTGTCTGGCTGACTTCACCGGGCGGGATGGTTCAAGGTTCAGCCACATTGTAGTGTGTGTCGGTTTCCTTCCTTCTTAAGGCTGAATACTGTTCCAGTGTCAGATGCACCCCATGGGCCTATCCGTTCCCCTCCCCGGGTTTAACAGATGCCTGTGAGATATCGGTGAGGTCATGGCCAAGAACAATACCGGGGACTTTGTGGTCTCAGTCGACCTCCCTCTTCCCCTTCACTAACTGAGTCCTTTATTTTTAAATTAGGGAGCATTTAGGCCATAAGGACATAAAATTAGGTCGTATGTATTTTATATGTCTTTGTGCGGAGAGGTGTATGTTTGAGGTTATTCGTTAGTAGAAATGTCCAAAAGAAAGGGGGCGGGGGCACATCCCACTGACCCTGGAAGCACCATGCTAATGCAGTGTTCGTTCAGGCTCTGTTTCTGCCCGGTGGTAGTAGAACACATGCCCTGCATAGACACGTCTCTGCGGATGGCACGGTTCTCCAATAGTATGGCTTCCTCACTCATTCCTGACGGGATTCCTCCTGCATTAGGAATAGATACTTTCTCTCTGGAGATAGTGTTTCCCATCTTGGATCAAAAGCTGGTCCATGGGGGCGCCTGGGTGGCACAGCGGTTAAGCGTCTGCCTTCGGCTCAGGGCGTGATCCCAGCATTCTGGGATCGAGCCCCGCATCAGGCTCCTCCGCTATGAGCCTGCTTCTTCCTCTCCCACTCCCCCTGCTTGTGTTCCCTCTCTCGCTGGCTGTCTCTATCTCTGTCAAATAAATAAATAAAATCTTTAAAAAAAAAAAAAAACTGGTCCATGAGGGACGCTCACCAAAATCAGGAGCCAGGCCGGGCCAGCCCCTCCCGCCGTACTTCCTGCACCCTGCACGTTCCTCCAGGTTGACAAGGGTTTGAGAAACGGCAGTAAGACCATGACCGGAAGGGAAGGGACAGAATTGCGTTTTGCATGTGACATGATTATTTGCCTGGGAAATCTAATAGAATCAACTAGAAAAGTATTGGAACCTGTGAGGGCGCCCAGTAGTCCAGCTGAATGTGCCGTGTGCACACGGGCAGCCACCAGTGAGAAAGTTGCTGTCACAGCAACAACAACAAAAGCATAGAACCCAGAGACCTTAAGGAGTTTGGCCTAAATGCCTGAAGGAGTCGTCTCAGGAGAAGAAAACGAAGTCTCGTAAGAGTCTCGCTTAGGCCCACGCTAATGAATCGGCCTGTTCTGGTCCTTGCACCCACCCCACAGTGTTTGGTTTCTGTAATCGGGGCGAGGATCAGAAGATAGGACTGTGCCCTCACCTGCCCCGAGGGACGTTGGACTCAGGGTGGGCTGCGGGTGGAAGCCGGGCCCCGGGGAAGAGGGCCCCGGAAGGCCAACCCCTGCCTCTTGTCGCTCTGCAGAACGATTGAACCTGAAAGACCAGCAGATCGCGCAGAGCCTTGGCGAGAAGCAGCAGATCTACCTGGAGATGGCGGAGATGAGCGGGCTGGAAGACGTCGCTCAGTCGCGACTCCTCTTCCGAGGAGGGGATCCCTCTGAGACCGTGCAGGGGGAGCTGATCCTCAAGTCGGCCATGAGTGAGAGTAAGGCGCCACGCCTGGGGGTCCTTGGCAGGGGTGGGGGGTCCAGGCGTGCTCCTGGGAGCAGCGCTGACACTCCTCACCTCCTGGCGTCGGCTAGAGCCAGAAGGCCCGCAGACGCCCCTGGCAGACTTCCAGCATCTTCTCCCGGGCGCCTGCTCCATGCAAGTCAGCACCACACTAGGCCCTTGGGATCGGAAGTCGGCAGGTTCCCCCGGCTCAGGAGGTTCTCCTTTCTGAGAATGGGGTCCCTGATGATGTCCCCAGAAATCTTGGCGCACCCACATGTGGTGGGTCACTTCAGAGGGCTCCAGGAGCCAGCAGGCCTTCCGGGAGGGCTGCCCCCATCTAGGCAGAAAGAGGCTACTGAGCATAGCGGCCACAGGAGGGCGCTGGCTAGTTCGTGGCCTGCTGGCTTTCGGGGGCACAGCCAGGGGCCTTGCCCGAGCCCCTCGCGGCCCCCACACAGCTAGCTGCTGAGCCAGCCCCACACGAGGCCCAGCGTGTGTCCGGCCAGGCAGCCAGGGCTCATTGGGTCCAGCAGGACAGCTGGCCCTGCTTGTTCAGTGGCAAACAAGAAAGACAGCTGCTGCCCTCTAGACCTTTTCTTCAGAGTGAGGGGAACAGAGACCAGAGGGGTTCCTTGTGGACTCTGCGTCTGCTCAGTCTCGTTTCCTCCAGCCACACTGACCTTCTGCTTCCTCACATTTCTTCAGTGGCCATTGTTCTTGGCCGCCTGAGGACCCTCTCGTATCCTGTGCCTCAGCCTGGAATGTTCTCCCCACCTCCTCACTTGGCCAAAGCCTGTTTGTCCTAGAGCGTCTTGCGTGACCTGACCTGCCCCCAGAGGCCGCTCTCCAGTGGCCTCAGACCGTGTGTATGACGGTCAACACACACACACACACACCCATGTTCTCCACTCGGCCCAGCGCATCCCCAGCCTCTCCCACACGCTGGCCCGTGGTCCAGCCTCTCCTGCAGACACGGATTGGCATGTCCGATTGTAGTGCCTGAAGTTGGGGAGTGCACAGGTCATGGGGGCTGAAGTCCCATGTCGGGGGGTTAGAAGACCATGACCAGCGCCCTGCAGGCTTCTCGGACCTGAGTCCCCGGGCCCCGGCACGCTGACACCCACAGCACGGCGCACGGCGTGACTCGGTTCCTCCCGCCTCCTTCCATAGTCGAGGACATCCAGACCCTGATCTGCAGGCAGCTGGGCAGCGCCAACGGCCAGGCGGAAGACGGGGGAGGCTCCGCGGGCCTGCCCCGCAGGGCAGAGACCTTCGGGGGCTATGACGCTGTGAGCAGCCCTGGCAAGAGTGAGTGGTGCCGCGTCTGCCTGGGGCTTCGCGGGGCCCCTCCAGCAGCAACAAGAGGTTGTGCGGGTTCTTGGAATGTTCCCAGCGGCAGAGCCAAGGCATTTGCTGCTGGGCATCGCCGCTGCTGCTTCCCCCCGAGTATGAACCCTCTGGTCAGGTTCTGGAACCTTCAGGGTGTTGTCGGTCGGGCTCTGACAGCAGCACATGGGCCAGCCCCTCCCTCTCCTGCCGGTCTCTGTGTCTCAGATGCCGCCATGGCGGCCCGGCCACAATTTCCTACCTGGGTCTGGGGGGCGGGGGGCCTGGTCCGGACCCCTGTGGGACCTGCAGCATCCTCACACGCCTGCATTGGGCTTTCCAGACGGCGGCTTGAAGAAGGCCTGCAGCAGCGACCCCGGCCCCCGAGACTGGCAAGGCCTGGTGAGCAGCCTGGACTCGAAGCCCTGCAGCACCCCGGGGGCCTCTGAGGAGGCCCCACCTGCCGTACGTTGCTTCCTTGGGATGTTCCTGAGCCAAGTGCAGAGTCAGGCCAAGCCCTTCTAATTCGCATTCACAAGCGTGAGCAGCTCTGTGTCTGGGGTTGTCTAGTTTTGCCGTCTCAGGACGCCTAGCGACCAGCGCCATTGGCGTTGTACCGGGAAAGAATCTCAGCCCAGATGAACCTGCAGGCAGGCGAACCCCCACGTTCCCTCCCGCGCCTCCCAGGAATGGTACTCGGTGCCCAGGAGGGAGGTGAGGGCGGGGACAGGCCCAGGGCGGGAGCTGTGGCCGCATCAGCAGGCGAGGGGCGATGGGGGGACCGTGAGTTGTGAGTCTGCGCGTGTGTCCTCACGCCCGCGGCTGCTGAAGGGCCCGACTGCTCCCTCCCCTGCGACTCTGGAGGCCCACCCTTACCAGGCATGGGGGCCAGAGCGGGGTCAGGCTGCGGGTCAGGCTCAGTTCTGCTGCCCGCTGGCTCCCCTGCGCCCGTGCACAGGCTTCACCTCTGAGAGCTGTCGCCGGGTGCACCTGACCTCTGAGCCTCCCCACGGTGAGCCCACCCGCCTCCAGGAAGGCCGCCCTGTGCCCTCATTTTCCAGGCACCGAGACTCGCACAAGTCAACTGACCAGGCAGGGCTGGGGGGCGGGGGTCTGGTCGGTAATAAGCAGGTCCTTAGCTCTTTGTGTTTGATGCCATTCTTGCCACAGGTCGCCGGGCCGGGTGCAGAGTCTGGCCCCCGTCTCCCGGCGGTCCTGGAGTTGGAGGTAGGCTCGGGGCTCGTCCGTCTCCCCAGGGGCGGGCATGCACACCCCACAGCGCATTGCGCAGGGGGCCAGCGTCTCTCTCCCTCTCTGCAGCTTGTCCAGCGGGTCCAGACCCTGTCCCAGCTGCTCCTCAGCCTTCAGGTACGGGGGCTCCCGGGGGGTGCGACCTTGCCCTTTTCCTTCCCCTGCTTGAGGTCGGGCTCTGGCGAAGGGCAAGCCTCGTCCTAAAATCAGCCCCTGCCCGCCGCGCCCCTGCAGGCAGTCATCGCCCAGCAGGACAGCTGCGTGGAGATGCAGCGGGCCGCCATCCAGGAGCGCGAGAAGCAGCTGCGGCTGCAGTCCACGCGCGGGAACGTGCTGCTGGAGCAGGAGCGCCAGCGCAACTTCGAGAAGCAGCGGGAGGAGCTGGCCGGCGTGCAGAAGCAGCAGGGCCGCCTGCGGCTGGAGCAGCAGCGCTGGGAGCGCGAGCGGGAGCGCCAGCAGCAGGAGCTGGACCTGGCGGCGGCCCGGCTGCGGCAGCGCGAGGACGAGCAGCTGCAGCTGCAGGAGCAGCTGAGCCAGGAGCGCGAGAAGCTGGAGCAGCAGCGGCGGGCCTACCAGCACGACCTGGAGCGGCTGCGGGAGGCGCAGCGCGCCGTGGAGCGGGAGCGGGAGCAGCTGGAGCAGCAGCGGCGCCTCAAGAAGCAGAACACGGCGCCCGGGGCGCTGCCGCCCGACCCGCCAGCGGAGGTGAGGGCACGCCGTCGCGCGGGCCGTGCGCGTGACCGAGTGTCACCGCGGGTGTGCGCGTCTCCGATCGAGGGCGACTCCGTGGGCCCAGCGCCGGCCCTGCCCCCGGACAGACCCTCCCAGCTAAGAGTGGGGCTGGGTGGACCCACAGGAGCGGGGGTGGGGGTGCACCGCGCAGACCAAGGCCAGCGGCGGGGCCGGTGCCGGGGCGGCCTCCAGCAGGAACGACAACTCTGGGATCCGTCCTCTGTTGCTCGGACAGGCCCAGCCCCCAAGCCACACTCCCAGCTTCAACGGGGATGGCCTGGAAGGGCCCGCCGCCCTCGCCAAAGCGCCAGGAGCCCGGGGGAGCACGCTGCTGGCCGGGGCCGAATTCACAGAGCGCCCCGACATGGCTCGCCGGGACAGCGCCCCGGCTGAGAGCCGGCCGGCCAAGAGCGACGTCCCCATCCAGCTGCTGAGCACCACCAACCAGATCCAGAGGCAGGCGGCCGTGCAGCAGCAGATCCCCACCAAGCTGGCTGCCTCCACGAAGGGCGGCAAGGACAAGGGTGGCAAGAGCAGGGGCTCCCAGCGCTGGGACAGCTCAGGTGAGCCCCGGGTGAGGGGGCGGAGCTGGGGCGGGCAGGCCGAGCACTGGCGGGCCCTCCGCCCCACCCGGAGATGCGGGGTCTTGGGTGCCTCCCCGGTCCCTAGGGCCCTGGACTCGCAGGTCCAGCTCTGGGCAGTTTGTGAAACCAAAGCGGTTTCTTGTGAGCAAACCAAAACAGGACCCAGGGCCATCCTCTGGAGGGGGCAACAGGAGGAACCTGGAAGGCACAGCTGGCAGTACCTGGCTACATGGCCAAAGCTGGTCCTCTCCCCATGTGGAGGTCTCATCCCAAGAAAGAAAATTAAAACATCAGACCCATGGCTTTTTCCCATCTCGGTCCTCAAACAGGGATCGGGGACGAGACAACATCTTGGCAGTTCAGAAAGAAGAGCATGGGTCCCTTAGGGACATCGAGGCAACCAGTGCTTACGCTCCCCACCGAGCCCCCACCCAGGGACGATTCTCGGGCCCGGATCTCTACCGGGTCCTCATCCCCCAGAGGGGACACTGAGGCCCTTGCGTAGAGCACCCTGCAGTGAGAGTCCCCCGAGGGGCTGCCGCGGGGGCTGCCAGCATGCGGGCTCGGGCCGAGGGGAGCCAGCCCTGGGATGCTCCCTGAGGAACAGGGCCTGTGTCCCAGGACTGCTGGGGCTCAAGGGTCATGGGGTCACTCTCTCGTCCAGAGGTTGAATTACTCCAAGGGCTCTCCGGTCAGGTGTCTCTGTCTCTGGGGCTTAACGGCTGAGTGGGTGTGTCTCTAGCCAAAAGGGGGGGGGGGCTGCTCATCTGCCCGGAGCGAGGCCAAACACCCCAGGCTGTGCCCTCCCTCCCTTAGCCTCCTTCGACCTGAAGCAGCCGCTGCTCCTGAGCAAGCTCATGGGCAAGGACGAGAGCACCGCGCGGAACCGCCGCTCACTGAGCCCCGTCCTGCTCAGCGGCCACAGCTCCGTGCCCCCCGCAGGTGAGCTCAGCCCCCGCCCCCCGGGACAGCAGGGCCACCGCGGGGCCTGGCGGCTGCTGACAACCACCTCTCTCCCTCCCTTCCAGACCCCTGCTGCCCAGCCCCGGCCGACGTCCCCCCCGAGGGCTTCCCCCTCAAGCCTGGGGGCGCCCCCCTGCCCCCCTCCCCCTTGCCACTGCCCACCACACCACTCGACAAGGAAGACGGCAGCAAGGAAGACGTCATCTTCTTCTAGAGTGTGTGTGGCTCGAGGTGCAGACCCTTCCCTGTCCTGCTCTCTGGGGAACAGCCCAGTCGTCCCTCTCCTCGTCCCGAGCAACCCACCACCAACGGCCGCCTGGCTGGGGCCAGGGCCAGGGTCAGGGTCAGGGCCAGGGTCAGGGCCAGGGCTGGCCCGTTGTCTCGAGGCTCTTTCTGTAGGATTAGCAGTGGTGCCTGGGTAACTTTCTAAACCTCTTTTTTTTAACACAAAAAGGAAAGTTTTTAATCGAAGGTTGAACCAGAGCTAACCCGAGGAGGCTGTGTCCAGTCGTAGCACCCCTTTTGGGTAGGGAGACATCGACTCCACGCCGTTTTTCCAAGGTAGTGACAGACGGTGGTGGCTCCGCAAGATGCCTGATGACAGGCAGGTCAGACTCCAGTCTGAGGAGCACGTGCTGGCCCTGGGCCAGGCTCCACAGCCACCAGGAAACGCCGGAACATGTCATTAGGGTCCCGAAAGGGGCTGGGTGGTGTCAGCAGGATCCGCTTCCAAAGCAGAGACTACCTGTATTTGTGGTGAACCTCAAGGCCAGGGCATGAGCTCAGACGGGGTGGCACACAGACCACCGGGGGACAGAAGGCCACAGAGCAGGGCGTATGAAGAGGACGGCCAGTGGCACAGGTGACAGGTTCCATAGGTTCTGAAAGGGACGGGCCATAACTCCTTTTAATTTGACAGAGGTTTTTAAAACCTGCCCTTGCCAAACTTGGTGCTTTCCAGAGGCGCCCCACCACGGCGCATGCGTCTGTGGGGCTCGAGGGCACTAGCCGTTCTCCGAGCGCTCCGTCTGTCCAGAGAAGCCCAATCGAGAGCTTTAGCCAGGGCCAGCACGCTCCTGAGGGTCCACAGACAGTCCTCAGCCCCCATGAGATGGCCGGGTTTTCCTGCGGTTGCAGGGAGGAAGGCCCCAGGGTGGGTGTCCCCCACCGCTGGGCAGGTGCTGGTACCAGGCACAGAGCAGTGGAGCCACCACGTCCTGGCGGACAAGGGTGAAATGCTGGAGGGGTCACACAGGGCCCGCAGACCTCAGACGGGCAGATGGCTCCAGGTGCCTCGTGTCCAGTGAGCTGTGCTAGCTTACGTCACCTCCCCTGGAGGACAAGGGCCACCCGCCCGCTGCACAGCTCTGGACGCTGGGGACCGAGCTGCATGTCCAGGAATGCTCTGGTGCCGGCCAGTGGGTCAGATGCACACACTTCCACAAGCTTGGGTGCAGGGCGGGGGGTGGGGACACTCCAGCCTTTGCTCCCCAGGCTCCCCCACTGAGCCCAGAGTCCGGTCCCTCCCAGCTGACCAGTTCTGAACCTCTCCGGGCACAGTGAATGGTGTGCCAAGCCCGGCCCCTCGGAGAAGCTCTGCCTGCTCCCGCCTCCCTCGGTCCTGACGCGTCCGAGCTCCTCCGTGCCATGTCTGTGATCAGTGTTCGTGTTTTCGTACCGAGACGTCTCAGAGCACTTTAGCAAAGTTGACTTAAGTTCCTGTCCTATTGTGGAGAGCATTCCGGGGCCCTCGTGCTGGGTGATTTCACCGCCACACGCCCCTGTCCGCCTGCTCTGCTCTGACCCTCCGAGGCGCCACGATTCCTCAGCCGATGACAAGTCCGGGGACTCTCCGCGCGGCCGTGCGGCGGGAACTGGGGCGTCCCGCCTCGAGGCAGTGTTGGCGGCGGTCCGTGTCTCGTTCGGGCGAGGCCACGCCTGGGGAGAGCCCGATTTTACTTGTACGGTTGGTGGTTGAGCAGACCCTCTTATTTCTGTGGGACCTGTGCGCGTCTTCGTTCATTGTGACCGTCATCTTAGTCCCCCGACAATTACTTGTGTGATGATTGCCGCGTTTCCTCACCGCGGGCGCTTCAGACCCGCCTTAGAACTTAAGACCTGATTCCAGCAATAAACGTGTCGAAGATGAGCCAACGGGAGTGTTCGTTTGGGGGTTCGGGGTTTTGTTGTAGCATCGTCGTCCCGAACGTCAGTGTCATAAGGGCGGTCAGCTCACCGGGCGGGGCTCCCCTCACGCTCCCCTTAGGAAGCTCCAGACAATGACTGCGACCAGACATTGGAGTCAGAGGCAGCGGGGTGCCGGGGACCCCCAGGAGAAGCGGCCCTCCAGACGAGGCTGCGGGGCGGGGATGTGGCCAAGGCCTCCCTGCTCTGGCAGGGTCCCCTTCCATTTAGGCCTGTTCCCGTGCTCTTGGGAGGTCAGCCTCCTGGACAAGGAGCCATTGCCCGGAGTAGGGCCTGCTGGCTCCTGGGCCATCCGCAAGGCCCATCTGCCTCCCTGCTCCCCGAAGGAGCTGAGTTTGCGTCCTGAGAAAACCCTTTCAGGCCCCACTCCCGGGAACTGACTGGCTTTGCCCCCACCTGAGAGGCTGAAGTTGCCAGCCCCGGGGAAGGGCATGGGGCAGGGGGTGCGGCCACACTACAGGTGGGGCTTCTCGATAGCCCAGCGGTGTGTCCCAGCACAGCCTCAGCCCTGGCATCTGGCTCTGCCTAGGCCCATGGGACACCAGCCTGCTGGGGGACCTGTGAGCGGACAGGTTACATATGCGGGTGTTCATGGCTCCCCCACAATCACACTGTTCTGAGTGCCAGGAAGGGGGCCTCTGCTAAGGGCCAAGGTGAGCACGCCCCCCTCTGCAAGAGGTGAGGGGGACACTAACCCAGCCTGGCCCCCTCCTCTCGTCCAGATGGATGGGTAAGGGCAGGGTGCTCCAGCCAAGGCCAGGTGGGGGGTCTTCCGCACCCCGTGTTAACCCAGAGGGGCTTCCACCCCAGCTCTTCCCACCCCATAGCCTCCTTGTAGGACAAGACGTGGGGGGTGTCACATGAAACCTGATCCCCTATGCTTTCTGGCTAGGACTCAGAAGTGGAGGGTCCGAGGACACGTCAAGAGGGGCAGGCGTGGGCTGGCCACCATCTGCAGGTGCCTGCCTGAGGCCACACACACGGGCCTCTCACGTGTCAGCCTGGAAAATAGACACATCCATGATCCCCATGAGGTGGGAGACAGGAGCCTGCGTGGCCCGGCCCCAGCTCGGAGCCCATAGAACACTCAGACCGGCCCTGGGCCCAAGCCGTGGCGGAGTGGGAAATGCTTCGGCCACACCAAGCACCCTGGAGCTGCCCAGAGGGACAAGACACAGGCGTGGCCTGGTGGGAGGCGGGATCCGTGGCCCCTATGCCCGAGACGAGGCATGGGAGAGCGGCTCGCCTTGGCTGAAGGCTGCTCAGGGCCAGCGGGCTGTGCTCGCAGAGTTGGAGAGGACCCACTGGGCCAAGCACATTCCAGAAGGCAGGCTGGGGAGGTGTGGTTTCCAGGTGGCACCTGCACCCCCTCCGAAAATGCACAGGGCCGCCGCCGCCGCGGAAAGAGCAGGCGGGTGAGCGAGGGGGCCTGCAGGCGGGAGGGGCAGGGGGCCAGGGACTGAGAAACAGGCTCTCGCACCTGGGCCTGGCACCAACACGCCATTTAATCGATCATCATTTCGACTTTTCCGCACGGCGCACGCCGGCCTGGCGAGGTGCCGTGAGGCCCGCAGCAGCCTTCTCCGCATGTGAGGCCTGGGGACCCCTCCTCTGGCCCTGAGAGAAGCCTCGGCCACAGAGCCCCGGCCTAGTTGGAAAGGCCCTGGCCTCAGCCCCTGGGGGGCCTCAGCCCCGCTGACATCCTGCCCCACCAAGGGCTTGTGTCCGAGGCGGTGCCGTGCGTTCTCTGGATTACACCTCCCTACACCTGGCATTGATTCGCTCAGTTACAGACCCAGCCCCTACCCGAGTGATTACTGCTTTGTGGGAAGGGGCCCTCCGGTGGGGTTCCAGCCGCATCCACACCTCCCAGGCTACATCAGGGGGTGGGGGCCTCAGCCTGGCCGCCGGCCCGGACAGCCTGGTACACACTGAGGAGGGAGGAGACGGTCCCGAGGAGGCCCACAAGCCACAGGGGGAAGCGGCCAGCCCACAGGACACCCGGAGGCAGCCAGTGCACAGCATTGGCCAGATCGGCCACGTTGCTCAGAAGGGTCAGCACCTCCGAGTGGACCTGGGCCTCCATGGCCCTCCTCTTGGTCCGGGGCAGCCGGCTGTGGGAGCAAAGAGAAGATGCTGGGGAAGACCCATGCACACCCACGCTCACCCCAACGGGCAGGAAGAGGTGACAGCAGAGTGAGAAGTGATGGGGCTGAGTCCCTGTCACACCCTCCAGAGGGAGCCCAACGCAGGAACAGGGCACAGCCTGGCAGTGGGAAGTCTCAAACCCACACCTCAGTCCTTTGGGCCCTGGAGACAGGCAGGGAGCTGGGGGGCGCAGGGAGCTGCTCAGTGGGCACAGCGTTGCCCCACATCCCTTCTCAGGATGAAACAGTGACAGTGACTACAGTCCTCAAGAAACCACTCTGTCTCATCATCCTCCAGGGATGAGGGCTCAGCCACTTCCTGCCGACAGGTCCTCAAGCAAGCCTCAGTTTCCCCATCTGAGCCAGCCCCTGGAGCTGCTGTAAGGCCCCCCGCGCAGGCCCGCACAGGGGAGAGGCTGAAAACTGGTGGCAGCTCAAAGCACCTCCCCGGCTACGAAGACCCACCAGGGTCCCCAGCTTGGGGGAAGATGTCGCCTTTCTCCGGGCAAAACCCAGGGTCATACCTGGTGAAGGCCACCGCGGGGCCCCTCAGCCTCCGTCTCAGCATCAGGATCATCCTCAAGGACCTGCAACGGGCAAGAAAAGCAGGGTGAGGGCACAGGGGTTAGCTCCCCATCGCCACACGTCCCCTGTGAAGTCCACTGAGCTCACTGGGTGCCTCCCGCCGCCCTGGGCCCCAGAAGCTCGTGGAGACTCCTAATTTGGACCCTGACTTGCCTGCACTGTCCACACAAGATCTGGAAGCATCTAGTGCTTCTGATGTCGGAGCCAGGCATGGGTCCCTGTCCAGGTGACCTGTCCCCAGAGAACAGGGGACACAAGTCCGCACCTGCAGTGAGGTAAGTGGGTCTCCATCAGAGCCACCTGGAAGATGGGCAAAACGCCAGTTCCTGGGCCCCGGGTCCCCAGACTAGCAGCATCCGAACCTCTTGCACCTGGACATCTGCCTTTCAGCAACCTCCCTGGTGATTCTCAGGCACCTTGGGGTCCTGCAGACTCCTGGTCGGGACCCCCACGCTTGCTCGCACCAAATAGAAATGATGGGAGAAGTGTCAGCTCTAAAAACGAATGGGCAGAGCACAGACGATTTGAGGGCAGTGCCACTCCTCTGTGATACCGTAACGGTGGAAATGTCTCATCACACATCTGTCCAAGCCCTCAGGATGGATCCTGATGTAGACCAGGGACTTGGGGTGCCCCTGACTTGTCGACGTGGATCCTATCGACTGCTGGGGGAGTTTGATAATGGAGGGACCGCGGAGTGGGTGGGGATCTGTGGAAACTCTCTTTACTTTCGGTTCAACTGCGCTGTGAAGCTGAAACTCTAAAAATAAAAGTCCGTTTTACAAAATTAATGGGGGCGCCTGGGTGGCTCAGTCGTTAAGCGTCTGCCTTCGGCTCGGGTCATGATCCCAGAGTCCTGGGATCGAGTCCCGCATCGGGCTCCCTGCTCAGCAGGAAGCCTGCTTCTCCCTCTCCCTCTGCTTGTGTTCCCTCTCGCTGTGTCTCTCTCTGTCAAATAAATAAAATCTTTTAAAAAATAAATAAATAAAAATAAAATAAAAAATGAATGGAACCGGGGCGCCAGGCTGGCTCAGTCGGCGGAGCGTGCCACTCCTGGTTTCGGGGTTGTGAGTTCGAGCCCCACATTGGGTGTTGAGATGACTTAAAAATAAAAATAAAAAAAATCTTTAAAAAAGAAATTAATGGAAGCAAGGCTGCTCTAAAACAGGAACGGGAAGCCTCTTGGGGCCCGAGGTCCCGGGCACTCCGAGGAGAGGCCGTGAGCCAGCCCCCGGATTGCTGCGGACTCGGGAACGTCCACAGCGCAGCCCGCCGTAGGGAAGGCAGGCCAAGCCAGGAGAGAGGAGGCAAGCTGCACCCGGCCCACAACAGGGGGGCGCCTAGATCAAGGGCCCTCCTCCGCAGGGGTGTCGGCAGGGTGTGAGATCAAAGGCCAGAAAGAACCACCAGAGTATGGAGAGTGGGGCTGGACTGTGGATGGTTTGAATCTTCCACTCTGGGTGTGCTCATCTTCCAGACCACCGATGATAAGAGTATCATTAGGGCAAGTGTCAGCGGGGAAACAAGGGCTGCTGACCGTCAGTGTCTGGCCTGAGACAAGTGGCAGCTGACGTGGTCCCCGCCCCCTCTCTCGGGGATCTGAGAGGCCTGCCCCGCCTGTGCTTTCTGGGCACGGAGCTCGGAACAAACCCGCTCAGCACATTTACAGAGAGGGAAGTGTTCCGGAGGAAACCATTATCTGAAAGTTCTAGAAACAGTATGGGTTTCAGAAGCACACAGCTGGTCATGAAACTCCTGGCTGTTCTCTCTGGGAGCGTTTGCCAACGACCGCGCGCGCACAGAGACCCGGGGAAAGGCAGTCCCACCAGCTACTTCTGTCGGGGCCCGGACTTTCTGCTTCCTTGGTCCGGGGGGCACAACCATGCCCTCCAGAGATGTCCACACCCTCACCCCGGGCCCTGTGAGTGTGTTGCCTCACAGGGCCCTCATGGCGGGGAGGCAGCAGGGTGGGAGTTGGAGACGTGCCCAAGGAAACAGGCTGTGCCCTGAAGACGGAGGGAGGGACCAAGAGTGAGCCAAGGCAGGCAGTGGTCTCTAGAAGCCGGAAAAGGCAGGAATGGAGTCTCCCCCGGAGCCTCCCCAAGGAGCACAGTAAATCCACGCTGGGCTTCCGACCTCCAGAGCTGTGAGACTGTGTGTGTTGTCTAAGGTCAGGGTTTGTGGGAGTCTGTTACAGCAGCTCGGGGGGGGGGTGGGGTTTAGGGAGGTGCCCCTTACGGCCTGGCGGGCGTGAAGGCCATGTACCTGGCAATGCCCAGGAGCAGGGAGAGGCCCCAGAAGGCTGTGCTCAGTGTCCACCACCGGGCAGAGTCCACGCGGAGGATCTTGGCATCGGCAGCCCAGGCGATGTGCTCACAGGGGTAGTAGAGCTGGTCGGCCAGGTTGCCCAGGACCGACACGCAGCGGACAAAGATGTCCTCCTCCTGCAGGGCCAGGAGAGAGGGGGGCAGGGGCCTGGAGTCAGACCTACCCAGGCCCATTTCAGAGACCCAGACCAAGCCAGATGGCAGTCACGGGGCAACGTCCAGGCCCCCGTGAATGGCCACTGCAGGGAAGGAAAGGCCTGATTTCTGCTTCTCAGCAGTGTGGTCACCATCGCCCCCGGAGAAGCAGGTGTCCACCTAGCTGCACAGGGGATTCCCGGGATGCTTCAAAACCCCGGCCCCAGCCCCGGGGATCCTGCCTCACTAGGTCTGGTGTAGGCCCTGGCACCAGGAATGTCTAAGTTCCCGGATGATTCCCAAGTAGGACAACTCGGGATGCCCTGCATCAGGGCCTTCCCACCCCGCGCCCAGGTCTCCAGGCCAGACTCCCTGGCACAGGGCTCCAGGAGAGCTGCCGGGGGCGGGGGGGGGGGGGGAGCCCTGCAGCGCACCCCAACCTGACAGGGCAGGGCGGTACCCTAACACGCTTAGTGCCGACAGTAAGCGGGCACTAGGCTGCAAAGCTTGGGTCACCTCCCCAAGCCAGACAGGGGTCACCAGCCCCGCAAACAGGCAAACTGAGGTCCTTAGGGGAAGCTGCCACCTGCCCCCCTCATACAAGGACAGGCCTCAGGCCTTCGAAGAGCAGAACCCAAGCCCTCGACCAAGTTCTGAGCCATGGCCTGTACCCAGCGAGGTGGGGCCAGTTGAGGCTGCAGGAGCCTGGTGCCCAGGCCGCATTCCTGGGCCCCACCCCTCAGGACTCTGCCCCCTGGAGGCCTCCAGGCTGCCCCCCCTCCCCTGTCCTTACATCCTGCCTTCAGCCCTCTCATCCTCAATGCCTGCCACACCCCTCACCCCCCTCTCCATCTTCCCAGGAGCCCCCTCCTGAGCCCCCTTTCTTCCTACTAACCTCCCTCTGGATTCTGAACCCCACTCGAGCTCCCCCATCCTGCCTGGGACCTTCTGGTGCGTTTGGCGTATTTCAGTCCTCACAAGAACAGGGCCCTCCCCGCCTCCTCCCCAGTGTGCTCCTTCCACCAGGGTCTCCAGACAAGCAGTGAGGCTGAGGCCCTAGACGGGGGAGGAAGAGACACTCACAGGGGCTCAGACACCTAAACACTGGACCCAGCAAGAGGAGTTCTTGTTCTGGCCAAGGGATATACAAGGTGCAGAGGGCCCCTGCCCCTTGTCTAGGGACGAAGAAGAGAATTGGTCCGGGAAGGGGTCCTCCGGGGACACATGGGCACCATGCCCTAATCGAAGAAGAGGATAGGAGACAGGCATTAAAACAGGAGGAAAAGTCCAGAAAGCACTTGAGATTGAGGTGACTGGGCCACAGGCGCTGAAGCGGACAGAGGGTGGATGCATCCGAACGCGGAGTGGCTCAGAGGGATGTGGGGGGGTCGGACAGAGCAGCCCAGGGAGGGGCTTCATTTGGCCAGGTTGGCCCGAGGCAGGTTCTGAGCCCATCCCCTGGGGAAATGTCCCCTGTTGTAACAGCAAAATCGACATGTCCACCGGCAGGGGATCAGTTAAATAAATCACCATCCAGCTCTCCGGCAGAGAACTCCGCGGCGGCAAAGGGAGGAGCTCTGTCTGGACTGAGAGGGAGCGACCTCCAAGCTGTGCTGTGTAAGAGAAGAAAGCAAGTGCCGAACCGTGTACAAGGCACACAACCCATTACATAAACAAGGTGATTTGCCTGCACACAGACGGGACACCTCATGAAGGAATCACAGAAAGCTAACGACAGTAGTTGCCTCTGAGGAGGAAAACCAGTGGTGAGGGGATCAGGAAGGAGGGAGACTTTTTAATGATACAGCCTTTCGGAATGTATGCACATATAAGGCCTTTTTTCATTTAAATTCAAATGAGAACATCGGATCATCTCACAAAAGCAAGCAAAATTTTTAAAAATAAGAAAAGGCCCACACCGCTGCCTTTAGACAAGTCCATAAAACGCCAGTGGCCCAGAGTCTAAGGCCCCACACTCCCCCCCCCCCCCCCCCGTTACCTCTGCCCCCAGGCCATACTGCTTCGTGTAGATAAACATGGCCACATCGTCAAAGAGTCGCAGGACCGTCCTACAGTGGCTGAGTTGGGAGGACAGGGTCAGCAGGCGCGTCCCCACTTCTGACCTGGCTGGACAACGTTCCACCAGGACCCCGCCAACCAGTTGGAAGCAGTACCCCAGCGTTCGGATCTGTGGGAAACCGGAAGCAGTCAGCACGGCCCTGCTCCTGGACTAAGCTAGATCGGCCCCCACATGGCCATGGGTCCCATGGAATCAAGTTGGGGGTCGGGCGGCTTGTGCAGACTAGATCAACAAACTTCCAGTAAAAGATGAAAGCTTGAAGAGATACTTGCAGGTGGGACACATGGAGAAACGTGACCTCACTGTCCAAAAGTCACTGTGGAGACCCTAAGAGAGGGCTGGCTTGTGTCACTGAGGGGCATACCCTTTCGAGACAGATGGGACCAAAACAAGAAAATGCAACCATTTCGCACCTCGTGGGTCCTCCTTTTCCCAGCAGGCAGGAGGACGAGGTGGACGCATATATTCGCCTCTACCCAGCTGGACCAATGTCTGCAGCTGGGCTGCGGAGTGGAGAAGTGATTGGGCCTCAGCCCAGTGAGCCAAAGGGTAATCTGCTTGAATTACTTCAGTGAGAAGGAATCCACTCAGTGGGTGATTTGGGGCATTGGGAACCGGGTCAGCTTCACCACCCTTACATCTTTATTTCATCTGCTTTCCGGAAATTGCTCTTTCCTGTTGTTTTATATATTATTTTCACTTATCATTTCTTTTCAGTCCCTGTGTAATAGCAAAACTCTGCATTTTAAATGTACAGCTTGGGAATGTATTAAAACCTGAATGCCCAATCATAAGGGATTTGAATGGAACCTAACTGCCCACCACTGGCACATTTCCTGGTACAACCTAAATGGCTACCTATAAGAGAAAAACAGGAACACGCTGAGCGTCTGCCTTCAAGGGCCTTCCAGCCATATGGGAAAGCCCTAAAAATCCTAAATCCCCCTATGAGATTGTCAGGGACAACCCAGGGACCAACTACAGCGGCCCAGTCGGATCCTAAATGCTCAACTAGGGATTTGGTTGGCCTGGAAATGTCCAGCCGGGGTGAACTGAACCACCTAAGTGCCCAGTTGGAGGGGATTTGGTCGCAACCTCAATGCCCAGCCATACAGCGGGTGCTGCAACACCCTAAGTCCTCATACGAGACTGCCTGGGACAACCCAGTGACCACCTTCAGTGGTCTGGTCGGATCCCCAATGTCCAAACGTGCGGATTTGGTTGGTATTGAAAATACCCCACCATGATGAGTTAGCAGGAACCACCAATATGTCCACCGCTAGGGGACAGGGTCGGGGCCCAGCCGGGAGAGCGCCTCTGCGACGGGGGATCCTGAGCGACCCGCCCCGTTCTGGCCTCGGTTTCCAGTCTCTGAGCTCCGGCCCTGATCCGGGACAGCCGCGCTCCGCCCCAGCCTCACCAGGCGGTCCCGACCCCTATAGGACTCCAGCGCCGACGCCAGACCGGTCAGCGCCGCCATGGCAACTCCGCTGTGACGCCACCGTGACGTCGGCGCGCGGCGCCAGGGGCGGGGGCAAGGCGCGCGGCCACGCCCCCCGGGAACGCTCTGCGCAGGCGCCGCCGCGACCCTTTGTCCCTGGGCTGGGCCTTTGTCTGCTGCAGGGAGCGGGTCAGTCTGCAGCTTAGTGGTCGGCACGTGTGCGCTCAGCCGGGCATATGCACCCAGAAGGCCCGGCCCTCGGAGCCTGCTGCCTTCTGTCCCGCGACGGCTCGTCTTTTCAAAGTTAACTGTCTACCAGCCAATATCCAAGCGAAAGCACCAACCTGTTTGCTCTGGTTCAAGAACGGATTTTTCTTTTAAACTTCTGTGCTTCACCCTTTCTGCGTTGTCTGCGCATCTATAGTGAGCATATACAGCTGTTGTAAATCCATAAAAGGCGTTTTGAGAAAGTTAAGGAAACTTATAGACTCGTTCTAGAATAGGCAAGATTCTGGTAACTGGAGATGCTCTGAAGAGGATAACTATGTGGCTGGGAAGAGGATGTTAAATTGTTCACCTTTGTACCAGTTTGTAGCTTTCACCCTCCCCCGCCCAGTTTGATTGAGATATAGCTGATGTACGTCACTGTATGGATTTCAGGTGCACAGCATAAAAGTTTGACTCAGACACCGTGAAATGATTACAATTAAGTTTAGTTTAGCAACCATCACCTAGTATCATTTGGTAGCTTTTGAATTTTGTGCAACATGCATGTATTCTCTCATCAGAAAGTCAAATGAAATTTTTCAAAAAGTTACCATGACCTGCTTCCCTTTTTTTTTTAAATTGTGGTAATATTCACGTAAGAGTCACCATTTTAAGATGTACAATGCGGTGGCATTTACAACACCCACCTGTATAAACATCACCCCTTTCTAGCTTCAAAACATTTTCATCACCCTCAGAGGAGACCCTGTAATTCTGGCAAGCAGTTAATCTATCCCTCCCTACCCCAGCCCCTACCCTCCACCATCTGCTTTGTCTCGGTGGGCTTACCCATTCTGGATATTTCCTATAAATGGAATAATGCGATATGTGACCATTTGTGTCTGGCTCCTTTCACTGAGCACCATGTTTCCAGGGGTTCGTCCACATTGTAGCTTATATTAATACTCCCTTCCTTTTGTGGCTGCGTAATATTCCCGGGTATGGATCCACCACATTTCATTTATCCATTCAGCCACTGATGGACCGCTGGGTTGTTTCCACATTTTGGCGACTGTGAATAATGCTGCTATGACCCTGGGTGTGCGTGTCTCTGTTCAAGTCTCTGCCTTCAACTTCAGTCCCTTTGGGTAGATACCCAGGAGTGGAATGGCGGGGTCATATGGTAGCTCTATGTTTGACTTTTCAAGGAACCACTAGACTGTTTTCCACATCGGCTGCACCATTTGACAGTCCCATCAGCAAGGTACAACATTCTCCACGTTCTTGCCAACGCTTTTATTACTGCCTTGTTATTATGGCCATCCTGCTGGGTGGGACATGGTATTTCACTATAGCTTTGTTTTGTATTTCCCTAATGACTCATGATGTTGACTGGTTGCCTTTTGCAAAATATTTCCCCTTGATTTCAACTTCTATGACTTCCTGCCTCGCTCCCTTCTTTCCAACCACCCTCCCTTCCTCCTGGTGCTAGAAGTTACACGCCTGGGTGGCACAGCGGTTAAGCGTCTGCCTTCGGCTCGGGGCGTGATCCCGGTGTTATGGGATCGAGCCCCACATCAGGCTCCTCCACTATGAGCCTGCTTCTTCCTCTCCCACTCCCCCTGCTTGTGTTCCCTCTCTCACTGGCTGGCTCTATCTCTGTCGAATAAATAAAATCTTAAAAAAAAAAAAAGTTACAGTACGCTCCTGCCCCAGGGCCTTTGCATTGGCTGTGCCCTCTGCCTCAAATGCTCTCCCTCCAGATTCCCGCATGGCCCCCTCCCTCACCTCCTCCCCATGTTTACTAGAACATCGTCTTCTCATTGGACCTTCCCATCACACCCTCCTGGGCACTTCCTACCCACATTTCCTGCTGCCTATTTTCCTCCTAAGCTTGGAATATTATCTGACATAACTATATCGCTTCTTCATCTAGTTTTCTAATTATTTGTCTCTCAACAGAATGTGAGAACTTTGATCTGTCTTGGTCATAGCTATGAACCCACAGTCTGGCACAAAATAGTTTCTTAATAAGTACCATAACCTGCAGGGCTCAGCTCCCCACCCAAAGCTCTGTGCTCAGTCTCCACCCACACGATCCTCGGAAACCTCCCTCTACTCCCACAACTTCTCTGCCCCCTCTTCACTGGCCTCCCCCTCATGCCTCTTTAATCCTGACCTGACTTCTGCTCCCACCTGCCCCCTGGACACTTTCCCTGTGCAACCCCATCCCCACACTCAACATGTCCCAGCATCATCCGGAACATCTTGCTCTCCCCTGTCCCCATCTCAGGGCTGCCCTGCCAGTCACAGACCTGGACATTGTCACCTCTTTCTCTCCACACACACCCCTCCCACATCCCAACAGTCACCAAAATGTCACTAGAATCCATCCACTTCTTCCTGGCCCCCAACCCCCTCCATAGGCAGCCCCCTCCCCTCCCCAAGCCCTGGACTCCAAGCCCCACCTCCCCCAGGTCCACCTTCCCTACATCTCAAGATGGGGAGTCAAGAGACTCTTTAACTGGGGGACTGGGTGGCTCAGTCCTCAAGCGTCTGCCTTTTGCTCAGGTCGTGGTCCCAGGGTCCTGGATTGAGCCCCGCATCAGGCTCCCTGCTCGGCAGAGAGCCTGCTTCTCCCTCTCCCTCTGCCTGCTGCTCCCCCTACTTTTGCTCGCTCTCTCTCTGTCAAATACATAAATAAAATCTTAAAAAGAAAAAGAGAGAGAGAGACTCTTTAACCCCCACATCTGACCACAGCCCTCCTTGCTTAAGACAGGGACAGACGTCTGTGCGCCCCCACCCCCCAGCTAGGGACACTGTTCCTGCAGCAGAAAAATGCCAAACCAAGCCCAAGGCCTGCAGAAGAAGAGGGTCTTGGGCTGTTCTGCTGCTGAGTGGCTAGATCCCTTCTCTTGAGCCCACGCTGTCCCGGACAGCTTCCGCAATGGCACAGTGCGTCTCTCTGAGTGACTGCTGAGCTCCAGGCCCTGTGCCAGGCACCAAGCACACAGCACTGAGCCTTGCAAGCCCTGCCCAGCCCTCCCAGCATCCTCCGCCATCTGGTTAGGGCCGAGCTTGACCTTTGAGAGAGAGACGGGAGCTAGCCTGGCGTTCACAGCTGGCCTTGTTGTTGCTAGGAGCTGGCCTGGCAGTCCCAGCTAAGCCCTGGTGTTCTCCTGCGGGACATAAATAATTTTGCGGAATGCCAACAATGGACAAGGCCACTCCGTGACCGTGCTGGAACAAGACAAAACACGCTCGCTCCGCGACCACGTCTGAATGCAGGCAAAACATGAGCATTGTCCAAACCACAGCAGCAACCAGACATTCCCTTTTCCTGGACAGTCTGTGTGGCTGCTGTTCTTTTACCAATGACAGCTTTATTCTTGCTTCATTCCTTAGACTATCTGATAAAAACTAAGACCGTCAATAATAGAATTACCTCTCTGCCTTTGCTTCCCAACAGCATCGAGGATCCACCTCCTGGGTCCTTCTTTTCCCAGCAGGCAGAAGGACTAGGCTGGAATGTGTATTTGCAACAACCTGGCTGGGCCCTCAGCTGGGCTCCATGCAGGGGAGCCAGCGATGGGACCTCAAACCAGTGGACAAAACAATAATTTGCTTGAATTTAGTGAGAAGAAACCCACTCAGTAAGTAAGTCCTAGAGAGGTATTAGCTAATGTTACAATGACAGTTGTATTGCAGTGTGAATGTATCAAATTAATACGTTGTGAATCTCAAACACAGGCAATGTTATGTGTCAATTAAGAAAGAGAGAGAAAAAGAAAGGGAGAAAGGGAGGGAAGGGGGGGTGCCTGGGTGGCTCAGTGGGTTAAGCATCTGCCTTTGGCTCAGGTCCTGATCCCGGGGTCCTGGGATCGAGCCCCACGTCAGCTGAGCTGGGGAGCGTGCTTCTCCCTCTCCTCCCTGCTCGTGCTCGCTCTTACTATCTCTGTCTGTCTCTCTCAAATAAATAAATAAAATCTTTAGAATAAAAAAAGAAAGAAAGAGGGGCGCCTGGGTGGCACAGCGGTTAAGCGTCTGCCTTCGGCTCAGGGCGTGATCCTGGCGTTGCGGGATCGAGCCCCACATCAGGCTCCTCCGCTAGGAGCCTGCTTCTTCCTCTCCCACTCCCCCTGCTTGTGTTCCCTCTCTCGCTGGCTGTCTCTATCTCTGTCGAATCAAAAAAAATATATAAAAAAAAAAAAAAAAGAAAGAAAGAGAAAGGACCCATTTTGTAGCTGATTTGGGGTCATGAACTGGGGCCCTTGTATCTTTATTTCACATATTGGGGTTTTTTTTTAAGAAATTGTTTTTCCATGTTAAAAAAATGTTATTTATTGTGATAAAATATACATAACATGAAATTTACCATGATAACTATTTTTAAATGCACAGCTCAGTGGCACAAAGTGCGTTCACACAACCACCCCCACCCTCCATCTCCAGAACTTTTCATCTTCCCAAACCTAAGTTTGTCCCCATGAAAGACTGACTCCCCCTTTCCCCCTTTCCTATTATGGTATGTATTATTTTCATACAGGATCATCTCAAAAGGGAAAGTCAAATTCCCCACCAGTAAGAGCATGAGACTTCCTTGAACCTCCCCGGAATCACGGAAGAGAAGCCTGTCTCACACCCACAGAGCCCCAGGGAGGGCGCTCTCCCCCCACCCCCACCGTCACAAGTAACAAGCTTGAATTTGTTCAGGCCCACAGATGTGTTCCTGAAGGTCTTTGGGCTGGGAGGGCACTGACGTCCTTAAGGGTACCTTGGAGGTCTGTGAGCCCTGGGATGACACTAAGCATTGCAGTGACCCAAAGACCAAAGACACTGGCTGGTCCTGTGCGGGGGAGTGTCAGGAAGCCGACCAGCAGGAAAACTTTGGGAAATGATAGTAATGAACACCAGCAGCCTACTGCCTCAAATCCTCACCGCTGCTTTCCGAAGTGGTTACCATTCTCAGCCCCATTTTCTAGATGACAAAACTGAGGCTTCGAGAAGTCCCGTCACGTGCCAAGCTCTCTAGAGCTCTCAGGAGGCAGGATCCTCTGGTCTCACTCCTGATCTTCCTCCCCGCTGCCCTCAAGAGTTGCTGGGGGACCATTGTGACAGCACCGTCTCAGGGGAAGCTCTTTGGTCACAATGGGCAGGGCTGGACCACACCAGGACGCAGCCTTGGAAGGAACATGAGAGCATCCTCTGGGAGACTGGGGACAGAGGGAGTCTCAAGGGTCAGGCCGGTTGCCAAGCGCAGCTTCTAAGACTCATTAGTCCCATGCCACCCCTTGAGGTAAGTACCTTATCCTCATCCCTGTTGTGGAAGCTGAAGCTCACAGGAGCCCAATTACTTATTGAAGGTGACCTAGCTAGTAACTTCCATTCTCAGATTCTCCATCAACTATCTGAAGACTTCTCAACTCTCAACTCTTTTCAGTGCCAAAATGATCAAAAAAGCAAACATAGACACTGCAAACCTGTGGTCTTGTTACAACGCTTGATGCCTGCTTTCTAAAGAGGTCAACAAGAGCTAGCTGTGATCTGGGCAGGGGTGAAGCCTGCGCTAGGGGTGTGGTGGCACCCTCGGGGCTGGTCTCTGAGAGGCTGGGAGGAGAGGGAGGGGGAGGGAGACTCCTGCACTCTGAGCAAAGGCAAGTAAGTCCCAGTCAGCTAAGTGGGGGGCCGACAGCCGGAAGCTGGAGATCAGGGAAGTGGAGTGAGAGGTGCCTAAGCCTCAGAGAGATTGAGGATAGGAAGAGATCCCAGAGGACAACTGCAGAGGGCAGGAAGCCCCATGAGGAGGTGTGTGGCAGAGATGGGACAGTGGCCGGGACTGCACAGACATTGGAGGGGAGAGCCATGGCCTTGACCACTGACTGAGGGTGAGGAGAGGGGGCTCCTGTATCAGACAAACTGTAGAACGCAGTGATTCATTCTGCAGCCCTTCCCATCGCTCACTCTGCACTGGCCCTCTCTGGGAGGGGCCTTTGCACCTGCTGTTCCTTCTGCCTAGAATGCTATTCCACCAGGTACCCAAAAGCTCCTCTCCCACTTTTTTGGGTCTTTGCTCAACTGTCATCTCAGTGACACCACCCTATCTAAAACTGCAACCCTCCCATCCCCACCCCCATCCTCCTACCCTGTGTGATGGTTTTTACCCACAGCACTTAGCTCCTTCTCCTAACTCGGCAATTGATAGTAGTACATTTATTCAGTATTGTCTGTCACCTCCTCGCCCCAGTATTAACTCCACAAGGGTACAGCTCTTGGTCTGTTTTGTTATCTGATGTTCCCCCTTCCAAGAACCTAGAACAGTGCCTGGCACACAGTAAGCGTCAAATGAATGATGACAAATCTCTACTTCCCCTGGGGGCAGGCACGGGGGCTGCGCCTGTTTTTTTTACAATGTCCCCAGCCCCGATTGCCCCGTGCCTGGAACACAGGAAGGAGTAAAAGGCAGCATTGTCCTCAGGCGGGCACTTGCTCAACTCCCGGATCTCCGCCCCCTCACAGGTGGCGCCTTGTCCCGCGATGGCCGCAGTCGCCCCGCTGCCATGCCCGATGTCCCGGCTGGACTTCCTCAAGGCCTCGCACTTTGCACTGGGGCCCGACCCGCGGCTGCACGTGGGCGCCATGCAATCCACTTCGCATCGGGACTTCAGGGCCCATCCAGGGGGTACCCGTGCCCCGCAGTGCCAGGACCCGCCCCGCGGGTCCCTCTTCGCAAAGGACGCGCGCTGGGTGGGCACCGAGCTCGGGTCGGAGACGCACTGCGCGTACGCGCCCCCGGCGCCATCCGCGCGGTCGGGGACGCGGGGGCGCACCCTCGCCACGCAGGCCAGCAACTTGAGCGTGCACCCGGATCCGCGCGTCCGCACCAGCCTCTCCACGGTGCGCGCCGACTTCGGCTGGCCTGAGCCGCCGGCGCGCGCGAGCGAGCAGATCCGCGGCGCGCGGCTCATCTTCGACCGCGACTCGGTGCCGCCTGGCGACCGAGCCAAGCTGCGCATCCCGCCCACCACCTACCAGGCGTTTTACCCGCCCCACGACCCGTGCCCGCAGCCCCGCGCGCCCTGCTGCCACCTCGGTGAGCGCGCCCCCGGGCGGCCAGCGCTACTTGCCAACCGCGTGGTTCTCCAGGCGGGCGGGGGTTCCGCGTCCTCCCCCGGGGGACATTTGGCTAGGTCTGGAGATCATTTTGGTTGTCGCGACCCGCCGAGGGGGTGCTACTAGCAGGGAATGAAGGGAGGCCAGGGATGCTGCTAAACTCCCTCCCGTGCACAGGACAGCTCGCCCCAGTAAAGAATTACCCAGCCCCTAATGTCAATGGTGCCGAGCCGGAGAAAACCTGGAACGTCCCTGAGCCTCCGTTTCTATATTCATAGAATGGTACAGCTCCTGAATTTTTTAAGGGCCTGTGCCATGGGCAGAAGTCATGAATGGTGGTTTGGAATCAGACAAATCTGCTATGTACCCACCCCAGCAAGGCCACCACTGTAGTTACTGGACTCTGAGCAAGCCGACCTCTCCAAGCCTGGATTTTCCGCCGTGCAACAATAGCGCCCCACTTCATAGGAGCAGCTGAAGCCAAGGAGCCCAGAGTGCATTGATGCCCCTGGCATCGAGCGAGCGTTCCAAAAAGAGTAGCTGTCATTTGTGTGATTTCCCAATTCTGTGACTGCAGGGGACCCGCTGGTAGACATCAGTCAGAGTCCCTCCACACTGGACTCAGGGATTGTCAGATCTGGACTTGACTCAGTTCTGGTTTTGAATTTCTGTGACTTCTGGCAAGTCATTTGGCCTCTCTGAGCCTCAGGAAGGCTGTCCGGTGGGGAGAATATGAACCCTGCAAATGAGGTTCGAAGCACTTAACCTAGATGCCGGGTTCAGTGCTTGGTAGTTTCTTGTTATCATTCCTTGTGTTATTTTTGGTGTTTTCACCGCAGCCCTCGGCCGAGGCTAGTCAGGACCGCCCAGCTCCCCTCTTCAGGCAAGGACTTGCATCCCCGTGGGCCTGAGGCTGCGGGGGCTCAATGCCCTTCTCTGTCTGCTCTTGCTCATCCGCAGGGGGCCTCAACCCCTTCAGGTGGGACCACAGGGGACAGGACGATGGGACCTCCTACCAGAGACACTTCCAGGCCCTGCCGAGCCCACCGGCCTTGATGTGTAAGAGGGTAAATCAGGTGGGGCTGGTGGTGCTGGGGAGGGCAGCGATAGGGGCTGGGTGGTGTTGCCCTTCCCACCTCTGTCCGCCCACAGGCCTTCTCCAGTGTGCAACTGGGAGACTTCAAGATTGGCTATGGGCCCATGTGTTCGGAGCAGAAACAAGCCTACAGGCCCCAGGGTCTGCCCCCAGACAGGTACAAAAGGACGGTGGCCTTCCACCAGGACAGGGTGAAGAGCTCTCAGTGATATGTGGACTGTGCCACACAAGGCTCTGGGGCCAATACCGTGCCTGTGAGGTCTCCGGCACCTACAAGCAAGGCTTTCCCACCATTAGCACCCCACAGCTTGGCCTTTGGGAAGCCTGCCCCTCCCCCATTTCCTGGGAGTTGCAAGAATCCCCCCTGATCTGCAGGTATGACAAAGCCCAGGCCGCAGCCCACATCCATTATGTGAATATTCGTCCTGGAGATGGCCTGTTCCATGACAGGACCACCAAGGCTGACCACTTCTATGCCCGAGAGCCAGGTGAGTCTACTGCCAGCCCTGCCCTCCCCTCCCCTCCACCCCCCAAAGCCCCCGCTTTCCTACAGGGGCCTCCCAGGTCTGCTCAGCACCTGTTCTACCACTGGCAGAGCGTTTTGTCCTTCACCATGACCAGACTCCAGCATCCCACATCCTGGAAGGAAACTGGTGCCCTGGTCCAGGCAGCCTCACCACCTCCATGCATTTCTTCCATGGCCAGGTCAGCAGGAAGGGGGAGGCCTCCCCCCCACCCCGGGGGGCTCATTAGGGAAAAGGGTTTCCCAGGCAGTACCTATAGCAAGTGCACAGGCCTTCAGGTGGGAGTGAGCTTGACATATGTGGGGGCATCTCCTGGGTCTATCTGCGGGATCTAGGGTTAAGTCACTTAACGACTGGGAGCCTCAGTGGCTCTGTCTGCAAAATGAGATACGGTGCCTACTCCCAGCACAAGCAACGTGGGGCCTGGAGAGGGTGTGAGCTATCCAAGGTCGTATAGCGCTCATCTCTTCTCTCCATCCGGGTTTTGGGAGATCCCGGACACGGGAGCTTCCCAGATACCGTGTGGTCTTACAGCCGCCGCCCGTGACCAAACCACCCAGCCGCCACGCGCTTTACGAGAAATTGAAGAGTCACGTGCGCCTAGGGGACTCTTCGCTGCTCGAACAGTTCTTCCAGACCTCCACGGGCACGGACTATTGCTCCCGTGCGACGCCGGAGAAGCCGCAAAAAGCGCCCACTCTCCACTTGCTGCGTAGCAACCTGCCCTGGGGCACCGACGGTGAGCGCGTTGGGGGATAGGAGCAGGGCTCCCTTCCCCGCCGCAGCTCTAACCCCGCCCCGGCCAGTTTCGCCCCGCCCACTGCCCGATTCTGGCTCCGCCTCCTGAAGAGCGAGATTCCGCCCCCCCCCCCCCCCCCCCGTGGACTGAGATCCCAACTCTGCCCCTGGAAACCCGCCGCTTCGTGGACTTGACTCCCCTCACCACCACCACCACCATCTCCGCCACGGCACCGCCCCCTGCATGGCCATAGGCCCGCCCCTCTCCGTATCGGCCTTCTCCCGACTCTAACCCCTGCTCTTCTGTCAGACTCTGGCTCCGCCCCCTCGCCGACTTGCCCGCCCTACCTGCCCCCCCCCACTGGTCGGCGCTTGCCACGCCCCTGGCTCCTCCCTCCGCCCCGCCTCCTAATCCGGCCTTCGCTCCAACTTCAGCGCGGGCTCAGGCTTCGACCTGAAGTCCCCCTACTCCATCCTTAATCTCACACGTTCCTGCCCAGGGGCCATGCCTCTCCTCTCTCAGCCCCTCAGCTCGACTACCCCCACCCAAATCTCCAGAAACAGACTTTTTAACCATGAACCAGAAGATGCTGAAGCCTCATAATACAGCTCCGGCCTCCGTGACTGAGGAAATGCTACAGCGGGTGAGGGACGGGGAAGGGTACTTCCCTGCCCAGGTAACCCCCAAAATCAGTGCAGCTTTATCTCAGGATGGTAACACTGGTACCTCAGGCCCAGACTTAGTGTCAACTCCTTTCAGGGTCTCTCTAGGGTGACCCCAGGGACAGGGCCATCTTAATATCACCCCAGCCTCAAGGTCATCCCTAGCTCACCTCCAGAATCATGTCATGGTCAGCTCAAGGACACCTTTATATCACCAGCCACAATTATACCCCCAGCTGAGGGCTAGTTCACAGTTGCCAAGGGTCATTGCAGTCCTGGGGTCATTCCAGGGGTCGCCGGTGTCTCTCCACCTTTCTCCTCCAGCTCCTGGGTCAGCCCAAGCCGGGGCACCTTTTACTCACCTCCTCAGAGCCCAGTCATCAGCCTTTGCTGCTCCAAGGGTGGTATGGAGACCATGGGGTGGGCCGGGTAGGTCAGCCACCCTCCAGGCTCTCCTGCCCGGCTGCCCACCCTGTCTCCACAGTGCAAGTACAGCCACATTGAGCCCCCGCTGGGCGGACAGCGCTTCTTCTCAACCCAATATGAGGATGAGTTTGCCTCCAAGTACCACGGCCCAGCAGTGCTGAGATTGGTCAATCTCCAGGACAGCCATGTGCCTCTGGGCTCGCCTCGCCAGTGGGGCTGTGGGGGTGGGAAGGGAGACCCTTGGGCCCCTCCAGCCCCCACCTACCCATGCCCTAGCCAGCAATAAATACTGCCTTAGCAACATTCCACCCCTCCCCATCAGTCAGCCATGAAAAAGGGTGCTTGTTGGGTTGGGGACAGTACAGGAGAGAGTGACTCCATCAAAGAACCCTGAAAAGACACGTCCTGGGCCCTGAAGGTCAACCTACTCTGAGCAAGGAGGCCATCCCAGCTTGTGCAAAGGCTTGGCAGTTGGACTCAGTGTAAGGTGTTTAGGTGCACCAACAAATCTGAATGATGTGGAGAGAGGAGTCATAGTGTTGAACAGGGCAGTGTGGTGAAGGGCTGAGAACACAGGCTCCTAGGGCTGAATGGACAGAGTCCAAATCTTAACTCCTCTGTCCTGGGTAGTAGTCTTGGGCAAGTCACTTAACGCCTCTGAGCCCCATCTGTTTGCTCATCTGTAAAGTGGAGATGAATGGTAGCTCTCTCATTAGAATGTTATGAATGAGAAATGTACACACTAGTCAGTGTGTATGTGGTTGGGGGTCAAGAAGGGAGAGCACTTCCCTTCTGAGCATGAAGGTATGGAGGAAAGAGGAAGATGACAGTATGGGAAGGAGCTTTCAATCGCTGAGAGAGGGGGTGGGGTTCGGAAGAGGGAGACTGAGGGGGTGAAGAAGCTGAGAGTGACCCAGCAATTTCCTCCATTGTGAGTGAAAGCTGGAAGCTCAACGGTGCTCTGGCTGGCTGGGCAACTGGTCCCCAGGTCAGAGCTGGGTCCAAGGACAAATCAGCAAAAGCCATCAGGATATGATCAAGGATATGATCAAGTCCAAGGGAGGAGGTGTCCAGCCAGGGACGAGATGGAAATGGTGAAAAGGAGGAGAAGGGGGTGGAGCCCTGAAGTCCATCAGTGATGGGGCTTGACAGGCATGTCAACAAATGGTACCTTGGACAGCGCCCCCATCTTGAAGGTCTGGGGTGCGGTGAGATTGGCTCTGTCTGGGATAAAATGGGCCTTGGTGGCCATGCCCAGGGCCTGCTTCTGTTGGCTGTTGAGAATCTGGTTTCAGCGAATGAATGTGGCTCCCTGACTCCATTGAGCCACTAAGAGCCAAGCTCAAGCCCTGCTAGGAGCCCTTTCCCCATGGGCAGCAATTCTGTGAGGCCAGGTTGTCATTTCCACAGGAGTACAGGAGTCCAGCTTTGGGTCCCACAGAATAAGATGACCCTTTTGGCTGCACTCTTATTATCCATGCAAGCGTCTGCTAGCTGCAAAACACCTCTTCTGCTTGCTTTCTCTAAAGATCTACATGACACACTTCCGAATTACCTCATCATGCACCAGGATTTCTCAATCCCAGTACTGTTGACATTTTGGATGGGATCATTCTTTATTGTCAGAGGCCCTCCTGTGCATTGCAGGATGTTTAGCATCATCCCTGACCTCTAAGAGCTATGTGGCAATAGCATTCTCCCTTTACCCCAGCCAGTTGTGACAATGAAAATATCTCCAGGCATTGCCAACCAGGAGTTGTCCTGGTTGAGAACCGCTGCAATAAACCCATCCTGCAATGATCCCCAGACAAAATCAGCCTCTCCTGATGAAGCTGGTCTGTTCGTTGATCAGGCTACTCTTAACTAAAAGGCTTTTCCTTTTCATCTTGCCTGCCAGGAAGCTCAGAAAGCTTACTTTGGCATTTATTTCCATGTAGCTCTAGTTGCAGGAAAATGTGTGCTCCTGCCTGGTTCTAGGAATGGTTTAAAACAACCCAGACACCAGTTGAAAAATAATGGGTAGGCGTTCCAAGGAGGTAGATTTCCCCACAAATTAAAGCATTTTCTAACAATGGAACTGACTAGCCCTGGGATGGGTTGCTAGGAAAGAACCAGAGCTTTACTAGAAATATTTTTAGTGCAGAAAGATACTTCATCATGATTTGGAATGTATCTTATGGATTTATGTCTATCCCTCCCTATATTCCACTCACCCTTCCCCACACCAAAAAAGCATTTCATATCAACTACAAAAACCCGAAAGGCTTATAAAGCAAGAGGAATAAAGTAGGATTGAACATGGGAGAACAGATTAATCTTTCAAGGAAAACATCACGGAGCAGCAGAATTCAGACCTGCCACTTCCTTGTCTTTCTGTCCTTGGTCAAGTGATGTCATGTTCTGCCCCTCACTTTCCTCATGCGTAAAATGGGGTTGGCAATAGATCTTCCTTCATAAAGCGAGTACAAAGTTTAAATAAAATGCACACGTGCCATTCTTAGAATAGGGCTTAGCATTTAGCTGCAGCTTGATGACAGGTGCCCATATTTTTTTAATGTCTTAGGTCATTTTTGTTGCAAGTCATAGAAACCCCGCTCACTCTAGCACAAGTAGAAAGGGATTTTTATTGACTTTGTTACAAAGAAAACCACAGGCCCAAAACAGAGTTACTTGAGCCAGGCTAAGTCACCAAACCAGGGGTTAATACCTAACCTAATTGCAATTTCAACCTCCCCCAGAAATGTAAATCTTAATCTGCCAATCAGGAATTTTTTGAGAAGCACCAATAAGGTAATTTGTCGCATGGGCCTTCTCCATGGACAGAGGATGAGGTAATCCACCTAATAAGATCCCTACCCATCCCCTAAGGGAAAGAGACTTTGCCTGGAACAATCCTTTTCTTTTGCCTATAACTTTCTTGCCTTAACCCCCTTCCTATAAAAACTTCCATTTTGTACAACTTCTCAGAGTGCCCCTCTGTGTTAGAAGGGATGCTACCCAATTCATTTATCTTTTAAGATTTTATTTATTTGTGAGAGAGCGTGTGCAAAAGAGAGCAAGTGGGGGGGGGGCGGGAAGAGAGAGAGGGAGAAGCAGCCTCCTCACTGAGCAGGGAGCCGGACGTGGGACTCGATCCCAGGCTGAAGGTAGATGCTTAACCAACTGAGCCACCCAGGCACCCCTCATGAATTATTTAATAAAGCCAATTAGATCTTCAAATTCATTTGGATGAATTTTGGTTTTGTAACTTAGAAATAAGAAAATCTGGAATCTCCTTCACCACCTCAAGATCCTGTGTCCCTCCAAGTGGTGGCAAAAAAAAGATGCAGTAACTCAAATCCTCTTGATCAAAGCCTCAACCGAAGAGGGAGAGGGTCTTGCCTCTAACGCCCCTTATTATAGGGCACTCGATTGGTCCATTTGAGTCACACCCCCAGCCATGAGCCAATCATTGTGCCCAGAGGGATAGAGTGCTATGATTGGATGGCCTAGCTCACAAGCCCACCCCTGGGTAATTTGGTTCCCCAAACCTCAACCAGGATCTCGGATCCTGGAGCCCAACCTTGTGGGACCCTGTCTCCTAGCAACAGACCTGTGCCTGCCTATCCGCTTAGCATCTATATTTCCCCAGGTTACAATCTGGAGGGTGGAGAGATAACTAATAAGCTCTTCCCAATGGAAGGTAATTGTATATTTATAGACAGGGAGTGTTCAGGGTTACAGAGTAGCCTGGGGCATCAAGTGCCCCCTGGTTCTCCGATAATGCCAGTCTTATATCCCACCTCATTACTAATGTCCTCTTCTAGCTTGGAGCAGAGAATTTAGCTCTGGCAATCTCGCAAAATCAACCAGATGCTTGTCTCTGCTGCAAGAAGTACAGAGAGGCAGCTTGTATCTGTCTAGGGAGACCTTGATGAAGGCTTTATGAAGGCGTCCAAATATTTCAACATTCAGATATTTTTCTCCAAAGCCCCTCAGACCACAGTCTCAAGAGACACATGGTTAGAGTCCCAAGATAAAATAGGCAGGATTTTTTTTTTTTTAAGATTTTATTTATTCAAAAGAGAGAGAGCAGGGGGAGGAGCAGAGGGAGAGGAACAAGCAGACTCCATGCTGGGCTTGGAGCCTGATGTGGTGCTCAATCTCATGACCTGAGCTGAAAGCAAGAGCTGGATGCTTAACTTTAACTGACAGAGCCACCCAGGCGCCCCCAAATAGGCAAGATTGTAATCAGCTTATTTTTCTTTCACATAACAGATTTCTTGTTTCTTGAGGAGGGCTTTTCTCAGGGCAGAGTGTATGCACTGCACAAATCTAGGGAGTCCCATTCACTTTACAGGGAGTGTATGTATCTGTGGCCCGGCTCCTCCTGCTCACCTTTGCTCTGCCAATTCCACATTTTAGGTTACTTCCCTCAATATCTTCCCTTGGGATTCCTGGGTGGCTCAGTCGGTTAAGCATCTGCCTTCGGCTCAAGTCATGATCCCAGAGTCCTAGGATCTAGTCCTGCATCGGACTCCCCACTTAGCAGGGAGTCTGCTACTCCCCATGCTTGTGCTTTCTCTCACTCTCTCTCTCTGTGTCAAATAAATAAATAAAATCTTTTTTTAAAAAATACCCTTCCCTTTCCAGGTACTAATTCTAAATTAGTCAAGACTGTCATCGATTCAAGGGACAGAAACCCACTAAAACCAGCCCAATGCCCAGGAAATTTGTTGGCTCACGGTATTGGAAAGAATGAGGGCTTCTGGCCTCAGGTATGGCTATATCCAGGAGCTTAGCCAATATAGACAGAACTTTCTTTTCAACTCTCACCTGTACATCCTGGTGTAGATTGGCTTCAGTCTGCAGACTGTTCTTCCTGACAACTGGGGACGGGGGCTGTGGGTAGGATGAGGCCCTATATACAGCTTATGATCCCAGAGGAAGAAGGAGACCCTCCAACATCATGTCCTCCAACCTAATTATTGCGGCTAGGAGACGGGGTTCTCTGATTGGTAAGTTGAGATTGAGTGATACTGGGGGGCTGTGTTAGATTAGAATAGTGGAGAAGGGTCCACAAAGGGAAAGCAAGGTGCTGATAGAGTTACTTAGCAGATAGGGGCGCCTGGGTGGCTCAGTCCGTTAAGCTTCTGAGGCTTGATTTCAGCTCAGGTCATGATCTCAGGGTCATGAGATGGAGCCCTGCATCAAGCCCGCTAGGGCTCTGCGCTCAGTGGGGAGTCTGCTTGAGATTCTCTCCCTCTCCCTCTGCCCTCTTCTCTAAAATAATAAATAAATAAATCTTTAAAGAAAAAAAAAAGATACTTAGCAGACAGAAACAACAGCTGTCATTACAAGCGTTATTTGTTATGGGATCCTCCAGGAGGTGGCAGGATAAGGAACCAGTGACATAATCCAATTTCAGTCTCAGAATGCTCAGACCTGCTGTGGGCTTTTCCACAGACAGGTGGAAAGCTAGTTTCAGACCTTGAGTTTAGCACAGATCTAGAAGGTTCAGGAAAGAAGAGAGAAGACTCCTGGAGGCCTGATATGCTTGAGGCTGTATTCAAGGGTAGGTGGTGTCAAAATTCACCAGGCAAGAACCATCAGAAATACAGCTGTAGTCAAGAAAGTTTTTTTTTTTTTTAGCTTGTTAAAAGGGAAGATCATATACCAGGAACCATGGGTGTCTCCATAAGAGGGCGTTGGGAGACTGGAGGGCACCTTATAGGATTCAGGCATGTGGGGGGGGGGGTAGTTTTAAAGAGAGTTGAAGAGAGTAGAAGCAATTCTAGGTTTGTGCTATCGGGAAGCAGGGAGCGTATTAGTGACTGGGTATTTTGATGGTTTTTATCTCCCAAGTGGGAGGATGGAAGTCGAGCTGTCGTTGGTAAGAAGCAGTAGTCATCGTCTTAGTCCGGGAGGAGGGTGTGTATTTGTTTTTTGTGGTTGCAGAGTGTCCTTGTCTCTGGCTTGGTTCAGACGTGGTCACAGAGCGGCCTTGTGTGATCATTGTTTATATTCTGTGACCGTTGTTTATGCTCAGTGAAGAACATCACGGCCCAGCTGCCAGCTGCCGGGGCTGGTTTTCACTCCCTCTTTGCGGGGATCTGTGTCTCCAGGTAAAGTCTGCCCAGAGTCCTTCCCCGCTTTGGCCTGGGCTTCTCCAGAGATCATCACTCCAGGGGGCATCAGACACAGGGAGTCCACCAGTGACAGCAGTGAGTGACCTATCAGCCAGGTAGGAGGAGGAAAACTCAGGGACAGTGCTCCCAACCCTTTTCCTTGGAGAGTCTTACAGGGAGACGCTGGGTTAGGCAAAGATTAACAACTTTGTAAATTGCAGGGCTTCTCAGAGCCTTGGCTTTGCTTATGTGCCCTGCCAGTCTGCCAAATTTCTATAGAAGGTTTGGTGTTTTTGAACAAAGATAGAGTCAGAGACATGGGCATGAGGCAGAGACAGAGACAGAGACAGAGGAGGCCAGAAACGAGGAGCGACAGAGGGGCAGAGGCAGGAAAAGTGACAGGAAAGAGGCAAAGAGACTGAAACGGAGAGGCGCAGAAATAGAGGGACAGGGAGACAGAAAGGAACAGAGCTAGGCGCCGAGAGGGGAACAGAGATGCCGAGAGAGACGAGGGCACACAGAGACAGCGGCAGGGGCCGACGCAGGCGGGGGCCGAGAGGGACAGCAAAGGGCTGAGACGCGGGGCCGCGGCCGGCCGGGGCGAGGGCAGCGCGGGAGGGCGCGGCGCAGACAAAGGCGCGGCCGCGCGGCCGGCTCGGCCGGGCCGGGACAAAGGCTGGCCCGGGGGGCGGGGGCAGCGATGGCGACGGCCGCGGCGGGCGCGGGCGAACTACAAGTCCCAGCAGCTCCCGCTGCGGCCCTCGGCCAGCCCCTCTCGCTCCCCGGGAGCGCCTGGCGGGGCCGCTGGGCCGAGGGGGCCGCCGGCGGGGCTGGCGGGCGGGGGGCTTCCTGCGGGCCCCGGGGGCGCGGCGGGCCGGGCAGGGGCGAGGGGCGCCGGGTGAGTGTCCCCGCGAGCGGGCCGGGCGGGCGGGGGCCGCGGCCGGGGCGGGCGCGGGCGCGGGGCGCGGCCCGGGGCGACCTCTGTCCGCCCCCTCCCCCTCCCCGCCCGCGCGCCGCCCGGCCGGCCGGGGGGAGCGGGGTCGCGGGCGTGAGGGGAGGGGGCCCCCGCGGCCCGCGGGCCTAGCGCGCCCTTTCCGCCGCGGCGTCCCCGGGGGAGGGCCCAGCCGAGCCGGGCGCCTGAAATCGGGAGGTATGGGGGGGCACCCTCAGATGTGGGGTCGGGAGTTCAGGACGCCCCCTCCCCTGGAGGCGATCCAGACCCTCTCCGTCCCAGGAACCCTGGAGGACCCCTAAGTATTGTTCTTCCCACCCTCCAGTCTGAGGTGGGGAGTTCAGGAGGCCCTTCCTCAGGAGGGGGTCGGGGGGGGGGTTTCCCTCTGACCCCCTGGAGCCCAGTTATTGTTCCCCTCATTCTCCAATCTTGGGGTCCAGAGTTCTGGAAGCCCCTTCCCAGGAGGTAATCCAGGGGTCCACCGCCCCCCCCCCCAGGAACTCCAGTTCTTCTCCCCACTTCCAGCTAAGAGTTGGAAATTTGGAAGGCCCCTTCCTCAGGAGGCAATCTAAAGGTCCTCCTGCCCCCCAGAAACCCAGGAGGGGACCCAGGCATTATTTCCCCCCACCCTCCAAATGTGGTGTCTGGGTTGAAGAGGGGATCTAAGAACTCCACCCTCTCCATTTGCTTAGCCACTTCTAGCTGTGGGGTTTCGGTTCTGGATGTCCCTCTCCCCAGGAGAGCCAGAGGCCCCCCTATCCCTCCCTCCAGGAACAGATCTATTTCTTTGCTCCCCAACCCCCAGCCATGGGGTGGATAGCTCAAGACATCACCTCCCCATCAGGTAATCCTGCCTTCCCTCTGCTCCCCAGAAGGGCCCCCAGCTATTGTTTCTCCACCCTGCTTCCAACCTCCAGGCATGGGGCTGGAATTCAGGATCTTTCCTCCAGGAGGGCACCAAAAAAGTGTCCTGACACCCATCCCTATACCTCAGCCTTGGGATCAGTTAGTTACTCAGGAATCTCCCTTTCCTAGGAGATGACCCAAGAGCCCCCCAGTAACCCAAGAGGGGTCCCAAGTATTATTTTTGCCCCCCTCCCTCCTCCCTCCCCAGCTAGGGTTTAGAATTCAGGATCTGCTATCCAACTGGGCAATCAGGTATAACACCTGTCCCTACTCCCCTGGCTATGGGGTCCATGGGTCTCCCTGTGCCTCAATGGGTCCCACCTTATCCCCCCCCCCCAGCTTTAGGAACTGGCATTTGGATACACAGTGTTTTGACAGTTACTCCTATGCCAAACTATGAAGTCTGGCATTCAGGTCGCTTCTTCCCCAGCAAGGAAACCAGAGGTGCCCCTGCCCTCCCCCAGTGACCCAAGGGACGTACCAGATGTTGTTTGCCTCCCATTCATACCCCAGATATAAGCTTCAGGGTTCAGGGTGCTTCTTCTCTACCAGGCAAGCCAGAGGTTGCCCTTGCTACTAGGAACCCCCAAATATGTCACCCCTAACTGGACTGGAATTCAGGCCATCTACTTAGGAGCAAGCACAGGAACCTGGGCGCTCACCCTCTTCCCCATGAGGGGACCCCAGTCAAGTGGGTAGGAACCCTGGACTCTCTCTCCTCCACAGGACCCAAGCTTTCCACAAGAGGAGGAGCCCAAGATGGAGAGAGGGGCAGAGCCCTGGAGCTGGGTGCTGGAGACCTCTAGTGCCAGCTCCCATGACTTCCATCCAGGTGTGGTGCTGAGAAGGGAAGGTTCCCCCCACCCCAGCCCCTCTCCAAGTTCCCCCCAGGGTCCCTCTTCTCCCTGCCTGGGCTGGAGCGCATCACAAGTCTCCCTGCAATCTGAGACAGGAGAAGGATCCATGTGTGTATTCAGGAGTGGGTTCTGGGGCCATGGCACGGCCCCCTCTCACTTCCCTGCCCAGACTCCAGAAGATACCCCCTGACATCCAGAACCTACCTCTACCCACCCTCTGTCCTCACCCTGCAGATCCTGCCCCAGAAGCAGCCAGCACTTCCACACCAGGGATGCGACGCTCAGTCCTGGTCAGGAACCCAGGCCACAAAGGCCCAAGGCCCAGTTACGAAGAGCTTGACTCCGACTCAGAGGACCTGGACCCCAACCCTGAAGACCTGGACCCAGTTTGTGAAGACCCAGAGCCTGACCCAGAAGACCTCAACACTGTCTCTGAAGATGTGGACCCCAGCTACGAAGATCTGGAGCCCGTCTCTGAGGATCTGGACCCTGATGCCGAAGCTCCAAGCTCCATCTCAGCCACCCGTGACTCGGATCCCCAAGATCTCGACCCCATGTCTTCAAGTTTCGACCTCGATCCAGACGTCATTGGCCCTGTCCCCCTGGTTCTTGACCCTAATAACGACACCCTCAGCCCCACCGAATCCCCAGACCTGGACCCCCTCTCATCCAGCCTCACTGCCACTCCGGAGGTCCTGGCCTCCAGCCCCGCGGTGCTCCCTGCCCCTGCCAGCCCTCCCCGGCCCTTCTCCTGCCCCGACTGCGGGCGAGCCTTCCGCCGCAGCTCGGGGCTGAGCCAGCACCGCCGCACCCACAGCGGCGAGAAGCCGTACCGCTGCCCCGACTGCGGCAAGTCGTTCAGCCACGGCGCCACGCTGGCCCAGCACCGCGGCATCCACACGGGCGCGCGGCCCTACCAGTGCGCCGCCTGCGGCAAAGCCTTCGGCTGGCGCTCCACGCTGCTGAAGCACCGCAGCAGCCACAGCGGCGAGAAGCCGCACCACTGCCCGGTGTGCGGCAAGGCCTTCGGGCACGGCTCGCTGCTCGCGCAGCACCTGCGCACGCACGGCGGCCCGCGGCCGCACAAGTGCCCCGTGTGCGCCAAGGGCTTCGGGCAGGGCTCGGCGCTGCTGAAACACCTGCGCACGCACACCGGCGAGCGGCCGTACCCGTGCCCGCAGTGCGGCAAGGCCTTCGGCCAGAGCTCGGCGCTGCTGCAGCACCAGCGCACGCACACAGCCGAGCGCCCGTACCGCTGTCCCCACTGCGGCAAGGCCTTCGGCCAGAGCTCCAACTTGCAGCACCACCTGCGCATCCACACGGGCGAGCGGCCCTACGCCTGTCCCCACTGCTCCAAGGCCTTCGGGCAGAGCTCCGCGCTGCTGCAGCACCTGCACGTGCATTCCGGAGAGCGCCCCTACCGCTGCCAGCTCTGCGGCAAGGCCTTTGGCCAAGCCTCCAGCCTCACCAAGCACAAGCGGGTGCACGAGGGCGCAGCTGCCGCCGCCGCCGCCGCCGCCGCCGCCGCCGCCGCCGCCGCCGCCGCCGCCGCCGCTGCCGCCGCGGGCCTCGGCCTCAATCCGGCCTCGATGTTGAGGCCAGGGCAGGTCTCCCTCCTGGGTCCTGATGCTGTTTCTGTTCTCGGCTCTGGCCTGGGCCTCGGCCCTGGCCCCAGCTCTGGCCTGGGCTCTGACCCTGGCTCCGTGCTGGGCTCCCTCCCTAATCCCAGCCCCAAAGCTGTCTCTGGCTCCCAATCTACCCCCACCCCTGATTCTGTCAAATCTGACCCTAAGCCTGGTCCCGATGCCAATCCTGACCTCGTGGCCAGCCTTGAGCATGGATCTGGTCCCAGCCCTGACCAGGATCTTGTGCCCAGCCCGGAGCCCAACCCTGAGTCTCGCCCTGACCCCTGCTCTCCCACCCATGACGCTGTCAGTCCAGCCCTCCCTACTGGCGAGAGTCCTGAGTGGGTGCGGGAGCAAGGGGCACTGCTAGGGCCCGATGGCTGAAGTGGACGCCAACACTCACGGGGGGCCTGGGGAAGTTGTGTGTCATGCAGTTTAGTAAAATCCTCCCACTGCCTCCTGGCTCTGTGTTGTGTGGCTTGCCTGTTTCCTCTTTTTCCCCTAATGCACAGCCCCTTCCTCAGGAGATGGGAGGGTGTGGCCTGTGCCAGCCATAACAGGAACCCCAATGTCCCAGCTCCCCCCTAATCCTCCAGGTTTCCCAGTCCCCCCCCCCAAAGTCTCACACTGGTCCCTCCCAGCTGTTACGGCTCTGCTCCCCCAGGCCTGGCCACCCTAGTCACGGGTGGACTTCCCTGCAGGTGATCTGAGCAGGATCCCTTCCCTTTGGCTTTTCTATGAAGTGATGGAATTTCAGGAATGTTCACAGTCCAGTGGGCTGATAATGGAGGCCGATAGGAGACCCTGCAGGCAGCCCTACCCCATCGGCTCACATAACCTACCCCTTGTCCTTCACAGCCCCGGTTATTTTAGTCACAGCACTGGACAGAAGAGGTTGCTCATTTCTGTGTTGAAAAAAATCTGTTGATTGCTGGGGTCTCAGATGGGAACAAGCTAAGCATGGCCTTCACAGAACTCACAGATGCCAAATTCAGGAACATTTAAGAAGTAGTTACAGGGTATAGTTCATTCTAAGAGAAGCATAACAAGACTCCCACCCCCCATCCCCCACCCCCCTCCGACAGACAGGTAATGTGCTGAGGAGGTAGCAAGGTTTGGGGGAGACACATCTTACACAACAGCACGAATGCTCAGTCATCACACTCATGGTCCACAAAAGGATCAAGACCTCTGATTTAGGTGGGGGGACTGCTTTCCCAAGGAAGGATTCCATAATCCCAATAACCAGTACTTTTAATTGTCAGTACTGTTTGCCCAGCCTTGTGCAGTGCTCTTGCATTTTATGCCCTCGAGTTTTCTCATTTAATTGAACAGCTCCAAGAGATGGGTAACTATGACTAAGTATCCCCATTTTGCAAATGAGTAAACAGGCACGTGGAGTTTAAGGGACTCTTTGGAAGATGTAGAAGCGGCAGTTAGCTGGGCCTAGATTTATTAATTGATTGATTTTTAGAGATTTTTATTTTATTTTATTTATTTGACAGAGAAGAGAGAGCACAAGCAGGGGCAGCAGCAGGGAGAGGAAGAAGCAGGCTCCCCACGGAGCAGTGAGCCCGATGCAGGGCTCCATCCCAGGACCCCGGGATCATGACCTGAGCCAAAGTCGGAAGCTTAACCAACTGAGCCACGCAGGATCCCCTGGGCCTAGATTTAATCTAAACTGTCTGTTCTCCAGAGCTTGGGTTCTTAACCAGCATTCTTCAAAGCAAGAGTGCAAAGGCCCTGGGGCCATTGAGTGATAAGCTAGGGGAGATGGGGGCTGGAACAGAGGGCCCTGGCAGACTGAGGTCGGAATTGGCTTGTCATCCCAGAGCACTGGGAAAACATCAGCAGGTTGTGGCAGAGGACTGATATGACTTACTCTTGGAAAATGCCTCTGGCTGCTGCCTCGAGAGTAACGGGAGAGGGTGAGGAGTGGGAGCCTCAGGTCAAGGAGGAGGTCGCTGCAGTGTGCAGGCCAGGAATGTTGGGGGACTCTGGGCTGAGGGCCATAGGAGTGGAGATGAGTGGTCCTATTTAGGACTTAGGGAATGAAATAGGATTTGCTGACAGTTCAGATGAGAGGAGCAGAAGCAGAAAAAGTTGAGAGTAACCACAGGGTTTCTGGGAGGATGGAGAGGCACCCATGAGACAGGACGTATGGTCATCACCGGACTCTGCGGAGGGTAAGGGGTCAGGCACTGAATATGGAACTCAAGAATTTGGCACGGGACGCGGGCATGACAGGACCCAGGGCCGAGCCGGTCGACGCCGCACTCTCACAGCCAGCCCATCCCCCAGCACATTGATCGCCAGTCGGCTTTAGGACCTCAAGGCCGCCCTCCGCCCGCAAGTGGCCAGTAGAGGCACGCATGCGTGCTGCGGCGCAGGGGTTGTCGTGGCGCCGGGGGTGGGACAGGATCCGGTCACGTGCGCTTCCAGGGGGACGCTCTGGTCACGTGACCGCGGCGGGAGTCAGCTGACGCGAAAGGGTTTGAAGCTGCACCGCGAGGGAGCGAGGCCGTAGCAGCAGCGGCGGGCGCTCGGACCCCGGCTGCCCCGCCGCCGCCCCGGCATGGCAGCCCCCGTGGGCCGGCGGGGCTCAGGTGAGGGCACGCGCGGCCCCGCGGGACCCCGAACGCTGGCGGCGGGCGGGCGGCCAGCTTCTCCGACCTGGGGCGACAGAGCTCCCGGTTTCCCTTGCCTAAGCTCCGGTGCTGATCTCAGCTTCCCGGTGGTGGAGATAAGGACATATGGCTCCTAGAACCTGGGCGGCAGGTGGGCGCCAGCTCCTCCGACTTGGAGTGGCGGGACTCCTGTGTGCTCTTCCTGGATCCAGGTTCTGCTCGGAGTTCCTAAACGGCAGCGGGTGGGCCGCCAGCTTCGCCCCGCTCAGGCCGGGGAGGTTCCCGGGCTTTGCGTTCTGAGCGTAGTTCCGATTGCCCAGCTTTGCTGGAACTCAATTTCATAAGTCCAAACTCGTGGAAGCGCAGCTTTCTCGAACACAGGCGTTGGAAACCCAGCCTCCAGTCTCTTCAGTCTCTGCCTCTCATGGGGGTACCTGGAGGAAGACCCTTCGTGGTGGTCTTCCCTTCTTGATCTAGCCGGAGATACCTGAAAGCTGTCCCTGCTGGTAGGATCTGGGGTGGGTTAACTGGGATCCCAGCTAGGGAGGCGGGCCTGCCCTCTGGCTTCCCATCCAGCTATCTTGTAAACAACACAACAGCATCCAGGCTCCAAAGGGACCGGCCAGGAGCTGGCCGTCCCTGCAGGACAGGTTCTGATGGTGCTCACATTCGTCCTGGCAGCTGTGTCTGGCAGGCGGCGGGCCAGGCCCTGGAAAGAAGCAGGGTTCTCCTGGGGACGGTGGTGGGGGTGTGTCAGGGACGGTCCTGGCCTGCTGTGACCAGCTGTGACCCCAGCGGTTGATGAAACCTTGGACCTTTCTCTTAGCGAAGAGAATAACTAGTGCTTAGAATAGCCTTTATTTGCTGAAGAATTACTGAGACTTGGCTGAGCTGAGGCTGTTATCTGCTTTATCTCACTTCATTCAGAGAACACCTTTTAGAGTTTCAACCTCAGGGTTTGTTGTTTTTTTTTTTTTAAGATTTTATTTATTTGTCAGAGAGAACATGCACAAGCTGGGAAGAGGCAGAGGGAGAAGCAGGCTTCCTGCTGAGCAAGGAGCCTGATGTGGTTCTTGATCCCAGGACCCTGGGATCATGACCTGAGCCGAAGGCAGATGCTTAACAGACTGAGCCACCCAGGCATCCCCGGGGTAGACTTTTTTTAATTTCCACTTTTCAAATGAAAAGATGGAGGCTTTGAAAGATGGCCAGGATCCCCCAACTGGGAAGTGGCAGGTCTGGGATTCGGTTCTAGGGCTGTGAGAGTTCCAGAAGCTGGTGCCCTTCATGAAGATGCTATATTAGCTCATGAAAAACCACACGGGCAGGGTGGTAATAACGTCCACTGGCGTGCAGTGAGTCTTCAGCAAATGTATTCTGTTATTGTCACTGTTGTTGTTGATCGCTCCTTCTCTGGGCCTGTGGCTTGTGAGAGTGTATGCTGGATGGGCCAGGTCATGATGAGTGGAAAAGTCCTTCTTTGGGTGTTTGACCAGAAAAAACTGGAAATGTAGCTGGAATGTAGCTGAGCGCCAGGCTCATGCCTGGAGGCTGGAGTTGGGATGAGCGCTGGAGCCTTGAGTGCCCTGTGGGAAGCCAGTGGAAGCAGTTCATTCTCTTCCCGCAGATCCACAACTGGAACAATGATGGAATGTTCTGACATTCTTACCACAAGCCAACCCCTGTGATAAATGTTTTGTAAGCATCAAATCTTCAGCTTCCTGGTGAGAGGTGTTATTGCCCCATTCTGCAGATGAGAAGGCCGAGGCTCAGAGGCTGAGTGAGCAGCAGGGTCAGGAATCAGCTCAGGCCCCAAATCCGAATTTGTAACCTCTGAGCAGGACATGTATCCACAAAATGATGCTGATTCTCTGGGTTTTCTTAGATCTCTCAGAGTTCTTTGGCTGGGGCCTGGGACCTGTTTCCCCTGTGGGCAGGTGGGCCTGCCTGGGCCTGGTCCCCACCGCCCTCCCCCATTCCCCGCAGAGACTGAGCGGCTCCTAACCCCCAGCCCCGGGTATGGCACCCGGGCCGGGCCTTCCCCGGCCCCTCCCGAAGAGGAGGACCTCCGCCGCCGGCTCAAGTACTTCTTCATGAGTCCCTGTGACAAATTTCGGGCCAAAGGCCGCAAGCCCTTCAAGCTGATGCTGCAAGTCGTGAAGATCTTGGTGGTCACCGTGCAGGTGAGTCCTGTAGGGGCTCCAGCAGAACACCACCTGTGGCCACTGCTGTTCCTGAAGGAGAGTCCTGGAGTCGGAGCCTAGTCCGACCCCACAGGAACATAGGCACAGTGACGATGGCTGGAATCAATCAGGAAACCTTCTAAGATCCGTGTGGGAACAGCTCCTTGTAACCTCACTGATGTCCTTTGAGGTCCTGGCAGCTGCTATTGCCACCATTTTACCAATGAGGCAGCTGAGGCTCAGAGGGGTTAAGGGACTTGTCCAAAGTCACACAGCAGCCGAGCATGGGGAACTGGCACTTGAACGCAGGCAGTCCGATGCCATGTTGACTCTCAAAGAGAACTGATCCAGTGGCTGAACAGACAGTTGCTTCCCCCATCCCAGGCCTTGTGGTGGGGTTTGGGGACCCCAAGATGAGTCAGACCCAGCCCCTGCCCTAAGGAGCTTCTGGTCTAGTGCTGTGATTCAAGAGTATGTTACGGCACTTCTGATTTCCTCTTGGTACAAGGGCCCAGCAGTGGTACTTACCTTGTAGGTTTGGGTTAGCACAGAGCCTGGCACCTGGTAAATATCTAATGAACACTGGCCTCTGTCGTCATGAGATACGTGAGCACCTGCTGTGTGCTGCTCACTGGGGATTTATGGTGCGTGTTCCTTGTGCCCCGAGGGGGGCCCCGTCCCAGCATTGTCACTTTGCACTCCCCCCACCAGCTCATCCTGTTCGGGCTCAGCAACCAGCTGGCAGTGACATTCCGGGAGGAGAACACCATTGCCTTCCGGCACCTTTTCCTGCTGGGCTACTCAGATGGGGCGGATGACACCTTCGCGGCCTACACACGGGAGCAGCTCTACCAGGCCATCTTCCACGCTGTGGACCAGGTGCAGGCAACCAGGGGCAGGCAGGCAGGCGGGCAGGAAGGCAGGCGGGCAGGGGAGAGTGGTCAGGGCTGACAGACCCTCCCCTTCTCTGCCCACAGTACCTGATGCTCCCTGATGTGTCACTAGGCCGGTATGCCTACGTGCGGGGCGGGGGTGGCCCCTGGGCCAACGGCTCGGCCCTGGCCCTCTGCCAGCAGTACTACCACCGAGGCCATGTGGACCCAGCCAACGACACCTTTGACATTGATCCCATGGTTGTCACTGGTGAGTAGGCAGGGCAGGGCATAGCTGTCGGTAGTGCCAGCTGCTGGAATTAAAATCCCAGTTCTGCTTCCCGTTCATCTAGAAGATGGAGTTGTCCTGATCATTAATAATTTGATATTTGCAGTGTCTTTGGTAGAATGCCTGGTATGCAAAAAAATGCGAGGGTTTTAATATCGTTAATTCACTAAGCGTTTGGGAGCCCACTGAGCGCCAGCCCTAGGGCCTGTGTAGGGAGTAAGACAAACTGGGCCCCTTCCAGGGGAGACAGTGGGGAACAAATGACAAATGTCAAGTTCATAGTGAGAAGTGAAGGAGGGAAGGGGGCTGCTGGGGACTCTGGGGAGACCTGCCTGTGCCTCTCCCGCCCCCAGTGTCCCTTCCCTGACTCCCTGTCCTCAGACTGCATCCGGGTGGACCCCCCTGAGAGACCCCTTGTGCCCCCCAGCGATGATCTCTCCCTCTCGGATGGCAGCGCCAGTTACAAGAACCTCACGCTCAAATTCCACAAGTACTGCCTGGTGGAGGGGGCCTCCAGGGCTGGGCCGAGGGTTGGTGGGGGCAGGATGCCAGGCATCCTTGGCCGCCCCCCACAGGCGGGGACTGAGGAAGACCATGCTGACGCCTGTGTGTGAGCACTTCCTCTGCAAGCTGCAGAGTCAGCATGGGGCAGGAGCGCTGGGGGGAGGAGCGGCAGGAGGGACCAGCAGAGCCCGTCTTCCTCACCGAAGCCTCCCTCCCAGGCTGATCAACGTCACCATCCACTTCCAGCTGAAGACCATCAATCTCCAGAGCCTGATCAACAATGAAATTCCAGACTGCTACACCTTCAGTGTCCTGGTAAGCCCAGTGTCCAGCACAAGGGTGGCAGGCCCGCCAGCGATCGGGGTTGCCCACGGGGCACCTGAGCCCCGGGGCTGGGGACCCTTGGCCAAGGGCAGCTTGAGGGTAATAAGGGAGATGGGGCCAGACAGGCCATCGGTCATGGGCGTCTGGGAGCCTCGGTCAGCCAAGGTTTACTCTGGCCCCTCCTGCCCTGCCGTCCTCCTGCAGATCACTTTTGACAATAAGGCGCACAGTGGGCGTATCCCCATCAGCCTGGAGACCCAGGCCCATATCCAGGAGTGTAAGCACCCCAGCGTCTTCAGGCATGGTGAGCCCCCATCCCCCAGACCCATGCTAGCAGGGGCCCTGAGCTGCCCGGGGATCCCCCGAGCCCCGGATCAGCACGGACCCAGTTCCTGACTCACCCAGGTAACCCATAAGCCCACGGAGTAGCCATAATCAGATCTCTAGGCCTGGCCTAGCCCCAGGTCTTCCAAGGCCCCAAGCCACTCCTGGTCTGACCAAGTCCTCTCCCCACAGGAGACAACAGCTTCCGACTCCTGTTCGATGTGGTCGTGATCCTCACGTGCTCCCTCTCTTTCCTGCTGTGTGCCCGCTCGCTGCTCCGTGGCTTTCTGCTGCAGAACGTGAGCACTGCCTCCAGTGTCACGTGTGTGCTCCTGAGCCAGCCTCACCCAGCTCAGGGGCCCTAAGGGCTGGGGGAGAGAGGGTCCCTTGCCCGGGCCGGCCCTCACCCCACCTGCCTCCTGCAGGAGTTTGTTGGGTTCATGTGGCGGCAGCGGGGACGGGTCATCAGCCTCTGGGATCGGCTGGAATTTGTCAATGGCTGGTACATCCTGCTGGTCACCAGCGATGTGCTCACCATCTCCGGCACCATCATGAAGATTGGCATCGAAGCCAAGGTAAGTCCTGCCCGGGGCCCTGTTGTCTCGTTCCAGGCCCTGGCCCCTTATCCTGCCCCCCCACACCCCTCCCATACCTGCCTGGGGCCCCAGGCCCTCGGAAGAGCCAGGTCAGGTGGGGTTGACACTGCTCCTGTCCCTAGAACCTGGCGAGCTATGACGTCTGCAGCATTCTCCTGGGCACCTCCACGTTGCTTGTCTGGGTCGGCGTCATCCGCTATCTGACCTTCTTCCATAAGTACAATGTAAGCTTCCTGTGTGTAGGCTGGACCCTCCAAGTGGTGGCCCCATGCTCCCCAGTTCTCATTTTCCTCCCCCTGATAAATTCACACACCTGTGGCCATCATCAGCCTCTGTAGATGGTCTGGTCACGAGCCTCTTCCCTATACTGGCCCACCCCAGACATGCCTGTCACTGCACCGGAACCAGAGCCACGGGAGTCTGCTGCTTCATACCCACCCTGTGGAGTCCGGCCACGGGATATCCTCAGGCCCCCTTGGCCCCACTCTGCCCCTTCTAAACTACCTCCAGCTTCTGTGGCCAGTCTGGTGTGACCTCAGCCAGACGCTGCCTGCTTCCCCACCCCACTCCATTCTCAAGGCCAACCTAGGCTGTGGCCACACTCTCATTGAGCCCCCCCACCCATCTGCCTGCCACAGATTCTCATCGCCACACTGCGGGTGGCCCTGCCCAGCGTCATGCGTTTCTGCTGCTGTGTGGCTGTCATCTACTTGGGCTATTGCTTCTGTGGCTGGATCGTGTTGGGGCCCTACCATGTGAAGGTAGGGGCTGTCCAGGGCGTGCTGCTCATGACCCACAGTCAGGGGGTTCCCGTCTCCCCTCTCTCCAAGCCCACTGCTAAACCCTCTGACCCCTGGTCTATTGATTGTTGATCGGGGACACTGAACGGCCCACTTTGACCCCTGGTACCTTACCAGGAGGTCTCCAGCAATTCTGCCCATTGTTCCGTCTGACCCCCCCACCCGTGACCCCACCCCGTCCCCGTGCCCCCAGTTGCACCCACGGTCCTTCTGACCCCACAACCCCACTGCCCTGCTGGCAGTTTCGCTCGCTGTCCATGGTGTCGGAGTGCCTGTTCTCGCTCATCAACGGGGACGACATGTTCGTGACGTTCGCCGCAATGCAGGCTCAGCAGGGCCGTAGCAGCCTCGTCTGGCTGTTCTCCCAGCTCTACCTCTACTCCTTCATCAGCCTCTTCATCTACATGGTGCTGAGCCTCTTCATCGCGCTCATCACCGGAGCCTACGACACCATCAAGGTCAGCGCCGGCCTGCATGCCCTCCCCCAGCCTGTCTCTGTGGGGGGCCAACCCTCACATATATACAGTCATGAACCTTGGGCTCCAGGTCCCTTGGAGTTGGGCCCGGCAGCATCTCGGCACATGGGGCAGGGTAAGGAGGCAAGGACCCAGGGAGAGAAGGTGGGAGACTCAGAAGCCGGAAGAGAGGTGGCTAGGGGCAGGGGGTGGGGGTCCTGCTGATCACAGCTGCCACATTCTCGGTTTTATCAAGGTGGGGCTCTGGCCGGTAAGGTTCCTGTGTCTGCTTTTACCAACGGGGGGAAATCATGCTGTAGAGTTTTAGTGACTTGCTTGAGGTCGGCTACTAAGTGGTGGAGCCAGTCTCAACCCAGGACTGTGTGATTCTGGAAGCCCCGATCCTAACTCTTCCATCCTGTTGGGTGGCCTGGGTAGGAGCTCTTTGGGTCCAGGGAATGGTGGTGGTCCTGCAGGCTGCAGGGGTCAGAGGAGAGGGGTTGGAGTAGAATGTGAGAGTGGCAGGTAGATACAATTCTTCTAGCAAATTTGTCTGAGGGCCCTGTGCTGGGTATCTAGGAAACGTGGTATATGCAGACTATCTCAGACCAGTAGGCGAGATGGATGGTCCATGAACAGAAGTGTGATGACCAGCTGGTGAGGGGGGTGAAGGTTGCAAAGGGATCCCCTGCTTTACACTGCTATTGGGGTGAGTCCAGGAAAGTTTCCAGAAGGTGCTAATACTGGTCCTAGTCACATGTGACTAAATTTTGAGTTTAATTGAAATGAAATACAATTCCATATTCAGTTCCTCACTCACACCACCTATCAGGTGCCCAAATGCTAATATGTCTAGTGACTACCAGATTGGACAGCACATAGCTGACCTTTGCATCTCAGAAACTTCTAGATTGACAAGAGGAGAGTGCAAGAGAGAGCACCAGGGAGAAGGAAGGCCCAGTAGCCAGAAAGGACTTGGGGATGAGATGATGGCTTCTCTACAGAATGGAAGGGGTGAAGGCTCTGCTGAAAGCCAGAGTTCTGGGGATGCATATTGCACCCCCCTCCCCCCAAGCATGAATACAGTCATCCCACAGATGCACTCCTGTCGCTCCGGCCCAAGGAGCCCTCCTGGGTCTTGCTCTAGCACCTAAACGTTACACGTGTGTATCAGCCGTGGAAATACAAGCCCAGAGCTTGCTCCCGCCTTGTGTACCCACTCAGTAGATGTGCCCATCCAGGCCCCCAGCTCGTGTCAGGTATGGAGCAGCGGCAGAGGGCACCAGCTGACCAAGATGCGGGATGTGCACACATTCAGGGGCCAGGGAACGTGTCCCCGGGAAGCAAACCCTGAGGAATGACAGGTGGCGGGGACCTCGAGTGCAAAGGCGTGGTGGGGGTGGGGAGCTTGGTTGGTGGCTGAGTCACAGGAAGGAGATCCCGATGGCTGGCTGGCGAGGAGGTGGGGGGTGGGAGGCAGACCTCAAAGGGGCTACCCCGCATTTCTCCCCAGCACCCAGGCGGTGCTGGCGCAGAGGAGAGCGAGCTCCAGGCCTACATCGCGCAGTGCCAGGACAGCCCCACCTCCGGCAAGTTCCGCCGCGGGAGCGGCTCGGCCTGCAGCCTGCTCTGCTGCTGCGGCAGGTGCGAGCTGGGGCTCCGGGGCTGGGGAGAGGGAGCTTGCCAGAAGGAGCTGCGGCCTTCCGCCCCGGCTGACAGGCTGGTACTGCCTCTCCTCCAGGGACGTCTCGGAGGAGCATTCGCTGCTGGTGAATTGAGTCGGACCCGCCACTGCTGCTGGACATTAGCCCTCCGGCTGCGGAGACTCACGCTTATTTATTTTTAGGGTTTGCTTTTAAGGACCGGTTCCCTGCCGCGCCCTGAGGACCTGGGCCAGTCGGGTCGGACGCGGGTGGGACGGGGGTGGGGTGGGTGTTAAATAAACGGGAAAATAAACTTGTTCTCATTTGTAGCGGGAGGGGCATTCCCTGCGCCAGTCGGTTTTGGCCCCTTTAAGGCGTCGTCAAACAGCGGGGCGGGCTGCGCGAGACCTTACACACATGGTGGGGGGCGGGGCTGTGGCGCGCCCTGCGGCGAATAATTTAAAGGGACCGCGCCTACGGCGCTGGGCGGAAAGCTACCGGTGTTGGCGCAGAGTGGACCCCGGCTGCGGACCGCTGGGTGAGTCCGGGTTTTCGTCGCCCCCGCAGGGGGGTCCCTTCGGGGATCGTTACCGAGTCTTCGGCTTTCCCAAGATCTGTTCTCTGATGGCCGGTAGCCCCCGAGTCTCTGATGCTTCCATCCCCCCAGTTCCCGGCAGGTGTTTCCGCGCCGGTAGTCAGGTGCGCGCTAGGATGGAAGGGGACTAGTCCCTCGTGAATTTTCCAGGTAATATTTCCAGGGCCCAGTGACTCCCCCAAATTTCCGTTACTACTGTAGCGGTGCCAGAAACATTCTCAGTCTCACAGAAAACTCCCAGTAATCAGTAATATTCCACCATTCATTCCTACGCCGGCTCTCTCGCTTAAACGACCCAGGGACGTGCCCACCCAGCTCCGTTTTCCCAGGAATAGTCCTGTATTCCTGAGAATCTCTCAGTAACTTTACAGTGACCCCCAGTAATTCCAGCGTCCCTGGTTACGTCTCCCAGTAATGGCGCCAGCATCGTTCCCAGAGTCCCAGTGATGCTTCACACTGTCAGAGACCCCAAACTTTACTAATGGCGTGACGGTAAATCTAGCATCAGTTAGTAGCACCTTGCGAGCCCGCCCCACTGCGAGCGTCCAGGGATTCCTCGGAGACCTCCGCATTACCCCAGGACCTCTTGTGTGGGAGTTTCCAGCAGCACTCTCGAGCGCCCCAGCCCGTAGGTATCCCCAGGGGCAGGTCTGGGTCAGAAGCCAGACCGACCCCGTGGCTTGAAGGCCCCAGTTTCCCTGGGGTGGGGCATCCAGTCTTATCAGGGGGTTGCGGCATAGGGTCTGCTGGGTCAGGATTGATCAATCCCGCAGGGTAGAGGCTAGGAGGGGGCCACTTGCGGGAGGAAGGCGGGCCCTTCGGGGATCCGTTCGCAGGCTGCTGACTGTGGGTGTCCGGCCGGCTGCCCTTTGGCCCCAGGGTGGGGCTGTATCCGTGGGGTGTCTAGGCGGCCCGGCGTGTGCGTGAAGGAAGCCAGGCTGGGAGCCAGGGACTCGCCTTGCTCCCTAGCCTGGGCGTCGAGGTCAACTTACACTACCCCTCTGCTCTGCAGCGCCCCACCAGCCGTTCCCTGGCCAGCGAAGCCATCCAGGCGGCGAGTACGAAGGGGGTAAGGCTCGAGGTAGGGGCAGGGGAGAAGCGGGCCCAGAGTGACGACTTGCCCCGGTTCCTCGTGCTTCTTATTCCCCAGGACTCCTGGCTACCAGACCTGCCGCCCAGTCTGAAGTAACTGATGGAGGCTCCGTTGCAAACCGGAATGGTAAAGGTTGGGTTGTGTGGCGCTGCGGGGACTACAATTCCCGAAATGCTTAGCGCTCATCATTTTGGTCCCGCGAGAACCAGATCAGACGGAACTACGTTTCCCGGCGTGCACCGCGGGCCGCGGAGCCGCCGGAAGAGTTGCGCCCCCGGGGAGGGAGCATCGGCGGCCCATTCTGCAGATGGGGCCGTCGAGGCACGCGCCGATTGTGACCTCCTCGGGGGCGGCGGACTTGACAGAATGGGATGGGGACGGGGGCGTCCCGGCCTTCGGGGAGGGCTCGGCAGGCCGGGTATGCGATGCGCAGCCAGTGCCCTTCATCCCGCAGGTGCTGGGCGTGATGATTGGGGCCGGAGTCGCGGTGCTGGTCACGGCCGTGCTCATCCTCCTGCTGGTGCGGAGGCTGCGAGTGCCGAGTGAGGACCCGGAAGGCCCCTCCGGGGAGGCGGCGGAGTGGGGAGCTGAAATTCCTGGGTGACTGAGGCAGTAGAGTTGGGACTTAGGGGAGTCTGCACGCAATGTCCTCATCTCTGGCCGCGTGGAGACTGCGCAGAGCTCAGAGTGCTTCTCTCTCCACTTATCCCCAGAAACGCCAGCACCGGATGGCCCCCGGTATCGATTCCGGAAGAGGGACAAAGTGCTCTTCTATGGGCGGAAGATTATGCGGAAGGTGAGTCTAGGACCCCTCGGGTCCACGCTGAACGCACAGAGATTCTTTCCTTTCGTTTTTACACGTCTTAGTAAGCCCGTCCTCCTTGACTAGGGTCCTCTGGATCTGGCCCCTTCTTCCCTCGGTCTGAACTGGCAGGTCACCCATCCCCCATCCTTAATTTTCCTAGGTATCACAATCCACTTCCTCGCTGGTGGATGCCTCCGTCTGCACCACTTCCCGGCCACGCATGAAAAAGAAACTTAAGATGCTCAACATTGCCAAGAAGTAAGGCTGTACTGGGGTGTACCTGGCACTGGGGGCTATCTCAGGGACCATTTGAGTAATCAGCCCACACCAAGGGTGGATCTAAGGGTTCTTTGAACCGCACGGACTGTTTTGGGAGTCTTCCCACATCAGAGGGGCTATCTCAGAGCTCTCCCATACCAGACAGGCCAGCTCTGGTGTCTCTGTGCCCTGAGACGGTGTATCTCAGCGATGTTCCCCCTACAACGGGGTGTCTGTGAGCCAGTTATCTCTGGTCAGTATCTCAGATGCTTTGTAATAGGTTTAGGGGTCTCCCCACACAGGAGGTGATTCATTGGGGTTAACTCAGGTGGTTCTGTGACCTACCGGAGGGGCTATCTCTAGCTTTTGTTTTCTAGGGGTTATCTCAGCAATCTCTCTACATCAGAAAGCATCTCTCTATGTCACCTACCCTGGAGTTCTTCCTACACTAAGGAGGCTATCTTAGGCGTTTCTGTTCCCCAGGAGTTATTTCAAGAATCTTCTTGCTCTAAGAAGCATAGGAAGGACATCTCAGGGTTCCATGCCATCAGCAAAGGGCTATCTCAGAATCTCTGAGAAAGGCTCTCCCAGGGATCTTTCTAAGTTGGAAGCTGGCTGTGAGGTTGGTCTCCTGACATCATGGAATATACTTGAAGGTCTGTCTCAAGGGTGTCTTCGCACTAAGGGCTATCCCACGGAGGGTGTCATCCCGGGGCTGTGATCAGCAGATGTGTCATCACATGGCTTTTTGTGACTTCAGTAGGAGGGCTAGCTCTAGACCCTCCATGATCAGTTGAGCGTCTATATCTCCTGTCTTGGGGGTTGTCTACGTGTGTGCATACTGTTGAGGAGTTATACTGATGTTGTCGTGACCTTCGGGGAGCTATCTCAGCTCTCTGTGAACTAGGCAAGGGCTAGCCCAAGATCTCTCTGATCAGAGGGGAAGCTCTATCTAGATTTGTCTATATCATGGAATTTAATTCAGGCGTCTGCCCATTTTAGAGGGTCTATCTCAGGGGGCTTGTGTCTGGGGAGGGGCTATCTCAGTAGTACCTGTGACTTGCAGGGAAGGGCTCTTCCAGGTCTGGGAGTAGCAGAAGAGCTGTATCTGTACTTTCCACGTACAGTGAGAGCTATTTCAGGAGTTTTTGTGGTCATTGAAGGGGTCATCTCAGGGTTCTCTGAGATCTGGAAGGAAAGGCCAGCTCTGGGAGCTTTACAAAGGTCAGAGCAGCTGATGGGGTTTCCTTGTATGATGGAAGCTACTCCAGAACTGTGCTTGCATTAGGGAAGCTATCTCTGGGTCTAGTCTGCGCTAGGGAGGATGGTCTCAGGGGTCCCATGATGAATGGAGGTACAATTTCTGGGGTCAGCCCATATTTTATGTCAGGAGTCTGCCAAACTAAAGGGGTGATTTCAGGGTTTTATGTCAGAGGACGGCAGATTTTTTTGTAAGGGTTCAGATCAGTAAACATTTTAGACTTTGCAAGTCATACAATTGTATTACAATTTTTTAGCTTTGTTGTTGAGTGAAAGCAGCCGCAGGTAACATGTGAACGAATTAACGTGGCTGCATGCCAATAAAACTTTATTTACGGAAGTAGGTAGTGGGCCAGAGTTTGCTGACCCTCGGTTTTTGTGATTTAGAGGAAAGGTTATGTGGGCATCTCAGGTCTGCCCGAGCCCTCTCCCCACTTGACCCCTGCACCTCTCTCTTCCCACCAGGATCCTTCGTATCCAGAAAGAGGCACCCACGCTTCAGCGGAAGGAGCCCCCGCCTGCGGTGCTCGAGGCTGACTTGACGGAGGGCGACCTGGCTAACTCCCACCTGCCCTCCGAGGTGCTCTACATGCTCAAGAATGTCCGGTCAGTGTTGGGGTGCAGGCGGGGGGGGGGGGGCTGCAGAGCTGGGGGCTCACCTGACCTCCTGCATTCCTCCCCCTCCCCCCCATCCAACAGGGTGCTGGGCCACTTCGAGAAGCCGCTCTTCCTGGAGCTCTGCCGACATATGGTCTTCCAGCGGCTCAGCCAGGGGGACTACGTCTTCCGGCCAGGCCAGCCGGATGCCAGTATCTACGTGGTACAGGATGGGCTGCTGGAGCTCTGTCTGCCGGGGCCGGTGAGTGGACCAGCTGCGGGGCACTGCTGGGAGATGGGCAGTGGGGACTGGGCGTTGCTGTTGGTCAGCGGGGTTAGTGGTCTTTTGAGATGTGCAGGCAGAAGTTGGGAACGAAGGTGCAAGGGTGTCGGGTTGGTCTACACAGTCAGTGGTTATGATGCTGTTCAAAGATTTGGTGGGTTTGGGGATCGGGGTGTCAGTGATCACTGGGTGGTGAGGTTGAGAACCAGTGGCATGCTCAGGGGTTGGAATGCCAGTTAGCAGGGTGGGGACAGCCCCGGTCAGCCCCCCGGCCCCCGCCCCCTGTGTCTCAGGATGGGAAGGAGTGTGTGGTGAAGGAAGTGGTCCCTGGGGACAGCGTCAACAGCCTTCTGAGCATCCTGGATGTCATCACCGTGAGTAATCAGTCTTGGGGGACAAGGAGGCTGGGTATGAGGACCTAGTCAGTGGGCTGGTTTAGAGAGGGTCGTCTGGGGGGCCCCAACCTCCGAAAGTCCTCTCCGATGCTGCCAGTGGTCTCGCAAGGTGCTGGCATTGGGAAGGACTTGGGGAGCAGTGAGGCAGTGCACAGCCCCTGATCTTGATTCTCCTCGTCCTCCCCACACCCACAGGGCCACCAGCACCCCCAGCGGACTGTGTCTGCCCGGGCGGCCCGAGACTCCACAGTGCTGCGGCTGCCGGTGGAGGCCTTCTCTACCGTCTTCACCAAGTACCCTGAGAGCTTGGTGCGGGTGGTGCAGGTCAGCGGGCCTTCGGCCTCCCTCCACCTGCCTCCACCCATCCCAGGCACCTGCGGGCTGGCGCTCAGCAGCCAGGAGGCGCTCAAGCTGTGCTTATCAGCCCCGAGCAGCCAGCTCTTTGGGGGCCCCTGTCCCCTCCCTTTAGCTGCCTCCACCCCTTCTCCCCAGGCTTCTGCCACCTGATTGTGGGTTTCTCCCTGGCTCGCCCTCTGCGCCTGGCCAGCCCTTTACTGCTCCCGAACCTGACCTTCCCTACACGTCCACCCCCTTAATGCCTAGTCCGCATTTTCTTCCGCTTCTTGTTGTCTGATTCTCGTTCCCCAGTGTATCACGCCCCCCTTTTTTCCTGGCCACAGATCATCATGGTGAGGCTGCAGCGGGTCACCTTTCTGGCACTTCACAACTACCTGGGTCTGACCAATGAGCTGTTTAGCCATGTGAGTTGCGCAGGGAGCGCAGGGAATATGGGGCCGGGAGGGTGGTGGCGGGATGCATGCCTCCCGGGACCTACCACAGGGTACTCTCTGTTACCAGGAGATCCAGCCCCTGCGCCTCTTCCCCAGCCCTGGCCTCCCAGCCCGCACCAGCCCCGTGCGTGGCTCCAAGAGGGTGGTCAGCACCTCAGCTACTGAGGAGCCTAGGGAGACTCCTGGCCGGCCGCCTGACCCCACTGGGGCCCCACTGCCTGGACCGGCAGGTATCAGAGATGACCCCAGCCATGTCCCAGGGACCCCATAGCTAGGTACCCAGGTCTGACTCCCATTTGCTCCCCTGGAGACCCCCTGGCCTTGGCCCCAGGGGGCCATCAGAATCACTTTCCTAGTCCCCCAGTCCTCAGACTGTGAGCCGACCCCTCTCTAAACCCCGTGCAGTTCCCTACCCTGTGATCCTAGCTTTAGGCCTGGTGGCTTTGAGGGGCAGGAGCCTGACCACGTGTCTCTCCCAGGGGACCCAGTGAAGCCCACATCCCTGGAGGCTCCCTCTGCCCCCCTGCTGAGTCGCTGCATCTCCATGCCCGTGGACATTTCAGGTTTGGGGCACCAGGTGGGGGAGGGGGGCAGCCATCAGGTTTCTGGGTTGCCTGTAGGCATACCAGCCTTGATTTTTCCCGTCTGTGAAGTGGGAATACTGGCAGTATTCTCATGATTTCTTTGTGGGTAATTATTAAGACGGTGTCTTCGCAGCAGTGGTTAAGAAGGATTCTGAGGGCGAGTGCAGTAGCAGAGTAGTCACGTCTGCGCAGATAGGGGATTTGGCACATAAGTCAACTGGGATCACTCTCATCTTTATTGTTTTTATAAATTACCCCCTGCCCACCGCAGGCTTACAGGGTGGCCCCCGCTCAGACTTCGACATGGCATATGAGCGTGGTCGGATCTCCATGTCCCTGCAGGAAGAGGCTTCAGGGGGGCCCCAGGCAGCTCCCGCTCGGGTAAGGCCTTGCCCTTGCCCCCTCCCCTCCCCAGTGCCCTCCCAGAGCCCTGGCCTGGCCCATAGTGGCATCCCCGAAAGAAGGTCAGGTGGGAGCACAGAGGTCACAGGCCCTGCCCCGTGCAGACCCCCACTCAGGAGCCCCGGGAACAGCCAGCAGGCGCCTGTGAGCACAGCTACTGCGAGGACGAGCTGGCCACCGGTGGTTGCCCCTTCGGCCCCTACCAGGGACGCCAGACAAGCAGCATCTTTGAGGCAGCGAAGCGGGAGCTGGCAAAACTGATGCGGATTGAGGTGGGTGGCCACGGGGTCCTGGGGCATGTGGGGCAGAGAACGGGGAGGCCCATATGGGCCCATCTCAACCCCCGCTTTCTCTCCAGGACCCCTCCCTCCTGAACAGCCGGGTTTTGCTCCATCATGCCAAAGCTGGCACCATCATCGCCCGCCAGGGGGACCAGGTGAGGCTGACCCCTGGTCTCTAACGCAACCCTGACCCAAGACATTTTTCTGATCTCTGATCCTTACCCTTTGACCCTGTATGTACATCTCTCCGTGTGTGATTTCCATCCCTGCCCCTAGATGCTATGACTCTGATCTCTCTGCCCTCTGGACTTCCTGACCTTTCCTCTCTAATCCTCAAACCTTTTACGTGAGGGCCACAGCCCTAGATCTCTCTTACCTGCCCTGGTCTTTCCTGTGACTGCTGTTTTGTGACCTTTCAATTCTACGGTATGCTCTGATGTACTGTCTGCTTCTCCTCTTGGGCCCCTGCCAGGATGGGTACGCAGTAAGTCTGTAGGATCAGAATCTGGACCCAGAGGCCGTGAACTAGCCCCTGGAGCTGGATTTCAGGGCTTCCTGGCAGCACCTGGGAGTGTAGGAAATTATATCCCACAAATGCATCTATTGTCCACATGGGGAATCTGAGACCTGGTCATGATTTCACAGTCCGGAAGCACAGAGGAGGAGGGCTCTGGACTGGGGGGGAGGGGCAGAGTTGTGATCACACTCCAGCCTGACTTCCTCTTTGACCTTGTGCAGATCATTGAGATAGTTCTCAGGTTCCTCATCTGTGGAATGGGGTATTAACAGTACCTCCCTGCTAGAATTGTCACCAGGATTGAAAAGTGGCTCTGTACTGCTTAAGGTTTTCAGAGGTGGCAGGCTCGGCGGGGAGGGGGGGGGGGTCTGGAGCAGCTCACGGTGAGACTGCTGGGTAACATGACAGAGGCACTGAGACTGCAGCCCCACCTCAGGGGAGGGGGAGGGAGGGCCTGGGCTTGGAGGGGGTGTGGAGGGGGGTGGCCCACCTGCTAGCTGGCTGGGATATTGTTGTATCACTTGGTCTGTTGATTAAGCTGTCACTTCGAGCTGCTTATTACAGGGGTGGACTCCTTTCTATAGAGGAAGTTGGGTGAGGCTTTTGCCAGCTGACCATGGTACTTGGGGGTGGGAGGAATCGTGGTTACACTGTGGCTCTTGTGCTGGGCCCCGGGGCCCTGCTTACCTGGGAGACTCTGTTGGGCTCAACTTAGCCCCAGCCTGGCCTGCTAACAGACCAGACTGGTTGGTCTGCAGCCGCTCAAGGCTGCTGGGGGTCTTCAGAACTTTGTTAGGGACATTGATCTGCTTTGCCTCCCTCCAAAATTTCATACCAGTGGTTTTTCATTCGGGGGTGGTTTTTAAGCCCCACCCCCACTCTAGGGACATTTGCCAAGGTTGAGAGATTTTTTATTGACTTGGGAGGGTGCTACTGGCATCTAGTGGGTAAAGGCCAGAGATGCAAGAATGCACAGGACAGCCCCCCCCCCAGCAGAATTATCCAGCCCCAAATGTTAATAGTGCCAGGGTTAAGAAACTCTGCTTTACAGACATTTTCCAAAGGGTGCTTCATGAAACACCTATATCACAAGCAGGGGATCTGTGCTCAAACAGGTTTGGGAAATGTTGGCTATTCGATCCCTTTGTGGAAGCCCTTTGTGAACACCATTAGTATATTCAAGGCTCTGAGAAGTCTTGCAATGAAGAGACTTGCATCACCTTGAAAAGAAACCTCATACCCTTTAGCTCTTCTCCTCTTGCCTCCTAACCCCCACCCTAGCGGTAAGCAGCTCCTAATCTTAGGTCTCTCTAGACTTGCCTGTTTTGGACATTCCACATAAACAGAATCATACCGGATGAGGCCCCCCGTGGCTGACTTCTTTCACTTAGCATCATGTTTTCAAGGTTCATCCACGCTGTTGTGTGTGTTGGTACCACTTCTTTAGGACGAAATCATCGGGGGTGTGGGCCTACCGCATATTGTGCATGCACTCGTCACCTGATGGGCACGAGTGATTCCCACCTTTTGGCTATTATGCATAATGCCGCTGCCACGATTTCTGCACGAATTTCTGTGGGCATGTAGGTTTCCATTTCTTTTGGGTGTATATCTAGGAGTCAAGTTGCTGGGTCAGGGCAGTTCTACTTTTAACTCTTTGTGGACTGTTTTTGACTTTTGCCAGACTGTTTCCCAGAGCGGCAGCCCTATTTTACATCTACACCCTAACACGTTTAGATGCTAGTTACCCTTGTGTGTGCAGGAGCGTCTCACGGGTTTGAGTTGAATTTCCCTAGCGATGGATGATTTTGAGCATCTTTTCTTTATTACAGATCTTATTTATTTATTTATTTATTTGAGAGAGAGAAAGCACAAGCAGGGAGGAGGGACGAGGGGCAGACAGACAGAAAGGAGCAAGAGCAAGCTCCCCGCTGAGCAGGGAGCCCAATGACAGGGGCTGGGGGCTCGATCCCAGGACCCTGAGATCATGACCTGAGCCCAAGACAGACGCTTAACTGACTGAGCCACCCAGGCGCCCCTGATTTTGAGCACCTTTTCATGTGCTGATTGGTCCTTTATCTTTGGAGAAGTGTCAGTTCAGAGCCTTTGTCCATTTTTTAATTGAGTTAGATTTTTTTTTATTATTGAGTTGTTAAGAATTCTTTATGTACTCTAGATACAAGACCCTTAGCAGACATGTATGATTTGCAAATATTTTCTCCCAGTCTCTGGGTTGTCCTTTCACTTTCTTGATAGTGTCCTTTGAAAGTCAAAAATTTTTTTCAATTTTAGTCAAGTCCAATTTGTCAATTTTTTGTTGTTGTTGCTTATACTTTTGGTGTCCTATCCAAGAATTCATCGCCAAATTCAAAGTCACAAAGATGGGCTGCTGTAGTTTCTTCAAAGAATTTTATAGGTTTAGCTCTTACATTTATGTATTTGATTATTTCGACATGGGGTGAGGTGAGGGTCCAGCCTTGCTTCTTACATGGGCTACTTGCTCGGCCTAAGCAAAGAGGGTTTAAGCTCAGCCACACCCCTGCATAGCCACTCCTTCCAGCCTCTCGCTGGCTATGTTGAAAATGTATGGGCCTTGGAGCGCCTGGCTGGCTCAGTTCGTAGAGCATGTGACTCTTGATTTCAGGGTTATGAGTTTGAGCCTCATGTTGGGCATAGAGGTTACGTAAAATAAAACTTTTTTTTTTTTTAAGATTTTATTTATTTATTTGACAGAGAGACAGCCAGCGAGAGAGGGAACACAAGCAGGGGGAGTGCGAGAGGAAGAAGCAGGCTCCCAGCAGAGAAGCCCGATGTGGGGCTCGATCCCAGAATGCTGGGATCACGCCCTGAGCCGAAGGCAGACGCTTAACGACTGCGCCACCCAGGCGCCCCTAAAATAGAACCTTTATTAAAAAAATAATTTATGGGCCTTAATTTGAGCTCAGATTTTGGTGATCCATTAGTAATGTCTGCCCTGGGTGCCGAATGGGAATTAGATACATATGCTGCACAGCTCAGAGCTATCCAAAGCCTTTACTCCCCCCCTCCAATTTTTCCTTCCTTAGCCTTTCTTCTGGGTGCATCGAGCTGGGTGGAGGCCGGGACTGTTGCCCATGTGCCCATCTCTGCCTCTGCCCCACAGGATGTGAGCCTGCACTTTGTGCTGTGGGGCTGCCTGCATGTCTACCAGCGCATGATTGACAAGGCAGAGGATGTGTGCCTGTTCGTGGCACAGCCTGGGGAGCTGGTGGGGCAGCTGGCAGTGCTCACGGGCGAGCCCCTCATCTTCACACTGAGAGCCCAGCGTGACTGCACCTTCCTGAGGATCTCTAAGTCCGACTTCTATGAGTACGGCTGGGCACCCCCTCTCCATGGTGGGGTGGGAGTGGCACTTGGAGGGCCCCCACTTGACTCCATTCGTCTGTGGCAGAGGTCATCCCTCTGGATGCCCAGTGCCTTTCCAGGGCAGCTTTGAGCCCTTCTGATCCCACTGCAGGCCGTCACCCACCCTCTCCACTTCCTAAGGAATGTGCCAGGGCACCCCCCCAGCCCATGCACCCCTAACTTTCCCTTCCAGGATCATGCGTGCACAGCCCAGTGTGGTGCTGAGTGCCGCGCACACTGTGGCTGCGAGGATGTCGCCCTTTGTGCGCCAGATGGACTTTGCCATCGACTGGACGGCGGTGGAGGCAGGACGCGCTTTGTACAGGTGCAGCCCTTGCCTCTTCTTGCAGCTCAGGCCTTGCCTAAGACCCAGCCCAGACCCTGTCTTACCCGCTCCCCACCCCAGGCAGGGCGACCGCTCCGACTGCACCTACATTGTGCTCAATGGGCGGCTGCGCAGCGTCATCCAGCGGGGCACCGGCAAGAAGGAGCTGGTGGGCGAGTATGGCCGCGGGGACCTCATTGGCGTGGTGAGTGCAGCACCACCCACTGCCCTCTGATCACTCCCGCTACGCGTTCCCCCCACCTCTCCTACCAACAAACACGTCGTCCCAGGTAATCTGATGGGTGGGAGATGGCGACTCCCGACCTTTGGCCTAGCCCAGTCCGCTTGCCCAGCTCCTTTCCGTGGGCAGGAGGGGGCAAATTCTTGGGGTGGTGAGTCTTAATCGGACTCTGTCCCCAGACATCTATTAGAAGAGGAGACAGGCCCCGCATCCTCCCTCCGGGCATGGATCCCTAACCCTCTCCCTCTCCCTGAAGCCGTAATGAGTACGGGGTTTGATTTCCACCCATATCGGGGTCTGTCGGGGTAGGGCGGTAGCGCCTCTTGTCTGCACCCACGGTTCGCTCCCCCTTTCCTATTGGGGCCTCCGGGCTCAAGCAAACCTGGTCATGTACGGGGGGGGGGCCCCCCCAGGTGGAGGCGCTGACACGGCAGCCTCGTGCCACGACGGTGCACGCTGTGCGGGACACGGAGCTGGCCAAACTTCCGGAGGGCACCCTGGGCCACATCAAACGTCGATACCCTCAGGTGCCGCCCGAAGCTGTGTGGGCTGGTCTCCTACTGAGGGGCGGGGGCCGAGGGGGCAGGGCCTAATAGGACAGATTGAGGGCGGATAGAGCCCCAGGGAGCGGGGAGGAGGCGGAAACCCTCGAGTTTGGGCAAGGCTCTTCGGCGTGAGGCCCAAGTAACGGGGACCCAGGCACCCCGGTAGGAGGAGGGAAAAGTAGAACTAAAACAGTTGCTCCTCTCGTCTCATTGGAACGCTGGCCTCCCGTGCCCCAGGTCGTAACTCGCCTCATCCACCTGCTAAGCCAGAAGATTTTAGGGAATTTGCAGCAGCTGCAAGGACCCTTCCCAGGTGAGAGCCGGCTGTCCCCGGGAATGCTGGGGGATGTAGTCCGACGCCTAGAACACGCTGGGGGGGGGGGGGCTAAGCCCTGGGCATGCTGGGAAATGGAGTCCGGCGTATAAACCACGCTCTGGGTGGGGCTTAAAGTAGAAGTGGGATCTGATTTCTGGTGCTTGCCGGCGGGGGTGGGGGATGGAGTTCGGGGTCCTGGGCACGCGGGGAAACAGAGCCCTAGACCCAGGCCATGCTTTTCATGTAATCTAAAATACCTGTCATTGCCGGCGGGTGGAGTCTTCAGGGGCGAACTTGGTTCTGGGTGTCGGGGCCTGCGGACGAATGGAGTCCACATTCTGAGCACGCTGGGGGAGAGTGTCCTAGGAGAGTATGCTGGGAAATGAAGTCCGTGGGGTGGAAGCCGGGGCTGGGGGCCAAGTTGGGAAGGGGCTTCTGGAATTCCTGGCCAACTGAAAGGTGTAGTTTGCTGAGTTAGGGTACGTTGGGAATGGAGTCGGATTCCAGGTGCATGGAAATGAGGAGCAGAGATTCTGTGTGAGGGAGAGCCTGAGTCAGCCGCGCCTCTACACCTGCTCCTGCCTGCACCCGGGGTCTTCTGCCCCTTCAGCCTTGACACCTGGATGGTGGGGGCAGTGGTGAGCCTTGGCTAAGGCCCGTCCCGATGGTCAGGGTCTTCCCCCAACAGATTTTTTCCCCAGTCTTGGCCCATGAGTACGAATCATTGGTCCACCCTTGTCACAATTGTGGGGCAGCCTTGCTGGCGGAAACATTAAGATCTCGGGCCCCTGAGTGCCTCTCTGTTGATGAGATACAGAAAAGTTCCCCAGGGAGCACCTAATATGTACTAGGCCCTGTGCTGGGCACAGGGGCTGGGGAGAGTGCACAAAGCAGATGAGGCTCCTAGAAGGGTTTACAGCTTGGCAAGCAAGATGTTTGAAAAATACAAAGAAAAAGTGTGATGTCACAAGCTGACACATACAGTGAGGAAAACAAAAGAAGGCCTTGATGGAGTGTGACAGAGGGAGGGAGGTTTTTCTGGGGACAGTGAGCTGGGACTTGACAAATGAGATAGGGCGTGGCCTTGAAGAGAATGAGGAAGGCCCCCGCACATAGGGTTTTGTGGTTTTGAAGCACTTCAAGGAGGATAGTGAGCAAGGGGAAGGGATGGGGGGAAGGGGCAGGTCATGTAGGAGCTGGGAGCCCCAGAAGGTCGTTTAAGCTTATTCAGAATGTTTGGGGAAGCAGCTGGAGGGGAGGAGGCAGTGAGAGGTCCAGGTAAGAGGCGGGGGAGAAGCTAGGAAGCAACAGATGGGTCAAAAATATATTTGTTTCTGACTAGTTTTGTGTTCAAGTCCTTTCAGTGGACAGAAGCACCGAGGCCCGTCCGCGCAGGCCCGGTGGCGTGCTTGTAGGATTATGCAATGGATCCTGTTGCGATTAAGTCCCAAATTGAAGGTCAGATGGCTAGGTCTTATCAAGACGGGACAGGGTGAGGCTGTGGGTCCAGGCCTGAGGCCTTGACCTCTGCTGTGGTGTCACGAAGCCTCAGGTGGGGCGGGATTTCTGGGGAGGAGGAGCAGGTCCACCTCTCCAGATGCAGGATGCACTGCAAATCTCCCTCACTGGGGTCCCAGCAGGCTCGGGACTAGGCGTCCCCCCTCACTCGGAGCTTACCAACCCGGCCAGCAACCTGGCAACGGTGGCCGTCCTGCCAGTGTGTGCTGAGGTGCCCATGGTGGCCTTCACTCTGGAGCTGCAGCATGCTCTGCAAGCCATCGGTCAGTGGCGGGGGGTGGGGGTGAGAACAGGCCACTGGTCTGTGGGGGGGGGGGGGTCATGCAGGGCGTGTGTGGGTGGGGCGGTGGCCAGTGGGGTGGGGTGGGGGTGTTGTGGGTCAGGCCCCCAGTTCTCTTGACCTGGGTGTCTGACTCTCCATCGTCACCCATCCTCAGGTCCCACGCTCCTCCTCAACAGCGACATCATCCGGGCCCGCCTAGGGGCTTCTGCTCTCGACAGGTCTGTGTTCGGAGTTTGAGGAGGTGGGGGATAGACTTGCAGCCTAGAACGCCTTCAGATCGGGTTGAGTTCTGGGTGGTGGACCAAGAAGCATGTGCCCCTTCAGTCAGTGGGAGAGCATGGGTAGAATCGCCCCTGAGGGCGTGGACATGTGGGGGCCTGGGTGTCTAGGTTCCTCTCCTCCCAGGAATGCAGCTACATGGTTTCTAGGAGGTGTGGGACCCATGACCAACCCCCAGGATGACTTAGCCCTACCCCTATCCCAGCATCCAAGAGTTCCGGCTGTCAGGGTGGCTGGCCCAGCAGGAGGATGCGCACCGCATCGTACTCTACCAGACTGACGCATCGCTGACACCCTGGACCGTCCGCTGCCTGCGCCAGGCCGACTGCATCCTCATCGTGGGCCTGGGCGACCAGGAGCCCACGCTCGGCCAGGTGCGGAGACCGTGCATGGTGACCCGCCCCCCACCTCCCGACCCTGTCCCCTGCGGTCCAGTGCCTGCACCTGGCCCCGTGCACCCTCACCGTGGGGTTAGGCAAGCAGGGACGCAAGCTCGGCCAGGTGTGGAGGGTGGGGAGGAAATGACCGAGGATGCGAGGATGCCTGACTTTCACCCCTGTTTCCCCACAGCTGGAGCAGATGCTGGAGAACACAGCGGTGCGTGCCCTCAAGCAGCTGGTGCTGCTGCACCGGGAGGAGGGCCCCGGCCCCGCGCGCACGGTGGAGTGGCTCAACATGCGCAGCTGGTGCTCGGGGCACCTGCACCTGCGCTGTCCGCGCCGCCTCTTCTCTCGCCGCAGCCCTGCCAAGCTGGTGAGCGCCGCGCCTGCAGGGGCCCCCAGCAGGGAGCGCTGGCCTCTAGGGCCTTTCCGGGGCGGGGCGGGCTGAGAGACCTGTGGGGGCAGGAGCGGTGGTGTGGAGGCCCAGACACCGCCTCCTGCACCCCCATCCTCATGCGTCTCGTCTCTGCCCCGCCCCCACCCATGCCGCATCCCAGCACGAGCTCTACGAGAAGGTTTTCTCGAGGCGCGCGGACCGGCACAGCGACTTCTCCCGCCTGGCGCGGGTTCTCACCGGCAACACCATTGCCCTCGTGCTGGGCGGGGGCGGGGCCAGGTGAGGGGCGGTGCTTGTCCCACGGGCTCGCCCTGAGAGGAGGGATTAGGGTGCCTGAGGGGCGGAGCTTATTCCCCAGGAGCGGTCCTGCAGGGGTGGGGCTGGCACCTGTTCCTTGCCTGTGGGGGAGGTGGGAGAAGAGGAGCTCCGGGGGGCGGGGCCTGGGGGATCTCCAGTGGGTCCGTGGGTTTTCTCTCCCTTGCAGGGGCTGCTCACACATCGGCGTGCTGAAGGCGTTGGAGGAGGCAGGAGTCCCTGTCGACCTGGTGGGCGGCACCTCCATCGGCTCCTTCATCGGGGCCCTGTACGCGGAGGAGCGAAGCGCCAGTCGCACGAAGCAGCGGGCCCGGGAGTGGGCTAAGGTGTGTATGGAGGGGGGCGCCTACCGCAGGAGCACCCTGAATCCTGATCCCAGAGGGGCTCCTGGGCTTTTTCTGCCCTTTTCCTGACTTCATCTGTAATCCCTTCCTGGACGCGAATGACAAAACCTCCAGGACCTTGCTGATCTCTTGTGATCTCCTGGTTAGTGACCCTAGTCCCCAGCTCCCCGCTGGAGCAATCAGGACCCTTAGTGACCACCTCGTTAGTGGCGTGACCACCTCGTTACTGGCACGACCATCTCGTTAGTGGCGCCAAGGGACTCCCGTTCGACCCCAGCTAGCCTCCTTGTCCCTAGAGCATGACGTCGGTGATGGAGCCGGTGCTGGACCTCACGTACCCCGTCACGTCCATGTTCACCGGGTCGGCCTTCAATCGCAGCATCCACCGGGTCTTCCAGGACAAGCAGATTGAGGTGTGCCCTCTGCCCTCACCTGCCCTGTCCCCGCTGCTCCCCACAGGAGTCCCCACTCCTCTCCCAGCTCGGTCCCTGTGCCCATAGGACCTGTGGCTGCCATACTTCAACGTGACCACGGACATCACTGCCTCGGCCATGCGTGTCCACAAAGATGGTGGGTGCCCTCAGCTGGCCCCACAACGACCTCTGCAGTTGTGTGGGGAGGGGGTGCAGGGAGGGCAGCCGAGCACCTGGGACATTGTTAACATGAGTGACCGTCCACCCTGGCCTGATTGATGAACACTAACCATCACCCACTAATGCCCCAGAGGCCCCAGGTATGTCTCTCCTCAGGGGTGGGAGGCTGGGGGATGAGTCAGGCGCCTCACCCCCTCACGCCGTCCCCGCAGGCTGCGTGTGGCGTTACGTCCGGGCCAGTGCCTCCTACTGCCCCTACCTGCCCCCGCTCTGCGACCCCAAGGACGGGCACCTGCTGGTGGACGGGTGCTATGTCAACAACGTGCCAGGTCAGCGAGCCCACCGGGCTGGCCGGGCCTCTGAGCATGTCTGAGCGTGTCTGTGCGTGTTTGTGTCTGTGTGTCCCGCTGGGCAGGCTCCCTGTGGCGGTACGTCCGCGCCAGCATGACGCTCTCGGGCTACCTGCCGCCGCTCTGCGACCCGAAGGATGGGCACCTCCTCATGGACGGCGGCTACATCAACAACCTCCCAGGCAAGTGGCTGCCCGCTCACCCACACGCATGAACACGTGCAGGCGCACACACGGACGGGTGCACAGCGGACACGCGCACACACAGCAGCAGATACGTGGGCGTGCCCGAGGACAGGCGTGTGTGGAGCTGGAAAGTGCACCCATGTACTATGTTCAGCATGGACTGACACATATAGACACACGTGCGCACACGGAAGGGACACGCAGGCACAGCGGGACACCCGTCTGGGTTCACACCAGCCACGCCTGTGCTCACACGTTCTCGCTGCTCACAGTGCGGGTGGCGTACTCACGCATGCACGTGGCCCATGAAATTAGGCCCGTGGCTTTGCACACCAGTCTGTCCACATACACACTGCGCGCTGCCTCCGATGCGCACAAGTGTACGCACACAGATGGCGGGCACCTGCGCGTCCGAGGGGAGCTTTCAGATGAGCAGGGGCCGGCGGTGCCACTGAGAATTCCGCGAGCCCGGAAGCGAGCACACACAAGTGGGCACACGTGCTAGCTGCACATCCACTCTCAGCCCCGGAGGCCGGAAAGCAGCCAACGGCAGCAAATCCAGCCACACTCTGTCGTTGTCGTGTACACCTTGTCTCGTGGCTGCCTTTGTGCCGCAGTGGCAAAGTTAGGTAGTTGTAAGAGAGGAAGTTATTTTCTCTCCAGCCGCTTTGAGAAAAAGTTTGCGAAGTCCTGCCGTGTGTGCTCTGTGCACACGCTAACAGACACACACACGTGTGCAGATCCCCAGGCGGACAGTGCTGATCTACACACACGTGGACTGAAATGCACTCAGGCCCAGGTGTGTGTTTAGAGCTGTGGACACGCAGACACGAGACACACACAGGTACAGAGATGCGCGCAGGCGCACGGATGTGGGAGCATGTTCCTAGACACACACATAAGCTCATGAGGGACTCGTGCAAAGTCTGCTGGAGACTCAGGTATCTTCGTGGGCTGGGCCTGGCTATAGGACCCTGTCCCCATCCCCTCAGGCTCTCCCAGACCCACTCAGGGACCCTCTGTGGGACACACGGACACGCAAACACAGACCCACAGGCACACCACCCTCCTCACGGGGCTGTCACCTACCCTTCACGCCTCTGTCCTATTTCCTTGAATCTCCTTGTTCTTGGTCATCAGACGGTCATCCCCGTCTCAGCCCCAAATTTCCCCCCAGATTCTCCCGTATCTCTGATACCACTTTCTCCCCAGCAAATCTCTGTTGCTGTCTCTGCTTCCCTGCATTTCTCTCCCTTGTGGCTTGACTTCCATGCCTATCCGTGTCTGTTTTCTTGCTGCTTGGGCTCCCTGCCTCTCTGACTCTGTCCTCCTGTGTCTCTGTTTCCTGGTATCTTTACGGCTCTTTGTCTTTCCACAGCACTCCCCTCCACGCCTCTGTCCCCCCATGTGTCTGACCTGGTGTCTTTTTTTCCCAGCAACTTTGTCCCTTTGCCTCCATCTCCTCCATCCCTCTAGCCCCAGTTCCCCAGACTTAAAAGCTCCGCCGTCGGACCCCCCCTCCTCAGCATCATGGGCATCGATGTCTGTGCCCTTTGCATACCAGCATGTTGTTTGCATGGGGTTTTTGTGTGACCATTTGCATGATGGTGTTTTTGGGACTGGGTTGAATGTCCCTGCCCTGGGCCCTGGTGGGGAGCTGCCTGCTGACCGCCACCGGCCCTACAGCGGACATCGCCCGCAGTATGGGTGCCAAGACGGTCATTGCCATCGATGTGGGAAGCCAGGATGAGACAGACCTCAGCACCTACGGAGACAGCCTGTCTGGCTGGTGGCTGCTGTGGAAGCGGCTAAACCCCTGGGCAGACAAGATCAAGGTTCCAGACATGGCCGAGATCCAGTCTCGCCTGGCCTACGTGTCCTGCGTGCGGCAGCTGGAGGTTGTTAAGTCCAGCTCCTACTGCGAGTACCTGCGCCCGCCCATCGACTGCTTCAAGACCATGGACTTCGGGAAGTTCGACCAGATCTATGTGAGCGGGTGGGAGTGGCCTGGTGCCCGTATGGTGGGCTGGCAAAGCTTTATTACCTAAAGCCCAGGGCGACCTGAGGGAAAGGATGGTAGGGCTCCATTCCCAAATGGGATCCTTGAGGAACAGAGTGGTAATTGATTTGTGATGTCTGCAGTGAGTGTGTCCAGGGAATGTGGCTGTGCATGTGCCATGTAAGAACTGAGTTTCCCACAGTGTGCCAGCTGCACTGCCTGAAGCACGTTAGAGGTCTCTAATGCCATTTCTGCACTGGTGGGAATGCGAACAGGCGATCAATTAGCCATGTCTGCCTCAAGCATGGGAGCCGTGGGGGAGCCCTGCGTGGCATAGCTGCTGATCTGAAAAATGCGTCTTAGCCCACGGCCGCTGAAATTGATTGGGAGCTGAGTGTGCCGTGATGGATTAGTGATGTCTGTCAAGGCTTGGGAGATGGGGATGTCTGCAGATGTATTGTGTATTTGCAGCCCTTGAAATAAGCTGACACACCATCATCTCATGCCAGTTGGTACTTGGCGCACTGTATGGGGCTGAGGGGGAAGGACTGTAGAGAGATTGATGGGACACAGGATGAGGAATATGGGGACAAGTGTGCTACATGCAGCTGGCTTGGAAATGAGTTGAGTCTCAGACGCCAGCTCCCCCAGAGCGTCAGGCTCTTGAGAGGCCAAGGAAGGGTCCACAGAATGGAGATAAGCAGAGAAGGGGAGGCAGAGAACACATTAGGGAGGGGGGCTTGCAGGCACGGCTCCAGCCTCCTCCCTTCCCGCAGGATGTGGGCTACCAATACGGGAAGGCTGTGTTTGGTGGCTGGAGTCGGGGCGACATCATTGAAAAGATGCTCACGGACCGGCGATCTGCCGACCTTAACGAGAGCCGCCGCGCAGACGTAAGCCTGTGACCTCCCTCAATGGGGCCACTCTTAACCATAGAGATTCTCCCAGCCTGGCTGAGGCACCCCCAAAACTCAGATGATTTAGTTGGATTTAGTTGAGCCCCTCAGACCAGAGAGCTCCCCATTGGCTCTCTGGGGCCCCCGAGACACCACAGCCCGACACTCCGGGACCCCGCAGACACCCCGAGAGCCTCACCTACACCACTCCGCAGGTGTTGGCCTTCCCCAGCTCTGGCTTCACTGACTTGGCGGAGATCGTGTCGCGGATTGAACCCCCTACGAGCTACGTTTCTGACGGCTGTGCTGATGGTGAGGGGCCAGGGGCACCCTCCAGGGGTGGGGGGCGGAGCTGGGCCTGGGATCTGTGGGATATGGCTGGAGACGTCAGGCCAGCCCGCACCCCCTCACTTCACGCTGCTCCCTCATTCCAGGGGAGGAGTCGGACTGCCTGACGGAGTATGAGGAGGACGCAGGCCCTGACTGCTCACGGGACGAGGGGGGCTCTCCTGAGGGCGCGAGTCCCAGCACTGCCTCTGAGATGGTGAGAGTGGGTGGCCCTGGCCCTCCACAGGGTGGGGGTGACACGGCTGAGGCATGTACGAGCACTAGTGTCCCGTGATGTGTGCATGTGGCGCTCCTGTCCCTGCAGGAGGAGGAGAAGTCCATTCTCCGGCACCGGCGCTGTCTGCCCCTGGACCCTCCCAGCTCAGCTGCAGATGCCTGAGGACCTCAAGAGGGGTCCCCCTGGGGCTGGGTCGGGGCTGAGCCCTGTGGGGGTGGCTCACTCCTTCTCTGCCTGCTGCTATGCCTGTGACCCTCCTGGGTCCCCCTTGAACCCCAGCCCCCGGGCCCCACACACTGGACTGCCCTGCCCCCAAGGGGAGGGGCCGCACTGCACTGATGGCCATGATCAGTCACTCCCAATAAACCTTCCTCTCTTGGAAGCGGCCTTGTGTCGTCTTTGGGTTTGGGGAGCACCTCGCCCCACCTTCCATGACTAGGATGGCCGGAATTGGGGCCGAAACAGCCTTGAGCTTTTCACGGTACCCACGTGCCATGCCCAGCCTCAGGCCCAGCTAGCTTACCCCACTGTGAGTGCTCTCTCAGAATTCCCCTATAGGCCTACTCAGTGCTGGCTTCAGACCACAGGACCTCTGAATGCCATGTGCACCCCCTGGGCATCACAGATTTTTGGGTGCCCACTCTGGCACCCCTCATTTCCCTTACTAGGTTCCCACAGCCTTTGCGCTCAGTAGGCCGGACCTACTGTGTGCAGGTGCTTTGTGTTTTCTATACGGTCCTGCTGTGTGCAGCACAGAGCCTGGTTCCTAGAGGACACTGCATATGCGCAGGCTTGAGGACTTTCACAGGCTCCTGGGCTTTGGCCCTACTGTGTGTTCGGCTGTGGGCACACAGAATGAGTCAGTCTCTACGGTGTGCCGAGACCGGTCCCCGAGGGTTCTCATTCACTGTGTTGGTGTGTCCAGACTGTGGAACCAAACCGCCTGGTGTGAAACCCAGTCTTGCTTCTTACTGGTGGCCTCTGGCTTGTTACTGAAACTCTCTGAGCTTCCCTTGCTTCACTTGGGGAGTGGGGATGTGGGTCGGATGTTACTGTTCCAGCCTGGGCCCGGCTCCTGGCCAGTGCCCCTACTGTGTGCTGCAGGCCTCTTGGGGCCCCTGGGCGCTGCCTTTACCACATGCTGTTGTGTGTAAAGTTCACTGGCACTAAATACACACACATTGGTGTGTGGCCATCCCCCATCCATCTCTAGAACTTTCTCATCTGAAACTGAAACTCTGTGCCAATTAAACACAAACTCCCCACCCCCTCCCCCAGCCCCAGCTGCTACCATCTCCTCTCTGTCTTTGTGGATGTGACTCCTCCAGGGACCTCCTGGGAGCGGAGTCCTTGGGTATTGGAGCTTTCGCGACTGGCTTCGTTCACTAAGTGTGACGCTCTCAAGGTTCGTCCGTGTTGTAGCAGGTGTCCCCACGATATTCCACGGTATGGATGGGCCACATTGTTTATTCATTTGTCCGCCAGTGGACACTGGGGTCGCTTCCACCTCTTGGCCGTTGTGGGTGATGGCTGCTGTGAACACGGCTGTGTACATACCCGGTTAGGAGTCCCTGCTTTCACTTCCTCTGGGTGTGAACCCAGCAGTGGAATTGCTGGGCCGTAGGTCGTTCCAAGTTGAACTTTGTGAGGAATTATCACTCTTCTTCACAGTGGCTACACCACTTTACCTCTCACCAACAGTGCACCAGCTTTGGAAGGCTTTTGAGTGGAGAACAGTCAGATCTGTGTTTCCAGAAGGGGCAGATTACAGGGGACCGAGGAGAGATGATGAGGCCTGGGTTGGGGCAGCAGACACAGGGATGGTAAGGAGAGGACAACGGCCAAGAGATACAAGAAAATTCTTCAGAACCCTGAGGCTGATGTGCAGTGGGGGGCTAGGGGCAGGGGTCACCAAGAGGACGAAGGCACCTTGGTTGGCATAGGTGACCAGGGAGGGGTATCTATACCGAGATGGGGTGTAGGGAAGGGAGTAGGACAAGCGGACGATGCTGGGCTCTGTTTTGACCATGTTCAGTCTGAGGAGCTTCAGGGACCATTCGGGGAAAGATGGCCGGGGCTCTGGACATTTGAGGTGGGAACTTAAAAGAGATTTGTACCAGGAACCTGTCGGGAGGCCCCAGGACAGTGGTGGAGAATGATGCCATGGAGATGGGTGATGTTGTCCAGAGAGGCCGTGCTGGGCAAGAACAGCCCTGGGGCGCACGCATGTCCTGTTTCTAGACGCTTACCTGAAGCTCCCCTCCTCGCCTTGCAGTAGCCCCGAACCAGCACCCTAACTGTGAGTCTGTGGGCTTGGAGAGCCCACTACTCTTCAAGGCGGACTCAGGGTAAGCTGGAGGTGGGCTGGAGCTTCCCACAGTCCCCAGGCATATCGCTTTGCTGTGGCCGCCGTAACCCAGTGCCACAGGCTGCAGGGGCTTCAACAACAGACCTCGATTTCTCAGTTCTGGAGTCTTAGAAGTCAAAGGTCAAGGTGTCGGCAGGGCCAGTTCCTTCTAAAGCCCCTCTCCTTGGCTTGCAGATGGCCATCTTCCCCCCGTGGCCTCACACGGTCTTCCCTCTGTGCCTGTGTTGTAATCTCCTCATCTTCTACAGACGTCAATCATGTTGGATCAGGACCCACCCTAATGACCTCATTTTAACTTAATTACCTCTGTAGAGACGCCATCTCCAAATACAGTCACATGCTGGGGACCCGGGTTGTCTTAGTTCGGGCTGCGATAACAAAGTGCCTTAGACTGAGCGGCTCGTACACAACAGAAGTTTATTTCTCACACTGGTGCAAGCTGGAAGTCTGAGATCAAGGTGCCAACATGGCGGGGTTGTGGGGAAGGCCTCTTCTGGGTTTCAGTGCCGACTTCTTGTACCCTCACTTGGCAGAGAGAGGGTGAGAGAGGTCTCTGGGGTTTCTGTTACAAGGGCACTCGCTAATCCCACTAATAAGGACTGCAGCCTCGTGACTAATTACCTCCCAGAAGCCCCATCCGATACCATGACATTGGGGGCTGGGATTTCAACATGTGAATTGAAGCAGGGGACACAAACCTTCAGTCCTTGCGTGAGGATTAGAATGTCAGCGTATGAACTGGGATGGCAGGGACATAGTCCAGTCCATAACAGCAGGGAAGATATTTCCAGCATGGTGAGGCAGTGTAGAGCACAGGCCTAGGGTCAGACCACCTGATTCAAATGCCCAGTTGTTCCAATTCCAATTCCTGGATTCTGTGAAGGAAAGAGCCATCTTTTCTGGACTTTGGCTCCCGTATGATTTTCCTACTGCTTCTGTCACTAATCACCACAAACCTGCTGCTTCAACAACACACATTATTTTACAGTTCCGGAGGCCAGAAGTTCGGAATGGGTCTCTCTGAGCTAAAATCCAGGTGTCTGTAGGGCTGCATTTCTTCTTGAAGCCCTAGAGGAGAATCTGTTATCTTGCCTTTCTGGCTTTTAGAGTACCTGCAGTCTTTGTCGTGTGGCCCCATTCCCCACTTTTGAAGCCAGTGGTGGCCGGCTGTATCTTTCTTACACTGCATCACTCTGACCTCTGCTTCCATCATCCTCTCCTTCCCTGACACTGACCCTCCTGCCTCCCCCCTGCAGAGACCCCTGTGATGACATTGGGCTCACATGGGTCATCCAAGATCATCTCAAGATCCTCAATGTAATCACTTCTGCAAAGGCCCTTTGGCCATGTAAGGGGACATGTTCACAGGTTCTGGGGACTAGGATGTGTGCATGTTTGAGGGAGGTGGGCGTTATTTTGCCCAAGTACATGGACTGAGCCAATAGGAGACCCTCAATAATATAGTCATTTTTTTAAAGCATTTATTTTATTTTTTAATTTTTTAAAGATTTTATTTGAGAGAGAGAGAGAGAGAGAGATAGCATGAACAGGGGGAGCAGCAGAGGGAGAGGGAGAAGCAGACTCCCTGCTGAGCAGGGAGCCCAACATGGGGATCGATCCCAGGATCCTGGATCATGACCTGAGCTGAAGGCAGACGATCAACTGACTGAGCCATCCAGGCACCCCTATATTTATTTACTTTAGAGACAGAGAGAAAATGAGCATGAGGAGCAGAGGGAGAGAGGAGAGAATCTCAAGCCGACTCCATGCTGAGCGCAGAGCCCAGCATGGGGTTGAGCTCACCAGCCTGAGATCAGGACCTGATCCAAAACCAAGAGTAGGAAGCTTAACTGACTGCACCACCCAGGCGCCTCTACTCATTTTTGATGCTCTATTCATATCTGGAACACCAGCGTCTCGAGGGTAGGAAACTTCATCTCTTGTGCCCCATTGTTGAATCGGTGGCTTCTCCCTTCTGGGAACTGGGTCTCAGAATGTCAGCACCATGGACAGTGGGAGCGCTGTCCCAGGTGCTGCCAAGGCCCCCTAGCTGCCTTCCCCTCCTAGTGCTCCCCCAGAAGATCTCTAGGTTTTGAGGGGCACATTAAGCTGAAAATTCAGTCCCAGTTTGCCCCTTGTTGACATCTCACCCTAGTGGCCTTCCCCACTTCTTTTTCTCAACCTCTCCACGGATTCCTGCCTTGAAGCCCTTTGTTCTTTTCTCTTTACTCCTTGTGTAGCTGAGTAAGTCTATTCTCAAATAGCACCTCTTCAGATTGTCCTAAGCTAGTGTCTAAAGTAGCTTCCCCACCCCCACCTGCCCCGTTTCCTTGCTTTTAAATCACGATCTCTATACCCACGGTCGTTTTACTTGTTTATTTAGTTGTTTATATCCATCTGTATGAGACATGCTTGAATGTCAGTTCCATCACTGGAGAAACCTTGTAGAGAAGAGCTCCTGGCTCATAGTAGCTGCTCAATAAATGATTGTTGAATGAACTCAAGCTCTGAAGATAAATCAGAGATATTTGAGATGTCTCCCACTCTCTAGGAATCTTGGAAGCCCACCCAGGAACCACATAATTTCCCCCTCCCTTTAAGCAAAGATGGACACTACCAGCAGCAATGACAATAACAATGATTTTATGGAGAAATTGCTGTATATCAGGCCTTGTGTTGATGCAGGTATGTTCTCTTTGAATTCTCACAGTTCTATGGAGGACATACTGTTATCATCCCATTTTATAGGAGAGAAAACCGAGGCCCTTGAGGGGGTTAAGTTACACAGTTGTTAAGAGATGGAGCCAGGATTCATAGTCATAAGCTTACTCATTACCCAGTGCTATTTCCCCGGGAGTGGACTTGTGAGATGTCCATTGTAGGCTGTAGTCCTGGGGGCAGCACTTAATCCTCAAGAAAGAAGTGCTCCATGGACTTAGAAGGAGACCCTGATCACAAGAGCCTACCTCTAAGGTGCCCCAGGTCTCTCCAACTTATACTGGCATCACCCTTTCCTACCTTCTCTCACTGATCCTGGGCAGGTTGGGACCCCTGGCACCATGAAGCCAGAATGGAGCCAGTTATGGGCTAGATTGTGCCCCCCCCATTTATATGTTGAAATCATAAACCCCGGGACCACAGAATGTGACTCTATTTAGAAATAAGGTTTTTAAAGAGGCAGGTAAGTCAAAATTAATCTAACTGGCATCCTTTTAAAAGGGGGAAATTTGGACACTAAGATACACAGAGGAAAGATAATGTGAGGACACAGGGAAAACATCATCTACAAGGCCAGGGAATGCCTGCGGCCCAGAAGCTGAAAGAGGCATGGAACAGAGTCTTCTTTACAAAGCTCAGAGGAATCAACCCTGTTGACACCTTGATCTCTGACTTCTCGCCTCCAGAACTGGAGACAAGAAATTCCTGTTCTTTAAACCACCTTTTCTTTGGTCCTTTGTTATGGAAGCCCTACTAAACTAATATAAAGCCCTTGGCTGGACCCAGGTACTAAGATGTGGTTGGTTGGTGTATCAGTCAGGATAAATCAGATTATGCTGCTGTAACAAAGGACTCCAAAGTCTTGGGGGCCTAAAACTCTACAAAATTAATTCTTTGCCCTCAAGATGTATCTGTTGTAGATCGTCTAGGGAGTCTTTCCCACGTGCCTCGCTCCTCACCCCAGGTGATGAAACAGCCACTATCTGGAATGTTTCAGAGCACTGTAGCAGAGGAAAGAAATCTCTGGGGTACTCTGCGTGGCAATTAAGTACTCTGGCCTAGAAATGACACAGCATTCTTCTCACTGCTCATTAGCCAGAACAAGTCATGTGGTTATACTCAACCATGAGAGGCCAGGAAGGAGCAGCCCTACCCTGCACCCAAAAGAGAGAGGATTGGAAATATTTGGTGAACATCACTCATCATTTAACAGAATTAGTTGGGCTTCCACTGGAGCCTCTTGGGCTGTCCAGGCTACTTCTCTCTGGTTCTAGAGCTCAAGGCGCAGCTAATGCTAAGAAATCTTGGGGTTCCGGTGAAGGCCTGGGTTCTGGGTCAGGGGGCCTGCCCTGCAGCTCACAGGAGCTGATGGAGAGGAGTGGGATCAGAGGAGACTGACGGAGCCAGAGTTACAAGGGGCTTTGCTTTACGTGTTTCTGGCCAGGTCTGTGAAAACAACCACAAATGGGTCAGACCCCAGGACATCTGGAAAGCTGGGTAAAGGGTCTCTCCTATATTGAATGGTCTCCTAGGTATCTCTCCCTCCCCTAAATGAAAACAGACGTCCACAAAAATTTGTATGCAAAGGTTCATAGCAGCATTACTCATAATAGCTAATCAAATACCCATCAACTGATGAACGAACAAACTGTTACAGCCACACAATGGAATATTATTTGGCCACAAAAAGGAGTGAAGTATTGCCACATGATACAATGTGGACGAAACTTGGAAGCATTATGCTGAATGAAAGAATGTATTAATGTGATGACTTGATATATATATGCATTGTGAAAGGATCCCCCATTGAGTCACCTAACATGTCCCTCACCTCACATATTTATCCCCTCTCTCTCTCTCTCTCTCTCTCTGTGAGTACATTGAAGTTCTATTCTTAGCAAATGTCAGGAATACAACACAGTGTTATCAACTGTGGTCATCATGTTATAGATCAGATCCCCAGACCTTATTCATCTTATAACTGAAAGTTTGTGCCCTTTTACCAACCTTTCCCTATTTCTCCATCTCCCAGCCCCTGGCAACCAGTTTCCTAGTCTCTGTTTCTATGAAGTCAACTTTTTGCCCCCAGATTCCACATGTAAGTGATCCCCTACAGTGTTTATCTTTCTTTGTCTGACTTATTTCGCTGAGAATAATGTCCTGCAGTGTCATTCATGTTGTTGCAAATGACAGCAATTCTTTGTTTCTAAAGGCCAAATAATATTCCCTTGTATATATACCCTACCTCTTCTTTTTTTTTTTTTTTTAAGATTTTATTTATTTGACAGAGACAGAGACAGCCAGCGAGAGAGGGAACACAAGCAGGGGGAGTGGGAGAGGAAGAAGCAGGCCCACAGCAGAGGAGCCTGATGTGGGGCTCGATCCCAGAACGCCGGGATCACGCCCTGAGCCGAAGGCAGACGCCCAACCGCTGTGCCACCCAGGCGCCCCACCCTACCTCTTCTTTATCCATTCATCCATCAACGGGCACTTGGAACGTTTCCATACCTTGGATATTGTGACTAATGCTGCAGTGAACATGGGGGTGCAGCTATCTCTTCAAGATAGTGATTTCCTGTTCTTTGGATATATACCTAGAAGTGGAGCTGTTGGGTTGTATGGTAGTTTTATTTTTAGTTTTTTTGAGGACCCTCCATACTGTTTTCCATAGCGGCTGCACCAATTTACATTCCTGCCAAAGTGCACAAGGATTCCCTTTTCTCCACATCCTGTGATGGAAATGTTTCTAGTCGATAGTGGTGATGGTTGCACAACTCTGTGAACACATGAAAGCCCACTGAATTGTACACTTTCCATGGGCGAATTGCATGGCATGTGAATTAGATCCACAGATTCGAGTGGGAACCTGTGGGGACGGAAGATTTAGGGTGATTCAAAACAGGGACCTGGATTATCTCAGAGTTGGGGGAGAGTCTGCCCCTCGCCAGCCAAGTAACTCCCTTTTCTCACCTCGGTCTTTTACATAATTTTAGTCCCTGACTCAGTCCCTTATAGGAGGGGACACACACACACACACACACACACACACCCCTTTCCTGGATAAGCTGCTTCTTTCTCTGCCACCAGAGGACGAGGGGACACACACACACACACACACACACCCCTTTCCTGGATAAGCTGCTTCTTTCTCTGCCACCAGGGGACGAGGGGACACACACACACACACCCCTTTCCTGGACACACACACACACACACACACACACACCCCTTTCCTGGAGACACACACACACACACACACACACACACACACACACGCCCCTTTCCTGGGTCAGCTGCTTCTTTCTCTGCCACCAGGGGGCGATCCTGCCGTGATATTTGGGTGTCTGGCCCCAGACCTGAAGATGCCGGGCGTGGAGCTTTCTTCTGTGGACTGAGGGAGCCTTAAGTGTGGGCAGCAGTTGGCTAACTCCTTGCTTTCTTTATGGTAAACAACGTGTCCTGGGGAGGGGGTGCTTTTTCTCATTATAAAATGATTACTGGTGTGTTTAAAATAGATAAAGCATAAAAATAAAGGTAATATATGTTCATTTGGAAATAAATATTCATCATACATGGTCATTAGAACATTCAGAAAATACAGAATATTAAAAAAGGAAAGTAAGGGGCACCTGGGTGGCTCAGTCGTTAAGCGTCTGCCTTCGGCTCAGGGCGTGTTCTGGGATAGAGCCCCACATGGGGCTCCTCAACTGGGAGCCTGCTTCTTCCTCTCCCACTCCCCCTGCTTGAGTTCCCTCTCACTGGCTGTCTCTCTGTGTCAAATAAATAAATAAAATCTTAAAAAAAAAAAAAAAAAAAAGGAGGGGCACCTGGGTGGCGCAGTCGTTAAGCGTCTGCCTTCGGCTCAGGGCGTGATCCCAGCGTTCTGGGATCGAGTCCCACATCAGGCTCCTCCACTAGGATCCTGCTTCTTCCTCTCCCACTCCCCCTGCTTGTGTTCCCTCTCACTGGCTGTCTCTCTCTGTCAAATAAATAAATAAAATCTTAAAAAAAAAAAAAGGAAAGTTTAAGTCGTCCACATTCCACTCCCTAGACACAAACACTGCTAATATTTTCTTCTCTTCCCAGTTTGTTACTCTAAGTTCAGTTTATTCTTTTTAATTTTTAAATTTTTTAAAACAGATTTTATTTATTTATTTATTTATTTATTTATTTATTTGACAGCAGGAGAGAGAGTACAAGCAGTGGGAGCAGCAGAGGGAGAGGGAGAAGCAGACTCCCCACTGAGCAGGGATCCTGACCGGGGGCTCAATCCCAGGACCCTGAGGTCATGACCTGAGCTAAAGGCAGACACTTAACCGACTGAGCCACCCAGGCATCCCTCTATGTTCAGTTTAAATGACCCGGTTTTGCTTTTATTGAAACTCAGAGCTGTGAAAGAAAAGATGGACAGATTTGATGACATGAACACATGTCACCATGAACGAAGACAAAAGACCAACCAAAGCAACAGCCTGGAAGGGAATGTTTGCAATATGGAGGCAAAGTGCAGGTAATTGCTAATGTTTACTGAGTGCTTACTGCTCGCTGGGCACTGTTCCAAGTGCTTTCTAGGTACAAAATAATTTAATCCTCAACCCTATGATATAGATACCATTATTATCTTTACAAATGAGAACGAGAGGCACAGAGAGATTAAGCGACTTGCCCAAGATCACACAGCAAAGCCTGATTCAGAGCAGCTTGGCCCCAGGGTCCATACTCCTAACCTTACATCAGTGTGCCTTCTTATATAGTCCAGGTTGGCACCCAGGCTATGTAAACAGGCTCGACATAGGGGCGTCCGCACCCAGGCTATGTAAACAGGCTCGACATAGGGGCGCCCGCATGGCTCAGTTGGTTAAGCGTCTGTCTTCGGCTCAGGGCATGATCCCAGGTACTGGGATCGAGCCCTCTGTCCTGGTATCGAGCCCTGTGTCGGGCCCCCTGCTCAACGGCGAGCCTGCTTCTCCCTCTCCCTCTGCTCCTCCCCTCCCTGCTTGTGCTCTCTCTCACTCTCTCTCTCTCTCTCTCTCTCTCTCTCAAATAAATAGTCTTAAAAACAAAAACAAATAGGCTAGACATATAAAGACCAAATGAATAAATAACAACAACGTATTTAGTCTCATTAGTAATGGGACAAATGTTAATTCTTATTCTTTCATTTAGCAAATGTTAAAAATATCAAAAACATCCAGTCTTTTGGAGAATTGGATGAATAATGAGTGTCGCCACACTGTTGGGCAGGGGAAGTGTAAATCGTTGAAACTTTTTGGGGAGGGATTTGGCTATGGTGGAACAAAATACTTAAAGCACCTAACCTTTGACCCGGCCGCTCTCCATCCAACAACCGAGCCCGTAAATACAGGTGCCTAACGATGTCTGCTCCTCACAACCTGGCTTGCAATGACGCCATTGCTTGTAAAAGTGAAACATGGCAAACAGTCTCCACGACTGACAATAGGGGCATAGTTTGACAAAGTAGGGCATGGCATGCTATGGGAACTCTCGGTAGCCATTAAAGAGTGAGACAGACCTATATTCACTGACATGGAAAAAATCCCTCCATACCTTGCTCCATGGGAAAAAAAAAAACCCACATAACATTGAGTACGGTATGAGTGCATTTATGTTGGAGAACGCGAATGGACACAACTATGTATCAGACACCTTGGAAGTCTCTTCCACACAATTGACAATTCTTAGGAAGAAGAGGCAGGGTGAGAGTGTAAGGGGGAATTTCTATATATATATTTTTTTTACTTTTCTGTTATTTGAGCCTTTTACAATAAGATTGTATTATTTCGATGATTTTTTTAAAGCCCCAGAATATATCTTGTTAAATATTCTTTTAAAGCTTGACACCTCCCCCTCTCCCCTGCCCCCATGGCTGCATAATTACTTAACTTGCCCTTTCCTGCTGGGTTGTTTGCAACTTTCCCCTGTTATACAGGAAACTGGGATGCATATCCCTGTATGTTAATCTCTGTGCCTCTGTGATGAATTCCTTCTGCTACTCCCAGTTCCTCAGTGAAGAAATGAATGAATAAGCACCTATTTATTCTCTGCTTGCGTTCTTACAAGAATATCTCAGATGTAGAAATACTTGACAAGTTGCCCTGGAAAAGGTGGTACACACCCCTGGGAATGGATGCAAAGTCTTGCCTCCTAGAACACTTGAAAACGCCAGGCAGGATTGCAATTTTTAAATATCTATGAATGCGATTGAAAACAGAGTGGCTCACATCCATACAGTGATATCATGTGCCAGGTTCCATTCTAAGTGTTTCAATGTAATGGGTTTTTTTTTTCAATGTAGTGTTTTAATTTATTGTGTGTAATGATCCTACTTTGCTCTTCACTTTATAAGCAGACTGAGGCACAGAATGATGAAGTGAGTCAGTCAATGGTCTGACTTTTTAAATAAGAAGCCCAGAGGGGTGCCTGGCTGACTCCATCAGTTAAGTGTCTGCCTTTGGCTCAGGTCATGATCCTGGGGTCCTGGGATTGGGGGAGGGGTCCTGGGATCCAGCCCTGCCTTGGGCTCCCTGCTCAGCAGGGAGCCTGCTTCTCCCTCTTCCTCTGTCCCTCCCCCCAGCTCATGCACAGTCTCTCTCAAACTCTAGGTGGAATGGTTTGAGACTCTGATTTCATGACCTGACATCAATGTGTTCTTAACTTTTTTCTAAGATTGTATTTTTAAGTAATCTCTACACCCAACTTGGGGCTCAAACCTACAACCCTAAGATCAAGAGTTGCATGCTCTACAGACTGAGCCAGTCAGCCACCCCCTTAACTTTTTTCATAAAGGGTCAGTTGGTAAATATTTTTGGCTTTGCAGGTGATGCAGTCTGTGTCGTGACTACCCAACCCCGCCATCATAACTCAAAAGCACTCAGACAGCATGTAAATCAGTAGGCGTGGCTGTGCTCCAATAGAACTTTACTGATGGACACATAAATTTTTTTTTTTTTCAGGGAGGCCTGGGTGGCTCAGTCAGTTAAGAGTCTGCCTTTGGCTCAGGTCATGATCCCGGGGTCCTGGGATCCAGTCTCACATGGGGCTCCTTGCTCAACAGGGAGCTTCCTTCTCCCTCTGCCTGCTACTCCCTCTGCTTGAGCTCACTCTCTCTCTCTCTCTGACAAATAAGTAAATAAAATCTTAAAAAAAAAGAAAAAGAAAAAAAATTTAAAGTATGGATTGAACTCACGACCCTGAGATCAAGACCTGAGCTGAGATCAAGAGTCAGGTGCTTAACAAACTGAGCCACCCAGGCACCCTTTGAAATTTTGAATTTCATATAATTTTCAGTTATTGTCAAATATTCTTCCTTTGATTTTTTAAAAAGATTTTATTTATTTATTTGACAGAGAGAGAGAGAGAGCATAAGCAGGGGGAGCAGCAGAAGGAGAGGGAGAAGCAAGACCCCCATTGAGCAGGGAGCCTGATGCAGGGCTCCATCCCAGGACCCTGGGATCATGACCTGAGCCAAAGGCAGACACTCAACAGCCTGAGCCACCCAGGTGCCCCTCTTCCCTTAATTTTTTTTAAAGGTTTTATTTATTTATTTATTTGACGGAGAGAGAGACAGCCAGCGAGAGAGGGAACACAAGCAGGGGGAGTGGGAGAGGGAGAAGCAGGCTCCCAGCAGAGGAGCCTGATGTGGGGCTCCATCCAGAATGCCAGGATCACGCCCTGAGCCGAAGGCAGACACCTAATGACTGAGCCACCCAGGCGCCCCAACCTGTTTTTTTTTTTTTTCTTTTAATTCGTGTAGATTATCGTGTTTACCTTTTCTTTCCAACCTGTGCTTTTTTATTTCTTTTCTTGCCTTTTTACATTGGCCATGACTTCTGATACAATGTTGAATAGAGGCCGTGAGAGCAGACACATTTGTCTTGTTCCCAATCTTGGGGTAAAACATCCCAGCATTCACTATTAAGTATATTGTTTTAGCTATAAGTTTTCATAGATGCTTTCTAGTACATAGAGGAAATCTTCTATTCCTAGTTTGCTGAGAGTTTTTCCAATATCATGAATCTGTGTTGATTTTTGTCAAATGAGTTTTCTACATCTATTAAGATGATGACTCTCATCTGATTTTTCTTTTCTAATCTCTTGGTATGGCAACTTGGATTGATTGATTTTCAAATGCTGAATCCACCTTGCATTCCTCAGATAAACGACCACATGATCATGATGTGTTTTCCTTTTTATAAATTGCTGGACTCTGTTTGCTAATATTTTGTTAGGGATTATTTGTGTCCATATTCATGGAAGATATTGGTCTGTGGTTTTTTTTTTTCCTTGTAATGTCCATATCTGGTTATGGTATCAGGATAATACAACCCTTATAGAATGAATTGGGAAGTGCACCCTCCTATTTTCTGGAAGAATTTGTGTAGAATCAGTATTATTTCTTTCTTATATTTTGTAGGATTCACCAAGGAAGCCATCTGGGCATGGAGTTTTCTTTGTGGGAAGGTTTTAAATCACAAATTCCATTTTTAAATAGAGAACTGTTTAGGTCGCCCATTTTTTTTTAAGTAAGCTTTTGTAGTCTTGCATTTTATGGGATTTGTCTATTCCATGTAAGTTCTCATATTTATCGACATAAAGTTGCTCATAAAATTCCCTCATTATCTTTTTAATGTCTGAAGGACCTCTAGTGATCCCCCCACTTTTATTCCACTGTGCGAGTGCTTTTCAAGCCTCTGCGTCTGTCACATTTCCTATTGTCCCATTGGCCAAAAGAAGTCACAAGGTTAAGCCCTGACTCAGTGTGGGAGGGGATCCCCCAGGTGGGTGGAGACAAGCAGATGTGAACAAATTGGGAGCCATTACTTCAACAATCTGCCATACACGCTACCTCCTTGTGGAAAGTTTCTGCCCCTAAGGAACAGATTTGTTCATATTACTTGCTTAGTGATTTTGTGTGACCTTTTATTTATACAAGTATAACAAGAGTATTGAACATTCATTAAGACCACCTTACTGCATGGTCTACCTGTCTACAATTCCTCCTACATCTCTTTCTCCCAGAGCACTCATCACAGCTGTAATTAAATAATTGTGTCTTTAGCTGTTCAGTGTCCATGCTCCCACTCAAATATAAGCTCCATGAGGACAGAGACCGTGTCTGTCTATCTAGGTTGAATCCCCGGCTCCGAGCACATAGTAGGTGCTCTATTAATTCATGTGTTTGAAATGAAAACCTGTAATCTACAAGCTACTCCACACCTTGGCAATTATCTTCACGTCTAGGATACATCCTTTGATAGGAAAATTGAGAAATGAGGTGGGGAGTCTATGAAACGGACTCCACAAGCATGAACTGAGTGCCTACTGCATGCACGTAGGATCTGCTAGAAGACTAGATCTGGGGCCGGCAGAGCTGGAAGGGGCAGTGAGCTCCCTTCTCATGGAAAGAATCAAAGACAGGTAGTACAAAAGGAGGTGGAGATGCCATAGAGGGGGCTTGTTTTAGCTTTGGGGAAGGTTTGGACTAGACAGTGTTTACAGTTCCTTTTGTTTCCAATATCCTACAATTCCACACCAGGGATTGAGTTCGAGGGAAAGATAGGATATGGAAAAAGGAACAGAAAAGGAGGACTCCAGGAGGTGGAAGGATGGGGTTGCGGGGAAGAACAGTTTCAGAGAACAGCAGGAGAAAGTCGTGGAGGGTGCTTGGAGATGCAGAGAGGTTTCAGAGGGAAGATTTTAGGTGAAGTTTCCACTCCCTCTCATCTCACTTCTTTGACTCCTTCCTTTGTACCTCCCACATGCACCCTTGAAACTGCTCTCCTCAAGGTCACTGTTGAACACTGTGTTCCTGTTTCTACTGTGAGGGCTCAGTCCTTATCTCACAGACCCTCCAGTTCAGCCCCAAACTCTGGGGAGCACTCCCACTTTCTAGAAACCCGTGCCCTCTTTGGTTTTCCTCTCCAGGCTCCTTTGTCAGCCTGTGTCTCCTTTTCCATGGGGCTTCAATTTCCGACTTCCCCACGGGCACCCCCAGGTTCTGGCCATGGCTCTTGAGGGGCTCCTGAGCATCATAGGACCCAAAGTTTATATGTGATTTTCCTTTTCCAGCATGTCCTTTAGCTGTGCCTTCAGGGTTGGCAGGGGCCAGGGGGCACAGCGATGAGCTTAGAGGATAATACGGAACCTTCATCTGTGTTGAGTCCCCACAGGCTTCACCAATGTCAGAAGAGCAGCCAGAACCCCGTCCTCTCTCCACTTCTCCCTCCCACCTCCATCCCCTACAATCACATCGGTCTTCAGGTTTTATATCTGCAGAGTCACTGCCTCACATCTGTTTGCCCAAAGACATTGTCCTACCAGAGGGAGGGAAAAGAGAGATGAAGTGGACAGAACATTTCTTCCCATCAAGGACAATGCAAAGGACAGAAGGCATGCTTGAGATAATCTCTCTCCCTTGACCTGCATCAGGACAGACTGTGTGCGTGAATGTGTGTGTGAGCACGCGCGCGTGTGTGTGAATGTGTGTGTGTGTGTGTATGTACAGATATCTGTGTTCATGAGTGCAATTGTGTGGGTATCATTCGGTATATTTGTAAGTTTCCAAGTATGTATCTGTGGATATTTGTTTAGTATTTATTCATGTGTCCCTTTCTGTGTGTGTGTTTATTATAGACTGTTTTAAAAAACAGTTTTAGGTTTGTGGCAAAAGTGAGCAGAAAATATGGAGTTCCCATACACCCCCTGCCATCACAAAATCACAGCTTCCCCCACTATCAACATCGCCCCAGAGGGAGACATTTGTTACAATCAATGAACCCACACTGACACATTGTCATCACTCAGAGGCCGTAGTTTGTATCAGGGTTCAGTCTTGGTGTCGTACATTCTGTGGGTTTTGACAAATGTGTAGTGACGTGTACACATAATTACAGTCTCATACTGAGTATTTTCACTGCCCTGAAACTCCTCTGTGCGCCACCGATTCATGCCGACCGCCCCCACAAACCCCTGGCAGTTGCTGATCCTTTTACTGCCTGCATGGTTTCACCTTTTCCAGAAGGTCCTAGAGCTGGGATCATACTGTCCGGAGCCTTCTCAGATCAGCCTCCTTCACTCACTAATAAGCATGTGAGATTCTTCCACGTCTTTTCGTGGTTTGAAAGTTCATTCTTTTTAAGAGCTTTATGATATCCCAGTGTCTGAATAGACCACAGTTTATGTATCCAGTCACCTACTGGAGGACATCTTGGAGGCTCCCAAGTCCCATTGTCCTTTTGTGTGAGAGAGGCAAGGAGCCATGAAGGAGAGCAGACGTTCACGATCTTGTGATGAGTGCCCATCATGATGAGTGATGCCTCATGTGCCCATTGAAAGTACGGTATTCCCAGAGGGCAATGTCGGAAGAGCACCCATGTGATTATAGGGGATGGGGGTGGAGGGAGAGGTGGCGAGAGAGGGGGGCTCAGGCTGTTCTGACATTGCCCCCCTGGGAATGCTGTACATTTAAATGGGCACATGGGGCATCACTCATCCACGATGTGTACAAGATCGTGAACTTCCACTCTCCTTCATGGCCCTATGGGACCTGAAACTCAACCTGTCCGAGACGAAACTCATCACCCTCCCCTCCCTCGCCCAACCCGGCCCCTCATCTCACGTTCCCATCTCAGCACATGACACCACCATCTACCCAGTTGCGAAAGGCATCAGCAATCTGTGCATCTTCCAAAACTCCTCCCTTCCTCTGCCTCCTGCCCCCATGATCAGCAAGTCCTGTCAATTCTGTCTCCCAAACACATTCTGAATCTTTCCGTTCTCTCCAGCCCCAAAGCCACACCCTGGCATTGGCCTTCCGAGTGAAGCTTCCACGAGGCCCTCCACAGCGGTGGAGTAGTTTTGGAAATACCAGGCTGCTCAGCTCAGCCCTGGAGCTCACAAACACGCACGGGGCTTTCTGGCCCGCGTTTCCAGATCTGACTTTGTTGCCTGCCTCTATGTGCGTGGTTTCCAATGGGAAAGCGATTTGGCCTGCTGGGAGACGTTGCGCAATGTCTGGAGATGTTGTTGGTTGTCACAACTGGAGGGGGCTGTTACTGGCGTCTAGTGTGTAGAGGTCAGGGATGCTGCTAAACTCAACAGTGCACAGGACAGCCCCTCCCCCAACAATGATCCGTCCCCAAATATCAACAGAGCTGAGGGTGAAGAACCTTTGTCTGGAATGGCTTAAAGCCCTCCGCAGACCGGCGCTGTCCTGACGGGCTGATCACCTGTGCGGATGAGAGAGTATAGGAAACAGCAAGTGTGGAGAAACTTTAAAGTCACTTGACATAGTAATTTTATGACTTTTGGGAGCATGTTTTGCATGTCTTTTAAATTCTTTTTGTCATCGATTTTTAGAACAATTTTGAGTTTACAGAAAAATTGAGCAACTAGTACAGTTTCTCTGTACTCCCTCCCGCAGCGCGCACGCACACACACACACACACACACACACACACACACACACACACACACAGAGTTTCCCCTATTAGTAACATCTTTCACTAGTATGGGACATTTGTTACAATTAATGAACCAACTTTGACACATTAGTATTAACTAAAAGCACATGCTTTGTTCAGATTTCTCCAGCTTTACCCTAATGTCCTTTTTGTGGTCCAGGATCCCACATGACATTTAGCTGTCACGTGGCCTCAGGTGCTTCCTGGCTGGGGTGGTTTCTTGAGCTTTCCTCATCTTTGATGACCTTGACAGTTTTGAGGAGCATGGGTCAGGGATCCCAGAGGGTGCCTTTTGTTGGAATTTTCCCGATCCTTCCCTCACAGTGAGGCTAGGGTTACAGGTTTTGGGAAGGAAGATCGCAGACGCAAAGTGCCATTCTCCTCACAAGATATCGTGAGAGTACATACTATCCACCTGATTATGACCGTGGATGGTGGCCTTGATCCCCCAGCCGGGTGACATTATGTGTATGCCCGGTTTCTCCACTGTGAAGTTCCTCTTTGTCGCCCTCTTTCCACACTATACTTCTTGGAAGGAAGTCGGGCTTGCAGGTCCCCCTGTTTTGGAGGAAACAGAATCTACATCAATGATTTGGAATTCCTCTGCACATCAGGTCCGTCTCTCGTCCACCGCTAATGCATTCAATCATTTATTTGTATCAGGACGCACTCATGGATATTGACTCTATCCTTGCGATTACAATACAACAAGACGTTCGTTTTGTTCCTCCACTAGTGCCAGCTTTGGCCCCTGGGGGCTCTTTCAGCGGGCTCCCCTGGCCTTTGGCACACCTCATCAATTGCCAGCTGTTCCTTGCTTTCTGGCACCATGCATGTCTTTTTCAATTTTATTTTCCTAGAAATTAATTTTTATTGCATTTTATGGGTTGGGGGGGATGTGGTTCTTCAGTGGAGAAAAATTGAGAAGCCCTTCAAGACCTTCCAGCAGCTTCTTCTGCACTGTCAGCTGCAGCAGCCTTCCTCGGAGCATACCAGCCTTGCACCCGCCCCAGGGCCCTTCCAGGCTCTCCACTTGGAATGCTTTTCCTTCAGCTCTTCCTTTTCCTCCTTCCTGTCTCTGCCTCTCTCCCCACCTCAGAGAAGCCTCCTCCTCCCGCAGCCCCTACCCCGTCTCTAGCACTCTGGCTTTGTTTTCTTATCATCCCAAGAGTTTGTCCCCTGCTGAAATAATCTGTTTGGTGTATTAACAATTGCTTCTAAACGTAAGCATCAGGGCACCTGGCGGGCTCAGTGGCTGGAGCGTGCAACTCTTCATCTTGAGGTTGTGAGTTTGAGCCCCATGTTGGGTGTAGGGATTACTTAAAAACAAAATATTTAAAAAAATTTAAAAAATGAAAATAGATGCAGTGTCACGAGGACAGGGATAGACCTTGGCGTGCACCATATTGTGGGTTTTTTTTTTTTTAAGTTATTTTGAAATATTTCAGAAACGTCTCCCTGAGATCCCTGGATGTGGTGGTGGTGAGGGGGGTGTCTGATGATAACCTCCTTCTACTGAGACCAAACTTCAGAGAGGCCACCGTGGGACACTGTGTGGGTGGGGAGAAGAAAAACAGTGGCCATGCTTGAATCCCCATCACTGTAGTTCAATGTGGGTGAGAGGTACAGAGAGGGAATCCCGACCATCCTCTGCTCTGAGGTCCCCACAACTGCTGGCCTCATCCAGCCTCATCTGAGGGTCATGAATGATTAGAGAAGGTAGGCTAGCCTCGGGATGGAAGGGCAGCATAGTGGATCAGTGGGTGGATGCAGGTGCCTTGGGCTCAAAGCATCCTTCCATTCTCCTTGCCATGTCACTTTGGGGCTCTCAGCCTCAATATTTCTGTCTGTAAGGTGGGTATGATACCTATTACGTCAGGATAGTGTGAGGATTAAACGAGACTGTGCTGGGCATAAAAGACTCTCAAAAGTTACCTGTTGGTATGATCCCCAAAGGGCACACACATGCTGAATTTTGCAGATGATTTTGGGGGCTTCATATGCTTCCCCAAAACCTAGTCCTGAATCCCAACGTATGAACCCTCTAAGTCCTCCCCACCCCCAGCTTCATAACCAGAGCCTGTCTGATGAGTTAGGAGGTGTGAGAACCAAAGGAAGCCCCAGGTGAGGGAGGAGGCGGCAGGCGAGGACTTGGGGAGGGCCGGAGGGGGGCTGCAGGGAGGGGGCCACCTCCTGCACACAGGGGAGCCAGTGTGTCTAGAGCTGCCTGGGCCCCAGGAACAGGCCCTCAGGGGTGGGTGGGACCTCGGTTCCAGCCGGCTGTGTGTGGGTGGGGCGGTCTGGCCCAGCCAGGAGTTCCAGTTGGCCCAGTGTGGGGGCTGGGCCCGGGGCAAGGGCAACTGTGCCCAGCTCCCCGCACTGACACCATTGGATGCCCCCTGGCCCTCCAGCCCAGGACAGGGGAGGGCGTGCATGTCCCCTCCCGGGGCCCAAAGGGTCTGCTTGTGTGTTTACAGAGCATCCCCCTGGGAGTGTATGCCACTCATGTTCGTCCTTGGGGTCCACAGAGGTCATGAGAACCTTCCCAGGGAAGCAAACATGAGTGTGAGCCAACAGGACATGCCACTCTTACAGGTCTGGCAGCCCATGACAGCATGCCCTTCCTGTCCAGGGCACCTCCCCATGCCAGGAGCCCCAACGGTGCTGCAGATGGGGAAACCAAGGCCCAGTGGTGAAAGGACATGTTCAGGTCTTTCAGGGGGATTGGGACAGGAGCCGAGGCACATGCATCGCACACGTCAACATGTGTGTTCAAACACATACACACTGGCCCCTTTGTGTGCCCACACCCACCTTCTGCATGGGCACATCCAGACAGGAGGGCCGACGCCCCAGCTCCCCTCCCTTGGGCACACCCACCCCTCTCCGTTCACACGCTCTGGACCATGAGACCCACGCCTCAAACACAGCTGGGCAATGTATGTTAAGGACCCAGGAACTTCTACAAAGTGTGGGCTCAGGGACCACCACCCGGGAGGGGAGCCGTCTCAGGGAACTGACTTGCAGTCGTGCTTTCTCATCTCAGAGAATTTCATACAGTTGAGAAAACACTGATTGTTCTGTGTGTGTGCTTGTGTGTGCATGCGTGTGTTTTGAATACACTCCCTCTGTAGTTGTAAAGGGAGAAACTCACACATCCCCTCACAAGGAATTCACCCACCTAGTCTCACGTAGCTCTGACACACACATGCGTCTAGGTACACACAAATAACCTACACACTCACAGAGCCATTCAAAGCACAACTACTTACACACACATACCCACACACACGCTCCCGTCATAGATTCACAATCAGCCACACCCACAAACGCACTCACACACAGAGGTAAGTTCAGATACTCCGTTTACATTCAGGAAACACACATGTGCAGCTTGTCACACTCACGCTCACACACAGATCCATGCGAATGTCCCCAAATTCACACCGATGTAAACAGCAGCTTCACACACATACACTCAAAAAGTCAAACATGTCAAGAAGAGATAACATACAAACCCAAACACGTATGCACACTTATTATACACATGCAATTACACCTGACGATACACACTTAGACATACAGGCCGCCAAGACTTAACACAAACACTTGTGCATTCACCATTCCACACAGCTAAGAGGCACACGGCAGATGTCTTGACACAAAACCACAATGGAATATACACGTGAATGTGAAACAAATATCCACAAAAGGGGCCCAGACGTTTGCAAGTGTATCCATTCATACCCATTCCCCCGCGTTCGTAGATACAAGTAGTCACGCTCTTGCATAAATACTCATGCCCTCCATTTCTCTCATAGGCTCCTTCACTGGCACTGGTCACACCCTTACACAAAACACAAGTACATCTAGGTGCTAATATGCACACTGGCAAGTCCCCGACAAAACACAAATACACACCCACACTCACCACTCCTCAATCTTCTGCACACAGACACCCACACAGTACAGATCCTTGTACCCACAACACACACGAAAAACACGGACACACACACATGCTGTCACACTCCCACCCAGATACGCACATGCAGACACCCTCTAATACACTCACACCCGACTACATTCGGGGACGTACACGCTGATAAGAACACACGCTCTCGTACACTCACAATACGCAATCGGACACAGGTGCACCCACGCACACTCTGCCTCTTGGCCAGGAGTGACGAGCGCGCATGGATGCTCACACTCCCATCTAAGGGTACACACTTGGGCCAGCACACACATCCGCAAGCAGAGGGTCCCTCATCTTCCCCAGCGCACGCGCGCACACGCACTCCGCCGCAGCCTCCCGCCACCACCGCAGTCCGGGCCCGCCCCAGACCGCGGCGGGTGGCCAGGCGAGGCCCGGGGGACGGGGTCGGGGTCTGAGCCAGGGGCGGGGCGCACCTGGGCTCCGCCCCGGGGCGGGGCCGACGCTGCGTCGCGAGCGCGAGCGGCCGCACCTGGCTCGGCGGCGGCGGCGGCAGCGGCGGCGGCGGGCCCGGTCCGGGTGCGAGCGCGGCGCAGCCCAGCTGGAGCGAGCGCGGAGCCGGCGCCCGCAGCCCCGGTGCCGCCATGGTGGAGGCGGCGCCCCCCGGGCCTGGGCCGCTGCGGAGGACCTTCCTGGTGCCCGAGATCAAGTCGCTGGACCAGTACGATTTCTCGCGGGCCAAGGCGGCGGCCAGCCTGGCGTGGGTGCTGCGGGCCGCGTTCGGGGGCGCAGGTACCGGGCCGGGGGCGGCAGGTGCGGGGGGCGGGGCGCCGGGCCGCGGAGGCCGGGGCCGTGGGAACAATAGCGCCGGCGGCCCGGGGGCCCTGGCTCGGGCCCCGCCGCGCCGGGCCTCCGGGCTTCCTGCTCGGCCCGGGCGGTGGACTTTGCCCGCCCGGCTGCGGGAGCGCGGTGGGGGTGGGGCCGGCGGCCCAGATCCGCGCGGGGACCCCGGCGTCCGGGAGCCCAGGTGAGCGGGGCGGGGTCTCCCGGGCGGGCCTTGCACGCCCTCCCCCCTTACACATTCACATCACGCCCCCGCGAGGACCCCCCCCCGCCGACCGCCCCGCAGCCGGGACCCACACCCCGCGTCAGCCCTCCCTGCGCTGCGGGCGGCGAGGGCAGCTCCGGGAGCCTCTCATTTCGCCAGCATGGCCGCGGCCAGCGGCTGGCAGCTGTGACTTATTACCCCATTTTGCCTAGGAGTCGGTCGAGCCGGGGAGAAGGGAATGGGCTTGTCCGAGAGCGGCGGGGGTGGGGACCCAGGTGTAGGGCCTTCTCCCACCGGGACAGAGCCTCTACTCCTCCCCTAGGCCCACATGTGTGCGGAAGTCAAGCCACCCCAAGGGGAAGGATGCGGGTGGGTCCCCAGGATTCCAGGGCCTGAGTGGGCCAAGTCAGGGCCCTAGGGCAGCCCCACCACTCGGGCCAGAGCTGGGAGCCAGGGCCTGTTACAGGGCAGCCGGGGTTAATTAAGGTCTGGGCCTTCCGCGGAGTCCTGCCGGGACGCCCTGCTCTCCCACCGGCCTGCCCACCGGTCTTGGCACCAGCTGGGCACAGCCCATCCCCCCTTCAGTGGCCTTCCCAGATCAACCTGTTCTGGGTGTGGGGCTCGGGGACAGCTGCCCATCTCCTGGGTCCGCCCAAGCCTGTGTCTTTCTCCCAGCACCCTCCCATGCTGGGCCCACTCTGGGGCCTGCCTTTCCCCGAGGATCTGCTTGAGGAAGAAAGGAGGCTGGCAGGGAGAGACCCAGGTCTGCCCCAGGCTCTCCTGTCCCAGGTTACGTGGCCCTAGAAGACTCAACTTTGGGAATCAGAACTGGGTTTGAGTCCCAGCTCCACCAGGTTATGGACAAATTATCCCAGTTCTCTAAAGCTGCTGTTTCCCCCTCTGGAAAAAGAGGGCATTTATTCACTTAGCCATTTTGCAAATGTCTGGGGGGCACCCACTAGGTGCCAGGGCAGTGCTTGGGTGATGGGGATCCCAATACCCTCTTCACAAGGTTGCTGGCGGCAGACCTCAGGTATCCTTGTGCTGCATCTGGCATATTGTACATTCTAGACGGCTGCTCCCTGTCACTGCTGCTGTGATCAGCAGTGGTATTTTTATTAGTAATATTAATATCATCATGGAGCAGAAATTACCACCCCATTTCACAGAAAGGAAAGTGAGGTCTCCTAAGGAGATGCCCTGACTCCCCCAGTTCTGTTCTCACTGACCCAGATCCCTGCCCTGTGCGGCATCCTCTTTGAGGGTCTTGTTCAGTCCTCGTCCCGTCCTCCTGCTCTGTAAGACGGGGCTGAGGAAGGTGGGAGGCCAGGCCCAGAGAGGGAAGTGGGGAACAGAGCTCCGCTTGATTCATGAACTCTGGGACTCATCAATGCCTGTTGGGTGACGGGGGGGGGGGGGGGTGGAGTTGGGACAGGGGACAGGGAACCAGATCATTGGGCTTAGAGCGATAGGGTCTGGGTTGCAGAGGTGGCCATGGGGCTGGGGGAGGAAATCCCTGAACTCAGCCAGGGAGGGAAGGAGAAGGGAAGTCTCCCCAGAGGAGGGAGGGTTCAAACCTTAAAGGATGCATAGGAGTTTCCCAGGGGGAGGAGACCTCATGTGAAAAGGCCTAGGGTTTGGACCAACAGGGAGTTCTGAGAGGAGACTGAAGGTCCGGAGGGTGGGGGGGTGGCTGGGGGAGGTGGGCGATGAGAGAGGCTGGTGGGACTGGGGAGGGCCTCTCAAGGGGTGGGGTGGGGATCTGAGGGCACTGGGGAGCCATGGAGCATGTTTGAGGACCCGACAGAATGAGATGGGATAGGCAGTTGCCCCGGGGAGCCCGTAGCTGCGGTGGGCCAGAGGCGCAGGTGTGAGGAGGCTGGGAGGAATGCAGGCAGGTGGGTTCCACGGGACTCCGGCTCGAAGATAAGGAAGGGTGCCATCTCTGTGCAAGTTTGGGAAACAGCACACGAAGTCCCTTATACCAGAGCATCAGTGTGACCTGTAGGGCAACTGCGTTCACGTCAGCTGGCCGTTTATTAGCTGTGTGATCTTGGGCGAGTTCTCTCTGCTCTCTGGGCCTCAGTTTTCTCATCTGTACAATGGGGCTCAGAGTAAGTGTCCCAAGGATGACACCACGAGCAAACGCGTGCAAGGTGGCCTCAGTCTAAGTAAATGCCAGCCGAGCCGTAGCCCTGCGCGGTCCCAGGACGGTGGCCGCAGCCCCGCGGGGCTGGTCTTAGTCCTGACGCGCTGTAAACGTAGATGAACCACTCCGTGGCTTCTGAAGACTTCGTATAAAAAAACAAGTGAAATATCTCACGATGTCTTTATGTGAATTACATGTCGAAATGATAGTATCAGATATGTATGGGGTTAAATATATTACTAAGGTTACTGGTTTCTACTTTTTTGATGGGGCAGCTACAAGGTTAAAACTATATACATGGGCTGCGTTTCTCTGGGACAGCATTACCCTATGGCAAATGGCTAATGAACATTTTCCGTAGAGAGCTCTCTACCCCGGGGGGTGGTTCTGCCTCTTAGGAGACCTCTGACAGTGTCTGGAGACATTTGTGGTTGTTACTGCTTAGGGGGAGGGTGGTCCTGGCATCTAGTGAGTAGAGACCAGGGACTCTGCTGATCATCTTACAAAGTGCGGACTGCCTACCCCACCCCCTGCTGAACACAGAGAATTGTCCAGACCCAGATGCCAATAGAGTTGAGGTGTAGGCACACACACAGGTACGGAGGGAATGCTTGATCAACATTAGCCGTTGGGAGCCCTAGCTCACAGTTTTCATCTTGAAGGCCCTGACAAGTCCTGCAAGAAAGAAATTTTTTTTTCTTTCATTTTTTTTTAAAGATTTTATTTATTTATTTGAGAGAGAGAGAGAGGATGAGCAGTGGGGAGGGGCAGAGGGAGAGAGAGAGAGGGAGGGAGAAGCAGACTCCCCTCTGAGTAGGAAGCCTGACGTGGAACTCAATCCCAGGACCCCAGGATCATGACCTGAGCCGAAGGCAGACGCTTAACTGACTGAGCCACCCAAGTGCCCCAGAAAGAAACGTGTTTAATTTTGCCAGTGGAAGCAGGAAATGAGCAGGGGCTGGGGAGATAGGGAGCAGGGTTTGGGTTGGGGAGATGCCAGGAGGTGGAAACCCGAGGACATGAGGTGTTGGAGGGGTGGGGGAAGGTACGGTGATTTCTCACTGCAATTTCAGAGAGGAGCAGGTTTGGAGCAAGGTACTGAGCATCATGGGAAATGCCCAGAGGGCAGTGGGACACAAGGCCTGGGCTGCAGCAGGTGGCCGTGCTCAGATGGCCAGGGAAGCCATCACTGGGGTGGGGGTGGGGTGGAGTATGTATCCATTTACAGGGCTGTTCTGACCGAGTGTCAGGAACCTGGCATTGACGGGGCATGTGGGGAGGAGGCCTGGCTTGAGTGGTGGGACAGAGAAAAAGATGGGAAGCTGGGAGATGCTGGGGGAGGAAGGTTTCCGGAACAAGGAGGTGCTGGGCAGAGCGCCCAGGCAAGAGATGGCCCACAAGGCCCACAACTGTGCGTTGGAGGGCCGCTGCTGGCCTTGGGGAGACTGGGAGCTGGGAGGGCAGGAATCGAATCAGGGAGGTTGGGGTGGGGTCCGGTGGAAGGAAGCAGAGCCTGGAGAACTCTGTTCTTTGAAGGAGCCGTGCTGAGAGGGGCAGAGAGCGGGCACAGCTCTCCACAGGAGTGGAGCATTAAGTGGGAAGGTCAAGTGTGATTTTAGGGGGTGGAGAGGAGCTGGGGCAGGGAGGGACTGAAGGGAAGAATGCCTGGGTCCTGGTAGGTGAGGGCAGGGGGTCTCTGGGGAGCATGGCTGTGAAGACAAGCACCTGAGGGAGGTCAGGGATGTTATACGTTTTTAAGCAGTAGAATCCTGCGCCCCATTCTTTCAGACACACAGAACCCCAGTAGACAAAACAACTGTTCGGATTGGAATTAAGAGTTGGGGCCTCCCTGGAAGATCCCCACGAGGGCAGGCTCCCCATGCTGGCCTCAGTCACCTCCTCCTAGACCTCCCCAGGGAATCTTCCTGGTGCCTTATTCTGGTCTTTCTCCTCCCCACCCTTGGGTCCGCTTGGGGCTCCACCACCCACCCCTCTGCATGGGGCTTCCTCCAGCCTCTTCCTACCCTGCCCGTCTCAGTCAGTGTCTCAGTCAGCGTCGGCAAGGGTTTTGTGGCCGGTCTGCAAGGTGACCTCCCCTCTCTCCTAAGGCCCAGCCCCTCACATTCAGCCTCTGCCACCTCACCTGCTGCCCCTCCTGTACCCCCAGCTCAGCCACCTCCCTTTCCCCCATCTTTCCCGTCACACCCGGTGGGGCCTGGACGCCTCCCTCTCTCTCCCCTGCCTCCACCCTTCAGTCACCAGGTACAGACCACTCCCCCCCCCCCCCAGAATGTCTGCAGTCTGGCCACCTCCCCATTCCGTGCCCTGCAGCCAGCCCTCCACCCCACAGCTCACCCCACCCCAGCCTCCATGCTGAGCGAGGGTGTGGAGTCTGCCGGAGGCCTGGGTTTGAATCCCAGTGCCAGCCTTGCCCAGCTGTGTGGCCTTAGGCAGGTTGCTTTCCTGTCCTGTGCCTCTGTTTCTGGAGTTACCTGTTGTGCCCTGGCTGCTGCCTCCCGGGTTTGCCGGCCAGCCAGGGAGATCGATTAAGCCATGTTCACTGTGATTGTTCTTTGAGGGCCTCCCAAGACCACCCACCTCCCAACAAGCCCCTTCGCAGGCCAAGGCCCCGCCCCCACGCTGCCTCCTCCCCCTGAGGCACTGTGCCCTCCCAACTCCTGGCCCCTGCTGGCCTGGGCCCCTCCACCTGGAGCCCCTTCCTCTGGCGAACTGAACTGCACGCCTGCGCGGCGTGCCTCCTCCCAGGTCCCCCAGCCTCCCGTCCCGGTGCCGGCCTCCCTACGCATGCCTGGGCCCTGACCTACCGTCACCCGCCTCGCCCCACAGAGCACGTGCCCTCGGAGCTGTGGGAGCCCTTCTACACCGACCAGTACGCGCAGGAGCACGTGAAGCCCCCGGTGACGCGGCTGCTGCTCTCGGCCGAGCTCTACTGCCGGGCCTGGCGCCAGGCGCTGCCGCAGCTCGAGACCCCCCCCAGCCCCTCGGCGTTGCTGGCCCTGCTGGCGCGGAGGGGCACAGTGCCCGCGCTGCCCGAGCGCCCCGTGCAGGAGGCCGACCTGAGGCACCAGCCCATCCTCATGGTAGGCCCCGCCCCGGTCTTCCAGGCGCCGCCCACCAGGCCTGGCTCCTCCCCAGAAGCGCTGCTCTGGCCCTTGAGGACATGGTTTATGGCCGACCGGTAGTGGTTCTTCCAGGACCCCTATCCTGGCTCATTCCCTGAAGCCCCACCCACTAATCCTGGCCCATCCCCAAAGCCCCTCCTATTTCAAGCCCCGCCCCCCACCTTGAGGTTCTTCCTCTTCTCCCTCGGAGGCGGAGGCGAGGGGAGCGCCCATCCTTCCCCCTGGTCTCACCCTTCAGCCCTTACCTCCACAGGGAGCCCATCTAGCTGTCATTGACGCCCTTATGGTTGCCTTCGCCTTCGAGTGGACGAAGACACTGCCCGGTCCTTTGGCCCTGGCCAGCTTGGAGCACAAGCTCCTTTTCTGGGTGGACACGGTAGGTGGGGTTAGGCTGGCGCGGGCTGGGGCCCAGGATTGCCCAGTGACCAGAGCTCTGACTTCTCCCTGCTCCCCAGACCATCCGGCGGCTGCAGGAGAAGACGGAGCAGGAAGCTGCCCAGAGAGCCTCTCCTGTGGCCCCTGCAGACGGGGTGGCCCCAGCACAGCCCTCGGTGAGGCTAGGGCAATGGACGAATGGAAGGACGCAAGGACAGTTGGAAGGAATGGGTGGGCAGTTCGTGCACTGGGGTGGGGGTGCTGGAGGTGACTCTCTCTCTCAAGGCCGTTCGTGCACTGGGGTGGAGGTGCTGGAGGTGACTCTCTCTCTCTGCCTTCTCCCCTGTGCCTCTCCTGCTGCTCTCCCCTCTGCCTCTCTGGCATCAGTGCCCCACACGCTGGTACTGGAAGCTGGTTCCTGTAAGTGGGGCTGTTTCTCCGCCCCGTCTGCCTGCCTTGCTTGTCGCTTTGTCTCTCTATGTGTCTGTTCTGCCTGCCTGTCTGCTCCTTCTCCTACTTCCCAGCTGTGAGCAAAAGACGTGGGACCCCAGCCCTGGGGGACAGAGAGAAGCCCTTTGTAGACTCAGAAGAGAGGAATCCCTGCTGTTAACTGACCGGCAGACCCCTCCCCAGTTACCATTCAGGGGGTGCACCTCCCCTCCCAGTGATCAAGAGAGCACAGCTCCTTGGCTTGTCCGTCTGAGAGCTGGGAGACTTCCGGCACTTCTGAAGGGAGGACCCTCGCCCATCAGACATATGGATCCTGACCCCAGTGGCAGTGCACATGGAGAAGACCCCCCCCCTTAGCCAAGAGGAAGACCCCCAAACCCAGAAGAAGGCAGAAGAACCTTCCCAAGACCCCAGTTTCCCTAAGGACAAGTCCCAGCTTTGGTTGGGGGGGGGTGTCCATCCCTGAAGCACAACAAGGGGCAAGTGTCCCCTGCAGTGGAAGGCATTGGGCTGGAAGGGGTCCCTGCCTTTGCTCACCCTGGGGCCCCCTTCCGCTCTCGGACCTGGGTTGGGGGTTCCTCTCCTTCTGCCTACCTGCTTCCTCTGCATCCCCTCCCCAAGCTGGGGCCTGGGTCTTTTGTTGGGGGGGAGATTCCCTGCATGGGAGGCTGCTCTGTGGGATCCCTCCAGGCTGGGAGGAGCTGGGGTCCCCAAAGCTGGCCAGAGTGCAGTCGGAGCTGGATGGCCAAGGCTTATGACAGGGTCAGGGCTATCTCCCCCTCCCCTGGAGGTGTGCTTGGGGGCCCAGCAAGTCAGCACCCCTCCCGCCCCGCTGACGGCTGCTCCTCTCCCCCCAGCACGCAATTGCCTTCTGTTTGAAGGAGTCGGGGAGCAAACCCCCCATGGTAATGTATCCCCCGCCCCGGGGTCCCAGGAGTCCTGCCCCAGCCCTTGCTGCTGGCCTGGCTGCTCGCAGACACTTCCTTTGCCTCTTGCTGCTGCCCTTCCCCCGCTCCAGGCTGGCCCCACTCTGGCTCTGGGACCCCCAGCTTCACGCCCCCTCATGGCGGAAACCCCAGGCCTCCCCACCCAACCTGCATGACCGCTGACTTGGGGCCAGCCTGACCCTCTGACCTAACTCGGCTCCCACCCACAGATCCGATACCGCAAGGACCGAGCTGTGGCCCGACGTGCCCCCTGCTTTCCAAATGTGACCACGCTCCAGGATCTGGCAAGTGGGGCTGCACTGGCTGCCACAATCCACTGCTATTGTCCCCAGCTCTTGCGACTCGAGGGTGAGTGCGCGGGCCTGGGCCACACTTGTCCTTGGGAGCTCGGCACCCAGGCATCTGCCCTAGAGTGGGTCAGTAATAATGAGTGCACCTTCCAGAACTGGGGCGTGAACTCTTTTTTTCCCCCGGTTCGCTGTGTGACCTTGCACAAGTGCCTAAACTTCTCTGTGCTTCATAGAATTCATTCCTGCAGCAAATATTTATAGAACACCAGATTCCATTTCAGGTGCCAGAGATCCAGTGAGAATAATACAGACATGCTCCTGACCTCAGGCAGCTGACATCCTAGTTGGGAGAGGAAGACAATAAGTTCATCCAGAAGAACAGTCTGGATGTTAGGTGCTCCAGGGCGGGCTAGGTGGTCAGGAAAAGCTTTTTGAGTTGACTTCTTGGGGGACTAGTTCTCCGGGCAGTTGGGAACAGATGCAAAGGCCCGAGGATCAGCCTATCCTAGTACCCACACGAGGCCCGGCCCGTAGGAGGCCCTTGCTTCCCCAGGGCCCCGTCCTCCTTCCCACAGCGCGGGGGACCCAGGTGTCCTGTCCCTACAGAGGTGTGCCTCAAGGAGCCCATGTCTGTGGCGGACAGCCTCTACAACCTCCAGCTGGTGCAGGACTTCTGCGCCTCCCGCCTTCCTCGCGGCTGCCCGCTGTCCCTCGAGGACCTGCTCTATGTCCCACCGCCCCTCAAGGTAAGGTCATCTCGGGGGCCGAGGCAGGCGTCCAGGGCCATGGGTCCCAGTGGCTGACCCTGCCTTCTGCCTCCAGATCAACCTGGTGGTGCTGCTCGCTGAGATGTTCATGTGCTTTGAGGTGCTGAAACCTGATTTCGTGCAGGCCAAAGAGCTGCCTGACGGTCACGGTGAGGCCTGGCCCGAGGTGTGGGGCGGGGTAGGGAGGCCAGGCCCCACCTGACCCTGCTCTGTCTGCCGCAGCGGCCTCCCCCCGGGCCATGGAGGCCTCTCCCGCTCAGAACAGCAGTGGCTGCAGGTACAGTTCGCCTGTTGGGTGAGTCTCCATGGCCAGGGTGGGCCCTTCCCCTCGCTGGGTGCTGCGCCAGGGCCGGGGGATGCTCTCTGCTCGACTCCTGGGAGAAGTGGGCAGCGGTGGGGCGGTGGGGGGGGTCCCTCGGCTGACGTGCATCTCTTGGCAGTTCTCCTGTCTTCAACTTCCGCCACCCGCTCCTGTCACCCGGCGGCCCCCAGTCCCCACTCCGTGGATCCACAGGTGAGGGCGGGAGTATAGCCCCCTACCCAACAGCAGACTTCCTGTCTCGTCCTGATCCCTCCACTCGATCCCTCTGGCACCCGAATGACCCCATGGTGACCCTCACTGACCCCAGTGGCCCCCAGCTATCCGTCCACATAATGCCACCTCAGTGACACCCCCTGGTAGACCCCGCCCAGGGTCCCCAGCAACTCCATAGTGACCACGGAGTGACCACTTACCACCCCTCCCAGGCTCACTGAAGTCCTCCCCGTCCATGTCCCACATGGAGGCCCTCGGCAAGGCCTGGAACCGTCAGCTCAGGTGAGTGCATTTCAAGGGCCTGGCCGGTGGAGCAGGCTGGGCAGTGGTGGGTCTGGGGCTTGTCCCAGGGGCTGACCCCTCCCTCCTGCCGCCCAGCCGCCCCCTTTCCCAGGCAGTGTCGTTCAGCACCCCCTTTGGCCTGGACAGCGACGTGGATGTCGTCATGGGAGACCCCGTCCTACTCCGCTCCGTCAGCTCAGACAGCTTGGGCCCCCCGCGCCCCGCGCCAGCCCGGACCCCCGTCCAGCCATCCCCGGAGCCTGGCGACCTGCCTACCATCGAGGAGGCCTTGCAGATCATCCACAGTGCCGAGCCCCGGCTGCTCCCAGATGGCGCTGCCGACGGCAGCTTCTACCTCCACTCCCCTGAGGGCTCCTCCAAACTGCCGCTGGCTTCCTCCTACCCACTCGAGGGGGCCTCAAAGCCACTGCCCGATGGGCCCACCAAAGCACCCACCTACGTGCCCCACCCTGAGGGCCCCTTGAAACCATCTCCCTGCCCGGCAGGGGAGGTGTCGAAACCACCGGCCCTATCTGAGGGCTCCCCGAAGGCGGCAGCTTCGTCCCCAGCGGCCAGCAACTCCGAGGTGAAGATGACCAGCTTTGCGGAACGCAAGAAGCAGCTGGTCAGGGCTGAGGCCGAGGCAGGTTCCCCGGCAGCCACCCCCACAGCCCCAGAGGCCCTGAGCTCAGAGATGAGTGAACTGGGGGCCCGGCTGGAGGAGAAACGGCGGGCCATTGAGGCTCAGAAGCGACGGATCGAGGCCATCTTTGCCAAGCACCGCCAGCGACTGGGCAAGAGCGCTTTCCTGCAGGTGCAGCCACGGGAGGCTGGAGGGGAGGCAGAGGCGGAGCCGGGCCCGGTCCCTGGTGGGGAGCGACCAGCGGGTGAAGGCCAGGGTGATCCATCCCCACGGCCCAAGGCAGTAACCTTCTCACCCGAACTGGGCCCGGTGCCCCCCGAGGGGCTGGGGGACTATAACCGGGCAGTCAGCAAGCTAAGTGCTGCGCTGAGCTCACTGCAACGGGACATGCAGAGGCTCACGGACCAGCAGCAGCGGCTCCTGGCCCCACCTGAGGCCCCCGGGCCTGCCCCGCCACCTGCTGCATGGGTCATCCCTGGTCCCACAGTGGGTCCCAAAGCCGCATCTCCCAGCCCTGCTCGGCGTGCCCCAGCTGCCCGGCGCAGCCCCGGGCCCGGCCCCAGCCCGACACCCCGAAGCCCGAAACATGCACGGCCAGCAGAGCTGCGGCTAGCACCCCTGACAAGAGTGCTCACACCTCCCCACGATGTAGACAGCCTCCCCCACCTGCGCAAGTTCTCGCCAAGCCAGGTGCCTGTGCAGACACGCTCCTCTATCCTCCTGGCGGAGGGGTCACCTCCAGAGCCTGGGGCCCGGCCTGGCCTCATCGAGATCCCGCTGGGCAGCCTGGAAGAGCCCACAGCCGAAGACGAGGGAGATGGGAGCCCCCCTGGTGCTGAGGATTCCTTGGAGGAAGAGGCATCTTCCGAGGGAGAGCCCCGGGCAGGGCTGGGATTCTTCTATAAGGTGCGAATCAGCCAAGGCGGTGGGGGAAGGGACCGGGTGGGTGGGGCAATGGTCAGAGAGTGGGGACACTGGTGGATAAACAGGGAGGTAGATAGCCAGGTGGGAGTGGGCAGACAAGGTGCGTGTGGCCAGATGGAGATAGATGGGTGGGTAGATGGATGGATGGGTGACAGATGGACAGGAGTGGGTGGACAAACAGGGCTGGGGTCTTCCACGGCATCTCCTCCCTCATGTTCTCTCCTTCCCATTCTCCCCATCACGGCCCTGCCAGTTCCCCTTCCCACTCTTCCGTGTCACTGTTCTCCGTCCTCATAGCATCCCCAGCCCGGGCCAGCGGTCTCACCGGGACGCCTCCGTCACGTGCTGACTGACCTCTGCTGTCCACCCCCACCCCCTCCATCCGTGGTCATTTTCAACGGAGCAGCCAGAGATACATATTTTTTAATGTAAATGGGACCTTGTCAGTCCCCTTCTTCAACCCTGGAGCTCCCCTTGCTCTTAGAAAAAAAAGGAGTCCTTCCCATGGCTTTGGGCCCTGCTCACCTCTGCCCTTCCTATGCAGGTCTCCCCGGCTCCACCTCCCAGCCCCCTTGGCCTCCGTGCTGTTCCCTGCCCATTCCCTGCCCGCTAGGTTTGTTCTAGCCTCAGGGCTTTTGCACTGGCTGTTCCCTCTACCTGGAATATTCTCCTCACATCCCACCCCTCCCGAGTGAAGTCCCTGTCCTTCTCCGGGCTGCCACCTCCAGGAAGCCTTGCTTAGTGCCACTAGGATAGGTCCCTCCCCACACTGTAGACAGGTAGCTGCTTCAGACCTATCAGGTCGCCTTCCCCACTGGGTTAAGCACTTGGTGTGAACAGCACCCAGTCTGGCTGGGTCCCCGTTTTGCCCCGCTACCCAGCACAGGGCCATGCATAAAGCAGGAACCCACGGAGGGCCTTCAGACCAATTACAAAAGGGAAAGGAGGGTGAGTGGTTAGCAGGCGGGGTCAACAGAAGTGCTAGGGGAGGGACGGCCAGCTGGACTCGGTGCCTGCCCCCAGGATGAAGACAAGCCCGAGGACGAGATGGCCCAGAAGCGGGCCAGCCTGCTGGAACGGCAGCAGCGGCGGGCGGAGGAGGCGCGGCGGCGGAAACAGTGGCAGGAGGCTGAGAAGGAGCAGCGGAGGGAAGAGGCCGCACGGTGAGGCTGGGTGCTGCCCATCAGATCCCTGCAGCCAGTGAACCTGTGACCTGTCTGACTGCTCGATAACTTCATCTGCAGGCTGGCCCAGGAGGAGGTGACCGCGGGCCCCCCGGCCCCCCCGGCTCCTGTGGCCCCCGCAGCAGCCCCAGCCCCTGCTGCGAGGGTCCCAGCTGAGGAAGAGGTGGGCCCCAGGCGGGGGGACTTCACTCGGCTCGAGTATGAACGCAGGGCCCAGCTGAAGCTGATGGATGACCTTGACAAAGTGCTGCGGCCACGGGCTGCGGGGGCCGGGGGGCCAGGCCGGGGTGGGCGGAGGGCCCCCCGGCCACGCTCTGGTTGCTGTGATGACTCGGCCCTGGCACGAAGCCCTGCCCGTGGCCTGCTGGGTAAGGACCGGGGGGGGGGGGTAGGGCTGGGGGCGGGGGGTCAGGGATGGTGCCTGCCCAATGAGCCTGTCAGGGGCTTGCTGAGACCCCTATGAGTACATGGGGCGAGAGGGGTCTTGGGGGGTTGCCCATGCCTGGACTTCCACAGGGATGTGGGGGCTACAGTGGGGTAAGGCATGCTGGGCAGAGCTGGCCCAGCGTTCTCTCTAGAGCTTAAGGGACGCGAGGCCCTCTCAGGGATGTTTAGGAGCAAGAGCTTTCTGGGGGGGGGCTTCCCCCCCGACTTCTGGGCACAGCCCCCTCCCCCATGGGTAGGGGGGAGGTCTGTCTCAGTGGGAGTGCACAGGGTGAGGGTCTCAGGTGGGGCTGACCCCATGTTCCCTCCACAACCTGCCAGGTTAAGCACCCTCCCCCCCAGCCCTGAGGAGGCAAGGGGACTTTGGGTAGGGATGACCCCATGCCCTCTTCTCCCAGGCTCCCGGCTGAGCAAAGTCTACTCTCAGTCCACCCTATCACTGTCCACCGTGGCCAACGAGGCCCCCAATAACCTTGGTGTGAAGAGGCCCACGTCTCGGTGAGTTTGGCCCGGCGGGCAGGCGTGTGAGTTCCGGGTGCCCTCTCAGGGTCCGTGTGTGCCTTGCTGAAGGGATGAGAGGACGCGGTCCTGCGCACGTGCACATGGGGGCTGTTGACGGGCCTCAGGAACATGCCTGTGCACTTGAGTGGGGGTGTGGGGGGGGGGGCGCAGGCGTCTGCGGCTGGAGTACCTACACGCAAGCTCCTAGGTTCATCCCTTCCCTGGTCCCTCTGCCCCCGGGGAGGCTGCCCCTACCACTGACTGCATCCCCATCCCCTCCTGTCTCCCCACAGGGCTCCTTCCCCATCCGGCCTCATGTCCCCCAGCCGCCTGCCTGGCAGCCGTGAGCGTGACTGGGAGAACGGCAGCAACGCCTCGTCCCCGGCGTCGGTGCCTGAGTACACAGGTACGCGGGGCGGAGCTGGCGAGCCCCAGGCCCTGCCTGTCCCCGTCCCCACCCCCCACAGCCCTGCTGACCACCTTGCCCTTAGGTCCACGGCTGTACAAGGAGCCCAGCGCCAAGTCCAACAAGTTCATCATCCACAACGCCCTGTCTCACTGCTGCTTGGCGGGCAAGGTAAACGAACCGCAGAAGAACCGCATTCTCGAGGTGAGTCCACGCCGGGGCTTGGGGGGCCCGCGGGGGGGGGGGCGTTGGGGGCCCTGCCCACTGGCGAACTGCTGCCACCACCCCACCAGGAAATTGAGAAGAGCAAGGCCAACCACTTCCTGATCCTCTTCCGCGACTCGAGCTGCCAGTTCCGGGCGCTCTACACGCTGTCCGGGGAGACGGAGGAGCTGACTCGCCTGGCGGGCTACGGCCCCCGCACAGTCACGCCCGCCATGGTCGAGGGCATCTACAAGTACAACTCGGACCGCAAGCGCTTCACCCAGATCCCTGCCAAGACCATGTCCATGAGTGTAGATGCCTTCACCATCCAGGGCCACCTCTGGCAGAGCAAGAAGCCCACGACTCCCAAGAAGGGCAGCAGCACCCCCAAGTAGCCTCGTCCCGGTGGTACACGGGGCGGGCCGCAGCCATCGCCCTCTCGGAGGACAGCCTGGAGGACAATCAGTGGGTATTCCTGGGTCTCGTCTGTCCCCAACCTTGTCTGGGTAGGGCTGGAGTCCCTACCCCCTAACTTCTGTCCTGTCCTGCTGTGGGGGCTGAGCTGGGAGGTTCAGGGACTCAGGGCTCAGCTCAGTCCCCTGTCTGTCCTCCCCACCTTCTTGAATAAAATAATTTAGAAAGAGCTTGAGTATTGGCATCTCCCCGAGGCTGGCTGGGGCACCCAATGACAGCTCGGCCTGAGTGTTTTCCTTTCTCCTCGATAGTCCTGGTGTGGCTCCTGCCAAGGCCCCTCATGACTGCTCCTTGGCCGCCTCCTCCCTGACCTCTCCCCACCTGCCGCTCTCCACTTTTCTCCTCTGTGTGGATGTTACTGGCCTCTCCTGGCATTTGGTCTGCAGCCAGCTGCTAAGCTTTACCTTCTCTCCACCACCGCCTGCCTCCGTTTCTAGGCTGTTACCACTGCTAGAAAGGATTCCCATGTTTCTCTCCTGCGAGCTCCACATCCAAGGGTCTGGGTCTGTCCTTGGCATGGCCACGGATGTCTCAGACACAAGCCTTACACCGTGAGCTCAAGCTGGCCTGAGCTCCCGGTCTCCCTGTGACTCAGGCACGGGACCAGCTTCCCCCCGCCCCACCCTGATGCCTAATGGCCTCCTCAGTCTCACTAGCTTCTCTCTATCCCCATGACCACCCCCCAGTCCAGGCCAATGACCTGAGCCTCCCCACACCCCGAGCCACCTCCCACCACAAGCCAATCCCTCACAGCCTGCATGGCCTGTTCAGGGCACAAATCTGATTATGTCCCTCAATGCTTAAAATCCCTTAATAGTTTAGAGCCCACTAATGGCTTCCCAGAGCTTAGACCTAAGAACCACGCCCCGGCCCCGGCTCTGGCCCAGGGCTGAGGACTATTCCTGGCTGCTGTCCAGGGCGAGAAGTACCTTGCGAAGCTCACCGACCTGCCTTCTCCTGGGAAGGTGGTCAGTGCCCTGGCTCAGAAACAGTTTGGAAAGGGGAGGCTCAGTATCTCCACCTGCTAATGCGGGGGTGGGCTGGCAAGACCCGGGCAGTTGGGGGCAAGGCCCTCAAGGAGGCCTCAGGCGGCAGAGACTGGCCTCTGAGTCCAGAACTGGCTCTGCAGGGTGAGGGTGGGGCGTGTGCCCTGGCCTGGAGCCCAGCTGCCCCACCTCCTGCACCAACCAATGGGGGGGGGTGGGAGGAAGGGGGGACTGGGCCCAGGGCCAGAGCACTGAGCAGGCAGTCCCTACGGGCACCTGGGCAGCAGGAAGGAGGCTCAGACTGTGATGTACAAACACAGGCTGTATTGGGGGAGGATGGATGGGGGGCAGGGGTGGGGTTAGTCCTCCTTCAGGCTCCCGAACACGGCGGCCGGCACACTCTGCTGCTCCAGCCGCACCTCTGGGGAAGGGGGGAGGCAGGGAGGACACGGTCACTCCAGGACGGGACCCTGCCCCTGCCTCTCCCAGACCGCCCTGCCTGTCTGGCCGGCCCCATACCGTTGGGCTCCAGGTCCATCTCGTCCTCATCCTCGTCCTCCCCCAGCTCGATCTCCTCCGGGTTGGCCTGCTGTGCCAGCTCGGCCAGCTCCTCCCGAGAGGCGTCGCTCCTGCAGGCAGACAGGGATCAGGCAGGGCCCGCGCGCTCGGCCTCCCTGGCACCTCCCCTGTGGAGGAACCGCTCACTCCTGCGGCCCCATGCTTGCCTCACAAACAGGATCTTGCTCTGCGCCCGTGGCGGCTGGTCACGCTCGGCCTCGGCCGCCAGCTGCTCCGCCCGCTGCTCCAGCAGCTTCATGTCATCCATGCCACTCTGCCCCGGGGCCAGGTCGGACACTGGGGTGGAGAGGGGTGCTCAGCACAGCGGGTCCCGCCCTCCCCACAGCTGCACCCCACGGCCCGCTCTGCTCCGGCTGCTGCTACTGGGTGCCCCAAGCGGTCTGAGGACCCAGCCCTCAAGGAGTGCCCAGTCTGCAGCGGGAATGCCCCCAATGCCCCCAGCCGGCAGATCCAGGCTGGGCAGGGGGCAGAGGCCAGACCTCCAGGGCCCGGCCGGGGTGAGGGGTAGCCCGCAGCTGCTCACCAGTGCCCGTGGCGCTGCCAGACACCTTGAGCATCTGCGAGGCCATGAAGTTGACTTGAGTGTTGTACGTGGCCTGCACGCTCCGGCGAATCCGCAGCATCTCCCGGATGGTGTCCTCGTTGCCGTGCCGGACCTCGAAGTCCTTCCACGTTTGCCAGAAAGCCCCGGTGGTCTGTGGAGGGTGGGCGGCACGCGCGTGAGCTGGCTGGCCCGGCTGCACCCCCCTCCCAATGCCTGCCCGCCAGGCTCGGCCCCTACCCGGGGGTCACAGATCTGGGAGCAGAAGCTGTAGATGGCGCGCGCCCGGTCGATCTCGCCGAGCCTGCACTCCATGTCCGCGAACCGCAGGCACATCTCCCGGGCGTGCTCGTCCGACAGCACCTGCGGGGCGGCGGGGGGAAGGGGTGGGCGTCAGCGGGGTTCCCACGCCCTGGACCGGCGTCCGGAACGCCGCCCCGAGTTCCGCAGCCGCCCCGCCGGCGCCCTGGGGCACCTCGATGGCCTTCTGGTAGATGCTGCGGGTGTGGGTGACGCCGTAGATCTCGGCGGCGCGCTTGATGTAGATGTTGAACATGTCGTACTGCTGCGCCGGCTCCACGGCCCGGGTGGCGCGCTCGTACACGGCCATGGCGTGCCGGGCCAGGCCCCACTCCTCCTCCAGCTGCGCGTACAGCAGGTACAGCGCTGCGCCGAAGGACGCCGGTCAGAGGCTGCTGCCTGCCCCCGGGCACCCCCCGCCCCCGGGCACCCCCCGCCCGCCTCACTCTTGGCGTATTTGGGAGGGCAGCCGTCCAGCGCCTGTTCGAAGAGGTCCCGCGCTCGCTCCAGCTTGCGGCCCCCGTAGCGGGCGATGAATTTGGTCAGGTAGGTGCTCCAGATGTCGGACACGTTGGGCCACTTGAACAGCGAGATGCCACGCTCGTACGCCTGCCCGGAGAGGGAGTCGTGTATGGGAACGCGGGGTTAAGAGCACCTGGCGCCCAGGCTGTCGGGAGCCTGCCCCCGCCTCCCTTGGGCTGAGCAAGGTGGCCTTCCCTAGCTGTCCCCTCCCTACAATCACGACGCAGTCAAAAGGGTCTGTGTGCCTCCCTCAACAAACTGCAAAGCCCCCAATGACAGGGCGGGACTAGGACCTACCAAGTCACCAGGAGGTCACATTGTGCGCAGGGGAGGTGGGGGCGGGAGGACCCTCAGCTCTGCAGACACTAGAGCCCAGAGCCCCGTGAGGAGGTTCACGTGCCCGGGGCCAAGGGGCAGGGCCCGTGTCACTCAGGCCGGGGGTGGCCCGCGTGTATGTGCATACAACCTCCCCAGCCGTGTCCAGAGAGTCCACACATAACCCAAACGTGTCGAGCAGCCAGCCGGGGCCTCACGCGTACACGCGCAGACCTACAACCCGGGCGGCAGGGCAGGAACACCCACACCAACCCCCCCCCACAGAAGCAGGACGTCAGGGGTGAACTGTGTCCCCCCAAATCCTGTCGAAGCCATAACCCCAGAACCTCAGAATAGAAGTGTAGAAATGAGCTCTTTAAAAAGGAAATAAACGGGGTCACTATAGTGGGCCCTAATCAAACGACTGGAGTCCTTGTGAGGAGATTAAGACACAGACACACACACAGGAATGACCACGGGAGGCCCCGGGGAGAAGATGGCCGCCTGTACGCCAAGGAGAGAGGCCTCAGGAGAAACCAGCCCCGCCGACACCACGATCTGAGATTTCCGGCCTCCAGGGCTAAGACGACATGTCTCCATTAAGTTCCCTGCTCTGTAATACTTCGTTAGGGCGGCCAGAGGACACTGACATAGCGCCCGAGGCCCTGAGGAGGACACACTGCCGCCTGGGACCCCGAGATCAGCCCCCCTCACCTTGAAGCTTTCCTCAAAGTACTTGTGCTCCTCCAGGAACACGGCGTAGTTGATGACGATCTGGGGCGTGGCGATGCGCAGGTCCAGGATGCGGTCGTACACGGCCTTGGTGGACTGCGGGGCAGGGGCGGGTCGGAGCACGTCCCGGGCAGAGTCTGCAGCCCCGTCCCACCCCACCGCAGGCCCCGGCCGCGCAGCTCACCTGGAAGGTGCCCAGGCTCTCCTCCAGGTCGGCGAGCAGCGACCACACCTTCAGCGACTTGTATACACGGTTCTGCACAGGCTCTGAGCCGTCGAAGTACTCGGCCCGGCGGGCGGGCAGTGCGGTGGCCTTCTGCGGGGGCCGGCAGCGGAGGGGGGGCTTAGGGACGTCCCGGACCTGGCGACGCAGCACAGCACACCCCTGCCCCACCCCAGCCCCGGGCCTGTGTTTACCCGCAGCAACCGCAAGGCCTGGTCATAGTTCTCGTGCCGGAGCTCCAGCTCACCGCACTCACACCACACGCTGGCCAGGTCGTCCACCTGCTTGAAGCTCACCTTGGTGGCCTTCTCCAGGATGATGCGGGCCTGCCAGGGTGCACAGAGGACAGGCTGAGACCCTGCCCCCCCCCCCACGCCATGAGGGTGCATGTGTAAACACTCATGCAAACATGACCATGTCTGTGCCTCCAGCGTCCTCTGGCCACGGACGCATCTGTACACACACACACACACAAATGCACAAATGGCACAGCACTCACGTCATCCAGCTGCCCGTTGTCCTCGTAAAACTTGGCGAATGCCACCCACAGCGTGTGGGGCTTGCCTGTCGCCTTGAAAGGGTCCACCGTCTGCACAGCCTCCGTGTATGTGTTGATGATCTGGGCGGGAGGGACCGAGTCAGGCGGGACAGCTGGGGCCCTGGTAGGTTGGGGGGGGGGCGGCGAGGGGCAGGGCCGTCACGCACCTCCCGGGGGCGGCCCTGGTGCAGGGCCACACGCTTGTGCCACTCGTGCACGTGGTGCGGGTTCTGGCGCAGCAGGACGCTGTTGAGCAGCAGGGGCCGCCGGCCGATGAGCTGCTCGAAGCGCGCCAGGCGCAGCTCCAGGTCCACGTCATCTGGCTCGGTGATGAGGGCCGGGGCGCAGAAGTCAGGGCCTCGGCACACAGCCACCTCCACCCCCCAGCCCCCACCGAGTGCTCTGGGCTTCGCAGACTCGCCCCACTGGCCACCCCGGCCGGAGATGCATCCCCCCGTCCTGGAGACTCTCCAAGGTTCCACCCACCCTGGCCACTCGGCCGTCCTCCCTCCCTGCCGGCCCCGGCCACGCACCTCGCCCTTGCCCCGGCCACTCAGGACCCTTGGAGCCCTGCCAGCCAGCCTGGCCTTCTCTCCTCCCCAGCCCAGGACCGCCCCTGGCAGCTCACCTTCCTCCTCCCGCCCCAGCTCCGAGGCTGTCTCCATCTTGGCGGCAATCATGCTCTCCTCAAACTGGGCGTAGCTGTCGAACACCTGGGTGAAGTCCCGCACGGTCATCACGGTGCGGATGGCCTCCTCGTACACATCTCGAGCCTGTGGGTGCAGGAAGGGTGAAAGGAAAGTGCTGGTGGGTGGACTGCGTGAACACAGGGAACTCAACAGCATGGCCCTGGCAGCGGTCCAGAGTGGGGGTCGCCCAGTTCTGTCAGCCTCCGAACAGTGACACCCAGCAGAGCCATGACTGGAGCTGTGCCCGGCCCCGCCAGAGTGCTCTGGGACTTCTCCCCGTAGACTAACGGTGACGGTCCCTTGTGTGGAGTGAACGAGGCTCAAGGGAAACGTGTGTAAGGTGCCTGACACCCACTTAAAACTCATGAGGTGACTGACCCCCATGCCCCCCCAGGTCCACGCCGCAGGGACCCTAACCTCGGCTTAGCCACGGAGGGCTCTGCCGTTGCTGTGCGTACCCCTCATGCCGGCCCGACCCCACTTCTGAAGCTCAAATTCTCCTCATCACTCCTGCCCCCCAAGCTCGGGCCCCATCTCTCTACTCATCCCTGGCTGGTCATACCCCACTGCTCCCACCTGGCCACTGGCTCCAGCGGCCTCCAGGCTGGTCTCCTGCCATCGGCCTCAGCCTGGAGTGGCCCAGGGTGTAAACGCATAGCGGGTCCTGCCTCTGTCCTGCTCACACCTGGCCGGCAGCTCCCTCAGCAGGGCACAGCCAGCCCCTCCTTGGCCCGCAGGCCTCTCCCTTCCCTGGCCCTTCACCGACCCCCTCTTTGCTCCAGCTCCACTCCCTTTTGCTCTTACGTCCCCGAGGCCCCAACAACCCCAGCCAGCCCCTCCGGGGACCTCTCAGAACCCCAGACACTCCCCCAGCCCCTGGTGTGCCACTCCACTGCCTGATGACAAGCCAGCTAACGTGAACACTGACAGGAACGCTAACACTTCACGAGTGACCCTACATCAGGCGCCTGTGTGGCACTGGATTCCTCACAGGTGGGGGAGCAAGTGTCACTCTCATTTTGCAACTGAGGACACACAGGCTTAGTGGGTCCAAGGCCACCCAGCCAGGAAGAACTCAGGTCTGGCCGACGCCAAGGCGGGCGTGCTTGCCAGCAGGGCTGGGCCACGCCTCACCTTCAGGAAGGCAAACGTGTGCAGGGCGTGCACCTGGGCACACAAATGGCATGTCTGCGTATCTCCCGCATGTGCCCACGTGCACCTCCGGAATGCCACGCTGGAGAGACTGCTCCCCTCCCCTCGTCGGCTCCCGTGCCCACTCACCTTCTCGAAGTGGCCGCTGCGGATGTAATAGTCAGCCAGCGAGCACCAGAGCTTGCCCAGCTGGTCAGTGAAGCGGGTGAGGCCCCCACGGATGATGGCGTCCACATTGAGCGACTGTACCTTGTCTGGGTTCTGGGAGATGAGGTCACAGAGCTCGTGCCACAGCTGCAGCGCCAGGAGGAGAAGTCTCAGCCTTGTTCCCCACGGGGGCGCGCCGTCCTGCCCCACTCCACTCCCCCAGAGGCCCACCTGGTAGTTGGACTTGCCGGCCTTGGACACGAAGCGCTCGTCATTGACCACGGTGGCCAGGCGCTGCGCGGCTTCATCCAGCCGGTCGCTGGACTTGAGGTACTCGATGTACTCCTCTGCGCTCTCGGGGCTGAGCTGTACAGCGACCGGCCCCATCGGCCGTCAGGGGGGCTGAGGAGCCGTACCACGACAGCCCCGGCCCCTCGGCGGCTCCAGGTCAGCCATCCACCACTGTCCCGGTCAAGGGCCAGCCCTGCCGACCCAGCCTCAGCCACCCCTGTCCAACCTGGGTCCCACCAGTCCAGCTTCAGCCCCGCAGGTCCAGCTTAGGCCCCAGGGATCCAGCCTGGGCCCCACTGGTCCAAGGCCAGCCGTGACCGGTCTGGCTTAGACGACAATGGTAGAGCCCGCACTGTCCAGGCCTTGCTTTTTACCACAAGCCCCCCAGCCAAAGAGCACTGTGTTAAGAGTTTCATGATGTATGACAGTTGCTAGAAGTTTAAGAAAGCCACACACCATCCGCCCCCGGTTTCCACCTGGAAACACTCCCAGAGCCATTCACCTCGCATTCCCTGCCCTCCCGGGGTGGCGGTTTTCCTGGTTCATGTGGTCAGCTCATGGGCATCTGTCTGCCCAGTTAGACCAAAAAGCTCCACGCATGCAGAGCCTGTCTCTGTCATGCTGTCCCGGGACCTGTCTCAATACTGGACGTGCAGCAGTTGCTAGCAAATATGAGGAGAATAAACAAATGGCAAACAGAAGCCTGTCTCAGGAAGCCTTTTCCCCACTTCCTGTCAGGTGACATCCTGCAAGGGGCTAGTGTCCAGTGAACCAGTTTGGGGGGCCCTCTTGACGCGAGGGAGTGGCCCCCCCCGCCCCCAGCAGCACCTGGCGCCCCCAAGCTTACCTTGAGGAAGCGCCGGTAGCCCCGCACGGCCGTCTCGGGCAGCGGGTGGGAGCGGAGGAAGCGCAGGTACAGGGGCCAGATGCGAGAGTGCTGTGTGATGGGCAGGGCCCGGAGGGCGCGGTCAAACGTGCGGCGGGTGTGCGTGACACGGCCCTGGTCCATCAGGAACTGGCAGTAGTCCAGCCACAGACGGGGCATCTGGAGGTGTGGCGGAGAGGCGTGCCGTGAGCCGCTGGCACCACAGCCCCACCATACACCCGCTGTCCTATGGCCCAGGACGCAGCAAGACCCACAGCCCCCTCCTCCAGGACCAAGTCTAGCTCTACTCCAATCCCCCAGCTTCGCCCATTTCCAGGGTCTGAGCCCCACCTCCCCCTCGCCCCGGGCCGGCCTCTGCCCCCTGCACCTTATGCATGAACACAAAGGCCCTCTCGTGGCAGTTGTTGACATCTTCATAGGCAGGGTCAGTCACGCAGCGATGCTTCACCTGCGCCCGGCGCGCCTTCAGGTATCGGTACCAGAGTTTGTAGCTGGGGGAGGCAGGAGGGGACAGACGAGGACTGGTCGGCTTTACAGACCCCTAGAGCCCTTCGCCCTGCCCCCACGGAGCAACTGCTGGAATAAGGGGCCTGGGGAAGGCTGACAAGTCTCAGCAATGGGGGGATGGATACTTAGTGCCAGAACAAGAGCAGCCCCTGGGACCTCCCGGCCAGTTCTGATGGGACAGGACCGGGGGGTGGGGGGCTGGGACAGGCGGGGCGGCTGGAGCGGTCCCCACCTGCAGGGCAGCAGCTTCAGCGCTCGCTCATACAGCTGGTTGAGCCTGGGCTTCGGGGCACCTTGTTTGAACTCAATGTAGCGGAGCCAGCACTTGACCGAGAACTGGTTCCGCATGATCTCCTCCTCATAGGGGAGGTCCTCTTCCTCCTGCGGGAGCCAGGGAACGGGGAGGAGAGAGACCTGCCCTCAGAGCCTGGTCCCACGTGCCACTGTTCATCAGAGCCAGGTCACCAGACCCCCAGATCCTAGGGCTCAGATCCGGATTTTACTCCTCGGAATTCCACTGCCCACCATCTGACCCAGATCACCAGACTCCTCAATCTGGGTTCTAGGCCAGACTCGAGATTGTCAACCAGACACCACTCTTGGACTTTTGGATTGAGCCATCCACTCCCTGGCCCAGATCACCAGATTCCTTAGACTCCCTGGTCCAATGCCAGGCCTTGCTCGGACCTGAACACCAAGCTGTAACTCCGCACGACGTGCCTCTTCCTGGACACCAGGCCTTTGGCATCGCAGGCTCCCACTAGCCAGAGTGGAGCTCAACTCTGCCCCAGAACTTGGAAAACGAATAAGGAAACTTCATTGGAAATGGAATCGGGAAGCCCTGAAGGGGGAACGCTCAGGCCCTACCATCTCTTTGTCAATTGCAGACCCCCCCACAGGAAGATCTTCTCCTTGCCTGGCAACAGCCCAGCCAATGAGAAACTGCCAAAACTCAGTCAATGAGAAGCCATCACTACCCTGAACTATCACTCTCTTCTAATAGACTTTCCTTCAAAGCAGCCCTTCCCAGCTGATTCCTTTTTCTCTATAAAGTGACATTCCTCTCCCTTGTTCTCCAGACTTGCCTTTGGTTTTACCAGCACTTGCATATCCCGATTTAAAACTCCTCTGCCACTCCTAAATAAACCCATTTTGCTGGTAAGATAACTCGCAGTTTTACTTTCAGGGTCGTCAGAAGCTAGACCTTTACCTCAGGAGACGTATGGACCACCAGCAAGCCTCACCAATACTAAACACCAAAAACTGGTGAAGAGGCCTGACCTCAACAGGCACACGGCTCACAGATACCGTAGGTTCCACACCACAAGACAGTATCACAACACAGCAGGTCCGATGAATTTTCTGGTTTCCTAGTGCACATAAAAGTCATACTTATGCAATACTGTAGTCTATTAAATGTGCAATGGCATTATGTCTAAAAAATCTACACATCTTGATGAAAAAATACTTTCTTGCTAAAAAATGCTAACCGCCATCTGAGCTTTCAGTGAGCTGTAATCTTGTAGCTGGTGGAGGGTCTTGCCTCCATGGTGATAGATGCTGACTGATCAGGGTGGTGGCTGATGAAGGCTGGGGTGGCTGGGGCAATTTCTTTAAAAAAGACAGACTGGTTTGCCATACCAACGGAATCTTTCCTCCATGAACGACTTCCCTGTAGTACGTGATTCGGTTTGAACAGCATTTTACCCAGAGTAGGACTTCTTTCCAAAGTGGAATCAATCCTCTCAAACCCTGCTCCTGCTTTGTCAACTGAATTTATGTAATGGTCTAAAAGCTCTGTTGTCATTTCAACAATCTTCATGGCATCTTCACCAGTAGATTCCATCCCAAGAAACCCCTTTCTTTGCTCATCCAAAAGAAGCATTCGTCCTCCAAACTTTATCACGAGATCGCAGCAATGCAGTCCCACCTTCAGGCTCCACTTCTGATTCTGGTTCTCTTGCTGTTCCCACCACACCTGCGGTTACTTCCTCCCCTGAAGTCTGGAACCCCTCCAAGCCAGCCATGAGGGTTGAGATCAACTTCTTCCAAAACCCTGTTAAGGTTGATACTTTGATCTCTCCTCGTGAATCAGAATGTTCTTAATGGCATCTAGAATGGTGAATCCTCTCCAGAAGGTTTTCAATTTGCTTTTCCCCAGATCTATCAGAGCAATTGCTATCTCCGGCAGCTATAACTTTATGAAATGTATTTCTTAAATAATAAGACTTGAAAATTGAAATTACTCTTTGGTCCATGGGCTACAGAATGGATGTTATATCAGCAGGCATGAAAACAACATCAATCTTGTTGTACATCTCTTGTCGGAGCTCTTGGGTGACCAGGTGCATTGTTAATGAGCATTTTTGGGAAAGAATCTTTTTTTCTTCTTCTTCTGAGCAGCAGGTCTCAACACTGGACTCAAAATATTTAGTAAACAGTGTTGTAAACAGATACGCTATCATCCAAGTTTTGTTGTTCCATTTATACAGCACACGGTAGTTTTAGCTTAATTCTTAAGGGCTCGAGGATTTTTAGAATGGTAAACGAGCACTGGCTTCGATTTATAGTCATCAGCACCATTAGCCTCTAACAGAGTCGGCCTGTCCTTTGAAGCGCTGAAGCCAGGTACTGACTTCTCCTCTCTAGCTATAAAAGTCCTGGATGGCATTTTCTTTCAAGAGAAGGCTTTTCCATTTATATTAAAAGTCTGTTTGGGGCACCTGGGTGGCTCGGTTGGTTAGGCATCTGACTCCTGATCCTCAGCTCAGGTCTTGATCTCAGGGTTGTGAGAAATAATAACAATAACAATAACAATAATAATAATAAAATTTAAAAAGTTTGTTTTGTGTACTCACCTTCATTAATTATCTTAACTAGATTTTTTAAAAAGATTTTATTTATTTGAGGGAGAGCGGGAGAGTGAGAGAGAATGAGAACAAGCAGGGGGAGCAGCAGGCTCTCCAATGAGCAGGGAGCCAGGCTCAGGGCTTGATCCCAAGACTCCGCGATCATGACCTGAGTCAAAGGCAGACGTTTAACCAACTGAGCCACCGAGGTGCCCCTTAACTAGATCTTCTTCTTCTTCTTAAGATTTTATTTATATATTTGAGAGAGAGAGAGAGCACAAGTGGTGGGAGGGAGAGGGAGAAGCAGACTCCCTGCTGAACAGGGAGCTGGATGTGGGACTCGATCATGACCTGAGCTGAAGGCAGACGCTTAACCGACTGAGCCACCCAGGCACCCCCAGACCTTCTGATTAACTTGCTACAGATCCTACTGGCACTCACTGCTTCACTTTGCACTTTTGTTATGGAGACGGCTTCTTTCCTTAAACCTCATGAACCAACCCCTATTAGCTTCAAACTCATCTCCTGCAGCTTCCTCACCTCCCTCAGCCTTTGTAGAACCAAAGAGTTAGGTCTTGCTCTGAATTAGACTTTGGCGTAAGGGGATGTTGGGCCTGGTTTGATCTTCTACCCAGACCGCTTAAAACTTTCTCTATAACAGCAATAAGGCTGTTCTGCTTTTTTATCATTCATGTGTTCACTGGAGTCACACTTTTAATTTTCTTCAAGAAGTTTTCCTTTGCATTCATCACTCGGCTGTTTGGTGCAAGAGGCCTAGCTTTCAGCCTCTCTCAATTCCAACATGCCTTCCTCATTAAGCTTAATCATTTCTAACTTTTGATTTGAAGTGAGAGACATGTGGCTCTTCCCTTCACCTGAACACTTAGAGGCCACTGTAAGGTTATTAATTGGTCTAATTTCAATATTTTTATGTCTCAGGAAGTAGGGAGGTCCAAGGACAGAGGCGGGCAATAGCCCATGAAGCAGTCCGAACACCTGCACTTATTAACTTCCCCCTTTTATCTGGGTGTGGCTCCTGGTGCCCCAAAAGTAATGGAAAAGTTTGACATATTATGAGTATTACCAAAACGTGACACAGAGACATGAAGTCAGCAAACACTGTTGGAAAATGGTGCCAACACACCTCCTTGATGCAGGGTTGCCACAAGCCTTCAATTTGTTTAAACAAAAGAGAGAGAGAGAGAGAGAGAGAGAGAGAGAGGGGGAAAGAAAGAAAGAAAGAAAGAAAGAAAGAAAGAAAGAAAGAAAAAAAAAAAAAACAAAACTCCTGCAATATCTGCGAAGCACAATCAAAGGACATACACCTGTGCTCCAGATACCAAGCCCTGGACTCTTCAGGATCCCACTGGCCATCGCCTGACCAGCTTCACATCTGACTCCAGAGTTCTCCGAATCCAGACACCAATCCTTTATTTCAGAAACTACAAGGCTCAGGGCCAAACCTAGGCCGTTACTCAGAACACCAACACTTTACCATAGAAACCAGAGCCCTGGCTTTGGGTCACTAGCCTTTACTTCAGACGCTAGATCTCTACAAGATTTAGCTATGCGATCTACCCCTCTCCCCGCGCGCTCCCATTTCCACCGGAGGCCCGGGTCGCCGAGCCCTTAACCTCGACAGCAGCTCTTCACTCAGACCACCTGGACTCCGGCACCAGAACTTTGCTCCTGGACAGCCCGGTCCGCACGCCCTGCCCTCGGGTGGACAGAATACCACCCAGACACCCCAGGCGGCCAGACCCCGAAACCCTGAAGCATCCAAGGCCGGTGCTCCCACACGGGCCACTCCCCGGCCCCGCCGCGGACTCACGAAAACGAGGTCCGGCCGCTCGGGCCGGGAAAGACGCGCCATCACCACCATCTTCCTGACTCTCCAGCCGCTGGCAGAAGTCACGTTATAATGACGCCTCCCGCTGAAGGCCCGCCCCCCGGGGCCAGACCTATTCGCTATTGGTTGAACTCTTTCAACCCCGCGGACCGCGTTTGTTGACTTTCGCTTAGAAGGAGCCGGCGACCGGAAGCAGAGAGGAGGCTCCCGAAGATGACGTCATCATGAAATTCCTCTACCAATCAGCTTCAGTAGTGGAGCCCGCAAAAGCCCGATGAGCTGCTGTTTTGCTGGAGGGTTGACTTTGGGCGGAAGCAGCTTTATAGCCTAGGAGAAGCGAGATGGGGGTGAAGCTGGAGGTGTTTCGGGTCAGTGAGCTTTGCAGCGGGTGGACGGTTGGACTCCTCCCGGAACTGAGGAGGAGGCTCTGAAAGGGAGGGCGGGGGGACTCCAGGAGAGAGGGCCATGTGGCGAGAAATCTGAGTTTTGAGAGGGATCTTTAGGGTTGGAAGCCCAGCGGAGGGGGCGCTGGGTTAGGGGAGAGCTGGTGTGAGGAAGGGCGTCTGAGAGGAGTGATCTGGGAAAGGGGCTCCGAGAAGGAAGGCTCCAGACCCTGGGGAAGCTCATGGGCTCCGAGTGGTTGTGTGTTTCTGATAGGGAGACCCCTATGTTTAGGGGAATAGACTCCAAATAATGAGGGCTCCTGGGTTTGAAGATGCTCCAGGGATCTGACGAACGGGTGGGTAATGAGGTCTCAGGAAGATGCCTTCGATTTTAGTACGAGGTTTTGTACTCTGAGTCAGGCGTCTTTGCGCACGTGTGTGTGTGTGTGTGTGTGTGTGTCTTCCAGAGGGAGTCTCCCCAGACTTGGAGGAGGCTTTGAGGTCCCTTAAATTATTACTATTAGGGGTCTAGGCTTTAAGGTGTGAGGCTTCGTACCGTTGGTGGGAGTTCTGCGGTTCTTGGGGACCCCGAGGAGGCACTGCTGGCTCTGCCGGAGGTTGGTCCTCCAGGCTCTGAGCAACCGATGCGTGTTGTGGAAGGGGTTTAATCCCTGGCTCTGTTCATTTACCCCCTGCCCTTCTAGATGACACTCTACCTCACCTTCCCCGTGGCTATGTTCTGGATTGCCAATCAGGCCGAGTGGTTTGAGGACTATGTCATACAGCGCAAGGTGGGCACAGGGACAGTATTTATGGGTTCAATCCAGGGCATGGGGGAGAGATGGGGCACCAACCTGCTGGGGACCAATGTCTGCTCTCCACCAGCCAACCCTGCCCCGGGTGGGGGGCTCTGGAGGCTCCTGGCTCATGCTTCCAGCTGTTACTTTGTCCCCACAGAGGGAGCTGTGGCCACCTGAGAAGGAGGACCAGGTAAGTAACATACTCTTCTTCCCCCTAAAGGGACGGAGGTGCCTGGATCCTTATGGCCGTGATGGGTTTGAGTGAAAAATTTGCTCTCAGCCATGAGGAAAGAGAACTGAGAGCAGAGGGGCATATAGTTTCTTTCTTGCCCTCTTCCTGAAAGATGAAGTTGATCCCATTTGGACCCTCGCTGTAATTGGCACAGGGCTTCCAGTGTAGACACTGAACTCTAAAGCTGTGGCCTAGGGGAGTAAGGGGCAGGGTGGTGAGAAGGGGTGTGTGTGTCCTCCTCCCTTCCCATTCCACCCCCATTTTCCACCCCCCACCCCCCAGCGCCGGGAGCTAGAAGAATTCAAAGAGAGGATACGGAAGCAGCGGGAGGAGAAGCTCCTTCGTGCTGCGCAGCAGAGCTCCTGAATCCTAGCCCCTCCACCCGTGAAATAACACACAGTTTCTTGTTTCTTGTGGAAGTGTTTTATTGTCTGTTTTCAGGGGCCAAGCAGGGCCCAGGATGGCTCAGGCCCTCAGGGGGCTTGTGTCTGGGGTTGGGGGCTGCTGTTCCGACGGAAGCTGAGAGCAGTCGGGTCTTGAGGGGTGAGGAGGGGTTGGGGGCTGAGCGTCCCGGCTCGTTTCTGCACTCCGTCCTGTGGATGAAGAGGGGTCAGCCAAAGGGAGGGACCGGGGCAGTGCCAGCTGGAGGTGACCCATACATTGGGGGAGGGTGCCTGTGTCCCACCTCCTGCCGTTTGCCCCTACTATCCCCCAGCTTCTATGTACCTTAGTTACACAACCTTTAGGGTGGTATTTGGGGTCTTGAGCAGAACCCAGGCTACATGTGCATATGTGTGCCATAGACACACACTAGCGTGTGGAGGTGTGTGTCCTGTGCATAAACTCATGTGTCCTTTTCCTCAGAGGTGTTTTCCTAGGAAGGGGATCTGCTCATTCTGTCTTCCCTGAAACCCTGAGACAGGGAGGCAGGGGCCGTGAGTTCCAGTCACTGCTCCGACATTAACATGCCCCTGGCCTGACCTTGGGCCCCTCTCGGCCCTGTCTGGGCCTTTGTCCTCCCACCCGAAGTTGGGTATTTGGTTGGCCAGGATCCTGTGACTGGCAGGGACCCAGGGTGGCACTCTTACCAGGCACTCATGCCTAGGGGGCAAATCGTGGCTAGACGTGAGGGTGAGGCCCCATTTACTCCTGGCTGGGGGGTGGGAGGCAGGGTCAGAGGGCTCAGCCTAGCAGGTCTCTGCTCAGCCCCAGTGGCACGTCACCTACCTTGGGGCCTATGGGCTGGAAGCCAGGCAGGCTGCTGACTGTCACACGCTGGTCATCCATACGGCGTCCCTGGGTACTGGCCAGCATGTCCATGAGACTGTCCATCTCGGGTGCAGGGCCACTCTCTGCGTTAAGCAGAGGCATGTGGGGATGAACATATACACTGCCTCCAGGGAACACAGCCCAGCTGGAGCCGCTAACCCGCTCCTCGGCCCCCATTCATGTTCTCTGGGAAGTGTGCTCACCTCTCCCATCCCTTGCCCAGTGTTCCCATTTGTGGCTTACTTTCTCAGCCTCTTGCCCACAGGCCCCCCAGATGGCCACTCTCCCTGGATCCCTGCGCCCTGCCCCGTTCATGCCCCCAGACATCACACCAGTCCCACACACCCCCGTGCCCGCTCTCACGGCTCTCAGAGGTCGGACCCGGCCCTGCCTGCAGTGGGCACCGCTGTTCCTCCATCCGGTCGCCCTGCACGTGGCTCAGCAGGTTGAAGAAGCCCTCCTGGTCTGGAGAGCCAGCCTGGGGAACAGACACACTCAGTCCAGCTGGCCTCTCAGCTGGGGAACCCCTCCCCTCCCCTCCTCGGCTCTCACCATGATCCCCGCCGATGTGCTGCTGTGCAGAGCTGCTCAGAATGAGACCTGAGCCTCCTTCCCAATCCCGGCCCCTCCTGCCCCAGGGGCCCGGCCAGCAGGGCCACTCCACGTGGTACTGCCTCAAGGGAGAGGCTGCAGGTGCCAACATCGTGACGTCCTAAATTGGGGCCTGACTGCAGGGTGGCCTGGGGGCTGGGACATGAACCAGGGAAACATACCAGGGGCCGCCCCCAAATCCCAGCATCCCCCACCTCACAGGGGTTAGCACTGAGAGCCCTGACCTCTGCCCTGGGGCTGGGTTAGGCACTCAGACCCTCATGCCCACCAACACTTCCTTCGGCCGCAACTGGGTCAGGGGTCCCAGGAGACTTGCTTGCTAATTAGGTGCCCTACAAACTAATTAGTCTTGTCATTCACAGGCCCTTGAGTTGGGGATGTGTGGGGTGGGATCTGCTTACCTTGACGCAGGGGGCCAAGCTCCCGTCCACCTTCTCTTCCTGGTCCATCATTGTCCCCGCGCCCCTCCCCTGGGTCCCGTCCACTTCTCTGCTGGCCTCTGTCCCGGCCCCGTGCCAGAGAAGGCTTTTTAAAAGACTAGGATGTGGAGGGGGGAGTGGATACCCAGCCCCAAATCCCCAGCTCACGCCCCATCTGCTCCCACCCAAGCTTAAGCCCCATAAAGATGATCCAGATAATTGTTTTTGCAGCAGGATGTGGTGCTGCTGTGGGGGTGGGAGACAGGGTGACCTGGGCTTGGACCTTGCCCAGCAGGACTCACTGGGCCCCAAGAACTCTCAGGTGGGGCTCAGCAGCAGGCCAGACCAGTATCCCCACAGTGGAGAATGGGGGCTGGCTGGCCCCGCTGGGAAAGGACAGGCCACCAGGGCAGCTTGGGCGGGGTCTGTAGCCCTCTGGTGAGAAGCATTGCGAGATGGTCTCACCCTGCTGGAAAGGCAGTTGCCATCCACAGGCGGGAGGGGAAGAAGCTGCACGTGAGGACCACAGAGGCACCACCAGGCTGACTAGCTCCATCTTAGTCTCCTGGCCACCCCTCCTACTCACTGTCCCTGGGTCTGGTTGCCCACTGCAGTCCTAAGACAAGAAGGTCTGGGATCTCCTTTTTTTTTTTAAAGCTTTTATTTATATGAAAGAGCATGAGTGTGGGGGGCGGGGAGAGAGAGGGAGAAGCAGACTTTCCACTGAGCAGGGAGCCCGAAGTGGGGCTCGATCCGAGGACCTGGAATCATGACCTGAGCCAAGGGCAGACGCTTAACCAACTGAGCCACCCGGGTGTCCCAAGAAGGTCTGGAATTTCCTGTCCTGCCACCAGTGCCAGGTTGAGCTTTCTCCTGAGATCTGTCATCTCAGTGCCTGGGGATGGGAGGCAAGGAGGAGAGTCCCTGCCCCCTGCCCCAAGCAGCTATAGCCTTCTTTCAGTGCCCTGGGAGAGGGGGCCACTGGGAGGATCCCACTGGCACTCCATCCCCTACCCAAGATGCCTTTCTAGAAACGAGTTAAAACCTCTTCTCAGAGTAAATGGGCCGCAGTGTCACCACACCTGCCTAAGCACAGAGATTGGTCCTCTTCCCTAGGCAACCGTTCCCCATCCAGAGCCTCACCTACACCCTGTCCACAGCCCCGACTCCTCAATGCCAAAGGGACACCCTGCTCTTCCGAGGATGTACTGGTTTCCTGGAGCTGCCTTAACAAAGTCACAAGCTGGGTGGCTTAACGCAGTAGACGATTGTCACACAGTTCTGGAGGCCAGAGCCATAAGTTGGGGTGTCGGCGGTGCCATGCTGTCAGACCCGTGGGGGAGGGTCCTTCCTTTCCTCTCCCTGGTTCCTCGCAGTTGCAGGCAGCCCTCGGTGCTCCTTGGCTGTTCGCTGCAGTATTTCAACCTCTGCCTCTGTCATCATGTGACATTCCTCTGTGTCCCTATCTTCACATGGCCATCACAAGACATGGAAACCAGTCATGTTGCGTTTGAGCCTCATGCTACTGTAGCCTGACCTCTTAACTAACTGCATCTACAACGACTCTATTTCCAAATAAGGTCAAAATCTCAGGTACCAGAGCTTAGGCCTTCAACCTGTCTTAGGGGAGGGTGGGCAGGATACCATCCAGCCAGTAAGAGCAGAAGACCCTGGTCACCCTCACAGAGTATAGTGGGGGATGGTAGGCCTTCCGAACTTTCACTCCGTAGGGGACAGACTGAGAAGCTAGAGGGGGTCTCCCAGACTCCCAGCTCCTCCCTTTGCCCCTGCAATCCATCCTTCCCCTCCAGGAGCTGCAGCGATTCCCTTCCTTCCCCTGTTCAGAACTCTCCCTTGGCCCCCATTGCCCTCAGGAGAAAACTCAAACACTGTGGAGTAATGGAATGTTCTAAAACTGGGGATGGATGCACAACTCTGAACATGCTGAAAGGCATTGAATTGTACACTCTCAGCGAGTGAACTGTATGGTTTGTGAATTATATCTCAATAAAACTGTGAAGAAAAAACAAGAAAGGAACGGAGGGAGGAGGAAAATGGAAGAAAACCCCTAAATCCTACCTAGAATAGCCAGCCATCCTGGTTTGTCCAAGACTCTCAGTTTTAGCACGGAAGTCCTGTGTCTTGGGAACCTCTCAATCCCAGACAAACTGGCCTAGGTCAGTCCTACTTTGTCCCATAGAGGTCTGGCCTCTGCAGCCCCTCCAAGCTCACCTCACTTGCTCCGCTCCTCCAGCCACATCCCCTGCTTCTCTCTGCCTGGATCGCTGCGTGGCTGCTGCTTGATATTGTTCAGGTTAAATCTAAACGTCACCCTGTCAGGGTCCCCCTCTGGTACCACACACAATAAACCACCACGCCCACACGTGCCGTGCGCTCTCACATTACTGTTTATTTCCATTAGAGCTGAATTGATCATTTTCTCTCCCCTTTCCATTTAACCTTAAGTGCCACATGGCAGACCTAGTTTTCTTCACTGTTGCCTGTTCCAGGTAAGTGGCAAAGGGCCAAGCACCAGACCAATTCCCTTTTTTTTTTAAGACGTTATTTATTTATTTATTTATTTATTTATTTATTTATTTAAGAGAGAAAGAGCATGAGCCGGGGGAGAGGCAGAAGAAGCAGTTTCCCCCGCTGAACAGAGAGCCTCACGTGGGGCTCCATCCCAGGACCCTGGGATCATGACCTAAGCTGAAGGCAGGCACTTCACCGACTGAGCCACCCAGGCGCCCCATCCAGACCAATTCTTAATAAACGTGGCCAAATGAAGGAACCAGTTCTGGATTCTGCTTTCACACACGGGCATCCCACTTGAAATACGAGACCTCTTTAGTATGGGTGCTGCTTGAGCAGGCCATGAACCTTCAAGTCAAGTGTGAACTGAGTGTGTGTGTAAGTGTGCAAGGGGTTGAGCATGCCGCTAAGCCCACGAGTTCATCAGCGGACGAATGTGATTATCAGCCTGTGAGAGTGTGTGTGCACCTGGTGAGGACAAGGCTCTGACGAACGGTGCTGCTGGGACAGTCCTGGTTCAGATCCCAGCAGGCCATTTCATCAAGTGGCCTTACGCAGGGGTCCTGCTGAGCCGCGGTTTGGTAGTCTATACCGCACTCCCTGTCAGGGGTTCTCGGGGGATTGAGTGAGAATTTGACACAGGTCCTTGGCACACAGTAGGTGCTGGCTTAGCTTCAACCCTCCCTCCAGGCTTCCTCGTGAGTTGATCAAATGTTGTCCAGCCTGCTGCTACGCTCTGGGGAACAAAAAGTAAGGAGGTCACGGGTTTATGGCCCCGCGGCCCCGGATGGGCACACAGCATCCGACAGCCAGGGAGAAACTTCTGGCTGGGTGGTGGCTGTGTCTGGGGAAGATGAAAGGGTTGTGTTCCCGCGATCCCACTTGCTCGCTGCACGCAAGCAGGGAAGGTGTGTCCGAGCTCACGTCTGTGTGTGTCGTCGGGGTGCCCCTCCAGCGACTCCGCAACCGTCTGCGTGGACACACCCGCCCGCCCACTCTGCGAGGGACAGATCTTCCTCTCCGAGGACCGATGGGGGAGGAGCCAGCTCCGCGGGGCGGGGTCCAGGTGGCTGACGCGCGGGGCCACGCCCCCCACCTTGGGACAGACCCGGAAGCGGTGGCGGCGCCCCTGGGGGAAGATGGCGCCCTCGGGGCTGAAGGCGGTGGTGGGGGAAAGTGAGTGCGTCTCCTGGGGGGCGGGGGCCAGGGGTGCACGAATCCTGGGACCCTGGCGGCGGGGATTTGGCGGCCGGGCTGGGCGTCGAGCACCTGATCCTCGAAGGGGCGGGCGGGGACTTGGTCCCGCTGGACGTCCCGGCTCTCCCGTGCCGGAGCGAAACAAAGTTGGGGGACTGGACTCCGGGGACCCAAGGGATCGGTCTAGGGCTGGCGTAGGCAGGCGCCAGGGCTTGCACTCCTGGACCCCCTAGGGTGCCGGCAGAGAGAGGGCACAGCTGGACGCCCATACTGCCGGTTCTCTGAGGCTGGCAGAGTCCCGGGGGGCTGGACTCTTGGACTGGGGCCCGGACTGGGTGCGCTGGTCAACTACCCAAGGTGGTGTGAGAACTCGGGGGATGTGGTCAGGCCAATGTCCAGGCCCAGGGGTGCGGGACACCTTCCTTCTTGCCGGGTCCCCACGAAACTCATGCAGCGTGAGGACTCGGGCGTCTAGGCCGCGTGGGTAGGGGCTCTTGCGAGAGGGGTGGAGGTCGCCCCTTCCCCCATCTCGGGTAGTTCCGGTCTCAGCACCTCCTTCCTTCTGCTTCCGCCCTGGCGGTCCTGATAAGAGTGGACATGACACTCTGGGCGGGCGGGGCCACCCTGTCCCTTCTGCCTCCTCCCTCTGCAAGGCAGGGCAGACTATGGCTCAAACCCCTAGCACCCCAACCCAAAACGGAGCCTCGTACACAGGGGTTAATGGGGAGAAGCCAGGCCCACCTCGAAGCAGGGAGTCAGGGGGCCTGCAAGTAAACTGATGTAGGTCGCGGGGAGGGAGGGGTCTGGCGTCAACGTTCCCACCAGGAGAACTCGAGGTTGCAGATGGCGAGGCTGAGAGCCAGGCTCTGGAGGGAGGTAGACCTATATGTGAGCTCTGGCTTTTCAGTTATTCGTTCATCCAAAGCATATATTGAGTGGCTACTTAAGCCCCAGGCATTTAGCCATTTAGGGCTGAGGGTGCTGAGGCTAGTCACTTGTCCTCTCTGAACCTGTTTCCCTGTCTGTAAATTGGGGGTGACACTAGGGGTGACCTCACAAGACTGATGAGAGAAGTAAACAGGAGTGAAGATGGAGGCCCAGCCCCAAGGCCCAGAAGGCTTGGGGGCACGTTGGGGCCAGAGAATCCAATATCTTGAGCCCACCCTACCTTCCCTGCAGAAATTCTGAGCGGAGTCATTCGGAGTGTCAAAAAGGATGGGGAGTGGAAGGTATGGGGTTGGCAGAATGCCTTGTCCAGACTCATGTGGGGGGCCTGAATGTGGGACCCATAAGAACTCCCTGAGGAGGGTGCTGGTCCATGGTGGGGGGAGGGGGGGGGGCTTGGGTGGGTCGGTCTGGGACAGGGTGGGGGCAGGTGGGGGTCCTGGGTCCTCCCACCAGCCAGCTCTTGAAGCTGTCAGTCCCGCCTGCCACCCCAGCCCCACCTCGGGGGCAGCTGTAGCCTCTCCTGCCCACTCATCTGTCCATCAGTCTGTCTGTCCATCCATCTGGGCAGGTACTCATCATGGACCATCCAAGCATGCGCATCTTGTCCTCCTGCTGCAAAATGTCAGACATCCTGGCTGAGGGCATTACTAGTGAGTGGACACCCCCACCCCACGCTGCCCAGGTGGGACCTGAATATGGGGTCCCCTAAAACTGTCCAGAACTCCCCAATACTCAGGTCCCCATATATACAGCCCTTCCTCCTCCTGAGTGTGGGAGCCTGTGATGGGCGGGTCTCCCATGCAGGTCTTCCCAGCTGCAACTTCCTGACTATGTAACCCCTGTGTGTGGAACCCCATGTAGGATTCCCAGAGTGAACTCAGTGTGAGACACCCCAGAATATGTAACTTTCTATGGGGGACCCCTAGGGGGTGTGGCTGTGAACTTGAATGTGCAGAACCCTGCCCGTGTAACTCTTAGCTGTGTGCCCCTCCCCTTAGGCACCCGAGGGTGTACAGCTCCCCCTGCCCTAGCATCCAGCCCTCTTGCCCAAGTGTCCAACTTTCCAAGTCTGAGATTCTCCATGATCCCTGGCCCCAATGCCACCTACATACGGCCCTTTCTCTGTTCCTACTAGTTGTTGAAGACATCAACAAACGGCGAGAACCCATCCCCAGTTTGGAGGCCATTTATTTGCTCAGCCCCACGGAGAAGGTGCCTGCGTGAATGTGTGTGTGTGTGTGTACGTGTGTATGCGTGCCTGTGCATGTGTGCACATGTTGGGGGGGCAGGCAGGGGCTGGGAGGCTGGGGCAGGGCTCTGGAGGCGCAGGGCCAGGCTTGGACAATGGCGTGCCTCCCTCAGTCAGTGCAGGCCCTGATAGCAGACTTCCGGGGGACTCCGACCTTCACCTACAAAGCAGCACATGTCTTCTTCACCGACAGTGAGTGAAGCGAGCTGGGGGAATGGGGGGGTCGGGGCGTGGGGTCACTCTGGCCTGATGCCCCCTCTTGCCCACCCCAGCCTGCCCCGAGCCCCTGTTCAGTGAGCTGGGCCGCTCCCGTCTAGCCAAGGTGGTGAAGACGCTGAAGGAGATCCACCTGGCCTTCCTCCCCTACGAGGCCCAGGTACAGCCCAGACTAGTCCAGGGTCGGGGTGGGGGTCCGTGACCAAACGTCCTGGGTTCCAACAGAAACAGACACTGAAACGAGTAAAGGGGACATCAGGTTGGAAAGGAAAGCAGCCAGCACAGAGGGTCATAAGTTCTTCCCGCATAGGCACCTGGAGTTCTGTCCTCCTGGGCAACTGCAAGGGGCAGCATAGAGACACCTCTGAGGTGTCCTGCCCCGGGGGTAGGGGACTGGGGTGTTTCTCCACATCCTTCAGGCATCAGCTGAAAGCGGCCTGGGCCTGCCTTCTGGATGGTGTGGCAGGCTCCAGAGCCCGGGGGAAGCCCCAGGGAGCGGCAGGAGCTGGAGACCGCACGATGGCCAGGGACGCACCCAGAGTGGTGGCCTTGGCACTTATGCCCTCCCAGGTGTTCTCCCTGGATGCCCCCCACAGCACCTACAACCTCTACTGCCCCTTCCGGGTGGGGGAGCGGGCGCGGCAGATCGAGGCACTGGCTCAGCAGATCGCCACACTGTGCGCCACCCTGCAGGAGTACCCGGCCATCCGCTACCGCAAGTGGGGACCCCATCCCAATGCCGTCCCCCACCTTGACCCCAACCTGCCTGCAGCCTTTGACCTCACTTTGACCCCAGTCCTGGTCCTCACCCTGGTGCCAGCTCCCATCCCTAACCCCATCCTTGGAGTTGTGTGTGCCTTAACTACCCGTGTGTGCCCGGCCCTCCCCAACCCCACTCCTGAGGCCCCCATGTCTGCCCACCCCACTCCCAGGGGCCCAGAGGTCACGGCGCAGCTGGCCCACGCCGTCCTGGCCAAGCTGAACGCCTTCAAGGCAGACAATCCCAGTCTGGGTGAGGTAAGGGGGCCTGCCGGGGAGGTGGGGGTGAAGCCACGGCCAAGGAAGGACAGGGTCAGTATCCTCATCCCTGCCAACCCCCCAGGGCCCTGAAAAAACCCGCTCACAGCTGCTCATCATGGACCGGGGGTCGGACCCTGTGTCCCCGCTGCTGCATGAGCTCACCTTCCAGGCCATGGCCTATGACCTGCTGAACATCGAACAGGACACGTACAAGTAGGCGGAGCCCAGGAACACTCACCGCCCCCCCCCCCCATCAGCTCCTGGGTCCCTGGTCGTCGGCTGGTTGCCCTGACCCTCCATCTCCCGCAGGTACGAGACCACGGGGCTGAGCGAGGCCCGTGAGAAGGCTGTGCTGCTGGACGAGGACGACGACCTGTGGGTGGAGCTGCGGCACTTGCACATTGCCGACGTGTCCAAGTGCGTGCGCGCCGGGTGCCAGGGAGTGGGCCGCTCCGCGGGTGGTCGCCACGCATCCCCAGTCCGCCCCCTCCCCCCGCTGTGGGCCATGTAGGTGGTCTTTGGCTCTGGGTGAGCACCCCAGTACAAGCCACGCCCCTCACCCAGACTCGGTGCGGGCTTGCCCATGGCCTGGTACAGGGACACGTGTGTCCCCTGGCTCCCACCCCCGGGCTGTGTGACCCCTCCCCCCCTGCAGTCAAACCGCAGCCTTGGCACCAGTCCCCAACCCCACCCCTGCCCACTCTTCACCGTCAGGAGGGTCACGGAGCTTCTGAAGACGTTCTGTGAGAGCAAGAGGCTGACCACCGACAAGGTAGGGGCAGGCCTGCGTCAGGAGGGGCAGCTGGCGAGGAGAGGCCCCTGCCCCCATAGAGCGGGAGCGGGGCCGCAGTCCGGTTGCGGAGCCTGGAGTCCGGAGCTGGGGTGGGCAGGGCTGGGCCTCACGGCCTCCCTGTCCCCAGGCCAACATCAAAGACCTGTCCCACATCCTGAAAAAGATGCCTCAGTACCAGAAGGAGCTGAACAAGGTGAGCATGGGCGGGGAACCTGCCCCCCCCCACCCGCCCCACACCACTGCGCCAGGCTCTTGGCTTGGACTCAGTCTCTGTTACCCCAACTCCCGCCCCGCAGTATTCTACACACCTGCATTTAGCCGACGACTGCATGAAGCACTTCAAGGGTTCGGTGGAGAAGCTGTGCGGTGTGGAGCAGGTGGGGGCGGGCCTGGGACGGGGTGGGGGTGGGGCCCCAGAGAGCCGGACCTGTAGAGGGGGCTGGGTCTGCAGGGGAGGAGACTTGTAGAGGTGCGGCCTGTGAGAGGGGCGGGGCCTTCGGAGAGCAAGCTGGCGCTGTGAGAGGCGTGGACCCTGGGGAGAGGCGGTCCTGGGACAGGGGTGCGGTCTATGGCAGGGGCAGGTCCATAGAGAGGTGGGACCCGGGTAAGGGGTGGGACCTGGGGAGAGGTGGGGCCTTGAGGGGGCGGGGCCTGTTGATGGACAGGGACGAAACCTTCAGAGACCGGACAGTAGGAAGAAGCGGGTCCCCAAGGTCCTGTCAAGGACCCTGGGGTGGCCTAGCTCTGGAATCGCCGGACTCCCCGCCCCGCAGGACTTGGCCATGGGCTCAGACGCAGAGGGTGAGAAGATCAAGGATGCCATGAAGCTGATCGTGCCCGTGCTGCTGGATACGGCGGTGCCCGCCTATGACAAGATCCGGGTGCTGTTGCTCTACATCCTTCTACGGAACGGTGGGTTGGGGGCATGGGAAGGCCTCCGGATACCCCCGTTCACGGGGGTCTGCAATGAGCCTGGGAATCAACCAACCCCATGGTTTTCCTGACCTTGGGATGCCCTCACTCAACGGGCACACCAGATCCCACAGATATACCCGTCTCGAACTTGGGAACCCCCCTCCCTTGACCTGGGGGAACTGTCATTGACATGAGGGCTCTGCTGACATAGGGACCCCCAAATCTATGACTCTTCCAAACTTGGCCCCATCAACTAATTCCAGATCCCCATCTATCCCCTCTGAGATCGCCATCCAGAATTCTAGCATCTTCCTCACACCTGCCCCAGTGGCCCCCTTGGTCCTGAGCACCCCCCCCCACATCACAGTCTTGGGACCTCCTCTCACCACCCCCAACCCCCTTCACCCAGGAACCCCATGGCCACCTTCCGAGGCTACCTTCAGAGAGGGCCACCCCATCCTCTCTGAGCCGGCCCGCCTCATGAGACTCCCATCCACAGAAGCCCACCTGTCTTCCTCCTCCAGGTGTGAGTGAGGAGAATCTGGCCAAGCTGATCCAGCATGCCAACGTGCAGGCACACAGCAGCCTCATCCGGAATCTGGAGCAGCTGGGGGGCACGGTCACCAACCCTGGGGTATGCTGGCAGCAAGCCGTAGGGTCAGAGACTGGGCAGAAGGCAAATGTGGGCATGGGGGGGGTGCCTAGGAGGGTCAGAGCCTGGTGCCTGAGAGGCTGGGGAGCTGGGGCATTCGGGGGTATGGTGGGGCTCTTGGAGGGCAGGGGTTCTGTGCAGGATCAGGTCTGGGGACCAGAGGGCACCACAGCTGTCCCCAGTCATGGGTCACATGAGAAGCAGGGGTGAGGCGTAGCCAGAGCTGTGGTCCTGGTGATGGTGCAGTGGGCAAGGGGGGTGTGTGGCCGAAGTCCCAGGTGGTGGACAGCAGGGTCACCGGCACACAGTCAACTGTGGGCTCCTGGAGGACTTGGAGCCCCCCCCCCCAAACACAGTCTAACTTGTGCTCAGCTGTCAGCTTCGCCGCTCCTGTCTCTCTCTGGCCCTGTGTGTCCCACTCCCCTGACCCTGCCTGCACTGCCAGGGCGGCTCTCCCATCCCCCTCACCTGTCCCTCATCTCTCTCCCGGCCCCCTGTCTGTCGCCCTGTCTCCCACCTCCTGGTTCCTGGTTCCCGTTTCTCCTTGCCCTTCGGCCTCTGTCCCCACCTGTCTGTCGTCGTCCTCGTCTTTCTCTGTGCCACACTTGGTCTCATTGGCTCTGTATCTCTCTCTCCTTCTCTTTCCCTGTCCTCTCCCTCTCCCTCTTTCTTCCTCTCCCCCTCCCAGCTCTCTTTCTCTCCTTCTCTCTCCTTCTTCCCTCTCTCTGCTCCTCTGTTCCATTTCTCCATCTTTTTCTGCAACCCTTCCCCCAAGCCAGGTGAGCTCCCAGCCCCACCTGTGACCCACCTCCTTCTCCCCCATCCTCCCACCCCTCCCCCAACACCCCGCCTGTAGGGCTCTGGGACCTCAAGCCGGCTAGAGCGGAGGGAGCGCTTGGAGCCCACTTATCAGCTGTCCCGCTGGACCCCAGTCATCAAGGATGTGATGGAGGTACCGCTGGTGGGGCCCCACCTCCCCCTGCCTACCCCCGCACCCCCGCCAAGTCCTGCCCTGGTCTAGGCGGTGGCTCAGTCCTCTTCATGTCATGGTGCTAAGCCTCAGGGCTTAAGGGAAAATCCCTCATTATGGGCATCCCCCTGGCATCTGATCTGCTCTGCGGGGGGGTGCCCCAAGCCAACACATTGGGACAGCAGGGGGGCACCTCAAGGGGGAGCCTCATTTCCTGTCCAACCACTGGCCCCTTCCTTTGTCCTCCTCTGTTCTCTTCCCCTGCTGCCACTATCCCCCCCCCCCCGAGAAATCCCCTTGTTCCCCCTTCGCCCTCCCCACCACCAGCCCCTGCCCATCCTGGGAGCCCAAAGCAGCAACAGCCAAAAGGACCAGGCCAGGGGCCCAGCCTCCTGGCTTCCCGCCTGCCGTTCCTCTGGCACCTCTACCCACCTGGGGGCCCAGCAACCTGCCCCTCCCATCCCCGTGGACCCTGGATGCCCCGTCACCTGAGGCTGCTGTCCTGATTCTCCCTCTCTGGCTTCCAGGATGCCGTCGAGGACCGGCTGGACCGAAAGCTGTGGCCCTTTGTGTCCGCCCCCGCCCCCACATCCAGCTCCCAGGCTGCTGTCAGGTGAGGGCCCAGGGGACACCCCCTGCCCACACCCAGGCTCATGTGAGGTGAGGGGTGTGGCGCTGGCAGAGGAAAGTCTCCTGCCCGGACTGACCCCTGCCCGCCTCCCCTGCCCAGTGCTCGTTTCGGCCACTGGCACAAGAACAAGGCCGGCGTCGAGACGCGGGCAGGGCCCCGGCTCATCATCTACGTCCTGGGCGGCGTGGCAATGTCGGAGATGAGGGCCGCCTACGAGGTGACCAGAGCCACTGATGGCAAGTGGGAGGTGCTCATTGGTGAGAAGCCGGGACTGGGGTCCCTGGATGCTGGGGCTGGACACCTAGGTGCTTTGGAGGGTCGGGCTGGCAGGAGACTCCCTGTTGGGTCCCCCAAACCTGGAGCCTGTGTAGGGCCTGTGTCTGGGAGCCCAGGGTGAGGAGCTGGAAACTGACTTTCCGAGGGGCTGGGGCTTGGGTTCCCAGGGAAGGGGTCCCCTGGGGGCTGGACCCCTATGTTTCTAAGGAGTCTAGACTCTGGAGTCCTCAGAGTCAGGGCCTGCTTTCCCAGGGACCTCAGCTGGAGGTCCCAAGGCAGCAGCCCCATCCCCCTGACCCTCCCCTGCTGCCCAGGTTCCTCGCACATCCTCACCCCGACCCGCTTCCTGGATGACCTCAAGACGCTGGACCAGAAGCTGGAGGACATTGCCTTGCCCTGACCTGCCCCCTCCCTTCCCAGAGAAATAAACTCCTCCCTTCTCTTTGCCTGCCAGCGCCCACCTCGCCTTCTTTCTGAGGGAGCTGTCCTGGGCCAGCCTCCTGTGGGCCCTCCTCCCTGACCTGCGCCTCCGGACCCACTCGTGTCCTGCCAGGGGGCATCTTAAGCCCAGGCGAAGGTTCAGATTTGGGCTTGGTTTGAACACTGGCTCCAGAACTAGGTGTAAGTTCTTGGCCGGCGTCCTGGTTTCTCCATCCATACAAAACATGGGGCCGGTCATGGCAGCCGCTTTGCGGAGGAGATAGAGACCACTCCAGAAAGCTGAGGGTGTGAGGGCGTGACAGCTGCTGTCCTCCGCTTGGCAGCTGTGATGGGCCTGTTAGTATTAACAAGCAGAATGGATTCGGTATCCTGCCCCCCCAACTCCAGGAACTGTATGAAGGGCCCCGGAGCCATACTCGGCCAGGGGTCCTCTCCAGCTCCCGGGATCAGTCTGCTTTTGTGCGAAGACAGGCACACAGCACACCATGCCCAGTTCCCACCCACCCCAGAGCGTTAGAACTCTCCCGGCTCATCCTCGCCCCCCCCCCAGGGTGTGCCCCACCCCCAGGGTGTTCACAGGGGCTCCCAACTGCAGGACATGTCAGAGGGTGTATGAGCGTGCTGGGGCTCGATGACTTAAGGGCAGAGATGTGTTCTCCCACAGTCCTGGGGGCTGGAAGTCCAAGGTCAAGGTGGCAGCAGGGTTGGTTCCTCCTGAGGCCTCTCACCGTGGCAGGTGGAAGCCGAGATGCCTGCCATCTTCTGTGTCCTCATGTGGCTGTCCCTCTGCACGTCTGTGTCCTAATCCCCTCTTAGAAGGACACCAGTCATGTTGGATTAAGGCCCACCCTAATGACCTCCTTTTAACTTAATTATCTTGTAAAAAGAATATCTCCAAATACAGTCACATTCTGAGGCGCTGGGGGTTGGGACTTCCACATGAATTTGGAGGGGGGATACAATTTAGCCTGTAACACGCAGCTAAAAAGGAGATACGAATCTCACAGTGTGAGTAAGACATGATGACCGTTGTCTCTCTGTGGGGCACAAATACAGAGCCAGGCGGACAGCAGCAGAGGGGGCTGTGGGAGGCCAGAGGATACCCTCATCTATCCAGTCTGGGGGTAGTCAAGGAAGGCTTTCTGGAGGAGGGCAAGTCTGAGTTGAGAATGAAAAGAGGAGTCAGGGAAGGCGGGGAGGGCACAGTGGAAGCAAAAAGAGAGTGAGATGGAGCAGAAAGGATATTGAGGGGCAGTAAGATCTGGGAACCACAAAGCGCCTGAGGGCCTAGGTGAGCTTGTGGCCCCCTGTCGGGGCAGCGCTGTGGAAACTACAGAAGGGATCTGAGCACGGGCAGGCGGGGCCCACATTTAACGCCAGCAAAGAGGTGCTGCTGGGAGGGGCTCCGGTGGGTGGGTGGGTAAGCTGGGTATAGCGCCCCCGTCCCCCGCCCGTGGAGCACTACTTATCACCCATATGTGTAATGGGTGCCCCATCCAAGGCTGGGACCAGGAGGGCACGGGCGGAGACAGGACACGCAGGACCCTTCCTCACCGGCCAGGGAGGACATGGCCCTGACTGAAGTCACCTCTCCTTTTAAGAATTCAGGGAAATCTAAGGACACTTTTCCCGGGAAAATCGCTCACGCAGTTTTGCAGGCGGCGCCCTGGAGAAGGGCTAAACACTGACTCAGCAAGTCCGCTTCTAGGATTTACGCGAAACTCCTACCGGGGCAGAAAGCTGAATGTGCAAGGTCGCCGAGGGGGCGGGTGGGGTTCCCCGGCCCCCGACCCCAGAGATCCCCGCCCTGGATTCGCGGCTCTCCGTCCGGCCCCGGCAGGGAGGCCTTTTAACTGGCCGGAGACGGGGCGGGAAGGAGGTGGTTCTAAAGTTTACCACTGAAACTCGCCTCGCGGGAAAGCCGCGCTCGGCCCTCGGGGCCCACTTACGGAGGTAAACACTGTGAGCACCAGGAGGCGCTGTGGCCCAAGTTTCCGGTTCCTTGGCTGCTTCACGTCCGTACCTGGAGCCGGGGTGACCCTAACTGGAAGCTTTAAGTAGGTCAGCGGTTCCTCCGCGCTTCTCTGCGGCAACAAGACTCCGTTGCCTCTGCCCTTTATTTACGCCAAGGTGGTGTTGTAGCTTGTCCGACTTAAGGACATTTTGATTCAACAGATATTCACGGACCCCTATGGGCCACAGCGGCCAGCAGCGTCAGGCGTCACGCCAATCCCTCCGCATGCATTACTGAGACTTCTCGAAACCCTCCTATGGGAATGAAATCCAATCTCCCGCTCTCTGTGTGTTACACAGTCCCTCTGCAAGTCCATTCCCCACTGGCTCCCTCAGACATAGCTGCTGTCCCTCAAACACATCACTCCGTTTCAGCCACAGGCCCTTTGCACCTGCTGTTCTCATTGCCTACAATGCTCTTCCCCCAAGTCTTCGTATCCTCCCTCCTTCCCGTTTTAGCTCAAATGTCACCGTGCTTTATTTCCTTAGGACATCTATCCTGACTTGCTGTGTTTTCTTTGGGGTTCTCTTCCTGTCCTGGGGAATGTGCCCCATTCTGGATTTGGCTGGCTGCTTCTTTGTGACCCTATATAACTTGTTCTTAGAATCTGTCCCCACCATCCCCACCATGCTGTTTCCTCAGGTCAACAGGTGGTTAGCACTACCTGGACCAGGTAGTGGTCAGAACATTCTTTCACCAGTGGGCCTGGGTACCGCCTGTTGCATCTTCTCAGGGGCTCCATAACATCGTGGTGCTACAATTCATCTGTGGGTTGGTGGGAGTGGGGCAGGTGTCCCCCGGTCCCCACCAAATCTCCACCTAAAGCTGTTAGCAGCCATCAAGTCTCAATGCCTGGACCCATTCTCTCCTGAAGATTGTTTCCAACCTTATTAAGCCTTCCACTGGCATTAGCTGGGATCCTTCTCGAATGACCTGTCCCTCGGCAACTAGTTGGACTGTACAGAAAGTAACTACCTGATACATTTTCTTCGGTGTTATCTGCAGGATCCCCAGGAGGCAGCAGGATATATGAGTTTATCAGGGGGGTCTGGGGTGGAGACAGACCTCAGGGTGACCAGTGGTCACATTGTAAGCATATAGGAAGCATCCAGGAAACTCTGGCTGCCATAATGATAATCATCATCATAATACATTATGGATATAATAATAATGTTATTATTAGTATCTGACACTCCAATGGGGTCCGGCCCTGGGTGGGCTAAGAAGGAGGGCCCCCCAAAGCAGCAAAAAGGATATCTCAGGCTCACATCAGCACTTCGGAGGGTCTGAGGGCACATCCCCAGGAGAAGTGAGGTCCGATGGTTTCAGGATCAGGAATGCATTAGAGTGGGAGTTCTCCCCCCATGCTGTGCAGGGAGCCTCTTCTAGAATAATCTCTCATCCAAGTCACTGGAGGGAAAGGTTTGTGGTCTGGAACTTCCTCCCCTGAACAAATGTGAGGCTCCAGGGCACGCCGGAGCTGCCAGCTGGGCAGGAGGGGTGAAAGCGGGGATCCTGGCAGAGGAAGGGGCAGAGGAAGGCGTGCCCGAAGCCTTCAACTTGGGAGGCAGAGGCTTCGTGGCCTCACGGCAGGGACAGGAAGTGAGTGTGACTCAGCGAGCCAAGGAAAGCTCCAGCAAGGAGAACAGGGCAGGGAGGCTGTCAGCTCCAGGGGAACCTAGACAGCGCAGAGGCAAAGCAAGCTTCCCTTTTTTTGTTTCTCTAAAGTTACTCAAAATCTTCAAACACCAGTTAACCAACAGCTGCCAAGAATATTGTGAAAAGGCCCCTGGAGTGAAGAAATTGCCTAGCAAGTGGGAAGGCTCTGCTCCAGGGGGGCCAGAGCTGGAGTCCCCAGGGCTGGGGCGCTGGGGGGGGGGGAACAGGACAGGAAGAGGAGGTCCTGGCTGGGGCTCCCCCGCCCTCCAGTGACCAGAGTTCTTTGTTAGACCACTGGGAGTCTCGGTCCCTGTCGGTGGCCAGGGAAATTCTGGGAAAATGCTGGTGAAGAAAGGTGACATATCTGCAGCATTCGCTCCGTGCGGTGCCCCGTTCTGCGTGGTCTCTGCAGATGCACGGGAGTAAGTCAGGAGGAGAAAGACAAACACTGTATGATTTCCCTTACATGTGAAATCCATGTCCCCCCTCGTTTATTGAAATACAATTGATATGTAACATTGTGTCAGTGTAAGGGTTACAATGTAGTGATTCGACCTATGAATATATTGCAAAATGATTTCTACAATAAGGTTAGCAACTTTCAGATATCCGGTACAGTAGTGCTGTGCTCACCCCTGTGTACACGAGATTCCCCAGAACTTACTCATCGTCTAGCTGGAAGTTGGGACCTTTGGACAACCTTCCTGTATTTCTCTAACCCGCCCCCTGGCAACCACGGATCTCTGTTTCTATAAGGTTTTTGGGTGGTTTTGTTTGTTTTAAAGATTTTGTTTATTTATTTTAGAGAGAGAGAGGGAGAGAGCAGGGGGGAAGGGGCAGAGTGAGAGGGAGAATGAGTCTTAAGTTGACTCTGAGCTGAGCCTGATGTGGAATTCGAACCCAGGACCCTGAGATCATGACCGAAGCCAAAACTAAGACTCGAATGCTCGATCAACTGTGACACCCAGGTGCCCTGGTATTAATTAATTAATTAATTAATTAATTATCGTAATCTCTACACCCAATGTGGGGCTTCAACTTACGACCCCGAGATGAAGTGTCACATGCTCTTCCAACTGAGCTGGTCAGGCACCCCGAGTTTGTCTGTTTAAGATTGATATATGGAATCTAAAAAAGCCAAGCTGGCCCCTGGGGGGCTCAGTCGGTTAAGCTTCTGCCTTCGGCTCAGGTCATGATCCCTTGGTCATGAGATCAGGCCCCACGTCATAGAACTCCCTGCTCCTTGGGGAGCCTGCTTCTCCCTCTGCCCCTCCCCCTGCTCATGCTCAATCTCTCTCTCAAATACATAAGTAAAATCTTAAAAAAAATTAAAAAATGAAAAAGCCAAGCTGGGTGGAAGGGGTTTCCACAAAACTCTTCCCGCCCCTCCCGTTACTTTGTCCTCCATGCTTCCCACCCTGGTCCATGTACTGCTCACCCCAGGGTTTGTGGGGGAGAAATGCCGTGGTTAAAAGGGAAGACTTTGGCATTGGACACATCTGGGTGAAATCTCCCCTTTGACAGTGAGCCAACCTTACCCAGGGACAGTTTTCCCATCTGTAAAACTGCACCCAGCTGTTTGGAGAATTGGGGAGACGGTGCTCGGTGCTCCGGAGAGCGCTGGGGTTTGTGGTGGAGGCTGGGCTATGGGGAAGGGTCAGTTTTACTCCAGGAAGCCAGATGCCACCACCCCTCTATCCCCTTTTATTCCCAGTTCCTCAGTTGGTGGGGAGGGTGCAGGTTACTTCATACCCACCCCCCACTTCTTGATTACTCCCTGTGAGTAGGAATACCTGGAAACATTTCTTTTATAAACTTCTGTATTCTTTGAATTCCTTTTTAAATAGGGACATTTAAAAAAAATATTTTATTTATTTATTTGAGAGAGAGAGAGACAGAGATAGCCAGAGACAGTACTAGCGGGGAGGAGAGGGAGAAGCAGGCTACCTGCTGAGCAGGGAACCTGTTGCAGGATTCGATCCCAGGACCCTGGGATCACCACCTGAGCTGAAGGCAGACGCTTAATCAACTGAGCCACCCACGTGCTCCAAAATGTCCCTATTTAGGGGTGCCTGGATGGCTCAGTCGGTTAAGCATCTGTCTATCTTCAGCTCAGTCATGGATCCCAGGGTCCTGGGATTGAGCCTGCTTCTCCCTCTGCTCCTGCCCGCCCCGGTCCCCTCCCCTCCCCCTGCTCATGCTCTCTCTCTCTCTTAAATAAATAAAATCTTAAAAAAAAAAGGGGGGGGGAACATTTTATTTCTGTCATTTCTTTAACAGAAAAAGGAAAGCTGTAGGAATATTCTCAAAACAATGTCGCTTTTATTCTTTTTCTTTCTTTTTATTTTTTAAGTAGAGCTGGGACAGTGCTGTGGCCAACCAGAGAGCAGTTCCCCCCATCCACCACACACTTCTTGGGGCTGAAAGGTGCAGGTCCTTGAGCCAGACCATCGGGGTTCAAATCCCAGCTCCTCCACCAACTCACTGTGTGGCCCCAGACAAGTCACTTAGCCTCTCTGGGCCTCAACAACTCCTTTTGTAGAGATAGTAATCATATCTCCCTGACCGGGTGGTGGTCATATGTATAAATTGCTCAACAAACAGTAGATATGATCATCTCAGAGCACCCCAAGGAGCCCCCAAGTGAAAGATATTCTGTAAGGAGTCCAGAGGCCGAAGGAACCCAGGGACACCAAGAGGAGAGAGTGGGTCTCTGCGAAGGGGAATCTCAGGTAGTTGACACTGGAAGTCTCCATGCTCTTTACCACCCAACCTTCAGGCTCTCACTGTTCCTGGCCCCAAGGCACAACCTGGCCCCATCAGGTCTTGCTGGAGCCACAGCCTGTCCTCTCCCCACCTCTGCAGCTGGCAGCTAGCTGCTCAGACTGCCCTTCGGCCAGGCAGATCCCACCCCCCCAGGTCAGAAGAGCTTCTAGGGGCGCCTGGGTGGCACAGCGGTTAATCGTCTGCCTTCTGCTCAGGGCGTGATCCCGGCGTTACGGGATCGAGCCCCACATCAGGCTCCTCCACTATGAGCCTGCTTCTTCCTCTCCCACTCCCCCTGCTTGTGTTCCCTCTCTCGCTGGCTGTCTCTATCTCTGTCGAATAAATAAATAAAATCTTAAAAAAAAATCTCTGTCAAATTAATAAATAAAATCTTTAAAAAAATTAAAAAAAAAAAAAAAAAGAACTTCTAAGTGAAGCCAGGCTTGCCAGCTCTTGCTAAGGAAAGCGGGCAGGGTTCCAAGTCTTTTGCTTTTCTTTTCTGTCGTTCATGTGGGATAGGAAGCAAGTGTCAGTGATTTTCTTCTGATTCAGCCAAGCCCTGTCATCTCAAGTCTGTTAACAGGATGGTCGGCAAGTTTTACCTAACGAGGCAAGTAACTCAGATTACTTCTGGAGGTCAGTTTCCCAGGCCCTCTTTGTTCAAATAACCCTTCAAGGACAGGTGTGCAGTAACAGAGGCAGGAATAAGCTGGTAAGAGTTGTGAATATTCCCCAGGTCGGCTGGGCCACGCAGGAAGACGGGTGGTACAGAGCAGCAAAATCCTCTCTCTCTGTGGCTTCAGGACGCAGTTTTCCTTTTTTTTTTTTTTTTTAAGATTTTATTTGTTTATTTGAGAGAGAGAATGAGTGAGAGAGAGATCAGAGCACAAGAGGGAGAGGGAGGAACAGACTCCCCGCTGAGCATGGAGCCCGATATGAGACGTGGTCCCAGGACCCTGGGATCATGACCTGAGCTGAAGGCAGACTCCTAACCAACTGAGCCACCCAAGTGTCCAGACACAGTTTTCCTTAAGATCTTTGGGAAACTCCTTTTTTCCCCAACTATCATTTAAGTTATAAGCATCGGGTGGTGATAATCACACAACTATGCATTTGTCAGAAGTCATAGAACTCAGTAAAAAGAGTGAATTTTACTTGATGTAAATGACACTTCATTTTTTTAAAAACACAATACTTGGGAGGCACTTGGGTGACTCAGTCTGCTGAATGGGCGACCTTTGATTTCGGCTCAGGTCATGATCTCAGGGTCCTGGGATCGAGCCCCATGTCTGGCTCTGCACTGGGTGTGGAGCCTGCCTAAGATTCCCTCTCCCCTTCCCCACCTCGCATGCATATGCGCGCTCTCTCTGTCTAAAAAACAAAACAAAACAAAAACAAAAAACTGAAAAGACAATACTTGGGAAAAAACAAAACATTTCATGCAGCACGCAGGCATACCCATTGTCAAAATGCATCTAACTGAACATTTAAGATAGATGCCTTCTATTTAACGAAAATTATACCTCAATAAAATTGATTGTAAAAGAAGTGACTGCCCTATCGTATGCTCTATTTTTTTTATTATTTTATTTTTTTAAAGATTTTATTTACTTATTTGAGAAAGAGAGACAGTGAGAGAACAGGAGTGGGGAGGAGAGTGGGGAGCAGACTCCCTGCTGAGTAGGAAGCCCGATGCGGTGGGGGGGGGGAGGGCTTGATCCCAGGATCCTGGGATCACAACCTGAGCCAAAGGCAGAACCTCAACCGATTGAGCCACCCAGGTGCCCCCCTATTGTATGTTTTAAAGACCTGGCTCTGAAATTTTACTTGATAACATTTGATGCAAAATTGAGACCACTAGACCTCAGTGTCACTGACAGAAATCAGGGGGAATGAAAATGAAAATATATATTTTTTAAGTTTATTTTTTTTTTGGCCATCTCTACACCCAGTGTGGGGCTAGAACTCATGACTCTGAGATCAACTGTAGCATGCTCTTTTGAATAGGCCAGCCAGGTGCCCCCAAAATGTTTTATTTTCTTCAAAGAGAATGAAAGGACGGACATGTGGCCCTTTCCTGCTACTTAACCAAAGGTTTTTGTTTTTGTTTTTTTCTCTTTTCTTAATCAGAAAGAGAGAAAGTGAGCACAAGCAGGGGGAGTGACAGGCAGGAGAAGCAGGCTCCCCGCTGAGCAAGGAGCCTGATGTGGGACTCGATCCGAGGACCTTAGGATCATAACCTGAGTTGAAGGCAGACGCTTAACTGGCTGAGCCACCAAGCCGGCCTTTTTTTTTTTTTTTTTTTTTTTTTTTTTTTTTACATCAGAGAGAGAGAGAGAGAAACCAAGGGTTTTCAAACTAAGTCCCCAGGGAATCCTAGGGGTTCCACACACGCCCCCTGCTTTTCACCCAACCTGTAGGCAGAGCTCCCCACTTCTGTGACCCCAAAAGCTTTTATCTGAAAAGTTCTGAGACTAAAGGGTTTGAAGGATGAGAGCTCTCAAAAAAATGACCCTTGCTGTGTCCCGAGCTACCTTGTGTCCAAGCTGTGTCTGGGGGTCTTCAAGGAAGGGAGCCTGTGACATTTTGTATGCCAACCAGGCTCTCTGCCCTCCTACCCACTGGTTTTCTTTCAGTTCCTCAAAGCTGGTGCGCGCTGTCCTTCCCTGGGGCCTTGGAACATGCAGTTCCTTCCACCCGGATTGCCCTCCCTGACTGGTTCTCCTGCTTAACTCTTGCTCACCCTCTGGCTTCCGCTCAGCCCTCTCTTCCTCCATAGAAACTCCCTGGATTCTTCCAAGGGGGGCTTCATTCTTCTGTCAGAAATTCTTCCAGAACTGGGTTCCTCTCCTTCGGGGCAGAGATGACTGGTGGGGTGTGAGGCTAACTGAGCACTCCCTTGGTGTCTGTCTTCATCTGACAGACAGAGCAAAGTGCGTGAGTGCTGGGGGGTTCCCTTGCTCCCCACCGCATGCACAGTGCATAGCACACATCTGACACATAGTAAGTGCTCAGTAAATATTGCCTACACTTTGGCCCTGTGTACACAGTTGTATTTACATAGGGATTTCACACACACACAGGTCACTTTCACTGAAATAGAGCACGCATAAAGAAAAGTGTGAGGATGTAAGTGTACGCTCAAATTTTTACTAGCTTCCCACTTTCCCTCACTCCCCAGGAAACTTCCATCCCCATCTCCAACAGCATAGATTAGTTGTGCTTTTATTTCTTTTTTTTTCTTTTTGAGAGAGAGAGAGAGCGAGCAGGTGTGTGTGGAATGGGGAGAGGGGCGGTGCAGAGGGAGAGGAAGAGAATCCCAAGCAGGCTCCACACCCAGTGCGGAGCTGGACGCAGGACTCGATCTCACGACCCTGAGCGAAAATCGAGAGTGGGACGCTCAATCGACCGAGGCACCCGGGCGCCCTGCCCCGGTCCTTTTTAATGCATGGATTTGTGCAGTATGTTCTTTTCTGCGTCTGGATTCTTTTGCTCACAATCGTGTTGGTGAGAATCATCCAGACTGTTGCACGTAGCTGTAATTCGATACATTGTAATCTCTCATTCACACTCATTGCTATTGACCAGGGGTGTGCAAATTACTATTATTTTTTTTTTTTTTCCTGGAGAGGGCCAGATGGTAGCCGGGTTCACCTCTGCAGGGCAAAGTCTCTGTCACTGACCTAGGAAAGCAGCCTCAGACCATCTAGAAAAAAGTGGGCGTGGCTATGCTCCAAGAACACTTTATGGGCACTGGGATTTCAATTTCATATGTCACTGTTAACATTTTTTTCCCCAATGATTTCAAAATGTGTGAACTTTTTGTCATCTCCTCGAAGAGTTAAGCACAGAATTGCCTTATGATCCAGCAATCGGAACTCCTGGATATGTACCCAAAGGGACTGAAAGCAGGGATTCAGGGATGCTCAGAGATGCTCGTACATTCCACGGCTTACAGGGGCATCGTTGACAAGAGGCGGAAACAACAAAGCGAGTTGCAACTAAGAGATGAATGGATAAACAAAATGTGTGTCCCTACAATGGAATATTTGCCATAAAAAGGAATGAAGTTTGGCCCCATGCCACAACATGGATGAATCTTGAAAACATTTATGCTAAGTGAAAAAAGACAGACACAAAAGGATAAGTGTTGTGTGATTCCATTTACTTGAGGTGTGAACAGGCAAAGTCAGAGAGACAGAAAGTAGATGGTGGGAGCCAGGGGGTCCGGCAAGGGAGATAGGGAGTTAGTGTTTCGTGGGGACAGAGTTTCAGTTTGGGAAGATGAGAAAGTTCTGGAGACGGATGGTTTGATGGTTGCACAATGTCAGAGTATTCAATGCCACTGGACTGTACACTTAAAAAATGGTTAAAACGGGGGCGCCTGGGTGGCTCAGTCAGCTAAGTGTCTGCCTTCAGCTCAGGTCTTGATCTCAGGGTCCTGGGATCGGGACCCCCATTGGGTTCTGCGCTCATCGGGGAGTCTGCTTCTCCCTCTGCCCTTCCCCACCCCTTGCTAGCTCTCTCTGTCTGTCCTAAATAAATAAATAAATAAATAAATAAATAAATAAATAAAATCTTTTAAAAAAACGGTTAAAATGGTAAGTTTAATGTGAAATGGATTTTGCCACAATTTAAAAAATCCGTTTAATTAAAAACAAAAATGAAAATGTAAAAACCATTCTTGGCTCATGGGTTGCACAGAAATGGACAGTGGACCAGATTTGTCCCATGGGCTGCAAGCTTGCCACCGTCTGTTGCAGACTGTTCCATTGAAGGAAAAAAGAAAACATGATTTTATCCATTCTATTGTTGATAGGCATCTGGGTGTGAACGTGGTATGCAGTTCTCACACAGGGGTTATTTTGGTCCTGCTTACATTCCCCACCCCTGCGTGCAAACTCCTGTTTCTTTGCCTGTCCCTGGGACAAGGGCTTCTGGAATCATCCCCCAGGCACTACCTCCTGGACCAGTCCCAGCCCGGATGTGAGAAGGGTGGGCTCTTGAATGGGGAAACTGTGGCAGGGAAGGGGGGGGGGCAGAGCTTCCTATCCCTGGGCCCCTAGAGTCTGCCTGGGGGCTTCCTCTTGGCCCCGGATGTGGGATGGGAGGGCCAGGGGGCCAAGGCACTCAGCCAAGACAGGAAGCTCCACATCCAGAGCCTTAAAGAAGGAGATGTGGCAGGGGCATGAAATCAGTGCCCGAGATCTGCCTGCTGAGTCCATCTGGAGGGTAAGTGATAGTGCTTCTACTCAGCCCAGAACCCCGGCCCCAGGGGGCCGTGGCAAAGCTGGGACTCCAGCCCCGTCCCCCACAGGGACCCAGGATCCCATATCCCCCCCCCCCCCGGCTCTGGAGGTCTGACCCTCCCCAGATGAGAAGGGACTGACTGCTGTGGGCTCCCTCTTGCAGCACCTGCGGGATGAAGGCTCTTCCCCTCCTCCTCCTCCCGGTCCTGGGGCAGCTGGCGTGGGGCAAGTCTCTGTGTCCAGTGGATGAAGCCATCCATGAGAAGATCCGGGACGGCGCCGGACCCTTAAGTGAGGACCCTCACTTCCACCCTCTAATTCCTGACATGGAGCAGTCGTCAAGCCAGCCCCAAGCAGAACCAAAACTCCACCTGAAACCCCACCCGACCCCAGTCCCCATCCAGCTCCACCTTTGGCAGAAGTTCCAAACCCTCCTTCCTCTAAAACACCCATCTCAAGACAGAACCTGGGAGGTGATGAGCTCCCCACTTCAAGGGCTCTCCACCAGGACCTGGCCCACCTGGGCCTTCCTCAGAAGAGTTTTCTTGAGCTCCTATCTCCAAACCACCAGGGCCAAGGCCACATGAGAATGGAGGAGGGGCAGCTTGGTCTCCCGGCTTCCCTCCTCCCTTCCCACCTCCCTTTCGCAGTTCTTGAGACAATGAGGAACTTTGGCCTGAGCTGCCGGACTGTCACCTCCAGGGGGGACCTGGCCACCTGCCCCGCAGGTGAGTACAGAAGTCCTTTTCCAGGCTCTCACTACTGCTCCCAGTACCCAGGAACCCCATCCCCTAAGTCCAGACTCTATTTCTTGAGTCAACTCCCCCAGAGTCCTGGTCTGCAGCCCCAGGCTTCCCCCCCCCCCGCCGCCGCCCCACCTCCGGGGCTGCATTTCCTCCGGACACCGGAGTCCAGGCCCCCAGCCGCCAGCCTCCCTGCCGCCCACGCCCCTGGTGTTGGGGCTCCCAGCTTCCCGCCAGACCCTCAGGCCTATAGCCTCCCGCTCGGGTCCAAACTCCCTCCGCTCCCGCCCGCAGGCTTCTCCGTCACCGCCTGCACTTGTGGCTCCGCCTGTGGCTCGTGGGACGTGCGCGCCGAGACCACATGTCACTGCCAGTGCGCGGGCATGGACTGGACCGGAGCTCGCTGCTGCCGCGTGCAGACCACCGCCTGAGGTCCCCAGGGGCGCGGGGCGGGGGGCGTGACCAGGCCTCGGAGGGGCGGGGCTGGAAATAAACCCAGAGAAGATGATTCTGAGGGTCGGGGCGCTGCGCTGTCTTTTGTGGGGGGTGGGGGACTAAGCTGACGTCTCCGAAAAGAGCGGGGCACGCAGACGCTGGAGGGAAGCGGTGGCGGGGCGGGCGGGGGAGGCTTTCTTCTGCCCATCCCTCTCCTCCCACGTTGTGCCTGCCCCCACTCCATCTCGGACAGCAAGCCTTTACTTCCTCTAAGGACGCTCACACCCAAGGATCATGGCCTCCTTCAGGAGGCGAAGTGAGTGTTACCTTTGAGGCGACCCTGAGGATCACCCTCTGGTCTCTGGCCTTCCAGGAAGTCGCTGGGTCATTCTGCCCCAGCCTCTACAATGCGGCTTCATTCGGGGTCTGGGTCTGGATGCGACGAGGACCCCCCCTCCCCCCGCATACACTTCAGGGCCCCAAGCCCCCAGTAGCTCCAGGGTCAAGGTGGACCCTTGAGTCATCTTCCAGCCCAGAGCCCTGAGCCGCGATCCCTCACTCCCCAACCTCATGGAGTGGCCTACAAGGCGTGGGCAAAGCTGGGTCGTGGACAGGAGGGACTCTTCACAGGAGCAGGCTGAGAACTCTTACCTGAGGCCACAAACCGCAAGTTCACGTTTTCACAGGTGCAGTGCAGTTTCGAGTCATTAGTTACAACCGCAACACACAGACGCCCTCAGGAACACTTGGCTATGAAAGCGCAGGGCTGGGTACTTGCGTGCGCTTTGGGGCATTCCTGGCGCTGGGAAGACAGCATGCCACATAGTAGGCGCTCAGGAAATGTCTGTGAAATAACCACATACACAACGCGGGTACACCATCCAGGTGCACACACTGCTTGTCCGCACACAGTATACAACCGTTACTCCAGTCACACACAGACACACCAGGCCCACAGACACACACAGGGGCACAAGAAAGCACCCCTGAAACACACAGGCATGGCCATGCAAGGAGGAACATAGACACATAGACGTGTGAACCCTGGACAGAGTCTCTTGCTCCCGACATCAAGTCCCCATTCCAGCCTGGATGACATCAGTCCCCGTCCAAATTCTGACCTGGAAGACTTAGTCACCTGCAGCCCCTACACAGCTTCCTGGGGGGCACAGATCCAGGTGATTCAGAGTCCAGTTCCCTGGGAATCCTAAGCCAGGGGTCTTAAAAATCCAGCCCCTGAGAGATGCAGACACAGACTGCAGAACACTTGGTGCCCAGTCTTGAAAGAGGCCCCAGACTCAAATGTCCCAGCCCCCAGCAGCACATTCCAGGGACTGGAGTACGGGTGATGGAGTTGGGTCCTGGTTTTCAAGATGTTTTGGACTCTCCTGGAGGGAGGCGGTGGCGGGGGGGTGCCCGTGACTTCTGCCCATCTCCCCCCTCCCATGTTATGCCCCCACCTCTGCCACCCACCCCCTATGATGGCACAGCCCCCTGTCTGATCCTGGTAGCCATGAGCTGAGATCACAAACTCTCCTCTTGCCCCTGGAACCCACCCATACCCCAATCCAGAGATTCACCTCCTAAATTCTCCCTCCTAACCCCACTGGGGCCATGGGGTTGAGATGGGACCACTGAGTCAGAAGTGTGTTGAGGAGCAGAGAGGGTGATTCTAGAACCTTGCCTGTCCTGCCCCCTCATTGATGTGGAGGGGGGTGCACTCCTTTGTCCCCAGACTGATTGGAATGCCTCGTTATCTCCAAGTCCCACTCAGTTGTCCCCCTGTGTCCAGACCCCAAGAAGGTCCTCTTCAGAGCCCTCAACTCCAGCACGGTCATTCTCCTGCCCCAGAGTGCAGACTTGGATACGCAAGCCCCCTTCTCAAGCCTCCATTTTCTCACTTGCCAACTACCCAGCCCCACCCCAAGGTAGCCAAGATTCTTCTAGTTGCAAGTGCCACAAACCCCACATTAAGTCAGCTTGAGCAAAAGTAAAAGGAAGTTTCTGGAGGTGCCTGGCTGGCTCAGTCGGTGGAGCATGCAACTCTTGATCTCGGGGTTGTGAGTTTGAGTCCCGTGTTGGGTGTAAAGATTACTTAAAAATAAAATCTTAAAAAAAAAAAAAAAGGAGTTTCTGGATATGTCTCTGACAGGCCCAGGGTTAAAGATTTATTTATTTATTTTAGAGACAATGCAGAGGGGGCAGAGGGAGAGGAAGAGAGTCTGAACTCAGCGCAGAGCCTGTTGTAGGGCTCGATCTCACAACCCTGAGATCACGGACCTGAGCCAAAACCACGAGTCTGCTACTTTGTCCAGCAGGCTAGATGGAGCCTGGGCTTAGCTTCAACGGAGCTACAGAAATGTGCAAGTCTGTGGCCCCACCCCCTGCACCTGTCCATCACAGCAGAGCCAGCTGACCATTGGTCCGTCTCCTCTGTGATTGTTACATCAGGAGAGGGTCAAATCTCTCAATTGCTGACTCCTTTCTAAAATCAGAGAGAAGCTGGCATTGAAACACTGTTAAATCAGTCTTTCTTGAGAGGACAAGGTTGGCAAGTTTAGAAAACAGAGCATTATTTTCACCAAACCTTGGGGGACCATTCCAAAGTTATCTCAAATTTAATCACATATTTAAAAGATAAAACATACCTACTTCTCCCACATAGAAAGTCTTTCTAAGGGACACCTGGGTGGCTCAGTCGGTTAAGTGTCTGCCTTCCACTCAGGTCATGATCCCAGGGTCCTGGGATCCAGCCCGGCAGCTGCTCCCCGCTGAACAGGGAGCCTGCTTCTCCTTCTCCCTCTGCCCCCTCATCCCCTCTCATTTGTGCTCTCTGGCTCTCTCTGTCTCTCTGTCAAATAAATAAATAAAACGTTTTTTTTTAAAGTCTTTTAAATTTTATTTTACTTATTTTTTCCAAAGGGAGAGAACCATAATAGTCTAGACCAGCGCTGTCCAATATGGCAGCCATCAAATGCTTGAAATCTCCCGTTAGTGTAAATCACATTTGATTTTGAAGATTTAGTACCAAAAGGGTAATATATCTCAATAATTTTTTAGTATCGTTACATGCTGAAGTGATAATTTTGTATGTATATTATGTTAAATAAGATACATTATTAAAATTAATTTAGCCTGTCTCTTTTTGTCTTTTTAACGTGGGTGCCAGAAAATTTTAAATTAAAGATGTAGTTTACATTATATTTCTACCAGAAGGCACTGTTCTAAACTTAAAGAGATAATTCCCTACAAACTTTGTCTTGTTTTTATCTCCAGTTTTCAAGGTCACAGACACAAAGAGAGCTTTAAGACATCTAGACAGAGAGCAGACATGTGAATGCATGAATATGGATTTTTCTCTGGGGTAAACATGTGGAGAAGCCTGCCAACGGGCAAGCCATGTGAATACGTGAGCAGATGTGTAACGGTTTCCAGGAGTGTGTGAGTGAGGGTAGGTGAGCGGATGTATGGATGAGAGTGTTTCCCAGTGTTTCTCTGTCTGGGGACCCAGAGAGAAAGGACACCATGTCCAGGGTTAGGTCAAGCAGTGCATCTGGCCTCTGTCCCAGATATGGGTGGAGCTCCAGTGGTCGGTCCCCTTGCCTCACATCCGTTCCTTTCCTCCATGGGGCTTTGAAGAAGTAGAACTTCTTGGGGTGGAGCTGAGGGGTAGGACTGGGACAGGGAGCAGGAAGATGTGGGAGACTTAGGAATCCTGCCTCCAAGCCCAGCTACCCCAAACCTAAAAGGTGGGACTCCCAGGGGCCACAGATGCTCTCCTGAGAAGGGCAGGGGATGAAGTTCATTTGGGTAGACACATACATAGCTTCCTGCGACGTTTGTGACCATCCTTTAACATTTTAAAAATTTATTTATATGGAGTATAATTGACTTATAACATTGTGTGTACGTTTGAGATATACGGGTGTTGATCTGATACATTTGTATATTGCAACATGATGACCGCCATAGCATTAGCTAACATTTCTGTTGCTGGTTCCTGATCATGCTGGTTCCTGTCTCTGGGTCTATGGGCTTCTCTGCTTGGCCCTCTGTAAGACCTCTGGTCTCCTAAGACCCTCTTGATCTGGGAGAGGGGCGGTGAGGATGCCCCAGGGCCGGAGGGTCCTGGGTCAGTGAAAAGAGGAGGCCGACCTCTCCTCCCCCTACCCCCAACCCAGAGATTTCCTCATCTGCCATGACACCTTCCGGTGGGTGGGGATGTGTGTGAGCAAATTGGCCGACTGGGAACCATGGAGTCTGAGGAAATCTACAAGAAGCAGGAGGTCAAGATGCAGGCTGCAGCCTTCAAAAACAAGAAACAGAGGGGCCCAGCCGATAAGGAAGGTTAGGCACCTTGGGGTGGGGAGGGGAGAGGTCAGGTGGGAGAGATTGGGATGGGAGAGATAAGAGGCTGAAAGTGGGGTCACGGGGCTCCTTCCCCTCCCCCAAAATGTATGTGTGCATGTGTATCCCCCAAACGCTCATGCGTGCTCTGTCCACCTAATCAAGAAGCAGATCATGCTTTCCCCATTCCTTATCTTTTATCCCCAGAAATTTGTTGTGTGCAGGGGTTTGGTGAGCCAAGATCTCTGAGTCCCCTTCCCACCCCCACCCCCACCCCACCCCCACCTGCACCCCACCCCAGGGATCCAGGCAGGTTTCTACTCTCACTCTCCCGCCCACAGGTGCAGATAACCCTGACTATGAGAATATCACCTTGACCTTCAGAAACCAGGACCAGCGGAAGGGCAGCCATTCACCACCCAAGAGTCAGGGCAAGCAGTCATCTGCCGGGGCACATCGCACAGCCTTTGGAGGGGACCATGGTAGGGCATCATGGGAGCAAGGAGCACCATGTGGAGGTTGGGGTCAGTGGTGTGGGGCGAGGTGCCATCAGGGCTTGTGTTACAGTCGGAGGTGGGGGGGGGGTTAGCTTCGCAGGTGGGGATGATGATGTCGGTGGTGTTGGTGTTGGTGGAAGTGTTGGTGAAGGTTTGGGTGATGGTGATGGTGGAGAGGTGACCACGTAGTGGACCACGAAGGAACCACCTAGACAGAGCCGATGAGACCTGTGGCTGGGGACACTGCTGACAACGGTAGGCACTGATGTCGATGGGTGTCGGTGACAGCTGCTGCTGACGTGAGTGCTGGTAAAGGGGATGGTAAGGGGGGGCAGGATGATGACAGCATTAGGGACAACTGCTGGCGGCTCTGGTCAGCGTGCATGTTGGTGGTCACAGTGGCTACAGCATTGGGAAGCATGGGCATGGGTGACAGAGCTTCTGATGGTGTTAGAGTCAGTGGTGATGGTCTGGGTGGTGGTGCTGGGCCCTGGAGGTCACCTGTCCTGCCTCTACCCCAGTCCCAACCCTGTCTAGGCCGCCCTCAGACTCTGCCCAGGTCCCCCGTTGTCTGCAAAGAGCCCTCGTGACCCTGCACATCCTCCTCGCCCTGTCCTGCATCATTCTCTTGGCCTTGGTCCTGGCAAAGAGTGAGTAGGCCTTTTGGTTTCAGGGTTTTTGTTGTTGTTTTGGGTTTTTGTTTTGTTTTTGGTGGGGGGCCGGGGCAGTGTGAAGAGGGTCCTCAGGAGGTGGGGAGGCCCAGTGTTTCCACTCTATCTCCCTTCTCCCTCGTTCCTCTCCCTTCCCCTACCCTTGTTCCCAGGACTGCAGAACTGGGGGCGCCTCAAGGGTTTTCCTGCCTCCCTTGCCCCTCCTCCTGAACAGATTCTGAGATGTCCCAGGAGTTGCTGGTCTTGAAAAGGGAGCTCTGGAATGGTGAGGGTGGGACCTGGGGGAGGCCCAAGGGGTCGGGTGGGGGAAAGGAGAGCAGAGGTGATACGGACATGCCACTTCATGCCTCAGTCTCCATCTCGGTGCGAGAGTGTCAGGAGGAGCAGAATCGGGGCTGGAGCTCCACCCAGCAGCTCATCACGGAGGCCAAGCAGGACATTGACGCGGTCAAGAGACATGTCCAGTCCGGGAACAACATAGTGAAGACACTACAAGCAGGTGCCCTTGCAGACCTTCGCTGGGTGGAATTTGTCTCATGCTGGGTGCTGGGGAGTTGGGGGAGGTGAAGCAGGGGTCCCACCTTCCCTGTGCGAGGGCAGGGGGTTAGAGGCTGGTGGATGTCACCCTCTGAGTCACTCAGGGGATATTTAAATGCTGCTGGGAACACCAAGTACACGGGCACCACAGGACCCCAGGCTGGGGGTTGGGAAGGGAGGAGGCTTCCAATAAAGGTGGGGGCCTTGTGTGAGACCCCACACCTGCTTTCTCCTGTCCTCCTGCCCCCAGACGTGAACCAAATCAAGAATAAGTTACAGGAAATCTCCAAGGCACTGGAGACGAAGCCACAGTCATGTAAGTTGGGGCTGGAGAGGTGGAAGAGGAGGGAGCCACAGGTCTGGCCCCAGTTTCTCTCCTGGGGGAGGGATCTGCCTGACCGTGGGTCTCCATTCCACCCAGAGACCTCAACAAATGAGAAGACATCGAAGACCTGGCTGCACCTCCCGATGAAGCTGGCCACATGTGTGTGTCGTGGTGTGTTGTGAGCATAATGCGTGACACGGTGGGTGGCTGTGTCAGCAAGGACCCCAAAAGTGTGTCAGTGTGAGTGCGGGTGTTGGCAACATGGGTAACACCGTAAACACATGCGAGTGTCCTATGGTATGTTGTGTATCAATGCATCATGGCAGAGCTGTGTGGGGGGCACCCCGTGTGTCACTGTAATTGTGGGCGTTGCAGTGTGTGCCCTGTCACTACCTGTGTTGGTGTGAGCAGCTGTGTGCCAGTGCGCGTGTGACTTATTATGTCACTGAGGGTGTTCAGAGCGTGTACCCATGTATGTCCCTTTGTTTCTGCACTCACGGTTTGTGATTTGTGAAGATAAAGGCCGATGCAAAAGAACGTGGCTTTCAGATCTCATACTGGGAGCATCTGGGGGCTTTGGGGACCTGGTGGGGTAGGGTCTCGCAAATGTGGGGGGATGGGGAAAGGCACACAGTGAGCACGTGGACATGATACCAGGAACCCTGGGGCACGAGGTTGTGTGGGAATGAATGCCCCGAGTGGGTCTTTGCGTGTCCATGAACATGTACCCAGGGAGTAACCCAGTCTCTGCACCCGAGAGTGTGGGCCTGAGATGGACAATGTCTCCCTACGAGTAGGTGGGCCCACAGATATATCTGAGCCCTTAAGCAGGTGTAACTGTGCTCCTGAGTGTATATGCCCTCTGAGCACATGCCCCTGGCTCATGGATGTATGTCCCTTAAGAGAACGTGTGCCTGAGTTAATGCTTGTGTCCCTAAGACAAGAGAATGTGTGTCCAAGGCATAGGTGTGCCTCTAGGACAAATAGACATATGTGCCCCTGAGACAGACACGTGAGCCCATCGGCAAATGTCTGCCCCTGAACCGGTGACCATCCGCGCTACTGTCTGGGAGCTGGCCAACCCAAGTCAGCCCGGCCACTGGCCTCATGGCCACACCCCTCGGTCGGGCGCCCCGGACACGTGCGACCCCTGGCGGCCGCTCTCCGGAATCTCCGCCAACGCGCGCGCCCCGCCCACGAGCCCGTCCCGCCGCAGCGCCTGCGCACTCAAGGCCTTTTACGGCGTCGTAAAGCAACTCGGCCAAACCGACGGCCGCAGTACGCTGGTGAGACCCCGCCCGCCCGCGACCCCTTACCCGCGTGGGCCTCGCCCGCTCCGGGACCCCCAGCCTCCCGCGCGCCCGGGGATCCTGGGCTACGGTCTCGGCGTCCGCTCTCCCCGGTCCGTCCGCTTCGGCCCACGCAAAGGGTCCGTGAGGAGGGTGGGCCCCTTCCCGCCCCCTCTGCCGGGTCCACGCTGGCGCGGGGGTCTCAGGGCTCCGGCCTTTCCGCGGCTTAGCTTACTGGCTTCCGTCGCAGCTCAATGGGGGCGGGCCCAACACTCCCCCTCCCAGTGTAGACAGATGCGCACCTGGGGGGCGTCTTGGAGCCTCTGGACTCCCCCGCTCTGGTCCTCTCATTCCTCACGGAGACCTCGTTGGGGGCAGTCCCAGCATCCCCAGACCCCTCCGGCTTCTGGCCTCTTCCTGCGCAGTGGGAACGGGGTTCTCAGCTCCTTCTCCCGACCCCACCCTTGGCAGCGGCTTCACACAAGAGTGGGCGAGGGGTGGGCCGGGGAAGAGAGGTTGTCTCAGCGCCCTTGGGATCCCCCTTCCGCTCCTACTCCCCACCCTCACCGCAGGTCAGCGTCGTGGAGGTCTCAGTGCCCCCTCTGGGTTTTCTCCAACAGCCCCTTCCGGGTTTCTGCCACCGACCACTGGCTAGATGCGGTAGGATGGGAGGGTCACAGCGCCTCCTCCTGGCTCCCCCAAACCTCGAGTCTCACAGTCCACCTTCTCCCCTTGTCTCCTGCTGTCCCGCTACCTTTCTGGAGGGCGCGGGACGCCTTCTCTGCGGCCCCCTCCAGTCTTCCTTACAAACGAAGGCCCATCCGCATCTTCAAGGAGGCGTGCTTCGTGCATGCCAGATGGGCGCTGTCAGAGCCATTTCCTCCTGGCTTGCCCCATATACTCGTATGTCCGTCCTCCAAGCCCCAAACCCTCCCGGCTGCCTACTCCCCTCTCTTGTTTCTTTGGCTTTCCGCAGGGGAGAGGCGGGGAGGTTCTTTCCATCTGCAGGAAGTCAGCACTGTCGTTGCTGGAGGCTTGCGGGGGACAGTGCCCAGAGACTTCTGACGGTCCCCCCATCTTTGTCCCCTCCCTGCCCTAGGTCTGACGCTCCCTCCCCCATGCGCTAGTTCTCTAGTTGCTCCCACAGGTGGCAGAGGGAGCACGAGGGTGCTTTTCACATAGGAGCAATCACCTGGAACTCGAAGGTTGGGATGGTTTCCGGTCCCCCCTTCTGGTCTCCCTCTTGTGTCCTCCCCCCAACCCCGCAACCCCTCTCCTGGCCAAAGGTGTAAACCTACCTCTTGCCCCATTTTCCTTCACTGGAGGAGGCGTGCCTTACATGCAGTTGGATGCCCCCCTTCCTCCCCCTCTTCCTTTCCTACACGGGAGGTCGGCAGTGGAGCACACGCGCCTCCACGTTCTTCCCCCGACACGCGTGTCCTTGTGTCCCAGCAGGGCGGCGGCAGCATGGAGGCGCGCTTCACGCGCGGGAAGTCGGCGCTGCTAGAGCGCGCGCTGGTGCGGCCGCGCACCGAGGTGAGCCTGAGCGCCTTCGCGCTGCTCTTCTCCGAGCTGGTGCAGCACTGCCAGAGCCGGGTCTTCTCGGTGGCCGAGCTGCAGGCGCGCCTCGCAGCCCTGGGCCGCCAGGTGGGCGCACGCGTTCTGGATGCGCTGGTGGCTCGCGAAAAGGGCGCGCGGCGAGAAACCAAGGTGCTGGGTGCCCTGCTCTTCGTCAAGGGCGCGGTGTGGAAGGCGCTGTTCGGCAAGGAGGCCGACAAGCTGGAGCAGGCCAACGATGACGCCCGGACCTTCTACATCATAGAGCGGGAGCCTCTCATCAACACCTACATCTCCGTGCCCAAGGAGAACAGCACGCTCAACTGCGCCAGCTTCACGGCGGGCATCGTGGAGGCGGTGCTCACGCACAGCGGCTTTCCCGCCAAGGTCACGGCGCACTGGCACAAGGGCACCACGCTCATGATCAAGTTTGAGGAGGCGGTCATAGCCCGAGACCGTGCCCTGGAGGGCCGCTGACCCTGAAGGAGATAAAGAATGCAGAGAGCCCCCTCCCAAATGTGTCTTGTGTCTTGTGTGGGGGCCTCACAGATCCACCCGACACTTCGACCCCGGTGCCTGCCTCAGGCAGGTGAGGGAGGCCAAGACCCAAGCATGTTTATAATACACTGGCGAGGTGGGGATGGGGGCCAGGTCCCACCCAGCCCAGGCTTACAGACGGGGCTGGGGGGAGGCCAGGCGTAGTGGCGGTAAGTCCGAAGAAGGAGTTTTGGTGCGGTTGGAGGTGGGAAAATGCTGTTACTCCCTGTCCAGCTACCCTGCGGTGTAGACAGCAGTAGGTCAAGGATTAGGTGTGTCTGTGTGCGTGGAAAGCAGGCAGAGGGTGGTGGCTGACCCCTGCTTCAGACCCTTGCTGCTCAAAGTGTGGTCCAGGACTGGCCCCATCAGCATCTCCCGGGAGCTGGTCAGAATGCAGACCCTCAGGCCTGCCAACTGCGGGTCTGCATTTTGGCAAGATCCCCAGGGGATTCCTGTTACCTTATTTTAAGAAGCAGTGCTCTAGGGCAGAGAATGTGTTGCAACTGGGGTGACTGAACACCCCCCCCCCCCCCCGAGTTTCCGATTCTGCAGATCTGGGCTGGCTGAGGATTTGCATTTCTAACAAGTTCCCAGGAACTGCTGATGCTCCAGGGGCCACACTTTGAGAACCTTGCCTCTAGAGACCTGGGGAAATGGGTGGGCTCACTTCAGAATCATCTGGGTGCCTACAATATTTTGACGTTAATATCGATGATATATGAACACATTTATGTTTCTTGTTTATTATGATGATGATTTTTAAGATTTTATTTATTTGAGAAAGAGGGAGAAGCAGACTCCCTGCTGAGCAGGGAGCCAGACGCAGGGCTCAGTCCTAGGACCCAGAGATCATGACCTGATCCAAAGTCAGATGCTTAACCAACTGAGTCACCCAGGCGCCCCTATTTTATTTTATTTTTATTTTTATTTTTATTTTAAAGATTTCATTTATTAGAGAGGGTGAGTGCAAGCAGGGGGAGTAGCAGGGAGAGGGAGAGGGAGGGTCCCCATGGAGCAGGGAGCCCAATGCAGGGCTCAGTCCCAGGACCTGGAGATCATGACCTAAGCAGAAGGCCGACCTCTAACTGACTCAGCCACCAAGGCGCCCCTATTTTATTTTATTTTTATTTTTTTAAGATTGATTGATTAGAGAGAAAGCACAAGCAGGGGGAGCGGCAGGCAGAGGGAGAAGCAGGCTCCCCGCTGAGCAGGGAGCCTGATGCAGGACTCTATCCTAGGACCCTGGGATTGTGATCTGAGCCGAAGGCAGACGCTCAGCCAACTGAGCCACTCAGGCGTCCCTTTATTTTATTTTTAAAGATTTTATTTTTAAGTAACCTCCACCCAACAGGTGCTCTTGTGAGTTTCTGGTCTCAAAAGTACAATCTGACACTTAAGGCAGCGGCTCCTTTCCCTTTGGCCCACCACGCTCCCCGAGTTCCTGATCACTCCTCCACCCCCAGGTAAATCCTGCCAGATTTTGTTTGGCAGGGGTGCGGGAGATTGTTTAAATTCCCCTTCCTTCCTTCCCCTCCTCCCAGATGTGAATAAGTCAGATGTGAAGGAGAACTCAGGTGCCCTCGGCTGGCTCCCCTCACTGTTTCTCAGTCGCTTTTCGGGATGCATTGTGGGGGTCAGCGTGAGGTGGGGAGAGCCCAGTGCCCAGTCTGATCGGGGGGCGGTTCCAGTTACTCCAGCGAGGGGTGGGGTGGGCTTCAGCACCCAGCAGGGGACTTGAGTGTCCACAGCGTGGATGGAGCTACTGAGCACCTACCATGTGTAGCACTGGGGACGGTCATGGGCAGGAAATAGCTGTTGGCCGGGAAGGGTGGTGATTAGGGTGGCAGTTTGAATCGGGTGAGGGGGCAGTGTCTAGGAGGCCAGCCAGGGTTTGAGATCCGGAGTCCTGGAGGGCAGTCTAAGTGTCCACACGCAGGTCTGGAGGAGTGAGCAGGGGCATGCTGGGAAGCCAGATCTCAGGGGAAACTGCAGGAATCTTTGGGTTTAGCCTCCTGAGGTGCCCCCCCCCCCCAAGCCCCTGGAGAGTGGCTTCTAGGGCCTGGTGGGTGAGGGGCAGATTGCAGAAGCCAGGGGCAGGAGGCAGGAATGGGCCAGCCAGCTCCATCCAGAGGCCTGGCAGTGAAGGATGCCAGAGAGAGGGTGGGAGGGAAAGAGAGGGCTGTTCCCCTGAGGAGGGGTGCTGGAGAGCCTGTAGGCTGGGGGAGGGCCCAGGGTCTGTTTCTCCCTGCGGAAGGTAAGGAGGGACTTGTGGACGAGGGAGGCGTGGAACAATCTATAGGATTGGGGGATGGGGCACCCATAAGAACAGATCCGGCAGGTTTCCCATCGCAGCAGCTCTGACAGGATGCTTTGGGCTGCAAATATATTCTCTACTGAAGCCCCAGACAGGGTCAGAGTGGGGGAAGGAGTGAGGAAGAGGAACCCAGCACCAGCCCTTGGTGAGCCAGGCAGGCGTGATGCCTCCCCTCATTTAATAGACCACGAAGCAGGTTCTGAGAGACGAGGTCATTTGCATGGACGCACGTTCATTTTTCAACAGGTGTTTATTGAACACCTATTATGGGTCAGGTGCTGGGGTCACAGCTGAGAACAGAACAAAAGCTCCTGCCCTCCCGAAGGTCACATTCAAGCCCAGGGGAGATGAGAACACACAGAGCAGTGAATATCATTTTCTTGGAAGGGGAAGAGTTTGTGGTGAGAAAGTAGGGTGAGATAAAAGGGATCTGGAGTCAGGTTGTCATTTTAAGTGGGAGGGAGGGGGAGCCCAGGATAGCCCTCACTGGGGAGCAAGTGGGAGAGGGGACATGTGCAAAAGTCCTGAGGCAGGAGCGAGCCTCCGCGTGTAAGGGCAGGCGAGGAGGCTGGTCTAGGTGCTGGGGTTGGGGGAGGAGAGAGCAGAGGTAAAGCTGGGGAGACAAGGCAAGTTACAGGGATTCTGCAATTGCAAAGCACCCTGTAAGACTTTGGGGTTTTTTGTTTTGTTTTTGTTTTTTTCCTCAGAGCCAGAAGGAAACTTCTGGAGGGTGAGAGGCAGTGAAGGAGATTGAGGCAAGCTAGGATGGGGGCTACACCAGAGAGGTGGCTGGGGGCGGTGAGAAGTGGGCAGATTCTGCACATGGCTTCCTCTGAGGATTCCGAGGGGGCAGCAAAGGAAACAGGTGCCGAGTGTGACCTCAACGTTGGCGTGAGTGGCAGAGTGGGGCTGGGAGTCCCCTTTGGAGAGCTCAGGTGGGCAGTTAGGCACTGGCCTGGAGTTCCAGGGGGTCTGGAGGAGGCAGAAATGGGGTGAGCAGTGGGTAGACAACAGGTAGACCTAGGCCTAGCTTCACCCCTGCCCCTTCCTGGCCCCAGGGCCCCCGGGTGCCACTGTAGCGCCCTCCCCGGTCCCCTTGGCCCAGCCCTTGACTCCTGGGTCCCAGGTGGTCCTGTATGGGGCTCTCCTCATGGATTCCCCTCCAGGGGGCCTGAGAATCACATGAGCACGCCTGGTTCTTCCTTCTCTAGGCTAGGAATTGGGGTTGGAGTGGGCGGGCGAGGGGTTTAACGCGGGGTGTCCTGTGATCCTGGCCTGCCTCCTTCCTTAGCCTCTGATGCAGGGACCGACCCTGGCCAAGCCTGGGGCTGGTGCCACCTAGGCCTCCCGAAACCCGTGTCAGGTGGGGCCAGCACCTTTGGACTGGGTGACCAGGCCACCCGTGGGCCTGCCAGCATTTACTGAGTACCTTCTGTGTACCAGGCCCATTCTGAGCTCTTCTCATGTGTGGGCTCATGCCCTCCTGCCAGCAGCCTAGGCTGGCAGTTAGGCTCAGAGCCATCCACTGCCCCGCCCTGCAATATTCTTGGGGGTCTAAGCATGTTCTCTGCACCATTGGACCCCAAAGTCTTCATCTCCAGCCCTGTCTAGTAAATGCTTCTTGTAATAAAGTAGGCGTGGGGGAGGGGGGAGGTACAAATGCCATTTCAGTTGCTCTGGATACTCCGAGGTGGCCTCAGGCAGGAGGTTCTGGAACTCGCAGCTCCAACATCTGGAGACCAGAGCCAGCGAGGCCCCAGGGAAGGGGCCGTCCTCGCCCCGTTTTATTGACATGCGCTGGGTGGGGAGCCTGGCTGCCTGAGCTGGGGGTCTTCTCCCTGTGGGGCTAGGACATGGTGGGGGGGCTGCATCTGGGGAAGCCAGGGGTGGGGTGGGGGTGTGGTCTACCCCTGACTCCAGCAGGCGGTGGGCGGGTCTGACAGGAAGCCTGGGCATCATAGGGGCCTGAAGCATCCAGAAAGTTCCGAGGTGGGTATTCTGAGCACTTGAAGGCAGGGACATGGTGACAGCCAGCTGGGCTGAGGAGCAAGGGACAGGCCCTCTGGGGAGTTGGCAGGAGCAGGGGGTGGGTCCACAGTTCTTCTTCCGTTTGGGCAGGAGAAAATGTGCCCGGGACCTTAGCCACAAATGGTTGAGGGTCCTCAGAGCCCCGCTGTGGGCCTGGCTATTCCTGTCTGAGGTGGGGGAGCAATGCAGGGGGTGCACCTGGCAGGTGGGCCGGGGACTGTCAGGGTCTGGGTCTCGGAGCACGTCCTGGTGAACCACAGGGGGGCCAAGGTGGCAGGCGGGCGGTCAGCATGTGGCCAGCCGTTCACACACCCAGCCGTCCAAGTGGCTGCCGCAGAAGGCATCATTCCACTGCCCGGAGCCCTGCATCATCACGCAGTCCTCGCCCTGGCCCCCGTTGTTGGGTTCTCCCGGCCGCCAGTTGCTGGAGCAGAAGGCTTCGGGTCAGAGAATGGAGGAGGGGGAAGGAGCCCTACTGCCTTCAGCCTAGACACATCCCTCAGAGTCTGGGCCCTGCCCACCCCATCCCTGTAGCCCAGGAGTACCCTCTCCCCACATCCTCTCACCTCCACCTGGGTCTGCCTGCCCCCTAAGCCCGCCATTGCAGAGAGGCACCACCTCTCTGAGTCAGGGCCTCGGGCCCCTCCCCTCCACATTCCCCCTCCTCACCTATAGTTCAGGGGGTCCTTGTCCATCCAGATAAACTCCCCCTCTCTGTCCAGGTCCCGAAGGCCAATCCAGGTGCCCTTCCTGTTGGCACGTTTGGCCAGGAAGTCCTGGGGAGCAGGACAGGACTGGAAGGGCTGGGCAGTTGTGCCCGGGTCCCTCCCACCGTGCAAGAGATTGAGGTGGGGATCCACACCCCCCTGCCCACCGAGCCCAGGCCCACCTGCTCCTCTTCGCTGTGGATGCTGACCAGCCGCCCTTGCAGTTTGCTGCAGGCAAACCGGGCCTGGATCCACTTCTTGGGGTCCTTGCCGAAGTAGTAGCACTTCCTCTGGAAGTTGACCCACTTCTCAGGGCACGTGTTACACATGGAGCCTGGGGTGGAGGAGAGGCTCAGGGGGGCAGCTGTGGTGGGCACCGTGGCGGACGCCGTGGCTGGCACCGTGGTGGATGGTGTGGCTGGCACTGTGGCTGGCACCGTGGTGGATGGTGTGGCTGCTACCGTGGCAAGCGCTGTGGCTGGCGCCATGGCTGGCACTGTGGTGGATGGTGTGGCTGCTACCGTGGCAAGTGCTGTGGCTGGCGCCATGGCTGGCACCGTGGTGGATGGTGTGGCTGGTACCGTGGCAAGTGCTGTGGCTGGCGCCGTGGCTGGCACCGTGGGTACGATAGGCAGAGTGGGTGGCAGCGTCTCTCCTGGAGTCACTCTTGGAGTCCGGGCTGAAAGCAGACCCACCCCAGAGCCTAACAAAGTCTTGCAGGCTGCTTCTCTGGAGCTCTGACACTGATGTGAAAGACCAGCCCCCCGGCAGGAGCACCTCAACAGCCTGCACCATTGCCACAGACACCCCACCGGAGCAGAGTGCCCGCCACGGACACCAGCATCGAGGTGCTCTTGGCCGCAGCACGTCAGCCTCTGCCAGCGCCATCCCCACAAAGAGACCCACAGCCAGCAGCATATCGGTCACCAGCAGCATCCCCAAGTCACCAGCTCTGGGGCCAGTGGCAACTCAGCCACCAATCGTGTGCGGTTCATCATCACCACAAACACCTTCGTGGTCAGAACCAGCTCAACTGCCAACACCATGGCAATGGACACCAGCCCCTGCCAGCGACACCTTCGTCACCACCATCATCTCCATAGGGACCCAGGATTGCTGGCGATCTCTCCACTGCCACCACCACCGCCAACACCCGTGTCAACATGGTGAAGCTAAGATTGCCATCATCACCTTCCCCGTGTCTTGTCCCCACCAATGGCTCCAGTAACAGCCCTGGTCACCCTTGCTACCAGCACCCCCAAAAACAGATTCTTGCCACGTTTGGGGCAATGGAGATGATTTTTGTCTAGTTGGAGGGATTGATCAGGAGAGCTTATGCAGGGGGCTCCTGGAGGGCTGAGTCCCCCTGGCCTTGACCTTGGGCCACCTTGGTCTCTGTCTCCTCTTGTCCCCACCCCGAGGAAACGCTTAGGCACTGTCATCATCACCCAGCACTCCCAGGTGCGAGGTTAAACCCACTGTTACTGGGTTGACTCACTCTTGGTTTAAAATAGATTTTCTTGGAATGAGGTGCAGAGTTGGTGGAAGTTTTCAAGGGGCTTGGGGTCCGCAACCTCGGTGAGGAACAAAGCTGGATGTGTTTCTCACACATGAACCGGTAACCCGTATGTGGCGCAGGGGGGTGGGGCACATTAATACAGGAAGAGAGTATCTCTGGGCACTTGAAGAAAATTGGGGGGGGGGCGCCTGGGTGGCTCAGTCATTTGGGCGTCTGACTCTTGATTTCTGCTGGGGGTATGATCTCAGGGTCGTGAGATCGAGCCCCGCATCAGGCTCTGTGGTCAGCATGGAGTCTGCTTGTCCCTCTCCCTCTGCTCTTCCCCCTGCTCATGCTCTCTCTCTCTCTCAAATAAATAAATTGACTATGGGGGGGGGAGAAAAAGAAAACTTTGAGGAAAGTGCCCTCGCTGTGTGTTGCGTGGTCATTGAGAGACAGGCCTGCAGCTGGGCTCAGACCCCAGGCCACCCCAAGGACTGGGTAGGAATTGAAACGTCATCCATCAGAGTGAACGTGGTCCAGAGCCCTCCCCAGAGGGACCATGGCCGGGTTTCTTGTTGGGATTCCCACAGCCACACAGTGTCCCAGGGGACTGCACTCTTACACACCAAGCACAGAGCCTTCCTCTTTTCTTTGCCAGTCGGACCAGCTGGGTCTTCCCAGAGGTGGAAAAGCAGGGCGTCAGGGCAGCACCACCCAGCTCCCTACTCCAGGTGAAAGGCACACTGATTGAATGTCTGCTCTCCCTGCAGCCTGCTGGCCGCCCCCCGACCCTCATGACCACCAGCATCGCCCCCATCGCCGCAGACGTGACCCCCCTGCCCCCCCCACTGGGCCAACAGTCTTCCGGGAGGGGGGAGGGCTGTGGCTGAGGCCATCGCTGATGACTCCCTGCTGAACCACGATGGGCAGAGGAAAGAGAGGCAAAGAGAACCCAGAGATGGTAAAACACAGGAGTGCTTTTACCTGGAGGAGGAAAGAAGTGTTCGAGCTGCCCCCTCGCCCCCCCAGCTCCAGGTCTGTGGAGGGAAGCAGCTGGACTCAGAAAGAAACTCGTGTGTGTCCCCCACGGACCCCGCCACACACATAAGCACACACCCCTCCACCTTGTCACGTGCACTCGTCTATCGCACATTCGAAGACACATCACCATGCGCCTGTGCTGTCCCATGCGTGTACCAACACACCGACTCACCGTTGGACGCGTGCAGCTCTATCCACAGCTTCACCATCTCCTCCCGGAGTCTTTCCAATGAACGTAAGGCCGTGTGTCTCTCGTTCAAGCCTTGGGTGATTGGGTGGGGGACAGTGGTCAGAGACGAACTTGCAGCAACCGCCCCCCTCCGACCCCCCATCCCCTCCCAAGGCTCACTGAGGGATTTGAGGTTGCTCAGGTCCGAACGAAGTCCATCCAGGTTCCGGGAGAGCTCGGAGTCTGACGGGGATGGGCTGGTGTCAGGGTTAGGAGTCCCAGAGCCCAGCGGCCAGCCTCATGGTCCCTCCCAGCTCTAGGATGCACCCCCCCCCCCATTTCTCACCCTGCGCTTTCATTCTCTTCTGTTCAGCTCGGATTTCTTCCATGTTCTGTGACACCTGGGCAGCTGGTTGGAGGGGAGGGGGCTCAGTGGTAAGCAAGTCCTCAGGGCCCTCCCCAGTCTCCCATACCCCCAGCTCCCCCCCGCCCCGTGTCTTCAGGGTCACCTGCTCATTTTGCAGTTCACAGGTGGTCTAGGGCACTGTGCCCACAAGTTAATCCAGGTTTCCCCACCCCCACCCCCCCTCCTCCTAGACCCGAGCTGACATCGCTCACCCTGGGATTTCTGGGCCATCTGGTCACCATTGTGTCTTTCCAAGTCCTTGGAAACCCGAGAGACTGGGGCGGCAGGAGAGAAGATGTGTCCTCAGGAGCCAGGAAGGCAGGTTCCTGAATCGTTCCCCGCCCCCGGCCCCAAGTGCCGCGCCCCCTCACATGGTCACAGGGCCCGAAGCTTTTAGTTTTTCATTTTTGGGGCAAAAGGACTTAGGGAAATACAGGCAAGAATAGAATGAACACGTGTACCCTCCCCCCACCCAGAATGAAACAGGCATTTCTTGAAAGCTCACTGGACGTGGGTCTAAATGCTTCACAAGTCTTAGCCTCCATAGCCCTGAAATGATGCCCATTTTACAGGTGAGGGAACTGAGGCCTAGAGCAATTACTTAGCATTCCATCAGGCACTTCTCAGCGCCCCCTCCCCTCCAAGAGTCTCTGGGTTTTCACCTGCAGGGGAGGGGGAAGTGGGGAAGTGCAGGCTCACTCTCAGTTCCCGGGGCGGGGGGGGGGAGGAACACTGGAGTCCAGCCCTTCTCCCACGTCCCACAGTGGTCAGTGGCAGAAGCGGGACAAGAGACCCCCTCCCGGAGTCCTTGGCCCCTCCATACCGTTCTGGGCAGCGGTTACTTCCAGCTGTTTCAGATTCTGCACAGTGTCCCAGTCTGGAGAGGAGAAGAGGAGGGGAGAAGATGGGTTTCCAGGTGCCGCCACCCACCCACACCCCACCTGTCAGCTGGGGATGGAGGCCTTGGGCATACCGTGTGGGAGGTGTGGAAAGGTGTGACACAGGGGTGCTGGACAGGGTGGGGAGCTCTCAAGGGTGGGCAGAAGGGGCTTGGGAAGGGGGTGGGGGGGCGACAAGGCAGGAGACACAATGGGAAAATTGGGCTCCAAAGGCTGTGTTGGGCTCCCCGGGGCCTGACAGTGGGCTTCTGGGAGGGAACACAAGAGGGAGACCGCTTGGGGCTGGAGGTGTCCTCACGCCATAAGAGAAACAGGGTCAGCAGCCCGGCCCACAGCAGGACGGTCGCCAGCCCCAACAGCGCCAGCTGCACCCCGTGCCCACAGCATCTCCGCCTTCTGGAAAACTTCGGGAACTCTGCTGGGTCTGGGGAGAACGCCAGAAGGGGAAGGTTGAGACTGGGCTTGGCCATGCCTGTCTCCCCATCACCCAGAGCCCCTAAGCCTAGGAGGCTGTCCAGAGCCCACACTAAGGCAGTGGATCTCAGGGGACCCCCAGCCTCCTCTGTACGCCTTCCCTCCTGTCTGTCGTGCCCACCAGTGAGCGCCCCATGCCCCGACTTTGTCCCTCTCTGCATCCACGCATCTCTGTCCCTCCAGCTGTCCAGCCCCACGTCTGGCACTCCTTCTGTCCATGCCCCAGTGGTCAGCAAGACTGCCTCGGGGCCAGGTCACTGCCCAGAAAGACAAGCCCAGGACCAGGAGCTAAGACCCTTCCGCCACAGGCCCATCAGATGGCTGACACCCACCCAGCTCTCACCGTGACTTTCTTCCCTTTTATGGGTTTCCTTTACCCCCTCACACCCTCATACTAGATCTCCGGCCTCACGCCCAGAAAGCTGGGTCCTCCTTCCCCTTGGACTGCCAGCTCTCACCCTGGTCCCCTTCCCCAAACACAGGACACAGGCTTCAGTTCTCCCTCAGTATCCGAGCTCTTCCCCAGCCTTTTCCCTGGATGTCAGACCACCTGGGGGCCTCACCCCAATCCCAGGGTCCCCCAAGACTCTACCTTGTGACCCCATTGTGGGTCCGGGCCCCCTCCCTTCACCCTGGCTGGGAGGATTCATCACACCGAATTCCACTTGCTCTGAGTTGCCGTTCTACTTGGCTTCCAATTCTATCGGGCTCCCAGCACCCCAGCTGGAGCGGTTTTTTTGTTGGAGGGCGTTGAGTCAGGGAAGGGAGGAGTCTGTGGCTTCCCTCTCCTGCCTGGCTCTGTGCCCAGAAGGCCAGTCAGGGCTCACCTCCCCCTGGCCCTTGGCTGGGCCTTCTTCCCAGAGAGAGACCCAGGAGCCCCTGTCCTCTCCTGGGTGAAAGGTAGGAGGTCAGGTGCTTGGTTTTGCCAGTGTCAGCTCCAGGGAGTCCTCTCACCTGAGTATGAATGCTCCTCCATGGCAGTCTTGCTTGGATTCTCCCAGTGACAGGCTGCTCACCACCTGTCAAAGCAGTCTACTTAACAGGTGATAGCTCTGGCCGGGATCTGGGTTCTAAGGAGCAAGAAGGTTAGATGTCAGGCTCTGGACAGCATCTGGGACCTGAGGAGCTCAGTGACCGTTGGCTGATTTTGTTTAGACCATGGTCAGGGGTCAATGTTGCATTTAACTGGGAGATGCAGCTGGGATGGAGGGTCACAGGCCTGAGACCAGAGGTGGGCGCCCCAGAGTCCAACACCTGCAAGGTACACAGCAGGTGCTCGATAAATGTGGCAAGTGACTGAACTTCAAAACCAACTTCCTCGTTCATAAAATGCCATTGTTAATAGTACCTATGCCCTGGGACGGTGATGTGCTCCTCACGAATATGCAAAGTGCGTGAAGGAGGCTGGCACACAGCGTTGAAAATACAATCAGCTTACTACTATTGCTGCCGGTGCAACCTTGGCCTGGACTCCACCTTTCTGAGCCTCAGTTTCCCCTCTGTAAAATGGGGGTGATGATCGCACCCAACTCAGGAGATCGTGGTAGGAGCAAATGAAATAACAATGTATGTGAGGCTTTCAGTGAGGTGCCGCGTGCACACAGTGGGTCTTCAGATCCTAAACATTTATCAGGCATCTACTGTGTACCCGGTCCTGCGGGGAGATGCAGAAACTCCGCCACCAGACCTCAGCTTCTCTGCCAATGTGCCCGAGGCATCTTTAGAGTCTCTTCACTTTGGGGCACCCGGTGGGCGTCCAACTCTTGGTTTCGGCTCAGGTCATGATCTCAGGGCCGTGAGATCGAGCCCCGAGTTGGGCTCCGGGCTCAGCAGGGAGTCTGCTTGGGAGTCTCTTCCTTTTCCTTGGCCTCTCCCCCAGCTTGTCTGCTCTCTCTCTCTCAGATAAATAAATCTTAAAAAAATTCTCTTGACTTTAAAGACTGTGCCAAAGACCGTGGGCTTGGGGGCCAGACAAGCCTGGAGGTTATAGGCTGCCTCTCTTGCTGTATGACACTGGGCAAGTCACTTCCCCTCTCTGCGCCTTGGGGAAGTGGAGATGTGTGGTGGCCAGGCTCTGATTAATGGAGGCTCAAACTGCATCTTTCGCCATCGTGGAAGAGGCCAGAGGCGTCACCAACCCACGGCCTAACCTGCCTGAACCCACACTGGACAGACCTGGGGCTGAGTCCTAGCTTCTTCCTGAAGGCGCGACTTAGCTGGGTCATCTGTCAACCACGGGGTGACAGTGCCAACTCCACTGGATGAAGACCGATGTGGTGTGCGAGGCCCTGGCACGCAGTCGCTGCTCGGTTAACCTACTGGTGGAGCGCTGGGGAAACTGAGGCACCAAGAAAGTCATTTGTCCATGTCACACAGTGGTAGGACTGGGACTTGAACCCAGGACGTGTGACATTGGAGCCTATTTGCTCAGCCACCGGGGGACACGACCTCCTGTAGGGGTCTGCTGGCAACCTGACACCAGGCCTGACTCCAGTCTGTCTTTCTAACACCAGAGCTCCCAGGCCTGCTGACGGCCTGGTCTTCCGTGGCCCTCCACGGCCCCCTGCCATCAGCCCCCTGCGCACCCCCCAGGGTCATCTGTTCTTCACAGTCATGCCAGGCGTTGGCTTCAGCTTCCCCAACCCATGACCCTGCACATCCATTGATCCGTCCATGCTGCCCGCCGCCCACCGCCCTTCGCACATGCAGACTTCCTCCTGCTCATTCCTCAAGACCTGGAGGTCGCTCCTTCCAGGGAGCCTTCCCGGTCCACTTCCCAGGGCCGACCCTGACACACGGGCGCAGAGAGTCACCTCTGTGCACGCACATTCACACAGACACACACACACTCACGCGTATCACGCACTCACATGAGTTGTGAGCGTGTCGCTGTCCCGGCCCGTCGGGCTGACTTGGAGAGGCCGGCAGGGCCACAGGCCGTGGTGAGGAGCTTAGCCTGGAGAGAGAGTTTCTTCTGAAAGCAGACCCACCCACAGCTTCTATTTTCACAGCCCTAATTATGGGCTCGCCACCTGGTTAACCAGATCACACGCATGGCCTCCCCTGGTCCTCCCCGCAACCCGGTAAAGTCCACACTATTAATATCTCTCTCTATCCCTCAGGTGAGCGAACAAGGTTCAGAGTCGCTAACCCCCATTCCCAGAGCGCGGCCGGAAGTAAGTGGTAGAGTCGGGACTGAACCAAAGTGACTAGAAAGATCTATGAGATCATGTAACATCTGGGTCAAATATCGACAGTTTTGTTACATGGTAAGTTGCCGCAGAGGTTGGGCACAGCGCCCTGTGTCCCAGGACAGCAACAGCTTTAATGTCCACAAACACTCTGTGAGGTAGATGCTTTGGTCTTCGTGCTGCCCTGTTGGTGAAGGAGGTGGGGCACAGAGAGGTTAGGTAACTTGCCCAAAGTCACACAGCTCATAAATGGCAAAGTCGGGATTTGAACCCAGACAGCGTGAGTCCCAACTCCGCAGCTCTAACCACCATGCACCTGGCCTTGTATTTATGGGGACTTCTTCTTGACACCTCACACCCTGCTCTTCCTCCCAAAAATGTACCCTCTGATCCTTAATCTGCTTCCCAGTCTAGTTTGGGGAACACCCCATGCCAAACCCCCACCCCTGATGGGAAGACCCCTCCCCGTGCCCATGTCCCACTTCCCAGTCAGGACTGGACTGGAGAGGGGCCTGGCTGAAATGTCTCCCTCGTCCGTCACACTGTGTTTTCAGCACCGAGGGCAGCCCTCAGTACGTGTCTATTGACTGAGTGACCGGTGGGTTGAGGCTGTTCATTCAGAGCCCCTGACTGTCCCTCTCAACCTTGATCTGGGCTAATCACGGGGACTCTGACCCGTTGCATGATTTGCCAACTGACAGAGAATGGTCATTTTATTTTATTAAAGAATTTTATTTATTTGTTTGACAGAGAGACAGCAAGAGAGCACAAGCAGGGGGAGCAGCAAGCAGAGGGAGAGGGAGAAGCAGGCTACCGCTGAGCAGGGAGCCTGACACAGGGCTCGATCCCAGGACCCCGGGATCATGACCTGAGCCAAAGGCAGACGCTTAACCCACTGAGCCACCCAGGTGCCCCTAGGATTCTGTTTCTTAAAAGATAGGCAGAGGGAGAGGGAGAAGCAGGCTTCCTGCTGAGCAGGGAGCCCGACGCAGGGCTCAACCCCAAGACCCTGGGATCATGACTCGAGCCAAAGGCAGAGGCTTAATTGACTGAGCCACCCAGGCGCCCCAGGATGGTCATTTTAAGTAGGGAAGAGAGTTGTCAGGTGGGCACCAGAGAGAGAGGTCACTGGGGCTAGACATAAGGCAGCAGGAGGCTTGGGGGGGGGTGACCCTGGGTGTTGTCATGGGGGCCAGGTGGGGGAGACACAGGGGAGCTGTCACCTGGCCCAGGTGCCAGAGGAGGTGTCTGGGGTGGCGGCTGCGGGAATGAAGAGAAGCAGGTTAGTTGGGGAAGAGACGGGCCTTGGCGATGAAGGAGGTGGGCGGGGGGAGGTACTCAGAAGATGCTGTAAAAATCGACTGGGTCTCAGTTGAAGTCTCTGATGGACGATGGGGCTGTCCTAGTGATGAGGACACAGGATGGAGGAGGAGAAAGTTTGGGAACAATCCCCATTGGGTCACAGTGAAGACAGGCCGGGGTAGGAGGTGGTGAATCGAGGGTGGGGATGCAGGCCCCGTACTTAATGCCCCCTCCACCCCTCTCCCGTCCACACTGCTGCCCACTATCCCTGCTGTGTCCTTCCAGGGCACATGGCGGCTCCTGTGATGCTGGGTCCCTGCCAAGACTCAACGTGGACAAGAGGATGCTTTGGGGGTGAAATCTCCAGTCCCCTACTGGGTGGGGGGGGGACTGCAGTAATGTTGTCACGCGATTGACTCCTCCCTCTTCCCTTCTGTGGTATCAGCCCACTGCTCTGTTCACTTTAAGGGAAAAACAGGAAACCGTGCGGATGTGGGCCCCAGTCTGAGGGTGTCGGTTCTTCTTTCAGGTTTGGGATCCTTGAGCCTGGGGCAGCCCCCTCGCCCATCACAGACCTGGATCTGTAGGAACGAGTCAGGGGTCCTGCAACAACACTAGACGATTCTCAGGCGGGTTCCCCACCCCAGCCCCAGCCCTGACCCTACGCGACCTCAACCCACGCCTGAGGGTGTTCTGATCCCCGACCGTCTGTGCAGAGAGGAGCCGAAGCCACACCACTAAACTTAGAACCTCAGCACCTGGGACAGGGCCCCACGTCCAGTGCAAATGTGATGAAGGAACATTTCCACCCTGACCCCAACCCCATCCTGGTGACACAGCCCCAGGTTCACCCCACCCAATCCATCTCTCCTGGAGTTGCAAAAGGGGGAAAGGAAGGAGGTGTGTGTGGTTTGGGAGGGAAGTGGGTGTGTCAAATCCAGGAGGGCTTGCAGGAGGAGGTGCCTCTGAAAATGGGTTTCTCATTCTCAGCTCTGTTGGCACTGGGGCCAGATGATTTGTGGGGGGATGTTCTGTACATTGCAGGGTCTTAAGCAGCATCCCTGGCCTCCACCCACTAGCTGCCAGTAGCAGTCCCCCTTCCACCTCGTCATGATAGCCAAAAATGTCTCCAGACATCCCTGAGTGCCTCCTGGGGGGCAGAATCACCCCCAGTTGAGAACCACTGCTGTGAAGCATTGATTTATAGAAAAAGGAGGAGGTGCTGGCTTCAGGCTTCAGCACGTGTTCTCTGTCTCCTTCTCTTTCTCCATCTGCTGTGGACGGATGACCTCTTTTCCTCTATCGTCTGCTCAACAAACATGATTTGAGCACCTACTGTGTGCCAGGTTCTGAGAACAAGATGAAGTGCCAGTTCTTGTGAGGGAGGTTTTGTTTTTCACTGTGATAAAATATATATCACATAAAATTTACCATTTTAATAATTTCCAGTGGCAATAAGGACATTCACATTGTGCCATCGTCCCCGCCATCCGTCTCCAGAACTCTTGCCCAACTGAGACTCTGTCCCCATGCAACACCTGCTCCCCTCCTCCCATTCCCCCAGCCCCTGGAGCCCACCGTCTACTCTTTGTCTGTGTGGACGGGACTCCTCTGGGGACCTCCTGAGAGTGGGGTCCTGCAGGATGTGTCCTTCTGTGTCTGGCTTATTTCACTGGGCACGATGTCCTCAAGGTTCATCCAGGATGCAGCATAAAAACAAAGTTTAAAATTCACAAATCCATGGGATAGTTTTAGGAGGTGGAAAGCAGTACCTGGGGAAGAGCTAGTTTAGACTGGAGGGTTCTGAACCTGGGGGGTGTAAGGTGACATCTGAACAGACCTCTCCAGGCAACACGATTTTCTTCCTCTGTGTCTCAGCTGCCAGAGGTCCTCCCCTAGGGCTTTGCAACCTCAAACCTTGAGCTGCTGCCCCGCCCCCTCCGGACCAGGGGAAATCCACAGGGTCCTCCCCCGGAGGCCCCAGGTCCCAGAGAGGGGCTGTCCTGCAACCTCTCCGGACCTTGGCCACGTGGCTTCCACAGTCTGCCCTTTTTGGGTCTTAGCTTCCCCCACAGAGGAGGGCACTGGACTTTTGACCTTGGAAGCCCCGTGGTCCTGATCCGCTCCTCCCTGACAGGCACGGAAGCCTTATAACCTCTTGCAGGACCCCAGTGCTCCGGGAAGTGGGAATTCTGAAGAACCGGGGTTGGGCCCAAGTGACAGCGTCTGTGACTCAGTAGAGTGAGGGATACGGGTGTGGGGGGCCCTCAAACGCACCCACACAGATGCACACACATGAGGTGAGGTGACGTCATCACCTGCAGAGACCAGTAGTCGCTACGCGACTTACCCACAGACACACGCCAAGATGCACATAGACAAACAACACACTCCAACCGCAGACAGGCGCAACACCAAACCAGCCACACACCACATCCACACAGATACAGACCACACGACACACCCGAACCACAAATCAACGACCACACGCACACAGACACAACGCAGTGAAACTGCAGACACACAGAACGCACACCTGCACAGGTAAACACGGACACGGACAAGTGCACAGAGAAACACATGCAGGTACACAAACCACACACGGGATACAGACACACAGGTAGGGACACCACACGGAATCAAGGGAGTCACACCCAACGTGCGCAGAGTCACACGTAACACAATCACACGTACAAACACAGAAACACAAACACAGACATGCAGAGACACACACGGTCACGCCGACACGCACAAAGGTCCTCTGCAGGCTGTTCCAGAAGGAGAGGCTGATGGAGGAAAGTAGCTCTCCTCCACGAACAGCCCTCCTGTTCGCCTCTGCTCTCCTGCCCCACCCATGCGTGCCTCAGTTTCCCCTCAGGGACTTCTCTCGGCCTCTCCACAAGCCCTTGACTTCAATCACTGGTGATCCCTGCTGACTTCCCACACCTCTATCTTCAGCCCAGCCCCAGCCCCTGAGCTTCATTAGTTCACATGTCCTTTCCATTCACTCACCCCATGGTCCTCTGCACCCCCCTTTCGGCAGCCCTGAGCTCCAACATTAAATGGACCTTCCCCAGGACTGGGAGCTCCCCGAGGGCAGGATCGGGGGGCCCCCTTCCTGGAGGGGCCAGAGGAATAGCCTTGAGTGCCCAGTCACACACACTCCCTCACTCACACCCCTCCTGGCCCCCCTTCCCGACCCCCACCCATGCAGCAAGTTTGTCAACAGGAAGAGGGAAGGCCATTTGGGAAGAGGCGGGTTCTGCATTTTCACCTTCCTGGAGCCTTGGGGTCTGCAAGCCAGCTGGTTTTGTTTCTGTGTGTTGTGGGGATGGAGGGAGAGGTTGGAGGGGGGCTCAGGATGAGGGGGTGCTGAAGCTGGCTTGTCCTTTCTTTGGAAGGGCCTCCCAGGCCCACTGCCCACGCCTTCACACCCTCCCCCAGATCCCAGCACACCCGGAGGGACCAGGGGGCTGAGCCAGCCCATCCCAGGAATCCTGAGAACATTCCGGGCCTGCACTGGGAGATTCGGGGATTTCTCTGACAATGCCCATGGTTCTCTGAGGGGATAGGGTATCGTGTGGGGGACCAGGCCAGAGGATGGCTCCAAGCCCCTCAGAGATCCGGAAATCCTGGACCCAGACTCCCAAGAACCCACGTTCTCACCTTCCTGGAGACCTAGGAGTCCAGGACCCAGGTCCCCAGCCCCGCAGAGACCCGCGCCCAGCCCCTTAGGGACCCACGAATCCAGGTCACCAGCCCCTACCTCAAAGACCCAGGACCCCAACCCCGGAGAACTCTAGTCTAGATCTTGTGTTTTATCTACTCCTTCGGGCCCGTCCTCGTACTGGTGCTGCAGGTCGCCCGGCACAGGAGGCGTGCTGCCCCCTGCTGGACACACCCGGTCACCGCCCCCACTGGGTGACCACCCCCCACCCCCGCCCCGGTGGGAGAGAGAGAAGGAGGGCGGAGTTCCAGCTCCAGCCCCTTTCCCTGCCGGGTGACTAGATCCTCTCGGGCCTCAGTTTCCCCATCTGTAAATTCTCCCACATAGGTCCTTGTGTGCATAAAGCCTTCCTCCGGACGCCGAATGGAGAGGAGCCCACAATGCTTGGGAGCACTGGGAGCGCGATTTCCTGAAGCAGGCCGCTGCCGCCGCGTCTCTCCCGTCATTCAGCCCCACGCCTGGCCCCACAAAGGCTCTTAGAAGAAAACCCCAACTCCCCGCAGCCAGCAAGGCCCTGTGTGGCTGGCGCCTTCCCCTCCTTCATTGTTCCCTTTTGCTCCAGCCACACCCACGGGGTTCGGCCCTGCTTTGTTCTCCAGGCGTCTGCTCTCTGACGGAAATGACCTTGGCTAAGGCGGCCCCTAGCCCCTCAGTCACCCCTTTACCCGGCTCTACGACCTGCCTTCCGGGCGTGCACGCGGCTGCTTTGCTGGACGGTGAGCTCCGGGAGGGCGGGGCCGGTGCCTGTGTCCAGGAGTCCCCCTCCCGTGTCCCTCCAGGAGGGCCCGCCACCTAGTATTTGCTCCACAGGCAGCAGGTCCTGAGTTTCCTAGGACCGCTGTACGAATTGCTACACACCTAGTGGCTTTCCACAGCCTAAATCTTGTGCGGACCTGGAGGTCAGACGTCCCACAGGGTCTCCCCTGGCTAAAATCGAGCCACCCGCCGGGCTGTGCTTCTGGAAACCCAAGGGGGAGAATCCGTTTCCTTGATTTCTTTCAGCTTCTACAGGTGCCCACAGTCCTTGGCTTGTGACTCCTACCCCCAGCTCTCAAGTCGGCCACAGAGCCTCTTCTCGACTCTCTCTGGCTCTGCTTCTGTTATCCCCTCTCCTTCTCGGACCCTGATCTTCCTGCTTCCCTCTTCTAAGGACCCTTGTGATGATGACATTGAGCCCACCTGGAACATCTAGGATCGCCTCCATCTCCAGATTCTTGATTTAATTCATCCATTGGCAATGTCCCTTTCCCCATGTAAGGCCATATAGTCACAGGTTCCAGGGATTGGGACAGGGACACCTTTTGGGAGCCATTAGTCAGTTGACCACAAACCCCTAAAAGCCTGGTGCTATTATTACCACGCTTGATGGATGCGAAATCACAGGTGCCCAGGCTCACCCAGGGAGGAAGGGGTAAGCACAGGTTTTGGTTTTAGACTCCGGGCTTTCTGCTGGCGTCTGCCAAATTAACCCACCCGAGCCATCTGTGTCTGGATCTGGGGACAAGACAGTGAGGGTGCAGGGATTGAGGCAGGTGGGGAAGGGGCTAGCAAGAGCTTGAGGAAAGTGTGTCCTGTCCTACCTTGGTGGCCCTCTGCAGACACCTCATCGAACCTGGTAAAAGGCCTTGGGATCTCAGGGGGTTTCCTGGGATCCAGGGGAAGGAGGTGGGAGTTTGGAAAGAACAAGCCATTCTGTCATAAGCTCTTTCCTTGGAAAGTGGGGTGATGGGTGGGGCTGGTCTGTCCAGGAAACCTGCCTGGGCTTCAAGGTCAGCACTGACTTGCTGACTCAGCCCCAGAAAGTGCGGTCATGTGGTCACTCATGGGGCTGTTGGTGGGGACACCCATTGGGAAAGGGTCAGAGGGTGCCAGAGGGGGTCCCTCCATCCCCCCACTCCCTGCTTCCTAGCACAAGCCCTCTTGGCCTCTCCAAGGCAGAACCTCATTTCCCTCCCCCACCTTCCCCCCTCAGACTAGAAGTGCAGGGGTTGGGGGATTGCTTTTCCAGAATGTTCTACCTCCAACCTCATCATGGGAGCATACCATCTTCTATCCCTCCTCATCACCTGCTCCTCTCCCCACCAAACTGTAAGCACCAGGAGGCACCAACCGCAACCTGAACCCCAACATTTCATTTCATCATGACAATGTTCAAGCATACAGAGAAATTGAATTTAAGAATGAAAAACCCATTCCTAGATTCTAGGATTAATATATTACAATCAGTTCATCCATCCACCCCTCAATCCATCCTACATTTTTATGCATTTCAAAGTAAGTTGCAGACATGAGCTCATTTCCCCCTAATACTCCAGCCCAGAAAACATGAACTAGAGTCCAATATTTGTTTGCCGCTCTCCTCATTTCTTTCCTTTTGAGTAAATTAGAATAAAATGTGCAAATCCCAAGTGTGTTCTCTTTGAGCTTTGACAAATGCATCCACTTGTGTAACCCAAATCTCTGTCAAGACACCAGAACATATCCATCCCTCCAGAAAGGGCTTTCATGCTCTTCCCAGGCAATCCCTGCCTCTGCTCCTAGGCAATCATCCTTCCCACATTTTTTTCTGTAGTTTTGCCTGTGATAGAATTTCATATAAATGGGCTCATAAAGTCTATTGCGAATGGCTGCTTCTGCTCTAAGTTTCTCCAGACTCCTCTGTGTCCAGAGACCCTGACCTCTTGTTCTCCATTGGCATTCCAGTGCCCGGAGGATAGTAAATGCTGAGAAATGTTTGTGGATGGGGAAATAATTGCATTGAATGAATGAATGAATGAATGAATGAAAGAAATTGCTCCTTGCTCACAAGAGACTTGAACTGACTCCTTCTCTGCAGCTTCTCTTACCAACCTCCTCCTTGTCTTGCTCCAGCGGCTGTAATTCCAAATAGCAGAGACCCCCTCCAACCACCTTCTGCTTCCCAGCACCCCAGTCTTATCTTCCCATGAGAACGTGTATTATCAGGCACGTGTTACCACCAGCTTCCTATTTTCCCCCCTTTATCTGTTTCAACTTCCAGCATCATTTCCTCCCCTCCTGCCCTTCTCTAAATAAAATCCTCCACCCAGCTCTAGAACTGCTGAAGTCTTTCCTGGGTCAAAAATACCCTCCCCAAGCGGCTGGAGCCCCGAGACCTTGCTGAGTAGTGAGGCACAAAATGGTGAAACCACTTTGGGAAACTGGAGGTTTCTCATAAAGTCAAACATTCACCTACTATCTGATCCACTCCTAGATACTTCCCCATGAGAAGTGTCAATGTAGACTTATAAAAAGACTTGTAGAAGAGTATTTGTGGTGGCTGAATTCTTGGTAATTAACATGGCAAAGAGCACAAAGGCCTGTCAACAGGTGAACAGATACACAAATTGTGGTCCAGCAACACGATGGAGGATGAGACAGAGGTGAGAAGGAACAGGCTGGATGTGCACAACAGCACGGGTGAACAGGTGTACGCCTAGAGAAAGACGCCAGGCACGAAAGACTACATAGTGTGTGGGGGCGCCTGAGTAGCTCAGTTGGTTAAGCATCTGCCTTCAGCTCAGGTCATGATCCCAGGGTCCTGGGATCGAGCCCCATGTGGGGGGGGGGTCCCTGCTCAGCAGGGAGTCTGCTTCTCTCTCCCCCTTCCCCCCACTCACGCTTTCTCTCTTGCTTGCTCACTCTCTCTCAAATGAATAATAAAAAAAATCTTAAAAAAAAAAAAGACTACACACTGCATGATTTGATTCCTATGACACCCAGAAAAAGCAGGTCTAGTGAATGGTGATGGAAAGCAGAACAGTAGTGCTCCCGGGCAGGGGTGGGGAAGGAATTTTAGGGGACGGTGGAAATGTTCTATACCCGCAATGTAGTGGTGACCACATAGCTGCATACATTTCTGAAAACTCATGGAATCGTAAGCCTGAAATGGGTGCGTTACATTTCTAAAACGTTAACCATGGTATAAAATGTACCTAACATAAAACTTACATCTTAGCTATTTTTAGGTGTCCGGTTCAGTAGTGTTAAGTATATTCACGTGGTCATGCAATCAATCTCTAGAATATTTTCATCTTGTAAAATGGAAACTCTATCCTTATTAAACAACAACTGCCCATTTCTCCTTCGTGCAAGGTTCTGCCATCACCACTGCTTTTTGTTTCTATGAGTTGGACTACTCTAGATACCTCACATCAGCCAAATAATACAGTAGTTGTCCTTTTGTGACTGGTTTATGTCACTGAACGTAATGTCCTCGGGGTCCATCCACATTGTTGCAGGTGTCAGAACATCCTTCCCTTTTAAGGCTGAGCCGTATTCCATCATATAGGTGGACCCCATTTTGTTTATCTATTCATCTGCCATTGGACACTTGGACTGGGATGGGATTGCCGGATCACACGGTAGTTCTGTTCCGAACTTTTAAAGGACCCGCCATACTGTTTTCCACGCAGCTGCGCTGTTGTACATTCTTACCAGCAGTACATGAGGGTTCCAGTTTCTCCACTGCTGGGCCACACCTGTTATTTTGTTGTTGTTATTTTTGATACACATCATCGTAATGAGTGTGATAAATTGGTGCATTTTATTGTATATAATGTATATTGTGTATTGCATATGAATTACACCTCGACAAATTGTGTACAATGTATCTTGTATATTGTATATAAATTATACCTGAATAAAGTTGATTTTTAAAATGATCTCTCTTTTTAAAAAAGATTTATTTATTTATTTATTTGAGAGAGAGAGTGAGCGAGGGAGACAGAACACGAGCCAGGAGGAGGAACAGAGGGAGAAGTAGACTCCCCCCTGAGCGGAGAGCCCCAAGGGGACTCGATTCCAGGACTCCAGGATCATGACCTCAGCTGCTCAACCGACTGAGCCACCCAAGCGCCCCTAAAATGGTCTCTTAAACAAAGAATTATACCTGGAGCCCGTGCGAACCAGGACTGCTGGAGATGCATGGGGACGTATGGCCACCCGAGTTGAGCTAAGCGACACGTGTGTATTGTCAGCTGATGGGAGGTTACGGCTCGATCCCAAGCGGTGACTGCCATGTTATGGGTGTTACAGGTTTATTTCCAGAAGGTTTTTCCAGAGGCTTTTGTTGAGTTGAGATACTTCTGTGGGGGCGTGCAGGCACCTACTGACACGGGAGGGTATGTGACAGGATTATCACAGACGGCGCCTGTGTCGTAAGTGGTTACTGCTGACGTGGGGGTGAGCTCCAGGGAAGCTCCTCTGTTAGTCCCTAGTGGCTGTGGCAATAAAGGACCTCAGACCTGGTGGCTTAAAACAGCACAAATTCGTTATCTCACAGTTCTGGAAGTCAGATGTCTGACACCAGGCTCTCTGCCCTAAAGTCAAGGAGTCAGCAGAGCGGCATTGTTCTCAAGGTTCTAGGGCAGAATTGTTTGTTTGTCCTTTTTGGGGGATGGGGACGTTAAAAAAATAATGATTTTTTTAAGAGCAGTTTTAGCTTCACAGCAAAATTGAGCAGAAGATACAGAGATTTCCGTATACCTCCTGCCTGCCCCGTTACCAACGTCCCCCACCAGAGGGGAACATTTGTTACCATTGATGAACCTACATGGCCAGCCAGAGTCCATAGCTTATGTTAGGGTGGTGTTTTGTGTTTTGTGTTTTTTTTTTTTTTTAAGATTTTGTTTATTTGAGACCCTCGTGATTACATTGAGCCCACCTGGATAATTTGGGATAATCTCCTCGTCCCAAGATCCTAACTTCAATCACATTTGCGATGTCCCTGTTGCCATGTAAGGTGACATATTCACAAGCTCAGGGGGTTAGGGAGACCATTATTCCGCCTACTACAGGCCTGTTGTGGTGTTCTTGGCAATTGCTGGTGTGTCCCAGGCACATTACAGGTATATTTCAGATCTATTATGGGGTACTCTCAGAAGTTCCGGGGTCTCCAGGAAAGGAGGTCTGTCTTTAAGACAGCTGACCTGGCCCATCCAGTCTCTGGGGGGAAACATCACAGGGCTTCTCCGTATTCAGGCCCCTTCCTGTACCAGATTTAGAATACAGTCTTTCTGACAAGACCCATTCTCCAGGAAAACAAAAGCCAACCAAATGTCAAGGTCTGTTCTGGGATGAGTGTTAGGCTCCCGGGATCCCTTTCTTCCCAGGGAGGTTGGATCTTGGAGGAGGGAGGGCCTGGGACCAAGAAGCCAAAGAGGAGGAACTTGACCCTGACCCCCTCATGCGGGGTCTTCATGTACCAACTTAATGTTGACAGGTTAGAGCCTGGCCGCCAGGATGCAGTGCCTGTGAGCTGCCCAGGAGTGAGCATGGCACATGGTGGGGGAGGATGGGGTCTCCAGGCCAGTTGTCTTGCTCTCTAGGCTCCTGCCCAGGGCTCTCTTGGGCCCCAGACCCTAGTGTCTGAGCCAGATCTTTGAAATATCCTGGGGAAGCTCCTGCTTAACTCTGGGGTCTCCTCCTTCTGCCCCAACCACAGCCACTGCTCACTCAACTCCATTCCCAGGAGAGACATCTGGGCCTCTCTGCCCACCTGTGCTGCTGGACATCCATCACTACATTGACAATCATTGAGGGCTGTCAGTCCGTCTCTGTTGCTCTTCAGTTGGCCAGGGGTCTCGTTAGACTAGAATCTGTGAGTCCTCCTGACCACCATAACCCAACTCACCAAGCGTGTAGGCACCAGACAGGTGTCCTGGCTGCCACCCCCACTGTGAGCCATTTGTTTGTCCGCTGGTCATGTCTTGTGTGACACTGTGTAGTGGTCCCTAAAGATATCCATGTTCCAATCCCTGGAACCTTGACTGTCGTCTTACATGGCAACAGAGATTTTGCAGAGGTGATAAGAATTTAGAGGCAGAAAGACGTAGATATGAAAGAATTTGGCGGGTCTTTGTCCCCTGCTCCTGGCAGGCATCATCTACACCCTTGGGATTTCCTGAGTGCTTGGAGTGTCTTTGTCATTCATGGGGGCCCCTTGGACTGTACCTGAGTTATATAGGTTAGGGTGGGGGGGGGTCATGCCAGAAAGACCAGCCAGGAGGGGTGGGACCTTCAACCACCTGACGTCCATGGAGGGGAGGCAGGGGGAGACGGAGTGCAATCTTGTGGCCACTGATTCCATTAATCACACCTTCAAAAGGAAATCCCATTAAAAACCCTGGACACTAATGCCCAGAGGAGTTTCCTGGTTGGTGAAAACATCACTGTGCCAGCAAGGGGACATGTCCTGTGTCCACGGGGACAGAACACGAAAGCTCTGTGTTTGGGACCCTCCTGGCGCTTGCCATATGGGTCTCTTCCTTTGGCTGGTGAGGATTTGTGTCCTTTATAATAAAACTGTAAGTACTGAACAGAGCTTTCCTGAGTCCTGTGAGTCATTCTAGTGAATTACGGAACCAGAGGCATTGTGAGATCCTCTGAATTTGTATCAGTTGGTCCAAAGTGTGGGTGGCCTAGGCACCCCCAAACTTGCAGCTCGTGTCTCCAGTGAGGACAGGCACTCTTGTTAGGAGCTGTACCTTTAATCTGTGGGTGGCGTCTGCACTAACTCAGGGTGATTAGTGCCACAGTTGCGTTAGTATTACAGGGGATCATCCTGGATTATCTGGGTGGGCCTTAACTGCCATCACCAGCATCCTTATAAGAAGGGAGGCAGGGGGGATTTGACGCAGAAGAAGGCAATGTGATCAGGGAAGCAAGATACTGCCTTACTGATTTTGAAGATGGAAGAAGGGGCCATGAATCAGGGACAGTGAAGAATGAAGCTCTAGGAGCTAGAAAAGGTGAGGAAGAGTTTCTCCCCTGGAGTTTCCAGAGGGAGCCTGGCCCTGGTGACACCTTGATTTTGGCCCAGGAAATCTAATTTGGGCTTCTGACTGGCAGAACTGTAGGCGAATGTGTGTGGTTTTTAAGCCACCAAGCCACCAAGGTCATTAGTTACAGCAGCTCCAGGAAACTCACACACCCCTCCAAGACTGATGAAATCCATCAGTCCGGCCAACAGTCCAGTAGGTATGTTATCTGTCCAGGACTCAGGTGGCTTCTGGGCCTGGTTAGTGCCTCAGTCTGGGTTGTAGTAATAGAACACCCAGAGAAGGATTGGGGTTCACTGGAAGGTCTCCCTTCGCCAGGTAGTCTGGGTAGTGTTCCCTCTTCTTTTGGCCTGCTTAGTCGCTGCTCTCACGGCTGGGAAGCCTGGGTGCTCCCAAAGGGGTCCCCAGAACTAAAGGTTGCTAGCCTGTCCTTCCCCTCAGTTGGACCTTTCTCCACTGGAAATTCTGGGAGAGCCCCCAGGTCTCCAAGATGGGAGCAGGAAACTTTGGGAGTGCAGGGTGAATTCAGATCAAAAGTCCCCAGCTGATAAAGCCAGGCTCAGTGCACCCTGCACCCCCCAAAAGGGTTCAGCCATACTTCACACATCCCAACACCCTCTGCTTACAAATCCCATTGTTTCTAGAAAATTCCATCTTCTCTGGGATGTATTTCCTGATCGCTCCACCCAGTGGTCACAGAACCTAGCTGGCCAAGACAGAGGGACCTACTCCTCAGATCCAGGCAGCCCCTCTCTGCCCTGCCTCAGGACCTTGTCGCAGATGGTCAAATCTCCACGATGGGGTGACCATCTCCTCAAGGAGGGGCCACCCTTGCAGAATTCCAGCACAGTTCCTCCCCTGGAGTTGTAACTCTTCCAAATGTATCACGTGGCATTCGTGTATTCCTCCTTTGAGGCGCTGGTCACATTTTTTCTGCGCCCAGCTAGATCAGAAGGGGTGGGGGGAGCACTGAGTCTGAATCATTCCTGTGTCCCTAGTGCCCTACAGCCGTCCTGGCCAAGTGCAGGGTACTCACTGACTTTTGGGGCATCACAGGGCCAGAAGATCACTTAGAGAGGTCAGGGTCACTCACAGGGCTAATATTAGGGTCTCTGGGATAAAACTTAGAACAGCTCACCAAAGCCACAAACCAAGATTCATTTCTCAAGCATTTATTGATGCTTCCTCCTAGGGCTGCGAAGACAGCTCCCAAAACCCGTATCTGTGAGGCCTCCCAGTTTGGGGGAAAATGCAAGAAAACCAACAGCTCCGTCCTTGATTTGGCTTGCTTTGGTTAGGGAGGTGGGTGGGGTCCGTGGTCCGGCCCAGGAGCCGGGATTTGGGTGGGGGTGGAGGCTAGGTTATGTCTGTGTGAGGGCTCGCGGTGAGGTTGGAGTGGAGGTCCCAGTGCCTGTGTTGGGTTGGGTGGGACGGTTCTCAGTAGTCATGGGTAGAGGGGAAAAAATTCGATGGCGGTGGGCGGCGCTAGGACGGTGAACAGCTCAAGCGATCGCCCTGGGGTGGGGGGAGGCGTGGGTAAGGTTTGCGGGCACTGGGCGGGGTCAGCAGCTGCGCCTCTTCTCACAGATCCAGTTGTCCCTCTCGTTGTCGCACGGTGCGTCGTTCCACATCCCTGTGCGTAGCATCATAGCGCAGTCCTCACGCCCCAAAGAGTCATTGGGCTCCCCCACGTTCCAGTGGCTGCAGTGGTTTGTCGGGGGTGTTTCTGGGAGTCAGGATGGGCCTGGCGTCCAGCCCTGAGGATCTACCCTTGGGTCTAACCTCAAATTAGTTGAGCATGCACCTGGGATATAACTTTCTAACTCCCGGAATTTAACCCTCAGCCAGGTCCTGGGGTCTGGCCTGCCCGTCCCAACCGAGTCCCTGAGATCTGGCCAAAGCACTTCCCGCAGGGGCTGACCTGTCCCTCTCCCCAAGTCCCTTCCCTCACCTGAAGCTGAGCGGGACTCCGTCTACCCACTGGTAGCCCTGTATCTTGCGCGCGCGGCGCACCGCCCTCAGGCCCAGCCAGTAACCTCGGCCTCGCGTGTTCCGACTCAGGAAGCCCTGCGCCGGAAAGGAGACCCAGCCAGCTGAGCCGGCCTCGCCCCTCTCCCCCGCCACGCCCCCTCAGGTGAATTCCGCCTCCCGCCTCCTGCCCGGGACTGTTGGGGGCTGCGCACCTGCTCTTCCAGGTCCCCGACAATCACCAAGTGCGCGCCTGCACCCGCGCACTGACGCTGCGACTCCTCCCACGTGGCCCGCTCGACCGAGAAAAGGTAGCAGGAGCCCTGGAAGGGCAGCCAGGATGCGGGGCACTCCTCACAGGAGCCTGTGGGGTGGCGAGAGTCAAAGACGTGAACTGCTCCCTGGTAGAGCAGACGGAAAAAACTGGGGCGAGGTGGACCCCCGAGGTCTAGGGGCGGAGGCACAGAGAACAGGCCAAGGTCAAGGGGCAGGATAGGGCGGAGCAAGGAACCCCAAGGCCCACAGGTGGGGTCCACTTGTCCCCTCCCTCTCTCCCCTCTGTATTGCTCACTGTTCCCCAGTCGGATGGCCTCCAGAGCCCTGAACAGCTCGCTGCGGATGTCCTCGCGGTCCCTGCCCGCTTTAGCCAAGCTCTGGGTCACTGCGAAGTCAAGGGAGTTCAGATTATAGTTCAGGTCAGGGTTAGGAATAGGCTCATGATTGGTTAAAGGTCAACATCCATGTCCGTGGTCAGGATCATGGTCAAGAATGACATCACGGTCAAGGACTGTTCTAGCTGGTCGGGGCCAAGTTGCGGTTGGGGTTAGAAGTTGTAGTCAAGATCAGAGTCCAGCGGTCAGAGGTCAGGATCACAAGATAGGGTCGCGGTAACCCTAACCAGGATAGGTGTCAGTACGTGAATCAAGCGTCTAGTGACAGCCAGGATGAGGAGGCAATGTCCAGCTCTCACCGCGATCGCTCAGTTCTTTCAGGGCACTCTCTTGCTGGATCAGCTTCGCCTGCGCCTCGCCAAGCTCGGTGCGTGCCCTCTGCAGCAGCGCCTGTGTCCCCAAGCCTGGGAAGGAGAGGGGAAAGGGGAGGAGGACGGGCGCGGGACGTCAGTAACCCCCCCATCGGGCCCCCACCTGCCACAAACCCCGCCCCCGCTCTCCTCCTCCAATCCCGGCCCAAGCCCCGCCCCCAGCACGCGAGAGTCTCACAGCAGCTATTGCAGGCTCGGACCTCCCGGTTCAAAGCACCCAGCGCCGCCGTCTGCTCCGAGGCTGGAAAGATCCCCACCCGCCCCGCAAACACTCCAGGTCACCAGCGGGGACTCGCAGGACACCCTTCCCCGCTTCGGGACCAGCCCCCGGGACCGAGGGGTCCCCCCCGACCCACTACCCTGTCTCCAGGGTCCTAAACCCTCCGGCCCGCACACTCGGGGCCTACGAGTAGCCGTTCTGCACGCACCGTTTGTCCTCAGCAGGTCTTGGTGGCCAAGCAGCGCCCCTCGCTCTACGGAGGCTGTGGAGAAAAGGCTCTTGCAGGTGGGGCCCGGGGACTCCGGAACTGTCCTCTCGCCCATGGGGTGCAGGGACCCCCGTCTTGGGACGCACGGAAGGGGCGGGCAGGCATACAGCGCACGCGATGTGCACACACCCAGGGGAGACAAACGGATGGGGACATGCACACACATTTATGCGCGCACAGACATACACATGCGGGTGCACACAGCCCAAAGACGGGCACAAACTCTGTTCACACGCGTTCACACTCAGACCCAGGCAGGGGTTGCGTCCTGAGACAGAGGGAGACAGAGGGAAGGTCTATGACCCCAGGGTGGCTTAACACAACCTCCCCTCATTATGTGGTCACTCACCTTTAGAAACTAGGATGCTCAGAATGAGGGCCCACAGGACTGTGGCTACCACCAGAACCAGGCCCAGGAAGAGGAGTCTCTGTCCCCAGCGTCCCTGGTGCCCTGGGATAACACAGATGGACTCCTGGGTCCCTCCTGCACCAGGACCACCCTGGGTCTCTGGGCCCTGACGACAGAGCCCTGGGCTCTTGGGTTCCTCCCAAGGAACTGAGATTCAGAGAGGTTAAGTAACTTGCTCATGGTCACACAAACTCTAAGTGGTAGAGTTAGAATTAGAATCCAGGTCCAGCTAGTTCTGGCGCCTGTGGTGTCTCTCCTGCACCCACTACTTGGACCCCCTCTTGGCTGTTCGCCTTACGTCTCCCAGCAAACCCCAAACCAATGACCAGAGAGACCCAAGCTGGTGAAGCAGTCCCATTGCTCATACCTCCAGGGACTTCCTCGAGCCCGCCGCCCCACTTGCTGTACCCGACAGTGTCCATGGTCAGCAGGCGCACAGCCCTGGGCATAGATATAAATGTAGCCCCCTCCCAGTCCCGCCTACTCTTTTCCTTCCTTCCCATCTCCTTCCTCTCAGTTCCTAGTACTGGGACCCATAGACCAATCACAGGGCTGGGGCCTTTTTGGTCTCGGCCAGTTTAGGGGTAAGTATGAAGTGGGTTGGGGGAAATGGAGTCAGAGGTGAGGAGTAGAAGGGGGTTGAGCGGGGTAGAAGGAGTGGAGAGGGATGTGTATGTGCAGTTGCAGTCTCCCTAGCCAGGCAGCTGCAGCAACATCTCCAGACTGGTGCTGGGGGCTTCATTTTGGAGCTCACCTCCATCTCTTATAGGTCTAGGGCCAGACTTCCTCCTGAGAGGAATAGGCTGAACCCAGCCAAGTTCTGGCCCCTTCCAGGGGGTTCCTGAGAAAGCCCCCTCAGGCCTGGTCCTCCTGGGGCCAGCTCAGCTTCCCTCCTCAACTTCCCTGCAGGTTCCTGGAGGCTGAAGCTGACCCTGACCTTCATTCAATCCTTCTTAGCCAGAAGGGAGAACATAGACGTTTGTTGGGTGGTGGCCAGCTAAGCTTCTGGACTCTGTTATTGGGTGGGCGAGTGGGGGTGTATGTATGTAGCTTCAAGAAGCCTCGGTTTTTCTCCACTGTGCAAAGGGGGACAGTGACAGGTCCTCCCTCCAAAGGATGCTGAGATAAAGACATGAGGTTATGCACGCCAAACCCTGGCACCATCCCTGGGCACAAAACCCACTAAATGTTCATTCATTCTTTCACTGAATATTGGACAGCTACTGTGTGCCAGGCATCGATCTAGGAACTGGGTATACATCAGTGCCCCAAAGAAGCAAATTCCTTCCTTCTCAGAGCACACATTCTAGGTGGGGGTAGAGAGAGACAGACAAATAAATAATGAATATAATGAAAAAGTAAGTTGTATAGTGTAGTGGTTCTCAACCGGGGGTGATTATGTCCCCTGGGGGACATTGGGCAGTGTCTGGAGACATTTGTGGTTATCGCATTTTGGGTGGGTAGGTGCTACTGACATCAAGGGGGTGGAGACCAGGGACACTGCTAAACATCCCTTAACACACAGGACAGCCCCCCACAGCGAGGAATGACCTGCCCCCAGTGTCAATAATGCTGAGGGTGAGAACCCTAATGTCATATATTAACAAGTCATAAGTGCCATGAGAAAAAAAATGGAAGGAAAAGTCAAGCAAGAAAAAAAAAGGCTTGGGGGGCTGGGGCTGGGGCAGTGGCTGGTGGGTGGGCCTCACTAAGAAGGACAAATATTACTATTTTTTCCCAAATCCTCTCAACAACCCTCAGAAATAACAAACATTATCCACCTTTTATTTAAAAAGTTTATTCAATGGGGGCACCTGGGTGGCTCAGTCTGTTAGGCGTCTGCCTTCAGCTCGGGTCATGATCCCAGTGTCCTGTGATCAAGCCCCACGTCAGGCTCCCTGCTCAGCAGGGAGTCTGCTTCTCTCTCTAACTCTGCTCCCCTGCTCCTGCTCTCTCTCTCTAATAAGTAAATAAAATCTTTAAAAACAATTTATTCAATGCCTAGTTTCCACCTTGTTCCAGAAAGAAATGAGAGAGACAGACATGATAAAAGAAGATGAAAAGACAGAGGATGGCCTCGGTGGCTCAGTCGGTTAAGCTTTTGCCTTTCGCTCAGGTCATGATCCTGGGGTCCTGGGATTGAGCCCTGTATCAAGCCCCCTGTTCAGCAGGGAATCTGCTTATCTCTCTCCTCTGCTCTTCCCCGACTCATGCTCTCTCTTTCTCAAATAAATAAAATCTTTCAGAGGAATCTCTACAACAGATGTGTAGACCAAGTTCCCATTGAATTTTCCATAAATACAGTAGCAATTTTCTACCACTGGGCCAAGGTAGACAGCTTCATGGTCAGGTGTGGTTTTAGGGAAAGCAAGCTTGCCTTAACTCAAAGTGAGTGGCCGTCCCTACTGTTGGGGTGCTCTTAGCATGTTTCTGGAAGCAGTGAGTTTGAGACCACAAAGAGAAGCTGGCTGAGTGAGGGTGGAGCCACGGGCTTCAGTGGGTACCTGGGAGGGGTCTGTCCCTGGCACTCGCTCTCTCTAAATGAGAATCCTGAGCCGAGAGGAAATCATTTAAGTACAGCGGGAGAAACTATGCCTCATGTGGAATCAGGACATGTAAAATGTCACCAGTGAGCCAGATGATAACCTCAGGCAAATCATTTACTCTCTTGGTACCCCATTTCTCCATCTTTAGCATCAACAGGTGATAAAGCTTTTGTTACCCAATTCATTATGTATGTCGAAGACAGCTGTGAATGTACTGTGACATATTTAATTTACATACAAGTACAGGATATTATTTAATGTAATGGAGTCGACATTTACTAAAGACATTGGCGTGGTCCTGTATGACTGGACCAGCGTGGAACACCAGTTGGGGCTAGCCACGGGCTTCAGTGGATACTGGGAGGCATCTATCCCTGGCAGTCACACACACACACCCCCTGCAGGAATTTTCAATGACAGACACAAAGGTTTCCTTTAGAAATGATCTTGGTCCTGTTCACAGAAAACAGGCGTCTAAGACCCCACGGTTTTAAGTCAAGAGATTGTGATTTTTTTTTATGATTTTATTTGAGAGGGAGAGAGAGAGAATGAGTGGGGCAGGGAGGAGCAGGTGGAGAGGGAGCAGCAGACTCCCCACTGAGCAGGGAGCCTGATGAGGGGATCGATCCTAGGACCCTGGGATCATGACCCAAGCTGAAGTCAGACACTCAACCAACTGAGCCACCCAGGTGTCCCTAAACTGTATGTATTTAAAGGGTACAGTCTGATGAGTTTTGACTAACCCATGAAACCACCACAATCTGGATGGTGAATGCAACCATCACCACACAAAGTTTCCTGTGTCAATTGGTAAGCCTCCCTCGTTATCCCCCAGCTACCACTGATCTGCTTTTTGTCTTTAGATTGGTTTGCATTTTCTAGAATTTTGTATAAATAGCACCATACAGCATGTAGCCTCTTGAGACCGGCTCCGTTCGCTCAGCATAATTATCTTGAGATTCATCCATGTCGTTGCATGAACACTTCATTCCTTCCTACTGCTGGGTAAAATTTGGTTGCATGGATATGCCAGTTAGATTATATATTCACATGCTGGTGGACATTTGGGCTGTTTCCAGCTACAGGCTATCATGAATAAAACTGCTGTGAACTTTTGTGAGCAAGTATTTTCGTGCATATATGCTCTCATTTCTCTTGGTTCTATACCTAGGACCGGATGATTGCATTATATGGTAGGTTTCGTTTTTTAAGAAACTGCCAAACTATCTTCCGAAATGACTGAGCCATTTTTCATTCCCACCAGCCATGAATCAGAGTTCCGTTTCTTCCCACATTCTTTTTTTTTTTTTAAGATTTTTAAAATTTATTTGACAGAGAGATAGAGACAGCCAGCGAGAGAGGGAACACAAGCGGGGGGAGTGGGAGAGGAAGAAGCAGGCTTCCAGTGGAGCAGGGAGCCCGATGTGGGGCTCGATCCCAGGACTCTGGGATCACGCCCTGAGCCGAAGGCAGATGCTTAACGACTGAGCCACCCAGGCGCCCCTCTTCCCACATTCTTGTCAGCACGTGGCATGGTCAGTCTTTTTAATTTGGCCATTCTCTTATTTGCATAGTGTGATTTTTAACCGGCTCTCCCTTGATGACCAATGATGTGGAGCATCTTTTCATATGCTTCCTTGCACCTATTTTCTTTGGTGAGCTCTCTCTTCTTCGGATCTTTTGCTCATTTAGAGAAATGGGCTGCCTTGTTCCATGTGAGAGAGCGAGATGGGTCACCAGCAGCTCTCCTGGAGCCATCCAAGGAAGTGTGGCCAGGGTTGTCATTCTTGCTGTGGCTGCTCAAACCGGCACCATCTGATCTGGAGATACGGCCTCATTATGTGCTGCCAGTGTCTCCGTCAGTGTGTAAAGGATACAGGCTTCACTAAATTGGATTAAGTGAACTTCTTTCCAAGAGACCTACCTTAACTGCGAATATCCGAGATAACTACCTTCATGTTAACTCATTGTACATAAAATAAAACACTTCAGGGGCGCCTGGGTGGCTCAGTCGTTAAGCGTCTGCCTTAGGCTCAGGGCGTGATCCCGGCGTTCTGGGATCGAGCCCCGCATCAGGCTCCTCCGCTGGGAGCCTACTTCTTCCTCTCCCACTCCCCCTGCTTGTTTCCCTCTCTCACTGGCTGTCTCTCTCTCTCTCTGTCAAATAAATAAATAAATAAAATCTTTAAAAAAAAACCCACTTCAATTATGAGTGTTTTTAAAAAATGGGTTGCTTTTTTTCTTATTGTTTTGAGAGTTATTTATATATTCTGGTAACAAATCTTTTATCAGATATGTGGCTTTCCAATCTTTACTCCTAGTCTGTGGTTTTTTCTTTCATTCTCTTACCAATGTCTTTCGAAGAGCAAAGTTTTGTATTTCCCAATTTATCCACTTTTCTTTCATGGATTTTGTTTTTGGTGTTCTATCTAGGAAATCTTTGCCCAATTCAAAATTTTCCCCTATGTTTTTCCAAGAAATTTTATAGTATTGGGTTTTACACTTAGGTCTTTGATACCGTTTGAGTTAATTTTGTAAAAGGTGTGAGATGGTGTCATTGAGGTTCATTGGGGGGGGGTGGCATATTAGTTTGAAACACAAACTAGAGGCAACTCAAACTCTTAAAAGGTATAGCCGAGTGGTAAAGAGCAAGGCTCTGGAGGAAAAAAAAAAAAAAAAAAAAAAGCCTGGGGTTGATTCTTGGCTGTGTCGCTTTAAGCCTTGAGTTCCTCCTCTACAGAATGGAAATAGTAAAGGGTTGTCAGTGCCCTGTCCACATTCCTTTGGCATTCACCTCTTATTGTAAACTCCCGGAACTCTTGGCCTGAGGGGTTTTTTTGCTCTCACCCAAGTGGAGGGCAGGCTGGCTGTGGGTTAGGGTAACTCTGAGTCAGGTGTTCCACTGTCTCCCAGAGGTGCCCAGGGCACTGAGCTCCAGTTGTCCACAGCAGTGCTCATGAGCACCCTGACCTGACTCTTTCTCCTCCCTGGCCCGTTTCCTTAGTTTCCTCTTGGGGCCTCTAGAATCACCTCCCACGTCAACTACAAAATTTCAAAGTCCTAAGCTCTGCTTCTGGGGTCGTCCAAAGACTCTTAGTCCGTGTCAGGAGATCAGCAGAGTAACACGTACAGCCTGGCAGGGATCCGTAAGAGGCAGCTGTTCTTGTCGTTGACATGCTCATCTTCACTCCTCGTTGCCAACCAAAGTCAACTGGAACCCCTGGTAAATGAAATTATCCATGTTCAGGGACAGAGTCTGTCGGAAAAGATTTAAGAATTGTGGATTTGTAACTCGTTTTCCTGGGAGGTAACCTAAAAAGATGCTTATCAACATGATGATAACGCTAGATTGCTTCTACGAGATGGGCAGGAACCTGAAGCTCGGAGAGGACACGTGGCTCTCTGAATCCCCCCAGCCAGGAAGCGGTGGTGCTCTGATCCAAGGTCATGTAGCTCCCGCTACAGCTACTCTTCTCTCAATTACCGTGAGAGACTGAAAAATCCTGGCCACAAATTCCTCACTCTTGGCTACACCGGTGTCTCCGGACTTGACCGTTCTTTCTCCCAACCGGAGGTGGAGTCTATTGTCAATCCCGCGGGAATGTGCATTGATCCCGTGACTTGCTTTAACCAATCAACACATAGCAGCAATTCCACGTGACTTACCAGCCTTGGCCCCAGCATGCCTTGCGGCTTCTGCCTTTATGCTCCTGGGATGCTGCCGGCTGCTGGCTTAGAGAACCTGGCTTAGTTTTGTGCGGATGACAGGCCATCGAGGACGGGAAAGCCGTCAGCCGGCCTCCAGCACCAGAGCTCCTCTTGGCCCTTTCTGCTGTTTTCCATGCGACTCCAACAACCCAGCTGATTCATAGCAAGGCCAGGAAAGGAACCACAGCAGTCAACCCACGGAATTGGGAAAAATTACAGATTGCTGTGTTTTAAGCCACCGATTTGTGGGATAGCTTGTTATGGTACAACAGATAACTGAAACAGCCTTCAACCTTGACAACCGCACCCTTGGGTCCCAGGCGGACGCAGCAGTTGTGATGGAGTCTGGGATGAGCCGGGAGGGGGTCCGCTTTCCCCAGGCGTCCCGGGAGGGCACCCGGTGTGTCAGAGAACGTTTCCCGACCAAGGACAGGCAGCTCTTTTTTACTTCCAGCATCAGCATTCTTGGAAGTGTGACTCTCCAGCGTCTCAGCCCCCAATCAGGGCTCAACACAACCATCTGGCCTTCGATCCCACAGCTTCCCCAGTGCTGGGGCTTCCCTGCGCCAACCGCTTCCTCGCGGAACCTGGATGGTGGATTTCTCGTGGATTTCTCTGGGGTATGTTTACTTGAGTGGCCACATCCTCCTTCCCGTGCCTTCTGGGACACCTCATATAGTTCATGAGCTACTCAATGTCAAGCACTTTTCTAGGCATTGGAGGTTCAGCAAGGTACAAAATTGGCAACAAGATTTGATTTTGTGGAGATTGCAATCGCGTGGAAGGGAAGACAATAAATAAATGAACAAATATGCACCAGGTCTTATCATGTCAGAGTGATAAATATATATGTTGTACTGTGCTGTCCCCTCAGGGATAATACAGAGGAGGGAGATGTGATTTGGGGCAGCTATTTTGGGTAGGATGGTCAGGAAAGGCCTTTCTGAAAAAGCACCATTTCTTTGGAAAACAGTTTGGCAGTTCCTCCAACAGTTCAACTTAGAATGACCACGTGACCCGGCAGTTCCACTCCTAGGTATCTACCTAAGAGAATTGAAAAGGTATCCACACAAAAACTTGACCATGAATGTTCACAGCAGCATGATTCCTAATAGCCCAAAAGTGGAACTGAGCCAAATGTCCACTAACTGGTGAATGGATAAATAAAATGTGGTATATCCATTCAATGGAATATTATTCGGCCACAAAAAGGAACGGAGCCCTGCGGTGCCTGTGTGACTCAGTCAATTAAGCCTCTGACTCTTGATTCTGGCTCAGTTCAGAATCTCAGGGGAGATCGGGCTCCATGCTCAGCGCAGAGTCTGCTTGTCCCTCTCGCTCTGTTCTTCCTTGTGCTCTCTCTCTCTCGAATAAATAAAATCTTTAAAAAAAAAAGAAAGAAAAAGAATGAAACACTGATATGTGCTGGAATGTGGGTGAAACTCAAAACACGGTGCTAAATGAAAGAAGCCAGAGACAAAAGGCCTCAGATTGTATGACCGCCTTTATAGGAAATGTCCAGAATAGGCAGATCTATCAAGGCCTGAAACTAGGTTTGCGGTTGCCAGGGGCTGGGAGTCATGGGAGAAACTGGTGATGGTTAGGAGTACAGCGTTTCTCTTCGGGATTATGAAATGTTCTTTTTTTTTTTTTTAAGATTTTATTTATTTATTTGAGAGAGAATGAGAGAGAGAGCACAAGAGGGGGGAGGGTCAGAGGGAGAAGCAGGCTCCCTGCAGGGAGCCCTGATGTGGGACTTGGTCTTGGAACTCCAGGATTATGACCTGAGTCAAAGACGGATGCTTAACCCACGGAGCCACCCAGGCCCCCTTATGAAATGTTCTTACATTGGTTGTGATGATGGATACACATCGTGTGACTATAACAAAAACCATCGAATGGTAAGGGTGAATTGTCTGGTATGTGAACTGTATTTCAGTAAACCCAGAAAGGAAGGGAGGGAGGGGAAACATTTAAGCGGAGAGCTAAATGAAGCAAGGGAATAGCCCTGAACATACTGGAAGAAGCACATGCCAGCCAGAGGGAACCGTGTGGAGATGGCAACATTCTGGCTTGTAAGGAAAATGTGGCTAATGTGTGGTGAGCAAGGATAAACTCACAGAGTTACTCTCGCTGATTTCACAAACATCCATTTAATGACTCCTAGGTGCCAGACATGGTCCTGGGAGCTGTGAATATAGTGAAGAACATGAAACCAAAATCTTAGCTCTCACAGAAGTCAGACATTAAACTGAGAATTCCAGTCACCACGTTTCTAGAATGAAATGTTCCATAAATTCATTTCTTTTTCTAATTAGTGGCTTTTTTTTTTTAAAGTAGGCTGCACACCCAGCATGGAGCCTAGTGTGGGGCTTGAACTCACACTCTTTTTTTTTTTAAGACTTTATTTATTTATTTGACAGAGAGAGAGAGAGAGAATGGGAGAGCGCACAAGCAGGGGGAGTGGGAGAAGCAGGCTCCCCTAGCCAAGCAGGGAGCTCAATGCGGGGCTCGATCCCAGGACCCTGGGATCATGACACGAGCCAAAGGCAGACACTTAACCTTCTGAGCCACCCAGGTGCCCCTTGAACCCACACTCTTGAGATCAAGACCTGAGCTGAGATCAAGAGTTGGACACTGAACTGACTGAGCCACCCAGGTGCCTGTAATTAGTGGCTTTCTCCCTTTATTTATGAGCAGGCATCTCAGATTATCTCTCTTTTCTCTTGAATTGTCCAAGAATCTTTAGGAGCCTTAAAAACCAAATGTTGGAGGAGAGGGAACGGAAAGGCTTCCTGCCCCAAACGGAAACTGGGTCTTATCTGTCCCCTCCTGCAGTTCCTCCTCCAAACATACGGTGGCGCTACAGAAGACTGGTGCCCACGGTCTGACCAGCGAATGAAAGAGACAGCCTTCTGGGTCCAGATACCCACAGACCAATGCTGTGTTTCTTTGCAGGGAGAAGATTCTATTCCTTCCATGGGCATGTGGCCTGATACCCCCCCATCCCTGGTACTCATGCTCTTAGGTCTCCCACACAGCAGCTCCTCATTAATTCATTTAACAGAGATTTGAGTATCTACTGTGTGCCAGGCTCTGTTGAAGGTGCTGGCAACGTGGATAAGATAGCCAATCCCTGCCTGGGTGGGTCTAAACCTAAATATTTGAAAAGCAAAACTTTGCGGAAAAAACCCAGGTGGGAAGGTTTCCTTAGTCAAAATATCAAGAAGACAAGCAACAGGGGCACCTGGCTGGCTCAGTCGGTGGAGCTTGTGACTCTTGATCTCAGGGTCGTGAGTTCAAGCCCCACGCTGGGCATGGAGCCTATTTAAAAAAAAAAAAAAAAGACAACAAAAGAAGGATCAATAAATTAAGCTGCATTTTACAAAATTCTGTTTTTATTTGGGTCACACTTTGTTAAGAAGCTGTTTCTCCCAGTTCTTTGGTTTTATGGCCATACAGGCACACATTCTGTTTTCCTTACGATTACTCTCATTGCTGCTCTATTTTACTGTGTCTTCTTTCTCCTTCCAGGCTTATCTCAGGTATATCCTGTTCGCTAGTCCTTTTCTCAAATGTGGGTTTTATTTATTCTTTCTGCTATTTTTGGTTTAAAGACATGGTATTGTTTACCAATTGGGAGTCGAACCGCCTGTGTGGAAACCCCAGCTCTCCCATTCCCGAGCTGTCTAATCTTAGGAGGAGCCTCCCAAGTCCCGGTTCCCAGTCTGCAATATTAGTTCCTGTCTCCCTGTATCTTGTAAGCTTGTATCTCACTGTATCAAGTGCTTGTATCTCACTGTTACAAGCTTCTGTGCATTAATATGTTAAAAAGCACTTAAAATTTGCTTAAAACAGCTCAACTCACTGTTGCTAATTTTTTCCCCTTCAATTATTTCACCCTTCATTTAAAAAAAAAGTCTCCACTCCTCTCCGCTTTTGTCTTATTTTTAAAAATATTTTCTTTTTTAAAAAGATTTTATTTTTAAGTAATCTCTACACGCCATGTGGGGCTCAAACCTGAGCTGAAATCAACAGTCAGACACTTAAACCGACTGCACCACCCAGGGGCCCCCAATGTTTGTTTTCAAAAACTAATTTATTAAGAAGTGAAATCCTTAAGTCCTTCATGTTCAGTCTCCTGTTCTCCTCCTCTCTTTTTTCCCCCTTTGTTAAAAAAAGTCTTTGAACTACTTGGACTGCTTCTCATTGAGTTTCGTTGTGGCTTCAGATTCTGTTTCTCCTGAAATTTTGAGTGTCTGTTGTATGCTGATTCACTCTTCCGGTTTGCTTTCCTGTAAAGTGGTTGTATCCTTCATCTTTTTCTAGAAAGTGGTCTGTCTTTTCTTATTAATTTACAGAAGTTCTCTGTGTATTACCAAGAACAGAGGCAGGTGTCCCCCAGCTGATGGCTAGTCTTTCCATTTTCCTTACCGTGGTTTTCATGGCTCATCACTAAGTAATACTTGATGGCTACACAACTCTGAAACGAACTAGTGTCTAGGGGCTCCCAGGGGTCTCAGTTGCTTAAGCATCTGCCTTCGGCTCAGGTCATGATCTCAGGGTCCTGGGATCGAGTCCCACATCAGCTGCTCAGCTGGGAGTCTGCTTCTCCCTCTCCCTCTGTGCTCTCCCTCTCTCTCTCTCTCAAATAAATAAATAAAAATTAAAAAAAAAAGATCTAGTGTCTAGATCTCAGTAGCCTAGGGTCTCAAGAAGCAGCACTTGAGACCCATAGTGCCACGACATTAATGTGAATCTCACACAACCACACCAAGTACGTATATTTAAGAACGTGTGTCATGCACATCAGAGTAGATGCCTGTGGTGCAGGAGGGGGAGAAGTCAGACCTTAAAAGTCAGCAGGGCTCAGAGGACAATTCAGGGCTGAGGAATGTTATTTCTCAAATAATGGGAGGGTCCTGCTCCTCTTCCTAGAAGTCCCCTTGTCCCGAGACACAAGACGCATCTTGCGTTCCTCATCAGAAACGGAGCCTACGTCAACACACACACGGCTGACTTAGCAGCAGGATCTTACTGTGGGCCAGAACTTTCTGGGAGGGCACGCCCTCCTGCTGGGGCTCTTCAGGACAGCAGTACTCAGGAGGGGCGTGGGCTCAGTGGGAGGAAGCAGAAAAAAAAAAAAAGCCACAAGGATTGCACAACCTCATCAGAATCTGTTCTTGGGAAAGGACGTAGGTGGCATTGATTCATCAGCCCCTTATGGAGGCAGAAACAGTGAGTGCGTTTGGGGGCGCAGAGGTGGTTTTCTGGAAGTGGTAGCATTGGATGTGGGCATGGAGGACTCGTCCGTTGTTGATAGAAAAAGGAAGGGTCTGCCAGGCAGAGGGCACAGCCAAGGCAAAGGCAAAGAGACAGGAAGGTGGGTCTCTTATATATGCCTGTACCTGAAGATGCCTTGGAGAGCCAGGGGAAGCTGTCCAGCCCTGTCCCAGGCCCAGAATTCACTGCCAGGGGAATTAAAAGGGAACAGAGGTTCGTGGCACGAGCATGGCCACAGACCTTTCATCAGTAGTCCTAGCCCAGAACAGAAAAGGAGAGACCCATTTCTGGGGGAGGGGGGCGGAACATGTGACCAGGGATTTGAAAACAATGTAACGGTCTAGGAAGCAGAGGGGATATGAAGACCACAGGAGGCATCTGACTCAGCCTAGAGCATCTGGGAGGGCTTTCTGGAGGAGGTGATGCCTGGGGGAATCAGAACTATTCTGGAGGAGATGGGTGTATGAGAGAGATAGTAGTATATGCAAAGTTTGGGAGTGGGACTCTTGGAGAGGCTGAGACTAACTCAACACCAGTAGTCCAGGGCTGGAGTGTCAGCTGGGGCCAGGTCACACAAGGACTTGAAAAGCAGGGACAAGGGATTTGGGCTAGTGTGGGAAGAAGGCAGAAGTCACAGGATTCAGCTCCAAGGCTAAGATCACTCTGTGGTTTTGATTCTCTCCAGGGACGGGAGGCTCGCTACCCATCGGGGAACCTAGCTCGGTGCAAAGGGTATGTTATGCATTGGTTGCTGCTGTTAGTTTGGGCTTGGCTTTTTTATTGTGGAAAAAAAAATTAAGCACACACAAAGGTATGCAGAAAAATAAAAAACATGGAAACCCACATGATTTCCTCTCAGCTTTACAAAGTTTTGACTTCTTTACATATTTCAGATCCTCTTAAAAGGAAATAAATTGTACTTTCTCTTCCTGTTCTCCACCACGGGGGATCAAGGTGAAAAGGAGAACCCCATGGGGGAACTTCGCGTCTATAAGCTCTTCCTCAACATCTGTGTGGGGGAAAGCGGAGACAGACTGACCCGGGACAGCCGAGGTGCTGGAGCAGCGCCGAGGCCAGCCCCCCGTGTACCCCCAGCCCTAGATGCACCATCAGATCGTTTGGCAGCAGGAGAGATGAAACAGTGGCCACCCACTGCACAGTCCGTGGGGCCAAGGCAGAAGGAATCCCGGACAGAGGTCTAAAGCTGGGGGAGTACGAGTTGAGAAAAAATAGCTTCTCCCATACTGGAAACTTTGGTTTCGGGATCCAGGAGCACATGGATCTGGGGATCAGCTGTGATGCAAGCATGGGTCTATGTGCAGCCTGGACTACTGTGCAGTGCTGACCAGGCCGGGCTTCTGCATCAGACAAGATCGGGCCGCACGGGGGCCAGACACGGAATCGGCAAAGAGGAGGCCAAGCACTGGTTCCATAGAAGTACAATGGGCTTATCGTCCCCGGCAAATAAATTCCTGTGTCTATCCAAAAAGCCAATATAAACTTTTCAGTGGGGAAAAAAAAAAGTTGTAACTGACAATCCTGTGTAGCTTCTTAGGTCTTATTTCTCTCTTTCCTTCCCCGGGGCAACTGCCCTCTCAAACTTGGTGCTTACTGTGTTAGAACAACTTTACGGAGGTATTTAGACAATGTGTTGGGTGGTTTTACTCGTCTGGAAGCTTTATAGGAATGGTACCACCTGTTCTGTCTCCTTCCACAATGTATTTTTTGCCTCCTCCACACTACAAGAGGTATCTATTCAACCCTCATTCTTCATTAAAAAAAAAAAAAGGGCAAACACAAGAAAACAAATGCTTGGTAAACAAAGAACAGGATAAAACTTCCTTAATTTGATAAGCAGCAATTTCCGGAACCCACAGAACTGTCTTCCTTAAGAGTGAATTCTGAGAACTATTTTTTACAAAGTCAAGAACAAAATAAAGATGCCCCTCTCGCACTAAGAAAATAAAAATAAATAAGACCTATAAATATTGGAAAGGAAGACTCAAGGTTGACAGTATTTTGCAGCCATGATTATTTATCGAGAAAGTCCTAGGGATTTAACTTCTGGACTCACTAAAGGGCGAAGCAAGATCGATCTATGAAGGGAGTGGGTGGGTGGCTCAGTCGGTTATGCGTCTGCCTTTGGCTCAGGGCACGGCCCCAGGGATCCAGGAGTCCCGGGATTGATCCCTTTGTTGGGCTCCCTGCTCAGCGGGGTGTCTGTTTCTCCCTCTCCCTCTGCCCCTCCCCCTGTCCATGTTCCCTCTCTCTCAAATAAATAAATAAATAAATATTTAAAAAATTTAAAATTAAAAAAAATAAAAAGGAACAAGAGGAAACATATCCTCTTCCCAAGATAAGAAAAACTCTTGGGGCGCCTGGGGGGCTCAGTCGTTAAGCGTCTGCCTTCGGCTCAGGGCCTGATCCTAGGGTCCTGGGATCGAGCCCCGCATCGGGTTCCCTGCTCCACTAGGAGCCTGCTTCTTCCTCTCCCACTCCCCCTGCCTGTGTTCCCTCTCTCGCTGGCTGTCTCTCTCTGTGTCAAATAAATAAATAAAATCTTAAAAAAAAAAACAAACTCTTGAACATTAGTTCTTCCCAAATTAATTTATAAATTCAATATCACCTTAATAAAAATCCTAAATAGATTTTTGACAGAGTTGTGTTATTGTGGTAAAATACACACATGACGTAAAATTCACCATCGTAACCATTTCTGCGTGCACAACTGAGCAGCATGAAGCACACTCACGCCGTCGTGCAACCACCCCTACCCTCTGTCTCCAGACTTTTCCATCTCACCACACGGAGACTCTGTCCCCAGGAAGCACGGACTCCCCACCCCCTGCCCCAGCCCTGGCTCCCACCATCTCCTCTCTGTCTGTGTGGACGGGACTCCTCTAGGGACCTCACAGAAGTGGAACCCTAAATACATTGTTCTAGGTTTTTCTTTTTTTTCAAATTCTTTATTTTGAAATAATTTTAGATTTACAGACAAATTACAATGATAGTACAGGGAGTTCTGTCTACCCTTTACTCAACTTCCTCTCATGTTAACATCTGACATTACCGTCATACGCTTGCCAAAAAGAGGAAAGGAATATTGGTGCAATATTATTAGTGAAACAATCGGCTTCAGTTATAGTTCACGTTTTCCCACTGATGTCCTTTTTCTGTCGCCGGATGGCATCTGGGATCCCACGTGCCATTTAGGCGTCGTGTTAGCTTCCCAGGACTGTTGTGACAAAGGACCACAGATGGGGTGGCCTGCACTCCAGAAATGTATTGTCTCACAGCTCGGGAGGCTGACAGTCGAGATCAAGCTGTCGGCCGACTTAGCTCCTTCCGAGGTGTGTCTCCTGGGTGTGTGGACACCATGTCCTCCCCCCCGCCCCGCGGTGTCCTCACAGGGTCGTCCCTCTGTGCACGTCTGTGTCCTCCCTTCGTGTTCTTACAAGGCCACCAGACCACCCTAATGACCTCATTTTAACTTAAGCACCTCTATAAAGATTATCTCCAAATTCAGTCACATTCTGAGGTCCTGGGGGTTAGGACTCCAACATACGAATTAGGTGGGGGGGGATACAATTCAACTATCAGGTCTCCTCAATGTCCCCCAAATTCTGGCAGATTCCTGGTCATTCCTCATCTTTCACGCTCTTGATAGTTGTAAAGAGTAGCTGTCAGGCAGTGTTTGGGGTTTTCAGCTGTTTTCTTTTAAAGATTTATTTATTCGTTTGAGAGAGAGAGACAGGGAGAGCGAGCAGGGGGAGGGGCACAGGGAGAGGGAGAAGCAGACTCCCCGCTGAGTCGGGAGCCTAACGCTGGGCTTGATCCCAGGACCCTGAGATCATGACCTGAGCCGAAATCAAGAGTTGGATGCTTAGCTGACTGAGCCACCCAGAAGCCCCTCTGCTGTTTGCTTATGATTAAGGTTAAGGTGATGGGTTTGAAGAGAAAATTACCACAAAGGAGAAATGCTCTTCTCACATCACATTGGAGAGGAGGGCACGTCGGGTGCGCGTGACCATTGCTGGCAACATGGTGAAGGTCAACCTTGGTCAACCAAGGTCAAGTCCCTCTGCCGTAGAGTCACCATCTCTTCCTTTCCATACTCTGTTCCTTGCATTTTTTTCATTTTTTTTTTAAGATTTTATTTCTCCATTTGACAGAGAGAGAGACAGCCAGCGAGAGAGGGAACACAAGCAGGGGGAGTGGGAGAGGAAGAAGCAGGCTCCCAGCGGAGGAGCCTGATGTGGGGCTCGATCCCATAACACCGGGATCACGCCCTGAGCCCAAGGCAGACGCTTAACGACTGCACCACCCAGGCGCCCCCATACGGAATAGTTTCACTGCCCCCAAAATCCTCTGTGCTTTGCCTATTCACTCATATGTGGAATTTAAGAAACAAAACAGATGAACATGGGGGAAGGGAAAACCATAAGAGACTCTCTCTCTCTTTTTTTTTTTTAACGTAAGCTCCATGCCCAGTGTGGAGCCCAAGGAGGGGCCTGAACTCACAACCCTGAGATCAAGAGTCAAAGGCTTAACCGACGAAGCCATTCAGGTGCCCCCATAAGAGACTCTTGCTGATAGAGAACAAACTGAGGGCTGCTGGAGGGGAGGAGGGTGCGGGATGGGCTGGAGGGGTGATGGGCATTAAGGAGGGCGCTTGTGATGAGCACTGGGTGTTGTATGTAAATGATGAATCACTAAACTCTACCCCTGAAACCAATTTTACCGTATGTGTTAACTAACTAGAATGTAAATAAAAACTTGAAATAAAACAGGGCCACACAAACAAAACAGAACAAAACAGATTTTTAAGCATTTTATTGAAGGGTCATCAAACAGACATCAAAGCCAGGCTTGCCAAGCGAATTACCTGAGTTATAATACGTTCCAACCAGGGAGGGTAACACTCTGGGATCCAAGGATGGGGACGGACGAAGCTTCCGTTTTCACTGTACGGATAGATACGTTTTGGTTCCGTGTGCATGAATTGCTTATTCAAAACCATTTAAACATTAAAAATTCAAAGCCATAGTAATGTAAAAAAAATCATCTTAAGAAGAATAACAAAGAACACTTTGATAGAGCAAAGCAATGCCCGGAAGATGTCAGAACATATTGTAAACTCACCTTGGTTTCCCCAGAAGCAGAGACTGAGACAAGGATTTGGATCTAAGTGGTTTATCTGGGAGAAGCGCCTGGTGAGGCATGGGAAGGTGGGGCAGGGAAAGGAGGAGGCCAGTACGGGGCGGGCACTGATGAGGAGGGGGCTTACACGGGCAACTGGGGCTGAAGCCCATTAGGGGCCTCTGGGAGATGATCCAGAACACGCCTCCCAGTGATCCTGACAGTTGCACGTTGGGTGTCCTCGGAAGCTGACCCAGGAATACAGGACGAAGGTTGTTGATTGTGATACTGTGATTTATCACAAGAAATACATGTATGGGGGTGCCTGGGTGGCACAGCGGTTAAGCGTCTGCCTTTGGCTCAGGGCGTGATCCCAGCGTTCTGGGATCGAGCCCCACATCAGGCTCTTCTGCTATGAGCCTGCTTCTTCCTCTCCCACTCCCCCTGCTTGTGTTCCCTCTCTCGCTGGCTGTCTCTATCTCTGTCGAATAAATAAATAAAATCTTTAAAAAAAAAAAAAAAAGAAATACATGTATGGCACAGAGCTCCTAAAACCCCCCTGGAATTTCCAAGAGATGAGAGCGATAAAGGCGTCTTATGCTAATGAGGTGACCTTTGGAAAGCCCTCAGGTCGCCTAAGGTGGAGGTCGTCCAGGTTGCCAGGGGAGTCAAACATGCGATGAAAAGGTTGAAACTGTCATTCCCAGCCCCAGACACCTGAGGAGGGGAGAAGGGCTGCCGGTTGAATCAGTCGCCAATGGCCAATGATCTAATCAATCACAATGGACTGATGAACTGAGTCTGTAGTGAAGCCGTCCTAAAACCCCAAAAGGACAGTGTTCTGAGAGCTTCTGGGTTGGTGAGCACCTGGAGGGGCTGGGGGAGGGGTGCCGGGAGAGCATGGAAGCCCCCTGACCCTTCCCCGTACCCTGCCCCACACACCCCTTCCATCCAGCTGTTGCTGAGCTGTACCCTTTTAAATAAACCGGTGATCTAACAAACCTCCGATCTATGGTCTATAGCCAGTCGGTCGAAGCGCAGCAGGCATCCCAGACTCGAGGCTGGGGTTGGAAGTGGGGGGGCAGTCCTGCAGGACCAGACCCTTAACCTGTGGGCTCTGGCACTGACTCCGGGTAGGACACCCCGCCGGTGTCAGAGGATGGCTTGAATGTGTGAGAACCCCCCGCTACATCGGAATTGGGTGCGGACTCATTTTAACCATGAGGGAGCACCCTTGGGGCCACATCTGTGGAAGGGAGCGGAAGTGTGTATTATATTTTGACACCAGGCAGTTCTCCGACACCCTCTACCAGCTGCAAGTGGGGTACCCAGGCCACCCACACTTCTGCCTGGCTGACTCCAAATTTGGGGGTTCCCAAAACCCCTTCTCGGGTTTAGGTCCTTTGTTATAATGGCTCACGGAGCTCAGAAAAACACTTTGTTTACATTCGGAACTGGGGACAAAGACCAGATGTCTTTTTTTATTATACCACAGGAAGGAAGCAGAAATGCACAGAGGGAGAAGTTGAGCCAAGCAGGTCTGACAACAGTCTCGGCTGACCCCACCCACAGGAGCTCTGAAACCAGAACGGGCCCCACGTTGAGCCAACATGGCCAGACTTCGGTCCCCCTGCAGCAAGATGAGCCACGCCATGAAGGGGCGTGACTGAGCATGGCAGCTCTCTGCAGCTGAGTCTATCCCCGGACGGGGTGAGAGCTGATGCCAGTCTGCCAACAAACCTCCAAGCTGTTGGGGCCGCATGTCTTTCCTTGAATGGGCGTCTGGGTGGTCCACCCGCAGGGTCTACCATGTCACCGAGGGAGGAGGGAGCTGGGGTACCCATGCACCAACTCCTAGCTGTCATTGCTCAATGGCCTTCATTCCCTGGTCCTTCCAGCCTTCGGGATGAGCTCCAGCAACCAGAGAAGGCCCTCCATCAAGGGTGCGGGTAATGGCAGGTGGACGTTGAGCAGAAGGAAGGTGTGCAAGGATGTGATAAAGCTCCAGGGGACGTGGCAGTTACACAAAGCCATCCAAACTGTGACCCTGGCAAGGAAGAGGGAGTAGATCAACGGAACACACGAGCCCTGATGGTATCCCATACCTGGTCACTTCATTAAGCTCCAAAGAGCAGTGTGCCCAGAACTCCAACCTCTGAGCCAAGGGAAACCTCTTGCCATCACAAGAAGGACAGAACTGAACCCATTGGGAATGAGGAATCTGATGGGGAAGAGTCCCGGAGCTTTGTCAAGACCTCCACACCCGCAGACGGGGGGAAGGAACCTTGGTGTAAACATGGGTGACGTTCTGCAGACCTAACACAGGTGGGGTTGGGGCTACAGGGGTCAAGGACAGAGACATTTGGAATCACCCCTAAGTTCCCCAGTCTTCCCACCCACAGCTGTCTGGTTCTCCTTCGTTCCAATACTTCACGATGCCGCAAAGCCCGTCTGGGACACGAGTCCACGTCCCTGGCCCGCCGTGTCCATCGCGTGTATAGCTTCCGTTAACTTGATGCTTTCTCACCTGTCCTGCACGCACGTGTTCCGGACAACTCGATGACGTGCCTGAGTCACCTTGCGGGGGCCTCCTGCCTCCCTTGTGCCCCTCCAGTTCTGGGAGGAGTCCTCTGCCCGGGGGCATGCGTTTCAAATACACACCAACCAGTCCAGAGCCCACACCCCCAGCTACCTCCCTTCTCAGGCTCCCACACTCAGGGCTACCGTCCTCCTGCCCCAGTCACCCCAGGGCCAGGTACCAGACAGTGAGAGATGGCTGAAATTATTCACCCCAGCCAAGCCTGAGCCTGCGTACCCTGCCTTGCCTGTTCCTCCCTGGGAAAACCCCAGTAAAGGCTCCTGCCCACAGTCCCCTGCCAGCTGCCTCCTGAGAGGCCCTGGTGCTTCCCGGTGTAACCCCTGTGACATGTGGCACATGCCTCTCTGGGGATCGACGACTATAACAAACCATCTTTTCGATGCCAGTCTGATCTATTGGCCTTACTACGCGCCAGAAATTCTATTAAAGACTATATTTTAAAGCATTCACCTGGACTGCAAGCTCTTCTCGCAGCTCTGATGGTGGAATTTGGGGCACCTGCCAACTTATCCGAACGCGGGTATGTCAACACCACATTCCTCAACTCGGGAAAGAGCCCAGACTCTTCAGCCTAAGGGCCAGGGAGTGGGGGGGAGGATCCCCCAGGTGGAGCTCAGGTCGGGGTTGCAGAGCCCCACCCCCACCTGATAGAGCGGTTCCTTCTGCCAAGACTCACCTGGGCTGCAGGGGTGACCCGTCCTCCCGGAGCCTTGGATCTTCGAGGTCCACGTCTGAGAGCCCCCTGCAGGTGACGCGGTTTCTCTTGGAAGTGTGCAGCTGTAGGACGTTCTGGTGGATGTAGGGAAGTCAGAAGGGGGCTCAGCATCTCCCCAGTCTCTCGGCAGGAAGCTCTTCTTTCAGTGCGACCTTAGACCTTAACCCCCTGGGTGGCGCAGTCGTTAAGCGTCTGCCTTCGGCTCAGGGCGTGATCCCGGCGTTGTGGGATCGAGCCCCACATCGAGCCCCACATCGAGCCCCACATCGAGCCCCACATCGAGCCCCACATCGAGCCCCACATCGAGCCCCACATCGAGCCCCACATCGGGCTCCTCCGCTATGAGCCTGCTTCTTCCTCTCCCACTCCCCCTGCTTGTGTTCCCTCTCTCGCTGGCTGTCTCTATCTCTGTCAAATATAATAAATAAAATCTTAAAAAAAAAAAAAAAAGACCTTAACCCCTTCTGGAATGCCGGGGCCTCAGCGCCTCTCACATGCATATCCTCTGATCACGTACGTTCCGACTTGCAGATTCACGCACACAACGGGCCTCTCATCACACGCACTCCGTAATACAGCGTGTTATGCGTTTTACATGTGCTGAGCATGTGCCCATGAACTTACTCACGCCTGCGTTTCACGTGCTGGAACCAAATCAAGCTGGTTCCTGAGAGCTGGTCCCGGGCGTCTCTTTTCAGCTCCGCATTGAAGGGCCTCGTGTCCATAGCTTGAAATCAGCCGCAGTGGCCGGATATACCCCAGGGAAACACAAACACTTCAAGTCTGGACCTACGTCGCCCCTCCCTCTAGAGAGCTAGTTAAGTATTTGCCAGCATGCCGCAGAGGCTCATTTATGTGTGATGTGTTCCCCAAACACAAGTGTCCCAAGCTCGTTTGTGTCTCCTTGCAGGATGTCTGATTCACATCACTCTTCTCCGCACCTTTCCGAGTGCAGCCCGCAGCCTCTCGTCCAGAAAACCCCCTCTGGCCGTCTTGTTCCCAGTTGGCCAGTGGCCAGGTGCATGCCCCAGGTCAGGCCGGCCCCCTGGACAGGTATACCTGCTCCTTGGCCCTTTTGATGACGAGGAGCTGGGCCCCCACTTCCCGGCCGGCAGTGAAGGAGCTGTGGCAGTTCTGTTGGGAGTTGGAGAAGGAGGGACAGTTTCTCTGGAGGAACGTCCACCCCCAGGGATGGGGCAGCACAGGCTGGCTGTGGGGGCAGGTGCGGCAGGGCTGGGACTCAGCTTAAGGTGCCCCTGACCCTGGGTCTGCCCACTCTCCAGTCCCTTGAGAGTTGGGGGTCCCTCCTTCATTCTGCACTCCCAACAGCCCATTTCCCTCCCCACTGCCCACCGTCCCCCAGGCCCAGGAGAACTCAGGAGTCCGGGCCCTATCTCCTCCAGACTGGGAGAAGCAGGGAGCTCAGAACAAGAGACTGGCTTAATTTAGTGCCTACTGTGTGCCTGGCCCCCTGGGAATGCCAGCCACCCAGTCGAGCTTTCAGTGGGGTCACTTCTTGCTGGGTCTCCTGCTTCAAAGGCTCCAGCCCCCGGGACCTGGTGCTCTGAAGACTGTGCCAAGAAAAAAAAAGAAAATGCAGTTATTAAACACCTGCTGTGTGCGTGCCCTGCGCTGGGCCCTCAGGGACCTTGTTTCTCAGTCAAGATCTTGGTTCATCCTCCCTGAAGTTGGGGAAGACCTTTGATGAAGGCTGCACCAGGAGAACAGGTGGAGCTGGGACTCCTCCTGCTCCTCCCCCGCTCCCCTGCACCAGAGTGGGGAGGGATTGTGGGAGAGGCCACCAGGCAGGGCAGCTGACCAGGAAAACCTGGAGGGACCCAAGTCTCAGCTTTCAGCCCTATCTCTCTTTGGGAGCTGCCCCCCACCCAGGCAACGTCTGCAGCCAAACACCAGGCCTGGGAGTCCCTGACCCTGGAGACCTGTACCTGACCTGGGACAAGGATGGCCACCCAGGAGGCCAGCGAAGAGCATGAGAGGGAAGAGCAACAGCCCCAGGAGGGCCTGACTGTGGCCCAGCCACCCTGAGGGAGAGAAGGATGGGTGACCCCAGCACACCCGCGTTCCTGCCACAGCCTGCCCCACGGAAGCCTGTTCCCCAGCCCCCGCTGCCCAGGACGCAGGAGTCCAGCAGTACTTGTAGCTACTCCATGCCCTGACCCTGTTGCACCTGTGAAGTTCTGGAAACGGAACTGTCAATCCATCGTCTTTGGGGGAAAGTGGTCCTGCTGACTATCGGCTCTTCCTCCTCAGAGTCTGTGCAAGCTGAGACCAGAGTGGGCCAGCTCCTTACACCCTCCCCAAGACCCCGGAGTCCCAAGCCAGCCTCTCCCAGGCTGTCTGGCTGCCTGCCAACAGTTCCCCGGAGTCACGCATGTCCACCCACCGTCCCCAAATGCCTTGTTCGGGACTCCTGGGGACCACAGCTTTTCTTTCTCACTCCGTGATGCTCGCTTCCAAAACCTGCTTTCACTCAGGGAGAAAAACAGGGTGCCAGACAGTGACGGATCACCGGAAAAGGCTGGAGGAAGACACGGAATGAGATGGGCTGGGTCTTCCAGGCTTCCAGGAGGCAGCAGCCCTCTCTGGGGCGTCAGTTTCCTTAAATGCGAGTGACCAGACCATCAGGAGTTGCACTGTGGCCCCGGGGTTGGGGTTGGTGTCCACTAAGCATTGGATAGGTGATAGTATTACACAGTGTGAGAGACAACACAGATTGCTGTTTATTTTATTATTATTGATAAATTTTTTTTTTCCAGGGACGCCTGTATGGTGCAGTCCGTTAAGCATCCAACTTGTGGTTTCAGCTCAAGTCATGATCTTGGGGGTCGTGAGATCAAGCCCTGTGTCCAGCTCCACACTCAGTGGGGAGTCTGCTTGAGATTCTCTCCCTCTGCCCCTCCCTTGCCCCAGGTCTTGTTCTCTCTGTAATAAATAAATAAATCTTTTACAAGATTTTCCAGTTTCATTGAGCTGTAATTGACCCATAACATTGTCTTAGTTTTAGGTGTACAACATAATGATTTGATGTATTATATATTGCAAAATGATCACCACAATAAATCGAGTTCCATAGTTAACATAGTTACGCGTTTTCTTCTCATGATGAGAATTTTGAAGATCTGCTCTTTTATGAATGTTTGGTAGGGTTCCAATTTCTCCACATCTTTGACAATACTTACGACTATCTTTTTTATTCTAGCCATTCTAGTGGGTGTAAAGGGATACCTCATTGTGGTTTTCATTTGCATGTCCCAGGGCGGGGCACTTATTAAAAATGCAGATTTTTTTTCTTTCAAGATTTTATTTAAATTCAAGTTAGTTCACAGATAGTGTAGGATTAGTTTCAGGGGTAGAATTTAGTGATTCATCAATTGCATATAATCCCCAGTGCTCATTACATCACGTGCCCTCCTTAATGCCCATCACCCAGTTACCCCATTCCCCCCCACCTCCCCTCCAGCAACCCTCCGTGTTTCCTAGAGTTAAGAGTCTCTTATGGTTTGCCTCTCTCTCTGTTTTTATCTTATTTTAGTTTTCCTTCCCCTATGTTCATCTGTTTTGTTTCTTAAATTCCCCATATGAGTGAAATCATATGGTATTCTTAACCCACTCCCAAGAGAGTCCAATTCAGTGAGTCTGGGATGAGGCCCAGGAAAAACAGGGGGTGGGGGGGTGGTCATTTCTTTTCCGATAACTACATTTAACTTCTCATGGAAGCCCTGTTTCCTCCTGGTAAGCCAACCTGTCGTCACAATTGAACACATATTTGGCCCCTAACTTGGGACGGAGACCGTGGAAGGTAGAGATGGGCAGGCATGGGGTTCTTAGCAGCATCTGTGGGCTCACTCTGAAACAGGACTTTCGGTTACCTGAGCCAATCAATCATTTGTTCATTTGTTTATACTTGTTTGTGTTCTTTTCTCTAACTTACAACTAGACACATCCTGACTGATACACACACTTACAGCTGAAAAGGACAAGGACAGTCCTGAGCTCTGATCAAGGAGATAATTTTTTTAAAAGATTTTATTTATTTATTTATTTATTTGAGAGGGAGAGAGAGAGACAGAGAGAACAAGCGAGAGCACAAGAGCAGGGGGAGGAAGAAGCAGACTCCCCATTGAGGAGAGAGCCCAACTCAGGGCTCGATCCCAGGACGCTGGGATCATGACCCGAGCTGAAGGCAGCTTCCTAACCAACTGAGCCACCCAGGTGCCCCAGGGAGATCATTTTAAATCCTTGCTTTTAGGAATGGGGTGAGAGGCATTTGCCTTAGCCTGCTCAAGCTGCTATTTTTAAAATACCACAGGGGCCCCTGGGTGGTGCAGTCAGTTAAGCCTCTTACTTGTTTTTGGCTCTGGTTCTGATCTCAGGACCATGAGATAGAGCCCGCATCAGGCTCCAAGCTCAGCGCAGAGTCTGCTTAAGATTCTCTCTCCTTCTACTCCTCTTTCTCTAAAATAAACAAATAGGGGCACCTGGGTGGCACCGTCGGTTCAGTGTGTGACTTGATTTTGGCTCAGGTTATGATCTCAGAGTTGTGAGATGGAGCCCCGTGTCAGGCTTCCCACTCAGTGAGGAGTCTGCTTGAGATTCTCCCTCTCTCTTCCCCTGCTTGCACATTCTCTCTCTCTCAAATAAATAAATAAATCTTTAAAAAGTAAAAATAAATAAATAAATTTTAAAAATAATGCCATAGACCAGATGGCTTATAAACAATATTGTTCTGGAGGCTGAGGACGTCCAAGATCAAGATTGCCTGCAGATTCGGTTCCTGGTGAGGGCTCTCCTCCTAGTGGGCAGTTGACTGCCTTCTCTCTGTGCCTCTCAAGGAGGGGAGAGGGAGCTCTGGTGTCTCTTCCTCTTCTTAGGAGGGCTCTAATCCCATCACTAGGGCCCCATCCTCATGACCTCACCTCAACCCAATTACCATCCAAAGGTCCCACCTCCAAATAACACCCCACTGGAGATGAAGGCCTCAACATATGCACTGGGGTGGGGGCACAAATATTCAGGCTGTAATAGCATGGTAGCCACGGCCGTGTGTGCTTTAGTTGGGAATAGATAGCAAAGCCCGTTAAGCTTGTCTCTTTGCCCAGAGGGATCTAGAAATTTCCAACTGATTTTGACAAGATGGGATAAAGTCAAGAGAAGAAAACCTTCCCAAACAGCCAGTAGATGATATCCATAGTTGATAGCCCAAGAAGAATCTTACAGACCTTTTACCAAGAAGCATGGCCCCGGCCACAAGGTTAGTCATGGGGCCGTGAAGGTGGGCAAGAGAAGGACCTCCCTGCTTTTCCACATCTGGCAGGAACCCGTCATTTTAGGGATGCTGAGTAATGGGTCCCACTTCCTCACGGATCCCCAAACGAACAGACCAGAAGTGAAATGTTCATTTCGTTGTAATTGGGGTAAAATACACATAACACAAACGTGACCATTTTTACCACCTTCCAGTGCACAACGCTGTGGCCTTAAAGCACATTCACAATGTTGTGCAACCATCCCCACTCTCTGGTTCCAGAACTTGCTCACCACCAGAAAGAGGAAATCCTGGACCAGTTGGCACTTGCTCCTCATTCCCCTCCCCCAGCCCCTGGCAACCACAAATCTGCTTTACGCCTTTATGAAGATTTGCCTACTTTGGACATTTCGTATATGTGACCTTTTGTGCCTGGCTTCTCTTCCCGAGCATAATGTTTTCCAAGTTCTTCTATGTTCTAGCAGGTGTCAGTACTTAGTTCCTTTTTAGGACTGAATAATATCCCATTATATGAATAAACCAGCTTTTGTTTATCTATTCATCAGTTGATGGGCATTTGGGCTGTTTCCTCCTTTTGCCTATTGTGAATAGTGCTGAACTATTAGCTTTTAATTAACCTTTCCTCAGTACCCTATGTGCCTAGTAATAGCAGTTGCTTATTGATTGCCATAATCTCTGTTGCCTGCATCCCACCCTCCACTGCAGACCCTCTTGTTCAGCAGTGGTACATCCTCAGGCTGGCAAATAAGTGTGACTCAATGGGGAGTCCTCCACAAGCTTAGGAGAACACTACCAATGCTACTCATGTCCTTTGGGGTTAGCAAATTATCCATTTGTATCAGAACAAATGAGCTATGAAGAATCCCAAGAGTGTCCCACCATGGGGAGATCTAGCTGTCTCCCAAATATTTCTTCCCAAAGCAACATACAAAATAAAGAGGGGAAAGGAAGCTGTGATATAGCTTGAACACAGAGAATGCCAGAACCTAAATGGATCATGAGGAAAAGTGCAGAATCATGGAAGTGAAGCATGAGACCCCCACCCTTGTGCTCCACGCCGAAACAATGGAGAAAAAGTGCAGTGGATAAAAATGGGAAACTAGCAAAGTAGTCTTAGGTTGATCTAGGACTAGTTCCAGAAAGACGATGCTAACCCTAAGTCTGAAAATGATGTCCGAGCAGATCGGAGTGCAGATTCCAGAAAAGGAATGGAATAAAGGGACAGTCTTCAAAATGCATAGCTTCTGGGGAAAGGAAAAGGAAAAAAGAAGATAGAAGAGCTCGTTGGCAGTCTGGTGGTGAAAAGGAATGGAAGGGACAAATGTAGGGCCCTTCAAGACAAAAGAAAACTGCGAAATTGGAGGTCTCTCAACCTCTATCCCTGCCACCAACAAAACAGAACACTTAATTAAGTCGATTTGCTGCATTGACAGAAGAGGGCGCCATTGAGCTGCATAGCTCAGAGCCCGGTGCCAGTAACAACAACAACAAAAATAGTTAAACATAGAAAGTCCACAGAGAGTAATTGCAAAAATTTAGGAAATGAAAATCCACATAAATGGACGAAGGAAAAAGTACCCCAGAAAGGAGTCAAGAAGTAGAAGGAAATTGTAAGTCAAGGCTCCAAACAGAAATTAATACTGTGTATTCCAACAGACATTTGCCTATGAGAAAAAAATCTACATCAAAAATTCAGGGATGCCTGGGTGGCTCAGTTGGTTAAGCATCGGACTCTAGATTTCAGCTCAGGTCATGATCTCAGGGTCACGAGATTAAGCCCCAAGCCGGGCTGCATGCTGGGTGTGGAGCCTGCTTAAGATTCTCTCTCCCACTCCCTCCACCCTCACCCCCAATCGTGTGCTCCCTCACTTGCACTCTCTTAAAAAAAAAAAAAATTCAAAAACTAAAATGCTGACATGGGCAGGGATAAATGAAGAGACAGTTCAACCAACACAGGAAAGAAATGGAATAAAAAGGCAAAATTGTCTCAGATATATAGAATAAATTGTAAGGTACACAAGAGAGAATAGACCCCAGCAAAAATTTGATAAGGGGCAGTGGAGAGATGCAGGAAAACAACAAAGCATAATAACGACACTGAGAAAGAAGTAAAATAGGGCCAGGGTGGGGTGCCTGGGGGGCTCAGTCAGTTAAGCATTTAACTTCGGCTCAGGTCATGATCTTGGGGTCCTGGGATTGAGCCCTGCATTGGGGCTCCTCCCCGGCTCATGCTCTCTCTCTCTCATTATAAGTAAATAAAATTTTTTGGGGAAAAAATAGGGCCAGGGAGAAATGGATTGAAATGGAATTCCAGGCACTGAAGGAAAAATATGTGTATTATTGGAGCTCCTGAAGAAGAAAGCAAAAACCACAAAACAGAGCGAATATTTATTTATTTATTTATTTATTTATTTATTTATTTTAATTTATTTATTTGACAGAGAGAGACAGCCAGCGAGAGAGGGAACACAAGCAGGGGGAGTGGGAGAGGAAGAAGCAGGCCCCCAGCGGAGGAGCCTGATGTGGGGTTCGATCCCATAACGCTGGGATCACGCCCCGAGCCAAAGGCAGACGCTTAACGACTGAGCCACTCAGGCGCCCCCAGAGCGAATATTTAAACCATATCAAAAAAATTTCAGAAATAGAAAATCACCTGAATTTACACATTGAAAAGTCTCAGCAGGTACTAGGGGAGTTAATCCAGCATGGCCAACTCTGAGACATATTTTAAAATTATTCAATGTCAAAAATCAAGATAAAATCCTCAAAGGCTCCAGATCAAATAATTTACCAAGTCAAAAGAATTTGACTGCCATAAGACTTTGCAAGACCAGGGGCGCCTGGGTGGCACAGCGGTTAAGCGTCTGCCTTCTGCTCAGGGCGTGATCCCGGCGTTATGGGATCGAGCCCCACATCAGGCTCCTCTGCTGTGAGCCTGCCTCTTCCTCTCCCACTCCCCCTGCTTGTGCTCCTTCTCTCGCTGGCTGTCTCTATCTCTGTCAAATAAAATCTTAAAAAAAAAAAAAAGACTTTGAAAGACCAACATTCAAAATGAGACAACAAAGAGCATCACTTAAAAAAAAAAACAAAAACAAAAACAAAAAATAAGACAAGGGTGCCTGGTTGGTTCAGTTGGTTGGGCGACTGCCTTTGGCTCAGGTCATGATCCCAGAGTCCCAGGATCGAGTCCTGCGTCAGACTCCCCGCTTGGTGGGGAGTCTGCTTCTCCCTCTGACCTTCCCCCTTCTCATGCTCTCTCTCTCACTCTATCTTTCAAATAAATAAATCAAATCTTTAAAAACATAACAATTAAAAAACAAAAAGAAAACAAAAAACCCAGTGAGCAAAAGTACGAACCAAGGATTTGATACCCAGCCCAGCTGTCCTTCAACTACACACAAGACGTTAAGGAACTCTGTGCCCGTTAGTCTTTTCTGAAGAAACCATGAGAAGATATATTTCACCCAACAACAGGATAATTGTTTCTCACGGATGTACGAATTAGAAATTCTGTAACTACTTCCTATGTATTCTAGGACTGAGCAGATTATTAGCAAATATAGTGTGAATTATGAGAGCCAGGTTTCTCAGTGTTGGAGAAAGAAGTTACAAATAAGAACTGGGGAAAGGTCAGAATGAACTCTGTGCTGTTGGATTGCAAGTAGAGTATTGGTATGAACTCATGGGTTTTTGTTGTTTGCTTGTTTTTATTTATTTTTTATTTTTTTAAAAGATTTTATTTATTTATTCGACAGAGATAGAGACAGCCAGCGAGAGAGGGAACACAAGCAGGGAGAGTGGGAGAGGAAGAAGCAGGCTCATAGCGGAGGAGCCTGATGTGGGGCTCGATCCCATAACGCTGGGATCACGCCCTGAGCAGAAGGCAGACGCTTAACCGCTGTGCCACCCAGGCACCCCTGCTTGTTTTTATTTTTTAAAGTAATCTCTACACTGATTGTGGGGCTCAAACTCATAATCTCGAGATCAAGGGTCACATCCTCTACCTGGAGAGCCAGCCAGTTGCCCCTGAACTCAGGGGATTTCATAGATGTGCACAGATAAGTAGCTACGGAAATAAACACAGAAGCGTGTGTGTATGTGTACCCGTTAGTGCATATGCATATAATTTCCTAGGTCTGCCCCCTGGGAAGACCGAGAGCATGGACACCCCCCCCAAATCAAAAGCATAGCTAAACCACAATGAGATACCGCTTCACACCTACCAAGATAGTTATTATCAAAAAATAAAAATAAAGACAACCAGTGTTGGCAAGGAGAAACTAGAACCCTCATGCATTGCTGGTGGGACTGTAAAATGACGTGGCCATTGTAGAAAACAGTCTGGCAGTTCCTCAAAATGTTATGCATAGAGAGGACACGTGGGTGGCTCAATCGGTTGGGGATCCAACTCTTGGTTTCGGCTCAGGTCGTGATCTCCGGGTCTTGGGTGTTGAGCCCTGCACTGGTCTCCATGCTGCGCGCGGAGCCTGCTTGAGATTCTTTGCCCTCTCTCTCCCTCCCCCTCTGCTCCTCTTTCTCTCGCTCGCTCTAAAAATAAATAAACAAATAATCTTTATAAAAAATGTTATGCCTAGAGTTATCCGATGATTAAGCAATTCCACTCTTAAGTACGTACCCACAAGATTTAAAAGCAGGGACTCAGGCAGGCACTTGTACACCCATGTTCATAGCAGCGTTAGTTACAACAGCCAGTACGTGGAAGCCCGCCAAGTGTCCATCAACAGATGAATGGATAAACAAAATACAGTGTATTCATATAATGGGATATTATTCTGCTGTAAAAAGGAAGGAAACTCTGAGCTATGCTAAAACACCAATTAACCTTGAAAACATTATGTCAAGTAAAAGAAGCCAGACACAAAAAAACAAATATTGTGTAATTCCACTTATATGAAGTTCCTGGAATAGGCAAATTCAGATACAGAAAGTAAAACAGAGGTTATCTAGGACTGAGTGAGAGAGATGGGGTGTTAGTGTTTAGTGGGGACACAGTTTCTTTTTTTAAAGATTTTATTTATTCATTTATTTAAGAGAGAGAATAAGAGCATGAGTGGGGGTAGGGGCAGAGGGAGAGGGAGAAGCTGACTCCCCGCTGAGCAGGGAGCCCAATGACGTGGGGGATGGAAAAGTTTAGGAGATGGATGGTAGAATGGTTGCACAATACTGTGCATGTACTTAACGCCACTGAATTGTACATTTTAAAACGGTGAAACAAAACAATAAGTAGCCCACAGATCTTGGTTCCTAAGTACCATCTCTGAAAAAAAGAAACCAGAGCTCACTGGAAGACTGGTTGATCCCAGCTCTGGGGCTAGGAAAAACAAGATGTAAACCTGAAAGAATTCTTTTTTTTTTTTAAGATTTTATTTATTTATTTGACAGAGAAAGAGAGAACACAAGCAGGGGGAGTGGCAGAGGGAGAGGAAGAAGCAGGCTCCCTGCTGAGCAGGAAGCCTGATGTGGGGCTCGATCCCAGAACCCTGAGATTATGACCTGAGCTGAAGGCGGACACTTAACTGACTGAGCCACCCAGGCGCCCCCTGAAGGAATTCTTAATGGCCAAAGCTGGACCAATCTGAGCAAGAAAAGAAATGATCGTGTTTGACTATAACCCATGGAATAAAATAAATATCCTTTTTTTTAAAATAATTTTTTAAATTTATTTATGTGACAGAGAGACAGCCAGCGAGAGAGGGAACACAAGCAGGGGGAGTGGGAGAGGAAGAAGCAGGCTCCTAGCCGAGGAGCCTGATGTGGGACTCGATCCCGGAACGCCGGGATCACGCCCTGAGCCGAAGGCAGACGCTTAACGACTGCGCTACCCAGGCGCCCCTAAAATAAATATTCTTGATCCATACCAATCAAAATAAATCAGTGAGTGTATAAATAAATGGAAGAGAAGGGACACTTCTTTCTTACAGAAGAATTGCAATTAATAAAGATAGAGGGGCCGCCTGGCTGACTCAGTTTGTGGAGCAAGCAACTCTTGATCTCGAGGTCATGAGTTCAAGCCCCACATTGGGCATAAAGATTATATAAAGTCTTAAAATAAATAAATTAATTAATTAATGTAGAATAATTAAGAAAATCACTACTAAAAAAACCCCACAATAATAATTGCCACAGACAATCCACTGATGGATGCCAAAATGAGTGGATGGGAATTTTATGAAAAATGGAACATTTTCGAAGTCTCAACGTATCTCCTCACAAGATATTTATTCATTACCAAGGGGAAAATGTTAACTTAGGAATGGAGGAAAGTGGCAGGCATCACCTTAACCAAGTAACTGTGGTGAACATCGCCAATATCAAGATGTAGTGACACCACGTAACCCTTAAGATGAGGCACTAGGAAGGACACAACATCCCATCTGTGGTATTTTTGCCAAAAAGGAAAACTAACCTCAGTCTAATTATGAGAGAGAGACAAATGAACAAGAAAAAAAAAAAAAGAAAGAAAGAAAGAAAAGAAAAGAAAAAGGAAAAGAAAAGAAAAAAAAAAGAAAAAGAAAAAGAAAAAGAAAGAAAAAAACCCAACAACACAGATGAACTCAAATTGGGGGGCAGTCTGTCAAAAGGTTAAGGACAGGAAGACAATAGGGAGCGACAATAAGGTGGGAACTGTTAAGCAATGATGCATTTGTATTGTTTTAAACCACTCAGTTTGTGGTAATTGGTTACATCGATAGAAAACTAACACACACATTTAGAAACAATGTTTTTAAAAAAATTGTATGAAGCAAGTCACAAAACTTTACTGAAGGACATTTTAAAGGTACCTTATAAAGAGATGATGTGTCCAGGAATGAGTGAACACACAGATAGGTTGACAGACACACAGACACGTACATACCTATATGTATATTTGTATATTCCCAGCCAAAGTTACAAATTAATACAAAACCGTATCTGAGAAATCAGATACACAGTAGTAGAGAGAGTATGTTGAAAGACAACAATGTCTTCGTTTATATCAAACATAATATATAAAACTATAGTATAGTATAAAATATAAAGTATAGCATATAGTATAAAACTACAGTAACTGAAACAATGGCAAAAAATAGACATAAGTTCAATGGAGCACATAATGCAATGTGCGGCTTTATTAAGGGGATGTCATGGGGGGAGGTTGGGGGGTCGAGACCATCCACAGAAGGGAAGGGTCTATAGCCTATGGAGAGACAGGCCTTAGAGAAGAAGGGGGGGGGTCTCAGACTCTCCCTCCGGATCGCAGAGACGTCCATGCAGGAGGATGGCAAGTCGCCAGAAGGAGAAGCAGGCAGGACGGGTCAGAGAAACAGTAGAACTCATGCCCAAGCTGTCTGATCTCTGGAGACCGGCAGGGTGGGGGGAACATCGGCCCTCAGGAGCCAGGGCAGGAGGACGAAGGCTTCTCGCACGTCCAGAAGTTTTCCGTATTACATCTGTTATCATTCCAGCCATCGCTGTACAATTCTACACAGTCCTCGTCCCCGTGGTTGTTGGGTTCCCCTTCTTTCCAGAAGCTGTGAACACCATCAAAGCTGTCAGCCCCCTACTCCACCCGGAGCCCACATCCCCCAACCCTCAACCCCCGCTTGGAAGAGCTGGTCCCTGGCCTTGGGCAGCAAAAGTCCAAGTACCAGCCAGAGAGTGGTGAGGATTCGGAGACGGTGCTTTCAAAATAAGGGTTCGAACACCCCTTCCATCGGAATCGGCTCTGGCAAAGTAAAAAAATGCAGACTCCTGGACCCATGCCTAGATTTATAGAATCCGACTGTCCCACCCTGGGATGGAGCCAGGACTCTGTGTCTCCACCAGGCTCTTCAGGTGATGCTTTCCAACCCAAAGTCTGAGCACCCCCCGTTTGGGTTTCCCTGCCCGCGCCTCCTGGGCCATTTCCTCTAGGAGGTCACCTGAGTTGCAGGGGAGAGCTGTCCACCCATTTCCAGGACCCCTCATTGTGGTGGTCACTGAGGCCGATCCAGGTGCGCTGGTTATTTCTCACATTCCAAGACTTCAGAAATTTCTGGGGCGGGGGAGGGGCAGCAAGATGTCACCCGCCCCATGTCTGCCCACATCCCCAAGGTTGTCCCCCGCCCCCATGAAAGACCTCCTGCGGTCCAGCCTATAGCCCTGACTCAAGCCGCATGTGTTCACATGCGCGTGTATGCTGTGGCTGTGTGTGAATGTGCAAACGCATGTGGAAATGTGTTAACCTGTGTCTGGGGAGACATTACATATGATCTCGGGAGTGCGCCGAGTCCCCTTTCTGTCCACAGATGGGCTCCTGTCATGCAGGTTCTTCTCTCACGTGACCTTCCCAAGCCCACCGTGGGCCTTCCTCCAGGAAGCCCTCCCTGCCCATCTCCCCGCCCCAGCTTCCCCTGGGCCTCCATCTCTCAGAGGGCGGAAGAGGGACAGAAGGCTTTTTTGCTGACACTCACATGGTCCCGCCCTAGACGGGAACTCTGCCCGGCCCACCTGCTCCTCAGTACTGTTGATGACCACCAGCTGGGCCCTCAAGTTCTGACACGCGGAAATGGCATCTTTCCAGATGTCCTGGGTCTGGGAGAAGAAGTAGCATCTTCCCTGGAAGAGTTCCCATTTCCAGGGACAGGGGCGGCACAGGCCAGCTGGGGAGGAGAGTGGGGGTGGGGCAGACAGGCCCCCAGCACCTGCATCAGATCTGGGGAACCCTATGTTCAGCTGTCACCTCAGTCCCCAAGAAATCCATGTGAGATCCCAGCTCTGCCCTGCCCTCCTCACGGGGGAGCCATAGAAAGCGAGTTCCAGCCCCACCTGTGATCCCCAGACTCCCTCCCGACCTCGGTGTCTGACCCTTACCCAGGGTGGCATTCATCCAGGTCAGCTGCTGGAGGACGTCCTCCAGGTCTGATCGCGTCGGCTCCTGAGAAACACCCACTGGAAGAAGAGGACTTTAATTATGAAGCGCCTAGTGTATGCTTAGTGCAGAGAGGGCCCTATGAGTACATATCTGTAGATTTCACAGTGACCCCGAGAGTCCATTATGCAAATAAAAAAAACTGAGACTCAGAGAATGACTTGCCCGACATTGCCCCCAGGGTCTCATCCAGGGATCCAGTCTCCTCCCCAGCCTTCAACCCTACGGGGTCTGGGGGGTGGGGGTGGGAGGGTGGGGGGTGGAGGGGTAGAGGGGGTGGCGGGGTGGAGGGGGCAGGCAGTGGCTCATCTGAAGTCACACAGCCTCTGAGCCCTCTCCCGCCCTGAACCCCGCGTTCAGCCCTTCACCTTGGCTGGGGCTCTCCTGATGGTCCCGCGTCTCTTTCTGCAGGGATTGGTGGATCCTGGAGACTACAACAGAGCAGAGAATTCCCCTTTATAAGCACCATCGGTCGGCCTGACCCTGTGTCGAATCTGGTTTCAAGGTCTCTGGGAGCCTAAGCCCCTGTGCAGAAAGATGGGCTGCATCTCACAGATGAGGACACAGGCTCAGAGGGGGCTAGTAACCAGCCCACAGTCACACAGAAAGAGATGTGGTGCTCAAATGCCCAAGTCCTAGTGGGTCTGGGGACTGTGGAATAGGGCAAAGACCTATTTGGGGGACCCAAGGCTCCAAGCCCCCGGCCCCCGACTCACCTTGAACCAGGGTGGCCACCAGGAGCATGAAGAAGCCCAAAGAGATGAGAAGCAGCAGCAGAGGCAACTGGGCCCGGGTCAGACACGCTGCAGGACCAGCAAATGGGCAGAGCCGAGGTTCTCAGGGACAGACCTTGCCCCACCCGCCCATGTTGGAGGGGACCTCACAGCTCCCCTTTCCCCAGATGCCCGCCTCTGAACTGCCCTGGGTACCTGACAAGCTCCTTGAGCTCCTGAGCAGTCCAGGGTATTTCCTCGTCACTTTCTGGCCCCCAAACATCTCCTCCTCTGAACGGGACAGAACACACTCTACTGAGTTTGAAGCCTGCCGAACCCTGCTGTGAGGACTGCAAGCTGGAGGCAGCCCCGACTCCCCCGGGGGCCCTAGCACCCTGCCCTCCCCACCATCACCCCCATGTGGGGGGCTCAGCCTCACCGGGGTCCCCCGGCTCCTTGGAGTCACACATTTCTGCCATTCTCTTCTCCCGGGCTGCTCTCCAGACGATGATTTTTGTAACCCTACGTGCCGCCCTCGCAGCCCCTCCTCAGGCCGTTCCTCCCCAGTGCAGGAAGAAGAACAAGAAACAGGACATTGCTTTCTCCCAGAACAGTGGGTGGGAGAATGAAGTGCTGACACCACTAGCAGAGAGGACGTGAGGGTGGGGTCAAGAGCTGCGCGGTCGGCTCTGGTGTCCAAAGGCACTGCTCCAACCGCCTGTCCAGTCCTGCGACCACTGGCCTTGCCTTGTCAGGATCTCAGTTTCCTTGGCTGTGAAATGGGACAATTACCCTGCCTCACACCATTCTTGTGAGGTTTAATACTGTGTGCTAGTCATGGGGTGTACATTGTCTATTCTAATAACAGATACTCAGTACTAAGTAAGAGTACTTAGCATGTGCGTGTGTTCTCCAAGGTGTGTGTTCTCCCTTGAGGAAACAAGTAATAAATCTGAATTTGTTCGACCACAGGTGTGTTCCTGGAAGTCTTTGACTGACAGTTCTCACAAGAACCCTATGAGAAAGATACAGTTATCATCCTGCTTGACAGATGAGGAAACTGAGAAACAGAGAGGGAAAGCAACTGCCTGAGGTCACACAGCTTGTAAGTAGTGCGGCTCAGAGTTGGACCCTGGTGGGTAGACCTCTGAGTTCCTGCTTAACCACTACATTAAGCAATTACTCTTTTCCCCCTTTGTAATTACTAAGTATTTTGTAGAGAGTCACTTTGAAACTGTGCGTATCAAACTCTCAATTTATGTATGTACGGACTCCTGGTTTTATACCTGATTCAGTTGGTATTCAGTTGTTACTATCTCTCTCTCTCTTTTTAAAATCTAAAGTGAGTTTCTTGCAGACAGCATATAATTGGATCATCTTTTTATCCATTCTGTCAATCTCTACCTTTTTTTTTTTAATGTATTTATTTATTTGGGGGAGAGAATCCCAAGCAGACTCCATGCCGAGCGTACTATGAGCATTTTCTCATGTGTTATTCGGTGCACATATATACATAAATTTGTGGGTTGTATATCGAGGAGTGGAATTTTGGGATTACAACGTCCACATACATATTCTCCTTGAGCAGATACTGACCAACAGTTGTCCTAAGTGGTTGTTCTAATTGTTACGTATTTCTTGGTATTGCCCGTAATTTTCATTTTAGCCTTTCTAGTGGGTACAAAGTAGTATTGGTTATGATCTGAGTACATATTTCCTTCATGACGAATGATGTTGAGCACATTGTAACGTGCTTGTGACCACGTGGATATTCTTTTTTTATGAACTACTAATTCTCGTCTCAAGCAATTTATATTTTTTTATCTAAGGCTACATTTTTTTGGTTCAGGGAATGAGGTAGATTTTTTTCCATTGATCAGTCACCATTTAATTTTTTTAATTTTTTAAATTTAAATCCAATTACTTAACATATAATGTATTATTAGTTTCAGAGGTAGAAGTCAGTGATTCACCAGTCTTCTATAATACCCAGTGCTCATTACATCATGTGCCCTCCTTAAAGTTCATCACCCCATTACTCCCCTCCTCTACAGTAACCCTCAGTTTGTTTTCTATGATTAAGAGTCTCATGATTTGTCTCCCTCTCTGATTTCATCTTGTTTTCTATTTTCCCTCTCTTCCCCTATGATCTTCTGTTTTGTTTCTTAAACCACATATGAGTGAGATCATATGATAAAATTGTCTTTCTGTCATTGACTTATTTCACTTAGCATAATACCCTATAGTTCCATCCACATTGTTGCAAATCATTTTTTGATGGCTGAGTAGTATTCCATTGTATATGTACACCACATCTTCTTTATCCATTCATCTGTTGATGGGCATCTAGGCTCTTTCCATAGTTTGGCTATTGTGGACATTGTTGCTATAAACATCAGGGTGTAGGTGCCCCTTTGGATCACTACATTTGTATCTTTGGGGTAAATACCTACTAGTGCAATTGCTGGGTCATAGGGTATCTATTTTCAACTTTTTGAGGAACCTCCATACTTTTTTCCAGACTGACTGTACCAGCTTACATTCCCACTAACAGTGTAAGAGGGTTCCCCTTTCTCCACATCCTTGCCAACATCTGTTGTTTCCTGACTTGTTAATTTTAGCCATTCTGACTGGTGTGAGGTGGTATCTTATTGTGGTTTTGATTTGTATTTCCCTGATGCCAAGTGATGTCGAGCATTTTTTCATGTCTGTTGGCCATTTGTATGTCTTCTTTGGAGAAGTGTCTGTTCATGTCTCCTGTCCATTTCTTGATTGGATTATTTGTTTTTTGGGTGTTGAGTTTGATAAGTTCTTTATAGATTTTGGATACTAGCCCTTTATCTGCTATGTCATTTGTAAATATCTTCTCCCATTCTGTTGGTTGTCTTTTGGTTTTGTTGACTGTTTCCTTTGCTGTGCAAAACCATTTCATCTTGATGAAGACCCAATGGTTCACTTTTGCCTTTGTTTCCCTTGCCTTTGGAGACGTGTTTGGCAGGAAGTTGCTGTGGCTGAGATCACAGTCAATCTTTTAATTGGAGAGTTTAGTTCATTTATATTTAGTGTAATTACTGATAAGGTAGGGTTTTTTTTTTTTTTTAAAGATTTTATTTATTTATTTGACAGAGATAGAGACAGCCAGCGAGAGAGGGAACACAAGCAGGGAGAGCGGGAGAGGAAGAAGCAGGCTCCTAGCAGAGGAGCCTGATGTGGGGCTCGATCCCAGCACGCCGGGATCACGCCCTGAGCCGAAGGCAGACACTTAACCGTTGTGCCACCCAGGCGCCCCGATAAGGTAGGGTTTATATCTCCCATTTTGATATTTGTTTTTTGTGTGTCTTATGTCTTTTTTGGTCCTCAGTTCCTCCAGTCCTACCTTTTTCTTGTGTTAAACAGATATTTTCTAGTGTATCATTTTAACTCTGGTGTTTCTTTTATGATACATTTTTGAAGTATTTTCTTAGCGGATTACTTTTTTTTTTTTAAGATTTTATTACTGAGGATTACTTTTTTTTTTTTAAGATTTTATCTATTTACTTGACAGAGAGAGCAAAAACAAGCAGGGAGGGCAGCAGGCAGAGGGAGAGGGAGTAGCAGGCTCCCCCCGAGTGGGGAGCCCGATGTGAGGCAGGGATCGATCCCAGGATCCTGGGATCATGACCCAAGCTGAAGGCAGATGCTTAATGACTGAGACACCCAGGCACTCTGGGGATTACTATTAACGTCTTAATTTATAACACTCTCGGTCGGATTAATACCATCTTAGTTTTATGGTATACAAAGCTTTGCTCCTTTATAGTTCCATTTCCCTCCCTTTATGCTGCTATTATCACAAATTACATCTCCATACATGTATGCCAATCAACTTAGATTTCTAATTACCTCATTACACAGTGGTCTTTCAAATCAGATGGGGGAAAAGGAGTTACAAACAAAAATTTTATACCATCTTTATATTTACCTATGCAGTTACGTTTATGGGAGGTCTTTATTTCTTCATGTGTATTTGAGGAAGCATCTAGTGTTCTATCACTTCATCCTGAAAGACTCCTTTTATTTCTTTTATTGCAGTGAAATACTCATAACATAAAATTTACCATTTAAACTGTACAATTCAGTAGCATCCAGTGTGTTCACAGTGTTGTGGATGCTGTGCAACCATCACCATTGTCTAGTTCTGGAATATTTTCATCACCCAGAAATGAAACCCCATATTCAGCAAGTAGTCACTCCCCATTCCCACTTCCTTCACATACGCCCAAAAACCACTAATCTACTTTCTGTCTCTGTGGATTTACCTATGATGCATATTTTGTATAAATGGAATCATGCAAAATGTAAATTTTGTGTCTGGCTTCTTTCACTTAGCATAACGTTTTCAAGGTCCATATATGTTGAAGCATGTATCAGTACTTTTTCTCTATGGCTGAATGATGTACTGTTGTTGGATATATAATTCTTGGTTGACAGGGTTTTTCCCCCCTTTCAGCAGTTAGAATATGTCTTCCCACTACCTCCTGGCCTCCATGGTTTCTGTTGAGAAATAAGCTATTAATCTTACCGAGGACCACTTCTACATAATGAGACACTTATTTCTTGCTGCCTTCAAGATTCTTTCTTTTTCTTTTTTTTTTTTTTAAGATTTTATTTATTTATTCGACAGAGACAGAGACAGCCAGCGAGAGAGGGAACACAAGCAGGAGGAGTGGGAGAGGAAGAAGCAGGCTCATAGCAGAGGAGCCTGATGTGGGGCTCGATCCCAGAACGCCGGGATCACGCCCTGAGCCGAAGGCAGACGCTTAACCACTGTGCCACCCAGGCGCCCCTCAAGATTCTTTCTTATCTTTGTCTTTAGACAGTTTGATTAGTATATGTGTAAGTGTGGATCTCTTTATTTATCCTACTTGGAGCTTGTTGAACTTCTGAATGAGTAGCCTAACACTTCCACCAAATTTTGGAAGTTTTCAGCCATTTCTTCAAATATTTCCTGCCCCTTTCCATCCTTCCTCTCCTTTTTGACACTCCCATTATGTGTATGTTGGTATGTTTGATGGTGTCCCTCAAGTCTCTGAGGCTCTATTAATTTTTTTTAAAGATTTTATTTATTTATTTATTTATTTATTTATTTATTTATTTATTTGAGAGAGAGACAGAGATGGAGATAGCAACAGAAAGCACAAGCGGGGAGGTGAGGGAGAAGCAGGCTCCCCACTGAGCAGGGAGCCTGACACAGGGCCAGATCCCTGGACCCTGGGATCACGACCAGAGCCAAAGGCAGATGTTTAATAGACTGAGCCACCCAGGCACCCTGGCTCTGTTAATTTTTCTTCATCCTTTTTCCCCCCTCCTTTTGCTCAGACTGGATAATCTCAATGGATCTATCCTCAATTTTTGCTGATTCTTTTTTCTGCCTGCTCAAATCTGCTATTGAACCTGCTAGTGAAATTCTCATTTCAGCTATTGTAATTTTCAACTTCAGAATTTCTATATGGTTCCTTTTTAGAATTTCTCTTTATTGATACTCTCTATTTGGTGACATACTGTTCTCATACTTTCCCTTTTTTTTTCAGATTTTATTTTTCAGTAATCTCTATACCCAGTGTGGAGCTCAAGCTCAGAACCCCAAGATCAAGAGTCACAAGCTCCACCAACTGAGCCAGCCAGGCGCCCCTGTTCTCATACTTTTCTATAGTTCCTTACATATGATATCCTTTAGCTCTTTGAACATATTAAAACAGCTGATTCAGAATATTTGTCTAGTAACTCCAACTTGTGCGCTTTCTCAGGAAGTATTTTTTCACTGCTTTCTCCCCTGTGTATGGGTAATATTTCCTTGTTTTTTTGTATGTCTCATAATATTTTCATTGAAAAATGGACACTTAGAATAATATGACAACAATGGAAATCAGATTTTCCCTCCTCCTAAAGGTTTGCTGTTGCTGGTGTTTGTTATAGTTGTTGTTTTTTGTTAATTTCCTTACTTTGCTGCCCTAATTCTGCAAAGTGTATATTCTTTGCCATGTATGCTCACTAAAATCTCTACTCAGTTAGCTTAGAAGTTAGGTGATGGTTGGACAGACATTTCTGTGAATGCCTCTAAAAGACTCCCAGTCTCTCCTGAGGGTCTTTGTATGTTCAGACACAACTTCAGTGTGCAGCCAGAAAGTTTGAAGCTCTGCCTTAGCCTTCCCTTCCTGCTTTCACAGGGCCTCAAAGTCAGCCAGAAGCAAAAGCTTAGGGCTTTCTCAGGTCTTTCCTGGGCATGCACAAAGTCCTATGCATACAGGTGAACTTTCAGATCCCAAAATATATCAGAACTTTTCAAAGCCCCTAAGGACATCTCATTCCTTAAATTTTCCTTCTGAGACCTGTGGTTAGGTTATTATTTGCTCCTTCACCTCATGCAGCTGTCATGTTAAAATATTTGACAAATGTCCACTGGGGAGAGACTTTTAGCACTGGGCAAGTTCAAACAAGGTCAACTAAAGACTAGCCTTTCAAGTGCGGTCTTCCAGGGAACCAGTAGACAGATCAAATAATGACTTTTGTTTGGCAGTGAGGATTTTCAAGAGCTCCAGCTGTGTTCTTCTCCCTCCAGTACCAGCAATGTGGGCTGTTATTTTTCAAGGCTACTTCTGAGTTGGAGAGTAGGCAATGGAACTAGAGTAAGTTAAAATTCCACTGAGCTCACTGTTCTTTACTGAGATCCAGTTGTTTTTCTTGACTAAATACTCCCTGAATTATTGGAAGATTTTGGTTGATTTCCAGAGTACTAAAAATGCTGATTCTGACAAATTTTATGGTTTATTCCATTGCTTTTATAGAAGGGCAAAATTTACTCTGCTATTTTTGCTGATGTTATTTTCTTCCCACCCCCCATAGTTTTGATGCTTAAATTGTCTTCGATTTGGCCAGTGGAAGCCTTTCATACTGGCTTCTGTGTCCTTTTGACATCTGCCTATCCATTTCTTGCTAATCAGTTTTCCTTCCTGTTGGTTGCAACCTCAGGAATTTCCCTGCATAAATTCTGAAACTGGTCCCCATACACATAGGGCAGGGAGAAAAAGAATAAAGAAGCAGGCTACTCCAGATTGGTAGGTGGCAGTTTTAATGAGCAAAGGAATTACATATGAGGCCTGACTTGCTGTTTGCAAGACGAGTAGATCTCCACACCTGCTTACCAGAATCTTAGGCGTTTATACAGAGGCCTTAACGGGATTCATGCACATATGTCATCCAGATGGCCTCAGCACCACATCACTATCTCAAGGCTATGTCCTCGCGACAGCCTCTGGGAATGGGGAAGGCAAGTGGAACCCACATTCCAAGGATTAGAAAGGGAGTGAGGAGCCTCTGAGTGCCCAGGTCCAGCTCACAGGTCAACCAGTGAACTTCTCCAACCAGTAACCTTCTCCAACACTTCCTTTCTGGTCTAACTAGATGTTCCAGGCTTTCCCTGTCCCAACTCTGGAATCAGCCATTTTTTCAAAGAGCCCTGGTTGCTTTTAAGTGGAGAATGGCATTCAGAAACCAAGACCTGGGTGTGCTCATTGTTATTGAAGTATCACTGGTCCCAGGACCTCTCAGTAGACAAATGGGAACACCCCCCCACACACACGCATTTCTCCAACTATTTTGAAAACCATGATTTTACACCAATAGCTCCAATTAAATACAATAGAGTTCATTCTGGTTTTCTTTCCATTCAACTTTGTAACACCCTTCTCTGATATTGGGAAATCTGGTTCCCATTACCCTGAATTTATTTATTTGTGTATATATATATATGTATATTGATTTGTTTATTTGTTTATTTAATCAATTCCCCCATATAATCAATCTCCCTTTTCCACCACCATCCTCTATTCTGTATGGATATCTTCCTCACTGTGCTTTGGACACTGACTTCTTGCACCAGGCAGACAGACTGTCGTGTTGTCCTTCTTACTTCACTTGGGCTCTGACACCCCATACCAGCTCATCCCTCTGCATGGATGCCCTCCTCACCAGGTTTGGACTCCAACACTCTAGTGGCCACCACTTTGAACGTTTACTCTTTTCATCTAAGAACTGGCTGACTTCCTCTGTCTTCTAAACATCTCTCTATCCCTGCAAGCCCTCCCATACCCAGAGCTGGTGTCTGCCTGCCCCCTGGTATGGAAGCTGCCACTGCTCTTGACTCACCTATGAAGGTCTTGTTTTACCTCTGAAAACCAGCTCATCAAAACTTCCTTGCAATCACCACTCTTAACTAGCTCTATTGAAAAGAATGGGTTTTTCTCTGGGTTTTTCTAGTTGTCACCATGAGAGTGAGGGTCTTTTGGGTCCTTGTACATTTTAACCAAAAGTAAAAATCTAACCAGCATTCCTTGAGCACTGATTTCGTGCTAAATGCGTTTTGGACATGATCTCAGTTAATTCCCATAACACAACTACTATTATTCCCATTTTACCTAAGAGCAAAAAGAGGTTCAGAGATTATGTCTCCCGCCCATGGATGCTGGAGCTGGGGGACAGAGCAAGAAAGCACATCACCTTCATTCATCTCTGTGCCTCAAACTCCAACCAGCTTAAAAAACGGGAGGGGGGATTGATAATATGGCCTCTCAGATTTAGATTTAGGGAGTCCAAGGGAGGGAGGAGAGGGGCCAGATTCAGGCTCAAAATTTGTTTATCTGCCCACTATCTGTCTCCCCCAGAATGTAACTTTCTAGATCAAGAGTTGGCAAACATTTTCTAAAAAAGGGCCACACAGCAAATATTTTTAGGCTTTGTACGTCATAGGGTCTCTGTCACAACAGCTCAATTCTGCCACTGTAGTGGGAGAGCACCACAGACAGTATGTCAGCAGACGGAGGAGGGCTGGCTGTTCAGAGGCAGGAGTCTCTTTCCTTCACCACTATATCCCCAGTGTCAAGAACGGCGCTCCATCAGTGTTTGCTAAATGAATGAACTAATGAATGAAATCAATGAATAACTAAATGAATTATCATTGCTTGTACGTTCCTGGTGGAGAAGTGGTGACACTCATTTCACATATGGGGACAACTGAAGCTCAGAGAACTGAGGAGACCTGCCCATGGCTGCACAGCATGAGGCAGAGCTGGGGGCCAAGGCCAAGGCTGCCCCATTTGGCATCCTTTTTGTGCCCAGCTGGGCTCCCTGAGGAGGTGGTGGCTTTCCCATCTGCAGACACATCAGCAGAGCTGTAACATCAACCCCTCGGGACGCCAAACAAGACACTTTCTTTTGGATGGGCTATTCCTACCACCTTGGTTGATAACCGTTTCACCTGGGGTTCAGCACTTCGTGATTGATCCCAGAGTAGCCATCCAGTTTTCCCTCCTGGGGCAAGGAGTCCTAATGAAAGACTTTCAGTTCCTCTGGGAAGTCACATTCTGTCTCACTTCCTGATCTTTGCATGTGTGAATCTCTCCAAAGGGTGACACTCCTTCTCTCACCACCCTATTCCATCTCTGCTCAAACAGTTCGTCCTTCAGAATGTAACCTTTCCCCCACAGAGTAATTTCCTTCTAGAAGCTCTGGAGTGTTTTCCAGCATCACCAAACTGTTTTCCAATTCTCGGCCAACACCAACTGGCTGTCTTACAAATTTAACTCAGTGCTGACATTATCATCTTGGAGATAGCATCAGATCTGTTAAAAAAAAAAAGTTCAACTGAGTAAGTTTTAAAGATCTTACTGCCTTTATTCAATTATTCATGAATCAAGCAGCATCCAATCTACCCTATAGAAAGGAGTTTTGAGGCGCTGTACAAGGCAAGAGACTTTACAGACAGAAGGGAGCAAGAACAAGAAAGTGTGCTAGACAAAAAAAAGTGGGTTCGTTACTGCAAGCTTCCTTGCCCTGTAGGGGAGGGCAGGGGTCCACGAGGCTTATCACCTAACTAGTCCTGATCAGGTGATTCTGGACTGGCTGGTTAAGATTCCACTTCTAGAGAGCCAAATTGTGATTAAGTTAAACTTCGGTTTCATGACATGGGTCTTAGCGTGTTTGGGGCCTGTTGCCTTGTTTTTAACAGATCCCACAGGTTAAGAGCTCCCCAACTTCAGACACCAATCGCAAGTCCAGGCCCCCCATACCCCTGACCAACTGGCTATAAATCCCGGGCTCCACAACCACCTCTTCAGGTCTCTTCAGATAATTTGTTAGAACTACTCATAAAACTTAGGGGGAGCACTTACATACAATTCTTGGTTTATTATAAAGGATACAGATGAGCAGCCAAACGAGGAGGTGCACAGAATGAGTCCAGAAGGCCCTGCGTGCAGAAGACCCTGTCCTCACAGAACTGGGCTACACATGCTTCCTACATGTGGATGCCTCACCGACCAGGAAGCTAACCAAGTCTTGTTGTTCAAGAATTTTTGTAGAGTTTAACCAGCCCCCGGAAGTTGCAACATTCTCATCATTTGGGCTTCTTGGTGACCATACCTTCCTGAGGTTATGGAGGGGCCCTATGCCAAGTCGTCTCGTTAACATAAACTCAGGTATGATCCAAAGGGGTTCATATAAATAACAAATGACAGTCATCACTCAGAAACTTACAAGGGTCTTAGAACCTTCATGCCAGGAACCAGGCACAAAGACCAAACGTATTTCCTATTATATCAGAGAAGCCATCCTAGATTGCCCCGCCAGGCTGGGTCAGGAGCCTCCTCCTGGCTTTTCCTGGATCTGTCCTTCAGATCTGTCTCCCCACTGTAGACCAAGTTCCACATACAGAAACCAGCTCAAAGGAGGTGTTCAGGAAATGTCTAGTGAACAAATGGGATGAGCAAATGTTGGCTCACTCCACTGCCCAGTTCAACCTCAGCACCACACATAGACACACATGGCTACCCAGTCCTACATCCTGACTCATATTCTCACCTCTCTTCCACTGACATACCTCATCATCTTTTAATACCACCTCTTCCAAGAAGTTTTCCTTCCCTACCCACTTGTAGCCCATTCCCAAACTAACTGGGCTGCACAGACTCTGCCACCCCTTGTAAGCTTTGACCTGATAAGAGGTTTTCCCTGATAGGCGGTCAGAACCCGCTTAACCTCCCATGGCTCAGACAAGTGACACCTGAGGCTTTACAGATGTCATTCTCCCCCTTCTTTGAAATGTTGGCCAGGCTCAGCTGGACTCTCAGAAACTTGCTGGTAACAGAATTCCAGAACCTCAGCTAACATCCACAGACCACGAGGAGACCACTGAGGGCTGTGGTCTAGAATCAAAGAATGAGCAGCCTGCTAGGTTTCTTGCCAGGCTGGACAGTGCCACCCAGTGCTCAAGGTGGCTTCAACACCAGTTGACAGAAAAGAGGGCACACATTCCTGCCTCCGTGACTTTGCACTGTCTGGGACCTCTGCCTAGCATGCCACGCCCTTCCTCCAGTTCTCCAACATTTTGCGTGTTCTTGAGAGTGACCTCACAATCCTCCGGGTTTGCTCATTTTCCTCACCTTGAGCCTTAGCCCTCCCTGGGCACTGCTGCTCCAGGAAGAAGGGCATGCCCCACCACAGAGTTCCGCCCTGCAGCGAGGTCAACTCCTGACCCTGCTCTTGCTTCAGCCCCGGAAGCTCTGTTCCTGGGGATGCAGATGATCTGTGCCTCACGTCTTGGAACAGGGAAACTTCCAGGGACATAGGCATGGTTCTCCCATCTTTGTAAGAAATTAAAAAAACAAAACAGGGGCGCCTAGGTGGCACAGCGGTTAAGCGTCTGCCTTCGGCTCAGGGCGTGATCCTGGCATTCTGGGATCGAGCCCCACATCAGGCTCCTCTGCTATGAGCCTGCTTCTTCCTCTTCCACTTCCCCTGCTTGTGTTCCCTCTCTTGCTGGCTGTCTCTATCTCTGTCAAATAAATAAATAAAATCTTTAAAAAACAAAACAAAACAAAACAAAACTTCTCGGTCCTCTAGGTGTCACCAAACTTCTTGGAAAAGGGCTTTCCTCACTGCTGTCCCCCAGCACTCCATGAAAATGACCAATGACAGTAACTACTTTCCCCTTGAGAAAATCAACAGACCCATTTTTGTCCTGGTCCCACCCATATCAAGGGGACTATTCCCTCCTTCCTGCTAGAAACCCCACTCTTCCAGGACTTCCCTTCCCAATGGCCTCATCTCTGGGTTCTCCTCTATCTCCCCAGCTCCTTCTCCATCCCCTTCATAGGCTCCTCGTCTTCATGACCTTGAAATGTACCTATCACTCATGAATCTTTGCCATCCAAATTCCCTTCCGCTGTTGGGAGGTTGAAGATGAAAGGCAGCCAGGGATAGACTGCTCATCCAGTTTCTCCAGGACTAAAGTCAGCCTGGGACTGAAGGGGCAGAGGGAGGTACCAGGGCCAGAACTAAAGGAGAAACCCTCCAAGATCCAATAGGGTCGAAAGTGCAAATCCAAACTGGTCATAGGAACCAAATGGTCAGGCTAGGGTATGGGGAGCCCAGGGTGAGGCTATAGAATCATCTTGGCCTGGTGCTGTTTTAGGCACTAGATCTTTACTTACTTTCTTTTCCACTGTTTCCGGTGATCTTTAGTCTGTTCATGTTTCCAAACTTCTTGGGTGCTTTGGATAGCTCGTATCACTCTGTGATTTATTTCCAAATTGTTCATTTATTTGTCCATTCCAACTCCCCTCACATAGAAGCTATCCATTACTGCATGACAGATTCCTACAAACCGAGTGGATTAAAGAAACACACATTTATTATCTCAGGTTTTTGTGGGTCAGGAATCTAGACATGACTTAGTAGATCCTTTGCCTAGGGTGTTTCATAAGGCTACAGCCAAGGGGATGGACAGGATTAGGATTTTATCTGAAGGCTCAACTGGGGAATTACTTATTTCCAAGCTCACTCACATGGTTTTTGGTTGCATTCAGTTGCTGTTGGACTAAGGACCTCAGTTCCTAGCTGGCTACTGGTCAAAGGATGTCTTCAGGTTTTTGCCACATGATTTATTCCAGCACAGCAACTTGCTTTATCAAAGCCAGGAAGGGAGACACTGTGCCAGAGAAATGGAAGTCAGAATCTTTTGTAACCTAATTACACAAATGACATTTCTTCAATGATGAGGCATTATATCAGTTAGAAGCAAATTACTCTTTGAAAAAGATTACACAAGGCCATGAATACCAGGAGGTGGGGACCACTGGGAACTATTTTAGAAATTTCTTAACCATATCCCACCAGAATATAAAGTCTATTGCGGCAGGAACACTTTTGTTCATGTTAACTTCACTTCTCCAGTGTTTTGAAGAGTGATTGGCATGTAGCACATGCTCAATTAATATTTGTAAAATGGAAGACTGAGTGGAGTAAGATGTATGGTCTAAGAGTAGAATAGCTGGGGATTGTTTAATTCAACATTTCTTTTATTATGTTCAGGGGTTCTATTCACAGGTTGTTGAAACTAATCAAAGAGCAGTGGGATGGGTGGAATTGTCAATAGCAGGTAAAACCAGGGATGGCAGACTGTAGGGTGAATACAGACAGGGAGGAGTCACCAGACTCTAAAAGTCATGGTCTGCTCACTTGCATCACCTTGTGGGGCTCCAGAAAGTGAACAGATGATATTACGCTCGGTGAGTGCTATGTATCTGCCAAGATATATCAATTAGCTATTACTGCATAACAACCCCCCCCCAAATTAATGGTTCAAAATAAAAACTATTTAGTTCACAATTGTGTGGTTCAGAAATTTGGGTCAGGCTCAGATGCAAAGTTCTGCTGAGCACAGCTGGGCTTATTCATACATCTGTGGTCAACTGGTAGGTTAGCTAAGTTTGGTTATTCAGCCAGAGCAGTTTTAAAACATAACTTAAAATGCTTTTTTAAAAAAAGATCTATTTATTTATTTTTGAGAGAGACAGAGAGAGAGCATGAGCAGGAGGGGCAGAGAGAGAGGGAGAGAGAATCTGAACCAGACTCCGCCCTGAGCACAGAGCCTGACACAGGGCTCTGTCTCAAGACCCCGCGATCACAGCCCGAGCCAAAACCAAGAGTCAGAGGCTTAACAGACTGTGTCATCCATGTGCCCCATAACTGAAAATACTTTGACAATGAAAATACTTAGACAATCAAGAGATGAGGTCACCTTGAATCTGGGTGTGCCTAACTGCTTCAACCTATAGAGTATAGCAGAAGCAATATTATATGACCTCCAATGTTATATCATTAAAGACCATGCAAGCTGCCACCTTGTTTGCTGGAAGACTCACTTCCAGAGTCTTGCGACGTCATATAAGAAGTCCAACTACCTGAGGCTGCCATGCTGTAGATGTCATGTGGGGGACCACATGGAGATTCCTGAGACTATAGAGAGAGAGAGATCCCCCCAATGAGACCCCAACCACTTGAGCAATCCCAGCCCAGGAACCAGACATTTGAGTAAAGATGCCCCCCAGAAAATTCCAGCCCCCAGCCACGAGGCACCCCAGCCCTTCAAGTCTTCCCAGCTTAAAAACTAGATGCCATGGAGCAAAACAAACTATCTCTTCTGTGTCTTGTCCACAGAATCCACAAACATATTAAAAACTAGCTGCTGTTTTATGCCACTGAGTTCTGGGGTGGTTTGCTACACAGCCATAAGAAATTGGAATAGATGGCCTCACTCATAGCTGGAGGTTGATTGGTTGGTCGTTGAGACCATAGAGGTGAGGAAGTTATATATTTCTCATCACCTGGACTAGGTTGGGCTAAATCAGAGTATGCAGCTTTCATCAACCCCCAACAGAAACATAAAAACAAAACAAAACAAAACAAGCAGAAACTGCCATAACCAAATTGTCAGAACTCTGGAAAAGAGTCAAAGGTTTATAGCAACCAAGTAAACACTGGTTAATAAAAAAAGTCAACTTCAGAATGGTAAAAGGCTTTGTGGCATTTTTATGTGCCCTGTCCCACCCTCTTCCTGGTGTGCCAGTGTCTGAAAAAGGGAAGTCCATGTTCTCAGTGGGAGAGCCTGGTCCCTGGTTCTGAAAGGAGCACAGCAGACTTTAACAAAAATTATAATGTGTGTCTGCTCTAACCTGTCTGGAAACTACCTGAAAGACTGACACAAAGTACACATCTCTGTTTTGCTTACCTGGCATTCAAGCTAGAGAAGACATAGACACTGCTCAAAAACCCTGCAAGCTGACAACAATCCATAGACATCTGGAGCAAAGATTATGGTCAAAACATACAATATAATGCCTCAGGCTCAGGATCAAAAGCTGGGGAGTGTTTTTGGAAAATTAGGATATTCAGAAACACCTGTGTATCAATAGCAATGTAGAAAGTCTGATGCATGCCCAAGGCAAAATACATGCTCAGAAAAGACCTGAGAAGACCTCAGGGTTTACTTCAGGCCAATTCTAGGCTCAGTGCAAGCCTGGCTAAGTGTTGAAGGAGTGCTCCAGCACAGACATTTGCAAAGACAGAAAGGTGGGATTTTTGTTTTATTTTATTTGTTTGCTTTCTAAGCTCTTGATGTTCAAGAGAATCTCTGTAAAAACACCAGCTGAACCACAAACTAAGGAACAGAGACTTCAGTGACCACACACATGAAGGAATAGAGTATTTGCAAGAATTGCTTTGAGAAAGTCACTAATCAAATGCACTGCTAGCACTTTCAGCAACCAAAAACCAAAAACAATAACATCAAACATCAAACTCTGGAGCAAGAGGAGAATCTGATAACCAAGTTTACCACATTATGAACATTCAAATGTCCAGTTTTCAACAAGAAAAATCAAAGACATATAAAGAAACATAAAAGTATGGCCTGTTTAAAGGAAAAAGCAAATCGACAGAAACTATCCCTGAAGAAGTCCAAATATTAGACTTACTAGAAAAAGATTTCTAAACAACTGTCTTAAATATGTTCAACAAGCTAAAAGAAAATTTGGACAAAGATTTAAAAGAAACTAGAAAAACAATGTATGAATAAAATGACAACATCAATAAAGAGACAGGAATTTTTTGAAAAAGAATTGAACATAAATCATTGAATTGAAAAGTATAAAACTGAAATTCAGAAATCACTAGCAGTGTTCAATAGCATATTTGAGCAGGCAGAAGAAAGAATCAGAGAGCTTCAAGACAGGACAATTGAGATTATTGAACCCGAGGAGCAGGAAGGAAAAAGAATGAGGAAAAATAAACAGAACCTAAGGGACTTTTGGGATACAATCAAGTGGACCAATATACACATTATGGGATTCTCAGGAGGAGAAGAGAGAGAGAGAGTGGTAGAAAGACCATTTGAAAAAAAACAATGGTTGAAAATTCCCCAAATTTGGTGAAATACATGAATCTACAAATCCAAGAAATTCAGTGAGCTCCAAATAAGATAAACCCAGAGACTAAGATACACTATTATCAAACCATCAAAAGACAAAGTGAAAATCTTGGGAGCAACAAAAGAAGTGATTCATCATTTCCAAGGGATCCTCAATAGTATTAAGGGCTGACTGCTCATCAAAAACCATGGAGGCTAGAAGAGACTATAGCAACATATTTAAAGTGCTGAGAGAAAAAAAAAAACTGTCCACCACGAATTCTGTATCTGGCAAATTGTTCGTCAAAGATAAGGAAGAAATGAAAATATTCTCAGACAAACAAAAGCTGAGAAAGTTCATGACCACTAGACTTGCCCTGCAAGAAATGTTAAAGGAAGTCCCTAGGGACTGAATCTACCAGCACCTTGATCTTGGACTTTCCAGCCTCCAGAACAAAAGAGAAATATATTTGTGTTTTTTTATAAACCACCCATTCTATGGCATTTTTGTTATAAAAGTCTAAATGGACTAAGACAATACTCAATGGTGAGAGACTGAAAGCTTTCCCCCTAAGATCAAGAAAAAGGAAAGTGCCCACTTTTCCACTGCTATTTAACATTGTATTAGAAGTTCTAACCAGAGCAATTAGACAAGAAAAAGAAATAAATGGCATCCAAACTAGAAAAGAAAAAGTAAAACTACCTCTTTTCACCAGTGGGTGACATAATCCTATATCTAGAAAATCCTTAAAAACCCACAAGAACACAACTAAAACTAATAAACTAATTCAGCAAAATTGCAGGATGCCAAATCAATACAGCAAAATCAGCTGCATTTCTATACACCTGCAATAAGCAATCAAAAAAGACAAGTAAAGCAATTCCACTTACGGTAGCATGTAAAAGAGTAAAATACCTGGAAATAAATTTAATCATGGAATGGAAATCTTGTATATTGAAAACTACAAAATATTGCTGAAAGAAATTAAAGAATACATAACAGGTGGAAAGATACCCTATGTTCATGGATAGGCGAACTTAATATTCTTCAGATGTCAATACTCCCAAAACTATCAACAGATTCGACACAATCCTTGCCAAAATTCCAACAGTCTTTGTAGCAAACGTGGAGATGCCAATCCTCAAATTCATATGAAATTGCAAGGGGCCCCAAAAAGCCAAAACAATTTTGAAAATGAAAGTCAAAGTCAGAGGACTCTCACTTTCAGATTTCAAAACTTAATACAAAGCTACAATAAGCAAAACACTGTGGTCCTGACATAAGGATAGATATTTAACTAATAGAATAGACCTAGGAGTCCAGAAATAAGCCCATGCATCTATAGCCAATTGATTTTTTACAGTGGTACCAAGTCTATTCAATAATGAGAAAATAGTGTCCTCAACAAGGGTGTGGGACAACTGGATCTCCACATGCAAAAGAATGGACCCCTACTTCACACCAGATATAAAAATTAACTGAGAATTGATCAACAACCTAAGTATAAGAGCTAAAGTCATACAACTCTTAGAAGAAAATTTAGGGTTCAATCTTCACAATGCTGGATTTGGCAACAGATTCTAAGATATGACATCAAAAACATAGGCAACAAAAGAAAAATAGATTTATTGGACCTTCATCAAAAGTTAAAATCTCTGTGGGGCGCCTGGGTGGCTCAGTCGGTTATGTGAACGACTCTTGATTTCGACTCAGGTCACGATCTCCGGGTCCTTGGATCAAGCCCCAAGTCAGGCTCCGCACTCAGCATGAAGTCTGCTTGGGATTCTCTCGCTCCCTCTCTCCCTCCCCGACTTGTGCACACGCATGCATGCTTTCTCTCTCTCTCTCTCTCAAATAAACAAATAAAATCTTAAAAAATAAAATAGCTATAGTTTTTTTTTTTAATGAAAAATAACAAGTACTGGCAAGGATGTGGAGAAATAGGAACCCTCACGCGTTGCTGGTGGGACTGTAAACTGATGCGGCCACTGTGGAAAACTCTTTTGGGTCCTCAAAGAACCAAACGCAGAATTACTCTGTGATCCAGCAATTCTACTCCTAGGTAGGTAGCAGAAGAATTGAAAGCAGGAACTCGACTAGATATTGGCACATCCATGTTCGTAGCAGCATTATTCACAAAAACTGGAAGATGGGAACAACCTGCATGCCCATCAACAGAGGAGTGAATAAACAACATGGGAGTCACACATACAATGGAATATTATTCAGCCATGAAAAGGAATAAAGTTCTGATACATTCTACAACATAGGTGAACCTTGAAAACATCATGCTAAGTGAAAGAAGCCAGACACAAAAGGACCAATTACTGTAAGATTCCACTTCGATGAGGTCCCTAGAATAGGCAAATTCATAGAGACAGGCAGTATAAGAGAGGTAACCAGGGCTGGTGGGGACTGGCGGAATGGGGAGTTAGTGTTTAGTGGGGACATAGTTTCTATATGGGGATGATGAAAACTTTTTGGAAATAGCAGCGCTGATCATACAACACTGTGAATGCACTTAATACCACTGAATTGTCTTAAAAAGGGCAAAGGGTTACGTTATATCTATTTTACCACAATTAAAAATTTTCAAAACAGAGGGGCTCCTGGCTGGCTCAGTCGGTAGAACATGCGACTCTTGATCTCAGGGTTGTGAGTTCGAGCCCCATCTTGGGCATGGAGCGTACTTAAAAAAAAAAAAAAAAAAACTTTTTTTTTTTTTTTTCCCAAAAAGAGAAAGAAGTCATAATGCCTCCTAAGGTCTAGGCTTAGAACAAGCCCAGCATCATTTCTTTTTTTTTCTTTTTTTTTTTTAAGATTTTATTTATTTATTCGACAGAGATAGAGACAGCCAGCGAGAGAGGAAACACAAGCAGGGGGAGTGGGAGAGGAAGAAGTAGGCTCATAGCGGAGGAGCCTGATGTGGGGCTCAATCCTATAACTCCGGGATCACGCCCTGAGCCGAAGGCAGACGCTTAACCGCTGTGCCACCCAGGCACCCCCCAGCATCATTTCTTTTTTTTTTTTTTTTAAGATTTTATTTATTTATTCGACAGAGATAGAGATAGCCAGCGAGAGAGGGAACACAAGCAGGGGGAGTGGGAGAGGAAGAAGCAGGCTCATAGTGGAGGAGCATGACGTGGGGCTCGATCCCGTAACGCTGGGATCACGCCCTGAGCCGAAGGCAGATGCCCAACCGCTGTGCCACCCAGGCGCCCCATCCCAGCATCATTTCTGATGCAGTCTGTTGGTCAGAAAAAGTGACAAGCCAGCTCAGATTCAAGTGACAAGAAAACAGACTCCACTTCCTCATAAAAAGAGCTGCAGATATTGTGGGGTTTTTTTTCTCTCTCTCTATGAGACAAATGAGGTCTAGGCTCACACTAGTCAATATTCATAACAAATGAATTTTGAGTTCAAAGTTTAACCCAGGAAAAAATTTTGATTGTGCTAAAATTTGTTATCAGCAAAATACTGAGAGAAGAGTCTTTTAATAAATTCAAATGTGCAAAATTCGACTCTGGAGAAATGACAACCACACACCAAAAAAATCACAGCAGTAGAATTAACAGTTGGTAAAGATTGGACAAAATGAGCCTGATCAATGAATTGAATGTTTCCAAAAAAGAAGGAAAAAAATGTTCCTGATAAAGATTTCAGTCAAGTAAAAATGAGCATAGAAAAAAAAAACTGGGAATGGTTTCGCTGCACTAAACAGAAAAGTGATCCAGGAATCTAATTGGCTAAATGCAGTTTGTGATTCAAAAGTATTTTCCAACAGAAATGTGTTGGATTTTTTTTCTGCTGTGCTTATAAAAATGGAATCAAAGTATCCCCAGAATAAAACCATCCTTTGTGTGAAAATGGCAATGTGAGGACAAGAGGGTCAAATGTCTTGTGCATCTTTTCTTGTGTTTGATTTTATTCACTAGACACCAGATGCTGCTAATTTCCCAGGCAAGACCCCAGAAATGAACTGGTCATGACCCCTTTCTGGGGTGCCCTGGACCCCACCCAGACATGTGTCTCTACAGACAGACCCCTCTGTCTCTCAGATCCCTGCTACCAGTCTGGGTTTTTCTGTTCCTCGGAAGGTGTGGCTCACACCAAACTGTTCTTTCCTAAAGGGAACACTAGTGGGGAAAACCTCTGGAAACCCAAGTAAACCCCAAGCCTTTGGCCCTTACGATGGCTTCTCAGTCCCCCACACTGAGGGACCACGGGCAGTCAACATAAAGATTGTCCCTTGCCTTTCACTGGATCCTCACCACGTCCTGGCATTATTCTTACCCTCCTGACTTAACACCCACACTGCATTGCATTTCTAACCACACCCATGAAGGTCTATGGCCCCCTCTCAAGCCCACCCAGAAATCAGGTGACAATGTCAATGAGATTCATTTCAGCTTCATACTCTGCAAATCCAAAGTCACCTTATAACTTTGTCAGGACTATGAAATGCCCAGCAGAGAAGCTGACTTTAAAAGAAGGGAGGTAAAGATCTGTTCTTACAAAAAAAAAGGGGGGGGGGAGGGGATACGGGCATGTGGGGAGAAGGAATGCATTACATTTATTTTTACCATTCGATTTTTTAGAAATATGTTTTGGGGCTTTTCTTACAGTTCCAGAATTTTAATAGATGCAATGTAGATAGTAAGAGATAGAGAGGCAAAGAGGGTATGGACAGATTCAGAGTTAGGCAGGGGCAGAGAGAATACACAGTGGCAGAGAGGATGCAGACAGAAGCAAAATGAGGTTGGGACAGTGTAGACAGAAGCAGAGAGAGATGGCCAGGGGCAGGCAGCGAAGAGATGGTAGTCATTGCTCCCAAAACCAGATAGAAGCCCCTAGTATTTAGAAGGTTGAGATCTCAGAGCTTAGAAGGCCCTGACACGCCCCACTCTCCGTCCCAGCCCTCCCACACCCATTTCTGCCTCCCCATTTTCAGCCCCTGTCCTGAACTTACATGTTACTCTCTCGATTCTGTGACAGGGTCCTTCCCTGCCCCACCCCCTCCAGGGCCCATCCCTTGGGGTGGAATCTTGTTCTTTTTGCTAAGTCTTGCCTGCTGTCAGTGACTGACTGTCCCTACATGCTCTCCCCAGCCCGAGTGACACTCCCCCACCCTTTTCTTCCCCGTTGAGAATCTTGGGCCTACCATTCATTCATTTATTCGTCAAGCATTTATACTTAGTTCCCAGGAACCAGGCCCCTGCTCAGCAACGCTGGGGACCCCGGGGAGACCCGACCTAGGCCCTACATCATCCCCCCCACCCCCCAGGTGGGGGGATGGGAGGGCTGTGTAAGCAGTGATGACACAGCCTGTTCAGAGTTTTGATGGGTGAACATTAGGCACTGTGTGAGCCCCGGAGAAGATACTTAACCCGGCCTAGACTAGGTTAGGGGAAGGGCCTGAGCCTTGGACGTGACCCCACCCCCAACAGCCCCGCCCCCAGCACAGACCGGGCTCAAAAATGCGGTCCCATCACCGCCCCCTCAGCCTGCCAACGCCCCTTCTCAGACCCAACCCATTAGCCTCTCCCTTACTGGCCCCGCCCCATTGTGGGTCTAGGTTACGCCCCCTCAGCCCCGCCCCTATTTCATTCAATCCGGCCTCAAGTCCCACCGCCCGGGAGGCTAACCTCAAACCAATATCACGACCCCATTGGCCAGGCAGTTTCACTGCACCGCCTTCCTTCAGTGTTATTGGGTGCCTGGGTGTCAATCTTCTTTACAGAGCCTCAACAGTTGCCAAGGCCGAGATTTGAGGGGCAGATAATAATGGACGGCTCAGGACGTCTTGTTATTGGGCAGAAAGCCCGGCTCTGGGCGGGGCTTAGAGCCAAACGCTTGGCTGCCTCGGTCTGGGGTTCTTCAGGGCCGCAGCCTTCCCTCAGAGACACACCCCTCTCTCCTTGTTATTGGTCCCTCCAGGTGTTGCTCAACAGGATTCCACGTTTCGATAGGCAAAACCATCCGTCTTTCACTGCTTTCCTAATTTCAATTTGCTTCTCTCCTTAGAGGCGGCAACCTTCTGGCCGTAGCCAGGGTCCTCCTCACGGAATGGCTACGGATTGGCCCGGAACCCCGTCACTCCGGGGTGGTGGGCGGAGCCAGGGTGCCTGGGGGCGGTGAATTGGCTGACTGGGCTTCGGGGGCGGGGCAGCCGCTCCTGTCAGCGGGTGAAATGGCAGCTGCAGAACCGGCGGCGGCCGCGGTCCCGGGGGGCGGCTGAGGGGGCCGGGCCGGGGCTGCGGGGCGAGCAGCGCGGCGGGGATCCAGCGGCGCGGCCCGGGACAGTGAGGCTCGGCACGGCGATGGCGGCGCGCTCGGCGCAGGTAGGCAGGCGGCGCGGGCCGGGCCTCCCGGGCGCTTTCTCAGGCCGGCGACTCCGCGCTGCGGCCCGCGGGGGCCAGGCAAGACCGGGACTCGGGCTGCCTCGCCATGGAACCTGCGCTGGGTGCCCTCGGCACTCCCGGCAAGGACCCTGGCCCTCTGCCTTGGGCCCAGGCCCCCGCCCACCCTCGTTCCGGATGCCTCTGGACCCCTCGGGGCTCCTCCCCCGACCCTTCCGGGCGCCCCCTCCCCCATCCCGCCCCCTCTCCAGGGGCCTCCCCCCACCCCCGGCTGTGACCCCCGCCCACCCTTACCATAGACCCTCAGAACTCCTCCTGGACCCTTCAGGACTCCCCCAGCCCCCACCCCGCAGACCCGCCCCCCAAGGCGCCCCTCCCCCCCGCAGGCCCAGGACCCCCGCCCTCCCTCTCTCCGGATCCTTCAGGACCCCTCCCATCTGCAGACCCCTTGCCATCCCATCCCTCCCCTCACTTCGCATCCTGTCTCTGGGCCCAGACCTTCCCCCAGCCCCAAGGCTAGGAGCATCAGAGCCCTACCCCTCCCTTCCAACCCCACAGGACCCTTCCCCTAGCCTCTGTAAATCAGGATTCCCACCCACAGGCCTCCCCTCAGCCTGCTGGCCCATCTCCCACCCCCAGCAACCCCATGCCCAAGGGCACCGGAAAAAATCACTCTTCAGGCTCCTCCCAGCACACTCCAGCAGCTCCACACACACCCCTGAGCCTGACTCGTCCTGAAAATCCACCCTCACCTACTGCTCAGGACCTCCCAACAGATATTCTGAACGCTTCTCAGGGTCAGATGCACACATCTTTCTGAAAACCCCACACTCATGCCTGCATGTCCCCCACCACCACCACCACACACACATCTGGGAGCCAACAGTTCTCACAGAGAGAGATCACCGTGAACCCTCGACAACTCATACTGACAGACACCCTGGCCCCTAACACACAGCCATCGGGAGCCCCCTGATCTGCGAATGGGTGTACACACACACACACACACAGCTAGACACTTGGATCTCCAGCACACACAGAGGAACTTAGACCTCCAACACAGACCTAGACAATTGGGCCCTCCCCCCCCACACACAAACACACACTCTCTCACACACAGTACTCCTTTGCACTTTCACACACCTCCGTGGATTTCACCTGCCCAGGTCCTACTGTGGTGCCCAAAGCTCCCAGCTCAGGCCGACTTGAAGACATGCCCCAGGCAGCCAGCCTGCCCAGCCACACCAGCCTCCCAGACCTGGTATCCCCATCGGGGCTCAAAAGGGTGGCAGGGTGACCCAGAATCTCCCAGCACCCCTGTGGACACCTGCCCCAGGCCTCCTCCCCTTTATCCATCTCTCCCTGCTTTGCCCTTCTTCAAAGGGAAGGGCACTCACTCTCCCTCCTACACGGAAGTCTCCCAAAGGGAAGCACCGCCTGCCCCCTGATTTATGCCACCCCCTGGTGGGGAGGGGGAGTTCAGGTTGCTCCTGGCCCAGTCCTGAAGTCTGACCAGACTGGTAGGACCAGCATCCTGACCCCATCTTGCCTGCTGGCTTCAAATGGCAGGGCCAGCACTGTTGCCAGGGGCAGCCCCTGATAGCCCGCATGAGTTCCTTCACCCACGACCAGTGTGTCATGCCAAAATGAAACGGCTTCCTTCTCTCCTGGCATCTGGGACCCGGTGGGGCTGGGTTTGGGCCTGCCAGAAGCAGACAGCTCTTTGTTAAGGAATATTTTCAGAAGGGAAGAATGTGCTGAAGAGGCTCGGGTAGAACACGAGCGAGCAGTCAGCTTGGTTTTTCCCTTGGCCGGGCTTTGATTAAGCCAGAGGACCCATGTCCACCCGTCTTTCCCGGTTATGTTGGTTCTCCCTGCCCGTCCTGCCACCCCACAGCTCTCACCCTCAGGTCCAACCTGTGGGTTCCCCTGGGCTTTTGTGGTCGGCTGCGGGTGGTTTGAAAGGAGCTGCAGGTGGCTTGGCCCTGGCACAGGGATGAGGAAAGGAGATCACAGAACTGGCGAGATGGTGTGGCCAGGACCGCAGGGAGTGAGGAGGAGCCTGCGTCCCGCCCGTGCAGAATCCAGATCAGTCCAGCCCCAGCACTGCCTGTCTGGGCTCCTTTGAGCCACACAAGCATGCCTGGAAAGTCCCAGAAACGCAAACCCAGGCTTCTTTGTGGATATTCAACCAGTGGACTCCAGACGGCCCTGGGAAGAAGCACCTATTGGCTCAGGGCCTCAACTTCTCTGTCTGGAGAATGGGGGAATAAATCCTTAGAACCTTGTTTTGTACTGCAGGGGAGCCAGTGAGGTTAGGATGTGATCCTGAATGTCCCTTGGGCACTGTGTGGGAGCGGTCAGTGGGGTCCAGCAGGGCTGCCGCCCATCTATGGGTGCTAGCAGAATCATTGGCCGCCCTGGTCCCCTGGTTGTCATTAGTTGACGCCTCACTGGATAATGGCCATCTCTCTGTGGCCAAGCTGCAGCTCAGGAAGCCGGCTCAGTTGGGGGTTGAGAGATGGTCTGTTGTGGGATTTGTGGCCACACAGAAGCCTCCCGTGGGGATGGAGGGTAGGAGGGGGCCTACTTGCTGGCAATGCCCTCACCTCGCGTACAGCTCTGATGCATAGACCCGGGTGGGGAGAGGCTCGTTCTGCCCACTTGCTGAAGGGAGGAGTGGATGAAGACTCCTGAAGGTCACGAGGCACACCGGAAACAGTCTCCACAGCCTCCCCAGGGTGGGCCCTTGTGCAGATGCAGTGGGGCCAGAAGGCTCTTCAGAATAGACTATGAACTCCTCGGGCAAACACGAGAAAGCTCCCGGGGAGGGCTTGGGAACAGTATTAGTGCACTTTTACCCAAGGCTGGGGGTAGAGGCCTGTGTCTTTGTATATGCGCTTTGATGGGTGCAGGGGGGTGAGGCAGAGAGTGATCTCAGTTTCCTCTGGCAGAATACAGATGCTGATTGTTCCAGGTGAAGCCCCACCACGTGCTAGGAACTGAGTCAGGTGCTGGGGTCTGAAGGAAGGTCACACGTGGTCCCGCCCCACCTCTAAAGACCCTCTTGGCACACCCTGATCGGGCCCATCCCACATGCCAGGCCCTGTGCCAAGCACATACTATCTCATTTAATCCTCCAAACCAGCCGAAGGAACCACGATTCCAGCGTGTGCCCTCACCATCACGTCCTGCTGCTCGTCGTGTGGAAGCATGAGACAGAATTTCGCACAGCATGCTGCGGGAGCACAGGAAAGGGTCCAGTGCATCCCCGGGCCATCAGGGAAGGCGGCACAGGGATGACATAGAGGCCCAGGGAGGAGCTCACCGGGCAGGCATGGCAGGGAAGGGCGTTCTAGGCAGGCAGAGTGTTTGGACAGAGGCCCACAAAGCAGGAGAAGCGTGGTGCATTCAGGGAGTTGTGCCTTGTTTGGTGGACCTCATCCTGTAGGCCCTGTGTCCCACGATCCATGGGGCACATACCGTGCGCCCCTCCCTAGGAAAACGGACCCATAGTTGGAGGAACTCAAGAGAGGCAGCAAGCCCACCCTGCCTGGGGGCGTCTGTAGCACACATGTTCCAGAAGTCAAGCAGTGTCAGTGCAAGGAGTGAGAACGGACTCACCGCAGCCAGGGGAGAGATTTATCTTTGAAGGGCCTGTCGGTACAGCTCACCTGCACTTTTCTTGCCTTGCTCAGCATGCTGTGATGTGTTGTGAGATCGTTTCATTGAGGTGCGTCTCCCACACCGCCAGCCCACTAGTCCCACAAGGGCAGGAGCCTGTCCTTTTGTTCACGGCAGAGTCTCAGGCGAGTGTAGGACACATAGCAGATGCTTAGTAAATACTTGCTTCGTTTTAGGATCTGACAGTCTTCCCTACCCACCCACTTACGAAAGACGGCCTGGAGCTCTTCCACAGAAAGAGGTTGACCCATCTGCCTCAGAGAGCTCCCAAAGGCAGGGTGTACCCACCTCATCCCCTGCCCCCGGCCCAGCGACTTTGCCACTGACACAGGCAGCAGAAAAGATACCATCTTGGCTTTGAAGAGCCAAGAGCCTTTGCAGGATGCCCCTTCTCTTATTCCCCTGTCCTGGAAGGCTTATAAGGGCTTTCAGTTTTCTCCCTTGTCATTCTCAAGGACCTAAAATATAGAGAAATGCGGGATTTGCCAGGGTTGAGACTGTTTCAGTGGCAGAAAGGAAGTTGGTGATGATACGGGGTAGTAAACATTTTTTTTTAGGTCAGAAGGGATTCCATAGGCCATAAGGGTCTACCTATCAGATTTTAGTCTGAAGGTATTTGCTGCTGCTATTATTTCCAATAATGATAATTAAGTTTCACTGCATTTAACCTTTAAAGAGGGCCACCCCATTGGGGGTGCCTGCTGGGGAGAAGAGGTTTTTTTATTCATTCCACAAATATTGGATGTCTGATGGTGTGCTAGACTCTGGGGATCCAGTGGTGGCTAGACAGCCCCTGCCCACATGGAATATTCCATCCAGCAGGGAACAAATACCACAGACCAGCTGCTGTCCTAAGCACTTGACAAGTTTAGCTCAGATCTTCCTCCCAACAAGACCTGTGAGGCAGGTACTCTCATTAGCCCTGTTTTTGGATGAAGAAACTGAGGCAAAGTGTATCACAAAGATATACAGAACAGGGGAGAAGTGGAGGGCAGACAGTAAGCTCTGAATTCCAGTTGCTGTCCTTGATATCCAAGCTTACCCATTGGTTGCCCACCCCTCAGCAAGGAAAAGGACCCAGACACCAGGCCATTTCCCCCGGAGTTGGAGCCAGCCAAGACCCTGGTGGTCTGCTGGCCCACACTGACAGTTCTGGCAGGCTGGGCATAGGGGGTCACATGGCATTTCCTGAGGTATCTGGTTCAGAAATGAGTCTGTGTCCCCCATAATCATTACAGGTAGGGGATTGGAAGTGGCGGGGGGGGGGCCGGTGGGGCGGGGAGTTAGGGACCCAAACTGAAAGGAAACTTGGGGTCTTTATTCCGGCCTCTGAAAATGCCAAGCTGTGCAAGACGGCACACACACACACACACTCCCTCCCTCTCCCCATTGAGAAGTAATGACTGTGCTTTACTGAGCGCAGAGTAAATTGGGCAGTCGTGTTTTATGTATATTGTTTCTAAAGTAATGCAGAGAGAGTGGCAGCACGGAGGATCGATTTAGGGCAGAGGCTTTGGAGTCAGAAATCCAAGTGCAAATCCTTTTTCCCCTGCGGCCTGGTTCGGGGTTCCTATGAGTGTCCCGCTTGCTACGGGACCTCGCGTGCATTACAGCTGGCCTTTACTTTTCTGTCTATGCTGATACAGAATCTTTGTTTTAAATTAATTTTTTTAAGATTTATTTATTTATTTATTCGACAGAGATAGAGACAGCCAGCAAGAGAGGGAACACAAGCAGGGGGAGTGGGAGAGGAAGAAGCAGGCTCCCAGCGGAGGAGCCTGATGTGGGGCTCGATCCCAGAACGCCGGGATCACGCCCTGAGCCGAAGGCAGACGCTTAACCGCTGTGCCACCCAGGCGCCCCTGTTTTAAATTATTTTTAAAGTAGAGTTTATTTTTTAGAACAGTTCCAGATTTGCGAAAAAATTGAAAGGATAGTAGAGATTTCCTGCAGACCCCACACCCAGTTTCCCCAATTAGTAACATCTTCAGCTGCTCTGGCGCATTTGTTACAACTAACAGGCCGACGTTGATGCATTAACTACAGTCCACACTTTATTCAGATTTCCTTAGTTTTGCCCTAATTTCCTTCTTCTCTTCCAGGATCCCATCCTGGATCCCACATGACATTTTGTCATCAAGGCTTCTTCGGCTCTCATGGCTGGGATAGTATAGTTTCTTAGACTTTCCGTATGTCTGATGACCTTGACAGATTTGGGGAGGACTGGTCAGGCATTTTCTGGAATGTCCCCTGATCTGGATTTGTCACATGTTTTTTTCGTAGTTAAACTGGGATGATGTGTTCTGGGGAGAAAGATACAGAGGCGACATGCCCTTGTCAGCTCATCACAGGCCCACGCTCTCAATGTGACTTATCACTGTTGATGTTGACCTTGATCACTTGGCTGAGCAGCCCAGAAATGTTTGTCTTCATTCATTCAGCAAATGTTTATTGAGCACCTACTAAACTTCAGATGTGTTAGGAGCTTGGAGTAGAAAATTAAGAAGATAAGCCCTTGCCCTCAGAATGTTCATGACCCAGTAGGGCAGGCAGGCCTGTATAGAAATAATTGTCATGGATTGTGCCCTGGGCTCAGGTGTAGGGGTAGGTACTCTCAGAGAGAGAGAGAGAGGAGTGAGCCAGCATGCTGGAGGTGGGGGTTGAGAGGAACGATTTCACCAAAAAAAATATTCAAACCAGGTGTTGGAGGATGACCTTCCAGCAAGAGGGAACAGCATGTGCGAAGACACAGGTAGGAAGAAGCAGGTGGTCCTGGGGGACTGAGCATCGTGATCTTGGGGCTGGTATGAAGGAAGAGGCAAGGTTGGCAGGGCTGTGTGCACCAGGCAAAAACATCTGGGCTCCATCTCCAAGTAGGGAGTGGTTGCAGGGTTTGGGCAAGCAGCAGGGCTGTAGCGCCAGGCTTGGCCTGAGCAGGTGGGCAGCACCATGGACCCAGCGAGTCCCGTCTGCAGCAGGAGGTGCTGGCTCTAGTCAGGAGAGTGTTGAGTTTAGGAAGCCTCTCCCCACCAGGGACCAGGAGGGTCTTCCTAAAATGCAAGCCCAGCCAGGCTCCTGCCTGAGCCCACAGGGCCCTGCGGGGGTCTGGCCCCTGCAGAACTCTCTAGTCTTTTCTGGAGTGGCATGCCTCTCTCCTGCTTCTGCACCGCGCTTCCTCCGCCAGCCCAGCCCAGCCCTTATCATCTTTTCCTCTTAGCTATCGTTCACATAACATAAAATTCACCCTTTTTAAGTGAACAGTTCAGTGGGTTTCAGTATATTCACAATGTGGTACAACGGTCATCACTGTCTAGTCCCAGAACATTTCATCCAAGACAGAAAACCTGGATGCAGCTTCCCCCGTTCCCCCCACGCCCCAGGCCCCAGCCCCTGGCAACCACTACCCAACTTCCTGTCCCTGTGGATGTACCTATTCTGGACATTTCCTATCAGTGCCGTCATGTCACTTGTTATGGTTTGTGTCTGGCTTCGTTCACTGAGCATAATGGCTTGGAGGTTCATCTACATGGCAGCGTGCGGCAGAGCTTCCTTCCTTTTTTATGGCTGAATCATATTCCAGTGCATGGATGGACCACACTGGGTTTATCCGTTCATCCATCAGTGGACATTGGATTGTTTCCACTGTTTGTTATGAATGACGCTGCTGTGAAGAGTCACGTACAAGTTTTCATGTGGACATATGTTTCCCATTCTTTTGGGTAGATATCTAGGAGCAGGATTGCTGGGTCATATGGGAACTCCATATTTAACTCTTTAGGGACCTGCCAGATGGTGTTCCGCTCTATCTGTTCTTTGAAGCACGTCTCTCAATCTGTAAGAGAAAGCTTGGACGATGGTTTCTCACTCTCTACACCCCGTGTGCTTGGAGGGCAGCGGCTCCGTCGGTCTTTGCTCAGTGTGGTGCCCAGCACCTGGTAGGCATTCCGCAAGCATTGGTGGGTGGGCAGGTGGGTTCAGTTCCTCAGATATTTCTCAAGTCCTATGTTGTAGGCTCAGTGTGGGGCACCACAGTAGCGGGAACCCAGACAGGGACGGTTCTTGCCCTGGTGGGGGATCTGACGGAGACATTCGGGAGCAGGTGGGCAATCTTAGATGGTGCTCAGGAGAAAGGCCAAGCTTGGAAAAGGAGGCATATATGTGGTCACTGAAGCCTCGAGAGGGAGGTGAAGGGCATGAAGGGACAGGGGCCGAGGCAGGGCCTGTGGAGGAGGGGTGCCATGCAGGAGGCCCTGGCAGAGAAGTAGGAGAGCAGCCAGGAGCCCAGCCTCTCTGAAGCTAGCTGCAAGAGGACTTCAAGAAGGAGGAAGCATGACCGGCAGTGTGCAAAGACCCCTGAGAAGGAGAGGGAAAGGGCGGTGGAAACCGTGCAGCAGCTGGACCTTCCTGCCCCTGTGCCCCTGGCCCCAGCTCACTGGCAGTCTCTTCCCACCCCTCCGGGTTGGCTCAGCCTCATAAGCCATGGGCCACCCTACGGGGGTGTGGAGGGTGGTAGTGCCAGCAGGCACAGGGGTAGGTGGCCCACTGCTCACCCTGCAGCGTCCAGGACCCCCTTTAAGTGGCTGAGATAGAGCAGAGGCAAAGGGGATTGAAGTTGAGGATGCTGAGAGGCTGGGACCTCAGCTCTACTGGGCCTGTGCATGGACCTCAAAGAACTGTGGCCCCTCAGCACTCGAGGGCACCTGCCTTGTCTCTGTGTCAATACCCAACCAGCAAGGGTAGGTTGGCTCTGCAGGTGGTGTCTTACCAGGCCCTTTCTCCTCCATATCCCTGGGCCTAGAACAGTGAGTATCAGGGAAGGAACGGTTGAGCCAGTAAGAGTTGCGGCGCTCTGGAGGGGACGCAGGGCCACCCACAGAGCTGGGAGAGCAGCAAGCCAGTGTCCATCCCGATCTACTCAGTCCCAAGGGTGGCAAGATCTGGTCAGTGCAGGAAGCGTGTGTGTGTGTGTGTGTGCATGCGAGAATATGGGTGTGAGGTGGTGTGGATGTGTATGAGTGTGCATGTATCTGAGTGTGTGTGTGTGTATCCATGTGTATGGGTGGTGGGTGTGTGGGTGTGAGAATGCATGAGTGTGAGTGTGTGAGTGTAGGTAAGTATGTGTGGGTGTGGGAGTGTCAATTACATGACTGTTAGTGTATACAAGGTATGAGTGTGCGTGTCTGTGTATACGTGTGCATCAGGGGGATGGCTTCCAGGGCCAGGCCGTGTTTAGTCTGACGATGAGTCAAGAGAAAGTTCCTGAGGGATCAGAAGGTTCTGCCTCTCAGACTGCAAATTTCAGCCTTATGTATTGAATCACTTTTATTTCCTGTATGAAATACACATTAATATGTGATAAACAGCTGAACCAACTGCTAGTGGCTGGCCCCCGGCTGTGTTTTTAAATCAGAAACCCAGAGTTGAACCATTCTCTTGGGCACTTTGGGGGCAGCAGCGGGGGTGCCAGTCCACTCCAAGGCTTGGATCTCCTGGGCTCAGCAAGGAGACAGTGGGCCCAGACCACTACCCTGGCCACATATGGTCTCTTTCTCTAGAGCCCCCACTGCTCCCCCGACCCAGCTGTGCTTAGGAGGCTCCAGTCCTCGCCTCTACCACCTCTTCCTCACCTCCCAAATCCGACGTTCAGAAACCCACACTGCCTTCCCAGGCCCTCCCTGCCCAGAGAGATCCTTCTAGGTCAGCACTTCCTGTCCACAGCCCGTCTCTGCCCTGGCTGGTCACAGACTTTGACCTTGTAGTAGGCCCCAGAGTGGCCCCCACTGTCCCTCTCTCCGGAGAGATTAACTCCTGGCTAGATGGTGCACACTGGCTTGGTCCTTGGGCTAGTCATCCCTGGCCAACTAGGCGATGGGAAGAAAAGGTCTTCCAGTTCTGCTGGGATTTGCATCCTAGAGTTGTACGGCTCACCAAAGCCAGAGCCCTCGGCACCCAACAGATCCGGAGAGCCTCTGGGAGCCAAGAGGCAGCACCAGTGGCCCCAAGGAGCCACAGAGACCAGGGAAGGGAGGGTTCTGGGCCCCTTATAAGGTGGAAGAAGAATGATACCCACCTCCCCCGCCCCCCATGACAGGGCAGCACAAGGGGAGGGAATCAAATGCATGGCCAAAGTCAAGCCCAGCCAACCTGTGGGCCCTCAGGTGTTGGTTGGGCTCTGAGTTTGGGCTGTGAGTAGGTGCCCAGTGACCTGACGGCAGGTATGAAATGGTCTACTGTTGTCCTGTCGTCATCCTTCTGTGCCCAGGGGGCCGGATGTCCCCTCTCCATGGACTGGACAAGGGCTGCCCTGTGGGCTGAGCTGTCAGAGCCAGGTCGGGTGGGGTCCAAGGGCCATAGTAGATTCCTGGTTCAGAGTATGCGGGAGAGGAGGTGGGCATGAAGGAGCCATCCAAGGCGACAGTGAGGGGAGCAGCATTGTCTTCCTGCCTCCACGGCCCTGGAGATACCCATCTTCTTAGGCCCTTGATGCTAGTCTGGGCTTACCAGAGGCATGACTGAGTAGAAGGAACACCACCCCCAGCCCCTGCCTCCGCTCCCCTAGCCATTCCCAGCCCTTGAAACTTCCCACCAGGGTGATGCCAGCTTCTGCCCGCAGTCCCCACACTAGGCATTCCAGAACCCTGGAGCCCAGCTAGACCTTGGCCCTGGCCCTGGCCCTGGCCCTGACCCGGCAATGAATAAGAATGGCCAGCAGCGAGGGAGAGAGCAGTCATTAAGTATCAGGCACTGTTCTCCCATGTTACATGTGGTGGCATGCTCAGTTCTCACAGCCACCCTCTGAAGTTGGTCCTGTATGATCTTCAGTCTTTGGAGATTCAGAGAAGCCAAGTGACTGGCCCAAGGCCACACAGCCAGTTAAGGGGGACCCATGGTTCAGACCTAGGTTCGTTGGAGTCCAGAGCCTTTGCTTTCGGCCTGATGCTGATCTGCCTCTCTTGAAGCTGGCAGAAAGCAAGAGGCCAGTGTTCTTGAAGCCCCCAGGAGGGTGGGGCCAGACCATCCCCAAGAAGAACAGGACAAATGGGCCTGGCACCCACCTGGCACACAGCAGGCTACGGTTAGGATACTGATGAGAGCTCATGGCTCTCACTCTGCAGCCACTGGGGCAGATTCCCAGCACTTCGACGCATCCATCCCTGGCTTCCCAGCCCAAGAGGAGTCGACTCTTCCGGCCGTTGGCAGCAACAGACAATTAACAGTAGAGAATAATTGCTTCTGGCTGTGCCAGCAGCCCACTTTGGTTGATGAGACGGGGAAGGTCAGATGCTGAGGCGGGGCTCCCAGGACCAGCCACAGCCAGGGACAGGGACCAAGGCTGTCAGGAAGGGCCACTGCAGCAGGGGCTTCTGCACCCCCAAGGTCTAAGTGACAGGGACCCTTGGCCCCTGGCCCTGCTGAAGACTCAGGAGTGTCAAGCTGAGACTTGGCCTTCATGCCCAGGGACAGCAGGGCATGGCTCGGGCCCTGGCTGTGGTCCTTCTGTCTCCATCCACGCAGCTGGACACAGGCAGGGATCCTGGTAGCTAGCGTCTGGAGTAGAAGGACCCAGCACGGCCATCGGCTGGGCTGGAGTGTGTGGGGATGAGGGGCACACCGAGTGGACGGAGCGGTGATGGGAAGCCCTGAGCAGCAGGCTCAACTGGCCTAGAGCCGGCAGGACAGGATAAGGCGCCCCACCTGGTGCTGACCAACATGTGTCTCCGGTCCCCAGACAGAGCTGTGACCTGGCCCTGCTCGCAGCTGATGAGCCTGCCCGCCATGGCGAGCCCCACTCTGAGCCCCGACTCCTCATCCCAGGAGGCCCTGTCTGCCCCCACCTGCTCCCCCACCTCTGACTCCGAGAACCTCAGCCCTGATGAGCTGGAGCTGCTGGCCAAGCTTGAAGAGCAGAACCGGTGAGTTGGGGCCTGGGGGATGGGGAGCAGCCTCAGGGGTGCAGCCTGGGCCCCAAACAGAAGTTCCTGGTGGCCCCGTCACACTCAGAGCTGGGCTTGGCCCTGGGCAAAGTAACAGCTCCCACCAGAAGCTTGACAGGGGCCATGTCCTATTGTTCTCTCACCCCTGGATGAACAGACAGTTTCCCCATTCAGATGAGACCAGAGTTTCAAGAGGTTGTGTGAACCTGGCCTTCGCGGACTGAGCCTCTGTAGGAGGGAAGAGCAAAGCCTCTGACTCTGAGCCAGGCCTTCCCACCTTTCTCCTCTGGCCCTCCCCCTGTTTTAAAATGTAGGCATTGTTATTATATTCAGATATGGCAGGGACAACAGGTGAAGAGTTTGTTACTCACGGTCCCTAAGAGGAGGGGGTGCACCACACCATGTGGGGCTAAACAAGAAAGCACCAGGGTCAGTCGGGGGCAGAGGGAGTGAGTGAAAATGTGAGCAAGAGCCTTTGTTGTAGTTTCTGCAGGAAGGAACAGCAAGGCCGTGTGAGCAGCTATAAAGCTGGCCGGTTTAAATAATCTCAGCCGGCCCTGGGGTGGGGGCTAGCCCTAGTTGTCTGGCACCTGGCCCTGGGGGGGTCAGAGCAGGGGAGGTAGTTGGTTTGTGGGTTCTAGATTGGCTGGTTTGCATAGGAAAGGTGCACTGGCACGTAAGTCCTTAACCATCTCTAGGAATCTGCTAGGCCTGCGGGGCAGTCCCTTCAGGGTCAGCGAGGCCCCAGATGTCAGAGCTGCAGAAACACGGTAATACATCTGCTCGCCAGCTGGCTGCCCCCAGCCAGTGGCTCACCCTCTCTACACCTGGTCTGTTAAAGCACAGATCTTAACAAAATCTGCCCTGCTAGGTTGATTCAAGACTAAGTCCACTCACATACATGCTTCTCAGCCCAGTGTTGGACACAGAAAGGGACATGGGAAAGCAGCCTCTCCAGGGATCCAGGAATAAGGATGCAGCTTAGAGAGTTTAGGGCACCGGCCAAGGTCATTCGGCAAGAACAATTTAGACCCAACCCCTGGCGGCCTCCGGGGCTCCTGAGAGGAGGGGCCGGACTCCCCAGCGGCGCCCTGGCCCCAGGATATCACTAGAGACCAGGGGCTGGGGCAGGAGGTGCCCGAAGTCTGGGCCCACCTCCACCAGCCCTCCATGCCCAGGCTCCTGGAAGCCGACTCCAAGTCCATGCGCTCCATGAACGGCTCCCGGCGGAACAGCGGCTCCTCGCTGGTGTCCAGTTCCTCGGCCTCCTCCAACCTGAGCCACTTGGAGGAGGACACATGGATCCTGTGGGGCCGGATCGCCAACGAGTGGGAGGAGTGGCGCCGCAGGAAAGAGAAGCTGCTGAAGGTGGGCGGGGCCTGTGGGGCTGGGCGGGGCCACCTGGGCCACCTGGGCCACCGGGGCCACCTGGCCTCCAGCAGCAGCAGCCGGGTCTTCCAGGGCCAGAGGGCAGAGGGTAGACGTGGAGATGAGCCTTGCCAGGACATGGGAGGGGTGAGGTGCGGAGTGAGGATGGGGAGGCAAGTGGCTGTCACACTGGCGTCTCAGGTACCCGGCTGTCTCCTGCCCTGCTGTGTCCCGTGACGGATTGGGGACAGCACATGAAGCGGCGTGCATTCTGTTTGCCGCACAGTGGCTCAGCCAGCTCTGGGCTGCGGGCGAGGCAGAGGCCAGTGCCGTCCCAGGGGCTGGGCTGGGTGGCCGTGGGGAGGCTGCCCTGGGACAGGGTCCAGCCCAGCCTCCTGCCCCCGCCCCACCCCACTGCCAGGAGCTGATCCGCAAGGGCATCCCACACCACTTCCGGGCCATCGTGTGGCAGCTGCTGTGCAGTGCCACAGACATGCCCGTCAAGAACCAGTACTCAGAGCTGCTCAAGATGTCCTCGCCGTGTGAGAAGCTGATCCGCAGGGACATTGCCCGCACCTACCCAGAGCATGAGTTCTTTAAGGGCCAGGACAGCCTGGGCCAGGAGGTCCTCTTCAACGTCATGAAGGTGAGGCCCGGGTCCTTCGGGCCTCCCCTACCCAGGCCCCTGCTGGCGCAGAGGGCCCTGGCTGTGATGCGTGTGTGTTCCCTTGCAGGCATACTCCCTGGTGGACAGGGAGGTGGGCTACTGCCAGGGCAGCGCCTTCATCGTGGGCCTGCTCCTCATGCAGGTAGGTGGCTGGGGCCGGCCTTGTAGCAGGAGCCAGCCCGCCTTGGGCTCTGCCCCCAGGAGGTGGGCAAAAGCAGTGTTCCCTCCATCCAGGGTCCTCCTAGGGCCAGAGCTTCCCTCCCCATCCACCTACGACTTCTGCCAGTCTCCAGGCCAAGCCCCCAGTGGGTGGGCATAGTGGGGCCGGCCACCTGCACCATCCAGGGGTCAGAGGGGCAGCTGCCCTGACAAGTCACCCCGGGGCTAGAGCTCAGGCAGGGGGCTTAGGTTAGCCAGTGTGGTGTTAGTTGGGCTGAGGGTTTCCTCCAGAGAACCTAGCAGACTCAGGAGGGGGAAATGGAGACAGCTGGGGGCAGGGGGCCAAGAGGGTGTCTCACCTTGGGCTCTGGAGGTGGGCAGACACGGGCTTCAAGTCCCAGCGCCACTGTTTCCTACCAGGCAGCCTGTGGCAGGTGACCTCAGCCTCAGGAGGTTTCCCATCAGTAAAACCCAGGTGACGCTACTGACCAGAGGCTTGTCCTGAGGGTCCAGGCCGCCCACACAGTCCCTGTCCTATAAATCTAAATGGAACAGAAGCGGGCGAAACCCTGAGCACCAGGGCCATAAGAAGAGCAGCGAGCACCCCCTCCCACCCTGCCTGTCCCCCCAGATGCCTGAGGAGGAAGCCTTCTGTGTATTCGTGCGGCTGATGCAGGAGTACCGCCTGAGAGAGCTCTTCAAGCCCAGCATGGCGGAGCTGGGGCTCTGCATCTACCAGTTCGAGTACATGCTACAGGTGAGCGGGGCTGAGTGGTCAGCCCGCACCCACAGGTGCTAACCTAGGGCATCCCCATTTTCATCTCTGAGAATCCCAGGGCCGAGAAGTCACATGCAGATGTTCCAGCTCATAAAGGGGTCCTGTGCCGACGAGGCTGTGGGGTACTGCCCCAAAGCGTGCTTCCGGGGATGCGGCAAGGGCCACCCATTGATGGAGGGGGCTCCTGAGAGCATGGGGCTCCCAGAGCTGCTAGGGCAAGAGGGGTCAGGCCGGATCTTGTCGGGTACACCCCCGGCCCCCTCCCTGTCTGCTTCCCAGTGTGGCGGAAGGAGGGAAAGTGTTGTCTGCCTGCCTTTGCTGATACTGGAGAGCAGCCGTCTCTGTTTATAAATAGCAGCCCCCGCAGGGCCCGCCCCTGGCTGGCAGACAGAGACGGGGCGTGCGTGCCTGCGTGCGTGCGTGTACACACGCATGCGCACGCACGGCCTGCTTCAGAAGCTGATCGCAGGTGGGGCTGTGTAGCTCCCAGTAGGGAGTGAGCAGGGAAGTACTATGGCTTGGGGGGACCACGTAGTGTTGGCAAGCAGGTGGCCCAGGCCACAGAGGAGAAGCCACTCACCCAGGGCCAGGTAGGCAAGGGCCATCCACAGCAGAGTAGGGGGAGAGAGAACCCCTGGCTGCGGGACGAAGCTCCAGGGCAGGCGGGGAGACAGCCCCAGAGTCTGCTCTCTCTTGGTGAAGGACATCCAGAGGCTCCTGTCACCTTGTCCAGCCTCAGTTTCCCCAGATTCTGTCCCTTTTCAGCAGTCTGAAGTTCAGGCCCATCAGACAGGCATCCCCTGAACACTGCTGGGCACCAAGCATGATGCCCAGCGGGGACGGGAGGTGTTGTGGGTGGACACAGCAACCGGCAGGTCACAAAATATGGGATGAGCTGCAGTGGGCTCACACCCCACCCCACCCCTCGCTCTCTGGCTGAACTTGGGGAGTTACACAACCACATAACCATCCTCCTCCCCCCTCCCCCCAGCCTTAGACGCTCCCTCTTGAGGCAGTGGTGAGGATCACATAAGGGGTTGTGCCAGTGTGGGCTCTGGGTGTATACCGAGCCCCCACCAGCTGCTGCTACTCCTGCCACCCCTGCCTGTGTCCGCACCTTGTGCCAGTCAGCAGTCTCGGGTGCTTCAGCCTCACCCAAACACAGTGCCAAAGGTGCACAGAGGAGGGGAGCCATGGGCCACCCAGGCCGGGCCAGGAAGTCTCCCTGGAGGCTGGGGCACCAAGGCCTCACACTTGCAGGTGAAGGAGGCCTGTGGGCAGGGCCCGCTGTGCCCATCAGCCTCCTCACGGTACCTGGCCTCCTCCTCCCACCCCCTTGCCCCAGGAGCAGCTCCCGGATCTGAACACCCACTTCCGCTCCCAGAGCTTCCACACATCCATGTACGCCTCATCCTGGTTTCTCACACTCTTCCTGACCACCTTCCCGCTACCTGTGGCCACCCGTGTCTTTGACATCTTCATGTATGAGGTGAGGACCCTAAACACCCCTTCCTCCCCAGATACCCGGCATGGGAAACAAATCCCAGCCAGGGCCAGGCTAAGGAAGGGCCAGGGCTTGGCGGGGGGCATGTCAGACAGCCCCCCCACTCCCCCGCCCTGGGAGAGCAGGACCGGAGACCTGCGGCCATCATCCCTTTTGCAGGGCCTGGAGATTGTGTTCCGGGTGGGCCTCGCCCTGCTGCAGGTGAACCAGACGGAGCTGATGCAGCTGGACATGGAGGGGATGTCCCAGGTGGGCCAGGAGGGCCACGTGGGTGGGAGTCCCTTACACCAGGGGCACCTGGGCAGCCGAATCCTCCTGAGAGTTGGGGAAGGGCCTGGCTTCGAGGGCGGAAGGTGTCCCTGGGCATCCTGCTCCTTTCCCACGCTTCCCTGAGGTCTGCCTGGAGGCCCGAGGCGGGCTCTGAGGAGCAGCCTGGCTCCTCGGGGGTCGAGGTCAGAGGGTGGAAGGCCTAGGCTTAGGTCAAGCCCTGGGAGGTCCCACTCCCCTCTCCTGCTCCCAGCTCTGGGTCCTCCAAAGTCTAATGGGGCAAATAGTGATAGTAGCCAAACCACAAGGCCCTGGCTGTGGTTTCAGCCCCGGCAACTGGGCCAGGCAAGGGCACGGGCAGGAGTGAGGGGTCTGGGGCAGCTTCACACCCGCCCTGGCTGCCCTGCCCGCTGGAGAAGAGGCCAGCCTGCTTTTCCGCCATGTCCTCATCATGCAGGCCCCTACCCCTCCCAGCATCTTCCAGCTGGTGCTCTGGGGAAGAATGCACAAAGGCCACGGCTGTGTCCATGAACACGGGCATCCATTGTGTGCAGCTGCCAGAGGGGGCCAGCTGGGCTGAGGAACGGGAGCCAGCCTGGCCCCGAACCGCAGCAAGCTGTGTCCTCCATCAGGGCTGGTGTTTAACCCTTTGCTGGGGCTCCTGGGGCCCCAGGCATGCAGGCAGACCACCAAGGGGTCTTCCCTCTAGGTTGCTCCCACTGCCCCCATTCCTCACACTCTTCAGCCTCCTCTCACTGCCCCGGGGCAGTGACATGCCTCCCCCTTCCTCTGCAAAAGTCTCTGTGCTCAGACCCCACCGCCACCCGGCCTCTGCCCACCTGGTCTCTGCCCACAGGAGCGCCTAAAGCCCTGCTTGTCCCCTGCAGAGGGCAGTCCTGGCTGCGGGTACTGCTTCCCTCCCCCCCACACACCCGCAGCCCTGCTTCTCCCGCTTACTCGCTCCACATGCACTGACAGAGCGCCCACAGCAGGCTGGGCCCTGAGCTGGGACATGGTGACGCCCCTGGCAGACTGGCTCCTCCTGCAGGGAAGTGGGGTACAGCAGGGCTCTGGCGGCCCCCCGAGTCAGGGCCTGTGTGTCAGGGACGGCCTGTGCCCCCACAGTACTTCCAGAGGGTGATCCCCCACCAGTTCGACAGCTGCCCGGACAAGCTGATCCTCAAGGCTTACCAGGTCAAGTACAACCCCAAGAAGATGAAGAGGTCAGTGCTGGGTGGCCAGGGTGCTGGCAGAAAGGGGTCCCCGAGAGTGGGACAGTGACCACATCAGCCCTCCCCTCTGCAGGCTGGAGAAGGAGTATGCAGCCATGAAGAGCAAGGAGATGGAGGAGCAGATCGAGATCAAAGTGAGTCCCCAGGGAGGCGGGGGACAGGGACGGGGTCCCCTTGGCGGTGCAGCTGGGCCCCAGCCACGTACCAGCCTGTCCTCAGAGTCTGAGCCGTCGTCCCTCCGCCCACCTGCCCCTTCATTCACCAGCAGGCCAGCGTGTGAGCAAGGGCCCATGTCTGTGCTGGAGACCCCCCCCCCCCCAGTGCTGGCGTGGCAAATAAGGTGGATAGGTCCCTGCCCTCATGAGATCCCCCCAATTATAATGGGGAGATGTTGGGGACCCATAGGTACAGAATATGGACTCCAGAAAGTACTCTGGATAAAAACATGCAGGAGAGGTGGAGCTGACCCTGGGGAAGATTGCTCCAGGCCCACAGAGTCAGTGCAAAAGGCCCAGCAGCAGGCCTGATGGGCTGGAGGAGTATCAGGAAAGCTGCCCTCAATGAGCAGAGCCCTGAGGTCAGGGGCAGGCAGGAGCCAGGTGTGTCGGGCAGAGTACGGCACCCACTGTGGCCCCTCCAACCCAGACTCTCCTCCCTCTCCTTTCTACTTTCATCCTTCCACACGTGATTTTAGTTATTCATGCAACAAGCATTTATTGAACACCTACTGTGTGCCAGAGTCATACCAGAGATTGAGGGCCCCCCAGTCCAGTGAGAGGGACAGGTACACAACACATACCCCTGGCTTTGTCCTCTTCAGGGACAGAGCCCCACAGCAGCTGGGACTAGAGTCCCACAGACCAGGATTCAAATCCCAGCTCTACCATGGACCCGCCATGTGACCCAGGAAATTCACCTCTTTGAGCCTCAGTGTCCCCTTCTGCAAAATGGGGATAACATTTGCTCTGCTGTTCAAATTATTATTTTTTAATTTTTATTTTTATTACCATCACCACTATCAACGTTTCCACTTCCTTTGGAAAGGGAGAGGCAGAATCTAGATTAGAATCCAGGTCACCTGCCACCCATACCTGAAGAGGGAAAGAAGACATCAGCATCCTGGCCCTATTTGTAGGTTTTCCAGAAATACTTTAGTGTCCTGAGGTTACACGCGTCCCCCTTTCTCAGGAATGGTAGCTTGACTAATGCACCAGTCCAAACGTGTGTACCTGTCTTGCTCATGAACAGTCATAGGCCTGCCCCATCTGGTGACCATGAGGGCCCAGCAGTAGGTAGGGACATAGCAGACACTCAAACTACATGCCCCGCCTGAAAACTTCCCCTGAGAGGAGCCTGAGAACTCACAGGCCTTAAAGGATTCAGGCAGACGCCTTGTCCCATGGCCCTGCCCTTTGCTCTTTCCCTTTTAGCCTGTTTCAAAATGTACCTGGAATTTCCTTTAATCAGGTGTGGTAAGGTGACAGACACGAAGACAACACAGAGACTGCCTCTGAAAGAAGAGTTTATTACTCACAGTTCCCAAAAGGAGGGGGCACGCCCCACCATGCTTGACCACATGGGGAAGCACTGGAGTGGGTCCGGAGGCAGAGGGCCAGCACCTTTACTGTGGTCTCCACAGAAAGGAATGGGCAAGGCTGGGTAGTCGAGTTTGAGTTTACGGCTGGTTTGTTTGAATAATTTCAGGGGGCTACAGGGGTGTCCCTCATTGTCCTGGGGCAATTTAGGGCAGGGAGAACATTGGGCTGGTGTACCAGTGAGCTAGGCAAGGTGGGTGGGCATGCGCGCTGGGTTGGCTGGGTTGCCTGTGAAAGGCGCACTAGCCCGCAGGTGGTTTGCGGGCTCTAGGAATTAGCTAGTCCTGGGCGGGGCAGTCTCTGCAAGATTGGCCAGGAGGCTGGATGTCAAAGCATCAAAAATTCAGAAGGAAAACAAAAAAAGCCGATGTATGCCTAGAGCCTGTAGTTCTTGCTCCCTCCTCGTCTCGTGCTCCCTCTGGAGTCAGCAGGAGAGAGGGAGCTGGTACTCGGACATATCCAACTCCTTAAGGACCCTGCGCTTCCGTAACGGTGGGTCGAGGCCGGAGATGGGCAGAGCGATCCAAGGGTCAGGGGTGAGGATCTGGACTCCAGATTCCAGATGTGGGGTAGAGACTCGAGCCTGAAACAGCTCTAATCCAGGCAGGCGGCGGGGTTCAGACATAAAACTGCCCTCCTCTCACTCAGTTTCCCCACACACGCATGACATCGTGAATGACTGTCAATCCCATCTGTGATTCTCTGACTGCAGAGGCTTCCTGGGAGTGCTCTGGGTGTTTCCATCACCTTCTTCTTCTGGGAAGAAACCAGAAAATGTTCTCTGTGATCCACAGGGAGGCAGGGCCCTCATTAATAATGGATGAATGTGGGGTCTCGGGGCTTCAGGAAGACACAGGATCTGGTTGGTGTTCACTGAGCACACACTTAGGACCCAGCTGGCCGTACCTGCTCCATAAAGGGTACACAGGTAGAGACTAAGAGGCAAGGCAAACCTCACCGGCTTCCCAAAGGCCATGGGAACTTAAAACCGCAAATACCTAACCCAAATCCATCCATGCAGGGGAGAAGGTGAAAAGCAAAGCAAGCTGTTTCCAGAACCCTCCAGCTGGAGGGAAGTGAAAGCTTCTGAGTACAGCTGACTTTTGGTGGGTCACAGAAACATAGCCGTCCAGCTGAAGGAAGTCCGTGTGTTCAGCAAGCCCCCTCCCCTGGACCCTAACTCTGAGAACAGTTCATTCTGGTGCTGGAAGCAAAGCAGTGAGGGTTGGGAACAGATAGGCCCAGAGAAAGGCCTGCCCTTGGGGGAGGCGTCACATTGGCATCGGACAGCCTCCTGCGTGGGGTAGAAGCAGACTCCCCAGGAAGGCAGGGGCGCTGACTGCTGACCCGACACACAGTGCATACCCACGAAAGCAATCGCTTTAAGTGAACCAAGATTTGTTTAAAAAAAAAAAAAATCTAGTGGGCCATGCTGAACGGAATTGGCCCTGACTCTTTTCTGGGATCACTGACCCAGAGCATTTGATGATGGCTCCATCTTGCCTGGAGGCAGCCCGGCCCTTAAGGTAGGGGAGTGGGAGTGGGCTTCTGACACACTCCCCACCCCTCTCCCCACATAGAGGCTTCGGACGGAGAACCGGCTCCTGAAACAACGGATCGAGACCCTGGAGAAGGTGAGGAGTGTGGCCACCAGCCTGTGGCACCAACTCCTCCAGGCCCCAAGCAGGACCCAGCTGCCAGAGGGCCAGCCGGCCCCCTGCCCGGGCCCAGCCCCCATCCCCCGAACCAGCAGCCCCCCAAGGAGCATGGTGCACATCCCATGGGGCCCCCACCATGAGCCCCACTGAGATTTGGGCTGCCATAGAACCAGGGGGCATAGGGCAGCTTCGCTTGGGATTGGGGTTCACCCAGTGAACTGCAAACACGGGTCCCTCCTGGGCTGCCTGCGTGGGGGGAAGGAGGCAGACCGCTGCTTTGACTGAGGTGCCCCGAATGAGGCCACAGGCTCCCAACCCTGTAATTTGGAGGCCTCACCCTCAAAAGAAAGGAGGTAGAGGAGGGGCAGCTTTACCCTCAGCGCCCTGGTGGGGTGACCCTGGCCCCCAACCTGTGTTTAAAGATGGGAGTAAAGGCGGGGAGGGGGGACCCCCTTGCCACTCGTCTCCAACTCACTTGGCCCCCCACTGCCCACAGGAAGCAGTCATCCGCAGGATTGTATTCTCACTCAGACTCCACGTTAAAATACTTCCGCCTGCCCCGCCACTGCCACCCCATCCCTCAGCCTCCGGGCGTGGCGCCCCCTCACGCGTGGAGTTGGCCAGGTCCTGGAAGGTGCAGCCGCGGGCCCCCCCCCGCCTGCCCACCCACACACAGATCCCTCTCCAGGATGGAGCTAGCTCTGGCTTTGCTCTTCCTCCGGGTCCTCTCCTGCTGGTTCTTTGGTTCTCTGGTCTCACTCCTCTCTCCCCTGCTTCTAGAGATAGTCCACTGCGTTAGTGACAAGTGGTTCTTATCTGTCTCTCCCCCTCTCCTGTCCCTGCGCCTTCCGCTCTGCCTCCTCCCCCTGTCGCTCGGAACCCCCTCCGCCGGGTAGGAGAGCGCTGCTCTGGCTGATAGGTTAATCCAGGTACTGTAGCTTTTCATCTCCCTCTCCCGTGTCCGTCCTGGTCCCTGCACACGACAGCCAGGAACCGCCTCTTCCCTGGCCACTGCCAACCCCGGGGGCAGAAGGGGGCAGGCCTGGCACCATGCATGGGGGTGGCTGGGGACCGCTTCTCAGGGGAGACAAAGGTTTCCCTGGGAGGGAAAAGGGGTGTGCGTGTGAAAGCATGGTGTGTGGGGTAAGGGTGAGTCTGTTGTGAATGTCTGTACATGCACGGGGACAGAAAGCTTCCTCCCCAGGGGACACAGGTGGGGACCCTGAGGCTATATCGGCCACAGGCCCTGGTGTGTGCACCGCGCTGAGCCTCCCCACCACACACACACACACACACACACACACACACACACACCCCTTCTGGCCCCTCACGCTCCTCTCTGCTCCTACCTGCAAGGCCTGCCATCTTCTCTCACCTGCTTCTGCTGCTGCCTCATCTTGAATGGCTTTATCTGGAAGCTTCTGCCTGCCACCTGGTGGCTCCGAGCCTGGAATGGGGGGGACCCGAATTGGGTGGGTTGAGGGAATGAGGCAGCAGGGAGGGTCTTAGGCCCGGGGAGATGGAGGCCCCAGGATTCAGGACTGGAGAAGTTTCCGGGAGAGCTGTTTTCCACCTCCCAACGCTGCCCTGAGGGCTGGTCCTGAGTCCCCGGGTCCTCGCTGCCTCCAGACCCCCACCTTCACCAGTGGAGCCCGGCGTCTGCTGTGCCTCGGTGCTAAATAAGGATCGTAACCTCACCTGGGACAGAGGCTGAGAGCCAGGCGCCGGCAGGGGAAGGAGCTGGCCTCGGCCCCAGCTTGGGGCCCCCGTTCTCCGTTGACGCCCCACAAAGCCTGGGCCTGGGGTGGGTCTGTTCCTTCAGGCTCCTGCCCGTGGCCTGTTCCTGCCTGCCCCACCAACAGGCCCAGACCCGGTGGGGCGCCCCATCCCAGGCTCTGAGTGCCGGAGGCCTTGCCCCCTCCCACCCCACGTCCGCCCGCTCGGGGCCTCCCCCGGAGATGGGCCTGAGGCAGGGCCAGGAGTGGGGGCAGAGGGTCATGGCGACCTGTCCTCACTGTGCTCAGGGGCAGGTGACGCGGGCGCAGGAGGCCGAAGAGAACTACGTGATCAAGCGGGAGCTGGCGGTGGTCCGGCAGCAGTGCAGCTCGGCGGCCGAGGACCTGCAGAAGGCCCAGAGCACCATCCGGCAGCTTCAGGAACAGCAGGTACCGCCGCGCCTTCCGGAGCTGCCCGGTGCATGGGGGGGGGCGGGCAGCCAGGCTGGGGAATCCTGGGCCCTCCATTTCCCACCACTCAGACCGAGGCAGCGTCGGCACAAGGGCCCCTGGGAACCAGGCTCTACCTGCGGGCCCCCTCCCTCAGCTGATGTGGCTGTTTCCTTAGGGGAGCCCTGGCGTCGGAAGGGCCAAGGTCAGAAGGGCTGTGAGGCTTCCCCAGGGGCCAGCCCTGCAGGGTGGGAGCCAGCACGAGAGACAGAGGAGGGGGTTCCTGCTCCGGAGCCCAGCACTTTGCCCTCAGAAGAGGGTCTGGTCTGTGCCCACCGCTCTGAGCTGGCAGAGTGGGGGTGAGGGGGCAGCCCAAGCTCTGTAGTGGAGTCGGGAACTCTGAATCGTGGTGGGAGGGCCCTCAGGCAGAGCGCTGTGAAGAATCCACTTCTGCAGGAGGTGGCTTTTAGGATTTTCCTTCAGCTGTACCCAGGCCACCTTCCTTATTTGGTGACCTGCCCGTGGCAGCGTGGCCAACGGGGAAACCAAGGCCGGGCTCATCCCAACCTTGGCACGATGCTGCCTTTCAGGCCAGGGAGACATTCCCCTGCCACCCCCGAGTTCCAGCCTTTAGGGGCTTCCCGCACCCACCAGCCAGATCTTCATTGTCATCCCCCCTGGGGCCCCCACTGGGGTACCTGTGAGAAGCCTTCTGGGCACTGAACGAGAAAGTGATCCCAGCAAACTCTTTCCCCATCCCTTCCTGTTTGAAATGGGGGTGCAACTGAAGGAGGGCGGTGAAGAAAGAGGGGCAGGAGTGCCACGGCCCTGAGCTCCACCCTGCTCCCACCCCCACTGTGTGGTTAGGTGCTGACCACACAGCAGGAAGGGTGCCTGAAGAATCCCTCCTCCACCCCCACCCCAGCAATCCTGGGAACCAGCCACTGGCATCCCTCAGGGGAAGGTTCCCTCATTGTGGCTTTCCCAGGGAAGAGTCTAAGCCAGGACGGCAACAGCCCCAGGCACAGAGCATCAGAACCCCCATGATGGGGTTCAGCTCTCTCCCTACAAGGTCAGAAGGCACAGGAAGGGATCCAGGGTTTCTCCTCACCCCCCACCCCGTCTCTACCCGCAGCCTGAGCCCCTCTGCCAGCCCGGGGGGCCTTGAGGAGGGGGGCCAAGGCCCGGGCCCACAGCCAGCTGGCAGGAAGGCTGCTTACCCTCCTGCTGCAGCCTGGGGCCCGACACAGCCCTCTGCCTGCCCCCAGGACAACCCGCGCCTCACCGAAGACTTTGTGGCCCACCTGGAGACAGAGCTGGAACAGTCGAGGCTGCGGGAGACCGAGACACTGGGGGCTCTGCGGGAGATGCAGGACAAGGTTCTAGACATGGAGAAGGTGCGACTGGGGGGGGGGGGCAAGTGGGCAGGTGCTCGGGGAACAACGGAAAAGGGGAAGTGGAGGTACCGGGTGCGCTTTGGGAGGCACATGACCAGGCCCTAGTCAAGAAGGGGTGACCAGGCAGACCAGCAAGGCATGTCAGACAACCCCCCTGCCCTGGGGTCCCCAAGGAACCTAGGGAACCTCCCTGACCCACTGGTACCCCGCTTCCTCCCCCATGGATACCACACAAGGTTCTGGGCCTATGGAAATTTGGGCCCCTCACCACACACCCTCCCAAGCCCTGGAGGTATACACACACGTTAGGGCACACACAAAGCCAAATGACCCCTCAAGGGGCACGTCTGCCCTCATGCCCCAGGCACAGGGCCGGCAGCGTGGTGGCTTTCATGGGCTTCCTGGGCAGACGGTCCCATCTGTGTGTGTCTCCCTCCCTGGGCTCCAGGATGGAGGTGGGAGGAAAGGCCAAGGCCCGTCAGGGTTGCTCTCCCCTTCCCCACCCCCATGGAGATACCACCCAGGGGGTGGACTGGGACCACCCTCTCCCGCCCGCTACCCTGAAGGGGGCCCCAAACCTCCTGGGCCCTCCTCAGCTGCTGTCACCCTGACTCCGTATTGACTCAGCTCCTGCAAAGCCACTGGAAGAGTGGTGCCCCAGCCAGCAGAGGGCAGCAGGACCTACTCACACAAGGCTGGAGCCATGCCTCACCTCCTTCAAGCCTGCACTATTTGGGGTACCCTCCCAGGTGGGGTGTCTCTGCCCCATCCATGGGCTTCTCAGTCCCCATCAGGCGGCCAAGAGCTGGGCTTCCCTCCCACTTCCCTCCACATCAAAGGGAAACGTACACCAGGAGATCCCGCCACCACCACCACCCCGCAGCTCCCAGACTCAGACAACGGTCAGTGAGGACCTCCGGCAGCAAGCCGAATTTTGATCCAAGAGGCTGGAGCACAAATCCCTCATCACTGAGCCCTTGGAGCGCTAGGCCCGGGCTGACGCTGGCCCTCAGCCTAAGGGGCTGCCTCACCTGGTCTGGGGGGCAAGGAGCAGGGACAGGGAGCGCAAACCCATAGTCTTCTCAGCTTCTGCTGGGGCAGATCCCAGGTGTGATCGTGGGCCCCAAGGGACGGGTCTGATTCTCAGGTGGGGAGGCACCAGCCCTTGCCCAGCCTGCCTGGTGTTATTAGCAGTAACATTTATGGAGAACGCTGGCGTTAGTGGGTCACCTGAGACAGTCCAGTGAGAGCAGGTGCTGTTCTTGACACCCCTTTTGCAGGCAGAATTTCTGAGGCTCTATCCCCAGGGCCACATGGGTGGGGTCTGCTCCCCGTAGGCCTGGGCCGCCTTCCCAGTGTATACTGGGATCCGGGGCACACCCTCTCCCGGCCAGGCTGTCCAAGGTGGAGCTCAGTCAGGGCCGCCGGGCCGCGCAGTTCCCGAGGGCTCTGACCACCTTTCACCCGGCAGAGGAACAGCTCGCTGCCCGACGAGAACAACGTGGCGCGGCTGCAGGAGGAGCTGAAGGCACTCAAGGTGCGGGAGGGCGAGGCCGTGGCCTCGGCGCGGGAGCTGAAGCTGCAGCTGCAGGAGCTCTCGGACACCTGGCAGGTGAGGGCCCCAGCCCGACGCACACGACGCGGCCCCTGCGGCCCTCGGGGCTGGAGACCAACCGCCCACCTCTCCCCGCAGGCCCACCTGTCCCGCGGCGGCCGCTGGAAGGAGTCCCCACGGAAGCTGGTCCTGGGCGAGCTGCAGGACGAGCTGATGAGCGTGCGTCTGCGCGAGGCCCAGGCTCTGGCCGAGGGTCGCGAGCTGCGGCAGCGCGTGGTGGAACTCGAGACGCAGGTGGACCCGAGCGCCCGCGCCCGGGGGGAGGGGTGCGGGCGGCCCGCGCAGTGGCAAGGCCGTGACCCCTGCCCCCCCGCCCGCCCCCAGGACCACATCCACCGCAACCTGCTGAACCGCGTGGAGGCGGAGCGCGCGGCGCTGCAGGAGAAGCTGCAGTACCTGGCGGCGCAGAACAAGGGGCTGCAGACGCAGCTCAGCGAAAGCCGCCGCAAGCAGGCCGAGGCCGAGTGCAAGGTGCGCCCCCGCCCGCCGCCCCGGCCCGGCCCCCGCCCCGCCGCGCCCCTTGACCCGCCCTCGCCCCCTCTGCCCCCAGAGCAAGGAGGAGGTGATGGCCGTGCGCCTGCGGGAGGCGGACAGCATGGCGGCGGTGGCCGAGATGCGGCAGCGCATCGCCGAGCTGGAGATCCAGGTGAGCGGCGGTGCCGGGGCGGGGGACGGGCCCCGGGCCGGGCCCGGCCCTGACCCCCCGTGACCTGGCCCGCCCCGCAGAGGGAGGAGGGCCGCATCCAGGGCCAACTGAACCACTCGGACTCGTCGCAGTACATCCGCGAGCTCAAGGATCAGATCGAGGAGCTGAAGGCCGAGGTGAGCGCCGGGCCGCCCGGCTGGCGCGGGAGGGGCGGAAGCCCTGCGTGTCCCCCGCGGGTGAGGCGCGGGCGGCGGCGCCGGGGGGCAGGGTGGGGGGCGGGAGGAGCGGCCTGTCGGCCCGGTTCCGTCCGCGGGTGCGACGGTGCCGGTCTTCAGCGCGCCGGTTCCCCGCCCCAGGTGCGGCTGCTGAAGGGCCCGCCACCCTTCGAGGACCCGCTGGCCTTCGACGGGCTGGGCCTGGCGCGGCACCTGGATGAGGACTCGCTGCCGTCGTCGGACGAGGAGCTGCTTGGTGTGGGCGTGGGCGTGGGCGCGGCGCTGCAGGACGCGCTCTACCCGCTGTCCCCGCGCGACGCGCGCTTCTTTCGTCGTCTGGAGCGGCCGGCCAAGGACAGCGAGGGCAGCTCAGACAGCGACGCCGATGAGCTGGCCGCGCCCTATAGCCAGGGCCTGGACAACTGAGGCCGTGCCCTGCCCTGCGTGCCGGAGCCGGGGGGGCCACCGCCCGCTCCTCCGCAGGTGGCCGCACCTGATAAACTCCAACGCCCTCCGTGGTCCGGCCCACCAGAGGGCTAGGCCCAGAGCAGCGGGGCGCAGAGGGTAGGGCCGCGGTCTGAGGATCCTCAGGGTCCCCTGGCAGGCCCACTCTCCCCAGCAGTGTTTACCCATCTTGGTCTGTACCCCTCTGGCCCGGTTCCCTGGAGGGTCTGCCCCTCTGAACAGCCAGGGCAGGGGATGACCCAGAGGTCCCAGGACTGGACAAGCAGGAAGCTCCCTCCTCCCAGCAGTCCCCCTTCTGGGACAAGGGTGGCCCTGCTGGGAAGGGCCCAGGAGCTAAGGAAGAAGGGGCAGCTCTGGGCTGGATGCTACCACCCCATGATGCCCCTGGGGACCCTTGGTGGCTGGGCACAGATGGCCAGCCTGGGCTTTCCTGCCTGGTGCAGGCATCATGGCCCCTGCAGCAGAAACCAAAGTCCCCCCTACTGTATGCAGGGCCACCTGGGGTGTGAGTGGACAGTGGGAACCAGCCCAGGCCTGGGCAGTGTCTGTCCCTGCTTCTTGGGGGCCAGAGCTGCTGCAAGGAAGTGAAGAGACCCCCTCTCCCCAGAGCCCCACATCTTCCTATTGAGACACTCCCATCACCTTGTCTTGGCCAATGATGGAGGGTCTCCCCCACCCAAGCTAGCCTGCTCTCCAAGGGGTCCCCAGCCTCCGTGCCCCTTCCTTCCCTGTGTCCCCAGCCCCACCCTCTGGCCAAGGCCAGGCCCCAGGGAAGGAGCCTTCCCAGTGGAGTTACCTCCCCTTGGCTGCTCATGGTGGTCCCGTGGTCTCTGCAGAGTCAGAGCTGAGAACGGTGCCAAAGTCCAACGATGATCCCAGCCCCTTGCCCCCAGGGCCTTGCGACCCTCGGGCCTGACCCTGTCGGTGCTCCTGGAGCCTGGAGCAGCGTCAAAAGCAATCTCCCTGGCGCTTCCTGGGGTGGGGATCCATGCTCAGTTACCCCTTTCCGGTCGCCCACTCCTCAGTGTTAACAAAGCCTGGGGACCAGGGTGGGCATCCAAGGGGCTCTCCCATGTGCCCCCCACACTGCCCACCACCATTTTGCACACTGCCTGTTCACACTCCACATGTCGCCCAGGCGGGAAAGATGGAAAATAAAGTGTATTTACACAGTCACAGACAAGGGTAGGACATGCCTGGGGGAGCTGCAATCAGCTGTGAGTCCCCAGCTCCTCGTCCTGAAAAGCAGTGCAAAGGGGATCAGGCTCCTGTGGGAGCCTCCCGCAGTCTTCAGAAAATCAGGGGTGGGGGGCCCAGCAGGGACGCCAAAGAGACTGCCCAGGCTGGGGGGCAGCACGGGAGAGAAAGAGGCACACGCTGGTTCAGCGTGAACAGAAGGTTGGGGGTTGGGGGAGAAGGGACGGGGGGACAAGTTGCAAAGGACTTCAGATGTTAGAGGGACACACGGACCCTTATGGCATGCCAATTTTCAAAAGGGTGGCTCTGGAGATGGTGCGAGTGGGGAGATATTGGGTAGGGGGCATGATTTTCCACCTGGGGCAATTTAGCTTGTGCCTCCCCTGAGAGACATGGAGGAAGGTGGGGTCCCAGGGCTTCAGGAAGATACAGGATCTGATTGGTGTTCATTCAGCACACACTTCCTGAGGCCTTCGGGGTCCTCTGCCCTGCGCCTGGCTCTGAGGAGTTCCCAGTGTAGTGGAGACCAACAATGGGGTGGGGTTGGGGGCTGGGCCTGCCGACTAGTGGGGTAACTGCCCAAAAGAATCAAGGAAGGCTTCCTGGAAGGTGGGGTGGGAGGTGGAGTCATCTCCAAAGGCAAAAGCCGAAAGCAAGACTTGGCAGGGTCAGCAGGAGGTATATGATGCCATCGAAGAAGGAACAGGAGAGAGTGGGCATGGCCAGACTGAGACTCGGCTTCTCAGAAGCCAGAATTTGTGCTTTGAACTGAGGGCACTGGGGAGCCATGGAGGGCTTAGGTGGGGGAGGAGGCACCATCAGATGGACCACAGTGTTGGGGGTCAGTCAGGCCAGGGCAGAACCCAAACAGCTGGGCAGTAGGGACAATGAGTAGGGGCTCCCCTGAAGGAAAGAGGCCCAGAGCAGCAGAGCCAGGGATGGCAAAGGAAGGCTTTTCAGGGGGAGAATCTTAGTTGGGTCCAGGCAGATGCCAGCCAGGCCCTATCGTCTGCACCCAGAGTGCCCAGCCACGGTGGCCTGATACCTGCAGGCAGCGAGGTGTGACACTGGTTACGCACCAGGACGGCCAAGGCCCACGCATTGACCCATCACCCAACGATGGTGTGAATCCCCACACCATTCCCATCATACAGATTTAATGCCGACATCCCCAACAGTTGCTGTCTCTCCTGCCCCCACAGGGTAATTCTACCCCAGCTGGCTCCCCAGGACGGAACAGGGCCCTGGGGGAAATGTCTGAGGTTCTGCTCCAACTCAGGGGCTGGTCTTGATGCCCCGGCTGCCCAGCATGTCAGGATTCAGCGCCTAGCCTCTGGAAACAAGGATACCTGGGTCCTTGCAGGGCCCAGCTAGAAAGGGAATCTCTGTGGTTTGCCACTGAACTCAGAACTTGAGTGAGGGAGCGTGCTGGTCCCTCCCCCCATATACTGGCACCCAGGGGTGGAGGTGCACTGTCCCACTGGGAGAAGATTTTCTCCTAGGACTCTAGGCTGACGTCGGGGGTGAGGACAGGCAGGACTTGGTGACCTGTGTCTGACAGGAATGTGACTACAGGGTGGACTACAGGGACTGGATCAAGGGGCAGAGACAAGGCTGAGAGCCCAACACGGTCCCGCTCTGTCCTTTTACCTGCCCTGTTTGTGGTCCCCACCAGACCTCGGTTATACTTGCTGTAAAGCAGGAGACCCTCAGGGAGAAAAGGCCCAGGGGCTGCATTTTTAGCAGCGATACCTGGGAAGAACGGCCTGGGTGTGACTAGAGGGGTCCAGGGTCAGGGTGACTCAGCTGCGAGAGGAAGGACAAGAAATTCTGATGGGGACACAGGTGAAGACAGATTGGCTTTGTTGAGGACCCTTGCTGTGGGCACAAAGATGCCTGGCTGGAGGGCTTGAGGAGGGCATCCTGAGATGGAGGGAAAGGTGAGGCCCAGGGGTTGGGAGGCACAAAGGGGCGTGGTGAGGGCACCTGGAGAGGGAGAGGCAGCGTGAGGACTTCCTGGTCTCCCACCCAACCTCCGGGAGAGGCTGCGCCTTCCCCGCAGAACCCTCTCGGCACAGTCGGCTCCCCGGGACAAGGAATCCTTGGGGGGTCCTGACCCAGAAGGGCCCCGTACACTACACCAGGTGGTCTTGAGGAGCCCTGGGCCCACCCGCAGACCCACTTTCTGCATTGGAGCCGCCTCCTTGAGCGGAGCGCAGTGCGCCCTGGACTGGGTTGGGTTGGGAGGGCGCAGGAGAGAGCCAAGATCGCCCTCAGGTCTTTGGCGACTCCTCCCTTCCTTCGGTACTCCCGGGGGCGTGCACTGTGAGAAGGGGGCCTCAGGAAGGGACACCCAGCCCTCGTCCCGGACCTGAATGAACCCTTCCCACATCTTTTCTCCCCCTCCCCGCAAGAGATGCCGGCTCACTTAGGGGAGTGTAGGAAGTTTCGGTCGTTCAACCACGCCGGGCACGCATCAAACCATCCACTCGATCGCGCAATATCACCGGGCCGCTCCTGCGCCTAATGTTGCCACCGTAAGTCACACAGGAAAAAGCCCAGGCTCACGCACGTGCGTGGGGGCGCCACGCTGGACCGCGGGGACCCAGCAGCACCAGGTCCCACCCCAGCCCCGCCTCACGCGCGCATTGTCCTTGGTAGAGAAAAGGCACCGCTGCGTTGTGTGCGAGGCCTTCAGCCAGAGCTACTACCCGCTCTTGCACAGCCGCTAGCACAGGCTCGCCCAAGGCCTCTCGCCGCCCCGCGGTGGGCCCCCTCGGCGACCGCGAAGGCGCACAGGCTGCAGTGTCCCGGCTTTATTGCAAACTCGGGCAGCACAAGGTAGACAATACTCAGGACACGGGGAGGGGCCTATGCCAGGGAGGGGGCGGGGCTCGAAGAGCGGGAGCGCGTCAAGGCCAAGGGGGCGGGGCTCGAGGGGGAAGACCTTGGCCAGAGGCGTGGGTGGGTCGTGAGCCTGGCCCCAAATCTAGGCCTCTAGGGGCTATGTCCAATACACCCGGAGCCAGACTCCCGGAGGAGGGCAGGCGGGCAGTCTAAGACAGGCGTAACCGGAGGGGCGGGTCCTAAGGCAGGGAAGGGGTGTCGTGGGCGGGGCTAAGGGTCTGGCTCAGTGGAAGGTCTCCACCTCCACCACCGTCCAGTCACCCTGCGGGGAAGCCACGTCGTCCGGGGAGAAGCTGGTGACCGAGGTGATGCTGGCGCGGGACTCGTCCAGGGGAGACAACAGTTCAGCCCAGCGGCCCAGTTCGGCGTCGCTGAGCGCAGTCCGGGCGCCCCCCGCGACGCCACCGGCTCCCGCGCCCCCTGGGCCGCCGCCGCCGCCCGCAGCACCCTCCGCCGCAGCTAGCAGCAGCGTCCGGCTCAGCAGGTGCTGCACGACGCTCGCCTGCAGCGCCCCCAGCGGCAGCTCGCCCAGGCGCGCCGGCTTCGCGCCACGCGAGGCCACCCCCGCCGCTGCTCCAGCTACCACCTTCCCACTACCCGCGCCGGGGCCGGGCCCTGGATCCAGCGCTCCTGGGGCGGGGGTCGCCGACTCAGGCCCCTCAGCCTCGTAGATGGTGCATAGGCCGTCGGCGGAGCCCGGCCCGGCAGCAGGAGGCCAAGGCAAGGACACTCCTGCGGGAAGAGACGCCAGGCTGGGCCTAAGGAGCGGGAAGCGCAGCTCCAGCCGCAAGGCCCCGCCCCTTCCCTCCGTTCCGCCCCAGACCCGACAGCCCTGTAGGCGAGCTGGGAAGCCTCGCCTTCCACCCCGCCCCCACCCCGCCCCCTACCACCTCCGGACCTCGCCCCTCCCACAGCTCGGCTGGGTTCAGGGGCCACTTACCTGGGGCGCTGCGGACGGCCAGCGGCGGAGCGGGACCTCGGCTCCAGGAGGCCGGGTGGCAGGCGGCGAGCTCCGCGTCGGCGGGCGGAGAGGCCGCTGCGCCGCCCTCGGGCCCACTGTCGTAGCCGCGCAGCTCTTCCGGGGTGCTGGTGGCGCTGCTGCTGTGGCCCGCCAGATCCGGGCCGCTCAGCGTACTGGACGGGCTGCGCGAGGGCGGTGGCGGCGGAGCTGGGGCCAGCGCCAGGGTCAGCCGTGGCCCCGGGATCGGGGCATCTGGACCTGGGGTCGGGGGGCGGCGTGGGGCCTGCAGAGGGGGTGAGTCCGGGGGAGAGGGAGGGACTTGCAGAGGGGGCAAGGCCAGGGAAGGTGGAGCCTGAGGAGGGGGCGTGGCCAGGGGGGAGAGAGGGGCCTGCAAAGGGAGAGTAGGGGTCTGCAGAGGAGGCAAGGCCAGGGAAGGTGGAGCCTGAGGAGGCGTGGCCAGGAGAGAGGGAGGGGCCTGCAAAGGGAGAGTAGGGGTCTGCAGAGGAGGCAAGGCCAGGGAAGGCGGAGCCTGTGGAGAGGGTGTGGCCCGGGGAGAAGGAGGGGCCCGCGAAGAGGGTGAGGCAGGGGGAGAGGGAGGAGCCTGAAGAGGAGGCAAAGCCAGGGAAGGTGGAGCCTGGGGAGGGGGCATGGCCAAGGGAGAGCAAGGGTCAAGCAGAGGGGGTGAAACCGGAGGAGAGAGTGGGGCTTGTAGAGGTGTTGGGGCCTGAACAGGGAGCACGCTCTGAAAGGGAATGGCCTGCAGAGGGGGTGTGGCCAGAGAAACAGGAGTTTGTTGAGGAGGCATGGTTAGGGGAGAGGGTGGGGCCTGCAGAGATGGTGAGGCCAGAGAAGGTGGGGCCTGTGTAGGGAGCCGGGTCGGGGAGGGAGGGACCTGTAGATGGGGCGTGGCCAGAGGTGGGGTCTGTGGAGGGGCCATGGCCGGGAGAGAGTGTGCAGCCAGCAGAGACGGTGAGGCCAAGGGACATGGAGAGCACAGTGGAGGAGGACCCTGCAGAGAGAGGGTGGTCAGAGGACAGGGAGAGGCTTGCGGAGGGTATGTGGCCAGAGATGTGTCCTGCGTGGGAGGCGTGGTCACTGTGTAGGGCGTGGCCTGAAGAGGGGGAGGAGATAGGGAAGGACTGGCCACTGGAGGCGTAGTAGTCAAAGTGGAAAGACCCGGCAGGGGGGGTGTGGCTTGGGGAGAGGGCGGGTTCAGCAGAGATGTTGCTTGAGTAAAAGAGGCTTGTAGAGGGGCCTTGGCTGGTAGAGGGGCCGTGGCTGGTGGTCCAGGAGCCGACAAAGGAGGTGAGGCCAAGGGAGACGGGGGAGTCAGAAGAGGGGGCAAAGCTGGAGAAGCCTGGGTTGGGGGCATAGTCTGCAGAGGGGGTGACAATGATGGAGAGAATGAAGCCAGAAAAGTGGTCGTGGGAGAGGTGGACGCCTCCAGAAAGGAGGTACCCAGGTGTGTGGGTGGGGCTTGCGAAGGAGGTGTGGCCGGTGGAGAGGGGAGGGTCTGCAGAGGGAGTGGAGTAGAGGGAGGAGGGGCTAGTGAAAGGGGTGTGGCCAAAGGGCAGGTCGCGGACTGGGAAGGGGGCGTGGTCGGTGGAGAGGGAGGGAGCGCGTCAGGCAGGGGAGTGCCCGTGATATGCGGAGGCGGTACCAGCTGTGCAGTCAAACCCGACGGAGAGGGTGTGGCTAAAGGGGGAGGTGGACCCAACACCGGGGTTGCGCCCTTCCTTGGGGGTGTGGACTGCGGAGGGCGCAGACCTTGCAGCCCTTTCGATTTGGGCTGCGAGGGATGCCCCAGAGCCCGAGGTGTTCCACCGGGCAAGGGCCCGGCGCGGGCGGGGGAGGACAGAGGAGTAGCGCTGGAGCCCAAGGGGCGCGAGGCTGGCTTCTGGAGGCCTCCGCCGGCGCTGGGTCGCCTCCTGGCGGCGGGGCTCGGCTCTGCGGTACCGTGCTGCGGGGCACTGTTCGCTGATTTCCTGGGGGCCTCGGTCGGAGGCCGCGGCCGGGCACTCGGAGCTGCCCGAGGGAAACCGACTTCAGCGCCTGCAGCCCGGGACCGACGGGAGGTGGCTGGGGAAGGGGCGCCTGGGGAGGGCCCGGAAGAGTCTGGGGACAAAATCAGAATGCCGGAGGGTCAGAGATACCTCAGGGCTGGTCCCTTTCACTGCCCAGGAACTCCGCTCCTCCTCAGGTCACGTACCTCTCCGTGCCCCGGCGCTCAGTGCGCTCCTTCTGGGGGTTTCTGGGGCTTTTCCTCTGCTCACGGGTTCCTCAGCTGGGGGCCGAAGCCCCTTATGCGCAAGGGAGCCTAGCCTAGGGACAGGAGTGGCCGTTCTCAGTACAGAGCTCCTTGTTTTCTCCCAAGTCTACATTTTCCCATTTATGCCCTCTCTGCGGACCAGTAATGGCTTTCACTCAACTTACGCCCAGTGACCTGCAAACGCTCCCACTTCCCAATTAATGTGTAAAATTAAGTTTCCAGATAGTGACACTAACCCTTGCCAAAGAGACTGAGGAGGCATTTTACCTGGTGGTCCCGCTGGCACGTCCCGGGCTAGAAATAGAGCCTGGGCCTGGGGTCTTGGCAAGGGCCCGCTCCCCTCTCCCAGCAGCTGGGGGCCTGGAGGCTGCGGGGAGAAGGCCAAGTCAAGGCGGTGCCCCCAGGAAGGCAGGGGAGGCTGAAGCCTCAGAAGGAAAGGGGGGCAGGAAGATGGAGTCTGAATGGCGGAAAGAGGGTGGGGTACCTGGACTCCGGGGCCCTGTCCCAGCGCTCTGCGTTGGTCCCACCCGGGGACCAGCCTCTGGGAGAGCGGCTGCCCGGATACCTCCAGCTCGCTCGGCCAGGGGCCCTCTCCCAGCAGCTCCTGCTGCTCCCAGAACTCGGAGGGCCGCGCTGGTTACTGGGGGAGGGGGTCGAGGAGACCCTGGGGGTCTGGGGGTAGGAAGGCCGGGAGGGCGAGAAGCCGTCGTCCGCGTGGCGGCCCCTGCCCTGCCCTTGTCCCTCTTCTCCATCCCGCACCTGATGAGGAGACAGACGGATCAGCATTCCAGCTCCTGCACTGCTAGGCTGCCTGCAGGGACCCGGGTCCTGGCACCTCGCTGCCCCTTCCCCAGCGTTGCCACCCGTAGGAGCCCAAACCTCGGCCTCGATCCACTTCCCTCCCACCCACACACCCACTCACCACCCACAGGCCCAGCTGCTCAGGGTTGTCCCCTAGCCCCACCCCCACCGCCTTCCTCCAAAGCTGAAAGGCCCTGCCAGCCCCAGCCCGCCCTCCTCTGCTCCCTTTCAGGACCCGAGACCCACGCCCCTACCCTTCGCCCCTTCAGGGACCCGGACCGCCAGCCTTGGGGACAGGGGGACTGCCACAGTCTCCATCTAAAGGGGATGGGAGCGCAAGCCCGGGTCCCCTCGCCACCCCCCAGCTCCCTCCCCGAGGATGCGGGCACCTGCCGGGAGGAGGAGCGGCCCCGGCGGCCCGCGATGGGGCTCAGGGAGACAAAGAGCCGCGTCGGGAGCCCGTCCCCCTCCCCCAGCCGGGCCCTGGTCCGCGCCGCCCGCTCCACCTGCTCGCGCCGCGCTCACCTCGGGCTCCGGCCGCCCGCCTCTCCACGCTGGGTCGCCTGGGGTGGGGCCGGGCGGGAGCGCCGCGGCTGCAGCGTGCGGAGGGCGGGCGAGGGGAGGGGGCTGCGGGCGGTGGCGCTGCGAGCGGGGCCCGCCCCTCGGCCGCGGACGGGGAGACGGGGGCGCGCGCGCTCGAGCCAGACCCGGGAGGCGGCGGGCGGGAGCGCGCCGGGGGCGGCGGGGAGAGGCGCGGTGGAAGGAGGCGCGGCTTTTCCGCGCCTGAGCCGGAGGGCCCCAGATTCCCAGCCGCAGGGGCTTCGGGGGAATCCCTTGGGGTCCCGACAGGGCCTAGCCCCTTCCTCCCAACACACACACCTGCCCCGGCCCCCACCCCAACCACCTGGTGACCGAGGCCAGCCTGGACGCGGATAGGCTGGGCCCTGGCAACCAGGGGGCGGGACCATCGTGCCTGTGCCCATTCAACCAATCCGGCCCTCGGGGTCCCCTGGTCCCTGTCCTCGCCTTCTCGACCGCGGACGCCGAGCCCCCCAGGATCCTCGGGGACTTCTGTCCCTCTCATATCCAAGACTTTTCCCAGACCCCAGAAAATCCCTACGTGGTTGAGGAGGGCCGGATTAAGGAGAGAGTGCAGCCCTAGAAATTTAGGGGTAGACTCGGATTTGGGGGAACAGAGAAGAATGGAAAGATGAGGAGGGGGAGACAGTGACCCAGCTGTGAGAGGTGACCCAGCCTTTTGCAGGGCAGAGCACCCCCACTCTCCACACCCTCCTATGTCACATGGAAAAGCAAAGTCAAGTCGGCAAAGCCAAGCTTGGGGGTGGGGGTGGAAGGGGTCAAAACTGGTGCATAAAGGAGCACAGCAGATCCTGTCCAAGGCTGCCCAACACAGCCGACGGGAATGGAGGTGTCATTTTGGTGACTTTACCAACTTCTGCAGGGGTCTCAGTGGAGGGCCTTGACCGGGGACAGTGGCATGGAGGAGGCAGAGTGTGAAGAAGGAGACGGCCATCCTCAGCTGCCCTGCACTGGCCCACTGATGCCAGGCGCCCTCCTGCACCTCTGCTTATTGCTAGGCAACCTACACACCCAGCCACCCCCCCCCCCCCACACACACAGTGCTTTCTGCCTCGGATACCTCCTCTCCACGGACTTCAGTACCCTCTACCCCGTCTGGAAGAACCAGCACCCTCTGCCCCAACCCTTTCCCCATCACGTCTGCATGTCCACACGTGAGCAGTTCACTCCTTGTCTGGAACCGGGGGACTTCCATGCACAGGACAAGAAGGGGTGGCATTTGGCACCCGGCTGAACCTGTCCTGGAAAGGGGGGGGGGGATAGACTTAACTAGGGTGTGGCTGGAAGCAGGGCTTTGGGTTTTCTCACCTCAGGAGTTGTGCCCACGACTGGGGGTCAGGGAATGGAAGAAAGAGAGCAAGGTCAGAACTCTTCAGTAGCCATTCTTTCAATGCAAACCTCCTCCCAGCCTGGGAGAGGTGTCCCCTCACCGTTCCTCAGGGTACTGCCTGGATCATTCTAGCCCTCACCTCCTCCCCCCAAGTCTTCTAAGTGTCAACAGTGTGAGCCCCTTCAGGCACGACTGCAGCCTGGTCCCCCTGCCTGCCCACCCACCCGCTCACCAGCAGGGGCCTTCTGAGTGAGTCACAGCCACCCACCCACATGCCTGCCTCCTACCTTGTACAGCGCAAGGTCCCTCCAAGGCTACTCTGAACCCATCCCGCTTTGCACTGGGATCTGGACTCTGCCCTCTTTTAAGAACATTCCAAATGTCCATCAGCGGGGCTGGATTATAAAAAACAAAGTATACCCTGCAGCCGAATACTCCTCAGAAATAAAAGCAACAAACTACCAAGACACTCAAAACAGGGACACATCTCAAAAACGTTCTCTTGAACACAAGAAGCGCCACACACACACACACACACACACACGCACACACACACACGTGCGCGCGCCGTGCACTGCCTGATTCCATTTATATAACATTCCAGAAAATGCAAGCTAATCTATGGTGACAGAAAGCAAAGCAGTGGTAGCTGGGGCTGGTGGGGGAGGGGGACTGTTGAACCACCCATCGCAGCCACTCTCAGATTCCTGACCCTCAGAAATCGCGTGAGACAAGAAATGCGAGGGGTTTTAAGCTGCTAGGATTGGGGGTAATTACACAGCAATAGATAACTACCTCATGCTCACAAAACCTAAAAAGCTGGGTATTAAATTACAAGTGTTGGTGAGGGTGTGAAGAAATTGGAACACTGGTGCACTGTTGGTGGCCATACCAAATGGTGGAAACGCTGTGGAAAACAGTATGGCGGTTCCTCAAAAAATTAAACAATTAAAGAAGTATCATATGCTCCAGAAATCCCACCCAAAAGAGTTGAAAGCAGGAAGAAAGAAAGAAAGAAAGAAAGAAAGAAAGAAAGAAAGAAAGAAAGAAAGAAAGAAAGAAAGAAAGAAAAAGAAAGAAAGGGAAGGGACGGAGGGAGGGAAGGAAGGAAGGGAGGAAGGAGGGGAGGAAGGGAGGGAGGGAGGAAGGGGAGATATGTGCACACCCATGTTCATAGCAGCAGTATCCACAATGGCCAAGTATCTATCGATGATGAATGGATGAACAGAATGTGGTCCATCCACACAGTGGACTATTTCTCAGCATTATAAAGGAAGGACATCCTGCTACAATGTGGATAGACCTTGAGGACATTGTACTCAGTGACCTAAGCCAGTCACAAAAGGACACATATTGCATGATTCCAATTATATGAGATCTCTAGAAGAATCAAATTCATAGAGAGAGAGTAGATGGTGGGAGCCGGGGGCTGGGGGAGGGGTGAGGAGTTAGTGTTTCATGGGGACAGAGTCTCAGTTTTTCCAAAATGAAAAGTGCTGGAGGGGTGCCTGGATGGCTCGGTCATTAGGCGTGTGCCTTCAGCTCAGGTCATGATCCCAGGGTCCTGGGATCTCGCCCTGCTTGGCCGGGAGCCTTTCTCTCCCTCTCTTGCTCCCCCTGCTTGTGTTCTCCTTCTCACTGTCTCTCTGTCAAATAAATAAAATTAAATTAAAAAAAAAAAAAAACCTGCTCTGGAGACGGATGGTGGTGATGGTTTCAGAACAATGTGAACGTACTTATGTCACTAACCTGTTCACTGGCCACGATGATGGGTGCTATGTTATGGTGTTTTATCACGACTCTTTTTAAAAGGCTGGTTATTGTCAATGTGGAACACCTCGCGCACTACCAACGGGAATGCAAAGCAGGCAGTCTTTCGGGAGAACTGGGAAGTGTAGTGAGTATGTGTGTCCCGCGACGTAGCCATTCTACTCCGGCGTCTAAACCCCTCCATATCATCTAAGCACCCACAGTCCCCACGAGGGGGGAACATCAGAAGTGCCAGGGAGTTCATACCCTCTCTATGCCCCTTCCCCAGAGCAGCTGGTGCGTCAACACTTCGAGGCCCTCAGCGCTCAGGTGGGACAACGCAGAGGTGTGTCCTCCACCATCTCCCAGAGCCCCCAGCGGAACAGAGCCCTAGCTGCCTGTGAAGCTCTTCATTTACCCGCATTCGCGCAGCCTCGTTGACGCTTACCGGCCTCCTTCCTCTTGCAGTCTCCTCTCCCCATTGCCCCACTTCAGTGCTTCCTGGGCTCACCTTCCAGAATGATTCTTGGGACCCAGTTCCTTGTCTCAGGGTCTGCGCCTAGAGGAGACAGAACTCAGACAACACCCCAGTCATCCACCCACCCGTTATTTACTGAATGCCCACTGTGTGCCAGGCACCATTCCAAGCGTTGGGGATGCAGCAGGGAGCAGGAGGGACGGTGCCTGGGGTCAGGGGGTTTCCATCCTGGTGCCCGCAGAGACTGGTACAAGCATGCAAAGCGATGTGTATCAGGACGCTCACTCCAGGGGCGCCCGGGGGGCTCAGTCCGTTGAGGGTCTGCCTTCAGCTCAGGTCATGATCCTGGGGTCCTGGGATCCAGCCCCACGTCAGGCTCCCTGCTCAGAAGGGAGTCTGCTTCTCCCTTGCCCTCTGCCCCTCCCCCCACTCGTGTGCGAGCATGCGCTCTCTCTCTCAAATAAATAAATAAAAGCTTTTTTATTTTTTTTTAAGGATGCTCATTCCAGTATAAAGCTGTAAACACCCCCCTGCCCCCAGGGCATGGATCTGAAGGAGCTTCTCCAGAGGCCGGTAGGGGTCCATGGAGAGGGAGAAAGAACTCTGTCTCAGATGGCCCAAATTGGCCCTTGGCCTCTGTTACCCACCTCACCCTGCTTGGTTATAGGCACAGCACTTGTCACAGATGGCGATCTTGTTCCCTGCATGTTTGCAAGCCTACCTCTGTGTTGGCTGCCCCCACTCGGGCAGAAGGGCTGAGAGAGCAGGGGGCCTTGCTTATCTCGGCCTCACCATGAAGGTCTGGCTTGGGGCTGAGCCCACAGACACTTTGGAGAAGTCACGCTTCCGAGGGTCATGCCCATGGATCACCAAGGCTTCACAGAGGAATCTAAGCTGAGGGGGTTCCCCATCCTCAAGATTTGGAGTCTCAGATCTCTGGCTGTCTGAGTCTAGTGAACTCATGGGTTTCTTTTTCCCACAGGGGAGGGGTCTCGTTCTCCCACTTCCTCAAGGTCCCCCCTCCCTTGAATTTTGCAGACAGAACAGATCAAGATTCATCAGATGCCTCCAGGCTGAACTGGGTGCTTTGCCACTCTAAGACCCAGCTCAGGCCTCCTTGGCTGGGGAGGAATGAGTGGGGTGGGGAGGCAGTCATCCTCTCTAGAAGCTGGCCTCCCAGACCGGACTCCAGCCCTGGATCCCTCTGGCCCCTGTGCTTCCCTGAACTGCATCCCCACCCCACCCCAGACCTGAGAGCAGCTTGCTCCTATCTCTCCCCCAGAAGTCCAGAGCAGGTCTCAAGGCTGGGCAGGGTCAGACCCCACTCTGCTCAGCTTCCCTTGAATGGGCGGTCAGAGCAGGAAAAGGGAAGCCCCTTCCCTGCCCTGGACTCTGTTCACTGGTTCCTTCGTGGCGCCTGAAGGCCAGGTGGCTGCACCTGGGGGTGGGGGTGGGGGACAAGGAGACTCTTCACCTGTTCCTGACAGGGTCTACACAGCCTGGATCCTGGAAGGAAGCCCAGAGGCCGGTTTTGGGAGCGCAGTGCCTCCAGGCCCCCTCAGTTGCCCCGACTGCAGCCTGGCCCGAAGTTCTAAGACCCTTGCTCCTCCGGCCCACCCCTCACCCACCTCGGGGAGAGCCCGGTTAGGATTGCCCTCTTCCCGCAATCCCTCGGCGCCAGGAGTGGGGGGCGACCTGGGAGGGCCCAAAGGGAGGCGGGGCCGGGACGTCCACTGGGCGAGCGGGCGGGGCGTCTCCCGGGCTCCTGTCCCGCCCGCCCGCCCTGACTCACCCAGGCTGGCCCGGGAACTCTGCGGGAGTCCCGGCCGCTCGGCTCCCAGGGACCCAGGAGTTGGGCCCAGCGTTCCAGCCGGAGCGGTGAGTAGATGGCTCTCTGTCCCTGGGGACGGGGTGGCGGGGCAGGGGTCTGGCCCACGTGAGGACCGCCCCAGGTGCCGCTGGCACTGCCGCCGAGCCCGCGGCCCGCCGGGGCGCACAAGGAGCTGGGGAGGGGGTGGGGGCAGCGAGAGACTCTGCCGTGGCCAGCCCAAGGGCGCCCGTCACGGAGCGGGCGGGCCTGGCCAAGGACAGAATGAAGATCAGCAGGATGGGGTCTGGTCCCCTTTCCTTGTCTGCTACCACAGCAGCGACAGCTCACCTCTGTGAACTCCTCAATGCCCCAGAACCCTACCCCTTGGAGTCCTTACCAGCTTGCCCTCTCTGGGACTATGAAACCTCAAGACTCCCTATGCTCCTAAGTCCTGGCAGGGCAGATTGGGAATGCACTAGGTTGGGAGTCCCCACGCTGGGGCCCGGCCCAAGATCTGCTAGTAAGGGGCCACCCCCCCCCCAATCCCTGACCTCAGTTCCTGTCTTGTGTAAGTCAGAGATCCCACCTGTGTGCTCCAAAGCCTGTTTCAGGGCTGACAACTATCGAGGTGTCTTCCTTGCCCGTTAGCATGGGCTGTGGGTGAGGAGGGGGCTGGACCAGGAGCACCCGCCACTGCCCTGTTCGGGAGGCCAGCTGGGAGCTCGGGGGAGGGCCTGAGAGAGAAGCCGGGGGAGGGGGGGGGAGGTGTGGATGGGTGGAGCTCAGGCTGGGCAGGGGGCAGTACCTGGTCCTTGGGTGGACCAGGACCCCCCCAACCTGGTCTGCGGAGCAGGTGTCCGCCCATCTGTTCTCTGCCAGAGCTCCCCTCTGAGGTTCTTTTGGTGAAGACGCTGCATTTCAGCAAGAGGTTCTCACCCATGAGAATACAGGGGGGTGCTACCAGCCAGACGAGACTTGGGGGTTACGCCTTAAATACCACTTGTAGCTGTGAAACCTCGAGCAGCTTATTTCCCTCCCTGAGAGTCCGGAAAATGAGGGTTGCAGCGCCCTCCCCCCCAAGAGTTAGGATAAAAGGAGGTCTTGGAAGCATCTGGTGGCCACAAGCCGCATGTGGCCCTGTGGTTGTTTTCCTCTGGACTCCCCCTCCGTCAAGCCCTCCGCCCCAGGGCCCTCCCACCAGCCCTGCTCAGACAAAGGGGGGCCAGTCTTGTGTCTGTGGAAGCTTAATGGCAGGTTCAGACCATCCAGTTTGAGTCATGGAGACAGATAATGATAACCCCCGTGTCTGCCTCGGATGGCGTTGTGTATATACCTTGTTCCGTGGGAGCCACAGGGCCTTCCACTGGGGACCCTGGGTGTCTCTGCCTTCTTGCCTTCGATTGCGGTCCTGGCATGGTAGGTGCTAGAGCTCCCAGCAGTGCGGGATGGACCCAGTCAGGACCCTGCCTGTGTGTTTCTCTCGCAGCCCCCAGAGGTACTCTCCTTTGGTGAATCGGCGGAGTGGGGTCCCTCACAGGGACAGGTACCCAGGGCAGGGAGAATAGGGGCTGGCTGGAACTGGTCCTGGGTCTCCCCTCGGCCCAGTGTGTACGTACAGATGCACACTCCGGAACGCCCCCAGGTGTCCCTTTGGGTGGCCACAGTGTACATTGGGCCCCTGGGCGCTGTGGAGCCGCCCTGCGTATGTTTCTCTAAGACTCCCCGGTGACTGGACTGATGCACTCAGCTCTTCTTTTAGGACAGGGTGTCACACTGACAGTGAAGGATGGGGCATTGTGGGAGGATGCGGCATTGTGGGAGGGAGCCTCCGGTCTGTCTCAGTACCCCCTGCCTGCGCCTGGTTCTCTGGTGAGTCAGGGCCTGAGTCAGGGGGCCCTGCCCCTCCCATCCTGAAGTGCGGGCCTCTGATGGGATTAGAAGGTGTGGTGGACTGCCCCGCCCTCAGCCTGGTGGGCAGAGTCCCATCCTGTATCCCTGCCAGCCTCCACCCCCTCCCCACCCAGGAGTCAACTCAAGGCCTCCCAGACCTGGGGACCAAAAAAGGGAGGGAGGGAAGTGTCGAGTAATTGGCTGAGGTGTGGGCCAGGGCCAGGTTCCCCCTAGGAGGTGGGTGGGAGGCTGGGGGACCAGCTGATGGCCCAGATGCCTCCCTCCATTGCCCAGCCTCCAGGAACCCCACGTGGGAAAACTGGCAGTGTAGAGGAGCACGGATGCTGGGAGGGACAGTCCAGCCTAGAAGCCCCCTTGGAAGCAGTGGGGGCCTTGCTGCCTCCCTTTCCTTCCATCCAGCCTCAGGGAGAGGGGAAGGGAGGCCCCCAGCTGCCTGCCTGGGAGGGTGATGTCCCAGCTTGTGGCCCACGCCCCCACGTGACTTGCTCCTGGCCGTCCGTATCTGAAATAATGATACCTTGGTCTAAAACGAAACCCAGGGACAGACAGAGTGGGCTGGCCGCCCAGGAGCCTGGCAGCCCAGCCCCAGCCCGGTCGTAGGTGTCGCTCTGGCTTCTCTCTGCGTTTTCCATTTCCTGATCCTCTACCTTTCCTCCATCCTGGCATCCCTTACCCAGGTTTCTGTTTTCTGCCTCAGATTCTGGGCACTAACCCCTCTAGAAACCCAGGTGTCCTGGTCCTCCCTCCTCCTAACTGACTGGCCTTCAGTTTTGCCACTCCCTGCCCCTCAGGCCCTGTAACCAGAGCCAGGCTCCAGCCGGCTTTTCCGGTTGGAGGTTGGAGGTGGTGCCTGGAGCGCCCCTGAAGGGGGTGGGGGGCCCACACCCCGGAAGTCCTGAGCCTGCCTCAGACGCTCTCTGGCCCAGTGGCAGAGAGAGCCGGGGCTAGCCGCCTGGCCACCAGGTGTCTGGACTCAGAGCATCAGAGATAATGTTTCGGGCTCAGCATCAAGGGTGGACGGTGGCTGTGTTCTGGGAGAGGGCCACACGGGCAAGTTGGGGGACAGCGGCCCTGTGGACTGCCCGTCCAAACCTCTGAAAGGGCCAGCAGCGTCAGATGGGGGCAGGGATCCCGGGGAGCAGAAGTGGAGAGAACGGTAGTAGCTTGGCTTCAGGAAGGAGGTGAGGTCTGGGGGTGACGGGAAGGGGGCACACAGCTCGTGCGCCAGATTTGGGCAGACGAGAGCACAAATTGGGAGCAGAGGCACGTGTCTGACTCGCTGGGGGCCCACCACCGGGCGCCCCTTCTTGAGGGTCTCTGCAACCCCTGCCTCCCCCTCTCCTGCAGGAAAGATGATCCCGGTGGCCGAGTTCAAACAGTTCACGGAGCAGCAGCCCGCCTTCAAGGTGCTCAAACCCTGGTGGGACGTGCTGGCGGAATACCTCACCGTGGCTATGCTCATGATCGGGGTCTTTGGCTGCACCCTGCAGGTAAGGCGCAAGGCTGGAGCGGGGCCTGTGCGTGGGGCGGTCTGTAGTACAGGGGCGGGGCCTGGATGCGAGGACGCAGGGGCGGGGCCTGGATGAGCCGGTAGGAGAGGAGGGGCATTGTGGGGGCGGGGCCTGGGAATCCCGGAAGTCTTCCTGTTATTGTCCCACAGTTCTGGAGACTGGAAGCCTGAAATCAGAGTGTTGACAGGGCTGCTTCCTTCCGAGGGCTGTGAGGGAGCATGCGTTTCATGCCTTTCTCCCTCCCGGCTCCCCGATGAGCTCAGGCTTGGTTTATAGATGACTTTCGCTTACCTCCCCTCAGTGTGTGTGTGTGTGTGTGTGTCGGTCCAAAGAACAGCCGTACTGGATTAGGGCCCACCTTAATAACCTCCCCTTAACTTGATCACATCTGCTCTGCAAAGACTATTCACAGGTACTAAGGATTAGGACTTCAGTATCTTTTGCGGGGGCGGGGGGGGGGTGAGGGGAGAGCAGGAGGATCCCATTCAACCTAACTCCTTTTTTCAAAGACTGAGGTGCTTTCAGAGGTTTGGCAACTCTTCCAAAATCACAGCCAGCTAGGGACAGTCAGGGACTGGGGCCTCCTCCCACCTTCAGCCCGCCTCTTACCCCCCAGCTACACAGGCCCACCCAGCTCCTTGACCCTCTTCCCCCCTCGTTCCCAGGTGACACAGGACAAGATCATCTGTCTGCCCAGTCACGAGCTCCGGGAGAATTTATCCGAGGCCCCATGCCAGCAACTGCTGCCACGGGGGGTCTCGGAGCAGATGGGGGGCCTCCGGGAGGTCAGCGGCCTCAAGAACAACCTGGACCTACAGCAGTACAGCTTTATAAACCAGCTCTGCTATGAGACAGCCCTCCACTGGTACGCCAAGTACTTCCCCTACCTGGTCGTCATTCACACTCTCATCTTCATGGTCTGTACCAGCTTCTGGTTCAAGTTCCCTGGCACCAGCTCCAAGATTGAGCACTTCATCTCCATTCTGGGCAAGTGTTTCGACTCGCCGTGGACCACGCGGGCCCTGTCCGAGGTCTCTGGGGAGAACCACAAGGGCCCCACCACGGGACGGGCGACGGCCACCGCGGAGGCCTCTGCAGGGCCAGGAAAAGCAGGTGAGGGTGAGAAGGAAAAGGTGGTGGTGGAGCCCGAGAAGGTGGTGACCGAGCCTCCGGCCGTCACCCTGTTGGATAAGAAGGAAGGGGAACAGGCCAAAGCCCTGTTTGAGAAGGTCAAGAAGTTCCGCGTGCACGTGGAAGAGGGAGACATCTTGTACACCATGTATATCCGGCAGACGGTGCTCAAAGTCTGCAAGTTCTTTGCCATCCTGGTCTACAACCTTGTCTACGTGGAGAAGATCAGCTTCCTGGTGGCCTGCCGGGTGGAAACCTCGGAGGTCACAGGCTACGCCAGCTTCTGCTGCAACCACACCAAGGCCCACCTCTTCTCCAAGCTGGCTTTCTGCTACATCTCCTTCGTGTGTGTCTATGGGCTCACCTGTCTGTACACGCTCTACTGGCTCTTCCACCGGCCCCTCAAGGAGTACTCGTTCCGCTCGGTGCGGGAGGAGACCGGCATGGGTGACATCCCCGACGTCAAGAATGACTTTGCTTTCATGCTGCACCTCATCGACCAGTACGACTCGCTCTACTCCAAGCGCTTCGCCGTCTTCCTCTCGGAAGTCAGTGAGAGCCGCCTGAAGCAGCTCAACCTGAACCACGAATGGACGCCCGAGAAGCTGCGGCAGAAGCTGCAGCGTAACGCCCGGGGCCGGCTCGAGCTGGCCTTGTGCATGCTCCCGGGGCTGCCCGACACCGTCTTCGAGCTCGGCGAGGTGGAGGCGCTCCGGCTGGAGGCCATCTGCGACATCACCTTCCCGCCGGGCCTCTCCCAGCTGGTGAACCTGCAGGAGCTCAGCCTGCTGCACTCGCCCGCCAGGCTGCCCTTCTCCTTACAGGTCTTTCTGCGGGACCGCCTGAAGGTCCTCCGTGTCAAGTGCGAGGAGCTCCGCGAGGTGCCCCTGTGGGTGTTTGGGCTGCGCGGCCTGGAGGAACTGCACCTCGAGGGGCTCTTCCCCCCAGAGCTGGTTCGGGCGGCGACCCTCGAGAGCCTCCGGGAGCTGAAGCAACTCAAGGTGCTGTCTCTGCGGAGCAATGCCAGCAAGGTGCCAGCCAGCGTGACCGACGTGGCTGGGCACCTGCAGCGGCTCAGTCTGCACAACGACGGGGCCCGCCTGCTGGCCCTCAACAGCCTCAAGAAGCTGGCGGCGCTGCGGGAGCTGGAGCTGCTGGCTTGTGGGCTGGAGCGCATCCCCCATGCCATCTTCAGCCTGGGTGCGCTGCAGGAGCTTGACCTCAAGGACAACCACCTGCGGTCCATCGAGGAGATCCTCAGCTTCCAGCACTGCCGCAAGCTGCTCACGCTCAGGCTGTGGCACAACCAGATCGCCTACGTCCCCGAGCACGTGCGCAAGCTCCGGGGCCTCGAGCAGCTCTACCTCAGCCACAACAAGCTGGAGACCCTGCCCAGCCAGCTGGGCATGTGCTCCGGCCTCCGCCTGCTGGACATCTCCCACAATGGGCTCCGCTCCCTGCCACCCGAGCTGGGCCTCCTTCAGAACCTGCAGCACCTGGCTCTGTCCTACAACGCCCTGGAGGCCCTGCCCGAGGAGCTCTTCTTCTGCCGGAAGCTGCGGACGTTGCTCCTGGGCTACAACCACCTGAGCCAGCTCTCGCCCCAAGTGGGGGCCCTCAGGGCCCTCAGCCGCCTGGAGCTCAAGGGCAACCGCTTGGAGGCACTGCCGGAAGAGCTCGGCAGCTGTGTGGGGCTCAAGAAAGTGGGGCTCCTCGTGGAGGACACCCTTTACGAGGGCCTGCCGGCAGAGGTGCGGGAGAAACTGGAGGAGGAATGAAGCGGAGGTGGGGAAGGTTGGGGTAGAGGCCTTCTGGATGCTTCCACCCCAGAATCTCTACTATTGTCTTCAAGAGAGGTGGCCAAAAGGGCCCAGGCCAGGAGAGGAGGAGCGGACACATCGGCGTCCTGGGGTCCAGGGAAAATCCTGAGACTGGTCTGTCTGAGAAGAGATGGAAAGCTGTGGATTTGGGGCGGAACGTCATGGAGGGATTAACTCAGTCATAGCATTCTCAGACCAAAACCACACCTGTGTTTTTGGCTGGCTGTCCTGCCCTGTCCCTGGACATCCTTGCTCAATTAGTGCCATGTATGGGGGTGGGGCACATCCCAATGGGATTTCAACCCTCCCCCTAATGCCTACCAAAACAGCTTATCTCTGGGGTTCTCTCCCAAGGAGGGGACACAGATACAAGGGACCAGTGACCCTCGCCCCCAACTTTGATGCCAACCCCTTATTTATAAGTTGTTTGCTACAGACATGTGAACTCAGAAAAATGGTTCTCATCTTTGGCTATGCATCAAAATCAACATCCCCGAAACAAAACATCCCAGGCCCCACCCCTGAAAGACTGACTCAGGTCTGGGTGGAGGGAGGAACTTTCCTGTAATAAGCATCCCAGGTAATTCTGAGGCAGGTAGTCCTAGGCCTGTATGTTGGGAATTGTAGGCCTACAGAATCTGGATGTCCAGAGCAGGGATTCTGAACCCTTTTTAAGTCTGACCTTTTGAACATCTGATAAAAGCCGGGCACCTCCTTTCCCAGGAAAATGCTCAGGTACACATACGTGCAAAGTCCTGAAAGCAACTTCAGGCAGTCAACAGAGTCCCCCAGATTTCCCAGAGGGCCATTCATGGACATCCTAAGGATGGCAGACTCCAGGATTAAGAACACCTGCTGTGGAGGTTACATTTTTCTGAGCACAGGCAAGGCCTTGTCTTTCAAATGTTCCCTGTGTGAGGGACCATCTGTCAGTGGGTGCTTAATAAACAATACAAATTATGAGAACTAAACTTCTGATCTCTGGTATCGACTTCTGTTATCTAAGCCTTCCATTTCACCAGACCAATTACAAGCAAGCAATGACACTCATGTGCCAGAATCAAGGGTGTGAGTTTCTGTCCTGGAAGCAGAGGCAGAGAGACCTCGGCTTATCAGGAGAAATTAGATGGCACCGTCTGCCTAGCTTTTTTCTGGAGAACCCCTTTTCCTTCACATTTCTTGTTAATTCTCTGGACTCCACTCTCTCGTATCTGTTCCACCCATAAGTTGTCACCACAGGAGTCCCCACAAGCCTTCGACACCCACCAGTGTTCCTGTGCTGGACCATGAGCAGGTAGGGCATATGACACAGCCTGCCTGACCCTGATTGCCTGGGACTGGACACCACGCGGTGTCTGCAAAATGCGAGCCTCGCTCTGGCAACTGAGAGCAGAGGCAAGATACTTTCCGAAAACCAGGATTCCAGCTGGGGACGTTTTCCCAGGCACCCATCAGACCAGTTAAGCCGCGGGGAAGACCGGCTGAGGCACATTAACACCAAGGCCCATCTTCTGCACCGTCCAAGAGCTGGGCTCACATTCCGGGGCAGGAAGATGAGGGAAAGTCTTAAAATACCCCATTTGGGTCTGACCTGGAACTCTTCTGGCCATGACCCTGGCCCTGTCGTCGAGATCAGGGGTCATGCCGCTGGTCCTAGGGCCGCTATGGTGACCGAGCCCTACCCCGCCCCTCCCGCCAGTCCTTGGCCAACCCCGAGCTTGCTGAAATAGAAAGGGCTCCCCACGGGCGCCTAATTATGGTGAGGCAGCAATTAAGCCTAACAGGGATCCTAATGAAGCACTGTCCCAGACGAGAAAGGCAGTTGTGAGAGAGCGTGGGTGCCAGAGAACAGGCCAGGCGGGGAAGAGCGAAAACGAGGCTGGGGAGGCTACACAGCAATAAATTACTCCAGAACAGCGGCAGAGGAGAGAGCCAAGGTTGCGCATGCGCAGCAAAGGCCACACGCGCGAATTCGCGTCCACCCCTCCGTGCGCAGGCGCGTGGCTTTCCCCGCCCGCCGTTCTCTGCAGAACAGTGAATGGATTTCAACACAGCGCCTCTCGAGAGTGCGCTCGGAATCCGCGCGTGCGCATCACGATGAGAGGAGTTGCACGTTGCCAGACGCGAGCTCTACTTGGCATCATCCCTCCGGTTGGGAAGAAGCACGCATGCGCGGAGGTTAGGCACGAGGGATGGGCGAGTGCGTGCCACGGGCATGCGCCGTGCAGGGAGAGACGGCGGCTCGGCGGGGTCATCCAGGCGCAGGCGCAGTGCGGTGTTTGTCTGCCGGACTGACGGTCGGCCGGGCGGTGCGCGGCGGCGGCGGGGAAGATGGCGGCGTCCTCCCTGGAGCAGAAGCTGTCCCGCCTGGAAGCAAAGCTGAAGCAGGAGAACCGCGAGGCCCGGCGGAGGATCGACCTCAACCTGGATATCAGCCCCCAGCGGCCCAGGCCCAGTAAGCACGGCGGCGTGGGGGAGGGGGCGGGCGGGGCGGGGCGCGCGCCGCGGGAAGCCCCGCCCCCGCCGTCAGGCCCCGCCCCCGCTTCCGGGGCGCTCTTGCTCCTCCTCCTCTCCACCCCATACCCCCTGCTGTCGGCTCGCGGGGAGAGGGTCACGGTGACCCAGGGGGCGTGGGGCCGCGGGCTTCAGGGCGGCCCTACCCCAATGTAGGGGTTCCCCCTTACGTGGCCTGCGAGCCCAGTTACCCGGCACCATGGCAAGGCCCCCCACCTGATGACCCGCCCCTTCACCGTGATCCTTGGAGCCCCTGTCACCGTCACCTACCCGGAGTCGCGCTCCCCCTAATCCATGCAACCGTGACCACATCCAGATTCCCCGCAAACACGGACACCCCTTCCGACCAGATGGTTTCGCTCCTGCCGTCTCAGTGCCTGGCAGGAGGCCCCTTTCCCCCTTCCGCACCTGGGTCCTTGTCATATGGCTCAGTGGATGATCCACTCACACACACACACGCACACCTGGCCCGGGTGACACCTGAGGTCATTTGACCACTTATAACTCCTTATTCCTCTGACCTCCTTCCCTGTGACTGTGTCTGGTAATCCGTTTCTCCCAGGCTGGGACCTTGTCATTGGGCCTAGCAGGTCCCCTCCCACGCACACCCTACCCACATACACCAGGTCCCCTCAGACTTCTCTGACTGGTTTCACTGCCACCATCTTGAGGACTGTCTAGCTTCTCCAAAAATACACACCCAGCCCCCAGCCTGGCAACTTTTCTTCAGCTGGGTTCAAGTGACTTCCTCTTCCCTGCACACCCACACTCACCTGGCCTAGGGATACCTGAGGCCAGTGTGGTGATACCTCGACCTCCCAGCCCACGTATACTTGTCTCTGATCCTGCTATCTCTGTGACTACCTCCCTGGCATCTTGTCATCTGGAATCAGAAGCTGCTCCTCCCTCCCCCAACGCTCACACCTGGCCCGGAATTACCACAACCACTGTCTTGTTTCTTTGTTATGTCCCACAGAACGCCCTCCCCAAATCTTTCAGCTGGAGGGCATCAGGTACCTGCCGAGTGGCACCCCACCACACACTTCGTGTCTCTTGAGCTGGCAAATTGCCCTCCTTTGTACTTCTTCTGATAGGATCCTTGTAGCTTATGTAGCTCCCTGTGGGGTCATCCTGGTAGGAGGGGACACCCCCCCCCCCCATATCGGGGTATTGCAGTCAGTCCCTGCTCACTCAGCCTGACCTTCACAGCCTGACCGCCCCCAATCCCTGTGTGCGGTCCACTCCTCATCCCTCCCTCTTCTGACTTGGGGTAGTGTGGGTTCCTCCTTGGGGCAGAAAGCCCTCCCAGGACTGGAGGGTCCCTGCTGGGCTCTGCCGTGATGCCTCCCCTAGCCCCAGCATGGATGAGACAGGGCTGGGTATGGGGCCAGGGGTGCCTTATGGGGTGGCTGTCCCAGGTGCAGAGTGAGTTACGGTGAGGCCCATGGCGGGCAGGCCCCTGAGGAGCCCCCTCCCGGCATCTGTGTCTGTGTCAGCTCCATCCCATCCTCCTGGTCCTCCCATTTCTGTCGGTTTCTACCCATCTCTGCAATTTGGTGCCTCGCGCCTCCCCCTTTTCCTCGTTATGATTTGATTTCTTTTCTTTTGGACAAATCAGTTGTTTCTGTTGTGATTTATCGTGGTGTTGTTTTTTTTCTTCCTTTTCCCCATCCAGTTATTGTGATCACTCTAAGCCCTGCTCCTGCCCCGTCCCAACGAGCAGGTACCAGCCTTTTTATCATCGTCGCTTGGACATCTGCACCATTGACCTAACCGCTGCCCTGCCGCAGAATGCCCTCCCCGTCCCCCCATGCTGTGTGTGCGCGCGCGCTCTGTCACTCTTACTTCCTCTCCTTCCACACCATCAGTGATCAATAGTGTTCGGCCCACTTGGCCTCTTCTTCTGTGTCCACTCACCTTCCACTCTTCCCTTCCTGGTAGGCTCAGGTTTGGACTCCCTGGAAGAGGAAGGGGGCTCCTTTACCCACCGGGAGTTTGCTGCCTGTGAGACGTCACGTGTGTGCGTGCGCGTGTAAGGGGGAAAGAGAGAGAAAGTGGGGCCAGGCCATCAGGCTGTGCCTGTTAATTTATTTCAACAATACAGTGAACACGTATCGCCCCACTCTGGGGACACAGCAGCAGACAGAATGGACCAAGGGCCCCTCGTCGTGTGGCTGACGCCCACTGACAGCGAGCATTCTCCCGGTCCGGGAGAAGTGGAGAAAGCAGTGACGCCTTGTAGAAAAGGCTGGTTCTGCAGGGGGTGGTCGGTCGGGGAGGCCTCTGGAGAAGCTGGGGCTTGAGCTCAGGCTCGTGGGAGTCAGGGAGCCTGTGAATGAAGGCAGAGGGAGCAGGCAGCCAGGGCCAGAGCGGAGCTGCGAGCGGGTCTGGGGCCGATGCATGCGGGGGGGGGGGGGGTGTGGAAGAGAGTGCGAGAGCAAGAGAGACAGACACACCTGGGTGGGGTCTGGCCCTGGTGGCCCTTGTGTAGGTGGAACTAGAGTGGGCAGGTGTGTATGTGTGTTGTGTGTGTGTGTGTGTGTGTGTGTAAGACAGCGTGGGGCTGGCTCTGCTCAGGGCTCTGGGCCTATCGTCTGTATGTGTGTGGGGGTCTGTGTCAAGTCCTGTGTGTGCCTGTGTGTGTGTGCGCATATCATGTTGGACTGACACCCTGGTACATCTGTGGCTCCTGTTAGCCATGTGCTTCCATGTGTTCTCTTGTTCTCTCTCTCTCTCGTTCAGCCTCTTGCTGTCACTGTGCCCTCCTGACCTGCCGCGTGGCCTGTCACCACCTCTGTAACCTATGTTCTCAGGGCCTTTGTGTCCCTCCTCCCTTCCCCCACCTTAGCCACCCTACACCAGCCCCCCTCAAGTCCCCACCGTGTTTCAGTTTGTAGGGCCACTGGAAGCATCTCCCCCCCCACCCAGAAGTGTGGAGAAGGTAGGGGTGTGGTCCTCACCCCAGAGAGGAGCTGACCGTACAGGGCAGAAAAGGGGCCCAGATACCCCCAGGGGGTGAGAGCCCGGCAGTATCCCCAGAGAGTCCAGGTACGGGGGAGCACGCAGGGCCCCTCAGGTGCCCCTGAGGTGGTTGAGCCAGAGAGGGAGGGATTAGGACTCTGGCCATGACAGAGGAGTGAAGCAAGGACATTACAAAGCCAGGGGCTAGAGCAGCAGAGAGGGAGCATGGGAGGTGAGGCCTCTGGGCCAGGGCAGGGTGCTGGGCCTGGCCATCTCCCTGGGGTCCCCGGAGCTCTTCTTTTGCTCTGAGCAGGCCTTAGCAAGGCCTGGGTCCCTTCCGTAACTGCAGACTAGGATTGTGTACTTGCTCCCTCACTCTGGATGTGGTCAGGGGCCCAGGGTAATAAGGCGGAGAAAGTACCCAGATGCCAGCAATTCAAGCATATTGGTTTCTGTCCATGGCTCGCTGGGCCCACATCACCAGGCGCTTGCAGAACTGTGGGAGAAAAGTGTGGACTGTGCCAGGGGGTGTAGGCAGAGAAGGGGCCATCAGCTGAGTGTCGTGGGAGAGTGGCAGGCCCCAGGCCTCCTGGCCGTTCTCTGTGGGAAGGTCCTCTTCTGGCCCCACTTAGAGACTCTTTCAGCCAGTGCCCTACCCAGCTAGGGACCCGCTTCCGGAGCAGCAGAGCCTCTGGGGTATGAGGGCTCAGTGGAGATCATCTGTCTTCTCTAAGGGCCACAGGGGTCTCTGCTCCCACCCCACCGCCAGCCCAGCCAGGGCGGATCCTAGCCCCTCAGGGAACCTACTGTCCTGTCCCGGGCCCCTGTCTGGCCTGTCTCTGCAGTGCCTCCTCTGGGCAGCTGGGCCCCAAGTCTTGGCTCCCATCTGTCTGTCTGTCTCCTGCCCTCCCAATCCCCGAATGCCGCCTGCCCGTCCTGGGGTGTCCGCTGCCTGCCCGCTGCCTGCCTGCCTGTCTGTAGCATGCCCAAGCTGTCCGCATGCAGGCTGCTGAGAAGACCCCACTGCCTGGCCCACTCCCCACCCCTCTCCCATCCTAACGGCCCTTGGAGGGGCTGTGCCACCTGGATCCCCTCACCCCAGCACAGGACACAGGCCCAGCCTGGGGTCCTGCCCTGACCCGTTGGCCCCAGCTTTGCAGGCCAAGCTGGGAGGCTCAGAGATGAGCCTGTTGGCTAGAGTGTGGCCCTCCCTGACCCTGGAACAGAATATGGGGCAAGGCAGCCGGAAGCGTGGGGCCCTCGCCATTGTCTCCCTGGGGTGGTCTGCCTCATTCTTATGGGGCAGCCAAGTTCAGTGCTGCCAACAGGGCCAGAACCCAGGCTGATCCTGGCGGGCATTCCTTCCTTGCATGGTCCAGAGTGTGGGCGCTGTGGCCCTGGGCCTGCTTCCTGGGCAGAGGTGGGGAGGAAAGGGACATATCAGGAAGGCTGCCTGGCTGAAGGATGTCATCAGTCTGTGGGCCGTGATCCTGTATCAGCATAGACTTGGGGACAATCCCTCAGCCTCTGGGGACCACCCCTCCTTGCCAGCCTACTCCATCTTCTTCCAGGTCAGGGGGGTGGGAGAAGGCACCCTGAGAGTGGTCAGGGAGACCCTAGCTCTTCCAGCCCAGTGGGGTGGGGAGTGGGGGTCTGTGCTGGTCTACCTGATGCCAGGGAGGGGGAGACCAGAGCCCCAGGGCCCCAGAGTGACAGGTGGTGGCTAACCCCCTCTCACCCCTGGTTCTCACCCCCCCCCCAGCCCTCCAGCTCCCTCTGGCCAATGATGGGGGCAGTCGCTCACCGTCCTCCGAGAGCTCCCCACAGCACCCCACACCCCCTGCCCGGCCCCGAAACATGCTGGGGCTTCCGTCAACCTTGTATATGCCCCGCAGCATGGAGAGGTGAGCTGCTGGAAAGGGGCCAGCTGGCCCGTGCCGGGGGTTCGGGAGGTCGGTGTGGGGAGGGCCACTTCGCCTGCCCTAGGAGGGTGGTTAAATCTGTGGGAACCCCTGTGTGTTGGGGACTGGGGTGGCCTCAGTTTGCTTGGGACCCTCCTCCACCGGGCCCTCCTACCTGTCCCCCCAGCATTGAGATTGACCAGAAGCTGCAGGAGATCATGAAGCAGACGGGCTACCTGACCATCGGGGGCCAGGTACCACCCTTGCCCTGGCCCCCTGGGGGGTGGGCAAGACGCGCCACGGGACTAGGTGGGGGGGGGACAGTGCCGAGGGCTGGCGGGTCCTCCAGCTCTGGCTGTCCTTCCAGCGCTACCAGGCAGAAATCAACGATCTGGAGAACCTGGGGGAAATGGGCAGCGGCACGTGCGGCCAGGTGTGGAAGATGCGCTTCAGGAAGACAGGCCACGTCATCGCCGTCAAGGTGAGCCCCGCCGGGGTGGGCCCCCGCCACGGGTGGGGCCCCGCCCCGAGACCCCGGCACTAAGGCCCTCCTGGCCGTCCGAGCAGCAAATGCGGCGCTCCGGGAATAAGGAGGAGAACAAGCGGATCCTCATGGACCTGGACGTGGTACTCAAGAGCCATGACTGCCCCTACATCGTGCAGTGTTTCGGCACCTTCATCACCAATGTGAGTCTGCGCCCGGTGGGCGGCCTTGCCGAGGGCTCCGCGAGTCTCCTTGCTGGTCTCTGGCTGTGCCCCCCAGGGCGGAGTCCGGGTGGGGGGGGCAGGGGGGCAGCTGCGCCCAAGCCTCCCTGCGCTGCCCCCGCAGACGGATGTCTTCATCGCCATGGAGCTCATGGGCACGTGTGCTGAGAAGCTCAAGAAGCGGGTGCAGGGCCCCATCCCCGAGCGGATCCTGGGCAAGATGACGGTGGCGGTGAGTGGCCAGGCAGGGATGTGGGCCGGCCGGGACCCCCCCCCCCGTCCCCGTGTCACCGGTGCCCTCCCGCCGTCCTCGCTGCAGATCGTGAAGGCTCTGTACTACCTGAAGGAGAAGCACGGCGTGATCCACCGTGACGTCAAGCCCTCGAACATCCTGCTGGACGAGCGGGGCCAGATCAAGCTCTGTGACTTCGGCATCAGCGGCCGTCTCGTCGATTCCAAGGCCAAGACACGCAGCGCCGGCTGTGCCGCCTACATGGCCGTGAGTGGGAGCCCCGCAGCGCCCTGGTGGGTGGGCGTGGGGGGCCTGGGCGGCGCCCCTGCACCAGCCCCGGGGGTACAGCCTCCCCTTCTCCCACCGGCAGCCGGAGCGCATAGATCCTCCAGACCCCACCAAGCCAGACTACGACATCCGGGCCGACGTGTGGAGCCTGGGCATCTCCTTGGTGAGTGGGGCCCCCGCCTTTTCGGCTGGGGCAGCATCTCCTCGGGATCCAGAGGGAGGTGGGAAGGGAGAGGAGGAACCCGTCCTCAGCCCGGCCAGCCCCCTCATCTCTTCTAGGTGGAGCTGGCGACGGGACAGTTTCCCTACAAGAATTGCAAGACAGACTTTGAGGTCCTTACCAAAGTCCTGCAGGAAGAGCCCCCGCTCTTGCCCGGCCACATGGGCTTCTCAGGGGACTTTCAGTCCTTCGTCAAAGACTGGTGAGGAGCCCCTGCCCCCCGCCTGGGCCCGGGAGGTTCAGGGCGGGGGGGAATGGAGAAGCCCCCGTCCCCTCTGTGGAAGCGCGGCGGCCGTGGGCGAGCCGGCAGGCGCTCATGGCGGGAACGCAGGCAGGAGCTGGCCCCGAGCCCTGGGCATTAGGAGCTGGGTTCGGCCCGGCCTGAGCTGGCCCTTTGCTGCGCGAGGTTGTGCACAGCAGATGTGCCCCAGCGCCAAGGCTCTGTGCGTCCGGCCTCGGCTGGCAGAATTCTGCCTGCGTCCTGAGCACGTTTGCCTGTCGCATGGGAGAGTCCCACTCACCTGTCCCATGAGCACCTTGCAGTCCAGTGTGGGCGTCCGTCGCAGGCTGGATTCCCAAGTTCAGGAGAGGCCCGGGGCCACGCACGCAGCAGCAGCTCCTTCCCACAGATTCTGGAAACCCCTGTCTCAGAGCTGGGACACTTGAATTCCCGGGGCAGCCAGGCTCCTCCTTCCCCGGCTCTTACTTCTCTTTTCTCTCTCTTCTCCTTCAGCCTTACTAAGGATCACAGGAAGAGACCAAAGTATAATAAGCTACTTGTGAGTACCTGGGGCCCCTCCCTGCCCCCTCCCATCTAGAGGCCACGGGGCCTGAGCCTCCCTCGTCCTCAGCCCCACCCCTCGGCCCCCTCAGGAACACAGCTTCATCAAGCGCTACGAGATGCTGGAGGTAGACGTGGCGTCCTGGTTCAAGGACGTCATGGCGAAGACTGAGTCACCGAGGACTAGCGGAGTCCTGAGCCAGCACCACCTGCCCTTCTTCAGGTAGCCACGTGGTGGCGGCCAGCCCCACCGGGGGCCGGGGGCGTGGCCACAGGCCCCCCTTCCCCACCTGGCCACCCAGCTGCCCGCCAGGGGAGACCTGGGACCTGGACAGCTGCTGAGGGCTGAGGACAGAAAGTAGGGGGTGCCGACCCACCCCCGACCCCCTGCCCACCAGCCGTGGACAGATGGGCTCGCCAGGCCCCAGCCCTTCCCGTCCCGGGGTCAGCCGGCCTCCCGGGGTCAGCCGGCCGTGCGCGTCCCCCTGACAGACACTGTGAACGGAAGACAGCAGGCCACGAGCAGACTCGCTATTTATTCAGTCGTAACCTCTGGGCCGGGGCGGCCCCCAGGGGCCGGGAGAGAGCCGCCCGCCCATCCTGCCCCTTCCCCCCCACTCGCCGTGTGCCGTTCCCTCCGCCTCCCGCCTCCCACTGCAGACATGCTCCCTGCCTCCATCCCCCCTCTCTCTCATCCCCTGTCTACCTCTCTGGCTTTCCCCATCTCCCTCCCTGCCTCTGCCTCTCTCTTGGCCCACACCTGGGCTCTGCCCCCCCCACCCCCCCCCGGGGACTCCTGGGTCCACTTAGGTCTCCAGCAGTGGCGAGTCCGTCAGCTGGTGTCCTCGCCCCAGGAAGGCAGGCTGGGCATTACGGCTGCAGCTGGGCCTGGGCTGGTCTCTCTCTCTTTCTCTCTCTCTCTCTTTCTCTCTGTCTCTCTTTGATCTCAGGGGGTCCTTTTTGGAGTTTATTGTATTTTATTGTACTTGGTGGGGTGTTTGGGGTGGGGGGGCAAAGAGCTTGTTCTCACGGGGTTTGTCGGTACCTTCAGAAACTTCTACCAAAGTCATGTTTAGCTGCTTGTGGTGGAGCCCCCTGACCGCCTGTGGATACAGGTGTCTGGGGCGGGGGGGGGGGGGTGCGAGCCCCAAAGGTGGGCTCTGGGGGGCTCCTCCTCCCTCGGGGCCAGCCCTTGGGGCTGGAGACTGGCCACAGCTCGGTGGGGTGAGTTGAGGACCTCAGGGGGCGTGGAGGGAGCCCAAGGGGCCGTGGCCACACAGGGTGGCCTTCAGGGAAGGCGGGCGCAGGGCACGGTGAGGGCAGCGGACGCTGTTGCGGCAGGGAGGTGGTAGAGGGGGTCGGTGGCAGGAGTGGGGCCCTGGGGCCCCGGGGAGGCAGGGATCGAGGGTGCAAGGGGCGGGTATGGGGGTTCGAGGACGTGTGACAGGACAGAGGTGGGGCTGGCTGAGGGCTGGGCGTGTGCAGGCAGTCACGCCCTTGGAGTGCCCCTGAGCGCCCCTTGACTCCCCCAGAGCTGGCCAGTCCGCCCCACTCTGCAGCAGCCAGAAGGGGAGGGGGTGTGTTTCCTTTTTGTTGGTGATGCATGCAAATCAAGTGGACAACAAAACAAAACCAGAAACCCACAGAACCACAAAACCAACACCAAAGGTGAGGAGCGTGGCTGGACGTGGCGGACGCAGTCTAGGCCTAGGCGTCACTGTGTCCTGTCTGTCCTGTTGACTCTCGTTCCTGCTCCACACTCACAAAACGCCACATGTTCAAAAGTACTCGAGTTCTCTGCTCTCTGCCCCCCACCCGGGAGGGGAACTGCCGCCTTCTCTTGCCCAGGTCCCCTTTGTGAGGGGATGGGGGCAGGGTGCGGGGCCCACAGGCCTGGTCCCCCACCCTCCCTCACCTGGCCCAGCCAAGGGGGGGCGGGGAGGCCTTTGTGGGTAGCTGGAAGGTTCCGTGGCTGGGCGCAGGGCCAGCTGAGGCCCTGGGCCAGCCTCCTGGATTTATTTTTATTTAACTATTTTCTGTTTTGTGAGTGCGTCTGCCCGCCCCTGCCCCGCTTACGTGTGAAGTGGGAGTTCTGGGGGAACCTCTTCTTCCCCTCTGCCTCTTTCCTGTCCTCTCCCTCCGTCGCCAGTCACCAGCCATCCTTCTTGACCAGGCAGAGGGTGGAGTGGGCAAGCAGGGGCTTGGGGTGGCCTGCCATAGGCCGCCCGCCGGCCCACAACCCTTCTCCGGTCGCCAGTATTCCCCCAGCCCTTTTTAAAACGAAATGCCCTCGTTTGTAAATCCTTAGACGCTTGAGAATAAACCCCTCCCTTTTCTTCCACCGAGTCTGTGGTGTGTGTCGAGCTTGGCAGGCCGCGGCAGCAAGAGGTGGGAAGGGGCTGTGAGCGGTGACCTTCGGGGCGCAGGGGGAGCCATGTCGTTCCGGGGGATGGGGCCTCAGCACGGGGGAAACTGAAGCCGTGCAGCCCGGTAGAGTGGTATGTGTAGTGATACACGAGCGACCGGTGTGCAGGACCTCCCTCCCTGCCACCCGGACAGCCACAGGTTGGCCAGAGAGGAGCCCTTAATCCCCAGCCGACCTTGGGCGCTGGCTCTGATGAAGGCCCCTCAGTCCGCCGCCCCCGCTCCCTGCCTCCTGGGGTGGCTGCACAGCCGAGGACGGGGCCACCTGCTCACCTGCTGGTCCAGCATGCTGGCTGCCACGCTCCTGCTGCTGGCCCTGCTCCCCGGGGTCGCCTCCTTGCCTAGCGGACCGCCTGGTACGTAGAGGCTGGGGACGCGGCCCATCATGCCGCCATCCCCGTGTTGCTGTTTCTCAGCTGGACGGCTCATCAGCGCTGCCTGGGGGAACTGGTGGGTGGGAGGTGGGCGCAGCCTCTGCATCGCGTCTCCAGGTTCTTCTGGTCCCCCAACTTCTTCAGAGGCCCCAGCACTTACTTATGCTGAGGCCAGTGACCGTGGGCGAGCAGTGTACAAATATGCTTAGGAAATGTGTCTGGGGGTCGTACTAAATGTCTGAGGACATTATTTGACAAGGATCCCAGCAGAGTGCCTCCCTCAGGTGGGGAGGGGGGCAGGGGGGCAGGCATGTGGGTCGGCACCCTGTGCTGCTGCTGCGCTCGATCTGGGAGTGAGGAACCAGGACAAAGGGAGAAGCCCGAGACCCTGGTGGCCTGGCTGGGCTTCAGCTGTGCCAGAGGGGCAGAGAGCACCTTCCTCTTCCCCTTCCCCATTGGTCACAGTACCCTTGGAAGGGAAAGGGGGGGCAGCACCCTTCCCCCCAAGCTGGCCTTGCTGCCCCACAGAGCGGCCGTGCGCCCCTTGGGGAGCTGATCTGACCCAGCCAGACCACCTCCTCCGCGCCCCCATCAGGCACCCTTCAACGCTTCCCGGTCAGGGACTCCCTGGTCCGCTCTGGGTGGAGAAATCCAGGTCTGGGAAGGGGGACTCCTCCGCAGAGACGCGCAGCTTTGCTCGCAGCCTCAGCTGCGGGGCTGTGGCGTCCGCTGGGCGCATGGGACGGTCAGGGGACATACCATACCTACTCGGCCAGCAGTGAGGCGGGCGCGGAGCCAGCACGAGTGAATCCCTGACCAAGACAGCACCCATGCTCCAAAGGAGGCGGGGAGGTTGCTTCACTGGCCCGGAGGGGCTAAGGGGCAGCGCGACCTCCTTTGTGTCACCCTTTCTCCCCGCCAGCGCCCCCATTCCCCGCGGCGCCTGGGTCCTGGCTGCGCCGACCCCTTTTCAGTCTGGAGCTGTCGGACGCGGAGGACGCCTTCCCGCGCCGCGCGGGGCCGATCGAGGTGCCGGCCGACAGCCGCGTGTTCGTGCAGGTGTGGACGCGGGTCGCACCGCGGCCGGGTCGGGCCGGACGGGGGCGGCCGTTGCTGATCCCGCCCCCGCCCCCGCCCTCGCCCTCTAGGCTGCCCTGGCCCGTCCGTCTCCGCGCTGGGGCCTGGTCCTGCACCGCTGCTCGGTGACACCGTCTTCGCGCCCGGCCCCGGGCCCCGCCCTGGCGCTCCTGCGCGGGGGCTGCCCCGCCGACTCCTCGGTTGTCCTCCCGCCTCCGCCGCCGCGCCCGGGCGCTACCCGTCCGGCACGCTTCAGCTTCCGCCTGCGCCCGGTCTTCAACGCCTCCGTGCAGTTCCTGCACTGCCAGCTGAGTCGCTGCCGTCGCCTCCGGGGAGCCCGCCGGACACCTGCGCCTCTGACGCTGCCGCCGCCATCGCTGGTGCGCGGGCGCACGGCTGGGAATCTTGGTGCCTAGGCCAGTCGGGGGCTGGGCACAGGCCCTCTGGCCTCTGAAGGAAGAATCCCTTGGAGCTTGGGGTTCTAGGGCTCAGACGCTTTGGAGCCTGGAGACAGAGGTCCCTCAGATCTGGGGAGAGTCACTGGGTCTCTCTCAGGCTGGTGGCTGGGCTCGGAGACCAAGAGCGGGGGCTGTGGGGCTCTGCCTAGGGGTTCCCCAGGGGACAGGGAATGAACACTCGGCATGCTCTGGGATGCCTGGGGCGGGACTCTGAGGTTCCTCCAGGGCTGGGTGGCTCGGTGCAGAGGCGGCCAAGGGGCCAAACTTCTGGGTATCCAAGGTTCTCAGAGAACCGGGTGGTGTGACCTTGAGGGGCTGAAATTTGGAGTGCTCACAGACTGGGTGGCTGGCTGCTTGTACATCTTAGGGGCTGGGCTCGGGGACCTCTCAGGGGGTCGCATTTCCAGGAGCTTACTGGTGCGACTCCTGGTTGCAGTAGAGAGCTGGACACTTAGATCTCTCCGGAGCCCCGAGGACAGGTCCCTCTATCCTGGGGCCTGACATCCCCATCTCCTGCCTCCTCCTCCCCACAGTGTCTGCCTCAGGATGAGGCGTGTGCGGGCGCCGGCAGTGGCAGCGGCGAGAGCCTGGGTGCCGACAGCCCCCACCTGCACACGCTGACGCAGCCCATCGTGGTGACAGTGCCGCGGCCACCCCCCAGTGAGCGCGCAGTTCTCCGCAGGGGTCGGGGAAGGGCGGTAGGGAGGACATCTGGGGCCTGGGCCCAGTCTCTGTGTTGTACTTCCCACAGGGCCATCCAAGGGCGTCCCCAGCAGAGCCGTGCGCCCCGAGCCTCCCGCCCCGGCCCCGGCGGCCTTGAAGCCCGCGCCGGTAGTGGCGCTGGTGTTGGCTGCCTTCGTGCTGGGCGCTGCGCTGGCCGCCGGGCTCGGCCTCGTCTGTGCGCATTCAGGTACCAACCTCCGCCCGCCGGGACTTGCGTCCGGCCCCCAGCCTATTCCCGCGGGTCGCGACCCCGGATCGCCGCAACCCCCAGCCGGTGGGGCCCGACCATCCCTAGACCTGCTTGCGCTACGCCCGTAGCAGCCCCCAGGGGGCGCCCTTGCCCCGGCCCAATGCGCAGCAACCGCTACTGCTCCGCAGCCTGCTTCTCCTTTCCAGCGCCCCCAACCCCCGGTCCGGCCCCGAGAGACTCGCCCAGCGGCCCCCCAGCCCAGGAGGTCCCAGTGAGGCAAGTAAGCGGGGGCGGGGGCGGGGAGGGCGGGCGGGGCGTGTAACGTGGGGCCGGTAGGACAGCTAGAAGAGGGAGGAGGTGATGAAAATTACTTCATAGTCTTTCCCTGTGCCAGGGAGTGTTCCGGAAGGTTTCATGCCTATTAATTAATGTAATCACCATAACAACCTTCAGGTAGATATTATCCCCACATTAGAAATGAAAAACATGAAGCACTCTATGAAGTAACTTGTCAAAAGTCACAAAATTTGGTGGAGCTGGAATTCAAACTCGGGCACTGGGTCACCCACGGCCAACTTTGGGCTCTGTGTCACAAGAGGGGTCCTCAGACCTCAGACATACACTAGGCACGGAGAATTCACGACTAGCACCCACCCTCACTCCCGCACAGACTGACGGAGGAGGCCAATGATCGGCGGGGAAGGGGGTGGCCTGCGTGGTGTCCTCTCCTTCGCTCAGCCTGGGTAGCCCCTCCCCAGGAATAGCGCACCCCCAGCAAGGTCCTGAGACACAGCTGCCACGGCCTCGAACCAGGCCCGCCAGGGCTGGACCAGCCGCGGTCGACCTCGGACCCGACCGGACCACTGTCTCTGCTCTGAACCCTCCCGCCCCCACCCGCTCCTCCTCGCACCCTCCCATCTGGGCTCAGAATAAACATCTGGTCTGACCTGCTGAGTTCGGAAGTCTGCGTGTGCGCTTGGCGCGGGTATAAGGGGCAGGAAGCAGAGGCCTCGGACCAGGACTTGGGGGCCGGGCTCACACACCGATATATACGTATGCAGATGGGGGGGGGGAAGCAGGGGAGACCCAAGGGAATTTTTCCCTAAGAGAAAGGGACACCCAACCCCACCTGCTAAAGTTTTAATAAGCTCCGCCTTCTTCCTCAACCCCTGCACCTGTCCACCTGCCTCCTGCGGGCTCCCCAGAGCCAGGCTTTCTCGGCTCTCCACCCCCACCCTGGACCCTGCCCTTGCTAGGGCCTCGACCTCTGGCCTCTGCTCCAGTCTCCTCTCCGTCTAGTCGAGAGCTCTTAAAATGTCTCCTATCCGAGTTCCTCCCTTCCCTTGAACGGGACTACTAGCTCCATTTTACAAATGAGGAAATTGAGGCTCGGCTCGGCCAAATCACTTGCTCTAGGTCCTCAGGGCTGGCCAACCCCACAGCCCAGGTTCTTGGCTACCACTGAACAGCTGCCTTCCTGCCAGGGTCCGCCCCTTTTGGAAAAGGAAAGCACACAATGGGAGTTTCGCAAGACTTAGTCCAGGAATGGAGGGAGGGCAGGAGATCTAAGTTCTCGGCTCCAGTTCATGGATGAGATATAATGCAGGCAGGGGGGAGTCTCATTCGCGCCCACCTCAGTTCGCACGCCAGTCTCTCCATCTTCTCGCATCTAAACGGTTCTTTTCGGCCGCAAACGCGGAGCCACGCCCCCATCTGGTTCCGCCTCCGCGCCGTGCTTTCTGACCCCAGCGGCCTCCGTAAGCCCGCCTACCAGGGAAACGGGCCGGGAACGCCGACACCGCCCTCGCCGGCATGAAGCCTCCGCAGCGGCGGCGAGCGGCCCCGGCGCGCTACCTGGGCGAGGTGACCGGCCCCGCGGCCTGGAGCGCCCGCGAGAAGCGGCAGCTGCTACGACTACTGCAGGCGCGGCAGGGCCAGCCGGAGCCGGACGCCGCTGAGCTGGCTCGAGAGCTGCCCGGCCGCAGCGAGGCGGAGGTGAGGGGTCCTGGGCAGGGAGCGGGGCTGGAGACCCGGAGAGGATATGGGCGGGGCATACTTGCGGCTGAGGGGCGGGGCGAGCTTCGGAGAGAGGCTGGGTGTGGGCGGGGCATACGTGAGGCTGAGGGGCGGGGCGAGCTTGGGGGAGAGGCTGGGTGTGGGTGGGGCATACGTGAGACTGAGGGGCGGGGCGAGGTGGAGGCCGCGCGTGCGAGAGGCTGAGGGTTCAGACTCCGAATTAGACGGAGCAGAGGCCCGGGTCAGAGCAGAAAGGGCAGCGGGACCCCGCGGGAGTGAGGCCGAAGTGAAAGCCCGGAAACGGGGCCGAGTGGGTGAAGCGGGGAGGTGAACAGGGTAGCACTTAGCAGAGGGTGGGCCCTGGCTGTGGGGAGGAAACAGAACTGGCCTGGGCCTTACATCTTTATGGGGTGGCTGGTCACACTTGGGGCCTGGGCCCGAGCACCGGGGCAGAGTCACTGAGACCTGTAACACCAGGGTAGCGGGAGGCAAGGGAGCAGTGCTGGTCCTGGAGCAGGCAGTAGGCTTTGGCCTCTCTCCCCAACCCTGGGCGTATAGAAGGCTCCTTCGGCCTCCTCCTCTCTTCTCCAGATCCGGGACTTCCTGCGGAAGCTTAAGGGCCGCGTGGTCCGGGAGGCCATTCAGAGGGTGCATCCCGGTGGCCCGCAGGGTCCCAGGCGCCAGGAAACACAGACCCCGGCCCCCATCGAGGTGAGGCAGGACAAGGCCCCCCCAGGGCTGGCCCCTGGGGCATGGTGTGGGTGTTGGGGGGATAACCTGGTCAGGGGAGTCCCCAGGAAGGGCAGGGCTTGGAGACCCCTGAGGCTTGATCCCTAGGCTGACCGTGTGCCTTCTGGTCGCCCCATCCAGGTATGGATGGATCTGGCTGAGAAGATAACAGGCCCGCTGGAGGAGGCCCTAACTGTGGCTTTCTCACAGGTACAGCCGTCGCAGGGGCAGGGTGAGGGTGTTAAACAGAAGTCTAAATGAGGGGGACTTGGCTCCTGGGCCCTTCCTCTCGCCCGCTCAGTGACTCTGGCCCGTCACCGAACATGGTGACCCCGGTTCGGAGGCAGCTCCTGTATGTTACGTGTAACAGGGAGGATTTGGTGAGCAGGTGGAGGTGGAGGGCCCAGCGGGGTGCAGGGCAGGGGAGAGGCCAGTGGGAGGCCTTTCCCCTTTCCCTCCCTGACCTCTCTTCCTGCCAGGTACTCACCATCGCTGCCACGGAGCCCGTCAGCCTCCTGCACTCCAAGCCCCCCAAGCCCACACAGGCTCGCGGAAAGCTACTGCTGCTCAGCAGCCCTGGGGGGCGGGAGGACTCGAGCCCTGACACTCCTGGCCCCGCCCCTAAGACGAATGGCCCGGTCCCCGAGGCACCCTTGGCATCCCTGGCTGACCCCTCGGCGGAAGGAGACTTGTCTGTGGACTTCGAGAAGATCTACAAATATCTGTCGTCTGTTTCCCGCAGGTGCCATGGCCCTGAGCTTTCTGCAGCTGGTGAGAATAGCGGGCAAGGGCTGTGAGGGAGGAAGCCCTGGGTAGCAACCCCCGCCCCTCCCTAACCCCACCCCTCCGTGTCCACCACTAGAGGCGGCAGTGGTCCTCGACCTGCTCACCGCGCTTCGCGAGGAGCTGCTGCGCTTGCCCTACGATGCCTTGGTTAAACATATGTTGGATATGTACGTGCGCCTGACCGCCCCTCAGCCCGACGCAGCCACTGAGGGCCTGGCGCCCGGAGCTCAGGATGCCGGGACGAGCTCCAGGGGGCAAGAGGAGGCCAGCCAGGCCGTGCCCCAGGCCCCTGAGAATGCAAGTGAACCAAAGTCTGCTTGGCAAGCAGCTGGGGTCTGCCCCCTGAACCCGTTCCTGGTGCCCCTGGAATTTCTGGGCCAGGCAGCCACCCCTGCGAAGTGAAGGCCGGGCAGGTGGAGGACACAGCAGACATCTGTGAGCCCCCTGGCCCTCAGTCCTGCCTGGGCTGGCCCTGCGTTGTCGGAAGGACCCAGTCACAGTGGAAGGTACCTGGACAGTAGGCAGCAGGGGGTGGCCTTTAAGATGACGCACACTGCAGGGGTCTCCGAAATAGCGGCACAGCTGTACAGGGGTTTGGCCACGGAACTGCAGCGGGGGCAGCTTGGCTAAAGTCACTGTCAAAAACTACTCCCCCCCACCCCCAAGCTCCTGTCCCTTCCAACATCCTGTATTCTGTAACTGAGTAAAGTTCTTGTCAATATGTCTTGCTCCCTTTTTCCTGTGAGTTAAAGATGGGAGTGGAGCCCCAAAGTGCCAGAAGTCAGAGGTAGGAGTGCCCGGAGCTCGGGGTCCCGGGGGCGGGATGGGGGGGGCATGCAGGGAGGAAGGCAGTCATCAGTAAGGGCTGCTACTGCCAGGTTTGGTTCGATGCCACCTGGAGTGACCTTGGTCTGGCCGTGAAGGGGACCCTTGGTGACTGTGTGGAGGATGAGGCCTGAGCCTGACAGGCGTGAGTGCAGGGTTTGCAGCACAGGTGACCTCGCCTCACGCAGATGAAGAGAAGCCAGCAGGGGGAGGGTAGCTAGATGGGAGGAGCCAAGCCCCAGGTACAGGTCAAGGGTAAGGGTGGGCTGCCTCATGTGGCAGGAGGTTGGAGGGAGGGGGGCAAGTCCCCCTGAGGTGGCCTTAGCAAAGCAAGGAGGGGGAGGGAGGGAGAGCTGGAGCTGGAGGGGCCTCAGGGGCAGGGAGGGAGGAGCAGAGCTGGGTAGAGGAAGGGTCCTGGCTGCTGCCAAAGGCCCCAAATTCCCAGGAGTGCTGCCGGGTCTCCCTATAAGGGGTCCCCCTTCAATCGGCCTGCCCGAGGGTGTAGGTAGATCCAGGGAGAGGCTGGAGAGGGCACGGCAGGGGAGCCAGGTGTCCCCCCAAAGCACTGCCTCCCCCCACCCCCCAGCCTAACTAGTCCTCTGGGAGCTGGTAGGTTGTGTTTGCAGAGCCCGTGCATTCACACAGCCTTCCTTTTATAGAAGCGCTTGCGTCTCCCCACACACTGCACACGGCTCCCCCGGGGCACAAACACGTCTCCCTGGCGGCTGTGGAGCGGAGCCAGCGCACTCTGTGCTGCCTGTCCCCCGGTCTCCAGACTGTGCGTGTGGATGGTGGGCAGGAGGAACCAGGCCGGACGAGGTTTGGGGGAGCGGGTGTGTCAGTGCCAGGAGATCATGCCAGCTCTTGGTGGCTCCCTCCAGGGTCCCCCGTCCCCCCTTAGTCCCATTGTTCCACAGCCCCCAGTCTCCCCAAGTCAAGGGAAGGAAAGCAGGGTGGGTCTTGGCGATGCGTGTTGCCGAAGGGAGCTACTTTACAGGTCAGTCCCCCCAGAATTCGGTCAGGCTGTTTTGGCAGCATGGGGCAGCCATTAAGGGCATGTGGAATTCAGACGTGGGTTCCAATTCCAGCCCGGCTGGGAATCCTGCCACTCAGGCTGCCTGGTCCTTAGTCCCCCGGCCTGTCCAACAGCGATGCCAGGAGGGCTCGCTCGGGGTCCTGACGGGAACGACCACGCGCAGGACGCTAACTCACACGGCTGGGGAGGAAGTAAGCGCTCAGTAATAGCTTTATTGACACCAGCGGCTCAGAGGCAGGGAGGAGGGAGAAGGCGTGGGGTAGGCCACGGGCGATGGGAGAAGGGATGGGGGAAGTGGCAGGAGGGCCAATGAGGGGCAGAGGTGGTGACTGAGGGAGGGGCGCTGACCTGTACGGGGGAGCCTGCCCGCACTCTTCCTCCCACCGAAGGCACCGCAGCCATGGGTGCGCTCCAGTCTCGGTCTCCGGGGCAGGCCGCGCAGGGCCTAGGGGTTTGCAGCGTCCATCCCGCGGGCGCAGGACAGTCTGCCCCGCAGGAGCATCTCAACATTTAAGGGGGGGTCGGGGGCGGAGGAGTGAGGATCGCCAGACCACAGGGGAGGGACGGGGGACACGGGGGTCCCCCGCATCCAGGAATGGACATGACACTCATGCTCGGCGGCAGGACAATAGCAGAGCCACCTATACGCCCGGGGTGGGGGTGGGGGTCCTCTTCCCAGTCGGGGGCCAGCGGAGCCGGCGAGTTACGAAGCGAGCACGGGGCAGGATAAAGGCACGAAGTGGGGCTCCGGCCTGGCCGGGAGGAGAGATGGGAGGGGTCTGAGGGGGAGGAGCCGGGCCTCGAACGCCCTCCCCCCTCGGGCTAGGCGCTGGGGCGGGTCCTGAGCGCTATCCCTGCCTGGCGGTGCCCCCGTCGGGTCGGCCCTGGGAGAGGGGCCACGCACGGCTCAGACCAGCGCGTAGTCGAACTGCCCGCGCTCGAGCGCCTCCTTGTGGTCGGTCCAGGACGAGGCGGGCATGCGGCTGTAGGGGTCGAGCAGGATGCGCACGCAGCGCACCATCAGCAGCACCAGCACCACGAGCAGGCAGAGCACGAAGGCGAACACCGTGCGCTGCTCCGCGTCCAGGCCCGCGCCCACCGGGGGCCCCGTCGACGGCGGCAGCGGCTCGGGGGACAGCGTCCACGTCGCGCTCATGGCTCACATCGCCGCGCGCCCTGCGGAGGAAGGGCCGGCCGGGGGCGCGGCGATGAGGCTGCGCCTTACCGCCCCTGCGCCTCCCCCTCCCGCCACCGCCCCCTGACCGTGCCCGGATCCAGCCCCCGACCGCGCCTCCGTCCCCCGGCTACGCCCCAGCGCGGCCCGCGGGCAAGCCGCCACAGGCACGCGGGGACCCAACTCCGGCCGTGAGCGCAGGTGGGGGCGCTGAGAGTGGGGAGAGGGAGCCCGGACCCGCCGGCCCGCGCACAACAGGTGCGAACGCGCAGCCCGGGAGGCGCAGCGGGGTGAAGCCCTGTCTCCCGCCCCGCTCCCTTTGTTCTCGGCATCCCCGGGACCCCTCCCCCACCGCCCCCGCCCCGCCGCGCCCCTCACCCTGGCCTCGACCGGGACGGGGACCGAGCGCCCGGTGGCTGCGCTCTCTTCCGGGACCCGCGCCGGCTCCGCTCTCGGCCTTTCCCCGGCGGCAGCGGCGGCAGCGGCGGCAGCGGCAGCGGTGGCGGCCCGGGCTCAGCCCACCCCACCCGCCCCTGGAGCGCCGGAGACCGAGGCAGGCGAGCCGCGCGCTAGCCGGGCCGCCGCGGCTGTTCCCATGGCGACGGGGGGCGGGGCCGCCGCGGGGGGCGGAGGCTGCGCAGGGAGCGGTGCGCGGGCTCGCGACCCCGCCCCGGCCTCCGGGAGAACGGAGCACCCACCAGGAGGCGCCTGGGAGACTCCGGACTCGGGGAGCCTCAGCACCCAGGACCTTGCCCACCCCCACCCCAGAAGCAACCCAGGCAGTCCCAGCCCGACTTCTGCACCTCCCCCCCCCGCCCCATTCTCTGCGATAGACCCCTGGACCAGACTTCCTGCGCGGGCGGGTCCCAATGCTTCCTAAAATCGCTTATTGGCGCTCAAGCTCTTCCAGCTCTAGGGACCCCAACCCTCCGAGACCCCAGCCAGGCTACTGAAAAGTTCCCTAGCTCTTGTCATGGTCCCCCCCACCCTGGGGGGGGGCAGGGTCCTGACCAGGCAAGGCTGCCCCCTCCAGGGCTGCAGTTCCTTCAGTGACCTTGACCACCTCCTTGTGACCTCCTGGCCAGCTCCCACCATCCCATCATCAGTCCCAGCTCCCCCACCCCCACCCCAGTGACACACATCTCAGACCACCCAAGTTGCTCTCCTGCACTTTGGTGTTTTATTATTTCCAAATCTCGGGCATATATACAGGGTAGTAAGGGCACTGTTAAAATAAAAAACGGAGCCAAAATGGCCTGGCTTAAGTGGCCAGTGGGCCACTCTGAGTGACAGGGGCCTGGGCCCTGCTCTCCTGTCTCGAGTCCCTGGGCAGGGGCCCCTTGGCACCATCTGGCCTGTGCACCGCAGTGACCTTGCCCAGCAGCCCCACAGGGCAGAGGGGCAGCGCCGGGGCTGGTACTGTGGGGAGAGGCCCCTAGCAGCTGCCCGCCCTTCCCCATGCAGCTGCTTCCACAGCCACCCTGGTAGAGAACCCCCAGTCCTGTCCCCAGAGGTCTAGTTCCCAAGGGCAGACACCAGTCCTCCGAGCGTCCGCCGCGTGCTGATCCAGCCCAGGAGCCCCTGGTCGTGGCCACTGCGCTCAGAGGACCTGCTCTGTGCTGGAGGCGGAGATATCCAGAAGCCGCCAGGCCGCGTAGGGGTCGAGCTCGTCCTGATCTCGGCAGAGCGCCCACACGTACAGCATGCGCAGCACCTTGTCCTGCCGAGGTGGGGAACGTGAGGGCTGGGGATGAGCGACTGTCGAGAAGGCACAGGGCAGAACACAGAGGGGACGCTGGGAGGGACTAGGGGGTTAGCGTGGGTCTGGGCTCCAGAGGCTACAACTCAGGACTCGGCCCGAGCAGAAAGCTCAGTCACCCTCCGACCTCCACCAGGCCCCACCAGGGCCCGCCTGCCGCTGCTGCAGTCACAAAGAGCGAGGGAGGGAGCGGAAGGCGGCCACCCGCTGGCCACGGCCCTGCTCCGGCCCTGCTCAGCTTCCTCCCGCACTCACCGGGTCACCCTCGACCACCTCGCCTTTGGGGTTCTTGATCACCATCACCAGCTGGGCCTGGAAGGTGATGATTAGCACAGGCCCCTGCTCCATCATCTTGCCCATGGCGAGCTGCAGGGGGAGGGGGGACTCAGAGAGTGGCCACACCCCTTCCCTGCTGCTCCCCTTGTGGTGCAGATCCCCAGTTCCCAGGGGGCGGCCCCAGCACTCCCTTGTCCCCTTGTTGTTGGGCCAGGCCCCATAAGGAGCCTGAGGAGTCGTCCGTTTCTGGGTAGGGGATTCCCACGAGACCCTTCCCAATGTGAGCCAGCCTGAACTGCCAAGGACCCACGCAGCCGCCCTGGACCTGGGCTGGGCGGGCACACCAAGGCCTCCCAGAGCGGCCAGTCCTGCACACAGGCAGGGGTAGAGGGAAGTGCGTGCTGGCGTGCCTTCAGCTCCCCACAGGGGCCTGAGCAGTCCTGACAAAGCGTCAACCCTTCCCAGTAAAGGTGCCGGGACAGCACTGCCTTTGGGGGCCCTGAGGTCTGTGCAGCAGCACCCGCTGCGACTGCCACCTGCCTAAGAATTCTCCCACCACAGGCTTCCACTGAAAGGGACCCTGGAGGTCCCTTAACCCAAGCACCTGCCCATGCCACAGCTCCTCCAGGGACAGGGCACGCCTGTTAAGAGCATACCGCCCCCGCCCCAAGGGAGAGACACTCACATCAACGTTGTCGATATCCAGGATGCGGGAGTGGAACTGCAGGCCCAGCGCCCTGGCCTGCTGGATTGGGTGAGCCAGCTGGCTGTAGGTCTGCAATGACAAGCCGCATGCCTGTGGCCGCACGCACGCTGGAACGCAAGCCCCGCCTGGGCACCGCATGACCTGAGGCTGGCACACCGCGGGGCTGGGCGCACGGTTCTGGGCATCTCTCCCCGCGGGCCGGCTTGCCAGCCGAGCTCCATGCTTTCAGCCCTTGTGCCGTCCAGAAACAGCTCCTGGCTCCTGGGTGTGCTATGCCAGGAGTGGCAGATGCCAGGAGCATGGGTCCAAGCAGGCAGGCTGATGCCACCCGTCTGCTGGCCCCCGATCACCCCCACCCCCGTTATAAAGGCAGCACTGCATCGAGACTACCGACTGAAAGCAGCATCGTCGGCAGACTCGGTAATCTTCCTGCCACAGGAGGTGAAATACACCCCCAGGGGTAAGTCGAGGCCTCTCTGGCTGATCTTGGACTTGCCCCTATTCACCGCATTCTGAATCTTGGCCTGGAATCAAACGTGTTTTCTAGGATTTGCCCTAACCCATGGCTGCTCCGAAAGGAGCTGCCCGGGGTGCCGCCTCCTCGCCGACCAGCTCCTCCCCAAAGCTGCTGTCCACGGGCAGCCCGTTCTTCCCAAGGGGCAGCGGCACCCCACGTGACACCCCTGGCCCCCCTCAGCCTGTTCCCAGGCCCAGGACATGTGCAGCCTTGTCTCTTTCCTCTGGAAGCTTCTCTGGACGCTTCTCTGGACTCACCAATTATGGTGGAAGACATTCCAATCACACCTACTTTTTATGGAAATAACTGATCTACCAAGAAAAAAAATGCTGCCACTCCCATTTCTGGTGTGATTCTTAAAAACGTCATTTAAAAAACATCTCTGTGTGAGCACCTGCAATTTCAAGGGCACTTCCAGGGGCACGGGCAGCTCTCTGGCAAAGATAACAAACCACATCCTAATGGTCCCAAAGTATTAACACACACACACACACACACACACACACACACACGAACACCACCACCACTCCTAAATGCCTGCTGGATTAGTCACCATGCAGAGGAGTATTTAAAAAAAAAAAACCTGACATCGTCTCCTCTGCTTTCTCCAGCAGAACAGAATCAGCCAAAAAAGGCTCTGGACGGCTTCATACAAACAAGCTTGGAGAACAATCCCATGAAGACCCGGGTCAGGCAGTGAGCAGGGCGAGGTGAGGTGGCTGGCCAGAGCCCTGCAGGGCCGGCTGCCAGGCCCTGAGCAGACAGAGTGTGCTCCTGGGGGGGCTGGCCCGCCATCCCCAGCCCAGCGCCATGCAGCCCTGGGACCCTGAGCCGTGACTGGGGGGAGCTGTCTAGCCTCGGCAGGACACACAGCTCCTCCCCATGCGGGAAATCCATCACCGCCTGTTTTGATCTGTGTTTCGGGAACTCGAAGTGAGAACAGCTAATGAGTCCAGCCAGCGCTTCGGGTCCCGCAAATGCTGCTGTGTTCGCGCTGTACCCTCATGACGCCTGTGACACGGGCGTGATGATGGACTCTGGCCCAGGGACGGGAAGGTCACACACACCCAGAGCTATTCGCGGCCCCTCTCCACCCAGCCCCAGCCCCCGGGGTCCCCCCACAATCAGGACACCAGACCCTGTCACGCCCCTGTCGGACCGTGCTGCCCACGCAGATCTCCACGCTGTGATTCTTTCTAGGCCTAACCAGAAAAAATAGAAAGAAACAAATACTCACAGCTTCATAGCACCAATCTTTGAGAATGTCGAGCTCTCCAGAAATCATGGCCTAAGATGGGGAGAACAACAAAAAAAATTAGCTTGAGACTAAGAGAGGACGATCTGGGCGGGAGGCCCTCCCCTACGGGCTCTAGCTGGGGAGTAAGGGGATTTGGGTTGGGCTGCAGCAATAGACCTGGGGGACCAAGGGCCTGTGTGTGACCCCCGGCAGCCCAGGGTGGTCCCAAGGGCCTCGTGGGAGGAAGCAGAGGAAGGTGGCAGCGTGGTGGGCTCACGCTGGCCAAGAAACTGAGCTAAGGAGGCCAGGAGCTGCATTCTCCCTCCACTGGGGATGGAGCTTTGCACAGCTGGGTCCACACAGGCACAGAGGAGGGGTCCCGGGGGTGGCCTCCCCAGATGCCATGGGGAATGCCTCTGCAGGAACTTGGAGGCAGGGCTGAACACGTTGAAGGTGACGGAGGAGCCCAGGGCCCAAGGGAAACCCCAGGCAAGCTGGGGGCTGAGAGCCTCACCCTATAAGAAACTGCCTGTGCTCAGACTGCTGCTTTTGGGGACTGCTCCATTTCTACCTCCTCCCGCCCTGCCCAAAGTGGCATGAGGGACCTGGGAACATGGAGGAGGAGGGGACCCCATGAAGGTCACTGGGACGGAGGAGGCAGGAGGAGGGGACAGGAACCCACCGGGGCTTGCAGGGCCTTTCTGTGGTCTCACTGGGACTTTCCAAAAGCCTGGCACATGCCCAGGCTCCGGCCACATCTTGGGGGCTAAAGGAGCAGATGCAGCGGGTTGGGGGGCAGGGGGAAGGCAGCCGACCTTGGCTGGGCAGGGGTCTTATGGAGGGTGGGTTGTGGCGGGACCTTGAACAAGCTGCTCTCTCTTCGTTTATGAGCCAGAAAGTGGGGCTAGAAGATGGGACACCTCGGGGAAAGCCCCCACAGGGTCCTCCTCATGGCTCGCCCACGGGCTACGGCTTCCCCCACGCCTGAAAGGCCCCTGGCCCCGGGGAGCGGCTCACTGTAGCCTCCAGGGACGCGCCTCAAGCAGAAAGCATGAGGGAAGAGACAGGAGCTCCAGGCCGGCTTTCAAGGGAGGCATCGTGACAGGGAACTCTGTCCCGGGAGCAGACACACCCCAAGGGCAAGGCAAGAAAGCAGCGCCATCGTGGGGACCAGCAGGGCCCACGGGCGACCCTGGGTGCCCTCTCAGATGTGCGTGACTAACAGGGGCCAGGCGTGGGGCCCCTCAGGCCTCTGAAAGCACGACAGGTGTCTGCCCCTGGCGGAGCACCCGAGCAGACCGCAGCCTGTGTGACGAGCACCGCCCGGGCTCAGTGCGCAGCCCAGGGCGACAGAGGCAGGACAGGACGGGGAGGGCCCGCTGAGGGGACGACCCACCTCCAGGACGTTGGGGATGATGTCGTTCTCACACTGCTGCAGGAACCGCTCCTTGTCAAAGGCGGGGTCGACTCGCAGGATCTCCGTGAGCACCTCTGACATCTCCGTCTTGGAGAACAGGCCCCCTGCAGGCAGCCAAGCCAGGAATGGGTCGAGGGCCCGGGGCCCTCCCCTTCTGCTGACCCCGGTGGCAAGGACGGGCAAGCCACTCACCCAGCAAGTCCGTGACCTTGTCTGTCAGTGCCCGGGATGCCCGGATGAGTGCGTTGTCGCTTTCGTCATACTTCATCTTCATCTCGAAGAACCCTGTGGAGACATGGACCGGGGTCAGGGGGCCTTTCCAGAATGACACCCCTACTCCACGACTTTGAAGGCAACTTGGGGCCCCTGTGAGATCCACTCTCCGTGCAGGCAGGGTAAACGGGGGGCCTTCTCTGAGCCTGCGTCCCCAGCCACGGGCCGAGGGGGCTGTGCGGACAGTGAGGGGCTGCCGTGCTGGCTGGAGCTCTCCCTCAAAAGGGAACAGACCTCTAGCAACTCCCACAGCACAAGGGATGAGGGTGTGTGAAGTGGCAGTGCTCCCTGTCGGCACCGGGAAGCCCCACGCCCCAACGAGAACAGAGGACTACGGACCCTTGAGCTGGCTGGCCGGGCCCTACTGGCGCCTCCTGTCCTGCCCTATGAGGGAGAGGCTCATGGTGGAATCCACAGCCGTGCCCCCAGCGAGGTCGGTATGCCTGGCCGCCCTGCTGCTAGCAACAGCTGACAATGGCAGGGATGGGTGACTTGGCCCCTACGGTAGGGTTCCCGGCCCGCCAGCCCAAAATGCACTGGGCTGCCCGCATGAGCAGGGCTGCCTGTCGGCCTGTGCTCTGCCAGGGCTCTGCTGCTCACTGGCTGGGTGATCCTGTGGAAGTGGCTGGTCCTCTCTGACCCCGGTCTCCTCCTCTGTAAAGTGGGGGTCTGGCTTGAGCCCAGCACATGGGGAGCACTCGGTAAGTGTCCGCTGTCATGGCTACGCTGTCAGCTGAGCCTCCGAGATGTGAACACTCACGATTAAATACCACGTTGTTGTCCCTGAAGTCTTTCCACTGCTGGTACCACTTGGAGTCCTTGTGCAGCACAACTCCCAGGGCCTCCCTGGGGTCAGACCGGGGCAGTGGTGAGCAGCAGCGCGAGCCCCTGTGCGCCGGCGTGAGCACCCGAGCCCTCCCACCCACCTGCCCCTGGGGGGGAGGGGTGTAGCGGGACAGCCCGCCCCTCACCTCTCAGCCTCCTGCTTCCTCTCTCCCCTTCCCACCACTCCACCCCCTCCCCCAGATTCACTAGGGAGCAGGAACCCTTGAGCAGAAAAGCTGGGGAATGAACTGACTTGGGCAGGAACCTTCTGCAGGCGTTCGAACACACCCGGTGCGTGGGGTGGGACAGAGGCGCTGGCCGGTCTGCTACCTACTCATTGGGCTCAAACACCTTCTCTTCCTTGAACTTCTCTCCCGCAAACTCCTTCCTCTTCCTGAGCCGCTCTGGCCTCCGATAGGGCCCGGTCTGCCCCAGCACACTCTCATCCAGCTCCTTCTTCACGGACTCCACCCCCTGGCGGAAAGCGGTCGGCCAAACGGTGGGCACTCAGGACCTTCCCCACACTGCAGACCACCATGGCGGGCCTGTTTGTTTGTGCCCCACATTGGGAGAGCATCTGCTGGGAACCCCAATCTAGGACCTGATGGCACCCCAGGACCTCGGCCTCCCCCAGTTTTGAGGTCATGTGGCTCAGAGTGACCTGCCTAACTTCCCTGCATGGACAAGACTGTTCTAGATGGACCCTGTTTTTCTTTGGCCTCCCTCTCATTCCCCCAGACCTCCCTGTTGGGGCTCTGGCCCTGTTCACTGGCTGTGCACACCCGCCCTCTGTAGGGCCTGCCCCTGCCACCTGTGGCCCCTTCCCTGTATGCTCCTGTCACTTGTCGCTCAGGAACTCCTCATCCCCTGCTGGGTCCCCCAGACCCCTTGAGAGCAGAAATGCAGACTTTCTATTCTGTGGCCCCTGTGACCAGCAGAGGACCCAGCTGCGGAAGGATTCGACAGGTCATGGGGTACGAATTCGGGACCTCCAGTCACCCTGAGTGCAAATGGTCCCTGGTTTAGGGACACAAGCTAAGGATGTTAGCAGCTGAGAGCCTCTCGCTTGCCCAAGGCTGCCCAGCGGGAGTGGAGCACAGACCTGGTGCCTCGGGTGGGCACTTCCCCCCCAGGGCTGAGCTCCGAGGTGGGAACTCTGGCTCCTGGACTCAAAACAGGCCAAGGCAAGGGCACCCCCGCCGTAAGGCTCAGCCCGACCCACCTGGGAGAGGGCTCTGAAGGCGGCAGTCTTGCCTAGCTTCTCCCCACCCTTGGACACCGACTCAGCGGACTGCTTGGCAGTCTTGGCGGCTTCTTCCACGCTCTCCTTGATTTTCCGGCCGAGGTCACTTTTACTGACTTCATCAAGACTCTACTGAGACAGAGGGACAGGGGTGTCAGCACAGCACCCCTCGGGGCCCGCACAAGCTCCCCCAGAGCTAAGGCCAGCCCAGCCCCCCAAAGGGCAGGAATAGGTGTTCTGAGCTTGTCTGGCATATGGGGCCCCGAGACTCAGGTCCCCTGTGTACAATGTCCAGGGTGCTAGACCTTTGGGCTCCCGGGTAGACACCAGGTCAACTGGGCTCTCCCCAGAATGGGCAGGAGTGGCAGCCTAGGGATACAAGGGGAGGAGCCTGTGCCCAGCACCGCACTGGCCTGCCCCTCTCTCCTGCCCAGAATAGAGAAAAGCAACACAAGCCACAAAAAGGAAGCCCCTGGCACATCTCCCTCCCATCTCCACCCTTGCCTGAGGCCCAAGCAGCACTTCCCAGCGTTTTGGCAGGAAGAAAAAAAAATCCTCATCTCTCCTCCCGTCTTTGCCAGTGGCACCAAAGCTTCTCACCCACACGGTAAACCGCAGGGCACGGGGGCTAGTCTGACTCCGCTCTCCTTCCTGAGGGTGCCATGCAGCCTAACTCCGGAAGCCGCCCGACCAGGCTGGCTCTTCCCTTGCTTGCCGCCCACGGCTACTCGTGGCCTGTGCCAAGTCACGCCCTGCCCGGCGCCAGCTCTGCCTGCAGCTTCCAGCACCGCTCTCCTCCCAGAGGCGACGAACAGATGGCCCCGGAGCCGCGGCCAACAGAGCGCGGGGGCCCAGAGACCGTTACCTCCTTCACTGTGCCTGTGATCTCCCCCAGCTTCTTCTTTATCACTTCGCTTGTCCGCACGGTTTCAGATTCAATGGTTTTCTACGGTAGGAATGTTGTTTCTTTTCGTTACAACGCCACGGTTCTCTTATAGGCAAGGGTCCAAAGACTCATTTTCTCAGCAGCCCTCCCCTGCCAGCCTGCCCACCCCAGGGCCCCTCACTGCCCCACAGCCTCCCCGGCGGGCTCAGCAGCCAAAGGCTGACACATGGAGACCCTCTAGGCCCAGGGCCTGGCTCCACTCTCGCGCTAGGTTCAGGGGTGATCTGGCCCCCTCTCCACCCCCTCCCCCTGGCTCACTGACGTTATCCTGCCTCACTCTGCACCCTGCAGCTGCCAGTCTCTGCCGGATCTCCCACAGCCACTGTCCCACCCGACTGGCCCCCGAACCACCCCTCAGTCCCCACGCCTGCCTTAATGGCAAGGAAGGGTGATCTGCTGTCGGGTCAGATCCCCACAGGCCCTCCGACAAACAGGCCTTCCGCGTGGCCTGGGAGGGGACCAAGAGAACAAAAACCCCAGAGACCTGGAGTGGGGGCCCACTGGTAAGATGGGGAGGCTGCCCCCACCTCACAGAGCCCTCGTGCGGCAGAGGCGGCGGAGCCCGTTCGCCGTGGCAGGTGCCTGGCAGCTGCTCGGTAAGAGACGGCAGTCGTTAACGACAACACTCGCGGTGTTATAACCTGCTTTCTACCCGCTGCACTCAGAGCCACGACCAGCTCTCAGGAGCAGCACATCTCAAGCCTACTGCTTCAGCAGTCACCGGGGGAGCCCAGCAGGTGCACACTCCCGCCGGCAGCTGGTGGGGGAGGGGCTCCAAGACCCCGCATTTCTCACGAGCTCCCAGAAGCTGGTGCTGCCGGTATGCAGAGCACGGCGCTCCGTCTCACCACAGAAACGGAGGGCTGGCGACGTACTCCTGTGCCCTCGCCCCCTGGCATCAGTGCAGTGACCTCACCTTCCCCCACCACGCCGGCACCACGCGGGAAGCAAGTGTGCCACCGGGGGAGACGCGAAGCAGAGGGACTCACGTATTTCCTTCTGGCTTCCTGGAGCGCGTCGGACTCTTCCAACTTGCGGGCCTCATCTCGGAACTTTTTTATACTTTCTTTCATTTCTTTGTTTTTGGCTAATTCTTGTTTGATATTATCCAGCAAGCCAGAGAGAAAACCTTTCCTGTTTCCAGAAGAATAGGATCTGGACTAGAAAGAATGTAAAAGAAACAAAGGGTTTGTACTTTTTCCTCTGTGCTGCCGATACGGGTTTCACAATGAATAGCTACCTCTCTTAGGAGCGACAAAAGTCAAATCAAAAAAGCATCAGGTGAGGGGCGCCGGGGCGGTTCAGTCAATTAAGCGTCTGCCTTCAGCTCAGGTCATGATCCCGGGGTCCTGGGTTGGAGCCCTGAATCAGGCTCCCTGCACAGCAAGGAGTCTGCTTCTCCCTCTCCCTCTGCCCCCACCCCCCTTCGTGCTCTCTCTTGTAAATAAAATCTTTAGAAAAAATAAATAAAAAATAAAAAAGCATCAGGTGATAAACTGTGAGAAGTCCAGACAATGAAATATTATTAAATAATAAAAAGAAATGAGTTAGCAAGCCATGAAGAGATGGTGTGGCCTTCCACAACGTCCTATGTCAATGACACCTCAATTTAAGAAGACACAGAGGACCTTAGCTGCGTATCACCAAATGAGAGAAGCTGGTCTGAAAAGACTCCAGACGGTATGATCCCCGCTCTAGGACCTTCTGGAAAAGGTGAAACCATGCAGATAGTAAACGGATTAGTGGTTGGCAGGGGCCTGTGGCGGGGCGGGGGATGAGTGGGCAGAGCACACGGGAGTTCCCGGGCACTGAGATTACTCTGTGACAGCACGATGATGGACACACGGCAGACGTCTGTCCCCAGCCCGGGAATGTACAGCACCCAGAGCAAACTGTGAAGTAAACTGTGGACCTCGGTTAATAACGAGAGATCAACACCGCCTCATCAGTTGTTAACAACCGTGATGCACAAACCCAAGATCCGCCTCATGGAGAAAATGCCTCACGGGGAAAGCTGTGCGCCCAGGTGGGAGGAGAGGGGAGAGAAGGTGACGGCAACTCTCTGTACTTCCTGTTCAGGTCTTCTGTACTTCTCTCTTTTTTTTTTTAAGATTTTATTTATTTATTTGACAGAGATAGAGACAGCCAGCGAGAGAGGGAACACAAGCAGGGGAAGTGGGAGAGGAAGAAGCAGGCTCATACCAGAGGAGCCTGATGTGGGGCCCGATCCCACAACGCCGGGATCACGCCCTGAGCCGAAGGCAGACGCCTAACCGCTGTGCCACCCAGGCGCCCCAGGTCTTCTGTACTTCTAAAAGTGCTCAAAAGAATAAAGTCTACCCTAAAACAAAACAAAGGACCAGGCTCCTCCTCCACCAGAGGAGACCGTGGATGAGAAACGGGCGCAGCTTAGAACCCTTAGAGGGATTCACATGTGCTCACCCAAGGTAAAGGTTGATAGCCAAAGGGGCCCTTGCCCCAGGACTGGGACAGCATCCCAAAGAAGCTGGCACAGGCCCTACTCCCCTAGGTTTCTGGGGCCAGGATAACTTCTTCCTTTGGAGTCACTCTCAAGTCCCAAGCACACAAACCTCCCTCGTCAACCTACAGGATCACTGTTACCAAGAGCCGAAGCTCAGCGGTCCCCCTGGTAGGAAAACCCGACACACCTAGAAGCCAGAGCCTAGGGAGGCCAGAAGAAAGGCCAAGGCCCCCTCCAAGCACAATAGCCAGTACGCTGCCTAAGACACAGGCTCCAGGGTCAGACTGAGACAGGTACAGATCCCTGCTTCGCCACAAGCATGAGAGCAGGCCCCGAAAAGGGAATGCTTGAAGAACCTCGAGAGGGAGCCACGCCGTGGGGTAGTGGCGACTTTCACAGTGTGCCGGTGCACCGCGGTGGCCGGGGCCCGCCTTCCCATTTTCAAGGTGCCTGACTCCCGAGCCCCCATCAAGCCCCAGGGCCAGCCTGGCCAGCCTTTCCTGGCAGGGGGGGTGGGGGAGTCCAGGTTCTAAGACCTTTGGGACTGCGCCACCACCTGTGGGAGAGAGTCCACTGCTGAGAGGAGACTCAGAGGGATGGGCAGGGTGTGGGCTGCCCCAGTGTGTGGGTTTGGGCAAGTAGATCAGCTTCTGGGTTTTCCTCCCTGTGGTGGTGAGGCACCCACAGAAAGAAGCATGGTTGAACAGGTATGATGGGAAGGGCAATAGCTCTAGAAAATGTGGTCTGTGAGGAACAACAGAAACAGGAAACCGAGCCCCCGAGATGGGTGACTCTGCTCAAATGCTTGGAGGGCTGTTATGCAGAAAAGGGAAGAGCCACAGGGATAGAGGCCTTAGATGTAGAATGTCAGCCAATCAGCTGCCCCGGCAGTGTGGGCAACACCCTGCAGCCCTCTCTCCGGTCAACTAGGCATATCTTTCAGAAGACTTTCCCCTCTTCTCGGCCTGCTGGCATTCTGAGTCACTCACCACGGGCAGCTCTCCACCGGCCCAGCGTATCTGATAGGTACCATGGCGTAGCGGCACCAGGTTGTGGCTGGACAGAAACTGGACTCCACTGCCGAGGCATCTCTAATTGGGGGAGAAAAGAGAAAGACCCAATTCAGGTAAGAGAACGACTAGGAAGTAAGTGGGCCACACTAAAAAGCAGGGGGTCGCCCAAGACTCATTTGCCGATTTTTACCGCATGCCTTGCCGCATGCTCGGCGCTCTGCAATCTTGCTAAATTCTGAGAAGCCAGTGGAATCTTGCGGAAAAGATGACACTGGATCTGCAGGGTCCATGTCTACTTTCCTGCCTCTGAGCCTGGGGAAAACCAGAGGAGTCCCAGGAAATGCCAACCTATGATGGAAGAAGGTGAATCGTGCGCGTCTGATTTAATCCCAGAGACTGAAATGGGCACCCAGAGCCTAGATGCTGGCAGTAAACAGTGCTCTCGCAAGCCTACCCCGCTTCTGTCAGCCCTGGAAGACCAGAGACCTGGGCTTTCAGAGGTAAAACAGGGAGAACTTATTGTTCCAGGTGCAACCCTGGGAGCCAGCGACAACTGAGGGGACCCACCTGGGCCGAAACACTGCTGTCATCCGAAAGGCATTTCTGCTCCTACCAAATGAAGAGCTTAAGCTCCATAAGAGAAGGGCCTGTGCAGTCTTGTTCAACGTTGAACCCTAGCACCCAGCACTGAGCCAAGCACATTGGTATCAATGACCCCACAGAACTACTCTTCCATTTCCACATGGGCCTTTCCTCTCCCTGTTCCACACTTCCTGTCTCCAGGAACTCTAAGCAACATCCCAAACTCATATAAATGCCACCATCTCCTATAGCTCAAGAGTCATTCCTGAGACGCCTAGCTGGCTCAGTCGGAACAGCATGAGACTCTTGACCTCAGAATTGTAAGTTTGAGCCCCACGCTGGGGGTAGAGATGACTTAAATAAATAAATAAACTTACCCCTTCCCCCAATTTTTTTTTTTTAAAGATTTTATTTATTTATTTGACAGAGAGAGAGACAGCGAGAGAGGGAACACAAGCAGGGGGAGTGGGAGAGGAAGAAGCAGGCTCATACCAGAGGAGCCTGATGTGGGGCTCGATCCCATATCGCCGGGATCACGCCCTGAGCCGAAGGCAGACGCCTAACCGCTGTGCCACCCAGGCGCCCCTTCCCCAAATTTTTTTAAACAGTAACTCCTGGTGGCTCAGTTGGTCAGGCAACTGTCTTTGGCTTGGGTCATGATCCCAGGGTCCTGGGACTGAGCCCCGCATCCGGCTCCCTGCTCAGCCAGGAGCCTGCTTCTCCCTTTGCCTGCCACTCCCCCTGCTTGTTCTCTCTTTGTCAAATAAATGAAACCTTTAAAAAAGAGTAACTCCCAAGAGTTTAAGTAAGTTGTTCTTCTCTGCCTACACCTATTATCCTGGAGCCACAGATTTCAGCAACAGTCTGAGATGGAAGTGGATGGCTGTCTAACTTGGGAAAGAAATCCCAGAGCAAACCCAAACTTGAGGTTGGTTCCCCACCGGTTTTGTGCCCAAATGCAAACGTGTGTTATTTCAATATCTCAACCCCAACTCAAAAGACAAGCAGCCAAGAAAAAAAATCAGCCCTGAGTCAGAGAGCTTCTTTCTCCCCACACTAGGATCCCTACGAGATATTTTCCTCCCTCCAGAGTCTGGCTCTGTCGTCAGTCTGACCCAGGGTTTTGGCCAGGTCAGCTACCCCACTAGCTGAGACTGTGGGCAGGTTGCTTAACCTTTCTGAGTTCCAGTTTCCTAACCCAGTTTCCTAACCTAGTCCCAGCAACATGAAGTACTACTGTTTTCTGAGCGCGCTATAAACACCTCAACTCTCACCGCCCCTATGAGCTCAAGCTCTCAGCCGGGCCGAGAACTACCTCCCGCACTTTCACACGGAGGGTTAGGAGGTGCGAGGCAGGAAATGGTCTCGGTAGAGGACCTGGCACATAAACGCAAGCCGTGACTGTCGCGGTGTTCTGACTTCTAGCTGTTTCTCCACTGGGCGCCCAGGGCACCATTCACTCCCGGGTGCACGTGGAGTCTGATCAGGAAGTAAGGGGCGATTTACCCCCCGCCGGGCTCCGCCCATGGCCACCTCCCACCCGGCACGCTCTGCCCCGGCCCATGAGTTTCGCTCCGGGACCCCGGGCCCGGCCTCCGCCGACACAACGCCCCAACCACAAGGCTCTCGCTGAGCCCAAGGAAGGGCGGAGAGAGCCAAAGGCCTGAGGACAAAAAGGCCCTGGAGGTCGCAGGCCTGGAGCTCCTTAGACCCGCCCCCACCCCCACCCCCGACACCGCACGTCCGCTTACCCGCGGGCAGCGGCACCAGCCTCCCCACAGCGCCGCCGCCGCCATGTTGCTGGATCCCGTGTGACCTTCTGGCGACGCGGTCCGATGGCGTCACCAGCCTCGTCTAGGTGGCGCGGCGTGGGCCTGGGAAAAGCCGGCCCTGGGGGCGGGGTTTCGGAGAGGAAACGGCCTCTGATTAGACAGCATTCCAGGGGGGCGGGGCCTTGAAGAGGGGTCTGGGATAGGGGCGGGGCCTAATGAGGGGGCGATTCCTAGAGAGTTAGGCCTCTGATAGGGCAGGATTTCGGAAGGCGGGGCCTGTGACTGGATGTCACCCGGGGGGCGGGCTCTTTTTTGAAGCGGAGACCTATGGTTGGGTAAGACTACGAAGGGGCGGATCGTGAGGGCGTGAATTCCTCCCGAGCGGCGAACTCCCCGACAGATCGCGCAGGGTTGCAGTGGCTGGAAGGACAAGTAGGGCGGCTGACTACAGGGATAGATTCAGTTGGATTCTGCCTGATTGGCCCGCGGACCTGCCCGGTAGTGACTGACCCTGCTCTCACTGACAGTGGCCTACAGTGACCGACAGACGGGCAAGTGAGTTGCTCCACGAGCGAGAGCACATGAGCCCACTTTGTACAGCACTTTGAGAAAGCGCCTGTTGGTTTTAGTCCAGAACAGGAGAAGATGAAACTAAGACCAGGCTGGGTGGAGCCCCCTTCTCCATGGATTCCGTGTGAATTGACATACCTGGCCCTAAAGATTAGGCCTTTGTCTTTTTAACACCTGGATACTATTTTCCATTTAGAGAATGCCGCCACCAAGTGGCGTACCTTAACATGGCCATGCAATCCGAGTCTAGGAGGGATGGGGAGCTGGTACCGTGGGGTAGTCAATACATGTTGCCTTTGCCCTATGGAAGCCTTTTGAGTTATTAAACTGTGATAAGGTCTGTGGGACTTGAAAGGGAGGCAACATACACTCCCTATCTTCAGAGCTGGACAGATTCTCTGTCTCTCAGAAGCTCCACCCTTAGGTGGGAGTAAGAGATTTGGGCTTCCACTCTGGCTTTGTCTGAAATGTCTTTACTCCAAGAAGAGCAAACTAGTTAAGTGGTTGGGATATATAGGTTTGTTGCTGAGAAGAAGGTCTGGGCTTCATTGTAGCTGAAACCATGGAATTGGATAAGGGCACCCGGGAGTGTGTCAAATGGGCATATCAAAGACCAAGGGTAGAGTGGAGGAAGAAGAGCACTCGAAGGAGACTGGGCAGGACTGGTCAACAGGTAGGAAGAGCACCTGGAGGACCTCAGAGAAGGCAGGTGGAGTGCAGAGTGGTGAATGCTACAGGGAACTCAGGCAAGGCAGGCCAGGCCAGACCTGTATCCATCGTCCTTGGCATTTTGCAGTATGGAGGTCCCTGGTGAGACAAGCAAGAGTATTTTGGTTGAATGGTGATTGTGGAAGCCAGATTTCAGTGGGTTGAGATTTTTTTTTTTTTACAGAGACGTACTGGAGTCAGCTGGTAGTGGCCGGCGAGAGCTAATTGTCAAATTTTTAGGAATTTGGGAGCTAGTTGTTAAATACAGCCGTTGTTTAAAAGTTCATTGTGTGAACTTGCCCATCAAATGGATTGTATTTACACAAAGGTAGTAAATACTCAAAACTCAACACTTCCTAATTATTTTTCCACGTGTTGCTAGCTGTGCTCTGAGGGTATTTACATAAACCACTTCTGTGTGCTGGAAATACTGTTACGCATGCCATTGCATCTTCTCCCTGTTCCGTGTTCAGTGACATGGCATCAGTAGCTTGACATCGGCCATGGCGGGAGTATTTACACCATGGGAATTGGCAAACACTACAAATCAGAAGCTTTTGGTTTGTTTGGAGGGCCAGCTAGTATATTCATTCAGCCAGCACGCAGAGCAGGCATGGGCACCTCTGAGGAATCTTTGCCATGTGTAGAGGGAGAAATGATGGCAGCTGGAGGAACATATGGGGAGGATTGAGGGTGCTCGGGTGTTTGTTTTTCCACCTTTTTATTTTGAAACATTTAAAAGCCACAAAAAAGTTGCAAGAATAGTATAATGAACACTCATAGACGTTTCACCTAGATTCATTTTGCCACTTGCTTTAGCCATCTCTGTTATACACACACACACACACACACACACACACACATATATATATACAAGCAGATTTGTTTTGCTAAACCTTTGAAGGAGAGTTGCAGACATCAAAACACTTCCCCTTCAGTACCTAAGCACATTTCTGACAAGGGCATTCTCTACCAGACCACCATGCCCGTATCACCCCAAGACAGTCATTATCGTTGAGTAAGTCAAATCAATCAAATAAAACTCTGTATTATTCTTTCCCCCAATATTCTTTGTAGCTTTTCAAAAAAGAAAAATCTAAGGTTCAATCATGTGTCACTTACTGCGTTTGGTTATCATGTCTCCTTCAGTTTCCTTTAATCTAGACACGTCGCCTCGATTTGGGGGCGAGGGGTCATTTATGACAGGATCTTGAAGCCCTGTTGTCTTGTAAAAATGCCCCACATTCTGAAGCTGACTGATTTCAGCATGATCAGTTCCCATGTTGTCAAGAGGTTCCCATCGGGGATGTTGTGTGTTTCCCGCTGCATGCCAACAGGTTCATGATGCAAGCTGGTGACGCTGGTTGGCTGGCATGGTCAAGGGTTGGATCGTTCGTGACGGGAGAGGTAGGAGTGTAAATACATGCCGAGCTGCTGGGCGAAAAGAGCTCGGGGGAGAAAGGGCTCAAAGAGGTGGCAGGTGGGGGCTAGGGGAGGGCAGCGGCTGGCAAGTGCCATGCTGGCCTCAGGGGACATTGAAGGCGTGTCCCTCCAGGCATTATTCCAGCCTGTGAGGTGTGGGCAGAGAACCTTGCTCGGCATTCACCACCCTGGTCCCCTATAGGAAGGGGACCAGGGCATGGGAATGACGTTCAGGGAGTCCCAGGCAGTGACTTCTGAGTCTCCATCTCTCTCACCAGTCCCTTGGGGACGGGGTCGATGGTGTCCTGCTGCCAGGTGCACAGTAGTTACTTAGCGAATATGTGTATTGACGAAGTGAATCAAAGACAGAGCCCCTGGAGGACCTTCCGCGAAATCTCTTGCACGAGTAAGGTTTATTTACAGTTTAGGTTTCCAGGCTGGGCTCCAGTGATGGGATCCAGCTGGTTTTTACTGGGCGCGCCGGGGGTGGTCAGTGATAGCAACAGTCGCTCATTTACCAGCACTGACCCGCTGTGCAAAGTGCTGTGCATGGATTATCTCATTTAAGTTTCCCAACGATCTTATGTTTCTGCACAACAAATCGCCACAAACGTAGAGTCTTAAAACATACCCAGTCATCATCTCCTAGTTCTGTGAGCCAGAAGTCTGGCTGGGCGCTTGCTTCGGCCGCACATATACTTACATCGGGATGAGCCTGGAGGAGCACAGAGATTGGCACAGCCCCTGTGTAAGGGCGACACCCAGATTTGGAAAACGTTCCGTGTTTTCCATATTTCTACAACAGCGGGCATATAGTTGACGATACTGTCCTGTACACTTAAAAATTGGTTATGATGTCTCTCTCACGCGCATGCTCTCCGAGTCAAAAAAAGAGCCCTCACCAAAGATTGAATTCTGCCGGCACCTTGATCTTGGACTTTCAAGTCTCCAGAACTGTGAGAAATAATTGTCTGTGGTTTAGTGCCCGCCCCCCCCCCCCCCGCCAGTCTGTGGTGTTTTGTCACCGCAGTCCCAGCTGACGAAGACCTTCGGGTCTCCCTGATCCGTAGACCAAGCCTTGTGCTCAAGGCTGCCTGGTCCGGTGGCAGGGTGTAGGGAACCTTCCCAGTGCTGTATGGTGAGTGTGCACTGGGCAAGGTCAATGGCAAGACCAAGAGCAGGACAAGGACCAAGGCTCTCAGGGAGCCCTTTGGAGAAGCACCCAGAAAGCCCGTTCGTGGGAGTGTGTGTGTGCAGTGTTCATCCAGGAAGGGCAAGATTTGGGGCTGGGATTATCACAGAAGGACTGTATTATTTCACTACTGCCATGTGACAAATTATTCCGAAACAGAATGGCTTAAAGAGAGCGGAGTGGTGGTTCCTGGTGACTGGGGGTGGGGAAATGGGAAGGTGTTGTTCAGTGTGTATCAAGTTTCGGTTGTGCAAGGTGAGTACGTGCTAGAACTCTGCCGTGCACATAGGGCCCACAGTTCACAATGCTGTGCTGTGCACTTAAAAAATTTCAGTTGTAAAACACTCATGTGAAGTGTTCTTCCCACGCCCGCACCCCCCGCCCCTAAAACAAAGGATACAAGAAAACTTTGGAGGTGAGGGATGTGTTACCTTGATTGTGGTGATGGTGTCATGGGTGTGTGCATATGTCCAGACTCATCACATTATATGCATTAAGTATTTGCAGATTTTGCGTATCCATTATACCTCAATAAAGCTGTTTCTAACAATGCCATGGCTTAAGACCAGTGTGTACGCTCTCACCATTTCTGTGGGTCAGGCATCTTGGTGTGATCCAGCTGGTCCTCTGGTTCAGTGTTTCACGGGTTTGTGATCCACATGTCAGGTGGGGCTGTCATCTTGTCAAGGCCCGGCGGGGGTGGGTGGGTGGTTCTGCTCCAGGATCACTCATACGGCTGTTGGCAGGATTCAGTCCCTTGCCGGCTGCCGGACCAAGGGCCTCCGTGTCTCACGGACCACAGGCTGGCGGCCCTCTTCTGTGTTTGCCAAGTGGGCATGCGGCAGTTTCCAACATGGCAGCCAACTTCCATCCACGGGTGTAAGAGAGGGCCAGCAAGGCAGAAGTCACGGTTTTTCTAACCTAATCTCGGATGTGACATCCTGTCCCAGTTATCATATTCTGTTAGTTAAAATGGACTTGCTAGATCCTGTCTACAGGGAGAGAGGATCAGATAAGAGCACGAGTATAGGAGATGGGAACCATGGGGGCCAGTTTAGAGCCCCCCCCCCAGCATAAGTGTTAGAGCGATTCGATTCTGTGGCCTGGAGAGGGTGAGACTCAGAGCTCAGGGGTAACGACCCCTGCATTTTGTATAGTTGTACTGTAACAGAACCTGGGGCCTGGGCACTGTCTACTTTTTGTGCTTAGAGATTTCCTTCTTGGCCTATGTACGTTATCAGTCTGTTACTGTTCCTTGAAAATATACCTGTGATTAGTCCTGCTGACAGCATGTTCTCTGGATAGGATGTGATATAATGAGAAGGGCCCTTCACCTCTGGGGTTTTCCTCCCAAAACCCCATCACCCCGTCTATCTGTGAGAAAAGCATCAGACAGGTCCCAACTGATGGGAGATTCTATAAAATTCCTGATCAGTTCCTCTCCCAGTTGTCAAGGTCATAATGAACAAGGAAAGTCTGAGAAGCTGGCCCAGCTAAGAGGAGGCTAAGGAGATGTGACAACTTACTGACCTTACAGAAAAGGACGTTAGGGAAAATTTGAAAAATTTGAATAAAGTATGGATTTTGTTAATTATAATGTATCAGTATTGGCTCATTAATTGTAACAAATATTTTATTCTGAGATATTACAACTAGGGGAAAGGTTGTAGGGTGTATGAGAACTCTGTGTACCATCTTTGGAATTTTTCTTTAATCTTACTTCTAAAATAGAAAGTTGATTTTTAATTTTAACTTAAAAAAATTTTTTTAAAGATTTTATTTATTTATTTGACGGAGAGAGACAGCCAGCGAGAGAGGGAACACAAGCAGGGGGAGTGGGAGAGGAAGAAGCAGGCTCCCAGCAGAGCAAAGAGCCCAATGCAGGACTCGGTCCCAGGACCCTGGGATCATGACCTGAGCTGAAGGCAGACGCTTAACCACTGAGCCACCCAGGCGCCCCAATTTTTTATTTATTTATTTTAACATTTTATTTATTTATTTGAGAGCAAACACGTGCACAGAGGGAGAGGGAGAAGCAGACTCCCTGCTGAGCAGAGAGAACCTAACATGGGGCTCCATCCCAGGACCCTGGTATCATGACCTAAGCTTAACCTACTGAGCCACCCAGGTGCCCCTCCATGTCATTACTTCTTATGAATGCATACATCTAATATATTCATCTTCCTAAAAAGTACGTATTCTCAATATAGGCATTAATGTAAAAAACAAGGACCCCTTTAAAAAAATTAATATGTAACTTACATTTTGGAGCAGTTTGGGTTCACAGCAAAATTGAGTGGAAAGTAAAGAAGTTCCCATACGCCGCACATACCCTCTGCCCCTGTGCATGCACGGCCTCCCCGACTGTCAGCATGGTACCAGAGGGGCACCTCTGTTACCATCAGTGAACCCACACCGACATATCATCACCGTGCAGAGCCCATGCCTTACATTGGGGTTCACTCTGTGGGTTTGGACGGATGGATAATGAGTGTATTAATATACAGAGTATTTCACTGCCCTAAAAATCTCCCGTGTTCCACTTCTTCGTCTCTCCCCCCTCCCCACCCCTGGCAGCCACTGATCCTTTTAGTGTCTGCCTGCTTTTGCCTTTTCCAGAACGTCGCACAGTTGGAATCCTACAGTGCATAGCCCTTTCAGACTGGCTCCTCTCCCTTAGTCATACGCATTTGAGGTTCCTCCTTTTCGTGGCTGGAGAACTACCTCTTTTTCGTGCTAAATAGCGTCCCGTTGTCTGGATGTCCTGCATTTATCCCTTCACCCGCTGAAGGATGTCTGGGGAGCTTCCAAGTTTGGGTGACGATGAATGAAGCTGCTGTAGACACCTATGTGCAGATTTGGGTGTGTGGTTGTAAGTTTTCACTTCGCTTGGGCAATAGCAAGGAGTGTGACTGTTGGATACACGATTTCTAGTCTCATACCCTCACTCTGCCATACTTTCTCAAATTCTCGCTGCGATTATGTTTCTGGCAGTTTATTCTAACATTTTTTTTCATGGTGTGATTATATTTTATGAAGCAGAGAGTTTTAATAACGCCATGTCTCCAACTTCTTGTAATGTTTATCATTATGTAATCAGGCTCGTTTTCTTTTTGGCCTAAATGGCGGTTTTTTCTAGATTAATATTGCCGGCCAAATAATCTTAATTAAGAATAATAGCTGTGATTTATCCGACTCTTCTAGGCCAGGCAGTGTGCCAAGAGTTTCCCATACTGGCTGAGTTAGGCCCCTTTCAGCTGACAAGAACCTGAAGGAGGGCCTCTGGAATCTACGCACGGAGCTAGGTCCCGCGGTGGGCCCGGACAGCCTTCTGGGTTCGAGGAGACCAGATGGGGACCCAGGCCCATTCTTAGCAAGGGAAGTCTGCTGCTTGCAGCCGAGTGCTCTTCCCACTTCCCTTCCCTCAACAACCCCTCACTGGCTGTTCTGGCCTGGACGTCATTCCCGCCCCCCCCCGCCCCGCAATTCATCCCTTGAAGTTCTGACCCCCAGCACCGCTGAATGTGACGATTTGGAGAGAAGGCCTTTAAAGTGATAAGTAAGTTCAAATGAGGTCGTTAGGATGGGTCCTCGTCCAGTGTGACTGGTGTTGTTAGAGGAGAAGGAGGTGAGGACGCAGACATGCGCAGAGGGATGACCCCGTGAGGACACCGGTGAGGAGATGGCCATCTGCCAGCCAGGGCCGGAGGCCTCGCAGGCAGCCACGCCTGCCCACAGCTTGGTCTCCGGCCTCTGGAGCTGCGAGACAACACGTTTCTGGGGTGTACGCCACCCAAGCCCGCGGCACTTTGCGAGGCAGCCCTTGCAAACTCCTCCAGCAGCTTCTCCGTGTCCTCCCTCGGGCTCGGCGCCCCTGCCCACGCCCAGCTGCTGCTGCCCATGGGCCTCCGTGTTCTGTCTGCCTTCTGTCTGGCTTCCTTCCCACCCCTGCTCGCTCCCCTACCAGCTGGCTCACTCCTCCATCTCCTGTTCTCCTCCTCCAGGTACAAGAATAGCTGCTGGCATCGGAGGCGCACCCCCTCTGCTCCACACAGTGTGCCCGGCCCGGGACGCGCCCTCTCCTCTAGCACCCCGCAGCCCCACCTTTGAGGCGGATGCTAGCATGCGCTCTTCTGTACAGACGGGCGCCCAAAGCTTGCAGAGGGGAAGGAAGTTGCCCACAGCCCCTGGCAGCCTCAGAAAGAACGTGGCTGGCCCGGTGAGGGCAGGGCTGTCATCCCAGGTCAGAGCTCGGACTCCTGGCCTGGGGACAGGGGCATGTGGAACCAGGGGCCATGCATATAGCAGACACTGACTTCTCCTTCGTGTCTGTGAAGTTGGCAGCGTCTCCCCCATTTTCTAGGCAAGGAAGCAAAAGCCTCCAGAAGTGAAGCCACTTGAGGGCTGTGAGGGGGAGGTCTGTGGTATGGGCAAAAAGCTACAAAGAGCAGCTAGACTCTCAAGGGCTTGCGGCAGGAGGGATGACAGGGCAGGGGATAAGGACAGGATGCTCTGGCATGGGAGGGAGGGAACGACCTATGCAAATGTCAGGGGTGCAGAAGGGCATGGTGGGCGTCTTGTGAGCCCTACCATCAGTTCGGTTTTGCATAAAGATCCCTCTGGCTACAGAGAGGAGGCCACTGGGGTCACTAGGAGACACCATAGTGTCCCAAACCAGGGGACGTGGCAGGGCTCGGTGACTGTGGAATGGCAAAGCCTGCCTTTTAGGGTATAAGGCGGGCAGCGCAGGCCATTATTAACCACCTCACTGATCCCTCTTCTCGGAAATTATTTGCGCTCATTGGAGTCCACGTAGGTTATGTGTGGAATAGTCGGTAGGCAGCAGGTGCAGAGCCTATGAGGCAATCAGGCCTTTCCAAGAACCAGGCCTGACCTGTCAGTAGGGCTGACTTCTCTCTTAAAAGCCTGGGGCCCGCAATATGTCAGGGGCCCTTGCAAATGTTTCAGTTTCTTTTAAAATTAGAAGGAAAACACCAAAATCTAGTCTGGATTCTATCCATCTTTACGTCCCACCTCGGTTGTAAAATTTAACTATATATATATTTTCTTTTTCTTTTTTTTTTTCCTTTATGGACTGTGGGACCCATGAAGGCCACAGTGCCCGGGGCGCATGCAAGTCACAATGGGGCATGCTTTTAGCATATTTTGGGGGACTTATCATCCTAGGGTCTGTCTTTTCAGTCTTGGTACTATTATCACCACCTCTTCTGTTCCCATGATCCAGAAAGGGAAGATGCGGAGGGGAGAAGAGGGAAAAACCCCACTGGTGTGGAAGAGGCGTGCGCACACCCACATTCACAGCAGCGTTATTTGTACTAGCCGAAAGGTGGAAAGCAACCCCAGTGTGGACCAACAGGTGAATGGATAAACGAGCTGCATCCATGCGCTGGAGTAGTGCTCAGCCTAAAGAAGGATCAAGTTCTGATACCTGCTGCACAGGGAGGGAGCCAAGGGAAGCACGCCGACAGTGTCTGGAACACGGAGCTCTGAATGCAGACAGCATCCTGGGGCGTGGGGGCCGGCCCCGTGCTCTGGCACCCGGTCCTGGGGTGATCAGGACAGGGGGTAGTTGCCCTGAGTGTGAGAGCCCCACAGAGGAGGTGGCTGGGAGTGTGGGCTCTGGACTGACTGGTTTGCACACAAAAGGTGAGGTTTTGGCAAGTGGTTTGCTCTCTCTAGGAATTAGCTAGCCCTGGAAGGGCCAGTCTTTCCCAGATCAGCAAGGCCCCAGGGTGACAGAGCAGCAGAATACAGAAAACAGGGGCGCCTGGGTGGCTCAGTCAGTTAAGAGTCTGAGTCTTGATTTGGACTCAGGTCATGATCTCAGCCCTGTGCTGGGATCTGCACTGGGTGTGGAGTCCGCTTGGGATTGTTTCTCTCCCTTGCCCTCTGCCCCTGCCCCCCCCCCCCAAAGATGAAAGATTTTAGCACCTTTGAGTTTTTCCTCATTATGACAAATAACAGTTGGAAATATGAGGACAGAACATATTATATAAATACAGTTACAGTTGTTATAATAAAATTGTTATGTTTTCCAGACTTCACGATCTCCCTGGTGTCAGATCCAGAAAGCCTCTTTCTAAGAAGAGCAGTTGTGCGGAGAAGGCAAAACAGATAAAAACATTTCCAGATTACCAAATTCATAATCTGCCACATCGCTTATCAAGTCTCTAATCTGTCACTACTGACGGTTTGTGTTTCTTCCAAGATTTCATTCTAACACATTTAGATTTGCTCTGAATCCATTCTTTCCTCTGAGCAAGGAAGGCAATACCATTACTTTCTTCTAATGTAAAAAGAGTCTTTTTTTAAAAAAATAAGAATCACCAGAGAAACTTATATATATATATATATATATATATTTAATTTTATTTATTTGACACAGAGAAAGAGAGAGGGAGAGAGAGAAGCAGGCTCCCCGCTGAGCAGGGAGCCCATGACCCCGGGATCATGACCCGAGCTGAAGACAGACGCTTAACCAACTGAGCCACCCAGGTGTCCCTGTAAAAATGAGTCTTATGAGTCCCCAGGGCAGTCTAGCTCAGATGCACATACCGAGCATGCCCTCCGAATGGCTCTCCCCAGGCTTGGTCGTGCTGGGGGATCTCAGTTGCCCCCTGGAGGGCCGGCTTCCTTTGCAGTCTAGGGGGTCAGGGGGAGCGGTAAAACCACTTCCAGAGGAGCCGGCTCCGGTGAGTGACACTATGCTACTCCCCGCTTTCTCTCTTCTCAGCCTGCTTGAAATCCCTCCCACGGAGGTGAGAAGTGGCTGGATTAGCTCCTTTCCCCCTATATCCCCTTGCTCAGGGAGTTACAAAGGATATGGTGAGAAAGTCTTGAATCACCGGTACTTAACTTCTGTGGGAATAAACATGCACAGCTGCCAACAGCAATTTTACTTCCAGTGCTTTGAGTTCTAGGCAGGTAGAAACGTATCCACTAGCCACGGTCCACATCAAACGTCACTTGAAGGGAGCACACGAAGAAACAACCCTTTGGCTTCCTTCGGGATAAAAGGCGCGGTATACTTTGTTGCAGAACTAATGCCTTTGACCTTGTACCATGAGACCTCCGCATAGTATATACGAACTGTAATGATCTTCTGGGCGCACTAGAGAGTTTTAGGTTCTTTCATACTTAGTGTTTCCTGAGATGAGATGATGAATAAAATAGTTGTAAGAAGCTGGGTGTATGTTACTCTTCTGACTTTACGTCCCAATTTCAAGTGCTGTCTGTCTGTCTAAGTAGGCTCCACACCCAACGTGGGGCTTGAGCTCAGGACTCTTGAGATCAAGAGTTGCCATGTTCTACTGACTGAGCCAGCCAGGTGCCCCCAGTTTCAAATACTATTTAAAAAAGAAGTTTGGGGAAGATTCTACAGTTTATTACGTGTTCCGTGTCCTGGGGAAAAGAGGGCAGGCATCTTGCACATGAGGGGAGTGTCTGTGAAGCCCCTGAGACTGGTGGTGAGGCGTCTGAATGCAGTGGGGGGATTAGTGTTTTTAATAACACCTCTGTGGCGTAATTTCACATACTGTGAAATTCATCCTTTTAAAATGTATACAGTTCAGTGGTTTTTAGTATATTTACAGAGTTGTACGACTATCAATGTCTAATTTTAGGATATTTTTATCGCCCCCTAAAGAAACCCTGTGCCTGTCCTGTCATCCCCCCGCCCCTGCAAGTGCTGATCAATTTCCTTTCTCTGTGGATTCACCTATTCTCAGAGGGGAGGACATACACGATACACTTGGCTTGGAAAGGTAGTATACTAATAATAACTCCTTGACTTGTACAGCACTTAATGATTTATAAAATGCATTCACAGAGTCACCTAAGTATCGATAAATATCATGAGATTAAAAAAAAAAAAAGAGGGCAGGTGCCTGGGTGGTTCAGTCGGTTGAGCATCTGACTCTTGACCTCAGCTCAAGACTTGTCAGTTCGGGTTGTCAGTTCGAGCCTCATGCTGGGCTCCACGCTGGCTACCATGCAAGGAGAAGCAGCAATGTCAAGGGGCAGAGACAGGACGGCTGGCGCAGGACTGGAGGCTGGGAGCCACCGTCCCGTCTGGAAATGCCACATCCCAACATACGGAAGAAGTGGGAGGTTGGGGTCATCAATGCCGGGACCTCTTCCACCCCTCCCATGCCCTCTGCCTTTGAGACTTCTCTGGAATGAGAAGGAATTGAGGGAATTGCCAGGGTGGAGCTTGGGGCCCAAGCTGATGGTGCCAGCACCGCGGGGGCCCTGTCTTCCTCAGGCTTGCACTCCTGGCTTCTGGCACCTTCAGCCACATCTGCTGATGGAGCTGTCCCGGGAGCCCTGCCCCACTGCCCTCAGATTCTTTGTGTCCTAGTCTGCCAGTGGCTTCTCCCTCCTTTTTCCTACTCTTGCCCCTCCTGGTTCCACAAAACCTCAGTTCCTTGACCCCCATCCAGATCTGGCCTCTCTGCTGTTCCTTCTCACAGCTCCAAGTTCTTCACGGCACTCAGCCTGCGGGAATTCACACGTGTGGTTATTTCATGGATATGTGTCTTTCCCACGCAGCCTGCACTTCCCTAATGATCTGCGATGAAGGCTCAGGTTTTGGCTTTTGGCTTCTTTTAAAATTTCCAATCTGGGGGCGCCTGGGTCCTGCAGTCAGTTGAGCGTCCAACTCTTGGTTTCAGCTCAGGTTGTGATCTCCAGGTCATGAGATCGAGCCCCAGGTCGGGCTCCGTGCTCAGTGCAGAGTCTGCTTGGGGTTCTCTCCCTCTCCCGCTCATGCTCTCTCTCTAAAATAAATAAATCTTTGTAATTTCCAATCTGTTGTGAAGCCATATGTGGTTCTGTGAGTGGCCAGTGCACAGCTGGGAGTGCGCGAAGTGTATGACACCCGAACTGGCTTAGACCCTGGGCAAGGAGACGAGTCATTTGAGAATGCGCTTGGATGTCGCGAGGATGTCAAGCTGCTTTACGCATTTCTAAACACGTCGGCTTGAATCCTGTGCCTCTCGTTTTGTGGACCAACCTTGACCAGCATCACATGTGCTCTGTGAGGACAGGGACGGTGCCCTTTTGGCTCACCTTTGAACTCTCAAACTGGCATGAGGGGATGGTTATGGTTGAATTGTGTTCCCCACAAATTCGTATGTTGCAGTCCTAACCCTCAGCACAGCTCCGAATGTGACCTCATAGGGAAACAGGTTCATTGCAGGTATGATTAGTGAAGATGACGTCATCCTGGAGGAGGGTGGCCCCAATTCCAATACGACCACGTCCCTATAAAAGGGAAATTTGGACACAGGCACGCACACAAGGAGACCCGTGTGAAGACAAAGGCAGAGATCCCGCTGAGGCTACCAGACGCCAGGGAACGCCAGAGACGGCCAGCAAGCACCAGACGCCAGAGAGAGGCTGCAACGGATTCTCCCTCACCCTCAGAAGAAACCAACCTGCTCTCACCTCCATCTCTGGCTTCTGACCTCCTGAACTGTGACACGATAAATTTCTGTTTTTTTTTTTTTTTAAGATTTTATTTATTTGACAGAGATAGAGGCAGCCAGCGAGAGAGGGAACACAAGCAGGGGGAGTGGGAGAGGAAGAAGCAGGCTCATAGCAGAAGAGCCTGATGTGGGGCTCAATCCCATAACGCCGGGATCACGCCCTGAGCCGAAGGCAGACACTTAACCGCTGTGCCACCCAGGCGCCCCGATAAATTTCTGTTTTTTAAGCCACCCTAGCAAACGAATACCTAGATCTCCTGACTCCCTGTTCCCATGGGAACGGATCCATTTGGAGCCTTAAAGGTTGACACCACCTGGGCTGAGCACCCATGGGTGAGTCAGCTGGTCTCACTCATTCGCATCAAATTCTTGGCAGTTGAAACACCTAGGATGATTTTTGTCTTTCGATTGAGGTGAAATACACATAACAGAAAATCTACCCTTTTCAAGCAAGCAATGCAGTGGCATTTAGTGCATAAATGTTGTGCAACCAGCATACTCTGTAGTTCTAGAACATTTCACCCTAAAAGGGAATCCTGTCCCCATGAAGCAGCTGCTCCCAGTCCCTCCTCCCTCAGCCCCTGGCAATGACTAATTTACTTTCTATGGATTTACCTGTTCTGGACATTTCTTACCAATGGAATTAGACAATATGTGACTTTTTTTTTTTTAAGATTTTATTTAGTAGAAAGAGAGAGAGAGAAAAAAAACACAAGTTGAGGGAAGGGCAGAGGGAGAGGGACAAGCAGATTCCCTGCTGAGCAGGAAGCCAGATGTGGGGCTCAATCCCAGGACTCCAGGATCATGACCTGAGCCAAAGGCAGATGGCTAACTGACTGAGCCACCCAGGCGCCCCGATACGTGACCTTTCGTGTCTGGCTTCTTTCACGCAGCATGTTTTCTAGGTTCATCCACGTGGGGGCATGTCAAACTTCACTCCTTTCTATGGCTGAGTCCTACACTGCTGTATGGATGGACCACCGTTTGCTTATCTGCTCACTCACGGACCAACCTCTCCCAAATGTTTTACACAGTGAATACCTGTGGACTGAATGCAAGCACGGCTGGAAGGATGGAGGCCGTAGGGGAAGAGGCACAAGTGGCCCAGGCCGGCAGGGCCAGGAGCCGGTGGGGAGTGTGGGCGAGGAGGGACGTGGGCGGCGATGGGAGGGGGGAAGCAAGCTCCCACCTGAGGGCGAGCATATGTAGGGGGGTTGTGCAGCTGGGGCTGCTGGCCGGGGACAGCAGCTGCCCAGCTGATGTGCCTATGGAATGACAGGGCAGATCCATGGAGGCTGGGAGCAATCCCAGACACACCGTCCAGAGGGAACTGGCTCCTTCTCCAGCAGAAGGAGCTGTGCTGGGCTGAGGGCTTCCCGCCTCCAGCGGCTCAGGGCCAGGGCCGACCTGCTCCCTGACTTCAGGCTGCCTGCGGAGGCAGAGGCCCTTAGGGTGGGTTGGGGGCCCAGGAGGGGCAGTCCCCCAGACCAACACTCAGACCATGGGAGGTCCTTGGAACCCCATCACTGCCCACTTTGCTTCTTTTGGCGCCGAGTACTGTCCACCAGCACCCCCCGTGGATTTTCACAGGCACTGGCCATGACTGGGTACATCCGGCTGTGGTAAACACCAGCGGCGGGGGGGGGGGGGGGTGGTTCCTCCCCACCTGGGCACCAAGGGCAAGGGAGTCTTGGCCACACCGGAAGGCCTGCGGGCTGCACGCAGCAGGTGGTGCAAGACATAGCCAAGTGGGCAGCTTTGGGGGGTGAGTGGCCCTCTGCAGACCCACACGGCCCCGCGCTCGGTGTCATGCTCTGCTGTTGCCATTTTAATGTTCTCAGTACGTTTTTCAAACTTTTTAAATTGTGGTAAAATACGTATGACATAAGATTTACCATTTTAACCATTGTTAAGTGTCCAGTTCAGTGACATTAAGCATATTCACACGGTTGTGCAACCATCTCCAGAACGTTCCATCTCCCCACACAGAGACTCTGTCCCCAGGAAGCACGGACTCCCCATCCCCTGCCCCAGCCCTGGCTCCCACCAGCTCCTCTCTATCTCTGTGGACGGGACTCCTCTGGGGACCTCCTGGGAGTGGGGTCTTGCAGGATGTGTCCTTCTGGGTCTGGCTCCTCTCGCTGAGCACAGTGACCTCAGGGTCCCTCCACGTCGTGGCAGGTGTTAGGATGTCCTTCCTTTGTAAGGCTGAATATATTCCAATGTATGGACCACATTTTTCTGAAATATTTTCTTCTTTTTTAAGTAAATTCTGCACCCAACATGGGGCTGGAACTCACGACCCCGAGATCAAGTCACATGCTCCGCCGACTGAGCCGGCCGGGTGCTCCTTATCTGAAAATTTTTAACAAAGCGCACTTTCGTTCTGCACTGGGCCTCGCAAATTATGTAGCCTGTCCTGCTGGCCACCGTCACGTGAAATCCAGCAGGAGAAATCCTTCTGGGCAGCAGCTTGCTCAGTCTCCTCCCTGAAACTCACGGAGGGGAACTCAGTGTGGGGCACACGATGAACCCCCACTGTTGCACTGCTCTGGAGGAACACAGAGAAGACCTGGTGACAAACCTTGGAGGGGGCCGGTTATGGTTTGAATTGTGTCCCCTGAAAAATACATGTTGGTGTCCTAACCCAGAGGACCTCAGCGTGTGACCTTACTTGGGAGACGGGATCTTTACGGAGGTGATCAAGTTGAAAGTTGAGGTCAATAGTGTGGGCCTGAACCAATGGACTGAGGTCATAGAAAGGGGCAGTTTGGACAGACGGGACACATAGAGAGGGGAGATGATGTGAAGGCACAGGGAGACAGCCGTGTTACTGGGGTGACACGTCTACAAGCCCAGTAATGTCCCCCTTCCTTTGAGACTCACACCAGCCTGCAAGATGTTGCCAAGGGTTGGGAGGGCCCTGACCTCTCCTTCCCTCTGTCCCCTGCCTCCACCGTCCTCACCGACAAGCTGCCACACCTTCCAGTCTGATTCCTGGCTTTTTAGAAATATAACCTGCGTTGGGCAGGGGAGGATTAAAAGTGCCCGAACTGGGGGAAGGAGAGGGAAGAAAATCAGGTGCTTTACACACAATCTCTTTAAATTCAGAACATTTAAGACTACATCATCATGTGGCTGAAGGGTTTAAAAATAACCTGCCAAACACATTTTTTTTCCTTGGGTCACAAAAGCAGACGAGTGGAATGTTTTTAAGATTAAAAAAAAAATTACCAGAAAAAAAAATCAGAAAGGCTTTTGACAAAGCAGATTTAAGGTTTGTGCTTCTGTGCTTCTGTGGGTCTGGGCCCCCGATGCCTCCATGGCTGGCGTCCTCCGCGTCTGACCAGGTCTCTCGGGATGGCCTCATCTTCCATCAGTGGTCCACGCAGGACTCCGATGCCTCCTCCTTGGACACATCCCTTTCTAAGAGTCCCTGTATCTGGTCACTTCTACTTTTCACCTGGAACGGCTGCACTGCGGTCCGTTTGTCTGCCCTTGTGAGTGCACATACCACGGACGCCTGTGAAAACCCTTGCGACGGGGGCGGGGGGGGCCTGGGTGGCACAGCGGTTAGGCGTCTGCCTTCGGCTCAGGGCGTGATCCCGGCATTATGGGATCGAGCCCCACATCAGGCTCCTCCGCTATGAGCCTGCTTCTTCCTCTCCCACTCCCCCTGCTTGTGTTCCCTCTCTCGCTGGCTGTCTCTCTCTCTGTCGAATAAATAAATAAAATCTTTAAAAAAACAAAAACAAAAAACCCTTGCGGCGGACCTGCCTGCTCCAGGCCCTCGTCCCGTCCAAACATCGGTGGAGAGAAGGCAGCCGCTCCCCAGAGAGGAGGGACAAAGGCACCAGTTGCCCTTCACCCCGGGGGGTGGCTGTGGCCCTTGAGGCCTCCACCACCTGCCTCAGCCCAGCTTGCTGGGGAGGCCTGTGAACCTTGCAGACACAGACACGCCGTGCTGCCCCCCGCCCTGGGGAAAGGCAGCGTGCACGTCTACACCTGCCTTCGAGCGTCTGCCCTAGAGCCTCTAGTTCGAGCACGCATGACTCTCCTCAGGAGTCCCGTGGGCCTGGCTTAGGCACCCCGGCCTTCTGAGGGGCCGCTGTGGGAAGTTTCCGGTTGCCACGAGTTCTGTGTGTCAAGTCAGACTGTCCCCATCACGCCGTCCACATCTGGTGATGATCCACGCAGCGGTTTCCTCGGGACGCGGCAATTTTATTTACGTGGACGAAGGAGGACGCTTGCATTCACTTGTAGAGAAAAACTGGCTTTAGCTGAGGCAGCATGTCCTCCCACCCTGGGTTCCAGTCTTTCCTGTGGGGCCCCTGGTGGTTCTGGAGCTCCAGGCCCTGCACAGGCTGTTTCCGGAACCTCATTCTCACAAAACCAAGGGGCAGGCCAAACCTAGGATGCTCTATACCAAACTGGTTCCAAAAAACAGAAACCACCCACTGAGCCGCGTCTCTTCCACTGGCTAAGCTTCAGCTGTATCACCTGTAAAATGGGTCCCTGAACGGCACTCAGAGTAACACCTCCCTCACCGGGATGTGCCCATAAAGGGCAGTACTTTGTAAAGCGAACAGCACGAGAAGAGCTAACAGGAGCTATCCCTGCGCCGTCTTCTAGCTACAGCTGTCTTCCCCACTTAGCCAGCGCGCACGCAGACGCCACTCCCCCAGGCCCTCCCCTGCAGCCGCGCACGCCTGGCTCACGGCTCACCCACTCGGCCTGGGGGTCTTTAGGCTGGGGGTCTGCCAGGCCCTACCTAGCACGTGGAGGAAAGCAAGGTGTTCACTTGAGATAAATGCTCCCAGGCCAGCTTTAGCTGCACTGCAGGACTTGCGTGAGGCTTCCCAAAGCTGGTGGGGTGGAAAGCCCGGGGCTCTGCCACTTGTCAGAGGCTCAAAGCCCCAGGCCACCACGTGTGTCTTGCTCTGAGTGGGCTCCAGGCCAGCGGCGGAGGATAAGGGGTCAGTTCACGGTGCCCCCACAGCCCCCACTCTCAAGTCACAACTTGGATCTTATTATTAAACACAGACCACAGTTTCCCAGGTAACAGCAGTGTCTATGATTTTCTCCCTTCTCTTCTGGAAATCCTTTCAAATTGTGCTAAGATATTACCGAGGTTAAACAAAAAACCAAAATTCAAAGACAAAGGGATGCAGGTGTAAGGCCCTTGGAAACGTAACCTTGAATGGAGAAATGAAAGGAGCTCAAGAGGAGAGCATCTGGTGGCAAGAGCTCCCCACCTTGCACACAGGGCTCCACATCCTGGGGTGAGGGGGAATCGGCAGGCATCACCACAGGTGGAGATGGGGGGCTGGCAGGCTTCGTTGAAGCCCACTTCTGGCATCACCAGGGGCGCTTGCTAGAAATGCAAGCTCTCTGGCTCACCCCAGACCTGCTGACGCAGAGAGGCTGCTTCTAAATGAGGCTCCTGGAGGAGGTGGACGCACGCTCTGGTCCAGGAAGCCCTAATGTCCAACACATGGAGGACTGACACCCAGATCCCTTTTCTCCTTGGTGCCTGGGATTGCCGGCACCGGAGAGGCTGGCCCCTGGGTCTGAGGAGCTGAGGGACACCCTCGGAGCCCCCTCCTGCTGAAGTGCCACCCTGTTTCCCCAGGTGGCACCAGACTGCACCTCTACAGGGAACCTGTGGGACCATTTAGCCACATCTGGAAAAGAGGGAGTTGGGTGGGTGTTATGGACCCCCATTTCACAGAGGGGGAAACTGAGGCCCGGAGAGTCAGTGGCTTGCCTGCACTGCATACTGGGGAGTGGGCGGAACCAGGATTCGAACGAAAGACTCTGACCCTAAGACCCTTGTGCTCTGTTGTGCCTCCACGTGAGTGAGAACTCACTCTCTCATCACCAAAGGAGATTAGCATCAGAAGATACTCAGAGTACTCAGAGCGGCCACAGGGCTCAGGTGTGGGTAGCAGATGGACAGGCAACGCCGGGGGACAACACAGGAAGCCCACAAACCTCTGAGAGACCCCTGGAGAAGAGAGGCCTTTGGGTCTCCCAGGGGAGGGGGCTGACTTGTGAGGACATCCAGATGAGGGGCACATCTGGGCAGAGGCAGGGGGGTCACTGAACATGTCCCGGTGCCTTCCCCTCTACACCCTGCGCTGGGCTGTCCCAGGACTCTGTGGCCTGGCACGCAGGGGACAGCTTGGCAGAAGGCAGCTGTCGCTTACCTAGGCAGGAGGAAGTCACCTGCAGCCCTGGCCGGCGCTTTACTCGCTTGGCTGCTTACAATTACACACCATCACCCCTACACCACCACATCTCAATGAGCCCACTTCATTTATTACCAAAATATCACAGAATTCCAGTCATAGTTAACATACAGCATTTAACACAAACCTGATCCCTGTGGAAAGATCTAAGTATTTGGACAATCGAGTCATTTGGAACCGTAAGTAACACCCCAAACCGATATCACTCCGTACTCCAAAAATACGCTTTGAGAGCTTTGGAAACGGAATTAAGATGTCTACACAGCTATGAACAATTGTTTAATAAAACTTTTTCATGTTTCCATTACATGTAAATATATCAATTTGGCATCTCTATAAAAACTCTGAAAATGGTGCAAAAGTTTCATTCTCTTTGAGAAAGCCATTGACAAAAAATATTCACACTTCACTAAAATTTTGAAAAATGGTCTTCTTTCAAAGCTTCTTTATTAATCTGAAATCTTCTGGATTATCAAAATCTAGGTTTGCTTTTTCCTCCTAAAACACTAAAGAACATTTATTCACAAGGATAAAAAGGCAAATGGGGAGATGGAAAACTGAGAAGGGCTTTTTTTTTCCCTGAAAATAATAAAAAGAGCTAGTTACATAAGCATCCTCAAAAGAACACAATGGGATTCATTTTATTGTTGACTTTTGGACAGCAGTGTCATACTTTATTGAAAACAAACCCATGTAAAAACAAAGTTAAAATGAAAAATGGTACCTGAAAAATAAATTATTTTATATAAAACAAATCAATAACTTAAAACACGCTAATATACAAAACGTCTACCCATCTACTGTACAACACGGGAACCAGCTGGTCAAGCGCCCCGCCCCCCAGAGCAAGTCACTGGCAACGGAACAGTACATGGTAAAGAGGTGGCCCCAACCAACGGACAAGCCTTCTCTCCTGGTGGAATGCAATAGAGTCCTCTCAAAGCCGCTGCTCGAGCCGTCGGTTAGCCTAACTTAGGTCCCTGCGGTGACGTACAAATGATTTTTTTTTTTTTAATGACCAAGCGGAAAACTGAAAACTAGGTCACCAAACGGCTGTGGGAAAATATACGATACAATCATTAGAAATCAGAGGCAAATCAAAAGGTTTGGAAGTGTGAGCCCTGCCGCGGTCTGGGAGTCAGGTTCTACCTCTCTCGTCAGCCAGGGTCAATGGTCAGTGCCACTCAACAGAGAGCACTTGGGACTGCAGTCGGGGGCCAGGCCTGGGAATCTGATGGACAGCGGGACGTGCTTCCTGAGGAGCTGCCTCAGGTCCCAGAAGTGCCATAGGTCCTGGGAGGGTGGCAGGGATTTCAGGGGGAGCGCTCAGGTAGGGGGGTGGCTGGGGAACATAGACCTTTGGCAGCTTATTCTTACTCTCTTAGCCAACCCAGGAAGGCTGCAAAAAGCACAGAGAAATACAATCAGGCTGAATCGGATGTGAAATGGAACAGCTGGGCGACGTTAACTTTGATTTTCAAGGCCGACAGCAGACTTGGGGTCGGTCAGCGGCCCTAGTTTGGAGGCAAACCAGGACGAGTTATTGCCAGTAACCGTCTTCGGATTCATCTACTTGTCTGATCCAGCAGGGGCCGCCCCCCTCCCCAGCTGCTGGCTCAGAAAGTACCAGCTCCCTACAGCAGCACAGGGCAGACCCTGGACGCTGGGTTTCCAGCACGAACACCAAGTGCAGACTCTCATAGGTTAAGGCAGCTGCCCTTGGCAAGGGAAGGACTCACCTTCAGGGAACAAAGAAGGCGGAGCCCTCCCAGCACCATCTGCCTACAGGCCAAGAAAGCCCGTCTTGCAGCTATTCTGGCAAGATGGTGGCGGGGGTGGGGGCGGGGGTGGGGGGAAGGGGGTGGGGGAAGGGGGGGATCCCAGTCACAGGACGTGCGACTAGAGGCACAGCCAGCGCAGAAAACCACAGCTTGGCATATTACAGTGAAAAACTAAAGAAGGGAAGAGCCAAGGCGTAAAAAGTGAATAATAATTCAACTGGAACCAGGTTCACAAATTTGGAGCTTCTTAGCAAACAACTATCAGGGGAAGTTACGCAGGCCAAAAGAAAATTCAGGCAAAGCCTCTTTGGTATTTATGTACCAAACCAAACTTTCGATAAATGAACATTATCTACTCTTTCTTTTTTCATCAAAATTCCCAAATAAAAGGAGAGCACTCATTTTGCGAAGTACAAATATGATTGACCTATGTAAAAAACTTTTAAAAAACAGTTTTCTTTTGGATTATGACTTTTAAAAAATGGGATCTTCCTTTTTGCAGACAAGCCTGGAGATGTAATGAACTTTTTGGACACAGGGCCAGCACCTGGTACATCACTGGGAGCGACAGTTGCTTTTCAGGGTTAAGTAATGCGCCAACAGCGAAAGCCTTCCGTGGAACACTTGCGAATTCACACTCCCAAAGAAACACACCGGGGTTTTAGCTAGAAGGCTGTTCAGAGTGGAGTCCATGTAAAATGAGGATGTTACTGAACTGAGAAACCTCAGGCAACTTTCAAAGGCTCATCTCCTCCTCTGTGCCAGCATCGGAGTAATCAATACGGTTCGGAAAACAGGGAGGGGAGGGAAGGAGCGGCGCTGCTGGCTCTGAGCCCACCGTCATTTCACGGTTTATGCTTCCGACAGAATTCAAGTAAGACATCAAACACTAGTGAGGGTGGGCAGGAATGTGTGTCAAGGAAGAGACCTAAGGGTCGCTTTCAGAACTGGGAATCTCATCTTCACTGAGAAGACACCGGCCCAAGGCTAGCACAACCTGAAAGGTGTATTCTTCCAGGAAAACATCCTGGTCTGTGGTGAAGAGCACTCTGGGGCGGACAGAGCGGGGGTGGGGGGGGACCCTATCCTGTGTCAAATCCAGGCAAACAGGCCTTGGCTCTGGGTTCCAGGACGAGGCTCGTAAGCTGGCTTTGATTTAGGATCTGGAAACTTCTGCTGGGGGGGGGGGGTCCTCCATGGCACGTGGCCAACTCATGAGAAGGCCTCAAGGTATGAACTTGGCCCCTTCTGTGGGAAAACAGCATGACAACATCTCAAGTTGGGGAGGATAACGCAAGCAGCTGGCAGCCCCTCAACGAGGTCTGAGGGCAACGGGGCTGGGACAGGCAGCCGCAAATGGTCTGGGGGGCTTCTCAGAACACCGAACTGCTCTGGAGAAGGCTGTGCCCAATTTTTTTTTTTTTCCACTTAAATAAATAAATAAATAGGTAGGTAGGTAGATAAATAGATAAATAATACCACAATTCCATGATATCGATCAACTAAAACTGCCTATTGTTATGTGTTTTAGTCTTAATGTCAAGGCTAAAAACTGCTGGTACTAAGTTCTCCTGTTTTTGATTCTCTCTAAACACTAGATATTTATAAAAGTCAGATCACACTCCTGAGGAGTTGCCGGAGGTCTGGCCCTGCCACTTCTCAGGCTCTCTCTCTCTCAGACTCTCCCTACTGGCTCCCCCGTTTTAAAAACGCCATCTGTGACTGCACACTCCTACGTCACAGACCTGTAAATGCTTTGTCTCGAGGCAAGTCTTTGTTTCTTAAGATCTTTTATAAATCCTCCCTGAATGCTGGCCGTCTGGACCTTACCTAGCCAAAAAGAAAGAAAAGGTAAAATAAAAAACAAAACAAAATTCGAGCAAAACAAAATCAAATTTAATGGTCTTAAATGCAAAAGTAAAAACAAACAAAAAACACAAAAAAGCAAAAGAAAATTAACAGAACAGAACAACCCAAAATGTCAAGGCAGTTATGAAGAGAACTTGGGAGGGTTAATCTTTAAAACTACAAATCAAAGGTTTTTTTTTTTGTTTTTTGTTTTTTTTTTTGTTAATAGATAACTGGCAAGAAGTAAGTACTTTTCTGCTGAGTGTTCATACGAAAGCAAAGTTTCAAAACAAAATCCGACTAAAATAGAAACAAGTCTAGCGCTCACGAGAAGGGATGCGAGAAATACAATGCTCAAATGTTTCTGTGTTCTTAAAATATAGAGCGATCTTAGGCATTCGAGCTGTGTGAACTGCTCTTGGAAAGTGGAGAAATGATTGGGAACACCAGTGCCCGGTGTGCGGGGCACCGTGCATGCAATGTGTGCACAGAAATTCGGGATGTCAGAGGAGCAGCACGTCTTCAGGCGCGCCTGGAGTTAGGTCTGACTCTGGAATATACTGGAGTTTCCCTGAAACTCTTTGGTCCGTTCCCATTGGCGCCTGGGCTTATGAAACCTGTGCGTGTCCTTCTCTGGAGGGCCCAGCGCAGCCCGGCGTACGGCCCCCCTCCCCGGTGGCAGCCCCCCGTCGGATGGCCCGCTGCCACTGCCGGGCCCGCTGCAGAGCCCCGGGGCTGAGTGAGCAGGAGGTGGCAATGGCACCTGCTGGGGAAAGCAATTTCCTGTCAACCAAAGCAGAAATCGCTTAAAATGTTGAAGCGGTTGAGAAAACGCACACTCAGCATCTGTCTAACATCTTTAGTTTGAAAACTAAAACTAAAAGGTCATGTCTTTTTTTTTTTTTTTTTTTTTTTTTATCCAGTTTGTGGAGACACCGAATGAAACGAGTGTTAGACAGTCTTAGAAGTTAAAGCATGCTTCAGGTTCACCACCGTCCCGAGGGACTGGTTAGTCAATGCAGTCTACTTAGATTTCTGTTTAATATATATTTTAAAGGAAATAACTTAAGAAACTTAAATTGGTCTAACATTGTGGGATTTCAAACATTTGAACATGTCGGTTGCATCCCAGAGTATAAAAACCTTTTCACTTCTCATTTAGACTAAGACAAACACTTGTGAAAATTGGCGCAAAATGAGTTGTACACTAACAAAAAAGTTTCAACTTCTTCACTCTTAATTATCTATTCCGTACAAAAAAAAAAAGCATGAGCGAGTTATTTGTGGGACTTGTTGGTTTTGAAGGAAACCTGTAAGATTTTGTCCCCCAGGCGGTAGCCGTTCAGACTTGCTATGGCCATGGCGGCTTCTTCATAGTTTGTCATGGTCACAAAGCCAAAGCCTTTGCACTTGTTGGTGTTGAAGTCGCGAATCACTTTCACATTGGTGACTGCCCCAAAGGGGCCAAACATCTGCCAGAGGATCCCCTCATCGGCGTCCTGCCCGAGGTTGTAGATGAAGATGCACCAGCCCGAAGACGCGTTGCCCGGGACATTGACACCAGAAAGCCCACTCATGTGATCTACACCCATAGGGGAGAACCTAGCAAACAGAGAGCACAGCATGCAGGTCAAGGTCATGCGGGCTGGTGCGCCGACGCAGGGGTGGGGGCACGGCTCGGGCAAGGCTGGCACACCCCCATCAGTCACAAACGGGAATTCAATATGGGGGGGGGGGAGTGCTCCCTGCTTTGCAGAGAGCTGACCCTGAGGAGAGACACTTGTCGCCTGCAAAGGGTCAGAGCCTCAACCAACTTCCCTCAGAGTGATGGCCTGTTGGTGACCAGCTGCTCCCTTTAGCCCTTCCATTGCTGGGGGGTGGGGGGTCCTATTTAGTCATTCCCAGGCTTCCCACATTTAAACGATGGAAGCTTCTCCACATCCTCCTAGGTGTTGTTATACCCTCAGATTTCCCTAGAGGAAACTCACTCTTCAGACCCTATGTCTCCGTATGTACGTACGTACGTGTTTGGCCAGTGGGGGGGGGGGGGTTTCTCCCCCCACCCAAATTTTGTACCCTGCCCTCATCTTGACTGCCCCTGTCAGCGGGGTCCCAGGTGAGCACACCCCTGTGAAGGGCCAATGCAGGGCACAGGCAATTCCTTCCCACAGCTCCAGGCAACTTTCCATTGCTGGCTCACAGCATCCCAGAAGGGCCAGAGGCCCAAGCGATGGTGGTGAACTGCAAGGCCACCAAGCTGTACCAAAAATGCAGGACCCTTTCCAAAGCAATGCTTTCAGTTGCATAAAAAAATAAGCCAATAAGCCTTCTACAAGCGTGTGGCCATGGCAACAGGGTTAAGGGAGATGATATAATTGTTGCTGAAGCCACATGGTCCTCTAAAGGTTTCAGAAAAATGGACTTCGGGTCGGTTTAAGAATATCCGAGTGTGATACAGCACCTGTGGGGCCACGCTGCGCAAGAAGTATGACCTGCTCTAAAATAAAATTGGGCTTTGAGCTGTGGCGCTGACCCAGGTGTGAGCAGGTGCCTTCAAGGGCCATTCAACAGATTCATTCTTTTGACAGACATGAGACAAGAGTGACGGCTCCCCAGGTGCAGCCTGCTTATCCAGAGATTCTTTTCAATGCGGGTTTGGAAGAATCAAGATACGTGACTGGCCGTGGGTCCGAATCTGCGAAAGTACTTGTAAACATCCCACACCAGGATGCCTGAGTTGGTTAAATGACTCAGGCGGCTTGTTAATGGACTTAACTCTGTCTGGAACAGTGACCACAATGTCACTGAAGCAGGGGTGGGAAAAGGCACCCTTGTTATCTGTGTGATAGTAAGCCAAGCTGGTTTTCAACGAAAACTGGAAAGACGTTCTGACTTTTAATGGACCTCGTTTCCCCCCTCAGTTTTGTGGGAATTCAAACATGGGCCCGAGTTATGATAGTTAACCTGAATCTTCATGTACCTGTTGTAAAAGTAACCTGAGGCCTTATTTCACGGATTCGCATTCCTATTAATCAGCATTAATTGGTTTTTCTCCTGCTCATTGGAGCTGGTTTCTTTCATCCTGACCACCACAAAACCCACCTTCCAATTCTTCTCTCTGATGATACAAAGGAGACCTGAATCTTCCTTTACTTGGGGGCTTTTCCTGCTGTGAGAAGTGACTGCGAACTCCCTCCTCCACTGGGATTCTCTTCCTCTTACTTACTGAGTCTGCCTTCTGGTGGCGGGTCTTCCCTCCCACCTCCCCGGCCACCCTTGCTGCCCTCTGGCTCTTCTCGCTGTGAACCTCTCTGGTTGTCGAGACCCCTTTCCTGCCTGGCCAGCAGTTTTGGCTGTTCTGGTCCCTTTCTTCGCTGTCCTTGTTCCTGTGCCCAAAGCCCCTTCTGCACCCTTCCCCGGCTGGCTGATTACCAGGAAGCCGCTGCCTGCCACCGTCCATGCGTCCCACCTGACGAGCAGCGACACAGACTGTGTTCGCTGACCTTCACAAATGGACTGAACTCACTTCCGCCCCAAGACACTTCCCCTGCCTTTGTCCTTAAACTAGAAAAGCCAACGAGGGAAGGCCAGCTTTGGAACCTGAGCTGAGTTGAAAACTCTGCATTACTAGGTGCTGAAAATAATACCTTCCCAAATGGCCTCTGCGCAGCCCAGCAGGGTTTTACCCAACCTCACTGTTTAAAACGAGGATGGGAAACCTGCGAAGTCGCAAAGAAAAAGGTCCCTAACCTACCTGAGATAAACCCTCATGCCACTGCTTTAGGCTTCAACAAAAACAAAACCAAGGGGCCCGTCCATCAGGACTGCCGCTACTTATGAGGCAAGACACACCCGACTTGGGAGCCCAAGCCGCTGACTCTCATTGCCTGTTCTACTAGACCCTGGCAAATGGAGTCACTTTCGATCGGGAAAGATGAAGGAATGTCGGAAAACCGTTCACCTCCAGGACGGGGCTTTTAACCAGGAGCATGTGATTATTTAGAGATCCAAACGAACCCACGGGGAGGTGGATGAGCCAGGGCTACCTACACACCGGGGTGGGCGGGTGGTGGGACAGCCTGAGGCTGCATCTTCCCGCTCTTACACTCACAGCCCCGCTCGGCTCACCAGACACCGTCCCCTGGAGCGCTGTGCACTCTCCCCTCCCCGGGGCTGGCTGCAGATGGAACCACCTTTCTGGTTCCACTTGTGACGAGACTCGGATGGAAACCAACCATCCTTCCACACGGATACCTTCTGATGGAGGTGGGGGCATGGGGACGTGCAATGACTCCGACCAGCCTCACGGGCCCAGTCGGCCTCGGGGGGCAGAGCTGGGTTGGTGAGAGTGCCGCCTCCCGACCCACCTGAATCTCTGCGCCTGGTGGTGAACGGGGCCTCCGAACCGTCTGGCAGGCGAGTGGTACAGCTGGGAGAGCAGCGCCACATTTTTGTTCTGGTTGGGGTTGGCTGCAAACTTCACTGTAATGGGCTCGGAGGAACCTGGGGGTTTATGACCATTGAAACTGGTAATTGCCTCTTCTGCCTCCGAACGTTTGTCAAACCGGATAAACGCAACCCCTCTGGACAAACCTTTTTAACAAACCAACAGAAACGGAGTTAGGGGGGAAAAGGCAACGATTTTTAAAACTGAAAAGCAAAAGTCAAGTCAGTCAGTCTGCTGTGCTTCAAATCGGACACTACCTTCGTGAGGTAAACAAAAATTAAACCTATATAGGGAAATGGATGAATGAATTTAAAAGAACATTGACCGATAAAAGATTAAGGTTTCAGACTTCTGAGTTGAAGCAGCAGCTACAGTCTCAGGGCCGAACGACATCCTGCTGACAGAACTCCCAGACAGACACTCAAACCTCTCTCTTAAAACAAGCCCTGTCAGAAGAGACGCCACCCTCCATGACTCCTTCGGCGCCAGGTGCCTGTGGCAGCGCAGGGGTGCGGCCATGCCAAGCAGTGGGCAGGCAGGTGTGCGGTCGACAAGGTCGGGACTGAGGGACTCTCCCTGAGCTCCGGAGCCCCACCGCCTGCCTGGCCGGCAGGTCCCGGGAGCAGCCACTGCAAACAAGGAGCGATGGTGGGTCCTGCAGGTCGGCCAGGCCTTTGCAGGCTGTCGCCTTCCCAGCTGGCCTGACAGAGTCCCTGGCTGCTCAGCCTTCTCCGTCATCCCCAAAGGACACGGAGTCCTAGTAAACAAGCCTCACCCCTCAGCCCTTTCCTCCTGCCCTCACCTCATTCCCCTTTTAGATGTTCCATTCTAAGGTCCCTGCCTCGGGCCCACTCCACACCCATCCTGTTCCTGCGTGGGAAGGCCCAGGGCCCCGTCACGGCCTCCAGCTGCCTCGGGAAGGCACTGTCTCTTGCTACCTAGACTGAGCCACCTGAAGTCAAGCCTTGGGTCCGTCCCTGCTGTAACCCAATCTCTCTTGACAGAGCAAGAATGTGGATCGGGACCAGACGGCCTGAGATCCAAGGCCCAACTACTGAAGGTGGCGGATGGTCTGGCGTGAGTGTGAGACCTAGCAAACAGGGCAGAAGAGGGCTCAGCCATGCTCCACCCCAATCCGTCTACATTCTAGGCCTGGGAGGAATGAGAACTGTCCCTTGCAGAACCTGACAAACGGGGTGGGGCTGGGGTGAGGGAATGTGGAGCCGTGGAAGAGGACCGGCTCCTTCTCTGGGGAGAAGAAAAAGGGGGTCAAGTGTGAAGGTCAAAGTGCAATGGAGAGAGGGCAGCCAAGGGCCAGTCTGAGTGTGACATCATAGCAGGAGTCACGGATGTGTCCTGGGGTGGTGGTGGTGGGGGGGGGAACGTGGTAGACAGCCCTATTCCAGACACTCTCGTCTCGACTGCCAGTCACAGCCTGTCTGAAGTCGCATTTTCTTTTCCAGACAAAGGCCTTCAGCACTCAGCGAATGACAATTATTAAAGCAGGACAGCCCAGGTCTTGGGCCACCAGCTATGTGAGCACACCAGATGTTCCCCAGGCAGCTCACTTCCCGCACCTTTCCTTAGCCCTTCCCACAGAGTCCCACCAACTGCCCCATGACGGGCACAGGGTGTGGGTCTCCCCAGCTGATCCAAAGGCCACAGAGGGGCACAGAGAGACTCAGGCATGCCAGGTGGGATGCTAAAGTGACAAGTGTCACTGTGGGGCACAGATGCCCACTCTGGGCTTAGAATCCCATGCCTGGCCCTGACTCGGATGCACCACTTGGGCCCCATTTGAGCAACCAGACAGCAGCCAGGGACCCTTGGGCCAAGGATTCTTTGTTTACAACTGTAACATACCGTGGACACTCCACGGTGAGTCTGAAAGCACATACCTCAGCTTTCCCAACCAGGAAACTCCCCCTCCTGGTGTCCCCCCAACACAGCACCCTGGGAGACCATGCAGCTGCTCCTAGTGGCCTCAAGGCTGCCTCCACCTTGGCTCCATGATTGTTGAAATATAAATTTAAAACTTACATAGCCAGAGACACCGGATTAGTGAGAACAGACCCAGCAATTCACACGTGTACCAAGAAAATTCTAGAGTCTGCGCTCATTTTCCAATTTCAGTTCAGAAGGAACACCTAAAACTACACACTCAACATACACTGTTTTTATTTACTCTTAACAGCACGAACGACAGCTTTGACAGACGGACACCTGGACGGATATTCAACTTTAGGCAAACATAACCGACAGCTGTAGCTGGCTGGCCCCTGCAGAAAGCCGCCTTCAGGGAGCCAGCTCTGTTCTACGGATAAGGACCTTGCCATCAAGCAGAGAGTGAGTGTGTATGCAGGTGTGGTTTCCCTGTTCAGTTTTGTAAAATGACTCTCAAATAGAAACTGCCCAAGTGAAATGAAGAGAACCCAAGAAAGACAAAGTTAGCTTAAGGGAAAACACGTTCACTGAATGATCTGATGAATGTACACCCTTTGAAGGGGCCCGTGGTGGTTTTTTCCTCTAGTGTTTTCAGAATCAAGAGCGGAGATCAATGAATGGCACGATTTCCAGCTAAGTAAACTATAAAGTTCACAATTAAACTTGGTAAGAAGGCAAAGAAAATTTAAAAATTAAGTTCTGTCAACGAAGAAGGTTAGGCTTTCTTGAGAGCCGCCCCTGCCTTCCACGCTACAAGGCACATGACAGGGAGGCCAACTGGACACGCAAACCTGCCAACCACGCTGTTCTCTGCCCTTGCCCCTCGGTGCTCCATGGGTCCCGGCAGAAAAGCCCTCCTGGGTGGCCCCCTCTGAAGCAAAGGAGGGGGGCCTATAGTACTGGGGGCTCACCTTTCTAACTCTCCAATTCAACTCCCTAGACTAGGGCAGGGCTGTGCACAGGGGGCACCTGGGACCCCCTCACGGCTGCCTTCCCTCCACCCTTCACAAGGATTCTGGAGACAGTCCCCTCCTCTGAAGCGGCGAGGCTGGTGGGATGCCTGAAAGAGAGTGACGCTCCCATGGGTGCCACACTGAATTCACGGCCGAGCCTGGAGCCCTCCAATCCTGAGGTGCCACCCCCCCACTCTAAGAGACAGCAGCGTTATAGAGGGAAAGGAGACAAAATGCCCCACAAAGGGTTGAGGGGAACGTTTGTAGACGTGACCTCTCTCAGGGTGGCGGGAGCCCCTGGGGAAAGCTGGGTGGCTGGGGCAGGGGTGTTCTTGGAGAGAGCCAGCTCTACTCTGGTCATGCTGGGCTGGACGGAGATGAGCACACGCAAAGCAGGACATGTGGCATGAGGAAAAGGAGGGCCACGGAAGCAGAATGTGGGCCAGCATGGCCACGCCACCCAGGTCCCCAGGCAGCCCACACAGGTGGGGATGGGGATAATCATGCGCACTGACCAGCCAACTGGATTGTCTCTCTCAACTGGCACTTGAAGGTAAGTAAAGGGAGCTTTAGGGACCACAGGAAACTGTCCTGGTGCAGATCAGGAGGGTTGATACCGAGTAAATGGGATCCTTATCCCACCCCATCCCATCCCCACTCCAGGGCAAAGGTGCAGCACAGAGGCCATGGTGTGGTTGTTGTCCCTCCAGCATAGCCTGGCGTCAGAGCAGGGCTATGCACCACGCATGGGGCTACCCAGAGCTCCTGTGAAATGTCAGCGAGCTGCAGCTGTGGACCGCGCTCCAGAAGGCCCTCCTCCCCACCCCACCCCCGCCCCTGGGCCCGGGGGACTCGAGCTGTCCACGCCTCTCCAGGCCAGGCCTCAGCCCAGCTCTGCAGCCTAGGCAGCAGGGCCAGCACATGCGGAGCCGAGCTTCCACAGGGGGTGGGGGAAGGGAGGGCAGGTGGCAAGGCCACCTAGCCCAAAGCACACAGCTCAGGGGGACACAGGAAAATGTGTGTGGACCTCCACGCCCGCCTGTCACAGGCCAAGAAGGCCCAGCCTGCCCGCTCTCTGGGATCTGCTCTGCAACCTCCTGGGCGCTCTGGTCTCTTGGAAGGGAGGTCACCTCAGAGTTATGACTTCCTGTGACCAAACTACCCAGAGTTTGCTTTAATACCACAGCCAAGGGGGTGGTGAGCAGACTGTGCTGGAAGAACATGAAAATCAACCGCGGAGAATTCCAATGGCTTCGTTGAGCTCCATGAGCAACACTTCCCAGTGTGTCAGCAGGTTCCCATTCGTGGTGGGAACAGAACTGAGAGACCTAAAGCAGGCGCAGCCCAAGCTCACTGCTCCCCACACAGAGCCATGCACAGGGCTGGGCAGTGGACGTCCTGAACCCAGTCTCTAGGCCGCACGCTCAGCACTGGCACCAGCCTCCTACACGGAGCTGCTCCGAGGGGCGGGTGCGCCCTCAGCTCAGCTGTGCCTGACTGCCTGCTGCAAAGCCCAGAGCCCAAACTGCTAAGCTCCTGGGCTGAGATGACCTAAGAGGGGCTGGTGAAGGGGCCAGGATCATCAGGGAGGGGAATTTAATGCCCTGAGCTCTTTGAGCTTTGAATGTGCTACCCGAGGCGGGAGGGCATCCAAATCATGGAGACTGGAGACCGGCTCCTCAGAAACAGCCACCCTGTGGCTTCGGGCCAGTGACAAGTGGGGACTCTGGATCATGAGTGAAGACTGTCCCACACGGCACACCACGTGCCTGCCAGAAGAGCAGTAGTGAATGGTGGACCGGCCGCCTTCCCCACCCAGCGGCCTTCCCCACCCATTCACAAGCCACGCCAGGACATCTGGGTGCTTGAGGGAAGGTGCCCAGGATCTCTCGGTGTTTTCACCATAACACGCTGGCCTAACACAGGGGCAACTTTACCACCATTTTTACCTCCCCGGCCTCGTAAAACAAAAGCCAAGGTCTTCTCATTCGGATTCTATCCTCCCTGATGGAATAACTACTCTGCCACTGAAATCCAAGCAGAGGTCTGTCTTCCTGCAAACTCTGGCCCCGCCTAGAGGAAAACCTCAGCCCACACCCGGGCCACCCACTGTACCTGTGGTCTGATCCACAAGGACCCGGGAGTTGATGATTCGCCCGAACCGAGAGAACATGTCCTCCACGTCCTTCTGGGTCATGGTCCGCGGCAGCCCACTGATGTACAGGTTGGCGTCTTTGATGACCTCTGAGCTCGGGCGAGCATACGACACCTTAAAAACAAAACCGCTTTCTGGGGTTAGGGCAGGTGTGTGGCCAAAGCACTGGGGGAGGGGGTTACCTTTTCAGGCACGAAAGCCACCCTTCTGGTGAGAAACCATGCCATCACTCTGCTCACCTGGTGAGCAGCTCACCTGGGCCGAGCATCGAGCCTGACACCCCCTAGCATTCTCGTGCTTGGACTTTACACCCCACGGTGAAGCAGACACATTCCAAGTTCTCAAAGCCAGGAGACTGAGGGCCTACGGCTGGCGGCAGACAGGGCCACAACTCCACCCCAGCTGTCCCTTCTCCTTCCGTGGCCTCAGCCCCCTCTGACAGTGAGCAGGCTGCGGACAGGACCCAGTGCTGCCTGTGAGGAGCCCAAAGGGCAGTGGCTCAGGAGCTGGGCACTGCCAGGAGGACGACACCCACCTACCCACAGGCAAACTTGCTACCGGAGCCCACAGGGGACCCAGAGCTGCTGGGGGAGCCTGCAGTCCAACACTTGAATGTTTGATATTAAATGACTCCATGCTTTTTGGGCCTTTTTTTTGTACAACTGAAGAAAGCCTGCAAGGAGCTTCTGCAGCGGCTTAGATAAAATAGTATGTGTGTGCACTTGAGCGGGGAGGCTTCCAGGGCTGACAGCAAGACGGGCCTTCGTGCTTTCCCAGGTCAGGGCCATGGCTGTGGCTGGCCAGAAGGAGGGATGGGACTGAGGCCCACCCCTGCTGGGAAGGAGCAGCTGGGACAGGGCCCCTCCGTCTGCAAAGGGGAGGCCTGAAGGGAAGGGACTCGATCACACCCAACAGAGTCAGGATGGAGTTAGGAGGCTGGGAAAAGAGGAGGAGACAGGGAAGGGGGCTCCGGAAGGTTGGGGGACTCGGACCTATGCCAAATAATATGCTGAGGGTCACAAAGCTGAGAAGACAAGGAACCTGAAGCCATAACCCAGGAGCAGACACAATCTCTCAGGTGTCACTGGGCAGCACGAGGCCACAAACAACAAGTGTGTTCTCACCAGAATGCTCAGGCCTGCCAGGAGGGGCACAAGTGTGGTTCCTCATGCCAAGCACACACGCATCCCTTCATTCATGTGCTTGCTGACTCCGAACCCAAGTCACGCCCTAAGAGGGACGACAGACACAACCTTTGCCAGCAGAGCAGAAAGCAGTCCAGCGGGCGATGGAGAAGGAAAGAGAAATTGTGTGTGTGGTCAGAGCCCAGCTTCCCCCCAGAGACGCCAAGGATCATGGAGGGTGGATGTCAGATTAGAGTGGAACAGAAGTGGCCCTGACTGGAAGGATGCCCCCAGGGCACCAGGTACTGTCAGGGGCTGGTGGCCTCCAAGCAAGTCGCGCTGCACAAGCCACACATTCCTGGAAGCTTCCCTGTGCTGTGTCCAGGCCCAAGGCACCTTGGTTAGGCCTATAGCACAGGAACGCTGTGGTCACTCAGTGATGCATCCAAGGCCTGGGGCAGACGTGGCATTGTCCACTGAGACAGAGGCCACCCTGGCATGCAGGGACTCCCCCAGCATCCTTCTCCACTGAGGCGGTGGCTGGCCAGTCCACTGGGGCTTGGTCACACTCTTTGACTTCCAAACAATGGTGTCAACGCTCTCCCACACATCTGGGCTTGAACTCTCCGGATGCGCGTCAACCAGTCTTGCCAGAGGCCGGACTTGACACAGGTTCTGTGCCGGGTCCACAGGGAGTGCCTCCCAGAACCGCCCCGTCTGGCCCTTCGTGGATTTGTCTGGATAGGGCTGCATTTGGGGTCTGCCCTCAGCTTTTAAAGAAGGACACGGTGGGAAAGAGCATCCCCAGACCAAGACCTTGGTGCTGGTGAAGCACCACGGAGGCCGGTACAGACTATGATTGTTCCCCGATGAAGTCCCACGGAGAAGATGCCTTTTACGGCCAAACGCGCTTTGACTCCTTCCAACAACAGGTTCTCCAAGGCCCATGACAACCACTGCGACTTTCCTTCTCTTCAACTACCGTCAAGTTCAGAGTCAGGTCAGCATCCAAGGAGACTGCACCAGAGCACCTGGCACCCAGCAGGCTCCATGCCACGAGGTCCAGAACCTGTTTCCCAAGCTCTCAGCATCACCAGCTCCTTCGCCCCAAGCAGGTCTCTCTCTGTCACGTTCTCCAGAAACCTTCCTATGAAGGGCTGAACTGCGTCCCCCAACGTATTCCTATGTTGCAGTCCTAACCCTCAGCACTGCAGAATGTGAAAGAGCACTGTCACAGATGTCATTCATGAAGATGAGGTCACACTGGTGCAGGATGGGCCTCAAATCCAATAACTGTGTACTCAGAAAAAAGGGGAGACGCACACAGGGAGAACGCCACGTGAAGATAAAGACAGACCTCCGGGTGAGGATTCCATGAGCCCACGAGCGCCAGAGATGGCCAGCGACCCCTAAACCAGGGGAGAGCCCGACAGATTCTCCCTCACAGCCTCGGAAGGAACCAACCTGCCCACACCTTGATCTTGGACTTACAGCCTCCAGAATCATGAGAACAAATTCCGGCTGTTTGACACCCTCCAACCACACAAACACCACTTGTGGTGCTTTGTTGTGGCAACCCTGAGAAACTACTCCACTTCCCTGACCACCTGGTTGGCCATGGAGCCCCTCCACCCACAAGCAGCGCCCAGCCCCCTTCCCCCCCGGTTAAGTTTCTCCACTGCATTCATCTTGACCTGGCATACCATATATCCTACTTATTTAACTGTGTAGAACACTCGAGGAGGGCAAACGTTTTGTGTTCGCTGTGGTATCACCAGCACCTAGAACAGATGCAGGTAGACAGCCAGCAGGCAGTGAGCGATCGCTGAATGAGTGGACAAAAGCAGTTGCTGTTATTACTAATAGTGCCTGCCTACCTGCACCGCCGTCTCCCGGGCTCTGCTCACGGCTAATCAAAGTGATACTGTCCCGGCTCCCGGTGTTTAGCTCCCACGCTGGGCCGGGGAAGCAGCCTGGCAGTGGTGTTAAATGCCCAGAGCCACAGCACCTGGTTCAAACCCTGGCTTTGCCCCTCTCTACCTCTGTGACCTTGCGAGACCTGTCACTACTCGAAACATCAGCTTCTTTAAGCCTAAATTGGGGATCATCTGTGGAGGGGATGACGGAGACAAGGTGTGGAAGGACCTGGCCCATTACAAGCCCTCGGCAGGTGCTGGCCCGGTGAATAACACAGGACTGGCACCTGCGCCACTCAGCCTGTCACCGCCACACACACCCCCTCACTGGGGTTGCGCGCGCTGCTGTTACAACAAGGCACAGGGGCGGGGCGACTCCTCTCTCCCTACTCAGATCAAGAAATGACATTAGAACCGAAGAGGATAGAGTGAACACTGGTGAGGTCAAGGGCACATCTGGGTGGGCCGTGGGGTGTGGGAACTCAGAGGCTGGGGGACAGACAAGCCTTTGGAAAGGTCTGCCTTCATGGTGAGAAGTGGGGCTTCCACCGTGGGGATAACCTGCAATTCCCACAACGTCTTGGCCACTGAGTCTCCCCCAGTGCGGCTACCCTTGCCTTCTGTCCCACCACAAGCAGCACACTTTGGCCCTTGCAGATACCTCTGCCCAGGACCCCATGTCCCCACCCTGGCCCTCCCTACCCCTAACTCCTCGTCCCCCAGATCTCAACTCTGACTTTCTTGAGGGAACCTCTCTGGTGCTCCCTAAGTTGGGAGGTGGCCATCCCAGGTACAGTCAGGTAGTGGTCTTGGAATTAACAACCGTGTTAACAAGAGGGCTATCTGAGGGCAGCCGTGGGCCATGGAACCCAGGACCAAGCAGAGGACATGCCCCTAGAATGCACTTGTTGTATAACGATGAATTTTCTGCATCTGAATAACTGTCTGCTCTCCTGGCATCTGCAAACATTTTCTAAATGCAGGAGATAATTCCTAACAGACTGGGAGCTTTGGGCTGAGAATAAACAACCTGGAGCTGGCGGAGAGGAACCAAAGTCACCTGACATGTGGAAAGGCCGTAATAACATGGTTTCCTTCAGCAGCCCCCACGGGGGAAGGCACCTCTGGAGTCTGAGCTAGCCACAGGGATAAGTGGGCTGCGCTCCTGTCCTCAGGGAGCACACAACAGAGCCTATGTGCACTCAGGCCCAGGAAGTCTGCTGAGGAGTGTTTCCGTGGGTTTGAGGATGATTAAACCACTGCGCAATCCATATCACGACCAGTTCAACAGCAGACACGAACACCACCCTCCAAACTGAACATGCATTGCCAATGGCCAGACTGTAAGACTTCCCTAGCAGGCGGGAATACAGGCTCGCAGGCCGCCCCAAAGTGTGACTTGGGAGGCCCAAGCTCCAACCCTTGGAACCTTTATTACACAGGCACCCAACATGGTTCTGATGCTCAGGGAAGCCTGGGAAGCCCAGCCATGGTATAGGTCCCAAGAGTCACCCACATGAATCAGAGTGATGGGAGATGGGGTGGGAGGATCTGGCAGGTCCAAAGGCTCATAGAGGGCAGTCTCTCTCCAAATGGCTTCCTGTCGAGGGAGATAATGCAGGCAGGCACGGTGCCTGCCAGGCTGCTGCCGGAAGCTAGGTCAGAGGACCTGCCTGGGGCAGTGGGAGGACGCGTATTCTAAAGGAGGGCTCAGCAGGGAGTAAAGGTTGGGAACACAGAAAGTTAGTCCCGGATTGGGTCTGGAGCTGCCCAGGATCACAGGAGCCTGCAGACAGAGACTTGGGGATGGGGATGGGGAGGAGGCAGGGCTCCGGGCTGAGAAAAGGAGGGGGTGGTGAGAGCAGTCTGAGAAGAACACGAAGCCATCCTGTGAGGCCTGGAGGACTTGCCAACTCATCCCAGGAAACTGCCACAGCCCTTGAATTGGGAGTGACTGTGGTGACGTTCTGCCTGAGTCCCCCCCCCCCCACCCCCCGGCTGCGCTGCATGCCTCCCTTGCTTCACTCAAGCCACTGGTCACCATGAAGCCACCCCACAAAACATGCCCCCGCCCTGTAGCTCTGCCACGTGTGACTTTCTGATCTTTGGGGTATTATCTGAACATGTGCGTGCACATGCACGCATACACACACAGGCCCCTCCATGAAGGCAGGGAACTCATCTGTTCACTGTCTGACACGCAGCAGGGACTCCATAAACATCCGCTACACAGAGGAGCAACCAGGCTGTGATGGGGCAGGGAGACATCGGCAGGGAGGGAGAGGCTGCACAAATGCTCGTGGGCACGAGGACAGCACCCCCTGGCCCGGGAGGGGACTGCCTGCCTGGTGACTGTCCCTTTGCTGGCAGAGATGAGGAGGCCGAGAGGCACCAGCACAGTCTGGGGCGGTCCCTGCCCAACACGCGTCTGACAGGCACCGCTTCAGCTCCATGCAGACAGGAGGCACCCCAGATGCCCCCGAAGCACCAGGGCTCTGAGGAGTGGCCATGCCAGTGGTCCCCTGGACGGCGATGATGAAGTAAGGCGGAGATCCCTCACCCCGGTGAGGTAAGGGGAGGTCGCTCACCCAGGCCGGGCCGAGGTGGCGATGGCAGCTCTTTACCTTAATGGTTTTTGACTGGAGCCGCAGGCCATTCAGTGTGTTGATCGCTCTCTCCGCGTCCTTGGCAGTCACGTAGTTCACAAAACCGTAGCCCAAGCTGTGCCCTGTGTGCGAGAACACATGCACAATGGTAAGCCGGCCGAGAGCCAGGGAGGATGGACAGGACGATGACCGACCGGGCTCAGGAGGAGGTCGCAAAAAGCCATGGCATCCGGGAAATGGGGTTAGAGACCAGTAGTCACAATCTACACTGGTTTTCTGTTACACTTTTTGGCAAACTTGTCAATTTTCTACAATGAACAAATGTTACCTTTGTTAATTTTTTTTTTTTTTAAAGGGCTGTTTAAAGAGAAACATTATGTGGGGCGCTTGGGTGGCTCAGTCAGTTAAGTGTCCAACTCTTGATTTTGACTAAGGTCACAATTTGAGGGTCGTGAGATCGGGCCCCACGTCAAGCCCCACGTTGGGCTCCATGCTCAGTGTGGAGTCTGCCTGGGATTCTCTCCCCTTCCCTCTCTCTCCCCCTCTGCTTCTGTGCATGTGCTCTTACTCTCAAATAAATAAATAAAATCTTAAAAAAAAAAAAAAGAAAGAAACACTGTGTTACTCATGGCACCCTGCAGACGCCATCACCAAACGATGATGATCAGTCCCGCCTGTTGCTGGCTGGAGTGTGGGGGCTCCAAGGGCGAGAGAGGGCGGTCACACTGAGCAAGACAGGCAGGCAGGGAGGGCCGAGCGGTGACCGGTTGTCTGCGTCTGGATGTTTCTCCACCACTTGTGCCCCAGAGTGGGAAGGCTTGCTGGGCTCTGGTGCCACCCAGTGTCGGGTCCTTCACTTTCCCAAACCTACAACTCGGCCACAAAGCAGATGACAGGGAACTCGGGGAGAAGCTGGAGCTGAGAGGAGGCTCAGGCCAGCCGTGCACCTGCCTTCACAGCCCTGGCCAAGCCTCCAGGGCTCGCCGTGGCGGCAGCCTCCATGTGACAGCAGCAGCATCTGAAGTCTGGGGGAGCCAAGTTACTAGAAAGACATCCAGGGTTACAGGCAGGTGTGCCCAGCTCTCCCTGGTGAAACAATCAAGTGGTGAGAGTGACCACCAACAGCATGCCACGGGAAGGACTCAGCCTAAGAGGGGAGGGGCTGTGGGTTCCCAGGAGGCCCAGAGAGAAGCAAAGGCTGAGGGGCCGAGTACAAGAAGCCTTGTCCTTTCACTACAGGAGGGGCAGGTGGAGGCCCAGAGAACCAACGTGCCCACCCTCACCCATCCACACGCCACGCTAGGGGGCAGCCCGAGTGCCGGGCACTGCTCTGGGCACAGATAGAGCGGCGAGCTTCACTCCATTCCTCTGGTTGCTGGAGGGCGACAACAAGCAGGTAAAAAACACCAGTCCTTCAGCCACATGAGGCGGAGGTCCCTGGGGGCCAGCTGAACCCAGGCCCCCTGGTAGATAACGAGATGTGGAACCTAGCAGAGTCTAACCCACTTTGGTCACTTTCTTAAAAAACAACCACAAGAAAAAAACCCTTTATTTTTTAGACTTAAAGTTACAAATATAACACAGAGAGTCCTCATAGACCCTACACCCCATTTCCCCTGGCGGTAACATCTTACACCAGAACGGGGCATTTTACAAGTCAGGAACCAGGACTAACACGTGGCTAGTTAACCACAGTCCACACTTCATTCAGATTGCCTTAGTTTTTCCCCAACAGCCCTTTCTGTCCCAGGAGGCCATCCAAGATCCCACAGGACATGTAATCGTCACATCTCCTTGGGTTGCTTTTGGCTGGGACAGCTTCTTAGACTTTCCTTGTTTTTGATGACCTTGAGAGTTTCAAGGAAGACTGGTCAGGAATTTTGTAGAATCTCCCGCAGTTTGGGTCCGTCAGATGTTTTTCCACGGTGAGGCTGGGGAGTTGGGTTTTGTGAGGAAGATCCCAGAGTAAAGTGCCCTTCTGACATCCTGTGTGTGTGTGTGGGGGGGGGGGTTCTGGCACCGTGACTTATCACGGCTAATGCTAGCCCGGATCCCCTGGCCGAGGCCGTGGGTTTGCCAGGTTTCTCCACTGTCAAGTCACCCCTCCCCCCAAACTGCAGGCTGTGGAAGAAGTCAGTACACAGCCCACACCAAAGGAGCGCCTTGTGGAGACAAGCTCTCCCTCCTTCAGGGCACAGTAGCTACACAAACTATCTGCAGTTCTGCACCGGCCACTTTCTTTTCTAAAGAAACAAAACCCAAACCTGACCCTCTACACCCAAACTTTTTTTTTTTTTTGGAAGATTTTATTTATTATTTGAGAGAGAAAGCAAGTACATGAGAGCAAGCAGCAGTGGGGGGTAGAGAGAGGGACAAGCAGACTCCTCGTGAGTTCGGAGCCCAACACGGGGCTTGATCTCAGGACCCTGAGATCATGACCTGAGCTGAAATCAAGAGTCGGACGATTAATTGACTCAGCCACCCAGGCACCCCCACACCCAAACTTTTAATGAAACTCCATGGGTCTGAGAGATTTCGCATCTAAACCGTGGGCAGTGAGGACTCCGGAGCAGCAGAGCTGTGGGACCGGGGCCCATCTAGTAGGACAGTCAGACTCAGAAGTTCAGAAAACAGGGCAGTGACTATAGTCGGCTCCAGGCTGGGAACTTCAGGGCCCTTGCCACAACTACAGATGTTAAGGCTGAGGATGCAGAAGATCGTGGTATGGATTCCCCACCGAACTACAGGCTTACTTGGATTTTTACTCCTGAACACCTGCTCTCTGATCCCCGCTCTGCCCATCTGTCACCATGCCCAGGCCATGAGGCCCGTTTGCCCAGCCCCCAGATGGGCTCCTCTGCCTCTTTGGTTGGCACAACCCACGCTCAGGTCTTGTTTATGTTCTTCCCACAAGGCCAATCCCAGTCCTGGACCACCTGTCTCCTTCGCCGGTGCTGCAGGTGGCCTAAGCTCTGCTAGGGAACACCAGACGCTGACGAGGACTTTGCCCAGGCTGCACTCCTGTGTCTCAGCTGCAGTTGGCTCCTGGTGGCATATAAACATGGGTCCTACCCAGCCCCACTTCCTGATTCCTTGCCTCCCCGGTGCTCGGTGGCCCTGGCTGGGTTCTCAGGGTGGTCACTGCAGACTGCCAGCACTGCCTTCACCGAGCCCACAGCTGTCAGGTACGGCCCCACAGACAGATGCCTCCTCCTCCAGGATGTGACGACAATGCCAGGTTTTCTTTTTCCCCAATGGTCCCTCCCCTCAAGCTCCTATCTTCTATCCATCCCATCAAGATGGCCCCCAAGTTTCCGCCTTTGGCTCTTGTCTCAGTCATACACTCTTCCCGGGTGGCCTCCTTGACCACCATGTGCCCACACCTGCCAATGTCACCCAGGAAGTCACACGCCCCCAGATGGCCACTGCCTCCTTTCCCAGGCTTGCTCCCCCTCCAGTTCTCATCACTGAGCCAACAAGTATTAACTGAGCACCTACTACGTGTCAGGTCCCATACCAGGCTGGCCGGGGGGGTTTGATGACGATCATGAAGGACAGTTTGTGCCTCAATGAATGTCACATTCCAGTGGGCAAGTTGGACGACAAAGCAGCAAGAAACCAATGAACAAAACCGCCACCCAGGTGCTATGAAGACAATCCCCACTGCAATGTGAGAGGGACTGCTGGGACAGGCCCGTGGTCGACAAGGCCGTCAGGAGTGCCCTGTGAGGAGCCGATGACTGCAGAAAGACCTTGGGATGGCTGGGGACAACCAGTCCAGACAGAAGAGCAAGTGCCAAGTCTGTGAGGCAGAGGAGACTTTGGTGTGTTCCAGGAAATGAAAGGCGGCCAGTGCAGTTGAATTAAACGAGCTGGGGAATGGCCCAGAGGAGGCTGCTGGGTGGAGTGGGGCCTGGGAGCTAGGCCAGGTGTGCATGCACAGGCTGGGGAAGCAGAAGGAAGACCCACCAAACGCACCACAGATGGGCTGCTGCAGGAGGGAGCTCAGAGCAGGCCAAGTTTCCCTAAGTGACAGGGAGGCACTCTCCATGCCCTGCCCGGTGGCTTCACAACCAGTGCTCTTCCAGTTCCCCACCAGTGCGCCCAGGCAGGGCCTTCTGGGGCCTGGAGCTATGTGGGGTGGGATCTCTGCACACCCTGTTCTGGGGCTGGCCCTGTCCCCTTGGAAGTCTATTCAACCCTCTGTGGTGGGCACCTGCGTGCAGTGGGAGGGCAGGCAGTTGACGAATGAAGGGGAGCCCCTGGTTCGCACCCACCACAGGAGGCCACCCAACACAGGGCCAAGTCCCCGCCTCCACCCAGCTGCTCACCATAAACCAATTGTGCTCAACTTTGGCTGCTTGCTAGAATCACCAGGGCAGCTTCTAAAAACGATCACTGCCCGGGTCATAACCTGAACCAATGACATTGACATGGGGGTGGGTGGGGTAGGAGTGGAGGTGGCTTCAGTAGTTTTAAAGCTCCCCAGCAACTTCAGTGAGGAGCTGAGAGCTGCTGCTGGAAGTGAATGAGGAGAGTGGGGCTCTCCAGTTACGCAGAAACCTGTTGGTCCTGCTCAGAGCAGGCGCCTGGGGGAAGGCCCTCACTTCCCAAAGCAGCCCCCAAGTTACTATTTCTCTAACAGGGTCTATAAGCCATGCTTATATAATGACACAACTCCCCAGGGCCTGCCTCAGCCTAGGGACCCAAGATGTCAGGGAGGCTGACTTCCAATCTCCTTATAGATGATTCTTCTCTCCCCTAGAGTAGTGAGCCTGCTCGAATCAACGCCGTGAAGGCAGATCAGGCACGACCCGCCTCTCATTTAAGGCAATGGAAGATGAGCCCTGCTGGAGGAAGGTCTGAGGGCTGGCTGGGGAACAGGGGTGCTCAGGGGCAGTGCGAAGGCAGGTAAGGATCCTGCACAGGCTGCTGGAGCTTAAGGTGGGCAGGGCCTTCCTGGAGTCAGTGCTGGCCCGTGAGGGCAACCAAAGCCCAAGATGGGAGATCTGGTGGAAAGGGGAGGCGGTGGGAGATGACAGAGTTAGAGAGAGAGAGAGAGGAGAGGGAGACAGCCAGGGATGAAGCATGAATGAACTCTGGGTCTGAAGCTGAGGGATGTCCTAGAGGCCAGTGCTCCCCCAGCTCACTCTGCCCCCAGCTCTCACTCCCCACCCTGCAGGCAGAGCTCTGCGTCTCTGACTTGCTCTTGCACCAGCACTGCCCTCCCTCCAGGAAGGTTAAATCACAGAAGCGTGGACACCCTGGACTGGCTGATTCAGGGGACCTGCGGGGGGGGGGGGGCTGGGACACCTGTTTCTCCGAGGGGCCAGGTGCTGCTGTGGGTTGGCGGCCAGCACCCCAAGAGCTGCTGCCTGAAGAATACCAAGGCTGCCTCCATGCGAAGCACTCTCCATGCCCTGCCGGGCGGCTTTGCAACCAGTGCTCTTTCAGTTACAAACATTGCTCTCTCTCTAGACAAGGTCAAAATCAAGAGATGATGCCCTGGCATCTGCTATTACATTTGCCAACCCGAGCAGCCAGACGCAACATCTCTCAAATTGACCTGGGGAGGGTGGCTGGGGGAGGGGAGCACCCCGTGGACAAGGCCTCCCCTGCAGCATGAGGGTAGGGAGAGTTAAATTCTTCCTTCAAACATCTGTGGGGGCTCAAGGGATGACTTCATGGGGGAGAGAGGCTGGGTCTTGGGGGGAGGTGAGTGAATTAACGAGACAATAAATAAGACACTGCAAATGCTCCCAAAAGAAAATGGGCAAAGGATAAGAAGGGTTTTTTATAAAAGAGTACGAACAGCCAGTAAAGACATGAAACCAGATGAACGTCATTAAAAAGTGAATGACTACCCTAATTGGATGTCATTTTTCACTTAGGCTGGGCGAGATGAGAAAGCCCCCTGGCCTAGGAGACAGCAGGGCAGGGCAGAGCTAGTGTAAACTGGTGATGGGGTTCAAGATGGTACACACCCTCCCATCTACTGGCTCACCTCCAGGAAGACCTCCGATAGCAATCACTGATGAGTGAAGACCTGCACCCGGACATTGATCTCCGTGGGGTTAACAAATATGGACTATGGTTCCAGCCTGTCGTAAACTCAGAACCCCCACACAACAGGATCCTGTGTAACAGTTCTGGTGAGGTCGCTATGCTCAGCGACAGAAAAACATTCACAGGTACAGGAAGCAAAGTTTCTCGCACAGCTTGGGTGGTGCGAGCCCATTATTCCAAAAGCTCATGGTTGCTTATGACCACAAATATGGAAAGAAACAAGTATGGAAGGACACAAAGCACAGAGCTAATAGGATTTTGGGTAATTTAAACTTTTCTTCCTTCTTGCCTCACGTTGTTGCTGTTTTTTCTAGAACAAAAGTGACTCACGTTAAGGAAAAAAAAAGTGGTCAGGCTGGGTTGGTATGGAAGGGCTTTCCTGCAGAGGGAACGGTATTTGCAAAATCACAGGACTCTAGGAGCCAGGGCATGTCTGGGAAATGACAAGCAGCTCAGTCGGGCCCAAGAGGAGGGTGAGTGGAGAGCACAGTGGCTGGGGAGAGGGAGGACAGGTCCCCATGAGATGCGGGAGTTGCAGGCAGGGGTGTGGACTTTATCCTGACGACAGGTGCATGGCCATGAGCCAGAAGCCAAGTGAATGGGCTGGAGGCTGGGGACCAAGTGGCCAGCATGAGAGACAGTCCAGGAGAGTGGAGGCTGGCTCCTGGGCCATATGGCATCTGCAGAGGACCGTACACCAGGCCATACAGCAGGGCAGAGCTGTACAGCAGGGCTACCTAGGAACTGTGGATGGAACAGGCATCAACAAATGCATGTCTCCAACACAGGGGCTGGGGCCTGGCAGCCAGAAACACTCTGAATCTTGAGGCCAGCCCATCACATATTCCCAACATCCCAGCCACCATCCATCCCTCATTCCTCCTGTCACCCATACCGGGCCAATGGTCAGCACTCAATAAATATTTGCTGAGCAAATGAATGTCCATGCTTAGCAGCATTCTTCCCCCATCACTAGACATACTCATTCATTCATTCAACAAGCACTGATTATGACTCTATCTAGGGACCTAATAGGGTCCCTGCCTCTGAGAACCATATGGACCTTCGGGACCAGAAAGTTCTAACTTCAGTGCAATGTGGAAACCCACCCTGCTGTCTGCCCAGTCGCTATGAGAACCCAGACAAGAAGCATCTAATGCTGACATGGTTGGGCCAGGAAAGGTGTCCTGAAGCAAGCAGGGTCTGGGAACTGAGAGTTTTAAAGCAGGTGAGTGACAGGTCACATGTAGAATGTTTAGATTCCTTTGCCGCAGTGAAGAGAACCATCTGGAGGAAACATGGGTGGCTTGTTAGGAGGCCAGAATGCAGGCAGAAGACAATGTGGCCTCATCCAGATCTGTGCTGGGGAGTGGGGCAGGGGGTGGGGAAGTTGGAGGAAAAGGGATGGGAGCATCCAGAAGGATGAGTGCCAGGGACACACGTCAAAGGTCATGCTTAGATTTCTGACCGGAGTCACTGAGTGAACACTGGTGTCACCTGTTAAGATGCAGATGCTGGGAAAAGGTCAGTTTGGGAAACACTGAAGTTGAGGGGTCGAGGGGTGGCAGGTCTGAAGCTTACGAGAGCACTCTCGCTGAAACACAGGCGGTAGACTGAGGGCACCGTGAGCTGTGGAGGTGCACCCGCTCTCCCCGGGGCAGGCTGAGGAAGCAGCAGCTGGGGAATAACCCTAAGGACCGTCTAAGTTAATGGCCGGGAAGGAGCTGCAAGAGGCAAACCAAGGCCTCAGGGGTGGGAGAAAGCCAGACAGGTGGTTGAGGGAGCCAAGGGAGAGGGGAAGCTCCCAGAAGGAAAACAGTCAACTGACAGCTCTGTGAATGGGAGGGGAGGGAGGACGACAGCTAGAGCAGCAGTTCTCACGGGGGAGGATACTAGGGACACCTGGCAACGTCTAGGGGCATTTTTTAGTTGTCACGACTTGGACAATGCCACTGGCATCTACCAAGTGGAAAGGATGCCGCTCCAGATTCCACAATGCACAAGATGCACTCCCCCCCCAAGAATCATCCAGTCCCAAATGTCAAGGGGGGCTCAGATAGAGACACTCTGAGCTAGAAGAAGTCAGGGAACCTTAGCAAGGATTCTTTTGAAGAGAACAGCCACTGGAGCATTTTGAATGCTGGTGAGGCGATCCTGAAGAGACCCGGGCAAGCAGGTACTTGCCTAGCCTGAGGTTCCCAGGACGCGGAGAAGGGCAGAGATCGAGCAGAGGTGGAGATGGCTATTGTTTTCACTGCGAGGTGGGAGGCAATCATGGGCCGAGAGTGAAGGGTGCAGATGCGGTTGCTGTGGGGGCCAGGAATGCCTGCGTTGTGGGCTGAGCTTGGCTGGGAACTGGCTCCGACAGGGCACCTGTCTGTCTGGATGCAAGACTCTCTCCAGGGTGGGCATCCTCAGCCCGGCCAGGAGGAAGCAGCTGGATGAATGTATCCGTGCCTGGGGTTTCACCAGAGCAGCGTAAAAGAGGACAGAGGGGCTGTGCAGCCGGTGAGGTTCTCACACACCAGTGGCAGGAGAAGACAGGTAGGAATGCGGTTAGCTTTTCGTGAAGGTACGTTCTCTCAATTTAAGGAACTGCTAGCAAGGCCTGGGACCACATACTCCACAACTCTTGGTATGCTATACTTATCTTACCCTAAGAGAAGGAAAAGTTTCTCTGAATGGAAATAATTTCCAAATTACACTTTGTTGCTTTTACCTCACTCCCAAAACCAGTTCTCTCGGGACGATCTCGCCAAAACTAGGTGTTCCTATTATCGTAGCTCACATTCCTTTGAAAACCACAAGTGAATAGACAAAGAAGTCAGGTACCATGAGAATGCTGGCAATATCGGACTGCAGTACTCAGGAATATCCATGGGGCTAAAAATTCCCTTCCATCAGAACGTAGGAACAAGGAGAAAGGCAAGACTTGTTAGTAGCACGGGAAAATTTTATAACACCTCTGAACAGCTACTTTCTTATGCAGATGGTCTCCTGAAACAGGAGAAAGAAAATGGCTTCTAGAACATCCTAACACTGTTCAATTTGTGTATTGTCTACAATTCCTATTTAGAAGATGTTCATTAAATCACACACTCAGAATTGGAAGAGTCCTCAAACGACTTTTGAAGTCAGTGCCCCCTCTGATGAACTAATTGCCTATGTAGCAGTCAGGTACCTGGCAAAAGCTGGGAGTTGATGAAGTAAGATGATGGGTACATGGGGTTCAATATATTACTCTATTTTTATGCAGATCAGAATACAAGATATTATCTTATTTCCATAATAAAGTTTTTTTCATTTTCAACTTTTAATTAGTTTTCAGTGTACAGAATCATAGTCTCACAACCCAGAGTGGCAGCCAGAGCCTTCCTGGGCGGTGGGGGGAGTTCTGCCCATTCCTCAGCTCACCAGAGCAGAGCAGAGAGGAAGAAGGATAAAGAAAGACGATGGGGGTGGGGAGAAGAAAGGGAGGAGGAGGCAGAAGGGGAGGAGGAGGAGGAGGGCAGCTCCCTAAAACGATGTTCCTCCCTGGGGAGAAAAGGAAGGAAGTGCTTCGTAGCACCTGATCTTTCCAAGTTTTCCTCCTTGAAATCATGCTCTTGGGTTGGAGGCTGCTCGGTAAGGACGGCCTTCCCAGATGTCTGCAAGTCCTTATGAGGTAGTTAAGCATCAGGATGTAGGAGTCACCATCCCCACTTTATGTCTGGGGACACTGAGGCTCAGAGGTCGCGCGTGGAGGCAGTGGGGGAGCAGGGCTCTCAACTGGCATCCAACCGTATAGCCTGCCTGTTGATCTGTGGCCCTGCTCTAGCCCCCCAAGAGTTCAAACTCAGTGTGTTTCAGCTGTTCCAGCTGATGGCGTGACAGCAAACAGCACAGCCCAGAGCCAATGAAGGGCTGTCCATGGGGATACTCCGTGTTCTGCCATGGGCCTGACCAGGCACGGGGACCCAGGAAGACAAGGATGGGCCTGCCTGGGCCAGAGTCCCTTCCACGCATGGCACCGAGCCAGGCCGGGCTATCACTCATGTTCTTTGGTCTCTTCCAGCTCTTAGAGCCGTCCCCATTTCTGGTGTCCCCTCGTCTTCCCTCCCCTCCCACTGTCTCACTTTGTACGTGCTCTGTCTTACGATGAGCTTTTCCTTTTTTGGGAACCTATGTCCAATCTGCCACCAGGGCGGTGGCAAAATACAGCCTGAGATAACAATGAAACTTGACAACCACCCCTGCAAGACTGCAGCTCTTCCGCCCTAAGGAATGCTGCAGAGCCGCGGGCAAGGAAGCCAGGGCCTAGTGGGACGGCCCCAAGTCCCCCTTACAAACCCTCTTGGTTTCTTTACCTGCTACTTTATCCCGAATGAGTTTTGCAGATTCGACTTCACCGATACTGCTGAACAGACTCCGTAACTCATCCTGGGTCATGTTCTGAGGGAGGTAGTTGACAATTAAATTCGTTCTCCCGATATCATCCCTGCAGTCTTCGGCCATGTGGTCTTCATAACCATTAGACATTGTATTTTTTAAAAATCTGCGGAGGGGGAGAAAAATCAAGTAAATTGCAAACATCCATATTGCAGAATGTTAAGGCAAAACGAATGACTAGCACTTGGGATTTTTCTTTTCAACACTACAAGTTCAACTTAATGTCCACATAAAAACCTGCATGTGGGTATTTATGGCGGCTTTATTCATAATTGCCCTGAGACTGGAAGCAACCAACACGCCCTTCAGTGGGTGAACAAAGAAACGAACTCCAACTGTCTGCTGCCTGCACACAACGGAGTGTTACTCTGTGATAGGAAGAAACGAGCTATGAGGCCGGAGACTTGGGGAGGCCTTAAATGCATATTGCTAAGTCTGAAAGGCTACACACTGTGTGACCCCAATTATAGGACATCGTGGAAAAGATGAAACTCTAGGGCCAGTAAGAAAACCAGTGGTTGTCAGGGGTTAGAAGGGAAGGAGGGAGGAAGGAACGAGGGAAGCACAGAGGATTTTTAGGGCAGTGAAACTATCTGCATGATCCTGTCACAGTGGACACAGGTTATTACACATCTGCGCAAACCCACAGAATGTACAACACAAAGACTGAACCCGATGGCAAACTATGGGCTTGAGCTGATACGTATCAGTATTGGCTCGTCGATTCTAGCAAAATATCACGTGGACACAAGATGTCACTAATAGGGAAGACTTCGTGTTGGAGGAGGCGGATATGGAAACCCGCTCTGTACTTTCTTCGCAGGCTTTCTGTAAACCTAAAACTGCTCTAAAACAAAAGAACTTCAAGCTCACCCATTTCTACTTACTAGGGGGCTTCAAACACCCTACAAAGAGGGGCATCTGGCCGGCTCAGTCAGTGGAGCGTGCGACTCTTGATCTCAGGGTCATGACTTCAAGCCCCTGTTGGGCGTAGAGCTTACTTGAAAAAACAAAACACCTACAAACAATTTCAGCACCGTTATTCAAGCTCCTGTGAAAAGTGTTCGCGTTGTCTCAAGAGCTTTCCAAAGATTCCTGATCGCCTTCTCTCATCTCTGCGTGCACTCCTGGTGCAGCTGGGTACTGAGGAGTCCGCGATGTGCACCTGAGCACCCCGACTCAGGCACCTCGTCTCTGTCCTCAAGCAGGGAGACAACAGTTGCTTGCATCCCTTTATTCCAAAGGCCATAGCAACTAAGCTGGGGAAGAGGTTAGGGTTTCTCTACCAGTTGGAGGAATGTGGTCTTCAAAGCTTGCAAGCTTTGGAATGCCCTTAGCTGCCTGCAGAAGTCTTCACTCTCAGTGACAAACATCACAGCACAGTGATGGCTTCAGAGGAGAGTCTGGATCAATGCAGCCAAGAGCATCAGGACCACTCTTCTGAAAGCGCAACTCACGCTGGGCTTGCTCACAAGTACTGCTGTGTGCGGCCGCCTCATCTAAGATGTCTCATGTCCCTGCCTCTAAATATGCAGGCACTCACAAGCATGGGTCTTAAGTGTCACCACCAGAAAAAGGCCCTGTGGCCCACCAGCTGGGAGGTCTCGGGGGCAGCCCACCCCTTTCTCCGGATCCCTTCCGCCCAGCCCTGCTTTTATGCTTGAAAACCCAGTGCCCACTGTCAGGAGCACTCAGCTTTCTTTAAAAATAGCCTTGCCAGCGGTTATATAAAAACCTGAACACAGTTCCCACCTCCTCCGAGTCAGCGCTGAGAGAGGACTTAGGTGTGGAGTCTTTCTCCCCCCTGCTGGAAACAGGTGGGACTTCTCTACCTTTCCACCTCCTGATTTGCTTCAGACCATACACAACGTGCAAAGTTAGTACACTCTTCCAGCATTTATTTTATTTATTTGAAAATGTTCTCTGCTCCCTGTTCTTTATAAAATAGGTTAACATCCAAAGCCAGAAAAGATTAGAAAGTCAGACTTCCTAAGATTATGAAGTTCTATATGGTAAAAGGCACCATACACAGACAAGCAGCAGACTTGGGAGAAAACGCTCGCTACCTATTACATTATTTAGGCCAGTGGTTCTCAGAGTGGGTGATTCGGCCCCCCAGGGGACACCGGGCCATGTCTGGAGACATTTCTGGTTACCACAACTGTGGGTGGTGGTGTGCCACTGGAACCTAGTGGGTAGAAGCCAGTGGTGTTACAAACATCCCACAAGGCCCAGGATGGCCCCCACAACCAAGAATTGTCCAGCCCCAAATGTCAACACTCCCAACGCTGGGACCACTTGATTCCGAGAGTCTATAAACTCATCAGAAAAAAGACACATCCCTAACAGAGAAGTGGACAAAGGATATGAGCCGCAACCGAGAGATGCCAGCAATTCAAATGTTAATAAACCAGGAAGAGCTCAAATTCACAAATAATGAGGAAAATGTGAAGTCAAAAGAGATGCCACCACCTTCTGTCAGTCAGATACAAGACTGCCCAGAATGAATAAAATCTAGGGGAAAGAAGGATAAAGGGGACAAACACCCTGGTACACCGTGGATACAAGTGTGAAATGGTACAACCCTTTTGGAGGATAACCTGTGGTTTAATATGAAAGCTATCCTAAGGGGCGCCTGGGTAGCGCAGTCGTTAAAGCGTCTGCCTTCAGCTCAGGGCGTGATCCTGGCGTTCCGGGATCGAGTCCCACATCGGGCTCCTCCGTTGGGAGCCTGCTTCTTCCTCTCCCACTCCCCCTGCTGTGTTCCCTCTCTCGCTGGCTGTCTCTCTGTCACATAAATAAATAAAATCTTTAAAAAAAAAAAAAAAAAAGAAAGAAAGCTATCCTAGGATTCAGAATTGTGGGAATCTGTTTTCCAGAAATAATCACATGCATGCAGGGAATATGCGTGAGGACAACACGACCCCATAGATGGTGCAAGTAAAATGCTGGATATAACCTAAATATGAATTAAATAAAAAACAATTTTTAGTAGAAAGCATGGGACCACCAGCATTAATGTGCTGAATCTTGAAAAACTCCTCAGATCTGTTAAAGTGAGGCTTTAAGATAGATCATTAGCTCAAAAACAAACATACACATTTGCTGAAGCCTGAACCAAAGTGTAAGGGTTAACTCTGAAAAATTAAAATGCACAATGAAGTTTGCTCGAAATGTGATTCAAACATTTCTCTTCTTCCTTTCTTTGTTCTTCTTCATCCCTCCCTCTCCTCACCTTTGTTCTCAGTTAGGCACCTACTCTCCTGCCTTCTCCCTCCCACTGCTTTCAGGGATGATGAACTGGGCAATAATTACCCCATTCTAATTATTCAGAGTGGGGTGTCTTCTATGCCTGGTAAAAAGATGACTTTCTAAAACAGTGGTTGGCAAACCATGGTGTGTGGACCAAATCTGGCCCACCACCTGTTTTTATAAATAAAGTTTTATTGGCACATAGCTATTCTCATTTGTTTATGTATTGTCTGTGGCTGCTTTTGCACTACAGTGACAGAGTTGAGTAGTTGTGACAGAGACCATATGGCCCAGAAAGCTGAAAATATTTACCATCTGGCTCTTTACAGAAAAAGTGTGCCGACCTCTGTTCTAAAATGTAAAAACAGAAACTTTCTAAGAGAAAATCTCTGTGACATTGGGTGAGGCAAAGATTTCTGAGATACGACACCAAAAGCACAATCCATTTTTTAAAAACTGATAGGGGCGCCTGGGTGGCACAGCGGTTAAGCGTCTGCCTTCGGCTCAGGGTGTGATCCCGCCGATATGGGATCGAGCCCCACATCAGGCTCTTCCGCTATGAGCCTGCTTCTTCCTCTCCCACTCTCCCTGCTTGTGTTCCCTCTCTCGCTGGCTGTCTCTATCTCTGTCGAATAAATAAATAAAATCTTTAAAAAAAAAACCCGATAAACTGGATATCATCGAAATGTACAACTTTTGCTCTAAACTTATAGTCCACAGAGGGGAAGAAAATATTTGCAAATCACATACCTGAAAAAGGACTTGCATTCCGAACATATTTTAACTCTCAAAACTTAATAAGAAAACCACCTAATCTTAAAGATGTCCAAAGATGTGAACAAACAATGCACCAAAAATGATATACGACGGCAAACAGACATATGAAAAGACCTTCGACATTATTAGTTACTATGGAAATGCAGATTAAAACTGGAACGAGAACCATGATAACCCCACCCATTTAGAACTGTTAAACCAAAATAAAACAAAAGCAGGCAAACAACAACAAAACAGACAATATCAAGTTCTGGTGAGGATGTGGAGAAACCAGAATTTTCATGCATTGCTGGCAGAAACATAAAAATGTTAAAGCCACTTTAGAAAAAGTATGGACAGTTTCTTAAAAGTTAAACATACACTTTCCAAAAGACCAGCAACCCCATACTAGTAGTCATATAAGAGAAATGCAAACCTATGTTCATACAAAAACCCACACGAGTGTTTTTAGCAGCTTTATTCAGGAACGCCCCAAACTGGAGCACCCCAAATGCCCTTCAAGCCATCAGTGGCTAGACTAGGGAAGGCTACCCAATGGAGTTCTGCCTGCCAATAAGAAAAGCGCTACTATTCACACGACTTGAATCAATCTCAAGTACATTTCGTGGAGTCAAAGAAGCCCAAGAAGCCCGACTCCGAGGCTGTGTACTACAAGAGTCCATTATGGAAAAGGCAAAACCGTAGGGATGGCTCAGTGGTGGCCAGCGGCAGGGAGCAAGGGGGGTGCTGAGTACACAGGGGGAGCCAAGAGAGTACTTTTGTTTCTTGCGGGGGGGTGTAAATTCCCATGTCTTGATGGTGGAGGTAGTAACATGACTCTATGCATTTGTCAAAACTCAAAGAACTCTACACCAGAATTTCGAAAATAAATTTTAAAAAGATCTACAAAGTAAACCTGATTCCACAGCAGGCGGCCTCCTCCTGCCGCCCCGGGTGAGGCTGAGCAGCTTCTACGGGCCCAGTTCTCGGGTCAAACGGCAACGATGCAGAACCCGAACCCCAAAAGCACAGTTTCTCAACACTTCAGAGCCCTTCCACCCTGCTCTCCATGCCCCCCCCCACCCTGGACCTTTCCAAATCCACATCGCTAAGCCGGGGCCAAGCCAGCTTCCGTCAAGCACCAACTACAGCTGGGCCTTCGTCTCTGCCTGACCATCAGTGACTTCCAAGGTGTAGCCACTTCTGGCCGCCTCTTGGCTTCGCCAGGCCGTCTCCTCTCACTCGGGGGTCTCTCCACAGAGACTCCTCCAGGTCAACACATTCGGAGTCCCCTGTCCATGGTGGCCCCACCCACTGAGGCTCAGAGGCTTCATTACTTTGCTCAGGGTCAGCCATGGCACTGTTCATAATGGCAGTACCAGGCTTCCAACTGTCACTACAGAACAGTCTCCCCTCTTCGAGATGCGGCCCTTCACTCTAGCTTCTTCCCTGGCGTGCTGCAGACCTTCCTATTTCCATGCCTCTGTTCTGGCTGCTCCCTTTGCAGAGACTGTCTGTCCCCTCCATCACCTCCTCACTTACCTGTGACACGTCCCCCCTGGACAATAGGTTGCTCTAGTTCCCTGGGCCTGTACACCATTTAGCCCAAAGCTTTCGGGATGCATGATTCACTCTAACTATTTGTTTGTTTTTCATCCACGTCGTTGGTGAGAGCCCTGGAGGGCCAGTGGGGTGGGAGATGGACAGATACCAAGCCTTAGAATCACCTGGGAATCATGTGTATTGGCCACTTTATGTTAAAGGGCAATTGCACTAACAGTCTTTTTTTTTTTTTATATACTTTTTTTTTTTTTTAAGAGTTTATTTATTTAACAGAGATAGAGACAGCCAGCGAGAGAGGGAACACAAGCAGGGGAGTGGGAGAGGAAGAAGCAGGCTCATAGCGGAGGAGCCTGACGTGGGGCTCGATCCCATAACGCCGGGATCACGCCCTGAGCCGAAGGCAGACGCTTAACCGCTGTGCCTGCACTAACAGTCTTAATATGTTCAGTACCTTACTTTTCTTTCTTTCTTTTTTTTTTTTTTTAAAGATTTATTGATCTATTTTAGAGAGAAAGTGAGAGTGCAAGAGCAAATGGGGGAGGGGCAGAAGGGGCAGAAGAGGGATAAGCAGACTCCATGCTGAGCACGGATCCCAACACGGGGGCTCAACCCCACGACCCCAAGATCACAACCTGAGCTGAAACCAAGAGCCAGACACTCAACCAACTGAGCCACCCAGGCGCCCCAGTACCTTACTTTTCTAGGATGGTCCCATCCCATCCCACAGAATCAAACTCAATTGCAGGGAGCGAAAAGGAAAATTTAGTTTAGCAAAGTAATTCCTGCTGAGTTGGAAATGTTTCCAGTAACTGCATGTATCATGGAGAAGTCCTGTTTGGATGACCTCTGAGGGTTTTCAGCCCCATTACACTATTTTCAACAATCCTGGTTGTCTGTGTGACTTCAGCAATGCTGTTCGCATCAGTAGTATAACCACTATGTACAGGGAAGAGACGTGCATAAACGACGTAAAAACTTTCACAGGTAATACACATGTAAAGCAGCAAAACTAGTTCCCATTAGGCACCCATGAGATTCTGTCTCATTTGATATTCACAGAGCAGCATCGCTGAACTACTCAAGCCAGAGCAAAACTAGAACAGTCAAATATATCCTCAGGCTCAACCTTGACACTTCATACATCACATGATGGGGCTTGGACTCAATTACTTCTAAGGTCCCTTCCAGATGTAAAATTCTGAGTTCTCCAAGGTAAAAGCCTCAGGAATGTCAGGTCACCCAGGAAACACTCTGGGTGCCAGAGAAAAAGTGAATGTACCACCTGACCCAGCGATAACTGCTATGCAAGGTGAGGGCTTAAGTGAACGGGGTACCTATTGCCTTACTTGTCCCTTCCTGCAGCCCACAGCGGGGAGAGCCACCTGACTGGGCCAGCCACAGCTAGGTCACAGCAATTCAATATCCGCTAGGCTGAAAAGCTCAGGGTAGAAGCAGATCAGGTGCAGGCAGTGTCTGGCCCAGTCCAAGTGCTCTGCAGGCCTGCGGGGACACGACTGGCTCCACAGCCCTGTTAGAGTTCTGGCCCCTTCCTGGCTGGTCAAGGCCACTCCAGGGCTCTCACACAGAACTGCAGAGCAACATGGCAGGGCAGAAAAAACTCCTGGGCTGCGGAGTCTGATAGACCTGCGCTCCAATACTAACCCTACTGCTAATCAGCTGAACGACTGTGGATATCACACTTCCTTTCCTGGAGCCTCAGTCTCCTTTTCTGCAAAATGGGGATGGTACCCCCTGCTTTGCAGCACCCAGTACAGTTCCTGACACTTGGCAAGTGGCCACTTCACCGGCCTCCAGGCCCACTAAAGAACACTTTGACTCTTTGCCCCAGGACATTGGAAATGATCCAAACCGTTGAAGCCATTTCTAATGGGCCCGGGCTCCATAGAAGTCACAGGGAGTCACACCAGTCAGGGCTCATGACCGCAGCCCCACATGTATGGAAGACCTTGTTGCTAGTCTATGCTCATCACCACCAACTGCACACACCAGCTCGGATGGGTCAACTGGCCTCTCAGTCTGCCCACAAGAGATACAAACCTTATTCCAGCCCCGCCCCCTTCCTCCTACTTCATTTACAAAACTGAGGGGAACATGTGCCTCCTTGACCTCCCAGTCTCCAACTGCAGGCTCCTTCAGGTCCTCTCCTTCTGTCCCTGTCCCCCTCTTCAAGCCTCTTCCTCCCCCTGAATTGCTTCCTCTGGCGGCAGGACACATTTGTCCCCCATACCTAAGCAGACACCAAATCCTGCCAGTTGCACATTGGAAATATATCTCCTTCTATCCCATCTCTCTGCCACTACCCTGGTTCAGGTCCCTGTTATCTCTTGCCTAGACAGACTCCCAAATGGCCTCCCTGTCACATGATTATTTCAAACCCAGTCTCTCCAAACCCAACTGGGCCTTTTCCCTCCAAACCACTCCTCTGCTTTCTGTTTCCCCCTCTGTGAATCTTTTCTCCAGTAGAGATGTCTCTTTGGTGGGTGGTTGGGTCCAGTCACTCTTGAGCCCCCTTCTGGCCCTCCCTTCCCCAAGTAAACATGGAGTGCCAACCATGTGCCAAGCACGGAGCAAGGTACTGGGTGTATGAGTTAAAGGAACAGTCCCAGTCCCAGCCCTCATGTTCAGGCCATTACCAGGCCACCTCGTACCACAAAAGCATCTTGACCAGTCCATCCATCCTTAAGTCTCCCCCCAAAAAACAAACTTCCAAGATCACCTCTCGACTGTACCCAGAAACCCTCTACCACCTGACCCTGACATACTTTTCTAGACTTACCTCTAAGTTCACCTTCTCAACCCTCTCTGCCTGCCCAAACCAGTCCACTCAGGCTTCCAGACCTCTTTGTCTCTCCTCTCTTATTCACCCAGGCCTTTGGCTGTACCTGAAAACTCCTGCCCATGCCTCTTTGATCACAATGACCAGTACGGACACCAGCTCTTTCATCAAACACAAAAACTGAGCGCTGGACAATCCTTTCTTTCAACACTCGCAATGCTGTCACGACCCACTGCTTTACCCTTTTGCTACTTCATCTCATACACCTACATAGGTCTCTTCTCCCCAGCTCAGGTTGGAAGTTCCTCAAGGAGGCAGTTTCTTCCCCTTCTCCATGTTCCCCATGACCATGAACAAGCAGTCATATTTCATGTCCTAAACCTACGAAAGTGCGACCATCGACTTGGCCAAAGCACATGGAAGCCCTGGGTCAAGTGGGACCAACAGTAATCATAAAAGTGAGTCCCCCAAACATGTACGGACATGGACAATGCCATCTGTCCCCTTCCTGCTTCACAGTATATCCACTGTATGCTTTCCTGTGTCCACATTTCAAACTGCTCCTTCTCTTGCTTTCCCTGTTTCTCTACCTGACCACTACCCTTCTACTGGTCACTCAGGCAGAGACCCAGAATCATCCATTGCTGTCCTCTCTTGCTCGGTCATGTCCCACATCTAAATACCCAGAGTCCTGTGTCTCTTACCCCCCAACCATGTCTCAAACTCATCCCCCCTCTTCCCCTACCACTACAGCTCTGGGTCACATCTGCAGCTTTTCCTACACAGAGCAAAGTGATTACCTTCTAACTGGCTTGCTGGCCTTCAACATTGTCTCCCTCCAACTCTGCCTCCAGCGTGCAGATCTAACTCCTTCACTTTGTAGACTAAAATTACCCCGGCCTGGTCTACAGGACAACACCCTCTGCACACCAGCTGCATGAGTCCTTCTGCCACTACTTACTTCACTTTGCTTGCCCCAAAGGACCAGACCCCAAGTGGTTCCCAAAACAAACCAAGATGTTCCCACTTCCATGCTTTTGCAGATGCTGTTCCTGCAGCTTGCAAAGCTGTTCCCTGTGGTCTGTGCCCGGCTAACTACCCCCCCCCCAATGCTTGGCCTCCTCCAGGTAGCATTCTGTGATCTTCTTTGCCCACCAAGCCTACGTGAACAGTCTCCTTTTCTGTGCTTCCACATCAGCCAGTGCATAACCCTCAGCGCACTTGTGGCTAAAACAATCTGCCCACACTGTAATCACCACCGCCTCTGAGAGCCTAACAGCGGGGCAGGGAGAGTCGATTAAAGGAGGGAAGCAATACTCACTTCCCTTCTATAGGCTGCTTTCTTCTGGTCTTCCCTCACTTACAGACTCAGGTCAGCCTCGCTGCTTCACTATTGCCACCTAGGGGCAAAAGGTGGCAACCACACTTTCCTCACCATTCAGCATTTAATTTGACTCAATTGAATGGGATGGGAACACAAGCGAGGGAACAGTTAGTTGACTCCAGGGCGGGTAAATGGAGAGTGCCAATCAGAGGAGGCTTCGAATGGTAAGTGAACTCTGAGCTGCACCCTGCAGCATGAGGAAAGGATCTCTAGGTGGAGGAGAACTGGGAAGTTCTAGGCAGTGGGGACAATAGGCAGAGAGGGTGGGAGGTTCAGGTGAAGGTGAAATGCAAAAGGGAGGGAGGGTTAGAGGGTGCAAGACTGGGATCCCAAACTTTGACTTTAAAGTCACCTAAAGAGGTGAAAAAAATTACAATTCTTTCCACTCAGAAAACTTTTAATCAGGAGTGATGATCAGGCCTGCATTTTAAAAAGACAACTTTTGCTGGCGTATGAAAGGATAGAGGTGGGAAGCAGGGAGTGAGAAAAGCAATAAAGCAAGCAGCAAAAAGATTATTTTCATAATTCTCTCGTTTCCCACTTGCTGCACCATGACCTCAGACGCAACACATCCAAACCAAAACTCTGCCTCCCCCAAAACCAGTGCTTCAACATAAACATTATTTATTTCCACAGTTTGAGATGTTCATATATCTCAGTCTCTTTGCGGACCCTGAAGTCATAAAATTTTATAACAGATCCCAGCACAAAGCTTTGCACAAAGACATTCAATGTCAACTGAATGGAATTCCTCTCGGGATTCCCTGGACACCTGTGATCATAAAAGCAATAAAATCTCATGGTTAAGAGTAAGGATTTTGAGTCAGAGGGCCTGAGTTCAAATCCTGCCTCGGCCACCTTAAGGTGCGAGACTGGCCATAACAAGTAACCCATCTAAACCTTGGTTGGTTTGTCCTGAAGATGGAAATTACAACAGCACCTATCTCAAGGGCTGGAGATAAAGATCTGTAAAGGGACAAGTCCATAGTAAATCCTCATTAAGTACTGGTGATTATTTATAACATTATCTATTCAGTGCTTACCATGCTCAGGCCATTGCTAAGGGCTTTCCACACCCTTAAATCTGCACAGCAATTTTTCCATTCCATTTTACAGATAAGAAAACTAAGGCTGCCACAGTTGGATTTGTGCAAGTTCTTGGGATCCCGACGGATCAGATATGTGGCTGGTGGAACTTTTAGTAAAAGATCATTTACTCCAGTGGTGGTTCTCTGTGTGTGTTACTTTTGGCAGTATCTGAAGACATTTTTGATCTTCACAACTGGGGGCGGGGGCTGAGGGGGAGGAAAGGGAAGAGATGCTCCCGGCATCTAGTGGGATGCTACTCAACATCCTACAATACACAGGACATCCTCCCCACCCCCACCCCAATCAAGCGTGATCAGACCCAAAATGTCAGTAGTGACCAGGTTGTGAAATCCTTCTCCAGTAGGAACATCTTTCCCATTTTCCCACTTCTGGAGCACTGACCATACAGATCCTACATGAATACTTTTGGTAAAGGGGGGGCTCTGTCCCTCCAGGGGCAGTGCAAGCAAAAGTTCTTCTCCACCTGCCCTGCACACAGTAGGTATCAGAACCCATTTTAATAAACCTAGCAGTAGAGGAGACCGGAAAAGGAAGAGCATCCATCCCCCATTGTTCAATTGCGTGCAGGTTGTGTTTTCAACACACACACACACACACATATTTTACAAATCCCAACGTCCCACGCCCCAAAAACAGCTTTGTTAGAGATGGCGTTCAAAAAAATATATATTTTTCTAAGACTCCCATACATATTGAAAGGTATGCACACTTCTAAAAGGACCTCAGATCGACCGCGGTCCTCTGACAACGACTACAAAAGAATCTGTAGGATTTCCCCGGGGAGCGAGCCCGTGGGCCGTGACCTCTGCGCGCCGAAGGCGCTCACCCCACTCCCTCGCCTCTGGCTTCGCTCTCCCGCCCCCGGCTCCTCGGCTCCCAGGACTGCTGGGGCCCCGGCCGCGGAGCCCGGCCGCCAGGCGCGTGCCCACGCTGTGTCCCCCTCGCCCGCCCCTCGCGGCGGCTGAGGAATCCGGCCCGGGGCCTGACGCCGGCGCCCACACCGGCCGGCCCCCTCCCGCCCGCCCGCCGCGGCCAGCGCGCGTCCCCTCCCGGCCCGGTGCGGCCTGGGCCTCGGCCGGTGCAGGCCCGCGGGCGCCCGCGGCCGGGCCAGGCGAGCTCAGGCCTGCCGCGGCCTACCCCGTCGGGTGCCGCCGAAGGCCCCCGCCTCACCTGGACACGGGCGGGCGAGCCCGGGGCTGCTCCGGGGCGGGCGGGCGGCGGCGGCGCGACGCTAACGGCTCCGCTCGGCCTCGGTAGCGGCGGCGGCGGCAGCGGCGACGGCGACGGCGGCGGCGGCTCCTCCTCAGCGCGCACGACCCGCTCCGGCCCGCGGCCCGGACACGCCCCCCCGGCGCGCGCGCCCATTGGCCGGCGTCCGCCACGGTGTGCTTCTCATTGGCCGACGTGCCTGTCTTGGCGACCCAGGGCGCGCGGCGGAGGCGGGACTTCCGGCCGGCGCCGCCTGCGAAGGGCTCGGCGGCCGGCTGAGACGCGGGTGGCCGGCGATGGCCGCGGAGGGGGCCGGCTGGGGCCCTGCCCACGGAGGCCGGCTGAAGGCGGTGGCCGACGAACCGCGCCCCTTGGCGAGCGCATGCTGTATGCCTCACGCCTGTCTTTCCCGCCGCCGCCGCCTCCTGACAGGTAGGAATGGTCTACGCGCCAGGGCTGTGGGGACGGGACCCGGGTTCGAATCCCGACCCCGACGTTTCCGCACTACGTGCCGTTGGGAAGTGGCTGACGTCACCTCGCGGGGCCTCAGTTTCCTTATCTGGTATGGTGAGGAGGTGGAGCATGAGACGTGGTGTGCCTTACATCAGTGTTGACTGTTGGAGCTAACGGGTTCCCGGAGGCGCAGCCTAGCAGTAAGTCATTAAAATTTTATTGAGCGTCTACTATATGCTAGTCACTTGTATTGGGCAGCGAACGGGCAAAAATGTTAGCCACAAATGTTAGGTGCATAATTTAAATTTTCTAGGAGCTGTGTTAAAGGAAAGAAAAGTTTAAAAGAGACAAGTGATGTTACTCTTAGTGATGTGTTTTATTTAACTCAGTATGTCCAAAATGTTATTTCTACGTGTAATCAATATAAAGAGTTATGAGATATTTTACATTCTTAGCCCCCCCCTCCTCTGAAATCTATGTCTTACACAGTGCATCTCAAATTGGACTGACTACATTTCAAGAACTCAGCAACCACGTGGCTACTGCCTTGGACCCCGCAGTGCCAGATGGGGAGGCAGAAGAGAGAGACATCAAGTGGATTTCACATCAAGTGGTGGAAATGGGTGAGAAGAAAAGTAAATTGGAGAAAGGGTATGGGGAATGTGGAGGTTGCAGTTTGAAAGAGGGAGGTGGGGAAGGTTGAGAAGATGGCATTTGCAGAAGGAATCGAGCAAGTAATTATGCCATTTGTTTAATGCCATGTTTGTCTGGTAGGACTTTCTGCAGTGATGGGCATGTTCTCTATCATCACTTCTAATTTAGTAGCCACTCGTTCCATGTGGCTTTTGGGCACTTGACATGTGGCTGGTGCCACAGAAGAACTGAATTTTTAATGTACTTAATTTTTACATAATTTAAATTTAGTCACGTAGAGCTCGTGGCTCCCATAGTGGATGGCATAGATTTAGTAGAATGGTGGCCAGTGCTCTGAATCCAGAGTGTACTTCGTGCTAAATACTTTATGTGCATTCTCCTGTGTAATCCTCACAGTAGCTCTGTGAGAAGGGAGCTGTAATCGTTGCCATGGTGAAGAATGAAGTCCTTCATGTATTCATCTGTACTTTGTTGTTGTTCTCCTTAATAGACTTTGTCTATTATTTGAGATTTACAGAAATACTTGGAAGTACAGAGTTACGATTTTCTGCACACCCAGTTTCTCCTATTAGTAACATCTTTCATTAGTATGATACATTTGTTATAATTAATGAATCAATATTGATACATTATGAACCAAAGTTCATAGTTTATTTAGATTTCCTTTTTTTTACTTAATGTCCTTCTTCCCTTCCAGAATCCCATGCGGGATACCACATTACTTTTAGTTGTCCTGGTTCTCTCTCTCTCTCTCCCTCTCTCTCTCTCTCTCCCTTTTTTTTTTTTTTGAGATATAATTGACATGTAACACATGCTAGTTTTCGATGTACAGTCTAATGATTTGATATATGTATGTGTTATAAGGTAATTAGTGCAATAAGTTTAGTTAACACCCATGACCACCCATAATTATAAATATTTTTTGCTTTCATGATGAGAACTTTTAAGATCCACTCACTTCGTTGTCCTGTTTCTTTAAGCTCCTCTTGGCTGTGGTGGAGTCTCAGACTTTCCTTGTTTTTGATGACCTTGACGGTTTTGAGAAGAAATGATCAGGTATTTTGTAGAATGCCCCTCTATTGGAATTTGTCTGGTGTTTGATAAGACTGGGATGATGGGTTTGGGGGGAAGAAGAACCCCAGAGGTAAAGTGTGACTCTCATCACCTCCTGTCAAGGGTGCGTACGACCAACATTATCTATACCTGTTGCTGTTGACCTTGATCTGGGCTGAGGTAGCATTTGTCAGATTTCTCCACTATAAAGTTACTTGCCTCCCCCTTCTGTATCGCATACTTTGGAAGGAGGTCATTATGTGCAGCACACACCTAAAGAGTGAAGATGTACGTTCCCTTCCTTATGTGAGATGTCTATGTAAATTATGTGGAATTCTTCTGCGTGGGAGATTTCTCTGCTCTCCCTGATTTATTAGCTTATCCATCATTTAATTATAACAGTGTGGCCGCTGGGTATTTATTTCCTACTCTGGATTATAATCCAATACGACTTTGCTTTGTTTAAATTATTCCAGCTTTGGCCATTGGGAGCTCTTTTAGTTGGCTCCTGGGACCCTTTGACACACTCCCATCAGTGTGTTTGGTTTGGGGTTTTTTTGTTTTCTTGGGAGCGCTTCCTTGCTTTATGGTATTACAAGATGCTCCAGGCTCATCTCGTATATTTCCTGCCCTAGTCCTAGAATCAGCCATTTCTCCCCGCCTAATAAAAGAATTATTAGAGAGTGGTGTTAGGAAGCAAGATCTGGGCACTCAGAGTGCTCATTGCTACTGGGGTGTTGTTTCTTTTACGTCATCAGTGGTTTTTAATCAGCCCCAGTGTGCCCGGTGCAGGTGCTCCAACCTGGGGATACAACAATGACCGTGCCAGATGGGGCATCTGCCCTCACGGAAGTCACAGTCGACCTGTGGGGATGGGCTTCAGAGGACAACTCCAACATTGACGAGGTGTGCAACCTTGGGTAAGTTTTGTAAATCTCTCTGAGCTTTACCTTCCCCATCTGTGAAATGGGGGCGATTATAATACTTCATGAGGACACTGGGAAAATTAGATGAACTCACTCACTCTGAGAACCTTTGGAACAGAGTGTGGTGTGAAGTGCTTATTAAATCTGATTCTTGTTCATAGTGATCAGAAATCACACAATTACGATCATTACAAAATAATTACAATCTGCAGAAGTTCAGAGTGCCAGCAAAGCATGTAGCAGGAGAACCTCATTTTGGCGTGGCCAGGAAGGCTTCCTAAGTCAGTGGGGTTGCAGCTGAGGCAGGAAGGGTAAGTCACCAGGCAAAGGGAGGAGGCAGAATGTTTCAGGCAGAAAGAACAGGGGTTGCAATACCCTGAGGCAGGTAGGAGCCTGGCACACTTAGGGACTGAGAAAAGTCCAGTGGTGGAGACAGGGGCAGGAGAGGAGACTCATGGGATTGGAAGGGGCAAGTCACACAGGGCCTGGTGGACCACGGCGAATTGAGACTCAGTCTTAAGAGCAAGGGAGGTGATTTGTCCAAGGGCACTTGTCTAGTAAGGACAAGGAATGGAACCCAGGTCTGTTTAGTCTCAGAGATCTTTATTTTCTTGGTCTGAATTTGAGAGAGGAAATTCTTGGTTTGCGGTGGGGTGGGAGGGGGTTGCTTTGTTTTTGTTTTTGGTAAGAAGCATAGTTTTAGTTCTTAGGGGTCAGAATCTGAGTACACTCCAGCTACCAAAATTCTAGGTTGTTCTTGCTGTCCCTCTGAGGGCCTGTGAGGTCAGGAGACAGAAAGATGACTTAGCCCGCATTCCCGCCCTTGAGCACATCACTTCCCGAGGGAGAGGAGGACACATAGACACATAAATCCAGCCGGGGTGACAAGGGATAAGCACAGAGCACCGCCTCTCAAAGAGTGCAGTGTCCAAGCCAGAATACAATGGGAGCAGGTGGGAGTGGGGCTTCTGGACGGACAGGCCCGGAGGAGCAGTGTAGGCACGGATTTGTCCCAGGGGATCTGGTAGGAAACGGGAGCCATCAGGAGCACTGGATGCAGATTGTGAGGTGGGACTGGAGAGATGTCTGTCTCCAGTTTCAAAGGTCCCTGGAGAGTCAGGCAGAGATGTTGGGATCTTATCACATAGACCAGGAGTCGGCAAATTACAGCTCGATGAAGCCCATGCCTCTTTTTGTACAGCCTGTGAGTAAGAATGAGGTTTACTCTTTTTTTTTTTTTTTCCTTGACAGAGAGAGCACAAGTGCACGAGGGGGTGGGGAGGGGCAGAGGGAGAGGGAGAGAATCCCAAACAGGCTCTATGTCCAGTGTGGAGCCCGTCTTGGGGCTCGATCTCACGACCCCGAGATCATGACCTGAGCCGAAACCAAGAGTCAGAAGCTTAACCGACTGAGCCATCCAGGCGCCCTTGATGTTTACATTTTTTTTTAAGATTTTATTTATTTGTCGGAGAGAGCATAAGCAGGAGGAGCGGCAGGCAGAGGGAGAAGCAGGCTCCCCACTGAGCAAGGAGCAGATGCGGGGCTCCATCCCAGGACCCTGGGATCATGACCTGAGTCGAACGCAGACGCTTAACCAGCGGAGCCACCCAAGCATCCAGTCCGGGTGTTTACATTTTTAAGTGGTTGAAAGAATAACCAAAGAAGATCCCCTGGCTGGCTCAGTAGGTGGAGGCCGGGACTGTTGATCTCAGGGTCCTGAGTTCAAACCCCACATCGGGCGTGGAGCCTACTTAAAAGCAAAAGCAAAAGCAGAAGCAGAATAGCATCTTGTGACCTGAGGCAGTTACAGTTTAGGTGTCCCATCAAGTTTGATAGCGCCACAGCGTCACCTGTCGTCTGCATATGGTCCATGGCGGCTTTCCAGCCGCAGTGGCGGTGGCGGAGGATTGCTCAGGCAGGGCCCGCTTCCTGGCCATGCACGCTGTGGAGTCTCACTGGGCGCTGCACTTCTGTCACCATTTTGAAATTCATAATAATCTAGGAATAAGGGGCCCCTCGTTTGTATCTTACGTCAGGCCCTGAAAATTGCATAGCCAGTCCTGGTGGCAGAGACCATATGGCCCACAAAGCGTACAGTATTTACTGTCAGGCCCGTTTTAGAAAATGCGTGTGAATCCTGTTAGGGTGGGCAGAATAGCAGCCCCTCCAAGATGTCCGTGACCTCATCTCCTGGCACCTACAGCTGCGTGGCCTTACCTGGCAGAGGGGACTCTGCAGGTGGTATGAAGTTACAGATCCAAAGAGGGGGAGGTTATCGTGGACGATCCGCATGGGACATGTAATCACAAGGTTCTTGTAAGAGGGGAGCAGGAGGATAGGAGTCAGAGAAGCTGTGATGACGGAAGCAGAGGCCGATGATCCCGTTGCTGGCTTTGTAGGTGGAGGAGGGACCATGAGCCACAGGACGCAGGCAGCCTCTGAAAGCTGGAGAAGGTCCAGAAACAGTTTTCTTCCCAGCACTCCCAGAAGGGCCACAACCCAGCTGACACCTTAATTTTAGCCTAGTAAGACTGCTTTCACACTTCTGACCTCCGGGGCCATAGGAGAATAAATGTGCGTTGTTTTAGGCCACCAAGGGGGCTGTCATTTGTCACAGCGGCCACAGAGAACTAATACACCTGTCGTAGGCAACAAGCATGTAAAAGAATTTGTTTTGTAGCCAAAGAGAATTTTAGATGAGAGACTGACTTTGCTTATTTATTTATTTATATGAAAGAAGGAAACCAGAGGCAAGGGTGGGCAGCCTGGGGCAGAGGATGGGGGGCTGGGTATGGAGAGGAGGATTCCAGATGTTGACGAGGTGGGCTCAGTAAACTCGTCGGTGACCAGTCAAATGTGGAAAGGGAGGTGCCCTGATTCATGAGACCCAGTGACGTGGGGGGAAGCCGTGACATTTGAACCATTTCCAGGGCTCCAAACATAGGTGGGGGCAATTCTGGGGATACAAAAACGGGTTTCACTGTCAAGCATTCACCGACCAGCTCCCAAACAGAGCTGAGGCATGAAAGCAGACGCTCTTTGGGAGGACAGAAGCCGGGCGGGCCTGGACAAGCCCAAAGAGCCTTCTGGCACTCAACGAGCTTTACAGCTGCAATCTGATTCCATCTCAAGTGCCCAATAGGTCAGTTGTGTCAAGAAACAGGAAGCTTTATTTATTTTTCCTTAGGCAAGAGCATGTATTTTCAGGTTAACCACAGTTTGGAGGTCATGTCCTTGTGCCAAGGGGACTGGCCCCTTCCAGGTGTGGGTCACCTTGGTTCCTGCGTGTGCACATTTCTGCCCCGAAGAACCCGGCCTTGGAGGAGGCACAGAAATGCAGGGCTTTGGTTCAGGCACCGCTGTGCTCATAAGGTCCCTCTGCCTCCGTTTGCTTATTTGTGAAAGGCAGGTGGCACCACCACCTCAGAGACACGCGTAAAGCAGGCACCGAGCAGAGCATCTAAAGTGGTTAACACCCCAGAGAGCAGGAAGGGCTCCCCTTTTCCTTTTTTTTTTTTTAAGTCCGCTCCGCGGGGCTTGAACTCACGACCCTGAGATCGAGACCTGAGCTGAGATCAAGAGTCAGCCGCTTTACCGACTGAGCCACCCAGGCACCTGAATCGCTTCTTAAAACCCTGGCTCCTGAGGGGCGCCTGGGTAGCGCAGTCGTTAAGCGTCTGCCTTCGGCTCAGGGCGTGATCCCAGCGTTCCGGGATCAAGTCCCACATCGGGCTCCTCCTCTGGGAGCCCGCTTCTTCCTCTCCCACTCTCCTGCTGTGTTCCCTCTTTCGCTGGCTGTCTCTCTGTCACATAAATAAAAATCTAAAAAAAAAAAAAAAAAAACCCGGCTCCTGGAACGCCATCACCTGAGATAACATGGGTCACTGACCTAGACAAGCGGGGCAAATTTTGCTTTCCAGAATGATCTTTCTGCAAGTGACCCATAACCATTCCACTGCAGTATCTTCCTGGCAAGTGTTTTATCTCTCTTGAGGTCAAAGGTTAGGAAAGGCCCTGCAGCTCTGGTTCCCCGGGGGTCATGGCGTGGCCTGGCTTTCCCTGTTGTCCTGGAGGGTTATCGGTAGCGATCACTTTCACTTCTAGGTGTTCTCACTTGGTCACCCTCAGTCCTATGCTGACTCTGTAGTAGCCACCATCACTTCTAGTTTTCGTTTTTAAGATTTCTGATGTTTCCTTTTCGTGGCATACAAGTTCTCTTTCTTGCTTGGCTCCTAAGTATTTCCTGTGTGGTTGTGGGGCTTTCTGCAGTGCTGCTTTTTGAAAGTTGTGTGTTTTTTTTTTAAGTGAAAATTCAGGGACTTCTCATATATTCGCAAAGTTGTGCAAACATCACCACTGTCTCATTCCAGAACATTTCTTCACCCCAGAGCGAAAGAAACCCATGCCCGTTAGCAGTCACTCCCCAGCCTCTGGCGACCACGAATGTATTTCCTGACCCCATGGATTTGCCTATTCTGGTCACTTAATGTAAATGGAGTCACGTCACATGTGGCCTTTTGCGTTTGAGCATCCTGTCATCAAGGTCCATCCATGCTGGAGTGTGGATTGGTACTTCACAGCTGAGTAATAATTCCACCATGTGGCGACACCACATTTTCTTTATCCATTCACCACGTGATGGACATGGGGGCTTTTCCCACTTCTTGGCTATTGTGAATAACACTGCTGTGAACGTTCACGGACAAGTTTTTATGCAAACATATGTTTTCCATTCTCTTGGGTGGATACCTAGGAGTGGGATGGCAGGGTCCTATGGTAACTCTATGTTTAATGTTTTGAGAAACCACCAGACTGTTTTCCCCAATACTCTTTATAACTGGGGTGGAGGCTTCATGCTTGCCGGTCATTGGTAGGCAGTCATCTCCAGTCTCGTTCTTCATCCGACAATTCACAGGAAGCAGGCCCGGGACTCACTTATATGCCGTGGGCTGCGTGCAAGGTGCCGCCCACCTGCCCCTGATGTGCTGGGGCAGGACCACCCAGGATGGGTGTTTGCGTTAACCAGGTCCTGCGCCGCCTCCCCCCCCCAACACCCATGCTCTCCATATCACAAAATCTTCAAACGTCCCAGCTCCCAAACAGATCCAAAAGCACCCGTTTCTCAGAGCGCCCCAGGCATGCCTGTGTGCAAGAGAGCAAGTTGTGTGATAGGAATAAGCGAAGTGTTATCGGTCTATTAAGAGCTCACGTAAATTGATAAGAGCCAAAGGAGCAAAGGTCAGAAACAGACAGTTTGCAGGGGGAGAGAGTCAACAAACCTCAGAGTGGGTCTACCAAGGGGCCCAAGAGTAAGGGCTGGTCAAGGTGTAGATCATTCCAACCCTGCCAGAACCGCCCCCCCCCACCAGCCCCAGCACTGACTTTCCTCAGGGGTGGCAGCCACGTGAAGCTGGAAAGACACCCATGAAAGATCCCTGCCACACAGGAAAGGTTCATGCTCTGTCCGCATGGCTGTAGCACTGACAGTTACCCTGAGCCACCCATGGAAGGGCTGTTGGCCAGAGGATGTTTCTTCCGGGCTCCAGCAAGTTGCCTTCGGCTTGGCACTGATCTAAACGCCCAGAGATTCTTTAAAAAAAAAGGGGGGGGGGGCGCCTGGGTGGCACAGCGGTTAAGCGTCTGCCTTTGGCTCAGGGCGTGATCCCGGCGTTGTGGGATCGAGCCCCACATCAGGCTCCTCCGTTATGAGCCTGCTTCTTCCTCTCCCACTCCCCCTGCTTGTGTTCCCTCTCTTGCTGGCTGTCTCTATCTCTGTCGAATAAATAAATAAATAATCTTTAAAAACAAAAAACGCCCAGAGATGAGGCTGCTTTAATGAATTGCACATCCACTAGAAAAGATGGGTAGGAGGCCTGCAACCATATGGAATAAGAGTGGCTCCCGGCCTCCAGGCTGACCACTGTGTGTATGCAGTTCCTTTTTTTAAAGTTTTTAATTTTTATTATTATTTTTTTAAGTGGGCTCCCCTCTCGGCATGGAGTCCAACGCAGGACTTGAACTCACAACCCTGAGATCACGATCTGAGCTGAGATCAAGAGTTGGATGCATAACTGACTGAGCCACGCAGGCGCCTCATGTGGGGTTGCAGTTCAGTCCTCATGGTAAGCCTCTGGGCTGGGGCCTGTTAGGCCCATTTTACAGAAGGATCAAGTAGGCCCAAGGTCACACACTCCCAGAGGATGGCAGAGAAGGGCTAGGGGTTGGGACCACGGGAGCAAACAGCTCATCATGTGAGAGAACAGCGTGGGGCACAGAATGGCACCTATGTGTCATACAGCCCTCCACCTGAGGCTGGGAGAATGCGGGGGAGAGTGGGGAAGGGAGGGTGCAGGCCAGCACTGAGGCAGGCCCCAGCCTCAGCCCCAAGGGGATGGACAGGAGGAAAGACTAAGTAGGATGCAGATAAGAGGTGGGGGGGTGTCTAGGGAAGAGGAGGGGCCCGAGGAGAAGGTTTACATAGACCAGTCTGGAAAAGGAGAGCCCAGCAGGGTAAGGGTCATGGGTTCACAGTGGCATCTCTAGGGTGTTATTTCTTTTTTATTTATTTATTTATTTATTTATTTATTTATTTATTTATTTATTTATTCGACAGGATAGAGACAGCCAGCGAGAGAGGGAACACAAGCAGGGGGAGTGGGAGAGGAAGAAGCAGGCCCATAGGGGAGGAGCCTGATGTGGGGCTCGATCCCACAGCACCGGGATCACGCCCCGAGCCAAAGGCAGACGTCCAACCGCTGTGCCACCCAGGCGCCCCTAGGGTGTTATTTTTACTGCCCCATTCAGCCAGGGCCCAGTGGCTTAAGATGGTTGAGTTTGGAAGGAAGGGGACATCCTCAGTATGCAGTTAAAGCACTAGGTCTACATGGGAAAGGGGAGAAACCAAGGCCATGGAGAAAGGGTCTGTCTTGATCTTCGTTCCCTCCCCACATCCCTAAGCACCCGGTATGCTACTGTCTTACTCAGGTCTATCCTGGATGATTGGTTTGTTCTGGCTGCCGTAACAAAGCAGCCTAGTCTGGGTGGTTTAGGAACAACAGAAATCTATTTTCTCACATTGAGAGCATCAGATAAATGTATCTTATTTGTTTGTTTAAAGATTTTATTTTTAAGTAATCTCTACACCCACCGTGGGGCTCGAACCCACAACCCCGAGATCTCAAGAGTCACATACTCCACCGACTGAGCCAGCCAGGCACCCCTAAATAAATGTTTGATATTATTGTATGTATATGAAGGTACATTTTAAGTAAAATCATTTTATTATTTAAAAAAATTACTTCTTCATGGTTTGTTCTGGAGGCAAGGACCCCAACATCAAGGTGCTGGCAGGGCTGATTCTTTCTGAGGCGTCCCTCCTTGGCTTGCAGATGGCCACCTTCTCCCCGTGTCCCCACACGGTCTTCCTTCTGTGTGCATCTGTGTCCTATTTTCCCCTTTTTATAAGGACACCGGTCATTGGATTAGGGCCCACCCTAATGGCCTCATTTTAACTTGATCACCTCTTCAGAGGCCCTCCCTCCAAATACAGTCACATTCCGAGGCCCTGCGGGTTAGGGCTGTGACACATGAATTTTGGAGGGGTCACACAGTTCGGTCCGTCCCCCTAGATAAGCCCGCTGGGTTTCAGCAGGGGTGGGCAGAGGAGCTCAGGTGGCCCTTGACGCCCATGGGCACTGCCCAGCCTCCGCAGTTAAGGAGGCAGGATTCTTTGGTGGATGGGGCTGGCCTAGAGCCCCTGTGGGAGGATGGAGAGCCATACATCAGGGGCTCAAGCCTGGCGAGGGGCCCCCTGGTCGTCCACAGAGTCTGGCCAGATGAGCTACAGCCGGCACAGGAGCAGGAGAGGGGATCCAGGAGCAGCTGGGGGGTCTGGCCGTCTTCCCAGAGCAGCCCTCCTACCCCCAGCAGCGAGGGGTTTGCTGGGCTCACACCAAGGGAAGCCCCACTGGACACACGCTCTCCTTCGTCCTTCCCTCTGTGCCCCTGCACGGGGCCTTGCTCTGCCTAGACTCCTGCCTCCCTCCTTTCCCCTGGCCAACATCTCCAGTCCCTTCGCCCAGCAATGCAGCCAGCCTCTTCCCACAGATGAGCTTGGTGCTGCGATGAGAACCATAATGAGACCCTCAGCAGCCGCCAGCACGAGCCCTGCTCTCCCCAGTCGCTGTGGCTCCCTGAGGGGCTGGCTGAGTCTTATCACCCCCCGTGCCCAGCATAGGGCCTGGCAGCCAGTAGGCGTCAGGGGTTTGCTGGCCGAAGGAGCAAGAAGCAGGCCCTTCCCGGGAGGACCAGCAGCCCTAAAACCCCAGCCCAGGTTTGTCACATTCTGGCACGGCCTGCCCCTGTCACCCCCACCAATGAATCAGGCCACCGACCCTGGGGTCCATTTCACGGCTGGTGAGCAAGGTGGGCACTCCCTCTTGCCCCAGCCCAGTGACCACACAGACGACGCTAGGGGTGTTGCCAACATGGCTGTCACAGGGCAGCAGCAACAAGGAGCTGGAGGGGGGTGCCCCCAACTCACCCCTCCTGTCGCGGGTCCTGTCCCCTGCTGCCCCATGCTTTGTGAGTGAGCTAGCTTAGTCCCCGCCCATTGACCAGTGTCCTTAGCATACCATCTGCCTCATCTTCCCCGTGTGGGGACCCAGAGTCCAGAATGGTCAGCCTGGGGCGGGGCAGGGCGGGGTGGGGTGGGGTGGGGTGAGGAGAAAGCAGGGCTGCTCTTCCAGCCATCTTCCTGGGGCTTTTAATTCCCCAGTGAGGAGTGTTCAACCCACCCAAGTGCACCCAGGGCAGGTCAAGGGTCAGGAGGAACTGAAAGCTGCTTTTCCCAAGAAAGGACTGGGTGAAACTGAGCAGACACCCTCCAGGGGGATGTGGGGGAGTCCCTGCAGGTTTGGAGAGACAGGGCCAGGAAGCAGCTGTTAGTAGCTATGCTGGAAGCGGGGCTTCTCACTCTTGAGCCCACTGACCTCTGGGGTGGAGGATTCTTCATGGGGGAGGAGGGGAGGACGTTTAGTAGCCTCTCTAGCCATCCCTTCGCCCCTGCTGTGACAACCAGTTACTGCCAGGTGTCCGCTGGGGGGCAAAATCGGCCCAGGTGAGAATCCCCCACCTGACAGAACCAAGCCTGGAAAGGGGATTCCTTTGCCTGGGTTCTTGGGCTGGTGTTAAGGGCCTTCAGACCACATCCGGGTCAGGTATTCAGGGAGCCTGCTGTTTGATGTGCCCTGTTCCATGGGCCTGGAATTCTCCCCCACACCCATCCCCACCCACTGGTTTCCAGAACTGGGTCCACATATCACTTCCCCCAAGAAGCATTCTGTGGGTGCTGTGGCAGGCAAAATAATGCGCCCCCCCCCCCAGTGTCCATGTCCTCATCCCCAGAACCTGAGACTATGTCAGCTTCCATAGTGGGAGGGACTTGGCAGATGTAGTTAAGTCAAGGCTCTGGAGATGAAAGATGAGCCTGGGTGATCCCGGTGGCCCAACGTCCTCACAAGGGTCCTAGGACAGGGAGACAGGAGGGTCAGAGCCAGAGAAGGGAAGCGACAACAGAAGCGGGGCACAGAGCGAGACTGGAAGACGCTCCACTGCTGGCTTTGCAGGACGAGGAAGGCCGCGCCAGGGAGCGCCGGCCACCCTGGAAGCTGGAGGGGGTGAAGACACACACAGATGGCCCACAGGGCCTCCAGAAGGATCTTGGCCCAGCCAATAGCGTGATTTTAGGACTTCTGCCCTCCAGAACCGAAAGATCAAAAATCCATGCTGTTTTAGCCACCGTACTTGAGGTAATTTGTTACACGGCTGCAGGGAACTCAGGACAGTTCACTCTGGAGCCCGGGCCGGGGTGTGGCCGGCACTGGGCGGTCCGGCTGGCCTCTGCCTCTCTTAGGGCACGAGCTGAGCTGTACCACAGGCCTGTGTCTCTCCCACTAGATGCTGAGGACTCAGTGTATGAAGATTGGGGTTCAGGCCTTGGGTGGACCAGATGTTCTGAAGCTGAGAACACCGAGATAAAGCAGACAGAGGGACCACTTTTCTCCACACTCCACGCCCCCGAAAGTCACACATAAAAAGACCAAAAAGCTCCAATCTTTGCTCCACTTTGCAGACTTGGAAAGGCTTCTCATGTTCTTCAAGGTGTCCTGGGCCCAGTTCTTGTCACCCCTGCCCCCAGGAGGAGACATTTTTTATTTTTTTAGCCAACACTAAAGGAAAAGTGAATTTTGCATTCAGAAGTTCACAGTTGGCCACGTAGCCCAAGACACCTCAAGCCCCTTTATCAGCAGCAAAAATACCAAGGGGGGAGGTTGTGTGGCCTCAGCCTGACCCCCGAGAAAGGGACCAGGACAGAACCGTGAGAAAATGCTCTTGTCTCAGAGATGACTGGAAAGGAGGGGAGAAGGACCCAGAGCGGGTGTGTCTCAGAAACCAAGGAAAGCAGGAGCCACGAGGGGCCTCAGGCCGCTGTCAGGCTCCGTGGAGCCAGTGCAGGAGTTCAGGAGCCAGAGGTGACGGGGACAGTGCAGGAGTTCAGGAGCCAGAGGTGACGGGGACAGTCGGCAGGAGGGGTCAGGGATGCCGGGTTTCTGGAGGTCGGGGAGACTGGAGAGGCACCCTAGGTGTTCATCCCCTGCCAAACGGGGTGGCCGCAGAAACAGGCAAGAGGGAAGAATGGGTGGTGAGAGCAGAGAGGTGAGGGATGTGTCAGTTGTGGTTTTTATTTTCTATACGCTGATGCTTTGAGCTCTTGGGGCCTTGCTGCCATGGGAGGGACTGCCCCTCCCAGGGCTAACTGATCCCTAGAGATAGCACACAGCTCTCTGCCACAGCCCCTCCTCTGACTGCCCCGTTAGCAGGCTGCCATACTCCAGGAGCCAATGTCCCCTTGCCCTGATGTCCCCAGGGCCAGGGGCCAGACAACTAGGCCTGCCCCTACCCCCCAGAGCCCGCAGAGATTATTCAAACTAGCCAGTCCTGAGCCTGCTGACCCTGCCTTTCCATCCCATAGAAACCACAAAAAAAGGCTCCTGCCCACGTCTCTGCCTCGCTCCCTCTGCCTCCTGAATGACCCTGGTTCTTCCTCGAGTGGACCCACGTGGTGTGCGGTCCCCCTCCTCCTGGGATTGTGAGTAACAAACTGTCTCCTGCTCTTTTAGCCTCACTATACCTGAATAACAATAAAACCTACATTTTCAAACCCTGAGGGCCAGATCTGCCGCTGGGGATGGGCAGAAAGGAGAAAATGGGGTACAAAGGAAGTAGAGGGAAGCACGGGCCTCCTTGTCCGGGTGATACTGGAGGAGCAGGGACGGCTCGCTCAGCTAGAAGCCCACAGGAGCTCGCATGTGCAGGCGGTGACCCATCAGTCCTGTCATCCAGACTCGGCAGTCACAGGACTCCCCAGCGGCTTTGGGCCTGAGCCAGCGCGCCCTAACCCTCTGCAGGTCCCACCCCTTGAGCCCCACGAGGTAGCTGGCCTTGCCGGGAGGGCCAGGCCCTGCCCCCATGCTGCCTGACACCGGCTGGCACTAGCAGCCCAGGAGGAAGCCGCAGCTCACCTCCAGATACAGCCCCGCCCTGCAGCACCCAAACACACGCCTGGTGACCAGCCCCCACCACGGCCCTGGCTTCCAGAGTCAGCTGGGGAGAGACGCGTAGCTGCTTTCAGGCCAAGCACCATGACACCCAGCCACCCAGCCCCAACGCCCTGCTGCTGTCAACTTGGGTACAGCCTGGGGCCCCATGGGGCTTTCAGACTCCTCAGTTTACCCATCTCTTCCTTTTTAACAGAAGCACCACATTGCCCAGCGGTCAGGAGGTGCCGGACTTCTGCAGTCAAGCAGGCCTGGCCTAGCAGCTCAGCCCTGACTCCTTAGGCACAGGACTGACCGGCCCGAGCCTCGGTTTCACATCAGTGGATATAAAACCCCTCGGTACAGGACCCGGCATGTTGCAAGCAGACGACAGTGGTGGTTGCGTTCGTTGTTACTACAGCTGCTAAGGGGTCAGGGTCAAACAGGGTCGGGGGTTTAAACATACACATATACAGTGACACGGTCTGTGAGCCAGGATGGAAACTTGGATCCCCCAGTTCCTCAGTGGAGCAGTGGTTCCCAGTGGGGATTTTTGTCTGGGGACAGTTTGGGGTGTCACAACCAGAGAGCCATGCCAGTGGCATCTGGTGGGTGGAGGCCGGGGACGCTGCTCAGCGTCCTGTGGTGCACGGCGTGGCCCTCGACAACACAGAAGTGTCTAGCCCCTACTGTCAGCAGTGCCGAGACTGAGAAGCCCTACCCTGGAATGTAGCTTCGAGAGGCCAGGGGGTTTTGTTTGTATCATTCACTATTAGCCTCCCATTCTGGAACACGGTCTGGCGGAGAACAGGCTCTCAAAAGCGTTCGTGGTACTCATGTGTCCCAATCCAAGAATGCTGACGGCAGCTCACAGTGCCTTGGACATTTCCAAGGGACCAACTGCCACTCCAGTGCTGCCTGGCCACCACCCTCCTAAGTCACATGCCATGACGACTGTGTCCCCCTTGCAGGTGGGCTCAGACCACCTCCAGGATCTGGAGGCAACCATCAACCACTGGATCCACTTGGAACTCTGTGCCTCCTGCATCTACCTGTCCACATCTTTCTATTTGGACCATGATGAATTGGCTTTGAGGAATGTTGCCACTGATTTTCCTCACCAAGCTCACAAGGAGAGGGACCGTGCTGAGAAACTGATGGCACTTGCAGGACCCACAAGGTGGCTGAGTTTCCCTCAGCATAGCAAGAAAGCAGACTGTGGTGACTGGGAGAGCAGGCTGGATACGCTGGAGCATAGGTTACACTTGGACCAGAATGTGATCAGTCACAACCAGAACTCATACAAAGCAGCCATTGACAAAAATGGCCAAGTCATTCATGTAACTACATTGAACGAGTGGGTGAAATCCATCAAAGACTTGGGCGATCACGTAACCAGCTTGCACAAGATGGGACCCCAGAACCCCTGCATGGCAGAGTATCTTTTTGACAAGGACACCCCGGGACAGCGGTGACCGCTGAGCCATTGGTGGGGTTCCCTGCAGCTACAGGAGTGACGTCCATGCCAGGTAGTGTATGTACCATCCCTTCTCTCAGTTGTGTTAGAACGTCCAGTTCACTTCGTTCACTTGCACCATTCCTTCGAATAGAGCAATTTGTTATCTCCTCTCCCCAAACAAAAGGAAACCAAAATTCCTTGTTCCTGAGGAATTATGTGCGCCTGTTTTGACCTGTCTAGGGGTTCCTTGAAGGAATGATGCAAGGCACTGGCCTCTGTTTTGCCCACGTTGTGACTCTCTCAGAGCAGGAAGGGACTCTGCAGAGGGTATTCCTTGAGTACAGCTGAAAGGCCAGTGAACGAGGTGCTGCCACATGAGGGAAAAGATTACAGTTGGGACAAACAATAGACATGCTGAGAGCCTGAGAGGAGAAACTGGGAGAGGAGCTACTTGGGGGAATAATGGCTTTGAAAATCCTCCCATGCTGGGGGCAGGATGCATGCTCAGAAAAGATTTTAGAAGCCCCTAAGTGTTCACCTCTGGCTGATCTTTAGGCTCCCCCCGAGCAGGAAGTGAAGGCTAAGGCAGAGTTGTGAACAACCTGGCTTGTCGTTACAGGAGTGCCCCAACACAGAGTCAGTCTGCAAACATCAGGAAAGTTGCTCTGTCTCCTCTCCTCTTTCCTTCCTCCCATCCTGCTCTCTTCCTCTTTCTCCTTTCTCCTCCCCCTCCTCCTCTTTGTCTCCTTCCTTCAGGCATTTAAGAAATTTCCAACAACTGCTGATGAGGAGCTAAAGGAACTGACACTTCAGAGACCACACACAACAAGAAATACAGTTTTTAAAATATTCTAGAAAAGTCATTCAGACAACTGCAACCCACAGCAAACAACAACAACAAACCCAGACGGGGACAGATCTGATTTACAGAATTACCACATTGTAATATCCAAATTGCCTAATTTTCAACAAAAACAAAAATGAAGCATGCCAAGAAACAAGAGTATGGCCCTGCGAAGGGTATCTTTGCAGAAGATAAGAAACTAACAGGTGATCCCTGAGGACACACACTCATTAGACTTGAAGAAGACTTTAAATCAACTGGGTTAAGTATGCTCAAAAAGCTAGGGGGAACCATAGACAAAGAACTAGGGGAAATCAGGAGAATGATGTCTCATCAAATAGAGACTGTCAATAAGAAATAGAAATTATATGAAAGAAACAAATAGAAATTCTGGAGCTGGAAAGTAAGACAAGATGAAAATTTCCCTGGAGAGTTTCAACAGAAGATTTCAGTGGGCAAACAAAAGAACCACTGAACTTGAAAATGGGTCAATTGAAATTATCCAGTTGAGGAGCCAAAAGAGGAAAGAATGAAGAAAAATGAACAGGACCCGAGAGCCCTTTGGGGACAGCGGCAAGAGTATAAGCAAGCATACAACGGGCATCCCAGAGGCAGAAGAAAAAAAGAGAAAAACTATTCAAAGAAACAGTGGCTGAATACTTACCACATTTAGTAACAATCGTGAATCTATACATGCAAGAAGGTCAACAAATTCCAAGCAGAAAAAATCAAAGAGGTCCACACCAAGACACTGTAATTGAATTCTGAAAAATAAAGACAAAGGGGCGCCTGGGAGGCACAGTCAGTGAAGCGTCTGACTCTTGGTTTCGGCCGTGATGTCAGGGTCATGAGATCAGGCTCTGCTCAGCACAGAGTCTGCTTGAGTTTCTCCCTCCCTCTGCCTCTCCCCCCTCTAAAATAAATAAATAAATTTTTATTTAAAAAAAAGACAAAGAGAACCTTTAAAGCAGCAAGAGAAAAGTGACTTGTTACATACAAGGGATTGCCAATGAGAATAACCGCTGATTTCTCATCGGATATCACGGAGGCCAGAAAGCAGTGAAAGGCATTTAAAGTGATGACAGGAAAAAAACCTGTCAACCACGCATTCTGTATCTGGTAAAACTATCCTTCAGAAATGAAAGAGAAATTAAGATACTCTCAGATAAACAAAGGGTAAGAGACCTTGTGGCTATTAATTCCCGCCCTTCAAAAAAATGCTAAAAGGAGTCCTTCTGACGGAAATGAACACTCGATAGCAACTCAAAGCCACATGAAGAAATAACACTGGAAAGGTAACCACATAAGTGAATATAAAAGCCAATATTATTGTATTCTTGGTTTGCAACTCCTTTTCCCCCCATATGTGATTTAAGAAACAAGTTCATAAAGCAAGAATTATGAAGGTATGTTAATGGGAACACAATGTATCAAGATGTAATTTGTGGCAGTAGCAATATAAAGGGGAAGGGATGCAGCTGTGTATGAGCAGAATTTTGTATACCGTTGAAGCCAAGCTATGTTAATTCAAACTGGATAGTCACAAGTTGAGAATACTAACTGTAAGCCTAGGGAAGTAGTAAGAAAACAACAGAACATATACAGAAAACGAAATAAGAGAATCAAAGTGGTACACTATCGAAAATCAGTGAAACACAAAAGAAAATTGTAATGAACCAATTAAGGAACGAAATAGGTATAAGACACACCTTTAAAACAAATAGTAAAATAGCAGAAGTCAGTCCTTTCTTATCAGTAATTACTTTAAAGATAAGTAGATTAAACTCTCCAAGGAAAAGGCAGACAGTGACAAAAGAGATAAGAGACATGATGCAGCTGTACACTTTCCACAAGAGACTCACTTCAGATCCAAAGACACAGATAGATTGAAATGAAAGCGAGGGGAAAAGAAATTCCATGTAAATAGTAATTAAAAGAGCTGAGCTGGGATATCTATAATAATATCACACAAAATAGACTTCATGTGAAAAATTGTTACAAGAAACAAAGAACATTACCTACTGATGAAAGGGTCAATCTATCAAGAAGATACAATAATTATAAAGCTATACCTACCAGGGCGCCTGGTGGGCTCAGTAGGTGGAGTGTGTGACTCGAGCTCATGGTTGTGGGTTCGAGCCCCAAGCTGGGTATAGAGATTGCTTAAACATTTTATACAATCTTTAAAAAAAATTTTTTAAAGCATAAACATATATGTACCAAACTACAGAGCCCTAGAAAATATGAATCAAACATTGGTGGAATCGAAGGAAGAAATAGACCCTCTTACAGTAGTAGCTGGTGACTCCAACACTCCATTTTCAACAATTGTTATAACCAGACCTACTCGATATATTGGGAATACTCTAGCAAACAAGAGCAGAACACACAGTCTTCTCAAATGCGTGTAATCCATCCTCCAGGATAGACCATAGGCCACAAAACAAGTTGCAGTGAAGTTTATAAGGAAATCATACAAACTATTCTCTCTGACCGCAAAGGAATGAAGCTAGAAACAAGTGACAGAAGGAACACTGGAAAATTCTCAGGTATTTGGAATTTAAACACTGCTTTTTAAAAAATTCCAGTTAACATACAGTGTTTTACTAGTTTCAGGTGTGCAATATAGTGATTCGGCACTTCGATCCATTACTCAGTGCTCACCGTGGTACATGTAGTCTTAATCCCCTTCATCTATTCCACCCATCCCCCACCCCCCTCCCCTCTGGTAACCATCTCTTTGTTCTGTGTAGTTAACAGTCTGTTTCTTGGTTTGTCTCTTTTTTCCTTTGTTCATTTATTTTGGTGCTTAAATGCCACATATGAATGAAATCATATGGTATTTGTCTTTCTCTAGCTGACTTATTTCACTTAGCATTATACTCTCCAGCTCTATCCATGTTGTTGCAAATGGCAAGATTTCATTTTCTTTAATGGCCAAATAATATTCCATGCCTACGTACCACGTTGTCTTTATCCATTCATCTATTGATGGACACCTGGACTCTTTCCATAATTTGGCTATTATAAGTAATGCTGCAGTTAACATAAGCATGCATATATCTTTTCAAATTAGTGTTTTCATATTCTTTGGGTAAATACCCAGTAGTAGAATTACTGGATCATATGGTAATTCTATTTTTAATTTTTTGAGGAACCTCCATACTGTTTTCTACAGTGGCTGCACCAGTTTGCATTCCCACCAACAAAGCACGAGGGTTCCTTTTTCTCAATGTCCTCACCAACACCTGTCGCTTCTTGTGTTTTTGATTCTAGCCATCCTGACAGGTGTGAGGTGGTATCTCATTGTGGTTTTGACCTGCATTTCCCTGGTGATGAGTGATGATGAGCATCTTTTCATGTGTCTGTTGGACATCTGGCTCCTGTTTGATTGGCTGTTCAGTGTCCCCTGCAATTCCATATGAATTTTAGAGTCTGTTCTTCCATTTCTGCAAAAATGGCCATTGGTAATCTGATAGGGATTGCACACAATCCGTAGACTACACTGGGGAGTACTGCCATCTTAACTGTGTCTCGAGGCTTCCATAAGCACAGAGATGTCTTTCCATTTGCTTAGGTTTCCTTTAATTTCTTTAAGAACATTTTGCAATTAAGTCTTGTACTTCCTCAGTTAAACTTATTCTTATGTATTTTATTCTTTTTGATGCTATTGTAAATGGAGTTGTTTTTTCAATTTCCTTGTCAGTTGCTCATTGCTATTGTATAGAAACGCAACTGATTTTTCATGTGTTGAGCTTGTATTCTACAACTCTGCTGGCTTTATTCTGTGTGTGTGTGTGTGTGTGTGTGTGTGTGTGTGTGTGTGTGCTTCAGGATTTTCTCTCTATATATGATCATGTCATTTGTGAATATAGTTTATTCCTTCCCAGTTTGATTGCCTTTTTAATTTCCTTTTCTTGCCGAATTGCTCCAACTCCAGGGTTGAGCACAATGTTGAATGGAAGTGATGAAAGTGGGCATCTTTTTCTTGTTTCTGATCTTAGGGGGACAGCTTTCAGTCCCACCGCTGAGTATAATGTTCACTGCAGGTCTTTCGTAAATGCCCTTTATCATTTGAGGTTGAGGAAGTATCCTGCCATTCCTAGTTGGTTGAGTGCTTTTATCATGAAAAGATGTTGGATTTTGTCAAATGCTTTTTCCTGCATCAGTTGAGATGATTGTGTAGTTTTTCCTTCATTGTATTAATGTGCTGTATTAAATTGATTTTCAGATGTCAAACTGTCCTTGCATTCCCAGGATAAATCTACTTGTTCATGGTTCATGATCCTTTTAATGTGCTTCTGGATTTGGTTTGCTACTCTTGTGTTGAGGATTTTTTTAAATAAATTTAAACTCAATTTAGTTAACATATAGTGTATTATTAGTTTCAGGGGTATGTGTGGAGGATGTTTGCATCTATATTCATCAAGGACATTGGTCTGTGGTTCTCTTTGCCTGGCTTTGGTATCAGGATAATGCTAACCTTATAGAGTGAAATAAGCTAGGATGCGTTCCCTCCTGTTCTATTTTTTGGGAAGAGTTTGAGAAGGATTGGTGTTAATTCTTCTTTTGATGTTTGGTAGAATTCACCAAGAAGCCATCTGGTCGTGGATTTTCCTTGTTGGGCAGGTTTGGATTGCCGATGCAGTCTCCTTACCTGTAATAGCCCTTTCCAGATTCTCTGTTTCTTCCCAAGTTTCTAGCAATTTGCTAGTTTCATTTAGATTATCTAATTGGTTGGTGTATAATTGTTCATAATATTCTCTTCTAAACCTTTTTTAAAAATTTCTGTAAGGGCAGTAGTTATGCCCCCCATTTAAAAAAAAAAAAGAATATTTATTTATTTATTTATTTATTTATTTATTTATTTATTTTTAAGTGATCTCTGTGCCCAGCGTGGGACTTGAACTCATGACGCTGAGATCAAGAGTTGCATGCTCTACTGACTGAGCCAGCCAGGTGCGCCTCCCCCATTTCATTTCTGATTTTAGTTATTTGGTTGTTTTTTTTTTTTTTTCCTCTTTTCTGGGTCCCTGTTTTATGTCATGTCAGCATTCCTCAGATGCTATTGTAAGTCCATTGTTAGAAAAATAAAACTAAAATATCTCCGTGACAGTAGGGACTAAATCTGTCTTGTCACTGTGTTGTAACTACCAAACCCGGCACATAGTCGAACTCGGTAAACATTTCCTGAATTACTTCATGCTGGTGTAGAGCATGGAGGGGACTAGAAGGGGCCTTCCTCACAGCCCTCGTGGGAAGACAAGCTGTTACTCTTGAGTCTTCTCGCCTGGGCCGATGTCCCCACGCTGCATCTTCTGCGGGACCTTGGCAGAACTCAGAAACAGGGCTGACCACAGCCCTCCCCCAGCTAAATCCCTCAGCAGCTCCCCAGTGACCTTTCGACGAAGGTTGACCCTTCTGGCTCAGTATGTGAGGCCCTGAATAGACTGTGTCCTCCCACCTCATCTTCCTCTACCCACCCCATCTCCCGCCCCAGTTCTTGGCAGGTCCCTCTGGCGTCCTGCTCTGTCTGACCTCTGACTAACACCTGCTTGCCCTGCAGTTCTCCGTTCAGTAGCTGTTCTCTCTGGAGACCTGGTGGGGTGCCCTCTGCATCCCCACAGCCCGCATGTGGACGTTCCTCTGGAAGGTGGACCATGGTCACCCCACCGGCTGTGAGCCTCACGTGGGGAGTGGTACGTCCATTATCTGCCCTCTGTCTCCAGCTCTCTGCCTATCACTTGGCACCTGCTTCAAAATGCAGGTTTTATTCTTTTTCAGATACGGTGAAGCCAACAGATGAAGAGACGATGGCCATTAAAAAGATAGATTGCTGGGGCGCCTGGGTGGTTCAGTCAGTTAAGTGTCTGACTCTTGATTTCGGCTCAGGTCATGATCTCAGGGTCAAGGGATCCAGCCCCACGTCGGACTCCACGCTCAACGTGGAGTCTGCTTGAGATTTTCTCTCTCCCTCTTCTTTGCTCCTCCACTGCTCACACGCACATGTTCTCTCTCAAAATAAAATTCTTAAAAAAATGAAAGTTTGCTCCTCACAGATCTCGAGAGGAGGGGGCACGCCATGGCACAGAGGGCCACTTGGGGCAGCACCAGAGTTGGTCAGGGGGCAGAGGGGTGAGGAAGAATGTGGGTGAGCGCCTGTACTCTGGTTTCCGTGGGAGGAAATGGGGTGAGGCAGCACCCGCAGGCTCAGGACTGGCTGGTTTGTGTGATTTCAGCAGGCTCTGGGGTATGGGGACTGTGCCTTAGGTGTCTGGCACCTGCTCTGGGGTGATCAGGGCAGGGCACAGTGGCCCTGAGTGCGAGAGCCAGAAAGGAGGGGGCTCAGGTGTGGGCTCTGGATTGGCTGGTTTGCACAGGGAAGGTTCAGTCACAAGGCATTTACGATCTCTAGGAATCTGCTAACCCTGGGACGCGCAGTCCTTCCATGATCAGGGAGGTCCCGGCTATCAAAACATCATCATAAAAAAAGACATGCTTGGAGCACAGAGGATTTTCAGGGCAGTGAAATACCCTGATACCATAAAGAGGGATGCGTGTCATTATACATTTGTATAAACGCATGGAACGTACAACACCGGGAGTGGACCCTGATGTAAACTATGGACTTTGGATGATAGCGATGTGCCAGGGCAAACTCGCTAATGGTAACACATGCACCGTCTGGGGCTCCGGGGCAGGATGTTGATAACGAAGGAGACTCTCCAAGTGTGGGGCAAAGGGTATGTGGGAAACCTCTGTACCTTCCCCTCAGTATCACTGGGAAAATTAAACTGCTCTTTAAAAAAAAGTCTTACTAAGAAACAAAAATAAAAAAGAATCCGAATAAAATTGTGAACTGACGATTATCTGTGGCTAGACCTGCCCTGTCCACGGAGGTAGCCACTAGCCACCACCACATGCGGCTGTTTGGCACTCGAAACGTGCTGCAAATGTACAGTCAAGATTTACTATGCCAAAAGAAGGGGGGGAGTATCTCATTAATCATTCTTATTTGATTACATGTGGAGATGATAATATTTTTATAGATAGGGTTAAATAAAATACAGTATTAAAAAAATTTTTAAAGGCATGCTTTAAAAAAAAAGACTTTATATATTAGCGCGAGCGGGGCGGGAAGAGGCAGTGGGAGAAGGAGAAGCAGGCTTCCAGGTGAGCAGGGAGCCCAATGCGGGACTCGATCCCAGAACACTGGGATCATGACCCGAGCTGAAGGCAGACGCTTAACCGACTGAGCTAGCCAGGCACCCCAAGACATGCTTAATACAGCCCCCAATCAGTACATGTGGAATGAGGGGGTCAGAGCTGAGCTTGAAATCCGGCCCCACTTACTGGGGCGACAACTTAACCTCTCTGAGCTTTAGTTGATTGCGTTTTCCCTGTAAAATGGGGATGAATATTAATCCTGCGGGGTTGTTATCATCTCGGGCCACTCTCTTTGGAGGAGCCCAGCCCATCCCCAGTGTCTTCCTGTCACACCAGGATTTGTAGTGTGATCCTAATCTCGAAGTATCTTACTTCATATTTGCTACTTGTCTTGTCTGCTCCACCCTGGGACCATCTGTCTACTTCACTGCTTTCCCCTGGCACCCAGCCCAGTGCCTGGCATACAGTAGGCACTTGCTAAGTGTTTGGTGAATGAACAGGATAACAAATGGCCCCCAACAGATGTTTGGTGAGGATCGGTGACATCACTGTCATCTTTCATGGCTGGGACACATCTGCTTACTCACTGCCATCACCCTGGGGCCTAGCAAATGGCTGGTATGGAAGAGGTGCCCGGAAAACCTGTGGGTGAATGGAGCCCAGCAGCTTCACAGAGGGTCTCCTAGAGGGCCCTCTGGGCCCTTCTCCTCAGGGCCCACTGCCCTTCCTCCCCACACCACCGCTGCCTCAGCCCAGCCTGGTGGGTCCAGCAATAGGCCCCCTTCCTAGCTGGGGCAGTCCAGCTGGCCTGTCCCCCACACGTCCAGTGAGAGCAGGGGAAGCACCAGGACTGAGACCAAGGCTGCATACAACCAGGGCCTGGCGCCCACCCAGACAGTCACTGCGGCTACCCCAGGGAACGCAGAGACCACTGGTCAGCTTGGGGAGGAAAGCCCCTCTAGGCCGGTTTCCAGGAGGCAGCAGGGTCAACCACATCAGGAACACAGGGAAAGGGGTCACACAGGGACAGTCTAAAAATGAAATCCCTGCAAGTCAGGCCAGAGGCTTGCAAGGCATCCTGGAAAAACCCCTTTTCCTCCCTTCCTCTAGTTGCCTGGTAACCACAGTGCATCTGGGCCAGAGCGGGAGGCAGCTGGGCACCACGGGAGTCCAGACCCAGCACCCGGGGTCGGTATGCACAACAACGAGGTGTGGGGGGAGGGCCCCTAGCTGCTGCTTTCCGAGGCCACCTGAGCAGGGACCTGTAGGCACCAGAGGTTCAGGAGAGCTGTAGACAGCACAGGGAAGGGAGGATCTAATATGCAGCAGCAATTTCAGGAGGACCCCCACTTCAGCTCGTGGCCCTTCCCCAGTGCCCCTGTCCCTTTCTGATGACTCTGAGCCTCCCTGACCCTCTGTCTCCTCCTCTGTAAAGTTGTCCAACATTTAACACCTGGGCCGGTTCTCCAGCAGAGAAATGAGAGTGAGCCGGCCCCCAGAGGAACTCACTCCAAAGGGAGCGGTTCCCCATCACAGAGCCCATCCTCCCCCATCCCATTCGACCTTGGACCATCTGTGTGCACTCATTAGCCATTCCCTCCCAAGGGGGACTCCCAAAAGCTGAGCTGAGCTCATGGAAGGAAGGCCTTGGCCGGCCCTTCCAACCTGCAGGCCCTGGGATGTGGTCAGTCCCTCAGCTTGGCTCAGCTTCAGGCTGGAAAGCACCCCCAACGGACCCCATCGTCAGGGCTGGTGACCAGGAGGCTAGAGGAAGCTTCCCACCCCCACCCCCACCAGCTGCGCTCGTTTCACACGTGCAGAAGAGGGTCGCCTCCAGCAGCTGTAGGAACAGAAGAGGCCTCCCCTTTCCCAGTTCAGCCCTGGCCGTGAGGATCCGGCCCCCACACCCAGCAGCCACGGTCCTCAGAACTCCGGGGTTTTCATTCAGGGTCTGAGCATCCCGCCGCCTCCCTGACACCTGCGCGGGGCCCAAGATGGCGCAAATCCCTGTCTGCCCTGCGCCCAGGTTCCTCTGACACCCTCCACCCCGTTAAGGCTGCGGGTGGGACAAACCGTGGGGGGCAGCGAGGGGAGGAGGGCTGGCTCGCGGGGGACCTCGGCCAAGTCTGGGTCACGCCAAGTCTTGGCGGCTGCCGGCGGCGGGACAGGCCGGGGCAGTGGACCGGAGCGGAGAGGCTGGCGGGCCCGCCACGCCGCGTCCCCACGCCCCCAGTCACGCGGAAACGCGTCCCGCCCCCCCCCCCACTCCCCTCCCGCCCAGAGCAAGAGGTTGAGAAACTGGAGTCGCGCGCCGGCGCGGAGGGACGGCCACAGCCGCTGCCTCGGGAGCCGGGTTGAGGCCGGGCTCGTAAGCTCCGCCCCTGCCTAGGCCCCGCCCCGCGCCAAAGCCCCGCCCCCAAAGCCACAGGATTCCGCCCAGGGGAGCTGCGAAAGGTCTCGGGCAGGGGTTGCTAGTGGGGCGGGGAGATGAGAAAGGGGTACGGGTGTGATAAATACCTGGGGTGGTCTGTAGCTAAGGATACGGGTGATAAAAAGTTAAAAGTTCAAAGCAATCAGCTGTGAGGTCTCTGCAGAGCCGCCTTCCTGCCACAACCGCGCACTGGCGCCCGTGGCGCCTCTGACCCGGGGAGCCACGCCGACCCGGGGGAAGGAAAAAATGCGTTCTAGACAGGTGTTGCTTTGCTTCGTGCCGCCGTGGTAACCTGGGGCTCCGGCATGTCTTCCAAAACTAGAGCATTTCTTTGTTCTGGTGGTTGTTAATAACATTTCCCCCAGATAATATTCGAGAAAATTCGCACACCTTACACTGCACCCTTTGCAAGTCTAAGGTTCCAGGGGCGCCTGGCTGGCTCAGTTGGTTGAACCTGCCACACTTGATATCAGGGCTGTGGATTCAAGCTCCACGTTGGGTGTAGAGATTACTTAAAAATAAAACTTTAGGGGCGCCTGGCTGGCTCAGTCAGTTAAGTGTCTGACTCTTGACTTGGGCTCAGTTCATGATCTCAGGGTCTTGGAATCAGCCCCACTTGGGACTCTGTGTTCAGGGGGGAGTCTGCTTGAGGATTCTCTCCCTCTCCCTCTGCCCCTCTCCCCGCTGTATGTGCGCGCGCTCTCTCAAATAAATAAATAAATAAATAAATAAATAAATAAATAAATCTTTAAAAAAGATAAAATGTAAGGTTCATGTGTTTACGAACCCCCGTTCTCCCCTCCCAGCCGATGGCAACAACTTTTATTTTCTGCTTCTATGGATTTCCCTGTTCTCAAAACTAGGGCATTTCTGCAGAGCTATAAGGCACCCCATTGTGGGGAAGGAGAGAAAAGTGGGGTGAAGTCAGGGCCCCATGGGAACAGGGGGCTTGGGAGCAGGGAGTGAGGCAAAGGCTCTAAGCAGCCTGAGGCCCATCTGCGGGAGGCTGGTATGGACCCTGCTGTGCCACAGGAGAGGGAACGTGGGGAGGAGAAAGCATCCTTTGGGGGAGAAAGCAGGGGTGCTGACTGAGAGGACTGGATGGGGGAGGAAGTCAGGGAGGGTCCCCAGGCAGCCAGCCTCCAGGTGGCCTGGGCAGGCTGGGTCTGTCCATATGTGTGGTTCTGCCTCCAGTCACCAGGTTGCCAGCCCTTGTCTGTCTCAAATCCATGTCATTGATTGAGAGGGTCAGTGTTTCCTGCCAGCTGTTTGAAGTCGGTCCTCTGTCCCCAGGTGCCTAAAACGAACTCCCTCTTGGTGCACCTTGACATGGGAGAGAGGAGCTAGAAAGAGAAACCGGGAGAAACCCAAGGCGGGGGCGGAGTGGGAAAGGAGGGGGGAGGGGGGAGGAGAGCAGGTGGCCAAAGGGTGGGGCTCCATCTATAAAGGCTGTGAGGCCTATTGGCCTGCTGGGCAGGACGGCGTGGAGACACCCTAGCAGGCACCATCTCCTGGGACCCCACAGGCACTGGTGAGTCCCCCCACCACTGCATCCCCCGTCCCCCAATCTTGGTTGAGACCAGCCACAGGCCCCACCGGCACCACTGGTCCCTATCCTGTGCAGAGGGCCCTAGGGGTCGGACTTGAGATGGGGGTGTTCTGAGTGCCCGCTGCTGTCCATTTTGGGTCCTCACCACCCCCACCTCCCCCATTCTTCCTCAAGACCCCTGCGGAGGAAGACCAGCCTGCGCTATGAACCCGTGGCTCCTTCTCTGCCTGGTGGCCAGCGTGGTGGGTGCCTGGTCTGCTATCCACGCTCAAGGTAATGTCTTGGGCCGTACCTACCCTGCCCCCCGGAGCCCTCCTCTCCCTACCCATCCTTCCTGCCCTCCCTCGTTTGCCCCTCCCCTCCTCCAGAAGCCTCCCCGGTTCCATTTCCACCACTGAATTCTGACGGACCACTCCCACCCCAGGGATGTAGAAACTTCTGGCATTTGAGCAGCTCCCTGGGGGTACAGGCCCCCCAGCTCCTCCTTCCAGAGCCCCTGTGATGTCTCCTCCATGGTCCATGACCCACGGCCTCCCTGTCAGGACTCCAGCCAGACCAGGGACTGTGGGGAGCAGAGGGTAGTTCCCAGTGGTGGCATAGCCAGGGACACCCCTGCAGTGGAGTGACCACACAGGAGTAAGTCGTCCCCCGACCCCGCAGGCTACCTGTGTGGTCTGGCTGAGAGTTACTCCTCAGTCTTCATGAGCCTCAGTTTCCTCATCTGCAGAGTGGGGCTCTGAATTCCTGCTGTGGAGATAGGGCACGAGAAACCAATGGGCTGATATTTGCAAAACTCTTGGTCCAGTGCTCGGGTAACAACAATGATAACCATTACTGATACTAACGGGGAGTCCCTTCCCACTTTTCCCTCTATTTGGTGCATACAGTGTCCACCACGAGCCCGGCCACTGTGTCCTGCGTCCCTAGGATATAGGACAGGGCCCCGGGGGAGATGGCTGAGCCCCAGCAGTGGGCTGAGCAGGGTCCCTGGCTTGGTTAAAGCCCCATGCCCCACCCTTCCTGCCCTGTCTGCCCCTCAGTACGTCTGAGAGGCCCTAGCCCTGCTTCCAGCAGACCTTACCTTTGCCCGGGTTGGGGCTGGGCTTGGTTCCCATTGTTCTGCTATCAGAGGCCCAATCCAGGAGCCAGGCCCAGCCTGGGGCCCTTTGATCCTGGGGGCAGAGTGGCCCCCAGCCTGCCTGGTACTGCAACCCAGTGTCTATCCATCACCCCTGCCCCTTGCCCTCTGGGGCCAAGGTTTGGAGATGGGGGGAGCACTCAAGTCCTCCTCCTCCCCCATCCTTCCTACTGCGCTTGGCCAGAACTCAGGTGTGGAGCCTGGAGGCAGGGGTCAGCAGAGGGATGGATCCCACAGGGCCTTGAAGGCCTCTCACTGTCTCATCAGTTCCACCTGTCATCCTCCTAGGCCTTGCCAGCACCAGCTCCTCCTCTTCTGAGCCCACCCCCCTCCAGGCCCCTGTTCTTCCCCCTCGCAGCACAGAACCACCTCTGGGTCTCCCCACCCAGGCTGGGAGATCCCCATGTCCAATTCCCCTCTGTGTTTGTCTACACATCCGGCACCTAGTAGGAACTCAAAATGCTTTTTTCAACCAACCAGTAAGCAAAGAGACCTCCTGGTTTCTAGCCCACTGACCAAGCGGTCACTCTGATGGGGACAGAGAGGCAGAGGCACCTGTGATAACCCTAGGTGGGGAAGGGCCAACCTGGAGCAGGAGCTGGGAAATCAGGAGCAGCCGGGCAGACCATTCATTTTAGAAGGGCCTGGGCTGGGCCTGGTGGCCCGCGACCCCTCCTCAGGGCGCTCCAGCTGCGCCCCTTGCCCTCCGCCCCAGAGCAGGAGTAGAAGTGGCTTTGGTCCCTCGTTCTTTGCTCCTGGGTCCTTCCCAGCCCAGGACTGTGGAACCCCTCCAACTCCTGCCAGCTGTCCCCATATCAGGGGCCAAAGGTGAGCCGAGTTGGCCTCCTTATCACCTGGGCTGGCAGTGTTGTGGTCTGTTTTGGGGTACCTGAGTCTGGGGCAGTCCTCGCAGAGCGCACGTGCACACAGGACGTGAGCCCCCCGGGCCGTGCTTGCAGGTGTCTCCGAGGACTGCTGCCTAGACTACCACCCCTGTGTTGGGCCCAGCTTCCTCCGGCATGTCGCGGGTTACCGGCGCCAGGAAGTGAGCGGGAGCTGCAACCTGCCTGCTGTGATGTGAGTGGGATTGTGGGAGGCTGGGGGGGTGTCTCATACGCAGCTTTGCTCCATGCTCACAGCCTAACCCGGGGACCCGCTCCCCCCCCCCCCCAGATTCTTCTTTACGAAAGACAAGATGCTGTGTGCGAACCCGCGGGACAGCTGGGTGCAGAAGGTGATGGTCTCTCTGGATGCTGGGAACAACACCCTCTCAAAGCACCACTGGAGACACTTGCACGGTGGGTGAGACCCATGCCCAGCATCTAGGGGGCCGCCTCCTCCCTGCTGTGGGCCTCTGGGCTTCTCCACCCCCAAAGTCCAGCATGCTGACAGCTGCCGCCACCCCAAAGAGGGCCGATTGCTGGTGAGTGGAGACTGAGTGAATGAACAACTCTTTCAGCCAAGACTTCTTCCATTGCAAGAGATGGCAAATTCAAGCAAATGGGAAACTCATTGGCTCAAATGACTAGCCAACGGCTTCAGGCTTGGCTGGATCCAGGTGCTCAGAGGGTCTTGGTGGAGCTCTTATCTATTTTTTTTTCTCTTGTACAGGTGCCCTCCCTAGATGTAGGAAGTCGAGCACTGGAATCTCCAAGCTACCACCACCCAAGTTTAGGAGGCCCCCCAGAAGAAACAAGAGGAAAACTTCCCTCCTGACAAAAGCTAATCCAGGTAAGGACTCTGATCATGTGACCATCCCTCCACCCATCACTACTGCTGAGGGATGAGAGCTCCTGATCAGCACAGACTGGCTGAGGGGACTCCCTTCCAGGACCAAGGGGGCTGGCTCTGTGGTCAGCCCTGCAGGCTGGCACTCAGGGGGGCTGTTTACTACCCCAACCCAGCCTAGGGGGGGCTTCGGCAAGTAGCGCAATGAAATGTCAGGTGTGTGGACCAAGAGCTGCAGGGCCCCCTGCTCCACTCCAGTCCCCGTCACCTGCCGGCCTCTCCCATCCCCCTGCAGGACCGTGAGCCCGCACATCTCCCGGATTTGCCCAGCACAAGATGGGCTGGGCCTTTCTCCACCACAACGGTCCTCTGCAGCTCCTGGCCTGCCTGTCATTCGGGCCAAATCTCAGTAGCCGTGCCTGAGCCTGCCGTGGGCTCCCTCCCATCACCCCTGCCACACCCTGTTCCTCAGGCAGCTAGAAGGAGAGAGCTGACCTTACTTCGAGCCCCCTAGCCTGCTCCAGGAACCAGAGTCAGTGCTAAGCAGTGGGCCCTGTAGCAGATCATTGGAGTACATCGCTCACCTGCAACCTCTTGCCACCCGCCCTGGGCCACGCCTGCCTGTGTCCGTCTGGGTCCTTGCAGAGCACCAGTCCATCCCGGAACACTTCTCCCAGGCCGTGTTTTCTATAGTTTTTAAATAAACCTTTGATGGGATGCCATTCCTGTCTGTCCCATTTCATTATGGGGTGTGAGTTGCTGCCCCCGCTTGTGTTAAATCCCTCGTGACTGTCCCACCCCCAGATCGGTGCTGGCAGTCCTCACAGCTGCCGGCTCCCGGGGGGTGTGCTGGCTGTAGGCCCGGGTGCAAGTCTAGCTGGTGACCTGGAGCAAACCGCTCGCTCTCTTGGTGCCTCTTTCCTCGCCTCTAAAACGGGGCTCGCTGTTCTTGTTCTGCTCAGATCCCTGGGCTAATGCGGAGGAGCCCTCTGTAAGCTCGGACGGGGGTCCAGAGAAGCTCCTGTTAGGTCGAGGGGCCCAGAACCAGGACAAGAATAGAGCCCTGGGACCAGGCACCAGTGACCATCCTGCAGGGAGAGGCAGGGCCACTCTCAGGTCACTCAGCCAGACTCAAGCCATCCAACTGTCCTGTCCTCTGGCAGCCTGTTTCCACCATGACAGAGAACATTCCAGATGAAAACCAAATGCTCTCTGGGGCGCCTGGGTGGCACAGCGGTTAGGCGTCTGCCTTCGGCTCAGGGCGTGATCCTGGCGTTATGGGATCGAGCCCCACATCAGGCTCCTCTGCTATGAGCCTGCTTCTTCCTCTCCCACTCCCCCTGCTTGTGTTCCCTCTCTCGCTGGCTGTCTCTATCTCTATCGAATAAATAAATAAATCTTAAAAAAAAAAAAAACTTAAAAAAAAAAAAAAGAAAAGAAAACCAAATGCTCTCTCTCTAGAGGACGAGAGGTGGTTTGGGGGCCAGTGGGTCACACCCAGGCCCCACTAGGCTATGGAGGCCACTCGGGCAGATTCTACGAACTCTCTAAGCCTTGGGTCCACCCCCTATGAAATGCATGGTATCATTGCTTTTCTCGTACAAGTTAGCGGGGACTAAACGCACTTCTCTCAGGGTGCGCCTGGCTGGCTCAGTCAGTAGAGCGTGACTTTGGACCTCGGGGTCGTGAACTCCAGCGATTACTAAACAAAATAAACTTAAAAAAAATCATAAACGTACTACTGTCTGTGACAGCCCAGCATACACACACACTGACCGCGCGTCGACGGCCTCCTGGCATCGAGCTGGGCCGTCACCGTGGAACCAGGCAGGATGGCCCGGTCGGTGACGGCAGCGAGGCTGGCCCAGACGCCCCATTTTTAACCCTGGCTCAAGCTACCTGCCACCTGGAGTCAGCTTGGCCAAGTTGCTTCACGTCTATAAGGCTATTTTCCCGTCTGTAAAATGGGAGGAGCCCAACAGCCTCTATTTCCAGGCAGTTGCCAGGACAGCTAAATGGGTCGACGATGGGAAAATACTTGGAATGGTGCCCAGCACATCGTACGTCGTCAGGAAGCGTGAGCCGTTGTCATCAGGACTAGTGAACCCACAAGGGCTTCCAGTGGTGGCCTTGTGCCACTCACAGGTCTGAAGTTCACAGAAACTTGCCTGCACCCTGGGACCGTGTTCCCCACCCCCAGGTGGAAGGTGGCCTTCACCTGTGTCTCACCTGCACGCTTTCTCCTCTGGGCCCCAGGCTGAAGTCCATCCCTCCAAAGCTCCCACCCTCCGGGGTCTCCTGCTCCTTGACCTGTGAGCCTGACCTGGCCCTGCTGAGGGCAGCATCTCCTGACTTCCAGAACATGCCAAGGAGGCGGACTTAACCCAAAATAACTTTATTGTTGTCTCTGCTTCTGATATAAAAGCAGCCTGGAACCCTAGCCCACCCCACTGGGGGCCTGAGCATGGCTGCGTGTCACCAACTCTGGCTGGGGCCCCAGAGGCTCTTTGGCTTGGAGGGTCAAGCCCCAGGCCCACTCCAGCAGTCCGTTCCCATGTCCCACCGCCCCCCAGGGATGAGCCACAGTGCAGTGCAGCAGTGTAAGCCTGAGATTGACCAGCTACAGGGAATCACAGGCCCCTCTTTGACCCTGGTTGTTGGAGGAGGACGTTGCATGCCACGGCTTCCAGCTGTCTCCAGGGTCTAAGACAGAATGTTGGGGTCCCCCTGGGCAGAGGCTGGGTTCGCCTGAGGTCGCAGAATCGCATTTTACTCGTCCTGAGTTTTGGAGTTCCACCTGGTCAGTGATCCCATTGCTCGTGGGATCGGTAGCCCCCCAACTCCAGAATCTGCCCTTCTGGAGAAGAGGATGAATGGGGGGCCCTGGGGCGACCGAGGCCAAGGCTTCACCAGGTCACCGGGGTCTCTCTGCGGCGTGTGGTGAGCTGCGTGACATCAGTTTCCCCCAACTCCCGCCGGAAGAGGCAAGGATGGGGCGGTGCCCATGGAGGGAGTCCAGAGTGGGGGCTGCGGGAGGGGCCTGGGGTCAGGCAGGAGATGCGGGCTCCTTCCAACTACAGCAGCCGCAACTGCACCTTCAGCCGCAAGGCCCCGCCCCCTGGCGTCAGCTTCCGCTCGGGCCAGGTGCCCCAGGGCCCGGCCACGCTCACCAACTCCAGCTGGTAGGTTCCAGGCCGCGGCCTCCGACGCCCCAGCTGCAGGGAGCTGAGGCCCCGGAGGTGATGCACGCGGAAGAAGCCTGGCCCGTTGCCACGGGCAATGACATAGCGGACCCGTCCCCCCAGGCTCTCCAGGGCTGGCCGCAGCTCCAGGATGTGCTCAGCCCCGCCCAGGCGTGAGAGGTTCAGGCCCAAGGTCAGCGGGGCCTCAGAGTCAAGGCTGGCCAGGCTCACCTGTGCACAAAGACCAGGCAGATGCCGGTCAGAGGTGGGGAAAATCGGAATGCAGTGCGCAGGGGCCACAGAGAGGAGCTGCCGATAGCTTTCCCGTTCCTGGGGTGGGGGTGGGGTTGCTACGCTTCCTGCATCTGGGCCCTTTGAGAGCACCCTGTGTGCAGATGACAAACCTCCCTTTATGTGAACTGCTCTGAGTGCGCTCCTGGTCCTGGCAGCCGGACAGGGCCCTGAATAAGCCAGCGGCCTCAATGGCAGGCTAACGCGGGCCCGGTGACGTAGCCTAGTACTACTAGAGGTGATCTGTGTTTTCTTCTCCTTGGCTCTGGGCACTGCTGTGTTTGTTCCGCCTCATTTACATGTTGAAGGGTGCTTTGTGGTTGGATGAATGCGAAAGCTATTCCTTTTTTCCTGCCCTTTCCGTCTGGAGACTTCAGCGCCCCCCACCCCCCACCCTGCGCCGCCCCCAGTGTTGCTCAGACATGTGCTCTTACTGACACCTGCTGGCAGTCTTGGGTATTGCAGGCAAAGCCTGGGGTGGGCGGTGCGGGGTGGGGGGCAGCCCTCCTCTACCCGATGCGATCCGTGGGCACCCATCCCAGGAGCCCCAACAACCACTGCACTCACTCTTACAGACACAGGGCCCTACCCTTCCGAAGCTTACAGAAAACAATGGTAACAATAGGAAAGGGAGAAAAACAAGAGGGGAAAATAGGGCAAAGTAATACATTCATATTTAGTTCAATCTAATACGGACCGCCCCTCAGACCCAACATTCCTGTCTCGCTTCTGCCTTCCCTCTCCTCACCTGGTGGCTCCCATAGGCACTGCGCCGTGGCCGGTCACGAGCGGGGAGGCCATTGATCTTGCATTCATAGCAGGTTTCAGATGAGAGCAGCTCCTCCTCGTCTGGGGTCTCCTGGGGTCCAGGGCTGAAGCCCAGGCCAGAGACACAGTGCCTGGGCCAGGACAAAGGGGGTGGTGGGTCTTCAGGGGCAAGCTGGTGGGATCCCCCCCCCTACCCCCTCCAGCCCCCACTCTCCATTCAGAGCCACACTGCCCATGGGGGACGGGTGCTGGTGTGTAAATGGGAGGGTGTGCCTTTGCGTGTGCCTACACAAAGGGGGTGTGCGTGTGTGCATGCATCCCTTAGCTTACCTGGGCAGAGATGTGGGCCTACAGGCACCCCACGGCAGCGGTGTGTATTACGTGCACACGTGTGCACACTGAGATGTACGAATGCATAAGGGTGCCCAGGCATGTCGGCGTAGCTGTGAGTCATACGTATGCTCGAGGGTATTACAGAGAAGTGTGCACCTACCACTCCGCACGTGCAAATATACGGCAGCACCAGGCAGGCAATGACACCAAAATGGGGTGTGAACTCGCGTGTGGACCCATACGTGTGCTGGGAGGCTCTGTGACCAGGTCTCTGTGCACACGTGTGTAAATGCATGTGTGCACGGACGCATGTGTGTGTGTGTGCTCTCGCAGGGTTGGGGGATCTGCGCCCGCCCGGCTCAAGCCCCTCACCCTTGCCCAGCCCGGAAGTAGCCTCGGGGGCAGCCGCACAGGAAGCCACCAGGGGTGTTGGCGCAGCTGTAGCTACAGGGGCCGCCCCAGACGGCGCATTCGTCTACATCCTGGCAGCCCCCCAGGGCCTGGTCAAAGTCAAAGCCAGAGGGGCAGACGCAGCGGAAGCCGCCCAGCGTGTTGCGGCAGGAGGCACTGCCGCAGGCTGCAGGAGACTGCGCACACTCGTTTTCGTCTGTGAGTGGGGAGAGCAAGAGAGCGAGAACGTGGCGGCCGGGGGGGCAGCCTTGGCACCCCCAGAGCCCCTGCCCGCCACACTCCTGGTCCCCACGCTGTTAACTCCGGCTCCTCCTTCAGAGCCCTGGGTCAGCGTCCCCCTCCATCCAGCTCTCCATCAGCCCTGGGACTAGGTCTGCCCGCCCCTACAATCCTCAACTCCCCCAGCCCTGTAATTCTCCTTCAAGGCATTTCTCAAAACTTCCCAGAACTCCTAAATTGTGGGACAATCTAGAACGAGGTTTCTTACTTGGCACGACTGATATCGGGGACCGGATCATTCTTTACGGTGGGGGCTGTCCCGTGTACCATACGAGCGGCTGCCGTGGCCTCCACAAACGAGTTGCCAGGAGCACCCCCACCTCCCAGTCATGCTGAGCAGAAGGTCTCCAAGACACTTCACAATGTCCCCCCTTGGGGACATTCCCAGGACCATTCCCAGTTGAGAACCACTGGCCTAAGTAATCCTGGTCCCCCCCACTAGAGGGGACAACCAGAGAACAGGGATGGAGTCCGCTACTTGGCCCATTTCTCTATCCCAGGGCCCGATGCGAGGTAGTGCCGGGCAGGCCACGGCTGCAGGAGTGAGGGCATGAGTGCGCAGAAGGGAAGGCAGGCCGACCAGGAGGAACCCAGTGGAGGCAAAGGTCTGTGCAGTCCCCAGGGGACAACTGCTCCAAGGCGGGGCAAAGCTGGAGAACGGGGCTGAGGACCCACCATCGGGGGCAGGAGGAGGGACCAGAGAGAAGGCAGTGTCAGAGAGGTGGCAGGAGGGCAGGGACAGCCACGACAGAGACTGAGGGAGGAGAGTGTCCAGGAGGAGAAGGCAGTGGTGCCCAGAGCAGGGGAGGTGAGGGGTCTCCAGAGAGCGGGCCCAACGAGGGTAGAGAGTGAAAGCCAGACTGTAGGGGAGGAGCAGAGAGACGTGGTAAGGACGAGGCTGTCATGAGCAGGGCCTGGAGCACAAAGAGAAGCACGCGATGGAAAAGGTTGGGGTGCAGAAGGCTAGTTCCCCGGACTGAGGGCCTCTGCAAGGGCTCTGCAAAGATGTGGCATGCACGCTCCTGGTCCCTATTGCCACACCCTTGGCAGGCATCACTAATCTATCACAGCATTCTGTTCCAGTGATCCCAGGCACTGACTCAGAATCCTTCTCAGCTGAGCCCCCCAGGCTGCCACTCCCTAAGAAGCGGACCTGAGCTTTGCCAAGCTTGCTCCGAGGCCCCCTGACTCCCCAGCCTCCCCAGCAGTGGAGGTGGGGGGGTGCACGACCTCCCAGGCCAGCCCATTTGTCCTTCGGGTAGTTGCGCTTGTCACAGCATCCTGGGTGGGGTGGTTCCCAGTTGCCCACTCTGGACAGATCCTGAGGGGGGCCCCAGCTTCCTCCCAGCCCCGGACACTCACCCACACACTGGCTCCACTGGGAGTGTGGGGTGAAGCCCTGAGGGCAGCCACAGCGGTAGCCCCCCAGCTCATTCTGACAGCCGTGCTGGCAGCGGTGGGGCCCGTCACACTCATCCACGTCTGCGAGACACGGACAGGGTCAGAGGGCTTGCCCGGCGGCCCTCTGGACTGCAGCCCGGGGCCCGGACTCCACCCAAAGCCCAGCTCTACCTTCACAGGCACGGCCTGAGCTGTCCGGGGCGAAGCCTTGGTGGCACTCACAGCGGAAGCTGCCAGGTGTGTTGTGACAGTGCCCACGGGGGCCACACGGGCCAGGCTGAGCCAAGCACTCGTCATTGTCTGCAGGGGACAGAGAACCGACAGGACGGCCTAATGGTTAGGGGATTCGGGTCAGGCGCCACTGTGCCAGGCCCGCCACCTGATTGATGGTGTGGCTTCCGGCAAGTCACCGACCCTCTCTGTGCCTCAGTTTTCTCCTTATGTGAAATGAGATCCAGAACCGTCCCCACCTTATAGAACTTCCCTGAACATTCGAGATCATGCATATAGAGGACTTCGTTCGACTCTCAATGGCATTGCCTCCAAAGCTGTGTGACCTGGGGTGGCTGACTTACCCTCTGTGGGCTCCTGGGGGGGAGCAAGGATGGGGTGAGTGCCCTTTTAACAAGAGACACCCGAGAGCTTGCTCTCTCTCTGTCTCGTGAGCACGTGGAGAGGAGGCAGCTGTCTGCAAGCTGAGAGGAGAGCCCTTACCAGCAACCGACCTTCCTGGCAGCCTGACCTTGGACTTGCAGCGTTCAGAACCGTGAGCAGTTCTACTGTTTAAGCCCCAACCCCCACCCCGGTCTAGGGTGTTTGCTTCAGCAGCACAAGCCGAGACAAGGCTGGTGATGGTGGTAATGGCTCATGCTGGGGCTTTGGGGAAGAACCCATTTCTGGCGGGGAACCCTAGCTTTGGCTTCGAGTATGAAGATTCTTGACCCTAGACACTTTCCGTTGGGGACCTGGAATCTCTCCTGGGTGCAAGAGACACTGGGGACATGGGGCTTCTAAGCCAGAGTAGCTCCCACATCTGCTCGTGGGCTCAGCCCTCGTGTCTGAGGTGTCCCTTGAAGGGCCACAGAGGCCAGCCCTGGATTCCTGCTGGGATCCCACCACAGAGAAGCAGCGAGCGCTACGGCGGTTTCTCTCCCTTGCATCCAGCAAAGCAAACCAAGTGTCGGGGGCCCCACCACGGTCACGTAAGTTTGATCTTCTAGTTCGGGCCTCAGTAGACAGAGGCCCGAGACCCAAATCTGGCCCGCTGCCTGCTTTTTGTAAATGCATTTCATTGGCACGCGGCTACACCCATTCATTTAGACGAACTGTCTGGGGCTGCTTTTGACCTCCAAGGGCAAGGTCGAGTGTTTTCGGCAAAGGCCGTGTGGACCACAAAGCTGGACAGATCTGCTGTGGGGCCTTTGATAGAAAAAAAATTGCCGATTCCTGATCTAGTTAGCCTAAGACCACCCACAAGGGGTACAGGCTAGGCAGATGTTAGTGAGGAATGGTCCGGAGCCGTCCATCTGTGGGAGAGGAGTCCCAGGTGAGCTTGCTCAGTGCGTGGGGTGTGTGCGTGGGCACATGGGCCCGCATGTGTGTGTGCAGGCACCTGCCCACGCACAGATGCCGCGTTAGGTGTGCTCATCTTCGGAGACAGGGAAAACACCTCAACGGTGCAGAGAACGAGAACTGCATCTTGTTTCAAGGCTCGGAAGGCTCTTCCCCAGAGGACGCACAACTCGCTCCTGCATCTCCTTCGGCCCTTTGTACAAATACCCCTTTTGAGGAGGCTTCTGAT